>NC_133765.1:32697035-37497035 GCF_036562045.2 Rhinolophus sinicus
ATAGCAAATCATTCTTTGCATTTCTGCTTTGCATGGCTACATCAGTTTTTCATCCCCAGACTTGATTAATCATTGAAGTGATGAAAATTATAAGGCCACATGGCTTGCTGAAGGGTCACTGAAAATCAGAAAGCAAGTACAGAATTCATAGGACTAGATTCCCAAGTTTGAAAGTCTTCATATGGTTTCTCACTTGATATTTTTTTCATTTCTGAAATAGTGGTAGAAATGGCCATCACTATTTTAGCAATTAAAATGTTAAGAAAACCTCTTAACATCAGAACTCTTTCAGGACAATGTTCTTCATTTTCTTTGATGACAACTCTGCAGTGATACTTGTTGGTTTTGTTTAAATGGCTACCTGAAAATCATTTGGGGTGGGGGAAGGGGCATTCAAACATTCAACTTTTCCTGGGTCTAATATTTGTTCCCGACTTCAGCATTTGTCTTTAAAGAATTCTTAAATTCTTTAAAAGATTGCACAGGGAAATCACAGGAAGTGCACTTTTTTTGGGGGGTGGGTCATCTATATTATTATAGTTATCTATTGCCGCACACAAATTACCCCCCAATTTATTAGCTTAAACAACAAAAAGGTTAGGAATCTGGTGCAGTTTAGCTGGGCATCTCTAGCTCAGGGTCTCTAACAAAGCCTAATAAGTTGCATCAACCAGGGCTGAGGTCATATCAAGGCTTGAATGGGGGATGATCCACTTCCAATCTCACTCACAGGGCTCCAGGCAGCCATCAGGTCCTCGAAGCTGTAGTGGGACACATTAGTTCCTTGCCATGTGGGCCTCTCCATTGGGTAGCTCACAACATGGCAGCTGTGTTTCTTCAAAGCAAGTGAATGAGAGAAGGCAGTCCAAAACAAAAGCCATAGTCTTTTTATAACCTAAACTTGGAAGTGGAAACCTGTAATTTTTTTTCTAACTTTTTGTTAGAAAGAAGCCACTAGGTGCAGCTCATATATAAGTAGAGGGGATTTCACAGGGTCTGAACATGAGAATAGGATTACATAGGGTCATCTTAAAATTTGCACTTTACACCATTTTATGTGCATTGTTTGGATATTTTCATATAAAGCTAAAGCCCTCTGACATTACAGTTGTTAAATAACCATGACTTCAGAGGTCTAGAATTCAAGTGAAGGGTTTGCAATAATAATTTTCCTTGGTTTTGGGTGGTAATCCTCCTTCCATAAATAGAAATTGGGGGTTGTATAAAATAGAATGACAGTAAAGATTCTTTCAGTTTCTATTTTAACATGAAAGCACAAATCAAAATTTAATGATAAACTCTCAAACATTCCAAGTGTGAATGTGAAATGGCCCAGTCACTTTGAAAGAGTTTGATAGTATCTTTAAAAAGTTAAATATAAATTTACCATACCACCCAACATTTCATTCCTAGGCATCTACTTATGTCCACATGACATATATTTACAAATGTTCATAGCAGCATTATTCATAATAGCCAAAAACTTGAAACATCTAAATGTCCACCAACTGGTGAGTAGATACACAAAATGTGGTATATTTATACAATGGAATATTACTCAGTGACAAGGAGCGAAACACTGATGATACATGCTATGACCTGGATAATCCTCAAAAACATTATGCTAAATGAAAGAAGGCAGACAAAGACCACCTATTGTTAGATTCCATTTATATGACATGTCTAGAACAGATAAATCCATTGAGACAGGAAGTAGATTAGCTGTTGTTGGGGCTGAGGATGGGAACCAGGAGTAACTGCAAATGGGTGTGAAGGATCCTTTTGGGGTGAGGAAAATGTTCTGAAATGAGTAGTTATGGTTTCACAACTCTGCAAATTTACCAAGAATCACTGAATTGTATACAAAGTGAGTGAATGTCATAACATGTAAATTATACCTTAATAAAACTGTAAAAATATATTTTCAATGATAATGGGTGAAAACTTGAGCTTACTCAGCATAAATGAAATCAAGTTCAGCTATGTCAGTTTCAGGCCTCTCATTCCACTTCCCTTTTTCTTCCCATCTGTCTGAAATTAGGTCCTAGGATTGAATTCTGGGAACTTGGTCCCTGATATGGCTAACTGTCAAATCATTAAACCACAGAAAGTTGATTGTATTTTTATTATGGTCCTTCTATTTTTTCCCCCATCTGTTTTTTTTAGCCTCAATTTCCTTTGGGTTAATTTTTAAAGGATTTTGCAACTACTGGTTTAAAAGAATGCTACTTCCCCTCCCACCCCACACTCGCCTCCTTTTTACCTAAGGTGGGAGATAAAGCTGATTTCCTCCTTTTCAGGTGTTTGCAGAATATAATGAGCATTTCTGGCTGAATTATAAAGGAGATTAATTTCAATTTGGCTACTGGAAATTCGTGGCTTAATCATTCTCCAAGCTTTTCTATATCTTTATCTTTTTATCTGACAATTCTGGGAGATCCAGGGGAATTTTGGTGTTTTCCTCCTATCATTTCCTAAAGTAATTGCACTTTTTTAAAAACTAGATTCTTCACTTAAAGTTATCTAGTTGCTTCCAGTTCAATTACAACACATTTAAAAAACGGACTACAGTGCTGGCTAGCAAGCTAAGTTAAAGTAAAACTTCGAAAGGGACCAAGGTCTAAAGTTCGCACATTCTTGTGAAGTCTGTTTTGTCTCCACCGAAGGAGACCCCATTATCCATAGCTCTACCAATCACGTACATTTATTTCCTTTAGAGCCTCATGAATGAGGAAAAAGAAGTTCAAGTGAGGGAAAATGGGTTCAAATGAAGGTCAGATACCCAAAAGAGTTTTCTGGTTACTGTGTTGCTGGGGTGGAAAAAGTGGGGACAAGGTAACCAGATGTGGGTGGCCCCAGGAGGTTGTGCGATTCCAACACTGTTGGTCTTGGCAGGGAAAGAGATGACGGCCTGCCTTTGAGACACCCAGTTGACACAACCTACTGTGTGCCAGGTGCTGGGGATACAAAGAAAACTTGTGAGATGCTTGTGTTGAAGGTGCTTTAAACGTAGCAAAACATAGTCTCGGTCCTGAAGGCACTTGCAGTCCACCTTTGAGGTTGCATCAGGTGGGGGCAAGCTCGGGTTCCCCCAGCAGTCTGAGGACGTTGAAGGAATACTGGGGGGCGGGAAAGAAACGCTTCCCTCCCGTCCTCCACAGTAGGCCAGCCCTGCAGGCGACGACAGACACGCCCTCTCCAAAGGGCAGACCCGCCTCGAGGAGGGCGGATCCGGGCAGGGCTGGCCGCCGGGCCCTCACCCGACCCCCGCGGACGCGGCCCAGCGCGGCGCCCGCTCCTCACGTGTCCCTCCCGGCCCTGGGGCCGCCTCACGTTCTGCTTCCGTCCGACCCTTCCGACTTCCGGTAAAGAGTCCCCGTCCCGCGCCTCCGCGCCCACCCGGCATCGCCACGCGGCGCCTCTCTGTGCCCGGCCCCCGATGCGCTCGGCTGCCGCAGCTCCTCGGGGCCCCACAGCTACCATCGAGCCTCGCCGCTTCGCCGCGACTAGGTGGCCCGGGCGGCGCTCGTTCCCGCGGCCGGTGCGGCGGGGCGGGCGGGGCGGCAGCGACGCGACTCCGGGCCCGTATCCCTCCGCCGCCCCTCCCCCGCCCGGCCCCGGCCCCCCTCCCTCCGGGCTGCGCTCGCCTCCCTCCGCCTCAGACTGTTTTGGTAGCAACGGCAACGGCGGCAGCGCGTTTCAGCCCGGCTCCCGGCGGCTCCTGGGTTTCAGCGGGCCTCCCCGCCCCTTCGTCGTCCTTCTTCTCCCTCTCGCCGGCCCGGGCGTCCCCCCGGCCGCGCCAACCCGCGCCTCCCCGCTCGGCGCCCGCGCGTCCCCGCCGCGCTCCGGCGTTTCCTCGGCGCGCCCGGCTCCCGGCTGTCCCCGCCCGGCGTGCGGGCCGGTGTATGGGCCCCTCACCATGTCGCTGAAGCCCCAGCAGCAGCAGCAGCAGCCACCGCCGCCTGCGGCCGCTAGTGCCCGCAAACCCGGCGGCGGCCTTCTCTCGTCGCCCGCCGCCGCACCGTCGCCGTCCTCGCCCTCAGTCTCGTCGTCCTCGGCCGCGGCTTCCTCCTCCTCAGCAGCGGCGGCGAGCGCAGGCGGCGGGCGGCCCGGCCTGGGCAGGTGGGTGTCGCGCCCCAGGCCCCTCTGCTCCGGGCCCGGACAAGCCCGGGCCTCGCGTCCCCTCCCCCGCGGCCCTCACAGCCGTCCCCGCCCCGTGACCCGCTGGGCTTGGGGGGGTGGGCTGGGGGCCCGCAGTGGGGGTGGGGCTCCCGTTCCGTCTAGAGCCTGGGGGGTTCGGTGGGGGGCGCCGCGGATCCCTCTGGGAATGTCAGGCCGTGTCCAGCCTCCTGCAACACCCGCACCCCCTCCCCCAAACGGTCAAGATGGAAGGACTGGGCAGCCTCCTCCTCTCCATTTAAGTGTTTGGGAGCGGTTTACAGGTCTCAGCAATTGTCAGCCCCGGTTCCACCTTCCTTAGGCCCCCTCCGCCCCAGTGGGGTGTGCTTGGGCAGCGCACCCACCCCCAGCTTAAATACTAACGGGGAAGGAAGGGTCTTTAGGGTTGGTTCCGTCTTCCGAAACTTGCCAACTCCCCCGTTAGGGAATAACGAGGGAGGGGGAAAGTTAGGGCAGCGCCCCCTCCCTCCCCGTTAACGGGGCAGCCACTGGGCACATCTGGAATCGTTAGGGTCTGTCCAGTGCCCTCAACCACCCCCTTCCCTGCCCTGGGAAAGATCGAAGGACCGGGTTGGGGTGGGCGGGCAGTGGCACCCCCCGCACCCCTCCCCATTTAAATCTCAGGCGGCGGCGGGGGCTCCAGAACTCCGTGGAATCGTCCCGCTCTGTGCAGCCTCCCGCAGCGTTCCGCCCTCCCCCACCTGAGGAAGGGGTGGGGAGTGCCCGGCCCCCTCCCGGCCTCCCTCCTTCCCCCGCAAGGCCTCCCCGGCGCGGGTGGTGGCCGAGCCGCATTGCTGTTCCGAGGCCGCGGAGAAGGCGCCTTTGAATAGTGGTGGGCGAGGGCCGGCCCCAGGCGTGCGTCAGAAGCCCGGGCCGGCCTGGGGACCTGGCGGGGTGGTGGTGGTGGCAGGGAGCTGGCACGCTGCGCATTTTGTATCAGCCCCCGCCCCAGCTTTTGAAATTTCGAGGGGAGAGGGCTTGCAGCAGGAGACATGGTGGCAGAAATGCGGGTGTTTACTTGCGTCGTCTCCCCATAACCCAGGTTTGTGGCAGACACTGAAGGCTCGGTGTCGTCTCAGCTAACCGGGTCTGACTCTGGAGGGTGTGTTTGTGCGGGAAGGCCTGTGGGGTTTGTGTGTGTGTGTGTGGGTGGGGGGGTGGTTGTCAGTTCGTATTTCACGAACCAAGAAAATGCTTAGTGTTCAAAGCAAATGTCAATAGACTCCATTCCATTGTGGCCAGTGTCCTTAACTTGGGGAGTGCCGCCAGCGCTCACCAAGGGCACGCAAGTCCATTTCCCCTGTGCCCCAGCCCATCCGTGCTGCCGGCTTTGCCATGCCTCCGGTAGGCCTAGGTGGGGTTGACAGGGTTGGTGACAAGGGTCCTCTTCATATCGACATCCTGGGCTTTAGAAGGTGGGATAAGGGGATTTTTTTTTTTCATGCACTGAGTTTTCTTTTTAAAAACAGGTTTTCAGTAATCCATTTACAAAGAATTTTCATTTGTGGCAGGAGAAGTTACCCATCAAAATGAATGTGAGCCGATTTTTAAGGAATTCTGCTGCCTTCAATGGGGCGAATGGGGACATTTGGGTTTTTTGACTCCCCCACCACCCCGTCCCGTCAGTTTTTCCCCTTCTCAGAAACACCTACAAAAAGCTACTTAGCCAAACTAATTCAAATGAAGTGCCTATTTTCCCAGTTCTGTCCACTAAGGAGTCTGTAACTTCATTTTCTCTGTGGCATCCATAATGAAAAATGGAAAAAAATTAAATACAGTTTTTCTAGTAAAGGATGCATTGTTTTTTTCTTCGGCATCAAATAGAAATCTGGCACGGAAATTCAACTCGTTCAAATAATTAAAAAGTAAAACTAAGGTTTTTAAGTTGTGTTGGCTCTCCTTAGGCTTTGAGTTCTTTCACGTGAGGCATAAATTGTAGCCCTTACTCTTTTTGATAAATATGTGAAGTTTTGTTTAATGTATTGGACCCATATAATGTGAAATTTTACTCTTCTGCAGATCTTTAGTTAATGTACTTGTAGAATTTCTTTAGTTTTGAATCATTGTTTTTGAATCACAGTTACAATTTCTAGAGTGTCCTCTCTTAAGTTTGTGTGTATGAGCAGTTAAAAGAAGTTTCTGGAGCCAAGGGTGGAGAAAGAAAATGCAACATTGTGTTTAGAGGTAGCAAAATACTCCTGAAAGTCTAGAAATTCACATGTCCGCTTTACATAACATAACATTTCTTCATATTTGACTTCTGGGGTTTTGGTGAATGGTGGATTTTCATGACTTTCAAAAATTTATTTTGTCTTTAATTGGCATATATATTTCAGAAGGTGGCTCTTTTAGGACAATGTAACCTTAATATTAAAGTTTGGACAAAATTTTACCTTAATCCATTATTTTTACTTTCTACCTTTTCATTTTTTTGTAGTTTTAGTGATTGTGTATGTTATTTTGTGTTGAGCTTTGTTTTCTCCTTAACTTTTTTTTTTTTTAGGTTTCTTCTTAACCATTCTATTGTTGGGAATTGGTTTTCCATAGTTTTGCTAATATAGGTAATGGTGCAGTAAACATCTTTATACTAATAGCTTTTTGCTTCAGCCTAATTATTTCCTTAGAAAAAGTTCCCAGGAGTGGTTTTACTAGGTCAAAGGTCTTCAAGATTTTTATGGCTCCTGTTAGCTGTGCTGTGTTCCTCTTCAGAAGACTTGGATAAGTTTCCAATGCCAAGAAGGTGGCTGTTCTATAAAATGGTTTTTTGTAGTTTGTCCAACAGGGTGGGCGATCTTCAAGGGAAAAGTTGCATTTACTGTCAACATTGTTAAGTGCTTTTATTAGTTACCTGATTGTTTGTATTTGAGTTTGAAATTGGTTTCTCTCAGGATTTAATGAAATAATATATGTGAAGCTGCTTTGTAGACTAACTGTTAATACTAATAAGGATGCATGGTTATCTATTGTGCCAATACTTTTACTAAGTAGAGGAATGAAAAGTCCTGAGGAACATGTTCGACCTAAAGCTTTTTGCTAGTTTGTTGGTGTTTTGTTAACCTCAGGTCCTCATTCATCTGAAAGTATTTTTTATTAGTTGCTAGCCTATCTCCAATTTATTTTTGGTAACTTGTATGTAATTTCATGGCACTATAGGGAATTATCACTGGTTACCCCATCTCTTTCTCCATTAAAAAAATAATGGATTTACAATCCTACAACCATATTCTGAATTCTAAATAATATAACATTAGAATTTCTTTGGATGTGGGATTAAATGTGGATAAAAATTTTTCATTTTAGTAATTTTCAGCTTAGTGCTTTTACTGCTTTTTCTTAAGGTACTGCAACGTAGAAATTATGCTGCAGTTTAGTGAAATTGTTCTTCATGCTTCCATTTAAATATTAGTGAGATGTTCATCTCTTCAAATATCTTGTAAAAGAGTCTAAAAACATCTACATTTATTCAACACATAAATTTATTGAAAATATATGTGCAGGGCAGGTGTAGGAGCTTGGGATATGTGTGAATAAAAGATAGCTGCTCTCCTGGTGTTTACATTTCTAATGTAGTGAACCAGACCATAAACAAGAGACATTAAATTAAATTAGCAAACTGTAGATAAGAGCTATGGGATTAGAGGAGAACAGATTAGTGTAATACGGGGGCATGGCGGGCAGGGAGTGGTTTGCAATTTTAAACGGGTTTCAGAGGGAGGCCTTGTTGAGAAGGTAACATTTGAGCAGTTTTGAAGGAGGTGAGGTAGTTAGCCATTTACTTTTTATCTAGATTAATTAGTCATATGGCCCCATTTGTGATTTATAAGGGTTTAAACTGCATCCTCCTTTGTTAATTCATTCTTTTTTGTGGGTATTGATAATAATCAAATTTGAAGTTGGACCTAAAAAGTTAATTCACATTTAGGTCATTAGAGGCAAGCTGTAAATGGCTTTAATAGAGGTACATTTTTGTTTTTCTGTTGGGCTTATTTATTTTACCTAATCAGTTTAATTTTCATTCCAAGTATCTAGAGAAAATACACTTTTTAAGATGGGGCAAAAACCTACATCAAATTGCTTATCTCTGTCAAAGAAAAAAGTAAGCCTATAATTCCTTAAAGATTTTGCATTCTTAAAAATCAAAGCATTCATGGTATCAGTCATGGTGTTCCTTTTTTGGTTGAATGTAAACTTGTATTTTCTGTGTTTTTCTAATTAGAGACAGTTAAAATTTTACACAGGGGATGTTAACTCATATCGTAGCTATTTAGCAGCCATATGTTTCGACTTAAAGGAGGATCTGACTTTTTTGTCTGTAAATAGCTACAGCTGTGTTAGAACTTACTTTTACCGTAGTGAAGTGTGTTTTTATACCTTGAAAAGAATTTTAAGTTTTTAGAAGATTTTTTCCCCCTAGAACTGTCATTTTCTATTTTGGCTACATAGTAATATGTAGTACTCTGACACCATGTAAAGAGTTGAGCCTGAACAAACCCTATTTATGTAGCTATTTCAAATGATTGTAACAACTTCCATGGAGATGTAACTAGTTTGTAACAGGCCTACCTGCTACTGTATCTTTTAAAGTGGAGGTCCTTATTTTTGTATTCTTTTGAATCCTATGTAGATCATTTATGACTATTACCAAGATTTTAAGAGGTTCATACAGTGGTCTTTTTAGCAAGAGTGTTACTAAAATAAAACTAGAATGCTTTCCTCGAGGTCTTATTGCCTCCTTAGATGGTATACTTCAAAAATAGGGATGTTTTTATCAGAAAATTTATTTGTAAGTGAATATGAAGCTGGTATGAAGCCTTTGAAAGCTTGTAGCACCTAAAGCTAGAATTTGTAATGTAGATACTTTGGAACCCATAACCTTTATTAGCATTACTTATGATTGAGCTATACTTATAGGTTGAGCTGCATTTTAATGTTTTCGATATTCTGAAACTATTTTTCTATTCAAAAAATTTCTTCGGTTTTTGAAGATGAACATTCTACGTGGAACAGTATTTTTCTCCAAGGTGCTCGATAAACAAAGCAGATCTGCGATTTTGTAGATAGTTGTGTCATAAACCACTTCCCTGTTATTTAAAAAACCAATTTGAGAGATTTTATGTAATATATATATTACATACATACATATATATACACATACATACATATGTATGTATATGTGTGTGTATATATATATGTATATACATAAAATTTAGAGCTTTCAGATGTGTATAGAATGTGGTCCCTGATCTTAAGCTGCTTATAGTATAATAGAGAAAAGAGATGAACTAGTGTACAGAACAGATTTATTCTTGAAATTTATAAATTGAGAGTTTTTGTATAAGTACTGTATCAGTTATATTTGAAAGTTCTGTGTTATATAATTTAAAAAACAGTAAGTTTTAAATACTTACTGTAGGAAAGTAAGAATGCAGAGTACCAAAAAAAACAAAACAAAAACAAAGCCCAAACTCCTCCAAATTTAAAATTGGCCACAATCTCTCCTTTGAGATAACTGCTGTTAGAAATTTGGTGTACATCTTTTCAGACTTTTTGTGAACTTATACATACATAATGTTAAACAAAATGGCATCATATGGTGCCTACTGTTTTGGATTCAGTAGTATATATCATATTTTTAAACACTTGTTTTTTCCCCCCTAAAACTGCAGAATTTTAGAGCATGAAGAAATAACAGAATCTTATCTTAAAATAGAAGGGAAAAAAACCCTATGCTTTGAGAGGTTAGGGGACTTAGTCCTAACCTCTTTTGGACTTGCCCAAAGCAGCATATTTGTAGAATTTTATTACATCCCTCCCTTTAAATAAATGCAGACATAGACATAAACAAGATCATTCTGTGTATGTTAAAGAGTATACAACCACAGATAGTCTTTGCCCTTCAGGATATCTTTGTAACCTTGAGTTTGGCTTGCTAAAATAGAAGGTCTAGTTCCTTATCTTTTAAAAAATATATATGTAATTTTGTACAAATGTGATGTGAAATCTACTTAAATGTTAAGTCCTTGATTTTGTTATTTTTAATTGTTTTTGTATTGTTATGGATCTGGTT
Source organism: Rhinolophus sinicus (assembly GCF_036562045.2). Taxonomy (NCBI): domain Eukaryota; kingdom Metazoa; phylum Chordata; class Mammalia; order Chiroptera; family Rhinolophidae; genus Rhinolophus; species Rhinolophus sinicus. Next base: position 32,707,282 of record NC_133765.1, read on the forward strand.
TGTTTTTGAAAATTTGCCACAACTATTAATGTTAGGTTTTATTTGCTGAAAAATTTGCAGTTGTATGCATGTGAATATTTGAAATTCCCTTTAAATTATAAAAAAAAAAATCTTACATAGATTGTTTATACTTTGAGCCTTGAAGTTGAGTCAAGTGGGTATAAAATATCAATTTCATGCCATGATTAATAGCTAACTGCATTTTGGGAGCTGGATAAAATAGCATTCTATAATGTAGTCTTTGTAAATCCTATGTGGTATGAGGCTTGTCTGAAATGTAATTATAAATAAGTGTGACTTATTTTTATCAAGTGTATTAGAACTTTAGACTGTTGTAAGTATTAAAATAATACTTTCCCCGAAAATAAGACCTAGCTGGACAATCAGCTCTAATGCATCTTTTGGAGCAAAAATGAACATAAGACCCGGTTTTATTTTACTGTAAGACCCGGTCTATATGATATAATATATAATATGATATAATATAATACTGGGTCTTACATTAATTTTTGCTCCAAAAGACACATTAGAGCTGATTCTCTTGCTACTCTTATTTTCAGGGAAACAGGGTAACTAGAGAGGATTTATCTAACAGTGTTGTCAGTATCTGTGACTGCCACTTTATATTCATACTTCTTATAAATCATGTTAAAAAATATTCTTAGCAGTAATCTTTGTAAATAGTCAAGACTAATCTTATAGTTTTGTTTTGAAGGCTGGTTTTGAACCAAATCGTGTATTTTTCTTTTGGGGCTCATAAACATTTTTTGTGGACCTTGTGTAATTAACTGTTTTCATTCCTGAAACATACCGTATTTCCCCGAAAATAAGACCTAGCCAAACAATCAGCTCTAATGTGTCTTTTGGAGCAAAAATTAATATAAGACCCGGTATTATATTATATTATATTATATTACATTATTATATTAAAGACCTGGTCTTATAGTAAAATAAGACTGGGTCTTATATTAATTTTTGCTCCAAAAGATGCATTAGAGCTGATTGTCTTACTAGGTCTTATTTTCAGGGAAACATGCTACTTGAAAATCAGGTAGACAAAAAAATTAAGGTCTTTGCAGTGAAGTTTGTAGATTACACAAAGGAGAGATCCTCAGCACCTCTTTCAGAATTTGTTTGCTTTTACTTTACATGTGACTCTGCATGGTTTGCTGTTTTGATTTACAGATTGCCAGCAAGTAGAAAGATAAAACTTAGAGGCAAACATTGACAGCAATTAGAAATAATAATGGTGTGATAGAAAGTTAAGGGATGGAAGAATTATAAAAAACAGACACAAGAGCTCAAAAAGTAGTCATGAGCCACTTAACGATGGGGATACGGTCTGAGAAATGTGTTGTTAGGCAGATATCATAGAGTGTACTTACACGAACCTACATAGTGAAGCCTCCTGCTATGATGATGGTATGTGCTGTACTTTTATGTGACTGGCAGTGCAGTAGGGTTGTTGACATCAGCATTAACACATCAGTACAATCATGTGAGTAATACTTGGGGCTCGGTGATAGGAATTTTTCAGCTCCATTATAATCTTGTGGGACCACCGTTGTACATGTCTATTCGGTGGTGTATGTGGTTTGTTGTAGATTGGAATGTTGTTACACGGTGCATGACTGTATACCGTCCTGGGAGGTTTGACTCTTAAGTTTATAGCTCTATGCCTTAGTAGGCCCCAGAGGCGTTACTATTTTATACCACAAGGTAGGTAGTTGGTGTGCTCTTAGGGTGACTCATAAGACAAGGTTAACTTGTTTTTCATATCTTTCAAACAAGTATTTTTTAAACAGCAGGTTATCACCCCTTAGTAGATTGTAAAATCACTTCAGTGGGTCATGGCAAACATTTTTAGAAAAATGAGAAAACATGATCAAATATATGGTGATGGAAGGAGAACTGACTCTGGGTGGTGAACACACAATGGGATTTACAGATGATGTAATATAGAATTGTACACCTGAAATCTATGTAACTTTACTAACCATTGTCACCCCAATAAACTTTAATTAAAAAAATTATTTCAGTAAATTAAGAATAAAAGTAAATATGGCAAATGTTAAAAAAAAAAGATCATGTTAGAATGTGTTGCATCATTAAGGGTAAGAATTTTTAAAGCACTGTTTCAGTTTATGTATATATAGTATGTTGCAATGTAAACTGTAATTTTTCATTGGTATAGTCAAAGTCAATATTTAGATGCACTGAGATCCAGTAACAGGATTGAGGAAGGGTTTTGCAGTTATGTCTAGGCTAGCACTGCCAGATTTAGCATAAAAATACAGGATACTGAGTTAAACTTGAATTTCTGATAAACAATGACTAATTTCTTAGTATAAATAGGTCCCAAATTGCGTGGGACAAAATTATTCATTATTTATCTGAAATTCAAATTCAAACTGGCCATCCTATATTTTATCTGGCCCTGATCTAGGCTAGAGTTGGGGTTCCCCCCTTGGTAACTAAAATTTAACTCCGTGATGGCAGGAACTTTGTTTTTCACTGCTGTATCCCAATCTCCCAGAACAGTGCTTAGCATTTAGTAAGTGGTCAGGTGTTTGATTGAGTGAATGAATGAATAAATGAATGGATGGATGGGCAAGTCATTCACTCACTCTCAGGCTCAATTTTTGTATCTCTTAAAGGGGGAAAGAATACCTGCTTTAAGAAGTGAGACACTACATTTTTATTACATTCTTTTCTTGGCACATAGTAGACCCTCAGTCTTTCAGAATCATACAAATTTGGAATTGGAAGTGGCTCTGGTGGATTTTTAGTTCTCATTCTCTTTATAGGTGAGGAAACCAAGGCCACAGAGATTATTTGTCAAAGTTCTCCCATCATTGGCTGCGTAACTGGGTTAGAATCTTGTTCCCTTTTCTTTCTAATATATTTCTTAAGACATTTTAAAAATGTGATGTTTATTCAGTAATCTAAGAACAGATCCCTATTCAGAAAAAAATCATTTTCTAAGTGTTCCAGTTAGCAAAAGCTCTACTTTGCTGGTTTTTGTTTTCTGTCACATATATTTCAAGTGAAAGAGTGTCTCTTTAGTCCTTTTTAACTTAGCCACTTGAGTTCAAAATGAAGTTTCTCTGTAATGTTTCTACCAGGCATTCCTTTCCTTTCCTCTGTGACTATCCTGTTCTGATCCTTAACCTAGATGGCAAATAGGTTTTACCTCTATGCCAATTCTGATTGATTGGAGTGTTATGTAGAGGATTCTGAGATTTCATGTGGCTCTAGAGAAGGGATGTGGCTAGAGAAGGGGTGGGGTGAGTCTTTCTGTCGTGGGCACCAGAGGATATTTGCAGCCTGTAGCGTAGCAAGCGTCCTGTGCACTTCATGTTCAGATACTCCGTGCATACTCCACAGCCATAACAGTCTCCCCAAACGTCATCCATCAGGTCAGGTCCCCTTTCTACTGAGAAACTTTCAGTGGCTCTCATTACTAGCTGAATCTAATCCAGGCTATTCAGCCTGATAGTGAAGTCCCTCCACAGAAAGTACACACTGTATTTATTCACCTGCACAAATCAAATTCTTCCAGTCTAGTCATCTCGTCCTCTTAAACATAAATCTTTAAAGGCTTAGCCCAGATCCTCTCTTACAGTGTCTCACCATATTTACCCTAGGAAAAGGTGATTCCTTCCTCTTCCTGTAGTTTTTGGCAAGTACCTTTTCTGTGGTATTCAGTGCACAGTGCCTTGTATTTAAGTGCAGCAGCTCCTCCTTACAAACTTGATCCTTACGGTGAACTCTGAGATGGGAGCAAAGCTACACCCCAGAACAAAAGTGAGTTTAACCCCACCAACAGATGGCTTCTTTGTTTATGGTCATTTCACAGTCACCCATTCCCGTCGTTTTTAAATTCTGAGTTTACTGTATTTGAACTTTGTTGTTAAAGCTGTTACTGTCAGCAAGTGCAGCAGTAGTGAGTATCGACAGTGTCAGAATAAAGCATTTAATTGTAGAAATGAGAGATTAAAAAAATTGTAAGTAGTAAGGAAATGATGGCTTGGGACAGGATGAATTATGCCAAAGGATAGAGATAAAAAAGTACCATCTTCAGTAATAATCTGCAAAAGATAAAGGGAACTAACGAATGAAATGGGAAAACTTGGACGTTTGCAGCTAAAGATATTAATTTGGGAGAAGGGTGAAGTAGTTAAAGTGCTACTGCTGAAACCTTTATCAAGACCTACAAGTAGTGCTGCAGGGTCCCAGTCCATTGATCAAAGGGCCTAAGGCATCTCCAGTGACACCTGAGGAGATCATTAAAAGAAGGTTATCTTTTGGGAAGAGATGCCCAGTGGAATGTTTATATATTGGGTCTTCAAGCTTCAAAACTTCCTCCTGTCCATTTTGGACTTAGGAACACATGGATATATAGAAGAGACTTAAAAAATTTTTTTTCATTGCTCAATGCACGGTGATTTAGCTCAAATCACTAGACAGTTATTCCTTATTGTGGTAGTTGCTTTTTAATTAAGAGATATTGTTTATATAAAGTTCACTCTTTTTAGTGTATGGTTCTTGAGTTTTGACAAACATAAGTTGTGTAGCCACCACCACAATCCTAGTGTGACCCCATAAAGTTTCCTTGTGCCTCTTGTTAGTCCCCTTTCTCCAACCCTGGCAATTACTGATCTGTTTCCTGTCATTATAGTTTTGTCTTTTCTAGAATGTCATGTACATGGAACCATATAGCATACAGCCTTTGTGATTGGGTTCTCTCATGGATGGATCATAATGGTTTGAGATTCGTTCATATTACTGCATGTAACAGAATCTTCCTCTTTAGTGCTGAGTAGTATTTCATCATGTGCGTATACCAGTTCATCACGTGATGGGCATTTGAGTTAGCTGTTTGTGGCTATTAGGAATAAACCTGCTATGCATATGTATATGCAGATATTTTGTGATCACCATTACCTTTCTCTTGGTTAAATACATAGAAATGGGATTTCGGAATTGAATGGCAAGTATTTATTTAATTTTGAAGATAATTGGCAAACTATTTGCTAAAGTAACTGTACTATTTTGTATTCCCCTCAGCAGTGTATGAGATTTCTAATTGCTCCAATTCCTTGGCAACACTTGGTATGTTAATCTTTAATTCCAGCCATTCTGGTGGCTGTGCCGTGGCATTTCATTGTGGTTTGAATTTATTTCTTTAGTACCTAATGATATTGAACATGTTTTCTTGTGCCTGTTTCTCATTTGTGTCTCATCTTTGGTGACAAACTATTTGGGATCTAACTTGTTTGGAAGTAAAGGAGCTTCTGTATTTGCATTGCCTTCCTTCTAGATTTAGAGCATCTTGAGGACAGGGACAAGTGCCTTCTACAATTTTGTATACTTAGTAAATGGTAAATTATTTGTGGGTTATGTGCACATTGGTTTCATTATTAAGCAGATGTATTTACCCTGCCACGGAAAAGCTGTCATCTCAAAAGGAACAGGGCATTCATTTTACAGGCAGCATACCATAAACTGTGTGTGTGTGTGTGTGTGTGTGTGTATACCTCCTGTTCGCTAGGCTCTGGGGCACAGTAATAAACAAGCCACATAAGCTCTCCTTTCCTGGAGCTCATATGCTCATGGAGGTGACAGGGCGGAAAGTTCAAACCACCCCTGCTACCTCATGATATATTTTGAGTTGCTAATTCTTGCTTCTATTTTATTAATTATTGGAAGGAAGTCTTTTAGATGGGGGGGGAAACTGCTTTCTAGTCTGGTATGTTGCTAACGGTCTTATTTCTTTTAATGCTTTAGGGACGGCCACTGGGTAGTCACAGAAATCAGTATGTTTGAGAAGCCTCCTGGTCTTAGCTTGTGAAAGTTGATTAGGGTCATAATTGAAAGGGAGGGGGACAACAGTTATTTAGTGGACCCCCACCATGAGCTTTCTGTTCTGCTAGGGCATATATGTGTGTATATACAATTTCCCCCCCCCCCCATTTGATTATCACACAATCCTATTAGATAATATGCTGCCCCATCCCATTTTACCCATGAGGAAGCTAAGGCCCAGGGAGACTAAGTATGGCCTGTTTATATTTACTCAGCTAGAAAGTGGCAGAGATAGAATGACTTACTATAGTTGTATTTACGATCTCTGGAAAGGTATATACAAGTGAGGACAGAAGAAGAAAACTGGTGATGGATTTAAGGAATGTTACAGTTAACCCTTGAACAGTGCAGGGGTTAGGGGTACCAACCACATGCACAGTCAAAAATCTATGTATAACTTTTGACTCATTCAAAAATTTTCCTACTAATAGCCTACTGTTGACTGGAATCCTTACCAATAACATAAACAATCGGTTAACACATATTTGATATGTTACATGTATTAATACTGTATTCTTACAATAAAGTAAGCTAGAGAAAAAATGTTAATACAATTATAAACATTTACAGTACTGTACATATTTATTTTTAAAAATTCATGTACAAGTGGACCCACATAGTTCAAACCTGTGTTGTTCAAGGGTCAACTGTAGTTTATTATTTTAATTGACAAAGAACTTAAGCCACTAGCTTCACTGGGTGAAGGAACATACTTCAACAGATTCCTTAGGGTGAAAAATGGAGAAGAAAAGGGGGAATTTGCATTTGTGACAGATATGGAATTAGTTATTCACAGTCTATAAATGTTAAGGAAGTCTGCATATTTTTAACCCAATCCACAAGGTCAGAGAATAAATAAGAACTCTATTATAAAAATTTTTCCCATATAAAACATGTTAGGAAAAAACTAACATTTCTGAGCCAAGCGGTAGTAGTAGCCATTTTTCTAAAGGAAAAAAAAAGTTCAGATATCTGTGATGTGAAAACGGTTTATGGAGAACTTTATATAATGATAATTACCATTTACTGTGTGCCTATTAGGTTTCAGGACCTGTGCCAAGTGCATTACTTATATATCCTTTAATCCTTACAACAGCCCAGCCTGTCAGGTTGGTAGTGCCATATCCATCTTACAGATGAGGAAGAGGTGGTTCAGAGAAATGAAGAACTTGCCCAAGGTCAAAGAGCTAGGAAGTGATGAAGCTGAGATTCTAACCTTGTAAGACTTCAAAGATTTTGCCTTTAATAAGTGTGCGCCACTGCTTCTTGTATCACTTTATGACAAAACAAAAGCCAATAAAAATCAGTGAAGAAACAATTCAGTCATTGTTATCCGTAAAATAGTTTCAATTACCCATGCCTTAGTCCTGGCAGTTCTCAATTTATAAATGAGTCTGGATCCAAACGTTTATGGCTTTTATGTTAAAATTTGGAGACAGTGTTATAAGTGGTGGTTGGTTTTCTGCACCTGCCTACTTTATCAGATAGTCAATGGTAACCCATAATTAATTTGAAGTAAGTAGTAGTACCATATCGTGGGCTAAGGCATTTGTGGCTTGATCTTAAAACTCCAAACACCACTTAAGATGTTTTTAGGAAAATGAGTGTCGAACCCCCTTTTCCATCTCCATCCTGTGTAAGTCATGTTAGAGGCTGCATGGCCATGGGGTTAAGATGTCAGCAGCACACTTTAGTCCTCCAAAAAGAACGGTATTAAATATTTGAGGAAATGATTCCTGGCCTCTGTGGCTTTAGGGAAATTTCTGGCTATGCTGCGATTATTTATCATGTTAGGCGATTCTCTACATTTAATTATTTTGAATATTTTTAGCCTTTATTTATTTACACACCCCCCTTCCCGCTTCCTGCTTCCCCTATTCAAGCCGTTGTCTCTCAGTCTAGTTGTGTAGGACACAGCTTCCTGGCCCATGCTGGTATTATGAGCCTTGCGCTTCCCCCCAAGGTGGTCAGTCATTGGTCGGTCATTGGTCGGCACCTCACAGTGGCTCATGGTAGCTGTCGCCGGCTGCCGGCCTCTCCTGGCAGCACATGGTAGCTCGTGGCAGCATTCAGCAGCCCGCGGCAGGCAGCACTTGTCAGCCCACTCCCACCTCTGGCTGCTCATGGCAGCCCACGGCAGCCCAGCTCCAGGGAGAGCTGTTGTTCACAGTCTTAGCTGTAGAGGGTGCAGCTCACTGGCCCATGTGGGAATCGAACCAGCGACCTCAGCGTTAGGAGCACAGCGCTCCAACCACCTGAGCCACTGGGCCGGCCCACATTTAATTCTTAATCACTGCAACACATTCATTTTGCCCTCCAGTTTAACCTAGTCTACCATTTGGTATTAGACTTAAACTTCTGTTGGGTCACCCCTCTACTCAAAAGTCACCTTGGGATACCAAGCCTGAGGTTCTATTCACCTTCAAGGCTTTCCATGATCTAACCCAGGAGTTGGCAAACTTTTTCTGTAATGAGCCACATAATAAGTATTTCAGGCTTTGCAAGCTATATAGTCTATTTTTTGGCATATTTTTCCTTTTTTTTTCTTCACCCTTTAAAAATGTAAAAAGCATTCTTAGCTCTGGGCCATATGAAAACAGGCCACAGGACTGGGTGTTTGCTGACCCTTTATATAGAACCTCATTTTATCTTTCTAGTCATGTTGCTCATCAATTCTTCAAAATAGAATCCCCATTTAAATCAAGATGGTCTTTCTCATTGCTTCTGTAGGTACCATCTTTCAACCCTGTTTGTGATTCCATCATTTCTGCCTTTCCACATTTTCGTAATAAGATCTAGCTCAAGTCTTCCATGAAACTAATTCTCATTTATTTTTCTTTTTATTAATACCTGTAGAACTTAGGTTGTCCCATATAAGTCAGTTTTCTTAGTTGAGAACACGTTCCATGTTTTTGCTGTGAACTAGAGGAATAAAATGGTTGGTGTTTTCCCGCAAACTATTTTATGGAGAATGCCTCAAGTTACTTTTTCTTCCATAGTGTTCCTTTTCTGTGGCATCTTATTCCCCTGCCTCAAATCTGAATTTTAGACTTGGAAGCTTGCATGTGACATCATCCTGTCTCGTCCTCTTTAACTTAACAGAGGAACAAGAACTGTAAATGGCTTGTCCAAAGTGCCATAACAATTCAGGTTGCGATGGAAGGCAGGTTGTTTCACTTTTGTTTGAGTTTCTTCCTCTGTGAAATGGGGATGGTGAGGATTAAAGGAAAGTGTATGTGTAAAGTGCTTAAATCAATGCCTGGCGTGTAGTAAGTGCTTAGTAACTTTTAGCTGTTGTTATTAGCATGTTTGGAAACCAGTGAAAAACTGCATGAGCAAGTTAAGGCTGAAAAGTGGTGGTGGTGGGTTTGGAGTAGTGCCGTATGAGTGGATACAGGTTAGCATTTCATTGAACTTGTATGTATACTGTTCATTAATGAAGTAAAAATTGGAAGCTGTCAGACTGGGACAGTTAAGAGGAATGAAACGTCTCTGCTTCTAAGTGACCTTGTGTATTGGGGCAGCAGGCATGCAGGTGGTGTCAACTGATAGCTCTGAGGAGGGAGGGCGTGCCTGCCTTGGGTGCATGGTGAAGAGGAGAAGCTTAGGAATGTGGTGAGCATTGAGATTGCTCTTGCAAAATGAGAGTCAGTTTTTATTAAGACCATGGGGGGAGAAAAGAGGAAGTCCCGGGCAGGGACAAGTTTGTGCTGAAGCGCAGAGATGCTATAAACATGGTGTGTGTATAAAAACTTGACTCATAGTGTGGTAGAAGAATTGGAGGAGGGTCTTACTGAAAGCAGGGAGACATTTGGAGGCGCTTGTAGTTAAAGAAATGAAGTAAGCTTGAAATGAATACTAATAAGAATTTGTCAATAGAAAGTTTCAACATAAAAAATAGAATAATGAGCCTTGTGTATCTGTCACTCACCTTCAGCAGTTACCACAAAATGGCTCATCTTGTTTCACCTACACTCACCTCTTCCCCATTATCACTTGTCATTTTGGAAGGGATTAATCTGTTCTGAGGCCTCAGGAAAGATGAATGACTAATAGCTAAACCATGGCAGTCTTGAGTTCATTGGAAGGAAGCAGTGTTGGTGCATTAGCCAGAGAAGATGAATGCTTTGGAAGGTGGGTAGTGCCTGGTGCTGGCGAACCCCAAGGAGACAACTGGAACCGCACTGTCCAATGCGGTGGTGACTGTCCATCCACATTCAGTGCCTATTGAAATTGAAATTTAATTTAAAATTTTACTTCCTTAGTCTCCCTAGCCATATTTCAAATGCTCAGCCACCTCATGTGCCTACTGGCTAACATTGGGCAGCACAGATCTAGAACTTTTTTTTTTTGGTCATTACAGAAAGTTCTATTGGACAGCACTAGACTTGAGCCCCAAGATCCATTTTTATCCGAGTCCTGTGGAGCTTTTGGTGTGTCTAGGTCATATCTAATTGTGCGTATCTTTATGGTCAAGCCCCTTATCTCTTCCTTTAAATAAAGCTTCATGTGAAGAGATTTTTTTTAATAAGTCTAGTGTGTGCTGAAATATGAGGAAAATAATTGTATTAGCTAACAATTATTATTAATGTGCCAGACATTGTTCTTAAGCCAAGCTATCCATATGGAATATTATTTAATTTTCACAACGTTATGAGAAGATACCTTTTTGTTTTTGAGAAGGTACTATTTTTAATCACCATTTTATAAATGTTGAAATTGAGACACAAAGAACCGAAGTGATAGGTTAATGTCACAGAGCTGGGAAATAATAGGGGCCAGAATTTGAATGCAAGCAGTTTGCAGACAAGTGAAATTAGTTCTTGTGGGAATGGTAGTTGTTTTGAAACATTGATTTTAGGTGATTATGTGACGAGGTTAATCTGGTAGTTTTGTTCTGGGTAAATTGAGAGTTGCAAGACCAACTCAGTTTGCTAAAAAAACTGGGTTGTCATGGCCCGCTCCCCGCTGCCACCTTATTTGACTCATCTTTTCAGTGAGGAAATAGTTATTCAATAAGTATTAATTATAGAATTTCCCTTTTTAATAAAAAACTGAAATGGGAAGAACAGAATGACTCACTTGAGTTAACTAGAAGAGCTCCAATTAGATTTCTAGTTTTTAGTTGTCTTTTCTCTTGACAGTTGTAGTTTTTCTGTACTATAAAGAGAAATTGAATTAGCCAATAGTTCTCATAATTCACAAAATTATACTATATTCTTAATTTATTCTGCAATTTAAGAGTACTTACTGTGTGCCAAGCTCTCGTCTTAAGCAAGACCTGGGCACACAGTGGGGAATGAGATAGATGTGTTTGCCCTCATGCTGTTTATATTCTGGGGGTGGAGGGTGGATGGAGACAGAAAATAAACAGATGAACACAATAAAATTTTAGATAGTAAGCAGTATGATGTATTAATATTACTTAAGTATTAAAATGGTGATGTAGTAGTGGTTGGGGAGCTACTTTTGATGGGGTGGTCAGAGCAGGCCTCTCTGAGGAGGTGACATTTAAATGGAGAGACAAATAAGCAGTAGGCCATGTGAATGTCTGGGGGGAAGAGCATTAGTACAACTTTACTGGAAGGGGTTTGGAGGTATGGAGTATTCTTACTATGCCAAAAAAATATTAGTTATATCTATGCAACTAGTCTGGTTCTACAAATCTGGATCAATGAAATATTTTGATTGTATAAATCTCTTTCCCAGGCCTTTTGAAATAGTTGTAGAAAGTAACAAATGACATATAGCGGTATATTGTTGAAAGATGGTGATGAGTGAGCAGAATGGTGAAAAATGAAGAAGGAAAAAGTTCTATAATTACATTATGTGATGACAGTACCAGCAGAAATTGCATGGTTCCCTCCCCCCAAGAATTTTGAAAGAAGAGAATTCTTAGATTACTTAATGTGTTTCAGTTATTAAGAGTAGTATAGGACTGTTTGTATATGTATTTTTTTAAAAAATATCTTTAATTTTTCAATTACAGTTGACATACAATATTAGTTTTAGGTGTACAACATAGTGATAAGACATTTATATAATTTGCTAAGTGATCGCTAAATCTAGTACACATCTGACACCATACATAGTTATTACCAAATTGACTATAATCCCCTATGGTCTACTTTACATTCCCCATGACTATTTTGTAACTACCAATTTGTACTTCTTAATTCCTTCCCTTTCTCCCCATCTCCCTAACCCCACTCCTATCTGGCAACCATCAAAATATTCTTTGTATCTATGAGTTTGTTTCTGTTTTGTTTGTTTATTTTGTTTTTAAGATTCCACATATATGTGACATCATATGGTATTTGTCTTTCTCTGACTTATTTCACTTAGCATAATACCCTCTTGGTCCATCATTGTTGTTGCAGATGGCAAGTTTTCATTCTTTTTTATGGCTAATATTCCCTGGTATATATGTACTTCTTGATCCGTTCATCTATTAATGGACATTTAAGTTGCTTCCATATCTTGGCTATTGTAAAGCTGCAATGAATATATGGATGCGTATGTGTTTTTGAATTGGTGTTTTGGGTGGGTTTCTTCAAATAAATACTCAGAAGTGGAATTACTGGATCTTTCTTTGTCTCTTGTTATAACCTTTGTTTTAAAGTTTCTTTTGTCTGGCATAAGTATTGCTACCCCAGCTTTTTGTTTGTTTGTTTCCATTTTCATGAAATATATTTTTCCATCTCTTTCAGTCTGTGTATGTCTTTCCATTTGAAGTGAGTCTCTTGTAGGCAGCATATGTAAGGGTCTTGTTTTTCTTACCTGTTCAGCCATGCTATCTTTTGATTGGAGCGTTTAATCCATTTACATTTAAAGTAATTGTTGACAGATATATAGGTATTGCCATTTCATTCATATTTTTAATTTTTTTTTATTCTTAAGTCCCTCTAACATGTCTTATAGTACTGGCTTGGTGGTGATGAACTCCTTTAGCTTATTCTTGTCTGTGAAGCTTTTTATCTGTCCTTTGATTCTAAATTATAGTTTTGCTGTGTAATCTTGGTTGTAGGTTCTTCCTTTTTATTATTTTGAATATTTCATGCCAATCCCTACTGGCCTACAAAGTTTCTGTTGAGAAATCAGTTGACAGTTTTATGGGAACTCCCTTGTAGGTAACTGCTTTACTCTTGCTGTTTTTAAGATGTTCTCTCTGGCATTTTAATTATGGTATGTCTTGGTGTAGGCCTGTTTGGGTTCATCTTGTTTGGGACTCTGCACTTCCTGGGTTTGTATGTCTATTTCCTTCACCAGGTTAGGGAAGTTTTCAGTCATAGGTTTTCAATTCTTTGTTCATTCTCTTCCTCTGGTACTCCTATGATGTGAATGTGGTACGCTTGATGTTGTCCCAGAGGCCCTGTAAACTATCCTCAGTTTTTGGATTATTTTTGCTGTTCTAATTGGGTGTTTTCTGCTATGTTGTCTTCCAAATTGTTGATTTGATCCTCTGCATCTAATTTGTTGATTCCCTCTGGTATATTCTTCATTTCAGTTATTGTATTCTTCACTTCTGACTGGTTCTTTTTTTTATAAAGTTTTCTATCTCCCATTTTTATATTTCTCATCTCTGTTGACATTCTCACTGAGCATCCTTATAACCAGTGTTTTGAACTCTGCACCTGGCAGATTGCTTGTCTCCATTTTGTTTAGTTCTTTTTCTGGAGTTTTGTTCTGTTCTTTTATTTGGGAATCCTCATTTTGGCTGCTTCCCTGTGTTTGTTTTTTTGTATTAGATAGAGCTACTATGTCTCCCAGTATTGGTAGAGTGGCCTTATGTAGTAGGTATTGTGTGGGGCCCACTAGTGCAGTCTCTTGGTCACCTGAGCCGGGTTCTCCAGGTGTGTCTCTTGTGTGGGTTGTGTGTGCTCCCTGTTGTAGTTGAGCCTTGATTGCTCTTGGCACATCAGAGAGAGAGATTGACTCTCAGGCTGATTGGTTGTGAAGACTGGCCATGGCTACAATGGAGGTGCTGTTGTGCAGGGGCTGACCCTGTGGGGAGCAGGATTCGCTTCAGCAGGGTTCCTGCAGAGCGTGCCCTTTGGGTGTGTCATTTGTGGAGGTGGTTGGGTAGTGCTCTTGTGTGGTCTGAAGCTGGCCACCAGGTGTGTTGGTTCTGGGGCCTCTTGAGAGGGGCTCTGGTGCCGGCCAAAGTCAGCTGCTACCTGTGCCTTGCCCGGGGCCACTTAGTATGAGCTTCAGAGTGATCTGCAGATGGTTGCCACTTGTGCTTGGCTTGGAAGTGCCCAGGGGAGGCTAAGCTGCAAACTGAGGCTGGCTGAGGCTAGTGCTGGGTTTAGGGCTGCTTAACAAGAGATATGGGGCCAGCCAAGGCCAGACACTGCTTGTTTGGGATTTGTGAAGCTTGAGAGATTTTAGGAAAGTCCATAACTTGAGCCAAGAGAGGCTGTTTGAATAGAAAAGCCACTGGAAGTGGCTTGGATGGGCCCACAAGTCGAGTGTGGCGGGGTCCCGGGGAGTCACTAGGGCAGGGCAGAAGGTCTTAGCTATGCTTCCATAGACTCAGATATGGCACCCACTTTTGTGTGTAGCTGGGTAGGAGGAAACCCCAACAACGGAACAGTGGTTTCTGCCAGCACTTCTGTCTGGGACAAAGCTGCGCCTCCAGCCCTTGCCATGAAGCCAGACAGTTCATTTCCTCCCGGTATGTCCTTGGCGCCTTTCAAGCTGCTGCTCCAGTGCTGGAGTTCAGAGTGAGTGAGTCCATCCGCGTGTAAGTCTGTGCACGTGCCCTTTCAGGGGAGCACCTGGGACTCCAGTAGCCCTCTGGCTCACTCAGCCACAATCTCTGGTGGTTTTCACAGCCAGAAATTAAGGGGACTTCTCTTCCTGTCACTGGAACCCTGGGCTGGGGAGCCTGGTGTGGGGCTGGGACTTCTTGCCCCTCAGGGGGAACCTCCCCAGCCAAGATATCCCTCTCGATTTTCAACTGCCAACGAGGATGTGGGACCAGCCCATTTGGCATCTCTGCCCCTCCTACAATTCTCCGTATGGCTGCTTTTGTGCTATGTCCTTAGGTGTAAGACCGCTGTTCCGCTAGACTTCAGGTGGTTCTCCGTGATGGTTATCCTGTAGTTTAGTGGAAATTTGATGTGGTTGTGGGAGGAGGGTAGCGTTTACCTACTCTACCATCTTGACTGGAAATCTGTTAGGATATATTTTTACTTGTTAATTCCAGTGATGAATGAGACAGATAAAATATACATACGAAAATATACATTTTGAACTTTCTGCCCTAGACATAACCTCTGAAGTGTAAGCTGCCTGAAGGCAAGGCTGTGTTCACCTTACTCGTTTTATAAATAATATGTTAAATACGAAGTTTTAAAATGGCAATTTTTGAGGGCTTGTCTATGCTAGCCTCTTTTATTTTACAACTCCAGTGAGGGATAATTGACATACAATAAACCCCACATTTAAAAATGTATAATGTATTAAGTTTGGGCTCTGTGTGTGTGTGTGTGTGTGTGTGTGTGTGTATTTTGCATGTTATGGTATTTGATACTCAACAACCTTGTGACTTATTTCCATTTTAGAGATAATCAAACGGGACCAGAGTGGTTAAGTAACCTTCCTGAGCCACAGTAAGTGGCTGAGTCAGAATTTTAAACAGAGTTGTCTGAAAAGTGGTAGAGTAGCCCTTTGGGTTTTAGTATGCCCTCTGTTTTTAAGCACTGCGCTTGGGGGTCCTGGTGCTTTGGGTTTCCTGGGTTAGGGAATGCCTGAGATCTCTTCAGTAATATTTACCTACAGTCCCCTAATATTTGTTTCTTCTGCTGTTGGTGTATTGATGTTGTCCTTTGCAACTGAAAAGCTCTTTAGGGATCAATTTCCATTCATCTATTTTTTCATATGTAGTTTGTGCTTTTAGTGTCATGTCTTAAGAATCCAATGCCAAATCCAAGATTTACTCTATTTTTTTTAAAGAGTTTTATAGTTTTAGCTCTTATATTTACGTTTTTGACTTAATTTTTATATATGATGTGAGGAGGGGCCCAACTAGTACATTCTTTTGCATATGAATATCCACTTGTCCTGACACTATTTTTTGAAAAGACTGTTCCTCCCCTCATTGAGTGCCCCCCATTGAATTGTTCTGGCACTCTTCTTAAAAACCTGTTGACCATACACGTAAGAGTTTATTTCTGTATTATTAATACTGTTTCACTGATCTGTGTATCTGTCCTTATGCCAGCACCGCACTGTAGCTTCCCCAGATTATTTTGAAGCAGTTCCTGACGTGTCATTTCTTTTGTAAATATTTCAATATATATCTCTGTAAGAGAATGGAAGTTTAAAAAAAAATACCATTATCACATGTAAAAATTAACATTAATTCCTGAGTATTATTTAATGTCCAGTAAGTTCATATTTTTTTGTCTCTTTTTAAAAAATCAACTTTATGTAAAAACTATGTATAGTGTCAGATGGGTACTAGACTTATGGGGGTTCACTTCATACATTACATAAATATCTAACTAATACACCGTGCACCTGAAACAAAAAACTTTACAGAGATGTAATTTACATACAGTGAAATTCACCAATTTAAAATGTACAATGTACTGAGTTTTTAACATCCAGATTTATTTAGTTATAATTTGCATACCATAAAATTCAGTCATTTTTTTATGTGTACATTTTAGGTGTTTCTTTGGATCTGCCTTTAGTTTGGGGAGTGGCAGGTTTTTTGAGGTATGATTTATAGAATAGTAAACTCACCTTATGTAAAGTTTTTTGAGTTTTGACAAATGTGTAGAGTCATGTTAATGAGTACCACAATTAAAGATACCATCCTGTAAAATTCCTTCAGTGCTTTTATATTAAATCCCTTCTTTTCACCCTTAGTCCCTGAGCGTCATTGATCTGATTTCTGTATCTATAGATTTACCTTTCCAGAATGTCAGATAAATGGAATCATGTATTATGTAGCTTTTTGTGTCTGGCTTTTTTCACTTAGAACAGTACTTTTGAAATTTCATCCATGTGTGCAGCATGTATCAGTAATTTTTAACTTTATAATTGACTAGTATTCCATTGTTAAGGGTGTACACTCCCCCCCCCCCCATATCCACGGGGAATTGGTTTCAGGACACTCCTCCATCCCCAAATCTGTGGATACTCAAGTCCCTTATGTAAAATGGCATAGTATTTGCATATAACCTACGCATATCCTCCCGTATACTTTAAATCATCTCTAGATTACTTGTAATACCTAATACCCTGTAAGCGCTATATAAATAGTTGTTATACTGTATTGTTTAGGGAATGACAAGGAAGAAAAAGTCTGTACATTTAAGTACAGATGCAACCATTGTAGGCCTAACTATGTAGTATACGTCAGCAACAACCTAACTTTTAAAAATATTTATCTGCCACTGGTTGAATCTGCAGATGTGGAGCCCACTGATACAGAGGGCTGACTGTACTACTGCAGTTTGTTTATTCATTCACCAGATAATGGACATTTGGGTTGTTTTCAGTTTTGGGCTATTATGAATAAATCAGCTTTGAACATTCTCATTTATTGCTCTTGAATAATTACCTAGGAATGAGATTGCTAGGTTGTATAAGTATGTTTAACTTTATAAGAAACTGCCAAACTTTTTTCCAAAATGGCCGTTCCATTTTCCTTTCCCACCAGCAGTGTATGAGTTTCAGTTGCTCTGCATCCTCTCTAACAGTTGGTAGTGTCCGTCTTTAATTTTACCCAATAAATCATATTTGGTTAAATGAGTCCATTATCAGACATATGTGTTGCAAGTATTTTGTCTGTGAATTGACTTTTGATTTTCTTAACAGTGTCTTTCAAAGAATAGAATATTTCAAAGTTTGATGAAGTCTAAGTTATCAATTTTTTGCTTTTATGGTTTGTATTTTTTCTGTCGTGTCTGTAATCTTTTTCTAACACAAAGTCATGGAGATTTTCTCCCATGTTTTCTTTTAAAAGTTTTATTTAAACCTTTCATGGTTAGGTCATTGGTCCATTTCTAGTTAGTCTTGCTAAGCTCTCTTATTTATAGTAGCTTTTTCATATATTGTCTTAGGATTTTCTGCATAAATGATCACGTTGTCTTTTAAACATAGTTTTCCTTCTTCCTGTCCAATCTTTGTGCCTTTTGTTTCTTTTTCTTGCCGTTATCACACAAGTTAGAACGTCCAGTTTGAATGTCTCGTCATTTTTTCTTTTACAGTTTGTTCTATTCCGAATTCACATGAGGTCCACAAGTTGTTTGATGTGTTTCAAGTCTACGTTAATCTACAGTTTAACCCTTCATCATTTTATGATAGATGGTTTTGATTCAGTGATCAGTACAAACTTCCTGCCCTTGTGCAACTTGCTTGTAGCATTGTCATCAAATATACAGTAATAAAATACTTTGATTTTTTTTCAATAGGTGGACCAACCTCAATTGAATTCTGTTGTGAAGCTTAAAAATAATTAAATGAGAATAACAGTACTTTTATGACATTTATCAATTATGTATACATTAAACTTTAATGAAAAGTATTTAATACTATGGAGAAGTTTCTTTTAGAAGTACTGGTTCATGTAAAACATCAATAGACTTTATTTTTAAATTGGCAGTTATTGACACTGCAGTCACATTTTATTCAGTGCAGAAGTCGACAGATGTCTTGTAATGACCCAGATAGTATTTTAGGCTTTATGGGCCATGGAATTTCTCTGATGCATATTCTTCTTGGCTTTTCTTTCTTTTTTTAAAAACAACTTTTTAAGAACTCAGAAACCATACTTACCTTAAAGGCCATACAAAAACGGATTGTGGGCTCTAGTTTGCTGACCCTTGATTACAGAATGATTACATTGAAATTTAGTTCCCGAACTTGTTGCAACTATGTTGCTAGTCTTTTTTTGATGTCAGAGGGAGTATTCATTGTGAATTTGTACCAACTGAACAGTTAACCAAGTTTAGTGTTTGGAAGTGCTGAAAAACCCACGTGAAAAAGTTGGACGATCTGAACTTTTCAATTATTCATGGCTCTTGCATCACAACAATGCACCAGCTCACACGGCACTGTCTGTGAGGGAGTTTTTAGCCAGTAAACAAATAACTGTATTGGAACACCCTCCCTACTCACCTGATCTGGCCCCCAGTGGCTTCTTTCTTTACCTGAAGGTAAAGGAAGACATTTTGATGATATTTAGGACATCAAGGTTAATACTACGATAGTTCTGATGGCCATTCCAGAAAGAGTTCCAAAATTGCGTTGCAGAGTGGACTAGGCATTGGTGTCAGTGCATAGCTTCCCAAGGGGAGTACTTCTAAGGTGACCATAGTGATATTCAGCAGTGAGGTATGTAGCACTTTTTCTAGGATGAGTTCTCAAACTTAATTGTCCGACCTCGTGCATAACATAAAAAACTTTTAACCATTTTTAAAAATTATTTTTATTAAATTTATTGGGGTAACATTGGTTAATAACATAAGTTTCAGGTGTACAACTTTATAATACAACATCTGTATACTCTTGCTGTGTACTCACCACCCAAAGTCTAGTCTCCTTCCTTCACGTTGCCCTCTTTGTCCTGTCCCTACCATTCTCTTATCTGTATCTATGAGTTCTTTTTTTGCTTGTTTTTTCGTTACTTTTTTTTTGGTTTTATATCACACATGAATGAAATCTTACAGTTTTTGTCCTTTTTTATCTGACTTATTTTACTTAGCGTAATTCTCTTAAGATCCATCTGTGTTGTTGCAAATGGCAATATTTCATTTTTTTATGGCTGAGTAGTATAACCATTTTAAATGTAGTTTAGTGGTATTAAAAGTACATTCACATTGTCGTGGTACCACCACTTCTGTGAAGTTCCAAAACATTTACACCCCAACAGGAAGCCCTGTCTATACCCATTGAGCAGTTGCTTCCTATTCCAACCAGCCCCTGGCATCCACTATGCTACTTTCTGTCTATGAGTTTGACTACTTAACATACCTCATATAAGTAGAATTGTACAACAGTTGTCCTTTTGCATCTGGCTTATTTCACTTAGCATGTCTTCAGGGTTCATCCATGTTGTAGCATGTATCAGAACTTTGTTTGTTTTTATGGCTGAATAATGTTTCATTTTATGAATGTACCAGATTGTTTATTCGTTCATTTATCAGTTGACATTTCAATTTTTTGTGTATTGTAAATAATGCTACTGTGAACATTGGTATACAAATGTCTGTTCAAATCCCTGCTTTCAATCATTTGGGGTATTCCGGGAGTGCCAGAAAAAAATGTATACAGGTGGACACTGGTCAATGTTGCTCAAACAGTAGTTCACCGTCATCAGAAGTGTCTGGACGCTGATGGGAACCACTCCGAGCACGTCTTGTCATTGCAGAAGTCAAACGGGACCTGTATTCATCTTTTGTTTTTGATATATGTTATTACAATATTAATACAGTTTTCTTAAACTGTTTATACATTTTTTCGCATCCTCTGTATATTCAGAAGTGGAATTGCTGGATCATATAGTAATTCTATGTTTAATTTTTTTTGAGGAACTGCAATACTGTTTTTCACAGTAGCCGCACCATTTTACAATCCCACAAGCCAGCAGTGCACAAGGGTTCCAATTTCTCCACTTTTTGCCAACATGTTATTTTCTGGTTTTTTGTTTGTTTTATAATGGCCATCTTAGTAGAGGTGAAATGGTAACTTCATTGGTTTTGATTTGCAGTTTCCTAATGTTTCCTAATGACTAGTGATATTGAGCATCTTTTTCATGTGCTTTTTGGGTAACTATGTAACTTCTTTGGAGAAAAGTTTATTGAAGTCTTGCCCATATATTTTTCTTCACTTTCCCGAATTCTATTAAAGAAAAAGCAATGATGATAAATCTCTAGAATATAGTCAATTTTCTAGGACTCTACACTCGAAAAATGTGACAGTTGATTTCCAGACACATGCCAGAGTGTACGTGGTTCCCAATTGTACTAAGTAGGTGAGAGGCTGAAATCCTAAAATGTTCATCTTCCAACTTTCCCCAGTCTGTGGTCTGCCTTTGGCTCGGCGGTAATTGCCTGAACAGCTACTATGGCGTCATTAATTTTTGTCTGTAGCTCCCTGAGCTCTTCTGTGTGCAGCGATTGTAGAATTTAAGCAGCTTCATCAAGATTTGCATCTCCTGTGTCAAAACCAAGAATATGCTTCTCTAAAGCAATAGACAAGCCCTCTTTTGTGTGATTTGCTTTAGCAACTGCATCCTGTGTCAGGCTCTCCTGGATCAAAATGTGAATTTCCGTAAGCATTATCAGGTAATCACCATGCTGAATGTGAAGAAAGCCAAAGCCATTACACTAGCCTTAAAATAAGAATTACTAACATCCAAATTGATCAGTGGCTCTGCATTTTTAGTTGCATTGTCAGCATTTTTTGTATTATCAGGTACCACCACGTCCTTTTATTTTTCAGTCTTATCTCCATATTCAAGCCTAATCATTAAACCAAGAAGCCAGTCAATTGTTTCTTGTCATCTTGAATCTTGAAAGGACGATTAACATATCTGAGATACTTTTCTTTCTTTTTTTTTTTTTATTGGTTCAGTCCAAATATTTTTAAATAAAGCTTATTGGGGTGATAATTGTTAGTAACGTTATGTAGGTTTCAAGTGTACAATTCTGTAATACATCGTCTATACGTCATGTTGTGTGTTCACCACCCAAAGTCAGTTCTTCCATTACCATATATTTGATCCCCTTTTAAAAATATGGAACGCTTCACGGATTTACATGTCATCCTTGAGCAGGGGCCATGCTCGCAGGGGTGAGCACTATGAGATGCTTTTTTTTTTTTTAATTTTTATTGGGGAATATTGGGGAACTGTTTTTCCAGGACCCATCAGCTCCAAGTCAAGTCATTGTTTTCAATCTAGTTGTGGAGGGCGCAGCTCACTGGCCCATGGGGGAATCGATCCGGTGACCTTGGTGTTATGAGCACTGCGCTCTAACCAGCTGAGCCATCCGGCCGCCCTGAGATTCTTTTCAAAGAACTTGGGCCAGGTACTGCTGTGGATGTTTCTTAAATTACCTCTGTCTTCAGTCTTGTGGTGTCTGATTTTCGGGTCTTCAAGCCAGACAACAAAGTTTCTAAATTCTGTTTCATCTTTGTAGTTGAAGCCAGCAGGGTCGTGGTAGTCAGGGGCCCCTCAGCTTGTGTCGGAACATCATCCCTGCCTCTCGCTCTGGTTCCCCGGGCTTCAGGCTTCTGCCGGGAGAGAGGCGAGGCGGTGCCTGCGCACACGCACTGGAGACGCAATGTGAGGGCCAAGTCTTGCCCATTTTTGAATTAGGTTGTATTTTTTTGTGGTTTAGTTGTAGGAGTTCTTTGTGTATTCTGGATATTAACCCCTTGTCAGGTATGTGATGTGCAAATATTTTCTCCGATTCTGTGGGTTGTCTTTTCACTCTGATAGCATCATTTGCACATAAGTTTTTAATTTTCATTAAGTCCTTTTTATCTATTAATATATTTTTTTCTTAGGTTGCCTATCCTTTTGGTGTCACAGTTGTTAAATTCAAGATCATGAAGACTTTGTTTTTTTTCCCTAAGCGTTTGATAGTGTTAGCTCTTAAATTTAGGTCTTTGACTCATTTTAAGTTAATTTTTATATGTCATGTAAGGTAATGGCTCAGCTTTATTCTTTTGCACGTGGATATTCAGTTTTTCCAGAATCATTTGATGAAAAGACCATCTTTTCCTCATTGAATGGTCTGGACCCTCTAGTTAAAAATTAATTGCCCGTATATGTGGGGGTTTATTTCTGGCCTCTATTCTTTTCCACTGGTTTTTATGTCTGTCCTTACACCAGTACCATACTATTTTGATTACTGTAGCTTTGTAATGTTTTGAAATTGGGAAGTCACACTTAACTTTTGATTTATGTGTATCTTTAAATTTATACAAATTTTTCCTCCCTCCATGTTTTTTTTTTCTTCCTCTTGCCACTTATTTGTTGAAGAAACTGTCACTGGTTATACTGCATTAACCACATTCTGGATTTACTGATTTGTAACCTCATGGTCTCACTTAATATATTCTTCTACCCCATGTTTCCTGTAAACTGGGAGATTTGCAAATTTGATTAAACCCAGGTTCCAATTGCATCACATCAGACAGCACTTTTTGTTTTAGTTAGGGAGATTGTAAAAAGCAGGCAGAATGATATAATTAACTCCTCTATAGCTGTCACCTAGCTTCAACACTTACCAACTCATGCCAGCCTTATCACAACGCCATCAATTTCCTCCCTCCTGTATTATTTTGAAGCACTATAAACGCTGTATTATTTTTATAAGTTTCTTTATATTAATTTGGCATTTTGAACCACAATTTAACCTCATATTTTAACTATTAAAAGCTCGGAATCCTGCATATTGTTGTTTTGTTAAATCTGACCCATCCTATGAGTACATTTAGGACTAGAATATAATCTTGGCTTTTTTTGTGGTTCAAGTTTTGTTGTTATGAAATATTAGGATGCTTTGTTTCAAAATATTAAAGAAAAATAAAAGTAAAGCATAATCTGAGTGGATCCCAAAAGAAAACTACAAGAATGAATTTGGGCTTTTCTCAGTTTCAGAGACTGCTGCTATGATACGCTGACATTCTCCTTTGGTGTCCAACCACCTGGTAGATCAATGGAAACCAGTGCTTTCTACACTCGACCACTTTATATCACTGTCTTTTATTACTTTCCCTATTGAACTATTTGTTCTGAGTAAATTCAATTGTCGAACCCCTTGCTCTTTATTAGTCAAAGATTTAAATATATAAATAAAAAAATAATGAGACTTCTATAATGGAGTTTTATTTTTTAAACTCTTAAATAGTTTTGTGAGGATGTCACATGAGTTTAAGAACATTAAATTGGTGGCATTTGTTTAAGTCTTTTAACTGTCATCTTAGCAACCACTAGATAAGATACTCCTTCTAAGAAAGAATTAGCCATTTTTTTAGTCTTTGGCTAGAGACAGCAAATAAATAGAAAAACCCAATAAATTCAAATGATGTTTGAAAAATGTAGAAATTCAGGTAGGCTTAATTGTGAGGTTACTTTTATTCCTTGTGATGTAATTTCAGAGAGGCAGCATAACCTAGAAATGAAAAGTCTGGACTTTGGATCACCTGATTCAAATACCAGCTCTACTGCTCATGAACTGGTTGATTTTGGTCAAGATGTTTAACTGCTAAGGTTCCATTTCCTCACCCCTATAATGTAGGGTTGAGAGATTTGA
This sequence comes from Rhinolophus sinicus, assembly GCF_036562045.2. Lineage (NCBI taxonomy): Eukaryota > Metazoa > Chordata > Mammalia > Chiroptera > Rhinolophidae > Rhinolophus > Rhinolophus sinicus. The sequence continues at coordinate 32,731,434 of NC_133765.1, forward strand.
CATGCTTACCATAGTGTCTGGTTGGTAGTAAGTTCTATAAATGATAAGTTATTGGTCATATTCCTTAGACTTTAGGAATTTCTCTCTGCTGTGTGAGCAGTTACAGAATCAGAATGTTAGAAATGGAAGGAGTCTCAGAAGTGATGTGGTCCAAGACATTATTATTATTATTATTACTTTTATTGGGGAATATTAGGGAACAGTGTGTTTCTCCAGGGCCCATCAGCTCCAAGTTGTTGTCCTTCAATCTAGTTGTGGAGGGTGCAGCTCAGCTCCAAGTCCAGTTGCTGTTTTCAATCTTTAGTTGCAGAGGGCGCAGCCCACCATCCCAAGTGGGAATTGAACCGACAACCTTATTGAGAGCTTGCGCTCTAACCAACTGAGCCATCTGGCAGCCACTCAGGAAGCTCAGCAGCAGCTGGTTGTCTTCAATCTAGTTGTGGAGGGCGCAGCTCACTGGTCCATGTGGGAATCGAACAGGCAGCCTTCGGCATTAGGAGCAGGGCACTCAACTCCTAGGCCGGCCGTCTTTGAATGTTTTAAGTTTGTAGTTGAATTTGAGAGTTGTGATTATTTTATTAAAATGAAATTCCAGTCCTGTTATTCCAGACTAACTAATGTTTATGAGGAATATAACATTTCACTTTATTAATGTTTTTATCATTTCATAGGGGCCTAATCTTTTCCAATGGAACAAGCCTTAGGGTATATTATGTTCTATAATTAAATTAACTTGAAATGGAGTCCACATTACTGGAAATTAATTGACAGCCAACTTTGGTTTACTGCATTGTTTCAGAGGGAGGGGTCGGCAGGGAAAGGCTCTGTTATATAGATTCTGACAGAAGCACTTATTAGAAGTGAAAGTGCTTTGAATGATTTAACTTATTTTCAAATTTTTTTTGCAGTTGTAAATATAGTACCTATTTCTGGAGGTTAGGGGAAAATATGGGAGGTGACCTAATGTCATTCAAGTCAGCAGTAAAATTTATATTTTGCACCTGAGTAGCTTTTTATAACAGAGTGATTGGTTACTTTTTGAGTAAAGATTATTGTAGTTAGTATTGGTTATTTCTTCCAGTAGTCTGTTTTTATTTTTACTTCATTTATTTGATTTTGATCATGTTCACTTTTGTTCTTTCTTCCTCCTTTCCATGACCCATACTGTTCTGGGCCTCTGAGCCAGCAAAGCACAGAGCTGTGCTTCGGTAGCTTTTATACGTACTATTAGAGGTCCAACCCCATAGATTACCTGTGCTGTATTTGAATGGAAATATAAGATATTTTAAATTTTAAAATATTTTTTAGCTTGTTTAGCCTGTTGAATTTAATAAAAATAATATTTAATCTTTTCAGAGGTCGAAACAATAGCAAAGGACTGCCTCAGTCTTCGGTGAGTAACTTGAATGTTATTTGTTTGGAAAAATTGGTAACTAAAATGTGATTTTAAAAAATTTTATTTATTTATTTTGGTAAAGAGGATAGTTTATTAAAAGCAAAGGCTCAGAGCTCTCGAGTGGGAGGGGGTCCCAAATGGGGGTGCCCCTAAAATGTGATTTCTAAACCATAGGCCAAAAGCCAAGGGAAAAAAATTCCTTATCTTGAGTTTTGTATGAGATATCCTTTCTAGATCAAAATTGTTAACTGTATGTATTGTTTTTGATGATGACTCTGCATAAAAAGTAAATATTTTTCATGCATAATAATAAGTCATTTGTTCTTTTATAAATAACTGAAGGCAAATCTGAATGAGTAACTCCTAAAAGATAAATGGGACACCAGAACTGGAGTTTGCTCAGCTATTTAGGTTTTTGATTTTGAATTAATGTGCTATCATTTATTTCATGTTTTTCCTTTGGCTAGGGCCTTTTGGTTTTCAATTTTGGAACTTTATCAGTGAAATTAAACTAGGCACAAAAGGGAGAACTTGTAAGTTCCATGTGGTAGAAGAAATAAATAAGAAGCTGTCACTAATTTTTGAGACTTTATTGGACAGATTTTCTTCTTTAGAATCAGGAGGGCACACGCTGTGTAGTATGTAATAAGCAGTTGTGTGGCCGGTTAGTCCCTAGAGCACGGTCACTGATGAATATAAGCTGAGAGAAGATAGCAAGGGTCTTCTACAAAGGTGCCCCAATTCCACCCCATTTATTTACTAAGATATCTTAACCCTCTTTACAGGTTTGAGAGTTTTGATGCATACAATCGTGTAACCATCAACTCAAGTCAAGATAATAGAGCAGCTCCATCACTTCCAAAAATCCCTCATCCCATTTTGTAGTGAACCCTGTTCCCCCAACCATTGATTTGTCTTCTGTTCCTATAGTTTTGTCTTTCTCATACATGCAAGTTCACTTTTGCTTTTTTGTGTCATATATAGTGAAAGCATTGTTAGTTGATATGACTGATTTCATTTTCGAAAACTTAAGCTTCTATTCTCTAAGGAAGCAAAACGTATGGTATTACAAATCTAACTAAATGTTTTGTAGCAAAATAAATGTTAACTTTAATGTGTATACAAGGATAAATATTGATGGCTAATAATGTTTCCTTAATATTCCAGATTTCTTTTGATGGAATCTATGCAAATATGAGGATGGTTCATATACTTACGTCAGTTGTTGTAAGTGATCAGATTATTGGGGAGAAACTGCCTTGGGAGTGGAATAAAGTAATTTCATAAAATTAAAATGTAGATGAATAATTATATAACATTTCTTAGGTTATGTTTAATTAGGATAATTTAGAAAAAAGCGATTAGAACTCTACCCCGGTTATTGTAACTCACTAGAAAAGCATTCTCGTCAAGCTGCTGTGTACAAAATAGTAGTAGTTGTCCTTAGTGCATTATCTTGTCACCTAATAAAACTGGAGTACGAAATACTTAACTTCAGTACTTAAGTTCATACTGCAAACTGTGAGCAGGTCCTCCTGAAGCATTTTGAGAATTCAGTGTATTGTTGATGTTTTAAAATTTTTTATTGTCAGTAAATACCTAATATGTTGAATGAAGCCTGATGAGCTATAAAAAGTAAATTGAAAATAAATTACCCCTATGACTGAGTAACATGCTTTTTTTTTTTTATAAACTAATTGTGTATTTTTAGGGATCCAAATGTGAAGTACAAGTGAAAAACGGAGGTATATATGAAGGAGTTTTTAAAACATACAGTCCTAAGGTAATTTTTACTCTTTTCTTTGTTAAATGTGAAACCCCATGAATCATCAACTGCTGTATAGTTTGTATGGCTTCCAGACAGTGTCTAGTAGTTTCTGATTTAACAATTTATAGTTGTGAGGTGGGTATGTTTGTCACATTTTCATGCTCAGTGCTTTACCTTTAAATCGCTTTTTAAAACGACTTTGAATGATTTTGTTCTTAAATTTAAAAAAGTGATTGTTTTATAGTCTGTTTATGTAGTCAAAAAGACTTCTTGCTTTTTGTGCCTATTAAAATATTTTGGCCTTTTCAAACACTGTGAGCTAGAAGAGGGACTGGGTAGTTCATTATTTCCCCTTTAACACTATTAATATGCTGAAGACAGATCATGCTAGAAGAGAGGATTTTTGAATGATGGAATGGATAACAGGAATTTCTGAGAAAAAGAAATGATTATAAGGTTCTATAAGATGGATTATTTTTGTCAAAAGCATATAAGAATTAGTACCCTGCTGTGCTGAAGAGTTTCTGTCAAATTTTATTTTATAAATGTTTGAATATTTACTCATGTTTTTCATTTTAGTGTGATTTGGTACTTGATGCTGCACATGAGAAAAGTACAGAATCCAGTTCAGGGCCAAAACGTGAAGAAATAATGGAGAGTATTCTGTTCAAATGTTCAGACTTTGTTGTGGTACAGTTTAAAGATATGGACTCCAGTTACGCAAGAAGAGGTGAGTTTTGATCTCCTAAATATGTTTCATGATTTATAAGATTATTCAAGCAGACTCTCTACATTGATCATATGGACTTTAAAAAAAAAAAGAAATATGGGCTTTTTAGAATAACTTGATTAAGACAAATGGGAATGTTACTGCAATTTTGTTGGAAAGTATTTAAAACTTCAGTGGAAGATTAGTATTTTTAGTAGAATAAATAATGAGAGTTTGTGTTCTAGTAAAATAGTTTGTAAAGGATTTTCTACAATTTCGTGGTTAAGAATGCTACTGATTATACTCAACTGGAATATTTCTTGTCCCATTTGTTCTACAATGCTTTAGTTTGTAAATTTTTCGTTTTATAATGCTTATAAATAACGTTTATAGTTTTATTATGCTTATAGTTCTATAAATGCTTTAGTTTTATAATCTGGAAAGAAATAAAAAACACAGGGCTAAGGGAGAAAGGCAGAGAGCTATGGATAGAAAACGACTGTCTAATGAAGATGAAAATGGTAAAGAAGGTGAACACGTATGTGTAAAAGGACATTCAGAGTATGGGTCCATGTTTTGAGAATATGAAAGTGATGATGTAGTTATATTAAAATTTAGTATATTTTTAAGTGTTTGTTGAGGAGAAAAACAGGAATTGCTATTACTCATTTGGAGAGCACACTGCTGTGCTGAGTGTTCAATAACGTATTCAAAGACTCTTCTAGGAAAGTTTTTGAATTTGGTTCTAAAATTTTTTACCTTGTTTAGCCTTTAATTGATTTTTCTTTAATCAAATTCTTTAGTCAGTTTTATGGCAAATTGTAGTTCACAACAATTTTTAGTTTTCATGATTCAGTCATGAAACAGCTATTTTCGTTATGCTAATGTTTCTACGCTATTATTTAGAAGTTATGAGCCACCTGAAAGTTAAAGCTTTTTTCTAGGACCTCTTAACAGTGTTCTTACCTATAGTTGACATGCTTTTTCAGAAGCTAGCGGTGCTAGGTACTCTGTAACTGCTTTGCAGTGCTAATGAAAGCACTATGTTCTGTACTTGTATCTTCTCAAATGTCTGTGTCTTCTTTGATCAACAACTCTTTGTCTAAGAGTCCTTCAGTGGCCTGTACAAGGCAACAAATCTTTTTTTAGTTTCTACCTTTGGAGTTGATCTTGTTTATTTCTAGGAGCACAAAATTATACTATACTATTGCAGTTCTTCACTATTTTAAATTTGAAAATCAACGTTGGGCATAAGCCAAAGGGGAAAATAAAATTTTAGTTGAATTTAGTACATAGCACTCTGGAAAAAGTATTGGCCACAACAACAACAAAATGTTCCCTACTCTATTGGGTACCAGGCCATTTAGCTAACAGCCATTCACAGTATACTTTAGTTTTGATTCTTAAGTGAATTGGCATTTCCTAAATTTGGAATGGGAACTATTACTTGAGATAATTATGGCATCCCATTTTTTGATTCTCTTAAATTAGCTTTTAAATTTTTGTTTATTATTTTATTATGCTTTTATTTCTCAAGTAATTTGTGTTCATTGTGGAAAGCCAAGAAAATACAGATCAGAGCAATAGCTTTGACAGTTTTTTAAGTACACTCAGTAAAGGAATGAATGTAGTTTGTTATATACATAAAAATATAGTTTTCTTGTTGAGGACATACAGTAGTGGAGTAATTTCAGGTATTTTATTTAAAGACTGTAGTGGTTTAGTGAATTATACAATTACGTCCCGTGTATAATAGTCTGAAAATAGTATTGTGTCATATGTTTAGGATTTCAGGTCCCTTAAGCCAGATTCTTAACACTATCCTGGCAGAAGTTGCCCTTTATAAAAGTATTATTATGGAGATGCTATTAGTATAGAGAAAACTTTTTTAGAGTAATTAATTGGCATGCTTCATTAATTATAAAAATTAAGCAATTTAGGACTGCGTATTAAAAGACTTATTCAGATTCCTAGTCTTGAGTAAATGAAAGTAGGTAGGGTTTGACCATTGATTCTTAATACTGGGCTCATATTTGAATCACCCATGGAATTTCTAAAAATGTCTAGTTCTCATTTCTAGAGATTCTGACTTAACTATAATAGCCTGGAAGAGGGTTTGGGAGTGTGATTCTGAGGTGCAGTCAGGGATGTGAAACCCCTGGTTTCATATCAGATCCTAGGAATGGCTCTGTTCTGGGGGTCTCGGGGATTTGTACTTTATTTCCTTTCTTCACAGTGTCCTTTATTTCTCCGCATTAGAGATTGTCTTGAATAGTTTTTGCTGGTATCAGTTTGATACTCCTTTTCTCCATCTTAAATGAGCAGATGGATTGAAGTGGTTTGTTTCTTATTTTTTTTAAGGATTAATAGACGTGAATGAGTGAAGATGGAAATTTATTTCCTTTCTGAGCTTTTGTAATTTTCTTCGTGATAATCCTGTCAATTCTTAAAGTAGATAACATTAACTAAAATTTGAATGCACATTCTGTATGTCAGACTCTGTGCTAAGTGTTTTATGTGCACTGGTTCCATATAATCATCACAACTTCTTTCTGACGTGGGTAGATTCTTATCTACATGTAGATATGTAGATGAGGAAATTAAGACCCAAGTAACTTGGTAAAGTGAGGACACAAATCCAGCATTCTCAAACTCCAAGTCATGTTCTTCAACATTGTCCTGTAGTGACATCAGTTAGGCAGTCTGATTTGTTGTTTAGCTGAACTGTGTCAGACTAAGTCTGCATTTACCTTAAAGGGTTTTCCCACAAATAAAGCCAAAAGTGAAAACCAAAATTTCTACTCAGTATAACATGCAGATTTGTACGTTGTTCAAGATTCTTTTCTTTTTTAAATCTTTGGTTTTATTTTTTAAGGAACTTTCTAAAGTTAGTAAGGTCAGTATGGCTTTTAAGTTCTTAATGCTAACGTCATTGATTTCAGTAAACTTTAAAACTTGTCATGTTCATACACATGCAAATTTATAAGAAGCCTAGAAATCATTGATATCTTCTTATGATATGGTGTATAAGTTTCATTTGTTCTCTTGAATGTTACACGTGTACCATTCTGATTTATGGGCAAAATGAAAAGTAGCTTTATATTTGAAGCTGTGGCTTCCTTTTTGCACATGTAATTGGAAGAAATCATCAGATTAGGATTGGAAAATTAGTGTTTTATCGTTTATTTGAATTCCATTGCAGACAGATCTGGGATACTTTCATTTCCCCCCTCTTCATTTTGCCATCTATTTTTTTAGGGCATTCAGCTGCCTTTGTCTCTGCATCTGTCTGCCTTGGAATTGGCATATTATTTCAATTTGCTTTTTAAGTTGGTTTCATGTCTTTTTCCCATGTGCCTTTCTCACTTGGTTTTTCTCTTGCTGCTCTGCCTATTGCTCTTTTATTCATATTTTGCTCTTTGATTTAATATCCCAACTCAACTATATTTTAGTTCTGCATCTTCTAGTTCCTTATCCCCTTTTCCCTTATGTTTATTTCTACTGCTTTATTTCCTTTGTAGTATTCTCAGTCTAGAGAACAGGGATCAACACGTTTAATGTCTGTAGGCCAAATCCATCTATCAGTAAATAAAGTTTTATTGTAACAGTTATGCCCATTCCTTATGCGTTGTCTGTGGCTGCGTGCATGCTACAGTGATACGAGGGGAGTAGTTGTAATAGAGACTCGATGGCTTGCAAAAATATTGACGGTCTTGGTCCTTTACAGAAAAAGTTTGCCAACTCTATCTAGTCCTAGATAATTTTTCCTACTCTATTTGGGCTGTTAGGGCTGATCAAAAATATATACTATACTGACTTTGGTGAAATAACATAGAACATACTTTGTTTCTAAACTCATGCTTTGACTGTAATCTAATATTGTGTAATTTCACTTAATTCCTTCTTTGTGACCATTCACCTTGGATTTAGCCTGAAGAGTCACTTTTGCTTTCCAGTTCCTTTGTCACAATAAGTGAAAAATCATATATAATTATTGGAAATGATCTCCTTTATCAGCTGTCTGCCCCATCTTGCATCTACAGATTTATCTTCCCCGTTCCCATCTGTATTCTCTTTCCTTTGGCAGTTAGTAGAGGGGATGTCTCACTTCTTGTTTAATCTCGATTTCTCCAGTCAAGCCCTTGACTCTGCCCATTCTGCCATTCCTGAGTTCTTGCTTTTTTATATCACCTCTCTGTTTCTGGACTCAACTTCTTCCTGTCCATTTAATCCTTCCCTTTAGCTTGAAAACCTATTCAAGCCCCTCTCCTAAAAAGGCTCCCTTTTACTCCTGAATTCTTTTAATGACTGTCCTTTCTTCCTTTCTTATCCAAACTTCATAACTGTTTTCTACGGACTCCTCATCCCATTATAACCTGCCTTTTATACTTACAACTTGGAGACTTCTGAGGCACCCAGTAGCCTCTAATTGCAAGGTCCTTTGGAATCTTTTAGTCTTTATTGCTGCATTGAACACTGCTGAATTCACCATCTTTCAGTTATTGCTGCATTGAACACTGCTGAATTCACCATCTTTCAGTTATTGCTGCATTGAACACTGCTGAATTCACCATCTTTCAGAAGCTGCTTTTCTGTTTCTCATGTGTCTTACTAATCATTCCTTTACTGCTTCATTCTTGGGCTTTGTTTTCATCACACTGCCCGTAGGTGTTTGTATTCCCAGGGTTTCTTTTTTTTTGCCCACTGCTCTTACTACGTGTCAGTTGCTTATACACTGTCATAATTTCAGCTACCACGTGTAAGCCCCTCCCTAGCATGGCTGTATCATTGTCCCTATACCATGTTGTATTATAATTAGATATTTCTGTCCCCCCGTTATACTTTGAGCTCCTTCTGTGGGGATATTGTAATTTTTTTATCCTCAAAGCTAGCACAGTGTTTTGGCACATAGTACTGGTGCAGGATAAATGTCTTTTGAGTGAATGAAATTAGAGCTTTCGATACTTTTAAAGAAGCACTTTCATGTAAAGAGTGGAAAAACTGTATGGTCTTATGTATACAGCCCATCAGCAAATACTTACTGAGCTCTGGAATGTGTTCATTGCTGAGCTTGTTGCTACGGACAGTACAGAGAAATTCAAGACTTAATCTATTTTGGGTCCCTTTTGAGACTTTAGTGAAACTGTATACTCTCACCCTAGAAAACACACACACAGACGTCTACATTTAATTCCGTGGTGTTCACAGTTCCCTAGGGAGTTCATGTACTCCACGTTAAGCTCTGCTCTGGGCATTTTCAGTGTTGGGGACACCAAAGCACGTGGAAGAATTCAAGAAAAGTGTAATGGGGAAGCTGGTGGCATTGAATTCCAAATGGAGTCCAGAGACATGAAGAATTCTGTAGGTTGTAGTTGGTGAAGGAATTTGGGATGTGAACGTGTGATTAGAGCGCAGTGAGAAGTAATATCATCTACATTAGGTTATTCTGGTGTTGCGTTATTGTGTTCCCATGTTGTCCTGTAGGTCTCGTAAGACACGGTCCTGTGAGTAACACAGAGGGCTCTCTTCTGAAGAGTATGACATTAGAAGTGTTGGGTAGTCGTCTAAGGAAGAGGCCGATCCCAGAGCAGGATAAGGCCTGGGAAGCCTTGGATTCTGAGTCCAGATGTGTTCCAGATGCATTTATGGTTGGTGCTCTAGGAGGGCGGGCAGGCCGCAGCCTTGTAGCTGAGCAGGCACAGTCTTGGAAGTAGTGCAGTAGGCTCTGTAGATGGGCAGGCAGTGCTGAAGTCGGATGGGCAGGGGCAGCTTGAAAGCCGGATGAGTGGTCAGGATCAGCAGCCTGCCCTTTGGGCAGGAAGGGGGAGGGATCCTGTGGTGGGTAGACAGACGGGGTTGATGGGCAGATAGTGGTCTCGTGGCTGGAGGCTGTCCAGGTGGCTGAGCAGGAAAGTCCTATAAGGAGGTGGGCTTAGGCCTGTGGTTTGGGGGAGTAGCTTTTCTAGTGAGCCAACTCTGAGTAACTCCATGTTTTTATACTCTTTTGTTAAAACAACCAATAGAAAGTTGACTGCCTCAGCTTTGCTGTGGGCTAGTAAGAGAAGGATGTGTGTCCACGCTGGGGCCTAGTGGTAAATGGAGACTAGCGCTTACTGAATCCAGTATGGAGGTGACACAGGGATTACTGAGATTAAAAAAATAACAGGTAAAGAGGAACAGGTGATGGGAAGCCGAACGGAGGACTGTGAGGTACACAGCAGGGAAGTATTACAGGTTTATTAAAATAAGCTCTCCTTCCATTTATATAAATGGTTTTTTTATACATTTTTAGAACATACAGAAATTCTCTGCTGTATTCTTCATGTGTATGCTAAAGTCAAAGCAATAACTCCATTTATTTAAAAAAAAAAAGAAACAAGCAAACAAAAACCTACAGTATACAATTGAATTTTATTTCGACAAATAAAAATATTGTTTACTACAAATAAGAGTAAGGTGGTCTGATTCAGGATATGGGTATGTATGGAAACTATTGATTTCTGTTTAACAGCATTAATTAATCAGCTGGATAGTATAAAATAAAAACATTCATGATGGGAACAGAATTTAAAGTGTGTAGAAATAAACGTAGTATATATGGATAAGCTGAAGACTATAAAAACACTACTGAAGGATAGAAAAGGTTTGTCTAAACGGCTAAACATGCCATACTTTGGGAATATGTAACACTATAAAGTTATCTCTTCTCCTCAAAGTGATCTCTAAAGATCTTATCTCTATTTTTGTAGAAATTGACAAAATGATTCTAAAATTTATAAGGTAATATGTATTAACAGAAGAATTTTGGAAATTTTTCTGCAAGAGTCAGGAAGGAGGACTTGCCCCCCACCAAACAGTAAAATGTATTAGAATTAAAACATAGTTATCATAGTGACAAAGAATAGAGCATCCAAAACAGACAAAATTCATATAGATATTTTGTTAATATGTAATACAGATAACACTTAAATCTGGAATAAAGGTGGATTATTCAGTAAATTGGTGTTGGGACAACATTTTGGGGGAATTAGATTCCTATTTCATACCTATCACCAAAATAAAACCTAAATGGTGAAAGAGGAAAGTGTTTTAAAAAAACTGTATAGAAATTCTAGAGCAATTTATGAAGTTACATCATTTTAATATGGGGAAAGACTTTATAATCATGACCACCAAAGCAAAAATCCATAAAGTAAAAGATTGAAATACTTGATTATAAAAAAATTAAAGACTGGGATGGCCGGTTAGCTCAGTTGGTTAGCGTGCAGGGCTCTTAACAACAAGGTTGCGGTTTGATCCCCACATGGGCCACTGTGAGCTGCGCCCTCCACAGCTAGATTGAAACAACTACTTGACTTTGAGGTGATCGGTCCTGGAAGAACACACTTAAAATAAAACAAATTAAAAATAAATTAAAGACTTACATTTGTGCAGAAGTACCATAAGTTTTTTTGTTTTTTGTTTTTAAAGATTTTTATTGGGGAAAGGGAACAGGACTTTATTGGGGAATAGTGTGTACTTCCAGGACTTTTTTTTCCAAGTCAAGTTGTTGTCCTTTCAGTCTTAGTTGTGGAGGGCGCAGCTCAGCTCCAGGTCCAGTTGCCGTTTCTAGTTGCAGGGGGCACAGCCCACCATCCCTTGCGGGACTTGAGGAATTGAACTGGCAACCTTGTGGTTGAGAGCCCACTGGCCCATGTGGGAATCGAACAGGCAGCCTTCGGAGTTAGGAGCATGGAGCTCCAACCGCCTGAGCCACCAGCCGGCCCCAACACAGCAGCATTTTAAATGATAAAATTTCTGAATGGTTCCAGCTCACATTTTAATTTAACTGATTTAGGTTTTAAGAAAATTGCTTTTCAAATGTAAATTACAGATTACAGTGACTTTTATGTTATTAGCAGGCTTAGTAAAACGAAAACGAAATAATTTTGCCAAAATTTTAACCAGATAATCCCAATTTATACATCTCATAAATAGTTTGTTAGTAGGGAAAATAAGAACTACTGCTTTTCAATATTTAAGTAGGATGCATTTTTCTCAGGAATATTTTTCTGTTTTTATCTTATTTTATCATAGTACGATAACATTTAGTTATTCATTTTATATAGGAAGAATATGAGGTTTCTTCATCATTAATGCATGTGGAGCAAATTGGCGCTGCCTAAATAGAGCTATGGGCTCCAAGCACTTTATTCAAACTTTTGATCAAATATTATAGCATCAAAAGCATTTGTATGGTCATTTATGAAGCCCTCTGCCCTGTTCCTCTTTTTAAATGGTGCATTAATTGATATGTCTGTCTTGTTTCCTAGTCATATTCTAGGCTTTTCTGTTGGCTTCCGCAAGAGGGACAGAGACATAAATTGAATTGCAAACTGTATTTTTAATGCAAACAGTACTTTATGGTTTGCTTTTCCTTATCAGTTGATTCTTTTCAGACTTGGGTCAAAAGGGTACTTAGGTCAGATCTCAGAAAAAAAAGAAAGTGATTTGGGTGGTTTGGTTTGATTCTAACTAGAAAACCATAGTCTGTTTTTTGTGTGTTTTTAAAATTCAGTTTTAACAAAGCAAGTGATGTTTGGACTGAAACTTACAGATTTAACATGACATGCTGTCCTTTTCCTTGGAGCTGCATTTCCTTGGAGCTGCATTAGAACTTTCAGGTAGTTTACTGTGTTTCTTAGAGCTCATTTTGTCTGCTTTCCCTCTACTGTATTTGCACTTTTGAAGTTGACATCCTTTAGATCTCGTGCTTATTTCAGCTATTCTGATAGCTTCCACCTCAGTTTTCCTGCTAAGGCTCTGTCGTATTTTTCCTTGAGTGGTAAATTTACTTTGAATTATAGGACTCTGAAAATTTTTGTGGAGATCAGAGTCAAAAGTAACTACTGCTCTAAGTTGTATTATTTTGTTGTCAGAAAACAGAGAATAATGGTATTTTCCTCATAGTTGCATGTGGCTACCAGGAAGAGAAGACCTCCTCACACCTTTTTTAAATACTACATTTTGAAATTGTGTAGGCCTTGTAAAAAAGTGTGTTGCTGTGCTTTTAAGTGGAGAACATCCCTTTTGAGTCTTTCCAAGGTAGCTACTAAGTACTGCAGTCTTTATTTCCACATGACTAAATGTCAGATCCCAAAAGTTATTCACATCCACAATAAAATCTGATTCATGTAATTTTTCTCTTATAGGAATTTAGAAATTTGAGGCTTTTGTAGCCTTGCAGTTTTCCTAATTTTACCATTTGGCTGTCATTTAAAGAGAAGAAATGACTAAAACTATAAGTTATCGGTGTGATTCAGTTTCTGAGACCAATACGCACTGTCTTTAAGAAAGCCTGTGTTTTATTATTAGTTTTAAAGAAGGCAGTGTGCAAAGACATTGTTTAAGTAGCTTTACGTCAGGTTACTATAAAGCAGATAGTGATGAAGGGTTATGATTATTAGTCTGATACATTATTATCAGTCAAATACACATTTATTGATTTGGATGCAGAGCAGTGTGTCTGACAGATGGAAACAGTCATCTGTATTGTGACCATTGTTACCTGAAAGGTGTCAAAATGAGTGCCAGTTCAACTAAAGGTAGACAGAAGTGAATTTGTGTTTCCCACTTTAAACTTTCTTCCTACTAATATTTGTATTATTTTGAACCACCAGAAAGTATAGTAAGGATCAAGCCCTAAATCCTGAAAAACCAGAATGTTGCTGCTTAAATATGTCAGTCTCTTGAATCGCATACCTCTGTTAAGATCAAGGCAAGACAACATAGGATCCTGGATAGTCTGAAGTTTCCCAGAAAAATGTGTCTTTTGCCCTCTTAGGCCACATAGTTTTGCAAAGAAGATTTTGTCTATTGTAATACTGACATTTTTCTTCACTGCTGAGTCACAAGATAGCATTGTAGAAGTAAAAGATTTCAAGCCTTAAAATAACACCAGCTTTTGAATTAACTTTTCTTTCTTTCTTTCTTTTTTTTCTTTCTTTAAAGATTTTATTGGGGAAGGGGAACAGGACTTTATTGGGGAACAGTGTGTATTTCCAGGACTTTTTTATTGGGGAACCGTGGTGTGTTTTTCGCAGGACTCATTAGCTTCACCCAAGTCAAATTGTTGTCATTTCAATCTTAGTTGTGGAGGGCTCAGCTCAGCTCCAGGTCCAGTCACCATTGTTAGTTGCAGGGGGCGCAGCCCACCATCCCTTGCAGGGAGTCGAACCGGCAACCTTGTGGTTGAGAGCACGTGCCCCAACCCACTGATCCATCTGGCCACCTGGGAGCTCATTGACTTCATTATAGTTGTGGAGGGCACAGCTCCCTGGCCCATGTGGGAATCGAACTGGCAGCCCCGTTGCCCAGAGCTTGTGCTCTAACCAACTGAGCCATCCATCTGCCCCTGAATTACCTTCCAATAAGGTAAGTTTTCTTTTATTTGGGACCACTGTCACCTACTCCTTATCACCTGGACTGTTGAGAGCAATACTGGATTAAAAAAAAAAAAGTTTTCTTGAGATATTGTGCAGCTATTACTGATATATTTTACAGCATCTTCACCCTAACAACAAGCTCCATACCCTTTGGCAGTCACTGTCCACTTATCAACCTCCCCAGCCCTGGGCAACTACTCATCTTCTTTCTGTCTCTATAAATTTGTCTTTCTGGACATTGCATGTTAATGGGATCATACAGCATGTGGCCTTTTGTGACAGGCTTGCTTCACATAGTATATACTGTGTTTAAGGTTCATCCATGTATAGCATGTATCAGTACTTCTTTCCTTTTCATTGCCGATTAATATTCCATCATATGGATAGACTACATTTTATTTATTCGTTTATGAGTTGATAGACGTATGGGTTGTTTCTACTTTTTGAATATTATAAATAATGCTCACGTACAAATTTTTGTGTGGACATTATATTTTCAGTTTTGTTGGACATATAACTACCGTGTTTCCCTGAAAATAAGACCTAGCCGGACAATCAGCTGTAATGCGTCTTTTGTAGCAAAAATTAATATAAGACCCGGTCTTATTTTACTATAACATAAGACCGGGTATAAAATATAATGTAATGTAATGTAATATAATATAATATATAAATGCAGGGTCTTATATTAATTTTTACACCAAAAGACGCATTAGAGTTGATTGGCTGGCTGGGTCTTATTTTCGGGAAACAGTAGGAGTGGAATTGCTGGGTCATGTGGTAACTCTATGTGTAACCTTTTGAGGGAAATGCTGGGCCATTTTCCAAAGTGGCTGTATCATTTTACAGTCTCACCAGCAGTGTATGAGGGTTCCATTTGTTCCATATCCTCACCAGCATCTGTTTTTGTTTCATCTTTTTGATTACAGCCATCCTAATGCGTGGGTATGACATGGTGTTTCATTGTGGTTTTATTTGCATATCTTTCGTGATCAGTGATGTGCGTCTTTGCATTGGAGATGGGTATATCTCCCTTGGAGAAATGTCTGTTTAGATCCTTCTCCACTTTTTAAATTGGGTTATTTGTCTCTTTATTACTGAGTTGTAAGAGTTCTTTATTCTGGATAACAGTTCTTCCCTTATGAGACATGGTTTGCTGTCATTTTGGGAGAAATATTTTCTCCCATTTTGTAAGTTGTCTTTTCACTTTCTTGATGGTGTCCCTAAACCACAAAAGTTTTGAATTTAGATGATGTTCCATTCATCTGTTCTTTCTTATTTGTTGTTTGTGCTTTTTTGTCATAGCTAAGAAAGTTGCCTAATCCAAGATCACGTAGATTTATTCCTCTGCTTTCGTTTAAGATTTTTGTCATTTTAGCTCTTTTATTAGGTTGGTGCAAAAGTAATTGCGGTTTTTACAATTATTAACGTTTTAAACCATTTTATTTTGCACCAACCTAATATGTAGGGGTATGATCCATTTTGAGTTAATTTTTGTATAAAGTTTGAGGTAGGGGGTCCTACTTCATTGTTTACATCTAGTTTTCCAAGCACAATCTGTTGAAGACTGTTCTTTTCCTATTGAATTGTCTTTGTACCTTTGTTTAAAATCAGTTGACTATAAATGCAAAGATTTATTCCTGAACTCTCAATTCTGTTTCATAGATCTACGTGTCTTTCTTTATGCCAGTATTGCACTGTCTTGATTATTGTACCTTTTATGAAGTTTTGAATTTGAAAAGTGTTAATCCTCAAAGTGTGTTCTTCTTTTCAAGATTGTTTTGGCTATTCTGGGTCCCTTGCATTTCCATGTGAATTTTAGGATCATCTTGTCAATTTCTGCAAAATGACAGCTGGGATTTTGAATCTGTAGATCAGTTGGGGGAGTACTACTATCTTAACAATGTTATATCTTCCAGTCCAAGAACACTGTATGTTTTTCCATTTATTTAGGTCATCTTCAATTTCAAAAATGTTTTGTAGTTTCAGGGTACAAGTTTTACACTTCTTTTGGTAGCTTTATCCCAAAGTATTTTATTCTTGTGGATGCTATTGTAAATAGAATTTTTTTTTCATAATTTCATTTTCAGTTTGGAGCAGTCTTCTTTTACAGTCTTTATATCCAACGAATATAAATCTTTCTTTTGACTCTTAGTAGGATAAGCACTATAATCTTTGAGTCCCTCAGTGAGAACACACTTTGAGCACATCTGCTCTGCTACCTGTTGCTGATAACCACTGTCTTTAAGAAAGCCTGTGGTTTGTTTATTAATTTGCTTCTCTACCCAGTGCCATTTATGTCTGCTTTGTAAGATGCCTTCTCTGCAATAAGCAAACAACTTTGTAATTATTATTTTGGGAGGTCATATTTTTATTATTTTTTGTAGTTTCAAAGTAACAATATTTTACGAAACAACTTCTGGAGATAAAAACAAAATATTTTCCTTCCGTATCATTTCCTTCCTTTGAAGCAAATGATAAAGCAGAATGGTCATTCATTTTACTACTACACTGGACAAATAAAATACTTATTATAGATTGAGCCTTAGAAGCTAAGCTTAGCTGGATTTACTCTTTTTGCTCATGATAGTGCACTTCCAAAAAAATTCACATCTTTTTCATCCATTCTTTTTCTTCAAGCTGCTTGTAGTGAAATAATACAAAGATTCTTTTAGTTTAAGTTTGGGAAGAAAGTTGTAGATTTTTCTTCATTTTTACCTTGCTCTGTAAACTTTTTCTTGGTAATGTTAATTTGTATCCAAACATTACTATAATCTCCAAATTAACTTTTCCTCCAAATTCCATCACTTCCATTTAATCTTGGACATTATTAGCACAAAGAAATTCTTAAGCATTGCTTTTATTATGTCATCAAAAATCTACGGTGGCCAATATTGCTTACAGAATAAAGTTTGGGTGCCATACTTTGGCACTCAGGGCACTTCCCAGTGGGACCTCTCTTTTTTCAACCGAATCTCATTGCCTCTACCAATGGCTGCTAAACTTGACTCATTTGATTTTTAGCATAGATAAGTTCTTTCTCACTGACCCCAATGAAATCTCATGCTTAATCCCAGTTACAAAGCAGTGGTGGGGAGGGGAACGAGAGGTGTCCTATAACCTTCCTTACTCAGCTTTTCCTCTGTCTGCTGAGATCTCCTTAAGAAATTATAGGGTTCCAAGGAGCACAGTTGGAGAGCCAGTTGTCTACCTCATGTACTGAACACTTAGCTTTCCAAAGCAGCATGTGATATCTTTTTGTCAGTATACTTTGTCTTTCCCAATGCATTATAATTTTCCAGAGTTTAGAAATCATGTTTATAAAACTAGGGTTGTGTACGCCCCATGGTGTCTAGCATGATACCTAATGGATAGTAGGTACTACTCAATACATATTCATCCTTTCAGTTGATATTTTTAAAATCTTACATATTTTTACACTCACTACACCCAAACCAGGGAAAAACTAGTTTTTATTTTCTTACATAGACACATTGCCATAAATGATTGGAATTATAATTACCACTCACTTACAGGAAATTCAAGAAAGTAGTTATTCATAGCCAAACCTAAAAACAGCCTACCCACAACTTAACATATCCAGAGTATGTTTTTCTAACAGAAGGTTGCTTCTAGTAATCATTTTAATATACTTTTGAAATTAAAAAAAAATCCCAAGTGTTAACTTTGAAAATAAGCCCTAAATGATTCTTATAGAAGTGAGAAAAGTCAGAAGCGCAGGTAAGGGAGTGAAGTATTAAAGCATGCATCCATGCTGTTTGAAGGTCTTTTAATTAAAATATTTACCTTAGCTGTTGTGTGTGTGTTAGAAACGCACACGTATTTGAATTTATATCTACGTACCTAAAATGTTCATTTGTGAAGATTAGTATGAAATCATCTTTACTTCGGTTCAGTTTGAAATCATAAGATTATAAGTTACCATACTTCAAGATTCATTTATTTTTGTGCCAAGCAGGGTAAAAACAATCCCCTTTCTACTTATGGGTCACAAAACTCATTTTCCTTATTCAAGTGCCTTAGAGGCAAAGAAATGATTAGGTGGTTCTCTTTTGAAAAGTGAAATCTTTTTTCTATTAAGGTAAGAAATTATTTTTAAATTTCATATGTGCTGTGGCACTGCGGGTGGTCAGCTTTTTGGTCTTGTTCTGGTCGGTCCTGTCCTGAGAGTGTTGGCAGGTTGCGTGACTGCTCACCAGTGTGTTCTCGTTTATGTTAATATCTCCATCTACTGGGAGGTCAAGGGGTTGCCACTACTGGCTTTTATTTGCACAAAAACTTCAACATTTTTAAAGACAGGTGTTTGGTTGGGAATTTCAGCAGTTGGGACAAAAAGAGACTACAAGCAAGGCTTTGGGGTTGGGTGGTACCTGTACTGCAGAGAATTGGGGTGGAGGTACTTTTACTGCAGAGATGGATCCTGGTTTCCTGTCCTATCCCTACCATGTGTGAAGTCAGGATGACCTATGTTATGTTCATATTACTTCATACTAGCTTTTCCCGATTCATTCTCTCCTCAAAAGTTTCTAGTTGAAGGAACAACTTTGGGACTGACTTTTAT
Organism: Rhinolophus sinicus; assembly: GCF_036562045.2. Taxonomy (NCBI): domain Eukaryota; kingdom Metazoa; phylum Chordata; class Mammalia; order Chiroptera; family Rhinolophidae; genus Rhinolophus; species Rhinolophus sinicus. The sequence continues at coordinate 32,750,313 of NC_133765.1, forward strand.
GAATCTAACCTCAAAGACTTGAATTTTATGGTTATATAACTGTCATCTCCATGGTGTACCAAATAAACCACTTCTGACATTTTAAATATTAAATAGTTCTAGTTGATAGGCCCAGAATTACAATTAGAAAATAGTTGTGGTCATTCAAAATGAACAGTATTCACCTCTGCATTTTTTAGTAGGCAAGTGCTATTGTCTGGTGTATTTTGTAATGTAACTATAAGGTCTTAATAGTTTATTTAGAACAGAGAGGTATATACCTTTGGAATGCTTTCAAGTTTCCTATAGTTTTGTGGCTAGGACCCTGATACCTTCAAATGTTAGTTTGCAGATGGTAGATTTTACAAAAATTTATTTTCAAGTTGGCCATTTGGAACAGTGCCTGTCATTTTCATCCCATTTTAGCAGCCTGCTTTCATGACTTGTCATCACTTGTAACTGCTTCTCTTCCAGAATGCCCTTTACGACCTATTCTGAGCATAGCTAGCTTAACCTTTACTCTTCTACTCCCTTTCTTCTTGGCCCTCACAGGGCTCTCTGACCATTCCTTGGCTTTGCCTTTTTTTTTTTTTTTTAATGGAAAAGTGGGGCCATTTGTTTGATCCTCCTCTGGCTATCCTTTTTTAAACCGTCTGCTCTTGTAGCCAGCCTGCTGGGTGTGGCTGGGGAAAATCCCACTCTGGTGCTGGTTAGGAACGTAGGGTTTCTAGCTCTTGCTGCAGCTTCAGGAGAGCTTAGCAGACTTTTTTTTTTTTAACCTGTGTCTGCAGCCTTAATGAGCACCTCCTGCAGTCTTTTACTCCATCTACCTCCTTTCCTTTATCCTCATTACAATGCTCTTTCTTCCTCCTTTTTGAACATAAAGGTAGAGTCTTTAACATGGCTCCATGGATTCCAAAATGGTTCGTGGAGACAATTCAGGGCATCGAGGAACTTGGATGGGGAAAATATTGCATCTTTATTTTCATTAACTTTTGATTGAAATTTAGCATTTATTTTGGTAGTTAATGTGGGCAACAAAACATTAGTATTAGTGGTATCTGTGACTTTAGCACCTATAGAACTCAGTTAATTTCATATCACTTGTATGGATGTGGGTGGATAGCTCAAAAATATTACTCACGCTTGTTTCCTCTTTAAAATTATAGTAATTAGGTATGTTAGATCTTACTGTTTACTGCATTAATAAAGCATATATATACTATGGCACCGATTTGGTTTTTTAGATTTTAATAACTGCATCATTATAATTGATCTCCTTTGATTTCCTATATATTTTATGCAACTAAATCCATAAGCTCCCCCCAGATGCCAAAGGGGTACATGGATCAAAGACAAAAGATTAAGAATCCCTAATCTAAAGGCTGTCTGAGGGCGTTGCCTCCACTTGTCCCCTTGGTCCTGTTGTTCCTGCCCACACGCCCTGGGCCCTTACTGTGTTCATTATCCCCATCTGGTTTCTTTATGCTATTCTTTAATATTGTATTTTTAAATATTATTTATGTAGTAAAATACGTGGTTTAATATATACTTATAGTGTGAACATTTATAAAAACAGATGAGTATAAAATAAAAAGGTAATCTTAACTCTAGCCCCGAGTTCCACCTCCTTGGGGAAGCCTATGGACTTGTGTACAATTCAGAGAAATTTTATTTTTAATGTTACTGTAGTCTATGTTACAGCCCCTTCATTTCCCTCTCATAATTCCTGCTTGTGCTATTAAAAGAAAATTTTTTTCAGTTACAGTTGATATTCAGTATTATTTTATATTAGTTTCTGGTGTACAGCATAGTGGCTAGACATTCATATAATTTATGCAGTGATTCCCCCGATTAGTCTAGTACCCACCTGACACTATACATAGTTGTTGTTGCAATGTTATTGACTATATTCACTATGCTGTACTTTAGATTCCCTTGACTATTTTGTAACTACCACTTTGTGTTCACCCAGCTCCCCAATCCCCCTCCCCATGGCTACCATCAGTTTGTTCGCTGTATCTATGAGTCTGTTTCTGTTTTGCTTGTTTATTTTGTTCTTTAGATTCCACATATAAATGAGGTCTCATGATATATGTCTTTCTCACTCTGACTTATTTCACTTAGCACAATACCCTCTAGATCCATCCATATTGTCGTATCTTGCTTGTGTTTTTGAAGGGCTAGATCAGCTGTCACTTTAAAGCCATAGCCTTTTATTCCTGAGAATATGTTCTTAATTAAACTTTAGCACTTTTCACATTTGATTCTAAAAGATTTGCTTCATGTCTGTAACGATCCTTCTATAACTGGGAGCTTCTGCAAGAAAAGGCAGGGATAGTATCTTAGTCAAATATGAATCCCCAGATCATCCAAACTCAGTGATACTTAATAAATTCTAAAAATGGTCTCTCGGTTGTGAGATTGGTACCCACTGTAACTGATTCTCTACTGTGTATAGATTGGTCCATGTATAACTGATGGTATATGATGGGAAAATATTTTTAAGAGTTGTTGGAAAAAAGTCACCATATTCATAATTGATCAAAACAATATTATTGAAATAATTTTTTTTTAATTTAGAATGTCAGTGTTTGAGAAAAGCATATTTAATTGAGAAATGAAATGGATAGCAGAGGATTTTGGTGAATACTTGTCTGGGAGTATATTTGAGGGTTTCTGATGTTAAGTCTGAATGATTTTAAAATTTCATCATTTTGTCATTTTGTAGTTTTAATAAATTAAAATTTATATTAATTTATAGTAGTATGTCATTAGTATTTAACTTATGTTACCACTATTCTGGCCCTTTAAAACATTCACAGACAACTTTGAGTGATTTCTCAGAGTCATAATTGACTGAGAGATAAAAGGAAAAAACGAGGAGCAGAGCACCTACCTATCCTGTTTCCTGGGTGTGGGGCTGAGGGATACCCATGAGAGGGGGCATATTGGTTGAGTCATTTCTTTCTGATTACCACCAGGTGGCACCACTGGCCCGGAATGCCTGGGTTTCTGCCCAGAATCAGAAGGAAGGGAAGGTTTTGAGAGCCTACCTGCTGTGGGGGTAGTATAGAGGGGTTGGGGTCTGGGAGCTGATAGTCTTTTGTACCTTTTCCCCATCTGGTCTAGAGATTTTTGTAAATTGGATGTTTATAAGGCAGGGAATGAAGCACATGACGAATTTATATCTATTTCATCTGATAATTTTTATTGTTTTTCTTTTTTTCTTTCTGTACCAGTAGTTCCTTCAGAAACAGGTAACCTTTTTCTAACAGTCACTCTGTGTTCTTGCATCTTGCTTTTATAATGCTTTTATAATTACCATAAAGGGTAATGGAAAATTAATATACTCTGACTTAATGGCATTAGAAAAATCTGCATGCAAATTCCCACAATTGCAATTAGATTATAGCCAGTTGATTTGCTGTACTTTGCAGAAGTTCTAGCTACAACATTGTACCAACAATGTTTTTCAAAAATCCAAACATGGCTGTTAATAAAATATCATTTTCAGAATTTACAGTAGCAAATATTGGTAGCAGTGTAGAGTGGAATATCCAGGTGTTGCTCCCTCCTAGCTAATAATACAGTGTTGGCCTGAAATACAGTATTTATGACCAGGGTTTCCCCAGCATCCTGACACTGTAATCTCATTTTGTGCTGACTCTCCTTTTTTGCACATCTTTCCCTAAGTTTTTTACTCATCTTTAAAAAGGACTTTCTTTTGGAGAAATTTTTAAATCAAGGAATATCATTCCTTATTAACTGAAACCCACTTTTGCGGTTTCCCTTCCCCCGTTTCTGCTTTGAAAGAAAACCATAATGCTAAGTAACAACATGTGAATAGTTCATTTATTTTATAAGGTTGGTATTGTAAACAGAATAGTTAAAATAAAAATGGATTGAAGAAGTAGATTATTTAATAAATGTCCTCTTAATACAACTGGAACTGTGATGAGCAGAGTGAAACTTGGTTCAGTATTAGATGCTTGGCTCTCCACATTGGCTCTCCTGCAGGGAGCTGTTCTGATTTTGTTTAGAATTACACTGATAAAAGAATATTTAAACTACTTTTCTTGTATATTTCAATCTTTGAATTTCAGGACAGCTTAGGTCAGTCCCTAGTCTTTCCTCCATATTTTGACATATATACACACACATACCCTGCAGTGAAAAGTCCATTTATGTAGTTCTGTGAAAAAAAATCTCTTGCTGCTTTGAGCTTTAATTTAATATGGGAATAAACAGAGTGTTATCTGTAATGCTGGATTTCTGGTTAAGTAAATGCTTTATTCACTTTAATATATGCTTTTCAAAAACTAGTGTGATTAAAACATTAATAGGATCTTAAATATAAATTAATAATCCTGTTCTTGCAGAAGATAACATTACTGATTGGGAATTTTCCTGTAGTCTAGTTTTCTGTTGTAGTTTTATGAAAATTAAAGTAGGGAATTTCAGCATCCTAAGTTATTATTTGATATTTTCTTGGAACATTTCACATTCTTGGAAATACACACGGCAAAATTAATTTTTACCAAGAATTTGTGTAACTTTAAGAGCATGCAGAGTTGGATTTGACTCATGTGAGTGTCATGCAAAGCCATATTTTTATTTTTAGGGCCATCAGTGGCTTCCAGCTGAAGATGGCATTCTGAAGACAGCATCAGTCTGTTAGAACCTCTTAGAAAGCTTTTCCAAAATGCAGGCATTTTGCAGTGAATAACTCCATCCTTCTCCCAGCTGAGGCCTGCTGCTCTGGGGTTCCCCTCGATATGCTCTTGGCTCTTACAATTGCTAGCGGTGGGAGCCATGCTGCTGGTAGAGCTGGCAGCTAAGCCCATTGTTGTAATTAATGCTTTTATTCCCATGTGTGCACACGCGCGCGCGCGCACACACACACACACACACACACACCCATACCCATGCATACACACCCATCTACCCCTAGTTTGGGATGAAAGGAGGTAAGAGCTAGCTTGGCTTGCAGTACCATGCCAAAATTTACTGCCTTGAATTTCTTATTTTGACATCACCTTGCCCACTTAGGGAGCTGATGATAGTTATAGAAGCAGTACCAAATCAGAAATCCCTCTGGAATTGTCTCTTGAAGGAGCCACAGCTGTTGATTCTTCCCTTCCTCCTCCTCCTCCTTGGTGGCAGCTTTGGCAGTAAGGGTGAGGGCACAGTGACTGGGAGCCAGTGCTCCAGTGGAGCCAGAGCAGCAGAAGTATCACTGCCAAGCCCTGTGCTGGGTGATACCCTGTGGGTCCAGCCAATTAAGTGAAAGCCTTTATCTCCAAAGCATTTCCTAATGCTCTCATTGCCCAAGTGGACCTTTATTTAGCTGGGTCCTAATTCCCAACTAGAGGAAAATTTCCTTTGCTGGATAGCAACTATGAGATAGACAGTTCCTGTCAGCCGAACATGCTGGTGCCTCTTTGCTTTCACAAGCTAGTGCCCCTCAGTAACATTAGCAGAGGAGGAGAGGACAAGAAGTGAGAAAGTATTGATAGGAAGTCCAGATAGCCCTGCCACCTGAACCTTCCAGGGACAGATAACACTAGGGCTGAACTTTTTAAGAGGCTGTAGGGAAAAATGGGTTCTGGGACGAGATGGGTCACTTAGAGTGGCTTCAGTTACTAATGGCAGGAGTGTGTTAGGATACTGATGCCTGCATATAGACTTGGATTCGGAAAGTCACAAAATCTTCCTATGTTTGGCTGTAAGAGCTCTGAGAGTATATCTAATTACTGAGTCCATTAAACAAAAGAGATCTTGTTTTAGATGGATTGATAGAAATTTTCTGGATTGCTTCTAAAACACAAAGTAATTAATTTTAATATAATTTAAAGACTTTTGAATACATTAAAACATTTCATGTGGCTTAAAATTATATGGGAAAACATACCTTCATTAATAATCATCTATGATGCCATTTACTGAATTGTTTTGAAGGTTATATTGTTAGAAGCATTACACATCTGAAAGCGTACTGTTAATGAATGTTATTCTTTCTATATCAGAAATTCACTTTCCATAATTATTTTTTAGCATACATCTTTGTTGATAATTTATATGTGTATAGTGTAGCCCATTGTCCGATTGGCTGTATGATCTTTCAACCAGGACTATCTTTTGCAGATGCTTTTACTGACTCTGCTATCAGTGCTAAAGTGAATGGGGAACACAAAGAGAAGGACCTGGAGCCCTGGGATGCGGGTGAACTCACTACCAATGATGAACTGGAAGCTTTGGAAAATGACGTTGTAAGTAAAATCTTTAGATTAGTGTCAGACTATGGCCGTGTAATGTGGTCCCGCCTCCTATCACTTGGTTTTAATTTAAGTATGCTATTGTTGCTGCTGTTGTTGGGAATGTATTTAAAGCAGCAGTCTTAATGTGTAAATATAAACCCCCTCCCCCAGGCAATAATACAGAAAAATGTTTCTTTGGGATAATTATGAATCATTTCTATGTTTTAAAAGTAAGTCATAATAAGCAGCTTACAAATTTAAATTGGAAACCATGAGAAAGTAGTAATGCCAGCATATTTTGATTTGAATGCTCTGCTGAATAAGGCAGCCTAAGGCAAATGATGTCATAATTATCTGTTGACTTGACCTAGGGGTGATGTGGAAGTACAACTTTTAGTTTTGCTGAGGACAAGGTACTAATTAATTATTAAGGTATATAGTTAGGTAATATTAGAATTGAAGCAATAAGTAATTTCATGGTCTTACAATCATTCTCCACAAAAATCTGCTGTTTCTAAAAGCCTCTTGGCATATATTATTTTTATTTTCCCATAACACATCATCTATAAATGAAATGCTTAATAAAGACTATCTTTAGGATTCTGTAAGTTATGTTTCTGTAGCGATAGAAAGCAAAGTCTCTTGCCAAAAATGAGTGTTTAAGAAGCAAAATTTGAATTGGATGAAGGATCTTCCATTGAATATTACAGAGAAATCTTTATATAACAAATCTGTGTTTGACCTTTAAGTCATTATTCAGTTATAAATACACAAGAAACACATGATTATTTGGAAATGTGTAGGTAACACATTATTCATTTTCAAACTTGAAAGAATCATACAGAACCTAATGTGAAGGTTTCCAGGTCTGTCAGTGCATCACTTGTGTGCAGGACATGGAGAAGCAGGCATTCCTTTTTATTGATAGGTGGATAAATTGGTAGATGCTTCCTAGAGAGCATTCTGGCAATATTTATCAAAATTTAAAATACATACATACTTTGTTCTAGCAAGTCTACCTGTGAGAATTTATTTTTGCCCTAATATATCCATAAGACATGCAAATAATTATGTATGAGGATGCTTTTTGCAGCAGTTTCTAGTGAAAAATTGGAAACAGCCTTACTGTCCATCAGTGGAGTGTGGGTTAAATAGATTTATTGTGTCTCCATTCCACTGAAATACTGTTTGTCCACAAAAAAGAATAGTATTCTGATATAAAAAGATATCCAACTTAAAAGAGAAAACAAACTGCAGAACAAGAAGATCCTACTTGAATTTTTTAAAAAGAGAGCTGATTCTATTCTTATATATGCATACAGAATGTCTGGATTATGCCCAAGAAGTTAATAGTGGTTATGCACACAGATTGGAAGATGCTTCCTTTTTATTGGATGTCTTTCCACATGGTTTAGATTTTTTACATGGAGCACATACTACTTAAGTAATTTTAAAGTCTCCATAGGTAACTGTGATTTCCTGCCCATGTGTTAAGCCTGAAGAGTTGCTTTAGTGGTGGAATTATAGTTTTATCTGGAGTAGCACAAAAGGACCCAAGGTTGATGGATGACCTTAGAAGCAAGCTTTAGTGAAGTTGCCATCAACATTGCTTGGGTGATTCTGTGTCCTTTCTTCTGAGATGGATAATGATTATGCACTGTATTTTGGCCCTTTCCACCAGTCAGGCTTTAAAAGACGGGTTTAAACAATAGAGAGAAGTGATTACACAGACATTAATATTCACCAGTGAAGATTCTTCCAGCCTCTACCCCTGATTGGTTGATTCTTACATGTTAAAGAATGTAGGTTAGCTTTTGAGAATGGCAGTTTTCTCATAGAATCGTAGAGTTATCTACATTGAGGTTACAGGTAAGAGCACCAAGGCCCAGAATTTCTTTGCTGAGGACCCACAGCTGCTAATGGCAAAGTCAGTTCTAAAATTCAGCTCTTGTGACTTTGTCCAGGAATTAATTACCTGTTTGCTCTGTCATGCTGCCTTCCCTTTGAGCATGCCGAGGAGGAAGGAGAGGATGGTAGGGATCTAGTACCGTGCTCCCACCTTGAACTGGTGATGCAGCGGGGAAAGCTGTGGGAAATCTTTGGCTTCTCCCTTCCTTCCCCCAAAACACTAGAAATATTTTTGGCTGTCAAAAAGCACCCCTCGTCCTGCACTGAGCTGATGATCAGTCAAGTCAAGAAGGTTTCAGGTAAATACCGTATAGAAAAATGCCTGTCAGGGAGTAGGGAAAGGAGAGAATCTTAACCTAAAGGCTTATTTTATGAAATAACTAAAATGTTCGAACTTTTATTCATAATCTTAAATAATTATTTTATATAGTTGTTTACCAACTTGTAGGGGCCATATGTATGTAGAAGAAAAGTTTTTCCTGAAAACATTTCTAAAGGAAAGTTTTGCCTATTTTTAAAAATTTGCTAGATTTGCTAGTATACTATGATATTGTTAATGTAGATATTGAATGTAACTGAATTAAAGAAGACAAATACTTTGTCATTTTGAAAAATGAGCTTTGTTTTCTTCTAGTCTAATGGATGGGATCCCAATGATATGTTTCGATATAATGAAGAAAATTATGGTGTAGTGTCTACATATGATAGCAGTTTATCTTCATATACGTAAGTTTTAAAAAGTTTGCTTTTATTTTGATACATTCGTCTTTGATTTTCATCAACTTAAAGTTTAAGTTGTATAAATGTTTCTGTTGGATTTTAAATTAAACAATTCTATGCAGTAATATCCTGTTACTACCTAGGCTGATAAATTCCCATTGAAACAAGGAATACATGTAGTTTACCTATACCCTAAGTTTATGCTTTAAATACATTTTATTTTTGTTTTGTTTATAAGTTGTAAAAACTAAATTTGCAAGTGTAGAGGTTATGCAGAAATAGTCGATTTAACCAATTTTGGGAATGTTATATTCCTCTAATGAAGAGGTAACAAAATAATTCAAAATTTGATTTATAAATAAATAGATCACTGTAACTCTTGCAGTTTTACCAGCATTTCAAATTCTAAACTCTGAATAGTTGATTATGACAGATACATAAATTTGACTTTAAAATACACTCACTTTGTTTTTTTTTCTTTTCCTTATGTTTCAGGGTACCCTTAGAAAGGGATAATTCAGAAGAATTTTTAAAACGAGAAGCAAGAGCAAACCAATTAGCAGAAGAAATTGAATCAAGTGCCCAGTACAAAGCCCGGGTGGCCCTGGAAAATGATGATAGGAGCGAAGAAGAAAAATACACAGCAGTTCAGAGAAATTCCAGTGAACGTGAGGGCCACAGCATAAACACTAGGTATTTAAAGGAAATCATGATGCAGTATTTTGGATACACAACTCAAGGTCTGTGTGAGAAGGTGTATTTTATATTTCATCTTCCTTTCATGTAGCTTAGGTAGAGAATGCAAATGGAATTGGTTTAAGATTCTATTAGAGAAAAGATTATAGTAATCTTGGAAAATATTTTTCAAGTGTGGCTCTGTGGAGCCAAGGGTTGGATGTACAGTGATGAGCAAGCCAAGGTCTGGAAGAGTTCATTCAGATTAGAGGTGTGTTCAAAGTACTAGCAACCTTCAGAGTGAGGAGAAACTAGCATAACCTGTAGGGTCAGAGGAGATGACATTTTGTGCTAGGATAGTAAATCTGTCCGCCACTCAGAGAAATAAGAAGAGTTCCTCACATGGTGAAAAGGCATGTGAAGGAACCTGGCCAGCTGAGGAAAGGGCTGGTTGTTTCTTATGTCTGGGATACAGGGTGCATGTTGAGGGTGTAATGGTGGCAGCTGGTGATAGGAAATGACGTAGTAAAGGACTTTATGTGTCACATTAAGGGGATGGCATGACTGAACTCAATATTGAGAAGTGGCCGAAACATGGAGACAAGTTAGTGTTTTGAAATAGTTCAGATGTTAAAACTTGGTAACCAGCTAGACCAGGGCTGGTGCTAGAAAGGTTAGAAAAAACCAGGGGTGACCATGACGTTTATGTGATAATTAAATGGATTGATGATTGTACTGTAATGGAGATAGAGAACATGGAGCAAGTTTGAAGGGAGGTACAATGAGCTCATTTGTGCAATTTATTGCATTTGAGAGGCTTGCAAGTCTTTCAGTCATTTATTCTTGAATGTGTAGAGGAGCATCTACTATATACCTGGTAGAGTAAGATAGACATCCTATCTTCAGGACACTCACAGCTTAGAATCTGGTGATTTGAATTAAAGTGTTCAGTGGGAGACGCTGAGACGGTGGAACTGGCAGTGTGGATTTGGGACTCATCAAGCATTGCTGAGATCGAAGCCATGAAAAACCAATGGGTAGGCACAGAGAGACGAGATCTCAGAAAACAAAGTAGAGAAAGCCAAGGAAAAAGAAAGTTTCCAGAAGACAGGCGATGATTGATACAATCAGCCATAAAGAGGCCAAGTAGGATGAGAATGAACACACACATCTGTTAAACTTTGTGCTTAGTAGGAGAATCTGAGGGACAGGGTAGGACAGAGGCTGGAACTCAGGGTAAGGTGGAAGAATTGGGGTGTCTGCGAGTGAGGCAGTTTGGTTTAGTGTTTAACTTTTCTATAACAAGCACCCTTCTGCCTAAATTACTTTTAGATTTGTTTCATTGGCCTGGTACCTATTAGGATAAAATGATTTAGAGGATCTCTCATTTTCAGGGAAAATAAATATATTCCTCCCGGACAAAGAAATAGAGAAGTCATATCCTGGGGAAGTGGGAGACAGAATTCGCCGCGTATGGGCCAGCCTGGATCGGCCTCCATGCCATCAAGACCCACCTCTCACACTTCAGATTTCAATCCGAATTCTGGTTCAGACCAAAGAGTAGTTAATGGAGGCAAGTATTTTGACCAAATTTGTCAATGTCATTGATCAAATATATATAGTTTTCTAAATATTTACAAGTTTACATGATTGAAAAGAATGTGCACACCTCTTAACGATTTCTGTGGAGTAATTTTTGCTTCAAAATCATTTAAACTTGCCTTTGTGGTTATCAAATTAGTAAAATTAGTAAAAGGTAGTATAAGTCATTGAAATGTATTTAGCATGATGAAATACTCATGTATTAAGATAAAGTGCTAAATTTAACCAAAGACATTCATTTGGCCAAAAAACACTCCACATGTAAAGAAATTGGAAACTTTGCGTAGGTTCTCTCAATTTTAAAAACACTGGATGATAAAATTATTTATACGTAGTTTATATGGAAAATCCTAATTGGTGTGAAACACTCGGTGGTTAATATAGATTAATTTTCCATTACTGTTTGTTTGTATATTCATATTGTTTACTTAAAGGATTTGGGGTAACTTGTAATACAAGACATGACCCAGAGTCACGTGAAGAAAATGAAGAAAGAAATGTGCTTAAAAAAACAAGTCTTAGTTTGAGGGTTGATATTGCATTTTAGCTTAAGTAAAAGAAACTTGCATTTTTAGTAGGAAGATATTTTTTACTCTACCTCTAAATCTAGATTGAATATAGCTCATCGGTCATGGATCTTTCATATAAGTCAGAGATACTAAACAGCTGTAATATAGACAGTATGGAGATGCGGCAATTAATAATAGCAATAGTATGTTACTAACTTAGGGAGAAAAGTGGGCCTTCTATTTTTAGGTATTGAAGTTTGGAAAATTAGAAAAATAGAGAACACGAAGTTTCCAATTTCATTTGTTTTCGCTGAGTCTCCAGAATTCCTCTCCAAATGAACACTCTTGAGTATTTTCTATACTTAGTATTGGGGGTATTTGAAATTTCTTTGCTCACTGAATTTTAGTCTTTGCTAAAGAATTTTAGTTATTCATGAACCGAATTTTCAAAGTAAAAAACCTGAAGGGGGCTAAGAAATGTATGATACTCAAGTGTGTGGAACCCTATGGAGAGGAAACCTGGACTATTTCCTAAGATTAAGGTAAGTGATATGTTACATGTTAGCTGTATTTTGACTTGTGCATACCCATCAGTGTCAATATATTTGGTGTTGACTGCTCTGTAGTTGCAGTTTATTAAGCAGTCTCTTCGATAAGCTAATTATCTTTTAGATAAATAAAATGCATAATTATATAGAAGGTCCCCCTTCTTTTTCTGATTTGGTAAGATTAAAATGTTTTTTGAAAGGGTAATGAATATTAACCTTTGTCACTCCTGTGACTCGAGAAAATAGAAGTAATGTTTTATTTCTACTTAAAAGGACTTGCTCTAATGAGATTTCAAACTGAACCTTACGTTCAAGTATAAGTAGATGAAAAATTACAGATGGTTATGAGAAACCAGCATTTTTAATGCGATATATAATATCTGCTGCTTATTTTCATGTTTCAAAAGCTAAACCTAATGTAAATAATCTTATTCCTGAGTTTTGTGATTTATTGTGTGAAATTCGTATATGCTAATACTCCTTTTAATTTTGATAACTGAGAAACAGTTACAGAAGCAGGAATAATAGGCAAAATCTTAACTGTCTTCTTCAATAGTATGTGTAGATCCTAATTAACCCTTTGGGAACGTGTATTCATTTAAACAGACTTAATTTTAAGGAGGTTAAAGTAAAATGTGAATTTATGTCAGTTTAAGTTATGCTAAAACTTATCACAAATCAAATGACTGTCCTCAAAGGGTTAAAATGTACAAGAAATCATTTTTGTCATTTTACTTTTTTTTCTGTTTACTTTTTCCCTCATTTTTTTCTTTAGTTTTTATACTTTCCTTCATATCATTTGTTCTGTCAGGTGTTCCCTGGCCATCGCCTTGCCCATCTCCTTCCTCTCGCCCACCTTCTCGCTACCAGTCAGGTCCCAACTCTCTTCCACCTCGGGCCGCCACCCCTACACGGCCGCCCTCCAGGCCCCCCTCGCGGCCATCCAGACCCCCGTCTCACCCCTCTGCTCATGGTTCTCCAGCTCCTGTCTCTACTATGCCTAAACGCATGTCTTCAGAAGGTACAATACCACAATTTGTTCATGTTTTTGTTTGTCTTTGTTTAACTCCTATGTGAGTTTATAATTACAAAATAGTTTCCTCTTCATTATTTGATAACCTATAATTTCCGTGTTTTAACTTTAGTTTATTAAAACTATTTCTATTAACCTTTTGTTCATTAGAGAGAAATTTGATAAATGCTGTGTGAAGCTGTGAACTAGTCTCAATTGTAAAAAGGGGGTTTATCTCTGCCTGGTATTGCTGCTCTGTTACCTAGGTCTGCCCCACGGGTCTTCTCCCTCCCAGTTCACACTGTATGCAGTGGTTTCTTCACCACTGCAGTGAACTTTCTTCACCCAGTTGTGGACTGACTGTCGAACCTATTATTTTACGGCTACTTGGCCAAGGTACTAGTGAACATACCTGTTGGCTATAGGCAGGAGTGGTGGTTTAGGGGTCCTTTTTGAGAGGGACATTCCATGCAGTTGCCTTTGTCTGTCAACCCTTAGATTACAATACAGAGTTTGGTTTTATGTTAGGGGAATTAAAAAAAAGAGCCTTGCAAAATTTTATAGTGAAAGTCTGCTTTACTCTGGAAGAAGCCCTTGATCTAATAATAAAATTGTTCTTAAAAACCATGTATGAATTTTAATCTTTAGGTATTTTTTTGCCCTTGTAAAAAAAAATCCTGTAATATTCATACAATATTTGATGTTAATTCACCATTGCGACATATCAAATATGTAGATGTGTTGTAGAAAGGTAACATTTTAATTTAAATGCAGCATAAATTAACGTGTTTTCTAAATGATAATGTCCTTTTGATGTTTAGGTTATTTGTGTTAAAATTTTAATCTGATTTTTTATTAAAATAAAGTTGATAAAGCGTATGTTGAGACTAATACAGTTTTCTGGAGTGAAGTGCTTCCCTGGGGGAAAACTGTTGGCTGTTTTTGATAAATTGTCACCATGCAGTCAGGGAGATCTGCATGACTAAAGTGGCTAACCTTCAACAGCATGTTGCACTGATTTTCAAGGTGACTTCCATACTCAAAAGTGCTTGTAATGATGGCCACTGAAAAAAATGTTAAATTCTGTTGAAGTATTTGTTACAGTCCATTGTTTGAATAAGTGATGTTTATATCACGAGAATATGTCGGATTTAACAGGACTCCTTAGTGAGCGAGAACGTCCTCACTACAGTAAGATGTAAGCATTGCTGTGGACTGACTATTCACACAGAAGTATACCTTCTGCATATTCAGGGATGCTACATTCAATTTTTCTTTTTAACTAATATGAATTAAAATATGTTTTCTGGTCATGTAGTTAGGTGACACTGAAGCATTTTTAAGTGTGAACTTTAAAACTATTAAATATAGTGGTTTTCTGTGCTTAATACAGGGGCATACATTTTGTTTCTGTAAATATTTGATATATTACCAAAAATAATGAGTTTTTTAAAGTTGCAATTTGATTTCATTGATCTGGGCCAACCTGCTTTCTCTGTCTTTTTCTAAAAGGAATGTTAAAAAGTGTGTAAATATGCAGATACCTAATTCTTAAATCATTCTTTGATATAAATCAGTCGTGTGTGTGTATTTGAAAACTATAATATATAACATTAACATTCTTTCTAAGATTGTGTCCATTATTAAATTCCTAATGAGGACACAAATTAATTGAACATAAGATTGGCAGCAAGGTAAGGGTGAGAGTGAGGAGCCTGGATTTTGACATTAAGAATGACTTTTGCCAGGTGTTAGTACTGCCAGGCTTCTCTGGTGAGAGCCATTTTGTCCAGTTTTCACCTGACTGTTTTGTTTGAAAGCACAGTAGACTTCTTCAGAAATAGAAATTGCTGATGGGGTGACAATGATGTATAATTTTGATAATTCATATAGTGCAAATTTCTTCCCCAAATGTCAATTATTCTGGTCTTAAAAGTCATGCTTTAAACACTGGAATTTTCAGCTCACAGCTTGTTAAGTCTGAGAAAGTGCTTATAGGTGAGGACTGTTTTAAGCCATGGGTTGTAAAATTCATCACCATGGCAAAAGAGGTAGATAAACTAAGATTTTGGAGAAATTTGAGAAGGGTATGTGCATACATTTCAGTAGTACAAAGATATATAGGGCTTAATAATCTTTTGTTTAAAAATATTATTTTTATAGTTTTAGAAGTAATACAGAAAATTTAAGGGAAAAAGCTGAAAGTATATGGTAAAATTAAAAATTATTCCATCATGTTGCCGTAACTTCTATTGACATTATTTTTATATGCTTACAAATAATGGATGATGTAGGTTAAACAACTTGCTAAAATCTTTGAAGAATTATGACATCTTATTTGATTTCCTACCACAAATTTCATCCCTCCCTTTCTTTAAAAATAAAGGGAAATAAAATAAAATTTATTCATAAAACTTTGTGTCATTCTACAAAATAATTCTGAAAGAATATAGCTAAAATACGTATGGCTTTTCCCCCCCTTTTTTCTTTAACCAAGGAGAAACTAAGAGAATGGGGTGTGTGCGAATGGGGTGTTTGTATATTTAGCAGAAAAGTAGTACTGATGGGCATTGTGGCATTTATGTGATGTTCACTGTTCCTTTCTTAGGGCCTCCAAGGATGTCCCCAAAGGCCCAGCGACACCCTCGAAATCACAGAGTTTCTGCTGGGAGGGGTTCCATTTCCAGTGGCCTAGAATTTGTATCCCATACCCCACCAAGTGAAGCAGCTGCTCCTCCAGCAGCAAGGACCAGTCCCGCAGGGGGCACGTGGTCATCCGTGGTCAGTGGGGGTAGGTAACACCTGGCTTGGACATAATGACAGTGTTCGTTTGCATAATTCTGCTAGATGCACAAAGGGCTGAGCTCAAGCTCTGTTTGAGGAGTATAAGTGTGTATATTACAAATGGAATAACCAGGAACTGGGAAACCTATTATTTTTATTCTGGGCTCTACCACTTAAAGTGTCACCATATGTTAGAGCAATTCATGTGATCATTCTGAATGTCAGTTTTCTCAATGAGTAAAATAATTCTTGCCCAGTTTACTTGATGGACCTGTGATGAGATTCATATGATAGTCATAAGTATGAATATAATTCTTACAGTTTTATAAAGTGCCATTCAAATATAAGTCAAACACGGTACGTAACACTGTTCGGAGGGACCGTATTTCCTATCTTCTTAGCAACATGATTCATTCCGCAGACATTATTTTGGGCTTTATAGTATTGTGTGTTTCTATAGCGTCTATATATGGCACTAATTCCTGGCTGTATTTCCTTTATAAGGAGTATCAAACACCAGGAGGGGCCCAAGTTTTATCTGTGACTAGCCTGAGGAATGTGCTGACAGCAGCTATGAAAGTGTAAAAACTACACTTGACAAGATCTTATAATTAGGCTAAGACTGCTTTTGCTACTTACATTTTGCTTCCATGATAACGGTGGAGAGTTATTATAGCCTGCACTGACTGAGGCTTTTTGGTCTTAATCAGTGAATAGAACCTTTGAAGAAAAAAGATCTTTAAGCTCTACAAACAAAAATATACTCAACTCTATTAAATGTCTTTAGTTGATATACACTGTTCAGCTTCATCTATGCATAATTATATTGTAAATTCCTTTGAACTTTCTATTTTCTTCTTTGGTCTTCAATTATAAGGAAATAACAATTCAATTAACAAAATAGAATTTTTAGAAATCTTTATTTCTTCAGTTGCACCATTAATCATTTGACAAATCAGATGATCTGGAAATGAATTTTGAGAGTAAAACATGATTATAGAAGTGAGAGAGAAAAACAGAGATACACGCAGAACAGTGTTACAGGTTTGCTCTTTATACTAATCAGAAAAATGGCAATTGTTGAATAATAGTTTTCTTCCATGACCGTTGTGACTTAAAAAGAAAAAAAAATGAAGAACCACTAACATGAAGCAAATTAAACAATTTTCCCTAAATCTTTGAATCTGAGCTCCACAAATGTTATAATGGAATATGAAACCTATTAGATATTTATTTTGAAGTTGTGGCATATGAACCGCTGCTTGGATTAAATTCCCCTTTGGACTAAATTGAATCCTTGATTTCCTTCATTACTACAGAATGGATCTTTTGTGGCAAGAAAGAGCATATAGGATTGGCTGCAAGCTGCTACATGGTGTTTGAGTTTATTATTTGAAGGAGAAATGAATAAGCGTACTTCTTAGGGTTTCCCCTCCACACATACACCTTTTTTAAAGAAACAGTCTTACTTTTTAGTAGATAATGTTGCTATATTTACTATTTAAAATGGCATTTATCTTGCCTTGGAAATCCATTTTCTAACTTCATTTAAAATACTGCCTTTAGAATTAAAAAATTTAGTTAGAAGGAAAAATTGCAGTTGTACTTAGGTATTAGTAGTTGCTGTTCTTCAGCTATTTGTATTCTCAATCACCACCACTCTTCTTAAGACTATGGGAAAGAAAGCAGGGTGATGGAATAAAGAGTCATAGGGAATGGGGGCTGGATAGGACTATTTTGCCTAAATCTTCAGAGAAACCTCTTTGAGGAAGTGACATTTGAGCTGAGAATGTAATGGATAACTTTTCTTTTTCTCCTAGTTCCCAGATTATCCCCTAAAACTCACAGACCCAGGTCTCCCAGACAGAACAGTATTGGAAATACTCCTAGTGGACCAGTTCTTGCTTCTCCCCAAGCTGGTATTATACCAACTGAAGCTGTAGCAATGCCAGTTCCAGCTGCATCTCCTACGCCTGCCAGTCCTGCATCTAACAGAGCTGTTACCCCATCTATTGAGGGTATGTAAGAAAGGGCTTCCAGATCCATAAGGTCGTTTGTGAAGTACAGTGATACAGGTTTAACATTACACGAAAACCACTATGTTGTTTTATTCATAGGTATGTATTTGCGTGCACATGTAAAATTTTATGTAAATGAAGTTAGTTCTGTAAGTAATACTGCTAATTTCTTAATGAGTGTTGGTAAGATTAACATTTATGGCTAGTACATGTCAATATAAATATAATTATTGGTGTTTCATATGTCTGCAAAGGCGAAAAACTTCTTTAAATGGATTTTTTTTCCCCAAAAATAGTTGAATATTTTTCCAATTTACTTTTCGAACTTCTATGTAACTTTGAATTTAAAAAAAAAAAAAATTATCTTCTAGCTAAGGATCCCAGGCTTCAAGATCAGAGGCAGAACTCTCCTGCAGGGAATAAAGAAAATATGAAGCCCAGTGAGACATCACCTAGCTTCTCAAAAGCTGAAAGTAAAGGTTAGAGCTTTAAAAAGTCTTTATATATAACTGTAGAAATAGGAAGGAGTATGTCTGATCTCATGCCTGATACAGAGTATTTTTGGTTAACACTTTTTTTGGTATCGTGCATATTTACATGCATAATTTGACAAATTCCAGTCTATACTTAATATATTGAAATTTTTGTTATATTTCATAATAGAGCTTACTTTCATTTCTAACATCCCATCCTAAAAGAATTTTAAGTTCAAGATTAGAAATAAATCTATATCTAATAGTTCTTAATTTTACAGGTATCTCACCAATTGTTTCTGAGCATAGAAAACAGATTGATGACCTAAAGAAATTTAAGAATGATTTTAGGGTAAGTGTTGTGTTAAAATTTTTAAAAACAAATATTAAACATTACTAAGAATCTTTATATCATCCATTTACAAAAATGCATTATATGTATACCCACAAACATCGAACCATGTGTATAGAAAGGTAAACATTCTGAAAAGTTGTCTTTGTCTATGTTCTAAGTAGGGTAACTAAAATCATGAGATTTGGTAAGAACAATACAGATATCAAATGAGAGAATATAATTTTGACATTTGAAGCTACCATAACATAGTATTTGATGTTCATTTAATGACTTTATTCACTGAAGAGCAGAACAAGGCTAAAGCATTAATCATCTGAGGTGGCGAGTGGAAGATATACTGCACCCTGGTGTTCTGACATAGTTGCAGATTTACACTTTGTGCACAAATGTATTGTGGCAGAAATCTTTGTGTAATATCATTTCTTTATCTTAAGACTTACTCAACATACTCTAATCTCTTCTGGAGAACTATTTCATTTTTTGCACAATATTTAATATATCATGCATATCAAGGTATATTTGGAACCAAATATTAGTATTGGTCATAATCTGTAAACTGTTAAATGTAAAATAAATATAAACTATTTTTATAAATTAAAAAAATAAAATAAAGCTAATTATAAAAGGGGGAAAAAAGGTGTATTTTCAAACCAACTCAAGAAATCGTCCTGAAACTTAGCTTCTTAGGAAGACAAAGTTTGATTATCAGCCTTTGAAAAAATGACTGACTTAAAAGATGAATGAATCACAGGCAAAAGGCAGCCTTTTTCTAGCTAATGCTGTCCTGTGTACCTGCCCTCCTCAGCTGCATCCTCTTGCTAGAGGGAAGGGTTTCTTTCCTGTGCAGTTCTTTATACTGTATAGGAATGGATCCCTTAGCAACAGGTGATAATTATTATATAATCTTCAATATGATATAAATAGTGTCATGCTATAGGTATTCTTGCTCATTTGCTGTTATTTCCTCAGCATTCTTTTTTACAATCATCAGTCCCTTCTTAGAGTACACTTGCATTGAGTTTATGTTATGAAGGAAGAAATATTTTTACTTTGAAGCATATTACTTTGATGCATTAATATGTTTTTGTAACAGTTTTATTGATAAAATTTACATATCATATACAGTTTAGCTATTTGAAATTAAGCAATTCAGTGGTTTTTAGTATATTCAGAGAGTTGTACAACTGTCACCACAGTCAATTTTAGAACAGTTTCTTCATCTCACAAAGAAGCCCCATACTCATGAGCTCATTTGCCTTCAAACACCACTCTCCCCTCCAGGTGTTAAACAGCCACTAATCTACTTTCTGTCTCTATGGATTTACCTATTCTGGACATTTCATCTGAATGGAATCATACAGTATGTGACTTTTTGTGACTGGCTTTCATTTGCATAGTTTTTAAGGTTCATTTATGTTGGAGCACCTATCAGTACTTCATTCCTTTTTATGGATGAATATTATGCCATTGTATGGACAGACCACATTTTGTTTATCCATTCATCAGTTGATGTCTCTTTGGATTACCATCACTTTTTTACTATTATGATATTGCTGCTATTAGCGTACAGTTTTTGTGTGGACATGCGTTTTCATTTTTCCTAGGAGTGGAATTTCTGGATAATATAAAGTCCCACTTGTTTATTATAAAAGCAAAAATAAACAAGTGGGACCACATCAAACTATATAAAAATCCATTCTTTTGCATGTGGTATCACTTGTCGTAGCAAGAAGACATTGAGTTGCAGACATTGAAGTGAATTGTCTATCTCTTTAGGGTTTCTAAATAGACCTATTACTGTTTGGCGCCTGAATAATCAAATCTATTCTTGACGTCTCTTACAAATAACTTTATGGTTCGTAAGCGAATACTAGAAAGCAAAGAACTAGTTTAAAAAAATGTTTGAGAGTGAGCTTTATAATTCTTTTCAGGTAAAATAATGTTATTAGTTTACATTTATTGAGTATTTATGTGTTAGATGCTGTTCTAAGTACTTTATGTTAAAAAAAAATTTTATTGTCGTAACATTCCTTTGAAGCAGGTTTTGTTATTATCCCCTATGTGTATACCAGGAAACTGAGGCAAAGACAAGTTAAACAATTTTCCTAGAGTCACGTGGCTGATAAAAAATAGGACTAGCTGTGTATTTGAGCTTCTAGCAATGCTTTGGGCAGTAGCTAATGCATAGTATGTACTGCATTGTTCAATGAATGAATCATGAGATCCACTCTCCTGATAGACATGGCCTTGAACTGTGATGGTTCACAAAAATCTGTGGTCTTTCACTGGTACAGAAATAAGAGTACTGTGTGTGTGTGTGTGTGTGTGTGTGTGTGTGTGTGTTTCCATGTTTCCTTGCAAGCCAAAAGGCAGCAAAAACACAAATAAACAAGTGAGGACTATATCAAACTAAAAAGCTTCTACACAGCAAAGGAAACCGTCAACAAAATGCAACGGCAGCCTACCGAAGGGAAAAAAATCTTTGCAAGTCTGATAAGGAGTCAATACCCAAAGTATATAAAGAACTCGCACAGCTCAATAGCGTGCTCCCACTCCCCAAAAAATCTGATTAAAAATGGGTAGAGGATCTGAGTAGACGTTTTTCCAAAGATATACAGATGGCCAACAGATCCATGAAAAGGTGTTCAACATCACTAATTATCAGGGAAATGCAAGTCAAAACCTCAGTGAATCATCACCTCACACTTGTTAGAAGGGCTGTTATTACAAAGACAAAAAAAATAACAAATGCTGGCCCGGATGGGGTGAAAAGGGAACCCTTGTTCACCGGCAGTGGGATTGTAAATTGGTGCAGCCGCTATGGAAAACAGTATGGAGGTTCCTCAAAAAATAAAACTACCATATGATCCAGCAATTCCACTTTTGGGTATTTATCCAAAGGAAATACACACGCATGCGCGCGCGCACGAATATTCAGCCATAGAAAAGGAGGAAATTCTGCCATTTGTGGCAACATGGATGGACCTTAAGGTTATTATGCTAAGTGAAATAAGTCAGACAGAGAAGGACAAATACCATATGATCTCACTTTAAAAAAAAAAAAAGTCACATACAGATTGGTGGTTACCAACGGGAGGGAGGGATACAACAAAATTGGTGAAGGTGGTCCATAGGTACACATTTCTAGTTATAAAATAAATCATGGAGATGTAATATACATACAGCATGGTGACTAGTTAACAATACTGTATTGCATATTTGAAAGTTGCTGAAAGAGTAGATCTTAAAAGTTCTCGCCATAAGAAAAATTGTAGCTGTGTGTGGTGCTGGCTGTTAACTAGACCTACTGGAATCATTTTATAATACATTGGATCAGTATGTTGCACACCTGAAGCTAATGCAGTGTTATATGTCAACTATATCTCAATTTTCAAAAGCATTTCAATGTGGGGGAAAAATAAGAATCTCAGTTTTTCCTTAGGTTTTGTATACTGCAGTTAAAAATAATAGCAGAATGCTCAAAAGCATGAATTGTGCCTTATTTTCCCCCTTTGTAAGATGGCAGTAATAGTATCTCTATCAAATAGGGCTTTTGTAACAACAGAATGAGTTTGTTGATAGTTTAGAACAGTATCCAACCCATAGTGAATACTATAGATATGTTTACCATTATATGAATAACAACAAAAGTCTCATTTTTGCCTCACTCAAAGACCCTTGTGATAAATACTAGAAAAATCTTGTGCAGAACACAGTTGGTCTGTAGCCACTACTAAAGATTTTTGTGAACAAATGCTGGTTTACACATTAAGTGCCTCTGTTGTGACTTAAATTGTTACTGGGTCCAAATAAACAGCCTGTCACCTTTTGCTGTAGCTACATTGGTGATGCAGTGAAGCTTGAGATGCCCCTGAGATTGATGCTGCTTGCCAGGATGCCAAGGGCCTCAGTAGTGAGGTTTGACATTGGTTTGCCCATCCTGCGGCAGAGGATACAGTTTGTCTTTCTCCAGCCTTGAGGCCCCTTCTGCTATGTAGCTGCTTCTCACCGCCCACGGCTGCTGCTTGTATTCTCATTTCTACCTTGGCTAGTGCTACTTGCTGCCCTTTTCCTTTCTCTTTTTCTTGTCGTTTCCTTCAGCTGTCCCTGTTTCCTTCTGTGGAGCATAGCATCGTAAATCACTATCAGGCTGTGGTTGCCTTGATGTCTTCTGGTCTGCAAACTTAAAAACCCCGTCACTACTTCACTAATGTCTTTAACTGCTGCTCTCCTTGCTGGTACTTGTGTGTTACAGTTTCCTCCTTTCCTTATGGTTAGAAGGTCTAACTGACCAACATGTGTAGCCAGGTCTCCCTGAGTCCACCTACTTCAGACTTTCCAAGCGGCCACGTCTTGAGGCCAGACCCAGGTCATTGCTCCATAATGGTCTCTACATTCTCACTTGCCTCCCTCCATTTCATTTTTCACTCGTCTTTGTGCTCATCCTTGTAAACTATAAATTCTCTTAAAATTCTTCAGTGACTTCTCATTATCCTGAGAAGTAAAAGCTAGAGTCATTAGCCTAGCTTTCAGGTTCCTTTATCATCTCATTCCTCTTGGGTGAGTTTGTCATTTCTTGACTCTTGCAAATGTGCCCACCATTGAATCCAGCCACTAGTGCTCTTCTGTTTCACGATGGGGCCGTCTTCTCCCTTTCCCTTCACTTTTTAAACATTTTGTTTCTTTTGCTTAGACCATCCCCTTTTCCAAGCTCCCTCCTCCCCCCAAAATCTTGCAAATTTGAGATTAGGTGACACTTCCATTGAGAAGCCTTCTCTCCCTGTGAGTTGCTTTTTCCTATAGAATCCCATAGCATTTACCCATTTTGTTAAGTGTCTGATCTCACACAGATGCTAAGCTTTGGGAAGATAGTAACTATTTCTTATTTTTCATACCCAGAAGGCACAATTTCTGACATGTAGTAGGCACTTAGTAACTATTTAACTTTTGAGGTTACGGACACTTGAGTCCACTTAGATGATTATGATTGTGTTGCGTGGATAGACATTCTGTTATTGTTGCCTTATAATAGAGATGCTACTCTTAAAGTATGAAAAAGCCTTATTCAGTATATTTCATGCTTACAAATAATATTTGCTTATGCTCATGGAGAAAATTGATTACTAGAGTTACTTAAAATATTTAAGTATAATTATTTCCTTTATTTAGTTACAGCCAAGTTCTACTTCTGAATCTATGGATCAACTGCTAAACAAAAATAGAGAGGGAGAAAAATCAAGAGATTTGATCAAAGACAAAATTGAACCAAATGCTAAGGATTCTTTCATTGAAAATAGCAGCAGCAATTGCACCAGTGGCAGCAGCAAGCCGAACAGCCCCAGCCTTTCCCCCTCAATCCTCAGTAACACGGAGCACAAGAGGGGACCTGAGGTCACGTCCCAAGGGGTTCAGACTTCTAGTCCAGGATGTAAACAAGACAAAGATGATAAAGAGGAGAAGAAAGACGCAGCTGAGTGAGTAAACCTGGCATTTAGCGCATCCTGTTACTTACTTCACTTTTTCTTAAGGTGTCCAGGGCTTTCCAACTCAAGAATCTATCTGGACTTTCAGACTGCTTAGTAAGTAGCTCTCAACCTGCAAGTAACTGGTCTAAACAAATGACATCTTAAGTAAATTAGGTCGTTGTGCCTTGTACTCTTCTTCTGTGCTCATTTTTGCACCCCATGGCAAAAAAACAAAAAAAAACACACAAAAGTTGGACATAAGAAAAGCTTTTTCTGTAAATGTACAGGGAATTGAAAAATGACTGGCTTTTGGGAGCTATATCCCCTGGATGCTGGTCGGTGTCAACCTCCTGGCTGTGCTGCTAAGTAAGAACTGCCACTGCCAGCAAGAGAGAGGTATCAGGGCTCCTCGGAATTCACCATGTTTTCCATCTTAATTGTTACATTTGTTAAGATAGACTTAATTCTGCACATCCAACATATTATCAGTTAAATGGACTTTTTTGGTCTCGCCTCAAAACCTAAACTAAGCACTATTGATTTATTTGTTCTGGGTTCCATACAGCCCAGTTATAGCTGAACTTTTGGAATGCAGTTTGTTCATAAGTTGGAGAGTACTTATTCTTGATTTGAGGCAAAACTTTTTTTGTTAGCCATACTTCTTCCTAAGGTATGTCATGTAGGAAACACTTTGTCACATTAAAAAATACTACATGCTAAAGAATTGGTATTTAAGGATTGCTTTAAGGATATTTTATAAGGGGCTGCTATCTTTTCAGTTCAAGTATTTGTTGATTGCCTTTGAGAGAAGCATTGTATATTACACTTTTTAAAAAAATTTGTCCTGTTTGGCCAGTCTTTATTAGATTGAGGAGTGGGAAATATGTATGTTATGTGTTTTAATGAAGAGGATTAATGATCTAGAAAGAATTGTTTAAATGTAATATATCTTTAGCAATTGAAAAAAAACTGTCATGTATAGATTTCACTGGCCTTTATATTTTTGTTCTGGTTTAGGCAAGTGAGGAAATCAACATTGAATCCCAATGCAAAGGAGTTCAACCCTCGTTCTTTTTCTCAGGTAAATTTATTTCCTATTTAAAGTAATCTAACCTCTACAAAAGCAAATTTTTTAATATTAGTAATATTCCTTTTCTCATGCCTGACATCTAAATTCAGTTATAGTATTCTAAAACAGCTAGTTTAAGTTCCTTTTCTTATGGTCATTATAATAATGAATATTTTTTGAGCCACAGGAAAGATCCTTGTTTTGTCATCAATTAGATGTAATCTGGGGCAAATCTTTCTATCTTTCTGACTCAGAACTTGAAGATGATTGACTAGCTGGCTCTCAGGTTTATAGATACACTGTTAACTGTTATTCTGCTGAATTTGTAAGAAGATGGATTTATTTAAAAATCTTTCAGGGGTGACCGGTTAGTTCAGTTGGTTAGAGTGTGGTGCTGATAACACCAAGGTTGTGGGTTCCATCCCTGCATGGGCCGCTGTGAGCTGCGCCCTCCTTTAAAAATTAAATAAATAAATAAATAAATATATAAAAAAAAAAATTGTTAAACACTTTTCTCCAGTTCCTTAAAAGTCACCACTACTATGTTTATTATTGATTAATTGACAAAATTTTACTTTAACTTCCTACCAAAGTGTTTTTCTTTTATTTGGAAAATGTGAAAGTTTTTCTGTCAGCTTTTTTTTTTCTTCAGTAAAAGGGACTAAATAAAAATGAGTAAAACTTAGAAAGGTGGGGAAAATTAGTCTTCACATTGCAATAATAGTTACCTTTTCACCTTAGATAGTTGACTTTCGTTTTTGCAGCCAAAGCCTTCTACCACCCCAACGTCGCCTCGTCCTCAAGCACAACCGAGCCCATCTATGGTGGGTCATCAGCAGCCAACTCCAGTTTATACGCAACCTGTTTGTTTTGCACCAAATATGATGTATCCAGTCCCAGTGAGCCCAGGCGTGCAAGTAAGTCATAGAATTTGGTGTTCATTTACCCTCCCTAGTTATCTGTACTTGACACCAAGCACTCTGTAGGTGTGCACTGACTTGAGGCATTGAGGATGTAACAGAAGTATTGTAACATTTGACGAAGGGAAGGCATGCAGGGGTGGGCTGGGCTGGGGTGGGGTGTGTTAGTGTAAGGATCTAAATCTGAGAATGTTTTCTGGTGAGAAGGATAGTTTAGATTTACTGTGGGGTTTCTCCTTTTAGCTGTGAGTGTGATTTAATTTTTTAATGACTCAGAATCAGGAAACCTCTCTAACAATATGCAAGAGAGAGTGGTAAAATACATTCACGTTATCTTGAAAGCCTTGTCATCATTTTTTCTTTTTTATCCCTCAAGCCTTTATACCCTATACCTATGACGCCCATGCCAGTGAATCAAGCCAAGACTTATAGAGCAGGTAAAGGTGAGAATAATCCTGCCTGTGTTTGCTTGTAGTCTGCATGCTGCATGAATTAAGTAAGTCAATTTATAATGAAGTATTTGTGGTTCAGCTTTGACTTTTGTTGAGGCTGTCCATTGACTTTTGGTGACCAACATTATGTAAGGTGTTCAGATGCATTTTTTATGAACAAAAACAGAAGGAGAAATATAGTTGTGATTATTTAGGACCTTCAAAAAGGATAATTGAATTTTGAAATTTTCAGTGTTAAATTTGAAAACAGGGTTTGCTAAACTAATTTACCAAGGTTCCTGACCTTCTTCTTTTGTACTAACATAAAATTCCACCCCCCCTCAAAACCAGAATTTCTTTTAAAGCAGAGGGCAGCTTACTTCAGAAACGATCAAAATTCTACTACAGGGATGTTTCCTCATCTTTAAAATGAGTGTTTTATAATCTAGCATCCTATGCTTCTGTGATTAAAGAGACTTCATAGAAAAAAACACACAAATTTGTCTTAAAAGGAAGTCTTTTAATGTTGAAAAATGCTAAGGAGTTCCCTTTTTTGCCATCCAGGTAATTGAGAACAATTACTTGCTATTATTTTATTGACACAATAGAAGGTTGAATGATTTGTATAAAAATTACACTTCTCAATTCCTCTCCTGACATAAAAATTAGCAAGTTTTCTTCAGTGTTGTAATTTTGTGAATGTAAATAATTAAAGCTTTTAATGGTTTTTGTTTGTTTTTACACATATGATATCCTTTATCTTTGCCTTAGAACACTGGATCCTGTTGAAAGAACTCTGTCTTAGATAATTTAAAGTTACCTACTTATAGGAGTAATCTTATGCTGAGGGCCTGAAAAATTCAGGGAAGAAAAAATATTTTAGTGTTATTTTGAATGAGGTTAATATTAAGATGTTCATATATTGCTATCTGGTGTTGCTATTTTAGTGATCATTTAAAATAGTGCGATGGGAATGTCTTGATGTTAAAATAGAAAAGATAATTGCAGTGAAAGCAAGCACTGCAGTATAGCTCTCTGATGTGAGAGGTGCACTTTAACTTCAGAAGACACTGACATTTTAATAGGAGAAATGATATACTCTGAGGTATATCATAATAGGAGAAATGATATACTCTTAGTCAGTTTTATAGCAGTATTTCTAATAAGAGGACAGGTGCACTGCAAAGAACATCAGCTGTAAACATGTGCTATGCTAAGGAGATGGGAAGTGAATAGATACTGGCTTTGTCCATCATTCAGATTTGATGCTTATCTAGATTTTGTCGTATTTACTTCAGCTGTGCTTTGTTTCTTTGCCTAAGCATTTAAAACAAATCCCAGACATCATGGCATTTCATTCCTACATACCTAGTGTCTGTCTTTTAAAAGTATGGGAATTTTTCTTAGCCAGGTTGATTAAGAGCTCAGGTGGTGATAGCCTGATTCTCCCCTTCCCAATTGTAAAGTTTTCTGTTCATCTTTCATCTAATTCATTGATGATTGATGCTTAACATCATTTTTTAAATTAGGGGTGTGGTTCTCAAATTTTAGTGTGCATCACAGTCACTTCCAGAGTTTGTTAAAAACACAGATTATTTGGCCCCAGCCCCCAGAGTTTCCAATTCAGTGGATTTCGGGCATAACCTGAGAATTTACATTTCTAGTGCAATTTATAAAACCAGTTCCCAGGGGATGCTGCTGATCCACGACCATACTTTGAAAACATCTGCAGTTATGAGTTGGAAAACAGATTTTTTTCCTCCATTCACTAGAATCATTCTGTTAGGGATTATTCTTTTCAACTAGGGCCTTTTGGTATTCCTGAAGTAGTTTGTACAGAAAACTTAGGGTAAATACTTACATTTCAGTGCTTAAAATTGGCGTAAGTGCCAATTTTCAGTGAGGAGTTGGTGCCTTTGTTTACTTTCAATAGTGTCCTGTGAAATTGTTTTTTGGGTTGTTTTTTTTTTTAAGGATTGATGGGGCTCCCTTCCCCCCCTCTTTTTTATTCTCATTTTTTAAAATTTTAAATGCATGGATTTTCATATACTTTTATATATTCATTGTGTTTCATTCAATTAATTATTATTTTTGCTGCTCCCATTGTTTTATCTTTGATAAGTGACAATCTCTTCAAATTGGCTGCTGTGTCCTTCTGGTACTACTCGTTTCTGATAGCTTCCATATTTTCTGTTAACAAGGTGTCTCAGACTAATCTTTTTAAAACCCCAGATCTGAATCAGTATTCCTTCAAGGCACCCTGATTTTTTTTGCTGGGAAATAGTATTTAGAAACCATTTTCTGGTCATTGGATGTGCTTATTGCTATAGAGTTATTGTTTCTGGGCATTTTAGTGGACAAACCTAGGAAATACCACTTTTTCTTTTCCAAAATTTAGAATTCCATATGGATGTATCCAATTCAAGTTAACATTGCAAGATTTTTACCATGACTTTTTGCTTGTATCTCTTACTCTCTTACACTAAAAACCTTATAAAAATAGTAACTATATTGTCTATTTTTAAACAAATTACTATAAAGTTTAGCTTCCAAAACCAACAAACAGGTATCATTTCACAGTTTCTGAGGGGCAGTAATCCACCCGGCTTAGTCAGGTGGTTCTGCCTCAGAGTCTTTTATGAAGTCTCAGACAAGACGTTGGCTAGCGCTCTACTTATCTGAAGGGTTAACTGGGGCTGGAGGATCTACTTCCAGATTTCAGAGCTATTGGCAAGATGGTGCTGGTCGTAACAAGGCAGCTGGCTTCTCCCAGAATGAGTATTCAGAAACAAACTGAGCTAAATAGAAGCTGCAGTGTGTTTTACAACATGACCTTGGAAGTGACATACGATAGCTTCTCCCGTATGCTGTAGATCACACAGAGCAAACCTGGTACGGTATGGGAGGGACTACACAGAGGTGCAAATACCGGGAGGCAGGATCATTGAGGGCCATTGTAGAGACCGTCTTATTCACATTTTCCTGTAATGTGTATAAAATCGTTTCAAAATATTTGTTGTACAATTGTTAGACTAGAGAACAAAATTTAAGATTTCTTTGGAGTATTACTTTTCCTTAGTATCTATTTCACTAAGAATTCTTCAAGTGCCAGTTTTCAGAGTGATGAGTTAGTACCAATGTTACTTCCAAAATACGGTTTTCTAGTCACAAAGTTATGTCACCTCTTTGACATGTAGGTAGGTTAATCTGATTAAGTTTTTTTTTTCACTTGTAGAGATAGCTTTTTATTATTTTTTATATGAAAAACATTTATATACTTTCAAAGTAGAATTTATATAAAAAGATTATTCAGAGAAGTCTTGCTTCTATCCCAGCCTTTCATTTGTACTTTCTCTCAGCACTTACATCCCAGAAGGTGGATCATCCCTTCCATCGTCATCAATGGTCATTTAGAATAATTTTCTGTTTACCTCAACAGTGTTTATATTTGCAAGTATAGATCTGTTTTTTGCAAATACACATTCTGCTTTTTAAAAATAGCTTTATTTAGATACAATTCACACACCAAAAAATTCATCCTTTAAAGTATACAGTTTTCAAGGTTTCATTCTTCCTGAAGTATCCATCAGCAGTGCTTCTTTTTTAATGGATGATTATGTCAGATACTTTTTTAGCATCTATTATGGTCATATGGTTTTCCTGATTTGCTTGTTATTTTGAAGAATTACATTGCTTGATTTTTGAATATTTAACCAGTATTGCATTCCTGGCACTGGCACCTCACTTACACATTTAGTCATGGTGTATTACATTTTTTTATATGCTCCTGGATTTGACTTTATATTTAATTAAGAAGGTTTTTTTTTCTTTTTGTTTATGAGAGATATTGGTCTGTAGTTTTCTTTGCTTTGTAATGTCTTTGTATGGTTTTGGTATCAATATTTAACTTGCCATATTTAGTGGCATAAAGTTGTTCATAATATTCCTTTATCATTCTAATGTCTGTAGGATCTATCATGATACTCTCTGACTTTCATTTCTGGCATTGGTAATTTATGTCTTCCCCCCTTTTTTCTTGACCAGTTTTGCTAAAGACTTAACTAATTACTGATTTTTTTTCAAAGGCCAGCTTCTAGTTCATTGATTTTTTTCTTTCTTTCTATGTTTCCCATTTTCTGCTTTATTGACTTTTGCTCTATCATCTCCTTTCACTTCCTTTGGATTTAATTTGCTATTCTTTTTCTAGTTTTTTAAGGTGGTTCCTCAGATTGTTGACTTTAAAACTTTTCTAGTAGAAGCATGTAAAGCTATAATTTTCTGATAATTGCTTTAGCTGCATTGCCATAACTCGATGTGTTGTATTTTCATTTGTATTCAATTCAGAATGTTTTCTGTCTTATGATTTCTTCTTTGACTAGTGGTTTATTTAGCAGTGTGTTTTTAATTTCCAAATATTTGGTTATTTTCACATATATTTTGTTTTTTTATGTTTAATTCCACTATGATCAGAGAACAAACTGATATGAAATGCCATGTTTCTCATATGTTAAGTATCCATGTGCAGTTAAATCTATTTCTGGATTTTCAGTTCCATTCAATTAGTCTATCTATCGGATAAGACTACTTTCTCATCCAACCACTCCCAACATTGATTTTTTTTTCAGGTTTTCTTGACTTTTCTTTCTTGTTTATCCATATAAACTTGATATTCAGTTTGACCACTTTAAAAAAATCAGTTGGCTTTTAAAAACCTTTTTTTATTGAAAATTCAAAGATGTAAAAATAAGCAGTTAGAATAATACAATAGTATAAAAGTTCTCATCATTCAGCTTTAACAGTTATAAACTCGTGGCCAATTTTATCTACACCTCTTCCCCCCAGGTTATTTTGAGGCACATCCCAGATATATCATTTCATCTGTTTAGAAGTACGAAACTATTTTATTTTGTAATTCTAAAAGATAAGGGGTCTTTAAAAAAAACAACACTGCAATACCATTATCACACCTAAATGAGTTAACAGTGCAGTAGTTCCCTAATACAGTAGCCACCCACCCCAATCCACAGTTTACCTTTCCACAATTTCAGTCAGCTATGGTCCGAAAATGTTAAATAAGATTCCAAAACTAAACAATTTGTAAGTTTTAAATTGTGCTCTGTTTTGAGTAGCGTGACGAAATATCACACTGTCCCACTGTCTCTCCCAGACATCATCCCTTTTTCAAGCATCTCCACGCCGTATATGCTCCCCTGCCCATATGCTCCTTAGCAGCCGCCTCGGTTATCAGGTTGACCATCGTGTTATCGCAGTGCTAGTGTTCCAGTCACCCTTATTTTACTTAATAATGGCCTCAAATGCAAGAGTAGTGACACTGGCAATTCAGATATGCCAAAGAGAAGCCGTAAAGTGCGTCTTTTGTGTGAAAAAGGTTGAAGTTCCCTGCCTAATAAGGAAAGGAAAGAAATCATATGCTGAGGTTGCTAAGATCTATAGTAAGAATGAGTCTTCTGTGAAATTGTGAAGAAGGGAAAGAAAATTTATGCTTGTTTTGCTGTTGTACCTCAAACCGCAAAAGTTATGGACACAGTGTGTGATAAGTGGTTAGGTAAGATGAAAAAGGCATTAAATTTGTGGGTGGAAGACATAAACAGAAAATGTGTTCCAGTTTACATGTTGCACCAGAAAGTATTGAACCTATACGAAAACTTTAGCAAGGGGTCCATTGTAATGAGTGACACTAAGCCATTACTGCAAGTAAGGGATGGTTAGACAGATTTAGGAATAGGTTTTGCGTTTTATCATCTCACGTCATCACAAGAAGAACGGTGAGTACAGTAAGATATTTTGAGAGAGACCACATTTATGTAACTTTCATTACAATATAAAATTGACCCTTGAATAAATTAACGCAGGGGTTGGGGGCTCCGACTCCTGCATGGTTGGAAATCCACATATAACTTTTGATTCCCCCTGAACTTAACTCTAGTAGACTACTGTTGACCAAAAAAGCCTTACTGATAAAATAGTCAACTAATGCATTTTTTGTATGTTACATGTGTTGTATGTAATACTATATTCTTACAGTAAAGTAAGCTATAGCAAAGAAAATGTTATTAAGAAAATCATAAGAGAAAATACATTTACAGTATTTAACTATATTGTTATAATTGTTCTAGCATGTTTTCATGAAAATAAGACCTAGCCGGACAGTCAGCTCTAATGTGCCTTTTGGAGCAAAAATTAATATAAGACCGGGTCTTATAATATACGTATTATATAAGATCCGGTCTTACATTATAGTAAAACAAGACCGGGTCTTATATTAATTTTTGCTCCAAAAGACGCATTAGAACTGATTGTCCAGCTAAGGTCTTATTTTCAGGGAAACATTGTATTTTGTTGTTTATCTCTTACTGTGCCTAGCTTATTTATAAATTAAACCTTATTATACATATGTATGTATAGGAAAGAACTTGTATATATGGGGTTCAGTACTAACCATGATTTCAGGCATCCGGTGGGGTCTTGGAACGTATTCCCTCTGGATAAATGGGGGCTACTGTTTTTCAGTGTGTATCTTTAAAAGTTGTAGACTCTTTAAAATAATAAACAGTACCATTGTTCACACCTAAAAAAATAAATTATTCCTTGCTTGTCAAGTATCCAGAGTACAAATTTCCTTTATTGTCTTACACATTTTTTTAATAGTTGGCTTGTTTGAGCTATAATCCAAAGTCCACACTTTTCGTTTGATTGATATAGCTTTCTTAATAAGTTTCTCTTAATTTATAATTTTCCCTTAATTTTTTTCTCTTCACATCTTATTTAAATAGAACTGGTTTGTCCTATATTCTTTCACATCATCTGAATATCATGGGTGGATGGTATCCCTGTTGTGTTGTTTAAAGTGGTCCTCTATCCCCTGTAATCCTTGTAAACTGATAATAGAGAAAGAGAGGCTTGATGAGATTAGGTTGGTTTTTTTTTTTAATTAAAATTTATTGGGGTGACATTGGTTAGTAAAATTGCATAGGTTTCAGTTGTACAGTTCTGTATTACATCATCTGTATTTCACATTGTGTACTTATAACCCAGAGTCAGTTCTCCTTCCATCACCATATATTTGGCCCCCTTTACCCTCTTCTACCACCCCCCACCCCTCTTACCCTCTGGTAGGTTGTATTTTTTTAAACTTAATTTGGAATGTTTCATAGATAATGGGTATATTTTCATTAGGAGTCACATAATGTCTTGTCATCTCTTTTTATGATAATAGGAGTAACTTGGCCAAACATTTCCTACCATCATCTCGGTGTTAGCAGCTATTGACAATCATTGTCCAGCGCTACCTCCATTATTTCATTAAGAGTTGCAACATGGTAACAGTCTCTTTCTGTCATCCCTTCTTCAGTGAGTAGCTGGGAAATGTCTATAAAGAAAAACTGTATCTTGTCAAATTAATGAGTTACCATGATGTATAGTTTGTGCAAGAAATACAATTAAAATGTCCATCGTTTCAAAGCAGCTCTCAAAATAATGAGTTGATTTCTTATCCTCTACAGGGTGATCAGTGATGGTTTGTTGTTGTTCTATGAATATGAACTCATGGATTTTAACATTCAGTTTGACAGTTGGCTTTTTTTATTAGAATCACATTAAATTTTTATAAGTTAGGGGAGAATTGCTATCTTTATAGTGAGTCTTCCTATCCAAGAACAAATTACGCTTTTCCTCTTGTTTAAATATGCTTCTGTATTGTTAGTAGTGTTTTTAAGTTTCTCTTAAAGGTTTTTTTGTATTTCTTCAGCTTATGCCTCAGGTGTGTTCTTTTTTTATTGTTAATGTAAACCAGGGTCATCTTTTCCATTGCATCTTCGAAGTAGTTACTTGTGAAGTAAGTTTATGAAGTACTGTATAGAAAGGCTATTGCTGTCATGTTAATTTTATATCCTGCTACTTTATTTACTGTCAAATAACAGGCAAAGTCAAGGACTTGCTTCTGAAATGCAGCCATGGATAGTATAAAGCATATCTTTCCTACATTATAGTAGGGCCTTTGCACAAAACCACTTCTGTCTTCTTGGTACATAGTGCAGTTATTTATTTATTTTTTTTTTGCAACGTGTGAGAAAAAGTGAGTTGTGTTTGAAAATATGCCAAAGTCAGGGACTTGGTAAAGTAGAATTTCTCAGCCTTGGCACTAGTGACATTTTGGGACAGATAGTCTTTGTGTGTGGTGTGTGTTGAGGGGATAGGGGGAGGGCTGTCCTGTGCATTGTAGGATGTTTATTAGCATCCCTGGCCTCTACCCATAAGATGCTAGTAACAACCTCTCCTTCCCCCAGTTGTAACAACAAAAAATGTCCCCAGACATTGCCAAATGTCCTTTGAAAGGCAAAATTACTCCCAGTTGAAAACTATTGACTAAAGTATAATTCATTTAAATTGTAGTTTTAGTTAAGATTAAGGTAGATTTCAGTTTAGGGAAAAAACACCACCGTAAAACCAAGTGTATTTCTATACCTATATATGCAAATGAATAGAGGATAATCTAGAAGGCTCCATACAATCACTGCTGTTGAGAAAGAAAATAGAATGCAGATGGTTAGAAGGGAAATTTTGTTTTGTATTGTTGAGCTCTTTCTCTCTTAAGATAGTATTCAAGCTTTTTTTGTAGCTAGAATTTTTAATTTTAAAAATGACAGTAAACTTAAGTAGTTTTTTGAATTTTTTTTTAATATGTGAGGATCATAATCAAGTATCAAAAGAAATAGTGATGGTGAATAGGTTAAACTCAGTGAGTTTAATTAGACAAACTTTTATTTGATAAAAATGATACTTGATTTTGGGGTGGCTTTTCTTTACCAAAAGGCAATGTTTTTTTCAGTATGGGGAATCTCGAATAAATTCAGAAAAATATTACTTACTGGTTTCTCCTGTTTTCAAGTTTGCTTTTCTAAATAGCTAAAACAGTATATAACTGGCTCTCCTAAATTTTAGCAACAGTTGCTACATTTTTTAGCAAAAAATTTCAAATATTTAAAATAAAAACCAAATTCTCTCTCTAAATGAGCAGTTACTTGTATAAACAATTCTGATGATTTTATAAACATACTAAGTTACACTTTCTCTGTGCCTCATACCTTGTTGTAAGCAGTGGTTCGTGATTCCTTCCTTCAGTGGCTTGGTTAACATTGCACTATAAACCCATCACAGAAAACAGTCCGTGCTGTAGTAGACATGTGAGGAAGAGGTACCCAGAGCTTGCAGCTCGCTCTTTTAGGGGGAATTGGGAGACATTGTGGATATGACACTTGAGCAAAAATCTTAACTAGAGCTTTAACGTGGAGGACCATAGGCAGAAATCTGTGTGGAATAATAAAAGACAAAGTAATTTTTTAAGAGAGCTGTTATTTGGAACCTTGTTACATGATAGTGTGTGATGCTGTTTGAGAAAGAGCAAGAAGTTATTGAACAATTCAGTGGTGGGAAAATAGAAAGATGGAATTAAGATTAGTGTTTGGTCTATTTTGGCTTTTTTGTTGTACGTTTATTTTTCTTTGAATAACTCCAGTGCCCTTCTCTAGCACGTGCATTATTGGGCATATAAAACACGGATTATCTGAAAAGTAGTATGAAGGAAACATTTCATAATGCTGTAAGCGTCTATTACAGGGACTTGAGCGTGAAGGATCGTCGTAAAGAGTCTCTGAGGAAGTTGCTTTCAAGCTGACACCTGGAGGATGAGTCAGAATTATCAGAGCTGGGAGTAGGGAATTGGTGTTTGAGGCACGTGTGGTAGGAAACATCCCAGAGTGGCTGAAGTGCAGCTGGAGGTGGTGCAGCATGGCGCTGGAGGGGCGAGCAAGAGGGTCAGATCATGCCTGCCCTAGTGGACCATGTTCTTGTATTTTGTGCCATGGAGATGCTGTTTGCTAATACTTTGCCGTCTTTTTCTGCAGTACCAAATATGCCCCAACAGCGGCAAGACCAGCATCATCAGAGTACCATGATGCACCCAGCCTCAGCAGCAGGCCCCCCAATTGTGGCCACCCCACCAGCCTATTCCACACAATACGTTGCCTATAGTCCTCAGCAGTTTCCAAATCAGCCTCTTGTTCAGCACGTGCCACATTATCAGTCTCAGGTAAGGCTGATAGGACCTAACTCTTAATTTTTGTTCCATTTAAATAACTTTTCATTTTAACTTATAATATAGTAAAGGGGTTTTTCTTTATATCTTGTGCTTTGTGGTAAGCTGTGGTAGATAACTAAGGATTTGGGGGGCCTTTTATGTTTACAGAGGGTGCCAAAAATATATATGCACATTTTAAGAAAGGAAAAACTGTACTGTAATATATCAATATATACCAATAACAAAAGATGAATACAAGTCATGTGTATACATTTTTTTGGCACCCCTGGTTATATTAGAAGGTTGTTAAATATTTCAAAGGAAATAGCCAAGAAAAGTTTTAGAATTTTCAGAGTTGTTTTTGGAAATCTGGAAACCATGGAGTTAAGACACCTAAGTAAAATCTGTTTGCATCTATTTGATATTTTAATGTTTTTCCTTTATTTTTTGTTTGAATACAGCATCCTCATGTCTATAGTCCTGTAATACAGGGTAACGCTAGAATGATGGCACCACCAGCACATGCCCAGCCTGGTTTAGTATCTTCTTCAGCAACTCAGTACGGGGCTCATGAGCAGACGCATGCAATGTATGGTAGGAAGCACTTTGTTTGTCTTTTTCAGTGTGTGTGACTATTCTGAATTTGTTTTAAAGCTCTGAAGAGATACTCTGTGTAAGAAGAATTTGGCCTTTTATGACACTAAGGGTCAAGAATCTAAAGAAAAGACAAACCCATTTCTATCTCTGATCTGTTTTAAGTCTTGGCAAATCATGTCTACTCCCATATCTGAAATTCCTCTTGTCTTCAAATGTCTCTCCTTTAACTAAAATGTGATAAAGTGTGTAGCAGAAAGCATTTTTTGTGGGGAAGGGTATCTTTCTCCTCTTCCTTATCAGTATTATCATTTGGTATGCCCTGTGTCCTGCGTAAGGCATGCAAGAGAGTTTGGCCATAATGAGAGCACTCTCCAGCAAGAAAACCTTCTGCTTCACTTCTTGCTCCGGGAGGTCACTGGCATTATAGATTTTTATTGCTGTTTGTTACAATGCTGTTGTGTTTCTGCATCATGCTATATTTTAAGTAGTCAAAATTGTGTAATGTTAGATCTGCTTTAGATACTCGTATAATCAATGTAAACAATGGTAAAATGCAAATGAGAAGTAGTCTATATAAAATTAAATATATATAAGAATAATTAATAATAAGCAAAAATTACCATGTCAGTTTTGTAGCCGGAGAACTTTGTACAGGTCAACTTAGCAGCTGTCTAAAGTTCTAAAATAATACGGTTTTCAATGTTGATAATTTAAAACAAGATTTCCACTTAAACCTTGTGTAATATAAAATTAATGGGTTGTCCATATTATGTTTCTAAAATGCACCATTGGTACCAGTTTCATTAAGATGTAAGTTCTGTTTTAAAGTTTTCTGAGAACTCCTATACCATCATTTAGGTTTTCCCATTGGTGTTTCAGTTCTTTTTCAGGAGGAAGAGATATTTAAGTTTATTCATACAATTGAAAATGTACCATTATAAATGAAATTACAATCACATGTACCTACATGGACTTTTCATCTTTTAGACCTCTTTAAACTTTGTGAATGGCTAAGAATGTAAAAATTTTTATTTTTTTAACTTTAGATAACAGTTTATAAGATTTTGTAGGTTAATAGGAATGAGACTTAGGCAACAACAATCATCCTTCTTGTCACCCGTAACCTACCGCTTATGCTGTCTTCCTGGAGGCATGCTCCTATCACACGTGGTCACTAATTTTACATGATTAAGGACATTATTTTCATAAAGTATTTCAGCCTTAATTTTCTATATCACCACTTAAAACTTTGTATTGTGGATTATGCCCTTTAAATAAAAATTATGTAACTGCTACATTTTGGAAAACATTTATTTCAAGAAGCCCATCCATAATTGAATTGAAAAATATACTGACAGACTGATGTAGATTATGATATTGGTTATGATCTCCTGTCATTGGCTTGTCTTTAGTTGTCTTAACCAGGGCTAAGTATTATGAAATGGCACCATTGATTCCTCACACTGGCTTTCAGGCAGTTTGTATACATTTCAACAATTTTCCAGTTTGCTAAAAGCTTAGGTGAAAAGTTCATTATGATTGTTTATATATTTCTGGCGACTACATCATGATTTAACAAGTGGAAAAAACATTTCTTTCCTCCCATTTTCTGGCATACTCCTCTTGGAATAAGATCTGAAACTTTTGAGCTAAAATTTCCATTGCTTTTAGACAATAGCCATTTGTGTACCCATGCTTTTGAGACATTGTAGTAATACTGTGATGTTGAGTAGAATATTTCTTCACAATGCCAACATCTGGCTCTGTCTTTTGGATGGATGTTCATTGGTTTGAAACAGCGTGTGCAATAAATACTGTTATTTGAGGCATTAGTGGTTTTTATAACTACCGTCCCAGAACATTTCCATTTGAAAAGCAATTGGTCTTGGATCCTGAAGTCCATTCAAGTATGAGTAAATAGGAAATGTTGCAAACAAAACACTAGACCTAATGTCCAGTGAAATCTGGAATGAACTAGTCATCAGAGCCGACCGATTCTTTAATGTCAGGAGAAAGGTGCTCAACCTGATCGGAACTACTCTTGTAATTTACACGGGTTATATTTAATTGATGTCTGTTAGTGAGGACAGGCTAGGCGCAAGGCTGTGGTCTCGGTGTAAGTACAACAGAACTGTTGCATGGAAATGCTAATCGTATACTCATCTCCCTTGAACAATTTATATATTCCCAAAGGAACCAAATAGTTTGAGTATGAGTTATGTTTATTTTTAAGCTACATCCTATCTGGATTTTTTAAACTTTTTATGCAAACAAAAGAACATGCACTCAGATGCTAGTGACAATTATGTCACCTTATTGTCATTCATTAATTGGTATGGTCATAACAAAGGCTTTGGGAATAGAAAGGACCACTAATGACTGCCAAACGAGAGACTGATTATTGTTTTTAAATTTTTGGTATATTTACTATAAACATGCTAACAGATTACTGAACAGTAAAATTTTAAGAGTTATATATACTTATAAGTAATTGTTGACTTTGTTCTCTTTCTCACTATTTTACAAAGGACTTTAATCACAAATTTCATCTCTTTGATCTTAATCTAACTTTCATCATTGCCGCTGCCCCCACCCTCCTAAGAAGTTACATTTTGTTTCCTTAACATTTATTCTTCTAATTCATCTACTTTGTTTCATGGCAGGGCTATTTTCCCTTTCAGAAATAGTAATAATGAAACTACATCTACGACCTAAAGTCATCAGGAAGAGTTAGATCCAGAATCCTTTTTTGGTTTGTTTTTGGTAATTTAATGCAGATAAATTAGAAAATACAGAAAGCAAAAAGATTTAAAATGCAACTATTGTCCCTCCACCTGAGACCATCTGTTAAGATTTTGGTGCTGTTGACATTTTGGTGCATAGCCTTCCAAGTGTATTTGAACACACACACACACACACACACACACCTTTATGTAGACCATTTTAGTAAGAAATGATATCATACCCATGTTTAATATTACTGTTATTATGTTTCTAAAGTTTTGGATCAACTACCAGATGCCTAGTAAAACATCTTACAGAATAATGACATTTCTACTAATAATGATTTGCAGTATTGTTTGAGTCTTTTGATTTAAACTGGGTAAATACTGTTTTGTTTGGGTACATTATTTAATATGAAGGTTGTTCAATGGAATGCCATATTGGTCTTTTTATTAGATAATAATGTTATTCCTTTCATTTAAGCAAGTCAGCATGCAGAACTTGACACTCCAGTACAGAAGAAAAGTGTCTTTTGGTTCAGCCCTATCTTATTTAATTTTGTAGCAATGTTTAAAGTGCTTGTCATCTCTTAGAAGAATGCATGAATACAAAAAAAATTACTAAATATATCAACCTTTCCAGAAAATTAGT
This sequence comes from Rhinolophus sinicus, assembly GCF_036562045.2. Classification (NCBI taxonomy): domain Eukaryota; kingdom Metazoa; phylum Chordata; class Mammalia; order Chiroptera; family Rhinolophidae; genus Rhinolophus; species Rhinolophus sinicus. Next base: position 32,791,109 of record NC_133765.1, read on the forward strand.
GAAATGCACACCTCAAAAGGCTAATTTACCTTTCTATTTCCCAAATTCAGCATGTCCCAAATTACCATACAACAAGGAGACAAGCCCTTCTTTCTACTTTGCCAGTGAGTTGGGTTTTTTATACTAATTTTAATTGAACAGTAAAACACTTTTTAAAGAATACGTGTTAAGGGAGTAGACTTGTTGAGCAATATTTTCCTTGTGCCAGACAAAATCATTAAAAATATGTATATATTAATAATTAAATAATTATTACATTTTTTAAAAAAGGAAATGTAGCCCAGCTTAAGAAAGCTGGAGGTGAAAAATTGAGTTCTTTCAGAAATTAATTTTTGCATACCAAGCAAACATGTGACTATTTTGGAAATGCCTAATGTTTTCCTTGTTCAGAGAAACTTTTTCTGAATAGCTTTTTTTTTTTTTAACCAAGTTACAAGTTTAGTATAAAAAATTTTAAATGTTAGTTTTTTTATTATCCTGGTAAGAAATTTATTCTTACAAGGATTTTAAATTGAATAGGGTTGAAAACCTAGGGAAGAAACATATCTGTCTTTGCGTGACTGAAGGTTTAAAATATTCAGGATGTCTTGAGCTTAAGCAGGAAAAGCATGACCTACCAGACATTATCTTTGGCAACACTGGCCCCCTCTCACCACCAGTGAAAAGGTAAATGATTGCTCCTAAATGGAGAAAGTCTGGGCAGAGCGTTCTTTTGGACATGAACTTGTAAGGTGTGTTTTCTCTATTTGTAGGGCAATTTTTAAATAAGGCTAGTCATAGAATTGTGGTATTTCAATAGGAAAGGAACTAACTTGCAGAAATCCTTTAGAATTTCATGCCAGTAACGTGTCACTTCATGTGAAATACTATATTCTAGGGGATATTAAGGATTAAAATTTAATTTTAGAGACTAAATTTTGAATTACTTTAAAATGACTCAATGCCTACTAAATGCCAGATTTTAGAAAGCATTTAGAAAACATTTCGACTTAAATTTTCATTAATTGTGCCATGACTTGGTATCCAAAAATAAGTGTGTACATACTATTTAGTTGGTGCTAGGAAATGTTAACAAATTTAATCCTTTAATAGATGCTCTTTAAAAAGGAGTCTTGCTGTGTATGTATATGTATATGTATATATCTACATATATACATATATATACAATTAAAGGGAAACTATGTATGTGATATAGTATGTAAAAGACAGTGTCAGTAATTTTACCATGTACTCAGTTTGAGGTCTCAAATGCAGTTATCCTCACCATCTTACTGTCTCTGTTAGTAGTGTTGGGGTTCTTTCCTTGGTAAGTAACTAAGAGGTCCTTAATCATCACACCTGAGCATTAACTGCCGCAGCACAGCTTCCTTTAAAAAGAAGTGTCAGCACTTTTTAAAAGAAACTAACAGTGGGGTTGCTGTTTGTAATTTAATTTGCTGCTTTGAGCCCTCCTCTCCCCTTTCTAAGCCATTTTGTCATGGTTTGGTCTGGTTGCCTTTTACTCCCCTTTTGAAGAGTTTTCAATTTTCCTTCACTTCCTTTTTTTCTAAATGTAACATCAAATTTAAAAGTTGGAAGATTTTGTTTTGTTTCATTTTTTAACTTTTGCAGTGCTGGTGATCTCTTATGACTTGTGCATCCAAGGTCAAAATGAAAAAACCTAGTTACAAATTAAACACACAACTTTACGGACTCAATTGGCTTAAGATCATGGCTTAGGAAACTATTTTTGGAATGTGATTAGTGTTAGGAGGATTTGAAAAATCACATGTTCAGAGTTTTAAACATTTATATCAAGGAACACAGTGAGTAGCTGGCCCAAGAAAGTGATTCTTCTTTGATTTGCTTGACCTAATTCAGGTTTCGTGAAGGCATCTTAAGTTTTTTTTATAAATAGAAGTTTAACTGACGAATAGCTAAATCAGAGTTTTGAAGAAAATCCACTTTACTTTTAACCTGTCTGAAATCTTTAGCTAAATTAATGAGCATGTATATTAAAAGCAGTTAAATGATACACTTAGTAAAGCTCAGACTTAACACCCTTTACTCTCTACTTCTCTTTTTCCCTGATTCTGTTATATTTTTACCTCATTTACTCTATTTTGGTTCCTTTCTCTTGTCTCTCTCATCTCTTCAAAACTTTTCCCCCCTTCAGCCTTTTAATTTTCTTTCTGTTCTACTTTTTTTTGGTCTCACTCATTCTTCTGGCCTTTCAATGAACCAGATCATACTTTTGTTGTTATTAGTATTGAATTGAAGCATCAGTTTCACATTTTTCCCAATAAGCCACTCAGTTTTCGTATTTGAGGAGGAAAAAGGGTTCCTAGATAAGGTACTTACTTGCTGTATATGTTTTGAGCGAGAAGATGAACAAAGGAAAATGTTTCTAAATAAACCTCCTTAAATTGTATTTGCAGCTTACGATGTATATATTACATCTGCTTGATTTTTCTTATAATACACTGTAGTTTACTGGTGTTTAGGGAAAGGATGGGTTTTTTAAACAAAAGCCTATGTGGATGTACTCAGCTTGGATTACTTGTATGTAGTATTTGTGCTGTGAGTGCAAATGAGGTATAGATTAGAATTCCCTATAAGCTTTAAAAATTGGTAAACTATCACAGAGATGCCCTTTAAAAATGCATAGTAAAAAATGTTTCATCTTCAATTTTCTACAAATAATTTCAAGATTTTAAAGTTTTTCTAATTGATTAATAACAATGATGAGACTTCATGGGCATCATTATTCTCTTTGTGATGACCATGTTTTTATGTGTGAAAATTAATAATACAGCACCCAGGTGGTTTTTTAATTAATTTTTGCTTAGAAGGTAATTAAAAGTAAAATTTAAAACTTTTCAGTACAAAAATTTCTTGAATAAAGTTAAAAAAATAGAAACTCTGAGATTCTCTACTCTGTCTTTATGAAACCTCATAAATAGAACTTGGGATTTGGGAATTGCTTTTCCCCAGATTTGGAATTGCTCCAGATGGAATATTTAAGAATCTTGGAAGTAGAGAGGATTTTAATGCTGATGGTTTGAAAATAAGGGAGCATGACTGACTCTCTAGAAATCACCATGCAGTAGAACTTTCTGTGATGGTGGAAATACGCTACAAATTGTGCTGTCTCGTTAGTACCGAGTCAGTGCCTGCACAGTTTTAGGGGATCTGAAAGTTAACTTAATGAGCGTGATGATAAAGAATGGCCTTTTAATAAGTCAGTGGGTTAGAAGAAAGATGCTGACTACTTTCATAGACTGATGGAACTGTTGAGCTCAAGAAAAGCAGTTATCACATTATTTTTCCCAACTCCCAGAAAACAGTCACTGACTCTTCTTAAAAATACCTCAATATAATATTGTATCCTAACTATACTTAAATTTTAAAAAATAGCTTTTTTGAAAAAGGACAAAAAACACCGAGAGAATATATTGCCACAGTTTTCCTTGTTAATTGTTTCAGTGTATGTTAACTCACATAGTGAGGGAAATTTCCCAACGTACAAACTAAAGTGCTTTCTTGAATCGCATCTGGGTATTAACACCTGCTGTGGCGTTGGCAGTGGATGCACAGGTGATCCTAGCACTGGCTCTTTGCCTCGCCCTTCCCTCTTTTAAAGATACATATGCAGCTAGAGTATTGGTGGCTGGGCCCAACAGTGTCAAGCGTTTCAGAATTGTTTCGTGTGCCTAACCCTCTGCATAACGCATACATGGGACTTACCCAGAGTCATTTGTGCTGGTGACTCTTGGCAGCCTTGCCTGTCAGACTACTGGAGTGAGGGTGCCTGATCCCAAAGCAGTGCTTGCTTCTCCCTGTCAGTCCCCTTCCTATATGTGTGGACTTACTAACACACGTAGGAACACGAGGAACTGTTTTGGCATTGTTTCTGTGTATGGCCTTAGCTTCTCGGGGTGTTAGGATTGATCTGAGAGCCGGCCGGGAGTCACGTGTCGCTTGAGATGTCTGCTCATTGCTCATCACGGTCAGACCTGGGTCCGTCTGTGAGCTACCATCACCGGAAGCAACGAACCCATCATACTGTGCTTCTGATTCTCAAGTTGCTCTTTAGGGAAGATGCGAGTACATGCATTTATACCTACTCTCCCTGTTTTGTACCAAGATATGGTCTGTGCTGAGATTCACAAAGAATTGGCTTTGGGTTCTTATGTTTAATGAACACATATTTACTTAAACTGGCTCATCATGTTTGTAGTACAGTTCTTTCTGAAATGCTTTGAAGGGAGTTAATTTTTCTACATAGTTTAGGTAATTCCATCTACTGGATTTTATAAAGCAAAGGTGAGAAATCCTTGAGCAGGAAGAGCTTGGGCAACGATGAACTGAGTGACAGAGTGACTTCTGTGATCAGCTGAGAAAGACTGGTCATTGGCCCTGAAGATACAGCGCTGACCTTGCCACGTACCTTATGCAGCCCCTTCCCCAGCCATAGAATGTGTGCCCATGGGGCACTGTACTAGCTCCAGGGCAGTAGCATGGTGAGGGTAGCCAGCTGACGGCCTTGAGCTAATGCGTGTGTATGAGAAAGGGGTGGGGGGCATGAGAGACAGTGTTTGAATGGTTTCTGCCTATCCTTTTAAGTTTCCTTTTCAGGAGAATGTAGTGATTTTTAAGAGTAAATTTAATTAGGTTTTAATATAATGTATACAACTGTAATATGAATAAAATGCTAGTCTGATTGTTAAGCAATAATGTCACACTTAATTTTTTCAAGAATATTGATGGTTTACATGGAGTCAAATATAGATTGGTAACCACCTATGTTAGGCCATTGAGCATCAAGCCAGCTCAGCTGATGAGGCGTAGAGAAGCAGTTAAGACCATCACACCTGTCAGCTGTATACACTCCTTTTTCTTTCACTTTAGTTTCCACTGGCTCCCTTGCTCAGCAGTATGCGCACCCTAATGCTACCCTGCACCCACATACTCCACATCCTCAGCCCGCAGCTACCCCCACTGGACAGCAGCAAGGCCAGCATGGTGGGAGCCACCCTGCACCCAGTCCCGTTCAGGTAAGGAGACTCTCCGAGGCCTTGGTAGAGTCGCTTCGTCTTTCTATTTACTGAGCGTTCTCTTCAGTGCCAGGGAAGGGGCCTGCCTCCTGGAGCCAGCATACAGCTCTGCAGACTGCCCCTGGGTGGTTGTAAGGCACATTAAAATACATACTGAGAATAAGATGATTGGGTAAGTTCTAGAAATATCAATATTAAAAATCCCAGTTTAACATAGAGAATTTTCTTGGGACTTTATTTCATTCCTAATGTTTATATGATGATTTTTTTTTTCTTTTTCTCCCCCTCCTATTAGCCTGTTTAACCATGTTTGTTAACAGCAACAGTTAAGGATCTTTTTGACATCTGTCAGTTCCCTGGGGTAGTAGCCTTGTTTCACCTCTGCTTGGTTGAGGGTTGTAACTGCCAGGCTGAGAACCTGGCTGGTACCCCAGAAAGGAGGTCTCTGAACCGAAGGCATTCTCCCTGTCCCCCGCCCCGGCAACCCCCCCTGTTCTTACCACGCTGTCCATTGCCCGTCCTCGTAGATGCGCCCAGGTAGACCCTGGTTTCATGTGCAAGGCTTGGCTTTGTGTGTGATCCTTAACTGCTTTTCATTACAGAAGTGGTTTTCTTGATTCTTTCCTGTCACTTTGCAGCACCATCAGCACCAAGCCGCCCAGGCTCTCCATCTGGCCAGTCCACAGCAGCAGTCAGCCATTTACCACGCGGGGCTTGCACCAACCCCACCTTCCATGACACCTGCCTCCAATACGCAGTCGCCACAGAATAGTTTCCCAACAGCACAACAGACCGTCTTTACGATTCATCCTTCTCATGTTCAGCCGGCGTACACCAATCCACCCCACATGGCCCACGTACCTCAGGTAAATCAGCTTTAGCCAACTTTCTGCGAAGACCAAGTAGAATACGAAAGTTACCAGATAAGCAGCAAAGAGCCAGATCCTCTCCAAGCTAGGAAACCCTGTGTGTGATTTGCTTGTCTCCCTTTTCCCGCTCAAATACATGTGATCTGACCCCAAATGAATGTTTGTGTGGTTTTGTAATGGAATCAGTGAAGTTGCTGATTGGTCAGTCCTTTACTGTTTACCAGCTGAGACCTTAAACATATCTTTGACTCTGGAATGCAACCCAGTCCTCCTTTCCTTTCTGTGTCTGCTTTGCTATGTTTACATAGCTTCATTGATATATACATACATCCATATATATATTCAGTCTCTTTCACACACATACATGAAGTATGACAGGAAGGGTGGACCTTCACAAGTTCTCAGCTGTCTAAGGAGACTACCCTGGGCCTGTCAGTTTGAATGTTAGTCACATGAATTCCAGAGAAATCTCTCCACTTGTTTTCCATACATCTGCTTTGACCATATGTTGTACTTCTTGAAAGGGCTTGGCCTTGTACATTGGTGCAGTGTAACTAGAAGCTGAAAGCACCCAGGTGTTCGCAGTTTTCTTAAAGAGCAGCCCTGGATGCACTTTGGAGCTCACTTCCAGTGTGAGCTTCTGAAGGTTGAAAGGTGTGGTTGCCATCTCAATGGTTGCTGTCTGCATCAGCTGTTGAGGAAGGTCCAGTGCAATCCAGGGCCAGGTGGGATTGTCCTCATGAGGAGAAGGACGGCACTGAAGTTGGCTCTAACGCTGTCTTTGAGGCCCGCCCTGGAGCTGTGAAGGGTGAATCGGCTGTATTTGATGTCTCTTTTTTGCTGCTTTCATAACAGCACACTTAGGCTGGTCTAAACGAGACTGCCTCCCTGAACTCCGTGTCACAGTGTGCCACTGAGGCCCTGGCGTGGTGGGGGCTGGAAATGCAGCTCAGTGGGAGCTAACTCTCAGGGGGTGACCTTGTAACTAGAGTTCCACAGCTCTGGGAAGTTTGGGCGTCCTCCCTGCCAAAGTGTAGGTTCTGTAGTGTGGCGCACTGCAGTGGATGATTTGCTTTCCTGGATGGTGGGGCGGGGAGCTGGTTTGGTCAGGTGTGGGCCAGCACGGTGTGGCTGCATCAGGAGCTTCATGAGAGCTGGGGTCCTGTAGACGGCTAGGAGAAGCTGGCAGCTAAGTAGGTATGTGAGCTCACATGTAGGTTGGGGTTCGTAAAACCTCACTTTTGTGTTTTTGTGCTGAAAGACCAAAAACGGTTAACAGGGAAGCCCAGATATGCCATAGGCCCATTTGAATATGGAAGAGAATGAAAACAGCATTTCATCATGGTCTGGAACTGCGCGCGGTTTGGGAGGCAGGAAAATGAGGTCTCTTCTTGGCCCTGCCAGGTCCCTGCAGAGCTGGGATCCTGCTGTGTTGGGGCGAAAACCTTCCCAACTTGACAGTGAGACCGGATTGAGCTCACTGTCACTTGGTACAGGGACACTGAGCTGGCCTGGATTATTTCTTATTACTCCTCCCCCTCTCACTGGAGGCGCTCACTGCAACCTCCTCCTCCTGCTGCCCCATCAGCCTAGCATTTAGCGCTAGAGTAAGGGGGCCTGAGTCTCTTCTCTCACTGCCGACTCTTCACTGAGGTGTGCTGCTCAGCAGGCAAGTGGAGGGGTGGAGTGGGGCAAGCAGTAATCCGTGGAACAGAATCTGACAGTCCCTGCTCATACTGGAATAATCTGCTTTCCGACTAGAAAGGAATGTCCTCTGTAAAAGTCCTTCAGGCCCCACCTGGAAGCCAGAATCAAGTATGATTGCATCTAGCCTTCTGTTGAGAGTGCTGCCCTAGGATCAGGGGTCTGATGTTTGTGAAGACCTTACCCATACGTGGAATCCAGTGATCAGAAATGCTGAAGGCTAGGACCTTGCAGCCCTGACTTACCCAGGCTCACTGGGGGCCTGTTCCCTCAGCCTTGCAGGATCTCTGCTAAAGGCCGAAGCTTATCTGTAGGTCAGTTGATGATCACTAGGGCATGTCCCCAGAGAAAAAGACAGGGTCCTGAGTGCCCACTGTTGCCCTTTCCTGAGAGCCCCAGCCCAGTGAAAGGAACACAGTTGACATGTTGTTTAAGCTGGAGATGTTGCCTGTATGCGTAAAAGAGCTCTCTGTTTCAGGCTCATGTACAGTCAGGAATGGTTCCTTCTCATCCAACTGCCCATGCGCCAATGATGCTAATGACGACACAGCCACCCGGCGGTCCCCAGGCCGCCCTCGCTCAAAGTGCACTACAGCCCATTCCAGTCTCGACAACAGCGCATTTCCCCTATATGACGCACCCTTCAGGTGAGGCGTGTGTGTGCAGGGGCCGCCGGGCACCCCAAAGCATTCTGCTCGCACAGATCGAATGGCAGGCAGGGCCAGCGCTTCAAGCCCCGCGTTTGAGATTGAGCAAGCCCCGTCCGAGTGCACAGTAGGGGCCGTGGCGATCAGTTCAGTGTCAGGGCCTGAGGCTTCCAGAGCCGAGTCTGTGTGTGTTCTGACGGTACCGTGTTTGGCTGAGAAGCAGCAGCCGCATTCTGTCTAGCTGGTGCATGCGTAGGGCTCAGTTGGCCTTCCTTGTTGACAGGCTGGACAGGGCAGCGTTTTCCTTCCTGAGTCCCAACAGTCTGACATTTTGGGGGGTTACCATCCAGACAGAGTTTGATTGTAGCTCTAGAGAATACTGATTGAGAAAGTGCTGTGTATGGATTGGTTTTGAGTGTAGTATTAGCTCCCACCTACGCCCTGACAGGGAGAGAACGCCCCGTGTTTGTGCTCTAATACTTGATGGCTGCCATGGCGAGATTTCAGTCTAACCTGTTCCTCTGAAAGCAATACTGGTGCTTGGCTAATACTGGGGAGGGGGTATGTGAAGGCCTGGTTTTCTAGCCCATGAGCAACAAGTCTTCCGAGAGTTTTATCTGAAGTGGTTTTACGTCTTACTGGTTTGTTTCTACCCATCATCCCCTCCCCCTTTGGTGCAGATGGGATGGGGGGAAGTGAATTAAATTGTGAGTCTTGTTCAGCTAGCACAAGGATAGTTTACAGTCATGTGCTGCAGAGACACTAGGCTAATGTGCAGTATTGCCAGTTTTCTGTTTAAATATTCACTTTTCTTTTTTACAGTACAAGCCCACCACCAACAGCAGTTGTAAGGCTGCCCTGGAGGAACCGAAAAGCCAAATTCCCTCCTCCCTTCTACTGCTTCTACCAACTGGAAGCACAGAAAACTAGAATTTCATTTATTTTGTTTTTTAAAAATATATGTTGATTTCTTGTAACATCCAATAGGAATGCTAACAGTTCACTTGCAGTGGAAGATATTTGGACCGAGTAGAGGCATTTAGGAACTTGTGGGCTGTTCCATAATTCCATACGCTGTTTCAGAGTCCCGCAAGTACCCCAGCTCTGCTTGCTGAAACTGGAAGTTATTTATTTTTTAATGATCCTTGAAAGTCATGAACACATCAGCTAGCAAAAGAAGTAACAAGAGTGATTCTTGCTGCTATTACTGCTAAAAACAAAACAAAACAAAAAATCAAGACTTGGAACACCCTTTTACTAAACTTGACAAAGGTTCAGTAAATTCTTACCGTCAAACTGACGGATTATTATTTATAAATCAAGTTTGATGAAGTGATCACTGTCTACAGTGGTTCAACTTTTAAGTTAAGGGAAAAACTTTTACTTTGTAGATAATATAAAATAAAAACTTAAAAAAAATTAAAAAATAAAAAAAGTTTTAAAAACTGATATCCAGTTAGTGTGTGTTTGTATAAACTACTAGTTAATATCAAGGCAGGAGGGCTGAGTTTGTGCTTTCTTTATCTCCTGGAAGGTTAGTTGTCAAATGATTTTTCTTCTTCACCTTTAGTTATGGTTCAAGGTATCTCTAGAAAAAGACAAGACTGATATTCTCTTTGGTGGATAGAGGTCTGCTTCAGAAGGAGGAAGTCTGGCCAGAGTTGGGCAGCGCAGCGCTGCAATTCCACATTCTCAGCCTGATGCTGATTCTGTAAGCTTCCTTTTTCATATCTCCTGAACCCAAATGAGTGTTGTTAGTCAGAAGTTGTCCTGACTCAGGCGTCTGTCTGTTTTACCAGTAGGGGGCAGGAGACACTTTTAAAACACCTGATAAACTCGGAGGGCAGAAAAGATACAGTGATGTACACAGCAGGTTGTTGCTATAGACTCATAAGCATTTGTTAATGTCCCCAGTTTGCGGGGGAGGGCAAAAGGAAAAGCAAGTATTTGAGCAGGGTAAGGATTTTGCTGAGACCCTAGTCATATCATAATAGAACTTTTAAATAATTGTGGCAACAAATCAAGATTCTGAAAACTTTTTTAATTCACATGTAGCAATTTGTACATTGTAGCAAATTTTGCATTATTCAAGAATAAGTTACTTATACAGTACATAAACAAGACATAAAAATTTGCCAAATAACCTTCTGCCTATAATGATAGAAGATGAATTCATTTTCTGTATTGTTACAATGCTCTGCTTATTCCAACCAAACACTAGATGTCAGATGTGTCCTTGTTAAGAGGCAGTGGATAATGTAAGTTCCTGTAACCTGTGGGAGATGTTAGAGCTCACATGACATTTGCGATAAGAGACTTAGCCCTGAATAAAAGCATGAAGGAATTTTAGGCAACCCTTAGGGAAGAGTTCAAGGCCTTGATTTTAGGTTAAGAAACTGTTATATAAAAATAGTGTTCTCTGGCCTATGATTTTAATGATTGCTATTCCTTTTTCCTACACGGTCCGGAAATGATCAAAGGCAGAAGATTTATACCAGATAAAGCCATATGGATTGCTGGTCTAAAATTCAAGGCAGGTTAGTTGACTTAATTCTTTGGTGCTGGTGACTGTTAGTAGTTTGTAAAAGTTAATTAAAGTCAGATTAAGGAAGTGATGGTGCTGGGAGCAGTCAAGCTGTCTTTGTTGTCTGTAAGTAGATAACTGATGGTTGCTATCCCTTTGGCACTCAGAGCCTGGGTTCAGTGGAGGCTGCTGGCTTGGCCTCTTGCTGCCAACAGTGGTCACATCAGGACTGGAAGGGTGGTGGAATGTGCTATCATCGTGGCAGGCCAGCTGCAGCTAACAGGGTCACTGAGGGCATCAAGCCCAGGGACCCACTGCTCCCTCCTCCAGCTCGACCTGCTCTAGCAGGAAGGAAAGGCATTGGTTTAGTGTCACTTCTTCCCAGGCCATTATGGGGTTGTTGTCAGAATGTATTTTGAACTATCCTGGTAACTCAGACATGTTTAGAAAGGAAAAGTTTTTCTTGAACATTTTATACTGAAGCAGTCTGGAGGTGGGTGACTTCCAATTCTGTCAGAATCTGAGCTTGTACTTTGTAGCCAGTGGGTCAGAGCTTCTGGTTTGGCACTAGCTGAGACGTGTACATTGAGACTGCTCAGGAATGAGTGCCCCTGGCTTGAATATGTCATATCCCAAATGTGGAGGGAGGAGGGCATTTACTCAGTTCCTTTCCTGTGCAGACAAGGGGAAATCTGCACCAGTAGACTTGTCAGCATTGACTTTGTGGTTAGTTTTCTCTTTAAAAAGAGACATTCAAAATAGTGCTCGCTCCCCTGGTTCGCACTTTGCTTAATTAGCATTCCTTACTTAGAGAAGCTGGATTCGTAGAAAAGAAGGATCCTTAGAAATGGACCGCAAATCTGGATCAGGGTTGTATCTGCTTTACAAACTCTCAAAACACCAGGAGTGTCGGTTTTAAAAGTAATGAGGTGGGCTACTTGCCTCTCCCCTCCCCTCCAAAAAAACCCCAGAAAATTCTAGAAGCAAATGTCTGACCTCTTGGAGTACAGAGAATGGCTATAGGGAGCAGACCAAACCCTCACCCCAGATAAGGCAGTCAGTAGTCAGTTTTAGGCCAAGGTTTAATTTTAGCCTAAAATTGATGTGCGTCTATATACATGAAGCTGTGCTGAGCTGCCAGGTTCCCAGGAGCCACTTGGGTGAGCCTGGCGGCTGTACTGAATGGCTCTGCTGGCAGCCGGGAGCAGCTGACTTCACTCTGTCATGTCACTGGCCCCTTGTTTCTGAGCCTCCGCCTGGAAGATCTGGGAGGAGCCAGCCCCCCACCCCCGTGAATTGTATCACTTGTGAAAGAAGTATAGATAGAGGTTTGACTGCGGGCCCTCCCTGCCTGTTGGAGATGTGTCTGTGCACACACATTCTTCATCAAGTGACGCAGTAACAGCCGGAACAGCACACTGATTATGGGCAGTTAAAGGAGCTCCTCATTAGCCGTGGCAACAGATGCCTAGCTTCCATTTTGGCTCAGGAATGAGTCTAAAACCTTGTGGGATAATTTAATAAGCCATCAGACGCTGGGGGGCTCCGAGCCAACCCTGTCGGTGAAGAATTGACTAGAAAGGCCTAGGAGCCCTTCTTCCCTTTTTGTTTGTTCCTCCTTTACATCTCAGTTAGTTGAACTCTCACTATAAAGCTGCTATAAACCAAACTCCACTTTATTCATAAGGCACCAGGGTAGAACTGTAACTTGCCACCCTCCTATTTCAGTAATTGCCTGAATGTCCCTGAAAGGGTGACACATCACTTCTTTACATTTAGGAAGGACAGTTGCTACTCAGCAGCAGGTGACTGTCCTGAGGACGCAACAGACCAGGAAGCCAGGCGTGCTGGCTCACACCGTGAACTAGTCAGGTAGGGTTTGCATAGCTGTCTGACTATAAAAATCGAATGGGTATTAATTCAAACAGTGCAATGAAATAAGCAATGGTTTAGTTTTGAAACCTGAATTCTTTGAAAAATTAATCTGAGGTAAAATGTTTAAAATCATTTTTGACCTTTAACTTGTCCATCTGCTAGAGCTTTGTCCTAAGGCTGTGTCGAAGCAGGTTCAGGGTGGTCACCTATGGCCTGGGTACAGCAGAGGTGCCATGTGGACTGAAGCTACAACAGGAAAACCATAAGAGAATCCAGGGCTTGTTAGTGTTTTGGGCTTAAAGTCTGTCATCAGCTGTGACAGCGTCAGTGACGAACAAGTTTCCACTGCCAGTTCTGGCCCTAACCCTGCCACCTCCTCTAAGAGTGATGGGGAACAGTCCTAGGGACCCAGGGCAGGAGCTAGAGGCATCTGCAAACAAGAACTACATCTGTAAACAATGAGAGAAAGACAGGGGGTAGATGAAGCTTACAGGAGGCCCTTTAACAGGCCTAATAGAAGGGTCACATCCATCCAAACGGGAAGGAGCAGTTAGTTACCAGTGTCCCTTAAATCTTTCTGAAAGGAAGGAAAGTTACATTCACAAGGTGCTCTCTGCTTGCTGTGCTGGGCCAGGGACTCCTCACCGCCTGTCAGAGAGGCGTGTACTGATTGTCGACGGCCCGCAGGTGGCTCCGGGAGGAGGAGTCCATCTCGTAGTCGGAGTCGCGGGCTCGGCTGGCAGGCTCAGGCTCCAGGTGGCGCAGGCTGTTGGCCAGTTCCTCAGGTGAAGGCACCAGGTGGAAGATCTGCTCGGGAGGCGAGGCTCGGCCTGGGACAGCCTCTGGGCCGAGCCCCCGGGGACAGCCAGAAGCGCTAAGGTGGGGGAGGCCCAGCTCTGAATCGCAGCGAGACAGGGAAAAAGGGAAGAGGACCGTGTTGGAGGAACCTGGGGGACAAGGGACAGAGACCATGCTGTCAGTCGTAACGGGGCAGGGAGGTGTTGGAAGGACACAAAACGAGTCCATGTCCCGAGTTTGCAGCAAGCTTTTTACCCTCTCTCTCCCTGGATCCCTGTGCTATCCACCCCCTTTAGCAAGGGGCATTGGGGTCACACCTGGTGGCTGGGAGACGACTACCACATAGCTGGACAGCCGGACGTCACAGGCAGCACCGCACTCGAGTGGGATGGGTGAGCGCTGAAAGTGGTGGAGCATGTCCATGACCGAGGGAAAGTGAAGGTGCTGCACTCGGCACTGGCCCCGCTCGGTGAGCGACAGACGCAGGTGCTGTGGGGACAAGCCAGCAGGCTCAGGTGCTGGCCCCACAGGGCCTTCAATGGGGCGGGGGGGAGAGGAGCCCCAGCTGCGCCCCATACCTTGGCTATGCCCTGGAAGTTGAATGTGAGCACATACTCCCCACGCCGTGTCTCACTCTGCCGTACCAGGAACACTCCGTGGGCGTCAGGGCCCTGCAGCTGGACTAGCTGGGCTGCCTTCACTCGGGAGATGGGACCATGGAACCAGGGGTAGCGGGACAGGAAGTGATCTGTTTTCTGGCAGGCTGGGTCCAGCAACCCCCCAAGAGAAGCACCTGGTAGAGAAGATGCGTAATGTGACCCCCCTGTGGCTGCCTTTCACCCTGGGCTGAGGCTGGGCGCCGAGGTACGCAGAGGACAAAGGCTTGGACCACTCACCTTGGTTCAGGGAATCTGTGCTTCCCCTGGGAGAGCTGGCCATGGGTGGCTCGAGAGCTGGGGGAACGTGCAGCTCTGGGTCTGTGCTCTCCAGCCTGCTGGAGAAGAGGTTGGGTTAAGGCCCGGGGGTGGGGAGTCGGGGTGCCAGACAGAGCTGTGCCAGGAGGGGGGCCCTACAGGACTGGGGCTCTCACCCTTGGCCTGTGCATTCCTGGAGCTCAGCCATCCATGAATTCAGCTGCTGCTCGTCTCCCACCTCAAAGATGATGTCTGTTCGGTCCTTCACCTGGTGGGGAGGAAGAGTACGGCTGGGTGGGACCCCTGCGGTGTGTGTGTGTGACCCTCGGGTGTGGAAATCTGTCACTCACCTTCAGCACGAAGGTGTAGAGATTGTCGGGCATCTCGAGGCGTGTGCACCGCCGGACCTCCTGGATGCTGGAGCAGGCTGCTTGGAGCTTGGGCTTGGAACTCTAGGAGACCAAGGTGGGGCAGTCAAGGCTCGTCCCTGCTGGCCTTTTGCCCCCCCCCCCCAGGCCTCTGTTTCTCTGCCGCCTCCCCAGGGGCCTAGGGTGCTGCTGAGGAAGGTCGAGCACGCTGGCTTGCAGGAGCCCACAGAGGTGCCTGCCACTACCTCTTCAGCACTGTCCCCACACACTGAGATCCCCAGAAAGCTCTGTGGGCCCTGGGCCAACCCCTTCACCTGGACCTGTGGACACTGCAGCACTGACATGTGTTTCTTTTCCCACTGGTGGAGCAAAGAGCGCCCTGGGCAGCTATGTCACACTGGCTGCCTGATCCCCTCATCACAAGCGCAGAGATGGGCCATGAGGGTATCCAACCCAAGCCACATTCTGTGGTGCTGACTGCTGCCCCCCCCCCCGTCTTTGTCGTGCCTTTAGCTCCTCCCTCCAGTAGCCCCCCAGCAGTACCGCTCTCTCCTGGCCTAACAGCCCTGGAAGCAATTCTTGGTGAAGTCACTTGCCTGAGGAAGGAAAGATCAGGTTTTGAACCCCTAGAACCTCAAACTCACTAATCTGTCAAGTCTCAGGACAAGGAGAGGTAGATTAGCGTACGGGGTGGCAGAATGGCTTAGCCACAGGCTTTTGGGGCTTCTGCCAGTGTGCTCCAAGGGGCAGAGCCTGGCAGCGCTAGCCCCACTTTCTGCCAGCCAAAACCCATGTCCAACATCTCCCCTGGCGGATCCAGGCATCTCCCCTGGCATCCAACAGATACGGGTTCAGAGTAGGTGGGAAATGGTCCCCAATTCCTTTGCCAGCAAGAACCCCCCCTTCTAGGTCCTGGCAGCCTGGCTGGAGCAGGGGCTGACCCTGTGGCATCTGACCCCAGAGAGCAGGAGGCCCTGCAGCACCCCAGGACCCAGGAGCCAGCTTTCTCAGAAGGGAGGTCAACCCTCCACTGTCCCCCATCTCCTCCACTGCCTCTTGTGGTAAGAGTGTTTCCCGGGGGGTCATGAGATGATCAATGGCTGCTTCCAGCAGAGGCCAACAGACAATAAGAAAGGTGGAAGGAACCAGAGATGAGTTGGGGAATGCACACAGGAGGCCCAACTGGGTCCCCTTCCCTCCATCAGCTCTTTTCCCAAGGGCTGGGAGACAGCCAGTCAGGCCTGGGTACAGCCCCTACTAAGCCAGCATGGGGTGGGGAGGTAGAAACAAGGCTTTGGGGGAATCCATCCGCCACCTGCTCTGGCCAGAAGGGCACGTCTTAGTCAGGGGCTGCCTTTTTAGAAGGGGTACGAGCCGATCCTCAAAGCCATCTGCTTAACCATGCTGTGGACACACAGGTACCAGGCATCGCTGACAGATGGATGTGACCGCAGGGCCACACTGCCTGCCTTCAACCCCCCTCCCTACCCTGTGGCAGGAGGGCCAATGAATAACAGTGAGGTGAGAGGGCAGCCTGGCCAGGCCAAACAGGGGCTCTTCCCAGGCCAGGCCCACCCCAGGGGGCCTTGGAGCTCCCAGTCCCGCCCTGCGTGTTGGACACAGCAGTCTAGGGAGAGTAGCAGCAACTCTGGGAGCCATAATGTGTATCAGGGCTCACTGCACTGTGGCACCAACGTCACGCGTGAGGGAGCAACTTGGAGGGGTTGCACAACCAGTAAATCCCAGCCTGAAGTAACCAGCTCCAGCCAGGGCATTTTCACCTTCCCAGTTTCTCTTCCATAGCCCCCACACCCTCATTTCTCAGCCTGGGAGTCAGATTTGGGGAGCACAGCAGTCTCACACAGCCCCTGCACGGGCACTGGACACGCCAGAGCACATGGGGCGTGGGGCCTCTGTGCTCCCGGCAGCTTTCACAGTCAGCCAGCCTCTCAGAGCCTGTTTCCTGTCTGCAAAATGGGTAAGGTATGAAAGGCGATTTCCTTCCTTCTCCTGCTCTGCAGTTGGCCCTGCCTGGCCCCCCACCCTCCCCACCAGCTCCAGCCTCAGGATCCCTGGGAGGAAGTGGGCCAGGCCAAGAGGGGAACAGGCCTAGTCTCCCTTTCAGTTCCGCTCCGGGCCCTGGCCCCAGTCCCAGCCCCAGTGAGTGCCGAGATTAAGCAGCAAAGCCACTGGTTTCGCTCTGAATGTGGGGCCCTCTGTGCCAGCTCCACCCCAGCAGCTGAGGAGCTGCTGGCCTGGCAGGCAGTGGTAAAGAGGACCCCCCCCCCCCTGCCCCGTGGCCAGCCCTGGCTGCAGACGATGGTACAGCTCACGCTGGCTCGCATTCCCCTGCAGGGTGAGGTGGCACAGATTCTTCCCGGACTCCCCACAGCAGCCCTGTGTGAGCCCCGCCCCAGGCAGCCCATGTGTCCCCCAGGGCCACACAGCTGTACTCCTAGAGCTGGGAACCCCAGCCTGCCAAGGATCAGAGCCAGTATGTCTACCTGCTGCTGGTAGTGGGGACATGCCCGAGGCTTTGGCCAGATTGGAGGGCCACTGAGAGCATGAGGACAGGACATGCCCACCTGTGGCTGGTCCAGAGCAGGACTCAGGAGCACTGGCCACTGTATGGAGGGACCTGTGGATGCCTTTCTGGTTGAGTGATGTGATGAGACCGAGCTGGGACTGTGTCAGCAGCTAGAGGAACATTTGGCGGCTTCAGGTCCCCTCCTCTCACATGCCCTCTATCCTACCTGCCTTGCTAGGCCAGCAAGCAGCTGCTCTCAACCCACCTCATAGTCACACTGTGCTCAGGTGATCAAAATGGCCAAACCACTCCAGATATTTGTGGTACAAGAAATAGAATGTCACCCAACACATCCTGCAGCATCCGCTACTGGGGAGCAAGTCTTCTCAGCTCCTAGCATTAAAAAAAAAAGCTGGCTGCTTTCTAATGGCTACTGTGACTCCAGGTGGAAATAACCCATTTCTTTCTTTGCTGTGGCTGCTAGGAAGCTCAAAAACCAGCTGGAAGGACAGTCTATTCAGTGGACAGTGAGGCTGGGCAGAAACTATACACACCGTAGAGCTTACATTTCTCCTTTATCTGGGCTCTGTAATTCTCTTATCAGTCTAGGCTTTAGGGTTCAGTCCTGACCCTTCCACTTAGATAAATCCTGGATAAGCGGCTCAGCCCTCCTTTATCATCTATAAGGTAGAGCTATTTAATAGCCCCTCTCTTTAAACAGGGTTGGCTAGTATTAAGTTTCCAGTCTGGGGTCTGAGGCCAGCCAAGGTGTGCAAAACCTTTGTGGGCTCACTCCACTGACACAGTACCACAGCGTTACAACCATAGTATCACAAACATGGGCACTACAGCTTCCCCTTCGCGTGGCCTAGTATTGGCCACACACCTGCTCGCTCAACCTTACAGACCCTATTTGCTCCTTTATCATCTTCAATGAAATTCACGCATAATATAACCTACCTGCCTACATATCCTAAGACAAAGGCAAAAGAGGGGATGTAGCTCACATTAAAATAAGATGTCCTGTGCCTGTGCAGACAACACAATGACCTACTCAGGTGCTTCTGAGTTTGTTTTGATGAGATCAGAACATGAAGAAGCAAGAAGGCAAGGTGAGCCCTGGAAGGACAGTCTATTCAGTGGACAGTAAAGCTGGGCAGAAACTTCTGTGGACTTCTCCGTAACACCGGGCAGAGTTCTGGCTCTAGAGTTGTCATCTCACACTTCCGCAGGGCAGCGTGGAAAGCTGTGCCTCAACCCACAGTTCTCCCAGACTCCCACTGACCAAGGGTCCCTGTGCTCCCACCGGTGGCCTCTGGGCCTGCCTGGAGAGAAGAAAAGTGACGGCTGAGCCAGCCCTTTCCTGTCTACCTCTCTGGGCCTTGCTTTCCCTCATGCCTTCACCTACAACTGGTCCCACAACTGCTGCCTGCCGATCCCTGTGTGCTAAGGGGCAGCGGGCAGGGATGGATGGCCCTTCCAGAGTCTTCTAAGGTAACTGGGCTGCACCCTACTCTGCTGTGTTCTCAAACCATCTTGAGTGGGGCCTGTCACCATTCATACCCTGGAGACCCCGGCAGAGGGAGTGGCCAAGACCGCCCTGAGCTCCGGGTGCTGGTGCCCCCGTAGGAACGAAACACGGAGTCCCTGACTCACAAAGCTTCCGTTCTAGCCAGGGAGATGGATGCTCAACAGGAAGGAGAAAGTAAGGCCAAGGCAGGCAGGTGAGGAGGCAGCGAAGGGCCGACCTTGGTCGGCTATGCTGAGAGCAGGGCTGAGCTTCCCAGGCACTGGGATGGCCTCACAAAGGCCCTGCAGTGGGAAGCACATGGACACTTGCAGAGGCGGACAGGTCTCGTGTCCTCCTAGAAGTCCCTATGGGGTCTTGGCTGGGGGAGTCAGCTGGGGCTTATTCCGAGCGGCATGTGGAAGTGGCAGCTGGATGTGTAGATGTGGAGCGCATGTTGAATCCCTCGACAGAAGCAGGCCTGCTTGTGGGCCAGACCCAGCTCTGATCGCCGCCTCCACAGGAAGCTGTGGGGAAGATGGCATCTAACTCCCCAGACAGCAAAGGGCCTGGCACAGAGAGCCCCACGGTCTGGGCAGGCCGGGCCCTCACCATGGCCTTGTTCCATCCACTGTGCCAATTCTGGCCACTGAAGGGGCCCTTGCCCTTGAGCTAAAACCTTGAGGAGAGACCGCCCACCCACCACCTGGCATCCCACAGGCCACTGCAGCCCCCTGGCAGTCTGTGTCTCCGTCACTCCTCTCCTACAATGAGCAGCAGTGGAACAGGAAGTAGGACATAACGTGGCTAGAGGTCTAGGGCCAAGTGACAAGCCTCTGCCCAGCACCCATGCCTTCTAGGTGTCATCTCCGGGGCCTGGAGCCGGGCTCTAGAGGTGCTCAGATGAGCCCTGGCCTGCCACTTACTGCTTTGGTATCGGGCCTGGCATCAACCACAGCCTCATTGTACACGGGGACAGGAAGTAGATCCTGCTGACCCACCGGGAGCGGGGGGGCTGGGAGGTGGTCTTGGATGTGGGCCTGAAAACAAAAGGTTTAGAGCAAGTTCCAGGTCCCAGTCTTAGATAGCTGGGTCCCCCAGAGCCCAAATGGGTGCTGCCTGGATGAACGAATGAAAGAAAAAACAGATGAAACATCATTCTGGAAAATGCTTACTCAAGTCTTACTGACTGTTATCAAAACACCAACCTAAAAAAACAAAGAAAATGCCCTGTCTTGTTCCAAAGGATTTTAGTCATGGTACAGGGATATTCAGAGAGAGGGAGGGAGACAACTGCTAGAACACAGGCCATAGTCCCACTTCCCACAAATTTGTCTCTGAGCTTCCTGGCAGCCAGTGCAAAGAGGGATTCTCCAAGAAAAGTCAGCTCTTGTGTGCAGCAGTCCATTAAAGGCTCTGGGAAGGACCAGAGCAGAGAAACCTGTTGAACCCATGTGTTCCCCAGATTTTGGCCACCTAATGTCCTGCTCAGAAACCTCTCTGGGGCCTGCATAAGCACAGCACAACAACCTCCCCATGGGGTTTGGGAATTAGTCCTGGCCTTCAGTCACAACTCTGCCTCAACCTCCTTGGACAAGCAACTCTCCTCCCCTGGCCTCAGTCTGTACTTTTGTAAGGTGAGATACTGTCACTACCGTTCCATGAGAATTAAGCAATACAGTGTATACAAAGGTGCTCGCAGTGAGTATGGAAAGGTCCTGGGGGTGGGGGGGTGGCACAAGGCAGGGATGAGCTTAGGAGCCCGTGTGAAGAAGCAGAGATTGCTCCAGAGCAGAAGCGCCTCCCTGAGGAAGCCGTGCTCCACTGTCCCGCCCTCGCCCACCCGCTGCAGTCGGCTGTCACAGCTGTCTCCCCACCACTTGACCATGCACTCAAGAAGGCCTCCCTGCGCCCTCTCCATCTTTGTGTCTTCGGCAGGGCACAGAGTAAGTGGCTATAAGTGTTTGCTGAACACTCTGCAGTGGGGAAGGTAGAGGGAAACGCTTTGGCAGCTACGGGACTAGCAAGAGCCAGCACCCAAAGGCCAAAAACTAGAGCCAAATCCACAGGGGAGTCAGCTGTGGCTAGAAATGCTAACAGACTCTTCATACCACGCTTTAGTGACTACCTGCTATGTGCCTGGGCTGTCCACCAGTGGCTTCTGGACTGTTGAATTCACAGGCCAGCACCATTTCAAAGATTTTCCAGTTTCACCAAAAAGAGCATCATATCAAGGAAGAAGGGCTGGGACCAAGGAAGTAGGAAGGTTCCAGAGGAGAGAACAACATGGTGATACTCTGGTGAGGAAACCCTCACCACCCTGCTTCGGTCCTTCTCTCTGAAGACCAGTAGCGGGAAGCCTCCCATGAGCCCCCACAACAGCCCTTGAGGCTGGTGTTTTATCCGCACTTCATAAACGACAAGGCTAAGAAAACCTCCGGGGCACAGCACAGAGAAAGCATCACAACCAGGTGGCCTGGAGCTTCTGGAAGTGGGCCCGTTACCACGGGCCCAGGTGGATGTGAAACCCACTGGCACTGAGGAGAGCTGGCGCGGGACGCCACGCCCGCCTCCTCCCCCGCGCACCAGGGAGCCACAGAGAAGGAGGGAGGGCACAGACCACCCCACGGAGGCAGGATGCTGGGGGCTGAGGGAATGCTCTAAAGGAACCCCACAGTAGGGTGAGGAGTTGGAAAACAGGGTGACGTCCTGACCTCCCCGAGGTGATCAACATCAGAATTGAGCTGCCATCCATCAGTCCTCGCAGGTACATCCAGACCCAGACTCTTCCCATCCCCCGCCTCTGCTCAGATCGTGGCCTGTGGGCCCCATCTCGCTGAGCGTGGAAGCCCACGTCCTTACCATGCCCCACGAGACCCTGCACAAGCCAGTTCTGTTACCACCTCTACCTCTCACCCTGCTCCAGCCACACCAGCCGCCACTGTTCCTTAAATGGACCCAGCACACTCCACTTCAGGGCCTTTGCACCATGTTCCTTCCATCTGACAGGCAATTCCCCCACATGTGCACAAATTGGCTCAGATTCAGGTCTCAGCTTGTGTCACCTCCTCAGGAAGGCCCTCCCTAACTATAGTGTCTAAATACACAGTCACCATCACCTAACCCTCTTTACTTCCTTCACTGCATTTATCAACCTGTGAAATGGGCTCTGTGGGCACTTGGTCTTGCTCACGTGGCATCCCCAGCACTGAGCACAGTGCCTGGTAGGTCGTGGGTGCTCAATTTCACTCCTACAACAAATACCACAGGCCTTTTGTTTGCCAAATATCATGAGTGCTGGGGGCCAGGGGGGCACAGGGTCTGGCCCCACAGCAGACACCCCACTCCAACGAGGGCTCCGGAGGAGCGTGGTCAGGGCGAGGGACGTGGCTGGGTCTCCCCAGGCTCCGGCTGGCCAGGGGAGAGGGCGGGCTGCGCAGAAGGCTCTTCACACCCTACAACAGCACTGCTAGCAGCCCCATGTCACAGATGGAGAAATGGAGCCCCCGGAGGCATAATCACTTGTCCTGGCCACAGGGGGAGCCGAGTAGAGCTGGGGCTCGGACCGTCGTCTGCCCAGCCCCGGGGCCCACAGCCCATGCTCTCCCCCTCACTGTAGCTCTCAGCAAAGAAAAGCTCCCCTCCTCCAGGGAGCCTTCTCTGGTCACATGGTGGTTAGTGCGATTCCTGTGCCTCTGCCCCTGCACAGGCCTTATCAGGTCCAGCCATAATTTCCTGATGGTGCAGCTGCCCCCACCATCGGACTGGGAGTTCCTCTGGGGGTGGGGACAGCACCAAGCCATGTTCCCAGCTGGGGCCCAGCGCCGGGTGTAGTCCAGAGCAGGTCCTTAGGGAGGGTTTGTCAGATGGATGGGTGAGTAGCTGGGTGGGTGCCTGGGGCCCCAGCCCTCAGATGTCTGGGGCGCAGAGGCAGATGTGGGGCGTGGTGAGTTATCTCACCCCCTTGTTCCCCAGCTCCTTTGGAGGCAAACTGAAGGCAATGAGCCAATTCCATGGACTGAACACAGATTGGAACTACAGGCCACAGGTCACTTCCTTCCTCTGCCCGCAACCAGGGCCCAAACCCCTACCCCCACAGGCCATTCAAATGCCGGCTTCAGCCACTTTTTCTCAGTGTGACCCTGAGCAAATCACTTCTCTGCTTTTGTTTCCTCGCGTAAAATGGAGGTGATGGCAGAAGGCACCCTCTAGGGCTTCTGTAAGTGAACCTGCCTGTTGCCCGGACTCCCCAGCGCCTGGGCGCCAGAGCTCCTGTTTGATCTGTCCCCTGTGGTCTTATGCTCCCAGTCCCCACGGGACCAGGAAAGAGATGAGATAAGCTTCCAGAAAA
Source organism: Rhinolophus sinicus (assembly GCF_036562045.2). Taxonomy (NCBI): domain Eukaryota; kingdom Metazoa; phylum Chordata; class Mammalia; order Chiroptera; family Rhinolophidae; genus Rhinolophus; species Rhinolophus sinicus. The sequence goes on from NC_133765.1 coordinate 32,814,229, forward strand.
GCCACATGGATCAGTTGCCCCCCTTTCTTGGCAAATGAGAGCCCCTCAGTGCCAGAAACAGACCTCCCCAGAACCAGAGAGAGAGACAGACCCCCAAATAGAACTGCTCTGCTCAGAGATGATCCCTATCATCTCACTTCCCTCCTCTGGGCAGGTGGCCCCCAGTTCACACCCTCCCTGAGTGGTGGTGTGGGGGTGGGGGCTAACCCACCCACTCTTGGACCCTAAGGCCCTAAGTAGGGGGGTGGGGATTAGCCCGAGGTGCTGGGATAGACGGGCTGGAGACCCATCGAAAGCTCCACCTGCAAGGGCCTGCCCCCAGGTCAGACTCAGAGCCCTCTCTCTGAGACCACCCCCACACACAGAATCACAGTCACAGGGACACAAAGTCCCTCTTAGATGCTGGAGCTACCTCCCCCTAGAGACAAACACCCACAGCCAGTCGACCCCCTCCTGACATGTGGACACCTGAGTAAGGATGAGCCGGCTGTGCAGACAGGTGTGCATTTCTGCTCTGAGGCCAGCCATAGTGGGCGACACACAAGGTGGGGGAACCGCGGCTTAAGAGGGACCAACCCTGGAAGCCCCACACTCCCTGCACCCGTCATGGGCGTGACTGAACAGGTGAACCAAGGAGCTAATCACCCACCAGCACCTTCACCAGCTGATCTCGCCTCGCCTCAGGGTGACAAGTCCAGGCCACACCTCAGCCCTGTGGAGAAGGGGGGTCCTGGGACAGGGCCTTGTGGGACACGGAGGGAGCCAGCGCCACCTTTACTAATGACACCTGCAGGCTTTCTCCCCTTGCACCTTTACTCAAGCTGTGCCCTCCATGCAGGCCACCATTCCTGCCCACACATTGGCTCTCAAGGTAAATGACTCTCCAGACCCTGGAGCTGAAATGTTGCAAAGAGCAAGCAGTCACAGGCTGCTCAGCAGCCAGCTGTGAGGATCCCTGCTGTCCCCGCAGGCCTGGACCGTTTCCAAGGACAGAGCGCCTCTTGCATATGCTCAGCCAGCACCCAGCCGGCCCAGAACGCCTGGGGGTCCAGAGCAGGGTCAGGGGCCCAGCCAGACCCCATCCCCACTGCTCACTGCAAACCAGCTGCCACCAGTTCACACCTTGAGCGACCACATCCTGCTCCCAGCATCCTCCTCTCCAGGAATCTTCCCTGACCCCTACCCTGTGCGGCCATAGAGCCCCAGGGCAAATGTGCCCTGTCCTCGTCCGCACCTTTACCCAAGCTGTGCCTTCCTTAGTGCCGCTCCTGGCACCTCAGTCCCAGGGACACTCCAGGCCACAAGGGCCAGGTGTGGTCAGCTCCTTCAGATAAAGGGGAAGCCATGGTTCTGGGAGGCCATACCACGTGTTCAGACCCCTGAGCAGGGAGGGAATGTGCCAGGCATCAAACCTGACACTGCCCCCCCACCCCCCGGCCTTCCTGCTGCAGAGGAGAGGGCTCTGTTAACTTGGGAACCACATCCCCCAACCCACCAGGAAAGCAGAAGAGCCCAACAGAGTCTGTGGGTGACCAACAGGGTGGGTGTCATAGGGCAGGGGTCCCAGAGCTGGCCAGCCCCCAGGGGCTTAAATGGGGTGCCTACCTCCCAGCTCTGCTGTGGAGTCAGACCAGATTGGGGAAGCCCAACAAGGCAGCCTGGCTGCGGCCTCTGGCCCAGCGTCTGCTCTGCACTTGCGGAGGAGGATGGAAAAAGTTGTGGTTAAGAAACAACAAATAACCTCTGTCACCAGCCTCGGTGGGGGATACACCAGAAGAGAAGGGGCTCGTCACCACCAAGATCCCCAAAAGCCCTGGACGGTGGCCACTGCCTGCCTTCGAAGAATGATGATTCAGAAGAAGAGGTGAAGGCGAGGGCCTCTGGGTGCGAGGGGCTGCAGGGGCACCAGGAAGGCTGCGGCAGCTGAGCCTCGGGCTGAGCTCACAGAAATGAGGGCGAGAGCCAGAAGCCGGCCAGGTCACGGCTGCAGCCACCACACCAACAATTTCCACCCTTCCGAGCTCAATCTGGCACGACCTGTTAGTATCTTAAGCCCGCATTTAGTGAGCATTTACTATGTGATATGCCTTGATACACGGCACCTCAGATATCAAAAAACAACAGGATATCACACCAGCCACAGAGAATAAAAGCCAGCTGGATTAAATAATTAAAAGCAAAAAATAAAACCTAAGTAATTACCTGGTCCCAGACCTTTCTAAATAGAAAAAGCAGACTGAAACCATAAAGGAAAAGATTACTGTATTTTACTGTCCAGACAAAATCCTCCATAAGCCAAGAAACTCAGGATCAAAATTGAAAAGTCAAATGGCGAACTAGGGAACTATTTGCAACATGTGATAGCTGACATCCATGTAAAGAGCTCTTGCAAAACAAGAAAAGGGCAGACAGTGTAGGAGACAAACACGCAAAGTAAACGGCCTGTAAGTCACAAAAAAATACATATGACCAAGAAATCTAAGAGAAACAGTCAAAATCCACAGGGCAGGAAGTCGATGAGTGGTCGCCAGGGGTTGGGGATGGGGAGTGGGCGTGACTGCCAGTAAGACAGGGCTTCTTTCCGGGGTGATGGAAATGTAGAATTAGACAGAGGTGGTGGCTGCACCCACAGTGAATATACGAATATACTAAACGCCAATGAATTGCACCTTTACATGGTGACTTTTATGTGAATTATATCCTTTTTTTTTTTTTTTTTTTTTAAAGAAATGGCCCGTTCCACTCGTAACCAGAAAGGGCAAGATAACCACTTTTCAACTAGAAGTTGGCAAAGGTTTTTAAAATAACACCCAGTGCTGGCAGCCCTAGTGATGGAAAAAATACGTAAGTATAACCTCTCTGGAAGGCTATTTCAACAGCAGATACCGAAAGCATCAGAGATGGCTACTGAGCACATCACTGGCCATCAAAGAAATGCAAGTCTCTTCCCATCCACTACATGACTCTATTCAGAAAGACAGATAAAAACAAGTGTTAATGAGAAGGTGGAGAAACGGGGACCCTCAGACATTGCTGGTGAGGTATAAAGTGGTATAGTGCTTTGATTTGGTTCTTCAAACGCTAAGCACATTGTTACCACATAACCCGGCAAGTCCACTCGATAGATACCCCAGGGAAATAAAACCACGTCCCCACAGAAACTCACACCGGCCACCTCGTTTTATTGTGCTTCGTCTTATTGCGCTTCACAGCTGTTGCATTGTTTACAAACTGAAGGCAAAAAGACTGCGCCTCACTTTATTGCGGCGGCCTGGCACTGAGCCTGCAGTATCTCGGAGGTCTGCCTGTACGCGGATGTTCACGGCAGCACTACTCAAAACAGCCAAAAAGCGGGAATCTCATGTCTGTCCAAAGATGAGTGGATAAGCAAAATGTGAACCTTGAAAACACGAGGCTAAGTCAAAGAAGACAGTCACAAAAGACCACATACTGTTTGACTCCATTTATATATATGAAAAGAGCAGGATAGGCAAATCCATAGAGACAGAAAGCAGATTAGTGGTTGGCTGGGGCAGGAAAAGAATGGGGAGTGACTGCTGATGGGGACAGGGGTTTTTTTTTGTGTGTTTTTTTTTTTTTTGAGATGATGAAAACGTTCTGAAATTTGATCACAGTGATAGGCGCCCAACTCAGTAAATACACTAAAAACTACTGTATACTTTAAACAAGTTAATCCTGTAGTGTGTAAAGCTGAGAGCATGTGTGCAGCCTCAGAGGGACTCACAAAGCCTCCCAGCCAGCACTTCCCCTTCTAGGAACTTAGCAGAAGGAAATAATCAGAGACGGGCACCAAGATTTGCACCAAGATTTCCGTACAAGACGTTCATCACAGGGTTATTTATTTGAGCAAAAAAGACAGAAATGATTGAAATAGTCTAGAGAATAGATAAATATGCCATGGCCTAACTGTGTAAATGAAATACTGTGTAGCCAGTATTCAAAAAAAAGACATGGGAAAAAAAAAACACATGAAAAAATATTTGAGAAAACAGAAAAATGGTCAAGACGTGTAAGTGCAAAAAAGCAAGCAGACGAACATCAGTCCCACTAGGGCTGGGACTTTTGTCCACAAGTTCCCACCTGTATTTCTAGCATCTAAACACACAGCAGGGGCTCCAAGGCAGCCTGACAGTGCCGTAGGAACTGCAATTCTGAGGAAAAAATAAATACAAGAAAAAAAGATTACAGAGAAATCTACCAAAATGGGAATGCTGGTTCTCTCTCGGTAGTGGGATTATGGATGGTTTTCCTGTAATTTCTGCGATGAGCTTTATTAATTGAAAACTCAAAAGCAAACACATTAGGAACTCAAAACTTGGAGGCCCTCGGTAAATTTCCTAGATTACACGAAGATTTGAGATGAGACAAAGCACGGAAGGCCTCCACTTCCAGAAGGTTCCCTGGAGAGAGGTTTCCTCTCTGCCGCTGCTGGGGACTTCAAATCTGTGATGGGAGGATCCCTGGCCACAAGTGAGGGAGGACCCAGTCTCCTCATGTACACCGTCAACACTGGTTCCAGAGATCCATGGCCTGAGAAAATAGTGACCTCCCCAGCTCAGAGGGGAGCTAGGAAAACGGGGAGTGGGGCCCCAAAAAGGAAGCTGAAGCGGCCCCTCCTGCCTTGGGGGAGGAAGCTACCCCCACCACCACCACCACCACCAGTGAGGACCAGCCACTGAAAATGCCGAGATCTCTTCTTGTGCATTCTGGTTTCCTTTTCCATTCACAAAGGAGTAGGTGGGGGATTTCCAGCAGCACCCGCCCAGCTTGCGGGCTGTCAGCTGGTGCCTGCTCCAGGCTACTGTGAGGGCCAGCCAGGTGGCTGCCCATCCCAGGGAGGGTGGCTAGGGACCCACCTCTGGGATCTGGCCACTTCCTACGCAGAAAGCTCCTTCTTCCTCTCAGGGTGGGGACACATCGTGCCAAGCCTTCCCTGAGCCTGTTTTTGGCTTAATCACCCAGCAAGGCGAGTACTGATATTCCATTTTCCAGATTGGGAAACTGAGACTCAGGCCAAGATCTGAACCAAACTGCTCCCCAGCCACCAAGCCCACAGTCCAGACTCCAAGTGACGGTCTTGTGCCAACACCCAGACCCTCAAACAGAAGACCAGCTTCCAAGAAGCTGGCGACAGCAAACAGGCCCTGTGGAAACAGCCCCCGCGAGGCGCCCAGCCAGTCAACAGTAAACTAATCTTTCCCCGCCCTCCTGCTGTTGGAATCAGGGGCACTTTCTAGTCTGTGGATTCATAGAATTTGAGCTAAAAGGACGCCGATACCATCTGCCCGCGGTTTCAGCGTGGTTGGGGGTTTCTTCTAAGCAGCAAAGCACTTTTCAAAAACTCTCTTACACGGAACCCCGGTAAGAGGCATATGGGTAGCTGTGTGTGTGGTTGGGGGCCCCACGGGAGCCCACCACCACCCCTTCCTTCCCCCCACCAGCCCTTGAAGGCCCAGATTAAGCCCGTAGGTTGCCCATTTCACAGCTCAGAGGGGGCGGGGACCCACTTGAGTCACAAAGCAGCCAGGGCAGAGCAAAGACTGAACCCCGTTGGCACCTTGAGAGCCTTCTGCCTCTGATCCCCGTGGGAGAGGATGGGTTTGGGGAGCCACTGGCCTCTGAAGCTCCTGTCTCCCCACTGGGACATCAGAGCTCTGTTTGGCCCACAAAGGGCTGCTAGGCTGAAGGAGGCAGGAAGGTGGTTTCTCTGCCCGTTTGGGGCCTGAAGACAAACCCTGGCCTTAACAGGCCCACACAGGGCAGACACGTTCTTAGCTCTAACCCCTCCCAGCTGTGTGGCCTAGGGCAAGTCTCTCAACTTTGTGCCTCAGTTTCCTCATTTGTGAGCTGGCTTCACCATTGTCCCCACTTTACAGGGTGATTCCATGGGACGTGTTAAATGTGGTGCCTGTCATGTTCAAAACAACTAATAAAAATAACGACCACCGCAGCAGCTAAGCCTTGCTGAGCACTGACTGCATGTCGGGCTCGGCTCCAGCCCCGACGGGCAGCCACTGAGCCAGTCCAATCAGCATCCACCGCGTGGGCACCACCATTCAGCTATTTTTACTTGAGAAAACTGAGGTACAGAGCGCAAGGGCAAAGCGCCTTTCCCAACTCAGAGGAGCAGAGGCAGGCTCACCCCAGATCTGTCGGAGCCAAAGCAAGCTGCCCCTCCCGCCCGGCCGCTTCCTGCCCGGCCCTCCTCCTCGCACTCCTGCCTCCGAGAGGAAACCGCCAGGCCTCCGGCGGACGTCCCTTTCTTTCTGCTTCCTCTTTCCCACACTCGGGGACACGGCTCCAGGCTCGCGCCCCAGGGTCCTCACCACAGCAACTTCTGCCTCAATTTCCTTATCTGTGAAGTACATGCAATGACAGTGCTGCACTGAAGGAATCACGGTGAGCATTAGATGGGCTGATTTGGTCAAGTCTTGCCCTGTGAGGTCCGTGGTGCTCAGGACATGCCAGACCCTTCACCACACAGAGAACTGCCTGCTCCTGGGCACACTCCAGGCATGGGCGGGGAGCCCAAGGCCTGGGTCACCTCTTGTCACCCACCCAGTCCTGCAGGCTGTCTCCCTGGCTGGACTATGTGTTCTATGAGGGTGGGGCGAGGTGGCCTGGTTCATGGGCGTCCAGGTACCCCAGGAATGTTCACTGCCTGGATATAGGGGCCTGAGGCCCCCCTCACCCACCCAGTCAGCACTTAACTATCTACAGCCTCCATAGGGCCACAACCCCACGGGCAGGCACTGTGACCATCCCCATTTTACAGATGAGGAAAACTGAGGCCCAGCAAGGTCAAGTCACTTGTCCAAGGACACCCAGCTCAGAAAGAGCAGAGCAGGAATGGCTCTGAACCTCACTGCCTGGCCCACCCCCTGACTACTCTTAGGGCCGGCAGGACCAGCCACTCCCAATCAGACCACTTCCTCTAGGGGGTACCTGAGGCCTGTGGTGAAGGTGGGGGCTCAGGGCTGTGGGATGAGTCCCCTGAGGTGTACCTCCACCTGCTTCCTCTACCTCTTCTCTGGGCTTGGCAGCAGAGGCCAGGGGGGGGACGTGCTGGGTGAGGGCGAAACTGGCCAGCCCCCCCTCTGGGCCTCAGTGTCCCCATATGTAAAATGGTGGCACTGAACAAGATGGCCGCAGGGAGCGTTTACTGGTCTAAGAACTCAAAACACATGCCCCCACCCAGGTAGGGCCACTGGTTCACCACCAATAACGATAGTAAGTCCTTCTGAAGACTTACAAGGTACCAGGTACAGCCCAGCTGCCTCCGTTCCAATGCTCTCTAGGCCACTTGAGAGCTGTGTGACCTTGTTGGACAAGTCACCTACCCTTTCTTAGCATCAATTTCTCCATCTGTGAAATGAGGATAATCATAGCAGCTCCTTCACAGGGCTGCTGTGAGGGTTAAATGAAGCCAGATCTGTAAGATGCCTGATATATAATAAGTGCCAAGTAAATGTTGGCTAAAGAGGCATTTTTCAACAGTGGGTAGAACTCCATCACTCTCTGTACAGATGACAGAAACTGAGGCTCAGCCCCAAGACCTGGCAGAGCTGGCAAGGCTTTGAGACCATCTTGGTCAACCCAGAGGCCTGGGCAAATGAGGAAACTGAAGCCCAAAAGAACAAAGGGCTGACCCGAAAGCCATGGCCAGTTGGTTATGCTCCATTTGACAATGGACCCCAGCCCCCAGGGAGACCCTGCCCCAAGGCCAGCCACCCTTGGCCCAGTGGCTGTTTGTCATCTCTCCCTGACCCTGGGACCCCCACCACCTCCCTCTGCAGAGCTCAGGCAGGGCCAGGCTGGGATCCACTTCCGGTGTTGCTGGCCCAGAAGTGCCAGACCCACTGATTTTATAAGAGAAACCAGAAATCTGGATTCTTAGATGAAATCTCTCCTTATATGAAATCTCTCTTAAAAATATCAAAAATCTTGATGTTTTTAAATATTGGCACCCAATCCAACTTTCTTGTTTTTCTCTTACTGCCAAGTAGGGTAGCACATCTCAGGACGGCTCGCTGGGAGCTGGCGCTCTGTAACCTCGGACTTGAGGGAGCCAGTTCAATAGTGTGGCTGGAGGCTTAGGAGGGGGGATCATTTGGGATCAGAGGAAAGAGATGCCACAGAATGGGTGGACATAGTGACCAAAGGGTCTCCTAGGAGCAGAATCATGCTCCTCTCCCATGGCCAGCCTGATGCTGGAAGACCCCAGACAGCACTGGGGGTTCCTCTAGGCCACGCCCACAGCTGGGTAGCCCCAGCAAGTGTCTCAGCCCCTCTGGGCCTAAATCCTCCAAGTGTTCCCACTGCACTTAATGTAAAACCTAAAATCTTCACCTAAGGATTTCAGGTGAGGTGCCAAGGTCCCTAATCCAGCCCCAGCACTTTTCCACCCTCATCACTCCAGCCCTGCCCCCCTGGTGTTCCTCCAAGACTCCTGGTCATGCCTACCCCCAGGCCTTTGCACTAGTCATTTCCTCAGCCTGGGACTCCTTCACCCTGATCTTTCAGGATCAGCACCTCCTGCCAAGAGGCCTTTCATGATCACCCCCAAGTGGAAGCAATCGCCAGCCTCCCAGAGGCCAGCGCACAGCGGAAGGAAAGGTTGACCCACTTCTCACCCACCTGCAGGGGGTGCCACTGAAGCCAGAAACCACCGTGACTTCTCTGCTCATCTTGAGACCTCGGGAAAGAGCCACAGATGTCTCCTCCGACCCCTCCTCCCACTGCAGCAGCCGGGCTGTCGCCTCCGCTAACACACCCCCACGAACAAGGAGCCCCCCCTCCCACTGCAGCCCTCACAACGACCCTACTTTACAGCTGAGTAGACTGGGGCTCCAAGCGGGGAAGTGACCAGTCCAGGGTCACAGTTGGTCAGAGGCAGAGTTGGGACCCAACTCCAGTGAGGCTGACCCATGAGCTGTCAGAAGCTAATGGAACTGGGGTCTGCTCTGTCAAGGGGCTGGGAGAGGCCCCACCAGGGCTGCTCGATCTGTGGGCAACTCTGGGTCCCACAGCAACCACCATGCCTACGACAGGACCCAGGGACCCAGCTGCACTCCCCCCTCCACCTGGCTTCTCCAGGACCAGACCACCACTGCTGAGCCGAGGACTCTGTCCATCGGGAGCCCCACCCTCAGGGCTCCGGAAGAACAGGAGCCTTGAAGGTGCCTCCCAGCACTGGAAATAAATCTGTGTTCTCAGCCTCAAAGTCATCACCATGACAACCATAATGACAACAAGGAGGGCTGGGAACACTGAGCACTTCCCTGTGCCAGGCGCTCAGCAGATGTGCTCTCCCAATTAATACAACGGCCCCGCGAGGCGGAACTATGAATAGGCCCGTTGTACAGAGGAGGAAACTGAGGCTCAAAGGTGACGTCACTTGCCTAAGGCCACAGAGCTGGGAAAGAACTAATTGATTATTCCAACTTGGGTCCATCTGACTCCTGACACCTGGTTTTCCAAGATGGTTTATTTTAAGCAGCAGCAGTCGTTTTTTAAAGTGAAGTTTTATAAGGAACTCCATACTATCAGGCAGATAACACATGTGTTTGGGCCGTTATTTGCCTTTCGTGGTGTCACAGCCTTGAGACTTTAAAAGTGATGAGAAAATAGAGTTTTTATCTGCACTTGTGTTTCTCTGACAGCTTCCCATTGTGTTTCGAATAAAATGCTTTCCCATCTCAGGGCTTTTGTCCATACCGTTCCCTCTGCCTGGAACACCCAGCGGTTCTTAATTTAGGACTAAGATTTCAGTCCAAAAGCCACCTTCTTGAGACTCATTATGGAAGTGGTAATTAGTGTGGTATTGGAACGAGGATAGACACACAGCCAATGGAACAGAGGAGTCCAGAAGCACACAGACGGACACCCGGATGAAAACAGCACTGCAGTCCCATAAAGAAAAGGGTCACGGGGCGGCCGGTTGGCTCCACTGGTTAGATCCCAGTGCTCATAACACCAACGTCCCCAGTTTGACTCCCACATGGGCCAGTGAGCTGTGCCCTCCACAGCCAGACTGAAAATGACTTGACTTGGAGCTCATGGGTCCTAGAGAAGCACACTGTTCCCCAATATTCCCCAATACAAATTAAAAAATAAAGAAAAAGGGTGACATCAGCACATGGCACTGCTGATCCCCGTCTCATATCAGACACGAAAACCAGTTCGAGATGGATCTTGGTCCACAGTAGGAAGTAAAGCTTCCAGAATGCAAGAAAGAGCTTCATGACCCTGGGTAGGGAAATATTTCCTAAACAGGACATAAAAAGCACTTACCATAAAGGAAAGCAACTGATAAACTGGACTCCATTAAAACGAAGAACTTCTGTTCATGAAAAGATCCCATAAAAGGAGTAAAGAGGCAACCAACACAAAGTCTGAGGTATTTACAACACAAAGGAAGTGTATACAAAATATATAAAAACTCTTAGAAATTAAGACTAGACGACTCAATAAAAACAAGGAGCACTTCACCAGAGTCCATTCCACAGACCAATAGATACATCAAAAGGTGCTTAACCTCATGAGTTATCAGGGAAATGCAAATTAAAGCCACCTTGAGACGCCAGCACACATCCACTGGAAGGACTGAAATGAAAACTCTCATACACTGCTGCTGGGAAGACTGTTAAATCCTGAGCCTCATGTAGAAGTCTCTGACGAAGGTAAACCTGCGCTGACCACATGACCTAGCAGGCCCTCTTTTAGGACCCTACCTGAGAGAAGTGGAAGCTTTGTCCATACAAAGACCTACATGCAAATTTCATAACAGCATTATCATAAAAGTCCCAAACTAGAAATGACACAATTCCATCAACAGGCCAATGGATGAGCTAATTGTGATGCATCCGCACAACGGAATCCTACTCGGCGAAGAAAAGAAATGACCTGCCAAGAACACGGATGGATCTCGAAAACAATATGCTGGGCAAAAGGACCCAGACATAAAAGGCAGCAGCATGCCGCGTGATTCTACTTAGGTGGAGTTCAAACACAGAAATGTAATTAATCCGTGGGAGCAGGAGTCCGTGTGCGGGGGGGCGGGGGTGCTGACTGACGCGGAGAAGGCTGCGGGAGCCCCTGGGTGCCGCGTCATTGGGTGTATGTATGTACACACATACACACGCGCGCGCGCGGAACATTCGTGGAGCTTCAGGTGAACATCCCACCGCAATGAAGTTGAACAGACGGTTATGTACTTCACACAAGAGGATTCTTTGAAAACACCCGGTCCCAAACACCAAATTAGGGCCCCTCGATTATCACTGAAGAGGCCCCATTGCTTTTCCTTTAGAGAGCACAGTATGTAATTTATAATTCCACGCTCATTTGTAGGTTTATGCCTTCAATAGCCCCCACCACGATGCCAGTTCCCCCAGCACCTAGCATGTGCCTGGTACATAGTAGGTGCTCAATAAATAGCTGTTAAATGAATAAATGAATAACTGTCAGTCTCCTCCACACCCAGACCGTTACCCCTGAGGACTGGCATCAGGTCTGCTTTGCTCCCTCTCTAGAGCAAGGCCCTAACACATAATAGGACCACAGAGTGAAAGGAATTAAATGAAAGCCACATAGTCCCATCCACTTGATACACCTGAGTCAGAGATGGAACGGGTGTGCGCAACAGTGACCCTTCAGCCTCAGCTGCAGAGCTGGAATTAAGTTGGTTGCAAGGGAAAAAGACAAAACTGTTAAAACTTGAAAGAAAATAAGACACCTACAAAGCATGGGAGCTACAATGGAATTCCGCGACAGTCTGGAACCCCTATTGTTCATGATTGATCTGGGTCATGGTTTTCAAAGACCTTGGACCAACCTGCCACAGCCTGTGTGACACCCCCATATGGTGTCTCTGGCCATCCTACAAAATTCCTGACCAGTACTCCTCAAAACTGTGAAAGTCATCAAAAACAAGGAAAGTCTGAGAAACTCTCACCACCAAGAGGCGCCTAAGGAGATGTGACAACTGAATCTAACATGGTACCCTAGAACAGAAAAGGGACATGAGGGAAAACTAGCAAAAACCAAAGAAACCTCCAAGTTTAGTTAATAGTAATATCCAATGTGGGTTCGTTAGTTATGACAAAGGCACACCGTGATGTAAGATGTTAACATTAGGCAAAGCTGGGTGTGGCCCATAAGGAAACCCTGCACTATCTTTGCAACTTTTCTGTTAAAGGATTGTCAAAGAAAAAGTTGTTGTTTGAGAAGGTATACTTCCTTCTGGGCACTTTGCGGCCATCTGCTGCAAAGCAGAGAGGCCCCACCCGCAGCTGTCACCCTCCATACGGGCGTGTGCGTCAGAATGCTGACGCAGTGTGCAACCTGCGCAACAGGGCTTACCTTGGGCGGGTCAAAGAGTTCCAGCACACGGTCCGCCCTGCCGTCAGGGCCTGGGGCGCGCCGCAGGGCTAGCCGCCCGCGCTGCCAGCGCGCCCCGCTGTCCATGGAGGCCTCGTCCGCCAGGCTGTAGCGCAGCGCCGCCTCCTTGAGGGCCTCGGGCAGTGGCTCCCGGGCCAGGCTCCTGGGCAGGAGCTTCCTGGCCCGGCCAGGTTTGGCCCGAGCCTCCCCAGCAGCCCCGGCGGCCGGCAGCTCCCCAGCCGAGCGGCGGCGAATAATGTGGCGGAGGCTGTGGCGCAGGTGCTGGAAGGTGCAGGACGCAGGAGGCTGTGGCTGGGCCAGCTCCTCCGAACTGCGGGCCTTGGGCAGGGCCGGGGCGGCGGGGCCCGGCTCCGCGGGGGACGCCTCGGCCTTGGCCGGAGGCCCGCGACCCGCCTCCCGGTAGTCACGCGCCGGGGGCCCCGGTGCCCGGCCCTGGCGCACCTCACGGCAGAAGTAGACCTGGAAGAGGTCGGTGAACTGCAGCGACACGAGCTCGGCCCGCAATGGCGCGTGGTGCGGGTGCTCGCGGACGAAGAGCCAGTATTGCCGGGCCAGCTCCCGGGCCGTGGCCACCGCGTGCAGCTCGCAGAACTCGCTCCAGCCCCTCGGGGACGGGGCCGCGGTTGCAGACGAGGGCGCGGGGGAAGGCGAGGAGGACTGCAGGGCGGGTCCATTCATGGCGGAGACCGAGGTGGAGTGGCCAGGCTGAAAGACAGGGTGGGGGTTGTCAACCAGGAAGTGAGCAGACAGGTGAGCTGACCACTTAGAAACTACCACGAAGGACTCGTCACTCACCAGACACAACGTCAGAAAGAAAAAAATTATTCATTAACACCTAATGCTGGTGAAAATGCATTGAAATGGGCACTTCCCTACCATGTTGCTGGGTGCAGTTAAGGGGTACAAGCTTTCTGGAAAGCAACTTGATAAGATCAATTTCAGACCCAGCAATTCCACTTTTAAGAGTTCAAGAAATACTTGTTCACATGCGCAGAGAGGCATATACAGGACCATTGGTGCTAGACGTTTCCTGCTGCAACGTTTATAATAGGGAAAAAATAGATACAACTATTAAACAAAAATTTTAACTTTCATAGCAGAGTCTTTATTTTTTCATTTTTTATAGTTTATTTTTTTATTAGTTTCAGGTGTACAAAACAATGTAATAGACATTTAAACCCCTCATAAAGTGATAACCCACCCCCGAAACTACTACCCCTCCAACATCGTATATAGCCGCTACAATACTACCAACTATCTCCCCTATGTTGTACTCCACATCCCGTGACTGTATATACCTATGTATTTATGTATTTAGTTATAGTTGACACTCAATATTAATTCTTCTTTAGCATCAGGTGTGTAGGGCATTGGACACAGTCTATGACGTGATCCCCCATAAGTTCAGTACCCATCTGGCACCTCACATGATCTTTATAACACTGCTGATTATATTCCCCATACTGTATTAACTACCAGTTAGTATTTCTTAATACCTTCACCTTTTTCACCCCGCCCCCAACCCCATTCCCATCTATCACCCTGATAGATCTAGTACCCATCTGGCACGATATCTAGTTATTACAATATTATAGACTATATTCCTTATGCTATATACCCTACATCCCCATGACTGCCGTATAACAACCAATTTGTACTTCTTAATCCCTTCCCCTTTCACCCATCCTTAACCCCCCTCCCATCTTAAAGAAATCCCTCTAAGAGTCCTTGTAATAGTGGTTTGGTGGTGATGAACTCCCTCAGCTTTTGTGTGTGTGTGTCTGGGAAGCTCCTTATCTGTCCAATTCTAAATGACAGCTTTGCTGGGTAGAGTAATCTTGGTTGTATGTTGTTGCTTTTCATCACTTGGAAAATTTCCTGCCACTCCCTCCTTGCCTGCAAATTTTCTGTTAAGAAATCAGCTGACAGTCTTATAGGGCCTCCCTTCTAGGTAACTAACTGCTTTTTCTCTTGCTGCTTTTAGGATTCTTTGTATTTCACGCTTGGCATTTTAATTATGATGTGTCTTGCTGTGGGCCTCTTTGGATTCGTCTTGTTTGGGACTCTCTGTGCTTCCTGGGCTTGTATATCTGTTTCCTTCACCAGGTTAGGGAAATTTTCTGTCATTATTTCTTCAAATAGGTTCTCAATTCCTTGCTTTTTCTCTTCTCCTTTTGGTACCCCTATAATGCGAATGTTGGTATGCTTGATATTGTCCTGGAAACCCCTTAAACTCTCCTCAATGTTTTGGATTCTTGTTAATTTTTGCTGTTCTGGTTGGGTGTTTTCTGCTACCTTATCTTCTACATCGCTGGTTGGATCCTCTGCTCCATCTAATCTACTGTTGATTCCCTGTAATATATTCTTCATTTCCATTATTGTATCCTTTATTTCTGACTGGTTCTTTTTTATGGCTTCCATCTCCATTTTTATGCTTCCTGTCTCTCTGTTGAAGTTTTCCCTGAGATCGCTGAGCATTTTTATAACCAGTGTTTGGAACTCTGTGTCTGGTAGATTGCTTATCTCCATTTCGCTTAGTTCTTTTTCTGGAGCACTGTTCTATTCTTTTATTTGGGACATATTTCTTTGTCTCCCCATTTGGCTGCCTCCCTGTGTTTGTTTCTATGTATTAGGTAGGGCTGCCATGTCTTCCGGTCTTAGTAGAGTGGTCTTATGTAGTAGGTGTGTTGTGAGGTTCAGTGGTGCAGTCTGGTCACCTGAGCCACATACTCAAGGTGTGTCCCGTGTGTGGGTTGTGTGTACCCTCCTCTTGTAGTTGAGCCTTGTTTGATAATTGCACATCAATGTGAGGGACTGGCCCTTGGGCTCACTGGTTGTGAGGACTGGCCTTGACTACAGTGGAAGAGTTGTTGTGCAGGGGCTGACGCTACAGAGCAGGATCTCCCTCAGCAGGACTCTGGTGTCTGCCCAATCTGCCCTTTGGGTATGTGGCACTTGGAGGTGGCTGGGTGATGCTCCAGCTCGTTTTGAAGCTGGCCACTGGGGGCACCAGCCCCAGGACCACCTTTGAGGGGATCCCCTGTAGGTCAAGTTCAGCCACAAGCCATGCCCTACCTGGATCCACCTGGCAGGAGCCACAAAGAAATCCGCAGATGGCTGCCACCCATGCTCTGCTTGGAAGAACCTTGAGAGGTCAAGCCGCAAACCAAGGCCGCTGCCACTTTGTGCCGGGCTTAGAGCTGCCCAGCCAGAGGTACAGGACATGCTCAAGCCAGATGCTGCTTGTCTGGGTTCCGTGAACCTTTGAGAGACCCTAGGAAAGTGCAGTTTAAGCTAAGGCAGGCGGTCTGCACAAAAAAAGCCACTGTAAGGCCTGGGTGTGCCTGAAAGTTGGGCAGGACCAGGTCTCGAATCCCCAGGGCGTGGCGCAAAAAATGGCGGAGACTCAGCTATGGCGGCGCCTGCATCTGAACGAGGAAGGGGGTGGGCTCAACAAAGAAACAATGGCCTCCGCCAGCTCCCCCGTCCAGGAGAAAGCCTCCTCTCCAGCCCCTGTCCCAAGCCAGACAACTCAGTTCCCCACAACGTGTCCCTGCCGCCTCTCCAGCCACTTCCCCAACCCTGGAACACAGAGCGAGTGATTCCGTTGGTGGGTAAGTCCACGCACAGTCCCTTTAAGACAAGTGCTTAGGAGTGCAGCCTCATTCAGTCTCACTCAGTCACAATCTCCGCTGGTTTTTACAATCAGAAATTACAAGGACTTCTCTCCCTGGCTCTGGAACCCTGGTCTGGGGTGAGGCTGGGATCTCTCGCTCCTCTAGGGGATGGGGGGGATCCCCACAGCTGAAATATCCCTCCTGATCTTTAATGGTCACACGTGGGTGTGGGACCAGCCCGTTCAACATCTCTGCCCCTCCTACCAGTCTGGAGGTGGCTTCTGCACGTCCTTAGTTGAAAGGCTTTTCAGTTCAGCTTGATTTTAGGTGATTCAAAAATGGTTGTTTTGTAGATTAGTTGCAATTTTGATGTGGTTGTGAGAGAAGGTAAACAGTGTTTACCTACTGTACCACCTTGGTTGACTCCTGTGGCTGAAAGTCTTTTTAAAAGAAAGGGCTCGGGGCGGCCGGTTAGCTCAGTTGGTTAGAGTGCGGTGCTCTTAACAACAAGGTTGCCAGTTCGATCCCCACATGGGCCAATGTGAGCTGTGCCCTCGACAACTAGATTTAAACAACTACTTGACTTGGAGCTGAGGGGCCTGGAAAAACACACTTAAATAAATAAAAGTAAAAAAGAAGAAAAGAAAGGGCTCGTTAGGTTATAGCTAGGGGTTGAGGGAGGGAGGAGGGGACCAGGTCTTGGGGAATGGAGTCTAAACCACCCGCAGGATGGCTAGGTAGGAAAGACAAACATGTCTGTTGTCCTAGAGTTTCACAAAGGCCTTTTCGAAAGGCTTACATTGGCTATAGACAAAGGGGATGGGCGAAGCAGAGGCTGGGCTAGCTCTGGGATAGGTGCAGACCCCGCAAGGAAGAAGTGTTTGCTTCTGTGGATTAGCTGTGGCCAGCAGATTAGAAACTTCATTTGTAAATTAGAAGCGGAGGCTCCTGGGGTTCTAATCACCGGAAAAAGCCACTTGGAAATTAATCCTATATTCCAACAGATACACAGGAATGTGAGTGGACTTTTGTCCGAGCTGGCCCACAACTGTTAGCAGGTAACTGTTCTCTCTCTTACTCTCTAGCTGCTGTAATTTTAATTCAGAACAGCTCAGAATTTTTTTCTCGTCACAACCTAAGTGCCCATCAGTCAGAGACTGGTGAAATAAACTGTGGTGTACCTGCAGGCTGGTCTGTTCTGCAGCAGAGGGAAAGGATGAGGGAGATCTATGCCACCACCCCGGGTAGATCTCCACGGCACCCCATGAAGCAAAAGAGCAAACCACAGAACAGTACAAGCTGTGTGATCCTACTTACATAAACACACACAAACACAAACTACCAATTTTTGTGAGTACATAAATATAGTAGGTGGTGGGCAAGAAAGCAAACCCATCCAGAAACAGTGGTGACCTCTGGGGAGGAACCAGAATTTGGGCTCAGGAGGGGAAGTTACCAAGGAAGACTGTTACACTTGTCTCTAGAAAATATGGTTAAGAACATGAAGCCTGGAGCCTGGGTTCAAATCACAACACTACCACTTAACTAGCTGTGTGACCTTGGGTGAGTCAGTTGACTTCTCTCTGCCTTGGTTTCCCCATCTGTACAATGGGAACCACAACCATACCTACTTCATAGGCGTATTATGAGGATTATTTGAATTAATTATGCAAAGGCCTTAGAAACTCAAAGGGTTGGCTGCTGTTATTGTTACTTAAATGTTACAATGAGTGTATTACTGTTATCAATAAAAATAAACATAAAACAATGAATAAAAAGGGATAAATTAACAAGATTCACAAGAGGCACAAAGATATTTCCTGCACTGATGGGGGAAATGTCAGATCAGGCAGTCCCTTGCCCGCCCATCCCAGCGGGGACTCCCTTCCCTTTCAGCCCTGCACGTCCTTCCTTAAGCACCACACAATCAAAAGGGCAGAAGCCCCCCACCCTCTGCTGTCCGCGGTGCTGAACCCTGGAGCTGTCTAGTTACTACGGTACTGTCTGTCCTTCCTTCCAACTAAGCCTAGCCGGGCCTGGGCCTCCCTGGGGACACAAAATCATGGCTGCTCATTCACCTCCCCCCAAATATTAATGAGGGCCTACTGTGTGCCAGGCATTATGCTAGGCCCTGGGAATACAGCAATGAACCAGACAAATCTCTGCTCTCCTGGGCGCGTGCACACGCGCACACACACACGCACACACAGCTGAGTGATCTCTGATACCCGACTGGACCTCTCTGAACCCCGGTTTCCTCAACTGTCAAATAGGGAGCAGCATGGTATCTACCTCATAAGATGGTTGTAAGGAATCCTTGAAAAGGGACTCAAGTGGAGATCTGAACCCAGAAATTGGGGTTCTTTCTGCCACCCTCTACTTCACAGGCACCTCCTCTTCATGCGACCCTATCATGCTGGGCAGACCTGCAGGGTAGCAGCAAGGACGAGGGGCTGCCTCCACCAACTCCAGCCCACAGTGGTGACCCTGCAGCTGATCGAAGCACAGAGTAGGTGCCTTTGCACCAACTGGGAGGGTACTGTGCACACAGTCTACATTTTTGCACATCACAGGTCCTTGGCACGTACACATAGTAGGCACGCTGCACATAGTAGGTAGTCAGTAAAAGCTGCCAGGCAGAAGGAAAGGAAAGGAGTCATATGTGCCCTTGACCCCCATACTCTGCCAAGAAAAGAAACCCTGTTGCTGAAGGGGGAGGGTTTTACCTGCACATGTGGGTGACCTGTCCATGGTCAACCCTGTAGCCACCTTACACCCATGACTTGACACAGTTGTCACAGGTTGCGGGAACCAGAGAACTCTGATTCCAGACCCAAGCGCCTGCCCCACCTACGAGACCCCATGTGATCTGCCTCCACCTATGCCAGCTGCCTCTGGGTGACTGCATTAGTGTGCCCCGGGCCCTGGCTGCTCTCCTTCTGCCCCCAGTCTCACACAAAAAGAAGCCTCCCCTGAGTTCTCCAACCAAGCTGCTTATCCTTCAGCACACCTGAAGGTGTGCTAGCATTCAATCGCTGTGATTATTTAATTAGTGACTAATCTCTCCACCAGATTGAGCTCCGTGGGGCCAGGCGCTCCCTGAGTCCTCCCCAATTCCTAGCATGCAGCAGGAGCTAAATAAATGCCTGCTGAATGAATGAATGAATGCAGGAGGTCAGCTGGATTTGCAACCTCTAGCTCTTCTGGCAGACGTGGCAGCCAGCACCAACCATTGGGCCAACACACCTCCTGGGCACTCTGGGTCTCTGTCCATGCCTGTCCCTTTGCCTGGGACACTTGTCCCTGTCCACCCCTGCAGGTCAGAGTCTCCAAGTCCAACTGCAGGGTCAAACCCTGGCAAGAGCCTTTTTGAAACAGCTATGCCCACTCCAAGCTCTTTCACTGCCCAGGCGATGGTTAGCTGCCCTCCTCACCATGGTCCCCACTCCGACTTCTCCATAAGAAGAGTGACATGTACTGAGCACTTGCTATACAGGACACATTTTTCTAACTACTTTTGTACAACATTAAGTCTCCTAAGCTTCAAACAGCACTTGGAGGGCCAGTAACTTCTCCCACTTTCAAGATGGAGAAACTGAAGCAAAGAGGTCCCACAGTTGGCAATGAATAGAAGCCCCCATACACAAGCAACCCCCAAATGCCTGGTCAGTGCCCTCTCATTCCTGCTCACTCCCCTGGGCCTGGCCAGAACAGGTGCCCAGAAATACTCATTGTATGAATTAATGAACTCCTGTGGTTGAGACAGGCTACCAAACAGCATACTCTTAGAATCATGCTCCTGACCCGCAGGGACGGACAGAGAAGGTAGCGGGGCTCCAAGAAACCCACTGAGACCCCCCCACCCAGATGACCTCTCCGTGGTGGAGCTACCAACCAAACCTGGGGTCACTTCTTCTCCAGGTGATGAAGAAGCTTCCCTCTCTGAGCCTCAGTGTCCCCATCTGTACAATGGGCTGATGTTCTCTTGGCGCTCACTAAGAGCATTCTAAGAACTGCTGTCTGTGGGGACAGAGCTCAAGAAATGAGTGGCTGTTGCCATTATATTACTATAATTGTTAGAAAAAAGGAGTGCCAGCTTCAGAGAAGGTCAGGCCTGCCTGCCACAAGAAGCCACAGCAGGAGTCTGGCCTAGCGGGCTGGGCCGGGCAGTGGGGCATCATGGGAACCCAAACAAAAGGCCTTCTCAAGGAAGAGGGGCTGTCAGGAGGCTCTGGGCAGGGGCTCAGGCAGGAAATGGCCAGCGGGAGCTCAGCTGTGGCCCGCACTGCGGAGGGGACATGCCGGGGAGGTTTCCTGGCCATGTGGGCAGCCAGGCCACAGGATGGTGGTCCCTCCTTGGGCCTCGGGCCAGGTGGTAGCCATTTGTTGAACGCCTACTATGTGCCAGGCACATAGGAAGAACAATTAATTAGATCACATCAACCCTGGGATCGGGGGCTCAAAGTTCTTGGCAGAAAGCAATTATTAGTCACCTGGGGGTTCCTAGGAGCCCCTTGTTTGAGGCTGGCTGGTAGGCGCAGGGGGATCTTTGAGACTCTTGTGTACCACAGGAGCATGTGGGAGCCTGGGCAGCCAGAGGGATAAATAGCCTTGCACACAGAGGGGCCTGCAAATCCAGGGGTCCCCCAACCTGCTTAGCCTGGCCTTCTGGGGCAGGGAGCTTCCAGTCGTGGGGGAGGGCTCCAGGAGTCCTCCAAATCTCACAGCGGGATGAGCGACAATGAAAAACTGGAGCAGGAAGGCTGCATCCTGGCGCCCCACCCCCAAATCCCACAGCAAACATATGGAGATGGAGGCATGCCCATCCTGCGGGGGAGGGGGGAGCCTGCCTCCCAGGACCCTGAGTTCAGAACAACTGTGTCTACCAGAGTGCCTGCTCAGGGTGACCTGGCAAAAGCTCTGAAGTCAGCCCATGTGTGCTGTCCCCCATTCGAGCATACACATCCTAAGGGACCCTCGAGCCCCTACCAAGTCGGGGAGAAATCAGGCTCTTAAACATCTGGGAAATCCTGGCTCTGAGCTGTGGGGCCCACTCTAACCCATGACTGCAGAGATAGGGGCTCTCAGACTGTCCTCTATCAGATCATCCTGGGTCACGTAATCTTGGGAAGCTAACATTTCCTTTTTAATTATCAAGCCCAGGTGCACAGAAGGCCTTTACCCACTGTGGGAATTCCACCTGCCAAGGCTTGGGGAGATTTTAAATTGTTATAAATGAAGTTAAAATGAGCCAGTGGAGAGACTTCACCCTCCCCCAGGTCCACAGCACCCCTGCCCCCAGCTCACAGATGTTTAGGCAGGAAAAAGTCCCACACCTTCCAAGAAACCTCCTCCAGGGAGGCCTCTGGGTTGACTCCAGGCCATAGGGAGCATTTTAGTCTTTCCCACTCACAGCACCAACTTCTCCAGCAGTCCAGACCCTGCCCAAGGAGGCCCAAAGAGTTGGGGGGATTCCAACACACGCTGCCTGGCAGGTGGCCTACTGCCACCATTCAAGCTGCAAGACTGGAGAAGGCCCTGGGAAGTAGGGAGCAAAGGCTCTGGAACCCCAGGGAGACTGAGAGGTGGGGTCTTCCCTAGACCCTTGGGCAGCCAGCAGGGCCCTGATGCACCCTCTCTTGGGTCACCTAGTGCTTGGGGACATTTATCAGGCCAGCACAGTCTGCCAGACAGGAAATGTCCTCTGGTTTCCTCTGCCCCCACCCCCAGCCTGACACCCTGGCCCCAGCTAGGCTTGGGGAGGTGGGGAAAGGCAGGAACCCCCCCCCCAAGAATGGGCAGTACACTCCAAACTCCACTCCCTCCCCTCCCAGCATGTGACTTCTTCCTTTAACTGCCCCTGGCTTGAGGGGAGATGAAAGGTGAGACCCTAACTAGAAGAAGCATGTCAGCAAGGTCCCTTCCCCCATCAGCAATAGGGGGATTCAGGAGGGGTCTGATCAAGCCCACTCACTCCTGTGCCTCTCCCCATACTCATCACCCTCTCTGGACCCCTCCTGTGAGATGACACCAGTGTCAGCCCTCAAAGGACAGATCCAGTGCCAAGAGCCCTCTTGTGTCCCTCCCACCCGCCCAGGCCAGCCCCCCCACTTCAGGCACCCTGTGAGTCAGCTGCCGGTGAACAGGGCACAGACTTCCTCCCTCCCAGGCCTCCCTGGGGACACTTGGGGCAGCAGGAGGCTCCCTCTGGCCAGCCAGGGTGGGGGCCCACATCCGGGCGGGCCCCCAGGGGCTCCAGGCCTGGCTCACGAGGAAGCCTGCAGCCCAGCCCCCCCTTGCCGACCCCTGACAGGGTAGCGTGGGAGGAAAAATCTTCCAGCCATCTGCTCAGCTGCCGGGTTTCCGGCCTGGGCGGGGCCGGGGGATGCCAGAAGGACCTGCTCTCCTGGGGAAGTGCCCCTGACCCCTGCTCCGAGGAAGGACGCTAGGTGAAGCAGCCCAGTGGTGGTCAGTGGGACCCCAGAGCCCTGACCAAGGAATGCTGCTCACCCAGGCATCTGAGCCCAAGTAAGTGGGTGTCCAGCTGTGGCTTTTGGGCAAGCCCAGTCCCCAAGGGACCTCAGTCCCCTGGAAGCCAGGGAGCTGGGGTGCAAGGCTCCTGGGCCCAATTAGGCCTGACTCAGCGAGTGACCCCAGCTGAGTCACTTCCCCTGGGCAGCCTGCCCGCCTCAGTTTCCTCGGGGAGGACGGGGAGCTGGGAACAGGGTCTGGCTGGGAACAAGCAACTTGCATTACACCTCTGGAGTCTTTGAGGCAGGCTTCTCCTGTCTGCCAGATGGAAGCAGCTTCCTGCCCTGCCCAGAATGCTGAACATCCGGGGGGCCCCTAGGGACCATTCTTCCCAGGAAACCTGACAATTAAGTGCCAGCCCCCTCTTAAGCATTAATATGAGTAGCTCACGCGTATTGAGCTACGCGTGAGCTACTGTATGCCAGGCACTGTGCATGCCTCCTCTCAAAACCACCTTATTGTGTTGTCATTTGTACTTCCATGTCCTAGATGACACCCACTCAGAGAGGTTAAGGGAGAAGCTCAAGGTAACACAGCCATAGCTATTATACCCAACATTCTGTGCCAGGCTAATACACTTCCAATATGAGCTCATAGACAGGCTCCTATACCCTGGAGAGGCTGGGATTCTTGGCCCTCAATGGGCAGGTTAGGCCCAGGGAAGTCAGGTAACTTGCCCAGAGGCCTTACAGCTAGAAGCTGGCAGAGACCATATGTGGCTTCAAAGCCCATGATGTTACCAGGGAGAAGTGGGAACTTAACAGGAAAGGTCTCTCATTTAATAATAATAATAATAATTAAAGTGCCAGGCCCAGCACTAAGTGTTTTATGTGCCCTGTCTCTGACACTCAATGTGTGTGTAGGGGGGTGAGGCCTAGGACTAGCAGCGGGATGTCCCTCCAAGTGCCTTCAGCCCTGCCCCCTTGGAAAGGTTCCATCCAGGAGGTAGAGGGTGTCCTGGGCTGGCACAAGAGGACCCAGACATCCAAGGGGCCCCATAGGCTGAACTGCTGCAGGGCTACCCAGTGCCTGCTGGGCCCAGGCTATCACCAGAATTTGATGTGTATTAGAAAGTTCTCTCTATCAGAGAAGGGTCATGCCCAGGGTTCAGAAGAATGGCGGGGGTGGGGGTGGGGGGGGTGGTGGTCGGAGTGAGGGGACCAGGGAGGAAACAAGCAGAACTAACATCCATGACAGGGTAACAACAATCTCATTACTCCTCCTCCTCCTCTTGATCTCGCTGCTCAAACACTTGGTGAATTCACTCATTTATGGTTCCAACGACCCTAAGAAGTGGTACTATTATCACACATTTGACATATGAGGAAACTGAGGCTGGGTGGATAAGCAAGGTCTCATAGCCAGAAAGCACCATGAGCTCATCCTGCCTGGCTCTTCAGAATTCTTCTCCCCAAGACTCAGGAAGCCTCAGAGCCCAACATGCAGGAGGGGCGCAAGGTGCCACTGGTGAACATTCCACAGCCAGTAACACTAACGATGGCAATGACAGAATCACCACCTCCATGTAAATAACCCTTTCTCTGCTAGGCAGCAGGTGCTTCTCACACTCTGGCTCATTAAGTCTCTACCACAAATCTGTTATTACCCCACTTAACATAATGGGAAACTGAGGTTTACGAGTGGCACTTGCCCCCACCCTCGGCTAGAAATACACCCCAACAGCTGATACTGCAATCCAGCCCCTTCCCAGCCTGCGGCCTCTGTGGCCCACAGGGACTCACACAAGTTCTAGGAATGTTCACCCTTTGGCTCAGAAGGATTTTCCCTCCCAGAGGGGGGTTGTGGGAAAAGGCTCAGAAAAAGTGTATTAAAAACCCTTCCAACTTCCCCGATGGGCCCTGGCCTCTAATCCACTGACCCCAGCCCGCCCAGGCGGCCTCTGCCTGCTCTTCCTGCATTAGGCCTGTGTCTCTGGCCCCCACAGGCTCCCGGGAGCCTCCAGAACTGTTTCTGCTCTGGCAGCCAGGTCAGTGATGGGAAATCCAGACACAACTCTCGCCCACAACCCTGGAGACCCACACACCCACTGCCCTGGCAGGGGCCCCAAGACTGGACTAATGGGGAGCCAGAATGAGCTAGCGGCCCCACCTGAGCCTGGCAGCTGGCTGGTGTCAGGGGATGCTCATCTCCCAGATGAGCAAGAGGGTTACAGGTCAGATCTCAGCCCCTCCTGCCCCAAAGCTGGACCTTGGCCCTGCAGACATCGCCTTGCCAGGTCCTCTGCTCTGAAGCTCTCGGCCTGAAGCCCCCAGCCAGAACCCCAATTTCACTTCCTCCCACTCAGTCTGTCCTGGGCATGCCCCACCCTGGAGGCCCCCAGCTGCAGGCAATGACCTCCTCACCTACATCATCGTGGCTGCGGGAATGGGGAAGAGAAACAGGAGAATGAGGAAACTAATGAAATAAAGAAGTGGGACAGGCAGGCAGGCCCCCCCCTCCCCAGTTCCTCAAATGCAGTCCCCATCATTCCAAAAGCCCCAGCGGCCAAAGAGGGGAGGGAAGGAGGGGATTTCTTCGCCAGGCATTAAAGACCTCTGAAATACCCTCCCAGGTCTGCTAACCTATAAATCCAATGCACTGCACTCCACTTCTCTTTTCTGGTGGGAGGATACCCTTGTAACCCCAGCTGCTAGTTGTGAGGGTACCAGCCCAAAGAGACCTGGGCTCTGGGACCGCCTAACCCTTGTGAACCAAATTCTGTGGCATGGGGGCACCTGACCCTGCCCATCCCTACAATGCAGGGAGTGGGGAGAGGGCCTTCCCAAATCCGGCGCTATCCTCTTAGCCACATGGCCTGACCTGGGAGAGGGGGTAGGGAGCGGCGGCTGGAGGGGCTCTTCATTCTCACAACCTCAGTTTGATTACTTTCACTTTCAAGGTACCAAGTGGTGACCCCTGACCCTTCCTTACCGGGCACAAGTTGAGGGGAACTGCTGCCCTCCACGTGCTGGGCTACTTTAAGAGGTGGACTGGGGGTGTTAGCCATACCCTCTCTCAGCGCCTCCCCCACTGCCTCAGCTCCCCCCTTACATCTCCAACACGTGTGTGGGTGGGGGTGTCGCTGGGAGGGTGTCGCAGGATCTGGAGAAGGGTCACACCAGAACACCCCATCCGAGTTACCTGCAGGGCAACATTTTAGGCTGTTGTGGGGGTGCGCAGACACTGGGCAGAACTAGACATGGGCCTCCTCTTCCCCCATTAAAGCCCTCTCAGCCCCACCGGAGGGAAGCGCCGGGAAAGGCGGGCTCACCTGAGAGAGAGGGGGTCCGGGCCGGGCCGGCCCATGGCGTCGCGCGCCTCCGGCCCCCCGAAATCCCGAGGGGGCGGGCGGGCCCCCGCCCCGGGCGCGTTCTCTCCTGCGCGCCGGCTGCTGGCTCGCGGCTCGCTCGAGCGGGGCTCAGGCAGGAAACCCGGGCTCGGAAAATGGCCAGCGTCTCATCATTTCCGCCGCCAGCGCTTGACAGTTGCGGGAGGATGCGCCCCCGGGCCGCCGCCGGGGAAACTTTGCTGCTGCGGCCGCCGTCGCCACCGCGGGCCGCGATAGTCCGGGCAGGCGGCCGGGCGGAGGCGGTGGCCCGAGCCCATACCGCCCCGCGCCGTTATGTAAAGAGGAACCGGCTGTGCTAGCGGAGCCTCGCGGGGGAGGACGGCCATGGGGCGGGGCCACATGAGGCCACACCCCTATTCTACCACGAGCCACTCAGCCGGAGGGGCGGGGCTTTTCATGGCCCCGCCCAACAGCCCTGCTCCTCTGCGGCTGACCAGGTCCTAGGGTCTCAAACGCGGACCCGACGAGAGGCGGGGCCTTGTTAAACCACGCCCATATTTTGCCCACCCGGTTTCTCTTCGTGCAGCCTAAAGAAGGGAATGAACGGCCGGAGGGGCGGGACAACTTTGGCCCCACCCACCTAGCGCTCGCGACGAAGTGCCTCAGGCTGCCGGGGCGGGGCCAGATGTTGGAAAGGCGGGGCCTGAAGGCGGGGCCGGGCCGAGCCGCCTGGCCTCTAGGGGGAGCGCCCCTGCCGACTCCCTCCTGCTGGGCCTTATCTGTGCGCGTCCGGCGGGTCCGTGCAATAGCGACAGCAGCTTTCATCATCACCCAGGGAAGGATCCCAACACCGCCCGGCCCCGAGTATCCACAACTTTGTTGAGTCGACCCTCCACGACCCCAGCGTCCCCATTCAGATTCCGTCCCCACCGTCAGCTCAGCTCTTTGCCTCTGCTCGTGCCCATACAGGCCGGCTTCTATCCTACCTACCGATCGCCCGTCACCCTACTCCAAGAGTGCATCTTTCTCCAGGAAGCTCTCCCGGACCGCTGACTCCCATGTCCCTTGGGCCTCCCTTTCTGCTCTCCCCGGAATACTTTCATTTTCTCTATGACCTTACGTGGGGTGAGGTTGACAGTGGCGTCCCCCCTAGTCTGAGATGGAGCATACGCTCAGCCAGCCCTTCCCGCAACACATGGGAGGGAAGAGAGAGGAAAAATGCCTCCTTTTCCTTTCCTCCCACACATGAAACAAGTCGCTCACGCCCCCAGCTTGCAGGGGCCACATCACCCCTTCCTGGACAGCATATTCAGCCATTCCACTGCTTCCGCCTCTTACTAGCCTTGGGTAAATGACTGGACTTCTCTACATCTCAGTTCCCTCATCTCTGAAATGGAAATGATAAAAGTACTCACTCCACTGGGTTCCTGCGAGGATTAAATGAGTTAATGCATTAAAGCAGTTAGCATGGGACTTGGCTGAAGAGAACACGACTACATAAGTGTTTATGAAACAATCAAGCCTAGTCCTGTCCTTGGAGCTACAGAAAGGGGTTCTCCAGAAGGTGGGGATTTCCAGACTCCAGCCAGATGGGGGAAGAGGTGCTGGTCTGCTGTAGGATCCTTGGAGACCCATAACCTTGAAGGAACTGGCCATAACTATGTGCTTTCCAAAAATCTGTATTAAATACCTACTGTGTGCCAGGCACTGTTCTAGGTGCTGGGGACACAGCAGTAAACAAGAAAAATATCCCTGTCCTCATGGAGCTGACATTCTGGTGGGGGGACAGAGGGCATAAATAAACAAATGGGATAATATATTACAAAGATGAGAAAACATTTACAGGACGGAGAAGAGGCTGTCTTAGACTGGAGGCCCAGGGAGGACCTCTCTGAAGAGCTAACATTGGAGCATAAACCATCCCTTTGCCCCACCCCACAGCAAGAAGTATCCAGGCATGATAAGGTTTGAAGGAAGGGCATTCCAGGCCAAAGGAACAGCAGTGCAAAGGTCCTGAGGTGGGAATACACTTGGTGTGTTCAAAGAAAGTCAAGAAAGCAGTTGTGGGGTGGCCAGTTAGGTCAGTTGGTTAGAGCGTGGTGCTGGTAGCACCAAAGTTGCCAGTTCGATCCCTGCATGGGCCACTGTGAGCTGCGCCCTCCTTAAAAAAAAAAAAAAAAAGAGGAGAGCAGTGCTGATACCTAGCCTGATAGACAGAAAGAGATGAAGCTGGAAAAGCCGTCTCCTCAAATGGAGACCGGAAGGTCCCGGTGCCAAGTTTGGGAATCCTCTAAGGGCAACAGGGCGCCATGGAGGGTTTTCAGCAGAAGGGCCTGTTGAGCTTTGGATTCTTGAATTCTAGCTGGAAAGTCTGCAGTTGGCAACCCATTAGGAGGTGCCCCAGTGATGTTCACACCCCATCTGAGGATGTGTGACAATGGGTGGGGGAAGTATCAGGGAAGCCTAAACTGATCACCCTATATTATTATCATTTTATTACACTTGGGGAGACTGAGGGCCAGAGAGAGCAGTTACTTGCCTGCAGTCAAAAAGCTGCCCAATGGTGCCAACAGAGCAGCCAGGTACACAGCAGCTGTCAAATGGTTGCTGAAATCTGCCAGCCACAGGCACTTTCCCTCTCACTGCCCAGACGGCAGTTCTGCTGACTTAAACGGAGAGTTGTGGTTCTTCCCCTTTTTAATCACTGTGCAGGCCTCCTCTCGCGCCAGATTTCGCTGAGGCCCAAAGTGGTTTTCTTTCTCACTTAATTTCTTCTCACCAGCATCCCCTTCAGGGCCCAGTTTCTGGTTTCAACGCTCTCCGCGATCGAGACTTCTCACTTTTTGTTTTTGTTTTTCCTTAGAAAGGCAAAGGGTTTACAAAGAATCCCCTTCCATCGCGTTGCCTTGCCTTGCCCTAGATTGGACAGCATCATGGCTCAGAGCACCAATTTCATCTTCTCAGAGAGGCTGGCTCCTCCCACTCTGCAGGTCACTGGGGCCCCAAAAGAGAAAAAGGTTTGAATTCCCCGGAAACAAGCAAAGCGGTCTGAGCTGAGGAGGACCCACCACCTTTCCTTCCAATGGGTGAAAGCACCTGCTGCCTGACAAGTTCCAGGGGCCAGACACTCAGGGTTAATAACAAAATAGTTGACAACAATATCAAGAAATACTTATTAATACCATTAATAGTAATGTTAACAATTGACAATAATAACCATAACAAAATGAAAGTTAAGTGGTACAAGATTAATCATAAATGGGTTGATAAAAATATAATAATGGAACAATAGTTAACAGGTCTAATGAATAATAATAGCTACAATTAACTATTACAGGATTAATAGCAAATATAAAATAGCAATAGGATATTAGTAGTAATAATAAATAACACCGTTAACAGGTCTAGGAATAATAGTAATAATAGAAGCTAAGGCTTACAGGATTAATAATAATATAGCAATAGGTTAGTAATAATATTAATAAATGTAATATTATAATAATATAATCATAGTTAACAATAACAGCACTTAATAGTTACAGGATTAATAATAAATATAAAAATAATAATAGGCTAGGACAGGATTAACAGTAACAGATATAATAACAGTATAATTATAACAGTTAACAGAGCTAGGCTTAATAATAATATGATTAATAGTTTTTGAGGCTTGCTTGATGCCAAGCATTCCTCTAAAGCAGTGTTGACAAATGAGACTTTCTGTGATAACGGAAATGTTCTCTCATGTCCAATATGGTCACCACTAGCCATACGGGACTTCTGAGCTCTGGAAATGTGGCTAGTGTCACTGAGGAACTGACTTCATAATTTTATTTAATGTTAATCAACTAAAATTGAAATAGCCACATGTGGTCAGTGGCTACTGTACTGGACAGCAGAGTTCTGGACATTTTACATATGTTAATTCATTTAATTCTCACGACAGCCCTGGGGTAGGTACCATTACTGTTATTACTGTCCCCTTTTTATGATGACGAAACTGAGACACTGAAAAGTTAAGTCATTAGCCCTGGTCAGAGTCTCTCCCCACATCAAAGACAGGATGCCATTGTCTGAGGGGGCTCATAATTAAGAATGAAGGTTCTGGGGTCACCCAGACAGGTTTAGAATTGTGTTCAGCCTTCTCTCGGCTATGTGGTCACTTGGACTATTTGGGCCTCGGTTTCCTCATCTGTAAAATGGGGACAATCAAAGGGCTGACCTCACTGTGTTGCAGGGGAGAATTTGATGAGAAACCTTATATGAAGGGCTTGGGAGTTTGGGTGGCACTTCTACATAACACATGCTCAATAAAGGATGTTGGCGTAATCTATAATCGGTGTGAGAGTAGTACATGCCAAAGGGCTGTAAAGAGTGGTGGCCACAGAGATTTGTCCCTGTGGATGATAGACCCTCACACCCATTTTACACATGAGGACACTGAGGCTTGAGAGTAAAGACTGTAGCCCAAGGTCACCCAGCCAGTGAGTGGAGGACTTGGTGTCCACATCTGTAAAAGGCACTTCTGGAGACTGGTCCTCTCTCTGCTAGGAAGAAGGTCTGAGCCCCATTTGAGGAGGAGGCCTGAGAGCCTGGTCTGCCCCCTAACTGGGCAATGGCTGGTGCAGTGGACTGAATGTTTATATGCCCCCAAGATTCATGTTGAAATCCTAACCCCAGAAGGTGATGTTGTTAGGAAGTAAGGCCTTTGGGAGGTGACGTGGTCATGAGGGCACAGTCCTAATGCATTAGTGCCCTTATTAGAGACCCCAGGGAGATCCCTATGTGCTTCTACCATGTGAGGTTACAGCTGAAAGGCACCATCTACTCTCACCAGTCACTGAATCTGCCAGCAGCTTGATCTTGGGCTTCCAGCCTCCAGAACCGTGAGAAATACATTTCTGTTGTTTATAAGTGCCATGCAGGGTCTCTGGTCCCGCTCCCTACATAAGAACGCAGGATATGGTGAGGTCAAAAAGGAACACCCACGGAGCCATGGATAAGAGGTTCATACCACTATAGTCTCGCTGGTGGCTGGGTTGGAGGCACAGGGAGCAAACATCCGCCGGTACTCCAACAAGTGGTCTTCCTGCACCCCAGTCTCGCTGGCGGCAGGGGGAGACATAGGAAGTAGGAGCCACACGATATGCCGTCCACTTCTCTGCCTGCCAACCAACGAACCTGCACAGCCACGGCAGTTATATCAGTGGCTAATGGCTAACCAGTAAACAGCTGATGGCCAACTAGCCTCAGCTGATGGCTATCTACTTACTGAGCCAGCACCTTTCCACGTGAGGCTGAGAGCCTGGAAACTGCTCTCTGGGACTCTGTCCCCACACTAAGCCACTCAGTTTATGGTATTTTGTTATAGCATCCTGAACAGACTAACACAGAAAATTGGTATCGAGAAGTGGGCGTTCTGCTGTCATAAATACCTAAAAAGGTAGAATGGCTTTGGAACTGGGTAATGGGTGGAGGCTGGAAGAGTTTTGGGGTGCATGCTAGAAAAAGCCTACATTGCTGTGAACCAACCATTCAGGGCAATTCTGGTGAGGGCCCCGAAAGGAAAGAAGAAGGCTGCAGAAGAAAGATGTCCACGGCAATGGAAGAATGACCCAGAGGCATTTTGGAGTTCATTAGGGCTTCCTCCCATCACAGGCCCAGAGTGCAAGGTCCTAGATCGCAGAAAGATTTCAAAGGAGGGGCCCTCGTTGCTGGGTTTCTCTCCAGCACCCAGTCAGCTACTTCAGGAGCGGCTCCAACGGCCCCTACTGGCATGTGCTGCTGCCAGCAAAGCTGTGTGTGGCAGGTGGCTGCCTCCATCTAGATTTCGGAGGAGCTGCCAGCAGCACTACCCAGGCTGAGGGCCACCTCAAGGGTGGGGCCACCGCGGAGAGCCCCCAGCAGTCATGTGGGTGGGGCTGCCATCGTGAATCCAGGCTGATAGAGCCACCTGCTTATGGTTCTAGTGTTCTGTAATTCCCGCCCAGGGAGCCTGCAGCCAGGGCTGCGCCCAGTAAAGCCATGAATGGGCACAGAGCCTTGGGGGCCCCACTCCTGCCCAGCAAAGTTTTGGGGGCAGGAACACCATCCTGGTGTGGCCAGAGGCAGGACCTCTCCCCAGCCCAGTGTGTCCACAAGGTGGGACCACAGCCCCAACGGGCCTGGAGGGCAGAACATCTAGCCAAAGAGGACTATTCTAGAGACTCAAGGATTTGGACTTCTCTCGGACCTGTTACCTCTTTCTCCCTTTTGGAGTGGGAGTGTCTGTCTTATGCCTGCCCCACCACTGTATTTTTCGAAGCACATAACATATTTGATTTTACAGCAGGAGAGGAATTTGCCTCAGAATGAATGGTTGTACCTTGAATCTCAAGATTGATTTAGATGAGACTTTGGACTTTTAAGCCACTAAGTTAGGGTGTAATTTATTACATTGCACGTAAGTAATACTGAGCACACGGCAGCTCTGGGAGTGCCCAACCAACCCTTTCCCCACCCTTCAGGGTCCAACGGCGGCTGGAAGGTCCAGGAAAGAGCATCAGAAAACTATTCTGTAACTGGGCCCTTCCGCCTTCCACGTGGGCTGTCAGAACTCTCCAGTCTGGATTCCCGGTCTTGGGGGGGGGGGGGGTCTAATCTGCTCAGCGCAGGTTCCTGACGCCACCTAGGCTCGCGGGGCTTCCCTCCCGCAGCTTAAGTCCCTTTTCTGCCCTCCCAGTGCTTTTGACTCTAGCATTGCCCCAAGTCCTTGCCTAAGAAAAGAATGAACAGTGTTTATAATCTGGACTCCATTTCCAGAAGTGTGCACCAAGCCGAGACCATCACAGGCAATATTATATCCTCCCACCCCCCTGTCCCCTGGGAGGGGTTTGCTATGAATGTCTCCATTTTTCAGATGAAGAATCTGAGGCACAAGGCAGTGAAGTGATGTGTCCAAAGTGACACAACTGGTAAGTGGCTGAAGCAGCTGGCCTGGACCCAAGGCCTGACTGCAGAGCTCCAGCTCCTAACTGCCTACTATGCCCAAGTAATAGTGATGATGATAGTAACAACAGAATTGAGCATTATTAGAGCATTATGTGCCAGGCAGTATTTTGAGGGCGTAGACGGATTAACAATTTAATCTTCTGAACAACTGTATGAAGGAGAGAATGTTATTTCCCTCCATTTGACAGAGGAGGAAACTGAGGTACAGAGAGGCGAAGAAATGTACCCCAGTTACAAGGCTGCTAAGCGGCCATGCAGGGATTTACACTCAGGCTCCAAAATCCTGACCTTGGCCCCGAGACCGAGCACCCCACCCCCCCACCCCGGGGGAATCTGGTTTCTGAGGGGAAGTGACTCAGTGGCTTGAGGCCCCGCAGATAATTATTCGCTTTCAATCCCGGTAATTAAAGGCCCTAATGGTTCCGCAGAGGACCGACAACCTACTTACTCCGGCGGTCCCCACCCCTGCCGGGGATCAGCGTGGGACGCACGAGCGAGCTTTCCAGGTGTGCGCTTGGCCAGAGTCCCAGGCTGCGGACCCTGCGGGCTGCAGTCGGTTTACGCGGAGCTCTGGCGCCCCCTGGTGGCCTCCGGTGGTGGAGGGCCGGGGAACGGCTTCCTGGGCTGCCTCATTCCCTCCAGCCTCTTCCCAGACCTCGCTTCTGTGTTTTCCCCAACCCTTCCGGAAGCTTCGCAGGCTCCAGGGCTGACGCCTCCCATCCACCGTCAAATGACTACCAAGGCTGAGAACACGGATTTGGGGCATGGTTTAATACCTGCCTTCTTTCTTTAGTGTTGGCTGTTACCAGGGGCAAGTGACTTGAGCTCTCTGAGCATCAGTTTCCTCATCTGTAAAATGGGGATAAGAGATGAACATACCTCAAAGAATTGTAGTGAAAATTAAGTAAAATAATTCATTTAAGTGCTCAATACATTCTATTATCAATATTATTATTATTAATTTCCAAGGCACAAGTCTAATTATATGCCATGCTTCTCCCCGCTGTACACTGTCCATGGCTCCCATTACCTTATGAATAAAATTCAGACACCTCATCCTGACATCTCAAGCCCTTTCAAGGTCTTAACCCCAATGATCTCATCTCATGACAATATCCACCCAAACACCCTACACTCTGGCCACACCAGACTTCTTTCTGTCCCCGACCCACCCCGTTTCATGTTTCCAGACCTTTGCTCATTACTCATTGGTTATCACCCCCCCACTCCTATTCCCCTCCCCACACAGGACTGAGCTCCTGGAGCGTCAGGCTGGTGTTTTGCTCACCTTTGAATCTCTTGCACACAGCACAAACCTGGCACATATTAGGTGCTCAAAATATTGCTTTGAGACAAAATGAAATAAGTACTTAGTGATTATTGGTGGATCGTGACTGGGAAACACAGGCTTGTGATGGGAGCCTTGATTCTGTCTCCTTCCTGCTGTCTGACCTCTCTAAGCCTCCATTTCCTCATCTGCAAAATGGGGATGAGGATAGTACCTACCTCACAAAGCATTTGTGAAGATTAAATGAAATTGTGTGCAAAGCACTTAGCACAGGCCCCTCAATCGATGATGTTGATTATTATTAGCTAACCCTGTTCTAAGGTCCTTCTCATACCCTGAGGAGTAGATGACTGAGAATCGCTTAATACTCCCCTCCCCCATCTGCATTAAAGGAAACCCCAAAATGTTAGCCTAAAGTAGAGAGCCAAAAGAATTGAAAACAGGTACTCAAACAGTTACTTATCTACAAATGTTCATTCGTAGTAGCAGTTCACAGTAGGCAAAAAGGTGGAAACAACTCAAATGTTCATCAATGGATGATGATGGATACACAAAATGTGGTCTCTTCTCAACCATAAAAACTAATGAAGAACATGCTACATAAAAAGGAATGATACATAGAAAGGAATGGTGCATGCTACAACGAACCTCGAAACATGCGGAGTGAAAGAAGCCAGACACAAAAGGTCACGTGTTCTATGATTCCATTTACATGAAATGTCCAGAATAGGTAAATCCATAGACAAGAAGCAGATCGGTAGTTGCCCAGGCTGGGAGGAGGGGGGAATGGAGAGTGACTGCTAATGGGTGTGGAGTTTCCTTCTGGGACGATGAAAATGTTTTGGAACTAGATCGAGCTGGTGGTTGCACAACAGCGTGAATGTGCTAAGTGCCACTGGATTGTACTTTAAAATGGCTAATTTTACATTATGTGAATTTCACCTCAATAAAAAAGTTAAAAAAAAAAAACT
Organism: Rhinolophus sinicus; assembly: GCF_036562045.2. Lineage (NCBI taxonomy): Eukaryota > Metazoa > Chordata > Mammalia > Chiroptera > Rhinolophidae > Rhinolophus > Rhinolophus sinicus. The sequence goes on from NC_133765.1 coordinate 32,849,338, forward strand.
TGTTAGCTAAAGGAGCCAGGATTTGGAGGGGGTTTGGGATATGCCCTCACTATGCTTCCAGTCCACTCCAGGCTGATCTTAAATAAACAGATATTAACAACTTAGCAAGGGCCTTGAAGCTCAGTGACTCCTTCCAACAACACTGTATCTCCCTTTTCCAGATGAGGAAACTGAGAGGTAAAGTGACTTGCCCAAGGTCACATAGCTACTCAGATTCCAAGGCAGGATTTGAACCCAGGTCTGGCACTCAAACTTTTTCATTTTTAATAAATATTTCTTTTTTTAATTTTTTTAATTAAAGTTTGTTGGGGTGACAACTGTTAGTAAAGTTACATAGATTTCAGGTGTACAATTCTGTAATACATTATCTATATCTCACATTGTGTGTTCACCATCCAGAGTCAGTTCTCTTTCCATCACCATATATTATTGATCAATATTTTTAAAAATTTTAAATTAGAAATTCTCCCCAAGGACCCTATATTTTCATTTTCTTAACCCCCAAACACCACATTTCCTAGACACTGACTTCGTTGTTTTTTTTTTTTAATTTTCTATTACTCAAAGACGTTTGAACTGCCAACCAAAACTTGTGAGCAGGAGAGGGTGGTAACACCTGACAGTCACTGAGTACTTACTATGTGCTGGTGCTGCCCTGAGGGCTTTATATTATTACCCAGAGGGACAACAGGGGTAGACTCGCATTCCAGACTGCCTGGATTCCAATCCACTTGCTTGCTGCAAGCCATTTCATTGTGGCTTCTTCACCTGTAAAACGGGAGTGGCAAAATCGTTCCCTGTTCTCAGCGTTGTCATGAGAAACACAACAAAGCAGCACGGGCTCAGTAAATGTTAGCTATTCTTGAAATCCCTTGTAGCACCTTATGAGATGGGGACTGTTATTTCTTCAGTTTTACAGATAAGGAAATCGAGGCACAGAGAGGCCAAGTGCCTTGAAGGAGGTTACACAGCTTGAAAATAGCAGAGTGGGGACTGGAACCCACAGGTGCACATGACATCCATTAATCTCCAGCTCAAAGCATGGTTACTACCAGTTGCTTTAGCGTCTGAGGCTTCAGAAGCAAAAGCAAGACCTCCCCTGCCATCTGCAATCCTGGGTGTGGCTCAAAAATGAAGGCTGCCAGCCCTACCTCCCTTCAGGTTCTGACCTGATATATAACAGGAGGAAACACATATACCAAAGGCAGCCATTCTGGACTTCTGGGTTGGACCTCCAGCTCTGCCTCGTCCTGTGAGGCCATGGGCACGTTACTCTCTCTGAGCCTTGGTTTAAGGATTCAATATAAGGGTTTGTGTAGCAAAGGAACTTGGCCCTGGGCCGATATGCAATGCATCTTGGTTATTGATAAGGAGCAGGTGAAACTCAAGGTTTCACTTGCTCCTTGGGAGGAAGTATTCAGAAATTTGGTGGTCGGCAGCAGAAGAGAAAAGAGAGGGTTTGGGAAGGGGGAAGAAGAGAGGCTCCGTAAATAATAGAGGGGATGAGGAGGAGAGGACTCAGCAATGCCCCCTTTTAGGGCAGGGCTCTCAAACCCTCCATTTGACGCTATGCAATGAGCTGGCAAGACCTTGCAAGACGCCTTCAGCAAAAGTCACACACAGGACCCAGGCCTCAGGCTGGTGGTGCACGGGTCCCCGTTTCTCCCCCACTCCTCCCAGAGGAGGGGGGCCTTTTGAGGGCCAGGGACTCTGGCCTTTCCTATCGCTTCCCCTCTCCCAGTCTGTAGCCTGGGCCAAGTATTTGTGGTGGAGGACAATTTCAGTTCCTTCTTGGTGCTGGCTGGGCCTGGCCACTTCTGGGGTGGGGCAACCACTGTGGAAGGAAACTCCGCCTCACACCCCAGCTTGGACCACTATCTTCCCTGCTGGTGGCTGCACAAAGTGGGGGATCAGTAGAAAGGGCTGGGAGGCCAAAATCTGGATGCCAGATGGCAGGTCCTGTGGGCACCTTCCTGGGAGGAACTGGCTCAAGCCTGGAGTCACACAGTACCTTCTATATGCCAGGTGCTGTGCCAGGCGCTGGAGACGCAACAGTGAACAAAGCAGGCGAAACTCCCTGCCCTCATGGACCCACCCTCTAACCTGGGATGGTGGGGCGGTGTCACAGGTTAGGTAGAGTCATCAAACCCAGATACGATACCTGTAATTGGCCTGCCCTGGTTTTTCTCCTACTTCGTTGTCTGTACCTTCTCATCTCCTTGGTGGGTCCTCCTCATCCCACCAACCTTCTCAGTAAAGCTCACAGGCCTCCCTGATCTCACCTCTCTTCTCCTTTTGATCTCTCTGCTCCAGCCACACTGGCCCCCTTCACATGTTTCTTGCCTCTGAGCCTTTGCATTTGTTGTTCCCTGTACCAGGAATGCTGTTCCCTCTGGATATCTGCATGGCTTATGCCCTTATTTCCTTCAGGTCTTTACTCAAAAGCTACCTTCTGTAGGCCTCACCTAGTGAAAATGGCAGCTCACCATCCTCATTCACAATTCATATGCTCTTCCCTTGTTTTATTTTTCTCCTTGACTCCTAACGTCATCTAATGTACTGTATGAATGTTGCTTCCTTATTTTTTTCCTCTGGTAAGGGAGGGCAGGAACACTTGCCTGTCAATAAAAAAAATAATTCATGGAAGGAGAACTGACTCTGGGTGGTGAACACACAATGGGATTTATAGATGATGTGTTACAGAATTGTACACCTGAAATCTATGTAATTTTACTAACAATTGTCACCCCAATAAATTTTAAAAAAATTAATTAAATGCAAAAAAAATAATAATTCATTGAGGTGAAATTCACATGACATAAATCGACCATTTTAAAGTGAATTCACAATGTTGTGCAACAAGCACCTCTATCTGGTTCCAAAACGTTTTCATCACCCAAAAGTGAAGCCCCTTACCTGTTAAGCAGTCACTTCCCACTCTTCCCTCCCCCTAGTACCAGGCAACCACTGATCGTCTGCTTTCTGTCCCTGTGGATTCATCTATTCTGTACATTTCATAACGATGGATTCACACTGTTCCTTTGTGTCTTGCTTCTTTCACTTAGCAGAACGTATTCGAGATTCAACCACATTGTAGCCTGTGTCAGTACTTCATTCCTTTTTATGACTGAGTAAATATTCCATTGTATGGATGGACCATGTTTAATATACCCATTCATCCCTCGATGGAGATCTGGGATGTCTTCACCTTTCGGATAGTGTAAATAGTGCTGCTATGAACATGCATGTATGTACTTATCTGTCTTTTTACCTTGTATCCTGGTGTCTCGGATGCAGTTAGTGCTCACTAAATATTGGTTGAAAGAATGACCGATTGGAGGAAACAAAGGCATTAGACTCATCAGGGTGGGGCTGGGGATCATATGCCTTCCTGGAAGAGGTGACCGCTGAGTGAGAGCTTGAAGGAGGAGGCCTGGAAGGGACCAGCATGTGCAAAGGTTCAGGGTGTGGTGCATTCTAGGAACAGAGGGAAGCCAGGTGGCCAAAGCTGAGGGAGTGGAGATAAGAAAATGTGTGTGAAGAGACTGGAGGGGTGGGCAGAGGCCAAGACAAGTAAGGTCTTGCCACTCACAGAGAGGACCTGGACTGACTCCTGAGGCGATGGGAAACCATGGAAAGGCTTTGAGCAAGAGAGTGCCATGACTTGATTTGACTTAAATTTTATTCAGTGGAGAATGGATTCAGGGGGTGCAGGGGCCAGAGTGCCAGAAGGGAGACCTGAGAGAAGGTTATGGCAGCCAATCTGGCAAGAGATGACAGTGGCCTGGGATGGGGAAGTGGTGGTAGAGATACAGAAGTGACAAACTCGAGACATGGTTTGGAGGTAAAATCGTCAGGACTTTGGTAATGGTAGCCACAACCCAGTTCTGGTTTTGAAATTCTGTTTTCCAGTCCTTTTGAATCACTGTCCCTGTTCCGGTCCTCTACATTTCCAGTGACAAAGATACTCGCCGTTCATCACCAAAAGGGGCAAACAACTTAATGTCTGTCCATCAGGGGACGAAAGGATAGACAAAATGTGGTCCATCTGTAAAACCACAGGAAGGAGATACTGACTCATGCTGTTACATGGATGAAGCTTGGAAGCGTGATGCTGAGGGAAAGAAACCAGTCACAAAAGGCCACATGTGGTGTGATTCCATTTATATGAGCTGTCCAGAATAGGCAGATTCACACAGACAGCAAGTAGATTAGCAGTGCTGGGGGTTGAGGGCAGGGGCCAATGGGGAGTAACCGCTGCTGGGTGTAGGGCTTTACACTGGAGTGATACAAATGTTCTGGAACCAGACAGAAGGGGTAGGTTCACAACATTGTGAATGTACTAACCATCGATGAATTGTTCTCTTTATTTATATTTTTTAAAATTTGGGAGCTGTATTTATTTTCTTTGATTTATTTTCAGTTTTATTGAGGTAAGATAAGGTGTACATTGTGACGATCTGAAATACATACATTGTAAAAAGATTCTTTCATTTAGTTAATTAACACATCTATCACCTCACATATTTATAGTGTATATATATATATTTGCACGTATGGGAGAGAACATATAAGTTCTACTTTCTCAGCAAATTTCAGTTATTCAATAGAGTGTTACCAACTATAGTCACCATGTTATACATTATGTTCACTTTTATTATTATTATTATTATTTTTAAGGAAGGAGGGCACAGCTCACGGTGGTCCATGTGGGGATCGAACTGGCAACCTTGGTGTTATTAGCACCATGCTCTAACCAACTGAACTAACCGGCCATCCCTATGTTCACTTTTAAACAGTTAATTTTTTTTTTTTACCACCCCATAAACAGTTAATTTTTTATGTAAATTTCACGTCAACTGAAAAAATAATGATTCAAAAAAAAAAAAAAAGATGCCAGGCGCTTGCTCTCTGACTTCTGCCTCTTTCACTCATGTCATCCCTTGACTCCAGCACGAGGGCTCTGAGAGCCAAGGCTCATAGGCTTCTGGGAAATTTCCCACACACTACGGCCCAAATGCCCATATGCCTGGCATTTGCCTTATGTGGCAAGCGTCTAGACTTGGAGAAATTCGACCTCGCCTTTCCTGCTGGAGGAATTAATTCAGCATCAGGTATAGCTGGATCCAGGGGCTCAGCTGACATCAGCTATCATCAGGTAGCTGTCTCTCTCCACTCTGGAAAGCAGTCTTTCCTATGATCTACAAGGCCCTAAGCAACCTGCCTTTGCCAATACTCCCTGACCTTTTGTTCCTACTATTCTTCCACTTGCTCACTCGACTTCAGTCGCATTGGCCTCTTGCCCATTCAAACATGCTTGGAATGGTCCCTTCTCAGGACCTTTGCACTTGCTGGTCCCTCTGCCTGTACATCCTTCCCCCACATATCTACGCAGCTCCCTCCTTCCCTGCTCCTCAGGGAAGCTTTCCCTGACTACCTTGTCTAAAATTGTACTTCTAGTATTTCTACCCCACTGCCATGGCTAATAGTTGTCCTAGCAGAACCACTTCTAGAAATCATCTTACTTGTTTGTTGGTCAACTCAGGAACAGTGCCTGGTACAGCGGCTGACACACAGTAGGCACTTAGTGAAACGCTGTAGAATGAATAGACGGTCCAGGTCTGTCCTGTTTCTCTCCTGCCCTCAGGCCAGAACCAGACAGTGATTGAGTCCTGGAGGACTGTGGGGAGGCAGCAAGAGCAGGAAGCAAAGACAGGTCCAGGGAGGTGGAACTGTGTTACCTGGGTAGAATAAAAAGGACAGCAATTCCTATCTGCTGACAACACTTGCTCTGTGCCATGAACTTGACATACCATTACTGTCTTTATTTTACAGATGAGGAAACTGAGGCCTAGACAAGTGAAGCGATTTCTCTAAGACCCTCCAGAACTTTCCCTCTTCCCATGGGGCAAGAGGTAGGGTTGCCAGGCATCCTGGACATATAGTACAGTCCTCCATTGACTTGGTCAGAACGCCCGAAATATCCTGTATTCAGCTTGTTTTCTAGAAATCACACGTTTTCAGCATGTCCAGTTATTTTTCAATTTAATTGGGCGTTAAATTTACTAAATCTGGCAACCCTAGCCAGGGAGGAGCTCGGGCTCCAGGCCTAGGGCTTCAGTGAGAGGTCCTGCCTGGGCCTCCCGATGTTTTTTCAGGGAGAACCCGCAACCGGTCCTTACCGCTGGAAGCGCGTTGATTCTCGGGGACCCGATCCTCTTTCCTGGGACGAGGCACTGAAGATTCGTGAAACATCGTAGGCCCTTTAAGAGTGGTTTCGGGGCAGGGCCCACGGGGGCGTGGCGAATCCGGGGGCGTGGCGAATCCGGGGGCGTGCCGGGTCCCGCCTGACCAACCCCCGGGCGGGACAGTAGCCGGGGCGGGTGGGTCGGGAAGGGTTAAAGGGGTGCGCCCGGGGGTCGCTGGCTGTCCGGCTGCCTCCGCCTCCTTTCCTCCGAGCCGCGCTCTCCCGCGGCTGCGCCGGCTCGGCCGCCCGGGAGACAAAGCGCCGACGCCGTCACCGTCGCCGCCACCGAGCGGGTCCCGGGCCATGGCCAGGCCGCCCGCCCGCCCTGCGCCTCCCATTCCGTCGCCGCCACTGCCGCCCTAGGCCTGGCTGCGAGGTAAGGCCGGCCTGGAGCGGGGACCTGCGGGAAGATCTGCAAAGGGGACGCGCGGGACAGGGCTCCGGCCGCCGTGGGCCTCGGGGTCCCGCGGGCGTCTGGAGAACCCTCTGATGGGGATCTGTAATTTCCCCGTTAGGGACCCCAGGTGCGGGGGGCGAACTTGGCCGATGACTCTCCTCCACACCCCCCCCCAGCCCCATAAGGGACCTCTGCCGCTTTTTGAACTCTGGGGCAAGCCCTCCACTTGGCACTCACATTCTTCCATTGACCACCGATCCGGGGCTCTGGCTGCCCTTTAGGAAACTCAGAGCTTCCACACGACACGAAGGGACAGAAGGCAGCTAGGATCAGAGCTGGAGATCCAGTCTCTGCAATAGGCAGTGGGGCTGCCTCTGGCCTGGCGCTGGCATCCTGGCGTCCCTGTGGCCCCTGCTTCATGGTTCCCAGCACATGTTTTTCTGCCTGTACCTACCACACCCTCTCCTGCATGCCCACTGCCAGGGAACACTGTGGCAGCTGGATTCACCCTCAGGACTTGTGGTCTGGTTTCTTTCCTTGAAGTGTGTGCCAAAATGCCATACCACAGGTTCCCCAGAGTCCAGGATTCTGGGCCACCCGTTTCCCGGGAGACCTTGAGCTAATTACTTGCCTTTTGGACAGCTTTCTTGAGTGCTCACTACCTGCTAAGCAATTTGCAAAATGGCTCTTCAGGATTAATTTATTCAACCCTTCCTGGAAGGATGGGTGTTAGTGTTCTCATTTTATAGATGAGGCTGTGAAAATCCCAACTCATAACAGCAATGTGTTTGGTGGCTTTCCCACAGTTTTCCAGCAGGCTTTCCTCGTTTTAGCTCATTGAATCCTCTCCACAGCCCACTGATGGATGAGGAAACTGAGGCTTGGAAAGGTGAAGTGACTTTCTCAAGGCCCTCCAGCCTGTTCTAGAGGAGGCGAGAACTTGGCCCTGGGACCATAAAGGAGCTGGGCCCCCTCCAGCTCTGTGCCTGGCCATGAGCTGTTGAATCAGTAGCAGTGCCCACAGTGGACTTTGACCGTCTTGGAAAACAGGAGTGTGAGGAGATAAGCCAGGGACCAGGCCCTGACAGAGGCTAGAGCCGTGCCCCTGCTGCTTACTGTACTCACCCCCTCACCCCTCTACACACTGGTTCTTGCTGGGGTTGGAGGAAGCAGAGGCCGTGGACAGAGCAGGGTCCTGCATTGCCGGTAACCCTGGCCTGGCTGGCTCCATTTGCTGAGCATGAGGGAAACTGCTCTTCCTTTGGCCTTAATGGGGTGGAGAGACCCCAAGATCAGTCCCTTTGGGCCAGCTGCCTAGAGCATTTGATTCTGGGCACAGCATTGTACCTTTGGGCTAGTGCCTCAATCTCTGTGTGTCTCTGTTTCCACATCTGTGAATGTGGGATGGGGAATAGACCCCTTGTCATGGGGCTGTTGAGGTTTAAGATGACTGTTTGACTCGTTTTACAGGCATTTCAGCACCAACTACTGCCAGACACTGGGATCCAGACAAAAGCCCCTACAGAAGGCAAAAATGACCTAGGTACTTTCAGGGTGGGGTACAAGAGAGTGACTGGGGGAGTCTCTGGTATAGGGTGGTCAGGGACTGCCTCCCTGAGGAGGTGATGGTCAAGCTGAAACTGAAGGATGAGGAGTTGGCCATGTGAAGATACGGGAAGGGCATTCCAGGCAGAGGGAACAGCCAGGGCAAAGGCCCTGAGACGGGAACATGAGGAACAGCAAGGAGACCAAGGTGGCTGAAGATGAGTAAGCAAGAGGAAGGGAATTTGGACACCATGGGGAAGACTGAATTTTATACTGAGAGAAGTAGGGAGCCATGGGAGGGCTTAGAGCGGAGGAGCAGTGTGGCTGGATTTGGTTTTCACAGGATCTCGCTATGGGGCATGGATTTCAGTGGAGAGGCCTAGGATAGAGTTTGGTTCTTACCCTGAAGAACATGGATAGGGAAGGGACAAGGGTGGAGGCTGGGAGACAGATGAAGAGGCCACTCACAGATGGAGCGGTCCGGATGAGCAGTGATGGGGACCTAGAGTGCAGAGGTGGCAGTGGGCAGAGATTAGGCCACTGATTTGGAAGAGGTTGGAGGGGGGAGTAACTGGACTTGATGAGTGGTCATAGTGGGGGTGAGGGGAGAAGCCAAAGGCCATTTGCTGAGACAGAGCACTGAGGGGAGCATGTGGGGAGGCTGAGAAGAATGTCAACAGCTGCCACTTCTGAGCACATACTGTGTGCCTGGCACCATGTTCAGTGCCTTCTATGTAATCACTGTGTTATTGTCACAACAACCCTGACTTAGGTGCTGTTATGATCCCATTTTACAGATGTGGAAATAGAGGCCCAAAGAGGCTTAAAGCTTGCCTGAGATCACACATTCTGGACACTACAGAGCTGACAATTGAACCCAGAGAACAGCTCGCCGAAAGCAGATTGGGCTGAGGGCAGGGAGGTGAGTGGTGGCCTGAGAGGTAGGAGGGAAATGGGATAAGTGGGGTGGATAGTTCCTGTGAGAAATGGGGCTGGGGTCCATATGAGGTTGTTGGGCTGTGGGGGAGAATGTATGAGTCCCATTTTGCAGAGAGAGAAACTGAGGCTCAGAGAAGGGCAGCCAATGTCTGAAGTCACACCGGGAGGCATAGCAGAGACTCTGGCCTTGGCCTGGTTACCACGTTAGCACAGGCTGACTCAGCTATGAAATCAACTTGTGTTGCCTCTTCCAGGAAGCCTTCCTTGACTGCATAGGCAGGTGAGACGAGTTGGATTTGGTTGGGAGCAATCGCCACCTGCTCCCTGGGTCAGGTTGCCTGGCTGGGCCCCTCGGTGGCCAGGTGCTTCCAGGAGAGCCACCAACCATACCTCATTCCTCCAGGCCCTGAGTAAGGCACCATCCAGGCTGGGGAATAAGCATTAACTGAACACCTACGGCATTCCAGGGACTTCACATACTTTGTCTTTTGAAAAATGTAGCCATTGTCTTATGTAGAGTGAGGCTGTTGAAGCAGGAGCATAAGGTGGGTCCTCACAGTGACCATGGAAAACCCCAAGGGAGGGTGTGGCCGCATTGGGGGCCCACATACCACATCCCAATAAGTCTGACCTGGCCAGTGTTGCCCCATCATGTGCTCCTTGAGGAAAGTGGATAGAGCGCGATTCCTCTACTTTGGGTACAGGATGCTGTCTCCCCATCCCCTCTCCATAAGTGTGGACGAAAGCCTGGGTCCTTTCTGGATCATTTCACCACAATCTTTTCTGCTTGTCTGACTGCATCTGCCACCCTCCCTCACTCTGCTCTAGCCTCACTGGCCTCCTGCTCTTCCTCAAGCACTCTAGCAGGTTCCTACTTCAGGCCCTTTGCACTTGCTGTGCCCTCTGCCAAGTGAGTCCCAGGGGATCCCTCCTTTGCCTCCTTACGTCTCTGCTCAGATGTTACCTTCTCAGTACAGCCTTTCCTCACCCCCCTATTAAAATCAAACTCTCCTCTTGCTGCCAACCCGCCTGACCCCCTTCCCTGTATTAGATTTTCTATAGCACTGAAGACCATCGGGCAGACTCATTTTATGTGTTTGTTAACTATCTGTCCCCTTCACCTGCCACTAGCATGTCAGCACCACAAGAGCACTGGCCCTCCATCCTGTTTACTGCTTTATCCTAGTGTGGAGAACAGGGCCTGGCTCACAGTGGGTGCTTAATAAATGTTTTTGACGAACGAAGTCCCTGCAACCCTCTGAAATAGGTTCTGTTCATATTGTCAGTTCACGGACAACCAAATCAAAGCAGAGTTAGGAAATCAAAGCTGGGACCTGAAAGGGACCACAAAAGGTCAGCCAGTCTGGTCCCGGGGGATGATGGAAACAACAGGGCCTTAAATGAGGCCTGGGTTTGAATTTCAGCTCCCTTCAACTTGCTTTGTGACCTTGGGTGAGTCACTAACCTCGCTGCTTTGTTTCCCCATCTGTCAAGGGAGGGGGGCGGAGTCAGGCTTTTCCCTGCCAACTGAGGTTAGCTGCGAGGTGAGTTAAGATACATAAAATGCTTGGCATGCAGTAGGAATCCTCAACATCATTTTGGGGAGGAGGACAGCAGGAGGGTTATGAGCCTCAATTCTGGGGCCAGCGTTTGAATTTGACCCAGGTGTGAGTCCTGGGCAGTGTGAGCACGGGGCAGGTCACACCACTCTGAGCCTCAGTTTCCTCATTTGTGGAAGAGGGATATTGATTGTTATGGCAGCCGAGGGTGGCGGTGAGGTCAGGGTGAGGCCCTGGGTGAGCCGGTGGCAGTGGCCACGTGAGTGACAGCTGTCCTGTTTGGAGACAGGCCCTGAGCAGCGCCCCCCCCACCCCACCCCGCAGGCCGCCTCCTCACCGCCATGAAGCTGAACGAGCGCAGCCTGGCCTTCTATGCCACCTGCGACGCGCCGGTGGACAACGCCGGCTTCCTGTACAAGAAGGGCGGCCGGCACGCGGCCTACCACCGGCGCTGGTTCGTGCTGCGCGGCAACATGCTCTTCTACTTCGAGGACCCGGCCAGCCGGGAGCCTGTGGGCGTCATCATCCTGGAGGGCTGCACGGTGGAGCTGGTGGAGGCCGCGGAGGAGTTCGCCTTCGCCGTGCGCTTCGCGGGGGCCCAGGCCCGAACCTACGTGCTGGCCGCCGAGAGCCAGGCCGCCATGGAGGGCTGGGTGAAGGCACTGTCGCGGGCCAGCTTCGACTACCTGCGGCTGGTGGTGCGAGAGCTAGAGCAGCAGCTGGCCGCCATGCGGGCAGGGGGCGGCCCTCCTGCGCCACGCCGGCCCCGCGCCCTCCCCCACAAGGAGAACGGCTGTGCGGTCTGGAGCACCGAGCTACCCACCGCCCCCATAGGCACCTCAACCGGCGCACGGCCTGGTCCTGAGCCCCCGCCACTGCCACCCCGCCGGCGCTCAGTGCCCAACGGGCCTCTGGACTCGGCCTCCTTCGCCCAGCTGCACGAGTGGTACGGGCAGGAGGTCAGGGCCCTGAGGAGTCAGTGGCTCAGGAACCGGGCCCAGCCCTGAAGGGATGGTGAGGGCCCGTCCTGAAGGGGAGGGTTAAAGTCACAGCCAGCCCTGAGGTCACCAGGGGTCCTGGTTCTGGTGGGACTCGAGTCCCAGGGGCTGCTCTGACAGGCCCAGCCCTGACAGACTGGGGGACCTGGTCCCCGGGAAATCATATCAAGTCTTGAGGGAAATTGTGGTCCCTGTGTGGCCTCCTTTCAGGGGATTCAAGCTGGGACTTGTGTGACTCAGAGAAGGCCATTGCCTGATTCTAAGGAGAATCCTGGGCCTGGCTGAGCCTCAAGAAGCCCGAGAGAGCTGGTTTCAAAGGAACTGTAACCGCAGTCCTGGCCCGTTTACCCAGCAAAGGCCTGTTGCTGGCAATAGGTCCTGGCTGCTGTGACGAACCTGACGGGGATCTACGGCCTGAAGACAAATGCCCCATCAGCCCTGGTCCTGGTCTCAGCATGGACAGAGAGAAGGCGCGGCTGTGCCACACACCTGGGTCTGACCTCCTTGTGCTCCAGGGCCTTCCAGAGAAGCTGGCTTGGCTCCAGGCTGCCTGCCTGCCTCCAGAAGCAGCAGGTGCAAAAGGCAGGCAGGTTTTAATGCGTAACCGGTATGGTGAGATTGCCTGGTCCCGACCACTGCTAGCCTGGAGTGGGGCCCAGGCAAGACTTTGCCCTGGGCCTCATCCAGGCCTTGAGGTGGTGCTCCTGGCGCAGTAGTGGCCTCTGGCCTTGGGCCGTGTCTGTGTTCCTGTGGTGGCTCTCACGTGCTCTCCTGACTGTCCTTAACCACATCCTTCAGTCTCCTTCTGCCAGAGCCAGCTCTTCTGCCCCCGGACTGGGGTGGGGCCTCTTGGGAGCTCACCTGACCTGGTCCAGTCTGGCTGGGCAGCCATGGCATGAGCTGACTTTCCAGTAGGTTCCACTAGGGAGGGGTGGCCACGAGCTAACTCACCACCCAGAAAGGGCCCAGGTGCTGATCCAGTAGGAGGCAAAGAAACAGTTACAAAGCTGTGTTTGGCTTCTGGAAGCCCCTCCCTCCGTCACAGCCCAGCCCCCTTCACCCCCCAATATTCCATTGGGGAGGCTGACTGCTGTTTCATTATTCTCACCACAGAGGCTGTTCTTCACAGGAGAATCTCTGAGGCTGGGACACCCCTGGCCCTCAAGCTGGGTCATGTTTACAGTCCTCAGTGCCCTACACTGGGGACCCTCTGAGGATACCTCCTCCCAACCTTTATTCCCCAGAGGGTCCCTCTTGGTGACAGATAGACTTGTTCCCGAGGCCCCTTCCTGCTATTTAGAGACCCTGGGGCTCGGGGAAGAATGGGGGCTGTCTGTGTGTCTTCAATCACCAGCTCACTGCTGGTTCAGTTGACTGGGCTTCTGTTTTAATTTAATTTTTAATACTTCGGTGGTTTTTTTCTAGCAACAAAGCTTGGTATTTTCACTACTTGTTTCTTGTTGGCTGGTAGTAAGGGACGGGGTGCCTGGCTCTGGGCTTGGCTGGGGTGGGGGATGAGAGAGGACCATTGGCACTGCCCCCAGGGAGAGGGCCAGGAACCTTGGCTGGAGACAAAGCCACCTCAAGAATCTCACCTGGTTCTTTGCCTTCTCCCAGCATGCCCTGCTCTGTAGCAGGGAATTCTGGGGTCTTGGTACACTTCCTGTCCTCCTCTTTCCCAAGTCCTGAGCAGTGGGGGTGGGGACGGTGGCTCCTCCATAAGTTCTGGGTCTCCAGAGGTGTTAGGAGCTGCCCTGAGCCCATGTCCTGGCCAGACCCAGCTGGTGGGTGAGGTGTTGGCCCCCGTCCTGGTGCAGGTTTACAAGCTACAAAGGTACAATGCCCTGGTCTCCCTGGGGGGCTGGTGGGAATTGCCCCCCCACACTCCCCATCTCCAAAAGCACAAGATGGGGTCAGGCTGCCTCCACAGTTGGGTGGAGGAAGAAGTATCAGGCAGCCTGGGTGGGGGTGTAAAGGCTAAAATAAAAAAACCAAAAGTTTGACAAGTAATGAATGGTTGTGTCATTATTTTCCCCCATCAAAATCCTAGATTGAGATGCTTGGCAGGGCCAGGAGCAGGCCCTACAGGAGAGGTGATCAGTGTGTGATGAGTGCCCCCCCCCCTCCATGGCTGATGGCTGGCTCTGCCAGGCACATTCTCATAACCTCTTATGGCAGATACTAGCCCCATTTTACAGATGAGGAAACTGAGGCACAGAGAAGTTAAGAAATCTGTCAAGTTCACACAGCTGAAAAGTGTCAGCAGGGATGTAAACCCCTGGAATCCTGTGGAAGAAGGGGAATACGGGGAAATAGAGTCACAAAGTTCCTTTTCTGAGGGGAGAGAAGGCAGAGGGAAAGGTGAGGATTTGAAAGTCAACTATGGGTTGAAGGTCTGTCTTACAGTTGGGAGGGATGGCAGGGACAGCAAATGGAAGAGTCAAAACCCGGTTCTTCTTGATCAGTTCATGGGGCTGCCAGGGGCCTGGAGTGAGGAGATTCTGGCATCAGTGCTGGTTGAGAGGGACCGATCCTGCGATTGATTAGTAATGTCTGCCGTGATCACAGGGTGGATTGGATAGTACTAATGCTATGTGTCTGCTGTCTAAGACTCATGGAGTCTGCTGGGCTAATGGGGGATTCATAGGTGGAAAGGGGCTGGCCCCAGGTCACCCAGCATGATGGACTAGGCCCTAGGTACTTCTAATATCGATTCAGAGCTTGGGTCACATGTCTCCTTTGTCAGCCTGGAAAAACCATGCACATTCAGGAAAATGTGGTTTAGGATGAAAAATCTACAGTCCTCGCTCTGCAGAACAAGTTCAAGAATGAGAAACGAAAAATATTAAGGTCAGGGAATCATGCCACTTGTGAGTATCCAGTGCATGCTGAGTAATTCCTTCCACCTCCCCTGGGACCAGAGCTGACAGATGGGGGCTGGGGAAGTGGCTCCCCACACAGGCTGAGTCAGAGCACTGCTTGTGGCATTTGTGACCACAGCCATCCCAGGGCACGGAATGGGGGAAATCGCCCCAAGAGGGAGGGCCACAGGTATGATGCCCTCACCTGCCGGGCTTCTTAGGGCTGGATGTTTCCATGAATTCAACTGAAAGGGAGAAGAGAGACGAGTGGGTCACCACCCAAGTGTTGTGCATCCGCCGGCTAATATGTCAGTGTTTCCTCTTGACCCAGGGGAGGTGTTCAGGGCACGTGTCTAAGGAGGACTAAAACATCCCTGGAGCATGACAAAGTAGAAAAAATAGTCTTCACCCAGACAGTGTGGGGGATATTGTATGAGTTCAGAAGAACATTCTGAGAAGCCACTTGGGATAGGGGCTGAGAAACTCGTGAGGGGCAAGCAGGCCAGAAGTTATGTGCTGGCTGCCCACCATCCATCCACCCGAAAATGATGAGTTCACGTGGATCAGTTGTGCTGCTCCCATCTGACTTGGAGGGATTAACTAAACTGTAGCTGCGAAAGAATAGCTGTGTAGCCCAGTTTGGGCCAATGTGATGTTAGTGGAAGCTCCTCTGCTTCTAAAAAGAGACACAATGAAGGGCTCTTCATTGTTCTCTGGGGGTGAAGTTATGCCTGATGCCTGGAGCTGTGGCAGCTATCTTGTGATAAAGAAATAGGCCACTGGAAGGAAAGTATCCCCTGCTGAGTTTAGCACACACTTGAAAATAACCCTTGAATTGCTGAATCAATGGACCCAGGAACCTGTCCTAATAACATCTTGTTATTTGAGGTAATAAATGACCTTGTTTGAAGCTTTAAGGTGGACATTTTGGTTATGTGCAGCCAGAGTCTTCCTAATGGGTGAGCTTGAGTGACTGTGGCTGTTCTCTCTCAAGACCACGGCTCTGGGTGACGAACTGCAGGGTACTGTCAGCTCGGTGGGGTGAAGGTTAGGGCTGGAGCGGGTGTCCCTGGGACAGTAAATGGCCACTGCTTCTCATCCTTTCCCTGGAAGCCTTCCATCCCTCCTGTTTCAAAACGGTGAACAAATATTCAGAGTGGCACTCCCCCACCTACTTCCGGCTCCACACTGTATGTTTCTAAACAGGATTGTTTTGTCCCTACTATGAGGCTACATCTGGTGCCAACTGTCCACTCCCTCCAGTCCTTCCCCAGATCACCTTACACAAACTTTGTTATGCAAAAGGACCTGCAACTTGTCCCAATTTCTAAAACTGGGGCATCCAAAACAAAACTCTTCCATGCAGTAAAATTATAAACTGCTTAAGCCCAGCTGCAGATTTTGCATTTTCTGATGAAGACTTTTTAAAAGGTGAGCCCATGACCTGTTTTTGTCTCAGGGTCTCAAAGCAGTCGCCTGCTCCTGACGGAGGTGTTATGGCCCTCTTAGCTCGGTCTGCCCACATTTGGAGCCACAGCTGTGGCTGCTCTAGCTGGGCATAGCTGTGAAAGCACTTGGGCGCTGGAACCGCTGCCACTGCCCTCTCTTCATTGTCCAGGGGCACTGTTGTCATTGGGTCTCTAGCTGTGGGCTGGGACATCCTGGGGCAGTGTACCCAGGTCCTCTAGACTGCAGCTCCTGGAGGGCAGGGCCCAGGTCTGCTTCCCATGTGCCCCTCAGGGCCTACCACAGTACCCAGCACAGAGATGGCAATCACTCCCCCTGTGCCCCTCAGCCCCTCCCTGACTACAGCTGCTGCTTGGGCAGGGGTTGGTCCCGAGACACAAGCTGAGCAGTCAGGGTCCTGGGAATTTTGAATTGTGGGAACAGACTAAGTTAGGTCAGAGGCGGCCTCAGAGAGAGAAGGAACAGATCAAGACAGACTATGCAGTGCCCCAAAGCCTGGCTGAACTTCCTGCCCTTGGACTTCACCAGGATTCCCCTAGATCCTTCCAATACACCGTTTGCACATCTTTAAGTGGATCACAATTTCTTTTCACACAACAGTTTCCAACTACGCCAGACCCCCAGGGAGTATCTGTCCCATATGCCCGTTCTCTCATTTTGACAGCATCCTTCCCAGGGCCAGGCACACCCAGAGGGGCCACACAAAACGAAATGAATTAGAATTGCCTCCTATTTACTGAGGACCATTTACCGAAACCTATGATATCTAATCACCTGGGATGCTCCTTAAAAATGCAGATCCCTAGGCCGTGGCTCCAGGAATTCTGCGTCAGTAGATTGAGGCAGGGCCCAGGAAGCAGCATTTTAAGTAGGAAACTAGGGACTTTTGGACCACAGATTAAGAAATGCTCATTTAATCTTCAAAGAAAGTTAGTTGTAAGCCAGTGTGGTTGCCAACCTCCAAGGTGGCCCCAGATGTCCCCTGCCTCCTGGTGTCCACACCCTTGTGTAGTCCCCTCCCACACTGTGTGTCCAGGACGATTCTGTGGAGGCGACACTGGAGCTTCCTAATCTAGGTCACAGAAGACACTACAGCCTCTGCCAGTTTAGCTGCCATGTTGTGAGGACACTCAGACAGCCCTGCGAGAGGCCCACTTGCAAAGGAACTAAGGTGCCCCGCCAACAGCCAGCACCAGCCTGCCAGCCATGTGAGCGCTCCATCTTGGAGGCAGATTCTCCAGCTCCGGAAATGCCTTCAGCCTTAGCTGACAGAGCCCAGGAGTCAGAAACACCCAGTCAAGCCACTCCCAGATTCCTGACTCACAGAGATCAAAAGATAAGCGTTTATTGCTTTAAGCCACTAAGTTTTGGCATTATTTATTATGTAGTAATAGACACCACATACAGGCAGATGCTGTTATGAACATGTCCATTTTATAGATAAGGAAACTGAGTCTCATTGAAGGGCCCTAGATTACCTGATAGTGGAGAATCAAACCCAGGGCAGGCTAAGTTCAAAGCCAGTGCTTTTAACACCTACAACCTAAGGGGCTGGAGAAGATCACAGACCATTAAAGAGATCAACTGTTTTATCCCTCTCATTGTAGCCGACAGGGAAACCTACCTGGATGAGGAGTCACCTTGGTCAAGGTCACTTGAGGTGGTATTCCCTGCCCCGTCCCCACTGCTCTTGGGTTTGGAGGGGTGGCTTCTGTTTCCTGGGTACCTGCAAAAGCAGTCCAGTTTCCAGAGCAACACACACCCTGTGCCTTGGCTATGGAGAGCCTGGCCTTCAGAATGATCTAGAATACTCACCCCAGTGGTCATGGGTGTGGACAAAAAAAAGGGGTTCTATGGAAAGTAACCTCACAGGGTGATCTGATCATCAATTCCTAACTGGGCAGGTCATGGTGGGTAGTTACACCACAGACCTATAACTTCTGTAGCGAAAGGTTTTAAGCCAGCCCTGTTCATTGTTCTTGTGCATCTAGAGTAACACACCTTTGAAATGCCAGAAATAATACCCCTGGAAGGCGGCACTAACCCTCCAGAGAGCACACACAGTCTTGCTAACTATCCTGTAATCCAGTCCCCTCCTTGCTCTCTCCCACCTCCAGTGTGTTCCCTCCTTAATTCCAAATGCATAAAAGAAGCTGCAGAACTGTTCTTCTGTGGGGCATTTGAGATCTTGCTCCCTGGCAGGTCGTCAGTTTGGCTCAGATAAACCCTTACAAAAATGCTCTACGGGTTCAGACGTTTCTTACGTCGATATGGGCCAATCCACCAAGTGAGGTCTGCTCTTTCATTCACCAGGAGGGGATAGGAGAGGGGGCTTCTGGTGCAATTCAAGGAGCATAACTACACCCCAATAAATTTAATAAAATAAAATTAAAAAAAAAAAAAGGAGCATAACTAGGAGGGAAAGAAGGGCAGGGGTGGGGAGCAAGGCCCAGAGGCCTGAGCGTCAGGCCTATGGTGCAAAGGGGCCCTGCCACTCTGCTCTCGCCTACCATCTCCCGAGGCCGATGGCATCTCCTAACCTCCTGAAAGTGCAAGCCTAACCACAGCAACAACATGGCTCCCCAGTGCCCTCAGGAGAAAGGCGTAGTTCCCACCAAATCCCATGGGGCTCCAGGATTGGGCCCTTGACCCTCCTCCTCCCTCTAAGCCCCCACGCCCAATGCTACCCTCCTTTAGACTTGTTTTCCCAGGTTCTTGTCCTTATCCCACATCTCCCTGCTATTCCTTCTGCCCTCCTCTTTTGCTTCTCTAACTCCTATTGTTTTTCAGGTTTCAGAGGAGATGCCCCCTCCTCCAAGAAGCCTTCCTGGACCTCATTACTGGTGCTCTCATGGTCTCCCACATTTCCGCCATCGAAGCACTGAACACATAGTAGGTACTCGATAAATATTTGTCACCTGGATGAATACTTGCCAAATTGCCCCCAGCTCGGCTCTCTGCTTTCTTCTGTCCCCTGCTCTGCACCTGCCTTCCCCGCCTTCTCATTCCTCTTCAGTCGCTCCACTCCCTGCACTCCTGTAGTCCCTAGTTCCAAATTCCACATTTCTGTGTTTTTGCTACATTTTCCACTTCAGATGGGCAGTGACTGCAGCAACGTCAACACCAAAGCCGACGGCCCAGAACGGAGCATCAGTTCTCAGCCTGGAGGGTAACTGCGGAAGCAGATTCTTAGGTGGCTTGTGTGTCAGATGAGGCTTTCCCCCCACCCCTGGGGGGCCACATCCTGGGGGTTTCTGACTTCTGACCTCCAGAGCTTCAAACCGAGGCTCCAAATGGCCAGTCCCTGGTTTTACTTAATTCGAATATTACAACAAGTTTATAAGGAAAGTACCATTGCTATCATTCCTCACTTTATAGCTTGGAAAATTGAGGCACAGAACAGTGTAGGCATTTCCCAAGGTCACAGGGCTCCAACAGGCAGAGCTGGGGTTGAAACCAGGTGGTCTAGCTCACGCCCTCCCCCTGCCCCAGCTCTTGACGCCCATCCTCCTCTCCAACTCTGAGCAAAGGCTGGGCCCGCATGAAACGTCACCCTTAATGGCTAGTTTGGGACCTCCAGGGTAGATGGGGCCTTGGCGCCTACCTGCCGCTACCCTCCCTGCTCGATGGGCTGATCAGGCATCCCAGGGGCCTGTCCCGCTGGGTTTGGAGCAATTAGTCATCCTAACCAAGGGGGAGGTAATTAATCACTTAATTCCCACTGCAAGGACCTGTGGAAAAACCGGTGCAATCGGAAGGTTTCCAGACAAAGAGGAAAGATCTGTCTTGGGATACCATGCTCACGGGTGAGTAATACTTAATGCCACTTTGGGGAATTTCTTGACATTACTGGTTAAGAAAAACAAATGTGCTGCTTGATGCACAGACTCACCATCGTGGGTCAAAAGAACCCATCCCCTGCTGACAGTAACAGTATGTACCACACAGGGTCTTCTGTGGCTTACATGCACGAGTACCCCTCATAATGACTTTCTGAGCTGGCTGCTGCAATACCCCCATTTTACAGATGGGGAAACTGAGGCCCTAGTTATACAGCTGGGAAAAGGGCAATATCGCACTTGTCACCAGGAGGCCCCTGGCCTCCTGTTGGGCATTTACCTGTGGGGACAGCTCATAAACTGGTTGGTCTTAGGCCGTGGTGTGTGGCCACTGATTTGGGGGCAGGATCTTGGCTCCTTAGTACGAGGCCCCAGAATCTAACCTGCTTCCACGCTGCTGCACTGAGGGGGAAAATGCATTCCAGTCCTTCCATCTTCCTTTGCTGGAGCCCGCAGCACCATTGCCAACCGAGATGCCCACAGGACCGAGACAGGTGGCCCAGGTGAGGACCGAGGCAAATCACAGACATGTTCCTGGCATATGTCCTGTCTCAAGGGCACAGCCGCTCCTCAGCTGGCTATTGTTAACACGCTGGAAGGTGGGCCCAGTGTGGCGGGATCTTATGGTTTTCCAGAGAGGCCGGTAATCGTGATTTTTATGTGCTGTGCCTCCATATTTTCATGGTGGCACACTGATTAAAATCCAGTTTCTAAAAATACCATTCTGTAAAACACCACTGAGGGTCAGATCTGACCCCCAGTTTGCATCCCAACTCCAGAACAAAGCAAGCAGGACACCCAGACATTATTATACAATTCTGTATTGAGCGACGCATTTACAGAACGTGTTCCTTTTTTCTTTTTAATTTTAAACAAAGTTCATCAATCTCTCATAGAAATGGTTTTTGTGGGTTTCTGTTTTGTTTTAACCGTTATAGGACGTGACCCTGATAGTTGTTCATGGGTCCGCTAGCTTTAAGTACAACAGGATTTCTGTTTTCAAAAGACTATACTAAGTGCTTAACCAAATCCCGTCACACAAAAGCCAGAGTTAGTTCTGTAAGGATCGTGTACGCCTGGATTTCAGTGGTGTGTAGGTTTCAACAGTAAAAAGTGGTGTGTTCCCCCACAGTTGTCTTAATTGCGACAGGGCGGTGGTGGCTATAAGCAGATGTTTCGTTTGTTCCAGATTTGATGACTCTGAAAATTGGTCACTGTTTCCTATTGTCAAAATATAAAAATACCTTCATCTGGATAAAAATGTATACAGTGGAAAACTCTTCAATGCATAGCCTGGGTGTATGGAAAAGTAAGTTTTCCTGCAGGGTTTGTGTTGTTCTTCATTGATTGGTGTGGAGGCTGCAGCCTGGGCTGGGTGCATGAGAGTTGAGATTTCTGGAACGGCCCTCAATTGTTCCCTTCTGGTCACTGGGTTTCAGTAGCCTGGTTTCAAAATGCTTGCTGCATCCTTGAAACCTCTATCAGCCATCTCTCCCCCTGGCATTGGATCGGCTCCGATGATGGCCACCTTTTCATTGTCATTCTGGATGCAGCTGGGGAGTCACCCAATTCAGCCTTCCCACAGAGAGTTTAAAAAACGAAAAGAACTAAAACCAGGAGAGATTCAACAACCAATATGGTGGCTGTTTCATCCAAATTGGGAATTCTCCCCCTAGAAACCATGATGACAAAGATGCTGGAGGAAGGCCTTCTCTGAA
Organism: Rhinolophus sinicus; assembly: GCF_036562045.2. NCBI lineage: Eukaryota > Metazoa > Chordata > Mammalia > Chiroptera > Rhinolophidae > Rhinolophus > Rhinolophus sinicus. The sequence continues at coordinate 32,870,908 of NC_133765.1, forward strand.
TTGGGGGGTTGAGTCTTTGCTCCCTAAAAGGTCAGATGTTTGTAGGCAGGAGCATGGATTTGGAGACCGGGGTACAGTGGTCAAACTGCAGTGAATTCAACCTTCTCGCTTGTTCTGCATGGAATTAAGAGTTGCAGACGCCTTCCAGAAGCAGCACCAGTGTCCACTTGAGAGAGAAGAGGGTGAGTAGAGGAGTTGGGTTCTCTAGTGTGATGAATCTAGTTTTTGGCTCTGGGTGCTTGTGGGATGACCAATGCTGTTATTTTCTTCAAACATAAGGAGAGGAAGATGGTGGCCACACTCTTGCTCTGGAAAACCAGAGGGGAAACTTTCTGCACTGTGGCCATGATTCAGGTTGGGGAATGGGCTCATTTGGGCTCAATGCCACTCTCCAATCCCCTGCCCCCATGCCTGACTTTCCAAAGGATCTGGAAACACATCTTGCCTACAGATGGCCGAGATGGACGCCCAACCTGTGTGGCCCACAGGTTTCTGACTTGAGGGAGTGTAGGCAGTTTGTTTTGTACCATGTTACATCTCAGATAGGACCGCTGGCCACAACCCACATCTCTACAACATTTACAATGGCACAGGACATTCTGTGTTATCAAGGTTGCAAAACAGACCACCAGAATGAAACACATCCTCAACGGCATCGAGCTTTTTTTCATTTAGAGTCTTTTGGACTTTCTCTTTTCAGCACGGTTTCTGGAGGGGCAGTAGCAATGCGCTGTGTCTCATAGACAGACATGGAAAAACAAAACAAAACCGTGGTTCAAAGGTTATCTAAATTTTGGTCATGTCTTAGAGTGTTTTGTGATGGCTTTGAACAATTGTCTTCTTTTAATCTCATCTAGTGGCAAAAAACGACACAACTTCAGTGTACACTTCGCGACAGTTGTGACAGCATCCTGATTTTATAACTCTCTGTAATATCAAAACAGCATCGGCTGGGAATAAATTCCAAAGGATCCTTTATTAAAATATCTAAAAGAGGTCTATAAATATTTATTTATTTTTCTAAAAGAGTTTGGAGTTTCCACTTTGCTTATGCCCCTTCTAGACAGGCCAGGGTGGAGCAGAGGGTGCTCCCTGGAGCAGAGGGTGCCAAAAAGAGGAGGCAGTGGCATCTGCCCCACCTGCTCACTCACAACTTACAGAGCTAGGATTACAACAAAAAACGTAAACGGCATAACATCGCTGTCCACATTTTGATGGTTGAGTTCCTCCCTTCTGTACGACGCCCTGTCTGGGACAGTGAGTGAGAGGGAGGGTGGCCAATCAGGGATGCCCCTCGCCCGTGTCCTGCCTTCAGAACTCCCACTCCAGGGCCTCCTCCCGATTGGCAGCCCTCTCTAGCCGGTAGATGATGCTGTTCAGGTTGGCCATCTTCTCATGCCGCCGCTGCAAGTTGGGGTTCACCTTGGTGCTGGGGTGCAAGGCCCCAGCTGTGTCGGCAGTGGGGCTGGCACTCGGCACTTTGGCAGGGGGGGCACCAGGTGGGGATGGGGAGATGGGCGCTGAGGACGAGGGCACAGGTGACACAGACATCATGAGGCCTGGTGAAGAGGCGGCCGAGGGCGAGTTCAGTGACACCTCCAGGCTGCAGCGTGACGACTCCGAGGCCGACTTAAAACTCAGGGGGTCCGGGTGTAGCCGCTCTCCACCCCTGCTCTCCTGGGCGGGCTGCAGTGCAGGGCAGTCTGGGGTGGTCCTGCCTGGAAGAAGGGGCCCGGGGGCTGCTTTTGGGAGTCCATCGTTACGTGGAGGGCTGGGATGCATCTCCTCGGGGGAACCGTGGCCGTTTTCCAGCTCCCCTGAGTCCTGGAGCTGGCTGTCCGCCTTTTCCTCAGCATCCTCTTCAGTCTCTTCCTGCTTAATCCTCACCTGCGCTGCGTCCTGGGCAGTCAGGGACGTGACGCTCTCCTCTTGGCCCTCCCGAAGCTCCAGTTCCTTCACAGTAGGCTTCTGGTCTTCAGCCTCAGAGTCCGGGCTCTGCGGGGTGGGGTCTGGCTGGGAATGGCCTGGCGGGAGGACGCCAGGACCCCCACTGGGGTCAAGGTCTGGTTCGTCTTGGGTCCCCTCCACCAACATCTCCCGGCGCATCCGGGACCTGGGGCAGAAATGGCGGTGAGCGAGGGGCTGGACAGGGATCCTGGCTAATCCTGGGCTCAATCCACGAGTGGTCTTTTGACCCCACCCACTCCCCAGGGGCCTCACTAGGCATTGAGCTTCCTCACATGCAGTGTCTTAGCGAGTCCTCTTGACAACCCTTCCAGGTGGGTGCTATCATTACCCCCACTTCCTACAGGAGGGAACAAGTCTCCGAGGTGCTGAGTGTCTTCTCACAGGTCACAGAGCCAGTGAAGTGGCAGAGCCAGGACTTAAACTCAGGACTGCTGGATTCCAAAGCTCATGATCTAGACCTGCACTGTCCAGTTCAGGAGCCACTGGCCACATATGGCTCTTGAGCATTTGAAATGTGGCTAGTTCGAATTGAGATGTGATGGAAGGGCAAAGTCCACACCAAATTTTGAAGGCTTAATACAGAAAATATGTAAAAGATCTCATCAATAAAGTTTTTATATTGATTACATCTTGAAATTGTTATGTTTGTATATACTGGACTACATAAAATATACGACTACAATTAATTTCATCTGTTTCTTTTATTATTTTTTTTTAATGTGGCTACTAGGAAATTCTAAATCACATATGTGATTGCATTATATTTCTGTTGGACAGCACCGTTCTAGAGCATTTCTCAAAGCCAAACTCAGATCTAGTTTGAGGCAACAACTCCCTGTTTCTTTCCTGGAGGGACTCGTACACATCAGCCCAGAGGGGAAACTGAGGCACAGAGAGTGACCTGTCCAGGTCACCCACCACAGCACACAGAGGCAAAGCTGGGACCAGAGCCGGATACCCCAAATTCTAGTCCAGAACCCATTCTCTCTTCACTTCAACAGCCTCCCCTCTTTGGGAGGGAAACTTAGTCCCATACACTATGTTTTAGAGCAGGAAGAGCCAGGAATGGGTCTCAGTCCATTAATTATCTTCCTGATAGCAAACAAGGTCCAGAGAGGTCAGATGACCCATCCAAAGTCAGAGTGACAGGGCTTCCTCAGCACCTCCAATGCTGTAGCCCTCTGCCCATTTATATTAATAATAAAGCATAATAAAGCACATGTTATTGATACATAATACTGACAATTGTAATTATAAACATTATAATGGATGCTTATCGTGTACCAGGCCAACAGCCAGTCATTCACACCATAGTACAAATTAGTCCTTGCAATGCCTGATTCCCAAACCTATAGCAAGGCAAACCTGGTAATTTTCCCCCCAAAACCTCCTGTTGTTTGCAGTTCCCAGAGCTCACTGCAGTTTGTAATGATACATTCATATGAGCACTTGTTTGATAGAGGCCTTCCCTGCTAGTCTGTGAGGGATGCTAAGGGCAAGAACTTTGCCGTGTTCTCTTCGGTGCCTGGCACAGAGTATGTGCTCAATAAACAATCACCAAATGACATAATGTATTCTTCTATAACTACGACTCTTTGAGAGTGATTTCTTTTGGGAGTGCAATTCTCTTTGCTCCTTGGTGCAAACTCCTATTCATCCTTCCAAACCCAGCTCAAATGCCACCTCTTCTGTTAGGTCTTCCCCAGGCAGAATTCCCTTTTCCCTCAGCCCCTATTCCTTCCTGCTTTACAGCATTTATTAGGTTGTAGGGAAATTATCTGGTTTGTAATTTTAAGCTCCCTAAGGACAGGGATGTCCTTTGAACTTTTGTATCCCAGACCCTGGCTCACTGTACACATGGCAAATATTTGTTGAATGAATATGCTGGATAATAATGGAATGCTCAGTTCCTGTGAGAAACAAGAGGGGAGAGGATGTCCTTATATCCCCCAGGGAGGGAAGGAGGACGTGAGGCTTTAAGGACCTATGTCATTTAACATTTGGCAGGCTCTGGGCCTGAGCCAGACAATAAACAATATTTAACACTGTGTTTCTGCTTCAAGTTTTTCATTTGATCCTCGAGTCAGCATTGTTGGCTAAGTATTAGGTTCCTTATCTGTAAAATAGGGATGAGACTCAGAGAGGTACAGTGACTCGCCCAAGAACACACAGCCAAGATGAACTCAGGTCTTTGTGATGCCCATGCCTGGCTGTGGAGACAGGAGATTTCACCCTTCTAGTCTCCTCTTGCTCTCTTCCCTTGGATCAAGAGACCTTTTCTTTGCCCCTGGAACACATGCATGGACTCTTGTCTCTGGCACCACGTGGACACCAGACATTTCTTGCTCAGGAATCTTGACAGGGGATGCCTCAGAGACAGCCCCTGAAATCCTACCAGTCTGCTCCCCAGGGTCTCGCTGGCCTCAGGAAGCCCCTCTGCAGTCTTCTGGGGTCCTGCCAGACCCAGTCAACAACAAACTCCCAGGAAGCCTAACCCACTGCAGGTCAGTGACTGAGACTGGTGCCTGGTGAGTGGGCGGAATCAGCCACTCCCCATAGGGCTGCCGGAGGGCTTTCCTCTGGCCTCGGGAGTGGGGGAGGCCAAGAGACCGGAATCGGGGCTCCAACATGAGGCTCAGTGGGAAGTTAGGGTTCCTCAGGCCTGTGCCGCAAACACCATCACCTGTCCCTTACAGAGGCAGGCGCAGAGCAAGCTGGGGAAGTAGTAATAAAGATAGGGACAATAGAAACGTCAGCACCCGCCACATACCCTGTGCCAGGTATTTTACGTAAATATGTAAGCTCCTCGAATCTGCAGGACAACTCTGTGACGTAGATTCCATGGTTCCCACTTTATAGGTTAGAAGACTGAGGCTCAGGGAGGTGAAGTGACTTGCCCCGGGTCTCACAGCTGGAAATGGTGGAGCTGGGATTTACAGCACGGTTTGTCTGTGTTCTAAATCCAAACACCCATGCAATACGGTCTCCCCATCTCCCAGAGGCCATGCTGGGCTCCCTGCAGGCCCTGAGATGGGGAAGGGGGTCCAGCCGAGACCTTGCCCACCTCCCAGGGGCCCGCCCGCCCCAGTAGGCCCACCTGTAGTTGTGGAACCAGTTGACGACGGTGTTGGTCTTGAGGTTGAGCTGAAAGGAGAGGAGCTCAATGGTCTGCTGGGAGGGGTAGGGCTCCAGCTGGTAGGCCTTCCTCAGCGCCTCCTTCTCCTCGGGGGCCAGTACCACGCGAGGCTTCTTGATCTGCAGGAGGCTCAGGTCCTGGGGCTGCAGGCAGGGGCTGGGGCACTCGGAGCGAGTAGCTGGAGACTCACTGTCGGAGCCAGTGCTGATGAGTCCGTACCTGCGCTTCAGGTAGGCTGGGGCGGGCAGGGGAGGCGGGCTGAGCGGGGCCGGCCCGGCCCACTGCTACGTGCACCCCACCCCCCAGCGGCAGCGGGAACCGCTGAAGGGGCTGAACCTCAGAGAACCTCTGTGCCCTAAAAGTGGGGGTCTGCTCCCTGTCTCATCCTTTTCTCTCTCCTGGCTCTCCTTCCACATCCTGCCAACGCCTCCGCTGAGACGCTTGCCTGCCCACACCTGCCTGAGAGTGAGGGTGCGTGCTTCCCCCTTAAGGCCGGTCGCTGGCTAGCACCCAAAGTGTTAACATGCCGATGCTTAGCGGGGTGCCTCACAGATAGCAGATTCTCAAAACAGGGTGCTATGAGGCATCTCTGCGTGGACAGAAGCGCCACTGAAATTCACCACAGTCGTGTAGGGAGCAGGGGCAGGACATTAATTTAAACAGTAATTGTATGATGTATCTCAACCTCAGTTTGTCAAAATGTGAAAAAAAAAAAATGCTTTTTCAGAATGGAGGAGGTCAGGTATTAGGGTCTCATTTAACCCTCACAGCAATGCTCTGAGGTAGATGCCACCACCTCTTAATTTCAGATGAAGAGAATGAGGCACAGAAAGGGGAAGAAACTTGCTAAAGGCCACACAGCCAGGAAGGGGCAGGCCGAGTTCTCGACTGCAAAGTCTCTGATGCCGACAGCCGAGCCTGGCCTTGGCTTTGGCCCACGTGCCCCTCACAGGCTGGCTCGATGCTGGGCTCTCCTCATGAGCTGCCTGGCTGCTCCGGATGACAACTTTTCAACTCCTCGTATCTCATCCCCCAACTGGACCCTGAGCTTTTTGAGGTCAAGGATTCCCTTATGCACAGCATGGGATTGGGAGGGCGCACAGTGGGGTGCTCAGCGCCAGCTCATTTCTTCAGGGATAAGAGATACTATTGGACGAGGTAGGAACCTGCAGTCTTCTTGTCCAACTCCCCCAGGACTCTTGCTTGCCGGGTCAATTCTGTGCTTTGCTGTGCAGGATCTGGGTAATGGGCAAAGGAGGATCTATCTATGTATTATCTACCTACCCATCTATGGATCATCTATTTATCTATCTATCTATCTATCTATCTATCTATCTATCTATCTATCTATCTATCATCTATCATCTGCCTATCTACCATCTACCTACCTACCTACCTACCTACCTACCTACCTACCTACCTACCTATTTTATATAGTAGGGGCTTGATGCAGAGAATGGAGGGACCAGAGAGGGAGCGTTTTGGGGACCGTGCAGTGGGGTTGGTAAAGACTTTAATAAAGTAGTTATGGGTGTGAGGAGGGATGCTGAGAGAGATGAGGGATGGGCATTTTCATGGGAGAAACAGTAAATATTTGAATGGTTTCAATTCTATTCTGTGGGATTACTATTCCTTACACCCCACACCAGGCTGAGACGGGACCCCTGCGGCCCTGGGTTTATTGGGGTTACAACTAGATCTGGTTCCAATGGGAAAACCCGAGGGCAGACCCGGAGGACCCACGGCTCACCTTTCTTCTCCAGCTTCTTCATGTCCCGCAGCCTCTCCACATTATGGGGGTCACTGAGCCACAGCTGCATGCGCACAAAGGGCTCCCGCCCCTTTAGGCTCAGCTTGTGCCAGGGTTTTGGCCGGGACAGCAGGTCAGACACGGAGCCCTGAGTCAGGCCCAGGATACTCTCCCCGAACAGCCGCTGCCCTGGGGACAGGGGAGGAGTGCCACCGGTCACCCCGGGCAGGGCCGAGGTATTCTCAGGGGAGACGGGAAATGGGAGAGTCAGGGGAGAAGCCGGGATGTCTCCACGAACAGACATGGGGGAACCCACACCCACTGTGGATCTCGAGGGGACCTTTCTACAAAATAGGAGACTGTGGGGGAGACCAGAAGCTGCCCACAACGCTTTTGTCATTTAGACGTTCGTCACTCCTAGGAGACCTCTGCAATTGTCTGCAAGCCGACCCCTGATCACCTTGTTAGGGAGTAATTTGACAGATTCTATCAAAATGTCAATGCTCCTATCCTCTGGTTCAGCAATTCCACTGGGATTTATCCTCCAGTTGTACTTGCCCAAGGGCACGAGGACGCATCCGGACGTAGTTTCAGAGGTGGCAAAAAACTGGAAATAACTGAAATGCCCATCAGTTGGGTGAAAAATGTAGGGCACCCACGGCCTGAAACACTTTGCAACAGTGAAAAAGAATGTTGGCAGTCAAATCATTCTAATGTGGAAGGGTGTCCACAAAACAGTGTTAATTTTTCAAAAGCAAGTTGTAGGACAGTGTATGTATGTGTGTCATTTCATCCATATAGAAAAGAGAAAAGAAGAAACTAGTGTATTCTTGCATGTGTTCAGAAAGTGTCAAAGATACATAAAAACTGGACTGGAGGCTGGGGGTTAGTTTATTTACTTTGTAACTTATTATAACTCTCTAGAAACCCCGGTCAGAGTTAGATGCCTCCTAGAGGGTCCCAGGAGCCCCAGGGATGACTGACACCTTCAGGCTGGACCCCAGCGCCTCGGGGTCTCACTGTGGGCACTTTCCTAGGTGAGCAGGAGCCAGCCAGGGTGGAGGCAGTCCCCCCAGCTCCCACCACCCCGTACCTAGGTTATTGTCGGTGAGGACCTCTTTGACCCTCTTGGTGATGGAGTACGTGTCCAGCTCAGGGGACATGGCCACAATCTCCTGGATGCCGCCCGCGGCCTGGCTGCCTGAGTACATCTTCCCACTCAACGAGGAGCCGGAGCGGCCTTCCGGCTGCTGATTCTCCTTGCTGCTCTCCAACGCCAGGCTCAAGGGCTCCTGGGAGCTCTTCTCGGGCTCCGTGGGGCTAGGGGGTGGGGATGGCGAGGACCTTGGTTCGGTGGGACTGGCTGTGGGCCACAGAGAGACACAGAAGGCAGTTACTGCAACCTGGCATAGACACACACGGTTTGGACAGGCTTGTTTTGTTACATAGAGCCAAGAGTTGGCAACAACCCATTTTGCAACCACCATAGTAATATCTCAGGCAGGGACAGCCAGTCCTGCATGGGAAAACTAGCAGATGAAAGTTTACATAGTCGCAAAGTACATCCCCACAAGATACTTATTAGTTACAAAGGAAAAAATAGTAACTTTACAGTAGAGATAACTGGCAGCCACCACCTTAAGCAAGTGATCAAAGTTAATGTCACCAATCACGGGGCAAGTCAACAATTGGTGCCTCCTGATACGAGGTTCCCAGGACGCAGCATCACTTCTGTGATATGACTGCCAAAAGTGCATGGCCTGAATGATACCACGAGGAAGCATCAAAGCCGACCCGAGACCGTGTATAAAATAACTGGCTTCACTGTAATTTCTTGCTTGTGCCAGATCTCTCCCTTAGCAGATGATAATGATGACAATATTTAATAAAACTTACTTTGATTGAGCACTTACTACATGCCCAGGGTAGTGTTACATATTTTATGCCCATGATCTCAAGTCACTAAAAAAAACACATCTACGAGGAAGGTACTATTGTCATCCCATTTTATAGATGAGGAAACTGAGGCTCAGAGAGGTTCAAAAATGTGTGCCTAGGGTCACACAGTGACCCATGGCAAAATCAGGACAAGAGCTCAGGTCTGCTTACACCCCACCCTGTCCTTTCGTCCACCGATTACGAGCCCCAGGAAGGCACAGACTGCATGGGTGTCTTTGGAGCTTGGGGGGTTGGGGGAGGAGCAGGAGGCACTGGGCTGATATCTCTTGAGTGAAAATTTCAGCCAGGACCCGATTACCCTGAAAGTTGCAGAGTGAAGCCTCAAACTTCTGAGTCGTACATCAGAGCCCCGTGTGGCTGACAGCCCATGTCTGGGGTCTCGAGGATCCTAAGGTCCCACCTGACCCCACATTGGCTGATCTTGGATATCTAGGTGGCATCCGTGTGATGCTGGAGCTGACATGGACACATCTCCGGTCACTGTCACCAGTAGAGACGCAAAGCTGGTGGGGAAGGGCCAGCCTGGGAAAACAAGTGGCTGTTTCAAGTGACCACAGGTTGCCGGCAGGCTCAGCTGGAGGAGAATGGGCAGGTCTCTGGAGACATCGGCCCTCGGAAAACCACCTCTCCACATCTCCACTGAAAGGGCCAGATTTCCAGCCAGAGAAGCAATGGGATGAGAGATGGAGATGTACCCAGATGTGGACCACCCCCACTCCTCCACCCCCACAGAAGGCGGGCCTCTTCTGACTCCTCTTCCAGGACTGCTTCTGACAAAATTACTGAAGGATTCAGAAACCAACTCTACCAGGAGGAACACGCTAACCACAAAGGGCCGGGAGGTCGAACATGAACAGTCAGGTGGGGGTTGGAGTGAGGGCTGCTGGACAGGGGTGTGGGCAGGAAGCAGAGGAGAGAGCAGGGTGAGCAACTGATGTCGGTTTGCCTGGGGCTTTCCTGGTTTCAGCACAGAAAGTCCCATGCCCTGGACAAACGGGTCAGTAGGTCATGATACAGACAGGGAAGGAGAGATGGAAGGAGAGATGGAGAGACAGAGCAAGCAGAGGTAGAAGACGATGGGAGGGAGGTGCAGAGTGAGAGAGACAGAGAGGGATGGAAAAGGGAAGCCAGAGAGAGAGAGAAATGGGACAAAGAAACACTAAGAAAGCCAAGGGCGGAGGAGACCCTGATGGGGGCAGAGACGGGTAGGAGACAGCAACTGTGTGGGGGGAGCGGGGCTTCCTCAACTGCTGGAGAATTCTGAGAAGTGCCTGGAATACTGATCAACCACTGTGGGCGTCACTGACAAGGCTGGTTAATTAACTGGGCTCCATGGCCGGCAGCTGGTGCGGATGGGAGGGCATGCTTTTAACCCTCCCCCAGCATCCAGCTCACCCCCAACGCCCTGGAGGTCAGGGGCTCCAGCGCTAGTGCCTGCCCGGTGGCCAGTGTGGAGGGGCCATGGACCAAAGGGGGGCTGGGACAGGTCCAGACTCACCCCAAAAGCCAGACAACATGGGATCTTGTGGGCAGTGGATCATTCTCCTGCCTTATGTTGTGGACGAGCAGTGGCTTTGGTTGAATCAGCCACCACCTGCCCCATGTGGGTAGCAGCTACCACTCACATCTCTGCTTCCATAAACCTGGGGCCCTGGCTTCCCGGCCTGCAGGTGAGCGGGGGACAAGGTGTTCACTCTCACCGGCATTCATCTTCCTTCCCAAACCGTACGATCCTGCCTCCCAACCTTGGTTGGTACTGTTTTTTCTACCATGAACATTCTTGACCTTTGCCTAACCCTATCCTAACTCAAATTCTCCCACAACAAAAAAATTAAACAAACACCCCCTTCCCCCAAACAATTAGACATCAGGGAAGTCACATCAGAACTACAGTGAGATACCATTTCATACCCACTAGGATGGCAGTAAGAAACAGAGACTAGCAAGTGTTGCCAAGGATATGGAGAAACAGGAACCCCCATACATTGCTACTGGGAATGTAAAATGCTGCAATTGCCAAGCAAAACAGTTTGGAAGTTCCTCAATAAGTTAAATACAGAATTACTAAATGACCCAGCAATTCCACTGCACATGTAGATCCAAAAGAATAGAGAATAGGTGTTCAAAAACATGCACACGAACGTTCATAGCAGCATTTGTGACAATAGCCAAAAGGTAGTTTACCTATACAATGGAATATTACTCAGCCATGAAAAAAATGGAATTCTCATACACGCTACAACACGGAAGAATCTTGAAAACATGATGCTGAGTGAAAGAAGTCAGACACAAAGGCCACCTAGTATGATTCCATTGACACGAAATGCCCAGAACAGGTAAATCCACAGAGACAGAAAGCAGACTGGTGGTGGCCAGGGGCTGGGAGGAGAGGGGAAAGTGGCAGTGACCGTTTAATGGGTATGCGGTTTCCCTTTGGGGAGATAAAAATGTGCTGGCACTGGACAGAGGTGCTGGCTGTATAACACTGTGACTGTGCTAAACGCCACTGACACCTTAAAATATGGCTAAAGTGGTCAATTTTATGGTATGTGAATTGTACCACAGGGAAAAAAAGTCAACTAATTAAAATACAACGCAACAACAAAAAGGGTGGGCACCCTGGGAAAGCAGGGCAGCCCCATGGTTAAGAGCCCCCTGCGTTCTGATCCTGGCTCGGCCACTAACTGGCCAGTGATGCCGGGCCAGTCACCACGCTGTTTATACCCCTGGTTTCTTCTCTGTACAACAGGGAACACATGGCGTGAAGATTGAGAAAGAAAGTGCTGCAAGCGCTCAGCAAGTGGGACAAATGGTCGCCGCCATTATCATGGGGTGTATTTGTCCCCACAACAGCCTAATGGAGCAGAGCATTTCCATTAAAAATTTTAAATTATAAAATATTTCAAAGCTATAAAAATATACGGAAAATGTAAGTCCTCCCTCCCTTCCCCTGGCCCATTACCTTAATAGATGTTAACACTCTCTTATTTGCTTCAAATCTCATTCGTTTAAAAGAAAAAAACAAACAGGGAGAGCCGGAGCCTCCCCTCCCCTCCCCAGCGCTCCCTGGCCCCTCCTGTCCAGAGCAGCCCCTTTTCCCAGGCAGGCGACAGTGGCGCCTTTTTCTCATTTTAATGCATAAGCTTGTAGCCCTAATACCATAACAATGTGTATTGCTGTGTGTGGGTGTTAACTTCTAAAATAAATACCATCACTGGGACATGTGCTTTTGTTGTGTGTTTCAGGCCGCATTCCTGTTGACACCTGTCAATCTGGTTTATTTCTGTGACCCTGAGATGCGGTTTTGTCCTGTGGACTGATCCCCACTTTACAGATGGGCCCACTGACTGCGCTAAGGTCCTGGGATTCAGGGTCCGGCCTCAGTGTGTCTTCCTTTCTCTGGTCTCAGTGGGCAGGTCAGATGTCCTGTCCTCGCAGCCATGCCCACCTACAGCCCGAGTGGGCACCTCAGCAGGTCCCCAACAGGCCCGCCCACTGGTTGTCCCAGAGGAGGGACCCTGGGCTCCACTCTCCCGCTCTGTGGCTTTGGGCAACTCTCTGAACCTCAGTTTCCTGCCCCAGGCAAAGTCCAAACTCCATCCTGCCTGTGCATCACTAGCGGATGGGTCCTGGCTGCCCAAGGCCCTGCGCTAGGATGCGTTCTGGCTGCGTGCTGGATTCTTGGGAAAAAGAGATCAAGCAGAGATTCCTGACGGGGATGTGGGTGGGGCTCCGCATGCAAATTATTTCCTCTACTTGCTCTGGCGCTACCTAGAGGTTTAACACCAGCGGCAGATGCATCTGCCTGGTTGAAGGAAGGATGAGAGGGAAGTAGGGACACCCCCTAGGAGCCCACTGCAGTCTTCCAGGGGAGCGATAATGGTAGCCGGGGCAATGGGGCCGGAGGGAGGGGCAGACATGGGCAGGAAAGCAGACGCACGTGCCATTGCACGGACCGGAATAGCGAGGGCTCACCACAGTTCTGGGGGGCTGGCAGCACCCCTCGAAAGAGCCCTGTGGATACTCACCCTGCACGGCGCTGGGCTGCTGGCTGACCGCCTGGCCAAGCTGGTCCGAGAGCCACAGCTGCATGCGTATGAAGGGCTCCCGCCCCTTCTGTGTCAGCTTGCTCCACGGCTTCGGCCTGGACAGCATGTCACTCACACTGCCTTGTGACAGACCCAGCACCTGGGGACGGGTGGGGCAGGAAAGGTGGCTTAGCAGGACCCTGGGACACAGGCTGTCCCCTCCCCTCTCCTCCCAAGACCACTGTTCTGTCCCGACAGGACATTTGTTCTTCATTTCCCAAGTGCCTACTATGTGACTGCAATGTACCCCCACCTTCAGTGCCCTTCTGTATGTCCCTACATGTAACAATCCTACCTAGACTTTCAGACCCCTCAAGTGCTCCCTCCTCCAGGAAGTTTTCCTATGTCTCCCACTTAGGTCACTTCTCCCTCGTCTGGGTTTGTCTCATCCTTTGCCAGCTACTCTGCTATGGGCAGAGGTGATATTAAAAGCTGAATAACCACTGGTACTGGGGGGGCACCAGCCAACCAGGAGACCCCTGGATGGACTGAGCCTGAACCCTTCAGTGGCTGGACCATGGGAGGGATGGACAGTCCTGAAGGAGGAGAGGAAAACGGTTATTCCTAACCAGGTGAAAATGTTTTACCGCTTCAACAACCGTAGAATTGAACGCCAGCCTTGCCCACGGCCCCCCTGCCCACAGGGCCCAGGGACAGCCGGATAAAGGAAAAAGGGCTCTGGGGGTCACGGGGACCTGGGTTCGAATCCTGTGTGCACCCTGTTCTTGCTCACACATGCTTCTTTCTGGACCATGGGCACTGGTGGCTGGGTCCTCAGGTGGCCCCCCCTCCCCAGGGGCCCCATGGCCTCGAGCCTCCCGAAGCGGCTCCCCTACTGTCTTCACCTTCTCCCCAAAGATCCTCTGGCAGATTCCATTCTTGGCTAGCTTCTCCTTGACCTGGCGAGTCAGTTCCAGTGTGTCCACCTCACGGTACATGTAGAGCTCGTACTGCTCGGGGGTCAGGGGTGGCACGGTGGGCTTCAGCGTGCGTGGCACATACGCTGGGTAGTAGGCCAGCCGCCCGCCACTGCCCGCCTCGGGGACGCCCCCCTCAGCCTTGAGCTCGCCCACCCTGGGGGGCTCGTCCTCACCCCCGGCCGCTTCGTCCTCGGGGGCCGAGGGCGCCTCGTCCCCACGGGGCCAGGCCCGTCCGTTGGGCTGGCCAGAGTAGCTGGAGGAGGACGAGGAGAGTGAGGGCGAGACGGAGGCATAGGGGCGGCTGAGCAGCCCGCGGTCCGAGGCCCAGTGCTGGTCGAAGTAGCCGGCGTCCCCGATCTCTGACTTGACCTTCCGGATGATGCTCTGCACGAAGGCGGCGGGGGACAGGACGGTGAGGGACGTCTGTGTGGCACTGCTGCTGATCCCCCCGCTGCCAGCGCCACTGCAGACACCACTGTCCTCCTGCTTGACGTAGGTCGGGGCCCCGTTCTGGCTCACGGCTGCCAGGGAGGGCCGCTCTGGGGGCGAGGGGGGCACCGAGCGGCCCCGGGGGCCTGCCTCCATTTCCAGCAGGGCCTGCTGCTGTGCTTGCATCTCCCGGCGCGCCTGTTCCAGAATGTTCTTGATGGCATCTTCTGAGGTACTGGCAGAGGCTGTGCCATTGGTGATGCTCAAAGGAGCCATTGAGTTCTTGGGCTCACCTGTGGGGAGGACGACAGGGTGGCCAGAGGCCCATCATTAGGGCACGGCCTGAGGGGCTGAGATGGTTACAGCTTCAGTATTTACAGCAGCAACTTGTAGGAGGCAATCTGTGTCCACAAATTAGGAACTGGTTAAGTAAACTATGGTCAATCTGTATGGGAGAATGTCAGGTAGCCTTTACAAATCAGGGGGACAGTGAGATTTAGCACGTGTGGAGAAAGTGCTCAGGGGATAAGGTAATGTAATAAAAGACTTGTCTTTTACATATGCTATGACCCATCTATGCAAATGTTCAAAGACAAGGAAAATACTATAGCCCATAAAAGAGGCTGCTTCATTTACTCTAACAGCAAAATAGTGGCATGAACCCAAATGCCCACGGAGAAGAGAGTAGTAACATAATCTTGAGTGAAAACTGCAAGTCCCAGATGATACACAGCATAACCTTTCTATAGAGCTCCAAAACAAGCAAAAATAGCACAAAAAGTTAAGATGAAAATAAAAATCCCCTCCAATTTCTCTCCCAGAGGCAACTACAGGAAATATTCTCATGTATTTCCTTCCGGTCTCTTTTTCAATTCCATGCGTGTTATGATCATACTCAATATGGGAGCATAGCCTGATTTGCCCCCATTTCATATCAACATGAGTAGTTTTTCCTATCATTAAAAGTTCTTCTATCTTTAATGGCTGCATATGCCACTGAGGGGGTAGTCTCTATTTACCCAATCCCCCACTGATGGACACTTAGGTTGTTTCCAGTTTGTCACTGTTGTGAATAATGATAAAGGAATAGCTTGTATATAAATCTCTGTCCCCATTTTCTTCGATTCCCTGAAGTAGAACTCCTGAGTTGGCAGTCAGCCACACTCATTTCCTCCCCGAGAACTGCTAGATGCTCTCTGCTTAGCATTCACTGTTGTCAGGGGCATGGGGTGATAAACTTGGCCTATTTCCTCATGCTGAACTCTTCACAGACCCTGAATGGCCCACTTGTGCAAAAGTTTCCCTCTGCTGTGATGTTGCCTTTTTAATTTTCCTGCTGCCTTGTTTCTGACCCCCCAGTTGGGAGAGCACTGCATAGGGAGTCAGAAGACCTGGGTTCTCCTTTGGTCTCTGTGTAACTGGGAGCACATATCCCCCCCTCTGACCTCAGTTGTCCTGTCTTTTTAGTGGGAGAGTTAGAATAGATTGCTTCTCACGGTTATTTTCACCCCAGTATCGTGTTTTATCCACATCTGTAACTGGTGTCTAGCACATAGTAAATGTTTACTGAATGACTGCCTTTCTCTTGCTACAGAAGTTGACCAAGAAGGAAGAAATTAGTGTATACACCATAGGGGCTCGGCAGATTATAGGGGTGGGGCAGTGTAGGTTCCTAGCAGGGTAAGCCTGCCTCCAGCCCTACCAGGAACCAGGCGGGAGGGAGGGCCCTTGGGAAACTAGGCTCCCAGCAGCAAGTTGAGGCTTGGGAATGGGACACTTGCTGAGTTGCCACGAGGGGGCAGCACACACCGCAAAACGGAGTGGGAGCTCTGCAACCTGTTCTAAAGTCAGCAACTGTCTACAACTGTGTTGAGTTACACTGTGCCGGGTGCAGGCAAGCAAATTGGTCCCTGGCCACCAGAAGCCCCCAGACCTGTGGGAGGGACAGCCACACCAGCAGAGTCATTTGCAACATGAACAAATGCAACAAGAGCGACACTATAATGAGAACATAAATTGTAACAATGGCTAACCTTTCAGGGGCACCTGCTACATGCCAGGCCCCAGGCTGAGTGCTTGCCAGTCCTGGTCTCATTTGAGCCTCCCACCGCCTTAAGAAAGGAGCATTAATACTGTCCTCATTTTAAAGATGAAAATGGAGGCACAGAGAGGCTAAGTAACTTAACATGTTGTGTACGGATCACGAGAATCTTCACGAGGGATTTAAACCCCGCCATACGCAACGTGTTAAACTCGCCCAAGGTCACACAGCTAATAAACAGCAGGGTCAGAATTTGCATCCAGGCCAGTCTGGCTCCATTGCACCCAACATATAGGTAATTTTGGATGATCCAAGGATGGGCATCATCCAAAACAGGGGTGGGGGGCTTCCTGGAGGAGGTGACTTTTGAGTTGAGTCACAAAGTATGAGCAGGAGTCAGCCAGGTGAAACGTGTCTGGGATGAGGATGGCATTAGGGGTGAGCATGACCATGGTCATCAGCAGGTCATGTGAGAGGCATGGAGGGGGTGGGAAGGGTCGGAAGATTGTAGGCCTGTTGAAGAGCTGGGACTTTATCCCGAGGACAATGGGGAGCCACGGGAGGCTTCTGAATAGTGACGGACCACGTGTGTGTTCTAGAAAGATCCCTCTGGACTCTGCAGAGACAATGGGATAGAGTGGGGCCTACAATGTCATTGGCAAGATCAGTGAAGAGGCTGCCACAACGGTCCCAGCAAGTGATGACGGTGACTCACAAGGCTGGTGACAATTGGGGTGGGGGATGGACAAGCTTTAAAAAAACACTTAGAGGGTGAGTGGCCCCTGGGTGGGCTGGCTGCCAGGCTGCCAGGGCTAAGGGGTTTCTAGCACCACCCGTGACAGGTTCCCAGCCCTGAGTCGGGGGTTTGGGGAGGGAGTGAGGGGTAGAGGAAGACGATGAGCTCTGTCTCAGACATGTTGAGTTTGAGATGCCAGTGGGGACCAATTGGGGTCTGGCCTAGAGACCAATTTGGGCGCTGTTGGTTGTTGAAATTTCCAGGAGTGGATGAACTCATCTAGGAAGAGTAGGAAAGTCAGAGGGTCTGGGGTGGAGCCCCGGGGAAATCCCCAATTTGCAGGGCTGATGGAGAAAATACACTGTGGTGGACTAAATAATGCCCCTCCCAAAATAAATAAATAAATAAATATCCACATCCCCACAATGTCTGGGACTGGCGAGTATGTCACCTTACATGGCAAAGGGGACTTTGCAGATGTGATTAAGGCTATAGATCATGAAATGGGGAGATTGTCCTGGCTTATCTGGGTGGGCCCTGCGTAATCCCAAGGCTGCTTATAAGACGGGAGGCAGGGTGATCAGAGAGAGAGACTGAAGAGGCCATGATGCTGGACTGGACGATAGATGAAGGGGCCACAGGCAAAGAGTGCAGGCGGCCTCTAGGGGCTTGAGACGGCGAGGAAACAGATTCTCCCCTGAGCCTCCAGAAGGACCTGGCCCTGCCGAATCTCTGACTAGCCCAGGGAGGCTGGTTTTGGACTTCAGACCTCCAGCATCATAAAACAAATCTGCATTGCTTTCAGCCCCAGTCTGTGGCTAACACCGGTGCCCCAGGGGAAGGTGTGACCGCCAGGTCTGAGGCAGGAGGAGCCAGGACAAGTGTCTCCTTGGGAACCAGAAGGGTGAGACGAATGGTCAGAGGTGAGGCTCAGGCCTGCGTGTGTTTCACAAGCTCCTGTGTGATGATGATCACTGAGCCTCTTGAACCTGAGGACATCGTACAACCCAGACCAGTGCTGCCAACAGAACTGAGCGATGCGGGAGGTGTCCTGAGATGTGCTGTCCCGTACGGCCACCCGCTGTCGCCTGTGCCATGTGGCTTGTGCGGCTGAAGAACTGAAGTTGCACACGTTTAAAATCAGGTTGAATGGATACACTCACGGGCAGCGAGTGGCTCCATACCGGACAGCACAGGTCTGGCTGCAGACTGTGCGAGAGGCGAAGACGTTCTGACCTGCTTGCCATCCCCTCTGGAGTGGACAGAGGGGGGAGAGGGGCTTAGAGCAGGCCCTGGAGGCTCTGGCCTCGCCGGCCACACTCACCGCCCTTCTGCGACTCAATCTCCTTCTTGGCCTGCTCCAGGATGCTCTTGATAGCGTCATCAGAGCCCGTCTCTGGCGTGCGGATCCTCGGGGTGATGCTGCCTAGGGCGGCAAGAAGGCATCTGTCGTGTGGGGGCCTGCGTGCTGGGGGCGGTCCCTGGAGCTGGGCCGGGTGAAGGCTGGTCTCCTCCTCCTGGGACCAGGGTCAGACCCTGAGTGTGTGTGGCAGGACAACCGCTGAGCTAGTCTGTGTGACAAACTGTGGACGTGCCAGTGGTTCTGGCTTGAAATAATAGCAAAACAATGATGGCAGCTACCATAACAGCTAACAGTTCTAACGCAGTTACTACGTGCTTTATACTCATTTAAGGCCCCTGCCTTGGAGGCTGATGGATGGGGCAACAGAGGCACAGAGGGCTCATGAGCAGCCTGAGCTCTCGCTGTGGGTAAAGGGCAGAGCTGGTACTTAAACTCAGGTGCTTGTGAGGGCAGAGCTTGGGCCCTTCACATGGATTACCCTAAAAACCAGGTCTGACGAGGCTGGCGGTGACCCAGGCCACTTTATGGTTGGGTAAACTGAGGCGTGGAGGTGAGGAGGGGGGATCTGCCAGGACAGCCCCTGGGGCCCAGCCTTTTCCCACCTTTATCAGCCTGAGTGGCCCCATGAGCCCATGAGGGCCAGGTGGGAAGGAAAGGGCAGCCCCAGACCCCAGGAAGAAGGGAGTTAGGACGTATTTCCTTATTTCAGAGGGGAAACTAAAGCTCAGAGAGGCGAAGTCACTTGCTGCAGGTCACACAGCTGGAGGCAGCAGAGCCTGTGTGCTCAGCCCCAAGCCAGCTGTATCCCCGGGCTTGGCTGTGGGACAGGCCGGCGGCGAGCACTCACCTCGCTGCCGCACCTGGATGGTCCTCAGGGCCAGCACGTTCTGCTCGTCCGACAGGAACTGCTTCATCTTGAGGAAAGGCTCCTTACCCTTCACTGTGAGCTTGCGCCAGGGCTTGGGCCGGGCCAGGATCTCGCTGACCGAGCCTTGTGACAGCCCCAGCACGTAGTGGCCGAACACTCGCTGTCCAATGTTGTGCTTGAGCAGCTGCTCCTTCACCTGGAATGCGATCTCCGCCGTGTCCAGCTGCTCCTCCTCTGCCCCGGCCCCCACCCCGGCCAGGCTGCTCCCGCCACCATCCGCTGGCTCGGGGCCCCCAGGCGGCTCAGGACCAGGAGCCGGGGTGGCAGGGGTTGTGGGGGGCTTGGCGCTGTAGAAGGCTGGGGGGAACACGAGCAGGCCACCTGCCTCTCCCTTAAACGCAGCCGGGGGCATCATGTGCTTGGACAGCAGCGTGTCCCCTGCCAGTCTTTCCCCTGAAGCCAGGCTAGGGAAGGGGGACAGTGAGAAAGTCCGTGGGCCGTCGGGGCCCAGGCCAGGGCCCAGCAGGGGCTGCCCGGGGCCTGGGGACAGGGGGTCTTCCGGCCCTGGTGGTGGTGGGAGCTGCGAAGGGGATGGGTAGGACGGCTCCGTGACCAGCGAGTCCTTGATGGAATCGTCCTCTGAAGGGTCCTCCTCTAGAGAGAGAGAGACAGACAGACGGAGGGAGAGAAGAGAGATGCGGAGAGAAAGACAGAGAAGCAGACGGTGATGGGGAGAGAGAGACAAGGAGAGAAATAACAAGAGAGATACAGAAAAAGACACAAGAGGGACAGAGATAGGGAAAGAAAGGAAGACAGAAATAAAGGGAGAGAGAAACCATGATGCATGAAATACAGCGACTCAGACAGAGGGAGACAGGCAGAGTGAGGGAGAGAGATAGAGGGATAGAAAGAGTGAGACAGAGAGACAGTGAAAGACAGAGAGAGACATACATAGAGACAGAAATTCAGAGAGAGCGGGAGAGAGGAGGGGGGAGAAGCGGGGTGGGGAGAGAAGTGCTATAGGCGTCCAGCAGTGCGAAGTGCGGACACTGCCTATAACTGCCAGCCACCCCCTCCCAACACCAAGACCAGGAGCTGAGCACAGGGAGGCCCAGCACCGCGCCCCAAAGGGGGATTTTGGGTAAATCCCACCCAGCAGGAGGACCCGCTTCCTGGGTGCCCCCGCCCCCCGCCCTGGACCCGCCTTGTCCTACGCATCTGCATTTCCCACAAAGTAGGCCCCATCACTGTCCCCATTTTACAGATGAGGAAACGGAGGCAGCAGAGTCTTGGCTGGGGCCACACGGCCGAAAGGTCGTGGAGCCACTGTGTGGGTAGGGGCCAGCGGCCGAGAAGGCAATTTGAGAGGGCAATGTCTGGAGGCCACTCCAGCGGTCTGCTGTGGGGTGCCATGTGAATGCCCTCCTTGTCCCGTGACCTCATCCTACTGCTCATGAAGGCTCGGGGGTGAGTGGAGCTTTGGGGGCCTCAGGAGGGCCTGAGCAAGCTGTGTGTCCTTGAGTGTGGGTGTGGACGTGTGTGGACACCCTGTGGGACAGCTGCCAGCTGGCTTCGCCGTGGATGGTGCCAGCTCAGTGCCAAGCATACAGCAGGTGCTTAATCAACGTGCACCCTTTTCTCCACCTCTCTCCTGCCAGTGTGAAAGGCAGTGGTCCATGGGCCCATATGGAGACCCACAGCAGCCCGCACCCGGCCCCTGAGCCCCCAGGACACCCCCTCCCCTACCAGGGCTGGGCAAGAGACCAGGCTTTTCCAGCAGGAATTTCTGTGCGGGGAAGAAGGCCTCCTTTGCCATGAGCAGCGGGTCCTCGGGCTTGGCCACACTCTGAGGAGACAAGAAGTCGGGCTGAGAGGGCATGGCTGGCAGAAGGCTCTCAGGGGCAGCCTGCGCTGTGGGGAGCGTGGAGGGGACGCTCACCTGGGGGAGGCCGCAGGTGCTGGAGGCCAGCTTCATGGCTTTCAGGATGCTGCCGGAGAAAGCGGAGAGTGTGAGGCCAGCCACGGTTGGTTTGTGTAGACGCCTTGGGGAGGCACTTGCACGGGCTCATCTTCCCTGATCAAGAGCTGCCCTCGCCCACTGAACACTGCACAGTGTCGGACTTGCTGTCATCACAGCTTTAAGGAGCAGGCTTAGGAACTGGTTCCCACGTTACCTAGAGGGGCGCCCGCCGTGCTAACTGACTCCCACGCATCTGATTAATGCATTGCTCCCCTCCCCCACTGCCCCAGTGCAGCTCAGACAACAAAGCTGCTTCGCATGTTTTCCTACAGGCAGCTCTTGATGGCAAAGGACTGAGCATGACACCCAAGGTGCCCGTGGAAGGGAGACGAGGGCACCCCAAAGTGGGGGCTGGTGGGCAGGAGGCAGATGATGAACTTTGGCAAGGGCGCTTGCTGTCCCAGCCAGGGGAGAGGGCTGGGGGTCAGTGGCGCCCCACTCTGCACAGTACCTCAGCTCTGTTTTAATTTCTTCATAGTCAGACTGCGCCTGGAGCTTCTCTTCCAGCTTCTAGAAGAGCAAACAAAGACGGTGAGGCTGGAGCTGTCCTTCTGCCCGGCACGCCCTGCC
Organism: Rhinolophus sinicus; assembly: GCF_036562045.2. Classification (NCBI taxonomy): domain Eukaryota; kingdom Metazoa; phylum Chordata; class Mammalia; order Chiroptera; family Rhinolophidae; genus Rhinolophus; species Rhinolophus sinicus. Next base: position 32,892,756 of record NC_133765.1, read on the forward strand.
CCCCCATCTCCTGCTGCCCCCTGCCTCCCCCAGGGCCTACCTCAATGGCCTCAGACTTGGCCGTGAGCTGCCGCTCCAGGTCAGCAATCTGGTTGGCGGAAGTCTCCTCCAGCTCCTGCAGAGAGTTCTGGAGATGCTGCATGTCCTTCAGCAGCCGCAGGATCTCCCGGTCCTTGGAGGCCAGGGCAGCCTCAAGCCGTGGGCCCGAGCACAGTGCGAAGTTCACCTTATCCTGAGGACAAAGTGGGGCTTTGAGGGGCTGAGAGCCATGGGGCAGGGGGCCGCAGGGCTGGCCTCCCCCAGCCGAGTCCCAAACAAAACAGGAGAGCCATTCGTGGTATGGCCCTGGTGCTGTACTCCCCAGAGTGCCTCAGCCCCTTCCGACAGGCTGTGGCTTTCCTCTCCCTACCTCCGAGCCTTTGCTCAGGCTGGTCCGACCAACGCAGATGCCTTTCCCTGTATTTCAGAAAGTAGATCAGGAGGGAGGGGGAGTGAGCAGGGAAGGCTTGTTTGAGATGTGTCTAACCCATGATGAAGTTCAAGAACGTGTCCATGGTGTGGTAAATTGCTTGCCAGAGTCCTCTACAGGTAAGCATTTGTTTCCACACATTGGTATATATGCAGGAGAAACGCAGACCCCGTGCACCAAGACACATGGGCACCAAGATGAACGTTCCAGCAGTCCTATCTGTAATAGCCACAGGCTGGAAACCCTCCAGATGTTTACCAATAAGAGAATGTGGACAGACTGTGGTACATTCGCTCAATGGAATACTACACAGCAATGAAAATGAATCATCTACAGCTACTCCAACACGGCACGGAACAAAAGAAGCTGGACACCAAAGTGTGTGTGTGTGTGTGTGTGTGTGTGTGTGTTATTCAATTAAGATCAGATACAAACACAGGCAAAACTCCTCTGTGCTGTGAGGGGTCAGGGGAGTGGCTCTCGTTGGGGAGTAGTACCCGGATGGGGGCACAAGGAGGCCTCTTGGGGGCTGGGAATATTCTACTTGATCGAGACACTGGTTATGGGATGTGTTCATTCTGGAAAATTCCATGTGCTGTACACTTACGATATGCACACTTTCCCTTCTGTTTAGTACTATATACTTTGGCAGGAATGGCATAGACAATGGGTTGGGTTTCTAAAACAGGTGCACGTCCTACCCCAGCAGACTATGCCCATTCCAGGCAACAAGAGGTACACAGGGTGAGACCCCAGACCTTGCAGTCACATTAGGGGTGGTTTCTTCCTCTTCCTCATTTGCTACCAGACTCAAGCCCCACAGCTTCTCTAGGTTTTAGGAAATGGTCCCTTTGTCCTGGGTGAAGATGAAGAGGTTGGTGATTGAGGGAACCTGAAGTCAGGCTGGCCTTGAACTCAGTTACAAACAAACCTAAGAAGCATTACAAGAAAACAAAACAAAAATCCCACTACCACCAACCCTGGCTATTCTTCCAAGGAGATAAATGCCAATTAAAACAGGAAGTGGATGCCATTAACACATTAAATTAATTAGCATTGAGTGCCACTGTTGTGAGCAGAAAAGCTCACCCCCCAAACCAGCCAAGTTCCCTGTGGCTGATTAGCACAGGCATTTGCTGGGTTCCATGGGAGTTAATTAAGAACCATCGGCAAATTCTCTCCGAGGCGTCCTCAGGAGCTCGCTCGTTCTCAGCCTCTTGTGTTCACTCTGCGTCATGCAGACATCCAGGCACATGGGCACATACACACTGCCTCCTGGGGCACACAGATGGACACACCTACTCAGCCTCTTGTGTTCACTCTGCGTCATGCAGACATCCAGGCACATGGGCACATACACACTGCCTCCTGGGGCACACAGATGGACACACCTACAGAGACAGCACATACTGACACGCGTACCTGCCTGCATTGCATACTCATGCTGACACGCACACAGAGAGACAGACTCAGGCATCAAGGAGACACACTCACATGGACACGTCGCCAGCCACGCAGACATGTATGTGCTCAGAAAGGCCATACGCTCTTGTGGGCCAAACCCCAGACACACCAAAACCACTCTAATGATAATAATAATAGTAGTAGCACTGAATATTTACTGAGGATAGACTGAGCCAAGAAAAATTTTAGGTACTTCACATGTAACCCTCTCAATCACCCTATAATGTAGACCTCACTCAGGTAAGGAAACTGAGGCAGATTAAAGATGTAGTCATTCCCCAACGGTCACAAATAGATACACACATACACAGTAACATGTTCACTGAGACGCATTCCAATATTCAAACAGAAAGACAGACATAGACACGCAGGCTTGTGTATCGGGGTGTCAGGTGAGGTGAAAATTATGCCGGCCACTTCAGGTTCATGGGTGGAGACAGCAAATCACTCTGGAGCAGACCTGTTATTATGTAAGGAGTCGTGAATCTAATGCCTTGTATGCAGAGATCTGGAGGGCAGGTGGACCAATTTACATAAGGAACCCAAGGATTCTTGGCAGGAAATGACCCCCAGACCCCAAAGGGACACCAACCAGGAGGAAAGAAAAAGATGCACTGAGTAACCAGGCTTAACGGGAACCTCAGGGTTGATGACTGAAGCCTGGCTCTTTGCAGCACGTGGCTGGTTGGGAAACCACATGGGAACCAATGGCTCAATATGAGTGTTACTCTCATCTTGGTATGTGGCCCCCCTTTTGGTCTGGGTCTGGTAGGGAATTGAGAACCAGTAGGTGTCCCCATAGAGTTCCCTGCATTCACTGAGCAGTGCAAGACCAGCAGTCAACAGTGACACCTGGTGGCAGCCACCGAAACTGCACTGCTCTCTACTGATCAAACCTACCCTCCCACCACGTCTGGTGTGTGTGTGTTGGGGGGGGGGCGGAATCTGGCAATAGGAAGATCCCTTTGGCCTGAGCAGGTTACTAGCATTCTTGGACAACTGCGGGTAAAGGATCTTCCTTCTCCAAAGGAAGATCCTGGATTTCCAGTTAACCAGGATATGTGGAAGCTGGAACTTGAAAAGGTAAAGAGCTGTAGCTGTATTTTTACCCTTAGCTGGGGTAGTATGGGATGTGATAAAAAAATACGGTGAATGTTTAAATTAAAAAAAATTATTACAGTAAAAGACACATTGCCATTAATCCCCCTCAAAATACTCCCCCTCACTTCGAACACACTTAGCCCATCGTTCTTGCCACTTTCTGAAACAGTTCTGGAAGTCCTCGTTCATGAGTGTCTTTAGTTGCACTGCCTCGATGTCCTGAATTGATTCAAAATATTTACATTTCATGGTCATTTTGACTTTGGGGAAGAGCAAAAAGTCACATGGTGCCAGATTCGGTGAATAAGGTGGATGAGGACACACCGTAATGCTTTTATTTGACAGAAATTCCGTACTAGAAGTGACATGTGACATGGAGCGTTGTCATGACGGAGGATGAAATGGTTTGACCTTTTCATGTTAATGCTTTGTTCGTGATCCATGATTCATGGCACACTTTAAGACACACCTTTTCTCAACCGTAGCTCACACCGGACAGCCTGCCCTGAACAAGTTGAAACTTGTCACACACTGTTACTAAGGTTCGATGCGCCGCTTCCTATATTGAAGATCCCTGCCTTTCCGTGGGATGGCACTTGGCAACAGCATTCACTGTATTTTTTGATCACAGCTCGTAAGTTGTAGTAATTATGTTTAACTACACAATGACCTTGGCAGTTAAGATGCTATGCCCACTGAAGGCACACAGAGACCCACACATCCATGTGAACACTTTCACATACATGCACGTGATCAACCCACATATTCATAGCCACAAACATGGCCTTTCCCAACCTTTCCGTCTGGCTCCCCCACCATCCTTACCCCACTAGGTCCCTGGGGGGAGCAGCAGGCCAGACGGATGGAGCTGTTGACAGAGGCCAGTTGTTCCCGAAGACTTTCCACCTCCCGCTGGGCAGCCTCGGCTCGCTGGGGAGGAGAACAGGGCGAGTGTGATTAAGAGGTGCTCTCACCCAGGCCCTGCACCATCTCCTGCACAGTCTCAGGCAAGGGCTGGGCTCTGAGAGCCTGGGGTCCTGCTTTTCGGGTCCCGGACCCTTGACTTGGCTCTGGGTTCCCCTGTCGTTCCCAATCCACTAGGGCAAGAAGGGAGATGCTGTCTTGTTGGGACTGGCACGTTTTCACACAGTCAGGCCACTTCTGTCTACCAAGTACACTTTAGGCCTGTCTGGTCAGAGGGCGAGTTCGTCCCCAGCTCCCATGCCACCTGATGTGGAGTGTATCCTGGATGGGGTCTCTGCTGAGGTGGCTTCCCAGCCCACAGGCTGTTGCAAGCCCCTGGGCTAGTCACTTCCCCTCCCTGGGTCTCAGTTTTCCTTGTGTGAAATGGGGGAAATGAAACACATCAACTGCAGAGGTGGGTTGAAATACTTCTAAATCAGAATGAAGCAGTTTATTGAATTGGGTCTACAGGGGAATCTTAACTCTTTAAACGTTTCTGAGAAAAAAGCCTGGGAGGAAGCATCTAAATGTTAACAATGCAGCCTTGTGGGTTTGGAGAGAAATTGTAACTTCCTGGGTATGTGACCTTGGTTGGGTGAGAGATTTCATCTCCCCAGCTTCAGTTTCCCCATCTGTAAGATGGGGATTATAGAAGCAACTATCTCATAGTTTTTCAAGTAAGTGATTTGGTAAAGCACAACTCATTAGGTATCTTAGCTTGGTACCTGACACACAGAAATGTGCCAATAACATCAACAGGATATATAGGACCTTGAGATACTACTTAGAAAAGTAAAAGAGCTGCGGCTTTATTTTTACCCTCAACCAGTGACACGGGTCATAGAGATTATGTTTAACTTACACAATGACTTTGGCAATTAAGATGCTATGTCCCTGTATACACAGAGACCTACACACCCACGGGCACATTTAGTGAATTTATTTTTAAATGGATGCTTATTTATTGGTATCCTGCCTTGTTCCAGAAATGGTTCAAGTCAGTTTTGTTTTGGGAAAGGTTTGGGGTATGTGGGCTTGTAGAGAAAATATTTTTATGTTTCTGCAGTTAGGGCTTTCTGAGCAAATCTGACTACTGAAACTTGGGATTTGAGCTAAGAGACAAGCTTTGGAAGTCAATTTATGACTGATGAGCTGGTGAGAATTCCAGAGAGATCTACCTTCCTTGAAGTATGTGCTTACACGTCAAAGGTGGGGGTGGTGGTGCTGGTGGTGAGACCCAGACCATGGAGACAGATATCCCCTGGGTTGTAAAGCTGGGTTTACAGATACTAGTCTTATCTTCCCTGGAAAGAAGCACGTACATTCCAAACGCTAAAAACCCAGGATCCTTGCCCTTCTGTTCCCCATGACTCTAGGTAGATAAATTTCTCTCCCTCTCTCACAAGGTCCTTCTATAAAACTGCCTGGATTCCTATTTGGGGGGCTCCTCGCCTACAGTGCAAAGTCTAGTGCATATTGCATGACATGTGGTTCTCACCTCATCGCCCCAGGGTAAGAATTAGGGTAACCTGGTGTGGGTATTACTACGGAAGCAATACTATTGATCTGCTCTGCTCCAGGACATGCAGGGTACTAAAAACCTAACACGAGGACATTTATCTTCTTCTCCATACTTTCTATAATGAGCAGGTTTTCGTTTTATACTCAGAAAAACATAAACGTTTAAAAAATGCTTCCTATTTAAACTGAGATCTCTTTCCTTAAGCCTGTTTGACTGGCAGAGAGCCAAAAGTCTGACGCTATCCGGTACTGGCGAGGTTACAGGGAAACCTGTCCGTTCTGCCTTGCTGGAGGAAGTGTAAATTGGTACAAACCCATAGAGGGCAGCTTGGCCACATCTGCCAAATTATAAACGCACAGATCCTTTGCCCAGTAGTCCCACTTCTGGGAATTTATCGGATATAGTGGCTCAGGTATGTAAGATATGATATCTGTATATAGTTTTCACTGCGGTATTGATGATGATGGTAAGATAGGAAATACCATAAATGTTCATCAATAGGAGACTGGTTAGACTGGGGGGGGGGAAGGGGGGGGTCGGCAAACTACAGCCCCCTGCCTGTTTTTGTAAGTGAAGTTTTGCTGCACACAGCCATGCTCACGCATCTCCATATGGCCTACGCTTTCCCTGTATAGTAGCAAAACTCAACAGTTGTGACAGAGACCTGCAGAGCTGAAATTATCTACTCTCTGATCCTGTACAGAAAGTGTGCCATCCCCTGGGCTAGATGGTGCTTCCGTCATATGGTGCAAAACGACACAGCTGCAGAACAGAAGGAACTGCTCTGTATGTGAACACGGCATGAGCTCTTAAAATGCGGAGAAGGTAAGGTTCAGGAGGGTGTGTATAATATACTATTATCTTTGCTTTAAAAAGGGGTGAAATAGATATATTCACGGGTTTGTGAATGGAGTTCCGGAAGGAGACCCAGGGAGCTGGTAACTGTGAGGCTGAGGTGGGGGAGGGGTGGGGTGGGACGAAGAAGTTTCCCTGGGATGCCAGTATGTACTTTGAGTTTTGAACTAGTATGTAAGTGGATGACATATTCAAAATTTAACCTAAAAATGCTATTCTTTTCCAAGTTTCCTCTGCAGGAGGGACACCCTCCCGTTATGCCTGCGCAGCTATGCCCCTGGGCGTCTGCCTCTGCTGTGCTAGCTGCCTGGAATGCCGTCCTAAGAGAACAGCGCCTTCAGAACACAGCTGCAGTGCCTTCCTCCAGGAGGCCGTCCCCCACTACCCCTCTGGAAATGACTACTTGCCCTGCCACATGCTGGCCCCTCCTGGCCTTGTCCCCGATTGCTGGCACTGCTGTGAGCCAGGACAGACGTCGTGGGCCCACGGGATCCCAGACTGACCTGCGCGGCTACACCTTACTTCGTTTCCAATTCCTGCCCAGCTCTGCTTTGCCCCCCAGATGGCAACACATGTGAAGTCGGAGGAAGGCAAGATAAAGGACCCCATTTATAAACGTGAAAACTGAGACTCAGAATGACTAAAGGGCTTGCAGGGACCCGGGCTGGAACTAGAAGATGGGGGCCCCAGGGAAGGTTGGGTCCACTCAGTGCTCGGCTGGTGTGGCTGGGATCAGACCCCAGGTGGGGCAAGACGGGAGAGAAACAGCCCCGGGCTCTCCCTCATCACCACCCCTGGCTCCTCACTCAGTCTGGGTGGGAGCGACCCATGACCCAGCTTGGCCTGGGGACGGGTACTCCAGGGCTGGGATCACTGGGCACTGCTCTGCTTCCCTCCTCCCCCCAGCAGGCCTTCTGCCTGCTGTGCACACTGCCCCGTGGCCTTTGCCCAGGTCGCTCCCGTCCTGGAATGCCATCCCGCTACAGTCCTGATTTACTTGTCAGGTTTCAGCCCCACAGCCCTCCCTTCAGGAGGTCTTCCCTGACCCCTGATTGTGGGGCAGGTGCCCCTTCCCTGACCACTGCTGCTGGGTTGTCCTATTTCTCAGTGTTCCGTCTATACCCTCACACCCCTCCTCTGGGAGCTCACAGACAGGGTCCCACATATCCCCTGGTCCCAGCATTCTGCACGGCATGTAGTTCAATAAACACCGATTAAACTTAGCCCTGTCATCCTGGCCCAGCCCGAGACCCCCAACCCGGACAGAATGAGCCCCCAGCACACGTCTCCTCACCTGATTAGCTTTCTCCAGGTTGGTCATGATCAGGCCGACTTCATCTGCCCTGAGACAGAAAGACGAGGCCCTGAGGCAGGGTTTTGGCCACTCCCAGGGCCCTTGCCTGTCCTGACACCCCAGCTCCTGCCTGATCCCAGGGGTCTCCCCGTGGAGGGCTGAGGAGGCTGCCTTCCACCCTTCCTTCTAGAGATAAACCAGGCTGGGGTGAAAAGAACGCAGGCTGCGAGGAAATGGGAACATGGCCTGAGCACTGCAGCCTGGCCTCTCCTCTCTCCCAGGGGTCCGCTCTCTGAAGCTGCCCGCAGAGCTGTACCGCCCAGCCTTTGCCTCTGCTCTGCCTTCTGCCTGGAACGCCTTCCTCAACAGAACAGGTCCCTGAGCTTTAAAACCCAGCTCCAAAGTGTCCTCCTAGGAGGCCTCTCGCAACTTCCCCCATGGTAGTCATTCGTTTATTTTGCTGCCCCTCTCCCTCCAGCACCTAGGGGGTCAGAACAGGCCTCCTCCAGCTCGGCTGCCCTCTGCCTGGTGTGCGGTGGGGACCACAGGAGGCCTGAGAATGAGCATTTGGTGACTAAAAGGCACACATATGCTTCAAGCATGTTCTGGGTCCTGTTTTGCACAAGCTCTTCCAACTGCCCAGAGCACCTTCATGTGGTCACCTCCTCAGGGAAGCCCTCCCTGACTACCTTGGATAAGAGGCCCCACCCCTCCCTGTTATTCTCTCTTGCTGCTCCCTGTTCTTCCCTTCAGAGCATTTACCATGTGCCCAGAAAAGTCCTGGGCTCAATAGTGTCTGTGAATGAATGAACTTATCACTGTACATCGCCAGTATCTGTAAGGACCATGTTCTAACATTTCCTCCAGGGACCCAGCACAACACTGAGTAAAATAGTAGGTGCTAAATAAATAAGTGTCTGTGGAGTAAGTGATGTCTTACATCCTGAGGAAACATTGAGCCCAGAGTAATTTAAGTGAATGACACTTGTCTCCGAGGGCTGCACTGGAGTTGGGAGGTAGGGACAGCTCTAGGAGGCTGGGGTGAGGCAGAGGTCCTTGCCCAGTAGACCCTGCTCAGCCTGCAACCAAGAATATCATTCATTGTCTATAGTACACGAATGGCATAGCAACTGACCAGTGAACCGCTGTGTGCCTCTGGGGGTGGTGAGCAGAGGGTGCTTAACGAAATGGGTGCTTTAAGCAGAGGGGTCAGAAAATGCAGGCATATCTGAGAAGGTCAGATGGAGGAGGCATGTCTGAAGGGTCAGAGGGAGGAGGCATGTCTGGAGGGTCAGAGGGAGGAGGCATGTCTGGAGGGTCAGAGGGAGGAGGCATGTCTGGGAGGGTCAGAGGGAGGAGGCATGTCTGGGAGGGTCAGAGGGAAGAGACATGTCTGGGAGGGTCAGAGGGAGGAGACAGGCCTCAGCAAGGCATTCACTTACTTGGATGCTGCCTCCTGGTCGTATTTCCGACGCAGCTCCAGCAGCTCTGTCTGTGTGGCCTTTAACGCTGGGAAAAAGTAAAGAGCCAGGTGAGGACCCCCCACCCCATGGAGGTGGAACCCACTCCTGCAGGGCCTGGAAGGCAGGAGGAAGCCTAGGGTAGTGAGGGAAGAACTTTCTCTTCGTTAGAACTGGCAGCAGGTAGTGAGATTCTTGCCTCTAGAGGGCTTCAAGCTGGAGGGAGGCATGTGGAGAGGCTGGGGTGGGGAGGGCACATGAGAAGGCCCTCTATGAGTTTGAATCTCAGGGGACTCAGGCAAGTGGGGGGGGGCCTGTCTGTCCCATGATCTGGGGTATGAGGCTCCCAACATCCTTAGGTTACTCCAGGACCTGGGTGGGGCCATCTCTCCATGCGCTCACCCGCTCTGAGGTCTGGACCTAACAACATTAAGATACATGCATGTTATAATAAATGAAGGATTTCTCATAAATTGCAGATTTCTGATTTCTCTAGGAAAAGCGAAGGGATTGGCCACACTGGGCAGTGCCTAGCTGGGGCTGAGCAGTGGCTCCCTATTTAGACAAGGGCCGGGTTCTCCATTTTGCTCTAGACCCCACCCCTCTCTACTGCCTTGCCTAAGCTGACCGGCTTGGTTGTGTGCCGGGCCGTTGAAGTCCCTGCATTTGACACCCCCCCATTTAATTCTATCTCAGACCCTCTCTCCACAATAGTATGGTCTCCAGGGACTGGGGCTCAGACCCCTGCTGGGTAACATAGGCCTTCCCTCCCTCTTTTCAAACTGCCTTCTTGCTTTCCTGAGCCTGTGCTCATTGTGTCACTGACCAGAGTGGCCTTTCCCACTCCTCGTCTGACAGGGCCGGGGCCACGTGCCACATACATACCTGAATGGAGGACCTTGATCTTCTCCTCTGCCTCCCCCAGTCTGGCTGCCAATGTGATCTGGACTTCTTGAAGGCCCCTGAGGAGAGACGGGCCTGCTCATGCCAGCTCTGCTCATGTCTGTGTGGACGGGCCTTACCTGGGACCCATCCTGGTTTCCTAGCCTCTTGCCCACTCCCTCTAATCTGCACCTCTGTCTTACCCACAACACATGTCCTTAAACACGGACATTCAGGCATTTGGCTGTTTTGCTGACGTGTGATCCCCATTATGTCTGGCTCAGTTCAGTTTCTGGCAGCATTTTCAGGGGAGGCTTACAGCAGCCAGCGACCTTGCCTCTCTGGGCCTCAGTTTTCTCATCTGTAAAATGGGGTTTCTGATGGGGTCTGCCTCAGTGGTGTTGTGAAGCATGCCCAGGGTGTTACACAGCACCTAGTGCTCCTTCAGTATTGTTAGTTACTATTACTGTCCCCAGGAGGCATTTTTTCCCCTCCTGGGGGAAAGAGTTTGGGATGCCCAGCCAGCCCACTGGGGCCTAGATCAGGTGTAAAGCAAGCATCTCAGCAGAGAAAGAGCCCTAGCTGGACTGAGGGAGGGTTTAAGCGAAGCTTGGGCCTGACATTTTCTGGCTCAGAGACTCTAGGAAAGGAGCCCCACTTTACCTCTGAACCCACATCCTGCTCCCCCTCACTCACTCCATTCTAGCCACACTCGCCTCCTTGCTGTTCCAGTACACCAGGCATGGTCCTACCTCAGGGCCTTTGCACCAGCCGTTCCCTCTACCTGTAACGCTCTTCCCCTATATACCTGCAAAGCTCACTCCCTCACTTCTCTAGGGCTTTGCTCACCTTCTCAGGGAGGCCTCTCCCTACATTCTTTTTAAAACTTCAGCGCTTCACCTCATTCTGCCCCTCCCCTGCTACAGTTTTCCTCACAACCCTCACCTTCATCTAACATACCATCTATGTTATTTATCTCATTCATTCGTGTCTTCCTTAAACTCTGAAGTAAACTCTAGGAGGGCAGAGAGTTTTGTCCATTTGATTCACTGCTCTGTCCCTATAATCGTGCCTGGCATAGCAGGTGGCTCCATAATTATGTGGAGTGAATAATAAATTAGTAAATGAAAGGATAAATCTAATAACCACCATAAAACTGTCCTAGAAATGCTCTAAGAATCCAGATACTATCATCACTGCACCAACTATAAGGGCAACCATTTAGTGACCCACACTGCTCTGTGTGAGCGCTGAGCTCAGCACATATAGGTGCCATCTCGTTTCACATTCTTATGGAAGAGTAGGAGTTCACACCACCTGTGATGGTCAGTGTTATGTCTACTTGGATAGGCTATAGTGCCCAGTTACCATCACACACTAATTTAGGTGTTGCTGTGAAGCATCCTATAGATGTGGCAACACCTACCATCAGCCGATGTTAAGGAGGATATTCTCAACCAGGTGGGTGGGCCTCATCCATTCAGTCGAAGATCTTAAGAACAAAACTGAGGAAGAAGAAATTCTGCCTCGAGATTGCAGCATTGACTCCTCCTGACAGTTTCCAGCTTGCTGGCTGGATCTACCAATTCAGACCTGCAAGCTCCAATTGTGTAATTTAAATCCTTGAAATATGTCTCTTAATTAATTTTAGAAAATCCTACTGGTTCAATGTCTCTAGAGAAGCCTCACTAATAAACTGCACTAGCCCCATTTTCCAGATGGGGAAACAGGTCCAGAGAGATGACATAACCTTCCCAGCGCTGGCCCCTGAGCTGCTGAGGTGGGGCTTGAACCCAGGCCTGTGTCTTCATCGTCAACCTACATTTGGATTCCCCAGTTGTCCAGAGCAGGGGTGACTTTCCTGGTCTCACCGCCCAGCCAGGTGGGGCAGCAGGAGCACCCCAACCCTTCCCCACTCACTTCTGTTTCTCTGCCTCATTTCTTTGCAGCAAAGTTTCTGTCAGGAGGGCTTTGCTGGGAATGCCTGGGAGGCGGCTCCCCTCGGTCAGTGTGAGCCCTGCTGGAGACGTCCCCTCTCTCTGCTCTGGAGGAAGAAAAAGAGGGAAAAACACCCATTGCTGAGAGCGGTGTGACAGCCAGAGCTGCTTTCTGCAACCCAGATCGATGGAAAGTGCTGTGAGAAGAATCATGCTGTGAGAAGAATCAATGGCCCAAACGCAGGGTTGGAGAGAGCACAGCTGTCAGGACCTACTGTCACCGAGGTCAGCTGGGCTGCAGCCATGGCGAGTGTGCGTGTGCGCAAGTCAAGTTCCCATTGCACCAGCCTCACACAGCACGCCCACGGGCTTCCTTTGCCCTCAGACGTGTTCCTGCCTCCTTATCTTTCTTTTTTAAAAGTTGTGGCAAACTATACATAACATAAAATTCACCATTTTAAAGTGTACAATTCAGTGACACAGTATAGTGCAACCATTATCACTAATTCCAGAACACTGTCACCACCCCAAAAGGAAACCTGTCCCCATTAAGCAGTCACTCCCATTCTCCCCTTCCCCAGCCCCTGGCAACCACCAGTCTGCATCCTGTCTCTGTGGATTTGCGTATTCTGGACATTTCACATAAATGCAATTGTAATACATGTCCTCGTGTGACTGGCTTCTCTCACTTATCATAATGTTTTCAAGGTCCATCCCGGATGCAGCACGTCGCAGACCTTCATTCTTTTTTACGGCTGAGTAATATTCCATTTTATGGCGAGGGCACATTGTGCTTTTCCATGCATCTGTTGACGGACATTTGGATTGTGCCCACCAGCTGGCCACTGTGACTAGTGCTGCTAATAAACTCTGGTGCACACGTTTTTGTCTGAGCACCTGTTTTCAGTTCTTTGGGGTATACACCTAGGAGCCGATGTGCTGGGTTACTTAACTTACTGAGGAACCACCCACAGTTGATGGCACACACTCAGAGGCTCAGTTGCCGATCGCCTCACTGCAGGTGCCCTGGCGCAAGGCCCACGTCAGGTCCACTTTTGCAGGCCTCATAGTAGCTCACCCCTAGGGATCTGTGTGTGTTTTTGGCACTAAATTTGTCATGGGGGGAGAGGGTGCTCAGGGGCCAGCCGTCAAGGATGGGTGGTTCAAGAATTCCAAAGTCCGGGCTCCTGACCTGAGGCCCTGGTGACTCAGTTGTTTTTCCCTGGTTGTTAAGCTCCTACTGTGAACCTGGCATAGGAGGGGGGGTTGCAGAGTAAGCCCCTCGAGGGGCTGACAGAATGGTCAGGGCCTGGCTCATTCACACACACACACACACACACACACACACACACACGGAATTTTCTAGGTGCTGAGGCCATGGCAGTGAACAAAAAGACAAGGTTTGACCACCATGATGTAGAGTGACAAGTGTCCTCAAGGAGAGATGCAGCCTAGGGCTGAGGTCAAGAGCCCTTGGTCTGAAGCTCCACTTGGCTACCTGCTGCCTCAGTTTCCCCATCTGTAAAATGGGGTCAGTAACACCACAGGTTGATCCAGGAGACAGAGGGATGCTGTGTGAAAGGCACATGACCCAGAGCAAATGCTCTCAAGAGGCAGTTTCCACAACTGCTATTATTCTTACAGAGGGAAGTTCAAACTCCAGAGGAACCTCAAAGGAATGAATGACATTTGCTGGGGAACCTCAGAGGTGCTGACATACGCGTATGAGCTAGGGCTGAAAGAACTGCCCAGTGCTGGCTTGTCAGGGAGGACGGCTGGAAGGGCATTCTGGGAACAGGAACAGAGTTGGCAAAGTATTTTAGTCACCATAGTCTTCCCCAGAAGACCCTGCCCATGGTCAGGGACACAATAGGTATTCACTAGGAAAATGGAGGAACGTGCAGGGAAGCTGTGAAATGGGGACGGTGTGAGGGTGGACATTTCCTGAGAAGCAACTTTGTGTCAAGCTTTCATTTGACAGTCCTCAGCCCATTTTATCTTCCTGACAGGCCCAATCTGGCCCTCACCTGTTTTGTAAATAAAGTTTTATTGGAATACAGCCACACACATTCACATACATATTTTCTATAGCTGCTTTCACAGAGTTGAGTAGTTGCGACAGTAATTGCGTGGCCTGCAAATCCTGAAATATTTATTCTCTGGCCCTTTATAGGAAAACAGTAATCTTGCAGATCTCTGAGGTAAACCCTACCCATTCACCCCTTAGACAAGTGTCCCTATACCTGACTCTTCCCTTCTTCACAGCTTAATTTCTTCCCAAAGCCTTTCTCACCACCTGAAATCCTATATATTTTTACTAATTTATTGGTTGAAAACCAACCTCTCCCTCTAGAAGGTCAATGCCACGAGGGCAGGGATTTTTGTACCATTCCTGGCTGTGTCCCCAGTGCCTACGACAGTGCCTGAGTCACAGCTCAATGAATACAGAGGAATTAGATGGTCACCAATGGCTTTCGTGTGTATATTTTCTTCCCTGCTATGGCAACCTCCAACTTCACCTACCAGAGGTAACCACCATGCTGAATTTTGTTCATCATTCTCTTGCTTTTTAGCATTTTTAATCACAATATACGTATACCTAAACATTTTTAGCTCTGCTTGTTTCTTGACTTGTCTTTTTCTTTTTTTTTAACGTTTATTGGGGAATACTGGGGAACAGTGTGTTTCTCCAGGACCCATCAGCTCCAAGTCGTTGTCCTTCAATCTAGTTGTGGAGGGTGCAGCTCAATGGCCCATGTAGGAATCGAACCTGTGACCTTGGTGTTATGAGCACTGTGCTCTAACCAACTGAGCCAACCAACTGCCCCTTGACTTGTCTTACCTGGGGCTGAGACAGTGCTGTGTTCTCCATATCCTGCTTCCCCCTTCTCCTGGGCACACAATCAGACTACATTTCCCAGCTTCCTTTGCAGCATGGTGTGGCCACACGACTGAGTTTTGGACAATGGGATGTGGCTGGAAGTGACGTGTATGTCACTTCCAGGCCTCGACTGCATAAACTGTGGTGTCACCCTCCACATACTCGTACTTTCTCTGCCTACTGGCAGGTTGTCAACATTCACTCTCATTCTGGATGTCATGTGTTGAAAATGGCAGGACCACCACAGCCTGGGTCCCTGAGTGACTGCGTGGAGCATCCCCTGCAATTCCCCTCACTTCAAATATATTAAGCCTCTGGGATTTGGGATTGGTCTGTTTCAGCAGAAGTTACCTTAACTCATCCTACATCTAAAATGATAAAGTCAAGCTCCCCGTGTCCCAGCCCCCCACCTCCATCACCACCCAGTGTTTGGCTGCCAAAGATCCACAGATCACTGTTTATTATGTTCGTCCCACGAAGGCCTTATCAGTACCTTTGGGACCGAGGAGCTCGGGGTGCCTCTTCCACGAAGTGTGGAGGTCTCGCCGTGGCTGCCCGCTGGGGTCGAAGCTGGGGGGCTGCAGTCTGTCGTCTAGGCTGCGCGCCGCCTCAAACACAGGCACGGGGTCTGTACAGAGAAGAGGACAGGGGTGGGGGGCTATGAGGGCTGGGGGCACCCCGACTGAGGCCATGGGGCCTGCTGGCTCCCTCCACAGGGAGTAAGGGTGGGGGGACCATTCACAAGAGCTGCCTGGAGTTGCTATGATGGCTTAGGGGTACAGCATGGGCTGTTTCATGCAGGAGCAGCCTTCTCCAGGCACCTGCCCAAGGGAGTGTGTGCCCTTCCCATGGGCGTGGGTGTTCTGCCCAGCTGGGAATAGTAATAACAATAACTGTCACAATAATTGCATTTTCCAGATTCTATGATGCCATCTGTGGCGGCCATGAGATTGTGTCTTGCATGCCTTCAACTACAGGAAACGTCCCCGAGCAAGGCTCCTGCTCTGACATCCATCAGTCTGAGGCCAGCCTCTCACAGGCCTTTGCAGACAAGGCCAGCAGTCAGCGAAGATGGAGACAGACTTGCTCCTGGGGACATGGGACTGCTCTGAGGGTGGAGGACTCTCCCACAGCCTTGCCCAGTGCTTCCTTGGGCTGTATGTGTTCTGGGTGCTTCCACCCAGTCCACTGTCTCTCCCAGCTCCCTCCTCATTTTCCTTTGCCTGCGTTTTCCCAATAGCATCCTTGCACATATAATCCTTGGGGTGTCTCTTAGTGGACCTGGATCAACATACCATTATTTGTGACACATGGGGCTGATTAAATATTGCCTTTTATGGAAATGCTCACCTGGAAATGCTCGCCTCCCCATTTCCCAATAGCTAAAAAGTGAGGCACGTATAGGCCATTCAGCCTGGAATTCTGTTCCCTCTTCACCGTCATCTAGTGAACACTTCCTCTTTCTTTAGATCTAGAAGCCAGCACCTCTTCTTGCAGGTGGCTTTGCCCAATTTCCTACATGGGCAGGTAATAAGAACACCTGGATAATGCCAGAGGTTGGTGTGGCATCTTTCAGGTTACGAAGCCCATCTATGGGAATGGGTTCCCAGGATGATCCCAGCATCCCCTGGAGGTTGGCTTGGGCCCAACGCATTTTCACAGATAAAAGAAACTGAGGCTCAGAGAAGCCAGGTGACCTGCTGAAGAGTGGAGGTGAGATTTGAGTCTGGGTCTCTTTCTTTGATGCCACAAAGGCTTCCTGTCCCAGTGATGTGGACATTTCAACCTCAGTGGCCACGGGCCGGTGTTCATGGGGGCCCAGAAAAGCTTGGGCCTCCTCACTCCAGACCAAGGGGCCTTCCTGGGTCTGGTCCACAGTCCTTTTAAATGCACTGGAGCCCTGCCTCTTCCTGGTTCCTCTACCAGGGTCTGCCAGCACCCGTTTGGCCACTGCTGTCTGCTGGGGGGCAGAAAGATTAAGACAGGGGACACTGGAGTCCGATCCCTGGGTCTTGGCCTAATCTTTACTTGCTTCTCGGGATTGCTGTGTGACCTCGGCAAAAGACTCTCACTCTCTGTGCCTCACCATAAAAGTACCGGCCTTGTGGGGCTGTGATGAGGATTCAGGCAAAGTGCTCAACATGGCGCCTGGCAGTCGGAACAACTGGAAGCCCTTGCTATTCCTGCCTTTCTGAGCTCCAAGTCACACTGATCTCCTCCTCTAAGTCCCTCAGATGCACATTCCCACCCCAGAGCCTTTGTGCAGGCAGGGGCCTCTGCCAGAACACCCTGCCCTCCCCTTCCACTTCCGGCTAGTTAGCGCTTACTCTAGTCTTTCAACTCAAATGCCACTTCTTCCCGGAAGCCTTCCCTGACCAGTCAGTCCTCCGATATGAGCTCTCCCAGCTGCCTGCACCAATCCTTCACAGCACTCACTGTATGCACAATTTTCACTGATTTGCAGGCCCACCTAATTAACACACACTGGACTGCAACTCTGCTACACAGGGCTGGGACTGCCTATGTTTTGGCTCCCTCACTGGACCCCTTACGGATGAATGAAACTTGACACACAGTCCAACCCAATAAATATCTGCTGATGGTAGAAATGGGGTAGTGCCTGTACACGGCCTTCAGGTCTGGCTGGAACAAGGTTGCCTCTGCATTTTATCCCTCTCCTCCCGCCTGTTTTTTAGGTGGGGGAGGCTCGGACAATGGGCGTTTGTGCTGAGGTAAGCAGGTGTGTGGGAAGGCCACCGTCTTTCCTCCATCAGCACTCCCCCCACGCCCCGTCATTAGGCAGGGCCTGCTCAGTGGGGCATGCCATTATGTCTCCCCGGGCTGATGTAATTATACATTGGCATAATTAACCCAGCAAGCGTATTAGGCAGGCCAGCTAAAAATTCATCTATAATTATTTGTTGTGTGCATGCTAATGAGTCCATCTGCACTGCCTTTGTACAACACGAACAAATTAATTTACAAGTCTGGATTTTTTAATAAGTTCAAGAAAACGCTTCCTATTGTGTCCTGGTTGTTGAGAAAGGGAGAAAGGGTGACGTGCATTGTCTGGGGTCAGGGAAGTTAGATAAACACGGGGGGTGGGGGAGCGCAGCTCCGAGCAGGCCACGCAGGGCCACACAGGGCTTCCTCTGGCTCCAGGGAGGTGGAGAAGGCCCAGCTGGCTGGCCATCAGCCTGTCCAAGCCAAAAGATTACACTCGGGTGATAAAGGATGTCATTGACCCCATTCCTGGGCTCAGGGATTGACGTTTCGTTTTGCTCCAAGGCCCTGCGGGTCACTCCACGCTGCCTTCAAGGTGACCTCAGGTGGCCCCTGCAGAGGCTCGAGGAGCGGGGTTGGATAGGTACTCAGTACAGGTTCAGCGGGTTCCAAGGCTCTGTCTTTTCACCTTCATTTGCTGGTACAGGTAGAATACAGTGGTTACATTCACAGAATCTGAAATCCAGCTCTGGACTTCAAACACCTTGGGGACTTGAGCCTCAGTTTCCCCACTTAAAGTGAGAAAAACGTAACAGTTCCTACTTCCCAGAAACTATTACTGGAAGATTAAAAAAGATCCTGAGTTAAAGAGACTATTTAAAAAAAAAAAAAGATCCTGAGGGAGGCAGTATGATTTAAGGGCCTTTGGACAGTTGATTAACCTCTTGGAACCTCCATTTTCTCATCCATAAAATGGGCCACGTGTGTAGAGCGTAGTTGGGAGGACTGGGTAAGAGAATGTGCATAGAAATGTGCACAGTACTAGGTACACAGTAAGGCTTGCTGAGTGCTGACTGGTGAGACAAGGCAGGATTCCTGGTCTGTAGCATTCTGGGTACTGGCTGTCTGCACGGTGACATCCGTGGAGTCTCGGGACAGGTACGGCCTCATACATTCTCATCGGTCCCCAGGAGATGCAGCATCCAATAATTCTGCTTTGAGCGCCACTCTGGGACCCAAAGACTCCAGCTTATAAGGTCACACCGGGGAGGGTCCTATAAGGTTAATTTGTGCAACAGCCCCCACCCTAGTGCACAGATTGGGAAAAGTGGGGTCTGGTGACTTCCCTAAAGTCTGCCAGCGAGTTGGTGGCAGGGCTGAGATGGCCCTTGGGCCTCTTCTTCCCACACTCTACTACCTCCTGGAGCCCCAATTTGAGGGAGAAAGTGGAGGGGGGATTCAGGTGACTCAGCCAGAGTCAGGCTATGACGAATCCCCACTGCCGAGGTACTTTACAATGTTTTAGAATTCATTCAGTCTTCACCACGACACCACTGTGAGGCAGTGCTGTTGTGTCCCCAATTTAAAGATGGGGAAACTGAGTCACTTTCCCAAGGTGAGGCCCTGCAAGGTAGATGCTGCCATCTCCATTTTCCAGACAAGGAAATGAAGGCCCAGAGGACATGCCATGAGCCCAAGGTCACCTAGCTCAGAAGTGGCAGAGGTGGGAGTTGAAGCCAGGTGACTTCGCCATGCGCCATGCTGCCTTGAGGAAGGGCATGGGGGATTTCTTCCTATTAGGCCAGGAGCACGAGACTGAGGGCTCTGTTCGTGACCTTGCTGCCAGTTGCTGTGTAACCTTGGACAAAGCAATGGACCTCTCTGGGCTCCCCGTTTAAATTCCTATAACAAGCATATCCCAGTCACACAATCAACATTAGGCATCATCAGATAAGGATGGGGTCCTACTGACGCGAGTACTTTTGGCCCTGGGTCTATCCCTTAGAGCCAAGATGCTCAGGAGGTGTGATTATTAAACACCTTCACTGCAGAACTTGGCACAAGAGATGCAAACGTTGTGAATCCTCCAAATTCCCAAAGCCACCCTCAGATAAAGGGGGTGGAGCACTGGCTATGACACTTTCAGGGAAAGTCACTTAGGCTACCCGAGCCTCAGTTTCCCCATCAGTAAAATGGGCATAACAAGAGGCCTAGTGCACACAGTTGTGTAGGGGTTCCAGGAGCACGCTGAGTCCCCGGTGTACGGACTGAATTGTGTCCCTGCGAATCCGTATGTTTGACGCCCTTACCCCTGATGTGACTGCATTTGGAGATGAACCTTAAGGAGGTAATTAGGGTTAAATGAGGTCCCAAGGATGGGGTCCTAATCTGATAGGACGGGTGTCCTTAGAAGAGCAAGACACACCAGAGGTCTCTCTGTCCTCGCACTGAGGAAAGGCTATGTGAGGACACAGCAAGAAGGCAGCCGCCTGCAAGCCAGGAAGAGAGCTCCCACCAGAAACAACCCTGCTGATACCTTGATCTTGGACGCCCAGTCTTCAGAACTGGGAGAAACACTCTGTTGTTTAAGCAGCCCCTCCTGCGTCTGCAGCTGGAGCAGACCACTACACCCTGCTTTTTTCTCAGGGCTGCACTGCTTTCTGAGGCTCCTCCCACCAGCCCGCCCTCCCTCCCCCTCTCCCTTCCCAAGTGTGAGACCAGCATCGCCACCTGAAGGCTCTCCCTGCCTCCCGTCTCCCTCTCCTTTACCCTCCACAGGCACCCCTCCCGCCCAATAAATCTCTTGCACATCTCATGCTATCTTGGCGTCTATCTGCTTCCAGAGAACCCACATCAACACGTGACTACTCTTTCACCTCTCGGAGCATCAGATTGGAGCAGACTCTCCATCAGCACCTCCAGAAGGAACCAGCTCTGCCAACACCTTGATTTTGGGTTTCTGGCCTCTAGAACTGACACCATGAATTTCTGTTGTTTTAAACCCCCCGGTGTGCGGTAATTTGGTACGGCAGCTGCAGAAAACGAATGTACTATGCTCTGGAAGCTAGACGTCCAAAGTCAAGGTGTTGGCGGAGCCACGTTCTCTCCATCTGTTCCAGCCTCTCTCCTATCTTCTGGTGTTGCTGGCAATCCTTGGTAATCCTTGGCAGTCGTTGGCAATCTTTGGCAACCCTTGGCATTCCTTGGCTTGTAGTGGCATCACCTCAATCTGCCTGTCATCACATGGCCTTCTCTCTGTGAGTGTCTCTCTCCTCTTCGTACAAGGACACCCGTCATACTGGGCTGGATTAAGGCTGGTCTGGGTGCAGCTGCCAAAGGTGGTGGTTAGGTTCAGAGCAGGCCCTGGCGCTCCAAACACTAGTTTCTGGCTTTCATCCCCCAAACTCCAGCACCCATCCAACCTGGAGCAGAGGGGGCACCCACACCCACAAGCCTTGGGGCATGGGGCAGATGAGGGCTGAGGGCCTCCCACCCCATATCTTGAACCAAAAGCTCCAGGAACTTGATATTTCTTCACACCCCCCCCCCCCCCCGTCACATATGCCAGGTACTTTGCACATAGTTATATCTCATTTAACCATCAAAACAATCACGTGAGAGATGGTTATCATCCAACCCCATCTTCTAGAGGCCCAGCAAAGGGAAGCCACTTGACTCAGGTCACCAAGCTAGAAAAGGGAAGAGCTGGACTGAAACCCAGTATGGTCCAAACGCGACACTGGTGTACTCGCATCACAACTTGTGCTGCATCCACCTGTCCCCAAAAGATCACCAATTTGACACTTGTTCTTATGTGGCTCAACGTCTTTTAACTTCATTATATTTAAAGGAGTATTTTGTTTCACTATTGTAAATAGATAATTGAGATCCCCTATCATAAACAGAAGGTGTTTTAACCATAAAAATAAACACAAAGAAAAATTCAAACAAGAAAACTGATGTTATTATCATTTAGTTAGACCCCACTGCCTGCCCAAGACCTGGAGCCTGAGGCCAGCTCTCCCTTGGTTAAAAGGCGCAATTCATAGGCGTTTACGAAGCTCTCGAACCCGACTGAGACATCATCTAGAAGGAAGCAGAAAGGTGATACCTGGCACACAAGCTGTTCAAAGTTTCAGTGTTGTTCCAGGTACACCGAGGCTGCTCCCTGTGTCAGGTGACCCCACTTGGGGAAGTGCTGGGTCCCACTGAGTCCCCAGTCTCCAAAGCGACCCGTGTGCCCCTCTGGTGTCTGGCAAGCCTCATATCCCGGTGTCAGGACAAGTGACAGGACATGCCTACAGCTCCACGTCTGGAGCCAGGGAGTCCAGGTTTCTGCCAGGCTCAGCACTTCCACCGGAAACCTTTTAGCTGAGACCCCCACTTCACTTCTGCAACATACAGACAGTTGATACACAGACGAGGGCAGTGGCAGCGGGAATCAAATGACCAGAGAGCCTGCCTGAACAAAAGCACCACAAACAGGGGACCCCAACTTAGAAGTGTTTGACTACAACACGTCCCTTGGATTAACTGAACACGCTGGCAGACATGGGAGACCAAATATGAACCCCCGGAGGCGGCCCTGACAGGCGTGCAGGGAGGGCGAAGCCTGTGCCTTACCGGCATCAGCCTGCTCTTTATGCATTACCTGCTTAATAAAATGACGAATTCATTTCGGTTCCATTGGATCTAAGCCCTAGAGACTGCGGCCATTGGATTTATAACGTTTTCATACCACACCGGGCTTTCCCAAGGCACTGCCGGATGAGATCACCTATTCCATCTTCCACCACTAGCTGATGCTGTTGGTGTTTTTTCAAAAAGTGTCTAAGGGGGTTAGTGGGGGAGACTGGGAATCTAGGAGAAGCTGTCTCATTCCTCCCACTGTGTCCATCTGAAAGAAAGTGGCATTCAGAGCTTTTTTAGGAAAGCTGGAGCCGCAAAGGCTGTCCGAGAGGCTGCTTAGAAACACATATATGCAGAAGTATGCATGCACCCCTCCAAAATACTTTGAGACAGAAGCCTTCTCCCATCTGGGCCCTGGCTCCGGGCGCCTGCGTGGGTGGGAGGCTCAGGCTACCCATGGCAGCAGTGAGAATTGCTTTGATCCTTTAATCTTAATTTTTCGACAGCAGATGGGGTGCAGGGTCTTTACACACAGCTGTGAGCGATATGTCCGTCCGCTCTTACTTCCCTCCATTGCCAGGGCCAGCTGCTTAGCAGGGGGCGGGGTTTTCCCGGCTTAAGCATGGACAGAAGGGCTGGAGAGGGTCTTCCTTCTTGGCACTGGGTGGTGACGGGAATAATTACACCAACAATAACAATGGCAGCCACTGTTTACTGAGCATTTACTATGTGCCAGACACTCAGCTAAGGACTTTACACTCTTCACCTCGTTTTATCCTCCCAGAGGTACCAGGAGGTAAGTGTGCTTTTCCGGAAGAGGAAGCAGAGGCTCACAGAGGGAGAGACAGTTACTCAAGGTCACTCAGCCAGGGAGAAGCAGAGCTAGGACTTGAACCCATGTTCACTCTAATAAAAATAAAGTTCCCATATACTGAGCTGCACAGAAAGTTCCGGGTGGGCAGGAACAGCATCTGTTTTACTCAGTATTGTGCCGCTGGTGTTGAGTAGAGTGCCTGGTAAACAGTACCTCTCTGCTGTGTGACCTTGGGTAAGTGGCTTGACCTCTCTGAGCCTGCATTTCCTTAGCTGTACAGTGGGGCAGGACGGCAGGACCTACCTCCTAGGGCACTCTGCGTATCAGTGAACTTGTTTCTGGAAGGGATTGACCATGCTGCCCACCATAGGAAACACCCCAAAACAGTCCCACAAGGATGGCAGCTCATGCTTTAAAATCCAATTCAAAGGCTGCCCTTTCTGAGCCTCCTCCTCCAGCCATGCCTCCTTGGAGCCCTTTTTCTGCTGTGTGTTCTGGTTGTCCACAGGGCTCACAGCACATAGTAGGTGCTTTGAGATTGAGCTGACAAAAGCCATAGCTGAAATGCCTGTCCTCTCTTCTGAAAGGGAATGGCAGCTTAGTGAGCGCCTACTGGATACCAGCATGCTGGATGCTTTGATTTAATCCTCCTCCAACCCTTATCTACCAGGAGCAGTACAATTCAGACAGGTAGACATGGGGAAAGGACATTCGTGGCAGAGGAAATGGCACGGGCAAGGGTGTGGCAGGAAATGGGGGGACAATGCCTTCTAAAGTTCTCTACCATCTTTGGGAAAATCTGCCATCACTAAGTTTTTTTCTTTTTTATGAGCTTTTTTATTTCTTTTATTTCTCTTTTATGTTACCCTTCGGTGTTCCCCGGACCCCTAGAGGGCCAACTGAGCAGAGGCAAATGAGGAGAGAAAGAAAGGGAGGTGAGGACAGGCAGAGACAACGATTTCTCATTATATTTATTACACTGACATCCTTATTTCCTGTCTGTGAAGGTGGCGTGTCCACTAGGTGGCGGTAGAACTAGTCAGTTGGGATCAACACAAAGCTCAATTCTTAACCTCGTCTCACTACTCTCACTAACGTGTATTTCAGATGGTTCACAGATTCCAATTTTTAAAAATTAAGATCACAAAAGTACTACAAACACTATAACCTTGAGGTGAGAAGAGGCTTGTAAAATATGACATGAAATCCAGAAGTCATAAAGCAAAGGTTTAATAAAATTCCCTACTTCCCGCAAACATTTTTTGAATATCTGCTACATACCATATAGAAGACATTGTGAACAAAGTTAAGAAACAAAAGGCAAACCAGGGGGAAAGGTACGAAATGGTTTACCAGGACGAAGGTTAATCTCCCTAGTAGACAACACCTCCAAATCAGTAAGAAAGAGATCTCTTTGGTAGAAAAATGGGCTAAGCGTACAGGACTGGGTGATTCACAAAGGAATAAATGAGTGGTTCATAACATACAGAAAGACATTCGTTGTAAGTAATAAATGAAGGCGTGCAAAATAAATCAAAGAAAAATAAAATTCGCATTCTTTCTGACCCCTGATCCTGAGTTTATCGTCCATACATGGCTACACCACTTTTCTTCCTCTTCCTGAGAACTGCAGCACAAGTTGTACATTTCTGAGCACCCTCAATGCCCCGTGTTGGAAACGGCGTTACAACACAGCCCCGCAAGAGAGTGTTACACACCACGAGCCAAAGTTACTCAGGATTTTAAATCACATGGGGAATTACAGATGCTCGCGTTGGGGTAAAGGAGGAAGGATGCAAAATGGTACACGTAGTATGAACGACTGTTTTGAAAAAGTACGTGGGGAAAAGATCAGAAAGAAAAAAAACCAAAATGGTCCCACTGCTTTTCTTGTAGGTAGTTTTCCCTCGTTCTTTCTATTTTTCTGAATTTGACAGTGTGCATACACAACTTTTATAATTTGGGGAGAAAAATTTTAAAACCCTGACTATCATAAAGCCCTCTCCTATTCCACAGACTGACTCAGGGACCCTGTTGCCTAAACTGCTCCCCTCACCCCCTAAACAACTGACAGAACCTTGTGAAATCCAATGCTTGCAGTGGGCTACTGATAATTAAACCCTCCAATGCTTTCATGTGTAGTGTATTGAATTCTCATGTCAACATATGAGTAGGTTCTATTATTATCCCTGAAGACCCAGAAACCAGAGCTCAGAGAGGTTTGGGCCCCTTCCCAAGGTCACACAGCTCAAAAACACCAAGCTGACCATTCCACCATCTGTGGTCGGACAGTGTAGCTCAAGCACCTAAGCTGACCGGCCTCTTGCTTCCTGAAAGGAGCAGGGAGAGAAATGCCAGCAGGAATTGCCATCTCCTGCAACAGATTTTTAAAAACCAAAGTAAAGCGGAAAAAACCATTTTGGGGCACTCACCTCTCTCTTGTCTTTTCAGCAATGTTCCTTGGCCTGCCCTCTTACTCGCTCTTTTCTCATTTTGATTTTTTCTTTTTTTTTTTTTAACTAATTACTCAGTTAAGAAGTTAGCTTGGGTCGGTACCTAGTGACTCTATGAGCACGATAAAGAAATCAGCCGCCACCGACACAGAAGTCAAAAAGGTTTAAATCAAATCATCCTCCACAACAATGACATTAATTATGCTTTTAACACGTTTTACTGCTTTTTTTTCTCACTTCACGCCACATCTGTGTGAACAATATCCAAAAGATTTACGGTTTTCTTCCGTAATTACAGACATACAGGCTGCACACTTATCAAAATACTTGCTGAGCAATCATGCTACACCACATTCGCTGCCAAAGATTTGTGTTGGCAGCAGTCATTCAAAACAAAAATGTTGAATCAGGACTTGTGTGGCTTTGGGTGGGGGGAGAAGTATTTCGACAAATAATTTGCCTGTCAAGAAATATAAAAACAGGAGAGTGTGCATTCTGGCAAATTTTCCAGGAGTGTCATTTTTCTGCAGGGGGTTGGGGCCGTGTGTGTTGAGGGGGGAGACAGTGAGTCGGGGAGCTCTGAGCACCGAAAACACATCTGACATTTAGTTCTTGTGTCTGAGAATAAAATTTAATGAGAACAAAAATATGTCTTCCTAATTCCCCTAAGAAATCATTAAAACATTTTGTTATTCTTAAATGTCTTGAAAATGAATTAGAGCCCCGAAAGGGGCTGTTCGTATGCTACGTCTCCATCAGTTAAGGCTCATTCTGTAACTCGGTGACAGCCGGGGCTGATGTTTCCCTGCCCCTCCATTTCTGGGGAGTGAAGTTGGGAAATCAGATGCGTGGAGTCAGCACCAGGCTTGGAACGACCCTTTGGGGAGAAGGGCAAGAGGGCACGAGGACCTTCTGGAAAGTTCCTGCCTATCTTGGAAGCTCTCGTGGACCCTGGTTGGCACTGGGGTCCTGGCCCTGTGATTGTGTTAATAGCCCTATCTCTGGAAAGATGAGGGTCTGACAGTGAACCCCAGTAATGATGCCTCTTTTCCCTCCTCACCCCCAAGTACTAGAATTGTTGGTGCTCCGCTGGGTTTGCGACGACACGTTGGTTATTCGAGCAATGATCCGGTCACCAGAATGCAAGCTCCCTGAGGGCTGAGCCCTTACCTGTATCAGTGTGCTCATGTTCCCAACATCTAGTGAGAGCTGGACACACAGCAGGCGCTCAATAAATGCTATCTGAGTAAATAAACACGTGACAAGCAGAGGGCGCTAGTTCAAAAAGCACCTGTTCATTCAAATAACTCTTCATCCCCTTTCTACATCTGGATCTTACTTCTAATTCATCCAGTGAACAATTATTAGGTGCCTACTGTGTACTGGGTTCTAGGTATACAAATGTAGTAGGACTCAGTGCCAGGCTTGGAGAATTTCACTTCTAGGAAAGCCAGACGCATGCGTGTATGATGAGCAAGTGCGACTAAGCGTCACGCACACAAGCCTCCCACCACTGTATGAGGCAGGCTCTGATATTATCCCCAACTGATAGAAGGAGAGACTGGAGCTCAGGGAGGTGAATTAATTCATCCACAGTCATCCAGTGAGTAAGTGGTATGGGCGGGATTCCAACCCTGGTCTGGCCCTGAGCCTGAAACACACGCTCATCTCAGTGCTGCCCCCTGGTGCTACACGTGAGGTACTGCGGGGCCCGGTGGAGGAGCCTGGCTTGGGGACTCCTTCCTGGGAGTCTGTACTGGGTCACCCTCCGATGTCATTTGTTGCTGAGACTGTGGGCTGTGGGTCCTGAAGGACTGAAATGGGTGGGAAATGAGAAGGAATATTTTTCGGAGTAACTCTGACGAGGATGGAAACATAACAAAAAGGCTCAGCCTCTTGGCCACATGCCTGCTGTGGACTCAGGAAGATAATGACCCAGGCCCACGACACATGGGCATCTCAGTCTCACGCTGTGGGGCTACGTCCTCCTGGGGTGGGGTTGTGCTGTCTAGCCCCAGCCACTGCCACTGCCACTGCCAAGGCCTTCTTACTGGGAAAGTCCACATGGCGATACTGCCTTCCCTAGAGTGCAGACTCGGGGTGGAGGGCGGGACCAGGGCACAGGGCGTCGAGGCTGCAGGCCTCTGCGGTGGGCTGAATGGTGGCCCCCCAAACATTCGTCCAGGTCCGAATCCCTGGAACCTGTGATATGACCTTATTTGGAAAAAGGATCTTTGCAGATGTCATTGTCAAAGATCTCAAGATGATCTCATCCTGGACTATCTAGGTGGGCCCTAAATCCAATGACCGGTGTCTTGATAAGAAAAAGGAGAGGGGCATTTGGGACAGAGAGACACAGAGAGAAGGCACTGAGAAGACTGCAGTGATGTGGCCACAAACCCACCCCCAATCCAGGATGCGCTCATCTGGAGATCCTTCACTTACTACATCTGCAAAGAACCTGTTTCCAAATAAGGTGACATTCTGAGAGGTAGGGAGGACGCAAACTTCGGGAGACACTCTTCAACCCTCTACAGCTGCCCCAGACGGAGGGAACAAGCGACTTTCCCATCCTACGTACCAACATCCCACAAATGACCTTTATTTCCGATATAAATGACTGCCTCCTCCATGGCTTGGCTTAGAGAGGGATTTCACGTTCCTCTTCATAAACCCCCAGCCCCAAGCACCCCCCGTGGCACTGACCCCTGCATGGAAGGGCGCTGGGAAGGATTAGGCGCTGTCTGGGTAGAGGGAGTTAGCACAGGGGGGTCTCCTCCCAGCTCCACCATGTTAAACAAATCACTACGCTTTCCCGGGCTCCCTTTTCTCAGTCAATAAATGAAAAGGTGGCCAAGGATGGGCCATTTTAAAAAAAGGAAACTTGTTAAGGAAGTATATCTACATATTTTAGGTATAGTCGAACGTTCTCAGACTGGTCACACCTCTGTAATCCACACCCAGATTATGAAACGGCAAGTCCAGCCCCCAGAGGCCCTCCCAGGAGCTACTGCCACTCTCTCGAATTCTCACAGCACAAGTTCATGTTTTTGCACTTGAGGTGAAATTCCTAGAACATAAAACTTACCATTTGAAAGTGTACAATTCAGTGGCATTTAGTACATTTACAATGTTATGCAACCGCCACTTGTATCTAGTCCCAGAACATTTTTATCCCCCTAAAAGGAAACCTCCTACCCATGAAACACTCGCTCCCCATTCCCTCCTCCCCCAGCCCCCGGTAACCACCAACCTGAGTTCGGTCTCTATAGATGTGCCTATTTTGGACACTCCATATAAATGGAATCCTACACTGTGTGGCCTTTTGTGTCTGGCTTCTTTCATTTGGCAAATGTTTCTGAGGTTCATCCACATTGTCGCGTGTGTCAGTGCTTCATTTCTTTTCATGGCCGAATCATATTCCATTGTATGGATAGGCTACATTTTATTTATCTGTTCATCCACTGATGAACATTTGGCTGGTTTCCAACTTTTGGCCATTGTGAATAGTGCTGACAGGTTCATTTTTGCCAGTCTTCATATTTTATGTGAATAGAATCATGCACTATGTGTTCTTTTGGCTTTGGCTTCCGCTCAACATGAAGTTTTTGAGGTTGGTTGCACCACGTTGGAGGAAACTTTGGAGGCCGTTCCTCCAGCGCTCTCTGCTGGCAGGAAGCACTGGCTGCCACCTGTACTTTGTGGTAATGGGATGGGGGTTTTGGCGGGCAAGACAGACTTCTTGGCTCCCCAAGGTCCAGGTGGGAGATCTCACCAGGAGCTCCCCCAAAGCTCCCTGGCTGCCATCAGAATGCGGTGGGGGAAGATGGAGGTACCATGTGGTATGTCACTTCACACTGGTATAGAACCCCTCACTCCCTCACAATCCCCACCGATGGAGGGTCTGGCCTCGCCCAGGAGTCTTGGCCTGTCCCCAGATCCCACTGTCAGGAGGCCCCTGTGCAACGGTCCTAACAGCTGTTTCTTGTCATTAATTGTTCAATTGTGGAGCCCAAGCATTTCTTACCTGGTGCTTCAATTAATTGCTTGTAAACACTCAAGAAAGCAGCCTCGGCCTCCTGACTTCTCTTACTAAGGGCCACCACCTTTGGAAACAAGAGAAAAAGTCACATGTAACCATGGTATCTGAGTCTACAAGCAAATTTGTTGTGCAAACCTGGGATGGGGAGGGGAAGGGGAAAAGAAGGTAAAAGTATGGAGTTAGAAAGTCCAGCTTCACACCCCAGCTCTACTGCATTCTGGCTGTGTGACCTTGAGCAAGTCACTGCCCCTCTCCGATGCTCAGTTTTCTCATCTGTAAAAGGGGAATAAATAATAGAACCTACCTTGCAGGTCTGTTGTGAGGATGAAATGAAGCCACATATAGCACTTAGCACAGAGCCTAGCACATAGTAGGGTGTTAACAGGTACTATTATT
Source organism: Rhinolophus sinicus (assembly GCF_036562045.2). Classification (NCBI taxonomy): domain Eukaryota; kingdom Metazoa; phylum Chordata; class Mammalia; order Chiroptera; family Rhinolophidae; genus Rhinolophus; species Rhinolophus sinicus. The sequence continues at coordinate 32,922,642 of NC_133765.1, forward strand.
CTTGTTATTAAAGGGCAACACTGGATGTTCAAACGTGGCACATGTTTTGGAGAAAAGAGGGACACATCTGGGGAATATTTCTTGCCACTGAACATTAAAAAGAAATTGTTAAATCTCTAGTAAGATATCAAACAACTTCAACAATTGTCAAGGATGACAGTATGGTAAACAGTTCCTGGCATACCAAAGGTGCTCAATAAATGCTTCTTGACTGATGAATACATAGGTGACTGAATAATCCAGTGGTGAAGAGCTATATTCACATGCTCGTTCTCTTGTTCACGGACATTTTTTGTTCTGCCACGGAGACGCCACAAGATGCATTCCGGCAAGACATTTCTGGGCTCAGACCATCACACCCTGGATGCTCACTCTTGGTGGCCTGTCCCCGTGGTTGGTCCTGAGCCTTCTGGCACATGGCTGGAGTGAGCTCCTGGCACCCATGGGCCGCCACCCCTACCTCCTCGAGGACGCGCAGGGCTAGGTGGAGTGGCTTTATTCTCTCTGGCACTGACATACCTCTGCCTCTGCTGCTAACTTCCTAAACAATGAATTTATCGGATCATCTACTTGTCAATCAGCCTCTTTCAGAATTGGGCTTTTCTTAGGAATACCAATGATGCCAACTGAGGGGGTGTCTCTTATGAATTCCTCTACTCGAAGTAAGTTCTGGGAGTGCACTGTCTGGTGCACAGAAGGTGCTCAACATAAATTGTTGAATGAACAAATCCAAGTGGGTTGCACCAACTCTAGGCCCTGTCTAACACCATCCTAGAGACATAGCAGGGGCCAATTCTGACACAGTCTGTTCACAGAGGCGGCCAACCGAGGCACAGGCCCCGGAGACAGGCTGCCTCAGCTCCAATCCCAGCTCCATCACTTACTATCTGTGTGCCCTTGGGGCAGGTAGGTCACTTTAATCCCTGTGCCTCTACTTCCCCAGCTATAGAATGGGGACAATAATATGACAACTTCCCTCAAAGGGTTCTGAGAGGATCAAATGATTTAACACATGTAAAGTCCTGTGCAAAACTCCTGGCGTGTGTTAAGCCCCACAGATAGGTCATCTCTTGGTATGACCAACCCCTTCTTTCTTGCATGTTACAGTGACAGGCTCTGCCCAGTGCTTGGAGATAAACCTCAGCTGTGCTCATCTCTGGTCTCCTAAAGAGACACCTGAGAAAGGCCATGCCTCCACATGCAGCAGAGCACTCTGGGAAGAAGAATTAGGAAACCATACTGGTTCCTCTAAGACTGCCAACATGGCAGCCATGAGCCTCATGTGGCTACTAAGCACTTGAAATGTGACAAGTCCAAACCAAGATGTGCTATGAATACAAAACACACACTGGATTTTAAAACTTAGTATGAAAAAAAGAATGTATATTTTTTAATATTGATTACATGTTGAAGTGATAACATTTTGGATATCGTGGGTTAAATAAAATCTATTATTATTATTCATTCCACCTGCTTTCTTCTACTTCAATGTAGGTGATATAAAATGTAAAAATGTATCCATGAATAACATTGCATTTCTATTGGACAGCACAGCTGGAAGGCTTTACAAGATCCAGACTGAGTTCATTATTTAAGAGGGATAGAGAGAAATGTATGGTGGGTGTTGAACAAGTGATTTTAGAAAGGTCAGTTACAGAAGCTCCTTAAGCTTTCTTGTTATTCTGAGAACAGCCTCTCTGATCTTTTACCTTCTCGCATGAATCAGTCTCTCATTCATTCAACAAACATTTCCTGAGCACCTGCTATGTGCCAAGCACGATGGGCTGAGAACTCAGCAATGAATAACAGCTTCAAGTCCTACCCTTACGGGACTCCTGCTGGGGAGACCGACATTAAAGTCCACCCCCCAGATAATTCATTAATCACAAGTGCTAAATGCTTCAAAGGGGCCTTGAGAGTGTGTCGGGGGGGAGGCTGACCCACTTTGGTGGGTGGAACACCAGGAACTGTCTCCCTAAGAAGGGGAAGATGGTGGCAGACAGAAAGAATGTTCTAGAATGTAGGCAAAATCACTAAGTGTGGGCAGATTTTTATGCTTGCTGAGATGGACAAGACACAGTTCTTGCTTTGGGGACTCACAGCTGAGTGGGAGATACAGCTACGCCCAAGAGGAACCATAATATGGGAGGAGGTGATGAAAACACTGGGGCCTCCAGAGTAATGTAAGGAGGAGGCAAGTAATTCAGAGTCTGGGGGGCCACCCCTGATGGGCTAATAATAACAAAAAATGTAATATTCAGAGTTTACCATGTGCCAGATGCTCTCACTATTCAAGATCATCTTTGCCCATAGACACACCCATCCCTGAAAGTAGCCGCTGTCATTATCCCCATTGTACAGATGAGGAAACTGAGGCTCAGTGAGGTTAAGTAAGTTGCCTGAGGTCACCCAGTTAGTACATGGTAGAGCAGGACTCACACCAGGTCTGGGGGTGAATTATTGTTCTGAATCCAGTTGCTGGCCCCTTTCTCCGAGATAGAAAAGCCTTCCCAGCCAGTGGGGAGTCGCTCGAACCCCATGTGGATGCTGCTGTCTTGAGATGTCATCTACGGCTGTACCAGGTCAGGGGCTGCTGTGCTGCCCACCTGGAGCCCAAGAAAAGTCATGAGAAATGAAAGCAATTCATCTCCCTATCCCTGGATGGAGAATTATCAAAGATCAGCCAGCAGAAAGTCTGAAGGCTTCGTTTTACAGTCATTCTGGGCTCGTGTGGTGACCGGGGTTGGGAAAAGTCTTTAGCGTATTCCATGGACGTCTAAAAGGAACTCTTGGCAGAGGTGGGGGCAAATGCCAGAAGACTCCTTTCAGGTTTCCCTGTTCCTGCCTATAGTACCCTCTACTTTCCATGAATGGTGCTTATCAGTTTATAATGGTGTATTGTTTACGTCTGACTGTCTCCTTATAATATGGTTTCCCCACGAGAGCTGCCGTATCCAATATGGTAGCCACTGGCACATGTGGCCACTGAGCACTGCATATGTGACTAATTTAAATTCAGATGGGCTATTAGTACAAAATGTGGGACTTCAAAGTCTTAGGACAAAAAAAGGATTGCAAAATATCTCAATAATTTTTATATTGATTTTACGTTGAAATGATAATATTGTGGACATATTGGGTTAAATTAAGATATTATTACAATTAAATTCATCTGTTTCTCTTTACTTTTTAAAAATGTAGTCATTAGAAAAATTTTAATTACATATGTGGCTTGCATTATATTTCAACTGGACAGTGCTGGTCCAGGTTGAGGGTTGGCAAACTATGGCCCTTGGGCCAAATCTGGCCCTTCATCTGTTTGTATAAATAAAGTTTTATTGGAACACAGCTATGGCCATTCTTTTATGTTTTGTCTATGGCTGCTTTCATGTTACAATGGCTGAATTCAACAGTTGTGACAGAGCCCCTGGCTGCAAAGTCAAAAATTTTGACTGCCTGGCCCTGCTGATCCTTGCGTGAGAGGTTATCTAAATGGCTGGACACTATTTTCAAAAGCAAAGATCAAAAAACATCCTGGACTGATATTCAGTTTGAACTGGTTCAAGTTTGGGGCTTCCCATAGCAAATGCGACTCTTGAAGACAGTCGCCATTTGGATGTCCTGCCTCATTCAGCCTTGTTTTAGAGCAATGGCCCTGTCTGTTCCTAGAAGGCCAGCTCTGATGGCTCAGAGCCCAGTCCAGTGCTGGGCCTAAATATCATGAAGCATCTCTTGGCCTCAGTTTGTTATCCATCAAGTGGGAAGAAAAATTTCCATCTGCCTAAGAAGCTATTGGAGAGGAATGAGCTACCATGTGGCAAAGAGTCCCATGGAAGTTGGCAAAAAGCTTTCTAATAAATCAGATCATTCTTCTTCCAACTTTACAGGATGTCTTTTCCAAGGTCTGCAGCTCTAATGCATTTCATTCATGTGCCCAGAACAGGTGAGCTCGGCATAAAAGGCCACGTGTTTCTGCCTCATGGCTGGGTCCTACCACGCAGAATGGCAGGAGACAAGTGTCCAGAATGACAGATTTGGCTTGTGACAGGCAGATCTTTGAAGGCCATCTGAGGGAGGAGCAGGAGGAGGAAGTGGGGGAGGAGTTGGAGGTGGCGGCCAGCTACAGACACCCAGAAGGTTACCATCAGAAATAGCTCAGCGTCTGACAGAGCGTGCGGCATTTACAGCACCTGCTATGATATAAAGGGGTGAAAATGTGTCTGGTCCCCCGAGTGTGAAAATAACAGGCGCAGAAGTGGTTAAGCCAGAGGAGAGGCAAAAGCCTGTTCTACTGCTTACCCCTCGTCTGTCAGGTGGTTAAACCCAGCAAATTTGGGGACCCCCCACCCCGAGGCTGAGCTTCCACGAGCTGTCTGATACAATGACATCTACTGGCTACTGAGGACTGATCCAGGCTGAGCAATTTACAAGGACTGGTCAGAGCTTCTGAAACGGAATCCTTATTCTGTGTTCAGGGCTTTATCTTTGGAATCTCCCAATGACTCTAAGACATGAGCATGGTTAATGCCCCCATTCTACAAAGGAAGAAACTGAGGTTCAGGGAAGCCAAGTCACTTGGCCAAGATAAAAGAACCAGTTAGTGGCACAGGTGGTACCTGAGCCCAGAATCCTCTCATTCCAGGCCCCAGACTTGCAACTAGAAACCAGTGCTTCTCAAAGTGTGTTGCACCGACCCCCAGGTGTGAAGAGGGGGACCTGTGATCAAATCTGCACACGCTTTCTGAGTGGACATGTACAAAATATATCAACACACTGGATGCTCAGACAAGAGCTGCAGGAAAACATCCCCTTCACCTCGGCTCAGCCCAGTGTTTTCCCAAATGCATTTGGCCACAGAACTTTCTTCTTCAGAAAATAAACCTGGAACCTTGGGTCTCCTGGAACACACTTTGAGAACAGCTTTCCTTTACCACTGGGTCCGGGGGCAGGTGGTTCTGTGAGATGGGGAGATCTGATGCGGCAAGATTCTGGAAGAAACTGAAGACTGACAGTCAATCGAGAAGAGGCAGGTGCTCAGAGGGTCTCAGAATAAGCACCTCCGAGGAGGAGGCAGAAGGAATGAAATTTGGGGGACAGGAATTGGCCCAGGATGGTAGGGGATGGGGGAACCCTTTAACAAACCCACTGAGGCCTGGTTCTCCCTCTGGGGTGTACAGATATGGAGGGGCACATGGGGAGCAAAAAAGAGCAAGAAGAATGAGGGGAGACACAGAGAGGAGGGAGCATGGGAAATGAGGGTTATGAGTGACAGCGCATGGAGAGCAAGCGTTGTTGAGAGCTGGGGTTCACAGACACTGCGGGGAGCATGGAGAAGAAGGGGGTTGTGGGGAATAAGGGAGGCATAGACATGGAGGGAAGCAGACTCGCGGGCACACACCCTCAGAGCAGTCTACAATAAGCTGAAGATCTTTCTGGCTATTGTGTTGACAGGAATAGATGTACGCTAGGCTGTAAATATTCCAGAGGTGGGGTGGACTAGGGATGGGGGTGTGTAGACATTTCAAAGAGGCTCAGTCTTAGAAAGTTCTAAGTTCTTAAAATAGACTACCTTATGCAATACTGAGCTCCCCATCAGGAGAGGCATTCAAGGACATAACCACCCATGTGTGAGGCTGTAAAAGGATTCAGGAAGACCGGCACATGGGTGAGGGATTGGCTTGGCTATCCAGAAGGCTCACATCTTACTCTAAGAGTCTATGTGATAGCTCCCTTTTCCTTATAGTGATATTCTGATTTCCTCCCACATGGAAAATGAGATAACATTTACTTTGTTTGGCTGATATGAGATTTATTGTTATTAGGTTGGTGCAAAAGTAACTGCGGTTTTTGCAATTTTTAACCTTTTAAACCGCAATTACTTTTGCACCAACCTAATAGTAAGAGCCCTGCCTTCGTGTCAGGCACTGCGCTACGTGCTGGACATGTATTAACTCATTTAATGCTCACACCTCTCAGCGGGGTGGGGGTTGGGGGGGTACTACCTATTTAACAGATGAAGACACGAGGCACAGAGGGCAAGGGTCATACCATGTGGGAGCCACGACTCACCCCCAGCTTCGCACCCCCACTGGGGATTGACTCTGGTGGGGGTTTGTGGAAGAAGCGGGAATATCTGAAATAGCTGGAGGAGCCAGGCGGGCCGGGACCAGGAGGCTAGGACGAGCCAAGCACCAGGGTCTTCAGCAGGAACCCCCCCACTCCGGCCTGCCTCACACAATGAGTTGGCTGAAGGTCCCATTCCCACATGAGTGTCACCGCTCTCTCTGCTTTAAATCACTGAGGTATCTGAGTAAATGCAAATTGCAATTTAAAGTCAGGGCTTAAATAAGAAGAGTTTGACTCTTGTTTTGGTAGCTGTTGTTGATTTGGGCTCTCTCGTCTCCTGCCTGGTGGCAGGAGAGGGGCTGAGGCTGTCTCTGGAAGAGGAGGAAACACCTGGAAGGGATGCAGGAGCAGAGGGACACAGTGAGAAAGTGGGCGTCGACAAGCCAAGGAGAGAGCTCTCACCGGAAACCAACCTGCCCGCACCTTCATCTTGGACTGCCTGCTTCCCGAACAGTGAGAAAATACAATTCTGTTGCTCATGCTACCCAATGTTATGGCAGCCTCCTGTTATGGCAGCCCATAAGACAGGTGGGATCTGTGGGTATTCCCATTTTATGGATGAGGAAACTGAGGCAGCAACTAAAGAGCAAACACCCAGTGAGGCACAGGGTTTGGGCAATTTGCCTTCTTGGGGACTAAAATATTGCTTTAATAGGATGCAGGCCGGGGACCCTTTTACTAAGAGGATTGACAAATGATTGCATGAATGGGGACCTTGTGACAGATGCCAAAGAGGGAAAGCAGCTATCTGATAGCAGAGGTTAGAGATTTTAGAAACCAGCTCCCTTCAGCAGGTTACGCTTTTACCCTCACAATTTCCACTGAATGCACTGGTGGGGTGAGCCATGCAGGCACCCCTTCCCGAGGCTTGTCCACCTTCTCATTCCAGGGTTCGTCAGCTCTGAGGTCTGAGACCCCCAGGGGAGAGTGCACCTGCCTCTCACACAGCAGGTGCTCAATAAGCGTCTGCTGAAGCATGGCATCACTGTCTGTGTCACCCTTGGGGGTGATTCTAAGGCTGGAGAGGAACTGGTGGAAGTGGGGGTCACTCCTTAGAGAGATCTGGAAGAGCATCAGGTGCTGAGTGGGTGCTGGGTTCTGTTTCAGGGAGAGTCTGTGCTCCACCCACACAGGGCCTCCTGACCCCGAGCCCCGGGCACTCGCCCACAAGTCAGCATCCGATGACAGCACCTGTGCTGAGGCTGACTTTCCATCTCCCCAATGAGACTGAGAGCATCCAGAGGGTGGGGACTGGCATTTAAAACAGTGAAATAAATACTGCATGTGAAATGTTGACAGAGCGCCTGAAACCTCACAATGTCCAACACATTCGTTTTCTTGGCAGTTACCCACCAGCATCTCCTAAAGACGGGGGCTGCTCCAGGCACCTAGCAAGACTGACCCAAACCTGTACCCTCATGGAGCTGACACTCCAAAGGCGGAGGCAGGCAATAAAGTACATCATGGCTGAGAAGGTAAGAAAGCGACTAAGTGCGAGCGAGGAAAATAAAGCAGAGAGGGGGACAGGAGTCCGGGCCGGGAATATGCTGCCTCGAGAGGCCGGAGAAGGCCTTGGGCGGGCAGAGTGGAGCAGACGTGGGGAAGGAAGTCAGTCATGCGGAGATCTGGGGAAGAGCATTCCAGGCAGAGAGAACAGCAGGTGCCAAGGCCCTGAGGCAGAAGTGTGTTTGGCCTTTGTGAGTAACAGCCCAGGGCAGTGAAGTGGGAGGGTGGGAGAAGGCGAGTGAAGAAGAGGAGAGAGCGTCGGGGAGGAGAAGGGCAGGGGTGGAACCTTCCAGGCCCCTGTGAAGATGTGGACTCTTTTTCTCAGGGGAAGAGGAGCTACGGGAGGGTTCAGAGCAGGAGAGACATGATCTGACATTAGTTTTACCAGGAGCCCTCTGGTTGTTGTGGGGACAATGTAGTGAGGGGCTGGGGTGGAAGCAGGGACCCCAGAAAGGTGGCTTCTGCAGTGTCAGGTGAGCACGGACGGCAGCTCCGAGCAGGTGTTCAGGTCTGGACGGGTTCTGAAATCGAGCCACACGATGTGTTCCTCAGGAACACGGAGTGGGTGGACGTGGGGCGGCGAGAGGAAGAGGGAGGAGCGGCGTCAAGGAGACACCAAGGTTTGGGGCATGAAGGACAACTGGGTGATCCTGAACGGCCATTTCTATGGCTTCTCCGTCCGTCAGAGTCCAGGACAGGGCAGGTCAGAAACAGGCACTAAAGCAGCACTGACTGAATGAACAAAGGAATGAATGAGGCCAGGAAGGAATTTCAGAGGTCGTATGAGCTAAGCCTTCCAAACACAAACTTAACTAAAATCCCACGACAAGATGGATGACAGAGAGCGACACCCTCCAAGGAACCCAAGCTAAGCCGCAGGCTTGCAGGCTCCATGCAGCTCTCTAGCAAGCTCGCTGATGGAGTAACTGCGTAACCCCAGTGGGGAGGGGACGAAGCCCCAGGATTCACCTGGAGGTTCCCAGCACTGGGGGGCCACCAATAGCAGGGTTGTAGGAAACAGGAAAAGCTGGACCTGGGCTCTGGTTTCAGCGGGGGCCTTGCATCCCTGTTTACCTTCGGGTAAGTTACCGCCCCCTTCTGAGCCTCAGTTTCCCCATCTATAAAGTGAAGGTGCTGGGCTTGAGTTCCTTTCCAATTTAGTTGTGCAATGGGTCTAATTTCCCCAAGCAGATACAGACAGACAGACAGACAGACACTCTTTTCCCCACACATCAATCACTATCCCACTGGCATTTTAAACAAAGACAGTGCAAGGAAACCTATCCAGGCTTGGACCGAGGGTGGGTCTGCTGGGAGAGCATGAGGCAGGAGAGAAAAACACTGTGTAATTTTATTCTAATATTTATAATTATTCCCAGGCCAAAAATAAGGCATGGAGCAAAGTGTTTTCAAATGTCGGCACTAATGAACACATTTTATCCAACGTAATACAGGCCCCCAAATGCATTTATGTCAGGCTCCCTGAGATCTTGTGAGCGGCGCCCCACACTGGGCTGGCTTTCACAGCTTGAAGTGGCGCAAAAATGAAATGTCCCACAAGCACGGGCGGGCAGGCCTGCTATTAGCAAGCGTATAATCATCAATTACATCCAATCACAAACTACAGATTTTATAATTACCAAATGAAGTTCTAACTTCTCACCTCCACTCAGTGGCAACTAATATCACCTCTCAGTTAGAAAAAGAAGCTTTCCCCCTTTTTTTCTTTATTTTCCTTTTCCTCTGGCTTGCTCTCTCTCTCTCTCTCTTCTGGGAAAAAGAATTTCCAGGCCTCCATGTAAGACTGCATTTAAATTGCTTGTCACTCAAAACACAGGCGAACCCCTCATTTGTAATTCACCAGCCACCTGAACAGACTGCCTGTTTTCCTTTAAGCATCCATGCACTGAAGCACAAAGATCATTTTTCTATTGTTAAAATTGTATAAGCCAGGGCTTTTTTTTTAGCAGCAAATACACAATTTCACTTCCCTTCTGAGGGCTCCCGGCATAAAAGGGACAGGAGGCTTTCTTTTTAGTGCCTTACAAATAAATTTTGCTTTGGGGTATTAAAAAAACACCACACACACTATATATGCTCATATAATGAGCTGAAAAAGCTATCAAGGCTGTATACAGATGAAGGCAGGAGAGAAGTTGTGTTTCCTGTCCTGCCCAGGGTGTGGCCAGTGTATGAAGCCGGATGATTGAGATTCACTCTCATGGGCGCTGGAAGCACCCGTGTCCAATTTCCTCTTTTTGGGGGCTGCTGATACCACACCAGTGGCTCTGCTCTGATTGGCATTTGGCCAGCAGGCTCTAGAGCAGAAACCACCCAGGAATGGGTGCTCCAGCTTGGACCTTGCCCTGCCAGGCAAAGGTGGGCTCCAGCTGTATGTCTGACTTCCTGGCTACCTCACCCCAGACAGACAAACCATGGATAACCGCCGAGCCTGCATGCAACCGACTTCCGTTGGCTCAGCCTCCAAAGGCCAGGCCCACTTTGACAACAGCTCAGTTTTTCTGCATAACTGATTATAATCATAATAGCTTCCCATTTTAATCTAGAGCTTATTATAATTTACAAAGACCTTTCACAGGGATTAGTGCATCTGAGCCTCCAGACACGCCTGGGGGAGGGGAGGAAGTGGCCCTGGGCAGGGAGGATGGCTGGCTGTTTGAGAGGCCCAGAGACATTGATACAGCACCTCCAAGTCACACAGGAGGGGCTGAGGTGGGGTGCCAATACGGTCTTTGGTCTCAGAGGCAGCTGTGTGGCAGGGAATTTGGGGCTGGAATTTGTGTGACTCCCCATTTTGGGTAAATATGAACAGACTCAGGCTCATCCTTAAAATGTCCCTTTCTCTTGCCTGAATATGCTGTGTTTTCCTGAGTGGGAGAGCAAGGAATGGGGCTCCCTCCAGCTCACCAGAAATTATGCATAAGCCACCGCTGGTCTTTTCTCTGTTGTAGCCGTGAGGACTCACAAAGATTCCTGATTTAAAACAACAGTGCGACTATTCTGCGTGATGCTGTGATGGTGGACACATGTTATACACACATTTGTCAAAACCCACAGAATGTGTAACACAACCAGTTACCCCTAATATAAACGATGCATCAGTACCGGTTCAGCAATTATAACAGATGTGCAACACTAACGCAAGATCTTAATAACAGGAAACTGGTCATGGGGGGAGAGAAGAGGGAATATATGGGGGCTCTATACTTTCTGCTCAAATTCTCTCTAAACCTAAAACCGTTCTAAAACATACTCTATTCATTAAAAAAACAAAAAATGAAAACAAAAAAGACAGTAGTGAACATGTACAAAGTAATTACTATGTGCATTTATCACATTAACTCATTTAATCCATACGACAGCCCTGCGAGGTCAGTTATCATTATCTTCTCCACTTTAGTATTTGGGAAAACAAGACATCAGAGAGGTGAAGTAATTTGCCCAGAGTCACACAGCAAGTGGCTGAGCTAGGATTCAACCCCTGGGCTCCAGAGCCTGTGCCCTTAGCGGTGAGAGTAATGGGATTATCACCAGGTTATCACCAAAAGCCTGTCCCCTTCGCCAGGGGTTACTGTCATGTGAGCACCCCACCTTACTCATGAGTGGAACACACAGCATTAGACTAGGGGTCATGAACGATGGGCCCAGGGCCAGCTGTACCCCATGGACGTATTTTCTGGGACTCTCCAGTGTTTTAAAAATATTTGAGCCATCAAAATTCATCAAGTTACATGCTTAAGATTTGTGCATTTTGCCGTATGTAAATTATACCTCCATAAAGCACTGTGAACATGAAAATATGTGCATATATATTGAGCCAATATTTAAAAACCAGAAGAGATCCAAATTGCTGGCTTCTTTTGGAAAATCAGAGGATCTGCCCACCCTGGGCCCATGTTTCCAGACGCCTGCCTGGAGCCCAGTAGCAGCCGGCTGTTGAGATAGGCCCGGGGTGGCAGTTCACCTCCCGCCTGCCGTGCGCCTGCAGGACAGGTGTGGGCCTGGCCAGGCCCCACCATAAGCATTAGTGTTTCTCTCCAGCCTAGACCGACACCTTGTCCCCTTGCTTTGCTTTCCTACACTCTTCTTGAGCACCATCAGCCCCCTACCATCGTCCTTCACACAGCAGGCCAGATGAGAAACAAGAGTGAGGAGAGGGTGTCCCTTCCTGCTCCTACTTCTGGTTTCCAGGTGTCCCAGAGTGGCTGGCTCACTGCCTTTCCAAATGGCAACAAGATCTCCGAGGGAGCCTCCAACCCAAACACAGAACCGTCAGGCTAGTCCAATTCAAGTCCACCAGGCTTGGAGAAAAGGGGGCCTTTAGAGTATCTGGATGAGTCTGTGCCTTCCCTGGGGACAAGAAACTTACAGGCCAAGTGGGGAGAGACCCAGCAGGGCTTGGCACTCTGTGTGCTCTGATGGGAGTAGTGGAGCAAGGTGGGCCCTGGAAGGAAGTGGGAAGTGGGGAGGGCGAGAAGAGACCACAGGCACACATGCAGCTGGGGATTCAAGGGAGGGCTTCAGAGTCAGGTCTGAGTGACTCGGTCTGAAACCTGCATCCCTGGCTGTGACTTCGGGCAAGTTGCTGAGACTTCAGGGCCTCAGCTTTCTCATCTGTAAAACAGGTTCAGTGATGGAACAGCTGCCAAGAGGATCAAATCAGGGAGACGAAGCAGCTGGTTCAGAGCCCACCCGGCTAGCACTTCATGGACGTGTGTGGGGCAGATGAAGGAACATCCTTCCTTGACTTCTCTGTGCCTCAGTTTCTCCACCTAGAGAATAGGGACACCAAGACCTCGCTTGGGTGTGAAACACTAGCACTTTTTTTCTGTTTTGTTTGTTCGTTTACTCTGTTCTTTAGATGCCACATGTAAGTGAGATCATATGGTATTTGTCTTTCTCAGTCTGACTATTCACTTAGCATGATACCCTCTAGGTCCATCCATGGTGTCACATGAGACACTAACATTTAAAATATACGGTTTGTTCACTGTTAAATATGGGGTGAGGTTGGGCATGCCATAAAAAGTTCTTGGGATTTCTGGGCAAGGGTTCTGGGGTGTCAGAAGTCAACGTTCTCCGAGGGGGATGGGAGACGAAGAAGCCACTTGACCACGAGGGCTGGAGTCAAATCACCAGAATCTGGAGTGTGGCCGAGTCAGTGAGGCTGAGTCACCCCATCCGGCCCCAGCAGCAAACGTCCTCTGAGATGCAGGGGAGTCCAGGGGTCTGTGTGCCAGGCCCAAATGACACCTGCTGTCCTTGAGCTGGCTCGGTGACCCTGACCTGGCCTCTGAGCTCTTGCTGCTCCATGTCCTATCGACCACGTGATGTGTCACGATGTCCTTGCCCCTGGAGGGAGGGCTACAGGGGTCCCAGGTGGCTGCAGCCTCCCCTCTTGAGGTGATTCCCTAAGTTCTCCAAAACGCTAGCCCAGAAGAGAGGAGTTAAAAAAGTATGCATGCCTTTTATGGAGAGGTGGTCACCAAATGCCATGCAAGCACTACGCTGCCCGGGCTTTTAAATAGAGCAACATTGTTTCCAGACGTCTCTGTGGGGTGTGGTTTGAGATAGCCCTGTGAGCCCCTCAGCTGGACACGTGGGGCACCCCTGGGCCTCCAACCTCCCAGCTGTGATTCTGGGCTGTGGGCTCAGCTTCCTGACGGGGGCTCCAGGGCTGAGGGGCTTGGGTTCCATTCCCAGGCCTCCCCACCTCCCCGTTCTTTGTGGCCTTGGGCAGCCACTGGCCTTCTCTGAACCTCTGTTTCCACATCTGAGGATTATGATGAAGATTAAGGGTGATACGCACAAAACTGCTGAGCTCACAGCCTGGCAAACAGACAACACTTAATAGATGTTGATTTTCCTATTATGAGTTATGCTCTTCAGTGTGCAAAGCACAATGTTCAGATGACTAAACCACGGCCCAGCTCACAAGTTCCAGGGTAAGGAGGAAACCAAGGAAAAGGGCAGAAGGCAAGCAGTGTTTTGGGGAGGAGAGCGAAGGGGGGCACAGGCTGGAGGAGAACTTGGGGAGGAGGCGGCATTGGCTGGACAAGGACAAGCAGGTTGTGGTCAGCAGAGGAGGTAGAGAGGGCGGCGTGTGCCACGGCGGAGGTGAGAAAAGGCCTGGTGTGATCAGACATCCATCATTGTCCCTCCAAGTCCAAGGGTGCAAACGTGGGCCTCTGGTCCAAGTCCTCACAAGCACTTGGTTTTTTTTCAGGTTTAAAAAAATGTTCATTTTGAGTCAACATTTGAAAACCAGATTTTATATAAAAATGGAGATTTCCAGCCTGTTCAGAAAAACTGGAACGTGTGGCCACAGTGGGCTCATATTCCTACATAACAGCATCAACAACAAGAATAGTGACAATAGAAATACTGAGTGCTTCAAGTATGCTGGGCTTTGTTCTAAAGCGCTTTACATGCACTAGGTCTCCAAATCCTCATAAAAGCCCTAGGAGGTGCGTGCAGTGATGTGCTGGTAAAGGTTTAACAACGGGTTATCTGGTGAAGAAAAGGCCCTGGTCTGTAGTGCTTGCCGATTTCCGTGGTGTAAATACTCCCACCGTGGTTGATTTTAAGCTACCAATTGCCACTGAGTGTGGAGTTCATTGTATGAGCTTCTTCACATCACAGTAGGTACAGTCATCATCTGTACTTCCCAGATGAGGATATGGAGGCACAGAGAGGTCAAGAGACTTGCCCAAGGTCACACAGCAGGAGAGTGGGCAGTGAAGGGATTTGGAGACAGGCAGCCTGACTTTGAAGTCGGTGCTCTCAGCCCCCATAATGTGCTGCGCGACCAGGCTGCTATCGTCTGCCCTCGCTGCACACAGGCCACTCCGTGGGTGGCACGCTGAGTCCCAGCTTGTCTCAGTCCCCACTCCTCCTTGTCACCCCACGTGTGCCTGTGCTGCTCATTCAGCTTACCTGCAGGGCCCCTGTGGGCAACGGGCTTGCATCCCTGCTTCGGAGTACAAAATGTCACCGTCCCCAACTTTCCCCTCTGCTTTTGGGAACCCTAGCAGGACCAGGACACAAACAGAAGGCACCCAGGGTGGCAGAGAACCAGCTTCTTTTCTTCCATCCTGAACCCATCCCTTAGCATCTGACACAAAATGTCAGAGCAAACCTTTTAGTTCAAATGCGCCCCACTTTTTTTCCTCATTCTGTCTTTGCCAGGAGCACTAAAAGCATCGATTTAATGAAAACAATTTTTCTGCTCCCCTCTTCCCTTCCTGCCACCCCATACAGCAAAACTTGGAAACATGATTTATAGGGGAGAAAAGATCAAAGCCAGTTTACCCTAAGTTGGAAATGGAAATGTTGCTACATCTCTTATGCTCTGTTCGGAGAATGTACTTCCGTTTATCAGGGGAGGGGTCTCGGGTGAGGAGCCCTATTTTCTTTGTTGTGTCTCAGAGACAGGCAGCTCTCGCGAAGCCGCCACAATCCTCATCCTGCCAGCTGAGAGCCCAGGATGGCAGCAAACGAGGGAGAGGCATATGTTTGGTGAGAAACGTGGAAATAATCAAGTGTGAGTAGATTCATGTAAGTAATTTAATTACCTCACACAGCTATGAAATCTCTTGGTTTCCGCTTCCATTATTAATGATGAATGTTAACTATCAGAGGACATTGGCTGAGGTTTCCTGACATGCTGGGGGAAGGGGCTTTAGGTGTCCCCAGAAGGCAAGACCCGCTTCTCACTGATCAGGCTGGTCCCTGCTTCCAGCTGACCCCCACTCCATCTTGGAACTGACTGAGACGTATGTTATGTCCCTCGTGATGGATGCACCCAGCACCACTTATGAGGAGACGTGCCAAAAACACTGAACCTGAATGCGATCAAGACTCTAGATCCAACTGCACAGCCAATACAAGCGACAGAGAAACAAGTTAAACCATGCCACAGGGATGCAATCTGCAAAATCTCAGCTAGAGGCGCAGTGACTTGCCCAAGGTCTCACAGCCAGTGATGCAGCTGGGAATTGAACCCAAGCTCACGAGCTCAGCACTCTCCTGAGGCCGCATGAGAGGTCTAAAAAAGTACAGCTGGGCTTCCCAGAGGGAGGGACAAGGAAGCAGAACAGCCCAGAAGCAAGGAGGGTGCTTCCGCCACAAGGGGAGAAGTCTCTCGTCCTGCCCTCTCTCTACTAGGCTGGCTTTCTCAGCATGTCCTCAACCAGTCCTAAATTCCAATTCCTGGGATAATGAATGTCATTGGCTTAGCCCCTGGTGCAACCAGCTGAGATCAGGGGAAAGTCTTCAGAAAAAATGGTCCAGCCATTTCCACATCACACAAACAAAGAAACAAACAGGTTTCGCCCCGGGCTTTAGCCCGCAGTTTTGCACCTTGGGACAGTCTCCATCCCAGGTACCCCTCAGCCCAAGGCCAAACCTGAACAGTTGGCTGCCATACTTCAGGGCATATCAACCAATCCCAATGTGTGGACCTTGTGTCCACAAATTGAACCAAAAAACGATTAAAAAAACTGAGGAGTCAATGAGGGACACTGAAGCATTGCCAGGATATTTGATGATATTAAGAAACCACTCTTACAAAAATAAAATGTAACTGTGTGGTGTGGAGGTTAACTAGACTTACTGTGGTGATCATTTTCGCAACACATACACAAACACTGAATCATTGTGTTTTACACCTGAAACTAATATAATGTTACATGTCAATTATATCTCAATTAGGAAAAGAAACTACTGTTAACATTTTTTTAGGTAAGATGACATTGTGGTTATGTTTAAAACGAGATTTCTTAGTTTTTAGAGCTATGAACTAAAATATTTACAGGGGAAAAGACACAGTGAGTTAGATTTGCTTCAAAAAAACCCAGGGGCGTGAGAGGGACGTGGCTACGAGTGAATAGTTGCTGAAACTGGGTCCATGTGGCTTATTATTTTATTTTCTTTACTTTTGTGAGTTTGAGTTTTTCCATAATAAGGAGTAAAAAAAGAAAGGAAGGGAAGAAAGGAAGGCAGGGAGAGAGGGAGAGAAAGGGAGGGAGGGGGGAAAGAAAGGAAGAAAAGATTGCAGAAAGATATATATTCTCTGAGTCAAATTTCACCACTCATAATTTATAAGTTTGATCTAAAAATGGGTCAGCAAACTTTTCTGTAAAGGGCCAGGGAGTAAATATTTTTTACTATGAGGGCCATATGGTCCCTGTCACCACTACTCAACTCTGCCCTCCTAATGTGAAAGCCGCCATATATGTAAATGAATGGGCGTGGCTGTGTGCCAATAAATCTTTATTTACAAAAACAGGCTTGTGAGCTGGGTTTGGCCCATGGGCTGTAATTTGCCAATCCCTGGTCTACAAGGACACCAACGGGATTCAGCTCTACCACTTACTTGCTGTTGTGACCTTAGAAAAGTCACCTAACCATTCCCAGTCAGTTTTCTCCTTTGTGAAATGGGGATAATAATAGTAACTACGTCAAGCATTAAATGAGATAATGAATGAATGGAGCTGGGTCCATGTGAAGGTGAGCAGGTCCAACAAATATAAGTCTGTTACTGACGTGTCTACCTGCTGGAATGCTGGTTCTGGCATGCAGAAGCCCAACAAATATACATTGAAATGATGAATGATTATGTCTGCCCCCATCAAGCGAAGAAAGAATGGTCTTAACCACTTTTCAAAATGTCAGGGTCCCCTCGCCTTATACCTTGAAAAAGGAACATTTAGAACGAAGACATCTAAGACCTACTTTATACGATAAGGAGTCAGCTCCTGAGAAGAAATTCCTAAGAGGTTGTGCAGCAGAGTTTGCTGAAACATGAGAAACTTTCGGGGTGATTGCTTAACTCTAAGGAGTGAGTGGTCCCGGGAAGTGGACCGTGCCAAACTCTAGAGACCAAAGTCACAGAAGCAGCTGACTGCTCCACCTGCCCCCTCAAGGGCCTGGCCAAAGACGGGGTTGGAGGTGCCATGGAGGAGTCTCCATCCAATCTTGGCTGCCATCTTATTTAGATTGGAAATAAACTGCCAAGCACTGGAGCAAGGCTCATTGGTTTTGAGTCTCCTTCCACAGAGAAAGTGGGGGGTATGGAAGGTCTTGGTGTACGTGAATCATGTGGAAGAACGAAACAAGATGGCGTCAGAGCCTGGCTCGAATGGGCAAGAACTGGAAGGAATCTATGTTCAGCAGCACGAACTTCTTTTTCTGGATTCCAGGCAAAATCCAGACGAGTGGGTTGGCTGAGGTCTGCGTGTCTTTAGGGCTTTTTAGACGCTGAGGCAGAGGGCTAGCTACCACCTCCGTTTGCTGAGAATCTCTCCCACTCCTCGAGGAGCAAAACCCCAATGTCTGCAGGAGCCCAGCAGTACTCCAGTATGTGACGTGGCCAACTGAAGGGGCGAGATGAGAGGGAGAGGCGGACTGTGGGGAGAATGAATGGACAAAATGGTAAGAAACGGGGTGAGGCTGATGGCTGGTTTGCTCGCCTGTGATCTCCGTGACTGGCCATGGCAGCTGACGTCTACACTGAGCATCTTCCTGTCCGTGGCGGATGGCACTGTGAGCGAGGCCAGTGTTGTCGTTATTCCACGAGTCTGAATTTGAGACTGGCTGATTTTGATCTGCCCACGTGATCAGCTTCAGTGACTGTGGGGTGAATCTGGGGGCTGAGATGGCCGTGATGGGGGACACCTTCCATCTACTATGTGTGAGAAAGCTGGTCTACAGAGCGGGCAGGATGAAGGACTTCTCCTTTTGCAGCGGAAGTGACCTACTTGCTTCTGGGCTGTTCTGGTGCCTTGTCCCACCCTCGGGGAAGATCAGCTGCACTTTCTCTGGCCTCTTAGATAGTCTCAGGACAGTGCTGTGCTCATGAACGTGGGTTCAAATCCCAGCTCCGCCACTAGCTGTAGGATCTTGGGCAAGTCACCTCACCTTGACAGGCATCAGTTTCTTCATCCACAAAATGGGGAAAACACCAATACTGCCCTCCCAGGACTGCTATGAGGATTAAATGACACAATTGTGCATCTGGCACACAGAAAATGCCCCACAAATATCACCATAGCTAATATTATAACAAATTCTCGTGTAGGCTAGCTTGGGTGGATTTTTGTTTCTTGCACCCAAGGTTTTCTCTTAAGATGGTCCTCCAGCGGCGTTTGGGACTGCTACCTCCCACTTGGAGGCTCAGAGTGGGGTGGGGGGGGGTCTCCTCTCTTCCCCTAGAAGGCCGGAGACAGAACCTAGATGGAGAGAGAACACAGCCGGAGGTGCTGCATTGCCCCTGACAGCCCGGGCGGCCCCTGCAGTTGCCGTTCCACCACCCACTCACTGAAAAAAGCAACAGGCGAGGCAAACAGATGGCAGAGAGATGGATTTTTCCCTTTTCCCCTAAATAACAAATGGGGGGAAAAAAAGGAAAGGAGATGAATAGATTTCCACCAGTTAGGAGATCAAAGAGAAATGGCCATTTTCGCTGGTAAACTTTGCTTAAATGCTGTCCTTGCTCCCGGGCACGTGCTCATTCTGGGGCGGGACCAGGAAGGGTCCGCCTTGCTATTGCCTATTGATGTAGCATTAATTTCTTTTTGTTTCCCACTACGGCGTACACCCGACTCAAGGTGAGAGAATGCAACTGGGCTGCGACTTCTCAGATTGATAGATTGTGCTCCTGTGCTGGGTCCGTTTCATGCTTGGTGACTTTGCAGCAAAGCAATTATCACTGTGGAATGCATAATGGCCTAATTAATAACTAATGTCAGGCTGGCCTCTGAGCCATGATTATACCTTAGCAAGCCAACTTTTTTTTTCTTTTAAACATTCCGAGAGAAAAATATTATTATAATTGACTGGTTAAATTGTCAAAGTGTCCCTACCCCATGGACACAGGGTGTAGTAAGAAGCATGAAAGCCTGGAATGAAAAGAGGTGTTCCATTGCCAAGCGGCTGTGTGACCTGGCTCAGCGTCTGAGCATCTCTGCACTTGAGTGTCTGCACCTGTAAACAGAGCCACCTTCCTGGAACTGAGTGGGATTCCTGTCATGAAACCTAAGGCCCGTAATAAATAATGGTTAAGGGCAAGGACTCTGGAGCCAGACTGCCTGGGTTTAAATCTGGCCTCTGCCACTTACTAGCTCTGTGACCTTGGGCAAGTTACCTAACGTCTCTGTGCCCTTGCTCGTCTCATTTGTAGAATGTTGATAACAACAGTATCTAGCCCACAGGGTGGTCATGGGAAATGCTGCTGCCTGGAATACAGCGAGAGTCATAGCGACGTCCGCCAAGATGACTACGTCAACATTCATTTAATAAATACTTGTTCGGCACCTATTGTGTGTCAGGCACCACGTACGACCCGGGAACGTGTCTGCAAAGGGCTCCCGCTCTTGGCTGTTCCTCTGCCCCTGCCTTAAGCTAGGACACCATTAATGCTGCAAATCTCAAGTACTCCAAAGTCTGACTCCTGAGTCAACCCCTTTCCACCCCACATACCTCCAAGGGCATTTTCTAGAATAGCAAAAGAGTATGGTACCTCCTCTGCCCACAAGACAAAGTGCAGACTTAACTTGGTGTTCAGGACCCCTCTATCCTGCCCAAATGTATTTCCTGGCCTTGTCTTCTCCCCAACCCCCACATAGGTTTAGTGGCACCAATCACAAAATAACCACTGAAGAACAATTCTTCATTTTAAGCTTTCTGTGTGCTATGCATTGTGCTTAGCACTTCACACACATCACCACCTTATTTAATCCTCATGACAAACCTGTACACTGGGTACCATTCTACCGATGAGGAAACCGAGGCTCAGAAAGAGGGGAAGTGACTTACCCCAAATCACCCAGCCATTGATCAAACTGGGGCTTGAACCCAGGTCTGTCTAACACCAAAGACTATGCTCTTACCATCACACTTCATTCTCCATGTTCCATCCTGCCCAAGTCTTCCTAACCGGAGCTGGGACTTCACCTCCACCAGGAAGTCTTCCCCGATTGCCTGTCTACAAAGTAATCACTTTCTTCTTGGCACACCTGGGACATTTTGCTCCCACTTCACATTTGCTTTTTTTCTTAGTGTACAGTGGGTATGGATTCCCCAGGGGTGGCTTGGTCTCCTTGTTGGAAAGAGCTAATTTCTTCTCTTAGCCAGTCCAGCACGGAGCAGGGCACCCAGTAGGAGCTTTACAACACTGGCCAAATTGTTAAAAATCCTTTCTTGCTGTTGCTTTGCCACTCCCTGGACTTGGCAGGCCCCTTGAATTCCATCTCCTGTTCACCTGTCCAAAATGTACCAATCCTACTGTGTAAAAGGCTGTGTTCCAGCTCCGTCCTGTTCCCTAATAGCTAATGAGGTAGGTGCCTCATCCATCAGGTAGACCACAGTGCAGCTGACAGGGCTGTGTGCTCACATAACCCTGGTTATTACTCCCCTCTTGGGCACACAATGTTAGGCTATATTCCCAGCCTCCCTTGAAATTGGACATGGCCTTGTAACTGAGTTCTGGCCAAGGGAATATGGGCAGAAATTACGTGGCCATTTCCAGGTCTGGCTCTTGAGAACCTCCCCTGAGAGCCACCATGTTTGCCTTTTACCTCACGTACCCACTAAATGAAGGGGACTCTGGGACAAAGTGAACAGCAGAGCCAGAAGACAGGATGCCTGGATCCCTGAATGACTGCTTGGAGCACAGTCCCCCTTTCCCCATCAGCCAGAACTAGACTATTGATGAGAGCGAGAAATAAACTCCACTTGTGTTCGGCGTTGTTACTACAAGAAACAGTTGCTATGACTAATGCACACACACACACAGGTTTGAATCCCAGCTCTTCTACTTCTTAGCTATGTGACCTTGACATCTGAACTTGAGTCTCAGTTTCCTCCTTATAAAGGAAACACAATCATCCCTATCTTAAAATTCTCTAGAATATTCCACAATATCCCAGATGTCAGATAACCAGCCCTGAGTATGGCTCCCAGTAGGGGCTCAAGATATGGAAACCCACTCCTGTCCCCACCACCTGTTTCAGTCCCTGGATCTCAGGGCAGGGCCTCTGCTTGGTTCTGGGACATAGGATTTGGCTGACCTTAATCTTTACTGGTCCCCACTAACCTCTGGTTTTATGTCTGTTAATTGTTATTATTTTGTGCTTGTGCTGGGAATAATTTTATTATAGGGCTGGAGTTTATAAATCTCAGGAGGGAAATAAATAAGAGAACTTTGTTTGTTGCAGACCAGTGCCAGGAGGGAGGAAGGTGGAAGGAATTTAGGAGGTGGTCTTTAAGGGTGGGGAGGAAATGGGGGAGTTTGCCAGGGTGATCTTGGCTCAAGGCTACGCTGTGCTTCATAGGGTGGATCTGGGGGGTGGGGGTCTAGAGGCTGGGGCACGGATGAGGGCCTGGGGATTCCAGCTACCTCTCCTTGGTTTTTAGCCCCTGCAGTTCCCACCTTCCCTCCTGCCTCAGGAAACTTGCATATGCTGTTCCTTTTACCTGGCATGTCATTCTGCTCTTCCTGTGGCTAGAATGTTCCTACTTTTGCTTCAGTTCACATGTCACGTCCTCCTGGAAGCCCTCCCTGATATCCCAGGTTACTCTCATAGCCCCATGGCACAGCTCATGCTATAGATGGTAATTATACTAGTATATTTACTTGTGTGAGTGTCTGAATTACATCTGTCTTCCCCCAGAAGGTCAGCTCAGGGAGGAAATGAACTTTGTCTTATTTGCTCCTGTGCCTAGAACGGTGCCTGGCACCCAGAAGGTGCTCTGTAAATATCTGTTGAGAAAATGAATAAATGAATAAATGAATGACTAAATCGACTCAATCTCTACTACTCCCTGTACACCTAAAAGCAGGAGTCAGCAAACTTTTCCTGAAAAGGGCCAGATAATAAATATTTTTGGCTTTGCAGGCCGTACAGGTTGTGATGGGAAAGCAGCCATCGGCAACACATAAATGAATGGGCATGGCTGTGTTTCAATAGAACTTTATTTATAAAAACAGGCTTTGGCCCAAGGGTCATCGTTTGCTGACTGCTGTCCTAAAGCCTGCCATTTGTACCCTTGGTCTCACTTGGTACAAGGACTACTTCAGGTGGTATGCTTGGGGCTGGCCTGTAGCAGCTTGCAAAAGCTCATTGTTAGATTTTCAGAAATTCTGCAAGCCGGTTTTTAAACACAGCTGTTATTAAAAGTTAAGTCATATAAATAAATTATATTAAAAATAATGGTACTACAACATGGAAGAATCTTGAGGACATTATGGTGAGTGAAATTAGCCAGTCATAAAGACAACTACTGTCTGATTTCACTTTTATGAAGTACTTAGAGTAGTGAAAATCGTAGAGACGGAAAGTAGAATGGTGGTTGCCAGGGGTGGGGAGTTAGTGTTTAATGGGCACAGAGTTTGAATTTGGGAAGATGGACAAAGTTCTGAAGACAGATGGTGGTGATGATGGCACAGCAATGTGGATGTACTTAATGTCACTAATCTGTACACTTAAAAATGGTTAAGATGGTGACTTTTAGGTTATGCATCTTTTACCACAAAAAAACAACACCCTGAAATAAAAGGAAATACATACTCAATACTCACCACTTTCTAATCATGGGATTACATTTTACTAGTCTCTGTGGTTTGAGGATATCTACATCTATTGTATCTGTATGATGAAAATACTATATATGAGATGCTAATACTGCACATTTCCTCTTAACTCCATATTGGTAGCTTGAATTGGCCACGGTGGGAGTTTTTACACCACAGAAATTGGCAGATGCTACAAATCAGGGCGCCCGCAGCCAGCTGTTCAACATTTACCAGCACACCACTGGTTATTTCTATGTGTCTGTCTCCTCCACTAGATGGTGAGCTTCTAGGGCAGAGTCTCAAATGTTAGAATCACCAGTAGAAGCTTTCAAAATCCTGATGCCCAAGCCTCACACGGGACCAAAAAATGCCAGCCACTCTGGGGTGGGACCAGGTCTGTGGGTTTTTTGTTTTTATTTTAAAGCCGTCAGGAGATTCCACTGGGCAGCCAGGATTGTCTTAGGCAGAGTGTCTAAAACCTTAATGTGCACACAGTTGCCGGGGGAGCTTGTTAAACTACAGACTCTGATTCAGGAGATCTGGGGGGTGGGGGGCGGGCAAAACAGGACGTCTACTGAACTGTGGTGTAGATGCTCCTGGCCCCTGGACCACACTCTGGAACTCACCTTTAAGTCCTCCTTTAGTTTGCAAATTCCTTTCAGTCAGTGATCCTGTGGGCTCTCTACACCCACGCCCCTGGGATAAACAGGAGACTGAGGCTGGAGATGAAGTGACTTGCCTAAGGTCACACAACTAGGTTGCAGTGGTGGGGCTTGAACTAGGACCTGGTCTTCCAAGACTCCAAATCCGGCTCCTTTGTGCCATTCTGGGTCTAGGGAGTATATAGACCTGAAACAGCATCCAGACCTTCCTTTTCCTGGCTGTGTGACCCTAGGTGGGTTTCTCACCCTCTCTGGGCCTCGTTCCTGCCACTCAGGGCATGGGAGGGTTAGACTGTAATATTGGATGACCGAGGGCCTCTTGCAGGGGCTACCTCACAGAGGATACCCCCATCTGCGAAGGTTCCTTTTCTAGTACCTAAACTTGGGGATGGCACTTCAGGGCCCCCACCGTGACCTAAGGGGTCACGCAGTCCAGCCCTCTGTCTCTGAGTGAGGGCAAAGGGAAGGCAAGTGTGGGCTCTTTCTGGGTGCAATTGCGTTTCGCCTTGGCAGCATTCAGCACATCCATGATTAGTTAATATACGGTGGGATGACTTCATAATCATTGTAATAATCAGGGTAATCCTAGCCTCTGCCACTGATCTAAGTTTCCTTTTCATCAGACATTGCTTTAAGCCTTTACCTCTATTACCTCACTTCATCCTCACGTTCACTTTATAAGGTAGGGGCTATTAGGAGTCCAATTTTACAAATGAAGAAATCAAGGCACAGAGAGAAAAATCACTCTCCTTAGTAGCAGAGTCAGGATCTGAACTCAGGCAGTCTGGCTCCTGAACTGCTTCTAACCACCGCACTCACTACACTGCCTTTCAAATAGTTTATATACACAAAGCACATGTGCATGTCCCACACTGTATGCTGAGCTCCCCAGGGGCGGGGCACGTCTGATGTGTTCCCTGCTGTATCCCCAGGGCCCTGCACAGGGTCTATATATAGTAGAGGCTCAATAAATAGTTTCTGAGTGAAGAAACGTGGGCTTGTTTAATCGCTCCCATCCACATCCTGGCCACACGAAACTCAGTCATAACCGTGACTGTTACTGTCACTGAGGGAGGGTGTCCACTAGGCTGGGAGTGCCAGGAGGACGGGAACAGTACCTGGGGTTGCTCACTGCCACGTCACCTTGCCATAAGCAGGTGCCAAATAAATGTCTGCTGCAGAGTGAAGTGGGGGTGTGCATGTGTGTTCCAGGGGGGCTGGTGGGCGGGCAAGGGGCGACCACGCTAAATAATCATGATCCTGCGGCCCCGTCTCTGGGAGGCTTATGCTGCATCCAGCGCTTTACCTGTCGGAATCCTCCCAGCCCCCTAGATGGTAGGAACTGTTACCGTCCCCATTTTACAGCCAGGGAGACTGAGGTTCACTGAAAACCCTGGCAAAGGACAGAGCTGGGATGTGAACCATAGTCTGTGTGACTCAAGGCTTATGTCATTTCTACTCCACTGCAGGTGCCAGATGAATAACTGTGTTCACCTTCTGGACCTTCAACACTTAGCACAGTTCCTGGCACACAGTAGGTGCTCAGCTATTTCTCAAACATGTGAGTCAATAATAGTATTCAGCACCTTAGCACCAGCACCTAGCGCCATGCCCAGCACATAGTAGGTGCTCAATAAATATCTATGCATGGACGCATGAGAGACTGTGTGAATGGCCACACATCCCACGACACCGGCACTGCTGCTACACTAGCTTTTGCTTTGCTCCCCCCACCCCCGGGCAGACACAAGTGCTGAGATGCTCGGCCGACAGTGCCACGAGATGGATGTGCTCCCTGCGGCCTCATCTCCCCACTGACTGGCCCCACATGGCCTTCCATAATGCAGTCCATTAAAAGGCTTGTAAATTTTCATACACGAAAGCCGACCATGGCGTCAGCATAGACTAATTGTTGTTAAATGTGCGGGAATGTTCCTGCCACGCCGCTGGAGTGATCACTCTTTCCAGTTCGGCCCAGACGCCGGCCCATTCCTCTGCAGGCGGAAAGCTTACAACATCGCACAAGGCCAAAAAGCAATTCGTGTCAAAAAGATCAATAATATAAAAATAAAGCATGAGAATTCTAGTTAAAGGGAATGTCATATAAATATGTGGTGCACGTCCATGATTCCAAGATTAAAAAAAATCAATCAATATCGTTCTTTAGATGATGTTATTTCTAATGAGAAATACCCGGAACAACTGCAAATAACTGCTTAACTGGGGGAAAAAAGCATTAATAATTTACTTTATAAGGCATATGATACCGAATGAGAGAGGATTGCTGCTGGTTCCTAATTTGGTTGTAATACGGCGTGACAGGTTCAATGACGCTTTGGTGGGTTCTTAATATAAAATTCAGAAGGATGTTTAGCTCATTAGAAGTTTTACCCCAAGCTGGGCAAGGTAAAGCCAGAGGGGCAAGGCTCGGTTATGGGAGCCAAGGAGACTTGCTTCATCAACGTTATTAAGTCATCAAAGAGAAAGGCGCAGAGAGTGTGTGTGCTCGCGTGCAAGCCGGAGGCAGCACGGTGGGACCGAGTCCTCACTGCATCTGACTTAAGCTGCAAGCGACACCCTGGTCATTGAGGACTTCCTATGTGCCGAGTCCTGGGCTGGGGACGCAGACCTGGGTTTGAATCCTAGCTCCTGGATGGGTTGGGCTTCCCTGGCAGGTTCTGCTTGAAAAAGCTCCTCAAAGACACATCTGACAGGCACGGGTCTGGTGAGCAATGAGACCCTCCCCAGCCCTAACTATGTACAAGTGTCCAATGCAGGCCTTCAATCGAGAATGTACGTCCTCAGCTCCTCCTGTACCCCCAGGGCCCCTGCATGGGCTCTGTTCAGCCCTCCAAGCTGAGGTTTGCATCTCCCATCATCTCTGCTGGTGAAGAGCTGTGTGAGCTTGGGCAAGAGACTTGACCTCTCAGGGCCTGGTTTCTCACCTGTCACAGATGATACCGGCGGCACCTCCCTTGCCGTGTTTCTGGAAAGGAACACAAGAGGCACGAGAGGCATTGCTAAGTGCTCCATAAAGGTTGCTGGCTGACGCCCCAGCCCGAGTCACCACTCCACCAGGTGTTGGGTGCTCAGCCGCATTTATCTCATCTGAGAAATGGGGGCGAGCAGACACCTCCTCGTGGGGCTCTTGGGAGGCGCGACGTGATGGGGCGCGTCTCAGCTCATCTGCTAGGAACGCCACTGAAAGGGCAAGGAGTGCTCACTACGTGCTGGGCTTTGTTCTTGGGCCTGTTCAAGTATCGACCCATTTCACTCTCACATGGATCCTAGCAGGTGGGTCCTATTAGCATCTCCATTTAGAAGCCAAGGAGGATGTTAACTAGACTTTCTGTGGTGATCACTTTGCAATATATACAAATATGAAATCACTACATGTACACCTGATACTAATATAATGATGTATGTCAATGAAAGCTGAATTTAAAGAAAAGGAAACCGAGGCCTAGAGAGGTTAGATGGCTTGCCCAGGGTCACGGAGCTGCAAACTGGATGAGCTAGGATGCAAGCCCGTGCCAATCGGTCCAGAGCCCCCTTGCCCCCACTGCTCATCTTCCCTGGTGGGTCCCGCTGGTCAGTGAGGCCACTTCTCCCCAGCCTTGCCAGCTGGTCAGGCCTTCACATGTCTAATGTCTATTGTGGCCCTGAGGGGGCCCCACTTACAAAGAAATGGCCATGCCAGTGTTGGGAGCGACAGAGAAAGGGTAATTTAGAAAGTGAGAAAATTATGACATCAAAGAGCAAATAATGTTAAAAGGCAAAAAGAAAAAAAAAAGCCCTGTAATTAAATTGCAGCTCAAAGGGAAGGGCAGGCGTCCTGCAGACAGAACAGGAAGGGAACACAGGGACCAATCAGGAAGCGGCATGCAGGGCTGGGTGGGGCCTCGGGGCCCAGGCACGAGGGACGTGCCCCCTCAGGTGATCTGGGCTTGAGGAACCCTCCGTGCCCTGCTCAGGCATCTCAGCCACAGGAACACAAATCGATTCCTTGGGGATCTTGTCCAGGGTGAGGACCCCCTTTCCCCCCCACACTGCCTGGGAGAGAAAAGCAGGGAGTCCTTAGTGTCTGGGTCTGGGCCAGATGTTGGGGGGCAGACAATGATGACCTCAGGCTCTGGGTACTGAATGTGGGCAGTGAGCAGGGGCTCGGGTGGGGTGTGGGGGGCTCAAGGAGGTACAAGCGGTACAGTCTCCTCCTCTGTCATCTTAGAAAAGGCCATGTCCCCCCGTCCCCACCATGCCATCTGATTAGCAGCTCGAGGGATCCTGTTAGAACCTGAGGCCGAGCTGGCCCCTCCTCTGCTCTAAAGTCTCTCATGGCTCCCACGTCATTCAGAGTCACAGCCAAAGTCCTTGAAATGGTCCCAAGGCCCTGAGAGGTCTGGTGCAAAACTATGACGAATGCTAACTAAGTACCACACTAGTGAAGTGTAGGAGCCATGCTGAGCGAGACAAGGGGGCGTGCCAAGCCTGACCCAGGGGCTTGGTGGGTCAGGGAGGGCTTCCTCACACCCTGAGCATCCGATCTTTGAAAAGAGTTAATCAGGCAAAGAGATGGTGCTGGGAGAGCATTCCAGGCAGAGAGAACAGCAAGTGCAAACATGCTGAGGTGTGAATGAGCTGGGCTGTCCTGGCCAAGGGCAGAGGCAGAGGCAGGCAGGGCCCAGATGGCAGAGGGACCCACTGGCTTTGGATTTCTGCCCTAAGGGCTTTCTCCAACCCACACCACACTCCTGGGCCTGAATTCTCATGTGTCCTCAGTTCTCTCCTTGCCTCAGGTATAGACTTGGACAATGGGTAGATGTTAGACATCGTCTCTCTGAGCCTCAGTTTCCTCATCTGTAAAAAAGGGGATAATCATAGGACTTCTCTCTGATAGAAATATCGTGAGGAACATGAAATAATCATTAGAAAGTGCACAGATACAGAGAACATTTTGATGGGTGCCAGATGGGCCGGGGGTTGGGGGGTTGGGTGAAGGTATTAAGAGGTACAAATTGGGTAGTTACAATATAGGCAGGGGGATGCAAAGCACAGCCGAGGGAATGCAGCAATAAAGTATAACTATGTACGGTGTCAGGTGGGTACTAGATTTATAGGGGTGATCACTTCTACCACTTTCTATTGGTCAAAGTAGACACGAGCCCAGATTCAAAGGATGGAGACACAGGCTCTGTCTCTTGATGGGGGCGTGCCAGGACACAGTGCACACGTGCATGGGACAAGAGGCGTTGTGCAGCCACCATGGAGATGCGTACAGACGTAAAGTTCCGTGAACAGGTAGAACCTCTGGGAGAAAACCAACAGGCCTCCCACAGCTCTTGACATGATTACTGGAAATTATTTCAATCACAGGGACTAAACTCTAGGGACAGTCCTTGAGGGCAGGGATGGTGTCTCACTACCTTTGGACCTTCCACAGCCCTCACCGGGAGCCTGGCACACAGTAGGTACTCCACAAGTATTTGAATGGACCTGCAAGGTGCCCAGTAGAGGGTGGCCCTTGTGGATACGGCACAAATGCTTCCCCTCCCCCACACAAAGGAGGGTCAAGTTGACAACAGGTTGACCTTCCGTGGGCCCAGCACCTGGAACACCAGCCGTTACGCAGTAGGGTCTCCATGAATGTTTGTTGAGTGCATAAATGATTGCATGCACTCAACTGGCGAGGATTATATTTCTTGGGAAGTGGCGTCTCGGCCTCCTCTTTGAGCTTCTAGAAAGTGGTCATGCCACAGGAGCCCCCTGTGACCCCGAGAAGGCATGGAGAGAAGACGTCAGCTCCACGCAACCAAATACACCCGCCATGATAAGAACACACGACTTGCAGGCCACTCAAAAGAAAACTGAACCTCATGCAATCCCGCGAGCCGTCATCATTTCCAGATGAGGATACAGTGGCTCAGAGACATGAAGTCACTCGCGAAAGCCACACCAGCAGTGTTAGGATGGGACTCAGACCCTGCTGTCCCACTGCCACCACCTCCTGCCTCCCCTGGGGGTCAGAGCGCATGTCAGTCCCACTGGGTTCCCAAAGTGCTGTGTTTCGATCCGGCCCAGATAAATGTGTCTGTTCCACAGTTATTGGTTCGCCATCACGCAGTCCACACCCCTTTCATGATGGAAGACGAAGGAAACAGCAGGAGGGGAGGGAATCTAGCAGTGGCCCTGCCTTCTTCCTGCCTGGGCCAGTGCACACCCTCCGTAGAAAAGTTTCACCTCTGCTTTAGCATAACAAAACTTTTAATTTAGATGTTTTCATCTCTCTCTCCAAGTAAAAATAAGTTTAAAATAATGACTGTAATAAATGAAGGTAATTAATTGTAGTTTGTTCCTTTACTGTCTAGTCAGCTTAATTTTACCTTTTCAACTAATAATGAGAAAATAATTTTTGTGCTCGGAGGGTTAATGATATGTAACTGCGAGAACTGCTAATTGCATGTTGCAATCCATCCATCAACAACCCCATCTGTGCGACTTGATTATGTTTGCTAAATTATTGCTTTGAATTATCTTTCATAAAGCAACTTTTGTAATTAGCGGGGCTTTCGTCTTGCTCTTTTCTCTGCAAGCAAGGATATTCAAACTTTGGCCATTTCAAGCTGTCTCCATTAAGCCACCTTCTCTGGCTGTCTTTGTTTCCCTGAGCAGGGGGAATCAAGCCTGTCCTTTAAGCAATCAAGGCGGAGAGGGAAAGCTTCCTTGATTCACAGCAGGGCAAATTCACTTCCTCTCCCCTCCCGCCAGCACAAAAAAAAAAAAAAAAAAAAGAGAAAGAAAGAAAGAAAAAAAAGACCCACACTCATGTATGTAGTATGAAAATACAAAAAGGATGCCTAGATTCTGCATACACATGGCGGGTGGAGTAAAATTAAGGGATGAACTTGAACATGTTATATTTCAACAGGAGGCCCGTACTGGGGAAGAAGGCATGACGGTATGATTTTCAGCCCTGGCGTTTTATGGGCTAGTTTATAGGACTCAGGAAGGTGTTAGCCTCGGGAATATTCCTGGGAGGTGATTAATGCCCCCTTGGGAATCCTCAGCTCTGAGCCCAGAGCCTGGTGGATCGTGAGAGGGAAGCGGCATAAAGGATGAACCTTCATTAAAAAAATTAAAATGAAAATCAAATTTGGATTATGAACGGCCTATATGTGTGCAGTTTGTTCTGGATGAAGAAGATGCTTTTTATTAACACCCTTCTTTGGCGGCGTGTCTCCCCTGGGGCGTGGGGAGGGACATGGCTGCCGCAATGGATTAGTCAATAGATCATGAGGAAAGCAGGGGTTTCGGGAATAAAACTCCAGACAAATGCAGTCTTTTTGGTACATTAAAGGGACAATGGAAAGCCCTCTTAAGAAAATTAACGAAGTTCTTTGAAGATCTCCAGCTATTAAAACAGTGTCTATTCAACATGCCGCATGGGTTTAGAAATGAGAATTTGGCTTTGTCTCCCCTTTTGGTCCCACTCAGACCTTCTTTCCCCCAACACTCATTGAGCACCAACTGTGTGGCAGACATCCTGGCAACTGCCTCCACCCTGCTTGTTCTTTAAATCCTTACTATTAGTCACATTTGGCAGGGGAGGACAGCTGTAGCTCTGAGAGGTAGTGTAAGCAGCAGAGCTGGGACTCAAGCCCACGTCTGAGCCCCACTAGCCGTGCTTCCCCTGCACTTAGATCTTCTCTGGATCATCACCCAGACCGAATGTTTAACTCTTTCTCCCACTGAAATGATGATATAAGCCATGTCTGTTTCCTACATGGACAGAAAGGCTCCTTCTTTTGGATAAAAAGTCTTAAACACCTAAGAAGGAGGCGGATTGCGGCCCTGGCATGGTGACGGCCAAATAAATCTATATTGGAGGCCACTGATAATAGGAATAAAAAAATAACCAAGACTTCTAATACGCAGGGAATGTTCTAAGAACTCTATGGTTATTAACTTTGTTCTTTCTCCCTCACAACCCTAGGACGTAGGTGTAATTATTATCCAATTTTACAGATTTTGAAACAGGCACAGAGAGGTCAAGTAAGTTGCCTAAGGTCAAACAGCTAATAACTGGCAGAGGGAGGATTCAAACCCAGGTTGACTCCGGTGTCTGTGCTTTTCACTCCCTAGCAGCTTTCTGTGTGCCAGGCATTACATTAAACCCTTTCCCTGCATTATATCTCAGTCCATCCTCAAAACAACACGGAAAGATCTGTAGTGTCTTTATTCCCATTTAACAGATAGGGAAAATGAGGCTCTAAGTGACTAAGAGAAGCTCCTCCACACCAACCTGAGCAATGGAACACCCGAGAAAGTGACACTGTACCAACTCCTCGATGCCGGTCTTCGGGCTGGGCAGAGGAGTCAGCTGCCTGAGGGCTTGTATGCTGAGTGCCCCTCCCAGGACCAGGAGCTGGCAGATGGGGACCCTCTTTTTTAAAAATCACAAAGCCATGACAACATATTCCCAACATTATTGGTCTTTTTTTTTCCCTTCTCCCTTCCAGCTCAGGCAACTCACAAGCCAATGAATCAATACTGAATGGCCCTATAAATAAATAAGCACATCAGTCAACTCAGTAATAAAATGAAAGGATGAAAAATATGGAAATCAGCGACATTTGTGTAAGCCCAGTTATTGTTTACTTTAATATTGCCTTCTGTGCTTACGCGGTTCCAAAGAGACAGATTTAAAGTAATGTGGCGCGTGGCGGATGACAGACCGAAAACGCATCTCTGCCAGTGGGCTCCGAGAAAGGGCCAATCCTTCCAGGGTCCCACCTGAATCCAGGGGGAGACCGAGAAGAACCCCCTGAAGACAGAACATTTCAGAAATGGCCTCCCCTTCTGCTCTCCTGCCTCGGTGTAGTTCCACTCTTTTCCTAGCCGACCTCCTGCACCAGCTGGACAAGTGGACGGTTCAGAATCCTCATCACAAAGCAAGCCGAGAGGAAACATGGGGGAGGTCCTGCCCCATCCCAGGGCTCCAGGAAGGCAGGACAGCTCAGCTGCTGCCAAAGAGGGCCCCATGGGTGGGCAGGAAAGAATTCAAACAATGTGGATTTTACACTCAGAGTGGGGGCTGCTAGTGAGGATTTCAGGAGAGGCTGGTACCTGTTTGGACTTATCTGCAAGGCCGCCTTAGATAGTCACAGCAGAGCGGAATGCCAGGGAGAGAAAGGTTACTGAGCACAAACCTCCAACAATGAGAAACTGGCCTGGAAGGTGAGCTGGTTTGTTCAAGGTCACAGATATTATATGTAGAAGAGCCTGTGTAAGGCTGGGTGACATCTGGGGCGAGGGAAATTTCTTGGGATCAGACACTGGAACCCCATGAAACACAACACAGAAGCCAAGCTTCTCATGACACCATTGCCTGATCTGGAGGAAATGGGGCCCAGCAGTGTTTCCCAAACCTCCAGAGGCTGCTGGGCTCCTCGGGCCACTCCAGGTGGGACAGGAGAGGGAGCTGGGTTTGGGATATGCCACGGGCCTTGGGTCTTACCTCAGCTTGGAAGCTTTTTAATACAGGAGCCACCATCTCTCTGATTTCCTGAAAAAGAGATCAGCGAAGAGTTCACTACAATGCCAGCTGGGACACCCCATGGCCCCTGCTTGCAGCTCACTGCGGTCCCCCCAAGTAAGCCTTTCCCAAATGTTTCCCGTGTGACCTGTGCTCAATGGAATTTGTAAGGGTTCCTCATATCTACACCAACACACACACACACACACACACACACACACACACACACACACACGGGGACACAGCAAGTCCACAGTCTTTGGAGCCTTTAATATAATGCACAATGGGAATTTCTCAAAGAGGGACAGAGGAAGCAGCATTCCCCAAGTGGATGTGATTATGGAATGCTCTTTGATGCAAAGACCTGTGGGACTGGTGGTCCATCATGGGATGCTCTTCGGAGCAGGGCCTGGCGAGGTGACCCCAGTTCTCCACACTCAGGGTCCTGTCACCGAAGTCCCTTCGTGAAAACCTACTGACTCTTAGGCAGTGCACAGGGCCGTCTCCCTCGGACGGCCATCGCTGCTTCCCCACCCAGAGTTTTAGCAACGTCACTCTGTACTCGTCTTTCCTTCCTCACGAGAACGTGCTGTTTCTGGGGACTTGGCTGGGTCACCCCTTGGGGTGCCCAGCTCAGAGGGGGCTCTATACATGTCTGATGAACTCGATGGCACGGGGCTGTCTTCAGAGGGAGCCTCCTATTTCTGGACCCTAATTTCCTGCCTTTCACAAGTGGCCTTGAGGTCACAGCACCAGAGCTCCCCTGGTGGACCAGGTGAGTTCTCCCCAGCACGCAAGAGAGGCTATTAGAACCAAGTATCCCGAGACCCCAACTCTAAATGCTCTAGCTTCCTCTGAGACCCACTGGTGACGCCCCCAACCACTGTCAGCCACGGCTCAATGGAAATCCCCGTGGGAGGAAGAGCTGTGGGGGGCTCAAGAGTGTGGCAGGG
The DNA here is from genome assembly GCF_036562045.2 of Rhinolophus sinicus. Classification (NCBI taxonomy): domain Eukaryota; kingdom Metazoa; phylum Chordata; class Mammalia; order Chiroptera; family Rhinolophidae; genus Rhinolophus; species Rhinolophus sinicus. Next base: position 32,957,016 of record NC_133765.1, read on the forward strand.
AGGGAGCAGCAGAGAGAAGCGGACAGGAAGATGGGGCAGAAGCATACATATGTTCAGGTAAAGAACAAGGTGGTGTTGCTTCTGCCATGAAAAGATCCCTCTTCTGGATCCTGGGGTCCTTTCCTCACTGACTGTGCCTCAGGGCTTCTCAGAGCCACTGATATATGATGCATGTTGGGGATCTTCAGGAGGGACAATGGGGAACCCAGTGGATCTGGTCCCAAGGAACCACAGACACATGCACGCAGCACTGGGAAAGGCAACACGAAAACCTAGGTTGTAGGTTGTGAACTCAAATATGGGCAGAGGCCAGGCAAAGTGGACATGAGGGTGGCAGGCTGGGAGGTCCTGTGGCAAATCTCTGGGGAAACACGAGTCTAATGGGGTGGCAGCTGCTCAGCTCTGTCTGGTGACTGTCACGTGGGCATGGAGCCTCTGTGTGGCCAGATTTAGCAAACAGACTCAAAGACACCGGACATCCAGATTTTTGGATGAAATCTTCTAAGATGATAAACATTGGCAACTTGCTGTAAAATTTACAAGACTTTACACACCAAATAAAACATTCGGGCCGGAAAGCTTTGGTTCAGGTTCAGGAAATGTCAGTGCCAGCCCCCTGAATACACAGGGACAGAGGCTGAGGCTCCGAGCAGGGCAGGCTTGCTTGAGGTCCTGCAGGATTGAGTGGCACAGCTGGCACTTGAGGCAGGTCACAGACTCCCCAAACCGACTCATCTCATAACCCCTCATTCAAGTGAGTTTAGGGGGTTCAAACTGAGGCTCCATGGGAGGGGGCAGCAGGATTTCGGGCCAATGCCCCTCTGCTTACCCCTTGGGGGAAGATGAGCAAAGGCACAGGCAGGAAGTGAGCTGGGCACCAGCCAGACGATGTTCTTAAATAAAGCCTTGGCATGGCTCTCCCCCCATCAGGAGAGACGAGTTCCAAAAATGAGAATTTTCAGAGGCACGACTATAATAGGAATGGAAACTTATTCCTCCTAATTACATAATTGCATAATTATGCAGTATTAGAATTATGTAAGCCCAACTCGAGGCTTAAAACCTGGCCTGGATTTCCCTCCTCACCTGGGGGTTCCCATGTGGCCTGGGGGAAGGACAAGATGAGGGGCTGTGAAGATCAGGGGCCCTTTCAGCTCTGCTTCCAAGACTGGAGAGTCAGAGGAAACGCTTCAGAGGTACTCATTCTGGGCAGAAAAATCAGTTTAAAGACCAAGCTGTTCTCTGTTCTGGGAGGGAAGGCAAGGTTACTTAGTGTCCCCATTCTTAGCTCCCGGAGTCAAACCAAGGACTTTCTGAAGCCACAACATATGCAACACGCTCAGATCTGAGATTCCTACCCCTCTCTGAGCACCACCGGCCCCGGCTCTCTAACCTAAGATCTCTCCCAGACTCACTCCATGGACAAGTTCTAGCTAGATCCTGCTTGTCTCGCTGGCCTTGAAGAACCAAAGATGTTTATGACTTGTGTGAGGAGGATTTCACATCTAGGAGACTGACCCCTCTGCTCATGTGGCCCAATTTTGGGGTAGGCCTGCCTCTTCTCCATCTTTTCATGGACCCCTCCTCCATCACCGAGATGGCATCAGGACCCCTGGATGATTCCAACAGGCAGAGTGGAATCAACATCTCCAGGCTGGATACCTCCAGAATGAGGGATCCCGCCCAGCCTCCTCCAAGATCCAGGCCACCTGGGCAGGTTTGGACAGAGAGCTTAACTAAACTCTGCTGACCACACAAGCACAGTTGGCTTTCGGGGTGGTCGGGGTCTGTGTCCCATAATAGCTCTGATATGCCACATCCCTGCCAATATTATAGGAAATCAGACGGCTTTATTTTTCCTATTTGTGTTTACTTTATCATTAAAAAATATTGAGAGGCAAAACAGCCAGCCTCTCAACAGATAGAGGAGGGAAAGGAATTCACACATTCGCCCCTGTAAAGAACAGAAACAAGTCCTTTCAAGTCTGTTCCCCTGGGGGGGCCCTTACACTGCTTAGGGCTGGTCATTATCTGGACCACCCTCATGGCAGCTGGGAAAAACAAAGCTGGTGGCTGGAGTTGTCCGGAAGGAGGTGGAGGGGGAGAACGAGGCACGTATATGGGGGTGGGTAGGAGGCAGTTTCAGAGAAGGAGGGAAGGACGGACAGGAGGGGGTGTCAGGAGGGGGTGGCGGGAGCTGTCATCTCCCAGACGCCAATGGAAAAGCAAAATAACATCAACAACTCTAGACAGATTACTTTTGCCATGAAGGCCAAGCATTTGACTTAGGTATGAATGTGGGGAGACAAGGGATGTTTTACAGAACCCTCAAAAACAATGCCTTCAGTGGCGAAGCGTCCTGCCCTCACTTCAGACAGCATGTCTGAGCACCACGGTACCAAGAGACCCCGAAAGGCTGGGGGCTGTAATTTTTCTTTGGGGCTAATTAGCTTCTTTCTTGTTAGTCACTTATGTCTACAGTTTTCAAAATATAGTTTGAACAGAGAAAAATCTGCATTCGTACTGAGTTAATTCTATCACAGCAAATATACTGTACCTCAGGTACATTTTTCTTAAATTCCCGACGGAGTTCAATTAAATGTTTATGAGAATGTTCACTCTCCTCCTGCCGCGCAGACAGCTCGGAAGCGACGGAATTAAGCTCCTTCTGGAACAATAAAAAAAAAAGAGAGAGAGAGAGAGAGAAAAGATTTTTCCCCCCTCCTTTTCCTTTTTAATCATCGCACAAAACAGCATTCCGAACAAGTTTTCTTAACTTACAAAGCTGAGAAAAGACAGGATATTGACTCCTAGCACGAATGAATAATTTACGAAACTGGGGATGCAACCCAAAAAAATCCAGGACAGCTCTTTTCTTGCTGGTCGGAAGTCAGGCCAGATCAATAGTCTCCCATAAAGTTGGGTGGAGTTGTTTTTTTCCTCTCTTCCCCACCTCCTGCCCCACCTCTTAAATTTCCAAAGGAGTGATGGCATAAGCTTGTCAGTAACTGTAGAAAACATCTCCAAACCGTGTCAAAATAGTAAAGTGTGGCATATTGTATGGGCATATTATAGTATAAGAAAGTGCTGTCGACAGCTTTCATATATCAGAGGTGGGAACTGTTCCAACTATGACTTACTTACATTTAAGGGTTCATAAATACGCCTTTTAAGATATAGATGGCTTTTTAATTTCACTAGATTTTGGAAAAATGAAGGTGCCAATAAGAAGCAAGCTGACCTTTTGTGTATCCTGCAGTAAATCATTTAAGGTTCACTTCAAGTATAAGAAATATTTCATTGAAGACTCCTGGATTCAGAAGAAATGGATTAGATGGTGCCTGGCCTGCGTATGTGCCACGAAGGCCTCAGAGCAGATTTGCACAGGACATACCATGGAGGGGAAAAAAAGAGAGTGAGGGATGGCGGGGGGCAATCCAACTCACACACGCCACAGACAATGTCTGCTGGTTGTACATGTATATTTGATCACCCCTCTTGTAGCTTTCTTCACTTTGACGGTGATAGTTTTACAAGAGGAGTACAATTCACCATGAATTGTCATGGATTTAATTTGCATAATTCAAGAAATGCTCTGTTTATGTGGTCTGCTGCTTTCTTGCACCATCCCGAGATGGGCTTTTTTTCTGGACCATAGCTCGAGGAGCATTTCTGTATTTATCACCCGATTATATCTGCAGCAATCAAGCCCTATAATTTCCTAAATCCGGTGATGCAATAAATTTCTGCAATCAGATTTATTAAAAACACACACGCAGATGCGAGAGTGTATTTCTAGGGTGAACTCTTTAATCTAACATATGTATGATGAGGCTCGGCCCCGTGTTGAAAGACCCCATTTGTCATCGCTAATACGCATTCATCTTGCACACACAATGAAACACTTTTACCGTTAGATAATGAAATAAAAGTACTATTAACCCGCTGCAAATCCTTTTCCCTCCAAGAGACGAAATGCATGGTAATTGTCTTATATCATGTCTGAGAGTCGGTAAATCTGCTCAATAGCAGTTCACCACAGCACCATAAACCTCATACCCATCGAAGGCTGGAGAGCCTACCCCAAACCCAGGGTAAGTGTGTCTGCCTATGGAGCCTTTGGGAGAAACTGGGGAGGGTATTTCTATTTTTGGAGCAATGTCTAACCTCTTTGCAGGATCATAAGACTAGAAGGGAGAAGGGAGAGGTATAAAGACAGTGATTAAAATCGAGGGGCATGGGATTCAGAGTGCATTGCTCTCCAAGGTGCTGAAATCAATTCCAGGCCACAGCAGCGGGTACGCGAACTTGAGGGCTTGGGGGCCTAGGGTCCAAATGCCCCATGGAATTTTGAGCCAGGGAGGAACCAGGTGTTGTGAGTGAGAGAGAAGGAGAGAGAGAGAGAGAGAGAGAGAGAGAGAGAGAGAGAGAGAGAGAGAGAGAGAGAGAGAGAAACAGTTTCTAACAGTCTATCAAGATAACAGAAGAAAACAGGGTGACTTCTGGTTTTTCACCATTTAAAAATGTCATAGTTTCCAATAGAGAAACCACAACCAAAACCCCGCGTGACTGGGAGGAGATCTGTATTTGCAGCAATAGGACTAATCCAAGGTAGACGAACACCAAACAGGTGGTGCAGCCAGGTGGACAGAACCTCACCAGGCAGGAGAGAAGTAACTCTCCAGGGAGTGTCATGGTCAATTTAAGTTGTGGCTGAGAGCTCACAGTTGGTCTTAGTTTTTCTTGTCTATCTTGAAGACAAAAACGTGATTTTCACATTGCTGCAGGACAATCAGAACGGGACTTGAGATGACATAACTTGGTTTTGGATTGTCATGTATCTGACACTATGTTCTTATCTCTGGGACACTGCCCCTCCTTGCACCACAGCAACCAGTATACCTGGTGAGGGCTGGACGTGGACTCCTCATTGAAAACAGCCAACCCAGACTCTGAACTCTCAGAGCAGGATAAGTTCAACTGCCTGATGTGTTGTACCAGACAATTATGCCACACGACTACACTAGCTCCCTCCACCCAAACCTCCCAGGCTGCTGGCGGGAGCAAATCTGTCTTCCGCGTCCACACTGCAGACAGAACAGAGACAAGATCAGGCCAGGGAATCAGCAGGGCCCCAGCCCTGGCCCCACACAAGCCCAGCTCTCGGCGTCCTTCCTGTTCAGCCCTAGAGAAGCAGATGATGTGAATGGTGTCCATGTCCTTCTCGGCTTTGCCTAAATAAGCTCATCCTTCAACCTTCAATTCTCGCCACATTTCTGTGGTAAGCTTGCCAACAACAACAATAACGAGTCTAACTACCATTTATTGGGGACTCACATGGACCAGGCGAGCTAAGCTCCTCGCATACATCATCTCATATAACAAACATTAACACGTCTGTTAGGTGAGTCAAGCAGGGACTAGGAAAGAAATTAGTCAATTCTAATAATTCAGGTGTGGCTTATCTCCTTTTCGGATTATACAGGCAAAACTGTCATGCTTTTCATAGGGCTTCTGCTCCACTTCCCCACTAGCTGGGGACGTACAGGGAGCTTATTTTAAATGCTGTAAATGTGAGAAGCATCAAGGACAGTACCAAGTGTTCAATAAATGGTGGCCGATATTAATCTTATATATTTAGACAAACAGAGCTCAGAAAACACCCCACTAGATCAGTGATTCTAAGAGTTTTAGATTTCACAGGTCAGTAAAATATCTCAAAAAAATAAATAAATAAAAATAAAAATAGGAGGACTGACAGGTATTGCCAAGTTTCACTCCATCAAGCAAAGGCATTAAAAACCATTCTCTCCCACCTCAAAGATAGGATATTTGAACATCAACGAAGGCAAGTGGGCCAATGACAGAATCGACAAGCCTTTAAAAATAAACACATTTAAAATTAAAAAAGCTCATGGCACTATATTTATTTTGAAGGAATGGAAAAAACTCTCCTGGACATAAACCAGACTGATCTGGACTTTTAGAAATGAGTGTCTGAACCGGAGCACAGACACAGCTAGCAGGGCCTCTCCTTTGATGATCAAGCAGAACTCAGGATCCTCTCGCACCCCGGCCCCCAGCCCCCAGCCCGCGGGGGCCATGATCAACACGGCCCCAGACTTTGGGCCAGGCCTGTCGGGGTGGAGACTCATCTGATTAACTGGCCATCAGCAGCAGACAGACAGCCCGGAGCCCGGCGCAGACCATTCAAATAATGATCATCATAAACAGCCCATTTGCAACTAAAAAGAAATAATTTTAATGAGCTTGAAGCAGATGATAGATGCAGCTGAGGCTCGGGCCAGTGCTCAGAGAGAAAGGAAGCCGGGGTTGAGCTGTACCCAGGGCCGGGAGCAGCAGGAAGAAGCTGAGGCGGCGAGGAAGGGCCCTTCTGATGGGACAGACAGCTGTCTGCTCAGCCCTCAGAAGTGCCCACTGCCCAGACAATGCCCCCAGCTCTCTAGGGTCTGCCATCATCAGCACGCTGGGCACCCTGGGAATCAAGATCTCCAAGCTCTCAGTCTCAGAACGTATGAGCTAGAAGGAACCTTTGGGTTGGCCAGTCCATCACCGACCAAACTTCAACTGCACACACAGCCCTCCGTGTACATGGTGCCATATGGATATTGCACATGAATTTCCAGTTACTTAACCTTTATCTTCAAATGGACTCCTAGTTCTTTCTTTTTGATTGAGACCTGCAGAGCTTTAAGTTCAAAATTCTGTTTTAAGATAGACTTTTTACACCGTTATAACCACTGCCTGGATTGAAATACGGAATGTTCATGTACCTGGCCCCCCGCTGGCTCCCTCGTGCCCCTTCTAGTGAGTAGCACCCAAAAGTAACCATTATTCTGACCCTATGCATCAAAGATAAATTTTGCCTGTTCTTGACCTTTATATAATGATCCCCTCTTTTTAAAACCTACATAAGTGCATTTGAAAAGGAAACCTTTTTATGACTAGAGAATCCTAAGCCATAAACAGCTGGTAGCTGTTAAAATACAAGTACAATGAACACAAAGCATTGCTGTCTGTCTTTGTTATAAAAGGGGTTGGTTAGCAGGTGCTAGAGAGTTGTCGAAGGTGGTATAGTACCAAACAGACGTTCGTCTTGTTAGAAGAAGAAGGAATGGGGGAGCACTAAGAAGGGTTACCCGCTCCTTCAGACATGAGTCAGTCCGTTCTGGAGCCAGGCCTACTTACTGCTAAAAGTCATCTCACGTCCCTTCAGTGGGTGCTGTATGCCTCACGCTTTAGCAAACACTCATTGAATCTGATTCTCCCATGTTAAAGATGAGGAAACAGGCACAGACAGTGTAGGCTACCTGTCCAAGCCACACAGCTGGTTAAGAGGTTGGATTTCCTCAGAGGGGAGGGTGGGCCTTGGCTGGGGAAGGAAAACTGTTGGTTATTTACGGGGAGGCAAATTAAACATTCTCATGGATCTCCAACCAGGAGGGATTGGGACTCTTACAAGAATACTTAGTTTTGCTTGAAATTTAATACCTGATCCCCAAGTGTCAACTATGTGCCAAGCTTTGAGGCAGATGCTGTGTCCTTATAGGGGAGACACACATAAGACACAATCTGAATTGTGTCTCTGCAGGTCAGTTCCCTCAACATATGCTCACGCTCGTCTCAGCTCTGAAGGCACCTCCACACTCACACATGTCCCGCTAATACCAATTCTGAGAAGGGACATTCTAACAAGGGTGCAGCAACTGCTGGGGATGAGGGCTGTGGAAGCAAGGACCTCGTGTTTCCATTCTTTGAAGGGATTTCACGAAGGAAAACAAACTTCCTCAGCACATCCTTCCCCCACTCAAAGCCCACCTATTGCTCTTCACTACCCTACAACAACCTCCACACTCCCAACCTAAGTGTCACTGGTCCCTGCCAGCTTCTCCCTTCCTCGCTTTTCCTTGTTTCCTCCCCAACCAAACAGAATTCCTTGTAGGAATCCAAATGCACTGGTGTCTCCCAACTCCCTGGCTCCACAGACTTCATCCCTCAGCCCAGAGGATCTCATTCTGTATTTGCTGATCTCAGTCATCCTATTGCCTTGGCTTAAATGTCCCCTCCTCCAGGGAGGCTTCCTGGACCCTCCCCTCCAAGTCTGGGCATCTCCTTTGTGTCCCTGTGAACCATTTTGATATTTGCCCTCAGACTTTATTTTTTAAATCCCTAGAAACTTTTCTTCAAATGAAATCTTACACAGAAGTTTCTTATAGAAAACAAGAGCTCACAGCTAACATTTTGAGTGCCTATTAGTATATATATGTATATGTTAATGTTTATGGAGTATACTAAGCACTTTATGAACATTATTTCCTGTAAGGCTATGTGGGCGAAGTGACAGCTGAAATTCCAGGCCAGGTCTGGAAAAGCAGGACAAACAGCGATTATGACTCCTAACGGTCACCAGCTCCCCCACACACAGAGAGCACTCTGCTTTCCCTTTACTGCGACCAGAGGTGTTGGACCCTCATCCACCCACTCGTCCGTCCGTCCGTCCAGCCATCCATCCACCCACGATCTCTGGTGTGCTAGACATTAAAGGGGATGGCAATTATGAATCTGATACAGCTGTATGCTCCAAAAGCTCAGAAACCAAAACACACAAGTTAGGGCATAAATAATTCTGGTAAAAGGGGACCATGGCCATCATGTTGAGACATCATCTCCAGTGCCTGGAGGAGTGTGAAACCCTAATATATCTCCTATATTGCCTTTAAGTGGGTATGAAAACTGATGGGGCAAGGGAGAGAGACAGAGGTTTACCTCCCTCTTCTAATTAAATCATTGTGTGGTTCCCAACTTGGGCAGAGCCTGCCAGTACCCAGTAAGGAGTTACCCAGGCTGGAAGTCCTTTATCCAACATCTACCCAATCACCTAATCAGCTATCCATTTATCTACTCATTCAATCATCCATCCACCTGTCCAACGAGCCACCCATTTACCTAACTGACCATTCATCTTCCAGCTAATCATCCATTCATCCACTGATCATCCGACAGCCAACTATCCAATCACTCACCCAGACATCAATCATCCATCCATCCATCCATCCATCCATCCATCCATCCATCCATCCACCCCCATCCACCCCCATCCAATCACCCATCCAACAAATTCCTGAGTCCCAATTCTGTGCCAGGACAGTGAGAGGTACTGGTTTATAGAAACCAACCAACACAGTCCTTGAACTTGAGGGATTCACGGTGCAGGGGAAAAGACAGACAGGTCCATTCTAACACTGTGTGCCTAAGCACAATATGAAAAATATAAATAAAATATAAAAGGAACACAGACAGCAAGGTGATTAGGGGAAAGGGCCACCAAGGTGGGAACATCTGATCTGCGACCCACAGGATGAGTGTGTCAGATAAAGAAGCCAGGCATTCCAGGCAGAGGGAATGGGATCACTGCCTCTAACTGGTCTTCCTGTTCGCGTCTTTCCTTTCCTTCTCCTTAACATGTCTCTCAATCACACACACCATGTATTTCCCTTACTTATTTTATATACTAGAATGAGAACTCCATGACAGCAAGGCAGACATTTTGGTCTTTTCCTCCTTACTATATACTCAGTGCCGAGAACAGTTCCTGATACGTAGTAGGGACTGTAGAAATGTTTGTTGGTGAAATGAATGAATGAATGAATAAGTGAATGCTATGTATCAGACACCGTGAGAGAGCCTGATGTGTCTGGGGATAATGACATGGTTCAGGGACCTCAGATCTTGGTCTAAATTCTGGCTTTGATACCGCACTAGGAGCATGACCTTGCACAAACGACTCAGCCTCAGTTTCTGTATCTGTAAATGGAAATAAAAACTTGTGCCCATTGGGTAATGAAGTGGATTCCATGAGAGCCAGATTGGAAAGCAGCTCAAGTACTTGGCACCGATCTAGGATCCTCAGTGTTCACTCTCCAATGGCACGTCAGTCCGTTGGGGCGGGGGCTGTGCTTGTCCTGTTCACAGCTACAGCTGTTCTAACTCAATGCCAGGTACCTAGGAGGCACGCAATAAACATTTATGAATGACTGTTAATGGATATAAGCGTAAGTCCTTTGTGTCAGGAGCAAGCTGGGGCTCCCTTTGTAGGAGCCAAATCTCCCATTCTACGCAACATCTCGGGTCCATGGAGCCACTCAGGGCTTTGTCATCAGCATCCCAGACAAACATGGAGGAGGAGGGTTTCAGGGGATGCTGTGGGGCATGGTGAGTGTTGCCGTCAGAGGCCAGCTCTGGGAGGGGGTCGGGGGTGACCTGGGATGGAGGGTACATGCTGGTCTGCCACGAGCAAGGAGACAACACAAGATGGATGGTTCCGCAGCTCACTGAGATGGATAACTGAGCCGCGCTGAGAGACAGCCTGGGTTACCAGAGCCATCCATCACTCCCTGCACCGTATGTAAATTTCAGATGCCAAGATGTACTGGGCCAATTATCAGAGGCTCAGGCAAGGGGCGGTGCCTATGAGAAACAGTCCCAGCCAAGCTGGTTTTACCGCATTCCATCAGCGGGGCCAGGGTGACAGACAGTTCACGCTTGGGTCAAAGAGCTCAACCTTGAGGCCTGGCTGTGTGGGTAAGGCTGCCAATAACTTCTCACAAACTTCGTATAATAACTGTCCCGTCAAGGGCTTATCATATATACTTGGTTCATGCTAACTGGCACATGAAAGTTCATTTCATTCTCCCAACAACACTTGGACTGCAGTGGATACTCTAGAAACACCCTAGGATGCAGGTCAGGTGCCATTTCACACTGGTGCCTATAGAGACAAAGCCACTCGCCAAGGTCACAGAGGAGAAGTGCCATCATGGGGGCTTGAACCTACATCGTTCTGGGTTCCTTCCTCCAGATATGGATGGGGCAGCCTTTCCCTGAACCATCTGTCCTCAACAAGGGCGCATGCAGCCTGAAGACCAGGAGCATGGCTGGGCCTGGTTAGTCCATCTGTCTGTCTACCCATCCACCCACCCGCTTCCTCATTCACTCAGCTATTATCTCAGCGCCGACAACACCGCCAGCAGAAACCCGACTCAGGCCCTGCCCACACGGAACAGCTAGTCACACACTAAAGCTGCAGCCCATCAAGCCCTCCTTGCAGCTCCCACAGCTCTGGCTTCCTGAAAACCCAGGCGGCAATGTGCTTTCAGTTGGCGGCAGGCCACAAGCCAGCACTGGGCAGGCAGAGCGGGTTCGAGTCCTGATGCCCACGTTTCTTGGTTCTGTGAGCTTGGGCGGACCCTTGGCCTCTGCACTGAGCATTCACCGTTGTTAAATGGCATCATGGCGTCCCGTCCCTCTTGGCAGTGCCAGAAGGATGACAGACCTGTGGCGACAGGGGTCCAGGCTGCAGGAAGTGCCTGGCAGGGCCGGGAGCTCTGGGTCCAAGGCTGGCACTGGGGCTGCGGCTACTGCCAGCCCTGAGGTCCAGGGCTGCACTGGGTGCTGACAGGAGCCATCAGCACATCCTGTCAGCTCGATCCAACCATTTCTCATCCTGTCTACTGCTGCTGCCCTGGGCTGGACCACTGCCACCGCTAGCCTGAGTGACCACAGGAACTCCTCACTGGCTTCCCTGATGCCACCCTCACCCTCCTACAGTCCCTTCCCCACCCAACAGCCACAGGGATCTTGTTAAATCTAAGTCACAGCTTGTCCTTCTCTGCTCAAAACCCTTCAATGGTTCCCACGTGACTCAGCGTCAAGGCCAAGGGCTCCCATCGCATCAAAGCCCCATGTGATTGATCTCTGGCCTCACTTCCTTCTACTCCCCTCTCACTCACTCTCCTCCAGCCGCACAGGGTCCTTGCTGGCTCCTGAGCACAGCAAGCACTTCCATGCCGCAGGGCCTTTGCACCGGCCACTCCCTCTGCCCGAAATGCTGGGTTTTCCAGAATGCCATGTGGGTTTGCCCCTTGCTTCCTCTGGGTCTTGTCTCTTATATTACCTTCTCCCTGAGGCCTGTCCCACTATCCTGTGTAAAACAGCAAGCACCTCCTCCCCACTACACGTGACCCTCTCGCCGCTTACTTCTCTCCACGGTACTTGTCATCAACATGTTTACGTATAATAGTTACTCCTCTATTTGTTTATTGTATGTTCTGCTGCCCACCTCGCTCCCATGTCAGCTCCAGAAGGACACGGAGTTTGTCTCTGGGTCAAAGTCCCATCTCCGATGACCAGCACTTATTTGCCGAATGAATGAACGTGTGAACAAATGAACAAATGAAAGATGGGCTGGACAATCTTGTGCCCCAAACCCCAACCCTGCAATTGCCCCCCACTTACTTGCCCCACCTCCAGGGCCCTCCTCCACCCCCAAGCATCAGGCAGGACAACAGTCCTACTCCTGCTGCAGAGGGACCTGGAGGCGGCTGTCCTTGGGAGAGGATGCCAATCAAACACCTAATTATCTTGCCGTAACTGGGAGCAACATCCGATCACTTCCTCTTGCCCTTGATTAGTGCTTTATATTCTGGAATTCTCAGAATGTAAAACCTCATGGCACCAAGAAAATAAAGTAGCCCCCACTTTGGCAGGTGTGGGGTGAGGGGTAGGGGACCCTTCATGCCCCCACTTAGGGTGAACACATTTGGTCCAGCTGGGTGAGTGGATGGGCAACTACTCTCTGTGCTCCTCACTTCCTGGTAAAAAGTGGGAGGGAAAGGGAAGCATATCAAATAACCCTTCCTTCCTTCCCCCTACCCCCTCTCCCTCTCCCTCTCCTGCCCTCTCCCTCCTCCTCCTCTCTCCCCCCCAGTGTTTACTGAGCACCTCCTTTGTGCCAGGCAATTGCTAGGGGCCACAGCATGATGACTCATCACATCACAGCATCCGAGTCGCTTCATGCTTTGGCCCATCTCATTTCCTAACTTCTTCTGCATGTGGGCAAAGCAAGTCTCAGAGAGATGAAGTCACCCATCCAAGAGTACAGGCGGCAAAAGCAGAGCTAGGTCCATTCTTCTCCAAACCACTGTACCATCTCCAATTTGCCATTTTCAACATCTTTTCTTAAATTCACTTCTCTGAGCAACCTCTTTTTTGAGGTGGCGGGTATTGGGAGTGGGAAGAAGGTCTGGGGGAACCTCAGAAAGCTCTGGAAAAATTCACTGGGGTACAGAGCTCAGAGGGTGACCAATGCACAATCCAGACGGGGAAGGAAGCATTCATTGAGCACCTGCTATGTGCTAGGTGGGTTTCTAGGAGCCTCGAGCAGCTCAGCGGTGGGAGACGTGCAGGTGTTGCTCTGAGTGAAGCACGCTGGGAGCGAGCTGCAGCTCACAGCACGTGGGCGCAGGCTTCTGGGGAAGGCGTGGAGGGTGGGACCCTGGGCGATGCTGGGCACCAGCTGACCACCTGGATGCATACCGGGGACTCCATGGCGACTGGGGTCCGAAAGCCGTGAGACCAAGCGACTGGGAGCCCAGCACGTCAGTAAACAGTCTCCTGGGCTGTCCAGGTGCAGGTCATTTCCCACTAGGCCGCGCAGGATCCTAACATACCATCTTCCACTTCCAGAGAATAAAGAACGGGGTGGGGGGGGGATGGGAGAGGAAGAGCAAAACCAACTTTTTTTTGAACATCATTCTTTTTATCTACCCATCTTTCATTAAAATGCTTATCATCAACATTAAAGTGAAATTCCCACGGAGCTGGCTTTACTGAAACCGCACCTGGGGCTGCCTTCTCGGCGAGTAAATAAAGCGATGGACGCGGATGTTTGCACGGACCAGGCACTGACCCCACCCGGGCAGTTCAGCGACGAGACTTAGACCCTCGCTGTGCAGGGGTGACCTCTCCTTTCCCCAAACCACAGAAAAGCCCTTTCCACGACGACACAGACAAGACCTTTCTCTCCGAATGCCCTCTCCCCAGACCTGAGGAGACATTAATCTGCATTTTTGAGGCGTGACCGACTTTCCGCCCACCTACAGACACACAGACAGTCTGTACAGAACTGGGCTTTTCCTGTATTTATTGACTAAGAGAAAACTCAAGAACGCCAGAGGGACAGGGGACCCCTCGCCCTCCTCCTTTCTTTCTGCGGAGCCTAAAGGGGCCCAGGACAGAGGACGCTCATTTTCCCAGCCGCGGACCTCGGCGAAGGCTTGAGTAGGGGCTGGGTTTGAATCCTGCCTCTGCCACTCTCCAGCCAGGAGACCAATGCTAACATCCGGGCTTCCATGCCCTGATCAGCAAAACGCGGGTCATGCTTGGTGAGCAGCCTTTCAGCCGGAGCGATGGCGGCTGGACATCAAGCTGAGCTACCTGGAAACAGCACCGAGCAGCAGGACAGAAGGGCTGGGACTCCAGCCGCCATACAGCACTGGGTTTGACTCTGACCAGGCGAGTCACTGCCTAGTGTCACCTCTCTGAGCCTGGTGTCCCCACCTGTATGTAGCATGAGGATAATACTACTAAGTGAATCCCAGCCACATCTCACTCTTAACTATCTCTGACTGTCCAGAAATAATAACCGCCCCTGTCAGCGCCTTGTCCAAGCGACCGGCGTCCCTCGCCTGGGCTATTTCCAGAGCCGCCTCCTTGCTTTCCGGGCTCCCACCCTTACCTGCTATAGTTACATTTTCACACGGCAGCTGGAGTGAGCTGTTTAAAATGTGAATTAGCGCTCGTCTCTGCCTGGCCTGCAACTTTCCATAATGTATTTGCCATGGTCCTAGATTAAAGTCCAGACTACTCACTGTGGCCTACAGGGTCAGCACGGCTAGTCTTCAGTTTTTTGGGGGTGGGGGAATCTTTCCCCAACTCTGTGCACAAGGCTTCTAGTCTTTCAACGCACCAGACTCTTTCACATTTCGGGGTGAGAATCCCTTCCCTTCCCTGCAACTCTGGCACCTTCTTAGTGGGGTCCCCCTGCTCCCACTCCCCCTAAACTCTAAAGTAGATCCACCCCCTCCGTGCTCTGTTTTCGCAGAGCAGTCATCTGTCATTTGCAAAGCTAAACTTATTTGCATATGTACGTCAGCCTCCTCTCAGAGACTAAAAGCTCCAGGATGGCAGGACTCGGGTGTTTTGTTTTCTGCATTCCCAGCACCTAGGCCTGTGCGTGGTGTGGAGTCAAACCTTAGCAGACATGTTTTTTGAGTGAGTATCCACCTCACAGAGTTTCTTTGCATATCATATGAACATAATGAACATGAGAAGATTTTGATGACTATGAAATGCTTCCCACAAATAAAAATAATTCCCTAAGAATGGAAATAGCTTCCTTTGGGGCCGAGAGGTGGTGAAGAAAGAGTGAGAAGAACAAGGAAGAAAAGGGAGAGGAAAGCAAGGGGGGCAGAAAACCCGAAAACTCGGCGTTAATGATACGGAAGTAGTGTGTCCCCCAAACAAACAGGCCTGGTGGGCACGTCGCTGCCTAGCGCTTCCCGATGTCCTAAGGCCAGGAGGATCGCTTGGCTGTGAAGCCAGTCACATTTTCGGGCCATAGTTTTCACTGTGGAAACCTGCAGGGCCCCTCAGGAGGGTGTGGTTGGGGCTGGTGGTGGGAGGTGGGTCTGGCACGGCCGCCCAGCCAAAGCTCATCCATTCCTCACCACCTCGGGGGCCTGCACTGCAGCCACGTTCACTCTGAGATGAGGCACTTGTTCAAGGAGCGGGAAGCCATCTCTGCTCTCGCACAAAGCAGGCCACTGCTGGCTCCGAACCTGGTGCTGCTTTCAAACCACACACACTTTCTGATTATTCTTTCAAAGAACCCGCATGCTGTTTACATCCTGCTAATCGACAAGCCAATGGCATCCATCCATCCATCCATCCATCCATCCATCCATCCATCCATCCATCCAACAAGCATCTGAGAGCCTACTCTGTGCCAGGTGTTATCCCAGGATGGATATCCGTCCGTCCGTCCGTCTGTCCGTCCGTCCATCCATATCCATCCAACAAGCATCTGAGAGTCTAGTCCGTGCCAGGTGTTATCCCAGGAGCTGGGCATCCAGCAGTGGAGCACAGACAAGGTTACTGCCTGTGAAGTGTTGACAGTCTAGCGCCTGAGCTTTCACAGACGAGGAGGTGGAGTCAAAGGTTACATGGCGTTTACACAGCCCTGGGGATTGGGCAGAATAGCAACAACAGTAAAGATAACAACAGAAGCTGATACTTTTCTGCATGCACTAAGTGACAGACACTGTGCTGCTACAGGATTTATAGTCATTTTTCTCTGAGCCTTACAACAGTCCGTTGAGAGTGATGTTATGACTCCATTTTTCAGATGAGGAAACTGAGGCTCAGAGAGGACAGGTCACCTGTTCCAGGTCACAGACTTGGTAATTGACAGGGCTGGGATTTCAACCTGGGTTTCCTGGCTCCAGAGCCCAGCCATGCTCTTTTCCTGGCCTTGCAGCCTACCTCGACCTAAATCCCCAGTGCAACTTCTGGCACTTTCCTCGCCATCCTGAGGCACTGTGTACTATCTAGACGTGATATTCCAGGGCACGTGCAGACTTGTAACCCCCAAGCCGCACGCTTACCCTAGCTATCGCTGATCAAAAGAGCTGAACTCTGATCAATCCTCAGAAAGGTTCAACAAGTACATACTGAGCATGTACCATCCAATATGGTAACCATTTGTCTCGTGAGGTATTTAAATTTAGTACATCTCAATTCATTTAAATTAAATACAATTACAAATCCAGTTCCTCAGTCTCACAAGCCATATTTCAAGTGCTTAATAAACTCAGGTGCTAGTGGCTACTGGATCGGACCGTTCATATATACATCATTTACATTACCACAGAAAGTTCTATCGGACAGCGCTGTTTTAGACCATCTAAGACGTGTGGCTTTGTCCCATGAGTCCCATGCCCCCCCACCTGCCATTCATCTCTTCAAGCTACAACAGCTCCCAGAATTTCCAGACCAATCCTTGACTGAAACCAGGGGACAAAAATGCATGCTGAAATCTCGAGAAGACACGATTAAGTGCTGGCGAGGCTGTGGAGAAACTAGAGCGCCCACATGCACACTGCTCATGGGGATGCAAAATGGCGCAGCCACTGCGGAAGACAGTGTGGCAGTTTCTTAAAAAGTTACATAAATTTGCCTTCCGACCCAGCAATTCCACTCCCCTACCCAAGAAAATGGAATATATAGGTTCACACAAAGATCTGTACGTGCAAGTTCATAGCAGCACTATTCACAACTGCCAAAAAAAGCGGAAACACTCCAAATGTCCATTAACTGATGAATGAACAAAATGTGATCTCTCTATATAACGTAATATTATTTAGCAATAAAAAAGAACCAAAATACTCAGACCTGTTACAACATGGATAAACTTTGGAAGCATAATACCAAATGAAAGACGCAGACACAAAAGACCACATACTGCATGATCCTATTTATATGAAATAACCAGAAAAGGCAAATCTGTAAACATAGAAAGTAGATTTGTGGTGTCTTGGGACTAGGAGTGGAATCAGGAAGTAACTGTAAATGGGCATAAAAGATCTTTTTGGGGGTGATCAAAATGTTCTAAAGCTGGATTGTGCTGACGGCTGTATTCATACAGCGCCGTAAATACTAAAAAACAGAGAACTGTACATGTACAGCAGGTGCATTTTCTCGTATGTAAATCATACCTCAATAAAGGTATTTTAAAAATCTCAAAAGAAATCAGGAGGCAGGGAAAGCTATGCTCAGCTGCCACTTGTACTCCATAAAGCTCGTGCTAGCTTTCACGTGCGTCCCCATTGTCTTTGTACTGGACCATCACGACACTAACAAGGGTTTATGGACAAATCACTGGGTGGCAGGCTCCATGGTCAGCTTTGTACCTGAAATGGTCACTAGTATCCCCATGTCAAAGATGGCAAAACTGAGGGCTCAGAGAAGGTACTTCCCTGGCTTAAGGACACAGTGTGGTAGAACCAAGGTTCAAGCCCACGTCTCTCTGCCCCGCCGCTCACACAGCATGGGATTCTGCATCCAGCTCTTCCAGAGATGCTAGTGAACGCGTGGCAGAACAAATTTCATTCTGTGCCCTTGAAACCCTGAGCTGGTGGCTGTGCCCATCCCTTGTGTCACCTGACACCCTGCTGACCGGGACCCATGGGGTCAGTTTCAGATGATTTCTATTCTAAAGCAGTATTTTGTGTGCTTCTTTTCTCTCTTTCTTTTTTTTCCCCCTAGGGGTTTATAAACTCTGTCTTTTCTGTATCAGGTTGAAACTTAGAATACAGGTTGTCAGCCAACATGCCAGGCATTTTTCTAAAAATAACCCAAATTGGTTAAGCCATTTTTAAGCGATAGAACAGTCAAGGGAGAGAAAAAAGTTGTTGGGTGGGAGGAGGGAGGAATTTTAAAGGTGGTTTCAGACAGTTTTTTTTGAACGGCTTAAAACTAAATATAAAAATGGTCTTGTCTGGATGTGATGGAGAAAGACCAGTGGCTGCAGGTACTGGCCCTGGGGCGGTATGTGGCTTTCTCTGGTAAGCTGGGCCTCCGACTGGCTACTCTGGGCGGGCATTTCAACACCCGTGTGTGGGTCTCCAGACCATCTCATGGAGGGGTGGGCAGGAGAGGACAGAGTGGGAGAAGAGTAGGGGAGCAGGCAGAGAATGAGACTTTCTTTAGGAGTTGGGGGGACAGGGAAAGGGAGGACACAAACGGTAGACATAACCAAGTTTGGATTTGCTGCTCTCTCTCGGGGCAGAGGATGATCTGCCCCATTGAAGCCAAACTCTCATTTGAAGGTACATTCATTCAAATGTGCTTTAAGCATCTACCTCGGAGAACTACGCTGACCTGTTCCCAGCAGACCTCACGGGCTTATAGATAAGGGCCGGGGCCTGGCAGGTGACATCCAAGGGTGGGGCACGGAGAATGGAGACAAGTGTCCCCTTGAAAGGGGGCAGCAAACTCAATTCTGGCTGATCAGTGCCACAGAGGATGACGGGCCCAGGGGGTCGGAGGGTCTGATTCTACAGAAAAGTCCAAACCCAGATTTTTAATTTGAAAATCTCCCAATTTTTAATTGCTGGCAACAAATTCAGAAAAAATGTAATGATGCAGTCTGTGCCAAACAAAACAGATTTACTGGGGGATGTGGACCCTGGGCTGCCAGTTTGCAAACTCTAGTCTAGCCTGTTAATTATATTGGGATGGAGGGAACAGTAATTGTGGCTTTCATTTACAGTGCGCTCATGATGTACCTGGCCCTGGGCTAACACAACCCTCTGAGGTGGGCACTGTTATAATTCCCTTTTCATAGAGGAGGAGGACATCGAGGCACAGAGAGGGTAAGTCACTGGCCCAAGGTCACACAGCTGACAAGGCAGGGCTGGATTCAAGCCAGCAGTCTGGCTCCAGGGCCTTGCTTTAACCACGAGGTGATTGCAAGCAAGGTGGCCACTGGTGCCACATGTCTATGCTGTTCTGTGGGATCAGAGACCCCAGGAGATACGGGGCTCCCTAACATCCAGATTCACGACCCCCCCTTTTATAAACCTGGTACCCGGAGAGGTTGGAGAGGAGTCCAGGACGGAGAACAACATCCAGACGCCGGCTTGTCTCACTGTCCGCTCCATCCTGGCACTGCCCCAGGCCCAGCTGCCCAGAGGTTCTTCAGGAGGCTCTGTGCTGCTTCCCAGGTGGGCACCCCCCCCCCCCCGAATTGTGCTTGCTGCCCGCTGGAGCCAGCTTCCCCTATTGCCCCACGCGAAGACGGGGGCAGAGCTGACTGCCCTCCACCCAGATGAGGTCGCCAGGCGGCTGGCGTGCCACCCCCCACACCAGTTCCTTCCTCCCAGGATCCCAAACCAAGAGTCTGTCACAGCACAACGCTCATTACCATCCCTCCTTTTGCCAGCAGATGTGCGGCCAGTACAATAGCAGGGGAGAAAATAGAAAGAAATTTCAGAATTTATTCTCCAAAGATATTCAAATGAGTTAATCAAGGGGCTTATTATTGCTTCTCTATTCCCCCCAACAGCTATCCATGAGGATAATTGATCAGCTGCTAATAACTGATTACACTTCACAAGTGTTTTCTTATGCCCATTACCAGCATGTTTAAAGACATTTTGTAAAGTTCTAATTATTTCAGATTGTTCTGCTGTAAAAAAAACAACACCTTGGAACAGTTAGTCTGTGGCTGTGTCGGGGGCTCCTGGCCTGGTCAAAGCTTATTGGGAGGCAAAAATCCCATACCCCCCCCAACTTTCGGCCCTCCTCCCTCTCTAACCCATTCTCCACACGGCCATCAAGACGCTGCCTCCCAACTGCCATCCCTTACAGACAGGCCAGATCCACACTCCTTAGCACACACTTCATTCATTCATTCATTCACTCAGTCACTCACTCATTCACTCACTCACTCCTTCTTTCCTTCACTCACTCATTCACTTTTTCCATTTAACACAGCACAAACTTTTGCTGTCTCAGGACCCTCCGATATACTTCCAAATGTTTGAGGACCCCAAAGAGCTTCGTCTACATAGATTGTATCGATTGACATTTACCATGTTCAGCATTAAAACTGAGAAAAACTTAAAGCACAAGAATACGCGACAGACAGAAGAGCTGGCTCTCTCTCCCCCAACTCCCCCACTCTCCACCCCCCAGAACAACCATTCAGAGAAGCACACAGTTCATAAGGGTACGGCCTGCCGAATCGCCGCAGCAGAACACACCCATGAATCAGCACTGAGACCAAGAAACACGCGATTCCCAGCCATCCAGAGCAGCCCTTGTACCCCGTCCAGTGCCCCCCAAGATATAACCACTCTCCTGACTTCTAACTGCACAGGTTCGTTTCCTGTTCTCGTCCCTCATAGAAACGAAATTATCGAGTGTGTACTCTTTTGCATCTGGCTTCTTTTGCTCGACATCCCATTTGTAAGATTTATCAATACAGTTGTTGTAGTCCATTCATGCTCGTGGCTGTGCTGTAATATTCCACTGGGTGAATATATAGCACATTTATTTATCTCTTCTCCTGTTAATGGGCATTTGGGTTGTTTCCAGGTTGGGGCTATTATGAATAGTGCTCCGACGAGCATTCCAGACCAGTGTGTCTCAAAGTTTAATGTACTCATGAATCACTTGGAGATCTTGTTACGATACGGACCCCAATAGGGTAGGTCTGAGGTGGGTCCTGAGTTCTTGCATTTCTCGCAGGGTCTCAGATGAACATAGCTGATGCTGCCAGCCCTTGACTATACTTTGAACAGCGAGGCTCTATTTTGGTGCACATGGTTCTCTGGAGTATGTACCCAGCAGTGGGTTTGTTGGGGTCATAGGGCCGTATGTGTGTTGCCTTCGGAGATACTGCCAAGTAGTTTTCCCTGATATCAGTTGATACCTCCACGGGTGGTGTGTGAGAGTGCCAGTTGCTCTGCATCCTCGCCAACACTTGGTATTATCTGTCTTTCATGTTAGCCATTCTGGTGGGTATGGGGTGGGGGAGTCCCATTTTACCCGTCATAACCAACTCAGAGGCTGTCACTGGAAAGATCGTCCTTCAGCTTCTTGCTCACTACACACTCACACTCTTGTCATTGACCTTCCAAAGAGGGGCGTCTCCCCACATCCATGGTGGACATTCGTCCACCTCCCCACCCCCTTCCCCACGACCCAAGCTACTCAAACTAGGGCATCCCCTTAAGCATGATATTCCTGACATCTTTCCACCTCCAGTGGTTTTTGACCGCTAGATTAGTTCATCTTTCCTGGACATCCAGAGTCTATCTAATAATGCCTGGCAGTATTCGCAGGTCCACAGATCCCTGTACCTCCCAAAGCCTCACGTGGAAGATAGTGGATGCCAGGCCTGCAGCCTGGAGGAGTGAAGGCTAAAAAGAGGCAAGTGGGCTGCCGTGTCCGTGTGCAACTGATTTAATTCTCCATCTGCTTAAGAACCTTCACCCTTGCACTAACTGCGTCCCCACAGCCCAATGCTCCGGCTTTTAATCTGGTGTGTTGTGAGAGAATGTGAGCTGGAACTTTCCAGAAGCTACATGACGTGGGATAATGTCATTACTCTGACTACTAATGGAGTGTGTGCTTGTCCACAGTTCTCGGGACTCTGTCCACACCTTGCCATCTGCATTGCCACCAAGCCCCCACTGTCAGGCGCTGGGACTGGTGCAGTAACCAGTCATGCATCTTGCTGCTGCTCCTACCTCCCAACAATGAGTTCTGCCACAGCACCTAAGGGGGCTTTCACTACATGAACCAGACACCATCATGCCCAGGCCAGAACCTCTTCAGTGACTTCCCACTGCTCTTGAAGCTGCCGTCTCTGATTCTGCCCAGGGCTGCGAGCTGGGCGTGCCCTGGCCTTGCCTCCTCTCTGCTGGCGATCACGCTTCCTGCTGTCTGTGCTCCCACCACTCTGATTTTCATTGGTCAAGCATTTGACTACCTCAGGGCCTTTCCATCTGCTGTTGCCCTTGCCTGGGTCTCTCTTCCCCTAGATTTTCCTGTAATTGCTCCTTTAGCCCTTCTCTGACCCTCAGGCCTAAATGGGAGCCTGTGTGACTTCCTTCAGAGCGTCCCAACACCCCGCTGTTTGCTTGCTTCTTGCTATCTCCCGTGCTCTAAGCTGACGGCAGGACCTGTGTCCGTCTTGTTCACTTTGTCGCTGGTCTGCAACAGCACCTGGCACACACAATGCCTGCCTCCTTGGGCAGAAAGAAGGGAAAGAGCCGGCCCTTCTTCCCACTGCTTTTCCTCCAATATGCCGTCATCCTCTTCCTCGTCTGCCATTCCTCACCTATTCTTTATTTCTGAGGTGGATACTTCGTGTTAGTAATGTATTTACTGAGGTAGAACATCCATTCAGAGAAGTACACACAGTAGGTGCTCAATAAATACTTACTGAAGGAACAAGGCACGAGGTGGGCTAAAGCGCCCAGAGACATATTCGCAAAGCATTCCCAGGCCCTTTCTGGTGCTCAGTTGTCATTGATTTTAGTGGCTGTGCCACAGTCTGGCCAGGCCACTTAAGTTTTAGACAAATATGCCCTTGAGGGACGTAAGAAAATGAGACAGAAAGGCCAAGTTTAAAAACAGAGTGACTCAGTGAAAATATCTGATTGATGGCTTTTAGGTTGTGGGGTGCCTGGCAGCCATGCCTGCCCAGTATTCGGTGGGACCTGAGCCAGGGGGCAGCTCAGCTATGGGAGGTGGGGGTGATGTGGCCAAGGGGGGGGTTCAGTTAAGTGCCTGGGGTTCACCTGGGCCTCCCGAGAAGGACTGGAAATGGCTTTCAGAGGCCCAGCCTCCCCGGGGGGCTCAGCCCTGGAAGTGGTAGGCCGTCTTAGAGGGTGGGACAAAAACTTCTATACGTAATTTGTTATCTTTCTCTGGCTAGCGTTTTCTCTATGAAACGGTTCATTAGGAAGTGTGACATGGGTGAAATCTTTGAATATGTCCTTTGAGAAACTGTCCCAACTCTGGAGACCCCTTGACACTTTCCACCAAAAAGGGAAGGAACATGTGTTTGTTGAGCTCTCTACAAACTCGGCACTGTTCCCACAGGTCAGCTTACTTCTTAACCACTATTTGTGTGCCAAGTCCTGTGCTAAAGGCTTTACACATATTATGCATTTATCATTATTAACCGCAGCTGTCACTGTTATTAACCCCATTTTACAAATGCATAAACTGAGGCGTAGAGAGGCCTGGTATAGTGCCAGAAATGGGCAGAATTGGATAATGAATCTGGGCCTACGTATACCTGACCCCACCTTGTCAATATCTATCTGTCCTGTCCACCTGCCTCAAAGAAACTGTGAAAATGGACTGATTCCCTCACGGCAGGTGAGGAAACTGTTAAGACTCTGGGGGCTAATTTGAAGGGGCTCCCACGGGCAAGAGGTGGGATGGTTTGAGTATCAAAAAGGAAAAGGAATGGTAATGGATTAAAATCCATTAAAGAGGTTTAAATCCACGAGTTCATAATGATACCAAAAAAATCCCCAAACCCTTTCATTTGTCACTTGGGAGGACGCTGGGGAACCACCTCATTGCTTTGAAATCTGGTTTAAAAAAAAAAGGAAAGAATCAATCTGGGCACCCCATGTAGGGCTCTGGGCCCAGCAATGCCATAAACAGAACCTCCTCTCGGCCTCACAGCTGGTAACAATAACCATTAATAACCATGGGTAGCACACGGAACAGATTATTGGTTTATGTGCACAATTTCACTGACACCTGTCACCACCCCATAATGTCATCATTTTATAGACGAGAAAACTGAGGCATAGTTTTCTATGCTTAAGGTCAGCAGCCAGTAAGTAACAGAGCCAGTATTTGCTTCTAAATCTGATCCTGAGAATCCAGGCTCTTCCATTTATACCAGTTTTTTTTAAATAGCAGAATTTTTACACTGCTAAAGTAATATATGCATATGATAAAAACTGCAACAGCACAGAAAGCTTTAACATTAAAATGTCTTCTTTCTCCGGAGTTGCCCAATAATGTTTGAAAGGACATTATTCTGTGTCCTTTCAAAGATATTCCACTCATATTCAGGCAAATAAGTAAGCATAATCCTTCTCTCTTTGGTTTGTTTTTCTCAGATACAGCACGTTCCATCCCATGTCCTGCAACGTGCCATTTTCACTGAATTTATCTTGTCTGCTCCTTTTATCAGTACATAAAGAGCATCTGTCTTCTTTTTATAGCTGCAGAGTATTCTTCTATGTGGAGGTACCTTATTTTATTTTATGTATCTGATCCCTTGCTCATGGACACTTAGGTTATTTCCAATCCCTAACTAATAGACACTTAGGCTATTCCCAGTCTTGGTATTACTATCAATGCTGCACATTCATTTTGGTGCCCCTGTATAGATGTATCTAAAAGATAAGTTCTTAGATGAAGAAAGGCCGAGTCCCAAGGCAGGCACATTAGTAAATGTGACAGATGCTGCTTGCTTGCCCTCCAAAGGGACTGCATTGATTGCCACTCCCACCAGCCACACGAGGGATTGCCTCTCCCCACATCCATGCCTCAACTACCAGCCACACTTTCATGAGCGGGTCACGAAAGCAGGGATGTGAAAGGGGAAAAGGAGGAAGGACACACACAATTGAAGTGTGTCCAGAAGAAGGTGACGGCGGGTGACAAGGAAGATGTCAAAAGTGCCGGGGATCACGCTGTCAAACAGCACGCGCCAGGCACTGTGTACAGGCTGACACGTATCACCTCACTTCATCCTCAGTCACCTCGAGACGGAGGTACTATTATCAGCCCAATCTGCAGGTGGGAGAAGTGAGGCCCAGAGAGGTTCAGTGGCTTGTCCAAGGTCACACAGAGCTAAGAATGGGATGACCCCGGGATTTGAACCACGGTCCGTCTGACTTCAGGGTTCTATCTCTTAACCACATGCTATCCCGGCCCAAGGCTGTCTGGCTCCCGGTGAGGTGACCATGAGCTCACCCTGTCTCCTGAGACCCCTAATTGTTCTCTATTGCCAGACCTCTCAACCCTGAGATTTCCTTGCATGGAAGATTCCTGGGGACCTCAAAGTGGTTCCTCTGACTGTGGGAACTGGCACGTGGGCGCACCTCTGTGCCCATGAGGGTGAAGCAGAAGCTGCCTCAGCTGTCCTGGAGGCCCCAACACCAGGCCTGCCCCTGGGCGTCACGGCAATTTTTACATTTCTGGTTTCTTCTTTCTCCCCTGCAGGATGGCCTGGCCCTGTCATCCCTGGCTATCCAGGAGCCCAGCTGAGTCCTTACTGAAGGCACATGCACCATTCATTCATTCATTCATTCACATTCATTCATTCATTTAGCAGATATTTATTAAGCGTTCTCCATTGAGGTTAAGAGTCCAGGCTCCAGGAACCAACCTGAACTTGACTTCTAGCCTCACCAGTTCTTGGCTGTGTGACTTGGGGTAAGCCACTCAATGCCTGTGAGCCATGGTATCTGCGTCTATCAAACAGGTCTAATTACTACCAACTCCCCAGGTGAACGAGCAGCTTGAGGGAGCAAGGTGCATCTGGAAGTACCCGGCACAGGATCTGAGGCGCCAGATGGTGAGTAAGTGGCAAGTGTTATTCTGATTATTACTGAACAAGACTGACCCATTCCCTGCCCTCAGGGAGCTTGGAGTCACTCTCACCAGCTCCCCTGGGGCATCCTTGTAGGGGCGTTTGACCATCTCCTCCTGTGCAGAATCAGGGGCACGTCCCTTGCCCACTCTTGCTGTGCAGACCCATGCCTGCCTTCGGATTCCCAAAGGGTCCCCTTGGCTGACCCCAAAGTTAAAGCTGCCACCTCCTCCTTCTCCACCCTCCACTATGAATGTTGTAAAGTGAGTTGGCCATTACTGACTTCACGTGGAGCGGGCTTCTGCGAACCAGGAGGCCTGGGATCTGCTACCTGAGTCTCTGTCTCTGTTCCATCAAGTAACGAATGGTCGGTCTTGGCCACCCCACTAATAGTAGCAAGTTCACAGCTGTTCCCCCATCAAGGATGCGAGGGCTAGTGGCTCTGAGACGAGAGATGAACTGGAGGACGCCAGGATGATGGATGCATGTGCCCAGTGCCAGGACGCAGGCTGCCGGGCCATGTGGAAAAGGGAATGCCTCATTTGTTCAGAGCCACAATGACCTGGCACCTGCGCTGCAGGTGTGATCGAGTGCGGAAGGGGTCCCAAGTACGGTCTCTGTTTGGAGGAATTATTTCAAGTGTTGCCAACCTATAAGTTCCGCTGCTTGGATAACCTCCGTCGCCCATCGACGGGGGCACACCTCTGCTTAAGTCCTGTCCGATATGGCAGGAAACAAGGAGACTGAAAGCAGGCATTCCGGAGGGCTTTGGAGATTGGTTTTCACCCCCCCACCATGCCCTGAAACATTTTTGCATTAAGCTTTCACCCTGCACTCTTTTAAACAGACGCCCCCCCACCCCATTCAACTGCTCTCCCCACAAGATTCTACGTGCCCCATCAGAGATAATCCAGCGAGCCAGTGGGCCAGGGCACCCCCACTGAATTACAAGGATTTCTCCTGCCAACCAAATATTTCATCCAGCTGTAGATATCATGAGGAAACGGCAAACAAAGAGAGAGATTTAATAACTGGACTAAGGATACAGATAGTTTAATTTTTTTTTGTATTGCATCTAATTGCAATCAACAGTAGACATCTGACACAGTGACAGCCTCAGCAAAATTGCTGCTGAGAGAACAGAATCTTTGTCTAAAAATAATCAGACATTCTGTGCACCACTGTTTGTTATAACGGTAATCGATGCTGGAGGCTTTGAATTCCATCAATTTATAGATCTGCGCCGGCCTGCCTGGCGATGGGGCGCGGTGCACCGGGGCCCTGGCTGGCGCGGGCGGTGCTGGGGCCCGGTGTGTGATTAAGATAAGCCCCGATTCCTTTCATACATTCCTTATCAGGGTCTAATTCTCCAGCAGGTAGAGATGTTCACAACAGTTAAAGATTAGTGCAGCTTCTCAGACGCCAAATTTGAGGGTATCGATCAATAAATCAAATCAGGCCAATCAATCGCCCAATCAGGAGAGTCTAGCCAGTGCATTATTACCGGCGCCTCCAAGCCAAGGCTTTTCATGGGTTTCATCAAAACAGCCTCACCTTGGCTTCCCGCCAGCTGCTGGCTTGCCTAATAGACTCCACAGCCGAGAGGGGCTCCTGCCCAGCGGAAGAGCAATAAATTTCTCATCAAACAGCCGATGGAGAAACAAGATGAACATCTGTTTTGCTGCAATGAAACTCCTGTGTTCTTCAGAATGCGCAAACCGCCTCTGACAGACCACCCCAAAGGCGGCTTCCCTAGCACACGGCGGCCCCGTGGAATATTCCGCCGGTTATTTCAATCAGGTAATTTAAGGAGACTTTTGCATTCTTCTCTCTGCAGCTGCCGGAGCTCTGCAAAGACTATTCCGGCGCAGTCGATAATAAATGCCATCCTGGGACCCTGTAGTATGAAGGCAATTTTATGATACCCATTATGTGGCAATGTAACTTCATTAAAAGCTGTTTATTCCCTCTAAGCATTTTAAGCACTTTCCCTCACCCATAAAGGAGGAGCCAGGGAGGCTATTTTTACAGAAAGGGTTCTAGGCTGTATTTCTTCTCACAATAACATGCATGAGCCTCGCCCACTGGCCTTCTCACTTCAAGGAGAGTGGGCAGCCCCGGGGTCCCGGCTGAGGACTCAGTTTCCCCTGGGACCCAGACATGGGGCCACCTCAGCTGCAGGGCTGAGAGGTCCAGGGGAGGAAAGGATCAAGTGGCCTCAATCCCTAACCCTCACAGGCCCTTTGTTCCAGAGCCTGTAAGATAGAGATGAAGAAAGTTCCAGAATATGCCAGTTGGGAACATGCCAGCAAAAGGCAGCATTTTCCAAACTGGGGGTGCCTTGGATCTTTCTTTTTGCATTTCTGGGTTGACACCAATCCAAAGAAATTATTCCTTGGCCTGTTGTGTGAAGACCCAAATTCTCTTTTGCAGGGATAGCTGGCGGCGGAAAGATCATTTCATAGCCCAGGATTTGAATGTCGTATGTCAAGGCTTCTTTGGTGGAGGTCTGCGACTTGGGGCTGAGAGAAGCAATTCTCAAGGGTTGCCGACATTTGTTTTTCTCCCTTTAAAAGGGTCTGTTCACGGAGTAAGCTGGAAGAGTAGTGGGGACAATGGAAGATGACATTTTGGCCTCCGTGAGAGCGGCAGAGGGGAAAGCAGCTGAGTGGCTGCTTCTGCAGTGAGGAGTTCCCTGCACATACCAGAAAGATCAAGGACACTGCCAGCCCCCTCTGTGCCTCAGTGTCCCCATCTGCCCAGTGGGGCTGATGCTTCCTTCTGGGGTCTGCTGTGAGAGGAGAGATGACGCCAGGCAGAAATGCCGATGATGAGGGCTCCCGAGGACCCTCCTCACTGGGATGAGCTCACTGCCCAAGGGAAGGAAAGGCCTGAACTAGAGGGTCATGGCACAGCTGGGCAAGCCGCTGGCAGGCGCATCCCAGGGCCGGGAATGCCGTGGGGCCGCGACAGGGTCTGGAAGGCAAGCAGGCACCAGGGGAGGGCGATGGTCAGTGAGGATCAACCACATCTAACATGGGGGGATTCAGACCAGGAGAAAAACCATGGGCTCCCTGACAACCACGTGATACGTGGAACCACAGGAAAAAGAGCAGTAACAACAGGAAACAACAACGATAGTAACAGTAGTAACAGCTAATGCCTATGGGCCCAAGTGCTGTGCCAGCCACTGCTCTAACCTGCTTAACTTGGTAGTATAATTATTATCATGATTTTGCAGATTAGGAAACTGAGGTCCACAGAAGTTAGTCTTTCCAGGCCACACAGCTGGTAAGCAGAATCAGTGATGAACATTTCTCGGGTGCTTACTGAGTGCCAGAAACTGTTCCCCGATCTGTGCACCTGACATGCATTCTCTTTATTTATTTTTCTAACACCCCTCCTAGGTAGGTATTGTTATTACCTTCATTTTCCAGATGAGGAAACTGAGGCTCACAGAGAAGCGATATGAGCAGGTTCACAGCGGGGAGCTGGGACTAGACCTCGCTGCCAAGTCCTTGATCCCGCTGAGGGCTGTTTGCTGCCTCCCGGGGGCCTTGCTGGGCGCCCTGTGCAGCTGGATGAGGAGGGGAGTCCACGGCCCCCTGAGAGGCTCGTCGTCCTGCCCAGTCTGTCCTCTGCTTGGGGTTCGCTCAGTCCCCGCACTGACTACGGACCTCCCTGCCGTCCTTTCCTGCCTCAGAGACGAGGCTCTTCGCTGAGCCTTGTAAATGCTCACCACCCTCCAGGGAGCTCGAGGATGTCACTTCTTCAGGAACACCCTCTGGGTTCCCAAAGGCCCGGATTGCCCCGCCAGCGCCCTCAGCATGGGCAAAAGTAGTCTGGCTTCATTTCAAGTGACCACCTCATAAATGTCCACCTCTCCCACTGAACCCTGACTCTATTCACCTCTGCATGCCGGGCCACATGGTAGGTGCTGAAGAAATATTTGTTAAACAATCCAAGTGGGGACCCCTGCCCTCCTGGAGTCCCCCAAAGCAACACAGTCCACGTGTGGCAGAACCAGAGGGCACCACAACTCCCTACGGAAAGAATCCAGGTACATGCTGAGTTTCCAGGGGCCTTTCCCCACCCCCCACTAGCTGTGGCCCCATGAACCGTCTGAGTTCTAAGCCATGTTCCTGTTTCCAGTGTGGGGAGGGGGAAGCTATGGTTTTGTGAGGGAGAAAAAAAGAAAAGGTAAAGATTAAGGAGGGGGCCGAGGCATCTGTCCACCGTCGAGCCAAGCAAGTTGTGGAACAAAGGAGAGCCAGTCAGAGGACCGCACTTGTCAAACTGAGAGCAAATTATAATCCTGCCAGACCACGGGCCTGTCCACCAAGAATACAGATCTGTGCACAGGTCTCATACAGAGAGGCCACAGTATATTAGATTTATCATACACTCCAGCCAAGATGTGCTGCCGAGATCTCAGGGCAAGATTTATTACACTGGCTGGTTTTTAAAATGAAAGTGAAAAGAGGATATTCTGGCAAAACCACGGGCTGTTAATGGGGTGAGAATCACGTAAAATGGATCATCTTCGAATCTCTCCCTCTGTATGTACAGGAAGATCTTTGCAAAACCCTGGGATTTCCGGAAAATAAGATGCTCAACGCAATGTTTTCACACGGACCTGCTGGCTGACCTTGGGTGATTTACTGCATGTTCCTTATTTGCAAACAACAACAACAGTAACACAAAATAGCTGTCATTTATTGGTGGATTACTACATGCTGGACATTTCGCATGAGTCGATTCTTTGAATCGTCGCAACAAGCCTTTGAGACAGTTGCTATTTTTATCCCCAATATATAGATGAGAAAACTGAGGCTCAGAGAAGTAGAGGCACTTGGCCAGTCTGTGGCAAAGCCAGAATGCTAACCCACACCTGGAATCAGAAACCTTCACTGACTTACTGCTCTGAGAAGTTAGCTCTACCTGTTCAGACAAAAGCTATGGATAAACTTAGCTCATCACTTGTTTTCAAAATGGAGATTCCAACCAAGTAGCCTCTATCACCTCCCAGTCCTGCTGGCGCCTGCCTTTTGTGGAGAGAGCTGCAGAAAGGAAAAAGGGCACTTTTACTCTGGTTTCTCATGATGATTGCTTTCGGGTTCTCAGGACCTTGGCAGGCTCAGCTTGTGCCAGGTAAACATGGGCCCGGCTCGCAGCAGGCACCAAAAACATTTCGGGGGCATAAGCCACAGAGGTGCTGGCATGCCAGAGGGGACAGAAACTAAAGGGTGTGAAGCCTCTCAAGTAAGGCATCCCTTGTGGCCGAAGGAGCCCAGGATGGTGAGGACCCCAAACTCCAGAACAGTGGTTCTCCACTGGGGGCGATTTTGCCCCCTGGGGGACATTTTGGCAATGTCTAGAGGTTCTTTTAAATTGTCACAACTAGGGGCGTGCTACTGGCATCTAGTGAGTACAGGCCAAAAATGTGATGTTGCTCAACATCTTACAATGCAGCCCCTACAACAAAGAATTATCCAATCCATAATGTCACTTAGTGGCACAGCTGAGAAACCCAGATTTGCAAAGAGCTGGGGACATTTAGCCTGGAGTACAGAAGACCCAGGAGGGGGAACTCTTGACATACTTGAAGAAATTGGAGAGGAGCTCAGATCTGCGTGGGCAAAGGAAGTGACACATAAACAGGTTTCAGGTCAACAGGGAAGATAGGCTTGAGGGTCAGAGGTGAGTTCCCACTCCCCATAGGTGTCCCGACATAAACTGGTAACTGATGGGTTCTGTGGAAGGGAAATAGAGCCTGGAGCAAGGGGCTGGCTGCACTGACCTTTCTTTTCCAGTCCAAACCTGCTGCTGGATAAAGTCCCCAGGAGAAAAGCAATGAAGGTGGAGGTACCACAGAAGCTTCCATGGATTACCCATTTAACCCTGCCTGAGGCTCAGAGAGGTAAAATCACTCGTCTGAGGTCACAAAGCCGGTAAGGGGGGAAGTGAGGATTCGAACCGGAGTCTGTCTGATCGCAAAGCTCATTAGGAAAATACCCCTCAGACTCAAAATTTCTCCTTAAGATGAAGCATGGCCCCCACCTCCATCCATCACTGCTTTGCTCTAGAATCGGTTAGGAAATCTGGACCCAACCAATATTTGAGACCTAATTCAACAGTTCAGTGCTCTCTCATGTTAAGGACACAAAAACATGTTCCATAAGTCGCCCAGTCCCCCACTTATTTTTTTAAACAAAACGCTGCAGCCGGCAGTGAAAAGACATTGTCCCCAGTGCACACTTTAATTGATGTCCCCAACCATTCAGGAATGTAGATGAAAGAAAACTTGCTTTATTAATAGGCCCTCATGCTAATTAGCACAACTTATTGTCGAAGAGGCCACCCCTGCCTTCTGCAAATGTTACAAGTGTGGACAAAAAACTTTTGTTGTGAACCCAACCCGATAT
This sequence comes from Rhinolophus sinicus, assembly GCF_036562045.2. Classification (NCBI taxonomy): domain Eukaryota; kingdom Metazoa; phylum Chordata; class Mammalia; order Chiroptera; family Rhinolophidae; genus Rhinolophus; species Rhinolophus sinicus. The sequence goes on from NC_133765.1 coordinate 32,989,500, forward strand.
CGCCATGTGACCAAGACAGCCAAGCCTGCCACAAAGAGATGGGAAAAGTAGTATGCGGGTTAGCGAGGCGGCTTGGAGGCACTGGATTTCGCTCTATAAATGTCTGACGAAACTTGACCACTTCTGAGTGATAAGCAAGACCTGAATTTAAATGTCGGCCGATTTCTGCACGAAAACACGAATTTCTTGCCACTTTGAGGAAGTCTCCCTAATGACTGCAAAACTCGGTGGAAAAGTGGGAAAAGGTGTGGGCGAGGGTGTGTGTGGGGGGAGCTGGGAAAAAAACCTTAAATGTTTAATATTCAATAAATGTGTCAATTTTACATACAGAGGCAAATGGGTCTTTATTGAGGAATTGGTAAATTTCCTCCGAGAAAAGTAAGTGCATTTTAGCCTTCAAGGAGTCCCAGCTGAATAGAAATGGAATGTGATTTGTGATAAAACTCAGCTGCTCTATAAAAGACGTTAAATAAATGTTGCTGTTTCACCAGGGGTATACAAAATTGATTGCATTATAGACTGATTCTAAGATGCCGCATCCCTGTACGGCCCCCTCATCAGCTTCCGTGTGTGTGGGAAGCTGCTTTCAGAGACAATTTAGACTACGTTGCAACTCCTCTTTCTCATGTGGCGGCAGAATTTTCTAGAAATTCAACATTTCCCGCCCCCATACTTTGTTTTAGGTTGAACCATATAGAACTGCTGATATTTGACCATTTTTTGACTTCCAAAAAAAAAAAAAAAAAGACCATTGCTTCTATATCTACTTAATATTTCTGGCAGACTGGCCCTGCCATCTTGGGGAAGGCCACTGATACCACCCAAAGGAAAATTTGTTTGCTGTCTAAGGTTCCAGGTGGAGGCATCACAGATCCTTTTGTCTGCTCACTAGAGGGTACTCTGGGCCTGGGTCAGAATCTTGCCTTTCCTTCAGCCCTGCTGGGTGAGTTTGGGATTATCTCCTGCCCTTTATGAACCTCAGTTTTTCCCATCTGTAAAACGGGTACAAGATATGACCCTAGTTCATAAACTATCGACTATTCAGGACCAGGTGATATTATAAGGTATTCATAGTGCATCCAACTGGAGTGCTGCAGGTGGGCTTTGGGAGGCGAGTAGGACACACATAACCCTGCCCTCAAGGAACTGATAGTGTCACTAACAACATATGACTTCTGCAGGTAAGAAATCGGGTTTCAGGGATTGAAGGGTGGACCCAAACTGATTAGGCAGGCTTTCCAGAAAGCGGGCGCCTGGACTCAAACACTCCCTCAGACACGTCCATGGCTCTCCATGCCCACTGCTACCAGCCCAGTCAAGTCGCCAATGACTCCTGCCAGGATGTCAGCAATAGCCTCCACGTGAGGTCCCCTGGCTCCGTGCCTACCACTCCTCCATCCCACTTCCCCCGGTGCAGCCAGAGAGAATGTTTCAAGATACAAACCGGATGCTGACACTTTCCTGCTTAAAACCTCCCCAGACTCCCCATCCAATTTCAGATAAAATCTGAACTTTCCAGCTAAGCCTGCAAAGCCTGTGTGGTCAGGACCCTGCCTTCTACTCCAATAAATCTCCCCCCCACCAGTCTCCTTTACTTTGCTCCTGCCATTCTGCCCCTTTATTCTGTGACGGGAAACTGCCAAGCTCATACTAGCCCCAGGGCCTTTGCACATGCACCCAGATGCCCTCTCCTTCCAGTCCTTTGCCCAGTTCGGTGGTTCCCAAAAAGGGGGCCTTGGACCAACAGCATCTGTGTCACCCTGGAACTTGCTAGAAATGTAAATTCTTGGACATGTTCCAGACCGCTGAATTAGAAACTCTGGGGTGGCACCCAGCAATATTTTTAATGAGTCTTTCAGGTAATTTTAATGCACGCTCAAGTCTGAGAACCCTTGGCATAGCTCAGTCCCACCCCTCTGTCAAGTTTCAGCTTAGAAATTGCTTCTGCAAGACCAGTACCCCAAGACAAGGTCAGGTTTTTACCATCATGGGCCTCTACCTCCCCCTTCTTCTTTCTACAGAGCACTATTGAAATTGTGAGGTAATAATCAATTGTTTCACGTCTGTGTCTCTTCTTGGCTAGACCGCAGCTCCAAGAGGGCAGGTACCAATACGCCTCCAACACCTAATCATGCCTGGCAGACAGTAGGTGCCTCATAACTGTGTGTTGGATGAGCAAAGGAATGAATGCAGGAAGGAAAAAAAAATGAACGAGTCTTGGGAGAATGGCAGATTTTCACAAAGAAAGTGCCCCTAGGAATCCTATTTTCCACTCACCAATTCATAGAGCATCCATGTCCCCACCCCGATCTCATTTTCTAAGTATCACTCCAGTTGAGTCAGGAGCCAATCACAGCAGTGCATGGACATGACCGTCCAATTAGAAAGAAAGAAAAAGGCAAACTAGCAGAGAGGCGATTTCCATCCATCCAGTGGATGAACGGCTCAGGGGCTACGCCTGAACATCCCCCAAGAAGAAAAGCAAACCTCTCTCCCTCCTTCCCCAAGAGTGACCGGCTGTGTAGAAAGCTTGCAAAGAAAGACCTGCGGCCCACCGTGCAGGTGGAAGATCTGTCGGTCAGCTCAGAAGCTCCTGGCCCCACCGTCGGCCAAATCTTCCAGCTGAGAGACAAAGTCTGTACTAAGCCCGACTTTATCGGAAGCTTCTTGATGTTCCATGGCAGTTTGCTCTGCTCTTAGAGCTAAAGCTGGAAGGAAATCATTTCCTTTCCTATAACTCAGAGCAATTATATTCTCTTAACGCGGACATCTGGCTCGCTGCTGCTCTCCTTACTTACGTTTTCCAAACAATATCAGTTCTGGGAAGATCAATTATTACTGAAAAGTCGAGAAACGCTCACCGGTTATTTGCATTGATTTGGTTGACAAGACACAGGTTCCTTATGAACAATGGACGTCCGTGGAGGGGACGGGGAGGAGAAAAATGCGAAACTCCAGGAAAGCTCAGGCCTCGACCAACTGCAGGGAGCAGAACAGGTGGAATGCTTTGCCCAGGATGGGGACACTGAGCTGTCCTCCGAGTCCCCCAAACAAAGCCATTTCCATAAAGACAAATGGGTAGCTGGCGTTGGCCAGCACCGCGAGCAGCCACGACGATATAATTGGCCTGTTACCGCATCATCTTTAATCAATAGGATCCGGAGTTTCCACCGTTTGTACGGCCCAAATCTCCCCGGCAGCCAAGAAACAGCGGGTTGTTAAAAGGCCCGATAGTTCTGCCTCGCTAATGGGTGGCTTGTTCTCTCAACCCTGCTGATTTTTTAAATAAACCTAAATTCAATAATTGTTTAATGTTTATTTTTATTTAGTTCTGGTTCAGATGCTCTGCGTCTCTCTGACAGAAATTGATATCTGGCTCATGGTGAGCTTTATTAAAACACAGACACACACACACACACCCTCACCCATATGCCGCACGCCCATTGGGGAGCGGTTTATTTATCTGGCCTGGCTGAGGTGTGGACCCATCTAGCCAGAGTGAGAGACAGACAGAAGGGCAAATATGCCAAGTCCTGCTTTCCCCACCGGCTCTGTGCCAGGGCTGCGGAGAGGGACCTGCCAATCCTTCGCCAAGGAGCCCTGTTCTGCACTCGGGCCATAGACAAAGGTGACGTCTGGCCTCTAATTGCAGCCTGCGTCTCGGCAAACAGCTCTCGATTCTTCAGTGTCACGGTGGCCAGATGCTGGAACGACTCACCAGAGAGGGCACTCCAGGCCTTTCCTATACGTGTTCAAATAAGCAGGTGCCGGTGCTCTGGACACCCACAAAACCACTGGGCCACCTGTGCACCGCAGCAACAAGGGCCGAGGCTTCGCTGCACACCACGGAAAGCTGCTTGCACTGGGCGGGAGATAGACCCACCCCACCCCCATACAGGAAGCCCCGCTCGTCTTTCCTCCTGTTCTGTCTCAGAGAAGCCGAGGAGAGGCTGAGTATAAAGGTGACGTTTTTCTGGCGCTTATCCTGTTTTAAGCTCACCAGTATTGCACACTTACCATGCGTCATTCATCATACTAAGAGGTTCATGCGTTTGTTTGCAAAATCACCGCAAACCAATGACCTGAAAATAGAGCTTACCAAGGTCAAGGCGCGTGCAAGGTTGAACTGGAGACTTTCTTCCCACACCCTGCACTGTGTCCGTCAACTGGGGGCTGCTCCCCCCACCCCCAAGCTGAATCAGCCATTGACACCGGTGAGGTTGATGTGGGGTATTGCCAGCATGCATTCCGTCCTGATGCCACAGCTGCCCGCTGGCTCAGACCCCGCTGGCCTCTCCCTGCCTCTGGCCCCTCCACTCTGATCCCCACTCCTCCACTGGAGTGGCCGGTCCCAGGCACAGGCCTGCTTTCATCACTCCTTGATCCCGCCCAGGCTCCCCCTGCTTCCTGGGAGATGCCCACACTACTCCCCTGGCATTTCCACGCCTTCCCACTCGTGTCCCCTCCACCTTGGCCTTCCTAGCACATGGGGCTGTAGGTCACGGACTCAGACATGGATCCTGCTTTTCCATGTTTCCGACACACTAAATAAACACAAGAGGACATGAGGTTCAAGTGCATCTTTCCGTTGGAGAAAAACTGGAATCATTGAGCCGTTTCTGTAGTGGGTCCAGACCGTTGACAAGCACGCAGGTCTCGTCATCAGAGAGCTGGGTTTGTGTCCGGCTTTGGCCACCTGCTAGCTGTATCCTGGGCAAGTCACCCCAGTCCTGTGGTCCTGCTGGTGGCTGCCACGTTCCTAATGAATCATCTCACTCTGGGGTGATGGTCAGGTGCAACCCCTCACCACTGTGGGGCTGGTATCCCCATTCTTGGAAGTGGTCCCCTCAATATCCTTCCCCTGGGGCATTCAAATGGCAGACCATTTCTAGCAGAACTCCTGCTTTCCTCCCAGGGCACATGGGTCATTTTATGCCCTATGCCTCCGGACCACGCTGTCCTGCCACCAGCCACACCAGTGGAATGGTGTTTCTGTGTGGAACTCACACTCTCATAATTGTCCCAATACATACGGCATGTACTCAGGGTCTATTATCAGCTAATGAGTAAATAATACTCTGTTCTAAATCCAAAAGCACCATTAGATGCCAGAGGGGGACTAATGGGTGTTTTAAGACCCCTTTAATCACATATTAACATGCTGCAAAGCAGGCTGCGGAGCCCATATGCCAACTGCCCCATGACTGACGGAGCTTCTCCTTTTTAACGGGCGGTAGGGAGAGAGCGAGTCTGCGTCCTCGGGTCGGGTCAGGCGGCCGGGCCGGCCCTGAGGCTGGAGGAATCCCCAAAGCTGATCTGCTGGGTTAGAGTCCTGGGGCTGGTATAACCAAGTCCCACCAACTGGGGGGCTTAAAATAACAGAAATTCATTACCCAGTTCTGGAGGGTGGAAATCCGAAATCAAGGTGTCGCAAGGGTCAGGGCTGTCCTCCCTCCGCAGGCTCCAGGGGAGGCGGCCTCCGTGCCTCTGGCGGTGGCCGGCAATCCTTGTCTTGCTTGGACTAGTTTGTAGCTTGTAGCTACATCACTTCAATCTCTGCCTCCACGGTCCCAGGACATTCTTCCTACATATCTGTGTCTTCACACGGCCCTCTTAGAAGGACACGAGCCATTAGATTCAGGGCCCACGCTAATCCAGTATGACCTCATCTGAACTAATTACAACTGCAAAGACTCTGTTTCTAAATAAGGTCATATTTTGAGGTTCTGGGTGGATGTGAACTTTTGGGGGACATGATTCAACACAGATGTGGAGCTCTGAGGGACGGTAGCACGCCGCTCCTGCCATCTTGCCATCCCCCTCAACCACCCACCACCGAACATTCCAGAAAAGTTCAGGCACCCAACCCAAATTCCTCCCACCAATCCATCACGTCATATTAGCAACTTAGTTTCTTATTAGCCACTTCCCATGGAATCATATTAATATTTGTTTTCCCTAATACAATGCAAGAGTCTTCTCAGATTAGCAACTTTCTCATCACATTAGTGAAAACAACTGTTACTACATTACCGTCCAAATATGACACAGTCTGATGGAGAATTGCTAACACAATCCGACTCCCCTCTACCTCAGTATAGGAGAGCTGGTCTGTTGTTGAGTAAAGTGGGGACGCAGTGAGACAAGAGCCGCGTGAGCTGCTCTGGACAGACTGGATGAGGTCTGGGTATGGAAGGAGGTCCCCGCTGCAAGGAACCAACTTAGCGTCTCCCCGTCTCCAAAGAGTCCCTGCTCTCATGGGGAACATTCCAACTCTTCTAAATATCTGAGCAACCTGGAATCTGAACCCAGTTCTCAGAAGCCCTAACTTTATTGGTGTGACGAGGCAAGACCAGCGTTGCCAAGGTGAATTCATCAAGGATGTGCGGACACAGCAGAGCTCGGGTGAGCTGGAGAGCCAACAAAGTGGGTCGTTGTGCTGACAAGGCAGGGTGGGGGTGGGAGAGACGACACCGAGCTGGTGACAGGCTCTGACAAAGCGGTTTCAGGAAAACCCACCTCAAGCCAGCCTGGGCTTTGGACTGGCTTGGGTTCAAATCCATCACTGCCATGTCCTAGCGGGGTGATTGTGGACATGTAATTTAATGTCTCTGTGCCTCAGTTTCCTCCTCTGTTAAATGGGGGAAACAGGGCCTACCTACCTATGGAGTTGTTATGAGGGTTAATGAGCTAGGAATAGAAAAACTTGAGAAACTTGCACAGCACGTGGCATGTGGTAAATCAGCCTTAAAACACATTAACGGTGATGACTTCAAATCCAAAAGTGAGTCAAGTTCACCTACATGTTCTGAGTGAGCATGACGTTAGGCGTTGTAGAAAAACACCAAGTGGAGTATGATACAGGCCCTCCTTGGGGAGACGTGATGCAGAGCCAGGAGGCAGCGGCCGTATCACTAGAGGTCTTCAAGCCACACTAAGAAGTTTGAACTTTATCTCAAGGGAAACTGAGAGCTATGAGAGCAAAAGCCCTCGAGTTTCAGCAGAGTTGACGGAATGGAGGCCACGAGGACAGGCGACGTCGCTTCTCTCACTGCCAAACCACCTGTCATCTTCCTGGCTCCTTAAGTCCTGGCAAAAAGAGAGGCTTGAGGGACAGCACGAGACGGATAGACAGAAGCAGGGAGAACAGTGAGGAAGCTGAGCACGGGCTTCTCAGTGACAGCGCTAGCTCTCCTGCTCTCGCTGCCAGCCCGTCTGAGAGACTGGCAGAGCCCCCGGCCCATATGAAGCCATCCTAGGCAAGGTTGCCGAATAATTCCCACTGCCTCCAAACGGCGCTCCACGTGGCGCCAAGAGACTGCTGCCAAGAGGCAAGGGGCCAACATTTCCTTCCAAGAGAGCCATCCCCTTGCCAATCAGAACGCGACCAGTGCAGGACCAGGAAAATTGGACTGTTTGCCATCTGCCGAGCAGATGACACCGTCAGGACACTGCCCACTGTCCACCCCCCTCCCCAAAGCCTTCCAGCAAGGAGGAGGGTCCACATCACAAGGCTCCAAATACCTGCCCCCTTCATGTTTAACTTGCACGGATCCACCTGACGAGAGCACAGCCTCTGGAGTCAGACGCACACGTTCCAAGCCCTGCCCCCTCCACTGAGCAGCTGCACAACCGGGGACAGGTCACTTAACCTGTCTCAGCCTCACCTGCATCCACACCTGCATCCACACAATGGGCTTCATAACAGCTTCTACCTCAGAGGTGTAAGGGGGATTAAATGAGATCACATATGAAAAGTACTTTCCCAGCACCTAGCATTTAGTCCATGCTCAATAAATGTTTGTTTCAGGATCTATAAGATGCTTCATCTATCCAGAATTCAACCAACTGACACCACCAGCTATCCAGAAAGGGGCTGGGGACCACAGGATTAACACAAAAAGGCCTACAAGCAGTTAAAATAAATGTCAGTCAACACACGGGAAGTCCAATCATGAAAACCATCCTCTAATTAATCTAATAGTAATGCAGGAATTCGTAACCACCATCACCAAGCACTGGGCATGACAATTCAAATTCGGCTTGTCATTTAACCAGTGGCGTGCTGGTAACTGCTGAACAAACAGCTCTCTGGAGAAATGGGACGAGTTCTCGTGTGTACTAGTTTCATGGTGAAACTCCTCCCACCATGTCCATTTCAAGCTCCCACCAGGACGTCACTACACCTGGAGCTGAGAAGCGAGGCTGCCAGCTCTGGTCACTTCATCAACCTTCCCCACGTCCCTGTGACGTCAGTGCTATTTTAGCCCCATTTCTGAGACAAGGATGGAGAGGCTCAGAGCCACGGTTTCCTCGCCCAAGGTTATCAGGGAGCAAGCCGCAGCAGTCCCGTGAGGGGAATCCAGGTCTGCGGATTGCAGGGCTCACACTCTGCACTTGGCCCAAACTCTCCCATCAGCTCAGTGACACAGGCTTTCGTGTACAGATGGGTGCTGGTGAGCGTGTCCCCTCCCGAACCTCTGCATCGCCTGTGCTCCCCTCTGTTCCATTACTGTCTGGGGGCCACTTTCCTGCCAAGGTCACCTAGGTCTGGCTTTGCAGAGCCTCCTGCTGTCCCATCTGCTGTGACCTCTCTCTCCTCTTGGCCTCGGCGGTAAGAGACACACCTCCACCCCACCTCTGACAGCAGGACCACGTCTTCTTATAAAACAGCCAAGAGGCCCACACCCCCATGTCCTCTCCTCCACAAACACCCATCCCGACACGAGCCCGGTCAGCAGCGTCTACACATCCCCCTACTTCGCAAACTCTAACGTGTACAAGAATCAGCTGGGGTCTGGTCGCAGCTCAGGTTCTGCCTCTGGAGGCTCAGTGTGGGGCGCATCCTGCATCCCAGTGGGCATTCAGGTGACAATGATGCCGGTGGTCCGAGCTTACCGTGCTTTAAGTGGCGACGGTGTAAGTCCCAAGCTCTCAAATCCCCACCCTGAACGCTCTGTATCCCCAGGGCCTATACATCCCCGAAGCAATGACAGCCCAACTCCTAACCACAAACCCCTGGCATTTGCCCTGGGCCGGGTGGCTCCCCCACCCACCGTTCCTTTCTGTGATTGTCGTTGGCTTATTCTAGCTCGTATATAACAAACACCAGTGTCCACTCAATACCAGGCGTGGGCTGGCGCTGGGAATAAGGAAAGACTCGGTCCCTCCTCAGGGAGCTGATGGGCTCCTTCAGCTGGCAGGAAAATGCCCGGGGAGTCTGTGAGCTTGACTTCCGGGGAGTCCTAACAGCAGACACTTAGGTAGTACTTCCTATGTGCCAGGGATTTTCTAAGTGTGTTAGAAATAATGACTCTTTTCACCTGCCCTAGGCAGTAGGTCTGATGATGAACTCTACTTTATAGAAAAGAGGACTAAGGTGAAGTCACCTTTCTGCTCAACCTTGAACAGGAAAGAGAAACGATTTAAACTCCCACAGGGAAAGACGCTGTGGCGTGTGCTTATGTGCTGGGGACTAAGGGACGCTCTTGGGTGGTAACATGAACTTGACCCTTGGCAGGCAGGAGTGGGTGTGCATCAGCAGATGTAAGTGGGCAAGCGCTATGCCCGGCTGGAGCAGAGCGACACGAACAGGGAGAAGGATGATGTGTTATTTAGCTCTCTTGGTTGTAAGCAGCAGAATCCCACACCCAAGAGGCTTAAGCATGAAAGGAAAACCGTGGCTCATGTATCCTAACAACGCAGGGCAGCTTCAGACGTGGCTGGACCCAGCAGCGCAAACAATACTGGCAGAGCTTGATTTCTCTCTTGGCTCTTCTACCCTCTGAGCTGTCCTCTCCCTCGCACCACGGCCGGCTCCCCCAGTAATCGGGAAAACGGCTGCTGGCAGCTCCAGGGTCACACTCTCCCAGGGGACAAAGGACTAGTCTCCTCCCGTGTTCACATATAAGACATAGGGAAGTTTTATTGGAATACAACCACACGCATTCCTGTGCATGGTGGCTTTCCTGTTAAAACAGCAGGGGTTGAGCAGCTGCAACAGGGACTGGGTGGCCCATCAGGCATAAAATGTTTACTACCTGCCCATTTTCAGAAAAACCTACTTTAGACAGCAGTAAGAACAGTAATAATACTTAGCTAACACACTGAGTACACGCTGTATGCCAGATCTGGTTCCAGGTACGCGTTTGTGTCTTACCACAAGGCTATGAGGTGGGGAAACCGAGGAGTGAAGATGTTAAGAGCAGTCAAGCTCAAGGTCAGGCAGCCAGCAGCAGACACGAGACTCAACTTCAGCAGCCTGACCCCACATTCCAGTCATCACAGCTCTGCCAAGCAAACAAGGGTCCTCAGGGACTTCAGCAGGTGGGTTTCTAACTCAGGCCAAGACACACACACACACACACACACACACACACACGTGTGCACACACATGCACACACGTTTGCTGAAGCAAGCAGTGAATCCCACACAGCCTCCTCTGCGCTTGAGCTGTGCAGTGCTGTCCGTCAATGCTCTGACAGACAGCTGTCCCAACAGCCATCAGGCTCTCCCAGTGGACGGGGTGGCCCGAACCCCCACGAGCTAACCACGGCTGAACATCCCGGAAGTGGAGGCTTTAACACCATGTGAGTCCCACATGAATACCAGCCCCTGCCCACCGGGGGCTCCAGGCCCAGGCTCCAGGGATAAACCCACCTCTCTCAGAACAGGTTCTCACTAGGTCTGGCCACAGAGCTGCACGAAGCCCACAAATTAATGATGTGTCTCATTAATTTGTAAAGCTTTGCCTAGGAAGTTGCTGGGACAGCCAAGAACGGAGTCCCATCTCTTGCCCTCAGCGAATCACTGGGGAAACAGAGATTTTTACTTCCAGTAGAGGGAGGCAGGGGCCAGGAGCACACCCCATGTCAGAGAGAAAGTTCAGGGCTTCCCACACGCCTGGGTTCAAATCCTGGTGCTGCAACTTACCAGCTGTGTGACCCTGAGCAAGGCATTTCCTCTCTGTGAGCCTTAATTTCCCTGTCTGTAAAACGGGTAATGGTAACACCCCTGTTGAAGGGTAGATGGACTTTAAGAGACAACATACAAGGTTTGACAAGTAAGCGAACTTGTTGCAACAATGTTGCTAACCTTTTTTGATATCAGAGGGATTATTCATTAAGAATTTGTATCAACTGGACAAACAACCGTTTACTATGTGGAAGTGCTGAAAAGGCTGCGTGAAAAAGTTAGAGGACCTGAACTTTTCACCAACAATTCATGGCTCTTGCATCACGACAACGCACCAGCTTACACGGCACTGTCTGTGAGGGAGTTTTTAGCCAGTAAACAAATAACTGTATTGGAACACCCTCCCTACTCACCTGATCTGGCCCCTAATGACTTCTTCCTTTACCCGAAGATAAAGGAAATATTGAAAGGAAGACATATTGATGACATTCAGGACATCAAGGGTAATACGACGAGAGCTCTGATGGCCATTCCAGAAAAAGAGTTCCAAAATCACTTTGATGGGACTAGGCGCTGGCGTCGGTGCATAGCTTCCCAAGAGGAGTACTCCGAAGGTGACCGTAGTGACATTCAGCAATGAGGTATGTAGCACTTTTTCTAGGACAAGTTCGCAAACTTAATTGTCCGACATCGTATAGCATGTGTTTGGCATAGAATGTAAAAGCTAAGAGGATGGGCTTTACGGTCAGACTGGCCTGGCTTCTAATCCTGTCTACACTATAATACTGTGTAACTGCTACTTGACTGAGCCTCAATTTTCTCATCTGCACAATGGGAATCATTATAAAGCTTGCCTCTTCGGATTGTGGGGATTAACTGAGCCTATGGGTGGTCAGGGCCAACACAGTAAAATGCTTAACAATTTTAACTTTTCATATTAACATCAACCAAGGCATGCAAGAGAAGATTATCCCAGCAATGCAATGTACCCTTATTTTCTGAGCTAAAGGTGACATGAGCTGGCCTCTGGGAAACCTGTCCCAGCCCCTGGTGAAGTGACCCAATGTTCCTCGGTCCTGATGCTGAGAGAGCCAGCCCCGCAAACACCCCAACTCCATGCAGTTCCCTGCTGCTGTGGTCTGGGGCTGAGTCCCCTGTCCTCTCCTAGACTGTCCGTGCTAGGAGGTCCGGGACATTTTTCTTTCGTTCACCGCTGTACTCTCAGCACCCAGCATATAGTAGATGCTCAGTAAGTAGTGAAGGACGGGAGGAAGGAATAACTCCTAATCCCTTTTCTATTTTAAAAAGGGGGCTAAAAAGAAAAGCGGGGGGTGGTCGGTTAGCTCAGTTGGTTAGAGCATTGTGCTAGTAACACCAACATTGTTGGTTCGATCCCTACATGGGCCACTGTGAGCTGCACCCTCCTTAAAAAAGAAAAGAAGAGGGGGAGCTGCACTTTGCATGCTTGTCGATGAGTTAAAATGTACTGCAAAAACAAAGAAATGGGGAGCAGCCAGAGGGGCCTGGAAGTTCAGGAGACTTACTGTTCAGCTACACTCAGCTTTACTGTCGCAGTGTTTTAAAACCACGTGTACATTGCTTATAGAATAACGCATCTTTGAAAATTAGTATTTTAAAACGGGCTACTATCCCCGCAGTTCCCCAAGCCGGCCCAGCAACCTGGCAGGAGAGACCATGTCGGGCTTCCAGGTGGGTGCCGCCAACACCTGGGTGTGGGGTGGAGGGTAAGGGTCCGAACGCGAGCTGGGTTGAGAGGTCGGGGTCTGTCCGGCCCTTGCCAAGCGTGAGGGGAAAGGGCCTCATTTCCTGTGCCCGCCATCCTGGTGGCCAGCCTGTCAGTCAGTGAAGGAAATTATGTTTGTCCCCGCGGGGCTGGATGACCCCAACGCCACACAGCTGGCTGTGAGAACCACGGGTATCAGGGCGGAGACTGCAGTTCAGAGTTTAACAGCTTTTTCTAGACTCTTCACAGGAATAGAAGCGGAACAGACTGGCCTGCAATCACAAAATCTGTCCTCATACCTTTTTTCTTTTTTAACAGAAAGTTACACATTACACATAGAGGTCTGTTCAATATCACACTCTCATAAAAATTCCCTTATTTAAAACATCATTAGAACAAGATTCATGGGTCCCCCAGTCTGCAGTCTTGCCACATCCTATTGTAGGGACTCCAGGCCTTCAAAATGGCTCTTCCCTCCCAAAGTCCAGGCTGCCTTTCCACCCTGGCCAATCGCACGCCGATGTACTTTCCCTAAGTGTGTGAACGCAGGCAATCTTCTCAGAGAAGACAGGGGTTTACAGAAAAGCAAAACAAAACAAAAACCCCACAGGCGCATCCAGTTGGCCATTTATTATTAAACACCATCTTTTGCCCCCAACCTTGCCGGTCCTGCCTAGAAGTAGAGTGGGGAGAAGAGGGGATTTTCTCTGATCCTCTGTTTTACTTGACATAATGGAAAACTGGTTTCTATTAACGTGTTCCATCGATGGCTGCCTGCTTTGCCTCTTTTCTCTGAACCTTCCTGATTGTGTCTCCATGAAATCATGTTGGTCCTCTGCACGTCTCTGTTGGGATTTGGTCTAATTTCTAAGTCGTCTGATGGTCCCACTGGCCTTATAGATCCCTAGACAATGTCACGTGGAGACAATGTGGCATCTTACACTACCCTCCCCATCACGTCTCCATGAACAGCCAGTGAATATTCCCCTTCAAACGCATTTCCTGGAATATCTGTAGTTGTTGCTAAAGCCACAAATTACTATCCCTGAACAACGCTTCATCGTCCCTGACTCCCTCCGTCAGCCTAAAAATGACTTACAGGGCAGAGATGGTAAATATATAGCAAGCATGTGGCCACTGCCACCTTCCACATCTGTGGCAGCCATTACTAGTGGATTACCCACTCCGACCCCACACTCCAACCCGATGACGAATTCAGTCAGTTAGAACTCTACAGTAGAGCTCAAAGCAAATCAATTCTTATTCTTCCTCCATCCTCCACCATTCTTTGCTCAGACACCTGCAATAACCTTGAACCGGATCTTCTAGCTTCTCCTCTTGTCTCCTTTCCCAGAGTGATTTCTTTTTTAAAGCTTCGATCTGTTAAACATAAACCAGATCCTAGCACTTTCCAATGGAAAATCCTCCAGGGGCTTTGTATTGCACTTAGAATAGGATGCCAACTCCATCCTGTGCCCAAGCCCTGCAGCAGCCGGCCTATGGGTATCCACTGTCTGCCTCTCCCGACCCGAGGGGAGGGATTCTGGCTGCCCCGTTCGAGTCAGCGGCCCGGAGCCTACAGCAGTGCCTGGCATGTTGGATGTTTATACACTGAATGTGACTCTTTGCGGATCCCAAGTGTGGCCTAAGAATCCTTCTCAGTGTGGGACTCCAGGAGGCCACCACGGAATTCTCAGGGGCGCATGCAAGATGCAACCTGCTTTCAAAGCCTCTCTGGGTGGGTCTACCCACCTAGTTATTTGGGAATGCGACAGTGTACAAATAAGTCATTTTAGCCCTCCTGACCAGCTGACGTTCTTTAACTACATGCAGAAAACGTTTTAGTCCTTTACTCCTTGGAGTGGAAAGTGGTTGGTGGGGCAGAGCTAAAAGCCCAGCTGGTGGCAGGGCCCTTGGGGAATCTGTGAGAAACTTCACCCGTGTTTGGACCAATGCATCAGTGAGCCTGCACTGCAGAGAAAGAGGCTCAGGAAAGTCAGGCCATGAGCTGCTGCTGCCTCAGGCCATCCTTCTTCACAACTGGCTGAGTCACCAAGATGGCTGGAAGCAGGTTCTAGAAACTCTAAATCTCTGGAAAGCCCAGAGAGTCCCAGAGCTGGAGGAACCATTGGGTGATAGAGGGAAAATGTTTCCAAACAGGGAGCCCAGAGCGGGGTGGGCTTTGGGCTCGCTGACTGGTTTCCCAGTCCAGGGACATCTTGAAGCAAAAGGTGAACGAACATTCCTGGTGCTTCTGCAAGGTTTCTTAGGGAACAGGGATGACGGTAGGAGGAAAAGGAGATGGAGGGAGAGAAGAGTAATTAGTGCTATTAATTACATCTCAACCACAGCCTACATTCCTGCCCCGGGATTAAAGAAACATTCATTTGGAACGACTATTAAGGTCTTAAATTCAATGCTTCACAAATCAGGTCGGTGGAATGAAAAGTCTTTCCCTGTAGGGACCAGGAGGCAAGAACGAAGAATTTTCTATCCAGGTTGCTGCAGCCCAGCTGGAAAAGGCAGGGCTTGTGAGCCAGGGTGGAAGACGGTTCACTTATTATTGTTACTGGCTGTTTTTTTTTATTTTTTAAAGCTGCTTCAGGCGGGCATGTGTTCCAAATGTATAATCTAATGTGCTATAAAAGTCACTAATGTGATTATACTTTTATATCATATTAGAGAAAATGAATACTAATTCAATACCAAACACTAATTCGGCAGAACCCCAAATTGCTGAGAGGCTGCAAAACACTTCCTGTGCTGAACTTTCCGGCTGGTGCCTGAGAGTGCGGTGGTGTTTTCAGGGGGTGGAGCATCTGGTTTGGTGCATTGGGTGCTCAGGGATATCAGAGTCTGCCATTTCCCCTGTGGCGGACAGATACTAACCATGGTGGCCGGGGGACATACATCCTGTCCCCTTAGGAGGGACTTCTCAATGCTAAGAATTTTTCAAATCACAAGGAATGCAAATCCATCCAGATTTTTAAATTACGTGTGTTGTTTGACAGGACAGTGTTGGCAGGTGGGGCACAGGCTCCCTGTAAATCTGAGTCACGGCTGGGAACAGCTTCTCAGCAGGAAGGCTGCTAAGGACTATCCCAGGAAGTTCATATTAATGACCCACATTTACTGAGCATTTACTACAAGACAGGGACTGGTAAATGCTTTCCTTCCTTCCATTCATAAGTTTAACCTCAAGAGGACCCTATGAAGTAGGAACGTTCTTTATGCCCATATGACGGATGAGGAAAATGGAGGCTCAGAGACGTGAAGTGACTCATTCAAGGTCACACAGCCAGTGGGGAACAGAGCCAGGCCAAACTATCTGGATCCAGAGCTGCGTTCTTATCACTCACCTTCACTGCCACCTAGGTAAGGAGTTGAGCCTGTTGACCAGACAACTACACTTTACCTGCGTTATCTCATGTTAGTCTCAAGGCAGGTCTTGGGTAGATTTGTTATAATTCCCATTGTCCAGATGAATAAATTGAGGTTCAAAAAAGTGACTTAACTTGCTCAATGTCACATACTACATAGGAAGGAACAGAGTCAGAACTCAAATTCAAGGCTGGCCAGCTCCAAAGCCAGGGCTCATAACCACTGTATTATACAACCTTCCATATTCCCCAAACCAAGGCCGCAATCCTCAAAGAAAGATCCACGTACCTTTCTCTTCCCCAACCCGCTGTTCATACCAGCTTCTCTGTATTTTCCTGGAGACTTTTCTCCTACATGGACCAGGGAGTCCATGAAAGGCAGTGTGGGTCAGCTTCTGCAACAATTCTCATTCCCCAGAATCTCTCCTGTGGGACCCCTGACTCCCTGCTCCCCAATCCCTCCATCTCCCAGGTACAATGTCCCATTTTATCATCAAACATCACCCGCATCTCCCCATCCCACACAGCCGCATCCAGAAATGCAGGGCCAGAATTATGATGCGTCGGCTTGCCTTCATAAATAATATTTTGCAATTTCCTCATCTGGGGCCACGATAAATTATTCTTCTGCGTCAAGGTTACGATGATCAAAAAGGTGGCCCGGCTGGCCTTCCTCGAGAGTGGGGATAAAAAGGAGTGTCTGATTACATCGAGGCGCCAGGCAGAGGGGGGAGCCCCGGGTCTCGGGCTTCTGCTTTGTGGCTGCACGACAATCAGATATTGAAAATGCATGAACTCTGATTTTAAGGTCCTGCTGGAGAAGGGCTTGACGTGACAAGCAGGTCTGACTTTCACATCAGTTGTGGCGGTGACAGAACGAGCCCTCTGATTAGAGTACATTTAACACTGTTTTCTTGTTCCCTGCACTGAGAGCAGCGACCCACCCGCCACAATCACATGCCCATGCAGGCGCACACACGTTCTCTCTACACAGGCTGTTACGGGCTGAATTGTGTCCCCCAAATTCATATGCTGGACTTCTCACCCCCAGGACCTCAGAATGGGACCTGATTTGGAGAAAAGGTCTTTGCAGAGGTCATTAGTTAAAATGAGGTCATTACATGGGGCCCTACTCCAGTATGACTGGTGTCCTTATAGAAAGGAGAAATCTGGACACAGATACGCATAGAAGGAAAATGCCTGTGAACATCAAGACGGCCTTCTCCTGGCAAGGAGAGAAGTCTCAGAAGAAACCAATCCTGCTGACGCCTTGCTCTTGGACTTGCAGCCTCCAGAACTGGGAGAGAATAAACTTCTGCTGGTTAAGCTCTCAGTCCGCGGTACTTTCTTATGGCAGCATGAGCAAATGCACACACCGAGACACACTTCTTAAAAAGCCAGAAACAAGCTATCAAGTGGATCCTACCGGAATGAGGCAATCTGGTATCTGAAGCCAAATTTGTGTTCTTAACTATATCTGCGGTGGTGTGTCTGCCCCCGCTAGAATAGAAGCTCCCAGAGGGCAGGCATATCTGTCTACCACTATGTCCTCAGGACCTAGAACACTGCCTGACTCATACTACATTTGCTGAATGAGTAAGTAAGTGAATCAATGAATGAATGCCAGAAAGAATGAGTTTTGCATTCACACACTGCAATTTGGAAAGATGCATCCTTCTACCTGGAAGGATGGGAGCCGGAGCTGCCTTTAAAAACAGAATCCAAAGGCCCACCCCAGCAAGAATACCCCTGACCCTTGGGTTGCTTCATGAGACGCAGAGGAAAAAAAGCAAAAGAGGAACAGTTGCCCCTTTCACCACCATTTTCTTAGGTGCTCAAAAAATATCCATTGAGTGATCAAACAAATGGCAACAGAAAGCCCAATTCTCAGTAACCACTTGGAAACTGCCAATGAGATGGCCAGAACCAATCCAGGAGCATTTGACGGCAGGAGCGGGCCTGGCCAGGCTTCTGCAACTTCTCGGCCAGCAAAGCGATCTCCCTGCCCTCCTAGGGAGACTCATCCCAGCATCAGACCCTTCTCTGGCCGGCCGTCAGCATTCAGAGCTGGGGACAGAGTCCACTCCTCCCCACACGTGCTCATGACACCCCCCGATGCCCAGTCTCAGCAAAATGGCACCGAGCTGCTGCTTTACCCCGGCCACCTGCCCTCCATGCATCCGGTAGGTGCCCAAATCTGGACGAAATGGAGAATTCTCCCTGTCAGTGCTGTATATCACTTTGAGATATATACCATATTAGCAGAAAGAACTGAATTATATTGCATTCATGATGCAATTAAACACTTCACTAGGAATCAATGTAAAACTGATGAGGCCTGAAAGTAGTGCATATGGCTTAGAACATTATAAAACATTACCTTCACTCAAATCCTTTTCAGTAGCAATTTAAATCTTCTTACAGTTACTGCTGCCAATGGTAAACCATCTACTGATTCATAACAGTGCATGGTAACGAATGAATTTTTTTAAAAATTTATTCAACTACTAAATTACCCATGAAACCGGAATAGCTGACAGGAGTAATCTGAATTATTATTAGCTCTGCAAGTATTCTGCATTAGCCAATTTAAAACCACGGTTCTCAGGCAGGAACCAGTTAGTACAGCCAGAGTGTTAAATGACTGCAATAGTTCTTCATTTTACTGCTGCTTACATTTAAAGGTCAAGAGATAAAAATTACATATGACTCCAAACATAGGAAGGGTGTTTATCTTTTTCTGTGAATCGGGTCAGTTGTAAACTTTAAAAAACATTTGAG
Organism: Rhinolophus sinicus; assembly: GCF_036562045.2. Classification (NCBI taxonomy): domain Eukaryota; kingdom Metazoa; phylum Chordata; class Mammalia; order Chiroptera; family Rhinolophidae; genus Rhinolophus; species Rhinolophus sinicus. Next base: position 33,008,319 of record NC_133765.1, read on the forward strand.
ATGCAACTGTACAAACTCAAAGGCCTTTGGAATATTGAGAAATCAGAAGGCTGGTGTGGGGGTGTTTCTTTTCCCTCCTCCATTGCTTATTCTTGTGCTTCTGAAACTTGCTACCCCCCCCCCAATAATCTGGTCTATATTTTTGCTCTCTGATCTTCACATGCCCCCAATCTTTCCCCAGAGCTCAGGGGAAACACAGTAGGAGGAAGTCACAAGAGTGGGGGCTCCCTCCCTGCCAAGAGGTCATTTAGTCCAGCCTTCTGCCTCCCGTCTGGGCCAGCAGCAAGACGGAATCTTCTAGGCCCCTTCTCCCTTCCCTATCCTTTTCACTCCCACCGTCTGTTCGTGTTTTTTCCCTCCAAAAGCCCAAGGGAAAAACCAAAGCGAGAGAAATAAAGAAGCAGCTTTCTTTAAGGGTCCAATGTTATCAATGCATGACTGAGCAAGGGCCAGAAAACACCAGCCTCGTTTCTTTGCACGGCTCTGACAATATAGGAACACAGGTTCTGAGCTCTGTAGAAGGAAGAGCGAGGCAAGTTCAAGGCATAATTCTTTTTTTTTTTAATTTCCTTTCTTTAGGGGAAGTGTTTTTCTTTAACCACAAAGTTAATATATGCTCATTTAGAAAAAATTCAACTGATGGAGAGGCACACAAAGAAAAAAGTTTGACAGCCATATCTTCCCACTTTGCGTTCAGCTATCAATAAATAATGATTAAGCACCTACTGTGTGCCAGGATACCAGGGCTACAGCTGTGAACAAAATCATTGGAACACTCTGGGGTCTGGGCTTTTCTCTATGGGTCAACTACCATGTACGTTCATAGGCAGATTTTTCTCAAAAATGGGATCCCATCCTACCACTTGCTTTATTCACCCAACAGAGTGTCCTGGACATCTTAACTGAAAAGCTACACGTCTACCTGAGTGTGGACCATGCGTCTACCAAGACCTACACGGACACTTTTCTGCTAATATCAATCAACCATCTTACAAAAGACCATTATCCAACCTACAGGTAAGGGTGTGCCCAGCCTTATGCCACAATGGAGGCTCAACCCGTCTGGGCATTTTGAGGGGGAGGGGTGTGTGTGGGGCGTGGGGGTACTCCTGTGAAAACTCCTCTCAACAGGCAAAGAAAGCACCTGCGCCCCCGACCCTTCCCTCAAAGGATCTGCTGCACACAAGCTGGTCTCCACGATGTGGCTGTAAACCGTGAGAACTCACAAGCTCATCTGCAGGCTGGTGAGTCCACCTTGGGGACAAGGACAGCAATAGCCTGATCTCCTCTGTGCTGCCAGGAGGCCCCCGGTTACACAGTGGGTCTAACCAGGGTGACTGTGCATCCTGGGGGACATCTGGTCACGTCTGGAGACATTTCTGCTCATCCTACTTTGGAGGGAGGGTGTGTACTACTGGCCTCTAATGGAGACCAGGGACGCTGCAAAGCGCTCTGTAACACAGGACGGACCCCCACAAGAAAGGACTATCCAGCCACAGTGGCAAGTCCAACCCGCTTTAACCAAAGTCTAAGGCACTTTAGGGTTGTATGGCTGAGAGACGGGGTTTTGGACAGACGTATGTACAACGCCCCGGTCAGTCACTTGCTGGCTTTGTGACCTTGGACAAATGATTTCATCTCTCTGGACCTTAGGACTGTTAGTGTCCTTACCTACTTAGCAATGGTACCAACTTCGGGATCGCAGGAGATACTCTGCACCAAGTACGCCACTTAGTATTACTAGATTACTATTAGTACCATCCAGACTTGTTCATTGCGTAAAACTGAAACTCTAGATGCACTGAACCCTAACTCCCCGGCCCCTGGGAACGGGAGTCTACCTTCTGTCTATGAATTTGACTCCTCTACGTGTCAATCATACAGTGTGATAGTGGAATCATACAACATTTGGCCTTTTGTCTGGCTTCTTTCACTTAGTGCAGTGTCCTCAAGGTTCATCCATACTGCAGCAGGTGACAGGATTTCCTTCCTTTTGAAAGCTGAACAGTATTCCAGGGTAGGGACAGGAATTTTGGGGGGACATAATTCAGCCCATAACACCATCTTCTACCAGAGCCCAGAAAGCTACAGGGTCTAATTTCCCAGCCTCCCTTGCAGCTACAAGTGGCCAGTGAGAGTTGTGGATAATGAGATGAAGATTAGATATCCCTGAGGATGGCTTTGCTTTATGAATTAAAAGATAAAATCCTCACTGGAAGTAAACCTTTTGCCCTCTTCCCCTTTGACCTCTTCTGATTCCTTCCTGGCCTGCACACATGAGAACCGGAGGAAGAACAGCCATCTTGCAGCTATGACGATGACAGCCAAGATGGCAGAATGGGAAGACAGAAGAGTCATCTACCTGTGAACTTTGTCATGTGAGAAAGACAAACCCCCAAGCTGCCCTTCAGTAAATGAGTGTTTAAATAAACTCTGGTACCTCCAGACAATGGAATATTATTCAGCACTAAAAAGAAATGAGATATCAAGCCATGAAAAGACATGGAGGAATCTTAAATGCACATGACTAAATGAAAGAAGCCAATCTGAAAAGGCTATATATTGTGACATTCTGGAAAAGGCAAAACTCTGGAGACAGTAAAAAGATCAGTGGTCGCCACGGATTGAGGGGAGGGAGGCATGAATAGACAGATCACAGAGGATTTTTAGGGCAGTGAAAGTACTCTGTGTGATACCATAATGGATACACATCATTGCACAATTGTCCAAACCCACAGAATGAACAATACCAAGCATGAACCTGAATGGAAACGATGGACGTTGGGTGATGACGTGTCAGTGTAACAAATGTCCCATGTGGTGGGGATGCTGATATGGGAGAGCACACATATGTGAGGTCAGAGCACGTGTAGGAACTCTGCACTTTCTGCTCAATTTTGCTGTGAATCTGAAAATGCTCTACAAATAGTCTATTTTTAAGAAATAGGTAAACTTGCTGAGTGTATGACTCCGTTTTCAGTTACTTGCAGCTGAATGCATGCCTTACAGGAACAGAACCTCAGAGGGCACTGGGGCCACTGGCTGGGCCCTACAATGGTAGAGGGGGCTTAGACGGACTAAAGGGAAGCCACGTGTGAAGACAGGAAAGCCAGCAACGCCTGGCCAAACCCTATGAGATCGCAGATCCTGTGGGCGTCCTTCTCTCCTCAGGCCCTGAAAACCTTGGGGACGGTGATTGGGGTGGTCAGAGAGATGAATGTTTATGGCTCAGAAGATCTCTTGGGAGAGCTGGAACTCAAACTTGGGGTCAGGAGGCACCATTAAAGAAGATGGAGGCCAAGCTCCCCCCAGAGCCTTCCCCCAACATCATCCTTCCCAAGATTCCAACAGAAGACTCTGACTCGCTTACCCCAGGGGCACAGAAACCTTCCACAGTGAAAAGGTGTGAGCAGACCGCCCAGGACTCAGCTTTTTCACTGCCTGACTCAGCGAAAGAGCTGTTTCCGTGGCCCACATTTCCCCCACACTCAGGGGGTCACGTAAAGATCCTTGAACAGGCCCAAGAATTTCACCCCCAACTGATGCCTTCAATAGCCCCCACCCCACACAAGGGGATTCAAGCACAGCTCAACCCAGGAGGGTGGGGTGGTAAGTTAGGGCATTCATTCATTCATTCATTCACTCATTCATCTTTAAGCATTTGGAGATTTTCAGCTGGATGCTGCACAGGATGGGGAGGTCGCCTGGAGGTGCTGACAGAGCAGCACAGGAGAGGGAGGTGCACGTGGTCTCCCCACTATGTGTGCTGTGCTTCTGCAGGGCCTTCCCCACGACGGGCTCAAGAAGAGGTGGGGTGAATGTCTGGGGTCCTGGAGTGCTGAGAGGGGTGAAAGAGGCTGCTGAGTTAAACCCCTCATGCCCAGTGGGGAGCTAGTAAGTCAGTCCTTCACTGAGTACTCACCACGCACCTGCTGTGTCCCGAATACCGGTCCAGGCATGAACAGGGGTGGGAGTGGGGAGACATTCAAGGCCAAGTCCTGGCCTTCGAGGACCTCATGATCTAACAGGGCAGCACAGACACCAGGCCGTGGTGGATTCACTCTGAGTCACACAAGCCTGAGACATGAGCGTTTGGAGAATGCAGGGTTGGTCAGGGAAGCCTTCTCAGAGGCGGCGGCCGTGCTACAGCAGAGACTTGAATTCCAGCTCAATTCAGAGAAACAACAGCAAGTCAGTTCCAAGGAAATGCAAAGACATTTAGACTAATCGTTCCCAATCCAACTGGATGAATGAAACCCTCAAGAGGAATCATGGGAGATGCTGATGGAGAGGGAAACTGAGTCCCCAGAGCACCGGAGAACATGTCTGCACACACATCCCACGCCAGCCATGCTGGGAAGGCAGGCGCCGGACCGCTGCTTAGCCCTCACCTGCACATCGATGGAGGGGGCGCCAAGGCCTCAGGAAGAAGTGGCCTCCAAGTTGGAAAGGAGGCATTGTCTCTTTAAGTGAGCATAACACTGTATCATCCTTTCTCTTCCTATTTTGGGTTTTATTAGCAAAGCAGTACAATGTTTATACTAGTGGGTATTACATTTGCCAGAACAATTACAGTATGACAAATGGTACATCAATGTAATCCATCAACCTCGCCAAGACAGGAATCCTTTACTCGGGACTACCATTAATTCTGCACTCCGTCTCTGGGGTCCTGGACCCACGTAGCCATGACAACACAGACGACGCCTGGTGAGAACACTAGGGCTCTGTGAAGGATGGGCCCCTCCTCAGTGTGCTGGAATTTAACCTCCGACACCCGCATATTAGTCTACTCGGAGCAGGAAATTAGATTTTGGAGCTGGAGAAACGTCTGGCACTTGGGAGGGGCGCTCTTTCTCCGTCACGCACAGCGCCTCAGAAGTGGGAGGGATAGACACCTAAGGGTCATGTGGCCCGCCTGCTGCAGGTTGCTGGGGACCAGCTCCAAAGATAGGAGCAAATTCAGACAGGGATATGTCAGGTCTCAGTAGCAATGGCAGCTTTTACGGAAACGGGGCAGGGACTCTGGGCGCAAGGTACAAAGGCATTGAGCATTTGGAGAGAGGGAAGGGGACAAGCCATTTTTTGATCTATACAGAAAGCTTCAGAGACGGCAACAAAGCAAACACCTACCTAGGCACCCGGAGGAAAGATGGTTTGATGCACAAGGGGCCCAGATCCCTTCAGATTGGTCAACTCCAGCCCCAAAGGATTGAAATATAATTTCGTGACCCTCCTTCCACCTCCCCCAGCTGCAGCTTCTCAGAGCACCTAAATCCCGGTGGTTAGACATGACCTCAAACAAGACTGCAGTCATTGGCTGCAAATTCACCAGGAGTTTCAGGGTTCCTTGATTCATCCCAACCGGCAAATTACCAGCCGGGAGCAGCTTTATAAAATATGAAACGGCTGCCGTCAGTTTTTCCATCAGTTCTACATATTTTGCTGTTAACAAAGGGAACCAATAACCACTTCTCATAAGGAAAAACAAGAATAAAATCAAAGGCCCCTAATGCAGACAATCTCCAAAGTGCAACAACACAAGCCCATTTCTTTCTCTTCTTTTTTTTTCCTTCCCTGACAAATCAATCTGGCCATGGTCCAAGGATACAGGCAGACAGACGGAGCTACCTCACCTGTTTTATTAAGCCATTACCAGAATCATTTTATTCCCATTTATAATGTTCAATACATGGTCTGAAGACTTTTCTAATATAGTAATTAGATGGAACACTAGATAGATGGATTAAATTGGGACGATATTTTATGCCATTGTACACTGCTTTACAATATTCTGCCTGGCTTCTGAGATACCAAAGTGTGAGCATATATATCCAGCTTTTATTTTGGATGGGAAGGCTGTACTTGGGGGTTCAAGAGCACAGGCTTTGAAATTGCTCAGAGTTTGGTTTAAGTCCCAGCTCTGCTACTTACTTGCTGTGTCCCCTTACCTCTCTGAGCCTCAGTTTTCCCCACCTGTAACATGGGGATAATATTGGTATCCATCTCACGGGGTTCTTCTTACTTAGATGACGCTTAGGGTGGGACTGGACAGAGAGTAAGTACTCAATAAATGCCAGTCATTTTTATTATTCCGTTTAGCCCAAGGAGATGGCATCATACCTAGTTTCCAGATGGGGAAACTGAGTCTCGGAGAAGGGAAACACTTTCCCCAGATTACTGAACAAGTGGCAGGCACAGGTATCAGTGTCCAGAGCCTGCTCATTGAACAACCACAAAAGACTGTCTCTTTTGAAAAGAGAAGGAGGGACACCTCTACCAAGAAGAGTGTGTCTGTGTGTGTGACAGGGATGTAGAGCTAAGAGCCTGAGCCCCAAGTCTGTACCTAAAATATAGATTTTAATTATAGTCTTAATGCTAAGGGTCTAAGAAATCAAGACTCAGTGGTCAACAAAGAACACCTCCCTCCATGTACCATCTCCTCTCACCCCTGGAGATGACACTTGAGAAACGAGTCCCATGGGTGTCACATGAGGCTCCCCACTTGCTTCTCAGGCAGTGTTCCCAGGTAGGAAAACTGAGCCATAAACAAGTCAAACCTGAAACATCAGAAAGAAATATGATGCTACTTTATAGAGGCAACTATGGAAGCTCAGAGAGGTGGTATAACCTGCTAAGGTCACACAGCTTTTGAGGTCACATCAGGGAATTCTGCAGCCCCGACCCAGCGGGGTGTGACAGGGCTGCAGACCCTGCCAATGCAAAAAGAACCCAGTCCTGGGGCAGCCGGTTAGCTCAGTGGGTTACAGCGCGATGCTCTTAACAAGGTTGCCGGTTCAATCCCTACACAGGCCACTGTGAGCTGCGCCCTCCACAACTAGATTGAAACAACTACTTGACTTGGAGCTGATGGGTCCTGGAAGAACACACTTAACATAAATTAAAAAAGAAAAAAAGAACCCAGTCCCACCCTCCCTGTTCCCCTAACTTCAGACCACCTCAGCCTTCCTGGGCAAGGGCTATATTTAGCTGCAGCAGTTTTTTTTCTTCTTCCCGGTTTTGTGTATAAATAGAGACCATCAACTGGATGAAACCTATTAATATAAAAGAGGGGGACACACCCAGCCACAAAGCTGACTGCTTTTGAAGACCTGCCTTCGCCATAGTCAGGAAAATAAAATTACCCTCCGTACACACTTTTTTCTATACCAAGAGGGGTTTTTGATTTGACAGGTAGTACTCTAACTCATAAACCAGAAACCTCAATAAAACTCTAAAATCTCTTTGCTGCTAGCTCAGTCTCCGGTACTGTTGGAGAAGTGAGACGGGAGACTTGCCTCACCAGCAGACTCCTGGACCTGCTGTTCTCACTCCCCTGCCCAGGAACTCAGGCCCCTGTAATAACCTACATGGGTGCTTGGGAAGCTGTGAAATGGGTTTCCAGCTCACACCAACAATTCTGACGTCTTTGCAAGCACAGTTGACATGGAAGGTCTCAACACTGGAAACATTTCTGTAAGGAGCAAGGTGAGGGATGCGGAGCTGAACCTGAACAGGGATGGAAAGGAACAGAGAAGTTACTGGAAATGCCAAATACTGACATTGCCTCTGGGCCAGGCTTCATGACCACCTCACTGCTTCTTCCAACACTGTTTAGATCCCCATTTTACATACAAGAAAATGGAGGCTCAGAGAGGTTAAGTGACTTACCCAAGGTCACACAGCTAGTTCAGGGCAGAGTCAGCATTTGAACCAGGTCTGTCTGATTTTAACATCTAGAACGTGTAGGTATGAACAACCCTTCAGTAGAGTGAAGGGGGGCTCACACGTTTGACACAATAGGCAGTTTCTTGGGGGAAAATGCTCTTTTGAAATCTTATCTTATTCTAAACGACCTTGGGAAGCTCAGCCCCGTGGAAGGAATGGAAGAGCCTGTGCAATGTATATAACCATCCCTTTGTTCATCCCTTTGTATAATAGATTTTTTTATATCAGGGTGTTTTTTTTTTTGCCGCAATACAAAAAGCCTCTCAAGGAAGTGGAAGCAATTGGCTGGGTCTAAGATGAGGTGGGGAAATGGATCAGATAGAGCCGGGAGCTTCCAGTGCCTTCGAAAAGCACCCTCTGAGGATCCAGGAAGCTTCACCCCAACGCAGAGTTAGAATAACCAATCTCAGTAAGCACGACCTCAAACACCAGTGCTTCTGAACATAAAAGCCCATTTCTTGAACCAGCTGTTCATGGGCTTCTTTCCTGGGTCACTAGGTCTCCCAGGGAGGGAAATTTCACAACTGCCCAGAGACCCACTACACAGACTGTTCCTTCTAGAGTCTGACTTTGGTGTTCCTTGCTGCAGCCGGACCTCAATTCCTGAGAGAAATATCTGTGGTAATGACAATACTACTTAAGCTAGCCCACCCTTTGACTGTCTGGCAGGAGGGACCCTTGTGATTTTTGAGATGAGCAAACCAAGGACCAGATATGGGGAGTAAGTGCCCAGAGTCACACAGCAAGTGAGGGTTAAACTTTTTCCCAACATGAGCGCTCACCTTTTCACCTGGAGGCCTCCCCGGGGTGGGAGGAGATTCTCCACCCCCCACCTAGACCCTCCTCCCTAGGAGTCGGCCTCGACCTCCCTCTCTCCTCCACATAATGTATCGTAAGTCCCCAATGTTCTGTTTCCTACACGTCTCTGGAATCCTGCCCTTCTGCCCCATTATCCCCACAGCCGTGCACAGTGTGGCTTGGATCCCAGCCCAGCTTCTGCTTGAGCCCCTCCTTCCATGCCAGGCCCCTCTAAACTCTTCTCCAGGCAGCAGCTCAACAAATGTTGGTCATTTGTATTATCATCTCATTTGCCCCCAAAAGATGGCTTCACGTCCATCTTATAGATGTGGAAACTGAGGCTTGGAGAAGGGAAATACTTTACCTGGGTTATCGAACAAGCAAGTGTCCATGTCCAGAGCCTGCTCACTTAATCACGTCTCCAAGAGTGGAAGGAGGGATGCCTCTACGGAGAAGGTGTCTAAATCTAAATCTAAACTCTAAAATTCACTGCAGTTTCGCTTTCCATAGTTTCAGTTACCCACAGTCAACCGTGCTCTGAAAATATTAAATGGAAAATTCCAGAAATAAACAATTCCCAAGTTTTAAATTGCGCGCCGTTCTGAAGAGCGTAATGAAATACCGCGTTGTTTCACTCCGTCCTGCCAGGACCGTGAAATCATACCCAGGCTTGTCCACACTCCCTGCCATTAGTCACTTAGCCTCTCAGTTGTCAGATCCACTGCTGCGGTATCGCGGTGCTTGCGTCCACGTCACCCTCATTTTACTTAATCATGTCTCATTCACCTCACTTCATCTCATCATGTAGACTATTTATTATCCCACATCATCACAGGAAAAAGGGTGAGTATAGTACAATAAGATATTTTGAGAGTGAGACCTCACTACTCCCATATGATTCTATTTTATTATTAATTATTGTTGTTAATCTCTTACTGTGCCTAATTTATAAATTAAACTTTATCCTAGGTATGTATGTATAGAAAAAAACAGTATATAGAGAGTCTGGTACTACCTGTGGTTTCAGGCATCCACGGCGGTCTCGGATCATATCCCCCACGGATAAGGGGGGACCGCTGTAGCTTTCTAAAATCTAAACTACAGTACTCCCTGCTCAAATCCCATCTGCGGCCCTGCTGCACTCGACATAAAGTCAGGCCACTGCCCACTCCCTCTCCCACAGGCCCCCTATCCTGACTCAATGCTCCAGCCCCACAAATCTTTGGCTGTTGTACCCCCAGGCTGTGCCATGCAGTTCTCTTGGCCACAGATGCCACTAGTTATTCTTCCCTCACGGGCCCTGGATGTCCACTCTCTGCAGCCTATCCCAGGCCGGGGAAGCAAAAAAGGTCCCCAGCACACACCCCTCTCCTTTCTGCCCCCCAAACCCTCTCCATTCCCCCCCCCCAGCACACTTGTACCACGCAGCTCAGCAGGACCCCCTGGTCTCTGAGGAGGGCTTCCAAGAAGAAGCACCACACCCTCTACCTTCCCTGACCTTTGCGAACAACCCAGAAGAGTGGGGCCTAACTTCTCCCCACGTGCCCCCTAAGGACCTTGCGGTTCAGGGAGGGTGACAACCTGCTGGACGTCACACAGCATTGAGGATGGGACTTGAGTCCAGACTGGGCTGGGTGATCAATAAGCAGAACCTGAGATGGGGGTTCTCGTGCAGGTGACTCATGGAGGGAAGGAGGGCAGGAGGCGGGCGGGGGCAGGAGCTGGGCAGAGAGGTGGGCTCAGCAGGCGTCTGGTCTCTGCCTGATCCCAGGGGCAGCTCTGGAGGTGAATGACACCACAGGTGGTCCTGCACTAAGGGAAAGGGGTTAGGCTACTGGGTCCCTAAATTGGTCAGTCAATGGCTGGGGGTTACCCCGAGAGTGGGGTGCAATGGAGTATCTCTGGGCAGGTAGCTCCTGAAGACTGAAAATTCCCTGGACAGGGGGACAGTGGGGAGCTACTATCAGCCAACTCACAGCATCTGGCAGTGCTGGCAGGTAAGGGGAGCTGGGGGCCACCACCACCATCTCCCACAGATCTGGGCCCTCCCTCTTTCTAGAATTCAGCTGAGAAGGGTGGCAGGGTTGGGGACTCCTTGCCTAACCCAAAGTCAAACAGTAGCAGTCCATCTCCTCGGAGGGAGACCCTGGGGGCTGCTGTGGGGAAACTGAGGTTCAGAAAGGTTACGCAGTCTGACCGAGGCCACGCAGCACTTCCTCCCACTTACCACTGAGCCATGACCCTCCGTATTAATGAAGGGCTGACAGGCAGCCTCTCTGCTCTTCCCACCCGTGCCCTCTCCCCACCCCACGGAGCTGCACCTCCCCTGGCTGGCTCTCCAGTGCCCGGGTGCTGGATGGGAACAGTGACACCTTGTCAAACAGGCTTTTGATAAATGCAAATCTCTCTTAATTTGAATTTAATTATCAATGAAGTGAGCGACTCCCAGATCACTTCTCCCCGTCAGAAACTGGCAGATACATCTGTGCGCAGAGCGCCACTGGCATCTGCTGGTCCTCATGCCAAACCCCTCCCGCCAGCCTGCCTGGCAGTGGCTGCTGCTCTGGGGGAAGGGTGGAAGGAGGGGTGCAGGAGTCCTGACAGCTGGAGTCCCAACCTCTGCAGATTTGTACAGCGCAGACTAGAGCCTTTCACACGGCACACAGAGAGGGTGAGACGCTTGTCCCAAGCCCCACCGCAGGGCACATGACCTGACTATACTGTGGCCAGAGCTTGTTCCGCTGGCCGGTGGCCACTGCCAGGGGCAAGGGGGTGATGGCCTCATCACTGCTCTGGCCGCATACTCAACCCTAAGCAAATTCTGGAGAGAGGACGCCAATGAACAACTAGGGACACTGACTAGACGTCTGCCAAGCCTGTGCTGCACTGTAGCTTTATTCACGGCACTCCATTCCACTCGTGCAAAACAGCCCTGTGGGGTGGGTGCCATGACAGACGTGTACCCCGAGAAGCCAGGTGCCGGCCCAGGGTCTCCAAGCCCGCAGCGCAGGGCCGGGGTTTTCATCGTGAACTGTGTATGGACCTGCCACACAGTGTGGGGTGGGCCCAGAGGGCGGGGAACGGCAGGTCTGAGCAGAGCAGCTCAAACTGTGGGCAAGAGCCTGGAAGCAGAATCTACACCTTAAAAACAGTAACACAAACAGCAGCTCCTGCACGGTGGCAGCCTGACATCAGCATGTTGCAGATAGGAGGTCGCTGACTCCTGCTCGCAGCCCCATTTGATGGATCAGAAAACAGAGGTGCCCAGAGCTTGGGTACCTTGAAAGTGCAACAATTTTTAAAGTCAGGCAAAAATTACAAATCTCTGTACATAAACTAGGAAATCTAGATGAGTCAAATAATGATCACTCAAAATCCCACCACCACTGACGCGTGCACCAGCCTCTCTGAGGTTTTCACATCTCACATCTCACGTGCAATCCATCAGCAAGTCCCACTGGCTCGACCTTCACATTACAGGCAGAATCACGTCCCTTCCCGGTCCATCCGCGGCCTTCTCGGTCCCCACACTGCATGGCTGGACGACTGCAGTAGCCTCCCCTTGGGTATCCTGGCTCCTGCCTCCAAACCCTTGAGTCTGTTCCCAATATGGCAGCCAGAGTGGCCCCCAACTCCCTGACCTCACTCCTCTGCTCCAAACCGTCTATGGCTCCCAACTTACTCAGAGTAAAGGCCCACGTCTTCACCTGGGCCCTTTACCCAGCAGCCTCCTCACTCCTCCTTCAATCCATAGGTACTAATTATACGCATAACATAAAAGTTAACATTTTAATCATTTTAAAGCATTTGATTCAGTGTTATTTAGTACTTCCATAGTGCTGTACAACCATCACCTCTATCCAGTTCCAGACCACTTGCATCACGCCCATTCCCTCTGCCCCAGCCCCTGGCAACCAGCAGTCTGTATTCCAAAAGGGGCCTCCTCGCCCCCAATGGGCATGGCTTCTCCACCCGGTCTGCGGGGATGACCCTACATTGTCTGAGGAGACTGCAATGGCCTCCCCTGAGGCAGCTGCCACTCCGGGGAAAACTGATTTTCCTCAGGACCCACTTCACCACCCCTTTTTGCTTCTAGACCTACAACTAGACTCAAGTGGCAGCAGGCCCCGAAAGGTGAGGCACCAAGTATGACCCATGATGTGTGCTGCACTCCAAGGGAACTACTCGATTTTTCTGACTGATGCAGACAGAAGCCTTGGGAATATATGTGGGAATGGATATTCAGGATGTGGGATAATGGTGGCAAGAACATAAATTGGATCAGGCCGCACTGTGGATACGGGCTCACTAAGCCGATTCTGCAGTTAATGTGGGAGCCTGGAGAGCGAGGAAGGACTCGAATGGTTCAGCGGGTTGGTTGGCTGAAACATGGACCAAAACGCGGCCCTCAGTGAGCGAGCTGGCAATGTGGATTTGCCTTAGTTTAATGCAGAAGAAGGGATTCAAAGGTAGGGAGATCGGAATGTTGCATGTGTCATTTAAGACCTACACACCCACCTAGGAGGGCCCAGAAGACACACCTTTCACCACAACTATGAGAAACAAATTTGCCAGGGGAGCCCTGGCAGTGTTGATGTAGCTCTGTCATCACTGCTCTGTAGGCCAGACTCACAGTGGGAACTGCAGTCACTGAACTGGGAATCCTAAAAGCAAGGGCAGCAACTGGATCCCGGGTGACAAAGGCCAAGTGGTGGCGGCACCCAACTGCCGAAGGCAAGGTGGGCTTGGTTACCATGATGGACAGCAGTCAAAGCAGCGAACAAAATAGCCTGACTCACCCAAACCTGAAGTGTTGGCGCGTTGATCGCGGTATTTCTACAAGTGAAACAGATGGGGAGCCTCCTGATTTCTTACTTGCCCTAGATAAACAGAAAGTTCTAGGTCAAGTGAACAAAAGTCTAACCTGAATCATAAAAATGGATGGATGGCCCCTCAATCAATTCCCAGACTTGAGCCAGTTTACAGGCCTGGAACCCCTTGAATGAAGGGGAGGCCGGGTCCCCCTGAGGAAGGACTCTGGTCCACCACTGCAACCTTACACTGTGACATCCTTCTCTCCCAGCAGTCCCCAAAGGGACCTGTGGCCTTTCACCAGGGTGACCAGGAAATAACCAGCCTTTTTGGGGACTGCTGGACATGCCTCTGAATCGATACTAATTCCAGGAGACCCAAATGTCACTATGGTCCACCAGTCAGAGCAGGGGCTTATGGAGGTCTGGTGACCGATGTTTTAGCTTAGGCCTATCTCACAGTGAGCCCAGTGGGTGCTGGGACCCATCTTGTGGTTCTTTCCCCAGTTCCGGAATACACAATTGGAAGACACAGACTCAGCAACTGGCAGAATCCTCACATTGGTTCCCTGAGCTGTGGAGTGAGGGCCATTATTGTGGCAGAGGCAAAGTGGAGGCCACTAGAATGGCTTCCACCTAGGACAACCGTAAACCACAAGCAATACTGCTTCTGGAGGGATGGCAGAGATTAGTGTCATTGTCAGGACTGAAAGCTGTGGGGGCGAGTCCCACCACATTCCACTCAGTGTGCCTAACTGGCCTGAGCAGAATGCACACAGGCCTTGGAGAACTGCAATGGATGACGGTGAGCTTAACCTTTTCACTGCGTTAATTGATTTCAAGTTTTTTTTCGAAAATGTCAAAAATCCACACACAAAAAAAGTTGATAGCTTGACTATTTTATGCATATATACTTGAACTCTGCAGTAGAGGGAAAAGTTATTTTGAGCTCATGGGGTAAACTTGAACGCCGCAGTCAGTGGATATAAATATTCATTCGGATGTATCCCAATGTTACAGCAAAGGAGTTAATCAGGCGGTGACTCCAATTGTAGCTGCTGTACCAGATGTGGCTTCACTATTTGAGCAAATTAACACCCCCCCTGGTACCTGGCATGCAGCCACTATCTGGCAAATGCTTTTTTTCTCCGTACCCATCAGTAAGGTCCAGCAGAAGCAGTTTGCTTTCAGCTGGAAAGGGCAGCAATACACCTTCACTGTCCTACCTCAGAGGTTTATCAACCCTCCAGACCCGCGTCATCATAATTTAGTTCACAGGGCTCTTGAGCTCCTTTCCTTCCCACAAGATAGCACACTGGTCCATTACAGTGATGACGTTACGCTGACGGGACCTAGTGAGCAAAAAGTGGCCACTGCTCTGTACTTATTGGTCAGACTTGTGTGTCAGACGGTGGGGAATGGATCTGACAAAAATTTCAGGGCTTTCTTCCTCAGTGACATTTCAGGCGTCCAGTGGTGTGGGCATGTCGAGATATCCCTTCCAAGGTGAAGTTGTTGCTTTTAGCATCTCCTACAACCGAAATATAAAACAGGCACAATGCCTAGTGGACCTCTTTAGATTTTGTAGGCAACACATTCCTTGTGTGGGCATGTTACTCGGCCCATTTACAAGTCACCCTGAAAAACTGCTGGTTTTGAGTGGGACCCAGAAGAACAGAAGAGCAAACATCGTTCAAAGACTTGCCGTCCTCTTGGGGAAGGAGTTAGTGTGTTTTGGGTTGTTTGCTGGATGGTTGTATGGTGTCAGGTGGACTTATAACCTTGTTATTGTCTTTACTGGGAAATTAAGTATGGTTTAAGGAGATGCATATGGGTACCAAGTTGACATGGGCTGGACGTGTAATGGTTAATGTTATGTGTCAACTTGACGGGGCCACAGGGTGCCCAGATATGTGGTCAAACGTTGTTCTGGGTGTGTCTGTGTGGGTGTTTTTGGGTGATTAACACTTGAATTGGGGGACTGAGTGAAGCAGACTGCCCTCTCCATGGTGGGTGGGCCTCATCCAAGCAGTTGAAGGCTTGGACAGAGCAAGAGGCTGACTTTCCCACTAGTGGGAAAGAACTCCTCCTGCCTGACTGTGAGCTGGGACACTGGTCTTTTTCCTGCCTTTGGGTTTAAACGGAAACACTGGCTGTCCTTGGGTCTTGAGCCTGGCAGCTTTCACACTGGCACTTAAACCACTGGCTTTCCTGGCTGTCATGCCTTTGGAGTTGGACTGGACTCACACCAATAGCTTTCCCAGGCCTCCTGCTTCTCTGGAGAACCCTGACTAATACAATTCATTACCTGGTGGCTCATTTGCCCTTTTGGGGTGTTTTGTTTAGTTTCTGCTATAGCTTAAGTATCAGAGATTGTATACAAATCTCCAAGATTCCAGCTTCTTTTTTAAAACAGGAATACCTGACTACACCGTGCTTGCACTCCTGCCTGGCAATTACCATTCAGAGCGGTCAGCCTGGGCATCCACTCTTGCTTAGCCGCAGTTCCCACCACTCCCTATAGCCTGGCACCTGTTCTGCCTCCCTCATTCATCCCGCCCCCGGGGCACCTGTAGGAATTTGAGTTTGCAGTTCCTGCTTCACACATCCCCTTCTCACTAACTGGGAGGCCTAAATGCAGGGACCAGGAGTATGTTCACCAATGACCCCAACATCTGGTACAGAGTGTGCCACGAAGCTAGTGCACAAAAGATGTTTGTTTGGGCCAGCCTGGTGGCTCAGGCGGTTGGAGCTCCGTGCTTCTAACTCCAAAGGCTGCCGGTTCAATTCCCACATGGGCCAGTGGGCTCTCAACCACAAGGTTGCAAGTTCGATTCCTCAGTCCCGCAAGGGATGGTGGGCTCTGCCCCCTGCAACTAAGATTGAACACGGCACCTTGAGCTGAGCTGCCGCTGAGCTCCCGGATGGCTCAGTTGGTTGGAGTGCGTCCTCTCAACCACAAGGTTGCCTGTTGGACTCCCGCAAGGGATGGTGGGCTGCGCCCCCTGCAACTAGAACTGGAGCTGAGCTGCGACCTCCACAACTAACACTGAAAGGACAACAACCTGAAGCTGAACAGCACCCTCCACAACTATGATTGAAACTTGACTTGGAAAAAAGTCCTGGAAGTACACACTGTTCCCCAATAAAGTCCTGTTGCTCTTCCCCAATAAAATCTTAAAAAAAAAAATGTTTGTTTGCTGGATGGATAGATGGATGGACGGATATTCCCTGCATCCAAGACTAAAAGCTATAAGTTCCCCAAGACACAGCAACAATATCTCCCTTTCAAAACACTCAGCACTACTTGAGGGACGTCGGGGAATCCAGCTGTGGTGGAGTGTGCGGTTAACAGCGTCAGCTCTGGCCAGTCTGGTGGTTCGTGAGAACGTTAACCAAGGAATTCCCATATGGCGCAGCAATTCCCCTCCTAGGTACAGACTGCGAAGAACTGAAAACAGACCAATACATGCGCGTGGAGGTGGACAGCAGCACTATTCACAATAGCCACGAGGAGAGGACACAACTTACGTACCCATCAGCAGGTGAACGGATAAACAGAATGTGGTACGTCCTTATACGGAATACAACTCATCCATAAAAAGGAATGAAGCACTGACACATGTACAGGTAACAATACAGCCGAACCTTGAAAACATGACGCCAAATGAGAGGCCAGACACAGAAGGCCACACAGGACATGATTCGATGTCTAGGAAATGTCCAGAATAAGCAAATCCAGAGACAGAAGGTAGATGAGTGGTTGCCAGGGGCTCGGCGAAGGGGGAACGGCAAGTGACTGCTAATGAGTGTGGGGTTTCCTTTTGGGGTGATAAAAATGTTTTGGAACCAGATAGAGATGAACCAGATAGCACAACACTGTGAAAGTACTAAATGCCACCAAATTGTTCATTTTAAAATGGTTAATTTTATGTTATGTGAATTTCACCTTGATTTTAAAAAAGTGTCAATTGGAGCCAGACCGCCAAGGTTCAAATTTCAGTTCTGACATTTGCTAGCTGTGTAAGCCTCACCTCCTGGAGCCTCAGTTTCCTTATCTGTACGACGGGACTCAAAATAGCACTCCCTCTGCGGGTTTTATGAGGATTAAGTGAGCTAATGCATAGAGAGTACACGAGTTTGGCACATTCTAACTGGTAAACATTCACTATTCCTGTTATCACTCTGGGGTTGCCGAGTTTCCTCAGTTCCTTCGGGAATGGGTCAGCCAGAGGCCCAGAAGGCTCCCGGGCGCCCAGCAGGGCTGGCCAGGACTCCCAGACCCCGTGGCTACGTCTGACATCCAAGGAAGAGATCAAACATTTCCTGCCCATTAAATTAAAGCAGAGGCCGTTTGTCTAGGAAGAAATAAAAACGGTAAATATCAAAGCTGATGCATAACCTTCCTGGGCTTCTGTTGCAACTTCCTTTCTTTAATAATTATTGTTTAAAGACGTCTGGGACAGCGGGGTGGGTGGGGGCAGGTAGATGGGTCTCCCACTCCATTTAAAGTTCACTGCACGCACTGACTTGTGTCCCCATATCAAATAACCGCAGCCCCGAGGAACTAGCCAGTGGCTGTTTGCTCCACGTTATTTATCGCTGGTGTAAATTGGCAGGATCTCCCCCGGTGCATAACTTTTTCCCTGACTTGTTTCTTTCCAGAAGATCCCAGACTGGGGGGCCAGCCTCACAGACGCCAACAGAACAATCTTCTTTCAACAGCATTAATTATCTGTATGGCTTTCCACAACAACAAAAGAAAAAATCTTGACCCCACTGCCTGCCAATATTTAAGGCACTCAGAGAGGGAAATCCTTTTATCTTTGCATCTCCCATAGCAGCTCAGTTTGATGAAACATCCTTCCCAGCCCCTCCCCCCTCCCTTTTTATATTCCGAACTTTCTGGCCTGATTAATTCTCCCCTTCTCTGTAAAGGGCTATGTATACTCTTGAGTGTTGACTTGATTTTCTGCTATAAAAACATCCTCACAAGAAATTAAAACAGCTTAGCCCATACTTGCTCCAGAAGCCAACTTGTAAAGAGTCTTATTCCTCAATAATAGACAGGAGGGGGGAAAATTAAAAGATTTGTAGGGAAAGACAAGGGTGGGGGGAAAGAATGTGGAAAATGGAATATGAGTTGAGAAGATTTCTTTACTTTAAATTAAAGTTAAGGATTAAAGGCATCAAGCTTTCAAGAGTTATCGTGAAAGGCTTTTTAGCAGTCCCAAGTGGACGGGCCGTAATCTTCTTTCAAATGGCTATATTTAGACCACAGAGCACTCAGGCAGCCGAACCAGAAACTTCCAACAGGGGACTGCATGCAGAATGGAGGATGGTGTTTTGATATTAGCTGCAGAAAACGGATTTAACCACCTAGGCACGACTTGTTTTTCAAGAATGCAGCACCACAAAACAGCACATACTCGTATATTTTAATTATCAGTGGAAGGGGTTCACGGCCAGAGACATGCCAAGAGTAAATCCAAGAATTTGGGAAGGCAAGACCTCACCCCAAATGGCCCTCCACTCAAGGGGTGTCAGAATCACACCTGTAATGACACCTCTGATGCAAGCATCCGTGGGTATGACTTATACAGATGTTTTTCAACTGGAAACATTATCTTAACACCCTGCCTCTCTTAACAGATCAATTAGTGGATAAAGTAAAGCAAGAAGGAATTATTTATAGGAAATACATTTATTTCACTCTCTGCCTCCCAGTTGAAGCACCATGATCGTGTTCACTGAATCTGAACTAGACTGAGTTCCCTGCTACCCTGGCTCAGGACCCCTGGGTGATTTATAAAGGTTATTTGAGCACGGGCTACATTACGTGTTAAATCAATGTGGTAAGAGTGCTTCACCCCACAATATAAGACAGCAAGGTGGTGTTTGTTTTAAACAACCATAACAAGATTATTAATTTATTTATTTACTTTTATGTCTGCATTAAGACACCAGTGTTGATGCAGCCTGAGAGCAAAACTCTTTAAAAGTCTGGCGGGTGACAGGCGGGAATCCAGACAGAGGTCGGTGGAACAAGAACTCAGTGTTTCTGAGACAGCAGGACCTCCTGGGCTGGTTTCTGTGCGGTTGGGTTGCTGTTCATTACTGGAAGCAAGAGTAAATGTTCTAAAATCAAAAGTGACAAAGACCCAACTTGCAAAGCAACATAATCTTCTCCTAGGAAGCAAAAACACGTTTCCCACATTCATCTCAAATTGCAAATCAAAACAGACCCTGACATATTTTCTCTAAGCTAATCTCCAGCAGCCTGGTTACTTTAAAGGGGTTTAAATTAGACCAGATTTCTTTTGTGTGGTCACTTCCCTTCCTTCGCAGGATGCTGGAGAGACGGTGTCAAAGGATTTTAGGACACAGGGTGTCCTTTATAACCCCAGGCAGTGCTGGGATGGCTGGGAGCTAGATTTTCCTTCACCGGCAAGATTCTACCAGGCTTCCTCACACACCAGTCTTTCCAACAGCCCAAGTCCTAGAAGTGAGGCGTGGGAACCAACAGGGGTAAAAAAGGTCTCCAGGGGTTTTGATGTCCCCTGCCAAACCATAGCTATTTGTGCTCTTAAGTGGAAGGAGTCATAATTTAACCCACAATATTGCCACGTCTAGGTAATAGCTGGTGTTCATCCTGCTAGAAGTTTTATAAAGCACATGTAGATGCAAGAGCTTGTCATTCATTCACTCAACATGTTCACTGAGCACCTACTATGTTCTAAGTGCCTGACTGTTCGCAGCACCAGAGCAAACGCAACATACAGCTTAACAGTCCTTGCGGAACTGAGAGAAGCACAACCAAGCAACTTCAGCACAGTGCTGGTGCTGGGGGATGGCTACGTGGGGCTTCTCTGCACTCGTCTCTCTTTTGGTGGCATTTGAAATCCTCCATAGTGCAGTTTTTAGTGTTGTTGTTTTTTTAAACTAGTAAGTGCTATTTATCAATTTCTTCATCCAACAAATATTTGTTAAATGAGGCCCAAGACTCAGGCACTGTGATGAGAGCTCCTCACCTTCCAAGAACTCTGGCAACGGTAGATTTTTTGCCAAACAGATGAGTGAGCAGAGTTCAAAACTGTTCAAAGAATTTGGGCAGATTGGAGGGGCACTCAACAGACCCAAACAACCTGTGAGCTCAGGGAATGTTTAAGGCACTTGTATGTACAGATTTTAAGAATGATCTCTGGACAGGCGTGGCCACCATTCAAAGGAACACCATAGAGGGGGTTTGGCAAACTATGGCCCACGGGCCAAATCTGGCTCACCTCGTTTTGTAAATAAAATTTTATTGGAGCACAGGCATGCTCACTCTGTAACGTCTTGTCTGCAGCTGCTCCCACGCTCCCACAGAGAGCTGAGTACTGGGACATAGGCCGTAAGGTCTCCGAAGTGAAAAAGATTTACTATCGGGCCCTCTAAAGACCAAGTTTGCCATCCCCTGCCCTACAGTGTTCTTTATAGATTGTTACTGAGAACACTGAGAATGTTTGCTGTGAATGAACTCACCAATCCCCAATCTGCCTTCTTTGGTGGCCCGTTTTTCACACACCGAGTTTGCTTAGAGCTGTCGCTCTCTACTTTGGCTACAGCTGGAAAGCTTTTAAAAATCCTCATGCCCAGGCCACACACCAGACCAATTAAGTCAGACCCTCTGGTGGTGGATCCTACCAAAAAAAAAAATCTGTAGTTATCTGTAGTTTTTAAAGCTCTCAGGTGACTGCAATGGGCAGCCAAGGCTGAGAACTAGTGGCTCAAAGGGAGGCTATCAGCCTGGTGTTGTTATTAAGGACGAATGCAGCGTGGGTCCAACGCAGCAGCCTCATGAAAGCTGGCCCATCCCTAGAACCAGCCGGGGCCATGGGGAGGGCCAGTTGGTCCTGGATGGATACTGAAGGTGCTGTCCAGTGGGGAAAGCAGGTGGGCTGCAGCCAATGATGCGTGGGTAAATGCTTAACAACTGGCCCTCCAGGGACAAACGCCCTGATTGGTGATACTTGCACATTTCTGTGGTGTAAATACTCCCACCACAGCCAACTGCAATCTACCAACAGGACATCACCGAGCGCAGAACTAGGAAGACATGTACAGTACGTAGCACATCATTACATAGTATTTCCGTCAGACTCATATGATAGAGGCAAATAAAACCACAAGAGCATCTAATAGGAAAATATAGTAAAGCAATTAGAAAGTGATGAGCTTTGAATATTTATCACCTTGGTTTGAAATAAATGTCATTTATTTGACTGTAGGAAGCTTATATCATTTAATTTTTAACTTCTCATGAAAGTCCTGGAAATGTAACACTCGGTTCACATGAGCTGGTACAAGTTGCTCGAGCACAGTCATCACCTCAGGGCTCAAAGGCCAAGAGTTTGGAGTTGCCGACCCAGGAAAACAGAGCGGGGAGCAATGGGTGATAGTTACTAACAGAATTTACTCGGAAAATGTAATCAGGTGTGGGAACTGGGGCTTGATGTTTTCTGGCAGAAGGAGCTTAGGCAGGTTGGTTCACTCCCTGAGCCTCATATTTGTTATGTATTAAATGAGGTTATTACACTATGGGCTCGGCAGCCAAGATGGCCTGGATTCAAATACTGGCTCAACGACTTCCTAGCCTTGCTCAAAGTCACCTTGAGCAAGTGACTTTACCTCTCTGAACTTCAATCTCCTCATCTGCAAAATGGAGATAATTCTACTATCTCCCTGATGGGGCGGTGAAACGTGCTCTTCCAAGTAAGCAGCGCATGGCTTGAAGTAATAATCAATAAACATCAGCTCTCATTATTATTCTACAGGCTTGTTGTAGGATTCTATGAACTATTTGTTGTTTATTGGGTGCCAATGGCAATCATAAATTCTGTTTGCCAAATATTTCTGACTCTCTCCCTTCCATGCACAAGGTAGGACTGTATTGCTTGGCTACTAGTGGTTGGGTGAGGGCACATGACTAGATTTGGCCAACAAGCTGAACGCAGAAGTGCTGTGTCACTCCCAGGATGAAGCGTTTTATTATTGGCATGAGACCCTCTGTAGCAGTCCATCCTTCCAGCATAGCGAATAGCAACATGAGAGCTGGCAGCTGCTCCATTCGCCTGGGTTCCTGAATAACTGTGATGAGCAGAGCCCACCCACAATGGACATGTAACGAACGGACGTGTCATGGGAGCAAGAAATAAGACTTTGTTGGGTTAAGCCATTGAAATTTGGGGGGTCTTTTGTTACTGCGATATAACAATAGCTTATACTGACTGATACATCCCTAAACAAATGGCATTTACTACTATGGTTAAGAATATCTCCATAGTCTTTAAAACCACAAATGTCACACTTTCACCCTATCTTTAACCTAAACCATATGTCTCCAACAGGAAAACATGAACTAGTACTGACTCACTGGCAAGGTATAGGGAACAAAGACGGACATTTGAATCTGCCACTTGCTAACTCTGCAATCTCAGGCTCCTTCTCAGAAAGTTCTTTCTAAAGTCTTCCTTAGAAGTGCTTACCCTGGGGAGTTAATTAATGCTGGGCCCTATATATTGACTTATGATCAAAATGCAGAATGAAATCTATATATCCAAGTAATGTCCACAAACCAATTAGTTAACAACATAATGTCCCTCAACAACCAACTTCTTAAACCTTAAAAAAAAAAAAGGCCCTTAATTTCATCACTTTGTCCTCACTACTTCTCGATGTTTTTCAGGCCTTGGCATTTCCTAATTATGAGCATAGACTAATTCAACCAAGATCCTGCCACTGGTTTTTTCCAAATGCTCCAAGTGATGCCACGAAAGCAAATTTCCCCCCCAAATAAATTAAACCTCTGCATTATAAGCATTACCTAAAATGCTCTGCAGATGTATTTCATTTTTTAAAAAATCATAATTACACACAACTACCTGTCAAGGAACGGGAATTCTCAACATATACTTCATGTTAGTAGGAACTAAAAGTTAGGCAGAATGCCAAGAACGGGGTGGGAGCCTGAGGCCTTGGTTTCTCCCTTAGCAAGCAGAGATCAAGGTGTGCATCAAATTGTAAATCCCAAAAGCCAGTGACCTACAGATCTATGCCAAAAGTACAGGAGGGCATTCATTCATTTATAAATCTTTATTGAAAACGTACTGTGTGCCAGTCTGTGAATAAGGCAGACCTGAGCCCTGCCCTATGAACCTCACAGTCCAGTGGGGGAGAAGACATAACACAGACAATTAAACAAATAATTATTACCAGTGTGATAAGTGTCAAGAAGGAAGAGAATGGGCACCAGAGGCTATCATAGGAGCTATGTAATCTAATCAGGAGGCAACAAAGACCTCTTTGAGCAGATGGCACTTACGCTGGCACCTGAAGGAGGAATAAGAGTGAGCTAGAGAAAGAGGAGGGGCAAGACAATGGAGAGATACCATGTTCATGGACTGGAGGACTCAATAACGTTAAGAAATTTGATTCTCTCCAAACTGATCCATAGATTCAGTGCAGTCCCAACAAAAATCCCAGGAGGTTATTGTTTTTGTAGAAATTGACAAGCCAATTCTAAAATTCATATAGAAATTCAAAGGATACAGAATATCCGAAGAAATCTTAAAACAGAAAAACATGGTTGAAGGATAATCTATTTGATTTCAAAACTCACTGTGAAGAAATCAATAAAGTGTGGTATTGATGTAAGGATAGACATATTATTGATCAATGAAATACAATACAGAGCCCAGAAACAGACCCACCCTAGACACTCATTCAATTTTTGAAAAAAGACACCAAAATAATCTAAAGGGAAAAGGGAAATCTCTTTAACAAATGGTGCTGGAACAACGATCTCCATATGGGGGGAAAAGTGACCCTCAAAACCCTACCTCACACCATACAAAAAAATTAATTTGAGACAGATGAGAGACCTAAACATAAATGCTAAAAGGGCAAAACTTCCAAAAGAAAACGTGAAAATAGATTCATGATTTGATGTGAGGATAAAGACTTTTCAGATAGGACACAGGGGAAGAGTGTTCCAGAATAGGAATGGCATGTGCAAAGATCCTGGAGAAGGAAAGAGTTTGATTTTTTTTTTTTTTTTGGAACTCCAGCATGGATGGAGTGTGTCAAGTGAGCAAAAGAGTGGCTAAAGATTAGAAACACCAACTTTGTGGTGACCTTTGTAAAAAACCTGCACTTTAATAAGATGAAAAGACAAGACGCAGACTGGGAGAAAACATTGCAAATCACTTATCTGACAAATGACTTATCTCCAGAAAATATAAAGAATTTGCAAAACTCAACAATAAGAAACCAAACAACCCAATTTAAAAAATGGGCAAACTATTTGAACAGATACACGACCAAAGCAGATATGCAGTTAGCAAGTAAGCACATGAAAACACGCTCAACATTGTTAGTCATTAGGGAAATGCAAATTAAAACCACAATGAGATACCACTACACATTTATTAGAATGGTGTGTGGTGGCTAATACTGCAAAAGAAAAAAAAAGATAATACGAAGTGTTGGCAAATATATGAATCAACTGCACTCACATATTACTTACCAGTAGAAACATGAAATGGTTTGCAAGTTTAGGAAAAAGTTGGCAGTTTCTTAAACAGTTAAACATACACTTATCAAAATGACCCAGCAACCCCACTCCTAGGAATTTACCCTAGAGAGGTAAAGGCTACGGTCACACAAAAACCTATATGCAAATGTTCATAGCAGCTTTATTCATAACTGCCAGAAACCGCAAACAATTCAAACATTTTTCAACAGGTGAATGAATAAGCAAATTGTGATAGAACCACACAATGGAATACTACTCAGCAAAGAAAAGGAACAAGGTACTGATGCACACCGCAGCATGGGGCAATCTCAAATGCACTGTGGTATGTGAAAGAACTGAGATTTTAAAAACTATATATAAATACACAGACTGCATCATTCTATTTATATGACATTCTGGAAAAGATAAAGCTATAGAGACAGAGAGTAGAGCACTGATTGCCAAGTGTAAGGGGTGGGGGAAAGGTTTGAATGCAAGGGAGCCCCATAAGAAAATTTTAGGGGGTAACAGAATTGTTTCCTATTCTGACTGTGGTCAAAGCTCACAGAACTATGCACTAAACCAACCAACCAACCAACCAACCAACCAAACAAACAAACAAACAAAACAGTATGTAAATTAAAAATAAATTTCACCAGGTTCCCCACCACCTACCAGAGAGAATCAAAAGTTCTCAGCCACAAGTCCGGGGCCTCCGAACTCCTTCCCCGCCTCCTCTCCAGCCAGTACTCTCCACCCATCCACACTCCCCGCTCCCTCCGCACTCGTTAGCAGAAATGTCAGGGCTCCAGGCCTGGACCGGAGGCTTGGTTAATGCTGCTCCCTCTGCTCTTTCTTCTCTCCCTTCCTGGCAAGCTTCTATGTATTCCTCCGAACATGGTTCAAATGTTACGTCCTTGGTAGTCCGTCCAAAGCACGTGGCCCTGAGGCGTGGTCTGCAGAAATGCTAAACCCAGCCAGGGCAGGTGGGCTGACGCTGTCCAGTGCCCCGGTACTTAAGGAGACCGTGGCCCAGCTACATCTTGGGTCAAGGTGTCTACATTCCAAAAGGGTTATCACGTGGGAAAAGCAAGAGAGGCAAAGGACATCTGTCCGGCTGAAAAACACAGACTTTATTAATAAGGCTTCTTTTAACCTGAAGAAGCACAAAGCAAACTCTTAGGGGATGGACGTCCAGATGGTGTCCAGCTACTCAGGCAGGATGGGTCCGAGTTCTGCTATGGGCCTCCCAGGACCCGCCCCTCTGCGGCCACCAAAGTACACAGCTTCTCCTAAGGTTCCCCCTGTCCCCATGTTCCCTTGTGTCACAAGTCCCTGGTGAGGAAGCAGTTCTTTCCCCACACCCAGATGTGTGAAGGCGACAGTGAAGCCCCACAATGCAGCTTCAGAGAGATTTCTTAGGCCGAGGCTCTGCGAGTCAGAAATAAAAAGTGGGGTTTCAGCATCATGCAATTAATGCAGCAAACATTGATTTCTGCACTGTAAGAGGCTGGTTCATTAATTCCAGATGCTCCCACCAGTCAAACCCAGGCTCGGCTTCTTTGCAAGATGAGGCAAATGAGAATACTGACTTTTAAAATTCCTTTCTGCGGCAACCTTTATTAACAAACAGAGCATAGAACCCACCCACCCAGACCGCTTAATTCTTCCTCAATAATTAGCAGCACCTGCTCCCCTCCCCATTTACATGGGTAAAACTCACGTGCCTCTCGAGGCCCAAGTGGACGCTCCTTCTTATGAGAGGAGAGAGCAACTGGCATTGACTTCGGCCACCCCCACGCAGCCCTGAACAAACGCATTTGCTCAGTGCGATATTCTGCCACACCGCCCGCACCAGGACCTCTTTACCGAATTAGGTTTTTCTCCGAATCACCTTTGGAAGGTAAAGACCCAACAGGGACTTCCTGAGAAAGATGTCTGGGGGTTTTTCCGAGGAGAAAAAGAGAAAGGGAGGCCCCTTGGGAGAGCATTTTCCTTTGGAGGCGGCTTGTGCAAGCTGAAACCTTTCTTTTTTTCTTTTCTTTTCTTTTTTTAAAGGTAAATTTCCCTTTAGGGCAGTTGTTGGGGTTCGCAAGGCTCAAACTCTGTAATTCAAGTCCAGGGAGGCGCAGGAAGTAACCGACTATCCTGCGGGGTTCCCCATCCTTTGACAGCGCGTTACCACTGAGTGGTCCACTAAGGGAGCTGGACATCACCTGGCGTCAGTCAGAAATGCGGAATCTTGGCCCCCACCTGAGAGCTAGTGAGTCAGCATCTGCACTTAAACACGATCCCGAGGGGATCCACGCTCGAGCGGCCTGTGTCAGAGGCGTGACAGTGAGGAGGGCTGTTGACCCATCTGTCGGGAGGACAAGCAGCCTTGTGCTTGCCTGGCCCAAGCTACGATGCCCAGCCCACCTTCCCAAGCACCACCATGGCTCTCAGACTAAACCTTCCAATGGGGCTGCCAGCCAAGATCGTCAGGCCACTGACCCGTGACGCCGTCCGCCCCAAACCACGAAGCCCTCAGTGCTGCAACTCAAAGGGTGGTCTGTGGACCAAGCGCATCGGCAGCACCTGAGAACTTGCTAGAAATGCACAATTTTAGGACATCCCAGGCCTACCGAGTCCCCAGGAATCGGGACGCTCTCCGATAGTCTTCTGCTTGCTTACGTGTAAAGACCACAGACTGATCTCTTGCCAAAAGGATTCCAGAGCAGTGAAATCTGAAGCTCATGCTGACATCTGACGGCCGGCCGACATCTTGATGGGGGAGACCCACCCTTGTTCTCTAAATGAAGAAGTTGGGCAAAAGGAGTGAAACTGAATAAATGGTTCCCACTGGATCAATAACCTGGGACCGAATTGGGAAATTGATGAGGCGCCTGGGATCCAAGTTCAAAGTCACTGCCTGGAACTAACGAAGAGTTTCTTCGGAGAGAATCATCAACTGGCCTGACCCCTCCCCTCGCCTGGACCCCATCTGCTGCCCCTCTCTCCCAATTCACATCAACCGTTTCTTTACCCACGAGGAACTCAGGGGTGAAACACTCGGTCTTTGGAATGCGTGGTTCCCCTCTCTGTGCTCCCCGCCTCCCCCACCCCAGCCTTCTCATCCTGGTGAACACGACGAAGATTTCATGCACCAAATACCATCCGGCTCCAATTGTCATCTCAGGATTCACACCGTTTTAATGAATGCCAAAACTGTTTTTTCACTTGATAGAGCTTGACAAGACCAACAATCACAGATTAGAGAGAAACTTCTTGCTTTTCAACAAAGGTTAATAAATAGTGACAGCATTAAGTCTATTCTGATTAACTATGCTGAAAGATATTATTGCTGTTTGTAACATGAAATCATTATTGGATTAAGCACAGCATATAAAAATGAAATGTGAGTTTTAATCTCAAACACAGACATGCAGGCTGCTCGGATAAAGGTGGGGGGTAATACTAGAAGGCCCGTATTAATTTTTAAGTTGCTCTGGTGAAGGGATATTATTATCTGTTGTTTGTCTGGTCTGGATTTGACGGTCCCACAGTGAACTTTCCGATTGTCCCCCCCCATCCCAAAGATGCTAAGAGGCAAACAGCAGTGACAACCCCCTCTGCTAAGTCACATCACATCGAGTCGCCAAACAAAGCATGGCAGGGCCCAAACGGGGATCGATGGACCACAAGTGGTCTCCCTCTTCCAGGGGTTCTCTGACTTCCAAGACCTTTCCCAAGAAAATGTCAAAACCAAGTAAAGAAATGGGGCTGGAGATGGGGGAGTTGCACCCTTGTTTTCTAAATGAAGAAGTTGGGGGACAGGAGTGCAAGTGAATAAGCGGCTCCTAGTGAACGGGGATAGGGCGGCAAGAGATGAGATACAAGCTCAAAGCTCCAGCCCTGCCCGCTCCCCACTATCCCCTCCACTGTGGACACTGAAAAGGCCCCCAGCACGGCCATGCCGTTCAGGATGTTTTGTACATTCATTCATTCAGCACCCACGCTGTGGTCTCTGGATACCATTTCCCAGTGAGAGGATCCAAGGTTCCCCGGGGCAACAGTTGAGTCCAAAGCCAGGGCGGGAAATGTGCGCAGTGAGCCTGGAACATCTTGCCTCCCTGGAAAGCAAAGAAGCTTGTCCAAGACCATTGGAGGCATACAAAGGATTCAGAAGCTGCCTTGCAGAAGCCCTCCCCCAATCAGAGACGGGACAATCTAAGCATGAATAAGGATAATGACTGAAATGGATGAAGATACTTCCATTACACTATATCCATGGGTTTCTAATGATATTTAAAAAACTATCACTGGCCACTTTTAGAGGATGCCAGGGAACCAACTCTTTATTTTGAAAACTGGCAAATAAAGGGAAAGAATTAAGTATTTATCCTCCCTTCCCTGGACACAGTTTCCTTCAGGGTAAGCAAATAATTGATGTGGGGTGGTTTCTCTGTAAAGAAATCTAGCTAAGAAAGAGAGAAGGAAGGACAGAATCAATGTATCAACATTTTGCAACCTCTGATGAATTAATGGACCCAGGCAATGATTGTCAGTGGGCATGAAACCCAGCAGATGACGAGCTGATGGGGAACTTGACAATGGATGGATCAGGCTGACAGCGCCTGCCCACCAATCAATCTCAGTGTCACAGAAAGGGAGAGAGCCAGACCGTGTGCATCTCCTAACAGAAGGGCACGCCGCCACCTACGATGTGATGTTGCCAAAAATATCAAGCCGGCACCTGATCAAACCTCTGGGGCTACCGCCAGCTCATAGGAGACTCGGGATGGTGGAGACTATTAAATGACACCATGGGGACACTCCATGGGACAAATAGCCTGGCTTCTTCAGCAAGAAAAAAAGATGGTAAGAAAAAAAGAGAGGAAGAGAAAGAAAGTAAAGCAGAAAGAGGGGAGGGGGTGGGGAAGGGAGGGCGGGAGGGAGAGAGAGCGAGAGAGACTGGGGGGAAAGAGAGGATACAGAATAAAATATGAACCCGTGAGTCCATATTAACATAAATAAATAATTGAATAGGTAAATAAACGGGGAGAAGGACAAGCTCTTCAACTAATAACTGCAGAAGGAAGATGCAAAGAGAAAATCACCGTTTGGCAAACACCGTGGCAGTGACTGTTTCAGGCAAAAAGCATCAATAGATGCTAAAGTCAGTGGTCAAAAGAATGGCGAATAACCGTGTGCTGGCATTACCTCAAAGTGTTTCCCCACAAGATACTTATCAATGACAAAGGGGAAAGATAATAATTTCACAATGGAGAATATCAGCAGACATCCCCGGAAGTGACCAAGTTCACACCAACAATGGGACAGACGGACATCGTGTGCTTCCTGACATGAGGCACTGAGAAGGACACAGCATCACGCCAGCAGCATTTCTGCCCAAGACGCATAACCTCACGCTGAACATCCTACGTTCCCAAACCAAGGGGCATTCTGCAAAATAATCGGCCAGTTCTCATCGCAAGTGTCAAAGTCATGCAACCACAAGCCCATCACAGTAGACAGGGGCTCCTGATTCTCCCTCACTGAGAAGGATTCTCCATCCCTGAAAAGTGTATCTGAGATTCATTCACATGTCAAACAACTGTTCTCCTTCACTTGGTCCCAGAGGGATCTCCCTACATCCTGGCATTGAGCACAGGAATATTCATTGAATGAATAATTCAATAAATAATAACCAGCTTAAACCAAAAAAAGGGATTTCTAGTGACTCCTGTGACAGCAAAGTTCCAGATCACCTGGCTTCAGACATGGCGGTATCCAGCCACTCAGATGATGCTCCTTCAGCCTGATGACCTCTGAGCTCAGCTTTCTCTGTGTTGGCTTTGCTCTCAGCCAGGGCTCTCCCCTGGCAGCTCTCGATCACCAGCGTGGCAACTCCCAGGGAAAGAAAGCACCTCTTTCCCAACAGCTCTTGCAAAAGTCCCAGGATTCATTCTGCTTGGACCAACTTGGGTCCATGCACTTTAATCTGTTCTTGAATAAAGGAGACTAAAGGGACATGACAACTGCATGCAATGCATCCTCCACGATTGGACGTGGACCAGAAAAGGACATTAGTGGGCAAGTGGCAAAATTTGAGTAGGATCGGTACACTAGATTACAGTGTTGTACCAACGGTAACTTCCTAGTTGTTCTGTGGTGATGGTGGATGTTAACATTAAGGGAATCTGGGTGACGGGAATATGAGAAATTCTTTATACCATTTTTGCAAGTTTTTGTAAATCTTTTTAAAACTATTGCAAAACAAAAAGTTACTAAAAATTTTAAATAAATTAAATGTGAAACCTTCCCTACTTGCCCTACCTCCAGACGTTCCTTCCAGACAACACTTTATATTTCTGGTTTCACAGCGCTCAGAATTATAAGTTCACTTGGGGCTTCTTTGCTGACTGCAGTCTCTGGCCTGTGACACCTGCGCACGGGGCACTTTCCTATCCATGAGAACTGCTGTTCTCTCCTCACCTGCCTTTCTTGTCCGATGCAGCTTTTATAGCTCTTCGTAATCACGCATTCGTCTGCATTTGGCTCACTCATCCACCTTTCCAGTCAATAAATATCTGAGGGCACAGGTGCCCCAGGTAAATGTTAGACGTTGAGAACTCAGCAGTGATCCAAACACACAGTTTCTACCCTCACACAGCTTTACTGTCTCCACCACTGGACCCAAATCTCCAGGGGGCAGAGCCCACACTTGCTTTGTTTCCTGCTGGGTCTCCAGTGCCTGTGACATAGGTGGCATTCCAAAAGTGCTCAATGAATGAGAAAATGGATGAATGGCAAACACAGCCCCACTTCCTCCTCCAGCACCTACGGCAGACGTTGCTAACTGATCACAGAACCTCTCTCATTGAGCTTGGCCAAACAGGTACGCAATGCCTGTGCCTAAATGTATGGAAGAAGCCTTGGTCAGCTGTTTGAGAAATGCAGAAATGAGGGGCAAAGGCAGGAGGTCGTTGGCCTAAGAGCATGGAGCACCCGGTCCTCTGCCAACCAGGCCTGTGCAGGCCCCACTGCCCCCCTGGGAGGAGGCATTTTCCCAACAGCTGCTGGGCCTCATTAAACCTCACTCTGACCTCCTTCCTGGACCCTGCAGAACACGCCCTCTCCTGGTTCACTCCAACACAGGGGGGCACGTGTAGAAACATCCCCCTAAAACAGAGTGACTGTGTCCGTGTTTTGAAAAGCAAAGAAGCTTGCCTGAAAGTGGCCTCGTAAGCTGAGGAATCCTGCATGAAGCTGAAATCTGCATCTGATGCCCAGGCACCTCTTGAAACACAGAGCAGGAGAGCTCGCCCACCGGCTATGCCATGGTGTCTGGCACTTACTTATACTTTATCTTCCATTTTCCTCTATTTGTTTCATGGGTTTACAGTCAACTTAAGCCTCTTCCCCACCAAGCCAATAGTTACAAGTATGGGGAAGTTCCACTTCTGAAAGACAAGGAAATCCCGACCCCTCTCTGGGCCTCAGTTTCCCCATTTGTAAATGAAGGAGGGTGATTTGAATTTAGAGAGCCCTGGGTTCAGATCCCAGCTTAGCCACTTCTTCAGAGACCATGGGCAAGAACCTAACCACTCCCTGCCTCAGTTTCCCCATATGTGAGACGGGTCAATGCTGTGTGGCTCACTAGGGAGTGTGGCTGGAAAGCATCCAGCTCACAAAGCAAATGTCTGATAGTGGATGCTACTCGCGCCTATATTCCCCCTCATTTCTCACCTTCTGGGACCTTCAAGAATCACCGGCTTCTCCATTACCCTGCACGCACCTGGAGGAGGCTTGACGATTCCTGGAGTTGAATTTAGCTTTGAGGTGGGCGGACTCTGTGCAGGCTGCCGGCCCAGGTGAGCCCCCACAGGGCAGGCATCCCTGCATTGTCCCTGCCTTGGAAGTGCCTCGCCCAAAGGGATTTTGTATATAATAGGATTTATTTGCTTTTTGTCCTTATGTGTTTTTAATTTCAGGCATGTGTTTTCTAGTGGCAGCTTACAGGTCGTCCCCCCCAGCACTCTCTGGGGGCACCCTCTGGCCCCCGCCCAGAGAATGGGCATTCTGCCTGTCTGGGAAGGCGCCCCAATCCTCCAGACTCCCCCGAGCTAGGGAGGAAGCAGGAAACTGGGTGCCAGGTGAAACACCAGGCCCTGCCCAGGTGAAGCCTGAGGCTCCAAGGAGCCCCCTGAGGCAACAGAAGAACTTAGCTGGGAACATGGAAAAAGAATTGGAAGTGACGTCTCCCCGACACCTTCACCTGGTGGATTAGGCAACGAAGCTTGAGGACGGATGCATGAGCCCCAGTCAAGTATCAAAAAGTTTCCACAGCAGAGAAACTTCAGTGGCCCAAGGGCCCGTCCAACTCGCTTCATGTGGGTGGGCTGTGGCAGGGGTCCGTGGGCTTGGCCGCAGAGCAGGAAGATAGCTGGTCTCACCAGGCCTTGATTTAGGGATGGGCAACTGCCACAGGAAACTAGACATCGGGGTGCACCAACGTATGTTACAAAGAGCCTCAGTTTCCTCACTTGTAAAATGGGGGTAAGATGCAGAGCCAATGAGATGGGTTAAGTCAACACTAAGCCCATGGCTGACACGTAACTAGTGCTCAACCAACGGTCATGCTGCTGTGCTGCCATTACATCTGCATTTCAGACGGAACAAATGGCCCTGACGCACAGAGCTCGTCCATCACCCATGCATTTCACCTGAGTTGCCAGAACAACCCCTCTCCCGGCCATACCCCACCCCACCTGTCCCTTCCCCAGCCATACTGGACAGCAGCTGCTCCCTCATCTCACCAGAAGCTTCCACACCTCGCTGCCTTTCAGTCTAGGAATTCCTGAAACAGAAAAGTGTTTCCCATGCCATCCCCTTGCTGTCACACGTCAGAAGTGTTGTCATTCAAGGCCCGCCTCTTGGAAGGTTTCCAGGATTAACTATGTCAAAATCCATCACCCCCTCCCTGGCACGCCCATGGCACTTCGTTCCTATGTCTACCATCAAGTAATACAAATTATTAGCTATTAACACCATCACTGCAATCAGAGCTGCCACTAATTACCACCAAGAGAAATTCTCAATTAATCCTCTGAAGAACCCCACGCAGCACATAGTACTGTTTCCCCCACTTTACAGACAAGGAAACTGAGTCACAGAGAGGTGAAGCCACTTGAGCAAGTCCACCTAGCCAGGAGGTAACAGAGGAAGGCTTTGCACTCGGGTCTGTACGGCTTTAAAATCCTTACTCTTCTGAGGAGCGCCGAGAAAGGCAGCTGAAGAGGTGAAACGCACACCCCCAATTCCTGGGGGTTGTCAGTTAAAGGCCCTGAAGGGAGAGGCAGAGCAGTCCCCGTTCGGTGCACACACACACACACACACACACACACACACCCCACCCACCCCCCTTTCCGGCTTCCCACAGTAGCCCTCTCCTGAATGTCCAAACATTTCCCCTTTGCTGAGTCACCTTCGGGGGGGGGGGAATCAATATTTGTTGCCTATCAACTCAGTTATCAAATCAACCGGTATCAGCCCCCAAGGCCACGGCTGATCATTCCAAACGCCCCAAACCCATTTCATTGCAGTTAATAGAACACTGCCTTTTAATCAGTCCCGAATATTTCCGAGAAGGCGGAAGAAATGAGAGCTCCGGGGGAGAAGGGCAGACAGCGCATCCTTGCGTGGAAGGGCCCGGCGCAGTGGGCAGGGGCAGCAGGCCTTCCAGCACAGGGCCTGAGCCCCGCGGGGAGCTCAGCGTGGCTCCCAGGTCTATCTGGGGGGCAGTGATGAACCTCACTCACCAGGCAGATCAGCCAAGGGCAGCTACTTAGAGGAGACAGATCACAAGACACAGCAGCGGAAACCCAACCAGAGAGACACGGCGTTTGGGGCAAAGTCACCAAAGCTGAGGTCCCGTTGATCCTGTGAGAGCCACACGGCATCACCCTGTCACACCCCTTCCTTCTAAAGAAGCGTCAACACTCGCTGTGGCCCACAGCAGGCAGCTCATCGCAAAAAGGACAGCCCAAGTGAAGAGCAAGGGCTGAAGTGGGGTTGAGGTGAGCCCAGCGGGGGCACCCTGACACTAGTCTCTGTGATCTTGGGGTGTCTCTGAAGCTCACTGGCCTGCTAGTTCCTCTACTGAGCAGGAATGGAGTTGCTAATCCCGTCTCTACGTGGAACTCTGAGAACAGCACGGCAATAGCAATAGGGCTGAACCCTCAGTGAGCGTTCTCCGTGTGCCAGGCCCGTTCCTTCAATGCATTGTGTGAATCATCTCGTTTCCCAGGCGAGGAACCGAGGCACAGAGAGGTGAAGCTACGGTCCCACGCCACACACCTGCAAGGGCACAGAACTGAGATTTGAACCTGGCAAGGCCTGGCTACCAACTTGGGCTCCCTTTCCACCTTCCCACCTTCCCTCCAGCCTGTGTGAGACTGTCCAAGCTTTTGGGACCCAACTATAAACAACCGAGTTCAGCAAGACTATTCTTGGGGTTCCCTTTGAACCCTGTTGATCCACGACTACCCATGAGCCATCCTGGGATTTGGCTTCTAAATTAAATCTTTCTTAACACCCCAAATCCATCGACAAGCACTTATTAGGCACCTATCGTGTTTTTTATATTATATATGGAGAAGGGGGAGAGAAAGGCAAGAAATGAAATTCTGGCCTGCCAGGGGCTCTGGCCTGCCTGATGTGAACGCAGTGCAGCCAGGACACAGGTCAATTCGAGACAAAGCCAAAAAAAAAGATGATTGGCGCCCCAACAGAGAAAAAAGGCATAAGACAAAAAGAGAAGGAGGCTGCTGGTGGCAGCTATGGAGCTCAAGCAGGACTTGAAAGGCACGTAGGTTTGGGGTCGGTACAGGAGAGAAGGTGGACACTCCAGGTGGTCAGAACAGCTCGGGCCAACTGCATGGACCCAAGTTGGTCCACACAGAGTGAATCCTGGGATTTTGCGTGAGCTTTTGGGAAAGAGGTGCTTTCTTTCCCCAGGATTGTCAAGCTGGTGAAAGAGAGCTGCCAGGGAAGAGTCCTGGCTGAGAATGAAGCCCACCCACACAAAGAAAAGAGCAGGATGAGATAACATCTTTTGAGCGGCTGGATACAGCCATGCCTGAAGCCAATGACCTGGAACTTTCAGGTCATGTGAACCAAGAAAAATCTTTTCTTATTTAAACTGGTTCCAGGTGAGTTTTTCTCACACACAACATCCTGATCATTAGAGAGTGGTCCCACATTCTCCCTCGCTGTGACATAGTCCCTGAAAAGTCTATTTGAGATTCACACATCAGACAGTTCTTCTGCTTCACGTGGTCCCACTGAGTGTCTCCCTGCATCCTGGCACTGAGCACAGAAATATTCATTGAATGCATGCATGAATGCATGCATGCATGAATGAATGAATGAATGAATGAATGAATGAATGAAGCTCCCTTAATGTCAGTGCACACCTGTCTGGGGAGGTCATATTCACTGCCTCAAACCCATTCCCTGGTCTTTGAGTTGTGAGATAGCCTCTGCACTTTTTGCCAGCTCCTCCTCTGGCCATGAAAATCACAGTTAAGTGATTAACTCCTGGCCCCCCACAGCGCTTCAAAGAGTTCAGTGCTGGAGCGAGGATGGCCAGATAAGGCTCCCTGTTCTGCGGGAAGCTGCCAGGTTGCTCCAGAATCCAATCACCTCCTTAGCTGCAGGAAGCTTGGGGGCACGCTCCATCACCCACCCAACAAGCATTTGCTGGGCAACTACTACATAGCAGACCTTTTGCTCAAAGCATCTAAATGAGTCTAGTTATACAGGACTGAGCACAGGGGCAAAAACCCAGGGGAGTTTCTTTTCCATGAAAGAGAAGAGACTCTGCCCCCACAAGCTGATAAGACCCTCAAAATAAGAGTAGTGTCCGGGCTAGGCGGGAAACTTGCAAACTTACCTGTTGCCAATAATAATAAAATGTATTTTTCTCCTAAAAAAACCCCTCCCTGTAGACATCAAGGCATCAAATTTGAATCTTGTCAATATCTCCGTTAAACAGGCAAGGAATGGTCCCTTGCAAAAAAATAAAATAGCAGTAACAACAAAGTTTTAAAAAATCATTTACCATGCCAGATGCCAGGCTAAATGTTTTAGCTACACTGTCCCACTGAATCCTTGCTACAACTCTATGTGGGGAATTAGAGGCTCAGAGAGGTTAAGTTATTGGTCCAAAGTCACCCAGAACTGGAGGAACCAGGATTTCGACCCTGCAAGATTTCAAAACTTCTCCAAGCTTCAGCTTTCTCCTTTGTAAAATGGAAATAAGTAGACTAGATGAGATAATGTATGCAAAGTGTTACTGCACAAGGCCTTGCCTACGGGAAGGGCTTCACCCAGCTAGACTGAGGGTTTCATCAACGTGCCCCTGACAGGGTTTAAGGCGGGTGGACTCAGGCTCGGGGGAAATACCCCTCTGGACGCAGCCTTGCTGTCTGCCGCCAGTGCCCTACTGACAAGTGCACGAAACAGTTTTGCGTGCCCACAGCCGCCACAAGCCCAAGCTTGCTGGACCTGCCCCAGAGGGGAGAACTGCCAGGTGGCTCTCTTGTCGGCTGGCTCCCGCCCCTGGCTGCTGCCCAGGGTGACTTAACCCATGTCTGTAGCTGCCTTGCCAAATTGTTGGTGGAAAGACAAGCACAGCATTTGGCCCAGCCCACCCATGCAGAACTCTCAGCCCATCACCCGTGCCACAACGCCCGGGCACTCTAGGCCGAATGCCCGGCAGCTGTCTGACAGCACAGAGGGAGCAAGGTTGCAGAGAGTGGGCTACAAGTTGGGTTTTGTTTGTTTTTTAAAAGATGATAGTATGTGCTGATGGGATGTTTTAATCTGGGTTCAGGAATATTCCAGAAATAACAATAATGGCTCACACTCTATAACATACTCCATCTAACCTTTTATGTAAAGTAAGAACTGTAACCCTCACAATATCCCTGCAGTAGGTACTATGAATAGCCCAGCTTTACAGACAAGAAAACTGAACCAGACAAAATGATTTGCCCAAGATCACACACAGGCAGGACACCCTGAACACAGGCTCTCCAGCCCACGCAAATCTGCTGTGATCAAGAAAGGCCCCGAGGTAACAAGTGAGGGGCAGCCCTGAGGCTGGCAGCGTCACAATTCCCATTTTACAGATGAGAAGACTGAGGCTCAGAGAATCTGAGCAGCGTCCAGAAAAGCTGAGATCTGCAATCAGCACTGGTTCCTGATCATACTGAATTTTGCACAGCACCTGGTTTCTACTCTGTAAATTTTGACTTCCCCACTGCAGCTACCCCTTCCTGCAGAAGGTAATTAAAAAAAAAAAAAAAGACAAATCCTGGTGACAGGGAGGTGATCTGGTTGGGGACAAGAATTAAAACCAGGTGCCTCTGGCTCAGTGGAGAAGCCCAGCGGCCACCAGGTTCCCTACAGGGTGTGGGTTTATGGCCCAAGAGAAGCAAGTGTGGCAGCTCATGCCCTGTGGGTGGCAGGGTTCAGGGTCGCTGTGGCATGTCCATCTGGGGTATCCCTAACTATCTCTGGTGCTGTGGCCACAGCCCCTACCACCCAGCTGGGGGACCTAAGCCTGGTCTCCCGGTGGGCCAGATCAGAAACTGTCAACGAGAGGCCCCCATCACCAGGGGCAGGAACGCCTTGAAAAAGCACATTCTGTATCATAAAATAACTTCATATTTATTTGGAAAGCAGCACCCCCTCCAGAAACAAAACACCCACTGCTTATATGGCGCAAGCTACAGACATAAAGCTCAACAGAACCTCCTCAGCTGGAACAGGGTGGATTAACAAGGGCACCACCCTCAGAAGCATCTGGAGGTTTCCTGAATCTCTGACTAGAGCTGGGGCCGATGGGACCCTGGATGCCATCTAACATTGCCTGCCATGCTGTGTTCTCAAACCCAGAGTCACCCAAGGACGACTCCTCTGGGGTTTCCAAATGTGAGAGGACGAGGGAGTGCCACACACACTCTCACATGCAACGTGCTCATGTCACAATCTCACACGCAACATGTGCTCTCACAGATTCTCTCACACGCAGTATGGCTCCCACGCTCACGTGCAGTGCATGCTCACACAACATGCCTCCTCACGTGACAGCCTCCCCCACATGCGCTCACATGTTCCAATGCACATACACTCGCATGTGTACATACTCTCACATGCACACAAAAGTCGGTGTACAGACCCACAGACACACACTCATATACTCAGGTGCCTCCCCAAAATGTGCACACACCCAGGCACAGATAGAAAAAGACACGCAGGGCCCCTGAGAAACAGCCAGCCACACCCATGGCCACCTCGCGATGACACACACGGACAGACACAGAAAGACACACACAACTCAAGAAGACACATATACAGAAAAAGACCCACACCCCGTCTCGAATGTGGACAATTCCCAAAACCACGTCGCACACAAAGACACACAGAGAGCCCCACACACTGGGCTGGACGCACACACAGACAGGGGGACACGCGCGCACACACAGTCACAGCCCGCTGCTCCCACGCCCCCAGGCCTCCCAGCGGAAGGTAGGTCCTGGCACTCACCCTGGGCAGGCTGTCCAAAGCCCGGCGGCACCGTCCTTCCGGCCCCAGCCCAGCAGCCTCAGCCCGCTCCGAAGGCCCGTCAGCAGCACCACCAGCAAATAAAAAGCCAATGTGCAAAAATAAAACCGAAAGGCTGCGATAAAGCAGCCCCCTTCCCACAGGACTCTGCACTGACGCAGGTTCTGCTCTCTGCAATAAACATTTTCATTCTAATTTTAAAAGACATTAGCATTGCCTCTTTGGCTCTCAATTCAGCCAGACGGTGCCTCGCCTGCTGGGCTGCCCACCGGTTACACTGGGCAGCAAGGGGACACAGGGTCTCGGGCCTCGCGCCCCAAACCTGCAGGTCACCCTTCACAATGCTTACAGACCTAGGCACCTGCTGGCCACCTGGGTCTGATTTTCCATTATCCTCGCAGACCCCAGTTTTAACACCCGATAAAGCAGAGATAGCTCCAAGCTTCCCCGGGAGAATCCTGTCTCACCCCAGCCAGGATCCCTGCGAATCCAATCCTCCCCTCCCATATGGGCACCATAGACAAGGAAGGCGGCTTTCAAATGCTGAGTCAGCCCCCCAACAAACGGGGGGCTCCATGTGAACTGGGGCACTGTTCTCCACCCCCAGCTCGACACTCACCCTGCCTGAAACTTGCTTTATCTCATGCCTCTCAGCAGTGACCCTTCAGGCAAGGACTTAGGGGAGAAGGGAAACCACACATTAGTCTTGGAAAGCAAAGGGAGCTATTTTTATGAGCTCAGAAGCCTAGACCCCAAAAAGGTGGTCTCGCTCTACCCTGCTCACACCTGAGGTCACAGACACTCTGATCAGGTGACGTCTGCAAAGCCAACCTCTAAGGCTTTGCCCACGCTGTTCTCTCCTCCTAAAACCTACTTTCCTGTCTCTTTGCCAGAGCTGTACCTGGTCATCTTCTGAGGCACTTTATCCCATATTGTTGGGCGTCTAGGGATCCCACGTTGAGTGGGGCAGCCCAGTTCCTGCCTTCATTGAGCCATAATGTAGGCAGCCTCCTTCTGGAAGCTTCCTCAGCCTCCCAGACTGTGGAGCACCTCTTCCCAGCTCCACGGCCTCCTGGGCTCCCCACTTAGGGGACAGCTCTTCCCAGGCTGCTTGTCCCTGCCTGTCCCTGGTCTGTCTCCAGGGGCTATGATGAGGGGCTCCCTGAGGGCAGGGGGCCGTCTGCCACGGTCTCCCTGCACCCGAGACCCCCTGGCACAGTGTGAACCCAACAGGTGGCTGCTGAGTGGATAAATGAACAAACAGCTCACGTGGGAGAGGCGCAGCTCACGGTCTTCCCTCCTCAGGATTTTCAGAGACACCAGGAAAGGGAGACCCAAGTAAGTGCTCGCTAGACAGGAGACCTGTCAGCTCCTATCTGCTCTGCCCTGGGGCTGAGGCTGCATCCCCTCTGGGCCTTCCCAACTGTTTACACATCACTGGGTCCAGCTGAAGCTCCGTAGGCCCCAAGTGTACAAATGTTGGGTGGAAAAGAAATGTCAACAGATGGCTCACAGCAGCTCAGCAGCCTATCGGGGCCTCTTGAATCTCCCTTTGAAACATTCCTACATGAGTCCTCTCCTGGGCAGCCCCAGGCCACCACGGCACGGCCCGTGCCCCCCCGGCACAGGCCTGGGCGACGGCAGTATGTCCTCCCCGTCTCCCAACTCTGATCTTATCCTCACAAACCCTCCTCTCCATGGCGGCCCCGTGGGCTCCTTGCAAAAGGTAAGTGGTAACAAGTCACTGCCACGCTAAGCTCAAACCCCTCCATGGCTACCTGCCGCTCCTAGACTTAAACCCCCAAATCCTCACCCTGAGCTGCCAGGGAAAGTCCAATCTCTACACGTGGCCCAGGAGGCCCTGCCTGATGTGACACCCACCACCTGCTCCAAGCTTCCCTCAATCTCCAGTGAAATGATTTGTCAGTTCCCAATACCCTTGGTTCTCATCCTCTGTGCCAGCACCCATGCTGTTCCCTGGGTCCAATGCTGTTCCTTGGTGTAGAATGACCACCTTTAACTCCTGCCTGGCAAATTCATCCTTCCAGACCTGCTGCAAACAGACCCTTTGCGGCGCCTCACCAGCTCCTGGCTCTGAGCGCCTGCACAGCGTGGACCCAGTGCCGTAGGAAACAGCCATCTTGTGCTGTCATGGGTGGCCTTCTCTCCCCAGGACCCCCGGGAGAGCAGGAGTCCCACCTTACCTATCGAGGGCTCCCCGGTCTGGCCCAGAGTAGACACATTAATGCGTATTAGTGATCACTGCTGGGATGAATGTCATGTTCAAGCTCCCTCTGCTCCTGGTGCCTTGTTCTAAATTCTCGTAGTAGTTTGTTTCTAATAAATCAAGACAAA
The DNA here is from genome assembly GCF_036562045.2 of Rhinolophus sinicus. Lineage (NCBI taxonomy): Eukaryota > Metazoa > Chordata > Mammalia > Chiroptera > Rhinolophidae > Rhinolophus > Rhinolophus sinicus. The sequence continues at coordinate 33,050,181 of NC_133765.1, forward strand.
ATGAAAGATCCAGATGCTTCTGCTTCTTCCCCAACTCCCCATGCTCCAGTCCGGAGGTAGAGGGCTTGGGGATCAGTGTGTGAGCCGTGGGGGGGGTGGGGTGTCCTCAGAAGTGACACAGAAAGGACGGGGGAGATGACAGGCTCACCACCCCAAGACAGGCAGCTGAGTACGTGAGACCCTCGGGCTTAGACCAGAACAACACAGGTCTCCATTCCAAGGCCACCCTGTGGGTCTCAGGGGACGCACACTGATCTGAGGCCCCCAACCCCCTTCCTGGAGCTCCCGCCAGCAGTCAGGATGGGGTTAACACGAGGCAGGCTGTGGGAAAGGGACGGGAAAGACCCCCAGTGTCGGGTCTCAGGGGTGCTGCGCTCTGCCCGATGGGCTGGCAAGACCTTGCTTTTAGGATTTAACACTTATCTTGAGGAAAGAGACTCACTCTCTGAGGCCAAGATCTTTGCTGCCCAACTTCCTCTGGCGAGGTCTCTGGGCAATTCCATCTCCACGCGCAAACCCGCCCCGTGGCTGAGCTGGCCTGGTGTTCGGGAGGAAAAGAGGAGACTGGAGACTCAGCTGGGCTGGGAGGCGGGGGACTTAAAACATCAGAGAAGCGTGGCAGGCAAAAGGAATGCTGTGTGGCCTCTGGCAAGTGCCTTCACCTCTCTGAGCCTCAAATGCCTCATCTAGGAAATGGGTATAGTAATAAAAATTCCTGAGATCCCACAGAGGGAGCAGGCAGCCTGGAGCCTGGCCTCCCACTCTTCTCCACTCATGGGGGCCAGTATGACAATGATTTGGGCAAACTCAGCTGGCTTCTGGAGAAGATGAAAGAACGGAGGGGAAGAGAGTAACCCAGAGCGGACAAGGAGCCTTGGCCTGAACAGTAGGGAACTTGAGCCCGTGGTTCCAGCCCCGCCACCCCCGCTCCACACCCACTCAGAGAGGCTCCACTGGAGACCCTCCAGGCAACTGCAGAAACGTCCCCGGGCTCCGGTGAGGAAAACGCGCTGAGAGCTGGGCAGCTCTCGGCTCTCCTCACTGACAGGCACTGTCACTCATCCATGAGCCGCTCTCGTCAGGTGGGCCCCAGCTCTCATATTGCCTCCTGCTCTATTTGGTTCTGGGGGACATGAAACTTCCTGGGCCTGAGCCCTTGCTGGAGTCAAGGGTGGGAGTGGGGGCTCAGGGTCTAAGCTGTGGGGGCAGCTCACAGCTCCGGCCCTGAGCAGATCCCGAGAGCTGCCAAGCCTGTGGGGAGCGAGCTCTGGGCAGCTCCAGAGCTAAGCGTTAGGCCAGCCTTGCCTGCCTGCACAGGTCGGTGTGTCCCCATTGTGGCTTAGAGACCTTGAACAGGAGCACGAGTGTTCAAAGCAGACAAAACAGACAGAGGTTATGAGTTCTCTTGGGCCATGAAGAGCAAAAGTCAGGATGATGATAATAATAATTGTAACATCAGGAAAACCTTAATAATAATAACTGCGATGACGTACTGAACAGCGGCTTTACGCCGGACCTCATGCAGGGTCCTCCCCCAGCGTTCTCTCATTCACTCCTCAGCACTGCCCGTCGGGAAGGTTGGTAGCATGGTCACTTCTTTTACAAATGAGGAAGCTGTGATTTAAAATAGTGAAGTCACGTCCCCCACTATCCCATTTTACAGATCAGGAAACAAAGGCCCAGAGAGGGCACACAAGCAGGTAAGAGAGCAGAATCTGGTCCCCAGGTTACCTGACCTTCATGCTCTTAACCACAACTGTTTCCTCCCCAGCCAAACCCATGCCAGTCATTCAACAACCAGTGGCCAAGCCCATAAGAAACTCCAGGGAGCGTTCGGGGCTGGGGAGACTGGTGAACGTGACCACACGCCTGCCTGCTCTTGTGGCTGAGCAGCTAACGGGGGAAAGACCGATACTGAAGGCTCCATCGCTCCCAAGGGCGAGGGGCGCCAGGGAGGAGACGAGGGGAGGACGTTATAACAGAGTCTGTCTTCTCCCAGAAATCAAGAGAGCTCCACTGGTTAAACAAGATGCTTTCCAGGCTGCACAACAGGGCAAGACAGACACTCATTAAACAATAGTTTAAATCCTTTCTGTTGCTTCAAATCATGGGTGCTACCAAAGGGCCAGGTACTGTTGTAACCCAGGCCCAACAGAAAGACCCATTTCCTTGTTATAATACCCTCCCCACAGACCCTCCAAGCTGAAGGCAACAGCAGAAGTTACATAACGGGCAGGAAAGCCAGGCCTGGCATGACCCTCCCCGCTCCCTGCCAGCTCCAGGCCCCTGTAAAACTTCTCCTGACCTTCTGGCCACAAGGAGGTGGCAGGGGCTGCTCATAAGGGACCCGGGAGCGGCCCCTGCCTCCCCTCCTTTGCGCAGCTCTCAGAATTATCGATTCTGCCACTGGAACGGCCAGGATAATTTTGCTTAGCTTCAAATACCTGGTTCTCATGAATTCTCCGGCCAGGAGGTTATAAAGCGTCTTCTAAAACATGGGGGAAAGATTAAGCCTGCTTATGGTTAATAATACACTGCACCCTGTCCGTCAAGCTGCCTGTCTGCTATTGAAAGTTCACTATTAGATACTTATTTAAACAGCCTCGCAAGGCTTCCAAGGAAAGTGCAGTTATGCATCCCCCTCCTTGCCGGCTCCAACGACTACAGATAAACATCAATTCGCTGCTGCAGATCACAGTCACAGTAAATAAATTTTTCAGGAAGCTCGAGACCCGCACAAAGGCTCCGCCAAGCTCCCATTTCACATAACATCAATGTTTGGCCTCCAAGAAATAAAAGCTCTAAGGTGCCCGTCGCTAGGGCAAAATTATCAATTGTCAAGTCACTTTTAAAAGAGAGGGAAGAGCATTTCTGGGAGACATTTCCTCCTGCAGCAAAAAAAGAAAGAAAGAAAAAGAAAGAAAGAAAGAAAGAAAGAAAGAAAGAAAGAAAGAAAGAAAGAAAGAAAGAAAGAAAGAAAGAAAGGATGGACAGTCATACAGTCATTTCACCTGCAAACCAACCACTGGGACTGTCCCCCTAAAAGCCCAGGTGCCCACCCCCGGGATCCTGGCCCTGACCCACCACCTCTGGGCGAGCTGCAGCAGCCACAGCTCAGAGCAGAGGGTGCTGGCGGAGTTCAGTGACTCAGGCTTTGGGTTATTTTTACTTTCTCAAAGTGGGTTTTTTCCCCTACTGCTTTTAGAAGTGGCAGACGAGGTTTGTCTATTATAAAATATTTGCTGCAAACACACACATACACATACACTTGCTCACTCACCACCCCCCACACAGTTCCCGTCTGTGTAAAAATCTCAAGTCTCTGGTGTGAGAGATAGGAGATGGGGAAGCTGAGACACCGTCCTGGACAAACCAGGGTTTACGTAACACTCTAGGCCTCGGACTCAGCACAATTGCCCTGGAGCTGGGAACCCGGAGGAGACGCTATTTTGCAGATGGGGAAACTGAAGCATCGAGGAGCCTAAGGAGGGAAGACGGCACCAGAGAAGTGAACTTGGATGTACCTGCATTCACATCTCAGCTCCACTACCTTCCAGCTGAGTGGCCTTGGGCAGGTAACTAAACCTGCGGGAGCCTCAGTTTCCTTACCTGTAAAACAGGGACTGTGGCAGTCTCTGTGTCACAGGGTCACTGTGAAGATTAGCTCCTAAATTCATACTCGTTAGTTTTACTATTCTAGGGCTCAGACCCTCCTGGCCAATCATGGCAAGTACAGGGCTCAATGTGAAAGCAGGGAGCCCTGTCCTTAGAGCAGCACATCCAGCCCTCATTCTGGGCCTGTCACTTCCAGTCACAGTCACTCTCTCTGTCCCAGCTTGTCTGTTCAAACAATGAGACCTTGGACTCATCAGTCTCTAGCATTAAAATCCACATGTGATGTCTTCGCAACTACCTCATAGGGAAGGTACTGCTATTACCCCCAATTTACAGAAAGGAAAACTGAGGCTCAAGGAAAAGCGAGTTGTCGAAGGCCAAGGAAACAGAAACGGCCCCCGACCTCAGCTCAGCCCTGCTCGGAAGTCTCTGCTCCTCCTCCTGACCGCAGTCAAGACTCCAAGTCTCAGTTTTTCCGTCAGTGTCACATTCAGGACTAACACGTGGAGCCCTTCTTCCTGCCTATGGTGAGGGAGTCAGCCCCATACCCTTCCCTACTTCCCCACAGAACTCCAAACAAAGCTTGGTGTGAAAAGGACACTCTCGCTCTCAACATTTTCTAAAGAGGTTTTGTATGGGGTTGAACAGCGCTTCACGCCAATAGCACATCCACCTGGAACCTCAGACTACGACCTTAAATGTAAAACGGTGACATCACATCTATCTACTTCGTGCGACTGCTATGAAGACCTGAGTCAATATATTGCAAAGGAGGAATTCAGGCGATCGTCTCTAATATTTAACGAAGTGCTTTCAGTCCTTCACTCTTTTGACATCGAACTTTTCATTGTGGGATAATTGTAATTCCCATGCAGTGGTAACAAAGAATGCAGAGAAGTCTCTTGTACCTTTCACCCACTTTCCCCTGGTAGTAACTAACCACTTCCAAAACCGAGGCATGAAATCACGACCAGGATGCTGACACTGGTGCAGCCATCTCCATCCCCACACGGCTCTGGACATTGTCCTTTTGAACCACACCTACGTCCGTCCCTGGCTCCATGTCTGTTCTCCATTTCTCTCTGTCTTTTCAAGAATGCTATATAAATGGAATCATACAACGTGTCATCCTTTTCGGGACTGGCCTTTTTTACTCAGCATAATTCCTTCCAGATGTATGCAAGTTGTTCACGTATCAACAGTTCATTCCTTTTTATTGCTGAGTAGTGTCCCATGGATGTGCCACAGCTGTCTGACCACGGACCTGCTGAAACACATCTGCGTCGTTTCCACTTTGGGGCTATCATGAATAACGCTGCTGTGAACATTTATGTTTCGGTTTTTGTGTGAACTTAAGTTTCCATTTCTCTGGGATACAGGCACACAATATCAACAAATAGTTACTGAGCACCTACTATGTGCAGGCGCTGTTCTAGGCACCAAGGATAAAGCAGCAAAAGAGGGAGACAAAGACCTCTGCCCTCCTGGGTAATACAAAACTGAATCATTGAGCAGATAATTACAGCGAAGTCCACTCTACAGCAATACATGCAGAAATGGATAGAGTCCGCGGATTAATGATAAAATTAGTAGCTGCTCCCACAAGCTAGGTCAAGTGCTAAGCACTTGAGTGCATTTTCGCAGGGGAAAAGCATCACCTTCTGGTTAGACCTGCATCGCTTCAAGATAAAGCAACATTTCGAAGGGCCAGAACACTCTGGGGCGACGTTTCACGCAGGGCGGTTTCCTTGGGAAGCTCCTTGTTACATGGGAATGAGACGACAATATTCCCATTTCACAGGTGTTAGGAAGCACCAACACCATCACCTGACAGCTCAGATAACAGTAACATTTCTTGAATGTTTACTCTCTTTGGCATCACATCACCACTTTTAATCCCCATAAACCATAAACTACTCCTGGAGGTAACTGCACTATTAGCCCATTTTACAGAAGAGGAGACTAAGGTTACAAGAGGTTAAGCAAGTTGCCAAAGGGTATAGGGCTGGGAAGGTCAGAGGCAGGATTTGAACCCTCAAGGACAGAGACAGGTGATCTGATGGCCTAAGAAAGGCCCCCACTTCCGCGATGTTAACTGTCTTCCTCTCCTGGGCGCCAGGCAGCTCATTAAAGGCTGCGGGCAGCGACCTTTTCCAGTATAAATTGGACAGCTCCTCATTAACTATGAAAGACCTAAAAGCTGATCACCTCAATCAATACGTCCTAAGCTGTCATCATTATGAAAAGAAATAATCAGGTCAGCCAAACCTGTTCCCTGTGATCAAAACGCTTCCCTCCTCAGTGCCCTCCTTTGGCCACACAGTCCCAGATGCCAGTGGGCTAAGCACTCTCTCCATCACGAAATACACTTCATTGTAAGTCCTGAACTCCTGACATCCATTGCTCTCATGACAATTAAAATGCCAGCCATGATATAATAGTAATATTTAACCTCCAGTGTCACCAACATCTTCGGCAGGAGCAGAGAGCTTGTTCCTTCTCACCAACAGGGGTTGGCAGCCAGTGGATAATTACTGTGCCCAGGATCACAGGGGTCTCAACGTGCCGCTATGCTGCAGCCAGGTTGAGTAGAAGCACACCCAGAAATTATGCTGGGCATAAGGCGGGAACCTCCGGATGCTGTTGGCTGCTTCTATTCCTGATTTCTCATTTCACGCCACTAAGACATCTCCCAAACAATGCCGGGCACAGAGAGGGCTTTCCATCTACATTCACTCATTTCACGGTAATGCACTGCGCATCTGTTCTGTGCAGACCCCTTGCTGGAAGGTGCAGAGACAACAGGGAGCAGGAAGGCGTCTCAGAGCCTACACTTCAATGGGGCAGACAGACCCCAATGCAATAAACAACCCAATGCCCCATTATAGATTAAGACAAACGCTAGAAAAAGAACCAAAGGGTGCTGACATAAGAATAAAGGGAAAATGTGCTTTAGTAAAAATGGCCAGTGAAGGCCTCTCTGGGGGGACATGGGAACTAAAGAAACCAGCCAGAAAAAAGAACATCCTGGGCAGAGGAAATAGCATATGCAAAGGTCCTGGGGCACAAATAAGCATTTAAGGAATTCCATCCACACTGTCTTCAATGATGTTTCTCAAACCTTCCAAACACATTCCCCCTTCAGGGAATGCCTGGAACACCCTCCCACAGTTTTCTGCATGACCTGCTCCAGATGTGTGCTGATAAATGCTTAACAACCAGCTCTCTGGGAAGAAAGCCCTAATTTGTGGCATTTGCCAATTTCCATGCTGTAAATACTCCCACCATGGCTGATGTCAAGCTACCAGCCAGACGTCACTGAAGAAGGAGCTGGGAAGAGATGGGCACAATTGGCTGTCATGAGCCTACACAAGCCAACTCCAGCACCACTGGCTTGCTCCTTCATTTCATTAATTCAGGCATCTATGTGTCACCTAATCGGAGAAACCTGTCCTAATCGCCCCCCAATAAAAACAGCACCCCATCCCCTCCTCTGCCCTGTTTTACTTTTCTTCCCCTCCTCTCACACCTGGTTTTCATTTGTTTCTTTACCACCTGTCTCGCCGGACTAGCAGGACAGCTCCATGAAGACAGGAAATTGTGCTGGCCAGTTCACTGCTAAATCACTAGTGTCCAGAACAACACTTGGCACATAGCAGATGCTCAATAAACAGTAAGAGAATGCAAGGATGATGAGAAGGCCCGCCTCACTGGGCTGTGGCGGCAGGAGGCAGAGCAGGTGAAGGTGGGCGGGTCAGCAGGGCCGATGACCCATGGCCTGGAGACTCTGACGTGTGCCTTCGCTTTCTTCTAGAAAGCTCTACACAATTGAGCTACAAGACGGATTTGTGTGTTAAGACACCCGCTCTGGATGCTGGCGGGGAGCAGCCGGAGGAAGCAAAAGCTGAAGTGACGAGCCCCCTGAAAATGCTTCTACGGTTGGCCCAAGTGGTAGAGACAAAGAGACCGAGAGATACCCCGGAGCGGAATTTCAGGGAAAGAATCCTCAGGCTTTGCGGGGGATCGTGGGGGGTATGGGGACCCCCACTGGTCCCACTGCCTCTCTCGGTTTGTCGAGTCCTCTCCAGAAGAGGGTCATCGGGGAGCCAGGGTGACAGAGGGCCCAGCGGGCTGTGTGCCGACCCCCCCCCACCCTCATTATACAGTGTAGTCGCTCTGCCAGGTCTTCACAGCCACTCTCATACCGTTTGGCTTTTAAAATAGAAGTTCCCTGTGAAACTGCAAATAATTCACCGTTGAGAGTCCTTAAAATGTTCACAGGTATTTAAAATGCTATATAATCGAGTTCGCAAAAATGTAAAGTGTAAGCGTTAAAGTACTTTAATGTTCTAATTAAAACCAACCACTTATGCCCTGACGCTGACTCCTGTTTACTATTTCTGTAATAGCCAGTGGCCTGTTCTGTGGGGAAAACAAATTTTTTAAAAATTGGCCTTAAGTAAAAAAAAGGGAAAAAGTTACGTTTGCTCTCTCCAGCAGTGCACTGAAGGAACTGAAAATCATCCTTTCAGAATATCCACAGGTTGCCAACTGCTAAGGTGTGGGGGTGGGGTGGGCAGGGGGCATCTGTGGGCCCCTCCATCTGCTCCCCTGGAAACAGACTGGGCAGGAAAGGAACGAAAGAAAACCTTTATGCCTCAGGGTTCTGAGAACGACCACAACAGATGCCACTAACCACCCACCACACCAGTCAAGGTTTTCAGTGTTGGAGGCCAGGACAAAAATCGTATTTATTTAAAAGGAGATGAGTCCGGGCTCTCTCTGCCCCACAAACCCTGGTCTCTGTCAAGCACGGCCACGATGCCTTTGTATATGCTGTTCCCTCACACTCCCCCCTGCGAACTTCTACTAAGCCTTCCACTCTCAGCGCAAACGTCCACTCCTCAAAGAAGCCTTCCCTGATTACCTCCACCCAAGTACTCGAGGAAATCCCCGTTGTCTCGTACACTCTCACTGCTCTCCTGTGCCAACGGGTGGCTTGTCACCCTGCCATCACCCAACAACCTTGAACAAGCAGGTTCTCTGGGTCAAACACGGGCTGCCCTGCCAATAGCAGCCGGTGACCAGGGCCCAGGCCTCTCCTCCCCACACACGACCTCCCCTGTCTCCCCTTCCCAAAATGTTAACAGTGTGGAGGCTGAGACACCTTGTGATAAAAGCATTTTGTAAGCATCGTTCCAAATATCTCACTCCTGCTCAAATGCCTTCTGTGCCCCGCTATGGACACCAAGCCATTCGGCAACGCTTCTTCCCGACATTCACGATCCCACAAGGTCCCAGCCTAACTCCCACAGCACGTGACACGAGCCACCTGCTCGGTGCTTCCCAGGCGTGGCTTTGGCCTTCCCACCTCTGGCCCTGCCCAGGATACTCTCTTCTGTCTGTCGGCCTGTCAAGTCTTCCAGCTTTCAAGGCTTGTTTCAAACGCCTGTCCTCTCTCCCAGGCTCCACAGCTGATCTACCGCTGATCTCATCTAATCACTGTCTCTCTTCTGCTCCCACATCTCGGGGTGCACCTTCCCCCAGGCCACTTGCCTCCCGTCCACTCTGGTCACTGCTGTCTGTGCATCTCTCAAGGTTCTTTGGGAAACTTGCTCTCGTTCCTCTCCCCCTTAAAGTGTCCCGCACAGTACCTGGCACACAGTAGGTGTTCAAGAGACATCAAATTAATTTCAACACCTCTTCCCAAACTCCTCAAAATGCAAAGCAATGTAGGCTGTCTGTCTTCTATTTGGACTGATTCCGACCGATCCTCTTAGTTTCGCCTACGATGCATTGTGATGTCTACCTTTCCCTTCATCTCAACTCAACACAAAAGTCCGAACTGCTCTGTCTGCAATGTGAACAGAGACACAGATGCCACTAAGCTACCTGCTGTCCCCACACAGACACCCCCAACCTTCCTGGGGACATTCCTGCTCTCTTCCAGCAGGTTCATTTCAAATGACAAAATAAAATATTCTCAATGCTGAAAACCTACACCCTCCTTAAGAAAGCCAAACACAGAAATCGCCTACAATCTCTACCACCCAAGGAAAATGCAAAAGAGACCTCAGAATCATTCCACTCCAGGTGGGGGAGCTCGGGCATGTATTTACCCACCAACTTCCGAGAGAGAGGCCTGCTCCGAAGATTCCATCCCAGCACATCTGCCCTGCCCCCCAGTCAGGGAAAGCGGGCTTGCAGTTTTGGACAAAAGCCCCCCGGACACAGACACGTCATCAGCAGGTAGAAGCCCGCCCAACACCACTGAAAGTCCTAAGGGAATGGTGACAGAATCTGCTAATCTGCTTTCGCCTCTGCCTCAGGCTACACAGTGGATGACTGCTGTCCCAGCACCAACTCCCACTGCATCTAGCAACCTCCCCTTACTTTTATTTGGGGGTCCCTGTCCCATCCCATCCCACTCCCTCCCAACTGTCGGGACCATCTGCCATGCTGTGTTGGCCAGCCAGCATGAGCATCTCCTTGTTGGTGGAGAAGCCTCACCTTCTGTGAGTCTGGGTGAAGGCTGAGTGGTTTCTGTTGCTTGCCATTAAGAGTCCGGGGCGGGGTTCCTCCACCTCACGGAGGTGGAGCTCAGGACACCGGCCTGGGCCGGTGAACGAAATCTCCTTCTCCTGGCTGGGAGGAGCTCTGCTTTTGTGATTTACAGAAATCACACACTATGTGCTGCTCAGCACTGTTTTATACACACAGCAATGTGCTGAGAATGCTTTCCTGAGGCAATAAATATCAGTTAATTTTCCCTTCTGAAAAATGAAAAACTTCCCATACTTAAGAAAAAAGAAAACAAAACCAAATGAACTTTGTTTGGAGGAACTGGAGACATGCCTTGAGAAAGCTGGAATGCCCGAATTTGCAAACCTTGGCTGGACACTGGGCAGAGATGAAAGTTGAAGGCAAACCACAGGACACGCCCCCACCTCTACAACAGCTAATCAGGACCAGTGATGGGGTGGTGAGGGCTGGTCCCCAGGTCCCAGACACTAAGTCTGCTTCCCCGAAATGCCCCCATAATGGGGGGGGGGGCTTTATTATTCATTTTGTACTTATGACATAAGAGCTGCTATGTACTGAAGAATTCTGTGGCAGGAGCTGTACCAAGAACTCAACATTGTATCTTCACGATGATTCTATGATGGTTATTACCAACAGCATCTCCATTTATAGATGAGCAAACCGAGGCTCAGAAAAGCTTAGTAGCAGTACCAGTAGTAGTAAAAATAACTCTCGTTTGTTGAGAGTGTGCTATGTACCAGGGAGTGCTCTAAATGCCTTACGTTGATTTATTTCATTCATTTCTTCAACAGATATTTACTGAGCACCTTCTCGGTGCCAAGCCCCATTGTAGGTGCTAGGAAGACAGCAGTAAGCAAAACAGACAAAAATCTCTGCCCTGCTGCGGCCGACGTTTTAATGGGAGAAATCAGTAAACAAGATCAATAGTTAAAAGATATACTATGATCAATCATGTTAAGCACCAACGAAGAAAAGATATACAGCTGGTATATGCCCATGCTGTGAAATTTTAGGCAAGGTGGCCAGAGAAGGCTTCCCTGAGAAGGTAACTGTTGAGGAACAACCAGACAAAGTAAAAGCTATGCCAACATGTGAGAAAAAAGGGAACAGCAAGTGCAAAGGCCCTGAGGTGGGAATGAGTCCTCCCCCCGGCCCCCCCCCACCCCGTGCAAAGCAGCAAGGAGAAGGCCAGATATCATCATTCCCACTTTACAGACGAGGAACTGAGGACCAGAGCACAGAAGTGTCTTGGTCAAGGTCGCAAAGCAAGCAAGGCCCCAGGACCAGAAGCCAGGACTTCGGACAGTAGGTCAGGTGGTCCCACTGAGCTCTCTCAGTGAGCCATGACTGCACGCCATCCTGGATTAAGGTGACTGCGACAGCCTGCTTGTCACCAAGGAGAGCTGAGAAGTGAGGCGTCCTCCTACACAGCCCCAAAGCCACATGGACACTCCCAAGCTTGTGGACACGCACACAGGTGAGCGTGCAAGCCCTCTGCCCCCGGCAAAGCAGGTGGCAGAACAGCATCGCTGAGGGATGAGCAAAGATTAAGCTAATAAATAAAGCTGCCCAATCAATGGTTCTTGGAGCAGCGCACTGGGGAACAAGAAATCACTACTCGTGCCGGGAAAGCCCAGTTCCTCCAAGTCCCACCAAATCCATGACTCCAAGCAACAGCACCAAGGAAGACGAGCTGAGCAGGGAAGAGAGAGGTGTCAGGGCCCGAGAAGGGGCTGCAGCCCACCAGGTAGAGCCAGTGCCCCTGTGGGGACAGAGCCAGGAGTGCAGTGTCCAGGCCCTCGGCCTCACGTGGAAAGGTGCTGGCTCAGGTAGTAAATGGCCATCAACTGGGATTGGATGGCCATGAGCTAGTTGGCTGTCAGCTGTAACCAGTGAGCCATTGGCCACTAATATAACTGCCGTGACTACGCTAGCAGAAAAATGGGGGCTAGCAAGAAGATGGTGGCTGAGCTAGCAAGCGCGGATTGCAGTTAGCAAGTGGGGTTGGTTGGCAGAGAGAAGTGGATGGCAGGTTGCGGATAGTGTGGCTCCTGCTTCCTGTGTCTCCAACCCAGCCGCCAGTGAGAATATAGTGGTATGACTCCCCTACCTATGGCTCCAGGGGTGTTCCTTTCTGGCCTCACCATGTCCTGCGTTCTTATGTGGGGAGTGGGACCACAGACCCTACATGACAGCCCCTCTCTGAGCCTTACCTGTAACAGGGCTGCTGACCAGCCCCTGCTCTGAACGCCCCTGCAGGTGAATGTCACAGCACCTCACAAATGGGGCGGTCAATTTTGACTAACACATGCCTAGGGCATAAATTCAGAGGCTATAATTGTGAGAGAAGGTCCATCTCCTACCCACCCCATGTCCTCCTTGCCAGGGGCAACCACTGTTGGCAGTTTCTTATGAGTCCTGGAAAGTTCTATACCAAGACTTACTCTCGCTTGTTTGTACATGCAAAGAGCAATTTGCCTGAGGTCACCGGCTTGTAAAAGGCAGTGCTGAGAAGCGCCATGTCTATCTGACTTCAGAGCCCAAGTCCCCAGCCACTGTGCCACTGTGTTCCCAGCTTTTCCAATGTGAGGAAAAGTCTGGAGGCCCAGTCCAGACAGATGTTCTGCACAAAGAATCCTCCCACTCCCACGGACTGGCCACTGCAGGCGTGGGGCTACAGGCCCCAGCCGGCCCCAGCACCTGGCCTCCACCCGGAACTGCCGAATCCGTTCCCTTCTTCCCACTCCATGCTGTGGCCCCGGTCCATACCTCCATCACGGGGCCCCAGGATGGCTCTCAGCCCTACAACCCCCTTTTCTCAGAGCGACCTTCTCTCAGGCAAAACTTGAACAAGCCACACCCTTGCTCAAAGCCTTTCCAGGGCTCTCCATGGCACTGCGGGAAAAACCCAGTCCTTCTTCTGCCTACCTCAGCCCCTCTCTACCTTCTAGCCTCGCCTCCCGTCTCCCCCGGGTCATCGCCTCCCGGGCTCCTTCAGCACGCCCGCCTCCAGCCCTTCCTGCTTAGTGCTCTCTGTCCATTTCTCTTCACTCACAGATCTTCCCTGACCACAACAGAAATCAGGTGTTCTGGTTATTTTCAGAGCTTCCTCAACAACACTTCACATGTTTTGTAATCACGCAGCTTGTTTTTTCTTTACTGCCTCCCCCACACACACCGGAATGTACACTCTATGAGGGCAGGAACCTGTCTCTCCTAACAACGGCTTCATGTCTGAAGCCCACCAAAGTGCCTGGCACACAGTGTGGGCTCAACTGTTTGTTGAATTGATAAATAAAATGACCAGAAGCAACACCCCTCCACAATGAACCTTCTATGAATTCAATTTGCTCGTTGGCCCACTTCCACACCACTGTTTTGAAAATCTCAGGGGACAAGGTGGGAAACCCCAGCTACCCCCAGAGCTAAACTGCCTTTGCCACCCCAGGCTGCCACCGGGACCCCCTTTGTTTCCTCCCCCTTTTCCTTGCTGTTCCATTAAGCAAAATTTCTCCATTGGCAAATAAATGCTTCTTCCATCAATAACCACAGATGACTAAATCAAACCCTTAGCTGCTGTTCTTATCTCTTAAACAGACCCATGGATTTCCCAACTCATCAGAAGGCGAATCAAACGCTGGCATTTGAGATGGCAGATAATCCAGTCAATTCCTTCCAGGAGGAGGGATCTGGCTGGGAATTTGCGTATGGCCCCCCAAAAACAAACACTCTTGTAAATAAAGCCGGCCTCCATCCTGTCTCCACAATGCAACTCTTATTGAGTGAGTCAGGTGTTTGGCTGATTAAAAATTGATCCATTTCAAAATCTAATCAACAGAATAGGATTCTTTCATACGTTATCAAGAGAGCTGCTGACATCGAAAACCAAACCTGTTATTAACCCATGAACTCCAGTGACCGCTGCTTGCCGCTCCGTGGGACCGTAAATTATTCAGGGGTCCAAGACCAGGGCTGGCAAGCCTGATGGATTTAGATGGGGGCACAGTCCAGGGGTTTCAGGTCGATGGCATGGCCCCGCAGGTCCCCTGAGGCTGGGGCTCCAGACACTTGGGGTCTTCGTAACATGACTGCGAATACATTAGCCCCGTCCACCTGGGCCTTGCCAGGCTGTGCCTTTGATGGAAAAACCTCTCCCAACTCCCCAAGCAAGGCAGGCAGGCTGGCCCAGGCCTCAGGGGGCTGCGGGGCTGGGGAACCATATTATCTCTAATTCCCAAATTAATAAATTATTTTCCTTGAACTACAGAAAAGGAAAAAACAAATGAAGATGAGAAGGGGGCCTGGCTGCATTTTGCAAACAGTTAGGGACAGGTAATATAGTCAGTTCAAATATTTTACCTCCTCCTGCAAGGAAGAGCTCTGTTGTAATGGGACTATTTAAAAGAGATGAAAAAAGCCAGCCATTGGCTGTTTACATGCCTGGCAGGACCCAGAGGAGCGATGGGCTTTTTCACCAACTTCTAGACTCTTTGACCTTGAATTAAAGCCTCGTATCTTATAAAAACAAGAGCAGAGTAAATACAGTGTTTTTAAAAAGGACACACATATACCCACGCCAAAGTTTCCATCCTGCTAAGCAAGCAGGAAATCCACTGGCAGCAAAGGTTGCATTCACTTGGCATTATAATTTTGGGGCCCATATTCCAGGGCTGACCTGATTAGAAAGAAGAATTTAGAAGGGAAAAGTCTCAGGCAGAGTTGTAAGAGTCTCAGGCAGAGTTGAAAGGAGCCGAGAAACTGGGAGAAGGAAGCTGGACTGTCTGCTGAATGACAAAAGGGACGCCACTTCCTTGTTCTGAGCTTCTGGGAGACTCCAGAGAAGTTTAGTTGTCACCATGGGCTCCTCGGAGCAGCTGATGGGACAAGACTCTGTGAGCTGTGCAGGCAAACAGAGTTCCAATCCCAACTCTGCCACTTCCTGGCTGTGTGAGCTTAGACACGTGATTCAACCTCTCTCTACCTTGGTTTTCGCATCTGTCAAATGGGAATAATAAAGCAGCTGTGTATTTTAAGGTACTCTCTCTGTGGGAGGCACATGGGAATCATTCACGTGCTGAACAAATGGCATCTCTTGTTAATATTATTGCAGTTATTATGCCAGGTGTTTTGCACTCCTTAGAGGAGTGTTTGATAAAGTCGGCAGGGAATCAGCATCCTCAAGAGCACACCCCCAGCCTGAAGGCTTGACCCTCATAAATATGATGATTCCAACCTTCCTCTCCAGCGCACGAGGCTTTAGTGAGAACCCCAGAAAGTACCAACACAATGTGTGTTCGAGCTTGAAAGCCAAAGTCCTGAGTTCAAATTCCAGCTCTGCCACTTGCTAGCCGTGTGATCAGGGGAAAGTGCATTCAGTTCTCTGAGCCTCAGTTTTCACAACTTAAAAAAAAGGAAACGATAATAATACGGACCTCATGGAACCCACTAAGCGTGGTGCCTGGCACGTCATAAGCCCTCAATTAATGCAGGCGATCAGCCGCGTATCATTCTTCAGTTTCCCACTTGAATGAGTGGAGCTTATTTTGTTCATTTACTATGAGAGTTGAACCTGGCAGGGGCCTCCTGCTGAGTGACACTGGGCAAGTCACTCCTCTCGGATTCCTGGGTTCCTCTCCAATAAGGGTAGATGATAAGAACTTATTAGCAACCCCGAAGGCCAGGGCCCCGATTTGGCTTAGTCACACACCGTTCCCTCAGACTAGAACAACGCCTGGCTTACAAGAGCATTTAAATAAAGTACAGAGAAAGGAAGCACTACAACTCCACATATTTGATGAGTTCTTCCCTCAGAAAACGTCTGTGCCGAGCACAAGCTGTCAGCAGCAGCATGTGGACGCAGAAGGAAGGTGAACGTCTCCCTCCCGGACGCAAACCCCAAGGGTCCCCTCACTGCTGGGGGAAGTGTCCCACTGGCCTAAAGCACCCGGTCATGTTGGCTCCGCCCCAGAGAGCATTCAGGGGAGGCTAACACAAACTCCTGCAGACCAGCAGGAACCCTCTCTTAAATAATCACTTATTGTAAGTCTCAGGACCCTCTGACCTCTCCTCAAAGCAGTGTCATCCTCTGAAGGCCCGTGGACCTGATCATATCATCCCATCTAAGCTGTCATTTCGTGGTTTTGAGTTGAGCAGACGGGACGGCCTGCGCAGCTGGCTGCAGCCTGACGCTTCCAGGGGTACCTGGCAGGGGCTGCGACGAAAAAGAAATCCAGTCTGTCCTCCACAGTTGGGGACAGCAGCTACTCCTGTGGGCCGGGCTCAGGGCGGGGACAGGGGCGGGCAGTGGGCATCTCCTCTGTCCACTGCTGCCCTCAGGCCTGGCCTGTGAGGACTGAATGCGTGGACCGTTAGTCCCTGAGGCTTTGGCAAGGCAGGGATGGGGGTGAAAGGGGCAGTTCTGGGAGACCAGGCCTCACTCCTTGGCCAAGCTGGACCTTACCTGGCCCGATGATGGAGTCTCAGGAGGCCTCAGGCCTGGGCCCAAGGGGCACCGTGGCCCCCACAGCAATGGTCAGAACCTAGTGGACACCCTGAGCTGACACAGGCTTCCAGGTCAGCCAGGCCCTGCCCGCTGCTGGGGCCGCCACCTACTGTTTACCCGCTGCCTGTTTTCCTCATGACAGGCCTTCCAAGAAACTGCAGACAGAAATCAATGCAGCTGGCTCTGGTGCCCACACCAGCCACCTTCCCTCCTGCTGCCAAAGTTCAGCACTGTTTCCTGTAAAGCTGGTGCAGACGCTGAGCTGAGGGGCAGCCCAAGGTGGGGGTACCCCCTCAGCCCCCTGCCCAGGCTGGAGGCCCTGGGCAAAGGGGTCCCGGGAAAGCCAGGCAAGACTAGGCCCTTTATTTTCACCCACTGGGGAGAGAGCTGACCGGGCAGGGAGCAGCGAGAGTCTTTTTTGCCTCACCTTCCACTTAGCACATCACAAACATGGGCAGGTAGGAGTTTACCCTAAACTCCTAAAGTCTTGGCTCCGAGTTACCTGGGGCCTTGGTTAAAAATTCAGACTCTCAACTCAGGCTTGGGGACTCGGTTTCAAGAGGTCTGAGGTGGGGCCAGGATTCTGTACCTTAACAAGCGCCCTTGTGACTCAACTGAGAAGTCAAGTTCGGGAAACAGTTTGTGGGCAAAGATGCCCCTTCCAGGATGCTAATCACTCAGAAAAAAACTGGAATTAAGCCAGATAAAATTGTACTCGGATAAATTTGAATTCAGATAAACAATACATAGTTTTTAGTATAAGCATGTCCCAAATATTGCACAGGATATACTGATATGAAAAAGTATTTGTTGTTTAGCTGTAATTCACACTTAACCAGGCATCCTGTATTATTTTTTGCAAAATCCGGCAGCCCAAACTGAAAACCATTTACCACCCCACACCAAAGAATTACTGACCTAACCCGTAGCTTGTCTACATGAGGGAATGGCTGCAGCCACTGAAATGGACACTAACAGTCAACACAGCACCTGCCACGTGCCAGGGCCTGTCTCACAGGCCTCGTGTCTATCAACGAACCCATGTAAACCTCCAAGTAACAGAGGCAGCCATTACTGTCCCTATTTGACAGAAGAAGAAACTGAGGCACAGAGAGGTAAAGTCATTTGGCCAAAGCCACATAGCTAGAAAGTGGCAGAGCCAGATATTAAACTAAAGGAAGTCAGATTCCAGAGTTAAGTACAGACTTAATCACTTTACTGCTCTCTAATGGAAGAATAAATAATAAAAAACATAAAAGACTAGACCATATGATCCAGCATGAGGTGGAATAATACAGCATGATTTCATTTCATAAAATGCACATATAAATTACATATGAAGGCATGAGAAATGATTAGAAGGTCACACACAGTTGGCAAAAGTGTAAACTGGTACAACCACTTTGGAAAACCAAAGTGGCATATACTGTACTAAATGCAGCACATGCCATCCTGTAAGCCAGCAATTCCACACCCTAATACACCTGGCAGTCTCAACCAGAGGTGGTTTTGCCCACCCCATAGGGGATACTGGGCAATCCCTGGACACTGGACACTCTTGATTGTCATAACTTGGGGGGGGGGCAGCAGTATCTAGCGGGTAGAGGCCAGGGATGCTGCTAAACATCCTACAACGCACAGGACAGACCCCACCGCACAGAACCATACGGCCCCAAAGGCCAACAGTGTCAGATCAAGAAACCTGACTCATATCCAAGAAAAATGTGTGCACCTGAGACAAGCACCAACATTCCTAACAGCGCTGTTCGCAGGAGCCCCCGCCTGGAAGCCCCTCAAATGCCCCTAACAGGAGACGGGATGAATAAACTGCAAGCTACTCACACAACAGAACGCTAAACGGCACCGCGAATGAATGAACTGCAACTGCGCACAACATGGATGAATCTCGAGAATGGAAGAAGCCAGACGCACAGGAGCACACGCTGGGAGATTCCCTTTACATAAAGTCCAGAAACAGGCAAAACTAATCCCTGCAGTTAGAAGTGAGGGTGGGTCACACGGGGCGGGGCGGGGGTGGCAGTGACTGGAGGGGGCGTGATGGGGATTCAGGGTCAGGAGAAGGGATGTTCTGTTTCTTAGCCTGAGTGACGATTCCGTGGCGTGTTCCGTGCGTGACAATTCGTCGAGATGAGCCCATATGATCTTAGTCCTTTTCTGTATATTTTTGTTACACTTGGACAAAATGTCTAAAGAAACCATGATAAAGGTTTATCTTAGAAGTGGGTAGTTTTTATTTTCTTCTTTTTGCTTATTTGTTCTTTCTGTAATTGCCACACCGAACATGTCTTACGTTTTTAATGAATGAGTAGGCAACAGCAAAAATCTGCTGACACCTGTGATGTATCGTGCCCAGCATGCCAGCGTGGGGCACTGGGGGGGCAGGGCGTGGGCACCCCAGTTCTCAAGGAGCTCACAGTCTGGGTGGGGGTGGGAGGAGGACGTAACTACAACCTGAGTGTGGGCCACAGCCAGTCAGCAGTCGGGTATTTTATCTGTGCAGCCCAGCGTTTTAATCAGTTTGATTTCCCTGGGGCAGGGCCAGGTCTCCCCAGCTGCCTGGCACCCTCGTTCTCCCACCAAACTTCCTTCTCCCTCCCCAGGGCTGAATCCATCATTAATGTTCCCGGCCTGCCCCTGTGCTCATGGGAGTTGGCCACTCCCTGAATTAGATACTGCATGCAGCACTGTACTCCGAGAGAGAGATGGACAAAGGGTTATCAAAACAGGAAGCAAAACTGTATGGGAAGGAGGCGGCCCGGGGGCTGGGGGCATAGCTCTTGACAGGAACACGAACACACATGGACAAAATACCACCATGCAAGCGGAGCGGGGCCTGACTTGAGGTCGGCCTTGGGGTGGAGGGGTTGCTGACCATGAACACTTAAAGAGGGGTGATGCCCACGCTGGGTGCTAACAGATGAATAGGAGTCCCCTGGACAGACGAGGTATGGAAAACTACTGTGGACAGGGGACCGGAATGTAGGGACAATAATACTGTCCCTGGAAGCTTCACTAACTTCAATACAGCTGGTGCATGGGCCGCGACAGAGGGTTAGCCAGGGTGCGTGCGGAGAGGTGAGCAGCAGCTAAAATGTACTGAGCACTTAGTATATGCCAGGTACCAGGCTAAGGAAGTGCTTTACCTGTATTGTCTTCACTGAAACCAATGACCCCATTCCTCCGATGGGAAAACTGAGGTTCACAGAAGTGACAGGATTGGCTCAGTGAGAATGGTGGAGCTGGGATTTGAACCTAGACCAAGCCTGACTCCAGAGCCACATTCTTAACCATGAGATTTCTCTCCCACAGGAGAGCCATGGTAGCACTGCCAGCCCCCTTCTTCCTCTCTTTTCCTCTCTTCTCAGGGGTCTGCCTGGAGCTACCAGACCCCAGGAGGCACACAAGTCAGCAAAGAAGGGAACAGAGTTGAGCTGGGAACGGCAGACAGGTGAGCTACAAAGCACCTCCGCACGCCCTGTGGGAGCACAGAAGAAAATGCCAGCTGTTCCGACCAGCATTGCCTTTAATCTCCTCAGAAAATGGATGCTGCTCCTGGGTCCCTGGAGAGCCCAAAGTTTGGGCTGAAGGCTTTCTGGAAAAAAGCTCACTGTTGCCTGCGTCTCAGCAGTCACCCCAGGTGACGTCTGACACTCCGCCCGGCACTGGCTGACAAGCGTCTTCAAAGGACAGAAATCTCGGCTTTTCATACAGATGTCACTCACCCACAGGAAACGCTTTCCTCGTGCATTGTGAGAGTTATTTTGGTTCAAGGAAGCCAACCCCAGAGTGAATCCAAGAAAGAAATAAAAGGAAGGGGGGGAAACAGCAACTCTAGCAAAATGAGAAAAAATGGTGTTTGGGTAAACTGCACACAAAACAATCTTTCAAGATGGTCTTTTCTGAGATCAAAGGTGAGGGGGAAGAATTGTGCTGAATATCAGCAGGTGCTGTGGGCTCCTGGCTCAGGGAGACGCGTGGGACTTTGAGGGGGTCTGTGGGCCACATTAAAAAAGTGGGCAAAACCCATTCCCAAGGAGCCAGACTGGCTGGGCTTGAGTGTGACTCAGGAGAAGGGTAGGTGAACCCTGTTTAGGGGTCCCCACAGCCTTCTCTGAAGAGATTCTGAGACCCAGAGGATGGGAACGTCCCACATCTACTGATATTCCATTTGGGATCTTATTTCTCTGGGTGGTTTACTGACATGACTGAGGCTGAGTCACTGCCCAGACCCTCCCCAGGTTCCTTCCTTCCTTCCAGCGAGAGAGAGAGAGAGAGAGAGAGAGAGAGAGAGAGAGAGACTCCTCTCTCTGACCAAACTGAAAAACCCCAAGGAAGCTCTCTGATTGGCCCAGCTGGGGACATGTGACTTTCCCTTGTACCAATCAC
Organism: Rhinolophus sinicus; assembly: GCF_036562045.2. Classification (NCBI taxonomy): domain Eukaryota; kingdom Metazoa; phylum Chordata; class Mammalia; order Chiroptera; family Rhinolophidae; genus Rhinolophus; species Rhinolophus sinicus. The sequence continues at coordinate 33,071,248 of NC_133765.1, forward strand.
TGTAATCGGAGGGATAGAGTACTATGATTGGCAGCTCCTCTTCCTCCCTTGGTTGAGTCATATGATTCAGGGGAGCAGGTAGGAAGCAAGAAGGCCCCTACAGGAACGGTGCAGAGCTGCGCAGACATCCTAAGGTGTACCTGCTACATGCTGTGAACAACGGTGTCTGGCCTGCTGCTTGATTTTGCCATTCTGTGAGCCCGAGGGCCTTGCCACCTCCATAGCCTGATTTCCCCAAGTCTATTGTCATGAGAGGCACACTCACAATGGCCATTTCGGTCACCAACAGATATCCACTGAGCACTCACCAGGTACCCGGCACTCTGCCAAGAGCCTTCCATAAGTGATCTTATTGGCTCCTTACAGCAACCCTCTGCCGTCCCGTCTTACAGTCAGAGAAGCTGCTGCTCAGAGAAGTGCAGGGACTCACCCAAGATCACACAGCTTGTAAGAGGCAGAGCTGGGAGTTGAACCTGATCCTAGTGGACTTCAAAGCCAGTGCTCTTCATCTTGACCTCATTCTGACCCTAGAGAAAAACACTTAAACAAGTCAAATCCCCCTAGAGTGGCAGGGGATTTACATGCTGGGCTAGAGGAATGTCTCCGGATGCAACGAGCATGATGTGGCAGCCTCTAGCACAGATACTTGTCACTGGTACAGAGCTGAACCCGTTCATCCCATGCCCAGGGCCTGGCACCAGTGGCTGTTAAGTAAATGTTGGCTGAACTGGATTCAAGCTCTGGGCAAAAGTAAGACAGAGAGACCCTCAGGAGCTGTTTGGCCTCTGGTTCCTATGAGTGACAAAGTGGGCCTGGACCCCTGGGCAAGTGACAAGTGTCAGACCACCTGAGAAGCAGGGGACTGCCTGACATTCTAGAGAAGAATTCTAAAGGAGAAGCTCAATCTCTCATTACATTGAAAGGACTTCTGTGTCTAGTAACATGGGACACAAGATAACCTGAAAAGATTCCCACTACAAAACACCCAGAGATGCTGGGTAAAATACACCAACATCCCTTTAAATTTATAGGTCAGTTTGGTAAGAAATAAAGAGAAATTCCCAAGGGCCAAAACGGAAGAGGAAACTCAAAATCCAACTGCTCAAAACATGTGAACTGGTACTTCAGTGCTCTTGGCCCTGAAGGGGTGAGACAGTACCCATCTTGGCGGCCCTTCACCCTCAATGAGTGTGCGTCAGGCACATCTACCCACTAACACAGGAAGAAGAGGACGTATTTGATCTGTCTCCACCTAGCCTCTATATGAGAAACCCAAAATGCAGCTTCCCCTGAGAATTTGTAACCATGGGTCTGCCCTCACTTGGGTCTGGAGTTGAGTTTTATACTTGGAGTTTGCAGATTTGCGTATGTACATCAGAATCACCTGGATGGCTTGTTAACACACAGATTGCTGGGCTCCACCCCCAGAATTCCTGATTCAGAAGATATGGAATGGGGTCCAAGAATCTGCATGTCTAACAAATTCCCAGATGCTGTTGGTCCAGGGACCACCCTTCGAGAACTACTGCTCTCAGCCAAAAAATTAACACGGAAATATCATTCTCCTCTCATAATACCCCTGGACATCAAGCAAATGAAAATACAAAAATCTCTCTAGAGCAAAGGTGAGCAAACTATGACCTGCAGGTCAAATCCAGCCACATCCGTTAGTTTATGTATTTATGGCGGCTTTTGTTGCACAACAGCAGAGTTGAGTAGTTGCATCAGAGGCTGCAGCCTGCAAAGCCAAGAATATTATCTGGCCTTTCACAGAAAAAGTTGGCCGACTTCTACTGTAGGCGTAACCCAGGCCACACAAACTTCCAAGAGATACAATCTGACCAAAGATAAGCTCTCAATCCAAAATCACAAAACACATGCGGAAACAGTACAATGTACAAGAATCAACAGACAAAACAACTAGCAGGATCAGACCCAGGAACTTCAGATAATGGAATTATTATATATATAGACTATAAAGGTGACAGAGGGCAGATTCCACACTTAGCAACTCTTAGTACTTCAATCAAGGGGAATGATGGTGATGAAGATATTTACTGGGGGCCAACTACTATATGCCAGGCATTGGGCCAAATGCTTTATATGGCCCAAATCCTTTTTATGTGAAGAACTCCACATCAGGTATGATTCAGAGATGTCTCTCCACTTATCTAACTTTACACAGCAAATATGAAGCTGAGCCAGCCCTTGGCTGAAACCCAGTTCTAGAAGGTTCCAGAGCCTATGACTCACTTCTACTCCACAACAAGGTGATCCACAATAAAGACCAGGAGCTCTAACCTGAGAGTACACGACTAGATTTGGAGGACCCAACAACCTCCTGAAACTATATACAAAATGTTAGGTGTCTCTGCCATGTTTCTGAAGAGAGGATCCATAGTTTCATCAGACTCTCAAAGTCAGAGAAACCCTGAGATAGATCCAAATGCAAACCTTTTCTCCATGCCACACCAGAATCATGTTAATGATTTACATTTCTTAGGCACGATGCCAGGCACCTTTGGACTTTGTAAGTATACGAGGTCAGACAATTAAGTGTGTGAACTCATCCCAGAAAAAGTGCTACATACCTCACTGCTGAATATCACTACGGTCACCTTCCAAGCACTCCCCTTGGGAAGCTATGCACCGACGCCAGTGCCTAGTCCACACTTCAAAGCAATTTTGGAACTCTTTTTCTGGAATGGCCATCAGAGCTCTTGTCATATTACCTTTGATGTCCTGAATCTCATCGAAATGTCTTTCTTTCAATATTTCCTTTATCTTCAGGTAAAGAAAGAAGCCACTGGGGGCCAGATCAGGTGAGTAGGGAGGGTGTTCCAATACAGTTATTTGTTTCCTGGCTAAAAACTCCCTCACAGACAGTGCCGTGTGAGCTGGTGCATTGTCATGATGCAAGAGCCATGAGTTGTTGGCGAAAAGTTCAGGTCGTCTAAATTTTTCATGCAGCCTTTTCAGCACCAAATAGTAAACTTGGTTAACTGTTTGTCCAGTTGGTACAAATTCATACTGAATAATCCCTCTGATACCAAAAAAGGTTAGCAACATCGCTGCAACGAGTTCATGAACTTGTCCGACCTCGTATGCTTGCTTAAATCCCACAACAACCCTGTGACAAAGTACCTTTATCATGCCTGTTTTAGAAAACAGGGGGTAGGAGAGTCAAGTAACTTGCCTGGGGTCCCACAAGTATCAAGTGGCACAACAGGGACCCGAGAGTGGAACCCACTCACCTACACACGTAAGTCCTGCCATGCTGCCTCCTGCTGCCTGTGGGAACCAGCCCTCCAGTTCTGAACCTAATCCCTGGTCTATATAAGCTTCGAGGGCCTGGGTCTTTCCTGCCCACCCCAAAGCCATTTCCACATGCACAAGAAACATGATGAGGGTCCTTTTACCCTCACTTCAGGGCCAAACCCCTTTCCTAATTCCAGCCTCCACGACCAGAAGAATATTTCCAAGGCCAGCCAGACACAAATTGGACATTTCTCAGTGCGAGCATCCCCCTGTCCCCAAGGATGTCCCCAACCAGCGTGCCTGTTGGTGGCCCAGACACCAACTACCGGCTTGGCTGGTGCCTTGTTCATTGCCAGCGTAAAACACATTTACCCAATTTTTCAGAATGAGCAATATTTACTCAACAGCCCAGAATGGCTCATATGGAACTAGTAAACCCCATTGCCTCAGTCTGCAGCTCGGAGCGCGATAATGAATCAGTATTTTGGAGCGATTACGATGCTAATAAGAATGTGCGAGGCGCAGAACATCACCATGCAGGGGCCGCCGCCAAGTACCCTGGACTCCCTGTGCCTCCCAGCCTCCCATTTGGGAATTCCGCTATTCCAGAAACCAGCCCCGAAGGCAAGCCACACTGGAGTTATTGGAACTTCATATGGAATATAAAGCAGAGAAGAAACAGCAGCCCACCACTCTGCAGAGGGCAGGCCCTGTGATGCCAGCCCTCACTGGGATGTGGAGGGTGACGGTGCCCCTCTCCTGATAGCGCCGAAGGTCCCAGAGCCCCCTATGCTGGCAGGGCCTAGAGTTTTAGCACAGCATTTCACACACTCAAATACACATAAATATTGTATTATAGAAAAAATACTTGTTTCCTCAGGCTGCATGCCTGGAGCAATGTTGGATTTGGTGGGCTTCTCCCCCTTTTAGGGGTCTTTCCCTTTTCACAAGCCCCTAGATATACAATAACAGATCTGAATGTGGTGAGGCCCCTCCCACCCCCGCCAGGGAAATAGCTCTATTCGGGGTCCGACCTTGGCCTGTCCGATCCCGTAGACTGGTGCCTTTTCTGGATGAGGCCAGGCATGCAGCCTCCGGCCAGGGCACTGCGGTGGGAGTAGGTGAGCCTCCTTGTCTAGACACTTCTTCCATCACAGGCTCTAGGCCCGCCAACCCCTCCAGTTCTCCTCCGCTTTGACCCCTCCAGAGCTCCCCCAGCAGTCACGGTTCCCCTCTGTTCAGGATACAGACCTCAGGGCTTATAGCCGCCCCCTTTTGAGCCAGCCCTGTCTACCCTACCCAGCCACACCCACTTCTCTGCCCCTCTCCCTGTGCTCTAGCAACACTGGCTCTTTAACTTCCTGGAACCAGAGGTGTGTCCTCCTACCCCAGGACCTCTGCACGTGCTGCTCCCTCACTCTGCCTGGACTACCACAGCCCCACTTCGCTTTGCTAACTCAGGAGTCCTTCCTTGACTTCCAGATTAAGTCTGTTACACAACCTCATCAATCCGAGCTCATTTCCTCTGCAGCCTTTAGCAGGGCTTGCAATTTCAAATATGTGTGATTATTTGATTAATGTCGTGCTCTTAAGGGATTTTATTTCTAAATGCCATGGAGACCAACAGTGCCAGGAGGGCAGAGGGCATGTCCGTGTTGATCACCCAGGCATCCCCAGCACATGGTCTGGTCTGGCACCTGGTACATAGTAGTTGCTGGATAAATACTCCTTGAACAGATGACTGACTGACTGAATGAATGAATCCCCTTGCCCCAGCCCCACTTTGCTTCCTCAACCAGATGCCTCTTTGCTGAGTTGGACCATGTAGCTTTTTAGGCCTTTGCTACATGGTCCTGTTTTATCTACTGCAAAGTGCCATGTTCACATTACACGCACCAGTTAAATATTTAATCACCATGAAATGCTCAAAGACCCTCAACCAGAATGGCCTGGTGCCCTCGCTTGGTTTAGCTGAGTGTGTAAGTGTGTGTATGTGCACACATCTGTATTTCCACACCAGAGTCCCAACAGAAACATACATAGCCGCACAGGCAGAAAAGCACCCACTCGTATATGTGAACGTGCCCAGAACTTTCATTCAGCAAGATGAAGTGAGAACCCACTACAGTCACAAGTGCTTGGGGAAGAACAATGAATAAGACAGACCCATTGGCGGCTCCATAAGAGGTGCTAACACTTAACTGGATACTTACTATGTGGTAGACCCGTTAAATGCTTCACGTAAATTCACTCATCTAATCCCCACAATATTCCTTGTGAGAGTCTGTGAGGACACCCATTTCACAGATGAGGAAGCTGAGGCATAGAGGGGAAAGCACTGGCCTGAAGTCTTATTGGCAGGGGCAGACATTTGAACCCCGGTCTCCCTGACTTTGCAGCCATATTCTTGGCCATGAGGCACTCCATCCTTCACTGCCAAGAATAGGGCCAATACATAAAACCAGAAGTACACTTTTCTTTTTCATCACTTCAGTGTTTTTTTTTTTTTTTAATTAAATTTATTGCGGTGACAATTGTCAGTAAAATTACATAGATTTCAGGTGTACAATTCTGCATCACATCATCTATAAATCCCATTGTGTGTTCTTCACCCAGATTCAGTTCTCCTTCCATCACCATATATTCGATCCCCCCCATCCTCATATCCCACCCCCCCACCCCCCACCCCCGTTACCCTCTGGCAACCACCAAACTATTGTCCGTGTCCACGAGTTTCTCTTTCCCATTTGTTTGTCCTGTGTTTTAAAAGCAAAAAATCCTGAAGATGCCCAGGGACAAGGTCTAGCTGAGGGGGGAGTGATTCACTTGCTTCATGGAATATTAGGTTGGTAAAATGCTTGTTGTGACGCCAGCAAAATGATGTGGAAAAGGCTAACGCTGGTGTTAAGTGAAAAGACCATGAAACAGACCCGGATGTACTTCTGATGGCAAACCGGGGAAAAAGGAGATGGAAGCACCCTGGAGCGATGACAGGGGTAGTGTTAGTGGCATCTTCTTGCCCCCTCGTTTCTCTCTTTTCAAAACCCTCCAATAACGTGGCAATATGGCTTTCATAAGACAAAATTAATTTTAAATCCCTTCGTTTCCTTTCAGTTATAGGATTCTCTGATAATCCTTCTGTGGCCGGTGCTTCCCTCCCCACCCACAACCCAAAAAGCTTTCCTTGGCAACTCTTGGTCCCCTAACAACTTCAACAGAAATGAAAACAGACAGGAAGAGAAGGCGGAGCAGAGGAAGCGGTGGAGCCCTTGTGTGCAGGGATGCAGGGCTGGGAAGACAGATGTGCTGCTCTTCCTCGGGTGTGTGTGTGTGTGTGTGTGTGTGCACGCACGGGAACGTGTGAGTGTACAGCTGAGGACACAGCAGGCCTGCAGCCCACCAAATACAGCCTGGCCTCCAGTCGGCTGCCAGGGAACTTCCTGAAACCACCCCGGGAAGAGGGCAGCAGAGCAGGCCAGAGGCCGGAGGCCCAGCAGTGGCAGGTGTGACAGCTCGCTTTCTTTCTAAGGCCTCCAGCTCTCCTTGGAGGAAAGATAACAGTGTCATTTGCCTTCATCTTTATCACTGGCACCTGGCCATCCAGAGGGTTAAACTGATAATAGGGAGGAAGGGGGAGGAGGTGTCGAGTCTTCCCTCTTCTGAAATCAGCGTGGCAGCCTCTTTCCCTGGCCCTTGGAGAAGCGGCCTTGTCCTGTCTGCATTTCATGGGGGCCATTGGCTGCGACAGAACCTTCCAGAGCTGTGGGCTGGGCTGTGTCTGGGGGAAGAATAATTTGCTCCTCTCAGCATCTTCAACCCATATTTAACCCTTGCTTCCTGCCAGGGTCCAGGCAGTTTAGGAGTGAGACCATACTTCCTGGGAGCAGCAGATGTGTGGTGCCATCAGCAGATATTTACTGAGCACCTAATATGTGCCAAGCTCTGTGCTTGTGACAGTCAACAAGGCAAATACAAACGCTGCCCTCATAGGTCTTAAAATAAAAAAGACAAGGAATCTCAATGAAATGTGATTTATTATGTATGGGGAGGAGCCCCCTAATCCAGCGAGGGTGTAAAGGGACGCCTCCCAGATTAGAAATGTGACAGATGAGAGAGTTTGTCAGGGAAGGTGATGCAAAGAGAGTTCCAGGCAGGGGGGAACAGCATATGCAAAGGTCTGGAGGTGAGCAAGCGTAGGACATTTGCGGACCAGATGACAGTTTGAGCCTGGCGGGGGGAGCTGGGGACAAGGAAGTCTAGTAATAGGTAAGACTGTAGGGGCAGATGGGGGTGGAGGGGGTGATCACTACAGGCCTTGTAGAGCCAAGGTCAGTTTGGACTTCATCCCATAAGCAATAGGGAGAGATTGAAAGTTTTTAAATGGAGGAAAGGGTATGATGACCTGATTTCATTTTTTAAATAAAGGGCACTCAAGGCGGAGCCCAGGGCCCTCGAGTCTTGGTGTTAACCTCAAAATCAAGCAAGGGCATTGCCAGGTGATCTAACGTAAGTTACTGCCACCTCCCTACCCTGATTCCCCAAGGATGTCTTCCACACGGAATCCTGTGACCAGCCAAAAAGACCACGTGAGTCGGGATCAAGGCCAAGGGTTCATATCCCAGGTGTCACCTCCCCGACCCTCAATCTTGCCCATCTGAGAAATGGGGATAAGACTCCACACGCCTCCTAAACTTGTGAGGATTAAATGAGTTCATCCCTGTCAATGGCTCAGCACGGTGCTTGGTGCTGGGAAAGCCCTCAGTAAATAATCGTTCCTGAGATGATTCTTTTGACCAGTTCAGAGCCCCCTTACGCACCGGGATACACATGGAGATCCAAGGGTCACAGGTCCACCTTGGCATTTATGCACAGGTTTGATCCGTGTGCTCAGCATTTCATTCCTTTCCATTTCTTCCCTACATTCTCAGCTTTGAAGACTGTTCATAAACCCTGGTCTATGGCTTCTCTTGGAAACCTGAACCGCCTGCTTAAACCCACTGTTATGCTGCCCCTCCCGGCACCCTGAAGGAGTGAGCTACGTCTCCTGCCCCCAGCTCTGTCAGATCAGCTGAGGGTGACCCCAAGGTGGTGAGTTTCCCAGAGCTCAGGGTTGAAAATGCTAAATCTGGGTAAGGAGCAGGCGGGGGAGACAGGGGCTGCTTGGCAGAGCCCTCACTCTGGCACAAAGACCCCCGACTGCTTGTCCCCAAACAGGTCCAGGCCCCCCCATAACCACCTTCTCTTTGGTAATATCTCTCCCTTCCTCCAATATCTAAGGGGCTCCTAACTCCCACTTCCTACCTCTAGGATACAGAAAACTAAGGCTGGGGGTACCCAGGAAAGTAAGAAGTGAGAAGCACCTTACCCCATTTTGCAGGTGGGGAAAACTGAGACATAACTGGGTCCTCACTGGAAACGAAAAGGTCCAGGAATTAGCCAATGGCCCTGCTCTCCTCACTAGGAAGGCTCGGCTATCTCTGCCTAGCACCCCTTAACAGGGTGTCCCTGGTCTTATAAGGACATCTGGGGCACATGGTCCTCTCCACCCACCACCCACCAAGTTCAGTGGGGCTCTGCACATTTTTTCAGAGACCAGGCTCAATTCCAGAAATGGAAAAGTAACCCTCCTGCCCCAGAAGCCTTGCAAAGAGGGACCTCCTCCGCTTATAAGCGGCCTCTTCATCTGGCCAGTGTAGCAGGTGCCATTATCTGCAAGGATGCAGTAGCCCCGTCCTCTCAGTGGCCCCCATCTTCTCTTGTAGCAGAGATTTGCGAATGGCTTTGTCTCTGTCTCTCACTCTCTGTTTCTCTCCTGTATTCTCCCTTCCGCCCCAGCCAGGGAAATGGGGCGCGGGGTGGGGGGGAATCTCCCAAGACCCCCAATTTAAAATAAAGTCAGATTTTTTTCTCTCCCCTTCCTCACTACCTAATAACTACACTTGTGTGAAGTTGATGCTCTACATAACGAAAAGAGAGGCCTCCTTGGAGAGGGTACAATCAGACAATTTTTAAGATCATGGAGCATTAGACCATTCCCAAATGGGTTTACTAATCAAACAGCCAAATCCTTCATAACCAGCCAATCCCTACAGGGCAATTAAATCCTTCCCCTTTAAAACACTTGCCACACTGTCTGGGGACAGAAAGAAAAATTTGCAAAATTCATTTGATAAATTAGCCAGGGAAAAGAAAGGAGTGAATCAAGCTTTGTTCTTTTCATTTTTTTTAATTATGGAATTCACAATGCCTGAATAATGTTTAATAAGAACTATGAAAATTCCTAACAGTATTACAACACAACACAAAAGAATTAACCTGGTTACCGTGAAAAATTGCATATTTAATTAAGAACAGAGAGTTCAAAACTATCCAGAGATTTCAAAAGTGCTGTTGCCTGAGGGGCCAAATTACATGCTTCCAGGGCTGCTAACGGAGTTAGCGCGTTCAGTCATTACCCAGGCGTTCCCATTAAGTGACTCTGGGCAGATGACATCAAATTCATTTCAAAAGCACCAGGAACTGAAGCATTCACTTGGGTAGTTTAAGGGAAAGCAACTATCCTGCTGGTACAAATCAGACCCCTTGTTGATAAAGGCAATAATTAAAGAATAATGTTAATTAGCTGCTTTTATTCGAAGAAAAGTATGGTACTTGGAGTGCGTCCAGGTTGTTGTGGTGAGAGCCGCCTCTTTCTGGAAGAAGGGAAAGCTGCTGGTGGGAGTGGGGAGCCTGGGGGCCCCCAGGAAACGAGAAAGATGGCGGAGGTTGCAGCAGGGAGCAAGGCGGGGCCGGTTAAGCAGGGAGATGGCCAGTCCTGGGTCCCCATGTTGGAACTAGCCAGGTACCCTGGAGGCCTTCAAGAGGGCAGCTTGGAAAGTGAGGAAAGATGGTGCTGCCAACCATCCCTGCCAGGCTTACTTCCATCATGGCGGACGCTGGCAAACCCAGATCTGTTTGGCCACTTCCTGTCACACCCACATCCCTCACACCATTTCTGCCACACCTACTCTCCTCACACAATCTCCTGTCACATCTATTCCCCTTCTCAGCTCAGCTACTTCCTGTCATGCCCACTCTCTGCACGGCTTGCACATTGGGTCCTGAATCACCACCACCACCACCACCACCACCACCACCACCACCGTCACCGTTACTATAGCAGACTGTTTTTTCCAAAGATGGCCACCACCACATCTCTCATCACGCATGCTCTCCTTGCGATGTGACCCCGACACTCCTCCCATGGAGTGGACCCTCCTGGGGCCCCTCCCTTTGGACTTGGGTAGTCCTTTGTACCTGCCTTGATGGGAGGAGTAGACGGAAGCGCCTCAGCTACTTCCAAGGCGAGATCATGAAAACGCCCTCCCTTCCACTGTGCTCTCTTGGGATGCTCACCCCTGGAACGCAGCCGCCATGCTGCAGAAGCCCAAAACAGCCCACACAGACAGACCACATGGAGAGGTCACATGTTGGGGTTCTGGCTGGTAGCCAAGGTCCCAGGCAACAGCCAGCATCAACCGCTAGAGGTGTGAGTTGTTGAGTTACCCGAAACTTTGGTCTTCCCAGCTGAAGCCCCAGATATCACAGAGTAGAGACAAACTTATTCAGCTGGGTTCTGTCCTAATTCTTGTCTCACAGATTCTGAGTATAAACAGTTGTACCTCATTAAGTTTTGGGGTGGTTTATTACACAGCAATAAATGACTGCTACATTAACAGACATACACAGTCGCACATTTTAAGGAATGTCCTATCCCCAATACCTCCCCCCCTTACAGACCCATCAAAGAGGCCCAGCATGAGAAAGGTCAACGGATCTGACCACCAGTGACAAGAACCCCCAAAGAAAACCATCAGCAGCTTCCGTCTTAGGCATCTTTTGTCAGCTCTCAACGGCCCTGAGTTTTCCAAGTGCTGCTGTGTGCAGTGGCAGGAAGGGCACAGCAAATCACCCTGGGGCCTAGAATGGAGGGGAGCGAACACAGGAAGCCCCACAGCATAGAAGACAAAACTGGGGCCCCCACGCAGCTGAGTGGTCTGCCCAGGACCCACGGCTGGTTCTTGGCAGAGCCAGGCTCAGATCCCCCCAACTACCAGTGAAGTGGTTTGATTCTCATTAGCAAGGTGCTTAATTAGGGCAGCTCATCGATGCATCTCCGAGAAACAAATTACGCTCTGACCCAAGCCCACTCACCTGCTGGCGACCAGGCCAGCCCCAACCCACTGGAGGGGCATCCCGTGCAAGGTGCACCTGAGCAGGCGCTGATGGGGCAGCTGAGGCAGCTGGGCCAGCTCTGGGGGCCAAGGGGCCAGGGGGCCGGGGGCATGGGCTGGGGAGCTGCCTTCCCTGGAGTGCCCCAACCTTGGTAGCCACGTGGGAGCAGGAGCTGGGCTGGGGTTTTTCTCCTCCCCACTCCGGGGAGGCAGAAGGTCTCAGACGGCCTCACCTACCCCGAGATGGCAAGACGCTCTGCTCTGCTCAGAGAGTAATTTTTTTTTCCAGAGATGAATTTCACAAAGTAGGCCACGGGCCATGGGACCAACCCCCTTGCTTGCAGAGGCTGAAGAGGATGCCCTCCAAGGAATGGCGCTGGCTCAGAGAAGCTTCTAGACTGCTGGCCCAAGGGCCCAGGGTCCAGCTACACCAGGATATGAAGGGCAGGAAATAGGCCTGGCTCCTCCCAGAGTCTCTGTCTGGTCACCAGCTCCAACCTTGGCCCCTGGGACTCTGACGTCCCAGCTGCTCGTCAGTGCCCACTAAAGGAATCCTGGCCCAGGCACCACCTCCTGCCAGCCAGCACTGACCACTGAGGGCCAAACACTATTGCATAAGACCTTAATAAGGCAAACTTGCACATACAGTAACCCCCTCCCAACGATACACAGTCTATGCTTTGGGTATTCACAGAAATAACAAAAGGCAGGAGTCCTACAAACGCTCTGGAATCAGACTGCCTGGCTCTGCTGAGTGACCTTGGGCAAGTCACTTAACCTCTCTGTGCTTCAGCTTCCTCCTCTGCAAAGTGGGGAAGTCAATAGTGCCTGCATCATAGAGTTGTTATGGTAATTAAATCATTTAAATGATGGTATCTAGGAAGCACTTAGAGTTGTGTCTGGAACATAGCCACCCTTGATAAGTGTTTTGTTACCTGAAAAACAAATAAAATAAAAATTCAAAAACAAAACAAAACTTGAGAGCTCCTCTCATCCTTGAAGGGTCATGTCAATTATGCCCATTTTCTGAGATGGCTACACTGAGGCCAGAGAAGGCACCATCACCTCCACACCAGTCAAAGTCGGCACAGCTGGTCCCTAGAGCGAGGTTGCTAAGTCACATGGCTACGGGGGCCGCACAGGGAGCATCAATGAGATAACTGGTCTCAGGGGGGGACTGTACAAAATGGGAAACCCACCCCCATTACCCAGCTCAGCTGACTGCTGCCTTGCACGAAATGCAGGCCCAGGGATGCCAGCTCTTCTGCTGAACAGAAGCCAGGAATCTGAGATTTTTAAATGCGACCTCTGATCAGGCCACCAGGCCTTCAGCATTCACCACACTAGTTACTATAGCTGTGATGTAGAGTAATGAGCTCACCATCTGATGGGGGAGATCAACAAAGAACCAGGGAATCACCCGGTGGCCTGGAAAGCAGCCCAGGTCAGGGATATGCAAGAGGGAGTTAGAGGATGGCACCCAACCTGTGAGGATGGCACAGTGAGGGAAGGATGGCTGGGGCCAGTAAAGAACACGGGGAACAGTGTTCCAGACAGAGGGAACAGCAAATGCAAAGGCTGGAAAGTGTGAGGAGTATGGCATTTTGGGGATAGGGAGAATGTAGTGGTTTGGGGAATAAGACACAGGCCTGAGGATGGAGACTATGGAAGCAGCTGCTAGACTTTTACAAGCTACAAACTCCTGGGGCAAAATCCCAACTCTACTGGGAAAATGCTATGTGTCTATGGGAAGCCTCTGAACTTCTCTGGGCACCTGTGGGTTACCATGTTGCTCTCACTGGAGCAGGTGTGCATCCCTTGGATGGCCCCAGAGAAGCCATTTGTAGAGAGCCCCCATGAAGGAAGAGAGTTCCTTAGTAATTTGCTTCCATGCCATGGCCTGAAATCATCTCTCCCACTGCCGAGGCAAGAGGTAACAGGGAGCAAGCATGAGGGCAGGTGACACAGTAACATTTATGGAGCACCTGGTGTGTGCCAGGCTCTGTGCTGGGCCCTTCACACAGATTACCTCATTCCTTCCGCACTATGACCCCATGAGTTAACTATAGTTGGTACCCCATTTCACAGATGAGGAAACTGAGGCACCCACAGGGGCAGTCCCCGGCTACATCACACAGAGGTGAGAGGGGAGCCAGGAGCCCCATTCTGTCCCTGCACCAAGCTAACAACTTGGGGTTTTCCCTCTAAAAGATCAAGTTGGGGCTGGGAGAGAGAGGCAGCTGCAGCGGCCAATTCTTAGGAGGCAGTGCCTGCCAGCAGTCCCCGCATTACCCCATGTCACCTCCACTGCAGTGAGATCAATACGTGGGGGGCTGTGTGTAGCTTTGGGGAAATCATTAAATGCTACGCCAAACTAGTCAAAAGTAACTATATGGCAAGGAGACGTTAGAAGGAGCTGTCTGGGAACATCGGCACACAAACGTCCACACATACACTAAGGGGCACGCATGCACACACACTGACACAGGCATGACACACTCACGCACATTCACATGAGGATGCAGACACACAGGCACACATTCGAAGACACTCAGGACACAAAGACACACTCAGACAATCATACACACAGAAATACACTCAGATTCAAACACAAGGACAAACACACACAAAAATGTGCAAAGACCCACAAACATACCCAAAGCTACGCACACACTAAGTAAGATGCAGTTATAAACACATAAATACAGCCACACGACATTCACATCTACCCATCTGTTCATTTGACTGAGGCTTTCTGTGGGCCTACTATGTACCCAGCTCTCTGCTGCTAGGCCCTCAGAGTTCACAGAAGGAGGCATGCATTAATCAGTAATTTACAGAATTATGTCTGATACCTGCCATGGTGAGTGCAACACAAACGGGGTTCAACACCTTAGGGAGAAGCAGGGAAATTGCCCCAAGGAAATGACACTGAAAAACTCCCAGGGTTCAGGAAGAGTTGACAGGGGAACACGTGGGAACAGTGTTCCCAGCAAGGGGAACAGGTCATACACAGAGGGGTATGGTGCAGAGGAAAATGAAGACGTGTGTCTGGAACATGAAGGGCATGAGGGAAGGTGGCTCAAGATCAAGGTCAAGAACAGAGGACATACTAGATTTAAGCTAGTATAAATCTGAAGCTGATTCTGCTAAGTTAAGATGTATGCATATATGGTAAACCCTGAGTAACTACTAAAAAAAAAAAAAAGAAAACCTCAAAAATGTAGTTTAAAAAAAATCAATGAAATTAAAGGGCTATATATTAGAAAATATTCACCCAATACAAAGCATTAAAGGAGAAATAGGGGAGCAAAAAAATAAAAATAAATAAAAATAACATGACATATACAGAAAGCAAAATGGCAAATGTAAATCCAACTATATCAATAATAACATTAAATGTGAACGGGTTAAAATATCTAATCAAGAGGCAGAGACTTCCAGACTGGATTGAAAAAAACAAAATCCAATTATACCCTGTCTATAGGAGATGCTTTAAATTCAAAGACACAAACAAATTGAAAGTAAAAGGAAGGAAAAAGATATATCATACAAACAGTAACCATAAGAAAGTGGAAGTGGCTATATAGATAGCAGACATAACAGACTTTAAAAGAAAAAAAATGTTACTAGAAATAAAGAGGGACATTTTATAATAATAAAAGGGTCAATCCATCAGGAAGCTATAACAATTAAAAACACATATGCACCTAATAACAGAGCACCAAAACACATGAATCAAAACTAACAGAAATTAAGGAAGAAATAGCTAATTCGACAATAATAGTTGGAGACTTCAGTATCCTACTTTCAGTAGTGGGTAGAACTAGACAGAAGGTCAACAGTAGAAGACTTGCAACACTGCATATAAACCAAGAGCGGAGGGCAGGGGCCAGCCCACTCCGAGCCTGGAAGGTCACCCTGGGGCCTGTGCCCCAAAGGCAATGGGGAGCCATAAGAAATGGTTCTTAACAGGTTTTTAATAATCTCACTAGCTGCCACGTGTCAAAAAGAGAGGTGGGGGGTGGCACAGTCAGTACAGGGAAGCACATTGGGAGACCAAATTCCTGGGAAAAGTGCTAGGGGCATGGGCCCAAGAGCCAATGGTAGAGATGGAGGTGGGGGAGGGGCTGTGAGGACTCTAGGAGGTAAAATCCCCATCGGCACGCGGGAGAGGGAGGTGGGCAGGGCAGCTCCCAGGTTACCGTCCTGTACACCTGGGTGGCGCCATCCCTGAGATGAAGACCAGGTGTGAGGAGAGTTAGGTTTTGGACATTGTGAATAGGACACATCTTTGAGACAAACATTCAAGAAATGTCACGAAGGCTGCTGCTTTGATAGGTCTGGAGCCCTGAGGTGGAGACTGGAGAGCTGGGAGGCAGTGGTGCTGTAGACACAGAGGAGGTCACACAGGGTAGGGTAGAAAGAAGACATGAACTTTAGAGGGGCCGGCATATTGAGAGACCAGCAGAGGAGCCTGGAAAACAGGAGAGAAATGGTGGCCAGAAGTAGGAGGAAAATGACAAAAATATAGCATCAGGGGAGCCCAGGGGAGGCCAATAGGGGAAGCTCCTTTGGGGGTGGGGGTGGAGTTGGCTAAAGTGTGGGCAGGAGATGTAGAAATGGAGACCGAATGTGAGCCAGACGTTCTAGAAATATCGCTGTGCAGGGGAGGAGGGTGTGGAGTACAGGGTTCCTCTGTCCAGCTTTCTAAGGAGGGGAATGCAACGCAGGGCTCACCTATTTCCTGCACCCTGTACCTCAGCTTCCTCCTCTGTAGAATCGGAGGTGAGACCACCTTGGACAGGCTCCGAGCACCAAGGAGCCCTGGCCCAGTCCCAGGACTGGAGACCAGCCCTGTCCATCCCCTCGGTCACACGCCAGCTCCCCCGACCCAAACGGCTCTCACAAAGACCCTGCTGGGCTTCAATCTGCTACAGGACACAGCTTGGTCCTTCCCTGGCCTGTCAAGGTGCTTGGTGACCATAATTCCTGTGCAGTCTTATTGGCAGGCTACACTCTGAGACCCCCCTCCCACTAAAGAATATCACTGAGACCCTCCTCCCACTGCCTAGGCTAGAGAATATCACTGAGACCCCCCTCCCACTAAAGAATATCACTGAGACCTCCCCTCCCCCCCCACTGCCTAGGCTAGAGAATATCACTGAGACCCCTTCCCCCCCACTGCCTAGGTTAGAGAATATCACTGAGACCCCTTCCCCACCACTGCCTAGGCTAGAGAATACCACTGAATCCACAGGCCGGGGGAGGGACTCATGCCCCCCGTGCATGGCTCTGTCCAGCAGCCTTCCGCCAACCTCACCACTGTGCGGCCAGTGGTGGTCTCTCACTCGGCCCCCACAGTCGTACACAGCCTTCAGTGACTGCTGGGGTTGGATGGAGACATGCATGGAGGGAGGGATTGCCGCTGGGTACGTGGATATGTGGATGGGCAGATGAGAAGGTTGCTGGGTGGCTAAGTGGATGAATGGATAGGTGGGTGGGTGGGTGCGTGGATGGATGGATGAAATCAGTAGGAATGGGAGTGTAGACAGTTGGATGAAGAGTTGACTGCACAGACGCAGACGGATGAGCGAGCAGACTGATGAACGAACAGACGAAAGTGTGCTGATGGATGGCACATGGGCAATCACCTAGACCTTCCACTGCTACTCCCCACTGTGGTTTACACGAGCCTGTGTGACTGGCCCTACCGCCTGCTCCCACCTCACCCCCTTCCCTGCCTCCCGTCCCCTCCTTGCCCACCGTGTCCTAGCCACACTGGCATTATTACTTCACTTCCTAGACGTGCCAAGCTGATTTCCACCTTAGGGCCTTTGCATGGGCTGTTTCTGTGGCTATGAAGTCTCTTCTGCCTGAACATTGCCTGACTGGCTCCTTGCTGTTCAGGGTCACCCTAAATGTCACCTAGTCAGTGTGGCCCTCTGTAATCAGCCTGAATAAACAGTACCTGCTTCATCTCCATGTTAGCATCTGGTCATTTCTTTCCTCCATTCTTTCTATTTCTGTAGTGACTCTTTTGTTTGTTTCGCTTGCTCCTCAGACCCAGCAGCTGGCACTGTGCTCAGCCCATAGCACATGCTCAATAAATATCTGCTGAATCCATGTCAGGTTCAGAGCAAAGACTCTCGCCAGACTGGGTTGGACAAGCCTGGGAGTAGCCTTCCAGCCCCACACTGAGGGGGAGGACAGAAAAGTGAGGAGACACCCAAATCCCAGGGTCCATTCCACACCCAGCTTTGGCCCCAAGTCTTTGCTTCTAGAAACCAGAACAATAAGGGAAAGTTCCTCCGTGAAAGGAAAGAGCTTACGGAGTCAAATGTGAAACGTAGAGTGGGGTTGATAAGGCCAGGGAAAGGGGGGCTGGACTCAGCTGTTTAAAAAAAATCTGAAAAACTTTTTTAATAAACCCTACAAGTCTATCCCCTTCCTTCTTTATCAACGACACGATTTATTGACCGGGGAGGCCATATTGACTAAATAAATCTTGATAATGACCAAGGCAGCAATCAATACCTGCTTATTATCAGCCCAGACCGAGAATTCCATCTTGTGGAACGAAGGCCCGACGACAGGGAGCGCCACGTGGCTCCAGACTCCAGCGGGTGGGCTGGGATGGATGGATGGCTGGGTGGCGCTCGTTTCCCAGACCAGGAGATGGGAACCTTTCTGTGTTATTAATTAACATGCTCTCCATGCCTCTCAGGCTTGTGGGCCTGGACTCATTTCCATGAGTTGACAGTGGCAAGGTGTTTTAAGAGGTTTAAAAAACATATTAAAGGGGAAAAAACACATGCAGAGTGACTACTTACTGAAGAACCCTTGTGAGGTAGGAACTGGAGGGAGAGGCACCTTTGGCCACTAGTGGGTCAAGAGCAGGGACGTGGGTGGCCAAGAGACCTGGGTCCTGGGTTTTAGTCCGGGCTCTGCTGCTTGGCGGCAGTGTGGCCTTAGACTTAACTTTCTGTGCCTCACTCTGCTCAGCAGTAAAATGGGATAGTAGTGGTGTTCCCTGCCTGTGGGTTGTGAAAATTCAACAAGACAGTATTTGTTAAGGGCTCTGAAAACTCTCTGGCGTGCAATAAAGGTTCTATAGCTATTTGTTAAAGAGCTGCCAGGCCTCACTATGCCAAGAGCTTCCCTCCTACCCTCCAAAGCCTGCAAAGGCCAGGACTGGCCTTGCTAAGGCCAGCCAAGTGGCATCCGGAGAGGTCTGGCCTCCTGTTCCGTGATTCTCAGCAAAGAGCTGGTCCACCTGGCCGCTGGCCCCTGGCTCTGGGTGGGACTCTGGCACCTGCTAAGGAAGACCCATGTTTAGATTCCTGTGTTTGTGGGGTGCAACAGAGGTCCCCGCACCTGGCTGGAGTTCAGCGGAGCTTCTCTTATCTGGTACTTGAGCAGCCAGTGCTACTAACAAATCTCCAAGCTCCACCCAGATTTGAGCATTTCTGAGACGACAGGTGAAGCCCAGGAGGTGGATGACAAACAACAATGCTGATGATGACAATGATAATAAAAGTAGTAACGGCCGCTCCTGTTTACTGGGAACGACTGGTTCTAGGCCCTGTGCTAAGGGCTTTCCATGCTTCACCTCAGCAAACCCTTACAATCTCCCTGAGGTAAAGGCTACATTTAATACCCATTTTACAGATGAGCAAACTGAGACTGAAAAGTCTAGTGAGTTGCCCAAGGCCTCCCAGTTAGGCAGCAGCACGACCACAGTCCAAAGTAAGGTCTAACTGCCCCAAGTCCATGCTCAAAATCATTTCAGGTGCTGCTCCCAGGGCAACTAAAATTCAACAGGAAATACCTTCACGTGTTAATAATAATAATAATAAAGTTATTATTGACATATAAAGATGTTATTACTGTTGATAATAACAGTCGCCGTTTAAGAGAAGGAGTACCATGTGCTCAGCCGTAGGCTGTGTCTGCATTGGGCTGTCACTCTTTACTTCTCATACCCTTGAAGGGCAGTCCTTTGATCTCCAAACGATTATAAAATAGAGGCTTTATAAGGGCAGGGACTTGTCTGTTTTGCTCACTGCTGCACCTGGCACATAGCAGGTGCTGAATAATGGACATTTAATGAATGAATGAGTGACCTGTTTCAATAACCTGGGAAACCCCATTTGAGACAGAAAAACTGAGGCCTGGACAGGGTCCTTCTACCACGAAGAAAGGGGAGACTGCAATTCTGCTGTTCCGCCCTACTACAAACTAGTGTTCCCAGGGGACGCTGAGAAGGAAAGCCTCTCAACTCTGGGGTCACTGTCCAGAGACTTTCATCCCTTTATAGCCTTGCTCGGCTGACCCAGGGGGCCCATGAACCAGGCATCAGGAGAAAAATGTCATCTGAGTCCAAAACCCTTAACTGGCTGTCTTGTGTTCCCCACAACAGCAGTCCCACAGGCTGCAGGGACCTGCTTTGAGTCTCTGTAACTGAGGCCACTAAACCATCGCTAATGGCCCACAGCCTGCCGGCAATTAATTAATGGATTTATTAATTAGGATGGGAGCCACCTCCCAGGCTGGAATTGGGGTCACCAATTTCTAAAGCGAGACTGACAGAGCTAAAGATAAACCCTCATCTGCCATGGGCCTGAAGCTGGAACCCAATTCCCAGGTGTGGACTACGGGGCTTTCAAGAGCCAGTGATGATTGGAGCGGCTGGGGTGTGGGCGGAGCTCAGTCCCCCAGGGCCACTCCCACAAGGTGGAGTAAAGGCAGCTGCCCCCACCTCACCCTTCCTGCAGCATTCATCTACTCCATCATTCAAATGCTTTTTTCGAGAACTTACTAAGTCCTTGCCTTCCCCAAAGAGAGAGGTAGATAGTAAACAAATGAACAAGTAAATATGCATTATCCCATCAGGTAAAGCAGGGTAAGGAGATACGGGCAGACTATTTTGGAAAGAGAGGTTAAGGAGGACCTCTCTGAAGAGATGATATTTAAGCAAAGGACTGAATAAGAAAACTATGGAGATATCTGGGAAAGAGTTTCCCAGGTAGAGAAACAGCAAGTGCAAAGGCCCTGAGGTTCAAGCATGCTTAGCGTGTTCAAGGAACAGTGAAGAGGCCAGACTGGCTTGAACAAAGAAGGGGAGAGTGACAGGAGATAAAAGCATGAAATCATGGGGAGAATGATAAAGGGAAGGAGGGACCTCATCACTCCGGCTTATGGGCCAAGTAAGAACAGGCAACCAGGAAGAGGCAATGCTGAGAATGACAGCTCCTCAGCCTCCCGATAAGACAGCAGGAACCTACACTGAGCGCTTCCTATGCACCGGGTGCCTTCGGGAGACGTCCAAGTCTCAATTCATCTTTCCTACAGGAGAGTGTGGTCCTCTGAGAAGCAGACACAAAAGTGGGATTAAAAGGCAAAAAGACATTGGAGTTAATACGTACGCCTGCGGGAGGGAGCCAGAGTGAGCAGAGAGGGAAGGAAGAAAGGAAGGGAGGTAGGTAGGTTGGTGGAAGCGTCCTAGGTTGCTGAGGAGTCCAGAGCCAGCAGGGAAGTCCCGTGTATCCCAGGAACAACAGGTCTGCTTTAGACCTACACTCAGTCACTTGCTGGGACTGGATCTCCGAGAGCAGCATCTGGGACCACTGGCCAATCATACTCCCTGTAGTCAGAGATCTGCAAGGCACGTTCTAATGGCCACCTTACAGATGAGAAAACCAAGTCTCAGAAAGGGGAAATTACTTGCCCAAGGACATGCAGCCAGGAAGGAGCAGAACTGGGATTTGAACCCTGCTGTCCTGTGCATGATCGTGAGATAGAAACAGGAAATGGGCAGAAGGCAACAGATCAAGAGTAGGGCTGAATATCCTGTTGAAAAATAAAAGTGATACCAAAGGCTTTTACTGTGTTTGACGGTTTACAAAGTGTCCACTGAGAGAGAATTCACTCCAAACCACACACATGCTAAACAACCTTATTTTATGCTCCATCCTTACTCCAAGTTGACAGATGGTAAGAGGGAAGATGGGGCGGGTCCAACAGCCCGCTTAGAATCTGCCTTCCCTCAGTTCCTTGCATGTATTGTTCTTTCACCCACCTCAGGGCCTTAGCACATGCTGTTCCCTCCGCTGGGATGCTTTTTCCTGACCTTGTTCTTCAAATCTCAGCTGAAGGGTCACTTCTTCCAGGCAGAATCACAGAATCTAATTCCAGCTTATGACTACACACCTGTCTCTCCCATTGTCTGTGGGCATCCACTTCCCTCATCGTCTGTGAGCTCCGTGAGGACTGGCACTTTGCTTCCTCATTCTCCATAGCTCTCAAATATAATTATTAGTTATAATACTTATGCTATGTGTTATTCATTATTATTTATATAATCATTAGTTATAAATATTCTTTTTTAAATAATTCAAAATTATGTTATAAATATTATACTGTGAATGGTGAATATACATTTCCAGAGTGAAGGGCAATAGCAATTATTATTATTTACATTATACAGCATTTCTATGTCCTGGGCGCAGACCTCAGCCTTTCACATGCATTAACTCACTTCATCCTCACAACAATCCTTAAGGAGGTGATACTACTATTATCCTCGTTTTACATATGAGAAAACCAAGGCTCAGAGAGGTTAAGTGACTTGCCCAAAGTCACACAGCTGGTAAGTAGCAGAGCTGGGACTTGAACCCAGGCCACCTTGCTCCAGAGTCTACACTAAATTTCCTTGTGAGTAGGAGGGTGCAGGGCTTGATTCTGTGGCCCACACCACACCCCATCAGATACCTGTACTCACCAGCACACATAATGGACAGGCACCCCAAATAGGTATCCCCAGCAGAGTGGCCTCTGAATGACTGCTCTGGTCAGGGAAAGCTGCCCCCAGCCAGCTGCCCTCATGACCCCTGTGGTCTCCCAGTCTGCAGCACCCACGCTCCAAACAGCTGGCTGCACAAGTCAATCGACCGTAATGGTTCCCGGGGAGCCATTTACCCCGTCCAGTTTGAGCGACGGCGGTTCGGAGAGTCTTAAGCACTGCTCGGCTCCGGGCGTCTCGGGCAGACGACCAGCTCGGGCCAAAGAGGCCAAAGGATTGATTTTTTTCTTTCCTTCTTTCTTTCTTTTTAATGACAAATGCGCATCCTGGAATTGCTGTTTCATTTGGCTGAACTGAAGGATGGCAGAGGCTGGCAGTAGAAAGGGGCAGTGAAGAGACTGGGAAAAAAGGGGGGCAGTCACAGGCCCCCTCTGGGGGTGACTGAGCCACTGAGGAGAGGCAGAGACAACGGGCTTTTGACGTCTAACTCACGTCTTCATGGAGCTGGCCAAAGGCCTTTTTCTCTGGCAATGCAGCCTCTTCTGACCCTCGGCACTTGGAGGAAGGCAGCCCGTGGTCTTGACAGCTACCCTCCTCGTGACCTGGCTCGTGACCCCCTACAGCTGGCCTGGCCCACTGTGGACCCTCAACTAATCCAGACTGACACATCTGTGGGCCAGACATAGCTTCCAGTCTGTAACCTATGTGATCAGAGTTCCCAAAATATAAGGCGTTACATATACTATTAGTAATGTATTACAATAGGAAGCCCTCAATGGAGTAAGAGAGGAGGGGTTGCTGTTTACTTGGTGTTCTCTCTCTCTAAAAATACCAACCACAACAATAAGAAGTAAGGAACTTACAGAACAGTAACTGTGTGCCTGGCACTGTGCTAAGTACGCACTTTTATGTTCAGAGTGCTTTAATCTTCAAGAACCTAAAAGGTGGAGACTATTATTAGTCCATTTAAAGACAAGAAAAAAAGCGAGGCTCAGAGAGGTTAAGTGACCCATCCAAAGTCACACAGCTAATAGGTGACAGCCAGGATTGGAAGCGGGCTCCTGGTACTTCCCTCTTAAGGGAAGAGTAAAGAACAAGTTTCTGGAATTAAGTTTGATCCACCTTAACACTTGTAACTGAAAAGTGAAAAACCAGCCATGCCACAGCCTATATGACAGCCATCACATAGACCAGTAGACCAGGGTCAACAAAACATGGCCCTCAGGCCGAATCTGGCCTTCTGTCTATTTTCAAAATCAAGTTTTACTGGAATACAGCCATACCTGCTCATTCTTACTGTCCACGGCTATTTTCATGCTATAGTGGCAGAATGGGCTACTTCCAACAGAGACCAGATAGCCCCCAAACCCTAAAGTATTAAGTTGGCGCAAAAGTAATTGCTGTTTAAAAGGTTAAAAATAACTGCAAAAACCGCAATTACTTTTGCACCAACCTATTATGACTCTTCATAGAAACAGTTTGCCACCCGTGCTGGTAGATGGAGACGGTTTCCTAGAGTGTCTAGAAAGATGCCACACGCTGAGGTTATGAGGTCAACACCCTGTGGAAAACACTGTCCTTAGTGATAACGAAGCATATTTGCATATTACAGGGGCAAAGGGGTTGTGGACGCTTCTTTAGCCTTCTTTAAGCTGAGTAGTCTTGATATTTATGCTGAGATTGAATGAAACGAAGGAGCCAGGATGGGAAGTTCTGGAGGAAAAGAGTCCCAAAGAGAGAGGGAACTGCAAGTGCAAAGGCCCTGGGGTAGGAATGTGCTCGCTGTTTGCGAGACAAAAAGGCCACTGTGACCAGACCAGAGGGAGTAGAGGAGAGGCTGGAGATGAAGCCAGAGAGATGACGGGGGCAGGTCACGTGGACCCTTGCAATCAGGGGAAAGGACTTCAGATTTTAATCTCAGCATGACAGGAATATACTGTCTGTATCTTATAAAACACTAAAACCATTTTGGGCAACGGCTTATCAAGGCTTAGAAACCAAATAACTCCATCCTAGACATAATTTCTTGTCTCAAAAATTTGCTTAAAGGTCAACAGCACCCCACCACCACCATCACCACGGGCCCCAAGGTCATTAGAAGGCCATACATGTACCTAGCACACAAACTATGTCAGCACCTTTACAACAACCTGGTTTGGCAGACGAGATGGGTACAGCTGGCCTGTGTGATGAATTAAGAAACTGGAGACTTAGGATGTTGGGTGATTCCCCCAGGAGTGCTAGAGGCACCCAGACTAGAAGTCTTGGGGCCCTGGCCCTCTCCCAACTACCTCCACCTTCCCTGACACCTGTGATATGAGCCACTGTCATAAATAAAGAGCACCCCCCTGGAGAGAAAAACCAAACAGAAATTGGACCCTGAATTCCAAAGCTAGGGACAAAGGCAGGCCACCACCCCAGTTACCGTCCCAACCTCTGCCAGGCTCGGCCTCTGAATTAGATAACCAGGAAGCTGCCGGAAATTCAGCCCTTTCAGAAAGCAGCAGAGAAAACCACTTTCTGGACAGCCACGTCTACCAAATTTAGCACCAGCCAAGGTGCTCACATTTGAAATCCCATCTGCTGGAAGAAAGGTTACCACAACAGAATGTCAAGTTCGAAGATAGAATCCTTTTGTAACAGAGAGTTTAAAAGAAGACGAGGAGAAAGAAAGGAAGAAAGAAAAGGAAGAAAAGAAAGAAAAATCACCACCACCATCAGAAAAGCTGTTCCCTCTGGTCAAAATAGCATCTGAAATAGCCCACCAAGACGCTCATCTGCTTCTTTTGTCTCGTCCATGGTTCCTCGATTTTCTACAGTGAATTCAGGTATTAATAAAAGAAACTTCAAGACCAACAGCAAAGGCGGTCAGGGAGGAGACACTGCTCACTTTTCTTTTAGCACTCAAAGAGAGAGCCCATCTTTGGGAAGCAATTTCAGCTAAGTTGAGAAACCAGAGTTTTGGGATGCCCAGAAAAGACTGCTAGGTTCTTTAAATAAATTCTCAACACCTGTTTCTATCTCCTTCTGCAGAAAAGGCCCACAGGGCATGGGTTCTGATGGAGAGGCAGATGGAATGGGGTCACCTACCGGTTGGACATGTAAGAGTCTAAAGGACTGGCCAATGCTTAGCTGCTGCTAGAAATGCTCCCTCATGCGGTGTCCCCCACATCTCTTTGTCCTCCCCCTCTGACCCTCCCAGAGCCCCCGCCTAATGCCAACCCGTCTCGTGGGCCTGGGCTATGCCAAACCCGGTCTGCTCATGCTCCCCAGCCCAGCAGTGCTTCTATTATGGCGAAGTTTTCAAAGTTAGGATTCCGCCAACAGGGCTGATAGCTTATTTACTGCTGTCATCTATAGAAAGAGGAATTTTGACACATTGTTAAATGATAGCACATTTAGATAAGTCAAGCTGTCAGAGGCTCTAATGGATGTCTAAACTCTCTGTGGCTGATATGTAAAATTTATGCACTTCAGAATATCATAAGGTTATAATATTTTAATCACATCCATGCTCTTTTCTAAACTTTGAGCAGGGAAAAACATTCCATCAAGCCCTATCTCCCGTGCGCCAAGAAACCGAGCCTTCCCAGAAGTTTCTCCAAACTTCTTACAAAAGTCCAGCCTCTCCAGCTCACACTGTCAATCTCCCTCCCTACATGGTCACACCTCAAGCAGAACGTGTCTCTTCCTCCAAAACTGACACTATGTGGTCCGGCCAGCCAACCTCTTTCCTCCCAAGAAGCACATACATGCATTTGGACTGGGCGCCCTCATTTCGACTGAGCGCCCTCAACCCTTGTTAGCTTGATTAACCCTCTTCGAGGGAAAGGAAAAAGACTGGACTCGGAGCATCATAAAAAAGGTGGCAAAGTAAAGCAGAAAAAGAAAATCAAAAAGGTATGAATCCAGTTACGATGATTATACTCAGAAAAGCCATAAAAAAATACTGCATTAGTAATGTTCACCATAAAGCAATCTTATAACCAAATGAAATATGTTCAGCATTATCTTTGGGATGGAATTTTATTTCTTCTCGTTTCCTGGACTGCTAGCAGCAGAGTAAAAAAAAGTAAAGGGGGGAGCCATTTCAGGGGTCCTGGAATAGGATACCACATGTCAGAGTATCTTTACCATCAGCCCACAAGCCATTGAGACTGTTGACTGATTTCCACCCTAGGAAAACAGCCCTGTGTGTTCGGAGACGGCCCTGGAAGGAATAATAACTGGACTGCTTCCATATTTGAAAAATATATACTTCCGGAGAGCCGTACGCTGGGCTGGTACAAGGTCACCTTTCTTGCCAGGATCCGGTGGCGTCAGCAGCATGGTCTGGCCCGGGGACACGGGCTGCCTTCGCTGCCTTGGCCACTTTAACACTCAGCAACCAGGCTGCGTGAAACCACTCAACCTGAACAATCAAGAACTGAAGCCACACACCTCCTCACACTCACAGGCAGATGGGCCGCGTGACAAGTGGGCCCAAAGCTTTCGGCCTGTGCCGGGCGTGGGGTGGGAGCCCGTTTTCTTCTACCCAGATCTCAGAATGAGCCAGCAGAAGTATTCTTTGCTGGTTATCTCTCCTATAAGAGGAAAGTGGGAAGGGAAACAAATGGAAATAAAAGTGTGGCATAGTCGTCATTAGCATTATGCACAAGAGATGATCCTGGGCGAAAGCGCTTAGGCGCATAATCCGTTTCCCAGAGAAATGCCATCAGTGAGAACATGAGGAGAAGCTGCAGCAGGCCTGTTGGGCAGGGGAACAACTGAACGTTACAGGCTGAGGGTGGGGACCATGGCAGATGTGAGGGCCTAAATGTTTGCACGCGGCCACGGCTGCCACGTTTCTTTCTCTGCTGTCTAGAAGTGTACAGCCATTCAAACTCCCACAGGGCCCCCTCCCCACTTAATAGCCATGTAAATGAGCTTACCCCCTTTCCCTGGAGCCTTCTCCTTTTGTCAGACACACCAGCCATTGTCTTAATGAACACACAGCCCCCCCCCATGTATATACCCTGTGGGGGAAGGAGTCTTGGCCCCAGGTCCCCATCACCTGAGCAAGACTCAACCCAGCCACCTTCATCCTTTCCGGTTCAAATTTGCTTTTCCACCTCAGAATCTTCTAAAACCCTAACAAAGGTTCCCAGATCAGTGGGAGTCCAACTGGAATCAAGATTTGGGTGGCCTCAACAGCCCTACAAAAGACCCCTGAGCTGGAGAAGGACGAGAGTGAGGTTCAACACCCCTCCCCCCCAGCTCAGAAATCAGGCCCTGGGAGCCGCTCCCACCCCTCAGCACCCAGCCCCAGCCCACCCCACCCTCCCTGCTTCAGGCCAAGCTCCCCGGATTGAAAACGAGTTATCTAATGAAAATTGTGTTAACTGACATTCCGGCCAACCGGGAGCAAATACCAGCGCTGTAAATCTCGCCGCAGAAATTTTCTCCAGCCCAGAATAACAATAGGACCTTGCAAAGGGCTTTCACCAGCCCTTCTGGTTCCTCTCCTCTCGTCTGCCACGTTCCTGTCATTCCTTATGTTACAGAACATCAATCATAAATAAAGACGCTGTCCCCCAGCCATGCCCGGGTCTCATTTACAAACATTAGCAGGGAATACGATTACCATTGGCCTTCGTGCCAAGCTCAATGTGGCTGCCCAACTCTCTCTCTCTCTCTCTCTCTCTCTCTCTCTCTCTCTCACACACACACACACCACTCTTTCAGAAAGGCCACTTTAGCATCATTTAAACCAGCAAGTACAGCTCACAGCCCTGTCCAGCTCAGCTGACCACCAAACTGTAGCCCCAAGTCGAGTGAGGACCTGGAATTGCAAGGCACTCAGTTATTAACTGCATGCCTGAGTGCCCCGATTTTCTCTCCAGCTCAATGGCTTGGGGGGAGGGGGGAGGGGGGGGGTTAGGAAGGAGGGGGGCTGGGAAGTGGCCAGGAGGAGGGGAGTACTGGAAGCACTTATCAGAAGAAACTTAACGAGATTTGCATGCGGATTTTTTAAAGTGAGTCCCCTTTTATCTCCAGGCTGATGCTCTGCCTTCTTCCAAGAATGTCAAGGCCAGGGCAGGATGCTCTAACAGCCCGGTTACCAGCGCCACTTCCCTGCCTTGTTCCCACTGTGCCTGTCCAGACTTTGCAAGACTCCAGGGTTTAGGAGGCTTGTCAGGAGCCTTCTGGGGCACCCGGGAAGGAACAGAGGCTAGAGCTGTGCTTCCAGCGAGCAGTTCTCTGAGATTCCATCCCCACTTCCTATGGGGTCAACAGAGAACACCCCCAAATCTGGGGGAGACTCCTAGAGAAAGGTGGAATGGGGATTAAGTGCTGGGCTTTGGAAGGGAGTCGCCCTAGAGAGAGAAGGAAAAAGGAAAAAGAGAAAGGGAGAGTGGAGAGAGGAGAAAAGCGGGGAGTGGCGGGGAGGAAAAACAGGAGGCAGAAGACAGCGAGGGACTCTCCCATTTAAAAGTTCCCTAGGGCCCGAGAGCCAGGAGTCACCTGCTCCGCAGCGCTCCCTGCTCTTCACGGCCCCCAAGGCAGGAGCGCAAACTTGCGCGCGCCCCGGGCCCATCTCCACCGCCCGTCCCCATTTAGACTTAGAAAGGGGGAAAGACAAGAATCAAAGACGAACCCCGAGAACCCGGCCCGAGGAGAGATCTGCCGGCGCAGGCAGCCAGTCCGGCGACGGTGGCTACGGCGGCTGGGACAGCAGCAGCCGCCCGGAGGCGGCGCGTCCGGGCTGCGCAGCTAGGCTGGTGGCCGCGGCGGAGGTGCCGGCGGGCGGCGGGGCGCGGAGCCGCCTCCTCCCCAACCCTGGCTGCCTCCTCCTCTCTCCTCCTCCCCCCTCCCTCCCTCGCCCCAGCCCCAGCCGGGCGCGGACAGGCACGCGGCGCGCTCCGCGGCCTCCTCCAGCGCCGCGAAGTTGGGAGGAACGCAAAGTGCGTCGCGAGGGGGGCTGCTGGGGGTCCCACCGGCAGCCCCCTGCCCAGGACCGCAGCCTCTGCCTTCCCCACGCCTCGCTCGGCCGCTAGCCAGCCGGCTCGCTCTCCGGGCCGAGGGCTCACTAGCGCTTCTCCATGGTCGCGGCAGCTAATCGATGATTGAACCGAACAAAGAGCAGCGGCGAGATCAATTCCTAATACCTATCGATGGGCAGCAGGCAGTCGAGCCCAGGCGAGCCCCAGCCGCCGCCGCCCGCCGCCCCAGGGCGCCCGCCGGCCCTCCCGGGGACCTCCCCAATGCGCCCAGGGCGCGCCCGAGTGCTCCCCACGGCCGCGCGGCCGGCGCTACCCGGACTAACCTGGAGTCGCCGTAGATCAAATCGCTTCCAATATTGAAACATCGATCCCACATTGGCGGCCATCTTGGGGGCTATTCGAGACGCACACACACAAGAGTTTGGCTTTTCTCAATGGCTGCACTCAATATCCGGGCTGGACTCCCCCCAGCCCCCGGGCCGCCGCCGGCCGCCCGGGCTCTGCGTGCCACCGCCCGGGGCCCCTCGGGCGCCCCCCGGCCTCCTGCCACCCGCTGCCCCTCGGCGCCGCCGCGCCGCCGCCACCGCCGCCGGGCCCGGGAGCCGTGCGCCCCCCCGACCCCCGGAGGGCGCGGGCGGAGCGCGCCGGGCGGGGAGCTCGGCGCCCGCCCGGGGGAGGCGGACGGGGATGGGGTGGGAGGGGAGGGGTGGGGGGGAGGCAGCCTCTCCGAGAGGCGCCGGCGCCGCAGCTGCCCTGCTTGCAGCCGGCTCCCGGGCCCGCGGAGCGCTCGCTGCATCTCCCCCCCAAGTCCGGGGTCGGTGTGCCGCGCGATTGCACTTGACTTTGGCTTTTTGCAAACTTATCAATACTGACGTAACGTGCTGATCAATGCAGAGGGAAGTTTGGGGGGGGCGCTGCGGGAGGCCAGCGCGCGGGGCGCCTACCCTCCTCCCCGCACCTGTCTGTCCCCCACCCCCTGCATTGCATACTCAAAAAAAAAAAAAGTTAATAGTTTGCAATGCATTTTTTTCTTTTGCAATCGGAGCACACACAACACGTGCCTCGGGCTGCCGCCGCTCCTCTGCCAGCTGAGCTACGGATCTGAGGGTAGCAACCCGAAGCTTGGACTGCGTAGACTCTCCGGCCGGCGGGCCTGTGGGAGCGGACCAGCGGGCGGGTGTCAGCCGCCCGGGGGCGCCACTGAGTCATGGGAAATGTCACCACGGCCGCTTGTAGTTTCCGTGCAATTATATTATTATTGGGGGGGCGGCGCCTTAGCCAGAGCTCAGGGGCGGTGAGGGGACCGCTCAGGTCCTTTGCAATGGGGATTCCTGTTATCGTTATTATTTGGGGGAGTATTTAGCCTAATTATAAGGGCTCCTCACAACTTTAGAAAGGGAGGCCCTTTTACTCTTATGATAACTAATGGAGAAGGTTCTTAGACAAACCTCTGGAGAGCTTTTTCCCCAAGTGGATTGGCTTTTACTGTTATGATTTTATTGTTATGGAGGGGGCCCTAACCCTGCTGGGGGGCTCTGGGTCCTTAACAATTATTGAGGTTTCTGCTACTGTTATCATTATTATTCCCGGGCCCTTAGCCTAGCCGAGGACCTCAGGTCCTTTGCAGTATGGAGAACCTTATTACGATCGCCTTTTGGAAGAGGGTTTTTAGCCCAGATGGAGGGAGGTTCCTATCTTTTGCAGTTTCTCAGACGCTGGGCAATAGAGGTGACACAATTTCTTCTTTTACAGTTTCCCTCTCTTTTTGCCCCTGTATGCAAGCCAGAGGTCCCCTGTCCCCTCCCAGCACCCCCACCGCCCCAGAAGGAACCCAGACTCTCAACCTCCTCCAACACCCACCCACTTATCCCTCTTCCCCCCCACACACTCTCTCTCTGGCAGGTTCCCCTGCCAAATCCCACCTCCCTCACCTCCTCACCCCCGCAAAAGGGGGCATTTTTCCTTCTTTTTCTCTAGTCAAAGGATTTGCTTTTATAGACAGCAAATGGAAATTATATTCTCTTTTTATGACCCAGCTTGGACTTCTGACATCACTCTTGGTCTGGGACAATAGATCAATACAGAGGGTTATAAAAAAGATAAAGTTTAGAAGAGTTGTAAAGGAGAGAGAATCGTGATGGATATTTTTGATGATTTTCCAATACCGGATCTTGGAGCACGTGCTTCAAGGCAATTAAAGTTTTTAATGTAATGTAAATAATTGTTTCATAAATACTTCAGAAGAAGGTGTGATCTTTCTGAGCAATCACTGGAGCTGTTTTTTAAAAAATGTAATGTGATTTAAACAAGGATACAGTATTTCTGTTACCATCCCCATACATTTTCCATGAAGCGTGGGTAAATATATTAATGCACAAAGCTGAAAAACTCATAAGACCAAAAGTACAGCGTGCTCCAACATGTCATGAATTAGGCCTAGTTAGCAATTCCGAGTGGCCTGTTTCCTTGCCAGATTAAATTGTACATGATGTGTGGTTTATCTCAGTTCTCGATAACTTCACGTTTAAATTACAGCTCTCATTCTGCAAAATGAATTTAGGGAAATTTCATAACTATCGCATGGCAATTTTTTTAATGGCTACATTTTCTCCTGAGCATCTGTAAAGCTGGCAGCTTCCTTGTCATTGAGTCTGTTTTTTAAAGACCTGTAATAGGAAATCTGGAGTGAGTGTGAAACCCTTCAAAGCAATTTTTAACAAACCAAGGTTCTGATGAAAGATTAAATTTATGTCTGACTTTGAATCATGGAACAAATTGACATCGTGTACCTCCTGATACGATGCGCCGAGAAGGACATAACATCACTTCTGTGGTATTCCTGCCAAAAGTGCATAATCTGAATCTAATTGTGAAGAAACGCCAGACAAACCCAAATGGAAAGGAAATTCTATAAAATAAACAGCCTGCTCTCTAAAAATGTCAATGTTACATGAAACACAGAGAAAGACTGAGGAACTATCCCAGATTAAAGGAAGCAAAAGAGACTAGACAAGTGATTAAAATATGAGTTTCTTTTCCTTATAAAGTGATTTTCTTTTACTATAAAGTGCATTAATTGGAGCCAACAGCACACTTAGAATAAAGTCAATAGATTTGATAATGGTACTGTATCAATGTTAATTTCCTGGTTTTGATTATTGTGTTGTGGTTATATAACAAAATATCCTTGTTCTTAGAGAACACACTCAAGTATTGAGGGGCAGAGGAATAGGCATCCTGTCTACAACTAACTCTCAAACAGTTCAGACAAAAATAATATACATTTTATCTTTATATAGGGAGAATGACAGAGCAAATGTTGCAAAATGTTAACATTTAAGGACTCTAGATGAAGCTTACATAGAAATTCTTCGTACTTTCCTTGCAATAGTTCTGGGAATATCAAATTATGTCAAAAGAAAAAGTTAAAAGAAAAAAAAATAAATGAAATTTATGGCCGACTTTCTTTCAGCTGTTAGGGACTATTGGGCTTCTGAATAAAAATTCCGCATGGAACTTTTCTACTTTCCTGACTGACATAGGCTGCACCTTTGACCGACCAGGAAATTGCCACAGCAAACATGCTTACCGAGGAGCAGTGAGAAAATCCAATAATTCAGATTGTTTTAAGTCTGCGATATTTTTAAATGACTTAATGCAGTGGGTCTCTGAAGAATTCTGACAATTTTAATGGTAGAACTTGCAGTCCCACTGAGGAATGGGTTGCTACATAAATACGGAATGATCGTGTCTTTCTGTCTAAGCTGAAACATATTAGCTTTGCTTAGTGGCTTATTGCTTTATTCACAAAATAAATTTCAGCCGTCTCTCCCTACCATATTCCAAGAGCAACGTGAGCCTGTGCCTTATTAGATGTGGGGGCTTATATTCCAAAGGCATCTGTTACCGTCTCAGTCTCAGCAATAATGAATTAAGCAGTTAAGTGTTTACCCCCTAAACAGAGTTAGCTGGGGAAATGATATTATTATGGGTGGTCCTTAATGAAAGATGGTAAGCCAGGAAATTCAGACTTTTTCAGCAAACAAGCAGCCTTGGATGTGGGAACTAAAGTACTAAAATATTAAAAGATTTTTGTGAAAAGCTGTTTTTCATGTTCTTAGCATTCTCTCCCTCCCACAAAATACACACATGTACGTAGATATGCAAAAACTTAAGCAGGTTTCTGGTTGATGCTAGAATCTTAAAGACCCATGTATCAAGATGAGTATTAAAAAATTACAGTGAAAAGGAATACAGCGTCCCCACCGCCCTAGGAGGAAGCAAAGCATGGCTTGGGGCAGCTTATCCTGACAGCAGAAGCAGACAGAGAGCCAGACCCTTTAGGAAATTCATAAACTGTACAAGAATCCCAGGGTAGATAATGGCAGGTCCTTAGCCACGAACATAATGATATGCGAAATCCCCAGCATCAAAGCTGAAACAAAAGAAAATGTCCTTCGGTAGCTGTGCATTGCCCACTGCAGCTGCCAGACAGGGAGAGAGGCAACTAGGGACTCCAAATTCATCAGGAAGTATTACACAGCCCTCCGAGGGGAGGAAGGGATACGGGGGCGTCTGGCTGACACCTGCGGGGGTGTGCTCCCAGAGGCTGGCCCATGGTTAGGTCCCGGAGCCACAGGCTGGAGTGACTGGCTACAAGCACCAAGCCAGCAGTTGCTTCTGTGCAAAACACCTGACACAATCCTCTCAACCACTCCCAGTATGAAGCACCTACTGGTTGTTGGATGCTTTATAAATAAATCGTTAGCTTAACTGGTTAGTTAGGAGCATGGCTTTGGAGTCAGACAGTTTAGAAGTGAATGCTGGCTGCGCGACTTGAAAGCGCTGTGACCTTGCACAAGTTAGTTTACTTCTCTATGCCTCATTTTCCTCGCATGTACAATGGTGATACTTGCACAAAGTAACAATTTAGATAAGTTAATCTAAGTACAGCACTACGTAAATGTGCTGCATCTAGTAGCTGTCATCATTACCATGTTTCCCCGAACATAAGACCTAGTCAGACCATCAGCTCTGATGCGACTTTTGGAGCAAAAATTAATATAAGACCCAGTCTTATTTTAATATAAGACCGGGTATAATATAATATAATATAATATAATATAATATAATATAATATAAGACTGGGTCTTATATTAATTTTTGCTCCAAAAGTCGCATTAGAGCTGATGGTCCGTCTCGGTCTTCTTTTTGAGGAAACACAGTATTGGCCTCACAATGGACAGGACAGGGATCTGCATTCCCGTATTACAGATGGAAAGACTGAGGCCCTAAGGGAGGAAGTAGCAGATTCACGGTCACATGGTTGTGAAGGAGCAGAACCGGGACTAATACCTGGGTTCGCTCACATCAAGCGTGCGGCTCTCCACACTCGAGCCTGCCCTCCCTCTAATGGGAAAGAAAAATGGGTGGGAAACAGATGCCCAGAAAGCGAGGGCTGCAGCCTTACCCATAAGCCCACACTGCAGCCAATCTCACCGAAGAGGAACAACACAGGAGGACAGGCTCCCTTGGCCTGATTCCCTTCCAACGTCAGAGACTAATTAAACGAACAATGGTGTATTCATACTGTGTAGACTATTCTCCTTTTGCTCCCCTTCTCCATTCACTGCCCGCCCTGGTCAGTGCCCCCCGGAATACATTTCCCAGGATCCCTTGCTCTCTGGCCTGCTGCTGGGTTTGGCCAATGGGTAGGAGATAAGAAGGCAGGAGGACAGAAAGGTTGGAGCATTTATTCCCCAGCTCCCTCTCTACTTCACTGCAGTTCTGGTTACGGTTGGGTCCGTCTCCAGCCACAGCCCCCATGACGCTGTCCCTCTCCTGCTCTCACTGGGCCCCAGTAACTGCTCCACCCACCCCCCTTCCCACGTAAGATGAAAACAGTTTCCTCCTCTTGCCAGCATCTGGGTGCCTCAACATTTTCTTGCACACACCTCTGTAAATAGTATCATTTAAAAATCCCACCTGAGTGTACCTGCTGGGTCCCTGACCAACACCCCCACCACAGAATACTATTCCATTATTAAGAAAGATGAGGGCTATTTCTACGTGGTGAAGAGAGGCCCAGGATATATGGCAAATTAAACACAAGTAGGTTCTAGAACAGCATTACGAAATAATCCCATCTTTGCTTTAAAATGGTGCTTAGGGAAAAAGTTAAGGAAAACTAGATATCAAATGGTTAATGGGCTTAGAGGCCTCTTAGAATTTCCCCATCATCATCTTAATTTCTTTTATGAGCACAAATTACTTTTATCACCAGGAATCTTCATTTCTCCTGGGCTCCTGACTGATACACATACCACAGAACAGCACGTACATTGAAGATGTCAATAGAAGATCTACCTAAATAGCGAGATAGTCCATGTTCACAGGCTAATGGAGATAGTATAGTGAGTACGTCCCTTCTTTCCAAATTAACCTATACATTTAAGACCATTCCAATCAAAATCCCAGTCAGGGTTTTCACAGAACTTGAAAGCCCATCTCAAAATTCTTATGATGACAAAAGGGCTCAGAATAGCCAGGACAAGTTTGAAGAATTATAAAATTATATAAAGTTATAAATACTAATAAAGACAGTGAGACCGAATGACAGACAAATAGAGCCAGGGGACAAAATTAAAAGCCTAGAAACAGATTCACACAAATAGAGAATGGACTCACACAAATAGATGGCACAGATGGCATTACAAACGAAGGGAGAAAGGATAGACTTCCTTTTCAGTCTGGTGCCGGGCCAACTAGCTACCCATATGGGAAAAAACACCGTTAGATCCCTACCCTCACACCATACACAGTGATCAACTCCAGGTGAAGGGGCCTGCGGAACACGGAGTTAAAGAAAGAAACTCAGCACGTTCCTTTCTATCCCAACAGCACAAAACATCTGAGCTGAAAATTATGTCCTCATTAAGCAGACTTCATGTGTCTGTTTATTAAAAAAGCATCCTTAGAGCTCCGGTGATGTAATAGCCCAGGGTCCCTCTCAGAGCTGGATCGATAACCAGAACTGAAGTTTCTTTTGAGTATCCGCGGAATGAAACAGCACTTGGCACTTGACAGCTTCCAGGAGATGCAGAAATATGAGCTGATTAGAGTTTCTGGGCCTCTTCTCTGCACTGGCAGACTCTTCTTCGGGCGCACAGCTTTGCGGAGCCCCTGAGCAACTGGCCCACGACAAGGCCCTGCATTTTAGTTCTGCATCCCTATTTTCGCAGCTGTGTGTGCCAACCAGACAATGACCTAAATCCCCCAAAATCACGACCATGGAATTCAGAGCACCCAGAGCTCTCTGTCTCTCCCAGATCCCACACATCTGGCCCGACTGGCCCCATCTGGCTTCATGCCCGATGGCACCCATTCCTCCATCGGCTCCCAGGACTGTGAGTCCCGAGGACTGTGAGTGCCGAGGACAGCCACAGGTCACCCCCTGTGCTCTAAGAACACCCGAGCCCTCCAGCACCCCACCCACCCCACACTACCCCACAAACTGGACTCCCTAAAGCCTCAATGATGAGCGCAGACTCTTACTGCAGGTTTTCTTAAGGGGCAGGGCTTGGAGAGCTTAACGCCTTAAAATCCTTTCTAAAAAACTTCTTTCTCCGAAGTTCCCTTCATGAAATCAACCGCAGTCTCCATTTTTAATTTCTATCAAACTGCTCATCCATCTTCTCTCACTCATTGCTCATTCTCAGTTTCTCTGTCTTTCCCCAGTGTTTTCTCCCTTTGCCTCCTTTTCTGTGTCCCTCCCCCCATTTCTTCCCTTTCAAATCTGAGGTTCTCACATTTCATCTAGTCAGCAAAATAACACTCAAACCAAAAAAAAAAAAAAAAAGATTGTTTTCCTCTTTTAGTAAGACGGGGAGATGTGACTGCTTGCCCTTTTCTTTTTGTTCCTATCCCGTCAGCACGTTACCATTGTCATTGTCAGAATGATGCCTACTACGTACCAGGGACCTCACCAACATTCTTCTCAAATCTCACATCTGTCATGGTTGTGTCCACTTCACAGACAAGAAAACTGAGGCTCAGAGAGATGGAATAACTCACCCAAGTTCACGCAACAGGACAATGGCTGAGCATGGGGAAAAACATGTGCACTGTTTGATGGTCCTATTGCAAAAGGAGGGAGGGAAATGCAGACAAATCGGAGCCATGGGGGGCTGTGTCTGCCGCCCTGGCAGCCAGTCCTGGGTTACCACTCTCTCAGCGTTCTTGGAGCTTCTGATTCCGCAGCTCTTTGTTTTCAAGAACCAAAAGATGATCCAGTTGGCCCCACAGGATAGAAAAATAATGATAATGCTGCCGTTTATGGCCTGCTTTCCACAAGCTGGGCTCCCTCTGCCCATTATCTAATTTCCTCCTCCTCACAGCACTTGGAGGTAAGCACTGCCATTTCCTCCCTTTAATAGCTGAGGAAATGGGGGCTCGGAGAGGGTAAGTGACTTGCCCAAGGTCACCTCGCCTGTATGCAACAGAGCTGGAGGTCAAGTCCTGCTGTTTGATGCCTGGGCTCATGTTCTTAACCCTGAACACCACTCCCTTCCCTTTCTCAGCTGCCTCTAACTCCCCCATGGGGCTTTGAATTCACTTCCCAGCTGCTGAGGGGCTGAGTCAGAGTGGAACCTGGAGCCAACACTCCCTATGCCTACAGTCTCCAGCCACACTCTCCAGAGCTCGGGGGTCCCAGATGAAGGTTCTAGATGCTGTCCTTTGACAGTTGGGGCCCTATTCCTCCAACCACAGAAATCTCTAAAGAACTCAGTGTCTGGGGAGCAAAGACCCCCCCCACCTCCATTCAAGCACCCCGTAACCCAGGAAGGAAATCTAGCCCTTCTGCCATGTCCCTTCTTGCTCGAAATCCTTGGCATCCATCAGGGTCTTTGGCAAATGTGCCGGCATGGGGGACCTTGAGAGGTCAACTGTCCCAGTCCCCTGCCTCCAAACAGCCTAAGAAAGAGGCTAAAATGATCCTCAGGACCTCAGGGCAGGCCTAACCTACCACCCATGTGCCACACTCACACACACATACATGTTTGCACATATGTGCACACACATGCATACACACCTGCACTCACATTGGGTGTTTATATCCCTCTGCACACACTCACGTGTACACATTTGCACATGTACACCTGCCTGCATGCCAGTGCAGACATCTACTCATGCACATTTGCACACAAACTAGAAACAGATTCTCTGGGACACAGCCGTGTACTCACACACAGGTTTGCACAGCCTATGTGTGCACATGGGTGAGCATACTGTGCACACAATTTTACCGTCCCAGGGTGGGGCAGCGAGGCCTCTCCTGGGCTCTCCAGGAGCCTGGCCTTTGGCGAAAGCCCCACCTGGTGGACACTTGCTGTATATGCCAACCCTACCTCCAAGTCTGAGCATCCCTGGGACTAGAGGGCGGGCGCTGGGCAGCCCTCAGGCTGGCTGGTGCCCAAAACTGGACTCTGGGGCACCACATGCCCCTCTCTCCTCCTATTCTCTTCCCCGGGCAGCAATTTCCTTGGCCAAAGGTGGGCAAAAGAGCACTGACTCTGCCACCTGCTGGCTTCTCTTCCAAGCCTCAGAATGCTCAGCTACAAAAAGGGGGTAAAATTGTCAAACAGCTATTTGGAAGAAACACAAAATTAATTGCCATGTATCTCAGGAGCCTGGGCTTGGGGGTTCCGCAGCTATTGGGTCTGAATCCTGAATCTGCGGCTGCCTGGCTGTGTGGCGTAGACCCAGGCACTTATCCCCTCTGGACACCAGCACCCTCCTCTGGAAAATGGAAAGAATAGTATCTACCTGTGGTCAGTGGCGTCATTGGGCCTAATTCTTCACCCTTCCCTCTATCACGCCCAGTGCCATGTCACTTTGCAGTGACCTTCCCACCGTGGGCAGGGTACACGTTCCTGACATTGGACCTCGGGTTTGGCTGCATGACCTGCTTTGGCCAACAGAATGAGGTGGAAGTGTTGGCGGCCAGTTCTGAGCCTACATCTCAAGATACGTTGTGTGTTTCCACTTGCCTCTTGCACTATGGCCTTCGCCACGGGGAGAACACGCCCGGGCTAGCCCACTGGTCCCAGGAGGATGCAAGATGCGAGGCTGGGGAGGAGCCTGGCTTCGTGGATCACACATGGAGGACAGCCAGGAACCCTTGCCGAGGATTGTCCCATGGCTACGAAACACACATCTCTCACATGGAGTCACTGTGCACTAAGGGCCGATTTGTTACCACAAGTGGATCTAGTGCTGTCTCACTGGCAGGCTGGACCCTGCACCCCTCCCTGAGCCTGTCCTGTGGTTTCACCAGCCCTGATTCCACCTGGACGCCAGGGGGCTTTTGGCTCTCAGCCCGTGTGACCCCTGACCTAAGACTGTGAGTTCCCTGAAATCGGACCTTGGTTCCCTCTGAGATACCCTAAAGCCATCCAACTGCCCTGATGGGACCCACGTTGGCTCCTGAGCGAGGTTCTCTGGTCTCCCAACAGTTTTCCCTGTGGCCTGCACCACTGGGTCTGGGGTCTCGGCAGGGCTTACACCCCCACCAGGCAGTCAGGACACCGTGACACAGGGAGCCACCTAGCACCCTCAAGGCCTTACTTTTCATATCTGATAGCATGAAGATCCTAACTCTGAAAATTATCAGTCCTCCAGAAATAGGAGCTGCCCTGAGGTCCATCATTCAGTGCTTGCTTTAAGGGGCATCACTGAGCGAAGCAGAGACGACTCCACTTCCTTTGTCTTAACCGCCCTCTAACCCTCACCCTGTTTCTCCTCCTTGTTAAGCCTTGAATATCAACTTCTTGGACACGCTGGTGCTTCAAAAGAAACACAGACTTAAATATCTCAAGAGTGGCCCTGACAGAAAGGTCCTTTTCTAGAGCTCCATGTGACAGGCCTGGACAGGCATTTCACAGAAGAGGACACTCAAATGCCAGCCAACAAATACCTGAAAAGCTGATCAGTCTCACTAGTAGTTAGGAAAAATTCAAATTAAAACCAAAATGTGATACTATTTCACAGTCATCAGATGGACCAAAATTTTAAAGCCTGATAATACCAAGTGCTGACAAGAATGTGGCGCACCTGGAACCCTGAAACACGACTGGTAGGAGTGCAACTGGTGCCAGTTTTCCATTTGGAGTGGTGATAGGACGTTTCCTTTTACAAAGACACTTATTTAAGTAAAATGTGAGCCAGGTTAGAGAAAAATATTAAGTAAATAATAATACATGGTACATAGCTGTAGCAAAAATTGTGCGTGTGGATGGGGAGGATTAAAGGGATATGTTGGGGGACAGCCTTGGCTTTGATATTAGATGTCCCAAGTTTAAATCCAGGCCACACTTGCTATGTAAACTTGGGCAAAGTACTGAATTCACCTGAGTCTCAGTTTCCCCATCTGTGAAATAGAGATGATAATTATGACCATCAAACTTCAAAACCCACTTTATTCAAACCCCTTGACCACGTGTATTTGGGAATTCAGAATTTCTCGGATTTTTAAAATACCATATACCTGACATTATGTATACGGTCTGGGCAGCACCACGTGACCAGCATGCTGATTGTTTCTGCAGCAAAATGTATTACTGTTCACATTAAGTGTTTTTTGTTTTGTTTTGTTTTTTTAAGTCTATACATTGCACCAGTCCTGGGCAGATTTTGCAGCCAAATGAGTTTGCCACAAACTTTAAAATAAAAACTTTCGTATTCCATAGTTTTTGGAACAAGACTAGTGTTCTAGATTTGAAGCACCTTAGTCAAGCCCATGCAGCACCATGGAGGGAGGGTTTAGCGAGAGCAAGAACGAAACATGCATCAAACCCAAGAGAAATTATAAAGAGGATGTTATAAAAGTTCCCCAAGGCTTCTCAGAATCTTCTCCCTGTGACGCTGCCCCCTCCTTTCTATCTCCTTCTCTTCTTCCTCCTTTTCCTCCTTTTTCTTCCTACTCTTCTTGGTGTTCTCCTCCCATTACCCTGGCTGGTGTTTGGCCTAAGAATGGACATGTGACTATGTTCTAGCCAATGAGATGTGAGGGAAGTTCTGCTGAAATGCTCCTGTGGACTTTTCAGTGCCTAGATGTGATACCTGGTGCGAGGGCAACCATTTGGGGCCATTAGAGGATGCAGGCTGAGGGTAAAGGCCACACGGAGAGTTGGGTAGAGAGTGGGTGTCACATTGCCACCAATCACACCAAACTCTGGCTCGCCTACCTCTGCACTTCTTGTATAAGATAAAGAAAATCTACTAGAATTTTAGCCACTTTGAGTTGGAATTATCTGTTACTCATAGCAGAAGGGTATTATTTTGAATATTAAAGGAACATATAAATCTAGGAGGTGAGAAAAAGTGGGGTGCCTCAAGTTATAAGATCACATATAAGCAAGGATAGATTTTAAAGACTTGAATACCAGATCGATGACACGCCGGGCAGGCAGATGGGGGGCAGTGGGAGAGCTGGCATGGGCTGGATTGGTAAGAATAATATCATGAAGGAGATTGGAAAATATCCTCAGACTTCACTAAAAACTTCTTCGTTTCAATTTTGTATTCTCAGCAGAGGACAAATGATTGAACTCAAGCCCAGGAGCCCTTACATTCCTCACCAGGATCACAGAACAGAAAGCTGGGCTGTGTGGGTCGAGAAGATTTTGGGTAGACGCACACAGCCTTAGCAGTGTTCTGGGCTTGTCTGGCCTTCAACGTGTGATTCTGAGAATTGGAAGCGAGAAGATTATAACTCAGAATGGCACGCGGGTGTGAAGCTGGCTGCCTTGCCAGCTATTTGCCTGTATTTAAAACACATATGGGTGATATTTTTAAATATCTTTGCTGTGTGATTGAAAAACATTGCAGTTGCTACTTCGTGGACGTGGGTTTTTATGCAAACCCAGGGATAGAATGATGAGTGTGTGTTGTACCTATGTGGGCTTTGCTGGAGAAAATCTAAGGACAAAACGGCACAGCCTGCATAAATGTCAGGCAGGGAACTGGGGCCGGGCCATTCAACATTTAACTTGGTTGTAGTTGCTGCTGACAAAGCTCCTTGGTTTTCTCTGAGATGCATCCTCCCTAGTCCCCTCCATGGAGATTGGCTGAGGGTAAAGGCCACACAGAGAGTTGGGTAGAGAGTCATTTGCCAGCTCTGGGAGGGGGCAAGTGAGCCAGGCCAGGTCAGTCAGATCACTCCAATCCCTTGATTCCAGTGACTGATTGAGGGACAGGCTCACGTCCCAAGGCAAGCCAATGAGACTCAACCATGGGACTTTAGGCACGACTGGGAAAGAAGCACTTCCCTCCTGTTCATGTTGCTAAGCTGGGAGGTGGTATAGCTGGAACTGTCCAAGGCCATCTTTGTCACCACTTGGGGAGAGCCTGCTGGGAATAAATCCAAGGTGGAGGGAAAGAAAGCCTGAGAGATGGAGAGAATCTTGAATCCAGCCATGCCTGAAATCAACTCCTAGACACTTTTTTTTCCACTTAAAAAAAAATTACAGTAAAGTAGACTTAACATAAAATACCATTTTGGCCATTTCTAAACGTACAATTCAGTGGCATTAGTTACATTCACAATGCTTTGCAACCACGATCACTACTTCCAAAAATTTTCATCAACCTAAATGGAAACGGTACCCATTAATTTTATTAAGTATAATACACATACAGTAAAATTCACCCTTTTTACTATGTGGTTCTGTGAGTTGTAACACACACACAGTCACATAACCAGCACCACAACCAAGGACCAGAACAGTTCTATCCCCAGCCCCCAAACCCCTCATTCTCCTTTGTAGTCTGCTCCCTTGCTCACCCAACCCCCGACCCCCATCCCTCAACCCGTGGCAACCACAGATCTGTTTTCTGTTTGTAAAATTTTGTTTTTTCCAGATGTTACAGAAATGAAAGCACACAGGATGTGAACTTTGAGTCTGACTTCTTTCACTTAGCATAATGCATTTGAGGTTCACCCACATTGTTGGTATATCAGTAATTTGTTCCTTTTTATTGCTAATAATAATACGTTGTACCAAATGTACCTCAGTTTATCCATTCACCAGTTGAGGGATATTTGTCTACTCCCATACTCTGAATTTACCTGAGTCTATAAATTCTGTTTTTCTCTTAAGCTGTTTAAGTTTCTATCATTGCAACCAAAATTATCCTAACAACATAACAGAGAAAGTCCTACTCTGAAATTATTTCTTCCAT
Organism: Rhinolophus sinicus; assembly: GCF_036562045.2. Classification (NCBI taxonomy): domain Eukaryota; kingdom Metazoa; phylum Chordata; class Mammalia; order Chiroptera; family Rhinolophidae; genus Rhinolophus; species Rhinolophus sinicus. The sequence goes on from NC_133765.1 coordinate 33,114,747, forward strand.
CTATAAAATGGGAGTGTATTGCTCAAGATGGTTTTGAGTGTGAATCTTGACTCAAAATTGGTTGAAATAAAGAGACAATATTATCTCACATACCGGGGAGTCCTGAGGTGGAGTAGATCTCAAGATGGGTGACCGGCGCGTCAAATCCGGTGCAGGCACTTGCCATCTCCATCAAGGCTTGGGCCTCAGGGCTTCCTCCTTTGGGCAAAGCAAGATGGCGACGCATTTCCACCAGCACAAAGTTCACCGGAAGTGTTCTCCCAGGGCTCCGATTTCTCCCAGAAGCCCCACCCAGCAGATTGCTCCTCACAGCTCATTGGCCAGAATTGGGTCACATGCCCATTCGGGACTCAGTAGCTGAGAGGGGAGGAGGGTCACCTTGACTGGGGAGTGGGCTCAGCTTCCCCCGAGGCAACTGGCTTGCTGGGGATGGTACTGGAACCTGAGGAAAACAGGAGCAGGAAAAGGATGCGAGGCCAGGGCCATAGTGTAGCCTCCAGACGATAATGAGAGAGGCTTGGCCACCTCACGGGGTTGTGGCGAGGGTCAAGAGAGGTATGAGTCCTTAATTAGTCATTTGTGGAGATTCAGACGTATCCTAATGCTCTTCAACACGACAGAAGTGTGGTGCAGCTCTTCCCAAACCCGAGCTGGCATCCGCGCCGGTGAGTTCTGAGGTAGTTCTGAGCAAATCAATGAGCAGAAACCTCCAAAATGGAATCGGGAAGCTAGAGCGAACTCTCACGCAGGGGTCACTCAGGGCACATTATTGACCCCAACAGGAAGAGAGGACTTTGCATCTCCCATAGGAAGTGACACTACTACCTCAGTGAAAGGAAGGAAAGATTTCTTCCGGCCCAGTAACAGCTCAGCCAATGGGAGACCGCCATAACTCAGCCAATGAAAAGTCACTATACTTCCAACGCTCAGTTTCCTCCAGTAAACTCTTCGCTTACAAAAGCTCCTCCCAAGTCCACAAAAGAGTGGTCCTCTCCTTTCTCTGGACTTGCTCACCTGCTTTGCCACTAGCTCGCATGTTTAATGCAATGTTTTCTTGTTCCCAAATAAACCTGTTTTGCTGGAGAAATATCTGGTTATCTATTTGTTCAATGTCAACAGTTCTCTACAACACGTTTGAATTAGTCACATGCTTCTGATTGCAACGATTAGAAATATTCAAATTGGCTTACATCAAAAATAGTTTATTAGCTTTATTTAACTGGAACGTTTAATGCTGTTATGGGCTTCAGGCACAGCTGGAGCCTCTGAGGTTGAGTTTTAGTCTTTCATTCTCCTCTGGATTCTGATTTCTTGTGTTGGCTTCATTCTCAGCCAGGCTTCTCTCCCCTAGGGGACAAACACTGCTGCCAAGCAGGCCAGACTTCCATCCTCCCAGCTTAACATCCTCAGCAAAAAGAGAGTGCCTCCTCCCCAAGGTTCCATCAGAAATCCTGAGAAAGACTTTCACTGGTCCAGGTCAGATCATATGCCAATGCCTGAGCCAATCCCCCTGACTCTGCTAGACCAGGCCCAGCTCACATGCCCAATTCTATAGCTGGGGCAGCGTGGTGATGAGAGGATAAAGCCACGAGGACATAAGCTAGTCAAAGGGAAGTCAACAGGCTTCTTTCACAAGAAAGGGGAATGGTATGCAGGCAAACGCAGCACTGCTTCCTACAGTCTTAATTTTACTGATAGAGAAATTTATACTCCGAGAAGGTAAGACACTTGCCCAAGGTGTCACAGCAGTGGATCCAAGTCAGGCACTCCAGCTTCTGAAGTCTTCCGCGTACACCACTCGCTGATGCGAGCCAACAGGGTGGGCGGGCCCGTGGTTCCCTATGTAATGCCCACCCTGGACTCCTTTTCACTCCCCATTCTCCTCCAAGGATGCTCATGCACTCTTCTCATCTTGAGGTTTGGTCTATTTTGCAGCTGAAGCACAAAATTTTAGGGGATTGCTATGGACTGAATGGCATCCCCCACCCCCAATTTATATGTTGAAGCCCTAATTCCTAATGCGATGGCATTTGGAATGGTGCCTTTGGGAGATAATTAGGTTTAGATGAGGTCCAAGGATGGGACCCCAGGATGGGATTAATGCTTTTATAAGAAGAGACACCAGATCTCCCTATCTTCTCTCTCTTTCTCCCCTCCCTCCTCTCTCTGTCTCCCCAAACTAGAAAGAAAGCCCCCAACATATCCTGACTATGATAGCACCTGATCTTGGACTTCCAGCCTCCAGAACTGTGAACAAAGGAAATGTCTGTTGTTTAAGCCACCAGGTCTATGGCATTTTTTTATGGCAGCTTGAGCATAATAATACAAGGACAAATTTAGAGCAACAAGCACTGACTGGGCACTTGCTGTGTGCCAGGCCCTGTGCAGGACAGTAAGGTTCATTAGCTGGGTCTCGGCCCCAAAAGAGTCTGGAATCTAGAAGCAATAGCAAAATATTAATGATGAAACTCTTATATCTTTTCTGTAAACTGTGAGATCACTTTTATTTAAGAAAAGAAAATTCCAACTCAACCAATAACCTCCTTGCACTTTCCTCCTCTCTCCATCTGTTTCTGGAGACAGAATAGAACGTAGACCACAGCACTTTACATCCATCTCTCCATACTTATTTCCGTGCACACCAAGAAAAAAAGAAATGACAGCTATAAAGAGAGACGGCAGATGCTCTTAAGTGCCCTGTGTTCAGAGCTTTCCATGTATAACCTCATTAATTCCTCAAGCCAGTCTGTGAAGCAGCCCTTATTAGTCCCATTTTCCAAATGAGGAAGCTGAGAGGCTCTGAGAGGCAAAGTGACTTGCCCAAGATCACACAGCTGGGAAGTGGAAGTGGGATTTGAACCCAGGTTTCTCTTGATTTTAATGTCCAAGCTCTTAACTCCCATCGACTCTTCTTGGCTAATCAGTGCTATGGATGAATTAATAAAATACATACTCATCCAAAAGTGAGACATTATGCTGACCTAGATTTCTCTATCAGGACAGCCACTACTTTGGAAGCTGGCTGTGGGGTGGATGGACGCATAAGAACCTTTACAGACTCTCAAAGAGATAATAATGACATTACTTTTACTATTCATAAGAGCCTAGAGTTATTGAGCCTCTACTCTGTCCAGTTAGTCCCTCCACGTATTTTAACTCTTTTCCCCTCATGGCGCTATGAGGTTAAGTCCTAGCATCACTCCCATTTTCCAGGTAAGAAAACAGGCTCAGCAGAGTAAAGGCAATGGCTGTGTGAGTGAAATCAAAGAATCTCTATAAACCTTTGAGAAAGGAAATTTCCCAAATTTTTGAGGTCCCAGAATCTTCTGAGTCTACATTCAAAGAGAAAGGAGCAAGATGAAAATTTAGAATCAAATTCTCCTCTCATAAAAGAAAGGCTGGTTGTCAACTGAGAGTACCCAGGAAAAGCCATGAGCTACCCCCAGGCTTCTGGAGTTTTGTGGCGGATCTGGGAACCCTGGAAGTTTCCCTGAGCACACTCAGAGCTGATAGAGGTGGGAGAGAGCAGGCTTTTAAGGGATTCTCACAGGAAATGCAACAATAGCGGCATTGTGCCCCGTGAGAGCTGCAAATGGGGTTCTCAGCACGAGGGAATACAGAGATGCACACGCTCGAGCTGTTCTGCCATCTAAATGTGCATGATGAAAAAAACTTGTATAAAAATGTAATAAAACAGGTCGGTGAATTCAGCCTTAAAAAATCATGTGCCTCTGGGTTTTGTCCTGAGGGGAAAAAAAATAAAAAATCCCATTGACCAGTTTAGTGGCGTTGGATAAGGGGAGTAGTTAAACATTTATTATTTGCTTTTGTGTTTTTCACAAAGATAATACAGATTCATTATTAAAATGAAAGCAATGTATATATAATGGTTATCAGTTAGGAATACTTTAGCTACAAGTAACAGTAAACTCAGCCAATATGGGTTTAAAAGACAAGAGTGCTTACTGTTAATTATCAGGAAGCCTAATTATCAGGGGGAGGTTCTGGGCTTGGTTTAGGGATCCATAATATCAACAAGAACCCAGGCTCCTTTGCTCGTTCTGCCCTGCTCTACTCGGTGTTGTCTCCGTCATGGACACAAGAAGGCTGCCCCAGGTCCAGACACCAGGTCCTCATGTCACAGTGTCAAGCAGCAAGGAAGGGGGTATGATGGGGCTAAAGAGAAGCTTGTCTTCTTTTATTAAAGAGAAACATCTTTCCCAGAAACTCTCCCTTTCCTCCACAAAGTTGGATGGCTCTCGGTTCAAGCCCCAGCACTCCCACTTAATCTGAGCCTCAACATCCCCATGCTGAAAATGGGAATGATCGTAGTACCTTTCTCATAGGGGATTGTGAGAATTAAATGAGAAAGCACCCAGTGTAGAATAAGCAGCCAGCAGGTGTGCTGGTATCTTCCGTTTGTCCAGATTCACCCTTCTTCACCTTTCTCCAGCTTGTCCTGTGCTGCCCCAGGGCTACAACAATGGTCTCCCTGTCCTCTGGCTTCTGGGTGTTTTGGCCTCTGGACAATACCGACAGGAGATCAGGAGGGAGGAGAAAAGTCAGGTATTCATTCCTCTAGCTCCTTCTCTGTGGACTTGCCAAGGGGGACTGACTTTCTCTACAGACTGCTACAGCTTCTCTCTCCGCCAGCTGCTAACCTCCAGTTCCCAGTATGCCCACGTGGTAACAGCTCCCCGGTTACTAGCTCCAATGGCCGCTCCATTGCTTTCTCTACACCTGCCCTCACCTTAATAAATACTTTCTTTATTAAACTCTTCTCAAAATACCCGTTTGAGTGTATCACCTTTTCCTGCTAGGGCCGTGACTAATTCAAACCATTGGCTTTTATTTCAAAGTAACTTATTTGCAAACTTAAGCATTTTATTAGTGGTGACAAGTGACTTGTGTCACACCACCTCATGATTAAGAATCACCAGGTCCACTTGGTCAAAAAGTCAGTCAAGTAGGATGTTTGATTAAGTTGGTTGTTACAACAGTGAATTAATTCTAAATCCTCAGGCCTCTGGCCATAACCTGAGGCACAATATCTTTTACGGGATAATGATTTTGGAGGGGAAAAAATGAAAAAAGGAAAGACACAATTTCACATTCTCAATGCCCTGAACTCACGGCTGCGTATTCTTGACATCCTTCAGTTAAATGGAAAACACCCGGTTTTAAAACTGTATTGATTTCAGCAGGCATATATTATTTTACTGTAAGTACCAATGTCTGTTGTACTTAATATACAATGGATTAATTTAAAATGCATTAGTTTAATAAAAATGCATAAAATAGAATAGAATTGCATTAGCTTCAATAAAAAATTCAATTTCATAAATATTATCTCATGTTAAAATGCATTGATTTCCAGGAAAATATATTGGTCAAAGGTAATTTACATTGGTTTGAATGGAAATGCACCATTCTCCATACATATGTATTAGTTTAGTCAAACGTATCCAATTGTGTAAAATATCGGTTAGGCTGAAATGGATTCCGACCCTGTTATTGTCGTTGTTGTTGTTGTTGTTTTATTTTCTTTGCTGAATAACTCTCTCTCGTGCTGGCTTTAGTGTGGCCCAGTTTACGTGGCAGGTGGGTGAGTCTAAGGAACATTCTGATAACCCAGGGGTTTGAGAGTGGACGAGCTGACTTCAGCAGCACTTAAGACTGTTGGTGGCAGGTAAGGTGCTCTCCTCAACTTCCCCCCAGAGGCTGGGTGTGGGATATGAGCTGGAAATCCAAGCAAAGAGCCCAGAAGCAGTATCTCCTGTCCTCATGAGGACTGATTGGAGCCACCCCAGAATAGGAAAATGGTGGTAGGACTTGACTAGGGCAGGGGAGCTGGAGGGAGCTGGGATATGGGGGCAACTGGGGAGCAGAACCAGAAGGGGATCTAGACGCAGTGCTCAGGCTCAGCAAAACACAGTCATAGCTGGGTCTCTGAGGTCTACCAGGTCTGAGTTCAAACCCCGAACCTGCTACTTACTATGTGTCCTTGGCCAAGTCGCTTAACCTCTCTGAGTCCTGGTTTCTCCCAGGCATTATGTCAGACACTGCTCTAAATGCTTTCCATGTACTGATTCGTTTCAGCCTTCCCACAACCCCATGGTACAGGTAAGTGATGCATTCCAGATCACACAGCTAGCTAGTGGCAGAGCTGGGATTTGAACCCAGAATCTCTGCTCTCAGCCACTAGATTGTCTCCAGTAATTAACTGTGTTGCAGCTCCTCAAGCAGGCATATCATGGTAATTAACAGAGGTCTAATCCCTGTTCTTTGGCTTCCTAGGAAGTTTTGGATAAGTGATGTGGCCTCTTTGAGCCGCAGTTCCTTCACCTGTGAAATGGGTATAATAACAGCATCCATCTCCTAGGGCTCTCAGCACACCAGGGCTCAATAAACAGTAGCCTCTCACCCCAACAAAAAGCATTCAACTCATTTTGTGGCTGCAGGACATTTCAGAGCCTTTAATATGCTAATGTGAGTCCCTGAATCTCCAAGAGGGGAATGAGAAGGCAGAGCCTCCTGAGGAGGAGGCTGAGCTGTGAGGGTAAGAACTAGGAAAAAGAAAAACTTAAGAGATGGAGAAATTGCATCAACCCAGTAGTGTTTCCCAAAGTGTGGACCCCTCCCTTGATGGCACGTGAGCTGCATTTACTCTCCACAGATGGACATTTTTCAAAACTTTCTTCTTGGAAAAAATATATATAACAGAAGAGTTGCAAGGAGAGTGCAACGAACTCCCTGAACTTCTCCTGATTTGCCAAATGTTGACATTTTGCTACATTTGCTTTATTTCTCTCTCTGTTCTAGTTCTACATGTACTTATGTATGTGTATGATATATATATATATATATATATATATATATATATATATATATATACACACACACACACACACAAAATCGGGGGTGCCAAAAAAATGTACTCAAGTGGACACTTCGGTCAACGTTGCTTAAGCAGTAGTTCACCGTCATCAGAAGTGTCTGGACGCTGATGGTAACCACGTTGCGCACCTCTTGTAATTGCAGAAGTCAAACGTGACTTGTATTCATCTTTTGTTATCAGTATATATTGACTATTACAATTTTAATAGTTTTTTCCTTTCTTAAAATGTGTATACATTTTTTTGGCACCGTGTGTGTGTGTGTGTGTGTGTGTGTGTGTATTTCCCCCCTCGAAAACATTTGTGGGTGAATGCAGTCACTTCCACGATCCTTTACACACAAAGTTCAGTGTGTATTTTCTAAGAACAATTACATTCTCTCATGTAATTACTGTGCAATGATCACATTCAGGAAATTTAACATTAATACGGTTCTGGAATCTGAATTTTAGATTCCATGTTTAAAATTCACCAATTGTCCTAAAATTGAACTATACTTTATAGCAATTATTTTTCCAGTCCAGGATCTAATCCAGGATCTAAACTAAAATTAGGTGTCATGTCTCTTTAGTCCGGGTAGTGCCTCAGCCTTTCTTTGACTTTCCCAATCTTGACATTTTTGAAGAGTCCGTTTTGGAGGCCACCCCTCAGTTTGGGTTTGTCTGATGTTCCTTGTGATTAGGTTCACGTTACACACTTTTGATAGGAACAGCACTGAAGTGATGCTGTGTCCTGGGTGCATCGTATCAGGAGGCGTGTGATGTCAGTTTGTCCCATTTTTGGTGCTGCAAACCCTGACCTCTTAGACAGGTGGTGTCTGCCAGGTTTCCCCGTTATAATTTTTTCCCTTTGTAATTAGTAAGAAATCTGTGGGGGAGCTATTCTAGATAAGACTGTGCCAAGTTGAACATTAAAACATTTTAAAAGTTAATATTTATTTTTATGCTATTTTCTGTTTCTGTAAAGGAAACTTGGTGTTTCATTTACATTAGCAACATAAAGTTTCCTTCTCTAAAACACATATTTAAAGTAAAAAAAAAAGAGTCAATTTGAAGAAAAGAATAAAATAGGTCACAGGACAGGAGTGGTGGTTTATGGATATGGCAAAATACTATGAAGTGTGGTACTCAAATAGCTGTTTTAGGGACACAGGAAAAAGTAAGTTCTACCAAGTGTGGAAACAGCTATTGTAAGAAGATGGAGCTAAGCTGCAGGGGTGGGGAGGGGGCATTCCTGGGGTCTTCTGTATCTTCTATGGTGGCCAGCATTCCCTAGGCCTATACAGCCTGCATCTAGCCTCTGTCTGTCTGGCCCTGCAGGCATGGGGAGCTGGCCTTGAGGATGGTCACTTCAGACCCCAAATGGCACTGCCAGGGGAGCCAGCAGCTAGTGTGGGAGGCCCTGGGGATTCGGCATGAATCCTGGTTCATGGAAACCCACCCAGCACTCCATGCAGACTGGGGCCCTGCAGAAGGAGCCCCTACAATCCCTCCCAGAATGGGAGCCATGGGCACCATGGAAGGTAGACTGAGCGTTGCTCTTCTGGACACCAGTCAGATGGTGGAGTCCTGCAAAGAAGGATGAATGCACAAAGACACATCCACCAAGGAGGAGGCCCAGATGCTTCCTGAATCAGGCCCCGAAAGTGGCCCCTTGAACCCAACCAACAGGCCCCTTTCAGGGCCTGGCCTGGACTACAGCTTGAAACCTGTATCCAGAAATTCCCACTGGACACCCCCCCCCCATCACACTGGAATCCGTAGGTGGAATCCAGGTGGGTCTGTACAAAGCCCCAAACTGGGTTAATTCCAGGATTTAGGCAAAATCAAGAGTAAAGCGATCCATGCTTTGATTCCAGAGAGGGCAGTGGGTAAGGCACACTTTGCCTTCAAACTCCAGCTCGATGCCAGCCACGAGGCTCAGGCACACTCACCCCCTCAGGGGCTTAGTCTTCTCATCTGTAGAATGGGAGAATAAGATTGTCTACTCCCGGGGTTGTTGTGAGGACCACATGAAGGAAATGAATGAAGAACATGGCACAATGCCAGGCATGTTATAAGCAGTCATTATATTTGTAGCTATTATTGTTGTTGCTGTTAATCAAACCAGTTACTCGGAACAGCCTGAAGAGAAGTCATTCCGGGGAACAGGAGCTCCTTGAAAGTAGGAATAATTTTGCATTCGTCTTTGTACCCCCAGCGCCTACAGCAAGCCCTGGCCTACATGAGGTACATAGTAATGACTGTAATTGCTCATATTTCGGGGGTAGTTACTATGTTTCAAGCCCTGACTAAACCCTCCACATGTATTATTTCATCTAAACCTCAGAACCAGCCAAGGCCCTGGTGGGCATAAAAAGGGGATAGCCACTGTGGAAGAGTTTGGCAGTTTCTCCAAAAGTTAAACATAAAGTTACCATATGACCCAGCAGCGCCATTCTCAAGTTATCTACCCAAAAGAACTAGAAAACAGATATTCAAACAAATACATGTATACGCACACGTTTATAGCAGCACTGGTCACAATATCCAAAAGGTGGGAACCCCCCTGAGGTCCATCAGTGGATGGCTGGAAAAGCAGAATGTGGTGCATCCATACGATGGAATGTCACTGAGCCGTAAAGAAGTACTGACACCAGCTGCAACATGGGTCTACCTTGAAAATACTGTGCTAATAAAAGAAGTCAGACAGAAACGGTCACACAGAGTCATTCTATTTATAGGTAATGTCCAAAATAGGCAAATCTATAGAGACAGAAAGTAAATTAGTGGTTGTCAGAGCCTGCTGGGAAGGGGAAATATGACTGACTGCTTAATGGGTACGGGGTTTCTTTTGGGGGTGAAGAAAATGGTTAAAAATTGTTAAATTTTATGTTACGTATTACCACAGTAAAAATTTTAAAGCAATTGAGAGTTTTGCATGCACACACGCATGTGCGCACGCACACACATACGCACACATAATTAACCATTTACAAGTGAACACCAGTGTCATTCAGTACACTTACAATTTTGTGACTTACTTCTGTCTAGTTCCAGAACATTTTCATTACCTCAAATGAAAGCCTATACCCATTAGCAGTCACTCCTCATTTCTTCTTCACCACAGCCCCTGGCAACCACCAATCTGTCTTCTGGCTCTATGGATTTACTATTCTGGATATCTCACATTCATGGAATCATATAATATGTGGCCTTTTGTGTCCAGCTTCAATCACTCAACGTAACGTTTTCAAGGTTCATCCACGGCGTAGCACCTGTCAGTCCTTCTTATGGCTGAATAATAGTCCACTGTACAGACAGACTACAGCTGGTTCATCCACTTATCTGTTGATGGACATTTGGGTTGTTCCCACCTTTTGGCTATCGTGCAGTGCTGCTATGAACATGTGCGTGCAAGTACCTGAGCCCCTGTTTTTCAAGTCTCTTGGGGCTGTGTGGCACTGTGGTGGGTGTTAAGCAGGGTTCCCAGGGGCTGCGAGGGAGAGGGAGGGAGAATGGACTCTGCGTATGGGGTGAGGGGGGTGTCACAGCAGGACACCTGCGAGATGGCTGCTGCAGCCATCCAGGTGACAGGGACCACGCTGGCCTGGACTATGACAGTGTCAGCAAGACGGAAAGCAGGGCATGGACAGGGACATGTTTTGGAAGAGGAGGGGGGACAACTCGAGGATCTTTCTTCCCAAGTCTCGCCGGCTGTGCCGGCCAGATGTGGAGCCCTGAAACCCAGAGGCTGTGACAGCTGCAGCAGCTCCGCATTCTGTGTGGAGCTCTACTCACTGGGGACCACGCACCTGGGAATCAGCCTCGAATTGACTGACAACTGGACACAGACGAGGTGGGCACCAATAAACTGATTTATGGTGGCTGGAGGGACAAAGCTGCATTCGGGGACAGAGAACCGACAGCAGATGGGTGCTGGGGTCCCCAGTACCAGACAGGCGACAGGAAGGGAGGGACAGAGCCTATAGACTTAGCTGGGTCCAGCAAGGCTATTTGTCAAAATGGAGACCAGGGCCCGTGGCTTCCTCAGCTCAGGGGGCTGCTTGTCTGATGAACTACAACACTCTTCTACCACCCAGAGGCTTACTGGACTGAGGGCACTGCTGCCAACTGGCTTGGCCTTAGGCAAGTTAACTGTCTTCTCTGAGCCTCAGTTTCCTCATCTTTAAAATGAGACCGACAACCCACCTCTTACGTCATAAGGCTGTGGTGAGAACGGAATGAGGAGTGCCTGTGAGTCCTCCATACACTCTAGTACGATCATCTATCGATTTCTTTATGGCTTGTGTGTAACTGGATCACAAATGGGTCATACAGAGCTGGGTTCAAATCCCAGTTTGGCCACTCTGACCCTCAGTTTCTTCACCTGTAAAATAAGAAAAGTATTAGGGTCTACCTCATGGGGTGGTTGTGAGGGCTGAGTGAGGAGATGATGCGCGGGAAAGTGCTCAGTCCCGTTCTCAGGATGTGATAATCACACCACCCAGCCGTGTGCGCCTCAGGGATTGTGACTTTCCTCACTGCGTGATTTTACTAAACCCTGAGTTGGCAAAAAGGAACACAGGCTGAGAATCCAGAGTCAGACCTGGGTCCAAATTCTCACCTTGACCTTACCTTCTGTGTGGCCTTAGAAAATTGTTATACTTCTTCAAGCCCTAATTTCATTCATTCATTCATTCATTCAGTCAGTCAGTCAGTGAACAATTCTTGAACGACGACAAGATGCCAAGCAGTGTTTTCAGCACTTCGCTTGTAGCAATTCAGGTGACTTCCACAACAACCTGAAATGAGGTAGGTGCTGTTATTATCTCCATTTCACAAATGTCCCCATTTTACAAATGGGGGACCTGAGGCCCAGGGAGAGGAAGTTGCTGCCCAAGTAACACAGTTGGTAAGTTTAAAAGTCGGGATTCGAATCTGGGCCACATGGCTCCCGAGTCCATGCTGTTAACATCTGGGGCCCGGTTTCCTCTTCGTAAATTGGAGGTGATAATAGCACTTTCCTCCTATGGTTGTTGTGAGGATTAAATGAGCTCTGGCCTTTGCACACTTAGCACAATACCTGGCCCTCAGGGAAGGTTCAATAAAAGGGAGCTGTTGTTTTCACTTGTTACTTAGACTTATTTTTCTTCTTAATACACCTCTATGTCTTTGCACTTGACTGTCTTCTTTGCCTGGCTTGCTTCAGATTCTCTTTCAAACCTTCAATTCAAGAGTCACCTCCTCCAGGAAGCCTTCCCTGACCTTACAAGATGGGCTAAGTGGCCCTCTGCTGAGTTTCCACAGCCTCAAGGGCTACCAAACTGCCCTAGTCCTGACCACACCATTCTACAGTTTCCCACTTCCATCTAAATAAGGGGAAGGGCTGTGCTTTCTTCTTTACATTCCTGGTTCCTGGTATGGTACTGAACCAGTGTGGATGCTTGCTCAGAGAATGGGTACTCATTTGTTCAATAAAATGTTTTGAGCCCTGATGGTGTATCAGGCTCCAGGGCAATAGCCTGTGGGTTTGTTGAATGACTAAAGGACCCTGCCCTATATCCTGTGCTCACTTGGTCATCTCACTGTGAGTGCTACTCCCCTGTACAACTGCTAAGGACCATCATACCCTCCTATGAGTGGACCAGGGAAGGTTCCAGGCCCAGGCCTTCTGAGTGTGACCCCCCTTCCCCAGTTCCAGATGCCTAGCAGCCGGCTTCTCTCCTTATGTTGCCCTGAAGCCCCCAGGCCTGCCCTGAGCCCAGCCCCTCTCCTGAAATAGACTTTCTTGTGGCTTCACATTTCATCTCCACAGAGCACAGACTCACTTCTCTAGTCTGCCACCCAATGCACCAATTCTCTGGGCTAAAAATATCCCTGACATTTTTGAAGGCCTGTTAGGGCGGGAGTTCTCTCCTGAAGGGAAAGAGTTTCTCTGCAAATCGAAGCAGGTGGTACACGGCAGTCAGAGGCTGAGGGCGGCTCTCACATTCACACTGATCACTCCCGACAGGCCAAGGGGCCTGCTTTCCTGACGCCCCTCCGGGACCCTGAGCTCCTGAGACCAGGGGTCATGGCTGGATCATCTCCATATCCCCACACAATCTGGCACACAGTAGATGCTCAATAAATGCTGAGTGACACACAGTAGTTATGAACAGGGACTCTAGAGCCAGATTACTGGGGTTCAAATTATGGCTCTATTACTGAATGACCTCTCTGCCTCCATTTCCTCACCTGTGAAATGGAAGTAATAAAAGTATCAAGCTCCTAGGGTTGTTAGGAGGGCTGCGGCTTCTAGAGTAGTTTGAAACTGGTGAGCACAATGTAAGAGTTAGCTATTATTAGTATTAGAATTATTGTCATCATCTTTATTATTATCAGGAATCTAGCTTTCCTAGCTCTCCACTCTATTCTCAGGCAGGTTCTTCCTCGTGGTGGCAAAATGGCTGCCAAGCACTCAAGCTTACATCCCATCCCTCAAAAGTCCCAGTCTAAAGAGAGCTTAGCCTTTTCCTTCCCCAAAGTTCCAGCAGAAATCCTGGAGTGACTTTTGTCAGGCCAAGGCCTGACACCAATCACTGTAGGCAAACAGAATGCTATGATTGGCCAGGGCTGAGTCACATGGCTATCGGGAACCAATCATTGCGTCTAGGGGAATAAAATGCTCTGCTTGGCCAGGTCTAAGTCAGGTGCCCATCCTCGGATCCAAGGGTTGACGTAGACTTCACCCAAGTGCTTGGACTGTGGTGAGGGATGGGTGAGGGCTGCTGTTTGAAGATGCAGGAATGAATGGAGGGCAGGCGGAAGCAGCTGCCTCAGACTACAACAACCCAAAGTGGAACAAAGCCCTTTTTACTTTTCCCGCATAACATCTCTCACGCAAAGTTGTCCTAGATGGTGGCCTTTACTGGACATGACAGCTGCAATGGTGTGTATGTGGGGTGGGGGGGCTACGTCACACTGCACACACAATTAAATATTAGATAGCTCTATTCTGATAAACCCTCAAGCCGTTCCCTCCCAGCATCAGAGAATGGCCCTTGTTCATCTCTCTTCCTTTGACTTGTCCAAAGTAGTAGTACCCTGAGGGCAGGCATTTTGCATTTTCTCTATCTGGGGTTATAGCCATGCTTGCTGCATCAGGCCGCACAAAATGTATTCACCGAGCAAACTTGCCTCCATCTTATCCTTCCCCTGGTCTCCTCTCTCCCTTTAGTTTCTCCTTCTGTACATTGAGCAACTATTCACCTGGCAGGACTTGTCAGTCAAGGTTCTTTTAGTCTGAGGGTCTCCCCAGCATGAAAAAGTCACATCACATCTTAAGAGTGGGGGGCTGGGTTTAGAATGGAAATTTCCAAGAGAACTACTCCCACAGACTTTGAGCAAAACCTCTCGGCTTCCCAAATCAGGCGAGCGGTTGTCTTCTTTGATTAGGATGAACAGATTCTCCAAAGATAACCTATTTTAGTTTTATGATTCTATCTCTCCAGGCAGTGTTTACAATATGTATTTGCAGAAACAGAGAATGTATGCCAGGAACGAGGCGCGGGCCCTTGCCAGTGCTCACGCAGTCTGTCATAAATATAATATTAGGAATTAATGTGAATCATTTCCCAATAAATATAGTCAGTTAGTGAGGTGTTCCATGACCACTGATGGGAGATATATTTTGGTAAAATATGTTTTTTTTATTGGTTGAGAACTGGGGGTGGGGGTGCATGGAGGGCATAAATCTCCATGAAAGAAGTATCTTTTATGATTATTCAATTCCACAGTAGCTCTAAAAGTCTAAAGCAGATTCATATTTACAGTTCCTGGAAGCACCTGGTTTTTATATATTGGGGGAAGAATTAGCATTAGGGCCTCCTTGTGGAAATCACTGACTTGCGTCTTGGAGGTGAGAGGACCTCATGCTGGGGTGCTCCATGGGAATGAATTAATTTCCTCTGCATTCAGGCTGGAGCAAAGGAAACCTGCACACCAGAAGTCAGAGAGAAGGAGCGGCTGGGAGGGTGGTCCTGGCTGGGCTGGGCACAGGAGGCGGACTTTGGAATATGGGGAAGGTAGTGGGGTTAGGCCTGCTGGGCTGGAAAAGGAAAAGTGTGCAAGGGAGAGAGCTGCAACGATCTCCCTAAAGTTGACAGTGATGGCGGGGGGGGGGGGGGCGTAAGTATAAACGTCTGCCCCTCATCCTGCCCATGTCCTCTCAAAGCCTGGAGAGGGAGCAAGGAATCCTGGTCTTGTCACTTAACCACTAATTTCCCTGCATGAGCCTTATGTATTAAATTTTAAAGTTATCTTTAAAATTGTGAACAAAAGTCATACAGGTCCACAATTCATCAGCCAAAAATTCTAAAGTCCAAAAAGCTCTGAAAACCGGAGTTTTTAACTGCTAACACATTTCATGGCAAAACCTGATTTGAACGGATATCAGGCTATTTCTATTCCTTACTCACCCCACTTTGTGGGAATGTTTATACCTTTCACTGCAGAGATATTAATGTGTTTGATTATAGGGGGCTACCCCAGACCTCACTGGGAGTGTTAGATAAGGCACACGGGCATCGATGCCTTTCCAAGAACTAAACAGATTCTGAATTCTGAAACACATCTTCCCCGAGACTTTTAGATAAGGGATTGCAGACTTGAACTTGCTAGTTGTAATAAAAGAGTCAAATGACATAATACAGAAAGTGAAAGCCTTAAAGAAACAGAAAGGCTCTCACTGACGCAAAAAGTGGGAAAAGCATGTAAATATCCACAGAAGAAAAACAACTGGCCACTAAACATGGAAAGAATTCAACTGCACTTGGAACTGAAGGTGGCAGATTAAAACCATAATAAGCTTCACCTTTATCACATTAAAAAGTGGGAGATTATCTGGTGTTGGTTGAGAACGTGTGAAAAGATATTCCCATGCACACTGACGATGGGGTAAATCAGAACAACTTTTTTGGAAGGCAACTTGTCAATACCCATCCACGTTTTAAACCTGTATTCACTTAGGGGCAGCAATTCCACTTCCGGGAATTCATCTTACAACTAGTTACACTCACCTATGCAAAGATAACTGTTCAAGGAGATTCACCACAATAGTTCATAACAGCAAAAAACTACAAACAACTTAAGCACTAAGTGTCCACAATGGAGGACTGGCTGATCCTCTTGGCAGTGGAATATTAGGAAACAAAGAATGGAGTAGATGCACATGAACTGATGTGAAAAGAGGCCTATGACACAGCACTCCGTGGTCAGAGCACCATGTGGAATTCTACAATGCAGTTTTCGCTTTCAAAAAGGATTTGTGGGGCCAGCCCAGTGGCACAGGCGGTTGGAGCTCCGTGCTCCTAACTCCGAAGGCTGCGGTTCGATTCCCACATGGGCCAGTGGGCTTTCAACCACAAGGTTGCTGGTGTAACTCCTCGACTCCCGCAAGGGATGGTGGGCTGGGCCCCCTGCAACTAACAACGGCAACTGGACCTGGAGCTGAGCTGCGCCCTCCACAACTAAGATTGAAAGGACAACAACTTGACTTAGAAAAAAAAAAAAGGCCTGGAAGTACACACTGTTCCCCAATAAAGTCCTGTTCCCCTTCCCCGATAAAATCTTTTTAAAAAAAAAAAGGATTTGTGAGCATTATTGTATGTTCACATGTGCAAAGAAAAACTGTGAAAGAATATACCTCAAACTGTAGTTACACCGCTGTAAGATACCAGGGGTCAGGGCTTGCACTAGATTTAATACATTTTTGTACATTTTATAATTAAAATAACGGTCTGCAGTGAGGGAAAGGTAGTAAAATTTCCCCATAATTCCACCCTTTTACCCAGAGATTGGTTTTGCTAAAAATTTTACGTTCTTCCCCTGTTCCTAGCAGCATTATGTACAATAGCTGCCACAAACATGGGCGCTACCCAGGTATCCCCAGCAATGGGTGAGTGGATAAACAAAATGTGGCGCATACATACAGCGGTATATGATTCAGCCTTAAAAAGGAAGGAAAACCTGACACATGCCACAACATGACTAAAACTTGAGGACATTATGTTAAGTCAAATAAGCCAGTCACAAATACTTCAGAGTAGTTAAACAGAGACAGCAAATCGAATGGCGGTTGTCAGGGGCTGGGGGAGGGGGAGAATGGGGAGTTAGTGTTTCATGGGTATGGAGTTTTAGTTTTACAAGATGGAAGAGCTCTGGAGATGGGTGGTGGTGATGGTAGCACTACATTATGAATATATTTAATACCACTGAACTGTAGACTTAAAGTGGTTAAGATGGCAAATTTCATGGAATATGTATTTTACTACAATTCAATAAATTGGAAAAATATTGGTGTTCTTTTAGACTGTTCTGTGTGAATATGGCTATATTTACATGCACGCACAGGTGTATTTCTTTTCTATTCACAAGAATAAGTTTGTGCCATCCAAATTCTTGTGCCATTTTCTTTTCCCTCTAACACCACGCCCTGGCCATCTCTCTGTGTCCCCACGGCAGGTCTCCCTCCCTGTCACGCCACCACATGAAGACATCACCCTCTGTCTCACCAGCCACCCGCTGATGGTTTACACAGCTCTACCATCATATACCACTCTTGCACATCATATACCATATAACACTATAGTTATGAATCTGCTTCCTCCAAAAGATAGTCCCTTCCGTGAGCAGGGTGAGACTTCAATTCACCTTTTTATTCTTGGTCCATTGTACATAGTACCCAGCACATTTCAGATGCTCTGTAAATGTTTGTTGATTGAATTCATGAATGAGTGAAAAAGTAGGTGAAACTGTACAAGGAAGAAGTTGGATGTGGTTGATTTAAATTGGCACTGGAGTAGCAGCCCCTGAGATATATTTTCCCAGCTTTCCACTAAAATACCGAGGAAGGCAGCGAGAATTGAAAGCTCGTGGTGCTGACATCCAAGACTGACAGGCACCTCTTGCCAGAATCTGGGAGGAATTTCCATAAATACAAGGCAGATGGAGCTGGGTTGAGATAAACAATTAGGAACCTATTCAAATTTTATCTCCTGAAACAGGGCACCCCTCCAGGGCAAAAGGAGGTAGAAGAATACTCAACTCCTTACCCATTTGCGAACCAAGACAGTACTGAGACCCAGAATCTGTGCCAACCAGAAAATTGGGGTGGCAGGAAGGGAGAAAGTATTCTCCACTGTACCCGGGGCAATTCTGTAGGCAAAGCATTTTTCGTCCTTGCTGGCCCATACTTCAGTTTCCAGAAAGGAATAGGTCAGAGGGGATGAAGGAGAGGGAAGAATATCAAAAGCATTTTGCATCCTTCCATACAGGAGTACTACAGGTGAGGGAGGAATAGAGACAGGGTGCCTGCTGGGGACTGTAGTTTTTAATTCTCTCCCATAGCTCCCCTTTCAATTCAACAGTGTAACAGACAAACACCTGGTTGATACCGTGTTTCCCCGAAAATAAGACCTAGCTGGACCATCAGCTCTAATGCGTCTTTTGGAGCAAAAATTAACCTAAGACACAGTATTATATTATATTTTATATTTTATTATATTATTTATATTATTTATATTACTTATATTATTTATATTATGTTATGTTATGTTATATTATATTAAAGACCCAGTCTTATATTACAGGAAAATAAGACCAGCTCTTATACTAATGTTTGCTCCAAAAGACGCATTAGAGCTGTTTGTCCAGCTAGGTCTTAGTTTCGGGGAAACATGGCACTCGCTCTAGTTGCTATACAAAGCAGCCCTCCCTCTCCAGGTGTAGCTTATACATTGGGGTGCAGCTGGCCAGTGCTGCAATGCACAATGAGAGGTACCAAAGACCCTTCACAGACACGTCTACTGCCTGTACCACTCTTGTGTGTCCCAAGATACCGTGTGTACTGTCAGGAATCAGGTGCACATTTCTGTGGAACTCAGAAATGACACCTTGACAATCAGTAGAGAACAGGGGTCCCAGACCCCAATGCCTTCAGGGGCCAGCAGGAGTTGTCAGTGGATAAAGTGGGTCAAGTGTAAGATAGGGAGTTGAAGAGAACCGGGGAACTTGACCCCTTGATGTCCACTTCACAGACGAGGAAACAAAAGCTCAGAGAAGGGAGTGACCTGGCCCAAGTCTCCAAGTAATTTGGATCAGGACAGCTTCTTCATTTTGGACGCTTCCGCAGAGGAAACTGGCAGGATTGCCAGCCCTCTCAGGAAGCAGGAGAGGGGTGGAGATGGGAGCCTGGGCCTCTTCGGTCTGCAGCCACTCCCCAGGGCCAGGAGGGACCCCGTCCCACCCACCTCTTCTCTGCCTCACTCCTTCCTTGTGTCTGTTCCTCCATTTTCTCTCTTCCCACCTGCGTCCCTCCTTCCACTGTCCATTTCTCCCTCTCCTCCTCTCGACAAGATCTTAGTGAGCGCCTACTATGTGCACATCATCAGGCCAGGCCCTGGGTGACACCATTCACTGATCTGAATGCCGAATGACCTGTCTTCGCTTGGAGCCTCCAGATCTGCAGAAATGTGGTTTTACAGTAAGGAAATAGAACAAGTTTCTACAAAGCTAATAATTACCCTCCAGACACAATCACACAAAATTAGCTGGAAAACTAATCTGGTCTTTGAACTGTGTCTCTCCTCAGCAATTTTAACTCTGAAATACTGTCATTTACACTTAGGAAAGAGCTGGTAAGCAGGAGCGGTGACATGGCCTTTTGATGGGCCTGCAACAAGTAAGCAACCTCGGAAGAGGCAGGGGTCAGCAACAGCTTTGCAAGCCTGCTCATCTTTGCCCAGAGCTCATCCCTGATCGTAGTTACAGGCTTAAGGTTTCCTTCCTCCACCAACGCCATGTGAGCTGCCGGGGGCTCGGGTGAAGGAAACACCCCATTCCAGGACCCTGGACCACGCTTGCATTTACACCTTCGTCTTTGAATTGGTGATGAGAAGAATGTTCACCTGTTGCGTAGGATTAAGTGAGATGAGGCCCATAAGACAGTATCATAATGTCTGGGACTCAGAAGGTCTTCAATAAATGAGACTTAGGATAATTATTGTTATCGTAATTATTCAGGATAAGATTTGAAATGCCTAAAAGACAGCCAACAGAGGGAGAGTGAAGGGATGGGAAGATGATGAGTTCGGTTTTCTTTTCAGCAGAAGCTAAGAGCTAACACGTGCTTTGCCATGTTTTCTTTTCCTTCTATCACGAGACCAGTGATGTCCCAGATAGAAGCCACTCCACTGGGCTGGATCCCCACAAGAGGGTGACACGGGACAGGGCCATCATCTGCCCACAACTGACATGTAACACAAGTGAGAAATAAACCTGTGTTGTAAGCCATGGGGGTTTAGGAGATGTTTATTACTGCAGCATAACCCAGTCTCTCCTGACTGTTACAGAGGGCGAATAAGTTGTCCAATGATCCTACTCTGTGATATCAACAAGGTTAAAGGAAAAAACTCCCACAGGCTCCTCCAGAAAGGCTTACAAGTAAGACATGGCAGCAGTCTTTCCATTCTAACAACAACCATAGCATCAGACTGTTAGCACACACCACGGGGGATAATTTGGGTGGAGTGGGAAGATACTGTGTACCCAGTATTTTACTGTTAAGGGCAAATTTGCAAAGATTTGGAAAATTGGGTGCTGTGTAGAGTAAACATACTGAGTAAGTTTTCAGCTACAACACAGCTGAGCTCAAGGGAATGGGGTTTGATAGTGTCAGCACAATGAATTAAAAAAAAAAAAAAGCTCCAGAATCTCTGCGAAACACTGTCAAGTTAAAAATTATGTCTGCGGGGTGTTGTTGTTGTTTTTTTTTTTTACAAGCAATTTCCCTAGCCACTATGGCTAATAATATCTCATTTTGTTAACTCTAGAAGAAGGTCTTTTTAAAAATACCATATAATGTCATTTCCCAGCTTAAACTCTTTTGATGACTTCCCATGGCCTTGAAGATCAAGTTGAAACTCTTTAACTGACCTACAAGGCCCTTCATAATCGGGCCCTGCTTACCTATCTAGCTTCATACCTGGCCACTCTCCCCTCCCAAGCTGTGATCCCACCGCTCAAGAACTGAAAATTCCTATTAGAAGCCACGCCCACTCTCTGCCTCTGAGCCTTTGTATTTGCTGTTCCATGTGTGGAACATTCTTCTGACCATTGTGAAAAGATTCAGTTCATGTGTAGGGCACTTTTCTTTATTCTTCAGGTTTTAGAGTAAATGAAACCCCCAGAAAACCTCCTGTGACTACACCTTCCCTCAGCAAGGTTAGCAGCTTGCCTGTAGGTTACCAGATCCCCTGATATTTTCTCTGGGGCCATGGTGATCGTTCAGGAATTTTCACCTAGAACACAAGTTCTGGGAGGGCAGAGATGGTATGTGTTACTGCATTTCCAACAACTAGCTCAGTACATACCATGTTTCCCCGAAAATAAGACCGGGTCTTATATTAATTTTTGCTCCAAAAGACGCGTATTAGGGCTTATATTCAGGGTATGTCATCCTGAAAAATCATGGTAGGACTTATTTTCTGGTTAGGTCTTATTTTCGGGGAAACATGGTAGTAAACATTTCACTGACTGGTAAAACTGAAACACACGTTTCTACCCCATTCTAACCCTGTGCCGGGTCCCAGTGCCTGATTTGGGGGTAAATTGATGTGGCTGATTGCACTTAGCACTCAGTGTCGATATGGTCGCCAAAGGGCTGTTAAGTTCAAAGAGAAGGTGTGAGTTGCTTAAAGTGGGCATTCAGCTCTCAGAACCCATACCCCTATTTAAAAAATGTTTTATTGCGATAGAATATATATAACATAAAAACTGCCATTTTAATCATTTTTAAGTATACACATCAGTGGCATTAAGTGCATTCACAGTGTTATAAAATCATCACCACTTTCTATTTCTAAAACTTTTTCATCACCCTAAATAGAAACTCTGTATCCATGAAGCAATAATTCTCCCCACTCCTTCTCCCAAGCCGCTGTTTACACCTAATCTACTTTTTATCTCTGAATTTGCCTATTCTGTATATTTCATATACATGAAATCAAACAATATGTGGCCTTTAGTGTCTGGCTTCTTTTTTTTTACAAAAAAACCCCAGATTTGTTTATTTATAAAGATTAAATAACCTCATGCATGGCCCTGATTTCAATTGTCATCTATACTCTCATAAATTCAATTTGTTTTCCTTTTTTTCTCGACTACAGATCACTCTTCTGGTCAATATATCTGATTTGCCTATTTGACAACTCTACCCCTACATTCTCATAAGGCAACTCTGATTCAATCTGGCAAAACCTAATCCACAGTTTCATGGCGCTTTCTGGTCCTTATCTAATTCTAATAATTATTCTTTCAAGCCAAGAATATAGTAGCACTCCTACCCTTCTCGCTCTCACTCTTACTCAATCCCCCATTTAATTGTCTCACTCTGTTCCTCTGACCTCTTACACGTCTCTAGAATCTGTTCATTTATCTCAATGTACATCACACTCTCATCCTAGTCTGTGAAACCAAAAACTTTCTCCTGGATTTTTTTAAAAATAATTTTTACTTCTCAATTCCAGTTGCCATACCATATGTCAGTTTCAGGTGGACAACATTGTGGTTAGATGTTCATATAAGTTACAAAGTGATTCTCCCCAATAAGTCTAATGACCATCTGTTGTGCCTGGCTTCTTTCACTTAAGCATGTTTTCAAGATTCATCCACATGATAGCATGAATCAGTACTCATTCCTTTTCAGGGCTGAATAATATTTCACTGTACGGATGGCCTACATTTTGTTTATCCAGCATCAGTTGATGAACATTTGGGTTGTTTCCACCTTTTGGCTATTGTGAATAACGTCACAATGAACACCATCACACAAGTATCTGAGTCCCTGTTTTTAATTATTTGGGGGTATATATATAGGAGAATTGCTGGATCATGTGGGAATTCTGTTTCCTTTTCCATCCCTCTATTTTCAAGTGACAATAGTACTGTTTGTGAAGCCCGGCTATGTGTCAGCACTGTGCTGACACCTTTACCTGCATCAATTCACCAGAGCCTCCGGCAGCTTCCGGTTGGACATGCATTTATTGCCCCATTTTCTAGGCGGGGAAACTGATGCCTCAGTAGGTCCCGCAACTTGCTCCAAATTAAACACCTAGTAAGTGTGGAGGAGGGATGTGAACTCCAGAGTCTCTGCTACAAGCAGCCTTCCTCCCAAATCACGTGGTGTGGTAGTTAGGGTGTGTGGGGGGGTGGTATTGAAGGGAGGTGGATAAGATCCTCTTTCCAAGAGTGCTGTTATCAAGAGTAAGGGAAATCCTTGCCTGGTAGCTCCAGAACTTAAATTTATTTGAAGGTTTAATACTGTCTTGATATAAACATCACTATCTAACTATTTTATATGAGAGAGGAGAAGGCTGCTCCTGTCTTATGGTAAGAACAATGTTCATTACCAAAAACCAAAATGAAAATTAAGCAAACAAGCAAAAAAAAAAAAAAAATCTTGTAAATTTTTACTTATATTCTTTGATTATTTTCTAGAAATAAATTTCTAGAAATAGAATTGCTTGGTCCAAATGTAACACCTTGCAGGTTTTTGGTATTCTCTTAACCAGGCATGTTTGGTTGTCCAGAACAGATACCTACTTGAATTAGTTCAAGTTCAAGGTGGTTTATTAAAAGGACACAGGCTTCAGGCAGGATGTGATCAGAGCAATTTCAGAGTTCCCAGTAGCCGAAGTGGCTACTACATGGCTTTTCATTCTAGTGCTCCCACTGACATGATTCCATCAGCAACTCAATCAGTCTTTGTTTCAACTTTATCCAAATTCTCAAGAAACAGGGAATCTAGTTGGTGGAGACTCAACATATGGAACTGTCTCCCCCTGGGTTGGGGAGTTTCATGAGCCAGGTAGGGCCTACCTGGAGCCAGGTAGGAGCAGGGAGGACCATCCGGAACTGATAACCTCCTATCACATGAAGTGAATCTTAACAACAGTTTGAGAATAGAAATGTGTGGGTAGAGAAATAATAGCATCTTTTTCCTTTGTAAATGGATTGCCATTCTCAGAAAATAAATTAATCAGAATTCTTGTGATTTTAAGTGACAGAAACCCAGTTCAAACAGGCCTAAAACTAAGCAGAGTGTTTGAAAGAACATTAGCACCAACGTGTTAATAGTAATAGCTTCGTGTGACTGGAATGTTCAGGGGTTGATCTGTCATCAAACACAGATGGATCCAAGGTGTCTACAGTGTCACCAGGACTCTCTCTCTCTCTCTCTCTCTCTCTCTCTCTCTCTCTCTCTCTCTCTCTCTCGGCTCACTTCTGCAATGAAAGTCATTTGCCGGTTGACTCTTTCCTGGGTAAGGAATGATGGCCTACAGCAGCTCCTGACCTATACCCTCCCACCTTCGCAACTCCAACAGGAATAAGGCACCAATTCCAGCCAAAGTCCAAGAGTTTACTCCTATTGGGCCGACAGGACTGAACCGATCACATGGCTAAGGAAAAGGAATATTCTGATTGGTCAGGCTTAGGTCCTGGGCCTGAGGCTGGGCAGTGGGGTCAGCCCCACCTGAACCACATGGCAGCAGATGAGTAGTGTGTAGGAGAGGGGTGACCCCGGAAGGAAAATTATGATGCTTTTGCCAAAAGAAGGGGAATGGGTGCAGGAAACACCAAGTGTCACTACAGAAACATAGTAGAGTTTTATTGAGGCGATAGATCATATTAAGCCATCCTGACTTTCTTTCCTTATTTCTCCAAATGACAAATAGGAAGGTTTGTGAGCTTATTGAAAGCGGCAGTGCTGTCCAATTAGAACTTTCTGGAATGATGGGAGTATTTGCTCTCTGTGCTGTCTAGTATGGGGGCCTTTAGCCACAATGTTGACACTGAACATTTGAAATGTGTCTAGTGGGACTGAAAAGCCAAATTTTAAATTTTAACTAATTTTAATTGAAGTGGCCACATGAGGCTAACGGCTAGTGTAATTGGACAGCACACTGCTCAATTCCTCTGCTATCACTGTATAGAAACATGAGGTCTTCACTGCATCCTGACTGCAGGAAAAGAAACTCTCTTGCCCTGTCTGCTGGCAGAGGGAGACTTTCTGTCTCAGGGAGCTTTGCCATGAGAGCAATGGGAGGTCTACATTGTGTCCGTGGGGCCAGTGGTGAACGTGGCGCTTTGTAATGAGATAAGTGAAACATACTTGTGATTGGTGAATCAAGGGTCTTCCCTCCTTATCTCCAAAGCGCCCATGTTTTACATGAAAAAGCATTTCTAATTAATAGGCCAGCCCCTCTTGAGTTTGATAAAAACAGAGGAGAAAAGGATTTGATTAACCCACGATCTTTTCAATTTGGCGTGTTCTGCATGAGTGAAGTGCGTTTTCTGCAATGGAGCCAAGCCCGGCCCGGCCTGGTTTCCCGTGATAACATTCTTCCCTCTGTGTCCCTCTACCCCAGCCTGCCTGCCAGGAGAGGTTGCTGTACGGAGACTCTCAGAGGCAATCACCAGCGCAGCCTGCAAGGGTAATCTGGATTCTCACGCAGACAGTGGCCACCCCAAGGAAGGGAAAGAAGATAAAGGCTTCCATTGTCCCTGAGTGAGAGCGTTTGTTCAGTCCAGAGACTGAGGGTGGGAGGTTTGGGCTGAGCAGGGTGGGAAGACGTGTGGAAGGGAGGGTGACTCCGAGTCAGAAGGTCAGGGACTGAGATGGGTCAGGACAGGGAGAGTCGGTTGCACCCATGTCCAGTGCAAAGACCTGGTGTCTGTGGGCTGTCCCGGCTCCGCTGTGCCAAACAAAGCCCTCACTGCCTGGGGTGAGAGCAGGTCACAGAGCAATGTGTTCTCTGAGTAAGGACCCAACTCCCAAATGCACTCCCAACTAGTACATCTGAGTTTGATGGACTGCTTTTTTTTTTTTCTAGTTTCATTCAAGTAAATATACAGTTATTCAAATAAAATTGCTTCTGGATACCATCTGAAATTGACCCATATAAACCAGGAGAATCTGACACTTCTAGGAATTCTGACCTACAGTAGTAGGTCCTTACCTTGGTTGAGCATTTCAGAATTTAATCAGATTTTCCTCCACTGTCTTTTTGTTTTAATCTTCACTACAATTCCATGCAGTAGATGAGACCGATGTTATTGTCCACTTGTGACAACTGAGGGACTGGATGGGGCTGAGAGGTATTGGGTGACTTGCTAAAGATCTTATAGCTGGTGAGTGGGGATAAACTCCACAAATGTTTAATAGGCACCTACTAGGCGCCAGGCGCTATGCATACAGCGGAGAATAAGATAGATAAACAGAGTCCCTGTTCTACAAGTAATAGAGAGAAGAGATAATTAAACAAGTGACAGCAACCACATATGAACAATGCTATGAGAGGGGAAATGTAGGGGCCTGAGGAATCATGAAAGAGGGTCTGTCTTAATTTTGGTTACCCCAAAAGCAGACCCTGGGGCAAGGACTTGAGAGCAAATAGATCTGGGGGAGGTGATCCCAGGAAGTACAAGCAGAGGAGTGAGGAAATTAGAGAAGAGAATATGCGCTAATAAAGGGCGCGGTAATAAGCACCTGGGTCCCCTGGAGAACCACAGAACACAGCTCAGAGTTGCTTTCCTGGGTAAGAAGCTGGGGGATTTATTCACTCCCTCTCCTCCCTAGTTGCTTGAGAGTAGGTCTGGGGGAATCGACTCTCTGGCACTCTAGCCTATCCCACGTAAGGGCATCTAAAGCAAAGCCCCCAGGCAGGCAGATGGAAGAAAGCCATGGCTTGTACCAAAACTATGTGTAGGCGATCCCAGCCTGGGCCGGGGAGATACGCACACCAGCCATGATTGGGACAGGTACCTACCCAATCTAGTGAAGAGGGGCTCGGGAAAGGCTTCCGGAGGACGTGACGCAAAATCCCATCTCTTTTGCCACATAAAGCAGCAGTGTGGCAACAGGAGACAGTCTGTGAGAAAGGCTGACTTCATGTAATAAAATGCCTCAATGTGTTGACATTTGACCTGCTGGCTCATCCACAAGGCTGATCCAGGTTGAACCAGAATCCCATGGTGAGGCCCAGGGTGGAGGTAAAATCAAAACACACCCCCTTCCAGTGTCTCCTCAGGAACCTGGCCTCGCATGAGGGACCAGGAACCAGCAGCCGGTTTCCAACTTCGCCTGGGCTTCCTGCGGTGCGCGCTTCTGTCCTCGCTGACACTCCGAATGTTCTCCCCAAATTATTTCTGAGTTCTCCTGGCAGCGGCTCGGCCTCCCCCGCCTCCCCTCCCCACTCCCGTTGGCAGATCCATGTTATAAAATAAGAGGCTCGGGATTATGTCTGTCTGACAACTGAAGAATGAGCAACGGAGCAGATGCAGAGTCTTACAAATCCCGTGAATTATACATGGCCATCTGCAGCCTCGAGCCGTCCAGGATTTCCACCCCACACCACGGCGATCCATATGGAGTCATATGTTTTTAGTATCGGAGCCATGCTGTCAACGTCCAGCAATCCGTCATGTAGCACATGTGTGATGCAAGTGTCCAAATAAATGTTATCTCAGGCCCAGGCGTGCTGAGCAGGGGAGCGCGGCGCCTCCCTCAAGGCCTTGCCTTCCCAGAAGGGCAGTTGCCTGCACTGGATAGTGTTTGGAAATTTTAACAGTTATTAAATCTCTTCTCTATCACTAGTCTGGCAAATCTCACACGCTCCACCTCATGAATGCCCTAAGAGAGGCTGATTTTAAAATCAAAAATTTGAAAGTCACCAGGTTTAAGTTGTATGCTGGTGGATGTTAATGGATTCTGTTGGGAATAGGGCCCTGGTTCCCACCTTCTCCTTCAGGACACAGGGGCTCATCCCCATGGGAGGGGCCTGAGATCATGTGACACACACCCCCCCCCCCCCCCCCCCCCCGCTAGAGCTGATTGGCTCAGGATGGCCCTGGCTGCAGCTGGGCCAATCAGATTCTCTTGTCCACGAATGGGATTCAGGGGCACTACTCAGGCTGTGCTGGCACCTTAAAGACAGGAAATTAAGGGGCAGTGGGGAAGCCTTGTTGGGTCGTGTGCATGGGGAAGGAGAGAATCTTGGCTGCAGAGACGGAGAGTGGGAGAAAGAGGCGGGAGGAGGGAGGGAGGGGGGCAGGGAGGAAGGGGATGAGGGAGAGGGAGAGAGAAAGGGAGAGGGAGAGGGAGAGAGGGAGCGTGAGAGAGAGGGAAGGAGAGAGAGGGAGGGGAGGGAGGGTGGGAGGGAGAGAGAGAGAGAGAGAGAGAGAGAGAGAGAATGGCTGAAGGAATATATCACCATCTCTGCCAATCCCTTGTTCTTAGTCTCTCTCCTCCTGAGCTACCTTCTCACCCTGTGTCTAAATTCTTCTTGCCTGAGAGCTGTTTCTTGGCTGAAGGTTTGTGATGAGACAGAAGGAACCTGTTCACAGAGATCTCTCGGTCAATCCGCCAAAAGCCAGTGTGCCTGGACAGAACCTTGTCTCCCAGTTGGGATGGAGAGCGTAGAGGCCAACATTTCCAGGGCACCAGGGAGGCTGGCTAAAGAAAACACACCTTCGTGGGCTCTGCTAACCTTCCCTCTTAAACACCACGGTGTCCAGGGAGTTGAGAGGGCGGTCCAGTAACCGGAACATCCGGGCCTTGCACTGTTTTGCGAATACCAACTTTATGTCCATAAAGGGATGTCTGTTGTTTAACCTTCAGGACATCTCTTTTCCCTCCTCAGGTAACAGCACCCTGATTTTCCTTTGGGAGATCACTCCTCTCCTATTCTTGGTCCATGTAGTTTAGTTGGTTTAGTAATGGTTTCAAAGAGGGAGCTCTGATCTACTCTGGACCAGTGAGCGTCAGCCTGGGACTTTTGCTGGAACTCTTAGGAAAGAAGTGCTCTCTTTCAACAGGAGCTGGTAAATTGTTAGCCTGGAGCTGCCGATAGGCACTTTTGCCACTGGAAGAAGAGAATCAACCAACACAAAGGGCAAGATGAGAAGCAGGAGAGAGATGGATTCAGTCCAGATGACACAGTGCAAAGCCTGAATCCAGCCATGCCTGAAGTCCTTCCCGTTGGGACTTCTCGGTTACGCGAGTCAAAAATCCCCTTATTTATGTAAGCCACTGCGTGTTAGGGTTCTGTCACTTGCAACCGAAGGAGTCACGAGTGATGTAACATCCTGTACACAATGAACCATCACCACCTCCTTGAAGCTAATGAAGAAGGCAAGGCTTTTGGAATAAATACCCAGAGGACAGAGGGTTCTCTGGAGAGACTCGTGAAGATGGTGGTTGGGGCGATGGGCAGAGAACCAGGCTGGGTCACGTGATGTGAGACTGAACCTGGAAGGCTCTCCCACATCATGGGAAGCTTTCTCAGGGTACCCCAGCCTCTTACATGTGTAGATAAATGCCCTAAGGGTATACAAGCAGGTCCTCGTGGCCCTGAGGACTCTCAGTTCCCATGATAGCAAACAACCAAGAAGACAGAAAAAGACCCATGTAGACACCTCAAGACCCAGGCCTGGGCCTCAGAGGCCTCAAGCCTTGCAGTTGAGACAGACCAGGATTTGAATCTCAGTCCCACCACGTCCCAGCCCTGTTTCCTGGGCACGTGCCTTCACCCCTCTGAGCCTCAGTTCTCACACCTGCAGAATAGGGACGGTGATGGTGGAGCTCACCTTCCGGGGGCATGGTGAGGCATGAAGGAGACAAAACCATCATCCTGGCTAAATACCGCACTGCTGGGTACTACAGCTGATTATAGGTTGGACAGCAATTAACAGTGTTTATTTTAATAGTATGTCTTTATTTTTAAGCTTACTGTCTGCTTTTGGCAAGTGATACTTGTTTTCTATCGATGGCAGTTCCTTTTCAAACAACATTTATTGAAATAAAGAAGGGGGCCAATTTAAAGAGAACATTAAGTGAAAAAAGAGTACAGGTGGAGCTTCCAAAAACTGTGAAGGGAAACTCAAATGACTGTAGTTTGCTGAGATAATGCCTGATGCCTGAGATGCCCAAAGCCTGGCCCATAGTAGGTGCTCACTAAAAGTATATAGCTTGAAATGGAATGACGTTTGACCCTGGCTGCAGGCAGCTGGGCCATGGCTGGATGAAAACACATGAGAGGTAACAGGCCAGAGGTATGTAACCTTGTGGGGTAGATGCTCTGATGCCTGATAAAGGGCCAGACACACACCAGGTGACTCGAACGGTCCTTAAGGGGAAGCATGAATCTCAGAGCAAATGATTCTGAGAGAAGTCAAGCCTGGCACCTGCAGCAGCGAATTCTAACCCCCTCTTTGGGTCTGGAAAGCTTCCCACCTCGACTACCTGACCCCCCTTGATAGCTGTCATCACACCCAGACTGCAGGAGGAAGGGAGCTCAGGACAGAGCCGTGCAGGATGAGTGCGTTTAGCTGCTGCAGGCCACAGGGACTGAGTGTGGCCAGGTCATCATCCCTCCGGAAGTTGCAGACATCGTCTTCCCTAGAGGGGGGAGTCGAAGGGGTCCCAAACTTATACGGCTTTTATGGAGCCAGAGAGGGAAGTAAATGTATAAAGTTGGCAGATGTGAAACAGGTATCCTGGGACCGACTAGTGTCTCACCGGAGTGGACATGTGCCCCATGCAAGGCGATAAATTCACTGAGCTGCTGTATGTAAGTGATTGGCAAGTGACTGGCACACAGACGGTGCTCGAGAAATGGTAGCTGTGATTCCTGTTGTTTCCTAGAGTCCTGAACAAAAGACTGCCAAGTCCCCAAAAAACTGAATGACCTGTCGATTTCCTGACTCCTGCCCAGAAAAGAACCCAGGGAGAAGAGCCGGGTGTTGGAAAGAAAGAACTGTGCAGTGGTTAGAGGTGAGTCTGGTTTCTTTCCCTTCGCTAATGAATTCTATGAGTCATTCTCCAGCAGCAACACAGAGGTTAAAAAATAAAAATCCCTGCTACCTTCTGACTGAGGGAGGAGTAAGAAGACAATGGAGTAGTGCGTGGAGCTGAAAAAAAGCTGAAAAAGAAATTAAACTGATGAATTACTCAAAGTGCTCAATTATACTGAGAGATTTATGTGAATAAAAGAAAGTCTGGGATGAGTTATCAAGAACACAAGGAAAGACTGAAAAAAAAAGAAAAGAAAAAGAGAGGCAATTGCTAACTCTGGGAAAAACAAAATGTTGTATTCTTAGTACACAGGCCTAATTTCTGAACAATAATCATTATAACATAAACATTGAATATTAATTCAATATTTTAATGGACTGCTTTTTAGAAAACTCTTTGATTTACAGGAAAACTGAGAGTATAGTTTAGAGAGTTTCCATATACCCTATACCCAGTTTCCCCATCACTAACATCTTACGTTAATATGGTAAATTTATTACAATTAATAGACCAATATTGATACATGATCATGAACTAAAGTCTATAGTTTATTCAGATTTCCTTAGTTTTATCTAATGTCTTTTTCTGGTCTAGGAAGTTCACATATTCGGTTGTCATGTCTCCTTAGGCTCCTCTAGACTATGAGAATTTTTCAAACTCTCCTTGTTTTTTGATGAACAGTTTTGAGTGGTACTGGTCAAGTATTTTGTAGAATATCCCTCAGTTGGGGTTTGCCTGATGTTTCCCTCATGATTAGATGGAGTTATAGGTGTTGGGGAGGAAGACCACAGAGGTAAAGTGCCATTTTCACCACATTGTATCAACGGTATGTATTATCAAGATGATTTATCACTGTTGACATTGACATTGCTCACCTAAGGTAATTTTGTTGGTTCAATATTTAAAAAATATTAAATGTAAAGTAAAAATAAAATATGATTCAAAAATTAAGTAGTTCCAAACTATTCTCCCCCCCGCCTTTCTTCAGCCGTTGTTTCTCAGTCTAGTTGTGTAGGACACAGCTCTCTGGCCAACGCTGCTATTATGAGCCTTGCGCTCCCCCGGCTGAGGCGGTCGTTCGCCGGTTGTCAGTTGGCCACTCACAGCAGCTCTTGCCGGCTGCCAGCCACTCACACTGGCTGCCAGCCACTCATGCTGGCCACCGGCCGCTCATGGCAGCACACGGTAGCCCATGGCAGCACAAAGCAGCTCACCCCGACCTCCAGCTCTTCTCGGCCGCCCATCTCCAGTGAGAGCCGTTGTTGACAATCTTAGCTGTAGAGGGTGCAGCTCACTGGCCCATGTGAGAATCCAACCAGCAACCTCGGCACAGTTAGGAGCACGTGGCTCCAACCACCTGAGCCACCGGGCCGGCCCCCAAAACTATTCTTAGAAGATGAAGTGAGGAAGTCTGTTTGTGTGTGTGGTATGTGGAGTAGGTGAGGGTAGGGCTGAGAAAAGATAAATCTTTACCTTCCTTAGTTGAGAGACAATAGATATCTGCATGGGGGGAAAAAATCACAAAATAACAGAATATTTTATTTAGGAAAATAGAGCTAATACATAGGGGAAAGAGAGACCATTAAAAGAGTTGAAAGTGATTGCTTCAGGAAAGTGAGAGTCAGGGTAAGAAGTGTTGGGACAAAGACCATAGATAGTACTGTGTGTTGATCCACTCAACACCCACCTCAACCTCCTTTTCCTTGTCTTTCTATTATAGAGGCTGAAAAACTTTAAAAAACAAACAAAAAAACACACAAAAAGCCACAAAAACCTCTCACCTTCCCAGACTCCTTTGCAGCTAGGACTGGTCACAAGACACAGTTCTGGCCAATGACATACTCAGAAACCTGATGGGGATTTCTGGGAGAGACTTTGCTACCTTCCTCCTGCCTAGAACACAGATGTTATCGACGACTTGAAGAGCTGCAGCAGCCATTTTGTGGTCATGAGGGAAAGGCCAATAAATGAAAGAAACATCTGACCTAATGCTTTTGAGGCACTTAACCAATTGCTCACCTCTGGACCTCTGGTTGTAAACAACAACTAAAAAGTTAAAATCAACTTTTATAGTTTATGTTACCAGCATTTGGGTTTTCTGTTACTTACAATCATGTGCAAGCCAGGGCAGATATCTGTGTCCTTTTTTCTTTGACTTTTTCTTCAATATTTTCAAAATATTCTGTAATACTTTGATAAACATTATATTAAATTTTAAAATAGTAAACAGAGTGTTTGGACCTGGCCACAGGGATTGCCTGGCACACACAGGGCTCCCGTCATTTTTGGTCAAAGCCCTAGTTTCCCCCATAACCCCCTGGGCCAAGTCCTCCCAGAGTCTTCAGCCAAACACCTCTTTGGCAGTTAGGGGACAATACTGCAGATACAGCAGCCTCTTTGACAACCCCCATTACATTCCTGTACTTCACACCTTGACATTTATAGATTTTGCCTAATGCTGTAAATTAAGATAATTGTGCTGAGGTCCAATTGATTCTGTTAACTTTCCAGGACAAACACAAGCCAAAGCTTGACAATGGGGCAGAAGGCTGAGCTCCTCTGTGTAGCTTGTTTCTTTCCTTCTGATAAAGCTTCTGCATAAAAGTCTCAAAAATATTTTTCCGAATTCCTCTCTGCCCTATCTCTGTTTCTTTAAATAGAGGTGAAACCAAATAGTCAAGAACCAGAACCCCGCACGTCATCTTGGACCCCTCCCACTTCCACTCTGTCCTCTAGTTCCATCTAGCTTACCTCCTCAAAATCTCTCAAGACCATCTCCTTTCCCTGCTGCCAGCCTGGTCCAAGCTGCCATCAGGAAGTTGATAACTTCCGCTGTTCAAAACCCTCCAGTAGCTCCACCTCCTTCAGCGTGAAAGCCAGTGGCCTACCAAGCCCCGTGTGATCTGGTCCCACATGATCTCGCTAGCCTTACTCTCGTCTACTCTTTCTCTCACTCTCCCCTTCCAGCCACATATGTGCCAGGTCCCCTCCTACCCTAAGTCTTTTGCCTGGAATGTTCTCCTACCTACCTATCTCCATATGCTTTGCCCTCCCAACTCCTATTCACCCTTTGGAGTTAACTTAGCACCTATTCCAGGAAGCCTTCCCGGATTCACATTGTTATATAATGAGCACTCCCTAAGGGCAGGATCCAACATTCCTTATTGTACCCCAGCATTTGAATAGTTCCTGACACATAGCCGGTGCTCAGTCTATGTTTGCTGAATGAATGAATGAATGAATGAATGAGTATTGGTAGACAGAAGAAAATAAACAAATGCTGCCGGCCAGTGGCATGAGGGCTTCTGAGCATAGCTGTGTTTGGGTGAGAGACTACCCTCTGAGACACTCCGTACATGCTCTATTAGAAATGCTTTGGGTTCAAGTAACAGTAAATGCAGCTAACATGGCCAAAAATAAGAGTTGGCAAACTAGAGCCCACAGGGCCAATTTGGACCTCTGTGAATTTTTTTTTTTAAACTTACAAACCACATCTATTTTTTTTTTTTTTGTTGTTGGGGAAGGGGAACAGGACTTTATTGGGGAACAGTGTGTACTTCCAGGACTTTTTTCCAAGTCAAGTTGTTGTCCTTTCGATCTTAGTTGTGGAGGGTGCTGTTCAGCTTCAAGTTGTTGTCCTTTCAGTCTTAGTTGTGGAGGGTGCAGCTCAGCTCCAGGTCCAGTTGCCGTTACTAGTTGCAAGGGGTGTGGCCCATGATTCCTTGCAGGAGTCTAACCTGCAATCTTGTGGTTGAGAGGATGCACTCCAACCAACTGAGCCATCTGGGAGCTCAGCGGCAGCTCAGCTCAAGGTGCTGTGTTCAATCTTAGTTGCAGGGGGTGCTGCCCACCATCCCTTGTGGGACTCAAGGAGTTGAACTGGCAACCTTGTGGTTGAGAGCCCACTGGCCCATGTGGGAATTGAACCGGTAGCCTTCGGAGTTAGGAGCACGGAGCTCCAACCGCCTGAGCCACCGGGCCGGCCCCTCTATGAATTTTTGAAAATAAAATTTTATTGGAACAATTACACCTACTTGTTAACATATTGTTTATGACTGATTTCCTGATAAAACAGCAGAGCTGAGTCATCACGACAGAGACCATATGGCCTGCAAAGTTAAAATATGGTCCTTTATAGAAAACATTTGCCAAATCCTGGCCTAAACAACAGGGGTTGATTTTTCTCATATAACAAGAAATATGAAGGAGGAGGCTCCAGCATTGGTGTGATTACTGAGAAATACTTAGGGCACTGGGCTAGTGTCTCTTATTCGCTTGGCCTTCCTCTCATGGTCACAAAATGGCTGCCACAGCTCCAGGCATTACATCCTCACACAACTGCATTTAGAGGAGGAAATAACCAAAGCCTTGGAGCAGAGAGATTCTCCTATAACGTGCTTTCCTTTTATTAGGAAAGAAAAACTTTCCCCGACTCCCCCAGATGTTGCCCCTTGCAGGGAAGAGAGGGATGTGCTATCAGTGGACAACTGCAGTATCTGCCATAACTTTCCCTCCCACTACATTTCTCTTATCAGGGACACCTGACCACCAACCACCTCCCCTCGCTGCTCCACTCCCTGCGGGTATTTGGGTCAAATGTGGAATCCTTTGATAAACTGAAGCACCTTTCTTCTTCCCAGGACTAAGGACTCCACCCTTGACGAGTATATAATAGAGAAAAGGGATTTATTCCAGGACGCCTACGGATACCAAAACCCATGGATGCTTAAGTCTCTTATATAAAATGGCATACCAGTATTAATATATAACCTAGGCAATCCTCTCGTATGCTTTAAATCATCTCTAGATTACTTATAATACTTTATGTAATATAAATGCTACATAAATCGTTATTATACTATATCGTTGATGGAATAAGGACAAGAAAGAGTCTGTATCATACATATTCAATAAATACACAATAATCATGGGCCTAACTACATAGTACACATCATCAACAGCATAACATTTTTTTCAGAACATTTCCCATCAGCGGTTGGTTGAATCCACTGGTGTGGAACCCGTAGATACAGAGGGACAACAACTATATCAGTCGTTGAATGCTTACTATGTGTCTGGCATCGTTTCAAACATTTAATCCTTATTCCAACCCTAAGAGGAAGGTATATTATTGCCATTTCACAGGGGAGGTTACTGAGGCACAGAAAGGTCAACTCACTCACTCAAAGTCACACAGCTGGTAGACAGTGGAGTCAAGATTCGAACCAGCAACGTGGCTCCAGAGGAGCCCACCATGACCACTCTACAGGGCCAATGCCAGTCCCTGGAATCTAGGGAGGGAGTTCTTTGTATTATAAGCCAGGAAGGGGCACATCCCAGTTTGCCCTGGGGGCTGCCTTTGCTTGTCAGGAGGTAATGGACCAAGGTACTATCCTCTTTGGGGCAACTGAACCGCCACCAGAAAAATGACCCGTAAACTTGAGACGGAGTGCTGGCTTCCTCTGTGGATTCCGCCCTATTTTACATCCCTCCCTAAATTAATTAATAGAGCCCCGTGCCTCTCTCTGCCTCGCTGCTTCCTACCTCCCCATCCCCACTGAGATCCGGTCTTTACTCCCTGCGGCCTAGCCCTCCTGCATTCTCTCTGCCTCTGCAGTCATTCCGCCTCACGTGGAGGAATCTGGAGAGAGAGAGACAGAAGACAGGCGGCCTGGCTGGATTTGTGCAGCCTTTAAAATGAGGGCTCAGTCTCACTAATTCCCAGGTTTGTGAAGTCCTCATGCCAAGCCTGGCCTCTCCTCCACATAAACCCAACAGGCACAAGTTCCAAAGAGACTTGCAGTCCCAGAACCAGGTCAAGGTCAAAGGTGGGGTTCTGAGCTCTACTAAGGTCACATTCTCTCCAGCTTCCTTTTTCAGAGCATGTCATTGATGAACAGCCTGATTCTGGGCTAAAGGTGTGTGGGAAAGGGCTGAGGCCCTAAATTCAGACAGACCTGGGTTCCAGTATCAGCCCACCAACTTCTGTCCAAGTGACTTTAATCTCTGTGTCTCAGATACCGTTCCTACAAAATGGGGACAATAGCAGAAACTGAATGTTTGGGACTTACATGACAAGGCCTAGACATCACTTAGCACAGAGCCTGGTAAAAAGTATTATTGTTATTGTCATTGAAATCATTCCAATTATTTTATGACTTTCCAGGGCATGTAGAGACTTCTCCCACTGCCCTTGGAGAAGCTGTGAAGAGTAGGAGCTATCATAAGAACGCAGGCTCTGGATCTGTGGCTTTAAATCCTGGCTCTGTCATTTTTAAGCTGTGTGACCTTGGGCAAGTCACTCTACCTCTCTGTGCCTTAGTTTTTTTATCTTGAAAATAATAGTACCCACCTCACAGGGCTGTTGTAGGGATTAAATAAGGTAAGACATGTAAAGGATTTAGAACAGCACCTTGCACAGAGCTAGCACTCAAGGAATGATAGCTATTATTTTCTGACATTCACTAAGTCCTCAGTAAATGAAAACTATCGCTCTTTCAATGGTGGGATTTGATCAGTGGTGAATGGCAAACAATCAGCTCTCTGCCCAAAAATGTATGTACGTACGTAAGCTTTTTAATGATTAATTTTACTAACATAAAGGATGCATATAGCACAAAGTTTACAATAATATTTGCTATAAATATTAAATTTTACAATAAATAATAAATTTTCTTGATATTTGCCAAACTCTGTATCCATCATCCAACTGTGATTGCAAGTCAACCATGATCTGACATATGGCGTTGCACCACAAGTGACCGTGAGTGTAGCTCTGAGATGAATGTTGGATGGTTTTTCATTTAATGTGTAAAGTGAAAGTGAAACAATGAAGACGTATGTGAGAACTTCACTCGTCAATCAGTGATATGAGCAACTTCTTTGCTAAACTGAATAATAGTTCTCGAATACTGGGAGAATATATCCCCCGATTTTTAGGGCTATTTGCAATGAAATGGGTACAACCCAACACACTTCAAAGTTTAATCTGCCTTATCAACATTTCCTCCATCTCTGTCTTAGGGCTAAACAATCCACCACACAAAGCCCTGATTTGTAGCAACTGCCAATTTCCTGGGTGTAAATGGCCAAATTCAAGCTACCAGTGCAAAGTCACTGAACGTGGAGTTGGGAAGAGAGGCAGGGTCACACCATTTATATAGCAGTTCCACCATGCAGATACAATAGGCCATTGAACCACAAAAGAGCACAGATAATAGCAAAATGTGTAAAGCAATTAGGAATTGATGAGTATTGTGTATTTATGGCCTGATTTTAATTTAATCGATTCAAGTGTGAGATTATATACTATAATTTTTAAAAATTGCTATGTTTACCAACTAATATGCAGAATTCCTGAAAATTTTACGATCAGTTTTGGTTTTTCATAACCAACGTTAGCTACTGCCAGAATCCCACTGATTTTAACACCTAAATTCCCAGAGGAAGTTTCTACAAGGACAAAATGAGGAAATGCATTAAACAGTTATTGGACATGGGAGTTTTTTAAGTTAGCACAAAGAAGAATTTTTTCATAAATGGTTTCCTTACTATGTTAAACTGTATTTTTTCAAAGATGGCCATAAAATATCTCCTGTTGCCAAATGGTCTTCTAGAACCTTGCCACGCCCCTATCAAGAGGTAGTCAACGTCCCCTCCACTTGAAATTGGGTGAGCTTGTGACTGCCTGGATCAATACAGTGTGGTGAAGTGACTTCCATCATATGTCACTTGCAAGACTAGGTCATAAAAGATGATGCGGCTTCTTCCTTGTAAGCTGGGACACACCCTGATGCCTCAGCGTCCATGGAAGCAGCGTGGCTTCCCTGAGACCACCATGCTATGAAGAAGCCCCAAGGAGCCCATGCAGAGAGGAGAGACCCTGAGGGAACTCCAGGATGACAGAGAGAAGCAGTGTCAGCACCCAACTGCCCCCTGCTGGTCTAGCTCCAGCTCCGCTTGAGTGCAACTGCACAAGAGACTGAGAGCAAACCACACATCTGAGACCTTCCCAGGGCCGTGGAGTCATTAAAAGCCTATGGAGCTTTGAGGAGGATGTCATTTAAGAAAAATGTTGTTGGAAACTGGAAGAAAGGGAAATCTTGTTATGTGCTAGTGGAAAGTTTGTCACCTGCGTTAACGTGGAAAAGAAGAAATGTATGTAATGAACTCAATGACAAAGCACAACATTGAAGAGTGTCATCTGGCTTTTTCTTGCTGCCTATGATAAAATGCAAAAGGAGAAAGATGACTAAAGAACAAACTATTAAATATAAAGGAGTCAGGACCTGCCTGGCTCACAAACAAAACTGTATCTCATTCCCAGCCTTTCCAGATGGCAAAAAATTTTCCAACTGAGAAAAGACCTCAGGCTTTTATTACCTGATTTTAAGACTCACTATAAAGCTACAGTAATCAAGACAGCGTGGTGTTGGTGGAAAGATAGACACATAGATCAATGGAACGGAATAGAGACCCACTCATATATGGTCAATTGATTTTCAACCAAGGTACAAAGGCAATTCAACAGAGAAAGAATAGTCTTTTTCAACAAATAGTGCTAGAACAATTGGACATCTGTACGCAAAACAAACCAACCAAAAACAAAACAAAACAAAAAACAACAACAAAACAAACACACCTCAACCCATACCAAACTCTCTATACAAAAATTAACTGGAAATGAACCAGAGACCTAAATGTAAAACCTAAAACTATAAAACTTCTAGATGACTTTGGAGAACATCTTTGCCACTGGAGTTAAGCAAAGATTTCTTATTCAGGACATAAAAACACAAATTGTAAAGAAAAAACCTGAGAAGGTAGACTTCATCAAAATTTAAAACTTCTGCTCTTTCAAAGACACTGTTAGGAAAATGAAAAGCCAAGACGCTATGTACTAGGAGAAAAATATTTGCAAAACACGTATCTTATGAAGGATTTGTATCTAGGATAAGTAGATAAAAACTCTCAAAACTCAATTTTAAAAAGAAATTCAATTTTATCATAAAACAAACAACCCAATTTAGAATGGGCAAAGAATATCTGTTCTCCACTGAAGTGCTTTCGCGCCTTTGTTGAATATCAGTTGTCCATTTATGTTTGGATCTATTTCTGGGCTCTGTTCTGTTTCATTGATCTATCTTTACACCAACACCACACTGTCTTAAATACTGTAGTTTTATAATAAGTCTTGATATCAGGTGGCGTTAGTTCTCCAACTTTATTGTTATATTTCAACATTGTTTTCACTATTCTAGGTCCTTTGCATTTCCGTATGAATTTCAGAATCAGCTTTTCAATTTCTAGAAAAAAACCCTGCTGGGAGTTTCACCAGGATTGCATTGAATCTGTAGTTCAGTTTGAGAAGAACTGACCTCTCAATAATACTGAGTCTTCCAACCCATGAACAAGGTACCTCTCCACTTATTTAAATCTTTTTTTTTTTAATTAAATTTATTGAGGTGACGTTGGGTAGTAAAATTACAAGTATACGGTTTCAAGTATATGATTCTAATAATATATCATTGTATTTAGGTCTTCTTTAATTTCCCTCAGCAGTATATTGTCGTTTCCAGTCTATACATCTTGTACATCTTTTGTCAGATTTATCCCTAAATGAATCTTATTTTTGTAAATGGTATTGTTTTTGTAAATAGCATTGCTTTTTTAATTCCAATGTCCAGTTGTTCATTGCCTGTATATAGAAGCAACTGATTTTTGTATAATCATCTTGTATTCCGCAACCTTGCGAAACTCACTAATTCTAGTAGCATTGTCTCGATGCCATCAGATTTTTCTATGTAGATGACCATGTCATCTGCAAATTTTGCTTCTTGTCCAATCTTAATGTCTTTTATTTATTTTCCTTGCCTCATCAAAGTGGTCATAATCTCCAGTACAATGTTGAGCAGACACTGATGAGAACAGACATCTTATACTTTGTCCCATATTCTAGAAGTAACTCAAAATGGTTTATAGACCTACGTGCAAAGATATAAAACTATAACACTTCCAGAAGAAAGAGAAAATTTTGTTTTAAGCCAAGATTACTTCATCAAAAGCATGAGCCATAAAACAATTGGTAAATTGGACTTTGTCAAAATTGAAAACATCTATCTTTGAATAACGCTGTTAAGAGAATAAAAACACAAGCCACAGACTGGCAAAAAAAGTATTTGCGAGTCACATCTCTGATAAAGAACTTGTATCCACAATATATAAAGAACTCTCAAAATTCTATAATAAAAAAATAATAACCAACTCAATTTGTAAAATGGGCGAGAGATTTGAACAGGCATTTCACCAAAGAAGATACATAGATGGAAAATAAACACGTGAACAGATGTTCCGCATCACTAGTTTCTAGGGAAATGCAGATTAAAACCACAGTGCGACACCACCACATAACTATTAAAACAACTAAACTAAAAAGACTAACTGTACTGGGCCGAATGGGGTCCCTCAAACATTCTTGAAACCTCAGGATGTGACCTTATTTGGAAATAAGGTTGTGGATGTTAATTAGTTAAAACAAGGTCATACTGGATTAGGGTAGACCCTAGATCGAATGACTGGTGTCCGGCAGAAGGCCGTGTGAGGACACAGAGTCACACAGAGGCAAATACCATGGGAAGACAGACAGAGCTTGGAATGATGCCTCCACAAGCCAAGGAATCTCTGAGGCCACCACAAACTGGAAAAGGCAAGGAAGCATCCTCCCTGGGAGCCTCCAGGAGGAACCAACCCTGCGGACACCTTGATTTGGGAATTCTGCCCTCCAGAACGGTGAGAGTCTACATTTTTCTGTTTTAAGCCACCCATTTTGTGGCAGTTTGTTACTGCAGCCCTTGAAATCTAACATATGGACCATTCCAAATGTTGGCGAGGATGGGAGGAACTGGAACTCTCATAGGTGCTGCTGGTAACGCAAAATAGTCTAACCGCATTGGAAGACAGTTGACAGTTTCTTAAAAACTTAAACATACAACAGCCATGTAATTCAGCCATTCTACTCCTAGGTATTTAGCCAAGAGAAAGCTGTGGGAAAGGCAGGATCATGGCCCCCCACCAAAAGATGTCCATGCCCTGATCCCCAGAACCTGTAAACATGTTACAGGACATGACAAAAGGGACTCTGCAGATGTGCTGAAGTTAAGGATCCTGAGATAGGGAGATTGCCCGGGATTATCTGGGGGTCCCAATGTAATCATAAGGGTCACTGTAAGTGAAAGAGAGAAGCAAAAAAGTGTCAGCGTGATACCATATGAGAAGACTTGACTGGCCATTGCTGCCTAGAAAGATGGAGGAAGGAACCAAGAAACTTCAGGTGGCTTCTAGAAACTGGAACAGGCACGGGAACAGATTCTCCCCCTGAGCTTCCAAAAGGAACCTTGATTTTAGCCCAGGGAGACCCATTTTGGGCTTCTGATCCCCAGAACTATAACATTATAAATCTGTGTTGCTTTAAGTCACTACATTGGTGGTAATTTGTTATAGCAACTATAGGAAACTAATATGAACTACACATCTCTTCAAAGACTGGTACACCAATGCCCATAGCACCTTTATTTGTCATATAGCCAACTATCTATCAACAGGTGGACAAATAAACAGATTATGGACTATCCATGCAGTGGAATCCTCCTCACCACACATGCTGTTTGATTCCCCTTATATGGCATTTTGGAAAAGGCAGAACCAGAGGGTCAGAAAACAAAAGAAGGATTTCAGGGGCTGGGGCGGGTAACGGAAATGACTACAAACGGGTATAAGAGAACTTTTGGGGCGTGATAGAAATGTTCTACACGTCAACAGTAGTGGTAGTTATACCATTGTATGCGTTTGCTAGAACTTACAGAACTGTTCCCCTAAAAAGGGTGAATTTTACTACATTTAAATTGTATCTCAATAAATTTGACATAGTAAGAGAAGAAGTGAGAGACGTAGCATAAAGGAAGGAAGGGTGGAAAGAAGGAGGCAGGGAGGAAGGGATGATGGAGAAGAACAGAAAGAAAGAAAGAATTAAGGAAAGAAGAACCTCAGATCAAATATCAAATCCAGGTGGGAATATAAGTTCCTTTGTTGAGACACCAAAAGGATCTAAGACACTACCTTATAGAACCTTCCAATGAGACAAAAGCGCCTCAAGGATCGAATGGCCACGCCTCACAGATGCTTTCCATTATACAGTAAGCCTTCCAACAATCTTAAAGGCATCGTTCCCTGTAGCCTAAACAGGAATCCAAGATGGAGAAGGCTTTATCTCGTGACGAGATTGATTCTTTGACTTCTCTTTAATGGTGTACACTTCAATAAGATTCATAGAAAACTCACCAAGTTTTTAACTGAATTGTTCTGGCGGGAGCAGTGCTGGCGGGGATTAAAAAGAGGAGATGGTACAAAATGAAATGAGGCCTCTGAGTCCCCAAACTTCTATGGGTAGGAAGCAAGCTGAGAAAACCATTCAGCTGCAAACAGGCGATATTTTATGGGAAAAAGAAGGATGGCTCAGAATCATGTCCAGGGAGCAATCCTGGGTCCTAACCAAGAAATTGGAAACACGAACATGTATTTGTTCAGCTGGATCCAGAGTTGCCAGGGACCAGTGATTGCTGCAGACCTCCCATTTCCTCCCTCC
The DNA here is from genome assembly GCF_036562045.2 of Rhinolophus sinicus. Lineage (NCBI taxonomy): Eukaryota > Metazoa > Chordata > Mammalia > Chiroptera > Rhinolophidae > Rhinolophus > Rhinolophus sinicus. The sequence continues at coordinate 33,158,157 of NC_133765.1, forward strand.
TTGAAGGGGAGTGTGTGTATCAATTGCCCTGTGCCTGTCCCCCTCTTGTAGGTTGGGTGTGAGAGGCAGACAACTTGCTCTTTCGTTCACAGGTCTTCAGGTCAAGAAGAAAGGTACTCAAGGAGCCGTACCCAAGGCATTGTATCTGAGAAGCCTCATCTGTACGTGGACCTAATTTAAATAATACCATGTTTCCCCTAAAATAAGACCTAGCCGGACAATCAGCTCTAATGCGTCTTTCGGAGCAAAAATTAACATAAGACCCAGTTTTATTTTACTATAAGACCAGTATAATATAATATAATATAATATAATATAACATAATAATGTAATGTAAGACCGGGTCCTATATTAATTTTTGCTCCAAAAGACACATTACAGCTGATTGTCGGCTAGGTCTTATTTTCGGGGAAACACAGTAGCACCAAGACGCCAGCCATATCAGTCTTAGAAGTGATCTTCCCACCACAGCTGAGCTGCCTCAGCTGAAGCCACGTGGAGCAGAGACAAGCCGACCCCACTGAGTCCTGTCCAAATTGCTGATTCATCAGCAAAGTAAATAATTGTTATTTTTCCAAGCCACTAAGTTATGGGTCGTTTGTTACACAGGAATGAATAAACAGAGCCCTTACCTAGAGGTATTTTAAAATAGGATAGAAATGACCCCAGGGCCAAAGCAAATAAGACTGATAAGTAAATACTTCAAATTGTAAAACTTCTGCTTGTGAAAAAGAGTCATAAACAAAGTTAAAAGGCAAAGCTAAAAGTTAGGACTTTCACTTCTGAGTATATACACAAAAGAAGTGAAAGCAACAACAACTTGAAGCTGAACAGCACCCTCCACAACTAAGATTGAAAGGACTAACAACTTGACTTGAGAAAAAAAACAAAAGTCCTGGAAGTACACACTGTTCCCCAATAAAGTCCTGTTCTCCTTCCCCAATAAACATCGTAAAAACAAAAAAAACAAAAAAAAGAAGTGAAAGCAGGGAGTCAAACCAGTTATTTGTACGTCCTGGTTCATAGCAACATTATTCACAACAGCCAAAAGGTGGAAAAAACTCAAGTTGTTTGATGAATGAATGGATAAACAAAATGTAGTGTATCCATACAGTGGAGTATTATCCAGCCTTCAAAAGGAAAAAAATTCTGACACAGGCTACAACATGGATGAACCAGGAAAACATTATGCTAAGGGAGACAATCCAGTCACAAAAGGACAAACATTATATTATTCCACTTATATGAGGTTCCTAGAGCAGTCAAACTCAGAGAGACAGAAAGAAGAACAGAGGTTGCCAGGGGCTGGGGGAAGGGAGAGGTGGGGAATTAGTGTTTAATAGGCACAAAGTTTCAGTTTGGGATGATGAAAAAATTCTGGAGATGGATGGTGGTGATGGTTACACAATAATGTGAATGTACCTAAAGCCACTGAACTGTACACTTAAAATGGTTACAATGGTGAATTTTATATTATGTATATTTTGCCACAATAAAAAATGAAGTAAAATAAAGACTAATAGAAAACTGGAAAAATATTTGCAATACAGTTGCAAAAATAACTGTAATATATCGCCAGGTTTTTTTTACATGGGAAAATGAAACATGCAATGCAACATAAGAGTGAGGATGAAGAGAAGGAGGAGAAATAAAAATGGCTAAACAGCACTTTGGAAATCTATTCAATCTCTCAAGTAAGCAGTTTTAGTGAGGGTGTGGGATAATATATACAGCTGGTGAGTGTGTAAATTAGCGTCTTTCTGGAAGGCAGTTTGGTTCTACACATCAGATCTCTTTTAAAAAGTGCCATTATCCTACAAATGCACTACTAGGAATTAATTCTAAAGAAGTAGTCAGATAAATACGAGGATAGCAATAGAGAATGTCTTAAAATCAGATCAAAATTGGAATCAACCTAGAGGTCCATTAAGAGGGGGTTTGTAAATAAATGCTGGTATGTCCATGGACTACTGTACAATCTTTAAAAAGGATGACATTCTGCTATATTTATTGACATGCAGAGGTGTTCATGACATATTTTAAGTGTAAAAAAATGCAAAATAAGAAGCAAGATGTACCGCGTGGTGGGTGGGGAGTGCATGTGTCTGAATACATTAGAAGTCTAGAAGGAATGTTAACCATATTCATTCCGGGTGGGGGAACTCCAGATAATTTCTTTCCTCTTTACGTTGTCTGCATTTTCTAACATTTTTTTGACTATGAGCATATATTACTTCTATCAGGAAACTGTAGAAAGATCTTTTTTTCGCAACTACAATGAAGCACAGATGTGGCTGGAAACTGAAGACGCTGCTAAGAATCTCACTGCTGTTCTCATCTGAGGATCTCGAAACACATCATGAAACATCTGCTGAGGTCTTGGCAGACCCCAAAGATGTCGTGGTCCAAGTCGCCATGCCTGGGGGTCTCCTTGGAGGAGGGTCTGGATCCCCGTCCTGTCCACACATTTCACTCACAGATACTTCTCAAGCCCCCCATCATCCATCTGGTGAAAGTGGAGGAGATAAAGCTTCTGAGGATCCGGGAGCTCAGCCACCACCTCTTCCCTCGCCTTTCTATGGCATCAGGTTCCTGCTGGGGCATCAGGCTCCTGCTGGGGCATCAGGCTCCTGCTGGGGCATCTGCTTCACTGCTTTCTGTGCTTCTTTGCCTCCAGCTGGTGGCACGCGACTGCCCTGAGTAGAAATGGTCAAATCGTGCCTCCAGATGCCAACCTTCAATGGGCAGAGTCTGACTCTGTCCTTTGGAAACTGGAATGCTGCTTCCCTGGGAGTTTCCATCCTGAACATCCGGGGTATCTCCTCAAAAAAAGGATGAAAGCCTCGGGAGAAGCTAAGAATGCCGTGGGGGAGCTGGTGCACCCCTGAAAGAGCTCTTATTTGCCACGTGTGGGTTATAGATTATGTAAGCTGGCTGGTGGTCTTTTCCTTCAACTTCTTGACCTGTAAAATGGGTACATTGGACCTCTCTAGCTACTCAAAGAGGTAAAATAGCAACACTGATAGAGAGGTAACACCCACAGGAATTCTTTTACCCACTTCTTCCTGAGAACCTGTTGTGTGACCAGCCCTGTGCCATACACTTGCAGACATCGGTCACTTAATCTTCACACGGCCATGAGGCAGGCACTGTGATTGCACCCTTTTGACATGAGGAATCCGAGGCTCTGAGAGGCTCCCACAGCGATGGGTGAGCTCCCATAGCCTGGCAGCTAGGAGGTCGGACTGGGTTCAAGCCCATATCGGGGCCACAGCTCTGCTCTGCCCTTCCTCCCACTCCCAGCTCCCATCACAAGCCTTCCTCTGGTTTGTTTCCTCCTTTTGTCCCCACTCCTGAACAAGCCCTAAAGTGAAGCACTGTGCTAGGCACTCAGAGAACACAGAGTGGGGGCCTGTTGAAGTGTGTGCCCTCCCAGCCCTGCTCAATCTGATCCTACCCTGGAGGAGGCCACAGACTAGAGCTCAGAGATGTTCTGGCATCATTGATTATAATGGTAAAACAACTGGCTGTCCATCCAGAGGGGATCGAATAATAACGCATGTGACTTCTGCACGATGGCAATCTCTGCAGCTATTGCGAAGAACAAAGTAGTTCCTTAGAGAACAAAAACTAAGAGATTGTTAAGTGAGGAAAGGAAGAACAGAAGACATGTTTTAAATGAGTCCATTTGATTATTTAAAAATGTGTAACATGCTTTTAATTTGATTGATTGACTGATTATTGTTATGACAGTATTTTCTTTTTAGGGAGGTAAAATTCACAAAACATAAAATTAACCATTTTAAAGTGAAAACTCAGTAGCATTTAGTACATTCACGATGTTGTGCAACCATCACTTCCATCTAGCTCTAAAACATTTTCATCACCCCAAAAGGAAACCCCCATTCCCACTAAACAGTCATACCCCATTCCCCTTCCTCCAACTCCCAGCAACCGCCAATCTGCTTCCTGTCTCTATGAATTAACTTGTTCTGGATAGTTCATATAAAAGGAATCATACAATATGTGACCTTTTGTGTCTGGCTTCTTTCACTTAGCACAATGTTCTCAAAGTTTATTCATGTTGTAGCAAGTATAGGAACTTCATTCCTTTTTATAGCTGCATAATATTCCATTGTCTGGGTATAGTGGATTTTGTTTGCCCATTTACCAGTTGATGGACATGTGGGTTATTTCCACTTTGGGGCTATAGTGAATAGTGCTATGAATGTTTGTGTACAAGATTTTGTTTGAGTCCCTGTTTTCAGTTCTTTTGGGCTTACATCTAGGAGTGGAATTGCTGTCATATAGTAATTCTATGTTTAACTTTTTGAGGATGTGCCAAACTGTTTTCCACAGTGACTATATCATTTTATATTCCCACTAACAATGTACAAAGTTTTCAATTTCTCCGCATCCTTGCCAATACTTATTATTTTGTTTCTTTTTATTATTATTATTGCAGCCATCCTAATGAGTATGAAGCAGCATTTCATTGTAGTTTTGATTTGCATTTCCCAAATGACTGATGAGATTGAATATCTTTTCACGTGCTTGTTGTCCATTTGTACATCTTCTTTGGACAAACGTCTATTTAGGTCTTTTGCCCAGTTTTAAGTTGGGTTGTCGTTTTGTTGTTGAGTTGTAAGAGTCCTCCTTTTGGTTTTTAAGTATATGCATGTTTATTTGTGTCCATTCACTCAACAGCATTCATAAATGTTTCCTGAGCACCTACTATGTACTAGCCACCATACAGTGGCAGACAAGACAGACAAAAATACTGGCCTATAAGGAGCCTCTTGTCTAATAGGGGAGAGAGAAATGAAGGAAGCAAATAAATAAAACATTACCAAATCTACTCAGATTATGGTAAGTGCTAAGAAGAAAGTAAAGCGAGGTGATGTGGTAGAGTCAGAGGAGTTCTTTACTCTGGGTAGCCTGTCTCTCAGGAGGGAACATTGGTTGAGACAGGAGTGACAGCTGAAAGCCAGCTGTGTGATGATCTGGGAGAAGGGCGCCAGGCCGTAAGGATAGCTGGTACAAAGGACCTGAGGCCAAATGAGCTTGATGTGTTTCCGGAACAGCACGAAGGTCAATATGGCTGGAGCAGAGTGAGTGCCAGGGAAGAGACGTGTCAGTAAAATCAAACATGTGGACAGGGGCTGGACATATCTGCAAACTGGACATATAAAGTCGGGTGTGGCAACTTCTGGGGAGATGTGGCCCTTCCCTTTCTACTTTACATACTTCTCTCATGTTTGATTTTTATAAAAAGCATATATTTCTTTTGTGAGAACAATTAATATAAAAAGCAATGCATGCCCCAAAATAAATTTTTTAATATAGAAATGCATAAAGAAGAAAACTGAAATAAAAATTACCCATATGGCCAGCCCCTACAGAGAAGCCTCCAGTAGGGTATTTGCTTCTCTTCAGAAAAGGCAATTTCATACCAAGAAGTACATCCTCTGTCCACTGTAGGGTCCCCTTAAAGCCCCCCAAAGTTTCTCTCAAGAAACACACAGGTCTCATCTATAAAAGCTTTCAAAGTGTGTACAACATTTGGCCCAGAATTTCCACCAGTAGAAGCACACCCTAAGGGAAGAACTGGATATTTGGACATTGAACAATGTTACAAGAATGGTGACTGCATCACCATATATAATTGAGAAAAATGGAAAACAGCCTAAATGTCCATTAAAGGGGGAGACAGTTGAATAAAATACGGTACATCCATACAACGGGACATTCCATAGCTGTTCCAATAATAATGTGAATCGATAGCTATAGACACAAATGACCTTTTGGTTATACTGGTGAGCAAATAAGTGGTTATGAAACTGTATGTACAGAATGACCTCATTTTGTAACATGTACATAGTATATATTTACGTATTCTACATGTGCGTGCTTAAAAATAGACCACAAAAATATACACCGACATGTTAACAGTTGTTATTTCTGCGTAAGAATGACATGTCATATTTTTCTTTTTCAGTATCGAATTTTCCCACAATAAATGGATATTACTTTGTACAGTTTAAAACTAAATAACATGCCAGCACAATCCTACCTCAGGACCTTTGCCCTGGCAGTTCCCTCTGCCTGGACCATTCTCCCTCAGATATCAAGACTTTTGCTCAAATGTCATTTTCTCCAGAAGCCTTCCCTCAGCACACTATCTAAAATTGTCCCCCCCACACACTCCTCTCCCTCTTCCCTCTTCCCAAGCTGTATTTCCCTCTTTTATTTCATAGAAGAATTTATCAACTTCTTACCTAATATGAAATTGGCTTATTTATTATGTTTCTCACCTATGATTTCCGCCTCCAACCCCAGCCAGAAGCTCAGCACCAAGAGGGCAAGAATTTTTTACTGTTTTCTTCCCTGTTGATTCCCAGGGCCTAGAACTGGACTTGGAGCACAGTAGGAGCTCAATAAAATTTTGAGGAATGAATGAATGAATGAATGAATGAATGAATGAAATATAAACAAGCAAATGGTTTTACTTTACGAAGACTTTCATACTCACCCTTCTGTACTCGCCCTTCTGATTTTGTTAGTGGTGTGGACGAGATGGATCTCGCAGGCGTGGTGAGGGGCAGGTGGTAGGAAAAATCTTCTCCCTTTCCGGATCTGCTCCCTTCATTTGCCCGCCGGAAGACAGCTGTACTGAGTCCTAAAGTAACACCGCCCCCTGCTGGGGAATTTGAAGAACTGCAGTACTCAGCTGTTGCCCCAGATATGTTTCAAATGATTAAACCCGGGAATTTGGAAAGGAACCAAGTGGAAACGTTTTTAGGAGTGAGGCCCCCATGCTTTTCTTGGGCAACCAAATGGGTCTGTGGAGGCCTTTTCTGGCTGGAAGAAGGGCTGAAAAGGAAATGGGGCCCCCTCTCACAGATGTGGGGTCCTGACTGAGTCAGTTCATCTCTCACAGTGGGTGGATTTCTCCTGTTGGGAAATTAGGCCCAAACTAACCTTGATGGAAATCAGCTGCAATTCAAAGTCAACTCTCCAGGGGGTCTTTCTTGGAACTTCTGGCTCCCCGGGGGTCAGTTCAAATCCAGGAATTTTCTTGGGTTTTGTATTTCGCATGTATTCTTTTATCCAACTCATCCCACAAAACGAGAATGTCAAACCTACTTTTTACCTAGACTTTTAAATGAATGTGCAAGTTCAGTTATAGAAGGTGGAAATGGACTGGCCAAGTCCAGTTTGTTCACTGACTCAGCATTTTTATTGAGCAGTAAGTTACTGCTTGTCGGGCATGGTTCTAGGTGCTGGGGATACGAAAAAGAAAGAAAAATCTCAGCCGTCATAGAGCTGATATTCTAGTGGGGAGACAGATGCTTAACATATAAATAAATTCAGATAGCTAATTTAAAACTGTGGTAAGTGCTCTGGAAGAGAAGAACAGGGTATTGTGAAAAAGAGTCACGGGAGTAGACTTCAATTTTGCAAAGTCCACGTGAGAACATGGTGTTTAAATTTTAATTTTTCTCCCAGTAACCAGGGCAGTCTGTGGGGGAGGGAGGAAATTTCCAGGCTTTCAACCTGGGCAAAATATCTCTCCAGAGAGGAGTAATTTGTCCATTTTAGTGAATGTCTGCTCTGTGGGGTATCAGAGTCCTGGGTTCAAATCCTCGCTCTCCCCTCTTCTTTAGTTTCCACTTCCTTGTCCCACAATTACAGGGACTTATGAGGTAATAAGAATAAAGCAACTGATACAGTGCCTGGCAAGTAGTCAGTGCTTAATAAATGCTAATTGTTATTGTGAAAGGCTCTGAGAACTTCTGAATCTAAGACCTTATTTAACTAGACTCACTCTTTGGCTATAGAAAGTTTTTGTTGCAGAGCATTTTGTATTCCACTAGATGTTTTTGAGAACTATTACTTCAGCTATATTGGTGGCGGGGACGATACACACTATTCGTTGCCTACCCTAAATCCATTTGCCATCTTTTTTTCTTGCTAACAGAACTTTGATTATGTTCAGGATTTGGCCAAAGAGGCTTTGACCTCAAAGAAGGGAGGCCAGGCTTGGTGTAGACATGGGCACCTTACTTTGTTCTGGCCAATGAAATGTATGGAGAGTTTCCTGGGGGCCTCCGGGAAAGATATTTTTCTCCCTGATAAGAAGTAGATATGCTCCCAAAGAATTAAAAAATAGAACTATCATATGGCCCAGCAATTCCACTTCTGGGTCTTTATCTGAAAACATCCAAAACACTAACTCAAAAAGTTACGCGCACCCCTATATTCATTGCAGCATTACTTACGAGTACAATAGCCAAGATATGGAAACAACTGTCTATCGATAGACAAATAGACAAAGAAGATGTGGTACATATATACAATGGAATATTACTCAGCCATAAAAAAGAATAAAATCTTACCACTTGCAACAACATGGATGGATTAGGAAAAGTATTATGCTAAGTGAAATAAGTCAGACACAGAAAGACAAACACTGTATGATTTCGCTTATATATGGAATCTAAAAAAAATAATTGAACAAGCAAAACAGAAACAAACTCATACCGTGTTTCCCCGAAAATAAGACCTAGCCGGACAATCAGCTCTAATGTGTCTTTTGGAGCAAAAAGTAATATAAGACCCGGGCCGGCCCGGTGGCTCAGGCGGTTAGAGCTCCGTGCTCCTAACTCCGAAGGCTGCCGGTTCGATTCCCACATGGGCCAGTGGGCTCTCAACCATAAGGTTGCCAGTTCAATTCCTCGAGTCCCGCAAGGGATGGTGGGCTCTGCCCCCTGCAACTAAGATTGAACACGGCACCTTGAGCTGAGCTGCCTCCCGGATGGCTCAGTTGTTGGTTGGAGCACGGGCTCTCAACCACAAGGTTGCCAGTTCAATTCCTCGAGTCCCGCAAGGGATGGTGGGCAGCGCCCCCTGCAACTAAAATTGAACACGGCACCTTGAGCTGAGCTGCCGCTGAGCTCCCGGATGGCTCAGTTGGTTGGAGCGTGTCCTCTCAACCACAAGGTTGCCGGTTCGACTCCCGCAAGGGATGGTGGGCTGTGCCCCCTGCAACTAGCAACGGCAACTGGACCTGGAGCTGAGCTGCGCCCTCCACAACTAAGACTGAAAGAACAACAATTTGAAGCCAAACAGAACCCTCCACAACTAGGATTGAAAGGACAACAATTTGACCATTGTTCCCCAATAAAGTCCTGTTCCCCTTCCCCAATAAAATCTTTAAAAAAAAAAAAAAAAAAAGTAATATAAGACCCTGTATTATATATTATATTATATTATATAAGATCTGGTCTTATATTATGGTAAAATAAGACCGGGTCTTATATTAATTTTTGCTCCAAAAGATGCATTAGAGCTGATTGTCTGGCTAGGTCTTATTTTTGGGGAAACACAGTAGATACAGAGAAAAAAATTGATAGTTGCCAAATGGGAAGAGGGTTGGGGGGGATGGGTGAAAAAGGTAAAAGTAATTAAGAAGTACAAATTGCCCATTGCAGAAATAGTCACAGGGATGTAAAGTACATCATAGGGAATATAGTCAATAATATTGTAATAACTATACATGATGCCAGATGTGTACTAGACTTATTGGGGTGAGTACTTCATAAGGTATATAGATGTCTAATCACTATGTTGTACACCTGAAGCTAATATAATATTGTATGTCAACTGTAATTGAAAAATAAATTTTTTAAAAAGAAGTAGATATGCATGTAAAGAAACACTACCCTTGACCCACCACCACCTCGCCTCCTGCTTTGAATGAGGAGATGTGAACGCCATCTTGAAGGGAAAGTCAACAGAATCACAGAACCACCACCAGGATCCCTGATGGTGTCCAGCTGCTGAACAACCCTGGAACTGTTATTCCCAAACTCCTTGTTATGAGAGAAAAATAATCTCCCATCGGGTTAAGCAGCTACTAATGGTTTTCTGTCACCTGCAGCCCAAAGCATTCCTCACTGATCTAGGGGTCCCAGCTCTCTGTTCAGAATTCAGATCGGCCTGCCTTTCTCCACTTGTATTAATACTCACTCGTTCACCCCACTCACCCGAACAGAGTGTCTCTGGGCACTGTATCAGGCAGAACCATTCCCTTCCCTGGAGCCCGTTCCTTTGTAAAACCATGACTCACCTTGGAAGCCTTTGTTGGCCTCACACCTTCATTCCAGAGCAGATTCCACGATCTATGCCCCTTTGTCTTTCTCATTTCACCAGTCTATTTTTGTTCTTTGTAAAATGCCATGGCCGCTGGCCAGGATACAAGGTATCAGTACACACACACCCCTTAATCCCTCAGGCTCCCGTTCCCTTGTCTAAAGTCACCTAGGAGAGCAGGGCAAACTTAGCTTTTTCTGTCTGGCTTTTCCTGGGGAAATGGAACTACTCCATTGTGTGTCCCAACCCCCAAATTCTATCCTATTCTCTGTACCACACATAGCCCTAGAACTTTCTTTTTGTCTCAGAGGACAGCTACAAAGGAGAAATAGCAAATACAGGGCACACAATACACATGCACTACTTCCTAATCCTGTGCCCATGGCAGACATTGCTAATCGATCACAGCACTCTTATTGAGCCAGGATGGCCAGGCTCAGTTGGAGTTGGCAGGGGAGATGAGCAGACATCCTTGACTCTGCAGCATGGCTGGGGCAGGGGATAAAGAGTGTCATCCACACTCAACTCAAGAAGATTCCTCTGAGGCCTCTCATCCTGATGCTCTCTTAGTCAGCCAGAGGAGGCCCAGCCTGAAGCCTTGGGCAGGTAGGGGTGGGTATGAGGAGCAGTGGCTTCAGCCCCCAGAGCCACTGCTGGGTCTGCCCAGGCCTTTACGATGTGTGTGCTGGACTCACTCTGGGACCATCCTCAGTCCCTTTTGAATTCAGTTCCGTGGAACAAGTCTATAGCGATCACCTACTATGTGCCAGGACTGATGGCCCTAGAAGGATGAATAAATCCTGGCCTCTGTCCTGGAAGGTTCTAGAGGAAGAGGAAGACTAATAAGACAATAAGGCAGAATGCAGTGAATGCTGCAATAAGGAAGGCATCATTCAGTCATTCAACAAATAGCTACTGAGTGCCTACTATGTACCATGCACTGTGCTGGGTGCTGGGGAAGACAGTGAGACAGGCACAGTCTCTGCCCTGTGGGGCTACACCCAGGCAGGAGTCAGATGCTCACCAAATCATCAGATAAATGTGAAATGCAGCTATGATAAGTGAGAGAGATGAGCTAGTGCTGTAGATATTCATCTGAGGCGTGGGGGAGCAATGAATGAAAGTTAACTAGACCAGTGGTTCTCTAGTGGGGGTGATTGATTCTATGCCCCCAAGGGACCTATGACAATGCCTGGAGACATCTTTGATTGTCACCATTGGGTGGCATCTAGAGGGAAGAAGCCAGGGATGCTACTCAACATCCTCCAATGCAGAAAAAAGAATGATCAGGTCCCAAATCTCAATAGGCTGATGACCTCACTCTTCAGACCCCACCCCCAACCATGCCAGAGAGGTCAAGGATGTCAGCTCATCGGTCCTACGAAGTCCAACTGAGCATGGCCTCCTGGCTCAATAAGAGAGCGTACTGTGATTGATTAACAATGTCTGCCATGGGTGTTGGATTAGGCGGAGGTTCATGCATGCTAGGTACCATGTATTTGCTATTCCTCCTTTATAGATGTCCTCCGAGACCTGAGAGAGAAAGAAAGTTCTAGGACCATGCATAGTTACCTTGAGAAATCCTGACCTAGATAAAGACAGGGGGAAGAGTCTTTATTCTAAGACAGTGGACAGCCATTCAAAAGTATGGGTGGGAACAACTGGCTTCAAAAAGCTCTCTAGCTGCCATGTGCCAACGGTCTGTAGAGGGCCAAGGAATGGAAGCCAGGAGACCTGGGGAGGCTGTTGGAGTCCCCCAGTGAGTGGTCACAGGGATGTGATCAGGATAGCTGAGTGCTCACTGCAGGCCTGTGCTGAGGGAGGACGGAAGATGCGACATGAATTCCGGGGAGAAGTTTTGAATTTTGGTTACCATTTGGGGCTGGACCTTCTAGATACTGAAGGAAGGCTAAAGTTGGGACTAAATGATCACAGGGCTGTCTTTTACCTAAGATTGAACAGAAAAACCAAGAGCAGAAAGTCTTTGCCTTTCATCCAAGGGTGGGCATAGATTACCCTGGAAATAGGATTTATGAAGACAGTGGAAGGCAACAGCAGAGTTGCATTTTGTTCAACATTATCTCCATCCAGCCTCACAGCACCCCCATACAGTTGGTATTCTCACCCAACCCATTTCACAGATGAGAAAAGGGAGACTCAACAAAGAAGAGCCACTTGCCCTCCATGCTCCGGCTAGCAAGTGGCAGAGGTGTCATTCTATCCCAGACTCGTCCCCCATGGCCAGGCCAGGAGGCACCAGCAGGAAAGGCAAAGGGTGATCGGTGGACGTCAGCACCCCCAAACCATCCTCCAGCTCTACTGGCAGGGAACCCATCATTCCCATTATAGTAACAATTCTCTAGGTCAATGGTTCTCAATCAGGGATAATTTCTCCCCCAAGGAGACAGTGGGCAATATCTGGGGACATCTTTAGGGAGGGGCGTTGCTACTGGCATCTACTGGGTGGAAGCCAGGGCTGCTGCTCAAAGTTCTACAAGGCTCAGGACAACCCCTTGCCCCATCACAAAGAATGATCTGGCCCCAAATGTCAATAGATCTAAGGCTGTGACTCCTGCTCCAGAATCACAGCCCCATGAACACCCGTGTCTGTGCCAGGAAGAAGCAGGGGGCCTGGCCCTGCAACATGGTGTGTTAGCTGAAGACATGCTGAAAGGTCCTTCACCTGAGAACCTCGGGTCGGATGACTAATGAGCTGGGTGCGCGGCCTTTAGATAGCTCCAGAGCAGGGCACTGGTGACAGGTTCGGCTCTCACGGTGCCACAGTCTCAAAAAAAGGGGTTCTGACAAGCGGGCAGAGAAGAATGTGGAAAAGTTGGTGGGGGGAGTATCAGGGCAGCAGCTGTTGCTAGAATCTGCGCCTCACCAAGAGGAACAATGTCCCCAGAATGCCAGGCACGCCACCAAGACAGCTGAGACTGCAGGGGCGGGTGGGGGTGGGCAGGCGGGCATCTGAAGGGCACCAGTATAAATGGAATTGTCTGGGTGCCTCTGTCCCCTCCCCCCCAACAAAGCAGATGACCAAGGGCTAAAAATATCAGGAGAGAAAAAGTCATCAAATTCTTGTTTGGCTGCAGAAAGCTGGATCAGACCTCAGGGCTCCCTGGGAGTGCTGAGAGCTGGAGTCCGGATCCCCAAGCCCTAATACCAGAGCGAGGAAGAGCGCAGTGCTGCAGTCTGATACTCTGGGCTCCCATTTGAGGGGCTGGCAGTGGGGCCCCGCAGAGTGACTGCGCTTCTCGGAGCCTCAGTTTCCTCATCTGGAAAATGGGTCTAATATTAGCATCTTTCTCACGTATAGTTGTGAGGATGAAATAAGATGCTAGGTAAAGTACTTAACGTGGTGCCTGTCACACAGCAAGCTCTAGATAAGTGGGATAGTGATGATCTGATTTCTTTGGGGATCTCAGTTTGGCAAGCTCACAGTGCAATGGCTGGGTGGTGGCTATGGTGGGTGGCCCTGTTCTCCCCCGTCTGTATTACCTACCCCCAAGGATCCAACACAAGCCTTAATATCCCCTTTGGGACCCAGCACATGCCTGCTCATACGCAGCCAGCTTATGTGTGTCCTTCCTCCACCACGAAGCTCCATAACAGGAACAGCTCCATAAGTGAAATGTATCCAGCAAATGTCACTGAGCATCTTCCCCCAAAAGCTTTGCATAAGGGACCTGGAGTGTGAGGTGGGTCTAGAGTAGGAAATAAGGCTGGAAAGGTAACTGATAACCACACACACACACACACACACACACACACACACACACACACACACGGTGCATGAGCTCTGTGCCCAGCACTGTGCAAAGCCAATTACACGCATCGCATGAGTTACCACATGGAGGACACTTGGCACACTGCCTGGCAGAGTAAGTACACAATAAATGTTAGCTGCTGTCATTAGTATCACAATTATCTAGTTTTACTTTAAAAACAATCTCCTAAGGTCAGCACTATTGTTTTTCCCATTTATCAAGTAAGGAATCGGAGGTTTAGGGTGGTGAAGCCCCCAGTCAAGGCAGTGGAAGAGCTGACCTGGAATCCAGCCTTCACTGCACCATTCTGGTAGGTCAGGATCAAGTGGCAAAAGATCTTAATTCTTGAGCCTAGGAGGGGAGATTTTTCTGAGGTAGCGGGGAGCCACTGAGAGTTCTGGAGCATGTGTGGGTCATCATCAGAGCTGGGCTTGGGGGAAAGTATTTGGAGTGGGAGTACACAAAAGGCAAGAGTGGAAAGGCAAGAGAGGAGAAACCCCAAACTAACTGAGAGCTACTACTAGCATGGGCCAGATCTGGGGCAGGACTGAGGGGCGGTGGGGGGTGGAGGTGTGGGGGGAATGGACTTGCAAGACATTTTAGAAGCAAAATAGATACTTTGTCACCCGTAGGGCTGAGGATTTTGGTCTGGGCACCTAAGAGAGCAGTAAAGTCAACAGAAAAAGGGTTTGGGAAAGGAAGAGAGAAAAAGAATTCGTATTTGAACATGTTATTTCTTTCACCCCCATCTCCCTGGACACGAGTAACAGCCAGTATTCTGGAATAAGAGCTGACATTTACTGAACTCTCACTGTGTGCCCAGCAGCGTCCTAGCGCTTTACAAGTATCAGTTAACTCATTCAAACCTCAGAAGAACGCAGCGAAGGAATGACCACTGTTGTCCCCATTTCACCGACAAGGAAACTAAGGCACGGTTTACTGATGTCGCTTGCCCAAGTTGCACTCGATACACAGTGAGTGCCCCATCAGTGTGGCTGACCCATGTCCACGGGGCACAAGGTCTGGTCCACCAAGATCTGCCTTCCTGGAAAAGCCGCCTTCCCCACTTGGCAGCTCTCGCTGACGCTTGGGGGCCCTGACACAGGGAGACAGGCGCTATCACTTGATGACAGAGTCCATCAGCCACCCCACTTTGAGCTGGCAGGGCCTGGTATGCCTTTGTTCTATCTGGAGATGGCTTACTTCACCACCCCCTTAAAGAGGTATGACGCCCCAAGCAAGCTGACCTGCTAAGCCAGTCGCTTCCAATGGTTTCATAATGAGCGCTTCTATAGCACTTTCCTGGGCCAGACTCTCCTAAATATGAGTATGTGGCTAGATTAACTTTTAATTTACTGATATCAATACATGAACTCACTTGATCTGCTGAAGAGTTTTATAAAACAACCTTACAAGGTAGGATGTAATGGCTTAGACTTGAATTCAGGGAGCTAAAGAGGAAAAAGCGCCTGCCAAGGAAACGAATTTTTTAAATGCCCCCAGCTGGGGCTGGATTAAAACCTCAAAAAGACCCCAAAACTGAAAAGATGCGGCCTCCCACCTCCTCATATGAAATGAAAGAAACAAACAGTTCGAAAAGACCAAACTAGTGTAAGAACATCCCACAATGTCCTGATTTCCCCATGGTGACTATTTTAATCCTTTTTAAAAATATATCTAATCCTTTCCGAAAAAAGTTTGTTGGGTTTTTGTTTTGTTCTTGGCATTCCTGCTCAACTGATGCTCTAAGCATGTATTAAGGGTGCCCACTATGTGACCTGGCTCTGCCACCAGCCTCTTGCTTGGCCACAGATGGGAGGACACACACCCATCCTCATCAGTGAGGTGAGGGCCGGGGAATTCTCGAAAGATCTACAAGGCACATTGTAGAGGAGAAAGGCCCAGCTGGCCAGGGTGTGTGTGTTATGATGCCATTAACGTGTATTTGTATGTGCATGTATGTATGTGTGTGGTATGATATTAATGTGAGAAAATGTATATTTGTGTGTGCATGTGAGACGGTGGGAGGGGAATCAGGAAATGCAAGGTGGGATCCTGGATTAGATCCTGGAACAGAAACAAGGACCACAGTGGGAGAACCAGTGAATCCAGAACAGGGCTGGAATTCCACCAGTAATTATGTACCGGGCACGGTCCGTTTCTTAGTTATGACCAGTGTCCCACAGTAAGATGTTAACATTGGGGGAAACTGGCTGAAGGGTATATGGGGACTCTGCAACTTTTCTGTAAATTCTAAAATTAAGATTTTATTTTTTGAAAAGTCTATAAGGAATTTTATGAAGTTCCAGAATGGCAAAACTAATCTACAGTGCTAGAGGTCAAAAAAGGGTTCCTTTTGGGGGGTGTTGACAGAGTCAGGGCATTTGGGAAAGCTCTGAGAGCTGGAATGTTCGGGGGGTGGTGAAATGGTGTGTACACGTGTAAAAACTCATCGCGCTGGGCACTTACGAGTGGGCACTTTACTACAGGGGTAGCTCAGTTAAAAAAAAAAAAGCACAAAGAATTAAAAAAAATCTAGTCTGAAAGACTTCACACCAAACCACAAACGCTGGTTCCCTCTGGAAAGGATCTGGCCACAGTGGTAGAAAGGAAGCTTTTTAGATAAAATATTTCAAACTGTTTTATAGTAAGAATGTATTCATTCACATTGTATTAATTTACATTTTATGGACATGTAGCGAGCGCTCAGAGAGGGCACCGGTCGTAAAAGTACAGGTCGATGAATTTTCCCAAACAAAACACATCTATGTAACCAGCACCAGATCAAGACATAGAAGATTCCCAGCACCCCGAAAGACCAATTACTCGTTACCTCAAATTCTGATTTAACTGCATTCTATATACAGTACATGTATTTTGCTAAACCTGGCAACCCCACCCTTTAATGGCCCCTCCCAGCTCCTCCTCCCATTGGCCTAACGGCACACGTTCTTTTTGCAGGTTCACCCACATTTAGTTGTGAGATTTAAAATGTTACTGTTTACTTTAGAAAAATATCAGGAGCAGTGATCTGCAAAAAGCAGGAATCAAAGGCTTATAGAAATGCAAACTCTTCTCACCTGTCTCTTCTCATTCCAAGCCCTCCTTCTAGCCACTGAAAACAGTCAACTCAGGCAAAGGTCATGGATCCAAGTTCAAATGGAGGTACTGACCTAAGACGCTCCATGGCAGGCTTCAAATGGTCGGTGGAAAGACGATTGTTCCCACTCATGAATTCCCTTCCACTTGGTTAGACCACATTTTCCAGGTCTGGCAAAAGGTTAGAAAGTTCTTGGTCCCAAGTGGAGGTTCCTAGGTCTAACAGTCAAGCACCCCCAAATAAACACAGCGGCTGGCATTTATCACCTGCTCACAAGATGTTATCCAATTTCATCCTCCTGATAACCCTACAAGGTGAGTGCAATTATCACGCCCATTTTATAGATGAGAACACTGAGACTCAGAGAGAGGAAGAAACCTGCGTAAGGTCACACAGCTGGCCTGGATTCGAATCCCTGACGGACAGTCACACTAGGCCATTTTGAGGAGAACCAAAAGCAAATATTCCTCCTGTCCTGTTTGGAGGATGACCCATACCTTGGGACTTACGGTCTGTGGCCTGCGGCCCTCTGTTCTCTGCCTCCTTGCTTCCAGGGTTGTCAAGGGAACGTCTGAGGCAGCTTCGAGTTTTCCCCTGGAGGTATGTTCTTTCTCCCTGGAACTATGGCAGGTTTCCTCTTAATCCTGGGAGTGCATGAATTTTACCAGGATGTACGGTGGTGTGTGTGTTTTCCTCATCCATCCAGCGTGAGCGTCCTTTCTACCTACAGATTTTGTTCTCTCCTCAGCTGAAGAAAATGTTCTTGTCTAACAACTGACCCTTGAGCAACAAGGGTTTGAACTGCACTGGGCCACTTATACGTGTTTTTCCCTCAAAACATACAGTCAGATGGGCCCTTCTTATCTGCCCACGGATTTCCATATCCAGGGTATCAACCAACCGAGGGTTGAGAACAGTATTTTCTCATTTGCAGCTGCAGATTCGCAACCGCGGATTCCGACCCGGGGATTGAAAATATTGTTTATAATCTGCAGTGTGTTGAATCTGCAGACAACGGAGGGCAGGCTGTAGAATCAGGAGTTATACATGGATGGGGGGGCGGTCAGCGACCCTTTATCCCACGCCCCACTTTGTTCAAGGGTCAACTGTACTTTCTTACTTTCATCCTCTCCTTCTAGAATGTTTATTATTTGCATCTCGTCATTATTTTGTTCTGAGGTATTCCCTGCACATCATCTCTTGGGACACTATTTAGATTGCAACAGGGACTGTCTTTGGCAATTCAGCTACCTAATTTTTTAGTTCAGAAATCCGGTCTTAAAGTCAAGGAAGTCATTTTTTGAATTTCATGTGCATTTCCCTAAGTTTTATTTGTTTTTGTTTTTGTTTTATGTACTACACCAATACTTGGGCTTTAAAAAATAATAATCAAATTAATACACGGCTACATTTTCAAAATAGATTATTGTGTCATACTACAGGTGAATATAAATTCCTGCTTTTCTCAAATTGAAGCTTATTGTGTGTGTCTCCCCTTGAATGAAGCGTCACTGAGGTATACATCAGGCCTTTAGAACAGGACCCTCCCCGCACACAGCAGGGCTCCAATAAATATTTAAATAATCAATGTCCTTTGAATTTGGGGTCAAAATCATTCTTGCTTAAAAGTAGTGAACATCTGTAAGCACATTTTTTTCCTTCCCCTGACCTCTTCTTTTAACATTGTCAATGGATTTTTTTTTAAATTACCATTCAGTAAAATTGACCCTTTATTGGTATACAACTCCATGAATTTTAACACACTTAATTATTGTTCTAATGAATGTTACTCAGCTCTTGACCTGTTTCCTCTAGCCATTCTACTTCTCTAGATGTGGTAGGCAGCATAAAGCTCCCCAAAGATGTCCTGTCCTCATCCTCGGAACCTGTGAATGTTACCTAACATGACAAAAGGGACTTCACAGGTGTCATTAGGATCTGGAAATGGGGAGCATAGCCTGGATTATCCAGCTGGACCCAATGTAACCACTTAGAAGATGGAAGGGAGGCAGGAGGGTCAGAGAGGTTGGAGTTAAAGACTGGAGTGATGCAAGCACGAGCCAAGAAATGTGGGCCGGCTCTAGAAGCTAGAAAAAGTAAGGAATGGCTTCTCCCCTGGAGCCTCCCAAAGGAATACAGCCCTGCCAACACATTTGTAATTTCTGACCTCCAGGACTGCAAGATAATAAATTGGTGCTGTTTTAAGCCACCAAATTTATGGTGATATTTTTATAGCAGGAATAGGAAACTTAATATACCTAACACGCAGTTTGGCTTCTGATTGTGTTCGAAGTTGTTGTTCTGATTGCTCTGCCCAGCGTTGTTCTCTCTGGCTTCTGAGCACCTCAGCGGGCAGCTATCCTTCTCGTTGGCTCCATGGAACTCAGGTCTGGTTGCCAGATACTTCTTAGCTGTAGGAATCCCACAGGCATTGGAAAGGTACAGGGTCTCAGGCCATGTGGGCCTACAGTTCATAGGGAAGATGTCTTAGCCACCCCAGCCTCAAGGACAGAGTGGTCGCAGTACATTCTTTCCTTCCCGCTGATGTGCTCTTGAGGTTGATGCTGAAATGTTCCCCTGAAAGTCTACATAGACCCAAACCCCAAGCCTTCCCAGGTTCTTCATTCTCAGAGCTCTGCAGGGGGGTCACCAGTGGTGATCTAACCTATTGGCAAGCGGGAGCCTCTGAGTCTCCAGTTCTCTCAACAGAGCCCAAGGCCTAACCCACATCCTGTGGGCCCCAAGTCCTGGCTACCATGTGCTCCAGGATCTACTCAGGCCACCATGTTCCCAGAATCCCCCACACACATAATCTCACTTAATCCTCCCAGCAGCTTTATGGGAGGTATGTACTAGTGTGGTCTCCATTTCTCAGATGAGGAAACTGAGGCCCTGAGAGGTTTAGTGCCCTGTTCAAGACCCCCCCACCTCTCCCTATTGAATGAACTCTCCTCCCAGCATACTCTTCCAAAGGCCCAGCTGAATAAAGTACATCCTCAGAGGGCCTAGCTGTAATGGGGGCCCTTCAGGGACATACTTATACACCCCACCTGACTCTGGGGGGCCTGAGGCCACCCTAACCCCTGAACCAGGGGCTCCCCATCCCCACTATACATTCTTCACATCCGCTGTGGCTGCAACAACCTTTTCACTTGGCCATTTATAGCTACTGACTGCTCACACAGCGTTTTAATGAAAATCCGTGGTGTGCCTATTAGGTAGGGAAACACTCATTCTGGTGTTATCAGAGAATCTTGGACAGACAAGCTCTTCTTGACCTGTCTGTGTGCTTGTGCATGTGTGTATGAGTGTGCAGGGGTGTGTGTGTCAATGTGTGCATGGATGTGTGTATTATGTGCCTTTTTGTACGTGTATGAGTGCCTGGGGGCATGGGTGTGTTTTATCTGTGCGTGCACGTGCATATATATGTGTGTGGTGCCTGTGTCCACTTGAGTATATGTGTACAAAGGAAGCCCAAACACATACATGGGCCTGTGCACAAAGAAAACACATCTTTTGTTATTAAAGACTCTGTTAGAAGATGCTGCTAAATAATTCTAAACCATGTGTGACTGGAGAGAGCAAAAAAAATTTTTTTTGTCATGGTAATAAATGGTTCTTGGGTTTGTGCCCCCAAAATTGAATTTTTTTTTCACCCATGAAGGGAAGTGAGTGATGGCTGCCATTTACTGAGGACCTGCCTGGGCCTCATCTCCTTTCACCCTGCAGAAAACTTCATAAGGAAGATATTTTATTGTTCCCATTTCACATGTTCAGAGAGGTGAAGGTATTTGCCTAAGGTCACACAGAGCCTGGGTTCAGATGCAATTCTGTCTGACTTCCCAGCCTGAGGACTAAATCGCTTCACTCCACTGCCTCAAACTGCTGAAGGTCCAATGGAAATGTTCTGACAATCCCCACTCAGGTCTTGGGCAAGGAGAGCGAAGTCTGCGCTGTTTATTAACTAGTTTGTTCATTCTTGGGGGCCAAGGATCTTGCCAATTTTCTCTAACAACATCCATGGAAGGTCCCAGTACCTCAGAGCAACTGAGAACATATTTGTGGGTTGATTTGGTTGATTGGATCTCCTTTGGAGTGGTGCCTGCTCTCCTTGCTTCCAATTCAGGATGTCCCTGGGCACCGGCAGCCCAGGGACGGGTTAGACCAGGGGTGTCCAAACTGCCGCCCGCGGGCCAACTGCGGCCCGCAATCCATTTTTAATTGGCCCACAGCAAATTCCAAAAATATATTTAGTTTACTTAAATAAACCAGCTGAGGCAATACGTACTTCACCTCGAGTGAGTGGCCCGGCTGTTTGTGTATTTTACCGCATATGGCCCTTGGTAAAAAAATGTAGAAAAAAGTTTGGACACCCCTGGGTTAGACAAAGGATCCTGCTTGGAACTCCCTATGCCCCCAACCCCTTGCTTCTGGAATGAAATCCCAAGGTTGTACCACATGACCTGCCCTCCCGTCTTGCTGGCCTCACCTTGTGCCCCCAACCCCCTCACTCACTTAGCTCTTTCTGCTCCTCAGACTCCCAAGTCACCTACCTTTGACCCCGCTGCTGAGGGGTTCCCCAGTCTCTGCTCAGAGAGGCCCCCTGGAACCCATGTGAGGAGGCTGCAACCCATCACTGCCACACTTCTCCGCACAGGAGGAAAGGCATCCTGGGAGAGAGGAATAACTACAAAGTCTCACATCCAGAGGGCAAGCTGCCGTTTCCAAGACCCTTTAGAACCTGGACTCTGGAAGCAAATGGGCCTCAGATCCACTCCCAGCTCCATCACTGTGTGACCCAGAGCAGCTCACTTTGCCTCTCAGCCTGTTTCCTCATCTGTGAAATGAGAATGTAGAGGCTAAGGTGGTCCCTACCCCACAGGGTGGATAAAAAATTCAATATGAGCATGAAATGTTTGTACATGATACCTGGCACATAGTGAGCGCTCAGTGAATTATTTCTGCAGTCAACCAACAAGTCTGCATTGAGCAGCTGCTTTGTGCCACTTACGAGCTACGAGCTGGAGAGACAGTGGTGAGGAAAACTGAAGAATACACTGCCCTCACAAAAAAATAAGTGAATTCCATAGGACACAGCTCCCTGGCCCATGCTGGTATCCTGAGTCTTGCACTCCCCCGGGCTAAGGTGGTCTGTCACCGCCCAGAGGACAGCACAGCACAATCTTAGCTGTAGAGGGTGCAGTTTACTGGCCCCTGTGGGAATCGAACCAGCGATCTCGGCGTTAGGAGCACGGTGCTCCAACCACCTGAGCCATACCCGGCCGGCCTGTGGGTGACTATTTTAAATAGGGTGGTGGGGAGGTCTCACTGAGGTTACATTGGAGCAAAGATCTGAAGGGGTGAAGGAGAGAGAGCCTTGCAGATTTCTGATGGGAAAACATTCCAGGTAGAGGGAACTGCAGATGCAAAGGCCCTGAGGTCAGAGCCATGGCTGATAATGTTAGAGAATTTTAACAGTCTCCTCTCCCCACCATTTTCTCTCAAAATTGACAAGCACAAGTGTTGCCTGCACAAGCACTGCAGAAAGTGTGCAGCATCTCTCCCTGTGACCCAGCCACCCGGCTCTTTAACCTTGAATGCCTTTTTGGGTCTCAAGTGTCACCAGGTGGCGAGTGAGCTGCCCTTACTTCAGAAGAACGGCATGGGGTGGGGGTGGGGGTGGGGGGGCCTTAGGTGGTATCCGCCTCACCTATTACTGCCAAAAGTGGTCATGGGGTTATTTTTAAACATGGGGAGGAAGTATTTATTGTTCCAGCAGAGAACAGTGGACAGCCTGTGGGATTCTTCTAGGGAACCAGTGCTGCGCCCTTTCCACCATGGTGAGTATCGAGGGCTCCACAAGGTGAGTGATTCTGAGTGGGCGAGAACAGGATGCCACCTACAAGCAAAGGACCAAAGGGAAGGGGCAGAAAGGCGGCTTTCGAGGACCCCAGGCCCAGGTGGAAAAAGCACTGCTTGCTGTGTGCGCACAGAGGAACCCCAATCAATGCCCTGATAAGCCACAAATAACAGCAGCTCCCGGGGACTTGGAAAAACAAAATAAGAGAGTTGGCTTTTTTATGGCTTGTCTACTGACCTCTCAAGGAATCAATAACTCCCAGGGCTTGCAAAATGGGATTGAATGCTTTTAAGGATCAAATTGTAATTCTTTTCTCTTGTTCAGGCAGCTGGGGAAAAGATCTTTTTGTTTTCACCTTTTGAACTTGCAAAATTAAAACCTTTCTCTATGTGTTGTTTGGTTAGGTGCCCCCCACTCCCGAAGCAGGAAGCCCCCAAATTAGGGTCAGCGTAGGAGAGTGGTTAAGGGCACAGACTCTGGAGTCAGACTGCCCAAGTTCAATTCCAGCTCTGCTTTTTTGTGACTGTGTGACCTTGGGCAAATGACCCCACCTCTCTGAGCCTCAGTTGTCTCCCCAGTAAAATGGTGACAGTAATAATAGCATCTACTCGACAGAGCAGTTATGAGGATTCAATGAAATAATGTAGGTACAGTGTCTGCTGTAACAATTTAAAGTCAGAGAAGGGGGTGGTATGTTAACTCGCTCTTCTCTGCACTGTTTGCATAGTGCAAGGCCAGACCATTTAGAGGAGAGATTTCACTGCCATTTGGATAAAGGGGAAATTGTGTGTGTGGGTGGGGGAGCGGTTGAGTTTTAACACCCTGAAAAAGTGTCATTTCATTTCGGCATTCCTCATGGTTTAGTGAGCCTGACTTTTTCCCCCCGCTCCAATCAATTCTCCTTCTCTGTGTTACTGAACTTTTAGTGAAATGCGTCAGAACAGAAGCGGCTGGATGCTGCCAGGGGCTGAACTGAAAGTATGGCCTCCATCCCCAGAGACGCACCTCCACCTCTCCTAGTTTCTAAAAGTTGTTGCTGCAAGACCCACGGTCTCTTATGATCCACCAGAACCAGGAGGCCTTTGAGAAATGTCATGTTGTGTCGTTTTATCCCTCCAGCATTACCATTCTGAGACGAGTGTGGCCACTGTAGCCCCATTTCACAGAGGAGCAGCTGAGGCCCACCCAGAGATAGGGCCTGACCTAGTTTCCTAATTTCTAGCTTCTGACTCTTAATCGATGTCCTTTTATTCCCCCGCCAGGCACCCAAGAAAGCCAAAAAGAGAGCAGAGGGTGCCAATTCCAATGTGTTCTCCATGTTTGAACAGACCCAGATCCAGGAATTTAAGGAGGTGGGTGCAGCTGTTGAGTCATCAGCCTGGATGGAGATTCCCCTCATTCCGTGTCCCCTGCAGGGTCCTCTTGGTTAGATGCCTTTATCCCCACATCCATCAACAATAGGCATTAACAGTCTAAAATAGTATTTCTGCTGATCTGAGAGCTAGAAAGCAGTACGCCTTGGATTTTTAATTTTACAGTTCTCAATGGTGGAATACCAGCTGGGTTTGAAACCCTAACACATTCTATGAGCCTTGTTAAGCAAACCTCAGTTCCAATTAGGTGCAATTAAGCCACTGTCCGAAGGCTGAGAAGGACAGACTGAATTCTTTATCTAGCAGTGGTGAGGGCTCTCACTGAGTTACCCACACTTCCCCCTGGCCCTTATGGGGAAAATATGCTAAAGCTACGCTCAAGAGGCCAGTGTGTTTTCAATCACTGGGGTTTCCAAATGGGACGTGAACACTTGCACTTTTTGTCCCCACTAACATTCGGATCACAGGAATGCTATGTCCCATAGGCCACCAGGGAAAGAGGAATTCCTGAGATGACATATCATATCTGAACTTGAAATAATCACCTTCCAGGGAGAAAACTACACCACCCCTCCTCCCTCACCCTGTCCCAACCTCTGGAATGCGATCAGCTGCTGAGGGTGTGGGCAGGGGGTGCATATACTTTCAGGAACCAGCTGCAAGAACTCAAAAAATGTAGAGATGACACATCATTTGTAAACTACCTGGGCATTTACAAAGCTCTTAGAGTCTCCCCGCAAGCTAGATGGACAAGATTACCTGCCCCATTTTACAGATAGCGTGGGCTATCAAGTCAGAAGGGCAGGTGAGACCCTAGTTTTTAACTTTTTTCAATAACAGCTTGATAGAGATATAATTCACATACCATAAACTCACCTTGTTAACGTAAGTGTACAATTCGGTGGTTATTTAGTATAGTCACAGAATTTTGCAGCCACCATTCCTATGTAATTTCAGAACATTTTCATCATCCCCAAAAGAAACCTCATACCGTCAGCAGTCACTCCCCACTTCCCTCTTCCCCCAAGCCTTTGGCACCCACTGATCTAGTCTTCATCTCTATGGATCTGCCTATTCTGAACATCACACAATATGTGGCCTGAACATCACACAATATGTGGCCTTTTGTGTCTGGCTTCTTCCCTTAGAACCATATTTCAGGGCTCACCTATGGTGTCGCGTGTGTCATTATTTCCTTCCTTTCTATGGCTGAATAGTATTCCACCGTGTGGATAGGCCACATGGGGTTGATCCATCCGTCTGCTGATGGACATGGGGGCTGTTTTCAGTTTGGGGATATAATGAGTCATGCTGCTACAGACACTCATGTTCAGGTTTTTGTGTGGACAGATGTTTTAATTCTCTGGACGAGACACCTAGCAGGGGAGTTGCTGGATCATATGGTAACTCTATGCCTAACATTTTGAGGAACTGCCAGACTGCTTTACATCTTTGACTCTGGATGTAATATCCTTTGATGCTCCTTGTAAATCCCAGAATCCCACCTCCCCCAGCCCAGGCCCGGCCTCTGGGGCTCCTCACCCCAATTTCTCCCGGCTGACTAGCCAATCACTTCCCTTTCACAGGCCTTCACCATCATGGACCAGAACAGGGATGGTTTCATCGACAAGAACGATCTGAGGGACACCTTTGCTGCCCTTGGTATGTCGCCCCTTCTAGGCCTGCAGGAGGGTCTCCTTATCCCCTGCCCATGATGGGCGGCAGGTGGGAACACTGAAAAGGTGAAGAGCTTGTTTTCCAAAGAAACAGCTCAACCATGATTGGTCTTTAAGACACATTTCAGAAGATAGGAAAGAAGGGTTTAATCTTTGAGTGTCTTCACATATCTTTCATTTTTCTTTAAAAATTACTTTTCTGGGTGTGATTTTTGAATGCAGTGCCAGTTCACAATAGAAAACTTGGAAAATTTAGAAAGGTATAAAAGGGAAAACAACATTGCCCATTAGATCACATCCCACTGTTAACATTTTAGCCTCTAAATCTTTTCTAGGTGTATCTGGGGGCTGGGGTTGTGTTTTTGGTTGTTTTTTTAAATAACTGGAAATCATTCTATTTTGGATTCAGCTTTTTAAAATTTAACATCTCAGTAGTATGAGCATGAATGCATAGAGCTTTTTCAAAATATACATGTCCAACCTGCCACCAGTCACCCTGTCTCTACTCCTCCCTCCAAAACTCAGGGCCACCATGAACAGTAGTTCAGGTTGTGCACTGCACAATTCTACAGAGTACTATTGATGTTTGTAGCCACTGTAGATTTTTATACTTAAAACATAAATTATCTTAAGAAGGGGTGTCTTTTTCTAATTTTCAAAAAGGGACTGTATGGGCTTGCAGCAGGGGCTGGAGCAGGTATATCAGAATCTCCAAGGTTATAACAGGTATAATTTGAACAAGCTCCCTCTGATGATTCTGATCTGTCTCTCCCACCTCCAGCTGAGAAGGGCTAATTTCTAATGTGAGCATTTACCATTTGAGTAAAATATTTAATTACCTGTATAAAATGTACCAGGTTCTGAAGACACGATTTTAAAAATAATCCCTCCCACATCAGATGTTTGGGTTGTTTCCAGTTGTCTGGCTATTATAAATAACACTGTCAAGAACATCTTCTCACATGAATCTTTGGCCCATCCACTCCATCTCTGATTATTCCTAGACTAGATTCCCTGAAGTGGAATTACAAGGGCAAATGCCCATGTCCTCATAGCTGTTTCTGTCCCAGCTTGGAGGCCCTGAGTGTGTGTTTCCTTCTCTAGGGCGTGTGAATGTGAAAAATGAGGAAATCGATGACATGATCAAGGAAGCCCCAGGTCCGATTAACTTTACCGTGTTCCTAACAATGTTTGGGGAGAAACTTAAGGGTAAGCTCACGTGCATCTGCCTGTGTGTCTGTCTGTCTTTATGTGTCTTCATCTTCGAGTATGAATTAAAGCACTAGGAGAACAGACAGGGATTGGCAGAACACGGAGGTGGAGTAACATTGGGGGGAAAAAAATAAGAACAGCACATTGCTTTAACACATTGCTCCAAGGTATATCTGGCGCCATATTTCATGCTAAGCATTTTATGTGCATTCTTCATTTAACAGCATCTAGGAGGTGGATTCTATTCTTATCCCCAGTCTACAGATGGGGAACTGAGGCTCAGAGACAGAGGCCACTCGCCCGTGGCCACACAGCTAACAAGTGCTGGAGTCAGATTCGAATCCCAGTCTTCCTAAATCTAGATCCATGTTTGACACCTGGGGTTTGCTCAGAAATAACTGGATTCTCAGAGCAGTCTTTCAAAATATCAAGGCTCAATGCTAGAAGGAAAACAGGGTCTTTCCTCCAAGCCAACTGGCCTTGCTCTGGCCTCACCCCCAGCTTGGGGAGGGCTGGGCCCTGCCTCCTGGGGTACCACAGGATCCCAGCCACACCCCATTTTCTGTTTCAGGGGCAGACCCCGAGGAGACCATTCTCAATGCATTCAAAGTGTTTGACCCTGAAGGCAAAGGAGTGCTCAAAGCTGATTAGTGAGTGGGTCTGTGGGGGAGGGGGAGGGGCTCCCTGCCCGCCACATACACACCCAGTACCAAGAGCTGCTTTTCTCTCTCTTCAGCATTAAGGAGATGCTGACCACGCAGGCGGAGAGATTTTCCAAGGAGGAGGTAACAAGACCCTTTGGACATTCTCTTTACTCCAGTTTTGTCATCACCCTTCCAGAGACTCCATCTCCCTCTTTTTTCAAAACATCGCTGACCCCACACTGAGAACCTGCTCCTGTTTCCTGAGTCCTTAACTCATTTCATTCTCTCAATCACTCTATGAGGTAGAGTATTATTGTCACTTTGTAGATGGGGAGACTGAGGCCCAGTGAAGTCGTTTGCCTAAAAGGACAACACTAATGGTCAATGCCAGGGCCTGGATTCAAACCCAGGTCAGTCTGATTTCAGGTCTATCTTCCTCACAATGCATGGAGCCCTGGTTAGAGTATCAATTTCCTGATGTTGTAACGGTGGTGTTCAGGGTACCATGTACTGTGGCATAGGTTGTGCACTGCACAATTCTCCTGGATGCCATTCTCACAATATGGATCCTAGAATATGTATTTGTTGCAATAGTTTTTTAGCAGATGGCAGTAAAGTGTCTTGTCACAATTTTTTAAAAATCAGAATACATATATGACTTTTTCTGGCAGGTGGCAGTAATGTGCCTGAAGGAAGGGGCCCATAAGCTAATTAACCAAAGGTCCCATATGAACAAGCAACAGTTCTGTCAATATTATTAATGAACTTTAATAAGTCTATTTAAAATATCCCCTTCCCAGGCTTGAGCCTATCAACTTCTACATTTTATTAAAATTTTTATTTAGATATTTTTCCTCCAAAATTCAAGCAGTTAAAAGAGCCTGCCTTCACCTCCTACCAGCTTTGTGACTTTGGACAAGCTCTAACCTCACTGTGCCTCAATCTCCTCATCTGTAAAGTGGGGACAATACTAGAACCTACCTTATAGTGTACGGTGAGGATTAAATGAATTCATACATGTAAAATGCTAACATGGGCGCTATAAGTGCTAGCTTTAATAGCCAGTGGTTGGTTTTTTTAAATAACTAGCCAATACTTTTAAAATGTGGAAATAGCATTTAAAAAAATCTAGATTTCTAGTTTCCCCCCTAAAAAAATCAGATTCCCTCAGAGTCTGACCTCCTTGCCCACGTGGCCACATCCAGCTGGCCCTGAGCAGCTGCCACCTCTGCAAATGGGCTGTGTGTCTCCATTTAGCCACCATCCCCACCAGGCTCCCTTACATAACCTGCCTAGCCCCTTGCACACTTGCATTTGTCATCCCTGCTTTACCCACGGCAGGCTGGTTTCCCAGAAACATCCCTGCAGGGTGGCCCTTGGGCTCAGCACCCGTGGAAGGAAGGACAAGGAAGCAGGAGGGCACGGAGGGAGATGTTGACCAGGATTTAAGCCCAGAGTGTCTTGGTCAAGGCCCCCGAGGCTAGAAGAGCCCTTCCGAGAGGTCCCAAGTGGGGCCCCACACGGGTCAGTGGGCAGCGAGCTGCCCCAGGAATGGGTGTGACCTTGGATCCTGCCGCTCTCTGCGGCAGCTGGGTGACAAGTCCTTTCTGGAAGGGATCTAAGTGATGTGTCTCCACATCTATTACCCTCCACACCCCGATATGACCTCCTGGCCCCCTGACGCCCACTGCCTCTCCACTCAGACCTGCCCCGAACACAGCCCTCCCTCCCACTTCCCCTGCCTCCCACTTCCCTTCCCAGCGTCCTCAGCATGTCTCACTGCTGCTTCTCCGCAGATTGACCAGATGTTTGCCGCCTTCCCCCCAGATGTGACTGGCAACCTGGACTATAAGAACCTGGTGCACATCATCACCCACGGAGAAGAGAAGGACTGAGGAGGGCTCCCTGCCCGGCCCGGGCTGGGCTTGGCGGCGGAGGGCGGTCCTGCTCTCCTCTCACTTCGCCCAGGAACACCATCCCTGCCCCGCCTGTTAGCTGGCTGGCTGCCTCATTGATCTACTTCCATCTTCTTTGCAGCCTGGGTGGCTTATAAATACCATGTGGCCACACATCCTGCATGTGGAAATCCATCCAGATTATGTTCAAATAAATAGGAGGTGGTGTCTTTGTTCATAGTGTGTCTCTGACAGAAGTGCTCTGAGGTAGGAAGGTCCTTTACTAGTTCCTGTGAAGGCAGGGTGTGAGCTAGTGATGGCCCTGCTGTGATTATTATTGAATCTTAGTGACTCTTTATTTAAAGTAGACCTTCGCAGACACTCAGGACTATGTCTGTCAAGGGCCACGTTTCACCAGAATGTTAACCAGAGGAACACAGCCCTTTCTTCCAAAGAGCTCCAGCATTCGTAGCGCCTAACTTCCACGACACCCTTTCCTTTAGGTTGCCATTGGGATGTTTCCCCCACAGATGTGCTTAGGCCCCAGCATCACGTAAGAGGAAGAGGCCTCACCCACCTGCTAAGCATATGGCTCATTTGGAAAAAGAAAAATCACATCCATTAATTGTAAGAGGTTAATTTCTCATTTTAGGTAAAGTAGAACTTGTCTGGACTTGTCTCCTGGCAAACTGGGGAAGAGGTACTGATTTCTGACCCTGTCTGAGGTCCAGGAACTGGGGCATGAACTAACTCTCAATTTTGAGTGACCGAAGTCATTGTTAAGCATTCAGGTCTATTTCGGCTGCAAGAATCCCAATGTAGGAAACAAACAGGTTCACCTAACTAAGAAGTCCAAGGGCTTCAGGCATAGCAGCATCCAGGAGCTCACCCGGTGCTGTAAGAAGCCGAAAAGGCCTCTCCCCAGCTCTGCTTTCTTTCATGCTGCTCTGCTCTGTGGTGGCAAAAGGGCTCCCATCTGTCTCCTCAGCGATCCTACTGGAAAGAGGGCAGCTCTCCTTCTCCCAGCTCCGCACAAGTCGCAGAACATGTACTATGGGGTAACCTAACCAACCCTGAAACAGGTGCAGGGCTCTGACTGGCAGCCCGGGTCACGTAGTTAACCCTCATCCTGAGGCTCAAATCAGGCCCTTCCTGAACCACATGGCGGTTCCCCAAAGGAAAAGCCAGGTGCCTTTCAGGGAGCAGGGGGAGTGGATATCAGGTACTCTAAGTTTTCAAGAGAATCCCAAGAACTCAGGACTCAGCCAAAGTGCATGATGGATGAGAGCAAAGAGCCGAAAGTGGGGGTGGCAGTGACAGCCGGGGTCACCTAGGAGGGATGATGGGTCCAGGCAGTTGGAGGAGCCAGAACTGGAGCGCGTCTTCAGAGCTCGAGTAACAACAGAGCCCTGCAGGAAGAGCTCAGGGTCAGCTCCATCAGCAGTTGACATCACCCCCGGCTGCGGGGAAACGGGATGCCTTTCAAGGCCAACAACGAGCAAGCTGGGCAGCCAGGGACCCAGGGATGCCCCACACCATGATGAACCCCCATGTTCCACACACTGCAATGATCTATGTCCACCATGCCCAGACCCTGCTCTCTGGGGCTCCTGCAGAGCTGTGGCCAGGGCCTGCGGAGGCCTGGCTCAGTTCATTCAAATGCAGTGTGTGGTTCAGGGCAAGACACCTTGGCCACAGCTCTGCAGTGACACGCTCATCCACGAGACACACACACACAGAGAAACAGAGACACACAGATACACAAATACACAGAGCTACAGAGACACACACACACACACACACACGGGCTCCGTGGCTCCCACTTCCAGCCTGTGAGCAGCTGCCACTCCCCACGGACCTCTGCTTCCCCCTGGCCCCTAGGCTTCGCTTGTCCCTGCATCCTCTGCTGGCCCACAGTGAGAGCTGACCTATGCTGGTCACCATCTGAGGTTCTCGAGGGCCATGTGACCTCATACAACTTTTGCCTCCTGAGCCAGTTTTGGAACTCAACCCCTCTTGCTTCTCTAACCTGTCCTGGGGTGGCTCCCAGCACCCTAATTTCACAGTAGTGAAGAGGCACCAGGCTTATGGAACAAAGCATTTATTCTCTCTGCTTATGGTATAAATGTGGCCCCAATCACTTCAGATTGCTACTTCTTTTTGGACCTCAGATCGTCCCCCTTTTCAGAGGTGCTGTCCAAGTGTGAGGCCCTCATGCGAGACCCTCTGTTGGTGTAGTGGGTGAGTACCATCTGCCGCAGGCTGCTGTAGTCCAGGGGCTGGTCCTCTACACCAAAGACAGGATGCAGTGAGGAGCCGAAATCAGATCCAGCACACTTCCTTCCCCGGGCAGTGACCCTGCCCTGTTCACGGGTGCCCAAGGCAAGGATGCCTGTTTGGGGTTCCCCCACAATGCCGGGGGTTGAAGTATGAACATTCCCGAGGTTCAGGGAAGGGGCGAACAGGCAGAGATGTACTGCAGGGGTGCCAGACAATAACTGTTTCTTCTCCTTGGTGAGTTTGGTTTAATCTAAAGGAGACAGGGCCGCCACCTACAGATGTTCGGGATGCAGATGACACAGAGATACCCTATGGGACAGATGAGTGGATGGGCTGAAATCCAGCTCCCACCTGATTGCCAAGCCATGTCTTCCAAGAAGGGGCACCTTTTCCTAATTAGCCTGTCCAGAGGGGGTGCCTCCTCTAATTTACACATACGGAGCACAGAGGCTAGTGAGCCAAGAGAACCCAGTGTTTATCAACATTCCCCTGAACAGAAGTGATGACATCATCTGTAAGTTCCCGACCTTGTGAGGACAGTGTTACCAGCCTCTGTGCCCCACCACCCTCCTCTTTTAGGAACTCGAAAGGCCAAGGGAAGCTGAGCGAAGCTGGCTACAGCAGACCTAGCTTTCACTCCTGCTAGGCCTCAGCGAAATCAAGCAGAAGACGTGCGCACATGCTGGCATCCCCTCCCTCCACCTTGGGCACACCTGCCCATCTGAAACCTGCTCCAAGACGTGGGGCAGCTTTTTAAAAAATCTCTATTTACTAAAGTGATGCAAGGTCATTATAAAAGAAAAAATTTAAACAACATGGAATCGTTAACTTAAAAATGCATAGTTTTCTACAAAACACTCAGGAATATCCACGTAAGTCAACCCGTACATCCTCTAAGATACCTCCCTGCTTCTCAACTTCCCTCCCTCTCTTCCTCCTCCTCCCCTCCTCCTCTTCCTCCTCTTTCTCTCTCTCTCTCTCTCTCTCTCTCTCTCTCTCTCTCTCTCTCATCATAGCTCTCTCTCTCCCTATTATATGTCAGTGTTGTGAAGGCCTATTCTGTACATTGTAGGATTTTAGCAGCATCCTCGGCCACTAGATGCCAGTAGCACCCCCCTCCTTCTAATTGTAACAACCAAAAATATCTCCAGACATTGCTAAAAGTCCCCTGAGAGGTAAATCACCTCTGGTTGCGAACCACTGAATGTATATTTCATACACACATACACACACACACACACACACACACACACACATATAGTCATATATATTATATACCATTGCATTCTTTGGAGTGGCTGCATTGTATTCCATTGTATGGATGGGGGAACCATTAACTTACTTAAGCAATCTCTTAATGGGTGGGCATTTCAGCTGTTTCCAGTTTCGTGCTGCAGTGACCATCTTCCTACCTTCATCTTAGACCCTTGAATAAGTTTTTCTTGAAGGACCAATTTCCACAGGCAAACTTACAGGTTTAATGGGTGTCCACTTCTCAGGCTTTCCATAGGTGTTCAAACTGCCCTCCCAAAACCCCGGAGGGACCAATTTTATCCCCACCTTCAGGGAGCAGGGCTGGTTCCCCCTGTGAGGGGGAGTGTCTCGAGCTTCTGCCTCCCAGTTAGGAAGATCAATGGGCCAGTGCCAGAAGGGCCACAGTTAAGGTTTCTGGCACCAACTGTGCCTCAGGTCCTTCAATCATGGGATTGGGAGAACAGGGAGGTCACGGGTGGAGTGGGACTCAAGAGCATTCAGTGAGGGTAAGAGACGAATCAGACAATCTTGTGAGCCCATAACTTGCCAATTTAGAAATTTTGGATATTTTAAGATTCATTTTAAAAGGTCACAAAGTAGTTGTGATTTACAAAAAATTATCCAGGATAACTACACTTCAGGATCTGTGGCTGGGCCATTGTGCCTGTAGGGAGAAGCATCCCTGAGCGAACCATGTCAAGTGGCCACAGCCAAGATCATACCCATGAGGCTCATAAAGAGAGGGAAACTGAGGCTCAACACTGCAGACCCTCATGGGCACAGGTTTAGGAACCCCAACCCACAGACCCACGCAGATCTGGGAGAAAGAGAACTAACCTTCATCCAACTTTTCACTGAAGGATTCAGTCCCCAACACTGGGGCATAGACCTTGATGGGTTCTGCACTCTTGAGGAAAGAGCCACCCCAGAAAGGGTTGATGAAGGGTGGCAAGGTCTCGGTCTCTGCCCCTTCCACCTCCAGGATCCGCTTGTAGGATTCTAACAGCAGTAGGTCGTTGGTCTTCTTTTCAATGATGGCTGGAAAAAAACAAGCAGAACCCAAATGGCTGCTAAGAGACCTGGTTGTGTGCACGGGATGGCAGGGGGCGGGGGTGGTGTCACAGGGTGGTGCCCCCCGCTGGAGAGGAAGGGAAGGGACAGGAAGTGGGGATCATGAGCTACTATAAGGACAAGGCTTTCTCCTGGGCTACATCATGCATTCTTGAGGGGACAGTATCACACCCACGAGGGCAAAATTTGATTCTTGAGAGGCAAGAAAAACTGACTCTATAAGGTATAAAGCACAGACAGACATACAGGACATAAAGAGCTATACAGTATATCAACTGTATTAAAATTTCACGAGGAGAGGGCAATTGAGAAAACAATGTCAAAAAGGTTCTGTAAGAGGTGATAATGAAAAGAAGGTTGAGAAACACTAAAAATTGAGAGGCATGGGCAGCCCTGCCTTAAACTATGGATTTTTCCTCAGTGTGCTCTCTCTGTCTCAGGCTTCCAGAGCTTTGCTCATACTGTTCCTTCTGACTAAAATGCCTTTCCCTACACCCTTCCTTGAATAACTCCCAGAAGTGTTTTAAGATTCTAGTCATGCCTTGCCACCTGCAGGAATGTTTCCCTGACCTGCCGAGTTTGGGGGAGCTGCCCTTCATTCTGTGAGTCATAGCCCCATGCAGTCACTGGAGTCATTCATTCATTCATTCATTCATTCATTCATTCTGCAAATGATGATTGGATGCCTACCATGCCAAGCACTGTGCTAGAGGTTATGGGTACATGGAAGAAAAATAAAACAATAACAAGGATGTAAGGACTTCAGTGTATATGGGGAGATGGAGAGAAAGACAAATTCAACTAATAAATACATGTACCCCTCACAATCCAGATGCTCATTATGTGAATTCAGCAACTACTAGATTTGGATAATTTAAAAAGTAAATAAACCTCATACTCCCCGTACTGTTGTTAGTCTCTCCGTAAATCAGAGACCAAAAATATTTGCATCTGGAACTTGCTCTCAGATCTCAAGAACCTCACAGATTCAGATCGTGATCACTTCCCGCACACAGAGACAAATTGGTGAATGTGAAATAAGAGAAGTGCCATGAGAGGGAATAATAGTGGGGCAAGGAACCAGCTTCAGAGGGGGCAGCGGCGGGGTGGAGAGGGGACATTTAAATTGAGATCCGAGAATGAGCAGCCTCAGAGCATACGACGAGTATTCTAGGAACAGCTTGTGCAAAGGCCCTGAGGTGGGAGTGAGTTGAGGGGAGGGTTGGAAGTATAAAGAGGAGAACAGAGTGACTGGAGGTAGTGAGCAAGGAGGGAGAACAAATTGAAAGGAGGTGAGAAGTATAAGCCGGGGCCAAGCTCTGCAGAAGCCGACGGGCTGTGGGCAGGAAAAAGTTAATGCAGCAGGCCTGACTGTTATCCTACGACAGGCCTGTTTACCAGCTGAGCCCTAGACCAGCAGTAGGGAACTTGGATTTCAAGAAGACTCCTACCTTCCATTAACTGATAAGAGTGACTCACTGTGCCTAAACTGTGTACAAAAAAATGTGGTTTATGCTACATACCTGCTGTCCTTCCTGGGAGTCTGAATGTGGGTATGTACCAGGCTGCAGGTGCCTGACTCAGTAATCAGCCCCCAATCAAAACCCTGGGCATGGAGACTCTGATGCGCTCCCCTGGTTGACAACATTTCACACGTGTTGTCACAACTCATTGCTGGAGGAATGAAGCACATCCTGTGTGACCCACTGAACGTGGTGGGAGGGCTGTCTTGGGAAACTCCCAAACACAGATGATATTATTAAATACAATGAAACCTGAGGTTTTATTCTAAGAGCAGTGAAAGCCATTCATTCCGAATTGTCATGATTTGTGCAGGTGTATCCCTCCCTCTCTAGTCTGAGCTCAGGGCCTCTGACCAGAAATGTGTGTTCTAGTTAACAGGCATTAGCTACATGCCAGGTGCCACTCTGAGCACTTGGATTTCTTCCTTTCCAATCTGTATGCCTTTCATTTCTTTTTCTTGCCTTGTTGCATTGGTTAGGACAATGAATAGAGTACTGAACAAGAGCAGACATCCCTTCCTTATTCCTGATCTTAGAAGAAAAACATTCAGTTTTGCACCATTAAATATGAGATTTGTTGTAGGTGTTTTTGTAGATGCCCTTTAACAGGTTAAGAAAGTTTCATTCTAGTTTGTTGAGAGTTTTTATCATGATCATGAATGTTGAATTTTGTCAAATGCTTCTGCATCTATTGAGATGATCATATAGTTTTCTTCTAAGAACTTCGTAAGATAGATATTGGGTTTACATCTCTCTTTTTTTTTTTTTAGATGAAAAAAAACTAAAGCACAGAGAGGTTCAGAAAGCTGCCCAAAGTCACACAACTAGTAAGAGTAGAACCAGGATTTGAACCCAGGCAGGCAGTTATTAGTACCCTCATGCTTCATCGCAAGGCTCACTACCACCAAAACAACAGGCCCCTTGCCTGATCACAGAAAGCTCTGGAAATGGTTCCAATGGGCCCCCGTTGGACTCACCGAAGTACTGTGGGAGGTTGGCCTCGGTGATTTTCCCTGTCTCCCCTAACTGCACCAGGATCTTGGTGGTGTCACAATTTATCTTCTGCAACAGATTCTCCACCCAGCTCTTGAGCTGCTGCAAGGTGCTGTTCACCTCCTTGTAGCTGTTCTCATACATGTCTGCCTCCTCTGTGGTCTTCTTTAGTTTCTCCTGGTGGCACAGCCCAATTCCCACCCCATCCCTTTACTTGGGCAATTATTAGTAACAAGGCGGAAGTAACAGCCCTATGACATGAGAACGATTATTATCCCAATTTGACAGGTGAGAAAACTGAGGCTCAAGGAGGTTTAATCACTTTCTCAAAGTCACACAGCTAGGAAGTGGCTTTTCTGAGTCATACCCAGGGCCTGGTTGTGTAACTCCCATGCCAAACCCTCCCGTTAAGGGACTGGTCCCACCACTTGTCCCAGAGGGACAGGAGGTGATGAAATGGAAGGTGTGTAAAAGGTTCCAAGAATAGAGCAGACGGAAGAGATCTTCAGCAGCAGCTAAGAAAGTACCTTGTGAGCCCTCTGCTATTAAGACAAGTTCTCCTGCTTCGAGTATTTGCATTTGGAAAGAAGCCTCCAGAAGTCATGTTAAAGCCCAAGGAATAAAAAGCTGATGAAAGGACTTCGGGCAGAGGTGGGAAGATGCTTGGGGGTTACCTGGTCAGCTTCCGCAAGCTGCCTCCTTTTAGGCTTTCAAAACCCCAAGATGCAGAGCAGCTCCAGTCCCAAGCCCAAGGAAGCATCTGGACGCTGGGTGGCCCTATGCCGAGGATGTGGGACCCCAGGAATGTGCCCAGGTGCGGAGGGTCTCCTTGGAATTGGCCCTGCCTGGAACGTCTAATTCCAGGGAGGCCTCTCTGAGCTGCAGAGGCTCAGTGGGCAGCATGTGCTTTGCCGCCCCCCAGTGGCCCAGCCGAGAATGGCACCACCATTGTTCATCAGGTGCATACCCAGAACACAAACAAGCCACAGAGAAGGAAAAGTAAGTGACCCAGGAGCACCGTTCCTGAGGCGGGAACTACTGGATTAAAACGGGACTTTGCAATCAACTCTCTGAGTTCATATCTTTGCCAGAACTGTGCTATCCATTCTCCCTTTATACCTGAATAACAAGCCCTTGACTGTATTTGGGGTGGCAATGTCCCCAGCTAACAGTTATATTTCCAACCCCCCCGGCAATAGGGATGGCCAATGAGGTATAAACACAGAAGTCATTGGCTAAGTCTTCAGGGAAAGAACTTTTAATCTGCTGACTCAGCTAGCAAGGCCTTTTTTCCTCCCCCACTTTCTCCCTACCTGGCTGGACCACTGGCAGCCATACTGCAACAATGAGGCATCCGTGGGAACGTAAGCCACATACCAAGGATGGCAAAACAGAAAGGAGGAGTCTGGGTCGCTGATGACATCATGACCAACCCCGAGGTGCCTATCTCCAGACTTATTTCTTTACAAACTAAATAAACTTCTATCTTGCTTAGGCCACTGTTATTTGGGGTCCCTGTTATTAGCAGTTAAATACAATCCAGATCCCAGCTCCATGATGTTGGTCAAGTGGCTTTCCCTCTCTGAACCTCAGTTTCCTTATCTGCAAAATGGAAAGATCATAGCACCTACCTGTTGTGAGCATTAAATGAGCTAGTGCAAGCAGAGCATTTAACCTAGAGCCTAGTATATGCTAATTGCTCAAGAAAGGTTTGTCGTAACTATTATTGATTGGGAACAGGCCACAGCCAGGACAAGGGAGAGCAAGAAGAAAAGACGAAGGCAGAGATCTGTCTGGAATTTGCCAGTCTGGGATGAATGTATATGCGCACGAGCTTGGGCTAGACCCCCTGAAGTGCGGGAGTCTTTAAAATAGACGAAAGGGCAGTTGGGACAAAATTCTGCAGCAATACCTGCAGCAGAGGCTGCCTGTGACAAAGGGTCAGGACCTGGCAAGATGTGACTCAGGCTGTAGTGTCATGGGGCAGATTTCTTACTCCTCCTGAGACCCCGCTGACAGGCTGCCTGACAGACAGACAGACAGACGCGGAAACTCCCGTGGCCCTCCCTGCTCCCTCCCCACTCTGGTCTTACCTCCAGCTGTCTCAGGACAGAGCTGTTGTCATCATGGGACAATTTCTGCTGGGATTGCAAGTGGATGATCTCATTCTGCTCAGGGGAGAACGAGACTGTGAGGAAAACTGAACGCTCCTCTCTGGCCACACCTGAAAACCAGCCTGTGCTTCGGGGAGCTGCTGGGGATTTAAAATGATCTGATCAAAGTTGCCCCAGCACCCCGGAGCTCCTCTTATGCCCCCGGAGGTTTTGTCTGATGTTTCCTAATTAAAAGAACAGTGAGGGCATGGGAAGGGTGGACAATTCATTTCTTCTGGAGAAATATCCAGAATAGTGTGGTCCATAGAATTTTCTGCGATGGTGGCAACATTCTCTGTCTGTAACGTCCAGCACCACAGCCACTGGCCACATGGGTATGGAAATGTGGCCAGTACCACTGAGGAGCTAGTTTTAAATGTTTATATAGTTTAAATTAATTTAAACTTAAATCACCACAGGTGGCTAGCAGCTACTGCAATGAACTGGCAGCCCCAGAACAGGGGTTCTCATACTATAGCATGAATTAGCATCAGCTGGAAGCTTGTGACAACACAGAGTGCTGGGCCCCACTCTAAGAGGTTCTGATACAATAGGTTTGGGTGGGGCCTGAGATTATGCATTTCTAGAAAGTTCCCAGGAGATGCTGCACCTGCTGCTGCTGGTCCAGTGACCAGATTTGAGAACCCCCGGGCTAGCCAATGTGTCCAGATATAAAAGGCACGCACCTTTTGACTGAGCAAGTCCATTTCCAGGAAACTGTCCCATGGAAATAACAGGAAGTGGGCAAAAGTGGCAGCTCAAGGCTGCCCATCATGTTGTTATTTGTAATAGCCCTTGTTAGGGACAACCTAACGTCTACTGATAGGGGGTCGGTTCAATCAATGATGGTACATTCATATCATGGGGGGAAATGGTCTCAAATACAAAGATTGTTAAAATGCAGATTCCTGGCCCGTTCAAAGATAATCTAGGTTTGTAGGTATGGGGTAGGGCCCGAGGAATCTGCATTTTTTAAGAAGCAACCTATGATTCTACTACAGAGCATCCAAGGTCCCCAGAAGCCATTAAAAAGAACACAGATGATGTTGGGAGGTATCTATCATGAATCTCTGGGGGAAAAAGTTTACAAAACAGCCCAAACTGTCCAGTATGATCCCAGCACTATAAGTGTGTATGTGTGTGTGTGTCTATGTCTGTTATGTCTGTGGGGTTCTACATGGTTGCATGTGTGTGTCTGTGTGTCTGTCTGCATAGGTGTGTACAGGTGTGTATGTGTATCTATGTATGTCCATGAGGTCTGTGTGTGTGTGTGTGTGTGTGTGTGTGTGTGTGTGTGTGTGTGTGTGTGTGTGTGCAGTTACAGGCTTGAGGGCACACTGCTTTCATAAAGCAATGTCACCAAAATATTAATGGACATTAACTCTGAGTGGTGATGTTTTGGTGATTTGTATTTTTTCTTTGTATTTTTCTGAATTACATTTTTGCACAGACCTATATATATTACCTTTCCAATCAGAAAAATAATTATTTCATTTTGGAAAAAAATATTTAAAAGAACTGAGAAGAAAAAAAAAAGAAAAGAAAAGAAAATTAAAAAAAAAAAGAACTGAGGCCTTCCAATCTTTAAAGGAAAAACAATCCCAGAAGGAACTACCAAAATGATGAATCAATGTTATGCCCAGGTGATGCAATTCTTCTTGCTTTGGGATTTCTATTTGTACTCTTTCAGTTTTGTTCCATATGGGGTTGATTGATAAGTTGACTGAGAGGTGTTCCTTCTCTGTCCCAAACTCTCCCATGGCTCCTGTCACTCAGAGTAACTACCAAAAACTCTTCTGGAAATGTCTCCCCCAACTCTACGACGTCCCTCCCCTCTCGGGCTTCATCTCTCTCTCTCTCTCTCTTCTCTTTCTCTCTCTCCCTCCCCCCCTTGCAGGCACCCAAGCCTGCTTGCACTTTCCTGCCTCAGGACCTTTGCACGGCTATTTCATCTGCCTGGAATATTCATCCCCCAAAGATCTGCACAGCTTATTCTCTCACCTACAAGTCTGATCAAATCTTACCGTCTCAACTGCCCATGCCTTCACCTGGCTCCAGAACCCCTCTTAACCTGCCCTATTTCATCTTTATAGCCATGCCACTTCTCACTTTCTAATATACTCTACAACTTATGTATGTATTGGGCTTGCTGTTTATTGCCTGTTCTCCCTGCCAGAATAGAAGCTCTATGAAGGCAGGGCTTTTTGTCATTTTGTTCACTACCACATTACCAGTGTCCAGACCAGTGTCTGGCACATAGTAGGTGCTCAATAAATACTTACTGGGAGAACAAATAACCAAAAGAACATTGTTTCCATTAGAATACATAACCTTATATATATTTTTCCATTATAATATATATACTACATGATAATCACTATACTAAGTTTTAAAAGCATCACCCACCCCCACCCCCAAAAAAAGTCAGAAGGAAATAGATCAAAATATTAACGATTTTCTCTAGGCAATGGGATAATGGGTAATTTTAAAAATTCTTTCTATCCTTAGGTAGTTTCCAAAATTTCTATAAAAAGTGTATCTTTCTCTTCTAAGATTTTTAAAATATTAAACCTTCACACTGGAAAAAAGTATTTCCAGGACTTATTCAACAGGCATTTACAGCTTTATTTAAGCCCCCAAAAGGCACACTTCTGTAACTTCAAAAGGAGCTCAGAAGCTCTTGTGGTCCAAACATCATTCTACAGGTGAGAAACTGAAGCCAAGAGAGGGCAGGGACTTCCCCCTCCTTCATCAGACACACCGTCCTAACACCAGAGACAGGATGTGTGGGTAAGAGAGAAGGAACCATCATGGTAAATGGGAAAGATCTAGGTCGATTCTGTTAGGGAAACATTTCCTGCATAGGTCAG
This sequence comes from Rhinolophus sinicus, assembly GCF_036562045.2. Lineage (NCBI taxonomy): Eukaryota > Metazoa > Chordata > Mammalia > Chiroptera > Rhinolophidae > Rhinolophus > Rhinolophus sinicus. Next base: position 33,199,986 of record NC_133765.1, read on the forward strand.
TTTCCTACTGGAGTCCTCACATCCCTCTCTATGGACTGTCTCTGTCACCCCACTGGGACTAGTAAGGTGCTCCCTCCTGGAAAATGATTCAGGGTCCCGCCAACTCCCAGACCATCTTTTTCTTCAGAGCTCTCTGCCTTCAAAGATCTTCCCTGCAATACTACAGATGACCACCAGAGGGCAGTGGCGAAGCGCCTAAACCGGAGGTTGCAAACTCAAACCCAGCTCCTCTGGGCGAAGGAGGGCCAGACAGCTAGATCGGTTTACAGGGGCAGAGGCACTCAGCTTCCCAGGGGAATGTGATTTTCTGGTTTTCCAAGAGGAACCAGAAATCCAGATTTTCATGTTGAATATCCTGATTTTTAAATGTTGGCAACTACTAATTTAAAATTGGTGGTCGTGGCGACCAAGCAAAAGAAAAACGAAAGCTGCATTCATCCAATTTATGACCTCTGGCGCCAGCCCTCCAAGTAGGGGTGAAGTCAGATGTTAGAATCCTAACTGTTTTTAACTTTTAAAAAAATCTGAACCCTAGTTTGAGCAGAGGTGCCACAAGAAGGCAAAATGGTAAGGTCCCAAGCACCCCGTTCAATCCCCTATGTCACCTCCACCCCTTTCATCCAGGACTATTCCATTTTATCTGTTTTATATGCTGATGTTTCCTCCTAACCTGGATTTAAACAAAAATGTTCTATAGATTTTTTAAATAAAACTTTGGAAACTACTGCTCTAGTCTAAGTATGTCACTCTACAGACAGGGAGACTGAGGCCCAGAAAAGGCAGGATTTTGGCCATTCATCAGACACACTTGTCCTAATGTCAGATGTGTCCTAATGTCTGTGTAGCTCAAGGAGGGAGAGGACCCTCAAGGTGAATGGGAAGGTCAAGGTCAGTTACTGTCTGGGACCCATTTCCTGGTGCCTCCCGCTGTGTGCACAGCCTTCCTGGGCATCAGGAGTACAGAGGGAACACACTGTCTGAGGACCTCTGGAATATCACCTTCCGGAGGGGAGATGGAGGGCAATTCAAACTCATCTCCCCCACCCCCACCCCTACCACCCACACTGAACTGGATGTTCTCCCAGAACCTATCCACCCCCTCCTCCTGCCCTGCCCCCCTCTGCCCCAGGCTAGGGGTTTCCTTGCCTTCTGGCTCAGGTTGGGCCCAGCAGAGGAGAAACACCAGCTTGAGGGTAGAAGGAGAGTGAGGCTGAGGGGCACTTGCCCACCCCTGGGCAGATCACTTGTGTGGCCACATCCCTCCAGGAAGGACACAGACAGCCTTCTCCACACAGCTCTCTCCTGATTCCAGAAACTGCTCCCTTCCCTCACCGATCCTGTAGCCCTCTCTCTGGGTGGTCCTTCACTCTCCCTTCTTAATTTCCTTAAACTTTGTAAATAGTCCCTTTAAAAAAACTCACCTCAATTTACCAATCTTGGGCATGCCATCTGTTTCCTGTGACAACCTTAATTGATACAACGGCCTCTATTTCTGCCATTTTCACATGCCACTTGTACTATTCTTATCTATCACTATCTATTATTATCCAGTAATAGTCTTCTTTAAACCAACCAAATTTTATTATGTTTATCATTCGTTATTTACTGTTTATATTACTTGTCACACCAAGTCATAATATCAGTCACAAGTTTGCTCTGCAGGCTATATTTTTCCTAATCCTCATCAAAATTAATTCATCACTGGTAAATTAAGATGTTTTTACCAAAATCTAGCTACTTTCTACTTGCACACAGCCAGTATCCATGCCCCATGTTCAGGAAACAGTGACACTGCAAAAGGAAGTGGCTCCTCGTGTCATATATACAGAGCACAGGGACCTCCGAGGGAGGAATAATGAATTCCCACAGGAGGTGACATTTGGGCAAGGACAGGACTAATGAGTAGCATTTCATCAGAACAAAAGCAGAGGGGTGAAAACAGAGGGGGAGGAAACAGCACGAGGAAAGCGTCAGAAGAGGGAAATGCAGGGGATGGCTGGTCCTTTCAGCCGCAGAGGCTGCCTTGGGGGTCATGATGGCAGCTGAGTCTGCAGAGACAGGCGAAAGCCAAATTTTAAAGACACTGGAGTGTCACGCTAAGGAGTTTAGACTCCATCCTGTGCAGACAGTTCCAAAGGCTGTTTATGTTACTCTGGGGAGTAAGCAGCCCAGGTTGCCAATTAGGTTTGGGAAACTATGGGTGCAACAAAGGCCAACAGGTTTCTGTACCACAGGACTTGTCAGAGCCTTTCCTGTGCCCGCGTACATCAGGGCCCTCCAAGATTAATTGACTATCTCTTCTCAGTTCTGTGAAGCCGTTGATTAACAGAGGTCAGCAAGAGGGCCAGAGAATTTAGGTTTTTCAGGCCACATATGGTCTGCCTTGCCTAGTCCTCTTTTTTATTTTTCTTACAACCCTTTAAAAATATAAAAAACCGTTCTTTACCCATGGGCTGTACAAAAACGGGCCACATATAGCCATATATAGTTTACTGAACCCTGGATTATAAAACATGCCATAGATTATACATGTCTCTAAAGGTGAGGGGACATGACCACATTAAGTGTGTGTATCAATTGAAAGACAAATACCAATTTCAGAAAGGTTCAACTGTCGGGGGGCACAGTGGGGGACATACAGTGTTTCCCAAACTGACTTGTTCTTGAGACCGTTTTCTGCTGCAGAGGAGTGTTCCAAGGAGCCCGCTTTGGGGAAGCTGTGGGGGCGGGAGGGTCTCGGGCCTGACCTGGATTTCCTGGGTCCTCTTGTGCATCATCTCCACGTCGTTGCTGAGCTCCGTGACGTAGGTGAACCGAGCAAAGTTCTTCTCCTCCCTGGCCAGAAAGTCCTCGATGAGCTTATTTAGGTCCCCGTTCTCTGCCAGCTTCAGCAGCCGGAGGTGGGCCACCTCGTAGCTCTCAAAACTCTCCCCCATGCTCTTCACCTTGGGCTTCTTTGCCTTGAGAGCTAGAAAGGAAAACCATCAGGTCTGAAAAGGAAGCCGCTCAGAGCAGGGCTAGTTAGAGAGATGTGCTCTGGGTTTTTATTATCATGCTTTGGGGAGAAGGCTAGACTTTCCCAGGAGATAGGGCCGGAGCTTCACTCCTTAGCTGCTTCACAAATATCTAATTGAGCACCTACTATGTGCCAGACACTGTGCTGGGCTCTGTGGATACAAAATCTCTACCCCATGGAGATTTCAGTGGAGGAATAAGACAAAAAGAAAAAAGAGATATCCAAGTAAACAGAAAAAGAAATCCATTAATTATCATTGTGGCCTTGGCCTTGGAGGAGACCCATCGGGTGCTGTGATGGGGGAGCTAGGTGGCCAGGGAAGTCCTCTCGAAGGTGGTGAAATTTGAGCAGGATAAAGGTCAAGGAAGCTCTGGGGACAGAGGGCCTTAGACAGACTCCGAACTTGGCAAATTCGTGGAATTAGAACCACGAAAGTTCTCCAAGCCCCACTGTCTCCAGCCTGCATAGCTGCAATAGCCCCAACTCTCCTGAACTCAGTCTTCTCTCTCTCATTTGGCGCCCACGTGGCAATCAGAAGGCTCTTTCTAGGCACATCTGACCACACGACCCCCTTACATGGGCGGCTCCTCAGTGTCCTCGGGCTGAAGCTGAAGCTTGTCAGCACGGTCCCCTCTACCCCGGGAGTGTGTACCTTCTTCCTTCATAGCCTGCTCCTCGAGCTCTTGACGATCGTTCAGCTTGAAGAGCAGGAAGGATTTGAGCTTGGTCTCGTGGGCATAGACACGCTCCAGCTCCCTGATCTCCGTATTGTACTGGGAGATATCCTTCTTCTGGCGGTCCTTCATGGCAGCCATTCGAGCCGCGGCTTCCAGTCTGGGTGAAGGGGACAGAGAGCCTGAGTGTCCCGAGGAGCCTCCCTTCTCCTCCCCGCTCCCCTACCAGTCCACAGGGACTTTATGCCAATGACCATCACTTCTTTTAATCATGGAGGTTTTCTGGGAGTGGAGGAACAACCCTCCTTACCTGAATGACAGGAGCTACCAGCTCGAGACCACCCCTAGGAAATTATTTTTCTATCATCATCCTCACCATCACTATCATCGCCACTTGTCTGTCGATTACTATGTCCAGCCACCCCCTTATAAAAATATATTATTTAATCCTCACTACCACCCAAAGAGGTCCTACAATAATGTGGTAGTGATAGAGCCAGGATTTAAACCCAGATCTCACTGACTCCAAAACCTGTGCCCTTCACAGCTAAACTGTATGCCTCTTGTCCCTGTGTGAAGCCGGGGGATAGGCTGGACTGAGAGACACCCCTAGGACTACAGGCAGGGGCCCCTGGAGGAGACGGTACAGCATAGAGACTTGAATCTCAGCTCAATTTACCTGGATCTCAGGTAAGTATGTTGGCATCGCCAAGCCTCCACTTCCGGGTCTATAAAATGGGGCTATAACTCCTCGGGTAGTTGTGAAGGTTGAAATACTACCCAGAGCACCTAGCATTGTGCTTGGCAAACACTCAGTGCTCAGGGTTACTATGGTGATGATTTAAGCTTCCTCAACACATAAGCACAGGGAGCGGTGGTGGCCCAGACCAGGAAGTTAGGTGCTCAGCAGGGACTTAGGGGACACTTTTGCCCCAGGGTCTCTCCCTCAGCGCACCTCTGCTCATAGGCCTGAGAAGACTGTTCAATGGCCACATTCATGATTTTCTTCTGCACTGACAGGCGCCGATGGAGCTGCTGGGAGACGTGGTCATAAGCAGCCTTCTGGTACCGGAGGTCCTCAATCTCCTTCCGGAGTTTAGCATTCGTGGTCAGCAACTTGTGAAACTGTATGGTGACCTGTGGGGAGGGCCGTGCTTCAAGACAGGTCTCATTCCTGGGGCATGAGATAAGCTTCCAGAAGGCAGCCATCCCACCCCAAGCCCACAGAACAGGGGTTTTGAGTGCTGGGTGAGAGGTTTGAGTTGGCTACCAACTGGCTCCGTGGCCTTTGGCAAGTTACTTTTCCTGGATTTCAAATTTCTCAGCTATGTTTATACCTAACTTCTAGTTTTCATGAACTACAGGGAAGAGGGAATAAGCTAAATGACACTATGAGGAAGAATCAGCCAAATCCACAAAGGAGAACTTTCTACAGGACAACTGACCTGGCCTCTTCGACAAGTTGACATGAAAAAAGTTGCGATGGGTCTGTTTTAGAGCAGGGCTTCTCACACCCAGCACTGCTGACGTTTTGGGGTGGATGAATCTCTGTGATGGCGACTGTCCTGTACTTTGTAGAGTGTTAAAGAAGCAAGGAACTACTGAATTGACTCAGGAAGAAATAGAAAATCTGAATAGACCTCTAACAAAAAGGCCAACCTCTACAGGCACGTCATCATTAAATCATGCGTGCATGTATTAATTCCTTCATTTAATCAACAGAGGCTCCCCCGAGCACCTACTCTGAGCTTCCCACTGTGCCAAGCATGAACGATTCTTAACCGAGGGGATCTTCAGCCTCACTGGGGTTGTTAATAATAGTGCAGATGCCTGTCCAAGCCGGAGAGGTTCTGATTCAATGATGGTGGAGGGGACCCAGGAACATGCATCCTAGCCATGCTGAGGCATGGCTGCAAATCACGATACAGGGATATTAGACAGACACTGCCCTGCCCTCAGGCAGCTTCCAGGTGACTGGAGGAGGCAGACAGAGATCAGATCAAATTCGTTTCAGCCAAATTCGTAATGCCTGGTTAAAGCCTGGTGGTCAGAGTTTTGGCAAAGCTAAGAGCTTTTGTGTAGTGGTAGGCTTCCCTCCAAATCAATTCACTTTCCTTCTCAGCTGGCTCACATCCTGGGCGCTGCAATTTCACAAGCCAGACTGGAGTGTGTTTGTACCTCCCCAGCATTCGTTCTCCCTTTCTTTTTGCTCTTCTAGGGGAATCACTGTTCCATGACTCGCAGACCACATAGTTAGGGCTGCCCTCCCCAAATTGGGGGTGGGACAGTCCAAGGGTAGTCAGGTGACTCAAGTCCATGTATTCCATTCTTTGGATCACAGTGATTGGCTGAGAGATGGGCACGTGACCCAAGCTGCCCCAATGGGAACCCTGGGACTTGTGATTGAACTCTATGCTCCCTTTCTGCCCGTGTTCTTCACATTGGGGGCCACCCAAGAATGAAGTCCACCCAGAGGAGAGATGGACAGACAAGTGTCCTAAAGATAGGTTTGGATCCACCTATGCCTAAAGGTACCACCTCTCCCCAAGAATTTTTCAGCTCTATGACCAGTACATTACCTTTTATGCTTCACCCAATTTGCGATTTAGAGAATCCTGCTTAATGGCAAAGTCACCGTAGATTGAAGGTGATCAGGAAACACCACTTTTCTCTTTATCAAGTGCTGCATGTGTATGCCTAATATTTCTTAGAGACCCCAAAAGGCACGAGCCCAAATAGAGGCATGAACAGAGTGGCATGGGGAAAGAAAAGCTAACTAATTCTGCCTGGTGACGCGTAATATTTGAGCTGCTTCTTGAAAACAAGCAGGAGATTTTGAAGCAGGGAACTAAGAGTAGCCATCCCACACGGGTTGGGGCTTGGGGTACAGGGTGGGGGAACAACAGCACATGCTAAGATGCTGAGAGCAAGGAGAAGGGCACCTTGGGTACCAATGGGCCAATAAGAGAGGATGTAACCGAGTGGGAAGAACACAGTGGGTGGATGGTAAATCCTAACAGGTTGCCCGGCACTAGTTCACCACCTCCTGAGTCAGCCACGAAACGCGTATATTCTGCTAGTGGCTCCAGACATCATTCTTTATCGGAGCAAAGGGAAGCAGAGCCACAGAAAACACTTTACGTACGAGATTTAAACGGGTTTCCAACACGTGGATCTGTTTTTGCAGTTTCTGGAGGTTATTGGCCTCCCGTATTTTTGTGAAGATCTGTTTTTGGTCTATAATTTTTTTCTCCATCTGAACAATCTGAAAAAAGAGACAGACGGAAAACCCAGCTGTGTTAACATCTGTATGGATACAAATTCAACAGTTCACTAACTCAAGTGTGCTAAAACAAAAACTGTAATGTTCTTTCTTTTCCTATAAATGGAATTTTTATTTCTCTCTCGGGTGCATGCTCAGTTCAACTTGTTCTTAGACAGTTTGGGGTAAAATGAGGCAGTTTAGAGTTTTTACTCTCATCCGTGCAAATAAATTTCACTCACTTGTGGGCGTAAATTCCACCTTACCCTAAAGACATGGTTTCCAGCAGTAGTGGCATTGTCCCCCATAAAGAGCCTTCTGTAACCTTGTGGAGTGTGTTTTGGCTCTTGCAATGATGGGACACTAGTGGCTCTTAATGGGTGGGCCATGACATGTCACACATCCTGCAACATGTGAGACAGCACCAAACATCCAAAAATTGTCCCCCATCCGTTGTGACTGTCCAGTGCCCCTCTGGATGTTACGCAGGTGGAAAACCTCTCTATGATTTTCTGTACCTAGAATCAAACTGTCTTCTATATAGAAACACACAGTATTTTTCATTCAGTTCTGAAAGCTACTGAATCATCCAGGAATGTAGTCACTGTATAAATCAAGAGAATGCTCTTTAATTTGTTTGGAACTTCACCAAGAGTTGGTCATTTTGGAAATCGTGTCACCAGCACAACCTGGATCATGTTCTTTGAGCCCAAATTCGCCTACAGGGTGGAACCCTCAGTGATTCTGCGTGTCAGTAACACTCCTCTGACTGCATTTTTCAGACCAGGGGTCTGCAAACTACGGCCCCTTGGCCAAATGCAGCCCACTGCTTGTTTGTGTAAATAAAGTTTTATTAGCACACAGTCACACCCATTCTTTATTGTCTATGGCTGTCTTCCCGAGTAGAGTAGGTGCATTGTGGCCCACAAAATATTTACTAGCTGTTACTCTGCACAGTTTGCTGGCCCTGTTCTAGACAAGTCAGGCCAGAACTATAATACTCACATATCAAAATACATAATTTTACATTTATTCAAATGAAAAATTTCAGTATAAATAACTTTCTTTCATTTTTCCTTTATATTACCATTAGGGCATCATATTGATTTAAAAGAGTAAGTAAGGGTGAAGGATTATATCATCTATGAATTTCAGTTCAGGATTATGAAGGAGGTATCGCAAAATATTTGCTGTCACAAAGGGGTGTTGGCAGACATAACGCTGAGTGGAATAAGTCAGACACGAAGAACACGTCCTAGAAAAGGCCATTTACATGCAGGTAAAAGGAATCTGTGATTCTAGGGGTCACAATAGGGGCTCCTTGGTGGGGGGTTAGTGGAAGGGGCCCAAGGGAACCTTCTGGGTGCTGGAATGTTCTATATCTTGATCTTGGTGATAGTTACACAGGAGTATAAATATGTAAAAATTCATCAAGCTGTACCCTGAAGATGTGTGCCCTTGACTGTATAATTAATAATTCAGGGGGGAGGAGGAGGAAGACAGGAAGTTTCCCTAAGGAGGAAGGAAAAGAAATGGGTGCTAGGAATGATAGATTTAAGAACCACTGTCCTAAAGGGATCCACAAAAGGCTGTGTATTTGGCGGGTCCCTTCCTGCTGGAGAGTGTGGTATTCACAGATCCAAAGTCTCTGTCTGGAAACTGAGGCAAAGGTACTGGGTTTGGAGGCCAAGGTCCTTGGTGACCCCGGAGACAGCAGTTTTAGCACAGGTGACGTTGCTTTCACCACTGGGAGTGAGTGGTACTGGGGACAATGCCTACCCTAGAAAGGCAAACTGAATGTGGACAACTTCTAGACACTTCTAGAAAGGGGAAAAGCTGACACTAATTTGGAATTCTAGGAATGTTGTGTTTTATTTTGTTTTTTTGTGCTTGGTTTTTAGGGTTTGTTTGTTTATTTGTTTTAGATAAAAGAGACAAGGAAAGAGAGGGTGAAGAGAAAAATGAGGACGGTCACTGATGAAGCCAGGTCTTCGTGGAGGGAGAGGCCTGGCCTTGCAGAAGGGCAACAGGCACCCCTTCCTCTGAGGCCCACAGGCAGACGGGTTGGGATGGAGGTTTCAGGGTCAAGGTGCCGGGGAAGGTGTGGCTGCTGTAACATTTTAAAGCAGGTGAAGCAAAGCTGAGGGCACCTATGTCCTACTTGCTCAGTAAAAAGTAAATGTCCTCAGTAAAAGTTAAAGTCGTAGGCCCATGGAGGCTGGCCTCTGTCTGGGAATAAGGAACCCCAGTGCCTCCTGGGAGTGCAGAGCTTGGGTTGATAAATTCTGGGAGCAGTTGCATCTGGGATCCTGTTAGTGTCCCTGAGTTTTAATCCCCTTCAAGTATCCCCAAAGCCTTCCGGAAAGTCTATATGGCACAGTTTCAGCCATCACCATGGGACAGCGAGAGAAAAATCTATCCTAGAGGTTGCGAACTATGGCCAGGCAGGTGGCATGGACTGTAGTTTGTCACCCCTGGTCTACCCGGAACCAACTATGGAAATTCCATTTCCCTAGTGATTGGCCTAGAAATGGACATATACCCCAGCCCTGGCTAATGAGGGGAAATTTGCTGGAAGGATTTTCCAGCAAAATCCTTATGTGAAATTTTGTGCAATATTCTCTCCTTAATAAGAAGAGACTATCATGTAAGAACACTTCCCATCCCTTCTTCATACCTTTCAATGTGATTATATGAGAAGCTGTGTACCAGCTAAGCTTTGGCAGCCACCTTCTGACCATGAGGGGAGGGCCAACCAAGAAGATGAGACAGAAAAAGAGTAACCCATCACTGAAGAGCTGTACAACCATCCTGGCATGGCCTATTTCTAGACAAACATCTTATTATGTGAAAAAAGAAAAAACCTCTGTTCTCCCAACTGCTTCCAGTCAAGAAGTCTATTACTTGCAGCCCAACACATTCTCATAGGTACATCAATAGCAAGATGAGGGCTTAGATGACCAGACATCAAGAGAACCATTGGGTCTCACACTGATGACACAGATGAATGGTGTTTACGACTGACATTAGCCAGATTTTGGACTTTACCTGGGACACACACACATTCCCTGCCCAATTCCCTCAGAGCAAGAACAGAGAGCTTCATCGGACCTGACACAGTCAGGTTCATGTCAAGTCCGGTTCCCTGGTCTCCTTTGTTCTCCTCACCTGTTCTATGCACAGGCAGTATCCTAACACAAACCCCCACCAACTCACCTATGAAATAAAACAAAGGACTCATTTTAACATATGGGAGGGTAGCGTCTGCAGACTGCGGCCCTGCCAGCTCTAAAGGGATGCCTGCCCCTGCCCAAGTGACCCAAGTCCTCGGGCTCCAACTCCTTGTCAAAGGAAGCTGGGGTGTCAGCATTTCCTCGTGACACTTGTGATGAAATTCAGCATCCCATTCCCTTTGGTGCCTTTATGTCAGATGCTGCTTTTTGTGATGTTGAGAGTAATTTGGCCTTGGCCCAATGGGAGACATTATGCAAGGCTGCACTGCCGGAAACGGAATGCCTACAAAGACGCTCTTCCCCAGATGAAGGCGCAGGCTGATTAATGGTTTTGTGAGGCCAGCCAGGGCCCCTGCCTCCAGCAACGCTTTGCAAAGACCAAGCTTTGGGCATTGGGTGGTGGGCACAGCAGGAGGGGATTCTGGGACCTGCCCACCCTGGGATCCAATTGGGCAAAAAAGGTGTTTGCATTGGGCAGTGAGCACCATGTTCTTTTGAGGATCCCAAACTAGCTTGCCTTTTCCTGATGTTTCTGAGGACCCGTGTCCCCATTTTTTCTTCAGTTTTCCTTTTTCTTGACTTTTATTGCCTCCTTTCTCATGCATGCATGCACTCATTCATCAATGTTTATTAAAGACTTCCTCTGGGCCAGACGACAGAGGTCTCATGGTAATCCAGACAGAGAGGTCCCTGCCCGCAGGGAAGTTACAGTCCAGGACTGGAAACAAGCCATGAAGCATAATGAGCGTTAGGAGAGAGGGCTACAAGGTCCTGTGGACACGCAGAGCAGGGACACCTCACAGGGAAAGATGACAGGACGACTATCCTGCAGGAACAGCAGTTCAGCTGAGACCTGAAGGATGAATAGGAGTTCTCCAAGCAGAAGGGACCAGGAAGGGCCCTCCAGGGAAGAGGGGACAGCATGTGCCAAGGGCTGGAAGCGAGAGACAGGTGTGGATGGGACATGGAGGAGGAGGGGGCAGGAGAGAGGGTGGAAGAGGCAGGAGGGCGCGATGCTGCACAGCTGGCAAACCCCACCAGCAGTCGGCCTTGATCGCAAGAACAACAGAAATTACTGACGTTTGAAGCAGAGGAAAGATAGAATGAGATTTCCAGATTCATCCAGTCAGTAAATATTTACTGAGGACCTAGTATGTACTGGGCATGGAACAGGCATAGGGGGTATGATGGGAAACAGACCAACATGGTCCTTGCCCTCATGGACGTACAGGTGAGGGAGACATTAGACGACACCCGTATTGAGGCATAAGTACCATAGTGAGAAGTGCTATGAAGGAGGTGCCGTGAAAGAGGGAAAGGGGGTGTGCTGGGATCTTCTGTTTGCCCCCTGAGATCCACTCTCCACCCTGCTCCACACACCTTGCTCTGTCCCCGGGGAAACTGACCTGGAAGGCGTCCACAGTGGCTCCTTTGCACTGGGGATTGAGGGTTAGGAGAGAGAGGCTGGGGTATTTATCCCCCTGACCCCTCCGTGTCTCCAGCTTCCTGCCCACTGTCCCTCACCCTACAGTGCTGCAGCATCCCCACTCCGTGCTCACACCCTTGTAAATCGCCCCTTCATGAAACTCTTCTCAAAGCGCCCTACTGAGCACGTTATTTGTTCCTGGCCAGGGACCTGACTAATAAAAGGGGGGTTACTTTAAACTAGAGAGAGGGCCAGTAAAGGCCTCCCTGAGAAAGTCACATTTAAGTTAAGACCTAAAGGATAAGCAGCCGGGCATCGGGGGCGTGTGCAAAGGCCCTGAGGTGAAAAAAGACTGAGCATATTTGAAAATAAGTCTTTTACAGCTGGGGTGAGATGAGTTAAGGAGGGAATGGTGTGGGATAAGGCCAGAGAGGTCGGCAGGATCTAGATCATGAAGGCCTTTCAAGCCGTAGTAAGGGACATGCAGCAAATGTCAGAGTCATGGGAGGGCTACACTTCCTGGGCCACTTCCTGGGGCCGTCTGAGGATGAGGAGAGCTGACTACTTTGGGTATAGGTATGTGTGGTATTTATGGGTTTGGTAGACTATTTTGAGCCAATGAGTCAGGCGCATAAGTGACACATCACCGAAGCATTCAGTTGCCAGTGTGAGACTCTCCAGACCTCTCTTTTTCTCTACCACAACACCTGGTAATGTTCAAGTTGGTCACGAGCCTATCAGCCTGGTCCCGGGATAAGAAGACACAGGAGCCTCGAGAGAATCCCTGATAGACATGAAGGATGAATGAGGAAAAAACCTTTATTATTAGGTTGGTGTGAAAGTAATTGTGGTTTTTGCAATTATCTTTAACCTTTTAAACCGCAATTACTTTTGCAGCAACCTGTATTTTAAACCACTGAGTGGAGGGGGGGATGTTTGTTACTACAATATAACCTAACAACTCCTGATTGATACAGGTACAGTAAGGATTTGGGAATGGATTCTAAGTCTAGTGGGGAGGCACTGGAGATCACAGTGGAGAAATAGGTCGATAGAACTGGGAGATCAGAGGTTACAGGTGGTAGAGGTAGTGACCACAGTCACATTTAGAAAAGTTTAGGTGGATAGGGGAAGAGGGGGCGGGGTGTCAAATCTGGCCTAAGGCATCATGGGTATTTTCCCCACCACTTCCCCTTTCTCTGTGTCCTGGTTTACCCTTTAAGAGAAAGACCATACCTTCTCATCCAGTTCAGCCAAGAGCATTTTCAGCGATTTAATCAAGGCCTCATAGTCCTGCTTGGTTTGCAGCAGGAAATGCAGCTCCATGTAGTTTTTCTCATCCAGCTCCAAGTTCTTGGAAGACTTGATGAGACTCAAAAGCAGGGTGATCTCATCTTGCTCCTCTTGCAGGGTCTTGATTTCCTTCCTGTAGGGAGAGCAGCACACGAGGATCCCTAAATCCCCGAGTTTACTTTGATCAGACACTCCAGACTCCTTTATTGTGAAAGGAGACTCAAGAGAGGTACATCCCACCTGAGCAGCGGAAGGGACTTGCCCAAGTCGGGCTCCAGGTCTAGAACCCAGATCGCCTGCGACCCAGTTCACTGCAACTTCTGCTGCTCCGTCTTTCTGAGGGACATTTTCCCCCTAAGGAACCATGTGCAGCTGTGCCTGTCAAAATCCATTACCCATACATGGTGGGAGCCCCCACGTTCTCTTTTGTCCCCAGCTCACTGGCATCTGTCTGATTTTGCAGACTTCCTTTCCAGACTTTATAGCCAATTATCTCCGAAGAGAGGCAAACCCATGAGACAGAATTTTTCAGTTTTGCCCAACACAGGGAGACACAGTAACCTCTAACCTCCACCAGGTTCTCTACTCAGGGTGCTAATGATTTGTTAAATTGGCTGACATGAGTTTCCTCCCTTCTCTCCCTCTGTCTACTCTGCAGATGGGAGGGGGTATGAGGTATGGGCAAATGGGGATTTTGAAAAGAGAAAAGAAGGCTCAAGTGACTGAACAACAGGAAGTGGTACAGAGGCTGAGTTTCTGACAAACTCTGGGGACCCTCCACCCGCTGCTCAGTGCGGTTTGCAGACCAGCTGCCTCCATGTCCTTCCGAAACTTAAAGAAATGCAAAAGCTCAGGCCTCAATCAGGAACTATTGAATCAGAATCTGCTTTGTAACAAGATCCTCAAGCGTCTCAGATGCCCATTAGAGTTTTCGAAGCACCACACTAGAACAGCAAAGAATGTTCTAGGGCCTGGGTCTGCAAAAATGGCCAAAGAGTAACTATTTTAGGCTTTGTGGACCAGATGTCTCTGTTGCAACTACTTGACTAAGTAACCACAGACAACACACAAACGAATGGTTGTGCCTGTGCTCCAACAAAACTTTGTTTTTACAAAAACAGCCAGCCAGCCAGACTCCGCCCATGGGCCGTCCTTTGCCAACCACTGTCCTAAAGCAGCACCATCCATCCAGCACCATCACGGAACATTCTGCAGGGATGGAAATGGTCTCTAGCTGCGCTGTCCAATAGCATCCGCCAGGCACAAATGGCTCCTGAGCACATGAAATGTGGCTCATATAACTGAAGAACCGAATTTTTTAATTGTATTTAACTAACTGCAAATGTAAACAGCCACGTGTGGCTAGGAACCAGAGAGTGGACCCAGTTCTAGTGCATCTAGGCTTCTAAACCTGGCAGCTGGGACTTTTCGCCCCCATTTAAGCCCCTCTTCGAAGTGGGGGGATCTTTATTAAGGTGGAGAGAAAAGAGAGGCAGAGCACAAGAGTCCATCAGAATTAGGCTTTCAGAGGGGTCAAAGCCAAAGGAAGGTCTGTCTGTCTTGCAGGCAGGGCTGCAATTGCGATGAGGGGAGCGAGGTGTCCCCAAAATATAAGGAGGTCTTCACTTTCAGGGTGGAGCGGGGTAGGGTCGGCACTGGGTAAAAGCACCTCCTTAAATACTCATATGGCACCCTAGGGACCTCACCCAAGCTCAGGCCCTATGTTTAGGGGTTTCACTCGGAAGCACTGAAAATCTCCACTCCCTTCCCTTTCAGTTCCATCACACTGAAGCCAGATCAAATGGGTTGGGGCAGGGACAGTGCGCTGCAGAATGATGATGCAAGACAAACTGTCAGAGATGCGCCAGGAAGGAGGCCCTCCTGATGCCCACCAGGGGCAGACTGTGAACCAGGGCCGCAGGCACAGATGTGCAGGCTGCGGACTACACAGCCCAAAGCAGCATCGTCTGCTTGAAAAAATATCATCGATTTGTTGATTTATTACACTTTTCTGCAAGGCACTTTGTCTTATTCTAACCAAATCCCTACACGATGACAATGTTTCCAACAGATGGCAGTAAAGTATCTTGAGAAAGGGTCCCTTTTTCTAACTCACAGGAAGATCCCATATGGACTAGCAATGGCTCTGAGTGAGTCAAATCCATGGAAAATCTATAGAATCCCTTTTCCCTATCCTCTAAACCTCATGCATCATCTAACAGTAAGATTTTCTATCTAATAACGGGCAGTTTCTGCCTGTACAAACATTATGGATACAGCTAAGGAATTACATTCCCTTGGAGGGAATCTAAGGATGCCTGTTTAATGTTTATTCCACCCCCACGAACGCTTTCCTATTGCCCAAAGAAACTACACACACCATAATTCTAGGGCAACCCAATTTCAAGCACTCTATATTGCAGATCCCATAAGGACATGCACGCAGGAAACATCCTTTGGGGTGTCCACAGACTGATTTCCCCTTCTCTGGACACTCCCCACCTGCAGTGCTAGAACCATAGTAATGACACCCATTGACATTTTGTGTCTATGCCCCAGCCTCCAGCCACAGCTGATAGGACCAGGAGTAGACACCTGACCCAAACTGAGCCAATCAGATTCTCCCTCTCCTGAGAACTGGGTATTAGAATTGATTTACAGCAGTCTCTCTGTGAGTCTCTTGGTAGGTTAAGAGTTAGGGGTAGCCATCTCTCACCAGCCAGAGCTGAGATTCAGAGAGAGAAAAACAAAATCCATGCGTAGAAAGAAACAGGACCCAGCAATGGTTTCTCATCTGGGTCCTTACCTGGGACACAGTACCCTGCTCCCCTTGGAGTCCCTGAGACACCTGGATTCTATCCCGGATTCTATACCTGCTAAAGCTACCCCAAGTGGTCCCCAGATGGGATTCAGAAGTAGGTCCCTGCTCCAAGGTCACATGCGAAGGCCAGCCCCATGAAATTAAACCCAAAAGTTTTTCTCACTTCACTCAGTACAAACTCCAACCATCACTTACAGCTGGTTCATGATCTTCTGCTGGGAGTGGAAGTTAAAGGACTTCCGACTTGCCACCATCTTCCGGAACTGCTGCTTCAGCTTCCGAAGTTCCACCTCAGCCAGCTGCTCTTTGACCTTCTCTGAAGGTTCCTGGGGATCTTCAGAGTCTTTTCTCCTGTGCTTCTTCGATTGGGTGAGACAGGGGTGGGCATGAACAACAGATGAGGTGACTAGAGAAGCCCACATTTCAGCTCAAGGGCAGAGAGCAGCAGGGGGTGCCTGGGGAAGGCTGGAGGTGGAAGACTACCCTTGTATGATGTCAACTGCTTATCTGTTACATGGAAACCCACACCCCTGGGTTGCCAGAATGGAGAGAAGCCTAGTCCTCATTATTGCATAATGCAGAGGTTGCCTCGCTGTGTGACCTTGGGTGAGTCACTTAATGTCTCTGAGCCTCCAGTCTCTCATCTACAAAATGGGCACCTATAGATTTGTTGTCAGGAGTAGATGAGCTGATATGTGCACGGTGGACAACACAATGCGTGACTCACAGTTAGCTCTCTGTACACAGGAGCTCTCATTACTTACCATCGGCATCTTGAAGGAATCCTGCTTTCCCTCTGATCAGACACCGGAACCATGGAGGTCAAAGCCAACAAACAGGTGCTCCTTTCTCTCTCTGCAGTGCCCTGTCCACGATGAGAAAAGGAAGAGAACTTGTGAGCCTCCCCTTCTGGCCGTGCAGGACCCTGCAGTACCCTCTCCCTGCCGCCATTCCCCACGCCAGTCCCTTCCTCTTCCCACCACTTGGCACATAAGGAAGACACGGCAGATGGCTGCCCAGGGATGAGAAGAGGTTTCTTGTTTTTTAAAGCAATGTTTGCCTGAAACCTGTTCCTCTTACGATTTATTATTAGGAGCCAGGCAGATGGTTCCTATGTGTCGGTTACCCTTCTGCTCCCTGAGTCCCGAAAGGAGAGGGGACAAATGGCATCAGGGCAGTGTGTCCCCTGATGGGGTTAAAGTGAGACTCACTGAGCCTCAGCTGTGGGGCACACGCACACCCCTTGCCTTTTAAAGCAGGAGCCAGTGGTACTGAGAGGCATTTTTATCATGTCACAACTTGAACCTCATCTGGCCCATAGGTATTCAGAGAAGGGGAGTGTTAACCCTATAAGCCGTACAGGGCTGTGAGACCCACTACACCCCAACTCCCAGACTTCATGGACTACATTCCTAAGGCAGAAACTTCTAGCTTTGCCACCCACTGAGGTCCTGAAGTACAGTGGTTTAAAGCATTGGCTGTGTCACTCATCAGATCTCAGCAAAAATTACTTCTCAGGGCAAGTCACTTCGTTCTGTAGGCCTCAAGTTTCCTTCTCTGGAAAACAGAAATTCTAGAAGTCACTTCAACAGGTTGCTGAGCGTGTTAGACACTGAGCCTGGCACATAGTGAGTGCTCAGTAAACAGCGGCTGGTATGATTTGGGTTGTTTACTGTGGTGAAGGTCCAGTGCAATGAGTGTTTATGAGGGTTTGAGGGACATCTAGTGTTCCTCTATCTCCTGGTAACAATACCTGGGATTTTCTGTGGGAAGCCACGCCCCTCCATCATTTTTAGTCCCTCTGGGGCTGACCCCACCCCATCACCTTCAGGATTGGAACATATGATTCTGGATGGGCCAATCAGAGGGCCAGATCCCTGGCCAATCTACATAATCCCAGCCATCTAGCCTAAGGAATCAGATCAGGGATATACGCACATGACCCTGACTAGTCCAAGCAGAGTGAATAGTGGAATTTAAGATTGCACACTCAGTAAAAGAGACTGTTTCCCGCTGCACTTGAATTTAGGTGAATCAAGTTGGGAGTGGCTGGCAGCTATCTTGACTCTGCAAGGAACCTGAGATATAAAGTTAACATGGAAAAGACAAAATAAAGAGAGATTGAACCTTGGGGATTTCAGCTGAGCCCCTGGACACAGCCAAGCCTGAAGATACCTCTAGGTCATGTCCAACACATAAATCAATGTATTCTCTTAAGGCCATTTGAGATGAGTCTTCTATCACTTGCTACCAAATGAGTTCTCATGCCTAAAGTACTGAGGTGCAGTTAGCACACGAACTAAGCCCCTACTGTGTGCTAAGCATTGCAAGGAATTCAGTGATAAGTCAGCCTTCCAGGTGCTATAAATCCTGCCCAGGATAAAATAGTGGAAAAGGCTCCACAAAGGGGGCAACTTTTAATTTGGGCTTTGAAACATGAATAGGAAGTCCACCAAGCAGAGAAGAAAAGTGGAGAAGGAATTCTGGCAAAGTGTAGACCACGGGCAAAGGTTGAGAGGCAAGCAAGTGAATCAAAGGAGTGTTCAGAGAGTGCTATGTGGACTAGTGTAGATGGCAGCACCCACTGAGAAGTGACTGGCAAAAAGATCTGGAAAGGCCTGGATGTTCTTTGAAAGCAATGATGGAATAAGATCAACTCTTTAAGAGATCAGTTCATTGCCTCCCCAACAGCCACTTCCCCTTGATGTAGAGTTGTCCCTTGAAGTAGCTTATGTGGACAGGGGTTACGCTTCCCAGCTCCTCGTAAACCCAGGTGAGGCCATGTGATGAAGTCCCACCAACAGGATGTGAACAGAGGGCAAGTGTGTCACTTTCAGACCATGACTTTTAAGAAGTGGATGTGACGTTTCCATCTTCTCTTCCCCCATATGGGAGAAGGAGCCATAGATGGGTGGCGCCACAAGACACACGTCCCAAGTCAACTGGTAGAAGAAGTCACCTACCAACTAGGAACATCCTCATTGGACCTTTACAAAAATAAATTAATTTCTGTTGTATTAAGCCAATGAAATGTGGGGATATAGTTGTTACAGCAGCTAGCTTGACTCTAAGAATATGCTAACTTCTTCCTTTCTAACAGGACTCTGACTTTGTCCCTCCTCAAGGTGCCCAGTCACAGAGGATGAATTGTGATTGGTTCCCACTAACCATAGGAACCTCACTTCCCTTTGTCAGTGATTGGTCTAAGGATGGGCATGTGACCCAGATCTGGCCAATGAGACAGAAGGAGAAGTCTAGTCCTATTCTTTTGTGACGAAAAGAACTAGTCCATGTTCTTCTTTCTTTCACTTTTGGAATTATTGTGAAGGCATGATGGCTGGTACTGCAGCAGTCATCCTGTGACCATGAGGAGAACTATCACTGTCACACTGAGGAGAACAAAGAAGAAAGATGGGGGGAAATTTAGGTCCTTATTGACAGTTTGCCACTGCCCCATCCTTGGAACTGCCTACCTTCTTGTTAAATGAAATCATGTGTCATTATTGTTTAAGGCTTTCTTATCAAGCATTTTGTTCACTGCAGCTGAGAGCATTCCTATCTTACATGATCCACTACCTTGATAATGAGTCTCACGCTGCTGGCTGATAGGACAATAGTGGCTGACAGTATAGCAACCTCTGGCTTTTCCCCGATATGTTCTAGATAGTGTCTAGAGGTTTTGGGAACTAACTGAATTTTTGGAAATTGTATTTGAAGGAAAATATCTAACGTTGGAAAATTCCCACAGGCGGGTTCCACAGCTTGATTATTTGTGGAAGAGCCTTCAAGGTGGGGGTAGAGGCTGTAACAGGATTTACCTGACTGATAAGGTCTGGGCAAAGGATGCTCGCTTTGGGACCTCTTTCAACTCTGGAACTTTATGCATTTCCAATTTCATCCCATTCAGGGGCTTTTCTATATTCAAGAGTGGTTTTGGTTCTAAGTGAATCTGTAATGCACCTTTCTAAAAGCATGACTCACGTATACCTGACATTCATTGACAGTGTAATTCTACGTCTCTGAGCCTCAGTTTCCTCATCCGTAGAATGGGGATACCCACACCCACCCTCAGCAGAAAATAATGTGCACAAAGCTCTTAGGGCAGTGCCTAGCACATAACGAGTGTTTAATGAATGTAGCTTGTTTGGGAATCAGGATTTTCAAGTATCCATTTATCTTGCCCTTGAGTTAATTTGTTGTGGTGTATGTTTTTTCCCAAGACCTGGAATTAACATACACACACAGAACCAGGCTACCCCAGGACACTGGCTTCTCTCCAGCTTCCAGATGCCCACACAGGCCTTTCCCTTTCTGGGCCCTCTGGGCTGGGCCCACTCTGTTCCCTGAGAATAGATCTACCCCCATTCTCACAGCTGGGTCTTCAGAGAGCCCCACAGGTATGCTGGCCTCAGACACACCACCCTCTCATTCAGGGGTCTCAAACTCAAGGCCCACAGAGCAAATTCAACCTTCCTTCAGTTCTGCTCAGCAGGCAGTGTTTTAAAATGTGAACGTGGGTCATGCACTCTCTCTCTCCTGGCTGCAGGCTCCACTCCTCCCTACGGCATAACCCTCCTCCCCGCCAATTCCCACATTTCCTGTAACTGCCTGGAGCCAGCAGGAATTTGAGTTTGCAGTTCTTGGGAAGAATCTCCAAGTTGCCCACTTCTGAGGACCAGTGTGTGCAACATTAAGTGCTGAGAAATCCAGCAGTCCAGTTCAGGGGGCCTCACGCAAGTGCTTCTCACTCCCTGGGCCTCAGTCTATCCACTACAGTATCTGTAGTTTGCGGCACATGATAAGCTGGTAGCAAATACTGTCTGAATGAATGAAATCTGCTGCCAGGCAGATATCATTTTTACTGTCTAATATTTAATGAGCTGGGGTAGGGGAGACCAGCTCCTCTTCTGCTGTTGAATTTTAACAAACTGCCTTTTAAAAAAAAAAGAAAAAAAGCCTGACCCATGAAGGACTCCACAGGGCCGCTGGGAGAGGCTACTATGCATATTATAAATGCCAGCTCTGAGAGAGGAGAGCTGTGAAAACAGAGCTGGGGCCGCATAACCCGGTGGAATGTTAAACATAAGCTTGGGACACTAGCCAAGCAGGGATGCAGTAACACCCACAAAGGTTTTTAAAAACTGGGGGATCATTATGGAGTGAAATGGAAGTTTGTTAGACTTTCTTGGAGTTATTTTACACACTGTAATTTATTTATGCTTAATTGAGGAGGGCCATGATGTTTTACAGGTTTAGGGCAGCCCCGAGTTTGGATGGGCCGCGGCCGGCCACGGCTTTGCTTTTCCCCAGCAGGGAACGCGGAGGAGCAGCAGGTGCAGCCGCGCAGCGGGGAAACTTACCAGGCGCCGCCTGCGGGAGCGCTGCAACCGATGTCCCAAGGCACCTGCGGTGTGTGTCCCACAGCGCCGGGAGGGCTGCTGGCTGCACGGTCACGCTGTGCCAACCCCGAGTTCCACATCAGGGTGCTCTCAGACTCCTGGAACAGGCGGCTTTGTGACCCGCACAGACCGGGGTGTTCTGCCCTGGAACGCGCTGGGAGGGCGCAGGGCCCTTAGGTAGGGGTCGGAGCAGCTGGTAAAAGAGAAGCTTGGGGTGGGCGGGCGAAGGGCGAGAAACTCCTCAGCGACCCCTTACTAGACTAGCAGGACCCTCATGAGTGACTCTTGCCTCAATGCTCTCCTTCCCTGACTCGGCACTCACACCGCCATTCACTGCCACTCCGTCTCGTCTCTCCTTCATTCCCATCTCCACTCCCCATCATCTTACCCTGACCCCTGCTCCCGCTCTCACACTCACACGTATTTACCTGCTAAGTATGAGCTTTACATGCACTAACACAAAGGAACCCGATTCTTCTTGTTCTGAAAAAAATAATAATAATTGAAGAGACAACTTTGCCAGTGCAGGGGAATTTGCCCATGAGTTTTCTTAAGGGGCACCCACCAGCACCGTCTGTGACCATAACAAGGGGAACCCCAGTCTGACCTAGGTCACCTGTGACTCCTGGCAAACATTTTTCACTAGCCTAACTGAGCCTGCTAGCTCAAAGATATACATTTTTAAATACAAATGGCCCTGAAATACAAGCTGACCACTTCCTCTGGGGCTAAACTCAAGAAGCAGCGACACTGCTGAAGGAAATGATTGGGGGTACTGGTTTTCTAGGGTAATTTTAATTTTATGTGATTTCTACCTATTTCCTTGCCCCTTGAGTGAACTGTAGCCCAGTCATACTAAGATCTCCATTCTCTTATCCCTAAACTCTTGGGATAAGATGTATTTTAGGGTAAGTACCACGTTTTTTATTTCAAGAAGGTACTAGGGTACACGAGGAAGAATGTTGGCCCCAACGCTGATGGTAGCCATGTTGTCACCATGAAGGAAGTTAGTGAGACCGTATATTTATTACCTGTGGGGTTTGGGCAACAGATCAAAATCAAACACATTAACATTTCTGCAAAGAAACATGTAAATATTAATGCCAAGTATAATAAATAAAAATTATGAGCAACCTCATATCAGGCCTTGATGACTCACAAAGTTGCCAACAAAAGTTCAGGTTAATTCAGGTGAACAATTTGCAAACCCAGGGAAATACAACCTCCAGCGGAAGCCAGAAATATGCTCTCCTGAGACAAGGAGGAGCCCGCCTTTTATAAAGTTCCTGCCCTGTTTCCCAATTTGTCCATTTTTATACAGATGAGGGATCCAAATTTTCATAGTCTGTTTGGTCCAAATAGCACTGTCCTGACTGGTCAGAAACGTGCATTCTGATTGGTCGTTATGGAGCAGCTCTGATTGGTCAGTGTATATGCAAATAAGTATATACATTGCAGGTCTCAGCCTATTGGTCGAAAGATGATGCCAAGTTCCATTACAAGGATTGACTCAGCCAACACGAACATACTAGTGAAGGAGGAGGCTGAGAGCTCAGTCTATGGCTTTTCCCTGAAATGCAGAGTGCATGGGAGGCCTCTGTCAGCAATGGCTGCTAGACTCTGGTTATGAATTTGTGCCCAGTTAACCACAGGAGTCCTTCTTGACAAATATATTCCTTCTCAAGGTTCACAAAGTGTTTTGGCACCAGTGTAACCATTTTCTTTTACAGAGGAGGAAACTGAAGCTTGGAGAAACAGAGTGACTTCTGTAGTAAGTGGCAGAGCCAAGATTTGAAGCCAGGGCTGTCTGTCTCTAGAGCTGGATGCTTTACCACAACCCTGGGTGAAACCACAGCTCCAAACCTGAGCAGTTCTTCCGTAATCTGATCTCTGCCATGTCTCTGATATTTAAAGGGCCACTCTGGCCCTCAGCTCCATACATAGCCCATTGACTCACACATTTCAAGTGTCAACAACTGAAAAATGACTAAGTTCAATTAGGTTCAGGACTTGTTAAAAATAGGTTTTCCTCAGAAGAATTTATTCTCTCTGCCTTTATGGGCACAGATCGCAGCATGCCCCATGCAGAGAAGTGCAGGGATTTTAAAATTAGAACATGCCAGAATCAATTCTGCTGAAGGGATCGTTAGCTCCATCAGCAGGGCTTGGAGCAGAGTAAGACGCCAGCTTGCCAAAACGATGAGCCAGTGGTGAGAAATGTTGGCAGTAGCAGAATCTACAGAATGGAGGAGGAAATTAGAATCAAGCTGCAGAGGGCCTGGGCAAAGGCATTTGGCCACAGACCAGGAAGGTGATTGTTCAAGTGACTCTGTAACTAAAAGGATCAGAAACCCACTTGAAATAATTCAAAATGAATTTTTTTTTTTTGCCTCTCCAGCATCTGTTTCCCCTTCCTCACTTCCTAGCAGACCCCAATTTATTCAGGTAAGCATCCCTCTCCCAATTCAGCCTATGTGACCAGGAAAAGTTGATTTTCACACACACTTCCTTATAATTACGAATCGATGGCTCTAGATTACTCTTGGCCAATCACAGCCATCCCATCTTCCTTGCCAATGAGTGGACCCAGGACCTAAGTTTAAGCCAATCTGTGCATAGCATTCTCCTGGAAACGGCAATTGGTCTAGGAATAGACACATAACTGACGGTGGGCTAATCAGACAGAAAGGAGAGACGTGTAGTCCAGGGTTGCAGGGAGATGATTTTTCTAGCTCCGTGGATGGGAACAAGGAAATATGTTGCCCCTGTTGTTGCTAGCAGCCCTCCTGTAACCATGAGGGAAGCCAGTGTGAGATCAAGGCCAACACATTATGGAAGGAAGAGTCTAGAGAGAATTACAGAACAATGTAGCTGGAACTCTGATCACACCATGCCTGAAATCTCCCTTGGCTTTGCACTTCTTATTAAAGGAATAAACAGTTTTCTTATTGTTTAAACCAATCTGGATTGCAATTTCTATTACATGCAGCCCAAAGCATGCTAAATTATATGAATATAGAGTTGTTATGTGTAAGTTGGAGACAGATCCCAAGCACCAAGACCCAGAAAGCTGTCAGAAACCAAGGCAGCTCCTCTCTCCAGCTCTCTCTCTCTCTCTCTCTCTCTCTCTCTCTGGAACCACCTGGTTTCTCAACCTGGCCTCTTATTTTTAAAGACTATTTTCTCTGCTCTCACCTCTTCCAATCATTTTGCTTCTCACAAGTTCCCATTTTGAAGCCCAGTTTTAAAAACTCAGTGTCCTAATTTCAACTTCCCAGGAAAGAATCCAACTCACCCAGTCTAGATTTGATGTCCACTGTTGGCCCAATCACATGGACGAGGGGGCCATGATCAGTTAGCACAACAGCCCCTCTTCAGAGACTCTGAAAATAATTCTCAAAAAGCGGGTCACAGGCAGGGAGGGCACAGTGGTATCATGAAAAGAACACTGGACAAGGTGTTAAGAGATGCAGGTTCTGGTCCAAACCACGCTCTGCCACTGGTTTGCTGTGTGCTCTTAGAAAAGTCAGTTGACCTCTCTGAGCCTTCATTTCTTCAGACTGTCAGGGCCAAATTAAGAATTTTAAAGCCTGAAAAGATCGTAAAATATTTCACCCCACCTATGGCATTCAAGATAAGAACAGTACCAATCCACAGATAAGGGTCAGGCAGTCTGACAGGATTCTAATTTCTGCCAGGATGGCTTTTAAAAATGAAACAAATTATTTTTTGAAAAAAATAAAAAACTTTTGGGTATCCCTACTTCACTGGTGTCCTTGGTACTAGTTTAGTTTGGCTTTGGGTAATTCAGCAAAGGAGGCCACCCATGTGCAAGCCCCACTCCATCTTTAGTCCTACGGAGTGGCCTGATCTCCATGTTGGTGGCACGTCATGCCTCCAGTCCTCCCTTCTGCAATGACTCATTGGACAGAAGACAACACCTTAGCTTAGACTAATCAGAGCTTCTTTCCCAGGAAATGGAATTTGGACACAAAATTCCCTGAGAAACAGAAGACTGACTAACAGGTATTGGTGCTGGAGCCAAGAGACTCCAGGGCTGGGGCAGCCATTTTTCCCCAGTATATACACTGCTCAAAGGTTGGCCACACACAAAGCCCTTCCCTCACATCTTCCTTGTTAAGAAAATCCTGATCTGTGTTCCAGAATTGGGTGGAAAACACTGAATCGTATAGAAACTGCACCCACCCGAGATCTTGGTGTGGCCGATGAGATGTGGGGGAAGTTCCCTGGGGAATTTTGGGACAGAGGTGCTGGCAGAACATCCAGTGCACAGAACAGAGCCCATGAGCTGAAGTGCCTGGGCCCAGGGGCAGGGGATTGGAATTCTGTTCCTGCCGCAGAGGCACAAGCCCACCAGAGCAGCCGTGGGCTGCCTACCGGCCTTTAATAAACTCCATGGCTGCCTATATCAGTTCGAGAGGATTCTGTCATTTACAGCCATCATATATCAAGATAGCAGGAGTTATCAGCATTTAGAGTTTCAGACTCCTCCCCAGTGGGATCCAGACCTGCCCCCCTCTCCACTTCCCTTCCGTTGAAGCCAGAATCACCGGTTATAATCGCAGTGGCAGACTTCTGAGATAAGGAGTGAGAAGGAATCTACACATCCATCAGAAGATAATGTGGCCTCAAATAGCAACGGCAAGAAAAATGTTTACATCCTTCAGCCCGGGAAACCTAAATCTGGAGAATCATCCTAAGAAAATAAGTAAAAAAAAAAAAAAAAAAAAAGTCCATAGACGCAAAGATGCCACTGCAACCTTATTTCTACAGGGCAAGTGGAAATAAGTCAAGACCAACAAGATAAACATGTGGAGTGAAAGAAGCCAGACACCGAATCGCTTTTACTGAAGGATGTTGTTTATGAAAATACAAAGGTGTGGAGAGTAAACCTGTGCTATTGGCAGTCAGAGTACAGGTGACCTGAGGGAGGGGAGCTGGAGCACAGGGAACTCGAAGGGGAGTCAGGGGGCTTCTGAGGGCAGAGCAAGTTCCGGTTCTTGACCTTGTTACGTAGAGAAGCTCACCTGTGAAAATTCATCACACTGCACTTCTGCTATGTCACCTTTATATATGTATATGATACTTCAACAAAACAGTACAAAGACGAACCAGAGGAGGATTTTTTTTAAAAAGATTTTATTGGAGAAGGGGAACAGGACTTTATTGGGGAACAGTGTGTACTTCCAGGCCTTTTTTCCAAGTCAAGTTGTTGTCCTTTCAATCTTAGTTGTGGAGGGTGCCGTTCAGCTTCAAGTTGTTGTCCTTTCTGTCTTAGTTGTGGAGGGCGCAGCTCAGTTACAGGTCCAGTTGCCGTTTTTCTAGTTTCAGGGGGCACAGCCCACCATCCCTTGCAGGAGTCGAACCGGCAACCTTGTGGTTGAGAGGATGCACTCCAACCAACTGAGCCATCTGGGAGGCAGCTCAGCTCAAGGTGCCATGTTCAATCTTAGTTGCAGGGTGCGGAGCCCACCATCCCTTGTAGGACTCAAGAAGTTGAACCGGCAACCTTGTGGTTGAGAGCCCACTGGCCCATGTGGGAATCGAACCAGCAGCCTTCGGAGTTAGGAGCACGGAGCTCCAACTGCCTGAGCCACCGGGCCGGCCCAGAGAAGGATTTTTAAAGTAAACTATGGCATGTCTATTACTGAGACATTCTGGAGTATTGCAAAAGAGCTATAAAAATAACCACCTCTGTGGAGCATAGTACGCCTGTATTGTTCTGCCTACATCACCCCAATTCTTTCTCCACCCTTCTCTGCTTGCCTTGTGTCCCCAGAAATGGATCATGGTCCCCATCAGCCCTGGGCTCCCTTGCCTTCTGGATTCCAGTTGGGTCTAGCCAATGGGAGAGACCATCAGGAGATCAGGAGGCAGGGGAGAGAGAGGTGGGGCATTTCTTTCCAACGCCCCCCTTGCTTTGGCATGGCGTCTCTGGTGGTAGCTGCGAACCTCGACCTCTACAGCTCCTGTCCAGGTGGGCTTCTCCCCAGCTCCTGCCTCACTGAACTAAAGTCACACTTGTTCCTGCCTTCCCCTGCCTCTTCCTACCTATCCTGTGGGAAAGGCGTCCCTCTGTTGCTAATCTCTCAGTGCCTCATCCTCCCTTCTGATGCCGTAACCCTGCCCACACTCTGAAAGAAGTCCCTTCTGTAAAGTCCTGGGACCCATCTGAGCTGGATTCAGTTTTCTTCTGGGGCCCCGAATGTCACAGCCCTTTCCCACCTTCCCCCGAGACAGGCAAGTGACTTTCCTGGATTCAGTGCAGCAGACGGTCTGCCCTCTGGTGGGGTGGGGAACCAGCCTGGGAGTGAAGCCAGCATTAATTTCAATTTGGCACCAGAAGTGGGGCCAAATGTGTCCATCATTTTAAAAAAGTAAATAACTGGGCCCTCCCTGTGTCCCATATATGCTGTCTTCCTCTCCCTGTCATGGTCCCACCCCCACAGGCGAGGCTAGCACAATGAGCTAGGGAGAAAGAGGGAAAGAGAAGATTCTGGATATTCCTAAAACCCTTGTACTTTTCTAAGTGATAAGAGCAGGGGAGGATCCTTTGTTCTGCTATTTGGTCTTTGATCCAGGTCCCTGACACACAGCTCCTAAGTCCTTTGGAATTTCCTGGGTGATAGTAGGATCTTTTGTCCTAATGAGGTGACTCTTGGTGGGCGCCTAGATGGGGGCTGGTCACCAGACAGCCCAAGCCATGATTCGAAGCTTGGAATTTTCCAGAGAGGAAAAGAGGCTGGAAATGGAGTTAATGATGGGTCATGCCCAGGTGATGAAGCCTCCATTAAAATCCCCAAAGTATGGGGTTCGAAGAGCTTCTGGGTGGAGGTGCTGGGAGAGTGACACACTTGGAGAGGACATGGAAGCTCCTCGCCCCTCCCCTGCACTTTGCCCCGTGCGTCCCTTCCATCTGGCTGTTCCTGAGATATAGCCTTTATTATATAATAAACTGGCAAACATAAGTCAGTGTTTCCCTGAGTTCTGTGAGCTGTTCTAGCAAATAATCGAATCCCAATGGGAGGAGGTCCTGGGAACCTCGAATTGTAGCCAGTCAGACAGAAGTTGTGCATAATCTGGGGACCTGCTACTTGTGATTGCCATCTGAATTGGGGGACAGTCTCATGGGACTGAGTCCTTAACTGGTGGTATCTGATGCTATCTCCAGGTAGGTAGTGTCAGTATTGAGTTAAATTATAGGACACCCAGCTGGTGTCTCAGAGAATTGCTGGGTGTCGGAAAAACCCACACACCTGCTGTCAGAAGTGTTGAGTGTGGTAGTCATGTGAGACTAAAGGAAAAACACAGGAGAAGTGAGTTTTTCCTAAACGCTCCCCGTGTGCTGTGCCTCTTTCTAGGGATCTGCGAGTATAAACCTCTTCCTCCATGACAGGCATCCCCCTGTCTGTTTGTCTTACCTCACCTGATTAAAACACATCCCGGGTCCCTTAAAACAGGCACCTAGCATGGTACCTGACACCAGGGCGCATGAGCGCCTCAGCTGCCATTAATATGATGTGGAAGATACAAACGACACCGTTCATCTCTCCGAGGGCTTATATTCTAATTGGGAAAAATCAATGTTTGCTGGGACAAGACTCAAATGGCTATTGTCCCAAGCACAACCCAGTGTCCTCTGTACATTGAGGGGCACCGCAGCCCTGGGAGAGCTCAGACTCATGGGATCCCTGGGCCTCCTCTCCCCTCCTGGGAACGTGCCAGGGGCAGAATTCTGACACAGGCTGGGCTGAGCATGGTACAGGGCAGAGGCAGCTAGGAGAGAACCGAGAACCAAGGCCAGCAGTTGGCACGGCCGGAGGAGTGGGTTCATGGGGCAGAATCTTGGATTGTTGCGCTCCAGAACTGGGCTGCCCTTACAGAGAACGTGCAACCTTGAGAAGCAGAATTTGCCAGTTAAAGGGGCTGAGTCCATTAAATCCCTGGTTTTCCTTGTTCCTCCACTCTCAGGTTTCTGGAATAAGAGCTAGGAGGGACACTCCACAGAGTACAGAGCTGATGAATTTGGGCTTCAGTCTGACAGACTGGGGTGCAAATCTTGGCTTTGCTTCTTACAGCTCTGTAGCCTTAGACAAGTCATGTCCCCTCTCTGAGCCTCAGTTTCTCTTCTGAAAACCAGGGGTAACAGATACCTATGTCACGGTATTAGGCAAAATGGTTTCTAGTGCTTGACGTGACCGGCGCAATCTTAAGAAACAAGTTGCTCTCGGTGATCACAGCTTCACCCTGGAAGGAGTAGGCTGTATCACCTGACAAGAATGTTCTTACGTAGATAAGTATGCCAATTATGTTTCTTACTGCTTTGGAGTATACAGCTCTTAACAAGCACATGCCACTTGGCTACAGGCCACCTGGGTTCCTGCCAGATATATATATATATATATATATATATTCTACATAAATATATCCTACATATATATATCCTACATATATAGCCTACATATATATATATCCTACATATATATATATATATATATATATATATATATATATATATCCTACATATATATCCTATATATATCAGTGCTTAGGCTAGCACATAGTAAATGTACAATGACTTGCTGATTATTATTCAGGAAAATCTAATTAGGGACTTGATTAGCGTCGACTGTCAGGAAGGAGAGCAGAGTATAGTTTCTGGGTCTTCCCAAGTACACACCAGTAGATTGTTCTAGTGGTCATAAATATTCACTGCCCATCCCCTGTTGAACTAGACATGGTCAATGAAATATGGAGAGAAGTGACACGTCACTTATGAACAGAAGCTTGAAGAGCTAGCATGTGGTCCGCCAGGCTCTCTCCCCTCTGCCACAATGCTTGGCAATTTCCAGGTAGCAGCTGCTCCCTCAGGTTGGGTCTCCGAGCGAGCAGGACCACTTTGCTCCTTAGTGGGCATAGAATGTATCAGTCACGGCAGCCAACAGGAAAACAGAAACTACAGCCATCATTTTCACAGAGAATTAGAACGGATATTGGAGAACTGAAAAAGGCTGCAGGTTAGAGTGTCACCACCCAGAGGCTCGGAGGAGAGGCCCCTCAGAACTGGGACTCAGACCTCTGAGTGGGGGGTGCTTGGCAATTAATATTTCTGTGGGGACACAATAAGTTTGGTTCCAGGGTGTGTGTATAAAAATACAGACTGGAACCAATGTCCACTGACAGGATGCAGAAGTGTTTCTTAGGTGACAGTGACAAGAACAGGAAGTAGCAAGTCCCTTGTCTTTCTTCCAGATTGCAGTCTCTAGCACATGCCCCCTATTGGAACAGCCTCCCAGGAGCACCTGACAAAGCAGGAGTGTGGCTTGTGAGGACCCAGTCCCAGCTAAGTATAGAAGGGCAGCTTTGGAGCTGAGCGACAGCAGCTTAGTAACCGGCATATGGAGTGAGAGTGAGAAACACCTTCTATATACCGCTGAGGTATGGGGCTATTTGTTACTCTGCATAGCCTAGTCTGTCCTAACTATCCACTAGTCTAGTCCCCAAGTCTAAATCCTGAGTCCTCTCCAAGTATAATGTGGGGTTTTCCTTCTTACCTCTTTGCCTCCTCGCCTGCCTTATATCAAATGCTTTCCTTTTCTAAGAGGTTCTAGAAGCCTCTAAACCCCTAAATATTGGTACTTTGCAAGCGGAAGAAAGTGTGGCACAGAGAGGCAAAGAAACTTGTTCAAGGTCACACAGTGCATTACTTGCAGAACTCATACTTGCCCCCAGGATTCCTGACTCCCAAACCTCGTTGCATGGGGGAACCTGGTATTAAAAACAACAAACATAATAACAGATGCCCAGATCTCAATCCCGGTAATTCAGATGTAGGAAGTCTGAGGGGGTCTTGAGAGTGTGTATGTCTAACAACAACAATACATGCAAATATTTACATAGCACTTTCTTTGTGCCAGGCACAGTCCTAAGTGCTTTACATATGCGACTTCATTTAATCCTCACAATAATCTTAGGAAGTCTGTATTATTCTTTCCCATTTTACAGATGGGAAAACTGAGGCACATCTCTATAACAAGCAGGAAATCTGATGCTATGGAACATCATATTCGTGCAGTAATTGCAAGTTGGCCCACAGTGAAAACATTTAAAAATCAGGAATATTCATGCAAGAGAAAATAAAGAGTACAGTGGTTAAGAGCAGAGTGCTGAAGCCAGAATGATCAGTTCTGAATCTAGGGTGACCAACAGTGCTGGTTTTCCTGGAATGAAAGTTTCCTGGGACACAGGACTTCCAGCGCTGAAACCAGGACCGTTGGTCACCCTATATTCTAGTTCCACCACTCACTAGTGTGCAACTTTAGGGCAAGTTATGTGACGTCTCTGTACCTCAGTTTCCCCATCTGTAAAATGGGAGTGATAACAGTATCTACCTCAGAATGTTCTGTCCATATTTAAGGTGTTTCTAAACTGCCTGAGTGTTTGCCATTTATATGCTTGTTAAAACTTGGATTTCCAGATTTACTTTCCTTGAAAGATCGGAAGATCCAGCAACAAAGGACCTACATTCTTACCTATTTATTTAGCAAACATTCACATATAGTGCTTTTTGCTACAGGCCAGGCACTGTTCTAGACATTTGCAGACATTCATTCATTCAGAACATCTCCATGAGATGGGTTCTATTATTGTCCAGTTTTACAGATGAGGAAACTGAAGCACAGGGAAGGAAGTAACTTACCCAGTGTCACACAGCAAGAGGCAGAGTCAGGAGCCAAATCCCGCCCAGCTGGCTCATTTGGTGACAAGCACCTAACACTGGGTTGTAACTGCCCCCTTGAGAAGGGCATGAATTCCCCAGTTCACCCCAGCCCCCCACCTGAGTTTCTATTTCCACCCCCACATCCCAGGGGGTCTCAAACACAATGGTAAGTTTCCTAAATGACCCCAGTGAGCAAGCCTGAGGTCACCACGTCCAACTTTCATTTCTTTGGTCCCAGGTTTTCTCGAAAATAGTCCTCTCCTCTGAGAGACTTAGATTCAGCCAATGGCTCAGGATCAGCGGAGAGTCTGGCCAGACCGGATCACCCGCCGTGACCCCAAAATTCACTCATGCACACCTGCTCCTGAGACATGTGCTGATTAATAACAGCAGGGAGCTTGGGGATGCTGTGTTTTGCACCCTCTGGGGACATCTCTGAGTTGAACATGGCGGCAGCCTGACGTAGGGCTGTAGCTGAACACGCATCTCCTCCCTCCTCATCCCCATCCCTACCCTGCCCCCAGCTACCTACCCTGCCCTGAATTTGCACCATTTGAAAGTTCCACCATATTCCACATAATTTAATGTCCCAGAAAATAAAAGCTGATCAAGTCAATGGTCATTAAAGAATTTGAGAGTGGCCAGAATGTTCTGAAATCATCTTGGTCAGGGCTGTGTGATAAACGTCTGTCCAGTTTTCCTGCCTCCTTGCAGACAGCATGCCAGTTTCCCTCGTCTACTCTTAGTCCGTGAGGTTTGGGGGGCTGCCCCCACACTGTGTGGATGCAGGTGGCCTGGCCCACGGGAGCTGCATTCCTGTTTCAAGGCCACAGCTCTTGCCAGATTCCAGAACAGCCTCTCCCCTCTGCTCCCTCAGGACAGGCGCTCCCTGCTCTGCCAGTCCCAGGAGTGTCACCAGCCCCTGCTGGTTCCCTCTCCCCTGCCCACAGCTCTGTTACAAGTGCCTTCATCAGACACCCCTGTGTCTTGTGCAGGACCCTGACTGACTGATACACCTGGAGTTGGATACACCAGCAGCCCCTTCGAGGGCTGAGTACCCCTTTCACCCCCAAATCTGTTTTTCGGCCCCCTTTACCTTTTTGCCCTGAGCCCAAGGACTCACCTGCTTCCTTTTCACTGCAAACGCTGCTTGCTGCCACCCTCTCTCTTTCAGGGCTGCCCTTCTCACACTTAGCTTCAGACTGGGGTTCAATCTCCCAGCCACCCTCTCCCTCACCACTCTGAGTTGCTTTCACTGTGCACCAGGCCCTGTGCTCGGGATTGCACAGGCATGAACCCCTACAGGGAATCCCACGTGGGGAAGGCACACAGCTTAAGCCATCTCCCAAAATTCAGTCAGGGATGAACCATTTTCCAGATTTGGCAAATCATTGGTGGGCAGGAGGGCATGGTGGTTATAGGCTTGGACTGTGGAGTCAGATAGACCTCAGCGTAAATCCCACTTCTGCCATGTGCTAGCTGTGTGATTTGGGCAAGTGACTTAACCTCTCTGGGCCTCTGTTGCTTCATTCAGGCTGCCGTGTCCCACAACTCCAGGAGACATCATTCATGTGCACCAGAGGGTACCATTTACACAAACTGCTGAGTGAATGCTACCCCTGGAGTCCTAAAACGAGTGACGCTGACAATGACCCAACACCTCCCTGGGTCTTTGTTGTCAGAATTCATTATGGCAAGAGTAAGCACTCAGCAATCATCCCAATGACCTTAGCAGTCTGTCCCGCCACCTTAAAGTCCATTCTAAACTCGACCTCTGGTGTCTCCAACTCCAGCAAGGAGTTCTCCTGTCTGATTTTGTGGCAGACATTATCAATCAATCCTGGCACTCTTTCCCCAGATCCAGGATGCAGCACTCTAGGCAGGCAGCCATTACCAAATGATTCAGGCAGTCTGTCAAGAAAAAAACCACATTTGCTTTTCCTTCTCAAGACTGTAATGTCCTTGAGAGCAGAAGTAGAGTTCTTAATCAGCTCTGCCCACTCCTGCCCCAAAATAGCGGTAAGTTGTCGTATATTAAGGACTCGGGAAATGTGTGGATGGACAAATTTGGCTTTCCTTCTTACTAGTATGTGTTTGGGTAAGTCCCTTCATACTTCTCATGTCAAACAGAAATGGAAGCTCAGGAGCATGTAGGGACATGCCCAGGGTCACACAACTGGTAAGAAAGGGAACAAAATGATATCAAACAGAGACAATAAGATCTCCTTCACTGTCTGCTGGTAGAGGTGTGGATTCATGGGAAACTCTTAGCACACGCTTGGCATATCATGCCAGACTTCTGTTTCCTGGCCCCAGCCTTGCATAAAACTGTCCTCTGGGGCTCTCTGGCCAAAATCCTTCCTTGATATGAGAACACAGAAGGTCCCAGAAAGCCCAGGTTATTGGCTCACAGTCTTGTGAGAATGCACCCTCTGGAACATTGAAGCAGGTAACCGAGAACTTTCTAGAACGCTGGGCTGGATCCAGATGCTGTGAGATCACACACTTGAGACCTCAGTTTGCTCAGCTAAGAAGCTGAGGTTGAAATGCTGATCTCAAAAGACCCCTCTGACATTCAAAGCGGCCTTCTCCCGCTCCCTCCCTTGTGGCCCAAAGCAAACTGGTGGGTGGCATGTTATATAAGGAGTCTCCCAGCTTGTTGTGCAACTCTGGGCTGCCACACAGCTGCAGGACAGGGGACCCAGGAGGCTGGGCCTGACTGAAACAGGACAACTTCCAGTGGGACCTGGCCATGAAGGCATGAACACTGATGGGCTACCCTAGCATGGATTTTAGTCCTTCCTTCCTTCCTTCCTTCCTTCCTTCCTTCCTTCCTTCCTTCCTTCTTCCCTTTCTTCTCTCCTTCCCTCCCTTCTTCTTCTTTCTTCTTTTCCCTCCTCCTCCACTTCCTCCTCTTCTTCTTCTCTCTCTCTCTCTCTCTCTCTCTCTCTCTCTCTCTCTCTCTCTCTCTCTCTCTCCTACTCATAACCTACTCATAACCTACTGATTGAAAACATGGGTTCGAATCCCAGCTCTACCTGTTACCAGCTGTATGGCCATAGGCAAGTTGCTTAAACTCTCTGGGCCTCAGTTTCCTCTGATAATAACAGTACCAACCCTCCCAGTCCAGGCTCACAGTCCCTGGCCTCACAGAACCTATAGCCTACGAGAGGAGACCAGGTTTAAATAAATAAATATACAATTAATTGATTAGCAGTGGGCTAAACACTATGAAAGACCATCTAAAGAAGGTTCCTGAGCTATTCTTGCCAAAGAGCAGGGGAGTCAGGGAATATTCCCCAGGGGAAGTAGGAGTTTGTAATTGTCTTTATTGGCTTGTCTGTTTGTTTATTGTCTCTTTCATTAGCTTGTAAGCTGCAAGAGGGCTGGGATCATCTATATTTTATTTACTAATGTTTACCTGGCATTGGGAGGCACTCAGTGTTTGGATGATGAATGAATGATATTCCACTGGAGACCAGAAGGATGAGTAGGAGTAAACCTAGTGAAGAGAGTGGATGGAAGAGTATCCCAGGCAGAAAGAACAGCAAGTGCAAAGGCCCTGTGGCTGGAAAGAGGTTGGAGTGTTTAAGGAAATGAAGCAAGGATGGTACGTCTGGAGCAAGCAGAGTGACAGGGAGTGCGAGACAGGCCACATAAGGCCTTGGGAGCCACATGGTGGATTTTCTCCACCAAGTGCCCAGCCAGGGCTGTAATGGGGGCTGAGCTGGGATGTCAGAGAGGCCTGGGGTCAAATCCCAGCTTCCCCATTTTCCGCGGCATGACAAGTCAATTAACCTCCATGAGCCCCAGTACCTTGTTTGCAAAGGGGAAATAATACTAGTAATTTATTGCATGGGGTCTGGGGAGGGTTATGGAATATAAAATGCTAAGCACAGTACCTGGCACACAGAGACGCTCAAGCAACATATTTGTAGTTATAATAACATCATTATGACTGACCCATGTCTCCTCGTTGTCTGTCACTGTCCCCTAAAGCTTAGTCTTCCCTTAAGGAGGGCCCCCATCTCCAGAAAGCCCCACAGGAACATAGCTGTTCTACCCTCCCCACTCATTCCAGGCTCCAGCTCCCTCAGGCCCTCCTGGGGCTGTTCTCCTTGAAATTCCTGCAGCCAAGACTCTGAAGAGATGATTCCCTTGGCTCAGGGCAGAATCTGCATCCACGTTGCTAAGCAACCAACCCCCATCCAGATGCCAACTGCAACCTGGGATGAGCATCAGCACTCTGGGGAGGGCCACCTGGGATGTCCCCAGGACCACAGGCTACAACCAGGGCTGTGGCAGGGGACAGCCAGGGAAGATGGCTCATGGAGGGTCAGTATATAGCAATGGAAAGCCCTGGGGTCAAGGACAAATCCAAGTGCATTCAGACTCAAGCTGTGCAATTTACCAGCTGTGCTGCCTTGAGCATGTCAGTGAATCTCTCTGAGCCTCAGCTTACTCATCTGCACAATGGGATGCAGGCCAACCACAGATCCGTCATGGGGATTACACGGATGACGTACATGACAATGCCCAGCACAAAGCAGATGCTCAAAGAATCTTGAAATACGGATGTATATCCAGGGATGAATCCACTAATCAGGGGTAATCAAGTTCAAACTCCGCAACCTGCTCTGCATGGTCCGCTGACCTGATCCCCCAATTTTCTTCTGTCAAACTAATTACCTACTAGTCCAGGCTTTCTCGACCTCGGCACTACTGACTGTTTTTAAACAGCTTTATTGGCATATTATTTCCATATCACACAATTCGTCCATTTAAAGGGTACAATTCAATGCTTAGTCGTACATTCACATGTTTCCTGCTAAAAATTGGATTTCTTTTACTTTCAAAGAGGGAGACTCTAGAATGGACACTAGGGGATACAGAGCAGCCTTTGCCACAGCTTCAAATTCCTATTCTGTGACTTGGGGGTAACACTAGTTCTGCCTCCTGAGGTATAAAGAGTAAATGGCAATACATGCTAGTGGTTATTATGAAGATTAGTAAAACACCTTGGCAGCAAATAAGGAGGAAGAAAAAGCAGTGTTTTCTGTGCCAAGTAGGGCATGTGCCCAGGTTCAGTCAGGTAGACTGACTGGGTAAATGACAGGGAGCTGCCCAGAGAGAACACCAGAACCTGCTCTAACGCCCAGAGAGCAGTCAGAGATAAAGGAGTACCTCCCTTCGCCTCCAGCAAGCGAGCCAAAGTCCTCAGGAACAACCTGTGCTTCTAAGAGGCCAAAGGTGGCCCTCGCATTAACTTGCACCATTCATTTGTGTCTCCAACCTGTCCTCAGGAGCTTGGGTGAAGCGGGGCCTGGCCTCCTTTGAAACGGGGCAGGGTCTGAAGATGGTAACTAGGGGATGGGTGAGAGTGGATGGCAGTGTCAGCAACAAATTCCGAGAGGTATTTACCTAGGAATACCCAGGTATTCCAGAATATCCCTGAGTGTCCCACGAAAAGGCACTTCCTTGAGCCTATTTATGCACCAGCCCTGTTGCCCCCTCCCTGTCACTCTCTCACCCCTTTCCTTGCTTTGCCTTGTTTTTACTTTCATTGCCATTGTTTTTCTCTGCTATTATACATTCATTTGCTGTTTACGTCTCTGCTGTTTATCAACCCCTCCGTGAGCTTCATGACAGTGGCGACCTTGTCTTCTATTTTCCTTGCACCCTGCACAGTAACCGGCGCACAGTAGGTACTCAATAAAGGTGCTGAGCGTGTGAGTGAGTGAATGAGGACTTGGGGTGTTAGGACAGCTATGGGGGTGAGCTAGATACCACCTGGCCTCCAGGAGATGCTGGTGTTTAACCAGGGCTCCCAGCTCAATCCGGAGATATAAGGCCTCGGAACTCTCAAGGCCAGACAGGATTAGCCCCCTTCTAAGAGGGTCTGGAGGCCAGACAAGGCCTGGGGTAAGGTCTCCATTTGGTAGATGAAGACAAAGAAGTAAAATGACTCAGCAGAGACCAGCTCGGACACAGGCAGCAGGGGGAGGCGTGGCTTCACCAAAGGTGCTCATTTTCTCAGCCCCATACACTCCCATGGGTTTGCAACAGATAGTGAGATGATGGTGACAGCGAACGTCAACGTAACAAACACTGTTTACCAGATGTTGTTCAGAGCATTTTACTACGTTAACTCATTTAATCCTATGAAGTAGGTAATGTGGTTATCCCCACTTTCCAGAAGGGAAAGTCGCGGCAGAGGTTAGGCAACTGGCCAAGGTGACAAGGCTCAGAAGTGGCTGAGCAGGGACTGGAGCACGTGATCCTGGGCATCGTGTCAGAGCAAAACATCTCGCCATCATCCTGCCACCCAGGAAGTCAAAGTGCTGCCAACGCCTTCTCGTCCCAAGACCAGGATCGGGGTGACCCACGCCTGCCCTCCTCTTTCTTGAATTCCCATTGGGACCACAAATTTTGCCTTCATGCATTGTTCCCTGGTGAGAGGGGTTCCCTCATGGTCAGACAGACTTAGGTTCAAATCCCAGCTCAGCTACTTCCTAAATAAGTGAAGAGGGATAAGTGACATCACCTTTCTGAGCCTGTTACCCCATCTGCAAAATGGAGCTGATGATGTTTTACCCGGGAACAGATGTGAAGACTGGGTGAGGAAATCCCCCCAAGCTCCGAGCTCCCTACATGTCACGCTGTGGAGGAAATGGTTGCTGTGTTTCTTCCCACCAGTCTTGCCTCCTCTGTCCCCTTCTGCTTCCCCCCAGACCACCTCCCACCCCAAATTAGCAACCTGCTTGCTGACCTTGCCAGAACCCTCCCACCTTCCAGAGGATCAAAGTCAGAGAAATTAAAGGCCCAGTGGAATCCCTTCAGACTCCAGTGCTTAGCAACCCAGGCAATTTAAGAAATCTCTGGGATTTGAGTCCCGAGTAAATCAGATGTTAAAAAAAAACAACCAAAAAAACCCAAAAAAAACCCAAACTCTAAACCCTGTAAGGAGCTAAATCTGGTGCCCCACAAAGCTATTTTTTAAAAATGTCCTTTGGGCATTACTGAGAGGTAAGAGTTTTGAGTATTTGTATCTTAGGGCTGCCTAACCCTCTCAAAGGGCTCAGGGTCAAGGGAGATGTTAAAAATACAGGGTCCCCAGATGAATGCAAACGGAGGGACATTCTCCCCAACAAGTGGTCTAGATGCTTCAAAATGTCAAGGTCATGAACGACCGAAAAACAAAACAAAAACAAAACAAAAAAAAGTCTGAGGAATTCTTTCAGATTAAAAAGGACAAAAAAGAAATGACCACTAAAAGCATTGTGTGATTCTGGATTATTAACAAAGGCAGGTGGAGGACAATTAGGGAAATTTGCTATGGAATGTGGCTTCGATAATAGTACTGCATGGTGTAGTTACGTAAGAGAATTTCCTTGTTCTTAAGAGGCATCACATTTGCAACTTCTCAAATGATTCAGAAACAAACAATATGCATATTTATATATGGAAAGAGAAATGATGGCGCAAATGTGGCAAAAATCAGGATAAATCATATACATGAGTCCTTTGCACGATTCTTGCAACATTTCAGCAAGAGTGGAATTATTTCAAAGTGAAAATATTTTTTTTTATTATTGGGGAAGGGCAACAGGACTTTATTGGGGAACAGTGTGTACTTCCAGGACTTTTTTCCAAGTCAAGTTGTTGTCCTTTCAATCTTAGTTGTGGAGGGTGCCAGTTCAGCTCCAGGTCCAGTTGCCATTGCTAGTTGCAGGGGACGCAGCCCACCATCCCTTGCAGGAGTCGAACTGGCAACCTTGTGGTTGAGAGCCCACTAGCCCATGTGGGAATTGAACCGGCAGCCTTTGGCGTTAGGAGCATGGAGCTCTAA
The DNA here is from genome assembly GCF_036562045.2 of Rhinolophus sinicus. Taxonomy (NCBI): domain Eukaryota; kingdom Metazoa; phylum Chordata; class Mammalia; order Chiroptera; family Rhinolophidae; genus Rhinolophus; species Rhinolophus sinicus. The sequence continues at coordinate 33,239,700 of NC_133765.1, forward strand.
CCGCCTGAGCCACCAGGCCGGCTCGAAAAGATTTTTTGTAAAGGCAGATTCCCGAGTCCCATCCCCTAGAGAGCCCAGTTCATTGGATCTTTGGAAGCGTCCAGGAATCTGCATTTTAGCAAGCTCCCCAGGGGATTCTGGCCAGGGAAGCCTGACTGTAATTCTAGCTCTGCAGAAGCCTGGGGCTTTCTTTCCTATTCAGAGGGCAGAGGCACAGCTCCTCTGGTTTTCACCCTCCTTCCCCCGCTATTCTAGGCAACAATCAAGGAGCCACTAATGGAGGGTGTTGCAAACCAACAGCGTAAGAGGTTCCTCCAGATTTTTCCCAAGAGCAGAGCTTGTTCCGAGCCTCTCACCCCCTTATAATTACATGACTTAAAATACAATTGCTAAAGACAATCTGCTGGGGAAGGGAAATAGAAATGAACTGTGGTAAAGAGAAGCCCACCAAGACAGGCTAAAGGGGCACCGGGAGGACCAGAGGACGCAGGGATGAGGATGACATCACCTGGCTTTAATCCTCCTTAGTCATTTTCATTTGGGACATTGGCAGCTGCAGTCATTTCTTAATGTATGGGAGGCACCAACAGCTCAGCTCCTCGTTAGTGTTTAAATATGCCAGGGGGCTGTCTCGCCAAGACAGGGCTGCCTCTCGAAAGCAAAGCAGAGCCTTGGAAAAAGTGACTACACCCCGAAAGGCAATCAGAAGGAAAACAACTCAGGTGGAAATGCAACAGCCTAGCCAGAGGCTTGCAAACTGCTTTAACCAGATCCCACAAAAAGAAATACATTTGCATCACAATCTGGTTCTCTCTCTCTCTCTCTCTCTCTCTCTCTCTCTCTCTCTCTCTCACACACACACACACACACACACACACACACACACACACACACACACACACAATGATGGGCTTGAAATGCTCCATCCTCCTCCAAGGAAGGCTTTGTTGCCCCAGCTTCTGGGAGTGCTACCTGCAGAGAGCCTCCAGCTGTCAGCCCCTTGGGCTGAGTCCCTGCCTCACCTTCAGGGAGCCACCTTGCCCAAGGTCACAACCCTTTCCTGGGGTGGCTCATGTCCAGTGACTAATTAAGGGAAGGATAAAGACCTGGCTATCCTGGCCCAACACAAGACAATTCTGAAGACCCAATTTAACTCCTGGGTCCTAGATTCCTTGCGGGGTTAATCAAGGTTATTGCTGAGCCCCCATATTAGGTTGACCTCACCCCTGCCCACTCCTGCTTCCTGCCCCGCCCTTCCACAGGAGTTGATCTCAAGGACATTCCCATACACTAACCTCTGTCTCAGGCTCTGCTTCCTTGGAGAACCTAACCTGGGACACACATAATTAAAACAATAGTGCTGCAACAACACTTATTCTTTTTATGTGTGTGCATTCTCGTTATTATCTATGCTATTTTTTATGTTGGTCATGACCCAGTAAATTATTTTTGTGACTCAGCCATGGATTGAAAATACTAGCTTGAACTATGTCCATGAAGCACAGAAGATGGTCTGTATGTACTTTGGGTTGTCTTTGGCTACAAGTGAAAAAATGCCTGGCTAAACATGGATGAAATAAAAGAGGTTTACTTTTTACATAACAACTGATGTAGAAACTGGTGGTCTGGTGGTTCCAGAGTTTGTTCATAACTCAACAACTTCAAAAACCCAGGTTCTTTCCCTATTTCTCCACCATCCTTGACGTGTTGGCCACGTCTCCTCATAGCCACAAAATGGCTGCCACTGCTCCAGGCATCATATCCTTACACAACCATCTCCACAGGAAGTTGGGGTGGGAAGCATCTCTTCACACATTCCTTTTAATTCAGGAAGAAAAAATTCTGCAGAAGCCCCAGGAGCAGACTTCCCTTATTTCTCACTGGCCAGAACTGGGTCACTGTTCATGTTTAAATCAATCTCTATCATCTAAAGTTCCATTAACAAAGACAAAAAGGTGAATGGGGGTTGGTAAGCAGCCAACAAGGTCTGCCACAGTCCATGTCAGGTATCCCATTCAGTTCTTATTTCCTTCTAGGGTCTAATGTCAAAGTTCCTGAGGTGGGGCAGAGTCACTGATTTTAGGCAGATTCACAGCAGTCATACCACTGCTCAGCACCCCAGACCCACAACAGACATCACTAGTAGATCACAGAAGTCTTTCCCACTGAGCAGGAATGTGATTTCACAATGTATTCCAACAAAGTACTTCATGCACCCATTACCAACCTATTAGAATTAGAATCTGAGATGCAATCTGGTTCTTGCCCTATCCTCCAGACCAGAGGATAACAATGGAAGCAGATATGAGGATGATTAACCAATTTTTGCTCTGTATTTTCAGAACACTCTCTAACCTTCTCTCCTCAGTTAGAATATTTCCTCCTTCTCTGGGCCTATCTAAATCCTATTTGTCCTTGAAAGAGGCCCAACTCAAGCCTGATTCCCCCAGGAATTCTCCCTGGTATAACCTCATCTAAAATTATTTGCTGCTCACTGATCAATCTTAACAATACTCAGAGCAGGATAACCAGACATTGTGGGCCTACTACCAGTTTACAAGAAATATGGGGACTAACATTAAATGACACATGGGATGTAATTAGCAAAAATCTAAAATGTCAGACGCTAAAGAACCAAAGACTTAGTGTCATTAGCAAGTAAATGACATTTTAAAAAGGAGGGGAAATTTTGTCGATTTGTATCAGTTATCTGTTTGCCACAATAGTGCTATGTAATAAGCCACACTAGAACTTAAAATAACAATTATTTCTCATGAATCTGTGGTCAGATGGGCAGTTCTTTTGGTCTAGGGCAAGCTCAGTGGAATCGTGCAAGACATCTCAAGGCCCAGACTCAGAAATCATCACTTCTGCTGCATCCTATTGGCCAAAGCAAGTGACATGATCAAGTCTAGATTCCAAGATGGGGACACAGACTCTACCTCTCAACAGAAGAAGCTGCAAAGTCACATAGCTGAGGCAGTGGATACAGAGGCCATTTATTGCAATCAATCCACCACAAGTTTGAAAGAGATCAAGTATATATCAACCAAATGCAATGTGTGCTCTTGTTCAGATCTGGATTTAAGCAAAACAACTGTAAGACCTCATTTTTGTGGTCATTAGACAAAACTGAACACCGACTGAGTATTAAATGATAATAAGGAATTGTTGATTTTTAACACAATAATGGTATTGTGAATTTTTTCAAATGCCCTTATTGTTAGAAGTATTTGTGGGTGGAATTATATGATGCCTGGGATTTATTCTAAAATATTCCATCAAAAAAGGAAATGGGGGGACAGATAGTAGATGTACCAGAATGACAAAAAAGTTCATAGCTGTTGAAGCTGGGTAACGCACATGTGGGGGCTTATATTACTATTCTCATTACATTATGTGTATATGTTTGAAATTTTCCACAAAAGAAATGTTTTAAGATTGTTCAGCTTTCTTCTGCTCAGGTAATTTCAGAGTGTTGCGTGATTATCACTGATGGCTCAAGAACATTACAGAGAAAGTCTTTATTTGGCACTCACCTGTCTTTAACACCTATCAAACACTCATTAATTTCTCTTTATAGCAAAATGAGAGCAGGTCTCAGGCTCCAGAGCTCTTGGAAGGAAAAGGATATGGCAAGCATTTCATATCATTGCTTGATTGTCACTGCATTTATTTCTTACTATTACCTTTTCTCTACCATGAGTGATGCTGCCTTTCTCTTTATGAATAGTGACAAGAAGTTCTCTTTTTAAATAAATTAAGGTTATAAACAGGAACTTTTAAGTGATTAAATCAACAATACAGATAGTAAAAGGTTATGCTAAAACTGTGAAGATGGTTGTTTTCATTAAGGTCGACTACGTGCTCTAACAAAAAATTCCAAATCTCATTGGCTTCATGTAATAAAGTTCTGTTTCTCATGTTACAGCCCAATGCATGGCACAGGGGTGGGGGTTCTGCTCCACAGAGTCATTTAGGGACCCAGGCTCCTCCCAGCTAGTAGCTCTGAAAACCTCCAGGCCTTGGGCTCCACCATTGGACCTTCTGCATTCAGCTGGCAGACTGGAGAAGTGAGAGCAAGTCTACAGTGTCACATGGGAGGATTTGGGGACTGCGCCTAGGCATGCATACTTCACTCCAGCCCACATTCATTAGCTAGAACTTCATCACATGGTCCCATCTGGCTGCAAGGGAGGCTGGAGATGTAGCCATAAGTTCAGGAAGAAGGGGGTTTGGTGAACATTTAGCATTACCTCTGTCAAAGTGCCCCTCAAATGACGGAAATTTGAGAAAAAAACATTCTAAAAGATGAAGCCCAAATGCCTCAGTGGGGCACAGAGAGGCCTTTATGATTCCGGCTATATCAGTCATGGTTCAGACCAGAGAACCACTATGAGCACCACAGAAGAAAGGATTGATTACAAAGGTTAGGCTGTGTACTATTGTGGGAGCTGGCACAGGAATCTATTCAATGATCTTGTCTCTGTATCACTTAGAGCAGCTATCAAGGAGAAAGGCTAGGCATGAATGAGAACAAGGACAAATTGGAACCTGGGAAGATGAACTTGGATCCACAGACAATTGGAACTTGTGTCCACACTGCCTGGGGCCCTGCCTTAACCTTCAGAGCATAAAAAGCATGGCTTCAGTTTCACTTCTACCTTCCAAATCTCACACAAATTTCTCCTTAGTCAGTGCTAACCCAGGACCATACAGGGCAGGTAATTCTGGAAAAGTTCTTGCCTAGATGGACACAGTACAAGCACTTCATGGGCCTGTGGACCACTAGCCTCACCTCCACCCCTCCCCAGCTCATACCTTCCACTCCAGCCGTGCCAAATACTTGTTTTTCCTCAACTATACCAGACATTTCCTCACTTTATCCATGCTATTCCCTCTCCCTGGAATGTTCTTTCCTATGATAGTCTTGTGCCCAAATCCTCCTCAGCCTTCCAGATCTGGTCAAATGTCACCTCCTCCCAGAAGTCTTCCCTGAAGTCCCCAAGCAGAGATGGGAGAGTGATGGAGCCATAAATACAGTGGAAGGTTGTATAATATGCCATGTGATCCTTCTCCATAAGCCTTGAAATCTTCAGCAAAGTTGCTAAATGCACTAAATACTGAGTATGACTGGATTTCGTCTCAAAACTAGGGATGAGACTGGGCTTCACATCTGGGTTTTACTCAGACTAGAAGCAAGATAGCTCACACAGGCTCATGTGAGCCCCGAGACAGGGAAACCCATGAGGGTGAAGCAAGTGTATTACCCTGTCCTGTTGATTGATGCTGGACTTGGACTTGGCCATGCAATTGTTTTCAGCCAATGGAGTGTGGGCAGAAGTGATATGCTAGTTCTGAGCCAAGGCGTTAAGAAACTTTACATGTGTCTGCTCACCTCCTTGCACTTCTGCTATTCACCATGAAAGGAATATACCTGAGCAATTGCTGATCCAAAGAGTATGAAAGACCTGTTGAACAAACATATAGAACATACCTGAACTCAACTGCAGCCCGGAGCCAAGCCCAGGTGATTCCAGAAGAGCCACAGTTCACCAGGAAACTAATGAGCAAAAAAATAAGTGTTGTTGTTGTGTCATAGCTGAATTGAGACATAATTCACATACCATAAAATTCACCCATTTAAATAGTACGTCAATGGTTTGTGTGTTTTTTAGCATATTCACCGTTGTGCAACCATCTCTACAATCAGCTTTAGAACACTTTCATCACCCCAAAAGGAAAACACATGTCCATTGCGTTAGCAGTCTTTCCCCATTTCCCTGTTTGTTACATAGCATTATGGCAGCAATAGCTGACATACTCATATACACAGGTGTTGGAAACACGCCCAGTGTAGGCAAGTCCACATTTGACATTCTCCTTGCAGAAGTTCAGAAGAAAGGTTTGCAGCCTCACAGACTCCCCTACACACATTCATACGATAGTACACACATGCTCAGACATGCTTCTATAAAGACACACATTCACACTCACAGACTCACACTCATCTTCACTGACACAAAGATTCATATACAAATTCACGTGCACAAACTCACAATTACATGCTTGTAGACACACACACCCAGAGAGCAATTTCCCAAACTCCAGTCATTCCGATGATTCATCATAATTTTTTCCACATCTGCATATCACATATGCTTTCGTTTCCTTAATTTTTTCCTTGAACTGTCTCACATTTTTTATTTAAATAAATTTGTTTTTAAAATAAAGTGCTATACACAGACAGACCTCCTCCTTCCCAGTTACTCTTGCCCTTTCTTTCGGCCACATCCAATCCTACCCATTACAAGCATGAGAAGGGGGCTGAGAGCCACCACCTCCAGGAAGCCTTCTGACCAATGGCAGGCGACCCATATAATGGCACAGGGCCATGCACTTAGAAAGGCCTCCTGCTTCCTTTGGTGCTCTACTGTCATCATTAGGAAATTCTTACTTTATGAATTACAGTTTTAGTAATTATAATTTTAATACATTTAATAAATTTTAATAATTTATTAATTATAATGTAGTTTCATTTTGCACGGGACCTCACAATTTTGTAGCCTCTCCTGCCCGGACCACTGAGTATTCCAGCTTCTATGGGCTTCCTGAGGTGGCAGTTCCTCCGCTGGATCATGAGCAGACCCAAGGCCGGTCACATTTCACACAGCCCAGACCTCACAGTCCAGGAAGATGGGAGTTTGGATCTCGGCTCCATCTGCCACCTGAGTGACCTTGGGCCGACCTGCTATGATCTCTGCAGGGCCAGGACAAGAGTACAGATGGAGGCCCACAGGCCATGTGTCTAAAAGTCTTCTTGGTAAAAACCACGCTTACAAACTGTCAGATAAAATATGTTCTAACTTCCTATTTTAACAACTATACCTTAATTTCAAGAAAGTCAAAAATATGTATAGAGCTACAGTTTTCACATGTCTGAAAACTGGCAAAATATCAAAGGTGACTGAATTAAATTGTCATTGTGCATGTTGTATTGATACTGTATTGATGTGTCAGTGATGTCTAAATCAATAATTTTAAAAAGACATATGTAATCAATAAATTATTATATATTTATTCCATGAAACTTATTTTTCTTGCCTTCATTTTAGCAAAATTGTTCATCATATTACTATAATCATGACTTTTACATAATTTGTGTGCTATTAACAGTGACGAACTAAAGGAATAAAAAATAAAGTGAAATTATATCAAAATATACAAAGTTTGAATATATTTTGATCAGAAATGTACGTTAAAGTAAATGCAGAAATATAACAATTTAAAATATTTTGTTTTTAAGAGTTATTTTTCTCCTAAAATATTTTTTGTGAAAATTAAATTATCTATTAAATTAAAATTGTCTTTTAAAGTCAAAAGGCAAAACACAAAATACAATTAAAATAACATTTAAAAATAAATTATTTAAATAAAGCTACAAATGTTCATTTAAAATTTTAATTAAATTCTAATAACTACTCAAAAATAAAACTGCTCACTAACCTAGAGTTCAATGTCTAGTAGGCAAAGTAAAGGAATGTATCACATTTCATGCATTTCAACATCTAGATCTATATATATTCAAATTTAAGGGTAACATGAATCACTTAATATTTCAAAATGATCCTCTGTTGCTGTGTTAGTTATATATTGCTATGTAACAAATAACCATAAATTTAGCAGTTTAAAACAAGACAGATTTACCATCTCACAGTTTCTATGGTCAAGAATCCAGGCATGGCTTAGCTGAACGCTCTGCTTCAGTCTCGTTGTAGAAGGCTGCAGGCAGCCAGGACGGGGCTCCCATCAGAGACTCAACTGGGGAAGGACCTGCCTCTAAGCTCGTGTGGAGGTTCAGGACTCAATTCCCCACGGGCTGGCAGACTGACAGCCTCAGGTCTTTGCTGGCTGTTGGCTGAAGCCCACTCTGTTTCATGCCACGTGAGCCTCTCCATGTGGCTCAAAGCCAGCAAGGAGGAGGGTCAATAAGAAAAGTTTGGAAGCAAGACAGTAGTCACAATCTTATGCGAGGTATTCACAGATGTGAAATCCTATCACCTTGCTGTATTCTGTCCAGCTAAAAACAAAGTACAGGCCCTACTCACACTCAAGGAAAGAGGATTACACAGGAGTGTGAATGCCAGAAGGCAAAGATCATTGGGGGGCATTTGAGAGGCTGTCCCCCACAGCTGCCAGGCGCAGTTGTTGCAATGATTACACTAACGTGTGAGTACCTCCAGAACCCCAAATTGGAACAAAAGAGAAGCCTGAGTGTTCCTTATGCATTTATGCTGTCGGTTCATTCACTTGTCTTTGCTCTTATCTAAGTACTTCCAACGTTCAAAGTGTCCCTGCCCTGGAAGCATGTCCATCTCTCATTTGGCAGCAGCACAACCCATGAAGCTTCACCGCATGTGGACACAAATGTCATTTTGAGGTCACAATCTAAGAGATGTGGAGATGCTTTTTCCTGGGGCCTGAGTGATGTTAATGAGGAGAGTGGATGCTTATTTAGGGTCGTAGGGTGCGCTGTGACGCCCTGGGTACTGGACTTCAAGTGCCAGAGGCTCACGTGTGTTTTTTAATAAATCCTTTCTGTGTGTGTGTGTGTGTGTGTGTGTGTGTGTGTGTGAGATACTCAGGGCTGCTTGAGCATCCTCACATCATGGCAGCTTTATTCCCACAGAAAGAGAATGAGAGAAGGAGAGGAGAGGGAGAGGGATGGAGGGGGAGGAGGAGAGATAGAGGAGAAAAGTGGAAAAGGCCACAATGTCTTTTATGACCTAGTCTTGGAATTCACACATCATCACTCCTGTAATATCTTCGGGTTACACAGGCCAGTCCTATTCAATGTGGGCGGGTCCTACACAACAGAATGGTGGTAGGCAGAATTCTAAAACAGCCCCCCAAGACTCCCACCCCCTGGGGTGCACGTCCTGTAGAATCTCCTCCCCTTGTGTGTGACTGGGACTTATGAATACAATGGGATGTCACTCTCATGCTTATATTACCTTATATGGCAGAAGAGATTTAATCCGTTGACTTTGGAAAACACCCTGGGTGGCCTGACCTAATCAAGTGAGTCCTTAAAAGAGATCAGAGACATTCAAAGCAATTTTCCCCTGCTGGCCTTGAAGAAGCAAATAACTATGCATGAACTGTCTATGGAGGAGGCCACGTGGCAAGAATCTGAGAACAGCCTCTAGGAGCTGAGAATGTTGCCTTGTTGACAGGAAGCAAGAAAATGGGATTCCCATCATACGGCCAGAAAATGAATTCTACCAACAACTCAACTCATGAGCTTGGAAGAGGACCCCATGCCTCAGAAGAGATCACAGCTTCTCTGATGCCTTTGTTTCAGCCGCGTGAAACCCTGAAAAGAGAACTTCTGACCTACAGAAACTGTGGTAATTTGTTACAAAGCAGAACACTAGCACCAGTGTGAATTTCAGGAGGCAAGAATTATTGGGGGCCATCTTGGAGACTGGCTACCAAACGTGAAACTGTCAGAATATTCATTTTTGCCTTGCTTGTTGGTGTCAGTCCACTTCCTTTCCCCTTCTTTCCTCTGCACAGCCTTCTCTACATGTCACTCATTCTCTCACCTACTCCTCGCTTGGCTCATTCATTTCACAAACAATTCCTGATCGCCTACTCTGTTCGCATCCAATGCTGGTCAACAGGGACACAGAAGTGAGTCATGTGTGTTCCATGACCTCCAGGAGCTCCAGTCTGGAGCAGAAAGCATTCCGTGGGATTCCACAGCCTCCTTAAGACTACTCCCAACATAACCCATATGTGGTTCAGACCCCAGGAGCTTCCAGAGGCCAGTTCCAGCACATTGTTCTACCCCAAACCACAAATCTAATCCCCAAAGCCTTGGTGTACAGCAGATTTTGCTCAAGTTTCCAAGTGGAAACCAACGATGGTATTATATCCCATATGACAAGCCAAATGTCCGCAACTTCTATACTGAAGCTTCTCTCTCCTCAGGCTCTCTAATTTGGGGTGTCTCTTCCACTCCCCCCACTGCTAAAGCATCTTTATGATTCTGGGAAGTTCGTTTCTGTTTTTATACCCCACTTGACAAAACAAAAGCCTCACGATGAACCAAACTACCGTGGATGTGGGTGGATGAGGGGACCTGCCTCATTGGTTCTGAGGCAGTTCTACCTGAGCCCTTGTGACCTTGAACGAGGTATTTGCTGTCCCAGTTTCCTGACTGGCATTCTGGCAAAGCCCCTAAGGGAAGGATGGTGGTTCCCTGGGGACCCCAGCCAGGTGTCTGAAGTTCTTGGAGGAAAGAGTTAGGTAAACAACAAATCCAGTAATGCCATCAGAGGGCCTTCTGAACAAGGTCAAAAGCTCCATGAACAGCATCTAAGATCCACCTTCTAAAACACTGCAGTGAGCCCAGCCAGGGCCCCTCAGGGCCACTCTGGGCTTGTGGCTGAGCTGCTGGACGTCCTGGTCACCATTCTGCAAGCCAGTCCCCTACTCTGAGTGACACGTGTCCTCTTCACCCTCCTGTCTCGAGGAGGGCTCTGTCTTCGTTCACTCCCCACACAATTTCATCCACTCTCATGGCTTTAAACACCACCCACAGGATGACTCATCAGTCCCCTGCCTGCCTTCTTCCCTGAATCCCAGACTCACTATCCAGCTGCTAACTGATGTGCGCACTCGGATGCCTAATGGCTATAGCAACTTCCTGCGTCCAAAATAGGACTTCATTCCATCCTCCTCACTCCCCAACAGCCCATATAAAAACCTACTTCTCAGGTGGCTGGGTGGCTCAGTTGGTTAGAGCGTGGGCTCTGAACAACAAGGTTGCTGGTTTGATTCCTGCATGGGATGGCGGGCTGTGCCCCCTGCAACTAAAGATCCAAAAAGGCAAGTGGACTTGGAGCTGAGCTGCACCCTTCACAACTAGATTGAAGGACAACGACTTGGAGCTGATGGGCCCTGGAGAAACACACTGTCCCCCAATATTCCCCAATAAAATTTAGAAAAAAAGAAAACAAAACCTATTTCTTGCCCATCTTCCCCATCTCAATAAACACTTCCATCACCACCCACGCAGTTGCGTGAGCCGGAAACCAAGGAGTTATCCCTGATCCTTCGCTTTCTCTCATCACCCAGCTAGAATTCATCAGCAAACTTCTTGGCTCTCCTTTCAAAATGTACCCTTCAATCTGTTTTATTTTGTCTCCATGGCTCCCACCTTGGTCCAGATCACCACCATCTCAGGCCAGGTGACTGTAGTAGGCTTCTCACTGTGCTTCCTGTCTCTTTTCTTGCCACCCCACAGTCTATTCTCCACACAGCAACCTGAGAAAAGATTCCCCTACTTAAACCCTCCAATTATTTACGTGGCTGGAAAGTCTCTGCGTGATTTGGCTCTGGCCAGCATCTTGAACTTCAATTCCAGCCATTCTGACCTTGTTTATAGTCTGCTCTAGCCACAGTGGCATTCTTTCTGTTTCCTAAACCCACCAAACTTGATCCAACCGCAGGGCCTTTGCATATGCTGTCTCCTCTGCCTGGAATCCTTTCCTCCCTATCATCTCTTTGTGTAGCTGGCTCCTTCTTACCATTCAGATCTCAGTCCAAAGGTCGCCTCCTTACAGGTGGGCCTATCTAAAGTGGGGCCCACCCACCCTCTCTCCCCCACAATCACTGCCTAGTACCTCATCTTACATTTCCTCCACAGCTCCTATTACTATTATCTTACTTTTGTTTGTTTGCATGCTTATTTGTTTAGATTGTCTTCCCCACTAGAATTTCAGCTCCCAGAAGGCTGTTTGGTTCACTGCGTGATCCCTAGCCCCTAGACCAGTGCCTAACATACAGGATCTGCTCAGGAAATATCTCTCAAATTCACTCATTCATTCAGTCAGCACATATGTATTGAATGCTTACTGCTTAATGACTCAGGGGGCCCTAGGGTACAAAGCAACCAAGATGTCTGATGTCAGTGGGTTCCATTACCCAGCTCTGACTTTCCCATCTGACCTTCTGTTTCCTTAGCCATAAAATGGGAACAACACCTGTTTGGCACAATTGTTATGTGAATTAACTTGTAAAAGGCTACCAGACAGCCTGGCACATAGTAGGTACTCATTAAATGAGTACTTTCATCCCATGACCAAGGGTGATCTGTCTGCCAGAAACTGTGGGCACAAGCCTGGGAGCTCGGAGACAGCTGTGGAACAGCTGGGTGCCCACGTGGGAGGGAGATCAAGAACAGATGTGGGCAGGAGGGCCCTAAGGCCAACTGGTGACTCACTTGGTCACAGGAGCAAGGGCGAAAGGACCATAAATAAGCCAGGGCTGCTTCTTAAAATCAGAGAGAGTAAGACCAACCTGGGGCTTACTCAGCTCCAGCCTCTGAAACCAGCAGTCAGGCCAAGGAGTATTTCCAGATCTTGGAGTCCTGCCTACCACACAGCCCACCAACTTAGGTATCCACTGAACGGGGACAGACAGAAGTCCGGCAAGGACTGAAAAACACCAGGCTTCTGGCAAGGTTCGAAAACAGTTGTCTTTCCCTTCAATAGAAAACTGCAGCCACGAAAAAAGAATGAGGATGCTTTTTATGCACTGATGTGAGTGGTCTCTAAGAGATGCTGTTGAATAAGAAATGATGAGTTTTAAAAGGATTAAATAAAAATACTATGCATGTGTGTTTGCTCACAGATACCGCCACTATCTCTGGAAGAATGTGTAAGACGTTAGTGACTTCTTACAGTTGTCTCCCCGGAGCATAAATGAGTGGTTAAAGGATGGGCTGGAAGAAAGACTTTGGGCTAAAATGTCCTTCAGTCCTTTTGAATGTTGAATTCCACGAATGTAATACCTGTTCAAAAATAAACACTGGAAATTTGAAAAGGAAAATGCAGCTGCCACCCACCTTAGGGAACTGCTTTATCCCTCCTCTTCCACTAAAGGGAGTGAGGGACAGCATACTTCTTCCAGAATGATCTATCTAAAAAAGTAAAGCTGGTTCTATTAGGTTTCTTTATGTCTCTCCTCTCTAAATCCCTTCAATGACACATAGTGGAGCATGCTGTATAAGCTCAAAAAAATATTTATTGAATGAGTAAGTGAACATGTGCATGAATGAACCAGATCACATGTTGTTTCTTGATCTCTATGTATTGACATAAAAAAAATGTGTTAAACAAAAAAGTCACAGAATATTTAGTCAAGAATGATCCTATTTTTGAAAAATAAAATAATTACATAAAATTATACTGCATTTTAGTATATCCATATATTAGTGTATCTACACCTATAAATTATTGGTCTATAAATAGAAAAAAATTCTAGAAAGACCCCAAACTTGCTGATTCTATATCTTCATCTTAGTGATGATTACACAGGTGTAAACATGGGTTAAAATTCATCAATCTGTACTTAGAAATTGGACACTTTCCTATAGTTATCTCTCAATATTTTAAAAGGAAATATATATTTGTGTGTGTGTATATATATATATATATATATACATACATATATATATATATATATATATATATATATATATATATACATACACACACACAAACCCCAAAATATTATTAGATACCATTTCCTGGGACAGTTGGGACTATGGGGAGTTTTGATTTCCAATGCATATCTGAATATTTTACAAGCACACAAGTATGAATCATTTTGAAATATATACCGTGTCTCCCCAAAAATAAGACCTAACCCGAAAATAAGCTCTAGCATGATTTTTCAGGATGACACCCCTGAACATAAGTCCTAATCCGTCTTTTGGAGTAAAAATTAATATAAGACCCGGTCTTATTTTCGGGGAAACACGGTATATATTTTTTAATTCATGTTTTCAGACTCCTTAGCTTAACTTAGCACACAAAGCCTTCCACTGCTTCAACTGCCTGTACCCTTCATTCCGACCACATCAAACTGCTTATATTCTTCCAATGTATCATGCTGTGTCTTACCTCTAGGCCTTTACCTTTGTTGCTCTCTCTCTCCACTTCCTTGACTCCTCCCAGCCACCTAACTTCATCTGTCATTTAAGCCTCAACGGAAGTGTCACCTCCTCCAGGAAGCCTCCCTTGTTCTCTCCAGACAGGGTCAGATGATCCAGAAATACCTCAGACTCTATCACAGCACTTGACTCACTTGTCCATCTTACCCTTTCCACCATGACCTGCTTGAGAGAGCAACTAGAGTCATGTGGTCACAAGCCACAGAACATCTGGAGCCACTAGAAAATGAAAGAGGCAAGGAAGAGTATTCCCCTAGAGCTTCTGGAGGGAGTACAGCCCCACTATCCCTTGAATTCTGCCTGGTGATGCTTATTTCAGACTTCTGCTTCCAGAAGAGTGAGAGAATAAATTTCTCTGTTTTAAGGCACCAAGTTTGTAGTAATTTGTTACAGCGGCCCTAGGAAACTAACACAATTGGTACCTCCTTTCTGGAAAACAGTTTGGCAAAACCATATTATGAAGTTGTGTATGTGCATAACAATGAAACAGCAATTTTCCTTGTGATAAGGCCTGAAGAAACGCTTGCCCATGTCCACCAGAAGACATGTACTCGAACATTCCTTGCAATATTGTTTATAATGACAAAACCTGGAAACATATAGTCACGTTTCATCCACAAGAGAATGGATAAAGTGTAGTATAGTCACATAATGGACTATTATACAGCAGGAAACATGACCAAACTACAGCTATTTACAACAACAAGCATAAATCTCACATTCCTAATATTCAGTGTAAGAAGCAAATAAAAAAAAAAAAAAACCACACACCAAAAAACCAGTATGATTCCATTTACATAAAGTTCAAAACAGGTAAAACTATACAATACATTGTACTGGTATTTAAACTACAAAGAAAAGGGGGGGAGATGATTAAAGCAAACTTCCAGATTGTGGTTACTTGAGGGAAAGGAGGGTCTACAAATGAAGGGGACTGCACACGGGGGTCTTCTGGGTAGGTTACATTTTATTGTCTCACTGGCACACTTTGGGGCGTGAAAAGGAAGGTGCTGGTAATACTTATGGCAGAAAACAGGTACAAGCCAAAACTGTCCCAGACAAACCAGAACATAGGATCACCCTACTTCTGAGATCTAGTAAGTTTCTATTTCGTTGCCTGGTTGGTGTGGACCAGGGTATCTGTTTTGTTAGTGCTTTTGAGACTAGACAAAGACATTTTCTATGTGTGATGTATTTCATAATCACTGCTTCAACCAATAAATGAATAAGGTCAGTTCCAGAATTTGTTCAGTTTTTAGCAGAGGCAGATTCTGGCTAAATTCAGCAGAAAAGGGATTTATTACAGGGAGAGCGGTGAGCTCACACAATTGCCACGAAGGCTGGAGAATGAAGTCGGAAAGCAGGCACACACAGGGCACCTCGGCCAGAAACCTCCCGGGACCAGGCTACTGAGGACACCTGGCTCCCCCTGCTGAGGCCTTCCCCGGGGCGATTGGTGCAGCCCACCCGGCCAGCCTGGGCCAATGTACGCTTCCACTGCCCTCACTGCTGCCACAGTCCCTGGAACCTAGACTGTGTAGTCACTTCTACACGACTCCCAGCCCCCTAATGTCTCCTTGTCCCTGTTACTGCTACTTCACCAACTGCAGGGTTAAAATCCTCAGTAGGTGCATCTGATTGGTCAAGTTGGCTGCAAGGGATGCTGAGAAAGCGAGTTTCTGGCAACTGCTGCTTCTTTGGGGTGAACGCTGCCTGCCCCCATGAAAGCCATAATCTGGGGGAGTCCCAAGTTCAGGATGGGGACACAAATGCTGTGCAGCTTTACAATGGGACCCCACAATGTTTGCCGGGCGTGTCAGAGGCTAAGGACAAACACCAAAATGGACCTGAAAGGATCTCAAATGTAGCCAAGTTCTAGAATTCTAGAACGCCCCTCACCAACGGGGCTCAGGTTAAGACTTACAGAGAGGTCTGTGCAGTTAATATTCGAGTTGGTGTTGGGGTTGTGGCGAAGGGAAGCAGTCATATTTAATAAAAACAAACCTTGACTTGCTCACCCGTCAGTCCGCGCTCCCTCCTCTAAATGGGCTCTAGACCAGCTGAGTCCCTGATTGGACCAGCCTTGGTCACCTGATTCAAAATTAGGCAACCTATTGGCTGGCCAGGAGCCAATTAGAGTTTCTCCCCCCACAGAGGTTCCCAAACTTCCTCAGTTTGTGGTGAACCTAGTGACTCTGTATTTTTCACGGCAGCTTTAGGCCAAAAGAAATACCTAACAGTTCCGTTTATTAAGTGGTTAGGTCCAAACGACTTCAATCTTTGCGGCTCAACAACTTTGAAGGCTTTGAAAGGGTAAATTGAAAGAAAAGTATTTCAATTCATTCTTAACCACAATTGCTACTTAATGGGATGTATGTGCCTGTTGGCACTGCACGAGTTCTCAAACCTTGGAAGCAAATTGGACAACACCTTATTTCCTGTTCCACGTTGATTTTCAAATAGGAATTGCTTTTTTTATTACAGCAACCGCGGAAAACCTACCCTGTTTCCCTGAAAATAAAACCTAGCCAGACAATCAGCTCTAATGCATCTTTTGGAGCAAATATAAGACCCAGTATTATATTATATTATATTATATTATATTATATTATATTATATTATATTATATTATATTATATTATATTATATTATATTATATTATATTATATTATATTATATTATATTATATTATATTATATATATTATATTATATTATGCCGGGTCTTATATTAATTTTTGCTCCAAAAGATGCATTAGAGCTGATTGTCCGGCTAGATCTTATTTTCAGGGAAACAGGGAAGCTTGCAAAGATAAAACATCGTGGGAAGGAACATCACGCGATCTAATGCTGAAACTACCTTGAACAGCAGACACAAGGCACCTGAGAGATGTCAACTATCACCGTACTTGCCTTGAAGACGTGAAGGATTCTGTGGTTCCCCTGTAAGTTTGTTGCGGAGCCCCAGGCCACCTTGGTATACAACTTGAAAATTGCTTCTCTAAAGCATAAACTAAGAGACAGAGGAAGTAGCTGGTCAAACAGTGGTGGAATCAGGGAAGGGCTGAGTGTTTTCAGGCTGAGGCATGTTGAAAAAATAATCAGAGAAAACCCATTGGCAGAGGGAAGAGGGAGAATCAAAATATAGACAAGAGGCCCCAGAAGGAGCAGAAAAGAAAGGGCAACCTGATAATGTACTGCCAGAGATTGGATTCCATGATCTGGCCCCAGAATCCGTTCCTGACATTGAACTTCTGATCTGCTGCCTTAAACCAGCCCCTCCCAAAGACTTTCCTGGACTCAGGGAATAGTGGCAGCTCCATCCTTCCAGTTGCTCAGGCCAAAACTTTGGATCTTCCTTGACTCAAATCCCACACCCAATTCGTTAATAAATTCTGTGATCTCTTGCTTCCAACATAGGTTCAGAATCTGACCACTTCTCCCAATCTCCGTGCTACTGGTCCAGCCAGCATTGCCTTCACCTGGACAAGGCTGTGGCTTCCTCACTGGTGCCGTGCTTCTGCCTGGTCTATTCTCAGCCCAGCAGCCAGAGGGATCCTCTTAAAATGTAAGTCAGTTCTGGGCTCTGAACCCTCCAGTGACCCTCCATCTCACTCAGAGTCAAAGCCAAAGCCCTTCACATAGCCGTGAGGCCCTCTGGAAATTAGCCTCAGGCACCTCTGACAACGTCACCCACTGCTGTGGCTCTCACTTCATTCCTGCCACACCAGCCTCCTCACTATTCTTCAAACACACCAGGCACAGTCCTGTCTCAGGGCCTTTGTACTGGCTGTTCCCACTGTCTGGAACATCATCCCCAGATATCCTCAAGGCTCGCCCCCTCACTTCTCAGTCTTGGCTCAAATTTCACTTTGCAGTGAATCCTTTTCTGACCACCATTATAAAACAGAAACAGCCCTCTACCCTCCCATTACTCCCTAGCTCCTCCTCATCTTTGGGAGGGGGTCACTGAGTTGAGCGCCTGACATTGACTCAATGAGCTTGTGTACAAAGAAGTATATCTAAAGAATTCATTCATTTTTTTCCAACAAATATTTACTGAGCACCTACTATCAGACATTGAGCTGGGCACTGAGGGCAAAGTGGCTGCTTCAGTTTAAAACTGACCTCCTCAAATCACCCACAATCAGTGTCTTGGACCATGTTCCCCAAATAACTATGCCACTCCTTCTCCTCTACTTGGGAATTATAATTTTGGAGGTACTTAGAACTGCCTGGAAATCCCAAGTTAGATTGCCTGGGTAAGTGCCCAACCCAGGTTTCTACAATCAGCATCTGGAATCACCCTGCCCTGGCCTGAATCCAGCTCCCATTTTAGATTGCATGTGGCAAGGCTGGTCAGGAAAGAACTCTGCTCCTTCACCCTGTGGGCTGCCAGGGCCATGAGCGAGAACACAGGTCAGGCCATGAGTGCAACTTGATTTCTGACTTTGGTGTTTTTAGACATATGGTATGTGGGCCTCCATCTGTACTCTTAACCCAGACCATGCCAATGTTTCAGACAAGTTCTAGATTCTGGTACAGGAATGGCAAACACCACCATAACTGCCCCCTCCCAGGCCATGGCAGACATCAATAATGGATCACAATATTCCTTCTCCCTGAGATGTAGCCTCAACTCATTTTCACACAGCACTCTGGGAAGCCACTACTAATCACCCATCAGCATGGGAGGTGCAAGGGGATTTCCTTTCCGTATTCTAGCACTTTCTATAGCAGTCTGCTCTGCGTCACACAGCATTCGTCAAGAGGCCTCATTCTTGTCTGGAAACTTTTTTCTTCTGTTGAAAAGAAATCGCTGATGCTGGATGTTTATGGAAAGTAGATAAACATTTGAATGCTGTCTTTGGAGCTCCTCAGAAATTCTGATGTTATAAGGAGAAAAGAAAAAAATGAATAAAATAATTCCCCATTTAGGAAGCAATTACTTATATCAAAAACATTTTTTAAAGCCCACTCTTTCCGCTGAAGAGATTAATGTTTTGTATGAAGGCCTAACAACACATTGTGACTCCCAAGGGTTTTTTGGCAGAACAGAAACTCCTGATGGCTCTTTTTGTTTGAAGGGTTTGTTTTCCTTCTCTGTGTAAATCTCTCTTTCCTTGGCTGTTTCTTTCTGTTTCTCTCATTCTCTGCCTTTTTATATTTTCTGCTCCGTATGTATTTGTCTCTCTGTCTCAATCTTTTTGTCCCTCTCTTCCTCGGTGGAATGGCAGCTGGAACAGCAGCCCATCTCTTTATATGAATCTATTTCTTGGAATATTTCTGTGTGTGTGTGTGTGTGTATGTGTGTCTGTGTTAGTCTCCATCTCTGTATGTGGGTCTTGCTTTCAATCTTTGTCAGTTTCTCTCTTATTCTGTATGTTTGTATCTGACTTTCTGTATGTAAGTCTATCTCATCTGTCTTGCTCTTTTCACGTTTGTGTCTCTGTCTCTGCATCTCTCTCTTTCTCTACCTCTGTGTGTGTGTGTGTGTGTGTGTGTGTGTGTGTGTTTCTCTCTCTCCATCTGTAGAGTCTTCTCTCTCTCTCTCTCTCTCTCTCTCTCTCTCTGGTCTTTGTCTTTCAATCTCTCTCTGCTTTTGCCCTTTGCCTTCCCCCTCCATCTATGCCCATTTATATTTTTTCCTCTTCATTTTCCTCTTTTAGATCCCTGAGGTTGAGTCCAGACAAAAAGACAGTAAATATAAAGTGAAAAGTCACCCACAGGTTTCCAAACTGCCAGATGTGCAACATATTTAGACAGAACAGCTGGATTACTTAACAACCTCCTTGTTTTCCCCGGAACATCGGCCGCCTGGGCGTCTCAGACAGAGTGTCTATTTGAGGACACACACATGTGTGTTACCCATGTGTTCCCTCGTGAGACCCTGCACAAAAATCACCATTCTCTCCCAGCCCCCACGTGTATCCTCCTGTGTAGACTGGCTTAGGAGCCTGGTGCTGTTTAAGAATCTCCAGGCCCTTCCACCTGCATCCTGTGATCTTCATCGTGATCTCGTGAGTGAGGTGTTTGGAAAGATAAAATAAAATGAGGAAGGAGGGTATAAAGGAAGCCCTGGAGACAACTGGAAAGAACACTCTCAAATACAGGAACCTGTGTTATTCTTGGTCCCTTTTTACAGATGAAAAAAAACTGATAGGCAAACTCTGGCACCCAAAATCTCAACAGTACTAGTACCCTAACCCAGAACTCTTAGCTCCCAGCATGCCACTCAGCTCCCAGCATCAGAAACCACAAAGCGGGAAAAGACCTGACAAACAGGGCAGGGTGGTGCAGTCAGCATTGCCTCAGGCTCTTGTATCAGGTAGACAGCCCTGAGTTCAAATCCCTCAACCGAAATTTAGAAGCTATGTGTCTTTGGGCAAGTTGGTTCAGCTCTCTGAGCCTCATCTGTAGGAGGGAAATAATAATAGCATCTACCTCAGAGGGATGTGGTGAAGGTCCAATGAAGTAAAACATGTAAAGTTCCTGGATGATAGTAAGTACTCAAAAAATGTGCTATTGTTGATATTATTTTGAACATTAGTATGAAACTGAAGCCTAAGTTCACACAAACTAGTTACTGGCAGATCCAGACTTAGCATCCAGGTCTCCCACCCTCATTCCAGTGTATTTTCACCAAGAATTTCCTGCTACCTTCTCCCCACCAAAAATCACAAAAACATTTTTGAGCACTTTCTATATGCCAGACACAATCACAACACCTTACACACATATGCACTCATTTAAATCTCAAAACAACCCAGCGACAGAAGTCCCATTTCATCCTCATTTTATAAATGAAGAAACTGAGGCCCAGAGTGCATAAGAAACTTGCCCAAGGTCACACAGCGCTTAGATGGCAGTGTTAGGGGGCAAGGCAGGTATCCAGCGCCAAAGTCCACCTTGTAATCTCCACACTTGCCCTATTTTCTGTTCACATTCTTGGGGATTTACCCCAAATCATGGTTGTTTTTCTTTAGGTCTCCAATTCTCTCTCTCTCCCCGCCCCTCCCATTTACTTACATAAGTAACAAATGAATACATTTTCAGTGGAAAAAATTAGGGGGCATTACTGATAACACTGCCTTGACGTTCCCCCTAATTTCCACTGTTAACAATTTGGTGAAAATCCTTCCAGATTTTTTTCCTACTTATTTACATACACACTTACTGCTCTTTTTCAGACCCTTTCCATTGGACTTCTAGAAAACACTGGTTGAGGCAGCAAACCTGAGACTGAAAGAAGGTGATGGGGGTTGGAGAGGGTCTCACTTTCTGTTTTCTAAAGATCAATTACCTGTAAATATCCTGAAACTTTGGGCAGGTAGAGGCCCAAGGAGCCAGAGGTCAGGATGCATATTAATGTCTCTTTGGCTATCCACAAAGACAAAGTCAGAGAAGGAAGGATTATTTCTAATGCTGTTCACATGACAGCCACTCCCCACATGTGGTTCTGAGCCCTTGAAATATGGCTGTTCCATGCTGAGGTGTGCTGTCAGCATAAAATATGCATCCGATTTTGAATCCTTGATGCCTTAAAAAGAGGATAAAATATTTTGTGAATATTTTCTTTCTACTGATTACATGTTGGAATGATAATATTTTAGATATATTAGGTTAAAGAAAATATGTTATTAAAATTAATTTCACCTGTTCTTTTCACTTATTAACGTGGCTGCTGGAAAAAATTTGAATTCCATATGTGGCTCACATTCCATTTCTAATGGATAGTACTATTCCAAACAGTTGTCCAAAGAGACACTCTATTTTTAAAAATTCACTGAAAACAATAATAATAGTTCAATTGTATCAGGTGCTCATGGGCTACATTGAACACTTCCATCTGTCATCTTATCCATCCCCTCCCAATAGCTGTAAGCACGATTCTTACCGCCATTTCACAGAGGAGGAAACTGAAGCTCAGAGAGGTGAAGTCATTTGCCCAAGGTCACACAGCCAGGAAGCAGCAGAGCAGCAATCTGAAAATCACTCATGGGATTAACCCAGAGCAGTGACAGAACAAAAAAGCCATTCATGGGGACTCACCTCAGAGATGAGTGTCATGAGCAGGAAGCCTTTGAAAAGTTTGTTGACTTCAGGTGAAGGGCAGAAGCCAAGCCCATCTCATAAATAGCCTTCTAAGGAGGGGTTTTGTTTTGTTAATGTGGGGGCCAGAGGAGAAACCAACCAGACTGCTCTCACACCCCTTGCTCTGCCCTTGCAAGATCCAGCCCCTGCTCTAAACTAATACAGAGCACACATGTGAAGAATAGTGGTTTGATTTATTAACAATCTGGGGTACGATAGACTTAGTGAAGCCCTCCCTAGAAACAAAGTTGTTGCCCAATATCTGTGCTCCCTTTTTCGTTTAACAATAAAAACACACATGGTCATCCAGAATAGAGACTACACTTCATTGCAGTTCCATCGCAACAGGATATGACTATATGATTACCTGCCAGCATACATGGTATGTATAAGTTCCAGGAAGTGTACTTAAAAATACAGGACATGCTCTTCATTTTTCCTTTACAAGTTCTCCATGGTTGAAAGGCAGACATGATGGCAGGTGCTATAGCAGCCATCTTGCATCCTGAGAGGGCAGGTTTATGTTGAGGATAGAAGAAAAACAAAATGGAAAGAGCCTGGGTACCTGATGATTGTAGAGTTGCCATCTAGCCCCAGGCTGCCTATTTGTACCTTTATATGAATGAGAAATAAGTTTATACCTTATTTCAGTCCCTACTAGTTGGTGTCTATTAAAACAACTAAACTTGTATTAAAACTAATACAGAACCATTGCTCAAAGTGATAAATTGTAGGTTGAGTGGCGAAGGAAAGATCAGTGGGACTTGTGGCAGAGCATGGTGGTGGCATTGGATTGCTTCAGATAGCACTGAAGGCATTAGAAGAGGGTTGGCAGCTGTGGAGATCAAAGGGTTACTATCTCAGGACCATAAACCATTATGGAGGATAAACAACAAGGAGTTATTTCAGTGGCTAAGCAAGAGAGTCTGTGTGTTGGGATTAGGGACAATCTCTCTAAGCTTCAGGCTCCAGATCTGTAAAATGGGTTGACAATGCTAATGAAGGGGATTAAATGGTAAAAAGGTGTTGTGAGGATAAAATGAAACACAGTTTTTAACATGCTGCCTGGCCCATGAGACATGCACAATATATGTTAATTATTATTATTATTAACATTATCTCTTGCTATGTCTGGTCTAGCTGGTCTTCTAGCTCTCCTCCTACTGAAATGTCTTTCCCCAGGTTGCCCCATGGAGGCTGAAACAGCCCATTCTATTCCTCCCAGACAGTCGAGGCCCAGCAGAAGAGGCTTTTCAAGGCAATAATGTCTTAGCAAATGAAGCAGAGACCAGCACAAGGTCATGGAGTCCACGCCTTCTGTCATGGTTGGGTGCGACTTATTGAGGTGTCTTCCTTTTGGGGGATTGTATTTTAAGTTGCAAGAGAAGCATATATTTGTGACCAAGAGGACAGATACGGTAAATTGTATTACTGTTCTCCATTTTTTACTCCTTCTTCTTTTCCCTATAAAAGGATAATACAGCGCTGCCTCCATTGACTTGGCCAAATGACATGCTTTGGCCAATCAGATGTGAGTGGGGATGACGTACATCACATCCAAGTGAGGACTTTCAGAGGCATCACTAGAATTTTCTCCTGTTTTCTTTCCCTTCCCTTTTGCCACAAGAATAGGCCTGGCCCACAGGGCTCAGAATGAGAAAACAGGTGGAGCAGAGCCTAGCAGAATCACAGCTGTAGCTTCTGACATTAAAAAGAGCAAGAAACGCATGTTTGTTGTTATCAACCTCTGAGATTTTAGGGTTGTTTGTTATGTAGCAAAGTTGACTTTGCTGCTGGAAAGGGCTGAGGGCTTTGGAGGCAGTCAGACTTTGGTTCAAGTCCCAGCTATGCCAAGTATGTAATGCTGAGTGACCTTGAGTAAGTCACTTCATCTCTTGGAGCCCCGTTTTCCTCATCTGTGCAATGGAGGCAATAACAGTGCTTATATATCGTAGAATTAAGGTAAGGATTCACGGAGATCATGTACATAAAGGGCTTGGTGTTGAGAAAGGGCTCTGTTAAGGAGAGAAAAATCTGAATCACGGTCTTTTTTCTTAGTGGGAGGACAGGTCAGCTGACATTTCAGATGCCCGGCCTGATCCTGGGCCTCCGACTGGGATTGTAACCTCTCTGAGTCACATTCTGGCACAGTACTGCTAAATATACTGGTAAAAATATGTGTACATTTTAGGTTGACAAGAAGCCCACAACAGCCTCAAGTTTAGGCTGTATCAGCTTCCTTCCTCGACACCCCTCTTCCCAGCCTCGGGCCTCTGAAAGAAGCCCTCCCCCACGGAAAAAAACCCACAAAAACAGAAAACCCACAGTTTGAGGTGCTCTGGCTTGAACTCTGAAAATTCACAACAAATAGCAAGTTCATTTGTGCTGATCTTATCAATAGATGCCCTTCCTGTTAGCTGTTTGGAAAGAGAACTCTGTCTGTTCTTCAAAGTTTGCCTGATCTTGGCTGGACCCGATGACCATGAAATTTCAAACACATTTTTATGGTGTGGAAGTCGCCCATGTGAGAAGTCTGTGCACACGCAAATTCACACCCATGCAAACACACACACATGCATATACAACCACACACACACCTGCACGCAAAGATTGCTTTAGCCAGTTCCTTGTTTAGCTGCCTTCTAGGTTCTTTCTAAGTTGCTAGTTTTGTTTGCACCTAGAAGCACAGTTGAGATGTATCAGCAGTCTGTATAGAGGTTAGGACTTTAGGTTCTGTTTAGTTTGCGGTCCCCCGAAAGAGACTCAGAGGCGAAGATTCCACTGCAAATTGTCTATTTGAGACATGAGTCCAAGAAATATCAGGAAGGAGGTAGAGAAGAGAGACAAGAAAGGAAAGGAAGTTTAAAAAGGGTCCATTTTACGTGGGCAGCAGGGACTCAATTCTGCCACTGGTCACTGGGGACCGTGGAGAACACGCTCAGTTACCGTCTTAGGGGCCGGGAGCTGGGGTATTTATCTTCCAACTCCCGTCAGTCATTGGTGACGGATGCTCCCAGGGGTCATTAACTCTCTGGCACTTCTGATTTGCCCCCACATTTGCCCAGTAAGCCCTGGTGGACAGAGCCAAGTCCAGCAGCTGGCAGTTAGCAGCTCCAAGACTAGAGAGAGGTAAGTGAGGTTCCTGGTGCTGTGGAATTGAAGGAGGTGCTCACTCTCAGGGTTGTGCAAGTGGAGGGTGGGAGGTTTGACCCATCAGATTATCTTGCACAGAAAGCTGATTGCTGAAAGGCTAGGAGGGAGGCGCTGACATCGTCTGCTGCAGGCTCTGCAGCCAGGTTGCCTGGGTTTGAATCCTAGCTCAGCCACTCTAGGCCTGCTTACTTAACTTCCTGTGACTCAGCTTCCACATCTGTAAACTGGGATTATAATACTTACCTCCTAGGTCCATTTATGAGGATTATATGGAATGATTCACATAAATTGTTTAGAACAGAGTTGGGCACAAAATAAGCTTCCCATAAGCATTAGCTCTGATGATATTATAATGGATGTTACCATGCACATATCCTGATCTCATTTTTCAAGAATCAAACAAGCAAAAATCACCGAACAGTTAAGAAAAGGGCCTTTTGAGTCAGGCAGATGAAGGTTTAAGTCCCTGATCTACCACTTACTGTGTGATCTTTGGCCAGTCACTTAACTGCTCTGGGCCTCAGACCCCTGCTGTTCAAAATTATTATTAAATAATAAGATGCTTTACCACAACTGCTGGGAAACACTTCTTCCAGTGCAGCTCTGCAGCAAGGGAGCCAGAGGGCTGGGCGTTCCAGGCCACACAAATCCGGGATCCACGCACTTTCTAAGCTGAGCCAGTGGCCCCTGGATATTTCCTAAGAGGAAAGGCCAGGTCAGTGCAGAAACCAAGATGGCCTCTGGGGACCACAAGTTTCTTTGCCCAGTGACCAATTATCAACTCATGCTCTGGGCAGCGTTCAGTGGTTTCCCAGCGTACTGACGAGGAAGCATGGACTTGGGGATCTGACACCAGAAATCTTACCAGAATAATGTGGGGGGAGGGACAAGGGGATGTCCCATAGTGTACTTATTATTCGTTCTTTTTTGTGTTTTGCTTCTCTTTTTATCTGTTTGAAACTATCTCAGACTGGATATTTATGTTTAATAAACCATCTCAGACATAAAAAATGATAGATAGTCCCCAAACTGGACAACCCAAATGCCTCCCAACAGGTGAATTGGATAAACATGTTCCTATCTATCTATACTATGGCTACTACTAAATAAAAAGGAATGGGCTACTCAGACAGAGAAAGACAAATGCCATATGATCTCACTTATATGTGGAATCTAAAGAACAAAATAAACAAACAAAACAGACACAGACTCATAGATACAGAGAACAAACTGATGGTTGCCAGATGGAAGGAGGGGTTGGGAAGATGGGTGAAGGGATTAAGAAGTACAAATTAGTAGTTACAATATAGTCACAGGGCTGTAAAGTACAGCACAGAGAATATAGTCAATAACATTGTAATAACTATGTATGGTACCAGGTGGGTACTAGACTTATCCTGGGGATCACTTCATAAATCATATAAATGTCTAACCACTATGCTGTACACTTGAAACTAATATAATATTGAGTGTCAACTGTAATTGAAAAATAAAAATTAAAAGAGAAAAGGAATGGACTACTGACACACACAACATGTATAAATCTTAAAAACGTTATGCAGAGTGAAAGAACCCAGACACAAAGAGAGCCCACTCTCTCTGATTTCATTTATCTCAAACTCTAGGAGAGATTAATCTGTAATGGTAGGAAGCAAATCAGTCATTGCCTGGGATTGGAGTTTGGGGGGGAAGGGAAGATTGACTACAAAAGGTCATTGGGGAACTTTTTGGGGTGATGGAAAAAGGACATGAAAGAAATTTTAGGGGTGATGGAAATGTTCTATATCTTACTGGGGTGTTGGTTACATAGGTATATTCATTGGTTAAAATTCATTGAACTGTACACTTAAAATAGGCACATATTTTTGCATGTGAGTTGTACGTCAATAAAGCTGATTTTAAAAACAGCAATAAGTTTAACAAAATGCCCGCAGAACCATTTTTCAATTTAGGAAAGAAAACATTAGAAAGCAAATCAAACCCCCTGTATACTCCTCACCAATCTCCTTTCTCCTTTCCTAAATGTGTCTTTATATTTTTACTACATGGAAACATGTGAATGTGACGTTTCTGTCTCATTTGTTATACTTTTACATGGTATATATTCCTAAAGCAGTAGTTTTCAAACTGCTGGTTGCAACCTTTAGTGTGTCTTAAAATCAATTTAAAGGCTCACAACCAGCATTTAAAAAATAAGGACAGGATAGGATATGTAAATATTAGGTTAGGTCGGATAAAAAAATAATTAGAGTGTATCACATGTAGTAAGGTATAAATATTGTGAAACTTTTGTTCAAGTTTTACATCTGTGTATATGTGTACTGGGTCAGGACATAAGGTAGGTATATTTCTTATAGCACATTGTGGCCCCCCAAAAGTTTGAAAAAAACTTCCCTAAATATATATTGTTTTGTCATTTTAAGCTTTTCTGTAAATAGTATCATACAGTCCTAATCCTCCCCCCAACTGGCATTTGTTCACTTGACATTAGCTTCCAGAGGTATCTATATTAATACATGTAACTTGGTTTCATTTATTTCCATCACTGCACAAACATGCTTCAAGTGATGTTTCCATCCACCCATGATTGGATTTTTTCTTTTGCCAAATGAAACATTAAAAAAAAATAGCTATCTGTCACTATCACCATCATTTCATGTTAGGAAGGACATTTTAATACAAATAAAATCAGAAAGCCCTACTCTCAGAATCAAAGACAGGCTTTTAAATGGAATAAATCTGGCTTTATAAAAATGCATTCCGTTTGCCCCTGGGGGTTAAGGTTGTTTTTCTTCCTTGTTGATTGTTGGCTTATACGTTGTAAAGTGGTCCCATAATCACCTACACAACAATCTTAGACGAGCTACCTCTGGGCAGGGGAGGGAAATGAGTAGACTAGTGAAGGGGTTCAAAGAGAGTCTCACCTACTACAGAGTTTTGTTTCTTCTGTGGTGTCCCGTAGCTGGGAGGAATGAGGAATGAGGAGTGACTGCTAATAGGTGTGGAGTTTCTCTTGGGGGTGATGAGCATGTTTTGGAACTAGACGGAGTGATGTTTACACAACACTGTGAAAGTACTAAAAGCCACTGAATTGTACACTTTAAAATGGTTTGTTTTATGTTATGTGAACTTCATCTCCAATTTTAAAAGGGGGGGAAGTCTTGTGCCTCCTGGAATTATTGAGGATGAAATTCAACAAGAACACACATGCAAAGCTCCCAGCACCGAGCCTGGCTGGGAGGCACCATTATTACTCAAAGCACCACCTGGTCCACGTGGAGGAAGGTGGCCTGGGGCTTATTGAGTGTGTCTCACCTACTGCATCGAACTAGTGACTTGCCTAAAGCCACACAGTGAGTCATGGGGATGCTGCACTACAGTTTGGCTTTTCCAGTTAGTGAATCCAGAACATGTTCTCTCCATGGTGCTTCTCCTACTTGATACTAGAATGGTTCTTTATTGCTTATAAAATATTTTTCCCTGTGTGATTTTCTAACACCCCTGCCTTCAGAGGCTCAGCAAGGCAGAGTGCTTAGAGAATGTGGTCTCTGGAGTCGGACTAATCTGGTTTCAAATCGGGCTCAGTCATTTTTCAGCTGTGACTTTGGGCAAATCACCTAACCTCACTGAACCTTGGTTTCTCCATCTATAAAATGGGAATAATGACTTACCTTATGTATTAAGTGGAAATAAAGCTGGAAGATATATATAAAGCAAGAGTTATGTCAATGCCTGGCACATAGTAAATTCTGAATAAGTACTGGCTATTAGTATTAGTAGTCAAAGAAGCTACTCTGGCAAAGCACGTAACACATAGGGTTAACAGGGAACAAAACAATGTCAAAGCCATTTCGCTACATGCCCCACATGCTCCAAAGCAGTGGTGCTCAACCAGGGGTGGGGAGGGTGATTCTGACCCCCCGGGGACCATGTGGTGGTGCCTGGAGACATTTTTGAATGTCATGATTGAGGAAAAGTGGGTGTGCTTCTGGCTTCTAGTGGGAGGACGTCAGAGATGCTGCTAACCACCCTATAATACTCGGAACAGCCCCCCACAACAGAGAAAGATCTGGCCCAAAATGTCAGTAGTACCCCGCTTGAGAGACCCTACTCTAAAGTGAGCCTCCCTTTGCCAGACTTAGTTCCAAATGGCAGTACAATCCACCCTCCAGACACCAGGACAGCTTGCTGCTTTCCCGACCGCGGAGTGAGTCATTTTGTGAAGCTACGGAACATTTAGCTAGGCGGTAATCATGCTTATTTCTCTGTTGGGTAAGTCCAGATGGAAGTATATTTAGGGCCTTCTCAGAGAGACACACCCAACATCAACATGGACTCCATGAGGGCCAGGGATGGTTCAAGAGATTTGGAAAGGCCCATCTAAACCCCGCTCCTCAGAGAAGGCTTCTGGGAACATCCCAAAGAATCTACTCTCTCTGATCATGCGGAATGGCCATGAGCACAGAGACTGGCACACAGTAAGCACTCAATAAATGCTAGCTATTGTCACCATCATTGTTGTTCTCATTATTACTGTTATCTCTCCAAGTACATCGGGAAGTTCATTCTCACAACCTTCTGAGATGAGTGATATCCCCATTTTGCAGATGAGGAAACTGAGGCTCAGAGCATGGATGTTACATTTTCCGTCAGCCCTCTCCCTGATCTCACAGTTCCCACTCCTGCCGACCTATAGTCCATTCTCCTGACAGACACCAAAGAGATCTTTTCTAAATGAAATCAGATCTTCTTTAGGAGAAGATGCTCTCTGGCTAATGAGGTTATGTGATATTATACGATCCAACATTTCTTTATGATTTAGGTCTTTTGAAAAATTAAGAGCAATGCCATGCTTATGTAAGACGTGAACATTAAGGGGAAACTGAGTGAACGGTATATGGAAACTCTTTGTATTATCTTTGCAACTTCTCAGTAAACCTAAAATTATTTCAAAAAATAAGCTTATTTAAAAATCAAATCAGATCACGTTACTCCTCTGCCTAACTCCCTCTAGTTGTTTTCCATTAGGCTTAGAATAAAATCTGTCTTCCTGGGGCCTACAGGGCCTGGAGTGATCTGGCCTTCGCCTACTTCATCGTCCTCTCCTAACACTCTCCCCCTCACACTATACTCCAGCCACTCTAGCCTTTTTTCCATTCCCGCCAGTGCTGGAAGATTGTTCCTACCTCAGGTCCTTTGCACTTGCTGTTTCCTTGTTGGGACTACTCTTCCATGACTCTCTCAATCTTCTGATCTTGACTCAAATGTCAAATCCTCAGAGTTTCTCTACTATGTGGTCACATGATCCCTTCTAATTCTCTCACAAAACTCATGACTTTCTGGAATTATCTTCTTTGACTGTTTCTCTGTTCCTGTCTGTCTCCTCCACTAGACTGGGAGTTCTATGAGAACTAGGCTGATTTGTTCACTGCTATCTCCCCAGCTTCTCACACAGAAGAAGGCCTCAAAAAACGTTTGCAAAAAACAATACCAGTGTCTGCTGGTAACACCACAGGACGTTGAAATAAAGCTGGGGACTCTGTCAAAGGGCTTTCACCCGTATTTTTTCCTATGGTTTCCTACTTTGCACAAAACCTTCAGAATATCCAAGTAGGTCCAGATTTTCTGGCAAACATCATCAACAACATTTCTTTGAATCATTTAACAATAATAATGCTCATTAAATTGGAAGGGGAAGAGTTCACCCCCAAAATTCTAGAATAGAGTTACAAATTGTTGGCCTAGGGCCAAAAGTAGCCCACAGATGTATTTTGTCAGCCTCACACAGTGTTTTAGATGAATTTGAATTCATGACCAACTTAAAAATTGGAACATTTCACATAAAAATCCATATGCCCAAAATTCAAGTTCTCTTGAAAACTCAGAGGATCTGGCCACACCATGTCCCACATGGCCCCAATGGAGCAGAGTTGGGAAGTGGCCACACCTTAGATGGCTCTCCAATTCATCACACACAGTTCCTATCCACCTGTGGTTTAATTCTTTCTTGTTACCAGCCTGGCCCATTTAGGCACTGGGTCCTCAAAGCTTACAGTATCCTTAGAAACACTATTGGTTCAAATACTTTAGCTACACCCCCCGCTTCAAATCTTTTGTGAAATCTCAATGTCTAAAACAGATAATAGTAACAATAGTTCATTTTGATAGAGTGCTTACTGTGTGCCATGGTGCTTACTTTGGTTGACTCCAGGGGTTGGGGACCAGAACCCTATTAGCTCCCCATCATCTTCAAAAAGCCCCTAAAAAGCTCTGTGGATCCAAGGAAGACAATTCGAAAAGTACATTTTTATCTCCTCTCCTCATTTTACAAATAGACAAACTAAAGAGAGGAAGGGACACGCCATCTATTTAGACAGTAGCTTTTCTGGCAAATGCTTGTCTGCTGGTCCTTGGGGAGGTCAGAAAAAGGCCAGTGGGGGATGAGGATTTTCATCCCAGAGCTGTTGGCTGTGTTCTGGGAGCCGTTCAGGCCTACTCTGTGAGCTTATGCCAGTCTCAGGCTCAGAGCCAGCTACTTCTTTTACATATATGCCAGCAAAACTGGACTCTGGAGGGGAGTAGCCCAGCAAAGAATGGCGTGTGGACAAAGAGGCCCTCCCCATGTCCCAGTGCAGTCTGAAGTCCTTCCCCAGCCCCGATGTCAGCAGATGTTAACACACCTGCTATTCTGTGTATGGAAAATTATGGCACTCTCACTGTGGGTGGGGACACACTTAGATCAGTCCATTGGGTTCCACATTTGTTATGTGCCTAGTGTGTGCCAGGGTTGTGCTGGGTGCTGGGGATTCAGTGGGGATTTATTGACTATAAGGGCTTTAGTTTCTGGCTGTCCTGAGTTCCAGCCCTAGCTCTGTAACTTACTACCTGTGTGACCTTTGGCAAACAACCTAGCCTCTCTGTCTCATTTTTTTTTTCACCTGTAACATGGGTGTGGTAGGAATAGTACATAATTTCTAGGATTGCCTTGGGGATTCAGTGAGTTTTGGGCACATACTAAGAAAATGAGTGCAGTGTTTGTTTTCTTTCTCCATTGCACTTATTAGAAGCTGATATTTTTATTTGCATCTTTGTTAATTGTCTGTCTGGCTCACTAGATGACTCTCCATAAGAGAAGGGCCTTGTCTGTCTTGTTCACTCCTGCTTCCCCTCCTAGAACAATGCCTGACACAGAGTAGGTGCTCCATAAATATGTCGGCTGAATGAATCGCTTTCATATTCCTGTTCTAATTGTCATTGCCATGATGCCCCTGTTCTGGAGGAGCCCAGAGTCTCAACTAGTCCAGGGAGAGCCACCCTGCCCTCCACAGCCAGCTATTCACAACAGCGCTGGGCATCCACTCCGAATGTCACCAACAGGGCTCTGTGCCCTGGGCTGACAAACAACACTTGTGTTTTCTAGTGAACAGAGCCACAGCTCTGGAGAGTGCAGTTGGTGGCCGGGTAAAGTGAAACAAGTCGCTGAGTGGAGCAGGGGGTGCCCTGAACCTCAGTGCTCTGGAGACAGGAGCCGGTCCACGTGCAAGGACCCCCCCACCCGCCACACACGCACACAAACACACACACACAGATCTAGTCTTCTGAGGATGGATGCCCGGATCGTGCAATCACCTCGATGGCATTTGGGGATGGGAATTCGTGCACCCTGCGTGCCTTGAAAAACAAAAGGAATTTCTCAGGGGAGGGAAAGGGCTTTGCAAACTGTAAATCGCTGCAGGAAAAAACAGAAATTAAAAGGTCAGGATCCAAGAGAGCAGATGTATTTTCTGAGTGTGGGCTGTACATCCAAACCCAGATAAAGGGGACGCGCAAACCCCGGAGGTGTTTGGGGGCTTCCTGTGGAGAGATGGACTTGGGGAGGCTGGGAGGCCGAGGAAAATGGGCCAAAGTTTCTTCGGGTGTCTGCAGAACCCAGGACCTGCCAACAATTCCTGCCGCTGCAAACTCGCTCTTCTTTACCGGCCTCCAGCTCCAACGCGCGAAATCTGTAAATTCTCCCCTTCATTGCTACAAACGCTCGTTCTCCTTCGTTCTGGCTAGAATCAGGGTAACCTTTCAGATGATTATATAATGTACCGAGTTCAAGAAAAATAATCCAAACATAAGGGCGATGAAAAAAAATTGAGGGTAGATTTAAAAAAATTTTTCGCCAAATGTACAAGTTACAGAGCGCACACAAAACATATATACAAATACCCATATTCCCACCCCTCAGAATGAATAACTGTTAATATTTTTATTTATCTGGGAGAAGATTCTTTTTTATTATTATTAGTCACCAAACAAATCTTTCTCTTCTCCGCCAAGTCTCAGCAAATTTGAATCCAAAATAAGTCAATCTACTTCTATTATTCTCCCTCTCCACCTCCAGCCTAGGTTTATCTTAAGGAGTAAATTCCAGGACCCCCGAATTCCTTCGCTGGACTTCGCTGGGGTCAGCAAACATCTGGCCCCAGTGAACAGCATCCCGCGGAGGCCTTAGTTCTAGGGTGCACAACATCTTTTCCCCCATCCCCAACTACCGCGTGTAACTTTGCAATTCACGCTCCCGCCAGGGGGCCTATTTGCTCGGCCCGTTTGGCGGAAGGATCCCACGCGCGGTCTCAGTTACGCTAAACCGTCTCCTCCCCCATTCCCGCGCTCTGGCCCCGCCCCCTTCTCGCGCCCTGTCCCCGCCCCCTCCCGTGCGCCCTATGGCCCATAAAGAAGTCCCGGCCGGGCCGCTGCACTCCCCCGCGCGCATCCGTGCGCCGCCGGAGGCTGCCTAAGGAGTCGGCGGCCATTTTGTTCTTCTCGTGGTTCCAGTGGGGAGAGAAGGAGGAAGCAGGGAGCGGGGCGGTTGGGGGGGGACCCGCAGCGGCTGCTGCCACCGCCGCCACCACTGCCGCTGTGCTCGTGGCGTGGGAAAGGAGGTGTGAGTCCCGGGCGCGAGCCGCCGGCGGCGCCGCTGCGGGAAGGTCGGCGGTGGGAAGGCGATGGCGGATATAGATAAACTCAACATCGACAGCATCATCCAACGGCTGCTGGAAGGTGAAGGGGGCGGCGGGTGGGCTGAGGGGAGGTGGGTGGCCTCGGGGGCTCGCGGTGGGGGGAGTTGGGAGGCCGGTTGGGCTTGCAGAGCGGAGGGAAATGAGCCCGCGAGTTGGCCCGCGGGCCGGGGGCTTCTGCCGGAGGAAGGCCGGCCTGAGTCTGCACTTGGCCCAACCCGCGGACTCTCCCGGCTCCACTCATTCATTGCACTCGAGTGCAGCCTTCTTCCTGGCCGTGGAAATTTGAAAACTCTGCTCCCCACCCCCACGTTTCCGGTCGTACCCCCTTGCACCCCATAAACCGGACCAATCGTTGGAGGAGAGAAGGTTGGGGACCCCAGTCCAACCTGCAGGACGACGTGTTCCGTAATTTCTGGTACTTGTCCTCTCCGATAAAGCGATTTGATTGGGATGTGGGTTCCACCGGGTTGAAGGGCTTCTATCCTGTCTTGCTCATTTTTATTTTCCTTGGAGCTAGGGTCGGGGGGCTCGTTTCTTGTTACTTAGTGACCAACGTTCACCTCTCAAGGGAATGTTGGAACCCATCTTCTCCTGCGCTCGCAAATATACTCTTTTCAAGTCGTCTTTTATCTTGACGAGGTCTCCGCGCTCTTTTCTGAACGTGAAACCAAGGATGATGACAGTTTCGTTATGATCTTTACTATGTGCGAGGCTCTGTAAAGCGCTTTACGTTCGTCTAATAAATTACAATCATGATAGCCAGCACTTCTAAAGCGCTTACTATGTGTCTGGACTTTTTTTTGTTTTTGAGCACTTTACAGATTCATTTATTCTCCCACCAGTTTTTGCGAGGTAGGTCCTATTATTTTTTCCGGTTTTTCAGAAGAAACTAAGACACAGAAGTGAAGTCACTTAACCAAGGTTACACAATTAGTGACGGATTTCAAATCCAGGGAGCTAGGACGCTATGTGTGAAGGAAGGAGGTGTCCAGTGGTTAAGTGAAGGTTAAAATAAAGCTTTGGCTTTGGCTGACCTAAGACTCGTGAGATGCATTGCAATTGATTCATATTGATGTGGGAGACGGAAGACGTTAGGATCTTAAAGAGGGACGCTGGAGTGAACTCC
Source organism: Rhinolophus sinicus (assembly GCF_036562045.2). Lineage (NCBI taxonomy): Eukaryota > Metazoa > Chordata > Mammalia > Chiroptera > Rhinolophidae > Rhinolophus > Rhinolophus sinicus. The sequence goes on from NC_133765.1 coordinate 33,275,105, forward strand.
CTCCTCCGCCTCCGGTTTCCAGAGCCCGTCTACTTTGGGAGAATTCAAATCCCTTTATTTGGGCACGGGATAATGTAGATTTGGCTGAGTTTTAACTTCTTTAATGCCTTTATATTATCCTCCTAAAATATTGTTGGACTATAAATACTGTGAGCTGGAGTTAAGAGCATGATGAACATGGAGTTAGAATTTTCAGATCTTTTGAATTAAGTCATTAAAATGAAATTCCTGAAAATATGTTTTCTCAATCTGTGCGGGGTATTTTCCTTTTATATGTTATTAAAAGAAAAGGAAAAAACCTACTGAATGGACCCCTGAAAAGCTCTTGAAATGCCATTCCCATTTGTGGGTGAAGACATTATCATTCGTTCAGTACCTGGCATTTATTATAAGAACCATGCTTTTCATACTAGTTAATACCGTTCTTTGATTTATATGATGCAGCAGTGGTTCAGAAACGATTGAACCAGTTTGCAATAAGAAAGGAACTTTTTATTAAAATTTTCGTTTAAAATTTTGAAGTTCTGCACTTCTCTTCAGGGATGTATGGCTAGATGGGGGGGGCTTTATTTCACTGAGGAAACAGGAAAATTTGAAATCTGTGGATTAGAAACAAAATTTAAGATCAGTTAAGTCTTGTTATCTTAACTTTTGGTTTGCCCATAATTCTGTTCACATAACAGATTTTGTAAATTTTAGTCTTATTTTTTAAATTGTGCTAAGAAATTTGCCTTGGGTAAAGCTGGATCATTTAAAACGAGGTCAGTCGTTGTTTCTTAATAGTTTCTCTCTATGTTGTTATATTGTATTTAAAAAGCAGATTTTTAAATTTTTTTTGGTTAAAATTAGTATAATAAAGTAGTGTGTTTTAGTGCCTCGGGAAAAGGCCAGCTGCACAGTGTACTTATATTCCTTTTTTTCTTTCTCATGGATGTTAAGTTGGCAGAGAAATGGTGATGATCTATTGAATATACATGTACACACATGTATACTGTGTTTTCCTGAAAATAAGACCTAGCCAGACAATCAGCTCTAATGCGTCTTTTGAAACAAAAATTAATATAAGACCCAGTCTTACCGGGTCTACAATATGATAAGATATAATATACCGGCGTCTTATGTTAATTTTTGCTCCGAACGACGCATTAGAGCTGATTGTCCAGCTAGGTCTTGTGTTTGAGGAAACACGGTATGTATAGTTTCAAGTTAGAAGATGTTTATAATACATTTTGTGATTTTTGTAATTTCCCAAAAACCCTTTTCCCCAAAAATTTTAATTAAGATTTAAGTATATCTGAAAATGGAGGCAGTGTGATTTTGAGGGACCTTGTTAGAATTTTTACATGTTCAGAATTGCCTCATCTTTTAGGCTAGTTGAAAAGTAGCTCGCTGATAGTACTGAAAAAGCAACTCAAAAGTGAAGTCTTTAAGAAAAACATGTTGATTTAGATCTTAGTCACCAGCTTTGCAGTTCTTTTTTTTTTTTTTGCACTTTCAGTAGTTTTCCTTAAGCTAAGTATCACTTGTGCAACCCACCTTCGAAGCTCTTATCCAAGTTTTGCCTTGCTGATGATAAAGCTTTAAGGTTATTACTCTTTTTATAACGAATGTTCGATTATTTAAATAACTGCATGGTAAAACTTGGATTTAAGAGAGAAAATAAGCTAGCTGCTGATTTGGTCTGATATCCCTACAGTGTTAGAGAAAAGAGATTTGGTTTTACTTTGTAAGCAGCCTGGTTCAGGGAGCTAACCCTTTTCTTGCAGGGCTGGTAGTTTGTAACTTGCACATTCTGGTTTGCAAGAGGCATCTTTACTTTGAAGATGGTTCTTGTTAAATTGCAAGACTGCCAGGCTCTGCATAATTGCTTGGCTTGCTTTACTGATTTGAATATGACCTATGCCCTGGCCCTTGGAAAGTGTTTACTAATTTAATTCTCTGGTGTGTAAGAGTTCATCTGAAGATGGTGAGTGTTCAGATATTCTGAAACTGTTTAAATAACCCATGTATTTAGCTTTTTGGTGTACTAAGAAACATGTTTACATTCTAATTTAAATGACAGCAGCAGTCCCTGGTCCTGAAGATAAAGGACAAACATAATGGCAAAAAAAGTTCTTAAAATGCTGACCAAGGAAAACAAAAGTAGTCTTTCCCAATGAGCCCTCTACGGTTTTTTTCTTTACCTGTCAGATAAGTTCAGCAGTTAGCAGCTTGGGGTCAGTTATAGGGCGTTTTGTTCATACAGTGATACTAAAGTTGTGTTTGACTGATTCCCTGACTTACAACAAGTCTGTGCCGTGAGCCACGTTGTTAGTTGTATGCCGAATCCTGTCCTGTGAGGTAAGACAGGAAAGCTCCGTTGGAGACACAGTCTGCGCTTGCACCGCTCCTGAACCACAGCATGGAAAGCCTTATGCCCGCCCGCCCGCCTGCCTGTCAGCAGGAGGCAGGAGGCCAGGCTTTCCTCCTAGCTGGAGAAATGGAGGCTGGGCTGACCTCAGATTAGTAGCTCATCCTGCAGTAGAGGTTGGTGAGATTGTTTTATGTCTTTGAAACTGCAGTCCTATAATGACCTGTGACTTGTTTTGCAAAAGCCTGTGCCAGTGCCATTCAGTCCATTTGAATAGGTGAGGATTACTAATCTTGAAGCAGGGAAAGGATTGATACTACGCGGACTTGATCATTCACTTAATTTACAACCGAGGCTATTAGATAGACCTAAAGACTGAAATGTGAAGGAGATAATATTCTGATGTGACTTGCTTTGTAATGAGGAAAGTCTTGTTCAAGAGGAATAAGGAACATCTCTTTGCGGTTTATAGAATTCTGGGACAAAATTTTTTGTGTTAGGATCAGACCACTTAGGGGTCTGATGATTTACGTGAAATCTCCAATTTCTCCACTACTCTAGGGTTTACTGGTTTCCCTCATCTAGAGGGGATTGGGTGTCACTGATAATAAGGCTTATGAAAATGAAAACCACTTATAAAATGTAGGGTCAGATGTCACGTTTAATCAGTGGTATTTTATCAAAATGGGTTGTTAGACTGTGGAAAGTTAAACATTTTTCAATAAATTGGCTTCACTCTAGGTGTAGATTACTCAAGATACTTTATTGAGAACAGTGGACAGTGTTTTGCAGCTATATCCAGTTAAGGCCTTTAATTGGGGACAAGAAGAATACTTTTTCTCATTCCTCGTAAATAACCCCAAAGTAGTCTTAAATTTCCTTTCATAGTTTTTTCATTGTTGCTTGTTGCCAGGCTGTCAGAAAAGTTAATGTTGCTTGTTAGAGAAAGCTGAGGTTGCAGATAATCACTGGTACCATTCTTTATCATTTCAAGGTTTTATCAGTTTGTTTTCAATAAAACTGCATGGAAGTTTTTTTTATCATGTACTCAGTGATTTGCCAGATAAATAGATAAGTTGGTACAGAGCAGCCTTTGCTGATAACAGCCATGATGCATTTTTTTGAATCAACCTTCCTAGCTCTTACTCAGAGGTCATATGTGAGAGGTCTAAAGTGAGAACATTTTAATGTACTGATCACGAGCCTACATATGTTCACAATGCCTACTGATTTTATTTCCATGCAGTCAGTGCCTACACCTGGATTTATGGGAAACATTCCATCTGAGAATGGAATTTTTATTCATGGGATATTTTGGATTCCATTGACAATTGTTGAGATAATTTGAGATGTGCTATTTGAACTGCTGCTTAGGAAGGTATCCTGAGGTGAAAACCCTTGAATTTCCCACCTCGGGTCTCCTAATTGTGAAGCTTTCTCCTATGTGCACAGAACACGTGGGAGACGTTTATTGAGCAGAGCTGTACTGTTGGTATTTTTCTTTGTCGCTATTATAGCAGCGATAAAATAGATATTGAAGCCTTTGTAATGAAACTGAAAATGTTATCCTTAAGGTGAACTTTTAGTTTTGTAATCTTTATGGAGGAAGAGTTCTAGTTACAACATTTATAATAATCTCCCATTACCCATTTTGTCTTATTTTCTGTGTCCTCCACTGGAATGGAAACTTCTCAAGAAAAAGGACATGCTTCTTGTCTAGCCTGTTGCCACTGTGTCCCTGGCATCCAGCACAGCACCAGGCACATAGGAGGTGCCCGGCAACTGTTCTGTTGCATGTTTGAAGCATGGTCAACAAGTCTTAACATGATTGCATGATTTAGTGCTTATTTAATGCCTCCCATTTGTTAGGCTGTATTATGATTTTATATCCTATAGTAAATTTTTCTTAGGGAGCAATGACTGTGTATTGGTGTTTCAGTAGTTTGTCCTCATTAAAAACTCCTTTGGTTTGGAAGTTGGATGAAGACCAGATTCTTACTTGGGAGGGTGGTGTGGTAGAAGCACCGCTGGACCCAGAGTCAGTCTGGGCCTGAAGTCTTCCTTACCAGCTGTGACCTTGGGCCAAGTCACTGAACCTCTCCCAGCCTGTGAAGTGGAGAAGTGACAGCGCCTAACCTCATAGGGTTGTTGAGGCTTCGCCGGCCACACGAAGCCCCTTAGCGCAGCGTCTAGCACATGGGGAGCGCGCGGTGAATGTTAGCTACGCTCATACATGCGTCTGGTGGGTATTGAAAGGAGTCAAGTAGATGTTTATGCTATTGGCTGTGGCCATTTTAAAGAAATGTCTAGTGTTTACTTGGACGGCCAAACCTATTTTGAAATCTTTATCTTCTGTTAAGACATATTATCTTCAAGTTGAAATTTAAGAGTATCCTAAATTTTCACTACTGGGAACATACTCTAGTAAAGCCTGATAGAAAAATGACACTGTTGCTGTGTAATTTTAAAGCACAGAAAGTTTTTTTGATTAATCCTAAGTATAGTCTGGAAAAATTTTTTTTTTAAAATATGTAGTCTGGAACGCGTCTTTAATTCTCATGCCACGAGGCAAGTCAAACTACTTACAGATTTATTCAGATTTCCTTCAAACAACAGATTTTGAGCGCCTGCCATGTACTGGCAGTGGGTGTACACACACACACACACACACACACACACACACACACACACACGGCAGAGCCAGTGGTGTGTTCTTGGGGTTTGCATTCTACCAAGGGGTCCAGATGCATAGGTGGAAGCGAACCTGCAATTATAATGCAAAGTGCCTGGCTGGGGAACATTTCAGACAGCATAGAGCAGGCTTATGAGGGGAGAGGCCAGCCTCTCCCCCCCCCACCCCCCCAGGTGATGTCTATGCAGTCTTGAAGGAACAGCGGGTATTTGCCAATTGGTAGAAGGTGGTTTTGGCAGTTTCTATTTTTATAATTTTATTCCTTGAGCTAATTGTAGGAAATTTAAAAAGCTTTGGAACTGTGTTTTTAATGAGCACTGTTCTTCAAATATAAAATAACTCTGATTTGTTCGAGGAAAACCCCACATTAGGAATAATTTTCAATTGTTAGTAGTTATTTCTTTTTACTAGTCTGTACACTCCTCAGAGGACAAACAGAATAAGAGAAGCAACACTACCATAAACTGTGTAAAGTTGGTAGCAGGAAGCCTCCCAAACCAGTAAAATTCATATTAGCAACATTGATTTAATATGATGACATTGGTTTAATGTAGCATTCTATAAAAAATACAGCCTGAGTTCTATATAGATGTAAGTCAATTATTGCATATTCTTTCTCCTGAAAGACTTAGAGTGGACTGTTCATTCACAAATGTGGGGCTGTGCTGAAAACGATTCAGGTTGAAACCAGAAGCTTCTTAGGAATCCCCTCCAGCCAAAAATAAAATTTCCTGCTAGACAGGCAGTTTCTGACTGACTTGTGATAAAATCACTAACGATTGGGGTTTTCTGGCCAGTAAATCAGGGATCACATTGTTTTTCCATCAGGAGTGTTTCTTGAGTTCTCTACTATGTGTGTTTAGAGAGAAAAAAACTTACTGTTGAAAAATCATTTTTTTGTTGCTCAGTTGCTGTTGTATTATATGTCTGTTTCGTCTCTTCTCTCAAAGGTTTTCATTACTATGCTTTCCTTTTAATTGCTTCCCGTTTGATCAGAGACTAGCTAGTCATTTTAGTTCAGTTATATATTTGGGGTTTAAAGTAGTGATTTGCCCGAGGCTGTGGGCTCCCAACCCAGCGCTTTCTCTGAACATTTTCTCTGTGTATTTCAGGAGTTTGATCCTTCCCTGTTGTCCTTGTTTATATTATTTTTCATTGAAAAAGATACCCCTCTACACAGTGTTTCATTTCTGCTCAAAACTTGTTTCGTCAGAAAGTTCAGGGTTTCAGTGACTATTCAGGCTGAAGGATGGCTTCACCTGGGACAATCTTTCTCAAACTTGGACACAGCCCTTTTTAATGGAAAAAAATTCTCAACAAATATCAGGTTTTTTACTTGTGATTTTTATTCTGTAATGTTATTTAGATACTTACAGAACAGAGCTAGATACAAACCACTTAAACCTATTGCTCTTACCTGGCTATTAGGCCAAATGATTTTATAATTTGAATACAAACAGCCTCCAAAACCAGTAAAATTTAAGTTAGCAACATTGATTTAATTTGATGGATTTTGTGGTTTTGCTAAAACTAAATCACTTTTTATTGGGTTTAATGGAAAGATGCAGATTTACGTTCTACGTTTAGTCTGGTCCTGTGTTTTGCTTTATTTCTAATTCAGAGAATGCCTACTTTCATAAATGTTTTGTACAGGTATTAAGACTTTGATTGCAAGTTGAGGATAATCAACCCCCATATTTAACCAGGCCCTGCCAGCAAGCAGGTCTCTTCTTAACTGTAAAATTAAGGTAAATTGAACAATTCAGTGCTATTTAATCTGTTGCAACTGGAATCCAAACAGAAAATTTCATTTCCTACCTACTTCTGCTGGCTGATCATAAACTGTTGGAAGGCCGGAGAGCTTGTGCTTCACTTTAATAGAGTAGAACTCAGTGCTCTGATACCGGCACCTTTGACTTCAGGGTGCCCGATGCTATGCTGTGATTTCTTTCTCGCTTTCTATCTGTTCAGATTACTAGGAAACCTCTCTTACAGCACACCGCTGCCATCCTTTGTCCTGTACATATGATTGTATTTAAAAATACAGGTCCAGAAATTGCGCAGCCAAATATGTATGAGGAGCCTACAATGTGTTTTAATGAAATGAAAACACTTACATTTTTTCATAGATAAATCTGGGGCCCTTGAGATACCCCCAGTCCTCAGAAAAACCCTAATGGGGTAGGCGGTGGTAGTCTGAGCATTTCCAGTCTGAAATTTTAAAACAAAAGGAATTCTTAGAACCAACTCAGTAACGAGACAATCTTTGAAATTTCCTGCTGTTCAAATACTAATTCATTTCTGAGGCTGCAGAGAGAAGACCAGGCAGGAGGCAAAAAGAGCTCTGCAGGTGAACACAGCAGGTTGTGTGGCTCAGATGCAGAATGGAGACCTTACTCTGTGTGCCCCCAAGAAGCTGATTGCAGCGGCTAGTAACAGGGAGGCCTTTCTAACAGTATTGGTGCCGAGAGGATGACTCTGTTGGGAAACTAAAGAAGTCTTACTATAGAAGATGCAACTGAATAACCTCTGAAATGCTACGGTTTTAAAATTCCGATTTGACATTAAAGCCATATTCTTTCTTTATAAGTGTCCTGTAAATAAAGCCATCCAAAAAGCAAACCTATGTTTTTGCTACCTCGTTACCTAAAATTTTATTTTTTCAGACATTTTTAATTTTTACATTACATTGTATTTTGACTTCTTTTGGCTAATTGGAGTTTTTTTCCCCTGCAGTGAGAGGATCCAAGCCTGGTAAGAATGTCCAGCTGCAGGAGAATGAAATCAGAGGCCTGTGCTTAAAGTCCCGCGAGATCTTTCTCAGTCAGCCTATCCTACTAGAACTTGAAGCACCACTCAAAATATGTGGTAAGTTTTGGCACACCAGCAGGAATCTTTGGTTACGTGATGTGGTTACGTGATGGAGTCAAGAATATAGATGACCTTGTATTAACCAACAGAATCATTTACTCTTTATGAATAACTCGGAAGTACTTAAGATAATTGTAGCTTTAGAATAAATACCTCTAGTGGACTTAGTTTACTTAGATGTGCTTCAAATTTTCTAAAAACCATTTTGCTTAAAGGAATATAAACGTCGTAGAGAGAAAGAAGTGAAACAGAATGGAGAGCTAAGAAAAGGTGTGAACTATATGAATATATAGGAATTACATTTAAGCCTAAAGCAAAACTGGTAATGCCTAAAAATAGACCTTCCGTGATGCCATTTTATCTACATGGTGCAGATAACCTGTATAAAAACTAAACTTGATCTGAGCAATGCTGTCGTCTAGCATATATGACTGCATTGCTAAAGCTTGTATGTGTGTTTTGTTTTCCTGTGTCGAGGGCTGACTCAATAGATTGCAGCAAGGGAGCTGCTGTGTTACGTATGAAACCCTGTGTATGTGTGTTTTTTAAGTAAAATGCTCTTTGGCATTATCTGGCAGGGAGAAATTGAAAGTTGATTGCATTGGTGGGTGTACTGTGCATACGTCTTTGAGGCCAGCGCTCACTAGAAATGCGGCAGTTCTGCTGACACAGTACCCGGGACTGAGCTGTCGCAGACCTGATACTGATCAGCCGACCTGGAAGGAAAGCCGTGTTACTTGGCAAGAAGGCCTGCTCGGGCATTAATAATCCTTTCCACAAAATAAAATCGTAATTCGTTGAGTTTTGTGTGAGATTCTGGACATACACATACACTTAAAAATGTTACTAAGCTCAGTTGAACTAATAAGATAGAAGATTGGAAATGAGTGTTAGCTGTCAGATTTAACTGACGCTAGTAGAGGGCAATGCCATTGCGCAATGAATGTTTAAAGAATGTGTTTCCAAAGCTGTCATGAACTACAAGTATGAAGACACTGTGTAACAAAATTCTTGCTTCTAGGTGATATCCATGGGCAGTACTATGATTTGCTTCGACTTTTTGAGTATGGTGGTTTCCCACCCGAAAGCAACTACCTGTTTCTTGGGGACTATGTGGACAGGGGCAAGCAGTCATTGGAAACTATCTGCCTCTTACTGGCGTACAAAATCAAATACCCCGAGAATTTCTTTCTTCTCAGAGGAAACCACGAATGTGCCAGCATCAATAGAATTTATGGATTTTATGATGAATGTAAGTACTTGCTGTGTCGAAGGAAGAGTTACTTACATTGAGATACTTGGTCATAATCTGAACTATCTATCACCTACTTTTGTTAGGATTTGTGAGAGTTTAGATCCACTGTTAAAATCTCTCAGGTTTTATATTTCATTGACTTGGTTTTTCTTCTGGGGGGTTGAAAAATAACCCAGCTAGTGCAGTATAATAATTCTCTGGACACTTCTTGTGATTGGGATAATTAGATTAGGAAGTAATGGTTGTGAAATAGTCACAGATAACTTAATCTGTGCTATAATTCTAGGAACTTGTCCAAACAGTTCTGTTTTTAACAACTTTATTGAGATACAATTTCACTCTGTAAAATTACTCTAAGTATATGATTCGGTGGTTTTTAGTAAATTTAATAAAGTTGGGCAACTATCACCATAGCCCCAGGCAAGCACTCATTTACTTTCTTTCTTCTAGACAACTTCATATAAATGGAATCTTGCAATATACAAAAAACTACTTTTTGAAACTTGCTATATTGTAGATTTTTTTTTCTGGCACACCTGCTCCCAGGAAAAATGGCAGTTACTACCCTAAAATGTGCTGAAAGAAGAAAGCAAAATTGTTTTTAAAATTATTTGTATAATATTTTATACATTTTTATGACTTTTTGGATTGTTTACTTGAAAGTACATGTTGAGTTGATAATTAACAGAAACAAGAGTCTTAAAGTTTTGAAAAAACCGATTTTGGTGGAGGGTTTTTTTTGTTGTTGCTATTTAAGTAAAATGTTAAAAAGTTTTGAATCCTTACCTCTACCCTCCTTTTGTGCTCATTGTTTCTGCAGGAGAGGGTTCATGCAGGGAGGAGAGGAATGTTAAGGAATTTGAGTTACTAACACTTGCCATTATGATTATAACGAGCCTAGTAAATCACTGTCACTCTCCCCTAGACATACAGTTGACACTTGGACAACACAGGTTTGAACTGCGCAGATCCACTTATACCGGTTTTTAAAAAAATTTTAATCCGTGTTTGTGGAGGACTAACTCAAGTTATATGCAGATTTTTGACCGCGTGGGGTATTAGTGCCCCTAACCCTCATGTTATTTAAGAATCGACTGTAGTCATTACCTCGTCTCTCAGGATATGGTGTTTTTCCATTTCAGTTTCACATAGATGTGTTCAGCTAGCTCATTTGTTTGCTTGGTCCTTGGCCTTGAGACCCAGATGAAATGGGAGGGATCGCCAAGGAGAACAATCCTCTGGGTTCTGAACTTACTGGGACAACTGAGTCTGTGGCAAGAAAAATACTTGGAGACTGACAATGAGTCTGTCAAAGTACTCGACACTGACAATGATTGTCCCAGAGGAGTCCTAGTGAGGCAGTTACTGTTCCTTAGGAAGTAAAAGGAGAGGCAGGGAGTTTTATAGCATTGCTCTTTGGATATTTGTTACCAGTGCTGCTTTTTCAAACAGGTTAAGAAAGGGTTCCTTTTACACAGTTGTTAGCAAGTACTTTGATGTTTTCATTGAAGGAGTTCAAATCCAGGTGATCTCTTTGCTGTGACATAATCCTAGTGTGAGAGTACTAGCTACATCATTTTCAGTTTCTATTTAATTGCAGAAACCTTTAAAAATGATGTAGGTCAGCATTGGTGGGTATCGATTTTGACTCTCATTTGGTTATCAAGACTCATCTACTGAGCTTGTACTCGGGCTGCCCCCTCTCCCATCGGCAGGTAGGATTTGCCACCCTGTTTTGTGGGCATAAAAGTGTTCTTGGCATAGGTTTGATAGTTTGCAGACTTTAAAAAAAAAAACACGTTGATTTCGTTAAAATTTTATTTTCGTGTAAATTTTATTATAGTGAAGTTTTATTAAATGTATGTTTGCATGGAACAATTTAAAAACCACTGCTTTAAGTAACAGCCTTATTTCCCAAGTATAACAAGCACTCTCTGTGCTATTATTTCTTTTTTCCCCAATCTTATGACTTCAGTCTTGGAAAGGCTGAAGTATCTGTTGTTGGATAAAATGTGAATGTGTGTTATCCTTTTCTGATACCAGAGCTGTCTGATCTGTAGTAATAGGAAACTGCATTCAGGGTTCTGGCTCAGAGTCCCAGGATTTGGAAGCCTGCAGAGACCTTGGCGATTGTCCAGGCTAAACCTTTCTGGAGCCAGAAATTCCTAGTGGTCTGAAGTGGCCTTCTCTCTCCATTGCCTCAGGGAGGAAATGGAGAGAAGAAAAAGTAGGGACCCAGGACTTCACTACGCTACTCAGAGACAACAGGAGGAAGAATCCTCTAATTTTTGATAGCGAAGCCAACACAGATAGCACAGGCGTTTGCAAGAGAAGCTGGAGCATGTTGCGTGACTAAGGAATCACGGAGCAAAATGGACTTCAAGAAGGATAAGGATTGTCTGTACTGGCAAAGGAGAAATCCAGAGGGGTCCAGGATGGTTGTTCAGAGACAGGCTTCAGTAGAACATGGAGACAGAACCAGATCACTTTATAAATGGGATTAAGACAGCTCAGCCCTGTTATTGCGTTATTGTCATCACTATTGGAAAGTGGAGGTGGTGATTATGCACAGGTCCCCAAAGGAAGGAGGGAACTAGTGGCCTCCAAAGAAATACAAAACCGGGTAAGAGTTAATACTGAGTCATAGAGAAACAAACTAGCAGGAGAAAAGACAACAGTCCTTAGTAAAGGGAGAAAGAAGTCAAATGTTTGTTGAATTTGCATTACATTACAAACCCTGAGCTGAAGTCCCCATCTGACTTGATTGGCGGTAGAGGGGAAGGTGTGGGTCAGGAAGCCTGCTGCTTGGGCCAGTCTGTAACTCCAAGAAAAGGTACAGCTTTAAACCTTTAGATGTCCCCAGGATAACGAAGGAGAAAAGACTAAGGAGAAACTCTTGGTGTAGGAATAAAGATTGTGCTTTGGCCTTCAGTTTTCTTTGTATGGAAGAGGTACAGGAGACAAAGGCACCCCAACAATAGGGCCATCCTCAGCCAGTTCAGAGAGACTTGTACTTCCAAGGTTTGTAAGTAGGTTTTTAACTTGGTGCATAATTTTCCTGTCGAAACAATGCCCGAAAGGCATGCTTCTGTCTGAATCACACTCTGGCTCCCGAATGCATAGAATCCACGGGCTGGTGAGGCGAGCGTGACCGGCCTAGACCACCGTGGGGAGCGTGCTGAGCATCTGTGCAGTGTTAGGAGCAGGGATCCTGGAGCGCCGGCAGTGAGCGGTCTGCTCCCCTACGTCGCCGTGCCCCCTGCTGGAGTCAGGGTGGGAATTAGCTGGTTCCAGTAGGTTACTGAGGGTGCCATGGGTGTGAACTCTCAGAGCCTCCCTCAGATGGAAGATGGCAGTGGCACGTGTGGGAGTTGTTCATAATTGCCTTTAGAAGTAGGGCCACCTCTGTGTTGAGGTTGGACAGACACTAGATTTCAGAGTAGATGCTACCAAATAATGGTTGAGGTTTAATGGTGATCCTTGACTATTATATCTGGAATTCTGACTTAAACTTCTGGAATTTTTAAATATTTCATGTGAAATTGTAAATTGTTGCTTATAGATCAGACATCTCCAAGTATATATCTCTAATTCTCCTAAACCCCTTCCAGGGGTTTTTTAATATGAGCATAGTTTTTGTTTACTTAAAGGGTAATAAAGCCTTGCTTTGGGGGAAATTGTCCTGAAAGAATGAACCTACAGAACACCAATCTCTTTTTAACCATCCTAAAATTTTCACAGGTAAAAGAAGATATAATATTAAACTATGGAAAACTTTCACAGACTGCTTTAACTGTTTGCCGATAGCAGCCATCGTGGATGAGAAAATATTTTGCTGTCATGGAGGTATGTGGGCTGATTTTAGTTCCAAATGGAGCTAAAGGGGTTGTCGATCCTTCTAAAGGATAACTTGCTTGAAATTATGAGTTGCCTTTGGGATGACTGCTGTCAGGTATTGATGTGCTGGGTCCACTTTGGCACTTCCTGGGTCATTTGGACAGACGTCTGAAGTAAGCAGTTCACGGTACAGGGAATTCTAGGCTCTGTAACAGTTAGATTTGAAAATAGAGCAGGAAGTATTTTTAAATTTAAAATGAACAATTAAGATGCTGTACCAACCAGTGATCCTCTAGAATATTGAAAATGTGAATAGACTTTCCCCTTGGTCTGTTTTTGATCATCTCCTTTCAGAACTTTTTCTGACATGGCTTTTAAAAGTTATTTTGCTTTGCTCAGTGGTTGTGCCTTGTATAATGTGATTAAAATAGTGATTGCAGAGAGGATTTCTTTTCATCTGTAGCTAGAAATTAGAGCCAACCGACACAATATATTTTAATAAAGCCATTATTCCTGCCCTCCTATACTTAACCTGGTTTGGTAGAGCTGTGCATGTGATTTTAAACTCAGATGAGAGTCAGCTACATCTGAGCTGGTCTAATAGATATGATAGTCCTTGGACCGAACAGGTTTCCTAGAAAACTGCATCACACCTGAGCATCTGCAGCCTCTACGCCCAATCATGACAGATAGTCAGTAATAAAATCTATAATGTACATGGCTCATTATTCTCATCGGCAGTGGAGGCCTAGTTTTTAAGACATTGGATGTCAGTTTCATAGGGCTCTGTAGGTGGAGGTAACCTTTCAGATACTGTTTAAATATACTGTGCCCCACACATTAGTGCATATAACAAATTCCAATGCTTATTCAGGTTTTTAAACCAAAGCTAAATAAGAAAACATACCCATAGACTTAGTTCAAGCCTTCGTGTTAGAGTCATTGAGTCTCTGTAGACAAATGGAGTGATTCAAGTGCCAACATCCTTTTCAAGTCCTCTTTTCTTCCATTTCTTTTTTCATTTAATAGGTTTATCACCAGATCTTCAATCTATGGAGCAGATTCGGCGAATTATGCGACCAACTGATGTACCAGATCAAGGTCTTCTTTGTGATCTTTTGTGGTCTGACCCCGATAAAGATGTCTTAGGCTGGGGTGAAAATGACAGAGGAGTGTCCTTCACATTTGGTGCAGAAGTGGTTGCAAAATTTCTCCATAAGCATGATTTGGATCTTATATGTAGAGCCCATCAGGTATTGATTTTGAATTTTACATGTACACTTAAGAGCATGTGTGTGAGCACAGATTCTCCTTGTTGATTTTGGTGGGTAGGTATTGATTATTGACACAAAATGTCTCTGGAAGTTGACCTGTAGGGCATCAGGCTCAATGGGAAACTGAAGAGTGGTTTTACTCACCTCACATTTGCACCTACTTACGCTGCAAACATTTTCTCTTGAAGGTGGTTGAAGATGGATATGAATTTTTTGCAAAGAGGCAGTTGGTCACTCTGTTTTCTGCACCCAATTATTGTGGAGAGTTTGACAATGCAGGTGCCATGATGAGTGTGGATGAAACACTAATGTGTTCTTTTCAGGTAGAGGACATTTTCAACATTGTTTTCTTTTATTGTGTGTAGATTTTACTGATTAAAAAAAACAATAATTGCTACTATCTGCGTACTGTTCATTTATGTCACTGTAGACTAAAATTTTATTGTCCCTTAAGTAGTGTTTGTCCTAGTTCGGTAACGAGTGGACCCCTTGCAAAGGAAAAAATTATCATAAAAATTCCCGTGTTGAATTTAACTTCTTTTTTTGCATTATTTAATAGGTAAAAACCAATGTATTAGCTCTTTATGCTTATGGTTCCTTTACTGTAAACCTAAAACTACAATGTTAGTGTAACGTTTAGCTAAAATTAAATCACTTGCATGTGAAAATAGTACTAAGTGTCATGTGCCAGATGTGTTGTGATTACTCCGTTCTCCCACCACTCTTCTCTAGTGTAATTTCTACAGAACCTCTCTTGACTCACCGTGACATCATTTGGCCTTCACTCGGCACAAAAGCATCGTTTATGCATAGTCTGCATCTCAGTCTTTTTCTCATTCACTTACGATGGAACCTGTATAACTTCAAGCTAGCCCAGTCACAGACGTACATAGAGCCACTGAAGTCACACAGCAGTCATCAGTTAAATGGATTAAAACCTTTTGTACAAATTATCAGGTAGAACTTGCAGTTCCCAGAGATTGTGAGGAGATCCTCTAGGGGTTTGAGAAACACGGTCCCAAACCACTTTCTCCCCTTATGTCAGAAGGGATAGCCTAAATACTACAAGGTGTGACTTCAGAAAGTTGTGATTTTTGCCAGAGGCAAAATAATTTGTCCAGATAATACGTTTTATCTGTTCACCGTAGCGTTTATTACCCAAATGTACTTGTCGGATTGGTTCGTGGTAATATTGGGACTTTCAAAGTTATTAGGACAGTTTGAAAGTCAAAATCTTTCTGAACAAAAAAGATTTGAGTGAGATTTAAGGAATCTTAAGAAAATTTGGGGTTGAGTTTATTTCCTAAACTGCAATCTTTTAAATCTTTGCAGATTTTAAAGCCTGCAGAGAAAAAGAAGCCGAATGCCACAAGACCCGTAACACCTCCAAGGGGTATGATCACAAAGCAAGCAAAGAAATAGATGTCATTTTGACACTGCCTAGTCGGGACTTGTAACATATAGTATATAACCTTCATTTTTAAAACTGTAATGTGTATTGGTCAGCTTGCTCAAATAGTGTGTTTGTGGGGCCCTCCCTTCCATTTTTGACTTAATGAATGGCATTTGCTGGTTATAACAGCAAATGAAAGACTCCACTCCCAAGAAAGAAGTGTCTCGTTTTTTAATTCTCCATTCCTTTTGCAAACAACTTTAATGATGGTGTTAAAGCTGTACACACTAAGACAGTTTATGCTGTCTAAGAAATGTATGGTTGACCTTTTTTTTAATTTAGTACAACCCACGAATAATGGAAATGCTCGTTTTCTTTAGGATGTAAAGAGAGCCCTAGGGTGCTCAATCTGTACATGTTATTGTCATAAAACGCATACTGTTGATACAAACCACTGTGAACATTTTTTTTTTTTCATTTTAAGATTTTGTTTCAAAGGGATTGCTTATTTCTCTCATTGTCTTGTCATGTACAAACTGGTTTTTATAGTTATCAACATTAGCAGTAACTTTCCTTCCACCTTGCCAGCATCACTGGTGTAATGTGTATTTAATTAAAGCACACTTTCCCCTGCCGTATACTTAAAATGACGATTAAAGCCATTATTTTAAATGTTTGTGACTCTTTCCTAAAGCCAAAGTTTCTGTTGAAATATGTATTGACACACCCCTAAGTGCAAGGTGGCATGGTTAGATACTGATGCCGCCTTCTTGGGGATTCAAAAACTGGTTTTGAGTTTAAATAGCAATTAGTAACCTAATGCAGTTTAAGCTATTAATGATTAAAGTTAATAACATTTTGTACAATTGCCATATTGTCTATTCATTAAGTAATCTTTTTACAGTTGCACCAGGCCTGAACCCGTCAATTCAGAAAGCTTCAAATTATAGAAACAATACTGTTCTATACGAGTGACCGATTATGCTTTCTTTGGCGTACATTCTTTATTCTGCGGTGAAATTGAGGCTTATAAGTCAAAACAAAGGAATTAACTTACTATCCACCAGTTTATACAGAACTCACAGTATCTGACTTTTTTAAATTAAGATCTGTTAAAAAGAAATCTGTTTCAACAGATGACCGTGTACAATACCATGTGGTGAAAGTGAATTCTGACTTATTAAATGATGAACTTGTTAAATCCTCTCAGTGTCTATTTATCAGCACAATACACACAGGAGAATTGTTGATGGCATTTTGAATAGATTTTAATGAATAAATGGCTCTGGAAACCACACAATTTCAACTTGAATTTGTCTTCCTTCAAATAGTCTCTTTTCCAGAGATGGATTATAATGTGGAGCCTCATATTCTTTGAGTTCTAACCTGGATCTAAGTAAGTTTCTAAAGTGGGGTGATGAAATTGAACTATCCTCCCATACTGTTTGGGGAGGTGTGGGACTTGGTGAGCTGTGACATCAGCTGTATTCATGTTCTTTGTGTCTGGATTCAGTTGAACTTGGCGGTAAAATTCAGGAACTGCTTGATTCTGAAAACACTCAACTACCAGTGTTTTCAGACAGTTCTTTGCTCTCCTCTCCCTTCCCTGATTCATACAGAATAATGTGTCCTGTTAATAGTCATAAATGTGTTGGATGCATGTTAATTAATTTCTCAGAGTACATTTAAAGTGGATCAAGCATGTATCATCTGAAAAGCATTTTCTTCTATCAAAAACTGGTTTCCCTGGGGTGTTTGAAGAGGACCTGCTAGTGCAGAGCTGTTTGAATTGATGGGCATGTGGAGGGAAGCGCCCAGGAGTGCTAGGCCGCCTCCCTCCTGTACCAGCAAGCTCTGACCCCCAGGGTGCTCCTGTCGGCAAGGGAGGTTGGATCTCTTGACCTCCCGCCTTTCTGCTCCACGTTCTGTGACAAATCCAGAGCTGCGTTATTTTGCTTTTCTATGGTTTTTTTCAGATCTCTGACTACAGGAAGATGATGAGCAATAGTTATGTCAAAAGCCAGTTTCATACGTCTTCATGCCCTGGACATTAATTGTCACTTCTAGGATCTCAAAAACCTATAAAGTTGTAAAATCAAGCCAGTCTACTTGGGTTATAGAGTGGAGTATCTAGCTTAAAATTCTTTCAAAAAGAACAGGCACAGCATTGGTTAAGAAGAGAACAAAATCAATCTTTGGTTTTATAGGACATGAGATCTTAGAGATTCGAATAATTTGAAACTAGTATGTGACAATAACTTGACACCTTGCCTTGTAAATCCCAGTCTATACTAACCTTACTTCCTCATTTGTCTCCATGTGTAGTTACGGTTACATCTGCCTTTTATAAGCTAATGGTTACACTTGGTCCAAGTCCTGGTCTCTCTCCTAGCTGTGTGATTTGAGTGACCTAAATGCTAAGCCACAATGTCCCTCGCTATAAAACGGACAGTACCGGCCTCATTGTGAATCACTGAATGAAGTAATGTGATATGCTCAGAAGAATGCTTGATTCAGAATAGTAGTCAGTAAAGATTTACTACTCACTGCCTTATAATTAATCCCAGTTGTTTCTTGTGTTTGACTATCTCAGTTGGCTGAGTTCTAAGGAGCACCTGCCTTTTGTTGTCTGATGTGATACTGATTTTGGGTAACTAAGCATTTCTGGGCACTGACTGCAGAATACCTATAATTTTCAGCAGATACAAAAGAAATAACTAGGAAACATGAAGTTATTGCCATTATTCGTGTAATATTTTAAATTCTAGTTTTTTAAGTGATTGTAAAGTATTTTAGCTTTCAAGGTGACGGCACCATTACAAAGCTGTACAGGAAGACAGGTGACAGCCAACCTTAAATGTAGCTGTAGGTAGGTAGTCTATATAATATAGTTCAAACCCATCCATTGAAATGACTGGTGTGTACTAGACTAGACCTGCCCATATCCAGCTGCAGTGAACAGCACGAATGTGACATAGCATCCTTGTTCTTGAAGCACCTTGATTTAAGACTAGAGACTTCTCATGTAACATACACATAAATGAGGCATGGGGACTACGAACAATTGCATGCTGAGCCATGAAGGCACAGAATTTAGACTGATGGAGGAGAAATAACCCAAGTTTTCCAATGTGGAACCATGATGGGAGGTTGAAAAGAAACTGCTGAATGAAGAGAACAACTGGTAAACTAAGGCAAGAGTGGGCATCATGCTATCCAGGAAGAGCAAGAAAGCCATTGCCAGGAAGTGCATGAAAATGTTCGGTTTATTCTGGTAGTTTTCAGACTAAGCATATGACTTGAAATGGACCCACCGAGGCAAGGGTCTCCTTCAAGTATAACATGAGTGGGGGTAGAGCTCGGGATCTGCATGAGGGCGAAGAAGGAATGTTTGCACATGTTTGGGTATAAAGCAGACATTAAAAAGAGCTGCAAAGTAAGTTAAAGGTTTCTGAGTTCTGTATACCATTTCCTGCCTCTTGGAAAAGACAGACCCAAAGTTTACTCAGCCTTGCAGACTGGCTAGCTTGAATCTGCATGGACGGTTCTTCACTTTTGTTCAGTTCTGCAAATCAGATGTACACGTAAGCCTAGACCAGAAGAATATCCCCTCTGCCCCAGGCTTTGGTTTGCTCACCTACAGAGAACTCGGATACTCACAGGTGCCTACATCTTGCCTTACACATACTAGGCATTCAGAAAACGCCTCTAAGATACCAAAGAATATTTCTAAGATTTACGTCAATGGCAACAGAGGAACTTAAAGTTACATTAGGAAAACTTGGTCTAGGCCCAGGCAAAAGTCAGTTCATCCTTGCTGGATTATGTGTGTGAGCTTCAGATGAAAAAAAACACATTTCCTATCAGTGTCTTCAGCCTCAGCCCAAGAATGAAATAGAATGAATACTTCAAATCCCTGAATTAGTGCCTGATTAATGGTTACGTTAGCACAGAGATCACTGCTACCATCTCATCACAAAAGCTTCGGGAGCTGAAACAGCCGTGGCATTTGGATTTATTGCAAATATCTAAATACAAATACAGGTAGGCATTTTTGTTAGAATTATGTCATGCTTTGTTATTGGAAATATAGGGTTAAATAAAGCACTTCAGTTAAATATGAAAACTTGTAATCATATAGTTAAAACAGCAATAACTAGGGAAATAGTTACTAGATAAGTTCAGGAAGAATTTTCTAGTCAACAGAAATGGAAAGTATGCAAAATATTGGAAATTTGTGGTAACAGTCTTAAGCGCCTCCAAAAAACATTCAGAACACCTTGGGAGCACTGCACAAAACTTAAGATGGAAGGATTGTGTTAAATTTAATCATTGTCATCAACCTGATTGTTTTAAGTCGAGGAATTGAGAAAGACACGAGTCATTATTTGACTATTAGGATGCAACACTCAGTATGGTGGTAGGCCCACAATGACAGCCTGAGCTCCCACTAGCCTCAGGTAAAAGCATCTACTTTGTTTTACAAGTGTGCAGATACCACAGGAAAAAGAAAGCGGCCGATGGTGCTAAGAGAGTATGGTTCCTACTCAACTTTGGAAAATTCTGACTATTGTAATAAATTGTATGGCTTAGATGTTTTGGATAGATTTCAGATTCATTCTTATGTCCCAACCAACCGGTTTTCTGACAGTGATAGTAGTTGTGACTAAATACTGTGTAGTAATAATCATTCAGCCAAGATGTATATTTGGTGCGACTAGAAGAGAATTCTGAGGAGCCATTTGAAAATGCATATTCCTTTTTTCTTCTAGCCACCCAATTAGCACAGTATCAAATACCATGTCTTCCCGAGAGGACCAGCCCACACACCAGTTGTTCAGGGCTGGTGAGCAGAAGTAACCAGTCATGTTCTTGAACAGACTGGCTGCTTGACCTTTCCAGCAAAACCCTGACAAATTAGGTAGGTGTGGCAGGCAAGCGGGTGGGATAAAGGATGTTCTTGCTGAGATTGGCAGAGGCTAACATGCCATCTGCTGGAGATTTGCTCATTCACCAGCTCCACGAGCCTGTAGAGGAGTCACATCCCATACCTGTTAGTTATCAAAATCACTTTTCCAAGTTTTGATGACCCACCACAAACACCAATATCTTCCTTCTCGTGTTTAGTTCTAATCCTTCCAATTAAGTGATAGCTGGAATTGATTGTAATAGATTGTACACGCAAATAATCCCCCGGTTGGGAGGCTATTCAGTGTAAATGATAAAATGCACGGATCCAGTGTGGATCGGGGTTGTCTGGATTCTGCTCACCAGCTTGGCTTCGATTAGTTTCAGGACTGCTCCCATGTTTCTCTTGACGTTCTACGGCCATACCCAGCAAAAGGAAAGAAAGCCAACAATCTGAGGATTTGCCGTAGTACAAATTGCATATTGGGTGCATGTTTTGGTCACCGCGAATGGTGCATCTTTATAAGATTCTTTTTCAAATCTATGATCTTGTTCAGGTGAATACCAGTTCATTCAGAACTTCAGCCTCTGAATGAACTGGTATTCACCTGAACAATTTATATAATCAAAGAGTTGAGAAAGTTAATCTGTATTCTTTTCCCAATTCCAGAAAGCTAGGATGCCTCTAAGACAATGCTGTTCGAATTTTTTTGACAGGTAGAAGCCTTCAAACAAAATCATATGAGAGGCGGCATCATATGTAAAATGAATAAAATCAGTAGAGCTCTGCTAGAAGCAGAGGCTGGGGGCTGCTTTCCCCCAACCAGCGTCAGCCCCCAAGGATTGAAACCACTGCTCTAAGAGAAATACTGGCTGCTACTTCCAGGCCTGTTTGTAGATCAGCTTCGGTAAGATGTCAGTACCGCCTTCTCAAGCTTCGCGTTGCCTTGTCTAAGATCTAACTGGCTAAGAAATTCAATCCAAGTACCCTCCGGTTAGAAAGTCAAACGAGTAACCACTTTCAGAGTTATTCAGCTGGCTTCCTTTCTTGGCATTACATTATGGGACACGATAGATCAGGGAAGCATTCTGCAGATCAGAACAAAACATCCTTTAGGAGATCGGTTCATTGAGGGGGTTCCAGGGCCACCTTTTTGTTTTGTGTGTGTGTGAAGTAATTAAAAATACTTCAATGTGTATGTATATCAAGGTATGTTTTTTATGTGCTATATATTTTTAGAGTATTTGGGGGGTGAAGAATTTAAATACAAAAATATATATAAAACATCCACGTACCCACGCCTGGGTTAAGAAATAGAATATTAACAAAATGTTAGGAACCCCTTGTGTGTACCCCCCTAGTTGCATACTCTTCAGAGTTAACCACCATCTTGAATTTGAGATTAATCATTTCCTTGCTTTGTGTGTTTCTAAACAATATCTTGTTAAATTTTGCCAATTTTTGAACTTTATGTAAAAATTATACTGTGTATTTTTCAGTGAATGGTTTCTTTCAACATTGATATTTTAGAGATCTGTCGTTGACATGCTCAGTTACCATTTTATGGTTTCGGGGGGTGGGGGGGTAGTGGGGCATTCTCCTTCCTGTTTTTCCTCTTTTTTTCCTCACCTTGAGGAGGTCCAGCTTTATTCCCTTACCCAGCACCCCCAGAGTTGTAAAAATTGAGGTGGAAGGTCTCCAGGGTTTTGTAGAACCCTTTAAGGCAAAAGACATCTTGGTGCTTACCTGCCTCCCAAAGTTCAAGGTTCTGTTTCCACTTTGTTTAGGGATCTGTCTGCTATAGTTTATTTTTTAAAAACATACTTTTTTATATTTTGTTTAGTTTTAATCGGGGTCTTTCAGGGTTTTTCTTCATACTTTGGTCTCTCCATGTCTCAACTCATTTCTGTTTCAACAGTTGATCTAATTAAGTTGAATCCTTGGCATTGTTTTCATTGTTGTTTTATGAATTCAAACATGCTACCACTTAAACCCAGACACTTTAGAATTCAGGTGCCTATCAGATTTCTCTTTAATAGTTTCATCCTTTGATCCTGATCCCAGTTCAAATGGGAATTATTTTGTACTTTATATTTAAATTGTTTGAACTTACCACCTGCCAGTCCTTTTTAAGAACAGAGTGATGTAGGGACTACTTTACTGGGTAGGTGTATTACTACTATTTTAAAGAGCCCTGTTGATTTGCTGTGCAGTTTCACAGTGTAAGAATTTATCATAACACTTGGATTCTACACCAGGAAGTGGAGCTGCTGTAGTGGAAAGACTATTAGGTCGCACACAGCCAAAGAAATTGAGCAGCAACACTGGCCAGCAGAGGCTCCCCTCTCTCCACAACGCCACCGTTCAGCGTCTGGGGTCGTTGATCAGGTCTGTGAGATCCCTGAAATTCTATGCAGTATATTACCTGGGGGTGCATATGTGAAGCTTTCTTAGGAAACGACTTAGAGCTTCATCATGTTTGCATAATTAAAGGGGTAAGTGGTGGTTTAAAATGAGTGAGTGGGCCTGGGTCCCACCTCAAACTTCATTTGGTTTGAAGGTGGCCATTCTCACAATTACTACTTTATCTAGAAAGGGTTTCTGAAATACAAAGATAAATGCTCAGGCCTAGAATTGCATTCTCTCTCTCTTTTATTCTGTGGCATTTATGCACTCTTGTTAGTAATTATCTCACTCCGGGTTTTTTTGCCAAGAGTAACAGAGACCCATTGGTAATGACTCGTGCACATCTGTGTTCGTTTTGATGCATAAACAGTAGAATTACACAGCTTCCGGCCATGAGGGAACTTTCTTAGTTAATAGTTTCTCAACAATATAGATGGGTGAGATTCAATTTAAGCTTTTCATTCCTTCAGAAGTCATTTGTTACAAAGAAGTAGGAAAACTAAGTGAAAATTATAAGGTTTTCTGCAGTCAATGTTGCTCAAGTTCATTCTTACACAAGCAGAGGTACCCATTTCTGTAATCAGTTTGTGGACACATGTGGCCTTGAGCTCATTACACTAGCTCTGGAGTCAGCAGAAGCCCACGTGGGCCATGTGGGCAGCAGCTTGCAGCTCTTCCTCTCCTGACGGCTGTGCTAGGCAGTGGTCAGAACATGGGCTCTGCAGCCGAGGGCCTGGGTGAGAATCCTTCTGCCACTTCCGGTCTTGTGGCCTTCAGCAAGTCGTTTAACCTCTGTGCCTTGGTATTTCCCTTGCATAAAATAGGGAGGGTAACATCTGTCTCAGTGGTTGCCCTGAGATTAAATAAGTAAATACATGGAAAGAACTGAGACCCAAACCCATAATAGCTGTGCAGTAAATATGAGGCATTGTTACTACTGTTGCTTGACTATTTCCTGCCACCAAATCCAGCATTAAACAAAAGGGGTAAAACAGTTAAAATGGAAAAAAATAATAATAATAACTCCATCCTCCCCTACCATCCCGTAGTTGATAACCAAAAATAGAGTTAGTCTGCAAAAGGCACTGTTATGAAATTCTGTTCTACAAAGTAATTTTGCACACAGTCCCAACAAACCAGTTACAAATTAACTTTTTTTAGTATTTTTTAACCTTTTAAATTAAATTTTTAAATAGGTGTAATACATGTAAATCGTTTTCCAAAACTCCACTCTAAGGTGTTAAAGTAAATCGTCCCTTGGCCCTGACCTCCCAGAAGAAGCTATCCCCATTTTTTTGTGCACCTTTCAGGGGCATACGGTACATACATCAGCGCATAGGAGTATAGAGCTTACTCCACTTTTTTTTTAACACAAACGGTATGGAAACATTGTTTTCATTACTTACTCTACACATGAACCTCCCGTATTAGTATACTGCAGAGCTACGCCGTTCCTTTCAGCTCAGCGCCTAATTCTCATTCTTCACAAAGCTTGTTGAAAGAACATTCTTCCTCCCTTTGTTGAAAAATAGAGAAGTATGAAATCAGGAGTACAATAGAGAAAGGGCGGGGGGAGAACACCCTCTCACGATCCCACACAGGGACCTACTTTATGCCAGCAGAGCTGACAGTATTTACCTGCAAACATTTGTTCTTGGTAACCAGCCACCTTCCCAGCCCTAGTTCCTCAAGTGCAGGTTGAGTTGTGCCCACTGATCGTGCCAAAAGAGGGAAATGAGCTCAGCGGGCCCCAGCACAACTCTGTGATTGTGCCAGAAGGAAGCAGCAGGGGCCGCAACCCCCAGATCCAGCAAGGGCTGGGCACGGGCGCTAAGGGGTCTGGGGGGCCTGCCAGGCACAACGCTCACTCAGCAACGGTCCTGTACTACTGCCCTGCGTCTGTGTGACCTGGGGGGGCTTGTTTGGGCTTTTGAGTTGTTTTCTGTGTAGCAGATGAGGTTCAAACATTTTTTTCTGAAGGTAGGAAAGGATAGTGAAGGTTCTCCTAAGCCTCAGTTTCCTCCCCAAAGAAAATGAAGCCCTAATTCTGTGCATTATAAGGCTACATCGATCCTTTCGTTACACACTTTTTTACACACGTCTACGTCTTGATTTAGGTATATTTGTTAACCTATACTCAATCATAAATCTTAGAGATCATTCTTAGAAGTCAAATTGTTAAAGGGCGAGGTCAGTTGTTTTTTTTAACTTTCATTCTGAAAACAATTTCAAATATATACACAGAAGAGTACCCACCCCCATGAGGTTGTCACTCAGGGTCATCAAGTTGGAGCTGGGCTCTGTCCTCTCTGCTTCTGTCCCCCAATATGATCATGTCGTTGTATTTGTAAATATTTCAGCTTGTACCTCTAAAAGGTGAGTTTTAAGACCATAACTAGAATACCATTATCACACCTGATATCCAGCCAGTGTTCAAATACACTGAAATCCATGAGTTCATAATGATACTCAGACAGGAGGGATTACCTAATGTCCACACTCTGCTTCAATCATTCCTTCTTCATTTGTCAGCTGGACTATATCTCTGCAGAGAAACTTCCCTTCGTCTGCTATTTGATTACCCTGAGTTATAATAAGTACAGAACATGTTTGGCTCTTTTTCTTTATTTACTAGTTTTCAAAATACAGTTGTACCTCCGTTTTCGAACGTAATCCGTTCTGGAAGACCGTTCGAGTTCTGAAACGTTTGGAAACCGAGGCACAGTTTCCCCATAGAAAGTAATGCGAAATGCATTAAGCCATTCCAAACCTTTAAAATCAACCCCTAAAACTGCAAATTTAGTGTGAATTTTACTATCTAATGATACCATAGATCCATAAAATTTACGGCGTTCATAAACTGAAATGTTCGTCAACGGAGACGTTCAAAAACCGAGGTACTGCTGTAAATGTGTTCCCCAGTATCCTCTCAAAGGTGACCAGCGTGTTAGGATTTTGTTGTCGTATCATTGGGAACTCATGGGTTTCACTACATTTGAAAAGTTTTGATCTGTTGCAGTTCATGTTCTCGCTGATGGTCACACTTTGCCACCTGAGCCGGTCAGAGCCTCTTCAAGCTGCCCCGGGTCCTTTTGTTTCCTGTGTCCTTTTGACATGACTCAGCTAGTCAGTTTCTTTGTCTTCTGCTCTGACAAGAGGTTCTAGGTTCATTTTGAACTTGTCTCCAGGGCACCGTGATTCCCTTCCGTGGGAAACAGCTGTTAGTCTGGGTGGTGCGGTGGGTGCTCACTGAGTTACTAGTTTCCAGGCCTTTTCACTGAACAAAGCGAGGAAACGCATATGTTGAAGAGAAAATAAATCGTTAGTTCATGCTGATATTTCCAGTTCAAATTTAAGATTACACAATTTTTACTTCTTTGATTTTTACGTTTGTATTCTCTTTTCTCTTCTGGTGAAAATCTGAGTTCCTAGCAATAGTAACATAATTACTTGCTTCATCCTATTATGTATAACAGTTGCAGAATAATAATATGAATGTTATTAACAATATGAATACTAAATATTTTCGGCAGTTCTTTTTTTCCTTTGCATCCTTTTTAGTGCTACTGGGATGCACAAATCACTGTGTTTTAAAGTCACATGAGACAACTCCTCTCAATGGGATTATGCCAAGATAAAGAGGCTCATTGGTTTCATCTTGCATTTTAAATTTCTATTTATTTAATTTTGCTTTTGTACTTAAGTATAAAATATTTGCATGGTCCCAAAGTGAAATATACAAAGCAAGGTATATTCAGAGAAGTCTAGCTTTTCTCCCTGTTTTTTTATCCTCCTAAGTGTGTGTGTGTGTTGATGTAAGTAAATACATCTCTGTGTTCCCAGACCCCCGCCTTTCTTGGAGATTGGAAGCATACCATTTCCCCGAAAATGAGACCTAGCCAGACAATCAGCTCGAATGCGTCTTTTGGAGCAAAAATTAATATAAGACCCAGTATTATAATATAGTATAGTAAAATAAGACCAGGTCTTGTATTAATTTTTGCTCCAAAAGACACATTAGAGCTGATTGTCTGGCTAGGTCTTATTTTTGGGGAAACACGGTATCAGACACACTTGGCTCGCACCCTGCATTTATCCTTAACCGTTTCTCGTGGAGACTATTCCACAGCAGTATTTGAGTTCCTCTTGCCCCTCTCCAGCTCCGTGGTCCCCTAGGGTGGGGATGTACCATAATTTACTCAACTCGTTCTCTACCAGTGGGCACTGGGGCACTTCCTAGCTGGTGCTCACAGTGGTGCTGCGGTAGGTAACCTGCCGTCTTTCCATGTCGCTGGCCCGGTGTCTTTGGGGTAGGTTCCCAGGAGCGGCACTGCTGGGTCAGAGGGTGAATGTGTATGCATTTGTTTAGTTTGTTATATTAACTTGCCCACCTGCCTCCCACCACCATTGCTTGAAAGGAGTGTGGTTTGTTTGACATGCGCTCTTGCAAGGCACTGGCACCCAGTCAGTGTCCCTGTGTCACAGACGCCTTTGCGTGGCTGCCTGGGTCCCTGATTGGTAACCATGCTCTCAGGAGTTCCACTCAGGCCTCTTGGACCAATGGCGCAGACAAGGGAGGGGTAGGAGGGCCGTGTGGAGTTAGAACCAGAAACCAGAGCCATTTCGATGCCAAGGCTTTATCAGTCTGACGTTTCTTCTGTGCTTTTCCAGGTGATTTATTTGTATTTACGAGAAGTCATTCAGGGACCATTTATAGCAGCTACTCTGCTCCAGGCCGTGCAAAGGCAGGGCTCCTGCCCTCATGGAGCTCACAGTCCGGTGGGAGAGACAGGCTTGGAACCAAGAGCTAAGCAGTGTGGAAAGGTGTGAGCAAGAAGCCAACCTGGGGGCGGCACGGTCTGCGGAGGTGGGAGGCCTTTCTGAGGAATTGCAACGGAGACTTGAGCATGAGAGTGTACCAGCTGGACCCAGCTGGTGGGCACAGCCTCTCTGCAGGAGGAACAGTCAGGGTGCCAGCCCTGAGCGAGGAGGCCGGGGCGTGAGAGGAAATCAAGGCCAGCATGACAGGGGTGAGTAAAGAGGGGTGCAGGGAGGCTCAGGAGCAGGGTGCAGACCAGGCAGGGCCTCCTTGCCCACAGTCATTAGCATTTTAATCCCAAGAGCCAGGGGAAGCCAGTGAAAGTTCCTGAGGTTTGTGACTCAAGAAAAAGTGTTTTATTCCGTAACCTGGTCATAAGGACATGGGTATTTTTATAGTATTCTGTATAATTTTTTGACCGTCTGTGATATTTCTTAATAAAAAGATGAGGTTTTGTAAAAATCACGCAGTAGAAGTGGAGAGACATTTGCACGTGAGGCGGTGGTGACATGGCCCAGGATGGTTGCAGTGAAGACGAGAAAGGGGTGGACTCCAGTGACCTCGGGAGGGAGAATTGGGAGTCATGGGGGGGGGGGTAAGGAGGACTTAAGACTCAGCATGAACATCTACGTGCCTAACAAGCAAAAAGTTCTATTTGCAACCTAAAGACAGGACAGGCAGTAGAGCAAGTGCTTACCAAGTGGGACAGACAGAACTGGTTTCCGATTCACCAGCAGGGTGGCGTTCGGCGAGTCATTTGCCCCTCTGAGCCTCCATTTCTTGCCTTCAAGTGAAGCTATTTAGTGGTTGTGAGGATTAAACGAGCGCCCGCACACAAAGCGTTTCGTTAGCACCGTGCTCTGCACCCGTGAAACCACCCGTCCACAGAAGGGCTCCGTTTGTTGTTATTAAAAATCTAGAGAGACTTGGTTTTACATCCAAGCTGGTGTGGCAACACCTGGGGTGGATCCCAGGTCACCGACTTTAGCCACTGGTTCTCGCATTGGGTGCCATGAAAATCCCCTGGAGCGCTTGACAAAAATGCAGAGTCCCGGGCCTCACCTCCAGAGATTCTGATTTGGAAATCGGGGCCCAGGAATGTGCATTTTCATCAAGTTCAATATCAGAGTGATGCAGATATTGGGGGTTCATGGTACCCACTTGCAGAAACCCTGCTCTAGGCTCCACTACTTTTATAAAACATGAAGAGACTCCGCGACCGCCTCCCTCCCCAAGATGGTGTTAAAAAGAAGCCTGACATCTTTACCTCTTCATTGGCACTCTGCAGGTGGCAGTGACAGGAACACCAAACAAACTGGCTGTCGCAAAAAGGGAACTTATTGGCCTATAAAACTGGCGTGTCCCGGGTAGCTCTGGGCACAACTGGATGCAGGGCCTCAGGTGAGATGGTGAGGATGTGGCCTCCGTTTTCCCATCAGGCGCCTCTGCTCTCCTCCTCTGTGTTGGCCTAACTCCCGGGCAGGCCTTCCCCTCGTGATGCCCCACAGGTCCAGGCTCACCCATTCTTGCAAATAACAATCCCAGCAGAGGATTCCTCAGCTAAGAGACGAATCAGAGTCCCCCATGGAATCCCCTGGCCTGGTTGGGTCAGCTTCTCTGAAACCACCTGGGTTGTAATTAGGGGACAGCTGACGTTACCAGAAGGGGGACAGATGCCAAGCAGGGAAACCCAAAAGAGGGCCACAACACTCTCTAAGGGAGAATGCTGATTAGAAATATCCCCCAAATACAACAAGCTGGCTCACAGGTAGTGAGCTCCCCATTACAGGACATAGTCGTCAAGCTTTGTCCAGGGAGCACTTTGTAAGACGCTACTCCGAGAAAAGAAGTTTTCTTCCAAATGATTCTCATTCCTCTAGACCTCGGCTCTTAGGATGTCCTTCTTTCCCCTTTTCGTAACCCAGGAGACCCACCTTACATACCACTTCCCCTGAGAAGCCTCCTCCCCCTAGCTGCCCCGTGGCTTTGCTTTCCTCTGTGCAACTGTAACCACAGCTCCCATAGACAGTGGGTTCAAGTCCTGTCCTGCCACTTCATGGACAAGTGACTTCTCTTCTCTGAGTCTTGTTTTTCTCATCGGTATAATAACTGGCAGTTGCCCAAACATGGGAACTTCTCCTGCACTTTTTCAACAATCATAGACTTTCGAGCTGGGCACATTTCCCATGTTCCCGTGCAGCGAGGTGTCCTGGGACTGAGGGCTGCCCTTGGGACGGAGCAGCAGTACTGTGAGGCCGCTCCGACGAGAAGGCCGGCACGAGTCTGTTGTCCTCTTCTTCTTCATCTCCTCCTCAGTCCTGCCGGAAACACAGGTACTACCATCTTTGACCACGAGGAAGAAGGCCCTGGGAATGGCTGGGCAGAGCACTGGAAGGTTCTTTGTGGAACAGGGGGCACCTCACCAGCCCTGGACTTTGCACCTCCAGCCTCGGGCATGAGAAATAACTTCTGGCTTGTTTAAGCCTCTGACATTTTGGACTTTCCAGCCCTAAGTCATCAGAGTTCCTGCTCCATGGGTTGTCATGGAGATGAAATGCGATGTGAGCAATGTGCGTGATGGGCGGTGGGCACTCACTCAGGGTGGCTGTTATTTTCTCCCAGTTATTATTACCACTGTCTGTTTCGTCCTGCCTCACATTCTGCCCCCTGCACGAAGGGTGTGTTCCTAACCAGCAGGAACTTCGTCTTCTCTCTCTCCCTCAGCTCATGGCCTGGGTTCCTTCACTGCCAATGATAGAAAACCAGCTCAGACTGACGGAAGCAAACAGGACAAACACCAACAGCCCACAGCTCCTCCCCGGCAGACCCCACCGCGATGTGAGCAGGTGCCGACCATGGGCTGTCTCTGTGTGCCTCGTGTGCCAGCCTCTCAGCTGGATGAGGGGACACCTTGATGAACACTTCCAATGGACCGGACCCCACAGGGGTGAGTTAGTTCCCCAAACAGGAGGTAGCTGCTGTTACCAAGAGGAAACGAAGTGGGTGCTGAGCAGCAGCCAACACCCAGCCAATGTCCAGGTGTGGAGGGGGCTGGATATTCCTGGCAGTGAGTAACAGAAATCCTAACCCAAACCACAGTGAAACGTGTCAGCTCTCAGAAAAAGGAAGTGTGCACGTGGCAGCTAGGGTGAGTGAATTGGTGACTCGGCTGCATCTTCAGGGGCCCAGGTGCTTTCCACCCCCCGCTCTGCCCTCAGGCCCAGAGCAGGGGCACAGATTTGGTGTTATGGCCAGACCTGGACGGGAGGTAGGAGAGGCCGTCTCCGCCTGCAATTTTCCTGGGAAGAGGGAACTTCCCAGAGACCTCTGCAGACTCCCCCCAAGTCTCACTGGCCAGAGCTTCGGGTCACAGGCCCTTTTGTAAAACATAATGACAGGGAGGGATGGAATCTCTGAGATCGGTTAGACTGATCTCCTGGGTGGAGAGAAGTTGGGGAGTTAGTCCCAGTCTTCTTTTGGAGCAATGTGGGACCCATCTGGTGGAAGCTCCTCCAGTTGGCCGGGAGGGCTGACCCACGTTGTAGAGAGCAGTTTCCATAAGTGACCAGCAGGTGGGACAAGGACGCCGCTGAGCCCAGCAAGGTGAGGCTCTGCTCAGCAAAATGAGTCTGAAAATACCTCCAGTGTCTTCTGCCCTCCTCTTCCCAATGTTGTTTCACCCACTTCACTGGGCAGGAAAGATTCCAGAGAACTGGAGAACTTGACCCACAAACATTAGCACCCATTGTTCCCGCCAAGGTAGGGAAGGAGTCCATTGCAAATCCTGTATTTGGAGCCAGGTTCATGCTCCAGCTCTGCCTCTCAGCAGCTGTGTGGCTTTCTCCCGAGCGTCAGTCTTCTCTGTGAAACGCTTAGCACAGCACTTGGCATACAGTAAGAGCCAAATAAATGGGAGTTCCTCCATTCCAGGTACCCTGCTAGGCCGGGGGACTCTAGCATGGACCCACCAGCCCTCCCGCTATTGTCCCCTTTCTCTGCTTCCCTTCATGAGCAGTCATCCTTCCCTGCGTGGTTTCTGTGTCTTTTCTCCACCTCCCTCCCTCTCTCCCTCTGCAAACCACTCCTATCAGCATTTCACACCATTGACTCCTCCACCTTCCTCTGGGTTCCCAGGACCCCACACGCCCTTGGTGTTTCCTTCTACGTCCCGGTTACAACTTCTGTTTCCTCTGCAGCCTCCTTCCTCACCTGCTCGACCTCCAGCTCGGTCCTGGGCCCTTTGTCTACACTCCAGGAGGGGGATCTCAGCCTGGCCCCGCGTCTTCAACAGCAGCTGGGCACTGAAGTCCCCTAAAAGAAAAACTTGTTTTTCTTTACACTCAGTCCTTTTGTGTCAACAGATATATAGGTTGTCCACACCAAGTAATTCTGACACTCACTGCCTGACATTAGCACAGACCCACAGGTGAAGGGTGCAGTCCCATAAGACTGTGCCCCTCACTTCAGACGCCAGTCATAATTCCCGGGTGTCACCTGTGCTTCTGACTGACCAGCTATAAATCAGAGGTTCCCATGACCCCCTCCTCGGGTTTGATAATTTGCTAAAATGGCTCACAGGACTCAGGAAAATGGTTTACTTACAATTAAGGGTTAATGATGAAAGGACATAACTCAGGAACAGCCAGAAGGAGATGCACAGGGCCAGGTGTGGGGGGAAGGAGAACACAGCTGCACACCCTCGCCAGGCATGCCACCCTCCCAGCACCTCCACATAGTCACCCACCCAGAAGCTCTTCGAACCCCCTACTTTGGGGATTTTTATGGAGGCTTCATCATTCCCTCTGGAGAATGGGGGCCGTGGCTGAGAAGTCCAAGCTTCTAATCATGGCCTTTCTGGAGACCAGCCCCCATCTAGGAGCCCACCAAGAATCACCTCATTAGGACAAAAGACTCTCCAGGAAATTCCAAAGGACTTAGGAGCTCTGTGTCAGGAACCTGGATCAAAGACCAAATAGTAGAAGAAAAGATGCTCCTCTGCTCTTATCACTTCAGAAATTATCAGGGTTTTAGGAGCTCTGGCCAGAAGCCGGGGATGAAGGCCAAAATATTTATTCCATCACAAACTCATACCACAAAACTCTCTGCCACGTCCTACACTCAAATCCTACTGCCCACATGATACCACCACTTCAACACAACTAGGGTGTCCCTCCACCTGTTCCCCTCCCGGGCTTCTCCATCTCGGTGGTGGCACCACAGCCACCATCTCGGTGGTGGCACCCAGACGCTCCGGCCTCTTTGTCACCCTCCGTGTCCAGTCCAGCCAGTTTCATTTGCGTGTTCTGTCTCCCGAATGGACCCCAAGCCCATGCCTTTTTGTCCGTCCCTATTCCCACCACATGACTAGTCCATGCCTTCACTGCCTCCCACTGCACTTCCATTTTTGCTGTCCTATAATCCGATTCCCACCCAGCAACCAGAGTTTATCTTTGTAAAATCAAACTATGTCAATGGATGAAAGGACAAACAACCCACACAGTGGAGTGTTCAGCCATAAAAGGAATGGGTGAGGTTCTGAACGATGCCCCAGGGATGAACTTTACTCAAAAACATGCTGAGGGAAATAAGCCAGTCCCGAAAGGCCACATATTGCATGAGTCCATTTATATAAAATACCCAGAACAGGCGAATCCATAGAGATAGAAAGCAGATCAATGAGTGCGGAGGGCTGGAGGTAGGCAAGAATGGGGAGCAACTACTTAATGGGTTACAGGGTGTCCTCTTGAGGTGATGAAAAAGTTCCTAAACTGAATAGTGGTAAAGGTTGCACATTATAATGGTTAAAATGGTGAAGTTACATGTATTTTACCACAATAAAAAAAAAAGAATCAAACTGGGACCCTCCGCATATTTAAAACTCCCAAGTCTTCTTGCACTTTCACATGAACTCCAACCCCTCCTGTTGGCCTCTGCCCACCTCTCTGACCTTAATTCTCGCCACACTCTTCCCCTTCTATCATGTTTTGGTACTTCTGGCCTCCTTTTGGTTTCTCACCAGATCAAGCCTTTTCCTACCTCAGGCCCTTTGCACGTACTGTTCCTGCTGCTTACAAGGTTTTCCCCTCTTCATGTTCTGCTCTACATCAGCTTTCAGTTTTAAGTTAAATGTTGCACAGAGACCTTCCTCGACCATCCTACCTTGGTGGGGCCTCATCTCTATCCTCACCATTATTCTCGGCCATAGCGTCCTGGTCATTTCCTTCATGATACCATAGTTTGGTCTTCGTATGCCTCCCTATGGAAAGTTTGATGAGAGGAGGTGGGACCTGTTTCGTTCACCTCTGTATTCTCCGTGCTTAGCACATGGTTGGCACCCAGAAACTATTTGCTGAATTAATGAAAGACCAACGAGCTAGCAAGGGAAGGGATGGAGGCAGGATTTAAACCCAAGTCTCTTTGATGCCAACTCCTCTGATCTTTCTCCTCTTCCATGTGATTCTAAACTACAGAGAAGTTCGAGCTGAGTGTCAAAGGAGGGGGTCAGCGTTGGCCATGACCTTTTAATGTAGCTACGTTATCATACATAGGTACACAAGCCTTGTCAGATATCCTCGTCTGGCTGTCACTGCTGTACATGACTCATATCTGTTGGGAAAGGAGCCTCGGGACCCAGACGGCAGATGTAACTCTGGGAAATCCAAACAGAGCCTCTGCCCCCTCCCTGGCTGAGACCTCATGTACTTCTCTCTCCTTCTTTCCGTCTTCCCATGTTCTCCTAGAGCCAGGACCTGCCTTTTGCCCTAGGAAGGGAAGCGGTCAATTGCAGAAGCTGAAAACACTGCCATGGAGGAACCAAAACCAGCAGAGGCAGCCCTTTCTCTTCCCACTGGACAAAGCCAGACTGGCCACTGCCCCGGCCCAGTGCTTGCTGTGCTGGGGCACAAGCGTGCCCAGATTGAAGGGCCATGATTCGAGTTTCCTCAGAATGCTCTGTGACATCCAAAGGAGGGTCCTCCAGAAAGCTCCAGAGACAATGACTGACACATACTTAAGCACGACTCCTTGTAAGAAATGTGAAGGATGGGGGCGGGGAAGGGGGAGACTCCCTTGTGCAAGAGAACTGTGTTGGCTTTGCCCAAACCAGAGAACAAGTCCTTCCTCTAAAGCAGGAGTTCCTAATCTTTCTTGTATCCTGGGTCCTCGTCTCAGGGTAATGTTTTAAATGCATAAAATTGCATGTATCGTTATCACAAAGAACACCAGTTACCTTGAAATGCAGTCATTGTTTTTTTAAATTGTGATAAAGTAATATATGAAATTCTTTGTTAACATATTAAACTGTAAGGACTAAGAGCGGGTTTAATAACCACTGTAATGTTGAAGTAGTGGTGAGTATAAGTTATATTTGGAGATATTTACAAATGCTATATTGTGACTTGAAAACATCTGTGATTTTGATTGATGACAAAGTCATGAGTACTGCTGATACAAACTGTGGTTTGTTGCCTACATTCATAACTGAAGGAAATGTGAAATTTCAGTGACAGGTTAATGAAAACAAAGATGTAATTAATTTTTTTATCATCCAAGTTTATGGACCTCTTGGATTCTTTCTTTTGCAGGTGACTCTGCCCTAAGGATTGTTGGCCTCACCTCCCCAACTAAAATGGGAGCTCACTGAGAACAAGAGCTGCCTCTTCATCTTAGATGACGCATCTAGAAAGGGGCTACCACACGATAGGTATCCAATACTAGTCTGTTGAGTCTCTTGGATTCTCTAGGTAGACAATCACATTGATTGCCAATGACAGTTCTTTTCTTTTCAGTTTTTGTACCTCTTGTTTCTTATTGCATCGGCTGGAATCTTCAGTTCAGTGTTGAGTAGAAGCAGTGGTAGTGGACACCCTTATTCCACTGAATACTCATTTATTAATTTATACTATTGCATAATTAATTCATGCAATGTAAACCACCTACTATGTGCCAAACTCAGTGCTGGGGATAAAGATGTAAGTAACACAACAGATCTTTTCCTGTCCACTGAGAAGACTGAATAGTACAGGGATTTCAGTGATGACAACAACACTGAGAACTTTGCCAAATTCTCTAGATTTGTTGACCTGCTCTCTCAGCATCCTGATCCCTAAAAAATATGGAAATCGGTTCCTGCTGTTGGCCCCAGTCTCTGGGGCATAGGTAAAATGAGTGATGCCTCCAGCAGGGGTCAGCCAGAGGATCACACCAGGGACAGGGTTTGAGCCTCGCCTTAGCAGGGCCTGTTGAGGTCACCACCTGTCTGTACTAAGCTTATAACTACAGGCAGGACAAGTTGTTCAAACCAACAGAAAGAGGATTGCAGCTTCCAGGTGGGCAATTAGGTGAGGATATGTCTGATACCTGTTCCCTCTCCCTTTTCCCTCCCCAGTCACATGGGAGTGAACGCAGAGGAGGACTAGGAAGAACAGTCCGCATGTCCTCTCCACTCTGTATAGCTGGCCCTCAGGGAGGAGGGGAGTTTTTCATGTAATGTAAGGCTGAGGGTGAAAATTGACCAGACCGTGCCTTAGGGACTGAAATGGGACTGCTGTAATCACAAAATGTGACTGAGAAGTCAGATCGGAACGAGATGTTTTAAGAAAGTCTGCTCTCCAGCAGGAGGAGGGAGACAGGATGGAGAAGAGCAGACACCGTAGAAGCTAATGGAAGCAACAGCCCTGTGGGGGCAGAATACTGACCCCCCCAAAGATACCGACATCCTACTCCCCAGAACCTGTGAATATGCTACCTTCCCTGCACAAGGGACTTTGCAAATGTGCTTAAGTCAAGGATCTTGAGATGGGAGGGGGGAGGGTGCGGGGGGGGGGGGGAAATACACTGGATTACCCAGGTGGGCCCATCTATGTAATCACAAGGGTCCTTTTAAGAGGGAGAGAGAAGGGTCAAATCTAGAGGAGATGTGATGCTGAGCCAGGAGCCAAGGAAGGCGGGCAACCTGTAGGAGCTGGAACAGGCAAGGAATGTATTACCCCCACCCTGGAGTCTCCAGAAGGAACACAGCCCTGCCAACACCTTGATGTTAACTCTGCAAGACCCTTTTGGACTTCTGACCTCCAGAGATGTGTTAAGTGTTTTGTGTTGTTTTAAGCCACTAGGTGTGTGGTACCTTGCTATAGCAACCATCAGAAACTAACTCAACTCAGGGGAGTTAGGACTCCTCCCACCGCCCCCGGCTAAACCAGAAGCAGGGGGCTGTGTAGAAGATAGAGGCCTGCCCTTGGATGTTTGGGACAAGTGGTCCTTTTGGGAAGGTGGAGGCTAATGTAACAACTGATTCCAGTGTGAGCAGCAGCAGCATAAAGAAGGTATGAATGGAGTGCTGGGGAAGCCTGGGCAAAAGACAGCCCACGGGGGAGGGACATTACCGCTGGGCTGAAGGGGAGTAGGAGTTGGCCTGAGCAAGAGCTGCAGGCAGGAAGGCTCCCCACTCCTGCCAATACCAGCCCTACAGCAGGACACCCCCCTTTCACCTCCAGCCTCACTCAGCCCCCTTCCAGAGACATCTGACATCTTCAAGGTTGCCTCCGCCTCCCCCGACCCCCACCCCCAGGACATCTTGCCCACCTCCATCCCCTTATGACATACTGTGCAGGAGACAAGCAAGGCCACCTCTAAGTAATCAGGAGTTTGGGGAGCGGGGCTGCCAGAGGCCAAGTCCTTCCCAAGCGTGTGTGGTGGTGGGAAAGGAGACGAACCCGCCCCCCATTACCCCGCGCCCCACCTCCATCCCGCCGGAGGAAGGAAGTGGTTTCCTTCTCCCACCCCTTCCCTCAGTCTCTCCTGGGCCAGGATTCTCGTGATTCGCGATTGGCTCCCACCGGCGGGACCTTTGTCCATCTGCGGGACTGCGGGAGTCCCAGGCCAGGCTGGAGCCTGCGGAGCGGGAGGGTCCGGGGCGGGGAAGATAGAGATCAGGAGGGAGGGCGGTAGACAGGCAAGAACGAGGATAAGTAGACCGAGACACAGGCGGGAGCGGAAGACCAAGACAGGACCGAGTTAGCGGGCGGGCCCGGCGGGGGCAGCACGGCCGGGAGGGGCGGGGAGGACGGGTGGGCGGGGCGGCCCGGGCTGGAGCCGCGCTCTTACTTGCAGTGGTGGCAGCGGGCTGGCGGGGCGCAGGGTAAGTGCTCCCGGGCCGGGGGCGCGCCCCCTCTCGGCACCAAGCCCCTTCTCTCTGCCCCCTAGCCCAAGTCCTCCGAGGAGAGCAGGCCTCCCGCCATGCTGCTGGGACCCTGCGGGATCCCAGCCTGCCCGTTGCCCTGCGTTCTAGCGTTTTCCAGCACTGGCCAACGCGAGCGGGCAGACTCTCCTGGGGGACCCCTGCCTTGTCCAGGGGGTACTAGAGTCCCTTGGAGGGAGAGGACAGGAGACGACGACACGCACAGGACCTGGGAGGGAAGCCCCTCTTGGTCTCAGTTATCTCCCATTGAAAATGGAGTCTGGGCCAGGTGACTTCACTTCATCAAATGCCATCAAAGGCAGCAGCAGCAGGTGAGGTAGGTACCATCCTTGTCTCCCTCTTACAGGTGAAGAGACCAAGACTCAAAGAGGCCACGCCAGGTACTTGCCGTGGGTCACACAGCCAACGGAGGCAGCGCCAGAACTTACACCCAGGTGGGTGTGAACCCCTAAGTTGTTTATTTCTCATCCCTGCCTTGCGGTCCCCACAGCCTGCACAGAGAAGTGGTGGGTAAAGCTAATACTGGGCTGAAATGAGCCAGCCCTCCCTGCAGAAAGAACCCCCCAGGGCAGCAAATCCATCACCTGGATACAGGGTTCTGGGGAATAAGAATGGTGGGTTGGGGCCCGGGTAAACTCCAGGAGTGGTGGGGAGCAGTGCATCCCCCTCCAGAAACTTCCACACCTTTACTCAGCATCTCCGCTGGCGAGAGGGGGTTCTGGTGAGCTTGGCCATGGGACTTCACCTCCATGCTTCCTATCTGTCCGATGGGATTAAACATGGTACCTAACCTTACAGGATCACTGAGAAGATTAAAGGAGATGATTGTTGTGAAAGCTCAGCCTGTGCCTAGCCCAAGCTGTGCCCCTTTCTCTCCCCATCCCCGCCCCTCTGAAGCACTTCTCTGTCCTGGACGCCTTTAACCTCAGGTCTCTCAGAGCTATCTGAAATCTGCAGTGTTTCCAGACAACCCCACCAAGCAGCTTAAGCTTCTTGCAAAAGACTAAGGCTGGCGGCAGCAACTTCTCCCTACTCTGAACCCCCAGAGGAAAGGCTGCTAGGAGCAGGGTTTTGAAAACCTTTGGGCTGTGGCTTGCACAATTCCAGAACTGCTCCGCAGCCCCCACCACTGTTAGCAAGAAGGAGGAAGCCCAGAGTATTCCTGCCCCTAAACCTGCCCTTCTCCTCGTCCCCCACGCGCGGGCCTACAGCAGGTGCTGCCCCTCAGCCTATTTGGTGTCTGGCCCTTCTTCTTACATTTCCACCTCGACCCCCAGACCCTCAGCATTGATCAGGCTGGCTTGATTCCGGTCTCTCTTGCCAACATCCTCTTACTCAGCTGCCTACTGCAGCCACACCTGGCTCCTTGGACATGCTGAAGTTCTCTGCTCTCTCGGGGCCTTGCACGCGCTCCTCCTCCTGGGGATGCTCTTCCCTGCCATCTTCTTGTGACTTACCTTCTTGCAATTCGGGGACCACTCTAAAAGACCCAGAAATCCGCCTGACCATCCCACTGCAGGAGCCACACTCACCTCCTCTCTGTTGCCTCACTGTCTTTCCTTCCTCCCGTGCTTAGCCATGGATGTTGTTTCCTTGCTTATGTGTTTCCTTCGTTCCTCATTTGTCTTCCCAGCTAAAATGTCAGCCTCCCTGGCCCCTGACCTTTTCCTTGCCACTTCACTTTGGATTCCCCAGAACACAGCACTGCACCTGGCATAGTAAAAGTTCTGATGATTTTGTACAACTGCAGCAGAGTGTGCAACCATCAGAGTTCTCCTTACGTCTCGTTGCTTAACGGCATTCTTTCTGTATTTCTACATAGACCTCAGAATTACCATTCCTCCTAACCGTTTACTGCCTTCCTCAGCTTTTCCCTAAAGTGAGGCTTGTGTGCTGTTTTCAGGACCTAGCCATAATACCAACTCAGCTTTCAATGTTTTTGTCCAAAGTGCATGTTTTGTTTGTTTGTTTATTTGTTTTTTGCTACCAAGTGATTTCTTTGAGATATATCATTCCCAGAGTGTTGAGGTCAAGGTTATGGTCATTCTGAAGGCACATGCCACTTACCACCAGATGGCTGTTTAGAAAAATTATCCCTGGTAATGTGTGCAAGTTTTTCTGCAGCGCTACAAGCATTGGGTGTTCTCGTTTTTATTTGTTTTGTTTATTTTAATGGGGAGGTCGTGGTGGGTTTAAATTTTCTGTTGCTTCAATTACTGAAGCTGGGTATTTTTCTACATTTGTGCTAGTTCTTTGCTGTCTTGTGAAGGAAGGAAGTCTCCAGAGCACCTTAATTCTTCCCTTCACCTTCACTTGCGGTGATGGTTCCACTTGAGCCCATCTCGTGAGAGCAGGGTAAGCCCCCAGGGGCTGGAACAGGAACACACAGAGCCGAACTCTGCTGGCTGCAGACACTGCTCTGCCAGTCAACCAGCAAGAAGCTCTTTGAGAGTCCCTGAACATGGTTCTGAGGGGAGAGAAAGAACTCTTTTTTTTTTTTTAAGTCTTCATGAATATTTTTTTCAAAATGGTAATTTTTGCAATTATAAAAGTAATACATGATGTGCAGGGTTATTCATTGGAACATTAGGGCAGCAAAAGATTGGGGTGCACCCTAAATGTTGCTCACTAGTGGAACTACACACATTCCTCCAGGGGAATCCTGTGCCGTCCTGCCACGCAGTGCACTTGACCTAGAACAGGGCCATGGACCGATCTCAGAGATACAACACTAGTCTCCTGGGCCTGCTATAGCAAATGGCTTAAAACAACATAGATTTACTAGGCTTACAGTTCTGGGGATCGGATGTCCAAAATCAGTCTCAGTGACCCAAAAATCGTTCCTCTGGAGGTTCTAGGGAAGAATGTTTCCTGGCCTTTTCCAACTTCTGGGGGCAGCCCTCATCCTTTGGTTCGTGACCCTTTCCCTCCATCTTCAAAGCCAGTAGTGTAAAATCTTCAAATCTCTCTCTGACTCCAATCTCTGCTTCCATAGTCATGTCTCCCTCCAAGTCCGATTCTCCTGCTCTACTTACAGAGACCCCTCTGACTACACTGGGCCCACCTAGATAATCCCTCATCTTGGGATCCTTTATTTAATCACATCTGCGAAGTCCCTTTTGCCATGCAAGGTGACATGTTTATAGGTTCTGGGGGTTAGGATTAGGATGTGTGCGTCTTCAGGGGGCCATTATTCAGCCTACTGCACCCTAAAGGGAAACAAGCAAGGTTCTGAGCAGTGTGTGGCTGCACGTTTGTGTAAGGGAAAAAAGCATAAATCTGCATGTGCTTGCGAAGGCATAGAAGACCGCTGAAGGCTACATAAGAAACGTGTAAGAGTGGCTGCCTCTGGGAAGAATGCGTAAAAAGGAAACTTGTCAGACTATATCTTTTTGTATAATTTAAATGTTTTACTGCATATGTCACCTACGTTAAAAATACTTTTTAAGAAGTAACACATAGTCGTACAAGTTCAGACTTCCCAAAAGCTAAGAGAAGGAAAATACCTCCCCCTCCCCCAATTCACTCCCTTCTTCTCTGGCAGTAACCACTGTGAAGAGTTTGGCTATATCCTCAGACTTTTAACAATTGCATATGTAGTCTTTTCACATAGATGGAACCATACTCTACATACTGCTATAATGTGTTGGGGGCTTACTACAGTGTTCACCTCTTTCCTCAGATTTAACAGCACTAGTCTCTCGCTGCTCAGATGCACCTTAATTGACTTAGCCAGACCCATTGGTGGGCATTTAGCTTCTCTGCTGCTTTCCAGGGCAATCTCAACACTGTCATCTGTGTCTGCCTGGGTTTTTTTTTAATTGGAGTGATATTCACACAACAAAATTAACCATCATAAAGTAAACAATTCAGTGGCATTTAGTGCAGTGGTGGTGTTGTATAATCAACACTTCTATCTAGTTCCAGAACATTTTCAACACCCCAAAAGGAAACCCCCATACCCATTAAGCCATCACTCCCCACCCCCTCAACCACCAGTCTGTCTGTACAGATTTGCATATTTTAGACATTACATAACAATGGAATCCTGTCATGTGGTATTTTTGTGTCTGGCTTTTTGCACTTAGCATATTTTAGAGGTTAATTCATATTGTAGCACGTGTCAGTACTTCATTTGTTTTTTTTAATTAATTTTTTTATTGAGGTCTAATTGCCTTACAAGATTATACTAGTTTCAGATATACAACATGATATGCTATTTATATATATTACAAAAGTATTTCATTTTTATGGCTAGATATCATTGCATTGTATGGATATGACATTTTTTATTTATCCTTTTATATGTTAATGGACACTTGGGTTGTTTCCACCTTGGCTTTGAATATTTGTGTATATGTACTTGATTTGATTTCACCTGTTTTCTTTTGGATACATACCCAGGATGCACATTCTTCTGTATACACTTTCAGCTTTATTATTTACTCTTTTCAGACACTCAAGTTTTAAAAAATTTGTAAAAAAAAGTGTTGCACAGCACATACTAAGGCAGGATGACTGAGGACAGTTCTGGACAAATGTTTTCTTACTTTCCAGATCCGGAGACGACAGGAAAATGTCCACCTTGGATGAAAAGGTAAGTTGATTCTGCCACCTCCCAGCCTTGAGAAGATGATTCTATTTGGCATTCTAACAGGAAAGACGGAAAGCACCTGTGAGTTCCAGTTATTGTTATTAATCAGAGAAAGGCAAATGGAAACAGCTCAGACTTGCCTTCATTTGTAGTTCCCTATTAAGTTAGGCAAACCAAAAAAGCAAGCGGAAACGCTTGATGCTGGCTATACTCTGGTGAAACCGGCCCATTCCTACATCTAGAGAGGGGCCCGGTCAGCCCACACAGCTGTTGTGGAAAAAATTTGGCAGTGTGTATCAGGAATCATGAAAATGTTTATGATCCAACCTGGTCATCTCACTTACGGGAAAGGAAATAACCAATAAAAAGAAAGTATAATTTACAGCACCGTATTTCTTAGCGCATAAGACACTGTTGATTGTAGACACACCATTATTTTATGGACTATGAAGAAAAAAACACAGCACCGCCATTTACTGTGATATAACGTGACACACAATGCTGAAAGCAATCAATGGTAAGACACGGTCAGATTTCAGATATGTTAAAATGTGAGAAAATATGGCCTTAGACCTGGTGATAAAAGTGCTAAAAAAGAGGAACAATCAGAAATTGAAATCGTGAGAGCACTGACTCCTTGGTAAATTTGTTGGCCATTAAAAAGGAATGTCTGATGCATAAAACTAATGGGAAAAATAGAATGCAGAATTGTCTGCAGTCTTTGATTATAATTGTAAAAGACAGATTAAGGAGAGAAAGAGGTAGATAGATGATGGTCAGTTTGGAGTGTTGAGATTATTAAGAATTTATTTCCTTTTGCTCACGTTTTCACAGTATTAA
Organism: Rhinolophus sinicus; assembly: GCF_036562045.2. Taxonomy (NCBI): domain Eukaryota; kingdom Metazoa; phylum Chordata; class Mammalia; order Chiroptera; family Rhinolophidae; genus Rhinolophus; species Rhinolophus sinicus. Next base: position 33,318,543 of record NC_133765.1, read on the forward strand.
TACTGAAAGAAATGGATAGAGTAAAGGTCTGCTCAAGTGGGGTAAATGACAGGAGGTGAAGCTGGGGAGGGTCCAGGTGAGTCTGGGGTCTGAATGAAGCTAGGGAGCTACAGGGATTTGTTGCAGGGGTGGCGTGGATGTGAGGGCACAGACAAAGCAGGAGAAGCAGAACCAAGGACACCCCTGGGAGACTTCCTGGGAGTGGGAGCCTATTGGTAATCACGCACAGGCCGATTTGCACAGGCCGATTTGCGGGGCTGGCCCAGCGGCATTGGGAGGGAGCTGGGGATGACTGGGCCAGGAGCGCTTGTGGCAAATAAGCCTCTTACTGATTCAAAGACCAAGTTCCTTTTAGTAATTTACCCTTGTAGAGTTCATTATGTTTTTAAAAAACTGTTTTAATAGGATTGCTTTTAGGAGCTTTGTGATTGCGCAGCTCCCCAGTTGTTTGAGAGGAAAACAACTGTGTTGTAGGAGAAACTGGTGGGGGTTTTGGCCATGAGTCTGGCCTGATTTGCCATAGCCAGCTCTGTTGAGAGGAGCTGAGCAGGCTGGGGATACCTGCCCTCCTCTGCCTCTTCCCACCTCCCTGAGCCTCAGTTTTCCTCTTCTGTAAAACAGGAACAATAACCTCTGGTAGAGTTGTGGTGAGGAGGAAATAAGATCGAGTGTGGAAAGCACTTGGCAGGGTGCCTGACGACAGCAGACGCTTATATGTGGGGGCTGTGGACTCGATCATGAGATAAGCTGTGTTTATAGCCCATCAGCTGACCTATTCCTCATCTCAGATGATTTCATGTCACCAGCCATGTCTGGGGAACCTGGGAACCAGGGGTGCTTAGAAAGCCTTGTGGCCCTTTGGCTCATTTCTCATGAGGCCTCTGGAGACTCGGGTTCTCAACCTGGCCCGCTCACAGGAAATCCCAACACCCAGGCCACCTCCAGATCAAGTGAATCAATCTCAGGGCCTGGGACCCAGGCATCGGGGTTCTTTAAAACTTCTAGGTGGTCCAGTGTGCAGCCAGGCTAACAGCCACTGGTTAGACTGTGAGGCAAAAAAGAGGGGTGCCCTTCATCCCGTCCTTTCCACCGCCGAAGCATCACTAAGACATTGGGGGACAGGGATGGCCCAGATGACTCATTCACACTGGGGATAGGTCTTAATTTCTAGCTGGATAACTGCATTTTTCTTCTTTGCTTTCATTTTCTTTCTATGCTTTTGTAGACAAAAGGAGGGGGCCCTGGGCCAGGCAGCCTGCGTGGGAATCCGAGCTCTGGCTATGTGACCTAGAGCATGTTGCTTGGATTCTCTGTTCCCGGTTTCCTTACCTGTAAATGGAGATTCAACCCGTCAATTCATGGAGTGTTTGCAGTGTGTTGTCAAGGGCTTTGCACGGAGCTCGGAAATGGCAGGTGCTCTAGTTAGTCACTCCGGTTCCTCTGCTGTAGATGTTATTTCCCACGTTTCTACTCAGCCTCATGACCATCTTGCTGGGTCAGCAGACTCTTATCAAGAAAGGAGGGATCCTGACCCTGTAGGCAAAGGAAAGAGATGGGAGTGCTTGACTCTGGGGTGTGGGGACCTGGGCCGCCAGTTGGACCCCTCAGCCCATAAGCAGCACCCCCAACCCAAGCTGGTTAGCCATCACGGTGGTTGGTTTTGTGAACCTCAAACTTCCTCCCCACCCTAGAAAAGGAAAAGCAGTTACACTTATTTAAAGACTTCCCTGATTTTAAAAATAGGCATTCCTCAGAACACAAATCTCTGGGGGCTGGGGGTGGGGGAGCCAGCGCTGGGGTCCATGAGCTCGCTGCTGGGTCTTCCTGCCAGGGATGCATTTGATCCTCCAGATATGTGTAGTGGGAACCTGCAGTCCGCCAGACAGACGATATGGCATGAGCAGGAATCCACCTGGTCTCTGCCCTGATGGGGGCGACCAACTCCAACAGTCACACAAACAAGTGGACCTGACTCCACTGGGGAGGAGTGTGGGGCCCTGCTTGAGTGCAAGGTAGGGTGTAGGAGGGGGCGATACCTTGTCAACTTCCTGGAGCTGAGATGCTTGAGGGAGACCTCCTGCAAGGGGAAAAGAAGATAAATGACAAAGTGGAAGAGGAGTGGGAATTTTAGGCAGAGGGAAATGTATGTGCAAAGGCTCTGTGGTTAAAGGAATCTGTCCGGTACAGGGAGCTGAGAGGAGACAGTGTGACCAGAGCAGAGAGGGTGGGGAAAGGTGAGGTAAGGTAGGCAGGCGGAGGCCACAGCATGCACAGTAGGTGTGGGCCTCTGCAGGACACTTGGGTCTTTATTTTTAAGAGCAGTGGGAAGCCAAAGAAGAGTTTTTAATAAGGGAGTATGTTAGAGGTCCCCAAGATCACCCCAGGTTCAGTGGTTCGCTAGGAGGGCTCATAGGGCTCAACAGCTAAGGTTTATTACAGCAAAAGAACACATTAAAATCAGCAAAGGGAAAAGGCACATGGGCTGAGGTCTGGAGCAAACCAGGCTCCGGCTTCCAGAGTCCTCTCCAGTGCAGTCACGGAGGACACACTTAATTCCTCCAGCAACAAGTTGTGACGATGCCTGTGAAGTGTTGCCGACTAGGAAAGCTTGTTGGAGACTCAGTGCCCAGGGCTCTTACTGGGGCAGCTCGTGGAGGCAACTTCTGCCCAGCACTTATAAGAATTCCAGATTCCTGGAAGGAGAGCAGATGTTCAATATAAACCGCACTGTTTATATGGGACCGTGACTGTTTCCCTTCTCATCAGGGAGTGGAGGGAACCCTCCCGAAATCCCAAATTCCCAGATGCCAGCCCAGGGCCAAGCAGGCCTTTTCTGCACAGGGAGTGACATGGTTCTGTTTTGAGAAGTGCTCTCTGACTGTTGCAGAGAACACAAGAGTGACGGGACAGCAGTGAGGGGCTGATACACCTTCCACGTGAGAGGACGAGGCAAGGCCAAGGGCACGGCAGAGGGTGGCAGAAGTACATATCAGATTCCAGGGTCATTCAGATGCCAGAATGCACAGGGCTTACTGATGGGTGGGCCATGGGGGATTGGAGACAACATCTGACCCTGCCTGGGTGTGTCTTAAGACCCCCAGACCAGAAGACAAGAGACCCAGATGTGTTTCCATGTCCGCTGACTAGTGACAGTTGCCATGTTACAGAGCCTCAGTTTCTCCATCTTCTAAGGGAGGGAAGATTGCAGCTCAGAACCTTGATTCCACCTCGTACAATACCATTCTTTCTGCTCTAAAAAATCCAGTTTTTCTGCCATATTTCCCCCTCGTTGGCAGAGCATCTTGGAAAGAATAAAGCTGGTAGACTGGAGTTCCTATGCCAGGTTTACTGCTTATGTTTTCTTGTTTCTTTTTAAAAATTCTACGTGAACAAGTTCTCAATGTAAGAAATTAAAACAACAAACTAGTATATATTAGGTTGAACTACATGAAATTGCTAATTTCTACCAGTTTTGACCTACAAAAACAATTTTTTAAAAGTCTCGTATTTCAGGAAAGTTTTCCTGAATTATATCTTGAACTATTTGCTTTGTTCCATTGTTTTGGTTTCCCTGTTCAGAGATTCCAGTTCTGTGTATGTTGGATGTGTTAATGTACATATATTCGTTCTCCCTCCCTCCTTTTCTCCTTTCACAGACTCCCTTCACCACTCAATTCTCCGCCGGCTGGATCTTCCTCCAAAAATGACTCTTTCTTATGGTTAAACCTAATGGGAAAAAAAAAAAGAAAAATTTCTCTTCACCCTCCAACCCAATCCCACTCCCTTTCTGGGAGCAACCATTTGGTGTGGGTTGTTGATTTTTATCTGCTTTGAACAAAAATGGAATTATACGATACATTCTGGTCTGAAATGTGCTGGCTTTTAACCGCAGACCAAGGACGCGTCCTGTGTCGGTGCTCACAGGCCCGCAGGCTTCCTGGCTGCGTAGTAGTCTGCAGTGTGAGTCTGCTGTCGTGTACTTAACGATGGGCCATGCGGTCATTTCCAGGTCTGGGCTGTTGTAGCGACTGCATTAGCCTCTGTGTGCTCGTGAGTCCCTTGTCAGGTCACATGATAGGGACACTTTAGATTTTGATAGAAACTGGTTGAAGTCTGCTCCTTTCCCTCACTGAAGAATAAAGCTGGTAGACCGGAGTTCCTATGCCTGGCACATTGGAGAGACTCAGTTTTTCAAAAGATGAAAGAAACTGCCCCACTGCCCTCCTAAAAAAGGGGCATAACCATTTACATGTCCGCCAGGTGGTACATAGTGTCCCCTTCCTTACGCCTCTGTCTACCTGCTACACCCTGTGATTTGGACCTTTGGTCTCTCCTCCTGTGCCTCAGTTTCCCCTTCTGTAGAATGGAGAGACTGCCCCTCCCTGCCCTGCCTCCTTCTCAGGATTGTTTCAAGCTACAAGGCAGAGCAAGAGGGGATGGGGGCGGCCTATAAACTGCTGCCAGGATTGGCTGTAGAAACACGGACACAGGCTTCGTCCAGCTGGTTTTGTGACCTCTGAAGGACCCTGCTTACTCCAGGGAGTCATAGGCTGACTTGGGCATATACCCTCTGGATTCATTTCCTGGAGCTAGCATAACAAATGACCACAGACTGGGTGGCTTAGAACAGAAATTCATTCTCTCAGTTCTGAAGGCCAGAAGTCCAAAATCAAGGTGTCGGCAGAGTGGGTGCCTTCTGGAGGCGCAGAGGGGGAATCTGTCCGTCCCTCTCTCCCAGCTTCTGCTGTTGCTGCCATCCTCGGTGGTCCTTGGCTTGTAATCATCACTGCAGTCTCTGCCTCCATCGTCGCATGGTGTCTTCTGTGTGTCCTCTCCTCTTCGTGTAAGGACACCAGTCATTGGATTTAGGGCCTGCCCCAATCCAGGATGGTCTCATCTCAAGATGTTTAATTCATTCCATCTGCAAAGACCCATATTCCAAGTAGAGTCACATTCTGAGGTTCCAGGTAGACATGAATTTGGGGGCAGCCACAATTCAACCCATTACACCCTCCTAGCAGGCAGCTGTCCAGTCACTGGCTGCCTGGCTTTTTCTTGACCATGTGTTGAGAAACATGGGCACCAATCACACAGCACAGGGGGCTCCAATCCTGGGCCTGCCAGTTTCCCAGTCCGTGACCCTGGACATGTCACCTCCCTCACCAAAACCCAAAATGATGACCTCAACCTCAGAGGGTTGTTAGGAATTGAAATGAAATAGTGCATTTAAGGAACTTAGTGGTAACATAAACCCTAATGTAATTAACAATCCGTAGTAACAGATGTCACTGCTGTTGTTGGAGTTTTGCAGTAAGGGTGTTAATTAATAAGCACCTCAGGTCCCCAAAATTAAATTCTGGGAGGGAACAGGAAAATGGGGACTTATGGGACATTGGGAATCAGGAATCGCCTGCATTTCTTGAAAAGTGCCCTTTTCTGTGATTGTTGGATGACCATGAAGTAGGGACTTTCCCTCTCCTACAGATGGCAGCTTCAGAGGCTGTAAAAATAGGTATTTGTGAGAACATTGTTTTCTCCGTCTCTTCTAGGTCTGTTTTTCTCATTTCTTCCCTTTTCTCCCAGGTAATAATTTTACCTGTCATATGTAAGAGAGAAGCAGGCAATTCATTTATCTTTGAGGGGTAGCTCCTGCAGGGTTTTTGTTAATCCATTTATTAGGTGTTTACTGAGCTCATCCCTGTGACTGAGATAGGGAGTCTCTGTCCCCCACCCCCGCCGAGTTCACAGTGCTCATTAGTTAGTGGTGTGATGGGGAAATAGAGGAAGGACCCTCATCCAGCAGGTGGCGGTTAAAGGCCTCCCAGGGGAGCTAAAATCTAGACGTCCATATGGCCTAAAAAAGAACTAGGGTGAGACAGGCCAAGGCTATTACAAGACAGTGGGGACAGGCTGTGCAAAGTGCTAGAGCAAGAGAGAGTGTGGTTTGTTCTAGAACCACAATGCATTCGGTGTAGCTGGAGTGTGGTGGAGGCTGGGAGGGGACCAGGGCGTGGGGAGCCCAGGAGAGCCCCGACTGTGTCCTGAAGGCAGTAGTTGGCAGGCATGGGGGAGCTGAAGGTAATGGGGCCGGGGGTAATGAGAGCAGAGGCACACTGCCAGGTTGGCATTGGAGAAAGGTGATCCTGGCCAGCACTGTGTGGAGAAGAAATTGGGGGCAGGCGGCCGAGTGAGGAGGCTGGCGCAGGCTTTCCAGTGGTAGGAGAGGGTTAGACGGAGAAGAGAAGGTGGAACGTGAGTAGTGACGAGACAAGGTTACACTGATAAGCTTGAGGGAGAGACAGGAGCCGAGGATGATCCTTGGTTCTTGGCTTGGGCAGCAGAGTAAGATGTGATGCCGTGCCCTAGGGCAACATGGGAGAAAGCGGAGGTGGGAGAAAAGATAAGAAATTAGTTCAGTTTGGGTCACAGCAAACTCATGGCCTGGCAGGATACCAGACGTCCGGCTGGGGACTGATTTGAACATGAGTCGTGTTGAGAACACAGGTGTGCTGAGACCACCAAAGCGGGAGAGTCACCCAGCACCAGGGCAGGGTCAGAGTTGGGGAGTCAAGGACTTCAGATGGTGTGGGGGCAGGGCCATGGTGCAGGACTCTGAGAAGGGCGCCTAGAAATAGGAGAAAAATCAAGAGACGAGGTTGTCAGAAAGAACAAGTCAACAGTACGAGAGGGTACAGTCACGCAGGTGGGAACCACAGTTGTGGGCTTTGATATGGAAAGGTGACCCTAGAGAGAGTAGGGTCAGGAAGTAGTGGGACAGCAAGGTTTAATGCAGGGGGCATGGTGGTGGGAGGGTATCCAGTGCCAGGCACTCCACTGGGCTAGATTCTCAGGGTTGCAAGTGACAGAAGCAACTCAATGTAGCTTAAGCTGCAAAGGGAATCTTAGCAGTTCATGTGACTAAAGAGTCTGGAGGTTGCAGGGGCCAGCAGCAGGCCAATAAGTGAAGAAATATCCACAGACAGTGATGAAGTCGGAAGAGTGGAAATGAGAGTTTTTGCTGTTGAAGAAGAAAAATAGCTGTCACTTACGGAGGGGCAGCTCCAGGCCAGGCCAGTGCTCTGTGTAACTCGCTGAGTCAGTCCTTCCAGCCGCCAGGGCAGCGTGGGGGAACCCAAGAGCTGAGGGTCCAGGGTGGGTGGTGAAGTTTCAGAGGCCCACAACATTTTCATGATCAGCTATATCGTTACCCTTTTCTGGAACTTTTCTGCTTCCAGAATGACAGATTTTTTACTTAAAACCAGAGTTATTTTCTGCTCTACTGGGTGCTATAAATATTTTCATTCCAAATTACTGAAAGTTGCTTCTTTACTGGTCGCAAGTTTTCAAAAAGAAAAATTTCCTGTCCTGTAAAATATAAATGTGGTTTTTGCAAAGCACTCTGAGACTCCCACCATGCTGAAAACTAGTACAGGAGGTTTCTATCTGTGAGATGAGGTGTTTTAGGGGGAAATTATGGCCAGTAGCGTCCCGGAAGGCTTCAAGACAACCGTGGGCCTGGCACTTGGCCAGCCCTGGAAACGGTGATGGCGGGTCCAACTGCAGCCCTGTGTGGGAGAGACGGTACCATTGCCCTCCACCAACAGGTGCTTGATGGGCTTCTGCTCCACGTCAGGTGTCATATGAGACTCTGGGGACAAAGACCCTGCCTTCATGGAGTTAAAATGCTGGTGCAGAGTGAGAAGTAATAAACAGTTGCAAAAAAAAAAAAATTTCTAGTTAGAAATAAGGCTTCTTGAAGGGAAAGTAAAGACTATAAAGAGAGGTTATAAAATTGAAAGGGGGTCTGATTTGGATATTTGGGGTCTGATTTGGATATTGGGGGTCTGATTTGGATATTGGGGGTCTGATTTGGATATTTGGGGTCAAGGAGAGTCTGTCTAAGGAAGGAACATTGCAGCTGAGGCTTCAAGCGTTAGAGGGAGCCCAGCTCAGAGTGGGAAGGATGTTCCAGGTTGAGGGAAGAGCCTGTGAGAGGCTCGGAGGGGGCGAGCGTGGCACATTGGAGGACAGAAGGGCAGCCAGCACGCCTGGAGTGTGGTGAGTAGGTCAGGTTGTGGGGAAGATCAGGCTAAACCCCACAGGGCCACATACATCATGTGAAGGGCCTTGGATGCTTCTTCAGAGAGCAAAAGGCACGGGGGCAGTGATATGATCAGGTACGATAGTCAGAGGTGAGGGTTCATGAAACCCACTCGGGCTGCTGGGTAGAGAATGTGCTGGAAGAACTGGGTCAAGGGAGAGAGAGCTCTGAGGAGGCTGTTGCAGTCTTCTGGGTGAGAGAATGAAGGCTTGGACAAGGGGGTATTGGAGAAGGAAATGAATAGTGGGGGTGGGGAGAAGAGGGCCAGACAGGCCCCAGCATCATGGATGGGGAAAGAATCGGAAGGTTCACTCTCGGGAGGCTGTGCCGTGGTCATAAGCTCTCCTTGGGCCTCTTAATATCTGAGGAAGTATCAAATCGGGGGCTCCCAAGGTACCCGAACAATATGGGAGACTGGGAGGGGAGGAAGCCTGGAGTCCAAACCACGGGATTACTGGATGGAGCGTTTTGGAGCCACTTCCACACACATCACCCACATCCTCCCCCCCACAGTCTTTGGAGTGCCAGGGACTTCTCAGGGTACTTAACAAGAAAATGTTGGAGTTCTGGGGAGGCTTATGAAAGAGGTGGTGTCCTTTGACTTAATTTGGAGCTTGAAAACCTACAAGCTCCTACAAGGCATCTCAGAACAGAGGAAAGAACATGAACGGGGGCCAAGGAGCTTGAATCCTATTCCCAAGTACACTGCTTCTGGTTACCTGTGACCTTGAGCAAGCCCTGACTGCCCATCTCTGAAAAGCTCCCGTCTCAGAAAGAGTGAGGAGATCAGAACAGGTCATCTCTAACCTTTTCTGAACTCATGAAACCGTTATGACCGTGCATCAAAAAGTGTACTAAAATAGAAAGATTGTTTTATTTTACTTTGAAAAATATAAAAGAATAAAAATATTATCAAATACTTATGTAATCATCATCCTGAATTGACAGCTATTAACATTATGTCATGTTTTCCTCAAATCCTTTTGTAATTTAAGATGTTTTTCAGGTAGAGTTCATTTTTGTCTCCCTTCGTTTTTACCCCTTCCTAAGGCACCACTGTCACGAAGTTGCTATCTCTTTCTAGTCCATTCTTTTGTATGTTTGTCCTCCCTGGTGTTCATTGAGCTTCTTGGATCTACGTGTTTATATTTTTCCATCAAATTAGATTTTTTTTTTAAACAGTCTTTATTTTTATTTTCCCTCCCTTCTTCTGCCTCACCACCCCCCGCCCCCCAGTTCAAGCCATTGTTTCTCAGTCTAGTTGTGTAGGACACAGCTCCCTGGCCCATGCTTGTATTATGAGCCTTGCGCTCCCCCCCGGCTGAGGCAGTCCGTTGCCAGTCGGCCGCTCACAGCAGCTCACAGCAGCTCTCGCTGGCTGCCAGCCGCTTACGCTGGCCGCCGGCCACTCACGCTGGCCACCGGCTGCTCTTGGCAGCACATGGTAGCCCGTGGCAGCACTCAGCAGCCCATGGCATCCCATGGCGGCTCATGCCGACCTCAGGCTGCTTACAGCAGCCCAGCTCCAGGGAAAGCTGTTGTTCACAATCTTATCTGTAGAGGGCGCAGCTCACTGGCCCATGTGGGAATCGAACTAGCAACCTTGGCGTTAGGAGCACTGTGCTCCAACCACCTGAGCCACCAGGCTGGCCTGAGATTTTTTTTTTCTAGCCATTATTTCTCCAAATATTTTTTCTTCCCTAATCTCTCGTTTTGGTACTCCGGCATGTATGTTAGACCACTTAATATTGTCCCTAAGGCTCTGTTCCCTTTTTTTTCAGCCTTTTTCTAATGATGTTTGCACTGGGTATTTTTTTATTACTCTATCTTTAAATTCACTGATCCTTCCTTCTGTAGCATCTAATCAGCTGTCAAGCCCATCCAGTGATTTTTCATTTCATATATGTAGTTTTCAGTTTCTAGAGTATCCACATGTGTTTGTTTTATAGTTTCCATTTCTCTATCGAGATTCTCTATTTGTTGCTCATTAAGTTCATGTTTGCCTTGAAATCCTTGAACAAACTTATAATAGCTATTTTCAAGCTTTTGTTGGCCAATTCCTTTATCTCTGTCCATTTTGAGCTAATAAGCTTTTTTTTTTTTTTTTTTCCCTGTTATGGCCACATTTTCTGCTTATTTATCTGTCTAGTAATTTTTTATTTTATGCTGGACATTATGAATGTTGTTTAGATGTATTTTGCTGTCTTTCCTAGTAGAGTATTGAGTTTTGTTCCAGCAGGCAGTTAATTTATTTGGGGATCAGCTTGGTCTTTTCAAGGCTTATTTTTAAGCTTAGTTGGGGTGAGTCTAAGGTTGCCCTGACTGTATGGCTGGATTAGTTCTACTTATAAAGTATGGCTTGTCTAGAATTCCCACTGAATGCTCAGTGTTCAATGAGATCTCTCACTCTGGCTGTTTGGAACTGTCAGATCTCCCAACCCAGCCTGGTATAATATCTGGTAGTGGTTCAGCTAACAGTTCCCCAAGAGTCTTTTTTCCCCCTGAAAGTTATATTTTGCCCTGCCTCATGGCATCTTGCTGTGTGCGTGTGAAATTTAGGTCTCAGCCAAAGTCCAATTTTTGGAGCTCCTTTTCTGCACGGCTTCCTTTTATCTGGTACCTACCTTGGCATGCAAATTCCTGAGAGAGGGAGGTTCAATAGCCCTGAACTCTAACCTTTGCCTCCACAGTCCAGAAAGTGCCTCCAGGCAGAAAGCCAAGGGATTTTTGGGGCTCATCTCTTTTGTTTCTCTCTTATCAGGGATCACAGTAACTTTCATATATTTTATCCAGTTTTAGTAGTTTTCTATGGCAGTTACTCTATTTTTATTTTACTCTATTTACTCTCAACAGTTACTCTATTTTATTACTCTTATTTATACTAGTTCTCTATCATGGTCAGAAGCAGAAATCCCATTCTTTTGTATGTTTACACTCATATTTTTACACATTCCAAAAACAGTACATAGTAACATTTTGCATGTATTTTTAAAATTTTACTTAAGTGGTATTATATTGTCCATATTCTTCCATATCTTCCTTTTATACTCAACATATTTTTAAATCCACATTGCTGCATTAATTCAGTCACTTAAATATTTGAGTCTTTTGAGTGTCTGTTAAGTGCAAGGCACTGGGTGTACAGTTGTACAAAATGGAAAAAATCCCATTCTCATGGAGCTTAGAGTCTAGTTGGGGAGGCAGATAATAAACAAATATATATATATATATATACACACACACACACACACACACACACACACAGAAATAAGTGCGATAAAGAAAAATGAAGCAGGGTAAGGGGAATGCTGTGTGACTAGGGGAGGGAACCAGACCAGGTCTCAGGAGTGATATTTGAGCAGAAGCCTGACCTAAGAAAAGGTACGAACCATGCAGATGTCTGGGGGAAGAGAATTCCAGGAAGAGGAACTGGGTGTGCTGAAAAGTCATTTGAGGGTTTCAAGGAAGGGCATGACATGATCTCACTTATGTTTTAGAAAGTTCTTCCTGGTTGCTGTACGGAGAAAGGATACAGGTAGGAGGCGGGGAGGCTACTGCAGTAATCCAGGCAAGAGGTGATTGGTTTAAACAAGGGAATAGCAATGGAGATGGGAGTAATGGTCTTACTTGGAATGTAGTTTAAAGGTAGAGCCACCAAAATTTACTATTAGGCAAATGTTGAGAGTGAGACAAAGAAGGATCAAGAATAACGCCAAAGTCATTGTCCTAAGGAAGACAAATGAAATGCCATAAACTGAGATGGGGAATGTTTGGGTAACGAATGAATAATTCTGTTATGGACATGCTTAGGATAAGATAGCTATCAGGTAATTAAGGGTGATAGCCTATAAAAAGTTGGATATCATGTCTGGAGTTCAGGTGAGTGATTGATATTGGAGATAGTATTTCCACATCATCAATGAAAAGATGGCTTTTAAAGCCACGCTGCTGAATGAAGCCCCTAGGAACTCAGTATGGAGAAGAGAGGTGGTCATAGGCCCGGGCCCTGCCAATGCCAGTACTTAAATGTGAGGTCTTCCTCTTAAGAGATCCAGCAAGAGAGAGTAGCAAGAAGCAAGAAGCAACCGCTGAGGTAGGAGGAAAACCAGGGGAGTGTGGAATCCCAATGAACAAGCCCATGAAGGGAGTGTTTGAAAAAAAGGAATGATCTAATGTGTTCAGTGCTGCTGAGCAGGTGCATGTAGATATCCTCAGTGATATATAGAGACGTAGTTCATTCATTTTAATGGCTATATAGTCTTCCATCACATGAATAGAGGAGATTCATTTCTCTGTCTCCCACCATGTAGGAGAACATTTGCAGTGAGCATTCTTGAACACGTCACTGATTTGAGCACATGTGGGCAAGTTTTTCTCTGGAGCCTTTCTGGGGATGGAATCATTCATCATTAAGAAAGATGTACACAACTTCATCTTTGACAAAACAATGCCATATTGCTTCTAAAAATGGCGCAGCCAGTGTTTGTATCTTCAGTGTTTAGTAGACCCTATTGTTTCATACCTTCACCAACATTTGCTATTGTAGACTTTAAAATTCTTGCCAATCTGAGGAGTGAAAGGTGTGTGATTGTTCAATTCGCATTTTCCTGAGTACTAGTAAAGTTGAGTGTCTTGGCCATTTGGGTTTCCTCTTAAGTGAGCTGCCAATTAATATCCATTACCTAGTTTTCCATGGAGTTGTCTTTTTTTGGGTAACATTTCTTTATATATTCTGGACACTAAATCTTTGTCTATTAAGTACATTGCAGATATTTACTGCCAATCTGTGGTAGTGTGTGTGTGTGTATGCATGAGATATAAAAGCTTTTAGTTTCAAATTTATCCATTTGTTTTGTATCTTATGTAAGCAATCTCCCTGTCCTGAAGTCATGAAAATGCTTGCCTATATTTTGTTCTAAGACTTTTAAAGTTTTTAAAAAGTACTTTTATATGTGTTAGTGCCAATGCTTCTAAAATTTATTCTGTGTGTGGAGTGAGGAAGGGGTCTTTTATTTAACCTCTCCAGTCTTTTCCCACTGAGCTGGACTGCCACCACCATCACAATAGGGTCCCACAAGGACCTGAGTCTGCTTGGGGCTCTCTTTCCCTGTTCCACTGATTACATGGCCTATTCTTGTTCCCATACCTGAAAGTTTTCATTATTGAACTTGATAAAAATTTTGTTATCTGGGCAAAGGGGGGAGGATTGTTTGCTTTTTGCACTGAAGTCATCTGTCTTTAAATAACTGTCCAGAATGTGCTTAAAAACAGCACTAACTGAGCTTAGGAAAACTCCATTTGCTGCTCACCTTCCAAGGACCGATCTGTGGCATGAAGGTGGTTGGAGGCTTTGCTCTTCTGTGAAACTCTGGATACTTTTACTTTCGGCTTTCCCTTCCGGCGGCCCTACCAACTCTCACCGCCCGTTTTTCAGGTTATGATGTCTCTGAACCATGGGGCTGCTCTTCCGGTCTTTCCACGTGGGCCTGTGGTGGGTATTCTGTGACTGGGCCACAGTACCTATGCTGTTGGTTACTGCCAATCACAGCACAGTGATAGGCTTGACGGGGTTTGGAGTTTCCTGTTGCCTCACCGGCACTGAGAACCTGCATTCCAAAAATAAAAGCACAAGAAACCACCGTGACCTCATGGTCTCTGCTCGTACAATGCTCTGAGCACCAGGACCGGCTTCAGCCCTGTGACACGGCCGAGCCGGGCCCTGCTGCCCGCCACAGACGTGGGGTCCGAGTGGTCTGCCCCGGCTCTGAGGGCCGCCCTGCCTGACGTTCAGTGTGTCTCTTCCCTCTAGGCAGTCACCCGCAGGGCCAAGGTGGCTCCTGCCAGGAAGATGAGCAAGTTCTTGAAGCACTTCACCGTCGTCGGGGATGACTACCACAGCTGGAACGTCAACTACAAGAAGTGGGAGAATGAAGAGGATGAGGAAGAGGAGGAGCAGCTGCCGTCAACACCGGCCTCGGGCGAGGAGGGCAGAGCTGCTGACCCAACAGCCGCCACTGCCTCCAGGCTTAGGCGCCCCCTAGACTTCAGGGCCGTGTTGAGGAAACTCTTCAGCTCCCACAGGTTTCAGGTAGGTGGGCAGAGGCCCGAGATGCCCAGGGTGGGGCATTGCCCTCAGCTGAGAGTCAGGAGGCCAGGGTGCGGGTGGCCCATCTCTGCCACTGGCTCATTCATTGTGCAGATGTTCCCCGAGCACCGGCCATGTGCCCTCAGGCGCCCATACAGTGCTGGGTACATGGGCAGATCCCATGTTGTCAGGGATTAAATGAATCATAATCCAAAAGTCAGAGGTCCATCACCCGATGAATGGATACGCAAAGTGTGGCCTCCCCGTGCTCAGCCATAAAAAGGAATGAAGTGCTGACACACTTCACAGGGATGAACCATGACAACGTGATGCTGAGTGAAAGAAGCCAGATTCCGTATATATGTAAAGTCCAGAACAGGTAAATCCACAGAGACAGAGAGCAGAGTGGTGCTTATTGCAGGTTGGAGGAGGGAAGAATGGGCAGTGACTGTCTAATGGGTACAGGGCTCCCATTTGGGGTGATGAAAATGTTCTGGAACTACACAGTGGTGACAGTTACACAACCCTGGGAATATGCTTAATGCCACTGAATTTCATGCCCACTTTAAAATGGTTAAAATGGTAAATTTTATGTTATGCAAACTTTACCACACACACACTCACGTAAATTAAAGGGTAAATTTTGAGGCAGGCAAAAACATTCCTGCATTCATTCAGCAAACGTTACCTGCTGTCCCTGAGTTGACAAGGCCAGGAGGATCCCATGCCTCTCTGACTCTTCACCACAGGGGCCTTAGTCTCTTCTTCTGTGGAAAGATACCAAGAATGTCTGCCTGACTTAACGTACCCCCAACCTCCAACTGTGGTTATGGGGAGAACATGAGAGGGAGACGTGGACTTCCAAGAATAGCAAAGGGAACGGAACTTTCTACAGGGTTCAGGCTCTGTCCTAACATGTGATTTTGAAGGACAGATGCAGGTTAAGTCTGGCCAGCCCTCTGAACCCCACCCCCCAGGCCTGAGGGGGGCAAGCCGGTGAACAGAAGCATGTCTGAGTCCCAGGAGAATGCACGAGGCTCAGGGACATGGGGGAAGCACGCAGCCCCTTGTCAGCCCAGTTCCCAAATGGAGACCCTGCTGCAGGCGTCCTCCTAAATCAAAATAAACCAGTTCATACCAAGACCCAGTGTTCCTTCTGGAAGCAGAGAGAAGCAACCCTTACCTCTCCCATCATTGACTTTGTTCAGGGTAAAACAGGACAAAAAAATTTATTTTGGTCTCTTTTTGCTTTCATGTGGCTTAGAATAAGAATGCAGGCCAAACAACCCTGCTCTCCTTACAGCTTAGCTCTTCTCTCTGGCTGTGACAGGAAAGGAAACGTGGTATTAAGTTGTTGGGGTCGAAATCCCAAACCCTCAATTTCAGAAGCAGAAGGAAGGAGCCAGTTTCCTTCCAGCTGCAAGGGGAGCCCTGGGACCCCCCACTCTGGAAGGTTCCCTCCTCTCTTGACTGGGCCCAGGGCGC
The DNA here is from genome assembly GCF_036562045.2 of Rhinolophus sinicus. Classification (NCBI taxonomy): domain Eukaryota; kingdom Metazoa; phylum Chordata; class Mammalia; order Chiroptera; family Rhinolophidae; genus Rhinolophus; species Rhinolophus sinicus. The sequence goes on from NC_133765.1 coordinate 33,334,214, forward strand.
CACATGGCTCAGGCCAGCCATCTGAGCTGGGACCCATACTGGGGAAAAAGAAGACTGTCACAAAATAAGTGGAGATGTTTATTCATTCACTCAACAGATGTTTCTTAGCACCTATTGTGTGCTGGGGCTATAGGGGTGATGGTGTGACAGGTCCCTGCCCTCACTCACGGAGAGAGGCAGGCTTTTCAGAAATCACCCAGACAGATGCTGGCTACAAGTGGAGAGAAGCCCTCTGCTTCTCAGTATGGGGCTCTGAGAGATCCCGGGGGTGGGGGAGACCTGATCTAGAATTGGGAGGTGGAGGACGTGTGGCAGAGGAGGTGACATTTCACCTAACACCTGAAGGTTGGGCAGGAGTGAGCCTGTGGATGGGGGAGGGGCCGGGGCATTCCAGGCCGAGGGATCATGTTTGCAAAAGGCCTGAGGTAGGAAAGGGTCTGCAGCATCTGAGGAATTGAGAAGGGTCCACGTGACATGTGTATGGTGAGAAGAGGGACTGCTTGGCAAGAGAGGAGGCACTAGAAGGTCATCATCCATGGGCGGTGGGCAGCCATGGAAGGTTCTAAATGTGGGTGAGAGGGGGTAACATGACAGATTTGTAGGGGGCTCACAGTAGAAGCAGGGAGGCCACCTCGGACCCGGAGATACAAGTTCAAGGATTTGATCTGTGCTGGTAGAAGCAGCATACAAGGTGATTCTGGAATCCCTTTTTTAGATGCAATCTCCACCTGTTCCCATTATTTCCAAGGTGACATGATATATAGTTAGTTAACTGCTGTCACTTCCCACATGGGATGGCACAACATGTGAGAGAATACGGGTGTGTCAGGCCGCCATGGAAACCATGGGTGGACAGGGTAGCTGAGCCAGGGGACAATAGTTAGGTCAAGGAAGCTGACTTTTATTAACCACTCACGGGCCAGGCCCTGTGCCAAGCACCCTGCACATGTTATCTCATGTCAGGTTCCCGTTGTCGCTCTGGGGTGGAAAATGTGACCAACCCCATTTTCCCTGGGAGGACACTGAAGCTTAGAGTTAATGCACAGGCTCTGCAGTATTGCGAGATGTACCCAAGGTCCAGGCTAATGGGTGTCAGCCCAGGACTGGCCGCCCCATAGTCCACACTTTGCACCCAGGCATCCTGCTGCAGGCATGGCCGTCTTCATCAAGTGAGGATTTGGAATTAACCAGCCTCCTTGAATCCTCAGAATTTTTCTTGATGTGTGACTCTGCTCAGAAATAGAACTGCCTGGTGAACTGGCAGATTCAGGGTCTCCTCAGCTTCAGGGATTAATTCAGAGAGGCTGGGGTGGGGACCTAGGCATTGGAATTTTGTGACCTTGGGTCTGTCTGTCTCTCTTTTTAGAGGTGAGGTTCATATAACAAAAAGTTAATTATTTTAAAGTGAATGATTCAGGATTTCAGCTGCTGGGTGGGCCATGAGGTGCTCTGAGCCCACTTACAAATGCATCTGCAAGTCAAATGTCGCATCCATCCCCCCAAACTAAGCCCTCCAGTTCCAATAACCCCCAGTCTTTTTTGATGTGGACATTGGAGGCAAGCAAGTTGATTTAATTATCTTAGAATTGTTTGCAGATATTGTACCCAAAACTGCAGAAAATTTTCCTGCATTGTGTACAGGAGAAAAAGATATTAGACTCACCACTGGGAAACCTCTCCATTTCAAAGGATGCCCGTTCCATTGAATTATTGAGAAATTTATGATTCAGGGTGGAGACTTCCCAAATCAGAATGGGACAGGTGGAGAAAGTATTTATGGTGAAAGATTGGAAAATGAAAATTTCTATTATTAATATAAGCATGACCAGGAGGGTTTGTTGAGCACAGCAAGTGTAGGCTGCAATACAAATGGTTCTTGGTTCTTTATCACAAAAGTTCCGATTCCTCATTTGGATTAGAAACATGTGGTATTTGGCCAAATAATTAAAGGGATGGGTGTGGTGAGAATTATGGATGCGGAGAACTGAAGGAAGGGGCTGACTGAGAAAGATTCCCAAAGAGTGCTTCCGGTGACAATCATCCATATTTCCCTGAGGGTGCAGATATAGATTTAAAGGATGTAGGTAAAATATTAATAGCAGAAGACTTAAAAAAACATTGGAAATACTTTTTTCAAATCCCAGAATTGGGAGATGGCCATTAAAAAATATACGAAAGTTTTAAGCTATGTGGAAAGTTCAAAGGCTGTTATTGAGAAAGCAGATAGATCGAAGTTGCAACCTGTTGGCTTTAAGCTGCCTGCTAACTGTTGGTGCTTGTAAACTGAAGATGTCAGATTGGCAGGGAGAAATTAACAGTTGTTTGGAGGCTTTTGAAATAGACCCATCAGATACCAAAGCACTGTACTGCAGAGCTCAGGGATGGCAAGGATTAAAAGAATACGGTCAGGCATTGGCTGATCTGAAGAAAGCTCAGGCGATAGCACCAGAAGATAAAGCTTATCCAGACAGAATTGCTGAACATCAAACAAGAGATAAAGGCACAGAAAAAGAGAAGGCAGCATATGCAAAAATGTTTGCTTAATAAGGAATTCAGTTTTGCTTAAATATTATACATTGCTTGTATAAAGGCAAGAAAATGTACGGGTTTTTGTTTGTTATATATAATTCCTAATGTGTATCCTTTGATACTTCAGTCCCCCATTGTTTGCAGTTTAGGAATACCAATATGGGTTTGCTCTTAATATAAGTGTTATAAAAAAAATAAAGTGAATGGTTCAGTGACATTTATTTAGTACATTCACAATATTGTACGGGCATCACCACTATTAATTCCAGAACGTTTTCATCACTCCAAAAGGAAACCCTGTACCCAATAAACATCGCCCATAGCCATGGCAACCACTAATCCACTTTCTGTCTCTATTGATTTACCTATTCTGGACATTTCATATGAATGGAATCATACAATATATGTGGTCTTTTGTGTCTGGCTTCTTTCATTCAGCATAGTATGTTCTAGATCCATCCATGTTGTAGCATGTGTCAGTGCTTCATTTCTTTTTATGGCTGAATATTCAGTCCATTTTTTATATCTCTGGCCTTGGTTTTAGATCAGATCCCTTTAGCTCTAAAATAAAACCGAGGATGAAGAAAGAAAGGAAAGGGGGAGAAAAAAACCCACAAGAGGCTTGAATCTTTACTACGCTACTGAATTTGGATATGTGTGAAAATTTCATTACAAAGCAATTTGCCATGCAATTTTCACAGTAAACAACATCACCAAATACTTTAACTACTGAAATAATTAGCTACAGGTGGAAGTGGTCAAAAGGTTTAATAATTCATTCTTACATAGGCCTGAACTTGTTGAATTTCATCCTGAAATTGCAGAAATTGCCAAGATAATGGCAGATTGGCTTTCAAAGGCCAAAATCTACCTGAGTGTGTTAAGAGGCAAGGCCCTGGGGGAAGGAAATGATGGTCCAGAATTTCCAAAGGGAGAAAGAAAGGGCTCACGCAGTGTCCTCTGGGGTTCCTCCCATTGCTGCCCTTTCCATCACCACCATGCCATCCCCTTGGTCTCCCTGAACACCGTCACCTCCACCCCACCATTAGTGCCCTCACCAAAATCGTCACCACCTCCATCACCATGGCCACCACCATCACCGAGATCACCCACTGACCCCACCCTGGTTCCCACTGTCCTCCCCTGCCAGCAGGTCAAGAGATTGTCTTGCCTACCCCTCTTCTCAGTCCTCCTCCTGTGTTAGGGCAGGTATTTCGTGGCCCTGGACAAAAGCTGTTTTATGTGCACAGTGGACATCACTGTAACCCAGCTGCCTGGAGTAGGCAGTCCTGGAGGTCCTTCCACGACTCGGATCTCTGAGGCTGGATGTTTTTAATTACTTACCGAGCCTCTGTTCTGGGCTTATCCTGGCGAGAACAAGTCTCAGCACCAGAAAAATAAAAAAGTGTTAAAACTTTTTTATTCTTTTTTTGCCATCTAGGAATTAGCGGTTTGGTTTGAGAGGTGCTGGGAAGCAGTGAACGAGTGAGAAAAGGACGGGTAGTGACCAAGGGTCAGTCAGTGAGTTGTCCAGAGAAGCTCGAGGACGGGCACTGCCTGGAGCTGAACAGGCCTGGAGGGCGGCAGGAGGAGGGGCTCCCTGCAGGGTGCGGGCTGTGGGCAGCAGCCTTCCACCTTTGGCACTTTCCCCAGTGGTTCCACCCAGATGTTTCCAAACCAGCCCTCCCAGAGGGAAACAGGGCCCCCATGTGGGTCTCATGGTTTCCTGTTCCTCCCTCGGTCTGCAGGTCATCATCATTTGCCTGGTCATCCTGGATGCCCTCCTGGTGCTGGCCGAGCTCATCCTGGACCTGAAAATCATCCAGCCTGACAAGAATAACTATGCCGCCAGGGTAGTGTGTCCGCCCATCTGTCATCTGCACCGTGGGGGGCAGAGTGGGGCAGAGAGCACCCGCCTTGTTAGAGAGTAGTGTGATTGGGTGCTTTTAGCCAGAGTAGAGAAAATGCCTGCCTTTCTGAATTATAGATAAGCATTTACTGCAAGCAGGAAACTTTCTCATTTCACTTGATGGCTTGGATCTTGAGTTTTCCTAGACCACTGAGCTGGAGCTGTCACTGAGTCCAGAAGGAGGGTCTGACCAGGAGAATGGTACTTGCCCGTCTCCTAGAGGCAGACATGCGATTTCTCCTGTCTCCTCCTGTCCATGTTCTGAAGTCCTAGTCTGGAGCCATTTGGGTGCTGGGCCCCACCGTTTATTCCCCAATTCACAGTTCCTGCCTGAGTCCACCTCAGACATTCGCTCAAGGGACAATGGATGCACCATAAAAAGTACCACACATGGCCCCTGTCATCAGTAACATGGGAGAAGGCCGGCGACTGAAAAGCGTGTCCCTACACACTTTTTAAAAAAAAAGAAAATTCAATTGATTATGCAAAAACGTCTTTTCAAGTGGTAAAAGGGATGGAAGAGAATGTTAAACATCTTTCCTACTTGTGGCCCCTTTCCTTCCATAGATGGCTGAATTTCTTTTCTCTCCCTCTGTTTTTTAACCGTCAGTAACATACCTGCTATGTTCACTGTCTCGTGCCTTTTTTCAACTTTTTATTATGAAAAAATGGCAAATACACATTTTGCTATATTTGCTTTATCTCCACGTAATCCACAAACACACCCATATATTTTTGTCTGACCATTTGAAAGTAAGTTAGACATCATGACACTTCACCCCTAAATACTTTGAATAGGCCTTCCTCCCACAGAACCATAATAGCGCCATCACAACTTAAAAATTATCAGTTATTCCATAATATCTAATAACTCATTTGTATTCAAATTACCTCATTCGTCCCAAGCATGTCTTTCATAGTGCTTTTTTTTCAATCTAGGATCCAGACATCGGATATTATATTTGGTTATATCTCCTCAGGCTCTTTCATTTTTCATTTATTTATTTTAAAATACATTCTTTTCTTTTTTTTTTTTTTTTTAATTTTATTGGGGAACAGTGTGTTTTTCCAGGACCCATCAGCTCCAAGTCAAGTCATTATTGTCAATCTAGTTGTGGAGGGTGCAGCTCACTGGCCCATGTGGGAATCGAACTGGCGACCTTGGTGTTATGAGCTCTGTGCTCTAACCAACCGGCCGCCCTCCTCAGGCTCTTTTAATCTAGAAGAGTCCTCCCACCCTTTTTTTTTTTCCTTGTGACATTAACTTTTTGAGGAGTCCAGCCAATTGTCCTGTACAATGTTCCATATTCTGGATTTGTCAGACTGTTTTCTCAGAGGTCCTTTAGGTTATCCCTTTAGTCCCTGTATTTCCTGTATACCAGAGGCACTGGTAGGCTGTTGGCTCTATATCGTGGCACTATTAGTGATGCTCTGTAGGGTCACTTGACTAAGGTAGGAAGTGCTGAGCTGCTCTACTGTCCAGGGGCACTTTCCCCCTTCATGGTTATAAATAATCTGCCCTGTGACACTTCAGTGCCCTGCATGCACTCTTCCGCAAATAGCATCCACTGATGAGACTGGCTGCTCAGTGAATACACTGGGGATGCAGACTGTTGGTTTCTAATTCTGTCTTTCCTTCTACATCGAGTAGTTGGCATCATCCATTATAACGAAGAGGTTTCCTCTTTTTCCTGTGTGTGCATGTATCACTCACTATGGATTCATGGTTGTTGTGCGTAATGTATTCAGTGTATATAATCATAGTCATTCTTTCTGATGTTCAAATTGTCCCAAATTGGGTCACTGTGAGCCTGTTCTAGTGGACTGCTGTGTCTTTTTGACATAACTCCATAGTCTGTGAGCATTTCCTTGCTTGCAGGCCCAAGATGATGTTCCAGCTCCCTTTGAACTTCCCCTGCCCCGGAATGGAAATGGTTACTTTAGTGAAGACCAGTATTTATAAATCAAGATCTGGGAACTCTTCACTTTCCATCTACCTTGGTGATAATCTCTAGTCAATCCCTGTGGATCAGCCTTGGTCTTGTTAATAATTGTGCAGTGCTCCGTAGGGAGGTACCTAGTGCATTTGACAAGTGCCCTCTAATGCATATTTCCATTGTTCTACAATGTAGGAAATCTTTTATTCTGCAGATGCTGCTGCAGTAAATATCCTTAGGACACTGAGCTTAGCTGTAGGATAAATTCCTAGCAGTGGCACTGCTGTGCCAGAAGGCATGGTGGATGTTTTCAATTCTGCCATTGCCTAGTTGTCTATCAAAGAGCAGAGTCCTGGCTGCCAGCCCCAGAACAGCCCCTGGTGCTGGTGGGAGTTCCAGATTGGTCAGTGAATGAAAGCTCTCTGGTGACCAGGCAGGTGCACTCAAGGCCAACTGGTCTGTGTGACCTGCCCCAGCCTGTGACCTCTCACTGTGCTTCCTTGTCCCCTCAGGTGTTCCACTACATGAGCATTGCCATCTTGACCTTCTTTATGTTGGAGATTTTCTTTAAACTCTTTGTCTTCCTCTCGGAGTTCTTCCACCACAAGTTTGAAATCCTGGACGCCGTCATCGTGGTGGTGTCCTTCATCCTTGACATTGTTCTCCTGTTCCGGGAGCACGAATTTGAGGCACTTGGCCTGCTGATTCTGCTCCGGCTGTGGCGGGTGGCCCGGATCATCAACGGTAAGTCCCCCTGCCCTCCTGGGTTGCCGAGCGGATGGGAGTGGGTGGGGCCTGGAGTGGGTGGGGCCTGGGAGTGGGTGGGGCCTGGGAGTGGACACAGAGGCCCCAGGCATGGCCTCCAGGCAGTCTAGAGGAAAGTGAGGTGGTTTGACTTGGCGTCCCACCACCACCTCTGTGGCTGAGAATTGACGCCAAGACATGCCCTAAAAGGAACTACCTTCTTCCTTTAGGCCCTGTTTCCATGGTCATTAGAAGATGTTTATAGACAGGGTCAGCCTAATCCCTGCTTAACCTCTCCTGGTTTGGTTCCCAGAGCACCTTTTGTTTTCAGTTTGGTGTTTCCTGAAGAGAGTGTTTTACCAAACCACATCCCTCCTCAGGAGGGCCACACCAAACGGGGTGCAGGGCAGCTGGAAAATGCTGTACATGAGGTTCTGCCCCCTTTGAGAAAGTCACAGCATGATGAAGGCTCCGAGAAGTGTCAAATTGACCGATTTAACACTTTCTGGGGAAATAAAACCTATTCACATGCCGTAGACTGGCGGTGGAGCACACACTTGGGAAAATATTGTTTTACCATTACTTCAGGTAAAAATCCTATTCCTCGCACACACCCTGTTGGTGCAGGGAGCCTGTCTCCGAGAAGCCATGCTTCTACTGTGATTTTCTGTGACAGTGATCGCCAGCTGGTTAACTGTTGAGCTACCAGTGTAGTCTCCAATGCCTGTCCATGGACCTGCTGTGTCAGAATCACCTTCAATGAACACTTTTTTTTAAAAAAAAAAGAGTCTGATGCAGAAGTCTGGGGTGGAGCCCAGGCAGCGTGTCTTTGAAGCACTGCCAGGTGATCGAGATGCCCAGCCAGGTTTGGGAATCCCTAGACGTGGGCCCAACAGCATAGGCTGTGGGTGTCAGAACAGTGAGCAGCAGTGTGACCCGTGGGAGGCAGGCCTGTCCTCTGACTGGAGCCTCTCCCTTGGTAGCATGGAGTCCTATCATGGCCTCCTGCACTCCACACTCTGCTTGGCTGTGGAGACCAGCGAGGTGAAGGGCCCTGTCTGCTCATATGTGGGGTGATATGAACAGCTCTGCCTGGGGGCACTGGGGGCTTTAGGGGCCAGTTCAGATCTAGGGATGAAAGTAAAGCCCACTAAGAACATTCATTTGGGTTCTGTCAAAGGAAATAAAGGAAGCTTTTCAGATACTATTGAAGATGGTTTTGCTAATTATTTCCTTAATCGGACAGAAAAATACTCTGCACAGAGGTTATACACAATTGAGGTAGATAAACTATTGGTGATTATAAAGGACTCATGAAGCAGTTACCTATTGCTCTTGTATGACTCCGTGGTAGGACTTTCTTTTGCAGAGGAAACCAAAAGTCTGGGATTTGTTCATTCACTTTCTCTAAATGGTAGCAGGGCAGAGAAGGCAGAGAAGGGCTAATGTCCATTCTCACATTGCTTTCAAATTCAGTGTCATGACATGAAAGCTCTGAAAAAGCCACACGAGGCTAGACCACACTCAGTGAGACAACCAAAACCCCTGGGGACCGGGGACGGTTGCTGGGCCCATGTGCGGGTAACGGGTCCAGACGCGGTCAGTCTTACTTGGGAAGGGGTGGAGCGTCCCCACTTGTGGCGCTGTCTTTTGAAGCAGTGTCCCCACTGTGGTGTGGGCGTTTGGGGGTCATCAGATGACCCCTCTGTCAGCCAAAATTTAGGTTATCGCCTGATAACTAAACTGGCCACAGCTGTGGGAGGCAGAAAGTTGGGAAAGTGGTGATTCCAGCCCCAACCTTTATCATTTCCAGCCTTGATTTTGGTGGCTTTTGTGTGCACTGCTAAGCAGCAGTGCTGTTGTGAGCGAGCTGTGTTAAGGAGCTTAACGCTTATCTGATTATGTTTAAGGATTTTTTAGCCCATGGGAACTGAAGAAATATTTCACAACTAGGTACTGAGGAGCTCAGAAATGAAAAATCTGACCTCTTAGTTCTGATGCCTTTAAGTAATGAGTTTTACTTGTCTGTCCCCACCCGTCCTAAATGTATACATTTATAAGGAATACAGATGTTTTTGTCAAGTGGTTAAATCAGAAACCAGTATCATTGAGACCCTCAATTATTTTTCAGGGATCATTATCTCGGTTAAGACACGTTCAGAACGGCAACTGTTAAGATTAAAACAGGTGAATATACAACTGGCCACCAAGATCCAACACCTTGAATTCAGCTGCTCTGAGAAGGTAAGAAAATGCTTCTGGGCAAGTGCCATCTGTTTGCAGTCCCCTGCCTCCGGCTTGGGGCCTGGGGCCTGTCACCCAGGCCTTTGCTGTGTGGGGCCCTTCACCTGGAGTGCCCTTGCCCTTGGCTAAGTCTTCCTGTGCTTTCAGAGTCAGCTTAGGCATTGCCTCCTTCCCAGAGCTCTGCCCGGTGCCCCTCCTATCACTGCTGTTGTCCGCTGGACCCCATCTGACTGGAGCAGACAGACTCCTTTAGCAGACTGATTCCACAAGGAATCAGCCTTCCCCCAGCGTTGTGTCCCTCCCTGTACCTGGGGCCCCTGAATGATTGTCACATCCCTCGTGAGGCTCTGAAGGTAAATTCAGGTATTTGTCTGCGTTTGTAACAGGAACAAGAAATCGAAAGACTTAACAAGCTGTTGAGACAGCACGGACTTCTTGGGGACGTGAACTAGAGGCATACCCTGCTCCACTCTGAAGGGAAGACTGTCACACGGGCTCATGCCAACGACCAGGAAGACCGTTCCCTCTCCTGGGCCGTTTGCAGGGCCGGTTTGGTTTGATTTGATGGCTTTGCCTCCCTCCCACCCAGCTTGGATCCTGGGGGACAGTCTTTGGGAAGGCTCTATTTTTCCCTTGGATGTGGCCAAGAGCGTCCCATCCCATTCCCACCTGCACTGTATAACAAATGTATCATAAGCATGTTTTCTCATGTTGAACACTTGACTCTTGCTTGAAAATGAATAACAAAGCTGTACAATTACTTGTTGTATATAGACTTTAATCTCATCCGATGTACAGTTTTCACATCTCACGTGGACATTAAGGAACCAGTACATCTTTTGTACGAATGAGCACGCTGAAAGACAAAAGAAAGTAAAGGACGCTGACTTAGTTACCAGCGCATTCTAGAAAAGCTGTTTCCACTTCCAAGCTGTTCTAAACAGCTTCTCTTATTGCAGTTTCCCCCAGGATGTTGTTCTCAGGTACCCAGCCCCCTTCTCTGCATCATCCAGCTTCTAGCTAGCTCCACCTAATTCTGTCGCCTGATGACATTTTTCTCAATTACTGTACAATTCATGTATAAAATAAACTCTCTCCTTCCCTCAGGCCCTCCTACTATATTCTCCCCAGCGTCAACTGCTTAGCACTGCTCTGTGGCCCCCCATACCAGCCCACCAGTGGGCGAGCTAGCTGGCAACATTGCCTGAAATGTCCATTGGACCCAACACTCCACTGCAATTAATACGACATTTGGGGGAGGATCCCCTCCTGAGGCCTTGTATTCAAATTGCATGATTTTAGACAGTATTTTGCTATTTTTGTGCTCATTTCAATGGGACCTGAAAAGGAAAGAAAACCTGAAAGGAAAACAATGACTATTTTTAAAATAACTCATGTTAAAGCAGGGGGTGATAAACTGGGTAAACCCTCAATGCCTGTGCTGCTTCAAATCTGTTCATTTTACCATCCTCCCAAAGGTGCAGTTTGGTTTCTACGTATGACCTACGTGTTGAGAGTTTGGGAAATGACCCAGGACCGGCTGGTGCCCCTTCTAAAGTCAAACCAAGCAATCAAATTTCCGAAAAGAGGGAAATGAGTAGAAAGGGGAGGTGTGCTGGTTTGGGAGCAACCTCAAGGGTCAGAAGTATAACAAAATGGGATGTTTCCGAGGGAGCCCGGGCCCCACACCCACTCTATTGTAGAGGTGTGGTCTAGTTTCCTTAATTAACAACTTACGTCAAGCAAACGGGAAGAAGAAATTAAAGGGCAGCTTGGCATTGATGGTTGGCTGAGCTCTGAAGCCTGCCTCTGCAGGTGCAGACACATCCACAAAAGTAACCACAGTGGAAAGAAGAATCGTCCTTTCACTTCCTGAGTTGGTCTGTAATAAAGTCAAGAGTGATGCAAGCCTTGCTGTCCAGTGTGTTACCAGGATAACAGAGATGGGACATCTTTCATTCTCTTCCTCACCCGGCCACTGTCAGCTCATGAGTCGGATAGGTACATGGAGGACTAATCAGCCATTATTAACTCGGATGAGAGATACAGATTTACCCAGGTTGTCCTAACACACACATCACTGTCAGTCACAACTCAATTTCCACAAGAATTTTAAAGATCTAAACAAGAATGCTACTGTGAATAAAACCAATGTCAGTGGAGTTTTCTCTAAGTGAAAGATCATGACTGCTAAACTGTTCTTAAAGAATCCAGATTGTTTAAATTTTAATTACAATCTTTTTCACAAAGTAATAAATTTCACTGTCACACCTGAGTTTTGTCTGGACTTGTGTCTTAACCTATACCTTTATTTTTTTTACTTTTTATTTTTATAAGAGTTTATTTGAGCCAAGCTGACGACAGGTGCGAGGGAGCAAGGTCTCAAACGCTCCCTTCACCTATACTTTGAAACGAAAGTTCAGCCTACCTCAGGAAATGAGGATGAAATTAGATTTGCCGTTACATTCACTATTTTAGCCTGGGGGTTCAGTAAGGATCCGTATTTAGTCCACTTCACTTCTATAACCAAAGCCACTGGGAGCTGGCAAGAATCCTGCAAAACAAAATGCTATTAATCAATTTGAATATTATATAACCTCAAGTCAAACTTAATCTGCAGTTCAGAGTTTTAATTATAAAATGTTTCACATATTACAAAATGTTCTGAAGAAAAGAATGAATAGACTCCAGAAGTTCAGATAAAAACTGCTTAGAGAAAGCACATATTTTAAAGTACTCAGTGCTCCAAAAATATTTTAACACCTAAAGCACAATTTTTCCATCCCCTATTTCTAAAGAGGCCAGAATTACCTGGCAGTTGTAATCCTGATCCCCAATGGTGGAACCTTCAGGGCAGGGCCTTACCTGCTCTAACTTCATCTACCTGTTTTCATCTACCTGTTTACATCTGCCTCAGAGATACTTCAGAGAGAAACCAGCATTGGGTGGGGAGGAGAAAGGATGATATTAACGTGATGTGCAGTCAGGTTTAATTTCCGTCTATTATTAAAATGCACTTAGAGGAAATGAAAGTGCCTTCTTACCTGATTTCATCATTTGGCGATTAAGATGTTACAGGCAGAGTCTGTAATTTGGGGTATACAAGCAGAGGCCGTAAATTATTACCAACTCCAACGGAACCGAGAGCACTGGTGCCACAACCGAGCTGCCCAGTTCAGGCTGGATGCTGTGGGAGCTGGACCTAAGGCCTCTGTCCTCAAATTTTTAAACATACATCTCTTCAGGGCATGAAAAGCTAGCAAGGCCGCCTAAATTTGGTGCCTGCCAAAAAGGCACTGATGGAATTCCCTAGCTTGGAACTGCCTTTTAAGAAATTTGCAGGCTGGAAGATCCTTGAGAAGAGCGTGTTATTAGAAGATGCAATATGCTGCTGGCACAAACTGAGCTTAGCAGATGCTCTCGTGTCTGCATCTATCTACCTGGGTTTCCTGGAAGGTTGGTACAAAACCTGCTCCAGGACCTCTGAGCTCCCTGCGGACAAAGCTACTGTCCATGTGGCTGCCTCTCCCAGCCTATGTGTTCCCTAATAACGATGTCTTACCCCATCTCTGAGAAGCCAGAAGCTCTTTGCCTGGCTGAGGCGGCAGAGAGGAGCCAAGACTTAGCAGCTGAACGAATGGCAGGGACAGAGAAATCACCGGTCTCTGCTGGGGACTCAAGGGGAGGGCGGGATCAGAGCTCTGAACCGGTCCTCACCCCACTGTCCCCAGGCTATAAATATGCGAAGGAGATAATGAGAGGCTCGAACAAACTGTGACAAGAAAAAGCTGGGCAATTAAAGGATAATCGCCTCCAGTGATGGGCGCCAGCCCACACTCTGACTGAGACAAAAGAAAAAGGTGGGCAGCAGAATCCCATGTGATCAGGAACCTATTTGTAGGATGTCAACTTCCATTAAACTCCTGGGAACTTGGGAACTGAAAGCTCTCACGTGTGGGCTGCCTTTAGAGACCAGGGAACAATGGGCGGAGGCAGTCCTCACACCGGCATCCCTTATCCTGATGCGAGGGGCCTCCGGAGACACCAACAGCGACAGTAGGAAAAGTCAGGATGGTGACGGGTGCTGCTCCCCATTCATGGAGTGACCACCGGGCACCATGAACAGTACCTCACTAACTCAACCCCATGGGGTCGGTACTGTCCCTATCATTCCGTTTCACAGATGAGGAAATAGGTTCAAACCCATAAAAATCAATGGCCAAAGGGGACAGTGTTAACGAGCAAAATCAGTATTCAAGCTGCAGGCCTGGCTGGTAACAAAACCCAAGCTCCTGAGCTCCTGAGCTCCCGAGCTCCGCACCACCACCCAAGGGGAGGAGGTGCAGCGGAAGCAGGAGAGGCACCAGCAGGCAGCCTTCAGTTGCCCCCCTTTACCTTCACGTGGGGTGCCCGGGAGACGAAGTGGACGGGCACCCAGTCCAGCACATCCTGGGCCCGGGAATTTCCAAAAGGGGCCACGTAATCTGGGAAGCTCTGGCCCTTGAGCAGGTTCTTCACCTTCTCCACCACAAGGGGACAGGTGGTAGCGCCCGTCAATCTTTGGGGAGCGAAAAAGAGGTCAATCGAATGAGGCTGTTGTTCACATGACCGTGTTTACAGGCCTTCGCAGCACGTGGGCTCTCTCCGGTTTTTCACTTTCTCACTCTCTAAAGGCGGGATTATTTGAAAGAAGCCAACGTGTCTCTAACTTTAAGAAATCTCGGTTGGCCAGGGAGCTGAATCCAAAACAATGTTTCCCAAACCGTGTTCCATCGAGAGGCACAAGAAGGGTTCCATGGCCAAAAGTTTGAGAAATACTGCATAGCCACATCCCTCCAGAAGCGCACGGGCATATTAAAAGCTCTGAAAAGTCCTCCAGTAAGGAATCATGGTTTTAACTTTAATTTGGTTATTTCCTAAACATACTGGACCATAGACCTACCCCTACTGGTGTCTTGTGGGGACGTGGTCCATGGAACCCCCTTTGAGAAATGCTGGTCTCATGTGATGAGAACTAATGATGTAAATGGTCTGCCCGAAAGAGTGAGATAATGACGCTGGGAAGATGCAGGGATGGGAAGTGAGTGCTGCTGGGGCAGGGGATGAAAGGGGAAAGAGCCAAATCGTTTCTCACAGTGGGAACTCAAGAAATAATTCATAAAACCAAAATATCGAGAAATAGCATCATCTGCAGGTTCTTTAAAGACTCGGGGGTGAATTTCCCCAAAAAAATCAGCTGCAAGTGTTAAAAGTGATTGCCTCTGGGGTGGGGCAAATGAGGGTAAGAACTGCTGTTTTTATAACAAGCCATGCTGAGCAAGCAGTTTGCCATTTTACATTACGTACGTTTGATACTAAAAAGACAAGTTAAAAAGAGATCACATCCAGGCTTCCTCTCACTGGACTTGCTGTGCTGTGTACAGTATATAGTATGTTAAAATTCAGAAACACAGGAAGGACTTTCAGGAAAAATATTTTTGCTGTGAACTCAAGTGCTACAGAACCTTAAAAACAAAACACAGACTTGAGATTTTTCCTCTGCCACATCTGATTTTTTAAAAGGTTGTAACAGTTTCCCTTTGAATCATGACAAATGGTTTATGGTTCTGAGAATTAAAATTAGGAAAAAAATGACATCATTATAAGGTATTGTCACTATTGCTACTATCCATTAACAATGATAAGCTACACGGTGGCTTCCATAGGACTCGTCAGCTGATGCAGAGGTTTGATAAAAATGGGAAGGAAAGGAATGTTTTATTTCCTGATCAACACAAACAAGTTCCAATAGAAACAAGTTACTCCCTTACCTTAGTTTACAGCCAGATTGCATATTGTAACCAAACAATACTGGGGTCCGGATTCCCTCTATTGCAAAGCAGTCTTGTTCAGCTGTGCTACGAAGAATAGTAAATTGTCCATATCTATTCATGGTCTGAATAATCCCAGACATTCATAGAAAGTTAAGGGACAATCACCCAGTACAAAAGCAGTCTCGTTCTCAGGAGACTGTGTCACATGTGTGACACGAGACATGAGTAAGACCCAACTATCGCTTGTCTGGGCCTCTGGCATTTTAATAGCTATTTCCCAGGAGAGGATAAAAACAGTTATAACTATTTTCCTTGATTACTAGATCCTCAGAAGAAAAAGCCTCAGAAACTGGCCTTTCAAAATAAACTCCAAGTTTTCAAAATCACTAAATTTGTTTGAGTCTCTGTTTAAGTGTGAATTAAATACATGTAAATGTCGATCAGCTTTTCTGTGTTAAGATTTCATTATAAAACACTGCCGTGTTCCCGGGCCAGGATGTTTCACCCCTAACCTTAGCCAGTCTCCACACAGCCCCAGTGGCTGTGCAGCCAGACCCACACCCACCAGAGCCACCCAGAAGAAGCGCTTGCCGAGACTGGTCTCTTCAGCCTACAGGACCCTCAGCGATAAAGAGAAGTACGGCCCACGCACGTGGACAGGGAACTCAACCTTCTCCACAGAACCAAAAAGGATATCCTTTGTGAGGCTGAAATCCAGCAGCTAGTGGGAGCCCCACGACGTAACCAGGGTTTCCACTGAGAGGAACTGGCTTTGTGTTTTGCTGAAAGACAAGGCAGAAATGCCCCCAGATAATTTTCTTTTTAATAAGGAAGTGGCGGGGGGTGGGGGGCAGCGAGGGGGAATGAAATGCTTTTCATAATAAAATCTGGGATTACCAACCAATAAAAGAATTTCTCCCCCTACTCAGAACTATAAATATATGTGCCGAGTGTAGGAGCACATCACACTGAAAAGAACAAGCACACATACAAGAGAATCCGAGTCCCAAGTGGAAAAGGATACAAGGCCTCTTGCAAACCCCACATGCCATGCGCAAGCCCTTTGTTCCGCACAGGGGTTAGATATGTTAATACTTCTAAATTGAGATGCTTTTTCACTAACTAGTTAGGATTTCTTTTTACTTGGCAATTAAATACTTGTAAAAAATTGACCAAACTTACCTGAATAAAATGAATTTCAAACTTTTGCTGAAGTGGAACCACTGCACTGCTAACTGTCCCCAGAAGGAGAGAGAGATCAGCTTTTGTTATTTCACCTGCATCTGTGTATGTGAGGCTATACTTTACCTAAAAACAAAACGACACTCCAAATACACCTGTTCCCACGACACTTCCCACTTCCATAGCTGTATTAATAACTCAAATGAAATATACAGAGGAGGCAAATCCTTTCTCATTTCTCCACTTGTTGAAGCTTTTTCTCTCCTGTCCAGTCGGGTTATGGGAGGTGTTATGTCAGCATTGCCCCACCTGACAGGGTCGTTTCAGCCTCTCTCTGCCCAGTTACAGAAGTTCCAAATTAGCTGGTCTGGGCAGAATAAAACCAGTCTACCTCTGCCGAGAAAATGTGTTAAAACAAAACAATAGCCACAACAACAAATTCTGATGTATTCTTGTAAGTCACTAGGTTTGTGGAGAAAAATCCCATGTGATTATTGCAGAGACAAAGAAGCACTCTCTGATGTGAAGGCGTCAAGACAGGCAGAGGGCTTGTCAAGACAAGCAACTGCAATCGGTGGGCCAGTACCCCCCATGGAGGGCATCCAGTTAACCAACCCTTCAGGACCACGAAACTTGAGTCTGCCACTCACAGATGGAGCTTTCAAAGCCAAACTGGGCACCTACCTCTAGAACAACGTTAGTGCAGATGTTCGCAGCCCCAGCCTTGACAAGCGCCTGCTTCACAACGCCCGTGTCTGCCAGTCGGGTTAGCGTTTTATTGAGAGACTGAATGACAATGGACTGAACAGTGATAGGCACCTGCAAAGTAAGGCAGTCCTGCGTTACTAAGGACACACTGGTGAAGGGGTTAAAATAACGAAACACTGGAAACACACCTCCACTGATACACGGACAAGTAGGGAAAAGCACGCACAGAACAGTAGGCATACTGTAAGTCCACATTGGCAAAAATATAGACATTTATACGTCAATACATATGTGCAGTCATGTGGAAAATACTTGAGAAGGTTATAACCAAAACTTTCAAAGTAGTTACCTCTGAAAACACATGTCCACACAAAAACTTGTACATGAACGTTCACAGCAGCATTTATAACAGCCAAAAACTAAAATCAACCCAAAGGTCCATCAACTAATGAATGGGCAAATAAAATGTGGTAAAGCCACACAAAAGAATATTATTCATCCATAAAAAGGAATAAAGTACTGATACATGCTATAATACACCACAGATGAATCTTGAGAACGTGATGCTATGTGAAAGAAGCCAGACACAAAAGGTGACATTTACAGGAAACGTCCAGAAAAGGCAAATCCATAGAGATAGAAAGTAGATTAGCGGCTGCCAGGGGCTGTGGAGAGGGTTGGGGGAGAATGAACAGTGACTGCTGATGAGCACAGGGTTTC
The DNA here is from genome assembly GCF_036562045.2 of Rhinolophus sinicus. Lineage (NCBI taxonomy): Eukaryota > Metazoa > Chordata > Mammalia > Chiroptera > Rhinolophidae > Rhinolophus > Rhinolophus sinicus. Next base: position 33,352,000 of record NC_133765.1, read on the forward strand.
TTTTTGGGGTGATAAAAATGCTCTGGAATTAGACAGTGGTGCCGGTTGCTCAACCATGTGAATATACTAAAAACCATGGAACTGTACCCTTTAAAATGGTGAGTTTTATGGCATGTGAATTAGATCTTACACACACACACACACACACACATGCAGGCATGCACACTCTGAGTGGTAGGATCATGGGTAAGAGAAAACAGACAGAGACGCTTTTAAGCAGAATCAGGAAGCCCCGGTTCGCCCAACGCTATTAAAGGACATTTTTCATTTATGGCCACCGCCAGCAGAGAGACAAAGCAGCAAGCAATTCTTTAAATGGCTCAAACCTCTAGCTAGCTGGGCCTCCTCATACTGTGTGACAAATCTGACATTTAATCTAAATGTCAGCTCTTAGAAACCACTGTTTAGGAAGGAACCTAACTGGTATCTAGTTGTTTATACTGCTTTGAACTTTGGCCTCAGTCATGTGCCATGCTGTTTGTAATTCAAAATTATTAAGTGTTGAAGCTCTTATTTTATAGATAAGTAAGTAGAGCTTATGTGTCTGCTCCCATGACCAAGAAGACCTGCAACTATCCTTAGAAGTCAAACCTTTAACATAAGAACATGACATGGTTCGGAAGCAAAGATGAGCTGCCATGTGACAAAGTGGCAGAAGGCAACACGAATCACCACGCCCTCTGCACAACCCGCCATACCCGTGGGTTAAGAGTTACACAGGGAGTCCCGTGCTACGAGCACTAAGGTTGTCATCAAAAGAAACCTGGACTCCTTTATCGGAACGTACTGAGCCCTGATTCAGCAAGGCCACTGGGTTCCACAAGAGGACACCCTTCCACACCAGCCTCTGATGGAGCCATTCCGGTGGTGTGAGGGTGCGCTTGGCAGAAACCGAAGGGTCCGTTGTAAACAAGCTTTGGAAAGACCGATGGAAAGCAGCAAGAGCTAGTCTATCAACATCCACTGGAACAGTCACAGAAATGGAAATGTAGGGCTGTTTGCTTGGCTGGATGTCCTCGCAGTCCCATCCCGTCCCCAAACCACCCATTGGCAAAGGACTCAAGCAGACCTAACAAACTATATGGCCATAAACTGAAGTTTTCACTGGTGGTTCAACAGCTACTGACAATGATTCCTGGCAATTTTATAACGGGCTTCACTTAATGGGGAGACTGGATCCCCTTTACATTCTTGATTCTGTAACCTTGGAAGATTCTTTAACCTTGCTTTTTAAAAAAATTTAAACAAATCTCTCATTAGTTGATATGCTTGCTTTCAGAGCACAAGTTTCAATGTCACACAGATCTGAGCTGGAAGTACCAGCCTACCATTTCCTGACGGCCTAAGCACAGGATGCAGAGAGAGAATGTGTGCGAAGCAGAGATTTCATAAATCAAGGCCGGCACACAGCACAGCTAGTCCAGCGTCGTATAAGAATAAGGTATCTGGGGCCAGACAGCCTGGATTCATGTCCCAGCTCTGCCACTTCCCCGCTGTGTAGCCTTGGGCAAGCAATTCATCTGTGACTCAGGTGGCAGAGACTGACAAAAACAGGACCTCCCTCATAGGTCTGCTGAGATGACTAAAGGACTTTAGACATGTACAGCACTTGGAACAGTGCTTGGCACAGCACGTGCCTTTCAGTGACACCCCATTATTTCTCATCACAGGGCTTCCCTACCTGATTGAACTAATTAGTCCCCTAGTCATTCATTCACTTAACATACAAACCACTGAGTGCTCAATACATACTAAGACCGTACGTGGCCCAATACAATATACCGCCCTGGACTAAGGATAGCTCATGGATAGGGCCGCTGTCTCTGCAGATGGTTCAAGCTTTAAATGGTGGAATCAAAGCCCTTTCTAGTGGTTGGAGGTATCTGAGAGCGACTCTGTTATATGACTTACAAAATGGGTTCCTGGGAGCCATAGGGTTCCTTAGGGGGACCAAAGAGGGCAGAGATGGGGGGCTGGGCAGGTAGAGGGCTACTGGCCCCCACTCCTACTGCAACCAGGGGAGTCAGATTTGATCCATGTCACTCACTAGGGAAAGTTCTGCTTGAGATTTCATTTGAAAAAACCCTATCACCAAAACAAGCTTGAAAACACCTTCACAGATGAGCAAATCCAGGCCCACACATAGTAGTGTGACGTTCAAAGCCACACAACTATTTCCATTCAAATAGCTACATCAAACACATGCTTGTGTCCAGAGACTGAATGAAACCAATTACAGTCCTGAGTGCTTCACTGTCCTGAGGGCTTCCTGTGTGCCAGACGCTGCACAGAGACCTCATGGGCATCAAGGCTTGCCCTCCATTTGGGGAGAGTGAAGTGTACGTTAAACAAGAAAATAAAGGCAAAGCTGAGCTTTGAACAAGGCAGACCAGTGGCGCAGGCTTTGGGTGACCACGACAAAACCATCACCTGTATTCACAGGCAGGCACAGGGCGCAGCCCCCAGAGTAAGAGGCAGAGCCACGTTCCCTCTCTCTGACATACCCACAGAGACACTGCCTCTTCACCATGGCCTGACGGAGCCCCTGAGCTGGGGGCAATAAGGCTGTGACAGCACCTATGGGCACCTGAACCCCTGCAGCGACGCGGAGAGTGCTCACCTCCCACACAGGTGTGTGTACAGGGCAAAATGTCTGTCTCCCACACTGGACACACAGCTCTCCTGACCAGGAAGATACGAAGGGGCGCCCTGAAAGGACGGAAGCCAGTCACGCCAATCTGTGTTTACAAAAGGGTTACCCGCTTCATTTCTGCTGCTCTCTGGCAAATGTTATGTTTTGGGCAGGACGGTGCCCAAAACACCGTCTTCTGATCGGAAGTGTATTCACTCCAAGGGGCTCAGAAATAAGACAGTCTATTAAGATACTCTTACCTCTGTCCTGGAATTAGGCACCTAGACAGGAAGAAACAACACATTTTGTTAAGTACAATAAACAGTATTTTTACTGCTTTTTCAGACCGTGGGTTAAAGGGCATGTTCATCTTATTAGAGACGTCAAAGAAGACAACAGAACTTCCTTAATCAAGACTTGCCATCTATATATTTTTGCATCTATGTCATATTCAAAGAGGTAACTTTACATTTTCCTTCTACATTCATCTCCTTCAGATTGGAAGCTTAATAGACGAGCCCAACAGAGCTGGTCTTAGGAAGCCGCCATGCTTCAGTGTAACTACTGGGTATTTCCCATATGGCCACCAGTGACACAGCCTGTGGAGCAGACATGGCTCCTGCCCTCCTGGTCACTCTCCCTGCGCCTGCTCACTGGAAGGACACCATGACCTGCCCAGGTCATAGCCACAGTCTCCTAACTGGTTTTCCTACCTCTAACCCAAGGCCCCCTTGAGGTCAGGCTCCTGCCTCCTCTCTTTCTGAAGGTCTCAACCTCCCTTCACTTCCAGTCCCCCATCTCCTTTAACCTCCTTCCTCCAATCACAAGACACCCACCCTATTAGGCCAATGGGAGCTTTGGGGAGGGAGACAAGTAGACGAGTTTGGGGAGGCTGGCGCCTGCGTGCCTGAGGGCTGCTTCCAGAAGACTGTGAGAAGTCACACTCACTGGAAGAACCGCAGGCCTCGATGGCTGACTTATGAGAAGAGAGGGAGAGGGGACAGGAGGGGAGATGAAAAAGGTTCAACTCGATTCTGAAAGCTGAAGCCCAGACGAATACTGACACCATGGCCCATCCTACCACCGCCCCCTCCCATCCCACCCCCCACAAAAGAAAATCAGAAGAACAGGGCTTCCACAGTAACAGTATATTTTATAATCATTGAAAAAACTTCTCCCCTTCCAACCCTCCGTGTCATCCACCAAGTGGGCCAGTGGCCTCTCTCGTGTCCTCAGTTCAGGCTTGGGTCCCTGACAGGGACTCTTCCCCACCGTGGCCTCGCCCTTCTCAGCAATCCTATTTTCTGTCCTTTCCTGGTTGCTTATTTCATCTGCCAACCAGAAAGTGGATTTGCTATTCTTTTCTGGTCTATTTCTCGGAGAGAGATCTTTTAGGTGCTAATATGATTATTTCTATCACAGACATTAAGATGCTTTTATAAGTACTAACATTTTTGGTTATTAATCAAGTTTTTTATTCAGGAGACAGGCATTATTAGATACTATCAAAATGAATGAAAGCAAAAAGAAAAAATGAATGAAAGCAAAATATGAGTGGACGATATAAAAATAGAAATTATTTAAAGTAATTTTTCATATCAGTATAGAAGAACCGGAGAAAAATTTAAATGTAAGTGTCAATCATGTACTGAAATTATTCTGTATTTGTCATTTTAACAGGGTAGAAAGAACAGAAAATAAACCGAAAGAATCAGTTTCACTTCAAATTAACCCTTACCCTCAGAATTTTAGGGCTGCTGTAATAGGCCATGCACAGGGCTTCAATTTCTTCACACTGCTCCAAATTTATCCTTCGGGTGCACTTAACAGCTTGGTTCACCAAAAATGCTGGAAATCATAACATTCCCATGGGGGAAAACAATAAAAAAAGAAAATTTTCAACAGTCTAATCAATGGTAATTAAAAATTTTTAAGTAAAACTGCAAAATAAGTTATGACACAGATATACATGTTTAAAATAGGATTTGAAACTATTTTTTGAATAGGTAATACATTTACCTGATTCAAAATTTAGAAGACACAAAAGGGTTTTGAGAGAAGTCTCCCTCCAACCTGTCCCCCAGCACCCCCAGCTACCACCAGTTCACTCCCCAAATAATCATCATAAAGTTTCTTGTGTATCTTTCTGGAAATATTCTATGCAAATGAAAGTATATTATATATATATATATATATATATATATATATATATATATATATATATATATATATTAGTATATTTCTTTCCTCTTTTGGAAACAAGTGCACAATACATATCCTGCCTTTTGTTTTTTCAACACAATGCCTTGGAGTTCAGCCTATCTTAGTACCTAAAGAGCTTGCTCCTCCCTGTTTTAGGAATAATTAATATTCTACCATAGGTATGCCGTAACTTATTCAACCAGTTCCCCATTAACGGACACTTAAGTTGTCTCTAGCTTTGCTGTCACATGGCTACAATCTATGATTTTGCATGTGAGCCAGAGTTTCTGTAGGACCAACGCCTAGCCATGGAACAGCGGGGTCAAAGGGCATACCCATCTGCAGTTTTCACACATCCTGGTAAACTGCGCTTCACAAAGGCTGCACCAACGTACAGCCCCACCAGCTATGTGGGTGAGTGCCTACTTCTCCACAGCCTCACATTTCCTAAGCTTTGCCAACCCATCAGATGGGCATGGTATCTCAGTTTGGTTTTAATTTACACTGTCCCTGGTGTGAACAAAGTTGAGCATCTTTTCAACAGAATACAATTTCCTTCACGTATCAAATGATGCTTCATTAAACCACAAGCTATCATCCATGACTTAGCTGGCTTCTTCATAGTGAGACGGGCTTCCGCCTGGGAGAGCCAGGCCTGTCGCCTTCCACTGCCAAGAGGATTATTCCATGGATTCTGTGATGCTCCTGAAAGGAGAAGCTGGGCCCATGGGAGGCAGTGTCGTGGGTTGCACCCAAGCAAGAAACAGAACGTTTCTAGGTTTCTTCATTTAAAAAATGACTATCACCCTACCTTATCATACCCAGCACACAGAAAGTATTTAATAAATGTTAGCTATTGACAAACTTGAGCTCCAGTGAAGAAAGAACTTTCTAACAACTGGAAGTACTGAACAACTGAGTGAGCTGGTTTCAGGCTGAGAGTTCCCCATCGCGACAAGTACTTGAGCAGTGGCTGCACGTGATAGAAAAGACTGGCACCTGGCGGGACACTGAACTACATAACCTTTGAGGCCTCTTTCAACTCGAAGACTGCTTGCAGTTATGAAGCCTGTTTAATTGTAACTACTACAAATGTAAACTAAGAGCAAACTCTGTCTATAGAAAGAAAACTGCCCACTCTCTTACCTGCAGGGTTATTGTCGGTGCACAGAGATGACGTAAGGGGAGAAGGGAATCTCAAAAATGAATCTGAAGTCTGCAGATGAACCCCATACTGCAAACAGGACAACACAAAGCTGTTATGTGACATTAAGGCATTCGTGCAACACTTACGGGACACCTGCTGTTGCCAGGCAGCACTGCAGGCATCGGGAACACAGTGCTGAGCAAAACACAGGTGTGCTCCTTGCCCACGTGGCGCTTACATCCAGCTGCCCCACCCTTTGCTGTTAAGGATGTGCGTTTCTGTGTGTGCACGTCACTGTATCTGCAGGCCTGTTTACTGAAAAATTCCTATGGAAGGGTATATAAGAAGCTGACACAGGTGTCTGCCTCTGCAGACTGGAACTCGGTGGTCAGGGCCGGGGTGAGAGAGGTAATTACTTTTTACTAGCAATAATTATTTAAATAATAGATACATATACTGTATCTGTTAAAAAAATCATAAAATTAATCTATGCTTTCTTCCCAAAACCAAGCCCCATGAAATTTTCCCCCAATTTCCAAAACAAAATATACAGTTATTGGGCATACAGCTAAAATCTTTCATCTAAAGCAGGGTGTCCAAACTGTAGCCCACGGGCCAACTGCAGCCCGCAATCCATTTTTAATTGGCCTGAAGCAAATTCCAAAAATATATTTAGTTTATTTAAATAAATCAGGTGAGGCAATACGAACTTCACCTTGAGTGAGTGGCCCGGCTGTTTGTGTATTTTACCGCATACGGCCCTTGGTGAAAAACGTTGAAAAAAGTTGGGACACCCCTGGTCTAAAGGTATCTAAATGCCTCGGTGCTAGCAAGGTACAGGAAACATGCCTTCTCCTTCCCTGGAGCTGGGAGTGTAAACTCCTGCAATCAATATTTCAAATTTCCACTTATTTTGACCAAGTTAACCCATTTATGGGAACATATCCTAAAGATTTAATCAAACAAAGATATATGTGTCTACACGAATGTTCACTGTTGGTTATTCATAATAGCAAAAACTGGAAATTAATGTCTGTTAAAAATAGAATAGCTCAATAATAAATGATGATACATACACATAAGGAAAACTTTATATCAGTGAAATGTAGCCGCAACACTATCTCTCGTGGTTACTTTCCTATACTGTTAAATGGGGACAACAATGTGTCACTCCCTGGGTTGCGTGAGGCTCTGCAGTGCTTGGCACATGACAAATGATCAAGAAATGATAACTTTTATATTGATGTGGGAAGATACATAAGATTTATCACTGCATGAAAAAGGAAATTTATAGAATATGGGTAAATTAGTTCTATAAATCCCACCTCTGAACAATACTATATTTTAATAGATGCATTTAGAATCAGAAATATACACCAGTCTGTGAACAGTGATTTGTAGTGTGCATTGTCATGGAGACGGGGGAGGGGCTTTCCATTTCTACTTATGTACCACTATACTTTTAACTTTTAGAACTAGCACACGTTGCTTTTATACGTCTCTTTTTAAAAGATGCTTCTGAAAATTGTGCAGTTTAGTCAAAGTTAATGACTATCACACTTAAAGGTTTACTAATGAATAGATATAAAATAGCACACATCTTCCCCAAGTCTATAAAACTAAATCCAACTTTGAGAAGAGGATCAGGCACCCCACCAACCACTCCGTGTCCCCAGCACATGCTTCCTGCACTTGGCTGCATCTTTCGAGGTGGAGCTAGACAAAGAATTCTGCAGAGACACATGCAAGCATGCCACAGAATAAACGGCTTTAAACCCTATGTTAGAATTCAACTATTCAACTTTCATTTTCATGATCTTTATTGATAGGCACAAACATTAAGTTTTTTGTCTATAATATGAATTCTATGTCTCGGGGAGCCAGTTTTACTGGGAACATACCGACAAATTAACGTACAAGGACAGGGTATTTGCGACGGGATGGGCAGACCGTGCTTCTTAGCTCACCTCATATTTAGCAGTATTTGGAGTACCTGATTCAGTTGTGAAAGAAACATCTGACTCTGCATTCAATGAAAAACCATCAGACGTTTTCATCAATTTATCAAAATTGTTTTCATCAGGCACTTCTGGATTAATAAAGGATAATGCAGTTTTATCTGTTTTTAGAAAAAAGTATTTTAAATCAGTATAAAATACATGTATATTACATATAACGTATATAATACTTTGAAACAGTTTTTAGTAGCATTAAGGCTGACGTGAAAAAAATAAAGTGTCTCTCTTCTCTATATATTTACTTCCCCCAAGATGTCTTGAATTTGATTAAATAAATGAGATCCTCAGAATTGGCCTGTTTCTCTAACAGTGTGGAAACAATGGTTTCTAAAGCCTACAGGTCAAAAGCACAACAGAAGCCAAGAATAGTCCATCTCTTTCTCCATCCCTGGATTGAGGAGTCTGCTGCATAAACCTCGAAGGGAAAGCTGTGTCCAGATGGCTACGAGAATGAAACACTCTGGGACTACCCTCACATGGCCACCTCCAAAGCCCAGGAGGATACATGCTGTGTGTGGAAGAGGCAGAAGAAGGGAACAGGCTGGAATGTTACTGGGCCGGTGTTACGTCAGAGAATGTGACAATGACTGACCAGTCCTTACTTCAGGTTACGAATCACAGAACATTTGCTTAAGTCTTCAACAAAACCAAAATATGAAGACATTCTGAAAAGATGACAAATTGTAATTGATAAAACCATAAATGTGTCTCTGGTCTTGGATATCTTCTTTTTTTTTTTTGGTCTTGGATATCTTGATAATATTTTATACTCCTGTGTGCTTTGGATCTAGACACCTATTTGAGCTAAATGCTCAGATAAAAATAAAGATCCTGTTTTCATGCAAATAGTCAAAGTAAAAATAAAAGAGAAAAAGGGAAATTGAAACTAAAGCTGAACCAGATTCTTAACCAGGGGGAAATAAAGCAAAAAAGAAAAAATACATATACCTAAACAAATATAGGTTCCTATGCATGTCTACATATCATAAACTAACCTTTGAAAAAAAGTATGAGATTTCAAAAGACAAACACACAAGCACAATTATTTTTTAAAGAAAACGTGCATGCCCGCAGGTCTATAAGTTACTTGTAGTCGCCTGTGATACACCCGAGTCAAACCATAGAATGATGGGTTTAAATCTAACTAAATGGGGCAATTTTCCATAAAAGAACTTCTGGAAGAAAAAAACGTCAGAGTTTCACAAATTATATCAGCATCAAATACTCACAGTTTGTAATATGAATGCAGAAAACAGATGGATTGATCTGGTCGACAAGTTTAAATACTCTCTGAGGTGGGTGTGCTGTAAAATTCAATGAATAGATGGCTGCTTTTTGGCTACAAAACTGACTGTCACCCCTGAAAATGAGAAAAAATAATAATACAAAGTTTTAAGGCATATGCACACAATCTTAACAAGATTATTTTAAAACTGTCAGGTGCTGTACTATGTACTATGTTAACAACTACCTGGAGGATATTTATAAAAATGTGATGTTAGAATTGAATCCATTTTTATTTAGTTTATTTGGTGTTCAAATGTTTGAAATTTTTTCCTCTAACAGGGAAAGTATTAAGTAGAATAACCTTCAAAGAAAGCTTGACAAGTATGGAATACAGATCAGGGTATAATTTTGATGGAAATGAACCTTGTAAGCTCTGACAGTATCAATCATATAAAATTTTATAAGTAACCAGAAGGGATGGAAACTTCCTTGCCTTTAGAATAAAGCCATCTTCGCAGATGGTGAAAACGAGAAAATGTGAAATCATCTGAAGTTTGGGGGCTTAGAAATTATGGTAGAGTCAAGTCTTCAATCAATCCCAGACTTGACAAACCCTAAACAACCTGATACCGATATGGTGCAGCAAAAGAAATATAACAAAAATGAGGTCACATTCTACATATGCTTTAAGGCCTTTTTCTCAATATACATTGCCCAATATTTCCATGTGATCAAATGTTTTTGCAATATTATACTAAATAACATCATTGTACACCCTTTTTTTTTTTAGCCAATCCTCTACTGTTGGTCTAGGCTGTTTCTAATTTTCCTTGATTATATATAATGCTGTAATGACATCCTTATACATACATCTTTATGACTGTTTCCTGTTATTTCCTAAGGCTATATCCCCTGCAGTGGAATTGATGGGTCAAAAGGTAGGTACATTATTTAAGGTTTCTCAGACATATTGGCAGATTGCCCTCCAGAAAGACAAGTTGCATCCTCACCAACACTGTACTCTTCCCAAGATCGGATATTATCCAAATTATAAATACCCTTTGCCAATTTCATGGGCAAAAACCTGTTATCTTGTTGTTTTGATTTGAATTTTCTCATTAGCAAGGTTAAACATTTTTCCATATGGCTATTGGTCACTGGTATTTCTTCAGTTAGTTGTTTGTTTATACCTATTGACTGTTTTTTTAATTAGAATGTTTGTCTTCTCATTAATTTGTGAGAACCCATATTTTTAAGAATCTCCTCTGAGTGTCACGATTTATAAATATTTTTTCACAGTTTGCTACCTTTCAATTTTATGGTGCTTTCTGTCAAATAGAAGTTTTAATTCTGTATTTATAAGAATTAAAGTTTTAATTCTTTCTTTATAATCACTTTCTTTTAATTGAGGTATGGTTGATTTTTTTAAAAATAATGAAATTGTCAATCTTTTCTTTTATAGTTTGTCTGTGGGTTTATGCTTAAAAGACATTCCCTAACCCAAGATTAACAAATGCTCACCTATGCTTTTCATTCATTCATTAATTTTAAAAAAATACTTCACTCTTCAATCTATTGGTAATTTACTTTGGTTTAATGCTATGACGCAGGAATCTAATGTTTTTTGCTTTTCTCTTTTTTTTCTCCCTTTTCTCCCGCCTCCCCCCAACCCCCCATTCAAGCCGTTGTTTCTCAGTCTAGCTGTGTAGGACACAGCTCCCTGGCCCATGCTGGTGTTATGAGCCTTGCACCCCATCCCCTCCCCCCCATCCCCACCTCCCTTGGCCTGAATGCCCATTCCCCGGATTCCGTATTGGCCAACTTCTACATGTCCTTCAGGGCCCAGCTCAGATAATCTTTTCTAGGAAGTTCCCTAGTCCAACTGTCTGGGTTAGATGCCACTCCTCAGAGCTCTCCAAGTGCCATCCATTCATCTGTCTCCCTTACTCGCTCGGTGAGCTCCGTGAAGGCAGGACCATGTCTAACTCGTCTTTATAGCCCTGGTTCTGGCACACAGGTGCTCAAGAAAGGCCTGGGAAGTGAAAGACAGTTTGGAGATGAGAAGGCAAGGCAGAGGCAGGAGTCAGGGGAGCCTCTCGGCTTCTAGCATGGGTGTCTGCCTGAAAGAACAGCAGCAGAGGGAGTCAAAGGGGGTCAGTTAGGGGTGGAAGGGAGAACGTCATTCATCCGTTCAACTCATTTTTAATGGGGGCCAACTATGTTGCAGGAACTGTGCTAGGCACTAGTGGTGTATAATATACGAGGTGTGATCAAAATACAATAAAAAATTACAGTAAAAGATACATTGCCATTAATCCCTCTCAAAATACTCTCCCGAACTTCAAACACACTTATCCCGTCGTCCTTGCCACTTTCTGAAACAGTTGTGGAAATCCTCTTTTGTGAGTGTCTTTAGTTGCACTGTCATGGCTGCCTTGATATCCTGAATCATTTTGACTTTGGGGAAGAGCCAGAAGTTACACGGTGCCATAGCTGGTGAATAAGGTGGATAAGGACCCACCATAATGTTTTTATCTGACAGAAACTGCCATATACCAGAAGCGATATGTGACATGGAGCGTTGTCATGATGGAGGATAAAGTAAAGACCCGAACTGCTTCAGAAAGTGGCAAGAACAGTGGGAAAAATGTGTTCAAAGTGAGGGGGATTAATGGCAATGTGTCTTTTACGGTAATAATTTTTTTTTAAACATTCACTGTATCTTTTGATCACACTTCATATAAGAGATGATTCTTCTTACTCTTATGAAGCTTACATCTAATGGGAAAACAGACATCAATCCAATAGTCTTAACAATAAATTTACAATTTATTAGATGATAGGATGAGCTGTTGACAGTTTAGCAAATGTAAATAAACCTTTTACTATGACTTGGAACATACAGCACAAGAACACTCAATTAATTAAGATTATTAGTTTTGATTTCATTACTTCTATACTTCACATTTAGGAGTCACAAGCAAAACTAACAAATTCTGAGGTCCTCTCCTGAGGGCACTATGGATTCAGCTCTAACTTCTAAACCAGGGATCCGCAAACCACGCCTGATTTTTATTACTAAGTTTTATTGAAACATATTAATGCCCATTCATTTACATATTGTCTACAGCTGCTGTTACTCAAAGATAGTAGAGTTGAGACTTTGCAACAGAGATCACATGGCCTGCAAAGTTTAAAATATTTACTACGTGGTCCTTTATCGAAAAAGCTTGCTGACCCCCATTCTAAATAATCTATATCTAAAGTTACAGTATTGGCTAATAAAAAAAGAACTGATATTCTAAAGAATGATCTCAAATTGGAGCAGAAATCTCACTCTCAGGCTCCTGGTACTTCCTAAGGCAGGAAAGCAGGATAATTTTCAACAAAGACTAAACCACGGTGTAGTCCAGGTAGCGAGAAAAAATAATCTGACTACAACATCCCATTCTCCAAGCATTTTTACAGTATTAGAAGTAAATTCAATTTCCCATTAGTCAGTAAAATAGTTTCTCATGGGAAAACCACATTGTACTTGCAAAAAGCTTTCAATCTATCAAGTATCAATTACTACCACTTATTACAAGGTTAAATTTAAATTGGCTATCTTTGAATGGTATGTTGATCACATCCTGTAAATGCTGTTTTTTTCCAGAAGTTTTGAAATCTGAATTAGGAGAAACAGATCATTCAGAAAGGATTATTTCTTTACCTTGTAATGGACTGGGCATATCATTTTCCATTATTTTCCTATACGATGTGAACTGTGAGAATTCCTGGTAGATTTACACATCAGAAAAATATAAACAAAGCTTACCTGACTATTTAATTTTTTATTACAAGTACTATGTCCACCACAAAAGCTGTAAAATTGAACTGTACCTTTCACCCTATGCTGTAAATACAACTAATTCACCGATACAAAAATGTGACACGTTATCTCTTTATAAATCAAAGTGAAGTGTAATTCAATCTTTGAACACAGAGATTTTGTTATACTCTTTTTAAAAGGTACACTCTCTTCTCTTTTGCCTGCACTATCATCTGGCTGGATGCAAATAAGGGATAGATAACTCTTTTTTACAGGTTTGGACAACATGTCTTCTGAATGATGCAAAACTCAGAAAATCAGGTTTGGGTGTTTTAGCCTGGGGGAGTTTTCACTTTCCGCCCTGAAATTTTATAATCTTGGTCCGATTTTATCAAAACTGCATGTGTCACAAACTTACATGACAACTGGAACTGAGCAAGCAGAAAAGACACTGAAATCCATGGAGCTGCAATCGGGATCACAGCAGCAGTTGACGTCACACTGTGCTGGGGACAAGTCACAGACACACAGAGCAGCAACTACAGAAAGACAGGTGGGATACAGAGCATCACAATCCGCAGGTAGTGACCGGCGGCCCCCTGCCACTGCAATGTATTAAAAGTCCATTTCATAAAAAAGGCCCGTTTGGTTTTTCCTATTGCACTTTGGGGGAAATTTACGAAGTGAAAATCAATCAGTTCGAGCACTCCTCAAGCTGGGGTTTCCCCAAAGTGGCGAACCATCTCACTCACTTGGAACGTTGTTTGTGCTCTACATTCAAAGACTCTGATCTGGTAAGCTGACTGTGAAACCCAGACATCCGTGTTGTTCAAAAACTTTCCAGGTGATGCTGATAAGTCCGACAGGTTTAAGAACCAGCATACTAAATCACTTGCCTGATCATAAGAACCACCGGTTTAATACTACAGATTCCCAAATTCCTCCCCTAGAGATTGATTCAGAGGAAGGGTCCACTTAAGGCCACCAGGAATCAAGGTTCTCAATCTTCTTTCTCTCCTCAGACGTCACCTGCAGTTTTGAGGCTGAGCCCACATTAGCAGGCTATTGGCCAAGAATCAAAATGACTCAGGTGGGGGCCGGCCCGGGCCAGACCAGTGGCTCAGGCGGTTAGACCTCCATGCTCCTAACTCCGAAGGCTGCCGGTTCGATTCTCACATGGGCCAGTGGGCTCTCAACCACAAGGTGCTGGTTCAACTCCTCGAGTCCCACAAGGGATGGTGGGCTGTGCCCCCTGCAACTAGAAACAGCAACTGGACCTGGAGCTGAACTGCACCCTCCACAACTAAGATTGAAAGGACAACAACTTGACTTGGAAAAAAGGCCTGGAAGTACACACTGTTCCCCAATAAAGTCCTATTCCCCTTCCCCAGTAAAATCTTTAAAAAAAAAAAAAAATGACTCCGGTGCTTTGTACTTGGGGTCCTAGGAATATCTCTGGTAATACAGACAATAAAGCATGGGGAAAGGTAGGGATCTCCTCTCTTAGCAACTTTTAATTTTTTAATAATGACGACTATCTGGATTTTTAATTCCCTATTTTAATGTCAAATGGGGGGTGGGGACCCCTTTTAAAGAAATAACAGAGCATGAGAATGATAAACACTGAACTCATGGCAGTAATTATTTCTAGGTAGGCGGGAAACAGATTAGCACTTCAATATTAACCTGCAATGTTTTCTTTTTTTCAAAAAAGGATTTCATGCAAAAACAAAACCAAAAAAAATAAAAAAAAAATGGATCTCAAGTAAATGCTCGAAGAAGAGTCCATAAAACATTCTTATTCGCATGTATGAATTATTTCATAATAAAAATGACTTTTAGAAAAATGTAGTTCAAAAAAGGTACAATAACACACTCTGGAAAGAAGTGTGTAAGGACAAAGGGAAGGTTTTGTCAATAAATACACAATCCTCTCGTAGTCTGAAACACAAAAGTTTTCCCCCTTAAGTTTTTTGTTTTTTTTTAATTTTTTAAAGATGAATCCTAAAAAGTGGACATAACCCTTCACCCCACGACTTCCCATCTCGAACTCAACGCAGGAGGAATCCGGGGTTTTCATAATTCAAGTCAACAGACAATGAGACTTGACCTGGTTACATTTAGTAAGCTAAACTTTTGGGGTCTCTTTTTGGTAAGTGAAAAGTTCGGTGCATCCTATGCATTTAATTTCCACAACTGTCTAGACACTTTCGGTTTAATTGCAACTTTGGCTGCAAAGACTCATTTATTATTACCTTGCGCATGAATGTTGTCCAAGACCTCTGCAAGTCCTTTCAAGGATTTGATATTGTCCCAATTAAGCTCTCTTAGCCTCGGCTTTCTCATCTGTATGACAAGGATAATATCTACCTCTAAAGGCTGTTGAGAGAATTGATGCCTATGAAACGCTTAGCAATGCCTGCACAAAGTAAGTGTTCAATAAACGTTAACTATCATTATTATTACATCCTCATCCGGGCTACCCCCTCCAGGATGGATCACTGTGGATCCCCAGGATTTGGCATTTAGTACCCACCATCCGTGACTGGGGTGGGCCTGGGACCGGAGAAGGGCCCGGGGACTCTGGGGAGTCCCGATGGCCTAGGAGACAAGGCAGGTCGGAAAGTCGTCGGGGATGGCTCCGTAGAGTTGAGAGCCTCCGTCGTCACCGCCAGGGTGGCCCCGGCCTGAGCGCGCACAGAGGCCCAGCAGTCCATAAGTACCAGCAAGAGGGGATGGAGGGCGAGCGGCGACATCGCCGCGGCGAACCCGCGCGGCCAGCGGTAGGGACCGCGCGTTGCCTGGCAACCACAGCGGCCGGCGCGGGGCATCACGGGAAGGATCCTGCGAAGACACGCGAGACTGGGGCTGAGGGCGAGGCCTGGGCGAGGCGGGCCACCAGCGGGGTGTGAGACGAGGGCGGTGTGAGACCGGTCGGCGGAGACTAGAGGTTTGTGTATATCAGACTTGCGGTTCCCAAGCCGACTGCGGCGCTTGTTTAAAAAATGCGGATTTCCAAATTCCATCTCAGGGGATTCTGACGCAGACAGTTTTGGGCAGGGTCCAGGAATCAATATTTTCAACAAATGTCCTGACGCAACCGGTGGGGGGACAGAAATTTGGGACGCTACTAAATAAGGTCTTTTGAAGGATCACAGAGATGACATCACCATCCTTGAATTTTCTCTATCCCACACTGTCAACACTTGCTTTGCCTTTTTTTGCTTTATCTCGCAGCAGGTCGCCAGATAACTTCTGCTCATTGTGTTGTGATAAAGGGGACAAATGAACACTTAACTTTTTTACAGTCAAAAAACATGGACAAAAATTAAGTGGAATGACATAAGTATTAAAAGGAAAAAAATCAAAGCAAATCTGTAACTCTACAAAATGACTTGAAGACTAGAAGACTCAGGGGAGCCCCTCCGTTCCAAACTGACTTATGTACAGAGGTACTCCAGCCCAGGATGCTTGCAATACCTTTGATACTTAATATCCTTCTAATTCAGAAGTAAATGTCAGAAAACTTATATCGTGGTATTTATTTAAGAAACACATTAACCAGTTTAGAAGAATGCCCAAACAGTATATATATCTAGTGTATTGAATTTATGTAGCAAAGCTAAATCATCAAAGGGACATCTTTAGTACTTTTCTGTGGCATCCCAAAGTGTATAAAAATATAATTGGATCAGATGTGTAATACTGATATTTCCATTTTTTTTCCTACAAAGGCTTGCTTTAACGTGTGACTGAAATTCTGGACTACTTTTAATAACTGATGTAATGCTTACCTTTTAAAAAAAAACAAACTATATTTTCCAAACTTTCATCCCATAACTCTAAATCCAGCACTATTGTTTTTTAAAAACCTGTTTACTTCTAGATACTTTCTTTTCTATTCCTTAATATCTGTGACTCACTCTGTCCTATTTTCTGTTTTGAAATTTTAGGCTGTTAGATTAAATTTTGATAAAGTGCCCCTCGGCTCTAACACTTTCATCTTTATGCTTTATGGTTTAGGAAATAATCTCACCACCCCGTTTGTCCACTCTCAGATACTTGGTAGATGGCCCAAACGTAATTTTATTACAGTTTAGAAAATCGAAATGAGGGTTGAATCACCTCAGATCCATTTTGCAAACCTTGGGAATGCTGAAACTTTTCATTTCACAGGTGACCCATTCCTGCCAGGCTTTTTTCATCTTTCAACCCAGATGATCCTTTCTCCCTTCCTTCTCCCCTGGCCTTGGTAGGTTCCCTTGTTAGGATGGAAGGACACAAGGAAGGGCTAAGATTTCCATATTTTGTCCAAAACTGCAACATTTAGGTTGTGGGTTAATGTTTGTGATTAAAAATGTCCATCTGTTTCTCCTAGATTATTGGCATTCTCAATTCCTCATAGTCTGTGCCAACATTGGGAGGAATCAGGACAGTTCAGCTTTTTGGAATTTTGTACTTGGAAGCTGCTGCATATGAGGAGGCTGAAAACAAACCAAAGACAGAAGTACTAGCTAGGCAGAAAAATAGCTAAGGCTGACTTTACCAGGCAGGGTTAACCAATTGGTCTTGGTCTTTCCTGTGGTTTGGGATGAATTGGTTATTATTATTATTATCGCTAGAGTCATGGTTTCTAAGCTGTCTAAAATTAGGTATCCAGTTTTTCTTATGATTAGGTATATCTACCCATCTTTATTCATCTGAGCCAAACATTTTACGAATAAGGAGGCAGAATCATCAAGCTTTATAAAGGGATTGCTTAGAGCTATAGGGCGATCCAGGCTGTTTAAGGACAAAGGATTGACTCTACTGTTTTGATTGAAGTGAGCAGTCTAGTAATTAATTTCTAGATCAGCACTCAGAAGAAAACAATCCTCAACTTCTCTCCTCCTCCCATTCCCCATGTGCTTAGTCAACCACCAGTACTATTCTTACTCTTCAGATGTTTTCTGAAACATGAGGGCAAGAAGGCCTATGGAGCAGACTTCACTATCTTGAAAGGTTTCAAATATACAAGTTTGACCTTTTCTGAAAATGAGGTTATAAATACGGTCACAGACAGGAATGAAATAAGAATTCCTTGTTTATCAGACAACTTTAAACTTGCATCCTATTAGACTATACTGCAGTTTGAATAAACTAGTTAGCTTTTTAAGAATCATTGTTGTTTTTATTATTTTCAGATGAAGCATTTCAATCACAATGAAAGGTACAAAAAAGAACACTGTACACTGGACCAAGACCATGCAGATTAGAACTTTTGTCATATTTACCCCACATTTCTTTTTAGTTTTATTGAGGGATAACTTATATACAGTATAAATTTTTGCGTACAGTTTCTGATATCCAGGTTTTTCTCATGCATCAATGTACAGTTTTTTTGGTGTACAGTTTTATGAGTTTTAAGAAACACATACAGTCATGTGATCCCAACCACAATCAAGGCATAGAACAATATTACCACTCCCAAAAGTTCCCTCATGCCCCGTAATAGTCCCTCCCGCCATCCCAGCCCTTGACAACACTGATCTATTTTCTATCCCTATGGTTTTCCCTTTTCCAGAGTGTCACATCAATGGAAGCATAGAGTATGCAGCCCTTTGAGCCTGACTTCTTTCACTTAGCTTAATGCCTTTGAGATTCATCCATCTTGCATGTATGAGTATCAACAATCCATTCCTTTGATGATGATGATGATGATTGTAAAAAAAACATATAACATTAAATTTGCCATCTTAATCATTTTTTAAGTGTACAATTCAGTACTGTTAAGTGTTTTCACATTGTTGTGCAACAGATGTCTAAAACTTTTTCATCTTACAACACTGAAACTCTGTAGCCACTAAACACTAATTCCACCTTCACCTTCCCCCCAGCCCTTGGTAACCACCTTTCTACTTTCTATTTCTTTAATTTTGACTACCTTAGCTACTTTATATGAGTGGAATCATACAATACTTGTCCTTTTGTGACTGGCTAGTTACACTTAACATAATGTCCTCAGAGGTCATCCAGGTGATAGCAGGTAACAGGATTTCCTTATTATTTAAGGCCACATGACACTCCATTGTAGGTATATATCACATTTTCTTTATCCTTTCATCCGTGGATAGACATTTGGGTGGCTTCCACCTCTTAGCTATTGTGAATAATGTTGCTATGTACATGGGTGTGCAAATATCTCTTTGAAACCCTGCTTTGAATTCCTTTGGACATATACCAGAAGTAGGATTGCTGGATCAAATGTAATCTATTTAAAATTTTTTTAGGAACCTCCATACTGTTTTCCATAATGGCTGCACTATTTTACATTCCCACCAACAATGTACAAGAGTTCCAACTTTTCCACATCCAACATTTGTGATTTTCTCTTCTTTTGATAGTAGCATCCTGACAGGTGTGAGGTAATTCTCACTGTGGTTTTGATTTGAGTTTCCCTAATGATTAGTGATGTAGAGCATCTTTTCTTGTGCTTATTGGCCATTTGTATGTCGTCTTTGAAGAAATGTCTATTCAAGTCCTTTGCCAATTTTTAATCAGCATTTTGTTATTGCTGAGTTGTAGGAGCTCCTTATATATTCTGGATATTAATCCCTTATCAGATATATGATTTGCAGTCATTTTCTCCTATCCCATAGGTTGCCTTTTCACTGTTGAATGTTTCTTTTGATATACAGAAGTTTTTTAGTTTGATGTAGTCCCATTTGTCTATTTTTCCTTTTGTTGCCTGTGCTTTTGGTGTCATAGTCAAGAAATCATTACCAAATCCAATGTTCAAGCTTTTCTCTGATGTTTTCTTCTAGGAACGTAATAGTTTTAGGCCTTGCATTTAGGTATTTAACCCATTTGAGTTAATTTTTTTATATAGTGTCAGGTAAGGGTCTAACTTCAGTCTTTTGCATGTGGATATCCAGTTTCCAACCATTTGTTGAAGAGATTGTCCTTTCCTCATTGTGTAGTCTTGGCACCCGTGTTAAAAATCAGTTGGCCGTATATGCAAGAGTTTATTTCAATCCACTCCTTTTTATTGCTGACAAGTTTTCCATGATGGATATGTGACAATTTCTTCTTTGCCAGTTGAAGTAATTTGAGATTTTCCAGTTTTTGGCAATTACAAATAAGACAGTTTTTAAACATTCACATACAGGTTTTGTGTGAGCATGCATTTTCATTGCTCTTGGGTGCATACCTAGGAGTGAGATTTCTGAGTTGTGTGGTGGGTGGATGTTTAATTTTACAAGAAACTGCCCAACTTTTTCCAAGGTGACTGTACATTTTGCATTCCCACCAAGAATGTATAAGATTTCCAGTTGTTCCACATGCTTGTGAAAACTTGGTATGTTCTGTTTTGTTTTCATTTTCATTTTTAGCTATTCTAATAAGTGTGTTGGTATCTCATTGTGGGTTTATGAGTTGGCTTTTAATAAATTTTATCATCGTGTAATAGCATATTTACCTTGCATTTTAACTTTGGGATGCCTAAAGCATTTGTTAAATGAGGAAATGAATTCTTCATTTTTCTGTAGACAAAGAGCCTCAAAAAAATGGAAGTGAGCTCACCTCTTGGTACCACCGAGGGCCCCTGCTCTGCCCGCCCCCCCCACTTCTATTTCTGTTTCTGTGTCGTAAACATGTTTTCATCATTGTCCTCAGGACCTGAAGGTCGTTCCGCTTTCATTCACCCCTTCCTGGCAGCATGTTAGTAAATTCTTCTTGTGGCCTGAACCTGCTTCATTTTGCCCTGTCATGAGGTCAGGCATTTCTGCTACAGCTTGTTTCAAAGCATATATCTTTGGTTAAACCCAAATATGTTGGAAAGAGTGTGGAGACCAGAGAAAAGCAAATACAAGATTGGATAAGCCTATGTCAGAAGTATCAACCTCACATTGCTGAAGCATGTTTTCCATGCCCAAAATAAGAACCGTCTGACAAGAATGTGAGTAGTTATGAAGACAATGAAAAATTGGAATGTCTTGAAAACTTCAGAGTTATTGTGGTCATAGTCATGAAAACTTTGGGTGGAACAAACCCTAATTCCAAGACCCCAGAATCTCTGATCTATATTACTGTCAATGTATTGTGGGGGGGGGGGGGGAAGATGGCCTAATGAGAAAAGATGAAGTTTCTCTAGGTCTGTTTGGACAAAGACTCAAATTGATACCTGTTTTTTTATGGAGGTCATTTGTGAATTCTTTAAAACAAATAATGAAAGTCCCTCCAACCTGAATTCAGCCACAGGTTCTCCCTCAGAGGGTAGCTGCTTACTATAATGGGATAATAAAACATCAGTCATATTTTAATTTCTGTCCCCTCCCCATGTGAATCAGCCTAAAAGTTTCTTCTTCAAATGTTCTCTGCAAAGCATAAGAAGCTGGTAATTGTAACAGTTTTGGCAAAGAGGAAGGAAGGAAGGAGAGTGACTCTTCACTCTATTGTGCATATATTACTTTTCAAATAAAAACTAATTTTTAAATTTAATAACCACAACAATAAAACACATTTAAAAAACATATGTTCCCTCTTTTAATCATATCATTCCTAAGGTCCATTAGGGGCAGCACTTGGAAAATAGAGCAAAATTCCTTCCCTCCTGCCAGCCTTGCCTAATGTCTACTGCTTAAACTAGACTCGAAAGCAAATTATAAAACTTACGAACATTTTTCAAGTCTAAAAAAAAATTAGAGTCCAGCAAATACTAAAAAAAATTAGACTCCAGAAGTCTTCTACAATTGTACTATAAGGAGTGTTTACTTTGAGGAATTAGTGAAAATACATCACTGTTCTTAAAAAAATTTTTTTAAGGGATGGCACAGAGGGGGAGACCACTTGGCTGCCAAGGTAACTTCTGTTTGGTCACTTGTCACCGTGATTTGGAGGCTGGCCCTCAGTTTTGACATTTCAGAAACAATCTTTCCAGATCAGCCCAAGATTACTGGATCACCAAGGAGGCAGACTTGCATAAATTTTGGAGCAAGATCAATGTGAGTTAATCCAGTTCCATCTCTTAGTAGCAAGTTACCTAATCTCTCTGATAAAATCCATCATGCTGATATTTCCAATTAAACTAAAAACTACAGGGGTTTTACTTAACCACATTGATCTTACATATGTATTTCTTTTCTCCCGCACCATAAAGATTGCTTCTCAACAACTCCAACATAAATTTATTTTGTGCTTTGTGCTAAAAGGCACACTTAGCATAGTGCTGAGTCTCCGAATAACATTACTAATACTGTCACCAAACACATGATTATTAAAAAAACAGGTCCAGATATTTTCTAGCTGCATACTTTCATATAATCCCTCTGTTTTTAGCATGTTACCTCACCTCCACCCTTTTCTCTAACTGCTATCTCTGAACCTAGAGCTTCTCTGTTTCAAGGCCTCCAAAAAATAAATCAAGGCCCCCCCGATCTTCTGAGGGGGTTGCAGCAAGGAGTACAGGAGGGGAACCTGGGGTTCACAGTTCCTAGTACATACATACAATTAACCTGTTTTCAGGCCCACCTCTCACCCCAGGTACCTGGGACCTTTGATTCCTGAGCCTTTCTGGGCTTCAGCAGCTCCAACTGGCTTGCTCCTCACTGGCATCTCGTTCTGCAAGATCAAATGTTTCTCCACTCAAAAAATAAAAACAAAAAAGAATAAAAAGCAAAAGAGAAAAAATAATGTTTCTCCACTCAGTTAAATCATCCATCCATCCACTTTCTATCTTCCAAAACGGATTTGCCATCTCTCATGAGCAGTCATCTTCTCTCCCGTTCTCTGTGGGCTTAGACCTTTTGGATTCCTTTTCTGTCATTTCAGCAGTATTTCAGGAGACAGCGGTGATAACTGCATGGGTTCCATCTACCATGTTTCTGTATGGGTCATGTAAACATCTTCTGTATCAGGCATAGATAGGGTATATGATCAGGCATAGATAGGGTGAAATGATTAAAAGCACACATTCTGGAGCCACGGTGGTGAGAATCAAACCCCTAGTTCTGACACTTGCTAGCTGTGTAAGTTCAGGCATGATTTCTGTGCTCAGACTCTCCATTTATAAAGTGGGGATAATAGGGGTACCTATCACAAAATTGTGTGTGTGTGTGTGTGGCATAGCGCTGGGCACTTATTAAGCATCCCAAAAGCTAAAAAGTGTTATCAAAGAACGGGTTCAGGGTTCCTTAATTGCAAAGGACAAAATGATGTTGATTAATTCTGCCTAAAAGTAAAGGAGAACATTCTCCTGTCATCGTGCCTTGATGTTAACTGTATTTCTGAATCTTGCAGTTTCACTTTTTCCCTGCAGGTGGCAGCCTTCATCACCAAAACTTCGTTCCTCGCGCGGCTGACCCTAAGGGGGAAAACCTATCTTTATTCTTTCATTAGCTCTAGCGTTCACTCAACAAATATTTACTGAGCACCTACTGTCTGCCAAGGGTCAGGAAACAGCAGTGGTCAAACACATGCCGTCATTGCTTTCTCAGAACTTAATAGTTTGCAACAGCTCTGGAACTGAGTTCAGAGGTGAGAGAACCCCCCCTCATCCCCCAAAAAGACCTTCCATGTGAAAGTACTTGAATGAGGCACAAGCCCTACCTAACTGGAATCCTTACTCAGAAATAGAATGCCCTCTTTAGCAAAAATGATGCTGTAAAGGACATTAGTTAATACCAATAATTTTTCAGGCCTGCTTGCACTTAAAAGGCTTTCGTAAGCACCACCCTCAGAGAAAAGTGTTGGGAGGCTAAGGGGCATTGAGATAGTCACCAATGCAGAAAGGGGGTGTTGGAGTCGGTGGACAGAAGGATTTAGGAATTATAGGCCAGAGATAACTCTCAAAATGTCCCCCCAATTTTTAAGCCAAACATCTCCTTTAGAAAAAATATTACCTAAACTTTGGAAACAGGCCAAAAGAGGGCAGCAGAGTTCTTTCTATGTCGTCTAGGACATACTTGAACAAGCCCACCCAAGGATTAATTTTCTAGCAGGAGTAGACAAACTTTTTCTGTAAAGGTCCGGTTAGTAAATATTTTAGGCTTTCAGGTTATATGTTCTCTGTCAACTACTCAACTCCGTCATCTTAGTACTCTCATTGTAGAACAAAAGCAGCCTTACACAATATGTAAACATATGGGTGTGGCTGTGTGTAATAAAATTATTACAAACAAACGCAAGCAGCAGGGCCAGATTTGGCCCACTGGCTATATGTGTAGGCCACGGAATGTATTAGGTTGGTGTAAAAGTAATTGCGGTTTTTGCAATTATTTTTAACCTTTTAAACCACAATTACTTTTCACCAACCTAGTATCTTTGTTTGCCTAGGTATTTACTGTTGATTAAAGGCTTAGGTTTTTGTCTGGTAGAGTTTCAAGTTATTTCTCTTGTACAAAAAAAAGAACCCAGAAGCTTACAGCTTTTAATACTCTTCGAAGATTAACCAGTTTTATATCTAAGTTTCCTACGTCTTCAAATATCTACTTCCTCAAAATGCTCTCTGAATCAGCTTTCCCGTCTTACTGTTTCCTCTTTGACAAGTTGAATAAATTTTTGACATGTGTTCATTCTCTATTTGAATGAGTCAGGTATTAACTTTTGACATTGTTTGTTATACTTTCGTTGTTCCCTAGAAATTAGCAGTAAAACCAGTTAACTAAGAGCTTTGTGTTGTCATGGAGGGTAGCAAAGAAAGAAGGAACTTAGGAACAGCATTTCACTATGTTGTCTAACTCAGAGTAGAGAAGCCCTTGTATGGGAGACAGAGTTTTTGTGCCTTTGGCAAGGAATAAAAAAAAGCCCATATAATTTCCCCCCAAATTCCCTTCCCCTCAGCCCAAATAAAGCATAATTCTTTATATTTCCAAAAATGGACTATGTGAGGAATCATTCTAGTCCAATTTCTCCATATCCTTAGTAATATTTGTTACTTTATTTTTTTAATTATTTTATAGTGACCATAATAATGTGAGGTGGTATCTTTTGTGATTTTGATTTGCATTTCCCTAATGATTAGTGATGTTGAGCATCTTTTCTTGTGCTTATTGGCCATTTGTATATCTCCTTTGGAGAAATGTCTAGTCAAGTTCTTTACCCTTTTTTTTTAATCCCTTTGTTGTTGTTATTGTTGTTAAGTTGTAGGAGTTCTTTATATATTCTGGATATTACACCCTTATGAAATATATCATTTACATATATTTTCTCCTAGTCCCTGGGTTGGTTGCCTTTTCACTCTGTTGATTGTTTTAAATTTTGATGTAATCCAATTTATCTATTTTTTCTTTTGTTGCCTGTACTTTTAGTCAGATCCAAGAAATCACTGCCAAATCCAATGTCATGAAGCTTTTCCCCTATTTTTTTTCCTAAGAATTTTATAATTTTAGCTCTCATGTATAGGTTTTGATCCATTTTGATGAACTTTTAACTTTTACTGTAATCAAACTGATTAAATTTTTCCTTAACAATTAGTGCATTTCATATATTATTGAAGCCATCATTTTTTATCTCAATTCTTTGTTTTCTTTTGCAAGTTTTAACAATTTGCTTTCACCCCCTAAAACTTACTCTTTTATATGGTGTGAGTTGGGGATTTAGTTAAATTTTTTCCAGAGGAATAACCTGTCTTCTCACACCATTTAAAAATATCTTCTTCCCACTAATCTGAACTATCACCTCAACTTCTTCTCAAGTTTTCATATATACATGAGTCTCTTCTCCCTGTTAATATCTGCCTACATGAGCCTTCCAAAACTCATTTCCCTTTCATATCTGTCTGGTCTGTTCACTAAGATCACAGTTCTAGCTCTTAAAAATCCGTCTTCATCCAGTTTAGTCAGTCAACCAGTCTTTTTAAATTTGTTTTTCACTTTTCCACTGGGTCTGTTCTGGTCGCATGACAGAAGCATATTTTGAAAAACAACCTCATTTCCCCCTCATTTCCTGAGCAAACTTGTTTCCCAGAAACAAAGTCTTCTTGGCATATCTGCATTAACTGCCTTCTTTTGGGTTTTCATTAGCTTTCTCTACCTCAACCCACAAAGAAACATATCTCCTATATAATAAAAGCCCTGCCCTTTCCAATTGGTTTCATTAATAAAATATACCCCTATTCTACGGGCAAGATCAGAGCCTGGATTCCCCAAATCCAAAGCCATGATCAAGGCTTATACAATTAATGAATCAGAGCCCACATGGGATCTCAGTAGTCAGGCGAGCCTGACCAGCATGTGACAAGCCAAAAGGAGTAGAGAGATCAGCCCCCCCGCAAGTCTTGCTCAGGGTCCTGAGTGAAGCTCAGAACCACCTGTGGAAGAACAGATTTGGGGCTGCTAACTTTGTGGCATCCGCCCACAACCTGTGTTCGCACTATAAAAAAGCTACAATCTCACAAACAAGAGCTCTGTCAAATATGTATGATTTAGTTGCCTTTCCTGTGTAAAGTCCAGCCTAAAGCTTTGCTGAAAGACATGTTGTGAGAAGCAAAAACCTTCTGTCCACCAGAGCTGAAATGTTGGTAAGCTAAAGCTCTACCGTCTTTAACGTAAGTGTCCCTGGGACAGAAAGATTTTTTCCCCAATCACCTAACCCCTGCTCCAGCAGTCTGCTGAGGTCAAAACTGCTCACACGGGCTAGGTCGAGGCCTGCCCCAGAGGCCCTTGTACTCAGGCCTCTGCCAGTTAAAATCCTGCTGCATAACTGGAGGTGGCCCAAACTGCCCAGGTCAAGAATCCACTTGACTCCCAATTACCTTTAAGCCCAGAGCCCTGACTGCCTCAGAAACTTGATCTCCATGTGTTATTTTAGCCCCAAATGTCAGCCCTCATGCTCGCCTCTCAAAGTTTTCCGAAGACAAAATGAACATGTTGGGGGTTTATGGGGTGATAATTAATTACACCCTTCTTGGCTTTTCTAAGTTCTAAATCCACTGAGAAGTAGATGTATGAATCAGGCAGCCAGAGGTCAGAAGTATCAACTATTGATGAGGCCGAGAGGAGAACACGGCTTCATCGTGTACTCAGTCCTCTGTGGATCACGTTGATTCACCCCTGTCACAGGCTGGGTCACTGCAAGCCTCCTCCAGAGGGACAGGCTCCTCATCGTGGAGGAGGAAACAGGTGTAGCCAAAGGTCAAGCCACAGCAAGAAAGAAAGAAGAGAAAGGGACTGGGCAACACGCTCAGCATCTTTTCCCAAACCCACCAAATTACTCATCTCATGAAAGAGGTCAGAAGTTTTCCCTCAGTAGTTTTTCTGCTAAGGAGTAAAAGTTCCCGCTCTTCTATGTAAATAAGCAGAAGATAAGTTCCCTGCTAACAGCTGCCTTTGGTTTGTGGTCTTCTTCTTGTCTCAATAGTTGTAGCCATGGTACCTAGATCACAAGATGTGTTTGTCAGGATTCACTGCATCGCAAGCCAAACTCAAAGCAACTCAAGCAAAACGGAATTAATATGAGTTCGGGGACTGATCCTTCTTCAGGTAAAGCTGGATTCAGGGCTTTGATCAATGTCACGAGGCCTGTTTCTTACCATCTCTAGGCTCTGCTTCTCTCTGCTTTGCCTTCATTCTCAGCCTGGCGCTTCCCAAGAGGTGGCATGGATGGCTGCTGTAAGCTGCTCCAAGCTTGCATTCTACCAGCTTAAAAACCTGAATGAGAATTTCTCCTTAATGTTATCAGAAAAATCCCATAATGGAGTTTCACATGCCTAGCTTGGGTCATGTGCCTTCTCTCTGGACTAATTACTGTCACCAAGAGAATGCAGTGCTCTGATTGATCAGACCTGGGTTGTGTGTTCACCTCTGGTCCAGTTCCACTCAATCTGCATGAGCCAACGGGGTGTTGGCTTATTTATTCCTCCAAAAAAAATCAAAATACTATTATCAGAGAATAGGGGAGATGGATTCTAGGTGGGAAAACATGACCATCACACATGATGCAAAGCAAGATGAGTTCAATGGAAAAAATAGCTTCTCCAACACAGGACATGGTCATACCAGACCCCAAAATAAATAATATTACAAAGAAAAAAAAAAAAGAATAGCTTACGGCCAGTTCCTTCAAAGGGGCTTTGCAGGACAGGCACCTAGTTTCTGAATACCTCTCCAGTTCAGCTCAGCTCCACCCATTAACTTCCTATGGAATGAATATTTTACTTGCCCCCTTTCCTGAGCTGTGAAAATAAGTTACTTGTTCTATGTGATCTCTAAGTTTCTTTTATTCGATAGCATTCACTTATTGGGTATTTATTTAGCACCTAATATTTACCAGGCATTGTTCTAGACACTTGAGATAAAATAGTGAATCAAATAGACAAAAATCCTACTCTTGTGGAACTGACATTTTAGTTAGGGAGGAACCAAACAATAAACAAAATAAATAAGTCCTATGTGCTATGAAGAAAAACGCAGACGAGACTCTTGGGTGGTCGTGTGTTTAAATAGGTGGTCAGAGCAGATGATACAGGTAAAGCACATGGTAAGTGTTCAATCTATGGTGTCTATTGTTCTCACTCTCATTACTATTATTATTGCTATTATTTTATTTGTTATTATTTTATTATTACTAGCATATTAAAAGCACTTGATGGCCTCCCCCTTGGTGTCTCCAGCATTAAGTATCCTCTGCAATAGGTCCTAAACTATTTTTTTAATTAACATTTTTGCTGCGACATTTGTCTATAGTTGAATGATATTTCCATGGCTCTGAGTGTAGCATTCGACTTTACCCCACGAGCCTAGCGTTGTTCTATTAATAGAAAGGAAGTTTAGGAAAGCAAATGTGCATTTTTCTATATTTCTGTGTTTTTCTTTTTTTAAATTAAAGTTTATTGGGGTGACAATTGTTAGTAAAGATACATAGATTTGAGGTGTACAATTCTGTAATACATCATCTATATCTCACATTATGTGTTCACCACCCAGAGTCAGTTCTCCTTCCATCACCATACATTTGACCCTGTTTACCCTCTTCTAGAAACCCCCTCCTGTGTCTTCCAAGACTGAATGTCAATACGAAATTTTTATACTTTAAAGTAATCAGTTAATAAAATACATCACCTTAACTGTATTTACTTAAAAATATAAATATTGTAATTATTTTCCCTGGATTTTTGACATGTTGGGGAACAAAGTTGAAATCAACACAGTGAAAAGGTTAACACGAAATTCACATACCACAACATTCTCCTTTGTCAAGTTTACAGTTCAGTGTTTTTTAGTATATTTATAAGGTTGTAGAACATCATCACTAATTGCAGAACATTTTCAGCATCCCAAAAAGAAACCTCACACCCATTAGAAACCACTTCCCATTCCCTCTTTCCCCACAGCCTCTGGAAATCTTACTAATCTGCTCTCTGTCTCTGTGAGTTTGCCTATTCTGGACATTTTATATAAATAGCATCATACACTATGTAGTCTTCTGGGACTGGTTTCTTTAATGTAGCATCATGTTTTCAAGGTTCATCCATGTTGAGGCATGTATCTATCAGTACTTCATTCCTTTTTATGACCTAATAATTCCTAAACTATTTTCCTAGCCCCGTTTCTCATGATTCCCCATTCAAACCGTAAGGTTGAGTGGCACTACTTGTTCTTTTCCAATCACACTCTGCATTCGTTGAGTTTCCATTTCTTCCTCTTGGAGTGGCTATACCCCCTCCTCAGACCTCTGTCTGTCCATTCAGGCTTCTCACAAATGCCACATCTTCATGAGGTGCCTTGTGTTCTCTGGCCCCAGTGGGTCCCATTCTCCTCCCCACACTCCTCCTTTATTTCAACCTATGATGCTTATTTTCTCTATACAATTACTTAATTTTAACCTTCCTACTACACTGCGATGGCCACCAACTGTTTTTTTGGTGTGTTTTTTTATCATTAGCCAAAAGCCTCAGACATAACAAATGCTCACCAGATATTTATTCACTTGCATGACATTGGCTCTAAAATGGGAGTGCTTTTGTCCCTTAGGGTAACTACGTTTGGCAATATCTGGAGACATTATTGGTTGTCCCATCTAAGAGGCGAGGCGTGCTGCTGGAATCTAGTGGGTAAGGCCAGGATGCTGCTAAGCCCTTTCCAATGCACAGGACAGCCCCCACAACAAGGAATTATCTGGCCCCAACAAGGAATTAATAGTGCCAAAGTTGAGAAAACTTGCCATAAATGCATTAGTGCTCCGTTTGAATAAGTTAGCAAAAAATCAGTTGAGATCAGTGAATCAGTCTGGCAGAACACCTCACTAGGGAATTCTTGCCTTTCTTTTCTTTTTTTGGAGCTGGGGTGACTGCAGTGCAAAGCTCTTTCCTAATGCCACAGAGGTGCCCTTGGAGCACAGATGGTATTTTCACCACTTGTTCGCCTCTCAGAGTGACAACTGACCTCTCAGGAATCCTTGAAGTGCTAAGAATGTAACTCTGTTAAGGAAGAAAACTAGTAGGGCTTTTTAAGTCTAGTAAAATGTCAAGAGTGAATTGTGCTGGAGGAGGGCAAGGAAAGGTTTTGTTTTGTTTTGTTTTGTTTTTTTAAACTACCATCTCCTGGCTTCCCCGCGATGGTGAAACTTTTCAGAGCTGGCTCTGGAATAAATGATTCAAGGGAACCTGAGGCCCTATCTCCTCTCCTTTCCAAAAAGTGCAAAGGAGCTTTGAGAAAGGATTCTGTTCACATTGTGCTTCAGTGAGCAACTCATTTGCAGGAAACTCAAGGCACCCATATCATTTAACTGTGAAAACAGCAGACCCATCAGAGCAGAGGTTACCCACTTCTGAG
The DNA here is from genome assembly GCF_036562045.2 of Rhinolophus sinicus. Classification (NCBI taxonomy): domain Eukaryota; kingdom Metazoa; phylum Chordata; class Mammalia; order Chiroptera; family Rhinolophidae; genus Rhinolophus; species Rhinolophus sinicus. The sequence continues at coordinate 33,382,784 of NC_133765.1, forward strand.
TTACAGCTTATGTTCCTGCTCATCTCATCCGACCAGTTCTTGTGAGTGACACAGACATTTGTAATACAGACCCTGAAAATGAAAGGCAGGGGCAGTCTGAAGGAGTTTGACGAGACAAGGAATAGGGGCTGAAATGCTATTTTAAAAAGTTTGTCCTTGGGGTAGAATTACCTGACAGCCTGGCTGGGATTTGGTAGTGGTGTGTGTGCTTGAAAGAACAACCTTTAGCACAGCTGGCTTAGACATAAATGCCAAGTAGAGGATCTGTGAGGCTCCACCCCTTCTTCTGGGCGCTCTCCAATTCTTGTGGGCCATAAAAAATAGCAAGGTGTGATTGCATGCTTGGGATCGCTATATATTTATCCAGTAAATGAACTTTTTTTGGTCTACATATTTGACAAAATGCCACTCACTATGTGAAGTGATTTATTCAGTCCAATTTTGATGAAAACCCATAAGGACAGAAACATATAGAGTACTTAGCACACTGTGAACCACAAAAGTGTTTAATGATACAGTAATTAGGATAATGGAATAATGTGCTTTGAGTGGATGGATGGCAGGACTTTAGATGTATTAAGAAAGGTATAAAAATAATCATTTATTTAAAGCATGAGATGGGAATTCCCAGAGAAACTACAGTTCTGTCAAAAGTGAACTGGAAAAGGACCAATGCTTTTGGGTGATACATATTTATGTTTCAATAAAATTAAAAATTCCAAATTTTATCACTTGCCTCAAATCGCAGTTTTCTCTTATTTGTGAACCCCATTGAATCATTCCTTTATTCAGCAAACATTTTTATATTATTTATAGTTCCAATTCAATTTTTCCTTCTTCAACAAATATTTACAAACTGCCCTACTGTGTGCCAGGCATTGCATTAGATTCTAATAATACAATGGCAAATGATCCTTGCTCTTGGGGAACTTAGGAAGTAGTGAAATATTCATGCATTCTTTCATTCATTCACTATTTATTTACTGTGTGCCCATTGCTTCTCGGCCTTTTGGCTAAGATCAAGTATTTACTGTGTGCCCATATGTTCTGGAGCAAACAAAGAGCACAGGACCTGCAGATAACGGAATTACATTCTAGGGGGTAGAAGGAAGAGCAAGAGCAAAGGCCCCGAGGCAGCTGTGAGCATGGCTAGAGCCCAGTTAGTGAAAGGGACATGATACCAAATGGGGTCAAGACATACGCAAACGGTAGGTTATATACAGCACCACCAGGCATGGCATGTAATCTGAATGTACATTAATACACACCTACAAATATATCACACACATTTGGTGAGCTAATTTTCCCATTAGATTACAAACTCCCCATTAAATTTAGTTATTATTCAACCTAAATAATTTCAGAAGAAGGAGGCTTATAATAATAAAAATCTGGATGTCTTTGTAATATCTTTGTTAGGGGTGGGCTGAGAGCTTTTAAAAAAAGTGGGGGAGCTCTCTTTCTTGCCAAGGGCTGTCCTTTTGACCAGAAGAGGTGGCAGCTGTGGAAGGAGAGAGGAAAAGGTGTAATCTTTGTGAATCTTTGGTACTGCATGACTCTCTGGGCACCCAAACCAGCAGCTGGGAGACCTGCTTAGTCAGGTGGATTCTACAGAAAATTAAGATTTGGGGCCTGGAATTTTTTTATTCTCAGTTTGGCAGAATCATCTACGAAGTCTGAAACACTTCTGTGTGACATATCTGCAGTGATCTGTGCCATTATCTCCATCACTACCCCTTTTTCACCTCCCAGTCTGATAGGGACATATAAGTTTTTCGAATTTTCCTAAATATTGTGCAAAAAAGTTCTTTCCTGATTGCTGCCCCTAAACCCTTCCAATACATAAATTCTGGAGGTGTCACTAGATTTGTGTACTTCAGTTTCTTAATATATACATTACAGAATAATATTACATGACCTGACCATAGTTGCTTTCAGGTTTTACTTAAAGGATGGTAGCACTATTTAAAAGAACAGCCTTTAAAAGGTATGGTTAAAACGGGAGAAAAGTTTCAAACAGCTAACCTTAATTCTCAGTAACTTAAGTCCCGCGTCTGGGGAATCCTCTGACGTCCAGGATGCTAGGTAGTGAAGAAACTACAACTCCCAGAAGACATCGCGCTCACACTCTCTCCGCAAGCTCGACCTCGGAGACTGACTGCAAGGGGCACCGAGCCCGAGGGGCGGGGCTTTGGGATAAGGCGCGAGCAGTGGGCGTGACCGGAGGCGTGGCCATGAAGGGGGCGGTGCTGCCGGCGCGGCCCGGAACACGCTAGTGGAGCGGAAGATGGCGGCGGCAGCGGTAGCTGCAGTCGGGACCCTAACCGGGCTGAAGCGGAGGAGCCGTCGGCTTTGACCTCGCTCTGGCTCCGGTGCGCGCGGCGGAGCGTGTGCGAGGCCCCGCGCGTCGGGCAGGGGCGGCGGCGGCGAGTGCACGCCGCCCTGAGGAGCGCCCCGGCGGCGGCGCTGCTGCGGCTGAGGAGAGAGCCGGCTCCGGGCCTCCGCGTCCTCCTGCTCTCCGGGCCCCCCGCCTCCTCGGGGGGGCGGCGGCGGCGATGTTCTCAGTCCTCTCGTACGGGCGGCTGGTGGCCCGCGCCGTGCTCGGCGGCCTTTCGCAGACCGACCCCAGGGCCGGCGGCGGCGGCAGCGGCGGCGACTACGGGCTGGTGACGGCCGGCTGCGGCTTCGGCAAGGACTTCCGTAAGGGCCTCCTCAAGAAGGGTGCGTGCTACGGGGACGACGCGTGTTTCGTGGCCCGGCACCGCTCCGCGGATGTACTCGGTGAGTCCCCGGCCTGGTCCCCCCACCCCAGCCCTGCATCCGCTTCCCGGGGACTTCCCAGCTCCGGGCTTCCCCCCTTTCTCCCGGCGGGGAGTGGAGTCCGAGAGCCCGTAGTAGCTCGCAAGTAGGGAGCGCTTACTATGTCCCAGGCGTCGTGCCAAGCGCTCCGAGGTGTGTTTTCCGCTTGACCAACCCCCGTTTTAGAGAAGAGGAAACTGAGGCGCAGAGAGGTTGAACCACGTGCTCAAGGTCACACCACCTGAGAATGTGACCAGTTTGTTTGAGTTCAGAGCCGCACTCTTAGTCACTGGGTTGTACCAACCCCGGACGACCTCGTCCCTTCCCCCAGGCGACACCTGCAGGCTCCTAACCCCCTCTTGCTCGCTCCCTCCCCCCTTCTCTGCGTGTCTCGGGAATCCCTGCTTTTTCGCGTGCTCCTGTCGCCACAACCCGGCCATGGACTGCGGGATCCCGAGCAGACAGACCAGACGCATTCTTTCGCCGCCTCGATTGTGACCATCCTTTTCCCGAGTCTCAGTCTCGCAGTGGGGACTGATGACCTGGTAAAAAAACACTCGCAGTGCATTATCCCAAACTGATCTTGCCCACTTGAGGTCACCTGGGATGGAAGAGTCTCCTTGACCCAAAATAGAATGGTCAAACTCTCTTCTAGACTGCAGCCTAGAAAGCCTTGAGAATTGGTTAAAGCCATTCAGGCCACAGGTGCTTCTGAAGGCCTATTCCGGTTAACACCTTTGGGGGTGGGAGACTTCGATGAGAGCTTGCAGAAGGGGGTCAATATAATTCAGAAACTTTACCATAATGTACGTCTTTGGAGACAATGTATAGGCCATAGAATCGTATGCCGTTAAATCTCTCTTACTATAAATAAAGCGCTTTGAAATTGAAGGACATGCTGTCATTGAACTTGGGTTCAAATGTCACTTTGGTTTCACTTCTCAGATGAGATTGAGTTTTTGATTACTTTAAATTTCACGTGCTGAAGCAAAGTTTGGCATCGGAACAAATGGTCCTGTAACTTTTTATGACAATAATTGGTTTTTAATTTGACCTGAGAATAACTGCATATTATTTTTGCTTGTACTACATGTAGTGTTTATGAACATGGAACTAAAAAGATTGTTCTCAGTTTAATTTATGAATGATCCCGTTACCTGGGTTGAAAAAGTCATTTAATGTTTAGGCAACACTCTTGACGTTAACTTTAAAAGAGCGAGAAAGCGACACAGACTCCTTAGAAGGTTGAGCTTGCAGATTGAAATCCTACAGATCCACTCTGAAGTCAGTTTGACCCTGACTCAGTATCTTTTTTAAAGAGCTGTCAGTGGCCCTCTTTTCCCATTGCATTTAGAAGCACTTCACTCAATGAGCTTGTGACCTGTGCTGCTTTTTCAAATACCAGTCATAGTGCAACAGGATAGAAGATAATGAGCCACTAAGGTTCCCCCCTTATAAATCTCCTGTGTGCTGGCTTTTATGAAAGATTTGTGAAGTTTCAGTCAAACCCATTCTGGAAACAGTATAAATATACCATCCTGGGAGAAACCTGGCCTAGTTTGGTGCTCAGCTTTGTCACTAGCTCTGTGATCTGTGGTTTTAGGCAGGAGCCTCTCAGCTCCTTTTCCTTATCTAGACTAGAGAATGAAGGGATTGGACTATCCGACCCTCAAGGACTTCTTCTATCAGCTCATATTTTTTGTTTTGTTTTGAAATGACAACACCTTTGTTATTTTGTACCTGAAATAACAGACATTGCTTCCTGTCTGATTCATATGGGCACCTCCAGTAGGATTTCTTCTGTTTTATATCTGACTCTAAACCAATGGTTCTTAATTTTTCCTGGTTCACAGTCAGAATTTTTGACTGCTCAAGGGCTCATTCAGGGACTTCACTGACCTCATGAAGCCCATTCATGTACTATCTAGAGGTCCATGCATGGGTACCAGATTAAGAACCACAACACTGTGCCCCTGCTGAAAGGAATGCAGCGAGGCATAACCAGACAGATGGTTGCTTATGTGACCTAGGGATAGTCATATTTGGCAAAGAGCTGTTGAGAGAGAGACAGAGAGAGACAGAGAGAGATACATCAGGGGAAGACAGGTTCTCTAAGACTGTCCTATTTTGTAGGAGCTCTTCCGGAAATGTACCCTGGGAGCCACCTGAAACAACTTCTGAGTTGGCCTCATTTGATCTTTGGCTTCCACAAACCAGTACCTATGATGGTGACTTCTGCTTGATTGACACCATCCCATCACAGGTCTGGTTATCTCTTGCTGTGAAAGAGGTGGCGTCTCAGCGAATCTTTAATACTGCTTTTTACTCGAAGTTGGAGTTGTAAACTGATGTATTAAAAGTTATGTTGAAGAATAATGTTATGTTGAACCTCAGTGCTTTGCCCCTTCTAGTTCTATAGATAATTTGTTTTCTTTGGATTGACACTTGATTGCTACTAGTATCAGTGGAACTCACTGTAGTCATCAAGGACTACTTGACTGTGGAATGAAAGCTGTTTGTTTCTTTTTTCTATTAGAGAGAGAAAGCTGTTTTATTTCTTTAATTAAGACTTGATCTGTCCTATTAGTCATGCAGTGACTAAAAGTACTTGATGCTTTACAGCACTTCCGTAGCATCCCCTTGGATTTCTTGTAGGAAAAACCAACTATGATGGGTGTGGTGAGACATAGAAACCACTCCTATCCCCTGGAAAACTGGCCAAGGTGCTTTCTTTTTATTAGGTCCAACCCGAGTAAACCAGTAACAGCAGAAGCTTTGTGCACTTATCTTTTTCCTTCTTCCCTGTGGCTAGTAGTTCTCCTTATGACTGTATATGGTATGGATGCCTAAGTACACAAAAATATGAGAGCTGCTTAGTGTGTAATTGCTGGGCCTCCCGCAGCCCTAAGCTGCTTAACAATAGACTCAAAGCCTGTTGAGAGTTGTAAGACTTAGTAACCTTGGAGCCCATGCTTTCATTTTGCTGCTGAGAAAACGGTGGCCTACAGAGGGGCAAATGACTTTACTCAGGTTATTCCGCTGGTCGTTAATGGCAGAACCAGGACTCACACCAAGACTCCTGTTCCTGTCCTCCTTCCATTACAACACTGGTTTTCTTGACAAGATAGGTGAATTCAAAACCAGTCTGTCTTCTGGTACTGTTTGACCTTCTAATGCTTTCCTGCTTAAGGGTATATGTGTGTGTGTATGTTTACAACTTCTTGTTCATCCTGTGACTCATAATTAAAATGTAACAAAAGCTCTTGCATACTAAACCACAGTTTAGTGAAACCACTTCTTTAAAGAATGGCAGCACGGTCTATGCCATGTAAATTCTGACCTCTGGATGGTGAGTTGTAAAGTAATTCTTATAAAACTGTGGGTGTTTATTTAAGCTTGATTTAACTTGAAACCTTAAACAATTTCATGTTCTGGCCTTTGGATCTGATTTTGATTGTGGCCAAGTGTTTTTATGAGTAATGCCAGTCTTAAAAGTAGTAATTTTAGGTATAAAGATTATGCGAACAACGTAAAGATCAAAATTTTATTTAGGAAGCAAACAGATGAGGTAGAATTTGATATTTTTCTAACAGTCATGATAATTTTTATGTGTTTGGTAGAACCTCTATATCTGACGGTGAGTTGTCCTTTTAACAAAGTAGTCACCTTGGGAGAGTGTGTATGGGCACTAATTTCAGCTCTTCAAGAAGTCCTCTTTGGAATTTCCCTCAGCTAGATTTCAAGCTGTGTCAGGAAACCAGCCTTACTATTATATAGTCATAGTTTTTTGAAAGTCAAAATTCAGCCTGATCTACCTGTTGACAGCAGACTGACCCTGATTGCATTTCTAAAAATTGAGATACATAATTCACCTGCCATACATTCACCTTTCAAAGTAAAAAATTCAGTGGCATTTAATGCATTCACAGGGTTGTACAATCACCACCACTAGCTAGTTCCAGAACATATTCATTGCCCCAAAGAAGCCCCCTACCCATTAGCAGTCACTCCCCCTGTCCCCTTTTCCTTAACCCCTGGCAACAGAAAGTAGATTCTGACTCCATAGATTTGCCTCTTTTGGACATTTCATATAAATGGTATCATGTACTATGTGATCTTTTGTGTCTGGCTTTTTTCACCTAGCATATTTTAAAGGTTCACCCACATTATAGTATGTATCAGTACTTCATTCCTTTTCATGGCTTAATAATATTCCATTGTATGGATAGACCACATTTTGTTTGTCCGTTCATCTATTAATGGACACTGGGTTGTTTCCACTTTTTGGCTGTTGTGGTTAGTATTGCTGTGACATATTCATGTACAGGCTTTTGTATGAACGTACATTTTCCATTCTTTGGGTTATGTACCTACAAATAGAATTGTTGGATCACATTGTAACTGTAAGTTTATGAGGAATATAGGTTTTTTTTTTAACATTTCATATAGTTCTAATAGAATTATTTTATCCAAGAGAAAATATTTTTAAAGTGGAAGTAGTCATATATAAGTTCTAAGATCAACAGTGCCTTAAATATGCCTAATTTCATAATAATTTATGTACTTTGAAGAGAAAATGAATGTTAAGGAAGTGTGAGAGCTAAGGGTTTAGTTAAAAGAGCCTTCTAGAATTCATAGATACGGCAAGGTTTAAGAAGCCACTAACCAAAAAGAAACACAAAAAAACGGGTTACTGATTAGTTGCTGTCTGTCTTTTCTGAGTGTTCTTTCAGTCTGTAATAAATAAGATTAAGGGTTGATGGATAGAGGAATTTTGCTTGTGTTTTAAACTCCCTGATGTTTTTCACATTTTGCTATATAGATATATTGTACTTTTCATAGGTTTTTATAAGGCACATGATTTTTACAATCATTTCCTCATTTGTTAAACTGTCAGAGCTACTTTTCCTTTGTCCACAGTCTTTAACCTAGAGATTCTGGAGTTTAAATTTTCCTAAATTCTAGCTTCTCTCTCAATTTTGTTAATATCCTTCAGGAATTCTAGGTGAATCTTTTTTGTAGCGCAAGTAATTGAATTTTAAAAACATGACTTTTTATACTTTTTAGAAAATACATTTTTCTAAAATGGTGATAAATTATAGCAGAGGGTAGGAAGCAGATGTTAACTGGTTGTGGTGGAGGTTTTTGGTGGGGGTGAAGGGGCCTGGATGGGAGGAGACTGTTCCCTGAACTTTAGCACTGGCTTCTTGAAACGGCACAACATAACCTGACTGGTTGCAACCTATCCAAGTGGAGTTTGTACTCCTGTGTGACTCAGAAAGCACGGTGCCAGGTCAGAGTATCTGACCTACAACCATGTCCTTTGAATAGACGCTCATGTCAAATTCAAGCTAAATGTCAAATTCATTTTATGAAGGTGCCCCGTGCTTTTCAGGGAGGCCTCACCTCTAGGGCCTTGGGTTCAGAATTTTCAGGAAAATGATTTGGAAAAGTAAGTTAAGAATATTTTCTTTCCACAGAAATTTGATGTTTTAAACCAGAAGTTGTTGCCAGTTAAAAAACGGTGTGCCTTTAAAAGTTAGTGTCAGCTTTTTGTCTCAATTTAAGAAGTGATGCCCTGGATCCTTTTTTATGTCTTCAATAATAAAATTTAGTGATCTATTTTGTTTGGGAGTTGTTAAATATTTTAAAAATCTGATCGTTTTCTATTTCTCTGAGATCTAACACCGTTTATTTCCTATTATTAAACAATTCACAGAACTGTGTCATAAATCAAGATTTCTTGTAAAAGCTGACCACTACAGAGGGCTTTGGGCTCATAACACACACTTTTTTATTTAAACTTGAATTGGCAAGTGGCACAGCTCTTCCAATTTAGTTTAAATTTTTTAAAAAGAAAAGATGCTAAATGCTTTGGAATAAGATCCCAAACAGGATTTTGTGTCGATTGGGATGGGGCTTGGGGGACAAATGCTTTTCCTTAAAAGAGTGAAAGTGCTTCACTCTTGTTTCTCCTAAGCATTTATTCAGTATCTAACACAAATATGGTTCACCTTGCCAGTGCATTATATAGTACTTTAGATTATGTGACACGTTTTTATGTTTTACCTTATTTAATCTTTTAACTATGAGATTACTGCTCTTATTTCCACTTACTCTGCATTATTTTCTCATCTATAAAAGTTGACTTGTCAATAAGGTCAGTACAGCTATTACCATAGCTAGGACTTAAACCTAAATGTCTTGCTGGCATGTCTCCTGTTTTTAAATAAATGGTTTTGTGCATATAAAAGTAACACATATTTAAAAAAGCACTGTATAAAATACCTATAACTCATAACTCAGCTCTAGTCAGTGTTGTTTCCTCCATCCTTTGTATATGTACAATTGTTCTATACACATTATTAAATAAAATTGGGTTAATATGTATTCTGGTCTATAATGTTTTTTTTATGTAATGTAAATTCAGTATATTTCCGCACTGATAAGTATAACTGCATCATATTCCACTGCATGTATAGTCCATAATTTATCTCATTAGTCCTCTATTTTTAGTTATTTAGATTATTTCCAATTTTTGTTCTAAGTAACAATAGGGTGAATGTCTTTGCAGCTGAATATTTCCTTCGGATAAATTCCTTGAAGAGGAGTTCCTAAATCAAAGGCTATGAACCTTTGCAAGGCCCCTGATAAGAATATTAGCATAGGTCCCTCCAGAAAGATACTAATTTATACTTTTGCAGTTGCTGTGAAGTTCCTCTCATTGATAAGCTCATTGTTGATTTTGAGTCTGTCATATTTAATAATTTATAAATTTACCAGGTTCTTAAATAGTCATTTTGAGATGAATAAATTTGTAGCTGGTGAATAGTTCTAGAATTGATTGAATTGTTGGTATGAACCTCAAGGACTGCAAAAACTGCCAGAGACTACAAAAGTGACTTACTACAAAGAGTGCTTTCTGTTGAAGGACCCAGTACTATTTTGACTCAGGCCAATTCTAACACATTTTTGCACTGATTTTTCTTTTACTCATTAATAGACTATTTTGAAAAGAAAGGGCATTTCTTTCTTTTTGTACTGCTATGACTACATTTTGATCTTTCAAGGATGCCATCATCCAGCTTTTTCCTGTTTTTAACTTAATCAGTATTAGTTTGTGCTATCATTTGAGGTAGATGCAAAAGATTAGTTGTGCTGAGTGAAGCAAACAAAAAGTGCTTCTGTTTTCACATTGTTGTTTGGATAAGAAAATAGATTTGAGCTATTTGCATAAGAGCTAGAAAACTGTTCATGGCCTCTAGGTTGACCACTAATTGTTACAAATGGTCATCAGTGTTTCTCTGAAATGAGAAAGTCTAAACAAGGATGTCTTATGTGTGTGTTTGAAAAAATCCACTTCTCTTGGTTCTTTAGCGGCAACTTTGATCTTAACTGGTTTTCTTGTTCATGTACTCTGAATTCACTGAACAATCAATGGTCTTTGGATAACAAGGTTAGTGTGTGTTTTTTGGACTACATTCTACACATACATATTAATTTATTTACAGATCATTTGAATTCACTGCAGTCAATTAATACTAATCTTTAACTTTTATCAGAATTTCAAATTGAAAAATGGTTGACCTGAGTTTGTTACAGGCTTGAAGTAGAAAAACTTTTACATTTTAGTCAGTTGGTTAAAACAGGCTCCCTTTTCTTACAGTGTCTTACAATCCCAGAATCTTAGAAAAAGGAACTCTTGAGAGAATCTGTCCTCCTGCCCCTTATTTCACAGATGAAAACGCTAAAGCTTAGAGAAGTGATTCTGCCAGTGTCCTACAGCCAGTTAGTGGCAAAGAAAGCTGGAGTGGTGTCATCACCAGACCGCCTCTCAGGACTCTTTCCTTTAAGTCTTCTTTTAACATCTGTGAGGCAACATGTAGCCAGCTCCTACCCGGGGCACAGCACCTTGTGCAACTGTAATGAGATAATGACGGAGTCATTCTCTTTTTGAAGTTCTCAGATGACAGTTGGTATATCAGAGTGTTGGTATTATAACTTTTCAGTACAGTCAACTGAATTCATTGTTTATTGGTTGTTTCCTGTTAGTGTGGAGAAAACCAAGAACAAAACAGATTTCCGCTCTGCAGTTCCAGCCCTGAAGGAACAGAATAAAAGAATACATACACATTAGGTGTTGTGGATGCATGGAGTCAGGCCTCGGGAGATGAGTAAACTGAGGCAAGTGAGGAGAAGAATGGTAAGGTTCTCTAGATTGAGGGATCAGCAAACATACAGGAGAAGATTCTCCAAACTACAGCTGTTTATGGCTAGAGAGTAGTTTGGGCTGGTGAGGTGGGGGTGGGAGGTCAGTTGAGAATTGATATTAAAAGATAGGTTGGGACCAGATTGTTTAAGTTTACAGTTGCCATGTTAAGGAGTTGGATGTTGTTTTGTTTCTGTGTTTTGGTAGGAAGCTATAGATGCTTTTGCTTTTGTTGTTTTGGATTTGGTTTGATTGTTTTGAAGAGGCAGCACCTTCAGATGTACAGAATTCAAAAGGTATTCTAAAGGGTCTCCCTCTCACCCTGATCTCCTAGCTGCACATTTCTGCTCCCAAGAGGAACCAGTGTTATCAGTTTCTTATTTATCCTTCTAGAGAATGTTTTCGAGAGTGTGTGTGTGTGTGTGTGTGTGTGTGTGTGTGTGTGTGTAAGGAAGTGTATATACATGGAAGGTATTTTACTAGAAGAGCAACACGGTCATAGCAATCTTGTAAAAAAAATTATTGGTGGTGTAATGGGAGAACAGGAGGCAGAACAGCTAGGAAGCAACTGAAATAGTCTGAGCTAGAAATGGCTTTAACTAGGGTAGTGGAAAGTACCGTGTTTCCCTGAAAATAAGACCTAGCCGGACCATCAGCTCTAATGCGTCTTTTGGAGCAAAATTTAATATAAGACCCGGTCTTATTTTACTATAAGACCGGGTATAATATGATATAATATAATATTAGACCCGATCTCATCTAACATAATATAATACAAGATCAGGTCTTATTTTACTATAAGGCCGGGTCTCATCTAACATAAGACCTGCTCTTATATTAATTTTCCCTCCAAAAGACGCATTAGAGCTGATTGTCCGGCTCGGTCTTATTTTTGGGGAAATAGGATAGTTGGGCGTCTGACATTGCAGACTTAGAATCAGCAGGGCCACGACGGTGAAAGAGAAAGGAATTCAAGTTGATTTTGAGGTTTTTGCATCGGAAAAATTCTTTGAAGTTTCTGGCCTTGAAGTGTGGGTGGGTTTGACTACCATTCATCAGATTAGGAAATGCAAGAGAAGGATCAAGTTTGGGAAGGGAAAACGGAATTGCTTGGTGCAAGGCATTTCCGAGGCAGAGTCACTTGGCCGATGGCATTCTTGCATCCAGCTGGCCTTTACTAAGTCCTGAGTGCTCCCCGCAGGCGTTCTCATTAGAATTACCTGTGCAGTTTGGCTTTCATACTTTGCTAGGAGGCCCAGGCCCACTCTGGGCATACTGACTCAGCAGGTGGGGCTTGGGGTCCCCAGGTAATCTCAGTGTGCAGTAAGAATTGAGAACTGTTGTGCCAGGTACCAGGCCAGCGCGCGAGGATGGAAGGTTGTTTAAGTGTGAAAGAGACTCAGACCTGAATGAGGGCAATACAGGGAGGGAGAAAGACAGGCAAGTTATGATAGAGGTGTTGCAATTATAGTGACCGAAGGGAATGGCCCATTTACATATCACTAGTTGTTATAAGAAAGATTTCCCCTTTAAATTAAGAAATTTCTGAGTCAGAACCATGGCACATAGTAGTAGGCAGCAGGCACTTAAGAGATATTTGTTAAGTAAGGTTACTTCATAGTCACTTCTGAAAAAAAACTAATTCATTCGTCAAAGTGCAGATGAATTGTTTTTTCCTTGTGTGTTTTTTGGAGATAAATATGTTCCTTAGTGCTTGAAAATGTTACTGTTAAATTTTTAATGGAATATTAAATGGTGGAGGATGTGTGACAGGGAAAGATGAATGGACCACTCATCTTTTATACATTATCTGTGAGTGGGAATTGTCTTTTGGTTGTGACCACAGACCAGTGTTTGTAGAGCTTGCCACCTACAAACACTGATCAGTGACTTTTCTGATTGCTACAGGCTAGACTGGTCTATATGCTGTTATTTGGTCTTTGCAGAGAGGCATAACTCATGTATTACATACTGGCTGCGAGCTGAGCACTGTGGCCAGGCACTGTTAACACACTGTTCAGCTCTCACACCAACCCTGTGATGTCCATGATATTATTCCCATGTGTGGGTGAAAATACTAAGGCTTAGAGAGCTCCCCGAGGACACTTAGTCCTGGAGCTAGAATTTGAACCCAGATCTGACGGCATAACCTGTCCCTGCCCTTGCCCAGTGTGAATACACTGTCTTTCAAGTCAGAAGTAATCGTTTAAAACATTGTTTTATTGACGTGATCTTTGCTGAGTCTGAATACTACTTCGTTATTAGCTATTCTTAGGCTAATAGTTGAACAAAGCCCCTTAATTAAAGCAAATGAAGGCCTCATCCAGCCTTGTTGAACCTAGTCAGTGGGCCAACCCTGTCCTTCTGGGCACCTCCTAAAAGCCTTAACTCCTGCAGCGTGTTGTTTGGGCGGATCGTTAGTGAGAAGTTCTGGCGGAAGTGTAATAGGCATATACCTGGAGGTCAAGTTTCTCTGCTCTTAGGGCTCTAACCTCATCTTTATTACTTGTACTTTGTCCATATTAGTCAGAGTTGTAGGGAACTGCCCTACATGGGGACATGCCTGTCTCTCCAACCTCCTCCCCCACAACTCATGTTTCTATCCTTCAACACTCCCATCAGATTCTTGTCTTTTCCATGAATAATTTTCTGATTCTTTCAGCTAGATGTAATCTGATCTTTCTTGCTTTTGTTTTTATTGGTGCATACTTACTCTGTTTTATTATACCCATTTATGTTGACCTTCTCCAAACCTCTGTCCCCCACCACAATCACTACCACTTGATGTTTAAGTTCCTGTGGGCAGGCAATCTTCTATTCTATGTAAATCCCTTTAGTTGCCTTTCACCACACTGTCTTGCACATAGAAAATGTTCAATAAAATGTGTTGAATAACTTAGTATTGAATGTAAGTGTAAAATGTAGTTCTAACTGGATTCATATAAGTAATTTTTGTCATCCATCCCATACAGGTAACGTAGTTATTACCCAAAAAATGGGAAAGTGTGGAAAATAAAAAGAGGACAAAAATTATTTGTCCTGTCATTCAAAGATCATTATTTAGTTAAACAACATGTAGGGAAAACTATAATTAGTGTTCAGAAATTGAGTGACGGTTCTCCACTTGGCAGGCTTAGTCAAAGGAATTATGTTCTCATAAAAAAAAAAAGTGTTTGAGCCAGGGCTACCTGTGACTGTTAACCTATCCCAGAGGGTGGTATTTTAGTAAAGGCCAGCTCTTATTTTTATAGAGGGGTGAAGAAAGCAGGGGGTAAATAGTATCCTCTTTGAGGTTAGGTCAAGGATATACAGCTTAATTGTCTTAAATACTAAGTTAGCCTTTAAGACCAGAATTCTAGATCTAATCTTATAAACAGAAGGAAAAATTTTCTCTTAGCCTAAAGGGCCAATACAAATAGGCACACATCAGATTCAGATAGCTGGACTTTTAATTGCTGTTACTTTCTTATTTAAATGTTAAGTTATTTGGTGTTATGTAACATTTCCTAATATCTGGAAACCAACCGAAGCCTCAGCTTTAGTAGAAGCCCTTAATTCTGTAACACGCTAAGGGCCCTGCCTCTACTGTTCCTAACATACGTGTGATCCCCAGATGGTTTGTCTGTTGCTTCCTCCTGTCCACAAAGCATAGCTAAGAGCATTTAGCTTTTGAGGAAGATACTGTTGCAGCTCAGAAAGGAGTGAGATGACCTTTTCTGTGACTTCACCTTCAACTCTGTGTGGCAAGAAGGCAGTGATTCATACCCAACTCTGTGAACCCAAGGGCCTCAAGCCACACTCAAGCCAAAACATCATTCCATGTTAAGTATTTGGTGTTTAAACAGAAGAGCTAAGTAAGAGGAAGAACATTTTTATTTTTAAAAGGTTGACTTTGAGTTTCTTTGCCTTCACACTATCATTTCGTAATCCTCTTTTCAGGACTTTTCACTGCTTTTTAAGACAAAGCAACTGGCCAGAATAATCTGGAAATTACCATCTCTAGGTAATGAAGTATTCTGGACAATAGGTATGAGTGTGTATATGTATGCATGTGCATTTTAACTTGATTAATTATTAAATACATATTTACTAAGCTAGAAAGGAATAGCTGTTTTGTTTGGAATTCTAAAACAAAATGGACTGTTTTAGCAGAATTTGAGTTTTGCTTGTAGGTTGTTTTTTCACGTACTTTATCACAGGTTTGAATCTCTTCCTTTCCATCCTTTCAGCTTCGTTGTCTCAGCTTTTAAGTTAGCTGTTCTGCTTAGAGATCTTGAGTTCTTGACGTTCGTTTGTAGACTTGGTCTCTGGAGAATGAGAAGATGCGGGTTTCATTGTGATTAATGCAGAGTGGTTGCTTTGGGGAAACTTCTTGCAAAGAGAATATGTCACTTGTTACAGCAGGAAGAATATCATAATTTATATAATTTCACCTCTAGAGAACTGAAAGACTAACTGACTAAGAACTGTTAGTCAAAGCAAATTGTACTTTTCTGAATAACTCAACTATTGAATATATTTTTTCAGTAATCCTGCTTTTTGTTCCCTTTGGGATAATTATATGAAGATACATTTCACAGTCCTGAATCACAGGGGAGTTGTTCTTATGCCCAAATAGTTGAGGCTTCAGAAATGTTGATACAAATGTGATCTGTTCCATTTGATAGAAATTGAATTTATACTCTGGTCTTATTCTTCTCTAGTTATAATGCTTCATGTTGTGATACCTCTAGACAAATAAGGTTGGCTTTGGGAACAGTAGATTGTAACAGTATTTGAAGAAGAGTCTCGGCATCCGGCTGTAGCGCTGCAATAAATCCTGCCTAACCAGCTGCCTCATTAGATGAACACTGCCTGCAGAAAATGTAAAACCAGATAGCCTTATCCTTCTGAGTCCAGAGGGTCTCCTGCTACTTTTGTTATTCAACTCTTATGATCCAGCCAGTTTCTTACTCAATTTCTCCTCTGGAGTTTCAATTCACTGTCAAATACCCATCCTACTAGATAGGAGATGTTTCACTGATGGAAAAACAATCCCTGTAGAACTGTCTTGCTTCCTGAGAGAGTGAGACTCGATGCGAGATCATTAAAGATGCAAGGAATTCAAATACACTGATGGAAAGAGAACTGACTCTGGGTGGTGAACACACAATGTGATATATACATGATGTATTACAGAATTGTACACCTGAAATCTATGTAACTTTACTAACACTTGTCACCCCAATAAACTTTAATTGAAAAGGAAAAAGAAAGATGCAAGGAACAAAACTGGTACCTTTGGATAGAACTTAATATTTCAAATTCTGCCTGAGCCTATTTTTGGATAAAATAAAATTGCCAATTTTTCTTCACTGGTGCTCATATTAAAGTTGAAATTCTTTGGGCATCACTTTCTTCTGGAAAATATCTGCTTTATAACTAATTGCATGTCACTCTGAAGATCGGTGTAGTAAGAAGGGTTTAAGAAGAATGGGAACCTCATGCTGATGGCTGACAATGGGGGACAGTGCTGGGGAGATTCAGGTTGACGTTGGTGGCTTAGTTCAAAGTCTTTAAGGAGAGCCTTTTGCAACTACATAGGTGGCCAGACGCAATTGGAAAGATAGGGTTTTGAACCTTCCACAATTTCAGCTTAGTTGCCAAACATTTTTTCCTTGAACTTTTGGCTTAGAACAAAGCTATTAAGTAAAATTCTGAGTTTAATAAAAAATTGAGTAATTTTTTAAAGTACAGCAAAATATTTTTATATGGTTGTAACTTAAAGCAAAACAAAAATGTATTAATTAGAAAAATAAAAATTGGCTGTTACTGTAAGAATTTCCTTGTCAACTACAAAAATAAATTTTAAAACTAAATAAATACATTTTTTTAATGTTCTTCATATAAAAAGGTGTTTACATGATGGGAAACACTGAAATTCTTTCTCAACTCTTTACTTTAGAAAAGCAATCTGTGGAAAATTTAAAATATTACATAAAAATCATAAGTGTTTTCTAGTTGATTATTTCCCTCTTCATAAAACTGACATTTCTACGTAAATGGTACAACTAAAGGAATCTTCTGTGCCCTATAGTCTCCTCTCAGCCTTCAGCTATGTAACCATTATCTTAATCTAATAATGGTTTTAATTAGATTTTGGGTCAAAGGAAACACTTAAGCTGGACTGTGCTGACAATGTTATTAAATGGAGACATAAGATGATTACAGTGAATTAAAGGAAATAGCTTCTATGTTCAGGGCAAACTCTTTATCTTGGCATTCAAAGCCTTTCCAGTTATTAGCCCCCCTTTTCAGCTGCACCTCTTTTCACCTCTACAGAAATTATATCATTCTGACAAACTGGATTACTTGTCCTTTAAAAAAACTTAATCAGTTATCATATCTGTGATTGTAATTTGATGCCTAGAGTAAGATGCAGCTCTCAAATGAGCTATTTGGCCAGAAATTCTCATTCCTAAGATAAGATCTCCTCTTAACTCCTTGAATTTACTACTCTCTATACTCTCCCTGAACATCTCATCCAATTCTGATCTTTATCAAAGATCTGGCTCTGATTGCCTTCCCAGCTGCAGACACACAATTCCTGGCTTCATACAGAACATTTCCTCAAAAATGCCCTGCTGGCACCTGAAACTTAGCACACTGGAGACAGAATTAAGTCTCTTCTGAAGGCATTTCCACCCCTTTCCCAACGCGGGCGTCATCTAATCAATACTCATTCCTGAACTTCAGAAACCTATTTGCTGTACAACTTATTGATAACATAGCCCAGGTGTCTGTATTTCCAGTGATTTTCTATTCTATTTTTCTCGATACCTCTAACCAAAAATCTTATAGCTGACTCCTGACCTATTACCTCTCCCAACTCATTCTCTCCACTGCTGTCAGGATTATTTTTCTAAAATATAGACTGGAAGTAATATATTACTTCTACCCAGAAACCTTGACTTTTTATTGTCCATAGCAGTGCTGCCCAGTAGAAATATACTGTAAGCTACATATGTAATCTTAAATTTTCTAGTAGCTACATTTAAAAAAAGTAAAATTAAACAGATGCAGTTAATTTTAATTAATATATTTATTTAACCTAATAGCTCTAAAATATTTCAACATGTCCAGTATAAATTATTACTAAGATATTTTACTTTTTTTGTGTGTGTACTATGGTTTTGGAGTCCAGAGTGTATTTTACATTTAACAGCCCATCTCAATCCAAACTAGCTACATTTCAAATTCAGTGGTCACATGTGGCTAGTGGCTCCTATATTAAACAGTGGGGGTCTATAGCATAAAGTTTCAAGTTCTTGGTCTGCAATTCTGGGCCTTCCACAATGTCAGCTCCCACCCTGCATATTGCAACGTCTCCCCCCTCACCGAAGCCCCAGCTACATATACTTGTCTGCCGTTCTTTTCCTTTCATTACTCTTCCCTGTCTGTGGAAAGCTGACTTACTTTCCAGGGCCTAATCTGAATGCTACTTCCTGAGAGAAGGCTTGCTCCATTCTCACAGTGCCCCATAAGCATTAACCACTTGCTCTTGACCCTTCTGTAGCAGCAGTTATGGGAGCCGTTTGTCTAGTTCCTGTGGGGGTGAGTATCTAGCCGCCCACTGGAAGGCGAGCTTCTCAGAGGCAGGACTCTACCTCTCTCAGCCCTCTGTTTTCTAGTGTTTATTGTGGCCTCCGTTTGCTCTTAGGGATATTCTTAACCTTTGCTGTTGTTGTCTTGGTATCTTAAGCAATTTCTCCTTGGATGTTGTTTTCTTTACCTCTAAATGAAATGTCCCTTTATATCAGGATTCCCCTAATTAAAACGTGTTCTCTCTTTTTGTGGATTGAAGCTTTTGCCTATGCAAGAGAGGAAGTATTCATTTCCTTGTAGAAATAACTGCCTAATTAGTGAATTAAACTAGGTTTCTTTCAAATGTACATGTAGTAGGTTATTCTAGTTGCAGCCTGATTTTAATCCCAAATATGACTCTTCATGTTATATAACTTGTTCTTTGTAAAGATATATATATATATACACACACACACACACACACACACACACACACACTAAGGCTTTTTTCCCACCAGTTTTCCTGAAAATTTTATGTTTCTTAAATCTCTTTTTCCCCTAAAGAGATTTAGCCAGTGGAGTTTCGCTTGAGTTCTTTTTCCCTTGTAAAAAGCAAACTGGTGCCTGAAAGGTTGTGCTCTATTCTGGGTGAAATCTGATTAATGTTGAAGGGTTGTGTCAGGTCAAACTCTATAACCTGCTGACAGATTATTTAGTGAGTGCCAGGATCAACTCTCAACATAGCGCAGATTTTAATGGTTTTCTCATGAAAACCATTTGTAGATGAAACCGGTTTGTATTTAAAGTTAATTGTGGCTCTTAGTTAAGAAGAAATTCTTTCCTCGAGCATGCAGTAGTTTGCAAAGAATGAATGATTCATCAGATGGAGTTGTGAGGATTATAATTGCATTCTGTTTTAACACAAATTGTTGGCATCTTAAATCGTAGCAAAATCTTACCCCATTTAAATAAGAATTCCTCAAAAGAAGTTCCTATTAAATAAACTCTTTTAAATTCTCTTATGAATTTCCAGATATTGTCACAACTGCTTGAAAAAACACAGAAAAAAAGTAATGCTTCTTCCTGGTAGGGTAGGCCTCATCCTTGATGCTTCCCTTTCTCTTACCATTGCTGCCTCTCCCTTCATCCACTTCACCTGTAAGTCCTTTGGTGTCACAGGATCCTGAACGTCTTCTGTACTCTTAACTGCACTGCCGCCAGTCACGACTGAGCTGAGACAGACTCCTGACTCATCCCTTCTCTCCGCTTTTGCTCTCTACACAGCAGACAGAATGATCTTTTTTTTCTTTTTTTATTGTTATCACTATTACTATTTAAACTTTGCATAATGGAAAATTTCAAATATATATCAAAGTAGAAAGGTAAGTGCACCTCTCTTTGAACTTCAGTTAGTTATCCATTCATGGCCAATCTGGTATCATCTCCTCCATCACTTCTCCTCCCCACCCCCCACCCATTATTTTGAAACAAATCCCAGACACCCTATCTAATCAACTAATATGGAATTGCCCCAAAGTGAACTTTGACTTATTGGTTGGTCACAAAAGGTGGGAAAAGTTGCTGCCCCAATAGTGATGTTATTTGTCACCCTCTTTACTGTCTTCCGGTCCTTTTTCCTCTTATTTTTTTCAGGATGTTTCATTGTTTGATAAATGCCATTATCAGAAAAATAGTTTCATGTGTCCATTTCACATTAAGCCATTTTTTCAGGGATGCATATACAGGCACTCGCTTACTTTTGTACCAAGTAATGTTTAAAATGTGTGAGAGTTGAATGTGCAAAAGATGTAAATGTGTATGTGGGGAGGATGTTTCTTGCTCAGAAAGCCTTAAAAATTATAAAATTCCTAATTAACATTTTATAAAAGCAATACACTCATAAAAATAAAAGTCAAACAATACAGAACAATATGAAATAAAAAGCTAAAATCTTTCATTTATTCACTGACCACTTTCAGTCCCTTATTTCCAAAACAACTATTAATACTTCTTATAGATCCTTCCAGAAAACCTTAATAGGGCCGGCCTGTAGCTCAGGTGGTTGGAACGCAGTGCTCCTAACTCTGAGGTCGCCTGTTCGATTCCCACCTGGGCCAGTGAGTTGCGCCCTCTACAGCCAAGATTGTGAACAACAGCTCTCCCTGGAGCTGGGCTGCCATGGGCTACCATGTGCTGCCAGAAGTGGCCGGTGGCCAGCGTGAGTGGCTGTGGGCTACTGTGTGCTGCCGTGAGTTGTTTAGAGCGCTGTGCTCTTAACAGGTTGCCGGTTTGATCCCCACATGGGCCACTGTGAGCTGTGCTCTCCACAACTAGATTGAAACAACTACTTAACGGGTCCTGGAAAAACACACTTAAGTAAATAAAAAGTTAAAAACCTTAATAATGCATATAGCTGACTTTTTTTCTCTCAGTTTGTTTGAATTTAGTAGACAGAAATTGGTTTTTAATGTTGAACAACTAGCTTGGTGTTTTGCAAAGGGGTTGAATAGGAGACGCTATGACGTCGACTTTGAAAGTCTTACTGACTTTCTTGCACACTGGTTTCCTCTGGGTAAAGGAGCCTTACACAGACTGACCTCATCAGTAGCTCTATGGACCCCTGGAATTCTCTCTGTATAGCAGTGCAGCTCAATAGAAACATATGAGTAATACATGTCATTTTGAACTGCCTAATATTTACATTAATTAAAAACAGGTGAAATGAATTTTAATAATGTATTTGGCACATTATATCCAAAATGTTATCTCAACATGTAATCAGTGTAAAATTAATGAGATAGTTTACCTTTTTTCTCATGCCAAGTTTTCAAAATCCAGTGTGTATTTCATACTTAGAGCACATCTCAGTTTGCATCAGCTTCATTTCAAGTGCTAAGGAGCCAGCCACGTGTGGTAGTGGCTGTTGTATTGGAAAGCATAGCCTTGTATAAGATAGTGGTTGTCTCTGAGGGCGGAGAAAAGGGAATGGGTTAGAGTCTTAATTTTGTTCTTCATTTTAGTTATTGACTGATATTTAAAGTTCAAAGTTTCCTACTTTTGGTATTAATGATTTCCAGCTCTGGCTCAGTTGTGTTATCACTAGCATCAACACTAAAAAAAATCATTTTTAATTTTTAAAAAATACAACAAACCGGAATAACACAAATACTTCTATACAAAGATAGCAGTCCTGCTGAAATTGAACTGTTGGCTGGTGGGCAATGCCACCTATGGTAGCTCATGTTTATTCCTCAACATATGAAAGATCAAATTCTAAGTGGAGAATATGGCTTTATGAGTATTAGTGTATAATATATTAAACTTGAGCACTTTTTATGAATTTCAGGGTAAATATGTGTACACCAGTATGTAGTAAAATTAACTGTCAGGAGGAATGAGGTAAGAGTTCCTAGAGGTTGGTAAGAACATCCTTTAAATGTAATTTTTTTTCTTTAAGGGGTTGCAGATGGTGTAGGAGGATGGAGAGACTATGGAGTTGATCCGTCTCAGTTCTCAGGGACTTTAATGCGGACGTGTGAACGGCTAGTAAAAGAAGGACGGTTTGTCCCGAGTAATCCCATTGGAATCCTCACCACAAGCTACTGTGAGTTGCTGCAAAATAAAGTACCTTTGCTTGGTAAGTAGATATGTTCCATGTTTTCTTCTCTGAAGAAGCCCAGGAGATGGTTAACAACAAAACCAAGGAAATAACCTTAACAGCCCTTTTTTCTGAGGCTCTTCCTGTTAACCAGAGTTTGATAGAGAAGCTGTGGGCTAACCAAAATACTTATACTGCTGGGAGGGAATGTGAATAGTAACAAACACGTTAGAAAACAATTGGGGATTACAGAGTAAAGTTACACATGAACAGGTAGCATGTCCCAGAATTCCACCTCTAGGTCTGTACCCATCTGTGTAACAAGAGTAGGTACAATGTTCATAGTAGCATTGTTGATAATAGCAGAAAACTGGGAACAACCTACAAGTCCATTTCTAGTAGGAAAATGCCTTTTGCAAAGGAAGGATATAAAGCTGCTTACAGTCAAGAACATGTTGTTGAGGGAAAAGAGGACATTGCAGAATACTACGTAACAGTCTGATTCCATATATTTCAAATTCAGAAACATAAGGTAAAACTATTATTTAGGGATTCTAAAATATGAGAAAAGAAAAGCAAGTGGTTGTATAACTCAGGATAGTGGTTCTTTCTAAGGGAAGAAGAAAGGGATGGTACCTGGCTTGTAAACTTCAGTTGCTTACCTCTGGGTTGTTTAGGTTGCACCCCAGATTACTAGCAGTTAGCTGATGAGGCGGCGCAATAGCGTGGAACAAAGGAGAGCCCTGCCAATCTTGTATTAGAAAGCGTATAAATACCTAGTGTTTATCTGGTATGCTAATGGAGCATCCTTTGGCCAAACGTCTACATTTGTTTGTTAAATGGTTTCCTGGGAACTTACCCAACAACTCACCCAGCCTTCTAAGCAGACTTTCAGAAAGGATGTTATTAAGTTTCTGCTAATTGCCAGCATCTTTCTGGTTACTAGAAGGCCTCCCTCCCAGTCACCATCCACATTTAAAATCAGCCTCTGTTCAGTGTTAATGAAGAGCTCCACACTGTAAATGCTTGCCTTCAATTTAAATCATTGGTGAGAAGGGGTTCTTTTCATCATGCTGCGATCTTCTGTCTTCTCCATGCTTCTTTCTAACTGAAGGCAAATCTGTATTGAGGTTTCAATATACCGCTTTGTCTTAATCTGCTATTTTGGACATGCAGTCTGGAGCCTGCACAGTGAAACAGCCGAGATTCTAACACCTGTCAACTTGCCATATGACTTTGGGCAAACCACTTAACCTCTGACCCCCTTGCTTCATATGTCAATTGGAGACGTTTTTTTGTGAAAAGAAATGACTTAAAGCTTCATGCAGTAATCCGAAACATGTTGTTGAAGGAAAAGAGGACATTGCAGAATACCATCTACTAGTCTGATATTTAACAGAAGCCTGCAAACACAGATTCCAGGGGCCTGACTTGCGTGTTCCTTGAAGCCTCTTCCGACCCCTTCTCCCCCTAGGCTTTCACTGTGACTTGGAATAGCCAGTTACAGAACAGCAACTGTCTAAAAGCTTAGTTTTTGCTAAATTTCTTCCTCATCCCTACTTCCCTTCCTATTTATCCTCATATAACTGGGAGATCTTAATAAAATAAGTTTAAGGGACATATTAAGGTTTTCTTACATTGAATATTATAATTTTTTCTCCTAAAAGACATGTTGAAGTAATCCTTCGTTACCATATTTGACACATAAACGTACTTCT
This sequence comes from Rhinolophus sinicus, assembly GCF_036562045.2. Taxonomy (NCBI): domain Eukaryota; kingdom Metazoa; phylum Chordata; class Mammalia; order Chiroptera; family Rhinolophidae; genus Rhinolophus; species Rhinolophus sinicus. Next base: position 33,406,671 of record NC_133765.1, read on the forward strand.
CTCACATAATCTACACATCTCTACGCTATTTGTAACTAAACACATTTTGGCAAAGACAGGCTGCTGAGTTTTATTGAACCTCAGATATAATTGCAAATAATTAACTTTACAAGATTAGGTAATCCTTTTTTCTTTAATCCAGCAATTGCTAAAAAGCCTATAACGTTTCCAATATGAAGGGCAAACCGATAGTAATAACCGCTTATTTCCTGAGACTTCCTAGCTGCTTTTAGATCTAGGTTGGCATCATAGGCTGTTAACATCTGTTTCCTCAGAAACCCTTCTGTGGATTTAGGTCTTACGAAGCCGACATATCTTAAGAATTCGAGGGGTCACTTCTAATAAGGTATTCCTTTCTCTCTTTGCTACACAAAGTCTTAGTAGTTGTTTACAAAATAAAGGACCAGTGATAAAAATATTTCCACTGTAGCATGAGGGATTTGTCTGGACTAGTCAGTCATCTGAACATCCGACGCTGTTGTTTTCCTAGTACCTCTTTTCTTCTTTTTTGCCTGCTTGTTCCTCTCCAAACACCTAAGAATGAGCTCTTCTCCCATTTTGGGGCTGTCAGGGCCTGAGCCACGTGCACCTGTCAGTAATTTGAAGAGGCAGAGGAGGATGATTCAAAGCCCAGATGATTCTTTAAGGCCAGGCTTGCTTTTGTTGGTGCTGCTTTGCATATTAAAGCATCTGAGGACCATTTTGATCCTAACTCAGCGGGTTACTGCCACAAGGGTAGCAAAATGATAGCCTGGGTTTGTCAGTAATAATGAGTCAACGTGAGTCCTTACTGCAGCAGAAAATTCAAGGCTGTGCTACTTATCTGTCATTTTTCGTTCTCAGATTTATCCCATCAGCTTTCAGACCTTTTGTGTGATGATGATTCTGTTGATGATGATTCAAGCTTCTGTGTATTGAATAAGGAAGGAAGGGTCATTGGTGATCTCAGCTCTAATATAAGCTGTGGAGGATACAGTACCTGTTTTTCTTTGACATTTAATGGTAGAGACAGGGTAGTTTATTTAGTATCAGAGTGTTCGGTTAGTACCCCTGTATAAACTAGAGAACAAGGAAACAGAATTTCTGAACATTACAATGAGACAAATGCTTAAGTGTTTTTAAATTATTAAGTTACACATTTTCATTTAGGAAAAACTAATAACAAAAATTAAATTACCCATAATCCCACTATGAAAACTATTAACATTTTAGTTATTATGCTCCCTGAAACTTTTCTATGTATGTTTGTGCGTAGAATAGTGATGGTAAGAGGAGTTGAATCCGTTGTGTGCTCACAACGGCCCCATGAGGTAGGCTGGTAGGTACTTTTAGTCATCATTTGTTAGGAAGAAACAGGCCTAGAGGGAAGAAGTGCTTACTGGCAGTCAGACCGCTAGAAAATGATGGAGCCCTGGGATATGGCACAGCTTGTTCCACAGCCTGTTTATTTTGTTTTATTTTGCTTTTTAACTCATCTTAACAGTTTAGCCTTTGCCTACTATTGCTTTTTAAAATTTTTTAAATAAATTTCACTCTTTTTGATGTACACTTTTTAAGTTTATCATTTTTTTAAGGAAACTTTAATACTAGCTTGTAGTCTACTTGTTTCACTGAAGTTATCTTTCCTTTTCAAATATATTTCTCTAGCAATTTTAGTGGCTGTCAGAAAGCTAACACTTAATATGTATTATAAGTGCTTGACATGATTTAACTAATTTTATCCTCACAAACAACTCTTTAAGATAGTTACTGTTATCCCTATTTTTATAGATGTGGAAACTGAAGCACAGAGAGGTTAAGTAATTTGCCCTGGACCACACAGCTAGCAAGTGGCAGGGCCAGCATTCATACACAGGCAGGCTGACTTAAGAGAATACTCTTTAAGTGTTATGGGATAGTGTATAGCCTGCCATTGCATGGACGTACTGTAATTTATTTAATCAATCCCTTAATTTTTGATGTTGAGGTTATTTCCATTTCTTCCTGATCTTTAACGGTGTTTTGTGTACTTAAGTCTTATTTGCATCTCTAGTTATTTTCTTAGAATAAATTCTCACCGGTGGAATTGCTAGATCAAAGCCTATGCACCTTTTTCAGGGCTCTATTGCCCTTTAGAAAGGTTTAGTTTTCCTCTCTCACCACCATGGAATGAGAGTGACGTGTTCACTACACTTGTGACAACACTGCATTATCTTCTTTGAATTCTTGTTAAGCTTATAGGCAAAATGGGGAGTAGTGCGATGATCATTTCTCATCTATTTCTTGGTGAACTGCTTATTTTTCTATTTTGCCATTTTTCTGTAGGTATAGATTTAAATTTTAGTAGCTGAAAGTGATCTTACTAATTGTACTAACAGTCTTTTGGTCTGGGGAAGGTCATGTGAGCTGTGTGCTGCAAAGATTACCCAGAAGCTTTTTGCTCTCTGCTTGGAATGTGGTCTCTCCTATCTGAGCATTAGTAGTCTCTGTAAAGTGAACAGGTTGATTCTATAAGCAACCTAGGAAAATTGGTCTTGTTATTTCACAATGAGTCAGTCCCCAATAAAAGTTCTTCATGACCTCAACAGATGGAAATCTGGTAAAAATTGTAGTTGTGTGCCCTGTCTTAAATGTTAGTGAATTTTGTGGAGAAGGCTTCCTGCCAATGACTAATGAGAAATGTCAGGGAAACGTAAAATTCTCATTCTGGCATTTAAGTATTAAAACTTAATATCTCAACAACATGCTTTTGAACATTTGGCATAGATTAATAACACTATTGAAACAAATTAATGTGGTTAAATATCAGCCATTTTTATTGTTTTCTTTCTGCAAATGGAAGAATTCAGATCGTCAGTGGCCCACTTACTATGTGTACTAAAAATCCCTTTTTCTTTCCTTGACATTTGGACTCTGGTCAGATTACTATTGACATTTGTTGGGGATATGGAGCATAACTAAGCAAAGGAGGTTCAAATTACGGGATGTTGCTCTTTGTGGGGGGTAATTTGATAAAAATGTGTATACAAAGGCAGTCTGGTAAGAGAAGCTAAACGGAGATCGTTTTTGTTTTTAGGTAGCAGTACTGCCTGCATCGTGGTGCTGGACAGAACGAGCCACCGCTTGCACACAGCCAACCTGGGCGATTCAGGCTTTCTGGTTGTCAGGGGTGGCGAAGTTGTGCACCGGTCAGATGAGCAGCAGCATTACTTCAACACTCCATTCCAGCTCTCAATTGCACCACCTGAGGCCGAGGGAGTCGTCTTGAGTGACAGGTAATCTCCCTTCTCAGCCATTTAGTGTGAACGGAACATGGCTCACTCATAGGTTCGTCCCCATCCCCCTTAACCACAATGGACACAGGCAATTTCTGTTCTCGTGTGAGAAAAGAAGGCACATTGAGAATGTTCTCATTGGGAGCTTTTAGTTTGACTTCAAAAGCTATTTTGCTTGAACTTGATATTGCGGCCAAGTGCAATTCTGATAAACACCCAATAATTTGACAAGAATGTGAAAGTACTATTTCAGGCTTATAGAATATTAGTTTTTCATATCAAGACCACGTGGTACATATGGTTGTATTTGTTAAATTGTGTGGGAGAGATGAGTCATTTTTCATACATGTCATTGCCTGTACAAGATTTTGCACACGTTATTAGGGAAGCATGCGAACAGACGTCTGCTTTATTTATCAGAATAACTTCCTGATTCTCAGGGCCTTCTAGTACATGCATCAGAGAGAAATTGCAGTCCATATAGCACCTGTGAGAGCCAAGTTAAATTGCAGGAAATGGAATCAGAAGTGGTCTTGGGTATGTTTTGCAATGATGCTGTTTGAGGCGTTTGTCTCTTTTTCTTCTGACACCTTCTCTCAGTTCATTTTTAAATTGTCAGGAAAACTTTCCAAGATCATTAGTACTTTTTTGAATCAACATTTACAGTTTATCTTCACTAAGATCAGAGTACAGAATAAGGCGAAGATAGTCTCAGATTTCACTGCCTGTAACAACCTTATAGGACCTGGCACAAACATTGTTGGCAATTCATAAATGTTGTTAAATGAGTAACAAGACTTTTATAAGAATAGAAGCATTCTGGCTAGTGCCTATAGTTCTTATGAAGCCAGATCTTAAGTCCTAACCAAGATAAAATGACTATTACTGCCATCTTTTAAACTAAAATGAGCATATTATATGATTAGGTATTCAGTATTGCCCATCTGAAGGTCTATTGTTGACTCCTAGAGAGAAGCATTTTTTGCTTTCAGATTAAGGCAGATTACCATAATTGGAAGAATATTTGATTGTGGGCTCTTTTTCAGTTGACTGTAATACACATTAATATTTGCCATATTGGAGTGGGGAGGGCTGAGAACTCCAGTGCCTTGGTAGATATCAAGCTCACCTAACAGTTTCTGGAGAACAGAGTTTTAATTTCTTTATTTGATTCTTCTCCTTTTGGTTTCTGAGTGCCAGAGCAGCCCTGCTGTATCTCACGCTATCTTTGGGACAGTCTAGTTAAGGCAGCACTCACCCTGGCCTGCCAGCGAGGTGGAGGTTGCTTCCCCTGGAATCCTGAAACAGCTTGCTAGCATGTGATTTCAGCTCGTGTTTCAGTGCAGTCAAAAGTTTCCAGCAGCACAGTATGTTCAATCAAAATGGGCAAAATTGCAGCTGGCGGAACACCAAGCTCATGGGTGGGAGTGTTGGGAGAAGGGGACAAACTGTCCAATGGTAGTGAGTCTTTCGCAGGCAGAATAGCAAAGGACACTCCTGAGAAAGAAAAACCTCAGCATAAAATAGAGCTTCGGTGCCAACCTGGTCATGAATCTAAGCTTCTAGAATCTGATTAGCCTCCAACGACTGAGCAAATGTGAAGTGTCTTATAGTGTTTCTCTTAATTCCACAGAAGAAATCAACATGGTTTCCACCAGTTTTACAGACTTTTTTTTTCTTCCTGCTGTATGTTACTTCCTTAGCTATCAGTCGATCTTATCTATAAAATACTATTTTAACTTTAATTTATAGGTTTTCCTTTAGTAGCTGTTTTTACAAAATATTCATTGTATAAGCATATAAGTAAAAGTTAGTTTGTTTCTTGCCAGAGCCCATCACAGAACTTTTAGATGTGCCACTTCTTTCCTTAGTCAAGAGAAGATGAACCAGAAATTTTTTCAGTGCACTTTGTGTAAATCCCCAGCAGGCATGGGCAGGCTGTATTTCTATGTTTTCTCTTCACAAATTTTACAATATGTTGCTTACACGGGTTTTAGGATTTTTCTGTCAAGCTTAGTTAGGGTGCTTTCATACACTCCCTTCCGGATTAGTGTGTGATTTTTTTTCTCCTGGCTCTTGTTCGCTAATTGCCGGTTAAGGCATATTATCAGGTATCTCACCTTTCCCTCACCTTGGAGGCCTGGAAGCAGTGAATCTGGCCTTTGGAAGTGACTTAGAATTAGCCTCTGGGGGTGTGGGTGGGAGGGGCGTTAACTCTGAATATATGATCTTTTCTCTTCTCCCCACCTGGGTTTTTTCCCATTCTTTATGTCTTTCTTCAGGTGTCATCAGAGGAAAAAATCTCCCATCTGTCTTTTTAAAAGTTTTATACAAAAAGATGTAGTGAGGGGTGGCTGGTTAGCTCAGTTGGTTAGAGCGCTGTGCTAATAACACCAAGGTTGCCGGTTCGATCCCCGCATGAGCCACTGTGAGCTGCGCCCTCCTTTAAAAAAAAAGGGGGGGGAGTGAGAACTCTACCTCCTATACCTGCCCCCAGCCAAACATTCTCTCCTCAGAGGCAGCCACTGTTATCTGTTTCTTTGAATCCTTTCAGATTTATTCTCTGCATATAAAAACATCCGTATCTATGGGTATCTCTCTCTCTCTGTGTCTTGTGCATGCGCACACAGAGTCTCTACCTTTCTCCCTTCATTAACAATGTATTACAGAGTTGTGTCTCCGCCCCCCCCCCCCAATTTGGAGGGTCGGTTACTTTTTCTTCGTTCATTTAGTCATTCAACAGATATTTCTTGAAGAACTGCTGTGTGCCAGGCACACTAATAAATAAATGCCTATGCGTGATGAGCACTTTGTAAGCCCTGGGAGACAGACAGACCTTACTCTGCCAGAGTTAGTATTATTTAGTAATACTAACATCATATTACTAGTAATATACTAGTAATTACTAGTACTATAGTAATAAATGTCATTGCAGGTATTTCCTTTGCGTGCATTCTTACAGGATTTGCATGCTCTCCTCCCCAGTGCTCGGTCAGTTGTTCCACTATAATACAGCTTCCTGAGAGCCAGATTCAAGCCTGCAGGGAAATTGATGGGTGGAAAATGAATACCAGAGGATGGAATGTGGCTCTAAAGAATTAGGAAATAAAGACTCATTTTCATTAGGATTTTAGAGGCATGTTAGTATCTGACTCAGAAAAGAACACTCCCTCTTTTTAACCACATATGACAAATCATCAAACTATTTTACTTGGTAGTTTCAGTTAAGTTTTTGAAATACATATATCAGTTTTTAGTTTTTAATTTTTTTCAAGGTTAGGAATTTCATAATGACTGGTTTTTATTATTGACTCAGTTATTATAAATAAGTTTTTCTTAAAGCCTCATTACATTATAACATAGTGCCTGTTGGAAATTTTGAATGGTATTTCTAAAAGGCTTTCTTAATTTTGCCTCTATCCTGTCCTTGTCATAGCCCGGATGCTGCTGATAGCACGTCTTTTGATGTCCAGTTAGGAGACATTATCCTGACAGCGACAGATGGACTCTTTGACAACATGCCTGATTATATGATCCTTCAGGAGCTAAAAAAGTTAAAGGTAATTCACTTAAAGGTTGACCCTTGGAAGCAGTGGCCCTCTCTGGGCAGCTGAGTTTTCTTGATTCAGTTGCATTGTCTCTTTTTGTAGTTCTGGAAAGGACTATTTTTGTGAGTATAGGAATATAATAGTTCTAATCTTTCAAGTAATTGTAAACGGAAATATTCACAACTGGAAAACTTGAGGGGAAAAGGCTTGTAACCCAAGTCTTTAGTAGTTAGGTAAAGGTAGGAAAAGTCCAGATGAAGAATTTTCTTATTTGTATTTTGTATTATATTTTAATGGTATTTAACGGTCTTGGCTCTTGGTTGTCCTTTTCTCCTTTTATTCGCATAACAAACCCAGCAGGTGTTGAGGCTGGGAAAGATAAGAAATCATCATACCAGAGCCAGCTAAGGAAGGCCTTGTGCGAGCTGAGCTATCACCAGTAATGAAATAGTTCAGACTTGACTCATACAGAGAGTGGAAGGAAGTGAAAAGAAGTCTTTCCATATTCTCCTGGCTTTGTAAAAAATACTAACTCCGGGAAAAGTTAGCCTTTTCTCATGTTTTTACCACTAACCAGTATAACTTGAAGTAAGTTTCTGAACTTTTTCAGCACTATTTTCCTCACTTGTAAAATGGGGATACAGAAGAGTCTGTTTATAGGGTTGTGGTGAGGATGAACTAAGACCACCAGGCCTCTGTGGGGTTCAGTGAAGGCCAGATGTTGGCACGTGCTGGCACTGTACTGTATAGGTGATAGTGTGGAAGCAGAAGTGACACATTGCCCTGCTCTCTGGAGCTTATATCCTAGTGGAGGAATGCAGATAATACAGAGAAAGAATCTGCTACAATGTCGGCAGTAAAAAGGAAGAAAAATAAAGCAGGGTGAAGGGGTGGAGAATAGAGAGAGCTGCTGTTTTAGAAAGACTGGTCAGGGAAGGCCTCTGAAGGAGGTGACATTGAAGCAGAGGCCTATTATTATTTATACTGAAACTGTTCTGAGTCTTAGAGCTCCAATTGACCTTGTGCCCCATCCCCATTTTACAGATGAGGAAGTTGAAGTAGCAAGGGTAAGGCTATGGCTCAAGACAATACAGCTAGGCAATCTCACTGCGATACAAAATGCTGAAGTGTTTTTCAGTAGGGTAACTGGCAGCTCTTACTTAGAGAGCAATCTGTGGTTGGCCAGGGGTGCATTCGTAAGCAAGGAAACTTGAGGTTATCTCTGAAGTGCTGTCAAAATTCGCCTTTTCAGTCTCATCCCATTTTAGCAAAAATACCTTAAGAATTTCAAATGGGGGTGGGGGGGGGAAGCAAAAGTGAAAATCTAAACTTCAGGGCCCAAGGCAAAGGACTTTTTGTGTGGCATCTCATGCAGGCTGCACTGGTTGTCTCGTTCATTTTAGTCAAGGTGTAATGAATGGTTTAACGTCTTCTCGAACTGGAATAAAACTTAAGTGGTGGAAACTATGGTTAGATAAATGTTAGTCTTAAAAAGTGATATTTGTAAGAAGTTTACTTGAATACAGAAATCATATGGGGCATTATGGTAAAAATAACTCCCTCCTGCTTCATCTTAGAATTCAAATTATGAAAGTATACAACAGACAGCAAGAAGCATTGCTGAGCAAGCTCATGAGCTGGCCTATGACCCAAATTATATGTCACCCTTCGCACAGTTTGCATGTGACAACGGATTGAATGTGAGAGGTAAGCATTCTTTCGGAAAGTCATAAGGACTAATTGGGGACATAGTAAGACGGAAACATTCTGGGCTGTGGGGTGAGGTACACTAGACCTCTGGGTGCTCGGTGGAGGACTACGGAGGTGTCCTCTCCCAGTGGTGAGCCAGTGGCTTTGAGCATGGTCAGCAGGCCTGAACACTGCAAGGAAAGAGCAAGTGCGTGTCATCCTGTCTTCCCCACAGAGGATTCCCTTCAGCAGTGAGCTTCATTGGCTATAGAGGCAGGCGGGACCTGAAGCCCTTTACTGCCACCACTGCACTGCTGGGACCTGAGCCCAGAGGGCCTCCGAGCCCTGCCTGGAGGGACTGGACATTCCCAGCAGTTCAACATTCTGCCCTTCACGGGTCTGACATTTCACTTCTGCCTTCCTCTGGCTTTGTGGGACTCATTGACAGTAGTTGCCTGCCAAACTGCCACAGCAGGTTTTGAAGAGGGAAGCAGTGTTAAACTGTTCTTGCTTGAAGAGTCCTATCTACTGAGGGATGTGTAACTTTGGGAGCAGGCCAGTAGCTCAGTCTTAGAGCTGGGATGACATGTTAGCATACCAGAACTACTAGAGTTGGTCAGTTTCTTGCTGATATAATATTATGACATGTAAAGCATTTCTTAGCCCTCCAGGAAATATTAAAATAGAAAAAAGCACATGCCATTGCTGTTTGGCAGAATACAAGACTATTCCTAGTTTCAAAACTGGCTATGTTTGTCCAAATTAGGATTGTGGATAGAAGCATATAACTTTCTCGTCAGGCAGAATTTATCTTAACCAGATTTTCTCTTTACTGTAATTGCTATAAACATAGAATATGGTGTCCATTTTAACAGAGCTCCTGTTGTAAAGGAGCAGGAAAGGTTTTTTTAAAGCTTCAGTTAAATTGCATGTAAATGTCTTGGTGTTTTTTGTTTATTTCTGTCAAATTTTGTTTTCTTTTCTCTACTAGAGTATATTGACAAACCATACCTGCCTGAATTGCAAGCATTTGCTTGACTTTTCCTTTTAAGATACATGAATACATTGTCATTTTTATTTTAGGTGGAAAGCCAGACGATATCACCGTCCTTCTTTCAATAGTGGCTGAGTATACAGACTGACTCGCCTAGGTGTCAACTCCTGCCTTTCTTTCCTCATCCCAAATTCTCCTCTGCCGTGTGTGCTGATCCTGCGGGCAGGACCACGTTTCTTTGCCACTTATCTCAATGGCTGGTGATGTAAGCCTTTTGCCTGTCTTTGAGACCCCGTTGAGATCTTTGTTGAAAACCACTACTGTCATTCACTAGCCCATATCTGCCAGCAAGTTTGAAGAGAATCAAGATTTGAAGATTGACTTTTACTTCTCATTGTCCTTTCTGTGTTGGGATGGAGGTTTTCAAAGCCAAAATGGCTATTTTCAGAAATGGTGGAAGTATTGAAGAAAATGAGTAATGTTGGTAAAGTGAATTCAGAATTACAGTGTGTAAAAGGGATTTTAAAACTCTTAACACAAATTGTATGTTATGATACATCTACTAGAGACATAAATTACTCATGGAAAGAAGTGTTACACTTGTACTCTACAGTCTCTGTTATGATTGGGTGTGGCTTTATGTTTTCATTATAAACTCCTATTTTTCAGGGGTTTATAATTCTGTAAAACATTGCTCTGGATTATGAAATCTTGATCCCAAGAGCTTTTTTATTACAAATTGGAAGAAAAATTCAATTTAGTTCTATGGGTGCAAATGTTTCATGGTTTTTAAAAGATGCTTAATTGTGACCTGTGATCAGAGTTTGGCAGTTTATTGATTAGTCCAAATCACATGAGTGGCCTGATCTGCAGGAGGGGTGCAGGCGGCTCTTTACGCAAATTTTTTAATGGAAATATTGCTCAACATAAAACTCCTCACAGCCTAAACATGTAATGTTATGGCTGGAATTCCTCCTGGCGGTCTGCTGTGATGACCGTATGGGAGCTTGGGCCCGTAGGCCTAGTGGGTTGAGAATGGACAGCTGTTACTTTGAATTTTGTTGGCTTCTGGTGGTCATGCTACTCCCAGTGTCACCTCAGACCTTGTATTAGTAGCCTTGCTTTCTGTAGAGCATGCAAGAAATTCAGGGAGGCCGTGTGGAAAGAGCACCGTGGGCAGTGGCAGCAGGACAAGAGTCCACGAAGAAAACTAGTGACGAGCTGACATTCGCATTTGCCCTGCACAGAAATTTAGGGGTTTCTGAATCAAGCTTAATGTTTACAGTTTCCGAATAGCCATCTTGCAGTGTATCATTTCCTTATAAAACTACCCCGCAGTCAGTTTTCCCATTATCTGCAAGCTCAAACTTATTTTTAAGGTTTGTGTACAAGTCGACTGCTGTAAAGATATATATTTTTGGGTCAGTTTTTTTTTCCCTCATTAACTTGGTGGTAGAAAAATATATATACTTAGCAATCTTTAAATTAAAGCCATGTTTTATATATAAGTCAGGTAACATTGGTGTATAGACGAGAATGCAATTAAACCTGATGAGTCTACTTGAGGAGAAGATAGAAAGTCTCTTTCTCTAAAGGAGATACTTACTCCCTGGTTTATTGCATTAAAACTTATGTTTGAGGTTACCTCAACTTGTTTTAAAAGATTTTGTTTTGTGAATTTGTACTGTATATTTGGGTAACTGTCAAGCTTTTGTTTTATTTAAAATTGTTTAACATGTACCATGTACATGTCATTACTATATTTCAATGCATCATGCTTGTAACAGGCATTTCATTTATAATAAGAATGAGTTATTCATTTGTAAGCCGTTCAGTAATTTATCTACTATTCCTAAATTGGCATAATGTTAGATATCTATTTTGAATCACCTTTAATTACATGTCAGAATGCCTTAACTACCCTAACTTGACAAAACAGAATTCTTTGGTAAAGGAGATGGGAAGTGGGCGGGGGTAGAGGGAGACTATTTAATAACGAGAACCCATCGTGCTGTGATAAAACATGGAAGCGTGAGTGGCAAGTGACGGGGTATTTATTTTGCACAAACTATTTGCAGACTCTGTGTATTTTAAAAAAGGAAAGAAAGTTGCATCCAGTAGGGTTTTGTTGGAAGGAGTACATTTATACTTGGGCTGATGGTGTTACTTCTTTTATTAGGTTTTTAATTATTTCTGGTCAGAGGTATGTAGCCTTACGATCTGGATATATTTTGCATTAATTTTTCCAATGCTTACATTTGATTCCTGGTAGAGCAGTGCTGGTTAAGTCACTGGCTTTTCTCTGCCCTCATTTAACCCATCAGACACAATCTTTGTGATGCTTTGTTGGTGGTGTTTTACACAGCTCATTTAATCAACTTACCTGTTTTGGAAATGATTGTTAAAAATCGACAATGTATTTGTACCAGTGACGTTGAAATTCGTGAGACAAGAATTGAGTTTCACAGTGGAACTGACTTTGGCCTGTAGGTTAATGACAAAACATTTTGTTTTCTTTTTTCCCTGTCCTTTTTATGTTACGCACTTAATGTTATGACCGCCAGTGGTCAGCTGGAGTGCTGCTTATCAAGTAACTCGCCTTCCACTCTCAGTGGTCAGAGGCTGTGTTGGACCCGTGCTGGAATTTTCCAGGTCACAGGCCCCAAGTCTCTGTGGGGTATGACTGAGATATACCAGTTGTGGGTCTGACTCTGAACTTGATGTGTGTGTTAATTGTGTTTTAAATCAAGCACTATAACACAGCAACACACACGTTTGCCGCATGTAATGGACTTTTATAACAAAAGAGAATTTGGATTTCTAATTTACAAATTATCCCTCTCTGGATGCACCAAAGACCAGTAAAGTTTATAGCTTTTCCATCTATATTTATAAAGCAATACTGTATTATAAAAATCAATATTTTTATCACATGCTTGAAATTTTTTTGTTCTGTTTTAAAATGTGCACTCTAAACATATCAGAACCTTATTTCTTCCTGTGAACTTAAGCTGCCTGCGCACAAAAAAAAAAAAAAAAAATTTACTGAACGGATATGCAGTGGATTCATAGGCTCTTAAAAACTGAAAGAAGAAATGAAGGGGGAAAACAAGTTATTTGTCCTGAATTACTGTACTAGCTTGATATGGTTGATGGGTACTAAATCACAAAAAAATCCATTCCAGGTGTGCATGTCTGGGGGTTGGGCTGTGTCTAGATTATTAGAAACTAGATTTCAAGCTTTGCATGATGGGAGTGTGTCCTCTCCTATCAGCTGCATTTGTTCTGGATAGAACAGTAGCCTTCAGTACCACCTTCTGTACCACCAACCTACCACATCAAGTAACAAGGCAGGAATTGTGGGAATTTACTGAGTCAGTTTTGTGTGTTTTGGAGATTGTAAACAAGATTGACTAGAACTGTAAATGTTTGTACTTTTGAATAAGTTCTTGGTTCCTTGTCATCTTATACCAGCTATCTTTGGTAGAAGCTACAGCATCCAATTTCCCTGAAAACGATCACATTTTTGCATATAACAAATTTTACAATATCAAAAACAAAATCGGCTTATAAAACTGAAAATACGAAGCAGAAAGCATTTGGATTTTAGTCATAAAACATTTTTTGTAAAATTGAACTTCTCAACTAAAAATTGACAGTGTCCACATGAAAATCCTAACTGTTAGCAGGTAGTTTGTGGCAAAGATGGCTAAATAATGAAGCAAATTTGAATTTGTGTATACTAATGAGCTGCTTTTTTCTGTTGAGACTATCATTATTTGTCTTACCCAAGAGGCAATGACCTGAATTGGATGTCTGAAATATAACTTATGCAGGAATAGTTCTGTAAATACATTTAAATAAACTGTAAAGATATTTAATAAATATAGTATTTATACTAATCTCTGCACTCCTTTTAATTTTGAATAGTGATAAATCAGACACCAGCCCTTGACACAGTTTGTTGGTCTCTCTCGTCCTCATTTCCAAGCCTCTTAGTCAAGCATTGACTCTGTACTTTGTAGCTGTTATTTTCTCTCTTTTCCTAGTTTATCTGCCTGGGCTCTTTTTCACTTGTTGGTTTACTACATCAGTTTAGCTTCCTCAAAAATTCATCAAAATGGACTGATAATTGAATGTAAAATGTAGATGGTTTCCTAGCTGAGAAGCCTTTTGCATCTTCCAAATGGTATGGAGTGAAGCACCAAAAAATCTGGGATCATTTAAATTGAGCGTTCTGTATCCAAATTCTAAAATCCCAATTAAATACAGTTTAACAGTATAACTATCTTTTACAAGCTGATGCTGCATCCAGGCTATTACTGATGATATATATGCCTTCACTGCCTGACCACCCCCCCTGCCCACATCGAGAAGTGAACCAGAAACTCATCCCCTGCAAGGAGACCTACAGTTACTCTAGTACATAAATGTGTCTGTGTAGTCATCTGCATTTGTTAGAAATACGTGAAATTTAGTGTTAATCATTAGTGTAAACATAAGATACATAAATCTTTAGCCTACATGTGAAAGGACTTCTTGAAATTATGTGGGCATTGCCAGTTTCCACAAAAAGCTTGGTGAAAGCCCGTTTTCATTGACTGAGGAACGTTTTGGGATGAACTTGAGTTTTTGTTAGATTATTGTGGGCAGCTCTGACTCATAACAGAGCTCGCTACAAAAGCCAAAGTCATTGTGCTTTCAGAAGTCTGTTCACAGTTCTAAAGTTTACTGATCCCTTCCACCACCTTTGTTCATGAATTCCTCATAAAATCTAAAGGACAACTGCTCCCAATTAACTTTTCCTTGGGAATTGATTGTTTCACAAAGACTTAACAATAAGATGTTATAAAAGTCTAGTTTGTCAGGTTTTATAATTGACTATAAACAGGTTTGGAAGAGGGAGAGGCAGGCATCATAAAAACATTACATAACAGTGGTTTTGTGCCAGAGTTTTTAGTCTGTGCAGGTAGCAAGCTAATTCTTAAAGGGGAAAAAAACACATCTTCCATCTCAGTCCACTCAAAACCCAGGCTCCTGGCAGTGGAGATCACTGCTCTATGTCAGATAATACAGAAATGACTTTTTGGCATCACTTCCATTAAATTATTTTTTTCACCACTGTAGAAAATCACATCTGAAAAATCAGAATAATTTTAAGGGTATCGAAATTTTACAATATATACAAAAAGACTGCAAAGTGTGAGGGAGGTAGCTATATATTTTTATTGACCTTTTTTCCCAGGGGTTAATTTTACTTAAAATCTTAAAATACAAAAAAAAAAAAAAAAAAAAAAAAGGACAAAAAAAAAAATCATGGCATAACATGAGAAAAGATTGCATAACTTTTTACTATATCTGAAGGCACCAAAACTCGAATGTTTGTAATCAAATACAAAAGATACCTGACTACTGGTCACAAGACTCTACAAGCAATATTGTTCACTCCAAATGGCTGCTGAAGTTTACATACCTTTACACAAATGGCAGAGAAAATGCTAAAAGCTCCAGTGTGAACGGACATTGAACTGAAGAATTCGAATGAGCCTTTTTCCTACACGGAAAACTCTTCTGCCTCCCAAATAGCGTAACGGATGTAAAGCAAATTATATACCCATGACAAGCAGGTTTTCCTACATACGGTTGTTGTACAAGATGATTAGAAAAGCAGAAGCCCGTCCTCCGTTTCAAGGAAGTCCAACACAATACAGACTAAGTGTGAAAACGGATTTGAGGTGTGAATGAGTCAGCAGATGGGCAAGGGCGGGGCGGGGGTGTGTGTGCAACTCAGCCATCATTAAGTGTTAGAATGTGGAATAACTGCCATTATTCATGTCCTCTTCACTGTCACTTGCTGTTGCCAGACTGTCAGAAGGGTTGTCCAAGTGTTCTCCCGGATCAGAAGAAAGTGCTCCAAAGAACATGCAAGTAAACTGGAGGGAAAAAATAACTACTGTTTATTCAGAGTAAAAGTTCTCATTAAATGCTCCAGCTAACAGCCCCTTTTCAGACACTTGGCCAATGTGGTCTCTCTAACCTTGACGGTGATGGCTCAGGGGACACCTGAACCTTCATGACTGACCCAGTACTTCCTAAAACAAAACCCTTTCCTGACTTCAGAGGCACACAGCTTGGGGTCAGTCATCTGCTTCTGACGCCCTGGCTCTGCCATTAAAACCCACACCAGGCTTGTGGGAGATGGAGGCACAGGAGATTCTGCAGGCAATTCTGCTTGACTCATCCATGTTCCCTTTCCCACCTGCTGCGACAAGTGGCCCTCCCTCCCTGTCTCTGCCTCACAGCCCCTCCCACGCCTCTCCTTCACTGGACAGGAATATCAGCAATTTAAAATAATGTCCCTCATCTTTAAAATATATAAAAAGCCCCATCCATTCCTCCCTCCAACTATCGCTTCTGCTGTAGAGGTTGTCTACGCTTGCTGTCTCCATTTTCTCATTCTCCTATTCTCAGTCCCATCTAAAAAAGCTCCTGACCCCGCTACTTCACGGATACTGTTTTTATTACGGTCACCAAAAATTGCCACATCCTTCAGCCAATGACCATTTTCAGTCTTCATCCCACTTGATCCTCTCACACTTTCTGCTCGTACCTTCCTCGTGCTACACTCCTGGTCGCTCTTAGACTCTTCAGCTGGCTTGCCCTCTTCTACCCAGCCTTCCAATCAGGGTTTCTTAACCCTAGTGCGACTGACATTTGGGGCCTTGGGTATCTTTGTTGTGGTGTCTGTCCTGTTCATTGGAGAATGAGCAACATCCCTGGCCTCTACCCACTAAATGCCAGCCGCCCTTCCCAAATTGTGACATCCGAAATTGTCTTCAGACATTGTCCAATGTCCTCTGGGGGGCATAACTGCCTCTATTTAAGAACCAGTGCTTTAAATAGCAGTCCTCTGTAACCTCTCCCTAGAATTCATTTACACCTTGGTTGAAATTGCCATCTCTATGCCAAGGAGTCTCAAAGTTAGAATTTGAACTTCAATCCATGTATTCTAGTACCAATTTGATTTCTGCAACTTAACATACCCAAAAGTAAGTTCATGATCTTATGTGAGCATTGAACCTGTTTCTCCAAAGCTATGTCACCCTGATACCTCCTTTGCCCTTAACCCTCATAATCAATCCATCCCCAAGTCCCGCTCCTTTTACCTCTTCAGTTAGCTGTCTACTCTGGCTACTGCTCTCCATCTCCAAGGAATCACCATTTCTCAGATGCTACAACTGCGCTTCCATTCTTGCCTCACTGCACCCCATTCATATAGTAGTTGCAGCTGACGTTATCTTTTTTTCCTTAACTTTTATTTATTTTAAGTGTGTTTTTTCCAGGACCCATCAGCTCCAAGTCAAGTAGTCACCCCAATCTAGTTGTGGAGGGTGCAGCTCACAGTGGCCCATGTGGGGATCGAACTGGCAACCTTGTTAAGAGCACCACGCTCTAAGCAACTGAGCTAACTGTCCAACCCTGAAGTTATCTTTTAAGAATTCAACTCTGTCAGCCCTCCTGTTAAAACCCTTCAAATACTTTATATGGCCATTACATGGCTTGCAGGACTCTTCTGGCATGATCTGGCACTTGTCAATTGCTCTAGCTTCTCCCTGTGCCATTGTTTCTGTCTGGCTATCTGTTCTAAGCACACCTGCCCGCCTCGGTTCCTTAAAACCACCGTGCTCCCTCCATCATAGAGCCTTTATATATGACACATCCACCCAACTCCCACCACTGTCCAAGTTCACTGTCCTAAAAGGTCTTTTATACGGCATAGGATAGTGACTTTTACAAATATTAGTTGTCCTTTCAAATTTCTAATTCTAACTAACAAACTCATCTATCTAAATAATATTGATAGCAAAACAGGCTTGAATAAAACAATGTAAATGTAAAAATTGGGACTGTCATTTGAGATACTTACATTTCTAATAAATTATTTTTATTGTCAGTAGATTTCATAAGGTTTAACCTCATAGCCTTCTGTGAACCTTACCCGACTAGTATAATATCGGTAATGTTAACCGGGACTCCACTATGAAGGAATCTGTTTGTTGGGATAAAATTTACATGGTACTACTAGCAATAAAAGATATTCCAACTAGATTTGAAAAGTGAAATTAGAAGGACAGTTATTTTAGAAATCACTATGACTTTGGCATATTATTTGTATTCAAACGTACGTATGCTATTATAAGCAATCATACTTTAAAACAAGTGATCCAAATCTCCACCTGAATATATTTTTTAGGAATTACTCAATGAACAATTGAACCATTTAAAAATATTTTTTATTATTTTTCAATTACAGTTGACATTCAATATTATATTAGTTCTAGGTGTACAGCATAGTGGTTACACACTTATATAGCTTACGATGGGACCCCCCATAAGTCTAGTCCCCACCTGGCACCATGCACAGTTATTACATTACTGACTATATTCCTTTGCTGTGCTTTACATCCCGTGACTGTTTTTTAACTGCCAATTTGTACTTCTTATACTTGTATTGATATTCTATAAATCAGTCTTTTTTCCATCTCAGACTGGCTTCACCGCTCCCCTATCAGAAAGTAAGAAAATTAATTTTCAGGATATTGGGTATTGGGGACAGGCTGGCGCAGGGAGATGACAAAGGGAGATGGATGATGAGAATTCTTGACTAAGATATGGTCGTGTCTCAACGTCTTTCTTTTACCTTCCTGAGATAGGGAGACCCTGGCACTTCCTCTGTGTCGCTGACACTGCTTTCTGGTACTGCAGTAATGTCTCTGTTCACTCTTTTCACTGTAGGGCTGCCACAGTGTTCCAGTGTCGAGATGTCTGTGAGAGTCTCATTAGGATCAAGCCTTTCGTGTGCTGCTTTTCCTGAGACATACTCCGTGACCTTGCTGTGTTTTTCACCAGCCTTTGAATTTGAACACACCACATCTGACCTGAGGTATTAATAGGGATTAAATGAATGAACTGGTTACTTTGAAATATATATTTTTATATAACTAATGGGGCAATATGGGATGACAATGATAACACTAGTTTAGGGAATATACTGAAATAACATGAAACTGATTGTTTTGAAAGTTAAGACTTACATATATGATTATTTAGAAATTTCTCTCAACAGATTTGAATTTTTCAGTAAAGCAACCCAGTGTGCATGAGACAATCTTATCATATGGTAACAGGGCCAAGTTAGAAAAAAATCAAATAAATTACTATACATCTGTATGATAAAATTTTATGCAGTCATTAAAAAATCACGTTTCTCAGCCATAATCAGTGATATTGGAACATGTTCACAATATAATACTTTGTGGGCAAAAAACAGGATACAACACTACAGATGCTATATGACTCTGATCTTGTTTTAAAATACAAGTATATGCAAAATAAAAAGTCTGAAAGAAAACACAGTGAGCCAGATGCTAACAGTGGCTGTCTCTAGGGACAATTATGGGTGATGCTGCTTTCCTTCTTTGTCCTTTTCTGTGTTTTCCAAATTTCCCATAGTAACTTCGCTACTTTTACAGTTGAAGCACCCCCACCACCACCAAAAGAAAGTTATTAAGAGAACAAAACTAAACAGAAAGGAAAACAGTGGCTGACCCTATCTCTGAAAGAGTTCTAGGAAGTGAATACAGACTTTCCTGTGAACCTTACCACTATATCTCTCCTAAAAAAGCAACCATTACAAATGGCAATGAGTGTTGCTAATAACAAAGATAAAGCAGACGGTCCTGTTAAATTCTGATCGGAAGAGAAAAAGCAACTATAGTGCCAGATTGGTGATGTTTCTGTTACAGTTAGGTCTTCCTGATTCAGTCAAAACTTCTGATCTTCTAATGTTTTACTCCTCGGTTGTTTCCTCAGTGAATGCCACTGCATTATTTCACAGTAAGATTGCAATGGCTTTCTCCCAACCAATAAAGGCGTGAGAACATGGCCTTACCTTTTTCGTTTTTGCGACAGGCACAGTGATTGTGGAGAAGATCCTCTACTTGGCTCATCAGCTAATGTAGCCAAAATAAAGTTAGCTTCCAACAACATGTCATCAATACTTAATGCTATAGGCCTAAAAAAGGCAAGATCAGAGCAAACATCACACTCACTTTCTGGTGGGCGTCGGGGAGACTTAGAAATTGATGCCTAGTTCGGGAGTAAAAAGCAGTAAAAGTAGAAGTCCTTTTTGTCTTTTCACAAATTAACAGTCCTGAGAGCTGAAAGGGCCCTTAGAAATCATCAGATCCAATTTCATAAAATACATCTATCTTAACCCAATCCTAACCCAAATTTTAGTTCCGAAATATATAAAGTGTCATAGTTTCATAGATTTAACTTGTTTAAGCCATGCATAATTTTCTAATTAGGCAATTTATTCAGCACCATGTCAAATGTTTTCACTCTGTAGAAGCGTGTATCTTTCCCAATCAAGTTACCAATTTAAAAACGCCATGTTATGGCATCTTTCAAAATTTTAGTTTGAAAAGTATTGCTAACAAAGTTACGGAATTCTGAGGTGTGAATTAATTTCAGAGTGATCCAAAGGGTTTTAATAATACATAACAAAAGAAAAAGAAATAAACTCAGAAAAGTTTCTAAGGACCTACTTCCCAGGAATATCAAAATGAATTGATATAGGAGCACGTATAGCTTCTGAAAATGTCAGCATTCCCTGAAAGGAAAAGTAGAAAAAAACATGAGATCTTTACTAAAAACTACTAGTGAAATGTTTAATTTGATTTAAAAAAAAGTTTAGTTTACCTTTAATTCTTTGAAGCAAAATGTTATTTCAGTGTCAACTCCTATTTGAAAGAAGTCGAACTCGTCTGGGCCCACAAACATCTCACTGTATACAGAATTGGTCAAATCTGTTCGATATTGTAGGAAAATAAAGAATAAAATTAGTTCCAGAGGTATTTGTTAAATTTAAACAAAAGTATAACCTAAGTGGGAGGTGAAAATTAGTCACAAATTCTTTGACATTCCTGGATTGAGAGGTGGGGTCCATGTCTGTGTCCCCTCTCCTAGAATCTGGGTGCGCGGGCTCTCAGACTGCTCTGACAGGATGATATGGTGAAGTGACCTGGGGCTGGTTTCTGGGCCCAGGCCTTAGGAGCCTGGCAAGTCCCCACTGCCTCGCTCCTCCAGCCACCTGCAACACCTGCACTTGGCACTTGGCCACCATGCTGACTTCGTGCCATATGAAGTCCCAGTTAATGAAGTGGCCCCATGTGTGTGCCAGCATTCTGGTTAATACTCCAGCTGAGCTCTCAGCAGCAATTACCGGCCCTAGCAGTGTGCCATCTTGGGTGTCTTCAGATGATTCCAGACCCAGCCACGAACTGCCACGGCATGATGAGACCCCAAGTGGTAACTGCCCAACTGAACCCCATCAACCCACAGAACCATGAGAGAAGAAGAAATTCTTTTAAGCCCCTATATTTTGGAAGGGCTTGTTATAAGCATTTAAATAACCAGACTACCATAAAAACTAGTGTATTCTAAAGGGAACTATTTCTGAATATAGTTTACATATAAAAATTATATTTTATTTCATTATATCCCATGTTATTTCAAAAAATATTAACAGAAAAGGGATTAACAGATAACATACATGTATCATACTAAATTAGAAAATGTGGCTTAAAAGTGAATTTTATAATCTTTTAATTGAGATATAATTCACATACCATAACGTTCACCATTTTAAAGTGTACAATTCAGTGGTTTTTAGTATGTTTATAATGTGCAACCATCACCACTATCTAATTCCAGAACATTATGACCATCTCAAAAAGAAACCCTACACCCATTACCAACCAGTCCCCATTTCCCCTCCTCCCAGCCCTTAGAAACCACTAATCTACTTTCTGTCTCTGGATGTACCTATTTTGGATATTTCATATAAATGGAATCATAAACTATGTAGCCTTTTATGTCTGGCTTCTTTTACTTAATATGTTTTCCAGGCTCATCCATGTTGTAGCATCTGTCAGTACTTCATTCCCTTTTATTGCTGAATAATATTCCGTTGTAGGGATAGGCCATAATTTTGTGTATCCAATTACGAGCTGATGACTTTGGGGTAGTTTCCTGTGGCTGTTATGACTGATGCTGCTATGAATGAGGTGGAAGCCACTTTTATTAAAGAGATCAGAGCAATAGAAAAAACTGGGTACCTTGATGATCAGGGAGTAACCATGCCAACCACTATTTTGTGCTTTCTGTCACTCACAGCGGAAGATAATCCTAAGTGATACATACGCCACAATTTTTTTCAGTTTAGATTTTTGTATTTCATGTTTCCTTAAACAGAGGTAAATCATATCTTATATGTCTTCTATTCAAGAAGAGATTATTGGATTTGAACTTTTCTCAACAACTACTGTCATAATGAACACTTACGTTTGGAACTTTACATGTACATTCCAAGATAATCAAATATACAGACATTATACTTTATTCCCTTATTACACATTCTTTTATGATTTAAAAATGAATGACGCACCAAAAGCACAAGTGACAAAAGAAAAAAGATAAATTGGACTTCATCAAAATCAAAAATTTTGTGCTTCAAAGGACGCCATCAACAAAGTAAAAAAGACAACCTAAGAATGGGAGAAAATATTTGAAATTATATACATGATAAGGGGCTAATATTCAGAACAATAAAAAGATAAATAGCCCAACTGAAAAATAAGCAAGGGATTTGAACAGACATTTCTCCAAAGAAGATATACAAATAACCAATAAGCACACAAAAAGATGCACAACATATTAGTGATATGGGAAATGAAAAATCAAAACTACGATAATACAACATTTCACACCCACTAGGATGGCTATAATCCAAAAGAGAGACAGTAACAGTATTGGTGAGGGTGTGGAGAAATCAGAATCCTTCTACACTGCTGGTGGGAATGTAAAAGGTGCAGCCGCTTTAGAAAACAATCTGGCAGTTTTTCAAAAACACTAAACATAGAGTTACTGTACAACTCAGCAATTCCACTCCCAGGTACCTACCCAAGATGAAAACACGTCCACACAAAAACTGTACATTAATGTAGCAGCATTATTCATAAAAGCCATAAAGTGAAACCAAATGCCCATCAAAAGATGAATAAGTAAAATGTGGCATATCCATACAATGGGTTATTACTTAGCAGTAAAAAGAAACGTAGTACTGATACACACCCCTACATGGAACAACCTCGGAAAGGGGATGCTAGGTGGAGGAAGCCAGACACAAAAAGCCATGTTAAATAATTCCATATATATGAAACGTCCCAGAATAGGCCATCCATAGAGACAAAGTAGATTAGTGGTTGCCTTGGGCTGTGGTGGGGATGGGGGTGGTTAGAGGAAAATGGGCAATGACTACTAATGGATGTGATTAAATGTGCTAGAATTGTGATAATGATCACACAACTCTGAATATACTGAAATATCACTAAACTGCACACTTTTAATTGATAAATTGTATGGTGAGTTATATCTCAATAAAGCTGTTTTTAAAAAAGAATGATGAATATGGAGGGGACGATATTAGGTCTCCCAAACCCCATCCGGTTTCCCCCTACCCCACCTTATCCTCCCACACACAGTATCTGTTTACTACTACTTTCAAATACCTTTGTTCAAAAACTAAATTCAACGTGATAATTACAATAAATTATACATTCTTGTTGAACTCCCCATTTAGGACCTGCTATAAGTTCACTTCACATAAATCAAACTGTTAAACACCAGAGTTCTTATCTAAATTGATCTAAGAATAAAATTTCTAATGGGAATGATATAAACATAATTTTGAATCATTTTGTTTGCTTTTTCATTCATGTCTTTAATAGCTTAAATATCATTCATTATCTTTAACAAAACCTTGCAACACAAGGATCTTGAATGATAATTATATCCAAGGTGGGGGCTATTTTGGAAATCCAGCTTTATTTTCAAACCCTTCAGCTAAGCAAATTTTTATTTTAAAGCCCGCCTCGTTCTCACATCAGTGTCTGTTTGCTCTAACTATCGATGAGTCTTCAATATTTCCTTACAGTTATGGACAGATTTACATTAAATTTATTATTTATTCCTAGGTATTTAAACTTCTTTGCTGCTATTGTAAATGGGTTTTCTCCCTTCCATTATGTTCTTTAACTGGATATTCTCTGTATATATGAAAGCTGTTTTCTGTATCTTTCATATCCTGCTACCTAACTGAATTATTTTATTGTTTGAGTTAGTTGTTTTTTGTGCTTTTTAAAGATTTTATTGGGGTAGGGGAACAGGACTTTATTGGGGAACAGTGTGCACTTCCAGGACTTTTTTCCAAGTCAAGTTGTTGTCCTTTCAATCTTAGTTGTGGAGGGTGCCATTCAGCTTCAAGTTGTTGTCCTTTCAGTCTTAGTTGTGGAGGGCACAGCTCAGCTCCAGGTCCAGTTGCCGTTGCTAGTTGCAGGGGGCGCAGCCCACCATCCCTTGTGGGAGTCGAACTGGCAACCTTGTGGTTGACAGGATGTGCTCCAACCAACTGAGCCATCCGTGAGGCAGCTGAGCTCAAGGTGCCGTGTTCAATCTTAGTTGCAGGGGGCAGAGCCCACCATCCCTTGCGGGACTCGAGGAGTTGAACCGGCAACCTTGTGGTTGAGAGCCTACTGGCCCACGTGGGAATCGAACCGGCAGCCTTTGGAGTAAGGAGAATGGAGCTCTAACCGCCTGAGCCACTGGGCCCGCCCTTGAGTTAGTTTTTATCATCGATTCTCTAGAGTTTCCAGGTAGACTATACTATCATGTCATTTGCAAATAGAGATGGTTGTACTTTTATTTTAGTGCCTCTAATTGACTTCTCTTATCTAACTCCATTAACTAATAACTCTGGTACAGTGTTAAATAGTGGAGGAGATAGTAGGTATCCTTGGCTTGTTTCTAATCTTAGTGGAAATCAGTGTTTTCCTATTAAGTAAGATGCTGGCTTTGGTATATGTAAAAAATGTATGTATTTTCATTTTAAGAAAATGTCCTTCAATTTTTTTTACTAACAATTGTCACCCCAATAAACTTTAATTTAAAAAAAGTGTCCATCAATTCATATATTTTTCAGTGTTTTATATCGAGAATGAATGTTACACTTTTTCTAAGGCTCTCTCAGCACCTGTGCAAATAATCATACAAATTTTTTCCTTAAATCTATTGATACAGTGTTTTATGTTACTGGATTTTCTAATATTGAACCAACATTGCATTTCTGGAATAAATCCCACATGATCATGGTGCATAATTTCCTTAATGAAGTGTTGGGTTTTGTTTCCTAATATTTTATTCAACTTTTAGGTACATTTTTTTAAAATGAAAATATGATCATACTGTGCATACCATTTCATAATCTATTGAATAACATATCCTATTTTTCATCAAAAAGTACATTTTTGTAATTATTGGTGTGTGTTGGTGTTTTGTGTTTTCCACTACAAAATTAGCTTCAATAAATATCTTTGATATACACTCTCAGAAAAAGGAATGTATACACACACACACAAAAGATAACTTTTAATAGCTTCATAGTATTTCATTACTTTCACTCAACCAATCTCCTGTTGTTAGATCTGAAGTATAGAAGGATGTATTAAACGTGCTTGTCTCTGGATAGTGGGGTTTCAGGTGACTTTTTTATTAGTGCTGTTTTGTGGTTTTTATTTTCTTCAATGAACATGAATTATGTAAGTATAAAAACAAAGGATAAACGGTATATATTTTTTTAAAGGACCAAACCTTCATCTCAAACAAGAAGACTCATGTCACCCCTGGGGTACTAGCGTAGCGTAAGTTCAATAACAAAATTAAACAATGGGGTCCCCAGTCAACCATAGCTACTCATTAGAAAGCTGCTCATAAGGGACGGTATCTGCTGGTTATTAAATGGCCATCTTTATTCAGAGATGGCTTATGGAACATAAAACAGACCCTTTCACTAGCCAAGCACATATTTTTCAGAGCATGCATTCCTGAGTGCCAAAAATAAAAATGGATGAGACTTGGAGAAGAATTAATAATAGCACAGTGGTAATGAGCCTGAGCCCTGGAGCCTGACTGTCTGAACTCAGACCATAATCCACCACTTACTGTGTGACACCAGGCAAGTCACTTAGTTTCTCTGTGCTTCATATTCTTTATATGAAAAATAGGGATCATTACAGTACGTACCTACATCATAGAGATGCTATGAAGATCAAATGAATTCAGAAATGTAAACCATTTGGAACAGAACCTGGCACAAACTAAACACTGCAAAAGTCATCTGACCCAACTTAAGCCCTGGTTCTACTGGTTTTTTACTTTAAAATAAAACAGTTCCTCCCTTTGTATTCTTTCTTTACTGCTATCACCAAAAAAATTATCCAAGGTCAAAGAGTCTCAAACAACTTGTGCCAAAAAGACCCAAGTAAATTTTCTGGATACCAAAACTGATTTAATAGAGCCTTAGTTTCTCCATTCCATCTAGATAACTCTTGGAAGAGCTGACTTAAGAAGTATTCACATTTTCTGTCCTATGTATTTGCCATCTGGACTATCTTACATTTCTAGTTCAAATTTACTTTTTCTTCTTATGCAGTCAAGATCATCTCAATTGGATTGCTGGCCTTTAATTTTTCTTTATGCTAAACACAAAGTATGACGAAGGATGAGAAATAAACCTTAAAATTTTAACTGAAAAAAAGTTTTTCTCAGTAACCATTTTCCTAATTTTAAAATAACCAGAATTTCAAAGCCAAGTATTTTCATTACTGATTGTGTTAAATTCCTGGATCTCTTAAAAAATTTAGGGGCCGGCCTGGTGGCTCAGGCTGTTGGAGCTCCGTGCTCTTAACTCCGAAGGCTGCGGGTTCGATTCCCACATGGGCCAGTGGGCTCTCAACCACAAGGTTGCCAGTTCGATTCCGCAAGTCCCGCAAGGGATGGTGGGCAGTGCCCCCTGCAACTAAGATTGAACACGGCACCTTGAGCTGAGCTGCAGCTGAGCCCCCGGATGGCTCAGTTGGTTGGAGAGTGTCCTCTCAACCACAAGGTTGCCAGTTTGACTCCCGAAGGGATGGTGGGTGCGCCCCCTGCAACTAGCTACAGCAACTGGACCTGGAGCTGAGCTGCACCCTCCACAATTAAGGCTTAAAGGACAACAACTTAAAGCTGAACGGCACCCTCCACAACTAAGATTGAAGGGACAGCAACTTGACTTGGAACAAAGTCCTGGAAGTGCATACTGTTCCCCAGTAAAGTCCTGTTCCCCTTCCCCAATAAAAATCTTAAAAAAAAAAATAAAAAAAAATTAATGATCTTTCTACGTCTTCCTGCTCTTTCGACAAAAATAAATATTATGCCACTAATATTTACTGTTCAGTTAGTAATCAGGAAAGCCAGGAAGTAATATTCCATCAAAGCACCATGACAGATCAAATCCTTACCCATTGATTCCTCATTAGAACTTTTAATGCAAACATTCAGGGGAGTAACAGCAAGAGTAACTTCCTCTTGATTCGATGTAAAAAGAACAATGGCCTCAGCAAGCACTCTATAAAATGCAATGAAAATATTACATTATTTGAAAAACAAACAGAAATAAACAGCTTTCTAATGGGACTCAAATCTTTCATCTGGAAATAAGTAAGTTAGTTGGCCTGGATTTCAAAAAATTTACCTGAAAGACCTTATCATCTTTTTTCTATATGAGCTGTGATAGTTTTAGTACATTTTAAAATTGTAACTTCACTTAAAGGCCAAGAGAATAGTACAATATGTTCTTGGTAAAACATGTGAAAGCTGCAAGATACACCAAATACTAGAATAAAATATCTTTAATTCTGTTTTTATATAATAAATATATTATTTTTAGGAAATGGCCTGGGATCCTACTCCTAAGGAAGATAGTAGGAAACAGACCTGTTCTAATGGGAACGGGATAAACAATGCTTACAAGCAGCCTGCTGCCTCTATTCTCTCTCGCTTTGTTACTTGTCCTGGATTATTACCTCTTATTTTCAAGGTTGTCTTGACATCCCAAATGCCCTTTCATCCTGTGCCCCTTTTGAAAACAGCTTTATTGAAGCATGATTCACATGCGACACAACTCACAGATTTCAAGTTGTTTGATGTGTGTTTCCCTAGTGACTAATGATGTTGAACATCTTTTCAGGTGCTTGCTGGGCATTTGTACATCTTCTTCGGCAAAATGTCTATTGAAATCCTTGGCCTGTTTTTTAGGTAGGTTATTTGTCTTTTTATTATTGAAGTATAAGTTCTGAGCTACTTTAGAAATTGAGGTATTGTTAGATAAAAATGAGATTCTTAGAATTTATGTAATGTTGGTGTTATCTTGATGCTAGACATTAGCTCAGCAGTGTTTCTTGATGCCAAATCCATCTGGGAACTTTTCCAGTGTTAAGAGAGAGGTGTTGTACAAGATACCAAATAACCTGATACAAAAAATGACAATGGGAATGTGCAATTCAGTAAAAAAGAAAAATACAAATTGTTAATAAATATATGAAAAGATGCTCAAACGCCCTAGTAATAAAATAAACACAACAATAAAGAACATCTAATATCATTTTCTACCTATAATATTGGCAAAATTTTTAAAGATTGATCATATCCTTTACTTGGAAGAATTCTCCTACACTTTTGGTGGGAATGTAAATTGGTACAAACTTTTCAGAGAGCAATTTGATAGTCAGTACATATGCAAATTTAAAATTTGTGTAAGCCTTTGAGTCATCAGTTTCATTTCTATGACTCTATTTGTGTTAGGCAGCCTAGAAGATGGCCTCCAATGATCTCCATTTCCTTGTATTCATGCCCTTATATAATCCCCTCCCCTTGAGTGTGTGGCTGGACTTATAGATCGATTCACTTCTAACAAAGAGAAAATGGCAGAAGTGATGAGATGGCAATTCTGAGATTAGGTTATAAAAAGACTATGGTTTCCATCTTGGGGGTTTCCCTGTGTCTGTCTGTCTGTCTGTCTATCTCTCTCTGATTACCAGCTGCCATGTTGTGAGGATATTCAGACAGTCTACAGAGAGGAACTGAGGTCTACCAGCAACCACATGAGTGAACTTGGAAGTGGGTGTTCTGAGGCCTCTCAAGAGCCATGTCAGTGAGCATCGAAGTGACTCCCCCAAGTCCAGCCTTCAGACGAGGCCGCAGTCCTGGCTGACAGCTTAACTTCAATCTCTCAACCTCCGAGATCTTGATCCAGAAGCACCCAGTAAGCTGCACTTATTACTATGAAGTACTAAATGTCTGGTTTTTTAGGCTCTATGTTTTGGGGAAATTTGCTCCACAGCAACAGATAACTAACACACTATCCCATGTACTACTAGCAGCATTGTTTCTGGTAGCAAAACATTGAAAACAGCCTACTTTTTCACCAACACAGTCATCCCCCTTATCCAAGGTTTCACTTTCCTCGGTTCCAGTCACCCCCAGTCAACTGTGGTCCGAAAATATTAAGTGGAAAATTCCAGAAGTCATTCATAAGTTGTAAGTTGCATGCCATTCTGAGTAGTGTGATGAAATTTCATGCCATACTGTACTGTCCTGCCCGGGACAGAATCCTCCCTGTGTTCAGCCTCTCCACACAGTGTATGCTACCCGCCTGTTAGTTACTTAGTAGCCATCTCGGTTATTGGATCACGTCGTGTTATTGTAGTGCTGTGTTCAAGTCACCCTTATTTTACTTAATAATGGCCCCAAAGCACAAGAGTAGTGATGCTGGAAATTCAGATATGCAGAGAGAAGCCATAAAGTGCTTCCTTTAAGTGAGAAGGTGAAAACTCTCTTTGACTTACTATAGAAAGAAAAAAATCATATGCTGAGGTTGCTAAGATCTATAAAGTAAGAACAAATCTATCTGTGAAATTATAAAGAAGGAAAAGAAATTCGTGCTAGTCTTACTGTCGTACCTCAAAATGCAAAAGTTATGGTCACAATGTGTGTTAAGTGCTTAATTAAGATGGAAAAGGCATTAAATTTGTGGGTGGAAGACATGAACAGAAAACATGTTCTGACTGATGGCAATATAATGCACCAGAAAGCTTTGACCCTGTACAAAGACTTAAGCAAGGGGGCCCCTGAAATAAGTGATCACATTCACCTAACTTTTATTACAGCGTATTGTTATTATTGTTCTATTTTATTATTAGTCATTGTTAATCTCTTACTGTGCCTAGTTTATAAATTAAACTTTATCACAGGTATGTACGTATAGGAAAAAACATAGTGTATGTAGGGTTTGGTACTATCTGTGGTTTCAGGCATCCACTGGGGTCCTGGAACGTATCCCCCCTGGATAAAGGGGGACTATTATACGGTAATGGGTAAGTAAATTACCATTCAGTCATACAATGAAAAATTATGCAAACATTAAAAAGAATAAGATTGATTTAAGTGAATTGACATACAAACTAAAAAAGCAAATTGTCAAACAATAGTTAACAGTGGGATATTTTCTTTGAAAAAACTATGTGTATTTGTCTAGTATGTGATATAAATTTGAGAGGGAGGGAGAAAGAGAGAAAAAGAAACCGATAACCATAACTATAGGGGGAGAGTTACAGAGATTGGCTATAAATTTAACAAATATAGCTATGAATAGAAGAAGAGCTAGAATGATATACAGCAAATTATTAATATATGTTATCTCTGTCATGTGGGATATAGGGAGCAGGTAGGGGAGAAAGACTGTCATTTGTTAATCTTGGCTCTCTTCTATAAATTTTAGATGTATTTCAAGGAGCACTGTATTTCTTTTGTAATTTAAAAACAAGAATAAAATATCTTTTGGTTGCAAAGTAATTAATGTTTAATGCTACAGCTTAACTGAAAAATTGAGTACACTTTCACTGACAAATAGCCTTACTCATTCGCTAGAGAAAAAATGGAAACACTTAGGGATAAAATCAGTTGACATCAAAAATATTAAAATGTCCTCATGCTGTGTGTTTTAAGACTCAGACAGAAGGCACCATATAAAGGCAAAGTGTTATAATGTATTTTTCTCTTGATATCACTTTATGCAGAAATCCCCTGATGGAATATATTTAGAACTTTCTTGGTCACTAAATTATTATTGCTACCAGTAGGTAGTTATTATCTTTCACATGGTTTCCTCTTGATGCTGTAAAGTGATTTCTCCATGTCCAGTGTTAGTTTTTAAAAAAACTGATTTAAAAGCTCTAGGACATTAATTCTTTACTCAGTGACCATCCTATATTCAGGAAAAGAGAAAAAAACAACAGAGAACTCATTACCTTGGTTGAATCATGAGTGTATTACTACACGTATTCTTTTCAAAAATAACTTGCAAAGGCTGACTTTCTTGAAAGCACACATTGTGAGTCCTTTTAATGCCTTAAAAAGAATAAAACAATCTGTTAATAATTTTAAGTTAAAATAATAAAATTAAAGTAATATTTAATATCTAGCAGGTGCACGTAGGGTAGAGATGCTCTATTCCTTAACGAATGTGTTTATCGCCCCCTAGTGGACACCATGCAACATGTTAGACCCTCTAACCAACCAGGCAATCGAGTTCCCACATTGTTTTAAAATACAGGTAATTTCCTAAGGTGTGTATAAAGTGGTGATTGCCCACTACAGATCAGATATCTATGATTCTCTTTCATTATTTGTCATCCAGGACTGATATTTCTGGATGGAACCTTTGGAATATAACGCTGAACATCTGGCCTGTGAATTCTTTTCCTCTGAGAGGAGGAGAGGAGTGTGTAGCAGGAATGGCTACAGCCCTATGTGCCAGGAGCTGCGACATACATTTTACATCCATCACCTCTGATCCTTACTATCCGTTTGGGGTAGGTGCTTAATCTCAGAAGAGGAAACTAGAGCTCGGTGAGGCTAAATGACGTTTCAAAGCTATGCTGTTTTAACTAGTAGGTCCTCGAAAAATACCACTTCATTCCAAGTCATTTCATTATAACACTGATGAGATGCCATAGGAACTTGTATCTTGTTTATATCAATTAGCCTGTGGCGAAATTGGTTTCGCCATACACCTTTTTGCCTATCAATGACATTAAGTGGGGATTCACTGTATAGCTAGAATTTGAATCTAAGTTTGAATTTAGAGCTCTTGTAATAAATCCAGGTAAACTATAACTTTCCACAGATAATGTTGCAGTGCGAATCAAAAGGTCTCACTACAAACATTTCTCAACTTATTTTTTTACTGAAGTATTTACAGCAACATTTATTACTTTCATAAATATTTGCTGAGCACCTACCATGTACAAGCCTCTATCAGTTAGCTTTTGCTGGATAACAAACCACTCCA
Organism: Rhinolophus sinicus; assembly: GCF_036562045.2. Classification (NCBI taxonomy): domain Eukaryota; kingdom Metazoa; phylum Chordata; class Mammalia; order Chiroptera; family Rhinolophidae; genus Rhinolophus; species Rhinolophus sinicus. The sequence continues at coordinate 33,438,504 of NC_133765.1, forward strand.
AAATGCAGTGGCTCAAAATACACATTTGTGATGTCTCACAATTCAGCTGAGTAGTTCTGGTTTAGGCTGGCTTAGCTGTGGCTGGGTCATCTGGGAATGCCTTCATGTCTGGGGCCTCAGCTGGGACAACTGGGATGGCCGAGGCCTCTCATCACATGGTCTCTAATCTTTCAGGCAGCAGGCTACACATGCTGTGCTTATTCTCATGCTGATGAGAAGGGTCTTAGCTTAACAGTAGAAGCTAACAGGCCTCTGGAGGCCTAGGCTTGGAACTCACACAATATCACGTCTGGTGTATTCTATGGCTATCAAAGCAAGTCCGGGGCCAGCCAAGATTTAAACTGGGGAAATAGATTCCAGCTTTTGAAGGGAGGGGCTGCAAATAATTTATGGAGTTTTTTGTTTTGTATTGTTTTGGTTTGGCTTGGGGTGTGTTTTTTTTTCATAATCTACCACACAGGGACTATTGTAGGAGGTATGAACTGGCAAAGAAGAAATCAGACAAAAATCTCTATCCTCACAGAGCTTATGGTCTAGCAAGGGGAGACAGACAATAAGAACACAAGTGAAACAACTGGCATGTCCCATAGTGGTAAGTTCCACAGGACAAGAGGGAAGCAGAAAGGGCACCAGGGAGTGCCCGTGGTGGTAGGCAGCAACAGTAAACAGGGAGGCCAAGGAAGACCTCAAGGAAACGACCCCATGGAGCAAAGGCCTGCAGGGAGTGAAAGAGTAAGCCATGTGCTCTCTGGATAAGCAGCTGCTGGGGGTGGGGGTGGGGGGGACAGGGACACCACCCCTGAGGAGGAGGCCCTGTGGGGCTTCCGAATCATGGCCACTGTCGGCCACTGTAAGGTCTTTGGCTTGTAATCCGGGTAAAATGGGGGAGCTTCTGGAGAGCTTTGCGCACTGGAGTGATGTAATCTGCTGTTATAGGGAGACACAAAGATCAAAAGTTGGCATATCTTACCTCTTTAAAAAAATATTTTCAAGTTACTTTTGCAGAGACAGGTAATAGATGCACATGGTATGAAATTTGAAAGATACCAGAGAGCAGACATTGATCTCACTTCATCCTCACAACCCTGGAACGTGAGGGTAGTTAGGATTATCCCATTTTACAGAAAAGAAAGTGAAGGTCAGAGAGCTTATGTACTGTCACAAAGCTAATAAGAAGTAGGGAAGAATCCACACCAAATCTGTGTGATGTCAAGGCTTGCTGTGCGTTTAATCATACTCTTTACATGATTCTGCTATTACACAAGCTAAAGTTCAAAGAAGGGAAAAAATAGTATTAAAATCATTAATATTTTGCAGGGAAAAAAATTAAGAAATATAATTGTGAGCTGCAATAAAAATATTAAGATAAATACAAGTCAAAATTAAGAAATATAAGATAAATTATAACACTAAGATAACCTCCCAGAAGACCATTCCACTGCAGAAAAAGATTTGGACCAATATCACAAGTATAAGATTTTCTAAAGCATACAATTCTACCTGCTAACTTCAAATAAAATAGCAGAATCATAATAAATAAAACCAGAGCTAACACTTAGAAAATGTGCCAGGCATTCTTTTAAACACTTTAGAACTATAACTTCCTATAACTCACAAAAACCCTAGGAGGCCGGTACTAACATTATCCCCAACTTACATATTGGGAAACTGAGGCACTGAAATGTAAAATCATTTGCCCAAGGTCTTAGCAAGGAAGGGGCAGAGCAGGATTTCAGCCCAGGACTTGTGGCCTCGAGTCTGTGCTGTTAAGCACCATGCTATAGATATTTAATCATGTAGAAGTCCTATGAGTACAACATTTGAGTATCAACCATGCAAGGCCAGGAGGCAGGAAACTGCTCTACAGCTTGGTGTGGCAGAGAGAATGAGGGTTTTGGTTCCTACTATTGTCTATTGTGCAGTTGGACTCAGATCCAGGCTCCGCGACGTACTAGTTCTGTGACCCTGGGCCAGTTACCACGCTTCTTTCAGGCCCAGATATAATCCTGTCTGCCTCCTAGAGAACTTTCAACACAGGTGGGCATTATTCTTTTCTGTTCTTACCAAGGAATGCTGTTACCAAGGCACTCTTACAGAAAACCATCAAGCAGCCAGTTAATTTTAGAACAATCAACTGTGTGAATTCAAATGGACATTAAAAAATTTGGTTTGTATGCAGGCAAAAGTTGTGCAACTGGCAAGTTAAAAAAAAAAGAAAATAATTAATATCACTCATCTCACAATACTTTTACAGAGACAAGTAAGGTAATATTTTTCAAGTACATACAACTGCTCTACGACAAAACCACACAAATTCTAAGCAATAATGCAATGGAAACTTTTGACATGCAGTTTGAATATTCTAAGCATAAAAAATATTGACAAAAAACTCAACACGTTAAACTAGTTTTAATTATACCTACCATGTCTGCAGAAGAATTGAAAAATTACTTTGCACTTATCAGATCTGGTGAATATTCTGCACTTTTCTACATTTCTTTCAAGGGAATTCAGACATCTAAAGATGGGCAGAATTGACTGTAATACAAATACATATAAAACAGCATATACTTAATATAGTTGTTTGATGTTAAAAAACTAACAAGAGTATGCATATTCATAAATGAATAATTTGTCCTGCATTGCACTTAAACCAAGTATTAAGTACAGAACAGATGTTATGTCCTATATACTGAATATTTCTACAATATAAGAGAAAAGCAGGGCCACTTATATATACCTTTATTCCCAATTTGCAATTTAAATTTGGTATTCTGTTATTATCATTCATTTCCACTGAGGTTGACCATTGATAATGTTGGAAAAACAAAGGAGAGAAGAGGACACATCCATATGCTGACCGACAAGAATTCACAGATCTTAAAGCAAGCTGGAAAAATAAAATAATAGCTATTTAGGAGAAAAAAATGGTTTCTTTAAATGATTAAAACTTTTCTGTTTTGTTTAACATCACAATTAAATGTGTTCAAATAAGACTATGGGATGTTAACTGTATTTTATGGATACATTATTCATATGAATTATAATACGTATTCTATGCACTGCATTGTACAGTGTGCATTGAATTTGCATATGTATACACATGTGTACATATCTATACTGAATACATATAGGTATTAAATCTAAAATCTTGGATGTTGAATTTGTAAAATTGTAAATGACTACAGGGGCCTTAATTTTAATGCACAAAGTGGCAGAAGGCAATAAAAAAGTGAGTAAAAAAGATCGCAGCAAGATGGCGATCTCTTGCCTTGTCTAAGGAGAGAAACCTTTAGTCAGTGTCAGCCAACTACTTTCACTTGGGATTGTAGTATCCAAACTGTCAGATCTCCTGAGTTTTCAAGAGAAGCAGGAAATTCAGATTTTTATGTGGACTTTCCCAACTTTCAAGTGTTAGAAAATTGTGTCAATTTTTTTCAAAAAACACAGTGCAGTCCCCACAAAACACTTCTGCAAGCCATATCTAGCCTCTTAACCACCAGTTTGTGATTTCTGGTTTAAATCGTGTTTATCTGCATGATTTTTAAATTTACTATGCTCTAAATATATTCAGATATGTAAATAAAGATGGACAGTGAAAGGAATAATTACAATTTCTGGATTTCCTAGTTAATATTCAATCTGGACTGGGATCTTTCAACTTCTTCTGCCTTAATAGATGGTCTATTAGTTAACTCCCTTACTTACACCTTTTTCAGATGGGTCTAGCCACAGCTCGTCACTAATTCGTGATAGAGCTTGCACTGCTTTCCCAAAAACTATGGAAAAAAAGAAAGGTGATGTTTACATTCTTTCAAACAATAAAAACAAATCATAGGCCTACTTTAGCATTCACAGGACTCAAATTCATAGAAATGGTGTTTTATAGACTAATGCTACAAATTGCTTCAAGAAATACAGTATAATACCCTTGGCAAAATGCCAGGTTCATAGTAAGAGCTCAAATTCACAGAATGAGTATGTAAAATGATAAAATGCAACAATGTTTGTTTGTTTGTTTGTTTGCAGTGTTGCATGGAGCTACTGTGGCAAGTCGATTTCTTTATGAATGTATGTTAAAACTTGGTATCCCCTGACTTCCCCCCACGTCCCCCCTCCCAAAAAAGTGTAAAACAAGAGCATGGGGAGGATAGTTTGAAGGGTTTTAATAACTTGACAGGTGGCAAAGTTAAAACAAGTCATGAAAGAGAAATTAGAGGCACTCAAGATGCATCTCTGATGTTTGAGGGTGGCATGAAATATACCAAACACACTTAGATGCCCTTTCAGAAAGAGCAGCCAGGGCTGGATGAAATATTGGTCTGATCTGGTGTGGCACTGTTCATGTTCTTATGAGTTAGGAATTAGTGAAAAAAATGTGGCAAATAGATATGGAATATCATGCTGCAATAAAAATGGATGGCCATATCAATCCATGGAAAAGTAGAAAAAAGAAAAAGTAATTCCAGAACATAAAATCAGATTATAATGCTTAAGAATCAGAAGTGTGTGTTCAGTGCGTGTGTCTCAAACTGAAAAAGATAAGATGACCAGAAAAAGAAAAAAAAATGATAGCGGCATTTGTCCCTTTTTAACACTTCATAGTCACCATTTTTCTTGGAACTGCCTAATGCAAACCTTGCATTCATTCATCCAATAAATATTTACTGAACACCTACTATATACATATACAAATGTATATAGTAGGTTGGCTCCAAATACAACCCAAGGCAATAGGGGTATAGAGATGAACTGGACAAGTTTCCGCCCTCATAGTGCTTAGGATTCAGGAAGAAAAGCAAAATTAAACAATCATACAAATAATTGCTCATCAAGAATTGAGGTATACACTGCAAAAGAGAACTTCCTAGAACTCTGAGAACATGCGATAGTAGGGGGACTTCTGCTCTCTTTCTTGTTCGTTAACACTGTTCCATAGATGTTTTCAACACAGGAAGCCAGCCGCAACACAAGATGGTTTTCAGTGATCGTTTTCAGGTTACAGTTTGTAGGGAACCACTGGTTTTCTAAATACAGACTTTCCGGAGTAATTTACATGTTTACGTACCACTTACAACAAATAATCATGCTTGTACCTTCCCATTTAATACTGAGCTCTTTACATGTATTTCCATTTCGTTCCTACAACCAACACTATAACAAAGGTGCTGTGTTTCCCATCTTACAGATGAGGAAACTGAACCCCGAAGTGATTCTATGGTTTGTCCCAGGTCATAAATTTAGAAATGGTAGGATCTAAAATAAAAAACAGGTTTATGTTTTTCCCATGGCCCTAAAATAACTGCCCAAGCATTTCCCCCCTACCCCAGCTCTTCCCGACGCAGTATCATCCAACTTTGAGGCCCACACTCCCAATCTCTGTTCCGATAGGGCCAGTTAATTTCATGGACATTTATGAAAATAAATATTACGTATAAATCAAAGCACATTGGCCTTCGCCCTCCCCTCAGAAGCTAACAGTACCCTGGTTGGGTGGGGGCTGGCTGTGGCCAGACTTTGGGTCCGCAGCCCTAATGTATAAAGGCAAAGAGGACGAAATAAGACGACGGTGGAGATAACGCCCATGAACCTTTGGCTTTCCCCTTTCTCCATAGGAAAGGAAGAAAGGCCACTCCACCTTTAACCTGACTGCCGTTCATCCCGCACTTCAGCATGGCTACAAGCCCTAACAAGCCAGGTTGCGAAGCGCGCCTCAGCTCGACGGCCCCAAGTGCCCGGATGTTGCCCACGCTTTTAGAAGCTTCGAGATTTCACTCTTCCCCCTCCCTCTCCACTCTAAGCCCGAGAGCAGCTTCGCTTTACGGCGGGGAAGGGCCTGTGCGGGCCTCCGTACGGTGGTCTCCTGTCGACCTCGTTTTTCATTGGTTGTGAATGAAGTGGGCGGGTCGCCGAAGAGTCTGAGGAAGAGGGCGGTGGCGGCGGCTGTGGTGACTGAGCGGAACCCAGTGACAGGATGGTGAGAATGGCAGCTGCGGCAACCGAGGCCCGGCTCTCGGGCCGGGTGCTGCGTCGTAAGGAGCCGCTGGGAGTCTCTGGGCGAGGGCTTAGGCGACCCCGAAGGCCTGGGCGGACGCGGCCCAGGCCCGGGCCTGGGGAAGGCCCAAGGGGAGGACAAGGGAGCGGCCACTTCTGGGTGCAGCCGGCCCTGGCCTTGCACCCCCGCTCCAGGGGCCTGAGGACGTCCGAGGGGGAAAGGGCCCGTGTCAGCTGCTAGTTCTGTCACGAGACTCGCACGCCCGAGCCTGAAAAGGCCTCTGGGCCTGTGATTCGAGTGTCCCCGAGCAAGGGGCACTGTTCCCTTCCGTTGTCAGACGTTTCCCTACTTCTTCCCCGCTAAAAGCACCTCCCACAGGTGGGGGTGTACCGGTTCAGACCCCATGGGGCGAAAGCTGGCTTCTGGGATGCACAGCGGAAAGTAGCAAGCAGAATCCTTTCCCCGTTTTAGTTTGCCATCTAGGGAAAGGAGATATAAACGATCCTTTTTCACCCCTGAAATTTCGTGCAGCTGCCATTGCAATGTGGTAGCGTGCTCTCAGAGGACGGCATTTAGCTCTTCGAATTGCTGGGACTACTTGTTTACTTAGGGTGCTGCGATCTTTGGAGTAGGATTCCTTAATGGTCTGTGAACTCCTTGAAATTGTTTGGAACATTTTAAGAATATGTACTTTTTTGCGTAAAGGGCCAGTGTTGGTGCCAAGGGGTAGTTTAGGGTACTTCAGTCATTCATCAGACTGCCCCAGCCTGCGCCAAGGTCGGCCCATCACCCTCACCCCCAATAGGTTGCTGCGCCTAAGACCAATTTTCAATGGTGGTCTTGAGCCCCTAAAAAGTTAGCGCTTAAGACCCGTTTTCAGGGGTGCCCTTGACCCTCTAAAAAGTTAAGAACAGTTTCAAAAAGAGCTCTATCTTGATGAGGTTTAACTGTAAAAGAACTTTTCTTTCTGACGGACATCCCTTGCATTTTTAAGATTATCACGATTCTATGACAAACACAGCCTTTGAGGTGGCTTATAGATGTGACAAAGATTTATGGTATATGCTTCTTTATATAACGTAAAAGGTGTTAATCCCACTTTTAATTTTTGCTTCTGAACAGGCTCCAGTTCAGAGTAATTCCTTTTACAGTAATTTTTGCAGTTATCCCTGGGAGAAGGTGAAATTTCCTGACATGTTTCTGAAGGTTTTTTTGAGAGGTGAACACTTTTTTAGGGTAGTTGTACTGCAACATCATTTTTCACGTCAAATTGAAAGAACTGGGCAAAATTTAGCATTAGCCGATTCTTTTATGATTAAAAGCATTTTATAGAAAAGTTCAATACTTAGTAATATTCGGAGTCTATAGGCAACAAGTTCAGGTGTGGGGACGATCCAGTTTTATCTGGCGGAATGTATTTGTTTTCATCATCTTTAGTTGGTGACTTCATCACTTGATAATGTATTCATAGTACTGTGTTAGATCTTCTATACAAAATAATGTCCTAGTTGCAGCATAGTTTTACAGCTATAATTTTGAACATAAGATAATGAAAATCATTATACTTGAGGCATAATTGGGCCTTAAGAATCCAGAAAATGTTAGCTTTCATTTAAGCTATCACTGAAGAATTTTCCAAATTATCTTATAAAATTCTAAACAGAACAGTAAACAAAAAGGATGAAAGTCAATGTGGAGAATAAGATTAGGAAAAGTAGAAAAAAATTGACAAGGCAAATTTTTAAAAAGTGTGTGTGCGTGTGTGTTTGTGTGTCGTGTTTAAAAATACAGCAAATGGTTCTTTTGGTATTTTGAGCAAAGCTGATTTTTAACATTTTCTTTCATAACACTCAGAAATCATTAACAATTGTTTGCATATTCATTTGATATGAGTTTTTTGTTCTTTTTTTGGTTTGTTTCTTTTCGTTGCTTTCTTTTAACATTGGTCATGTTTCACCCTTGTTTTTTTTTCATTCCCCTGTCTGCAATCAACTTCTTCATTCCACTAAGGCTGGGCACAGAGTAAGTTTCTTCTCTTAGCTCCTCCTAACAATGGTGGTTGGGTGTCTACTACTGGGACTTTCACCCTTTTACAGTCTATGCAATAGGAACTAACCAAATTCCTATGCTTTGATTGGGTTGATTCTTTATTTGAATTTAACAAGACTGCCATTTCCAGGATCTTTTCTGTCTGAATTTAACCTAAACTGTCAAAGTGTGGAATTTGGGCAAGAATGCTCCTCAAAGTACGACATTTGTTATGTGACATTATTTCCCCTATAACTTTGTCACCTGCAGGATGTCACCTCTAAGGATTTTTACTAGTACGACATTTGTTATGTGACACTATTTCCCCTATAACTTTGTCACCTGCAGGATGTCACCTGTAAGGATTTTTACTAGTACGACATTTGTTATGTGACACTATTTCCCCTATAACTTTGTCACCTGCAGGATGTCACCTGTAAGGATTTTTACTAACTTGAAATAGATTCTGTGTGGTCATTCATACAGTTATATCTTTAGACTGCTGATAATCTGGGTACACTTGGGGCATAATCCACAGTACGCTATAGAATTTAGGTCATCAATCGTTATAAAGTATCGTGTCTTACTAATGTTCTTTCTAGCTCATTCAGATTGAACAGCTCATTCATTATTAGTTCCAAACATTTTCAATCTGTTATAGACATGTACCCTTTTATGAGTTTGAGGTTATTCTTTTTTTTAATATAGAAATCTATTTTTTAACTTTTTCTCAAATACCAGCTTTCCCACATTAGCTATGTACTTCAATCCATATCTGAAGGGATCCCCCTCTAAAGATGAAGATTGTTCTCTCTCCAGGTACTTTTGTATTGATCACCAATGAGGGTGGAAACGTCCTGGTGGTTTTTAGTTTTACAGATGTTTTGTCCACTAAAATCTAGATTGAAACAACTAATATAAGTGATTGAGCAAATACCAGCCTGTTCTATAAAGAAGAAACTTATTTAACAATTTGTTTTAAAGTACGCTTATTTTGTAAGCTTGTGTTACTTCACGCTACATCCTGATAACAGATCCTTTCCTTTGTAATCGTTTTGATAATTGTTGCAAGATGAATCAAGATTGTTTTAGTAATAATTTTAATTTCACACATTTTGTTTTTGATTAACTTCAATTTACAAAGTCTGTGGTGGCAAAACTATTTTCTGTTTTATCCTATTTTAGATATTTAATGCTTTGATAAAAAGGAATAGTCATGCCTTCTTTAAAACAGGTAAAGGGCATGTACATTTATGAATGGGACATCTATGGGAAAACATACTATCGTTGAATGAAGGTGCTTATACTAAGCAACATGAAGAAATTGATTGTTGTCCTTATTTTTAAATGAATTTTTTGACAATATTCTGTTAAAGATTGAATTAAATAACATATGTAAAATCTTGAAATTTTAGAATTAAAATTTTACAGGATTGAGGTTTTTTATTTTTTTATATTTAAATGCAAAATTTATTTTTGTCATCCAAGACTGACTGTTGCAACTCTAAACCACCTGCTAAATTCATCACTTATTTGGCTGATCTCTTCTTTTAATGCTCTAAATGTACATGAAAGATTGTGAAAATGTTATTTTAATTTGGGGATTTAAACTAAGTATACATAGGCAATTTAATCTAGACGATGAAAATATGACAGTGAGGATTTCTAATAATGAAGGAAAGAGAAGGTAAAGATTATAATTCAAAAGCAGACGTTTCCCTATTGAAACTTTTTGAAACTTAGGCTGTTTTTATTCATCTGTGATGTGTAGCTAATAGTTTTAAGTAGCAAATATTGTGAATTTTGGCTACTGTTCCTCCAAATAGTTGTCAGTTTAATAAACATAAATTACAGAATTAACTTTTTTTAATCTATCATTACATTTTTGACAATTCTCTTTATTAATGTTCTGGGAATCAGTACATGAGGTTTTACCTTTATAACTGCAGAAATATGAATTACCATATCAGTCTCCAAAAATGCCAAATTCCGTAAGACCCAGTAGTATATTTTTCATTTTGCCATTTTTTCATTCAGTGTAATTGATAGGTCCCTAAATGAATCACTTTTAGAAAGCTTGATTTTATTCTTGGAAAATAAAATGATCTGTTTTTTGTATGCATACCTGTTTGTGACCAAAATAAGATTGATTTAGAATAGAGTATGTTACCATATGTCTGTTTGTTTAAATGGCTGTGTTAAGAAACTGTGTGAATAACTTCCGCTCTTTTGTGTTTTGGAATCTCTGATTAGTTTCATTTAAAGGGGGAGTTAATTGGAGAAGAGTATCTTGTTTTGACATCATGTTTAACATGACACCTTGTCTCACCTTGACACTTTAAAGTTGGTGTTGGTATTAGGAGACCTGCACATCCCACACCGGTGCAACAGTTTGCCAGCTAAATTCAAAAAACTGCTGGTGCCGGGAAAGATTCAGCACATTCTCTGCACTGGAAATCTTTGCACCAAAGAGAGTTATGACTATCTCAAGACTCTGGCTGGTGATGTTCATATTGTGAGAGGAGACTTCGATGAGGTGATGTATTTCCCTTTCCTTCCCGACATTTCCTTTTCTTGATTCTTACATATAGTTTTATCCTTTAGATCAGTTTCTTAACTGTTAAGGTCTTTTTATTTTTACCTCCAAATATAAAATTACTACTCATACCCCTTCCTGTTAAAAGCACTGATTTTTAGACTGCTCGAAACACATATTAAACACTTGTTCTAACTAACTTGATATGGAGTATAAGTGGTTTTGTCACTATTTTCTGTAGGACTGTCATTTTGTTTAGAAAGTTTGTTAGGAACTTCTTCCACCACCACCTGTACTAGCCTGTTCCAAGCACCATACCGCTTTCCTATATTCCAACTTCCTGATTCTACCCTTCCTCCCTACACAGTTTGTTCTCCAAGTAGCAACCAGAGTGATCGTTTTTAAGTGAAGATCACATCACCACTCTGCTGAAAATCCTGCCATGGCTCTCCGTCTCAAGGATTAACTAACTATGAAGGGACATGAGGAAGTTTTGAGGAGGCTATAGAACTGTTCTGTATCTTGATTGTGGCAGGGCTTACATGACTGTATGCATTTGTCAAAATCCCTTCAATTGTACACTAAAAGGGATCATTTTACTGGATGTAAATTACACCTCAATAAACCTGACTTTAAAAAAGAAAAAAGTGAGTTAGGAGCTCTGGAGTTACAACTTTGCGCCTTAGTTAATAATGAGATTTTTAGGCAAATTACATCCTCTTTTTGGCCTTAGTTTCCTTCTATGTAAATCTGATTGGAATAGATGATTTTTAAGACCCCTGCTCATGCTAATATTGTACGATTTAGCAGGATAAATCTGATTCTGGTATGAAAAATGTATGTTGTATCTCTGGGAATATAAGCATTTCCATAAATTATTTAACTTCATTGGTGCTTTTTAACAGGGTTCTTTTATACCAAACTGAATGAGCATAGTGTCTTTTTTTTTTTAAATGGATTTTTAATAGAGTTTGGATAAACTAGAGATGACATAGAGATAAAAGATGGGGATGAGAAGGGAATGGGCAAACTTCTTGTCAATAATTAGAATATAGGTCTTATTTGTTAAAAACATTAGGGGTTCTGTTTGTGTTATACTAAAGACAGTTTCAGTAGCAAGATTTAAACTTTTTTGCTTCTAATTTGCTAAATTCACAGACCCTGGAGCCAAACTACCAGAGTTTGGGTCTTGGCTTACCCACTTACTAAAGTTTAACCTTGGGCAGGTTATTTTAACCTCTGTGTGCCTCAGTTTCATCATCCATAAAATGGGGGTCATAATAGAACCTACCTCTTAGGATTGTTTGTAAGTATTAGATAGGTTGATATTTATAAAGCCCTTAGAATAGTGCCTGGCTCATACTAAGTACTATGTAAGTGTTAACTATCATTATTATTTTAAGCCATCTGTATAGCTATTAAAGCCTGGGGTATAATTTAAACACACCCTAGATTACAGGTCACATGCCTGGGATTCTTAGGTAGAGGAAACTCACAAATTTGGGGGAATAACTATTTTCTACAGCATGCCCAAGAGAATCCATATTCTATAAAAATAAACACAATAAAGGGATTGCATGATAAATTCTAGTTATGTTTTGAGCATAGTTCCAACCTTAGAGACCGAGAAGAAATCAAATATGTAATAAATGTGTTGCTTGTGGAGCACATCCATATGAGATCAAATATTTAAGCAGATTATTTTTTAAACATCAGTATCTCTAAAAAATATTTTTTCTTATGTCTCTCTCTTATTTTAGAATCTGAATTATCCAGAACAGAAAGTTGTGACTGTTGGGCAATTCAAAATTGGTTTGATCCATGGACATCAAGTTATTCCATGGGGAGATATGGCCAGCTTAGCCCTGTTGCAGAGGCAGTTTGATGTGGACATTCTTATCTCGGGACACACACACAAATTTGAAGCATTTGAGCATGAAAATAAATTCTACATTAACCCAGGTTCTGCCACTGGAGCATATAATGCCTTGGAAACGTGAGTAGCATGCAATTTGGGAATTTGGGGGCTTTATAAATTTAATAATTGCACATGTGACACTTCATAAAAGAGAAATGCAACCATTTAAATAATTATAGCCTTTTTGGCCATCTTCTTTTGGTGATTATTCTTTTTAATATTTAACAACTGGATTTCTCCTTGAATCCAAATTGTCATCTTAAATTTATAGTGCTACAGCTTTTTAATACAAAACACTGACATTATTTATATTTTCTTCTAGAAATATTATTCCTTCATTTGTATTGATGGATATCCAGGCTTCTACAGTTGTCACTTATGTGTATCAGCTAATTGGAGATGACGTGAAAGTAGAACGAATCGAATACAAAAAATCTTAAAGCCAGGCCTGTCTTGATCTTTCTGTTGGTTTTTTGTTTTTTAATTCCCCTGTTCAAATCAAGTAATTAAACATTTAAGAGCCACAAAATTGTATCACTTTTATAATATTTTGCAGTAAAATATATCATCTTCTGTTAATACAATGGTCTAAGCTTCTTGTAAACTATAAGAATTTATTGAGTTTAAGTATATGATTTCTATGAAAAAATGTCCACCGCACAGTAAATGGTCACATGTTAAGAAAAATTTATCCTTGTAAATATCTTCAAAGTTGATATTTGGAACTTTATTACAAAAGTAGTGCATGAGGAGAAAGAATCTGGACTTTCTTGTATACATTTTTCTCCAGTAATAAACAGTTGCCTTTCATTTATACTTTTTTGATAAACTGTGTTTAATTTTTAAAAATCATAAAAATTAGAGACCAAATGAAACTGTGGACAAGTGCTAAAGTGATGAGATAGAGATGACCTTTCAGAGCTGTCTCACTTCTTACAGCGTTCTGGGTCATACATTGGACTCGGATTTCATTTTCTAAATAATATGCCATGTGGAAGGGAAGTACCCTAGAGGGAATATATAATGTAAAGAATCCTCTCATTAGTATAACTACTCCCAACTTAATCTAGTTTGAGAGGCCAGATGTTCGTGTGGCCATTTTCATAATGAGGGAAAATTGATATTTCCATTCTTAAGTTGTATTTTCAAGCAGCAAATATTTATTAAGCACCTTCTTTGCAAGCTAGGGTATTATCTCTGTCAAATGCTATTCTGTAGTAGGATATTTCAGAGTTTTCCTCAGCCCAATCAAGAAAAATAATTGTTGGATATTCTAATATTGCTGTTTTAGGACTTACTCTTAACAGAGAAAGAAGTATACAATGTGTTTGTCAGATTTAAAGAAAGATAATTCAATTTTAAGTGACAAGAAAGTTTTAATTTTATCTAGCTAGACATAAAAGCATATGTTACACACAGACTGTATTACACAATTATCATTGGTACATGGAACTACATCAAACCAATTACATTGTTGTAAAAGTTTCTAAACAAACCAAAATTACCTACTGACTCGATGGTGACTAACAATCCTCCTAAATGTGGGGAGAGGACACATTCACAGCCCTCTCCCCGACCTTTGGCACATTATCAGTACGCAAGACAAGACTGTCAAGTTCACATCAGGTGTTCCTCTCCCCGTTCTTCAATTGACATCGATTGCATACACTTATTTAGTAAATCTTCTTCCTTTTTTTCTTCATTCATGTATGATTCAGAATCATTTGTAGAAACTGAAGACAAAAAAAAAAAAAGTTTATAATGTCTGTTTTGGAAATAAAGTTGTATTTCATCCTGAAACTTGAGATTTGTATATAAGAACAACCTTCAATATGACCTGCCTTATTAATAAACCTTGAGCAAAAACAGATTGCCTGCAATTCTCAAAACTTAACTCCCCTTTTCCCCATGTCTCTTACTTTTTAAAATAAGATACCCAATACTATATTCTAGCCAAGTTACTGTATAGCAAATTCTCTATTAAGTCCTGTTTTCCCTTTGCTTTTTAAAATCTTTTAGTTAGAGGAGAGTTAGAGCTTCAGCCTTCTCCGTCTTCTTTAAGTTTCTTCTCATCCCTTTTCTCTTGGGGGCCACAGGGACCTTTCCTGTGGTTTCCCTCCAGTATTCTTTTTGGAACCAGACTTACCCTCTCCCCTGCCATTTTCCTCACTTCTTGGATAGGCATAGTATAGTATTTACAGCAGAGCTGAGTGGTGTGGTCACACAGCAATGGGATATGGGTTCAGAAGGCCTAACTTCTCTACTTCCTATCCACTTCCCTGCTCACTGTGGTAGTAACTAGGAAATTACTGAATTTCCACTTTATCAATTCTGAGGACTACTGCTGAGCATTCAGTCTTTCTTCTGCCTTTTTCATTTTGTGGTATTCTGTAATTGTGGCAGAAGGATCTTTTATCTTGATCCTTCCCGAGTCTGGATTTTTCTGAGTTGCTCTGTAAAATTTTAATATCACCTGGTTGGCTTTCTTCCACTGGTTTGTTGAATATTAAAATGGTATCAGTGATACAGCCCTTTGTAAACCTTGAAGCTATATAAAACATGTCCATCCAAAAATGGCACTATCTCATAAAAGAAGTGCTACGGCTTTGAAAAAGTCATGTTTTTGTGAATCGGTTCTGACAAATTCATCCTCTGTTAAGTCTCAGACCTTGATATTATAAATATCTTTATTTAGAATTAGAAATACCTTGAATCTTACTCCCCTGAGCAGCATGTTCTTTTAAATGAAAACAGAAACTATATTTCATGTTTAGTTTCATTTGGAGCAATAAAAGCAAATCACATTCTAAATTATTATTTCATCTGTAATAGAAACTATTGGATTTAATATTTTTTAAGCATAAGATCTTTAAAAATTCATACTTTTAAAATTTCATTTACCTGATTGCATGAACACTCTGCCTGGTTTTCTAAAAATCTTCAGCGACTTACATCGTGTTTTAGACACATATCCAGGTTTTAAACTATAAGAAATAGAAGCATCTTAATTGGAACCAGCAAAGTGAACAGCTGCCTAATGCATGTGGAAGATCATACAGCTTCGCTTTACTAAACTGCCAGTATAACCAAAGAGACCCTTTTAGCCCCTGAATTCTCCTGACATGCAAAGCTAACTATTGTGCAGGTTGAATAATTAGGCTTCTTATCTTTTTTCCCCTCCTTTTTTGTTTATAGTATTCCCCATATGCAGAAGCAACCATATGCTTCTCCTTTTGGAAGTGTTTGTATCATTTTGAATTTGAGTGGGAATCACTGAAAAGGGAAGTCTTCCATATCTCTAGCTGATCAAGAAATGTTTACAATTCCACAAAATCAGTTCTAAAAGAAGTGGCACCTCCCAGTTAGCTCAGTAGCGAGAGACCGTTAGATAACATCCTTTTGTGCTTTTTGTCTAACCCTATTCTGAACTTAGCAAAGTGAACATATTAGGGAACACAAGCTTTCATATCAGTTAGCTACCTTTCAAATAAAATTGGGGTACATTTTCCTCCTTTTAAGCAATAAGAAACAGACCCTTCTTTGTTTCTCACTGGTCGCCAAAGGGAACGCTGTATAATCATTTCAGGGACAGCAGCAGCCATGACCTTAGAAAGCCCTGAGTCGTCTCTCTCCTGTTGGTGTCTCCATGTAGTGCAGGGGTGATGGTGCTTCTGGAAGTAACGAGAACTGAGGCGGCTCCTGTGATGAGTGAGGACACCTGTCACACAAATCACCCCCGTTAGAAGACCCTCTCATTTCCTGTGACAACTTGTGAGAAGCTAGTGGGAGGTGCACCTGCCTGGCTTTGGAGAGCTGCGCTCGACCATGTGCATATACTGCTTCTTCATTAATGTCCTCAGATAGTTTGCGTTGTAGATCTTAGCAATGCTGCACAGATAACGCTTCTGGCCTGTGGTGAAGTCTGGATGCTGAAAGAGAAAGTCAGGTTTACAGGCTTTTATCTGAAAGGATGAATGTTCAGCAGAGTTGTGCCATCTGTACATTTTACTTAAGCAAATCCAACTATGTCAGTTTAGCCAAAAAGAAGGAAATGGCCATTTAAACAGTACAAGTGACTCTGCTTGCCATTTCCACTCATGTGGTTCAGATGCCCAATGAGATTTGAGAACCACAGCCCTAGAAGAATAAGGAAAATATGAACCTGCTGTTATGTCAGTGAGTCTTCATTCCATGCCTCTCAGTGAGTGTGGGCATCTCGCCTTCTACATAACATGGTACCTAAAAGCAACCCAATTACTTAGTTTAACTAAAGAAACAGTCTTTTCTAGCACCAGACTGAGGGATAGCCTGTGGGTTTCTGATAGAAGCAATTTTGACAAAGACTTTCACTGTACTTGATTTTAGAAGTTTTAACACTCACCTGAAATGCAAGACCCCACTATATATCTACGTATATATACACACACAGGATTTACTGAACTGGATAGGTAATAAATCCAGAGAAAATTCAGATTGTTGGCCAGAATCACTTACCAGTTTGCACAAATCTTTGTAACCCTAACTTGTGTTTCTCTGGAGAAGACATTCTGGCAGCTATGATCTTTACAGGTCAACAGTTGTAAAAGGCTTACTATCAGTTTCTTTACTTGCTTGCTTCTAATTTTGTAGTCCTTGAGCAAAATTTTTATGAGGTCGGGTTTCCATCTCTAGAATGGAACTTTCCTCAAGCATCTTTGTGGATGGAGCATTGAGCTTCCTGCATAAAGGTACATCAGATCTGAAGTATCATAAAGCCCTGAAAGAACTCCTATAAGAAACCCATTAATGACAAAATTCTTGCATTCATTCAAGAATTTACCCAGTAGATATTTATGGACTCCTAGACAAAATGCTGGGTGCACTTTGTCTTCCGCAGGGCCTTACCCTCTAAGTAGCTTATTTTCAATAAAAAGTTCAGCTCTGGATACAAAGAGTATTGGTATTTAAATAAAGCATTGACAGGTAGTTAGCATACCTTTAGAAAGGACAAATCTGTCATTGATTTAGGGATGTGAATTGTTTGAATTTGAGGAGTTTTCCATAACTCTTGCAGCTTGGCTCTGTGTGAGTTCACTTTGTGTCCATCTTTGATTCCATCTATAAGCAAGGACATTATTATGTGAATTTCATGAGAAAGATCAGTTCAACAATTTACTTATTAAGATCTATGTAGTTACATGTGTCTGATTATCCTGGAGTAGTAGCATGAGTCAGACTTGAATTTGAAGAGACTAAATGATATGCCATTTAGTTTTAGAGCATACAAAAATCTAAAATATTTATAAATATTTACTCTCTATGTATCATTATATATGGACTACATTATTTTGAACTCAGCTGAGATGCAAACTCATACTTTCTTTTAGTTTACTGTATATCAGGTCATACTGAACAGGAATATACATGCAGGATTTGTACTTTAAAGATTTACAACAAAATTTTACCATTCATTAGGCTTTAGTATGTAGTTTAAAAATTATATTTTGTATTAGACTCAAGGTAGAGCAACACAGATTTAATGCCTTTAATAACGCAGTGTTAAAATGAAGAGCTTTGCAGAAATTTATTAAAACTATTTTTACATAATTTCAGTTCTCTCAGTGTTTTAAATACTGATGTGGGTAGATTAAAAGAATAGTCTTTTGGTAAAAATAAAAGTTGAGATCTATTCCCAGAAGAATGGAAACTAATTTTCAATTTCATTTCATACATATGGAGACCAATAATTTAATTTACTACTAAAGTTTATACTATTAAAGTTTATAGTAGCACTTTGGGGAAAAATCATATCTGGCAAAATTTAATCAGGAAATAATTCTTTGTAACATTTACCTCCTCCCCACACACCCCCTCCCTCCAGACAACCACTTATGTGCTATCACTGCAAATTAGCTTGCATTCTCTTGAGTTTGATATAAATGGAAACCAATACATTTTGTTTTTGTCTGGCTTTTTTACTCAGTATAATTTGAAATTCATCCATTCCTTTTTATTGTTGGGTTATATTCCATTGTATGTATGTATATACCACAATTTTCTTATACACCCACCTCTTCATGGACATTTGGGTTGTTTCCAGTTTGGGGCTATTACAAATAAAGCTGGCAGAACAGATTTTAAGTTAGAAGTTTGTATTTGGTAAAGTGAGTCAAATAAGCACAGTTTTGGCACAGTTTTGTTTCAGTATTATTGCTAACAAAGGCCACTATAAGTTTACATATTAAACTTTAAATTCAGTTATTTCTTTAGGATTTGGGTAAATCAGATAGTTCAGATAAGAGTTATATTTACATACCAAAGGACTAACTAGTTTGCAGCAAATAGAAAAGCACCGGAAATTATGTTAATATGACCCTTAAATCATAATTTGGAATCTGTAATAATAAAATGAGTATCAATTTAACATTTAAAAAGTTTATTTAAAAAAAATTTTTTTTAAAGTCATAATTGTGGGCTAATTATCTAAGAATCTCTTTTGTGTCCCGGCTAATCTACGTTTCTGAGGTGCATATTATAGCCTGAACTAAAATTTAATTTTTGAAAAGCTCGATAGCATTTCTTTACAGAAAATGAAACATTTAAAAATAATAGCTAAACTCAACAACAAACAACCCACTTGAAATATGGGCAAAGGACTTGAAGAGACTTTGGATGTCTCCAAAGAAGATATACAAATGGCCAATAAGGGCATGAAAAGATGCTCACTGTCACTAATCATTAGGGAAATGCAAATCAAAATCACAGTGAGATCCCACTTCCTACTCATAGGATGATGGTCATTGAGAAAACAACCCCAATGTTAGCTAGGATGTGGAGAAATTGGAACCCTGTGCATTGCTAGTGGTAATGTCACATGGTGCAGCTGCTATGGCAGTTCCTCAAAAAATTAAAAGTAGAATTGCCATATGATTCAGCAATTCCATTTAAAAACCACAATATTTATGTATACGTATTTATATATATATATATACATTTATATATATATACGTATATATGTATATACGTATATATATCTATATCTATATATATATATATATATATATACACATATACATGTATATATATACACACACACACACTCAGACATGTGCATGTGTGCTTTTCATGGGTAATTGTAAGGATTAAATTTTCCAAGGAAATGCAAAGTGAATCCAGGTTTATATATCATTGAATTGAAATTGCTTCCCTGGAAAAAAAAATGTGTGAGAGGCCTTTCGGGGCCCGCCTTTCTCTCTTAACTCCAGCAGCTCTATCCTTTACTTGGAGGGAGAGGAAAATAGGAGCACTAAGAAGTTGTTCTTTGAAGTTGTTCAATTCAGAATTTTTTCCTTCAATCTGTGAATAAATCCCACGCTGTGCTCTGTGCTTACAATCAACATCAGTTATAAACAGTTTTCAGATTCACTGTTATTTTGAAGTACTCTTTTTAAAATGCTTGATGTAGGATATCTTAATGGGAGACAAAGAAGCCCATTTGTTCTTTGAAAAATCTTACAGACTAGGTTCACCAAGGATGCTAATAAAGTCTATTTTAAAAACTCCATTGTATGAATAGTTACAGCAGAATTGGCTTCTCTGAACCATGTTACTTATAGGTGTATCTGCTCTACTCACCAGTACCTCTGGAATTCTGGTAATAAGAATGTCCAGCTGACCTGTTGGGGGAAAAAAAAGGATGTAAATAATATGCATTAATTGACAGTTTTATAAGCATTAAAGTATTTTAAATGAAAAAGGACACTATTGCATATGCTTTTTACTTTTCATGTTTCCTTCAGACAGAATGTCTTGCAAATTTTCTCCTGTAATTCTGGTTATATTCCACTGGTTCCAGACATTTTCAAAGTGAGTTGTCTGGGATTTTTACCTTACCCGACAAGATTCACTTTAAGCCAGATTTGGTCTTAGTTTTATAGCCTCCTAAGCTAATGTCTACATTGAGTTCAATAAAGTAGTTTGGGCTTCTGTGCTATCCATCATATTTTCTTGTTCTTTTTAATAAAGTAATTTGGCTATGGAAAAGACTGTTTTGTTCTTTATTGTATATAATTAAGGTGAACTGGAACTAAGTTGGTTTAGAATGTTTCTAATTTGGGACAAGTTCTTTTCTCAAATTAAGACTAAACACCCTTCCTTCCCTGTCTTTCAATTTATTCAATGAACAAGAGTTCACTGATCTCCTGATATACTAGGATCCAGCACTTCACTAAGCACTGTGATGAACAGAAAAGAAACACGAAACCTCATCCCATCTTTAAAAAGCCTTCAACCCACCAGATATTTATAAAAAAGAAAGAAAGAAAAAGATGGTCATGGGTGCAGCAGGAGCCATATAACTGTGAGCTGAATTGCAGAGGAACACCGGCACCTCTCCTTTTTTAGGGAATAACGGATGAAAAGGTACTGCCTCCAGGAGTGATTTCAACAACTCATTCTCTTTAGCTTTCGGGAAATAATAGTAAAACCCCGCTCAAAACAAACGGATTTCTGTGTGAAGAAAATGTCAAGATCAAGGTGCCTTTAATATTCATAGTCTGTTTTACTGGCGATTATGAATCCCCCTTTGACATAAAGTCGCCCATGTCACACACAGGGAACTAATTTATTGACTTGGAAGCCCTCGGTTGAGCCAGGGGACTCTGTTCCCGCAGTCTCCCCCTCTCTCCCAGCCCCGCTTATGTAGCGATCCCGTGGCCAGACCGCAATTTTTTCAGCAGGTTTTGCAGCGCCCCCTCGGGACAGAAAGACGCACGCAGGCGGCTGTCGCAGACATCGCGTGCAGTCATTGCACCAAATCCTCCTCCTCAGAAGCCCTTCCCCTAAACAGTGAATCGGTTTCTAGTCCCATCCCGGCCACAACAGAGGTTCTCCCGCCTTTCAGTTCAGTGCACTGCGAACCTGTCCATTGGAGCAGCCAGCTCCCAACCCCTGTTCTACAGGGAGATCACGACCCGGGGCCGTCGCCATCTCCCTGACCCCTTAGGACCCCGCAGCCTCACCCGCCGCCGCCGCCCTCGGTCCTGGCCACTGCAGGCGGCTCTGTGGAAGAGCTGCACTCCGTCCAGTCGGACATCGGACCCTGGCCGGGCATTTCGTCCCGGGTGCCTGGACCGCGAGCTGTATGCGGGAAAAGCTTTCCCCACCTCCCCTCTCCGGTCAGCACGCGTGCGTCAGGCCGGGTGCTATTGAGGGTGAAGAGGCGGACGCTGGATTCTAGCACCCTCCGAGGCGCTGCGGACACTGCCCGAATAGCTTCGGGAGAGCGGGGAGGGCAGATCCACGATCCTGGAGTTAGACTAGGGGAGGGGCGGGAGTTCTTTAGTTGATGGCGCGCTTTGCACGTTGGCATTTTTTGTGGAATGGATGTGTCACGGAAACGAAATACACATGCCCTCCAAAACAGGAGGTGCCTTCCACCTCTGTATTCCAGACCCTCAGCAAATTACAAATCTTGAGTGTCACCGTATAGGTCAAACATCAGCACGCAAACCCAGGACCGAAGCACCCGGCGCAGGAATGCTGAGTGTTATCCGTTATCCGTTATCACCAAGGCAACCAGGCTTCCCCAGTCGCCCTTGCGCGGATTTCCGCCAACTTCGTCTTTGCACGAGCAAACAACCTCCCTCCTTCCCGGGGTTTTCTCAGGACTCATTTCACACGGGATTGGCCTGCGGGGCGTTCCGTAGTCGGAGGCGTAGCAGAACGGACGACGTAAACGGAATTTGGATTGTGATTGGTTCGCAAGTTGTGTTCCCGGAACTCCGTGAGCATCGCGCGTAGCAGTGAGACTCTTGATGGTTACTGTGCGGCTGGCGGCCGGGGGAACCCTGGGCTCCGACATGCCTCGCTATGCGCAGCTGGTCATGGGCCCCGCAGGAAGCGGGAAGGTGAGGACTTAGCGGGAGAAGGAGGGACAAATCGCAATTGATGGGAGGCCGGGAGGTTCGGGAACGTGTGTATATTGTGGACCCTGAGACTCAGGGCAGCTTGCTTCTGCAGTCTGGGCTTCAGGGTCTTTTTTTGTTGTTTTGAAAGGGGTATAATGATAGTTGCTTATATTTATTGTATGTTTATACCCCAGATAATGCGCCGAACGCCTCGTTTATTTTCCACCAGAACCCTGTGAGATAAATCCTACTCCCATTTTACAAATAAGGGAATACAAAAGGGTTAACTTTCTGCCCAAGATCTGATCACACAGCTAGTAAGTGGCGGCGGGAATTTAAATCCGGTTTTATCTAACTCCAGAATCCGGCCCTGTCTTGCTCCCACGAGGTTAAAGTGGGATCTCGTTAATCACTGTTTCTCGGAGCTTAAAACGTGGGATTCTGGTATTTGAGGCGATTTTAGGAGGTACAAGGCCCTGACGTCATGAACATTGAATTATATATTGAGCTAGTTGCTCCCTTTTCAATTCTTTCAGTTTGCGTTGAGGTGAGACTGTCAGTTTGATGCTAGTGTATCTTCAACACTTATTTAAAATCCCCAGGTCAGGGAGAGCTTAGACTCAGAGCTTTTGACAGGCAATTATATTTAGTTAGAATGAAAAGAGTTGTGAAGTTGTATTTAATTTTATGGTTACCTTCATGTTATAAATATAACTGGTTTTCTGTTTACAATAACTATATGATTTTTTCTTGTAAACAAATATTAAGCGAAGGGAAGAATATTAGGGGGCATTCAAATATGGTAGTAATAATGAAAATATTGGTCAAATAACAGGAGTATAGGAAACATTCGAGTCTGTGGAGGTGTTGTGTGGCTTTAGTCATTTTTTAAAATTTTTATTGGGGAATATTGGGGAACAGTGTGTTTTTCCAGGACCCATCAGCTCCAAGTCAAGTCGTTTGCAATCTAGTTGTGGAGGGCGCAGCTCACTGGTCCATGGGGGAATCGAACTGGTGAAGTTGGTGTTATGAGCACTGCACTCTAACCAACAGAGCCAACCAGCCACTCGTGGCTTTAGTCTTTAAATGAACACATTGTTCCGAGGCTTGCCCTAATCTCGGTGCAGGAAATATACATGTGACTGATATGGCCCAGTATGTATGTGTAAAGTCACTTATGGGGTGATTCTAGACTGCTTTTCAGACTCATGGTGTTAGAAAGCATCTTTCTACAAAATTTTGATGCCTACTATCAAATACTCATTGAGCCTGTTCTTTGTGCCAAGCACTGTTCTGGGCTCTGAAGATTGTGTTATTGAACAAAACACACACACACACACACACAATCTCTGGCCTTGTGGAATTCATATTTAAACATTAAGTCAGTCAGTTAGAAGTAATTACCAAGCATTGCTTATGTGCCAGTATTGTGCTAGTCTCTGGGACTGTAAAACTGAATACGACACATCGCTGCCTTTACATAGAGGGTGGGAGAGGTACACAAGTGCTATGTTTCCCCGAAAATAAGACCTAACCGGACCATGAGCTCTACTGCATCTTTTGGAGCAAAAATTAATATAAGACCCAGTCTTATTTTACTGTAATATAAGACCGGGTCTTATATAATGTAATATAATGTAATGTAATAATATACTATAATATAACATAATACCAGGTGTTGTATTACTTTTTGCTCCAAAAGATGCATTAGAGTTGATGGTCTGGCTAGGTCTTACTTTCAGGGAAACAGGGAAGCGTAGAGATTTTAACATTGTGTGGTAACGACTTCATGAGGAATAAAGAATTCTCTAAACCAAAAGTTGCAAACTCATAGCTGACCTGCCTGCTGTTTACTGACCTGGCTTGGCAAGTTCTTTCCCATCCCTCTGCTCACACATCCCCTCCTCAGAGATGTTGTCTCTGGTCACCGTGACTACAGCTTTGCTTGGACTCTACAAGTCTTTGTGGATACACCATGTGTTTCGTGCTGCACTATGTCATCGGAAATCCTCCCTTTAAATTCCTCTTGTTGCACGTTAGAGTAGTAAAGGAGCCTTAGTGATTGTGGCATTCATCCTAGTTAGAGATGAAAAAATTGAGGGGCAGCGTGGAGAAGCAGCTTCCCCAAAGTTACCCAGGAGTCACAGCCAGGTTGACTCTACAGTCCAATCAGGTGTCTTGGCTCCCAGCCTGGTGCCTTTTCTGTTTTCAGTCAGCGTCTTGGCCGATGAAGGCATAATTTTATCCTTGGTAGACCCTGCCTAGGGGCTGTAGAGAGTCCTTCTGGGGTGCAGGGGGTAGCCCTACACTGCTGTTGCTCTGACCCCTGGTGCCTTGGGACGTTACAGAGCACGTACTGTGCCACCATGGTCCAGCACTGTGAAGCCCTGCACCGGTCTGTGCAAGTTGTGAACCTGGATCCTGCAGCGGAACACTTCAACTATTCCGTGATGGCTGGTGAGTCCTGGGCAGAGCCCGCTCCTGCAGGAAAAATAAGGGGGTGAGGAGGCAGTGAGTGTGGGCTGCTCAGCACAGAAGCTGAACAGTTAATTATTACAGTCTGGTTCCCTGGTTTCATGGTGACCAGCATGAGGCGGAATGTCATTGTCATTTGCTGACATCCACTGCTGTTGATGTGTGTGCCAGTATCCTTTTTTGGTCTCTGATGTACGAAAGAAAAGTGAGTAGATGCCTCCGTCCCCACCCTCCCCTTCTGTCCCTTTCATGCTTAGTGCTGCTGTGCTGAATCTGGTTTACTGCTGATCGCAGTATAAATGAGCAGCCTATGTATTTTGTTTTTTAATTACTTTAATTCATTCAAGTGTCTGTGAAACACCTACTTTATGCCAGATCCCAGGGTTGCAGCAGAGAACAAGACAGATACTATCCCTGCCTTCGTGGACCTTTTGCTGGGGGAGACAAGCAATAAGCAAAATGATAAACGTGTTGCAGATTGTAGAAGGACGGCAAACAGGCTCATGGGAGGGAATGATGTGGAGGGTGCTGTAGGTAGTGCAGTCAGCGACGGCATCTCTGAGGAGGGGATAGTTGGGCCCAGACCTGAAGATGTAATGTGCTCACCAGGCTGGGGAAAGGCTTTTCAAGATGAGGAAACATCAGGGTCAATAAAGAGCCTGGAGATGGGAAAGGGTTTGGTATGTTCCAGAAAAAGCAAAGATATTGATAGCTGGAGCGTATGAGTGAAAGAAATAAGTGTGTAGAAGCTAGAAGAACATGAGAAGTTTGGGTTTTATCCTGTTTTCTTAGTCTGTTCTGGCTGCTATAATAAAATGCGACAGACTGCGTGGCTTATAAACAACAGAAATGTATTTCTCACAGTCCTGGAGGCTGGAAGTCCAAGATCAGGCTGCCAGCATGGTCAGGTTCTGGGGAAGGGCCAGTTTGTATGTTGCAGGCTGCCAACTTCTCCCTGTGTCCTCACATGGAAGGGGTGAGGGGTCTCTCTGGGGCCTCTTTTATAAGAGCCCTCATGACCTAATTACCTCCCAAAGGCCCCACCTCCCAGTATCATTACCTTGGGCATTAGGATTTGGGCATGAATCTTGGGGAGGACACAGTCAATCTATAGCACGTGCCAACAGTGGAATGCCATTAGAGGGTTTTAAGATGGGGAGAGGATTGGCATCTTTTTTATGTTTTTAACGCTGGCTGGCTCTTGGATGAAAAATGGATTCTGGAGGGTCAAGAGTAGAAACAGGGACCAGCGCTGAGGCTATTGTAGTTATCTAGGCGGCTGGGACTAGGGCAGTCGTGGTGGAGACGTAACGAAGCAGGCAGATGCGGTGTATACTATCTTGCAAGTTGAATTAGCTTTCTGTGAGAGATTGAAGCAGAAGGCTGACTCTTAGGTTTCTGGACGGAGCTGCTGAGTGCATGATACTCACTTAGGAAGAAGACAAGTTGGTTTGTTTGGGGTGGTTTTCTTCACACTTACGAAGTTTGAGGTGTCTGATAGATATTAAAAGGCAATATCAAGGAGCCAATTGGATATAATATAGTCTGGGATTCAGGGATGAGGTCTGGCCTAGAGACATGAATTTGAGGGTGAGCAGCATAGCCATAGAATATAAAGCTATAGGACGGTGAGGACATGTTAGGAGGCAGGATGGTTGGAGAAAAGGACCAAGAACAAGCCTTGAAGTCATCTGGTCTTCAGAGGTTGGGTAGAGGAGGTGGAGTCAGTAAGGTAGCAGAAAACTCAGGGAAATGTTACCGTCACAAAAGCCAGGAGGAGAGAATGTTTCAAGAAAGAGCTGGTGGTGGTTGGTTATGTCAGACACAGCTGGGAAGTTGCGGAAGATGAGGAGCCGAGCAGTGGCTGTTCGATTCCAGGAGTGGAGATGTTGGTGAATTCGGTGGAGCAGGGAATGAATGAAAGTCAGGTTGGAGCGGTCTGAAGAGTGAACTGAAGGGGATGCAGTGTAGGCTTGGAGAGGAGAGGACTTGCTGAGGACGTTTGGCTGTGAAAGAAGCGGAGAAGTGAGATGATACCTGGAGGAGGTGTGAGGGTGAAGGGAGGCTTCAGTTTAAGATTTGAGATGGTAATTGGAATGGACTTATGTACTGAAGACAACAATCCAGCAGAAAGAGAGAAACTAGATTCCAGAGAGTATGCATGAGAAAGGAGAGGGGGTTCTGAACAAGAGGAGGGTTTTGCCTTTGCTTCTTCCATCGTAACAGGAGGGAAGGCAGGGCGGGAGGCACCATGGGATATTACTGGTGGAAACATGGGAAACTCTCTTTTGTTAGTTTCTAATTTCTGTTGACATGTGTGGTTATCAGCTGAGAGAGGCTGGAAGTGGGTGCGGGTGGGGTGCGGAGGCAGGTGAGAGAGGCGGGGCTATGAAATAGTCATCTTCCTTGAAAAAAAGGCATTGCTTTGCAAAAGGAGGATTTATTAGACAGAATCAGGGAGCCTCATGAAACCCAAGAACAAGACTTTGTGAGAGACTAGAACCCAAAACATGAAAAGTAACGGGAACCGAGGCCAACTTTCTGTCTGTGTCTCTTTCTCTCTCTTACAGACCAGCTTTCTCTGCTTCAGGATGTATGTGGCCCAACAAGGTCCCTCCAACCCCAGGTTCATATCACTTCCTGGTCCAAGTGTCTTACTGACTAATGTCTTTGCATCATCCTCTTATTTTATTATTTATTTATTTTTTAAAGGTATTTTCTTTTCTTTTTTAAAAATACATTTTATTGGGGAATATTGGGGCACAGTGTGTTTCTCCAGGGCCCATCAGCTCCAAGTCGCTGTCCTCAATCTAGTTGTGGAGGGTGCAGCTCAGCTCCAAGTCCAGTTGCCATTGTCATTCTTTAGTTGCAGGGGGCACAGCTCACTATCCCGTGTGGGAATAGAACCGGCAACCTTGTTGAGAGCTCGCGCTCTAACCAGCTGAGCCATCTGGCCGCGCCTCTGGAAGCTCAGCGGCAGCTCGTTGTCTCCAGTCTAGTTGTGGAGGGTGCAGCTCACTGGCCCATGTGGGAATCGAACTGGGAACCCTGTCGTTCAGAGCTCTTGCTCTAACCAACTGAGCCACCCGGCTGCCCCTGCATAATCCTTTTAGAAGACCAATTTTACTGTCCCAACTTGGGTCAGATGTTATCCCTGGGAAAGTGCATAGGAAGATGTTATCCATATACATGTGCCTATGAGTAAGGCACTGTTTCCTCTGAACAGAAATTGTAGGTTTGAACACAAAAACAACCTACCATAGAAAGTTGTAAATACTGATTTCCAAAAATTAGTAATAGAGGAGTGCCATGCATATACCAGAATTTTTAAAGCCCCTGCTGTAGGTGATTTAGCTGTTATCTCATAGAGTCCTCATCTTCTACCCCAGGAAATATGATTTGCTCCCCATCTTAGAAATAAGGAAAGTGACGCACAAAGAGGTTAAGTAACTTCCCTGGGGTCATCATGTTAAGAAACAGTAATTGGTTTTCTTGGTTTGGTTTGGTTTTACTGGTTTTAGAATAGGTAGTGTATATTCACATGGTTCAAAATGCAAAAGATACAAGAGAGTCAGTGTCCGCCTCCCACCTCTGTGTCCCAGCAATCAGCTGGGCTCCGCCCCCGGAGGCAACCAGTGTTGCCAGTTTCTGAGGGGTCTTTCCATAGAGAGTCTATGCATACAAAATCAGGTAGGAATATTATTAGGTATATATCCTGAATCTTTGTCTTCCTTTTTCTTTTTTAATACAAACGATGGCATTCTTACACAGAGTTCTGCACCTTGCAGTTTTCACTTACAATATACCTGTGAGAATGTATTATAATCAAGTGCTTACAGAGTTTCTTCCTTTGATGGCTACGTCGGAGTCCATTGTCTGGCCGTACAATAATTTATTTAATTAGTTCCCGCCGACACTGCTATGTGACTAACCACATACACATACGTGTGAGTTTTTACGTAATTGTTAATTATCACCAGTGAGGATAACCATTTCCAAGTGGACCCTCTTATACTCTGGGTCCTGTCTGTCCTTCTCAGACATACGGGAACTGATCGAGGTGGATGACGTAATGGAGGACGATTCTCTGCGGTTCGGTCCCAATGGAGGATTGGTATTTTGCATGGAGTACTTTGCGAATAACTTTGACTGGCTGGAGAACTGTCTTGGTCATGTCGAGGACGACTACATTCTTTTTGACTGTCCAGGTAAGTCAGCGATTTGAATGTGTTGTTTTCCTTGAAGTCATGCTAGGTCTGTCCTCAGTGGGAGAAAACAGAGTGAGAATTAGAAGCTCTAAACCATACGTGCTGCAGGAAGGTACAAAGCTCTTATTCGTTGGCTCACATTCCTTCACTGAGTTTACCAAGTGCTTAACTTTGTGCCCTGGGGAGACCATAGAGAGCCAGGCAGCCATGGTCTCATGGTGTCTGCCCTCATGGGGCTCCCAGTCAAGTGGGAGTGCTAGACAGTGTAAACAGAACTCACCCAACTGACTACTTTATATTCACTTGGGACGGGCCCCGCCCCACGGGAGTGGTACAGACCATCACATAGCAGGGAGGTTAGGGGAGGCTTCTGATCCAGTGGCCTGTAAGCTGGGCCAGAGGGTGAAGGTGAGGGACACCATGGTCCAGGCAGAGGGCACAGCAAGCTGCAGGCCTCAAGGCAGGAAAAGAATGAGGTGGCTTTGAGGCACCAAAAAGGCCTGTGTGGCTGGAGCACAATAGACAAAGAGAAATGTCATGAAATGAGGCTGGTCGGGGACAGATAATTGCACATGGCTTCTTATGCCAAATTGTGAATTTTAGACTGAGCTTAACCTAGCTTTGATCATTTGTGTCTCTCACTTTTTTCCCCTTACACACACTCACAGAGAAGTGCAGACATCATAAGTGTACAGCTTGATGAATATTCCCAAACTGCACACACTTTTGTGCAGTTTTTGCTTTTGATCAGCAGAAATTAAAGTGTGAAGAACCTCATGGTTTTGTGATTGCTTCGAGAGGTTTTAAGACCCCTTAAAAATTGAATATATTACTACCAGGGGTTGACTTCCCTTTTTTTTTTTTCTAACCATCTAATGGGAAAACATTCTTTCCTGTAATTTGATAATTTATCGTATTTCCTGATAGTAATAGTCTCATAATGTTCTTCACATAGGTCAGATTGAGTTGTACACGCACCTGCCCGTGATGAAACAGCTGGTCCAGCAGCTAGAACAGTGGGAGTTCCGAGTCTGTGGAGTTTTTCTGGTTGACTCTCAGTTTATGGTGGAGTCCTTCAAGGTTTGATGATAAATCTATTGTTGATTTTTCAGTTATGGGTACAAGCAAATGATAGTCTCCTTTAATCATTGTGTGATTCTGAACATTTCACAAACTATACTCCAGAATGATTTAGTATCCCTTATTATTAAATTATTATAATAATGTATTTTTAATTCATGTGGTAAATTATGATATTATATAGATTTGGGGGAATTCGAAAAATGAGGCAGATATAAGTATTTTTAATTTTCTGAGGACCTTTTGTCTCTTTTATGAACTATCTAAAACTGTATTTCTCATTTAATAGCTCTTAAGGAATTTTCAATGGAAAGGTTAAAGATATAGTTCGAAATGAGATTTGTGATCACTGTAGATTAAATCTACATCTTCCTTCCTTATCCTCACCTTTGGAAACCAAGGGTCAGCCATCTGATGAGCGGACTGTCTTATGTTTAGGATTAGCGTGTCTTTGACTTTTCTTCCAGGGAGGAGCAGAAGCCTCTCTTTTATACAGAGACCCGGGAACTTTGTGGGCACCAGTTGATTCATCTTCCCTTTCCTGTTTCCTCCTTCAGTTTATTTCTGGCATCTTGGCAGCCCTGAGCGCTATGATCTCCCTAGAAATTCCACAAGTTAACATCATGACAAAAATGGATCTGCTGAGTAAGAAAGCGAAAAAAGAAATTGAGAAGTGAGTTCATGTCTTCCATTGTCATCAGATCTCAGTTGCAGAGATGAATCTTCTAAACTTTGTTTACATGTGACGTTCTGTCAGTCTATAAATCCAATTTCCTGATTTATTCTTTCTTTAATTCATCATCTCTCTCACTTTTAAAGGTTTCTAGATCCAGACATGTATTCTTTATTAGATGATTCTACAAGTGACTTAAGAAGCAAAAAATTCAAAAAACTGACTAAAGCTATATGTGGACTGGTAAGCTTTTTAAGTTGTTGTTGTTGTTGTTTTTCAATGCCCTGGTTAGTAGGTGTTTACTGGTTTCTAGTCAATGGCCACCATTATGGAAAGCATGATCCAACCCAATTTCCTTGCAAAGGGGAAGTGGTGATGAGAGGCTGTAGGCTGGCCAGTCAGCAGTTTAATTTAGAAGCAGTTATCGGCAGTAGCCAAAAACTTAATTGACATGTCTATGATTCCAAGCCATATTGGGAGTTCAGAACTGCCCTTTTGAAATTTCCAGTGGTTGTTGAATTCAGATAAATGCTTATTAAATAGTGTCTAGTTAAGTAATAAGTTGAGTGTTCTAAGTAGGTCCGAGGTCAAAAAAACATTGATTTACTGTCATTCTGTCACTGTCTATCTCTACCCCCTCACACACAAATGGTTTAATCAGGAGTATAAATGGTTATAAAACGCAAATATAAGTTGAAAATTAAGTATGTTGCACAATTTCTGAATGACCCTTTCTGAAATCCCCAACTTGTAGATTGACGACTACAGCATGGTTCGATTTTTGCCATATGATCAGTCAGATGAAGAAAGCATGAATATTGTATTACAGCATATCGATTTTGCCATTCAGTATGGAGAAGACTTGGAATTTAAAGAACCAAAGGTAATTTCTGGTTTAGGGTGTTTATTGGCTTTTGGTAGAAATGTTTGTCGGCACTCACTGGCCTCCTATATAACCCCAGGAACTCAGTTTTTGTCTCAGTGGCAGCAATAACCTGGGCTTTTCTGGGTGATCTCTGAAACTGACACCTGAGCTCAACGAGCAGTATCACTTTTACTCTACTTTTTTTTGAGGCAATGTTGCTGAGTTATGTTTCTTTATACTCAGCGCTTGGGGTATATAGGAAGTAAAATCCAATTGAACTTGGGCTGCCCTCACATGTGTCAGTGGAAAGACTATTAATGGTTATTGTCAGTAGGGCACAACTTAGTTGAGAATTAGCGAGTAAACTCATGTAAAAAATGCTCCTACTGAGAGATAAGCACTTACTACCACATATCTGGAAATAGTCTATCAGTCATGATTTTTGTTACTATTAACTATTACCTGTGAGTAACATCTGGAGTGGTGCTGGGTGTTTGCTCCTTACAGAGCATTACCTGAAAAATATATAAACACATACTAGGTCTGAGGG
The DNA here is from genome assembly GCF_036562045.2 of Rhinolophus sinicus. Lineage (NCBI taxonomy): Eukaryota > Metazoa > Chordata > Mammalia > Chiroptera > Rhinolophidae > Rhinolophus > Rhinolophus sinicus. The sequence continues at coordinate 33,470,719 of NC_133765.1, forward strand.
GAAATGAATGTATTTTCTATTTTGTGTTTCCTTTGTGTCAGGAACATGAAGATGAGTCTTCTTCTAGGTTTGATGAATATTTTCAAGAACACCAGAATGAATAAAGAGTTTACTAAAAAGTAACTATTTATGTGAAGAGCTTGTGGCTGAAACATCAGAACATTCTTCTCAAAGGACGCAATACAAGAAAGCTACTTATTTTAATGAAAAAAATAATACTTGGCTGTTTATCAGCAGCATGCTTGAATCAGGTTCTTAGTTATTCTTGAAACTGCTGCTGTTTAAAGTGGAGTCTTGTACTAATATTTTTACAGCACAATTTAGATTTTAAAAGTTGAAATTGAAATGACTGCACATAGATTTGCATATAATATAAATCAGCACCTGTGGTACAATTAAGACCTGTAAACAGTTTGATTTTTGTTATTTTTGAACCTTTTTTTGGAGGGACTGGAATTGTTTTAACAAAATATACATATGTGTGTCTAAAGGAAAAAATTTGGAAGAATATAGATAAGGCCATTGTTCATCCGTATCTTCCAGTTTTGCTACATTGAAAATGTATTATTTGTATAATTAAAAAATGAAAAGTAACTATGTTTTAAGATAAATATGTATATAAATAAAAGAAATAGCACTGACCTTTCATTACAGTCATTGTTCTCCAGTCAGAAATTGAAATACTCAGCCAGGGCAAATTTTTGAATGAGTAAATTTCCCCAAGTAGGGGAGCTTGACATGGTTCTTCTGACAAATTTACCAGTGGGTGCCAGGCACTGGGAAGCATGCAGGGCAGACAAAACCTTACTCTCATGGAGTTGACATGTTGGGCCCTTGAGACTAACCATAAACAAGGAAGCCTCTGATAAGGAATAGGAAGAAAACTAATGAAATGGAGAGTGACTAACAGGCTACTTTGGGCTCATTGTCAAGGCTCTTCCTAAAAGGTGCTGTTTGCCCAGAGGCCTAAATGAGAAATCCGTTATGGGAACATGAGGCAACGTATTCCAGTCTGAGGGACTGGGAGAAGAAATGGCCCCAAGCAGCAGTGAACTTGGCTTTTAACATGAGTTGCTTTCCAGTAATAGGTTAAAAATTCCTGAGTCTTTAGTATATTCCAGGCATGTAAGCTCTAAGCACTTTGCATGCAATTCATTTCATCTTCACGAAACTGATAAGTTCTGTTATCTCCGTTTTTCAGATGAGGAAACTGATACACAGGTTAATTAACTTGCCCAAAATTACACAGCCAATAAATGTTGGAGTTGGGATTCAAACTCAGAGTCAGCTTCTCAACCATCACACAGAATTACAGTGCAGAATAATGCACAATTCCCTCTCACTGTGCTCTCCCCATTTGTAAAACCAGTGGTTTGGTCATACCCCTGAAAAATCAGTTATCCACTACAAACGAAGCTCAGAATGAAAAAGGCTTCAGGGAACTAATACGTGAAATAGCGCTGTAAACCGCAAAAGCAGTTGAAGAGAATGAAAATTTTGAAATAACAAAAAAGTTGGGTTCATTCATTCACGGAACAAGTATGCTTACCGTGTACCATCACTGTTTTAGACACGGGGGACACAGCAGTGAACAAAACGGACAAAATCACTGCCTTTTTGTTTACATGGATGGGGAGATCGTGGGAAATAAACACCGAAACGAAACTAAATAAAACAATCATAAGATTCTTGGGGGAAAAAGGGAAAGAAGGATGAGGCAGGGAGTCCAGTGGGGTTGAATTTAAAATAGTATGACTGGGAATGTTTCACTCAAAAGAGGCTCTTTGAAGAAACAAAGGTGAGCACAGATTTGTAGCCCCCAAATGGACTGCCCGCTCCACGTCTCACGCCGGCGCGACACTGTTCACGCGCCCCTTGGCCCCTTCGGATTTGCGCAGCCGCAGCAGCCAGCGGCCAGACAGCAAGGCCGGAAGCGCGCGTCGTCCCTCACCGCCCCTTCCGGCTCACTTCCGCCTACCCCGCCCGAGCTGCCAGGCCGGAAGCCCAGCGCTCTAACCGGTTCCTGCTCATCATCTGGGTTGAAACTCGGGGGCCGCCAAGATGCCGGTAAGGGTCCCGAGTCAGGGTTGTGGGGAGACGGCGAGAAATCGTGCGTGAGCTGAGAGAAGTGGGCTAAGCTGGGCAGAGAGGGAGCGGAGGACAGAACGGGAGAGGGGAGGGGGCCAGTTCTTGTAGGATTGGGGCGGCCTGATAGTGTCGGCCAGAGGGGGCGGGGGCGCGGCTGCGGGGGCCAGAGTGGGCGTGCAGAGGAGGTTGCTTCAGCCCTTCCGGCCCCTTTCTCTCCAATCCCAACCCTGTCTTTGCCCCTTCTGCAAGCCCCCAACTCCGGCAGTGTCCCCAAAACGTCAACAGAGCTGCGAGGGCTCCGCTTTTTATTTTTCATTTTTCAAGTCCAGGGTCTGGCTTCTCCTTTTTTCTGAAGACCCACTTCCTCCGTCCCAGGGGGTGGGTCCCTTCCGCTGCTTGTCATTTGTCAGAACCCACTTCCCTGTTGCGCCAGCAGTGGCGGCCACCAGAGCCAGCTCGAGGTCTGCGCCTGGTTTACAAATGTTTCTATTTTCTTGTGCATCAGAGTAGGAGGAAAAGTGGTGGTGTAGTTTCTCTTCATTTCTGGCAGCCAGTTTGTGAGGTAGTTTAACGCCCTTACAGCCTCCATTTTGCAGATTAGGAAAAAAGAGGTTCAACAACGTGATTATTCAGACATTACTGAGCACGGACTGCAGGCTAAGCACTGTTACAACAGTGAATAAAGCCAACAAATCCCTGCTCTTAAGGAGTTTACATTTTAATGGGGAAGCAGACAAACGTAAATAAAATAAAGGAGGTCGTTTGTAATAATGACAAATGCTATGAAGGAAATAGATGGGTAACAAGACAGTAGCTGGTGAAGGGGAGGGTGGAGGCTGCTTTAGATGAAGCATACGTGTGATAAAAAGAAGCAAGCCATCGTTATAGATACTTTATGAAGCATATAGCTACCATTTGACTCTGGATATGTGCCAGGCAGGCCCTGAGCTACACACATTATATAAATTATCCCATTTAATCCTTACAGTGAGACTATGAGGTAGATATATTATTGTTTTCTCATTTTGCAGAGGAGGGAGGAAACAGGCTCAGAGAAATTAAGTAATTTCCCCAAGGTTGCACACTAGTGCAAAGGCTTTGATAAAGTCCAATTTTAAACCAGGACGTTAAAGCTGTTTGCTCATTCCATTTGCACATAGAGCACCCTGGACTTCCCCTTTGTTACTTATTTAATATCTGTCTTCTCTGTTAGCCAAAAGTTCTTTAAGAATGGAGACCGTACTGGTCTTGTATACCATTGTATCACTGTGCCTTACACTTAGAAGGTGCTTAGTAATCATTTGGTGACTGAATGAATGAATATATGAATGGGGCCCATGTCTTCTTTAAAAAGTTAGACATCTTATAAAAGGCAGAACGAGAACTCATATACAAGTTGCTCTCACAAATATGATTTTTTCCCCCTCTCATCCTTTAATTCACACCTACCCATTGAAAGCAGTATATCTCTTCATTTTGCAAATTTGGAAACCGGCTAAGAGAAGAAAAGTGGTGTCTCGATCAAAGACATAAAGCCAGGAAATGGCAGCGCTGAAAAGCCAGTGGTTGGGCTCTGGCTTAACAACAGCTGGGGGGTGGGTACCTCTGATCTGTATAGTGTTTGCCTGTTTCTGTGATGTAAATACTCCCATCAGTTACCAGTGTGATGTCACTGAACATGGAATTGAAAGAGATGCACAGTAGTACCACATTATATAGTATTTCCACCCTAAAGATACAAAAGACGTGAATAACTTTAAGCTCACAGACAACAGTATTTTTTAATAGGAAGTAATGAATTTTGAATATTATCTTTGTTTTTAATATAATTTATTGCAAATTTATATAATTTTATTTTTAATAACAGCTGTGTTCAACAACCAGCTTGGCTCAAAAATTCCTAGAAATTTAACAGTTGGTTTTTATGAGCCAGTAAGAGCCAGCTCCAGCACATAGCTGCCACCATCCCTTCTCCCACTTCCTCTAGTTAATCTGGGGTGGGTTACTCTTTTTTTTTTTTCCCCTTCGGAGAAAAACACTTCTCTGCCCTGCTGACGTTTGCTCTCTTTCTGTTTCTGTATTACCTGGCGTGCCAATACAGGCTTACCACTCTTCTCTCATGGACCCCGACACCAAGCTGATTGGAAACATGGCACTGTTGCCTATCAGAAGTCAGTTCAAAGGACCCGCCCCTAGAGAGAGTAAGTCAAAACCCCTTTCTGTTATTTTCAGATTTGGGTATAAAACATCTAACAACCCTCTGACATCAAATCAGGGAAATTCTTAGCTCAGGCCTCTATCTCACATTGCTCCTGTATTTTCTGTTTGCTTGGTGGATATCGCTTTCTGAGCCTTTCAAGATCATGGGTATATGTTGTATATAATAGGAAACTGTGTTATTGCTGCTGATTTCTCCAGGACATTTTGTTGAGAAAGAAAATGTGCTTAATTCTCTACACAGTTTTCTGTCGTCACTGTCAGTTCTTACAAACTAATGCTGCTACTTGTAAAGAATGCTATGTCCCTATCTCTTATCTGTCATTAAGCTGGAAAAAAACAAAACATATTTTAACCTCTTCCCCATCTAAATCTACTTTCTTTATCAATTTTTCAGGATCTCCATTTTTAGTAATACCTCGATCTTAAATCTGAAGTGTCCTATATAACATTACTCATTTGTTCTCTTGCTTTTCTGAATTATGTACTTCTGCTTTCTTTCTTGGTACTCCTTTTTAAACCATTTTTTATTCTTCAGAAAGCCCCATTCTTTTCAGACCTTGAGACTCTTCTGACACGTTCTGAGATACTCTGCCAACAGTGTAATTTGTATTATATTAGACATGGTTTCCCTACATCCAGAAAGGGTCTGCACTGAATTCCATTCATGGTTTCCAAGACCATGGTTTTAATTACCAATTTTGTTTTGACGCCATCTCCATCCCTCTGCTAGACTATTTGACTTGACCTCTTTTTAATTTAATTTTGTTTTCAACACCAGTGGAAAGCTCAGTAAACTTAATAAATTTGGTGAGTCACCACAGTCTGTACTTGATTCTGAGATGAAGAAAAAGGAACAGATGGAAAAGAACAGACCAAAAAGAAGAAAAATAATGTAAAACAATTACAGTGCAAAGGAAAAATAAGAATCAATGTTGGCCCAGATTCCTTGAAAAGAACCCTTTTCAGAGCATTACCAAATACCATTTAGTATATCAGAAGATGCGATTGACCAAGGATGGAGTAAATCTAATTGCTATTTTGAAGGCGAATGGAACCTCAAGAAACCAGATCTTCATGGTTTCAGCAGACAAGGAATGACCTCTTATCTTCCCCAGGGACTGGGTTAGAACTGAATTGGAATTATGGAGAAATGTAAACCTGTGTTGTGAGCTAAATAACTGTTAGCATTAATCCAGTTATTTACACCAACAAATTTCTTCTGAACACCTTTTATGTGCCAAACTTTCTTTTAGGTTCTGAATCCTGTAACTTCCCCACCAAATACACACCTATAGTGACATTTAAAAGAACTAGCTGGTTTTTGTAAACACTATCGAATCCTTTGAAGAAGTTTCCTTTTTACAGATAAGAAAACAGATTGCAAGGAACACAAGTCTAGAGTTCAAATTCCGTTTAAATTCTTTAGCGGGGAAATGAGGAGGGATACAGACAACTGAATTGCAGAGTATTAAAACCTCAGGATTACTTTGCCTTTCTGCTGTGTGAGGGGGATAGCAGTCATGGACAAGAAATATAAATAGCTGTCTCTGCAGTGCTGAAACCAGCTGCCGGATACCAAGATCCTGGGATTGTGACCTTTTAAAATAAAAAAGGAAAACGAAAAATTGCCAGAGAAATTGTATAATGAGATCTATCTCTGTCACAATAGTATTTCTGGATTTTCTCAGTCTCTAGCCACCAAGAACAGCTTGTACAAATATATTTGAAGTCATGGTTTTTATAAACAGAAAGATGTGTATGTGAACCCCAATGGATTCCTAAATGACCATTGAGTTTTTCCCCCTGAAACTATAGCATGTAAATTCAAGTAAAATTATATCAAATACTTTTAAAATCAGTTTGTTAAAGTTGGTCTATATCTCAGTCTCTTTTTATAAATGCATTGAGAGATGTCTTAGAATGATGCTCACCAAGTGGTAATAGTAGTTAGTTCTCAGTAGGGAGATGAGGTGACGATTTAAAATTTGGGGAATATGGGTATCGATTAATTTTTCTAGTGAGCATGTATCACTTTTATAAAAATAAAGCTATAAAAATAAACCATGTACATGTTTTTCTAGAAATTGTTTCAGAAGACTTTATATTTCAGTAGCCTCATTTTATTTTATTCAACTCCAAAACTCTTGACCATTGAGCTTGGATATTTTTTTCTTTATAGCTTTTTTAGATACTATGTTTTGCATTAAGGTAATGTTCTCTGCCTTCCTCCCCTTGTGTCCTGCTTAGCAAAAGATACAGATATTGTGGATGAAGCTATCTATTACTTCAAGGCCAATGTCTTCTTCAAAAACTATGAAATTAAGGTAAAGTACAGAGCTTTTAATATTTAATTTAGTTTTTTTGATGGTAATAATATCTAGCTGGCAGTCAGGGTTGCTGTGAGGAGTAAATAAAATGAGATTGTATGATTTTAAAAATCCAAAACAGTGCCTAATGTTAGTCTCTGTATGAAAAACTCTTAGTTTCTCATTTTCCCTCCAAAATCTACACCAGGGGTTGGCAAACTACAGCCAGAGGGCCAAATCTGGCCCGCCGCCTCTTTTTGTAAATAAAGTTTTATTGGAACATAGTCACACACATTTGTTTATATATTGTCTGTGGTTGTTTTCACACCACAATAGCTGAGTTGAGTAGTGATAAAGACTGTATAGTCTGCAGAGCCTGAAATATTTACTATCTGGTCCTTTTTTCTTCATTCAGCATTAATTAAGAACCTACTATGTGCCAGTCCAAAACTAAAAGTCCTACATGCTATGTTATTTTTTATATACTCTGTGTCCTGGACCTGAGATGGAGAAATAAAGAAACTTCAGTGACCCCAACCCACTCTTCAACCACCCTTTCATCCCTTCTGCTCTTAGCCCTTGTGAGGAGTGAGATCAAGGGGAAAGTAGAAGTGGGGTGGCAGAGAAGGAGAGGGAAAAAATGCAGAACGTTTTTTAGCTCCTGCTATTGAGCAAGTTACAAGAAATGTTAACACATTTTCTGGATAATATTCTAGAATATGGAACTTCAGCTCCTTGCCAAACTTTGACCTTTTGGAATCAACAGGGTGTGAAATCTTTATTTGTAGATTCTTGATCTACAAATTGTAGTCTAAACCTTCTGTGATCTTAGCAGAGTGTTTTCTGTAAGTGTTGTGTTTATAATAGATGTGAGTAAATATAATTCTGCCACATTGCATTCTCTCTTGAATATCATATGATCATAAAAGTAAGGAAATGTGTAGTTTGGTTTCTTTTAAAGTATAAATCTGTGAAAAATTTGACCTGAACTACACGCCACATTTGATCAACATCCATTCGTTTCTTCAGATTTTCCTTTTTTGGTTAGTTCAAGAGTTGAGCTTATGGACCTCTTCAGAAACAAGTCACTTGTGAAGTAATTGCTTCCTCTTTTACAGCCATGAATGTTTCTGTTCTCAGCAGAGATCCTGAAGTGAAAGGCTTTTTAAAAATTAGCCAACCATATGGTGCACCTCAGGTTTTCCCAGCAGCTTTGTGAACTCTCCTTCCTACACAGTGAAGGGCTCTTGGCACAGCACCTCGGGAACCCAGCGGCAAGGGTGGCCGAGGGAGACGGGAGCAGTCATGCAGCTCAGGGCAGACAGAAACAAGGCTTGAGAAGACGCATTTTGAGAGTAGGAATGTTTGATGCTATAGTAACTTTTGCATTTTTCAGTTGATAGTCAAAAGGCAGAGATTGAATTCATTTATTGCACAGAATTGTTATGTTTTGATCAGGAATGTTTTTAAGTTTTGTTTTCCCCCCTGTAGAATGAAGCTGATAGGACCTTGATATATATAACTCTCTACATTTCTGAGTGTCTGAAGAAACTCCAAAAGGTAACTAAACTTGGATAATCACCTATCAGGAAAACAAATTACTAATAGGTATTTGGACTTGGTGAGACTTTAAGGAAAAGTAGAAAATATTTCCTCTGACTTAGAGCATGGACTTAAGAGGAAAATAAATCTGAAGGTAGACCTCTAAACTTACAGTGTAGTTGACAAATCAGAAGATAATGCTTTGCGTGTATTTTCCCAAGACAAATCTTTAGCAAAAAATTCCTTTCAAGTCCTTGGCTCAGAGGTTCTTAACTGGAGTCCAAGGATAGAATTCAGGGGTCCATGAACTTGAGTGGGAAAAAGATCACATTCTTCTTTTCACTAACCTGTAACTGAAATGTAACATTTACTCCCTTTATTAATGTAGACAACAGCCCACGGTAGTGTTAGCAATACCTGTGATTTTTTTCTCCAATAGAAATCACAGCATATTCAGATTACATTTAAAGTTGAAGATTTTTGCAGTTTTGTTTATACTCATTGCTACTTCAGAATTTAGTTATTAGGGCCACTGCAGAATCTTGTTATTTAGCACATGTATGACTATATTATAAATTAGTTTTTTTAATATTATAATTATTGTATTTCACTATAATTGGTTTCTTTTGTAATTCTGTGTATTTTATTCATTTAAAGCATTATTCTGAGAAGGGGCCCCCAGGCTTCACCAGATTGCAAAAAGTCACCAAAAACATTAATCCCAGCTATAGCTACTTAGAGTAAAAAAATTGCAAATTGATTATTATTATCTTTTTCCCTGTAAAATACGTGTGTGTGTGTAATTTTTTGTTATTTTTTTAGTGCAATTCCAAAAGCCAAGGCGAGAAAGAAATGTATACATTGGGAATCACTAATTTTCCCATCCCCGGAGAGCCTGGTTTTCCACTTAACGCAATTTATGCCAAACCTGCAAATAAACAGGAAGATGGTAAGTACAGGGTCTCTGTCTCTGTGTGGCACAGATTTTCTCCGTTTGGCTTTTTGCCCCCCTCCTTTTCTGGCTTTGATCAGTGTACAATCGAAAGTGGAATCTTTAGCAGGTCCATTATCTTACTAGTCATTCTCACAAAAGATTCTTGGCAACAAGTGTGTCATGTAAAGAATCTTTTGGATCAAAATGAACATAGTTATAAAACCTTTGGGACTGTCATTTCTGTTTTTTATCCTGTTTGAGTGTACAGAAATATACTGCCAAGATCAGTGTCCAGATCAGCAACCAGCACATTTGCAATACATTCTCAAATACAATTTTTTTTATTGTTCTACTTGCTCCTTCTTTTAGAAGTGATGAGGGCCTATTTACAGCAGCTAAGGCAAGAGACTGGGCTGAGACTGTGTGAGAAAGTTTTTGACCCTCAGAATGATAAACCCAGCAAGGTAAGACCCTCTTCTTTGCCTATTGAATAGCTAAATCACCTTTATCCTATTGCCCCCATTAAACACACTAAGGTCTTTCATTACAAGAATACTTTGTTTCCACATTGCAGTGTTGTTAAACTTTGAGTATGTGCCTTCTTGTAAGTAGCAGTGAATAATGATTCCATATAATAAATTATGGTTGTTTGTTCTTATGTTGGGGCATTATAAACCCCAAAGAACAGGTTTTCTGCATGAGATATCTTGAATGTATTACATCTATTTTATTGTCGGAATTTTGAGTGACCTGTAAGTCACTCAAAAAAAGAAATTTTTTTTTTACATGTGTTTTCAAGGAGTTTGTAATGTAAGGGCTGCCAGACTAATTTTAAATTTTGTTATTAAATAAGTTCATATTCTGACCTTACCTTGAACTGTTCATTCTGTAATTTGCCACTGTTCATTCTGTTTTGTCCCCTCTTGTTAGTGGTGGACTTGCTTTGTGAAGAGACAATTCATGAACAAGAGTCTTTCAGGACCCGGACAGTAAAGGGAACCTGGGCAGACGCTGTTTCCGCAGCCATGGGCAGCATTTTACAGCAAGACATACACAGTTCTTTGCAATTATTTCATAAAGTTTTATACAGAAGAGAGAAGAGAGCATGTCTTTACTTGAAAAGCTCTTTATTGAGAATTTGGGTGGGGGGGGAGAATGAGTTCTCGAAGGGTGATTTGAAGTGTTCTGCAGTACTAAGCAGTGCTTAATAAGTAAGAATAAAGAAATTTCTAACATTTCATATCAGGAAAACTTGATTGCTTATCTTTGACACTTAAAATTTTTTGTGAGATAGTATTCACCCTTTTAAAGTGTATAATTCGGTAGTTTTTATTATATATGCAGAGTTTTGCAACCATTGCCACTAATTCCAGAACATTTTCACCACCCCAAAACGATGTACCTGTACTCTAGCGGTCACCCCCATTCCTCTCCAACCCTCTCCTCCAAGTCCCTGGCAACCTCTGATCTACTTTCTATCTATGGATTTGTCCATTCTGGGCATTTCACAGAAGTGGGATCATATAACAGCCTTTGTGTCTGTTTTCTTTCACTTAGCATCATGTTTTCAAGGTTCATTCATGTTATAACTTTGTTCCTTTTTTTTACTGTGGTAAAATGCACATAATATTTACCACTTTAACCATTTTTAAGTGTACAGTTCACTGACATTAATATGCAACCATCACCATTGTTTATTTCCAAAACTTTTTCACTAACCCAGATGGAAACTCTGACCATTAAACTCCTACTAATTGTAACCCCCCAATTCCTGGTAACCTCTAATTTGCTTTTGGTCTCTGAATTTGTCTATTCCTAACACCTCATCTAGTGGAATCAAACAATATTTGTCTTTTTGTGTCTGGTTTCTCTTTTTTTTTTTTTAAGGAGGGCGCAGCTCACAGTAGCCCATGTGGAGATTGAACTGGCAACCTTGGTGTTATTAGCCCCACACTTTAACCAACTGATCTAACAGGCCACCCTGTGGTTTCTTTTACTTAGCACAATGTCTTCAAGGTTCATCCATGTTGTAGCATGTGTCAGTACATCATTCCTTTTTATGTCCGAATACTATTCCATTGTATGGATAGATCACATTCTGTTTATCCATCAGTCTATGAACACCTGGGTGGTTCTACATTATGAAAATGTTGCCAAGAATATTGGTGTACAAATTTTTGTGTGGACATGTTTGCATTTCTCTTGGTTACATATCTATAGGTGGAATTGCTGAGTCATATGGTAACTGTTTAACTGAAGAACTGCCAGACTTTTTTCCATAGTGGCTGTGAGGATTGTGATTTCTCTGCATCCTTTCCAACATGTGTTGTTCATCGCCATCCTAGAAGGTTTGAAGCAGTGCCTCATTGTAGTTTTCCTATTTCCTTAATCACTAATGATGAGCATCTTCTCATGTGGATCGTGGCCAGTTTATCGTCTTTGGAGAATATTATTCAAATCCTTTGCCCATTTTTTACTTGAATTATTTTTGTTGTTGTTGTTGAGTTGTAAGAGTTCTTTATATATATTCTGAATACTAAACCCTTTTCAGATATATGATTTGCAAAAATTTTCTCCCATTCTGTTTTTTCACTTTCTTGATAATATCCTTTGAAGCACAGAGGTTTTTAATTTTGGTGAAATCCCATTTGTCCTTTTTTGGTCACTTGTGCTTTTGGTGTCATATCTAAGAAACCATTGCCTAATCCAAAATGTTGACTTATGCCTATTTTCTAAGCATTTTATGCATTTAGCTCCATTTTGAGTTAGTTTTTATATATGAAGTGGGTAGGAGGACAACTTTATTCTTTTGCATGTGACTTGCCCATTTGTCCCAGCACCATTTGTTGAAAAGACTGTTCTTTCCCTTGTGAAGTGTCATGGCTCCCTTGTCAAAAATCAGTTGACCGTAAATGTGTGGGCTTATTTCTGGACTCTATATTGTCTGTCCTTATGTGCCATTTACTTTATATTTGGCCAGTTTTTAGCATCTCAGAGGTTTTCATTATTTGGCTGACATAAGTAGCTATTATGTGAGTTCTTCCAAAAATGTAAGAGACCACGTATTCCCTGATATGTTAAGATTATAAATTAGATATTTCAGGAAATGCCTCTCAAGTCCTTTGGACATAAAAGTCACTATACTGCAACTGTGTTTAGCTGTTAAGAGGCGGTTGTTTCGGGATCAATGTTGAGATTGTATTTAGTCACAAGCACAGAAAACCTAATTGAGAGTGTCTTGAAGGTATGGTTTTTCTTTTGAGTTTGAAAGGAGTCCCTGAATGTTCAGGGCAGCCATTTCAGGATGTCATCGGGGACCCCTAATAGGCTCCTCCTGTCTTCCTGCTCCCCACTCCTTGGCATGTGGCTCTCATCCTTATAGTCTCTAGATGCTCCCGTATCTGTGGGCTTGGCAGACAGAAGTGGGGAGGGCACGAGGGCCCAAGGGGCACACCGCTGAGTGCCACCTGACATGCCCTTCCCAGAAAACCTGCCCAGAGACTTGCACTTGTGTCCCCTTGCCCTCTAGCTACAAGGCAGCCTGGAAAGAGGAAAAATTTAACTGAGCATGTTGAGACCTTGATTATTTATGTTGCGCTACTAGGGACAAAGGGAAAGCTGTATAGGAACAGAACAAATTTTAAAATTGTATTAAAACGAGCTTTATGCTGATACTTGGTCAATCAGAGTATTTCCATTTAGGTTTTATGGATTAATACATAATTTTAATGTATGAATTCAATGCTCTTGAGTACTTGTTTATTGAAGATCTGAATTACGGGTTAAGTGAGTACCACATACCCAAGAGAATGGGTATGTCAAAGCATACTCCATAGATACACAAACGGACAGTCTTGAAACCAAGACTATTTGAGTTGACTTTTTGGTTTATAATTTAAATTCTTAACCTAAAATCAAATTCTGGGTGTTTAGATCGGAATTTCTGTTACAGACTCAAGAGCTATGTCAGAAAGGAAGAAAGAAAGCTATAATGATTCATTTCAAAATTGAAGGTTTGTTTCTAATGAACGTGTTGGGGTTTTTTTTTGGATTGTGGAGCCTTGGTGATAGGAAATCAACTGACCTTGGTGCCTGTTCCACGAGTGCCAGCAGGGGGAGCCAGACAATAAGCCAAAAGCCTGGCTTCTAAAACATTTCCCGTTGGTGCTGTATAATGTAGGTGTTTGCTTTGCTTTTTAATATACCTGAGAGAACACTTTCCAAAGGATTTAGAATAAATTACACAAGCAATATGGCCTAATGGATTTAAAAGTACAGCTGAAATGAATGAAAACAATGCTGCTATTAAAAGAAGATTGTTACAAGGTATGACTTTTTAGGGAAGGCAATTTAGTAATAATTACAAGACTTGTGTTGGGTTTTTTTCTTTGTCTTTTTTAAATTGTATCACATTGTAAAATGTTCATTCTTTTTGATCCAGCATCTCCACATCATTGTTGAATGATGAAACACACACACACACACCCTCTGGAAATAATTCAGTCATTTTTTAAATAGAGAATTGGATAAATAAGTTACGGGACATCCATAAAATGAAATATGCAGCCATTAAAACAAAACAAGGGGCTCTATCCTGTCATGGAAAGATAACTTACTAAATAAAACTTGAAGACAGTATTCTAGTAGTATTCCATGCTTATTTATTTAATTGTATGTACTCCAGGAAAAACTATGGGAACACATACATCAACTTGTTAATAGTAATTATCTTAGGGTGGAAACAGTTACAAAAACTTACATGTTCTAAGTCATACATACTATAATTCAGTAAGATGTGTGTTACCTTAATAACCAGGGCGGGAAAAACTTTAAAAAGATTGATAGAAAATCAAATTTTAGAACAAAATGTCATTAGCCAAAAACAGGCTGAGGACAACAATCACCTTGTTCTTTTTCTTACGCATCCTGTTTACATTTATCATTTTAATATGCCACTAATTACTGTCATGTGTAGAAAGATCACAGTCCATGGAAATACTCAAAACAAGATTTATGAGAATTGTTTTACTCTGCATTTTCCTTTTCTCCAAAATTATTAGTACTGAAGACCTAAATAAAAAATTTGGAGCCGTGTCCAGAAAGGGCTGTACTACTGTGACACCAAAAGCCATTTGGTTTGTTTCCCCCTTCATTTTGTTTATAGAAGTTGGGAAGACCATTCCATTAGGAGAGGGTAAGTTTAGGGCCACATCTGTTCTGTGTTGATTTTGAGATAAATCATTAGTCATGATTTTCCACTGTGCTTTAACACTGCAGCTCCGATTTGCAGGTGTTCTGGCAGTGTGCTAAACACATCACATTTTTAATCCTATTTAACCCTTGTCAGAACCTTTGGGGCAGATGTAATGTAAGTATTATCCCCTTTTCCAAGTGAAGAAGCTGAGGCCTACAGAAATTAAATAATAACAATATAAAATATAATTAATATATCTCACTTGGAAGCTGGCAGAAATGGCAATGAATGCTAAGTCTTTCTGAATCCAGGGCTGGCCCTGTTAACCATTCTGAGATGGCCCCTTTGCTACATTACCATTTTTAGTAACACATTCTACAAGATCAGGAAAGTGCTCGTTCCTTGTGCTCTGCCAGTTGACAGGATGTACAAGAAGTGTAAATGTGAACTCTGCTGTCCAGGACCTTAACCATCTGATGAGAAATGTGTGCATAGAGATAGAAACACTGACAAGTGACATGATTGTCCAGCGCTGTAGAAAGAGCAGGCTGTAATTGCTGAGGTCGGTTGGAGAAGATTTCGTGAAGATGGCACTCAACACTAACTGAGCTCATCACAACAAGTGAGCCAAACTGGGCAGACTAGATGCGAACGGGGTAAACTTGTCCAGCTATGTGCCATGATCAAGCCTGGCAGGAAGGAAACCTTGGGGCAAAGAAGATGATTGGGGAGAAGTTGCCCTTGCAGGAGGTAATGACCCATATGCTTGCGAGCCGGAGTCGGGCTTACTTATCCCTTTAATCTGTATTATGTGAGTAGGCCAAAGGACATGACGCGTTATCCACCCTGGGGCACTATTCTGCCCTTTTTTTTTTCCCCCCAATCGTTCCAGAATGTATTTTTTTAAGGAGGGCGCAGCTCACAGTGGCCCATGCGGGGATTAAACCGACAACCTTGGTGTTAACTAGCACCATGCTCTAACCAATTGAGCTAACCGGCCACCCCCCTCTTCTGCTTTTACACACCACCGAGAACCAAGTGCCTGGGCAACCACTTTCCTGCCCTTTTTACTTCTCAAGGCATCCCATAGTTTCTGCACTTGACTCTCAAGAGCTTTTTCTAAAAAAACCAGTTTCATTGAGATATAATGCACATACCACATAGTTCACCCATTTAAAGTGTACAATTCAATGGTTTTTAGCATATTAGCATTACTAATTTTTACAACAAAATTTTCCATCTTAACCATTTTAAGTGTAAAGTTGAGTGGCATTAATCACATTCAAAATGTGGGACTGTCACCATTATCTAATTCCAAGACTTTTTCAGAAACTGCCCATTAAACAGTATCTCCCCATTCCCCTTCCCCCTAGCCCCTGGTAACCTCTCATCTACTTTGTGTCTCTGGATTTGCCTACTTTAGATATTTTATATGAGGGGTATCATATAATCATTTGTCCTTTTGCGAGTAGCTCCTTTCACTTAGTTTAATGTTTTCGGGTTCCACCCATGTTGTAACATGTGTCAGATAACTCCATCCCTTTGATGGTTGAATAATATTCCATTGTGTGGATAGACCACATTTTGTTTATCCCTTCATCTGTTGGCAGGTTCTTGCTACCATCTGGCCATAGTAAATAATGCTGTAATGCACCTTGATGTACAAGTATCTGTTTCCGTTCCTGCTTTTCACACTGCTTAAAAAAAAAAAAAAAATCATTTGCCCTTTTATCGCAAGTCCCCTTAAGACTTCCCCCTTAATCATTATCTGGCTGTCTTATATTTCTATTTAAGTTTTTTTTTATGTGGCAGTGGGCCATGCATCATTGGAGCCCCGGTGCCTGGGACAGTGCGGTGCATACAGTAGGCACGCAAGTATATATTGAATGAATGAAGATTTTGAGAGCCAAGACAGAGTGCTTCTCAAAAAGTCAATAAATGTTCATTGAGTTATTACATTTAAATTTTCAAGCAGGGGGGCAAGAGGATAAAATCAGAAATTTTGTAAGATTGCGTTAGTTACAGTGTACCAGATGTAGTGGGTGTGGAGCTTAATTAGCGGTCCCAATGTAAGGGCTTAGTGGGTCTCACTGTGAATGTAAAAAGGAGAGAGTTGAGAAACATTCTGAAAGATTCCACTGCATTAGATTTAGCAACTGAGAGTCAGGTTTTTGAGGTTTTGAATCTGGTTGACTTGGAGAACAGCAAAGCCTTTGATGGAAACAGGTTGGGTGACAATATAATTTGTCATTCAAATTCTTGAGCATAAAAGATTTATGCTCTGATTAATTCTTCTGGGACAGCAGGCATAAGCTGGGATTGTCTCAAGCAAACTTCTGGAAATAGATGGTCGGGCTTGGATCCTTTGGAAGGGGAGTAGGAGGTGAGCTTAATTCTGGAGCACACTGAGTTTGAGGAGGCAGCTGATGGCCTGTCTAATACCAGCAGACAAATAGAAATACACATGAAAGCTCAGGAATATAAACAGGCTTGAGAGACAAGAGGTTCTGGTGGAATTAGAGAATCTGATCCCTGAGACAAATAGCAGTTAGGAATCAGGAAGAAGGAAGGAACCAGCAAAGAATCAGTCTGAGAGGTTAATCAGAATAAGAGGCAGATCAGTAAAACATGAGTCATAGAGAGGAGTTTCTTAGAGGGGGTTGTTAGTAGTAGTAAAATCTCCAGAAAAAAAAAACTTTATTTTATGGCAGTTGAACGCTGACTGGGGCAGGCCCTCTTGGTTTTGCATTTGTGTGTGAAAGAATTAGTTGCCCTAGCCTTACTGTCTGACTATAAACAAAATGCCAAGCTGGACATCTTAGAACTCCAGGATACATTGCCTTGCCTACCACGTTTACTGAAAAAGAGGGAAAATCATTTGGAAAGATGGCTGCATTTATTCCTTCCAGTTGTTCAGGCAGATTCTTTGTCCTGAAGTTCCTTTTCCACTGAAAGGAAGGCTCTCACTGCCAGGAGACACTTAAGGGATGTTAAGTAATGTTTCCCTTAGAGTAATTTATAAGTGTTGTGTTTTTTCCCCTTGTACAAAAGACAGATCTAAGAAAAATGTCTAATGCAGCTGGGAAAGATTTTCATTCTTAGGAGGCTGCTGGACGTTTAGAAATGAACTTAAGTGGAGCAGAACATTTACATTTATAAATTGTTCCCCTAATGTATCTGATTCAACGGTATCCACGTTATTCTGCATCTGTTAAGTAGCTTACCTAAAGGTTCACGGCCAGCTGTGTAGCTGTGTCTGGTCATGTCAATTACGGGCCTCAGTTTCCTCACCCATAAAAGGAAGAATGAAAGTGAGATAACTTCTAAAGTCCCCTCCAGTTCCAAAATTATCATTTTAGAAGATGATTCCACGAGAAAGAGGAGAACTGCCCTCCCGGATATGTCTCTTGTGTGTCCCAAGTCAGTTTAATACTATACATGTCCTTCAAATAACATGAAAATCAGTAAGATCTGACTTACATTAGGTTAATGGAACTTAACCATGGAATCCATTCTACTTTGGGGTAATTGATGTTAAAGAGGATTGTAAAAAACTTTCCAGATGAGGTGGGTTCTCCTTTGCCCCTTTATTTTTTCTCTATAAATATTTTGCTATGTGCATTCTTTGTGTGGGTTTATCAATCTCACAAGTCTGTTTTAGTACTATTTCTTTATAGAGATTATCAACTTTTCCCCTGCCATGTAGATAGTGATGTGTTCTCCTTCAATCCCATCAGCATATAAACATGTTATTTCTCCCATCTTTAAAAAAAGAAAAAGAAAAAACCTCTGTGCACCTGATACCACCCATTTCCTCCTTCCCTGCACAACAGGGCTTTTCAACCTTGACATCTTGATGTTTTGGACTTGATATTTAAATTTACAATTTTAAATTTCTACTTCATTGTGCAGGTCTGTCCTGTGCATTACAAGATGTTTAGCAGCATCCCTCGTTTCTACTCCTAGATGCCAGTAGCAAAGCAAGCCCCACCCCCAGTCTCCAGACATTGCCAAATGTCTCCTGGGGGCAAAATCACCCCCAATTGAGAACCACTGCTCTGCAGCTAAACTCCTCAAAAGAATGATCTGTACTGTTGCACACTAGTCTTCCCCCCAACCTCTCTTCACTGCCCCACCAAAAATGCTCTTGTCAAGGTCACCAATGACTGTCATGGTGCTAATCCAATGGCCATTTCTCATCTTATTTGACCTCTTGCCATATATATATGTACACATACATGTGTGTATATATGTGCACATATATATATATATGTAATTGATTATTCCCACCTTCTTGGAACCACATTCTTCATTTGTCTTCCAGAACCCCACTGTCTTACTTTTCTTCCCACCTCACTGGCTGTTCCTTCTCAGTCTCTTTTGCTGGTTTCTCCTCTCCGACCTCTTAATAGTGGGATGCCCTAAGGCTAACTGTGTGTCCACACCTAGAGAGCCAATTATTATATCCCAACATATTTTGTCTGACAGTTGTTTTGTTACAGTTGGCAGCTTGAGGTTGTCCATGGTAAGAGTATTTACACCATAGAAATTGGCAAACACTACAAATCATGGCTTCCCCCTCACCAGTTGTTAAACATTTACCTGTTTATCAACTGCCCCAGTCCTCAAAATTCTCTTAACTACACTCACCCTCTTGGTGATCTTATCCAGTCTCATGGGTTTAAACACCATCTCACTCTTCAAGAATTAAATTACAAGGGAAAAAAGGAAAGGGAGGAAGAACCTATATTTTTAATAGATATAATCAACCACTTGCAAGAATGGACCTTGTTTGGATCCAGATTCAAAGAAACCAACAGTAAAATAATACACAAACAATTACTAGACATGACTAGATATTTGATGATATAAAGAATTATTGTTGTTAGATGTGATCATGGTACTGTCGTTTTGTTTAACAAGGAGTCTTTCTCTTTTAGAGAATACTGAAATATTCATGAATAAAATTATATAATGGTTGGAATTTGCTTCAAAATAATTTGAAGGATAAGGAGGAAGGTGGGGGGCTCTGTGAAACAGGATTGGTCATGAATAGATAATTGTTGAAGTTGGGTGATGGTTTATAGGGACTCAATATACCAATACCTCTATTTTTTAATATATTTGAAATTGTTCTTATAAAGTTTTTTTTAAATGCCATCTGAATGCTGAAAACTCCCAAATTCATACCTTCCTTCTAGACGTCTCTGAATTCCAGACTCAAATACCCAGGTAGTCTCCCCAGCATCTCCATTAGATTCAGATAAGTATCCAAACCTAGGAGCATTACACTCCAAGATGCTTCTCCCCCAGTCTTCCCCACTTCAGGAATGCAAAGAAGCATCCCACCTACTCTTGTGAGACGGGTTTACACAGAGATGAGAAAATTTAACAATCACAGATTTAAATATGGTGGGTAGATGTACAAGGCATGAGGTCATTAGTTATCAAATGAATTGTCCAAACTGTAATTCCCATTCAGAGAATCGAGGGATTAGAGGAGAGAGGAATCACTTTTTAGAAAGTATGGCAATTTCAACTAAAAATGTCTCTTGAGTCTATGAATGTTGGTTTATTCCAGGACTGGAGGATATGTGACTTTGCAATAGGATGTCAATCCAGATATGAACCTAACTATATTTTACACTTACACTGCAGTATAGAGAGGGTAAATTGGTGACTGTCATGTGGCTTATAGGTGTGTTTATTTTTAATTGTTTCATTGAGGTATAACTTACATAAAATAAAAATCACCCATTTTAAGTGTATAATTCAATTATTTCTTAGTAAATTTACAGAGTTGTGCAGCAATCATCAAAATCCAGTTTTAGAAAATTTCCATCAACTCCCAAAAGATCCCTCCTGCTCAACAGCAATCACTTCCCAATTCCTACCTTCACCACCAAGCAACCACAAATCTTTCTGTTGCTGTCGGTCTGTCTTTTCTGGATATTTAATATAAATGGAGTCAGAGATTGTATGATTCTTTTTCTGTCTGGTTTCTTTGACCTAGCATGATTTTTTTAGCACAGCACAATATTTTTGAAATTCATCCATGTTATCAGCAGTTCTTTTTATTTTTTTGTCGAATAGGTTACACTGTGCAGATATACCACATTTGGTTTACATAGTTATCAGTTGGTCAACATTTGAATTGTTTCCACTTTTTGGCTATTATTAAATGTGATTTTAAAATATTTCAAATGGAGAGAAAAGTATGTGATTTTAAAATATTTCAAATGGAGAGAAAAGTATAATAACAAGCATTTATACTGTTCACTGTGTGCCAGACATTGTTCTAAGTGTGTTAGATACAGTGGTGTATCTGGCGTGTTTGACAACCAGAACAGGTCAGTTTTTACACACACACCCCTCTTTCTTTCTTCACTTTTTTTTTTTTTTCAGCAGTTTTAGATTCAGAGCAAAACTGAGTAGAAAGTAGAGAGTTCCCAAATACCCAATTGCCCCTGCTGTGTCACAAATGCACAGCATCGCCACCAGTGTGGTACATTTGTTACAGCTGATGAACCTACACTGACATATCATTACCAGCCAAAGTCCATAGTTTATGTTAGGTTTCCATGTTGTACATTCTATGAGTTTTGACAAACATAATGACATGTATCCACCATTATAGTATCATATAGTTTCACGTCCATTAAAATCCCGTGCTCCACTGATTCCTTCCTCCCCTCTAACCTCTGGCAACCACTGATCTTTTTACTGTCTCCAGTTTCATCTTTTCCGGAATGTCATACAGTTGGAATCACGCAGTATGTAGCCTTTTCAGACTGGCTTCGTTCACTTAGTAATGTGCATTTAAGTTTCTTCTGTCTTTTCATGGAACACCAAGGCTGTACTTCAACAATTGACAAATCTGTTTGCAGTGCTAATTGAACATGAATATACAAAGACAATGAATTTTGACAGTCATTGACAATTTTGCAGAATTTAAGGACCAAAAAACAGAAACTGTATATTATTCATTTTCTTGCTAATCCAATAGGTAGGATAAAAGTCTTTCTTAATACATTAATGTATTTAAAAAGTATTAATCCATTACCTTTTTGTACTGTAATAGTGGTTTTACTTTGCATTAAAAATTGTACTAGCATTATTATTTAGATGAAGTTTAATAAATATTTTCACGGTCTGTTTCTTTTCTGGCCATTATTAGTCATTCCATTTCATGATCATTACTGAAAGCATTTTTTTTTCTAAATGAGAGGGGGTGACCCAGAAAATGAGAAGACAACCCACAGGCTGGGAGAAAATATTTGCAAAACACGTATCTGATAAAGGACTATTATTAAACATACAAAGAACCCATAAAACTCAACAATAAGAATACAAACACCCTGACTGAAAAATCAGAAAAAGATCTGAACAGATACCTCACCAAAGAAGATATACAGAAGGCAAGTAAGCATATGAGAAGCTACTCAACACCATGTCACTGGGGAATTACAAATTAAAAAACATATTAGGATGGCTAAAACTCAACCTAGCCTGTATTCATTCTGAGCTAGTAAGTCATTTCACAGGGTAGAAATAGTCCCTTTTAGACCCAAGACGACCGTCCAAAGGCGGAATGAAGCCTGACCAGCGGGTACAACACCTGAGAAGAGGGGGCGTGGCGCCTTCAGCCTAGTGCGCAAGCGTGACTGGAAAAGCAGTTAGGACTGCCCCTGGCGCCTGATTAAAATATTCAAATACAACTATTGGGGCTTCCCCCTACAGACAACCTACTATGTTCTTTTATTTATGATAAATGTTCATACATTTTTATTAATTCCTGGGGGAGACAAATTCCTCTCATGCTCATTTCCCTTGAGCATGTATTCATACTGAGGTGCCTTTTGTCTCCATCGTATTTTGTCCTCAATAAAATTTGCAACTCAGAACGACATAGCTTTGCTAGAAAAAAAAATTATTTCACCTCACGGGGGTTTGGGGAAACTGTTTTATTTATTTACTCAGGCACTTCAGTAGTTGCCTATTTTTCTGGGGGCGATGCCTCATATGGACCCGATGGACCCCGGCGAGGCCGCCATTTTGAAGTCTTCCTTAAGGATCTTTTACCGGCTTTTCGTGCCGCTACTGCCGCTCTCTGCGGCTTTGCCCCGCAGGATGAATGTGATAGACCACGTACGAGACATGGCGGCCGCGGGGCTGCACTCCAACGTGCGGCTCCTCAGCAGCTTGTTACTTACAATGAGTAATAACAACCCGTGAGTTGAGGCGGGGAGCGGCCTGGGGCTGAGGAGAAAGCAGCGCCTGTTCGGGAGCGAGGGCTGAGGGGGCCTGGGGACTGGCGGGAAGGAGCGGCCGCGGGCCCCAGCTGAGGCTCCGGGGTCAGCGAGGCCTCGTCGGGCCGAGCCGAGTTAGGGACGCAAGTCGAGTTCATGGGTCCCCGCGTTGTGCCAGGCGCTGGGATGAACTCGCTGCGGGAGATGTGTCGTGCGGCGACGGCCCGGAGAAATGGAAGGCGGAGGCTCCTAGGACCTCCCTGGCGAGGTTTCCCGAAAGTTGGGAGCGTGGGGTTTCCTGAGGTACCTGTCACCCGGCATGGCGACTGTCACATCACTGGGCTGACTTCTCCCTTCCCAGCTCCTTCCTGAGGAACGTTTTCTCCCTCGACGAAGCTCAGAGGCCAGTACCCTGGTTTTACACCTTCGTCCTACACCCGAGACTGATTTTTTTCCGCCTTGAGTGTAGTTCATTTTCTCGCTTCCACAAACCCCTAAAAACGGGAGATTCCCTTGACTGGGTGGGAGTGGCGCCTTTCGAAGGACTTGCAGTGGACCTTTCATGTTTTAAGAGCTGCCGTTTATTGAGTCTTACGACGGAAGAAATACAGGGCCCTTGAGTGCATGTCGCTCCCCTGCTTCAATTTCTCCATTGTGCTTAAAGTTCTTTCCCATGGCCAAGGGAGCCACACATCTTTCTCCCCCACTTAGTCTCATGTCTTCTGCTCACTGTTCGCCAGCCTCCCTGGCTCTTCTTGCTGATACTTGAACACGTGCCAAACTGGTTCTCAACGCAGGGCTTTTGCTTTGCTGTTCTGCTTAGAGTCCTTACAGACCTGCCTCCTCATACAGGTTCCAACTCAGACAGCCCGTGAGAATTGCTCCTTACCCTCACTAGTGTATCCCTTTGCCTTGTTTTATATGCTGCATCACTTTTTTTTTAATCGAAATATAATTGGCATGTAACATTACATTCGGTGTGGGTGTACAACAGAATGGGTCCGTATTTGTATATATTGCCACATATCACCACAATAAGCCTGGTTAACATCCCTCACTACACATAGTTACGGTTTTTTGTCTTGTGATGAGAGCTGTTAAGGTCTATATTCTACAGCACTCTTAACACCGAATGAATTCAGCACACTGGCTGTGTGCAGTAAGCCCTCACACGTTTGTTGACTGTGCCAAGGAAGTGCATACAACCTCAGGGAGGTGAAATACCCTGTCCAACTCCACACATTTAGTAATTGGAGGAGCCACGATGTCTGGATTTTGGTCCTTTTGACTCTAAGGTCTCCATTCTGACCTACCGCAGTCTCTTGCCTCTAAATGGCCTTATAATCGAATCTTCTACCCATTTGCGTTTGGCATCCTCTTGAAGCTGTCTAGGTCAGAAAAGAAAGGCCCCTTAAGTGCCTGCGATGCTGCGGCTGCTCCTTATTTCATTTCCATTAGTGTGCTTTAGGACCTCACTATGTGCGACCCATCATTTTGCCACCATCCACTTAGTGTTGACAGGGAGGAGCCCTGGTCTCTGTCAGCCTTCTGTGTTTATTCTGGAGCCTTTCGCTTGGTTCTGAGTGATTTGTCAAGGGACACAGTTTCCACCATTGGGAATTTATGCACCAGTTATTATTCTTGGTTCTTGAAGATGTTACAGGATAGTTAGATGTTACAGGATAGTTTGATCTTCTGACTTGTTCATATTAGGTTAACTGGCAGTTTCCTAGCTTCAGGAGGCATTTAAATTCTGACCTTTATATTTAAAATTTTCTTACTAAATTGGCAGTACAACACAGTAAAAAAAATTCAAACAGAGCAGAAGGGGTACGCAGATAAGTCCCTGAATCTTGAACCTCACTCTGACATTTCCCTTCTCCAGCAAACAGCTATTAACAGTTTCTCATACATCATTCCAGAGAGAATTTTTGCATGCACAAGTAGACATGTATGTTACAATATAAATATCTGAGAGCTTTCTCTGAGTATAGTAACTTTTTCTATCAAATCTTATTTTTCATTAAATACAAAGAATCTCAGTTGGAAGAGTTCTTAATTTTCTGGACTGTACCTTTCAACTTTTCAGTCCTTGAATTTCCTTTGTAACTTTATGCAGTGTTTAGAGTTCCCATCTTATTTTTAAGATTTTTTTTTTTTGATTAAGATAAAATTCACATACTGTGGAATTCACCCTTTTTAAAGAATACATTTCTGTGGTTTTAAATATATTCACAAGAGTTGTGCACCTATCACCATTGTCTATTCCAAAACGTTTTCATTATTCCAAAAAAGAAACACCTTATATATTAGTAGTCACTTCCTGATTCCACTTCCCCTGTCCCTGGCAACCACTAATCTACGCTACCTATTCTTGAGTATCCTTCATTTGTTGAGAAATTAACTGTCTGTTCCTTCATATTAAGCAGCTGTAGCTTTTACCTATCAAAGAAAAGCATGTAACTCAATTTGGGAAGAAGTAGGTGGAGGGTTGGGATTGGAGATTAGAAATGTGTTTCCTATTAAAAATGGTAGCCAGCTTTTAGGCAGTTATAACACTTGTGAGCAACATTTAAGGTTGAAGAAAAACTTTTGAAACACTGGTTCCATTATACTATCCTGAAGCTCCTGAGACTCAAAGAGATAAAAATTCTCCTAGTGCTAGTAAAGGTTACTTTTGTATATAAAATTTAAAAAACTTTTGTCAAATAAGGCTAATCATTTTATCTCACGCTATCCTACTGGCTTATCCTGTTCTAGTCCCATAATTCAGTATTTCAGTATCCAGTTTTCTTCATTATTTGAAGTGTATTCAGTTCCCTGCAAACCTGTTTTTGCTCAGTCCTTTCCTAAAGATTCAAGTGGTGAAGATTCTCTTTTGCAGGTTCTTCAACCCTTCTTTGGTAATATTAGTAAAGTCACTGTGATTGCTCTCTTTTGTCTTATATTATCCTAAAAATTGATGTTAATTAATATAAGGTAGTATGGATATATATCAAACTTAAATTAAGAAGGCTTAGGTTAAAGAAGGGAAAGAAAAAATGTAGTACATTTTTCTGTAGAGGTATACAAAGATTTAGAGGTACCATTGCTTTTATAGTAAGTAAAGAAAAAGCATATTAAAACAATAGTTTAAGGCAATTTCCTAGATGCTGACCATATTAGCATAGAATACGACTCATGCCTCTAATTTTTGGGACTAGCACTTAAGGTACATTGACTTTTCTGTAAACTGTCATTACATGAGGCTTTGTGCTAGGCTTGGACACTAAGCAGGGTGTTCTTTCCAACATTTCAAAACAACTCATGTAGGGAGTATATACTTTCTTTGTTTTCTAGTGAGTTATTCTCCCCATCTCAGAAGTACCAGCTTTTGGTGTATCATGCAGATTCTCTCTTTCATGATAAGGAATATCGGAATGCTGTGAGTAAGTATACCATGGCTTTACAGCAGAAGAAAGCCCTAAGTAAAACTTCAAAAGTGAGACCTTCAACTGGAAATTCTGCATCTGCTCCACAAAGTCAGGTAATTGGAGATAGAAGTGTGACTTTTTTTGTTTTTGAGAGCAAGAGAATGAAAGAATTTTCAAGACTGCTGATTAGATTTAGAAGATGGTAAAATATAATTTTAAAGGGAGCTGATTGGAAAAACAAAGATGAAAAACCACTTAGATGCAAGAATGCATCCAACCAAGCATTAAGACTAAAAGCAAAATTTACTCTGGATGAATCTAAAAATGTAACTAAACTTGAATTATCTGGGTTCTAACCAAAGTCATGCATTGTTCCTTTAATATAAACAGAACTCAAAATATAAAGTGTTTTTATAATGTTAATGAAAGTACAAGTTTTAAAATGTAGCTCAGTTGTTATAACTGGGAGTACCTGAGGAAGTTTATGAGAAATGTAAGAACTCCGGCCAATTTTTGATAATTGCTTAGATTTGATAATTGCCCGTTTTTGATAGTTGCTTGATAATTAGCTAAATAAATGGAGGGTAAAAATTGTAATTCCACCATTTAACAGAGCCATCCCATTGCTAGAAATTAACTCTAATAGTAGACTCAAAAGATTTACGGGGTATATAAGGCTGCTTATTGCAGCATTGTTTATAATGATAAGAAACTGGAAGCAAAAGTGTTCATCAGTAAGGTCTAATTAAATTGAATTAATAGTATAGCCATAAGTTGAAATATGAAGTAACTATAAAAGAAATGAAAAATGAGATAAAGGTATATGTGCTGATTTGGAAAGAATTGTATATATTAGTAAAGAAAATAAGGTTTGAAACAGTGTGTTCAATACTCTTTTTGTTTAAAGAGGATGGTTTATAGATACATAAATATTTCCTGGTATATGCCTAAATATATTCGATAATGTGCATGACAGGTTTTGTGTATGTGAAGGAAATAAATTTTGCAGCGGAAAATTTTAGGGAGGGGAACTTTTACTTTTCAATTTGAACCTGTCTAAATTTAAATTATACATGCAACTTAAAAAGGACTGTCAGTGGTATGAACTGGAAGTGAAATTATAAGTCATGTTTTTTCTGTTTTGTATTTTTCCATATTAAAAGACAAATTCATGTAGTTGCTTTTTTTTTTAAAGCCTGTAGATCTTCATCTTGTTTTATATCTATGTAAAACCTTTGTTTTTCGTTATTAAAGAGCTGATTGCCAGGATTTTGTTTTCTGACACTGGATGGAAGTCATATGTGCCTTCACATAGGATCATTCATAGCAGTAGCTTAATTTTTTTGAGCATTCAATATGCCAAGCACCATGCTAAACCTTCATGTGAATTAAATACACTTAATCTTTAAGGACTTTCTTAAAGTTGAGGGGTAATTCACATCATAAAATTCAAAATTAGTGAATATTTTAGTATATTCATAAGTTTGTGCAGCCATCACCACTATCTAATTCCAGAACATTTTCATTACTCTAGAAAAACCCAGTGCCCGTTATCTCCCCAATCCCTGGGAATCACTAACCTTTCTGTCTTTATGGATTTGCCTATTCTGGACATTTCATATGAGTGGAGTCGTACAATATGTGGCCTTTTGTATCTGGTTTCTTTTAAATAGCATAATATTTTCAAGATTGATCCATGTTATCGATAAATTCTTCCCTCCTTTTTATTGCCAGATAATATTCCATTGTATGGATATGCTGTATTTTATATGTTCATTAGTTGACAGATATTTCGGTTGTTTCCACTTTTTGTTTATTAATCATGGTCCTGTGAACATTTGCGTGCAGGTTTTTGTGTGGATATGTTTTCATTTCTCTTGACTGCGTATGTAGGAGCAGAATTGCTGGGTCACATGGTAACTATATGTTTAACATTTTGAAGAACTGCCACACTGTTTAAGTAATATTTTAAAGAGATGTTTTCTTTCCCTCTTAGTGTCTTCCATCTGAAATTGAAGTGAAATACAAAATGGCTGAATGTTACACAATGCTAAAACAAGATAAAGATGCCATTGCTATACTTGATGGGATCCCTTCAAGACAAAGAACTCCCAAAGTAAGTTGAATTAACAATTTGTCACATCATTTGCTCCTCTCCAATCCTTCCAACCCTCTTCCTCCATGATTTCTGTATACGCTAGGGAGTCCATCTAAACATTTTACTCTTGGCTCATATTTTTACTTTGTTCTCTTGTTAATGGAGTGGGGGTGGTTCAGAGAGGTAGAAGAGTGACTTTCTTATGAGACCCTGAAAATTCAGCTGATGAAAACGGTAGCTGGAAAATACTACAAGTGCTTATTCTTTGGTATTTCTTACTTTAGAAAATAATTTGCAATACACTTCCAGGTGGTAACCATACTTTTTTAGAACCTCATTTTTTGCACTCTTGTAGGTATACCCATTTGATAATGTGACTAATTTTATGAATCTCTTCATTTTCAAAATCAAGACGACAAGATCCTTTTGTGCTTATTTGTATGTGGGATATGTATTTGTGTTTGATTAGAATACCTTCAGCTGAAATCAAAAGAGCTGGTATCTTGTCTTGAGTTTTGGGCATACCAGCTATGTGCAGTGTGTACTCGGACAAATTACCAATCTGAACTTTACTTTTTTTTTCTTACCTATAAAATGAGGTTAATACTGTCTTGCTCACTTCAAAAAGCTAAATAAGTTCATGTATGTGAGAAAACTTTTTTAAAGTACTATTCTGTAAGGAGTATTATATTGGGCATCTTTGATTACACTTTTTTTTGAAGTCGAGTTCAGAAGCACAGTGAGAATCCTTGCTTTTAAGATTGAGTACACATCAGTATTTAATATTCTACCATATACTCTCAGGTCACTTGCCTTCCTCACTTCGTTGAAAAACTGTTCTGTGTAACTTGTGCTTAATTAACAGTGAGCGATTTTATATGTAAAATGTCTGTGTACATCCTCCTGCCCTTAAAAGAAAAGGAATCTAAGCAGTAGGGACTTGTGTAGTTACTGCTTTTTCTCCCAAATGGTGCTGAATCTTAAAAATAACCAATTACACTTGATGAGAATGTGTTTAAGTATCCCCTCATACTGAGGACTTATTTACGATTTTCTGAGTTTTTATGATTAAGCTATGTCCCCAGTATATTCTATGGTGGTGGCTGCTATTAAAAACATTTGGAAGCATATTATAGAGTAAGTGTCTCATAATAAGCTTGGATGCTTATTTACTAAATTGTGTTCTGGTACTGTATGGACGTCTTACCCCAAGAATAATTTTTTTGCATATATGAAGAGTATCTTCCTTTTGGAAGATGCTGTTTTGATTATAAACTTTGAATTATACGTATTCCTTATCTTCCTAGAAATATACCGTAATTTCCTCCTTAATGACTTGAAGGAGTTTGGAGACAATTTTGAAGACGAGTAATGGCAAAGAAGCTTGGTTTTGTGTGGTAGCTAATACTTCGGTGTTTACTGCAGTCATTTTCAGAGGGACTAGAGGAGTCTGAGTTTGTTAGGAGTACGTAGCCTTCATTCTGTAGAGCTGTTGTAGCCAGGAGCAAACAAAAGATGTGCGCCTCAAACATAAACCTATATATTTACAGTTTTTCTTTCTTGTCCGTTAGGGAGTTAACTGGCTTCTCAGTCTGTGTAAAGGACAAGGAAGTGAGTCAAAATACGTCTAAATGAACGTCTGTTAATGTATGGTAAACACCGCCACACATTCCTTCACATTTTAAAGGAAAATTCCAGTGTGAGATTATTATATCTTGGTAAATCTTCAGCATTTAAGAGCAAACATACTAACATAAAATTTCTCACCCAGTTTTTAGAGAATGATGACTGCTTTGTTTATAATTGGTGGAATGTGGCCTTATGATATACCCAAGTAAGGATCCGTTTTAAAAAGAATTGACTTTCTCACTTGGTAGTATTCAAAAGTCTTTTGAAATGCCAGGTAGTTTAAAGGGAATTTTAATATTTATTGGCCCATCAGTCATGGTTTGTTAATAACAAGCAGTCAAGAAAGGTTCTTAAATTTAAACCTCTTATTCTTTTCAAGTATTGACACCAATACTGGAGTTTTCCTTTAAGTACTTTCTTTTGCATTTTCAACATAGGCTAAAATGGAAAATCTGAGGCCAAATAAAAAATACTTTTATTTCTAGTATTTCATTATTGCATTGTTTGAATCAGTGTGGATTAATGCCATACTGGATTGTTATATATACTGTAAGTCCATAATTAAAACATGTTCTTCATCTTCAGAGCCACTCTTTTGGTAAATATTTGGCACATGAAGCTAGATAATTGATGAGATTGGGATTGGCCTTTTTTCTTTTGTGCCCTCATATTGACTGCTTCCTTGGATCAGTGATCTGGCAAACTCTGTGTTGCATTATGATCTATTAATTTTAAATTGGAATATTGTGTTTTTTTTCACTTTGGACTATTAAGACCATTTATCCCTTCCCTGTAACTTCCATATTCTTTGGAACTTTTAGATTTTCTTAATTTTTCCCTGTTGCATTTTTAGGAAGGGTTATTTTAATAGAGCTTTACTGAGTTACATTTTTGAATTGTGCTATTTAAATAGTGTAACTAATCTCTGGATCGTTGTTACCTCTAGAGGTCAGTTAGAGTTTGATTTTTGTAGCATTTCTCTGATGAGTCAGACAGTACCTATCAGTCAAAGCTTTAAGCACTGGAAAGGCTATAGTCTAGCTGCTAGGCGAGGTGTAAGAGAGAAGCCAAGTATCTGTATCTGTTATTTCCTGTTTGGGGAAAATTGATCTGATCTTCTTAACTAGCTATGTTAAGAATTCCTCACTTTCTATGCCTTGATGTCAATTGCATTTTAAAAGTGTAAACTTGAGCACTCCTAGGGTAGTTCACCTTCTGTCTTAAGATCAAGAAAGAATCAAGGTAATTAGAATTCTGTAACATTTGTCAAATGAATGTTAGTCCCATTTCCAGAGGCAGCATCTTTGGTCCAGATATTACTAGACCTTTTGGTTGGGTAAGTGAGAGGAATCTGACTTCCTTTTAGAAGTGAGAGGACATAGGAGAAGCAAAGGTAGTGGTTTCCACTTTGGTTTGAAGAATAGGGTTGGTATTTCCATAGGGCTGTGTGTAGATTTCCAGTAAAAAGTAGAATAGTCGCTGGTAATAGAAATCAAGACTTGGTGAAATATTTTCTTTGCAGTATACACTTAATCTTACTGCCTTTTGTTTTTCTTTATTACAGATAAACATGATGCTGGCAAATCTGTACAAGAAGGCTGGTCAGGAGCGCCCTTCAGTCACCAGCTATAAGGAAGTGCTGAGGCAGTGCCCACTGGCCCTCGATGCCATTCTAGGTACAGAGCATTCTCTGCCTATTTTCATGGAGTGTTTGCTCTCTAAGGTAGTGCTTCTCAATCTTGGCTATATGTTAGATAGAATAGCTTTATTTTTTTTTTTAAGAAGTTTCCCATGCCTCACCTGTAGAGAGTGATTCATAGATTACCACTGTCATGTATTTCACCGATTAAGAAATATTATGTTTGTTCTGTCATATTGCTTTTTTTTTTTTTTAACTTTATGTAAGTGTGTTTTTCCAGGACCCATCAGCTCCAGGTCAAGTAGTTGTTTCAACCTAGTTGTGGAGGGCGCAGCTCATAGTGGCCCACGTGGGAATCGAACTGGCAACCTTGGTTAAGAGCATCGCGCTCTAACCAACTGAGCTAACCGGCTGCCCCAGTCATATTGCATCTTGATTAGAATAGGGAAAGGGTTGTCTTGTAACGTGGGGAAAGGCTAACCTACTGCTTCTTGCGTCGTAGAAGAAGGATGCCATGCCTCACCTTCTGTCCCCTGCTTTCTGTTGGATTAGGTTTGCTGTCCCTATCTGTAAAAGGTGCAGAGGTGGCATCAATGACGATGAATGTGATCCAGACCGTGCCTAACTTGGATTGGCTGTCTGTGTGGATCAAAGCATATGCTTTTGTGCATACTGGTGACAACTCGAGAGCAATCAATACCATCTGGTGAGACCTACAAAATTAATTCAGTGTTCTTCAGGCCCTTTCCTTGTGTGGAGGTCTGATGTATCTAAATTAGCAAAACAGAAAAATGAGATGCTCATCTCTGGGTGTTGCAGCCACTTGTCCCTCGGCTTCGTTAGTGTCTTAATGTTCTAACTGGTCCCAAATGTAATAATCTCCGCCAAGGACCTGTTAAATGTAAATTTGGACCAAGATTAGCTCTGTACTTGAAAAAGTAGTAACCCTGGCAAAGCAGACTGTCTCAGTGTGTCGCGCTTAAACCCGGAAGACAGCTTTTTGGACGCCCCAGAAGCATAGATTATTGCAGCACCTGGCCTGGGTTGCCTCCCTAGGATTGGGATTTTCTTTGTAGTTAGGTAAAGTCTAAGGACAAGAGTCTGGGGTTTGTGTTATACAAAGTCATTTGGTTGAGTAATAAGTAACTGTCACTTGTGAATGACATTCCATGTAACACCGGATAGTGTGTTGTCCTCTGAAAAACTGCAACCAGAAAGTTCTCTCTAGGTAATAAGATTTGTGCTTTATTTTATATATTTGCTATCTTATTCTGTGTAACTTTTCTTTTAATCATAAGCTCAGAATAAGAAAATATAGTGTGTACAGTTTGTTTTTAGTTTCTTATTATGCAGAATTTCATACATACACAAAAGAAAATTGTACCTGTATGCCCGTCACCCAGATTCAACAACTAAGCGGATGTATAAAAGATTTTAAGGTTCAATGTTTAATATCTTAAAGTTCACTAGAGAAAAAGTCCTTACTGCGAGATAACGTGGATCTACTGGGAAGCTTAGCAGATCTGTACTTCAGGGCTGGAGACAATAAAAACTCTGTCCTCAAGTTTGAACAGGCACAGATGTTGGATCCTTATCTGATAAAAGGTAAGTAATTCTTGGGGCAGGGCACAAATGGCCATAGAGGGGCATAGCACAGAAGACAGGGAGAAAATGTAGCATCTTCTGATACCATTTTTCATAGAAGTAGTTTGTAAAACTTATTATAGTAGCCTTTTTTTTTTTTTTTTTTTATCCTGACACATGTCTCTAACACTTGGGTAATTTTATTTGAGCAGTTGTTTTTGCTTCAATTTAAGTGTCATCACAGATCATTATTTAGCTTTTTTTCCTTTGGGTAGGAGTCATAGCCCCTCCTTAGGATTTACAAATTTATGATGTGCTTGACTGAGAATTTGGATGGCATCCCCAGAACCGTAATTCCCTTTTAGGGAATTTAGCTTTACTGTATCCTTAATATAGTTAAAAGGGAGTAAGTAAACAGATATTAAGAAAGAGATAATGTAGTTAAAGGAAACAGGAATGAACAACAGGAAAATCATTGATATGAAAGAAGGTTGCCGCTGAAGGGGAAAGCCACAGGGACTTCCAGGGGATGAGCGTTGACTGACTGGCAGTGAGTGAAGGGTGTGTGCTTAGGAATCGTAGTGGGAAATAAGGTCAGACAGGCTGAAGTCTACTTGTAAAGGCCCAAAAAAGGCCATCAGAAAAGTATGACCTTGTGACAATAAACAGTCTTGTAGACACTTAAGCCACAGGAATGACAGAGCAGGGAGAGGAAGAAACAGATCCAGAAAGATGAATTCGTTTGCCCAAGGTCTCCTTGGCTGGGGCTTGTTTCTCTTCTCTAAGCGGCCTGTGCCCATAATGAAAGTGGTGTTTTAGCAATACTAGTCTGGCAGTAGTCGGCAGCTTGGAGCTGGAAGCTCAGACCAGAGGCCGGGGGCCAGCAGGGTGTGTTGCAGTAATCTTGGCTTGAGAGGAATTTTCCTGGGAATTGGAAAGGATAGCAAAGAATGAAGAAGAATGGTGGTAAAAAGATGGGCGACAGCAAGCCTGGGGCCCTTTTTATAGAACATGAGTGAAACTAAAGTGGTGGGGTGGGCGTGATCTTAAATGAAATAGACTCCAGAAAGAACTAGATGCTTTTTCCAAGACTAACTGGCATGTTAAGTGTGTGCTCCTGACTGCCTAGACCTCTTGGAAGAGAGAACTCGGTACCTTTTTTGGGCCTTTTCTGATTATGAGTTAGAATAGCTGTATAGCACGCCACAGGATGTAGGCACAGACACTTCCTGAAAATAACAGGCTTTCAAATTGTGAGGTAGGTTCTTCTACTCCTTTGCCCTGTTTTTTTTTTTCTTAGTTTTGGATGTGTTTTGTCTTTTTATAAGTCATTTTGTTGGAAACTGGGGATGCTGATGGGAGGAGCTCATGATGGTGGAAAGTGCTCAGACCTGCAGGAGTCGGGGCCTCCGGGTGAGCTCTGACGATGATTGCTGCTCCTTCATAAAGGACCTGTGCTGCTTTGTTTAAAGAGTCTCTTCCTTTCCAGGAATGGATGTATATGGCTACCTCCTGGCTCGAGAAGGGCGGCTGGAGGATGTGGAGAATCTTGGCTGTCGCCTTTTCAATATTTCTGATCAGCACGCAGAACCCTGGGTGGTCTCTGGGTAGGTGTATGCATTCCCTTTACTCCTTAGTTGTCAGCAGATTTTTTAGGAAATTGTGGTTCTTCCTGAATGGAACATAGGTTGAAAGCACAGATTTAAGAGATAATCACACTCAGATTCAAACCAGGGTCTTTTTGACTTTGGACACACGATGTACCTCTCTGAGTGTTTTCTCCTTTGGAGAATGAGGATGCTACCCCTGCTTCACGGGGTGGGTGTTAACTGAGGTAGTGAGTGTGTCATGCTCAGCACTGCACCTGCTCACGGAAAGCCATCAGTGAAAGGGCCAGGAGCTGCTCCCTTGTTACCGACCTGGCTTTACAAGTTCTCTGAATGTCCCTTATCTGATAACATAGCCAGATCATCAGTTTTTTTGCCATAATTTTCTCCTCCTATACCAAGATTTCCCCCTTAAATATTTAGTAGATTTTTGTTTTTTCACTGATATCTGGGTCAAAGCTGGAAGTGTGGTTTGTAATAAGGATTATGTAGAGGGCCTTCTCTTTGGTTTTTGGATAAAGCTTTATATGTGCACATCTCAGAAACACTGTGGGTTTGGTTCTAACCACTGCAGTAACACGAGTACCTCAATAAAGCAAGTCATAATCTTTTTGTTGCTGGAGAATCTTGCCTTCAATTTGCAAAAAAACTGAGCATCTATGAAGAGCAGTAAAGTGAAGCACAATAAAACATGGCATGCTTTTACAGTGGTACCTTGGTTTTCGAACGTAATCTGTTCTGGAACAGATTCGAGTTCTGAAACGTTCGAAAACTGAGGCGCGTTTTCCCCATAGAAAGTAATGCAAAATGGATTAATCTGTTCCAGACCTTTAAAATCAACCCCTAAAACTGCAAATTTAGCATGAATTTTACTATCTAATGATACCATAGATCCATAAAATTTACGGCGTTCGTAACCCAAAATGTTCGTCAACGGAGACGTTCGAAAACCGAAGTGCTACTGTAGTCTTCTCTCAGCTAACTTTTGGGTTTTCCTTCTAGGTGTCACAGCTTCTACAGCAAACGCTACTCTCGGGCCCTCTATTTAGGAGCCAAGGCCATTCAGCTGAACAGTAATAGTGTTCAAGCTTTGCTACTTAAGGGAGCAGCACTTAGGAACATGGGCAGAGTCCAAGAAGCAATAATCCACTTTCGGGAGGCCATACGGCTTGCGCCTTGTCGCTTAGACTGTTATGAAGGTAAGACAAAAGTTATAGCTGAGAAGTGAATCTGTAGGTGTGGCAGCAGCATTGAAATGGACGGTTTTGTTAGGCCAGCAGTTCCCAAACTTTGTTGTACGTTAGAGTCTACTGGGGAACTTTTAAAAGTTCTGATGCCAGGTTACTCCAGTACCATTAAATCAGAGTATTTGGGGTTGGGAGGTAGACATCAGCATTTTTTGAAGCTGCCAGGTATTGCTGAATACACACAAGTTTGGGAACCACTGCATGAAGCATTTTAAATTAATGTAGGGCTTTTACTGGACTTTTAACTCCATACTTTCAGAATCCATCTTTCTTATTTTCTGGGTTTTGATGAGGGAGAGTTGGAGTAGTTTGTCTTTTGTTTTTTTCTCATATATGGCCCATTCACTAATGTGAATCTCTGTGCGGGATCCTTGTGCTGGTTATGTTTTTATTCTTTTTCACAGTTGTCTTACCTTGGGCCAAAAATATTACTCATAGGGTAGCTCCATCCATGTTCATATGACAGTGTTGGTTGTGGGAACTGGTTGGTTCGTCATGACCTCCAGAGTGGGCCCAATCAAGGTCAAACTTTGTTTTGTTATACATTATTTTAAGTTCATGTGAACTGACCCTAGGAGTTCAAAGGAGCTGTGCCAGTTTCAGCCACATTCGATGACTCAGTCACGTTAAAATAGATCTTACACGATGCAGTTCCTCCAAAGCATATTTTTATAAGAATTTAAAAATAAATCCAGGAGTCGAGGAGTGATTTGCTGTTAACAGGAAGATGGGTTCAAATTTGAAAAATAAAACTTGGAAGTTGGGATAAAGAATAAATCTGCTTAGATAGCCAGAGAGCTATGCCTGTTGTGGATTTGTTTTTAAAGAAACCCCAGTAAACCAAGCTTTTGGTTTCAGAATAAATTCTTGATCCTGAAACTAACTTCCTTAGCCTTCCAGCTTTTTATCATATTAATTCCCTTCTGCTGCATGCCCAGTTCACCAGAACCCAGCAATACAGTTGAGTAACCGCTGCCATAGTGCTTGGACATGGGCTGGTTAGAGTTGTGGGGGGCAGAGGACATTCCCCAACTGGCCAAAGAGGCTTCACAGGCTGCCTTCACTCAAGCTGCCATTTGGAGATTGGATCAGGGTCCCTGTTATGCTCCCTTGGTGCTTCTTGCAACCTCCAAATGAGCTTCCTGTACTGGTGGAGGCCCTGAAATAGTGAAGTGTGTTCTTTCCATTTCCTTCTGACATTCTAGTGGGGCTTTAGCAGGGAAGTAAAACTTCTCAGTAAGTAGCTGCAAAGAACCGTATTCTGAAACCAACACATGGCCCTTAAGAGTTAGATAATTTCTGGTTAAGTAACCATAGCGTGTGGTAGAATGTGCACAAATGTTATAAATGCTGCTAGGGTGGAGGAGTATGCAGAGAAAATCTGCCAGGGATCGTGTGGGTTTGGGGTTTAAGCTGTTTTTCTGTTTTGATGAATGCTTTGTGCCAAAAAGTACTTCCTCTGTTCTCCACGACTTGGCATGAAAAGTTAAGAGTTGACACTCTCCATAGGGCGTCTTGCTGTGGGTATGAAAAGAGGAGCTGCCAGTCTCGGTATATTCGGTCCATCTGATGAAGCGCTTTCCATCTAGTTTAGGGAAGCCCTCAGCAAATGCCTTTTGAGATAACTTTGACCTGAAAAGTCTTCCTTTCTCCTTGGGTTGCTCCCTAAGGCCTTTAGTTGTAGAACTGGACATTCACTTTGGAGCTTAAACCTAGGACTAAAGGTGGAAATTAACAGCTTGTTGAGAGGCAGTGAAACGTTGTGTTTTGTTGGAAGCATCTTCTCTCACTATTTCAGCAATGATTGGTGTCACGTTTGTTCCTCTAACATTCAGCTGGCTGCCTGCATGCTTCGGTTGACTTACGTCTATTCATTTCCTTCGCTAACTGAAGGCGCCTTTGCAATGCAGGCTTTCTCCATAGCCATCAAGTGCTCTGGGGAGAAACACTTCTTAGTTATTCCATCAACATACTCTCCAGTCTGATGTCACCATTAAAGCTTCCCCTGGCCTGCCCCGTGTCTGAAACCTTGGAGGTTTGTAATGTGGAAGG
This sequence comes from Rhinolophus sinicus, assembly GCF_036562045.2. Lineage (NCBI taxonomy): Eukaryota > Metazoa > Chordata > Mammalia > Chiroptera > Rhinolophidae > Rhinolophus > Rhinolophus sinicus. Next base: position 33,508,521 of record NC_133765.1, read on the forward strand.
CTGTCAGAGTGGAAACATGGCTTGGAATGGTAACGGTAATGTGGTTGAGCTTTCTGTGTTTTATTTTTTTCAGGTCTCATTGAATGTTACTTAGCCTCCAACAGTATTCGTGAAGCAATGGTAATGGCAAACAACGTTTACAAAACTCTGGGAGCAAATGCACAGACCCTTACCCTGTTAGCCACAGTTTGTCTTGAAGACCCAGTGACACAGGAGAAAGCCAAAACTTTATTAGATAAAGCCCTGAACCAAAGGCCGGATTACATTAAGGCTGTCGTGAAAAAAGCAGAACTACTTAGTAAGTGTATCTTATTTACTTCCCTGTTCGTCGTTAATTGTATAAATCCTGGTCTCAATTGGATTCCCCAGTCGAGCTGGTTACAGGTGACCAGACAGGTGTCTGCAGTAGGTCTGAACCCAGGTGAATTGCTTTATGTTTAGCACAACCAAATGTAACTGGCTTACACCTGCCTTGATTGTCAGTGACTGACTTTTGTGAGGTGGCTCAAAGCAGCTGTACTTGGTACCAGCTCAGCTCACTTGATCTGAAGTTTAGGTTTTCAGGTTTAGGTGTTCAGAACTAGTTTGACCAAATATAACTGGTTTTAGCCAGCTTGAACTGTTTTTATTCATCTGGATTTCCCTTTCAGCTTTTTTTTTTTTTTTTTTTCCATTCCTGATTTGCAGTGAACTCCTGAGTTTGGGCTAGTTTGGCAAATAAAATGCATTCAGGCTTTTTATTTGAACTTAGGTTAATAGTACCTTTAAAAAAAAAAATCAACTCAAACTGTAGATTTCCTAATGTACTAGGAATTCAGATGAGCTTGTTCTCACTTCCCGCCACCCCACTGTTCTCGTGAGGACGTCTACAAATAGATTGGTGGATGGTAGTCGCTGTTATGGTTTGTGTGTAAGCCTTGAGGTACGAGTATATTTTCAAAATGCCATGTAAGTAGGACAATGAGGGTCTTTTTCTTTCCAGGCAGAGAACAGAAATACGAAGATGGAATTGCTTTGCTGCGGAACGCTCTAGCTAATCAGAGTGACTGTGTCCTGCATCGGATCCTAGGAGATTTCCTTGTAGCTGTCAATGAGTATCAGGAAGCAATGGACCAGTATAGTATAGCACTAAGGTAGGCATTTAGCCTCCCATGGGGGCAAGGTCGATGAGGGGTAGAGGAGGCAGGGAATGAAGTCATAGGAATTCTGGACACACACACACACACACACACACACACACACACACGGTTGAAAACAGTAATAGTAATGGTAGAAGTTACTTGTGAATACATGACTTCTAAAATTTTTTTCTTAAGTATATTAATAACATTAAAGAACTGTTTCACTCATAACCGGCTCACACCATTCTAATATCTTTCATTTGTGTAGATCATCTTCTGGCCTTGCCTACACATATACATATTTTTATAGGGTTATATGTAGTATATATTTTATATTCCGCTTTTTCAAATCAAAGTATTGTAAGTACTTTCCCATGTTTCTACGTACTGTAGTAGTTAAGAACTTAAGCTCTGAAGCTTGAATACTGCCCTCACCTGTTATCTTAGGCGAGTTACTAACAAATTTCCTTGTCTATATCTATCTACCTTATTAGATATTAAATGATTAAATGAGGATTAAATGATTATTCCATGTAAAGCTCTTAGCACTGTGCCTGGTACAGAGTAAATACTAAATAAATAGTGGTATTCTTACTGCTTAATACAGAAGTGATTTCTTTGAGGGTTGTCTGTGTGTCTGTAAGGTTATGGTGAAGGCCTGTCTGTAATTGAGTCTGATCACATCCATTTATTTGTTCAGCAGTTGAGCACCACTCATGTGCCTGGCATCTCAGTAATCCCTGGGGGTGCTGCAAGTCCGGGAGCTCTCAGTCTCAGACGTGTAGACTGATGGATACCATGTGCTAAGTGCTTTCATAGCAGTTTCTAGAAGGCAAGGTGGGAGTGCAGAGGTGTGGGGAGCCCTGGGTGTGGGTGAGAGCTGTATGGAAGGTTTCAGAGAAGAGGAGGTAGTACACGTTAATCTACACTTATATAAGTAGGAAAAGGCTCTCACAAGAGTTTTATCTGCTTGTTGGAAGCCCAGCAGCAAGTGAGCAAATAAAACTCCAGGCTTTCATTCGAGGCGAGATTGTTAGAGCTTGTGCCTGCTGGCCTAGGTGATGGGCACAAAGGCAAGAGAAAAGCTTGCTTAGGAGCCAAGTAACTAAATGTTCTGGAGCTTCTGAACTTGGGGAGCTTTCGCACGAGTGATGGCTCTTAGCTGCTAAACTCGATTGCTCAGGGTAGGGGTTGCTTTGGGTCCTGGGGTCTAACCTAGGAGTAGACAAATCTGTTCCATGGTAAGCATGATGATTTTGGTTAACTACTGAAATGCTGATATGTTTAATTATCTTATAAAAACATGGAACAATTTTACTCACAAAAAAAAAAAAAAATATTTTTGGTGACCCTGTAGCTTAAAAACCCAGTACTGTTAAGAAATTACATTTGAATTTTTCTGTTAATGATTGTTTACTATTTCATTTGTGTTATCTGGTAGCTTCCTCTAGCGTAATGCTAGGGGTAATAAGTGTGAAAAGGTTTAAAAATACATGGAGAAAAACTCAAATTGAGAATTCTAAAAATTAGGATAAGAGACCTTTTTTCACTTCTAGTGGTGGAATCCCTCAGTTCCACCTGTGGAACCAGAGTTGTTCGGAGAGGCCAGGCATTAGCAGTTTCTCTGTGACTGGGTGGTCATTTCACTGCCGTGGCAGGGAGATGACGCATCAGCCAGCAAGAAGCAAGGCAGAGATTCAGGCCTCTCCTTTGTTTTGTTGTCCCCTAGTTTGGACCCCAATGACCAGAAGTCTCTAGAGGGGATGCAGAAGATGGAGAAGGAGGAGAGTCCCACGGATGCCACTCAGGAGGAGGATGTGGACGACATGGAAGGGAGTGGGGAAGAAGGGGACCTGGAGGGCAGCGACAGTGAGGCGGCCCAGTGGGCTGACCAGGAGCAGTGGTTCGGCATGCAGTGAGGCAGGCGGCAGCTCCGTGGCCACACTGGCCTGCCCTGTTCTGAGCACTTCCATGGACTGAAAGAACCCGTAGGAGCCCACTCTCTGGGAGGACAATGATTCAGCATGTGATTGCCGCAGGAGTTTCTGCCCCCTGGCTCCATATTTTTAGTAGTGACTTCTTTTTTTAAAAAAACTGAGCCTGACCAACCTTCCATATATCTCCATCCTCCCCTGCCCCAGCCAGGGGGGCCCAAGTGAGCCTTTGGAAGGCCCACAGATGGTCTGGGACAGAGTGCTTTTTATATAACCAATTGCTAAATCTGAAAGCTCGAGGAATAGACAGTGTTTTGTCTGTGGTGGTGTGGATGGGTTTAAAGGAGTGACCTGTCACCCAGAGCGAGAGTGTCATCTACCGAATTGGACAGCAGCACACGCTGGCCCTTTCAGAGAGGGTTCCTGCCCCAGAAATCATCGTCCTGGGCTGTCCAAACTTCCTAGTAACCTTGCTTCCTTCTGCAATGTTAGTAATGCCTTAAGCTGACAGTTGCTATTTTGCAGAACAGTTTTTTCCTATTTGCTAGTCTGGTCACTTGCCTCTGAGCCTGGACCAGATCTGAGAAGCGGGTGTGACGTAGAGCATGAACAGAGGTGCACCTGGGATAATTAACTAATAAAACTGTTTTTTGTACGGTAGTGGTGTTGGGTTGATCAGAGTGGAAGGCCTTTATAAGTTCTTCTGTCTCATACACACAATGCATTGGTTTAGCCCCAGAATTATTTGCTATAAATAGATTCCCTTTCTTCCTAGAGTGTTGGGAGCCAGGAGGGTTGGGAACCTTAGGTAACACTGAGCTGATTTATCCATTTGCATTTTTCCCTCGGTAAATTTCACTGGGGGAAAGCCTTTGGCCTGATTTGAGACTGATTCTGTCCTGAGTCTGGCTCTGGCAGGAGTGCTGGGATCGGGGTCTGGTGTCAGCATTCTGTCCTGGGCTCAGCAGAGGTGTCCCTTCCCTAGGCTTGGCTGCTGGGAGACTTCACCTACCATCTCCCCTTTGTTTCTTAAGAGACAATGCTTTTGACAATATAGTTAACTTAGAAGTGAAGTGGGGACAGGGGATGGCACAGCTAACCCCAGATTTTCATTAAAACAAAATTAGAGGTGGTGCAAAATGTGATTTTGATATAAATGGAAAGTTCTGTCCTAAAGTGTAAAAACAGTGGAAATGTACAGTAGTTCAGGGAACATCTGATAACTGCAGTTTTAAATGGACAGAAAGTTACTGTTAAAGCATCTTTCAGTATGAGAATCAAAACCTGGGCAGCAGCATTTTACCGAGCAGTCTCTAAAGAGCCCCTCAGGCAGCGGGGGTCACGGCAGGTGAACGTGTGGCCTGGAGAAGACCCTGCTCATGAGCCGTGGTGCTCGCTGCGGGCTGCAGCTCTTGTCCTTCCTCCGCTTGCCTCTGAGCAGCCATTAGCAGGCAGTGCATTGGGAGAAAAGGTGAAACCTGTTAGCCATTCCCCTGACTCAGGAAGGAAGCCCAGCCCCACCCTCCTGGTCTTATTTCTGCGTGTCAGGCTCATCACTGTGACCCCGGAGAGGCCTGCGGGTCAGGCCTTGTGCATGGCCTGCCTCTCCCCTTTCCTGGGCTGACCCTCTGCTCTGCTGAGAGCCCTGGGTCAGTCTGGCCTGTCCATCCCAGCAACACCCTGGGCTGGATTCCTCTGGCCCCTCCCACCTGCAGCTCCAGCATTTTCACCCTGACAGGCTCCAGGTGACAACTAAGAAGAGGCAGCTGAAGCTACATTTTTAGAGCACCTGACAATTAAAAACACTCTTGTTCTACAAAGACTGGAGCATGCTGAAGATCTCACCTGGTACTGCCACTGTCACTTGTTCTCAAACAAAAACCTCATGAGGGCGGGAGCCCCAGGAAGCAAGAACAGAATCAGGCCGCCCAGCTCTGTGGCTGCCCCACTGAGCCACCTGACGGCATAGCCCGCAGTCACTACAGGTACCTCCTGGTGTCTGGAGTTTCGCACAGCCAGTGGGGGGATGTTTTCACTGATTCCTACCATCCCCCTGCCCCTACCCCCACCAACCAAAAAACGTTGTAGCACAGGTTTGGAACCAGAGACCCACTGGGCTCCGAGTCCCAGCTCCCCCACTGCTGGCGCTGCAGGTCTGGGGCTGGCAGCCTGTGCTCGGGACTGAAAAAGCTGTGAGGAGTTGAGCATGAAGCCACTGAATGCCATCGCCATCATCAGGGTAAACACCAGACTGCCCATCCTTCCCTGGGGTTGGGGATTGGTGCTGTCACTGAAGCCTTCTTGTCCTTTTCTCCTGGAAGTCTCAGCTGAGTGGGGGCCAGGGTCCTAAGGAAGGGTGCTCTTGCCCTTTGGTTGGGGCCTTCCTACTCGGACTCTGAACCCCTGCTGTGCGCCAGGGACCTGGCAGAAGTGGCCCCCGAGTGCTGATGTCAGGAGGTTCCTACCAGCCTCAGGTTGGGGGCCACACCCCTGCCTCTGGACTCTTCCTCAGAGGATGAGGCCAGTTATTGCCCAAATCTTTTCAGACGAGCACGTCTCACATCTGCTTCTCGATGCAGATTCCCAGGCTTGGCACCAAACCTTAACCAAATCCAGGGCCTGGGCCCCAGAGTCTGCCTCTGATCACTCCCATCCGGGCATCCTTTTCCCCCTCAGCAGTCAGTCGTTCCCTGATGCAAATATTGAGAAACCTGAGGGAGGGGGTTTGAGAGCCCTGGGACCTCAGCGTCCTTGGGGGCCCCTCTCGGCAGCTGCCTGTGGGTGGCAGCAACTCCCATGCCCAGGTCTCGAGCCCATGCCCAGGCCTGCTTGGCCAGCCCCACAGCCTGGGCACTGCCTGCTGCACAGGACCACATTTTCTGCTGCTGACGGGCAGTGAGGCCTGACCGGACAAGCACCTCACTGTGGGCTCTGGGGAGCGTGGTCACAGCCAGGCCTGCCAGGAATCCCTGGCACTGGGAGGGCCTGTTGAGGTAAGTGCCCTAGTAAGGTTTTCCACTTTCCTCAGGAGCCTCCCTGCCCCAGGGCAGCAGGAGAGGCACCAGCCAGCACCTCCCTTCCTAGGCCACAAAGGTCAGGCCTCTGTCTTCTGAGCTGCCCTGCTGCACCTGAGCCACCACCAGTCGATGCCAGGCAGGGGGTTGGGGATTTCCCAGGTTGCTGTGGAAGGTGTTGGTTGTTGCCAGCACAGAACATGGCATGTATTATAAACCACACAGCACCAGCACCACCAGGAATAAGCCAGGAGCCCACAAATCAGTCTCCTTAGCAGCCATTAAAAGAAAACAGTTTAAAAATAGAGCACCCTTGTGCATTGCTGGTGGGAATGTAAAGGGATCCGGCCGTGGTGGAAAACAGTCTGGCAGTTCGTCAAGTATTTAAACAATTGCCGTAGGATCTGGCAGTTGCCCTTCTGGGTGCACACCCAAAGGAGTTGAAGCAGGGTCTTCAGATACTTGATACTTGCCCACTCGTGTTCATAGCAGCAGCATTCATAACAGCCAAAAGGGGGAAACAACCCAAGTGTCCATTGTTAGATGACTGTGATTCAGCCTTTAAAAAGGGAGGAAATCCTGTCACGTGCTATAACATGGATGAACCTTGAGGACATTAGGCCAAGTGAAACAAGCCAGTCACAAAAGGGCATATACTGGATGATTCCACTGAGATCCTAGAGGAGTCAAATTCATAGAAGGGGCTGGAAGGAGGGGGAATAAATGGGGAGTTAGTGTTTAAGGGGGACAGAGTTTCCATTTGGAATGTTGAAAAGGTTTCTGGAGATGGTGATGGTGGCACAACAACGTGACTATACTTAATGACACTGAACTCAGTGGACTTAAAATTATGGTAAATTTTATCTACTTAAAAAAAAACCTTTAAAAAAAAGTGAAGAAATGGCCTGTATCCTGCCATCCACATAACCTGTTAACACACGTATTTGTAATATACATGTTATATAAACTTGAAAAACAATTCACCCAAGTAAATTTGAAGATCTGATTGGCTTTATTAAGCAATTCATGAATTGGGCAGCATAAGGGTCTGTACAAAATGGAAGGTTTTTATAGGAAGAAAGGTGGAATAAGGGAGCTACTGACAAAAGAAAGGATTGTTTTTTGTGCCGGGACATCTTTCTTCAGAGGAAGAGAAGGGGAAGGGTTTTCATCATGCAGATTGCCTTTTCTTTCTGGGGGCGTGTGGGGGCAGAGCCCTGGAAAGTAGTTTACAGGCTCTCGGCCTCACGTGAAGGGGTGCTGGCTCGGGTAGTAGATGGCCGTCAGCTGTGGCTGGTTGGCCGTCAGCTGTGGCCATTGAGCCGTTGGCCACTGATATAACTGCTGCAGCTACGAAGGAGAGCCGAGGAGAGTGGAGGAGAGTGAAAGAGTCGTCGGTGGGTTGCAGACAAAACGGACAGCAGGTCGCACGTCCAGTGAACCCAGCCTCCAGTGAGACCGTAGTGGTATGACTCCCCTACCTATGGCTCCGTGGGTGTTCCTTTTTGGCCTCACCATATCCTGCGTTCTTGTACGGGGAGCGGGAGCAGAGACCCCGCAGGCCTCCCCGCACGACAAATGGCGCAGCGAGCAGGGTATGGTGTCGGCTGAAACTCTCCGGAATGTACTGGAGCAGTTTACACGTATAAAAGCTCAGCTTCGTAAGCAGAGTGCGGTGCCGGCCAAAACCTACCAAAGCATGGTGGAGCGGTTTGTTCGTGTGAGAGCCCAGCTTCGGGAGGCCCATGAGGAGCGACACCGGGAACGGGAGGCGCGGTCTGCCTGGGAGACTCGAGCCTCCAGCTGGCACACCACCTTCTTGGGCATAGAAGGCGGTGTCCTCCTTTTGTTGGTCTGCTGCGGCCTTAGGATCCGAAGCTTGTGGATAGCTTACAAGGAGGCCTCCACCCACTCAGACACCTGGCACGGTGAGCAAGATTCCGACCAGGTAGGAATGGCGTCTGACTCTGGGCAGGAGGATGTATGGCCCCCACACAGTATATGGTGTTCGGTGGCCACTGTTCTCAGGAGTTGGACCCCCAAGGAGGGGTGGGAGGACATGGACGGCTCTCCAGCCAGCGTGGAGAGGGCCCTACAGGCTCTGGCTGAGCAGTTGCCGGAGGAGGAGAAGGCTACAGCCGGCCGCTTGGGCTGGATGTTCCTCACGGCTTTGAGTCTCAACATGGAAAATGCGCTTAATGAAAGGGCCCAGGTGCCGGACCAGGTGTCCCGGTTGGACGCGCTGGAAGCCCGGGTCCGCCTGTTAGAACAGGGGCCCCAAGGTGGAGACTCTGAGGCAGAGGAAGCAAGTGGAGACAATGTAGCTCCCAACCCCCAAGCCCGGCCCATCATGAAGCACAAGGTAAAGCATGAGCAACCTTTGGGCCCCGGGGGCGTTGCTGCCGGCAACCCAGCTGTGACTGAGTTCACTACCTACACCCCATACACTCCCACTGAGTTGCAGGAGCTGGGGAGGCGGTACAGACAGCGCCCTGGAGAGCCAGTCTCGGCTTGGCTGTTACGTTTATGGGATGAGGGAGCAGACAGCATTCTCTGCTCCCCAGGCGAGATGGAAAAGCTAGCCTTCGTGACAGTGCATCCGTCCCTGCGACAAAGGTTACAAAACTGCCATAGGTTGGCCAACAACCAGGGCAACCATTCTCTAATGGCGTGGCTCACGGCTGCGGTACGCACCGTATGGGAACAGGCTGGCGAGCTGCCAGACACTGTGAGTCAATGGCAGTCATATACAGAACTTACGCAAATAATCCGTGAAATGGGTATGAGACATGCTATTTTTAACCTCAACACGCAGGGACCCTCAGGGAAGATGCTTGTCGCGTAGATTGTGAGGCGAGAACCTGTAGGGGTGGAGTGTGGGGGCAGAGCCCCGGAAAGTAGTTTACAGGCTCTCGGCCTCACGTGAAGGGGTGCTGGCTCGGGTAGTAGATGGCCGTCAGCTGTGGCTGATTGGCCGTCAGCTGTGGCCATTGAGCCGTTGGCCACTGATATAACTGCTGCAGCTACGAAGGAGAGCCGAGGAGAGTGGAGGAGAGTGAAAGAGAGTCGTCGGTGGGTTGCAGACAAAACAGACAGCAGGTCGCACGTCCAGTGAACCCAGCCTCCAGTGAGACCGTAGTGGTATGACTCCCCTACCTATGGCTCCGTGGGTGTTCCTTTTTGGCCTCACCATATCCTGCGTTCTTGTATGGGGAGCGGGAGCAGAGACCCCGCAGGCCTCCCTGCACGACAGGGCGATGGAGAGGGGCCCAGGTGACAGGTCACTGGTGCTTATCCAGAAGGTTCCAGACTGGTTAAGATTGTTTCTGGAAGAGGTTGAAACAGTAGTTAGATCAGGTATTAAATCTAGGTTTGGTATCGAGGGCTTTTAGCACTAGTGACACCATTTGGGGCCTGTGGCGGTTTTCCTTAACGAAATGAACACATGGTTTAAAAAATTCAGAGAGGTATAAAAATTAAACATGTCTACTTCCCAATCTACTGAATCTGTGTCTGCAAAGTAAGCTTCTGGTACTACCTTCTGAAAAATGGCTTTGAGCTTTTAACTACTGATACATGTGTGTAAGTTACAGTCCAGTGGTCGTGCTGTGCACACAGGTTCGTCCAGCAGCGTCAGTGACAGTTTCCCGGAATCCCATTCTGGGGATGGCAATTTCTGTAACCCGTCTGCTATTGGTGGGCACTTGTGTCCAGTTTTGTATGTTAAGTCATTACAGTCCGCACTGCAATGAACATATGTTCATGCAGAGGTCAGGCTCCTTGTAGGGACATTGCTGGGTCTCGGCGTCTGTGCCTCTGAGGCTTTGATGGATGCTATGAGATTGCTTTCCAACAGTAATAGATGGGAGTGCTTGTTTCCCACAGCCTCGCAACACCGGTGTCATCAGCCTTCTTGTTTTTTTCCCTCTTAGATGTGATAAATACGCCATCATTTTGATTGGCCTGAGCACCCACCTGGGCCAGGCCGTGAGGCAAGCCCTTTGCCTGTGTGATCCCCTCCTAGCCTCACACCCACCGTGTAGGTGACAAGCAGACTGAGCCTCCGGCACGCTGGCTCTTTTCATCTGTCCAGGGTTTCTCCCCCTGGAATTCAGTATGTTCTTAACTGTGATCGCCACACAATTTCATAGTCTGTTAAAGGGAAAAGGGCCGCCCTCAGCACGCCTCGCTGTCCGTCTGCGGTCAGGCCGCAGGCTCGCTGGATTTTAAGGCTGCCAGACAAGGGCAGCGCCGTGACGGAGCAGCTCTAGCTGGCCACTTAAATCTTCCACTGTCTGTCTCTTTATAAACAACCCTCTGGTGACCTTTGTGCTCACAGCTTTTCCTTCTTTGGGTAAATTCCCAGGAGGGGGTTTTAGAGTGAATGGCTATAATGATCTTTTTTGGAACTTGAGCTGGCTGGTCTTCTCTACCGTGAATCTGTCGTCCCAGGCTGGCCCTGCGGCCTCCCTCAGCTGCCCTGCCTACCAGGGAGCCCGTCCTCATTGGCGTCAGGTCAGGGCCCAACCGGGGGCTCCCCAGCCTTTGAACTCCCACTTCACTCCCCCGGCAGCTTGTGGTGGGCTCTGGTGCCCTCTGCCAAGGCTCCCGCCTTCACTTTCTTGGACCTTTGGGATTTGGGGCCCCCTCCCCCATGGGACAGCCCTTGCTGGCTCTGGGTTGGGGGCTGCTTCCTGGACTGAGGTCAGCTCTCCCCCGCTCTAGGGCTGAGGGTTATTGTGTGTGTTTGTGGGGGGTAGTTGCTGGCTACTTGTGTCCTCTCTGAGTCCCCATCCTTCCTTCAGGGCCCCCTTGGAGGAACCCTACTCTCCGCACCAGAGGGGCTGCGCCCCTCAGCACGAGGGTTTCTCTACTACCAGCTGGATCCTCAGGTCGAAGGCCTGTCACTTGGCTGTGTGGCCATGAGCAGCTTCCTTAGCTTATTTGTGCTTCCATGTTCCTTTGGAAAAGAACTCAGAGAGTCGGGTCCCCCTTTCTTATTGTCGGGTATCGGGAGCTTTGTGGGAGGGTGTCAGCACCCAAACCCTGGGGGGGGCGTGTGGGGGGGAGTGGCCTCCCGAGCTAAACCCTGGTCCTTTTGGAGTCAGTGTCCCCGCGGACGTGAGCCCTGCTCTCTGGCCCTGGATCAGCACATTTGCCCTGAGCCACCAGGGCCCCGTCTAGTCCTGCATGAGCCTGTGGCCCATGGGGATTTTTAATTTTTGGATCATCTTTCACCTGCGACCTAAGTCCATGTGGCCCACTGGCACATCTTCTTGTCAGTCCCTTGGGGCAGGGGGGATTTTTGTCTAGGAATTGAGTGGGAATGGCAGCAAGCAGGGAGCTGTCCTGAGAGAGGCCTCTGTCCTCCAGCCTCGGTGGTGCCCAGACTGACACCCTATCCTTGATGGACGGAAACATGTCCCCACAGGCCCAGGCTGCTACCCACTCCCACGCTGCTGCTTTGCTGAGCCTGAGTGTGTGATGGGAAGGGACAGAGGTGACCCCTTGCATGGTCCCCCTCTGGAGCTCCTTCAGGAATGGCGGGCACATGCTCACACCAGCCATGTGTCGATAAGAGGGCACCTTCCATCAGCTTAGGGGAGGCCAGTGGAGCCGCCTCGGAGGTTAAGGCCATGTGGAGACCCCTAAAGAGATCCAGGAGAGAGGCCTCCTGCCAGTGCACCAGGGCCCAAACCTGCTCGGGCGCGTAAAATTTGTGAAATATGGCGTACATACAGAAGTTTATGACAGCACATACAGTGTTTTAGGAATCACAGATAAAACATTTGTGTTCCACCCAGGAGAAGAAATAGAATGTTTCCACAATCCCAGAAGCCCCCTGTGTGCTCAAACCCAACCACTTCCCCCCATCCCTGCCAGGGGTACCCCCATTCTTAATTTTGTTTTTATACTTTATTTTCTGAACCTCGAAGTTCTGTGAACCTTGGGCAAATGGTGAGCTTTTTCTCACCTGTAAAATAATACTGTTACTCTGTTGTTTTAGTTTTACCATGTTGTTATCCTAAACAACACATTTGTTTGTTCTTGAACTTTATGTAAATGGAGTCATGTCTGTACTTTTTAAAATTTTTTTATTGGGAATATTGGGGAACAGTGTGTTTTTTCAGGACCCATCAGCTCCAAGTCAAGTAGTTGTTTCAATCTAGTTGTGGAGGGCACAGCTCACAGTGGCCCATGTGGGGATTGAACCGGCAACCTTGTTGTTAAGGGCACCGTGCTCTAACCAACTGAGCTAACTGGTCGTGCCCTGTTGTCTGTACTTTTCATGATATATTTTGCTTAACATTATTTTAAAAATCAAACCATATTAATCCTGCTATAAGTTGTTCATTTTAAAATAATAGACATTTTTTACAGTTTTAAATTTACAGAAAACTAGAGTGGCTAGTACAGAGTTCCCATATACCCTGCACGCAGTACATGAGTGTGGTATATTACAACGAATGAACCAAGATCGACGCATTATTAACAAAAGTCCATAGTTTATTCAGATTTCCTTCGTTTTTACCTGATGGCCTTTCTCTGTCCCAGGATCCCATTACAGTTAGTCATCATGTCTCTGGAGGCCCTTCTTGGCTGTGAAGTTTCTCAGACTTCACTTGTTTTTGATGACCTTGATGATTTTGAGGACTGGTCAGAATGGGATATCCCATTCATTTTTCTTTGCTATATAATATTCCACTGTGCGTATGAAACACTCCCATCTTATTAATTCTGCCACTGATGGACACTTCAGTTGTTTCTAATTTTTTGTTTCAAACACTGCTGCTATGTATGTTTCTCTGCATGTGCCTTCTAGGATGAATAAAAACATTTCTGTAGGTTAAACCAGAGGTGGAATTGATGGGTGTAGGGCATGTGCCTGCTCAGTTTTACCAGGTGTTACCAAAATGGTTTGCAAAGAAGTTGTACCAATTCATATGCACCCCTGAAGCTTTGTCCCTTCTTCACCTGCATCTGATATCAAACAATTTTCTCCAGCACAGGAGGTGTGAGATGACAGTGATTTTAACTAACCCATTTTTCTATTTTTTTTAACAAGATTGAACATCATTTGATATGTTTAGGAACTATTTGTGCTTCCTTTTCTGTGAAATTCATTCTTTTGTCCACTTTTTTGTTGGTGTATTTACCTTATTAATTCACAGAAGTCTATATATATTCTAGATATAATTCACAGTATGAGTTGTAAATTTCTTCCAGATTGTGGCTTGCCCTTTCATTCTCTTTATAGTATCTTTTGATTAACAGAGTCTTAATTTTAATGTAATTAAATTTATCCATGTTTTTCTTTATGGTTGTATTTTCTAATCCTTATCTCAAGTTTAAAAGATATCCTCCAAATATGTATGGTGTGAGATAGGAATGACTCCTATGTTTTTTTCCACCATTTGTGTTTAAACAGAATCACCAGTTACTAAAAAGTGTTCTTGCTTTCCCACTGAGCTTAATACCGCTGAGGTCACAAATCAGGTGTTCCTAGATGAGCACCTGTTTCTGAGCCTTCTCTTTTGGACCACTGGTCAGTTTTTCTTTCCCAGAACCCACACTGCACTGTCTTCATTACCGTAGCTTTATACAAATTGATACTTGAAAGAGCAAGATCCCAGGATCTTACTTTTAACAGTGTTTTGGCTATTCTTAGCTCTTTGTACTTCCATAAAATTGTTACTTTCAGGTGGTCTAATATAGTTTTTAAGTTAGATTCACAGTTTTCAAAACGTGAAATTTCCGCATCCTGCCCTTCTTTTCCCAGTTTCCTCCCCCAAAGCAAGCACACTAGTTTCTTGTGTATGTTTCCAGAGATAATCTGAAATTGCATAAATTTGTGTGTATATACCATCTCTTTTAGTACTTGCATAGTTCGTCAGCAGTTTATTTAAAACATAAACTGTTTTCACCAAAATCTTTTTTAACGTCGTAATTTATAAATGTCAGAGATACAGAAGTTAAACTTTGTACATTTTTAGTCCTGAATCAAGGCATTTTGAGTAGTTTCCAAACTTACAAACTACATTTTATAACTTCTACTAATTTTGATGGAAAAACAACCAATTTCAACTTCCCCAACACTTCCTACCTGACTGCTGGGTATGTTTGTGTCACTTCCTGCTGCCGGGTATCAAGTTAGAAGCATCGACTACTTTTCCAAATGGGGCCATCTAGGTCACGCGGCCGTCACTCTCAGAAATAGAGCAACCGAGTAACGTATTTCCTATATTCTTATAATGTTGTTATTGGTTGTATCTGGGGTTGACTCTGCTATCTTCTAGTGTCCTTTCCTTTTGTTCTTTTTAGGTTTCTTTTTTTCTTTCTGTTGATTTGTTAGTCTTACCTTTGGTTCCATTTTCTCATGGTTACTCTAGGAACAGTCACACGCTTGCCAGTGTATCTCCAGCCGAAGCCAACCAGTATCTTCCCCGTGCTCCTGCGTGACAGAAGCCCGCAGGTAACTCAGTTTGCTCCTGTCCCCTTCTAGAATTTCCCTTAGCATGAGTCTGCTGGTGAAGAACTGTTTTTGCTTGTCTGAAAATATCTTTATTTTACCTTGATTCTTTAAATAGTGTGTATTTTCTCCAGGTTTGGAATTCTAGAGTGCCAGTGATTTCTTTCTATTTCTGAAGCTCTTTCCGCTGTTTTCTGGCCTCCACTTACTGTTGTGAAGTCAGCAGTGACCTTTCACTCTTTTAAAGGTAATGCTTTTTTGTTTCCTCTGCTGCTTTTAAGATTTTCTTTGCCTTTGGTTTTCTGCAGTTCACTATATGTCTAGGGCTGGATTTTTTATTTTTCCAGTTTGTGATTTGTTGGGATTCTTGCATCTGTGGATTGCTCTTTTATCAGTTATAGAAAATTCTCAGCCATTATCTCTTCAAATAATCTTTTTCAGTCTATTTTCAAAGTATTTTAACCTTTCTTCCGTATTTTCCACTTCCTTTTGCTACCCAAGATCTCCCACGGATAAGGGGGGGCTACTGTAGGCGTGGATGTTTTATCATCTATAGCAATGCTTCCAATATGGAAGTCTGGGTGGACCTACAATGTCCGTTTCTGCGGGTCTCACTCATGGTGCCTCGTTTTCTTGTGTGCCTGGTTATCTTTTGCTGTGTGCTGTTTTGAAAAATAGTTGTGTGGCTCTCCCAAGACATAAAATGAAGGCGCCTTCCTCTAGAGAAGACTGATGTTTATTTCTGCCTGGTGCTTAGGGGTACTGCTGGTGACTTTCAGTTCGTGCCCTGAGGTTTCACAGACCACCTGAGGCTGGAATTGGGACTGCAGATCCTCTCGCGTGTTCTCTCTCTCTCTCTCTCTCTCTCATGTTTTCCTGGTTCTGCTCAGCACGACAATGCTGCCCAGCGCCTTTGGAGTTTTGGGGAAGGAGGTTCCGGTGTCCTGGTTTGCCCTTCCCCTGCGGTGTCAGCCCTGCAGGGTTACAGCTTCCCGTCCTGGGATTCGTCCCACTTTCGATGGGCCCTGGGTTTTGGTTTTGCCCTTTCACTCCCTGAGCTCTCACAACCTTGTTTTCACAGCTTCGTTTATTTGGATAGGTAGATGCCACAAGGAGAAAAGTGACCTTGGAAGTTGATTCTCTTGCTTTCTCTTAGATTTTGGCCTGGAAATTCTGTATTATCTTGTAGCTTTTTTGATGCTTCTATGAGGATTTAAAAAAATATTTATCCAAGCATTTTAAAATAAGCCTTTTATTTTAGAATATTTTTAGACTTACAGAAAAATTGAACAGATAGTACAGAAGGTTCCCATATGCCCCAGACCCAGTTTTCGTCTATTATTAACATCTTACAACAATATGGTACATTTGTCCCAATAGTTATACATTATTACAGACCAACGTTTACCCATTATTAAATAAAGTCAGATTTCCTTAGTTTTTGCCTTTCTGTTCCAGGATCCCATCCAGCATACATACGATATTACAGTGTCTTCACGTATCCTTAGGCGCCGCTTGGCCATGCCAGTGTCTCAGATTTTCCGTTTGTGACGACTGACAGTTTGAAGGGGTCCCAGTCAGGTGTTCTGCAGAATGCCTCTTTGGATTTGTCAGATGTTTTCTTTCCCTTTGGTTATATGTCCCTACGGTTATGTTTTGAAGACCACAGGTAAAACGCCATTCTCCCTTCATTTCGAGGGTACATGCTCTCCAGATGACATCACTTGGCTGAGGTAGCAATCTGTCAGCTTTCTCCACTGTGGGTTGCTTTACTCCCGTCCATACTGCACATACTGTGTAAGGAACGTCACTGTGCATGGCTCACACGTAAGGGACAGAAGTAGGCGTCACCTGGAGGGCAGAATGTCGACATGGGATCTTCTGTGTGACAGGTTTCTCCTTTCTCTCATTTATTTATATCAATATGGATTAGTGGATATTTATCTTACACTTTGGTTTATAATCCAGTGCTACTTTGTTTCAGATTGTTCCAGTTTAGACACTCAGAGCTTTTTCAGTGCTGCTTTCACACCTCATTACTGACCACTGTTTTTGTTCTGAGCATGTCCTCACTTTCTGGTGTGACAGTCTTCTCAGGCATGTGCTCTACGATTTCCGCCCAGCCCCAGAATCAGCCATTTAACCCAGTGGCACTTGATTCCCTTTACTGAAGAGTGGGGTTACAAACCTAACGCTGGGAGCTACGTGTGCTCGTCGCTGCTGGAGGGCCCGTGCTTCTCAGCCCTCTCAGGTGACAGTGTAAGGAAATCTACAGGTAGATACCCGGGACTAGACAGTCCTGCACGGAACTGTCTGTATCAATATTCAGCTAAACATGAGTTCTTCCTGGTGTCTCGAACTGAAACTGACCACATGGATCATTCTAGCCTTCTCACCCTGCTTATTTGTAATTTCCCACTCCAATGTGAGAAAATTGGCTCCCAGCATCTGCCATCACAGCTTTTCCAGTTATTCTCAGCAACACTTTTTTCCAAGTCAAGTTGTTCTTTCAACCTTAGTTGTGGAGGGCACAGCTCAGCTCCAGGTCCAGTTGCCGTTGCTAGTTGTAGGGGGCGCAGCCCACCATTCCTTGCGGGAGTTGAACCAGCAACCTTGTGGTTGAGAGGACACGCGCCAACCAACTGAGCTGTCCGGGAGCTCAGCGGCAGCTCAGCTCAAGGTGCCGTGTTCAATCTTAGTTGCAGGGAGCGGAGCCCACCATCCCTTGCGGGAGTTGAGGAGTCGAACAGGCAACCTTGTGGTTGAGAGCCCACTGGCCCATGTGGGAATCGAACTGGCAGACTTCAGAGTTAGGAGCACGGAGCTCCAACTGCCTGAGCCACCAGGCCAGCCCACTTCCTCCCTTTTTAAAAAAAAAACGAATAAAAAATACTGTATACACTGCTTTGCACTTTTTAATATTTTACTGGGCAGACAACATAGATTGGACAATTGTTCCTGCTGGTTCACAGATCTGCCTTGTTTTAAGACTGCATATTCCATGGAATTAATGTTTATTCAACATCTTGCCTATTGATGGGCACCCACGTTATTCCCAATCTTTTGCTGCAACAGTGCAGCACATTTTTGTTTTTGTCAACATGTGTGACAATGTCACCAAAATGAAATGCTTGATCAAAGGGTATGGATGTTTAAAAATCTCAGATATTGTCAAATTGCCCACCAGAGATTGGGCCAATTTATATTCTCTCCATCAGCATGAGTACCTGTTTCCTAACGCCGGCTGCAAAGGGGAGAGATGAGTAACAAACTTTGATCTTTGCCAATCAAATGTGAAACTAATCTATTTTCCCAATTCTAGGGAGGTGTATTCTACTCTGGAATTTTTGTATCGTCAATTTATCACTCTCCTTCCAAGACTTGTGTCATGCTTTTCATGTTCCATGTTTTCTCTAAGCATTTTTATGGTTTGCTTTTTACAAACAGGCATAATGAAGCACCCAAGCATGACTGATAGAGAAGCCTGGCCCGCCCTCCCTCCCTCCTTGGAACCAACCAACCACTGTAGCCACTCACTTCCCTTGTGCCTGCTGTCTTTGAACTCTTGTCACTGAGCTATCTGATCCTAGTCTACTCGGAGGCGAGGAGTTTGCATCCAAATGTAAATCCACCTTTGGCTGAGTTTAGCTGACGTTTTTTGTAGGCAAGACTTTCTCATGAAGGAAGCTGTGCATTGATTTATGCTCTAGTGCTCGCACCTTAGCACAGGTGCACAACAGTCCATGGGCAGTTGAGACCATTACGTGGTACTGTCTTGCACATCCTGAACTTGATATATTTGGTTTCACTGTGCAGGGAGATTTCTGTTGATACCTGCAGTTCCAGTTTATTCATTTTTGCTAGAGTGTGATTGCAACTCTTCAGATGTACTTATCCATTTTCCTGCTCCTGCTGTTGGTCATTTAGGTTGTTTCCAGCCTTTTCTTTTATAAACATCTTGTTATGGTGAGGAATTGTCTAAGGTAGGTCTAGGAGTGGGCCTGCTGAGTCGTATGTTCAGAGCATCCATGAATTTCCTAGATGATGGCCAGTTATTTTGCAACGTAAGGAGGGCCCGTTCTCCACATCCTTGGTATTAGAAGACTTTTTGTCAGGTGATGGGCATGAAATAGTATCTCACTGATTTTAATTTGCCAGTGGAATGGATAATCTTTGCATATTTATAAGCTAGTCAGATTTTCTTTTATTTATATCATTTAGCCATTTTTCTTTTGGGAGTGTAGTTTCGTATTTTTCAAATCTTTTGATCCATTTGCAATTGATTGGGAATAAGGGATACAGCCATGTTTTTTTCAACCCAACTTTTACCTGCTAAGCTGAAATGCCACCTTACTGTTTGGTTAAAATGTCTGTTGGTATTTTCATATTAACATGAATTATATATCCTTCACATTAAGATGTCAGTTCCCCCCAAATTATTAAACTCTCCTAAGAACGAGATGTTCCCATCGACCTAGTATGACCCGTGCTGTTTTGTTTACTCGTAGGCATTTTCATCTCGTTTGATGGCCACAACTCTCCAGAACAGCGATAAGTAGTGGGCAGTAGTAGACGGTGAGTGTAATTCTGGTGTTTCAGTACTTCTGGATTGTTTTTTTATCATGTTAAAAAGGGGAGTTAAGGATACTCAAATTTTTTTCTTCTTCCCCATATCTATGGAGTCAACAGGTTTTGTGTTTATTAGGTTTACAGAATCAATTTATAGAATCATCTAACTACTCTTGCATCCCTGATTTTTTTAAGTGATAAAAGAATCAGCTTAGGGAATTTAGAAGAGAGAAAAGCCGCACCCAAACCCACCCCTGGCAGATCAGCACTAGCCAACCATAAAATGAAAAATCCCAGGACCTCCTTCAGTGCTTCTCTGTATCTCCTAATGTGGAATTTTACATTTTGTACCTGAACAGTTTTAGAAGCATCTCTCCATTGTTACATCTCCAAGCTGCTGACCTTTTATCATGCTAATTATCGCTGAAAACTACACTGGTGACACACTCAGCTTCCCCATACTTGAGGGGAGACAGTAGAGCCAGGACAGACATTTTTATAAATTTTGTGTCATATGAGCAGACCTTTTACCACTGTTCTCCTACCCAGAAAGGCCAAGAACTTCCCATTCCTTTTATCCACACGAGGGCAAAACTGCTCTGGGTGCAGGGCTGGTGGCCCTCTGTGCACCTCACCCGTCCGTCCCTCCCACAGGAGAACAGTCAACAGCACACTGTGAACTTATCGTAGAATAGATTTATTTACCTGAAACCATTATCTGTGCAATGCTTGTTGTTACCAGCACAGAAATAAAACAACTTATCTCTATTTACAGTCTAAAGTCAAACATGCGTTGTGATAAATTGACGTTTAGCATTTTATTAAGATAAATGCATCACAATATTTGTATTGCACCAATATCTGTCTACTGCTTCTGATTTCATTAAATAAGTTACATTTAATACAGTGCAAAATAGCTGTTTGCACACTCAAAAAATAACTGAAGTTATGAACTGGAGGCCTACATTTTAACCATTCAACACCTGTAGTGTTTTCAATAAATTTATAAATAAGCAAACTGTACAGGGCCAATTAAAAAGTAGCAAGTTTCAACGACACTGTAGAGAAATCTGGCTACTTACAACTGAAGGCATGCATTACAACTGAATATTGAATACTGTACATTTACATAAGCTATGACATTTTACACAGAGAAATATATGGAGACTTGGCTGATGGCTTCTAAGTTCTTGGATAAGGTTTCAGAACCTCATTCTTGCAGCAAAGAAACCAAAATTCTCTGGAAAGGCTTTCTGATTCATTAAGCTAAATTGTACATTTGTAATTATTATTTTGATTTAAAAGCTAAAAACCCCATTGGTAATTAATACACATTTCCTCCACATAACACACAATGAGTTGGGTACTTTTTTCTACTTTTCTTTCCCCCCCAACATCAATCATGCAGAGGACTGTAGATGTGTTGCTAAAAACGCACATGCACGCAACCGAACACCCCTTACATTTCTGCAAAATGGTTTAGGAAGCGGTTACTCCAGTATTGCTGAAAAGGAAAGAAAGAGGAAATCAGCTTTACGAAATATGGGGATGAAATGTTAGAATAATTATTTAAGACTAAGATTAATAGTGACAGATGAAAGGGAATATTCAGTTTGGTCTTTTAAGATTTTAAGACCAGCATTTCTGATTAACTGTCCCTGAGGCACTGCCCACACAGGGTAGTATCTAGAAGCACTGGCCTGGCAACACAGACCCATGTGATCTGGCTACACAGCAAAGCCCCCCACCTCCTGGCTCACAGGACAAGCCCACCACAGGCACTTAATGGCTTCAGGTGTAACGGGAGTGAGCTGGGCTGGAGGAGGAACAGTTTTCGGTTAGCAGTGCAGAGGATAAGGTAAGGGGGATGAAGCAGAAGTGAGCAGTGTGGCAGGTAGTGCAGGCCTCTGGCTCCTTCCCCTCCCCTTCCTGCCCCAGGGAGAGCCCTGCCCCGTCCCAGAGGGAAACTGCAAACTGCTGTACCTCAGGCTGCTTATCACCATTCCCTTTCAAGAAAGAAGGCTGGAGGATCCCTTCATTGTTCACTGCAGGGTGGTGGTTTTGACAGAATTTGGTGGTTAAATTAAAAAGGCAATGGCTGACTTCGCCCTGCAGACTCAGCAGGCTCTGGGCTGTGGGCAGGTGCTTGGCAAACACTGAGCTAACGCCTGTGGTCTCATATTGCTGAGGGCGGCCTATCACAGACAGGCAGGGGGCTGAGGCCCCAGTTTGAGGGTGACGTGGGAGCAGCTGCTTGGGAGGGAGGCTGGCATTTGCCCTGCTGGGCTGCAGGCTCAGGCAGCTCTCCCGACAGAATGTGTCACTGCAATGAACAGGCAGAACACTACTAGTTGTCCCTGGGAGGGGACGTGAGACTGCCATCTTTTGGGCAAAGTGGTATCAGAGGCTGGTGAGTTTGGGGGTTCGGGGGTGGCAAAAAGCAGAACCCTCTAATGGGATGGGCCGAGGGCCCACTGGGAGCATGTTTCAGGCAAAAACTGCCTGACCACACCTGCCTGGGGAGCTGAGGAAGTCGCTGCCCTGCCCAGGTGCCGAGGGCGGCCAAGGCAAACACCAACAGCGCCTTCCTGCAGGTGCCTGGTGAGGGTGGGGCTGGGCAGCTACCCTCACTGCAGGACGGGGGCCTGAGCCCAGGGATGTCCCCTCAGCAACACAACTGCTCTGCAGAGGCCACGCCTGAAATGGCGAGGACACGGGGACTCTGCTCGTGGCAGCAGTGGCTCTTCCCCACTGCCAGCTGTCTGGACTGAGGGAAGTGGGTGCAAACTGCCTCTGTTGGCCGGACGGGACTGTAGCTAAGAAACCACAAGGCAACGGCCAGCCCAGGGCCACCTGGGGCTGTGCATGTCTCCTACGACAGCCCACACCATTCAACTTATTTTGTAAAGGCCACTAAATCAAGGAACTGAGTCAGGAAAAGTTGACTGTTTGGTGAGCTTGGTTTCCACAGAATAGCACCCCACCACTAAGCTCAGACATCCTGTTTTGGTTTGCTGTCAAGACACACTCCTTGCATTTGACCCACTCAGCCCGTTTCTCTTTACACCTCATGATGCTACAACTGGCCAAACCCTCCATTCTCTGCCCAGTAAACCAACCTCCCCTTCCTCAGGACTGCATTTAGTCAGTCTCCACGTTCCACTTCTACCTCCTCTCCTCAGACCACTGAACTTGGCAGCACTTTGTCCTGCCTGACACCTATTAACTTCCGCAAATTCCAGCATGTCCATCACATCTTCTGGCCCAGGGACCCTCACAACAACACTCGGGGCCTCACCGCCCACCGAATACAAGCTGCTGCCAGGCCTCCTGCACGACAGGGCTGGTCGTTTGCCAGCCGAGCAGAATCATGCCCTAGTAACTGTGCTTTAACGTACCCTGGAGAGAAAAGACAAGCCTTAGCTGCAATGATATGACCCAGAAGGTGAAAAAAGGTGGCCTATTTAAGAGGATCCTTCTGGATGCTTGAATTCACTATTTCAGTTACTCGCTTTCACTAACTAGCTTTTTGCTTTTTAATGAACCAACATTCTGGGACGAGTCCTTGCAGCTAACAAAGATCAAAAGAACCACACAAGTTGCTGTGAACCCTCCTCACAGCACCAGCAAAGGCACAACTCCCTTGACCGGTCAGTCTGACCACATCAAAACGACGTGCTCTTCCCCCAGGCCCTGCCCGACATCTGGCTATGCCACTGTCCCAGGCAGCTAACCCGGCCCCCATGTGCCCAGGTAGCACGCGTCGTGCGCCCGCTGCTCTCCGGACAGCCACAGAGCACAGCAGTGCCTGACACCAGGGCGTTCGTTAGTGTCACTGCTAGGGCACTTGGTGGCAGTCGCCTTTGGGGAATACTCACGTTAGTTGATGGATGTTGGAAGGCATTGGAGGAAAACACCACAGTTAGGACTGTTAATGACTATACACTGTTGGTAAGACTGATCTGGAACATGCGCAAACATTTATCACAGTAACGATGGTGGTGGTTAGTGCCACATTCAAATAAAAATAGTTCTATACAATATGTTCATTTGGTCATGTGCTATTTACAGATTTTACAAAACACACACACGCACACACACACACTTGCCCTTATGTTCTCTACACCAGGCTAAAACAGGCCAGCAGAAACGCACAGAAAATGTGTCACAAATGACAATTAGTGCCTAGACATTAAAAAATAAAATTCCTATAACTACCTATGCAGCAGAACAGGACCCTTCTTCCCCTCAAGCACAGTAAAACTAAAGGTCTGAGATAAGAACTTAAGAAAGTTGAATACATCTATTACAGTTCAAGCTAAGTCACTTAAGAGTTAAAAACAAGACAGTTATTTTTCTGTCCATTTAAAAATGTTTTATTTCTTTTAAACTAGATTGTGAAGTGCCACTGAAATAGGCAATGTTGGCAAAACAATGTCTGTTACAGTAAAATACACTAGACATTTAAATAAATAACCTTAAAAACTATGTGAGGGGACATGAACCCGGTCGATTGAATCTGGAACAATGTTTTCTGCACAAGCGAGAACAGGCATACCTCTTGTTAAGACTGATGTAAACAGAACCATCGAAATCCTACAGGAGAAGCAGCCGAGCGGGGCCAGGAGTGGGGGTGGGGGTGGGGGTGAACCGAGAGGGATGAGGGGTGGCAAACCAAAAAATACTGACTGAGGTAGCAGTACTCTGCCCAGTGCAGAAAAATTGGCTTATGAATAAAAATTAGACTGTGATCTCAGATTAAATCCAGATGATCATGCAAAAGACACAATACATGCTATTTCGTTTTAGAAAAAACCACACACATTCATTTCCTAAAATCTGCTGCCAATTAATTTGCTGACAATGTCTGCTGGCTCAACTTTTTTTTTTTTTTATACAAGGATGAGTATTAAACAGAACACTGTACATGCTTTTTCATCTACAAAAAAATATTTGCATAAAATAGTGTTAGTTCTCTGTACATGTCAATGGACACTTTAATTATGTGTATAAAAAAGGAAACTCTTGCCCCACTGGAGTCAGAAAAAGCAAAACAAAATCTAGAGTATGAAACCTCCTTCACCAGCCAGTATGTTCATGTGAAAATTCAGCAGAAATAGACAGTTGCTTGAAACAATAAAAAATTAATTGATTAAGTTAAACATCTTCTTTATGTAAAACTGTCAGTCAAGACCAGAACATGTCACTAAAGTTAGTGTCTGTGCTATACACCCAGACCACCAGGGGCATTATGAACAGCACAAACGGCCAGGAAATCCCGTCGGTGCATGCCGAGAGCGAGCAGGATTTGGTGGCAGGCTGCACACACTCTTTACCAGGTTCCAGGTAGTTGCGGGCCACAAACTTGAGTGTCTCGTCCATTAGAATCACAGGCAAGGAGATTTTCAGCACCATCAGCCACTGGGTCAAGTTCAGCGGTGTGATCTGGAAGATAAGCTGCAACACAGAGAAGCAGCATCAAGCCCCTGACATGCTGGAGAGGCTCCAGGCCCTGCCCAGCCGAGTCCCACCACCACTTACTGGCAAGGGTTCCACGTAGAGGATCAGGAAGTGGAGAGACATGGACAGGCAGATGGAGCCCACGAGCCAGATATTCTCCCAGGGGGGCATCCGCAGCAGGGACTGGTTCTCAGACAAGCTGCAGAACAAGGACAGGTACGTGAAATAGGCCCGCCAAAAGGCAAAGGCATGGTCACAAGTGACAGACTGTTTGGCAATACGCTTCAGTAAGGCGGCAGCAACCTGGCATTGCCCACTGACCTAATTCTGTTACTGAAGTTTCTCCTGTGGCAAAGTTAAGGAAGAACGTTCAGATGTAGGACAAACTTCCAATTTTAAATCTAGGCTTTGGCACAGCAGATTCTATTTCATTGGGCTCAAAGCTGCTCAATTGCCCTTGACAGTTGGGCTATTTCGAAATTTCCATTTTTGTCGGTGGCTTAATTGGATAGCATCAGTCTCGGTGTAAAGGGAAAGCGCTCCTTCCCCACGGGCACACAGGGTACTGAAGGCTCTACCTGTCCCCCACTGTCTCTGAAGGGACATGCAGGTGGCTAAGCCCTCCCACCACTTCCTGGAAATGACGACACTTAAGCTTTAAAAACCGGTGCTGCTTGTTCTTTCTTTTGGGGGAAGGCAGAGCTTTCCTGTGGTCCTCAACCAGCCATGACACACACAATCCCACAGCCGGCACCCTGGCTGTCAGCACTTTCCCCCCAGCTTGCCAAGAAGACTCACTGACCTGTTGAGGGCGTTACACATCTCTATGGTTACGAGAACAGAGAGCGCCATTGTCATCGGGTACGGCGATTCAAAGATTGCACAATCCACCCCTTCAAAGTCCGGGTTGTCCTCTTTACACTGCAGGAAATGACTCTGCAACAAAAGCCCAATCAAGTTCCTGAACAGCTGAGTCCATTTCCTAAGTCCACGCACCAATTCCACACCACACCCGGACACAGACTCACACAAGATCCCACCCCATTTCCCAGACAGCGGGTCCTTCCGAATCATCTCAGATAAGACTGCTGATTGTTGGAGCCTTAGGATTATCTGCTGGGCACCCAAACCACAGACAGCTCAAGGACAACCTTGCTGGGGAGGGCTCACAGTGCTCTGCGTCTCATACACAAAGAAAGGTGGCCACGTACCAGCTGGTAGAAGGACACTCTTGGACCGCCGTCAGCAGCAATGAACCACCACGCAGCGGCACCCACGGTAGCAGCGCCAACATAACCTGGGAACAAAAATCATGAAGCTGACACGTGGGGGCTGCAGCCCACTCGCCAGCACTGAGGTGACACATGGCATGTCTTTCTAAAGCCGCTGGTGCAAAAGCAGTTAGACTGAGGGTTCTGCAAAGAGAGGGGTCTGTGATAGAGAAGAACCAGGAAACTTTTCCTCCAGAATTGGTGAGAAAAGGACCTTTCCACTAGCCATGCCCATGTCTGATCAGCAGCCAACACACACTTGGGCCACACCTGTCGGGAGGACCCGGTCACGCACAGCAGCCATGATGCTGGCAGCTGTACCCTCATGTACTGGCACCACCAAAGGCCTGGCAGAACCTTCACATGGAAAGGCTGTTGGAACAGTTAGTGGAGAACACGAAGCAACACAGCAACACCTGAAGCTGATTCTGGGGCCAGCTCCCCACCAATTACGTATTTGAATTCAGCAAATTTATCACAAAGAAGCAACAGTGGGAGTGGAGATCACAGGGACCTGAGAATAAGAGAATGTCCCCAGGTGGTAGCAACCACCCAAAGATATCAGTGCACACACCCTCTAGCCCCGCTACTGTAACAGAGCAGCAGGTGCCCAGGGGCAAGGCAGTTACACACGCAGTGATGTGGAAATTTCCCAACAGGGAGAAATACAAAAAGACAAGGCTCAGCATCCAGGATTTAAAGCATGCCATCACTTGTGCAAATCCATACATCAAGTCTCTTTGCTGGTTAGCTCTGGAAGGGCACATGAGAACCTGTTCATGTTGGAGGGGCTGACTGGCTGAGAGCCTTCCCTCTATGCCAGGGCGTGCTTGCTGAATCTCAACTTGTGTGAATGTGTTAGATAGAACAAAACAAACAAACACCTTTCTTTCCATGGGACCCTAGGGGAGTCACTTAACCTCTTTGGGCCTCACTTTCCTAACCTATGAAATGGGGAAGAGAACTATCACCCTGGGTCCGGAGGATGAGGTCTACACAGGTGACATATAGGTAAAGTGGGCGTACAGTTCATTAAAGTGCAAGAGGGCAGCCTCCATTTTTTGCTATCCTAATATGGGGACAGAAGAAGTGTGCTTTTGAGGGATGAATTTACAAAATTTTGGCTTACAAACATTTTGTTTAAAAATCGACAACATACAAAAACTACTCACAGCCAATAGCCAGGTAACGGAAGAAGAGCCACCCGCTGATCAGTGGTTCCTTTGGGTTCCGGGGCGGTTTATTCATGATGTCCAGGTCAGGAGGGTTGAACCCCAGTGCAGTGGCAGGCAGGCCATCTGTCACCAGATTGACCCAGAGCAGCTGAACAGGAATTAAAGCCTCAGGAAATCCGAGGGCTGCTGTCAGGAAAATACTGTTTCCACCCAAGGAAAGAAGAGAGAGACCCCAAATTATTTTTGGCCGCTATTCAAACAGCATCACCATGCCCTCCTCCTCCATCAAAATAAATGGACAGCAATAACGAATACTTGAAATAACAGTTTTTGGCGATCATAAAACATTTCAAATTCAAGTTTTAGAAGGCCAAGAATTTTATGTCAGTTAAACTCATTTCTATGTTAAAGCGGCCATAGACAACCCTCCCAAGGGCTGGGCCACAAGTACCTCTACCTTCAAAGGGCTTCCTCTGGCTTGCCTGGCCCGCCCTCCCACCTCATGCACAAAGACCAAAACTGCTGCCATAGGAAGAACAAATGTGAAAAACTGGTCATCACAAGCCCTGGTGTTAGACAAAGCAACACGAGTGATTTGCCAAAGGGACCCACCAGACAACTTCTCCCACGTTGGAGGAGATGAGGTAGCGGATGAACTGCTTCATGTTGTTGTAGATGGCCCGCCCCTCCTCCACAGCGGCCACGATGGTGGAGAAGTTGTCATCGGCCAGCACCATTTCAGAGGCGGTTTTAGCCACCGCGGTGCCAGAGCCCATGGCAATGCCAATCTCTGCTTTCTTCAGAGCAGGAGCGTCATTCACACCATCCCCAGTCTGAAAGGGAACCCGAGAGTGGTTTACACACCGTTCACCTAACACATGTCCCCCTGCCAAAGGCTCAGCCATCCCTGAAACAAGGGAAACGAATGGAGCTATGGGCCTCGGGGCAAAGAGCTAGAGAATTTTTGTTTTTATAAGTTGGTGCCACAAAACACATTTTACCTGGGAAATGTAAAATTGCTAAATGAGCTTATTACTGAAGAGAGACTTCAGAAGGAAGTGGAACAAAGGAGAGTTCAAATTCATCTGTATTATTTTTTTACCAAGCCAAACAAAAAACAACCTGTATGGCAGTCAAAATGAAGTATCCACATAAACCTCAAGTAGAATAGGTGTAAACTGCAAAAACACATAAACTAAATGCCATTTATATAGGTCAAAAACATGCAAAAATACTAAAAATATGTATTTTTTTATACTTTTAGTAAACACCTAATATCAAATTCAGAATGGTGGTTCTCTCTAGGAGAGAAGGAAGGAAGGGAGAGCAAAGAGGAAGTGAGGAGTACATCTGTAACGTCTGGTTTCAAACAACAAAATTTCTTTAAAGTTTTATAGACAAGCTACAGAAAGCAAATATACCACAATGTTAATGTGCCTGGGTGAAAAATCACAGACGAGGGGAAGAATACCAGAAATACTTCAACAGGCAGCTCTTACAGACTGCTTCAGGAGCACACTCATTTCAGCAGGATCATCCAGAGAGAGAGAACACAGATCACGTATATTCTCAGTCAATTTTTAGAAAACTTGAGGTATAAACACGTATACTTTAACCCAGACAAAAACTAGGTGTCACCAAGTATTTCCCGTGACTGATGCAAAACTTACTTCTAAAAATCTTCCTTGCACGCAACATACAGCATGCTAACTACTGGTCAACAGAACCCTAGATGACAAAAACCAAGAAATCCCAAATCTGGGAGCTATCAGTAAAAATTTAATGGTCAGAATTAGAATTTGCTGTGTTTGTGCAGTGGGTCACCTGACATGTCCAAAGAAACTCACCATAGCTGTAATCTCATCAAAAGACTGAAGAAATTCTACAATCTTCGACTTGTGGGAAGGTTCGACTCGAGCGAAACAGCGGGCATTCAAGCAGGCATCTCTCTGGGCTGAAGGATTGAGCTCGTCAAACTCCCGACCTGTGAAAGCCTTTGACGTCACATCCTCGTCCTGCCCAAAGATGCCAATGCGGCGACAGATGGCCACAGCGGTGCCCTTGTTGTCCCCCGTGATCATGATGACCCGGATGCCTGCCTGCCGGCACAGCTTCACAGAAGAGGCTACTTCAATTCTCGGAGGATCCAGCATGCCCACGCAGCCAACAAAAGTCAGATTGGTCTACAGAAAAAGAATCACCTTATTTTAAAACAGGAAGTTCTGGTTTTTCTCCTAGTGTGACACAAGGGCTAGTTATACATTAAGAACAAAGGTTTCTGCATTTACTTATGATAAATTCTGCAACTTTGACTATTATCCTAAATATTCACACTAGAGATATAAATCCAATGATGAATATTAATTTCAATCAAAATGATTAAAAATATCACTACATTCTTCTTACCAAACCATTCTTTAACTTTCGTAACGACAGTATTCTAACATGAGGGGAAACACCATTCTGAGGAGTAAGAGCATTCTGATACTGGCCGCTTGAGCGGCCCTTAGCACCAAAGCTTGTCCCTTTCATTCAATGCTTCAGGACGTCACAGACCTAATATGTGAGAATTTTATGAGCAGAAAAGGAGAAGGAATCTCGCAACTTGGATATTTTGATCTTCAGTAACTAATGTTTTAAAAATTATTCGCAATTTTTAAACTATTTTAATTTACACAAGAGTTGCAAAATAGATTTCACAAGTTTATTTAGCTCAAGTCTTGATAATTCTATTTTGAAAGTAACAGACTTGTATTAAATTGTTAACTATATGTTTGAAGCAGCAACCTAAATTATAATGGTGATGCATTTGGCCTGCAGGAAAATAAACAAACACACGTCTTTCTTGGCAAAAGACTCCTTTGACCTTTTACCCAGGACTGCTGTTTAAACACAACGAATGTGCAGGCTGTGGGAGAAAACCTTTTCATGAGCTCACCTCATATTTAATAAAGTTGGCGGAGTCCTCAAGGTTCATTTCTTCTCTTCTCAGTGGGTTGTCGTGAGTGGCGAGAGCCAGGCACCGCAGTGTGTCGCTGCCACTGCCCCACTCCCGAATGACAGACATGATCTTCTGTTTGACTCCAGGGGTCATAGGTATTTTGGTACTTCCAACTCTAACATGGGTGCACCTGTCAATGACACCTTCAGGAGCACCCTGGAAATGTTACAGATTTAGATCAACAATTTTACATACTGGCTCACTCAGGATGCTCATCCTGATAAGAACATCTCAACTGCAATTTGCTGTACTTGCCTTGACAAACATTTTGCTCATCGATGTCCGACTTGGCTTGTTTGGTGTACAATAAACCGACATTGACTTTCTATCACGTGAAAACTCTAGAGTAAATTCTTTTTTCATCAACTGTTTAATGACCTATGAAGAAAACATATGGAATACCACTGGATGACAATTTTTGTAAATTTTTCACTCGTTCGACATTCACTAAGCACCTAATAATATATGACAGGTATTGGGGGGGTAGCAAAGGACCATAAACACACAGTCCTGCCCTTACCTGTGGTGGTCATTACAGCTAATGCGTCACTTTTAGGCTCCATGATGCTACTGATGCTACTTGTTTCCCTTCACTGAGTAATTAATGGTCTAGAATCAAACAATTCTAAACCTCAGGCTCTGTGAAGCTGAGTCTTCAGGCTGCCTCTGTGGGATTTTGTCATCAGCTAACAACCTGTCTGACCTGGGGGCTTTGCATCCTCCACCACCGCCACCACTGATTGGCCTGTGACTGTTAAGCTAACCTGGTAGTCATGGCAATTCCACTTGAACATAACATGCTACCGTTTTAATATATTACTAGACCTGATTTGCTAATGTTGTGTTGAGAGTCTTTACATCTGTATTATAAAGAATATTAGTGTCGCTTCCTTTTTTTTGCCACGTCCATGTCAGGTTTGGGTATTGAGAAGGGTTTCATTTTCCAAATCATAGTCTTCTAAAACTGGTATTTCTTTCTTAAGTGTTTGGCAGAATTGGGCCTAGAGAATTTTTGTGGGGGTAGATTTTGAATTACAGATTCAATTAATTTAACATCTATAGGATCACTCCATTTTTCTTGTGTCAGTTTAGAAAGTTGTGTTACTTAAGGGATTGGTCAATTCTATGTCCAATTTATTGGTATAAGATTGTTCATTATAGGTTCCTGATCTTGTTTATTAATTCATTAATTTGCTGGTTTTCTACTTTCAGATAGAAGCTCTTACAATTGATTTTTGACCTTCTTTTGCAGTATCCACACTTAAAGCTACACATTTCCCTTGAAACAATGCTTTCATTGCATCTTCCAATTTTCATATGGTGTGTTTTCAATATTGTTTAGTTCAAAATATTTTTTCATTTCCGCTATGGTTTCTTCTTTTACCCATGGATTATTTAAAAAAGTGTTGTTTAGCTTAAAAATATTCAGGGAACTGCTCTTATCTTATTGTTACTGATTTCTAGTTTAAATTTTGTGGTCAGCAGCCATCTGCGTGATTTCAGTCCTTTGTAAAATATGTTGAGTCTTGCTTCATGGACCGGCTGTACAGTCTATTCTGGTGAATGTTCCTTATGCACTGCAAGTGCACATTACAGTAGCAGAAAATAAATAAGGATTAGGTCAAGTATATTTATAGTATCGTTCAAATCTTCCACATTGTTACTGATTTTTTCATCTGCTTATTCTATCAATTATTGAGAGACATCTGTTAAAATCTCCAACTCTAATTGTGTATTTGTCTATTTTTCCTTTTATTTTTGTCAGTTTTTGCTTCATGTACTTTAAATATGCTATTAGAATTAGGGTTCAAATACTAACCGAGTTGCAGGCATTTGCTCGTTCTATTTTAGAAAGACCTTTCAATTCGGTATCAAATACATTCATCTTCTCTACCAGACAAGTGAGAGCAGTCTCCGTAGCTTCTCCAACTTTTTCATATACACCCTTTGCCTGTATTGGTTAAAGACATAGAAAGTGCAAAAAAGGGAAAAGTAGTAAACAAGTACATTTTTCTTTAATAAAGACTTTTCCATCCAGGACAACCTGTCCTCCACTGCTTGATTATTCTACGGGCCATTTCTGTTCTACTCGGGAGCACATGATCCAGATAATTAAAAATATAGTCACAGCACAGGCATGCATTTTTTCTTATTCTAATAATTAGGTTTTTCATTTCCCTTAGCTGTAAGAAGCCACTAATCACAGTATGAGTTCATACAGAGCTTTCAAATAGTATTTATAATCCCACATCATTACTTAGCTATAGACTTTACATTGTTTTTGAATGGGACTGGCTTGCCTTTTAGATAGAAACCAAAGGATTTATCTCACTATAATTAAAAGGGGAGGAAAAACTGTTTTCTGTTAAATTTTATATTATTATTTTACCTTCATCGTCATCAAAATAACCCTGTATGCCTCAGCTTATCCTCAAAGATCTAATGCTACCCATCTTAAGCAAGATCAATACCCTATGCTTTCAGGAAAACGTTTTCTATCCTGGGCTTTATTCATTTATAGTAACCAAACTAGAAACAGATGAGAATATCATGTGAACTACAACTATTAGTTAAATAGCTGCAATACTCAGTTACAGAGGATATGTGAAAGGCTCTCAGCTTTCCTTGGCTAGGTCATGCTGACTCTGATAGAGACAGGCTCTTGAATGGAAAGAGGAAATAAAATCAGGAACCCCTACTTTCAGAAGGGAGGAAGGAAGGCTGGATTTTCATTCACCCACTCCACCCTTGAACTAGGAACAGTCAGGTCTAGTTTCTCATTTCTGAGGAGTGCCTTACCTCATTGTAATCCAAAGCAGAGTCATTACAAAGAGCACAAATTGTTGCCAATTCTACAAGACCATCATATTGATGACATTTCACTGGTTTATCATCTTTATGCCTGTCGAAAGAAAAAACCTTCAGAGCACAGTGTGGTCACCTCTATTGATTTTTTATTTAATTATTTAATAACATAAACAATTTTGTGGACCACAGACTGGCAAGTATTCAAAAGAATTTGAGTGATGGCTCTTAGAAATCTGATGCTGGAGACAATAATCTGTAAAGACTAGAAATTCTTAGTTCATGAAATTCCTCCACCACTGGTATTAATAAAGAACAAACAGAAACCCCACTTAAAAATTTAGGCTTCACATGGGATGCAATGAGCCCTACTCAGAAAGCTGTCTTCACCTTTGTAGACACACTGCAAATCTATACAAGTACCAAACTGCCACAATAGATCCTTTAAATGATAAGGCGGGTTTACTCACACTTCTCCAATAGGTGCATATGTTGATCCAGTTATGGTAAATTCATTAAGGGAACAAGTATCACCTTCAACTCTGTCCAGAATGAACATCTACAGAAAAAGAAGCGTAAGTGTTTAAAAGGTATAAAACTATGCTAGAAAAAAACATAATCTTTGCTAAGTCTTATTTAAGGAAACAGTTTTAATGAAACTTACTAGTTGAAGCTCAGCATCAGAAGTGCTGTCCTTTATTCCACCTGGAGGCTGTTTAAGACCGCCTCCCCTACCCCCCCAGCCATCTGAGAAGCAGCATCCCGGAGGTGCTGAATGGACAGTAAGCAGCAGTGGCCCTGGAGACACAGAAGACCACCCACAGGAGACCTGAGGTGTAAGGACTATGGTAGCAGTACTCTAGAATGCTCAGAATTCCCCATTGCAAATGGCTGGCTGATGAGGTGATATTAGGCAATCCTGCCTTCGAGTGAGGAGTGAAAGCTTGGGAAGAATAAACTCACATTTCAGAGTTGCTTCAACATTCCCTGAGTAAAGTAAGACAAACTGCTTCTCTGCTCCTTCCCACTTATTTTTATTGTGGCAATAGCTCATTTCCTATGAAGCTACATAACTACATGTATACAGTAAAGAGCTCTCAGAGCCGCATGAACTGCCGCAAGACAACACAGACGGAAGCATGCTTAGGAAAGAATTCTTAATTTTATAAAATAATGTGACACGAGCTAGTTTCTTAAAGATGAGGTTTTCTTGATTTGCTTTCCAATTATAGTTTAGAAGCCCAGTTTGGAAGACTAAGATTTAGATTTGTGTTTTCATTGCAAATTGAAACTGCAAAACCTTCTCTTAAAAACACAAAGTGATACTCAAACTATACATTATCATGCAAAAATCTCTCTGAAATATCCAGCAATAGAAAATATGATCAAACCGTTCAATAACGAATTTTAAAAATGTTAAATTCAAGTAAAAGAGAACCATGCAATGCTTTAAAAACATCTTTCCAGAGTAATCCAACTCATATTCAGTAAGAAAATCAGCTAACTTTGTTATAACTTCTTTTGCCTCACAAGATCTGCCATATTTTTAAATTCCAAAAGCTTTATTTCAAAAGTATACTCAGAACAAAAACAACCTTGGAACTGAACTAAAGCTATAAGACAGACATACAAAATGTTTTTTTAAAAGAAATACAAAATATAGAATGTGATTTGAAACTATGATGACTCCTGATAAGAGGCTCTAGTTCAAACACATACATCAGTGTCAAATGAAGGAAAGATTCATGTCCAAGTTCACATGTAGCAAGATCCCTGACTCCTACAATTTTTTTTCTAACAGATACAACACCTAAAAAAGGAAGCTTGTCACAAGACTCTTTCCAAAGATGTTTGACATTTTACAGAAGAGGAAACAAAGGACCAGAGAGGTTAAAAGATGTGCTCAAGGTTACAAAATTGTTGGGTGAAATAGAGAGAGGACCAGATTTAACTACCAATCTTTCCTATAAGAAAATCCGACTTTACCCTTGTATTTGAAGTTGCGTAACCTTCAGACATGTCACAACTTCTCAGAGCCTTAGTTTCCAAACCTCTTGAGCAGGATTCCCATATGATTCAAATAAAGTCACAGGTGAAAAACAAATTAACTGTTCTAAGCAATATCAAAGCAAGTTGGCAGTATTAATTTACTACACACCATGCCATTTCTTTAATGATATTCAATTTATAAAAAGTGCAACTTTTTGGGTCTATAACCAGAATCCAAAATATTCTAAGACATTCAGAATTCAAATCCATGTTAACTAAATCTGAACGCACTTTAGCATTTTAGATTGTGAGCAAGTAAATCATTTAGGAATTGCATGATGAAAGTATCCCTAAGTCAAGTGCAGTTATGCAATCCACTGCAAGAAACCTCCTATAGAATACTGATTAGCATCAGCTTTCTGTTACCAAGATAGAATAGCAAATAGTCAGGTTGTTTCTTTAATAAAAGAAAACATTTTAAATCAAACTACTTAAGGGAAAATATAAGAACAACATAAAATTTTATTATGGACTCTACTGCACTCTGAGTTTGAAGTCTGATCTGCTGCCCAAACTTTTAAAGTAAAAAAACAAAAAAATTTTTTAAGGTTACAATTTCAGACATTGCTTACTTTCATGGATATAAAGGTCTATTCCGATGAAAATTAAAGCTTTCAGGCTAAGTTTATAAACAATTTGCTGGGGGAAACTAAACAGGTAACATGAAATTCCCTTCCTCTTCCCCCCATATAATCAGCTTTTAGCCGACAACTAGTTTTTAGCTGATTCGTCCTTTTTTGGTTCCAAAGAATGAGAACTTAGGTGGCTCAAACTCTGCATTTACTGGAGAATCCCAAGACAGACCAAGAAGCTTACCACTTGAGAGACAGAACACCCCAATCTGTTTTAAACACTTGTCCATTCATTCTAAATCTCGTTTTAAACTACACAAAGAGTTGGGGGGGTATGTTGTATCTAAAACTCATCATGAAATTTAAATTTGGCAAGATAAAGATTCAGAGGGTTTAACTGTATTAAGACAAAAACAATTCCCAATGTTAAAAAAACTTTAGGGGGTGGCCGGTTAGCTCAGTTGGTAAGAGCATGATGCTGGTAACACCAGGGTTGCCGGTTCGATCCCCACATGGGCCAGTGTGAGCTGTGCCCTCTACAACTAGATTGAAACAACTACTTGACTTGGAGTTGATGGGTCCTGGAAAAACATGCTTAAAATAAATAAAAGTTTAAAAAAAAAAAAAACTTTATCCAAAACCCAGAGATAAGACCAAGAGGGTGACCACATGTCCTCTCAATGTCATTAAGAAGCATTACTTAACAGGCCCACTCAAAGATTTAGTGTTCTAGAACTATGTAACACTGTTTCATTATACTATTTGTTATTAAGGGCTCATGTTATGTAAAATTGTGGATCTGTGTCCTGTAGAACAGGTAACCTAGTAGTTTTATTGCCGTATAGGATATTAACCAGTTTTTATAACCTAGCATACAGCAATTCTATTTTAATCGGAGCATATCCTCAAATGTTCTTGTAACCAGTTTGACCATCTCACTGATTCCCTCAATTAATAAGCCAAACAGAATCTTTGACACGTGTCCACTAAATATTTGTATGAGTCGTGTACCTTTCTGAAAATTACACTTTGACTTCCACACAGTTGGTTACATAAAATTTACGGCAATTGAATTATATAAAATAACTTAATTCACCTGTCCCATTATATTTCTTTAGTTCTTATTTTTCTAAGGGCAGGTTTGAACAGTTTCTTATTTTACCCGAGTGATGGTCAAAACAACCTAAGGAAGGACGGATAATACATAGAACAAAGCAAGTTAAAGGCAATTATTTACTTTTCAAGAAGAAAATATGTCTCATTCAATGTGTTATGGAAATATCAATTAGAATTTTACGTAGGTAAGTAAGTAGGTAACTAGCTGCTTTAGAATTCTCTTCCTTTGAAGCTTGTCGGTTAACATACGTGGTTAACATACATGCGCTTGGAGACGGAGGAGCAGGGAAATAAAGGGAGCCCGGTCATCTAACAGTTACAGACGGCCTGTAATTAGTTCCCCAATAAAAGTACATCAGCCATACAGCTAGCCTTTAGTTCACAAAACAGTTTTAGGAATTAAATGATTAATTCCTCTGAAGTGTTAGAAATTACCTTGGGCTCAGGCTACACAGGCAACCCAATCTGTTTAAAGCACCTAAAAAGGTATCAAATTATAAATCAAAGGTTTTGATGGCATGAGTGCATATTCTTAGGATGAGTCAACAACCAACAGGAACAATTCTTAAATTACTCCCACTTACCCTGCAGACTGACATCTGGTTTGTTGTAAGTGTACCAGTCTTGTCTGAGCAGATAACAGAAGTACAACCAAGGGTTTCCACGGAAGGGAGGCTTCGAACAATGGCATTTTTCTTTGCCATTCTGCGAGTTCCAAGAGCCAGGCAGGTGGTGATGACAGCAGGCAGACCTTCAGGAATGGCTGCTACAGCTAGGGCCACAGCAATTTTAAAATAGTAAATAGCACCTCTGATCCAGGAGCCTCCGTGAACTGGATCATTGAAATGCCCAATGTTTATGATCCAGACTGCAATACAAATAAGGGAGATGACTTTGGAAAGCTGTTCCCCAAACTCATCTAGTTTTTGCTGGAGGGGTGTTCTCTCCTGTTCCGTTGCCACCATTTCATCCCGGATCTTGCCAATTTCAGTGTTAACTCCAGTTGCCACCACCACTCCCATGGCTTTGCCAGCAGCAATATTTGTACCCTAGGACAGAAACAGAGGAGAGCTGGTAACAAGATTAAAACCATACCCAACTTAAATATTGACTAGTAAACTCAGACTCGTGTGGATTCTGACTACAGAACCAGCCATCCAACTTTGATAATGAGCAGTAACTCATGCAGGCAGCGTGGTACATCGCTCCCTGATGCTCATTTCACGTGATACCTACTCTCCCCAGAGCTAGAGCT
The DNA here is from genome assembly GCF_036562045.2 of Rhinolophus sinicus. Classification (NCBI taxonomy): domain Eukaryota; kingdom Metazoa; phylum Chordata; class Mammalia; order Chiroptera; family Rhinolophidae; genus Rhinolophus; species Rhinolophus sinicus. The sequence continues at coordinate 33,546,333 of NC_133765.1, forward strand.
CTACACCGACCCCCGTCCCCGGAATCTCTATTCACAACAGAGTCTGGCTTGCAGACTAGCTTTGGGCTGAAGCAGTGCTCTAACCCCTCTGTGTTCTCAATTTTTTCAAAGTCCACACAGCTCTCAACCCTAAGCATTTTCTACCTCTGGCTCCAACCCAACCTCCCCTACTTTCATCACCTGTAATGAGGACAACCAGCACCACGGGCTATCTTGAGGACCTCCACTCAAGCGCTGGCATTCCCAAACCAATGAACTCAAGTATGAGAGTTCGCTTCCCACCCCACTTTAATTCCTGGCGTTGGAATGCTATGGCTTCGTTGTTTTCATAGGAACTCTATAGTACTTTACTCACTACGGCTGTTTAGGTTCCCAGGACACCCACAAAAGCCCACCATTTGAACTATCATTTTAAATTCTGAACAAGCAAAATCTATAAATTTCCCAACTTTTTATTTTGAAAAAATTTAACAGAAAAATTGAAATATACAATGAACGAACATCCACTTGACTATTCACCCTGACTCACCAATTATTAGTAGTTTGTCACATTTGCTTTCTCTCAAAATACACACCTTTTTATTGTGAATACATACAGATATCATCCACATCATTTAGAAAACATCCTTTATAGGCTAAGCCTTTTCCAAATAAATCTACTTTCCTACTATGTTTACAGATAGTTTAAAGATGCACATGACCTGGTCTTTTAATTTTAATCCTTAAAAACTTGCCAACTGAAACAAAAGCCATCCAGGTCACATATCCCATCATTACATGTTCCTGATGTTTCTGACAGCTGACACTGCCACGAAGATTCTGATTATCCTTTGGAATAATAGCCAACACTTTCTAAAGTCTGACCACTGAAGGTAGACAGTGAAAAAAATGCCATCTGTAGACTTAAAACTCTGAGAATGTCTCCAAATAAAAATGCATTTGACAAAGTACTTACAGAAAAGAGCATGTTCTTCTTATCTTGATTGACAGCCCGCGGGTCAGGAACAGGGTCAGTGTGCTTGATGACAGAGACAGACTCACCTAAGCAGGTTGTGAGACAGAAGGAATGGTTAGCTCTGTGCAATCCACATGGAGAACCTGGGAACATTCACCTACTCATGTGACTACCACTTTCAGGAAAAAGGGTAAAAAACCCAATTCATTTAAAGGAGGCAAACTAGTAAAATAGAAAACAATTTCAAAGCAATGTCAGGATTAAAGTCAATACAATTTCAAAATAAAGGAACTTAAAGTAAAATCCCAGCCAATTACCTTTATTTTCTGGAGTAACTATTCAAATTCAGTTTATTTTCAGGTACCATTTTATACTCTAATACTGTGACTATACATCTATATATATTTGTTTTATATACACACATGTTATATATACACACATTTCAATACTTCAAAAAGGTGAAAGTATATTTATTTTTAGTGAACTGAACAAACTGTAGATACGTTATATGAATATGGGGATCATCCACTGGGAAGTCTGTTCTTGTTCAATAATTGTCAAAGATGAGGGACGAAAACATTGTTTTAGAAATATTTGTATGTACTAACTAGACCATTCTATGTCAATAAAACAAAGCTGAAAAACAGCAATCAGCAGTTGCATTAAAGCACACGGTATAAAGAACTACTTCTCAGCATTTTCACAATGTTTTGCTGGATTTAGTTTCAACTTTACTTAATAGCACTTATGAAATATAAAATCAGGGTCTGAGTGATGTGAAATATGGCTCCAGTTGTAATTCAAATGTCAGGTAGCAAAATTTCTCTACTGACATTTGACAAAAGAATTTGCTTCTTCAATCTAGTCAAAACTACAATAAGATTATTAAACAAGAAAGTGATCATTCAAGAAACTATGAAAAGTTTTAAAGTGGTAATTATTTCCGTAGGCACACTGAGAATTTCATATATACAACCCAATTTATCAGCTGCCAGCTTGTTGCTGCTAATAGGATTTTAGTAGATAAGCTATTCATAAAGAAACAAAAAATGTGGAACTCAGGTTACTTACATCACTACCTCTATGACATCAGTTGCTTTTCAAAACTGATAATCAGATAAATCTTGATAATCGTTGGATTTTATACTTACTCTCTATTTAATTCAGGTTAGCATTGTGTTTAAGTTAATCTTTTGACCACCTTATTTCCTGTTAATATGAACCCTCCACCCTAGTCTGTGCCTTTATTAAACAAATATGGGAAAATGTTCCAAACAATCCCAAATCTAAGTGTGCAAACTTTAGGAAACATTCACCATTTTGGGGGTGCTAACTTTTGTTAATTGTACATTTCATTATTGCAAAGTATGTTAGATGCAAGATTAGCATTCGTCCAATGAAAAAGATTACAGTTCTGGAGCCTTTTTTTCCTGCCTGGAAAAAGAAAACTAAAAATAAGTAATTAATTCACGTTCCACAAAATAGACAACACTTCAACTATTAACATCATTACCTCTGCTAATGAAAGAATTTGTAATCTTTTTTTAAAAAAAGTAGAAACATAATGGTGATTTTTGCTGAAAACTAATTTTTGACAAAATTAAAAAATAGAGGCCTTATGAGATGAAAGCCTCGTTCTGTTTTTTAAATTTTATTTTATTTAAATAATACCTTTAAACCCCATAGATTAGCAAAAAGCCTAACTGATAAAGCATTAAGAAATACTACCTTGGAGAGTATTAAGATGGGATACCATAAAGGGACAGTAGAGAAGAGTTGCCTCTATTAGCATGGGATCGGAGAGGCTTCAGAAATTCAATGACCTTCCAATACATAATACGTACCAGTGAGAATTGACTGGTCGACTCTTAGAGTAGTAGATTTGATGGAAGTTAATCTTATATCAGCAGGAACTTTGTCACCAACTAATTGGGGAGAAAAAAGGCAGCTAAAATAAGCAACTTTTGCAATCATGTTACATAGAAATGAATTTGTCTCTAAATAAAACACCATTTTTAAAGAAAATAAATAGCCTGTGTACAAATAGCACAAAACATATGAAAATCTGTTAAAATAAGCAAGACAATCAACTCTTCCTCAGGATAATATTAACTCTTTTGCTGGAAAGACGTAAGACTTGAATTACATAGGAAGAGAATGAACAGTGCCCCCAGCACTGTGTTTAAAATATTGAATGAGTACTCATCAGTATCAAAGCAACTGAACAGTAAAAATAAATGTACAACAGCTTTCCCTGACTTTCTGAAAGGCAACTGAAGTAGTTTTGGAAGTCTTACACAAAGACAGTTAAAAATGAGAGTAAGTACAGCCCTAGAATTGCATATGGTATTAAGCCAAATCTTCATTTTCCAGACTTGCACTACACACTGAATTGTATCTCTGTCACTGGTTATATTAAAACTGGCAAAACAGCCATTCTGTCCAAGAAGTAGATTTATTTCATTTATTAAGCCTTCAATTTAGTTCTGCCTTTTCTTCATTTCAGAGCTTTTAAATTCAGGGTGAGTATGGCTTGCTCTGTGAACTCTGGTTCACAAAACCACCCTATAGCCAGGGGAGGAGCCGTGGTCATGAGGCAGCACAGAGACTGCCAATACATAATCTCAAGAGGCAAAGATCAGCCTCGCGTTTGACTGCAGGGACACATTAGGTAGAGGTTAAATTGCTGCTGGAAATGCTTATGCAACAAACAGCAATATTCAGACTGAGTAAGCCAGAATCTTTCATTTTAATATAATTCTGTTCATATTATAAAGTAACCATATCCTAAACTTTAGTGACCTTCAACAGCTAAAATGCCCATCAAAATGAAAATCTAAAACCAACTTAAAAACATTTTTTTTTACTGTATTATTTCTGGTTGTCTTAATTTTATCCTGCATGACCTTGACCTTGAACACGAAAAAGAGTACAAGTTTAATGATGAGCATATGACACTAAATGGAAAATTGACTTGAAAATGTTCCTTTGATGTCTGTGGCAATTTACATCATGATCCTACAGGAGCAGAAAATTTCTAACGTGTCACAGAGGTCATCACAGTCTAAAGCCCCATCACACTTCTGCACTGTAACAGCTAAACATTATACCAGCCATCGAAAAGTCGCAGAATGTTTCATTTTATACTGCAATTTTTAATCCCTTTTTCTACTTCAACAATTTCATATCTAAGCCATAGCTCATACTCTCATATACCTGCCACATTTTAGGCCAGTAAATCTAATATTCAAATTGAGAATAAACTACAACAGGACCCAAAAATAGTATCTCGGCATTTATTTTGCTGTGTTTCAGTGGAAGCTCAGAGAATCTGAAACAGATGGAAAACGTATTTTTAAGGCAATAAATACCAAGGTGAAATTTCTTTTTTGTGTAACATAGTCAACATACTAGCTATTAGTTTAAGGTGGAATCAAGACTGTATAAATTATATTTATACTGGTACTATAAAGAAACTAGCTCCTTTTCCCTAAAGGTCTATTTTAATTACATGAAGGTTATCTCTTTGCTTAACAGAAATTGCAAATTTTTACCTTTAATTGTTGGCCAAATACTCCAAACGACTCAAATGTCAAGCTAGTGGAATAAATGACCTGGGAAGCCCTTAAAAACTGACCTGAAATTCTCAATTTTTCTTCCATACTGCAACAGCCATTCTATTTGGGAGGCAATTAAATACTTAGGAATTAAAAGAAAAGATGATTTGGGGGCCTTTTTATAAACCACAGAATCTCAATACCTGCTCTTCAAGAGTGTGGTTCAATGCATTTGGAGTGGGGTCCAGGAATCTGTATTTTAAAGTTCTCCAAACATACTAAGAAATTAATACAAGAAAAAAAACAAGCATAATAATTCAGGTTATAGATCCTGTGAAGGGCTTGTTTAGAACAACCGTTACTATGTACTGTTACTATGTGCCAAGTATGCCAGTTCTAGGCCAAGACCTAAAGTCCCCTAACACTTGGGAAATGTACTACCTACCGTACAGTTTTACATTTACATTTCTCATGCCATTAGAAACTGATCTCTTTGTAGAAAGGTACTAAAGAAGCATAAATCCAACTGGTCTTTAAAACCTGCCATATTTTAGTATTCTCTTAGTTAAAAGGACCCTTACATCATATTGACGAATGTGTCCTCATTTTAGACAGGAAACTAAAGTTAATAAGTAAAAGGAGTCTTGCCTAAGGAACCTCAATTAATGAAAGACTTCCTTTAACATGCTGTGTGACTCTGCTTCGTGCTTTCTTAAGTCAATTTAGGTTTGAATCTATTAGGAAGCAGGTTTTTCTAAGGAAGTAAAAGATCCATGAAAGTAAAGATTCAACAAATACTTTTCAAACTAAGACATAATTTTCCTTTGTCTGAAGACTTCTGTGAATTTCAGACAGAGGGTCTTGTGCGTGAGGAGCAGGCAGTGCAGTTCTGATGGTTACATCCAGTACTATTTTCCTGATGGGGCATGTCAATGCCCTTAGGGTAAGTGGTAGTGGAAATTTCTTACTCTTGCCAAGGAGATGCTCTGCAATTTTTCCCTCAAAACTTTTTTTGTCTCTTGGGTTCAGCAGTGTAATGAAAGAATAAATTCTTTTATAAACTACCTTCCATTTGTTTAACATTTGACACTTTACAATTCAGCTCTTGGCTCTTTAAGTCCTTAGATCTTTAACCTGCTATCACAATAGAGATTTCCACTCTGTACAAAATCCTCAATGTACTCGTATACTTTATGCTAGGTTACCAAGGCTGCCAGTAAAGATTAAAGGAAATTAGTACTTTGCCACATTTTAGAACTGAACACAAGCTTTCTTTACCTAAAAGGAAGCTTTTGGTCTAGGAAGGAGTGTTTATAAACCATGATACTTGAACACTATTTACAATTATGTCAAAAATAAATACTGGTGGTTAAAACCATTAGAAAAAGCCTTTTTATGAATTGGCTATATGTAAGAAAAAAATTAATTTATTATGGCAAATTCCACCCGAGTTATTAAAATCTTTTCCAGAATAAAACTATAAGATCAGAAATCACCTTCTAAATACCACTATTGTTTTTGAGTTTAAATGGCTCCTAGGAAAAGAAAGCTATAATAGAATTAATTAACCTAAATTACTTAAACATTTAACTATGACTCAAACGTTTTCGCTATGTTTCCAATTTGAGTCATAAATTTTATAGACAGAGTGAATGAAATTCTTCACTTGAGAAGTCCTACTTGCCTACAAAACTATGTCCCAGCCTCAGGGTGAGCAGGAAAGGAACATTACAAATTGCCATAGCATATTATGTGTGCTCCCAATCTATTTGTGTATTTTTTTTTTTTTTTGGTGGGGGGAGTATTACCTATGATAAGACTAATCTTTTAAAAACACAAATGTAATACCATTCGCTTATTTAAAATCTCTCAATAGCTTCTTCCTACTTGATTTGAGATAAAGTTTAGTATCTTAACCACACCTCCATGACCCAACTGCTGCTTACTTCTTACCACTCTCCCGTCCCCTCCAAGCTTCAAACACAACCGTCTTCAGTTCCTCTGAGTTCTTTCTGAGTCTTCACATTCCCTCTTCTCCTTCCCCAAATAGCAAGGCTTTCCATGAACCATAAGGTTGGGTTGATACCCCTTATGATGTGCCCACAGAGCTGTCCTTTCCTTTCCTAAAACTCAACACACTACATGTGTGATGTGTCTTCTCCACGAGACCAAAAGCTGCCTGAAGGCAGAGCCACTCAGTCACCCCTGATTTCCTAGCCCCTAAGCACTGTGCTGGCACATAGTGGGAGCCAAATAAAGTATGTGTCAAATGAAGTACATACTTATATTGTTTCCCTTAATAAACAAGCACCAGAGACATGATAATGATCAAGTTGAAGTATGTTATCAAGCTAGAAACAATGAAAAAAATCATGATTCAAAGAGATATGAGACTCAGTTGAGCTGAATGAGGCTTAATAGTGTGATCATTGTTTAAATTCTACATTTAAATAAAAAACAAAAAACGTGTATGCTAGTAGAGGATTAGCGATGTAGGGAGAAAGAGCATGTGTGAGAAAGACGGGTTTTAGCTGGTAGGGCAAGTAAGGTTACCGAAGAAGTATCCTTAGGCTGTTAAGAGCAGAAGAAAAGTGTCTAGATATCAACCCAGACTCCATTTACATTAACTGCATTCAGTTCTGAGCACCAAAGAAAGCCATCAAGATGGTAAAGGACTTGAAAATAATTACATGAACAGCTGAAAGAACTAAGACTAACTTGGAAATAAAAATTTTAGGATACACCACACTGTCCATAGTCCCAGTTCTACCACAAACTGCCATATGATTCTGGACAAGCTGCAAACACAGAATTCAGTTAAGTTCCCCTTCAGGTCTAAAAGCGTGATGGATTTACCTTCAGCTACCTAACAAACCATCAAAGGAAGAGGAATCAGACTTCTACGTGACTCCAAAGCGAAAAACTAATGTATCGACTATACAAATATGTTAACTCCTTATAAGGAATATTTTATAATAAAACTGACCAAAAATGGCACAGCTGGTCCTAAGAGGCAAGTTTCCAGTTACAAGAGGTGTAAGATCACCATTCATTAGATGTTGCAGAGGCTGCCCATCATTAAGCAAGGTATGAGTACACAAAATATCTGATATACCCACCAATATAATTTTTCTTTATTACAAAAGTAAAGGATGCTTTTAAAAGATGAAAACCCATCTCTCACTCCTCTCATCCAACAAAAATACATCAAAATGTTAACAGTATTTATCTTCTAGAAACTTCTCTATGGATAACATTTGTTAAAACTTCATTAAAATAAAAAATCACAAACCTCCTTTTACACTAGTATATACTTACGTTTCTCATTCTTTCTTAACAGCTGCACAGTAATAATGCCCACTAAAATTTGGAGAATGCTTATTCTATACCAAGAATGCTTATTCTATACCTGCTGCAAGGGCTTTATGGGTTATTCTTCATAATTCTAGGAAGGTGTGATTATCTTCATTCCAAGTTTAAACAAGAAGAAAATGAGGCACAGAAAACAAAGTTGTTCATGGTCACAGTGTTTTATAACTATAGTACGGACTAAATCAGTCACCATCTTCATGGCCATCTAGGTATTTCTAATTATTCCTATTTTAATGTTCTATGGTGAACATCTTCTAGAGGATAGATTCATAGGAGAATTTTCCTACAAATGTATACTTCCACCAAATCTATATCCCTGCCATTTCCTCATATTTTCAACCTTGTATTTTTATAAGCACGAATAACACTAAACACTTTATTTTTCAAAATTCTTTCACTATCTTCAAAATAAACGTTCTACATTTTTATGTAATCAAATAAGACACAGGTGGTTTCGTGTTAACACTTAGGAAATGTATTCCCTATACATACCACGTGGTTCTTCTAAGTTTTTCAAAATCTTATTCACAGTGGCAATGATGGAAAGGCTGGCACTTAACTGGTACTGTGACTACCACTGAGTCACGGGGAGCGGGGAGGAGGGGATTACAGGAAATTAGGAAATGCCAGCTGCATGAAATTCAGGTCAGGCTTCAAGATCAACTGGTCCATCATGATCTGTTGGTTGGGGAGACCTTCCCGACTTCCTCATTTCTCATGGTTCTTAAGGTGTTAGCTATGCTGACAATGCTGAACAAAGGGCCTGAGGTCTCAAAACTCTCTACTTCTAACAAATCCACAATGATTTGTTTTAGCTTATTGGCTCTTCTGTTTATATACAAGTTCTTAAGATTAACAACTTACATCTGTTTGTAAAACAGAGCTATAACTTACAGGAACAACTGAAATAATGATTTCTACTGTTATCTGGATACAGATGGCTTAGATCTACATCTCTAATGAGCCCTTTTCTCCCATTCTTCTCATTGTGAAACAACTCCATGTGGAGGAAAACGCAAAAGAGAACAAACCTGCTCACCACCTTACTTGGCCATACAGCTTTGCTTCTGCTTCTCTGATTCATGGGTATCATTTTAGGAACAGGTGAAAACTGTTTACTCTAACAATGTTCCAGCAACATTATGTAAACTTAAACTGCTTAACCATACAATATTTTACTTACACTATTTAACTGTACTTCATTTCCCCCGTTTTATTGAAATATAAACCACCCATATAATGTTGTATGAGTTTAAGGTGTACAACATAATGATATATGTATATATTGCAAAATGATTAAAGCAGGTCCTCAAATAACACTGTTTCTTTCAACATTGTTTTGTTTTAACGATAAGAAAAAAAGAATCAATTTTTGGCCAGGCCACTGTGTGTGTGGAGTTTTCAGGTTCTCCCCATGTCTGCGTGGGTTTTCTCCAGGTACTGTGGTTTCTCCTACATCCCACGGATGTGCATGTTAAGTGATCTGGCCTGTCTCCGTTGGCCCAGTCTGAGTGGGTGTAGGTGTGTGTGTGTGTGTGTAAGACGTGCCCTGTTCCCTGTGATGCAAGGGCCTCCTGTCTAAGGTTGAGTCCCACCTTGCACCCTTAGCTGCCAGGATAGGTTTCAGCCACCCTGCAACCCTCAACTGGAATAAGAGGGTTGAAAAATAATGATCTCACTTGTTTTTATTAATCTTTCTTAAATGTATGTATAGCTTATATTTATTTCAATGTTTAATATTAGAAGTGTTTTGGGTCTTTATTTAGAAGTTCAGTGATGTTTTTGTAACCAGAAATATGCTTCAGGAACTTAACTCTTGTTTGTATCAATCAGCCTATGGTAAAACTGGTTTTGTTACATCATTTTGCTTCAAGTGGCAGTTTCTAAGAACCTATCCACAGCATTAAGTGAGGACTTACTGTACTACAAAATTAGTTGATATTCATCACCTCAAATAATTACAATTTCTTCTTTGTGATAAGAACTTTCAAGATCTACCCTAAGCAACTGTCAAATATACAATTCAGTATTATTAACTATAGCCATCATGCTGTACATTACACCCTTAGAACATACTTGTCTTACTTATAACCGGAATTCTGGAAGGCAGCTCTGCTCACCACTATACCGCCAATGCCCTATAACTGGAATTTTGTACCTTCTGACCACCTTCACCCAATTCTGTGAGTTTGTATTTCTTTTTAAGATTCTACATATAAGTGAGATCAAACAGTATTTGTCTTTCTCTGACTTATTTCAATTACCATAGTACCCTCAAGGCCCATCCATGTTGTCACAAATGGCAGGATTTCCTTCGTTTTATGGCTGAATATTCCATTTTACACACACGCCATATATTATCCCTTCATTCATAGACAGGCACTTAGGTTATCATTTGTAAATAATTCCTATTGTAAATAATGCTGCAATGAACATATCTCTTTGGGATAGTGATTTTGTTTCCTTTGGATATATACCCAGAAGTGGAATTGCTGGGATCATATAGTATAGTTCCTTTTTAAAAACCAAATAGCTATAATTTTGGGGTGGATTTCTAGGGAGCAAGGCAAATGAAACCCCTGAAATTATATACAATATCTTTGGGGAGAGAGTCTATAGATTTCACTAATTCTCAACGGGGCTATGATCTAGAAATGATTAAGAATCACTGCTCTAGAGCTTTGCTTATCAAAATGTGGTCCACCTGGGAGCTTGGTAGCAATGCAGAATAATCGGGCACCACTCCAGACCTACAGAATCAAAATCTGTACTTTAACAAAATTCCTGTGCACATGAAGTTAGAGAAATATTGCTCTAAGCAGCTGGCCAAATCTGAAAGTCTGCTTTTGTTTGTTGTCTTAAAAACAAACCTTGAGCCAAGAATGATTTTTACATTTTTAAAGGCTTGTTTAAAAAAAAAAAAAAAAGATTTTTCTACAGAGACTATTTGGGGCCCACAAAGCCAAAATTATTTACTAGGTGGCCCTGTACCAAAAAAAAAAAAAAGTTTGCCAATCCCTCTGCTTTATAGTACAGAATTGACTTCTCTGATATTCGTGTTAGAGAACTCGGCAGGCACGGTTTAAGTGTTCGCGGACTGTTCAGTCAGGCTGCTCAAATCCTTTTTTTCTAAAAGCAAAAGAAATCCACCTGGACTCATGGCCCAGATAAACAAATGATGTGGCCACATTATTTGAATCAAACATCTTTTAGACCCAGAAAGCTCCTTAAGCGTCTACTCCAATTATCCGATTCTGTATAGGTTAATTCACTTTGTGTCCAGTGTCATGCAAAATTAGGATAATAATCCATGTTCTTACATGAATCAGTCATCTTCCTATTTTACAACTTTGTCTTTCCTTTTCCTCAACTGCTTGGAAAGGCCACTTCATACATGTTACTAAATTTCTTTACTGTAAGTTGACTATCAAAAATGAAACTTTTTTTCCCCTCAAATAATTACCAAGTTTAATTAAGAATTAGTTAATTTCTAATTGAATAAATCCTGAAATTGCTGGCACTATTGCTGAGTACTTACTTTTCATTTTAGGAACTATAAAAACAATTTCTTTAGAAGCCAAAGCAAATACAATTTTAAGTTAAGTTTGTGCCATTTCTATCACTTACATAATATTAAAGTATGATTCGCTCCAGAGTATACTACAGGACAGAAGTCAACTGAGGATATTTATGTACTTGTGTTATTCGTCAACTCTGGGTTACCAAGATACATGAAGTTTGTTTTAAACAATCCTAAAAACAGTGGCCTTGAGAAGTCAATAAATAACCCCCTCCCCCGGGGCATATAATACTGAAATCCCCAAAATTCTAAATGTAAGACTTTCATGACTATTACAAGCATGATTTACTTTGATAATATGAACAGATAACACAGAAAGCTTAAAAACACTGATGTTCATTTCTCATGAAATTATTCCTGGTTTTGCTACTATGGTTCCATCTATCCAGAAATATTTTCCTGGCATTAATACAAAATTACTGTGGCTTCAGAAGATGAACATGTAGGTAACTTGCTTCATAATTTTACTTGCCAAATCAATTTTATTTGGCTCCTGTATTCTAAAGACTTCTAAGGTTTACCTAAGCATTTGCTATGCATGCTCACACAATGTCTCCTTGGAAAGGTTATTAGCTGGTATAACAACATCTAAAATTCAATTTCCTTAACTCCCTAAATTTCCCCCTCAAAAAACCACTTACTCCAGTCTAACCTCCAGAAAATTTATCAGAACCACCTTATCAGGTGTCCTCCAAAAGCTAGCAAAAAGAACTTTATAATCTGAAGTTAAGAGATGATCCTTACATCCAAAATTCACTACAAAAAGGTCTATTTCTGCAAGTATCAACATAGAAGTTCCATACTTGCTTTCATCTTCAAGAGTTCACAATATTCTACAGTTTTTGAGTTCATCAGAAAGAACACAACATACTCAACTTCAGAACTTAAATAAAACTATAGAAGTTACGTCTAAAAGCACAATTCATGCCATTTATCCCTTCAGACTATATAGAGAGTAAGACTTTGACGAGAAATAATTTAGATCTACATTTAGAACTGAAGTTTTTTTCCTATAGTTTCACAGAACTGAATTATGGAGCTAAATGCCAAATTGCAAAGTCAATTAGATTACCAATCCTAATACAAGTAGAAGTTAAAAAGCCTCAACATGTATAGTCTTAAAAATCTTAATAAACACCTATTTGTGCCCAGGTTAAGCAGTCACAATATACAGAGGGTACCAAAAATATGTACACACATTTTAAGGAAAAAACTGTATTACAATTGTAATACAATGAATGATGCTAGCATGTATTGATTAATGCCATCTTATGAGTGAACATCATACTACACATTGCTACCATAATTCAATTCAACTTCAAAAAATAATACATAGATAACATCTCTTAAAATGTATATATTTTTTTGGCACCCCCGGTATTTTCCCAAATATAATTCACTATAAATGCCTTAGGATTACATCTTACCCAATTCAAGGGCCCACCAGTCCTAGTAATCCAGCAAAACCATCATTTCTAATTTGAATATAAATATACAGTCACCACAAGAAGTCACCAAAACGACCAAACAAGAGTATACTGACAACCTAAAAATTAAAATTGTGACCAGGTTTCTTCAACATGATAAAGGGTATCTGTGAAACCCACAGCTAACATTGTACTTTGTGGTAGAAGACTGGATGTTTTCCCACTAGATCAGGAACAAGACGAGGATGTCTACTCTCGCTACTTCTATTCAACATTCTATTCAACCAGAGACGCTAGGCAGGGCAATTAGATAAGAAAGAAACAAAAGGCACCCAGATTGGAAAGATAAAAACACTTCTGTTTACAGATGACATGAACTTAGATAAAGAAAATCTTAAAGACCCCCTGAAAAACTATTAGAACTAATAAAAGAGTCCATGCAAGATTGCAAGGTACAAGCTCACTATACAAAAACCAGTTGTATTTTTGTATATAGCAATGAACAATCTGAAAATGATAATACAAAAACAGGTCCAATTACAAATAGCTTCCAAACAAACAAACAAACCAATAAAATATTTAGGGATAAACTTAACAAAAGAAGTACAAGACAAATAACAAAATAAACTTAATAAAAGAAGTACTTGTACACTGAAAACAACAGTGTTAAAAGAAATGAAAAACCTAAATACACAGAAGGATACCCTATGGTCATGAATTGGAAGATTTTATAAGTTATGATGGCCATATCCCCTAAATTTATCTATAGAATCAACATAATTATTATCAAAATTCCAGCAGGCTTTTTTGGTAGAAATTAATGAACTAATCTTAAAATTTATATGAAAATGCAAGGGATCCAGAATATTAAAAATAATCTAGAAAAACAACAAAGTTGGAGGCCTCAAACTTAACGATATCAGAACTCACTACAAAGCTACAGTAATCAAGACAGTGTGGTACTGGCATGAGGACAGATATATAGATTAATAGAATAATAGTCAATTTGTAGTGGAAAATGTAGTCAAATTGACTGCTGACAAGGTGCCATGACGATTCAATAAAGTCTTATCGACAAATGGTGCTGAAGACAACTGGATATCCAAATGCAGGAGAATGAATCTGGACCTCTACCTCACGCCACATACAAAATCTTTGTCACCTTAGATTAGACAACAGTTTCTTATGTCTTAGATGTGACACCAAAAACAACAAGAAAAGCAACAAAAGAAATAGAAAAACGAGACTTTATCAAAATTAAAAACTTTTATACTACAAAGGACAGCATCAAGAAAGTAAAAAGAAAACCTACAAAATGGAGGGAAATTTTTTGCAAATCATTAACTGATAAGCCAGGATATATAAAGAACTCTTACAGCTCAATATTAAAAAGACAAATTCTCCCCCCAAAATACAAGCCAATTAAAATGGGAAAAGGATTTGAATCGACATTTCTACAAACACAACATGTAATGGAAAATAAGCACATGAAAAGATGCTCAGTATCATTAGGAAATTAGGGAAGTTTGAATCAAAATCACGAGATACCACTTCATGGCTAAAATTTTTTTTAAAAAAATACAACAAATGTTAACAAGAATGTAAAAAAATTGGGGCCTGCATAAATTGCTGGTGAGAATGTAAAATGATGCAACCATTTTGGGAAACAGTTTGGAAGTTCCTCAAAATGTTAAACATAGAATCACCATATCCCCCAACAATTCCATGCCTAGGTACATACTTAAGAGAGTGAAAGCATATGATCACACAAAAACTTACACATGAATGTTCATAGTACCATTATACATAATAGCCAAAAAGGAAAAACCCAAATGTCCATGAGCTGATGAATGGATAACATGTGGGACATCAAAATAATGGATTATTCAGCCATAAAAAGCAATGAAACATATTATACAGATGAATGAAAAATATGATACATGCTCCAATGTGGATGAACCCTGAAAACAATATGCTAAGTGAAAGAAGCCAGTCTTAAAAGGCAATATATTGTACGATTCCATTTATATGCATTGTCTGAAATAGGCAAATCCATAAAAACAAAGTAAACTGCGGTTGCCAGGGATTAGGAAAAAGAGGGCAGGGAAGTGACTGCTAATGGGTATGGAGTTTCTTTTTCAGGGGATGATAATGTTCTGAAATTAGATAGTAATGATGATAAAACAACTCTGAATACACTAAAACCCACTTAATTATATACTTCAAAAAAATTAATGTATGGCATGTGAATTATATGTTTAAAAATAATTGTGACTTTGGGCCTCCAACAAATTGAAATATGACTAATACACATGCTATGTATACATTTACTAAGTATGCTGTATATTCTCTAGCAAATTAACTGCAGTTGAAAACAGAGGCAATAAACCACAAAGACTCAGTTTCCTCAACTGTAAAACGTGAATAACAGTACACGTCTATAGAGAGGTTGATGGTTAAAAACCAAGCACTTGCAAATTTATTCCATTACCTGCACACTCTCCAGGCTTAGCTTTTAGCAACCGCATGCATACAGACTTCAAATTATCTGTTCTGCACAGAAGTTGCAAAATAAGCATATTTACATTACCTGAACCTACCCCATCCTTCTGATTTCAGGTTTCATTTATTATTCACTGAGAGCTATTACATGCTCAGCAAGACTATAATGGTCAGTGTGACACAGGTCAGCCCTTAAGGAGCTCACTGCCTAGTGGGATGACAGTAGTGTTAGTAACAAAGTGCTCCTATCTATCTAAAACTAGGTAGAACCTCTGTTCTGCATCCCTCAGAATGGTTAAAATTCAAGAGCAGTAGTACACAAGAGCCCAATGTGCAAGCACTGTATATGCTTTTAGCAATTATATGGGGGGAAGAATGGGAGGGAAAAACGTGTTAACTGTCAGGACCTGTTAGCACGCACCACAAAAGGATTCAGAAACAGGTGAAAGCAGAATGCCAGGTTTAACCATGAGCACTACTTAGAATAACTGCTATTAGTAGTAAGCATACTACTAGTAGTCAGATGAGGGATATAAACTCATCTTTCAATATGAAACTCACTGGTTTTTGAATACTGAAAGAAAGGGAGTGGTTGCCAGAAGCTAAAGGAAGCGGGTAAAGGGGAAACTACTGTTTGATGGGGACAGAATTACAGTTTGGGATAAAAAAGTTCTGGAGATTATGGTAGTGATGGTCGCCCAACAATGTGAATGTATTTAATGCCATGGAACTGTATACTTAAAAATGATTGAAAAGGTAAGCTTTTTATTATGTATATTTACCACAATATAAGCAAGTAAAATAAGGTGTACTCCAGAAGACTGGAAATTTTAGGTCACACACAGTATGGATCAATCATTATTTGTCTTTCCTAAACTATCAAATGCAACATACAAAACACTACACATAGGGAATGGAACTTCACAGCAGGCAAGAAAAGTCAGGTAGATCATAGTTACTAACCAAGCTTTGCCACTGCGATCTGTGCACTGGGCAAATACATTATATAAAATTTGACTAACCTCCCTGATGGTATTAAAAACTGAATAAAGAGTCCTGTATGCTAGAGCATAGGGAGTAACAGAAGATGAAATCATAGAAGCAAGCAGGAGCCACACAATGCAAGGTCTTTAAGGAAAAGACAGAATTTGATATTTTAGGTGCAATCGGGAAACCACTGCAAGATTTTAGCAGGGGAATAAACAACATGACCTTTAGAAAACCACTCTGGCTGTGTGGAGAATTGACTGAAAGAAGACAACAAAGGAAGCCAGATCCAAGTTAGGACACAATGACAGCACCAGTGTTAAGGTGATTGTGGGACTGAGGAAACAGAAGTTCACAAATGTGGGTGTTTTGGAGACAGAACCAACTGGTCTTAGAGACAGAGAACAAGGGAGGGAAGAATCAAGATGACTCCCAAGTGTCTCTCGGTTAACCAGGTGGTTAGAGTGACTTACTGAGATGAGAAGACCGGAAGGAACCAGGATTCAGAGGAAAAGAAAACTCAAAACCACCACTGTTGAACAGAAGCTGGCCTTAGTTTTTTTCTTCAAAAGGGAAGATGCCTTGAGGATCCAGATTAGTTTCCTCCGACGCTGTTTACCACTGCCATCTACTGATGCAAACTAATAAACGCTTTGGGGATCATTTCTGTTTTCAAATAGACTCAATACACTGAAATCGCCTAACTAGCATAAAATTCTTCAAAATATTCTTAATTTGAGAGGCTGAAGAGCATTATTACCAGATTAAGCTGGAGAAATGGAAAACACACTAAGTCAAATTTATGTGCAGATGTTATCTGCAACTGCACATACTGCGTATATATTTTAAAACGACAAACTATCTTCCTCCAATGTTTCCTTCCTCAGTTACTATATTAGCATCATCACCACCGTCACCTAAACTAGAAATCCTGCCAGTATCCTTCATTCTACATTCTACCCCCGTATCCACTCAGTTACCAAAACCCGCTGCTTTGCATCTAAATCTGAGGCTCACTTTTCAAACTATACTTGACCATAATTTCATGCCAAAGGAGATTGAGAGTTAATATTTTGGGTTGAGACTGGTAAAAACTTTGAAAGAGTGCCCCCAGATGATTCTGACATGCACCCCTGCATAAGATCCACTATTCATAAACTCAGAATCTTCCCCTTGTTATTTTTAATGCTTCTGCCCTCGTTATCTCTTGCCCTCATTACCTCTTGTCTAGACTATCAAAATAGCATATCTCTAGCCTACCCCACCCATTCTGACCTATTTTCTACATCACTGCCAGAATTCCCTACCTCACATTTTTGCTATCCATTGTGATGAATAGTAAAATCTGAATAAAGTCTGTAGATTAGATAATAGTACTGTATCAATTTCCTGATTTTGATAATTGTACTGAAGTCATATTAAGAGAATGCCCTCAATTTTATAAAATAAACACTCAGGTATTTAAGAATAAAGGGGCAGTGTGCCTGCCTGCAACTTACTCTCAAATAGTTCAGACAAAAATATCTGAGACTGAAAGAGGATAATGCACGTCATGTTAACATTTGGAGAATCTGGGTAAAGTTTATATGGGAACTCTCTTACTATTCTTGCAACTTTTAAGTCTGCAATTATGTCAAAATAAATTTTAAAAAGCCAATGGCCAAACCACTTCTTTCTGGGTTCTTTTATTACACTATTAGTAAGCTGTTACCTCATTTACACACACACTTTGCAGTCCTAAGTAATCAATATATTGGTACATAGGCAACACTCTTCTTTTTCTGGATTAAGAATGACAAATTATGGGTGAAAGAATTCCTATGACAAGGCAATTTCCTTTCAGAGGCTCAAACTGTATGTATACCACAGGTCAAGAGATGCAGCTCTTTGAATTCTTTATTAAAAGGAGTAAGACAATAAAGACAAAGCATACCTTTCCCACAAATCAGTATAAAAGAGTTACTATGAGTCAATTTTAAAAAGGAAAACAAAACAAAAACCAGTAACAAGTACTCTGAGCTCCGAAGGGTGTGGAAAACCATGATGATCTGAATAATCCAATGTAATGACTCTCCAGCAAAAAGACCAGGCTGTTCTGACAGGTTACAGGGGCATTCTAGGCTATTTGAAAACATGGCGCTGATTTAGAGCAATGAGGATATGGACCCTTTTGAGATTTTTGGAGACCTCTGGCCTCACAGTGGATTCACAAACTCTTTGAGGGCCACCTGCAGAGCCCAGGCTAAGACCCCTGGCTCAGTGGAATGTAAAGTATTTTTAAGCACAGCTTTCAAAGTCATGAAATTACCCTTACCTATCAACCTAGTTTGACAGTTGCAAGTATGTCTTAACATTTGTGCCAAGAACAAAAACAGAAAAAACTTACTTAGTCATTGACAAGAATTCTAACTGCACTACAACTAATTGTCAAATCAAGGTTAAGTTCATTATATCACTAGTGCTAGTGTTCTACGATGTAACAAAATAAGCATAATTCAAAACACCTTGTTTAAAAGCAAACAAAACCTTAACACGAAGGGAGGTGCCAAAACACTTTGAAATAATTTTACAGAAAACCGGATTTGTTTGGAGAAAACTAAAATTGATACGAGTATAATTTTTAAAACGCTTAATTGTGAGCTTTGAGAAAAAGACTGCATTCAGATATACAATCTAGAAAAAACCAAAAATGACAGACTCAACTCACCAGCAATTTCTACAATGTCACCAGGAACAATGTCTTTAGCTTTAATCCGTTGTACGCTCTTTCTGTCCTGTCGATACACTTTGCCCATTTCAGGCTCGTACTCCTTAAGGGCTTCGATCGCATTTTCAGCATTTCTTTCCTGTAAAAAAAAAAAGAGAACAGAAGATAAAAGTAGTAGACACATGCCTGCCACTCCAATACTTCTAGAAGTCCAAGCAATCAAATTTTAGAGTTCTAATCTAAACTTAGAAAAAAAGACACAAGTACATTAATGACATTTGTAGTAAACAATTCACATTTTAAGGTGACAAATGCTAGGCCCTTATGATTTTGTGTGAAAATGAAAAAAACAAGCCCCCTAAGAAGCGTAAAAGGATAAAATTATAAAGGGGAAAAGCAGTTATTAAGTCAGCCGTCCCTAAGCACACTGAAACGCGGGCCCTCGCATCCAGCACATATACCTACACTATTTAAATGGATCCTGTTTCACAAGAAAAGTGATGGTCTGGGGCTTGACTGCCTGGGTTCAATCAGACTTTTCCACTTAATAGCTATGTGGCTGTGGATGAGTTATGCAACACACAGGTTTACTGCCTACAAAACCAGGACCTTATTGTACCTACCTCAAGGGCTGTGAGGATTTACACATTTTATGTAAAATGCTTAGACTGTGTTTTGGCACACAGTAAATGCCATGAGTGATGAATTAAGAAAATTAAGTTATGTCTCACCAATTCTAAGAAATCTCTTTCTAGTGGTAAAGGCCAATAAATGGCTGAAATCTCATCATAGTAGCACTGCTAGTTACATATCGTATTTACCATAATGTTATATATGAACATATCAAGACTTAGTCACCCAGTTTTCCTAATTTCAAGATGAGAGATGCAGAATCAAAATGAGTCATGTTGAAGGGGGGAAAAAAGTACAGGATAGTTCCTTTAGGAGGTTAAAAAAAGAAAAGCTTGCGTGCTGAATTTACCTTTTCTCCTTTTAGAAAGTAAGCAATTAGAAGAAGCGAGTCTACAGAGCGCATGCCCAGGTGTGGTTGGTTACTCATTGGACAAAGGAAAGGATTCTTTCATTTCTCTCACATTTTGGCCCTCCAATCTCAAGCTCTTCAGTTTAACATTTACTTGGATAGAATTTATGCTCAACACCATGCTATATCATTTTTTACCTTGCTGTAAGTATAGTCTGTTGTGAAAAATCCTTAAACCTGAGAATTTAGATGACACAAAACTAAGAGCTAATGATATGTATGTCTCACTTTTTATGTATGCATCCTGAAAATGCATAGGAAACCTTAAATTTTGGAAATTCATAATAAAAAGTTTCAATCCCATATCAGATCTGCTTAAAGAATGAGTATATCTGCATCACCTTATAATTAACAGAAATATTAGAATATTTAACCCTAATTAATATCACTGCTAAAAGGTCCTTCAGGTTAAGTTCAAATGTTACTGATACTGTAGAATGAATAGCAACAATGCTCAGAATTCTATTGCAATCAAATTTGAAACGATTTTTTCCACAAGCCCCCCACCCCCCCCAATTTATGAATAGTGGCAGTTTTACTTCTTTTACTCCTTCATCGAGATCATGTCAAGTAGAGTTCAACTGGATTGCTCAAGGTTAGGGACACATCCCAGGAGCACTATATTTTGCTCCGATTACAAACTAGCAATGGTACATTTAAATTAGAAGCATAAACTTAAAGATAAATTACTCAGATGCCAAGGACAAAGATGCCAATTAAAATCACTTCAAAAGCCCCCAACTCCAACTATCAAAATAAATACTTAGAGTATAGAAGTGGGAAAGGGAAGTTCATGATCACAGATTTAAATAGGTTACATCAAAAACAGGTCAATTTGGGGAAACACAAATACAGAGGGTGCCCAAAAATGTACACACATTTTTAAAGAACAGTATTAAAATTGTAACACTCAATATACACTGATAACAAAAGATGAATATGAGTCCCGTTTGACTTTGCAATGACGAGAGGTGCTCAACGTGGTTCCCATCCGCGTCCAGACACTTCTGATGACGGAAAACTACTGCTTGAGCAACGTTGACCAAAGTGTCCACCTGTATACATTTTTTTGGTACCCCCGGTATACCTAACTTACTACAAATAAGAGGATAGAGGACCTTCTTTGCTCTAAAATTTTATAACTCCTACCTCCTCCCTCCACTCAAACCCAAATTGGTCTAAGTGTCATTCTTCAAACATACTTGTACCTTTCTGCTCATGCCACTCCCTCTCTGGAATAGTCTCCCCAGACTCCACCCACAAAACTCGCAATAGTTTCTCAAAAGTTCCCAGATTGTCATCCCCTTTAAGAAGCCTTCCTTGATGTCACTGGTCAGAAATATGTGCCCCGCCTCACCTCCCAATACTACCCTACATTATAATAATTTTCCTTACTTCCAGAAGGCAACAACCCTCTAGTATTGCACATACCATTCTGTAAACTGTGTAAATGGGACTGATACCTAAGAATGTTATTCTTTTTTTTTAAACTAAGACAAATATAAAAGTCCTATGAAAACTGCTGTAGAATTTTACTTTGGAATTCATATAAGCCTGGGCCTGGATTCAAATCCCAGATACTCTATGTACTATTTATATGGCCTTTGATAAGTCACTTAACCACTCTGAACTTCAACGTCACATCTTCAAATGGGAATATGATCTACATTATAAGATCACACTGTAAGGATGAAATGGGAATGTACATGAAGTATCTACCACATAACTGGCATACATTATTTAATAAAAATACTTATTACTAACTTGAGAAGGACAATCTAATACTGTGTATTCTTTCTTTTGCCTAAATTATTTGCAGAGGATCATTTCTACTTAAATAAAAACTTTTTTTTTTTTTTAGGAAAAAAAGAGGAATATAGCATAATTAAAAATTTCTAAGTAGGCCATCTTTCTATGAGCCCATCACATAAAGATCTTGTTTATTAATAAGATCAGAAGTTTATAGTTTAAGAATGATAAAAGCATTCTATTTTTGTCCTCAAAGGGATAACTATATCCATCAAAACCCTAAAAGATTGGGCTGGCCTAGTGGCTCAGTTGGTTGGAGCGCGGGCTCTGGAGGGCAGGGTTGCCGGTTCGATTCCCGCATGGGTACAACTAGATTGAAGGACAACTACTCGGAGCTGACGGGCCCTGGAGAGGCACACTGTTCCCCAACATTCCCCAATAAAATTTATTAAAAAAAACCCAAACCTAAAAGATCAATACTTAAAATGAGTTTGAAATATTAGTCTCAATCTGTTAAAAGACATATATTAAAAAAAAAAAAAAAAATCAAGCAGATCAACAGTCCTAGGAAAATTAAAATCCTCAAACTAGATATATATGCAGAAGAACAATTATGTGATTGGGGGTGGGGGGAAGAAATCCCATTTTGTTTCTGAAGTAAAACTAGCTTCCATTCTGTGAGTAAGCAAGGCATGGGCAACTGAAGGAAAAAAGCCAAAAGTGTGCTCTAAAAGGAAAACAATCTAGGATTTAAACAATTTTGACAGCTAAACACACATACAGACACACAAAATCCAAGAAAAATAAAAATGACATTGAGCTTATTAAGTTTTTCATAGGAAGCAGCTAGGAAATATAAAGACAGATAATGGTGCTCAAATTTTCTGGTTTTCCTTAAGTAGCTTTTCTCATCCATTTTTCTTAACCCCATACTACCACGAAGGATGACAATTCATACAGACATAAGCAAAACATATATGCATGAAAGGTCTAAAATTTTGCCATTAAATAAACTAACAGACAAAAGAAAAAACATATAGACATTCCACAGAGGTATCTTTAGTTAACACATCAGGAAAAACAGGTAACAAAAGATTAATATAGTTTAAGTTACATAAATTACTAAAATGTAGCAGTGCAGGAATTTTTGCTTACCTGCCATACACCCACAATTGCATTGGCTACTAATATAAGTAAAATTACAAAGGGTTCTACAAAGGCTGTAATTGTTTCTTCACCTTCTTCAAACCAAGCCAAAACCTGAAAGAGAAATGGCATGTGTTAGAACTGTAATGTGTTTTTAGGCTTAGTGCCACTTTACAACAAAAGTGGCTGACACAAAAGGAATTACGATATATAAAACCTCTTTCCTTACTATCCCTAGAAATAAATGGTGGCAAAATGTAATGACAAAAACAACCAGCTTATATATTGTTCAAAGTAATTCCTGAGACTCAAAACTACACAACTTCTTAATAATATCCTTAAGGGCTTATTTATATTTTCATTTAATAATTCTGTTTTAAAATCCAAATAAAATACTTTTTGGGAAATAAACCCCATTCATTTTATATGTACATATTTAAAAGAAATAAAACTTAAATTCTTGATTTTATTAAAGTAAAAGGCAATCAACACTTTGTTGACTTGGGCAATATTCATATCAAATAATATCCTATTTGGCATAAATTCATACTAAAAATAATGATCACTGACTCAAAATTTTAAACTGCTAATGTCCCACTTATTTTCAGTGGTATTACTGAAGGTTGTCTCAGAATTACTTCAAGGTTGTTCCATAATCTGGAAGTATTTTGAAGGTTATCCTCCATATGACATCTAGTATAGCAACACAGCATTTCAGAAATGACATAAGTCCAAAAATGTTACAAGTGGACACAGAACACTGCCCCAAGAAAAATGAGCAGAGAATTAACTTCTACCTCACACAACCATAACTTTGTTAAGATTTAAAAGCTATGAGAGAGCCACAGTGTTCTCCATAATTTAGCAACCCTACGGTGGTAAGAGAGAATCCAATACAATGACTCTTAAAATAATGTATGATTAAAAATTTAACCAATTTTTGTGAAAAACTGCCAATCCAAAAAGAATGTGAAACACATCTTAATGATTCAACCTGGCAGGTAAGATTTGCAATGTTTTATAACATTGCTTAAAATGTTTGAATATTTCACAATAAAACCTTTTCTTTAAAAGATCTACTTACTAAACAATAAAAGCACTGTTTTTGATACTTTTTAATATTGTCAGATATCATTTATGGCAATAATGAAGCCATTTGACTATGACTGTACTTAGTGGAATACTATAAAGTGAGTTTTACACAAATAGCAAACCAGAAAGATGACTAAGGCAAAGCCCAACATGAATTTTGCCACATAAAAGAGAACAATGACGAATTAAGAAATATCAATTTAAGCAGGAAAAAAATAAAGAGACACCAGGACCATGTCCTGATAGATGATAATCACCACTGACAGCTAGTGAACCAGGGCAGGCAGAAAACCAGAATGAATATAAATGTTGCTACAAACTTTCTTTCAACAGGGCATTGCTTGTGTTAAAGTCAGGCCTAATGCCAAAATGAAAACTTCTCTAGGAAGTTATAAATTTTGATAGATGCAAGATCACAGCTGCTTTGATACTAGCCTTCCAAACATTTGCCAAGGAGAGCATATCAGAAATAAGAAACTTAATTAGCTCTTGGAGAAAAATTGCTCAACTTGAAGAGTAACTAGGACCTTTCCAAAAGGTCAGTGAGGCATTAGCAACTGTAAGATAAGCTTCACACCTTGTTAAAGCGGATATGAATTTCCCTCTTGGCAGCTAGGCCTGAGGAACAAACTTAAAGCAATACCCCATACGGCGGGAGCAAAAGAAAAGACTAAGGCAAGCAATGACAGGACTATCAGAGCAAACTTCTACTTTTCAAGAATCGTGTAGTTCCTTTGCACAAGTGGTCTTCATCAATAACGTAATCCTAATCTGTACAAGCAGTAGTCTTTCCTTCCAATATGACTTTAAATGTTTATGTGTAAGAAACACAGGCATTAATAGTTATTTGAAAGTTCTACAGATACACTAATTAGTGCTTGATGAGAAACAAATGGGCAAATCTCTTAGGGTAGAAGGACGGTGCTGAACCTGTGTACAATCGACAACCAATCTCAGAATACTTCTTAAAATGTCTATTTTGAAACCGCAAATAACCAAAGAATTAAATACTACAGGCCAAAATGAAGATTGGCAATATTTCATTAACTGGGAAGAACCAATCCAGTCAATCATGTTCAAATCAC
Source organism: Rhinolophus sinicus (assembly GCF_036562045.2). Lineage (NCBI taxonomy): Eukaryota > Metazoa > Chordata > Mammalia > Chiroptera > Rhinolophidae > Rhinolophus > Rhinolophus sinicus. The sequence continues at coordinate 33,571,534 of NC_133765.1, forward strand.
ATTGTGCAATCCTTCACGGTTTTGTTCTACTGAAAAGACAACCTCTTGTGCAAGGGGAAGATGATGCTAACAAATGAAAGACTCCATGAGATGGGGAAAGAGGGGAGAGAGGAGAGAGGAATTGGATGAGTGACACATTATTACTGAAATGCAAGATGCCTTATTAGCACAACAGTACAGGCAGCTCATAATTACGGTTTACTAGAAGTTATACAAAATAGATTTATACGGGGGGGGGGGGATGTTTCAAAAAATCTTTGAAGAATAGGCTGAACATAAAAGATTATGTTTTATTGCCTTTTGTTCACTGTTCTATCCCCCAGGAGCCTAGAAGAGTCTCTTATACAGAGTTGATACTCACCATATATTAAATAGATGCATAAATGAGTGAAACAAAACCTCATACAACCTCTAAGACCCTAAGTGGCAGTATATGAACTTAAACATTAAGATAGCAAAAAAGAGAATCAACTTCATCAACAACTTCCTTCAACAACATCAAAGGAAAGTGGAAGCAAAGGCTACTGCAGTATAATTTTAGGCAGTTTCTTTTTCTCTTTACTTTCACTGTTTAAATACAGTAACATTACATGTCTTCTGGGGCTGACATTATCTGTCAAGTTCAAACTTTCAATCTTGCCAGTCCTATTCACAGTAACCACTTGCTAATGAATGCTCAACTACAATTTAAACTGCTTAAATAGAGTAGGATAGGCTATCTTCTAATTGTTATCTGTAAGATTAATCTCTGTATAGCACAATAACTTCTGACAAGAGAGCAGTTTAACGAATAAAGCAAATTTTAATCCAAAGTAAAGAGGCATGTTCCAGTATAAACTAGGAGACAGTCAAGATACTGTGACTCAGTTATCTTACTTGCAAATTGGATAATTTGCTGAGCTCTTAATGAGACCAAAAAAGAAAACGGGAGTGAGTGATCACGAGCACATTTTTCAGAGGGAGGGCACCAGTCTGCATTCCTCTTGTATCCTTAGAAACTTACAATGCCTTTGGACACTCTTAACACTTGTTCAATAAAGGAAGAAAATTACATTAAAAAAATCTTTAAAAAGAGGAAGTGGAAATTAAACACTTCACAAGAATGAAAAAAGTTATTACTAATAAATGTTATGGCAATTTTCTAGGATGGGAAACAAAAATTCTTTCAGCCATTAAAAACAAATGTATGAATTAGACTACATTCTCTTCCAATGTCGACACAAAGATTATATGAAAACACTCCTCAATGTTTTCAGATTTGAGTAGTCTTCTTCAAAGAAAACAACAAAAACAAAAAAACTACCGTTTCCCAGAAAATAAGACCTAGCTAGACAATTAACTCTAATGCATTTTTTGGAGCAAAAATTAATATAAGACCTGGTCTTATAGAAAAATAAGACCAGGTGTTATATTATATCCAGTCTTATATTATATAAGACCCGGTCTTATGGTAAAATAAGACTGCGTCTTATATTAATTTCTGCTCCAAAAGACGCATTAGAGCTGATTGTCCAGCTAGGTCTTATTTTCGAGGAAACACAATATACACACACATTCACTTTTCAAACCATATTTTTAAAGAAAGGCTCTAAATAAATTAAACCAGTCAGTAAGCTATTTATTTTTATCTACTTTAAAATAAGAAATTAAAAGAAAATGTAGGAAAAATTTCCAAATCACTACATAATACAGTATCAAATACTTCTGCAATATATTGTTCTGAGAAAACCAAAGTATACCGACAGATCTCACGGTTTGAAAATGCTACCAACACAAACTCACCTAATATTTGTTGTATCAAAAGCAATAGCCTAGGTTCTAAAAAGAATTAAGAATCCCTTTAAAGGGTCTAGTAGGAAGAAAAGACAATTACCAAATATAAGTGAAAAGTTGAGAAGTGCCTTGGTCTAAGAAAGTTCTAGCATTTCAGGGTTGATCTAAGGACCTGAGGTAGGGAAATGGAGGTGGAGGGTAAAGAAACTTATGTAAATTGTATTACCATAGAGGACTTTATGATTCAGATAAATGACACAAATATGGCCCTCATGCTTACCTCCTTCAGGGCTTTTCTCAAATGTCACCTTCTTAGATGTCTTTCCTGACCATCCTATTTAAAAATTGTACTCCCTCCCATTCCTATACTTCCTTATTCTACCAACTCCCTTCCCCACTTTATTTTTCTTCATAGCACTATCACTGTCCAACAGATTATTACATATTTTACTTGTTTATTATCTGTCTCCACCAGAATGTCAGCTCCAGGTAAGAGGCTTTGTCTATTTTGTTCGATGCTGTATCCCCAGTGTCCATGCCATGTGCCAAGTATTGAATTAATACCTAACTAAACAGTGAAAGAAAAGGAGGAGCATTCAAGGTCAGCAACCATATGATGTGACATATGAATGGCAAAGTTGGTGACCAAGAAGGATGGAAAGACAAACTGAAAGGACAGAAGGTCCTGAATGTTAAAATTAAGGAATTTCTAATGTTACTTCATATGCAATGGGAGATATATACTAGCTCACTTCTTCCAATCCAAGTGACCTTTAAAATAAACTATTCTGATGAATATTAGAAATTTACTACACTTTATCCCTACAGGTCACAAGTGTAAAACATTAATGCAGTTTCCTACTTTCTGCCACAGCAAAACATTAACTATGGTTAACAGTTTACTACTTAGTTTAATATTTGAAATAAATCACTGAAGCCTAATATTTCTTTTTAACTTGAGCAGAACCTGATGATTATTATAGAACTACCTATTCACTTCTCCAAAAGAACATGAATATTCCACCAAGTTTTTCCTATTAAACTAACAGGACTAAACTACCACAAAAGGCTCAGTGCTCTTTTGAAAGACAAAGAAATGAGGACTGAAAAGGTCAAGTGCAATGTGGCAGTACTGCCAACTCCACATGAAGAAAATCAACAAAACGTGTTTTAGATCTGTAATTTCATAATCAAAGCAAATTAAGGAACAGTACTTCCTAAACACGTATTGTTTTTCTGTATAGCGACCCATTAAAAAAAATGTAACATAGTTCATTTCCTGAACAATAACTCCAAGTAGTTATCAAAAGGTAACTCAAATTTCAACTCCAAAACACAGCTCTATAAAGCTACAAAAACCCAACATCCTACCTTACAACAAATTTAAAGCCCATCTGAAAATGCCTAGAAACTATAAACTTACTTCAAAGTAAAAATCACACACATCATTGATGCAAAATGCTAATACAGTCACTCAACCTGGCCACTCAAGAGATCCTATACAACCCAAATAGTCAATAGCCGGTTTACTGGAAATAATGCCACTGATGTTGCAACACTGCCTTAAGTTACATACACGGAATACATACAAGCCAGAATACCTCTTCGGCTTGTATACATCAGCTGATTAACTTCTAAGAGGTCCCCTATGACCGTATTGAACCCCAGTATTTTAACTACCAGAGCTGACAGTTTCAGAATTACGTAGCCAGCTTAAATATAAATATTATACTAGCCCAAATATGTAATTTGTTTTGCCCCATGACAATATGTTGAAACTTATTAATCAAACAGATCTACTCCTTTATCTTAACTGGTTAAAGCAGCAGTCATTTACTGGGGAGGAGGTTGTGGGGTTAAATTAATTCAGAACAGACATGTAAGAGGTATCGAGTGATTAATTCAGGATGCTGAATGTTTGATACATCAGTCTAAATTTTATTCAATGAATACCACTGAAAAGATTCATAAGGATTGATTAATGGCTACACATCCCTTGGCTAAAATGGCAGATTCTCATGGCAGAATCTGTGTATCTAATTACTCCAGAAAAAGTTCACCTCTTCCCAATTTTTTTCTCACCTAAAAAAATGTCCACTGCTTCCTTTATTTAGTTCTCAAAATAGCCCTCTATGGTATGGTTGTCAAAGACTGAGGTAGATCCCTGGTTGCATACATACAAACATAAAAACGAGACCTTGAAGCTGTATAGGCTTTGTGAAGCCTGAAAAACGTATTGCACGGGGTGAATTTTGCTTCCAATCATGTTTTTATAAGAATAAAATACTGTAATTTAAGAACAAAAGGCATCTCATGCTGCTAGGATTAGGAACATCTGTGTCCTATTCATGACCATTTTTAGGAAAACTACCAAGAAGTCCACTGCCCAAGAAAAAAAGGCAATTAAAAATATTGAACAGAAAAAAAATGTTAATAACCTAGAAATATCCTCACCAAACCCCATCACCTTTCTTCTCCAGTAGTTCTTTGCATTTCACCAGTTTCTTAGCAACCATACAGGACTCAAGCGGGTAAGTATATACAGAACAAGAAAAAACACAATTTTTTTTCCCCTCTTTTAAGATCTAGAACTGGACTGAACCTTGTTCTCTTAACCTAGGAGTCACTCAAGACAGGGGGGTCCAATTTAGATAAATATACCACCCTAAAGGTCAGTGACCAAATTTGGTCAACAGTGGTGCCATCACTGCCGTCATCATTCTTGTCACTGTCAGAAACTGTCACCTTGCCATTACCAGGACAGGAGAGCAACTGGAATATTCCTTTTGTAAGTTCTATTTACAGACTACAAAGAGCCCAACATCATCTTAGTATGATCTTACACAATGGAAGAACCTCAAACAGAAAAGGCCTTCCAATAAAGAACTTTTCGATATTAAAAGCTGATAAACCACAAGAGTTTGGAAGACCCTGCCACATTCGGGAATAATTTCTAACTGCATTGTAAATATCAGGCAGCCATTTATTTTCTGTTCACGAATGGCTTCAAGTGTTTTGTTTGTAATTTTAAAATATCTAGGTTTGGAAAAAAAATGGAGACACAGCTTAAACCTCCAAATATAATGTTCTCACCCGATAGACATCATTTATTTGGAGAGAAAATAAATTGCTTCATACTTACAAAAGATATACATGCTGCCAGCAATAAAATTCTAACTAGTAAGTCTTCAAACTGCTCAATCACAAGTTCCAGCAAGGTTTTTCCTATTAGAAACAAACATATTTGTTGTAAATGTCATATTAACTTCAGCACACAAAGGGAGGGGTGGGGGTGGAGAACGGGACATTTTAAAATTACTTACCTTCTTCAGCCGGTAACTCTGTAGAATGTAGAAATTCGCCAAGCAACCGTGTTAAGAGGGGGGAAAAAAAACATTTTAGCATTCTGTATTTCTAAAAAAGAATTGCTAAAAATTATCAGTCTTTGAAAGACATACCTAGATATATATACATTCATTTTTAATGGAAACCATACTAAAATGGTACCCCCAAAAAATATGCAATACTTGTAACCAATGGCCTTAGGTCTACCCCGAAGCGTAAAATCTCATTGCCATCTAAACAGGGATCCCGAAACAAGGAGTCATTTCAGCTATGTCATCACTTCTGCCAGATGTGTAACTTTGGGTAGTGCAAGAACGGTCAGAGGCATTCTCAACTACAACGACGCCTCATAAACAGGCTGGGGACGAGAAAATGTCTCGCAGGACTCAACCCAGCTTCAGGAGACTAGTTCCTCCCTCCACCAGGGCCGGCTGCTGCTGGTGACAGTCGCGGAGCTGGCCGCGTGCGGGGAAGGTCAAGGGCTCGAGCCGCGAGGACATCGAGAGCAGGCGCAGACCCGACCCGGAGACCCCGCATGCAGCCCCTTTCCCGCCTGGCCGACGCGCGGGCTCGACCCGCCGCCTGCAGCCCTCGGCGGGCTCGGAGCCGAGACCCACGAGGTGGGGCCCGGTCAGCCATCTTCCCTGGCTCTCGGGCCCGCGCCGGGCCGCGCGGGGCCCCTGCAGCCCCGGCGCCGGGCACCTACCGTTGGAGCCCCATCTCTCCTTGAGCTTCTTGACCTGATCCAGGCTCAGCCCCGTGCTCTCGTTGACACCGAAGTGGCCCAGCACCTCCTCTACCGTCTTTGTGTGCGCGTTCTCCATGGCTGCGGGGGCCTCGCCTGCCGTCCCCGCGGCCTCCTAGCCTCCGCCTCGCACTCGGACAGCGGGCTCGTGCCACCTCCGGCGCCCAGGCGCGGACTGGCTTCTCCCCCTCCTCCGCCGGCTGCTTCCGCCTCGCGGGGCGCTGAATCACCCCGCGCCCCCTCCCGCAGACAACCGCTCCTCTCGCTGCCCGGCCCTCGCCGGCGCCCACCCCGGGCTCAGATGGGCGGTGGGAGCTCGCGACTCTTCTAGTCAGAAGGGAGGGTCTCCTTCGCCCTCAACCGCCCGCCCAGAGCGCAGGCCGCGGCTCCCAAGCCCCCTCCCCGCTTTCCTGAGGTGATTCGCGGCCCCGCCCGGACCAGAGGAGGGGGCGCCCGGCCGACCCCTGAGGGCGGAACGAAGGGCTGCAAGCCGGTGGGGTGGTGCACAGCGCGCTCGCCCAGTTCCCTCAGCTCTGCTCCCCCGACAGCGGCGGAGGAAACTGCGGCGAAGGAGAAGGAGGTGGCGTCGGGGACGGCTCCGCGGCGACTGCTCTAATAGCATTTATCCGTCGCTGCCTCCCCTCTCGCCGCCGCCGCGGCATGTGGACGCCGCTCATTGGCCGAGAGGGCCCAGCGCGGCGCGGGCGGCGCGGCCCCGCCCCCTCCCCGGCTCCCTCCCTCCCGCGCGGCTCGCGCCCACGCTGCCACGCAGGCCCCGCCCCTCCCGCGCACCGCCCCCCGGAACCCGGATCGAGGCTGCCGTGCGCGGTGCCCGCACGGTGTGCGCTGTGGCCGGCGGGCTGACGGAGGGCGAGCTCCGGCCCGCTCCTCCGCTAGTGCGGCTCTAGATCCCCAGCCGCCCAAAGAACTAGAATCCAGAAGGGTGGGAGCCTCAAGGTGGGCTCCCTGCACTCGCTGCCCCAAGGGAACTGCCTGCCCTTCAGGGTCGGCCTCAGGCCGGGGTGCATGGCTGGGGAGGCGAGGCCAAGGAACCTGGGAACTTGGTCCGCACAGGGCTCCCCAAGCGCGCTCTGGTTGGTGTCCTTGGCTCGCCCCCTCGCTCTCAACCTCCAGGGCCGCACTCTGCATCCTAATCTGTCTGCTTCGGAGCCCCGCCTCAGTAACCAAGGGGAGGAATTCCGCAGTTCACTTCCCACAAGGCCAAAATCCCTCATCTGTAGCCTCAGGAACACCACATCCCACACCCACCGCTGAGGGCTCCACGGCACGCAGACACCAGCCTTTCCTCAGCGGGTTCTGGGCCCTGACTGAGTTAATCCCACTTTGGGGAAAGGAAGGAAGTTTGTTGTTGTTTTTTTTGGAGGTTTTCTTTTTAATAGCCCACACGGCCTTCGATACATGTCTGCGTAGAAGACACAGGTTATGCTACTGTACCTGCTGTGTAGCAGTGAGATTTGTACTAGAAGGTGCTTCTTTTGGGTATTAAGATCAAGGCTATTTTCTAGACTTCCCCTTTCCCCAATAGGCGAGAAAGGGTCTTTAATCCAAGACCTATTCTTAAACCACGGATGATTTGCCCCTGAAGTCTGTACAAAACCTAGGTAACAGCAAGATAAAGGGAATTTCCCAATATAAAGAAGTTAGACTGCTTAACAGGGGAAGGGACCTTGAACTCATGGACAAAAAGTGAACATATTCGCATCACAAAGAACAGCTTTCTTAAGGAAGTGTGTCGCAGAATGAAGCAGTTAGTCCACTTTTGTGTTTGGCAATACTGTACCATCCACATGAGCCAAAGCAGAACAAAAATCACCTCAGTTGTCCCAGATGGCTCAGCCTCAGGACTTAAGATAAATTCCTTCAAGAGATGCAAATTACAGTGCATTACCCAGATGAAAAAGTCAGGCACGTCATTTCATTATTTCCAAGGAGTGGAGGCTGGCATGCAGTTTTGATTGATACTTGGAAAAGGACCAACAAAACCCTACACGAAACAAACAAACAAACAGAAGTCTAGTGTATGGCACTGCATGAAGTGAAGCACGGTGGAAACTGGTTAGGTCACAGGATTGGAGCCTCCTCCAGGAGGGACCGGCACTGTAGGGTGGGGGTGTGGTAATGGAGGGCTGATGGTTCTTTTCCCTCTGAGACCAGGTCCGCACCATTTCTTACCAGTTCTTCTGCCTCATCTCATCTCTTTCAGCAACAATGGAAGAACTACAGGCAGGGGGGATCATTAACCTTTCTCATCCCAGAAATTACGGTGGGCATTTGACTTTGGGTCTCTGTTCCAGGTCTCTGATTGGTGTTATAAGCACCTCTGGTGTGATTATGAGCTTCCTGAGGGGTTCCCTACCTCGGCTTTTGTACTGAATGTGCTTCCCCAGATCTTTGAGTGCCTTGTTTCGTCTTATTCAGATCTCAGCTTGCATGTCACCTCAGAGATGTCTTGGCAGACAACGTGACTACCCGCCCCAGTCACCCTCGCTATCATGTTTTTGTTTTAATTGCTTCACAGCACTTATCTCTGATATTGTATTTTTGTTTAGCTATTTACTGCCTGTCTCCCGCTACTAGGATATAAGCTTCATGAGAACAGGGGCTTGTCGAGCTTGTCCATTCTCAGGACACAGTACAGTTCCCCGTTATACACTCATCATTTATTGAACTCCTGTGTGAATGAAACAGTCCCACCATCCCTGACCTATCAATGACTTGCAAAAGGCCTTGCCATAGGAGTGCCTCAGCAAATTTTTGCTGAACTTAAAGTTCATTGATTTCCAATTTGTGAAATCAACAGGAGGGCCTCTGAACTACTTGCCTCATGGGAATGGCTGTAAAGGTTAGATTTCAAACAAAAACAGAGTTAGGCAGCATTATAGGTTTCTCAGAGATAAGTAATGTGTGGGTTCATATTGCTACTGTAACCACATTGTCATCACTCTTCTAGACTGTTCTTTGCCAGTCTTTTCTATACATTGGAAGTTGAAATACTCCCTTTAACTGAAACTGTGATTTTTAGCTTGGCGTTGGCCCCTTCTACATCACATGCCAATTGTGCACTTGGTTCCTCAACCTGTTGGAGTCTCTGACACGTGTTGTTTCTAGGTTGCCAAAATTAAGCATAAACTCAGACTCCCACAGGCAGAAAGATCTAGTCATTCCTATGTAGAAATAAACCTATGCTCAGTTTATTTTATGAACTATCTATGCTTCTTGTGCATAAACAGTAAGAATGGGTTTTAGAAATACTTTCACCAAGGATTGCAGTTACAGTCTATTAATTGAGGACAGGGAGAGGAAAGAGAAGAGAAACTGTGATTCAGAAAGATGGATGATTTGATCAAAGAACCTCAAAGGAATTGATTAAGGAGGACGTTAGCTGGTAATAAGCAGGCGAGTTTAAAAAGCCTGGCAGACAGAAAAAAGGCCCAGTAGAAAGAGTGACTTTGTGAAAGAGGCCAGAGCCAACTTTCCAACCCTCTGTAGCCCTCCTGTAAAGCGATGGAGATTGCAAAAGGCAGTCTGTTCCATATTTGGACAGCTCTGATCATGAAAGCAGTCTCATTCTGGGCTGCATCCACCTCCCACTAGCTTCTCCTATACATTGGTTCTTGTTCAGCCCTCTGGAACAATTCTGAGTAAGTTTAATTCCTCCTCTGTGTGAGATCCTTTTAAGTATTTCAAGATATCTATTGCACTTTATAAAAGTCTCCTCTCTCAGCTAAAAAGAACAGTAGACCCTGAGCTGTTCCTCCTGTAGCAGGAGTCTGCAACCCCTCAGTATCCTCCGTGTCCAGTCCTGGAGACACGCAGTATGGAACACAAAAATCTAGGCAGCCTCGCAGGGGAGTTATCATTGCGCACCTTTATGCTGGATGCTTGCTCCTCACACCTTTTATTTGTATTAACAATCAACTCAAAACTGAGTTCTGTAGCTATAAACCGCAGTCATGTGAAATCTTCCCATTGTGTCCTTGAACTGTTGAATTTTTTTTAACCCAGGCACTGAACTCTGACTATAATGGAATGTTCTTGTGTTTATTTTGGCCCATCTTTGCCGTTTGTCGTGGTCTTTTGGAGTCTTCATCTTCAAGTGATGTTTTAGCTGTATGTTCTGGTTTGGGTGACACACAAATTTGATAAGCATGACTTAGGACTTCTATGTCTTTACCCAGCAGAACTTCTAGACATTCATTCCAGATTAGAAAATAACCAATCACCTGGATTTAGTTGTTCAACTGCTGTACGAGTTGTGATCAGATAATACGGTGAATGTTTAAATAAAAAAATCATTACAGTAAAAGGCACATTGCCATTAATCCTCCTCAAAATACTCCCCCTCACTTTGAACATGGGATAAGTCATCGTTCTTGCCACTTTCTGAAGCAGTTCTGGACGTCCTCTTTTGTGAGTGCCTTTCGTTGCGCTGTCATGGCTGCCTCGATGTCCTGAATTGATTCAAAACGTTTACCTTTCATGGTCATTTTGACTTCGGGGAAGAGCCAGGAGTCGCATGGTGCCAGATCTGGTGAATAAGGTAGATGAGGACACATTGTAATGTTTTTATTTGATAGAAATTGCTGTACCAGAAGCGATGTGTGACATGGAGACTTTTCTTTGTGATCACAAAATACGGTGAATGCTGCTGCCAAATACCATCCCATGGAAAGGCAGGGATCTTCAATACGGGAAGCGGCACATTGAACCTTGGTAACAGAGTGTGACAAGTTTCAACTTGTTCAGTGCAGTCAGTCGGGTGTGAGCTATGGTTGAGAGAAGGTGTGTTTCAAAGTGTACGGTAAATCATCCTCCATCATGACAACGTTCTGTCACACATCACTTCTGGTATATGGCAATTTCTGTCAAATAAACACATTATGGTGTGTCCTCATCCACCTCATTCACCGGTCTGGCACCATGTGACTTCTGGCTCTTCCCCAAAGTCAAAATGATTCAGGACACCGAGGCAGCCACAAAAGAGCAACTAAAGACTCTCACAAAAGAGGACTTCTAGAACCGCTTCAGAAAGTGGCAAGAATGATGGGCTAAGTGTGTTCGAAGGGAGGGGGAGCATTTTGAGGGGGATTAATGGCAATGTGTCTTTTACTGCAATAATTTTTTTTCATTTAAACATTCATCCTATTTTTTGATCATACCTCATAAATCAACTTCACCATAGGTTCCAGTCAGGAAAGTGAAAATCTTATAAGGCACTCTGCTGCCTCCTTAACTCCCATAATACTTTATTACACAGCATTAGAACAGACCATTCCTTTGGTTGAGCACCTGATGCAGCCAGCTTAAGGATTATGTTACATGAAAAATACATATTTATGTACTAGATTCAGAACTGGCACAGTAAGGTGTTTACAATGATAGGCAGGTGGGAGCTCAGGCCATCCAACTTAATCACATCTGCCATCTCTTATTCTGGAACACATGCTTGTTGAGTGGGCAGAGTTGCCTGCATGGTTTAAATTCTTTGTTATGTAAATTAAAGTCTCTTAAGGTGATTATGGGATGTTAGTCCACTGCACTATTAACCAGCCCACATTTCTCTACTTGTCCATAAGAACTTTCAAGGATTCTCCAATGTGTTGCTAAAATCTAGGTACATTGTCTACAACAGGCTCCAAATCCATTCTAGTGATCTTTTCACAAAATGTGTCTAGTTTAGCATTGCTGGTGTGACTGAGCACATGCCAGAATCTAGTGACCACATTTTCTACATGCCCACAAACTATAATTTTAACTTCTGAGAATTTGCCAAACTTAACAGACTGTCTTTTCTAGATTTGCCTCCCTATCTCCATTAATAAGCATTCTTTTGATGGCTCAGGGTCAAAAAGCCGACTGACTAGCTTATGCTTATTAAAGAAGGACTTATTGGAACTAGAACAGCTTGATCCAGGTGCTCAAATGAAGTCACTGAGAATCTCTGGGCTCTGCTCCTTCCTTACCTTAGCTTTTTTGCTCTCAGGTGGGCGCTCACCAGGTGGTAGCAAACATGGTCCCCAGCATCTCCAATTTAGAGTCCACCAAGTTTAGTGATGTCTATGAAGGGAAAGGCCTAATACTTTCTCAAGGTCATGAACCCCCCACTGAAGCCGGAGCTATGGTCGGCCCCACCTGAATTACATGGGCTGAGAGTGGGGAGGAAGTGATTCCCTAGAGCAGTGGTCATCCAACGTTGGCATGCACCAACCTCACCTGGAGGACTTATGAAAACACAGACTGCTAGCCCTGTGTCCAGAATTCTCATTCAGCAGGTCTGGGATGGAACCCAAGAATTCACATTTCTAACAAGTTCCCAGATGACATTAATCTGCTGGTTCAGGACCCACACCCTAGAAAACAATCCCCCAAAGGAAAATCATGGTGCTGGTACCAGAAGGAGGGGAATAAATGTTGGGTTGGCCAAACAAAAGATGTCCACCTCACTGAGGAAAGTCAAAGATCTAACTGGTTTGGAGGAAGCAGAAGCAAGTAGCATAGAAACACTGGAAACCCGGATTGAAGACACCCTAGATTCTTCCATTGCAGTTTTCAGTTTCACCTGCCACCACACCCTCCCCTCCAGTTCTAAGCTCCTGCCATAATAAACCGTTATCTGTGCCTCTGTACCTTCGCTCAGGCTGTTCCCGCTGCTTGTATCTTCCTGCTGAGCCCCTAATCATACTTCAGGATGAAGACTCAAATCCCACCCACTGTGGGAAGGCTTCCCTGAGAATGGCGCTCTCCATCACTTCCATCCGCACTGCCCCAGATATGGGTTCCTACTTCTATGTCCCACACAGCATTTTGTATATCGCGCCACTATAACACTACAGTAACTCAGGCTTGCTTCCTGTTTCTCTGGCTGATGCTTTCAGGCTTTTCATAAACCTCCCATCTTCTACTCCACCTGAAACGTGCAGTGGCCCAGGACTTAGCACTTGGACTTCTTCCCTACCTACAATCTTCCCTTAGGCCCATTGCTTTAAATCCCACCTAAATATTAACATTTATAAGTCCAGACTCCTGCACCCAGCTGTCTACTTGGCCTTGCCCCTCGACTGGGATGTGGACTCCTGTGAGAGTGACAGGCGGGGGTGGGCAGTAGGATGGTGACCTCTCTCTGAGAAGTGAGCCGTGACTCATACACAGTCATTTGCATATTCAGAGCTGAGAAGAACAGCATTTGGGGCAGAAGGAAGAGCAAATGGCGAACATATGAATAGTACTCTTTCTTTCACAGCACTTACCACCTCAGTCACTTACGTATTGTCTGTCTTCTTCTACCAGCTTGTAAACTCCAGGAGGACAGGGATCGTATGCACGCAGAAGGTGCACAATAATGAAGGAATGTATGATAATCATTCGCTTCGAGGACTTCGAGTCCCATATTTGCTTTGTGTCCCCAGTGCCTAGTGTGGGGCATGTACCAGGCGCTCATTCCGTCGTATCCACTGAATTAATTCACTTCCTTTGCAACTACTGCTCTGAAAAAAATGTTGCCATTGAAAAAAACACACACAAAAAAAACCCTGAAGAAACCCATGCAGCCGTGCCAAACAAAGTACTGTGGAATGGTTTTCAAAACCATAGCTCCCTGATGGGATAATGCAGTTTAAATATAGAAACTATGTTTCCCTCCAGTCGGTTTGTTCTTTGATTTTCGGGGAAAGATTTCAAAAGTCTTCCTCCACTGTCCTTTTTCCTCACCCCTTAAGGTGCTCAGACCTTCAGCAGCAAATCACTTAAAATGCAGGGATGGCCGGGCCTCCTGAGCTTGGTGGAAAAATGAACAGTGATTAGATGTGATTTTAATTTTAAATGACGAATTGCTCAGCCTCTCCCGTCCCTGCTGGGTGCCAGGGTGCTGCTCCAGCAGCGGCGGTGGCACAGTGAGCAGGTAGAGTTTCCATCGGGCAGACGTCCAAGGACTGAATGCAGTGGATAGGGTTGCAGTGGACAAATTCCTACAATAGGATCTTTGTTCTCAAGCTGACCAGCTCGCTCCCTTGATGTCCCACAATAGAAAAAAAAGGGGGGGGGGTGGAGTGGGGGGGGTGAAGGCATGTTTAGGTCTCCCATTGTGATCTTGTAGTTACTTGATAGTTCACAAAAGGTCCCAGGAGGTTGACTGCCCTCCCAAGTCACCTTGTGATTCTCTCCTGATGTGGGAGGAGAGGAAGGGGGACACGGTATCCTGAGGGAAGCATGTCTGACAAGCCTGATCTGTTCCATCTGGGAGGAGGCCTCAGGAGCACCATGTGGCTCCAGCAGTCGCTGAGGCTCAGGCCGTGGTCCTCTCCCAGCACACCCCACCCGCTCCTGTCCCTCTCCAGCCCTCTCAGCCTTCACCTTCTCCCGAAAGAAGCAGCTCCCACCTTGAAAGAAGCAGCTCCCACCTTCTCTCAGCGGCAAGACTACCCTCTCTTCCTAGCCCTTGTCTTCTCTGCTGCAGTCCCCTTTGCTCCTTTCTCCATCCTTCTGCAGACGTGGGGTTAACTGGAAGTTCGCTCACGAAGGTCCCTTGGGACAGCTCTGTTCATTCACTCACTCCTGCCACCACCAGATCATGTCCTAATTGGAAGACAGATACACCCATCGTAAGGTCTTGTCCTGCAGCTCACATGCTGGCGTCCAGAGGTACAAGACAACTGCCTCCCCTTCTTTTTGCTGCTTTCCATCTCAAACCCATGCTTTCTGCTTTAGCCTTCAAGGGCAACATTTGAATCTTCTCAGGTGGGTCCAATCTCTGCATAGATGGGGGATGGGTGGAGTAGAAAAAAGCAGAGGCTTGGCTGGAGACGTTTGCAAACGTTTCTCTTCCATGAGTCATATCGGAGGAGAGCAGAGTCCTCCCTCTTCCTGGAATGCAGCAAACCCATGGCCAACTCCTACCCCCACCCCACCCCCAAAATAAAACAACCCACACAGGGAGCTGTGTCCTCAAAAATCACATTTCCCTCAAAGATCTGACATGGCTGCTTGGGGGGGCGGAGGGAGGGAGAGCATTTTTGAGGCTTCACACAAACAGCCTCTAAGGGCATTCTCTGACCTGGGGACAGAGGGAGCTGCACAAACAGCCTAATCATTTGAAAGCAAAGAAAGTGCCTGTATTGTTAGGATGGGTCTTTTCGAGAAAGGTGCCTTCACCGTCCCACTCCCTTCTCCCAGCCGTTCTACTCAGTAGCTCCCTAATAGAAAACCGTGGATAGACGACCTTAGGATCATTCCAGCTAGGCTTGATTTCAGTGGTACATAAAAGAGTTCTAGGGAAAAGAAAAAAGAAAAAAAAAAAGGCTGATGCAGATAAAAAGGAAGGAAAGGAGACAAAAAGGAAGATATCATTTATTGAACACGCATTTGTCATGCATGCAATGTGTCAGGAACTTTTCACGTGTTGTCTCACTCCATCTTCAGGACAAGCCTGTCTGCAGGTATCATTAACATTCCTATTTTTCCAGATACTGAAAAATGATTCTCAGAAAGCTCAACTCATTTGCTGAAGTCACACAATTAGAAATCACTATTCAAATAAACAGTGTTGAGAATAGATTATTTGTATAGAGAAGAATTAGATTGGATCGATTCATTCCTCACACCATGAAAAGCAATAAAGTTCATATGGGAAAGAGTTAAACATTAGAAAAAAATCTGTAAAATAAAAGAAGCAACGAAAGCATATATGTACGGAAAGGAGATACATTTCTAAATACTTCAGATAAAGAAACATTTTAAACTTGCATAACAAGACATTACAAAATAAATGGAGGGAATAGATGCAGTGTTTTGGAAACAAACTAGATGATTCCTGAAAAACCTTTAATGCAAGGAGTCTGTGATTCTGTGACTTTCTCAGATAAAGACACGTGCACACAGATCTCGACTGTAGCAAACATCTCTGGGGCTGGTCCTTGAACCAGTTTAATTTCCTGGTCCCAGACTGGTCCCTTCTCCCACTATGGTAAGGGGAGGGGGTCATTTTGAGTCCCACAGAACTGTGGCCTCCCCAGGGTGGGGAAGGGACATCTGTTTAAGCCACTGCACATGGAGCTGAGAAAGAGGCAGAGTTCCATCCACTAAAAACTGCACGAGAAGGCTTCCGCCAGCAGAATGCGGTGACCTGAGCTGGAATTCTGCCAGGACAATGGGATTAACTTTCCAAGCGCTGGCCAAAATGGGCCCCAGGATTTTTATTTTTATTCGTTTTCCATTACAACTGCACAGCAACGCAAACAAGCCCCAAAACAATGTGAGCCACCCAGAGTCATTTTCCCTTGCGGGGTGTCATCTCAACAGCACACACATCTTGTTGACCTTGTCTTACCGAAGTTTTAAAACCGAGAGTTTGATTACTCACTTTCCCACCAATGATAATGAGGAAAAGGCATATGATTGCCTGATTAAAGCAGTGTGCACACAAAAAGAGAAATAAAACAAGATGTGCCCATAGTAAACAGGAATAATAACTTGAGAAGTCAGTAGAAATCTAAGAAGACAGCTCTTCCAGTCCCTCAAGATCAGGGGGCCAACACACTGGTATTGAAAGAGATTTAACTGCAGGAAAGTAAATGTCAGTTAAGAAGATCACACTGTCAGGAGGGAAAGGGAAGGGCTGAGTGCCTTACACCCAGACTTCAGGCTAATGATACTCTCAGAGGATACTTTGTACTTGTCAGACATTAGGTATGTTTTCACTTGTGATTTGCTGTTCTTCCAGCTGCATGATTCCATGTTATCACAGATCTTCCACGTTTCACCTTTTGGAAATTGTAGGGAAACAAATTCAGAGAATTGCAGCCATCTGGTAACAAATGCATGCTCTCAGACAAGCTACTTAACCCATGTTCCTAGTTCCTCATTAGTCAAATGTGCATAATAGAATCTATCTCCTGTGGCTTTCGTGAGGGGTAAAGGAGAGAAGCCTTGGGAAGTGCACCGCACAGCCCCTGGCAGAGCTGGTAAGAGACTTTATTTTAGGTTCATCTTAGAATCCAGCCCTCTTAAAACAAACCATCTGGTTCAATCTCACAACAAACGCATCCATTAACATTACTGAGGCTATAGAGACTTCATATTTTTCCTTTTTCCTTTTTTTTAGTAAGAATCATGCCAGACATAAAAAAGTACAATAGGGGCCGGCCCGGTGGCTCAGGCGGTTAGAGCACCATGCTCCTAACTCCAAAGGCTGCCGGTTCGATTCCCACATGGGCCAGTGGGCTCTCAACCACAAGGTTGCCGGTTCAACTCCTCGAGACCCGCAAGGGATGGTGGGCTCTGCCCCCTGCAACTAAGATTGAACACGGCACCTTGAGCTGAGCTGCCGCTGAGCTCCCGGATGGCTCAGTTGGTTGGAGTGCATCCTCTCAACCACAAGGTTGCCAGTTCGACTCCCTCAAGGGATGGTGGGCTGCGCCCCCTGCAACTAGCAACGGCAACTGGACCTGGAGCTGAGCTGCGCCCTTCACAACTAAGACCGAAAGGACAACAACTTGACTTGGAAAAAAGTCCTGGAAGTACACACTGTTCCCCATTAAAGTCCTGTACCCCTTCCCCAATTAAAAAAAATCTTAAAAAAAGTACAATAATTATAATAATAAACACCCAAATAGCCTCCATCCAGTCCAAGATGTACAACGTGATTGGCATAATGGGAGTCCCCTGAGAGCTCCCCCTCCTTGCTTTCCCAGTGGTGACCTCTATCCTGAATTTGGAGTTTGTCATTCGCATGCATAGTTTCATATTTTCACTACAGGTATATAAATCCATAAAGAACTTTACAAACTGTAATGTTTTCATTTTTCCAACTGTACATAAACTTTACCCATTCTGTGCATCTTTTTTGTTTTTACTCACCATTGTGGGGTGCTTTTTTTTTTTCAGGTTTATCCACATAGATATATATGTAGCTTTAGTTACTTCATTTCTGTTGTTATATAGTTACATATAATTTTTAAGTAAACAGGTGAAACAACATAGAAAACGCTAAAATCCTCATGGTTCCCTTTTTTCTACAGTCTCTATACATGTAGTTTACAATGTTAGGTTTTCCAGAGAAAATCAAAGATGAGGATATCACTTTCTCTCTCTTCCCCAAAACACTTAGCTCTGTCTGTTCCTCTGCTTCCAAAATTGATGAGACTTCATTTATGGCTGCCAATTTTCACACAGCAGGTGCATGCAAATAGATTGGTTTGCCCTGTAGAGAATTCATCTTTGTGGGACAATCAAGTCCCACCTCCTCTTTCAGACTGAAGGCTGCTCCTACCTTGAAGAAAGCTAAAGCCAGCATTGCCATGGGATCTAGGCTGATGACAATTTCTCAATTGTCTGGCTTTTGATAGAGTTTTAGTATTAAAAGAGAATAGAGTAAAACCTGCAGGTCGGCAGGAATTTTTCACTTACAACCCCACTCCCCATTAGGAATATTTCACAGTTATTAAAGGGAGAATGGTATGAATGCGTGAACATCTGCATGTAAACTTTCTGAGATATCTCACTAATTCTAACAGTTTAGTTTGCCTGAGAATTAGTATATGGGAGGGTTGTTTACACAAAATCACATATAGTGTACTTTGTTGGCAATTTAAGGGACTTTCAGGGGTTGTTTTGACTATAGTTAATTTCCACCTTGCTCATCGTATATCATGTCATTCCAGTGTTGTAAGTTTTCAATGAGTGCTAGTTATTACTATTGTGATGATTGGAGAGGCAAAGTAAGTAACTGATTTGCAAAAATATTGGAAGGACAAAATCAGTTTGGGGTGCTATGGAAAATGGCCAATGGGTATGAAGATGATGCTTTGGGTCTTCTAGATAATGTGTTCTAGGGTGGAATAGGTGGCTTGGTGAGGTCTGACAGGGCACACGCCATGCCCCGTGGGTGGGGTACACCCACACAGCAGCCAGGCTTCCACCCCAAGAATCTGTACTGAGCTAACTAACCTTCAGCCCGTGCATAATTGGAGCTTATCGTGCCCCACCTCCATTTTCTTTATTGTGGTAAAAACAATAACATGAAATTTACCATCTTAACCATTTTTACATGTACAGTACAGTAGTATCGACTATATATACAATTGCCGTGCAACAGCTTTCTAGAACTTTTTCATCTTGCAAAACTGAAACTCTATACCCATTGAACAACTCTTTTCCCTCCTCTCCCCAGCCCCTGGCAACTACCATTCCCCTTTCTGTTTCCAAGAGTGTGACTACTTTAGATACCTCAGTATTTGTCTTCTTACTATTGGCTTATTTCATTTAGCATAATGTCTTCAAGGTTCATCCATGTTGTAACATGTGACAGGATTTTCTTATTGTTTTTAAGGCTGTATAATATTCCATTGTATATATACACCACATCTGTTGATGGGCATTTTGGTTGCTTCCACCTGTTGGCTATTGTGAATAATGCCGCAATGAACAGGGGTGTGCCAATATCTTATCAAGATTCTATTTTCAATTCTTTTGGATATATAGGCAGAAGTAGGGTCGCTGGGTCATACGGTAGTTCTATTTTTAATTTTTCGAAGAATCTCCCTGCTGTTTTCCATAGAGGCTGGTCCATTTTCCATTCCCCTCAAAAGTAGTGCCCACGTCCTTTTGATCCTTGCTATATTGTCCTGCTTTGTCCCACCAGTTTGGTGAGCCCCCCTTTTTACCTGTGCTCTCTAATCCTGCTCACTCAATTCTGGGTACACTAGAGGCTTGGGGCTCTGGCAACTCCTCCCCACTCAGTCCCTTTTGGATTTGACGCCAAAAGCAAAGGCAACAACAGCAAAAATAGACAAGTGGGATGACATCAAACTAAAAAGCTTCTGTGCAGCAAAGGAAACCATCAACAAAGTGAAAAGACAACCTACAGAATGGGAGAAAATACATGCAAATCATACATCTGAAAATGGGTGCATAGCCAAAACATATAATGAACTCATACAACTTAATAGCAGGAAAACCAAGCAATCTGATTTTTAAATGGGCAGAGAACCTGAATAGACATTTTCCCAAAGAAGACTCACAAATTTCTAACAAGTATGTGAAAAGACACGCAAAAATCCCTCATTATCAGGGAAACGCAAATCAAAACTACAGTGAGCTATGGCCTCACCCGTTAGAATGGCTGTCATCAGAAAGACAAGAAAGAACAAGTGTTGGTGAGGATGTGGAGAAAAGGGAACCCTTGGGCGTTGTGGTGGGAATGTAAATTGGTGCAGCCAGTATGGAAAACAGTTTGGAGGTTCCTCAGAAAAATTAAAAATAGAATTGCCATATGATCCAGCAATCCCACTTCTGGGTGATTATCCAAAAGAACTGGAATCAGGGTCTCAAAGAGATATCTGCTCCCCCATGCTCACTGCAGCATCATCCACAATCGCCACGACACGGAAACAAACTACGTGTCTATCAATGGATAAAGAAGATGTAACACACACACACACACACACACACACACACACACCCCGGAATATTAGTCAACCATGAGAAAGAAGGAAATCTTGTAACTTGAGACAACATGGATGAACCTCAAGGGCATTATGCTACGTGAAATAAGCCAGTAGGAAAAGAGAAATACTGTGTGGTCTCATTTATATGCATATGTGGACTCTAAAAAAAGAAGTCAAAATCAAAGAGTAGAAAAGTGGTTGCCATGGGCTGGGGGGTGGGGTTAGGGTGTGAGACATAGGGACAGGTTGGTAAAAGGGAACAAACTTCCAGTTATAAGACAAATAAAGTCTGAAGATCTAATGTACAGCATGGTGACCATAGTTGATAAACACTGTTAAATAATTGAAATTTTCAAAGAGAGTAGAACTTAAATATTTGCATATATATATGTGTATGTATATATATACACATAACAAGAGATGATGGATGTGCTAATTAACTAGATGAGAAGGAATTCTTTCACAATGTATAAGTAAACACATCAAGTCGATTTGTCAATTATACCTTAGCAAAGCTGAAAAACACCAAAAACCCAATGGACTTTAAGTAAATGAATGTATTCTAGATAACCTGGGTGGGCCTCATCCAGTTGGTTGAAGGACCTTAAGAGCTGAGGTTTCCTTGATGGAGAAGAAATTCTGCCTGTGGGTAGTAGCTTCGGTTCCTGCCTGAGTTGCCTTCCAATCTGCCCTTCCTGATGGCAGGCCCTGCGGACTTCAGACTTTCCCGGCCAGCTCTCACTATCACATCAGCCAATTCCTTCCAATCAATCTCTTACTGTACATCTCCCACTGGTTCTGTTTCTCTGGTGGAACCCCGATGGATACAGTACCCTGCCCGTGTGTTCTGGAGCAGCGAGAATGACTTCGCCATTCCCAAGTGTGCCAGTTGCATTTCTACCTCTGTGTGCCAGTTTGTTCCTTACCCCGCGCTGGAGAGTCCTCTTTCATGAGGCCACTTTTCAGGTCTCCCGTCTTGCCTTCAAGGTCCGGTTTGCAGAGCTGCCTCTGTGAACACTGCCTGGCTGCCTCGGATCTGCCGGCACTTCCTCCTCTGAATTCATACAGGATTGTGGGTGACTCCTTGCCTGCCCTGAAGACCAACCTGATCTTGTTACGACTCTGTAAAGGGTCAGAGGCATGACTTCAACATGTTTATTTCCCTCATCTTAACTGCTGTTCTACCCAAAGATGATGCTATGAAGCTCTACCCGCATAAACAGAGTGGCATCTTGGGCTTTTTGACGCTTGTCATCATCCTGTCTCTTCACAAGTGCCATCCTTTTCAGGGTGTGGTGCACCCCACCCATCTTCTGGGGCTCCGAGATGCTAGAATAACAGAAGGGGCCCCTTTGAAACATGACCCCAAATAGAGCCGAAGACACGACTTTGATGTAAAGACACACAGGAGTTATGTCAAGAGGCTGAGGACAGGTCTTGTTGTGCCGTCCTCAGGCCAGATTTCCACTTTCTCCACTTCCCTGACCTGCAAGAATGTGAAGTCCCCTCTGGCTCATGCAGGCCACACCTGACAGGACCTGAGCCAAAGTTCCTAGGTGGAAGTGAATAGCGGGGACAATGGGGACTAAGAGCTGGAGCTTGCCAGAGGAAAGAGTCCACAGAAGGGAGAGTCCCAAGTTCTCCAATGACAACAAGAGGACCACCCAAAGTGAACACACGCTGTCTGGACAGGCATTTCAGCTGAGCCTAAAGCCAGGCAGTCTGTGCAAATTTCTTCTGGACTCTGAAGGTGCACATGACTGTCTGTCTGTCCCTGGGCACTGGGCTGCACCACCTCTTGCTCCAGGGAGAGGGAGGGGATTACATGACCCATCGGAGATGATGGTGCGTTCCTATCTAGCTCGAAGATTTGCAGGGCACTTCAAAGACAGGGGTCCCTGTCAGAAAGCTCAGCCGGGGGGCTCATGAGAAAGCGAGTTTCTTCTGGCCCCCATCCCTTTCTCACCTCCTCTGAGAACAAAAGAAATTGAAGTTTCTTGGGAAGAGAAAGCAGAGTTCATGGGCCTTCTGGCTGTAGCTCATCTACTTCCCGAATAAAATTATACTGTCTCCAGAATGGTCTGAGATTGCAGATTGACTGAAGGGAAACCTTGAACTCTGGCCTTTCCTTTGAGGTGGGGCAACTCTGAGGGAGCTACACAGGGTGGTGGGGGGTGAGAGGCAGAAGAGAGGCGGCAAAATGGGGACACAGGTCCTCATTAAGACCAAAGTTCTACTGGATGTTAGACATGAAATTTTTCTTTGCTGATGCACCCCTAAATTATCTGGGTCCAGAATGAAACTCAAAATCAACAGAGAAAGTGAGTGAGAGTGACAGAGAAGTGCCAGCAGGAGTGACGAGTTGCAATCTGTGACAATTACTCACAGATCTATGACTAATGCATGCACGAGAGAGAAGTTCAACCCCACTAGCAATCAAGGAAATATAAATCAAAGAGATACAATTTTTACTGACCCAACTGGATTGTTCTGGAAGAGGACCTTCTCTTACACATGCTGGTGGGAGTGCACACTGGCTTTCTTGAAAGTCACTTGGTAATAAGTAACAAGGCTTTTCAAATGATGACTCAGTAATTTCACTTCTAGGAAATGATTTTAAAGGAATAACAAGAGATGTGAACACAGATGATTTTATGCATAGATGATCATTACCTCATTATGATAGCAAAGAAAAAAGGAAACAATTGAAATGTCTAAAAGAGAATGGTTAACCATGATGAGTCCATATTGGAGAATATTATGTAATCATTAAATAGGCAAGTTGATTTAAAAATATGCGTGAAATCCTGTGGGCATTTTAAGTCTTTATTAGGCAGGACAAGTTCCTTCATCTCTGTAAGGCCTCATTCCCTTTATCAGTATGTACCTGGAAGAGTTGCTGTGAGAATTAAGTGTGATAATTTAACTCCTAGCAGGGTTCCCAGCTTATGATAAGACTCAATCAATGTGAGCAATGATTACGTAGAATGGACTTGGATATGATTTTAATAAGGAAAAAAATCCCAATGTGCTATTTAAAAATATTTCAGGAGAATGTTTGATGAGACAGAACACAAAAATAACATACTAAATATAAAAGCAGAACACCAACGATGCACGTGCATATAATTCCACATTTGCAAACGCACGCACAGATACACACATGCATTTTAAACCACTTAAAGGCGCTACCTCAAAATATTACCAGTGGTTACATTGTGGATCATGGGTGATTTTTGTTTTCTCCTTTATGTGTTAGTGTATTTTCAAAAGTTTCTACAATAAGTACTTTATCGTTTTAAGAAGTAAAAATTGTCAGAAGATTCTGAATCTGCTGTGGGCAGAACCCAGAAGGGAAAACTGCGACCTCCAGGTGTGAGCGGCCCCTCTGTCGGTGTCATGCTCTACAAAAGCCGAGTCATCCCTGTGGGGCCAGGGTGTCCTGTGAAATATATAGACCAGGGTCAGACCAGCTCATGAGGCATGATGGCCTCGGTAGACCTTTCCGGGGAGTGGGCACTCTGCCACCGGGGCCTGTATCGTAATGAGATAATGTCTGTGAAAGCACTTTGCCAAAGAGAAAACTCTATCCAGATAGGTGATTCTGGGCTTATTCTAGAGAAAGGAGGCCCTCAGAACACATTCCATTAAGGAATTTCACACTCTGCCTTCTCCTCATCCAAACTCTTCTCCTTTTCTGCCTCCCCTGAACAGAAATATATTTAGTAACCCTATCTAAATCCCCTTCTTTCCCTTAATTTGATTAAGGAGCTAGGGGAACAAGGGATGAAGTGGGGGGTGAGGAGAGGGGGAGATTGAGTTATGGGGAAAGATTAGAGGAGCGGAATGGCTATCTCGGGCCGAGTGACGCCTGAGTGTGGACAGGACAAGGGCCTCCAGGATCTCAGTACAGAAGCGCAGAGGACAGAGGGAGGGGACACAGCTGATCACGGAGCAACCGCCTCTCTGGGAGAATGAGAACCAAATCAGGGAGGGTCAGGCTTTAAGGATTAACCAAGAGAAGGGGGGACATTTCCTAAAGGAGGCGCTGGCATCTTCCCGAGTCTCTCCCGGCTTCCTGGAGCTTCAGGGTCTTCAGACCCTTAAGAAGTTCCAAGAGACGAATGTGTTGGACTCCTGCTATGTGTTAGGTACTTTCACATATGCCAGCTAATTCACTCCAAAGAAGGAAATTACTATCACTCACGAAGCTGAGGCTCAGAAATGATTATTTTGCCTGAAAGCATACCGTCAGTGCTGGGTGGAGAAACTGAGGTTCCAATCCAGCTCTGCCTGCTTCTACCACTCTCCCTGCCAAATATTATCCTCAGCAGGAAAATAATAACAGTCAGCATTTATTTCGCCCCAAGTGCCTTACGAGTAAGTGGTTTTGTTTAATCCTCACAAGGTCTCTACGAGATTGAATACTGTTAATAACCCCATTTTACAGATGGGCAACCTGATGCTTAGAATCAAGCTGAAGTTACAGAGGGAGAGGGTGGCGTCTAGACGATCCTGGGAAAGTAAAAGAACGTTGGGTCTGAGGCATTCCGAATGAGAGGGGCCCCTGTTTTATGTGTGTCTGGTCACCCCTCAATGACAGAGACCTTACCTTGTTTATCTTGTATTCCCAGCCCCGAACACAATGCCTGGAATGAAGGGAACATTTGCTGAAAGAACTAGTGGTACTTGATAAATTTGGCCAAGTGAGTCTCCGCTGGGGGCCAGCCTGGTGAGGATTAAGTGAGACATATTTGTTTAGGGATTTCCAAGTCTGAAATGTCACGGTGCAGGGCTTCAGAAAAGGCTCCGTTGGCAGTGGGGATCCCTGTAGGAGGCTTTAAAGGTGACCAGGACCTTGACAATGGGCAGGCTCAGGGAGAGGGCTCCAGCTCCCCTTGTGGGTTTGGATTCAGACCAAAGTGACGAGGCAAGGGTCTGGCACACACTCCCCACTGGTTCCTTCCACAGGGACACCTCAAGGACATCTCCAAACCCTGGGGGATAAAACAGTACTGGAGATGGGTGGGGAAAGGGGTGGGGAGTGGCAGGAAACGTGCCAACTGGGCAGCTCAGAAAGACAGGACAGAGAGAGAAGCGGGGAGATTAGTGCTTAATTAACAGAGGCCTTAGACTCTTCCTAAAATAGGTTTGAAAGAATAAAGGGCAGGAATTTGGTCTCTTCCAGAGAGAACTAATATCCTCCAGGAAGGGATGTCAGGCTTCAGCAAGCGTCTCCTTGTTTAATAAATACCCCATTGCCTTGGGTCCACTGCAGCTTTAGATAAAGCGCTCCTGCCTTTCCTCCTTCTGTAACCCGTGGGGAAGGCTCCCAAAGGGCAGAGAACAGAAACAGTCACCCAGTTCCTGGGCCAAGTCCAGGCTGCCTGGCCTGTATTCAGACAGCCTCGGCCTTTCTCCCCCTCTTGCAATCGTTCTTGGTGTCTTTATGTGAGCTGCTTATTAACCAGAGGATATCAGGACGCTGGGAGAGGAGAGTTGGTGCTGGTTCCCAGTGCGTGGGGCGAAGCTGATGTGTGCAGTCTATGTGACAGAGGTGGCCTGGCAGGATGGAACCAGACTCTGGTCACCACACTGGAGCATCAGATTGGAGGGTCCTGTGACCTAGGAGAGAGGCCAGGAGAGCCGGGGGTTCAAGGCCAACACTGTCTGTCCACGGAAGAGTTCCGTCCGCAGGATGAAGGACCATAGACGGCTCTGAGGGCAGCTGGAGGACTCCTAGTCAGGGTGGGACGAGGCATTGCATTGACACGCTCCTCCCAGAGCAGCACAGGGAGGGAGCTCTTTCCATGCTACAGGAACTCCTCTACCGTCTTCCTTTTCCAGAGGCCACTTTTCAAAAAAAGGCCCCCAATTAAATTCACAAATCCAGGCCACCCTCCTCTCTCTCCTCTGTAAGCTGCAACTGACAGTCCCAATCTGTAGAATTACTATACGGGCTTCATCAGCCAGCTGACCCCTTGGGTTCAAACCAAGGAAGCCGAGCCCCCTGGGGCCCTCAGATGGTTCCTTATCCTAGACCACGGAATGGCTTCCTGCTGTGTCTAAAGTAACAGGGCTTAGCCAGGCTTCAGTTGGGCTGCAGAGCTACGTGTCTTAGGTTTCGAGTTGGTACCAGCTGCATGGGGGGGAAATGGTTGGGGAAGTTCTCCCATCTGGCTTCTTTCCACATGGAGGACAGCTAAAGGAAGAGAGAGCTTAGAGCTGCTGGTGCCTTAAAAATAATGATATAAACACAGCCACAGGAGTCGGCCTGTGGAGTCCCTGACGTGGACCCGAGAAGGGTTGTCCTGACTTACCCTTCAATCCATGTTCCGCAAACAGAAAAGACCCAGCACTCATGTATCACCTCAGAGGCTAAACAACTTCCTCAGATGGCACCATGGAATATAAATCAGCAGGGCCTTAGCTTCTAAGAAACCTGTACACAACGGCAGCCCTCAGAAATACTTGTCCTCGTGGTTTTTCTTCTTGCACTTTCAGGATAGGGTGCTAGCAAGTATTCATTGTAGATGAATACAGCAGATTACTTTAAGTATGTTATTCAACTTCTCTGAGCCCAGGTCCTCACCTATGAATGGGGATCCTGTCATGTCTACCTTGTGGGTTTGAGGTGGAAGTTAAAACAAGATAATTCACGTAGAGGGCTCAGTACAGTACCTCGGTGAATGTTAGCTGCTATATCATTGGCTGAAGGCCATTCATTCCCAGGGACAAAGGAAAACAAACAAAAAACAAAATTACCACTTCGAAGTCTAATCCCAAACAAGAGGAGCTGTGTGCCAGAGCCTCCATGATTTCACAATACACAAAGCTTCTTCCTCCTGCTGGCTCTCTCGCCAAATCTGTGCCAGACCTGGTTATACCAGGCAACCTCGGTGGCTTCCAACTTGTTTAAATTCTCACAGAGAATCCCAGCAGATACTTAGACCTACTGAAGCAGAGACAAATTCAGACACACTGTGGGTGGCGTGTAGTATAAGAAATCATCACAAGGCACATTTTGCTGAAGTCCTGAGTGCCTGAAGAGCTGGGGTGTGCACAGAGAGCCCCCATTTTTCAGACAAGCAGGGACGCTAACTTACAAATCTTTTCCTCTCACACATACTTCCACAATAGCATCATAACATGCATAACAAACATGTTTGGCTCCCAACTGAACAGGTAAAGACACGATAGCACTTCTGTTTTAAAGCTATTGAATGCCAAAGCCTTTGCTTCTGCCCAGGTGTCCTAACCTTCCTGGCCCGGGAACTGGATCTGGGGTAACGGGTGACACAGCAGGCACAGAGATGACAGATTCCTGCCTCACGTTGCCACACTGGGATAACCTGGGGCATCTTGCCTGCCAGGCAGGCAGGCAGGCAGGCAGAGGCAGCCTTAAGTACACTGACCTTTGTACCTGTTTGCTCTTGGCAAGGGCAGGCCCTGCCAGTGCCACTCTCCTCTCTCCATGTCCACTTGGGACTCCTGGCTAATCACAGTGTTCTCGGGGAGAAGGCCTGACCCTGGCGGGTGGCAGGCGGAGACCTCTTCAGGCAAAGGGCGCTCAGAATCTCGTTCGAGACACGGCAGGCGCAGAGCTCACAGGCATGGGTGCATGTTTGCCCCCAAAAGAAATCTTTTCCCTTCTGGCTTTTTCCCCAGCTAGAAGGCTTATCATTAACTAGCCGTTCGCCCCTCTAGGAGACTCTGTCTACTCTGGGGCACTCTTTCCCTCAAACCACTAAGGGGTCCAAGGGAACATATTAAAGGACAGTACCCCTGAGTCTGAGATCAGCAGGGCTGCTGTCCTCTTTGCAGGCTTGTCCTGGGGGGGGGGGGGGTAAATGCCCCTGTATCCACCGTGCTCACTGCCAATGAGGTGGCCATTCTGAGGAACCTGTATGTTCTTCCTTCTGGCACATTCTCCAGACAGAGAGAGAAGTGTCCCCGGTTCCCCAGGTTGGACACTAGGAGGGTGATGGACACACCTGTCTGGTAGGGAGGTAGGGACACGCTCGGGTTCTTTCATGGCAAATCCTTTTAAAATTTTTTTCTTTCTTTTTTTCTTAATTTTCCTGAATGATGCTTCTGGGGCTTGAGGCGTGTTGAGCCAGAAAAGCAACCTTTCTTGATAAAAGTCTGAGGGTTTTCTCTTTTATGTAGGAAGATAGGCCCTGGTTCCCTAATCCCTTCACCTGATGGAGGGCACTGCGCCGGCTGGCTCCCTTCCAGCTGGCAGGGGAGCCCATGGTCCGAGAGAAGCATCCTTCTCTTTCACAAATAAACAAACCCAATCCATGTGCTAGAGGACTTAGGGTATATTAATAGCCAGATATTTTGTTTTCCTATTCTGGTGCTTATCCCCTTCCACGAGGACGAAAGATAAGAGAACACAAAATGTTCTCCACCAGCCACCCTTCTCCCCTCCCCCACAGAGAACCAAGTCAGTGGGGGTGAGCTATTCTGTTTAAAGCCCTTGCTGATGTCTGAACTCTGAGAAAATAGACTTAAAAGTTTATATTCGGTCTCTCTTAGCTACTGTTGCTGCTCAGCAAAGAAACTCTATATTGTTTAAACCCTCCAGGCACACAGGTTGCAAGGCAACCTTCAAACAATAGAAAATACCCCAAACTAAAAATAAAGGCACGGAAGAGTGGGAAGCATGGTGGTGCTTTGGTGAAGCAATTCCAAAATCAGGGTGAAGGAGAAGGCTATCAACCAGGCTGCTTTCACTCTTGTTAATCGCGTGTCTTATAATCCAGACACCCTGGGTGCCTCTTCTGTTTATTTTGGGACTCAGTTCTTCAGGGTCATCAACCCCTTCTGGGGGACGGGGCTCAAAAGGCCTTTATGTCGGGCTGCCTCCTGTCCTAAGTTAAGTTGCAAAGACTCTAACCAACGTACTTCTCACTGGCTCCCAGTCCTGACAACGACTGGAACTCCTGTTCCTGAGAAGTCCTTGGAAACCCAAGGGAGGGGAAGGCCAGGGCCCGACCTCATCATAAGGATCCGTGTACAAGGGAGGAGGGCAGGAGAGTCAGAGTGAGAAATGTGACGACGGAAATGAGGCTGGAGCGGTGTGTGTGGCAGGCAAAGGGACCACAAGCCAAGGAGTGCAGGCGGCCTCCAGAAGCTGGAAAAGGCAAAGAGTAGGCTTCTTCCCCGGAGCCTCCAGAAGGAACCAGCCCTGCCCATACCTTGATTTTAACCTCATAGACTCTGACCTCCAGAAATGTGAGAAAATACATTTGTATGGTGTTAAGTTTGTGGTAATTTGTTACAGCAACAGTAGGAGACTAATACAGCAACTGAAGACCCAAGGATCTTTTATAAGGACGAGAAACCTGCGGGGAGCTCTGGGGCATTCTGTACTCTAGCATCGCAGGCAGATGACTGGGAAGCCAAGGTATTTCCTTCCTGATGCACCTGGCCATGGGTTACAAGACCATCAGAGGGCACCGCATCAGCTGAGCTGATCTGCTGTCACATATCATGGTTTCCTTTAAACAATCAAATAAACACAAATCAATAAAAAGGTTCCTCTTGCTCTTACCCACTGACAGGGCAGGCTGATCAATGTTATTACCCGATAGACAGATTCGAGCAGCTGGGATATTGTTTTCTCCCATAACCTACGGCCCCACCCTAACCGTACAAGTGTCAGTCAGAGAGAGATCAGGCCAGAAAGGGAAACTGGGAGAAAGAAAAATAAATCACCTCCCACTCCAGGTTGCTGGCCAGAAACTGCCGAAGAATCTCTTGAACTTCTGTCTGGCAGGAAACTCTTAAGAAACTTCAAGGCTCTCTTCTTTTGAGAGCAGTTTTGCTTTTTTTTCCAGACTATTTTCTGATTAAATGTCTTCGAGGGGCTGGCATAAGAGAGCCTCAGCAAAACCTATCTCAACAAAAAAGGAGAAAAAACACAGGGTTTCCCTAGTTCCTTGCCTCCTAGAAGCATAAGCATGTGACGGGCATGATTTACTCTGTTCTCATAACATTTCTAGGTGCTAAGAACCATCAGTCCCATGGTATAATTTGGGACCCTGAATTACAGCAAGAGCAAACAACAGGGAGAGTCACAGAGCAAAGCTGAGAAATTCGGCCAAACCAGAACACAGCTCTCCCTCCCGACTCCCAGACTGGCACTGCCTTCCCGTTCTCAGGCTGTCTCAGGCCCTGGCTAACCAGGTCAGTAGGGTGCGGCCTCTGGGTAGGTGGTCTCCATCAATGCAGAGATGTAAAACCATTAAACCTGTCATCACAAGGCAAGCTCCTGACGCCCCGGGGTAAAGACGTTCCAGACCAGAGCTTTGAGTTGCTGTATGTCTGGTGTATGTCTGTGTGTGTGTGTGTGTGTGTGTGGGGGGGGTCTGGGAGGTAGGCAGGGGTGAGAAACGACTGCCAGGCAAAGGTATTTACATTCTACCTTGCATAAGCAAACCCATGGAGAGCCCTCATTGTTTTCCAGCATCAATACAAATCTTTTTCTAGATTCTCTCACATTCATCCATCCTCTTCCCTCTACCATTCTTCTCAGAGCCTGGGATCTAACATTAGGAGCAAAACTAACCGCTTCCCAGGCTCACTGCAAGGGGGATGGAGCTGGCTGACACTGAATAGCTGCGGAGGCCTCAGGGCCAGAACTCTCCTGCCCACAGATCTGCGGGAATTGAGACGCTCCCCACGTCCTCTGCGTTTCTACTGCCCTTTCACACACAGGGGGCTCTGCAGAGCCACGCTCATTTCTTGCCACCCACATTGGGGGATTCTCAAAAAACCGTGAAAGGATGCCTGCCCCTCTCTTTTCCTTAAGGTACAAAGGAGAATGGAGTGATTTGGTTTAAGTATCTTAAAAGTGCAACAGACTCCTTATGGGGTTGTTGTGGAGAAGTGGATGTAGAACTTCTCTGGTCTGGAGAAGGGGGCAAACTCTCTGGTCTGGAGCACCTGTAAAGCTGTCAGGAAATAACTTGAGGAAGACTGTTGGGGGGTAACCCAAGAGAGCACAGAGGGACGAAGGGGGGGATGGAAGGGGCGGTGAGACCTACATGGCCTCGATTCTCACATCTTTATTTATCTTTATCTGCAGCCCTGACTCCCCCGGGAACACCAGATTTCTAAATAAATGTAGTTCCTACCTGACAATTCCTCTCCTATGTCCGAAAGGCACCTCAAACTTAACGCGGACAGAGCAGAGCTCTTAGTTTGATCCATCTTACCTAAATCTGCTTCTCTCTTCATTTTGTCTCACTCAGTACGTGGCACAAATCTGAAAGTCATCCTTGACAGCCCTTTCCCTGACCCTCTCACCTGTGGAAAGTCTTATTGACTCCACCTCCAAAACACATCCCCGAACCTGTCCACTTTCTCCACGTCCACTGCCCTTGTCCTAGTCGGAGCCGTCATCGTCTCTCATCTCGGCTTCTATCATGGCCTCCCTAACTGACCTCCCTCCTGCCATTCCACAACCCCTATAATCCACTTTCTACCCAGTGGTCAGTGATCTTTTAAAATTCAAATCAGATTGCATCACTTCCTTCTCTGCTGAATAGCTTCCAAGGTCTTATCAGTACTTTAAGAATAAGATACAATCTCCTTTCCCTAGCTTCCACACACTTCATAATCTGGACTCTGTATATTTCTTCCATTTCCTCCCTCCCTCCCTCCCTCCCTCCTTCCCTCC
The DNA here is from genome assembly GCF_036562045.2 of Rhinolophus sinicus. Classification (NCBI taxonomy): domain Eukaryota; kingdom Metazoa; phylum Chordata; class Mammalia; order Chiroptera; family Rhinolophidae; genus Rhinolophus; species Rhinolophus sinicus. The sequence continues at coordinate 33,603,545 of NC_133765.1, forward strand.
TTCTTTCTCTTCCTTCCTTCAACTGTATCCTTCTTCCCCAACTCTGTTATAGCACACAGGCTATCGTGTTCGTCTGCAAACACACAGAGCTTCTTCCTACCTTGGAGCCGCCACACTAGTAGTTTACTCTGTCTGGAACACTCATCCCACGTATCTGTCCATGGCTGACTCCTGATTTATATCTTGGCTTAAACGACACATCTTCAGAGAAACTTTCTCTGCACATCTCATCTAACATGGGCATGAGGTAATTTCTTACTATGTGATTCTTTTTTGCTTATTTGAGGGTCTTATCACACTAGAGTATAAGCTCCATAAGAGCAGGGGACTTTGTCTTTTCTATAAGGGATCCCCAGTGACTAAAATAGTGTCTGGCACAGAACAGGTATTCAATAAAAACAGTGAATAAATGAGTCTAATGTGGAGAAACTGGAATCTTCATACTTTGCTGGTGGGAATGGAAAATGGTGCAGTTGCTTTGACAAAGTTTTGAAGTTCTACAAAAAATTTAAACACAAAGTTGCCATATGACACAGCAATTCTACTCCACAGTATATGCCCCAAAGAGCTAAAAACATCTACACAAAAACTTGAATATGAATGTTCACAGTAGCAATATTCACAAGAACCCAAAAGTGGAAATAACCCAATTGTCCATCAACTGGTGAATGGATACACAAAATGTGGTCCAACCACACAATGGAATATTATTCAGTCATAAAAAGGAATGAAGCAGGAAGGAAATTCTGACACATGCTACAGCATGAATGACAAGTGAAACAAACCAGTCACAAAAGGACAAATACTGTATGATTCCACTCATGTGAGGTACCTCGAGGAGCCAAATTCATAGAGACAAAGTAGAATGATGGGTGCCAGAGGCTGGAGAAGAGGAGAATGGGGATTTGTTGTTTAATGGGAATAGAGTTTAGTTTTACAAGATTAAGAGACTTCTGGAGATTGGTGGCACAACAATGTGAATATACTTAAAATACTGAAATGTACACTTAAAAATGGTTAAGATGGTAAATTTTATATTATGTGTATTTTTCCACAATTAAAAAAAAAGGAATGAAGTAATGATAAATTTTATAACATGGATGACCTTGAAAACATTATGCTATGAAAAGAAGCCAGACACAAAAGACCACATTTTGGGGCAGCCGGGTAGCTCAGTTGGTTAGAGCGCCGTGCTCTTAACAACAAGGTTGCTGGTTCGATCCCCATGTGGGCCACTGTGAGCTGTGCCCTCCACAACTAGACTGAAACAACTACTTGACTTGGAGCTGATGGGTCCTGGCAACACACACTTAAAATAAATAAAAGTTAAAAAAAGACCACATATTATATAGTTCTATTTCTATGAAATTTCAGAATAGGCAAATCTATAGAGAAAGTTGGTTAGTGGTTGTCTGGGGCTGGGGGATCCAGGGTAAATGAGGGGTGACTGCTAATGGGTACAGGGTTTCTTTTGTGGGTGGTGAAATATTCCCGTAATGAATGTGGTGATGATCGCACAATTCTGGGACTATGCTAAAAACCACTGAATTTTTAAATAGGTGAATTATATGGTAAGCAAAATTATATCTCAATATAGCTGTCAGAAAATTAAGATAGGAAGACTGAAAACTGAATGAACTTGTTTTTCAAGAATTACTATGGTTCGTCTCTGTGACATAACAATACCTAGAGTTGACGGTTGCCCTCTCTGGAGCATGGAGTCGTGGAGCACGAGGCTGTTGCTGTGACAGAACAGGGGAGGAGTGTTATTCACAAACAATACAGCTAACTCAGTCTGAAGAAGTTAGAAAGATGGTCTGCAGGTGTGGAGAGAAAAAATAACCCAGCAGCAGGGATATACAGAGGGTGCTAAAAAAAAAATGTATACACATTTTAAGAAAGGAAAAACCTGTATTAAAATTGCAATACTCAATATATACCAATAACAAAAGATGAATACAAGTCACCTTTGACTTCTACAATTACAAGAGGTGCTCAACATGGTTCCCATCAGCGTCCAGACACTTCTGATGACGGCAAACTACTGCTTGAGCAACGTTGACCAAGGTGTCCACTTGTATATATTGTTTTAGCACCCTTGGTATTAGAAGTTACTTTGAAAAAAAGTTGTAATAGGTCAAACATGTTTCCAGACAAACAAAAACAACTCAAAACATTCAACACAAGGGCCTTGCAAAAGATCTTGCAAAAGACTTGGTTGCTAATTTAACATCAAATAGTTTTTCTCACACTGAGGAAGTCCTACAATTTTAATTACTTTATAACCTCTTGATTTCTTGACAAGAGAATTTGGAAGGACAAAATTTCAACTTGCTTCTCATCATTCTGCATTTGATCGTGCTCTCAGACATTAAAATAGATAATGCCTGCAAAGATGTTTAAAATTAAAAGAGACTGCAGCATAAAAATGATACTAAAAAGGACAGTGTTCAGTATTAAAAAGGAAGGAAATCCTGTCACACGCTACAGTGTGGATGAACCTTGAGGACATTATGTTGAGTGAAATAAACCGGTCACAAAAAGATAAATATTGCACGATTCCACTTATATAAGGAAACTAGAATAGTCAAATCATAGAGACAGAAAGAAGAATGATAGATGCCAGGGGATGGGGGAAGTGGAAAGGATAGTTGTTTAATGAGTATAGCGTTTCTGTTTTGCAAGATGAAAACATTCTGGAGATATACTGTACAACAATGTCAACCTATTAACACTACTGAACTGTACATTTAAAGATGGTTAAGATGGTAAATTCTAGATTACGTGTTTTTTCACAATTAGAAAAACCATTTTTCAAAAGGACAGAGTTACAAGCCTTAATAAAAATTTCATTTTTATTCTGCTATTACGGTATGACTGACATGGAAAGAATTTTCAAATTTGACAAAAAAAGTTGCTGGCTGTGTTTACCTTTACTTTTTATTCCTGCTGGGGTAATGAAAACAGATCCTTGGTTTAATTTTGTGATTATTTTTACTTCCTGGTTCCTGCCTGATTATGTAATGCTTTTGGTTACAAATAGAAAAAAAGTAAATTTCATATGCTAGCCTATTATTTTTATGGTATTACATTAAAGAGGACTAGATTGAGAAATAGTCCTACTTATGTCAAGTTTAAAAAAGGTTATTTCTAAATACATTGGAATATTGAGGCCTGGGCCACAGGGTAATCTATCTTCCTAAAGGGCTATGAGCTGATACTATTTTATATTTCCAAGCGTATTCTAACTGATTTTACAATACACTTTACAATCGCTTCCTCTTTCAACAAACTTAAAAGCTCATAGAATCTATCTTGAGTAATACATAAAATCTTTCACTGATTTTTTTATTTGATCACATTAACTCCAAAGTGTAACCACTGCTTGGAAATTTCTCTGATAATTTGACACAAGGTAAGTCAAAAAGGACAGACGTTCATTTTAATAATGTCACTCTGAGAACAGCTACTAACTATTCCATACATATACCACGTGCTTTCCTGAGTTGTCATCTCTGTTCTTAAGAAGTAATCCTACAGACGCATGTCTAAAGTGTTTTAAAGGCATGATAACATTCACTTTCTATAAACTTTATCCTAGGCCTGATGGGTGTTCTAGTATTGGATTTTGAACACTGAGAATGAGGCAGTGGTTAAGATGTCAAAGTCCTCAGAACATACTGGCGATTATTTCTAATTATAAAGCTGCATTATATTTACTTTATTCTCTATTTGGTTAGCCAAAATGATCCTTAGGCAGTTGTTACAGTATAGCTTCCTTGACTAGGGCCTGAATGGCAGCTGATTTAGCTTTGTAAAAATAATGAGGCAGTCAGCTTGGACAGGGCTCACAATATGACCCACGAACTTCATACATTACAGCTGTCCCTTGGCATCATGGGGGATTGGTTCCAGGACCCTTTCAGATACCAAAATCCACGGAGGCTCAAGTCCCTTATATAAAATGGCGTAGTATTTGCATGGAACCTACACATCTCCTCCTGTATACTTTAAATCATCTCTAGATTACTTCCAATACTGAATAGAATGTAAATACTATGTAAATAAATGGCATTGTTGAAGGAATAACGACAAGAAAAAAGTCTGTACATGTTCAGTACAGATGCAACGATCAACCACCATAGCCTAACTACATATTATACGTCAGTAACAACTTAACTGTTTTTTTTAATATTTTCCACCCACGGTTGGTTGAGTCTGCAGATGTAGAACCCACCGGTATGGAGGGCCAACTGTATCTTATTTGATCCTTTCAATAATTCTTTGAAGTTGTCAGAGAAAGAAACTGAGGTCTAGAGCAATTAAGTAATTTCCTCAAGGTCTCAGTCTTTCACTTTCATTCATTCGTTCTTCATTTAACTAGTATTTATCGATCAAAGTTGCCTGTGTGCCTCGGTAGCGAACAGAAATCAATCCTGCACTCTATGCTCTTACAAGACAAGAGGAGAATCAGATAAGGAAACATGGTTACCATACAAGACTTGTGTCTTTGAATAGCTGACCCTGTATGTGAGTCACTTTACTGTCTCCCAGGTGGCCACCACACTTTCTGCATGTTCCTGTCCTGGCTCACTGATCTCATCTCCCGTTGTGTGTGTGTGTGTGTGTGTGATATATAAACACATACATATCTAACATAAACATATATTTAAAGGACATGTTGTGTTCACTTTTTAAGCTACAGAATTCTATCGTCCATGCCAGTAGGGATCATAGAGCTCTCTCTCCACTAAAAGACCTATTGGCTCGTAGGAAATCCCATCCAGCCTGAGCTCTGGTAGTGACAGGACAGTGCCAAGGAAAGAATGCTAATGATTTTTCCACTCACTGATCCCACTGAATATTTACACAGCACCTTGATTAAAAGAGCTCAAAGCAGTATTCCAAGTAGCTGAATTATAGCCTCAGCTACTTGGTTATATAAATATTTTGTATTTAAATACGCAGTATTTAAATACAAAAATAAGCTCCTTTACCACTCCTAATTATTTCTTAAAAACAATCAGAAGATAAATTTCATGGAAGACTAGAAGTAAAACTGTAAATGGTGGTCACCTCTGGTTGCTGGGATTATAGGTGACTTTAATTATTTTCTGTTATTCACATTTTCTACAGTTAACATTATGGACAAGTGTTACATAAGACATTTTAAAATAGGCCATAAAAAACTCAACTTCGCTCATAATTTTAAAAGTAGAAATTAAAATAATCCTTTAAACCTATCACATTGACACAGATGTTGTAAAGCCAGTATAACTAGTATAGGCAGGGGGACAGAAACTAGACAGTCATACACGACTGATGGGATTACAAACTATTACCAGCTTTCTGGAGGGCAACTTGGAGATATCTATGAAAACTTCTGAACTCAACAATTTTACTTCTAAGATTTTTTTTCTCTTATAGATATACTTGCATAAGGATACAAAGATATTATGTAGAAGGATGTTCAATAAGGAACTTGTTAAATTGTACTATATCCAGAGAGTGAAATCCTCTACAACTGTTAAGACAACTCTATATATACACATATGATTATAATTTACTGTTTAGTGCAAAAAGCAAATTGCAGGATAGTGACTTTTTATATACAATTAAATAGTGACGTTTGTATATACAATTGCATATACAGTTAAAACATCTGGAAGATTATTCTAAAACCTAATTGAAAATACCTGTGAGAAGTGAGAAGACTGAGGTAGGTGAGGGTTATTCATTTTTTAAAACTAATATTCCTTAATATTATTTGAATTTTGTTACACTGAGCATGTATTTTTTTAACAGCTTTATTGGAACATAATTCTCATACCATCCAATTCACCAACTTAAAGTGGTTCTTAGTGTGTTCACACATTCAATGTTTTTTGGTATACTCAGAGTTGTACAATCATCTCCACAGCATGTATTTTTTTAATGAAAAATATTTTTTGAAAGATGCTCCAAAAGTAGCAAGAGAATGTGTGCATGAGATATGATCACAATAAGTTTGAATAGTAAGGGAATGATATCCATAAACAGGAAGAAAAAATGAGAACAGAAGAAGATGGAGAGGGTCAGAGACGGAAAAAAAAAGATGTTAAAATGAGTTTTAACGAGGAACATGTTAAATCTGCCTTCACTAAATAAACACATCTGGAGTTTGTAACAAAGATCGAGGTAAGATATTTGGGTATGATAAGAAAAAGAAAAGAAAATAAAGAAACTCTTAATTTGATGGTACTGCAAATATTTGGAGTCTATATAAATCTGCAGACAGCTGGATATGAATGCTGTCTACAGAAGACACAGATAAAAAGAGTTTAGAGAAATATATTTACTTTGTAGTTGCTAGAAATCTCCCCTGTCTTAGGGAGGATGCCAGAGAGATACTAATTCTCAAGCAAAGAGTGCTTAATGAACATCAGTAATGCTCGGATTTGCTTAAGAGTATCTGAGACTATCAGGAGAGCTGGATAGAGAGAAAAGGGCACCTGAAAACACACTGACAAGCTTCAGCACACACCATGCAGGAATAGTCTGACTCTTTGGCTCCAAGTTTTGTATGTTTTTAAAAGGATGAGAAAACATACATCTGGAAGATAATGTTTTATGAAAACGTTCAGCAGGACTCATAATTAATCTCTGCTACTTAAAGTAAAATTACTTATACTTTGAGACTTTTACCTCATTTAAAACCTTCCTTGAGCACTACAGATCTTAGGAACGTTTTGTAGAATATCACTTTTATTTTTCCTTTTTCATACCTTTAAAAAGCACAGCTCAAAAGCTGTGTATTTGGAGGAGTCTCTGGCACCAGGAAAATCGATCTTCACTGTTTATCCTATAAAATCAATTAACTTGGGTTCTATGAGCTCTTATTTACTTAATTAGGGCAGTGGTGACTGTAGCAATTGCTCTAGTTCAACAGCAATAAAATAATGGAAATGTACACAGAATAGCCACGCCTATGCAAAACCTGTTTTTATAAAGGAGTAAATGTCAGCTTGAAAATAAAAGTCACCAGTTTTTCAGTTAGGAAATTGCAAAGTAATGCTGGTGCGATAATTTATAACAATTAAAAACTTAAGTTCGGTGTTATCTGATGGAACAGGTCATCTTTAAAAGTATAAATTAATAATAATTTTAAAATCTGTTAACTATCTCTTCAAAAATCACTCACCTTGTGGCTAACAGTTGATGTAATACTTGATTCCAAATCAAGCAACAAGGAATCCTTGAGAACAAGCCATCCTTTGAAGTATTAAAATATGATGTGTTTTTCTATTTCTACATGTGCTTGTGTATGTGCGCATGTAAGTAACACAACATTTTATTGGGAATTAATGTATTTCCCATGCTGGAGACTGTTGCTAACAACATAATTATCTCTATAAGTGCTCTGATTAACTTTTAACATCTTAGGAAACCATATGAAAATAGAAAATGTTACTATCCCTGGTAATATGCCATGTGGGACAATGATCATACTGTAATTCTTAGTTATTTATTTGCTTAAAAGTAAAATCCCTTTATCTAAAAGATTACCTAACTCTTTTTCTGTGACTGAGACAACAAATTAAAAATGGAGCTGCTTAAACCTCCAAAATGGTAACTGAAAGAATGTCACTTTAATAATAGTTAAAACCATCCATCTCCAGGGGCTAAATGTAGATACAATTGGAAGCTAACCTTGGCTTTCAGGCTTGAGGTTAGACTAGGAGGACTTGTATTGTCATCTGGACAGGTGGCAATAACCTCAGACGGGGATGTCAGCCTCCAAAGTCTTCTTTTAGATCTTGCATCAAGCTACAATGAACCCTGGCTTCGAAATAAATTTTGAATGCCAGAAAGCAAAGGTGAAGGGTTAACTGCTTGTTATTTTTTCATTTCTTAGATGCTAAAATGTTTTAAAAAGAAAGGACAGCTCAATTTAGATTACTAAAAGGCACTCTGATGAAAAGCCAATGTGTTCCTAGATGTATTTTGAAGTGGATGGTTAGAAAGCTAATACAGAGTTTGTGGTCTAAATATATCATTCTTTTTGAGGCAGAACATACTGCTGGGGGGAGAAAACCCTCTGCCATACGACTTATGGCATATAGTAACTAAAATGTTTCTCCGTTAGTTGAATTTTCAATGTTGGGGAATATTATTCAGTAGACCCAGAGAGAAGTCCTAAATTGGAAAAGCAGCTGAGTCCAAGGTCATCTCTCTTGTTTCCAAATATATCTTGAAACAAATGCAAGAAGGGCACTTTGCTGAGTGTTATCTGGACATATATAGTTTCAATCAAATTCTTCAAGAAGTGTCAGAATAAAAGTTGAACATTTGTTTGACACTGCCAACTCCCTAGCAAGTGGGTCCCTTCAAGGGCTGAGGCTCTCCTTGGAGACTTGGCAATTATTACAACAAAAAGGGGTTCTTTTTCTTACTATCAAGAAGAAGAAATCAAGCACAGTTAAAAAACAGCTCTGAATTTTTTCTCACATTTTTTGATATATAGGAAATCATATAAACATATAAAAAATGTTTCCTGACAAAAATAGGACTTTTAAATATTCTGTTTCCCAGCTAAATTCCTTGGAATTATCAAATCTTTTCACCTATCTGAAAATGTTATATGTAACAAAAAAGTGATGGCATAGTGATATAGAGTTGTCAACTGAACTGACGACTAAAATGCTGATTCTCTGAGTTAGTGTAAAAAATATCCCCCCAAATACAATGAAACAAATAACTGGCTTATTGTCTATACTGCTCTCCCTTGTCATAAAAAAGAAACCAAACGTAGTCCATGACAGCAGTCTCCTACGGAGACGATCACTTGGCATTCTCTACAATGTATTGTATCTCTCATTTCATCAAGGGTCCAAAAAGAAGCAGGAATATTAAGGACAACTCTGATTATTATATACCAAATAGAGAGTGATTCACAACTGCAGCAACTCAAAACTTGCAGCAGTTTGGTTTCCAACTCCTTTTCCAGTTTCAACTCTCTTATTCGCTCCAGTCTGGTCTGGCTCGTATCTCAGTGTGGTCCCTTCTTGGGGCTTCCTCTTCTGAGCCAAATTCTACCCATGCTTACAGAAGGGTTCTAATTTGTACTGCCCAGATTGCTCCAGCCCTTTTTTCCTTTGAATTGCCTTAGGACTATTAACTTTTGATCCCATTCCAAACAAGCTAAACTGAAACTTTTTGGAGACCCTCAACCCCAAAAAGAGTGTAGGGAAGCCCAACAGAGTTCTGATTTTTTTCTAATGAAAACTTCTCTGAATTCTGAAATAGCAAACACTTTCAGAAAATTCAGGGTGCATCTGTGTGCCACTGGATAGTCCAGTGCTAGAAAGTGCTTCGACCATTGCTTACATTTTTCATCTTGATAGCTAGACTCTAAGTTCCCTCAAAGGCAGAGTCATGCCTGTACCTGCTTGAAACAGAGCTGGAGGCAGGAGAGGGCCGATGAGAACTTGCTGGTTTCATTCCGGCTGTCCATCCTCTCATGCGCTCCCATGCCCCTGTCCAAACCTTACTCATCTTCCCATGTCCAGAGCATTTCTCCCACTTTGACAGACTCCTGGACTCTCCCCTGACCCTTTCGTTTTCCCTAGATCTCCGCTTCAACTGAAGTTCAATAGCATCACAAAATCGAGCATGTGGCTTATAGGTTTTGATATATTTGCTGTTGTCCAATGTATTGTTAGCCCTGTTAAGTGACAGGGGCCACGTCTTATATGCTACTGTGCCTTTTCAGAGTCCAGCTGAGTGCCCAGCACATCAAACTACGAGGCATAAGAGCTTGGCACACAATTGGAACCCCCTTCCCTCCCGCATGCACCTGGGTAACCTACTGTGCTACACTAGACTTTCTGTCATTTCCTGAACATGCCATGTTCTTAATGCCTTTATGGCTTCCACCTTTCCTATGCCTGTCAACTTCTTAACTCACCCTTACAAATCTAGCCCAAGTCCTACCTCTTCCATCTTTCCTCAGGCCCCCATGTCAGAATTAATTGCTTCTTCCTCTGAGATCCTTGCTCTTTTTATACATAAAGAGAACCTTTTAAATTTTTGCTACAGGATATTAAAGTTCTTCTAGATAGTAAGCTCTTTGAGAGCAAAACTTTTATATTTTAGCACTTAGCACAGTATCAGGCACACAGAAGATACTCAATTAATAAACGCATATAAATGAACTTACAATTTCATTCTCCAATTAATCAAGCAGTATCTTGCTAATTTCCTTAGTCTAGCATGTTCACAGGGAGAAGGCAAGAAATGTGAACAAAATTGTTCAATGGGTTCTGGATTTGACCAAGTTAATTGTGTGGTTTTGCTTAATATTTTATCGTATTTCAATCTTTTTAAAAGTTTCATTGCATTATTACCCATAAAGTAAAAAAACTGGAATTGATCTGAATGTCCAGCAACAAGAGACATATGTGATTTTAACATTTTCGTAGAGAAAGATTTGATTATAACCTATAACTATAAAGCTCCCATTTGCTCTGTATCTAAAACTACTATTCATTTCTTTTATGCATTTACTTGACATTCATTTTTAGTATAATTCCCTGATCTGGTTGGTTGAGTTTATTTTTAATCACTTAGTAAATTTGTTCTTCAGGTGTGGTAGGCGAACACATTAAAAAAAAAAGTTGTAAGACGCATTAAGAATAACTTCACACATATTACAGTTCATAAATGGACTTGAACCTGTCTGTACATATACAACCATATGTACATGGACCACACTGCATACAGTGCAGTAGTTAAGGGTACAGGTCTTAGACCCTGGCTCTGCCACAATTATTAGCTGTGTCATACTGTGGAAGCCTGTCTGTGCCTCAGTTTCCTCACTTATAAAATGGGATAATAGCACCTACCTCAGGCACTTATTGGAAGAGTTACGTGAGTTCTTACACACGAAGCACTTAGGACAGGGTCTGCTATGTACTCAGTGCTCAGTGACGGGTTAGCTGCTAGCCTCCTCCTGATCACGACCGTTATGGTTACAGAGCTACAGGGAGGCAGCTTGTTCCATCTGGCTTTGCCTAACTGCAGTTTAAACATTTTTTTCTTCCTCTGTAAGTTTGCTTCAGTTTCAGACCAAGGAACGTGTCCGACTGGGCTCTTTCCCAACGTAACAGGCTCCCTCATGGGGAGTGAGTTGCCCTGTGGTTATTCTACCAAGCCTGGAAGGTGATTTGTGACGAGCCCTACAGTACCGATTCCTGCACTGTGGAGAGGCTGAAAGAGATCCTTCAAAGCTCCCAGTCTAATAAATGAGGACATGCCTCATTCTGGGGTTCCTTTCAAGCTTTGGAATTCTGTGACTGTTGATCAGGTTTTCACGTGCCGTGCTAAGCAGGGCCTTTCCAGAACCTGCTGTGACACTGAACTGAGGTGGAAACTAGGACTTTCACTGCAAAACAGGAATCTTTCATTTCCTCCTGTGCTCTGAATAGTGAATTTCCATAGCAGTGAACCAAGTTTGGTGACTCAAGTCTCTCAGCAGTTCTAGAAAGGAAATGGTGCAATTGCTTGCTGAGAGAGTACTTCCACTTGGCCAAAAGAGGGAGCACAGGAGCAGAAAGAGTCTGTGGCCCAATCTTTGAAAAAATACTTATTTGGATTCTGTGTTTTCAGTGTTTGATTTCTTTTGCCAGGTTGAAATGGGACTAAACGACAGTTACAGCCAACTTTCTCTTTTCGAGGTTGTCTTAAGATCCGAGGGTCAAATCTTGAACATATCCAGAGAACTTTGAATGATCCCTCTCTGCCCTCCCCAGACAACGCGCTCACCTCCTGCCTGGCTTCCACACACCAATCAGCTCTGATGAAACCGCTCTCGTTAGAAGGAAAGGGAGGAGGAGCTAAGCCAGCAGTTCCTCCTGAGTGGAGAAACAATTGCATATTTAATAAAACGCAACATTACTTCTCTTTTGGCTGCCATGAATTGTTTTAAAAAAAAAAGATTCATTGTATATATAATCTGGATCGCACCTTCACTACCAATGGAGAAGTTACTGATAACCAAGTTTACTGAAGGTTAATCATCAGGGTACTAACTTACCCAGTCCCTAGGGCTAAACACTCCTTGTGCCAAGCAAGACGTATGATGCAAGCGCCTAGAACCCTCTGTAGAAACAAGTCTTTGATTCACTCATTAGACAATAATATTTAGTGAGTGCCTCTGTAAGACAAGGAAGATTCTATAAAACACACATCTCCACACAAAGTCATTTTTCAATACAAACTTGATTTTCCCCTCACAAAGGTAGATTTGGCTAGTTACTCATTTGTGCATATTTTCAAATTCAATTCAGAAGAATTCTGCAAATTTATACTATTTTTAGTTTGAGCAATATAGTCAATCTCTTATTTTACTCAAATTACCAGAAAGTACTCTGGTATCATGTTAGCCTAAAAACGTAAGAAACAAAACTATTTGGAAAATGCACAGAGCCAAAAAATTTCCAAAAAATTTATATATGTTATACAAATTAATTAGGTAGAATAATACATTTGGATTTATTTGATAGTTTAATGAAATGGCTTCTGTTTTTATTGCTATCTGCTGAATTAAAGGAAAATGATAGAAAGTATTAAAGAAGAAAGGTAAGTGTTCTGCAATTTCTTGAGATCAGGTTTGGTTTCCATATGCCTTTGAACAATGTTCTAAGACCCTTCCGCTAGTCTGGACCTGGAAAATACATGATCTTAGATTAAGTTGTCAATAGGTTTTTTCTTCTTCCCCTTCTTCCGCCTCCCCACCCCACCCCACCCCAGTTCAAGCTGTTGTTTCTCAGTCTAGTTGTGTAGGACATAGTTCCCAGGCCCATGCTGGTCTCTGAGCCTTCCTGCTCATGGCAGCTCTCGCCAGCTGCTGGCCACTCACGCTGGCCACCGGCCACTCCTGGCAGCACACAGCACACAGCAGCTCACGCCAACCTCTGGCTGTTCACGGCAGCCCAGCTCCAGGGACAGCCACTGTTCACAATCTTAGCTGTAGAGGGCGCAGCTCACTGGCCCATGTGGGAATTGAACCAGCGATCTTGGCGTTAGGAGCGCTGCGCTCCAACCACCTGAGCCACCGGGTTGGCCCCAGTTGTCAATAGATTTATAACAGAAAAGACATTATCTATTTTGTAAGATTCTTCTTAAAGGACAACCTTTAAAATTGGATTATTTCCTGAACTAATGCAGAAAGCAAGGTAAGCAGTGGCCTTTTGAAATTTACAGTTTATACAGTCAGTTCCATGCAACAGTTGGCAACACTGAGTCCTAGGAGAAGGAAATCTGTGAACACAGAAGCAGATTTCACAGGCTACATTTTTCTCCTTTATTTGGTCCATCATGTGGAAGACAGATTATTTTCTAAAATGATTAAGTACTCTCATCAACCAGCCAACTAGAGTGTCAATCCTGAAGAAAAAAATGTAATAAGCTCTTCTTCTGTTAGTGCCAGCTGTCAAAAACTGTTAGAGTTAGTCAAAGCTTTTTAACGTCACAATCAAATCACAAAATGAGTGGAAAGTCACTGTACAAAACCCATTAAACTGCATTACTAAATGTCCAATGTCACATAAAAACTATAAATAACTTTGTACTTTGGGGCTTATTTTTTTTTTCAATTTGCTTTTCTTGAAGTAATGATGATGTTCTGCTTCAGTTAATAAAGTAATTTTGGAGCTGCTTTAGTTTTTAATCCACATATTCTTTCTGTGTGGAATAAAGATGGCAAGCAATGATCAAATCAGAATTAAAAGCATTCCTTGGAGTATCTGTTGTTAACAATTTTAAAAATTAAGAGAAGAGCACCAAAGATAGTAAACGCTAAAAAATTTAAATACTAGGCATAATAATCTTACAAGTTGACTTTCCTTTGGGGAATCAAATGCTCTTTCTGTAAAGGGCATCTAGTCTTTTTCAAATATTTGCAAAGGAATTCATACTCTGGTTATGAAGGGACATTACTTACTACTGGCTTAAAAATAACAAGCCAGTAGCCAACACTGAATAAATACAGCTACTTCAATGTTCAAAAACTGATTATTGAATTAAGAAGGCTTTGTTTCCACATACTGAAACACTGCCTTTATTCTTTTAGTATATGGTTGATCTAACAGCTGATCTAAAGGCTCAAATGAGAATACTGGTAGTTAATACTTGCCCATATAAGAGATTAAAGCTGAGGACCAGATTCCAACCACTTAATAACACTGAAATGCTTTTCTTCTTAAAATTTGTTAAAAATTTTTCCTTCTACACTTTCCTGGTAAGTTTTTCCTTGTTCTGATGGATCCCATCTCTTCTGGTAATAGCTCCTAGAATTACCAATAATCTCCATGCTAGTTAGTTTCTCTTATTACCAAGAAAGGAGCTTTAAAACAAAAATTAAGAGTAGAACACACTTGGGAACAAAGAGATCCAAAGCCATAATCAGGTTTGTATATTTTACAGTGGGTAGAAACAATTTTCTTCATTAATTCTTCCCCCATGATAGCTAAAAAGAACTAACCCAAATGGACATGCTAACAATGTGAAATTTGAGTTTTCAGATCTAAATGAAAAACATTTTGAAATATATCTGAACACCGAAATGAAGTAAATGGTGGCATATAAATTTACTATCTTTCTTTAATGAAAAATTTTAAAAAAAATCTTCAAATACCTTGTACAAATGAAGCAGAGATCAGAAGCACTTTGAACTCTTGAATTTTACTTGGAATACTGTGCTAACTTTTTAGCACATGATAACATCTATATTCTATGACAATTTTTTGAATTTAAGATAACCGTCCCCAAGACCTAAATATTCTATTAGATTTTTGGTGAAAATAAGTGGTAATCCTTAAATTTAATACAATACTATAAGATGAATACTAATTTGAAAAATAAATTTTGACACAACTATATGATCTTTAAATAAATAGCCATGGTTTGTGCACTGAGTTTTATTTGCCTTTAAATAATACAAATAGAACAAATGTTATTCAAAATATTAAATTTTCTTGAATTTTACAGAAGAAAAAGAAACTGAAGTGAAACTGTAGGAATTGCTGAACTTCAGATTAATGTTTCTTCAAAACAAGAGATATTATTTCCTAAAAGATTCTTCTAAAGTTAAAAAAGATTAAGAAAAACATTAAGCCATTGGCTTATTACATTTAAGAAGAACTACATGTTTCTTAATGGAAATATGTTTACATTTACAGATAGTAAACTTAGTCTCCTGTCTCATAAAAGTCAGAAGACACCACTGATGTCTAAACTAAGCAAAAATAAAAGCCTTTTTTTTCATATTAAAAAACTTTGAAACCAAAATCTACTTTAACATTATTTTCCAAGAAGGCTTAATAGGGAATGGTTAATCTAAAAGCAAAATGTTATACAAACCACTTTCAAGAAAAGAAATACATCATGGGATTATGATCATAGCTGGTTGTGTCAACTAAAACCCCAAATAATGACACATGAATTCAGAGTACCAGCCGGTCCTCTCCTCCCTCCTGAATTACCTGACCAATGGAAGTTTGGCTTTGTTGTTTCAGAAAGCACTGTTTCTTACATTCCATCAATTGTTCAAAATCACGCCACATTTTTGCTTGTTTCATATTTGGACCATGACTTTCTCGTACAGCTTTTTGTTTTTCCCGAAGTTGCTATCATAAAAAAAAAAGAGAGAGAATAATTAAATCTCAGTTACAGGGATTTATTTCTACTGCTATAATCAGAAGAATGTGGTATGCTTTGTACAACTGGTGAATAATAGTTAAGTAAACCAGGTTCTTCTGTGATGAATGAAAACTTAGATTATACAAGTTAATTACATTTATAATAGACATAGGACAGCCTGAAGTTAAAAAGAACAGAAAAAAATAAAGGGAATCAGGGAAGTGGAACAGTACCATGGTGTAGAAAAAGAATGCAGATTTTGGAGTCAGAAGACTTGAGTTTCAACCTTGCCTTTGCAACAAACTCTAAGTAAGATACTTAATGTCTCTGGACTTCAGTTTTCTAACTGTCACTTAAGGTTAATAAGAGGGGATACTTATATAAGTATCTGCCTTATAAAATTAGTTTTTCCCACAACATAATTGATATAAGAATATATAATAAATTATCATTTGTTACATGTGTTACTATTATTAAATATTGTATTCTTTCCTCACTCAGTGTATGCTCTATGTAAGCCCAAATAAATCGAATTGTATGCATGTATTTCTCACAGAGAAGGTGTAATGTTTGTTTAGAAAGTACACTTATTAAACAGGCCCAAATCCTTATTAGAATTGTTGTTGTTACTACTGGCTTATGTGGTTCCACCTGCCAAAACTGTTCTACTCACTGACTCCAAAATTATAAACAGGAATAAGGAAATATTTCAATAAATTGCAAAAATATACTTTGGGTCTATACTATGACAAATTGAGGAAGGGGGACTGAAAGGAGGAGTTGCATGAAGTTAGAGATAATGAGAGGAAAGAAAGGAAGGAAGGAAAAAGGGAAACAGAAGACGATAGTGTACACATAAGGAAACACAGTGTGACCGAAATACATACACTGACATTGAGTGTGATAAATCATCAAGGACAGAAAAAAGAAGAAAAGACACAGAAACGGAGTACACAGAAATGTCCCCATCTTTTCCTCTTTAGTATATTGTCAATCTAATAGCTGATCTAAGGACATAAATGAGAAGGTTGAACATCGGTCCGTGCCCAAATAAGAAGCTAAACTAAGCTGAGGACCAGATTCAAACCACTTAACTTAAAACTGCCCTCCCCAGCAATGGCTAATGAAAGCAAAGGCAATAGAAAACAGCAGTAGGAAACAAAACAGAATAAAGAAAATACAATTTAAATATAACCAGCAAATTTCTGACATAATACCTGGCATGCAAATACATCTATTTAAGTTTGTGTTACAAATAAAGTATCTTAGAGCAAATATTTTTATTCTCATAAACTAAAACAAAAGAGTGAGTCAGATCAAGAATTTTAAGAGTTTTGAGCATGATTTTAAGATTAAGGTACTACTTAAATGTAACTTTTTTTATATTATTGGAATAATTTCCTTGTCAAAAATTCTAACAACCTATAAAAGTTATTTAAAGAACCAAAGACAGGATGTGGGCACTGTCTTGTGTCAGAAATATTAAACTTAAGTTGCTTCACAACCACGTGTGCTTGAAACCTTTAAGTTTATGAATGCAACTGACGTTAGTATATAATTTATTTTTAATGTTACTGTCATTTAATACAGATTCATTTTGTTGATAGTTGCAATGTACAAAATATACCTGTCACAGATTCCATTGTTCTTTAAAGGGGGAGGTGGTAGTGTGGGGGGAAAGCAGCAATGCGCAGTACAACATTCCATAGTCCTTAGTCAGGCAAGCGCTAGTGTATGACAGTTGGAATTGTAGCACTGCTAGTTGGCCTAGTTTCAGAAACTCAGTTGGCCTGAGGAGGTCTATGGATGTCCAGTCGATGCTGGTTTGGAAGGCTTAGGCTACCATCCAGCTGAAAGGCTGGGTGTGTTCTGTTTGTCTCAAAAATGTAGACCATTTCTTTTTTTCCTTTTGAATATGGCATGTCATCCCATGAATGGAATAAGGCACCTAGAACTCACAAATTCTCTGATAAAATGGAGGAATAAGCTTTAAGGTTTCCTTTTATTTCTTACTTACTTGCATTACTGATGGACATTTATTCACAAATCGTACAGAAAGAACAGGTGGACACTTTTTAGAGAAATGACGGATTCCATGTTTGGGACAGAAAATGTACAGGATAAGCCTGGAACATTTTGTCATACCAGAAAGTAAAGGAACCATCAAAGTCTAGCAGGATTGTTTCAAAGGGATTCAGGAGCTGATTTCAAGAGACTTCCACTGGCCAAAGATGGGGCAATTTGCCCACGGCCAGGAATAATAATTGCAGTAGATTGAAACATCGAATATGTTAAATCTACAAGTCATAAAGATACTTTTGAAGGATGATAAAGAACCAGTGCATCATTTTGAAAGCCAGCAAATAAGCAAATCCAGCAGCATTCTGCCTTTCTTATATGAACTGTACCTTAGGGTAACTAAATAGTTGATAAGAAGTGGCTCTTTACAGACTTATTCAGGCCATTAAATGAAAAAGGGTCAACTTAACTAGAATGTCACCTTTGTGCAACATCTAATGAATTATTGGATCTAGGAAGTGATTATTAATGGCTGCCAACATTATAAAAAGAGAGCCTCCTCATAGAAGCACACACTACCATTTATGAAGGATGCTTCGCAAATATTGAGTCATGTTTAATCAAGCCTATAGATCTAACTACCAATTCACAGGACATACTAAGGACGGAAGAACATGGTAATAACACCACAAGGATGCCATCAAAAAAGTGCAGGATGTTGGAAACCCATCAGGACAAGTGATCATGTATAATTTTTCTTCCAACAAATCTATTGTAAAGAAGAAAGACGGAGGAGTTACCTAGAGAAAAAGAGACCTAGGTACAGCAACTAACAGCAACGTATGAACTCTTATTAGGATCCTGATTTGAACAAATAAATCATTAAGAAATTACGAGACAGATGGTGAAA
Organism: Rhinolophus sinicus; assembly: GCF_036562045.2. Classification (NCBI taxonomy): domain Eukaryota; kingdom Metazoa; phylum Chordata; class Mammalia; order Chiroptera; family Rhinolophidae; genus Rhinolophus; species Rhinolophus sinicus. Next base: position 33,622,152 of record NC_133765.1, read on the forward strand.
CTGGAACATCGATTGGGTATTATGCAATTATTGTTAAATTATTTTTGGCATGATATGGTATTGTAGCTATGTTCAAAAAGAGTCTTTACAATACATACTGAAATATGACCACATAAAATAATAAGATCTCTGAGATTTGCCTAAAAATGATCTGGGCTGGGAAATGGGTGGGATTATACATAACAAAAGACTGGTGATGGCTACATGTGAGTTCATTACATAATTTCCTCTACTTTTTATGTAGGCTTGAAATTTTTCATAATAAAAATTTTTAAAGTCTTTCTTTAAAAGACTTTTAAAAAGTCTAGTTAACAATTACTCCATGGTTTATCTGAAGTTCGCCTTTATTACTTACAGGTTTATGGGAGTTAATTCAATTTTTATGTAAAAGCATAGATACATGTATGTTTCTAATAATGATTCAAACCAGAAAAATGTAAATAAGAATGAATAATTTTGCCATCACCAATTTACAGAGTCAGACCAAGAGCTAAATTATGCAATGCATTAAGACTAAAACAAAGTCATATTTTTCATTTGTACTTTCAGAATGGACAAACTTCAATATATACATAATCCTTTCCAGGTTGCAGACTCAAGAATATTTAAACAATGAAATTGGACACCCATATAGTCAATGTTTTAAAGAAAAACTGCAGCTAAACAACCCTTACCCGTGATGCTATAAACTTGACACTCTTGTTAGAAAAACTAATAAGAAACCTCAGTTTTCAATAGTGAAACTAAGTCAGAAACAGATAAAATGGTGCACAGGGAAGCGCAGTTAGCCTGCACTATGCAACACGGACTTAAAATAACTGAGGATGATCTTGGAACTCACGTAGATAATTTAATTTAAAATTTTAATCTACCTATTTTAGTTTAAATGTGAGGAAATGCACTCCGAAGTGGTTAAGGGGTTTATTCAGAACCACAAACTTAGGACTGAAGCCAGCCTAGTCCTGAGTTGTTGATAAATATAGATTGCTTTTTAAAAAAAAGAGAATGACAGAAATGGTGTCTTTAAAATGACTGTCAAATCGTGTTGCTTTATGAAGTCAATTAGGATAAACAACTAGTTGGCCGTATATGTCCTGATGGTCCAGGCCCTTACTGTCTACTACCTCTTCTACTTGGAGTGGCTCAGAGAACTGAGAAAACAAGATTCACTCACATGCCCCTATTTTCAGCAGCCCTCATACAAGACTGGCAGGGAGGGAGCTGATTATCTCAAGGTTTTCTGATTATTTGTATTAAATGAATCGATGTTTGTAAAGGGCTTAGCCCAGAGCCTGTGCGTATTCAATAAAATAGATGAGTACATTTATACTTATCTCATAAACAGAGACACCTGAGAATAATCTGAAAACTTGGTAATTCATTACACATGGCATTTTTGTTTGTTGTGCAGAATCTTCTCATGACTTTTTGCTACTTAAAACTATACATTTTTTTCTCCAAAAATCCATGTGCCTTCACTTTTATAAAACTAAATTCCTAAGGAAGAATCTTAATCTTTGAAAGGGATTAAGAAGGATCCAATTTTCCCTTGGAAACTGTACTATAACCTTTTAAAAAGAATGACAATGTCATAACCATGTACTGAAAGCCTGAATTAGACACATTTAAAAAAATAAATAATACATTCTTACCTTTCCAAGGTTTTCCTGTTCAGCAATATTTTTGGTATACTGTTCCCTAGGGAGTCAACACAATGATTAGCTTCAATTTCCTTCAATTGATTTGATCATACAACTAAATTATAAATCAACTTATCTACCTATTAAACATATTAAACAATATAGTTTAGAGTACGGGAGTCAGAATGAAACCCATTATTAAATATTCTCTTTCCCCATTTTCAGTCAGTTCATCTAGTAAATAGTAATTTAAGGGGAAAAGAGGCAAAACATTGCATAAGAAATTAAGAGAATTAAAATGTTAAGTACTATTTCTGGTTAATCTACCCTTAAAACAATGGCAATCCATTTGCTTAAATTACACTTTGTTATTGAAGAGGTTTCCAGAAGGGAGAAAGGATACACATTTTAAATAAACATTAGATAGCATCTAACCCTGGAATTCCACTTCTAGGAAGTCATCCTACAGAAAAAGTCATAATAAAGATAAAAGCAAAAAACATTCACTTCACCATTGCTTATAACAGTGCACATTTGCAAACAAACTAAAGTTGATAGATGGGGAAATGTTTAAGTAAATTATAGAACATCCATTCAAAGGACTAATTTAGAGTTGTAGAAAAGAATGAGGGAGATCTGAAAATACTGAAGTGGAGATAATTCTAAATAAATTATGAAGAGAAAAACTGTATAATTTTATTTTTGTATATATACACACAAATTTCCTATGCATATGTTACCACACACACACACACACACACACAGCAAATGAATGGGAAAAGAATATGGAATAACGTACACCAAAATATTAACAGTAGACATTTCTGAAGCATGGCAATGTGGATATCATTGAATTTTTGTGTACCATATTTCATAATGGTCACTTTTTGTTTTTATAAGTATTTCTTTTGTAATTGAAAAAAATCCCACAAGTTTTTAATGTAAAAATACAAATACAAATAACGTATTGTGTTTTTTTAAGTTAAATTTATTGGGATGACAACGGTTAATAAAATTACATAGGTTTCAAGTGTACATTTCTATAATACTACATCACCTATATTGTGTGCTCACCACCCTGAGTCAGTTCTCCTACCATCACAGTGTATTGTATTTTTAAACAAAAGCATTTTAATATTACATAAGACAAAAAGTGAAATTTAAAGTGTTAAGGACAAAGATTGAAGGATGAGGACAAAAGAACCAATGACAAAGAAGAGAGGCTTTAGACTTCAAATTTGGATGGAAAAAGACCATGTTTCTGTGTAAAGCTACACTGTAGTATTTAAGAAGAAATGAAACACAAAATTGGGAACCTGAGAAATCATGAACCACAAAGAGAAACCCTAGCAGCTTAAGTGAAGGAAGATACACGTGATCAGAATAGAGAGAATGTCAATTGAAAGTAACCAAAGTCCTTACAGAGCTGAAGTGATGGTAGAATTTTGCACAGGAATGAGGGTGGAAGGAAATAAACACAATCTTGATGAACCTTCATTTTGCTCTTAAAATGTATGAGACCCTACATCAAACTGTTGGCCTTCCCAGCTCTCCAATGAAAAACAGCTAGGAGGATGTAATGATATGTTGGCTCAAGAAGAATGTATGGTTATAGTTCAGATAGCTTTCAAAAATTCATTTATTACCGTAGGCCTGAGAAATGTCTAAATTGTTTTAGAATTTCCATTTATATTTTATCAAGAAATCAATAGGCTCATACTCTTTTACTGTAACACTAATATATAATTTCAATTTATTCAAGACATAATTATGGAGCACCTACTATGCACCAAGCTTGCCCTGGGATTTCAAGAAAAAAACAGGACAGACTGGGTCTTGCTCTCCAGGAATTCACACTATGTAATTTCTAAAACACTGCTGCATACATTGTATTTAACTTGATCCTCTGTAGTATATATTGTCCACCTTGTTTTATAATAAGGAAGTGATTTGCTCAAGGTCACAAAACTAGGAACTAGAAAAACCAGGTTAGAAACAAATTCTGTAGTCCCGCTCTAGTGTTGTGAAATAAAACAGGCTGCCTCTTTCAATAAAATTAAAATTTGCAGATGATCTGTCAAAACCAAACTAATTTCTTAGACCTTTGGCCTTACCAGAAAGTATCACAAAAGCAGAAAATGCAGTAACAATAAAAATATTGTATCTATAATAGTAATGATATTTTAAATACGTATCAGTGAGTTTAGAGTATAATTAACTCCATTATATTCCTAATAGCCTTATAATGTACTACTCTAGCCAGGGCCCAGTATTTTTCTATAGGAAAACTAAGGAATGATAAAGGTATTTTATAATAATTTTTAAAATGATGAAGATGAACATCTGGTTAGAAAACTACTCAGAAAACCAATAGTTCAGGAGCACTGTTTCCTTCTTTACTATTTATGTTGATAATTTTGGAAGAAATGGAACTTAATTTCTAAAACTTTTTATTTTTCAAGAACAAAAGTAACTACTCACATTTGTGACATATTAGCATTGACCATATAGATTTATTTGAGCTAAGTTTACAGTCAATGAAAGAATCTGAATAAGTACATTTAATATGTTTAATATGTTAGAGCATTAGAAAAAATATTTTATTTATAGGATATCTTCAGTCTGGCTTGCATTCCAGTGTATTATATGAGTATATATAAAAAACTTAGACTCTGCAAGATATTGTTATTTCTTAGATTCCTTTTTTAAAAAATTATATATTTTTTCAGTTACAATTGACATTCAATATTATTTTATATTAGTTTCAGGCGTACAGCATAGTGGTTAGATATTTATATAATTTATGCAGTGGTCCCCCTGACTAGTCTAGTACCCACCTGGCACTATACATAGTTGTTGTTGCAACGTTATTGACTATATTCCCTATGTTGTACTTTAAATCCCCATGACTATTTTGTAACTGCTGACTTGTATTTCTTAATCCCTCACCTTTTTCACCAGATCCCCAATCTCCCTTCTCTCTGGCAACCATCAGTTTGTCCTCTGTATCTGTATTTGTCTCTGTTTTGTTTGTTCATTTATTTTGTTCTTTAGATTCCACATATAAGTGAGGTCATATGGTATTTGTCTTTCTCTTTCTGACTTATTTCACTTAGTGTAATACCTCTTAGGTCCATCCATGTTGTCACAAATGGCAAGATTTCATTCTTTCTTATGGCCAAGTAATATCCCATTATATCTAAGATTCCTTTTTGTAACATCAATGTATATGCCACTAAAAATCTCAACTGAAATCTAGAATAAATGTGAATTCTACACTTTGAGTTCTTCCTGGATGATAAAAGCAAAACATCTGAAGTGTGGTAAGGGGTAAAGAAAGCTTATCTTGTTCAATTACTGCATTTTATCACAGCTGGCAATTCAACTATAAATGTAGTTTTTATGGCATCATTTGATTTATTACAGCATTCCGCAAGCTGGGATTACAAAACAAAAACAAAAACAAAGACAAAAAAACAAAAAAAACAAAGTCACCGTCTAAGGACTAGTGATATTTACACACCGTTCCTTGTTTTGAAGGCTGACACACAGCAATCACACGGTTTCTAGCTGAAATTCAGTCACTCAAACACTGTACAATGTCAGGCAGATGACCGGAGTCCAGGCCACGTGGGACTTTCAAAACAGACAACCTTTTTGCTTATAAAAAAGCAACTATGAAATTATATATATTCCTGAGGGTGGGGGAATGGAGAGTTATTGATGATTACAAGAGTTCCTGGTTAGGGTGATAAAAATGTTCGGAATATATAATAGTGACGGGTGAATGACATTGTGAATGTAATCAATGTAAATGAACTGTACAATTAAAAATGGCTACAGTGGAAAATTTAATGTTACAGATCTTTTGCCACTATAGAAAAAGTAAGCAAGGTAGAAAATTATATGTATGCCTATTGAGTTAGCCCGGCTGGACTATCCAGAAGATGTTTAATAAGATTTAAACCTAAATAATACCTTAGTATCTGCTTATTTAAGTACTCCAGATTCTACAATTTCATCTTATTTTTAAAACTTCCATAGGTGAAAACATTAAGTAACGCAATATAAAACAATACAAAAACAGTGAATGACTTGCCTAATTGCCTTTCTTTTTTCTTGCTGATCGGAAGAGACATACGCCTTCATCTCATCAGCAGCACGACGAAGCTGTACTTGTAGGTTCTAAGTGGAAAGAGTACGTTTCAGGTTCAGTCCTTGATACACAAAAATCTCAGAGCTAAGTTTTTGATCCACTTCCTTTGTCTTACCTTGGTCATACAATTTGTATAATGGTATTTACTTTCTTCTTGAAGACATTCTTCGCGGAGTCCTCTGACTTCCTACAATACATAATTTTAAACGGGCACCATTACTGACAGAATAATCAGAGGCAGCGAGGATGACTAGATGCACAACAGAAATACCAGCAGTCACTTCCCCGTCTGTGACTGGAACCTTACCTACTATAACAGAGTAGCCTGCAATCTTTCCGAGAGACTACTCATATCACTCTCAAACCACAGGCTCTGTTATTGATTTATTAAGGACTCCAGTATGCCCAGCTCTGTGTTAGGTGCTAGAGACACAGCAGTGAACAAGACAGGGCCCTGCTCTCCTTCAACACATGAACAAGGAAACACATAATGAGGTTTTAGATGGGGTCAAGCGCTATGAAGAAGCTGTGGCAGTAGAATGGGATAGGGTGACTGAGTGGGCAGCGTCAGACAGGGTGATCAGAGACGATCTCGAGGAGGAGGTGACATTGAGGCTGAGGTCTGCTAGACGAAAAGGAGAGATCAAAGCAAAGAGTGGGGGGCAGAGTATCCCAGACTGAGAAGAGCACACGCAGAGACCCTGAGGTGAAAACAAGCTTGGCCTGTTTAAGTCCAAGAAGGCGGCCGGTGTGGCCGGAGCCCCATGGGGGAGGAGCAGAGTACATGCATGTGAAGCTTATGAGGCGGGGGGGGTGTGTGTGTGTGTGAGGGTGTGTGTGTGTGGGGGCTTTGGAGACCATAGCGTGGAAGTTAGATTTTAAGTACAACGGGAAGCCTAAGTTTTATACAGGTTTCTTTGGCTGCTCTGTGGAGAATAAAGTGCAGGAAGGCAAGAGTGGAAGTGCGAGAGCAGGTAGTGGGTTACTGTGGGATTCTAGGAAAGACATTCTGGGGCCTAGACTTTGGCAGCAGTGGTACAGATGGAGAACTCAGGGTGTACACATGAAGGTTGAAGAAATAAAGAGCTCTGGAACTTAGGAGAAAGACTCAGGGGATGAGGGAAAAGACTTGGGGCTCCTTTGACATTGGTGTAGTGAAAATATGCGTACACATGCAGTTTCTGCTCAATTGTTAAAGTAAAAACTGTCTTCTTACCTGTTCTAATTTGGAACGATTGCTTTCGAGGCCTGCTGCACAGCTGTCATACTGGGATTTCTTTTCATCACACTCCTGGGTCAGTTCCTAGTATAAAAAGGGGAAATGACTGAATAAGTGAAAAACAAAGGACTTAAATGTGGCTCTGACATAATGCATGCCCTTGTCAGTCTTGTAACTTAACTCTAAGCTTCTTGGCATACTTAAGAGTTATTTATAAAACAATCAGACATTTGAGAATTGTGACAGATGAAGGTGCTGATAAAAACAATAGCTACCATGTATTAAGCTGTGTGCCAGGCTGTTTGCTAGGAGCTGGGAATACAACAGTGAACAAAACAGCCCCAACCCGTCCCCTCAAGTAATGTTCTGACAAGTAAACAGGCTGCTCAGTGCTGTGATGGGCAAATGTGAGGTGTTATAGGGGCACATGGGACTGTCACTGGACCTGACCCAAGCTTGGGGATCAATGGGGACAACTTCCTGGAGAAACTGATATCGAAGTTGAGGTATGAAGGACTAGTGAGAATAGTTAGGGGGAAAGTGAACAGGGGAGGAGAATGTTCATAGGAAAGGAACACTGTGCATCCAGGCCTGGGCTAGAGGGAAGAACAATTGAGGATGTACACGTACTTTCTTATGCTGGAGCGCATCTGGGAAGTGTGACAAGAGGTTGACGATTTCAGCAGGGGCCTGACCGGAACTTTGTAAACCATGTTGGGGCATCTGAGTTTTACCCCTGACGATAACTAAATCTCACTAAACCCCCCTGAGGTATTAATATCCGCAGATCCTGCTTGGAAAAAGTTCAGGGAGGCCAAACACCTCGCCAAAGAGTATAGTGCTTGAAAGAGGTGCCGGGATGCGAATTCAGTCTGTTGGTTTCAAACTTTCTTCTAGTGTAATATTTAGAATTAGATAATCTGAAAATCTTCTACTACAAACACCTAGAAATGCCAAAAGTATCTACAATCGCTTGACTAGGTAGAGTAAACATCCTTTCAAATCCAGAGCTGAACTGAACTTTCAAGGAAGTAAGGGGAACTACTAGGGCCAGGAACAAAGGATGACGTTCTGTGGCTACCCTTGGTGGAGAGCTGGGAGCCGCCCCTCTTGGTTACCAGAGTGATTATAATGTCCGGGCAGGGCGGAGGACAAAGCCCTAGGCCAGTGCAGAGTGGGAGGTTAGGACCAAGGACCCACAGTAAATCCAAACTGTTTTTCATCCGGGGAACCTGTGAGTAAAGGGCCAACCCCAGGCCTGGACTGGTGCAGGCCAGCCTCAGAATGACCTGGGTTTCACACAGCACAGTCTCCTTGGGAACCAGAGTGAACATAATTGGGTAAGGCTGTGGGTGTTTCCTTCCTTGCGTGGGAATGCATCTGGTTTGGGTGATTAGCATAGTATAAGATTGGTAGAAAAAAGGAGAGGTGGCTTTTACATATCAAAGTGACCTACAGACATCTAGGCTCTCCTGGGGGACAGTCATACACACCCTAAGTGGGAGAAGGGGCACCAGAGGCTGTGTGCTTAGGGAGCTTCTGAGATGAAGATACCTGCACTTGAAAGCCTTCTTTTCTGTCTGTGAGTCTGATGGCCAGACTTCTCAGTCAATGCAGCTATACTGCTGCAGAGGCAGGTGGAAAAGGCGCCCACCCTGAGGCAGGTCTGGGGTCCGATGTTACCCACCAACATGATCTGAGAACTCCCCAGCTGACACATTAACTCAAAATTAGCTCCAAGCTGTGATACTCCTAAGACACCCGGCAGAACAACTGCAAAACCAGTCTTGAGGGACACACCTTCCATCCTAGCTGCCAGAATTCAAGAGACAAAAGCTCAAGATAAGCTCACAATCCAAAAGTATAAACATATAAGAAAACAATCAATCCATTAGAAGTGAGAATCAGAAAATATACAAAACAGGACTATACCTCCAGAAACTTTGAATACTATAGATAAGCCTATTAAATAAGTATGCTTAAAATAATTAAAGTTATAAAGCAGGAACTAAAAACAAGAGATTAAAAAAAGGTACAGTGAGTAAAAAGAGACAAAAATGAAAAAAAAGTCATTGAAATTAAAACTAAGTAGTGGCATAAACATAAGATTAGACACAGCTCAGGAGACAAAAGAAAATAGAGCTGAAGAAATGATCCTGAATTCATCACAAAGAGACAAAAAGATGAAAATATGAAAGTGAGGTTAAGCAATAGGGAACGATATAAATATGCCTAACATACATCTAATAGGCATTGCTAGAGAACAGACTAGAAAGACCAGGAGAAAGAATATTTGAAGATATTATGTAGAATTTTTCCGTAATTAATGGAAGACAAAAAGCACAAAATCCATCAGGGCAAACGAAACTAAATCTATACTTAGATCATGATGGTGAAAATGGACAACAGCAAAGACAAAGATAAAAATATTAAAACCGATTATCGGGAGGGCACTACCTAAAAAGAAATGATAATTAAACTGATAGTAGACCCTTTAAGGCAACAAGAGAAATCAGAAAGCAATGAAAGAAATATTTTCCTGACCAAGCCCTTACTTAAGAAGAAGAAAAAAGATGGTTTACTCATACCGGTAATAATGATTCTTTACTGAGAGAATCACTAAAAGAAAGCAAAACAAGGAAATTTAATTTCAGGAATAAGGAAACTGAATCCAGAAGGAAGGATTAAAATACAAGAAGCAACGATGAGAACTGCGAAATATGTTGGTAAACCTAAACAGGAAATGATGACGAAGTAGTAATTATAACATTAACGACCACCGTGACAATCACTCTTAGAAACGAAGAAACAAAATGGAAATAAAATAACAGACAATAACAACACACACGTAGCAGAAGAGGGTGTTATATTATCCTAAGGTCCCCGTATTGTTTGAGAGATGCTGATTAACTTTAGACTTTAAGTCAGGAAAATATATGGTAAAAATTTAAGAATTAAACACTATCAGAATAGAAGACAGAAAAAAGAAAATGAAGGGGAAAAAGAAGATAAAAGAGAACGGGATTGATATAATAGAGGGTAGGGGAAAAAAGCACAGTAAATAGGATGCACAAAATAGAAATAAACCCCAATGTATCAATAATAATTGTAAATGTAAATGGGACTAAAGTCACCAATTAAAAGATTCTCAAATTGAATGTAAAATCTATACCCACACAAAATCCAGCTATATGCTATTTATGAGACATATATAGATAAAAATAAGGACATAGAAAGCTGAAAGTAAACAAATAAAAATATATATCAAGCAATACTAATCCTAAGAAAGCTGGCACACTCACATTAACCGCAGACAAAACAAAGACACCTAGACAAAAAGAATTACCAACAACACAGGGAGTCAGAAAATAATGATAAAACAGATAATTTACCAGGACGTTTTTTTAAACCTGGAATCTATGTAACATTGTGGTAAAATATAAATAACATAGAATTTACCATCTGAACCATTTTTAAGTGTACAGTACAGTGGTGTTATGTGCATCCACACTGTTATGCAGCCATCCATCTCTAGGGCTCTTTTCATCTTGCAAAAGTGAAGCTCAGGACCCATTAAACAACAACTCTCCATTCACCAGGAAGTCTTGAACAACACATTGAAGAAGCTTGATGTGATACCACATGGAGAACCCAGTACTCAACAACTGGAAAACACATGCTTTGGAAGATCAAGTCACTAAAAAAAGTAGGTTGGCTTCAGATCTCTCCATGGACACATTTAACTCTCAAAGACCGTGGAGCTATACTTTAAAAATCCTCAAGGAAAGAGAGCATGATGTAAGAATTTTATGCTCAGTCAAGCTGTTGTTGAAATATTTAAGGCAACAAATTCTAGAACACGCAAGAACTGATCAGAGAATATTGTTCTTATGAGCCTGTTTTGAGGACTCTACTAGAGGACAAATCAGAGACAATAAAAAGTAGGGGAGGGCCGGCCCGGTGGGTCAGGCGGTTAGAGCTCCATGCTCCTAACTCCGAATGCTGCTGGTTCGATTCCCACATGGGCTAGTGGGCTCTCAACCACAGGGTTTCCAGTTCAATTCCTCGAGTCCCACAAGGGATGGTGGGCTCCGCCCCCTGCAACTAGCAAGGGCAACTGGACCTGGAGCTGAGCTGCACCCTCCACAACTAAGACTGAAAAGACAACTTGAATCTGAACGGCACCCTCCACAACTAAGATTGAAAAGACAACTTGACTTGGAAAATAAAAGTCGTGGAAGTACACACTGTTCCCCAATCAAGTCCTGTTCCCCTTCCCCAATAAAATCTTAAAAAAAAAAAAAAACGTAGGGGAAAGGGCCGTGAAAGGATTGGTAATGAGCATTGAATCTAATAATTACAGACCTAATACTAAAAACAAAAGAGGGGACAAGGGTAAAAGAACAATGGAAATGTTCTTAACAATGGAGAAATCCTACAATAAAACCTGCGGGGAGGAAACGGGGGAAAAGAAAGTGGCAGGCAGAATAAGAAAGCTGGTTTCCTCCGTCTCTAATTGCTGGGGATACACAGGTGGGGGATGTCAAAGGATATGATGCGAAGCTGAGGAATCAAGGCATCGCCTACGCATATTAAAAGGATAGGCAAACAGTAAGAAAGAATACAATGGACTAGAATCAGGTGCTAATGGAGAGGGAAGGGAGGGAGAAGGAAGGGGACATATACCAATTTCAGCTCTGTTCACAGTGTGGGTCAATAGATACTACCTACAGAAACAGATGATTAATGGTGGAGTTACAGAACCACTAGAGCAAAACCACCAGCTGGAATACACACACACACACACACACACACACACACACACACACACACAGCATGGCGGTGGAGAGGAGAGAGAGAGAGAACTAGAATGAACAGAGAATTTCTTCATAGGCTTCAAAATCGAAAGCAAAACATAAAATGCACGTCTAAGGCCAAATATGTCTGCATATCAGTAAATACAAACGGGCTAAACTTATCTATTAAAATAACCTTTCAGATTACATCACATAACAAAACCCAATTCAAGATCTATTCAGAGACACATCTAAAACAAGGTAATATTTTTAAAAGTTGAAAGCCAAAGATGGGCAAAAGTATAGCAGGCAATTGCAAACAAAAGGAAGCAGGCATTTTGATCATAATATCAATCAAGAGTTGAATTCTAGCCACAAAAAAGAAAGGCTTTTTTTTTTAATGAAGTAGAACAAAAGTGTGGAGAGCAAACTTTGGTAGCTCATAAATAATTACCTATTCATTAATTCTCAGGAACTTACTGTAAGATTCGTAAGGAACTGTTAACAGTTATTACTTCTGGGGAGTGTGCTGGTGGGGTGCAGAGAGAGAAATAATTTCTATTCTTTCTTTGAAACAATTCTTTACTGTTTGAATTCTTGCTAATAGCATGGTTTTACCTTTATAAGAAACAGTAATCAATAAGAAATGAGTAATTATCAGATTGTATATTTAAAAATGAGTATTTTAGCCCTTTCCCATATATTAGCAAGTATATGTCTTATGTCATTTAATTACATGACTTATAGAACTTCTCCTAAGAAAACAAACATGAAATTTTTGTAGGTGCTACTCTAATTTTAGATAATTATAAAAGATGTAAACATAAGTCATACATCTTAAGTTGTGATGCTCGAATTTTAAACAATTGTTAATATTCATATTTAGAACAACATGCAAGTACAAAAGAAGGGAAATATAATAATACTTCATTATAAAGTTTCTTAAATATTTGAAATTTGTCCCTTAAAGCAAGAAGTATGAAGTATTTTTAAGTACTCCTGTCCTTTAATGTATGCATGGTAATACATCTATGTAGTTCCGAGTGTTAAATACACTTAAACAAGTTAAAAATAAATAGTATTCAAAGTAGAGAACAATTAAGAATTTCGGTTAATATTTAAAAACAGGTTCAAGTAAATGAAGTGGCTGACTTTTTTTCAGTATACTTTTTATCACAAAACATTTCTAGGTAAAAACAGAACTATATGTGATGTAGGCGAGTGGCAAAATGAGCATCAGGTACCCACCAACTGCACTGAACTCAAACATTAAAACAAAAGAACCAAACCAGTTAATGTGAAGGGAGGCAAATCCTACACTCTCTCTAGATTTTTTTCATTGTGGTAAAATATATATAACATAAAAATCACCACTTACACCATTTTTAAGTGTGCAGTTCAGTGGCACTAAGTGCATTCATACTGTTGTGCCACCATCACCACCGTCCAGCTCCAGAGCTCTTTTCATCTCCCCAAACTGAAACTCCACACCCATTAAATACACTGACTCCCATTTCCCCCTCTTCTCGCTCCCTGGCAACCACCATCCTATTTTCTGTCTCTACAAATCGGACTGTTCTAGGTGGCTCATATAAATGAAACCATACAGTGTTTGTCTTTTCAACATGGCAGAAGACAGATGAAAATGCTTCTTAGATGGCTTAGGCACCCCTCTGACTTGATGAATATGGAAAGAACTGGAGAGCTGTACTATCTGAGAATGGTGGTGAGATAGCTACATTTCCTTGTAATGGGAAAGGTAGGCAGTGCTTCACACAGAGAGAAATCTAGTTACATCACGGGAAAATGAATGTCAGGTGTTGGTTACATTATAATAAATGACTTTATAGAATTTAAGGTCTAGTATATGGTTTTACTTAGAAAACAATTGGGTTGAAAAGCAGCAATATTCCTTCTTTTACAACTATTTTTGGCAACTAGAAGGATAAATACCTTTTTTAAAAAAGTTCTTATGTATTAGTCATTGTTGCAAAGTGCCTTATATGTGTTATTTACTCATTATAACCGCCCTATTAAGAAGGGACTAGTTTACAGAGAAGGAAACTAAAGTTTATAAAGTCACTTACCCAAGGTTATGTAGGGTCTGCCTGATTCTGCAGCCCATGTTCTGAATCATTCTATCCAGATTGTCTCCCTATAATTAGTGCAACTGGTGTCATTTGCCTTTCACCTGCTGAAGTGTTTCCCAACCATAGCATGTTGTAAAGCTTATCCTAAATCCATGCTACATATGCCCTTATTGGTCCTGTATTGACAGATGGCACAGTTTAGTCACATACACCAAATGGTTCTTTTACTGAACTAATAAATTAGTGATATAGTTCAAAAGAATGAACAAGTATGGTGAAGAAGGGATTAGTGTAGAGAAAACGGGCTTTGGACTCACATAGACTGTAGTTTGAGTCCCTGTGCCACCCCTTATACCATCTTAAACAAGTTATTTGAGTTCTCTAAGCCTCAATTTCCTCATCTATAGAATATCTGAAAATATCTAACATTGTGAATATTAAATGTGTAAATGAGACATTGCAAAAGCTCAGTAATCATTTAATTCTGTAGAGGTCCGCTTCTAGTTCTAGAAGACTCTTGACACATGTATACTTGATTTGAGTTTTTACAAATGCTCTGTTTATTAATTCAACAAATATTTATTGAGCACCTACATTGTTCTAAACCAGACACTTACAATTCTGGTAGAGATTATGGTAAGGATCTTAAAAGGGACATAGCTTTTTTTTTTATTATTATTCCATAAAACCCCTCTATTTAGTTCACAAAGTAATTTCATTTGCATTACATAGTGTTAAACCAAAATTCACATGGTCTTTCCTGAAGTGTTCTCCTCAGACTTCATCTACTCTCACACCACGCTCTGTGGTGATCGCCCCTTCTCCAGGGCTGTGCAAACATTGGATCTAGGCAGATGCTTACACACTTCAACTTGAGCCCTGATAGCTCCTCCTGAGCTCTTGTTGGTATTAACGTCTGTGTGTCTATAATGAATTCATCATTCCCTCTTCTTCACCCCCTGCCACCATCAAAGTTAGCTCTTCATCATCCCTAACCTGCATTGTCAGTGGCTTCAAACCTCAAAAAAATTTTTTTGCTACCGTGTTTCCCTGAAAATAAGACCAGGTCTTATATTAAGGTTTGCTCCAAAAGATGCATTAGGGCATCTTTCAGGGATGTCATTCTGAAAAATCATGCTAGGGCTTATTTTCCGGTTAGGTCTTATTTTCAGGGAAACACGGTATCTTTTGTTCCCTTGTCCACAATTAATGTTCTTCCATATACAAAGGGTGCCAAAAAAATGTATACACATTTTAAGAAAGGAAAACTATATTAAAATTGCAATACTCTGGAAATGAAGATTGGTATAGCCACTATAGAAAGCAGTGTGGAGGTTCCTCAAAAAATTAAGACTAGAATATGACCCAGCTATCCCTCTCCTGGGTATCTACCCAAAAAATCTGAAAACATTTATCTGTAAAGATACATGTGCTCCAATGTTCACTGCAGCTTTATTTACGGTGGCCAAGACATGAAAACAACCAGTGTCCTTCGATAGATGATTGGATAAAGAAGATGTGGTATATATACACAGTGGAATACTATTCTGCCATAAGAAAAGATGAAATAGTGTCATTTGCAAAAAAATGGATGGATCTTGAGACTATTACGCTAAGCGAAAAAAGTCAGACAGAAGAAGCCGAGAATCATATAATTTCACTGATATGTGGTATATAAAACTGAAAACAACAAAGAAACAAGACAAACAAATGAAGAAACCAAAACTCATAGACACAGACAATAGTTCAGTGGCTACCGGAGGGTAAGGGGATAGGGGGCTGGTAGATGAGGGTAATGGGGGTCAAATATATGGTGATGGAAGAAGAACTGACTCTGAGTGGTGAACATACAATGTGATATATAGGTGATGTAATACAGAATTGTACACCTGAAACCTACGTAATTTTACTAACAATTGTCACCCCAATAACCTTTAATTAAAGAAAAACTGCAATAATATATACCAATAACAAAAGATGAACACAAGTCACGTTTGACTTCTGCAATTACAAAAGATGCTCAAAGTGGTTCCCATCTGCATCCAGACACTTCTGATTACAGCAAACTACTGCTTGAGCAATGCTGACCGAAGTGTTCACTTGTATACATTTTTTTGGTGCCCCTGGTACTGTTCAGATCTATTCCTTCTCGTCCATTTCTTCCACCCTCATTACTTCTAACCTAGGCTATCAAAAGACATTTGATGCTGCTTTCATTTGTTGAAAGCATAATTATAAAGCCACAGAGTGAACCTGTGAAAATCCTAACGAGAATATGACAAACAAATAAGGAAAAGAAAACAGTGAACTATAGACTAGAAAGGCTCAATACATCTCAGTCTTCAAGAAAGGAGATGCCAAGGAGCGTAATAACTATCGTATTATTACTCTAACTTCCCACACAAGTAAAGTAATGCTCAAGGTGACGCAACAAAGGCTTCTACCTTAGATGGAAGAAGAAATGCTGGATGTTTGAACAGGATTAAGGGAAAAAAAGAGGCTCTTCAGACCTAATAGCAGTTATTTGCTGGATACTGGCGTGGTCCTAAGAATTTCAGAAGAAGGTTGGTCTACATTTTATGGCCCACAGGAAAGCCTTTGACGGCATCGATCATGAAAAGCCATGGGCTGCTCTGAAAGAAATGGACACACGTCAGCAGCCGACTGTCCTGATGTGTAGCCTGTGTGGTGGCCCGGAAGCCGCTGTCAGGACAGAAGATGGAGACAGAATGGCTTCCCACAGGCAAAAGCGTCAGACAGGGTGCATTTTATCTCCTATTTGTTTAATCTGTACACAGAAAACATCATAGGAAAAACTGGGCTAGACTCAGAGAAAGGAGGAGTGAAAATTGGTGGAAGAAATATCAATAACTTAGGATATGCAAAGGACGCCATCTTCCTGGCAGAAAGTAGCAATGGCCTGAAATGACTTCTGATGAAAGTGAAAGAGTAAGTACCAAAGCAGGACTGCATTTGAACATCAAGAAGACAAAAATCATGACTACAGAAGAAACACACAACTTTAACATAGACGATGAAGACATGGAAATTGTTAAAGCTTTTGCTGACCTTGGTTCAATCATCAATTCAAATGGAGATGGCAGCCAAGAAATCAAGAGAAGGCTGAGACTCAGACGGGCTGCACTGGAAGGATGAGGAAAGATCGCCAACAGCAAAGAGGTGTCTTTGAAGACCAAGGCTAAGGTCATCCACGCCCTCGTCTTCCTAATTGTTGTGTGTGGATGAGAAAGAAGACTGACAGGAAAACCATTCATTCATTTGCAAGGTGCTGCTGAAGGAGAGCTCTACAGATACCCTGGGCTGCCGGAAAGATGGACGCGTGGGGTCTAAACCTGAAACATCGCTGGAGGCAAACATGACAAGCCTGAAGCCGTCCTGCTTCTGGTACATCATGAGAAGGCAGGGCTCTTTGGAACAGACAATAATGCTGGGACCAATAGAAAGCAGCAGGGAAGGAGGAGGCCCAAATGCGAGGTGGATGGACTCCATAAAAGAAACCGTAGGCACGCGCCTACAGGAGCCTCAACATCCTGCTGAGGACAGGGCGTTGTGGACATCACTCATTCACAGGGTTGCACGGGTCAAGCTGACTGCATGTAACACACATGATTATAAAGACTCTGGCAAACAAGGGCACTATGACAGAGTAACTGCACAGGACCTTAAAGTAACTGAATGCAATATATGCTACTACGTCACATTCTAACCAGGTACAAAAGTATACATGAGAGGACAAGGATAAAATGCAAAGATGAACACGGTTCAGTTGTTAGTAATAGGAGGCTGGGTGGTTTACTACAGAGACCAATTAAAGTACCTGACATACGCATAGCCTCTCTTGAGGGAAAATTCTCGAGGCAGCCATGTCACCCTCCTTTCTTCCCACCCTTATCCACAAGTACAGGCTAAACTAAGGATGGACCCCTGACCTGACCTGAGGATAGCCTAACAGTCTTTCAGGTAGTCTGACATGAAAAACTGCCCCCAAAAGAGAAGAGCTGCACTAGGAATTTGAATTAGAAAATGTAGAGAAAATAGGGCAGGTAGTAGTGAAAACTTCGCACAGAGGATGTGGTGAGAAAGGCCATAGTGTGAGACATTAATGACGAGGAGCCAGGAGCAAGCTGAGGTTACCAGTCTGCCAATTACAAAGAGCAGGGAGAAAGTATGAGATAGAGACAAGAAACAGAAGTGAAAAACCTGGCTGGTGGCAGGAACAAAGGGAGACGCCAATGCAAAGAGATTCACCGAGTCATGTTATTGGTGTAGTATTAGCGTGTAGGACTTGGCTCTGCCCTTTACCAGCTGTGGGACCTTGGGCAAGTAGTCCTTTACCGCCCCACGCCTTTATTTGCTCATTTGTGTAAAGAGGAGCTCCCATCTTACTGGGTGGTTGGGAGGCCTGAATGAGGAATGTAATAGCGCTTGGCACACAGAAAGCACTCAATAAATGTTATTACTATCTTCTGCATCATCATTATCCAAAAGCTCCTGCTGCTAAGGTTCCTGAAGTTTCCCTGAACCAAAATGCTATGTGGTTACAGAACTTCTACCTGTTCCAGATAGACTATGCTTCTGATTCTTGGATTTAATGAAAGAGCTAATTGCAAACAGATTAATTAGCTTACTATTAGGGAGAAATGTTATCATCACTAGAAATACACATATCTGGTCCCTTGGGTCTCCAAGTTGCTCACTCAAGAAAAGCATTAAGAAAATCAATGAATTAGAAAGTAACTATGAAAATAATTGTTGATGTCCTCAATCTGAACACTTTGCTCAAAATTCTCCTTTCTGAAACCTTTCCTTTCTGACAATCACTTCATTGGCTTCCTCTTTCCTTATCAGTTAAGTATAAGATTCTGATTGTATTTTGTTCTATATTATTCTCCAGTTGGGTTATCTTTTGTTTTTCTTGAATTTCTTCATGTGTTTGTCCCATCTCACCTATCAGAGTATGAACTCCAGAGAACAGGGACTTGTCTCTTCCATTTCTTTTGTGATGGCATTGGTGCGTAATGGAACAAGCAGGAGGTTTGAAATAAGATGATACAGATGCTAGAGCCAGCCCCTAACTCTCACTTCCTACATCTCTGTTTGTATACGTCACTAAAACCTGTCTCAGACTCCAGGGTATTTTCTATAAAAAGGAAATGATGCCTATCTGATTTCAAAGCCCATGTGATTTTTCACTCTGCTTCTCTGACTGACGGATGCCACTCACGGAGAGTTCTGCAGTTCCATCCTCAGGCACATGCAGTACGGCTCACATGCAAACCTAAACTACCACACGGAGAGTGATAACTACTGCTAACGTCAGTTAGCCACCTGATCTGGGTTTGTGAAGGGCATTACCTTCTAACAGTTTATCTTTAAAACAGTGGTTTGAACCAGCTTCCAAGTCATGGTATTTCATCACTTATCATAAGCTATCATAGTTTGCCCCCTGGCAAAGCAAGTTCATTAATCTGAAGTTAACTTGTCACCACTCATCGGCAGACTTTGAGCTTTTACCTGGCCACAGAAGAATGTGACTTCATATTTATAGTTCTGACATGCATATGATTTAAAGCAAAAAGCTCATCTGGCTGCACTTGTGATTTCAGCTTAAAACTCCTTCTTCTCCTTCCCCCAATAATATATGACAGAACAAGCAGCATAAATTAAACAGAAACCTTTGTAGGTCATATTATTCATTCTCTTTTGCAAAATAATATCAATATGATAGTAGTAGTAATAATAATAATAATGTTTTCTATAAATTACCTAAGTAAAATATTCAGGATTCTAACTACTACATCTCAACAAGATAGAATACTAAAAATATCACAATGTCAAATTCACTTACTTGACATTTCTGACGCAGCTGTCGTAGTTCTTTTATAACTGGGGCTAAAGCTGACTTCTTTTCAGATACCAGTGAATTCAGTTTTTTTACCTGTCATTTAAACAAAACATATCACATCTAAAAACAGAATTCAAAAGAACAAAAATACTCCATGCAAACAGGTATTTACTGAAGTGTTATATATACGTAAGAGTAAAAAAACTATAAATTACTTCAGTGCCAAACAATGGGGAAGTGATTTAGTAAATCTTGATTCCTTAGTAAGATGGAATGCCATTTAACTATTCAAAATGTCAGTTATTAAGACTGCAAACCAATATGGGGAAATATTTATAATCTAACATTGAATAACCAAAACAAATTACAAAATTGCCTATATACAACTACAATCATGTTATATTATGTAAAAAACACATAATTACGTAGTTTATATAAAATATACACAAACATGGATGAAGCGATATTAAAAACGGTTAATAACCTGAATGGCATGAGGAATGACCAATCACAATGGACACCAGCCATAGAGGTGAACAGGGTCTCGGAGGCCTCTGCTGTGCTAAATGTTCATCTTTTTAGGAGTTAAGACTGTAGTGATATCCAGGGGGTTCTGGGCGAGTGGCCAATATGGACAAGACAGGCAGAGGTGGGTATTCTGAGAATTTGGGGCAGAGCTATTTACCAGTAAGTAAGGAAAGATTTCAACATTTTAATGTCTGATGAGGCTGTACCAGTGAATTCTAGTTAAATAGCAGCCTTGAATATAAAAAGAGACTAAGGACATACATAAAAATAAAATGATTTTATTAGTTAGGGTAGTATGATTTGGAAAAACTTATTTTTTATCTTGAATATTTCTTTATGTTGTATAACTTTTACACACCTCAAAAAACACAAAATATATAAACTGTTATAAGCTGAACAATCTTACTAAAATGGAAAAGTTCAAAACAGATTGATAGAATATAAAGAGATGAAAGAATATAAACAATGTGCAGAAGTGAAAATTTGAATGTTTCACTGAAAACAGGACAAACACAAAAATATCTGCATTCTAGCTACACAATAAAAATTTTAAAAAACCTAAAAAAAATGTGTAATCACCATTTCAGACATGTCATCCAGTGTTCGTCCTTTCATTTCATCAACTTCACTCTTCAGTGCGGATACTCTTTCTAGCTCTTCTTGAGTGTAACTATATCCAGATATACCCTTTTTCTCCTCAGTAGTTTGCTAAAAGTAAAGAATAAAAATAGGTGTCAAAAATGGGATCCACTCAGCTTCCTCAAAAAATTACGAATAGAATTGCCATATGACCCAGCAATCCCTCTCCTGGGTATCTACCCAAAAAATCTGAAAACATTTAGAGATAAAGACACGTGTGCTCCAATGTTCATTGCAGCTTTGTTTACAGTGGCCAAGACATGGAAACAACCAAAATGTCCTTCGATAGATGAATGGATAAAGAAGTTGTGGTATATATACACAATGGAATACTATTCGGCGGTAAGAAAAGATGATATAGGAACATTTGTGACAACATGGATGGATCTTGAGAGAGTAATGCTGAGCGAAATAAGTCAGACAGAAAAAGCAGAGAACCATGTGATTTCACTGATATGTGGTATATAAACCAAAAACAACAAAAGAACAAGACAAACAAATGAGAAACAGAAACTCATAGACACAGACAATAGTTTAGTGGTTGCCAGAGGGTAAGGGGGGTGGGGGTGGGGGGTGGGAGATGAGGGTAAGGGGGATCGAATATATGGTGATGGAAGGAGAACTGACTCTGGGTGATGAACACACAATGGGATTTATAGATGATGTAATACAGAATTGTACACCTGAAATCTATGTAATTTTACTAACAATTGTCACCCCAATAAATTTAATAAAATAAAATAAAATAAAATAAAAAAAGTCAAACCAAGAAAACTCAGATGAACTGGCACCCACAATGGAAACAGCTTTGCTGTTTGAGAGATTACTTTGATTTTAACTATTCTATGACAACCTAGGCACAAACAAATATGGAACAAGCCTGCAGACAAACTTCCATATAGAACCTTCCCTGGATATTTCTTTCCAAAGCTCCATGGAAGTGATTGCTTAGAAATTTCTGTCCAGCAGGCCATGATAAATACATATTTTACAGTCAATCTCTTGGTATGATAATTTTGCTCATATTAACTAGCTAGTCAAAAGAAAAAACTACTTAGAATTCAACTTTTAATTCCACCAAAGTCAGCATGCATAAAAAAGTTAGTGCTTACTGCTACATTAAAAATAAATGAATCAGTTCATATGACATCTCTAATT
The DNA here is from genome assembly GCF_036562045.2 of Rhinolophus sinicus. Lineage (NCBI taxonomy): Eukaryota > Metazoa > Chordata > Mammalia > Chiroptera > Rhinolophidae > Rhinolophus > Rhinolophus sinicus. Next base: position 33,644,244 of record NC_133765.1, read on the forward strand.
AATCAGAAAAAATTAATTTCATGGTTTTTTCCAGCAGAAACAATGACTTCATTATAAGGCTATAACCCATAAACCTCCTGGCATTTGGACTTTTGGTACCCAAAGATAATACTGTATTACCAGTTGATGTTGAATGCTTTCATGACGTTGCTTAAGCAGTTCTTCTGTCCTCTGCAAGATACCAAACTCAGCTTTAAATTCAGCTATTATCTGATGCTTCTTTTTGAAAACTGTACTCTTGCTTCGAAGTTTACTGACATATCGTTTGAACTGTAAAAGAATACAAAATGTAGTCTAATGAGTAGAAATGTAATTGCTAAATAGCTTGTATTATCTCAGTATATTAGAACATTTTTCTTTTCTATTGTCTAATATATGTGAGGTCTGACTTTGGGTGAACACAACAATGCAATATACAGATGATGTATTATAGAATTTTACCCTTGAAACTTATGTAACTTTATAAACCAATATCACCCCAATAAATTTAATAATTTTTTTTTAATTAGAAAAAAAATAAGAAAATAAAACTTGGAAAGACTAATTGCTCAATTAAAATACTTTGTGTATGTTTTCATTTTTTGGACCTCTTTAAATATTGTAAATCCTTTTGTAAAAGCTATTCATTTGGGGCTTTACAAATAAAGATTAGGAAAACAAACTCAACCCTCCAAAAGTAAAAAGGTTTAAAAAAGAAAAAGAAAAAGAGGAATAACAATCTGGTTGTGGTCTTAATCACGGTATCTCTTATGTACTGTATTATTTTGGTAGCGTTGGATCTACTGGGATTAACAGCGCCAACCAGAAGTCAATATTTGTAGCCACTATTTATCATTTAAAAATGTACTGTGAGTATCTATTTACTCTCAGAAGCATCTGAGATTGGGGTGAAACTCATCCCAAATGTTAAAAAGCTAAGAATATTCCAAGTTAGTGGGAACCCATAGTTGCTTAATTCAGCTATTTACCTACTAATGATATTAAAGTTATAATTGCTCTATTGAAATGGAAAGACCCCATTATTAAGTAAAACCAACCAGAGTTTGGAAAAGCAAATAAATTAAATAAAGGAATTCATTTGATAAGTACTACTTATTAACTATTAGGTACTAGGTCCTGTGCCAGACACTGAGAGTACAACCCAGACAAGATACTCACAGGTCCTGCCCTCATCAAGCTTAAGGAATTAAGTGGGTAACCGGTATTTACAACCATCGTGAACATTATGAAGAAGTAAAGGGGCTCTGAAAATAAATAATAGGAGTTTAACATGGGTTGGGATGAAGGTAGGAAAGGTGGGGTTGGGATTTAGGGGATGTGGGTTATGGCAATCTTCTCAAAATAATTATATTTTAACCAAGACTAAAGATGTAGGAGCATGTTAGAGGAAGGAGAAAGAGGCAGGGAAGAGCATTCCAGGTAAAGAAAACAGCAGGGGTAAAGGTCGTGAGGCTCTGGCTCAATATGAAAAGCAAATGCCAGAAGCAAATGTGAGAAATTTCTGGTATTTCTGAAACAGAACATAATACTTAAAAAAATCACTTCCTCTTATGTAATATTAGTACTAATGATTTTCAGATATTGTTTACTATATAAGTTTTACTGCTCTAACCGTCATTTTATTAACTGCATTATAAAGAAAATGTCCATAGTAAGAATCCGGCCTATTAGGTTTAAACGCATCACTTGAAAACAAAAGCTTCCGTATTACCCCATATTACCTAATATACGATAATTCTTTGTGAATCTTAGCCTTTTTAATGCCCAGTCCTTCTAAAGGCTAATTTTTTTTTTTGGGGGGGGGTATTATAAATAGTTTTATAAATAATAAAAGTAATGGATATATTTCTGAAATTTTAGAAAAAAGGAAAAATTCCCTCAAAGCCACTATCCCAATGGAAGCTCTATTGCCATATTGGGTTGTTGTTTTTTTGGTTTTTTTTTCAGCTACAGCCTTGATCACATTTATTCTTCACCTTGGTCGCCCTGGTCTCAACTCAGATTGGGGTTTGATGCTGGGGGAGATTTCCTCTTCTTGACCTTGACTGGAGAGGACTTTGCCCCAGGCTTCTTGGCCTGGACTGTGTTCTGTCTCATCCTGGGCGATGAAGAGTCCATCGTGTCCTCACTGGAAGGTGCTTCCTGCCTGGGGTCACTGTAACTGTCCTCACTCTCCAGGTCTTCCCAGCTGTGAGGCCTGGACTGACATCCTGGCCAACTAACTCCCTTGGCCTTATCGATCTGCTCAAGTCTGGAAGTGAAGATTCCGATTTAACTGGGTTTTTCTTCTTAGTCAGCTTGCCCTTCTTGACTTTTTTCTTCAGCTTTGCCTTCTCCTCCAAGTCCTCCTCCTCATCTTTCTCTTTTTCCTTTTCCTTCTTGAAAACCTTGCTGCCCTGGGACTTCCCGTGTGGGGCTCTCAGAGCGCCAGATGGTGATGGGAGCTGCCTAGTCTGGGCACCCGTGACTGTGCCGTTGCCTATGCCTGCGTCGGGGGGTGTGGTGGCCCACCTGGGTTGGGATGGGAGGCTTGCTCTCTTCGTCCTCCTCCTCCTCCTCCTCCTCACCTTTCTCTTCACTTAGGTCATCTGCCCCACACTTATGGTGGGTGGGGGTGGGTCACTGCCTGTAGCTTTGGCACCAACCATACCAGAACCACTCCACCTACTCTACCCCTGGGATGAGCTCAAAGGAAGGGGTCTGGATGATGTTGAAACAGGTTGAGCCCACCTCTCGGGAGGAGGTTGGGCCTACATCTCAGGAGCCACTGCTTTCTGTCTTCTCTACACACTCCTTCCCCCTAGAATCCCAGTTGCAGTGCAGGCACATGCAGGTTGTGGTGGCCACAGCCAGTGGCGAAGGGGTGGGCGAGGTGCCTGGTGCACTGCTTGTGTTTCCAGCAGCACCTGTCAGCATCCTTGGATTCACCTTCAGAGGAGAAGGTAGATGCCACAGTGCTAGACGCCACGCGCAGTTGTCCTCTTTCCCTGCTGGGGAGCCTGTTTATATCCCTGCGGCTCTCCTCCCAGACGTTGGCACTGTCCTCAGTCTTTTTCTTTGTCTACCTTTCAACTGTCCTTGTCGTCCCGACCCACATCACTCTCAGCCCAGTTCGTCCTCTCTACAAGACTCTTCCTGCAGAAGTCTGACCCTGAACCTCAGCTTGGCCAAGCCGACTGTAAATGCTAATCTCAGCCCTTCACCCCCTTCCGTCTCGTCCTCGTGCTTGCCCAACCCTTTCACCACCTCCCCTGCCAGATATTTTTTTTTTTTTTAATTTTAAGGCTAAATCTCCAGTCAGTAATTCTAAATTTGTAAGGTAGTAAAATAGAAAATACAACATTTCTAAAATATAGGTACTTTATTTTCTTAAAGATTTGACTCATTCCTGAGTATACACAGAATATCCTTAAAAATAGTTAAGATTAAAAATTCTTCACATAAAAATAACCTTCTAATTCCTAGTTTAGACATCATTTTAAACTTGACTTATACTTTGAAAGAAATAAAGAACACATTGTGTTTTAAACCAAGTTCAAAATATTTTTCTATCCATAATGAAGTTAGTTTTAATATTAAGGAATCCAGCCCCCACACCGTAAATTATCAATGGCTGGATTACAGTAACGGTTTTAAAAATTTTAGTCATACCAATGTACCTAGAGCCTAATAACTTGCAATTTTTCCTTTTAAAGAATAAATGTGTAAGCCTGACATAACCACAGACTTAGAATCCCTAGAGTAACTATATGTTCTATTAAAAGTGTCCTGGGCAAAATGCCCAGAATGAAATCAACCCTGTTCATCTGCTATCCTCTGTATTATCTAGGCTAATTTTCTCCTTCTCCATCTTGCATGCTGCAGAACTATTTTTAAAAGCTAAAAGCTATAAACGTTTTTGGTGAAAGAACAAAACCCACCAATTACTCAATGTGCTCTATGCTGATTGGTTATTACTTGACATTCATTGGACGAACTACCTAAAGGAAGGGTAGTTGGGGTCAGATTAATGAAGTTCCATACAATCAAGCAACAGGTGGCCATCAAAGCACTCGAAGGGCTCTACTATTATACCCCAAGTGATATGGAGGAAAGAAAACACATTACCAATGTGTTTCTTTCATTGGAAGTTTCTTCAGTTAAAAAAACAGACAACAGGCCCAAAAGGAGTCCCTTGTGCTCAGCCCCACTCACCAAACTAAGACTTAATACCTAACTTAATTATAGTTTCAGCCTCTCCCAGGAATGGAATCCTAAACCAGTCAATCAGGAATTACCTGGTCAGCACTAATAAGGTAATCTGCTAGATCCCCGACATCCCCTGAAGGAAGGTGACCTTGCCACAAACAATCCACTTTTTGCTAGTATAACTTCCTCGTCTGTTCCCTTCCGCCTGTAAAAGTCTTCCACTTTGTAAAGCTCCTCGAGCTCCTCTCTATCTGCTAAATGGGATGCTGCCTGATTCATGAATTGCTGAATAAAGCCAGTAACATTTAAAAAATATACTCAGTTGAACTTTGTTGGTTAACACTTCTAACTATAATTTGGATTTAGATTATTTCTGAATTTTCAATTATAAAAATAAAACCATGAGAAACATATTGAAGATAAATCTTCAGACATGTTTGCTTAATCATTTCTATCGGGCATATTTCCAGAAATGGTTAAAAGGAAATAGGGTTTTGATACATCCTGAGAAAATGCCCTTCAAAGATGATTTATAGTACTTTCTATAATTGTCAATTTTATAAATAGTATCTTACTTTTTATTTGCATTTCTTTATGAAGGAACTTCACTTTTTCATCATGTTCATTGTGCATATGTGGGGATTTTTTTTGTAATGATATGCCTGTCTTTGGCTCACTTTTTTATTTAAGTCTTTGACGTTTTCCTGTGGGTCTGTAACAGCAACTCTCTAACTTTTTGGTCTCAGGAGTCTTTTATATACTTTTAAAATTATTGAAGATCTCAAAGGGACTTTATTTATGAGATTTGCCGGCATGGCAAATTTAAGGGAAAATAATTAAATTTTCAATTAACAGACCCCTTACAGCATAACATATACAAATCAATTTCAATTGGATTATAAACTTAAATATGAAAGACAAAACTAAAAATCTTTTAGAATATAGGAAAATATCACTACAATTTTGAGATAGGAAAAGATTTCTTAAACAAGACACATAAAAAAGTATACACCGAAAACAGATTGATAAACTTAACTTTCCTAAAATTAAGGACTTTGGTGCATCAAAATATATATTAAGAGATTAAGACTATAAGTCATAAGTTGGGAGAACATAGTTACAATACAGTAAGGATTTGTATCCAAAATATATAAATTAAACCTACAAATCAATGAGAGAAAAGCAGATAATCTAATAGAAAAATGGATAAAATACTTGAATAGGCACTTCATAGAAGAGAAAGCCCAAAATGGCCAACAAACATATTAAAACTGTTCAACCTCATTAGTATTCAAATTAGTAACAGAAATTAATACCACAATAAGATACCATTTTAATACCTTCACAATCAGCAAAAAGAAAAAGTTCTTCAACGCTAATTTTGGTAAAGATGCGGAGGAAGTGGCACGCCTATACACCAGTGGGAGTGGTGGATATAGAATTTAGAACAATAGATTGGAAAACAATATGGCATAGATACTAAAGTTGACATTGTGCTCAGCCTATGCCCACCAACTCCACTCCTAGGAATAGCAAGTCTTTTCAAACTTATCTATAGTGTTGGGCCAGTTTTTTAAAATTTCTAATTATTTGTGAACTGGATACTTCATAAGATAATAAAAATGTTTAGATAATATCAAATAACTTTCTAAATGCCTCCTCTCAACTTAAATGGTTGTGGATTAGTAACCAACAGTTTGTGGACTAGAACTGGTCTTCAGACCACACATTGAGTAGCACTACTCCAGAGCAGAGCTTCCTAAATGGGGTCTATCCAGTATACTCATGTGTGTTATATGTGTGCCAAGATATTAATTCACTCAGACTTCGCAGCAGCATATGGGCAAGATATTATAAAGCACTCTCAAACTGGTCATGCTCAGCTATAAGCAGCCTTGTCCTTTTACCTCAGTATGCTAAGCAATGATCATTTTCTGTATGTGTCACATGCAAAAATAGTTAGGAAACACTGCCCTGGAAAAAGTCTTGTTCATGGTCAGTGGGAGACATACATAAGAGTGCTGACAGAAAACTGCAATAGCAAAAAACTGGAAAACAAGCCACAACAAATTATTCACACATGTATATTCACACATGTATGTTCATATGTTATAGTATAGAGAATATATAGAGAATATATAGAGAGTATGCTTCCATTAGTATTGCTTAGATAAACTAAATAATATATTGTGTACAGATACAAGGGGGTCGTCAAACAGTAAATAAAAGAGAAATTGGATGGAATAGGGGAGAGGCACACAGGGAATCTCAAAGTTTCTTTTTTAAAGCTGAGTGATAAATATATATATTTTCATGACCTTATTATTCTTTACTCTTTACATATAATACACACACAAACACATTTATAAACACAATTTCACCTACACTTACATAACACAATATAAAAAAATCAAACACTTAAAAAAGTAAATAAACATTAAAGAATCAATCTATAAGGTCCCAAATCTAACCAATGAGTCCCAGGAAAAGCAAACAGAAACAAACAAATGAAAAAGTAGAAACAATACAAGAAAATTCCCAGAAGTAAAGGACATAAGATTCTAAATTAATAGGACCAGTGGAATGTCCAGCTCAATGAAAGAAAAAAAGTTATACTTAAGCCCATAATCTTAAAAATTTAGAAAATCAGAAGTAAAGAGAGGATCCCAAAATTTCCAGAATAAGTAAAATAACAATAATAATAAGAGTGCACATCAAAGGACTGGGAATCAGAACAGCCTCAGACAGCAAAAATGAATACTAGAAGACAAGAGAACACCTTCGAAATTCTCAGGGAGAAAGATTTTCAACCAGAATTTATTACCTAGTCAAACTATCAATCATGTATGAGAATGGAGTAAAGACAGTTTCAAACAAGCACGATTCTCAAAAATTTATCTTCCAAGTATCCCTTTTAAAGAACATTCTCTGTTACAACAAGGAATTAACCAAAAAAGCAGAAGACTTGGGATGTAGAAAGTAGGGGGTCCAAAACAGGAGAGTAGGAAGAGAAATTCCCAGGATAATGACAGTGAAGCTCCAGATTACAGTTGTATAGCAAGCCTAGTAATTTACCTCCTCAGACTGGAACTGAAGGATGAGAATGGCCCCAGGAAGAATGAATCCAAGGTTTAAAAAATGTAACTAACAGATTACTGCGTATGACCATATGCTATATTAAGAGAAACAGTACAGTTCTCTGGAGCTGAGTGAGTGATAGATACATAAAAAACTAACCAAACAAAAATAAAGTAAGGTTACAGTATCAATTTAGGGAAAAAAACGAAAGTATGAGAAAGGATATATAATCATAGTATACTACGTGGCTCAGCTATATATAATATGTTTATACAGAAGGTTTATTTATAAAAAAATGTATACACATTTTAAGAAAGGAAAAAACTGTATTAATTGTAATACTCAATATATACCAATAACACAAGATGAATACAAGTCATGTTTGAGTTCTGCAATTACAAGAGGTGCTCAAAGTGGTTACCATCAGCGTCCAGACACTTCTTATTATGGTGAACTACTGTTTGAGCATAGATAGCATCTCTTAAAATGTGTATACATTTTTTTGGCACCCCTGGTACAATCACCATAATTAACATATTAAATAATGATTTAACAAAAAACTATAATTATATTGGGAGGCTATAGAAAAATGGATGGATGGGTTTAGGGTGTAGATGGGGAACAGGAGTAAAGGGCTAAATTCTCATTACCTATGGAAGTGTGTCTAAAACTGAAAAAAAAAAAAAACCAACAAGGAATTTTGGCATAAACATGTTATTTAGAAACATACAGGTAAATTCTAGAAGAAACAACTAAAAGCATTAGGAATAGTTGCCTCAAGGAAGCACAAACTTGGAAGTATGGAAAAGGACCATTACTTTCATTATGTGCTTTATAGTACTGTTTTATTTTTTAAACTACTTATTTGTATGAATCAAAGAAACTATAATTAAACTAAAAGAACAACTCAAAAAGCCCATCACCAACAAAACCTAACAGCTGACAGATTTCATTTTGAATAGACTTTAAGTATTAAAAATTAAATGTACTCATAATTCTGTGTTGCATAACTTCTATGAACAAAAATTCACCAATAATTTCATTTAGAACTTAGTCACTAAAGGTCCTAGGAGCAATACAACAGTCACAGAGGCAGTTCAGAAACTTATTAAGATCATGGGCTTTGCAGTCTGAGAAACACAATTTCAAATCGTGGCTCCCCCACTTAAAGTGACATTGGGCAAGTTACTTTTTTTTCGTCTTTACATATCAATTTTTTCAACTGAAAAAAAAAAGGAGCTAACAATGCTTGGAGTGATGTGAAACTGTATGTAACGCAATTAGCACAATTCCTAGTGCAACAGAAGCTATCATTGTAACAATTATGCCAATAATAGTTTAATCAAATGAAACAAAATTTTGACCTAAGTGTCTGCAATTATTAACAATCATAATTGCTACTGTTTAGTCGCCAATTCTTGAATATCCTTTATTACTGTGTAAAGGGTTCTTATAGCCTTTGAGAATCAAAACATATGTTAAACATTATACAACGAATATTTGTCTATAATAAAACTAGATAGTTTTTAAATAAGACCTACAAATGTACTAAAATTCTATAAAAATTGAATAATGGATAATGATTAATAATGTCTGTCATTCTGTTTGAATACAGTTAAAGAGTACCTAGAAAATGAGATAATCACCATTCTTTCTATGTACTAAAGAAATGTCAAGTAATTCAAATAAACAGAAAAGTAAAGATCTAGGTGTGATGAATACTCCTTAGAACTAAAATAGAATAATCCCTACTGCAAGCAACTACACATCAGTCTACACACTCTGAGTACAACTATGTGAAAATTTTGTATACATGTCTATAAACCAAGATTAGGAGAGAATTAAGAAATTAAAACAGCTGTTGTGTTGGGCAGGCAGAGTTATAGTGAATTATCTGATATTTATTTCTTAAGTATTTAAAAAATTTAAAAATATTGTTGAAGGAACTCTGGAATAGGAAATGTGTGATGAATGCTTGGAGCATTAAGGGAAAAGCTTTCTATAGTGCACTACGGCAGGTCAATTAAGTAAATATATCATTAAAATGACCTGCGAAGCTTGTCACTGTACAGGAAGGCCCATTATAGCAGCCATTACTAATCATGTAGACCAATATACATTTGTAATCTAAATTTGTCATTTATGAAAGAGCAGCCATCATTTTAGATGCTGAGATCAGTAAGATTAATGCTTTCTAGTGCTAGCTTCTGGCTTTGGGACCAGTTTTACAGACACAGCTCCTTTGTGATCAAAAGGGAATGTGACAGATGTTCTTTCTCCTCTTGTCCACTTAACATGTTTTTGAACCTTCAATAGAAATGATTAAAATCTGGGCTAGCTATTTTAAATGGACAAGGCAACTTCTTTCCCTAAGTGTGTAACCATTTCCAAATGCTTTCAAAGCTGATCTGGAACTCAAAAGTATTATTGGATTCCAGACATCATTCTGGATATTTATGTGGAAACAAGAATCTCTGCTCCTGCTGCAAATTTTCCACCTCAATACCTCAATACCTGGCGTGAAAATATTTCCACAGTAATCAGCTGTGAGGACTTTACAAGACAACACTATAATAAGGACTTCATATCGTCAAGAACCACAAAGAGCTATTTTTCTCTTTCAAAAGCACTATTCCCCTTTTACAGAGAAGGAAACCTATAGAGAAATTACTACAACTCACCAAAGTTCAGCAAGTTAGAAAAACTGAACTAGAATGAGTACTTTTATCCTATTAGTTCAACATCCATGCTCTTTTCCATTTCTTAATTAAATCACATCTTTGTCAGTGATTTCATCAAAAGATTTTAAAGCATGGAAACCCACAAAAATAGGCCCCCAAGAATTAGGTATGAGATGACATAACACCAACTGTTCAAGAGTAGCATGAAAACACCCAATGGCCACATTTTTTTTCTGCCCACTTGTCAGTGTCTTGTATTCTGTCTGAATTCAAACTTGCAGAAAACCTGAAAAGGCCATCTTTGCACGTCACACGTCATGTCATAAATCATTTGGATTCCCTGAAGTCTGGTCTTAGAATTGCTATTTGTTTTAAGGCAAGAAAAATATTTCAAAGCAACGTTTGTTTTCTGCTAAAATGATAGTCTTTTCAAATCACCCATCGTCACTAGTACCACATAGCTAAACACACATACAAATACAATTCTAACCTTTTCCAACCTGTTAGTATTACATTTTTACTTTAAATTAGACAATATCACCAAGCCAAGCATAAACAATGTAATTACCTACTAAGGTAGTGGATAGTTAACTAATTCTTTTGAGAGAGCCTGTGATAAGCAATGTGATATATGCTGGTAGAAAACTGGTTTAATAGAAACTTGCACACAGGAACATCCATCTGTGAGAAACAGTTAATCATACCATCCAAGGTCTCTGTGCTTCTGTTATAAATCAAGTCACCACCACACAACTGTTGCTATATCTCTAATGGGTTTTCCAACTGCTGTCCAAGCAGTTCACTCTCAAAAACAAATTCCTGTGAGAAGTTTGCAAATTTTGAGTTAAAATGGTGGCATTACCTAGATTGCATACATAATACACTGGTTCTCTTACAGTGAATTGAGCCAAAGTTATTTAATTGTTTTGTTCCATCTCCTAGGAAATTTTAGGGGCCTCAGGTCCTGCTGTGAACTCTTAAGAGGGTAATATGATCTGAAAAGTTCTAAAAATATTACAGTTTTTCCTAGGCTCACTGAGAAGGGTGGATGATTCAATTACCAGTGTCAAAATTTGATTCCTAATTTTTTTGGGATCTAACAACTGCAGTAAATCTTGCCAGGATTCCCTTGTTTTCATTGTGTCTCTCTTTGAAGTATTTAAAGAAGATTTCATAATCTTTGCAATTTAGCACTAGGATTTCTTTCAGTAGCTGTAGAATGAATTGGTCAGGCCTTAAGCTGCTCATAAATATTATTTGACCAAGCCCATTTTTTTAAGTAGCCATTAACTGCAAAACAGCTGATCTTCTTGTAATGGTTAGGGGAGAAAATATAATGGACTCAACACCCATGCACCATAAACCTGGAGTGACCTTGCAATGCATGATGTGCCAATGGAACTTTAACCACAGGTTCACCTGTTGCTATCACGTTCAGACCCAGAAGGCACGCATTCATCTGAATGACAGCTCTGGGAAGGGTACTAGGGCTGCACCACTGGGGCTGATTTTTTGTTTGCTTCTCAAATAATTAAAGCAGAGATTCGGAGATATCAAGGTGACTAAGATGGTAGAGGTCAGCAGTTAGGTGGCACTACCACAAGTAGCACAGGCTCTGTCTTTGCTCTTCCATTAAGTGAAACAAAGTCATCCAGCTCAGACTGCTGCTTATGAAAGGGGGAAAAAATCATACCAAAGAAATTGACTGGAGGCTACCATATTAAATGGCAAATTTAGGTTTGTGGCCAGGTTTTTAGAAATTACTTTATCTATACAATGAAATAAACAACTATGGTAAGAATGAAGAGTTACATATAAATCATTTTTCTTATTAACTGAAGTGCCAAAATATTTTTAATATATTTCCCCCCAAAATAAGACCTAACCGGAAAATAAGTCCTAGCATGATTTTTCAGGATGACATCCCCTGAACATGAGCCCTAATGCGTCTTTTGGAGCAAAAATTAATGTAAGACCCGGTCTTATTTTCAGGGAAACATGGTAGTATCACTTTTCTAATGAAAAAAATGTATCTACATTAGACTATACATTTTCGTTTGGGTTTTCTACACATTTACCGAGTGCCTATTACAGGACAGGTCTAAGTAAATGGTGGCGAACATGAGACCTACCTGTCATCATGGAGCCTATTGATTTCTCAGGGGAGGCAGAAATTGGACAAGTGATCTCAAGTGTGCTATATGTTACAACACACATGAATCGAGTGCTATGGGAATACATTTCAGGGTTGTGGGGTGTGAGCTAGGAAAACAGTAATAGGCTGTGCTTCCTGAAAGAGATGTTACTTAAGCTCTTTCTGTTATCTTAAAAAAATCCTACTGTTCACAGCAACCTTTTATTGATAACTCAGCGTCATAATTATGACCATTAACTATTATATTATGCTATAAAACTGTTTTTCTATGTCCTCTCATACTGAATCCTGCATAAAGTGAGATATTTCTATGCAAACATTTTTAAAACACTCCCAATTATGGGAAACTAAGGTCACTTAATATTAAAATCCTGTCCCAGTATTGGAAGTATCATACCTTAGAATAACAGCAATAATTTGCACTTTAAGTATATGCAGTTTATTGTGTTAATTATATCTCAATAAAGCCGTCTGAAAAAAACCCTCTGTGACAAAAGACACCAATATACAAAGAGACAGATGACAGACTAGAAGAAAACAATTATCATTAATAACCAAAATAAATGTAAAAATATGATAAACAGATAAGGAAAAACATTCAATCTGTTAGAAAAAAAATGGAGAAAGAAAATAAACAGGCAAATGACAGAAGAATTATAAATGACCAAACATGTATGTGGACAGGTGCTCACTCTCACTCCTAATCAAGAAAAATGAAAATTAAAACAAAAATACTGTCAGAATGACAAAAAGTTAAAGGACTGAGGATCAAGTGCTGGTGAGAGTTTTAAGTAACAGGAAATAGATACTCTTGTACACTCGTAGTTGGAATAAATTTGGTACTTTCATTCTATGAAACACAATGTAGCAGTGAACTGAAAAGAAGCACATGATAATTGTTATTATAACTGTTGGTAACATTGATTGTTTCCTACAAGCCAGGCACCGTTGTGGGTGGTTTACTTGTATTAATTCATTTAGCCCTCACAATCACCTTATAACCTGAGTACTGTTATTACCCCCACTTGATAGACAAGGAAACTAAGGCACAGAGGAGTTAGGTACCCTGTTAAGGTTAAACAGCTAACAGGTGGCAGGCAGAGCAGCGATCTGCACACAAACGTCCAGGCTCCAGAGCTGATTCTCTTCACCTCTACAGAATGGCCTCTTAATTTGCTGACATGGAAAAATCTCTAAGACATGTTATTAAAAGCAAGTTGCACAATACACACTACATAATACCACTTGTATTTTTAAAAACCCATGAAACAGTATTACCTATATCTGTATTTACTGCCAGAGAAAGAACTGCAAGGATATACCAAACTGGTGGCAGTGGTTTCTCTTTGGAAAAGCGACCGAGGGACTGGGATTAGGGGTAGGTGGTAGTCAGGGGGACTTTTGTTTTATGTGTATTGTTTGATTTTCATACCATTATAATGGATTCAGGTAGTATTTGTATAATCAGATTTTTAAGATTAAAAACCCCAAAGCATTGATCCAGGCCAATCTTTTTTTTCTACTCAATGCACACATTACTTCTAAAATGTGGCTTGTCCAGCTTGTGAGACTATTTTAAATAGTGGAGCACTCTATTTCACCAAAGCAGCCTGCTTTACTACTGAAGAAAGCTTCAGTGTTTCTTACTAACCACCAGCCATTGGTCCTAATTCTGCTTTCTGTCAAACAAGAGTAACACTAATCCATATGTATCTGGGGTCCCCAAGACCATCCCCAGGTTCAGTGATTTGTTATGAGGACTCACAAGAGTCAGCAGCTGGTCATACTCATGGCTATGCTTTGTAACAGTGAAAAGATACAGAGCAAAACCAGCCAAGGGACAAGGGCACAGGGGGTGAAGTTTGGAGGCAACCAGGGCAAGCTTCCACGAGTCTTCCCCTTAATTCCTCCAGCAATGAGTCGTAACAATACCTGTGAAATGTTGCCACCCAAGGAAGTGCATTAGAGACACAGTGCCCAGCGTTTTTACGGGAGGCTGGTCACGGAGGCACACTCTGTGAAGCCTATACCAAAATTCCAGACTCCCAGAAGGAAAGCAGGCGTTCAACATAAACCACACTCCCTGTACAGTGAACCATTCTTATCAGGGAATGGTGGGCATCCTTGTAAAATCCAAGATCTCAGATGCCAGCCAAGGGCCAACCTTGCAAACAAGCTTTTCTAAGAATAGCAGTTTCAGTCCTGCTAATGTTAACTCTTTCCTGCACACCATCCTTTCCACAATCCTTTTGATATTTAAATGCAGTTCTATTATATCTTTCTTTCGTTTTTGTTGTTGTTGTTCTCAGTTAATACATAATCAACTCTTTCTATGAAAGTTTCCAGACTTTTCATCCATTTTGGTCACCCTCAACTGGACTATGTGCCTTTTAAAACATGAAGTTAAAAATGTAAAATAAAATCCCAGAAATAATTTCATGATAAATAGGGTATTACATTTTTATGAATGCAGTATAATATTTTATTTTTTTAAAGCTGCATTACTAATGAATGACATGTTGAGTTGGCAGACAAAACCTGAATTCTATATTATACTTATGAATATAATCCCATTAATGGCATTTTGTTTGTTTCAGCACAAGGCTCCTACCTACCAAGATAATTTTGAACCGTAATTCTATCATCTGTCTCAGGCCGACTATTCCTTCTAGCTTCCTGTCCTATGCAAATAATGAAGGGGCCTGGAGCCAGACTACCTCAACTCAAATCATGGTCCTACTACTTATTACCAACATGATCTTGGGTCAGTTGGCACAAGTCCTCTGTGTGCCTCAGTTCCCTTACCTATAAAAGCTAGAAATAATAATCCTATCTATCTCATAGAGCTGTTTAAGGAAATAAATGAGATAATGGATATAATAAGCTTAGTGTGGTTTCTGGCACATTATAATTGCATGATAAACATTAATTATTATTATTAATCTAAATTACTGATAAGACTAATAAACAGGTCAGGATCAAAGACCAAGCTCCATAGCATTTTTGGGGTGACTTCATTCTGAGATACAGCAATCAAAGTTCTTTGAGAATATCATTTCAACCAGATTTATGCTTAAGTATTTTATACTTAAATCAATGTAGATATAAAAGTCAGATAGTCATTATTATCAATTTGTATTTATGTTGAGATTGTGGCAGCTCAACTTAACCTTTTTATCACCTACCTGGTGTGAAGAGAAATAAATCAAGACAGATTAGACTGGCAAGAAAATCTCTATCACTGAGAACGTAATTTCAACTACTCAAGAAATTTCTCCCTATGTCAGAAGTCTGGCAGAATAAGATACCACGTATTCCTGTACTTGCTCCTACTTATGGCCTTAAGCAAAGTACAATGAAAATAAAATGTTAAAGTGATAGATAACAAAGTATAATGAAAAAAAGAAGCATTTTTAGACATTTCATCTTTCATTAATAAGAAAAACCAAAGGAATGCTAATGAAAAGTCTATGAAGAACAAATGCCTATAACACTTGTCTTCTGCAACCAGAAAAGCTCAAATTCTTAGCCAAATGGAACTTTAATGGCGGTGGGAAGCATCAAAATGCATACTTTAACACTGAACTTCAAAAACTACTAACTGACCTCTAAAAAGAAAATGACAAAGGAGTAAAAATCATTATAAGTACAGTATCATTACATTTATCCTTAGGAACACAGTCACATTCCTAAATTTCCCCAGGAAAAGATTAATCAAGCAACTACATATGGATAACCAAGGAACGAAGGTCTCCATCCAAACAAATGACTGTCACGGTTTCTAGTGAGCTAACACTTTCGGTTAATGACTGCCTGCAACGCAGTCCTGTTTGGAGTCAAGTCTGAATCTTGAAATGAACTCATTCTAACAGCGCCCTGGAGAGCCTCGCAGTGTTCTCACGTGCACAGCTGCAGAGGTCCTGAGATGTGGCTTCAAATCCTTGCTCTGCAACTCACCGTGTGACTTTGGGAAGTCACTTGAATTCCCCTATGCCTGTTTCCACAATTATGAAATGAAGTTAGGATCTACCTCATAGGCTTTTTAAGGGGATTAATTAGAATATATTGTATGTGTGTTTTATTGTGGGTAAATATACAGAATATAAAACTTACCATTTTCACCATTTGTAAGCATACAGTTCCGTGGCATTGAGTGCATTCACACTGTTGTATTAATACAAACATCACCAATGATGTGTTTTTAAAGTGTTCAAGACTGAGCGCACAGGAACTGCTCAGCTAAAATAATTCATTAGTGCTATCTTCTCAAACCATCTCAAATCTATGTAAATTATTTATCCCTCAACAGAAACTACTTCATACTGTGTTTCCCGAAAAATAAGACCTACCCGGAAAATAAGCCCTAGCATGATTTTTCAGGATGACATTCCCTGAACATAAGCCCTAATGCGTCTTTTGGAGCAAAAATTAATATAAGACCCTGTTTTATTTTTGGGGAAACATGGTATTTCTTTCTACAGAACTGCTCCCCAATCTGGGAAATACTAATTTCAATTTTTAAGCTATCAACTACATTCCTAGCTTTCAAATTCTTCATTCAAGTGAATGACAAAAATATAAAACTGTTAAGAGCTAACACTTACTGAGCACCTGTATGTGCCTGGTGCTATTCTAGGCACTTTACATGCATTCACCCATTTAATCTGCACAGTAATAATTCCAGGAGATATTAATATATACTAGCAGCAGTCACATTTCACAGTTGAGTACAGAGAGGTTAAGGAATCTGCCCAAGGTCATCAAGCTGGCAAACTGACAAAGCCAGGACATGCACTCAAACGACCGAGTTCTGGAGCCCGTGCCCTTCACCATTCCACACCCTGCCTCTCACACAGGCAGTAACACGCAGCCCACAGGAATGGTTGTTTTCAGGCGTCAGATGTTATATGTTGACGGAGGCTTTGAGTTCTCGGAAGCTGTGACATCCACTATTTCGTGCGTCCTTCCTAACGACAACAAAGAGCGATCACCCCCATTTTACAAACGGGGAAGTGATTTATTTGCTCAAGGTCATGTGAGAGAGACCTGGATCCCGGCTGGGCCCTGAGCTTCACCCAGTTGTAAAATGGAAATAACATCTCTTACAAGAAGTAAAGGAGTACATGTTTGCAAAATATCTAGCACAGAGCCTTGTATAAAAAGTGCTCAATCAACGTTAGCCCCACCTCGTTCTCCTATTTGTGACTCCTGGCATAGAATTCTTTCCAAACCTCATGCTACTACATCCCGATACCCTCTCACCAACTGTGTTGACAGATGGGTGGCAAAGAACTGTGTTTTGGTGATTACCATGTGATTTTAAATGAAACCTCAGTAAAGTCCAGCTATATTATATAATTATAATCAACTTCCTCACTTTTGTCCATATGGCCTATCACTTTATCAAAGTAGAAAATAAAATTGGTCTACCAAGATTTGTTCTTCATAAAATTATGCTTAGTGTTCCCCAATACCTTCTGTTCTTTTAGGTGACTGCCAAATGGTTTACTTGATCTGTTCTAGTTTCTGACCACTATTTAAAAATTAAGTTGACCTTATCATTTCCAAAGCTATCTTTCTTCCCTAAAAAAAAAAAAAAGCATGCCTTTTTCTGTCATCAGACACTTTTCCTATTCACTACAATTTGTCCAACATAAAGGCTAACAGCTTGGCACTAGGTTCTTTGCCCTCAAATTTACAGAGGGAATAGCTAATAGTGAATTATAAGCACTACTCATGCCAAATGTGGCCATAGCAACTGGGCTACGTATTTCCTTCAGATGAGCATCATTTTCTTAAGACAAAGATTAAAAAAAAAAATGCTAGGAGGTAACATGTTCTCTCATGAAGCAAAATTGCTGCATAATTAATCTTTTTTCCCCCTGAATAACAAGGATGTCATGCATGAAGTATATGATGTCGGCTTCCAAGTATCATTTTGAATACTCCCATGTCTTAAAGCAATCTGGAAGTGGATACCAAAGGAATGTCTCAATCAAAGGCTGACTTCTGAAATCCACCACTTCCCTCTAAGCTAAAAGGCGCATTGGGAGGCCACAATCCAAAGTGCCACAGAAAAAAGTGTGTGGCAGTGAAGGCTCTCTGCCAGTTTGTAACAGTGAATTCAGCAACTTTCCAAAGCCAAAATGAAATCTGGACATGAGCAGCTTTTCAAAGTAGCTTTGCTGAGTCCTAGTAACCAATATAAAATTGAAAAAGCTGTAAGAGGTAGGGAAGTACAGGCAATGTTTAGGAATTAAAATATGACCTATCACTTGATTTGCTAAAATAAAGCAATGAGCTGAAGAGAACATATTTTGCTCCATTCATTCATTCACTCTTCCTTGAGCTAACTTAATGAAAAGGCGATGGGGAATTATAGTTTTGGTGCTTAAGGTTAGCCATCCATGAAGGACAATATTACTTTTCTTACTGATTCATGAGTCTGACAAAAGGATAAATGAAATAACAGCTGTTTAAGCATTGTTCAAAATTTTAAGTACATAGCAACACAAGTTATAAGTGTATTTTTAAAATTTGTAAGCATCAACAATGAAGTCATTTTAATGGTGTCAGAGCAACTGGTCAAACACACACTACTGACAAAGTACTTAGTGATGACTTTTCTCAGCCCTTTATAGAATTACATTTATCAACAAATACAAATGTTTATCTTGTCTGTTCCTACTCATTTTGTTTCACTTTTATAACAATACTCAAATAAATCCAGTATAAACCCACTTAATTAAAAAGTGAAAATTTGGAACATTAGCTCATAAAATCACTAAGATCTCTATCTATCATTACACATCACAAATATCTCAATATTACTACAGAGTTTTCAGTTTTAAATAAATGGGTTTTATAAAATGAGATTAACTTCCCATCATTGACATTGAAAATAAAAAAGTCAAAAACATTAATGGCTTCAAACAAAAACAATAGTCCTACCCTTGTCTCATGAGATTCCTCAACTTACCTCATCTCCCTTCAAAACTTCAGTGCCATCAAACTCCCGGGTCTGATTTGTCTTCACTGACACCTCTTTCTCTAGGCTGGCTAACTTCTCCTTTGCTTCCTGAAGTTCCTCCGCTTTTGCTTCTTTTTTACGAGAAATGATGGATGCCTAATTGAACATTAAATATGAATGTAAAATAAAACATACCATCAACTTTCTATTATCTTGTGAAATTATCTATTGTTTAGATTTTACCATGCTAAATTTTCAGTATCATGTTGGCTTCCCCTGACCTATATGTAACTTGCCCTGCTGCCTATCATCACCAGTTACACATTTAGTATGAGTATGCAATGCACACTAAATATCAACCTAAGAACATTTTGGAAGCCCAAAGCCCTGAAAATACAGGACATATTAGCAAAGAAACGAAAATGCAATAGTAACAATATATTAAAATCTTGTCAAGTAACACTCAAACATTCTAGGTGAGTACACAGAAGCTAATACTAAGTCTATTGTTTTTCTGCATGGTGGGTTTCCTTTCATTGGAAGAAAACAAGAACACTTTATTCTCAAACCTGCAACACAGGTCATTTAATCTAAATTCTGTATCCATACATTTAAAATGAAATGTTAAAACATCTATTATATATATGCATTTAGGATCTTCTAATAAATAAAATGCAGGTTCAAAGGCACACATCTAACTCACTAGAATTATGTAAATATTTGCATAATCCAAATGGTTGCTCTTAGTCATGAATGCAGCTTTTTATATTAGTTAGCGACTCTCGGGGGATTTCCTTAAATGAATCATGGTTGTACTCGTTTAAGACAAACGATAGCCAAACTGTCTTCTTAAGTGAAACAGTACAAATATTTTCTTCAAACAAATTTGACAGGAGAGGGGGAATCTCCAGTGCAAACCTTTTAAAAAGTTCTATTGTCCTTCCTGTTTAAAAACATGAAAAGACAGGTGATAAAGGAATGTTTCTCTTTAGGGAAGTATTCCAGCTAAAAAAAAAGAGAGAGAGAGAGAGAAGGAATAAGAGTACCAGGGATTGATGGCGTACTTCCTTAACATGATAAAATAAATATAAACTTTGCCCAAACCAGGATCTTACCTAACAGAGCAAAGTGAGGGTATCTCCCACTAAAGTCTGGAACAAGATAATAATGACCACCACTTCCACTACAATTTAACACTGTGTTGAAAGCATTTGCTCATAACATTGGGCAAGAGAAAGCAAAAGAAGCATAAGAATTTGAAAGGAAAAATTGGAATTTTCATAGCATATGATTATGGACCTAAAAAGCCAAAAGAACCTATGAGGAAACTACAGTAAACAAATCAATAGCTTTCATGGACAAATAAATCAGTCAGAAGATAGACATAAGGAAAGAAAAGCCCTCATTTATAAAAGTAAAAAATAAAATATGTAAGCATAAATTTAACAAGAGAAATTCCAAACTTTATGAGGACAACTATGAAATGCTCCTGAAAGACACAAAAATAAACTTGAACAAACAGAGGGGTATACTATGTTCTTAGACAGGAAGACGGAATATAGCAAAGATGTAAGTTCTGTGGTAATTGATAAATATAAAGCAACCCCCCAAATTAAAAATTATGTTTTTTTCCCCTAGAACTAGACAAGTTGGTAATAAAGTTTATTTGGAAGAACATACAAACAAGAATTGTAAGGAAAACCCTGAAAAATTAAAGCAGTTCGAAATGAAGGTGGCTACTTTTAGTAGATATCACAACTTGATTATAAAGCTTCTATAAATAAAACAGTTAATATGGGTCATGAACAGACAGGCCAATGGAAAAATAGAAAATCTAGAATAATCCAATAGCATTTTTAAATTCAGAGTAAAATAAAGGCAGAATTTTAAATCCAGAGGGGAAAAATGGACTTTTTTACTAACTGGTATTGGGACAACTGGATAACTGGATAGCCATATACAACAAATACCATACATCAGAAAAATTATACATTGATCAGAGATTTAAATATAAAAAAATAAAATCATAGAAATCCCAAAAGAAAATTTGAGTAAATTTCTCTGTAACTTGCAAGAGAGAAAATATCCCTTACTATGACTCAAAATCTGAAATAAGAAGACAAAGAATTGATAAAGTTGATTTCATACAAATGAAGAACTTTCCCATGGCAAAATAACACCATAAACAAAATAAAAAGGCAAATATCAAACTGAGGGGGGAGGGGAATGTTACACTTATAAACTAGACAAAGAGTAAATATTCCTAATATATATAGTTTCTAAAACTAGGGGGGAAAAAAGAGTCCAATAACCCTACAGAAAAATGGGTATAGATATGAAGGGGCAATTCACAGAAAAAGAAATTAAGATGACTGTTACTCATGTGAAAAGATGTACAACCTTGTTTATGATAAGATAAATGAAAATTAAAACTATCATAGGATACTATCTCTTATCTACAAGAATTAACAAAAATCTAAAAGTTTAAAAACACGGTATTGGTGAGGCTATGAGGAAACAGGCACTTTGATATATTGCAGGCGGGAATGAAAAATGCTATAACCCCTATGGAGGTGAATTTGGCAACATCTAGCAAACTTATATATGCATTTACCCTTTGATGTAGCAATCTTACTTCTGGGGCTATATCCCAAAGATACACTGGCAAAAAATATGCAAAGAAGTAAATAAAAAGCTATTCATTGAAGCACGATTTGTAACAGCAAAAGAATGGCAACAACCCAAATGTCCATTGACTGGGGATTGGATGAATGAACTGAAGTATACCCACGCAATAGAGTACCATGTGACTGCGAACAGGAATAGCATACACAATAGGATGGTTATAATGAAAAGTACAGATAATAACAAGTATTGGTGAGAATGTGGAGAAATCAGAATCTTCATACACTGTTGGTGGGAATGTAAAGTGGTGTAGCTGCTTTGGAAAACAGTTTGGTATTTCCTCAAAATGTTAAATACAGAATTATATGAACCAGCAATTCCACTCCTAGGAATATACTCAAGAGAAATGAAAATATATTTCCACACAAAAACGTGTACGAGAATGTTCATAGCTGTATTATTTATAATAGCCAAAAAGTAGAAACAACTCAAACATCCATCAACTGACAAATGGATACACAAAATGTGATATATTCATACAATGGAATATTATTCAGTAATAAAAAGGAAGGAAGTATTGATACATGCTACAACATGGATGAATGTTAAAAACAGTAGGCTAAGTAATAGAAGACAAACACATAGGACCACAATTGTATGATTTCATTATATGAAATGTCCATGACACAATTTGGTAGTTGCCTAGGGCTGGGGTTTGAGGAGAATAGAAAGTGAGTGCTAACATGTTTAGGATTTCTTTTCAGGGTGATAAAAATGTTCTAAAAATTGACTGTAGTGATGGTTGCACACCTCTGTAACTATACAAAAAAACCCACTGAACTGTACATTTTAAATGGGTGAATTGTATGGTATGTGAATTTATCTGTTACAAAAGAAGGAATAAAGATTATTCTACTATATACCAGCATATATTAAGAATTTTTTAAAAATCAGTCATACAATGTGATATATATATGATGTATTATAGAAAAGCAGACTTGAAACCTATGTAATTTTAATAACCAATGTCACTCCAATAAATTTAATTTAAAAAATAAATAAAATACTTTTCCCCCCCTTCTTCCACCTTCCCCTTCCTCCCCCCACTTCAGTTCAGGCCGTTGTTTCTCAGTCTAGTTGTGTAGGACACAGCTCCCTGGCCCATGCTGGTGTTATGAGCCTTGCGCTCCCCCCGCTGAGGCAGTCGGTCAGCTGCTCACAGCAGCTCATGGCAGCTCTCGCCTGCTGCCGGCCACTCACACTGGCCACTGGCTGCTCATGGCAGCACATGTTAGCCCGCGGCAGCACACAGCAGCCCATGGCAGCTCATGCCAACCTCTGGCTGCTCATGGCAGCCCAGCTCCAGGGAGAGCCGTTGTTCACAATCTTAGCTGTAGAGGGCACAGCTCACTGGCCCATGTAGGAATCGAACCAGCGACTTCGGCGTTAGGAACACAGCGCTCCAACTGCCTGAGCCACTGGGCCGGCCCGAAACCAATTATTTTGAATAAAGGTGAAAATCAAGCATGTGCCCTGCCTTTCTTATATGAACCATAGTTCAGGGTAATAGTCAACCAATATTAGGTTGGTGCAAAAGTAATTGTGGTTTAAAGGTTAAAATAATTGCAAAAACCGCAATTACTTTTGTACCAACCTAATAGTTGATGAGAGGAAGCTTCTCTTTATAGACGTAGTCCAGCTAATAAACGAAGAAGGAATCATAATGTCATTATTTTGTGATCCCTAATAAAATTAATGGATAGGCAAGGATAATCGATGGCTGCTAACATCACACAGAAAAAGAGACAACCAGACATTATTATCTCCAAATGAAAGTACATAATATGACTTAGAAAGTATTCTTGCCAAAAAAATATCAACCCAGAATCTGTTCAAGCTTCTAGTTGTCATATATAGGAAATACAGGAAACAGACCATGTTAAAAGGACACCATAGGGTCACAATCAGTAAAATACAAACTATGGGAAATGCAGTAAATAGGATAAATTGCAGTAAATAAGTTACAAGAAAATTATTAAATAAATAAATAATATGGGAAAGACAATCTATAGATTTAAAGACACTTAAATATATCAACCAAATGCAGTGTATATATCCTGTATGAATCCTAATTAAATCAAAGCAACTTAAAAAGAAAGAAAGAGACAATCAAAGAAATCTGAACACTGGATATTTGCCAATATTAAGAAATTACTAAAAGTTTCACCTGTGATATGTTGTTCTAAGTTTTTTCAAAGCCTTTATTTTTCAGAGCTCCATTCTGAAATATTTATAGATAAAATGATATAAAGTCTAAGATTTGCTTCAAAATAATCCAGTTAACGGGCTAGGAGGTATACCAGTTGATGAACCAAGAATGGCCAAGAGGGTTTATTGAACTATTTTCTCTAGCTTTGCATAGAGTTGAAATTTTCCATTATAAAAAGGGTTTTACAAATCCTAACATCCTTGAATAATGCTTTGTTATGCAGCTCTGTTATGTATTTTCTGAGGTTACAGAAAACTCTTCACACTAAAATCCTCCTGCCTGGGTTCTTTTCAGATAACCCATGGCTTTCGTTTGAATCTTTTGTCTAGAAATACATAACAACACATATACCCTCATAATCTAATAGTGTGGATAAAATGATAAAGGCCTTTGCACTAAAATTTAATTTACTCTATACCTGCAAACGAACTTTAAAACTTGAAACAGTATATTGCTTTTAATTCATAAAAGGTTATAAATATTATGATTTATATCACTTAAGGTAAGCTTTCGCTTAAACAATCAAATTCCACACTCACAGATATAGACACAAACAGCTCTTATCACCACAGTTGGCAGACACTAAGAAAACTAAGCATTATCAGGTGGATTGCATTTCAAATTTGAACATGCGTCTTTTGTGGCTTTTCCAAATTCCTTGTTATAATCTGGAGATTAGCAATGACAGAAGAACATTTATTCTTTACTTCCTTCTCACTTTAACACTATAGATAATACAGCCTATGGTGTTTATGAACATGTTCAGATCTAAATAAGAATGGTCTTACCTGTTGCCTGTACAGTGAGAGTTTGCCCTCAAGTGGCTCATTTCTCATCATTTTCTTTTCAATCAGCTGATTGATCTGTGTGTTTATTTCATTTATCTAAAACAGTATGAAAGTAAAAAAGGTTCAAATTCTCCCTATGATTACACAAAGGAAAGGACATATAGGCAAACCAAGCTTTGAATTTACAGTTCCTATCATCCGTGATTTGATGGAAGGAACAGTTCCATTAATGTTATGAGTGGACTGTTATGATTACTTCAGAAATAATGAACATTTCATTATATATATTTACACAATTTGATTACTTATATGGATTTAATCACCCATGTCTAAATTATCCTGAAGTATTCTACATGAGATATTTATACATTATCAAAAAGACAATTTCTAAAACTCGGAAGTTATCCTCTCACCTAGTTGTGACTTTCATCACAGCAAGTGATAAAGCAAATCCAGACTAACATTCCTCAGGGATTTAGTACAAGGAATTCATGAACCCAGTTGTGAGTTGACATGAATGACATCTAAAAACCCTTCCTGTTCTAATAATCTGCGATTCTACCATAGCTATCATCTATCCTACTCATTAATCCAAACCTTTCCCAATGCAATAAAATAAAACTGAATAAAGCCAATAGAAGCATGGAGTCTCTTGACAAATCAAAAAAATTACATGGCTTTCAATATATATATGTCCTTTGAAAAGACTAGCATTCTTCTGTTAATTCTATGAAATTAGATTTGAGCCAAATCTGACTGGGACATCTAATTTCTATAAGTAAATTAAAAGAATACACTGATCAGAATTATGTATTTAATTGTAATGCTTATTAAGCACATTAAAGGACTAGCACGTCAAGACTGTTCAATCAATTTTCGTAATATTTAACTGTTATTTAAAAATATACATATCTGATTAGTGTTTATTTCTAGGGAACAAAAATGTGATAATATGACACCAGGTTTCAATGAGCATTACAAGAAAGTTTAGTAATTCCAAAACTGGCATAAAAGACTAATAACTATATTATTTTTGTATAAAATTGTTATAATATTATTCTTAGAACTAAAAATTAATATTTAAAATATATATATTTAAATTTGTTAATTATTATGCATCGATTATGTATTATGAATACATAAACCTATGAGTCAATTATATGCATTAATTTATATATCCAAGTTATTTAGTTTCCTAGTCAGTTGACTAGGTTTTTATAATATCATGTATATTAAGCACCAGCATTTCATGCTATAATATCTCATAAAGAACAACTCTTTATAAGAGGTGTCAACTCTTAGCACAGATTAACTTAAGAGTCAAGAATAGGACACTATAGAAAGCAGTTCACATAATTTTTACAGGACTGGTGATAGGATATGGGAGCTATAAAAAGAAGATGATTGTCACTTACTTTAGATTCAAGTTCAAGAAGATCAGATTGGTCCATAGCAGGCTCTGAAACCACTTTTTGTAAAAAATGCAATTCTTTTTTCTTATTCTCTAATTCTTTAGGAAATTTTTCAGTCACCATATATGAATTAAACTTTATCTCCTCCTCTAGTCTCTTCATTAGACCTTTAAAAATAAAATAAATGAATAAAAGAGAATAGATATAGTGATATTCTGTACACTTTAAAATACGAGACCCGTATAGTAGGATGTATCTGTCAACATACCTAGTATATCTATCTGCATAATATCATATATGTATAATATCAAGTATAGTACCATAAAAGATTGGCCACTGAAGTCTTTTGATGTTAATTACAATGATAACAAAAAAGGACAATTTACATGGAAGAAGTGTTTAAATAGTTAAAGGAAAAGTAATATTATGATCTTTCCAAATTGCCACCTAATTCTTTTATATTCCACAATATGCAAAAATAACATTTGCAAAGTCAGATATACTACTGGGTCATATTTTGCCTTCTAAGAAATCCACAAACCAAATGACAAAAATCTAACCCAGGTTCTTTCTTCTGTAAGTGGTCATTTACTCTTTTTCTTTTGTAATAATTCTGAGGTGATTTACATTTCTATTATAATACTTTATAAATGGTAATACATTATAATTTGTCAGCTTCAAAGCAATGAAGACATCACTAAAGGTACATGTTAAAATCCAAAAAAGAGAAATTGTCTACATTCATAAATGTTTTCAGTCTTCCATGTTTAGTAGTTTTGATTTTGTAAAGTATTAGTTTATAGGTAAGTGGCAATTTAAATTATAGCTTTAAGATTTAATAGTTTTCTTATTTTGGCAGAGTGCACAAATATACAACCACAGATTTTCAGTGAATAATGGTTTTGTTATAAATTCCCAGCCTAGAGAGCTTTTAAAAGTTTATTTCAGATCTTTCCATTACACATTTACAAATTCTGGCTTGACTTTTTAAAACACTGGATTTCCGGTTTAAGTAATCTACGTATGTAGATTGCTTAATAAACCTGGCCCAAAGCCTTAAAATTATTTTTAGTTCTGTTATGCTAACCATATATTAACATGAAAAAATTTATTAATGGCAAATTCACCAATTTTCCATTCATCCCTACAATTTCCCCCCTTTTGTAGGGACTGGGGAAAGAGAGGGAAGAGAAAGTGTTTAATTAATCATACTATAATTAGGCAGTCATTCCTATGTGGTTTCTGATTAAATCTACATCCTGGCTTCTTTGGCTATTAGATGGCTAGTTTTTCCATCTTCAAGTTCTGAAACATACTGCATATAATCAGAGATGCAAGGAATCAAAGTCGAAAATGTTTTAAAAGGTTTTTTTAAAAAATTTTAGAGAATTTTTATGAGTCTATTTGAGCCAAACTGATGACATATGCCGGGGAGCAAGATCTTAAATGCTTCTGAGAAAAGATTTAAAATTCTTAAATGTTCTTTTCCCTATTTTAGAAAAAGTTTCTAATTCTAGAAAACACAAACTAATCTATCGTGACAGAAAGCCAGATCAATGGTTGCCTGGGGATGGGTAGAGGGCAGAGAAGGGCAGGTATGAGATACAACAAAGAGGCATAAGGAAATGTTTGGATATATTTGGAGTGATGAATATATTTGTTATTGTGATTAGGTTGACAGTTTCATCAGTGTATACATATGTCAACAGTTATCAAGTGTATACTTTAAATATATGCAGTTTATTATTTGTCCATTTCACCTCAATAAAGCTGTTAAAAAACATAAAAAGAGTTCCCAACACATTTTAAATTCTTCTCTTAAAAATTTTAACTTAAAAAAATATATATATATATATTTTAACTTAGACCTTGAAAAGAAGTCATGCTTCTATGCAGTTTTTAAAAAATTATCTTTTGAAATCCTGGTGAAATTAAATATAAGGTCACTAAGATCTCAGAAACTTTTTGATTAAAAACCCTCTGAAAACATCTCACTGACCCTACTGTATAATCAAATGAGTAGGCTCTTTTATGTAATAAATCTCACAAATGTGTAGAGTATAAAGATGAATGTTTTATAATATGGCTGTTACTCTGAAAGAATACAAACTACATTGTTACACTAAAAATACTTTTTATGTTATCTAAGTAAATTGAAACTTCTTGTAAGCCATTTTTTGTTACTAAAGAGTTTAGATAGATACTATTAAACTAAATACCTGGATCAATTAACATCTATTTAATCTACTCTTTTCCTAGGCTACTTAATACAACCCTTAAATAGTTTCCCAGAAAGATGTCAAACAAAGCAAGAACTCCTTAACTTCCTGCTCCCCACTGCCTGTCCACCCACAAAAAACACATACATACAGGTACATAGTATCTTATTTCTATTTCAACTATTTTTTTTTTTTCTTTCTTGGTTCCCCACCTGTGTGTGGAAAAGATCCTTTTCTTCCTATCCAGGGTTAAGGTCTCTGCTCCCACCTCCCATCTACTTAACAGACTATTTACTGAATGCCTGCTGAGTGTAATCTAGTGTGCTAAGGCCTGGAAACAGAAAGACCAATTCCTACTCGGTGACCGGGCCTGGAGCTGAGTTGGGTCAGAGGCAGACACACCAACAATGAAAATGTTGTGGTAACTGTTACAGAACATTCAATGCAATGCAGGGAGTGCAATGGGGGCACACAGGAAAGGTAATCAATTCTCACTTTTTCTTCCTGTATCTTTCCTCCCGCATATAAAACCACTCCACACTACCCTCCTCAACGTAGGCACAGTGCTGTCTCTCGTTGGTACTCTCTCTCTTGCCTTCTTTTCAAAGACAAGCAGTCAGAAGCTTATGCTTTTATCTCTACTTCTTCATCCGTCATTGCTCGGCCCACTATCTTTAAGTTCCTTCCGGTCACAGCGCCTTGGCGTGGAATGTCTTCCACTCCCTCACCTTTCCAACTTTAACTTAATTCAGTGGCCACCATGTCCCGGAAGCCATTTAACACGGTGTTAGGGTTTGCTGCTTTGGTTCTCTGTTCTCACAGAACCCTGTGCTGAGACTCCATCAGCAATTCATCACGCTGCATTATAACTGTCCACTGTTTGTTACTCCTCCATCAGAGTAGGAATTAATTAATTTTTTATAATTAATTAATTATAAAAATTAATATTTTCCTAAAAATATTAATAGGAATATTTTTGCTTTCTATTCCTAACACTTAGCATAATACCTGATATGTAGGTGATCAATAAATACTGAATTAATGTACTGTTGGTTTGAGCCAATTATTTCTATTACTACTTAATTAAGCCATTGATTTTGTTTAGCAGCATCTACTAACATGTTACTTACATTACTATTTTAAACCAACATCCCAAGAGATGCCCCAAACAGAACTTTGTCCATTTTGTTACTAAATAAATAATTCTGCATTTCCTGGCCCAAGTTCTATTTACACTAGAAAGCCAAAGCAAAATAAAGACTATCAATTCAAATAAAAATTACTAATATTGGAAATATCTTTGGATATTCTGTTTAGTTGTCAAAATTAAAACATAATAGCAAGAAATATTTAAACTAATAAAATTGAGGATAATAGATATTACAGAAACACATGTTCAAGCCAACATTTTAAATTGTATCAAACTGTACTGATCAACCAATTATTTTTCTGCATACCAAAATCTTTCAATTCTTACATACATTACCTTCATTTCCCAAAACTCACTATTAGTGGTAAGTTCTAATAATTTCTTAGAAAGAGTAGGCTTAGACAAACAAATTGCTTATTGATATTAATTTTTAAATGGCTATAATTTAATGGATTTCTTTTGAAGATTCACCTCAATGTTTTTAGAGTAAAGATGTGAAGGAATCCACATCAAATCCAAAGAACATATATTAAAAAGATATATGCTACACCAAGGAGAAAAATTATTTAAAAATTTTCTTTTGTCTTGAAAATTAACATTCCACTAAAAAGTGAAAACTTAATGAATAAAGAATCAAATGACAAATATATGGTGATGGAAGGAGAACTGACTCTGGGTGGTGAACACATAATGGGATTTATAGATGATGTAATACAGAATTGTACACCTGAAATCTATGTAATTTTACTAACAATTGTCACCCCAATAAATTAAAAAAAAAAAAGCACAACAATATGGAAAATTGTGGCATTAAACATGTTGATCAAAGAAAGAAAGAAAAAAAGAATCAAATGACACCAGAAACTAACTGTATGGCAACACCCAGGTATTGCTTGAATCTCAATTCATAATGACTGAGAGTGAAGATTCTACGGAAAGCCACTAGTTAACATGTATTAACCGTCTTATAGAGGGTACTGCATTGGTTTCTTAAATATCAATTAAATATAACATATTCCCTTGATTTATACGATGTCATCAATTTTAAGATACCATCAACTAAATCACAAATACCATGTTAAATGTACATATTATGTAAGATACATCCCAATTACAACGGGAAAGAATACGTGTCTAGAATCAAGGAAATACTGTATTTTCTCTTTTTATAGCTTTCTTGAGATATTATTTTCATGCCATAAAATTCATCCATTTAAGTGTACAATCCAATGCCTTTTAGTGTATTTACAGAGTTATGCAATCATCACCACAACCAATTTTAGAACATTTTATCAGCTCCAAAAGAAGCCGTTAGCAGTCACTTCCTTTCCCCTCTCAAATGTCCTTCCCTACAATCCCCAACCATAGGCCATCAATCACTAGTTTGATTTCTATCTCTATAGATTTGCTTTTGCTGGACATTTCATACAAATAGGATCATATAATGTGTGGTCTTTTGTGACTAGTTCCTTTCACTTAATGTGTTTCTGAGGTTCGTACATGTAGCATGTATCAATACCTCATTCCTTTTATTATTGAATAATATTACATTGCATGGAGAGACCACATTTTGTTTATTCATTCATCAGTTTAGGGACATTTGGGTTGTTTCTACTTGTTGGCTATTATGAATAATACTGCAATGAATATTGCTGTACAAGTTTTTGTGTGGACATATGTTTTCAGTTCTCTTGGGTATTTAGATATTTAGAAATGGAATTGCGGGGTCAATGGTAATTCTATGTGTAACATTTTGAAGAACTGCCTGTTTTCTAAAGAAGTTGCACCATTTTACATTCCTACCAGCAACATGAGGGCTCCAACTCCTCTCTACATTCTCACCAACACTTGTGATTGTCTGTCTTCATTATTATAGCCATTCTATGTATTGTATCTTAGAGTTAATATTTCATAGACTACTACAGAGAAACGAATTAACTCTCTATTGCTGGGTATTCACAGTGGAGTATTTCTCCACTTCCAGTGGGAGCTTTGCTCTGTTCTTCCACTTTACGTGGTCTCCCTTCCGATGAACAAAAACACTTTAAAAATGCCTAGGATGGATTTCGGGGTGTAATCTGGGATAGCAAAACAATTTATTCTCTATGTAAAGCTAATGTAACAACAGAGCCAGGGATACTCATATTATATATTAGCACGACCCCAAATATGAAAAAGCACTCAGTTTTAAGGGTCCAGCATTTTATCTTTTTTTTTTTATAGCCCTGGCTCTTAAACGATGATTCACATTCTTCCATCCATCTTTTTCTTAACATTCATCTTAAGTATGGCACACACTACAGAGCCCCCATCTACAACAGTTTTCATTACCTTTCATTACCTTTCACTCTCTACAAAACACTGAACAGGAATTTAAAAACCCAGGTGAAAACTTAAGAGTGTCTTCACTAGCTAGGAAATGGTGCTCTAAATGCTGAAATATCACTTGACCAAAATTACCATTAGTTAATTGCTTTACGAAAGATGACTGATGTAAGCTAATATTCTCTGATCATCTAGACCATATATTAATTTCCACTTACTTTCAGGCTTTGCATCGGCAGCTGCATGACGCATACTTTTCAGCTGGTTTTGTATTCTTTGCAGTCTCTGCACTGCATGAAATAGCTTTAAAATACAATTTGATCCATTACTTGCTTAGTCTGTTAAAACCTACCACTCATATAGACAAGCAATGAAAAATACAAGTTCCACACAATTCTTGTGATATAAAAGCAGTACCTTGTCATGTAAAAAAAAAAAAAAATTTTTTCTTTAATGATTTGTTGAATTTGGTGATCAAGGAAAAATACTTTGTCAAAGAAATATATGTACCAGGCTCTTCTTATTATAAAACGTTTTTCTTAACTTTAAGGAATATAAGCATTCTCACAAATGATGTCTCAGAATCAGAAATTGATGCTAAGCAACCATTCCGGGCCCAGGCAATGCAGTTTACTGCTGTAGTGGAACTACTATGACGCCAAGTCAAGTTCTAAGACAGCCCAACACCTAAACTGTCCATTTAGAAGGAAATGGAGACGATTTGAACTATATTTTTAATGCATAAGTCTACTCGGTTTTAAAACAGACTGCGAACAAAATAAAAGTAATATTTTCTGGCCAAATTATTTTTTCCTTAAGGCAAAGTCTAAGAATATGGAATACAGGTGTTTTTGAGCCTTGCCATGGTTTACTTATTTGCCACTGGAGTGAAGTGTAAAGGATCCTACGATCAGTGGAATAGAAAGGATGTTCTCATAGCCCCAGAATCTCAGGACACCCTTGAGAGATTCTAGAACTTTTATCAACAGCAATGAATATTCTGTAATGTTGAAACAACATGAGTTAAGCATAGGCCAAAAGGATAGTCTACAGATACATACGGAGTATAAAACCCAAAAGGTGGTATTGTTGCTGGTGGCACCACAAAATACTCTTAAAAAAGTGTTTCATCGTGTTCACAATGGGAAACATGAACTACAATTCTAACATTCTTTCTTCACATTTGAATTACCAAAAGGAACTATTTCTTTCATCATGAGAATATAAACTCTTAGGTGGATACCTGATTCTTTTGTTCCTGTTTTTGTTGTGCAAGAAGTTCTTCTCTCTCTTTTTCAACTCGAAGTTGTCTTGCTATTTTAAGCATCTGTTGATGATTCTGAACTGTCTCCACCTACAGTGAGGAAATAAGTAGTACATGTTACTGTCAGGTTTAAGAAAGAAATCAGCATGTCACGTGACTCAGACATCCACTTACCGTTCCTTTTGGTAAACCATACTCCCTAGAGATTCCAGTAAAGCTCCACACCCCAGCTCCTTAAAAACATTTTGGGCTACTGCCTAGGGAGATTCCCTTTCAGTGTTATTTGAGTTCATCCTCAGATGTACACCATGCCTTGCTTAATCTTTATTTGCATTCCTAAGTCTTTGCAAGTGCTTGGGACTTGGGGCCAAAGTCTTATAGTGCTAATTCTTGCCTTACCCTTTTCTTCAAACGTTCAACTCTCTTAATGAGCTGATCCTTTTCTTCCTCCATTGCACTGATATCCTAAAAAAAATGGTCAAGAAGACATGATAAGAAAAAGTATTTTTTGTAGAATTCAGATAAGAATTTCATGTGATTATGGATCTACCATTTTCATCACTTATAACCAGAGCATTAAGGAACAAAGGTCCTCATTTGGATGAAGGACATTTCTATTTCCCCTCAGGGTTCTTTACATGGTAATTTATTTGGCAGGTTGGTGTTCATCAAGAAAAGCAACTAAAACAGGTTATAATGTAGCAAGGTAAAGTTGCCAGCCAGCACATTTGTGTTCTGATTCCAAATATGGACACATGACTTTTCAAAAATCTTCTATAATGAAAAGTATGTAGGTCTAAAAACATGAACAACAGCTGCTGACATCCCATCTGCTCTGCTAAGTACCAAACTATATATTCTGCCAATTTTCCATTAAAATTATTTTTAAGACTACGGTATTTTCAAGACATAACTTTGTATCTGGTTTTGTCAATTAACCAATTCCCTTCTTAAAAATAAAGACTTCAAAAATAAGCTACCTTCCTTTTAACCAGCTCCATAATATTTTCTAAAGAAATCAAACAAAAAAATCCTTCCTAAACCTAAAAAACTAATAGCCTAACTAGCACAGTAATACTAAAAAGGAAAACTATACATAGTAGTCAGTATTGATAGAATTTGGGGAAATAGGCATTCTTACTCACTACTGGTCTCATTGTATGAAAGAACAATATCAAAAGTCTTAAAATAAATGTGTATACCTTCTAGACCAGTAATTCTGCCTCTGGAAATTTGTCCTAATAACATATCCACGAAAGGTCACTGAGTTGCTATAAGGCTTCTCATAGATGCTAATTATATCTAAAATTTGGAAATGACCCAAATGTCTGAGGATTGTCAAATGGAACTATAGTATATAATACAATGAAAGTCATTAAAAATTATGCAGAAGAATGTCTAATGACATGAGAAAAAGTCATAATATGACATTACTTGAAAGCAGCAGATTACAACATTTATATATAATACCAAGAAAAAGATTTAAATAGATTCACTAAAATGTCAAGAGCAGTTATCACTAGAGCATGGAATTATAAGTGAAGTATTTTTTTTCTTTTTATTTTTTTTTTCATGTATTTTATTGGGGAATATTGGGGAACAGTGTGTTTCTCCAGGGCCCATCAGCTCCAAGTCGTTGTCCTTCAATCTAGTTGTGGAGGGCGCAGCTCAGCTCCAAGTCCAGTCCCCATTTTCAATCTTTAGTTGCAGGGGGCACAGCCCACCACCCCATGAGGGAATTGAACTGGCAACCTTGTTGTTGAGAGCTTGCGCTCTAACCAACTGAGCCATCCGGCCGCCCCTCTGGGAGCTCAGTGGCAATTCGTTGTCTTCAATCTAGTTGTGGAGGGTACAGCTACTGGCCCATGTGGGAATCGAACCGGCAACCCTGTTATTCAGAGCTCGAACTCTAGCCAACTGAGCCATCTGGCCACCCCAAATATTTTCTACCTTTTACTTAATCATGTTTTCTATAAAGAATATGTTCAAAAATACTTTCTTTGGTAATAATTAGTGAAATTAAAATTACAGACCCTATGTTATCATTTTTGATTACTCATATGACATAATAGAGAAATAGTAGATGGACATTTATCACTCTTCTTCCACACTACGTTGTAAGTGTCTACTTACAGGTCTTTCTCCCCCACGAGATGTGAGTTCATCTTTCATTCCTAATACATTCAGCAAACTCTTACTGAGAACCCACCATTTGCAGGGCACTATGATAGGCAATGGGAATATAGAGGTGAACAAGATATAGAGACATGGTTCTTGGCCTCATAGGGCTTAAATACAGTTGGGAAGACAGATATTAAAGTAATTATAAGTATAATGAGTGTTATAAAATGAAAAGAACTGGGGGAACTAATCTATCTAGGGAATCAGGGAAGGCCTCCCTGCAGAAGCAACTCCCAGTGTTTCCTGATTGAGTTAGAAGGTAAAGATGGCATTGATAACTCAGGAATCATAAAAATACAACGTCCATGAAAGTGAGAATCAGCAAATATTTGGGGAAAGAACTTACATGCCTGGTGAGAATGTAAAACATTTTTTGGAGAACATTAAGTATCATGCATCAAAAGTCCTAAAACTTTCCATGTGCTTTAAAAAAGTAATTCCCTTTCTAGAAATGTATTCTAAGAAAATAATCACAGATATGCAAAAATAAATTTATGTAGAAGACAATCATAGCATTATCTATAATAGCAAAAAATAAAAATAAAAAATTAAAAAAAAAACAAAAAAACAAACATGGTTAAACTATCCATACTATGGAGTACTATTTAGTCACTAAAAATCATCATTTTGTAGAAAGATAACATTCTATGATATAATGATTTAAAAAGCAAAACACAAATAATCATGGACAGTGTGATCCCAAACACACACCACACACATGCACACATGCCTGACAGGATATACAACAAAATGTTAACAACTGGAGAATTTTTTCCTTGTTGTTCTTTTCCCTACTTTTTATAATATATATCAGATATCTATATCTATATCCATAGTAGTGGTCTATAGTACACAAGGACTCATTGTGAATTTACTCTGGCCTCATTCATTTCTTCAGTGAAGAACTAGCAGAGGTCCTACAAAACAAAACCTGTCTTTTGCTATCACTAAGTTTCCATATTGTCTTAAAACTCATACTGAATTAACTAAAATCAAAAATGATAAAGCTAGTATTATTCAAATTAAAAAATATTGTATTTTCTTTTCTTTACCCTTCTTATTTCTGCGGTAGAAAATCCAGATGTCTTAAGCTGCTGACATTCTTTATGCAAAGCTTTAAAGGCTTCCATCAATTCTTCATACTAAAAGAACAAGTTAAAAAACTTATAAACTAATGACTAGAACCAGTAGACTTTTCTTCATCAAGTTATCTATTAACTTACAGTAATTACTTAAATCATTACAAGAACAGAATTAAAAATACATCTTTAAACATTTATATAGGACACAAAAAAGTAGGTCTGTACAATCTGGTCACTAAATACTTCTTCCGCTTCCTCTTTGGTTACTTTCCTACCTCACACTCTATATTCTAGCCACATTAATCTTTTAGCCCCTGGAACATTCCACACTCTCCCCTCCCGTTTACACACACTATTCCCTCTGAGAATACTGTATGACTCTCTCATCCTGGGTAACTCCTATTCATCCTTCAGGTCTCAGCGTAGATACCATTACCTTCACGGAAGGCTTTTCTAGCCCTATATCATGATATCAGACTAGATAAAACGTAAAATTATAACTGTCTAATTACTTGTCTGTCTCCCTCCCTTAGATAGTGAGAGCTAAAAAGACAAGAATCATATTGATCATGTATACTTTTGTATCCCTGGGGCCTAGTACAGTGCATAACTCATATAAGTGTTCAATAAAAAAATAGATTAATGAATGTCAACTCTTACCAAAAGTTTAAAAAAATAGTATTTTTTTTGTGGGCAATGACAGGAAATTAATATTTTTCTTGACTGATCATATCCTACAAATCTATAAATCATTCTAAAATTCTTTATTCAGAGAGATCATCTTCATTTTTTTATTAGGTCTTGGCTAAATGAGTGGCTAAGGTGTAAGCCATTTTATATACACACCTCAGAAATGCTTCAAGAACAAATATGTCTTTATTATCATTAATTCTTCCATTAATTAGCTGGGCATATTTAGTAAAAACTATTAATAAACTGCCTTCAGAGGAATTCGTTTTTATCAAATTTATTGTTGGAGGAGTATAGGGAGGAGAAAATATTTCGCATTTACACTTCCCTATTTCCTACATTATATAAAGCTTTCAAAGGTAGGGGCTGGGGTGGTCTCGTTCTGCTATATTTCTCCAATGGCATCTAATATAATATTTGATATAATGTTTGCATAAAACTTTCAACCCCAGAAATGTCTTAAGAGATCAACATTGGCTCTATTTTGAGTTACTGCCATGGCTACCCAAAATAAAAAAAATATGGAAGAAAAAACATGTAGTTATTTTGATGCAATTCAAATTTTGAGCAGAGACCATATAGAAGCAACTCTACAAAATCCTGGAGGTAAAAAGATGATAAGACATGATACTTGTTTTCATAGACTTAACAGTCTATTGGGAGAGACAGACTGACAAACCACTCACAACTGGCACAAATCAGTCTAGGTACACATTATGGAATAAAAGCACAAAGTGATAAACACAGGCACTTTTTCGTTTTTTTAAATCAAAAGCCTTTGGAATCTTAGCCCTGAATCCTCTCTTTCCATAGTCTCTGATCAGCAATGTACTTTGAATCCCAGGACACAGGAGCCAGACCAGCCAGAATCCTTAGCAGTAATGAGCTTTAAGACCTTAAGGCCCAAACCCAGTATTAACCCCAAAACTCTAGTGAGAAAAGTGTACTGAAATTTCAAAATCCTGGCCCTTTGTCTACCTTCTGCCTGACTGGAAAGTCCTCTGAGATTGCAAGCCTAGCTTCTTTATCTATATACAATCTTTCTGGGGACTCGTACATGCCAGTTTATCTGAGATAGTGTCAATTTACACCTTCTGTCCTGGTGTAATTGTCATGACAGCCCCTTTCTCTCTGATTCGGGTGACAAATTGTACAGTCACGTAACTGATCAGCAAAGTGCCTTGCAGTCCCACACCCAGGATCCTGTCTACCCACAATTCTTAAGTAATAGATTATCTTCAAATCCTAACTTAAAAGGTTTCTTTTTTCTATCCACAAACCCCTATCACTGAATTGGTGCAAAGTCAATATATTGATACATGATTACAGTTGAACATTAGCTGATAACTGCTTTACTTTTTGGTGCTACCTAGAAATATAGAGACAGAAAATAGAGATTCACACATATTTGAACATGTGCACCTTGAAATCACCATTACAGTTAAAAAATAATATTTATATATTGACTACCTGTTTATTGGTATCAGCCACAGTTTCATCCTGAAGAAACTCATTGGGTACCTCAAGTTTTATTAAAAAACGGGCTAAATATGCTCTTTTCTTCAATTCATTAGTCCTCTGAAGAAGCCAGTGGAGCACTGGGTAAATTACAGGTTTACTTCCAATCACCAGACCCTGACGAAAAGTACTCCTATGGAAAGAACACACACACACACACACACAGGTTGATAAGTAAACCTTGAAAAGAAGTCACATTTACTCAAAATCTGATTTACAATATGCTGCTTGCATTCCATGACTATTTTAAAAAGATAAAACCAAAGCTATTCTAAAATCAGTCTGTACATCAACAATAAACATAAAATTAGGCCTTTAACATATGTATCACTAGAATATATGGGAAGGTTGTGTTGGAACCATTAACTAGGACAGTCAGCCTTAATACTTCACTTCATTGACTGGGCAGGTTTAAGGTACTGTTTTTATCTAGGATGGCTACAGATGACAAAATGTAATAGATTTGCCTGACTTTCTTGATTAGGAGAACAAACGGACCCTCGTAAGGCCTCGATGGTTAAATAATTTGCATGACAAAATAACACGAAAAGTTCAAGATTATTTTGAAAGTCAATGATGTTTGGAGGCCATTGGCTTAGGGAGACCAGGAATTGTCAAGGAAGACTGATAACACCCTAGGAAGGTTTGGATAGTAAAGCATTGTTTTAAGAAAGCAACAAGTGATGAGAGTCTTACATGTCCGTGACACTTCCTGGAGGTTTATATTTAAGGATACCAAGAAGGCTCAACATCCGTTTGGCTGTCTGCTCTGGCATCTCCTCTCTGATATCAACAACTTGCTAACAAAGAAAAAAATTGAAAAAATAGGTTATTGCTATTATGTCTAACAAAGAACAATATTTAAACTCACAAAATTGTTCTGCTGGAGCGTAACAGGCACAATGGTCTCTTCATAGAACAGATTAAGTATGGAGGTC
The DNA here is from genome assembly GCF_036562045.2 of Rhinolophus sinicus. Taxonomy (NCBI): domain Eukaryota; kingdom Metazoa; phylum Chordata; class Mammalia; order Chiroptera; family Rhinolophidae; genus Rhinolophus; species Rhinolophus sinicus. Next base: position 33,683,777 of record NC_133765.1, read on the forward strand.
CCCAGATTCCATGTGACAGTGCATACAAGTCAGATCAGGATTCATATTAAAAATGTCACGCTTAAAAGTCTCCAGTGGAAAACGGTAGACAAGAGACATGAGCTGACTTGCAATACAATAAAACCTTTTATGAAAGCATTTTCATTCCAGGACCCACTCTATGTATGTCTGGAAGTAGAGTCGCTAAGGTACAAGTAGATACTGTAATTTTTGCACTAATGGAAAAAACTTAAAGATCATTTACTATTGCACTGCAAGCATAAGGCCTGTAAAATAAGATCTTATGAAAATAAGGCCTCGATGGTTAAATAATTTGCCCAAGACAGATATTTAGAGGCAGAAACTGGTTTTCCTGCCACCTTTTTCATCACAGAGGAAGGAAAAACTCTTACCTTTGGGTCAATCTCTGCCAGAACATCATTGAGAACTTGTAACAGTTGCATCGGCTCCAGGGAATCAAATGTGATTAAATTATAGTTCTTCCTAAAAGGCTCCTTATTGAGACTGTCCACAATGGATTTGATTTGATCACTCATAATTAGGTCTAATAACTTAAAGAGTAAAAGTAGAGAAAAAAATATTCCTCAATATTGACAACAATATTCAGGAAAAAAACAATACTAAGTTTACAGGAAGTGAGCATGAAAAATACAATTCTACATAACATACAAAAGCTGTGACCAGGATTATTTTGTTGAAAGAAATCAGAGTGTGAAGACTTTACTATGAATGCTATAATATATACTGTTAATATTTAATGCCAGATGTTTTTGTACATATATCTGGTGCGATAGTAATCACCTGAATTAACACGGACAAATGAATACTAAATCCCACTCACTTATTTATTATTTTTTAGTAGTAGCCCATGTTTAAAAATTGGGAGATATTTTTACGTGAAAATCCAGATTTCCACTATCTCTTGAAAAATCAGATCTGGCAGCCCTGGGCCCACAGTTTTGCGTGGCCACACCCAGCGGAAGCTGAGTAGAGGCTGCAGCTTTAACCTTTCACTTATTTTGTTTTGGTTTCCTCCACGCAGCACTTTCTACTCATAGGCATCGGCTCTGTCACCGTTGAGGAAGTCAGGCCTACATTAACTTTACCTTCAATAAGGTAACAGGCTCATGCTCCAGGTCCCCACCTCTCCCATTCCAAGTCATTTGTAGGTTTCTCATTGCCTACAAAATACAGTTCAAACTTCTTGGATTTTGAGACACTTCAAGATCAGCTCGATTTAGCCCTTCCCAACTTTATTTCCAAATCGTTACTTTTCACCCTTTCAAACTTCAGCAGATTGAAATGGTCACGGCTCTCCAGCTGTTCCACCTCTGCCTTCAGTTAATGCTGTTTTCTCTGCCTAGAACTGCTCTCCCTTCTTCCCTCTCCAGTAGTGCAAATCCTAACTGTTTCTCAAGCTCTGCCATCCAAATGCACGTTCCTCCAGGAAATCTTTCTCAAGCTATCCCCCAGGTTCTGCATCAGAATAACAGCGCCTGCCCTCCAAGTTGACCGCACTTTTCTATTGTGTACTAGTTACTTATGTCCATTTTCTTTTCTCTACTAAATTGTAAATTCCATGAGGATGTATCTGTGCCTAATTCCATCTTTGAATACACTGCATCTAAAATAGTGACTTCTTCCGCTAGACTCAATGAAGTTCATAGGCCCAAGGTAAAAAAACACACGTAAGTGTTAAGTAGGTGAGCAGTGAGGAAGATCATACTTAAAAAAAAAATGCAGTACACCTGAAACTAATTTAAAAAAAAGGAATATCTGATTATTTAATTGCTGAAACAGCTTTACCAACGTTCCTAGTGTTTCCTGCATGAAGGTATCACTTGTTTAATGAGGGGAAAAGTAGGAGAAATTTTGCAGGCAGGCAATTTTTTTAACCAGCAATGTTAAAAAATGAATTAAAAAATGAACTGGTAAAAAAAAAAACAGAAAAAAAAAACTTCAGTACTCCTTAATAATTTTTAACCATGTTATTTTTTTATCCAAGGCATTAGTTGGGGCAGCATGCATCTTGCTCTGAAATAGGTTTCTTAAATTCGGTGGTTGGAGATGGATATTTAGAAAACATTAAAATGTAAAGACATTAGCATTTCTCCATAATCATAAAATTATGAGTAAATGATTATTATTGTTAAAAAATAAGTCAAAAACAGTAGAAAGGATAATCAATGTAGGTTATAAATTTGAAGGTTTTTTTAAGCTGTGAAGAGAAAACCTTTACATAAATTAAAACCCACATTGGAGATACAAGTTTTCAAAAGTATTTGAAGTGAAAGTCCATGTCATAACCCTCACACACCTATATAATTTTTAGTGATTCTGAAATTATATATATATGCATATATATATATATATATATATATATCAATTTTTCCCTTTCAAAACAAACATTTGAATAAACGAGTAAAACGTTATCAAGGAGAGGACAAGAAACTAGTTGGGTTTCCCGCTGGTTGCCCACCAGAGATGGTCACCCACTAAGGACAAAGATGCCCTGAACAGGTACTGGCTGTCTATGCCCAACGGGCTCTGTGCTCTAAAATTAGCAAAAGCAATTACTCTCCCTCTTCCAGCGGAAAGTCGCCATACTAATTCACAAGCACTTACCCTCGTAAGAACCCGAGGGGGCGGGGAGGGGTAAGAATTAAAACCAGGACAAGCGTTTATCTGGCACAACTCGGGACAGAAACCACGCTGCCCTGGTCTCTGGCTGGCACGGCCGCTGGACCAGCAGACTCGTAGGATTCCCAAAAATAGTGCCCCCGACCCCGGGGCCCAGGAGAGGAGATAGGGGGCCCACATCTGACCCGGGGCAAGGCCTGGATCACGGTGAGGCGCCGCAGTGGCCGACCCCCGATGTGGGGCTTTAACTGCTGCGACCCCTTCACTGGCGAGATGCTGCACTGGGAAGGGGAGGGGAAGGGCGTTCTCTCCTATTTCGGGGTTCGGAGAGATTTCCGACAGCGAGTTGGAGAAGTTACCTCAAATTCTCCTCACGGAACCACTTTCCCCCACCCCCAGGAGGTATCCGGGGGTCTAGTAGGATCCTAGAGACGAACTCCTTGGCAACGGTTGCTAGGCAGTGGCGCGCGTCACTTCCGGCAAGGAGGGCCGGCGCGTTTCCGGGGGCCGGGGCAGGGGAGCGCGCGCAGCGGCCGAGGCCCTAGAGGGCGAAAGGCGGAGGGAGGGATGAGGGATGCCGGGCCCTCGTGCCGAGTGGGTTCCTCGGCTCTGAGCCACTGTGGGCAGCGTAGAGAATTTGGGGTTGTTACCGGTAATAAACCTTTCCGAACGTTCTGCAGTTTGCGTTTACAAACATTCTCTTCATTGACCCAAGTTAAATGAGTCTGCCCCTTCCTCCCTTCCCTCTTTTCCTCCCTTCCTTGCTTCCAAAAAGGACTAGCGGGATTTAGGTTTAGGAAGCATTTGGCCTGAGCTTCATATTTAGGTTTTTGATATAAGCATCTCCAAATTAGGTCAGACATAGGAATAACTGTAGTCTCTGGCAGGGTTAAAAGAAGATACATTCATCATAGATTTCAGTTTCTTTGTCACATTACTGGGCCAAGTAGCCTGTACTGGGAATTAAATTTTTTAATTCCAGTCATTTTTTTAATAGGCTGAGAGCCTGGAAAAAAAAAAAGGAAATGCCTAAGGCTCCTTAGGGCTTCTAAGAGCCTCTTTTTAGGCACCTGCAGAAATGAATGAAGTCCTCCTTGCGCCTTCATGGAGCTCACGTCCTATGAGGTAAGCAGAAGAAAGATCTGCCCAGATTACAGATGAGGCCAGGAAGTCTACTGGAACAGAACCCCCCTCCCCCCACCCCCCAAAGCACTAACTGGCTTGGGAGAGGCCTTACTTGGTGAATGGTATTTTGAACCCCTCCCCCATTAAACTGGAGACCACTGAACTTTGTGATGCCTAGTGGCAATGAAAAAATGGGGGAAATGAAATTCCTCACCCCCTGAAAACTTAGTTGCTTGTTCAAACATCTTGGAAGAAACCAACTATAGATTTAGCATCAGACTTCTAACAAAACAAATTCCCCGTTAGGCTTCCATATGCCTTGTACTGTGCTGGCGGCTGGGGATGCAGTCAGGGGAGAGCAGGAATTACTGGCCCCTGTCCTCTGGAGCTGACAGTCTAGTGCAGGGAGACAAGTGAATGGGCAACACCTAAGCAACTGCGATAAATATAAAAGGACCCAGTGATGGGGGAGCCCAGAAGTTTATCTGGGGGCTGAAAAGACCATACTATCAGGAGAGATTCCATCAGACAGAGTGATGTTTAAGGATCAGTAAAAACTAGCCAAACAGGAAAGGGGAGAGTTTATCAAGCAGAGGGAACAGAACACTCCAAGATGGGTCCATTGCTGGCTGCCTTCTGACCATTGAACTATCAAGTGAAGACACTCTGCAGGGTGCTTGGAGAGAAACCGAGAGCAGTCCCAGCTCACAGATAGATACTCATGACCAGGAGGAGGCAACACTTAAAACCTTGACAAATTAAATAACTCTGGGAGAAACAATAAGTTTCATACAAGGAGTTACATAATTAATTAATCCTACTGTGTGTGTTAGGACATTCTCCTGGCTGCCCGGATTTGAACCCTGGGTCTGCCATTGTGTGGCCTTACCTCTTTGAGCTTCTCTCATCTACAAAATGTGGCTATAATAAAACCTTCCTCAAAAGGGTTGATGTGAGGATTAAGTGAGTTGCTACAGGTAAAGCAATTAGAATAGTGCCTGATATTGGAAGAGCTAAAAACTAACCTTTCTTCCCCTCCTTTTTAAAAAAGGAGATAGTTAGATTTGCTCCTTTTATAGACTCTACAGATGTAGGCTATACAAAGATAATACTGGTTTATCTAGTAGTTTCTGGTTCCTCCTCTGCTTGTTGTTGCTATTACTGAAACATAACATTTCAGTTATGAGAATACAGTCCTGTGTAAATTCCAGTAAGCAATGGAATCCACTCTTTGCACTCAAACTTGAATGGATTTTATGCTTAATGTGATTGCTCTGGAACATGGGAAAGAATGTGAAGCACGCTTCCTGAAATCCATATATTGAGAAGTTTATATTTCAACTTGAAGCAAAAAAGAGAGACATAAGCCTGCACATTGTTGGGTCCCTACCTATATTTAGGGCCCAAACACAGGCCAAAGGAAGACCTGTGTGGGGACAGAGCCAGGAGCTGAGACCCCACATGACACCCTGCATGACAACGGGCTACCATCCCGATTCATTTACGATAAAAAGACTCAATGAGATGTCCAAGAGCTTCTCAGCAAGTTTCACAACAGTGAAGGCATCGCTATCCCAAGTCAAGCCACCCATGTGAAGACTTTTGCTTTTCCTTAGATGCTATCTTGTCTTCCTTGCAAGCTTCCAAAGATTCCTCTTGGCTGAACTATATTTGACACACTTTTAATAGGTGAACGGAAGTCCCAGTCATATGAGACAGCCCTTTGGAAAGATTCCTACTTCTACCCTCTCTCTCCTTTTTGTTTAATAGACTTAAGATATAATCACATGCATACAATTCATCCATTTAAAGTATACATTTCAATTTCTTTTAGCATATTCACAAAGTTATGCAACCATCACCACTATCTAATCCCGGAACATTTTTATTACCCCAAGAAGAAACCCCGTTCCCTTTAGCCATCATCTCCCAGTTTGCAATAAAAACAAAATAATGCCACTTCCCAGCCCTGACAACCACTAATCTGTTTTTCTTCTCTATGGATTTGCCTTTTCTGGACATTTCCTATTAAATGGAATCATAAAATATGTGGCTGTTTGTGTCTGGCTTTTTTCACTTAGTACAATGTTTTCAAGGTCCATCCAGGTTGTAGTGTGTGTCAGTACATCATCCCTTTTTATGGCAGAATATTTCATTGTATGAATTTTTGTTCCTCCATTTATCGGTTGATGGAAATTTGGATTGTTTCCACTTTTGAACATAATGAACAATACTGCTATGAACTTTGGTGTCCATACCTCCACTCTCGTATGAGTAAAGCACTTCCATTGACTAAGTCAGGTGAGCAGGGTGTGTATGAGTAATGGGGATATGGGTAAGTGTGTGTGTATATGGGGGGGGTGTCCATTCATTCTTGGGTTTGTGTTTTTCTTTCAATTGTTGTTAATTTGTGGTCTCTTGGGTGCTCATGGCTGTAGACTACAGGATCCAAGATGTGGATTCTTCAGCAGTTTTTGGTTGTAACAACAGACTTGTTGAAACCTACTCATCCCTTGTTACCAAAGCACTAAAATTCCCAATCTGCTTCTCACCAGAAGCCCTCTGATAAGAAAATGATGTTATGTAGACATGAACTTTAAATGTTCACCGGCCTCCAGTGGAGGAGAGGGTGGGAAGGGGTGTGGAGGAGGTGAAAGAGAAACTGGAAGCGGCCCCTTCCAACTCCCTTAATTTAATCTTGTAGATACTGGAAGGAACATACACATCTGTGAACCTCTGCTCTGGTTATTTTGAGGGAGGGGGAAAAAAATCACTGCTGGTCAAGTGTATTTTTCAAGACTCAGTTTAATACAAGATAAAAATAAGGAGGGGTCATTATTTCATGCAATTGTAAAGTCCCAGGATATTACTACCTTCAGGTATGGCCGGATCTATGAGCTCAGAGATGCTTTGACATTCTTTCTCCATCCATCTCGCTGTCTCTTATCCCCACTTTCCTCTGAATGGGCTGTTAGTAGCAGGGGGCTTACATTTTTCCAGCCTAGCAACCTCAGTAAAAGTACAATCTTTTCTTCAATAGTTCTAGCAAATTCCCAGGGCTAACTTTCATTGCTCTGAAGTGTGTTAGACCATTCTTGAATCAATTGCTATACTTTGGTGGACACAATAATAGACTGGGTGACGGTGACTCCTGAAAAGGAAGGGTCAAATTCTGTTACCAGAGGTAGAGATGCTATGCAAACAGGAACAACAGATGTCCTGTACAGGTGGTCAGGGAAGGTGGTTGAATCTTAAAAGCTGGGAAAGCAAAACCAGAAGAGAAAGAAATGAGCCTATACTTACTGTGGGGAATATCTGTATCAATGTGAACTTTCTCCCTGATTTCCTACCAACAAATTATCTTTCTTCAATTGTGGGCCAAAAGGTATCATGGGATAACAGCAGTCCCTCTAGGTCCCCACAAAAACCTGAGGATGCTGTGAACATAATGTCTCCTGCCCCTTCACATTTCAGAATTTCCAAACAAGAACTTTCCTGTGCAGAGTACAGAGAAGCCAAGCCAATTTTCTGTTTTTGGTATTAAATTTAGACCTTTCATCCTGACCATGAGATATTTCTGGATTCTGCACGAGTATTCAGCGAATGCCAGTTTTCAAGATGCTATCCCATCTGGGGCTACTCTGCACATTGCCCACTTTATCTCATTCTTTTAAAACTGGGAAAAATGACCCAGACACAGGAACAAATTCGGAAGTGGGTTATTCTGTTATCCATTAATTGTCATTTAATGCCTTAGCCATCTAGGTTACTTGGAGATGAAAGAAACTAAATTTAAATGGAAACCTGAATTGAGTTTTGCAGATATCCCAAATTGTCTCTGCTCTGGCAAGTTAATCCTGTGGGTATGTTTAGTTGCAGAGTGTGCTTTCCTAAAAGGTAAAAAAGAGAAATAATATGTGAAATTTTCACCTGAATGGATGACATGGCAGAGGTCTTATTCAATATGTGCTTGGTACTACATTTTTGTCAAATTGTATTTTTAATGGGTTTGTGAGATTAATGAGCAATGTCAAAGAGTCAAGATAATATGCAATTCATATTAATTCCTCAGTTATAAATATGGATTGAAAAATAGGAAGCACCTAACATGCTTACTGGGCTCAAATAATAATCCATTTCATCACTGAGTGCTTACTGTATGTCAGGAACTTTGTTAAATACAACACATGTGTATCAGAATTTATTAAAATATTAATTTATGTGTGTACTCCTTCTGTTTTCCCTCCTCTTGAAACAATTTGCATTGTCTTGAGTTTTGCAGGTTGGAATCAGAAGCTGTACCTCCTGTTTTTGTAAAGGTTTGAAGTCTTTGGAGGAGATTATGCTGGTTGTCCTCAGTGGGGGAAAAAGAGAAAAGGGTTCCTTATAAAGTAAGAAGAGAGAAGGGAGATGCTAAGAAGACTGGGAAAGGGTCACAGGTTGATCATTCCAGGCCAGCTCCCGAGAAGGGGGAAATACCCCAAGGCCACACCATGAGTCTGGTGGCTTCCACTGTGGCCAAAGCTTTCCTTGTCCCAGGCCTGACATGCAAGCATTAATGCCATTGGATCTGAAAGGGCCAGGCAGCCTGCGATGATGGGTGGGTGACTGAGCAGTCACCAGGATGGGCCATTGACAGAAGACTTCAAGTGACTCTCTAAAGCTTTCCCACTGCAACAAAGCCCAGGGACTTGGCACCTCCCAGGATGTGTATGAGGGGGAGATGCCAAATAATGACAGGATGGAGGCTCAGAGTTGGCTTTCAGTTGGTTTTAAAATCATATACTTCCTCTTGCAAATCTGAGTAGTGGACTGAAATGGATAACCTCTGTATCAGTCAGCGTCCTGGCAGGATAAAGATGGCACACTCTGGGCAATTGAAGAGAACTTAATAAAGGACTATTTATAAAAGTGTGGACCGGGTTTAGGGAAACCAACAAGGTTACCAGCCATGGCTGCCCTAAGCCTGAAGCAGCCAGAGAAGAGAACAGGCACCAGAAGCCCAACAGAGCAGAGTATGGAGAAGGCTGCCCAGTATGAGGAGCCTTTAGATACAGCCAGTCTGACTTCACGTCACTCCCACCCTCTGATCACCCAGACTGGCTTCCCATTAGCGAAAGCCAGCAGGGCGCCAAAGGGGCAGGCAACCCCTTGAGGTCATCCATGCAGACTGGCCTCCCAGGGAAGGAAATGGCAGAATGGGGACCTGGAAGGGCAGGCTGAATGAATTATGAATAGAATTATCTATTGAATTACAAAAATGATGAGCAATAAGGCCTTGTGAAGTCAGTTGAACTACGCCCGTCTCCCAGCCGCCCTGGCTTTCTAGCCGAATTCCAAGCATCGCATGGAGTGAGGCCTAACTTCATTTCAGCACACTGCCGCCTCCCACATCATCTCATTTAAGCCTCACAACAATGCTAAAAGGACAATATTGCTTTTTCCCATCTTATAATTCAGGACATTGAGGCCTGGAGAGTTAGTAGAGGACCCAAAGTCACACAGCTAGTAGCTGGCTAAGTCGAGACTCAAACACAGGTCTGCCCAATCCCAAAGCCATTCAATCAACCTCCTAAACTGGCTGAAACCTGGCTCAGCAGAGTCTGGATGAAGGACTGTAACAGACCTCTGAGGAAGGAAGCAAAGGGATTTTCTGTGCGGGATGGCCAGGGTTAACGCGCTGTTTGGCTCTGCCTGCCTACAAGGGCTTTGTCAAGGAAACTTCTCTTACCCATGGAGGCTAATGGTTCAAAATCCAAGTGCTTACCCCGCAATCAAAGGGGGGGAAGACGGAGAGAAAACACTTGGCCAATGATGGGAAAAAAGTGTATTTTCATTTCAGATGCCTTTCAAGTTCTTTTTTTCCCAGCTGAGTGTTGGTGTATTTATAGAATTCAGGGGGAGTATTTAAGGGTAAGCAGCAGTGGAGCTGCATTTTGGGCCATCAGGAAGCTCCAGCTCATGCAGGAAAAGGTTGATGGGAGGGGACAAGAAAAGGCCAGGAACAGTGGGGCATTCTCCTTCATGCTGCCAAAGCCTTTTCTCCCTCCTGGGCTGACGACGTCAAATCAAGATCTGTAAGAATGCTATAGATGGAATTATAGAATCAAACTGATGGACAAACAGATGAGGTGCTAAACAAATTATGGTGCAAACATACACCAAAATATTATTCAGGCATAAAAAGAAATAAAGTACAGGTACATGTTACAACAAGGATGAACCTTGAAAACATGAAGCTAAGTGAAAGAAGCCAGACACAAAAAGCTACATATTGTATGATTCCATTTACATGAAATGTCCAGAACAGGCAAATCCATAGAGACAAATGCAGATTGGTGGTTGCCAGGGGCTGGGGGCGCAGGGGACAGGGAGGGGTGGAGAATGTGGAGCAACCGCTTAGTGGGTACAGGATTTCCCTTTGGGGTGATGGAAATCTTCTGGAAATAGATAGAGGTGGTAGTTGTACAATATTGTGAGTGGACCACATGCCCATGAATTTTCCCTCTAAAAAGGCTAATTTTATATTACATGACTCTCACGTCAATTAAAACAAACCACAGCAGCCAGGGCTTTGGGAGGTCAGCCGTGCTCCCCAAGCCTTCCAAGCTGTCTTTGCTCTCTACAGCTGAGGTCACATGCGTGGCATGGCGTAAGGCCTAATTTCATTCCAGGCTTCCCTTCTCTCTCTACTCCCCAACCACTGGCTTCCTTTCTGTTGCTCAATCACACCAAACCCATTCCAACCTCAAGACCTTTGCACTGCTCTTTCTTCTGCCTGGCTCTTCTTTCCTCAGATCTTCCCCAGCCTGGCTCCCTCTCTTCATTCAGGTCTCAGCTCAAATGTTACTTCCTCAGGGAGACCTTTTCTGACCCGTTTACTAAAGTAACCCACCTACCAGTCACCCTCCATCACCGTTTTTCAGACTCTTGGTAAGGGCCTATTAGTGGGTACTGAATTCAGTTTGAGAGGTCTTGATGAACATTATTTTAAAAAATGAAGTGGAATAAAAAATATCACACAGAATAAAGGTAAATACTTCTGTGCCAGAAATACACATTTTTTTGCTGTGTAACAAACCAACTTTATTGGGCCTAAAACAACACCTTTTCCCCCCACAAACCTGTGGGGTGACTGGGCTCAGCTGGGCAGTTCTGCTCAACTTGGTATCTGCTGGGATCAATCACCATGTGTCTTGAGTTCAGCTGGGGGCTCATCTGGAGCTAGAACATCCGAGAAGGCTTCCCTCCTTCCCCAGCTTCAGTGCTGGCTGCCGTTTCTCCCTCACGTGAACTCTCTCTTTCTGCTTGTGGTCTCTCATCATCCAGTGGTCCACCCTGAGCTTCCTTACCTGGCATTGAAGTACTGTTAAAAGATAAACTGAGGCATATTAAAATTTTTAAGAGTTTATTTGAGCAAAAAATTGATTACCGGCGGGCAGTGCCAAACCGGAAGTGGTTAGGAGTGTATTCCACTGACGGGAGCCAAGGGAAAGACTTCTGTAGAGAAAAATGTGGAAGCAAAGAAAAGAAATTATTTGATTGGCTATAGCTAAGAGCCTAGTTGGCTGTTTGTGATTGGTTGTCCTTTGTGTTTTGATTTTGTAACCTTGAGGCATTTATAGGCTTAGATTTTGGTTTGCTTACATAGGCTGCCATGGTGGTAAAACCACATTAGTCTAATGGCCTCCTTGTTTGATTAATTTAACAGTACCAAGAGCACAAAAGTGAAAGCCATCAAGCCTCTTAAAGCTCAGGCCCAGAACAAGGACAGCGTCGTTTCCATCACATCCTATTGGCCAAAGCAAGTCACAAGACCCACCCAGACTCAAAGAAAGGAGAACCAGACTCTACCTCTCCATCAGCGAGTGGCATGTGCATACCAGCTAAATTGTTGGTCGACATCTTTGCAGGCAATCCACCACAATTGTTTTGGGAAAATTTTATTTCAGTTTCGTAAACATGCATGTGTGTTCATTGGGTCACATAATAAACATTTCTTGCTGTGTGAGTCATAGTCCACAGGTTGGAAAAACACACTTCTTCCACATCCCTTTTAAAATTTCTTCCATAACAAGTTGAGTACTGTCTGAACTTAATTTACTTGATTGTGTATGTCCCCCATTAGACTATAAGCTCCCTGAGGTCTGTCTTGTTCACTGCTCTATCCCCAGCACCTATCAGGACTTTGGCACTTAATAGGTGCTTAATAAACATCTGCCATTGTTGAATAGATAGTAACAGCTATCATTTATTTGGTGTTGTGCACTTAAAAGCATTATCTCATTTATTGTGTTCAACACATATTTGAGCACCTACTGTGTGCCAGGCACTATTCTAAGTGCTGGTGAAACAACAGTGAACAGAACAGACAATAATCGCAGAGTTCACATTTCAATGTGATACTACAATAGTTATCAAGTAGATTTGTTACTATTTTGACAGATAAGGAAACAGAGTCAGAGAGGTCGGGCAACTTGCCCAAGGTCGCACAGCTAATAATTTCACCCTGACACCTGGCTCTTCTCCACTCTGCTGCAAATGTTGGGTTTTGCCCAGCAATGGGCCTAAGTGGTTACAGATCTCAGTTCCTGCCATTGCTTCTCTGAAGCATCAAACTTGACTTTCTCAGAATCAGACACGAGCTAGTGCGATGAGGTGAGTTCCATGACCTCAGAGTCCCTGCCCACCCCTCCCACCCCCAGTCTGTGACCACAGCTCACACCTGGGGTGTTGCAGATTTGAGCCACAGGTCTCAGTCACCCCTACTGTCTTATCTGCATGTGACATCCCCAAGTGGCTGGGGCCTTGCAGGCCTGGCAAAGAATGCAGCCCGAACAAAAATAAACCTGCCACATTCCTTGGCAGCCCCCTGCCCCTTCCCGCTCTCTAGCCATCCATCCTCACAGCATAGCTTGCCAGGGAAGGCTGAAAGAGGGACAGCGGGGTGGAGGAAGCAAGTGCTGCTGCCGTCCAACCCCGAGAAAGAGAGGGAGAGGGGAAGAGAGGAAGAGAGAGAGAGAGAAAGAGAGATCACCTTATATGGGAACGTGCGCAGACAATGTGTGGCAATGGCTTAGAGGGCAGCAGAGGTCAGATACCAGACAGATGGAAGAAATTAAACATGGGACAGAGCGTGTTCCTGGGCCCTGCAAACAGCTCTTGTTTCGCAGCGAGTTTGCACAAAGCCTGGCCCCGTTTCCTTTTTTGCCTAAGCCGAGCAAGATGTGTGTCCTAAACTACAGGACTTTGAGCCAGGCCCGGATTTTGGCTTGGCAGAGGTCTCAATCCCCTGAAGTCATTTCTTGGGTGAACAAAACTCCTCTTTGCAAATTAAAAGGAAAAGACTGGGCCTATTTCCCAAGAGTTTCCAGTATCTCCCTAAAGCACATAAATTAGTGGTTAATGAGTAAATACTCCTTCATTTGTCATTCATTCATTCATTCATTCATTCATTCATTCAACAAATACAGAAAACCAAGTCTGCACTGAGCCAGGGACCGGGAAGACCGTGCTGCTGGTGATATGTTACCATTTGTTGATTTGCACTCATCTAAATATTTCAATTCATAATAATTTACTTAGCACCTTCCATGTTCTAGTCACTGGCGATACAGAACACTAATCTAGAATCATCTGGTCGCTGACCTGTGGAGTTTACAAGGCGGGATGAGTAGAAATGACAGGTATAGAACAGAAGATCCCACTGGATCCTCCTAACGGCCTTTTGAAGTAGCTATCATTACCATTTCCATTTAACACAGGGTTTCCCCACCTCAGCACTACAGATATTTTGGGCTGGATCATTCTTTGGTGTCTGTGTGTGGGGTGGGGCTGCTTTGTGCACTGCAGGATATTTAGCAATATCCCTGGCCTCTACCCACTAGATAACCCCTCTCCCTCCAGTTCCTCTGGAGTAACAACCAAAAACTGTCTCTAGACATTGACAAATGTCCCCTGGGGGACAAAATCACTCCTGGTTGAGAATCACTGATTCAACAGATGAGGAAGAAGAGGCTCAGGGCCGGTTAAGAAATGTCCTAAAGGTCATCCATTGGCAAGGAGCACCTCACACCTTAATTGCTCCAATTCCAAAGCCCATTGGCCTGACCATTGCAATGTTAAACCCTGCTTCCTTGACAACCGACTATTGTGGGTTTGGATGGTTGTAGACTTCACTAGCTCATTCTACAAAATGGACGTCATCTGTGTTAGTTCAGATCTTCTGAGAAGCAGATACCAAGGCTAGCTTAGACTTGCAAAAGATTTACTGGGGATTTATTTATTCATGCCTGTGAAGGATAAAGGGGAAGAGAGGAAGAGTAGGCAGGAGAGTCTTGTCTGTGATGCTCATCTGATACCTGTGGAAGGAGAGGGGGAAGGAAGGATTGGGTAGGAAGGACCTCAGACAGCAGTGCAGTGCTAAGAACGTTTCCGCCATGCTGATGGGGAGTTCCTAAGCCAAAGTCACTTGTAAGAAGAATCCCAGGTTAGGCAGCAGTGGAGCTGCACGCGCACTCCCACTGTGCTCAGTCATTGGCTGTGGGCAGCCCGGGGAAGTATGGCCTTGGCATGAACTTGGGGCATCCAGAGGGATGGGAACTAGGGCTGTCAGTCAACCGTGCTCTTTGCAGCAGACTCTCCTGAAGGAGATCTGAGTGATGAGTGAGTCACTCTGTGGCTACCACATCGTCAGAGAAGTGCTGCCCAGTAGTTACATTCACCTCAGAGCAAGGAGATTTAAAAGGCACCACAGAGGCCGTTGGGTATCAGACCCAGGCTGGCATCCTTTAAGCAAAGGGTTCACTTTCCTTGCACTGACCTGAGCTTCTCAGTGATCTTCAGTCAGCTCCAACTTGGGCATCATGAGCAAGGAGGTACAGAGTGCAGACTTGAGGGGCGACGTGGTAGCTTGTAGATGTGAGTACTCTCGGAGCCTCAGTTTCTCCATCTGCATAATGGAATGAACCTGCCTTATCTCATAGGGTTGATGTGAGGACTGAACAAATGTTTATGGAATTGCTTTTCAGGAGAAGATGGAGGTCTTCCTGCATGAACTTTCTGCCCATCACTTGGTTTTGTATGATCATCTCCCTGTTAGCCACCCTCTCATCCTTCTAACTAAGATTCGACTTGGCACCTACACAGGGACAGCAAACTAGCTTCCCAGGGCTAAATTTGACAGGCAAGTTGTACTTGGCTCACAGAATGCTAAACTTTTGTCCCTAGCAATAGGGAGTGGTGGGGACTGTGGCAAACTGGACAGTATGTCTCATCTGAAGCAGGCAGCCTCTTCTCAGCTGTAGCCATCTGCTACACAGCATATTCAGATTTTTGAAATTTTCAAGGAAACCCAGAAATCCAGACAGTTCCAACAAATGGAATTGAGTCACAATGGTCTTGATTGGCCTGATCTAGGCATGTGCTCATCCATCAGCCAATCACTGACCAGAGGGATGGAGTGTTCTGATTGGTCAGACTAGGTCATATGACCACCTCCAAACAAGGGTATGAAGTTAGCTTCACCCAAACAGGAGCTGAGGGTTGACAGTGGGGAAGAAGTGACTCCCCAAAGGAAAACCGGGTGCTGCTATCAGAAAAGGGAATGAATGTAGAACAGACCAAAAAGAGCAAATACGCATAACACCTAGGATCTTCCCTATCACTAACTCCTTCCCTCTAACCTTCCAATATGCACCAGTCTTCTCCCCTAGCCCTGTCCTGCCTTTGTTCCTGGGACATGCCCTTCCTCTCATTGCAAGGCACTCCTTTTATCCTCTTTCCTCATTCAAATGGATTTCAAGGCCCAGGTCAAGCCCCCCATTCAACCACTCCAGGCAACAATGAAGGGGTTCTTCTGGGAACTCCTAGTACAGTGAGAACCTGAACCACACACTCCAGCACTCAGCTCCATAGCTGTTGAATGAATGAACGAATGTATGATTTGCAATAATTAGAAAACAGGGCCAAGATTAGAAGGAAATAAACACAAGTGTTAACAGCAGCTGTCTCTGAGTGGTGGGTTATGGCGCTTCTGGCTTTTCTTCTTTATTCCTGCCAGTATTTTCTACAATAAAAAAACACAAATGATACTAGTAAAAAGGAAGTAATGTGAGTCTGGTTTGCAGCGAGATTACAAGCAAGGTGAAGACAAGGGCCAAGTGTTGATTCTGTCCTGTCTCCTAATTCCTGGCAACAGGCACCAACGTGTAAAGAGCTAGTTAGTCACTGGGAGCTCAATTACAGCCTCAGGGCTTGTAACAGAAACTGTTGATTCCCTTCCTGAAGCCAGTCCTCCTTTCCTCTTTCAGACTCTGAACCCACATTCTGTGAGGTGTCCTCCCACCTCCTCTCACTGCCATGGGCTCCACTGAAGCAGACCCCAGCCCCACCCTTCACTAGAGGGTGGATCCTGGTCAGTCTATCTCAGCCGTGGTACTGCTGAGCCGGAGGCAGGATCATTCTGCTGGTGTGGTTCAGTTGCTGTATGAACCAGCTTGGGGTTTACACAGATAATGTAAAATTTTCCTTAATGTTTAAGCTAATTTGAGTTGGCCTTTCCTTTACAGCATCTTAACCAACCCCGGGGTCTGATAAAGACATTGCTCAAACATACATGTAGAATGACCATCAAAAACAGCGGTTCTTTGGGTGGTTGGGGGTGGATATCAGAATCTGAAGTTGGGGACAGGACAGGTGTATCATTTGACAGTCCCTTTTGAGTACCACTGTTGATCTGAAGCTACTCCAGTTCCACACAGAATGCTAATAACCCAGGCAGATGCTGAGACAGAGAGAAGGGCTTAATTCCTTTTGCAAAACAAGGAGCAATATTTGGACTAGACCCCACTATATCCCATCACAACAAGTTGTGTAGCTTTTAAGCTAATATTTCTGGGAATCCGCCAAACAGCTTCTAAGATAGAGCTGATTAAGAAAATGCTAAGTCAAATGGCATAACCTCTAGAAGCCTCAGTTTACTCATCTGTAAGCTGGATAGAATAGAGAATTTTCTGATACAGAGAATCAGAAAGTGCTTCACAAAGCATAAAGCGGGTAATGGGTTATCAATGCTAAGCAGCCCAGACATACAGCAATGCATTCCTAGCGTTCAGTCTAAATTTAGGATATGGTGTGACCAAAATTGTCAGTGAATTGTGGATTGTTTATATGTGGCTTTGTTAAGTTTCTGAGGCTCTGCTTCCTCATCTGTATGCTGTTGCAAGACCTCATTCTGACTGTGCACGGAGTAGCAAACAAGGACCGTTGAAAAAGTGAAACCTATACCACTATTATCATTTCACAATTCTCTTGTCCCAAGTCAGCAGATAGCAAAACAGAAAAAAACTGAACTTTGAGGTGGACTCCAGAACGGATGTTGGTGCATCGCTGCCCTCTGGTGGTCAGTAGCGGTGCCACAGGTGGTTTCAGAGCGGAGACCGTCTTTGGAGAGGGACCCCTGGGAAATTGAGGCGCAGAGACAGGAAGAGACTTGGCCGAGGGCACCTAGCTAGCTGTGGACAGAGCAAAGTCTCGAGTCTAAGACTCCCTACTCTTCACTCTTTCTAGAGGGCAAAAAATGAGGACTGGAAAGTCACCCACTATGGTTTCACTCTGCTAGGCTCTCAGGAGCTTTTCTAGGTGATCTTACTAGGATTTTTCTTTCTTGCCCGCCCTTGCCATCCAATCTGCTTGGACTTCCTGCCGTTTTATTCATACCATTGTAGCCAGAGTTCTGATGGTTGCTGGGTGATTTACAAAAATGAACTCGGATCCTTACAACTGCTTTGTAAAGTGGACCAGGACCTAAAGATCAGGGTGGTTCAGACACTTTCCCAAGGTCCAACAGCTGGTAAGCACAGGAGCTGGGATCTGAACTCTAGCCGGAGACCCCCAAACCCACATTCTAACTGCCACTAAAAAACAAAACTAAGTAAAACATCAACTTGTGTTGAAAAGATAATTAATGGTAACCTTGTATTTTTGGAATGCCCACAGTGGTACTCGCTGGGCAGACACACAAGAGGGAAATTTTTTGAGCACCTGTCCTACTGACACATATATGATCTTGAATCCTGTCTACAATATGGAGGCACAAAGGAGGAAACTGAGTTCAAAGAAGTTAAGAAATGTGGCCAAGGTCATTGGTGAAAGCTGCCATTCAGACTGTAATCCCCCTGTTGGTGTCAGTATATAAATAAACTATGCTCTTCAAAACATAAATAGAGTAAGTATACGGTAGCCTGGGTCAGGCTAGACCACAGGCCTCTGCTACAACACCCCTCTGACTCTCCTGTAAACCATCACCTTCCTGGAGGCCTCAGGTTTCGACGTCCTCCTGATCTGGGTTCGAACCCCAAATTTCTGACCACTGCTATGTGCCAGGCCCTGGCTGGGTATATTTTTTTATTTAATTCTTGTGAGAACACTGTGAGGTAGATACGATTATTATCCCCATATTACAGGTAAGCAAATTGAAGCTCTGAGAAGTTGAGTATCTTCCTCAAGAACATGGGTGAGCCTAGGTGTTGATGATTTGCTAACATGCTAGGAGACATTGTCTCCAGGTCTTATTCTTCCCCATTTGCAAACAGGAAAACGGAGTTACAGACAAGTGGAAGGGACTTGCCTCAGGGCCTTTGCATTCACTGAGCTCTCTTCCTGCAATGCTTTTCCCAGACATCCTGGTACCCACTCCCTTTCCCTCTTAAGGTCTTCAATTAAAAATTATCTTCTCAGGGAGCCTTTTCTGACAACCCTATTTAAAAGCTCAACCCCCACTTCACATCTCAATGACAAAAAGACAAACAACCCAATTCAAAAGTGGGCAAAAGACTAAAATAGACACTTGTCTAAGAAGGTATACAAATAACCAACGAGCACATGAAAAAATGCTCAACACCCAATGATGGGTATTAGGGGAATGGCAAATTGAAAGTATGTGAGATACCACTTCTTACCACGAGGATGGCTATTATTTACAAAATGGAAAATAACAAGTGTTGGCGAGGATGGCGAGAAATCGGAACCCTCATACATTGCTGGTGGGAAAGTAAAAGGATGCAGCTACTGTGGAATACAGTTTGGCAGTTCCCCAAAAGTTAAACATATGACTTTTTTAAACATATGACAGAAATGCCACTCTTAGTTTTCTCCTGGAACAACTGAAAACAGCAACTCAAATACTTGTACCAGAAAGTTCACGGTAACGTTATTCACAATAGCCAAAGGTGGAAACAACCTAAGTGTCCATCAACTGATGAATGGGTATATAAAATGTGATATAGCCATACAACAAAATATTATTCAGACATAAAAAGGAATGAACTACTGATATATGCTAAAACGTGGATGAACCTCAAAAAATATTACACTACGTAAAAGAAGCCAGTCATAAAAGGCCACATAGTATATGATTCTACTTATGTGAAATGCCCAGAATAGTTAAGTCCACAAAGATAGAAAGAAAATTGGTGGTTGCCAAGGATTGGTGAATCCATAGAGACAGCAGATTGATGGTTGCTAGGGGCTGCGGGGGAGGAGGGCGTGACAAACTAATGGGCACAGGGTTTCCTTTTAAAGTGATGAAAGTGTTCTGGAACTAGATAGACATGGTGAAGGCACTAACTGTCACTGAACTGTACCCTGTAAAATGGTTAGTTTTATGTCAGGTAAATTTCACCTCAATTTAACCACTAAGTTCAACCCCAAACACATCTTTCCCTGCTTGGTTTTTCTCCATAGTGTACATGGCCCTCTCACAGTCTCTATACCAGACTTACTTATCTGTTGTTCATCCTGTTTCTTTAGAATATAAGCTCCAAGCGGGTAAGGATTTGGGTCTTTTTGTTAACTCACATATCCCCCAAAGAGTCCCTGGCACTCAGTAAATATTTGTTACGTGAATGAATTAGGAAGAGTGTGGTGATACTGCAGTCCTGCCCCAGCCCTCTACCCTTCTCTCATCCTAAAGGGCTCTTGATCCTCAAGCATGTTAACAACTACCCTTAGTCTGGGCTCCTTTTTTCCTTTTTCCTAGAAAGCTGAATCCACAGGCTCTTGCTCAGCTCAGCCTTTAAACCCTTCTCTGCTGAGAGTTTTAGAGAAGACAATAAATCCATCACAATGTGGAGAAACACTGTCTGCCCCTCTGCTCGGTGGCTTCCCACAGAAATGTATTGTGACTCCAAACTGCAGCTGTCAGGCCATCTTGTTCCCCAGCCAGGAGGACATCATTCCCAGCTGTGCACAGGTGGCTCTTCAAGGGGGAAAATTTGTGGGAACCAGTCAATAACCTTTTACTGAACAGCTACTCTGACACAGTCCTGTACCAGGCACACGGCCAAATTACAAATGAAAGATATAACGATTCATTCATTCATTCATTCATTCACTCATTATCAAACATTCATTAAGCACCCACTATGTGCCTTGCACTGTGGCCCTTGATTTCAGTTTACAATTGAATTTACAGCTGAGGTGCCAATACCGTGCAGACCAGGGTTTCTCAGCCTTGGCACTAGTGACATTTTGGACCAGACAATTTTTGTCATGGGGGGTTGATCTGTGCACTGTAGGATATTTAGCAGCATCCCTCGTCATTATTGCTAGTAGCATGCCCTTAGTCACAACAACAAAAAATGTCTCCAGACATTGCCAAACGTCCCCGGAGGCACACACCATCCCCAGCCTCTGGGTTTAGAATTGCAGAAGACGTCAGTTATTACCTGACGTGGTCCACTGTCTTGACTCAGAAATAGATTTGAAAAGTTCCCAAGGAGAACATATGTCTTGGGCGTGGATGGAGTGGAAAAGAGGGGAGGTCTTAGGATGAAAAGAAATCCAGCATCCGTAAGAAGGACAGAACAATTATACCCAGAATAAAGTGAGTGAAACAAGGCATTCCGGGTGCCCGGGTTGAGTCAGGGGGCACAGAGGGGCTTCCTGCCCTGTGTTGAGGGGCTGGCAAGGGATGCGAGCTCCCAGGGAAGGGTGCTTTAGGGGGAGGGAAAGACAGACATGTAGCTTTGCTTACGGTTGCAGAAACAAATGCAGAAGACCACAATAAATGTAGTACATACCAATGATTACAAATTCTGAAACCATTCGAACCACTGGGCAAGACCTGGTGGGTCTCTGGGTGTGGAGGTGGGAGGTGGACCCGGGAGGTGGGAAGGCCCCCTGCCGTCCGGGCGTAACCTCAGTCACTAGCCTGTTGCAATGATAACTTTAGGGTCTTTAATTGTCGACGCCACCCTGGAATTCCCGTTTTCCCTTTTGGCTCTCTTCTCCTGTTCACCATAGCAACTGTGTTGAACTTTCTTCACTCTCATCAAACCTCCCACCCTTCTGCCTTCGCTTTCTCTATCATCAGGCAGCTGTGCCTCCTATCTCACACAGAAAATAGATGCCATCGGATTGCGCCCACCCTATGCTTCCTCATTTACCTGCAGCCTCACTCCCCTTTTCCTCGATCCCACATATATTTTGTCAGTGGTGCGGTCTAACAGCACTTTCTATGATGGTGGAAATGTTCTCTACACCACCCAGTGGGGTGGCCATTAGCCACTTCTGGATATTGACCACTTGAAAAAGGGCGGGCATGACAGAAAACTGAATTTTAAATTTCACTTCATTTTAATCATTTAAATTTAAATAGTCACATGTGGTTAGTAGTCACACTGTCAGACACCACTAGTTTACTAAAACTCAAGGAAAACCATTTTTGGATACCAGGTCACTGGGTTTTCTCCTAACTCTGTGACATCCCTAAGTAGCTGACGAATTTATTATAAGAATTCTGAATTGAGTGATGAGAAACAAGGAAGAGAGGGTGAGAAACGCATGTTCATGAGAAATTGCCATGGAGAAATATAGAGGAAAAAAACATTACTTTGACAAGCTGTTTTAGTAGCTCCAGTTCCCAAGGAAGAAAGCACAGTGAATCCTGGCTGAAACATTGAACTCCTGAAGGACAGTAAGAGTCTGGTATCATTGTATCGCTGCAAATCCAAGCTGCTATTGAGAGCAATATGGAGTCTGAGTGGGAGGAAGAACAAAATTCCGGCCAGGTGAGTGTGGTGGCTTGTCAGCGTCCTTCAGGGATCTGCCCTCAGCCCCCCTCCCTGCCACTACACCCTCTCTGGGCAGACCACCCTCCTCCACCCTCACCCCTTCCATTTTCCAGAGTGATTTTACTAAAGTGCAAATGAGATCACGCCACACCTCTGCTTATAAACCCACCAATTGCTCTCAGGATAAATTCCAGACTCCTTCACAACAGCACAGGAGACTGAAGTCGACGCAAATTGGGTTTCCTTGCAACAACACACCCTGAGACAAGGATTCCGGGGCAAGCAGATTATTTGGGAGGCTGAGGCCAAGAAGGAGAGTGAGGACAGGAAGGCAGTGAATGCAGGAAGCATTCAAGAGCAGGTCACTGCTGTGGGCATCAGGGCCTCAATGCCACTAGGGACCTCTGCGAGACCGCCCAGACTGCCTCAGTGTCGTGTCCCCTGGGACAGAGGAGCTGGGGTATTTAACTAGAGTCCCCAGCCTTGGAGCCTCTATTCTGAGAGCCACACCTTTCTCCCTCCCTTCCTCCCTCCTAGCTCTTCCTCCTCCCTCTCCTCACAAAAGCAGCCCCAATGCCTTGTTTGTTCTGTGAACCCACCCATGGCCATACATGATGGGACCAGAAATAAATAGCTGGACCAGTCAGATTCATTCCTCTGGGATTCTGGAATAGGGCAGTGATCCGGAGCTTTCACTTGGCACGTGGACACATAACCATGATAGACGTGTTGGGCCATGTGCCCTCAGAGAAGCAGGGAAGTCACACACAGAGTGAGTGCACAGGGAGACAGGCAGAGGCGAGACTGCACAGCTTCAGACAAACTGAACAAGCAACCTCAATGCAGGACATTTTAGCTTCTGATTGATCCTACCACCAGGTTCTTGCAAGGTTGGGCCACATTTCCTATATTTGAGTTCTGTGACATAACAGTGTTTTCTCTAAAAATCTCCCTCTTCCACTGAAGAAAATCACTTGATTTTCTGCCCTGTAACCAGAAACACACACACACACACACACACACCCCTTGACTAAGAAGTTCACCCAAGCCTCTCCAACCCCCAATTCCGTTCATGACCTGGCTTCCTACTTCACAAAGAAACAAGGGACCACCAATCTTGATATTCCACTTCGAGCATCTTTGAATGGCTCAGATGTTTCCATCTTAACTACCCCCCAATCTTCCCTCGACTCTATCCCCCATTAAAAATCACCCTGGGGGCCGGCCCGGTGGCTCAGGCGGTTAGAGCTCCATGCTCCTAACTCCAAAGGTTGCCGGTTCAATTCCCACATGGGCCAGTGGGCTCTCAACCACAAGGTTGCCAGTTCAATTTCTCCAGTCCTGCAAGGAATGGTGGGCAGCGCCCCCTGCAACTAAGATTGAACTCGGCACCTTGAGCTGAGCTGCCGCTGAGCTCCCAAATGGCTCAGTCAGTTGGAGCACGTCCTCTCAACCATAAGGTTGCTGGTTCGACTCCCGCAAGGGATGGTGGGCTGTGCCCCCTGCAACTAGCAACGGCAACTAGACCTGGAGCTGAGCTGCGCCCTCCACAACTAAGACGGAAAGACAACAACTTGAAGCTGAACGGCACCCTCCACAACTAAGACTGAAAGGACAACTTGACTTAGGGAAAAAAAAAAAAGTCCTGGAAGTACACACTGTTCCCCCAATAAAGTCCTGTTCCCCTTCCCCAATAAAACCTTAAAAAAAAAAAAAAATCACCCTGACCTCTCTCCCCTCAGAGTCAGCGGGAAAAGCGTCCACATCTGCTGTCTGCATTCTCTCCCTCTCACTAGTCTTTCCTTGCATTTCATCAGAAGGTATTCCATTCTGAAGATGTGATTTGAAGTGTCTGTGGGATATTTAGGTCTGGAGGTTCCTAGACTTACAGTCCATAGGTGTGGAGCTCAGAAGGCAGCAGAGATGGAAGAGCACGAGCGATCGGTGTATGAGTTCAGCGAAAGCCCAGGGAAAAGCATGTGTCCTTGGGTGGTGCCACGGGAGTACTGGACAGATGTGCCCCTGCTGGACATTTCCTACAAATGGCATCATACCATCTGTGGCCTTTGTGTCTGGTTTCTTTACTTGAGCATGTTTTCTAGGCTCTTCCACGGTGTAGCGTGTGTCAGTACTTCATTCCTTTTTATGGCTGAATATCCCATTGTATGTATAGGCCACGTATTGTGTATCCATTCATCTGTAGATACACATCTGGGTTGTCTTGCCTGTTCACTGCTATGTCTGCTAGTGGCTGGTGTTCTTGGGAATGAATGAAGGACTAGCATAAACAGCGTTGTCCAATGTCACCAAGGTGGTAAGGTGTGACACCAGAATTGGAAGCTGGGCAGCCTGTCCCACAGGGCCTGTGTTCTAACCGTCAGGCTTTACTGCCCTAATAGGAGGCCTGTGGAGCTCCTCTTTTTACTGGTGAAGATGACAGTATATTCAGAGTCCCAGCAAACAAGTGATGGCATACTCCAATGGGGTAACTAACAGTGGGAAGCATTTATAAAGAAGTCGGCAGAATTAAGAAAACGCAGTAAGGGATGGTGAGTCCCCTGGGACTGGCAACAGCAGGAGGTCCTTACCACCCCAAGGCCTGAGGAGCGAAGAGGGAGTGGTGCCCGGAGAGGAGAGGAGCGGGAAAACGCACCTTCACCCTCACCGTCCTCCTGCTCTCCAGTCACCCAAACTGAAAACCGGGAGGTAAGGGAGCGCCTGAGGCAGTTCACGTGGGTGAGACAGGAATGTTTAGCTCAGACTGGAAAAGTGAAAACCAGCCTGGCCACTTAGCAAGCTGGAAGAGCAGAAATGGACAAAGTCAGCTGCAAAAACAAGAGGAAACAATGTTTCTCTGGAGCTATAAAGTGATGCCTCCCATCTTTGAGGGAGGGACTCCTGCTTTCTTACTCACTGAGAAATGTCACCCTCTAAAATCACAGACTGTCAGAAACATTGCTATTTGAAACTGTACCAGTAAGAGCCAAAGACTCCCCTTTGCCTGGAGGATCTAAGTCACTTTGCCGCCAAGAAGCAGCCTCAGTGTGCACTTCAGGTGCAGAGCGTCGGATCAAGGCTTCCTGGACACCACATTCTAGAGCTATCTCAGCTTCATTGCTTCCAAGCAAACAGGGCCCTGGCTCCATTTTGCAATCCAGATCTGACATTGACTGTTGCATATAAAACCTGCTTTTATGTAAAACCTCACCGAATGGGTCAAAACTTAGTTTTGTTGGATGGCAAGTTTGTTCCTGGTGGTCTTAGGCTGATCGGCCTTGGTCATGGGTGGACCTCCCGGGGCATAGGGCAGGAGGAAGAGAGGGATCTAGAGGGTCACACAGGAAATATTCAGCATAGGAATGAAATCCTCCCCCTAACCCCCTTCAGCAAGTCTGATTCCCCCTATAGACCGAGTGGGGAGGAGAGAGGGAAGCAGGGACCTTCATTCACCCAGTGTTCATATACATCTGGGGCTGAATGAAGGGTTGTAGAAATCAATCTCTGAGTGGGGCTTGAGGCAATGGAAAGATTGAGGCCCTTTACTAAAGCACAATGGAAGCACTGGGTCCCCTGACATTTGAAGGGCTACCCCTTCCCCCCCAACTGAAATGAGTAAAAAAAGTGAAAGGAAAAGGGGAAAAGGCAGAATTCTTAACATGCCCTTCCTTTGAACACCATCTCTGTGCAGGCATCTGGGGGAGGCCAGCTGGGGCGAGGTCATCTGCCAGGCAGGCCTGTAGGACTTGGCTTCTCTTGTTTATCCCTAGCCACATCTGGGTAGCTGCCAGGGCCCGCCCCCACTCTGCCATC
Organism: Rhinolophus sinicus; assembly: GCF_036562045.2. Taxonomy (NCBI): domain Eukaryota; kingdom Metazoa; phylum Chordata; class Mammalia; order Chiroptera; family Rhinolophidae; genus Rhinolophus; species Rhinolophus sinicus. Next base: position 33,709,426 of record NC_133765.1, read on the forward strand.
ATTGGAGAAACTCAAACTTAAAGGCTCCTGCTAAGAATCAGGTTGTTTCATTTCCCTCTTGCTGGTGGGCCTGCTGTGACCCGTGCCGGGGGGTGGAGTCCTGGTCCAGCCCGTAGCAGACAGGAAGCCCCTCACCATGCCAGCCTGCTGTATATACAGTGATGTTTTCCAGTATGAGACGAACAAAGTCACCCGGATCGAGAGCATGAACTATGGCACGATTAAGTGGCTCCTTCACATGATCGTCTTTTCCTATGTTAGGTAAGTGGGGTGTGGGGATGACCCCAAATCTCTGCAGTGGTTGACAGCCTAGGAAACCCCAAGGTGCAGCTTTCAGTGCTTATGAGCTGTGTGTCTCTCAGCATGCAGGGAGAGGGAATGGTGAGGAAGTACAGGCAGGAGGAAGCAGTGCCAGTCTGCTGCAGACAGAAGCCACAGGAGGCGAGTGTGACACTTTGGGTTCTATCCCAGGCCTGCCTGGACGAGCCAGGCAGAGCATGCCTGGGGAAAGTGGGAAAACGCAGGGCAACACCCTGGATTCCCAGGGAGAGGCAAGGAATCAGGCCCCACCTGGCGATAATGCAGGCAACTTACCTGAGTCATCACTGCTTAGGGGGAGGAACAGGGCCAGACTTGTAAATGTGACTTTAGGCCTCTCCCGTGTCAGGATGGTCCCCCCTTGCTTTTTTTTAACGGCTTATTGAGACATAATTTGCATACTATACAACTCACCCATTTTTAGCGTACAATTTAGTGGTTTTTAGTATATTCATAGAGTTGTGCAATCATCACAAGTTTAGAATATTTTGATCACCTCAAAAAGAAATGCCCCATTCTTAGCCGTCATTCCCCGCAGGCCCCAGGCAACCACTGACCTGCTTTCTCTCTATGAATTTGCTTAATCTGGACATTTCATATGAATGGAATCATACAGTATTGTGGTCCTTGGTGTCTGGCTTCTTCCACATAGCATCATGTTTTCAAGGTTCATTCATGTTGGAGCATGTATTAGTACTTCATTCCTTTTCATGGCCGAGTAATATTTCATTTGTATGGATGTGCCACATTTTGGTGGACATTTGGGTTGTTTCCAGTTTGGGGCTATGATGAATAATGCTACTATGAACATATGTGTACAGGTTTTTGCATGAACATGTTTTCGGTTTTCTTGGGTATGTAACTATGAATGGAATTGGTGGATCATTTAGTCACTCTATTTTCAACCTTTTGAAGAACCACCAAACTGTTTTTCCCAGCGGCTGCAACAATTCGTATTCCCACCAGCAATGTAATCCAATTTCTCCACATCCTCACCAACACTTGTTATTGTCTGTCTTTTGAATTATAGCCTTGAGATGTGATGTGGTATCTCCTTGTGGTTTTGATTCACATTTCCCTAATGGCTAGCTAAGGGTTAGAGCAACCTACTTTATAATCCTGGATAAGTTTCCTTGGTCAAATCACTTAAACTCTCTGAGCCTCCATTTTTGCATCTGTTCATAAAATTGTTGTGATAATTAAACCAGAAAAGGCACGCAAGCCCTGATTGATGCCTGACGTAGCATAAGAGCTCCACAAATGGTAGCTATTTTTAAAAATAATCTTTTTGAACCTAACAGGTACTTTCATATACAGTACATCCCCTCTTGGGACTGTCAAAGTAACCACACTCAAGCTTGGGGTGTGAGATCTGAATGTGGATTCAAAACCCTTCACCTCTTTGAGCCTTGGTTTCCTTATCTGTAAAATGGGGATGATGGTTGTTGTGAGAATTAAATAAGTTAATAAATGCAGCGCTGCTAGAAAAATACCTGGCATATGACAAGCCCTTACTAAGTGTTAATTCTTATTGATATTAATTATTAGGATTATCATTATTTGATTCATGTTTACTATGCAACAAATATTGACTAAACATGTTAGAATTCTAAAAAAAGACACATGACTTAGACCATATATCATAGAACTGATAATAAAGAGCATAGTTGGTAAATGTTCCCTTTTGCATCAATACATAGATCACATGTCACAATTCCATGTAAGAGATGATGGAACTTCCTGGTATTCTTGGGTCCAGCACACGATTTCTTAAAAGCACATTACTGTACGTATAGGAACAGATTATTATGCAAACACTTTGCAGTGATATTTTTCTTTCATATCATGGCATCTTAACCCTACCTGCATTTAATTCCTTCAAATTCAGTTATACATGTTCCACGGGGACACGGAAAGACAGTGCAGTTTAAACAGGACAATGATTCAGTGACTGGGTGCTCCAGCGTTAAGTGTGAGACGGGATGCTGAGTTGGGGTTCCCTCAGTCTCTTCCCATACGCTTCTCACAGAGGGAGCATTTTGCTGCCCTACCTATGAATCTAGATACATATTTCCACCCAACATGTCCACTAAAATAAGCCAATTCCTTCACTTTCACCTGGAGCAAAACTGGAAAAACAGCACCTTGTCCCAGAGCTGGAAAGAAAATTGGCTCTGATGGCATCACTGGGAGGTGGGAGGTCTGTTTCCTATGCTTTGTGCACAACGCAATTGTTTAGCAAAGGCAATTTTGACCAGACACAATTTTTACTTCCAGTGCTGACTTTAGAAGGTAACCCCATGTAAGATGCTTCTCCATTATTTATATTTTAAAATATAAAGTTGAAGAGAAATTATTGCCAGCTTTGCTTTGCCCCACTATGTTCACAGAAGATTTACAGCTCACTGAATGGAGTCCTGCAGAACACAGCTTGGGAAATACTGCCTTAAATTAATTGTACTGTGAGACCTCAAGTTGATATGACTGCAAGTTGGCCATCTGTGAAATTGGGGAGACCCCTGGTGCACAGGGACTAGGGGAGGTTGCAGCATCAAATAGGACTGGTGTGGACCAGATAATTATCCAGATAATTCAGGATATACAGAAGCAGATGGTGGGTTCTGGGTTCAGAGGCTGTCCATACTAGGGCTGAAGAGACAAAGAGCCAGGATAATGAAATAAGACAGTGCATCAGTTATTGAGACTGGGGTACAAGGCAGGGGCTGGCAATAGAGGAAATCAGACAAGAGGCTGATCAGCTTCTCAGAGTCCCTCGCAACCAAGTTCAGATTGAGAGTCAAGGGCAGGGGCTGCAGCTGCAGGCAGGGTCAAGTGGCTCCAGCTTTCAGGGTTGCAGGAGTGTGTAGACAGGATGCTGAGTAGGTCTGTGTTAGAAAGAATTGTTTGGATACATTTCAGAAACCTAACTCAAGTAAGCTGCCAAGCCACACAGGGGGATTCACTGTCATGTCACTGGGGAGAGGAAGAGATGGAGCTGTCCACAGACATTGATGGTTATAAAAGTTCAAATGGTGCTATCAGGGCCGGGTCTCTCTTCCCACGTCTTGGTTCTATGCGGCTTTCTTCTCGAATAGGCTCTCTGTGTAGCAAGATAGGAGTCATAGGAGTCTCACATCCTCCCCTTTTAACAACCCCTCAGGAACAAACAAGTCTTTCCTGATAGCTCTGGCAGGAAAGTCCCAGGAAAGACTCTGATTGGTTGAGTTTGAGTTACATATCCATCCCTCAACCAATTGCTGTGGTAGGGGCATGGTGTCACCTGATTGGCCAGCCCTGGGTCATGTGCACCCCCCACCCCCACCCCACACACACAAGAAGTGGGGGTGGTGGAGGGGAACAGAGCAGAATGAACCTGACCTGAACCATATCCAGCAGCTTTTCCTTAGGAAAGAACAATTCTGTAGCCAGGAGAAATGGGCAAAGAAAGTGGCAGGTGGGGGTGGTAAGAGACAGACAAAAAACAAACATCGATTACAATGTCTCGTGGTGGGTAATCATGATTTGAACAGCGTATAACTATGAGGAAATCTCATATTACGGACTCTACTTCTCGACTACGTGTCATAACCTTATTTTCCCAGACTCCCTCGGAGCTAGAACACAGGCATGAGACCCAAGTATTTCAAACGTAAGCGCCACGCAACACTTTAGTACACAGGGAATAGCATGAGGTGCTGGGTGTGAGCAGAATTCATCATTAGGAATTTATGGGGGCAGTTCCAGCCTTGACTTACACACTGGGGACGACTTCCCTGGACCCCATGCTTTCGAAACCCTGCTCTGCTGGCTGTAAGCTTCCCCATGGAGAAAGGCGCCTGTGGGGCTGTATACTTTTCTACTGCTGCTTAACAAATTACCACAAACTTCAAATCTCTGGCTTCTCTTCTGGGACCAGCCGAAGAAAACTTTCTGTTTTTAAAGGACTCATGTGATTCCATCAGGCACATTCAGATAATCTTCCCTTCCCATCATCTTAAGGCCAAGTGTATAATATCACCTAATTGTGGAAGAATATCCATCATACTCAAAGTTTGGGGGATTAGGCAGGGTGTATACGCCAGGATGTAGGAAATATTGGGGTCATCTTAGAAGTCTGCCTGCCACAGGGGCAGAACGTGCCCATCCAGAGCTGCACTCCCCCACCCCACCATGCTCTGGGGCTGCAGAATTCTCTTCCAAATGGCTCTGAACCTCTTCGCAGATTTCTTCTCTTGAGAGAAGACCACAGTACCCATGGGCATGCAGGTGGAGGGGATGGAGGGAGCGTGGGCACAGAGGACATAGGAATACAAATGGACGAAGAGAGACCATGTAGGAGGCTACTGGGTGATCGGAGCGTGATGGTGACCTGGACTGAGGAGGTGACAGTGGTAAAGGAGAGGAGTTGAGGGATTTGAATAATATGGGAAGATAACACAATGGAATGGCTATGGGAGAGTGAGGGGAAGGATGCCGTAAGGAATGTGCCATGTTTCTGGCTTGGGCAACTGAAGGGTAGTGGAAGAACTTAATGGGGTAGGAAATATGGGATAAAAAGCCCATTTGGGGTGGAAGATGAGTTCAGAACTGAAGGCACTGAGTTGACATGTCTATGGGACATATAAATGTAGGGCCATAGTGGGTGGTTGGATGTATGAAACCGGAGCTGGAGACGTACATTTACGTATCATCAGCATATATGTGATACACATACATGTACATGGTAACTAGAACCACGGAAGGAGCTGCGACTGACCAGCAAGAGAAGATGTAGATGAGAAGGCAAGAGGGCTCAGAACAGACCCCTGAGGAACGCTAACCATTAAGTGATGGGGGACACAGAAATCCCCAAAGGATTCTCAGAAGGGTGGCCACAGAGAGCCAAAGAACGTCAGGAGAATGCGGATTCCGGGGAAGCTGAGGAAAAAAGGGGAAGGAGGTTGTGCATGATCATTGGTGGCAAATGCTGCTGAGAGTCCCAGGAAGATCAGGTCTGTGGGTGTCTGTCGGATTTAGTGAAGAGGAAGTTGTTTACTTGGCAAGACAGGCTTTAGAGGAGTGATGGGGGTGGGAGCCAGACCGGAGTGGGCGGAGGAGTGAATGGAGAGGCAGAAATGGATGTGGTGACTCACTCTTTCAGGGACTTGACTACAAAAGAGAAGAGAGGCATCAGTAGTGGCAGGAGAGGAATGTGGAGTCCAGGGAGGGTATATTTTAAAGGTGGGAAATGATGTTGAAATGCAGATGGCAATGGGAAGGAGAGAGGGAGATGATGCGATAAATGGAAATTATCATCATCACTGTCACCAACTAGCAAGCACAAGGAAAGCTTGTTCTGTTCTGGGACTGCTCTAATGATTAGACATTTCTTTTTACATTGAGTCAAAATCTATCTCCCTGCAAGTCTCCCCTTTGGTTAGAGTTCTGCCTTGTGGTTCCCTCTTTTACTTGACACTCTTCAAACGGCTCACACTTGGCTGTTGTATTTCTCCTCTTCTTCAAAACAGTAGCCCCAATCCCTCCAGCCAGGTGTCCCCAACACGGTATCCAGACCCTTTACTATCTCAGCCAAGTCCACACAACCACACTTGTTTGTCAAGGCCCTCTTAAAAAGTGGTGCATGCACTCTGGCTTTGCTGGTGGAAGCATGGAACAATTCAACATGTTGTGGTTTCAGATAAAATGACCACATCCAGAAGTTTATCTTAAGGTGTTAAATTTAGCTCAAGTGTGAACAGATTCTTGTACAAGTGGCACATGAGAGAGGAGAGGGGAGAGGCAATGAAGCACAGTGCTTACGAGACTAAACAGAGCCTCCATGGTGAGACTCAATGCTTCCCCCAAAAGATCAGGAACAAGGCATGGATGCCTGTTCACCCCTGCTGTTCAACACTACTGCAAGTTTTGGCCTGAGCAGTGAGGCAAGAAAAAGAAATAAAAGGCATCCAAACTGAAAATAAAGAAGTAAAACCACACTCAGATAATATGATCCTGTAAGTGGAGAACCCTAAAGAATTCAGACACACAAAAAACCTGTTAAAGTTAATAAACCAATTCAGAAAAAGTTTCAAGGTGTAAGATCAACACACAAAAACCAGTTGTGTTTCTATACACCAACAATGAGCAATCCAAAAAGGACATTAAAAAAAAAAAAAAAATTCCATTTACAATAGCATCTCAAAGAGCGTAAGCAAGCTGTGGAGCCAGTGTTGTTACTTACTATGTGTCTTAGTCCGTTGGGGCCACTATAACAAAATACCACAGACTAAATGGCTTATAAACAACAGATATTCATTTCTCACAGTTCTGGAGGCTGGGAAATCCAAGATCAATGAGCCAGCAGATACGTTGTCTGGTGAGAATCCATTTCCTGGTTCACAGATGGCCACCTTCTTGCTCTGCCCTCGTGTGTAGGAGGCAGGGGTCTCTGAGATCTCTTTCATACAGACATGAATCCCATTAAGAAGGCTCCACTTTCATGACCTAATCACTTCCCAAAGGCCCTACCCGCTGAGGGTTAGGTTTCATCATAGGAATTTGATGGCAGGTGGGGAAGGGGCAGGGTCACAAACATTCCGTCTGTAGCACTATGTGGACCTAGGCTCACTTTCTCTGTGTGAGCTTGCTCAGCCATAAGGTGGGGGTAATACTAGTATCTTCTTTACAGGGTTGTTTTGGGGGGCGAGGTAAGGTTTGAAAGAGTTCATATATGTTATCCATGAACGCTTAGAAGAGTGCTTGGCACATAGTAAGAGCTGTGTCAGGGTTACCAGAAAAGATGTTTAAAATTGGGGAAACTGACCAAAAGTTCCCGTTCAATATCCATCAGTAATAGACTGGCTGGCAATAATCACAACCCCGCCTTAGGTGAATATTCTATTTCTCTCTCACTGAAGCTTAAGATCACATGAGTGGTTTTGGTTTTGTTTCTGTTTTGGTTTGTTTTTTTCCTTCCTGGATGATATAACACAATGTTGGTTCATATGAGCTTAGGGTTATCTAAAATTTTCGAGCCTGTGACATAAACCTCTGTCAATTTGGGTGGCTCATGGCTTGCATTTGTGTAACTAAGTTTTTGGCTCAAGACCAGGACTTTCCATGTATCGATGATATTTCCTCTAATTGGTAACCATTAACTAATAGGTTAGACTCACTCCCTACTCTCCCTATAGTAGAACAGTGTAGTAGACTGTGTTCTGGGGTAGGGGCCTTTTGAATGAGAGAGACAGAGAATTCAGGAAGTATGACTGGGAAGAGTTTTCCAGATGTGCTGGGTGACAGAGGAGAAGCACAGGAGCCAAAGGGAATTAGAAGAGAAGATAATGTCTTAGTCAAGCTGTGGGTGACAAGAAATGAAAACCTCCTCAGGCAGCTCAAGGAAGGTGGGGCAGAGGGTAACGGGGGATGAGGGGGGCTCTTAGAGATAAAGCTGCAACAGGCCTACCATTAATATACTGTGGGGCCGGCCCAGTGGCTCAGGCGGTTGGAGCTCCGTGCTCCTAACTCCGAAGGCTGCCGGTTCGATTCCCACATCGGCGAATGGGCTCTCAACCACAAGGTTGCCGGTTCAATTCCTCAAGTCCTGCAAGGGATGGTGGGCAGCGCCCCCTGCAACTAAGATTGAACATGGCACCTTGAGCTGAGCTGCCTCCCAGATGGCTCAGTTGGTTGGAGCACAGGCTCTCACCCACAAGGTTGCCGGTTCGATTCCTCAAGTCCTGCAAGGGGTGGTGGGCTGTGCCCCCTGCAACTAGAAAAATGGCAACTGGACCTGGAGCTGAGCTGCGCCCTCCACAACTAAGACTGAAAGGACAACTTGAAGCTAAACGGCACCCTCCACAACTAAGATTGAAAGGACAACAATTTGACTTGGAAAAAAAGTCCTGGAAGTACACACTGTTCCCCAATAAAGTCCTGTTCCCCTTCCCCAATAAAATCTTTTAAAAAAAAAGTTATAAAAAAAAAAATATATATATATATATATACTGTGACAGGCTGAGTAACACTCTCACCTCCTCCACCCCAAATCTTAAGGTCCTAATCCGCTGAACCAGTGAATGTCACCTTATATGGCAAAAAGCACTTCACAGATGTGATTAAGATCAAGGTCCTGAGAGGGGGAGATTATCCTTGATTACCTGAGTGGCCCCAATGTAATCACAAGAGTCCTTACTAGAGAGAAGCAGGAGGGTCCATGTTAGAGAAAGGAGATGTGACAACAGGAGCAAAGGTTGGAGTGGCAAGGCTATGAGCCCAGGAATGTCCCGGCAGCCTCTAGAAGCTGGAAGAAGTGGGGAGGAGGCTCTCTTGTGGCGCCTCCAGGAGGAACCAGCCCTGCCATCACCTTCATGTTAGCCCTGTAAGACTGATTTTAAGCATCTGACCCCCAGAATTTTAATAGCATAAACCAGTGTTGTTTTAAGCCACTAAATGCGTGATTTGTTACAGCAGCCATGGGTAACTAATACAATGGGTATTTAACTCGCCCTGAGGGTCTAGGCGCTCTCCCACTTCCTTCTTTGTGCATCTCTTGCTGCCCTGGCCCTTTGCTGACCTCTCCCCACAGCTGAGTGGACCAGGGATGGACGTAATCTGATTCTTTTCTTGGGATTTTACACACAAAAAGCAGAGGTCTGCAGGCCCAACTTCTCCACGAGGCCAGAAGGCACAGTGTACGGGCCCACGGTTCTAGGGGCTCATGAAAATGCCTGCTGCCCCGGGGGCTAGGCTTTGGTGAGCCAGACGGGAGGTAGTTCACTTTCAGTTCATGCTCTTTCACTTTAGAGTTACCTTTGTTCAGTGCGCTCAGACTCGGTGAGGGAGAGCCAGGCTTTGCGGAGAGGCACTTCCTCCCCACTGAACTTTGAGGGCACTCTCACCATGCTGGCAGGGGGCCAATCATCCTGGATATGGCCGTCTGTGAAGATCACGAAAGTCATTGAGATTCAGAGCGTGTGGATTAGGACGCTGAAGAACCTCTTTACAGTGGGCATCGTCGTCTACATCTGGTGAGTGGGTGCGGTGTGCCAGCCTGAGGGCTCCGTGGGCTGACCTCACTCTCCATCCTTCCCTCCACCCCTGCCTCCCTGCCCTCCCTGCCCTCCTCTTCAGCCTGTGAGCGCCCAGGCTCCTCTCACATTAGCCCTGTCCACCTTCTCAGACTCTCGTCAGCTTTCCTCTCCCCCATCATCTCTACCCATCCGACAAGGCCCAGCTTACCCCCAGCCCCTTTGTGCCTGTTTGCTCCAGGGACCAGTGTTGCAGGCTTCAGGATGCACAGGATTGTAGCTTCTTAGAGCTGACAGGTCCTAAGGGTTAGGGAGCCAGGCAGTTATCTCATTTAGTGAGTCGGGAAGAGAGCTGCTGGGACAGTCGTTAGACTGTTCTTTCCATAGGGCAGGGGACTGCAAACTCATTTCCTCTTTTCTTCCATTGATGAGGCTCTGAAGCACTTTAATTCTTAAAATGACATGTTCACTATAATACAAAGACAAGTTTTCTGATTTACGAGAGGGCTGGATTCCATTAAGGCTAATCTCTAACGTGTGCATTCTGGAATGAATACGAGAGATCAGAACTGAGCTTCCCAAATGGTGGGCCACACGAACCCAGTGTTATTCTGGGGGCGCTGCAATATCCCACACACAAAACACGGCACATACACTACACATTGTGATGCGAGGCCGAAATGTATTGTTGAACAAGCGTTTTCTATTTGTCTACGGAATTATATTTAATAGCTTAGTCTCATATATGCTGATTGGATCTCAAATCTGAATCTCTAGCCCAATGTCTTTCCTGATGAGCTTTCTTTTTTAATGGATGTTATAGAGATATTAAAATATATTGAGAATAATATGATAAACACCCATATACCACCATCCAAGTTAAGAAATAAAAACATTACTAATCCAGTTTTAGCTCCCTGCAAACTCAGCCTTTATCCCATTCCCTTCCTCTCCGCTTAAAAACACCATCCTGAATTTGGTGCTTGTCATTCTGTTTGTTTTTATATTTCTACAACATATGTTTATATCTATAAAAACATTTTCCCTTTTTTTATTGAGGTGAAATTTATACAACATGAAAGAACCATTTTAAAGTGTACAATTCAGTGGCATTTAGTGCCTTCACAATGTCGTGCCACCACCACCTCTATCTAGTTCCAAAACATTTTCACCCCAAAAAACCCCACACCCATCATGCAGTTAATTCCCATTTCCCCATCCCCCAACCCCTGGCAGCCATCAACCTATTCTCTGTCTCTGGATTTACCGCTTCTGGATCTTTCATATCAATGGAATCCTACAGTATGTGACCTTTTGCCCCGGTCTTCTTTCACTTGGAGTCATGTTTTCGAGGTTCATGCACAGTATAGCAGGACTTAGTACTTTGTTCCTTTTACGGCTGAATAATATCATATGGATGGGCCACATTTTGTTTTGTCCATTCCTCTACTGACGAACATTTGGGCTGTTTCCACCTTTCGGCTGTTGTGAACAGTGCTGCTATGAATCCACATGGATGCGTATTTGTCTGAGTGTATAATGTTGTTTTGGATTTCGTTAAACCTTGTACTGTGGGATGCTTTGTGTGATCAACATCATGTCATTTTCATACTGAAACAAGCAGTTCTCCTTTCATTTTCACTGCTGTAGAACAGCCCATTGTATGAATCCAACAATTTATTTACCCATTCGGTATTCGAGGACATTTAAGTTATCTCCAGTTTTCCCTCTTACAAGTAATGCCGCCATAGATATTCTTGTACAGAACTCCTTGGGCACACGTATGAGGGTGTCTCTAGGGCATACATCTAAGTGGGACTGTTGGGTTGTAGGGAATGCACTTCTTCAAGCGGATTTCATATTGCCAAATGTGAGTTGTCTTTTCATGCATCTCCCAGGAGTTCTCAACCCTGGCTGTACATTAGAATCAGCTGAGGAACTTTTAAAAGATATATAGATACCTGCATAACCACCCATACCTATTGAATCAGAGTTTCCAAGGATAGGCCTGGGGGGCTGCAATTTTGAAAGTTCCCTGGGTGATTACGCATCACAGCTAACATTGAGAGCAGCTCGGGCCACGTCTCGGCCCCTCCTCTGTCTTGCTTTCCAAGATCAGCTCCTAGAGGGCAGCCATTGGATTAGATGTCCTAATAACATATTAGGAGCTAGACAGAGGGAAGAGACCAAATAAATACAAGCTGAACAAATAACAAAGCATCTAGAATACACACTTAACTATTCAGGGCAATGGGAGACCGGGAACACAGATACCTGGGATGGGGTCTACTTTTGTTGTTTTTCAATTTGTATAGGGGAATATTTGGAGACAGTGCATTTCTCCAGGGCCGATCAGCTCCAAGTCATTGTCCTTCAATCTAGTTGTGGAGGGTGCAGCTCACTGGCCCATATGGGAATCAAACCGGCAACCCTGTTGCTCACAGCTCGTGCTCTAACCAACTGAGCCATCCGGCCGCCCCTACCATTTTTAATGATCAATTCCACTCTCCCCCGCCAGTTCCCCCACCTTAATAATTTACACTTATATCCTAAATAAGGTAATGAACTGACCAAAAGGCTGGAAACCAGAGGCAGAGCCGTCTCACGCATGAACAAATAGAGCAAATGATTAGAGGTCTGGCTACAGGCTATAAGGGAGACCAAGTGAGGACTTCAGTGCTGCCACAATCTGTGTGACCTTGGGCAAGTTCCTTCACCTCTCTGAGCCCATTCCCTCGTCTACAGTAACTATCTCCTATTGTGAGGATTAAAGGAGATGATGCATGCAGAACATGTGGCACCTATTAAGAGCTCAATAAAGGGTAGCTCCTATTAATATTATTTATAAACCAGGTGTGTCTTTCTGGCAAACAGGTGGCTGACCTGCCGGACACACCCTTCAATAGGTGCTGATGTGTTTACGGAGGCCCAGAACAAAGCTGGTGAACAACGTGGGGGTGGACTCGGGCATTTGAGAAGCTGTCCTGTAGACGAGGGTCTATATTAGGCAGTATTAGAGGTTGGCACGGGGGCCATAGTTTCCACATAGTGAGTGCTCACTGCGTGGCAGATACAATACTAAGCAGTGTGTATACATAGCTCATTTCATCCTCCAAACAGTCCCATGAGGTAGGTATGACTAGTCTTCCAATCTTACACGCAAGGAAAATGAGTCCCAGAGAAGGCAAGTCACTTACCCAAAGTCACCCAGCACAGCTAGGGTTTGAATGGAGGCAGCTTTTGTCACCTGCATTCAAAACCACTGCTCTGTGCCTCTCTGGAGCAAACCACTGATGTTTTTCTGTGTTTGCCACTTAGCTTTGCTCTGGTGAAAGACAAGCTGTACCAACGGAAGGAACCTCTCATCAGCTCTGTTCACACCAAGGTGAAAGGCGTAGCAGAGGTGAGAGAGGAGATTTTGGAGAATGGAATAAAGAAGGAGGTGCGGAGGGTCTTCGACACTGCGGATTACACCTTCCTTTTGCAGGTGAGCACCTGGCAGCATCCTCCCAGGACTCATCTCTGGTCACTGTCACCAGGGCTTGCCCAGTCCATCCCTTGGGACCTAGAGCCTTACTCCAGAAAAACACTGGCCCTATTTGAAAAGCTCTGTGAAAATCCCAACTGAGAAAACCTAAAAATTGCAAAATTGGGTCAGGTCCAACAGCTCAAAAGAGATGATTCTTTGCTTTATTGAGTCCTGCAGGGTTTCTCAAAATAGCAGGATGTCCTGGTGCATTTAAAACACGATTTAATTCCCTCACACTCTGATTCGCACACCGCTTTTTAGAAGCAGGGCCATCAAGTCAGCACGAAAGGGCAAAGAACTTCCTGCCTAGAGAGGACCGACCCTTCTATATTGTTTGTGTGGCATTTTATCAATAAAAATGTCTCCAGAAAAACTCCTGGGTATGTTCTTGCACAAAGGAAGGAAATAGATGACAAAAAAAAAAAGAAAGGGTGTGGGTCACAGAGAAAGGGCATGTGACTGTTTGTTTATCTTTGAAATTAGAATTGTCAAAAAGGAGAAGTCCAAGTGGGGTTGAGAACACCAAAGAACAGACAGGGGGGCCGGGAGGGGCAAAGGTTCACACATGCAGCCTGTGAGAGCTGGACCGCTTTGCAAAACCACAAAACCCAAGCTGCTGTCTGTTTCTAACTGCGAGCCATTAAAATCTGCAGCTACTTCCTGAGTGGTGGGATGCCCTATTGCCCTTTCATGAACAACCTGGATAATCTGAGCAGCACGGTGACGAAGCCAACAGCCCCGCCTCTGCCTCCCCAGGTCTCTCAAGCTTCAGTATAATGGGATTTTTGTGTCCAAAAAATGAAAAGGCTGCTTTGGAGGCTGGAATGGAAATGAAGACTCAATCGGTTTCAATGCGCCTCTGCTCCCCCTTGGCTCAGCAGGGTGGCCCATCCCGCTTTGCTATTCAGCTCTCCATGTAGTCCTGAGTGGCTTCTCAACCCTGATTTTCTAGATTGAAGCTTAGAAGAGTGGAAAGTTCGCCCCGGCACTTAGCAAACTGGATTATTGTGATTAAGTGGTTCTGTTCTCAAAGGCTTGGCACTTGACTTCTCTCCTTTTCTCTGCAGGGGAATTCCTTCTTTGTGATGACAAACTTTCTCGAGACAGGTCAGAAGCAGGGGCGGTGTCCTGAGGTAAGGAGGGGACTCAGAATTGTTGGATGGGTGATCAGAGTTGCTGGAGGAGGCACAGGTCAGAGGAAGCAGAAATTGAGGTCGGGGGTGTCTTCGAGCCCACAAATGCTTACTGAGCCTCTTTTGTGGGGAGTAGGGCTGGGCTGGGTGGAAGAAGGGTGAGAAGACGTCGCAGTTCTCTCTCTGTAGCCGCCCAATCTGTGTCTGTACCCATGGTCTCCAGCTCTGGCCTTAAGAGCCAGTGCAGGCTTCGAGGCCTGCTTTCTCCATCGCTTGCTCCTGTGCAGCTCATGGCAACTGATCCTTGGCATTTGGGCAGCATTTCACATTTTAGGTGGAGCCTCACAACAACCTTAGGAGAGTAACAGCATTCCCAGCCCTATTTTACAGGTCAGAACTCAGATCAGAGAGGTTAAGTACTTCCCCCAGGTCACCCAGCTTGCTGGAGGCAGAGCCAAGCTTCGAACCCAGGTATCCTCTTTGACAATTTCTCTTACCGTGTTGCCCCAAAAATAAGACCTAGCTGGACAATGAGCTCTAATGCGTCTTTTGGAGCAAAACTTAATATAAGACCCAGTCATATTTTACTATAAGACCGGGTCTTATATAAGGCCGGGTCTTGTATTAAGTTTTGCTCCAAAAGACGCATTAGAACTGACTGTCCGGCTAGGTCTTATTTTTGGGGAAACAGGGTAGCACAGTCTGCTGAGAACTGTCTGCAGGGCCAGGCCTGGGAAGGTTGTCACACAGCTCAAGTGTGCCTTTCCAGCCCAATCTTAGTTTTAGCCTCTAGTAGCAGCTGAATGTTCCACGTCCTCCCACGACCACCACGCATGCAGTCTTTCCCAACTTGGCTTCGCCCTCTCCAGACTCGTGACCTTCCCCTGTCTCTTTCTGGAAAACTTCCCTCCCTATCCAAATGTATTGGTCCTATTCTGTCCTTTCCCAGTCCTGTTCTCAGCCCTTTAAGATGATAACTAGCTACTCTGGTAAGTATATCTAGAACGATGTGTTACATACTAGGCATTACCTGTTGCTCGCACCCTGCCGCCCTCTCCCTCTCAGGTAACATACCTGCTCTTCACCAGAGAACATCCCAACACAGCACTGTGGCGCCATCGAGCGGGTCTCCTGCCTATGGGAGGACCAGCCTTGCCCGTGGGTCTTGCTCATCAGCCCACTCAGGTGACAAGGCCTTGAGAGCTCCGAGTAGACGTGCTCTCTCCTACTACAGCCTTTGCTGTCATTTCTACCTAAATTTGGAACCAAGCTAACATGCCCTTGGTATCTATCTCAATAACGCTCATTTAATCTTCACAATAACCACTTAAGACAACTCTGTTCATCCTCCTCTGACAGATGAGAAAACTGAGGCTCAGAGAGTTGCCGCAACTTGGCCAAGGTCTCTCAGCTAAAAAACGGTGCAGCTACTGCCCAAACCAGGTGTCCCTAAGTCCTTCCGTTGGATGCCTGTAAAAGCCACAAACTGCACAGAAGATAAGGAGCAGAGGCCATTTTCACAGGGCCTATGTCATGTTCTGGTTTCCCTAAGACTGGCCATTAAACCTGGTCCCTGGAAAATGGGAAGTCGAGTATGCATAAACCACACATCTCTCTTCCTTATTCCGTCCTCGGCCCTCAGTGCTGAGACCTGACTGCTGTCCCCTATTCCCACATTTCCTGCTGAGCCTTTGTGTCTGTTCGCTTCACTCAGTTCTTCAGCCACAGGGCTGCGTGGGCCAGGCCATCTGGGCTCCACCCCAGCACTGTCCCTGAAAGTGTTCCCAGGCTGCCCTGATGTCCACTTCTTAGATTTTTATTTTGTATTGAGATATACTTCAGATACCATAAAACCCACCACGTTAAAGTGTACGACTCACTGGTTTTTAGTATATTCACAATGTTGTGCAACCATCACCACTGTCTCATTTCAGAACATTTCCATCACCCCAGAAAGAAACCTCGTACCCATTAGCAGTCACTCCCCATTGCCCCCCTCCGTCAGCCCCTGGCGACCGCTGACCTACTTTCTGTCTCTATGGACTTGCTTATTCTGGAATTTCATGTAAATGAAACCATACAATACGTGGCCTTTTGTGTCTGGCTCCTTTCACGTTCCACAGTGTTTTCAAGGTTCACTCATGTTGTAGCGCGTGTCAGTACTTCATTCCTTTTTTATGATCAGATAATATTCCATTGTGTGAATGTACTGCATTTTATTTGTTCCTTCACTGGTTGATGGATATTTGGGCTATTTCCATTTTTTGGCTATTATGAACAGTGGTGCTATGTACATCTGCGTACAAGTTTTTGTGTGGCTATAGACATCTGCTTTTCTGCACCTTAGGGACACACAATGCTTACTCCCCACTATCCTGTCCTTCTCTCTGCAGCATCCTGACCGCAGGACACACTGTTCCTCTGACCGCAACTGTAAAGAGGGATGGATGGACCCGCAGAGCAAAGGTATGCTCCGGTTTGGGGTGGGACTCTGGGGATGAATGGTCTGGCATCTTGGTGACATTCGCAATGTTCTAAAGTTCAAATCTTTAGCTCTGGCTCTCAGCTGCCCTGTCCTACCCTCACCAAGCCATAGGCAAGCCTATTGTCTGCCTCATGCCTTGGCTGTCCCCAGAGGACCAGCTGCTGACTATAAATGTGACTCTAATTCCCCAGTGAGGGCAGCTCCTAAAAACCTTGCCGAATAAGCACCTTCAAGGTTCTGACAGAAAAATCAAATGACCTATAGCATCTGACAGAAAAATCAAATGACCTATAGCATCACCTGAGCATTTTAAACTTTCTCTCTTGAATTTCCCCAAAGATTGAGGAGCTTAAACTTATACCCCCAGGACATCTGGGGCCATCCCTACATCAACCTGGAGAATTTCCATATCTATTGTTTAACTTAAAGAGGCACATGACAATAAAATAAGTAACTACAAAAGAAAACATCAGTGGTTATAAAACACACATACACAAAAAGCCATATGGATGTTACATTTTTCCATCATACATGTGTGTTGGAATTGGTATAAAGACAATTTTAACATGACTTACCATTTTACTTCCCCCTTGGAAATCTCTAACACTGATGCTCCAGGAAGATGCACCATGTTTATTCTGTGAGTTTGCACATCCATGGACACGCTGGACACTCTTCAAGGGACACAAATGCCCATTGAGAAGCCAAGTTCTAGTTCACTTATTGCAGGCGAGAGAATACACTCTGTCCAGGTCCCCTCTCAGGACTCTTTTCTTGCAATGAAGCAAAAAAGCCACAAGCATCCATGCTCTTTCTGTGTTCTGATGCTTTAAAAAACAACAACAAAAAACATGTTTGCCTTGTTGTGTATTTGGTTGGCCTAATATCAGTTTGAGGTTTCATGGAAACTGAAACGGCTCAGGTTGAAAAGAATAAACAGTCTCTCGCTTGGGTTGAATAAGTGACAAGCCTCCTGGAGTTTCCTTCCCCCTCTGCAGTTTTTTCACACATGTGCTTCTGTGACCCTTTGACCCCACAGGAATCCAGACCGGAAGGTGTGTGGTGTATGAAGGGAACCACAAGACCTGTGAGGTCTCTGCCTGGTGTCCCACCGAGGCAACGAAAGACGCGCCCCGGTGAGTGGCAGGGTGGGGACACATACGGTCGCCCTCAGCAGTGAGCAGATGCGGCCTTGCCAGGCGCTGCCCTAGCTTCTCTTCTCAGGGAAGTCCTGCAAAGACCTGGGTCCTACAGGCTTGGTGGCCCCTGTGCCAGGCACACTGGTGGCCGCTGGGAGGGCCATGCTAGTTGGTAAAATACTGAAATAATTCTGACTGGTTGGTAAATAGCTACTAGCCTGAGCACTCTGGGGTGCCCCTGTGCCCCCTCTGCACCAGCACGTCCCAGGGCTCCTCCAGACCCCTCCTCCAGAGCTACAGCAAGGTCCACGCTGACTAGTCAGTGTCCATGCTGAGTAATTAAGGATGGGAAGGGAGGGTGGAAAGGAAAAAGGAAGGGACGGGGAAGGAAGGAAAAGGAATGGAAGGAAGGGAAGGGAAGTTTGCTTAAATTAAATGGTCACAGTGACATATAGATTTGGAGGTCCCTGTAATGATTCTTCTCTTGAACACACAAGGTCAGGCGCAGAAGGCAGAACTTGATGTTAAACCTCAGAAACCATAGGGACGGAAGCATTTCAGCAGAGACTAGAGACCTGGATTCAAAGCCTGGCTCTAACACTTCCTTGCTGTGTGACCTTGGGCAAGTGGGTTAACCTCTCTGGGCTTCAGTTTCCTTATCTGTAAGCTGAGGTAACAACTGCGCCTACCTCACTGGGCTGTTGTAAGAATCAAATGAGATGACACTTGTATAGTGGTTGCAACGTGAGCCCCGTGCCTGGCATATAGTAAGTGCTCACACACACACACACACACACACACACACACACACACACAATCTGCCCCTAGAAGTTTGGTGGTTCTAGACTAGCACTGTCCAATGGAACTTTCCGCAATAATGGAAGTGTCCTGTGCCTATACCGTCTAACATGGCAGCCACCAGCTACACGTGGCTATTGAGCACTTGAAATGTGGCTACTACAACTGAGTAACTGTATCTTAAATGAAACCCAACGAAATTTAACTTAAATTTAATTAGCCACACTTGCCTAGGGGGTGTTGGACTATCCTGGACAGCACAGCTCTAGGCAAAATGTGACTCAGCGACCCCATCAGCATCTGTGGGGCAAAGGGAAGACTTTCCTCAAACTGACTTTTTAGAAGATTCAGGCAAAGGTTCTCAATGTCAGGGTGGGAAGCACCAGGCAGCATTAGCCTGTTTGACCCTTAATCAGTTCATGGAACCACCCAGGTTCATTTCTAGGTCAAGGAAGTTTGTCACAGAAGGAATTGCTCAGGGACAGTAGCCTACACTCAAGGAGTCCCTAGTTCAAGGCAAGGGGCCTCTTTATTGTCAGTGGTTTTCAGTCCTGGCTCTGCCACCAACTCATTCATCAGATAAATACTGTGTATCTCCAATGTGCTGGTCTCTGGACTGCAGTTGTACATGACCCTGGGCGAGCAACTTCCTGAACGTCAGTTTCCTCATCTATTATATGAAGGTATCACCAGAATCATTCATGTAATCATTCATTCATTCATTCAACACATCCACTACCATGTAGTAGGTGTCAGGTGTTTATTTCATGTGTAACTATACACAACAGGCTGTGCTAAATTTTATGTAAAATACCAAAAAAACCAGATATGGATCAGGTGCCAGGGCTCTTGCAATCTAATAGAAGAGATAAAATATATGCACAGAGAGCTGTAATTCAAGACAGAAGACTATACTCGAAAGTGTCATGAGAGAGGAATAAAGCGCTTTGACCCTTACACTTTCGGGGTCCTGTAGTCCTCTGATTCTTAGAGTGCTGTGTAGGAAGCATGAGCTTTAGAATGCTCTAAAGGCAAATAATCTGGCACATAGCAGGCATTTGTCATAAATAAGATTTTCTTTTATGCAAGTGACAGATATATAACCTAAAATGGCTTCAGGAACAAAGGAATGTTACTTTTTGGCTTGTGTTTTTGACTCCTTTAAATGAGGAGTCCAGAAATATAGCTTCAGGCAACGCTTGATCCAGGCTTCAAGTGATGTCATTAAGATTCTCTCTCTCTTCCTCCCCCCACCCCCAGTTATTTTTCCATTCATTTTGGCTGTCCTCACACTGTGGTCTGGGGAACTCCAGGTTTACACTGTCCTTAGTACTAACAGTCCAAATGAAAATTAATTTTTCTTTCCCACTAGTTCCTATAAAAGCACAGGAATGTTCTTATTGGCCTAAGTCATGTGACAATCTGTGACCCAATCACTATGGCCAAGGGGATTGGATTACACTGTTTGGCCACCTCTGGGTCACTTGCCCACACCAGCAGCTGTAGGGATGAGCAGGAGATGGACTCATCCCCACCCAACCCTCTAGTCTGAGAGACCCAGCTTCGCCAAAGGGAGAAAAGTGAGGGGCTACTGACAGAAGGGGTATGGATGCTGAACAGGCAAAAATTACACTGTTCTCTATAATTATGTCCCAAATAGAGCCAAAGTTGGGCTCTGGAAGTCCTGGAATGAAAAGCAGGTCGTTCTTGGTGCCTCCCCCACTCCAAATTCCCTCCACCTTTTTTTGGTGCTACTCCCAACATATTCGGCCACCTATTCAGTCAACAGGGTACAGGCTGTACATTTTTATCCACAGCCAGTTCTCTCCATCTTTAACAGATTGTTAAAAACCTTGACTGTACCACTATATCCACAATGCCCAGCCCCATGCCTCATACAATAAGTATTTGCTGGATGGATGGATGGATGGATGGATGGATGGTGGGTAGACCTTCCTGCAGTCTAGAATTTGGGCTCAACTGACTCATGCAGAATTTTATGATACTCAGAGCCTCTAGAGAATGACTGATAGAGTCAAACGGCCTGAGTGGCCCCATGCTAAAGGATGAGCATGTCAAGATAAGAAACCTATCATCCCAGCCTTGCAGGAACGCCAAGCCTACTGGGAAAGATACAAGCTGGGGTATGCTGGAGCTGGCTTGTACTGGCTCTGAGTCGATTATGCTCATCCCTTCCCAGCTCCAAGTTCAATGATGTCCCATTGGTAGCTTGAAATCAGACACAGCGGGAGTATTTATACCACAATAATCAGTAAATGCTACATATGAGGGCTTTTTTTCTTCCCCCTGGAGAGCTGGTTGGTAAACGTTTACCAGCACACCACTGCACTTACCTACACATATAATTACATCAGAGTATGAGAAGTGTCACAGTAAATGCCATCAGGTCTCAAGAAGGGAGAAATTCTTCCTGGAGAAGCTGGAGGATTTTAGAAGGTTTTGCCCACTACCTTGCATTTCTCTTCACTCCTCACAGTGACCCAAGCAAGAAACCAGAAGCTTCTGGTCCCCCTGGGCCGCCGACTCCCTTGGTCCCTATGGTCACTGACTCCGGTTTGCATGTATCTCTCTCAGGCCTGCCCTCTTGACCAGTGCTGAAAACTTCACTGTGCTCATCAAGAATAATATTGACTTTCCTGGCCACAACTACACCACGTAAGTGAATGTCTGGCCATGTTAGATATCTACTGCTGTGTAACCAATTACTCCAAAAGTTAGAAGCTTAAAACCACAAACACGTATCATCTCAGTTTCTGTGGATCAGGACTCTGGGAATGACTCCACTGAATGGTTCTGGCTCACGGCCTCTCAAGTTGCAGTTAAGCTGTCAACAAGGCTGGAGTCACCTCCAGGTTTGACTGGGGCTAGAGAATCCTCTTCCAGCCACTCACGTGGCTGTTGGCAGGACGGCTCAGTTCCTCACCACGTGGACCTCTCCCTAGGGCTGCTTCAGTGTCTTTGGGACATGGCAGCTGGCTTCCCCCAGCGCAAAGGATCCAAGAAAGACAGAGCAAGTGAGCAACACTGTAACCAAGATAGAAGCAGTAGTCTCTTATAACCTAACCTTGGAAGTTAAGACACCATCACTTCTGCCATATGCTATGGGCCACACAGACCCACCCTGGTACGAGATGGGAAGGGACTACACAAGGGGTGACTATCGGGAGGTGGAGGTCACTGGGGGGCCCTCATGGAGCCCAGTTACCACACGGGCTCAATCCTACGAGAAATGGATCCCAGTTTTCAATAGAGATGTTTGTTTGTTTGCTTTCCATTATGTGCAGGAGAAACGTCTTGCCAGATTTCAACACTTCTTGCATCTTTCACAAGATTCAGGATCCACTGTGTCCCATTTTCCGGCTGGGAGATATCTTCCGAGAAACAGGAGATAATTTTTCAGAAATGGCAATTCAGGTTGGTGGTGCCTTTGTACCATGAGGCGTGGGTGTTGGGTTGGAAGATGTCAAATGGCCAAGAGGCTGGGCCACTGGGTCTTAATACGATGGTTCCCTTTATTGAGCATTCAGTAAATCCACGCACAGTGCCAAGGACTTTCAGTACATTACCTCATCTATGTGTGACATACAACCTTATGAGTGACATACATGGTGTATTAATTTCCTAGGGCTGCTGTAAAAAATTACCACAAACTTGGTGGCTTAAAACACACCCACTTTTTTTTTTTTTTTTTAATACTTCTGCAGTCAGAAGTTCAAAATCACTTTCACGGGGCGAAATCAAGTTGTCAGCAGGGCCACTGCTTCCACCAAAGGCTCTAGGGGAGAATTTCCTTGCCTTCTCCACTTTCTAGAGCTGCATTCCTTGCCTTTCTTGGCTCATAGCCCCCTTTTTCCAGCTTCATAGCCAGCAGCATAGCATCTTGTTTCAGTGGTCACAGTGATTTCTCATGCTGTGTCACATCTCCCTCTGCCTCCATTTATATAAGAGGCAGCATTTAGGGCCCATCCAGATAATCCAGGACAAGCTTCCCATCTCAAGATCCTTAATTTAATTGCAGCGGCAACGTCTCTTTTGCCATATAAGGTAACATATTTGGAGGTTCCGGGGATCAGGACCTCAGGTTAGGAATGTCTTTGGAGGCTATTGTGTAGACTCCCAAGCTTGGATTAGTCAGGATTCTTCTAGTTGCCGTTTATAGAAATCCAACTCAAATGATGTTCGCAAAAAATTAAAAAGTAATTTTTGGGGGCAAATAACAGAAACCAAACTCAACTGGCTTAAGCCAAAAAAATGGAACCATATTTGTGTAAAAAGGCCATGGGGAACAGACCTGCTAAGAGACCCAAGGCATCTTCCTACCTCGGGAATTTTCTCTTGCTGTTCCCTCTGCCGAGAACACTCTTGACCCAGACATAGCATTAGCTGTGTCCCTCACGTACTTCCAATATTTGCTCAGATATAAGCTCAGTGAAGCTTTCCCTTACTACTATATTTAAAATTACAATTAATAATTTAATTAAAATGAGGTGGAATTAAATTTTATTTACTCAGTCATACTAGCTACATTTCAAGTGCCCAATAGCTATATGTGACCAGCAGCTGCTGTTTTATACAGCATGAATATAGAGTATTTCCATCATCATCAAAAATTCTACTGAATAATGCTTGTCTAGACTTCCATTCTTAATAGCCAGTGGTTCCAGCCAATAGAGGACCTCTTTTCTTATGGTTCTGGCAAAATGTCTCAGGGAGGGCTCTTATTGGTCTACCTTGGGCCACATCCCTATCCCTGAACCAATCACCAGGCACAGAGGGACACACTTTCCTGACTGGGCCTGGGTCATGTGCCCGCTCCTGGAGCTGGGAGAGAGGGCAGCCCCAGTCAAAACACTGAGAGTTGGAGGGGTGTTTCTCAAAGGAAAGTCCAGGTCCTCTTAGCAGAAGAAGGAGAATTAGCTGCTGAGTGACAAAAACATTAGATATTCACTATAGTATGTAGCGTGCTTGGCTTAGTGTGTGATAATAAGTGACAGTTGTGATTCTTCTGTATTATTTCCCCTTTCTCCAAGTCAGAGCCTGCCTGTTACTCCTCTGTATCCCCAGCATCCAGCATACTGTCTGGAAATGCCGGATTTCATGATTCAAAGACATTTTTTCACATCTTAAGAGTTCTGAAATCAGGAAATGCCTTCAGTTGATGGAGTCTCAGTTTAATCGGCAGTATTTTCTTCTTAGAGGAACATAAAATAAATTCTATGTCTGACAAGCAATGGTGGCATAGATTAAATGAAATATGATAGTCAGGGCTCAAAATGTTTGTAGAATATAAAAAAGTACAAGTACAGGTAAGGGATTAAGAGATTCCTTAGAATTTCAGGGGGGGAACGGTGGAGGACAGGGGTGGCTGAGGAAAGAGGTAAGCTGGGTCTTTCTCAGAAGATAAAGGGGATTTAGCTAGAGGAGAGGAGAGAAACATTTCATTGGGAGAAAAGGGTGAGGGCCAAGATTTAAAAGTTCAAAATGTCTCCAGCAATTCCACTCCTATGTATATACCCAAGAGAAACGACAACATATGTCCACACAAAAACTTGGACATAAATGTTCACAGCAGCATTATTCACAATAGCCAAAAGGTGGAAACAACCCAGATGTCTATCAAAGGATGAATGGATACACAAAATGCAGCACATCCGTACAAAGGAATAGTCTTCCACCACAAAAAGGACACATGCTATAATGTGGATGAACTTTAAGTGAAAGAAGCCAGACACAACAGATCACATATTATTCGACATCTTTCATATGAAAGTTCAGAATAAGGAACTCTGGAGAGAGAGAGAGGAGACTAGTGGTCCCTTAGGCCCAGGAGAGGAGATACAGGGATGATGACTAAAGGTTCTTTCGGAGGAAATGAAAACGTCAACATTGTGATGACAGTGGCACATACATGTGGACATACTAAAAAGTGCTGAATTGTACACTTTAAATGGCTGAACTGTATGTCAATGAAGACGTATTTTAAAAAGAAATGCAAGTATGACATGTGTTCAGGGAAAAGTGTACACAGTTTGGAATAAGAGCTTTCTCTTAGGGGCGTGTTGGCAGATAAAGCAGAAGAGACATGTGATGGAGCTCCCTGAATTCCAGTCTAACAAGTTTCAACTTAACCTTTAATAGGGGAGCTGTTAAAGGTGTTTGATTATGGGAGTGGTTTGTTGAAAGTTACATTGTAGGAAAACAGATCTAATTTTTTCCTACAATTTGATGACGGGAGGAGCAGGGAGCTGTTTGCAGCTGCCACAGTGATAGTAATACCTGCGTGTGTCAGACAGGGCTGCGCTCATGGCTCTGAGACCTTTAAGGGGCATCTTTCCTTGAAAAAGAAAACCTTCCCTTCAGTGATCACCGCTATGCAGGGAGAGGTCCGGTGGCTTCATGCCACATCCCAGCAGGACTCAGAGATTGCCTCTTGTTGTCTTCCCCAGGGAGGAATCATGGGCATTGAGATCCACTGGGACTGCAACCTGGACAGTTGGTTCCATCACTGCCGTCCAAAATACAGTTTCCGTCGCCTTGACGACAGGACAGCCAATGATTCCTCGTACATGAGTCCAAGGAGTCCTAGCTACAACTTCAGGTAACAGTGCTCCAGGTCAGAAAGGCCGCCCTTGGCGCCCCAGGGACCCAGGCCTGGCTGAATTGCATCATCTCCAACAGTCAGTAAGACCAGATTTGGTTCCCAAGGCAACAAGATAAGTGAAAAGGACTTCCTCTCAGAGCTAGGTGGTGATTGAATTTTTGTATGAATCTTTTTTCTTTTTAATTCTTAAAGGGATGCACACTCTTAGGAAAACACAACAAAACTTTGGAAACAGAAAAAAGAACAGAAAAGAGGACAAAAATCACCTACAATTCCTCTACCCCGAGATAATCGATAACCCTCTGATGAATTTTCCTTCGTGTAACCAATTCTTTCGTGAGGTTTATATGAGATCATATCACAGTTGATTTGATATCCCTATGGCTATATTTCTCACTTGTCGGATTTATATTTGTTTCTTTCTCAAAGCCATCTATTCTTGTTTCAGTGAAGCCCATTCTTACCTCATGGATCCTACCGTGTTTCCCCAAAAATAAGACCTAGCCAGACCATCAGCTCTAATGTGTCTTTTGGAGCAAAAATTAATATAACACCCAGTCTTATTTTACTATAAGACCGGGTCTATAATATAATTAATATAATAATATAATGTAATATAATACAAAATACCGGGTCTTATATTAATTTTTGCTCCAAAAGACGCATTAGAGCTGATTGTTGGCTAGGTCTTATTTTCGGGGAAACAGGGTATTCGTCTGGTCCTTTCCACTGTATAACCCCTTTCACACTGACCTGTCACCCACAGTAACATGGAAGGAATTTCTGCTCGTGGGGCTTTGGCATCTGTGTTGGTGGGCTGCCGCTGGAATAATCTTGTGTAAAGCTGTGTGTGCCGTGGGGCATGGAGGCATTCCTCTGGGGAGATTATATCATTTTGTAGTTCCCTGCTGGAACTGTCTGGTATCTAGCCATTATGACCAGGTTTTAGTTTAATCTGTGGGCACTGGATGTCTTCGTCTGCTACAAGTCTCCCACCCCTGTTCTCTTGCTATGTAGGGCTTCCGTAGCCTCAGCTCCCTTCCCTGAAAGTGTGTTAAAACTCTAGCTCCTCAGATACAGACCTGGCCCCAGCATGCCTAGGGGTCACAGGGCTTCAGTCTCCACTCACCACTTATCTCTAGCACCTAGAAAATGCCTTGCTGTTTTGAGGTCAGTGATATATTGATATGATTTTTAAATATTTTATCTTGCACTTCTTCGTGTATGGGGCGAGGGGAGGTGGTCTCCCTGTACTAGCTCAGGCTGCCATCTTGCTCTGAAGTCCTTTTGGTAAGAACATCTTAAGGACTCCTGACACCCTGGGCCACGCTGCTTCTTCACTGCAGCCTGGTCTCACTTTCAAGGTGCTTTGCAGTGTATCGTGTGTGCTTCTGGCTTCTGGACTTCAACCCTATGAGTTCACTAGAATCCTGGTTCATTTTCACTCTTAAGCTGGCTGGTGCTTGGTTTGGTGCTGATTTATTCTTGTTTTGACCCTCTGCACCATTCACTCCTCTGATCCTGACCTGACTTTTGCCCATAAAAATCTCGACTTCCTACTTTTCTTGAAAAATTAAACTATTTGGAAAAAAAGAAATTAAACCATTTGACAACTCTGGGTTTATAACTTATACAGCAGCACTCAGCCAGAGCTATTAGTGGTTCCCTTTAGAAGGGGCATGTTTTTTTATTTGCCACTGTCCCCACCATTCCTTATTGCCTGATACCTGGCCTGCATGACCTATTTCTGTTATGTGCCGGGCCTCTGTAGGAATTTGAATTTGAGAGCCTTGACCTAAGGCTAGCTGAGATCAAGACACAAGAGGCTTTTTTTTTTTTGGGGGGGGGGGAAATTAGCCTCCTCTAGGTCACCATAGTTTCATCCAGGGCTTTGAAACCAGCTCCTAGTTTATGGAATGTTTTGATCCCCTGCTGCTCTACTGAGTAGGCTTATGGCCATTAGCAAGAAGAAAGGATGGGATCAGTGGTCCCCTGACTGCCCTCGCAGGCTGCTTTTTTGTTTTTTTATTTTTTTTCAGCAATCAGCAGAAGCACGCATGGCAATGTACCAACCAGATGTTAGCAAATGTCCTTCAAGTCAGTGAGTCAAGCCCAAGAACATTAGCTCCCGGAGAGATCTGAGCTTTCTGAAGAACTGAAATTGTTATGATGTTAAGTTTTTTAGAACAAAATGTTGAGCATTTGTTGTGTAGAATAAGCACCAGAAGAAACCTTTGGCCAAAAATAAACTGTCCAGATCTGATGGGTAAAACTGGCCAAGTTATTTTCAAATAGCCACACAAAAGAAATGGCAATTGCCTGTGGTATGAGATATATGAGAAAAATATAACTTTCTAAAACATAGGAATTTAAAGAAGTTGATCATATTACAGAATTTGTCCTTTACCAAAAGATGTCCTTGGCAAAAGGTCCTTATTAGGTGAACATGCGATTCAGCTTAGTGACAGCATGTGTAGGTGGGGCAGACCCACACAGAGTGCCTGGTACACTTCTCTGGTTCAGAATGGGTATGTGATTGTATTAGTTTCCTGTGCCTACTGTGACAAATTACCACATACTTGGTTTAAACAACAGAAATGTATTCTCTCACAGTTCTGGAGGCCAGAAGTCCAAAGTCAAGGTGTTGGCAGGAACACACTCTCTTTGAAGTCTCTAGGGAAGGATCTTTCCTGCCTCTTCCAGGTCTTGGTGGCTCTAGGTGTTCTTTAACTTGTGGCTGCATCACTCCAATCTCTGCCTCTGTCTTTAAATGGCCTTCTCTTTTGTGTTTGTTTCAACTCTCCCTCTCCTTTATCTTGCAAGGACCCCAGTCATTGGGTTTAGGGCTCACTCTAAATTCAGGATGATCTCATCTTAAGATCCTTAATGACATCTGATTCTAAAATTACAAATTTATCTATTTCCAAATAAGGTCACGCTAACAGGTAGAGGGGTTAAGGTACTTGGGTGTATTTTTTTGGAGGGGGCTATTCAACCCATTCATTACAGTGTACAAAAAGCATGCCTGCTCACGACCTACTCTTTCTCAGAATGTGGCCCACTTAACACCTGCACCAGAGCCACCTGGTACCTTTCCTGGAAATACAGATTCCTAGAAACACCTCAGACCCTCTGAAACCACCCTTTGAGAGCAATGCCCAGGGACCTGAATTTGAACACACTTCCCAAGTGATTCTTGCCCTCAGTTTGAGAACCACTGTACCAAGACCTTGAAGGCAGAAATTCAACATTATCTCATAATATTAACCTTCCCAGTCAAACCATCTTGCATAAAACGATAATACACCCCCCGGGCATGGAGTGGCCCATGCTTGCTCCGTGTATTAAAAAACAAGTCACTCAATAGAGCAGTAGAAGAAGGAACTGTCATGAAATGAGAACAATCAGATGTAAAGATATTGAAACCCCTCTGGCCGGAAACCCGCGCCTGAAAATATCTAACCCATCTCAACGTCAGATTTTGAGAGTTTAAAAAAAAAAAAAAAAAAAAGAGTTTCAGATGTTCCATACTGTATTGTGGCAGAGCATCTGTCTCCTGTTGTTTTTTTCTCCCTTCACCTGTAAATAGACTGTGAATTAATAACTCGGAAAGAAAATATATATACCCTTACCTAAAAACAACCACCAAGAGATGGTAAGAAGGATAGACAGATTTAAGAGTTTCTTGAGGCATGTGGTTTAAGCTTCCTTAATTACTTACAAAAAAGAAAACACACCACTTTTTCTGACTGCAGCACTGGTGAAAGATGTGTATTTGGGGTGACTGTGATTTGTGGCCCAGTCTTCACTTATAAAGGTGACTGAGTGACAACAGAGAGGTGAATGCCTTTGAAATAAGAATTTTATTCCACTCCCAAAGAGGACAGGCACGCCAGCACACACAGGGCCACAGAGGGAAGCACCCAGTTTGGACAGGAGGGGAAAGCAAGGCCCAGAGCCTTGTGGGAAAGGCAAGGCAGGGCAGGGGAAACAGCTTAGGATTGGCTAGTTTGAATCATGTGGGAAGGCTCTGGGCTATAGGCCTGATCTCTAGTTGTCTGATACCTGGTCCTGGGTGATTCATTCACTGAGTCTGTGAGAGTTACATCAAAGAGGTGGTTGGGGATATGGTCCGAGGGTCTGTAACGTGATTTTCATGCACTCGCAAAAGCTGGATTACAGGGGACATGTAAACAACTTTAGTTGTTAGTTCGGCCCTGTGATTATGGCTGCCAAGTAGATAAATACAGAATCTAAGAAAATAGAGTTAGAAGAGATTGCTGAGGGGCACCTGTCCCCGATCCAGCGATTACTATCTAAGATTCACACCCCGCCCCCCCCAACACTTGGTTCTAGAAAACCTATTTTTCCCTCTTAAGGAATAAATCCGATTGCTTGAAGTTTTTCAATTTCTCTGCTTTTTGTTAATCCTGTGTTGGTTAAAAAGTGGTCCTTTTAATCTTCAACAATAAGCAATTTTTCATTACTCTGTGATGGCAAAAGTGGAGGCGGTGATGTGGGCAACTGGCGCTTCGGTTCCAGGTGGTCACAGAGAGGAAGCCCTAGGTTTGGATTGTGTTCTTCCCTCCGCCAACCACCGCAGAGCCAGAGGATGGATAAAGAAGACTAGATTAGCTATGGTTTTGATTTTTCTTTTCCTAAAATACCAGCATTTTCAGACAGATCTTTATAAATATGGATCTTTTTCCTCCAACAGATATGCCAAGTACTATAAGGAAAACAATGTTGAAAAGAGGACTCTGATAAAAGTCTTTGGGATCCGTTTCGACATCCTGGTTTTTGGCTGCGTAAGTCTCTGCTAACAGCCGTTGGCACCTCCATTCCTACGACCATGTCCTAATTTTTGTTGTCGTGCCTCAAGGGGTGAATGCTGGGGTGATAGACATTAGCTGGTATTGTGCATCTCACCTGTGGGATAAGAGACGGGGAAGAGGTGTCCTTGAGGTTCTGTCCATGAACAAGTCATCTGATGAACACAAGAGTGAGAGTGGGAGGAAAAAAATCTAATAGTCAAATTTAAAAGTATTCCGACGCTTAAAAAAAAGAAAGAAATCCTTCTGTAAAATACAGTAGTAAGTAACGGAATCCAACTCATATTGCCTTAGGAAAAAAAAGGGTTTTGTTTGTTTGTTTGTTTGTTCAGTTCGCATAACTGACAAACCCAGGGGCAATTTCAGGCTTCCAACATGGCTGGATCCAGATGCTCGAACGACGCGTTGTCAGGAATCTGCCTCCCTTCATCTCTTACATCTGTTCTCGTCTGCGTTGGCCTATCCTCAGCAGTCCACCTCTACCTGGTGGTGTCAGGCAGCTCCTTGTATCTTACCAACCTCAACTAATCACTGTGATCAGGGTCATGTCATACTTTAAATGGCTGGTCTTAGACCAACCCTGAATCGGCCCCTTCCCCAAAAACTACAAGATCCAAGTGTTAGTACACACAGACCCAAGGAAAGATCCAGGAACTGAAAATCTACCTCTGTAAGCAGAGGGAAGGAAAAGACCGAAGAAAGAGGCAGGCCACTCCAGTCTGGTAATTAACAGAGTTTATTAAGGGAACTTACTACTTCCAAAGTGCATCCTGGGTGGCTGCAAAACAAAATGGATCCCTGCGTCACTTAACAGGCACCAAAGAATTACACAGGGCAAAAGGGGGACAGTCACAGGTACTAGTGCATGAATGCTACCAGGTATGGGAAATTACATACTTAACCAGGTCAGGACAACGGCCTGTTCCAGGAACCAGCAGGTAGCAGGAGGCAGGGAGGGGTGCTGATTTTTGTCAGCATGAACATCGATTACCATCAGACAGTCTGTAACTGGGGGTTGTGGTAAGCAATATCCGTTCTGGCCCGGGTCCAGCTCTCGAGTCAGACAGCGGTCACATCATGGAACAGTCTTTCCTGCACACTGAATACGGGCACAGATAGTTCTCCAAAGGAAAACTGGGGTGCTGTCTCCGGAAGAAGGAAGGAGGACATGGTGGGCATGGAAAAATCAAGATGCCCCCAACACCTTGTCGGACAGCGTATTATTTATGTAACATGGTGAGAAGCATCACAAGAATCAACGAGCTTTAGCTGAGAGGGTAGAAAGACCATTGAGAATAAAAACCACAAGGACGCCTAAGAGAAAAGTTTGTGCAGACATTCCTTCCCTCTGCTTCCAAAGTAATCTCAAACCACTTTCAGGGACAGCTTGCCTGAAACTAGGTGTATGGAAAAACAACCTTCAGTGGTTCTCCTCTCAATGTGTGGGTTCCAGTGCTTCTCTATTTAAAACAATCATGGTTTCAAGCACATCTGGGAAGGCAGAAACAGGACGATGAGAAGCACATTTTCAGTCTCTGCAGTTTCTGTTGCCGTGAACACCTTGGAGGCACTTATCAAAGTCACAGCACCAGACTCCCCCCTTTGTTGAAACTAACAATTACACGTTGGAGCAAAAGCACATGGCTGTGAATTTCAGCCGAGTAACCTTTCCCTCTCTGTTCTCAGGGAGGAAAATTTGACGTTATCCAGCTCATCCTGAACATCGGCTCAACCCTCTCCTACTTTGGTTTGGTAAGGCGTTCTCTTTCTCATGCTTTATGAAAAGGATTTGGCAAAAAAAAAAAAAAAAAAAAAGTTTCACTGACACGGCACTTGTCGGGGTTCTTCCCAGGCCACTGTGTTCATCGACTTCCTCATCAACACGTACTCGAGTAAGTGCTGCCGATCCCACGTGTATCCCTATTGCAAGTGCTGTGCGTGCTGCGCCGTCAATGAGTACTACTACAGGAAGAAATGTGAATCCATCGTGGAACCGAAGCCGGTAAGGCGCCCTGTGTCTGTCAGACACCCAATACCTGGGCAGTCCGTTAGATCACTGAGAAATGGGCACCAACAGGCCAGAAGCACAGGTGTGACCTCATGGCGGACACGTCTCTGGACTCTACCCTGATCCACCATCTCGCAGATGAATCCTGTGGTCTTAGAGAAGAAGGGGAACAAAAATGGAGAGGCAACATGTAGGGAGAACAAATTTTTACGTTCTAGGACTTGTCAGTTTTGTCAGATTTACTCAATTGGGACAGTCAAAAAAATAGCATAATGACTTAGGAGAACAATTTGGCAGTATCTAATAACAAATGGGACATACGTACAGCCTGGCATTACCACTTCTCCATACCTGCCCTAGAGCAACGCTCACACGAGTACCCAAGTAGTACACGTGCACAAGACGTCCACTACAGCACTGTTAGTAACTGAAGAAAGAGCATCCACCCAAATGGTGACGGTACATGAAACTATGATAAATCTATAGCAAGAAATGGCAGGCACCAGGTTAAAAGAATGAGGTAGATAATAATGGGAAACATTTATATAGCACTTTGAAGTGTTTTATCTATATTAACTCACTAAATCTTCACAACAACCCTATAGATAGGTGCTACTATTATGTCTTTCTATAGTTGAGGAAATTGAGGCACAGGAGGGTTGAACGATTTGTCCAAAGTCATACAGCTAGTAAGTGGTGGAGCTGGAATCCCAACTGAGGCAGGCTGGTTTCAGAATCCATGTTCATAACCACTATGATACAGGTACTGGCACAAGCAAATATCCAAGACAGTTTCTTGGGGGTGGGGGGAAGCAAACTATAGAAGAACATATGTGGTACAATATATAGGTTAAAAAATAACTACACATGTAAATTAATTCTATGTGTTTTCTACATGTATATTACATATGTGCATATATACACAAACACATACATATACATTCTATATATTTTCTACATGTATTATACACACATGCAGGGGGTGGGTAACATGTATGTATACAAAAAGGCATTGGACACATACAAAAAAGCGGTAACAATGATTCCTTCTGGAATGAAGTCTAACATGGGGGACTAGTCAAAGAGAATTTTAGCTCATCTGTATTGTTCTGATTGCTCAATTTGGACTTAACTAAGCAGGTTCTCTACACTTGACTTCCCCCCATCAACGAGAAATCTCTGGACCTTAAAAACAACAGAGGGTTTCTTTGTCTTTCCCTGAGCCACGAACATCACTGTTCTTTCCCAGCAGCTGAATGCACCATTCATTGTCCATTGTACGTGTATACACAATTTGGAATAAAAGTTCATCTTTGCAAGTAAAAATCACCACTATTTCATGGCCCAGGATAGGATGAAATTTAATGAAAATATAAATAATATAAGTAGCAATGTATAATTTTCTAGAGATATTCAATCTAGAGAAGCTGACACTGAGGGAACACAACAAAAAAATTTTCAATAGTCTTGGGGAACCTATAAACATTAGGCATTAGGCTGAGGATACTCTGAGTCTACAAATTAAGGTGCATGGGGTTCCGTTTCTGATTTTCCTTTAAACTCAGAAATCTTACATTCTTGGTTAGCAAGACATTTGGGTTAACTTGTTTAACAGTTTGTCATTTGGTAAATGGGAATAATACTTGCCTTTAGATATGTTCAGGGAGACAATTCTTGATAATTCTATGCAAAAATAGGTAACCGTTTAAACCTTCTTTTCCCTAGACATTAAAATATGTGTCCTTTGTGGATGAACTCCACATTAGGAGGGTGGATCAGCAGCTACTTGGGAGAAGCCTGCAAGATGTCAAGGGCGAAAAAGTCCCAGTAAGTTAAAACATATAGTTGTGTGTGTGTGTGTGTGTGTGTGTGTGTGTGTGTGTAAGAAAACTTACTACTAAATATAAATACATCTAGAAATTTGTACAAATCACACTTGATGAATTTTAACAAAGTAAACACATGGAACCAGCAAACCAGCACCCAGGTTAAAAAAGTGGGTATTATTACTAGCAGAGGTCTCTTTCATGCTTCTACCCAATCCCGGCTCTCCCTTAAAAGTCATCATTATCCTGTATCCAAAGGTTAATTTGATATCTTCTAGAATTTTAAAAAATGTATTTATTTTTCACTTACAGTTGACATCCGCTATTATATTAGTTTCAGGTGTACGGCACAGTGGTTACCTCTTCTAGAATTTTATAAAATTTGAATCCTATAGTATATACTCAGTACATATATTCTGTTGCGTGTCTGCTTTCTTTCACTCAACATTATTTTTGGAAGAGTCATTCATGGCATTGCATATAGCAACAGTTCATTCTCGTATAATTTTTATTTTACAAACATCCAGTTTATTTATCCCTTCTATTGTTGATGGACATTTGGATAGTTTTCAGTTTGGGGCTCATGCCAGTGATGGTAAACATATGTCACCTAAAAGTGGAACTGCTGAGTCACGAGGCAGGCATACGTTTGGCTTTAGCAGATACGACCAAACCGTTCTCTAAGCGGCTGTTCTAATTCGCACTCTCCCCAGCAGTTCTGGTGGGTGGACATCTTCACTAACGGATTCATTTTCTACAGCTGCCATAATAAATTACCACAAAGTAATTTATTAAAACAACTTAAAACAATAGAAATTTACTGTCTCGCAGTTCTGGAGCTAAAAGTCTGAAACCAAGGTGTGCTGCTGCGAACATTCATGTACAAGAACTACTGAGTTGTAATGTACTTGACTCAGACTTTATCTGGTGAATGAAGGTATATGTCACAAAGAATAGACATTTATAAACGATGGCAATTATGGCAACTTCTCTTGGAGCGTAACAAATGGATTCGTGAGAAGAGGGAGCCTGGTGGGAAAGGAGAGAGTGGAGTGAAGTCAACAACTATTTACTGTCTCCCATGTGCTGGGTACTGCCTGTCCTAGGCATTGGGGATGTGACAAGAAATAAAGTAGACAGGGCCCACGCTTTCATGCAGAGGGAGAATAACCAAGGAAACAGATAGTACCGAGTACTATAAAGAACGTGAAATCTGATGATGCAGTAAGAGGACCTGGGAGGACAGGGACTACCTAGATTGGGGGGTCAGGGCACGAAGGTCTCTTTGAAGAGATGACATATGCATTGAGGCCTGGCTATTCTGAATTTCACTTTCTAAATATGAACAGTGGAGATAAGGACACATTCTCATATCTCACGAAGTTCTTCAAAGGCTTAAATAAGACAATGCTTGGAAAAGACTTACAGTCCTGATACATGTTTAATAAATGATAGCTACTCGTATTGATGTAATATTAAATGTAATTTTATAAATTAATAATAAAATGAAAGAACCAGAACCCCAGGGGCTGTCCCTGCTGATGGTTATGGAAACTTGACTTTTTCAGAGACCCTTGATGGACTTTACAGATTTGTCCAGGCTGCCGCTGTCTCTCCAAGACCCAACCCCCATTCCGGGACAACCAGAGCAAATCCAGCTGCTTAGTGCAGAGGCGACCACGAGACCCGGCAATAGCCCGGGCTGGTGCCAGTGTGGAAACTGCCTCCCGTCCCAACTGCCCGAGAGGCGCCGAAGCCTGGAGGAGCTGTGCTGTCGGAAAAAACCGGGCGCTTGCATCACTACCTCAGAGCCGTTTGGGAAGCTCATCCTGTCCAGACGTGCCCTGCAGTTCCTCCTGCTGTACCAGGAGCCCCTGCTGGTGCTGGACGTGGAGTCCACCAACAGCCGGCTGCGGCACTGCGCCTACAGGTGCTACACCACCTGGCGCTTCGGCTCCCAGGACCTGGCTGACTTCGGGATCCTGCCCAGCTGCTGCCGCTGGAGGATCCGGAGAGAGTTTCCCAAGAGTGACGGCCAGTACAGTGGCTTCAAGAGTCCTTACTGATGGCACAGGGCTGAGCCATCATTTTGACACCTTTGCTTGCACCTTGAGCTTTACCTGCAAAGATCTGTGGCCAGATTTTCAGACAAAAGGAAATGTGCTTTCCCCTGCTATAGCTCTGTATGTGTCAGAGCACAGAGACCTGGGTAAACACATACACACACACCAGAATCCCTCAGCATGGAACAAGAGTCTGTTTCGATTCTGTCCCCAGGGAGTTGTGTGACCCCAGGCCTTGAGCCTCTGTACCTCAGGCACCTCCTTATCCAATCTACTATCTCACAGAGATACTGGGAAGAAAAACTGAGACAGGATACATGAACTTTCTTATTAATGCATGAAGAGCTACATGAATACAAAGCAGCTCATTATGAGGTCAGACTGGGATAACGGCCAACTATGAAGAAACCCTTTGGGTCCTGGTTGGAGAATGCGGAGAATCAAAAGTCACCACAAGTTCTTTGGCACTTGTCCCTCAGGACCTGAGGGTTATGTCTCCTCCCCTTGTGTTGGGCAGCTCTGACTGCTTATCCAATAGTGGAAGTGACTCTGTGGCAGCTTCAAGGTCTCGGTCTTAAGAGGCTGGGAGCTTCCACTCCCTGTCTCTTGACATTCTTGCCGTGAAGGAAGCCAGCCACAGGTGAAAGTCGGACTGTCCTGAGACCACCCTGCTGTGAGGAAGCCCAAGCAGCCACGTGGAGAGGAGAGATGCCACACCAGTCCCCAGCTGTCACACCATCCAAGCCCAGTCACTAGATGTGGGAGAGAAGAAGCCTTCAGATGATGCCAGAGCCTGCTAACATCTGACTGCAACTTCACGAGACACCTCAAGTGAGAGCTGCCCAGTGAACCCACAGAACAAAATTGTTTTAAGCCACTAAGTTCTGGGTTGTTTGTTACACAGCAACAGATAACTGAGACAAGAGAGCAAGCCTGACTCATGGGGCCACACACTCAGCCCATACCTTCCCTGGTTCTAAGGTTCTTAGGGAGCGTGGAGCACCCCTGGAGCCCCTCAGGAGCCTAGGTTTCTATTGGGCAGTCTAGGAGGGCTGCAGACCAAATCAGGTACCGCACCAGCCCAGCCCTGGAATCCCATCAAATCTAACTGCGGAGCTACCCAATACATGCCAATCACATCACATTTCTATTGACTGGAAGTAACCACTGCTGTTCAAACTGGAAAAGCCCGCCTTTATGCCTTTAACATCCTCTACTTTGCAGCCAATTAGAGTGGATACAGTCCAGATGCTACTTAAAAAGCAAGCCACACCCAAACCCTTACCATTTCTATACGTCAACCGCTAAGAATATGAAAATGTCGCAGGTTTTAGGATCCTCCTCCAGGATTTCCTTTTCATGGTTTTGGAACTAGAATGGATTATTTCTAAACAACTGTTTTAAATAAGAAATACAGGCCATTATTCAACACTGTGACTGATGAAGGATCTGTTTTTCACACATACTCTTAAGATTTACCATTTTGATACTTTTTAAAAACCAGCAGCTTTGCACTGTATTAATGTAAACTAAGATGAACAAAACCCATCTTTTTATGACCCAGGATTTTATCTGGCTTTCAACTCAGGAATCAAGTTAATTGGGCCAGACTGAACTTTCATTTTTACTACCTTTCCGAGATATTTTTGAAAAGTGGATTATATATGACTCCTTCAGAATTGAAATGCTTACACCTAGAATTCTAGGTAATGACTACAGATTTCCATTCTGATGACCTCTGAGCCTTTAAACCTTTATTTTTTGGTGCCTTATTACTCGCATGTTTCTATCACCTTGTGGAGGCCCCAGATGGAGTCAGAATTTGCAATGACAAGAAATCACTGGGTCCACCCACTGCTTTCCCTCGCCCTCACCACAGATGTTTTAGGTGAGAAAATGATGTGTTACGCCAATGTGTGTAAAATGTCTGCCACTTCCTACAATAACAACATGCATCATATTTGTATTCTTATTTTTAGTCTGCTGCATAAAATGATGCCAGGGCCAAAGGCATGCCCAAGAGAATCACATTTTGTAGGATCTGTTATCCTATACTTAAATCTATTCTTCTTTTATGGTCACTGCACAGTACTCACTGCTTCATCTGTGTATCAGAGACCGGCTTTCTTGTAACACTGACTGATTTCAAGCAGAACTGCTAATGGACTCGCATTTCTCTTTTTAGAAGGAACCATTTTTTGAAAACACTTCTTAATTCTAGCTTGGCAATGTAGGTGTCTTTTTTCCCCCCCAATGTAGATGTCTTAACTTGACTGTTTTGATAATAAAAAGAATGCATAATTCATGATTATTGAAGTGTTCCTTTTATTTCCTTTTCTCAGAAGATCCCCAAATCACAGCTCATTCACTGACATTCATTCCATTGAGGCGCTGTGACATAACAAGATATATATTTGGTCTCTGCCTCCGTTTCCTGACACAGAGCTCCTAATCCCTTGGGACTTCCTGAATGACAAGAGTGTCTTGTGCTCTAATGAGGTGACTCCTGGTGGGCTCCTGGATATCTTCAGGATGGGGACTGGTCACCAGAAAGACCAAGTTATGGTTAGGATCGTGGGACTTTCAGGCCCATCCCCTCATCCTCCAGGGTGAGGAGGGCTGGAAATTGAGTTAGTAATTGATTGTGTCTATGTGATGAAGCCCCCATAACAATGCCTACACTATGAGGTTCAGAGAACTTCTGGGTTGATGACCACACCACATGTTGGGAGGTGGTGCACCCCAATTTCACAGATACAGAAGCTTGCGGTCAGGACCCTTCCGGACCTTGCCTTATGTAACTCTTCACACAATTGCTCATCAGTACCTTTTATTATATCCTTTAAAATAAACCAGTAAATGTAAGTAAGGGTTTCCCTGAGGTCTAAGAGCTGTTAGAGCAAACAACTGAACCTCGGGAGGCGGTTATGGGAACGCCCAATTTGTAGCCAATTGGTCAGAATACAGGTTACAACCTGGAACTTTTGACTGGCATCTAAAATGGGGGACCATCTGGTGAGACTGAGCCCTTAACTTCTGGAATCTGTGCTGACTCCAGGTCGTTAATGTCATAACTGAATTGTAGGACACCCAGTTGGTGTCTGGAGTGTTGGCGAGTTGGTTGGTGTGGAAAGAACCCCTACACACTTGGTGTCAGAAGCGTTATGAGTAAAGGCAAACAGGAGTTTTCTTTTAGGCACTCACTGGAGGCCAACGATACAGAAGTTTGCTGCTGTCATAAAGATGTGAGGAGACCGACATTAATCGTCTAATTCAAACAAATGTAAACTTGCATCTTGTGAGAAGCAGCATGAAGACAAATGATTCCGAGAGCCTACGATAGGGATATTCTCCCTCTTTGAGGAGATCAGAGAAGTCCTGAAGACGAAGTCCTTCAGCCAAAGTCTGAGGGATAACTAGGCGATAACTAGGTGAATAGGGGAGGAAAGAGCTTTCTAGGCAGAGACACCAGCATGAGCAAAGGCTCAGGGGCAGAAAAAACACAGCAGGTTTGCAGAACTTAAAAGAGACCTATGTTGCCTGTTCCATAAATAGTAGGAGGAAGAAAGGCATGAACTAAGACTGGACAGGCAGGAAAGGGCCAGACTGCATGGAGCCTTGTAGGCCATGGCAAGCAGTTTTGGTCTTTAACCTGAGAAAGACCAACGGAGACCACTGAATAGTTTTAAGTAGAAGCCTGGTAAGATTATAGTTGCTTTTTAAAAGGTCATTCTGATTGCTGTGTGGAGAATGAACTAGGGGTGGTGGAAGACATACATTTTCATTTTTATTTCAGTCTTCCCCTACTCTGTGAAACGTTTGCCCCAAATACGCAGCAAAGTGGACTGATTCTCTTTTCTCCTCTTCCTCTTGGGAAGTCACAAAAAGATCAGCCACCAGAAAAAAAGAGGGGAAAGCTTTAATGTGCCTTGGGTTTAGACTATCTCCTGTCCCACATGGGTGAGAATGAGACCTCTTGCTGAGCTTCGGGTCTGGGGCAGGAATGTGCCAAATCTAGAGATGAGGGCAGTCATCAGGGCCTGCTGACTGTTCCACCCTGTAGTGTTAGGCCTGTAAGGTCTGATACCAGGACTAATAGCACATGCGGGCCTGACATCTGGTGATACAGGAGGACCTAAAATGGCTTCACTGCATGTTCCTCTCCCCATCTGCTCCTTCCTTATCAAACGGACCAGATGTGATTCCTGCTGACACCTGAACAGTGGGTCTGAGTTCCCCACCAGTCCATGGAAATTATCCAAAACAATCAATCACAGCCTCCTGTGGGAATCACAGGGGACCTCACCTCCTTGATACTACAAAGTAAACTTGTCTCCCTGCCTCTGCTTGTTTGCTCTGCTCCCAAATGCAACCCCATGTGACCCTGCAAGGCATGTGGTGTCCTATTCCCTAAAGCTGTGAGGATATGTGACTAATAAATTACTGCCAGCTTCAACTGTTCAGCACTGGCTGTCATGTGCTTGGCCATCCCCATAATCCTAGGTTGGGAATCCCCCCCTCACCAAAGGGGTAACGAGGATGTGATTAATGCACCCCTAATTCCAGGCTAACCAGCTGCCCTCAAAAATTAGAGGCTTGGGTTTTGTAGTCAGTGTCTACACAAAGCCCTGCTTCAGGGAACCCACAAGGAACTGAGGACCCCCCCCACACACACCATTTATTCAATTTAGCCACATGAGTGTACTGGGTGTGGTTTTACTTTCTGGGGTTTGTGTATTTCTCAACCCATATTCTAATCCTGTACAGTCATCCCTGAGTGGTTTCCTGACCCATCTCCTTCTGCTCTCTTTTGAATAGATCCAGACATCACTACCTTCTTTTGCTTTTACTGTGATATTTCAGTTTCCTCTTTGCAGTCCCAGAAGGGTTATGAATCATGTTTCTAAAATAAATGATGATCTATGGCAGGTATTTTTCATTTCAAACATCCTTAGTTCTTCTTAATGAATTATCAAGGTCACATCAGCCTGAGCCTTCAAGAATCAGAGGAGGAGGGGGCCAACACTGCCTGGCCATTTTAACGAAATAATTGCTGTACTTGACAGGCTTGGATAAGGGCCTCATGCAAGCCTGTTGAGAACAGAGAGTGACAAGTTATGTTTTACTTCTCCAAGCAAACAATAAGCTCCTCAAAGGCAAAGGGCTCGTCTTGGTTTTGTGTCCCTTCCGTGCCTATTCCAGCACAGTGGTGCAGTGGGGAAGAGACGCTGGAAACTGACCACCTGGGTTCAAATCCTGGCTCGCCCACTAATGAGCTGTGTGCAGCCTCAGACAGCTTATCCAGTCCTTAGACACTTCAGTTGTATCTTTGTGTCCAAGGGTTGTTTTAAGTCTTAAATGTTGTAAGTGTAAATGTTTGTAAAGCACTTAGCTCACAGCCTGTTTCAGAGTAAGCACTCAATAAATGTTAGCTATTATTATTAATACTATTATTCTTCTTATTATTATTAAAGTATTAATTGTATGTCTAACTATGCTAGCTATTATTATTATTTGGACAGTGCCCAAGCATCCCTCCTAAGCTCCAGGCCCACATACCATATATTTAACCACCTCAGGATATTCCATTTAAATAGTTTAGAGGCAAAGCAAAAGGAGAAATCACTATCCCTGCTCCCTCCACCACACCCACAGGTGCCCGTCCCGAACTACCAAGCTCAGTTGGTGGCACCAGCTGCCATCAGCTCAGTTTCCCAAGCAAGAAATCCAAGAGACAGTCTTCACGTCCCGTCTCCCTTCTTCCCCATTCCATCCAATATCATTAATTCATTTGGCTAAGATTTACTGAGCACCCTGGCACAGTGAAGGTGCTAGGGATAAACAGGTGAACAAGACGGGTTGTAAGGTGTAGTAGGGAAGACAGACATGCAACAAATAAAGAAGTGAGAAGAGAACAGCTTGGAATAAAAGAACCAAGCAATAATGCTGTGATCGAAACAATGGAGTTACTTCTGAATCGCCTCTCCAAGGAAGTGACAGTTAAGCTTGATTTCAGTGTCAAGAAGCAGCTGGCGGTGACAAGTTGGAAGAAGGGCATTCCAGCACAGAGAACTCAAGTGGGAAAGAAATGCGTGTGTTCCAAGAACTGTCAGATGGCCAGCACGACGGGGACCTTTAGGACATAGTCGCCACATTATAAGTCTATCCAGAGAGGGACACAGGCTTCCTTGTTTTCTTGTATCTTCAGGAACTGTGTGGTCCCATCTCAGTGAAACAAAAACGCAAAGGCCAAATCCATACAGGCAAGAGTAATCACAAGGGCTTTCTGAAGCTCGTAAGCTGGCCCTCGCCACATGAAGAGACCGGAAACATGGTGGCAGGAGATGAGCTATTCCAAACAGGACCAGTGGCACGAGCCAGGTCCAGAAGGAAACGAGTAAGTTATGTGCTGAGATTACAAATAGACTTGGCTGGCTCCCCAGATTGGAAAGACAGTGGATGGAGGTCAAATAGACACTGATTTGGGGAAATCTTAAAAGAAAAAAAAGGCTCAAATGTTTAGCCAAATTACAAAGTCAAGATGTAA
Source organism: Rhinolophus sinicus (assembly GCF_036562045.2). NCBI lineage: Eukaryota > Metazoa > Chordata > Mammalia > Chiroptera > Rhinolophidae > Rhinolophus > Rhinolophus sinicus. Next base: position 33,751,734 of record NC_133765.1, read on the forward strand.
CCATTCTTGGGCTGACAGGAGACAGGAGGAAAGCAGTGAGTTAGGCCATCCTTCAGACAGACATGAGAATGTGGATGGACGGGGAAACCTGGGGAAGAAAGATTACTTAGAGGTCAGCTGGGGTCATATAAGAGTGACTCAATCAGCACTTGGACTACTAATTGAGTGGTGGTGGTAGAAAGAAAAGGAAGAATCTGAGAAAGAATTTTAAAAATTCATTTAAGTCCAACAACAGAGGATTGGTTAAATAAATGCTGGCACCCTCACGTGACAAATTGTATGCAGCTATTTAAATGACGCCCTAGAAGGAAAGCAAATGACATGGAAAGATGTTCAAGGCAGAACACAATCTGCGTGACATTTCTTCCTTAAGGATAATGTGAGCCTTCAATTCGAGCTCATTTTTTTCCCTACAAAGATTAGTATTTATTAAAAGCTTTTAACCCTGAATGCACATGTAAGGAGACAAAGAAGAACCACCTCATTCCTTACGGGAACATGCCATGGACACTGACAAATGTAATCATTCAGAGATACCAGAAAAAGTCAAAGGCCTTTCCTAACACCCAGAAATCAACCCTGAAAACCATCTTCTGGGTTTTTCTCTACGTGATTTATTTTGGGTAAAGTCAATTGAGAGTTGGTAAATGGGTGGCTTTATCTCTCTTGCTTGGGGCTGAATTTTGCACTCCCCTCCTCCATGCACCTGGCGAAGTCATAACTCCCATTCTCTCAGAAAAACGACTGTATTTGGAGATGGAGCCTTTGATAAGGTAACTAACATGAAAGCCCTAATCCAATCTGACTCGTATCCTTGTGCGAAGAGATTAGGACACAAGCACAGAGAAAAGCCAGGCAGAAGATGGCTACCTGGAAGACAAGGAGAGAAGCCTTAGAAGAAACAGACTCTGCCGACACCTTGATGTTAACTGCCAGCCTCCAGAACTAGGAGAAAAACGTGTTATTTAAACCACCCTATCTGTGGTGCTTCATTATGGCAGCCCGACCAAATACAACCTCTCTTCTTTCTTTTTCATTGTGACAAATACATTTTGAATACAAAATCTAACGCTTGGGCTTGGCAATTCCTCCAACACTTAAATATAGAGTTTCCATTCGTTCCAGCTATTCCCAAACGAATTGAAAGCAGGGACTCAAATAGATACTTGAAAACAAATGTTCATAGCAGCCTTGCTGAACAGCCATAAGATGGAAATAACCCAAGTGTCTATCAGCAGATGAATAAACAACATGTGGTCTATTCACACAATGGAATATTATTTGGCCATAAAAAGGAATGACGTATTTATTGATTGACACAAGCTACAACATGAGTGAACCATGAAACATCAGGCTGAGTGAAATAAGCCAGTCACAAAAGGCCACATATTGTATGATTCCACTTATATGAAATGTCCAGAATAGGCAGATCCATAGAGACAAAAAGTTATCAGTGGTCACCAGGGGCTGAGAAAAGGGGGGTAATGGGAAGTTAGTGTTTAATGGGTACAGAGCTTCTGTTTGGGATGATAAAAAAATTCTGGAGAGGGATGATGATGATGATTGCACAACAATGTGAATGTACTTAATGCCACTGAATTATACACTTAAAAATAGTTAGAATCATACATTTATGTTATATATATTTACCACAATTTTTTAAATTGCCAAAACCAAAAACTAGAGGCTTGGGTCAGCTTTCTGTTCGTATTTCCTTGTGTCCTCCAAGTGCATATAAATGTGTCTGGTAAGAAAATGCTCCAGAGGAGATCCCCAGCATGGCCAGAAAGCCAGAACAATATCTGCGAGGATTTGCATGGAAGGAGGGAAGAGCCAATAGTTGGCGGATATAAGTCTTACCTTTGGCTTTCTTAAGGTGGAATGTGAGGCACTGACCTTGCCTGCGGCACTGACTTTGCCATCCATCATCAGGAAAGAAATTTCTACTTTCCTGATGGGAATAAATCTGCCTTCCAGTTCAGATAAAGCACTGAAGGACAGGTCCACAAAGGCACTTGCTCATCAGGTCGAGCCAGGTCACACGCAGGCAGACCCTGCACTGGGCCGCGCCTGGAATCAGCTTTGGCTTGCTCAGGGTACACCCAGGTTTGCTCCCGTGTCAATCCCAGGAGGGTCAGGTGGGAAAACCCACGTGCAGCCAGGTTGTGCCAATGGGTAATTACTGTGAGTGTCTTTGCAAGTGGAGGCTTTTGACTGCGCCACAGAGACCTTATCTAAAGGGCTGGGACAGGTTGTCCTGGACATGAAGGTGGCTCCCAAGAGAACGCAGCTGCTGCCTCACAGGGACACAGATCCAAATGGCGAAGTAAAACAGAGAGGAGTCAGAGTAAAGGGAGCAGAGTATTTTCGGAGAAGAAGGAATACTTGTGGGAAACTCACTTTAAATAAATCCAATCTATAAAAATCTAGATTTATAAAGTAAGTAAATAGGATGTGTGAGAGTGGTTTTTGCTTCACAAAAGGGTTCATAACAAGATAAGATTCCTTTCTATAACATTTGGATGAAATTATATAAAGATGGACTCCTTCTTTTTAGGAGCTTATCTATCAAAGAGACAGGGAGCATGTCCAGAGTCTGGCTCCCACTGACCAGCTGTGAGACCCCCCCCTCTATACCTCCTGTTAGTTTCCTTATTTTCAAAGGAAAAGCACTGGGCTCAATACAATCTCTAAGGTACTTTTAAGCTCAAAATGCGCCCTCCATTGTATAAAATAAGATCACTTTGAACTTGACATTAATCTTATAGGAAGTGTTTAGCACATTACCTAGTAAGTGGTAAATGAATATACGGTTTTAAAAATCAAAAGTCCATACCATGGCCTCTCAGGCCCGACTTAATCTGGCCCCTGACTACCTCTCAGGACCTTAGCTCACCTCACCCTCCTCCTTACCCACTAGGCTCCCTCCATTCATACTGACCTTCTTTCTGATCCTGGAAACACCATGCTCGTACCTACCTCAGGGCCTCTGCACTTGCTGTTCCCTCTTCCTGGAATCCTTTCCTCCCAGATTTCCAGAGAGTTGGCTCCTTCCTGACATTCAGATCTCAGCACAAATATACTTCCTTAGAGAAGTATATTTCTCCCTTGAGCTAACCTTGAGCTAGGCCTCCCTTGAGCTAACAAATATATAGACAATTCAACACCCAAGCAAGTATGCATATTCTTTTAGGGTCCACATAGAACATTTACAAAAACAGACATGCACCAGGCCAGGTATTTCCTTCAATACATTCCCAGTGATCAATATGATAGAGACCAGCTTCTCCAACTGCATTTCAATGAAATTAGAAATTCATTTTAAAGAGATAAATTTCAAATTTTTTGACTATCAAATAAAATATTGCTAAATGACTCTTGGAAATATTTAGAACTGGAAGATAGAAAACACTACATGTCAAAATTGGTGAGGCACAGTGAAATCACTACTTTAAAGGGAAATTTATAGCTTTCTATACATTTATCAGGAAACAAGAAGGTTTAAAAAGACATAAGCTAAGCATTCAACTCAAAACATTGGAAAAAGATCAACAGAACCAACTGAAAGAAACAAGAAGGAAATAATAACTATTAGGGCAGAAATCAGTGAAATACAGAACAACTGAGACAACTAACAAAACAAAAGTGGGTTCTATGAAACACTAATAAGATACTTCTATCTTCTGACACGCCAGAGGTGTCAAAAAAGTAGTAGGTAACTACGGTCACAATAGAAATTTTTTTTAAATAGTAAGACTATTACAGACAAGCAAATGTTAATAAATTTCCATGGCTTTCCTTCACTGCCCCTACTTATTATTTTATTGCCTGTCTCCTGGCCCTGGAATGTAAGCTCCTGGAGGCAGAGCTATTTGTCTGTTTGGTTTACAGATAAACACCAAGCACTATAACTATTTGATGAATGCACAAATGAATGTCCTCAAAGAGCCTGCAAGACAAGGTCAGATAATTCTTCCCAACACAGATGTTTTGGTTTATCTTCAGCAGATTCACTCAGGTACAAAAACAACTGCAAAGGAATCCCGGTAACGGTCTGTGTTATCTGATCATACCAATGGCACAGTTTACTGCACCTTGGATATTTCTTGAGCCACTCAAAGAAACTAAGACTTTTTGGCTACAACTGTGTGCACATCCTGGGTATGAAGAGTAAAAGGGGGGCCGGCCCTGTGGCTCAGGCGGTTAGAGCTTCATGCTCCTAACTCCGAAGGCTGCCAGTTCAATTCCCACATGGGCCAGTGGGCTCTCAACCACAAAGTTGCCAGTTCAACTCCTCGAGTCCCGCAAGGGATGCTGGGCTCTGCCCCCTGCAACTAAGATTGAACTTGGCACCTTGAGCTGAGCTGCCGCTGAGCTCCCGGATGGCTCAGTTGGTTGAAGCGTGTCCTCTCAACCACAAGGTTGCCAGTTTGACTCCCGCAAGGGATGGTGGGCTGCGCCCTCTGCAACTAGCTACGGCAACTAGCTACGGCAACTGGATCTGGAGCTGAGCTGCGCCCTCCACAACTAAGACTGAAAGGACAACAACTTGAAGCTGAACAGTACCCTCCACCCCTAAGATTGAAAGGACAACAACTTGACTTGGAAAAAAGTCCTGGAAGTACATACTGTTCCCCAATAAAGTCCTGTTCCCCTTCCCCAACAAAAAATCTTACACAAAAAAAAAAGAGTAAAAGGGGAAAACAGTCTGGCAGCGCCTCAAAAACTTAAACATAGAATTATCATAGGACCCAGCAATTCTACTCTAAGGCACACACCCCCAGAAATTGAAAACAGGAACTCAAACTAATACTTGTACACGCATATTCATAGCCACATTGTTCACAATAGCCAAAAGGTAGAAGCAACCCAAATGTCCATCAATTGACAAGTTGATAAACGACATGTGGCCTATCCATACAACAGAAAATGATTCAGTCATAAAAAGGAATGAAGTACTAACACACACAACGCGGATGAACCTTGACGCCATGCTGAATGAAAGAAGCCAGACACAAAAGGTCACCTGATTCCATTCATATGGACTATTCAGACTAGGTGAATCCATAAAGACCGAGGGCAGTTTGGTGGTCACCAAGGGCTGGGGGGGAAGGGAAATGGGGAGTGAATGCATAATCGGTTGGAGTTTCCTTTCAGGGAAATGGAAGTGTTTTGGAACCAGCTGGAACAGTGGTTGCCCAACATTGTGACATGCCTACTTCAACATCACTTCTGGCCTCTCTGAACTTGTACGTGATCAGTGACTGTGGGGTCACGTAAGTAGCCATTGTCAGAGTACCAATGTCAGTGATAGAAATGAGGCCTGCCATTGGGATTTGTTGTTAATATGTGGATATTCACCTCTGAATGTAGGTGAGCATTCTAGTTGTAACTGCAGTGAAAAAAAAAAATCTCTTTAGATACTCTACATGTTGAATTTCTATCAGTAGTTTAAGCATACATTGAGAATTATTATTGCTAAAATAAAATAATCATTGATTAGAAACTATTTTACTTTTATATAAATAAATAAAAAGAAAAAGAGAGGGCAGCACTGATGGTGATGGAGGCATCTGACTGCTTGGCCTTCCGGGCACTGGGACCAAAACCAAAGCCAAATGGCAGATTTGGGTCAAACGGAAGACTAAGGCTGACGGGATCTCACCCCTAGTAAAGTGGTCAGCAGCAGAGAGCAGGAGGAGATGAGCATTCTGGATAATTCTCAGGGCAGGGAAGAGGCAACCTTTACCCTCAACTGACCCAAAGAAAGTGACTGCAGTTTGTCACCACACTTCTCTATGGAATTTCTACTGACTAAGAAATGGAAAAACCAGAAAAAGGGAAGCAACCAAAGAAAAGGACAGGACGCTATGCTCCGCAAACATTTCCTGTTGGTTGTGCTAACTTACAACTGCACGCCACACATCTCATGTATCTCAGCATGGTTCACGTCACACACGCCTAACACTTGAGAGTTATAAAACTACTCCGGTGCACAGTGTCCGCTGATTTTCAGGGGCTACACTTAAGGACAGGAAATTGGGAAAATCCCAAGAGAATGCTTTGGGATTTGCTTACGTGAACTTAGAGGTCATTCTTATCGGCACCCCGAAAATGGAAATTTAAAATGTTATCATCGGGTTGTCAACCCTCTGTGCTTCTGTTCTCTTAGCTACCAACTGTTATCAAGAGAACTCTCTTAACGACAGATAGAGGGAGGCAAGATAACTAGAAAATGCAAGAAAACCCAGAAGGTTTTAGCAAACACTAATGAGGCTGAGCTCTGTCTCCAACTGTAAAATGGGATTCTGAGTATCATTTACATGAAGGTGGTTTTCAAAATAGAAACTGCTGTGAGTAGCTGAAGAAACATGGATTCCCACTGTGCTGGATTTAGATCTGCTAAAAATGGTTTATTTGGCTAATAACCCAATAATTGTTAAGGGAGGTATGGAGAGAGGAACACACAGTATTCCAGAAAACTGTCTTCACTAGAGAAAAAAGCAGATGGGTTTTCATAATGGGACAAGTCCCATAAAAACTACAACTTTATGTTACTTGTTGTTTTGTTTTTATTCAAACATCTAAGTAAGCTTGAAGTTGTCTGATAAAAGATGAGAAGTGCAGTTACGAGGCTACATTAGACCACTTCTTGCAACAACCCCTTGTTGTTGTTTTTTAACAGATCTACCTCAAGTTTAGTCAGTACAAGTCTCTAGAGTGCGAAGCTTGGGGTGGACAAAGAGTGAGGAAATGTGTCGATGGCCTGTGGGGTCCTGGCTCAGAATCCAGAATCATGTACTGTGTTTCCCCAAAAATAAGACCTAGCCGGACAATCAGCTCTAATGCGTCTTTCGGAGCAAAAATTAATATAGTAAAATAAGACCGGGTCTTAATATAATATAATACACCAGGTCTTATATTAATTTTTGCTCCAAAAGACGCATTAGAGCTGATTGTCCGGCTAAGTCTTATTTTGGGGGAAACAGGGTATCATAACCATCTTGAAGCCAGCTAACTTAATCCTTCTGAAGGTGACCCACTCTTCCTGCTTCAAGGAACTTACCCAGTGTTAGCACTGAAAGTTCCACATTCTGGGAAACGTCAGGGCCAGCAACACAGGACAGCTGATCATCTAAGGATTTACCTCCCTGGCTTGAAGCTGTACCATACACAAACAAGACATCCTGAGTGGCATTCAAACTGCTATACGCTTTTCAAGTTAAATCGATATATTTTGTAGCCTTTGTCTTTTTGGTCTATTACATATCACAGCATCAGTCTTCTTCTACCATTGAATATAATTCCCACCTAGTTATCGCCAAAATGTATTAAGAACATTAAATGAGGCAAACGTTTCTGCTGTTAAAAATCTTTATTTTCCACTTAATTTTTAAGGGAAAAAAAATCTAAATTCACACAAATGGTCTTGAATTTTTTTTTTTTTTTAAGGAGGGCGCAGCTCACAGTGGCCCATGCAGGATCGAACCAGCAACCTTGGTGTTATTAGCACCACACTCTAACCAACTGAGCTAACCAGCCACCCAGATCTTGAATTTTTTTAAGTTTTTATTTTGTCTGGGTAAGAAATTTTCTGTGCTTATAAAAATTACTTTATAGACAAAAAATCAAGTACCTATTAGAGTTAGCTTTGTAGTTCTCCCTTAAGCCCTGGTCTCTTGCCACGTATTTGAGTGTACATAGAAAAACGTAAACCAAAATCTCCCCAAATGAAAACAAATCAAGCTATCCCAAGATTAAAGAAGACTAAAGATAGTAAATGACATTCTTTGTGGCTTAATCTGAATTAATAATCTTATATTTCTAATATTTCTATGGAGCTAGTAACTGTATTAGTTTTCTGTCAGTGCTGTAACAGATTATCTCAAATTTAGTGGCTTAAGACAACACAAATACACTCGTGCCTTATTTTACAGTTCTGGAGGTCAGAAGTCTGAAATGGGTCTTATCAGCTAAAATCAAAGTGTTGGCAGGGCTGCGTTCCTTCTGGAGGCTCTGGGACAGAACCCATCTCTTGCCTTTTCCAGCATCATTCCTTGGCTCATGGCCCTAGCTAGCTTTCTCATCACTCTGACCTGTGCTACTGTCATCACATGGCCGTCATAGTGCCAGGTAAGATGGCATATTCTGGGAATTAGAACATGAATATCTTGTGAAGGGTGGTGGTTGTTATTCTACCACAGTAATTAAGACACCATCTTAGAAAGTTATCAGATTTGACACTAATGGGACTTTTTCTTTGCGTCTTATTTTCCTGAGTCTGTTGGGTAATCCTTCCAAATATTTAGGTATCTAACAGCTTCTAAATAAATTTGAAAAATATTTGATTACACTGTACCCTAATGTCAGGAAACACGTTGAAATGTATAGGAGTTCCAATAACTATCATCTCCACAAGCAAGATCTCTCCCATTTCAAGGTGACCCCATGATCCTGATTATCCTTAATCTTGGGACACACCAAGCAAGGGAACCATAAAAATAGTCCCACATAATATTATACAATGTTTCAGAGGAGACAAAATGATTTCGCAGCATTTTAAGGCTACATAATAAAAAGAGCAAAGATTCTGGAATGAGACAGACAGGGATGGAGATCTTGACTTAACCATTTGTATGATCTCTGTAAGTCTCAGTTCTATTTCTCAGAGCCGACCTCACGGTTCATGTGAGATTGAATGAAATGAAGCCTATGAAGCACTTAGCAGTGTGTCAACTATTATCATAAAGATGTCATACTTGACACTCAGAACAATGCTGATCCCTATTTTATATATCAAGAAACAGATTGCCGTGCACAACTAGTAAATAATCTTACCTATATCCACACACAGCCTGGCACACAGAGTATCCACTCCTGAATCCTGTTGTTTTCACTAAAATCAGACACAGTCCCCACAGGTTGACCTCACAACTGCTCCATCACTTCTTGTATTCATGGCTTTTTTCCCCTGTCTGTATTCTATTCTCCATTGCCTATCAAAGGATGTGGTCTTTGAGTTCTTTTTACATCCTAGAGACCCAATGCCAAATGTGCTGGGATTTCAAGACACAATTACAAAAATAGGTCCAGTTCATCTGCAAGAATATCATACATCTCATTTTTTCCACTTCAATCATCTGTAATTTGTCCTGCCCACTGAATGGGAGAAAACATTTGCAGATCATGTATCTGATAAAAAATTCTATCTAGATTACATAAAGAACTCTTACAATTTAAAATAGACAACCGAATTTAAAAATGGAAAAAGGAGCTGAACAAACATTTCTCCAGATATGCAAATGGCCAATAAGCACATTAAAAGCTCAACATTATTAATCATTATGAAAATGCAAACCAACATATTTATATACACATTTATATGCATACATATTTAATTGAGTTCAGGAAGATTATATTCTATATTAATTTCTTTCAGGGCTACTAACGGGTTTTAGAAAATATTGCTTTTTAAAGGGACATTGAGTCTCATAGGTCTGAGATCCATTGATCTAGCAAATACCACAGAGGATTATCTGTGATCAGCAGATGGCTTATTAGATAAGAGTCTGTTTTTTTCCTTCTATGTTCCACAATAGCTTCACCCTCCAGGATTCCATGGGGAAAGCAACAGCAAAATGATAACATAATTTGTAATTCCTCACTTGTGCTACCAACTTGTTCTTCATTTAGGGGATGCGCTATTTCTGGAGGTATATATAATTATACATTTGGACCACATGTACCTGTCACTATGTTATACAATGATGTATTTCACAATGAGTGCCAGATAACTGACTCTTATGTCTTTAAATGTCTGAACATTTAATTTAAACATTTTTTCCATTGAAGCTGATCTTGAATAAAGGGTACTGCTTCATCTGGCCGGCCTTTTGTGGCTCAAGGCCACGGTGACAAACATCACTGCAAGATGTTATAACCAAATGACACCCTAAGGCACAGAGGCCACTGCTGGCCTCGCAACTAAATGGTCCCAGACTGATGAGCTCTATGGAATTCTTGGCTCTGCTTTTTATAGAGCTTATTCATTTTTATGGGCCATTATTGCAGCTCTTAATATTGGAAGCCTCCGACAGTGCCTCCCACGGCTCTTTCTAATTTGCTACATTCCAACAAACATTCATTTTAACACCTACATTGCTGGTGAGGGTACATTTTTCATCTCTTGGAAACTAGCACTGTACCCAAAGTGATTTTCAATTCCCAGTTTCAGAAGCTTACCAGCTTAAGGAAAAAAATGAACATTTATTATAAGGGTATGAAGGTATCTTAAGAGCCAAGGTAAACCAAGAGAAGATAACCAGGAAGTAGAAACTCAGCAAAAACCAGAGGCCATTTCCTTAGTCTCTCTCACCTCTGTCTCCCTTGCCGTCTGTTTCATTCTTTTGCTTCTGCAGAGTCCCTGTCTTGGCTTCTCTACAAACATGACTCTGCCACAATCTCTGAGGTTACTCAACTCAGTTCCAGTAATTGGCAGAGAACAAAGTGCTGCCTCTCTCCCGGTACAATAGTCCCAGAGGAGAGAATCAGAATGACCCTGTTTGGGTCAGGTTCCCTCTGTGGTTCAATTGATAAGGTCCCATAGAATAAAAACCTCTGCTGGGGCCATCTCCTTGACGAAGGGCAGTTTTTAGAGGAAGGATGTTGCAGCGAACTGGCTTAACATACAACAAACGATACTGGATAAGCCAGACTGTTAGAACTTTATGTAACAGACAAATAAGCCCTGTGTGAGGGCCTGCAGTGTTCCCCCATGAAGAAAGAACATGAGGTTTGGCCCCATTATTTTGTGGCATGTACTTTGTTTTTTTTCCTGAGGACTTGGTTGTCTACTCCATTTCTTTTTCGTAATTTGATATATAATTTACATACCATCAAATCTGCCCTTTTAAAGTGTACAATTCAGTGACTTTTCGTATATTCACAAAGGTTCTACAACTAAACTTCCAGAACATTTTCATCATCCTAAATGGACACCTCATATTCTTTAGCAATCACTCCCCATTCTCAATGCCCCTCTCCCCCTGGAAACCACTAACCTGTTTTCTGTCTCTGTGGATTGGCCTACTCTGGACATTTCATATAAACAGAATTATACAATATGTGACCTTTTATGACTGTCTTCTTTCACTCAGCAAAGCATTTTCAAGGTTCACATGCACTGTAGCATGTATCGGTGTTTTCCTTTTTATGGCTAAACAATATTCCATTGTATAGATATACCACATTTTATGTATCTATTCATCAGTTGATGGATATTTAAGTTATTTCCACTTTTTAGCTATTAGGAATAATGTTGCTATGAATATTCATGTACAAGTTTCTGCATGAACATATCTTTAAAATTCTCTTGGGTATATACCTAGGAGTAGAATTGCTAGGTCATATGGTAATACTGTATTTAAAGAATTGCCAAACTGTTTTCCTAAGTGGCTGTACCATTTTACTTTCCCATCAGCAGTGTATGAGGCTTCCAATTTCTCCACAGCGTTGTCATCTTTTTGATTGTCCCTTTTGATTATAGCCATGCTAGTGGGATGAAGTATCTCATTGTGATTTTGACTTGCATTTCCCTAGTGACTACGGAACATGTTTTCATGTCCTTATTGACCATTTGTGTTTCTTTTTTGTAGAAATGTCTATTCAAATCTCTTGCCCATTTTTAATTGGGTTGTCATTTTATTGATGAGTTGTAAGAGTTCTTTAGATATTTAAGATACTAGACCTTCATCAGATATATGATTTGCAAATATTTTTCCCATTCTGTGGATTCTCTTTTCACTTTCTTGCTGGTGTCCTTTGAACCACAAAAGTTTTAAAGTTTGATGAAGTCAAATTTATCTGTGTTTTTTTGTCACCTGTGCTATAGGTGTCATATCTAAAAAACCATTGCCTAATCCAAAGATTTACACGTATATTTTCATCTGAGTCTTATAGTTTAACTCTTACATTTAGGTCTTTGATCCAATTTTGAGTTTTTATATATGGTGTGAGGTAGGGGGTCCAATTTGATCTTTTCATATGTGGATATCCAGTTGCTCCAGCACCATTTGTTGAAAAAACTATTCTTTCCTCACTGAATCATCTTGGCACCTTAATTTATGTTTTAAACTAAATCTTATTTCTTTTTAAACTAAATTCCCAAGGTTGCTCAATAACTGACTACACTCAGTCAAACATACTACAATATAAACTGAATGAGGTTAAGATGTGTGTATGTGAAAAGTCCCAACTGCAATCATCAGTTAATTTCACTTTATATAAACTAAGAGTATTCTGGACAGTGCATTGGATATATTCACTATCTTGACTGTGGTGATGGTTTCATGGGTGTATACATGTCAAACTTATCAAATTGTACACTTTACATATGTTCAATTTATTGTACGTCAATTGTACCTCAAGTACTTTTGGTTTTTATTTCTTTGTTTTTTTAAAGAGATAACTTAAGGGCAAGAGAGTAAATGAAATAACTTCTTTTCCTAATCAATTTTTAGGAGCAGCTTTTCTGGACCTAAAGCTATATTACCAACTAATAATTTAGGAAAACTTGTACTTCTATATTTCTCTTAACCAGCTTTGTTTCAAAATGTAAGCAAACCATTTAAATTCAATATTTGTAAGGCTGGGACCAACTCATCACTATGGGATAAGAATTAATGAGAGATGGAAATGTGTTTTGACTCTTAAGGAAAAGCATTTTTAGGTCTCCTTCCAGTGAGAAATTAGAGACTGGGTTTTCTTTTTCAACATAAAATGTAAGCCCTCCCAACGGCAGCAAGCTCCACTTTGGTAGAGACTTCATGTCTATTCACCTTCATATTCCTATCAAGAACACGGCCAACCACACAACAGGCACTCAGTAAATATCTACCACATGAATGAATAAAATCCCACTTAACCTGGCACCAGTTTGTGCTGAGACCATTTTGGCCTAAGGTAGGTGGCAGCTCTGTTCCTCCCTCTAACTCAACAATTCTATCTCTTGAGTCAGATGCTGTTTTCTGCAAATTTTCTTATTATTCAATTTTTAATGTTTGGAAAAACAAGGTAATGTGGCTTAAGAATCTCACATCCAAGAAATGAACTAAAATATTGTATCAAATATTACGCATAGGATCCACATACTAGAAGCCATCAGATGAAAGCAGTTAGGGAAATCACAGCATACCCTCTGGAAGAAACAGTCCATAGACTTAAAATGATAATTACGATGAGTCTGCAGTAACATGGAAAACGAGTGGTGTGAATCAGGAAATGAAAAGCACCTCACTGACTATTATTACAAACTAAAATTTTATACACAATTATCTGCTAGTATTTATACTCCATGAAGGCAAGATCTTTTGGCTTGTTCTGATTATTGGACAGTGCCTGGCATATAGAAGGTGCTGATTAATACTTGCTAAGTGAAAAACATACCTATGAAAACATACCTGAAGGAAGTGAACAAACGTGGGAAAGTATGTTCAGGAAGTGGAAGCGAGTTGTTTCTCCATTTCCCCTCTAGTTTCCACTTCTCCCTAAAGTTGTGATAAGCCTTTTTCAGTTGAAAGGATGGCCACAGAAACACCCTCCCTAGCTCTGGCTGCTTCCTTCCCTGTCCTGTAACTAAGGAAGCATTTGGAGTAGGAAGTGGCCTGGCTTCAAAACCAAGAGGGGCATTTTACAGGCTGTGTGGCTCCAGCCAAGGGCTCCTAGGGCACCTGGTATGTAGGCTTTCCCCCCAGAGGTTGAGATGGCAGCGCTGCCCCTGGCTCTCCCCGTCCCCTATAAAAAGCCTGACGTTTGGACCTCCAGAGGGATCTCTCTTTCTCCTGAGCTGCCCCCACGCCCGCCGCACGCCCCCGCTTCCATCCTCCGTAAATTCTTGACCCCTTAAGGGGGGTCGCGCATTACCCTTGATTCGAACTAGATCCCTGAGGGGGTAACCCGTTCCCGAGGGAGAGGTCACTCTCTTTGAGGGCTCCATCTCCTCAAAGAGGGTCATTCATTCTCCCCAGCCCTCCTGAGGGGATCGAGTGATCCCGTCCCCAGGCCCCTCTCAGGGGGGCGGGTCACTTGTCCTCCCCGGTCCTCCTGAAGGGGTAATTTTGTACCCGAAAGGAAGGTCATTCCTTCCCGGAAGAACCCATCCCACTTGGGGGCGTCGCTGATACCCGCCGGCCGTCTTGAGGGAATCATTACTCCCCCACCCGGCTCCTGAGGGGGGTCATTCGTCCCCAACGGGGAAGTCACCCCTTCCCCACGGACCCCAGTCCCACTGAGAGGGTCTTTCGTCGCCCCTTTTCCCCGGGCCCGCTAGAGGCATCGCTCATACCCGAGGGGGACGTCACGCCTTCCGCCCGGCCCCCTCCCCCGAGGGCCCGCTCCGCCTCCTTCCGGCCCCGCCCCCCGCGGATGATGGCGCCGCCGGCCGCCTGGGCTGCATGGGCGGGGCTCCCGGGAGAAGCCAGGCGGCGGGTCCCGAGGCTGGGCCCAGAGAGCCGAGCCCCGGCGTTGCGGCAGCGGCGGGCGCAGCCATGGCGGGCTGCTGCTCGGTGCTGGCGGCCTTCCTGTTCGAGTACGACACGCCGCGCATCGTGCTCATCCGCAGCCGTAAAGTCGGGCTCATGAACCGGACGGTGCAGCTGCTCATCCTGGCCTACGTCATCGGGTGAGCGCGGCGGTGGGCGGCGACCCCGTGGGGTCCGGGGACCAGGGTAACCCGATCGCGGGGGACTGCCCCCTTCGGGTCCTCGCCGTGCGCCTGCGTATCCTCACCTAGGTCATCGGGTGAGCCCGGCGGGCGCCCTCCAGGTGGGGTCCAGGGGGTAGCGACCCGAGGCCGGTGACACCCCTCCTGGGACCCCACGGAGGAACTGGCTCTGTGCCAGGAGACTGCTTTGCTGTTGTATTTTAAGGGCAAAGCCTAGCTAGACCTTCATCCTCACCTTTCCTGCTTCTTGTCATTCTGATCTGCTCCATGATGTCCATTGGCTGGGAATGGGGGGAGCGCTTTCCCCCCCACCCCCGAAACGTCTCAATCTGTGACTCACTTCCCATTCTGATGATCTGCTGACAGAAACCAAGATTTGTGATTTCCACATGGTTCCTTTTGGGTCTGTGGCTTCCGGTTCTGTCCTTTCAGCACCATGTGGTAACCCAAGATAATCGAGAGGTCATACTTCCAAAAAGCATTTAACGTTCACTTCCTTCGGTTTGTGGCGTTGTTGGTATAGGTACGTACCTGCCGTTAGCCTCATCACTCCCGATGCTGCCCTCTTAGCGTAGATATGCCCTGCCATCACATTCCTCACCAAATGTTTAATTGTAATTGAATGCACCTCTTACAATTTAATAAAACTCGAGAGAGGAGGTGGAAATTAACTTACCAATTGGGCCTGCTTTCAAGGTCAGCCTGGGGTATTATGGTGTCTACAATTGCTGAGCTGACAGATGTTATCTGCTCAGTCTTTCCTTTTCTTAAAAGGCCTAATGCAGTGGTCCCCAAACTACACATAGAACCATTTGGGAATCTTTAAAAATCACCGACTGCTGGCTCTCATCCCCAGGCCTTCTGATTTCATTGCTATAGAGTATGACCAACGACCCAGGTGATTCTGATGTGCAGCAAAGTTGGGGAACTAGCGTCCTAGTGTTTCCCAGATCTACCTGATCATGAGAGACTCACCTGAGGAATTGTTTAAAAGTAACCTGGGGGTGGGTGCTTGGAATCTGTTAACATTGCCCAAGGGAATTCACCTGATCAGGCAGGTTTGGTCTCTAACATCTCTGAGCCCAGCAGCAGTAGATACTGACAGTATTCAATAAAATGGATTTCCAGCTGTGGACGCTACATCAGAACCACCTAGCCAACCCCTAGGTTTGGACTTAAGTTTCATTAAGTCCTGTCATGAACTCCTCACCCCTCCAGTGATTGTGATGACCCCTTAAATTTTGAGACCCAATACTAGCTGGTTAACGAAGCTCACATTGCTGAGTTGGACCTCAAGCGTTTGGAACCAGGCGCTCTCATACAGCTTTTTCCTCTTGGCTTTTGATGCTTATGGGAGGATCAGTTTACATCTCCCTTAGGGTACCCACAAAGTTCTAGACTGCAGAAGTTACAGTTAGTCCCCCCTTATCCATGCTTTCGCTTTCCACAGTTTTAGTTACCAGAGTCTGAAAATACTAAATGGAAAATTTCAGGAAAAACAATTCATAACTTTTAAATTGCATGCACGCCGTTCTGAGTAGCATGATGAAATCTCAAAGGCCCTGCTCCATTCTACTTGGGCCATGATCATCCCTTTATCCAAGGTCTCCATGCTATATATGTCCCCTCCTGCTAGTTACTTAGTAGCCATCTCAGTTATCAGATGGGTTGTCAGAGTGGGAGACCACATTCACATAATTTTAATTACAGTACATTGTTATAATTGTTCTATTTTATTAATCTCTTACTGTGCCTAATTTATAAATTAAACTTTATCATAGGTATGTATCTATAGGAAAAAACATGGTATATACAGGGTTCGGTACTATCCGAAGTTTTAGGCATCCACTAGGGGTCTTGGACCATATCCCCAGCAGATAAAGGGGGAGTACTGTATCTATATCTGCACTGTGCGATATGGTAACCACTAGTCACATGTGGCTATTGAGCACTTGAAATGTTCCTACTCCAAATGGAGATGTGGTATCACTGTAAAATACACACTGGATTTTGAAGACATAGTACGAAAAAAAAAACCTCAGTAAAATATCACACTAACATATCTTATATTGACATGTTAAAATATATTGGGTTACATAAAATATATTATTAAAATTAATTGTACATGTTTCTTTTTGTTTTTTTAACATAGCTACTAGAAATGTTTACATTACATATGTGGCTCGTGTTATATTTCTCTTGGGCAGCACAGCTTTCTAGGGTTCCCATGAAGTGGAATCTACCTGGATGATGAGAATGTTTAAAGTGGTAAATGCTTTGCTTTCATCCATCTTGCTATGATCAAAACTGACTCAGGATTTAAATTAAGGGCTTTTTTTTTAACTCATCTCTTAATTTCCGGATCCAGTTCATCTTCATGACCTACAGCAGTCCTTCCTCAAACAAAGATGAACATGCATTTCTCAGTTAACTAATTCTGTTATAATCACACGATAAGGAAATTGTATGAAACAATGTGTCTGATTTAGCAACTCACTGTACTAGTAGTAAAATAATAATGACCTTCCTGCCCTAAACTTCGATGTATCCAACTAGAACTCAAGGGAAGCTTATATTGCAGCTGAATTCCTAGACTCCCTGAAGAAGAGGACTTGGTAGGGGAAAAGGCCATCTCTAGGATGGGCAATGAATTTGGAGACTGCTCAGATCAGACAAACCCATAAAAAGTAACCAAAACCAGTGAATTTCTGAAGTCTCAGCATCTAGGGCTTATAAGGCGGGGAGAGGGATGCTAGCATTTCTTGACTGTAGAAAAATAACAACAATACTAGCCACTAGTAGATGATTATCAATAGCTCTGGTGGGGAAGAGTTCTGATTTGAAGTATTGGCCAATTTCCATGGTGTAGGATATTCCCATCATGGCCAATTTCAGCCCTCCCCCCAGCCCCCCACCCCCATCAGGTGGTGACTCACAAACATTGTTCTAAGCATTTGACATGCATTAACTTATAAAACCTCCCAACAACACTCCTGTGTATGAAGTCCTGTTATCATTCCCATCTTATAGATGGGAGCAACTGAGGCACAGAGTAGTTAAGCAGCTTGGCCAAAGTTATGCCTAGTGAGTGGTGGAGCTGAGACATAAACTGGAGATCCCCTGGCTTCAGCCTGTTTTCCAGTGTCCTAACCATCATGTGTCAATGCCTTTAGATTTTTAATTATTCATACTAATAGTAATGTCCCCACTTCAGAGGAAAGAAGCATACATGTGACTTGAATTCATGGAGGAAAAATAACGATTCTAAAAAGCTATTTGAGGGGCAGCCGGATGGCTCAGTTGGTTAGAGCGCAAGCTCTGAACGACAGGGTTGCCGTTTCGATTCCCACATGGGCCAGTGAGCTGCACTGTCCACAACTAGATTGAAGACAACGAGCTGCCTCTGAGCTGCCGGAGGGGCGGCCGGAGGGGCGGCTGGATGGCTCAGTTGGTTAGAGCGCGAGCTCTCAACAACAAGGTTGTCAGTTCAATTCCTGCATGGGATGGTGGGCTGCGTCCCCTGCAACTGAGATTGAAAACGACAACTGGACTTGGAGCTGTGCTGCACCCTCCACAACTGGATTGAAGGACAACGACTTGGAGCTGATGGGCCCTGGAGAAAGACACTGTTCCCTAGTATTCCCCAATTTAAAAAAAAAAAAATGAAGGAAGCTATTTGAAAGGTGTCTTTTGCTAGAGGGGGGAATTGCATAGAGAGCAAGAGAAGAGGCTTCCGAGTCAGAAGGCTTGAAATCCAATCCTGACTCTGCCACTCACTAGCTGTGTGACTTTCGGCAAGGGACTTAATCTCTCTGTGTCTGTTTCCTTCTCTGTAAAATAGAGATAATGATGCCTGCTTTACAAAGTAGTCAATTAAATTAGTTAATACAGATGATGAATTTAGATCAGTGCCTGGCACCTAGAAACACTCAAATGGTGACTATTATTATAACTTATTATATTATCTCTTCGTGATTCTGCAGGTCATAGTGCATTCAAAGTGCTCAAATATCTAATAAAGACAGCGTTCATTGAGCATTTTTCTCTGTGCTGATCACTGCGCTAAGTGCTTTACTTGCATCATCTCATTAATTTCCCACAAACCACCGTGTGGTTTAGGTGCTCTGCCTATTTTACAGAAGTGAAAATGGAGCCCCGACTCCCACCCCCCCGTGAAGTTAAGCAGCTTTTGCAAAGTCACATAATTAGTGAATGCGGTACCTTCAGCCTCTGGCTATCAGAAGCTCCCTAACATCAACTTAAATACATCAAATCCTAATTGCGATTCAAGAGGCCTGTTTTATTTTGTAGGTGGGTGTTTGTGTGGGAAAAGGGCTACCAGGAAATGGACTCTGTTGTCAGCTCAGTTACTACCAAAGCCAAGGGCGTGACTAAGACCAACACTTCTGACCTGGGATTCCGGATCTGGGATGTGGCCGATTACGTAATTCCAGCTCAGGTATGCTGCCCGCTGTATCTGTTTAATCCTAAAGCCCCTCGTTAGCTCCTTTCTCGCTGCTGACTTTGCACACCTGTTTAATGATTGGCATGGCCAGCGTTCTAACGTCACCAGTGCCCAGACTGTTTTCATCCAAGAAAGCAGTACAGATAGATTTTGGCTTACGATCTAAGAGGTCACGTTCAATCAGCTATGTTTCTTTAGCTCTAGAACATGGCTGGCCTAAAACACAGAAAGCTTTTCATATGGATATTTCAGTCTGTCTCAAGCCCTGAAAGGTGAAAAGACAAATGTCTTAACTCCTGGGAAAAATTCCGGTGGAAATAACACGTTTCCACATTTTGTATTTGCTTTCTGGTTGTAAAGCCACAAGGTAAACCTCTTCAGATAGTCTTGAAAACTTTCACAGCAACTAGAGAGCAAAAGCCAAACAAGAAGGAAACAAACATACCCGCACAGGATTCCATCAGGAACAAAGGCAAGAAAATGTTTGATGCAGGATCTTAGGCTCTAGTCTGTTAGTCCACAAAGCTCCCAGTTAAATATTGACTCTCTTTCACCTTGGTAATGGCTGTGGTCCACACGGCCAAACCCCAACATACCCCTCCGGAAGGCTTATGTGCTAGGGTGACGGTGGCTAAAGGCAGGGAAGCTGTCAGCACGGCTCTGCAAGGGAAAGCAAGGACTTCAGCAACTCCTTCTTCAAGTGTGTTCATTTTCTGTTCTTTTCTCCCTGCCTTCTCAAGAGAAGGGTCTTGCAGGATTTCTCAGAGAGAAGACAGAGCTAATGAGCCACAAAGGTCAAATGGAACAAGGGATTTGTAGTTGGCGGGAGGCAGCTGGTCCTGTTGGCTTGTACCTGTCTCAACAGAGACCTCTGCTTCCTATGCAGGCACGGCCTCGTCCTGGCAAGCTCTGGGAATATCACTCAGTCTATTTACTAGAACCAAGGAAGGATACGGGCCCCCGGCTTCTGCCCCTCAGTGGCAAGGAACACGCAGCAACTCTGCCTTCCATCTTGGATCTGGGCTGGGGGCTGTGTGAGTTCCACAAGGCTTTCTTCATGAGCTTTCATGACGTCCTTGGCTTCTGCAAAGTGGAACACAAACGTTTGTTTGTATCACATCTACTTGTCTCATTTCCAGACTGAAATTTCCCTAAACTTAAGAAAAAGTAAACCATATTGAATTGTCCGTATCTAACTCAGGAGAGGCGTAGGAGCAGCCTTCTGTAAACACCAGGTAAATAATAGTGTGTTTACATATGGAACACCTGGGAATCTAACAGGTGCCAGGAGAGAGAAACTCGGGCCTCACGCCTCCTCTGGTGGTCATTTCCTCGTCTCCCAACATGGTTTGTTCTGGGTCTTTCTCTGGAAAATGCCAGCTATTCCCAAAGCTTCCACCACCTTGTCAGACCTGGGGGTGGAGATACCTACAAACCCCTTGGTACGCGAGTTACTGCGATCCCCCAGGTGGCTCCCAGCACTGGCTCCTGTCTTCCCAGGACTTTGAGATGCCCAGAGAAAGCTCCTGGCATTTCATTTTAGAATGGAAGCGCCCGAGGAGGGGGAGTCCAGCTAGAATCTTTGGGGTCTTTGTCTTACTCCTTATACTGGGAAGACATGATTAGCAATTCTTTAGTCTCAGCAAATTGCTCTTGAATTTGTTAGAAATTCTAATAAATGAATCATCTGGCCCCTTCCTACTTATGAGAAAAATGGAACCTTCTCAAAGGGACAAGTGTCAGTTGCTGACCCTGACTGAGTCTTCTCTAGAATGTTTTATTTATTTTAATTCTGGTTAGGGAAGAAAACCAGCCAAATGTGAGACCTTTAAAGCCTCCTGTTTTCGTGCCTCCGAGATCATCCAGTTGACAGAAGATGTTTTGAGCACTTGTTGGCTCTTCCTTCAACAAGTCAGACTTTATTAGGGAAACATTTTAGATGATAGACTTTTTTTTTAATTGAGGTGAAATTCATATGTCATAATGTTAATCATCTCAAAGTGAAAAACTCAGAGGCACATAACCATCACCTCAATCTAGTTCCGGGACATTTTCATCTCCCTCAAAGGAAACCCCTTTGGTTATTATTAAGCTGTCACTCCCCACTCTACCCTCCCTCTCACCCCACAGCAACCACTAATCTACTTTCTGTCTCTATGGATTTGCCTCTTCTTAATACTTCGTAGCAGTGGAATCCTTCAACACGTGGTCTTTTGTGACTGGCTTCTTTGACTTAGCATCGCTTTTGAGGTTCATCCATGTTGTAGTGCGTGTCAGTGCTTCCTTCCTTTTGATGGCTTTCTCATATTCCACGTATAGATACAGACCACAATTATTGTATCCATTCGTCTGTCGATAGATGCGGGTTGTTTCTACCTTTGGGCTCGGATGAGTAATGCTGCTGTGAACATGCGTACACAAGTATTTGTCGGAGTCCCCGTTTTCAGTTCGGTTATAAACTCTCCTAGGAGAGCAGGGGAGACCATAAGATCAGTTTTTTTCATTCTTTTCTGCATGGCATGTGGGAGAAGTGAAAGGTACGGTCCTGCTAAGTGAACGTCCTGGTTTCTTTGTGGCTTCGCTTGACTCCTCCAAAAGTAACACAGCAGCGTTCTCCCCCCTCTGCCCACTCTGCAGGAGGAAAACTCCCTCTTCATCATGACCAACATGATCATCACCTTGAACCAGACCCAGGGCCTCTGTCCGGAGGTAGGCAGCTTCTTGGGAAGAACCTCTGGCCTCACACCCCCTTCTCCACGCCTGACCTACTGTGACTGGGGCCGGACCACGTAGAACTTGTTTCCTCTCATTCTTCTTTCTCCAGATTCCAGATAAGACCACGGTGTGTAAGTCAGATGCTGACTGTGCTGCGGGCTCCACAGGCACCCACAGCAATGGTAGGAACACGTGGCTGCAATCCCTCAGCAGACGCTCAGCCTGGGGACGGCAGCCCCAACCTTACCTGTGGGCTCCCCTGGTAGAGAAATCTCAGGATAAAGAAATCCCCCCTGTGCCCCCAGTGCCTTCACATGACCTGGGGGAGCCTGATATCCAAATTGAGATGTTGCAGGACCGTCTCGACAGTCATCTGCCATCTGTGCCCCAGAAGCCATTGCAGATCTTGCCCTATGCTGTGGCTTGGTATCAGCAATCGGCAAAACAGATGTGCCTAGAACTCAGGCAGCCCTTGTCCTCCAATTCCAATTTTTGGACACAAAATCCCAGAGTTGGAATAGCTCAGGACTGATTGCATAGAATGCTACGGTGAGGCTTCCACTCTCTACTTCACAAAAGTAGAAAACAGGCGCCCACCTGTGGTCCTGGGTCCTCCTTGCCCCTGTAGGAGTCACAACAGGAAGATGCGTGCAGTTCGATGAGACTGTGAAGACGTGCGAGGTGGAAGCCTGGTGCCCGGTGGAGAATGACACACATGTACCCAAGTGAGTCCTGACCAGGGGAAAGAAGTGCCCTAAACTCTGGTTCTCAGGCCGGAGGGAAGGCAGCAGGGGTGTGAGTGAAGCCTGTGCGCTGTGGTCTTGTGCTTCTGGTGTCTGGAGTCGGGCTTCCCTGGGGTGGTTCTCAACCACAAGGCAGCAACCATCAGTGGTGAGGTGGGTCAGTGTTTGTCTTGATAAACTTTCTGTGTTAGGACTCTGTCAATTGCAACTCACTAACAGGAAATAGTTCTCAGTGCCTTAAATTGATTCCTCATAAAGAACAAGCCCCCACCCTCATCAGCACCTTGGACAGACAATAATTTTAACTACAACTGTTAGTAACACTGTTTTGACTTTGCTATGTTTATTTGAACCATGATCTCTTAACTTGTGGCAAATGATGTTTTTTATGGCCAAGATGGAAAGTTTCATTTCAAAATGAATGTCGGTAAAAAAGTGAGTTGATCCTAAAGGTGGAAACAACCCACATGTTCATCAACAGATGAAGAGCTGGATTGTGCTCCATCCACACAATGGAATATTAGTCAGCCCTAAAAAGGAATAGGTTCCCACATGAATGAACCACGAAAACATGGTGCTAAGTGAAAAAAGCCAGGCACAAAAGACCGCATATGAAACATCCATTCATATGAAATATCCAGAATAAATTCAGAGACAGAAAAGTACATTGGTGGTGCTAGAGGCCTGAGAGGAGAAGAGAACAGAGAGTTAACTGTCTAATGGGTACGCGGTTTCCTTCTGAGATGATGAAAATGTGCTGGAATGAGATAGAGGTGATTGTTGCACAACAGTGTGAATGTGCTAAATGCCACTGAAAGTACTGCATGCGAGATGCACAGACATAGGGGAAAGGTTATGGTAGAGGGGTGACAAACGTTTGAAAAACCCTGATACAATCCATCCCCTGGATACGAGGATGAGAGAATTTGAAGCCCCCAGAGATGTGTGTTTAGCTGGTCTTTAGGTCACGGTCTTTAGCTGTCAGCAGTGCTGACAAACTCACCCCTCCTTGTTGTGTGGTCCTGTCATTGGCCCTGCTCCAGTCTCAGGGTTGGGAAGATTTGTTTCTAATTTTCAAAGATTGCATCTGGGTCAGGGGAGGCCTCCCCCATTGAGGGGTCAGCCTACAGTGCCAGATTCTCCTGTAGAAATCCATCAAAGAAGTGGGGTCCCCTTGGGGACAGATTCCACTCGTATTGTCAGCCAGGAACTGATGTGGCACTTCTGAGGAAGCTGTGGGCCAGCGGACACCGCTTTTTGTATATTTTTGAGAGGTCAGGATCCAGCCAATAGGTGAATTTACCAGGTCTGTTGAGCATTTCCCTGAACCCCAACAGCTGAGTGACTTCCAGCAAGGCCACTCCTTAGCAGTTCCTCAGGCACTTCAATTCCCTTGGCTTTGGGCAAGAGGCCATGAGAGGAAGAATCCGGAAGGCTTGGTCTGTAGTCTCCTTTCTTGACCTAGTGTTTATGCAGAGGACAGCAGAAAATGCTAGAAATGTTTCACTGTTTTTTTGACAATGACATTGTAAGACACCTATGTACATGCTTTTGAAAAATATTCCATAGGTATGTGAGTGTACATGTATTTGTACTTATAGTAACAATAACACTATGTTATAATTAACAGTGTAATTTTTTTTTCAGACCTGCTTTTTTAAAGGCTGCAGAAAACTTCACCCTTTTGGTTAAGAACAACATCTGGTATCCCAAATTTAATTTCAGCAAGTAAGTCGTGGCCAGCGGTGGGGGTTCACCAGTGTCTTGGAGAAACTTCTGGCTCTTTTTTTTTTTAAGATTTTCCTTGCTTTTATTTTCTGCTTCCTCCCGACTTTAGGAGGAATATTCTTCCCAACATCACCACCACCTACCTCAAATCATGCATTTATAATGCGACAACAGATCCTTTCTGCCCCATATTCCGTCTTGGCAAAATAGTGGAGGCGGCAGGGCACAGCTTCCAGGACATGGCTGTCGAGGTAAACACAGGCCCTGGCTTTTCTAACACAGCCTTCGACGCATTCCATTCTAGAACGGGCTCTGAGGAAAGCTTCCTCTGCCCCTGCTTGCAACCCACAGGGAGGCATCATGGGCATCCAGATCAGATGGGACTGCAACCTGGACATAGCCGCCTCCTACTGCCTGCCCAAGTATTCCTTCCGCCGCCTGGACACCCGGGACATGGACCACAATGTGTCCCCCGGCTACAATTTCAGGTGGGTGTGAGCCTGGGCCCTCATGTGTTTGGGGTGACGGTGGTGGGATCACTGCCGAGTGGGGGAATCCACGCCCACCAAAGACCAGCACTCAGGCAGCCTCCCAGGGCAGGTGGCAAAGCCATGTGTCAGGGACAGTGTTCCAAGCGGGGTCTTGTGCCTGTGGCATCCTGGCCTGCGAGGGTCTTCCTTTCCTTAAGAAACAGGTTGAGACAATTTTCAAAGCAGCCAAGATAGGCTGGCTGCTTTAGCTTTCTCGAGCCAGCCTCAGCCAGCATGTCTGCTCACTCATTTTGAGGAGTGGGTGAGCTTGTGACCCTCCAGCCCCAAGGCGTCTGGGGCCTGACCCAGGAATTAGTTTCTCAAAGACTGAGACTGCCCCCCGGAATCTCCAATGTGCAGAGGATTCAGGTTTTAGCCTCAGGAAAAGCCTTCAGCTGGTATTTTCCTGCTGAAAGTGCTATGTATTAGTTTCCTAGGGTGCTGTAACTGATTACCACAAACTGGGTGGCTCCAACAACAGGAATTTATTCTCACAGTTCCAGAAGCTAGAGGCCCGAAATCAAGGTGTTAGCAGGACCAGCCTCCTTCCTGGCCTCTTCCAGCTTCTTGTAGCTCCTCACGATCCTTGGTATTCCTTGGCTGGTAGACGCATCACTCCTGTCAATACATGGCCTTTCCCCCTGTGTCTGTCTCTGTGTCTTCTCTTCTTATAAGGACATTGGTCATATTGGATTCAGGGCCCATCCTAATAACCTCATCTTAACTAATTACATCTGCAAAGACCCATTTCCAAGTATGGTCATAATCACAGGTTTCAGATAGACATGAATTTGGAGGGATAATATTTAACCCAGTACAGCTGGTAATCTGATGAGAGGGCAAGGGGCCAGGGTCACATCTGCCACTTTCTTGAGGCAGTAAAATCTGTAGCCACGTACACTTTCATATGCCTTTTGTGTCCTTCACACGCATAGCCAGTCTTAAAAGTAGGCCCCACGAGGGGCCACTGGAGGTCAGTGGTGCTTTTATGTTGCATTTGTCGCCCTCTAGTGGTGACGCACGGAATCAAATGCAGGTATGTAGGATCTGCTGTCTTTTTTTTTTTCTTTTTGAACCATCTGGTCACTGATAGAAGGGCAGATACTTGAATTTTTTCCTAGTAGGGAGTTAGATCTGTGTTGCTCTATCTCTGCTGTTACACAGTTCTTATGGAAGCCACTGTGGAAAACCTCAAGCTTGGTCTGGAACCCCAGAACAGAGAAGCCGATGGGGCCCTCACGAGGACACCCATCTCCCTGACCTCTGCTAGCATCAGGCCCACCTGAGTCCCCCAGGCCTGGACCACAACGTGGAAGTTGTGGGCAGGACTGATCATGGGCGAGAGTTTAGGCTCCTGGTGGATCCCCTGCGTAACACAGGGCAACAAATAGTGTCAGGTTTTATGGTCCTCCCCCCACCACTTCCCCTTGTGTTTTTTACGTAATGGCTTTACTGATACGGAGTTCACATACCAGACAGGTCAGCCATTTAAAGTGTGGAATTCAATCGTTTTAGTACATTCAGAGTTGTGCAACCACCCCCAGTCAATTTTAGAACATTTTCATCACCTCAAAACATTCCCATCACCCCTTTAGCTGCCCCATCTCCCCCAGCCCCTGGCGACTACTAGTCTACTTTCTGTGTCTATGGATTTGCCTGTTCTGGTCTTTGATGTGAGCAGAATCATACAAAAGGTGCCTTGTGTGGCTTCCTTCACGTAGCCTCATGTTT
Organism: Rhinolophus sinicus; assembly: GCF_036562045.2. Classification (NCBI taxonomy): domain Eukaryota; kingdom Metazoa; phylum Chordata; class Mammalia; order Chiroptera; family Rhinolophidae; genus Rhinolophus; species Rhinolophus sinicus. Next base: position 33,778,365 of record NC_133765.1, read on the forward strand.
TGAGGGTCTTCCTTGCAGCACTCATCAGCACTTCATCTCTGATTATGGTCAAATCATATCCCATTGTGAAAATGTACGTTTTATTTATCCATTCACCCAGGGATGGATCACTGGTTCATTAAGAAAGAAAATGTCCGATGATGATGCTGTGTTTCATGACTGGTGTGCGCGCCCTCCCCCCCAGTCTTGGAACTTGCTGCTGGCCGCGTCCTCTTGTCCTTGAGAGAGGCAGGTGGCTCAGTCGCCAGGAAGGAAGGACATTTAGAGCAAGTTCTGGCTGAAGCCATCGTGATAATAGCAGGGAGCTCGTCCTGTGCCCTGGGGCCCTGGCACCCTCTTTGTCAAGAGCTACCCTGCTGCTGCCTGGCCTGTGAGCCGGGAGAGTCCCCGAAATGCTCAAGGGTCATCTCCAGCAGGCAGAGTGAATCTGTGGCCAGTGCCAACTCTGCGAGGGCCTGGCGAGGCTTCCACCAGAACATCCCTCATCCGGCCCAAGGCTGGGTCCAGCCACTGTCTCACGCTGGCCTGTGCCTTGTCCTCTCACCTGTCCTCCTGTCCCCAGGTTTGCCAAGTACTACAGTGACCTGACTGGCAACGAGCACCGCACGCTCATCAAGGCCTACGGCATTCGCTTTGACATCGTTGTGTTTGGAAAGGTAGCCTGGCCACTGAGTCCTGTCGTGCAGACCGTTAGTCCTCTTCTAGGCTGGCCGGGGGCAGGGGACCGTCCCCACGCTTCATCTGCTCTCGCCCACCCCATGCAACTCTTTCTTTTTTTTCTCCCGTCATGTGCAGGCTGGGAAATTTGACATTATCCCAACCATGATCAACGTTGGCTCAGGCTTGGCGCTCCTAGGCGTGGTGAGTGACGTGGACGTCTCCGTCTGTGCCCCTGGGGCTGGGGCCTCCTCAGCGGTCGTTAGCACAGCGCACTGAGCCCCTCAGCTAACTGCCTGGTTCTTCCCCTCTACCCTCTGGGCTTGTTCCCTTTACCCCATCGTGCCTGCCCACCTTCCCTTCCTGAAGACCGTGCCCCTCAGGGCCTAGCCTTCTCCCGGGAGATGGCGGAGGCTTTCTTTTCTTTGAAAGATTCCAGACTTTGTGGGAGTAATGGACTAAAGCATCCTGGCTCATTCTTTCTCACCCTGTGCTACACGCAGGCGACAGTGCTGTGTGACATCATAGTCCTCTACTGCATGAAGAAAAGATTCTACTATCGGGAGAAGAAATACAAATATGTGGAAGATTATGAGCAGGTAGGCCACCTCCTGAACTCCGCAGGCAGGACAGTCCAAATACACAGGTTGGTGCTACGGAGGTGTGTCATCAGCCCAGGCAGTCACACGCCACTTGTCATCTGCTCCATTTCTAGACCATCTGTGCTAGTGTTTACTTCATACATTTCTTCAAATCGACTCCCTCTTTAAAACTGAGCCTCATTTTCATGAGTGACATCTCAGCTTAGTTATGATAATGAATATTATGACAAAATCTATGTCCACATACTGCTTAAATTTGCCTCACATAACAAGTGGGCTTGGGTACCATGCTTTGAGACCACTGCACTAGGACCCACTTGCGGACACGCGGTTAGGAAGGGCTGTCCAAAATCCTCAGGAAAAGCGCCTGGCTCTCGCCTGCCCCAAGTGCTCCAGGCTTGCCTGCGCGCAGTGCAAGGTAGATGTACATTTATCCATGTCAATTAACAATAAGCTGATCGTTCTTTGCAGTCTATCATCAGTGAGACAGACCGGTGATGCTGACCCCACAGCCGTGCTCCTCACAGCTCTCATCACAGCAGTGGAGAGCAAAGAGAAAGGAGAAAAGGCTGCCATGGCAACCCAGAGAAAGTTCCAGATTGAGTCAGTCTCCACTCCACAAGTACTTCCAGGTTGCCCAGCTCTTCCCATTTTGTGTTGTAGGATTTGCATAGGAAAGCACTCTGCAGTGGGTTACTGGTCTGTCCTTGGCTGACTCTGTTGTTCTCTCAACTTGGGGTCCTTCCGGTGAGCTAAGGCCCGAGGGCAGTGACTGCTGTGACTGCATGGTGGGGCCTTCTCCAGGGCCGGCTTTCCTCAAGGTCCCCTCTACAGACCCTGCAAGACAGGCCCAGCAGCTTCGTTCCAGTGCTTTATACAGAAAGCAAGGACACCTGGGGGTCACCTGACTCGCAGCAGCAAAAAGCGCTGCTCTTCCTTTTCCCCAGAGACTGTGTCCGGGAGGCGGAGTTCGTGTTTCTCTTTTGAGAAGAGCTACCTTGAGACAACAGAGGACCAAACATTAAAACAAATGATTTTCTTCATCTTTGTCTGTGTGGTTTCATAGCATGAGCTACAACTTTCCTTCTACTGTCTTTTATTTTGACCGTAAATCCATTTGTTGTCCCAGCTCACTGTGCTCAGAAAAGGTTCCTGAAACAGTTCGTTGCTGGAGTTCAGGCATTTTCCCCCCTATTTTTAACATTCTCTTCAAGGCTGAAGAACTTTGGTCTTCTTGTAGAGTTTACAAGATTTTTTTCCTATTGTGACAACTTGCCTCACCTGTGCTCCACTCTAGGGAGTGGAACACAATTTCAGGTAACATGAACACGGCTTATCCTCCCCTCTCCCCATTTGCTTTCCAGAAGTCTCCATCCAAAAGCAGCACCACCTACACCTACCTTGTCACCAGTTTGAAAGGTTAATGAAGCTATTTCTAGCTTAGCCTTCACACCAACTTATTTCTGCACCAGGTGTTCAGGAACTCCCCTAAGAAAGTAGCTTGCCCTCCCCTTCATCACGAATTCATTTCCAAATACTAAAGGAACGTTTATTTTTAAAGTGCTCTGCTTCTGTTGGATAAATGACCAACCTGGGCTTTTGTTGCTTGGGGGGGGAGGGGGGAGTTTACTGAACCCTTTTGAAAAATCTGATTCATGCTGGCTTTTTAAATAATGCCTGCTTGAACACACTGGTCAAATGGAGCTGGAATTTTTAGAAATGGCTTCTGATCTTGCAGGCAAAGGATTGATGGTTACTGGAGTGGGGGAGACTCCTTTTAGCCTCCCCTTTTGAAAGATAGAACGCTAACGCCAGTATGGGGTGAGGGGTGGGGGTGGCATTGTGTATTTTACTCACCAAAATCATCTTGCGTTCAGCTGCACCACTTGTTGGCTCCCTGGCGCTGCCTCTTAAGTAGGGGTCTTTCCACCTTGCATCTAGGGATGGGCTTCTGGGAGTCTCTGAAACCTCCAGAACGCTGCCCAGCGATGTACCTGTGTGCATTCTTTTAGCTTTCATCAGGTTCCCAGTGGGGTCTCTAACAGGAACACCTGCTCTTAACTCGCAGAGGCCAGTTTCAGTGTTGTGTTTCTGCAGCCATGGAACCAGAATCTTGCAGACTGCATCTGCTGTCCTTTGAAAACGGGTGCGAAGCCAGTGAGGCGATGCCCAGGGCTAAACTGACAGTGGAACGCAGGAAACCACTCAGCCTCTCGTCCAGAGAGAGCATCCATTCTAAAACGGTCCCCAGACGCCATGAAAACCAGTGCCCATTGAGGCGCTCCAGCACACTGGCTCTGCTGACAAAACTCACACAGAGCCCTAGGACAAAGGACTTCACTTTTCTGAGCGTGTTTACAGGAGAGGCCCCCTAACATGGGGTTAATACCTACCACATGGGATGAAGGGTCATGTAGCATGCCTGCCCACAGGACCTGTTCAATGTGTGATTAAAACTGCTCCGACAGGTTTGGTCTCCTCATGAAGAATCTAGCAATTACCTGCCCGCTAGAGCAGGATTCCTCAGCCTTCAGCGTGCAGGTGAGCCACCTGGGAAATCTTGTTCAAGTGTGGCCTGGGGATCTGCATTTTTAACCCGCTCCCAGGTGATGCTGCTGCTGCTGGTCCGGGGACCACACTTTGAGTCGCGAGACACGAACTAGAACATGCTTAAATTAGCAACGAATAATGTAATGCTGGGTACAGTAGCCCTGACGGGCATCTGATCTCGCCGTCAGCCTAAGGAAGGAAAACAGACATGAGGACAGACGTCCTAGAGAGCACTGACTTCAACAACGACCCACAGAAAAATCCCAGAGGCCCAGGCTTTGCACCATTTTGCTGTCTGTTTATTTCAAGTTTACAGAGAAGCTTAAACATCTGTGGAAAAACACCAAAGGCTTATTTTTCTCTTAAGTTCATGTATTTTTTTAAGTGATAAATACACAGTATTTAACTTTGTACACCTGATAAAAGGAAAATGCATAGTAGAAAGGATCAGGAATAAACAGAAGCATCGGGCAATAAATCAATCAATCACAGAATAGCAGTCAGCAGCCCCACAAAACTCAGCCCGTAAAGCTGGGGAGAGGATGGGAACTGACAACCTTGAAACCATCCCTAGCACCTTAGAAGCAAGTGGAGGTCATCGTTCTTCCCCCCCTGGCAACGTGAAGCTCCCCTTTGGAAGATGGGTGAGAGTGACAGGTCGAGCCTATGTGTCTAAATGCAGAGGTATTCACCTTCTTTTCCCAGAAAGGCTTTGAGGATGGGAGCCCTAACTCACGGGAAAGGCTGGACCAGTGGGGAGACAGCCTCTCCAGCCCCTAGTGCTGACAAGGGGCTAGATAAGGCTTTATGGGAGCCACTGGTAAGCCTACGGAATAGATGGGGGAAGTAGAACAGTGCAGAGGAAAGATGTGGAGAGCACCTGTGCTTCCTTCAAGGCCACAGGTTGCTTACACCAAATTGGACCCACAGATAAGCCAGCAATGGAAGAAACTAATGGGTCCCTTTTTGCTCACCTGATAAAGCTGCTCCTAACAGCTTCTCCCCTTTCCTGATAGAGCTGGCTTTTATAAAATCAATGTTTGTGCTCCAAGAGAGTGGTAGTTAATGCTTTGTGTTACAGCCCGCTCTGCTTATACTTTTTGGGGGTGGCGGTTTCTTTCCACAGCTTTCTTTGTAAAAAAACAAAACAAAACAAAAACATTATGAACTTGGACCTCCCTCAACCCACCCACCTGAACAGCTGGATGCTGCCTGATGGCTGGCATTCCACATAGGAAACCTTATTGGAGAGTGTCGTGCGGGAAAAATAGCATTGCCCGATGCGGTCATGTAAACACAGGAGATTTGCAGAAGCTCTGCGTGCTGCCCAGCCTCCCCGGGCGAGCCACTCAGCCAGGCCACAGTCCACACAGACAGGCTGGGACCAAAACTAAGGACCCCCTGGCTTTAACTACTGCAAGGTGCTTATTGCAAACTAACCAGACCCCCCTCTGCTCCCGGAAGGGGCGGAGCCCATAAATTTAAACAAGTGCAGGAAGGCAAGAGGAAGTACTAGGTCACAAAAAGAAAGACAGCAGGCGAGAGGAACCTTCATCAGACGGTGGCCTTTGCTCTAGGAAACCAGCAGTCCCTAATTCTGTACTGTTTATAAGATAGCAGGAAGTCTGGCTCCAGTGACATTCAAGAGCTTACAAAGATCTATGGAAGCCACGAACGCCGGTGCTCTGTGAACACACCGGGCATGGGAGCCCACGGCCTTCCTTCTCTGTCTCTGCAAGTCCTCGTGCCAACGCTGATCAGACAGAAACTACAGACACGCACATCCGAGCCCAGTAACTATTTCCGCCAAGCCAGGTTCTACAAAGCACTGGGAATCTCCTGGGGCAAAGTCCTTCCAGTTTCTTACCGCTTGAACTTCAGACTCACCCATGTTTGGCTCTGGAAGAAGTTGCACTTGAACTGCAACCAAACTTCCCAATATTAGGTGGAAGTCAAAAAAATCAACCTGTTCTCTCTGGACTTTGGGCTACAGAAGGGAACACCCTATGCCAAGCCCTGGTTCCCTGGACCCTAAGGACTGCTCTGGGTTTCAACAGCCTTCTCTCAATGGGTACCCGAAATTCACGTCGATCCTAACAGAGCTTTGCTGGTAAGGATGATCATTTGTGTTTCAGTCAAATGAAAGTATTTTCTAACTGGCCCTCCAGGAACTGGACTAAGTGTTTCACTAACTATAGCACTCAGCTAGTATTTAAGAAGAAAACAAAACCTTAGCAGTCTCTAGAATACACAGGTTATAAACAAGCTAAGCTGCTAATATACAAGCATAGGTTTCATTGGCATTTAACTCCATTCACATGCCTAAAGCTGTGGACTATATCCTGGAAGCTCTAAATTTCTGAACTACTCTGGAGTTCAGTCTAGTTGGAGAATTGAAAAATTGTGTTTACTCTTAAGCCATGTAATGTACATGGAAGTGTAGACATTACCCTGAAGTTTTTGTAATTTAACAAGAGATTTACTAAGAGAGCTCAATCAACTCTTTCAGAAACCCGTTTTAAGTGGCTGTCACAAACGTGAAACTTCTCCCACCACAACCACCGAATGCCCTTCTCGGGTTGGAAAATCCCCCTTGTTAAACAATTAAAAGTCAAGCCCTTTCCGTTTTCCTGATGACAACTCTAGTCGTAGAAAAATGTTCAAGTCCTTCTTACAAATAAGTTGCATCAAAGCTCCACGCAGCTACTGAGGGCTAGCCCTACCCTGACTCCTGAGTCCATGGTTCTGGAAGGTGGTGTGGTTTGAGGGTTGACGTTTGGGGTTTGCAGAAGTCACACCGCATGCATCCCCTGGCTTTCAAATGCAGCCACTTCACTCTGTGGTGTCAGACCACGCCCCCGGAGTTTTCTGCCAGTTCTTCACGATTTTCAAACCCCACACACATTCACGTGGTATATGTGGCATGGTTCTGAGTTCACAATGAAGGATTTTTGGCATAAAAACGTTTTAAAAAGCAATTGTCCCCCAATGCACAGGACTCCGGGTCTGCAATTCCTCACACCCGCCCGTTCAGCCAGCCAGCGGCCAAGGTCGACGTCATGGAGTCAAGTCTTTATTTGTTTGTTTTGTTCCCTTTAAAACAACAAAGGAAAAACGAAAACACAACCAGAGATGACGGCCAAGGCTCTACACACGTGCTCGGTTTCCGTAGGACATGCTGCTATGGAAACGCAGGGTGCGCACCCCCAGAGGTGAGACGCCAGCATGCGAGGTCAACGCAGTCCCGCGGCTACTCCATCGCCTCATCCGGCCGATGCATGCGTGCGCGGCAGCCGGGGGCCTGGGCCCCCCAACTCTGCACGCAGGGACCGCCTTTCACAAGAGTACTTCCTCCTCCCCCACGGGGGGAGGGTCGGGGCCCCGGAGGCCGTCTTCGCTGCCTCGCTTCCTGCTCAGCGAACAGAAAACCTACGTTAGGACTGGGGCAGTACTGGCGCAGCCCTGCCCCAACGTCTCCGTGTTCCCGCACCGCCTGGAGTGTTCTTTACTTAACCTCTTCTTGTAGATTCTGTCCCCTTTTTTCTTCCTTACATATAATTTTCAAAAGAGACTTTGTATCCCCTCTGTAAATGGAAAACCAACATCGTTTGCCAAAAATAGCAAGGAGCTATAAAAATAATCTATCTGCCTAACACCTAAAATCATGGCACATGTAAGTACTGTGTGGGCCCCACTTTGCGGCCTGGTTTTTTTTTTAGGTATCTCAACTCCCTCCCGGCCCCACCCATCCCACCCCCACTCCCCACCCCACACACACATGTGCCCTTTAGGCTATAAGCTCTTGCAGGGCAGGAACCATGACACTTGTCTTCAGTCACCAAGTGACCTTCTTGGGGGCAGCGAGCGGGACTGCCTGGGCTTGGCCTAGCACATAGTTAGCCTTCAGGAAACAGCTGTCAACAGAACTGCCCCAGCACACATGCCTAAGGGACACTTTGGATAGAGAGGAGGGCCCTCCTCTCGGCGATGTAATCATCAGTGCAGGACAGACCAAGGTGGTGGGAGGAAAGGTGACCCTGTGTCCTGGAGAAGCCATATCCCAAAGCACCCCAGCTAGAGATGCCTGGGTGACAGACATGTGCAGTGATGGGAGATGTGAAGGAAAATCCCTAAGGAGAGGCCCACACCCTTTGCCACCATCAGGCAAAGCTGCCTCCCCAAAGGGAAGCCACTGGGCTTGTCACACAGGGCAAATGTGCACTGTGTGCCCCTAGCCAGAAGGGAAACTGCCCCTGCACGAGAGAAAGGAAAACGTGATGTCTGTACATTCTTAGGAAGAAAGCCCTCTTTGTTTAAAAATCACACTCATGGGCTTTATGTTTCTGCCAGAGAAGAAGGGGTCAAGTCTCCCGGGGAGGAGAGCTGTGTCACTAGATGCCCAAACGGGTCCTCAGTTTCTGCCCTAGCAGCTGCCTGCTCCTACCGGCTGCTCTTGCTGCAGACAGATGGTGGCCGTGGGACCAAGGCCTCCAACAACTGACTCAGGCCTACGAGCTCCAGAGTGCTGGACCATCTGGACTACCAAAGCATCCCACTCAGGGGCTGAGGGCAAGAGCAAGTAAGCCCCAAGTGTTGCTGGGATTGCAGGTAAGGGAATAAAAGGGCAATAAAGCTCTTTGGGCCAATCTCAGTCTGTTGGTATCTTGCAATTTTGATCTCATTGAAAAAAACAGAAAACAAAAATGCCAGCCTGGCTCACAGATGGGAGGCAAACCCTAAAACTGAGGTTGAGAAGACAAAGGCCAAGTAAAGACCAGCCCATTACATTTCCACTCCCCGTCACCCTGTGCGGCTCAAACTGTAGGCGGGACCACCCTGTTATCTGGCTGCACAGACGTCTGGGAGCATCTGGCTGCCTTCTCAGGCTGTCAATGACTGGCACGGATTGCTAATTACTGCTTTCCCTGCTCCAGAAGAGGATAAATAATCGCCAAGCAAGCGTTCCTCCTATGTTACCGTATAAGCCCCAACTCCTATGGTATGGAGAGCTAATAAATTTCCTCTCATAAGCCAACTGCTAACACATAGAAAAAGCTGCCACTTGTACAGGAATGTTCATGGCCACGTTACTCATTCGTGACAGTCAAAAAGTAGAAACTGTCCATCACCAGATGAATAGAAATCAAATGTGGTCCCTTGATATGGAATATTATTCAGCCATAAAAAGGAACAAGGCACTGACATGTCCACCATAGATGAACCTTGCAAACATGATGGTGAGTGAAAGAAGCCAAACACAAAACGCCACATACTGTGCGATTCCATTTATATGAAGTGTCCAGAATGGGCAAATCTGTAGAACCTAAAACTAGATTAATGGTAGCTGGGGAATGGGGGAGTTGGATAGTGATAGCTAAGGGTGCAGGGTTTCTTCTTGGGCTAATGAAAATGTTCTAAAATTGATTGTACTGATGGTTGCACAACTCTGTGACTATATTAAAAACCACTGAATTATATACTCTAAATGGGCAAATTGTATGTGATGTGAATTATGTCTCAATAAAGCTGCTTTTAAATCATAGAAACGGCTGCCTGGAGCTCCCAGCTGAGGCTGAGGTAGCAAACTGGGCTCAGTGGGAACAGTGCTGGGGCTGCTACCCTGCCACAGGCCCTGGGGGGACGAGTGGCAGAATGGGTGCCACGTATGTGTCACCTCAGTCTTACAGGGACAAACATGCTTATCTGTCTGGGAGGTGCTGGTAACAGTTTGGAAGAGCGATGGCTGACTGGGACAGAGGGCTCTTACACTAATTTGCAGCAGGCTAGAAGGGGACTTGTTTGCTAGGCCTTAACCCATCAGAAAAGGGCAAAGCTGGAGAGCCATAAGGGACAGCCACAGAGTGCAGTATGCCTGATCTGTGCTCTGACCACACCGACCCAGAGCAGCGGCAGCCAAGGGGTCCTGTGACAGAGTTCAATGCCACTGACGTGCACTGAACGTATGTGGGTGCCTGATTGGGTGAATTCACAGGCCATCGGGGTGCAGCGCCATGCACCCACAGCCCAGCTCACATGCACGGCCCACTGTTGGGTCCAAGCCCCTGGATACCCCTCTTTTTCATCCTGTGTCCAGAGGCCCAAGGTGGACCTGGGCACAGCAGGAAACAATGTCCGCCTGGGTGGGGATGCCCCGTGCTCTGCAGCTGCCCCCGCCCCCAGGCCCCGGCAGAGGCTACTGCGCAGGCAGGCAGGTGTTACCTTGGGCTCAGACAGGGGCTCCCATTCCCTGGTTGGTTTTTTGCTGGAATCACCAGAGGGGAGGGAAAAGGGAAGTGAGAAGGGACACTTGGGATCCATGGGATGCCAGACCTCCACCCCAGAGATACTCATACCCCAAACACCAGCATCATAGACCTGTTGCCAGGGCGCTTGTGAGCAGGACTCTGCTCTGCCATGACACGTAGGCTCCCATGAATGACACTGGCTTGCTCACCCAGCACAGGGCCGAAAACCCCACCATCGAGCAAGCCTGCTTTGGGGCCACAAAGGTGCTTTCTGATTGTTGAGAGCCCCGGTTAAAGTGCAAGTCCCCCGAGAAAGGAAAAACTTCAGGGTGGAAGAGCTATCAGCAAAAGGAGGAAGGCTGAGCCCAGGGTGGGTGAAACCACCGCCAGCAGCTGCTGACTTCCCCAGTGTACCCACGCGTCTGGTCTGGGTCTTTCCAGATGGTACCGCTCCGGGGATGGGCCCAGGCAGAGTGGGCTGAGCGGGGCTGCCCTGTGTTCAGCCTCCAGCTCCCCACCCCACAGAAAGACAGGCAGACACTCACACGAGCAGGTTTCCAGGCGCTGAAAACGAGCGCTCCTCCCGCCGGCTGCCCTCAAAGGGGTTCCCAAAGGAGCGTTTCCGTATCATAGTCTTCACCAGGATCTGAAGGAGAGAAGCAGAAGCTCAGCCACCTGGGAGGGAGGGATTCCAGGCAGCATCCTCCCTCATGCTGCTCCACAAGGGCTGTCTCCCTCTTCCTTCCTCCCCCAGCCCCTTGCTAGCTGCCAGGGCTTGTGGCTGATGGCAGGCCTTTGGGAGACACTGGCCAGCATGCTTTCCACCCAGGATATAGCAGTCAAAGCCATCACCAGGCCTGACTGGTCCTCTCCCAAAAACCTTCCATGGCTCCCTGGCTGCTAAGGTCCAAACTTCTTGGTCTGACATTCAAGGTCGGTCATAATCCCCTCACACCAGAGGACCCTGTGCTGCAGGAGAGCTGGCCCCCAGTTCCTCCAGTACACCTGTACCATCCTCCTCGCCTGAGCCATCTCTAGATGGGCCCTCCTGGCTCCGCAACCTGTCTCATCTTCAAGGCCAGGTCTTTATATTCAGTGAAAGCCATCTACAACCACCCCAACCAGAGCCAACTATGGCTTCTCAGGTGTAACTGGGGGAGAGACGCATTTTTTTTTTTAACAGAACTATAATTCCCACAGCATAAAATTCACCATTTTGAAATGTACAATTCCACGTTGTGTAGTATATTCATGTCACCACTATCTAATTTCAGAACATTTCCATCACCCCCAAAAGAAAGCCTGTCCCCATTAACAGTCACTCCCCATTTCTCCTCCCCGCTACCCCTAGCATTCACCAATCTGTTTTCTGTCTCTGTGAATCTGTCTATTCTGAACATTTCATATAAATGGAATCATACAGTATGTGGCCTTTTGTGTCTGGTTTCTTTGACTCAGCATGTTTTCGAGATTCATTCATGTGTGTCAGCACTTCATTCCTTCTAATGGCTGAATAATATTCCTTTGTGTGGATACACATTTTCTTTATCCATTCATCCACTGGTGGACATTTGGGTTGTTTCCACTTGGGGGCTATTGTGAATAGTGCTGCTGTGAACATTTGTGTCCCAGTTTTTGTGTGGACATATGTTTTCAACACAAAATGTTTCCATTTCTCTTGGGTGTATAATCAGGAGTAAAACTCTTAGATCACATGTAACTCTATGTGTCACATTTTGAGGAACTGCCAGGCTGTTTTCTAAAGTGGCTGCACCATTTTCCACTCTCACTAGCAACATCCAAGGATACCATTTTCTCAGGGGAGCTGCATTTTAGTCAAGAATAGAAAACACCTGACTAAGTATAAGGAGCCGAGGAAACACCCCAGGACACTGAGCCCAGCCAGTCCACAGGTTGGTGGGTGTGAGGGCGCCAGAGCTCAGAGGTCCCGAAGGTCCTTCTAAGTCTGAGAGGCGCTGGGGGCTGGCTTGTCCATTGCCAGGGGTGGGAACACTTTGGTGCGCCCCCTCAACCACTCTAACACAGACTGGCTCTGCAGCTTGGTTGGGAAATACCTGCTTCAGGAGAAGATCCTTTAGGAAAAGGTAAGAGCCCTCAGTTTCCCTCTGCCTCCCAGTCCTCCACGTCCCCCGGCCAATCTGCCCCAATCCTTTCGGAAACTCGGGTCTGGTTCCCTTACTCCCTGACTTAGAATCTCTCACCCATAGGAGTTTGGAACGTATCCTGTTGCCAACAGGGGGGCCGTGGAAGGTTCTGGAGCAAGGGAGTGAACCAGTCAACTTTGGTGATGCATTTGGATGCTGTATCTCATGAAGGAATGTGCAAGAAAATGGCCTCAACGCCCCGTAAGGCGCTGGCCTGCTCCCTGCCTCAGGAAGAGCATGGCGCCTCTTCAAGCTGTTTCATGTATTGACTGAGATTCTGATCTGTTTAAGGGTTTGCTGATAAGAAGATAAATGTTTCAAAAAAACACTGATTTACCATTTGGGTGGAAACACCCAAATATCCAACCGAAGAACAGATACACAAAATGTAGTCTGTCCATACAGTGGAATATTATTCAGCCACAAAAAGGAATGACATACTACAATGTGGGTGAACCTCAAAAACATTATACTAAATGAAAAGGCACAAAAGGTTCCATATGTACGATTCCCTTTGTATGGAACGTCCAGAAGAGGCAAATCTGTAGACAGAAAACAGATTGGTGGTTGCCAGGGGATGGGGGAGGAGAGAATAGAGTGACCACTAATGGGGACGAGGTTTCTTTTGGGTGATGATATTCCAGAACTATAGAAGTGATAGTTGCATAATATTGTAAATGTTATAAATGCCACTGTATTGTTCACTTTAAAATGTTACATGAATTTTACTCAATAAAAAAGAAGAAAAACACTGACTAAAAGAATGAAGACCGTGCCCCCGGCCAGGCACTAGCGGCCCCTCCCTTGCCAAGGCCCATGCTCTGTGGTTCCCAGACCATCCCAGCCCCTCTCCTCTGGGCCTTGGAGGTGTCACTCCCCTGGAAAGACCACCCTGCCCTGCCCCTTCCGTGCCCTTGTCAAACCAGGTGACACTTCCCACCCTCAGGACCCCACGGAAGGAGCTGTTCTTGCTCCTCAGTGCTGGCCTGTCACCATGTGATGGCACGAGAGTGTGATTCTTTCTGGTCCGTCTTTCTTAGGAGGCCGGGAGCCCCAGGAGGGCTGGCACCGTACCTTGTTCATCTCTGAAATCACATGCCTGGCCCACGCTGGGTGCCAGGAGGGGGCTTGGACTTCCGAGCTCCAGCTACCCCCCTTCTCAGACGGCTGCGGTAGCCCCCACTTCCTCCCTGGCCGCCACAGTCCATTGTTGACGTGGGATCTTTCTAAGGCCAACCCTCATCACGCTACTCCCAATTCAAACCACTTCTTTTGGGAGGTCTTCTCCAACCCATCACCTGGGTCACATCTCCCTCTGGGGTACGCCATGCAGCCCCCCAGTTACACTATACATCTATTTGCTGGTTGTTTGCCCAGCAACTGCCTCTCCAGGATGGCAGGTTCCATGATGATTTTATTCATCACTGTAGACCCGCTGCCAGCACAGGCCTGAGAAACCACTCGGTGTTCAAGTGCTTCCTGAATAACCAATGACTATTTCAGACCTCTAGGGTCAGACGCCTTCTCCCAAGGACATCCCGAATCTGGAACAGAATAACCCACGGTGGGCACCAGGGTCCGATGCCAGCTGCCTCCCCCACTATCGGCGCAAGATGTGAGTGCAGTGGGTAGATGAGAAAGAGTGAGTGGGTGTGGGTGAGTTTCCAACAGTGAAGGTCATGCAGAGGCCCCAGGTGGGGGAGGAGGAGGAAGATGTGAATGGATGCCCCACCCAGGGGCTCAGGGTTTGGAAGAAGGAGAGAGAAAGTGTGTGGGGAAGCAGGAGGGAGACGTGCAAAGCTGGGAGAGGAGCAGCCAGCATTTGGGCTCCTAAAGGGGCAGTCACTTGAGGCTGGACAGTGTGTCTTTGCAGACAGTCCCACCATCCCCTCCAAAGCCCAGTGCCCTGAGTGTCTGCTGGGGCCGGAGCCGGCCAAGCGCAGCCCAGGGCTTTGGAGGTGGCCATGGTGGGGTGGCCAGCAGGATTCTGCCCTAGGACTGCTGCCTGGACCCCGGCCCCTGAGGGTCCTGGTCTCCCTCCTGGAGCCAGACACCCTCCAGGGCAGCGGCTTGGCAAGTGGGTGATTCCCAGAATCTCCGGGGTTAGGCCTGAAGACTCCACATTTTGGTTCCTTCAACCTGGGTCACAACCCAAGTGTGAGGCCATAAAAGGGGCCTGGTGGCTCGTGAGCTAACTCCCACTCTCCAGAGTCGGGAAGAATTCTCAGAGGTGTGTGACGTCGGAGCCCCTGCCCCAAGCCCCAGAGCTGACCACACGGCACACAAGATAAGGTAGGCTGTCCACTCTGGAGACTGGACATCGAGCCAGGTGAGAACCCTGTCAGAGAGACCTCACTACGGCTTCGTTCCTGGCACCTGCCTTGGTCCTTCTCATCTTCCAGCTCCCCCTGATATGCTCTGAAAGCAGGAATTCCGGAAGGGGCAGAAGGATCCTTAGAGAGGGGCTCGTCCTCTCTACAGTAACACGGGAACTGGCTGTAGATAGAACTAAAGCTAGAAGGTGCAGGGGCCAGCTGGCCTGATGTGTGCCCATGGCTCAGAGGCTGATGGCTATGGGTTAGGGGCAGGTCCAGCCATCTCCTGACTCTCGGGCCCAACACCTGCTTCTCAGACGCCCGCTTGTGTCGTGGCCTCTCCTCACCAGGCCCGCCTCAGGCTCTCTCTGTCCCTGCTCTTGGTCAGTGGTTCATCTGCCTTACCACGGTCGCCAGGCTGGGAATGTGTTTGACTGAATTCTCGACCTCCTCTTCGGTCACCTCGACCAGCGTGCAGTTCTCGTCCTCCGATGGCAACGGCTCCGCCCCATGCCTCGTGACCCAGGGGTGCAGCTTCAACGAATGACAGGAGGGGTGAGGGG
Source organism: Rhinolophus sinicus (assembly GCF_036562045.2). NCBI lineage: Eukaryota > Metazoa > Chordata > Mammalia > Chiroptera > Rhinolophidae > Rhinolophus > Rhinolophus sinicus. The sequence continues at coordinate 33,793,462 of NC_133765.1, forward strand.
AAGGCGCAGCTGGCTCCCAGAGGCAGGAGAGCGGAGCCAGGGAGGGGATGCAGAAAGGGAGAGGCAGTGGCCTGAGGTCAGGCATGCAACAGAGCTGGCAAGCCAGGCAAACAGTGCGGGTGAGCAAGATGGGAGGAAACGTGGAGACAAGAGACAGAGAATGGGAGGGAGCTACAAGGCTGGGATGTGCGCGGATTGGATTCTCCCTCTGGCCCCAAGTCTTGGCAGAGGTGACTATAATTTGACATCTGCCTCACATGGTTGCCCAAGGAGCACCCATCACTCCTCAGCAACACTCCCTAATGCCCGGAAGGCTCAACTCAGAGCAGGCAGCATCCTCCCCATTTCACAGAAGGGCAAACAGAGGCACGGGGAGGCACAGAGATCGCAAACCAGCTGGAAGGACACAATCAGGCGAGGACCCAGGCAGGGCTAGGACCCCCACTACTCACCCCTGGGGTCCAAGCCCTTATCCGTAACCTTTTAGACTTCCCCCTCTTTGAATACTAGTTAGCTAGGTACCTGGAAGTTTCTAGAGCAAATCTCTAGATTTCTTAAAGGGCCAGATGTGTGTGTGTGTGTGGCATTGGTTGGGGTTTTGGGGTTGAACAAGGGTCTCTTTTAACATGCTTTTTTTCACAACAGGGTGGAATTAGGCAGGCCAGGGTGGGCGGTGGGGTCAAACTGTTCATTGACTTCCTCCCACCCTCACTGCAACTTCTCAAAGGGATGGGCAGGGTCAAGGCAAGGGCCCAGGCTAGGACGCGGAACACACAGAGGCCCCGGACTAGTCTGGTCCGGGGAGGATAAATGCCATCAGCCCAAGCCAATCAGAGCAAGCGCTAACTGCCTGGCTGGCAGCAGATCCCACTTACACAGTCTCATGAACACAAGCCCCAAATCCTCCTCCGCACCCCCACCAGCCCCCAACAGCCTAGAGGCCCCAGGCCATGGGAGAGCAGTGGTGCCAAGGAGCGTGTGGCACTGTGAACATGGGGCGAGGGACCTGGCCAAGACAGGGTTGAGCCAAACAATTCCAAGCAGAGGACACAGGCCAAGCCCCCAGCACACGCCCCACGGGGCAGTGGAGGCCCCCAGCTACCTTGATCTCCGGCACCAAAATCCTCGACTCGGGGTTCTTGTCCAACATGCGGGTAATCAGGTCCTTCAAATCCTCAGCTATGTCAGGCCTGGGGGTGAGAGACGCATCAGGAGTGGGAGACGCAGGACCACCGAGGGCTCAGAGAGGGAGGGGGCTCAGCATAGCCAGGCGATACTCACTGGTCTGGAAATTCCAGCGCCTGACTCTTGATCTTACTATGTAAACACATGATCCGCTCATCCATGAACGGGCACTGCAAAGAGAGGTGCGAGCAGCTGTCAATGGCCGGCATACCTGTCCTGTAACGGCCACCTGGTGCTGGCATCATTTCACATGGGTTACAGCAGAGAAATAAGCAGCCCAGTCTGTGGCCTGGTCCAGGGAGGCAGCAGTTCCCCTCCCCCCCAAAGTTCTAGAAGGACCAGGAATGTCCTGCTAGAAGGGCTAGAGCCCTTTCCACCACATCACGGCTTTCCTCAGCAGCTGTGATTTAATTTACCTACTTATACAAAAGCAAACAGTCTTCTTCACCCACCTGCCAGGTGAACAATAATAATAGCTAGAACAATACAACAGATGTCACAGGTAGGGTTTCCAGGCGGGCACTCCCGCCCGTTCTCAGGATTTTTTTTTTTTTTTGCTTTCCCATTCCTGAATCCGGAGATATAAACTGGTTTCTGTTCTCCACGATGAATCTTTTCCACAAAGTGACAGCCGTTAGTTACTACCAACCACCTGGGTTCAAGGAGCCAATTTTCCCGATTTCCTGACCAACTTTCCTCAGGATTCGGGAACGGGAAAGTGAAAAAAATTCCTGAGAATGGGCAGGAATTCCCGCCTGGAAACCTTAGTCACCACAACAGAGATTTACGAGGGCTTAGCCTGGGCCAGGCCCTGTACTGAGGTTTCTCATGACCAACGTTTCATTGGCTGTTCCCTCTACCTGGAGTGTTCTTCCCACCAACATCTGCCTGGCTTATTTTCTCCCATCATTCAGGTGTTTATCAAAGCTCACCCTCTGAGGGAGGCCTTCCTGAGCTCCTGTCTGAAACAGACATGCCCCACCCACTGCCACCACCACGTGACTTCTCAGCATAGCACCTATCCCTGCTACTATATCGCGTATGTATTTGTTCACTGTTTAACTCCTGCACTGGAACGTCAGCTCCAAGAGGGCCAGGATTTTTATCTGTCTTGCTCACTGCTCTCCAGTACCCAGAAACATCCCCGTGCCTGGGAATCAAGTGGGAGCTCAATAATTACCTGGGGAATTAATGAGTGCTTGAATTATTTCTGTCGATCCTCTCAGAACCCGTAAGAATAAGTATTATTCTCATTTGACAGAAAAGAAAAACAAGAGCTGAGAGAGGTGATGTGTCCCGGAATGTACAAACTTGGGATTTAAGCCTCGCCGGGTCTGAATCTGCAGCCCGTTCATGCACCACCTTCCAGGCGACAAATCAATGCTCTCACCCAGCATAGGGCCTCAACCAGGAGGAAGAGCTCAGCTATTGTGTAGGAAAAAGAAACCTTTATGTGAGGTGCTTAGAAGGCTGGGGAAAATCTCAGAAAGTGACCTGGCCCAGTCTTGTCCAAGGAAAATTATTTCATTATGAGCAGTAACTTGAGATAGAAGTTTACATTACACAAGTATAGCCACTTGACAGAACTCATTAAATGGTACACTTAAGATCTGTCTGTACATTTTATTATATGTCAATTTCACCACAAAAGAAAAAAAAGAGATCCACAAACAAATAGTGAGCTTTAGCTAATGATTGCACTCTGAAGCATTTGGAAGAAGTATAGAGATGTTGGTAAGTTCCTCTGAAATGTGTAAAAAAAAAAGATTGAGGATGGATAAGCATGTGATAAAGCAAGTACAATAAAATGTTTATGGTAGAATCCAGGTAGCAGCGGCATGGGTGTTTACTGTACAACCCTTTTACTTTGCTATGTGATTGAAAATTTTCTAATCGAATCTTGGGGGGAGAAGATTACAAACTCCTTTACATCCTCACAGGACCAGTTTCTTAAGCTTTCCTCAACAGGAACACATACTCATGAAAAGGAAAACTCCACACTTTTACTGCTCATAGTTAATCTGAACTTCAGAGTTAAAAAGAGAAGGCCCTAAATATCAATAACATAAAAACAACAACAACAACAACAAAAAAAGACAAACCAGCACACCCTAAATCAATAAAGCTAAATGGATTTTAACTTCCATTCCAATTCTATCCCTCCAACAATAGCTTCTAGGGACATTGTTGAGAAGAATATCAAAGCAGTGTCAGGCTCAGGAGAAAAGAGTGCAGTTATTGATTAGTGATGTCTGTCTTGCATTTAGGAGTGGGCAAATGTGACACGTTTGCTGTCCTTGCTCTGTCAACTATCTGTAACTTCTAGAGCCTCTGCCAATCCTTCTGTTTTAACAGATGCGACTATCATATACAGATATGCACATTTGGGAAGGCATCCTTTTTCATATTCAGATCTAACTGTGGAAATAAAATTATGTAACTTAATGAATAAGTGCTATCTCCCCTGCAAAGGTAAGTATTAATCCAAGGGGGCCACCCAGCCACACTCAGGAAGCAGGACACCCTCACCCTGTTACCTGGCCAAACACAAAGCAGTACAGTGTAACTCCCATGGCCCAGACATCCAAGGCCTGCAAGAAAAGAAAGAGCTTCGTGTGAGAGCACAAAGGGCGGTGAAGGGTGACTACTGCTTTTGCCTGTCTAGCATCCAATCCTCCAGCTTGCCTTTTGGGAACTACCTCTCCTTGACTCTCAGTCCATGGGGCTAATCCTGCCCCTAGCCTGTGGGTCAGCACATACCCCATGCCTGACCAAGGAGAGTACCATTTCTCCCAGCCATCGTAATTGGTTCAAAGATGCGCACACATGGGGCCGGGCTGGTGGCTCAGGCGGTTGGAGCTTCATGCTCCTAACTCCGAAGGCTGTCGGTTCGATTCCCACATGGGCCAGTGGGCTCTCAACCACAAGGTTGCCAGTTCAATTCCTCGACTCCCACAAAGGATGGTGGGCTGTGCCCCCTGCAACTAGCAACGGCAACTGGACCTGGAGCTGAGCTGCGCCCTCCACAACTAAGACTGAAAGGACAACTTGACTTGGGGAAAAAAGTCCTGGAAGTACACACTGTTCCCCAATAAAGTCCTGTTCCCCTTCCCCAATAAAAAAATCTTAAAAAAAAGAAAAAAAGAAAAAAACTAAAGATGCGCACACGACCCAGGACTGACCAATGTGAGTACCACCTCCCCCAGCCACATTGATTGGTTCAAAAATGGGCACATGACCCATGCTGGGCCAATCAGAGCCAATCCCAGGATTTTTGCTAGAGCTCCTCAGGAAGAGGAATGGTCTCTCTACTGAGGTTGGTAAAATGATAGAAAATAGACTGGAGCTGAAGAGACCAACCCACCAGGGGAGGAAATCATTCATGAGAACAGACCTAAGAGATGAAGAGACAGATTCCTATCTGAATCTCTGTATCTCGCCAATCCCGAAGCCAAATATATCCCACTCACCTACATGATTTAATGGATTCACTGTTGAAGCCAGTCTGAATTGGATTTTTGCACTTACAACTGAGAGGACCCTAACACAGGAAGTACTCAGCATCTCAGGCAGGTCCAAACCTACCTTCCCAGAGAAGATTTTCCGGGTTTCTGAGAGCGACTCGGGCGCCATGAAGGCAGGCGTGCCCACAGTGTTAGAGAGGAGTGCATCGCTGCCCTTGAACTCGTTGCTCACGCCAAAATCAGCAATCTTGATGTGCCCGTCTTCTCCGACCAGCAGGTTGGAAGGTTTGATGTCCCGGTGGATGATCTTCTGGTAGTGTACTAGGGACGGGGTAAACACAGGACGGGAGAGAGGGGGCAGAAAACCCACGTGAGGAGCTCCAGGTGGCCTACACTGCCCGAGATACAGGCAGGGACCCCTCTATTCTCCCACGGCCCCAGGCCCTTCCCAGCCTCCCCCTCCCAGCCCTGCTGGACACCCACAGCTCTGAAAGATAAGGGGGAAAGAGTGTCTTTAAGGACATTCCCCGTCCTCCGAAATGAGGAGTGAAACACAAACTACCAATTGTGATTAGAAACCGCCTGCTATAGTCTAAGTCACCGGTGACCGAGCATGGAGCATTTTTGTGCAGCTTGACTCTTGGCTAGAAGCCTTAGGACTTGTGGAAATCAAACATATTTTATTTACCAATGCCAACACTCAACCTGCTCACCCAACCAATAACGACAGAGCAGGTCGATTTGAAGTGTGGACAACGAAGCAGGACTGGGGACTTGGCTAACTGTCAGCCCGTGAGAGAGGGCAGCCCTACCGTCTGGAAGCTCCCACTGCATTTTTGTGGCGGTGAGGAGGAGGAGGAGGAGGATGACGACGACGGGGGGAGATGATGACATGGGTAATACGAGCAGCAGCTCCCTGAGGTGAGAGCCCAGTCTGGAGCCTAGCCCTGTAAGTGCTTCCCATTTACCCCATTTAAATCCCCCAACAATCCTAAGGCGAGGGTAAGAGTCAAAATGTTTAACAACCAGAAGCAGAAAGGACACATGGTGTGTACTGGCCGATTTCAGGCCTGGTGAGAGACACTTTAGTACCATTTTAGAAATGAGGACACTAAGGTTCCAGGAGAGTAACAGGATCCCCGTCCCAGGGCAGTTGGGAATAAGAGACGGTGCAGGAGGAGCCCTGAACAGTGCCTGGTACACACAGAAAGTGCTGGGTAAACAGTCCCTATTGCCACTGCTCATTTTCCTGTGTGGCAGAAGGAAGGTTCCTGCTGCTGGGGCCTGGCCACAGAGGGCTCTCTGCAGCTGCTCGTGACTGCCTCTCAGACGATTCTGTTTCCCACCCACCTCCTTTTGCTCCAAAAGTGAAATAAGAAACTTCCCACTTTCCACCCACTACCTGGGAACGACAACCACCCCTGGGAGAGACTCCTCCCCGAGACCCCACTTACAGTACTCAATGCCTTTGATCAGATCCTGGAAGTAGAAACGGGCCTGATCTTCGGAGAGCGGTTTGAGGGTGGGCACTTCCATCACAGGCCTGAAAGGTTGACACATGCATGAGAAGCAAACCAGAGGCCCCGGCCGTGGCTCCCTCTCACAGCAGAGCCCAGCACCACCTTGCTCAGCTTTGTAGCCCAAGAAGCACCAGGCATCACACCCACCGGGCATGGGGATACTCACCCCTGGTTGACCAGTTCAAACACTGTAGGGAAGAGAAGGGGTGAATTGTTACACTGGGTAATTGGAAATCCATCTCCCTCCCCATCGTCCCCAACTCCCAAACTAATATTGGACTGGAGAGAGGAACAGTCTACCAAACCAAACCCGCTCTAAGTCCTGCTGTTCTAAGTTCCCATCAGGAGGCTGGCGGTCAGATTTCTGATGTTCCTGCGACCCCAGCCTGGCTGGACTTCTAGTCCTCACAACAGCCAGAGAAAACAAAGCAGGGAGAAAGGACACAGGTGGGGACAGCTCATGGGCCCCTCTCATTTCTCCACTCGTACCTCAGGGTTCCAGGGATGACTGATGCTAAACTATGGCAGGTGTAAGGGGACACAACCCAAACATCAGTTGCCCTAAGGGTCTTCAGAACCCTAGGAAAGTTCCGATTCAAGGAACAGCCTGAGCAGGTTTCAACAATCCCTCCCTAGTTCTCCAAGTTGCCAGGCTGTGTAAGGCTACAGAACAAGAACAGTCCAATAATAATATTTTTCCAACTCCTCAACACTCTGTGGTCTGCTGGCCCTCGGACCCTTTCCCGACTCTCAATCAATCCAAAGCAAGACTTGGAGCTAGTGGTGGGGCCGAGGATTTCCCCACCAGCTCAAAGGCCAGCTCCTCCTGTTCCTCCTAAACACAGCTCTTCCTGACTCCCATTCACACATGACACACAAATGCCTCCTACCACGTCCACTTCCTCCCAGCCCTGTGCATACAACGGACAACCACCCTCACCACATACTAAACCAAGCGTTCAGGAAACGCAGTGTTTTTGTGGTTGAGGTTTTTTGTTTGTTTTGGAGTGCTTTTTTTGCATTTTAAAAAATAGAGGTGGATTTTTCAAAATATAAAATGTCACTACTCTAAAGTATAGAATTCAGTGGTTTTTAGTATTCACAATGTTGTAGAACCATCACTTCTGCCTAGTATATACCTAGGAGTAGAACTGCTGAGTCATATGGCATGGGCATTTTAATTTTGTTCTGCTTGGACAAACATACTCGTAACTAGGACTATGAAGCTGCACATTTTCATCACCCAAAATTAAACCCTGTGCCCATTAGCAGTCATTTCCTATCTCCCCACGACCCCCCAGCCCCTGGCAACTACTAATCTTTCTGTCTCTATGGATATGCCTAGTCTGGACATTTCATATATATGGAGCCAGACAATATTTGACCTTTTGTGACTGGCTTTTTCACTCAGTGTAATGTTTTCAAGGTTCATCCACATTGTAGCGTGTGTCAGTACTTCTTTCATTGTTATGGCTGAATTAGGCCACATTTTGTTCATCCACTCATCAGTTGATGGACATTTGGGTTGTTTCCACCTTTCAGCTATTGTGAACAATGCTGCTGTGAATCATTTATGTACAAGTATTTGTATGGTTATGTTTTCAATTCTTTTTTTTAAGATTTTATTGGGGAAGGGGAACAGGACTTTATTGGGGAACAGTGTGTACTTCCAGGACTTTTTTTTTCCCAAGTCAAGTTGTTGTCCTTTCAGTCTTAGTTGTGGAGGGCGCAGCTCAGCTCCAGGTCCAGTTGCCATTGCTAGTTGCAGGGGGCGGAGCCCACCATCCCTTGTGGGACTCCAGGAATTAAACTGGCAACCTTGTGGTTGAGAGCCCACTGGCCCATGTGGGAATCGAACTGGCAGCCTTCGGAATTAGGAGCATGGACCTCTAACCGCCTGAGCCACCAGGCCGGCCCCCATTTTCAATTCTTTTGAGTATTTATGTAGGAGTGGAATTGCTGGGTCATGGGGCATAGCTATTAGATTGAGGCAAAAGTAATTGCGGTGTTAAAGGCTAAAAATTGCAAAAACCACAATTACTTTTGCACCAACCTAATATTTTAATTTTGTTCTGCTTGGACAAACATACTCGTAACTAGAAATAAGAAGCTGTAGTTTGGAAAGTGACTAGCACGGTGGATTTTGACATCCAGGAGAGAATGACTTTGGAGTTATTCTGGAATCATCTACCCACATTGCAGTGAGTGTATGGAAGAAACCAAAGGGTTTATCAAAGGTCTCCAAGGGCTGAGGTAGCCAAAAGGAAAGAGCCAGCTCCTCAGACAAAAGAACGGCTTACAGGTTCTAACCAGAAAAGGAACTTGACTGCCCAGGGCTCCTCCCTGCCTTCATCAGGTTCATCAACCAGCATTGGGCAAACCTGCCATAGGGCAGATCCACGATGGCTTCAGGCTGCGGCCAAAAACAAACTAAGGCTTTCACAGATAGGAGCGCTGGGCCCTCAGCTCTGGCCTATCACAACTTGGGTATGTAAGTGTCAGCTTTCAAGAGCTGCTTCGTGAATTTCTGCACCTCCCTCCCACCCACCCAAGCACCATAAGTCAGTTGGCATGGAGGAAGCTGGCCTGCTGAAACAGGTCTATTTTCAGTCACTAACCACGCTTGGGACTGAGCAGTGGGTGGGAAGTTTTTAACCTCTAGAAATACTGATCGTGTTCTCCACCCTTTGATGGTCAGATCTGCAGCGGTAGGACCTTTGCTGATACCTGCTATGGGCCTCGCGTGCTACCCTGCAAAAATTCCCCAAACCACCAGAATCAAATACCAAAGGTCAGCATGGCTCCTTGTCACATTGGCGCCTCAAGAGGTGAAATACTCTGTCCAGGGAGCTGCCTGGTTCAGACGTACAAAGCTCCTCTTTAGAACTTGGGTCATGTTCTTTTTGTACTCAGTGGACTCCTCTGCTCAGACCCTCCGATGGCTCCCTTCTCGCCCAGAGTTAATTACAAGGCAAGGTCTTACAATGGTATAAAATGTCTTCTGCCATCTGGTCCCCACTATCCTGCACAAATGCCACCTCAGTGAGACGTCTCAAGGAGCCAGTCCCCAATCCAGACTCCTGGCTGCCCTGACCCTGCTCAGGTTTGCTTTTCTCCGTGGCGTTGACAGTTTCCAAGCAATGCATAAAGCTTACATCCTGTGTGTCCGTCTGTCCTCACTAGAGCAATAAACTACCTCAAGGGCAGGGAGTTTTGAGTTTTATTTCCTAAGGAACCTGGAACAGGGTCTGACAAACTATAATGTTTGTTGAATGAACAAACAACCTCCTTAGAAACAGCCCAAAGCTATGGAGGGTCAGGTCTGGGGTCCTAAGTGGGAGCATTAGGCTGGAGACGCCATTCTGAGTCAAAAACTATCTGTTGTTACATTTTGTGATTTCTGCTGTATTTCTCCAGACTTCACTCATTTGCCTACAATGTTCATAATCTGGCCGTATCTATATACCATGTAAACTATTGTTTGGTATTTTTCTATAAATTGACTCCGTTTTTAAATTCTTAGCCTTACCCTGTGTAATGATATCCATGAAATCATGCTTGTAGTGTGCTGGTTATAGTTTTTCTTATGTAATGGTAAATTAAATCTAAAAATTGTTTTAAATGTCTGTCATATGCCACCTAAAATCATCTCATATATTTAAAGTGGTGACGGTAGCACATTTGGAGAAATATCGCAATTCCGTAATGTTCACATTTTTATGTTTCCTTCATAGTGTTTTTGAAGTTAACATATCTAATGTTATTTACTGCGTAGCGTCTAAATTGTTTGTCGAGGGAGGTTTTAAAATTTGAATATGGACTTCACACTAGATGCTCTCAGGGAACCGGTGTAAACTTCTACTTTACTTTTGGACTGTTCAGCAAAAAACTACAGAGCAGTGGATGGGTGGGTGTCTAGACAGATCAAGCAAACGACAAGAAGATACTACCCTGAACCTGGGTGGTAGGGATACAGGTATTCATTACACTATTCTTTCAACTTTTCTGTAGGCTTAACGTTTTTCATAATAAAAACCCGGGGGACACATGGAAAGTACAATGTCCTAAGCAACAACAGTATCCTTGGAAACGAACCATAGCAATGACTTTAGGGGAAGGTGAACTCAGAGCTCTATTTTCAAGCCACGTTCATGACTTTATGATCCGTCACTCCTTATGCAGCAACGGATCATCCCCGTGCTCATTCAGGAGATTCTGGATTCCAGGCTGGGCTTGGCCATGCCACCTCCCTCATCTCTTTGATCCCCCTCCTGGCTGTCATCTGTGCCTGTGTAAAATGCACAGACTCATCCGAATGCCCACCCAAGCCAGACATTACGAGGACGTGTGACCAGTCAATCACTCATTCCTGGGCCCAACAGTCTGCCGTGCAGTTTTGAATTAGTCCTGCCCTCCCTTCCTTCATCAGCACTTATGCTGAGATCTGACTGAGGGCTGCCCCATGTCCTCACCATTTTTTTAAAATGAGGTCTCTGAGGACATGCCCGAGTCCTTGCATTTCCGTGTGCGGTGCCCAGACCCTTTGATGGTCCCTCAGGGCTCCAAATGCCCCACCATGGCCTCCCGGACCCTCCATCCTCCTCTCTGGTTTACTCTCCCTGACCCAGCCACATTTTTCTCAAACACACTAAGCTCCCACCAGCCTCAGGACTTTTGTGCCTACCATTCCCTCTGCCTGAAATATTCTTCCGTGGATGTTACAGGATTGTGTCCTTGACATTCAGTTACTGAACGGTCATCTCCTATCAGAAGTGGTCCCTCCATCGCTCTCTCTCACATCACCCTACTTAACCCTCCTCAGAGCATCTATCTGAAGTTATCTGGTTTATTTAGTTGTTGACTATGTGTCTTCCCCAACTAGCCTGTCAGCTTCACAAGAGCAAGGCCTCATCATTCATACTGATCACTGCATCCTTAGGGCCTAGAAAAGCACCCAGTGCAGAGCAGGTGCTCAATACATATCTGCAGATGAATGACTAGGCCATCCCGATAAAGCAAGTCCCAGCAAGAACTCCCTTCCACCTCCTGCTTCGAATCAGGGGTGCCGCCTTCTGTGGGCTCACTGTGGGGCCTAGCTAGAGCAGGAAAGAAGAAGCTGTCCTGGGTGGGAGATGCCAGGGGGTGGGCCTGCCTCGAGAGGACCCCTGGGCTCTGGCAGGCACAGCGGCCTGAGCGAGGATGGCAGAAGGCAAAGGCTCGAGTCTTACCCATGTACAGATGGTCCTCAGTGGGGTCATCCAGAACCTGTTGGCACAGCCACGCGGAACAGGCCGGAGACAAGGAGCAGGGAGAGAAAAGGGAGAGAAAAGACATGAGCAGAGAGGAAGCAGCAGCCACACGACTGCGTTGGCTACCGGCAGGGCTGTGCTTTCCACTGTTTTTCCTAGTTAAGATGCAGGGCACCGGAAAAAACCCTGCCTGTGCGATCCAAATGGCCATCTGGAAAAGCAGCACCTTCTAGCCCAACCCGCAAGGGTCCAAAACACTCAGAAAGGAGGTTACAAAAGGGAAGGGGAAAATTCCTCTCTGGCAAATGTCTCAGCTTTAATAAAAATCCCACCTGTCGTCTAGGAGAAAACAACTGGTCCACACGGTGAAAATTCAAATCCTGTCCCCATCCCACCCCCACCACCAGCAGGAAATGATGTCTCCTGGCCTGGAACTGCCACAGCACTTCCTCTCTCTGGCTTTCTTCTCTCATGACCCTCCTGCTTCCATCTTAGCACTGTTTCTATCTTTCTCCTTCTCTCCAAAGGGCAGGCACCGGGCTGCATCCACATCAGTTGCTTCCGTGGTGCCGTGTACAGGCTGAGGCACACAGTAGGAGCTCAGAAAATGTCTGATGAGCAAGCGGGCTGGTAAACAACTTCATTGGGTGGAGAAGCCACATGTCACAGGGCAGCGGGGAGAAGGGAGACCCTTCCAGGACTGAGAGCCACTCACTAACCAGCGCCCTCGGCTTCCTCTAAGGTGCCCGTTCAAGCCTCTGTGAGTTGAGACAGTGATGACCTGCAGCCACATCTCTCCTTTGGGGAGAAACAAAGGCAGGCTCCTTGGCTAGATGGTCCTCCTGCCTCTTCCCGCCTCACACGCACCTTCCCCAGCCACCCAAGGGCCCCAGGACAAGAGCCCTGAGAAAGGGCTGCATCCTAGGCAGAGGCCTGGAGCAGCCAAGCTGGAGCCCTAAGCCTTCCCCTGTGCCAGGGCCTGGCACACCTACAGTTCTGCACCTGATGGGCCCCAGGTAGTGTGGCTGCTAACCTTCCCACCTACCAAAGGCGGGGATGTACCCCCCCAAAAGAGGCCCCCAGGCCTTTACACATGTTGTTCCTTCCCACGATGCCCTTCCCCATCTTCCCCATCCGAGGAACAACCAGACTATCTCAAACATCACTTCCCCTGAGAAGCCCTTCCCAGCTCCTTCAGGCCGAGCTGGCTGCTCCCACTTCATACTCCTAGAGCACTCTGAACACGAACACGTGTCCATAAAGTCCTTTATCGCACAGGGGGGTTTACAAGTCTTTGTCATCAAGACCGGAGGTGCTCCAAATGCGGTCCCGGGGCTTCGGGGAGCCCCTAAGATGCTTTCAGGGTCCACGAGGTCAAAACTATTTTCACTCTAAAACTAAGACAATATTTGCCTTTTTCACTCGCGTTCTCTACTAGTGTGGTTTTCCAGAAACCACAATGACATGTGATGTCACAACAGGCTGAACGCAGGAGCAGATATGACAATCCAGCCATCTTCTATGAAACCAGATATTAACGACAAAACTATGCAAAAATGTAAAACTACGCCACTCTTCTCACTACATCTTTTGTTTCAGAAAATAGTTATTTTTCATAAAAAGATATCACTTATGCCAACATAAATATTATTGTTTTAAATGCACTAATAATTTTTAGATTTCTCCATTTTAAATTATAAAGTGACAAATATTAATAAACGTAACCCACGTAAGCTCTTTGGGGTCTTCGATAAATTTTAAGAGCATAAATGAGTCCTGAAACCAGAAAGTCTGAGAACTGACGATCAAGAGCGGTGGTTGGCAAACCACAGCACACAGACCAGATCCAGGCCTCCACCTGTTTTTGTAAATAAAGTTTTATCAGGACACTGCCACACCCATTTGTTTACATGTGTGTGGCTGCTTTTGTGCTACAACTACACGTGTGCATTAAAAAGAAAACCAGCTCCAAAGAGACAGAAATGGGGGAAGGGCTGCCTCAGTACCCCACTGAGCCTCAATTCCTTCATCTGTAAAATAGGAGTGATAAATAGTCTCAGGGAGGGGTGAGGGTTAGTGAAATAACAGGAGTGAAGGAGCCTGGAGCAATTAACCACCACTCAGTCCTGCAGTCAGCGGTCTGATGCCGGGTGGTTCTCCCTGGAAACCAGTGGTGTGGCGTTTGGGTAATAACAGAGCCAGAGCCCGACCACCATCAGCCTCCCCCCACCCCCTCCAGGTCCCCCACCTCACCTCCACTAGCTTCACCACGTTGGGGTGGTCCAGCTTCTTGAGGATGGCAATTTCCTGGTACACCTGCTCAATGGGGCCCCTGGGCTGGATGCAGCCTCCTGGGGCTGGCCGGGTGCCTCGGGGTGGGGGGCGACCTAAAGGAGACACAAACCATCTCAGGGTCAGGGTAAAGAGACTTTCTCCTGCAAAGGGTTTGTAGTGGCTGATGCCTCCAGGGGCTTTACACCACCTTCCCATCAGTCTCCTCTGCACTGAAAATCAGCGAGGCTGGAACCACAGTCCCCTTGCTCAGCCTTCTGTCAACCCCCTCCTTCCCATCCTATGCCCCAGGTCACAGTGAGTCAGGTCACCAAGGGGAAAAGAAGTCTGGGGTTTGACTTGGCAATCTCAACATCTCAGCGTTAGCCCACCACGTCTCCTCTCTGGGGATCAGTTTTCCCACTCCATAAGATGGACAAACACATTACTCCCTTCTCCTTAACTCATGGATATAGCAGAGATATAAAATGATGTCAGAAATAGAAAACTAAGTAAGAGTCAATGAGACAAAAAAAAAAAAAAAAAAAGACGATGCCAAAAAGAAAGGCAATCCGTGCATTGCTTGGCCTCGCAGAGGTTGAGTCAAAGGTCACAATGATGGAAAGGCCCACAGTTAAAACACGTATGATGTCACACACCATATGTAAGCGAGGATCTAAGTGGGATTAACAAAACTGGACGTAGACGTGATCAGCCTTGGAAAAGTAAGAGCAAAGGTGTAAGTGTCAGAAGTGGGCTATGAAAGGAGGGAGAAGTTCTAGGGAAAGGAGGCGGGGGCACTAACAGCCTCCTCCTACAAAGGGAGGAGTCAGGAGACACAGCTGCCGAAAGGCGGAGGGAAGTGACAAGTGTAGTAATAACAAAGGAGCTAAACATCACGGTATCATTTCATCACCTGGTTGGGAAAAGGAGGGAAAGTGTGGTTTAAGCAAAGCACGCAAAATCCTCCTGTCTTCAGAGGAAGTCAGAAGTCAATGTCCAACATCGATCAATCAAGAAATAATGGCACAAGATATCTATCTTGGCGTTCAGCTACGCAGGATACACCAGGGTCCTGGGGACAGGATGGGGCTTACATTTTTTTCTTGTCCACTTTCTCTTTTTTGGCCCCCAGCAATGCCAGCAGGGAGCTACGCTGGAGCAGCCTCCGATTTGCTCACCAGCAGGGCTATCATTTGGTCACGTGCTGTAATTACCAGCTCCGAAAAGAGTGAAAAGTGGGGGCTGCCTGGAGGGAGTGGGAGGACAGTGAGAACCTGTGGTTCTCCATTGTAAGCCCTCCTGTTCTTTGACTGCTTTTTTAGGTAGATATAATTCAAATACCTCATGGTACTTGTTTTAAATTCATCATCTTGAAATGTAGATATAATACAATGGCTTTTAGTACATTCACAAGGTTATGCAACCATCTCCACTTTCTTATCCAGAACATTTTCATGTCCTCCCCCATCCCCCAAAAAAGCCCATACCTGTTAGCAGTCTCCCCCACTCCTCTCACCTCCAGCCCCTGGAAACCACTAATCTGCTCTCTGTCTCCACAGATTTATGTATTCTAGACATTTCCTATAAGTAGAATCATATAATATGTGACTTTTTGTGTCTGGCTTCCTTCATTTAACATCATGATTTCAAGGCTCATCCCTGTTGTGGCATCTATCAGGGCTTCATTCCTTTTTAATGGCTGAATAACAGTCCACTGAATGGACAGACCAGCTTTCGTTTATCCATTCATCCACGGATGGACACTTGGGCTGTTTCCATCTTTTGGCTATTACGAATAATGCTGCTATGAGCATTTGTGTATAAGCTTTAGTGTGAACATGTGTTTTCAATTCTCTTAGGTATATATACCTAGGAGGAGAATTGCTAAGTCATATGATAACTCCATATTTAACTTTTTGAGGCACTGTCAAACTGTTTTTCTCCAATGGCTTGTTTGACTTGAAACCTATAATACTTTAAGAAATATTTTTTTTAATGAAAATGAATTTAAAAACCTCACTAGGACGCCCAGCACTGTCTTTGGGGTATCTAGCCAGGCGGGGCATTCTCTGCAGGGGACACCATTCAGTGGCATCTTCTCTGCCTTGCCCTAACGCCTGTCTAAGAACAAGGTCCCACCTGGCTCATCAAACTTACGTGGAAAACCCGCCTGTCGGATCAGCTTCTTTTTGGACAGCACCTTCATCGCCTGTGGGAGAGAAGACCCCACATCCCAGTTAAAGCAGGCAGGAGGGAGGAGGGCGAGTTCCTGCCACTCCTAGGCCTGCCTAAGCTCCTGGACCCCTGGCAGTTTTAGGACAATGCAGTGAACGCCTCGTCACCAGAGGGGGTCAGGCAACCACTTGCTGCATGGAGGCCGGACTTATGGAGTCCCTCCAGCTCTGAGGGTGCATCTGAGGGTCCAGGTCAGCTCTCCCAGCTGGGAGAACACAAGCCTTGAAACTCACTGCCACTGAATCAAGACACGAGTAAGCTGGAGTGATGGGCAGGGAGGGGTATGGCTGGCTGTTTCACACATGGAGAAACTGAGGTTCAACAGTTAGGTCACTTGCCCAAAGTCACGCAGGTGGCACACGGGAGAGCCCACAGTGGACTGACTCCAAAGCCTCAGCAATAAGGGCCATTTGGCTCACTACCGCCTGGTTCTCGGTAGGAGAATGTAGAACTGGTAGCCCAGAGTAAGGCTATCTAAGATGTTTGCTCAGTTTCTTTATGCATTCATTCTTCCTCAGCCATCACTTTACTCATTTCCCCACCTGTAAAATGGGAATATCACTTCCTTCCAAATGCACAAAATGAATGTGACCTAAGAATAAAATAAGACAACAGCTAAGAAAACCTTCCAGGAAGCTGAGTGCTGGAAAGAAGTCATTTTCTTTGGACAAGGACGGGAGCGGGGAGGGGGGGTGTGGGTACTCACATAGTAGGTATTGTCATTTTCATTGTAGGCCAACTTGACCACGCCATAGGAGCCCTAGATAAAGGGAGATGACCATGACATTCTATCCAGAGTTATGGTCTGCAAAATGAGGACCCTAATACAGAGGCTGCAAACGGGCAGACCATGGGCCAAATCGGCCCTGCAATTGTATTTCGTTGGATCTATAGTTTTTAGAAAGTTTGCATTAGTTGCCAACATTTAAA
The DNA here is from genome assembly GCF_036562045.2 of Rhinolophus sinicus. Lineage (NCBI taxonomy): Eukaryota > Metazoa > Chordata > Mammalia > Chiroptera > Rhinolophidae > Rhinolophus > Rhinolophus sinicus. The sequence goes on from NC_133765.1 coordinate 33,810,319, forward strand.
AGCGGAAAGCTTGGATATAAAAATCCAGATTCGCAACCTCTTTTGGAAAAATCGGAAGATCTGACCATATGGAACCATAATCATTTCCATGTTCCAGTTTGCCACAGACCTCACTTCTCTCTACGGATACCCTGCCTGCTTCATTCACAAGCACTCATTTCCAGGGGAGTCCACACCACTCCCTGCTGTCTTAGCCCTAGCATGCTGTGCTCACTGATGTTACTCTCTCGCTCTCTACTGGCAAGCAAGCCTTTGACTCCTGCAAAGCACTGACCATTGGCTGAGACAAAAGCAAAAATGGATGTGGGAGTGCCTTATGGGGAAAAACCAACACTAATGGGGGTGGATATAACTATCATCCTAGTGATACGGGACTTACCTGGGGGCTTTCAGTCCTTCTGCAGAAATACATTAATATTATGATGTAAAAACAAAACAAATGGGCCATTGATCACAAAACTCCACCCTAACCTTGCCTTCAAAGACTCCTCTCCCACTCCCAGCTCTAGCAGGCTCCCCTCCCCAGCCCCCGTTACATGTGGAAACCAGCCTGGCTCCTAGGACACTTACCTTTCCAATTTCATCCTTCAGTGTGTACTGATTCAGCTGTACACAATCCTGGAAAGTAAGTAGAGACACACATAGGACATGAATTGTAAGTTTGCAGCTAGATAGAATTTGCACAAATGAAACAAACACTTGTAAACAGGACCTAAATCATGAAAGAACACATTCCCAGCTCCCCAGAAGCAACTCTCCAGGGGGACCGCTGGCCCCTCTCCAGGGGGACCGCTGTCCCAACCTCTAACAGCAGTTTTATATGTCGTAAAAATGTAATCAAACAGTGTACACACTTTTAATACCCATTTTTAAAAGGTTGTCCCCACCGATAAAAAGTTAATTTTGAATTAAACATGTAATCCATGATTATGCTGCCCTGTAAAAACAAAGTGATCCAATAAGAGACAATCTATGTGACCTTGGGACAAACAAAGGTTTCTTAGATAATACACAAAAAAGTACAAAACATCAAAGGAAACAAATGATAAACTGGACTTCATCAAAATTAAAACTTTTGCACTACTAAGAAAATGAAAGGCAAGCCACAGACTGAAAGAAACTATTTGCGACACATGTATCAAACAAAGGACTGGTATCCAGAATATATCAAGAAATCTTACCACTCATTAATAAGAAGACAACGTAATTTAAAAAATGGGCAAAAGATCTGAAAAGACTTTCTCCAAAGAAGATACAAATGATCAATGAGCCATGAAAAGGTCCTCAACATCCTTAATCATGGGGAAATGCAAATTAAAACCACACCCATGAGATTAGCTGAAACCCTTGATGTGGTCAGAAGGTAGGGTGTGTGGAACCTTCATACACCACTGGTGGGTATTTAAACTGGTGCAGCCTCTTAGGAAAACAAGTTGGCAGTTTCTTAACAAACACCTACCATATGACCCAGTCATTCTACTCCTAGGTATTTACCCAAGAGAAATGAAAATACGTGTCCAGGCAAAGACTTATATACAAATAAATGTTCCTAACAGCTTTATCTGTAAAAGTCAAACTGGAAACAACCCAAATGTCCATCAGTGGGTAAATGGATAAACGAGCTGGGGCATATCTGAACAATGGAGTACTATTTTGCAATAAAAAGAAAGGAACTGCTGGTATATGGAAAAATCTCAATCATTTTACCGTGAAAGAAGCTACAAAAGAGTGCGTCCTAAACGATTCCACTTACATAAAATCCAAGAACTTGCAAACTAATCTATAATGATAACAAGCAGGCCAGAGTACCTGGGAATGGGGGTGTGGGGGGACAGACGTGTTGCTGGGTGTGCTGGAAAAGTCTGTGATGGGGAGATGGTTTTACAGATGTACACATACGTCAAAACTGATCCTATCATACACTTGAAATATGTGCAGTTTATTTTATTTCAATTACACCTCAATATAGTTAGGGGGAAATGCTAAGTGATACAAGAAGTAAAACAGGAAAGAAACATGACAGAAAACAGAACTTCGTAGTTTTGTTGACCATTGCCACTCCAATAAATTTTAATTAAAAAAAAACAAACAAAATAAAGACAGACCTTCGAATGTTGGCAGATTAGCCCAACATTTCCCTTGCACCTCCCACCCCAATCTAACCCTCTCCTCCCCAAACCTTGATATCAGTCTGGTGTATAAACTCCCAGGCCTTTTTCTATGTAAATGAACGCATACATGCACCAGTGTATTGCTTTGGAACGCGGTATGGGGAGGCATAAATGGTGTCACGCTAAATCATTTCTCAGCTTCCTTTCACTAGACACAGATAGTGTACACATGAGCTGCTGTCCAGCAGTCCATGGCTTACAGAGCCCTACCCTCACTGGTAGTCATTTTAGGTTGTTTCAGTGTTTCTCTGCAGTCTTGCTTTCATTTCCCTGAGTCCTGGAGGGATGGGGGTGGGGGGGACTGTCCTAAGGGGTCTCACTGCTTCCTAATCCAACCCCCACACAGGGCTGAATTCATCCTCCAAGAGTCCCCTCTGACCATGACAGCCCCAGCTCCCTGCTGCTTCTGGGGTCAAGTCCTGATTGCACAGCCCGGCCTTCCAAAGCCCTAGTGAAAGCTAGAGCCACAGCAGCCATCTTGAGACCATCAGGTTTTAAGGGCAAAAGCAACAAAAGAAGCACCACTCCAATCCCTAATGCCTAGTTTTACATGATAAATAAGCCTTGTTTTACATGATAAATAAGCCTTATTGTTTAAAGCCATTGTTTTGGGGGGCAGGGGTCTCTTTTTCTAAATTGACTCAGTTCTAACTGCTATAAACCTACACTCTCCTCCATCCCTGTTGCCACAGTGCTCCTGACTGCCCTCCCCCCACCCACATCACACCATTTACCTCTGGGCCTTTGCACATGCTGTACCCTCCCCCTGCAGTGAACTTTTCTATGTGTAGCCATCTCCAACTGTGAAAGTTCTACCTGGACTTCCAAATGTAGTTAAATATCAGACACTTTAGAAAACCATTCCTGATTTCCTGGCTTCTCCCAAATAAGTTCATTCATTCCGTCAACAAATATTTTCCAGCTCCTACTATGGGCAGGCACAGTGCAAGGTGCTGGGGACACAGTGGTAGCCAAGGCTATTCCTACGGAGCTTACATTGCCACTGGGAAGAGATGGGCGATAAGCAACTAAACAAACACACAAGATGATCAGATGGTGATGACCGTCATGATGAGCAGGGCATCAGGACAGACAGGGCCTGGGGCTCAGGGCTGCTTAGGAGAGGGTAGGTCGAGAGACCTTTTGGAGGAGGTGACCTTTGAGTTCACAAGTGGACGTCAGATGGAGGTGACCTTGCAAAGATGGGAGAGGTTCCAAGCAGAGGGACAGCAAAGACACAGGCCTAAGAGGGAATGAGCGTGGGTATCTGAGGTGTGTAAGGAAGTGGATGGATGGAGCTCTGTGACCCGGCAGCAGAAACGTCAGCAACGGGGCGGCAGAAGGGGCGGGGGCAGATCATGCAGGGCCCTGTGAACCGCGTCAGGGTCTGGGTTCTAATCTACCCCCAGCTTACTGAAAGGATCACATGAGAAATGCCCTCCCAGGGCTGAGCGCAGTGCCTGCTGCAGGCACACACTTGGCTACAGGGGTCAGTCATGCTGCTAAACGGTGAGGCCTCTGTGACCCGCCATCCCCATTTCAGAGCCCCCCACATACACACAACTTCCACCTGCTGGCACCTGCATCTCTCTGCTAGAGCCTCTCTCTGGTCCCAGAGTTGCCTTGCCCTCAGTCAGGGCAAGTCACCCATCCCCAGCAGCCCTCACCTGACACAGCCAGGAGTTGGAGGAAAAGTCCCAACTCCCTCCGCCTCAGGTGAGATAACTCGAAGACTTAACCTGTACTACCTGTCTCTGCCAGACAGACAGGGCCCCAGTTGGCCACCGTGGTAACCCACTCCATGACTGCACCTTTCCGTTGACTTCCCTTCCCTCGTGCTCACCTCCCTGGCCTCGGTTTCCTGGGGTCACCTCCCAAAGAGCCCGCCTAACACGGGGAGACCCTGGCCGAGCTCCCGCCTGCTCACGCACCTGCATACCAGTGATGGAGACGTGGTGGGACTCCACCGTGGGCCGCCGGGGCAGCCGCGGCGAGGACTGAGGGGAGGCGACGGGCGAGGAGGGCTGGACCGAGTGGAGGCAGCGTCCGTTCGCGTCCAGCTGCGACCGCTCCTGTAGAGACAGCTTGCGACTGGAGAGGTGGGGCCGGGCCTGGGACCCGGCGTCCAGGGCGACCTCCGGACCATCCGTCTCCAGGGGCGGGGCCAGGGCCAGGCCGCCGTCCACAGCGCCACCCGACTCACACTCGGAGACCACGATGAAGGACTCCATGCCCAGGCGGATGCTCAGGGACGAGAGACCCCGTAGGGCCTCGCACGGCTTCTGGCCTTCGCTGCTGCTGCCACCCCCGCCCCCCAGTTCATCCTGGGGGGCGGCCCGGCCACTGCTGGGCTGGCTAGAGGCGCATGATGACATGGTGCATGCGCCAACCTCAGCCAACACGGACACGCGGAGGCATTGCCATCCGGCAGCGGCGCCACCTGCAGAGAGAGGAGGAGTCAGCAAACCCCACCCTGGGTGCGCGGCCAGGGATGGGGTCCTCTCCCGTGGGCCCAGGCTGGGGCCTCATTCCTGCCTCGGGATGACACCCTAAACAAATCTTGCAAAACATGTGCTATGCTTTTAGTCCACACAGAAGAGCATACTCCATATTTTCTAATTTTAAAAGCCCCTCCTCACATATAAAACAAGAATTCCAAGTTCCATTCCAGTGAGAACCAATATGAGAAAAGCCCAAAACAGAGCACACATGCCTCCTAGAGAGGCCACAGCTACTTGCAGCTCAAGCCAATTGCTGCTAAGCAGGGATCTGGGCCTCCTACTACCTGGTTGTCCCTTTTTTTTCTTTTTCCTCAAGAAAAGCCCTTGGGGTGGCCCGTTAACTGAGAGCGTGGTGCTAATAACATCAAGGTTGCCGGTTCCATCCCGAATAGGCCCCTGTGAGCTGCGCCTTCCTTAAAAAAAGAGAGAGAGAGAGAGAGAGAGAGAGAGAGAGAGAGAGAGAGAGAGAGAGAGAGAAGCCCTAAACCCAGGACGTTCAATGAGATGTCTTGATCGCCTCTTGTTCATTAGCAATTATTTCAAATACTTTTGACAGCTGGGCAGGCCCAATGAAACCCTTCTGCGTGGCGGCCACTGGGCTGCACCACTTCACCATGGCAATGATTCAGACAGCACTTCAGTTTACAAAACATCTTCCACACATCTGCATAATCCCACAAGCACCCTAGGTTGTTGGTTTGCTATTATACCCCCATTCTATAAGTGGGGGAACTGATGCTTGACAGAAGGAAAGTGATTTGTCCAAGGTCTAATGCAAAGCCTCAACTGAGAAGTGGGGTCAGGGGTCACATGGGAGGAAGGGCAGGCGCGCCCAGAGGGTGTGAGCCAGGACACTTCCTGTTGTCTGAAGAGCCAGGCGTGACACCTCTATCTAAAGTTTCCCTAGTTCAGCCAGCCCCCAGCTGGTGCCTACCAGATGTAAAGCAAATGTGAGGTCAAAAACGCTCTATCAAATACCTTGTTGGGGCCTCAAAAAATTAAACAGGGAGTTACCCTATGACCTAGCAATTCTGTTCCTAGGTATATACCTAAATAGCATCACCCACAACGGCCAAAAGGGGAAACAAGCTCCGCATCCGCCAACAGAAGAATGGATAAGCAAAACCCGGTCGAGCCACACGGTGGAATATGATTCCGGCCTAAAAGGAGTGAAGCGCTGGCATGTGCCACAATCTAGATGAACCTCGAAAACATCATGCTGAGTGAAGGAAGCCGGACCCAAAAGGTCACATCTGTATGATCCTAGTTATACAAATTTCTAGAATAGGCAAGTCCATAGCCAGGAAGTAGATGAGTGGTTTCCCAGGACTGAGGAGGTGCTGGGCAGAACAGGAGTGACGGCTAATGCGGACAGCGTCTCCTTTTGGGGTGACAAAAATGTTCTGGAACGAGATAAAGAGGGTAGTTGCATGACACTGTGAGTGTGCTAAATGCCACTGAATTGTATATTTTTAAATGGTTGATTTTATGTTACGTGAATTTAAAAAAAAAAGATTGACACACACCCTTAGACTGTCAATTCCTTCCGTCTCTCAGACACAATGTTCAATTTTGGTTCATGTATTTGACAAATTCTTCGGAACAAATGTCACAGGTGCCACTGGAATTCAGGGAGACCATCTGCAGATGTGTACGGTGGCAGCTTCGTGCCAATCACCCACATCACCAAGGTGCCAGGAAAACGGTACATGCTGAGTAGAGGGATTTCATGAGTAAATAAAATCATCTCTTGATGATAATGGGTGGCAGTGAGGGGACAGAGAGAAAGGTATAGAAGGGAGCAGAAAGCCAGTGCTCCCTGGAGAAACTGGATGAGGGACACAGAAAGGCCACTTGCCCTCTTGGGACAGACCTGCAAGAAGTATTTATGGAACAATCTGGACAATGACGTAGATAGATGAGGTTCCTGCTCCCGTGGAGCACGGAAATACCAATGGACAGGCATTAAAGAAATAACCACAGCATTCCGGCCCGGATACAGGCACAATTTATGAATACAGTTCATGGTGAAAGAACACCACAAAATCCAATCATGTGACAAGACGCTCAGCCTCAGTTATAGTAAGAGAAGTACACATTCAAACTACAATGAAATGGTTTGGTGGGTCCTCAAAAAGTTAAATGCAGACTTACCACATGACCCAGCAATTTCTCTCCTAAGTACGAGTATATACCCAAAAGAATTGAAAGCAGGGTTTCAAACAGATATATACATATACCCATGTTCACAGCAGCATTATTCGCAATAGCCAAAAGGTGCAAACAACCCCAGTATCTATCAACTGATGACAGATAAACAGAATGTGATCTATCCATACAGTGGACTATTTAGCCATAAAAAGGAATGATGTTCTAACACGTGCTACAACTTGAGAACATGCTAAGTCAAACGAGCCAGACATTAAAGGACAAATATTCTGTGATTTCACTTACATGAGGTACCTAAAACAGGCAAATTCAGAGACAGAAAGCAGAATAGAGGTTACCCGGGGCTGGCAGAGAGGGAGACTAGGAAATAATTATTTAAGGGGTACGGAGTTTCTGTTTGGGGTGATGAAAAAGTTCTGGAAATAGTGGTGATGGTTGCACAACATGTGAATTTAACTAATGTCACTGAATCATACACTTAAAAATGGTTGAAATTGTCAATTTTGTGTTATGCACATATTACCAAAATGAATACAAATAACAGTAAAACTCCAGTGAAAACCACTGTTTTCAACTATCAGATAGGCAAAGACAAAAAAATGTAATAAAAACACTGTTTAGGGGAGGCAACGAGGAATAGGAATTGGTACCATCCTTACGAAGGGAAATTCACCAATATCTAGCAAAATCGCAAATGCAAGGATTTTTGACTTGGCAACTCCGCACCTGAGTATTTATCCTACGAATAACCTCACACATGTAAAAAATGATGTACATACAAGATTATCTGGTTTGAAAGGACCATCCGTAGGGGACTGAGTAAATAAAATGAGGTGCATGCATCCCAGGAGAAAAACCATGCATTTATTTTCAAAGAGGTGACGCTATACTTCCTAATATGAATTAGCTCCAAGACGCATGGCTACATGGAAAAAACACCAAAGCATTAATTAAGCACCAGGATGTTGCTTGCTATTGGCGGAGGGGGAAGGCCGTGTCTGTGTACATAAATGCATGTACACAGCATATTTCTGGAAAGGTACACAGGAAAGTGGTAACAGTGGCCTCAAGAGGTAAGAACTGGTTTGCAGAAGTTGGGGGACAGGGTAGGAGGGACTTACGTTTCACTGTATTTACTTTTACTTCAAAAGTAAAAATTCAGAAATGAATTTTTTAAAAGAAAGATCACTGTCGCCACAATAGTTGGGGTGAGAGGCAGGGGAGGGAGCAGTGGGTCCATCTCCTGTTCCTCTACCCCACCCTTACCGTATCTGAGAAAGAAATCACTAGCTGTGTCCCTGTCTTGGCTTCAGTATCAGTGAAAGAATACAACCCACTTCAACGTTCTCTGTGGCCCCAGCTGCTGTTACTTTACACATCCCTCTTACGGTCCTTCTCTCGGGAGGGGAAAAGCAGGGCCCCTGAAGTTCGACTGCTTGGGCCTGCCATGGACAAGTGACTTAGCCTCTCTCGGGCTCAGTTTTCTTATCTATAAAATGGGCGCTCACCGATAGTCACGAGGATTTTATTAAATGAGCTAAGCACTCAATATTCAGTCTGGTACATGGTTAAGTGCTCAAAAAGGTATTCTTTCCACAAATACCTGTTGAATGCCTACTGCCTGCCAGGCTGTGTTCCAGAATGTCGCTATGAGGTGCTGATGGCCAAGCAAGCCAGCTAGCTCTTGGGTAGGTTCCAGAGCCCTGGCCATGTGGACCTGCCTCCCCCAAGGCTGGGGAGCAACTCCACTGGCCAGTCTTCCCTCCCACAGCCACCTCTGACAGGGCTGCAAAGTTCCTGAAAAGAAAACAAGTCTGGCAGCACCTGAGAAAGTTAATGGAGAATTTCTTTTTCTTGCCAAAAGAAAAACAATTGCTTATTGATCTCCACTCCAGGCCAAGGACACCAAGCCATCCGCCTCCTGCAGAGCTGCTTTTAATCAGTCTCCTTGACAAGCTGGCATCTGGCCAGGCCTTGGCCCTTAAGGTCTGGAGGAGGGTAGGGAGGAGATATGCACAGGCTGAGCCTGAGATGGGTGCCTCTGTGCAGTGGGGGCAGGCGCCGTCAGGTCTCAGACAAGAGAGCTCAGACCTCAAGGCCACCTGGAGGCCGCTGGTCTGCGGTGGGGCCTGGCAGGAATGGCCAGTCAGTCTGAGGAGTAAGTTCTGCCACTGTCCCCTGTACAGTCCAAGCCAATGTTCTGACAGGTTGTGGGGTCACATACCCTACAAAGTCACAGGCCCTAGAAGGATTTGATGAAACCTATCAACACTCTTACCAAGAGGAAAAAATTGTACAGGACAATGGTTTGCATAATAACAGCAGTAGTTAACATCCGACTGAGCACTTAGGCACCAAGCACAGCTAACTGCTCTGCCTGGGTCATTTAATCTTCACAGGCCCTCTTCGGGGAAGGCTAAGGCTAAGCATTCGATTTCGATTTCAGGGCCCCAGAGTAAGAGGACCTTTCTGCAAAGAAGCCTGGGTTTGACAAAATGCCAAGAGCCCTCTCCCCTGAGCCTCCAGCTCCAGCCCTGGGTCCTTCCTGGCCCCGAAAGCCTCCCCCATGGCCCTTGGCTGGCAACCCCGAGATTGCCTCTGCTCTCACAGGGCAGCTCAACGGAGCCAGCAGACCCTTCCTGGAGCAGATGGACTGGGGCTTAGGGCCAGGATGAAAGGAAACGTTCCTTCCTCTGGCAGGAAGCCAAGTGGCACAGGTCTCTAGGAAACACGTCCCCATTTCCTGGGAGCCGTTTCCAGCCCGTGCCTGCTCACCCAATTACGCGCCACCACGGGAGCTGCAGCATGCCAGGGACGTGCCCGGCCTGAGACACACATTGTGCAGTTGTGCAGGGTCCCGTGAGGTCCCAGGCACCAAGGAACAACAAAGGGGCCCCAAACAGCTGCAAGGATCCTGCCAAGGCCGGGAGGTCGTCCTTGGCCAGCCACATTCTCTCTCATGTGGGGAAACTGAGGTCCTCAAGGAAATTCTCTCACCTATGTGTTCTTTCAAGTAATTTCTGAGGACCTACCATGTGCTGGATAAACAAAACAGACATGATTTCTTAAAAGTAGGCACACAAGTGACTCTACAAGCACAATGGGGGAGGAAACCAGGATGAGATCAAAGAGAACAGAGGGCGCACTTTAGATCTGAAGGTAAGGGAGGAGGCTTCATGTGGGGAAATTATACTTAGGTTGAGAGCTCCAAGGTAGAGTAGGTGGGCAGGAGTAGGGGGCAGGAAGTTGTTCCAGCTGAGGAAATAGCTTCTGAGAAGGGCCTGTGGCAGGAAAGAGGTGGGAGATTGACTGGAGGGAACAGAAAGAAGGCCCCTGGGACTGCCAGCGTGAGCAGAGGCAGGGAGCGGGCAGGAGGGGCCAGAGTGCAAGAGCTTTGCAGGCAGCTAATGGAGAGTGGCAGGGGCATCCCTGGGCAAAGCCACAGAGACCCCACTCAGCGCCTGTTAGGAGTTGAATTGTGACCCCCCCAAAAAAAAAAGATGTTACAGTCCTCACCCCAGGCCCTCAGAAAGTGGCCTGATTTAGAAAGAGGGTCTTTACGGATCTAATCAAGTTAGAATGAGATCAGTAGAGTGGGTCCTAATCCAATACGACTGGTGTCCTTATCAAAAGGAAAAATTCTGACAGAGACCCGCACGCGGGGAGAACGCCCTGAGAATGGGAAAGCAGAGGCCGGCTGCTGCACCTACAAGGCAGGGAACGCTACAGCCTGCCCGCCAGCCACAGAAGCCGGGGGAGGGGCCTAGAGCAGATTCTCCCTCACGGCCAGAAGGAACCAACCCTGCTGACACCTTGACCTTGGACTTCTGGCCTCTAGAACTGAGAGACAATCCATTTCTGCTGTTTAAGCCCCCCAGCTGGTGGTCCTTTGTCTCGGCAACCCTAGCAAACTAACACAGCTCCCCACCCAACCAGCGAGGCTGGCTGCCTCAGAGGCCATGATTCCAAAGGAGTTTCCCAGAGCTTGACGGGGAGACGTGGGAGCCCAGTGGGACCAGCCGCAGCGCTGAGGTTTGACACCAGCTGGAATAGTCCAAATTCAGGACCGTGGCCCAGCCAAGCCATCTTATCAGATTCAGTGACACCAACTCTTACAACCGTCTCTCCTGGAACACTCTTGCCTCTGGAGGCCCTGAACCTGACGGTCTCCCCATCGACAAAAGCCGTCCCTTGGCAGATGGCGGAGGATGAGCTCTGGTTTCCGAGTGCGCAGACCCCATCCTCATCACAGTTCTTAAAGCAAAACGATGGCAAACGGTGATCTCAGGTGACATCTGGTCACCAGTGTATTTTGCTTGGCCTACACTGTGTTTAAAAACCATCAGAAGAAGATGCCAACATTTCAGAGCTGGGAGATTTCAGATTGAAATCAAAATTTCCAGTCTCTTCAAGAACTGGACACGGATAGCACTGGGCCTGTAGTCTCTCCTGAAAACAACTCGCTGCATCTTTGGACCGCACGCCACCGTCCCCACCACACCCCCTTGCCTACCCAACACCAGGACACACTGAGCATCAAGGACAGGTTGAGTGCCAGCTCACATGCCCGCCCCTTTTTCACACCTCACGGCCTGTCTCACCCCTACCAGGCCCTACTCCGAGATGCATTAGATGTTAGTGCTAAAAAGAGCACACATCCGTGGTCACCTGCTCCAGCCATTTCATTTCACCAATGAGAAAATGAAGGCTCCAAAAGATTTACTGATTTGCCCAAGGTCACACTGCAGTTCTAGGCAGAGCTAAAATTGGTCTGAGTTTTTCAGGAAGGGACTGAAAATTCCATGTAGTCTTGCAATGGCCACGTACTGTGTCCTGAATAAAGTCCAGGCTGGAACAAAATCTCTAACAAAGGAAAGCATATAGCCATTCCTCTGGCTTCGTGAGACGGCCTCCTGTGTGAGAGGCGAGAGAGTGAAGGCAGGGTCTTACAGGGCTCAGAAAGAAATGCACAGGATTTGGACATGGAAACACTGATTTGACTTAACTTATAAGAGCCACAGCTTGGCCTTTCTTGTTTATCGCTAAACTCCAGGACCTAGAACTTTCTAGTATACTACTGGCACTCAGTAAACATTGGCTAGAGGTCACTGTTTATTTCACTCATTCCAAGGCCATTCAAAAGTCAGAAGCTGTCTTTAGCTCACCTAGAATCTATACTCCTTTAGTGTGATAACAGGCTGATTTGTATCTGGGAACCCGTCTTCCCGTGTGAAAGGTGATTCCACGGAGCTGTCTGCACCATCCGCTTCAGAGGTCCCCACAGGACGCAAGGCTGGTCAACTGGGCATCAACTGCTCGGTCAAGTGACTGAGTCAAGAGTAGATGTGTGACCCAAGTAGTCTACCAAGCCTTACTCTAAAATTCTGTTGAAGTATTAGGAAAAAACAATGTCTCTTTCTGTGGAACTTAAAGCTACGAGGATATACCATGTTTCCATGAAAATAAGACCAGGTTTTATATTAATTTTTGCTCCAAAGACCCATTAGGGCTTATGTTCAGGGGATGTCATCCTGAAAAATCACGTTAGGGCTTATTTTCCAGTTAGGTCTTATTTTCAGGGAAACACGGTACTTATAGAGTTATCAGGGGCTGGGGAGAACCCTGCTTTAGAATGAAGTCAAGAGAGACAGAAGAGTGGCAACAGATGGGGAAGAACTGAGATTGAAGGCATTGTTTTGCACCTGGATCCAGCCATGCCTGAAGCCCAGTGACCCCAGGAGTTTTGAACTACAAGAGTCAATAAACTCACTTTTGTTTAAATGAGTTTGCCATTGGTTTTCTGTCGCTTCCAACCAAGCATCCTGACTAACAGATGGCACAGGGCAGAGTGACAGAAAAATCTTCTCCACTAATCTCCCTGCCAGATAGTCCCTACACCATAAGGCTCCCAACCAGGCCGACAGGCCAGGCACCTGCAAGTCCCCTGGCTACCCAGAAAGCCTTCACCTTGACAGCCAGGCAGAAACCAGAACTTCCAAAGTCCCTCTCTTGCTCTCTTTTTTTAAATCTTAAAGAAAAAAAATCAAGGATGGGGAAAGGCTGATGAACAAGACAGTGAAGGGAAGAAACTAACCAACCAGCATTTTCAACACAAGAATTGCATCATTGCAGCAGCAGCCTTGGTAGTTTTAAGTGCAGTGACAGTGAGGGTTAGCCTTCTTTCATGCCTGTCAAGTGCCAGGCACGGTTCTAAGCACTTTGCGTGTATCATTTCATTTAATCATCACAACAACGTTAGGACTTAGGTACTGTGATCATGCTTATTTCCCGGGTGAGGAAACTGAGGCACAGAGAGTCTGAGCAACTTGCCCACAGTCACACAGTGCTTTGGGAGAGCACAGGTGGGTTTTAATGTACAGGAAAACACAAACATTTGTTATCTCTAATCCCACCATGCTAACTGAACTCTTTTCCTCTTCCCCTCCAAATCTGATCCCTAGGCATCCCTTTTCACAAAATGAAAGAGTGATGTAACTCCAGTATCATTTCACATCCTTGCTTACTTGTGTCCTAAGAATTTGCACACACTCTGTCACGTGGCTTTCACAATCAGCGCAGGAGGGCTGCAGATGGAGTAACTGAGACCCAGGGAGGTGAGATGAACTCTCCAAGGCAGCCCAGCAGGTTCCAGGATAGGCCGGAAGGAGAACCAGGTGCCCTGACCCCTGCAGCCTGTGTTCTCTGCGGCCCTGGCCACTTACGGAGCAAGAAAAGCTCAGCCATCTGAAGACACTAGGCAGTTACTGTACAGTCAGTGATGGACAGCGCGGCCCCAATCACACAGCCAGGTAGCTAAAGCCAGGTGAGCGCTGGTGGCCCCACTTTGAAGAGTGAGGAAGTGCAAATGCGTGGGTGGGGTGGGGGTGGGGGCATTTGGAAAAGGGAGGTAGGAACCATCTTACTTCCTCTTCTCCCACTGAATCCCTCCCAATCTTTCACTGAACAAACCCAAGGAAGAAGCAGGGGAAAAACTGGCATTGCAACTTGTAATGAAAAGAAAAAGACTCTGCCTCTACAATTCTGCAGCTTAGCAAACCGGGGGGGGGGGGGGGGGGGGCATCCCCACATCTATAGGCACCCTGCCCGGCCCACCCACAGCCCTCCTCCTACCCTCTTCTCTGCTGGCTTGGAGGTGATGCTAAATCTAGCTCCCTCCCTCCCCAGCCTCCAGCACAAAGCAACCACAGGCAGGGGCAAAGAGGGGCTGGGAGCGGGCTCTGGGGACCCAACCCTGTCCCCCACACCTGCACCCAGGCGGGGGGTGGGAGAACTGTCTGGGATGAATCCAAATGAAATCTTTTCGCCAGAGGAACTGAAGGCAAAATGCCCAAGTACCTTTACGGCAGCATAGGGAGGTACCATTTCCTCGACACCCTGCCCCTGACACAAACCACTGGTTCCCCATTCAAACTTCTCCAGCAGAGGCTTCTCTCTGATACCACCCCCAACGCCCCTTCCCGCCCCCACTCACTTCCTACCTTGTGTCCAGGCCGCCCCCCAACCCCCATTTCCTTAGGGGACAGGATGCAATTAGCATTTTTCTCTCTCCTACAGCCATCTCTCAACTATTTACAGGAGCCACCAGGATAAAAAGAGACAACTTAAAAATAGTTTCCCAACAGCTTTCAGGATGGGGTGGGGTGGGGCACCACGGACTCTTGGAATTTTTTTTCTCTCCTTTTCAAAAGGGAAAATTGCTAGACTCATTTATCTTTTCCAAAGCGTTCCCCAACAGTTCACAGACCGCTTGCCTGGGAGTTCCTCAGGGGAATGGACCAATCCCCCACACCCTCAGTTCCCAGGGCAGGGCTTGTCACCAGCCCCCAAAAAGTGTGGATTCAGTGAAAGCTCGTCAGGGTGCCAGAGCCAGAGCTAAGTAATACGGGCGCCCTGCTCTGCCCTCTTTCCATCACCTCCTGGGCCTCCTTCCAGCCTTCCAAAAACACGAGCCAGTCAACAAAACTTTGGCTTTTCTCTGTGCTTAAAATGTTTCATAATTGAATAAAAAGAATTCAGGGGCAACTACAAACACGACTGAAATGGAAAACATCAGGGGCTAAAATAATTCCTTCCCCATTTTGGTTACTAACATCCCCCAGCAGGGATTGCCAGAGCTGGGGTTTTCCCTATGAAGTCTCACCAAACTCACCTCCTTTTAAAATATTTTCTTTTCTTTTTTTTCAGTTTGGTTAAGGAAGGGATCCAAGCATTCAAACTCATTTTTCAGAGAGCAAAACCATTTGGAAATTATTTCCACGCCATAACCTCCTGGAGAAGGCGGAGTCCACACGCTGAGAAAATGGGGTATCCTTTATCAGCAAGCGAAGGCCAAGGGAGACTCAAGAACTCAGCATTGCAAGGCCTGTCAGGAAATCCTACAGATCCCAGGGGACCAGAGCCTTGATTTTCTCATCCATAAAATGGAGCCACCACAGCCTACCTAGAGGGTAGCTGTACAGTCATTCTCTATATGAAAGTGCCCAGCACACAGCATGGCTCACAGTCAATGCTCTGAAAAGACCCTGTTCTCCTTTCTGTGCTCCACCTCCCCCAGCGGTCAAATGGGAGCGGTTGAGGGGCACCTGAGTCCTTGGTGGGCATTCCTGGCAAAGCTATCAGGAGAGACCGGAGCTGACTGCATGCCTGGCCACAGGGTTAGGGCACCATCTGCCTGGTGAGGCTTTCTTTGCTTTGTGGATTTACTTACCTGGAAAAAGTCTCACAAAATATACACTGCTGAAATCACATGGGGACCTACATTTAACAAATCATGGTGTCTGAAGAGAATGGAACTGCATGGGATCAAGATTTTCGCTGAAGATCACACCTGTACTGCTTGTGCATGGCCCTGGGGGGGAGGGGCTTAGAAGGGAGCTAGGGTTCTTGCATAGAAGTAGGTGAGGGTGAAATTAAGGGAGTCCCGAAAACCTTGTTCTGGAAAGCTGATCCCCCACTGATTTTAGAGAACCTTTCTTCCATCACCCTCTTCCTGCAAATGGAGTGACAAAATAATGTTTCATGCCCAGAGGTTTATTGATTGGCGGTTGCAGAGGCAGAGGAATGGATAAAGTGACCTTAAGAAGCCCTTACGATGGAAACAACCCAAGTGCCAATCAACAAATTAATGGATAAACAAAATGTGGTCCATCCACACAAAGGAATATTACTCAGCCTTAAAAAGGAAGCACTGATATATTCTACAACATGGATGAACCTTGTAAATACTATGCTCGATGGAAGAAGCCAGACACAAAAGGTCCCATATTATTAATAGCCTGAAAGAAGAAAAGTCCATTCCACAAGGGAAATGTCATTTCCTCAACCTCCACAAAAGAAGCCAGAGAAGTGAGGGTGAAGACCGCTGCAGAGCCATGGAGCCAGGCCCCTCTAACTGGGTCCAAAGGGAGGAGCTACTGGGAGAGCAAAACATCTGCGGAAAACCAGCAATACAAGGCCCTCTGACACAAAGGAAAATCTGAAATAACGTTTGCCCCAAATCTCCTGGATCAGGAAAGGAAATGGGAACCATATGCTCCCCACAGCCACCAGAAGGCATGCCAGGAGAAAGTCACCAGTGATCCTAAACAAGTTACTTAGCCTCTCTGAGCCCTTCCATAAAATGGGTTCACAGTGGGGTAAGGGCGACTCTGTGGTCCATGTTAACATCTGGGCCCAAATGCCTTGAAATCAGGCTTGGCCTACCCCACCCAGACCATCACTTTCGCCTAAGAGAGGTGCCTCCCCCCCACCAGCCCATTTTGGATCCAGGCTTAGGCTCTCAAGGAGTCTGCAGAAAGTTTCCTCTGCCAGGTCATCCTGTCTTAGCTCCCTCCCCTCCTTCTCCCATCCAATCTCTACGTTTTAACCCATCCTTCAAGGCTCAGCACAAATGACACCTCCTTCAGGGAGCCTCCTGGATTCAGCCAGCCAGAAAGGATTTCTCCAGAACCCACACTGCCCTCTGCTTCCTTCATTCCCACAGCACTTATTCCTCCTGGGGTTTCTCAACAGGAGCACTCCTGGCATCTAGGGCAGGGCAATTCTCCACGTCTGCCGTGGATTTGGCCTGCTTGCAGGACATTTGGCATCCCCACCTCCTGCCAAACAAAAAACCAGTCATCATTTTGACAACAAAAACTCACCCCCACACTTTTCCAAACACATGCCAGGAAGGTAGGACCACCCTTGATGAGAGCTACTACGTCATTATTAGTAAATATATTTGGTGACCAGCCCATTAACAACCCAGGGAGCAAAGAAAAGCCTATGGTGCTCAGCATCACCACCATGCCTCCTTAGATCTGTGCCCTAATAGGCAGGTTTTGCAAACAAATCTGGACTCAAGAAACTGAGGGTGGCCTAGCAAGGGCTCCTGCTCTAGAACAGGTGGTAGAGTGCAAAGGCTCTAGGACCTAACATACTTGGGCTGGCTGTGTGACCCCGGGCAAGTTACTTAACCTCTCTGAGCCCCTCCATAAAATGAGGCTAACTCCTAGCAACACTGCAGGATTGTTTCAAGCCGCAATCTCCTCATCGCTACAGTGGGGATAAAAATCTCAGCCTCGCAGAATTTTGGTAGTCATTAAATGAGAGAATGCATGCAACACATAGCATAGTATTTAGGGGCTCATCACATGGTAGCTATTTTTATTACAAAAATATGACATGTGCTCTCACCACAAATGGCTGCTTTCTATATAGGAAAGGTTTATGAGCAGCATTATGGAAGGAGGGTCCAGGCTCACCAAGAGGCTTCATTTGCAGAGCATATACACTGTTTATTCTTAAACTGCATGTTTCTGAGGGCTGGTTTGGGTGGAGGGATCTAACTCCCCCAAAGCCCTCCCCCTGTTTGAGCCCTTGCCTCCCCCTAGGGACAAGGGGCACCTATGGGGACAAAGAGCTATCCGCTTCTCTGTCCTCTGGGGGCAGAGCCAGAAGAGGGGAGTAACAAATGGCTGCACAGCGTTAGGGCACATAAAGTTTCTCTGTGTGTGGCTGTGGGGACTACCAGACTGAGAAAGGCAAAAGTTGCCTCTAAGGAACTGGACACACTGAATGTCCCACCCCGAGGCCAGCGTGCCCCCCTCTTCTGACAGCACTGAGTTCCCCGCCCCCCAAACGCCACCCCCCGGGCCCAATCTTCTGGGGGAGACAGGAGGGGCTGAGGTGCACCCTCTCCAGCGGCAAGTGACAGCACCAGGGCAGTTGGCAGAGCTGTGAAAACACCCTGCTTCCCAAACTGGGCAGCGGAGGGGGTGGGAAAGCCAGGAAAAAGCTCGAGGATGGAGCGAGTGAACCGCAAGCACCAAGACCCAATGGTGAGCGGGTAGAGCCCAGAATCCCCTTGCCCGAAGAGTCAGGCAGAGGGTGCCAGTGAAGACACCTACCTCTCTGCATGCCCAGCGTGCTGCGGCCCGAGGTGAATTTAGGTCAAAAGGACCAAGCCTAAGAGGTTCCGGCCGAGAGATGGGGAGGCGGGAGGGGCGAAAGCAAAGAGCCGGCCATGGAAAGGCAGCCTGCGGTCCCCGGCCCCACAGCGGCTGGCCTAGGGTCCTGCCGCCTGGTGTCCATCCCCTCAGGGCCGGGTTTCCCCCAAGACCAGCGAGCGGGGTGCGTAGGTGGGGTGCACCCAGTCCACGGGCCCTCTCCTCCCCTGCGCGCTCCAGTTTCCCCCACCTGTCAAACACGAGGCGTGGGCCTAGGCCGCCTCCAAGATTCCAGGCTGCCCCGGTCCCCGGTGACCTCGGTTCCAAACTCTGGGACCGCCCCTGCCATCCCGGGCCGGGCGCGGCCCAGCCGAGCGGCAACCCCGAGGCCCCGGCACTCCAAGGATGCGGAGGAAGGGGCGCAGGGGACCTCGTCCCCCACGTGGCGGGGAGTCGGGAGACGCACATGGGGACCCCTCGGTGGAGGGAGCACGGGGTTGGCCTCAGGGCTTTGTCTGCGACCCCGGCAGTGGTTCCCCGCCTGCAGAGGCCGAGGGCGCTGACGCTGCGGCGGCTGCTTCCTCTGCCCGCGGCCCGGCTCCCCCCAGCTCACCTGGGCTCCGCGCCGCCGCCGCCGCCGCCGCCGCCGCCTCCCGCGCTCTGCGTCCCCGGCTCAGCTCGGCGCGGCCCCGCGGGCGGCGAGGGCGGGAGGAGCCGCCCGGTCCCGGCTGGGGCGCGACGCCGCCGCGGGCTGCGCGGGGATTGGCCGCAGCCGCTGGAAACCCAGGCGCGGAGCCGCCCCGCCCGCGTCCGCCGCGCGCGGCTCTCGGCGCGCCCCCGCCGCTCGGCCCCGGGGAGGGCGGGGAGGCGGGAGCCGGCGGAGACCAAAGTACCCGCGAGGCGGAAAGAAAGGAGAAGGAAGAAAGGGGAGGAGGCGGAGGGGAGGGGAGGGGAGTGCGGCCCCGCGAGCAGGGAGGTGGGGGAGGCGCCGCGAGGTGGGCAGAGACCCGCCGCGACGCACGGGCGCGGGAGGCTGCGCTGCAACTTTGCCCGGAGGCTGCGCTGCAACTGGGCGCACCTGCCGGGGTTCCCCCCGCGGCGGCCGCGCCACCCTCGGTTGATTTAGCTTAATTTAGCCAAACGCGGGGACTGCAGGGCGGCGGCTGAGTCGCGGAAAGTTCCCCCGAGGCAGCGGCACACCCACTCGGGGAAACCCCCTTCCGCCCCCGCGCTGACACCTAACCGCTGACCACTGCTTAGGGCCCGCAGTAAATGCCGGCGGACCGTGTACCTTCCCCATCCCCACTCCACCTGGTTGTACCTAACGACACGAAACCCAAGAAGTCAGGCTTTTCCCGAAGACTGCTTAGATGCTTGGTGTGAACATTGGAGCCCTTTGGGTGCCCTACTTTGCGGGAGTCTAACTTAAGTGTGTGGATGGCCTCCCAGCGGGGTAACAGCGCTGCAGGGGGGGTGGGGGAGAGAAGACCTACATCAAGGGCTGCCTGACCTGCCGGCTTTGGGTGGTTAAGAAACCCGGTCCTGAACCGGCAGTTACTCAGGGACTGTCTCACCGACCCTGCCAAACAGCCAAAGGGGAATCAAGAGTTGAGAAGGGAGTCAAGGGCCACATTAACTAAAGGTTCAAAGCCCTCCTATCAACTGGGTGGATTTTCAGTGCCCTTCTGTTTGGCTCCTTCCAGGCTGCAGGGGAGTTCCAATTAGGATGACCACCCCGTCCTGATGTTACTCAACATGCAAGCATTTGTTGGGAATAATGAAAACCTGGGGACACCTGCTAAATGATCATCAGGGGACTGGATAAATGAAACGTGTTATAGTCATTTGATGGATGTTGTAAAGTTTTTTGCCTTTTATTGATAAATTGATTTGAAGCAAATGGCAAAATGTTAACAATTTTGAATGGTGGATGCTTAGTTCTGTATTTTTCTATTTTCTCCCCAGAAATGTGTACTAGGTCTGATGGGGGTATTTTGAACATTTCTGACTCTATGACAGGGATCAGCAAACTTCTGTAAATGACCACATAGTAAATATTGTAGGGTTTGCGGGCATATGGTGTCTGTTGTAGCTACTCTCTGCCATTCTAACAGCCACAGACAAAAGTAGATGAATGGGCATGGCTGTGTTCCAATAAAACTTTATTTACAACACTGAAAGTTGAATTTCATATAATTTTCATGTGTCCCAAAATACTGTTTTCATTTTTCTTCAACCATTTAAAATGTATAAGCCATTCTTAACTAGAAAGCCATATAAAAACAGGTGGCATGCCAGATTCAGCCCATGGACAATAGTTTGACAACCCATGCTTTACTAAAGAAACCAAATAGATATTGGTTGATGTATTTTCCTGTGACTTGTTAAAATATACAACTCCATATGTTTATATCATATTACTAAATTGCCTGTTTTATTAGAACACTAGCTAACAGGCAGGAACATAGATATAAGTACAGCTGTGTAAAGTTAGAAGCCAATTATGAGAATGGTAAGAAAGTACCCATTCAAATCCTAATTCTAGCCCATAATCGACTTCTTTCTGGAAGAAGTTCCTGAAATGCTGTGACCCAGGCCCTCCTTGCCCTCTTTCATCTCCTGTAGCAAGGCCATACCATTTATCTGATGCTCAGCCACTGTGACTTTTTTTTATTTATTTATTTTTATTTTTTTTTAATTAGTTTCAGGTGCACAAGACAAAGCAAAACTTAGACGTTTATCATTTATATCCCTCACACTGTGTGAACCCCCCTCCCCCCGCCACTGTGACTTCTTTATTCTTGACTCTTTACTCATGCATTCTGACTTGCCCAGAGCTATACAATCCTGTAGTAAAGGTAAGTACCACATCTGAAGCGTTTACCTTCCACACTGTGTGAAAGCAGTGACTGTGGAGTCAGATAGGCCTAGTTCAAATCTCAGCTTGACTAGTTACCACCCGGTGGCCTTGGATAGTGACTTTGGTTTCATCAGCTGTTGGATGGGGATAATAAACCTAGCTCACAGGCTCGGCTTGAGGTTTACATACAATTGTGTGCGAAGATAATAGCTCAGTGCCTGGCACATAAGTGCTCACAGGTGCTATTAATATACTTAGCACAGAGCTAAAAACCCCATCAACGATGTGCCTTTCTTATTAAAGTGAATTAGAACAAAGCAGAGAACATCACAATTGCCTTTCATTGATATTCCGCCCTTCTTGTGATACGAATCATCCCTCTCAAGGAGACCATTTTCTTAGAGATATGAAAATAAGAATTGTTTTTTTTTTGCTTTTTGAGGTTTCTCCCCCAAGAATATCAGAAAAACTTATTCTAGGCAAACAGATTTTGTTGTGCCAACACAGATTGCCAAGAAAATAAGTAAACAAAGCATCTGAGTCTTTTTAAGAAAAGTTGGACAGTACAGGGAAGGGGCTGAAAAGACCAAGATTTTTAAATTATCTCAGCCATTAGGACAGCATCCTCAGCTCCTGCCAAGGCTTTGTCTTCTCCTTTCTGAACTGTTCTGTGTTCCACTCAAGTTGTTCACTGAAAGGTTCCACCCCCCAAACCTTGAAAATCCAGGTAGAAATGTCAGGATTAATCACACTGTGTACTTTAGTTGTTAAGTTCTTTCCCATTCAACAGAACAGTAGAAAAATGCTGGGGGGAAAATAGACCCTGAGCAGTTTCCATTCAGCAGGCAGTGAATATGTTTGTTAGTCCCCCAAATTAACAACAAACAGCATGAAAGGGGAAGTCAGGGGCTGGGGCAGAGACGAAGTTCATTTGTCTTAGATGTACCGTTAAGAAAGAACAGAATTAGTGTAACCACTCAAAAACATAAGGACAAAATTTGAAACACTCTGAACCGGTAGAAGTAGTCAAGGTACGTAGGTGAACACAACAGCAGTCTGGTGATGAGAAAGGAGGTCGGGCAGCCTGTCACACAGGGAAAGAATCCTGACTGGTCCTTACTGGTGGGGGCTGGCGCAGGCCAAATCTCTGGGGCTCAGCTTCTTTCTTATCTGTAAAATGGCATTTAGCTTACAAGCATTGGAGACGGTAGGTGGGAAGTTTCCTAGCACTGTGTCTGGCCAATATTGGGCACTAGATAATGCACAAATGACAACTGAGATGATCAATTATGTGTTCCACAAACTGAAAAAAAAAAAAATCACAATAACAGTGCAGTACTTCTCAAAACTCAGGGAACAGGTAGCTCTAGGGTAAAGCACCAATTACTAGGTTGGATTCCCAGCTCTGCAACCTCAACCTACTCATTATGTGACCTTGGGGGGAGCAAATCACTGAACCTTCTTATTCCTGTTTCTACATCTGTTAAATGGGATTAATGCTTATTGCCTATCTCTTAGGATTGTAATGAAGATTAAATGTACCTAAATAACTTACAACAGGGCACACTGTGTTATTTGTTCCCACCTGCCCCAGGGCTGGAAAAACACTCAACACCAAATCTTCTAGGTAGAGTTCCCACCTTGCCAAGCCACTGGCTCAGGTCACCATAACTTTCTTCTCTTCCTCTTTGGCAGTGTACCCCAAGATCTCAAGCATAGACCCAAATGCCCACTGGCTATTTAGCTGCAATTCTTTCACTAAACCCTTTCCCTGTTTAACCAAATCATCAATTTTTAAACCCCTACATTAAACCACCCATAATTGTACATCTGACTCTCCCTTCCCCCACCAAATGCTCCACCAGGAAAAAAGCCAATTATCTGTAACCCAGACAGTTCAGAGTTTGGGGGTCACTCTGTTTCAAACTTGCCATTTAACCCACGATTCCTTCCAGGAAGAGATGGGCCCCAGACAACAAATCTGTCGCAGGTAGCAGGTAGCCACAGATTTTTTTATTAGCTTTGGATTCAGTCCTTCCAGGATAAGCTGAGAGCAGGGTGCAGGCTGGCTTCACAGGTGTGCAACCGGCATTTGCACAGGGCTCTATGCTTAGAAGGGCCCCCTACCTGGTGTAAGGCTCTGCTTAATATATAGGCCTTGTATTTGCACTTTGCACTTGTCCTACAAATGATGTAGCCAGGTTTGACGACTTCTGGTTTTTAATGTTGATACCTGAGGGGTCAGCTGAGCAACTCTGTCCCATCTCCCGGACCTTCTTACACTGAGGCAGAGTGATTAAGATCACTTCTTACATTCAGAAGGATCTTAGTTTAAATACATTGACCAAAAATGACATCAGGTAAAATAATGTATTTGGAAGAATAAAAAGAAACTGATAATGTGGCAACTTCCTGGGAGGAAGAATTACTTGTTTACTATACAGCCTTTAAGAATATTTAATTTTTACCCTCTACATATATAACCTTTCAAAGAAATTTTAGGAAAAATTTTTAAACATCAACATACCAATTAGTGTCTCTTATCTTTACCTTGTATCACTTGTTTCCCGAGCAGCTGTCTTGGCTAGCAGACGCACCCTAATGAGTGGGAGTTGTTTTACACTGTTTCAAAGAGCTTTGGAGATAAATGATTTTTCATCAGAAGGTTTGAATTTAACAAAGAGCCAATGATAGAAGCTGCAAAATTTGGTTGGTGTATTGTCAGTTTTGAGATTTTTCCATGAACAATCAAGGATAACGTTAAGTTCTTGAACAAAGCAATAACCAGCTTCTGCTTAATTGCAGCACTGAGATATGTCAATTATATACACTGTTTGAGTGGTGGCATCCATACACCTCTGAGCTTCAGACGCTTTCTTAATTTATAATCACGTTATTCATGATGAATTTCTAGACTTAAGGTATCGTCGTCCCCCATTTATATAGTTAAATACAGAAAAAAATATACTCATGCAGAAGATACAAGAAAGCCAACACCTCAAAAGTGATTGAAATATGCTTTCTGTCATTGATTCAAAAACCATGAACAGAGCTTTTTCTTTTAACTCCAGTCCGGGATCAACACGTACTCACGAGCACGCACGGGTCCACAAGCACCATGCGATCCAACAAGGCGGTGATGCTTCAGAAGGAAATTCCAGCCGCAGGGAAACCTGCGCTGACCCCTACAGAGATCTACTGCTGCCCAAAGGGGTTTTGCCTGAGCATCTGCGTAAACGCATTTACATAATGAAGGAGGGTACGCACAGTTTCTACTAAGATACTGGCAATTTTGCCCAGAAAGAACATAATCTTTAATACTTACACTAACGGCGGTTTATTAACAAGAAGTTGGTGTCCTTTGCCATCAAAAGGAAAAGGGAGAACAAAACAAATATGTATATTCTAGCAGCAAAATAAGACAAACGAATCAGAATGCAGTTTATTGACAAGACAGACACCAAACACATCATTTATGTGGAAGGAGGGAGTGTAAACAGTCCAAAATCTTATACTCTGCACAGTGGCCCAGCGTCGCGTTCTCTCTAGAGATGATTTATCAAGGGCACCCCGTGAGAGGGCAGTTCCTGATGCAGCTGCCGGAAGAGCATTGCACATCGGTTCCTCTCCTGCGTCTTCCCCAGGGTGTGGTAGAGTCTGGCCTGGAAGTAAACGACGTCTCTGATTTGCTCTTTGCAGTCGACCTTTGCAAAATAGTTCTTGGCTTCGTTGAGGTTCTCAATGGCAGCCTCCAGAGCTGATGCAAAGTGGGGGAAAATACCACGTTTTGACTCAACACTTCACATTGAGTTTACAAAACTTGATATCTACTTTTATTGACTTAACATACGCCAGAGACCTTTATATTCAATTCTATGAGAAGAAAAAAATACACTACAGTAAGGCTAATAAAGGTCTTTAATCCTGATTTCCAGCCCTGTGCCTGGTTCTATAGGGTAAATAACCATTCATTTGCCTTCAACCTTTGTACCAAGCATGCACGTGAAAGCATTTGAAATGCCACGTGAAACTTGAACATAGAATTTCTTTTTCTGGGTCCTACATTTCTGAAGTTTTCTGTGCTAGTATTGCCGAACAACCTTTGTATGGCTTCCTACCTTCCGCTTTCTTCGATGGATCATAGGAAGCAGCTGAAGCCACCTGGCACTTGGCCACCAAGAACATGGCACGGCCCTTGTCCAGGACAGCTCCGTCAGCCAAGATGGGCTCAATGGCCATGTGGAGAAGACTTAAGGCCTGTTCTGGGATTCCAAGGATGAGCTGAAAAAGAAACATGGTGGTACTGTACACACCCACACCCACTGCCCACGACAGGAAGGGCTTCCTTTCTGGCTCTTTTCTCCTGAAGGGCCATGTCTGGCTTACCTTCTCCCTGATATGCATTCTATTCAATGTACTACACTCTTAGAAAATACAATGTGTGACATCAGACTTCAGACTACAACAGATATAGTAGGGAATAGTTATTCACACTATGGAAAGGTTTCTGTCTTTACAAAAAGATTCAGCACCAAAATCCTTTAGATTGGTGATTCCAAAGGGTCGAACTAGCTGTGTAGAATCACTGGAGGAAGGGAACCCCTAAGAAAATATCTCAAAAGTATATAGTAAAAGAAACAACAGGGAATTAAATTGGTACACTAGAAAATATCGATTTAACACGCAAGAAAGCAGTAATGGAGAAACTAAGGAACAAAATGTAAGACATATAGAAAAAAATAACAAAATAGAGTAAGTCCTTTCTTATCCATAATTACATTAAATGCAAATAGATTAAACTTTCCAAATAAAAGACAGAGATTGGCAGAATAGATTTAAAAAATGATCTAACTATACACTATCTACAAGAGACTCACTTTAGATTAAAAGACATGAATAGGCTGAAAGTAAAAGGATAGAAAAAGATACCCCACGCAACAGTAACCAAAAGAGAGCTGGAGTGACTACACTAATATCAGACAAAATAGACTTTAAGTTAAAAACTGTTACAAGAGACAAAGAAGGACATTATTGCTGATAAAAGGGTCAATTCATTAAGAAGGTACAATTATAAATATAAGAAGTAAAAACTGACTGAAGAGAGAAATAGAGTCCAGCAAATAACAGTTTGAGAGTATGATACTCTATTTTCAATAATGGATAGAATGAGCAAGGAAATAAAAGACTTGAACAACACTAGAAACCAACTAGCCCTAATAGTCATCTATAGAGCACTCCACCCAATAACACAATACACATTCTTCTCAAGTGAACGTGGAACATATTCCAGGACAGATTACATGTTAGGCTACAAAGCAATACTCAATAAATTTAAAATGACTGAAATCACACAGTGTTATCTTCTCTGACCACATGGAATGAAGTAAGAAGTTAGCAACAGAAAGGAATCCAGAAAATTCATAAATATATGGAAATTAACCAATACAACCTTAAATAACCAATGGGTCAAAGAAGAAATCACAAGAGAAATTAGAAAATACTTTTAGATTAACAAAAACACAACATACCAAAACCTACAGGATGCAGTGAAGGAAATTTAAAGCTGTAAAGGCATACATTTAAAAAGAAAGTTCTCAAAATCAGTAAGCTAAACTTCCACCAATCTAGAAAAAGAAAAACCCAAAGCTAACAGAGGCAAAGAAATAATAAAGATCAGAATGAACATAAACAAAACAGAGAGTAGAAAAATAGTGAGAACCAATGAAACTGAAAGTTGGTTCACTGAAAAGACCAAGAAAATAAACATTTAGCTATACTGACCAAGAAAAAAAATAAGATCCAAATGACTAAAATCAGGAATGGAAGTGGGACTTAGCAATCTTATAGAAATAAAAAGGATTAGATAAGCATACTATGAACAATTGTATGCCAACAGATTAGATCAATTATATGAACAAATTTCTAGAAAGACACAGATTACCAAAACAGACTCAAGAAGAAACAGAGTATCTGTAGAGACCTATAAATAAAGAGATTGAATCAGTAACCAAAAAAAATTCCAACAAAGAAAAGCCCAGGATTAGATGGCTTTACAGGTGAATTTTACAAAATGTTTAAAGAATTAGCATCAATCCTTCTCAAATTATTTCAAAAAATAGAAGAGGCCAGTATTTGTGAGGTCATTATTACCCTAATACCAAAGCAAAATAAAGCTATCATAAGAAAACTATAGACCAATATCCCTTATGAATATAGAAGCAAAAACCTTCAACAAATACTAGCAAACCAAACCCAGCAAGCATATTAAAAGGATCATACAGCATGACCAAGTAGGATTTACCCCAGGATTGCAAGTGCAATGTACAAAAATCAATCAAGTTAAACAGAATTATCATGTTAGTAATTCCATTCCTAAATGCACCCAAGAGAAATGAAAACAGATATTCATACAAAGACTTGTACATCAATGAACCGCTATTCATAATAGGTGGAAACAACCCAATTGTCCATCAATCAATGAATGGATAAATGAAATGGGTATACATCATGGAGTATTATTCTGTCATTAAAATGAATGAAATACGGACACACACTACAACATGAATGAACCCTGAAAACATTACACTAAGTGAAGAAGTCAGACACAAAAGGCCAGGTATTGTATGATTCCATTATATTAAGTGTCCAGAATAGGGAAACCCATAGAGACAGAAAGTAGATTGGTGGTTGCCAGGGGCTGGAGGGAGGGGGAATGGGGAGTGACTGATTAATGGACATAGAGCCTTCTTTTGGTGTGATAAAAATATTCTGGAATTAGTGTAATGGTTACAAAACACTGTAGATATTGTAAATTAGTCTATATTTATAGCTATTAACATATATCTATATGTAGGTATGATATAGATGTTCTAAAATCCACTGAATTATATACTTTAAAATGGTTAAAATGGTAAATTTTATGTTATGTAAATTTTATCTTAATTAAGAAAAAGAAAGAATTATTGCGGAAGCCACTAAGGAAAACAGATTTCTAGGTTCCACCCCTAGAGTTCTGACTCAGTAGTTTCGAGGTAAGGCCAGGTAAATATTTTTTAAATTTCCCAATAATTCTGATGCACGGTTAATTTGGGGAACCTCTGCTTTAGTTAGTAAATTCCTCCAGTGAGTTCGAAAAGCATTCATTCAATAAATATTAAAAGCTTATTATATGCAGGTCCTACGAGGTACCACGGGATACAGTAGGGAAAAAAACAAGAGTCCCTTCTCTCGTGGTCTTTTGTTTCTACAGAGGGAGATAGAAAACAGACATAAAACAATTTAATTTTCAAAACCTTCTAGTGAACATATGACTTCCTCATTTCTTTTTTCTATTCACCCCCTTGTTAAATGCAACACGGCTCTGGGCCAGCTAATCATTACTACAATGCAAGTGGCCCCCAGGAAGAGGCAAGTCTTCCTTACAACACGCAGCCTGGTGAAGCCAGTACCACTGGGAGGTGTCAGGCCTGTCACCACATTCACAACTCCAGACTTCTGTGGACAGCTTGCCATGGAGACCACATTCCCAGACTTCAACATTGAGAAGTGAAAGCGCACCATTCTCCTTTTCAAAACCAAAACGTAGTAACAGACTTGCCAGTTCTGGACTACAAATATGTGCTATAAAAACAGAGATCAGCTTACCTGGGCAAAAGCCAAGTTCAGCACTGTTTCGGAGGCCAAGTACTGCAGCCGGTACTCCTTGGCGAGGGCCAGAGCCTGCAGGAGAACGGGCAGCGCGATGGTGGGGGAGGAAGACCGCCGGTACAGCTCTGCCACGGACAGCAGGACACTGCCCCAAAGAGGAAGACACAGGATGAGAGGAGCCACCACAAAGTACGTCGGTAGGTGAGACGAGGAGACACCTCTCTTACCTGATCACCATTTCTGTGTTCCTGATTTTCTGACAATGAATCAACAATTTTTGTAAAAGCTTGTGTGCCTCCGACATTTGGTTCTGAGCTTGTAGTACAATTGCTTTTCTGACAGAGAAACAAAGTACACGTAAGTGGTTATGCTGAGGTTTTGCAAGGGTTATAAGTATAGTCACTGTTAAGATTAGAATCCCTATTTCCTCAATTAGACTCCCAAAGGGAAGAACTGTGCCTGACAGGATTTTTGTTAAAAGAGGGGGGGAAAAAATTTTTTTTTTAAACACACACACACACACACACACAGTCTGGAACTATGGATATCAGAATGTTAATGATTATCTCTGGGTGGTACTTATTTTCTCCATTTGCTTATCTATATTTTCTCATTTCCTGTAATAAATACATAGTAAATGGAAAAAAGTTTTGTCCTAAGCTAAAGCTATTATAATAAATCAATCCACACAGAACAAGTTAGAATACAGCCATCTGAGAATGTCTGGGTTGGAGTTTTCCAAGTTTCTTACCTATATACACCCTCTACGCTGTTGAGAGCTGTGATTCCTGTAACGAGTGAATCAGCCAAATGATATTTGCCATCATTCATTGCTCTGTCAAACTGTATTTTTTGATCACATAGCATCCATAACTAATAAGAGAAAAACACAATTAGGGACAAAATGGCAAGTGTTCACCTCATTATTCAACAGAGAAAAAACGTACTCTGGCTTGCTTAGCAAATATCTTTACAATTCACACACATTCCTTTTTGTTTGCAATTTAAAAAAATATTTTTAAATATTTCAGGTATGTGAAAAAGTACTAAGAATAAAATAACAAACACATGTATGCCAGTCATCAACTGTCAAATCACGTTTTGCTTTATCCGCTTCAGATACTATTTCACGTACTATTGGAGTCCTTTACAAATTTCTTTTTCCAAAGCATGCTCTTGATTTGGTATTTATCATTCATGTTCTTATACTTTTACAACATATACACTTAGCCTTAAACAATATACCGTATGATCTTGTATGTTTTTAAATTTTGTGTAAATAAATAACGTCATACTGTAAGCATCCGCTGACAACTTGCTTTGAAGCTCAACGTTATTTTGGGGGATGTACACGTTAATAGAAGAACTTCTACTGCATTCCTGTTCACTGATGAATGGTTTTCAGTTATATTAACACACGACTGCTTTTCTATTGTGCTGATGGGCACATAGGTAGTACGGATTTTTCACTCTTCTGAATAGTGCTGCAATAAACATTTTCGTACACCTCTCCTTGTGCAAGAGTCTGTCTCGGGTGTACAGCAAGCAGTGGAAATGCTGGGCTGTAGGACAGACACTTCACTTAACATAGTGCCCATTTGCTCTTCAAATGGGTTGTCCAGTTTACACTCCCACCAGTAGTGTAATGACATTACTCGTTGCTCCACAACCCCACCAACAATTGGTATTGTTAGATACTTCCCTTGTGGCCAATCTGATGGGTATAAAATATCTCATTATTGTTTTAATTTATATTTCCCTGACCACCAACCAGGTTAAGTATCTTGTTACATATTTATCAGCCATACGTGTTTTTTTCTGTAAACTGTGAATTGTCTTTTTTTTTTTTTTTACTGTGCACTATCTGAAAAAATAGCTAGAACTGTAACCCAAACTACTGCATTGCAATAGCACCACCACAGAGCCACACTTCATCTTTGGGTGCTATCTGACACCCTATTTGCATACTGCCTTTCACTCTGGGTACTCTGAATTCAGATCCCAGCATAGTTCACATGCAGATGGGCACTCATGTCGTATCCAATGAGGGGGAGACAACAACCCATGTGAATGGCAGCCCCAGCGACCAGCAGGAGGAGATACCAGGCCAAGGTCGCTTATGACTTTAAATTCCCTAACCTACTGAAGACTAAACTTGGTAAGGGGAGGAAGAGAAAGAGGCCCCTTGCAACAGTTTTCTCAGCCCCATCAGAGATAAAAAACCACTGCAATCAGGAACAGAGGGCCTAGGAGTCCTTTATAAAGTTCATTCCTTCTGGGTACAACATGTTCCCAAAAGGTCATTCAGTTTGGGGAGGAAAAGATTAGAGTTGCCAAGTATTGAGACAAAATAACAAAACGAGACCTTATTCTCCAGCTATCAGAACGACACTGATGATGTCTTTTCTTATTCCCACACAGTTAGAGACACAACAAATACTAATTTAGAATTACTCAGACGGGAAGAAAAAAAGTACCCTACTTGAAATCTTTTCTCAGAGTTTATTTCTCAGCCTTTCAGAAGACAGCTTATAATAAAAAGTCTTTTGAGAAATAAATCCATTGCCATGCAAGACAGGTTACCTGGGCATGCTGACTATTGGGTGGGAATCGCTCCCTCAGGTGCTTCAGCACTTCTGAAGCTGCAGCGAAACAGCCCTAAACAGAAAGACGAGATGTGATGAGCACACTTGGGTTGAAACCACACCTGCTGCACCACGTGCAGGATGCAGATATGACTCATCCATTCTTGGAGCAGAACCTGGAAGACACTAGGCAGAGACCGTCAAGTATCAAAGGGCTTTTTTTTTAGGTTCTAATATATTTTATCTGTTAAGTTACTCATGTAATATGTATTCACTCTAGAAAAAAAACTCATAAAATACATGTAAACAAGAAAGAGACAAATTACTTTCAACCTCACCAAAGAAAATCATAGTTGATGTTTTGGCACACATCCTTCTAGACTTCTTTTATGAACATAAATATAAAACATACAGATATTCCAAAAGTAGATATACATACAACTTTTGTAAATTGCCTATAACACTGTTTACCACACGGTAAGCACTCAATAGTTTCTCAATGAAAGAAATCTTTCCAGTGTTAGTAAATACAAATCTGTATCATTATAATATTTATTAGGTAAATAAATTATGGCATACCAAAATAATCTCATAGTTCGGGATATTTTGGTTGTTTCTGATTTTTTTCATTTTAAAAAATGCTACAATGACTATCTTGGTGCATATATCTTTGCATGGTTGTCCAAATGTTTCCTTAGGATAAAAACTTAGAAGTTGAATTGCTAAGCAAAATGACAGGCACTTGTAAGTGCTTTGATACATATTACTAATTACTCTCCAGAAAAGTATAAGCACTTTCACATCAGCACTCTATGCTTTCTCCTCCCCTGATACTTAAGCATCTTGGCCTGTTTGGTGAAACTGGTATTTCACTGCATTAATTTGAATTTAATGACCAAATTAAAAAATTTTTCTTTTTTTTTGGCCATTTATGCTTTTTCTGTGAATGCATGTTCGTGCCTTTTTTACA
The DNA here is from genome assembly GCF_036562045.2 of Rhinolophus sinicus. NCBI lineage: Eukaryota > Metazoa > Chordata > Mammalia > Chiroptera > Rhinolophidae > Rhinolophus > Rhinolophus sinicus. Next base: position 33,842,672 of record NC_133765.1, read on the forward strand.
CTCTTATATTGTTGGGATGTTCGTGTTCACTTTATTGACTCCCAAAGCTTTTCAGTTTGTTCCAAGCTTTGATCAGGTCATGTATCTTCTGTCTACACAGAAGCTCAATTAGACTGCAAGTGAACTTCTATTTGAAGTGGAAATTACATTGAATTATAATAAGAGATCATCAATCTCTTTCTTCTTGTGATTTTAACTGACCAATCCTGCCAATTATTTTCATGACTGCCATGGGGAGGGGGCACATGGACCCAGATGGGTTGTCGTCAGTCAGGCCGGGTAGAGAGAACAGTGTGCATGCTACATACCCCCCGCCCCACCCCCAAACATTCCCACTGAAGCCTGCCATTGCTGAGGCTAGGAGAGGAATGACACATGATGAACCAGAATTACGCAGAAAGAGCAACCGGGGCGGTACTTCCTCCGGGCTGCAGGAGGAAGCTCGGAAACTGCAGTTCAGTTTAACTTGTATAATTAAAACTGACAGTCATCAGCCCAGTGGGTGTATCTACAGGGTTGATGTTCTAACATAGAAAGGTCTTTCTAAGGCAGGTTAAAGAAAGGGGTGAAATAAATTGAACTAAAATAAAGAGGTCACTGACTATCTTTTGTGCAATTAAAACATTCCCTAACACATCCGGCCATTAGAGCCAAGCAATGTTAGGGTTAGCAGGTTTTTCACATAAGCCCAGAGATGAAAGGGGGATGAAGACGGAAATATTAATATAGATCCAAAGAACACAGTTACTTTTCAAGGTCTTATTCCCAGGAAAAAAAATCACAGAACAATAGGCCTTAGAGAAAAGTTTCAAGACTAAAGAATTTGGCCAAAACAAGATTTCTCTAGAGGACTTTTCCGTTCCAACAGAAAAAAAAAAAAGGATTTCTACTGTACATAACTTAAAGAGAACTGAATGAAATTATTCCACTGTTTAAAGTTAGGGTCAGTGGGGAGAATCCAACTTCAAAAAGTCACATGGGATCCTTCAAATGGGTGAACTATATGGTATGTGAATTATGTCTCAATAAAACTGTTGGGAAAAAAGTCGCATGAGGCTCACACCAAATACCTAACTGAAAGTTCACTGACTCATCTGTTACCACGTCACCAGGCCAGGAAAAGAAGGATGTCCAAGTGGTTCCAGTGCCATTAAGAGGGGGGAAAAACCAAGACAGTGATGAACATGAACATTCCTGGAGAAACACAAACAGCAAGCACAGCTGGCTGGCCTGCTGCTTTGAGGTCAGAAAGCGAGGGTGATACTCCCCAGTTCCAGGAAGAAAAGGCAGCTGAAGGTGCGTTCGGAACCCACCAGCTGGAGCGCACCACCTGCTGTTTACACAGCGACCTACAGGACTGCAAAACGCTAACATATAAGGGAGACTTCTGAAAGGGGTGGACACACACAAAGCTCTTTAGGCTACAGATTAGGGAATGCTGCGTGTTCTGATGCAACCTAAAAACAATGGATACTACCACAAAGATGGAGAAAAATAACACGAGCAAGGAAACGTACTTATAGCAAGGCAGTGTTTAGTGGGCGAGAGGGCTTAGCTAAGAGTTTCCCTGACCTCTTGCCCATGAAAGGACAGAGAGAGCCTAGAGCAGCATGAGACCCTTTAATCAATCCCCTATAAAGAGAACCATGTAAAACTACTTGGGCTCTAAGTCAAGGTTATGTCCAATTCCCACTGTCCTTCTTGAAGTCGATCAGACTTGGGTTGAAGCCCTGACTGATATGTACTGATTATGGATATAGGACTTAGCTCCCTGGATCTTTTCTCTTGTTCTATGAAATAGGGATAATAATAAAGCTGACCTCATGGGGCTATTATAAGGATTCAATAAGATAATATATTTGAAAAACTAAGCACAGGGCCTGGCACAGAACAAGTTCATAACAAACACCAGATATTATCATTTTAGCAATCCTTTTATTACGCTCCCCTCTCTCCTGTAAACAGAGCTCTACAACCAGAAACTTCAAAGACTCCTTTTTATTCCACTTGTCACATGGAAACAGCTGACCTATTCCCTTCGCTGACGCCAAAAGGAATCCAAGTTCAACAAACTTTGCAGACCCCACACCCAGTCCATTTCCAATGGTTCGGGACTGCACCCTTTCCACCTCCTGCATCCAACCAGGCCTGGACAAGACACGACCAGTGCTTTTCTCAGGCACTGGAGGAGAAAGCGCAGAGCCTCCATTGCTGTGGAAGCGCTCTGGCCCGGCCCGCCTACCTGCTCCGCGTGCAGCTCCGCGAGGTGGCAGAGCGCGACAGCGAACGACTCTGTGTTGTTCTGCTGCACGCCCGCATTCACCGACTCCAGGCTGTTCATGCTCAACAACATCTGGGCCTGCTGCAGCGCCATGGTGCTGGGCGAGGAGACGGCGGGGGCACCCATCAGTCAAGGGACCCAGGCCGCGTCCCCCCACCTCCCCACGCCCCAGTTATCTTCAGTGGAAATGGGAGGAAGTTAAGGCCCTCTGCCAGCTCTGGTTTCGTGCGAGCAGCTGCCTCCGGGCGCCAGCTCTCCTGCCCTCAGGACTAGCAGAGCCCTGGATGTGTGGCACCAAAGGAAACAGGCAGGGGTTACGCACGACTTGGAGCTCTGAGCTCCAGACGCCCCACCGCCTCTGGTTTCCCATGGTCACAGCATGTTCATTAGTTTTCACGGGTAAATTCGGCCCCGATGCCACCCTGGCACCAGCTGCTCCCGCAGTATAAGCTGTGGCCAGCGTCCGCAGCTGTTTCAGACCACACTGTGCCAAAAAATTATCTCAAGTACAAAAACAAGACTGGCACACTAGGCACTTCCTTTCATGATGGAATTCCTACAAACAGCAGATTGTCAGGTGAAAGGTGAGGTAAGTGACAGGGCTCCAGGATTAAAACTCTGGTTCAGAAGTTTACTTCCAGGCTAAATGGAAACTAAACACAAGGCTACAGACATTCATTCCAGAGAACACACCTCAGTTAACAGGGAGCAGCTTTCTTTACATAACAGTTTTGGGGCTCAGGGGATGCTCAGCTTCAGCGACCACAACCCATGCCTCCTGCGAACAGGAAGAGGGTCCTATCTCAGAGCGCAGGGCAGTGATTGGAGTCAGAGGGCCTGGCTTTGAGTTCCGGCTCTGCCACTTAGTCAGCACAATGGTGATTCTGGGCAGATGAGATGTGTGAACTTTGGTTTATCCATCTCAGAGCGGACATCACCCACCAGTTATCTCAGAGCAGTGAGGAGTAAATAAGAACAGGGTGGGGCAAAAACTCTGCAAAGCCTGTGCAAAGTACAATAAATGTTTTGAAACTATAAAGCACTGTCTTTACTCCCCTGCATGAACCACTTCCATCAAAGGCGGAAACACTTGTAGGTTTGGTCTCTCACAGAACCAGTCTGCCAGCCCGTTTGTCTATAAAAGGGTTCACAGCGCATGGCCTTGACCCTGCGCCTGAAGACCCACCTGCGGCCGTACAGCCTCCAGATGGCAGTTTTCTGTGCGATGCTGATGTCAATGAGCTCCGACAGGCTGTGTTTCCAGTGCAGGAGGTCGGAGTCCTTCAGGGCATCCATCAGTTTGTTTGCTGTCTTCCCAGCAAAAGCCCTCTGCTGAACTAGGGACTGTATTCCCAGGGAGGCGAGGTACTAGGCGGACAGACACACCCATGGCCCAAGACAGAGATCACACAACAGAATTTGTTCTTCAGAATTTCACATATTTTACATTGTAGCACATGCACAGTGACAGCACTATTTAAAAGGAAAGCACCTAGAGCCTGATCCTGACCCACAGAGCTGCGTTCCTGCACTGTGCTCCAGTTCCTAGTATACTGGCAATAGCCAGGGCTTTGACATGAAATGGACCTGAGCTTAAACATTGCCTCTGCCATTTACTATGTGACCCGGAGCCAGTCACTTTGCTTCTTAGCCAAGCCTCAGCTTCCTCATCTGTAAAATGGCATCAAACCTATCATACAGAATTGCTGTGAGGATTAAAATGAAATCATATGTCAAACAGTGCCAGGCATATTATGTATTAGGAGATTTAGAAAGGATGCCTATTATAAGCATAATTATCTTCTCATTAACTTTTAGTAAAATTTTCAAGGATGAAAACTCAACTAAAAAACAATCAGCTTAAATCCATAACAAAAATTGTACTTAAGAAGTCTACCATTTATTTTAAGGAGCCACTTACTTTTGTCACTACAACTAATTCTGTACATAAAACTTTCCTTTTCCAGAAATGAGTCCAGTGGACAATTTACAAATTTGAAAAGCATATACTTTAAATTATTACATACAATTACTTTCATTTTTACTGGAATTTGTTGCAAACAGATGCTTAAGCAGTCCCACTGCCTATAGTCGTTTTCAGTAGATGTTTTTGAGACAGAATAAGGTTCTTTGTGCAACAGTAATCTAGACTCACTATTCCTTCACATATAGAGACTATGCCCTTCCGATGCCCCTCAGTATTTGTCATCGAGGACTGTAATTCAGGTCCTTCCCTGTCACTAGGACGAATCTGCCTATCAGGTTTACTGGTGCCTGGCTTTGTTTATTGTTAAAACAAGGATTAGCAAACTTGTGCTATAAAGGGCCAGATAGTGAATAATTTAGGTTTTGCAGACCACATTTTATCTCTATTGCTATTCTTTATTGTTTTCTCCCCCAACTGTTTAAAAATGTAAAACCCGGGGCGGATGGGTGGCTCAGTTGGTTAGAGCCCGAGCTCTAGGCAACAGGATTGCCAATTTGATTCCCACATGGGCCAGCGAGCTGTGCCCTCCACAACTGGAGTGAAGTCAATGAGCTGCCGCTCAGCTCCGGGTGTAGAGATGACTCAGTTGGTTGGAGCGTGGGCTCTCAATCACAAGGTTGCCAGTTTGACTCCTCTACTCCCGCAAGGGATGGTGGGCTGCGCCCCTTGCAACTAACAAGGGCAACTGGACCTGGAGCTGAGCTGCACCCTCCACAACTAAGACTGAAAGGACAACAATTTAACTTGGAAAAGTCCTGGAAGTACACACTGTTCCCCAATAAAAGTCCTGTTCCCCTTCCCCAATAAAATCTTTAAAAAATAAATAAAATAAATTTAAAAATTTTAAAAAAAGTAAAGCCCATTCTTAGCCCAAGAGCCATACATAAGCAGGCTGTGAGCCAGATTTGGCCCAAAGGCTGTAAAGTTTGCCAATCCCTGGTTTGAAATCAAGCCTTTCCTGAAATTTTTCTAATATGTGAAAGTTAACGTGGCTCAATAAACTAAAAAAAAACAAAAAACCCAAAAACTCATCAAATTGATAAATGGAACTTTCACAGGTGTTACCAGGATAAAGGGAGAAACCTATCTCACAGAATTTAGTAGTTTAATTAATAATTAAGGTCATATGAAACTACCAAGAATAAAACCACACCATTTATTTAAACAATGTCACAGGATGATGAGCCTTACCGGTAACCCAAAATGTACTGCTTTCTTCACGGAATGCTCTAACAGAACATAGCTATCGGATCTCTTCTGCCCCAGCACATAAAGCCAGCTCTGGTAAGAGAAATCATCAAAATATATCCTAACAGTGAAATGGTTACTGTCCTATTGAAATATCAGCATGGTTGCAAAAAATAATTAACAAGGGACAAAATAAATCCTCCAACATGCTCTTTCATGAATGATGAACTTAAGTAAACCTGTCAAACACAGGAAAACTGTCAAACAAGCCACTGACTTTCTTCACTTCTGACAGCAGTGAGTGTCAAGTGTTCCAGAAAAAAAAGCATGAAGCCCCCATATGGCCTTTAACTGAGAAAGTGAGATTCTCAGGTGATTGTTAAATGAATCCAGCATTTTACTTGTGCTTGGTTTTTACTTATGCTTTTACAGGACAACGTCTCAACCAGCGACAAGGTGCTGCATACACCTTTTTGTTAATGCCAATGTTTAATGTGATAGTTTTTCACGGCAAATTGCACTAAAATTTGTCGGTAAGAGACACCGCCCAAGCAAAACAGATGTCGTGAATTAAGACAGATAAATACAGTTGCCTTTCCTGCATTCCCATGACTACCTAACTACTGTCCCGTCACTGCTAAGGACCTTTGCTCCAACGACAAAACAACTCGATTCGAACGGGGCCTTCCAAAGGCCAACTCAACCCATGGGCAGAACTCCCAAGGCAGGAGGGTGGCCTCACCAAGCAATGCTGGAGACACACGTGATCGTTGGACTCCTGGGCAATCCGAATCGCCTCCTGCAGGGCGAGCTCTGCCTGTTGACTAAGGAAAGAATGAACATTAATCTCAATAACAATCACAAACATGCACCAGCAACAGTAGCAGGAAACCGTCTGTACAGTAATTCATCTGAGTGCAGGCCTCTGCGTTGGGAGCTGTACTGATGGGCTTATTCCCCTGAGGCAGTCCCCTCCCCCAGCAGCAAGAAACATTAACAAAGGAGACAGAAGACAGGCCCCTTCTAAGGTGGATTTCTACTAAAAAGGGAATCAGGGATTAGCTTTTCTTGATATCAGCTCCAAGAGTTTTATTTTAGCTGTCTGTGGCTAAGGGAAGGGGCAAGGAGCGAATACAGTATTTTACTTTTCACTGTATTCCCTTCTGCATTATTTGAATTTTTTTTTATTATTTTTTTTTTTACTATGGCATTTGACACTTTTTCCCAAAACTAATTTTAAAAAGTATTTTGAGGATGATCCACTTCTGATATTTTTTTTTCCCTGCTCATGTGATTCCCCTCCATCTGGGATGTCTCCCCCTAATCTCTCAACTTCTGAGGAAATTCAGCAAAACGTTCTTGGCTCTACTGAACTCTCACTTCTGAAAATTCCCACAGAAATGCTATCTGTACCCCACCTTGCAATGCTTGATTAAAAACTACTGTGGGTCATCTCTTTATTTAATCTGTGTTCATTTTATTTTTTCAACTAGTTGATAAACCTGTAGAGGACCTGGGTAATGTCTTAAAGTTTGGGTTTCCCAGTGGCAAGTCACGAAATAGAAGTTCTATCAATGCTGCGTCACTGAGGCTCTCCAAATAAATTCTATGGGTGCCACTTATTTAGGGAAAAATTTATATAAGGAATTTTCTTTCAACGTGAGCTCCAGCCTCACAAAATTCATTTTAATTGGGAGAGCTGAATTGGTCCTCAACAACTACTGTGTGAATAAATAAACCAGATACACGTTTACTCATTTTACATTTCTTTCACATCCTTTTAATAATGAGGTGTAACAACATAAACTACTTGAGAGCAGGAAGCATATCTTCACACACACAGGCCCTCAGCAAATACCAGCTGACTTAACTTTATCAAACATGTGATGATCAAACACACGTTATATTTAGAAAAAAGGCTTTTGGGAGAACTATATGCTAAAACAAGACTAAAGAGAGATTATTTTTCACAGGTTGGAAGTAAAAGTGGATTATCACCAACACTGAAACTTAACGTCAGGCAAATCCTCAAAGATTTGGACTTGATGGTTTTCCACTGCTGCTAAGTAGAAAAACCTCTGATAAATTTTCAGTAACGGAGCAGGAGGCAAAATGGCTATAATATCTGAAATGCACTGGCTGTCTACTGTTTTCAAAATGCCAGGGCAGAAAGGTCTGGTGCCTCCACAAAACAGCTTCCCACGTCAGTCACAGGAAAAGCCGAGTCCTACCTGGGCCTACAGGACCCTAACTGTGCCGCCCCCCGCCCCCTTACTTAAGGCACTCTAACCACAGTACTTGCTCCTCCTCAGACACCCCCAGGAGACTACTGCCTCATGGCCTTTGCATCTGTTGTTCTAGCTGATACATGACTCACTCCCTAAATTTCTGTTCAAATACTAAGGTAGCAGTGGTCAGGGAGGGCTGACCTGCTACCTTAATATTTAGAGATTTACAAACCGAGGGAGGGAGAGATCTGTGCGTATACCTGGAGGAAGAGTGTTCCTTAGGAAAACAATAGCACCCCCTACCCTCACTCTCTAAACCCCCTACCTGACCTACTACTGCTGGTATATGTTTAGTGTTATTTGCTGTTTCTCTCTCCCACTGTAAACTCCATGAAAACAGGGGCCTTTTCCTCTTTTTTCACTGCTATATCTCCAGCACCTAGAACAGTGCCCAGTACACAGTAGATGCTTAATAAACAACTATAAAGATTTTCAAGAAATCTCCACAGTTCTATTAGTTAAGTGACAAAGATTTACACAGGCCCATAGTTTCAGGACTAGAAACAAAGACTGGACTTGAGTACATCAGGAATTAATTACCTATTAAATTCCATGCAATTAGCTGCCTATCCATTGATAATATTGTAAATACAAATAAATTTTGTACAAAAGGTTATTTATATCTAGAAGGCTGTATATAAATTTCTAAACCCTAGGGAAAGCTGTTTTGAACACAGAAACAGGGTATTGATAAATATTACAAATGGTGTTGCTATTTATCATGCTACGTAAGAAAGGAAAGACCCCGATCAAGAGGTATTAAAGCTGGGCAGACAAAAAGAAGCTGATTATTAAAAGATAATATTGAATCTCACAAAATCATGGTGTGTGGAGTAGCCAAACATTACCAGGTACAATTATCAAGCTGATGCTTCAATTGTCTTAATGGCACCCCCTGTTCTAGGCTTGAGAACCCCACTGGCATCTTTCTCAGAGGATTTCTGCAGGGGAAACTTCTTTCTTTTAATGAGGAAAACTATTTTGCCCTGTAACTTGCACTTACCATCTCTCGCTCATCTCTAGTAGTCACAACCACGACCAATGTAACCGTGGTCGTAGCCCACGACCAAGCCCTTTCCACATGACCTTTTATTACATGAATATGTCAGACACGCATTTAGCCAAATCATTTTTCTTCAGGTTAAACATTCTCACAACCTTCCTATATAATTGATATGACATGGCTTTGAATGGCTCCAATGAGACTGTCCCCCATACAAGCTCCGGCTCATCTATGTCCCTTTTAAAATGTGATAACCAGAAGTTAACAGAACTTCCTGGGTGTTGCCTGGCCCACACAGCAAGAGGGAAAACTCTCAATTCTTGAACTCTGGACACTCTGTTTCCATTAATACACCCTAGAGTCCCGATTCAAAGATACCTATAGCAGAAACCACATTTCTCTCAAATAGGAAAAAGTCACAGGGGGTGGAGAGACTCTTTGAATCAGTGATTTTCTATCTTTTCACCATTATTCACATTATTTCATTGTTTATAAAAGAGCCTCCATGTTTTGAAAATTTTTTACCATTTAACTCTATTTACTAAATAACTGATCAGTTTTTCTATTTTTATTCATTAAAATGATAGGCATATGTTAGCAATGGCATAAGCCAAGTGTCATCTGACTGAGCATAAACATGGGACTTTTAATAAGCCAGTGCAGTCTTTCATCCAGTAAAGGCACAACTTCCTTTTGGTTTTTTGAAATACTGTAAATAGCTTTTGCATCCCTATTATTACCTCCGAAAAATCCTTTTGGGACTCTCTGGCCTAATGACCCAATTTCCTCTTAATTCAAAGGCTGTTGTTCTTAGAAGTAATGAAAGAAAGAGGCCACGTATTAAGACCGTAATGCTAAGTAGTGACACCAGGGGGCAGAACGTTTAGGTAGAAGGTTTTCATTAACTTCTGTCCTGTGAAAAAACTTCCCTTTTGGAAGTTATTGACAAGTCCAGGTCAGTCAGTCAGCACCCTTCCTTTCTTTTCTTCTTCTTTTTAATACAGCATTAAAAAAAAAAAAATCATCTCAATTAACATTTGACGTTATGTCTTCAATCTCTGCCTGGATAAACCATCTATAAACTTACTAGTGTCCGAAGCGGCAGTGCAGGGCGGCCAGGTTCAGAGCAGCGTATCTCAAGCTCCGGCCGTAGCCCTCTTCCCCGTTACTTTTGCTTTCGGCTCCAGTAAGAATCAGGCGGTCAAAATAATGCAGGAGGCTGTGTGTTGAGCTGAAAACATCTTGGACCCGGAGGTTGTTTAAGTAGCTGAGATAATGCTAAAACAAGAAACAGTCCCCTTAATGTAAATGTACCGCTTCCTCTTGTGTGAGACAAATTCAGTCCCACTTACTGGCTGCAGACACCCAGGTATCCCCTACCCTTCTAACAAGACAGCCGTAGTTTAGGTTCATATTTCCCCCCCAGGCAGAGAAAACAGGTTCAAGATACAATGGTTTGTTTCCTCCCAGAAGGAGACCTCAAATGAAAAACAGGAGTGCCATTAGTATGCACGTCAGCATTTTATCCTAAACTACATCCACTGTGTCACTGGTTCTACCAGGTGACATGTGAGGATGGAGAGGCCACTCACCTAGCTCGGGGAGTAAGGAATATTGAGAGTTCAAAACTAAAGATTTTAAAACCTAAATTGATATTAAAAACTATACAATTAATTTTTCTAAATGTCCAAGTTAAAACACAGTGATACTTGTACTAGTCTACCAAGTTAATTATTTTCTATCTTGAAACTGTTTTCATTTTGTTTGATTTCTCTGATTTAAAATTCCCTCCAAACAGGCAGATCCCAGTTACCAGGGAGCAAAACAGGTATCTTTCTACATGTGCATAAAGTCACATGCCAAAGCCAGGTGCTATTAAGAAAAGTTTTTCAGGGTAAAAATCCATTAAGGAATGGTGTTATTTGACCTTAAACACAAAACAAAAACTACACTGACAAAAGTGGAGAAAGGAAAGAATTTTTAGGAACTCAATTCTTAAAAAACTCGGTCACCTCTATCACGCCCATTATTCACAACATCAGAGAGACGACGAATGAAAGAGAACATCATTAGGTTGAAGCAATCCCTACTGGGCCAGGGGTCGGGGCGGGAGGGACAACTGCCACGCAGGCTGAGCTATTTACTTGCCCTCAACATGGTTTCTTCCCAAGAATCTAGGCCAGTACCGATCCTCCTTTGCATGGCTCCCAGATATGGAGAGTAGCCTTGTTGTTTCTTTTCCGCTCAGCAACAAATTCTGGAAAAGACTCACCGCTTCAGCAAAATCAGGATTAAATTTCAACAAGTTGTTCAGTTCTTTCTGCAAAGAAGCTGGAGTGAGGGCTTTGGTCTCATCATTCTTTAACAAAGAAGCCTGAAACGTAAACATGACAACTCAGTAGACAGAAACGGCCAGTAAACGTGGAAACGTCATACTAAACAGCATCATCTGATTCTTTTCTTTTCTGCGGCTACTCTCTCCTCTTGACCAGAAAGAACACTGTTCCCTCTTCTTGAAACAGTAAGCCTCCCCATCCACACACTCCTCCCATGCAAACAACTGCTAATCCTTCAGGCCGCAATGTAGATACCATGTTTCCCCGAAAATAAGACTGGGTCTTATATTAATTTTTGCTCCAAAAGACACATTAGGGCTTATGTTCGGGATGTCGTCCTGAAAAATCATGCTCAGGCTTCTTTTCTGGTTAGGTCTTATTTTCAGGGAAACACAGTAAACCTACTTCTAACCTTCTAGACTAGGTAAGGTCCTATAAGCCCCTACTTGCTCCCATAAGCCCCTGCACTAACCCATCCTGTAGTACTTACCAAGCTATATAAAAAGTGCCAGTCTGACCCCACCCACAGGCGGTAAGCCCCTTCAAGGCCGGCAGAGTGTGTTACAGGGCTGCAAAGGGCCGTATGGCACCCAGTTGCCCTACTCGTAGTTATTTGTTTCAAATGGATGGTATCAGCAATGATTATATAAAACATGTAGAACACTAGTTCCAAATTAAATATTAGCACTTAACTGGGTTATAGACACTTCAATTCTATCTAGACAAATTTTTCTTTATAAGTGATAATAATTTCTAAGTCCACTTTAATTCATTATATCATTATAGAAGATTCCAAAACTATGGAAAAGCATACAGACAACAAAAACCACCTGTAATCCCTCTACCCAGAAATAACACTATTAATTCTTCAGTGTATCTTATTCCAGTGTCTTTTGTGTATGTGTGTTTATATAAGTATGTATATGAGTATACATATATGTACACACGATATTTTTAACAAAATTAGAACACATAATTTTCCTTCCTGCTCTTTTTACTTAATATTATTACAGACTTTGTCTCATCATCAAAGTCTTTGAAAATATGATTTTTAAAGCAAAAGTATTAACCCTTTGACTGTCATATTTATTGCAAATACTGTCTTCATTTTGTTGTTTGGCTTTTAATGTTGTGAGAACGTGTTCTGACATGCAGACATTTTTAATTTTGATGCTGGAAAATCAAATGATCCTCTCCTATGTGTTTCTTTCACAGCTTTTATGTTTAGAAAGTCTTTCCCCACCCAGAGATCAATTAAAAGTTTATAGTTCTTTCTAGTTTAATTACAGCTTTAAATATTTACATTTATCCCTTTAATCCATCTGTAATATACTGAGGTGTGAGGCTCCAGCTCTATTTTCTCCTCTATAGTTAACCAATTGTCTAGATGGGTTTTTCTAATCTGTTTGAAATTTCATCTGCAGGGATGTTTCTACCACTTTTATCTAGAACTAAACATTACATTTTCTGCAGACAGAAAATTAAGATAAAAATTAGGGAAAACTGGGAAGTTCAACAAAAACAATCAAAATTCTATGCTTGAAAATAACATGAGAGAAAAATGTTCAGCTTCTATTACTGAAAAATGAAAAAGCATGGCTCAAAAATACCAGCAAAGTGTTTGGGGTGAAGTGTACTGATGTCTGCAACTTGAAATGCATAAAAAAGAAGGAAGGAAGGAAGGAAGGAAGGAAGGAAGGAAGGAAGGAAGGAAGGAAGGAAGGAAGGAAGGAAGGGAAAAAAGAAAGAAATGGAAAGAGGATAGGTAGATACATGTGATTAATAGCAAAATATTAATTGTAGGAAGTAGGTGATAGGTATATGGGTATTCACTGCATAATGCTTTTCAATTTTTCTTTCTGTTTGAAAATGTCCATAATAAAATGTTGGAGAAAGGGATGTAAGTCTTCTAAATCATGTTTAGAAGCATGTTTGGGAGTTGTATTCATCACACACCATTACTAAAAGAACCTGTACTATAACTTTAATAGAAAAATAAAATCCCTCACAAAATAGGAAGGGCCACATAGTGACATTTGCATTGTTAGTGAAGAAAGAGGGCCAAGAGTAAGCGATAATGCAAGAGTAGGGGATAATTTGCCAATAAACCTACTAATATAACAGGCGTATCCCGTACCATATTATACAATGTCACAGAATTTTAAAGAAAGTTCATGATAAATTACAGAATAAACATACCTGTTGAGAAAGAAAAAATTCTGCTTGTTTTTGGGACAGTGGACCACTACAAGATACCTCTTCTTCTCTAGAAAAAAACAAAACAAAAATAATATAAAGAATTACAGCACAGTGAAAATGGTAATGCTTAAAAGTCAAATACATTCTTTAAGAGAAGAGTTCACAAACTGTGACCTGTCAAACAATATAATCATGGACACATACAGATCTAAATTCTACCCAGCTCTTAGCGTGATCTTTCTAAAATGCAAAGTGATCGTGCTGTCCCTGATTTAGAGCCCTTCAATGGATCCTATCAGCTTCCAGAATGAAGTCTACATGTTCAGCAGGGCAGGTGCAATGCTTCCTCAGTGGTCCTACCTCCCACCTCTCTCCTTCGCCTTCTCTTCCTCACCTACACTCCAGCCCTGATGAGCTCCTTCCAGGTCTCCAATCAGGACAAGACAAGAAGCCCCCCCCAGCCCCAACCCCGACTTCCTCTATGCAGGGCCCATTTTCCCGCTCGGCTAGACTGTTGCACACCAGCCATCACTCTACATTACCTCAAGTGTCATACCCTCTAAGAATCTCTCCTGAAACCTCTCATTTGAGCTGCCACTGTCTCCTAGGGATGCTTATCACAGCACTTGTATCCCCACTGGCGAGCATGGTGGTTCTTACCCGCAATGGTATGTGAATACCCAGTGCCAGGCCCTGTGCCATGCCCAGGCACACAGGCACTCAGAGTTTGGGAAATGAATGAATGAAGAGTTTCTAACTCCATGCTACAGAGACAAGATGGTACTCTATTCAAGAGCAGGAAACAGAGGCTTCACCTAAGAAATAACCATCTGCCTGGAAGTTTAGATTACAAAGAACCAATGAACAAGACATGTACTACTGTAAATCTAGATGTGACAAATCTGTACATTTGTCAATAAGACAAACAGTCTTCTTTTGAGGGCAAAGTATCAATATTACCCTTTTGCCACATGACTCTGACGAAAAGGCTTCTCTATAAAGGACTGTGATAAGTATAAAAATCAGGATTTACTCACAGTAACACTTGTATAAGCACCTGGGTCTAATACAGCAGTTCTCCAACTGTCTCATGCAAACAATATGTAAACAGGTATTCTAAAAAAAGTGCTTCTGAGGTTAAATAATTGGGGGAAAGTTGTATACTCTGTCTCACTTTGAGAGGAGTGATGCACATTAGAGAATTCCAACAAAAGAAACTTGACTTTTGTTTAACACACCATTGACTAAACTCACTGGTACCAAGAGTCCTTCCCTCACACCTCTCAAGAAGCACTAGTGTTCCATAGAAAACACTCTGGGAAGAGCTGCTCTAATACGCTCTTGGTTTCATTTCCAATAAATATCACCTAACAACCCTAAGGCAGTGTATCATCGCAGCTGCCAAGAACCGGCCCTGACCCAGGCCTAACAAAGATCTGTGACACAATAGTGACCCAGAGGGAAATGGAAAAAAAAGCCACAGGCCAAGTTCTCAAATGGAAAACAGTTAAGTGTCTGGGCAATAACAAGCCCTTTTCTCTTAACATGTCCTTAAACAAAATAAGCCCAAGGCTTGAAATAAATATGACTCTCCACAAAAAGGCTAGAGACAGGTGCGAGTCTGAGTGAAACTGGACACACCACTACCAGCCCCGTCCTCCTCTAAGGTCCATGATGCTCAGTGTTACCAAATGCTTGATTTACCTAAACCCTGTCCTGAAAACAGATTTGGGGTTGCGTATAATAAAGGACAGAGGAGCACAGGAGCAAAGCTTAATAAAATAGAGATCATCAGAGTCATGCAACGTAAAACTGCTACAAATGAAGGCAAATACAGTTATTACAAATGAAGATCACATTTGGCTCTGGTTTCCATGGTGGCAACCGTGGCCGACATAAACAAGCTTGGGAAGAGCGAATAAAAGTATCATGGCCCAAAGCATGCTTTACTGACTCATCCTTTGCTTCCTAGGCCAAAATACATGCAGGAGAAAGTAACTCTCAAGCCACAGAGGCATTCCTTTCAGGAAAAGGGCTCAAGTATACTTTGTTTATGAATCCAGTTCTCAGCTGGACAGAAGTTTAGACATACTAGTGCCGTGAATCAAGGGCACTTAACCTGGGCCCATGGATGGGCTTTAAGGAGTCCATGAACCTTGTAAAACCACAAGCAAAGTCTGCACGGATGTACATTTTTAATGTGGAGGTCGTGCATGGCATTCAGCAGATTCTCAAAACAAGTCTGCAAACTCTTCTAAAGAGCTTAGATCTACCATTACAATTGAAAAATTAAAAATATAACATAGGATTGATCAATCAACAAACTTTTGTTCTGCGTACTTGCAATGCATAAAACACTAGTTGAGGTGCCGGGGGCAATACAATGTCTTAATGGGCTTACCGTCTATTAAGGCTACGAAGGCTAAGACCAGCCATGTGAAAGCTGGCAGTAAACGACAAACACCAAGGATGAATCCAAACTCTGTACTCAGGAAAGGGAGAAACCACTGCAGCTGGAGTGGTGAGGGACTTGAAAGTCGGGAAGGAGCGGGGGAAACGATGAGGACGGGAGAAAGCATTCCAGGACAAGAAAACGAAAGAGGCAGAATGGGAACAGGCCGGGCATGTTACAGGGAGACAAGCAGACCTGGCTGGCCGGGGTAAAGGATCCAAGTTGAGAAGGTAAGGTCAGAAAGGTCAACTGTGGACGGCCTTCCACAGCAGGCTGGGAGAATGTGTGGAATCTCTGGCGCTCTCTGAACAGGGTAGTGACAGGACGAAGCAGGGGACAGGAGGCACTGAGACAGAACAGCTACTAAACATTCAAGGAGACCACAAGGACCTGAGCCCTTCCGAGGGGTGTGGCCAGAGGGGGTGACCCAGCCCTTCCTCCCAGCCTTACGCTCTCAGGCCACACCACCCTCCCTCCCATCCCTCCACATTGGCAGCCTGTCCTGTCTGGGCAACTCTTCTCCGGGCCAGCTAGCTTCATCACCCAGCTCCCAGTCTTAAAGAGGCCTTCCCTAACAGTACCCCCATTATTCTCTGTCCTTGTGTCCCATTTCATGTCTTTATTGCACCGACACTCTCTGAAATTACATTACTTTATTAATATAGTTACCTCTCTATTACCTGACCCTCTCCACCTAACTCCACGAGGACAGGGACACTCCGCTTTTCACTGACAGCACAGCACCTAACTTAGTCCCTGGCACACAGGAAGTAGTCAGTAAGTATTGGTTGAATACATTTAATGAATTGGGAGTTATATGAAATCACTGGCAAGTGAAGAAATACTGGAGAATTTCTACTTTCGTTAGGTCCTTTTAGAAGCACCGAGAAGATGCAGTTCCCGCAGC
This sequence comes from Rhinolophus sinicus, assembly GCF_036562045.2. NCBI lineage: Eukaryota > Metazoa > Chordata > Mammalia > Chiroptera > Rhinolophidae > Rhinolophus > Rhinolophus sinicus. Next base: position 33,859,313 of record NC_133765.1, read on the forward strand.
TTGCAGACTAGCCGCCTTCACTCACGCTCACGTGGTGTAATCCTATAGGCTGGACTTCAATTGCAGGACACAAAGCTGCCCCTGAGCAAAAGGAGGCTGAAGGCAAATTTCGGTTTGCACTTTCTTCTGCAATTGGATTTTTAAAGACACCTGATAAACATTTGTTGCCTGACTATCCCCTTCCTTAAATTAACAGTTGGGTTCCATTTTCAAATAGGAATAATTTCATTGTTAGATGGGAGATTTGCAAGCTATTCAATATTACTTTCCCTCTTCTAATTTCAGTACAAATTTCTAGGGCAAAAAAAAATCCTGTCCCTGGAGAAAAGGAATCTAAAAACATTCCAATAACTCAAAAAACAACAGAAGAAAGGGCTAAAGTGAGAAGCTTCTCGTAATGCAACAAACATTAGAAAAGATCACACAAAGAAAAACATGAAATTTTCTTTTTTAAAAGCATCAAGAAATATAAGTAAATATATCTTGTAAAATAAACAATATCCCATACCAAGTAAAATTGTTTCTTTTTGGACAAAGGATTATACTATTTAATTAGAATAACATTTAAATAACATATTTCTTTTATTTCAGTGATGAAATTCAGCTGACTAAATGTATACTATTTTCTGAAACCATATACCTTAACACTAAATACAATGGATTACACACTAATGAATTCTGAGAATAGGATAAAATAAAAAAGATGCAGTTAGACCTAATAAAAGCAGGTTAATTTAGGAGAAAGCCAAATTATAGTAAGAAAAGTGTGAATTTTAACATTTCTGAATAAGTGACATTCTGCTACTTTAAGCACAGAAAGTAGCTAGAACAAAGATCACACTGTTACCTGGAAGCCTTCCTTAGAGAAGAATAGTAGTAAAAAAAATTAGAGAAGAATAATAGTATTTGTTGACTTTACTAAACACTAGGTACTGTTCTAAACACTTTGTATGGCTGTATCATTTAATTCTCACATCCACCCTCTGAGGAGGTGCCATCTCCCCCATTTTGCATTAAAAGAAATTGAAGCACAGAGAGGATGAGTGACTGGCCCAAGGTCTGACAGGGAATAAGGGAAGGAGCCAGAATGCAAACTCAGTGGTCTGACTCCAGGGCCAGACCCTCAGCCCTGCACTATATTCCTTTCCAAGACGTGAGAAGCATTGTTAAGCAACGCTAAGTGAGGGAGGTTTGGGAAGGAGTTAATGGTACTATAGTCTTGCCCCCAGGATGTACTGAACGAATCACGTAACTCACAGGAACTGCAGGGAAGCATTCTCTGTCTACACACAGTCACCACCCCACCCCACCCCCACCTGCAAGGGGCCTCTCCAGGCTGCTCAGGGCAGGCGAGGCTTACGTAAATCAGAGCTCTGAACACACTGGATTGTGATGATCTGTTTACGTGTCCATCTTCCTCACCACACTGTCAGCTACTTGAGATCAGGGAATATGAAATACACACACACACACACACACACACACACACACACACACACGTTTTCCCCTCCAAGTACAAGTAGTTGATTTGGGACGTGATCCCAGGTAACAGTTGGGGAGAGAAGAGAGACAGCGAAGAAAAGGAAGTCAACAAGAAGTGTGTTATGGGACAAGATACCAGCGTGGGCGATAAAATATGTATTTTAATTTTCTGCACTCATTTATCCGATACCTATTTACAGACACACTGAGCCGGACACTGTACCAAGTGCTGGGAAAAATGCAGGGAAACAAGACAGAAAGGGTCTTAGCTCTGAAGGCGTGCAGAGGCAGAGGGAACAGATATAAACAAGTAAGCAAATAAATGTAAAAAGCTACTTAGTGATGAGAGCTATTAGGAAATAAAGAGCTGGACGTATCTGGGATGGAGGTTACTTCAGCTATGTGGTCGGGGGAGGCCTGTGTGAGGACGTGGGAGTGAGAGCTGAATGGTGAAAGGGAACAAGCGAGGTGAGAAGCCAGAGCTGACCAGGCAACCTGAGGCAGAAATCAGCTTGGGGTAGTCACGAAACTGACAGCAAGCAGAGCAGCTAGACGGCTGAAGGTGAAGGGAGAGTAAGGAGAACAAGGTGGGGTAGGTGACAGGGGCCAGACCATGCAGGCAGAGGCCGTGGCAAGCTTGGCTTTCTGTCTGAATTCCAAGGACAGTCAATGAGGGTTTAGGGTAGAAGCGGGCCATGGTGTGATTTACACCCATACAGGTGCCCATGCATGCTCCCTACGGATTGCAGAAGACAAGAGTGGAGGCCAGGAGACGAGTCAGGACCCTGGAGAAGTCATCCAGAAAGATTACGGGGGGAGCAGGGATGACAGAAGTGAACTATTCCAAAAGTACTGTGGAGGAAAGACTGACTGACTGGGTGTGCTCACAGACTGGCTGTTGGGGTGAAGGAGGAAGGAACCCAGGCCACCCTAGGTTTCGAACAACTAGGTGAGCAGTGCCACCACATTCCCAGCGGTTACTTAAACTTTAGTAGGCACTCAATAAATTTTCACTGAATTAATCAACTGTTCATTTACTCTGATGTAATGAACACTACCAGTCGGGGTCCCAGCAGAAAACAAATGGCACATTCACACAGGGTAATTTGAGAAGAGTTTAATAAATTACCACTTACAAAAATGGGGGCACACAGTCCCCGGGGCTGGTAACAGCGGGGCACCTTACACACCAGGCCTGGGAAATCGCCCTAGTTGCCGGACCCCTGAGGAATGCAGGGAGGGCTACCTGATCAGAGCTGTGACCTTAAGCTGGGCCACTGTGACCCCGAAGGAAGGGAGCCAGCGAATCACCACCCTGATCTTGGCCCTCCTTGGCCCTCCGACTTCCCACCAGTGCCTCCCAATCAGAAGTCGGAGGGCAAGGAGCCCACTGACGTAGCCCATGTGGGCCAACTTCCTAGATCCGGAGGGGCAAAAACATGACAGCCAGCACACGAACTCTGAATGAATGAGGACGGACTGCACCTGTAACTACACTGTTTTGCAGGAAAAAGATCCCGGACAGAAAAACCCAAGTTACCTTATAGATACATCAAGTTCTTCTTTTTCCATTTTTCTTTCGCCCTCCTCTGTGCTGGTCAGTTCCATATCAGCATCCTCCACTGTCTTTTTCTCACCATTTTGGAAGTACTGTTGAAGGGCAGTGTACAGTTTAAACACTTGACTGAAAGAAAGCTTACTGTAGGCCAAGATCATGTGACGCAGAAATAAACCTACAACGTAAGACACAGACAAGGTGAAGGCACTAAAAGAAATCAGGCTACACAAATTTTGATGAATATTTGTTGCAATTCTTCCTTCAAAAGAATCAAAGAGACACTTGCGGTAGCTATTCCCTCCATCTAGAATGTTCTTCCCCCATCCTTTATAAATCTGGTTTCTTCTTATTCAGGGCTCAGTCCACCCACCTGCTCGCTATCATCTTTAGCCACCCAATATATTTTCTCGTGGCTGTTATAACTATCTGAAATTATCGTATTTGTTTACTTTTTACCATCTGGCCCCACCCACCAGACTGTAGTCTCCATAAAAAGAAGGCCCGTGCCTCTCTTGTAAGTCCACATCCTGGCATACAAGAGCCCAATAAATAACAGAGGTGGAATAACAAAAACGACCTTGCAAAAACAGCCAGATGGACGGAGCCTGGGTATACAGCTAATACAACAGCATCAAGAAGTTTCATGTACGCCCTCACCTTCTAAACTGTATCACTAACATATTCTTACTTATCTCTCTTCATACAAGTTTAGTTGGTGACTTTGACTTAGAGTTGTGCAATGCAGTCAAGTGACCCCCAGGACTGTGAGAAAGAGCTGAGAAACCCTAAAAACCCCCGGGACCAGGCTAATACCTTGACTATTATAGACAAAACAGAAGACGCTTTTCCACAAGACAGTTATTTAAATATAGATCAAAATGGCAAGGCAATGTAAGCAAACCAAAGCATGTCCAACTCCCCCAGTGTTTATTCAGTGTAGAGTAAAGATAGACGTGATTTAGAAAGTCGCTCACTTCAATGAAAACATTCTCTGCTCTCTTTAGAAGAGCTTCATACCTACTACACTCGTTTTGTGAACCTCTGGTTCAGTTCCAGAAAAAGAATCCGAAAGGTCATCAAAAAATTGTTCCATATCCTTCAATTCGCCTTCAGCCATCAGTTTGATCCTGAATGAGAAAATTGAGGTGCATATTTTAGGAAGGCCCTGTGAACACCTTCCCACATTTCATATTCCACAATTATCGAAAGAAATCTATTTTAAAAGCAATCCGGAGATTCATATTAAATGACGGCATATAAAACAAACTTGATAATCCAAAATGTCACTCCCATATTCTAAAAAGTATCATCACTGATGTTTTCTTGATCATAGAATTTGTCACAATAACACATCAGCAAGTAAAGATGGAATGCTCAGCAACGTTTCAAAAGAACAAGGTAAATCTATACAGAAAAATAAATTTTGAAGCAGTGTGTTTAATGTTAACCACTTTTCCAAAAAAGTTTAAAGTACTTAGGAAAACAACATAGAGTGATCAAGATATCTTTTTAAAAGAATTGCCACGTGCCCTTTTAACATTTTATCTACTTTGACATCTTTTCATATATATATACAGAAAATGAACTTTACCTGATCTGCACTGAATTTGCCAGCTGAGGACAAGATTCTTCAATTAACTTGTACAGTTTGGACAATGTAATATCTGGGCCCTGGGTAAAGGAGAGATAGGGAGGTTATGGGCAAATTTTAAAGAGGTAAAGAATGATAAACAGCTATAAACATGAATTCACTTATCAATCTCTCTGCTTTAACAATTATTCCAAACACGAAATCTCAAATCAGGAAGGGAAAAATACCTGTCCCTCTAACCCAATGCAGTAATACATGACACTTGCACAGCATTCTCATTTAGTCAGTGGAATGGCTTCAAATGGAGAAAAAGCCTAGGATCTGTAGTCCCAGGATCCACCATTCCTTCCTTCTTAGTGTTGTAATCATGGCAAAGTGATAGCCTCCCTGAGCTCTACATCAGGAAAATGGAGATAATAATAACCATCTCCCTTGTTTGTGGCAAAGATTAAGTAAGATAATGCTTTGCAAACTGGGAAACATTATACAAACACAGGTGCCCCGTTTTTCAAAAACATAATCTCGTTTGATCCTTCCCAAGACCTTGTAAGGCAGGCAGACATGCTACGGGTCCAAGTTCACATAAGGTATCACTAGAGACAAGAGTATGCAACCTCAGCTATCAAGAAGACTACTTTAATGGAGATTTAAAACAAAAACTGAATCTTTCTTGGAGAATAAATTGACAGTATACATGCCAATTTTACATGTGGATAACCAGCAATTCCACTTCAAGGGAAGGTATGTTCAGTATGCATTTTTTGAAATGAACAAAAACTGAAAGAACCTATCAGTCCATCAATAGTTAATTTATAATACATTATAAATTTATTTTAGTATTAATTAAAATTATGATTCTTTTCTTACTGTGGCATACAATGCAGCTGTTAAAAAGAATGAAGTAGATCTATTCAAGTGTGCTGACATGGAAAGATCTCCCTGACTTGTTCAATGAAAGAAGCAAGCTGTAGAACAGAAGTAGCAATAGTGTAAAAAAAACAAAAAAAAACAGTTAAGCAAAATTAAATTAAAAGGATACATGTATATGAGTCTACTTATAATCATATACATCTACCTATCCATAGATACATACATATAGCAAAAGGTCTAGAAAGATCCATTTTGAACTGCTACTCGATAAACAGTTGAATGAATGACCATTCACAGTGATAATCTTAGAGGGAAAAGGATTGGAGGGTATGAAGAACCATAACCTTTCATTCCATCAATTTTAGTATCATTTGAAGTTTGTACAAAGAACTTTTGTGTATTAATTGGGTAGTTAAAAATTAACTAATTTTTCAAGCCAAATAATAAGGAATTGGGGATCTGGCTGGAACGTTACTAGATGAATTCTATCCACACGTCAATTAAAACTATATAGTACTTAGGCAGGTAAAGAACCAGAAAGAAGAATCCAAAACAGAAAAACATCATGAGCAAGGCAGAAAGGTGTGTGCCTTAAGACACCACTGCTTTGTTCATTTCTCTACTTACCCATTTTTTAGTATTATGACTTTTAGCTGAATGAGAAAAACGAACTTAAAATAATAGTAACGTAGATGGGACTGGAAGCTACAAATTATAGAGGCCCCACTCCTTTTATTTAACTAACTGGGCAAGCCAGTTAAGCTCTGAGTCCTCAAAACCCCTTCTCCCCCCAACAAATACATGAGGAATAAAAAAAGCCCTTTATGGACTATATTGACTTGTAACAATGCAACTTATGGGTACTAATTTTATTAGATTTACCTCTTCAGATGCCTTAATTCGGGGGCCCAGGATCCCACACCTTTGTTTCTGCTGCCACTATTCCTGAACAGACAAATTGCTCATCCTTCACTCTCCAGCTTAACCTTCCGCTTCCTGTAAGAAGTCGGCCCCATTCACCACAAAACGGTGTATTACATTTCACTCTTCCCACGTATTTATTTAGGCGCTGTACTAGGTCTCCCGGATACAAGAGTGAACAAAAACACTCTGCCCTCATACGGGAGATAGTCTAGTAGGGGAGAGTTATCAGTCGTGTAATTACACAAATAAACGGAAAAACGGATATAAGGAAAGGTACATGTCCTACGAAAACACCTTAAAATGCTGCTAACATTGAGCGTTTACTATGTGCCACGCACTGTGAAGTGCTTCCCAAGGATCTTCTAATTTAATCCAGCCATCCCATGGCAATTTCTATTATTGTTCCCATTTTACGGAAACCAGCCATCCAAATAGGCAAGACAATCTGTCCGAGTTGCACAGCTAGTAGGAGGTAGAGCTACAATCTGAGTCTGCAAAAAGGAAATAAAACATATGAAATGCTTAGCACACAGTAAGTGTTCAAGCGATGTTCACTGTTAGCTTTACATCAGTATCACTACTTATTAAGGTCCTCTAGGATACGGCGCTTGTTTGATTCATGTCTTTAACGCGCAGGACTACGTGTAGCCCTATTTTACAAAAGACGGAGGATCTGAGAAAACACCTCTTCTACCAGTCACTCAGCTCATAAATGCGAGAGCCTGATATGAGCCTGAAAAAAAACCAAAAAAGCATGTAAAGCGCCTGGCCCATCTTAAGCACTCATTGTTAGCTGGTGGTATTAACTTTTTCCCCCCCGAGGCCCTCCAGGGTTGAGAGAATTATCTGATGAGCACCCTCGGACCACCCGTGGGTAGGTGTGTGGCACAGAGCAGGTGCTCAGTCAAGGTTTGCTGAAAGAGCAGGAGCCGGCAGGGGCCCCTCACCTGCAGGAGTGGCAGGAGCAGCTGGTTGAGCCTCCGCCGCTCCATGAGGCTGACGGCAGCCTCGCCAGTACGACCCATCTCGTTCAGCAGCACCAGCACCGCGATCTTATAAGGCGTCACCCAGTCCTTGATGCCGAACACGTTGGCGTGCACCACCCCATTGGTCATCATGGGGTTGAAGTAGAGGCTCTCGTGGACGCTGGCCATGGTGCCCCGGGACTAAACCCAGGAGCCCAGGCGCCACTAGCGCCTAAGTTCCCTTCCAGGGCACCCACCCTACGCCTCCGCACGCGGGCGCACCGAATCTCAGGAAACGGGCTTCTTCGCGCTCGCGGCATGACGTCGACCAATCAGAGCAGCCAGATCAAAGCACATGGGAGGGCTATAGCCAATCAGGATGTCCAGGAGGGCTGTAGCGGTGCACGCAAAGACGGTGCACATAAAAACTGAGTCCCTACAGAAACTCTTGCAGAAGAAGAGCAGGTTCCCGGGCGATTTTAACTGGGACCGAGTATAAGTGAGTCGAAGCTTGGGGACCAGGGCCGAACCGCCAAGGGGCCTTATCGTTTGTTCATTTAATTTGAAAACAATTAAAATTGAATTTTAAAAATATTGTGTTTAAAAGCAACGAAATTAAATTTGCACCTTTAAAATTTGTATTTGATTCCTTATGTTAATATTTAAACTCAAAGCTTGGGATTTTCATTTAACTCTTTTAAGACATGAATAAACATTTTTCCTCAGAATTCACAAATGCCATTTGGAAACAGCCAGGTCAGCCTGCAAGTGGCCTTGTATTTCTACGTGAAATAGAAGATAATACCTCCGTGTGGTGAGTCTGTTTCCTTCCTAATACACAACAAAATCCGTCCTCTGGCATTCATAGCCCTCCATAATCAATCCCCAGACAGTATTTTCAATCTGATTTGTCACAATTACCCTTTCATTCATTTGTACCTCTCCCAAGACACTTCTCTATAGCCTGAATTATATGAGTAATGATTTGCCTTCTGTACTAGACTATATGACCAGTGAAAAAAACATGTACTGTTTAACTTTGGCCACACACACGCACACACCCACACACACACTGTGTCTAGTGCCTGGTTTTTTGTTTGTTTGTTTCAATTACTATTTGTTTGATGAATAATGAATGAATAGGTGGTTTTAGTTCACAAAAAAACAGACAAGGAGGCAGATACATACAGACTAAGTGCCAGAAAAGAAGCCATTGATAGCTTGGAATAAAAGAGCTGACCTCCATTTCATGAGAACTCTGTACATTTTAGACATACAGTTACATATATTTTAGACATACAACTTGGTATATTTTACCACATACAATTCTTATATAACTGTCTTTTATTTGTGAAAGGGGAAACTGGCTTTTTGCAGAAAATTTAATTCTTTGCCTCAGTTAATTTTTGTCTCCCCCCCTTTTGAAGTAGCATACTTATAATTTGAAAAATTATACTTATAATTTCACAGCTCTCTCGCGATCTTTTTGCATAGTGGGTATAGTATAACATAAAGTTTGGCAAAGGATGTTTGTGGAATAAACTTCTAGTCAACCTTAAAATCCTGAAAAGAAAAACACTTTACTGATTGTAAAGAGAAAAGTAATTTTTATAAAATACTAAGTAACAGTTTTACTCTAAATTGGTAAGGCTTTCAAGTCATTTGCTCATTTATTGAATAAATATGTGCCAAGTTCCTACTATATTTAATGCCCTGTTCTAGGTGCTGGAGATAAAATGGGGTGAACTTCTCGACCAGAAGTTGCAAACTGGTGACCTCTGAACCAAATGTGGCCCATCAGATATGTTTCATTTGCTTTGCATAGTGTTTGCCAACATTTAAAAACTGAGAAATTTTAGCCCCCCAAAAGTCTATATTTCCAGCCGGTTAGCTCAGTTGGTTAGAGCATTGTGCTAATAACACCAATTCCTGCATGGGCCACTGTGAACTGTGCCCTCCTTAAAAAATTCACTCCAGTTACTGCCATTCATTATTGTCTCTTAAAAGGCAGCTTGTGTCACCCATATACCCTGTTTTACCCACTGACCCAGCATTTGGATGGGACACTCCTGTTTTAGATTCTTCCATTTGTATATATCTGATTTTAGGAACATGGCTAAATATTATCAAAATCCTAAAAACATTTTAACTCTTTGGGCTTTACCCCATCATCTCCTTAGAGATTATGTGACTATTTCCATAACACTTTGTTCAAATCTCACTTATCACATGTATGATCTTATATCAATTACTTCCATAAGTAGCTACCTCCTCTGATGGACTGTGAGTGCCTTACGGGCAAGGACCAGGTATTTGTTTTTCAATCTTTGCAGCCTCAATTCCTGACACAGGCACCTGGCATCTGCTCAATTATTGCCAAGATTTCTTTGAGTCAGCTGTGCTTCAAATCCTTGACATTCACTCCACAAATATCTTTGAGTACCTACTACGTGTCAGGTATTGTGCTAAGTCCTAGAGATACAGCAGTGAATATACAAACTAGTTATTTAACCTCACAGAGGAAAACAGTGGCACAGACACAAGTCAAAAAATCCCTTTGATGAACCAGTTGGTCTCTAAGAGACTAAGAAGTACCCACTGTTACACACATGTAGTTGCCCTCCCTTACTTTTCACAATGAAATCTTAATGCTCGTCTCCTGTACCATTCACATTTCAAAGCAGTCCTCCAATCCAATAAAATAACCGGTGATTTATTACTTGTAGTGGACTTTGGTTTATTCATTTTGTCATGTCTAGTATGCTCCCCTGTCCTCCCCGCAAGTGTGTTGTCTTTAATTTGAACAAAGTTACAGAACATGCCCTCTGAGTAAAGGAATGGGCGTATGGCCTAGCAGAGCCAGTCAGAGCCTTCTCTGGGATTGCTACGTGGACTTTAGAGAAAGAAGAGTACTCTTTCTCTTGGGGTTGCTAGGCAAGGCTGCCGGTGCCATATTCCTGGCTGCCAGGAAAAGGCTACCTGTAGGAAGAGAGAACAAGGCCAATTTGCAAAGAGAAACAGAATCAAGCAGAATTGAGGGGGGTGGAAAGAGAGAGAAATAGACAGCTCTGGTCCATTGAGTTCTATTTCCACCTTGAGACCATAGATCTTTGCAGCAATTTCTTCAACTGTATCAGCTTTCCTAGCATATAATCCCCCAACCTCAAAAATTAGCAAACATTTGTTGGTTTAGCTTTGGGTGTTTGTTTTGTTCGCTTTTTGCTTTAGCTTGATGAAGGTTTTTGGCTCTTGCAACCAATGTCATCTTTATTAATACATAATTGAAAATACTGAAAGCAATTCGTCCTGCCAGAATAGTTTAGGACCCAGAAAGATCTTCAGGCTCCTTGATTTGTTCCTATACGAGCCTTTATCTCATCTTATGTATTATTTAGTGACTGACCCCTTCCTTCCCGGTCACCAAGTACTCTCCTGCCAATCAGAGAAAAGATGAGTCAAATATAGTCATGACTGATGAGACAAGAAGAAAGTTGGCCTGGGAATCAGAGCCCCCAGGTTCTAGTCTTGGCCTGGAAACTAGCTAGCTCTGTGAGTCAGGCACCCACTTAATCTTCCCTGGAACTTGGGTCAGATACGTTAACAATGAAAGGTTTGGATTGGATGATGTGTTAAGTCCTCTGCAGTGCTCTACTTCCATGACTCGTGAGTCCTTTTTTAGTTTCATTAAATTTTTCTTTAATTGTGGTAAACAACACATAACATAAAATTGGCCCTTTTAACCACTTGAAGTGCACAGTGCAGTGGCATTACAATGATGTCCAAACTTCACTACTACCTACTACCAGAACGTTACTGTCACCCCAAAAAGAAAACCCATACACATTAGCAATAAGTCCCCATTCTTCATATGATGATAATGCACAGTATTGGTTTGGAGGACACTGGCCGTTTCAACTACTACTGGACGGAATGTAAGTTGGTAGAACCCTTATAAGGGTCCAGGCAGGAAAGAGAAGCCACTTTAGATGTTTCGAACAGAGGGAAACTAATACAGAGAATTGGCTCCACAGGTGATGAAAGGTCTGAGAGGCCAACCAGGAGGTAGAGATTAGCAATAACAAGAGGATGCCACCACTCCCAGGACAGAAGGAACAAAAAAGAGGCGGTTACCAGGGCCCAGAAGCTGAGGCCGCTGGGTGGGAGCTGGAGCTGCAGGCAAATTCAGCCACTGCAGGAGGATGTTGCCTCAGGTAGAGAGAGAGGCTAAAAATGCCACGGCTTCTCCCTTTCTCCCACCCTCCAAGCTCCCTCCAGAGTCTCTTATTAGTTCAACCCAGCCAGTTGACTCGGGTGCTGGGAAACGAAGCCCGCAAATATCACCACTATCTAATTCCAGAACATTTTAATGACCCCCAAAAGGAACCCCATCCCCAGAAGCAGTCACTCCCCATTCCTCCCCCCCCCAAACCTGGCAACTACTAATCTTTCTGTCTATCGATTTGCATATTCCGGACACTTTATGTAAATGAAATCATGCAATAGGTGACCTTTTGTGTCCGTTTCTTTCATTTCGCATGTTTCTGAGGCTCACCCACATTGTAGTGTGTGTCAGTGCTTCATTTCTTTTTACAGCTGAGTATTTCATTGTACTGACAGACTACGTTTTTGTTTATTCATCTGTCAATGGACATTTGGGTTGTTTCTACCTTTTGGCTACTGTGACTCATGCTGCTGTGAACATTCATACATATATTTTTTTGTAAACATGCTTTCAGTGCTCTTGGGTATGTACCTAGGAGTGGAATTTCTGGGTCACAAGGTAACTCTGTGTTTAACTTTTTGAGGAGCTGCCAGACTCTTTTCCACAGTGGCTGCACCATTTCACATTTCCATCAGCAGTGAATGAAGGCGGCCTCTACATTTCAATGAGGATCAGGAACCCAGCTTGCTATCAGGAATCGTGATTAGCAATGCCATGATTATGCAAGAACTGAATAATTATCCAAGACGTTTATTGTGAGAAGTGGATGACTATACTCATGGTTTTCTGAATCTCTGAACACTGTACACCGTAAGGAGAATTGTGCCAAGTAGAACCAATTTTCCCCATTGCTCATCAGACAGTAGCTCACCAGCAGCAAAGTGCTGACACCTCATCTGCCTGCAGCTCCCATGACAGATGAGAAAGCCAGCAGTGTCACAGAATGCGTGCTTTACCTGCTGATCAGATCCAAAACTTGGGGAAATGACAAATCCTGACCATGGTTGTTGTGCAATTCTGAGACATTGTGTTAGAGGAAATAGATAATCGCTCTGATGGCTCTGAACAAGGGAAATAGAATGTGTGAGCCAGGTCTCCTGTGTGCATGCATAAACAGTCTCTTTTGATACTCCAAGAAAAATCCAGCTGAGAGGGAAGAAAATATCTTCTATTGAATAAAATGAGCCCGACTCTGAAAGAGTCATGCAGCGTTTCAGGGCTCAATCAATACAGAAAGTTCTGGGTAATTAACTGAGCTGCTGGGGAAACTCGATCTCTGGCCTGACAAGCGTCACTAAGTATTTCCAGACCCAAGGTAACATTCCAGCTTCTCAAAGATCACGAACTGACTTGACCTCACTCCCAGGGGAAAGAAACTCTTGGTATTATCTCTGGACCTCCTTTTTCATCCAAAGTAGATGTCACCATCTGCAGCTAGAAGGATCAATGAACCAATTAATTGGTGCTGAGTTTACATTTCTATTATCAACTGTCATCATTTGTTTTCTTGATCCCGCTTGGCATATCTCTTAGTGCTGGTAAGCGAAAGATAACATTATCTTACATTACGTAATTTTTCACAAGTATATGAGTACATTTGATACCCACCGTCTTCATTTCTTTGTGGACACCCTGACTCACTCTCAATACCTGACTCAATGGCAGTTTCCAGTAGAAGTGGCTGCTTTCAATAATAGAAGCAGAAACTACATGTGCTCATTGCTTTTCTTTCTTGGAGGGAGGTTAATTCCTTGGTTTGTAAAAATTGCATACATTTCAGTTTGCAAGAGTTTTTGGACCTGTGATGTTTGGTGAACATCTAGTGCCAAATAGCGGTGATGTATAGTCCTCTACTGCAGCATGGATGCTGTGTAGCAACTACAAAATCTCGAAGGTATAACAAGACGCATGTTTGCTCACACAACAGGATGGGAGGCTGATCTTGTTGGGGGGTCGATCACAAATCTGAGGGCTGGCTGACTGGATGATTTAGAATGGACGTAATTGGGGACAACTGGAGTGGCTCTCTCTGTGTCTCTCCTCTAGCAGGCTGCCCAGAAGAATGGGGTAAGAGTGGATTAAGAGAGAAAGTAGAAACAAGGGTGTCCTAGAGTCCTGAGCTCAGCGGTGTCACACACTGGTATTTCTGCCGCATTCTATTTACTACAGCATAAGGCCAGCCCAGATTCAATGTAGGGAAATAGGTTCTGCCTCTACAGCAAAAGGAGCTGCAAAGTCACATGGCAACAAGTGTGGATACAGGAAAAGGTAAAGAATCAGGGCCCACACTGCAATCTACTAGAGGCAGGCAGTCCATCCTCATCCCCTGTGTACTCCATTCTTAAACCTCAGTGTATTTAGGCAAAGGGAAGGTTGGGTCCAAGAGGAATAGATATGACCGATTTTTGTGTGTTTAATATCACCAAACAATTACATAAATAGAAGTATGGCTGGGCTGTCTTAGGTTGCTCAGGCTGCCATAACAAAATACCATATGCTGAGTGGCTTAAACAGCAGTGATTTATTTCCTCACAGTTCTGGAGGCTGGGAAGTCCAAGGTCAAGGTGCAGGCCAATTCAGTCTCTGGTAAGAGCTCCCCTCTTGGCTTATAGATGGCCACCTTCTCACTGTGTCCTCATATGTCAGAAAGAGAGACAGAGAACTCTCTGGTGTCTCTTCTTAATAAGGACATCTATCCCATCATGAGGGCCCCACCCTCACGACCTCAGCTAAATCTAATCACCTCCCAAAGGCCCAGCTACAAATACCATCACACTGGGGGCTAGGGCTTCAACACGTGAAGGGGGGGCACAATTTACTCCATAGTATGAACTAAATTTAATATTTTTAGATTTAGGATCTTTATTCCTTTTTAATTCTGTCCCCCAAATATATCTCTCACTTTATATCGGGACCAGCTATGAATAAAACTTCCTAATATTAGAAATCAAAGTCAGAACTTAATTTTGAAGTCTCAGAGATGGATCAGAACAAATTGGAATCATATCCACAGCATTCTTATTTAAACTTTTAAAACATATAACATATACTTTACTAAAACCACACTTGGTCTAAAGCAGGGGTGTCCAAACTGCAGCCCTCGGGCCCACTGCGGCCCATAATCCATTGTTAATTGGCCCATAGCAAATTCCAAAAATATATTTAGTTTACTTAAATAAACCAGGTGAGGCAATACATACTTCACCTCAAGTGAGTGGCCCAGCTGTTTGTGTATTTTACCGCATATGGCCCTTGGTGAAAAACATTGAAAAAAGTTTGGACACCCCTGCTCTAAAGCTTGAAATATTGATCAACCAGTCTTTGTCAAGCCAGATTTGTTGGAAATTCAGTGTTTTCATGCTTCCCAACCAAAGCTTTGAAGGTCATGGTCATCTTTCCCATAAGTTGCTGGAGCCTCTGAGCATTATTCATTCCATCTTAAAAACTGTGTGATTCTTTCATTCTTTATTTTCAGGCTCTTAATGGCCTTGAACCACAAAAGCAATTAAGTTGCCAGAGCACTTCTTCAAAATCCTGTTCACGTTAAGTTTTTTGAACAGGTATTTTATTCATTGTATGTATAGGAGAGAAAGGAAGGAAGGAAATTCAAGATCTTAATTTGTGTTGATTAATGTATAAAATAACAGACATTTTTAAGATGAAAGAAACATTTGGCAGTTCCTCAAAAAGCTAAACACAGAGTTACCACATGGCACAGCAATTTCACTTTCTACCTCTATGGTTTTACCTGTTCTGGATATTCCATATCCAGATGAAAATGTTCTGGAATTAAATAATGGTGATTGTTACCCTACATTGTGAATGTATTAAATGCCACCGAACTGTACAATTTAAATGGTTAAGATGGTGCATATTATGTTATGTGACTTTTCCCACAATAAAATATATGGACATCAGTATTTTTTTTTAATTAAAGTTTATTGGCATGACAATTGTTAGTAAAGTTACATAGATTTCATTCAGGTGTACAATTCTGTATTACATCATCTATAAATCCCACTGTGTGTTCACCACCCAGAGTCAGTTCTCCTTCCATCACCATATATTTGATTATATTTTGTAATAAAAGCTACTTGCTGGTGATCTCAAAATTAATTTGAAGCCTATAGGATGAGGAAACTGAGGCCTCAAGGTCACTGGACTATTTGGTGGCAGAATGGGGCCCAGATTCCTTATTTCCTAATCCCTGCCCTTCCTGCTCTCAACCAATGGGGCAAAAACCAATTTTAAACACAGCATTATACTGGATGGCAAGAAACCAGAGGTCAAGATCTACACCTCAATGCCTGCAATCTACTTTGGGAAACAAAATTGTCACCTGAGTACAAATGAGGTATTGGCAAATGCAAAATCCTGTGTACATACAAATGGAGTACAGTTAAACATCATTAAGCAAGAGTCTATGGATCTTGAATTTATTGGAAAGTCAGCTCTGAGGAGTCTTCTCTTACTGCACGGGAAGCAATTCTAAGTAAATGAACCACACACACCAGTCCACAGTAGGCACCGCCTAACCTATTTGAAATACAGCGTTTCTGCCCTTCTGAAGTATCTGTAGTGAGCCTGCTACTTTTAAGATCATGGTTAGAGGTGTGGGCCCTGTAATCAGACTGCCTGGGTTTGAACCCGGCCCCACCACTTACTATCATGGGACTTTGGGCAAGTTACTTAATCCTCTGTGCCTCAATTATCTTGTCTATAAAATGGGAATAAAAATAGTACAAACCTGAGGGGTTATTATAAGCATTGAATAAGAGGATAGATGTAAAGTCCTCAGAATAGTGCCTGTGACTTAGTAAATCACAATAAAGGTTAGCTGTTATTATTATTACATTTAAAAAACTAATAAGTTGCGTGATTTTTTACCTACTCCAAGTCAGTCACTAGCTTTCTTATTACCTCTAAACTGAAAAATATAATAGCAGTCTCTCCTACTTCTGAGGCTGAGGATCAAAATAAATAATAAAGGCAAAGTATTTTGAAAATGATAAAGCTCTATACAAACATAAACTTGTTATTGAATGCAGGGGAAATCAGATTTATCTATTCATAAAATCAAATTTCCAAGAATTTCAATTTCCCTAAATTTTGTTTGGCTTATTCAGTTATTGCATATACTTGAATGTGCTAAAATCACGTCGTTTTCAAAATTATCATAATTCAGACTTTTCATGAATTTAGAGAGGCATTTTCTCAATGGATGCATATTTTTGCAATTTTACATAAAAAAATACTAGTGTGGATTTATGCTCTTGTAGGAATTTGAACAAGGAGATTTCTAACGTCTCTTCCAACCTCATGCTGATGGAATCCAGACAGAAAAGGCCTCAGGTATAGGCAGAGTCCGGTGAATTTGATCAGGGAAAAGATTTTAAGTCCAATAAAGAGTTATAATTTGGGAAGAAGGGGAAAGCATGAGAGGGCAAGTATCCAAGACTACAAAGATAGTTGTTGGATGAGAAAGAAAAAGACAATCTAGAAGGAAATGGTGTTCACAGCAGTTATCTTCTAGGTTAGAAGATTTGGGAATAGTATCAGTCTTCTTACATGTTGCATTCGTCCACCCTGGCTGCCATAGCCTCAGTGGCTTAAACAACAGAAATTTATTTTCTCACAGTTCTGGACACTGGCAAGTCCAAGATCAAGGTGACAGCTGATGCAGTCTCTGGTGACAGCACTCTTCCTGGCTGGCAGATAGCTGCTTTCTTGTTGTGTCCTCACTGGACAGACAGAGGGGTGAGGGGACCTCTCTTCCTCTTAGAAGTCCACCAACCATATAGGATTTGGGCCTCACCATTATGACCTCATTTAACCTTCATTACCTCCTAAAAGCCTTATCCCAAACACAGCCATACTAGGGGTTAGGACGTCAACACATCAATTTTGGGGGACACATTCAGTCCATGTGTGTTTGCATTTTCCGCATTTCTACAAATAGCATGCATAATTTGACTTTAAAAGACAGAAATGGAGGGAAAGGGGGACCTCCTAGAAGATGCCCCAACAGAGTTAGTGATGATCAAGATTACTCCCCAAATCAAGCCTGCCAACATTTTTGATAACACCCCTTTGCCTAACTTAGAAACTACTCATTACTCAGCCAGGCATTTGAAGCCATTTCCAAGGTAATTTTCAGAGTGGCTTAAAATGTGTGGGTTTGTTGGTTTCTTTTTTGTTTCCTTCTCAATCTAAGTGTTGGAGTTTTGGCTTCCAGCTTTGGAACTTTATGTTCACACCCAGAAATAAAAGCGTCAAGAGCACACTACAAGAGCTCTGTGCTTTGGGTGTCACCACAATGTATCTACATTAAGTCCTCACTTAGTACCGTTGATAGGTTCTTGGAACTTCAGAGAAAAGACATATAACAAACCAGTATTTCCATAGGCTAATTGATATAAACAAGAGTTAAGTCCCTATGGCACCTCAGCAATGTCATAATGAAAGGAAGTTGAAGGACACACTATCATTCAAGGACCTGCTGTGGTTGAAAAGAAAACTCAGTAACTTTTCAGGGAAGGATGTGTCTATTTAACAATCTTTACATAGGGTAGGAAATTCCCAGCCATGTGGTTGGGTGGGGGTGGTCCCACTTTCAGCCAATGGATGGCTCTCATTCCTCAGCCAGTGATTGGTTCAGTGATAGGCACATGACCCAAGTTAGGCCAATCAGATTGTTTCTGGATATTTGCTTAAACCATTTCCCACTAGACAGACAGGCGAAAGGAGGCCGCCTCAGAGCAGGAAGCTGCCATCTAGAAATTTCAGTGGGAAAACTGGCTTGAAAATGGAGCCCATATGGAGAACGTGAAGCTGAGAAATGGTGAGAAATAGATGTGCCTTGGTCCCAGTGTGAGAGCACTAGATTTAGATTGGCCTAAAGAAGTCTTGTTAAATTGGCCTGTTTAGTCGAGTTAGTACCTTCTGCCCTCTGTTTTGGATCAAGCATATTTGGATCAGTTACTTGTGACTAAAGAATCCTGATTCAGGAGGAAAGACTATAAAAGCCAAAACAGCCAAAGAATTTAATCATAATTAATTAAAAATACACTAGATCATAAGTAATTTAAAATCAAGCATGACTGTTTCGTACATTGGTCATGTTCGTATTTCTTCCATTGTGGCTCATTGAACAAAATGCTGTATCTCAAATAATATAACATTCCTCTCTTACATCTAGCCTTCTTCCCTGTGAAGTAGTATTTGTCCTACTTCACAAGAAACTATTTTTTCAGGTGTCAAATGTTGAAAGAATTAACTTTTCAAATAAAAGAAGCCATTCTAAATCAAAAGTTACCTTGAATTAGAAGAGATAAGAATCAAATAGAATTAAGTCAGTTGAAACAAAAAAAATCTTTCATGCAAGGTCAAAAGAGCTCTGTTTTGGAAATCTTTCCAATAGTGATCAAAAGAAAAGGCTATTTTATTTTAGCAAAGACAGCCAAATGTGTGTTTGGGAATATCATTTGAAATCATGATTGATACAAAATTACTACAAGCATAATGACCCTAGAAGGGATAAGGATGGACAAAAGGTTGACATTTTAAGGAACAATTATGAGGCACACAGATATTTTTATATAATTGTAAATGAATGTAATGGTGGTGAAGAGAGAAAAGTACTAAGCTTTTTATCTTACATAGCCTGAAGTTGGAAATTCTCAAGACAACTCTCCTTATCTCAACCATCTGAATATCTCAATCTCTGAATGTTTACCTTGTTCATTTATGAGTTGACTTAATGTTTGTATTCCATTGTGTCTGTCCAATTGGCCTGTAAATGTGAATGAGCGCCAGCCTGTCTGCCTTGGATTGTAAACTGTTAGAAGACGCAAGGTTTAGCTAATTCTCTCTGTGAATCATTTAGCATGGCATAGCACCACACACTATTAGAGATTTCATAAATGTGTTTATTATGACCTTTGGAAGGAGGCTTAGTCCCATTTATTGCCTTCTTAATCCTGCCAGCACTTCTCAAGAGGGTGGGGAAAGTTGATTTGATCTACTTTTCATATATTGTTAGCCTGGAAGAATATGCTGAATGTGATAACTGAAGCCTATCAGTGATGTCTATTGGTGAATGTCCGTGGTATAAAAAGAAATATATTTGGTCTTTGTCCCCAGATTCCTGGCACAGAGCCCCTAAAACCCCTGGAATTTCCTGAATGGTGGTAGTGTATTTTGTTGTTCATAAAGAGCCCCTTTTACACACACCTGAGTTTACGGTAATGAGGTGACATAAGGTGACTTAGGATGGAGCTGGTCACTAGAAAGACCAAGTGATTAGAGGGTTGGAATTTGAAGCACCATCCACCAACCTCTGGGAAGGTGGGTGGGGCTGGAGATTAAGTTCTATAAAATTTCTTGAACAAGACTTGATGGGATTCTGGGTTGGTGAAGACATGCCAGGAGGGCGGCGTCCCTCAGTTCCATGGGCACAGATGCTCCCGCACTCAGGACTTTTCCGGGCCTCACCCTGTGTACCTCTTCATCTGGTGTTCATCTGTAGCCTTTGTTATTTCCTTTCTAATAAACTGGTAAATGTAGTCAATGTTTCCCTGAGCTTTTGAGCCATTCTGGCAAATTATTAGACCAGAGGAGGGGATCGTGGGAACTCCAGTTTATGGGCAGTTGGTCAGAAGTACAAGTGACAACCTGGACTTGAAATTGGCATGTGAAGTGCGGGCAGTCTTGTGGGCGTGAGCCCTTAACCTGTGGGATCTAATGCTATTTCCAGGTAGTGTCAGAACTGAGTTAAATTTGTAGGACACCCAGTTGGGGTCCAATGAGGAGAATTAGGGTTGCTTGGTGGTTTGGAAAATACTCCAGTCTGAAATGCATTTTCACATTTCTGTAGCTGTTTGATGTTATATTATGACATACACTTGGCAACTTGAAATAGTGTTCTAAAATTTTTTCCCCTTTATCCGCCTCCCCACCCCCACTCCCACTCCGGTTCAAGCCATTGTTTCTCAGTCTAGTTGTGTAGGACCCAGCTCCCTGGCCCACGCTGGTATTATGAGCCTTGCGCTCCCCCCCGCTGAGGCAGTTGGTCACCGGTCGTTGGTTGGCCGCTCACAGCAGCTCATAGCAGCTCACAGCAGCTCACAGTTCCAAGAAATTGTAAACACTGTCTCGGGTACTATTGTTGTTGCAGTTAACAATATTAACCCTCGAGATATCCAAATAAATTAATCACTCCAGTTTTCTATCCCTTCTGTCAATGGTCCATGAATTCATTTGTGCACCCATATATACTGAGAGCGAATTATGTGCTAGGTTTTGAAATGTATAAAGAATGTAGACATGGTCACTGCCCTCGTGGAACTTCCAGACTATTCAGGCAAGTTACACAGTGCGTTGCTTTTGCTGGTGGGAGGGGCTGTTGACTGGAGGACAACTTTCTGGGGTGATGGAAATATTCTGTTTCTTGTTTTGGGTGGTGATTACATGGGTGTATGCAGTCACCAAAACACTGGACTGAACACTTAAGATCCAAGCATTTTCTTATATCTTAATTGTACCTCATTTTTAAAGCAGCAGCAGCCACTCCCCCCCCCTCCGCTGCCAAAAGCAGTTACAATACAATGTGACAAGTGCTATAACAGAGTGAGTGTAGGGTATGATGTACATATATCAGGGTACCCGATCCAGCGTTGGGGGTTCAGAGAAAGCTTCCCTGCAAAACTATGCAGAGGTGGTATGTAAACGTTGATTACTGGTAACCAGGGGAAGAAGCCAATGAAGAGCTCCTACTATAGAGAAATTGCATGGGCAAAGCCCAGAGGCAGCATAGAGGGTAACCTATTTAGGGCATTGCAAGCATTCAGCACGGTTAGAGTGGAGGTTTAGGCCAGGTTGGTGGCAGATGGGGCTGGAGGGCTGAGCAAGGAACAGGACAGGAAAGGCACTCTGTGAGGCTATTTTAACAAGTTTGGATGTTATCATAAAGCCATTTGGAAGCCCCAGAGGAAGAGACAAGGCCGAACTCACGGTATACAAAGGCAATTTGTCTTCAGGGAAGAGAAAGGATTGGACGTGGGTAAGACTAACAGCGAGAGGCAGTTAGGAGACAGCGGCAATAAAGAGAAGATGTGGCCTGAGTGTGGGTCCTGGCTAAGGGCTTGGGGAAGTGGATGGAGTTGAGTGAAAGAAGGGGACAGAGTGCCCGGATATGGGATTGAGGGAGAAGTCAAAGCTAAGGGTGGCTCCTAGGTGTGTAGTGTGGTGCCACGTACCAAGACAAGCGCCCAGGGAATGGAGCAGGAGTGGGAGGGAGGTGGGTCATGAGCACACAGATCTTTTCCACAGGTGAAGATGTGCATGGTCTGTGGCTCAAGAGAATGATGGGCAGATCTACACGTGGAATTCATAGGGCTTGTCCAAATGTCAACAGTGTGGAAGCTGAGAAAGTCTGGTTTAAATGTTCACATTTTTTCCTACTTACTACAACATAATGATTCAATATTTGTATATGTTGCAAAATGGTCACCACAATGTCTAGTTAACATCCGTCACCATACATAGTCACAGAATTTTTTTTCTTTTGATGAGAACTTGGAAGGTTTACTCTTTCAGCAACTTTCAAATATGCAATACAGTATTATTAACTGTGGTCACCATGCATCTCCATGACTTATTTTATAACTGCAGCGTGTACCTTTTGACTCCTTTCACCCATTTCATCCCCCCCGCCCCAACGACCAATGTCTTTCAGATGAAGGGATGTTATACACCCAAAACTAATACAGTGTTATAACTCACTAAAACCGGGGGTGGGGGGAGAAAAGACACAGAGAAGGCCATGTGCAGATGGAGGCAGAGACTGGAATGATGCAACTACAGCCAAGGATCACCTGGAGCCACCAGAAAGAGGCAGGAAGGATCCTCCCCTAGAAACATGGGAGGAAGCACAGCCCTGCTGACACCTTAATTTAGGATTTCTGGCCTCCAAAGCTGTGAGAGAACAAATTTCTGTTGTTTTAAGCCACCAAGTTTGTATTTTTTCAATATGGCAGCCCCAGGAAACCAATACACCACTGATGACATTTTTCTTTTATCATTTCCATTTGAGCTCCATGAGGAGAAAGGCTGTGTCCCTTTTTTGGTGCTTGGCACATAGTGGGTACTTGATATACTCATATATCAAATGATGTATCAATACCAGTGGGAAACTGCCCTGACTCGTTTACAATAGCCATAAAGAGGTTATATGTGAATGCAGATCTAATGTACAAGAATTAACTTGTTTTGCAAGATCTGTCTCTTTATTAGAAGAATAGTAATACAGGTGAGCATAATCCTGGGCTGGGGATAGGAGCCTTGGCAGCTATTCTAACTTTCATCACTACCTCATAAGCCTCAGGCAAGAGAGATGACTTCTGTGGCTCAGTTTCCCAAGCCATGAAAGGAAAATCCTGTCCCCTTTCTGCCTACTAAGGAAGATCATGGGGGACAAGAGGCAGCCTGTAAAGTGCTCCATCTTACTTCAGAGAAATATAAAATGGGCCTACATTATTTGCTTTACTCTCTGGAAACCAGTTTAAAGTTCTGTTTCTGTTTCACTTTCGGCATCAGAATTCTTCAACCATTCAGCAAAGTATGAGATCAAAGCTGCCAGTTAATAATCATTATGTCCATTTTATAGCTGGAGAAACTCAGGGCAGAAGAGAGTGATATGTTCAAGTCAGCAAAGAATTTACCAGACTTCCAAAAAGATTCTGAATCCAAAAAAAACGGGTTCTGTGGAACCAACTGCAGAGACGGCTCTCTAAAGTACAGTAAGTGCTGTTGAAACTGTTTTTACTGTAACACAAGTTAATCAGACAGCTGGGATTCAGATAAGACCTGGCTTAAGCATTCCAATGAAGAGATGCTTTTTCCTTCTGTCCGTGAATAGATTCTATGACCTGTCTACAACTTTGGCGTTTGCAAACTCAGGTTGAATGAGGGTAGGAGAGAATACTTTTGGTCTCTTAAGTGATGAAATTAAGCAATGGCCACAAAGATGGATTACCTTGACTAGGTAAAATAGTTTTATTTGTGAAGGTGACCATGGATAAACACAACACAGCAAACCAGATTCAATTCTCAGATCCTTTCATTTGGCTCATAGCTAAGCAACCAGAGTCATGTATCTTAACTCAGATGGGGGGTGGGTGGAGAGTGGGTGGAAAGATGCAAGTGTTGGAGATGAGACAAGAATGGCAGAACGTAGAGAACTGTTAAAACTGGGTGATGGCTACATGGGAGTCCATCACAGTATTCTATTTGCTTCATATATGTTTGAAATTTTCCAAAATAAGAACTGGCTTAGTATAGCAAGTTGCTAACCAACTTTGCAAAAGGTTCATATGGTCTTCCATAATTTATTATTGTTGAGAGAGTCCGTTGCTAGAATAAAAATAGCTAGCTTTCTAACCTCTTGTTTTATGCATAAACGTGATGTTGAAAGAAACAAGGTTATTCAGTAACTTAAAAAAATTTAGATAATGACACTTTTGCTGCTTCTTGAATTTGAGACAGGTTTTGAAATTACTTAATTGACTTACAGCACATTATGAATTCAATAAAAGAATGTTTTTGAGGGATTAAAAAACAAAACAAAACTCAGAGAACAGCCCCATTATGTCCTAAGCAAGTAGTTGAGCTGCAATAAATTATCCCACGTGTCTTGGTAATACTTTTTGACTCTGACATACGAAGTATTTGGCAGCTATGACTATGTTAGCAGACCACATTTTCCTGAACCACAATTGGTACAATTAGTACACAACTGAAAAATTGTATTACATAAAGTTTGAAACAAAGAAAAAATTTTGATAACATAATGCATATCACTATTACTGAAAAGTATGTTTAACACAAAATGCTTCTCAAGCTTTACGAGGTCCCAATTTCAAGTATTTAGGGATTGTGAACTCATCTGTAGTCTATTTACTCTTTTTTCCTCAATATTATAATCCTCAGTCCTCCAGAAGAAAGAATTCACGCAAACATTTATTAGGAGTTTGCTTTATGCTAGGCACAGAATAAGACAAGTCTTCCTCAAGAACAGTTTTAAAATGGTCCCCAATACTTAAATTTCTCCCTACCTTTGTTTTGTTGGTCCATTAGATTGGTGCAAAAGTAATTGCAGTTTTTGCAATTATTTTTAACCTTTTAAACCGCAATTACTTTTGCACCAACCTAATAATTGCTTTTCTCTGGCCACTCTTTAGCTGCATTAACTCTTTTTCTGTGTTGTTCTTCAGTATCTTGATTATCATTATTACAGCTTTATTGAAATAAAATTCATATGCCATATAATTCACTCAAATTATACAATTCAATAGTTTTTAATATATTTACAGATTTGTGCAACCAATTTTAGAACATCACCCCAAAAAGAAACTCTGTGCCTCTTAGCAGTCACTCCATTTCCTCCTAACCCTCTCAATCCTAGGCAACTGCTACTCTTTCTTTCTCTGTGGATTTACTTATACTGGACATTTCATATAAATGGAATCATACAATATGTGGCTGCTTGTGACTGGCATCTTTCACTTAGCATCATATTTTCAAGGTTCATCCACATTGTAGCGTGTGTCAGTACTTCACTCCCATTTTGGCTAAATAATATTCCATTGTATGGATATGCCACATTTTATTTGTCTATTCATCAAATAATGGACATTTGGGTTGTTTCCACTTTGTGGCTCTTATGATTATGCTGCTATGAACATGCAAGTAAAGAAGTTTTTTTGTGGACATGTGTTTTCATTTCTCTTGGGTTTATACCTATAAGTGGAATTGCTGGGTCATATGGTAACTCTATGTTTAACATTTTGAGGAACTGCCAGACTTTTCCAAAGTAGCTGCACCATTTTACAGTCTCACCAGCAATGTATTAAGGTTCCAATTTCTCTACATCCTCAACAATACTTATTATCTGTCTTTTTAATTTTACTGATCCTAAGGGGTATGAAGTGGCATCTCATTGTGGTTTTGATTAGCATTTCACTGATGGCTAATGATGTTGAGCTTTTTCTCATGTGTTTATTTATTAACTCTTGAGGTAGATCTGCCAGCTTCCTTTGTAATGAGAAATACGGCTTTGTATCACTTGCAATGTTTTACTGCGTTTCTTGGTGCCTAGATCATTAGAATACTTTCTCTTCCAGTGAAGCTAAGCTGCTACTCCAACATGGTGAAAGGCTTTCTTTGCATTTTTCCAAAGAAAACCCAGGACTATACTGGATATGAAGTAAAATTATGTTATCTGAGCAGTACTTGAAGCAAGAAAAAGGAGCTAAAAAATACGTATCATTTCAACCTAAGTAAGTGGTGTGGCTTTGTTTTAATCTGACACAGTATACATAAACAAATCTATTAAAAGGGATAGAACAGTCTTAGCTCCTCATGACAAGTGACTTGACATCTTTATGTCTGTTTACTCGTAAATACTTAAAACACTGGTTGAGTTAGAGGGGAGAGGAAGAAGTGTAGGAAAATCAACTGTCATCCAGTTGGGCTGAAAAAAATCGATACGTTAATTTACAACTTCAGTTTCTCTCTTTAAATAAAGTCAACTCCACGGACTCACCCGAATTCTCTCATTGTGCTAGAATTTGACTGTTTCGAACATCACTCTAAAAGAGCAGCTGGGATTTGAGAACCGTTAGTTGAAATATTTTCAATAAAACCTTGTTTTTAAAACCGCGTCCTTGCGTGCGCAGCTGCGGCGGCTCACCCTACCCTCGAGTGACGATACCTGAGGTCATTACCAAGTAGGAGAGCCTTGTAAGTCTCGGGAGGAAATCGAAGGCCCTGCTCTGACGGTTATAACAAAAGCCTTCAAACCAATCGGCGTTTCAAATTTACCACGCCCCATCCCGCCCTCACCGCCCGGGGAACTTGACCTAACGCCAAACGTCTGCCGCAGAAATTCCTCAGGGCGCGCTGACTCCGATTTCAGCCACCCAACTAAGAAAACCGCGGGTAGAAAGCCACCCGTCACGCCCAGATCCGCTCACCTCCGCTCGTGGCCGGATGGCGTCTTCCTCCGCCCACCTGGACGCGTCGGAGGCCCCGCCCCATTCCCAACACATGATTGGCTCTGGTGACCGTCTCCCCCGAGTTTCGGCTCCGTATTGGCCGATTCGGCCGCCGCTCGGCTCTCTTCCCGAGGGCGCGCGGCGGGCGTGTCCACGCCCCTTACGTCCGGACGCTGGGTTGCCTCCAGAGGCGCCGTAATCGCTGCCCAGAAAGAAGGAGGGCGTCTGTGCGAGGATCTGCTATGGTGTTGAGTTGCCGGGCAGAGCCGACCGAGACGCGGCGGTCGCGGCCATGAAGGTGAGGGGCCGGTGGAGCAAGGCAGTCCCTCCTCGCCTCTCCTTTCCGGCCGGGGCGCCCGAATTGCCTTCTTTTCGCCTCAGCGATTACCCCGCCGGCACCTCTCTAGAGAGCTCCGCTAAGGGGCGTCCCCGGCCGGCATCTGGGTCCCTGACCGGCCCAGGGCGGAAATCCTGGGCTCCTGGACTTCTCCAACTCCCACATTGCTTCCCATCAGCGAGCCCGAGGAGGGGGAAGAGGCCGGGCATCCCCCGCGCTCACGCCGGGGGCCCCCTCTCTGATCTGGGCCCTGTCCGAGTCCCCAGGGGCCTGAGGCAGACCCACTCGTGCTCGCCTCAGTCCTCCGTGCCGTTGCCCACAGCGTGCCCTCTCCCGCCCCGAGTCCTTGAACTAACCCAAATGTCGGGATCGACACCGGACTGTCGCAGGACGAAACTGCAGGACGGAGGGAAAAGGAGTGGTGCGGGGAGTCGTGAGGCTGGGGCCGGGCTAACATGTTAGAAAGGCTTCGGGGATCCCACTCTGAAGGATTTCTTCGTAGGCTTAACACTGGGGCCGTGACCTAGAGCGCTAGCAAACTGCCTGTGCCTCCATCGTCACTAGGTACGCAGCAAGTAATTTGACAGCTTGAGATCGTCAAGGTGGGTGTGAGAGCGTGGGAGCATCACTGAGTGAGAAGTTTAAGGGAAGGGGAGAGAGTCTGGCCTACTTTTGGGAACTGAGAATTCTAAAGAGCGCTGTGTACAACAATAATCAATTCAGGTATTGATTCCACTTGCCGAACTCCAAGTGGGATGAGTCGTAAGGTGATGCTCTTTCAGACGCGGACGATTTCATTAATTTCAATGAAGAGGTGCGCTTGATGTCGGTAAGAGAAAGAATGAGCTACTAGCTTAAAACTCTCATCTTCACAAAGTCCCAAAGATTTCCTGTGGGAGATCCATAAGGGAGTGTCAAGTGGCTAGAGAAATTCAGCAAATATTTTGTTGAACTTTCTTCTTGTGTGTTAGCTCAGCATGAGATGTAAGTTCGAGTAATTCACAACACAGCCCCACCCTTTAAGAGTGTGCCAATCAAAAGAGAAGAGAGATTCTCAAGTAACCACATTATGAGAATGAAAAAAATGTGAAACCCTCAGGAGCAAAAAGGTATTTCTGGCTGCAGAAAGCAAGGAAGCTTTTTCGAATAGGTAACTTTTGACCTATGTATCGTTCAAGTATGAGGCTATCATAGGAGCTTATTTTTAAATAGTTATAAAATATTTCAACTTAGAATAACTATTAAAATGTCTAAAACTAGCTTTTTGTCCTGAAATCCATCATCTTACTGTGTTAAGATCCAAAAACAAAGTAGAGATCTTTATGTATACTGCCTCAAAGAATGTTATCTTTATGAGTATTAAATTTGTGGTCCATTAAGGAACTAAATGTAGATAGAAAGAATTAGGGACAGGTCCACTGTTGAATTTTTTAATCAAGTTCTTTAAAAACAAGTGTTTTTGAAATTAGGTGGAAGATACTGCTTTCTGAGTTGAAATTTTAGAAACAGTTTGGTGGCAGTTGAAAATGTGGAAAAGATGTATATTTTATGAAGTAAAATGCAGACCTAAAGAGACATCAATCTGAGCGGGATGAAATTATGAAGATACTGCTTTTTGTTTGTTTTTGTGAAAACTGGATTCACAAAATTTTTTAAGATTTGGGTTATTGTTTATTTAACTGTTTTATAGTGAAATTGTTTAAGTGTGGGGTATGCTCATCTGTAGATTTCTGTGCACGGTCAGTGATTTCCTGATGGCACGGAATTCTAACATGTGAATGTTCATCTAAGCAAGTACTTCTTTCAGTGGAATTAAAATTACCTTAAAAGCTAAGCATCAGATAAGCACATCACTCAAACCCAGGAGCAGGCTGATTTTAGTATACGTGTGGGATGGGTATTTACTTTCTTCTTTAATTTGTTCGTTTAGAAACTGATGTTTTGAAATTGGTTTTATGTCTGAAGACTCAGTAACTGTTTAACCTTAGAGTAGCATCTAATTAACTCCTGTAATGGAGTTTTTAAAAATCAAAACTGATATCCTATGTTAATTTTATTTAATCCTGCTTGTTTTTCCATAGTTATGTTGATCTTACCCTTCCTTAATTGTACTAATCATGTTTATTCTTACAAGCTCAAAATGAGATATCAAGGAGAAAATAATCTGTTGACTGTAATTTCCTTTTTTTTTTCTCTGAAAGGTGGGGGAGTGGTGCTAAGGATCAAGTATACTGTTTAGAAAAAGAAAACAAAACCCAAACATGAGGAAGGTATGATCTCCAGCACACATTGTAAAACTATCAATTTGACCAAATGTCTTGCCTGAAAATATTACAATATCAGCATCTGTTTTTGCAACTTGCTTAATATCCAAATGGAATGAAGAAAGAATTTAAGATGTAGGTAGAATTTCCTCCTTTGTGGTATATGGTCTGATATTTGGTCATTAATATAGCAGAGTTCCTTCCATATTGAAGCAGTGGTTTCAATAAGAAATCCTTTCACATTTTAAGGAGCATATGTTTTTCTGGTGGCCCTAAATAGGGTAAAGATTTTTGCTTATTATCACAACTGTTTCTTCTGTTTTAAGTTCTGAAGGAAAGTTTAACCTAATTGAAATTTAAACGAAAACTTACTGTTTTATATTACTGGTTTTAAGATTTGAAACATCTTTTCATATTGTTTAGCACAAGAACATTGAGTTTTACCAAACTAAAGGGTCTTTGGAGTTTAAAACAAAGCCTCCAGTGGTTGAATTATCTAAGGAAACTTTCATTAGCGGAAGCACTGAATCTCTGCCTGGTCCTTGTAGCTTCTTACAACATCCAAGAAAATTTATGTTCTTGAATTTGAAACTTAAGGTTTATCCTTAAAATAACTGTGAAATATACTACTATATTTAAGTTAGAGTTGTGGCAAGCAACTCTTAGGAGGTAACATGATCACTGCTGCTTACCTAGTTTAATCAAAAGCAGATGATTTAGAACTGCGATCATTTAGTTTTCTGCTTTTTCAAACCCATCCACTCTCTCTTTGGCTGTTATTTAATCTTCATGGAAACCACCATAGCTTTTCTTACTCCTTCATTCTAGTTTGCCTGATTAGTACTACATTTGGTGTAATCACTAGAAGGGATCACATCCTGATGTAGTTTAGAATTGGATTCAAAATTTGTAGTAAACTTTGTGTAGGTTATTTAAATTGACCATTTGGGAAGTATTCCCCCCCCACCCCAACACACACACAGGGATTCTAAAAGCATATTAGATCATACACAAACACACACAATCAAAGACAGCTGAACCTTGAGGCCATTTGAAAACTGGCACTCTGCCAGAAAGGAGAATGGGCCGCTGCTCTTACAAAGAAACAACACATTTCCTCTTGCTTTGTTGACTGAAATGATCCAGAATGAGCTTATATCTTGTGAATCGGACTGAGGAACCTGAGAGACTGCTTATAAATTGGTAGTCTATTATTGTTGCAGAAATATGTGTCACAGCGCTGGAAACTGTCAGTTCCATTCTCAGGAAAATTTTTAGGTTTGTGGGTAACACTCCACTCCCTTCCTTCATTATTTCTACAGAGGGCACAGAATTTCTAATTCATTCTCTAGGAAGGAACAATGTAGGAGGAACTTTCAGCCTTTCTGTTACCAGAGAAAAAAAGAAACTTTTATGTTGGTGAGCGTTAGCAAAGGAGCTAAACATGCTTTGGCTCAGCACTTTCTGGGACCATCTCAGATCTGTCTTCCTAAGGGGGGTGGCAGTCTGGATGGTAAGCTGCTGTTGGTCAGCTGTGGCAGTGCCTGGGTGTCATATTATATCAAGACCGGTTCGCTGCAGAGCTAAAGTCTGTCTTATTTATTAATTCCAAATTGGGAGTGAAAGAAAGGTGTAATTAGCCCTCAAAAATCTTAGTGCACTGGCTTTGGAAAAAGACGCAAGGACTGGCATTGATTGGGTAGCAGAGTAACATGAGGAGATCTAGGTGTCTGTCCAGATAGGAGGCTTTAGAATTTAATTTCTTACTATGGATCATGTAAGTTTTTAATTGGTTCTTAACTGATAACAAGCCAGGCAGGCCATGGTCTATCCCATGGCTACTAATCTATTCAGGAGCAATTTTGGCTGAAGGGTGTATATAGGAAAGAGATTAGATTATGAAGGAAAAGTCATTTTCAGTAATTATTGGCTAGAAAATAAACTGCAAACACAGCTAAATTCCTTCAGCTAGGAGTTTTGTGACAGGCATAGGTAGATAGTTGCCTTTTTCAGTTATTGTTTTGAACTGCATTCTTGGTTAAGGGAGGAAATGTATTCATCTTTACAGATTGTTGTTTTCTAACCTCTTAGATTCATGTGGTTTAGCCTGTAGAGTCCTGCTTTCAACCGTGGTCCCAAGTAGGACTTAGAATTGTTAGTCACATAAGCCCAGATCACAGTTTTAGTTTTCAGCAATCCAGACTTTGGCTTCATTCATGGAAAGGTAAGTAAAGGATGGATGGTGACCCCTGTGTAAGGAATACACCTCTTTGGAATTGAGGCAGAGCAACAACTCAGTGAATTCAGTGCAAATTCAAAAAGCCAAAGGTCTGTGCCTTGCACGCTGTCTGTCTAGGAATTGGGTTTGCTCAGAAAATCTAGGAGGAAGTCGAGTATGGGAAAAATCTGCTTCAATCTTACTACCAAAAGGTGAGCAGAGAGTGAATAAAATAAAAATAAGGGGATTCAGGCTGATTGAACTGGCAGAAGGTATTAGAGGTTAGTGAAGACAGAAATAGAAAGAACATGAACTTGGGTCTTAAAGCTTTTAAAGGGAGGGTGCAAAAGGGGGAGACTTTGGTTATTACCTGACCAGATACAGTAATTGGGCTCCAAGGAAATATGACAGAGGCAGAGTCAAGAGCTCAGTCTGTTTTTGACAGACCCCGTAATCACTGTCTTTTTTCCAATGTTGGACATTGCACACAAGAAAACATGTAGAAGAATAAGTTAGAAAATAAAAAGTTTGGGCCAAAAAAGCAAAGCGCAAATAAAATGAAGGCACCAAATTCCAGCAAAAGTTTCCATGCTGGTATGTGGTAAAAACAAATGAACAAATTTAAGAATCAGATTAAGTTGTGAACACTCAGCTGAGCTTTTTAAAGGTTTAGGAGAAACTATAGAGGGAAAGGAAGCACCAAAGGCATGTTTCACTACTTGGCGGGGTGGGGGGGGGGGGAATGTAGACAGGTCATGAGCACATGGCCCCAAAGTGTTGGTCTTAGAACCCTAGAGGCACAGGCTTCAGAGGTAACCACAACCCCTTCCATGCAGGAATCTGCTGAGTGGTTCTCCAGCTGAAGTAGGCAGGAAGAAGAAATCCCCTAGACTGAGCAGTTACTAATCTTTTAACCTCAGGTATACATTTGAATCACATGGGAAATTTTGAAAAAATTCTGATGCCCAAGCTGTACCCCAGACCAGTTAAGGCAGAATCTTTGGGGCTGGGACCCAGGCATCAGTATTTTTTATGGCTCCCTGGTGAGTTCAGCCACTGTCTTAAGGGTGGCCTCCCAGGAGTAGGCACTGCCTTAGCAAGAGGCAGTGACAGCAGCCACTGTGGTACGGGACTCTAACTGTTCGGAAGAAGTTAAGGTCGAATCACTAAAGAGATCACCTTCGTTTCAGCACTTGAGTGCTAGAAAACGAAGATTGAAGGGGAATGGAAATTGAGTTTTTAAAATATGCTTGACGGGAAAGAAAGGTACTTTAAATAAAACTAGTGACTGGGGCTTCCACGGTTTCAAATTGCTGACCTTTCAAGAAGGCTGGAGTGTTGCAAATGCTATTGTCAGAGGAAAACAATATAGGTAAGATAGGTAGGTTTAATCTTCAGGATGATGCTAAGAGTATTTTCTTATTGGGAGGTTATTCTCTTATTGGGAGATTTTGTCCAAATTTAAGTTCACAGATCTAATGAGGCTGAAACCTAGATTTTTCAGTGTTTCTTCTTTCCCTCTGCTATGGTCGGTTGAGTTGTACCAAATATTAGGTTATAGCAATATACTTTTGCCTGCGACAACACTGAGGGTTGGCTTGGGCTCTGTTCTTTCCTTTTTATTTTTTTAAGAGGTGGCCAAAAGAAGATAGAATTGTTCTTTTCATTATTTTCCCTTCTAGGGAATGAAGAAGAAATTCCCTGCCCTTTATAGAAACAGGAATGGGACAAAATTGTACCCTCCAATATTGATGTCTACACAGAGCTTCCACCTGTTTTCCCAGAATAAATCCTTCCGTTTCCTTCACCAGAGCTGTGAATATTTTCAGCCTAGAATTTAATGATCATACTCATTAGCAGGTTTGAAAAGTTGTATCCTTCCTTAACTTTCATTTTAAGACCGATTTCTGATAGAAATGTGTGACAGTGCTGCTTTTAGAAGGGACTATCATTGAGATTTTTAGCCTGCTAGGTCAGAATCGTTTATTACTTTATTAGTCTTTCTTAATAAGACAATTTGAACTTTCTAGGTAGCATGAAAATTTTAAATAATATTACATTGCCTTTAAAGAGGCAATGAAAGAAACCTTTTACACAGCTACCGTGTTTCCCCAAAAATAAGACCTAGCCAGACAATCAGCTCTAATGCGTCTTTTGGAGCAAAAATGAATGTAAGACCAGGTATTATATTATAGTAAAATAAGACAGGGTATTATATTATATCATAAGACCCAGTTTTATAGTAAAATAAGACCTGGTCTTATATTAATTTTTGCTCCCAAAGACGCATTAGAGCTGATGGTCCGGCTAGGTCTTATTTTCGGGGAAACACGGTATTTACTTACCAGTAGTGATGGTTGAACTAGATGCTGTGGAAGAAAGCAATTCCGTCCACAAGGAACTTGCACTGGAGCTGAGGAGACATCTCCCAGGAATCAGAAGGGGAATAAAAGCTAACACAGCTGTTTAACTGTTTAGTAGCTAAGTCAGCAGGAAGCTGAAGCTTCTCAAAAACTACTTTTAACTCCTGGAATGAAGAAAAGATAATCTCAGTGGTGTGTTCTACAGTTGATGTATAATCCCCCCAAAAATGTTACATGCAAATTGAATTTTTTAAAACATTTTCAGTTGTTTTTAAGAGCTCATTGTTCAAAGCACTATAGATGAATCCTTTGGTAAAAGAACACTCACTTGAAATGAACTGTTAGTAAATCTGGATTTTCATCCTTTTATGTTTACACAAACCATGGCACTAGAGTGAGGTATATTTTTACTTAAAGACATGAACTATTAACTATAATTTAAGCTTACTTTTAAAGGCTTTGCTATTTCTTGAGAATTATAGGGTATGAAGCTACATAAGTCAGTGACCCTGATACTTAAAACTGTTTGAACTTCATATTGTGGTTTCTTGCTGCTTTACCTTCTCCTTTCCCTAAATTTAATATAGCATATTACTCTGGGTAGTAGCAAGAATAGCATGGTCCTTCTGTAGCATTCCAAATAGCCTTTTAAGGTTGTTAAACAACTGTTTTTTTAAAGAGCTTGTTGGACAAACAGTAAGTGTTTGACAGAGTTAGTTAAATGAACTATGCCACTGTCATGAGCTGCCGTCATAACTAAGAGCTCACCTCCCCGGACTTCCGTTACCTGTCAACATTATCTAGAGTTTAGAATATGCTTAAGAATTAGGACAACGGGCAAAGCCCACTGGTTCTAAATACTACAGCTTTTATAATTTAAGTATGGGAAAATACCTTGAGCCCTCATTAAAACTATATTTATATTTAATATAAATAAAAAGTGAGAAAGGTTGCTAGCGGTAGGTATAGTGATAGCAGTGGTGGTTCACAGAAAGAGAGGAGAGAAAACGAAAGGCAATACAGTAGTTTCAGGCCAGTCAGTGGAGTGGCAAATGGCCTGTCCACTTTGGGAAGTCATGGTTATCAAGTCATCAAAAATTGTGTTCAGTATTTTCAGTTTGAAGAGATAGGATACCTGCTTTCTAAAAGTATTTTGCTTAATGTCAAATTAATATATTCTTTATAAAATTGGAAAGTAGAGAAAATCCAAGAAAGTAAATTATACAAGATACATTAAAACCTAGAGAGAGCTTCAGTTGGCATTTTGATGTTTTCCCAGTCATTCTGTAACAGTAAAACATTTTTATATATGCCATAGTTTATTATGCCCAGCTACGAATGAGAGAACAGAAGTTTAATGAAATTAAGTAATTTGTATTTATATTATTTCTGCTGAGCAACAGCTGGGAAAGTCTGCCTTGTCCTGTAGAACTGCTTTCTAGTGTGGTGGTCACCACTCGAACATTAGATAGAACACGGGGTGCTCGGTTCAATTTGAATTTCAGATAAACAAACAATTTTGGGGGTTAGCACATCCCAAATACTGCACATGTATTTCTATCCAGTCATTGTTTTTTCTGCGTGTGCACTTGTCTCTATGAATGTGTTTTTTGTTTAATAAAATTTGATTCATCCTGTATCCATTCCTTTCATTTAACAATATATCATAAGTATCCCCAGTGCCAAATATTCTTTGCAAATACTAGAAAGTTTTCTCTTTCCAAATAGCTTAAAATTTTGATGCTTAAAAGAAAAATCTCAAAGTTATTTAGGGCAAACATCTCTCTCCAGAATGGCATTCCCTGAGGATCCCAGAGAGCCCAGGTTCCACTTGCTTTAAACTGGTCCCTCCTTGTGTTCTTTCCAGGCAGGCGCTACGTCCATGTGGGCTTCGTGCTGTGGGCTGCTGAATGAAGTCATGGGCACCGGAGCGGTCAGGGGCCAGCAGTCAGCGTTTGCCAGAGGCACCGGTCCATTTCGATTTACACCAAACTCTGATTTTTCCACTTACCCACCAGCACCTGCAGAAGGGCCTAATATAGTTTGCAAAGCCTGTGGACTGTCATTTTCAGTCTTTAGAAAGAAGGTGAGTTGGATGAAATGTTATATGCAAAAGACATAGTTACCTAAATTCTTGATTGTATGTAATTTTGAATACTAATGAATCTTCATTTCTTTTTATAAAAATATCAAAAAGTTAGTCCTGTTAACCATTTCCTATTTAGAAAAGTCCTCAGTTGAAGGGACTGTACTACTGTTCAGGTTTTCTGACTAGATATTGTTATTTGTAATGTTGCTTAGGCATCCTTTCTCCTGAACTCTGACCTGTTTGTACACTTTGATTCTTCTTGATGATGCTTATGTTCTGAAGCAAGAGATTTAATTAGTCTGCAGTTTTGTTCAGAAATGATTTACTGTAACTCTGATCTCTAGTTTTAAAAAATGTGTCTCTGAGTTGCTGCCTGGCCCGCAGGAAAAAAAAAAAATGTGTCTATCCATATTCTTAACTCGACTGAAGAAATGAATGGAAGTATTAAGATTACTGTTTAGAAATTCAACATAAAACACTTGGGTTAACAGTTATTTTCTCTAGGACAGAAAGTCGCTCTTTGTGAGAACTGTCCTATTGCTAGGCCCTCTCGCAGTCTTTGATTGTCAATTCAGTCCTTTGAAATATTTAAGGAACAAGGTGTTGGCTGGTGGGAACAATGCACCAGGCAGACCACATCTCAGTGTCTTTAAGTTTCGCTTTGTGATTAAGGCCGTGTAGGGTACATATATTAGTGGGGTCCTCTTTTGCTTGGATTGACCTTGAGAGATCAGTTTCCTCTCTCCCTTCTCTTTAAATGGGGAAATTGTTCATACAGGAAAAGAGCAGGAAGAGCGTGTGGTTGTGTTTTCTGCTCCATGTGGTTCAAGTCGGCTCTGTTCTGCTAATTACATGTTTGCACCAAGGGGTGGAAAGGTTGTAATTCTTTAACACAAGAAGTGTATGTTTTTCTTAAAGGGCTGATTTGAACTTCTGTGAATCCAACTGCCTCGCCAGGACTGTTTTGATTTTCATGCCTTTTGGAACACAGAAATGCCTGTGAGAATAGTCGTGCCACAGAGGACTTCCTAAGAACTAGAATTGAATTTAATTGAAAGCAAAACGAAAGAAAACTAGTGCTTTCACAACTGCTAAGATCTGGCTATCATTAAATGCTTCTTTTCTGTTTCTTCAGCATGTATGTTGTGACTGCAAGAAGGATTTTTGCTCCGTTTGTTCGGTCTTACAAGAAAATCTTCGTAGATGTTCTACTTGTCACTTACTACAAGAGACGGCCTTTCAGCGCCCTCAGTTAATGCGACTTAAAGTGAAGGATCTACGGCAATATCTCCTTCTTAGAAACATACCAATTGATACCTGTCGAGAGAAAGAAGACTTGGTAGATCTAGTATTGTGCCATCATGGGCTGGGCTCTGAGGACGACCTGGACACAAGCAGTCTGAATTCCTCAAGGTCCCAGAATTCTAGCTTTTTTACACATTCATTTTTTTCAAACTATACAGCTCCCTCTGCTACCATGTCTTCGTTTCAGGGAGAACTTACGGGTAGAGACCGGACCTTAGGATCTGGAGCGCTGGCACAGGTACGAGGGAGTAACTGCGTGAGGGCTGGGCATGTCTACACTCAGCCCTGTGGGGGGGGGGGCCTGCAGGACTTGAGGTCTCCTTGCGGAAGCAGAGATTCCACACGCTGCTGGACCTGCACTCACAGGCTCTCCTGACGTGAGTCTCCAAGCTTAGGTGCTAGGTGGCCCCCAAGTCAACTCTCTGAAGGGACCAAAATAACTTGTTAGTCTCTTGACCTTAGTTACCTCAGTTTCCCTGTTTTATATAGTTAAATACTAACTTGAAATAATGACTGTGAAAAGTAGCTTATAAACATTTGCGGGACTATTTGTGTGTCTGTCTTCTAAAGTCATAAATTAGATAAGTCCAAGCTAGGAGTTTTATCATTTCCAAATGAGAGCTGGTATAATTATTTGGCAAACATGAGACACCTCTGACTTTTGTGCCACTTTTGGGTTTATGACACCACTTGCGAGGTGTGGGTCTTTGGATGCCACCCGATGGTGCCTGTGAACCAGTGGGGTGGAATATTTGAAACTGGGAACTGACCTAGACCGTTGTAGAGCTATGGTCAAAATAAAATCGAAAGAGAAAGATGTAAAGGAAGGTACATAAACCAAATCAAAAGGATTTCTGTCCTTCCTAAAGAAAAGAGGACCTCTGGCTATTGAGGATTTCTAAAAACTAGAACTAGCTTTAGCCATCAGTGAGGAAGTCTAGAAAGCATTCTTTGGAATTAGGAATGAGATCTTTCCAACTGAATATCCCTGACACTTGGGCTGATCTTAGAGCTTTCGTTTCTATCTGTAGTTTAGAGGCTCCAGTTAGACCAGCTACATGCAGGTCCTTTGATAATGACTCAGTGCAATTCCATATGCTTACGGCTTGGGAATTCCACCATGGGACCCTCCTTGGGAGTTAAAGTTCTGGTTAGGTTTTATAAATTCATATACATCTAGGAATTTGGCTCTTGAGATAACTTTATGGAAGGTGAGTTGTTGAATCATGTGGGGCCAGGCTCTTTGGGAGAGGAAGCAGCCTTCCGGATCCAAAGCAGTCATGGAGTCTTCCCAGTGCTGAGGTCGTTCTTGGGCTTTGCTCCTTTCCACAGGAGAAAGGTTGGCAGGAAACTGTCATTCTGGACTTACCCAGATCCATTGTGTGTATAGGTACAAAGTGAAATAGCTTCAGCAAACACAGAAGAAGAAGAAGATGATGATGATGATGAAGATGATGATGATGATGATGAAGAACACTTGGAAGAACGGGTGAGATTTCCTGTAAAATTTGGGGTCCCTGAGGTGTCAGCCTGGCAGGCGGGACACGTGCCCGTGTGCATTTTTGCTGGATTAGCACAGGATTTTCTTCTGCTTTGGATGCAGCACAACATATAAAACACTGAGGACCGACCAGAAGTCTGGGAAGAATGTCCAGGGCCAGTGACGGCTGTAGGGCGAGGGGAGCACATAGTTTTCCTTGCTGTGGAAGGTCTTCACAAAAGTGCTCTGATTTCAGACGCCTGGCCTCTCCAAGAAGAGAGTGAGAGCTTCGCTGTCGGACCTGTCAAGCCTTGAAGATGTGGAAGGGATGAGCGTGCGCCAGCTGAAGGAAATCCTGGCTCGGAATTTTGTCAACTATTCTGGCTGTTGTGAAAAATGGGAGCTGGTGGAGAAAGTCAACCGGTTATACAGAGAGAATGAAGAAAACCAAAAGTCATGTAGGTTTATTTTTTCTTTTCCCCCCTCTGCTATCCTGCCCTAGGCTTTAGAAACTGGGCTGTTTGCTGTCACAATTAAGTCAAATGTATTTCTGAGAAAATTATGTATCCTTTTATTGGGTGGACTAGTTATATGAACCTGTTTATAGATCTGTCAAGTAAGTTAGTTCATCATGTGATTTTGGCTGTGAGACCACCACTGATTGCCAAGTGAAGCAGATAATCATTTGCTCAGTCTGGGTTTTCCTGCCATAATTTGTTTGAACTGTAATGAAATTCCTTGTCTATAAAAATGCTTGTTTTCTAACTAACCCCTCAGGTATACCAATACTTCGTTACCTCAGTTGTACCTTTTAAATCCTAACAGTGGGGAAAAACTCCCTAGGGCCAAGATGTTAAGTAGTTCTTAGCATCAAGTATTACTAGGTTTCTGTGTAAGTCACAAAAAGCTGAGGTTAAGAACTTCTGAACTATTTATTGATGAAGCATCGAACAAATCCTCAGCTGCTAAGAGGACCAAGCCACATTTATAGGCAAGAAAAAAGAATTCAGTTGTGTTCAGACTGACAAATATTGTGTTCTTTTCTAGACTTAAAAAGTCTTCCCATCACCAACTTTTATCACCTTGAGTTTTTTCTTTGAAAGCTGGTTAGCTGTTGCTACAATGGTAGATAACAGGAATCTTAATCCTTGAGCCTTCAGAGGTCGTAGGCTATGGCTGGGAAATGGCATTCCAGGAGTGAGGGGAGAGCGCAAGTCAAGTTTACTCAGTAAATATAAATGCCACACTGTGTACAGTACACGCTGGTAGGCAGGGCCATTCCCAGCCTCAAGGAGTTATGGTAGAAGAGGCCACGACGCGCATCACTGCCTAAGGACCTTTCTCAGTTGCCTCACAATCTGTTGCCGGTCCAGTCGAATCTTTCCTGCTTTGACTGGCTTTAGCCACTTATGCAGAGATTCACCCCAATAGCCCTACCCAGAAGCCTGATAGTCTCTGGCTCCTTTGCTATATGCTCGGAAGTTTTAAGAGTTGGAAGGAACCTTCCATGCAGGAGACCAAAGCCCAGACGGATTATTCTCAAGAGCCTTGTAGTGTCTTCATCAGCTCATCTGTCATCTTATCCTGTGGATCCTTTCTGCCCACTCCCCAGTAGTGGTACAGACTGTGAACCAGGTTACAAGAATCTCTTGACAGGACAGTGTTTATTTCTCTTAAGTCCAGGGACTGCTACTACTGGCTTTTCAAGCTTGAATTCCTGTTCTTTTCTTTCTAACCATATTCATGATTCCCATCGATCCTTTCTATGATCTGTAGGAAGGGAACCTCAATGTCCATAGCTCTATGGCCAAATCTCAGGCTGCGATGAACTTCTCAAACTCATTCTGTACCTTGCTTATTCAGTCTGGATTTTCTCAACCTAATCTGGGCCAAAGATCCAGGATGACCCATCCCTTTTGAGTTAGACAGACTCCAGCAGTACCAGGGTAGCCAGTTTGAAACACAGATGACTTTTGAGGTACTTTCAAGGCTAGGGGATGTGAGGGGGGTGCCTACCCCCAACTGCAGGCTACTTGATGTACAGCTCTTCATAATTTCCCCATCAGTGTGAAAATACAGCTCCTCTTCCTACTGAGATGAGCCTGGAGACTGCGACTTTCCCAAAGCCACACAGGTGGGCTAGAAATTCCAATGGTGTTCTGACTCCAAGGTCCATGTTTAGGACAACGTAGGGGTTCTTCGTTTTTATTTACAGAGGCAATGTGTCTTTCTGACAAAAACCCTGAATTACATAGAAAATGAATTAAATAGCTAACATTTGTTAGGCTCTTCATACATGGCCCTAAGCTAAGCATTTCTCATTTATCCTTCACAAAACCCTATGGGGTGTAGGCATTACTACTATCACCATTTCTAGTGAAGGAAAGACCTAGCCGGCCCATCAGCTCTAATGTGTCTTCTGGAGCAAAAGTTAATATAAGACCCGGTCTTATTTTACTATAAGACCAGGCCTAATATAATATAATACCGGGTCTTATATTATTTTTTGCTC
Organism: Rhinolophus sinicus; assembly: GCF_036562045.2. Lineage (NCBI taxonomy): Eukaryota > Metazoa > Chordata > Mammalia > Chiroptera > Rhinolophidae > Rhinolophus > Rhinolophus sinicus. Next base: position 33,900,546 of record NC_133765.1, read on the forward strand.
CAGAAGACGCATTAGAGCTGATGGGCCAGCTAGGTCTTATTTTCGGGGAAACATGGTATTTCTGTGGCAGTGGGGTCATTCTGGGCCTGGCGCCGTCACTCAGCAGGTGGCTGCTGAGCCTGGGGTGGGAGCGGGGGTGTCTTGCTGCAGCGCCAGCTCTGTTGCCTTTCAGATGGTGAGCGGCTGCAGCTGCAGGACGAGGAAGACGACAGCCTGTGCCGCATCTGCATGGATGCCGTCATCGACTGCGTCCTGCTTGAGTGCGGCCACATGGTCACCTGCACCAAGTGCGGCAAGCGCATGAGCGAGTGTCCCATCTGCCGGCAGTACGTGGTGCGCGCCGTGCACGTGTTCAAGTCCTGAGGCGGGCGTCCCCACCGGACACTTGCCCCAGGCTCAGTCCCAGGCAGCTCAGTGCAGAGGGACTGGAAGCTTACTGTTGAAAGGTCTTCTTAGAAGTTATTTTCACTACTACCTAGGGACAAAGATCCATCCTACGTTACCGCAGCACTGGCCCACGCCATGCGCCGTCAGCCTGCGGCCTCGCTCGCTTTCCCAGGTTCAGCCGGGCTTCTTCACACGCCTGTGACCATTCATTGCTGGAGTCAGACTGCTTATGGCATCAGCTACTCTCCCTTGGAGGACAGTTATGCTCTTATTTCTCCTTCCGTTTTTGACTTAAACTACTCAGATGTTTGAAACTTCTATTCTCTGGGTGAGATCGCTGTCCACAAGTGACCGACATGGTACAGTGAGCAGTGGCACCTTTGAATGTCCAGTTTCATTAGTCGTGTATATTTCAAATGCTATTTGATGAATGTAAGTTTCCCCATTGTTGCTATTTCTGCATTTAAACGTAATTGGGAACAACTGACATTCTGTAGTCTACTGCCAGGGCCTTAGACTAAACATGTCCGTTTCTGTTCAGGTACAGCTTTTTATAGCAAGGGCTGCATCTAGCTGCTTTCATTAGAGAAGTGTGTGTGTTAAATTCTTTATTAATGTGTAATTGGTTTACACTGTTTTGTATAGTGAAAGTGTATTTTCAGTGCTACCGCTAGCTGATTTGAACTTTAGGAATAAAATTAGATTTTCAAAAATGCTTTTATTTACATTGTCTGGTTAGTTCCTGATTCACTTTACAGCATAAATGGGTGTCTTCGCAGAGAAGGGAGCACCTCCCCCTTTGCTGCTGACTGACTGGTAAGTTATCGCTGTTTACTGTGACCAGGTATTGTTCTAGCTTTTTCAAGGTTCTAGCCTTGAAATAGGTCCTGCCTCCCCTGGCAGATGGGGAGCCTGATCTCTGAGAAGTTAAAGAACTTACCTAAAATCTCAGTGAAAAAGTGGCCATGTCAGAATTTGAACTTAGCTCCGATGCCAATGTTTTTTAAATTTTTTTCAATTTGAAACAGATTTTTTAAAAGTACTTTACAAAAGTGTAAGAGATGAAAGACAGAATAAAACCCATTAAGAACAGGAAAGGGCCCGCTTACTCCTCTGCAGCCTCAGCCAGGCCACACCAAGGGTGTCCCCTACACTACAGGCTGTGGGGTGGGCCCAGTCCTCTGCATCCTGGGCACTGTGCTAGGCACACAGCGGGGATATCCACCAACGCTGTGTTGGGCACAGCTCCGCCAGGCTCTTCTGAGCCGCAGCCCCAGGCCCAGCACACAACCAAATGGAGGCAGGAACGGGGCACAGAGCCTGGCCACTTGGTTGTGTAGGCTTGGGAATAGACTCGCTGATGTTTTTTCTTTATTCTTCCAACACCACGTATCAAATGAGAAACCTGAGACGTTAGCTTCTGCAAAAAGTTTCTTGGGACGTTAATGATCTGAAATCTCTTCTAGGGTCTAACTCTAATAGGGTGGGTTATTTTTGGTTGAAATTAGACCAACTGTGGATTACCACTGGTAGTGGGCAGGTATGTTTTTAAGAAACGTCTTTTTTTTTTTTTGGGGGGGGGGGTGACTTAAAATAGCATTGTAAATACTGAGGTTTTTTTTTTTTTAAGTTGCTGGACAGTATTCAGTTGTACACATACACATTTTATATTTTTTATTTCATTCCCATCTCCCCTTTGACGGCCAACAGCTTGTTCTCTGTATCTGTGTGTCTGTTTGTATTTTGTTTATTCATTTGTTAGATTCAACATACATAGATGTGAAATTATAGTGTTTGTCTTGTCCCTTGTCTGATTTATGTCAGCATACCACACTCTAGGTCCATCCAAGTTGGGCTCTATTCCATTGATCTACATACCTGTTTATGCCAGTATCATACTATTTTGATTATTGTAGCTTTAGAGTATAGTTTCATATCAGGGAGCATAGTACTTCCCACTTGGTTCTTTCTCAAAATTTCTTTGGCTATTTGGAGTCTTCTGTGGTTCCATATACATTTTAGGATTAGTTCTATTAGGTTGGTGCAAAAGTAATTGCGGTTTTTGCAATTAACCTTTTAAACCGCATTTACTTCTGCACCAACCTAATACTTCTGAGAAGAATGCCATTGGTATTTTAATAGGAATTGCACTGAATCTGTAATATTGCTTTAGGTAATAAGGACATTCTAATATTAATCTTTCCATTTATTTGTATCTCTTTCAATTTCTTTCTTCAATGTCCCATAGTTTTCAGAATACAGGTCTTTTCACCTCTGGTTAAATTTACTCCTAGATATTTTTTTTTTTGATGCAATTGTAAATAGGATTTTAAAAAATTTTCTCCTTCTGACTGTTCATTATTAGTATTTAGCAATGCAACAACAGATTTCTGTATATTGATTCTGTATCTTGCAACTTTACTGAATTCATTTATCCTAATAGTTTTTTGGTGGAGTCTTTAGGGTTTTCTCTATATAGTATCATGTCACCTGCAAATAATGAGTTTTACTTCTTTCCGATCTGGATGCCTTTCCTTTTTCTTTTCTGATTGCTGTGGCCAGGACTTGCAATATTGTGTTGAATAGAAGTGGTGATAAGTGGGCAGCCTTGTCTTGTTCTTCATATTACAGGAAAAGCTTTCAGCTTTTCACCCGAGAATGTTAGCTCTGGGTTTGTCGTATATGGCCTTTGTCATGTTGAGATTACATTCCTTCTATACCCATTTTGTTGAGTTTTTATCATACCCATTTTGTTGAATTTTGTCAAATGCTTTTTCTGCATCTATTAAGATGATCATAATGGTTTTTATCCTGTTAATGTGATGTATCACGTTGATTTAGATGCATCCTTGCATCCCTGGGATAAATCCCACTTGGTCCTGGTATATAACCCTTTTAATATACTGTTGAATCCGGTTTGCTAATTTGTTGAGAATTTTCCCATCTTTGTTGATTAAGATTATTGGCCTATCATTTTCTTTTTTTGTGATATCTTTGTCTGGTTTTGGTATCAGAGTAATGCTGGCTTCGTAGAATGAGTTTGGAAAAAATGCCTAATTTCTCAGCTAATTCCTGGTGGGTTTTTATCTTTTGACTCTGCAGTGGTAACACACATGCCTTCAGGTACTTGGGGTCCAGGAGTTAACAGACCTGAAAATTATAGCAAGGGCGGCAGATAGTCTGCTCCTGTGCTTAGGACAGAAAGTTTGGCCAGTGTGAAGAAAAGCATGCCTTTCTATCTTTTCTGGTTTTGAGGGTCAAAGCATGTAAATCAGGGCCCCATGGATATTTTCAAATACACTTCTCTCGTTTGCCTAGAGCCCAGGGAGGGTGTCGGCCACAATTCACACAAACCAGCATAAGCAGATCAGTACCTCCCTACAGAAGCAGGAAAAGCTCAGCCCCCACTGAAGCTTTAGAGTACTTACCTTGTCTGTACTTTTTGTGAGACAGTGAACTCCAGAAAGCCATCCTTCCCCACAAATTGCTAATTTGGTAGAGGGAAGTCTTCAAATCCAGGCCAGGAGACAAGAGTAAACTAGAAGCTGAGCAGAAGGTGCTGGTTTGTCTAAAGTTAAATTAGAAAATTGAAATTTATTTGCATATAGTCTCAGCTTAAAATAACTTGTTCAATGGTTTCCTCTTAGATTTATATATTAAGTTTCAAGTGCTTGTTTTTAGCAAAAGAACAACTCAGTGGTGGATCTTTTTAGGTGTTTTGAAGTAACCTTCCTTTAGTGAGAAGCCAACACACACATTTTTAGCCTAACGAACTTGACACTGGAATGACTGGATTACAAGGTGCTTACTTGTGTGGCAGAGGACACAGATTTCTCTCTGGAATTTGCATTTTGCAGCTGGCATGCCATGCCTCGTTAATTTTCTGAATGGGTCATATCACATACAGGTAAAACTCTGAAGGTGCAAAATGGAATACAATGGCATCTCCTTTTCCCTGTCCTCACGGTATGGAAGGAAGGAGAGTCCTCTTTTCTGGGTTAAACAGCTGTGCTCCAACACAGGAAGCACTCCCGTGGTTTATGGTTCTTTCCTTACATAGGCAGATGTGGTGCATGGGCTCAGGTCAGCTGTTTGCAAGCATCTGATTATATGGCCTTATCTAAAGCTCATTTTTAAATAACAGGTCTGTACAGAGACTGTGCTGGGGTAAAATCTTAATTGGACGTTTCAGTACACTTGGGGAGATGGGCAGAAACTCACCTGTGACCACTGCACTACGGCAACCTGCCTGAAGCCCGGAGATGGTGTGTCTTGGTTCTGTGATGTGTCCCTGTGGTAGCTTTGGCTCCCCAGCTCTGGCAGCCCCTCCTCTGCCTCCTCTCTCAGCAGACTTGCATGCTGCCAGAAACGTTACAGGAAAATCAATGGCCTCTAAGCCTGAGGACTTCACCTGGAAACCACTATGACCCTTAAAACAATTTCCAAGGAAGAGGATGCTTCTACTAGACATTAGGGTAACTCTTACTCGGAGGTTAAGAGAACTCAGCTGTGAAGAAAACTGCAACTGGGCCTCTTGTGGGGGCGCTCCATGATCAGGCTTGCAAAGGTAGGCCACGTTTTATGAAAAACCAGAGTTCAGTCCATCTCCTGAGTTAAATTCTGGGGTGCAGCATCTTCAGGTGTCTCCAGTTTGAGTCAGAAAAGATCTCTGGGTTTAAATTAACAGGAGGCACGAACCTGGATGGGATCTAAGACCATTTTTTGCCATTGAGAAACTATGGCAAATATGAAAACTACCATTAGTGGAAAAGGCTTGTCTCATGAGACCCGTCTTCTGCTGCTACTGATTCCTGAGGGGAAAGCGGGGTCATCTTCTCCATTTCCAGATACTGTGGAACAGTTGTTTCTGCCATGGAGTATGAGGTTCCAGGGCCCCGTCGTTAAAAAAAATACTGTGAGCTAAAACTACTTCTCACTGGTTTCTGTGTCTGCCACTTGGGGAAGTTGCCTCCAGTGGAGGTCGAGGAAATGGAGCCACCTTTTATAGTGGAAATACTAATTGGCTGTGGACATTATGTTATAGAGGGGTGGTCAGAGGTACCCAAGTAGGTGAGCCACCCTGCCCCTGAGGCAGTTTGTGTCTAATTCCTACACGTGGCCATTGGTGTAGCATAGTTCTTTCTCCTTACCTTTATTAGCCATAAACAGTAAGATCTCTTTCTGAAGATGGAAAAAGACATGTACCAAGGAGCCACTGCATTTCTCAGATGAATAAGAAATTATAGCTTGTTTGGCTTCAAAACAAGGTAAACTAGGGTTGAGATGACCGCCTCTTGACTTCCCAGTCAAATGTCTAGTCCACTCCTAGAACAGAAACCCTCAAAGTCCAAGAGTGTTTTTTTGTACAATTGTTTATACAAACTCAACAAAGGTAAAACCGCGTCAGGGAAGGTCTAGGAAAACAACACCTTACGACAATGGCACTTATGAATGCATAACTGGACAACTGGGAAATAGCCGTTAGAAACCTTAAACGAGAACTCAACTCACACTTCAAAGGAGAGAAAACAGGAAAAGAAAGGCTATGTTGGGCCATTTATTCTACTTCTTGACTCACCATATTAAATTAGATCTATGTAGAGAACAAGAGCTCATGCTGGAGCAAAACCCTCCTGAGTGCAAAGGCTGAAGTTGGAATTTCAAAATTTGAGAAAAAGGTGAATTCTATACAGAAGAAACTTGGCAAAGTGTCTTACGTCGACTATAATTTACATCTATGCACAACATGCTTATGTAACTTCTTGACATACAAAGCAGCCTCTCAGCTTCCAGATAAACATGCTTTTAAATGGAAGGTCTCAGCCTGCTTCGCCAGATCTGGGCACATGTGCAGATGGATTATTTGTGTTGATGAAGTACAGGTTAAGTTCTCTCCTACCTTAAGGAAATCAGGAAAGTTGGCAATCATAAAACAAAAACACTGGTATGCATTCAGACCTTGCATAAATAACTTTTAAACAATTTGTACAAAAATAGTTCTGCGTAATGTAAGAGTTAACAAAACCAAACAAATATGTCAAGATGGCAGATGTGGTGTGTGGTCCACTTTATATTGACACCCAAAACCCTGGAGTTGCAAGGAATAGGTGTCCAAAATAAAACACCACCACAAAACAAAACAAAAAACACCTCTCCTAAGCTCATGCTTTGATAAGAGAAGTTATCCAAAGTCTATCCTCCTCTTCAACAGGAATGTCTTCTTGGTAAAGGCCGCCTTAGAAATGGTCCAGGAAGCAGTGCAGTTACGATTCAGACCAAGGGAAAGCGTCCGGCTCATCATCCCCGGGTGGGGGAACGGCTTATCCCTTAGCAAGACTTGCAAAATGGAATCGTTCTGTTGTCTGTTGTCCCAGGTTCCAAATGGAAAATAAAAGCCCTAGTTTTTGTAAAGTCTTTTATCCTCCCCTGCCACGTCCCTTCCCCCTTCCCCTCCCTGTATTTACACACCAGTCCTTGGACTAACTCAGTTTTTGCAGGAGTTTTTCTTCCACTTGCCCAAACTGGACACTCACAGACATTTCAGCTATGAACTGCTCACAGCCTTCCTTGGTAACTTGCTTGCAGTACCTCAGGTCAATATGACAGATATTTCCACAGCGTTTGAAGAAGGACAGGCACTGGTCAGTAACCTTATTACAGTCTACAGGAAAGAGGAAACAATGTGAGGTGGAGGGAGCGTGGAGCCCAAAAGTCCCCCCAAAGCCCAGGAGCTCAGTAATTGAGAAACGGGACTGAACTCGAGCATATTGCAGCCCCTGGTGCCCTAAGGAAAATGACTTCCTTGAAAGCTCTCTTCAAAGGGGACCTGGTTTCATCTACCAATTAGAAAGAAAGGTTAATATATACTTGAAAAGCATTCAGACTGTTCCAAGCGAAACCACTTAGAATCTTCTACCTTTGTATGTATATGGTCTCATGTAAACAGGTCTCCTGTGTGCTGTGTAAAGATAGGATCACAGATATGTTCACTAGCTTGCTTTTCCCATGTCACAGTGCTGAGGACCTCTCTGCACATTATATTGTGTGCACTTATCTGCTTATATTCTTCAGATACATTCCAGGGGAGAAATGCTAGGTGGGAAAGAGAATATCTGGTCATCTTGGGATCCTTTTTGCTTGTGGGCAGCAATGCATCAGAGTGAGGCACGGCAAGCCTGCCAGCCCTTTTACTGAAAGGTCACCGGAAACCAACGTGCTAGAAGGGGCTGGGGAGAGTCTCTACAGAGAGCAAAACCAGAAGTCAGAATCCTTTGTCATGCACCCTACAACCGTGGATTTCTATTTGTACTTTGATTCCGTCATACTCTTTTTTAGAACTGAATCCACAGTCAACTGGCTTCAATGCCAGTTAGCATCTCACTGAGGCTCAGTGTCCCCACTCTGGGCAGGATGAATGGTTCATCTCAATGGTATTAACCTCGAGACCTTTGCTTGTCATCAGTCGTATCCACATGTTCATTTTTCTACTAAATTGAGTAGGAATAAAAACAGTAAGGGCAAACTGCAGTAATGCATACGAGGCTGGTGCTCCCTCTGTCTTATCAAAGTCCCTGCAGGTTAAGAGGTGGCATAAGGAAGTAAAATCATAGCACCACATGAGTCACCAAAGAACTGACCGCCTTTATACAAGTAGCCCCTTTCAGACAATCTCAGGTCAGCACAAAATCTTTGCACACACACACTTTCTTGGATGCACATTTCAGACAAGGTAAACAACCCGATTTCATAAAGGCAGGTGGAGGGGTTGAGATGGGGGAGGGGGAGAAGCTGGAGACTCAGGACCTGCGTGACCTACAGCGGGTCCCTAAGGGACCCAGAAACGGCTGCCAGCGGAGGGGAGCGCCCGTGCGGTATGGAGGCCCATTCAGAGTGTGCGGCTACACTGAGCACTGCCACTGCTGAGAACACCCTAAAGATGAGCACAGTTATGTCATGTCACAGCGCTCCCGCTGTGGACAAAGTATGTAACCATCACCTATGTGGTTTTCTTGCCAAAAGTGTCTAACCAGAATCTAAACAAGCCTCTGGAACTAACGGGCAATTTAAGGAAATACAGGAGATTTGAGTACAAGCTAAAGGATACCATGAAGACAGCAAACTCAAATGTGGGACATTCTATAAGAAAACCATGCTAGGTCAGTTCAAAGGTCAATGTTGGGGGCCGGGAGAAGACTACACGGACGGTTCTAGAATAAGAGATTACATTTGGTTGTCTTAACTCTTTAATCTTTTCCTTTGGTGTGACACTGCTATTATTGTAGTTATGTGGGGAAAATGTCACACTTAGTGCATGCTGAAGTATCTAGGTGTTTATGGGTAAAGTGTCACAATGTTTGCAATGTTCAAATCACTAAACAAAAAAAGGGTCTATATCAAACAATGTGACCTATAAAGATGAACTCCTACAAAATATAGTCTAGACAGATCAATGCATTAAATTTTATAAAGTGATACTTAGGAAAAGAAGAATTATCTCTGCTTGCAGATGACATGATTTTATATGTGAAAACTGTAAAATTACACACTACTAGTTCTAAACGAATTTAGCAAAGTTGCAGGATACAAAATAAACACAAAAAGTGGTTGCATTTCAATAGACTAACAGATGAACACTCTGAAAGAAAACTGTAACAATTCCATTTACAATAGCATCAAAAATAATACTTAGGATTAAATTTAACAAAGAAAGTGAAAGACTTATACACTGAAAATTTAAAAACACTGCTGAAAGAAATTAAAGAAGATGTAAATAAATGGTAAGACATCCCATATTGATGGATTGGAAGACTTAATTTTGTTCAAGTGTCAATACTACCCATAGCAATCTATAGATTCAATGAAATTGCTATAAAATACCAACAGTATTTTTGCAGAAATAGAAAAATCCATCATAAAATTTATGTAGAATTTTAAGGGGCCCTGAATTGCCAAAACAATCTTGAAAAAGCAAAAAAAAAAAAAATTGGAGGACTTCCTGATTTCACAACTTTACTACAAAGCTGCAGTATGTTTACAAATATACAGACCAATGGAATAGCAAAATAAACCCTCAAACGGTCAAATAATTTTTGACAGGGGCCAAAAAATTTAATGGGGGAAAAGACAGACTTTTCAACAAATGGTGCTGGGAAAACTGGATATCCACATGCAAAAGAACAAAGTTGAACCCCGACCTCACACCATATACAAAAATTGAAATAATCCAAAGACTTTTAGTATCGGAGCTAAAACTAGAAACTCTTTAGAAGAAAATGGGAAAATCTTCATGACCTTGAATTTGCCAATCATTTCTTAAACATGACACCCAAAGCACAGGCAAGCAACGAAAAACAGATTGAACTTCATCAAAATTAAAAAACCTGTGCAAAGGACACTACCAAGAGAGTGAAAAGACAACACAGAATGGGAGGAATTTGCAAATTCATGTATCTGACAAAGGATTAATATCAAGAATACATATACAAGTTTTACAACTCAACAACAAAAAACCTGATTAAAAAATGAGCAACAGATGTGAATAGACATTTCTTCAAAGATGATATACAAATGGCAAATAAGTAAATTAAAAGATATGCAACACCACTAATTATGAGGGAAATGCAAGTTAAAACTACACTGAGATCTTTCGTACCCATTAAAATGGCTATTTTTAAAAAAATAAGTAATAATAAAGATACAGAGAAAGTAAAGATGGAGAAATTGGAATCCTTGTGCACTAACAGTGGAATGTAAAATGGCTGCAGCTGCTGTGGAAAACAATAATCCTTAAAAATATTAAACACAGAACATATGATCCAGCTAGTCCATTTCTGGGTGTACAGGCAGACCTCAGATATTGTGGGTATGGTCCTGAAGCACCGCAATAAAGCGAGTTACACAAATGTTTTGGTTTCTACTGCATATATAAAAGTTATGTTTACATTATGCTGTAGTCTACTAAGTGTGCAATAGCATTATGTCTAAAACAATGAACATAATTTAAAATTATTGCTAAAAATGCTAACTGTTATCTGACCTTCAGCGATTCGTAATCTTTTTGCTGGTGGAGAGTTACCTTCAATTTGTAAAAAAAAAAAAAAAAATGCACTATCTGTGAAACACCATAAAACAAAATATGCCTGTATACCCAAAAGAACTGAAAGTGGGGACTCAAACAGGTATTTGTACACCCATGCTCATAGCGGAATTATTCCCAACAGCCAAAAGATGGAAGCAAACCAAGTGTCGATTGATGTAAGACTGGATAAACAAAATGTGATCTATACATAGAATACTATTCAGCTTTAAAAAGGAAGGACATTCTGACACAGGCTACACCATGGTTGAACCTTGAGAACACCGTGCTAAGTAAAATAAGCCAGTCACAAAAACAAAAAAACAACTACTGTGTGATTCCACTAAGATGAGGTACGTAGGGATCAGATTCACAGAAACAAAGTAGAATAGTGGGTGCCAGAGACAGGGAGAAGGGGGAACGGGGAGTTACTATATAGTGGGTGCAGCATTTCTGATGGGGTGAAGAAAAAGTTCTCAAGATGGATGGTGGTACCTGCTGTGAGTGTACTTAATATGCTAATTAACTGTACACTTAAAAATGGTTAAAATGGTAAATTTTATGTGTATTTTACCACAATAATTTTTTTAATTTTGAAAGCTAGAGAAGAGGTAACAATTCAGTAGACTTCAGCAAACTTAACCTTAAACTGGCTGAAGGGAAAGAAGAGAAACAGATTTATTCTACAAAACACCTCAAAGATTCAGGTTCTGCAGCAACAGGTACACTGGAAGTGGGGCTGAAGAAAACCGTCTGTGCAGGGGTTAGACACAGAAGGACTGGGTGAAAATCTGTGTATAAGGAGCAACAGATGCGGAGACTCCCTTTCCCAGCAGCAGAGTGGAGTTTTAGTCTCTGAAGGGTAAGAGAAAGTCTCTGGACTGGACGTAACCAGGAACCGTGGACGGTAGGGGCACCCACTCAAAATCAGGAGGCTATGGGGAAACGTACCTGCTGACTAGATCCCCTGCCAAGCCCCAGAACACTGGCAACCCAGCCTGCACCCTCCAGGTGGGGGGGACCTCAGTCCTGACAAGCCTGAGCAGCTGAAGAGGAAAGAATGAAAGACCTCACGTATGAATTTCCCCACAGAAACGATGCATGCTGACCACTGAACAACTGTCCATCGCAGACCAGCTCCACCTCCAATTACGGTAGAGTGGACAACCATGCATCGACACTAAATCTAGGAGGGCCACTGACTGTACCTGAAGGAAACCATCTGTGCAGGAAGAAAATGAAACTATCACTATCCTCAGGATGGACAATACCTGGATTCAAAAAAACAGGCCACTCTACGAAAGTTCAGAGGACAAAACAGAGCGGTAAAATTAAAAATGTAGGTTGAACCATGAAACTGCCAACATTTGACTGTTTTGACCTATATAAACAGCAGCTTCCTATGGTTCAACCTAACGACAGAAGACATGAAAACCTCACTCTATGAACTGTGTGATAAAATGAAGGAAAACTCCCAGAAAATAGAGTAAAAAGACACAAAGGTAGAAGATGGGAGGGGAAAAAAGATATCATAGGACTAGTAAAGAAAGAGAAAACTGAAGGGAAGGAAATTAAATAATTCAAGGAAATTTCCCAGAACTGAAGGACTGAAAGGGTTCATGAGTATTCAGTGTGGTAGATTAAAACAGACTGAAAACAAAGCTCCTCATCGAGAACTGCAGAAAACAAGAAACATAAAGGGTCCTTCCTACAAACTTCCAAAAGAGATTCACTGAAGGATGAACAATCAAATGGTTTTGGACTTCGACTCTGGGCAAATATGGGATATCAAGGAAAAGGGGTCCCCTGCACCAGACTGACCAAGGGAAGCCCTGGGATGGCAGCTGTGCAGCAGGCAGAAGCAGCTGTTCAAAGGGGGCAGGAGTCCAGAAGGGAAAAAGGGGAGGAAAAGAAGCCCAGGAGAATGGTCTCCTATAAAACTGTCAGGGCCCCGGTGAGTGGGGCAAGACTAGTACTCATGTCTGTTGTAGAGTCTGCTTAGAAACTCAGCAAACAAAAATGAGCCAATTATTAACTTCAGGGGAAAAAACAGCAAGAAAGGAAAACATACTCTTAATACACAATTGGCCCAACAGTGGACAATACTTAGGTGACTATAAATAATAGTGACTTAACCACAAATTGGAAAGCTGGAGGGAGTAAGGGACATTAAGAGTAGTAATCCGTGTGTTATACAAAACACTGAATGTCTGAATGGAAAAAAAAAAAATCAAGAAGTAGCAATGCAGGTTTGCTATTTGGAAATATAGAGGTAAATACAGAAAGCACTTGAGTTGATGGTAGTTCCCTCCGGATGAGGTCAGGGTGGGGAGGGAAAGGCAAAGGGCTGGCTGCCTTGAGCGTCCAATCAATATTTCTAAGGAAATTCAGCCCGAATAACATAAGCTAGACAACTGTAACTTCACTTTGTCACCAGGCCAGACCCTCCAACCAAGTTCAAGGACCCTGAAATGTGTCACATGCCGTCCATTTTGTGGCGCAGATTTATTTTATCATTAACTCACCTAATACTGATGGGAAGGGAACACATCTGAAAAACAAATGAATCTGGAAGACACTAGATAAAGAGATTTGCCTTCACAACTCAACAAGAATGCAGAGATCTGTAAGTCCTGAGATGAAAAGGTGACCTGAATGGACTGCGGTGGAAAACAAAATGCAAAAGAGGATTTACACAGCCACGCATCACGGGCCACGCTGCAGGGAGGGGGTTCGTCCTGGGATCTCTGCTCCGCATACACAGGCACTCAAGTGGAGTAAATAAAAAGCGCTCACTGGCTACCAAGCGCTTAGAACACGACGTCGCGCAGGCAGCTAGCTCCAGCATCAATCCAAGACCACGAGCCGAAACGGGATCCTGGGAAACCTCACTGTAATATGGCTCTCTGTCCTCTGCCTCCAGGGGGAGGGACAACCCTGCCACCAAAACTCTGAGGAGAAATGTTTTCCTAGGCACGTAGGGACAGCATTATCTCGTGCCGTCCAAACTTCCCCGCTCCCGCTCGAAAGTGGCACTGTCAACAGGCAGGTGTTTGTCAGGCATGAACGTAGGATGCAAAGAGGCAAACAACTAAACAGCACGTGAGTCCTGATGAAGCAAAACACAAGACTGGATTGTGTCAAATGTAATTTAAATGAGACAATTAAATTATTGCTTGGTAAACTTCTGCAAGTTTCATTTCTTCTTTTTTTGTTTTTGATCTCATCTAAATCTTACAGACCCAATCCAGCCATCCCTATGCTTTCAGACCAATACTTGGTTAGCTGGGCTGAGAACGGACAGTGTTGCCTCTGTCCCCCTCACTGTCCCTCACGTCCCAGGTCCTTAAGAACCGACTCCTGCCCCACTAACAAGCAGATTCCACAGCATGTGCGACAGATATAGAAGCCTAAGGGCACCAGCTGTGGGGTTTTCTGCTTCCCAGACACCGGCCCTTTGACAGCAGGGTCGGGAGTCATACAGGAACCAAGCCGCTCACTCCACCTGCTGAACCTGCTCGGCCTGGCCTGGCCTCACTGCCCACCGCTCTGCCATGCCCTGCTGCCAGGTGCCAGCCCGCCCGCAGCACTGACAGAAGCTTCCATGGCAATGTGTTTCGGGTCAGAAACCACAGCTACATGCGCGCTCACTGCTACCAGCACTACTTTCTTGGTAGCAATTATTACAAATCCGGCAAAAACTTCTTTGTTTAATATGTTTCCCCTCTACGTTAGGCTGTGTGTCTGATTCGATCACTGGTACGTCCTAGCACCTGACCTTGCGCCACTGTGACAGCAGGCGCACAAATGTGGAATTCCCTGCCCATCCCAGGGGGTGCCCCCGACTGACCTGACAGGTTGATTTCAGTTAAGGAGTCTCGGGTGGTGGTGCCCACAGCAGTGAGCAGGTTGATGGACTGGTCAGTAACATGGTTACAGTAACTAAGGTGGAGCTTAGAGAGCAGGGGCATATGGCGAATGATGAGCCTCAGGGAGGCGTCCGTGATGTCCAGGCCGGCGAGACGCAGCTCCACGATGTTCCGGAGCTTGCTCCGATTGTCCATCTGACCTGGGGGGCAGGGAGCAGGCAACACATCAGCCTGACAAGACTTGAAAGGCCTACCAGCCAAGTGTTAACACTTGGGTTTCATTTTGCCGTTTCCCAAAAAAAATCAGAAGTCGTTCCAACAATTAAAAGTCAGAAGATTCCACATTGAATTTTACACTTCTAGATTCTTGAAAAATCAGGCGACCTGGAAACACAGAGCCCACATTTCCACCCAGCAGTCCTGGGCCAATAGCGCCGCATCAGCACAGCAGCTCTGGGTCCCGCTTTCCTCACATGAGCTGCTGGCAGGGAGCAATAACCCCCAAGACCCTCTGTGAGACCCTGTCCAACCACACTGACCCCGACGCCCTCAGGGACCGGAAGCCGAGGCAGTCAGATGTATGTGGAGGCCCGAGGTGTGCACGAGCCACCCCAGCACCCGGGGCTGAGAACGTGGCAGCTGGGACTCATGTCTGTGTCCTCTAGAGAAGCGCTGAGGCCAGAGGAGGCTTGAGGATGCGCACGCCTGCCAGGGAGGGTCTGTGGTGAAATCCAGCTCAGTTATCCCTCCATGTGACCCCCTTGGCCACTCACCTGGCCTGTTATCCGTGGGTGGGGACAGGAGATCCCGCATCTGGGCATCCTTTAGCCCTTCTACCCACTGGACATCGAGGGTCCGGAGCAACGGACAACTGGAGCTACAGAGGGCTGAGACCGCGATCCACGAACAGCCCGACAGCACCAAGTCTCGGAGCCCTAGAGGGCAGAGAAGGGGGTGGCAGGTCAGGCGACACACCCCAGACCCCACTCCTGCACATGTGGGGTCCCTAGCCCAGTGCTCACCAGGCAACCGGTTGATGAGCCAGCTCAGCTGTTTCTTGGAGATATTGGTCCAGCTGAGGTCCAGCGAGACGGGCTGGCGCCGGATGATGCCGCTCAGCATGAGGGGCGTGATGGACTTGCAGTGGTTCAGGTCGATGCGGGTCCACAACCGCTTATCACAGCACCTGGAGGCCAGGCCAGCACAGAGGGCACCGTCAGGATGGAGGCTCACGAGGGGAGCCCCTGCATGGCTGTGCTAACTCCCCGCCTACCGAGCTCGGGAGGTGGCTCCTTACTCCACTCTCTGGCACCTTCTCTGTTTAGCTCCCGTCTGCCCACACCTGGGCAACACTGCCACAGGGAGCCCATGGGAGGCAGTGGCACCTGCTCTCCATCAAGCCCTTACTGGGGGCTTTACTATGCCCTCTCCACACCATTGCTCTGAACAGCCTGCAGGGCAGGCATCAGACCCATTCACAGATCAAGGTAAATGACTCGGCCACAAAGCTAGGAAGTATCAAAGCTGCCACTAAGGTCACTAACTGGCTCCCTTGCTGTGAACCTGGGCTGACACTTTAAGGACACGACTCCAGCTGGTCTTCAGTTCATCTCCCAAGAAGCAAAATCAGGGACGCAAATAGGGTTCACCTCTTCTGACAAGACCAGACTGACCGGAATGACGTAACTGCCTGGAACTCTTTGAGGAGGATAATTAAGGTCGACTGGCCTTAGAAGGAGAGAGTGTGACGAGTGACTCAGGTGGGACACATGTCACACTTGCACCATCCCTAGTGTAGCCTAAGCGTCAGCCGAGAAGCTGACAGGGCCCGCGGCCGCTCACCAGCGGTTCCAGGTCCTGCAGACCCGCATGCACACACACAGGTCTCGGTGGCTGAGGTAGCTGAAGACGGCCATCCACACCTCCCTGTGCATGACATGGGCCGCCCCATCATCCAGGGGCAGCGAGTCGGGCGGGGGGCTGATGGGCGGCGGCCGGATCACGTGCCGCTCCATCTGGATGCACTTGGGTGGGGACACAGAGGGAGGGGGCCGGGAGATGACACGGGGCGGGCTGCGCAGGCCGGGCCCCAGCTGGTGCCGCAGCTCCCGAGAGGGGCCGTTGAGCCCCTTGCTGAAGCGGTGGGGGCGTTCGCAGACGCCCAGGGGCCGCTTGGGCTCCTCGTTCTCACTCTCAGGCTCCGACTTGATGGGCTGGTGGTTTTCGTTGGCCAGGCTGCTCTCGGTTTTCTGGATCTCCTGGTTGAGCTCCTTGCTCAGCTCCTTGCTCAGCTCCTTGTTGGGGAGTCGCCGTTTCCGGCGCATCTTCACCTTCTTCTTCTTCTCCTCGGGGCCCTCGGCCCCCTCGGTGCTGGGCCCGGCTGTGGGGGAGCTAGAGCGGGAGTGGTCGCTCTCCCTGGTCTTGGGGGGCGCCTCGGGCAGATCATCCTCCGGCTCCTGCTTGAAGCGCGGAAGCGGCTTGTTGGCTAGAGCCATCCGGTCCTCGGCGTTCTTCCAGGACCGTCGCTGAGGGAGGCGGAGCGAGGGCAGGTAAGCCCCGGCTTAGGGCTGTGCCCACCCAGCCCCCCCTAACCCTTCTCCCGGGACCCACTGCACCAGGCCTAGGGTGAAGGGAGGGGCAGATGGTACCTTCTTCCTGAAAAGCTTATCTTCTTTGCCAGGTTTTAGCTGCCACAGGAAAGAAAGGATGCAGAGCTTGCTCCCCGGGCTCGTGGGATGTGGTTCCCTCCACACCCAACCTCACCACCAGCCCAGTCTCTAGAGCAGGGGCTAGAGGGGCGCCTTCCCCACAAATCCCATCTCCTCCACTCTGATAGACTGTTGGGCCCTGCCCGCTGGTTTTAAGAATCTGGAAGTGGAGGAGTGCGGTCGAATTGTTCCCACCCAATTGACCTCCCACCCTTGACCAGACCCAGATATGCAGTGGCCTGTTCAGGTTGGGACTTGGCCCTGGGAGCCAGTCCTGGGGGCAGAGTCTGCAGATTCCCAGGCGAGCCTTAATGGCTAAAGCTGGGAGACGACGACCAGGCGCCACCTCGTGGCTGATGCTGAAAGGGCCGGTGGGCGGAGCTGGGCCACCGGGATCCTCCGAGGTTCCCCGAGCTGCAGGGCTTCCCCGCGCAGCTTCAGCTTCCCAGGCCTCACGCCAGAACCACGAGCCAGAGACCTGGGCTGAGGCCTGGGAAGCTCCGGGGCACGGGCACCTGGGAGCGGCTGCGGCATTGGGCTGGAGGACCAGTGGGGCGGGGGTGCGGAAGGCCCAGGCTCCCAAGTCCCCAAGGCCTCGGGAGGGCGGGGCGACGTGGGAGCACCTGCTGCTGGAAGTAAGTGAGGCTGGATCTCCACCAAGGGCTGAGGCTGCTGCCTAGAGGGGGCCTCGGCGAGAGGTGAGAGGAGGAACCGGGGGACGTTTGAAGCGTCGAGGCCTAAAGGGGTGTGAAGAGGAGTGACTCGCTGGCTTCCCCTCCTCTGGGGCCGGGCTCTCAGGGCTTAGGTGACGCTCAGAGCAGCCAGAGGCCAGGGTCCCGAGTTCTCCCCACGGCCCCTCCCCGCCCCCTCAGCCCTGCACCCCGGACCAGACCGGCCGGCCAGGCCACCCCGCGCCTCGCCCCTCCCAGTCCGTACTCGCTTGCGTCCACTTGGCTCTTGGGGCTTCTCGTATTTCCGCTTCCTCCTCAGGTGCACATCGTCCGACTTTCGGCGCAGGATACCGTCAGAGGGCACCTTCTTGGGGTGCTCGTCCGACCTGCGCCGGGGAGCCTCCTCACACTCACTCCGCCGCTTGGCAGGCTCCTGCCCTTCCTTGTTGTCCCGGTTCATCTTCTGCTCCTTGAGCAGGGAGCCGGGTAGGTTGGAGGCGTACTTAAAGCCAGGGCCACGCTTTTGCTTGTAGGCCAAAAAGAGAGAAGGAACAAACGAACTGTATATCTTTGGACGAGCTGCACCCTCCCCGAGCCCGCGTGCACCCTACCGGCATCAGGCAAATGATGCGGGGCAGGCTGCGTCTGGGAAAGCCAAGGTCTGTCCCTCCGGGGCTGGCCCCTGGACTGGGACACCGACACTCACTTTCCCGGTCTTGCCAGCGTGGTTACACTTGGGACACTCCCAGCAGTTGGGAAGCTCATCATTGACCACGCCCTCTGACTCCTTAATCTGCAAGCGACAAGGCCAGTCAGCAAACAGGGAGGGGAGGGGGCAGGAACATCAACACCCCACTCCCAAATGCCACTGCCATCCCACCTTTGGCCAAAAGGAGACAAGAGTGTAACCAGGTGGCTCAGGATTCAGGCTCAAACCTGGATTCTGCCTCTCACTAGCTCAGTGACCCTGCGCCAGTCACTCCACCCCTTGGGCCAGTGCCCTCATCCTGGATCTGGAGAGTCCCTATCTCACCGGGGCCCTGTGAGAACGCGATGAGATAACCAGTAGAGCAATTAGCTCGGGGCCTGGGGTCCAGAAGGACCCAACAAATTGTTCAGTCATTTCGCACCCCGTACTGGGTGCTGTTCTGGCCCCAGTGGCGCTTCTGATCTGGGAGAGAGAGAAGCAAGCAGGTGAGGAAGACATGAAGGTGTGACTTCCAAAGCTGGGGGACATCAGAGCCCCCTTCAGGGTGGGCGGGGTGTGTGTGTGGGGGTGTCAAAACAAACCCCCACTGCCACCACAGAGGGAAAGGGACCACTTCACAGCTGAGGTACCACTGGGGCAGGCCTAACCTGATCTCTACAACACAGACACACACGGGCTGCCACCTCCGCCGACAGGAAGGTACAGGTATGATGACATTCTCTTGGGACAGAAGCTAGTGCCAACCCAGAGCGGTCTCTTCCTTTCAAAGGAAGAACCTGCTCCCCAAGACAGGCAGGTCCAGCATGGCGGTCCCCAGGAAAAGGCCGGCTGGCCCTGAACACACCAAGGGCAGGTTCCTGGCGCACAGGAACAGGAGCACAACCCTTCGTTGTTACTGGACCAGCCCTCACCTGGCCAGCCCTGTTCTCTCAGAAGCCCCGAGCCTGGGTCCTCTAAGCAGCCTAACCGCCCAGTCTGTCCTGCTGGCCCAGGTGCCAGCCTCTGGGAACTCTCAGTGGCTCTGAGGTATGGAGGTGGCCATTCCCTCAAAGACACGAGCGAAAGGTCTGAACTATCCAGACCCTTCTCACCCTCAGCTCATCACATGACACACAGAATTCCCCAGACTTGGGGGTCTTCCAGGGAAAGATTCCAAGCACCTCCCCTGCCCCGGGCCCAGCGGCGGCCCTCCCAGAGGCGCTGGGTGGAGGTGTGGAGCAGCATAGGCAGATCCCCGGGGACCGCTCACCTTAAGGCATCCGGGGTGGATGATTTCATTGCAGATGGAGCACTCCATGAGCATGAGGTTAAACTTGCCTTCTTCCTCTTCTACTGTGTCCTCTTTCCCCGCCTCGCCGCACACTAGGCACACAGCGGTGTGGGGCAGCACTGGCTGGAGAGCCGGGGAGAGCAGAAAAGTCAGCAGGGGCCAGACCCCAGTGGGCAATGGGTCAAGTGCCATAAGTGGCTCTCGGGCCTGCCAGGAGACAGCAGAGAACTGGCCTGGCACTGCCATCCATCCATCCATCCACTCACTCACTCACTCGTCAGGCACCTGCTACCTCTGTGTGCCAGGTACTGCTCTAAGTGCTGGGAATATAGCAATGAATGAGAGAGAGAAACACCTCTGTCATCTTGAGCTTACATCTTAGTGGAGGAGGGACAAAATGGGGAATGACACAGTATATCACATGGTGACAAGGGAAATGGAGAAAAACACAGCAAGGAGGGCCAGGGCCAGGGGTAAGGGGTGGGGGTGCGGTAATCTGAAATGTGGAAGTAGAGACAGCCTCACATTTGAGGCTGGGGTATAAGCCGAGCCCAGATCTGTGGAGGCTGAGGCTGCATCTCACCAGCGGGTATCAAAGCATAGCTCATGGACTCAGAGGTCCCCATGACCTATACAGGGAGGCCGGGGAGGTGAAGACTCCGTTCAGAATAATACTAAGACGACACTTGTCCTTCTCACTGTGCTGACATTTGCATGGCTAGCTGGTGGCACTAGTTGGGGCAGGGCTCCCAAGCATGATGGCAGTCACTGGGCAACTCCTGGCCACATACTCATGAAAAAGATCACCAGTTTCACTGAAGAGCGTCTCTGATGAAGCAGTCAAAATTATTCATTTCATTCAAACTTTGACCTTTGATCCTTTCAATATGCTGCGTGACAAAAGAGGAAGTGTGCACCGAGCACTTCTGTAGCATACCAAAGGACGATGGCTATCTGAAGGAAAAGCACCCGCGTGGCCAAGTTGGGGGGATGACCTGGCCACTTTCTCCACAGAACATCATTTTACTTAGAAGAAGCACTGATTTAAAAACACAAAACAAAACATGGGTATTGGCATATTTTCTCAAAGACAAAACAAGTAAGCCTATCACTTCTAGAAAAATAGCTTACAGCATGTGTTGCAAACGATAAAATTCTAATTTTCAAACAAAACTTAGAATTTTAGAAAACACGTTAGCCACCGCCGCCTGGACAGCTTCCCTATACTTAAAGACTTTTCTGACAAGGCGGGTGGTGATAAGAAATGTGGTTTGGTTTTGGTTTACATTGTACAATGCTATGCACCAGGTATTTAGAAAATCTGTACTAACTCCGGTGAGCCAGTAGTTTCCAAATGGCCGATGCATGACGTTACAACATTGTGTTTGAGCAAATGAGCTATTCAATGGGCAACAAAGACTAATGAACTTTAATGTAACAGTATGAAAAATTTGTTGATACAGTTTCAGATTCCACATTACAACTAACCTTTAAGAAATTGCCATCGTTTTCTTTCTGGGGGAGTACCAGAAAAGAATATCCACAATTACATGGAAGGGCTAGTAAAATACTCCTCCCTTTCTAACTACCTGAGTGAGGCCAGATTTCACTCATATATCCTGTTTACCCGAAAATAAGACCTAACTGGACAATCAGCTCTAATGCGTCTTTTGGAGCAAAAATTAACATAAGACCCAGTATTATACAATATGATATTATATATTATACCCAGTCTTACGTTATATAAGACCCAGTCATATGATATGATATGATATGATATGATACCTAGTATTATGTATTATATATTACATAAGACCGGGTCTTATACTAATTTTTTCTCCAAAAGACACATTAGAGCTGATTGTCCAGCTAGGTCTTATTTTCAGGGAACCACGGTAGTTCCTCCAAAACAACATATTGCAACAGAAGAATTATAAAAAGAAATATGAAAAGCCAGGTCTTTTACAATGAACCAGACATAAAAGAGATTTACGAGAATACCTGAGTAAACAATGCCATTCTCCCTAACTTTTGTTTTGGAAGAGGTAGTTATTTCTCATAGGAATGTTAACATGTAGTGAGTATTTTTAAACAAATGGAAAACATTTTCTGTATTTCCCCGTATTAATTTTGAATACAGTAATATTAATAACTCATATAAGCAAAAGGTCTTTGGGGTCTTCATGATTTTTAAGAGGGTACAGGGGTCCTGAAACCACAAAGTTTGAGAACTGGTGTACTAGGCCGTAAAACCCTACGCTTCCTCTCTGCCCCATACACACCTGTCTCCCAGCACCGGATACAGGACCCAGGATCCAGAGGAAACACACAGGCAATTTTTACTCATCTGAGTGAGAGGAGCTTCAAATAAACTGGGATATTACATTCCACCGTATCCCAGTGAAGAAGCCCACAAAATGGATCAAACATTTGAATTCAAAGAAACAGAACACTGAAGGTCAAAGAGTAACTGTTCCTTCAACAAATACTTAACAAACATCTGCTAAAGCCTAAAGCAAGTAGCCGAGAGGGGAACAGTGACAAGAGAGAGGGCTGCTTCCTCAAGGTGTACGGGACGAGGAAGACAGACCGCCCTGACATCCTAGGAAAACAGGGAGAAGTCGTGAGCAAGTGTTAATGAGAAGCAGCAGAGGCTGGCTGCTGGAGGGACTCACAGGCCAGGGGATCTGGGCTCCCGCAGGCGGCAGAAGAGGGGAGCGCAGCTGGACTGGCCCTGGGAGCACTGGTCTCCGCCGGGGTAGGAGGCTGACTGAAGAAGGTGAGGAGAAGTAGAATCAGAAGTGAAGCTGCTGCAGAGATGCACGAGGGGAGACCCAGGTGCTGGACAGTGGGAAGGGATAACGTCTGCGGAGGAAGCCTCGTGGAGACGGGAGGGGCAAAGGGAAGGTGCGTACGGAGAGAGAGGCAGGCACTGGCACATCAAGAGAGAAGGGCCTGGAAAGGGAAGAGAAGTGAGCCTGCAGAGATGGGTAAAACGTGGCAGGAAGTATCCCAACAAAGTGGAGAGGCTAGAAGAAGAGTAAGAAGGTCCGAGGGTCAGGCCAAGTCAGCAGCTGCTATCAGTTCCAGAAGCCACATCAGGGTGGAGGAAAGACACCAAAGTGAGGTTTCCTTCAACCAGCACTGACTGCCAGGCAGCGGCCTAGCGTCAGAGCTGCAAAGACTAGGTGACAGCAGACAGGTTTCCTGTAACGACCCGGATACTGCGTGCAGGGAGGGGGTGGCAGACAACAGCACTAACGAAGAGAGAGTCCTGGGTCACTGCCAACATGCCAAGTTTTAGGTGACACTGTTCAAAACCAACAGTCCCTACAGATGACCTCACATAAATCCCGACGAGGCAACGAGTCACATGGACCCTTGCTCCAGAAAAATGCACACACACACACAGGCACACAGATAAAAATCTGTATTTAATTTCAAGGGAGAGCTCAAATTCTCTGAAATCCATTCAAATGACCTGGGTACAGTACAGGTAACAAAAACACAAGCAGTGAAACTTAAAAACTTCTGCACAGCAAAGGAAACAACCAACAAAGTGAAAAGGCAGCCTATGGAGTAGGAGGAAATATTTACAAACCATGTATCTGACAAGGGGCTAATGTCCAGATTATATGAAGAACTCCTACAACAATAAAAATACAAAGGATTCAATTTTAAAAAATGGGCAAAGAACTTCCACAGGCATTTCTCCAAAGAAGCTACACAAGATGGCCAACAAACAGGAAAAAACGCTCAACACCACCCATCATCAGGGAAATGCAAATCAAAGCTAGGGGATATCACCTCGCACCCATACAGATGGCCGTTATCAAAACTCCAGAAAATAACAAGAAACTGTGGTGATAAACAAGAAATGCAGACAAATGGGAACCCTTGTACACTGCTGGTGGGAAAGTAAAATGGAACAGCCTCTCTGGAAAACAGTGTTTAATTTTTAACAATTAAAAATAGAATTATCAAATGACCCAGTAATCCCACTTCTGGCTATATATACAAAAGAATTCAAAACAGGACCTCAAAGAGATGTTGGCACACCCATGTGCACTGCAGCTCTAGTCACAGCAGCCCAGAGTCCGTGGAAGCCACCAAAATGCCCACCAACAGATGAATGGGTGAAGAAAACACAGTACAAATATACAAAGGAATACTATTCAGCCTTTAAAAAGAAGGAAATCCTGTCACACACTACAAAGTGGATGAACCTTGAAGACATTATGCTGCGTGAAATAAGCCAGTCACAGAAGGAGAAATCCTGTTTGATTCCACTTACACCAGGTGTTTAAAGTAGTCCCACTGAGAAACAGAAAAGAAACAGAAAGTAGAAAGGGCTGGGGGAGGGGGAGGAGGAAAGAGGAAAGAGGCGGAGCCGTTCCATGGACCCAGTTTCCATTTGGCAAGATGAAAATGTTCTAGAGATCAGTTTTCATAACAATGGGCATATAGGTAATATGACTGTACTGTAATTTAAAAATGGTTAAGATGGTAAATTTTACGTTAAGTATTTTTTTTACTACCCACCCACACCCAAAAACCACAGGCAATGTGTGTGGAGGGAGAAGGGGAAGGTGGCCCTGTGCCTGCAGGGGCACCGGACAGGGAGAAAAGCTCCCACCAGGTTGGCCTGCAAACGAGCCTGTTTTCACATGGGAGCACGGACACCATTCCCCCCACACGGAGGAGCAGGGAGCCCTGAAAGCAGTGCCCCAAGGAAAGCACAGTGTGTGTGGGGGTGTCTGCGCAGACCCCGGGCATGCCAAGCTGTCAGCGTCTGCACCCACTGCCCGTCCTGGGGCAGCACGAGTGGCGGGGAGAGGCGTCAGGGGACTGGCCAGGCTCTCCAGCGCCCAAGTCCTGGGCACCATAAATCAGTCCCCCTGATCCAGGGCAGCCCCTCCAGGAGGGGCACTGACCTCCCACCCAGACCTCTGACTTTGAAGACAAGACAGGAAGGAAGGGCGGGAGGGAGGGCCTAGAACCGTCTTGAACTGGACCATAAATGTTGGCAACAGGGTCACAGACAGGACAGGCTGCCCTGACATCTGCAGTGGCAGACACTTCAAAGCCCCCAGTCATCTAGGGAAGGAAGGAGTTGTAAGATCACCAGACGATGAAGGAAACGGAGCCTGAGCACGTGGCAGGCCCGCCCCGAGTCCGTATGGAATCTGAAAACAGCACTCCTCTTCCCGAGGGAGCATCTCTCAGGAGTTTCTGCTGGTGAAACACTCTCCTTAAGCAGAGGGACTGGAGAGACCAACAAGTAGAGGGGGGCCAGGGTCCTGGAGGAAAAGGGCTGCGGGGGCACCCTCCGCCCACTCACCGCGATGCACTGCCGCATGATACAGCTCTGCTTCATCCGCCCAGGGCCTCCGAACTTCTTCATGTCCTTGCAGAAGTGGCACTCTCCGCACTCGGTCCGCAGGCAGGCCTCGCACTTGCGGCATCGCGTCCGGCGCCGGCGAGCTCCCGCCGTGGTCCGGTTGGCGGCCAACTTCACCGCGGAGGCCGGGCCCAGCTTCCCCTTGGGCCGCCCTACCGCCCGGTTCTGCGGGAGAACACACAGGACTGGTGAAATTCCAGGCTGCAGGGCTGGTCAGACCCCCAGCGGATGGTGTCCCCCCAAGGGGTAACCCCAGGACCTCAGAATGTGACCTTCTTGCCAGAGGCAACCAAAGTAAAGCCAAGTCATTAGGGGGCCCTAATCCAGCATGGCCAGTGTCCTTAGGAAAGGGGGGAATTTGGACACAGGCAGAAGAATCATATGTGAAGACACAGGCAGAAGACGGCCCCGTGACCGGAGTGATGCCGGCAAGCCAAGAAATGCCCAGGACTTCAGGGAAGTCCAGAAGCTGGAAGAAGCAAGCAGCCTCCCCTGGGGCCTCCGAGGGAGCATGGCCCTGTCGGCCTTGACCTCAGATGTCTAGTCTCCAGACCTGTGAGAGAATGAAGTTTCTGCTGCTTTAAGCCACCCTGTTTGTGGTGCTTCATCATGGCAGCCCCAGGAAACGAAGGCAGAGGGCACCCTGGTTTCTGAGGGCAGCATGCCCTGGCTCAAGTCACTTTCGCGGCCCCAAGTCAGGCCAGGCCCTGTCCCCTCTGCCAGGAATACCCACCCTGCCCAGTGGGCTAACACCTCCTCACCCTGCAGGACCCAGTGTGCACACTGCTTTCTACGGGCAGCCCTCCCTGACCACCCGGCACTGCCAGGCCCCCTCACAGCACTTCTCATAATTGTCTGTTCTTCTGCAGGCCTTCCCTTTGAGACAGGAAGCTTAAGAAGGCAGTTATCAAGGGTGTCTTGTCACCACTGTCCCTCGATAAGATGACGGGCACATTAAGACATGCTCAAGAAACCAAACAAAGCCCAGGAGAATGAGACAGTAACCCTAAGGAACCTTGACTTCTGAGACCTTCTCTAAATGGGCTCCAAATCCATCTTACGCGGTGACTCAGAAGGAAACAGCGACAGGTAGAGTAAATGCTACACAGGAACTAGCCAGCTGCAGGGCCTGCTCTGAGCTCCTTACATCCGGGCCACTGGCCTCAGCGCCCTGCACACCTGCTTCTGTGCTGCAGCTCCTGTCTGCAGAGGTATCCTGTCCCCCGAGGACTGAAGTAGGGAGGACCAGGATGATAGAGTACGTCTTGTCTGAAGCACCTGAGTAGCACAAGTATGCTGAGAAATGGTTCATCCCCGTAAGGGAGACACACTACGCACCCCAAAACTTCTGATCTAAACGGCATGTACTGCGCAAAGCCCCTTCTCAACAAGCTCAGTCCAACCCAGCCTTTCCATTTAAATTGCTTGTCATACTTGGATCCTTAAACAAAATCGCATCTTCTTGTTAGCTCCCGGGGACAGCAGGATGGTTACAGTGTACCTCCTTCCAGAGACCTTTCGCGCCCCACAACACACACTGCAACTCCCCCAACACCACAGGTGCTATCTAGAAACGTACAACCACATCAGGAAGAAAACCAGTCAGCCCACCTTGCTCCGTGCATAGAGCCTCACCATCATCGATCTGCCGCTGGCCCCTGCGGAGAGCTCCAAGTCTCACATGCACTGTCCCACACGCACCTTTGGGTGTTGACACCTGAGTGGATCCTTCCCCCAGGTTTATTTTCCCAGCAGCCTACAGCATTCAAGGAGACGGCAAGGCCTCTGACGGCAGGAGGCGCCCACCTCTGCTGCTCTGATTTTCATCCAGCTCAACTTGCTCCGACTCCGCAGAGGAAGAGTAAAGACCCGGCTCCACTGGCCCCCATGTCCTCACCTCCCGCCGTGCCATGCCCACCAGCCCCGGGGCAGCCAAAGGCAGGCCTACACACCAACCAGCTGCTTCAGTAATGGGCTGCTCCACCACGTAGCGAAGGGTGTCACAGGCCTCCTCACACGGGTCCCTATACTGCACCACAGGGAGGCCGGGGGCGCCCCAAGTCTCCCATTCTGCGGCGATACCACCTTCAGAGAGATAAATTTACCTACACAGCACACGTCAACTCAGGTCAGGTCCTGCTGCCAGAGGAGCAGGAAAAAAAAGAGGCCAGTTTTCAGAGCCTTTGGATTTGAGAATGGCACGTAAGGGACCGTGACCTGAAAACTAAGCAATGACAAGGATGGTGTCAATAGCGAAGGTGGATATTTGCCGAGTGCCCGCTATTATATGCTGATCAGTTTACATATATTACTTAATTTTCCCAATAACCCCATGAGATGCCATTTTTCAGATGAGGAAACTGGAGCTAGAGGTTGAGTGACTTATTCAAGGTCACAGAGCCAGGAGAGGACACGCACACACCCCTCCCCGAGCCATGCTCTGAACACCACAAACTACATGACCCATCGGCAAGGTAGGGTGAGAGCCCAGAGTCCAGTGGAACCAACCACACACCCCTGGAAGACGTTCACAGCGGCTGCTCCAACGCCCTTGACGGGCGCATACATGAGGTGCAGAGAGGCACGTATGTGTACTTCCAGAAAGAGGGAACCCAGGAAGGTTCCTCCCTCTCTTCCTCTCCTCACAGCCCGGAAGACTTTCTGATACAGACCGCACCTCCTGTTACCAATTCACTCTTCAAATCACCAGTGTGGGCAATGAGGTAGGCGACTCAGCGCCCCGAATCAGGTACAGAGAGGGCAGCACACGGGCCAGCCTCCAACGACAAAACCAGAGCCCTGACCCCAGAGGAGATTCTAAGGTCTAAGTTTCCTAGGTGAAGGACTGAAAAAGAAAGGAAAAAGGAAAAAAAAACCTCCAGGAGTCCAAACGTGGCTCTTCCCTCCCACTTGGGAACAGCAGGTATAAATAGCCACTGAGCCAGGCCTCTGCCCACAAGGGCAGTGTCTCTTGGAAGTAAAAGAGTTGGGCAGATCCAGCCAGAGTCACAAAGCTTGTACGTGACTGTGCCAAGCCCACTTTCCCATGCTTTCCAAAACACACTGCTATCTGAAGAAGCACTTTTCCAACCTATGCAAAAAACAAATCTGCCTGGATTTCAATGGCAGCTAAGACATCTTGGAAAATGACAGAGCAAATAACAGGCAACACCTCGAAAGACGAGGTGTAAGGAACCACTGTTCCTAAGGACCTTGACTCAGGCCCTTTCTAGCCGGCTACCAAATCAGGCTGGAAAAGCTGATGCTGCCTGCAGCCTCACGGGCCAGCCTCTGCAGGGCGTGCGCACCAGCGGGCTTGTCAGGAGGCAGTTGGGTGACATCTGAAACGTAGCACCCTAATAAAGGCCACTGAGGATCGACAAGCAAGATAAGACATCAGAGGGTCTCTATTAAGGGAGGTGAACAAGCCTCTCATTTTGGCCTGAAGCTTCTGTCCTCGTATCTTTTGGGTGACATCTAAAGGTTCATAAACCAGTACGAAATTCCACTATATCCTGCCCTTGCTTCTGTTTGTTCAAGTAACCCAGAAGGTGCCTCTTTGTTAATTTCAGCATGAAATGTTCTTCTCCGCAAAAGGCAGTGGTGGGACCCACACTTCCACGGGCAAACCCCAAAGCCACTCGTTCATTATTTCAGCCCAGGTTCCATATCCTCATTGTCTTCTGGTTAGGACAATAGAGTCCACACACCCCACACACAAATCATAGTATTCCAACACCTTTTTTCTATCAATAACTCATAAGCATCATCCTTAAAAGGAATACTATCAAAGTAGTTCTTTGATTCATTCCACAAATATTAACTGAGAGCCTCCTATCAGATCCGATTCTCCAGAATGTTCATGGGTAGATCCTCTTTAATTCCTCATCTCTAAAGTCCTGGGATTAAAATTACTTGGCTTAACCCGAAATACTGAAGAGACGTCCATATTCACGGATTGAAAGACAACACTGTTAAGATGGCAGTACTCCCCAAAGTGATCTGTAGATTCAATGCAGTCAAAATCCCAGCTGGATTTTTTGCAGAAAGTGACAAACTGATCCTAAAATTCACAAGGAAATGCAAGGGACCTGGAACAGCCAAAACAATCTTGAAAATGAAAAGCTGGAGCACTCATACTTCCTGATTTCAAAACTTTCTATGAAGCTACAGGAAACAAAACTGTGATACTGCCATAAGGACAAACATTCAGACCAATGGAATGGAACTGAAAGTCGGGGAATAAACCCTCACAATATTTGTGACCAACTGATTTAGAAAAGAGTATCAAGACAATTTGGCGGGGGGGGGGGGGAGAGAGAAGGGGGGGATGAGAGGAGAATCGTCTTTTCAGAAAATAGTGTGGGGATAAGTGGATATCCACATCCAAAAGAATAAAGTTGGGCCCCTACTTCATATTATATGCAAAACCAACTCAAAATTGGATTGAAGACCTAAGTGCAAGAGGTAAAACTGTAAAATTATTAGAAGAAGAAAGCCTAAGGGTAAATCTTCATGACCTTGGACTAGGCAAGGCTTTCTCGGATATGACACCTAAAGCATAGGGGATAGAAGAAAAAAGATAAACTGGGCCTCAAAATGTAAAACTTTTGTGCTTAAAACAGCACTATCAAGTGAAAAAGACCACAGAATGGGAGAAAATACTTGCAAATCATACATCTTGTAAGGAGCTAGTATCCAGAATATATAAAGAACTCTAACATCTCAAAAAAAATAAAATTAAAAAATCCCATTTTAAAATGGGCAAAGGATTTAAACAGATATTTCTCCAAACCAGACGTATGAATGTACAATAAGCACTGTAGCCACCAGAGTATGTGATGTGCCCCAGAGACTCATTCATTAACCCCCTCACTCACACATTCCCCACCCACCCGTTTTCTGGCTGTGGATTACGTGCCGGAGGCAGTGCCAGGTGCTGGGATGACACAGATGAGTATGAGGGGTTCCCTGACAAAGTCACCCCAGCCTGTGGGGAGAAAGCCATGTAACCACATGAACACAGTGCAACATGATGACGAGAACAGCAAAAGCTAACACTCATCCAAGCAGTATTCTGTTCAATATTTGTATCAATAATCGATGACGTGGAGATTATTATTTCCATTTAGAAATGAGGAAACCGAGGCACAGCACAGTTAAGTAACTTACCCAGTGTCATAGTGTCAATAAATGAGAAGCCAAGGTATGAATGAACCCAGACGGTGCCTCTAAAGCCTGGACCCTGGCAGGCTAACCCAGAAGAAATGCCTCATCTTACTGGTAGGTTAAAGTGTCAGTCACAGGAAGTGGTGACTATGGGGCCTTAGAAGGGAGCTAGGACTCTGCAGGCCAGGGGTAGGGGTGGGGTTAGGGAGTGGATATTCTAGGCAGAAGGCAGAGTAAGATAGAGACATGAAACAACGCCACACGTTCAAGGAATAGCTTGATATGGCTGCTGGGAAAGAGTCCTGCGGTGGCAGGAAGGTGGTCCCTAGGGCTTTGGATGCGACATGAGAGAAATGGTGGCCCCGTAAGAGTAGTTCAAGGAGCTTACATGCAGGAGCAACATGACTACATTCTGGCAACGATGTGGGGAAGATGACATCTTGGGCAGTGGGCAAGATGACAGGCAGGAGGACAGTAGTCCAGGCTGAAGATTATGAAGGCATGAATAGAGGCCCGGCGGGGATGAGAGGAGCGGTAACTCAGGAGATGATTTAGAAGCAAACCCAGGGTGAGAAGACCCAGAGGCTGAGTGAACAATGGGTCTGCAAGCAGGAAGAGTCCTGGAAAACTTGGAGATTTCTGGATTGGCCAACAGGAGAACAAAGAGTTGAGGGCTGGAGAGAGAACAATGACTCCTCGTGGAATGACACGTGGAATCTGAGGGACCCATGGGACATCCAAGGAAGGCGGCCAGCACGCAGGAGGGAGAGAGCTGATATATATGTACATATACAGCTGAGAATCGGCATCACATACTGTTAAACTAGTTAAGTCCCTGAGGGTGACCAAGGAGAAGGGGCAGAGTCAAAAGAGGGTCCTGGACAATTACCTTCAAGACTAAAAACACCTAAGGCCAGGTGACAAAGAGAAACATGCTGAGGAATGGCCAGAATGGCAGGAAAAGCAGCAGGAGGTGTGGCATCACGGAAGGGAGCAGGCTCGAGTTTCATCTGTCAAGCGGAGTCAGTGAGAAAAACAGTAAAACGTGGGCGGATGTTTTCACAATTAAGATAGTTCCATGTTTCCCACCAAACTACCCCTAACAGTAGCACACTGACACTTAGCCCCACAAGGGGGTGCCCCCCAAAACGTCAGGGGAGTCCTTTGTCATGCTAATGTTGCATTCTACTGCAATAAGAGATTTATTTCAACACGAGGTATGTTCCCAAGTCTTCAGGCATAATGGACATCCCAAGAAAAGCTGGATTTCAGCAGCACTGCGTGGAGGGGGGCGGGGCTAACACACACCTGGAGACCCCAGGGAGGGCTTCAGTTTGTTTACATGCTGAGGGTAAGGAGCCAGAGAATAAAAACACAAGAGCTACCAGAAACCCAGGGGATGGGAGGACCTCTGGAGAGTCTGAGGAAAGCTAAGGACCTTTTCTCCAGGAAAACATATAGGTACAAAGTCACAAAACTTTTCCGTATAATTCCAGGAAGGTTCAGGGACCCATGTCTTAAAATGTCACTATTTAAGAAGCTATAATGACTTAACAGAGTGGTTAGGGCTGCATGAATTTCTGAAAGATTTTCTTCTTTATAATTTCCTAATTAACATTTTCACGATTCTCAATATGCAATAATCATTTTTATAGAAAAAAAGGAATAAAGCTATTTTCACTTCAGGGGTTAAAAATAAACAAGATGGAACAAGAATTCTTCTCACTAACAAGCCCCTCTTTAAGGGGCATCTCCTCAAACTGAAAAGCAGAGCTGAAGAATTTTCAGGCACATTCTGCAGTGGAGAAGCAAATGAAGTCGATGGGAGAAGGCCCAGCCAAAGATGAGCATTGGCAAAGCGCATGAGAGGGGTCTCCTCCCACCCACCCCTTCACTCTGGTCCCAAAGGCCTGACATCGGGAGAAGGGCAAACCCAGGCTGCTGTGGGAAAGCATGGGGCAGACAGGACAGCCCAGCGGAACAGGCCTAAGGAAGCCTGATGTGGCCCAGGTCTGGACCCCAGCCTCGGGTGGGGACGAGAGAAGTGCACACTTACGGAGCAGCAGGCAAAATTCTGATGAGGGGCAGGGGTGAGGGGGTTCTAGGCACAGCTGCAGGGAAGGACAAGGCTACAGGAACCTCCCACGGGGCCTCCCCTGGGTCCTCTCATGCAGCAGGTGGGTGTACACCTGCACACCCACACTCTCACACCTCAGGAAGGGCCTCTCCTTCCGGGCCGGGTTGGGTGGAAGAGGGCGACTCACGCCCCCGAGCCCTACTGGAAGGAGACTTAGAGAAGAGTGGGGTCTAGAGCCTGCGTCACAACTGCCTGTAAGGTGACTGGAGGAAGCCACTCGTCTTCGGGCAATCCCGGGAGCTAAGGAAACTGGTCAGGAAAGGGTGGAGGGAGGCTAGCTGCAGTGAGACACAGCCTGGAGTGTCCCCAGTGCAGGTTTCCTTAGCGGACAACCATCTTCTCTGTTGTGACTGTGGGGAAAACCTGCTGCCCGTTGACCTGGCTTAGAGGTCATCTCAATGCACCTGAGTGGAAAACATCATCTTAATGTGAACGGGGCGACTTTGAGCACTGTTGCTACCAAGTCCAAGGGCCACAACCTGGCCAACTGAAGTGAGGAGGAGGGAAACAAAATCTGGCTCCCGGGAACACAGGTCCTCTTGATGAGGTCGACCTCTCTCAGCAGTAGCAGGACCTGAAAACATGTGTTTAAGCCCAGAGACATACTAAGTCTCATCTTATACAGTGTCAAAGATTGCATCTACCATAGGCCATGGGGTGTGGCCAAATTAAAAAATAAATAAATAAAATAAAATAGGTACCAGAAACCTCAATCCTGAAATACCAAAGTGCAGTCAATCCTGAAGAAGAGTCTTACAAGTGCCTTATGAGTAACCAGGTGCCACAGAAATGATAAACTGTAGGCAGGGAGAAGGTAGATCCAAAACGAACTGAAACTTTCAAACCAAGAGACAAGGTGTGAACCAAGTGGCAAGAATAGGAGAACCATTCATTCGCAGGCTGTGCCACAGACTTGGTAGAAGTTCCAAGCCCCCAAACGGCTTGGGTTGTCTCTGGGTTAATCCAATCCACAAGACCAGTGAGATTCAGGAATATCTCCTAAAGTACACGTGCCTGGAAGATGTCCAGTGAAACTGAGAAAACAATACAATTTAACTTCATCTCTGTTACATAAAACCACTTAATAACATGTGTGCAA
This sequence comes from Rhinolophus sinicus, assembly GCF_036562045.2. Classification (NCBI taxonomy): domain Eukaryota; kingdom Metazoa; phylum Chordata; class Mammalia; order Chiroptera; family Rhinolophidae; genus Rhinolophus; species Rhinolophus sinicus. The sequence goes on from NC_133765.1 coordinate 33,934,041, forward strand.
TGACTTAAGTGTAGCATATACAGTACTTCCTCAATCACGTCTAATGGAAAGAAAAAACGTTCCTACATCTAGGCCTGAACTCTCCAAACATCTTAATCCCACGGAGGAAATGCACCCAGGATTATAAGTAAGCATCGTATTCACCTCGTCCCACGTCCACATGACAACTCAACCATCCAACGCTCAATTCCTTGGACGAGTCTACGTCGCCTGTGTCCTGTTTCAAATACTGTGCAGATTATACTTCCTAAAACCTCCACTTTCTTCTCCCGCTTCCTACACACGAATCTTCCCGTAGTAAATTCACACCGTAAACACACCCAGGGCTTTGTTTTATACAAAGATTTCTCCCCCCCTGGTCCCAAGAGAGGTTGTTTTCCCCTCTAAACCCAACCCAGGCCAAATACTGCCATCTGGGGTCACGGCTTCCTCCCGCCGCCGCCGCCGCGGAGCGCACTCGCCGGGTTCCGGATTCCCCGCGCCGGCCGAGGCTCGCACCCCTTCCTGTCTCCGTCAGCCCACGGCGGGCGCGCGGCACCCAGACAAAAGCTCGGGCCGTCGGGCCCACGGGCCCCGGGCCGCCCACCCTCCCGGCCGCAGCGTCCTTCAGCCCAGAGGCCGAGCGTCCCGGTGCAACTTTGCAAACGAAAAGGAAGGAGGCGCCGGCGCCCGCAGGTCCGGGTGCGCCCGCGGCAGCCGTCACGCGCGTGGGCCGCGGGCGAGGGCGCGAGGGGAGGGTGAGGCGCGCCCCTGCCGCAACTTGCCCGCGGGCCCTGGCCCGCGCCCGGCAGGGCCGGCCCGACGGCGAGGCCCACATTGTCCCCGCGGCACCGCCGGCCACCCTCACGCACAGCCGCTCGCACACGCCCCCTGCCCCGGCCAGCTGCGGGGCCCACGGCGCCCGCCGGCCTGCCGCGCTCCTCCACGCCCCGCTCGGGCCCGGCCCTGGCGGCCCCGCCGGCCCCGCCGGCGGCGGCTGCAAAACTTTCTCCTCATCGCGGCGGAGCGACGTCGCGACCGCCCTGGGCGCGTCAGTCGGTCGGTCGGGAGGTCTGGTGGCGCGTCCCTCCCTCAGCCCCACCCCGGGCCCCCGACCTGGTCCGGCTCCGATTCATAGTCGTCGTCCTCGGCGCTCACGGACATGGCCATGGCTCATGGTGGGCCCAGGCTCGCGCGCGCTGACATGGCTGGAGCGCCGCCGCCGCCGCCGCCCGCCCGGAGCAGGCTCGGCTCGCCCTGGCTCGGGCTCGGGCTCGGGCTCCGGCTCCCGCTGCCGCGAGGAGGGAGCCGCGCCGCGCGCCTCGCACGCCCGCGCGGGAGGGGGCGGGGAGGGGCCGGCGGGGGGAGGGCCGGGGCGTTCATGCATATGCATGAGGCGAGCCAGGAAGGGGCTGGCCCCCCGGGCCGGCGGGCCAATGGCGCGGCCGCGGCGCTCGGGCCGCACACAAAGGGAGCCCGGCCTGCGGTGACACAGGGGCGGGCCCGCCGAGGGCGGCCCCTCGCGGCTGGCGCGCGGGGACTGGGGCTGCGTGGGGGCGTGCCCCGTGCCCCGCCCGGCCCGCGCGCCGCGGGATGCACATGGGTGGCTGCACGCCACCGCCAATCTAACAGGAAATGTACGCCTGACCTGGGGTGGGGTCTTTTGTGTCCTGCGGGGCGTCTCGCGGGAGACCCGGGGAGCACGGGCCACGGGGTGCGGCCCTGAACGCGACGCCAGGCACGGGTCCCTGTGCCCCCAAAGGCTGGCACCCTGGCTCCCGGATTTGCACAAGCTCTGGGACCAGGACCTAATGTCCGCGAACCCGGAGTCCCGTATCCGGAGCTTACAGGCCCGCTGCGCTAAATAGAGTCTGGGGGCCCAGTTTTCCCAGACTCGGACAGTTGGGTTGGGCCGGTCCTCTGTCGTTGCCCTCTGTCCTCAGATTTGCCCTTCCAGGTCGAGAGGGAATTAGCGTCAAAAGTGGAGTAGTGCAGATGGGAGTTCAGATCGAGCTGACTTGGAGGCTGCTACAGAGAAGCCCTGAAAGTACTCCCCCCCCCAGGTGGGTGCCCCATCCTCCTGGATGGGAATCCCTCCTTCCCGCGGTGCCCAGGAGTCGAACTGGAAGGGTTGAGGGAGCTGCAGGCCAGAGCCCAGTTCTCCTAGGACACTGACAACCCCAGAGGCTGGCCTAGAAGGACTGGGTTTCTACATTCTTAAACTGTAAAGGTTCCTAGTGCTTACTCCAAAAGCAATCCACTTCTGCAGAAAATTGTTACTGTAAACCCAGTTAGAGATTTTTTTTTTTAATGTCTTTGGGGCACTTATGCCAGCAGCCTTTACTTTGGAGGAGGAGCTCCGACCGTTAGCTAAAGTGATCAGTGCTGTCTGTTATAAACGTCAAAACCATAGCTGATGGCAAGCTAAGGAGCAGGACGACACAGCTGAGCAGCTGGCATGCTTATCATCTAACTAGAAATGTCCGAGGCAACACTAAACATGAATACCTGTACCTGCTCAGACTCATCTATCACATGGGAAGGTTTGCCTAACAGAGGGCTGGATGATCTCCCATAAAGAAATCAGAGGCTTTCCCAAGAAAAAGCCCATTCGCTGTGAAATCTGGTGATCAGCTCTGCAATGTTGTCCAACCATTATTCATGCTCAGACCACTAGCTCCAAAATCCACTGTGAGAACAGAAGGGACCCACAGGCAGGTCATGGCCTGGGCTTTCAAGGAAGGCAGAAAGTGTGGCAGAGAACTTGTAAATAAAACTCAGGAGGCTTCTAGCAGGGAGTCCCCACAGGAGTGAATGAACAGGGATGTCAGTTTTACTGAGTGGATTTTAAAGTCTGTCTGAAATGTACACACCCACTGACACTATGGGGGGGGGGGAACCTCAGCAGACTTACTCTTTACTGAAACATATCTGTTCTGAGTTTCTTAAATTTTTCACAATCCCACTCAGGGATTGTTTTTGTTAATAACAAAAACAAGCAAAAGAATACCCCCCATACATTTCATCCCCCAAAGGACTCAGCTTTGCAAAAGCTACCTTGTCTGGACTGAAGTCTTAATCTCAGGATGTCTTGGGGGACACTACCCAGTAGGAAGCCCCTTAATGGGTAGGGAGAGACTGATACAAAGTTAACCATGCTAAAAAAAAAAAAAAAAAAAAAGTTAACCATGCTCTCACTTCATTGTAATTGGTCAAAACTGTAAGGGTACAGAGATACCCAAATAACGTAGCATCAAGAGACAAGTAGGGAGGAGGACTTTTGAAGGTCTCTCTCATTATGTACCAGGAGTGCAAGCTTATTTAAACTAGCCATTCGGCTGATTTCTTTTGCAAATTCTCAAAAGCTCACTTCTGTATTTAAGAAAGTAAAAAGACAGTTCTCAATTATGGCTCCAAGAAGAGAACAGGAAAGTGTTGATAAACAGAAGCTGTAGCTAACACAAACTTCCTTCCGTCATATCATTTCAGAGCTAGAAGGGGCCTTGCCAGATCCCCTTACTTCACAGGTGAGGAAATGGAGGCCCAAAGAAAACTAGGAAAGAGTTCTCCAGCCTACAGCCCCTCACAACACTATCCAGAGACCCTCTGGGAATCCAGACAATAACAGCAGCTAAGATTTACGAAAAAGCATGGTTGCAGGGCTAGACTGGTGCTAAGTGTGCTGTAGCCATTATCTCATTTATTCCTTAAACAGCCCCATCACGTATGTAGCATTGTTCATCTATTTTACAGAGGAGGAAACTGAGACACGTCGCTGCTAGGAAATGAATGGACCTAGATTTGAACCCTCGGGCAGTTGGAGGCTGGAGCCTGGACTGTCAATCATACCACTCTGATGCCTGACACCAGACACAAGACAGGAGGATGCCAAATGAGCAGATGCAATAATCCAAATGAACAACGTCGACTTACATGACCCGTCCCTTACTAAATTTTGCACATTCTGTATTCTCTGTTGAAATCCAATTTCAGGACAGGTACGTAGGTAGGGTTTTGGTAACCAGACTGCTGCCTGAATGCTGTCGGGGGCTGCGGGGGGATGGAGCACGTCTGGAAGTAGGAAGCCAGAACTAAGACATGAGGATGTGGTGGGTTCTCTCTAAAGGCTAAGAAGGCAGCTCTGGCCGGCCACTGTCCTAACGCCTCTAAAAAATTCCTCTTCTGACATTTGCGAGGAGCTTCCCACTCCTCTACTTTCCTCTGTCGAGTTTCCTTTAGCTAACTGGTACAATCATCCAACATTTGTTTTCTATTAATAGTGTGCTGGACTGTATATCAAATGCATCACACCAGCCCTTGCCCAATAGAATTGCCACCTTAAATTTTAGCATTTACATCGTGCCTTAGGCTCGTGCTTTCTCCCTCTCGTCATCATCTTTGAGTGACCTGAAGAACTGAACTCTCTCCCAGCTCCACTTAGCCTAGGCTTCCTTTCTTAGAAAGTGCTCCCCAAAGCTGATGCCACCGGGCAGTTGGCACTTGCCCTGAGCCAGGAGGATCCAGAATTTTCACCAAGTGGTGAGGAAATAAAAACCGGTGGAAGCCAAGTCCGCCTCCGTCAGTCATCACCCACTTCCCTGCCTTCTCTGAGTGTCATCCAATTTTCTGGTCTGCCTATCAGATCATGAGACACCAGGAAAGACCGACCCCTTTCTGCCGAGAGATTTTGCCCAGACTTAGCCACCCAAGGGTGCTGCAGGCTGTCCCAGGGTGGGGACAGGCAAGAAGAGAAGGTAAAAGGACAAGGGAAGCCGTCCTCTCTCTCCATCCCCAATTCCGGGAACGGGAAGGGAAAAGGGCAGACTGGGCAAGTGGCCCCTGGACTCTGTTTCCCTAGACTGAGAGTTTCTCCTGAATGTGGCTCCTTTCCTGGTGCCCCTGTCACAAAGGGCATGGCTACAGCCTGGGAACATTATCTTCCAGAGGATCAGGGTAGGAAAAGAGAATGGATTCTGTGTGTCCAGACCAGTAACTGGCCTGTACACTCCTGAACCAAGGGACACCTTTTGTCAACGTGCCCCTAAGAAGGGAACAGAAATGACAGAGCAGGCATGCAAAGGGTTGCTTCCTAATGCCAGTAATAATTTATGCTTAACAAGCAATAGAGAATGCATGCTTCAGTTAGTTTACTATTATTTTACCATTTGTCTCTCTGTTCTTCAATAGGTTTTTTTCTCCCTTAGTAGCAAAAGGAGGTCTTTTGGAGAGTTATTTTTCTAATAAAATGTAAGTAAGAGGAATTTTTACAGTGTCACATAGCAACTTAGGACTGATTCCAGGATTGCCTGGATAAAACCATGGTTCAAAGAGTGACTTTATGACAAAGGGCTGCAGTGATTTCTGTTAATTACTAATTATTTAATTGCTTTTGTTATTTAATTACTAATGTAATTTAACTTTTTATTTTCCCCCGGAAAGGCATTCCACCAGCATTTAAAAACCACGTATACTGGTCATAGGGGTCCTTTAAACAGACCAAGCTTTCTGTTAAATGGGGTTCTTCTAATAATGTCTCCTTACATTACCAAAATCAACCAGTAAACACCATGTTTCCCCGAAAATAAGACGGGGTCTTATATTAAGGTTTGCTCCAAAAGACTCATTAGGGCTTATATGTTCAGGGGATGTCATTGAGGAAAATCATGCTAGGGCTTATTTTCTGGTTTGGTCTTATTTTGGGGGAAACATGGTATTCACATTCACTGGAAGGTTTGTGATGGTGTATAGGATTTTTTTTTTTTTTAATTAACTAGTTTAACAGGTGAATGGCACTGATTCCGAGAAATGTTTTCCCACCACCCACCCCATTTCCAGTTCATTCGCTGACCTTAGAAAGTTACTTCCCTTCTTTATTTATTTCCCTAAAAAAATCCAGGCTAAGGCTGAGTGCTCAGACAATTTGGACGAGACAAATTGTTTCACTTTACAAACACCCCCTAACACACCAGCTCCGGAAAGGATAAGGGACTAAAAATACATGAAATACCAGCGTAATTCCAGCCTATAACCAAGACTTTTGGAATTTAAAAATACTCCTCGTAACAAGACCAGATCTCCTCCTGGGTTTCCTGGTACCGGAGCACCTATCACGGAATACCTATCGTGTTGTCAATCCCACCATCCTCCAAAGACAAACTTTGGAGAAACAGGATGTAAAGTGCTGGGTGTGGATCTTAGACTCAAAAGAAAAGACCAAATACAAAGATTAGTCAAAACGGGATGATGAAGCAGTCGGTAAAGGAGTAAAAGTATGTTCGTCATTGACAGCAGCTCTCTCTGTTCACAATGACCAAAACGTGGAGACAACCTCAATTCCATCCAGTGATGAGTAGATATAATAATGGGGTCCATCCACACAAAGGAATCTTACTCAGCCATAAAAAGGGATGTGACACACGCTACAATGTAGAAAAACCTTGAAAACATGATGCTGAGTGCAGGAAGCCAGTCACAAAAGGCCACATATTATATTTCATTTATAGGAAATGTGCAGAATAGGTAAATGCATAGAGACAGAAAGCAGATTAGTGGGTGCCAGGGGGGAGTGGGGAGTGACTGTTATGGGGCACAGGGTTTCTTTTTGGAGTGACAAAAATATCTTGGAATTTAGCTAGAGGTGATGGTTGCACAACATCATGAATGTACTAAATGCCACCGAACTGTACACTTAAAATGATTAATTTTATGGTAGATAAATTTTACCTAAATAAAAAAGTGTGTGTGTGTGGCACCAAAAAAAAAATTACACACATTTTAAGAAAGGAAAACTGTATTAAAATTATAATATATACTGATAACAAAAGATGAATATGAGTCCCGTTTGACTTCTGCAATTACAAGAGGTGCTCAAAGTGGTTACCATCAGCGTCCAGACACTTCTGATGACGGCAAACTACTGCTTGAACAACGTTGACCAAAGTGTCCACCTGTATACATTTTTTTTGGCACCCCCGGTATATCAGCCATCACTTAATAGTGATCTTAGTTCGTTCCTATCCCTAGAAGGTAACCTGTTGGGAATGTTTGCCCTAAACCCTGGGGCATGTTGAAACTAACCAAACCAAACAGATAGTTGAACCACCTCTTCAATGGGCTGCTAACAGTCACTGTGGGGGCTGATAGGCTCTGACAAACTTTAACACCTTTCACTTTCACAGGGATGCAGGCCTGACAAATGCACATTTGTGCAGGTTGGAGTGACTAGGGGAATGGTTTGCATCTCTCTCTCCTGCCAGGGGCCTCTCTTGATTTAGTCTTGCTTTTCTTTCAAAGTGGCTCATCTCCAGCAGGCCAATTTTCCTTTAAAATCCCCCTGGATCTATGAGAATCCATGAGTTTATCATGACACTCAAAATAGAAAAAGCCTGACAAAACTCATCTGTCACCATTTGAAGCTGCCATTAAACCGACTCCTTACTTTGAAAATGGGTCTGTAAAGGGAAAGAATTAGCGTGCATGCTACCTTTTCAGGAGGAACGGTATTTAAGGGCAGCCCTGATAGATGAGGGGCAGCTCTGGGCAAGAAAGGCAGCCAATTCATAGAGGCGGGCGATACGCCTCAAAGCTTCATTCAGCATCTCCTGATAAAACTATTGATACAGGAAAGAATGATCAACAAGTGTTGAAACTATCAGTGAATGGTGGAGGGAAGCAGGGGGACAAACGCATCCCCTTCCAGATTGTTCTTCAGAGGAAAGAGCGACCAACATAAGGGACTCAGACCACCATCACCACTCTAATCCAGTAACTGTGATATTTAGCTTTAATCTAACCAAGCCTTTAGATCAGGGGTGTCCAAACTTTTTTCACCAAGGGCCATATGCGGTAAAATACACAAACAGCCGGGCCACTCACTCAAGGTGAAGTACGTATTGCCTCAGCTGGTTTATTTAAGTAAACTAAATCAATCAGCCTACAACACTGCTTTTCATGAATGGGATTTTTTTTTTTAGAACAGAAAAGGTTGGCAGTTCATTCTCAAAACAGCTGCCTCTGATTGCTTCTGGATGGTGGTCCTTGACAGACCTGGAGGGGGTGGGGATATAAAATAAATTATATACTATAGTTCAAGCTTGTTATGCAAATAAGTTTGGATTGTAAACAGATCAACTAATATTTGTTTTTAAAATGCGATCAACATAAAATGATTACATTTATTAAGTAATAGGGCTTAATAACACATGGAACGTGTAATGTATTTTGAACTCGGGAACACGGTTGCGCTCAGTAGGAAAAATGAAGTTGCGCTTTGGCCTGCAGCATTGCTGGCAGGTCCAGAGTCAGTTTTTTGGTTGAGATGCGAAGGACGTCACAGAGATGGTTGTTGGTCATTTTGGTTCTCAATCTGCTTTTGTTCCGCCTCATCAGAGAACACGTTTGTTCACATATGTATGTTGAACCCAAAAGACTCATCATTGTTTTTGCGCAGCGTCTCATCAGAGGAAACCTGGCTTCTTCCAAGCTCCGGGAGAAGTCAGGTAAGGAGAGAAGCTGACGTTGATTCTTCAGAGAATCATCACACTGCATTTCTCTAAGTTCTAATTGCAGACTCGCTTCCACTTCCTCTGCATTTGTCATGAAGGGAGTCGCGAACAGCTTGATATCGTTCTCAATGGTAGAAAAATCTTGGAAGCGCTGAGAAAACTCTGTCATGAGACATGTGATCACAGACATATATTTCCCCTTTTTATCAGAGAGATCGGCCTTTGGAAACGCAGATCTGATTTCGGACAATATGGGGAAGTGCACGACATTGAAGGTGCGCAACTGTGCCTCAAACAGTCGGGGCTTCACACAGAATGCTTTCATGTGTGTGTGAAGCTGCAGTACAAGTTGGTCTTTGCCTTGTAGGTTTTTGTTGAGTGTGTTGAGGTGTTCAGTGAGATCAACTAAAAACGCCAGGTCTGCCAACCATAGAGGGTCACTCAGCTCGTGAAGAGGTCGGTCCTTTTCTTTCAAAAACTGGTCGATCTCTGATCTCAGAGAATAAAACCGCCGAAGCACAGAGCCGCGACTTAGCCAGCGCACTTCTGAATGGTAGAGCAGGTCCCCATATTCAGCATCAACGTCAGGTAAGAAAGTTTGAAACTCTCTGTGGTAGACTGCTCGTACTCGAATTATGTTTACCGTTTTCACAACAGTGTTCATCACGTCGCTGAGCTGTGCTGTCTTGCACAGAGTGCTTCTTGGTGGATGATATAGTGCATTTTAACTGCCTCACCTCCGCTCTCCTGCACCTGGGCGCACACCAGAGGCCATTCCTTTGCGCTCGCCTGGCATAGCTGGAGCTCCATCCGTTGTAACTCCACACAACTTGTCCCATTTAAGTCCTATCTTGTCAATTGCATTTGACACAGCTTCAAACATGTCTTTACCCGTTGTTGTGGTATTCAGACTGCTGAGATCAAGCAGCTCCTCTGTAACGCAAAAGTTATTGTCAACTCCCCGCAAAAAAATTAATAACTGTGCGGTATCTGGCGTCTGTGCTCTCATCACATGCAATGGAGTAGAAATCAAAAGCACACATTTTGTCTGACAGTTGATGGTTTATGTTGGCCGACAAGTCTTCGATTCGCCGCACAACTGTGTTTCTTGATAGGCTAATGCTGTCGAATTCTTGACTTTTTTCTGGGCACGTTATTCCTGCGACTTTAGTAAGGCACTGTTTTATAAATTCACCATCTGAAAAAGCCTTCCCATGCTGGGCAATGAGTTGAGCCACCTCATAGCTGGCTATTGTGGCATTTTCTTGAGTTTTTTTGGCACAGGAAAAATACTGTTGTTGAGCTAGCAAGATAGTTGTCATCTGCTTAACCTTCTGTTCTCGTTCCACACCAGGGTAGGACAAGTAGGTCTGATGTGTGGTTTCGTAGTGTCGTCTTACATTGTACTCCTTCATCTCCGCGACACTCTCATTACAAATCAAACACACACACTTCCCCTTGACTTCCATAAAGAAGTATTCACTTTCCCACCGTGTCTGAAATTTTCTACACTCACTTGCTATCTTGCATTTCTTTGGTGTTGTCATTTTCAGTGCGCTGTGGCAAAATTTTTCTTTCCTTAATTTTGTTTTGTAGAGGAACTGCCTTGATCCACTCAGTAGCTCCACCTAGAGTTAAAACCAAGAAATGCAATACCCCCAGGTTTCATGTGTGGGCCATATTCTGGTATATTTTTGGAATTTGCTGCCGGGCAATTAAAAATGGATCGCAGGCCGCAGTTGGCCCGCGGTCCGTAGTTTGGACACCCCTGCTTTAGATCTAATGTCTAATTTACAGAAATTATAAGAAAAAGGGAAAAAGGGATAAATGACACCATAAGGAAGTAATCAGATGCACGCATAAAGTGGCATATTCTGCAGGACAAATGGTTCCATCTTCTGTACAAATCACTGTCCTGAGAAACGTCTAAATTAAAAGAGAGAATTAATAACAGATTCAACGTGGTGGTCCTGGTTTGGATCCGGGTTTGCGCAAAGCAGCTGTAAAGGACAATTTGGGAAATCTGAGTATTACCAGACATTAGATGGTATTAAAGAATTATAAATTTTGCTAAGTGCAATAACATTATTTCGGCTATGTAGAAAATATTCTTCTTTTTCAAAGATGTAAACCTAAGTATTAAGGAGTAGAACATCATGATGTCTATATTTTTTTTTTAAATAATTCAGCATAAAAACTAAAGTGAGTTAAAAAGAAATAACACCCATTTGGATGGCTATTGTAAAAAAATAATAACAGTGCTGGCAAGGATTGGAACCCTGTGTACTGTTAGTGGGAATGTAAAATGGTGCTGCTGCTGTGGAAAACAGTATGGCAGCTCCTCAAAAAATTAAACATACAATTAGCCATATGATCCAGCAATCCCATTTCTGGGTATATGCCCAAAAGAAAAGAAAGGATGGAACTTGAAAAAATGTTTATACACACATTCATTGCAGCATCATTTACCATAGCCAAAGAAGGAAGCAACCCAAGCATCCATCAACAGAAGAATGAATAAACAAAATGTGATATATCCATACAATGGAATATTATTCAGCCATCAAAAGGAAGGAAATTCTGACCCATGCTACAACATGGATGAACCTTGAAGACATTATGATAAGTGAAATAAGCCAGTTACAAAAAAGGCATACTGTGTGATTTCACTTATACAAGGTACTGCTAAGAGTAGTCAAAAATCATAGAAACAGAAAATATTAGGTTGGTGCAAAAGTAACCGCGGTTTAAAAGATTAAAAATAATTGCAGAAACTGCAATTACTTTTGTACCAACCTAATAGAAGGGTGGTGGTCAGGGGCTGAGGAGAGGAGCGGACTGGGAAGTTAGTGTTTAATGGGGACAAATTTTAGCTTTGGAAAACGAAAATGTTCTGGAGGTGGATAATGGTGATGGTTGTACAACAATGTGAATGGACTTAATGCCACTGCATTGTATACCTAAAAGTGGTTAAAATAGTCAATTTTACATTATGTACATTTTCCCACAATTAAAAAGTGATAAAAAGAAATAAAAGAAACAACACCCTTCTCCGGAAGAGTCAATCAACTGGGAACAGTCAAACCAACCAGTCCTCTCTAGCCATTTTGTCTCTTAAACATTAACTGACAGAGAAATGAATCTAAATAGGAAGCCCCCCCCCAAAAAAATCATTTTTTCACGTGAGATTATCTCTGAACTGCAAATGCTTTGCTGCTTAGTCATCTACACTTGTTGGTGGAGAAGGTCAGTGGGTTAGAGCAGGTTTTACTGTCGCTTTCACTTCCCACTTTCTTTGTCCCCAAAAATACCTTCCCACCTTGTCTGTCACATGAAGTAAAATTAAACAATGCAAACATTTTCACCTAAGCATGCCCTTTTTTTCTCTAGATCACCTGAATGTGGAGAACAGATTATCTGACAACAGCATTTGGTTGCACACACATCCATCTTTCTAACAAAGCCAAATTATAGAGAAGCGGGGCGAGAACATGACAACTTACTCCCAGTGTCAGTGATCAAGTGTCTCCTCTTAAAATGGGAAATATACGATGACGTTTGACCAAAAAAAAAAAAAAAAAAATGTCTGAAGGATACGCCATTGTTCTAGAAATATAACCATGATAAAGGAAAGTAATCATTTACAGTGCCTTCCTGGCTTTCTAATTACTCCACCGAAGGCAGGGGCTCTCAGTATCGCAATTGCTTTCTAAGAGTTTGTCTTTGGAATTATTAACACAGACAGCTGAGCAGGTTATCCGACTAAGAAAGAAATCCTAGGCTACAGACTTTAATTACAGGTTATTTCAGTTGAACGCTGTCTTAAAGTTCCAATAAAGAGGTTCTACAATGACATAGATGATGGCTGAAAGAGCCCAGGTGAGATTAGATCTTTCTAAGTCAGTGGGATACAAGGGGATGCCTAACTTTGAGGGACAAAACGGTCTAGGGAGCACCAAGGAGCCCATCTTACTCTTCTATTTAGCGTTCTTTCAACAGTTAGTTGGCTGGCACGGGGACACAAAAGTTAAAATAAGGAGAGAACCTCATTCGCACCAAAGAGAGGACTCAGAGGCATTAGGAGAGCAGGTCAGAGACCAAAGAAACTAAAACTGATTGAACTTAATTCCATCTTTTAGATGCTCTGGGAAGATCTTGCTATCAAGTTCATTCATTCAACAATCTCCTGGGCCCATGCTATCTGGGAGCAATCACACATGACAGGAACAAAAATGGACAAGGAAAAAATAAGACGAGCCCTAGTCTCAATAAGCTAGTGGAGGATTAGGACAGATATGCAAGACAGTGCAGAGCAGAATGTGAACATCCAGTGAAAAGAGAAATTGGGGAAGTGTATCAGTGAGGATCTTGGCAGGAAATGGATGGCACCCCGGCACCCTCCCACCTGGTCGAGGAGAAGAGTTTAACAGAGGCTCAATTTACAGAGCGTAAGTAGGGTTAGAGAAACCAAGAAGGCACGGTGATGCACCCTGAGCCTCCTGACAATGATAAGCCATTACCTCCCTTTGGTCCATAGACTAGGGGCGGGAACAGTTACCAGAAACATAGAGAAAAGTTGGAGAAGGCCACGGGAGCCATGGTCTTCAGTGGAAGGAAACAACAAACCTGCAATGATCTCAGGCAGAGAAAGCTGGAGGGAAAAATAGCCCAGCCTCTCTCCTCCTGCCTTCCTATCGCCTACTGGTCCCTCCCATTGACTGAGCCCAACCAGAAGCCAGAGAGCCCAGGAAGCCCTTTGATGCAGCCCACAGAGCCGGCTGGAGAAGCCTGGAGAGGGGCTCTGGGGGGACAAGTAGAAAACAGCTCAGGAAGCTTCCTGCTGAAGAAGGAATTAGGTTTAGCTTAAAGGTAGAGACTCTGTACATGGGGAAGTAAGAAGGGAATTCCCAAAAGGGGAACAGGCTCAGCGAAGCCAAGGCCAGCCAGTAAATAGAAAACACAGCATAATTCAGTTCCCCTGCAATTCTGACAAGACGAGAGGACATCTTGAGATGCTAAGGCAGGGCTACAGGTGGAGACTTGGGCACTCGAGGCCAGGATAGGGGTTTTAAAGAAGATGGAGAGTCACTGAAGGTTTGATAACAAGTTTATAGGCTGAACTGTATTTTCCCAAAAAATTCATATGATGAAGTCCTAATCCCCGTATATTAGAAGGTGACTATTTAGACACACGGTCTTTCCAGAGGTGATGAAATTAAAATCGGGACCTAATCCAGTGATCCATTTCCTTACGAAAAGAGGAGATTGGAAACAGACACGTACAGAGGGAAGACAGGGAGAAGACGGCTAGACCTCTTACAAAAAGCCAGCGGCAAAGCTACTGATCTGTCCTGCCTAGATGTTACATGGTATGATTCTAGAAACTTCCACTTCCTGGCTTCAGTTTGGTCCTAAAGGGGGGTCAGCAGGGGGCTCTGATGGGATCCTTGTCATATGGTTCAGTTACCAAGAAATGTTGGAATCGGAGCTCACGTAAACCTGCCAGAGACCTGGGTCACAGCTTATAAGAAATGATGGTATTCCTGCACCATCAACAATGTTCTTTCAACTGGATTTTCCTGTTGTTGATGTTGTCTACAACTCTGTTCAGAATGAGCCATCTTTTGTGGGCATTCTTTCATCAGAGGTTTTTGCTGAACCTGCTGGACTCCCACGTCCACAAACGATTTAGTCGTCACTTAGGAAAACCCTGGGGATTCCAGACAAGGCTCTCACAGATTGTTTCCCCTGGATTCCCCTCCCTGCTTGTTGACCACCACCTGTGCCCATCACCAGCGGCTGCTCTCCCACCTTTTCCTGCTCACAGAAGGGTCGAAGGACTGGACATGCCTGACATCCTTCACTTTCGACACCCTCTCCTCCTACCCTGGCCCAGCAACGAAGCTGGTGGCCTCAGCTGCCTGAAACCCCAGGGGCTGTCACATTCTAAGGTGACAGTCACCCTCCCCAGCTCACCAAACCCTCTCCCTTCAGGGGAGTGAGAAAGGGATAAAGAAGCAGCACTTTCTTAACCCAGCCCCTGCGCAGGAAACACCAGCCATTTCTGCACCACCCAGGACTGCGTTAGGGAAATTTAGCCATTCAGGCCCTTGTTGGAGATTAAGACTTTGTATCAGCCAAGAGTAACTTAGGGGTGGGAAATGTCTCTAAACAACTCACCCCATTCTGCTGCGGCTCTTCCTTCTGTGTTCTCTATTTCTATTGAGAAAATCACCAGCCTTGTGGGAAGGCAATTCAGGGTCAACACTGACTTATAAACCATATTATGAAAACTTATAATTGCTATCACTGACTGATGGCCTACAATCGAGGTATTTTACAGACAGCATCTCACAGCAGCCTTGAAGAAAGGGCACTATGAGCCCTTTTTACAGATGAGTAAACTGAGGCTCAGACTCCCCCACAACCCCACAGCTAGTACGTGGCAGAGCCAGGATTCAATCCCCAGGTGCACCTGACCCCAGAGCTCCCTCTAGTCATGCAGAAGAATTACCGGCTCAGTGTTTAGAAAGTGCAGATTCCCTGCCCCCCCCCCCCAAACCCACCAAGCCACAGTGTCCAGGGTGGGGCCCAGGAAGCTGCATTTTTTTAAACACGTTCCCGAGGTAAAGCTGATGCCTGAGGACCAGTCCTCATTGGACCATACTGTCTTTCTAGGAAACTGCCTGGCCCTGATTAGGCAACATAAATGGTAGCCACTCTCGCCGTCATCGTCCTCCTCCTCCTCCCCAAATCTAAACCATCAACTTAGCTACTGCAGCTGTGACAGGAATTGCGAGCAGAGTAGGACCAAGAAGTACATGGGGGCCTCCCTCACTGAATCAGATGCATCTCCTTCAGGGAAAGGCTGTGTGTGTCCCTCCCAAGGGACACTAGACTTATCAGACTTCCCAGATCTAAATGACCAACCGGGGAGGGAGGGGAAGAGAAACAAAGCAGAACTGAGGGTGACACACACATCAGGTGTGTATGTGTCGCTTCCTCCTCTGGTTCCTGGGTGGCCCCGTAACATCCCCATAAGGAAGCTGATTCAGTAACTGCTGAAAAGGGCTGTCCCCATGTCCCCTGTCAGGGTACTTGTTCATACACACTCCCGCCTCTCTGCTTCTACACTCCAAAAAAATTGCAGTAATTAAAATTCAAGTGGCAGCCTGCCTTGGTCACTAGAGATAATGGATTAAGGAGCAGGATGCTTCAACAGGCTTACTTTCCACAGGCAGCTGTGGCTCGACCTCCCTTCCTTCTTTCCTCAGTTTCCTTCTCCGTGAATGACCAGCAAGCTAACCGGATAGAAGTGTCTGACTGGTGAGCAGAAGGGCAACTCGCTACTGAGGTCAGAGGTCGGGCCTCAAATAAGCTCAATTCCTCCGGCTGAGTTCTAAGGTCACAGACAGGCCCCCCCAAATTCCGCCACCTGGTCATAAAAGGAAGCGGCCAGACTGTAGTCGGATCAAACAACTCCATCACCACTGGTGGAAACAGCCAATCGGGTGAATGGTGATGGATGGTGATTCAGTAGCATCTTTGATTTGAAAGACACCACATCAGAAATGACCTCACAGCACCTAATCAGTTCCAGAAAAGGACCTTGTCCTCCAGGAGGCAAGGTGGGAGATCAAAGCATTTCTAGCTAATCATCATTTATCATTAATTGCTTGTTAAGTAACCTGACCCGGACCCAATGCCGCTCCCTACCTCAAATCCTGACAACCTCAGTGAGCACCCTTGATCTTTCAACCCAACCTGCATCAAATTGGGAGGAAGCCCGGCTGCAAACCTGGGAACCCAGAGACCCCAGGCGGCCCAGGCACTCAGTCGTTTACTTACTTCTTCCGTTCAGTTAACTTTTTAACCCCACCGGCCAGGAAATGCATAAACATAGCAGTGAGCCTCCCCTCCCCCTTCCCTCCACATTTCACTAAGTTCCTCATAGCAGGGGACAGATCTGGGGACCAGTGCCTTATTCTTCACAAGCTGTGTGGCCCCAAGCATGCCAGAGTACCTCTCTGAGCCCCCAGTTTTCACTACACCATGGCGAGGATACTATCCACCTCCTAGCCCTGCTGTAAGGATTCAGTAAGATGTAAAACCTGCACGGAGAGACTACTGCACACACTGAAGAGAAACACCCAGAGGGCTCGGGCTGTGCTGACTGGTAATCATTTGTTCCTACAGCTAAGTAGGGGGCCATGGTATTCATTACTATATTATTCATATCTTTTTGTGGCTCTGAAATAATTTATAATAAATGCTATGGGCTGAATTATGTCCTCCCAAAATTCATAACCACCAGGACCTCAGAATGGGATGGTATTTGGAGATGGGTTTTTAAAGAGGTAACTAAGTTAAAATGGGGTCATTAGGGTGGAGCCCTAATTCAGTCTATGATGGGTGTCATTAGAAGAGATTAGAACACAGACACTCAAAGGGAAGATGATGGGAAGACAGAGACAATGGCCATCCACAAGCCAGAGAGTCGTCAGCAGAAATACATCCTGCCAAGTGGTGTCTTCATCTCAGACTTCTGGCCCCCATAATAGTGAGAAAACTAGTATCTGTCATTTAAGCTACACGGTCTGTAGTACTTTGTTATGGCGGCCCTTGCACACTCATAAAATTCAAATAAATGATAGAAAACACAAACTACATTGAAAAGGAAAAGACTGTACTACCATGGCTCTAATCAAAATGGAAAACAGTAAGTGTTGGTGAGGATACGGAGAAACTGGAACCCTCATCCACTGCATGGAAAACAGTGCAGCCACTTTGGAAAACAGTCTGGCAGGTCCTCAAAAAGTTAAACATAGAGTTACCATCTGACCAGTCAGTTTTACTCCTCGGTATCTACCCACGAGAAGTGAAGACGTACGTTCACATAAAAACCTGTACACAAATGTTCATAGCTGCATCATTCACAGCAGCCAAAAGATAAAAACAGCTCAAGTGCCCACCACCACATGACTGGATAAAGAGAGTGTGGTCCATCCATCCAGTGGAATATTATTCAGCCATATAAAGGAATGAAGCACTGACAGATGCTACAGTTGGATGAAGCTTAAACATATTATGCTACGTGAAAGAAGCCAGTCACAGAAGGCTACATACTGTAGGATTCCATTTCTGTGAAATGTCCAGAATAGGCAAGTCCATAGAGACAGAAAGTAGATTAGTGGTTGGCAGGGGCTGGAGGAAGGGAACCTGGGGGAAGGCTGGAATGACTGCCGATGTGGTTTCTTTTAGGGGGTACAAAAATGTTCTAAAATTAGATTGTGGTGACAGTTGCACAACTCTGACCATTTTCAATATACTAAAAACATCTCATTGTACACTTTGGGAGAAGAGTATGGTATGTGAATTATATTTGTTTCATTATAGGTGTTAAAAAAAGAAAAGGACTGGTACCCCATAAATGTTGCTAAATGTCAAAGGTTCTTCCTTCTCCGTCACACTCAGTCTTTCCCAACCAGCCTAAGGGCACCAGTTTCTCCCACCAGTGTTGATACCAGCCTGTACCACACTCATGTGCAGACCAGTGCTTATAACCTCCACAGGACTCTTAGGTAAAGGCTACTCCTGCAAAAGCCAGCTTCCTGTTTGCAGGCCTTTGGAGGAAGGGGGACAGAGGATTGATTTTTCTTTTTTTTTCCAAATGCCTAAAGCCCCTGAGGAATGGAGAAAAGACAGGGCACAT
Organism: Rhinolophus sinicus; assembly: GCF_036562045.2. Taxonomy (NCBI): domain Eukaryota; kingdom Metazoa; phylum Chordata; class Mammalia; order Chiroptera; family Rhinolophidae; genus Rhinolophus; species Rhinolophus sinicus. Next base: position 33,952,236 of record NC_133765.1, read on the forward strand.
CCGTAGTCCTGAACTGATTTCCCCCAGAGAGGCTCATTTGGACCCCTCCATGAACTGGGATGACAGTGGGTAGTGGAGTTTGTTTTTTTAAAAGCCCAGGGTCTGCAAACCCTAATCTCTCCCCTAGAGCAATCCATCAGCTAGGAGGGAAGCAGGCAGTGAGGCAAAGCCACTGTTTCCTCTTCAGGTTCAGAGCAGCTGTGGGGCCTGGCTGGGTTGTTTCAAGGTGCTATATCTGCAAGTACAGTTTGTGGTCTGATAAATGGCACTTATATTTATTACCCAAGTAGGGGAAAGCCGACTTTAAAACCCCACATGGATTGGGGAACTAAAAGCAGAAGACAGGGAGGTGAACCCTTTTCCATTCTTATTGCCACCTAAATTCCCATTAAGCTTCAAAGGAAATTAGAACCCAGTACCCATAAGTAAATGGGTGCCCTTTTCCCCAGCAGTTCCACATTTAAGAATATCCCCTAAGGAGATAAACAAATGTGGAAAGAATAACCTAGAACAGCACTTTCCAACAGAAATAATGTGAGCCACATACAGATTTAAAAAAAATTTTTGCGGCCACATTTTAAAAGGTAGAACAAAACGAATCCAAACAGGTAAAATAAATAATCCATTTGGTTTAACCAATGTATCCAACATATTATCGTTTCAACTAGGGTTGCTAGATTTAGCAAATAAAAATACAGTACACCCAATTACATTTCAGATGAAAAATGAATAATCTTTTTTTAGCATAAGTATATCCCGTGTAAAACATACTAAAAATTTTACTTGTTGTTTATGAATCAAATTTAAATGGGCATCTTTTTTTTTTAAATCTGGCAACCCTAATTTCAAAATGCAATCATATAAAAAATAATGAGGTATTTTAACCATTGTTTTTTGGAATAAGTCTTTGGAATCTGCTGTGTATTTTACACTTACAGCACATCTGTTTGGGCTCACCACATTTCAAGTGCTCAATAGACACATGCGGCTTAGTGGCTACCATTCTGAACAGCACAGATCTAGAATGTTCCTCACAGTGGTTTTTTTTGTTGTTGTTTGTTTGTTTTACCCCAGAGTGCATGCTCTAGTCACAGTGTTTTTTTTATAACGGGGGGGGGTGGGGGGGATCAGAAATTAGCAAAATACCCATCAACGAGGAGGCTGGTTGAGTTACAACTAACATTTAAAGAGCACTAACCATCGGTCAATCCTTGTCCTAAGGATTTCACATGCATTATCTCATTTAGTCCTCACAACAACCATTCGAAGCAGATACGGTATAACCCCTGTTACAAACGAGGAAGGTAAGGTTCTTGCTCAAGAAAGTCGTGAAGCTGGGGCAGTCGGATGACTCAGTTGGTTAGAGTGAGAGCTCTGAAAAACAAGGTTGCTGGTTCGGTTCCCGCATGGGATAGTGGGCTGTGCACCCTGCAACTAAAATTGAAAACGGTGACTGGAATTGGAGCTGAGCGGCGCCCTCCACAACTAGATTGAAGGACAACGATTTGACTTGGAGCTGATGGGCCCTGCAGAAACACAGTTACCCAGTTGGAAAAAAAAAAAGGAACAAAGTGGTGAAACTGAGCACAGACTGATTGATGGTAAATCAGTGGGTTGATATCCCACCCTAGCCCAGCCTTTGGAAGGAGACACACCAAAATGTTATCGGTTTTCTCTGGACGGTGGGCTTTTACGTGGGCACTGGCTGAAAGTTTGGTCTCAGCTGTCAATCAGACTGTCCTTCACATCCTGCCCAGTAACACTAACGGGCGACTTCGCCTTTTTGAGACTCAGTGTCCTCACCTGTAAAACGAGAGTCACAAGTGTCTACCCCACAGGGTTGGTGGAGTGTAAATAAGACAACGGATGGAGAGGACTAGGCAAAACGAGCTGATCCAATAAGTTCTAGAGCTCTCACTAGTACTCCTCCTAGTGTCGCTGTCCTTTCCGGTTTGACTATAGACTTTTTTATGGGGAACATCAATCAGTTGTACAAAGAGAACAAAAGTTACTTTCTAAAGAAGATAAAACAGCCCATGAAGCAGCTGGAGGAAAAAGGATGGAAGGAAGTAAAGAAAGCAGAGAGGGAGGGAGGGAAGAAAAGAAAGGGAAGGAGGGGAAGAAAATTGACCTAATGACAAAAGTGAGGCATCACTTCCCCGCAGTTTCTTGAGTGACCACCAGGGGGCACTGCCGGCAGTTTCCATGACGAGGGAAAAGAAAGCTTTTACAAAACCAAGAGCTTGGAATGAACAAATCACCAAAACCATCTTAACTGGGTGCCCTCTCCCAGTAGTGCCCCTTAGACAGGTGCCGACATTCACCTTACAGGAGATGTGAAAGGACGTGGAAACAGTCTCCCAGCTGCGGGCAACTTGCAGTCTTACCTTTGGAGTCTTCTTTGGCCAAGTGACTACAGGGACCCCAGTGATGGCCAGACTGGGGTCGTCATCCGCATGTTCCTTCAGGACACTCTGTGGCCAAAAAAAGGAGCCATATTAGCCCAGGGTATGGGGGAGGTCTCTGAAGGGGGCTAGAGGCCAGACCTAACCCAGCAAAAAAAATAACCTTCGGGGCTCTCCACAGACTCAACGCCTGCCCACCACTCCACCACCACCCACACACGCAGTAGAAACCACGTCAGTGTCACTGATTTATAAATGCTGTCTATAAATGTCCTGGTTGACTTCTGTGTCCCCAAAGCCTCACACAATGACTAACCTATAGTAAGCTTCCAGTAAATAACTTTAAAAAACAACAACATAAAACCCCCACTAATACCCAAACAGGGACTTTCTACAAAATGCCTGAACAGTACTCCTCACATCTGTTAAGGTCAACAAAAACAAGGGAAGTCTAAGAACTGTCACAGCCAAGAGGAACCTGAGGAGACATGACAACTAATGTAACATGATGTCCTAGGTGGGATCCTGGAACAGATGTAGGACATGATGTAAAATCTGAGGACAGATGAACAAACTAGAGACTTTAGTTAATAATAATGTATCGATATTGGTTTGTTGATTGTTAACAAATGAACTATATTAATGTAAGATGTTAAGAATAAGGGAAACGGGGTGTGTGCAGGGTATGTGGAAACCGTACTATCTGCTGAATTTTTCTGTAAATCTGAAACTGTTCTAAAACATAGTCTATTAATAAAAAATACTTTTTTCTTTTGATAGTTTCAGGTGTACAAAGCAAGATAATAGTTAGACATTTACACCCCTCACAAAATGATAACCCCCCAATCTACTACCCCTCTGACATCATATATAGATGTTACAATTCCATTGACTATACTGAAAATAATTTTTAAAATGCCAATCAGACAGTAGTAACAGCCACAATAATGTAAATAAGAATTCTTAGGGTGCCAATTTTTCTAACAGGTACATATTTAAAAGGAAATACAACAGAAAGGACATGATTGGACATGATTCAACTCGTGTGGGCTTCACATGGGACATGAGAGAGGCTACACAGTTGGGGACAGTGGGAAGAATTTCACCACTGGGGGAGAATTTCATCACTGACATTGATTAAAATTGCCAGTTCCTGATGATTATAAAAAGCAGGCAAACTTTTCATCACTTTTGGTTTTTAATTATTGTTTAAATATCCCGCAGACATTGTATCTTTTTTAATGTGCAGCCAGGTGGGCCATTCCACTGCCCTCTCCCCACCTTGGTCCGCTGCTCTGGGTAGGTGGAACTGGCTAGGTGAGGGGTGCCCATGTAAACGCCGGAGGGCCGACTGCACACATTTTGTTGAATGAATGTATGAGGGCAGAGGTATTGAGTACTTTCTCTGTGCCGGGGACCTTAATTACTATTTCATATCCATTCTCTCATTCAATCTTCTTGACGACTCTGTGAGATGGACTATCATCATTTCCATGGTGCAGATGAGGAAACCAGGGCTTGGGGGAACCGGGTGTGTATGAAGGGAACGGTCCAAGACCACTCAGCCAGTAAGTGATGGAGACTCCTCTACCCCACAACCTGTGTTCTTTAACCATAGTATCACTCAGCCTATCCTTTAGAAAAGGGAGGGGGCCCATGTTCACGGCAGCATTATTCACAACAGCCAAAAGGAAGCAACCCAAGTGTCCATCATTGGATGACTGAATAAACAAACTGTGATCTAACCATACAATGCAATATGATCCAGCCTTAAAAAGGAAGGAAATTCTGACATATGCTACAATATGGATGAACCTGGAGGACATTATACTGAGTGAAATAAGCCAGTCACAGATGGACAAATGCTGTATGATTCCACTTATATGAGGTGCCTAGAGGAGTCAGATTCATACAAGCAGAAAGTAGAACGGTGGTCCTGTGGTGGGAGGTGGGAGGTGGGAGGAATGGGGAGTTGTTGTTTAACAGGTTCAGAGTTTCAGTCTGGCACAATGAAAAAGTTCTGGAGATGGATGGTGGAGAACGTGGAACGACAACGTGAATGTACTTAATGCCACTGAACTGCACATTTAAAAATGGTTAAAATGGTAAATTCTATGTTATGTAGGTATTTACCACAATTTTTAAAAAGGGGAGGAAGGAGTGGGGCAAAGCAATCCCTCCCTAAGCAATAGAGTCAGAGGTCCTATAAAGTACAGGTTAGGGACCTAATATCTCACTAGTTAAACTGTCACTGTTATGCTTGGGACAGCTCTCGTTGTAGAGTCAGAACATCTGGGTTCGAGTTCTGCAATTTACAGCTTGTGTGACCATGAGTAAGCAGCAGCTTCTTGTTGTCTTACCTGGGTGTAGAACAGTGTCACCCACCTTGATTTTACACTATGACGCTGGAGGTGATTTTACTACCATGCTTAGGAGCGTTTGTTAAGTGCTTGCTCTAGACATTAAAATAATCCTATCTGTGGGGTCGGGCCAATTCTTCCCATTTCGCCAAAGCAGAAACTAAATATCAGGGAGGTCAAGTGACTTGCCCAAGGTCACACAGCTGGGAGGAACCTGGTGCTGACCAGGTCTATCTGCCTACAGGCCTAGGTCATAACAGGGTGACAAGGGCTCAGGAAACCATTCCAGTAACCTCTGGAGCTGACCTACAAAAATAGGACACCTAGAAAACAATCCAGGCACCACAGTCAGCATTCTCTTAACAAATACAGAAGTGACCCATCCTCATCTATTCCTTGCAAATATGCCAGAGAGTAATTCAGCCACTAACTCCTTAGAAGGCATTTCTCAAACTATCCCCACATCACAGAAGAGGCACTTGTGCCTAAAGTGGGCCTACCCGAGCACAAAATTTCATTATTTCGTGGTTTCTCTTAATAATCCATATGAATTTCACACCCTCCCCCACAACATATCAGGATTTGTTTTTTTCTAAAAATAATGTCGCCCCCCCCCCCAAAAAAAAGTCACTTAAAGGCTTTCCAGGAAGACATTCCATGTTTACCTAAAGCCTTTCTATATGTCCCCATATGGTTGGGACAGGGGCCCATCACTTCCACAGGACATTCTGCTGCCTTATCCCTATCTCAGTCTCTAGGCTGAGGTGACAAGCTCAGATGCTTCCAGGAACCAGTCAGGTAAAGTAAAAGATGTAAACGAACTCGGGCTATCGGGAATGGTGTGGCCTGTGGCAAACCAGAGGCCACATGCCCTTTTAAAGAGGACAAATGCTACTTACTCCCAACCTACTAACCTCCTGTGGGAATGAAAGCCCTGACAGTTATCTGATTTCTCAGAAGTCAAAGCTCCAGTTTTATTTGAAATCTCTCCACTTTTAAATGTTGGCGACTGATGGAAAATATATATATTTTTAAATCACAATGAAGCAAACACATCTGTGGGCTGTCTTGGGCCACAGGCCACCGGTTTACAAACGCTGCTCTACATATGACTGAAAATAACGCCTACTCCCCTCGATTTTCTCTGAGCTTCCTTCTGAATTACCTCAAGATTTCTTGTCATTTCAATATCAGAGCTGGAGTCGGGAACTCACAAGCATTGAAGCGAGAGGCCTCTTTAGAGGGATGACTGGTTACCAAAAACTATTACTGAAGGTGTGAATATTAATAATGATTAATACATTAATAATGATAAATAATAGTTAAAAGTTAATAAAGAGACCTCTCCAAGCGCCTACTTGTCTGGCAATCCTATAAACACACTCCCTGCAGGAAGCGGCGCGCCCCCATGCGTGGCCCTCAGTGGCCACCAGGGGGCGCCATGGGCTCTGCCCCTCAGGAAAGGCCATGTTTTCATTTGTATGTGACAGGCTGCAGGAAGAGATGATCCTAATTGGAGATTTTCTCTCTGAGAAATAAATTGTGCTGAAGGTAATCATGTCACTGGCTTTCCTAGGCTCTGCCAGAATTTATGCACTTCCCGGGGCTCTTGGAAGCAGAGACAAGGAAGTCTCAGTGCCTGCACCAGCCCAGTCCGGTTCAAGTTACACCCTACAAGCCTTCACTATGAAAGCCCAGGGCTGGTGTAAAAAACAGAAAGATTGGGGCCACTGGACCCTTTCGGCTGGAAACTGCCCTGTTTATGACCTAACAAGATAACCACAGACAATGGAAGTGCTGGGTCTCTGCTCCCCCTTATGACAACTTCTCTCAAAGAGCTTAATGTGAACAATGGATTCAGGTCCCATTGTTTCCGGGGGGTGGAGCATTAATAATTAGAATCACCATATGTGACTAAAAATACCACCACTGTGATAATAAAGCAGAGGCAGACATCAAAAAAGATCACCAAACCACACGCTGTAACGCAGCACGGAGCAGCTCAGACTGCTGCTCGGGGGACACAACAGTCTCAGGGGGACCCACCACCTGGCCAGGGCCCCTACAATCAGGTCCCAGGATCCCTTCATCCACTCCAGCCCAACATCTGTGCCTGCTTGGGCTGCACTGTCTCAAAAAGACACATTCAAGTCCTAACTCCTAGCACCTCTGAATGTGATCTTACTTGGAAACAGGGTCTCTACAGATATAGCTGAGAATCTCAAGATGAAATGACCCCGGATTTACTTTAGAAGAGAAAGGAGAAGGGGATCTGACAGAGACCCAAGGAAAAAGGTCATGGGAAGACAGGCAGAGACTGGAGTGACGCAGCCACAAGCCAAGGGACACCAGGAACCACTAGAAGCTGCAAGAGCAAACAGCAAGACCAGGAGAGGCAACTTAAGTGAGCAGGTGTGTTCAGAGTCAGGACCTGAGGACCCCATGATCGAAAAGCTGGACACACCTTCCATGGTTGTGGGTTTCACAAACTCTCATACTTGGCTGTAAATGGGCCTGTTTTCATTCCATGATAGTGTCTGAAACAATCATATCAGCTCTAGCTTACTGAACACTTAAAAGACCCTGTACTAGTGTCACCACGCTGAATCCACTGAGGCATGTGCTCTTACTTTCCCCATCTTAAGTCGAGTTCCCCAAAGAGCATTCAGCTGATTAATGGATGGCACAGGGGATTCAGCCTGACTCCGGAACCTTTGGTCTTACAAGATAACGTCTGCTTGGATAACATACTCTTAATTTAGGATTATTTTCTATTATATTTGGGCGTTGATGAAAGAACAATACAATTGATATTTTTTTTAGTGTTAAAAAAAGATAACATTTTAAAACTAGCTCTTTATTGTCTCTTAAAGCCCCTTAAGTCCATGTGGTCCCCTAATTCCCTGCGGCCCCCTAATTCTACACAGTCCCATAATTCCACACAATAAAAAAAGCGGCTATCTATAGTGAACTGGCATTTCTACCCCCAGCTGACACTCTGGCCGCCATGGAGGCGTGGCATCATGGGAAAGAGAGCCTGGAATTATCTTAATGACGGCTGCAGAATCGCCTTGCAAAGGGGTATCTGTCAAAAGCCTTCCCACATCCAATCTCAGAAGTCACTGCCAATTTAGGTCCGAGCCCTTCACAACCTTGCAATGCACTGGTTATTTTCAAGTCATTTATAATCGATTCGAGGACTAGACCTGTCCCCAAGTAGTCACACACTGTCCTTTCCTACCATCAGGAGCCCCAGCTCTCTCCCTGAGTTCTAGCTGAAAGTATAGATTCTTCTGGGAGGGACAGCAGGTAGGGCGATGCCCATCTTACTGTTAATTACTTTGTCCACAGATTAATGGTTGCCAATCCAAGAGGGAAGAGAGAAAAGATGATGTATTGGGTTGAATAGTGTGCCTAAGAAAATTCATGTGCATTCAAAACCTCAGAATGAGACCTTACTGGGAAATAGGTTCTTTACAGATGTAAGCATGTTAAAATGAGATCATACGGATTAGGGTGGGCCCTAATCCAATGACTGACGTCCTTATAAGAAGAGAAGACACTCAGAGACAGAGAAGACAGATGGCTATGTGAAGGTGAAGAAAGAGATTAGAGTGATATAGCCACAGCGAAGGACTGCCAGAAACCACGAAAAACTGGGAGACAAGGACGGAGCCTCCCCAGAGCCCTCAGGGTGGACACTGATGTCGGACGTCTGGCCTCCAGAACCATGAGAGTAAATCTCTCCTGTTTCAAGCCAGTTTGTGGTTCTTCGTTACGCAGCCCTAGGAGACTACAGATTTCAATTCTAAACCAGAAAGAGGGATGGGAGTAGCTGAGAGCTTGGGCAGCGTGAAGAGCTGGCCAAAGCCAGTCTGGTTCTCCTTGGACTGCTACCTAAAAACAGCTAATCTTTCTCGAAAGGCTTACTAGGGAAGCTGGGTGTTCATTACCTCACTGTTCCTCAAAAGAATTCAGTGACACAGGTCCCTGTTATTATCCTCACTTTACAGTGAAGACACTCAGGTTTCAATCCATTAAGCACTTCAGAAGAGCCAAAGAACCACAGACTCTGGTCCCCAGAAAAACAAAGCACATTTAGTTCAATATCCTGGTTTTACATACTGATAAACAGAAAGGTAGAGTGACTTGCCCAAGGCCACACAGCAAATAGCTAAGAATTTCAGAAACCAAAATTGAACTCAAAGGTCCCTTATGTCCTGATTTCTTGTTCTTCCCATTGCGTACATGCCAATATCCTGCACCTTCAGCAGAACAACAGTCTTAAAAGAAGGGAGTCACAGAAAACACCTCAATGCCAAATCCCAAAGGGTTTCACAAAGATGAGGGGGGAAATGGCTTTCTTGGACTTTTACAAGATGCTGGACTCTCCCTTCCTTTCACAAAGCAAATTAAGTAGGATGGTCATTTTGAATTGAATCTAGATCCGGACCCCACCCCCACCCCAAGGTAAGTTTTCAAGGTCCAAATGAGCTCACTGGGACCTGCTGAAACCATTGGGGTCACTGAGGTATAAAGGACAAACTCAACTTTCAAAAGTTCTACCCACAAAAAAAGAATAAGTTAGACTTCCAGGAATGGGCACAAAAAAGAAAACTTAAGGTGAGTTGCAAGAGCACGTGATCTAATTTTTTAATTGTGTATTTGTCTGTATACACGCGGGTGAGAGGAAAGCTGCAGAAGTATATTCACCAGATGTTTAACGAGGCGTTACCCCCAGGGTATGAGAACTGAGGAGGGGGACGTTTTCTAGCCTCTAGACTGCAATGTTTAATTTCTTTTACATTGATCATGTAACACTATTACACTTGAAACGTTTATACAGATGAAATGTCCAGAGTAGGTAAACCCATAAAGACAGAAAGCAGACCAGAGGGAGGGGGAAATGGGAAGTGATGGCTAATGGGTACAGGGTTCTGCCTGGGCTGATGAAAAGTTCGGAACTATGTACAGGCAGTGGTTACAAAACAATGTGAATGTGCTTGATACCACTTTACAGTGGTTAAAATGGTAAGTGTTGCTTCCTTGAAGGTTCTAAACTGGTGACCTAGCAAGTGAAATCAATCAATATAAAAATGGTAAATGTTATGTGTATTTTACCACAATTGAAAAAAAATACACTACATTCTCTGTTCTCCAAGAACTGGCCTTTAAGTTTGACCCTTGAAAGTGTTTTTCTCCTGGGCTAGCTGAGAGAAAAAAAACACCTTTTTTTCCTTCTCACTCTTAGCTAGCCCCGACGATTTCAGAACTTCGAAAAAGGGCATGGCACCACCAGTTACCGAGGGCACACTATATTCCTACAGGCCTAGAATGTAAAACCCAGAGGACCGGATAGCTGGGTTGAAGATGAACCGCACAGTATTTAGGAAAAAGGGGTTTTCTCTATTCATCCGCTTCCTGGGACTCAGCAGCGTTTCCTTGAGCAGATGACTTTGCAACTGTCAGCCAAACCTGTGCCTCTCAAGAGTCCGTCGCCTTTAGTTCCATCCTGGAAGGGTCACCGTCTTGAGCCATGTGGTTTTGATTCTGTCATGGATGGCACATCATCAGGGAGTCCCATCTGAGCCCCCAGCAAAACAGAATTAACTCATGGGCATAAAATAGCACCAAATGTCCACTCTGGAGAAATGCCCAAACTAATCTTTCCTACGACATAACATTCCTCAGTTCCCATCAGGCCCTTCCTTCAACAGTGACCTGCACCTCACCGCATCTTGTGTTTGGTTTTGTAGTTTGTCAAATGATGTCAAATGCATTTTCTCACTTGACCTTTGACATTTGGGCAGCAGATGCTGTAGAAGTTTTATTTCCGTTATACAAATGAGAAAAATTAAGCTCAGGAGTTCAATGACAAGACCAAGTCAGTCAGCTAAGGCCTGAAGCGGCAGTTGTCGAACCAAGATCTTCTGACTGAATCCACCCCACCCCCCACAGCACCATTCATAGCCGGGCAGAGACAATGCGACAGAAGCTTGAGAAGGCTAATGCTGAAGGAGCCACCTGTCCCTTCCTTGCTCTCCCAACCCGCAACTCACAATTCACCAGAAGTTTCCGATAAGATTCAGAAGAACACTTCCTCTTTCAAACGAATGTGTTTTTAACTCTTAACTCATTTACAATATTCTGGGACCCTAATACTATTCAAGATGTAATTACTGATGAAAATACCTGTTTTCACTTTACAGGACCTCAGAAGAAAAAAGCAGCCACATAACAGAACTTTCAGGTTTCCTTTAAGGAACCCAACATACAAAGGCCAAGACTAGAGGTCCCTTACGTGGGGTCCAGGAACAGGCTCAGGAGTCCAAGACTCCCTGACACGGCATGCAAAATTTTGTGTGTATAAGCATGTTTTCAGGAAACTCAAGAGAAGTCAGAAACCTCCAAAAAGTCAAGAATCAATGAAAAAGACCCATTAGCAAGTAAAGATTTGCTTTATAGGGATGTTTACTACCGAGCTCTTTTGCCTGGCAACTTTCCCGCATTACAAGATCTTAATTTTACAGCACTTGTAGCGGACACACGTACTACAGAAAATGAACTATACCTGGATGAATGATTTTGTACACTGGCTCCCTCTGCTGGTGGTACCTGTCAGGCTACCTGCTGTGGGCCCCAGGTCTCAAAACTCCAGGTCACTAAGCACTTCCAGGGCAGGACAGTCTTAATATTTCTATACCCCGGCGCCTGACACATTTCCTAAATGAACAAATGAACTAATTAACAAGTCCTGGGTAGAGTTTGCAGGCATCAAAAAAGAGACTTCAATTCGGTCTCCAATCCCAGCAGGCAGCCAGATTTACTTGGGAACCAGATATTGGAGAAGAAAGCCCAAACGCCTGACGACTCACACCGAAAAGCCTTAGCAATGCTGAGACAGGAAGCCGTTCCACATAGTGGTGTCCACACGGGAGTTCGGAGGCATTCCTGGGTCCTCATCCCAGCTCTGTCACCTCAGGCATGTCCCTTAACCTCTCTGTGCCTACTGTCTCATCAGGTAAGTACAGATAATGAGGGTACTGACCACTTGCCTAGCACTGGTACCTGGCAGGTAGTGAGCTTCCGACAGACGTTATGATTATGATGGCTACAGGACAAGGCCTCCCAGTGTATTTCCTGTTTCTTAAACACACTGCTCGTGAGCACTCTGCCTAGGACAGCGTTCCCCACCTGGAGGGCTCCTATGCAGCCTCTAAGGCCCAGCTCGAATGCCCTCTCTGCATAACGGTCCCAGAACCCTGGCCGGCTCCCAGGCCCTGGGTACGCACAGCACACTCAGTGGCACTTAATTCCCTGTCACCTGATTTCTTCACCTGCCTGTTTCCTTTGCTAGACAATGAACTACCTGAGAACAGTGACTATCACCTCCTACTTTCCGTCCCCCCACAGCCAGCACAGCTGGTGCTCAGTGAGAGTTGGCTCCATAACTAGGCTCTACTTGGAGACCTCTGAACCCTGGATGGCCACATGGCCCACCTTGGCTGGCCACCTCAAGGACCAGCAAGATGTACAATCTGCTCACGTGAAAACTATATGCTCCAGGGGAAGCCAGCCCAGAGCACAAACCTCCGTGACCAGGACGAAGGAGTCTGTCCCCAAACTCAACAGCAGCTACTCCAGTAGCACCTATTATCGGTACAGCCTCAGATTTTCAACAAGTATGAGAAAGAATTCATTGTCAACCACAGAGCCAGCTTCCACCAAGGGGTGCCCCGGAGGTCTCAATGGCGGCCTCAGCTTGGATACCCTAGATGAGCTGGTTTGAGCCAGGGACCCTCCCCGTGCACAGACACACCCCCAGGAGAGTCTGCACCGAGCCACCCTGAGCCCAGCTGCCCTTGGGAAGCTGTGCTGTGAACACAACCTGCCCAGCCCTCAGCTGCCCAGCCCCAGACACTACTTCCTGCCCACCTTTACACCCTCCAGGAGTGCCTGGGGGTCCTCGATGCCCTCGGGGACACACTTCTTGTTTTCCGGGAGGGATTCAAGTTTCTCCACCAGAGCTTTCAGGCCCTTCAGTTCAAACTCGGTGAGGTGCGTCCATTTGGCAGAGACCTCAGTGCTGGGAGAGCCGGTGGGCGTCTTGGGGTAGTCTGCGGGCATCGTCGTGGACTTCACACTCTCCTCCGACTCATTCGACAAAGTCCTTTTGAGGAACCGCAAGGCGGGGGCTTTGGGCTTCTTCCCGGGGGGCTCCTGGTCCTCAGAGGGGGTGCTGGTGGGCGAGGCAGGGCCATCGGCGGGTGGCTTGGGCACCTTCTCTGCACCTTCCTCCTCCTGCTCTTCGTCCTTCTCCTCCTCCTCCTGGGGCTGCTGCTCACAGGACTCCTCCTCCATCTCCAGCCAGGAATCAGATGAGAAGCCGTCTATGCTGGGCTTTCTTGGGGCATCTACAGGGGGTGGGGGGTGTCACAATAAAGACTGAGAAGAACACCCCAGACTCCCTGCTGGAAGTCCCGGGAACCTCTACTCACTGTACCTCCCCTTTACTCTGGAGATCGAGCTGCTTTGGACAATTCTAAGGTCTATGCCTCCCTCAGCTTCCAGAAAGGTTACGGTCAGTCAGCTATAGGTTCAAATCCCGGCTCAGCTTCCCCAGGTTTTGTGTACCCAGATAGGCTGCCTCACCTCACTGAACATACCTGGCATTTATATTTCAACATATAAAAATAAGACAGAGCACATATGATTCCATTCATATAAAATGTCCGGAAGAAGGGAATATCCGTAGAGACAGAAAGCAGATTAGTGACTGCTTAGGGCTGCAGAGGGACGAGGGAGATAAGGAGATGGTGACTAACGGGTATGGGTATCTTTCTAGGGTGCTGAAAATGTCCTAAAACTTGACCATGGTGATGGTTACACAACTCTGGGAATAGACTGAAAACCACTGATTAAACACATTACATGGGTGAATTGTCTGACATGTGAACTACACCCCAATAACGCTCTTTTAAAAATATGAGGCAAAGAAATAAACAAATAAAATAAGGCAAGGACTACTTCCTTGGAAGGCTTGTTGTGAGGATTAAATAAGGAAGGCGTCACGAGCACAGCTCCCGGCACACAACTAGCACTCAGTAAAGGACGCGTTGCCCTAACGCCCCCTTTCTCTCTGGCAGATGGACCAGAGAGGCAGAAGAAAATAGTGGCAAGAAAATTTAAGAAAAAATGGGCGCCAATGACCCAAACACTGCCTTAAGATTTCCTCGTGTGCCTGGAAACAGAATTGGGGACGTTCTTTTTGTTTTTCGTTTTTGCCAGGCCAGGAACGTTCTTCCACAGCCCTAAGTATCCAAATGAGGGAAGTGACCCTTGTTTCTTGGTCACTTCCCTTGTTTGGGGACTACCACTAAAACAAGCCTCCAATCCCCCCAGGAACATGTAGCTACCACTACAACCAGGGGTTCCCACACTAGTTCAGAATCATTTTTATCTACCAGGCTGGGAGCTTCAGAAGAGCAGGTTGTAGGGTTTCCGTATTTTTCACACCTGAATATTTCCTCATCTGACAGGAACAGGACCCAAAACAGAACCCCCACTCCCACCTCCAGACACAACTGAGTTCCCAGAAGGTGAAGGAGCAGTTCCCAATCAAGACCCCAGCAGAAAAATTGGTTCCCCATCATATGCCCGCCTGAAATCCCTCAAGTCACTAAGCATGGGAGTTCAAGGGAAGAAAGGAAGAAGGCTTAGTGAGAAAAGAAAAACCAAAAAATCTAAAACTCCTGGAGATTATGGCAAAAATCGTGCAGACCAATCGCATTTTTCTATCCTGTGATGAGAAAGATGGAGTGATTGAGGCACTGGGGACTCTGCATCTAGGAAAACCCCTCAGCAATCACAGCTCAGAGGCAGAGGGGAAGAAGCAGGGCTGTCATAGCTAGATGCAACTTCAGGGCAGGCGTCTGTGAGTCAGGATTCAAGGACCAAACCATTTTGGGGGGATGATGTCCCTTTAAGTAACAACAGTGGGGCTGCAGCTGTGGCTATAAACGCTGTCTCCCTGCCTCTGTCAGAACCACCCACTGCTCTGCCAAGCTTGCATCTTCCAGCCCTGGCCACCCCTCCCAATAGCTCAAAGCTGGCCTGGTATTTGGGGGCCTGCCTATATCTGAAGGGTCTGCTCCTATATAGACAAAAACCCAACCCCAGGGTGCAGGGAGCCAGGGGATCAGCTACTAAGAAATAAAAAGAACCAGGATTCTTTGCTCCATTGGGATCCTGTTTCAGCAGTCATGACTGGGACTGGCCCCTCCCCACATCAGCATTGTCACTAGTAAGACCTGGAAGCCACTGATGTGACTCTATTGGGGTCATGATTTCATTTTCTTAGACTCCTGTATTCTAAGTGGGAAGCTGAGAAGGATGGCTTCTCCTGCTAAGGGGTCTCTAGCAATCTGCCTGACACTCTGGCTCAAAAGAATTCCTGGAACCCCGGGACTCTCAAGGGCCCCACTGAAAAAATGGTTTCTGCCCCTGCTGAGCAGTTGAGGCGGTGGGCCCCACCATTCACTCACCAATCAGCATTGATTCTCTCTGGTATTCCTGAGTGAGGTAGGACCGCTGGGTCACACAGTACACATATCTCTCCAAGACATACCAGCACATCTCATAGTAGAAGGGATAACGGAATTTAGGCTGCACCTGAAAGCAAAGACCCAGGGGCAGAGGTCAGTTTCTGTAGAGCAAGGGGAAAGGAGGGAGAAAACTGGGGATGGGGGTATTCCTGGGGGTGGGACTTATTTTCATCATCTTAGCAAGAGCACAAATGGTGTGAGGGAAAAATGGGGGGATGGGGGTGGGGGGACTGGAAGGCAGGAGGGAGGCGCTGGAAAGGGCAAGATGCCAGGAGCATGCACGAATGAAAAGGAGGAAGAGGGGAGGAAGAGGCCTGTGACAGCATCATTTCAGGGTTCCCTGAGCTACATGCCGATGGGGAAGGTGGAGGGGTCCGCTTAGTGCTTCGTGAGATGCAGAGTTGTCTCCTGACCTGCTGACGGAGGGTGCGGAGACCACAAATGTGAGCCACTGCCTAATTCTAGCTACAACAGACACCGGCTCATAGCCGTTCTCAAAAATTCTTGCACAGATTCTGCTATCCCTCCCTCCCCCTTGAAAAACGGAAATCAACTCCCATACCTTACCCATATGCAGACAATCAAGTATCTCCTGCATTCTAGGAGGGAGGTCACACCAAGGCAGACCAATGAGAATGGAGGGGTGTGGCCGCTCCTACCTCTGTGGGCGGGGCTTCAGAGAGGTCTGCCTCCTGCCCCCCACCTCCGCCACCATCTGGCACTGCCCAGCCTGTATTCCCAGGGGACACCCTTGGACACAAGTCCCTGGTGTGACCCTAACGCCGGAATACACACCCACAGGTCTGGAGCAGGAGTCCAGATGGAGATCCCTGTTCAGCTGTTTCTTATAGGGGAGGAAGTGTAGGTGCAGATAGCTTTGTGTATCAGAACTGTGAAAAGGCCTGGACCCCGGGGCAGCACAGGGTCTATACCGATAAGATGGCAACGAAAGATGGGAAGGAAGCAATACCACTGACAGCCCTGGCACAGAACCTTACAGAAACTGCATCCCGAGAGGGCATGGGAGGACTGAAGTGGTGGGAGGGGTGACCCTGTCTCCCACCTCATTTCCAAGGAGGGATCCTGCACGTGCACACTCACTCCTCTCCTGCTCTCTTGCCCTGTCGCCAAGGTGTGTCTGCCTCGAGGGATCTCTGCAGGGGCCAGAGACCCCTCTTCACATCTCCTATCTCCCAGGAACTCAGGAAGCTGAGAGTTAAGCAAGCACACTCTCCACCTCTCTCTGCTGACAATCAACAGGCAACATTCTACATGTGGGATGAAGACAAATACAAGCAGATCCAGATCCTCCATATGCCCTAAAATACTATTTCCCTGCCTCTCTCACAGTGCCCACCTAGAAAAGGCCAACTCTGCCTTCTTTGAGAGTCCCAGCTCTGTTTTCCGTTCACCCTAGGCTCCTCTGACTCAGTTTCCAGCAGTAAGGCCCTTTTCCCACATTGGGGCCTCACTTCTCCCATCTGTGTATTGGGTCCATTTGACCTCCCTGGCTCGGGTGGATGGTATGCCTGGGAATGAGATCCTGGCTGCCACATGTGTTTGAGCTCCTGCAGGGGATGCACAGAATTGGGAACATCATCTAGCGGTTTCCTTGACTCCAGCTACTCTCCCGAGAACCCCAGTTTTATTGCTGGGACAGTATATTAATAATGACATTTTTTCACAGTCACCAGATCAGTGCCCTCCGGAGTTTTAAAAGGTCAGCCTGAGGCAGCCCCTGACCTCCTGTGAAGAAGGGTTTGGGGGTTTCGGCCCCACCCCCACTCCAGAACAAGGGTCAAGTGATTTTGAAACAAATTGACAATACCTACAGCAGGCTGAGGACAGGCAGGCCCGCCTCATCTCAAACCCTCTCTCACATCTCCAGACTTTAGTTGGCAAAACTTAGAAGTTGCTTTTCATTTTTCAAATTTTGGAAGATCGTCAGAGCCACTCTGCATTGATGTGCCTGAGAATTTTCTAGATGGAGGGAGGGGTGGTTTTTTTGGCTGTTATTTCAGGAGAGGAAGATAAGTCTCCCCTCCTTGTTGCTGAGCCCAAAGGAAACCAGCTGGGTGAAGACAAATGCTGATGAAGGAATTACAATTTTTTCTTTTTCTTTTTTTTTTTTTTTTTCCAAGAGAGCACCGCAGGAAACAAAATTGGCAAAGAATTGACTTACAAACAGGTTGTCGCCTTCTACCCTTCGCCTTCAAAAGGTTTCAGCCACAACATGCCTGGGAACATTAAACACACGATTGCTCAACATTATTTGTTGACAAATTCGGAGCCTCACCAAACTGAGTTGTTCACCAAAAGGCAAGGCAGTCAGAAAGCATGCAATGCTCCCAGCCTGGGGGGTCATTAACATCTCAGCGGATCTCCAGGGGTCAGTTTGACTTCCTAAAGGCCCATTCAAGTGGCACCTGGCTTTAGCCTTTCCTCAGAGCAGAGTGACCTCAGGAGATCAGAACCCAAGTTGTGTTGGTGCATCTAGAACTCCCAGGTCTTGAGGACTTGAAAAACTAAAATATGAGGGTGGGTGGAAGTGCCTTAAAATTTGTTTTTCTCCTGGAAAAACAAAAACAAAGATTCAATGAGGGCATAAAATCCAATGGTAGGAGAAAGGTGAGAGGAAGGGTAAATTATTTGCAATTTCCAAATAGATTCATTGGCTGAGAGGAAATGGGGTGTGCTGGCATTACCTTTCCTGAGAAGGCTGCTTTCTCTAGCGCCATGGCGGGGAGGGAGGAAGATAAGTAAGAGAGACCGCAGTTTAATGAATTGATCATTTGGACCATCCCTAGCCCTCATCAACCAAACTAGAGTTAAAAATATGCAGCGCTAATGGCTGAGACGTTATCTTCAAATAATAAACATGCAACACATCCATTCTTTGGATAGTTCTTGCACCCCTTGGAACAGTTTTAGAATGACGGGGGGAAAGATTTCATCTCCAAAGGGGGCAGGAAATGGAAACCCACTGGTCCCAGAATGCGGGCAGCGGCTTGTGCTTGCCTAGGGGCAGCAGATAAAGTCACCTCTCATTCGGCCCAGAAAAATTAAAATCATGAGAGCAAGACATGGCTTCCTAAACCCAGATGAATGTCGGGGTTTCCCTGGTCTGGATGGGGGTGGGGGGTGTCCCCACCTTGAGCCACAAAGGCAAATTCTTTTGCTAAGACAAAACCACACCCTGGGGCTTAGAGACTGCTGGTGTCGTCCTTTGTCCCACCCCCTGTATTTGGTTTCTAAGCAAAGCTATGTTTTAGGACTCTTGAAAAACTATGTTTAAATGGCCATAACCTTCTTAAGGAAGCTCACAGGGGTGTAAAGAATTAAGCTGTAGCGAGCTGACAAGGAGCCCTGGCACCTTGTCTGGCTTCCAGTGCTCCGTCCCCAGTGTCTTTTGTCTGCGTTGGCTCCTAAGACATGAACAATCGGGCCTTGTAGCTAAGCCCTCGCCAAGGATCAGAAGTCAAAGCAGATTAAACAGCCTGCCAGTGGTTCCAGGCTAGCCTGGCCACCAGGACTCCGCCCATCAACCCGCTTCAGGGAAACCAGATGGGGTGCCCACTCAGATGAGGGACAGTGGGCCTTGGGGGAAGGGACCCTGCAGCGCTCATCTGGATGTGGGCGCGACAGTCCACAGGCGCTCAGCATGAGGCTCAGAGTTCCACTCCATTACCTCCCTCCCGCCTCCCGCCTCCCGCTTAAGGGGGAGGGGAGCTGGGCTCCTCACAAAAATGATGGGACCCAAATCCACTGAGATGTATGATCCAGATTCCTGGGGGGAGGGGCGGCTGCCAAGCAAGTGGCCGAAGCCTTTAGAAATCCCAGCCGGACTCCGGCTTTCAGTCGTTGCCTTCTAGCTTTCTCCTTTTCCATCCCACACTTCTTATGGGCCACGCTTCCTAGGCTGCTCACAAACTGGCCCATTCTTCAGGGCCGGCCAAAGAACAGTTGGCCAGAGCCCCAGACAGCACTTGATCCAGACTCTAAGATGACCACTTGCACCCAAATGGTGCCTGTCTCCCAAACACCATGAATAACATCCCCCAGCCCAACCCTGGGAAAGGGAGGGTGGGCAGGCGACAGAGAAGAGAGGCACCCACGTCCACAAAACGAGACCCAGTCTGCAGATCCGGGCATCCCGGGCAACAAACCTGCCAATCTGAAGGGAAGCACTCTCCCTTTTGTGCACTTGGCCACTGCATGTGGCTAACGTGGTCCCCGGGACGCCCCTGAACAGAGTTCCTCCGTATCAGGATGCAAAAAGGTTAGATATAGACATGCTGGCGAAGACTCTGCCTTATGTACATGATTCCGTGAAGACCCAGGCCGGAAGATAAGACCAGGAAAGGCAGGGACTCTGAGCAATGGGAATCTGCCTCCATGAGACATTTCTTTAAGGTCCAGACACAGCAACACCTCTTTGGGGCAAAAAAGTCATCTCCTTGGCAAAGCCCAAGAAGACATGGTATGGTCTGTCCATCCACACAGTGGAATATTATTCAGCCATGAAAAAGAACGAAGCACTGACACATGTCAAAACATGGATGAAACTTAAAGTCATCACGCTATAGGAAAGAAGCCAGTCACAAAAGGCCACCATTATGATTCTATATATATGAAATGTCCAGAACAGGCAAATCCATAGAGACAAAGCAAATTAGTGATTGCCAGGGGCTGGGGGAGGGGAAGCGGGGAGTGACTGCTAATGGGGACTGGGTTTTTTTTTGGGTGAGGACAATGTCCCGGAAGTAGACAGAGATGATGGCTGCACAACATAGTGACGGTGCTCAATGCCATGGAATTGTGCACTTTCAATGGTGAAATGTATGGTATGTGCATTCTAGCTCAGTAAGAAAAAAGGAAATATTTGAATAACAGTAAGAAAAAAAGGAAAAGATATGGGCCCTTTTTGCCCCCGTTTCCCCACCCTTGGACCTGTCTCAAATGCCTGGGAACACTTGATCAAGTTCCAGCATGGGAAAGAGGGTGGCAATTTCCCAAGTAGCCAGTGCTTTTCAGGGGATGCTCATGGAGTACAGTGGAAGTCACACATCACCTGAGACAGCTCAGAGGCAGAACCTGGGAAAAGCACAGACACTGGCCTCCTCGGGCTCTACATCACATCTGGGGGCCATCACATCCCCGAGGACACGAGGCCAGGACATGACCTTCTTTCCAAGGTCTCAGCCCCCCTGCAAACCACAGCAACAGCCACCACGAAATTCCCCACACTCCCTCGAATCCCTTGTCCACGTGAGAAGGAAGAAGATGCAGGGTACATGACACCTCACGGTGCTTTCTCAAAAGACACTTCCTCTTTGGCAAGGGGATTTTGGCTGCCACCAACCTGCCACCGGCCTGGAGGTGAAGAGAAACTCCCGGGGTTTTGGGAGGGGCTCCTGTGGTCACCCCCTGCTCCGTAGAACCAGGACCAAGACCTGGCTTGAGGCAGGAAGCGGGAGGGAGGGGGGACATCAAAGGACTTCAGAGTGACTTGCCTGCACACCCGAGCACTCGGCAGAGCTCAGGGGCCGGCAAGCCCACGAGGAGAGAAAGAAGCCGCCTTACCCGTGTCCTGTCCTCGATCTCGTAGATCCGCAGCTGCATGGGCACGTTAAAGCTATGCAGGATGTTTCCGCCGAATACCAGAGAGTCTACAGGAGTGTAGACTGCATGGATCCAGCCTGGTGTGGGGGGGAAAGACAAGGTCAGCCATAGGCCCAACCTATACCAGCATGCAGGAGGGCATAAGCGGCCCAAATGAGCCCCAGGGCCGGGGCGGAGCGTGCTCGGGGATGCCCGAGGGAAAGTGGAGCTCTGGCCGGCCTAGAGGACTCAGGCTGGCAGCCAGCTGGACCACTGCAGGCAGTGTCTCTGGCTAGCTCAAGTTGGGTGATGAGCAGCTGACCAGCCCCTCCTCTTGAGGACCTTGATGACAAAGGTTTCCTCATGTTGTTTCAGAGCTGGCTGCAGCAGGCCTGTCCCCCGTCCCAAGCTGGCTGGGAAGCTGGAAACCCCTCACTCTGGCTGTTCAAATGTCCTTGAGCCTTTTGCTGGATATCCCAGGGACTTTCAATCTCAGGGAGGGTCACAAAGGATTGTTCAGGGCCACAACTAAGAAGTGACATCTTACCAGGGCTGCAGGCCCCCCTTTCCTCTGTCCGAGTCCACCTTCTGCCATCAAAGCCTGCAAGGCGCATTTTCAGGTGGTCTCCATGGCCACATGACACTTGTACCCCACATCAGCTCTGCCATACAGGCCGTCAGCTGCTGACAAGTCTCTCTAGTGCCGAATGCAGCTTCTTAATGGCTTGGGGCACCTTGGGGTTTTTCATCTCCTGAGCTCCTAGCCCAAAGCCTGGCACAGTAACCATGAAAATGATTATTGAGTCCTGCCCTGTGCCAGGCAGGGCATAACTTATTTCTCACAAAATCCCTAAAAAGTATATACTGTATTCACCCCAATTTACAGATGAGGTGACTGAGGCAGAGAGAGTAAAGTCACTTATCAGGATTAGAACCCAGGGAGTCAGCCCCACTTGGTCTATAAAGCTTAGGGACAAAGCAGGACACCTAATTCCTTCAGCGACTCTCAGACTGGCCATATTTCAAGTACTCAGTATATCTACAGAAGGCTCCCGTTCCCGGCATAGACAGCGCAGAGCTAGGGGACAGGTAATAAATCTCCTGATCCACGCCCATTTACAGATGCTGAAATGGAGGCTGAGAGAAGCTAAGTCCCTTGCTGAATGAAGTCACAGCTGGTAAGTGACAGCACCTCCGTTTTTAACCGCTATGCTGTGTTGCCACTACATCAAAGGTTAGCACGGGCTTGCAAGTCCCAGGAGGCAGGCCTGCCAACACGGAGGGGAGGCAGAGAGAAACGCAGAGAGAAACGAGAGACGGAGGCAAAGACAGGCCAGGCAGAGGGGGAGAGACTCGTGGTGAAAGACACAGGAAGAGCAGAGGGGGAAGGGGACAGGCAGGGACAAGCCAAGATGCAGAGCCAGGCGCCACCATCCCTTCTCCTCCCGCCCGAGCAGTCCCACCCTCTTTCCTCCCGTGAGCTGAACACATGCCAGCCGGGAGTCACAGACAGCCATGGGTGGCCACGGCTGCTGGAGCAAAGCTGCCACCTGGGAAGAGAGTGCGGAGGCTGCAAGGCCACTGCAGACATCTGGGCCAATGGTCCTCCCCCGGCTCGAGGCACTGGGTGGGACAGAGCTGGCGGTCCTGGGGGGAGGCCAGGACAAGCCCACCAGCCAAGAGCACAGGAACGAAGGCTTTATGTAATCTGCTTGCACTGCCACTGGCTCGGGTGTGGCAGAGGGAGCCGCTCTGCCAGTAGGTGTGCCCTTGTCCAGTCACCTGGACCTCCGTCCCCACCCCCTTCACGCCCTCTGTGCAGATGAGTATGGCTGCCCTTAAACGCTCCAGTTTCCACATCTGCTTCAGCCTCTGCGTCCACTGTGCGCTGCGTGATTTCCTCAGCTATGTTTTTATGTGTCCACCAAGCAGAGCTACTCTGTTATGATTGTTACCATCAGCAGTATGTAAGCAACGTTTCCTAAGACTGGACCTAGGACCCCCGGGTTTATGCACATGCTCACGGCAGGTGAAGCCTGAACGGGGACAAGGATTCCTGGGTCCTGTTCCCACGCTCCTCACGCGCCCCCCTAGCGTCCTGCAGAAAGGCCAGGTTCGGGGGCCTGGGTGCGACACTGCCCCTCTCCTGGCCTCCCTGTGCCCGTGTGAAAAGAGGGAGACCGCTTCCCCCCTGTGGACAACTTGGTGAGCAAGAACTCACTCCACCTAAGCACCTGCCACCTAGGCCTTGTCTGCTGCAGGGCTTCGGAAAGAACGGGACCCACGTGACTCGCATTTATCAGCCCTGGACTCTCCTCCTCTCCTGTCAGGTGGCAACACAGACACACCTGACTTACATCTGTTACCCTGATGTGTGAGCACAGAGGGCAACAGAAGACAGGTGCTGTTGCCAATAGGGCAGCAGGGAATCTACTCCCAGTAATAAATACTCCCATTCAAGAGGTTCTAGAAGCTTCTACCTGTTCTCCTCTCCTCCCCAAGCCAGGGCCTCACAGGTGGGTCAGACAGCCTCTTCTTGGATTAGTGTCACTGTCACATTGCACCCCGCCAGCCCTCCCTATGTCTGTTCCATTACATAAACGCTTCCCTCCAGAAGAACCAGAGAGGGGAACTAATATTGTTCGTAAGCCCCATCCGATGGTGTGGGGACAGAGCCAGGAGTGCAGTTTCCATGGTCCCGGCCTCACGTGGAAAGGTGCTGGCTCAGGTAGTAAATGGCCATCAACTGTGATTGGATGGCCATGAGCTAGTTGGCCGTCAGCTGTAACCAGTGAACCATTGGCCACTAATATAACTGCCATGGCTACGCTAGCAGCAAATGGGGGCTAGCAAGAAGATGGTGGCTGAGCTAGCAAGCGCGGATTGCAGTTGACACGGTGGATTGCAGCTAGCAAGTGGGGTTGGTTGGCAGAGAGAAGTGGATGGCAGGTTGAGGATAGTGTGTCTCCTGCTTCCTGTGTCTCCAACCCAGCTGCCAGCGAGAATATAGTGGCATGACTCCCCTACCTACGGCTCCAGGGGTGTTCCTTTCTGGCCTCACCATGTCCTGCGTTCTTATGTGGGGAGTGGGACCACAGACCCTGCATGACACCCTGCATGACAGATGGCATCTCGTTTGCCGCACCCCAGAAAGCAGTAGAGAGCAGGTGTCCCAGGTGGATGACTGGGCTAGGGAGGCTGGCATCTGCTTCCTGCTCCCAGGCCAGAGTCACCAACGACATGAAGGCATTAACAGAGGCTATTCAGGCCAAGCAACCAGGGACAGAGCCAGTCATGGAAGGAAAGCAGGCAACCCACAAAACCTGAGCCCCCCTCACCCCCAGAAGGACAGCAAGGGCCCATGGAGTCTCGCCCACAACCCAGACTTCAGGATTCGGAATCCAGGGCCCCTACCCCTACCCCGCCCCTACGTTTGTCTATTTTTGTGGCTATCTTTTCACCTTTGCAGATGTAAAACCCAAGGGCACAGGACTCAGTGCCACACAGAGGCCCACAGCCTGCTTCCTTCACGAGCACTGACCCACTCACTCCCTATGCCGGGCCAGGCCTGGGGCTGGGCACTGCAGCTACCACGATGAAGGATGGCCTCTCCTCTCTGGGACCTGGAAGCTGGCACCAGGGGCCCAAACTGGCAGGCCATGGTCTGCATTGGGGCCCAGGGGTGTGTTTAATTTGACCCACCCGTGTTACAAAAATGGGAAAATTTGCCAAGACCATCTGAATTGCTTCCTTCCCTGGAAAAATGAGAAGACAGGCTCACCAGGCCCCATTCCCGCCCCGCCCTAACTGGCTGGAGCTGAGCAGCGGTTGCCCCATTTCCCACAGTCCCCCCACCCTCCACCTCAAGTCTGCTTCACTGCCACTGTTTCCCTGCTCTGTACCCATTTTACAGATGGATCATCTGAGGCTCAAGCCTTGTTACACTATTACTAAGTAACAACTGGTTAGTTTCTCAGACCTGCCCACATCTAAGAAACTCCTGGGGCTACCATGAATTTTGGGTCTTAGGTAGATTTTACTACAAAGTAAGTATGGGAAATACTTCCAGGCCAGCACGAGTCACTGACCCCAGGTTCCTTCCCAGGTCCCTATGTTGGGCTCTACCATCCTGACTGCTGCCTGGCTGGACATGCACTCAGAACGAAGGGACTTGCTCACGTCCTCCACAGCACCTTCCAGACTGTCAAGTGGGCCCTTAAGAAAGTTTGTTAAATGAGCAAATATCTCTCCCAAAGTCACACAGCCAAGAAAGGGGACCAGATCCCAAGTCTACCGACTCCTAGGCTAACAGGGAACCAGGTGGGCCTTGAAACTAGACACACCAGGGTTCTCACCCTACCCTGTCACATATTAACTGTGTGACCTTGGGCTAGTTTGTTAACCTCTCTGGGCCGCAGGAAACTTCCCTATTTGAAAAAAAGCTGCAGGGGGGATATGATTTTTCTTCCATGCTTGTAGAGAAGGTAAATAATGTACATAAAGTATTTGCTGCCCAGGAATACCAATTATTATTATTATTAACCATAGTACACCTGGGTAGGTGCAGCCAGAGAGGGAGGCCGAGCCCATGAATGGAGAAGGTGTAAATTTTCATAAACTCAAAGCTATCAAATTAAAAGTACTGCCCTTTATTTGAAATTATGTACTTCTGACATTTTTAGTGTCAGAATAGTCTTCTTTTCATGAAACATCAGCAAAAGTTGATTCCAGGTTGTTGTTTTTAAATTAATGACCACCTTTCGCGAAACTACTAGTAACCCTGTATCAGCTTCCAACTTTTTTTTTTTTTTTTAATTTTCTTGGTCCGTGAAATTAGTGCCTGGAAACTACATGTACCCCGGCGTCTGAGAAGGTGACAACTTCCAACTGACCCTTTTTTGACTTCCCCATAATCCAGGAAAAGTCCTGGTGTCTCAGTCAGGACCCTGTAGGGACAAGGACAGAGACAGAAGTCGTTGCCTGCTTGCTGAAGTTCAAATCCACTTCCTGCCTTCAAGCGCCAGTCACACCCCTGCTGTGGCTCAGCTGTTGCTTCTCCAAACATTTTCAGACTTGCTTAAGTCACCAAAATTAACACCCTCCTATATGAGCTTTGCATGAAGCCCTGAGAGAAGAAGGCCCATCCTTCCAGGGAGGGTGGGAGGCCTTCAGTCAGGCGACAGGGTTGGGAGGGATCTTAAAGGTCAGCCCTCCCCCTCCCCCTTTGTAGAGAGGGGAAGAGACCAGTCTAAGGTCACAAAGAGAGTTAGTACCAAGGCCAAGAGCATTCCAGTTTCTTTGAATCCACCACAGCCAATCGTCCAACACACATTAGGGTACCACCTCCTTCCTGACTGTCCATGCCACATCATCGGGGTTTGGACCATAAACACCCCACCAACTACAATCCCTTCCTGTCCCAAGCAGGGGTGCCTCCCCTCCCCGAGTCAAACAGGTTCGAGGATGGACCTGGGGCCATGGTAAAATTCACCCCCACTAAACCCCACCACCACTTCCCTAATAGGGAAGTCTCCACCTTCTGTCCAGCTTTCTGGAAGAGCCAGTATGCAGATCCCATCCCCAGGTGAGAAGTGCTACCACAACCACCCCCACTTCACTTGATATCATACACTAGTGCTTGATGTCCAGACCCAAGGCCAGCTTCCAGCCCAACTCTCAGAAACCAAAGTATGACCAGCTTCACCCCATGAATCTTAGCGGCCTCAAAGGATACTCTTATCATAAGGTCCAAGCTTCCACACAGTGGCAAATTCCCTGCAGGCTCCTTGCACAACCATGTATAGCCTCTATTTGTATATCTCCAGTGATGAGGAGCTCACTACCTAGCAGAGCAAATCATTCCAATACCACTCGGCTATACCTCTTCTTCCAGGAGATGCTCCTTCAATTGGCTGACTGCTGTTACCAGACACCTTCACTTCCCGAGGTAAAACAACCCAATTCCTCCTCCAAATTCATCTCACCTGAGGTATCCAGACTCTTCTTTCTCCAGGTCAACCTACCCTCCAAAGTACAATAACCAAGAGGAACACAACTTCCTATATGTGGCCTGTACAGTCACTCTGTACAGTGGGACTGTCACCTCCCTCATCTCAAACAAAATGCTTCCCTTAATGCAGCCTAAGACCGCAGCCCCTGACTCCTAGGTCACCTGCCACATCCACCAGTGACTCAGCCTGTAACCAGCCCAAGCCCTCAGGCCATCTCCAAATAGCTGCAGGCAAGTACGTGTTCACTCACTCAGTCCTCACAACCACCAAGGGAAATCTTATTCCCATTTTAGAGATGAGAACACTGAGGCACAGAGCGGTGAAGCCACAGCTTATAGGGAGCAGAGCCAGATTCAAACTAAGGCCATCCAGTCTGGCTCCAGGGTGAGTGCTCCTTCATTACTATCCTCTGCTGTAGTTGTGGAGTTAACTTTCGTTTTAGAGTGGGGAATCCAAGTGTGGGAATGGACATTGATCCCAATTACATTTCATCTTGTTCTGCTGGAAGGATGCTGTCACTCTGGATCATTCCCTGATGACACATTCCCCTCTAACCAAGCTTTGGGGCACCTCTGTAAAATCCCCTGCCCCCAGGGCCTGCCACCCAGAGTCCTCAGGGTAAACCTACCTCTCCCTCCCCACAGGACCATCCTCTGCAAGCAGGAAGTCCTGGAGAAGGCATTCAAACTAGGGAGGGCCTAGGCTTTCTCCTAGGAGAGAATTCTAGCCCACAGGTAGAGCGATACAGGTTAGATGTGAGAGGAAAACAGGGATGATTTTCCCTGCAGCTAGAGGTCTGCTCCTCTCAGGAATTGCCAATGGCTAGGAGGCCCAGAGAAACCCAGTTGCTTGGCCTAAAACGTTGGCTGAGGCCACAGGGACACGGGACACAGTAGCTGATCACAAGCCCAGCGCCACCCTCCCAGGAACCTACCGGAAGGGATGAAAAACGTGTAGCCCTGTTTCAGCTCAATTCTTTGGCAGCGCTCCACGCGGTCTCCCAGGAAGATGTCGCTCTGTTTACCTGACAGCACCCACTCCTCATACAGTGCCAAATTGTGCAGGGTTGGGGGGATCAGCCAGAAGATCTTGGGAGAAAAAGGAGGCAATCAGCTGAAGATCCAGACCGAGTCTCTGATTTTCTCCAGGCTCGACCATAACCCAAGGACACAGCTCCACCTGCCTGGGAAGGGGGAGGACACATCCCCGGGAACCCCACCAGGACCAGGCTCAAAGGGACTCTGGTGTGGCAGGAAGGGCTGTGCCGCCCTTCTGGGACATCCCTAGCCTGCCTTTAGGGAATCTCTGTCACGGATGAAACACCAGGGTGGGAAGACTTCCTGGACTAGGTGGAACACTCTTTCTCCTGAGCCACGGGCTTTGCTGGTGAGGTGGGGGAAGGAGAGAAAAGGCAATTTCCGAACTTGTATGATAAAATGGCCCAATAAATAAACCCGGCTTGTGCTCACTCTGGAGAAGGAGGAAAAACATGTGGAACCAAGTGGGATGACTTCCCAGCCAGAATTTCCTCCACCATGTTTGGTTAAAACAAGCACACACACAGAGCCAGACAAGCAGGGTGGCACATATATATTCTCAGGGAGCACCCACATCCCTGCAGAGAGGCCTATATCTCCATGCGGATGTGCAAATGAAGCAAATGAAGCAGGAGTGTCCTGAATGCTGGAGTTTCTTGGGAGCCACATCTGGAGCTCTAATTTGGCCTAAGGTGCTTAGAACATCAGACTGGGTGAGCAGGTGTAAATGGGTGACCAAATGTGATGCAAAAGAGGTGACCTTGATCTTTCCCTCCAGAAGACAGAGATGGCCCCAGGGGGACCAAGTGGCCCTGAGAGTACTCACAGGCCAGGGGCTGCCTGCAGGAGGGGGGCAGAAAGGGAAGGTGATCGAGCCTGCCACGCAGAAACAGCCAGAGATGTACAGAATGGAAGAGACTCAACTCACCTTCCCACCGCGGAAAACATGGTACCAAACGGAAGTGCCTCCAAAGTCGATGTGGAAGTCAGTGAAACAACCTTTCACGCTCATCAGACAGTACCTGCAGCACAGAAGCAGGGGAGCAGGAAAAAAACAACTCAATGCCTGAATCACAGGGGGTGAATGAAGAGCTTCTGAGATGCTTGATCTTCTGCCCTTTTATCAACGCTGACACTGGGGAATTTTCTTTGCTTTGCTTTTTTTAAACCCAAATCTAATTGGAGTTCCCCATGGGGGAAGCCCCTGTGGTCAGGTGACCCATCTGAAGCATTGGCCACCTGCCCCCCAGGGCTGAAGGAGCCTTTTCTGTTTTCAGGTTCCCACGAGAGAGCTGGCAACCCACAGGCCACTTGGGTCCTTCCTCTAGGAAGGTTTCTACTCTTGGCCAACTCACATTCCTATCCAAGAAAGAAGCTTTCTTTCTGCTCCTTCACAGCTCCTATACCTGCAGCTCTCCCACACTGCCAGGCCCCTTTGCAGCAGCTGGGTCCCCTAGAATTCAGTTGTAAACCACCTTCATAGCTTGCCAATTCCTGGTCCCCACTCATCTCCTCATTCATTCAACAACTGCACAGCCAACCAGCATTCCAGCTCAGAGCGAGGCAAAAGATCCCTGCCCTTCAGGATGGGACACTCTTGGAGCACTGCACAAGCAAAGTTAAATGGCAAGACCAACTGCAACTGACGGCAAAGTAAGCAAAGCACCTAAAAGTACAGGGGTACCAGCCACAAAAGAACACACCACGTATGAATCCACATCTATGAAATGTCCAGAGTAGGCAAATCGACAGAGACAGAGTAGATTACATTAGTGATGGCCAGGGACTGGGGGGAAGACGTTGGGAGGAAGTGGGGAGTGACTACTGCTCAAGAGTACGGGGTTCCGTTTTGGGGTGATAAAATGTTCCAAAATTGATTGTGGTTGCACAACTCTGTAAACATACTAAAAACCATTCAATTGTACACTTTAAATGGGTGAATGGCATATGACTTACATCTCAAAGCAGCTAAAAAATAGTAAAGGGATTAAGAGAAGCCCCTGGGAGTGGGGTGGTGGAAAGGCAGAAGTGGGGAGAGGGCGAGAGGGAGAGTCTGGGCCTCAGAGGCTTACGCTGGGGGAGTGCATTCGGGCGGGAAGGAAACCAGTCAGCAGTCCCCCTTCTGAGCTCTAGCAAGGGGCCAGATAACCTGGCTTCATTACAGGAACTCACCAGTCTCCTCCCATCTCCCTGGACATGCTGCTCTCCTAGAGGTGGGCAGTCCTTAAGGAGGAGCGGGGACAGCACAGGCTTCCAAGTCCAGGCCTGACAGACAGGGGTGCCGGAGTCCCCCCTCCTCCCCACCCCTTCCCACAAGAGCCACCGGAGGCACGGATGGGGCAGCCTCCCCAGGGCTCATGCTCATGCACCTTGGCACCTCCGGAGGCCCGCGCACCGCTTACCCCACTGACCTCTTTTCCCAGGTGCACTTTGCTTTTCCATGGTTTGGGGACGAGGGGAGGAATGGGGCGGGGACGGGCAGGGAGGAGCCAGCAGCGAGCGGGAGTGGAGATAATGAAGGGCGTGGGGGCTGGGCTGAGCTGGTTAGAAGGCTGGAGGGCTCCAAGTGCCTCCTCCCTCTGGCTGCCTTGTGCACCTCACATTCAGGTGGACCCCGGGCTCGGCAGTATGCAGGCAGCGTGCCCCGTGTCCCTCCTCCGGATAGGCTGGAAGGAGCCTTAACCATGTGTCTGCAGGAGGCTGACAAATCAGAAGGCCTTCCCGCACATCAGAGCCCCGCTGCCTAGCAACCCCATCGGAGGGGTGTAGTTGACAGCACAGGACGCAGCCCTGTCACGAAGACAGGCTCGGGCTCGGGCTGCGGTGCTGGCGCTGGGGTTGTTAGTCCCAGCTCCGACTGGGGCTCCACACCCTCTCTCCTCCGCTCCAGCCCCAGCCCCAGCCCCAGCCGTGTCCCCACTCTGAAGACCCGGGTGATCCTCTTCTCTCCAAGGAACTGGGGGTGTAGGGGGAGTTTGAAATCCTAACCTTACCACCACTCCACAGACCACACTGGCCTCTTCTCTCCAAGCACCACTTCAAAATATTAGTCCTCATTTTCCTAAAACCACCTCCTCTTCCTCTCAGATTTTTTCTTTCTTTTTTAAATCTAACCTTGGTTTCCACCCCCTCCAGGCCTCAGCAGAATGGTCTAAGGGAAACAATTTAAGTGTGTGTGGGGCGGAGCAAGAGATGCACTTCCTTCAGTCTGCAGCTGTGTGCTCAGCCAGGTGCCCACATGGGCGAGGCCCCAGGCCTACAAGGCCAAACGCCCACCTGAGCCCAACCTCCTGCCCCAGCCCCAACCTCCCAGCACGTGTGGAAAACAGAATCCCTGTGAGCTGCAGCTGCTGTGGGCCGGGAAAGTTCTCCAAGTTGAGCTTGTGTCTGATCTGCCCTCCCAGTCACCCTCCAGCATCCTGTAAGGTCCCTGGGAACTTGGGGGCGCCACTGCCAGACCTGCCTCCTAGAGAGGCCCCTCCTCCTCCGTCCCTCATTTCCCGGCCGCCAGGCCTGGGCTGCCCCTCCCGCCTGGCAATTGCATGCATTAAGGCTGCATTAGGACGACCAGGGTGACTGTGACAGGGTGGCTTTGTCCCGGCCCCTGCGGCCCCTCCAACCGTCACCCCAGCCGGCCCTCCTGCTGCCAGGCGCTCCTTCAGGGTCTCCCCCCTCACTCCTGCTCTCGCTTGCTCTGGCGTGACGCCTTTGCACTGACCTCTACAGCTTCCTCTTCCAAAGCGCACCGCAGTCACATGGGCACCCCGGCTCGGTGCCACGGCGGCTAAGCTCTCCCCGCGGCCGGCCAGCCAGCCTGGCTTCCGCCAAGGCCTCCCCCTGGCCGGAAAGCCGCGCCCCTCGACACCCCCACCCACAGTCCAGTGGCTTGTGTCGGAGAGCACCCTCTGAGAGTTGGGGGATGAAAATCGGAGCCCCGAGCTAAGCCTCTAAAGGGTTCCCGCCTCCCAAGGCCGGGACTGACTGGGGAGGAGCTTCGTGGAGGGGGTGCTGCACCTGCCGCACCAACTTTGGGGTGCTGCCTGAGGCCTGGAGAGCAGGGAGGCCCCAACCCGCCCTTTTCCTTCCAACTTCACTAAACTCCCGGGCAGCTCAGGCGGCGTCCCCTCGAGCAAAGGTCTGGCGCGGGGACCTGGAAGCCTAGCACTGGGTGACGGGGCTGGAGGCGCCGACGCGAGCACACACACTAGACACTTACTCGCAGCCCCGGGAGACACAAAGAGCTGCTTCGCGACACCACCGTGCAGCCCGCGGGCGGGAGGCCACCCCCACCCCGCCCCGGCGCGCCCCAAAGGCGCGCCCCAAAGAAGCGGAGGCGTCAGAGGGGCACAGCTCGGGGACGCCCGCCCGGCCCCGCCCGGCGCGTCCGCGGTTACCCTCGGCGGAGGCGCGGCTCCCGGGTGTCCCGGGTGTCCCCTTCGGGGCCAGAGACTCGACGCGCGCCCAGCCCTGGCGACCGGAGCCGAATCCCCTCCACAGCGCTGCAAGGCCCCAAGCCAAGGACCGTGGAGCCCCCGCTCGCTTCCTTCCTTCCTCGGGAAGCCGGGCGCAGGCTGCGCTCATCCCCGCTCTGAAACTGAACACCGGCGCGGCGCGGCGGCCGCCAAGGAGGCGGAGGGAGGCCACGGCGGCGACAGGGAAGCAAGCGCGCCGGTCAGAGCCAAGGGACTCCGCCGCCCCCTCGCCCCGCTGAGTGCAGGCACAGGGTAGCTCTCCCCAACCCCGTTCTACAGGCAGGGGCTCGAGGTTCCCCGCAACCGTTTTCAGGGAACGTGGACCCCGTCCTGCTGCTGGAGGTGAAGACCAGCAAAGCCACCTTCCTTAAATGTGCCCATGTTGGCACGGCTAGAGAAAGGACCAGTGCTATGGGCTGGAGAGATGTCAGATCCAGGGTATGGCAGCCCAGAGACCTGGGATGCAGCGCTGGCCCTAAGAGAGACTAACTATGTGACCTTGGACAACTTCCCCTCTGAGCCATTTCCTCCTCCTAACAGCAGGGAGGTGACCTGAAGTTCAACTCTGCATTCTAAGATGCTTTTTTGCTGCCCCTCCCCCTACCTGCCCCCTTAGTAACTGTACAACCCTACATCACGGAATTATTGTGGGAAATACATGTTAACACCTACCTGGCACTATGATACTTTGATATTTAACACAATTTTCACAACAGCCCTCTGAGGTCATTCCCAGGATTGTCCCCATTTTACAGACAAGAAAGCAGAGTCTCACAGGTAGTGACTCGCCCTGGTCACTACCCTACAGTAGTGGTCCTTACCCAAGCAGCCTGTCTTGAAATTTCTCAGCCCCTTCTACCCAGGTCTACCTGGTAAACCCCAACACTCTCAAAAATCGGACTGCAGTTACAGCCAAACCTCCACCACTGACTTCTGGCTGAAGAAGTTGGTCCAGCTCAAATCAGAAATCCCACCCTCCAGGGCATGCTCATCAGGGCCACTGCCTGCCTCCCACCCTGTCCCCACACCCTTCCCCAAAACCACAAGGGGGCAGGAGACCTGTGTATAATAACCTCTGCAGGGGCAAAAATCAAGCTTCTCCATTCTTTGACCAAACACCACCCACTGGGGCTACCCACCAATGTATCCAATTATCAAGTGCTCATAATAATAGCTGTTTACATGCACATTAACTTTTCACCCTTCAAAAACCCCATAACCCCCATTTTAGTGAAGTGAACACTGAAGCCATTCCGAGGTGGTCAACACCCTGGGCCAGAGTGTTGCTTCCTGGTGTTTATGGGATGGCCTGCCATGAGGTTAGACTGTGAACTCTTTGGAACTGGTTGGATTTTTCACCATAGGTAGGTTTTGCCTATTTAAAAGAAAAAGTAGTAATTACCAGAACTATATCACTCTTCTTGGATTTGAGCACCAGTCATTGAGTAGGTATCCTTTAGTAAGGGCTTTGCCACACACACAACGGAGGTGAAGTTAAATGAGCTAAGACAGAAGGGCCTGCAAGCGAGACCAGGCTGTCCACATGGGAGAAGTATCACTCCTTTTTTAGTCACAAATGCCTCAGCTCCTCGACGGCAGGAACTCTGTCACCTTCATCTGTGTAATTGCAGCACCTGACAACAGTCCTATAATGATTCTCATCAGCTGTGTGACACTGGACTAAATCCTTCCCCATCTGGAACTCAGTGGCCCCATTCGTTTAACTAGTCAGGGGCCTCTCACTGGTGGTCCTCATGCGTCAAATCAAGTCCTAGATGTGCTTGGTTTGGCCAGCACTGTTTTTTTTTTTAAAATTGTTTTGAAAGCCTGCCTCTCCAGTTATCCACAAGCCACACCAGCCCCTACTGTCTTACACTCAGTTGCTACACCAATTACCTTGCATTGAAGCTCTATGACCTCCAGTTTTCTTGTCTGTACAAGAGGGATAGTCACACCTGCTTCCAGTACTGCTGAGGGATGCGCTAAGCGTCTATCACAGTGCCGGGGTCCATACATGGCCACACAGAAAAGGCTGGCTTTATTTGTTCCTCTTTTAAAGGTAAAAAGGTAGTGAGGAAAAGCCAGGAATCCACAGCTTCCTCCCTGTGTGACGTGAGCAGCCTCTCTAGGTCAGTGTCCCTGTCTGATCCGTTACACAGGGATGATCATTTACGATGTCAGTACACACGGCTGATGAGAGTGAAAAGGTGAATGTGGGTTGCAGATACATGCCCTACGGAAGTGTGAGGGAGAGGAGATTGAAAAGCAGAGGATGTAAGAATTCCAATGGCCGCTGGAGCCCTGTGTGTCCAGGCCACATGGACAAGTATCTTGCCCCTTCTGCTACAGGCTCTGTCTTCCCCATGGTGTGGGCAGAGATGATACAATCCCCACTTTGCAGAAGGTAAAACTGAGTCTCTAAGAAGAGATGAAAAGACTTGCTGTGACCACCAGCGTAGCAGAGGCAGCCCTTGAAACTTGCTCATCCTGTGCCCATTTTCATCCTGTTTCAGCTCTGCACCTCAAAATTTCCCCAGTTCTTCCTGCCACCCCCAGAAAGTACACGGGGGGAAAAATACAGTCAGCTCTCAATTATTTGGGAGCCAAACATTGCTGAGCTTTTGAGCGCTTTCAGTCCACAGCATATTTCCATTAGGCTAGCAACCTCATTTTTGCCAGCCCTGTGTGCTCCGGGAGCACATGAGGAGAGAAAAGACTTGCTAATTTCCTTCTGGAATGAGTTGTAATACATAATGATCCGAAATGAAAAAGGTATGCCCATGTCATACACCTAGGAGATTGTGAAGCCTTTAAAACATGTCCAAAATTCTTTGATACGCCTCCCTTCCAGAGGCAGAGCCAAATTCCCCTCCCCTTAAGTGTGGGCCAGATGCAATGACTCACTTTTAATTAATAGAATATGGCAGAAGTAAACAGTATGCAACTTCCAAAATTAGGCCTTAATAGGCACTGTGGCTTCCTTCTTGCTCTCTCAAACCACTTGCTCTAGGGGGACCAGCTACCATGTCACAATGATACTCAAGCAGCCCTGTGGAGTGGCCCACATGATGAAGAACTGAGGCCTCCTGCCAACAGCCAAGTGAGTGCGCCACCTTGGAAGTGGGCCCTCCTGCTCCAGTCCAGCCTTCATATGAGTGCAGCCCGGGCCTGTCTTGACACAAGCTCATCAGAGCCTCTAAGCCAGAACCATGACACTACACCACTCCTGGATTCCTGATCTACACAAACTGTGAGGTAATGTCTGTTGTTTTATGTTGCTAAGGTGTACTTTTCTTTTTTTAAGTTGTGAAGTACTAGAGTAATCTGTTATGTAGCAATACACAACTAATACAGGGACACTCCCAAATAATCATCATTGTTTATATGATTATAAGGAATTTTCCTAGACAATTCCATCCAGCCAAACCATTTCTGCAGCCTCGAGATGGAGGGGAAGCAGTAACAGAAATGCACAGTGCAGCTGACATTCATCCAGTCTATCCCTTTCTCCTGCTTTATGTTTCTTCACGACACTTATCACCTAAAGTATACTATTCACTTGTTTGCTTGCCTGTCTCTTCTACCAGACTAGAAGCTCCATGAAAACGGGGAGTCCACCAACTAATTAGAATAGTGTCTTGCACATAAAAGGCATTCAATAAATGCAGCAATAGATAACTAATAAGCTAACATGCTTTTGACAAATCTTTTGTCGACTACACACTTGGAACTACTCCCTCGAGAACTGTCACCACCCCTTACCTTAAGTATCTCAACCAAAACCCATTAAAATTCCTAACCCCTCATGACGACTGAGCAGTATGAATCTGGAGCCAAGGAGAAGGCAGTGATGGTTTGTAACACTTCTGTCTTCCCTCCTGCAAACCCCCAATGCCGGTGGCCCGGGAGCTGTCTCCACTCTCCTGGCAGCTCCAGCATGAAAGCTCTGTGACTTCTAGAAACAGTGTCATTGTAATTAAACTCCACAGAACCATTCTACAGTCCAAGAGGACTTCATCATCATGGGATTTTTACCTTGCTTATTAAATGAAATCAGCATTCTTTTCAGCCGAACAAATGGACGAGTTCCAAGGTGACAATTCCTCCCTAACAAGGTTCAAATCCTATAACAAGTTCCCACAGCCACTGACAGAGTTTGTAAATCTATTTGCCACACAAGCCAACCAATAGGTCGAAGACATGTGGTCCTAGAAAATTGTGTGTGAACCTTTTTTGAATAATTACATAGGATTCTCGATGTATTAAGAATTTACTATTTATGGGCCGGCCTGATGGCTCTTTAGAGCTCCATGCTCCTAATTCCGAAGGCTGCCGGTTCGATTCCCACATAGGCCAGTGGGCTCTCAACCACAAGGTTGCCAGTTCAATTCCTCGAGTCCCTCAAGGGATGGTGGGCTCTGCCCCCTGCAACTAAGATTGAACACGGCACCTTGAGCTGAGCTGCCGCTGAGCTCCTGGATGGATCACTTGGTTGGAGCGCATCCTCTCAACCAAAAGGTTGCCAGTTCGATTCCTTGACTCCCGCAAGGGATGGTGGGCTGTGCCCCCTGCAATTAGCAACAGCAACTGGACCTGGAGCTGAGCGGCGCCCTCCACAACTAAGACTGAAGGGACAACAACTTGAAGCTGAACAGTACCCTCCACAACTAAGATTGAAAGGACAAATTGACGTGGAAAAAAGTTCTGGAAGTATACACTGTTCCCTAATAAAGTCCTGTTCCCCTTCCCCAATAATATCTTTTTAAAAAAAAAAAGAATTTATTTAGAGAAATCTTTCAAAAAAGCAAAATTCATCCCTGAATGTCTCACGGAGGCAGAGAGGCATAAATTAACTGAAATCTCTGTCATCCAGTGCTGTCTATTTTACCTTCCCAGACACATGTCCAGTTCGTCCTCTGCTCTCCTCTCCCCTGGCCCATCATTCACCCTCATCTTGACAATGCAATTGGTCCTCATCCCCTTCTTAACCTCCACCTCCTTCAATCCACTCGGCATGAGGGAAATGTGCAGAATGCAACTCTGAACACATCCTTCTCAGATTCAAATCTCAGAGAGGTTTCTGACTGCTTAGGAGAAACAGACCCCTCACTATGGCCTGTCAGGCCCTGCTCAGCTTAGCCCACCCGTCCTGCACGCACTGCCAGCCTCACCGGCAGTCCTCCCGCCCCCCCGCCCCAGCCCCCCCAGGCTCTCTGCACACAGACAGGAAAGCTCTTCCCAGGCCTCTTCAGCTAAGTAACCCCTCTCTCCTTTAGGCTCCAGCTCAGAGACGCGTGCCCTGCCCTCCCTGACCAGTGACCCCCTGGTACGTGCTCCCGTAGCACCAGGGGTCTCTGCCTTGTGGCCTCATCACAGCTGCAAGGTTTTGTTTCTCTGGTTATTGGATTAACGTCTGTCTCCCAGATAGACTGTAATTTTCATGAGGGCAGGGACCTCATCCAGTTTTCTCCTCACTGTATGCCCAGTGCCCAGCACCCATCGGTTCTTCAGTACGTATACTGAATAAATGAACGAATGAATCAATCAATCAATGAGAGCCCTGGTCTGCCTCTAATTAACCTCTGAGTCCCACACTCTTTCCTCAAGTTCGATCCTCTTGGTTCCTTCAGGGCCCTTGGCATTTCTCTACCTCCATCCCTCCCCACTTCCCTCCCATCTCCTCTGCCATTTAAAGCCCAGGTTCACTGGCTCCTCTCAGAGGACTTCCGGGTGCCACCAGCTGAAAAGGATTCCTGCTGTCCCTTTCCCCTCCTGTAGTGTCTCCCTCTGCCTGGGGTGAGAGCTACACCTTATGCCTTGTGTTAACGTGGCACATTCTCTGGAGAGAGTAGGGGCTTTTAGCCTTGTTCATCACTTCCCTGTCCCAGGGGCTCCTTGAGCCCAGTTGCCTTTGATGCAGCCCAGATCCAAGGAGTGTACGGGGCTTCAGCTTTCAGGGAAGGAAAAACGCCTGAGAAATAATTAAAAAGAGAGAGAAAGAGAGAGAGCTTGAAAGCAAAATCTTGAGAAGCCCAGGGCCAGCATGCTGGCCTCCCTTACAAAATCTGGCACAGAGTCTGTATTCAATATGAACTGAATGAAGGGAGGATTGAATGAAAAGTTCACAGCCTCTAAGGTCCTCAGGGCGGTCCTGGCAGCGGGGCTGAGCAGAGATGCTAATGGATTTGGGGCATCAAAGCCAACTCTTCTAGGAAGCCCAGAGCAACAGTCTTGCCAGAGACAGCCAGCGTCTCCTTCCCAATTTGGAAATGGAAACACAGACAGCCTGAGATTGCAGGAGCCCCAAGCTGACTTCCTCCTCGCAAGGGTCCGTCACGCAAATTCTAGAACATGCAGGGGCTTAGAGATGCCTCTGCCTGTGTTAAGCAATCGGTCTCAGGACTTGCTGGTCACACCACATGTAGTGATGCCCCTGTGACTGGATATGGCCACCTACCCAGCCCAGCACCAACCTCCCACTTAGAGGGCACCATTTAAAGAATGTCTGGTGAGGAAGTGGTCTCTGGGCTTGCTCTGGGAAAGGTTCTTCTGGATCAGAGGCCCTGGGTCTTGACAGCAAGAAGCCAAAAAAACACGAGGCCCCTACCCATCCCTCAGCAAAAGCAGCATTGATGGTGGGCGAGCCTCCCTGAAAACACCCCCTCCCAGGACACGCTGTCACTCAGAGATAGCAGACAAAAGTTTGACAAGTGTGCAGACACACATGTGTGCACACACGCGCACAGAGACGGTCCCCATTACTCTTCCTCCTCTTCAGGTCATATCCCCTGGGGAGAGCTGGCAGGGAGGCCAAAGGACCATCTGGAAAGAGACGGCAGCCCCAGAGCAGAACACAGAACCCCTGCATTCCAAGGAAGCAAGTTGCCAACCTGCCCACACCAAGGACCCCCATCCCTCCCATCCCTGTGGTGCTGTGGCCTCAGCCAAGGCTCACTTCCAGCCCCCGCCCCCAAGGCGGGAAGTCACCCCCTCCCAGCTCCCGCTGTCAGCCAGGCATCTTACTTCTTCACTTTTGGGTACTTCATCTCTGCAATGGCGTTCGTGGCTTCCATCTGCTTCTCCTTCAGATGCTGGGGCCACATGTTGTCCACCCAATCCACCAGATCTACCTGAAAGCCAGACCACCGTCAGCACATCCTGTCTCTGGGTGGCCCAAAGCTGGGCTCGGTCACCACCTCCCTCCCTCCCTCCCACCTTCCCCAGGTGGGCACAGACAGCAGGGCAGGCAGGGCAAGGCCGGGAGGCAGAAGGTGTCAGGGGGAGGCCCTCGGCCGGCCCTACCACAGTCGGACGCTTGACCAAGTGCTCCAGCTTCGTGTGGCTGAATTCCAGGCTGATGACGTTGTACAGCTTGTCCCGCTGAGCCTCGGGCGTCTCGTAGTAGCGCACAAACTGGGACATGCTCATCTCTGTGCCCTTCTGGGTGTTTACATCCATCACGTCCACTACCCGCCGGCTACCTGGGGACAGAATCCACACGCTGCTGGTTCCTCCCGGCTGGGGATCCAGGTCCTACTTGGGAGCCCCCATAAACCAAAACCTCCTTCTCCGGGGTTCCCGATTTACCTCACCCCTATGCTGTGTCAGCTCAATTACCTCGTCCTGTCAGTTCTCACTGAATCTCGCCGAGCCACCTGCTTCCTCCAACACCACGGCCTTCACTCTAGTCCACTCCCCTATGCCTGCCCTCCACGGTGACCTCAGAGCCTTCTAAGGTTCTCCAGACCATGCCTCCTACCCGCCCTCCACACTGCTGCCCACCTGAGCTTTCTCAAACAGAGACCCAACCATGGACACTCCTCTCTCTGCTTCAAATATCAAGGGCTCCTCAGTGCCAACAAGAGTCCCTTTGCACGGCACTCAAGGCCTCTGTGTTTATTCTCAGCACTAGGATAAGACTTCTCTCCCCAGACAATTAGCTATTCAGTAGTCTGTGAGGCCAGGAAAGGTACTTGGCTTCACCCTGCCATCTCTTCTCACAGGTTAATTGTGAGCAGTACACCAGACGATGCTTACAGAAGTCCTCAGCACAGGGGCTGGTATGTAAATGAATGGGGTCCCTCTGTTATTCCGACACTGGTCACAACTCCTAAATACGTTTGTCTACTTTGTTGTCTTTCTTCCTTCTACTCTGTAATCGTCATGAGGGCAGGAGACTTATCTGTCTTGCTCACTCTTTTACCCCAAGTATCTGGGGAACTGGGCACAGAGTAGGAGCTCAGTAAATACTGTGGAACAAATAAACAATAAATATTGGTTGTCCTGTACAGCATGTGACATGTGACCTCTCATATGCATGACTGAGCTTCAAAGAGTGAATGTCCCTCCTCAGGAAAGTCCAGCCTTCATCTCAGCAGTGAACTCCATGCTTCTGACTATTTCCCAGAAAGAAGGGAATGAGTTCTGGAGCCTTCGGTGCTAACCCTGGGACAACAAACCCTCATGGAAACATGGCCCTTTTGGAGACTCTGATTCCCCGTCTGTAAAATGGGAATCATCATGGCTCTGGCACTTCAGCCAAGATGGAAGCAACAACTGAAGCTCAGTGGATGCGCTTTGAAAGGGGAGAAAACAAAGACAGACAAAGCAGACTGCCAAATTCGTGGGGCTTTATGATAAAAGCTGGTAATTCCTGTCTGTTAGGACTGGGATGAGAGCTCACCACCTGGTAGGACCCCAATTCCCCATTAGCTCAGTGACAAATATACAGTCCATGGAGACTTAGAAATGTGTAAACCGGAAAAAAAAAGAAGAAGAAAAGAACAAGTGGCAGGTGAGCTACCCCCAAAATTAAAAACAAACTAAGCAATGAGTGCGCCTACCACCCGTTTTTGTATGGCCCACAGCTAAGAATGGTTTTTACGTTTTTAATGGTGGAGGGGCCAAAAAAAAAAAAAAATCAAAATAATAGTATTTTGTGACGTAAAAATTACATGAAACTCAAACTTCTGGATCCATATATAAAGTTTATTGGCACACAGCCACACTCACTGGTTCTCATGCCTCTCTCTGGCTGATTCCATGCTACAACGGCCAAGCTGAGTAGCTGACGGAGACTGAATAGCTGGCAAAGCCTGAAATATTTACTCTCTGCCTCTTCACAAAGAAAGTGTGCCGACCCTTGAATCAGACAAAATCCTCATGGAGCTTACATGCTGATGTTGAGTAATATTCCATTCCCATCCTGTTCACTGCTACTCGCCCAGCTCTGTGCACAGACCCTGCCCCGTGGCAGGCCCACGGTCAGTTATTTGCTGAATAAATACACAGTGCCTTTCACCTAGTAAGAACTGGACAATAAAAGGCATGCCCTAAGCACGTAGAAGAACTTGGGTGTTACTATCTTTGGGGTTTAGTATCTAATTTTCACAACCACCCCAGGAGCTCAGTCAGACTATCCCTGTTTTACAAATCAGGAAACCAAGGTCTAGAGACGAATGTGATTGGCCCAAGACCTCCAGAACATACTCTTTCTACGGATTACAATAGTTTCTTGAGCGCTTCAGCACAGGCAAGCTCTCTACACAGGTTAACTGTGGGAACAGTTCTGTGAGGTACAACTTCAATTACACCCATTTGATGGATGAGAAACTGAGGCTTGGACAACTAACTTGCTCCAAAATGTCCAGTCTGGAGCCCAGGTGCTCATTCCTACCCCCACTCACATGCTGTCCTACTCAATACTGAATCCTGATCACGTGTGAAGGTTGAAAAATGATCCTGCCTTCTTCAGTGGCTGGCTCCTGGCCCCACAGATCCTGGGAAGCATGGGAGAACAGTTTTGTCTGCGTTGGGAGTACAGAGCCAGCAGGGGGCACCCCTGAACTTTGCTGGAAATTCTGGCATGCTTTTGGCCTGGCTGGCTCCTTACTAGGAACAGGTGGGCTCTGCTCAGCTTTTCCGGAAAGCCCACCTGGCAGAGAGCCTGCTGTTAGAATCTGGGAACTGAGGGCAGAACAGGCCCCAAAACCTCTCTCCCTGTCTGCCAGCCTCCCACCTACCTCCCCCTGCCTCTCCTCCCTAACTTTGCTCAAGGTCATGTCTGTGAAGTCCCCTGTGGAAGGGGGTTTGCTGGCATGTAGGTATCGAGAATCACAGCCCTAGACATTTCTGCAAATCAGAAACGAAGATCTGGAGCCCTTCTGCCCCCATCAGCGCAATGCAGTGACAAAGCAAGACTTGGTGGGTTCAAAGCCCTCCTGGGCCTCAAGCCCCTCAACTTCTTTCCCCATCTGTCACATGGGGGCAGCCAGCCCACGGGGTTGTCCCGGGACTGAAATGAGATAATGCACGTGAAAATGACACTCCTGAGAAGT
Source organism: Rhinolophus sinicus (assembly GCF_036562045.2). Taxonomy (NCBI): domain Eukaryota; kingdom Metazoa; phylum Chordata; class Mammalia; order Chiroptera; family Rhinolophidae; genus Rhinolophus; species Rhinolophus sinicus. Next base: position 33,995,063 of record NC_133765.1, read on the forward strand.
GCCTGCATGTAGGCTGGCACAGTAATCAACCAATTCCTTCTATTACAGGTGGAGAAAGGGAGGCAGTGGGAAGTCAGAGCCGGTTTAAACCTCTTAAGATCCTAAAACATACCCAGGATGGCTAAGGGGTGAGGGGTTTTTATGGAGAGGAGGTGATGAAAATGTTCTAAAATTGACTGTGGTGATGTTCGCACAAATCTGTGAACAGACCAGAAACCACTGAATTGTACATTTTAAATAGGTGAATTACGTGATACGTACATTATATCTAGATAACGCTGTGACTAAACAACAATAAAAAAAAACACCTCAGGCACTAAATGACCAAAGTTGGTTTTGCTACCAGTATCGTTTTCTTTCCAAAGTCTATCAACTCAAAACACACATAATCAGAAATGTAAATTACTCAACCATAGAAAGAAATGCCGTACCGATCCTTGTTACAACATGGAGGACACTCAAAAACATTACGCCGAGTGACAGAAGCCAGACACAAATGGTCACGTGTTACATGATGCCCTTTGTATGAAATGTTCAGAACAAGTAAATCCACACAGAAAGGAGATTCGTGGTTGTCAGGGGCTGGGGGTGCAGGAATGGAGTGATAGCTCATGGGTATGAGTTACCTCTCAGGGTGACGAAAATGTTCTGCAACTAGCAGAAGGAATGGTCGCACACACTGTGAATGTACTACATGCCACTGAACTGTACACATTAAAAGGGTTCATTTTACGTTATGTGAATTTCACCTCAATTTTTTTTTTAAAGCAGTGTAAGACACTATTTTAAATCTCATATACTTCCTCCACTCTGACAAGATCAGGTTTTCATTTCTTCTGCTCCTTCTCTCCTTTTACCTAATTGTTTCTGTCATGTGAGTCTTTCCCGTCCTCACGGCCTAGGAACTTGGACCATGGACTCTTTCAGCTCCACAAACTGGCCACAATGTCCTTCCCTCCCCCAGCCAGGTGTGCACAGGGGCTCGGTTCTTACCATCCTAACTGAGGGCTTAGGGATGTAGGCACAGAGGGAAAAAGCTAAAGAAAGGCCAGGAAATGACCAACACAATTTAGGAATGTAGTGGAATGGAAGTGTAGAACCGTGGACCCCCCCAAAAAATATATCTACCCAGAACCTATGAATAGGAACATATTTGGGAAAAGGGTCTTTGCAGAAGTAATTAAGGTAAGGATCTCCAGAGATCATCCTGGACCTAGGGCAGGCCTTACATCCAATGACTAATGTCCTCGTGAGAAGGTCATGTAAAGACAGAGGCAGAGAGAGTGATGTGTCTACAAGCCAGGCAATGCCTGGGCTACCAACTGGAAGAGGCAAGGAAAGATTCTTCCTCAGAATCTCTGGGAGGAAGTAATGCTGCCAACACCTCAATTTTGGACTCTGGCCTCCGAAACTATGACAGAATTAAATGTTTGTAGTTTTAAGCCACCCAGAGTGTGGCACTTTGTTGTGGCAGCCCCAGGAAAGGAATATAACACAATGATGACCTCTGGAGCAGGAAGAGTTACACAGGAGCATCTAAGGAATTGCGATGCTTCCAACCTGGGTGGCAGGTGCTCATTTCCATTCTCCTTTAAACTTTCTGGCATATGTAAGATATTTAACATACATCCTCCCCCCCAAAAAATGGGTCAAAGGACTCAGATGTTTCAGATTCCAGTCTTTATAGCGTAAGATTTTTTAGGCAAGGTATCCCAGTGTCCTCATCAGAAACATGGAGATAAGACAATCTACCTCAAAAAAAAGTTGTGAAAAAAATTAATATTCAGACAACTAATGCTGGAGGCAAATGAAAGGCCATTAAGGACACCAAAAGTGCCACAGCATCTCGCTGCACAGAAGTTAAAGATTTGCGTGCAAGCCATAGCTTCCCGTCCCTGTCAACCTAAAACAAGAAGACTGTATACATAAGCCCCTTTCCAAAAATTCTGACTCACCAACCTGATCCCCAAACTTGCAAAATAACCATAAAATTAGGATCACCACAGAATGGTAGGTCATCATCTCAGTGTTCTATAAAGTTGGTATTATGTATGATGCCAACTTATATACAACCCAATTCAAAAAAGACTATAATAAAAAGATTGCACTAGGCCATAAGAAAAGATGAAGCACCGCCATTTATGACAACATGGATGGGTCTTGGGATTATCATGCTAAGTGAAATAAGTCAGACAGAAAAAGTCGAGAACAATATGACTTCACTTATATGTGGGATACAAAACTGAAAGCAACAAAGGAACAAGACAAACAAACAAAGAAACAAAAACTCAATAGACACAGACAACAGTTTAGTGGTTACTAAAGGGGAAGGGGAAGGGAGGGTGTTGGAAGAGGGGAAAGGGGGTCAAATATATGGTGATGGAAGGAGAACTGACTCTGGGTGGTGAACACAAAACGCAATATACAGATTATGTATTATAGAAACTTACACTTGAAACCTATATAATTTTACTAACCGAAGTCACCCTAATAAATTTAATAAATAAAAAGTAATAATAAATTTAAAAAAAGACTTCAGCCCAAATCTAGTTCTAAAAAATCCCCCTAAAACAGAGTAAATTTACCTGCTTTTATTAGCATATATTATATATACATGTGTGATATACATATAATGCATGTAACACATGTTTATATAAATATATTATACAAGTAAACATTAGTATAGATATATGTGCAATACATGTGTATGTACATTCAGAGAAACTCTTTACAATAAATTAGACGTCATATATTCAGTTATTTATGGTCAGTACACATCAATGTACAAATCACTGCCATTTTTTTAAACACATAACACATGCCTTAAAGGACATAACTATCCACATGTAATTGTGAGTAAAATGTGGGCACAAAAGTGTTTTCAAATAAGTGTACACCTTGCATACATCATACTTACGTTTTGTAAAATAGCTTATGCAACACTTGTAAATTCACATTTAATCCCATGGATATATACCTCCCCCACAGGCATGCATAATAATCTATAAATTATCATTTTCATTCTTAGTCCAAACGTAGACAAAATGAAGATCATCTGGGTGGGATTCATTATCCTTTGGTAAATGCAAGAATAAACAACAAATCATACTTTGTGAAAAAGAGGGATAGCTTTAAAATTATCTACTTTAATAGTATCATTCAGTTCAGGATGCAATGATTTGCAAAATTGTGGCTTAACACCCGGAAAATATTTACCTTGCAAATGTCAAGGTGTTAAAAACATAAAACTAGTCTTGGGGGAAAAAATTTAGTAATAATTTAAAAAATAAGGAAATAAAAATTTTAATTTTAACTAAAAAAAAAAAAAAAAACAGTTGTGGAATAACTGAGATGACCGACATAAAATAGAAGATACAACCCAGAAGCTGGCTCCCTCCTCTCCTGGGCCCAACCTCAGTTCCTCCTATGCTGCTAACAGACTTACCTCCAGGGTTGTTGTGGGTTGAATTGTGTTCCCCAAAAAGAAATGTGCAAGTCCTAACCCCAGTACCGGTGACTGTGACCTTATTTGGAAACAGGGTCTTTGCAGATGTGATCAAGCTAAAATGAGGTCATACTGGATTAGGGTGGGCCCTAAGCCACTGACTGGTGTCCTTATAAGACAAGGGATATTTGGATAGGGACACAGAGGGAAAACAGCCCTGTGAGGACGGAAACAGAGTGGAGTGATGTATGTATGTATGAGCCAAGGAACGCCGAGAAAACCGGCAAGCAGAGAGGCTAGAAGCGGCGAGGCAGGACCCTCCTCCAGAGCCTTCAGAGGGAACCCGGCCCTACCAAAACCTTGATATCGGACTTTTGGCTCCCAGAACTACCAGAATTAACTTCTGTGGTTTGAAGGCCCCCAGTTTGCGATACTTTGTTACAGAAGGCCCCAAGAAACGAACATCAAGGCTGGTGAGAGAAATACTGGGTAAACGTCCATGGCTCCATAAATGTCAAATCTGAAAGCAGAGAAGGGCTATTGTGCCCCAGGTCTGCCAAAGGTGCCTACTACAAGGTGTCACAGGGCAAACACCCCGTGTAACGTAAGCTATATAGTTTACCTAGTAGCTTTGCAAAGGGGAAAATGTCATCCCTGAATGACAGGAAGCACTGAGAGGGCAGAAGTCTTATCTGTCTTGCTCACTATTCTATCTTGACTATCTAGAATGGAGAGCCCGCACATTGTAGAAGCGCAGGAAATATTTGTGAAATGAAACAGTACATGTTGGGTGTCAGTCACTTTCATGTGCCGTCCAGCACGTGACACAGGACTTCACATATAAATGACAGCTGAAGAAATGACGTGGGGTGACCCGCCTAGAGGTGGGTATGTGTAGCCCTCTCCACATGAGGGAAGATGAACCCCCAACCAACCTGGAAAACACCTAGACGTCCTGAGCAGTCAGGAGTCCCACCCCTGGGACAGCCACCACCGAACAAAGAAGGATATGGGTGGAGAAATCCTGTTTTTACTTTTTTGAGTGCTACCCAAGACTCCTTATGTGCCCCCTCTTCCCTCAACTCTTAACCAGGTACAGATTCCCAGCTGACGCCTACCAAGCCTGCTCCGGCCTCCAATGAAACGGAAAGTCAGGACTTGGAGTGGTTAGAGCAGTGAGAGAGCAGCTGGGGTGGCGTTGAAGGGGAGGACCCGGGGCGGGGTAGGATGTGCAGGGGAGAAGCCCCAGGGAGGGAGAGCCAGTGACTATCTGGATCAGAAGGTTGGGATACTTGGTTCTGAGAATAGCTCCCTTGGCGTGCGGGGAGCTCCACAGTCTGTAGGACAGGTCAGAGTGGGAGAGAAGGCAGGAGGTAAGGAAGTCAGTTCCATTGGGTGCCTGGGCTCCAGAAACTCCCAGGGGAACACAATGCACCAGTAACCAGAAAATTCAACATTGCTGGGTTCCAGTGAGTGTGTGGCAGTGAGAAATGCAGGGATGACAGCACACTTCCTAAAGAGGCAGAATGATACTCGTAGAAACGACCATGGGCTTTGGAGTCTGAAACATCTGAGATAAGGGCCAGCTCTGAGTCAAACAGCACATGAGAGGGAGCTTCTCCGCGTAGATGTAACCCAGCTGATAAATGATAGGATTAGATCATCACCACTTTGCAGCCCCTAATAAACTGATGGCGCTAGACCTCAAACATCAATGGCTGCTAACGAGAGAGAGAGAGAGAGAGAGAGAGAGAGAGAGAGAGAGAGAATATGACCTGTGTCTGTTGATGGAGAAATAGAACTCTATCTAATGTAGTCTTGCCAGAATATATGAATGAATGAATGAATGAATGAGCAAAAGAATGAACAGGTGTGCATTATTGTATGTGGAGAGAGAGAGACCCTGGATCTGATCAAGTGTCATCCACATACAATTACCAATTTACAGGAACTACAGAGGCCAGAGGAACATGTCAAACCACTCCTAGGAAATGCCTTGGTAAAATCCAGACAATGGAAAACTTCACAGGTCAAACTACCCAACTTCTTCAGTTTGGAGGGAGATGGAGGGAGAACCCAGAGATTGTAAGAGACTTAAAAGGCATCTCAATCAATCACAATGTAAGGACCATATTTACATTCTGTCTCATACCACTGCCAAAAAAAAAAAAAAGGTAACATTTATGATATGTATGAAATAACTGGAAATTTGAACAATGAATACGCATATTTACTAATGTTAAGGAATTATTGTTCTTAAAAGATTAGGTATGATAATGCCATTGTGATTGTGTTTTTTAAAATCCCTACTTGGCCGACCCAGAGGCCCAGGTGGTTGGAGCGCCATGCTCCTAATGCCAAGGTGACCGGTTAGATTCCCACATGGGCCAGTGAGCTGCGCCCTCTACAGCTAAGATTGTGAATAGCCGCTCTCCCTGGAGCTGTGCTTCAGAGAGCAACAGGAAGTTGGCGTGTGCTGCCATGGGCTACCTTGTGCTGCCATGAGCGACTGGAGGCTAGCGTGAGTGGCTGGAGGCCAGCGTGAGTGGCCGGCAGCCAGCATGAGCGGCCATGGCTGCTGTGTGCTGCCAAGGGCTGCTGTGTGCTGCCATGGGCTAGCAAGGCTCATAACACCAGCGTGGGCCAGGGAGCTGTGTCCCACACAACAAAATTGAGAAACAATGGCTTGAACCAGAGTGGGGTATGGGGCAGAGGAAGGGGGCGGAATCCCTTCTCATTTAGAACCATATACTGAAAACTTTATGAATGAAATGGTACAATGTCTGGAAATACTTCAAATATTGCAGGAGAACAGAAAGCGAATTGGTGGGGAAGGACCATAGATGATGAGTGTTGGGTCTTGGTGATGGGTACATGGGAGTTCATTATACTTTCTGTCTAATCCCGTTACTTTTTAAATTCTCTCCAATGAAAGTATTTTATAAATTCCAGCTCTGTTACTAGCTCTGTGGCTCCAGAGGACTCACCCTTTCTAGATTTGGAAGCTCTTTATTTGAAAACAGGCCCATTAATGTAAGAGAGACTAACACGATGTCTGGCACATGGTAGGGTCTGCAATGCCCTCAGCCACTAGCCACTGAGCAAGTCTGGGGCTGTGGAAAGAACCATGAGGCTCTGAATATGAAGTGAGGTGTCTCAATCAAACAGAAAGATAAAGGGGGGCTCCTTCTCTCTCATATGTGTACTGCTCTGGCAACCAAATTCTAACCCGGAAGCCACAGCCCCATTCAGGCGCTTTTACTCTCACTTGAAGAACCAGGTAGAGGTACAGACGCCTGACTTGTTCCCCAGTCAGTGACAGCCTACAGGAAGCCACGGAATGAGCGGTGGGTGCCTCAAGGTCACCTGGGACAGTGCCAAGAGCCCTGGACTGAGTTCCAGTCTCAGCCACCTCACCTGACCCTGCTCTAGGGCCTCAACTGCCTCATGTGTAAAGACAGGAAGTAATTGACCTTTATACTCCCCCTCACCCCCCCACTGCCACAACTCTTTCTTCAAACAGAAGCTTTGACAAGAGCCAAATGCATAAATAAAAACAAGCAGCTCAGGCTGAAGCAGGAAGGGGGCAGGAGCGCTAAGAATTCAGACCCAGATTCTTGGGATTTCCCTTGGAAAACCACTAAGTTAGGTCATTTGTATGTCCCCTTCCTGGGCCGAGGCACAGACTTTTATCCTGGTTCTAAAATCCTCAGATCAGATCCCTGAACTGGGGGAAGGAGGAGGGCAAAGAGACCCAGAGGCCCACCTGAGGGTCACTGGGGACACTTGGGGCCTGCCAGTCTCTTTCGGGCTAAGCTGGGGGATTAAGAGTTGGCGTTCCATCTTCTCAGGTTCCCAGTCTGATCTGCCACTGGTGGCAAAGGAGAGCTGGGTACAAGTGCCCAGTCTCTGAGCAGGAAGCCTAGTCCCAGGGAGAAGGCAAGCGCCCAAAGGGACAGAAGGGACAGATCAGTGCTAAGATGGAACATGGCACTCCAAGCTTTGGGGAGCAGCCACCACCCCTGGAGCAGGTGACAGGGACAAGCTGCCGTTTGGAGCCTGCAAGGGACCCACAGCATTGGAATGTTCAGGCCCCTGAAGGCCATGGGTGACAGGAAAAATTTTCCACATCGGAGCTGCAGTGCCTGGTGTTCCTAAGTAGGCCAACAGCTCGGCCCCTCCTCCCCCCGTCCCTCCCTCCCGGTCTCATTGGTTCTCTGGGCTCACAGGCTGCACACACATCCAACAAATTCCAGCTGCAGAAATTAATCCGTGGCCCCATGGCCCTTGCTTTGACGGCCCCATCAGTCAGCTCCAAGAGTCACGGGCTCGGAGTCGGGGAGAGGCTGCTCAAAGTCACCTTGAACACTAATACGAAGCACACACGGGCCCTGACCCAAACTCCCCTGAGCCCGCTCTTCAGAGAGTGCACACAACGGCCCCGCATCATCGTTCTGGAACCTTCTCTATCATCCTCAGGTTTCTGGACCGGTTTTTCATTCTGTTCCTTGGGAGTCTATCCTTATCCATCTCACAGAGGCAGTGTGTATCAGCAAGAACACTGGCCACGGGTCAAATCCCACTCCGCTATTTCTAGCCGTGAGGCCCAGGCTATATCCCTGAACCGCTCTGGTCCTCAGTTTCCTAATCTGTAAAGTAGAGATAATAGGACCTGCCCTAGTGACCTGACACAATTATTGAAAGAAATTCATAAACTTAAAAGCAGGGGTCCTAGTAAGGACACTGTCTCAAATTGAAGGTGCAGGGTGTCGGACAGTGAGGGCCAAATCCCTTTCCAGACCTCGGCCACAGTTTCCTCAATGTGACGTAAGAGGATGCTTGCAAAGGTCCCCAGGTTTTCCAGCAGCACTAATCTTCCCACTCCTCCCCAGGACAGATCAGCGCCAGGCTATCCTATGCCCTGAGCTCAAGACTCTGACCCTCATACACAGATGGGTATAAGAAGATACAAACCCAGACTAACAAATCGGGGCAGAACCCAATCAGCCAAGAAAATCGGAAAGGACACTCAAGCCAAGAACAACAAACACTTCTGGATGAGGACATGGGGAGTGCCAGCCACAGTCCTGTGCAGAAGGTACAGGAGAAGCTCTACGTTGGGACAGATATGGGCACAAATCTCAGCTATACCACACACTAGTTATTGGACTGTGGACAGGTTGCTCTGAGCCTTAGTTTTCACATCTATAAAATGGAGATAGTGATAAATACAGTTTTACGTGGATCAGACAAAATTATATAGGAGAGGTCCCTGGCTTATTAATAAGAGCTCAGTGAACAGTAGCCAATGCTATTACTTATATTCAAAGGAGCTACCCCACAGGGAAGCGATTCGTATTAGGCAAACAGCAGGCAGTCTCGAGCATAGTTCCCCATGGCCTCTAGTGTGATCAAGATTTTGATTTTAGAGCACTAGCTTTCTAAGAAAAGGAAAATAAAACAAATCAATGAGATGGGCGTTCCTCTTAAAAAGAAAACACCTGAGGACATCATGGAACCTGCCCACTCCGACACCCTGCTCCCTTGGGGCTTATGAGCCTCAGCTCTCCTGGCCTCACACACCTTTCCCTCCTTGCATTTCTATCTGTTCTGCCAGTTGGATGCCTCCCCTACCTGGTCTGTCCAACCTTGACTTCTCTCCTGAGCTCAAATTCAATGTGGTCAGAAGTGAACTCATCTACACCCTCCCACATACACGTCTACTTTTCCTCTAGGGTTCTGTTACAAGCATCATCTTCTCCCAATTGCTGAAATTCAAACCTACATTTGAATCTGATGTGCCATCTATTGTCTGGGCAACTTGCAAGTCATTTCTCTCCAGGCCTCAGTTTTTTCCACCTGTGAAATGGGAAAGCAAGACTACAAGAGTTCCAAGAACTCTTTCAGAGTGTAAAAATTTTTAAGTCTACGACTTTAAACCAACTTAAGGTCTGGGGACAAGTCAGCTACCGTTGATTTCTAAGGAGTAATGCTATATAGTCTTTTCCCTAAACACAGCCCATCAAGGGCAGAGCCTAGGTATCAGGAGTCTCCTTAACCAGACACAACACAGACACCTACTAAATCTGTGAGTGAAAAAAGAATGGAGGAGGGTTAGGGTTAAGCTTAGGGTTAGGCTACTAAGGCATAAAGCAAAAGCACGGGCTTTGGAAACACCTATTGCTTAACTCCACTGCTCACAAGCTGTGTGGCTTGTTCTCTCCTGAGCCTCAGATGCCCCAGCTGGAAAAGCGAACAATAACAATTTATATGATTATTGGTGAGGACAAAATGAGATTATATGATAAACATCCAGTAAACGATAGGTGGTTATTACTATAATTGGATGAAAAAATGAATACCGAATGAGGTATTCTTCATGTGCCATGAAGATTTTTCAAGAAAAGGGGCCAAAGGAAGCATCCGTTGGCTGAGGTAGCCTCATTAGCGAGAACTACAAAAAAAGATAATATTCAAGACCCCACAGCCGTGGGCCATCCCAATCCTCAGTGACATAATATGAACAATGAGTCACTTTATGGATACATTTTTTCTGAGGATTTAAATCATCTTCACGGCAAGTAGAATTATCTCTTCCCCAGTCTTCCTATGCCCCAACTCCCAACCCAGGGCTGTGAAAATATCCCAGTCTCTTTAAGTGAACTATCCAGGATAGAGAGCCTGTGGGGGAAACAGATTTGAGCATCCATAAACAGACCCACACAAATGCAGTCAACTGATTTATCACAAAGACAACAGTTCAGTGCCATTGGGCGAGGGTGCTCTTTCAATAATGGTACTGGATCAACTGGATAGTCATACAGGAAAAGAAAGGACCTTGACCCCTACCTCATACCAAATACAAAAATCAATTCCAGGTGAATGACAGATACAAATGTGAGAGTTCAAACAATAAAGTTTTTGAGAAAAATACACGAACACCTTCGTGACCTTGGAGTATGCAAAAATGTCTTAAACAAGACACAGAAAGAACTAATGAACCAAGATGACCTAAATGGTCTATGTTAAAATAAAGAACTTCTGTTTACTCAAAGACACATTTAAGAGTATGAAAAGGCGAGGTGGCCAGATGGCTCAGTTGGTGAGAGTGCGAGCTCTGAATAACAGGGTTGTCGGTTCAATTCCCGCATGGGATGATGGGCTTTGCCCGCTGCAATTAAACGGTGACTGGACTTGGAGCTGAGCTGTGCCCTCCACAACTAGACTGAAGGACAACGACTTGACTGGAAGCTGATGGGCCCTGGAGAAACATACTGTTCCCGAATAAAATTACTTTTGAAAAAAAGAGTATGAAAAGGCAACCCACAAAGTTAGGGGAAGATTCTGGAATGTGTACTCATATGTAGAATATAGAAAGAATCTTTATGTTATGGGCTAAATTGTGTCCCCAAAAATCCATATGTTCAAATTTTAACCCCCAATAAACTCAATATGTAACCATATTTGGAGATAAGGTCTTTAAAGAGGTAATTAAGTTAAAATGAGTTCTTTGGAGTGGGCCCTAATCCAATAAGCCTGCTATACTCTCAAGAGGAGATAGAACACAGATACAGAGGGAAGACCATGTGAATACATGAAGAAAAGATGGCAATCTACAAGCCAAGGAGAGAGACCTTAGAAGAAACCAACCAAGCTGACACAATGATCTTTGACTTCCAGCTCCAGAATTATGAAAAAATAAATTTCTGTTGTTTAAATCATCCAGCCTATGGTACTCTGTGATGTGGCCCTAGCAAACTAATACATCTTACAGTCAAAAAGAGGCAATCCTTTAAAATAATGGAGAAAAGACCTGAGCAGACATTTCACAAAGGGGACATCCAAATAGTAAATAAACAATGAAATTGGAGCTCAATTTCATTCGTCATTAGAGAAACGCAAACTAAAACCACAGTGAGATTCAACTGTACTCCCACCAGCATGGAAGCATGACTAAAATGAAAAGGACAAAAACACCAACTCTGGGTGAGGATGTGAAGCGATCAGAACGAGAACCCCTCTGAACAATTATTTGACAGTATCTACAAAAACTGAACATATATATGCATTTTCTGTGACCCAAGCAATTCCACTCTTAAGTATGTGTCCAACGGAAATGCATCCATCTGTTCACCAGAAATCATGTTCTAGAGTGTTCGTAGCATGTACTATACATATAGTCCTAAACTGACAGTTTCTCAAGCGCCCAGTAATAATAGAATGAATAAATTGTGAATAGTCACAAAGTGCAAAACTATATAGCAATGAAAATAAATCATTTACAAGTACACACAACAATATGGATGAATCTCGTAAACACAAAGTTGAGTGAAAGAAGCTGAAACCGAAAGGGGACACCCTGTATGATTCCATTAACACACAGTATGCAAACCGGTAAAATTCATTCACACTATTAGAAGTCAAGATGACAGTGGAGAGTAGTGGCTGGATGAGAATACAAGGTGGGGCTGTTGCTGGTGATTACTCTGGTTTGTTCAATTTGTTAAAATTAATCAAGCTGTATGGTTACCACGTGTGCACTTTTCTTTCTATGTGTATATTATATATACTTCAATAAAAAGTTTTTATATTCAGTGTACGGCATCCTAAAAATGGAAAGTGCCTTTTCTTTTTTTAAAGGCAGGGAGATAGTGATAGAGTCTAGATGCCTGTCTTCCCAGCAGGCAGGTAAATAGGGCTGATAGAGAAAGGTCTGGTTTTAGGACATTAGAGAAGAATCTGTACCGAGTTTCCAAAAAAATGAGACCTACCCCAAAATACGCCCCAGGTAAGATCGTCAGCGAGGTGGACACATTTAGTACGTTATGACGATGTTCCAAAAGAAGATGACATGACTGTATTTGAATAAACGTAGATTGTTGTACATGAAAAAATAAGATATCCCGTTAAAATATGCCCTAATGTGTCTTTTGGAGCAAAAATTAATATGAGACCCAGTCTTATTTTTGAGGAAATACAGTGTAAGACCCGGTCTTATTTTTTGGGAAACACAGTAGCCCAAGTTGTGGCCTGAATAGCGAGCTGGCTGTTGCACCAGCCACCTTCTCAAACAGTCGCCTCCCAAGATACAGGGCCTGGGGAGGGGGCAGGATGACAGAGGCTGAGACCCCACACTAACTGGGGGGTTGGTGCAGCCTCCCGCATACACTGCCCTCCAAAGCAGAACTCCCATCATGGCAACCCTGGAGCATTACTCCCTCCCACTCTCAGAGCACGTGCTCGAGGCTGGGGTGTGCCAAGCCTCTCAGGAGGACCCTGGGCTGAAGATGGAAGCCTGGAGCTGCTGGTTCCCCACCTTTGCCACCACATGGGAGAAGCTTACCCGAGAATGAAGCAGAAAGAGGAAGCGAAAAAGGGAAGCAGAAAGGAAAAGTATGAGTCAACTTGAGATCTTCTAGGCGCACCTACATCTAGATGTACCTGGAAATCACCCCTTGGACTTATTATGTAAGCCAATGAATTCTGTTTTGCTTAGGCCAGCTTGAGTTCCATTTGTCACTCATGTCACTATAACGAAGGTGCCCTGTGCCGCTCTCCGGAAGCCTGTGTGCACTCTCAGAGACTAAAACGGGCGTAATAATACCCCAGGCTAACCACAATGACAGGCAGCCCTCCCAGCGTCAGTGCTCGCTATACCTTCACAAAGGACTTTAATATTCACCAGGCCCTGCGATCACCACAGAAATGCCGAGGGAGAGACAGTGCAGGTCCTGCTGCTCCTGCTCTTTGCCATCCTAGACTTTCCGAGAGCTGGCAAGGATACTGGGACCATCTAATCGCTCCCATGACGAGAAGAATGAAGCTCGAGGAAAGAAGAGGTGGCTTGGATGCAACCGAAGCCCAATAAAACTACTGAGGCTTTGAAATTTCCTCAAAAGGGCCACGAGCAACATTATTAAGACTGTGATGTTGCCTGAACCCCACTCCTGAGAATCCGGTTTAATCTTTGCTCATAAAAAGACTCTCATTCCTTCCATGTCCTTCCATTATAATAAATAATAATGAGGCTCATTCATGGAGTACCCACCATCCAGCATAATTCAAAGCATTCATCATTCTAATAGGCTCCTTCTTTGAGGTGGATTCTGCTATTAGTTCCATTTTGCAGATGAGGAGATTGAGGCTTAAGGAGGTTAAGTAGTTTGCCCAAAATCACTCATGTAGCTAGCAGAGTCGGGCCTCAAGCTAAAGTTGTTTACCAGCAAAGGCTGGGACTAGGTTGAGGCATCAGAGCAAGTTGCCTGGTCCAAGACTAGATTTATGGAGTCCATCATCCCATCTGCCCACTGGCGGAAAGTTTGCTCCTTTCTGCTTTTTCACTTCCTTCAGCATTTCTGGAATCCAGTTTAAAAAAAAAAAAAATCTATCTCCTGAGCAAGTCTTTACCAATTAACTGAGATCCTTCTGTCATCAGCACTATCCCCTTACAGTCAATCGGTCCACCCTTCTGAGTATCTGTTAACACACTTTTGGGCCAATTATTCAAGCTGGATTATCTGACACACCCACCAGTCAGCTGTCTTCATTCTCCACACAGCCACCAGAGTCGGCTTTTATAAAACTTAAATCAGATCACACTACTTCACACCCACTAGGATCGCTGTCATCAAAAAGACAGACAATAACAAGTGTTGGCGAGGATGTGGAGAAATTGGAACCCTCATACATTGCTAATGGGAATGTAAAATGGCACAGCTGTTTTGAAAAACAGTCTGGCAGTTCCTCAGGAGGTTAAATACCAGAGGTGCCAAAAAAATGGATACAAGTGGACACTTTGGTCAATGTTGCTCAAGCAGTAGTTCGCCCGTAATCAGAAGTGTCTGGACGCTGATGGGAACTACTTTGAGCACCTTTTGTAATTGCGGAAGTCAAATATGACTTGTATTCATCTTTTGTTATTGGTACATGTTGAGTATTACAATTTTAATAGTCTTCCTTTCTTAAAATGTGTATACTTTTTTTTTTTTGGCACTCTCTGTATAATGAACGTATGACCTAGCAATTCTACTCCTCACTATATACCCAAGAGAAATAAAAATGTATGACCAGGGCCGGCCCGGTGGCTCAGGTGGTTAGAGCTCCATGCCCTAACTCTGAAGGCTGCCGGTTCGATTCCCACATGGGCCAGTGGGCTGTCAAACACCAGGCTGCCAGTTCAATCCCTGAGTCCGACAAGGGATGGTGGGCTGCACCCCCTGCAACTAGCAAGGCAACTGGACCTGGAGCTGAGCTGCGCCCTCCACAACTAAGATTGAAAGGACAACAACTTGACTTGGAAAAAAAAAGTCCTGAAAGTACACACTGTTCCCCAATAAAGTCCTGTTCCCCTTCCCCAATAAAAAAAAAAAAAATCTTTAAAAAAAAAGTTGTAAAAAAAAAATGTATGCCCACACAAAACTGTACATGAATATTCATAGCATTACTCATAATTGCTAAGAAGGAGAAACAACCAAAATGTCCATCAACTGACGAATGGATAAAACGTGGTCTATCCATAAAATGGGATACTATTCAGCGATAAACAGGAATGAAACGCTGACACATGCTTCAACATGGATGAACCTAGAAAATGTGATGCTGAGTGAAAGAAGCCAGACACAAAGGACCACATGTTACATGATTCCAGTTACTTGAAATGTCCAGAATAGGCAAATCCAGAGGCAAAAAAGCAGATCAGTTGTTGCCAGGGGATAGAGGCAGAGGGGAATTTAGAGGTACAGGGTTTATTTTGGGGGTAATAGAAATGTTCTGGAATGAGATGGTGGTGATGATTGCACAACATTGTGAATATATTAAAAACACTAAAAAGGCCAAATGGTGAATTTTATGGTATATGCATTTTAACTCAATTTTTTAAAAAATGTTTAAACCCACCCTTCCCAAAGGAAAATCATCAGATTACCCCCTTCACGGCACTTTAAAACTCCCAATGACTTCCCATCACACTAAGAGTCAAACCCAAATTCTCTACCAGAGCCTATCAGGCCCCACGAGAACCTGGTCATGTGACCTCCCCTCTATCCTACTACTTTCCCCCTCACTCATTCCACTCCTCCCACACCTCCTGAACTTTGCCCTTGCTCATCCCACAATCTGGAATGTTCTTCCCCACAGCCAGCTTTTCACCAGTCAGATCTCTACTCAAATGTCCTCAACCCCTCTCCCTACTGAGGCCCTCCCCTGAGCACCCCACCTAAAATACAGCTCCACCACACTCCATCTCATGGCCCTGCTTTATTTCTTCCTGGCTCTCAACACCCTCCAGAAAGATACATATTTTTAAAAACTGTTTATTTCTTTGTTGCCTGTCACTCTAACCAAGAGAGCAGGAATCTTGTCTGTCATGTTCACAGCTCTGAACTTGCCTGCCACGTAGGTGCTACCTGAGAAACTCTTCTGGAAAGAATGGATTTACCAAAAGACTTCCAATAAAATCTGAAATGCCGCCTGCTACCTGATCAGAAGCCTGGAGCACTGAGGGAGCAGCCAGGCTCTGCAGGTGGTTCAGACAGCTAGCTAATCAGCATTTGCAGGCCACTCAGTGGCCAGCCCCACCCTAGACCTGCCTAGAACCCTGAGGAAGCAGGAAGAATGAATGATCCCTCCCCTGGAAAGTCTGAAAGTCTTTCAGGGGTCACAAGGCACACAGCGTGTACCCAGCAACCCACAAACAAATGCAAAGGAGAGATCTAAGATTGCATCGCTGACACCCAAGCTGGAGGCTAGGATCCAAACTGCCCTGGCAAATACTCTCGGCTCCAGCTTCTTAGGACTTTGTGACCTGACCTATTCTCTACAATGACATGGTTGCAGCTCAGACCTGCCCCTGCCTCCACCCCCCAGGGCCTTTCTTTTCAGAGGCAGTGAAAAATCTAATCAGGCAGGTGGAATAGGCCTTCTCCTCCTCCTTCCTGCTTCAGCATCTCTGAGCCACACACCCAGCAAACAACTTACCCACTAAGAGTTTGACATCTCGGACTGTGAAGTCAGGAGCAGGCATCCTGGAAAATGAGGAGCACAGACGTTTGGTGAGAAGCCAGAAACAATGGACTTAGACCCAACTCCGGGGGCCGGGGGCCATTTTTCCAAGAGGGTTCCCTCGCTCTCAGTTTGAGAACCCAACGTGAGCTAACCCAGAGGAACAGTGACAGACCACCTGGTGCTTCAAGGGAGTGTCACCACTGAACCCCTTCCTCACCCCAATGGGCAAACCAAACCCCGACCCTCTCCCCAACACCTGAACTTAGCACTGCTACAGTAAAGAGAGGAGACATCCAGTGTCCACCCGCTTTTCCAGGGAAGACGGAAGTGTGGTGTCAAACATAAGGGCCAGGGCCAGGCATTCAAACACCTGTTTCTTTTAGGGTGGGGAGCTCTTTTTGTGTCTCTCCCTCTAGAAAACACTCTCCGTAATGAGTTGTATGGAGGGTGGGAGGGACCCCTTTAAGTTCAGAGGGAAATAAAAGACATCCATCACACCAACTCCAAGAATATGTAACACAGCTATAATGACTGTGGTGACATTCATTATTAATTAACATCGATGCTGAAGGTTTAATTTCTACCCATAGGAATGAGACTCCTGAGCAACTCTGGCAGTAGATGCTGGAGAAGGCAGCAGGCGGAGATGACACCCTCAGCCTCCTCCCCACCCCTGCCCGAGGGGTGGAAACCTGTTCTTCCAGCCTGCCTCCCAGATGTCTCCCCCACCTGGAGCTCTGACAGATCACTAAGAGAACAGAAAGCAAACAAGACCCAGTGCAGAGGCAGGGGCTGGCTGGGGCAGGCTGAGAAAGGAGGTAACATGGGAGCTTAGCATCCTAGGAACCACACCCTGCACAGAAAAAGGACCAATTTCCTACAAGTGGGAGTCTGAGTAGAAAATATACCCAGGTGTCCGGCCTCTGGCCAATCCCTTCCCAGCCCAGGCCCTCCATCAGTTTCCTGATATTTTGGGGGGAGCACAATTCTCTTTAGGAAGTCACTGCACATAACTGGGGTGGGTCAGGGGGGAAAAATCAACACTGTTTAAGCACCTTACATCCTGTCTGCCCAAATTCTCTGAAAAATACCAATCTTTGGAGAGTCTTTCCCCTTTTGTCATGCCTTGAATAACAAGATACTATCCGCCAGATAATAAGATCCTTCTCAGGGATGAGAGGTGAGGAAAAGCATGGAAGAAATCCATCCCAAGCTATAAACTGTGTTAAGTAGGGAGACAGGGGGAAAAGCTATTAGTTTCAGCAACTTACTTAATTCCCAGTCCATCCTTTTCTCGAAATATCAGGGGAACCCTGAGCGCTTCTCTCTGCACATACTCATAGTTGAAATCTGTTTGGATATTGGAATTAAACAAGTTCGTTAAGTCATGAAGGAGCAAATGAATCACGATCAATTGATTAGGGGAAGAAAAATGATGAAGGAAGGGGAAGGGATGATGCTAGATGCAGGCACCAGCTCCAGGGCAAAAGCTCCCTGGAAAATGACAGGGAAATGGATTAGGCAAAGCCCAAGAGAAGCCATGCCAACTATCAGCTCTTCTGCCTACTCTGTCATTCCCAGCATGCCCCACGGGTCAGAACTTGTCAATGAACAGCCAGCCCAAGGCTGGCAAGGGTTGGGGAGGAAAACTCATGAAAGAGCCCCACACAGTAAGAGCCCCAGTTAGTGCTGGGAAACAGGGACAGACAGAAACGCACATCCAGGCTGAACTCGGAAAGTAAAGGGACTGCAAAATTGAAGAATGCCACCTGGGAGGATCTGAAGGCCCAGAGAGGAGGCTGGGAGAGGATTCTCATTGTAGCCGAACATCAGGGAAGATCTTATTGTAATATCCTGCACAGTGAAGGGGAGGGGGGAAAAGCCTGTTTCCCTGGAAACTGTGTATTTGGTGCCAAAATAACTAGGGAACTGGGCACAGCTTTGTTGTCTTAATACTGAAATTCTGCTGCAGCCATTGCAATACTTGCTCCAACTGGATAACCGACAGGGATGCTCCGCTCCCCAGGGGAAGGCTGGGCAAAGGGGACACCGTGAGACCCTAAAAAAATTCACAGCGTAGTTTTCCGTCTGGGGTTTGTCTAGTGTAGGCCACAAAATCCTAACCCTAAATATGGAGGTAAAGGAGGCTGAGATAAACCCTCACATCCCCAAACCCTCAGGTACCAGAAGCGATCTGCAGGAGCGGGCGCAAGGCCTCCCTGGCTGGTCAGAAGGGAGACAGAAGAGCTCTCAGGCCACCGAAGCCCCTGCCCCAGGCACATTTCACTGGGGGAGTTTGGAGGGGGAGGAGGCCAAGGCAGCTCAGCTCAGAGGAGAGGGAGAGAACAAAACCAGAGCTGGGGAAAGCCCTGACCTTAGCAGCTCAGATCCCCAGGGGCTCACAGTGAATGGGGATTCCTAAGGATCTAAAGGCAGAGAAGTTTAAGAAGCTTCTATGTGGAATCCAAGCTAAGGGCTCCTTCTGTTTCTCAGCTCCTCCCTCGAATTTTGGGGCCAGATCAGAATTAACTACCAAAATCCTAAGGCCCTCTCCTTTGAAAGGAGCCTGGACAGAAGATTTAAGGAATTTCCCTTGTTGGAACCCTCACCCCCTCCACACACACCCAAAGCCCACCCCCGGGGTTCAGCTTCAACTTCCTCCTCTGAGATCCTGGGCTGAGAAGCCTCACAAATGACTAGGAAGAGTCTGCATATTGTTTTCTCATAGGATCTGCCCACTGACTGCCACCAGAAGAAAGGAGAGGAATTAAAATCCCATTTGTGCTAAGGAAATTTAAATGCAGTTGAGAATGTCCCCTGGACTGTGCAACCATGCTCTTAAGACCAGGCAGGCTAAAAGAAATTTCTTCTTCCCTCCCCCCACAACTACCCCCTACCACTGAAGCCCAGCGCCCCAGGAAACAGTGGCCACAAAAGAGAAACTTCAAAAATGCAAAGCCTGGATGGTCTCTCCTTGGGGCTAACCCCACAGCCCAGCCACTCAACCGGAACCTGGAAGCAAGAGGCGCTTCCCGGTTATCAGCTCCCTGAGGAATGGAAGGGTTTTCCACGGGGGGTGGGGAAGAACACAAAATCGAAAAGAATATAAAGAAAACTCCAATATCTGAGGGAAAATATGAACTTATAAACCTCAGAAGGGCAAAAGGAGATGCATAGGTAGGCAGAGCACCTCCAAAACCCCAACCCCACAGGCAGAACCAGGGGCCACGCAGGACCTCTGGAGGCCTCAGACCCAAGCCAGAGCATCACCCCAATGTCCGGAGGACACACACACACACACCCCTTCCTAGTACCAGGGCCAGGGAAAAATTTGGGCCCTGAAGGTCTCAGGCTGGGGTGGCACCCTAAAAACCTAGAGGCTTTCTCAACTTCTGCTCTAAACTGGCAGGGTCCACAAGAGGGACAGAGCTCTCAAGGTCTCAGGCCTGGTAAGAGACCCCATGTCCCAGAGGAGTACCCCAAGTCTTTGCTTCAAAGTACCAGAGGACAAGGAACCCCGCTTTAAGCTTGAGGGAGTACCCCTTATCCCCAGTCTCCACTTCAAACTGTCAGGGCTGCAGGGCTAGAGGCCTCAGGCTTAACTAGGGGCTATCGCCAACAACTCGGAGCTCACCCAGACCCTGTTCCAATCTGGCACAGCCAACCAGGTGATGGGGTTCCACAGACCCCAGGCCTGAGGAGGCCAGTCACTCAGTGCACCCCAGGCGCCCCCAGTGCCAGCTCCTAACCGGCAGGGCACGAAATAACACGGGGTTTGGGAGGCTTCAGGCCCGGGGGTCCCTCACTTCAATGCCCCACGGGGTACCCCAGTCGGCTACAGCCAGGCAGCGCACCTCATGCAGCGCAAGGAGCTGGGCTGGCTCCGGGAGGGGTAGAACGCCGCGCAACGGCCCTCCCTCCGTCTGCCCGTCAGTCCCCAGATCCCTCTGTCCGCTGTACCCCTGGCTCTGACCACCCTGAGTCTGGTGGTGGGAGCGGGACGGGCCTAGGCCCACGCCCAGCCCCGGTTCCCGCCTGCCCTCCTCCCTCGCCACCCCACCCACCCCCCCAACCCCCCTCCAGTGCTCGGCTTCGTTTCGTCACCGGATCCCCTGGAATGGGGGACGCGGGCGCGAAATACGAACCCAGCCACCGGCAGCTCCCTCCCCACGTGCGCTCGGCCCGTGGAGTATAGGGCAGCCCGAGGAGGGGGCGACTCACCTTTGCCCTCCATGGCGTGCACGAAATCCCCCTGGTACAGCTGGCTGCGCAGCTTCTCCTCCAGACTGAAGCCGCGGACGCTAACTATCTCCTCCACGTCCGACAGGTCCTCGTTCTCGTCGTATCTCTGGCGGTCAATCGGACGCTGCGAGGACCCAAACCAGATAGCCCGGGACGTTATTGGGGGAACTGAGGGTTGCCTCTCACCCTTGGGCCCAGCTCGAACAGGTGCAGAAGCTGCGCGCCCCCTGCACCCCACCACTGTGACCTGAGCAACTTTGCGCAAATGCCAAAGATGCTGAAAATGGGGATAACGAGAGGGGTCCGCACCCCCAGGATCTGCCTGCGCCCTATACAGGGCACTCCCCTCCTGAGTCTTTGGAGGCCATGAAAGGGACATCGGGGGGCTTTCCCTTGCCTCCACCCCCGAGAGGTGTTGAGTTTTTCCCACTCGGCCGGGAACCTGGTTATGTAACCCGCGAAGGGGGCTCCGCGGACAAGCTGGCGGGGCATTTGTAGGCCCCGGCAGGAGCCGCCGCAGCTCTCGGCTCGGCGGTAACAGCAGCCCTGGCGGCCGCGGCGGCAGAGCCGGGAAGCCGGAACCGGAGGCCGGCGGCATTTCTAAGACTGGAGCTGCCCCCGACCTACCGGGGAAGCTGGAAAGCTGAAATGGAAGGGCTGAGACCCCAGCCGCCCCCGCCGACCGCCCGCCAGTGTAAGAAGAAGAGGTGGGAGGGGGGGTTCGGGGCGTGGGAGGGGGAGAGGCAGACCGCCCGCCACAAAGCTCCCATCCGAGACCCCAAAACGCACCAGCAGCTGCCTCATCTCCCCACGAGCGCGCGCGCACACTCACTTCCTAAGGAGACTCCCCCGCCACTCCCCGCATCCCCTGCCTCCTCCCTCCACCGCCCAGCGCTCGGCCCCGCAGCCCCCCAGATTCCGGGTGAGCCCCGAGACCGCTCAGCCCCCTTCCAAGCCTTTCCCGGCTACCACCTCCCCACTTAAGTGTCTGAGACTCTGAGCCTCACAAGGGACTGAGGAGTAAGCTGCTGGCTTCCTTTTGCATGCAATTTATTATATTTTTTTCCGGCCCTCTTGAAAAATACAGAAAAGGAAAGAACAGGCAGCAAGAAACAACAAAAAAAATAGATCTATCATATACCAGATACAGATTTGGAAAAAAAAAAAAAAAGCTACACACCAATCTTCTTCCAGAGTCTTTCTCTGCCTCCATTTTTTTAGGAGAGTTCACCAATTAATTGTCAACACTCCTGCCCCCTGCATTTTGGCGGAGGGGGGAAGGAGAGAAGACCAAAGAAAACAAACCAAAAAAATAAATAAATAAAGCAAGCCAGAGCCGAGATCTACAAAGTTTTGCACCAACACTTAAGCAGATCCGTTTGCAAAGTCCTAGGAAACCATTTTCAGCAGTTGTGGGGGGGAGGCGTCGACGTCATAATCCCCGGAACGTAAACATTGTTGCCGACCGCGCTCAGAGCCCGCGGCCCGGCTAGTGGGGGGTGGGGGGGGCACTCGGCCCGGGACCGGGGTGGGGGCGGGGGCGGCGGCCGGAGGAGGTGTGGGGCGGGGAGGGCGCCCGGGAGGCACCGGGCGCCGTTAGCGCCCTGGCATCGCTGTTTTGTTGTTGGGTCACGAGTGCGCCTCTGCACGCAGGCGCCGCCGCCGCCCGGGAGTTGTGTGCAGAGCTGACTTTTGGAGGGCTGAGTTGCAGGCAGCGGGCGCATCCCGGAGATGGCGGGGCAGGGAGAGGGAAGGAGGAGGGGGTGGGGAGGAAGGTGCAGATTTGCACGGCTGGCCTCAGCGGGAGGCGCGGAAATGCAAGCCGAGCATGCTGGCGTGAAAGCCCCGGGGTTTGGCACCCCCAGAAAACGACCCTCCTGCTCAATCCCTGTCCCTATGGCCCACAGACCCCACGAGCTACTGCTCTTCCTCTTCCTTCAGCCACCTCACCCATTACCTACGGGGCCCACCCAAATTCAAAGCATTTTGTATATATATATTTTTTCTTTACTGCTGCATGTCTTTTCTTTTTCTTTTCTTTTTTTTTTTTTTTCCAGGGGGCGATCCTCCCAGATTCCCATATGCGGACCTACCGTAGGGAGGAGGGATTTGGGGGCTCAGGAAGAAATTAGCGTAGCTCCATTCCTGTATGGACTGCTTAACTTTTAAACTCCGGGACTCAAAGATATGGATACACACACACACACACACACACATACACACACACACAAGTACAGGAAATACAGCCAGACCACAGACTTCAGATCCGAGCTGACCGGAAGACGTTGCCTTTCATTCATTCATTCTGCCCGCGTCTGTGGAGTCCTGTGCTAAGCGATGAGCCCTGGAACAGAAGTTGGACATTTTTTAAAGGTCTCTGCTCGCCAAGAGGAGGAAATAGATGCTTAAGAGTGAAATACCGAGAGAATTGGATCTGGCGCCTCCTAACGCAGCTGGCAAACAGGCGGAGGGTAAGCCCTTATCGGCGGTTAATAAGAGAAAAGTGGGCAGAAAGATGCCAGGCGCTCATGGACGGGACGTGGGGAACTCTGGGCGCCCCATGATTACTCCTATAGGGCTTCCTGGTGGAGGTATGGGCACCCTGTGTACATACATGGAGTAGCTCTGGGTATGTTTCCCTGTCCACATACTTAATTCACTGTGACCATTCCCCAAAACGAATCCTCAATGTGTTGGCTTGTAATTCCATCACGAACAATCAGGTCGACTTTGGTTGTGAGAAAAGCCGGCCCTGACATTCCTGTAGCCCAGCTAGGCCTGATCTTGGGTGTAAAGATCACAGTGAGATGACATGGCACTGGGACTACAATAAAGGAAGGTTATAGCAGGCTTTTTCTTTTCATTTTATTTCTGCCATTAACCCTGTGGGATAGTTGGAGCACGCCATTGTGCAGCTAGGGAAACTGAGGCTCATAGAAGCTATGAATCTGGATGATTGCACTGCCCTCATGTTGTCCCCACATCAACACGGCAATCAGACAGATATGCGGAGAGGAAGTGGCTTCCCCATCAGAGATTAGATGTGAACCATCAGCTACGTATTGGTCACCCAATGAGACACCTTCCCCCACTCACCTTAAAGTTTCCTGTCCTGTCTTTTTGTCTTCTCCCTGCACCTTCACCAAAGACTACTCTTACAAGTTTGTTTTCATCCAAGTCCACGAGCTGGCAAACCTCAAAAACTATTTTGAGGAACCAGGGACCATTTTATTCATTTCTCTCTCACAAGAACCCTTTAAGGGAAATAATCTCGTTATTCCTCATTTTGCAAACGAGGAAACTACAACTCAGAAAGGCAAAGCTTATAAGGTGGGTTGCTGGGGCTCAAACCAGAGCCTGGTTAGGATATTATATGCTTCTTTTTCAGATACTGACCATATTTACTTTTCCCACATAATTAAATAAACATGTTCAAAGGAGGACGCATGGCCCGGGAGGGTCCTGGAAAGTGACTTAAGTGGGATAAAGGAAAACTGTGAAATAAATGCTTAATCTTAATTTTTTCCTCCTAGAGACCCTTCTCTTTCCTCATGTGGCCTCATGGTGCCCCCAAAAGCTGGTGTCAAGAAAATACCTGATGACAGCCACCTTAGGGTAAAACAGTTAAGTCTATATATCACTCCGATGGGGAGTTCCTGGCCTGTCACAGTGGGAAGGGGTAGAGTAGTCACCTAATTTAATCCCCTCTCTTTACAAACCTCAAGGAAACCACAGACCAGAGAGAAGAATGGGCCAGCCAGGGTTTGTTCCCCTCTGACTCCCCCAGAATGCCTACCCTGCCGCCTGGTCCTAAGTGGTCACTCAATAAATGTTGGGCCCTTGATGGATCACCTTCCCCAGCGATATTTGCATTTTCCCTTTATCAGTAATTGGCAGATGAAAGGCTTTGTCCTCCTGTTGAAAGAATTCCAGGCATTTGCTCAAAGTGGGGGAGGAGGTTATTTTGGGCCAAAGGGGGAAGGGCCAAGACCCTAGAGCTCTTGGTGTTGGCTAATTGTCCCAGAGGAGCAGGCAGTAGGTGAGAAAGGGAAGGGAAGGTTAAGGTAATTCTCCAAGAGAGCTACTTTTTCTTGCAGGAAGAAAGACCAGGGCAGCTGTATTGGAAACATCATCATAATGACTTTCTGGACCCTCCTGCTCTTTCTTACAAAAGGCCCAGTCAAATCCTGACTGTGTTAGTCCCTTTCATTCATTTCTTCATTCACCAAAGGTTGATTGAGCAGCTCTGTGCTTTAAGACAGTCTAAAATAGGGGTGTCCAAACTTTTTTCAACGTTTTTCACCAAGGGCCATATGCGGTAAAATACACAAACAGCCGGGCCATTCACTCGAGGTGAAGTACGTATTGCCTCACCTGGTTTATTTAAGTAAACTAAATATATTTTTGGAATTTGCTACGGGCCAATTAACAATGGATCATGGGCCGCAGTTGGCCCGCGGGTCGCAATTTGGACACCCCTGGTCTAGAAGAACCTGCTCAGATTGTAGACATACTCCAGGCTGGACAGGGAGTGGACCACTGGCTTCCCAAGGGGGTTAGGATGGGCTGATACTGGATGGAACACTCAGACTTCAGGATTTTCAAACTGTTAGGAACTGAAGCTATTGCAATATTTTTAGATAATGACAATAGCTGCTGGATTTTGAGAGCTTACTATGAGCAAAGACACTCACCATCATTATGTCTGAATCCTCATCCAAGTTCTATGAAGGAGGATGGTCTGTCATGTCCCACTTTTAGACTGAGGCTCAAAGAGAAGTCAGGTTACCTGCCCAAAATTTATAGCTGTGAAATAATAGCAAAGACAGGACTTGAACCCAGTGCTTGTAGGGATCCAGAGCC
Source organism: Rhinolophus sinicus (assembly GCF_036562045.2). Lineage (NCBI taxonomy): Eukaryota > Metazoa > Chordata > Mammalia > Chiroptera > Rhinolophidae > Rhinolophus > Rhinolophus sinicus. Next base: position 34,020,615 of record NC_133765.1, read on the forward strand.
CCCAGGCTTTTACCACAATGCCTCCCTGCATGTCCCTAGAACATGACGGAAATGTTCTCTGTCTGCGCTGCCTAATACAGGAGCCTCTAGCCATATGTGGCTATTGAGCAGTTGAAAGGTGGGTAGTGGGTTTAAGGAACTGAATGTTAAATTTTACTTAATTGTAATTACATTTAAATAGCTCTATGTAACTAGCGTCTATCTGATTGGACAGTGCAACCTTAGAGTGTTTTCCAGAATTTGCCATAACTCACCTACCGGGCTATATATACCTCACGGTCTGATTTGGCACAAGGTCCCCAGAATCAACCTTCTGGAAATATATGTGGAATGAAGGAAGAAAAATGAAGTATTGTAATGATGAGGTGAGGGAACGGGGTCGGACAGCTGCACAGGTTTCCCAGAAGGAGCCATCTGGGACAATGTGAATGTTTGCAGTGTTAGCCCTTCCACCACTCACTGCGAGTGCCTGCCAAGGGCATGGCACTGTAGGCATCCGGTGATGCCAGCTGGATAAAAGATTGTCCCAGCTGCCCAGGTCCTGTCTGACAAACTCCTCAAGGACAGGTAAGTGGTGACGGGGCAGGAAGCCTTACAAATGGATAACTACTTCCTGCTATATGTCTGTCCCGCTGATAGACGCAAATACAAAGATGCAATCTATTGTAGCCTTGTTTGCAACAGAAAACTATGGACAACGATCTAAAAGTTAGGGAACTGATTAAATAATTCTTGGACCATTTGTCTGCCCAATGAAATGCTATTAAGTCATTGAAAAAATAAGGTAGCTCTATATGTACTGATGTGGAATGATTTCATATCCTTAAAACAAAGCAAGGTGAAGAATACTAATTCCAAAATTGTGCTGACCACTTATGTTAAACAAGGGGATATATCGATATCTACATATGTATTTTTATATGCATAGAATTTTCATGGAAAGAAATACAGTCAAAAGTAGAAAAGAACCTAAAAAAGAGAAGAAAATCTAATCTTTGGTAGTGTGACATTTTTACATGTTTCCTGATTTTGAACCTGATAGACTTATTTCATTTTATATGCTGTAGTACATTTGGGATTTTCTATGATGGAGATGTATTACCTATTCAAAAATTAGTTTCATTTTATTCATCTTTTTTGAGGCTCTAAAGGTCAAAATCAGGCATGTCTAAAACAAATAAATATTGTTTAGGTATATGTATAAGTGGTAAAACAGAAATAAAAGCAAAAGAGTGATTAAAACAAAATGCAGGAAAAGACTCAACTCTGGAGCTAGAGGATGTGAACAGCCAGAGGTACTGGTTAATTTTCTTTCTGAATCTATACGGTGGGCACCCAAATACAATTCTTGAAACTGTACTTCAATATTTTAGAAATTCTATTGCAATTATAAAAGTCTACAATTTAAAACTTGTTTTAAAGTTGCTCTGTCTTTGTCCCCCACCCCACCTCACTCAAGTTTCTCCCCTCCACACACCCCCAGCCCAGAAAGTCGTTAGCAAGTCTCTTGGGTATCCTCTCAGAAATAGTTTATGCATTTACAAACATCTACATATATTTTCTTTTATTATTGTGTCACACAAATCTACACACTGTCCTATCCCTCCCTTTTTCATTTAATATGGTCTTGGAGATCGGTCCATATACTATTTGTAGTACAGCCTCATTCTAAAATATTATTTAACGATGAGGTAAATTTGAATGTTGTGATACAGAAGAATTTCAGGACTGGTTAAGAAACAAAAAGGAAGTCACAAAATAACGTATATGTTATGATTCCATTTATCTTAAAACAAACTACATATACATAATGTCTAGATACAAAACAAAGAAAAACTTGAATGGAGCAGCAAATCATTGTTCCTTCTGAGGAGGGAGAAAATTTTTTAGAGGGTTTTATAGACTACTTAAATATTATTTGCATTTTTAACAATCTTTGTGCCCTTTTAAATGTATCAAATATTTCAAATATAAAGACAGAGAAAATAAATATAACCAAAAAATACAGGAAAGACTTGTGTATTGAGCACCTAGTTTTGATAAACTGTAGTTTTGCCATATTTTGTGTTACTTTTGCAATTAAAAAAATACTTTGGGGGACAACAGACCCACTACTTCTGTTAAAAGTGACCAGAGTCCCCAAAACCCCTTTTGTTTTTCTTTCTATTCCTCAGTCCCTTGTAGAGTGAAGTATCAGAATAAGAGCAGACTTACACATAGCTTTGGTCATTTGGGGAAGACTCAAGTTTATGTCTAGAGGTCTGCATTTTCTAGTATCTCTTTTACTTTGTCAGCATTGGAAGGAAACTTGAAAATAACAGGTGAGTTTATTAAGGGGTTAACATCAGGCAAGTCATAAAAGTTCAAAGATACTTTCAAAACTTGCATCTTTGGATTGATGGACAAGTGTGTCAACCAATGGAAATCAAGACCCAACCATTACTTCATCATGCTAAATAATCATTGGTTGCCAATCCCCAAGGGCCAGAGGAGCAGGGCTGGCAGTTAACCCTTTCAGGGATGGCCATGCCCTTTAATTTTATTTTGAAAGACGAAGTAAGGACGGATGAAAAGCCTAGAAAGGTCCCCAGATCTTTAAGTGCCACCTTTGGATCTCCCCACAGAAGGCAGAATTTCGCCTGGCAAAGGAACACCCAGCAACAAATTTCCTGGAGAAAAGTTTCGGATTTTTAAAAATGGGGAATCAACTGACCTTGCTTAGTAAGAGGAGAGGGGAGAAGTTTGATTCACTTTTTGTGCTGTCAGAACAGAGTCCAGGATTGGAGACGATCCCATTAATCTTGCAGAACCATCAGTCACTGAGAGGATTGAATTGCATTTCCTGCCCAAAGATGTAGAGACAGATGACCTTTGCCGCAGCCCTCAGACCCCCAGTTCACAGCTGGAGAGAGGATGTGTCAGCATTTACTTTCGGGTCTCACCATGCCCTTTGTTCAAAATTCAAACTCTTTGTGTTCAGGCTGCTGCAGTTTTTGTAGTTGTTGATGCTGCTGATTTTTTTTTTTTAAACCTCCCACGTCTTGCAACTTCTGAGAAACAAACTCTCTATTTGGCAGAAGATAATATCTGGAGGTGCCCCAGAGAGGGAACCAGAATAGACACGGGGGAATTGCGGGGGAATTTTAAGAGAAGGCCGTTGGGCCTTTTGGCTTTCATTCTTGCCCCTTCCTGGGCTCCCTGAATGCTGCAGGCTGAACTGGACAGAGCCAGAAGTCCAGCGAAACTAATACTAATGCCTCATGTTTACATGGCTCTATTACAAAAAAGCTTTTACATGCATTACCTCATGTAAAAAGAACTGCTAGAACAGAAGCATTTACATAAAGGAACACTCTAAATCCCCGAGTATGACCTTGGACGAGGGGCAGTCATCCCATCTGTAAAATGGGAGTCATATTATCGAAGGTATCAGAGTTCTATGAGGATTGAATGAGCCAATGTTGTATAACAGGGTGGTCAGTAAATGATGTGTCTTCATTCAAATGAAGTCGACCTCCTGGATGTCATAACCCTAACGAGATGCAGATTGGGGAAATTCAGTTGTCCCCCAAGGGGAAGAATGAGGCTGGGGGGAAGGCTGCCTGAGATGGGTGCAACAGCCCTGCGTTTCTCTCCAACATCCTTTCCCCAAAGGGCTACCTCAAAGTCTGAACAGGCTGAACTATTTTGAGTTCCTTGAATAAACCTGCTTTGTCTCCTCCAGGCCTTTGCATATGCTGATCCCTCCCTCCAGAGCCCCGTCTCCTGCCAGCCCTCTTCTCAAGGACTCTTATCCTCCTGGAACCAGCATAGGTATCTTCTCGTTCCAGCCCTCTCAGAATGCTTGTCGCATTAGCTTATGGTTGCCTGTGCTCTCACCAGTCTGTGAGCCCTAGGAGGGCAGGGACCCTGCCTGTCTCATTCAGTGCCAGCAACTACTGTTGAGTGGAAGTCCAGCCCCCAAGTCTTGCCGTGCCTCCCCTAGTCCCCAAATTCCTCTTCCAGAAATCTAGGAATAATGGTGCTGAGATGTTTTTTCTTAACAGGCCATACACCCTTAACCTTCCTTGAAATGGCATTCATTAATTCATCAGTTATTTGTTGAAAGCCGCCTAAATTCAAACACAGGAAACCCTCTTCGTCCCACAGCACCTGTTCAGGGCAGAGAGCGGGCCTTTTGCCCTAGTGAGGCCAGGACGTTCCCAAACAAAATGGACAGTTGGCTCTTGACCCCAGTCTGAAGAGAGAAATCACTGAGACCACCCCTTGGAAACTGAACAAGTGAGTTTGCCCAGTTTACCCAAGCACAAAACCCTTTCTCATTCAGAAAACTTTTCACAATTATTATAAAATACTCATGTGTTAATAGTCTGATGTCTGTCTCTCTCATTAAAAGGAAAAGGCCCAGAGGAGACTGACCTTGGTCTTCTTCATTGCTTATCCTCAGCCCCTAGGGCCTGGCTTATAAAATATACTCAACAAACGTTTGTTGAATGAATGAATTCCTCAGACTCCAAAATATATCTGTTTTCAGCTTGATGAACTAAACCTTTAAAAGTGTACCTCTTTAAAGAAATGCAAATGTTCTAAGAGGCCCTCCTGAAGTGCAACAGACCAGGTGGTGTGCCTGAGGGATGGGTTTGCTCTCCACCTTTGCAGCCCCAACGCCCAGGCTCTCCTCCACTCTATTCCACACTGCCCCTCCCCCCCTTCATGAGTTCTGCTGGGCAGAAACTGAGTCGCAGGGCCACCTGGGGCAGGGGACCAGCTGTCAGCGCCCCAGAACCCCATCTGGGAGGGCGCTTGCAGCCCTTGCTGGGTGGGGGAGGGGTGGCCGCTATTTGCATATGAGTGTGGCTTCCCCAGGGCGGGGCCCGGGCTTATCACTTGGTCACTAGCCACTTTCTCTCGGCCTGATGGCCCGGAGGCAGGTCATCAAGGCCGAAAGGGACAAGGCTTAGAGCTGGCTGTGGGGGCAGGGCAGGGACTGGAGGGCCAGTGAATCACCAACAGCCCCAGGCCCTAGGCAGCCTTAGTCCTCTGCTCCTATCTCTGGAATCAATTCCTCCGCCTGAGCCTGGACTCCAGCCTCAGCATTTCCCATAGGCGATCACGCCTAATGGCCCCTGGGTACAGCGTAGACACTTCCGTATAGCTGTAGGTGTGTTCCACTCACCTGGGTCAACTTACTTGTCTGTCAAATCTTAAACTCATGGAAGAAAGTTTGATGCTCCTTCTGTCTCCACAATCCTAGACACCTGGTAGGAACACAGCAAAGAGGAATGAGCGGGATGGAATCCTCAGTCCTTCCAGAGTCGACTTCTCAGCCTGTGAGCTGTGTGCCTGTGAGGAAGTGACTTCACCTCTCTGAATCTCATTATCAATGGCAAAAGAGAACAGATTGTTAGGAGGATAAAATAAGATCACAGAAACCCCAGTCATCAAGCTCCGTATTTCCTTGTTCTGCTTTCATTTTTCTCTGTAGCACTGATCACCATCTACCAAAATAATATTTTATTTGTTTTGTTTTGTTTTTTTTCTCGTCCCACTAGGATGTCAGTTCCCCAAAGCAGGGGTTTTATTCTGTTTTGTTCACCACTGAACCCCGTGTTCCTCGAACACAGCTTGGCACATGGTAGGTTCTCAGTAATGCTGCTGAATAAATGCATGGATGGGTGCAAAGTGATTAGGACCCAACAAATGCCCCATAGTGGTAGATACCATTAATTTACCATTGTGATTACAAACTCAGTCTCTGGAATCTGAAAGCAGTGTAATTTGGGCAGGAGAAATTTAGCATCATGATAGAAGGTTAGGCGCCTTGGCTGGGACATCCTGTCAGCACCATTTCCTCGCTGTGTGCTCTGGAACAAGTGACTATTTACTCATCTGTAAAGGCTGTTTACTCATCTGTAAAATGGAGGTAATAATAGTACCTCCTTGATAGATTGTGAGGGTAGGATGAGATGGTACATAGAAAGCCCTTAGAGTGCCAGGCACATAATAAGTGCTCAATAAACAATAGCCATCACTACTCATTATAGCAATGCTCAGACTAGAGGTGACTTCTGAGTCCATTCAACAGTTGCTAAGCACTTCAAACACGTCAGGGTCCAGTGAGCTCAGTAATGTTTATTGACCTTTATCTATGAGTTCCTCAAAGAAAGAGATTGTGTTTACATGGTCATGATCTTGGCCCCCAGTAAATGCTAATTAATGTCAAAACATGCTGGGATTGGGTGACCAGTTAGCTCAGTCGGTTAGAGTGCGGTGCAAATAACACCAAGGTTGCCAGTTCAATCCCCACATGGGCCACTGTGAGCTGTGCCCTCCTGAAAAAATTTAAAAATTAAAAAAAAAAAATGCTGGAAAAGGTACACACTGAACTCAAATATGAGTAAGAACATAGAATAGCTATTAGAATAATAATATCAATTGCCTACTATGTGCCAGGCACAGTGTTGGGTGCTGGCGATATGGCAGTAAACTTCAACGATTATGGAGGTCACTACTTTCAGGCTGGTGCAACTTAGCGGAGTTGCCAGACTTTGTTCCAATAGTTGTACAGGTAGATGAAGCACTGCACCTGATGGTATGACAACAGGGAGGTATATGAGGTCATGAGATACATAACATGGGCAGGGGGGAGGGGATGACCTGGCCTGGGGCTGAGGAGGAAGTCATGAAGCTGTCCCAAGGAAGTTAGGCACTGCGCTGAGCTCTGTGGAAAGAGGGGGGCCGAGCTAGGCTGAGTATGGGGAAGTGTTCTCAGCAGAACAAAATAGCAGATGCAAACGCCTTGTGCTGGGGAGCCCATGTGCTAATGGAACTGAAAGAAGGCTCGTGTGACTGAACCTAGTCAGATGAGGGTAGGGGCCAGATGTGAAAGAAACTGGAAAAATAAGTAGGCACTTGGGGAATTCATTGGGCAATACCTGCTAAAGCTGAAGGAGTGTCAACCTACGATCCAGCAGGCCCACTGCTAGGAACAGTCTAGAGAAACAGAAACAAGTGCCCCAGGAAGCACGAACAAGGATACGGCCCTAGACACACTGTGTGCAATCTCAAAAACTTGGAAGAACTCCAAGGTTCGTCAACAGGAGAGTGGACACATTGCAGTGTCTTTCTTGGGTTCCCCAGAAAGCAGATCTGAGTCAGAAGTTTGTGCAGTACTTTGTTGGGGATCGTAGTGCCAAGGAAGCAAGAGGGAGGAAAAGTGGGCGTGAGGCAGGACAAGGGGGTGAGTCAATATGAGGGTGCTCAGGAGAGGCCTTGTTTACTATGGATTCTTAGGATAGTTCTGGGGTGGGAGGAGAAGAAGGGAGAAGAATGATCTACCGGCTCCCTGTCAAAGGTTTGCCCCGTATGTAAGCACCTGGGAGGTTCCTCAGTGTGGCACACCTCAGCCACACAGAGAAACCCCAGAGAGAGGCCAATTGGTTAGAGCCCACACAGGATGTTGTCATAGTAATGGTCAGGATGGAACAAGTGGCCAAGGGAGATGACCTAAGAAGAGGAGGCTGAGAGGACCTGAAGAAGTCCGGGATATGGATGTTGCGAGGTGGAAAACTATAGAGCAGTGAAAAAGAATACAGCGCCATGCATCCACATGGATGACTGACCAAAAAATGTCGAACTGAAATGCAACAAGTTGCAGGAGTAGGTGCACAGTAAAGTTTATTTATATAAAGTTCAAAAACAGGGCAAAGAAAACAGTATATATGTAGTAAAGCAATGGGACAAATAAGGGATAAATCCAAAACTTCTGGGGAGTTAGGAGGAGACTGGGATGGAGCCACGGAGAATTTCAAAGAAAGGTGCTGATAATGGTTTTTTGCTGTTGTATTAAATATGAAATGTTGCACAATTTTGCATGTTACCCCTGTGCATTGGGCCATGATAATCTCTGTTTTGTTCCAATTTTAGTAAATGTACTGCTGAATTGAGCACTATTTTTTTCAATTGTGGCCAAATATATAGAGGATGCCAAAAAAATGTATACACATTTTAAGAAAGGAAAATTGTATTAAAATTGTAATACTCAACATATACCGATAACAAAAGATGAATACAAGTCACGTTTGACTTCTGCAATGACAAGAGGGGCTCAAAGTGGTTCCGATCAGCATCCAGACACTTCTGATGACGGCGAACTACTGCTTGAGCAACGTTGACCGAAGTGTCCACTAGCATACATTTTTTTTGGCAGCCCCCGGTATATAAGGCAGGATTTACCATTTTAACCATTTTTTAGGTCTATAGTTTAGTGGCATTAAGTACATTCACATTGTTGTACAACCATAACCACCATCCAACTCTAGAACTTTCTCATCATCCCTGTCTTAGCGTGGGCTACTATAACAATATAACAAAATAGACTAGGGGGCTTAAACAACAGACATTTATTTCTCACAGTTCTGGACGCTGGGAAGTCCAAGGTCAAGGTGCCCGCAGATTCCGTTCCTGGTGAAGGCTTGGTTTGTAGACAGATGCCTTATCCCTGTGTGCTCACATGGCCTTTCCTGGGGGTGTGTACAAAGAGCTCTCTCGCGCTCTCTCTCTCCCCCTCCCTCCCTCCCTCTCTCTCTTTCTCTCTTATAAGGGCACTAATCCCCTCCTAAGGGTGCCACTGTCAAGGCCTAATGTAAACCTAATCATCTCCCCGAGACTCCACCTCCAAATACCATCACACTGGGGGTTAGGGCCCCAACACATGAATTTGGGGAGGACACAAACATTCAGGCCATAACAATCCCAAACAGAAACTCTGCACCTGATGAGTAAATAACTTCCCAAGAGTCCCCTGGTCACACAACACAATGTACTTAATGCTACCAAACTGTACACTTTGAAATGGTTCAAGTGGTAAATTTGATGTTATATATATTTTACCACAATTAAAAGGGGGGGGGGTTAGGAAGGAAAGTATCAGATCAGGCAAAGCTTTGTGACTATGGTAAGGATTTGAGCCTTTAACAACTTCTGTGCATTGTCTGAATCTTTACAAGACATCCAGGCAAGGGGTTGTACCAAGGAGGGGGACCCAAATCCTTCATTCATAGCTGGGAAAGTCAGGCCACATGGGAGAGGAGTCGTCTGTTGGAGACTTCTGGCTCACCGGCAGCAGGGCGCAGACAACAGACACTGAACACGTGCTGCAGGCAAAGTCCTTCCTGGGTGCCCAGGGGACGGACAGGCAGGTATGTGAGGGGCAAGTCGACCTGACCTTCAAAGAGCTGGTCCCAGGTGAGGAGATAAGAGTCTGGGAAATGTACTTGGCAGTACTAGGTGACAAGGGGCACTGTACTCTGAGCACGCCCACATGAGAGCCGCATCTCTGCCTCTGCGTGTTAGACTTGTTTATTTGCAGGCCACTCCAGAAGGAATACTGGGGCTCCTGGAAGGCATGCATTGATTCAGGCATTTATTGAACTACTATGTATGCAGGTACTGGTTTGAGAAGCTGGTGTACAGTAGATGCTTGTTAAAAGTACACTGCCTAGCATTCAGTAGGCCAGGCCTGGCACACAGTAGGTGTTCAATAAATGTTGAACTCCATGAAGGGAGGACTAGCACAGGGCCTGGCACACAGGAAGTACTCCTGCCATTCTGACCTACCTCCATCCTGAGCCTGGATCCTGGACACTGAAGCCCAGGGACCACCCCAGATGTCCATCTACCCATTCAACAAGCATTTAACGAGGATCTGCTAGGTACCAGTTACTAGGGATGCGAGGTTAACAAGGCAAGGGCGGCTTTATCTCTCTCCTGTGCTCACATTCTAGTGGGAGAGACACTAAATAAGTAAACAAATTTAAAAAAACACGAGGAGGTAATGATAAAGGCTTATGTTGACATTAAGCAAACCCTGGTGGTGTGAGACTGCAGGGAGGGGTGGGCCAGACGGATTAATCAGGGAAAGGCCTCTGTGAGAAGGTGACATTGAGCTAAGGTCTAAAAGGGAAGAAGCAGCTAGCCATGTGATGGTCTGGAGGAAGAGCATTTAGGCAGTGGGAACAGCATGTGTGTGCAGAGGCCTTGAGGACTTGGCCAGTGGGAAGTGAGCAGCTGCTATGCAAATAAGCTGAGGGGAGGCGGGGATCACGGGGTACTTGAGACAGGAAGGGGCTACACCTGGTAAGACCTTCCCTCCATGGGTAAGGAGCTTGGGTTTTATTCTAAGTCAGATGCAAAGCCACTGGAGGGCTTTAAGCAGTGTGGATGGCTGAGTAATGACTCCCTGAAGATGTCCACACCCTAATCCTTGGGACCTGTGAATATGTTACCTCAGATGGCAGAAGGGGCTTTGCAGATGTGATCAAGTCACCATCTTGAGAGGGGGGCACTGTCTTGGATTATCCAGGTGAGCCTGAGGTAATCACAAAGGTCCTTATAAGAGGTGCGCAGGAGGGTCAGAGAGGGAAGGAGATGAGACAATGGAAGCAGAGGTTGGACTGATGAGCTCTGAAGGAGGAGGAAGGGGTCTCAAGCCACTAGAAGCTGAAAAACGCAAGGCAACGGATTAACCCTCAGAGCTTCCAGAAGGAACCAGCCCTGCCATCACCTTACTCTTAGCCCCCCGCCATGACTCACTTTGCACTTCTGACCTCCAGAACTGTAAGAGAACAAATGTGTATTAAGTCACTACATTTGTGATAATTTGTTACAGCAGCAATGGGAAACTAATACAACCAGAGAGGGGACAGGATCAGATTTGTTAAGAGTTTTCTGGCTGCTGTTACAGAACGGCCTGAGAAGGATCAAGAGGAGAAGCAGGATGATGGGGAGCAGGTTAGTGCAGACTTTTCTGGGCAAGTGATGATGGTGGCCTGGACAAGATGGAAGCAGAGATGCTGGAGAGACAAGCTCAGATGTTAGGAAAATGTTAAGGGTTACTGCCATTGACTAGGGTTTCCGATGGATTAGGTGGTGGTGGAGGAAGGGCAAGGTGAAGGAAAGCAAGGACTCAGGGGTGACTCCTAGGGTGATCAGCACCCCAATTTCCCTACTTTCCCCAGGGCCTCACAGAACCCCACATTGCACTTGACAGGTTGTTCCTGGGAGGCTGGGCATTTTTATGTGATTAGGCTGGAACCATTCTTTAGGAAATAAATGCCCTCAGTTAAAAGGCTTTTATAAGCCAGGGCCAGGGATTAAAGGTGGCCTAGGGTCAGGAGACAGCTGAGCGTGGAGACTTTTAATCTAAACCTTAAACGTTTTTATTTTTTCCTCCCTGAACCCAGGGTGTCACTTTAAACACATGTTTGGCAACATCGACTGTTCTATTTTTCTTTTTAATTATACAAAGAGAGAGTCTGGAGACGGCTCAGCCCGGGATGGAGGAGGCAAGGAAAATTTGGCAGCAGTTGGAAGCAGAGACACCAAATAAAAATTGAGTGGATTTGAAATCCTTTTGAAGGAGCGTGGAGACCAAACTCCCAACTACCCCGCACTTCATGTGGTCAGCCCTGACTCAGGAGTTCTAAAAGAAGACTGAGAGTCACCAGCTTAGAACGGGGAGGGGACAGGGGGGCACGTTTCTAAGATAAAAATATCACCAGCACCAGCACTGCTCCTGTACCGTGAGTTTATCCCCAGGCCTCTGTCCCATTCCCTCCTTTCATCCTCTGAGCAGAAAACAGCTAACTAGATTGTTCCTTCACATTTGCAGGTACTTCCCTACTGTGTGCCAGGCACTGGACTACACCGTTTATCTGTGTTGTATAGTTTTGTGTGTTCAACTATTCTGAGTAGACACTCATAGATACCATTATCCCCAATTTCAGAGAGATTAAATGTAACCCCCACTTACAAGTGTTTGCCCTCAAAGCCATTCCTCGCCCTTCCTCTGCTTTGCTGTTTCACAGAGTGGCCAATCCCTGCAGGCCAATCAACCGGCTCCCTGCATACATTGCCCATTGGGAGGTGGGGGGGGGGGGGGCAGGAGGAAGCTGGGGTATTTCTCCCTCTCTCCAGCAGCAGCTACATTTACTGTGGGACCAGCTTCTATCTGGAGACTCCAGTCCTTCCTGGGTACCAGTAACACGGTGTCCTCCTGCTGTCTCTCCTACCCCAGGGGTGGTAGTGGCCCTCCTGCCGTCGTTAATCTGTAGGTTAGTCACCCTCCCATTTGCCTTCTTCCACACTTCTTCCGTTACCTATGAAGCAATTCTCTGTATAAATTCCTCTATTCTGTTTGACCTACTTGGAGTCTTACTAATACTTTTGTAAATACTCACAGATTAGCTGATTCATTAGATTTGGAATGAGATGATCCCCTTTCACTGAGCACAGAACATCCAACAAGAAGGAAAATAGTAACCACTGTTTCTTGAGCATTGTGCTAATTGCCAGACAAATGTTTTTTCGCAAAATACTCATAACAACCCTTTCTGCCAAGTGTCATTACTATTCCCATTTGACAGGTGGGGCTCAGAGAGGTTGGGTTGCTTGCCCAAAGTGGCATGGTTATAGATCGACAAAGCCAGGATTCAAATCAAGGTGGGCCTAGCTCCAAAGCCCCCTGATAAACGCATTAGACCTCAACTTCCTTGGCTGGCTGAAGACCCTACCTCAACTCACTACAGAGTATTTATGTTGGCTTCCTAGGGCTGCTGTAACAAAGTATCACAAACTGGGTGGCTGAAAACACTAGAAAGTTATTATCTAACAGTTCTGGAGGACTAAGTCTGAAATGAAGGTCTCGGCAAGGCCAGGTTCTGGCTGAAAGCTCTATGAAAGAATCTATTGCCAGCCTCTTTCCTGGCTTCTGAGAGCCTCAGGCATTCCCCAGTTCATCCTGTTTCTCTTCACATCATCTTTTCTTTGGGCGTATCTGTGTGTTCAAATTTCCCCTTTTCATAAGCACACTAGTCATATTGGATTAGAGCTCACCCTAATGACCTCTTTTTAACTTGGGTACCTCTATAAAGACCGTCTCCAAATAGGGTCACATTCTAAGGTGATGGGAGTTAGGACTTGAATGTATCTTTTTGGGGGAACACAATTCAACCCATAATAATCTCTGATCTCAGGTGCTCAGTCCCTACAGTGTGATCTAGTTGGTCCTGTTTTGCTAAGGGAGGATCAGATCTTCCAGGAAGATATTTAACTCTGCTGATACCTCGCCCCTTTAAGAGCTGCAATGATTCCCAAAGCACGTATGTATTGACAAAATTTATCCCAACGTTTCACTCCAAAATATATAGAGAGAGTGATGTAAATCACCTCGTATAGCCAAACCAATTTTGAAAAAGAACAAACTTGAAAGACTTAATCTACATGGCTGCGAGATTTATTTTAAAGCTTGAGTAATCAAGACGGTGTATACTGACAGAGGAATAGACAGAGAGAGCAATGGAATAGAATAGAGTCAAGAAACAGACCCTCGTGTATAGTCACTTGAGTGTTGACAAAAATGTCCATGCATTTCAATGGGGAAACCTATGGATTTCACTCAAAAATCAGTTTGAGGTGGACCATGCAAGTAAACATACAAGTAAAAACACTAAAGATTTTTAAAAATCTATGTTTTAAGGTTTTAAAACATAGGTAAATATCTTCATGACCTTGGGGTTTGGAAGGATTTCTTAGCCAGGACACGAAAAGCAAGTCCCATAAAAGGCCTGGGCATGAAGCCATAGACCCAGCAATGGTTTTTGAGCAGGGGGAAGAGTAAGCCCTACAAGCCCAGGAACTGGGGCGCAGGGAGGCAGACGGGGGTTCCCCTAGACATGATCTCTGAGCTCCAAGTCCAGAGAATCATTTTGAGAACAACATAAACCTTAATTCTGAATTTTGCAACCCGTCCCCTGACCGTATCTGTTTCCAGCTTCCTTCACCCAGTTCTTTGACTGTGAAAGCCTTGTGGATCACTAGCTAAAGCTGCCTCCCAGATGTCCTGTGGAGTTGGCAGCAAGGCTGGGCAGCTGAGAGATTTCATACATTCTATGTGACCCATAGAGGGAGTCATAGGGAGGCTAATGCCAACTCCACAGAAGGACAACTTTTGAACTACTAGGAAAAAACCGATACAGAAATTCATGGCTTCTGGAAGGAACGAACTTCCCATCGTCAGAGGTATACAAGCACAGTGCTGTAAAGGCACGAGCTCAAGAAATGGTGGTTCTTCTTATTAATTTGGGGTTTCAAACCTCAGGGCAGTCAGAGGGGAGGCATGGATGGAGAAAGGGAGCAAATAGGCAAGCGACCAAGATGGGCTCTGACAAAATGCTCGTTTTGAACTGAAGTGAAAGTAGTGACTTCCTCGAGGCCTGATTTGGGCAGGAAGGGGTATGGGGTCCCTCTTCACTTGGGCACCGGCTTTACCCCTCCTAAACATCTGCCTGGGGATGGGTGACTGGGTATTCAAATTCAGGGTCCCTGAATAAAGATCCAACTGAAAGGGCTGTTGCCCTGAATGACCTCGATTTTTGTTCAAAAGGAGTGGGGGTTCAGCGAGGTTAACGTCATACTGCAGCTGAGTGGCCAAGGGGACAGCCAACCTTAACCACAGTAAAGACTAAAAGTACTTAAAAACCCAAGCTCATCTAGGGCGGTAGTTCTCAAACTTTACCGGAAGAACTTGTTAAAACTAAACTGCTTGGATGGGTGTTTGTAGTAACTTGCATTTTAACAAAATACCTTTGGAGATTCTGATGCAGAGGCCGGGGAGACTTTGGTGGTGGTTAAGCCCCAAACTCTGGAGAGCCACCAAATGAGTTTAATGTCCTGTACTACTACCTACCGGCTCTGTCCATTTTTCTTATCTGTAAAACCAGATGGACTGTTGTAAGGAATTTCTGAGTTCAATATAATAAAATAATAAATATATAATTATTTTATATTAGATATAATAAATTATAATAGATACATAATTTAATAAATATATTTTATAGTATGTATTTACTTGTAGTGAATATATACATTATTTATTAAAAAGAGCTTAGAATAGTGCCTGTCATTGCAAGTATTAAAATGTTAATTATTTTTTTCGCCCCATACAATAATGAGCTTGCTACCTATCAAGGCAGCTCATGCCATCTTTGAACAGCCCTGAGTTATGCCCATCGATCACAGTGGGCGGGTTGCAACAGCCCTTTCAATTGGATCTTTATACCTTCATGCGCAGAGTTGATTGAAAAATTCTACTTGGCTTCTTGGGATATAAACCCCAAAATGAAAAGAATACACCTCCCTGGCCACTAGGGGGAGCCACACACGGTGCTTGGAGGCACTGTAGGGGTGGGAAACCAGGGGTCCAATTTCGGATCCTTTTCCATTGGCCTGTTTGGTGTCCTTGGGTAAGGTGCTTTCTCTCTGGGGCCTCAGTTTCTCCATCTGTTAAATAGGCGTTTGGGATGGGGTTGGTGCATCTCTCTGTTCCAGGTGACTTCAACAAAGGTGGGGAAAAGCTAGTAACCACATGCTCAGTCTAGGCCCCAGGGAGGGTAACAAGTTGTTCAGAAGCTTCCCCAAGTCTGGAGAGCACTTTTTTTTTTTTCCTCTGTGCAGATGGTGGCATTCAAACCCCAGAGAATTAGGAGAGGGGGAGGAGCATGATATAGGAGCAGGAGAAAGGAAACCTGGCCCCATCCCCCCAGAGCTCTCTGTTGAGTTGCACCTGCCCCCACCCCCCCATCCTTTTGTTCTACTTAATCAGCAAATCTCTCCTCCCAGCTTCCAGCGTCTTCCCCTTCTAGACCTGCTGGCCTCCCTCAGGCCCCATCAGCCTCCGAATATGTGTACCCAATTCTGAACTGGGGGCTTTTCGGAACCAGGGACATTTCATTATTTTATTCATTGAACATTTTCCATTGGGAGTCTCTGGTGTGTGCGAGACCCTGAGAGACCCTGGGGTGATAGCAAAATGATTTAAACAGACAGGAACTTGGCTCTCAGGACGCTCATGTTGGGGGGGGGCACGGACCAACAGGTCAATACATAAATAAAGTGACTTTAGATACCTTTAGATACTGTGGCGCTCAGAGCTATAAAAGAAATAAAACAGGGTGAAGTGACAGAACGTGAAAGAGGGAAGGTCTCTCTTTGGAGGTGATATTTGAGCTGAGACACAGATGGCAAGTACAAAGGCCACCAAAGAAACAAGTCCAGTGGGGTGAGATTTCAAATTCCAAGTGCTCTACCCTAGTGTTCATAAAAACAGAAAGGCCTCTGGGGAATCCCAGAAAGTTTTTTGGGGGGGAGGGAGGCGGGACTTCAGTTTTATTTCATAATATGGGTGAGTGGAGGGGCGCTCTCTAGTGGTGACAAGAGTTATACTTCACAACTGGCGGACCTGGAACGCCAGTTGCTTGTGACTTGACTCTGGGCTAATGAGCATCACTCACTCCTGTCTCTCCCACACTTATCCATTCAAATATTTACTGAGCACCGCGTATGTACCAAGCAATATTCTAGATACTGGGGGTTGAGTTCGGCAGTGAAGATCGCTGTCCTCCTGGAGCTGATATCCGGAGGGGACATTTCCTAGCCCAGTACTCTACCCCCACCTCACTTCTGCAGTTAAATTGGCCTCCTAACACTCCAACAGCCAGAGATTGCTGCTTCGGAGTCTTTGCACCTGCTGTTCCCTTCCCCCATAGAAAGCAGGTCGCTAGCTCTTCGCATTGCTAATTCAGGTCTCAGATCAAATATGACCAAGTCAGATATGTGCCCCTCTGTACACGAAAAATAAGATTCCATTGAAAGTTACCATTTTCCTGGACTCCCTCAGCCTAGCATTTAATAGGTGCTCAATAAACACTTGCTGAATGTTGTGTGTTATCCGGTACCGGCCAGTGTAGTTTGTGTCAGATGGTGAACTCTAAGTGAACAAACTGGACAAAATAGACAAAAAATCCCCGCCCAGAGCATTAAAATTGAAGCCCGGCCCACCCCCTTTACCCTGCCTTATTTTTGTCTATACATTTATCACCTCTAAACTATTATAATTTACTCCTTGGTGTTTGTGTCTCAGGGCGGGGGATTTTGTCCGTCTGGTTCACTATCTTACCCTCGGCGCCTAGAAGTGTTGCACCCAGTAGGTGCTCAATAAATACAGAATGAATGAACTCTAAGGTCTTGGCCTTTTCCTTCAGACCTTGAGCTACCTTGTTCCAAGGGGTAAACGGGCCTCAGGAAGCGCCCAGAGGTGACCTCAGGCAGCCCGACCAAGGAGTCCGAAATCCGGGAGAAGCGCCATCGAAGCAGCTGCGGAGATGGGAGGCGCCGGGACACGGAGCGTGGCGGGGTTGGGGCGTCTGGGGCACTTCCAGGAAGAGGCGCGGACGCCGGCAGCGTCGCGCCAGGGTTTGTGGGTGGTGCCGTCGAAGGAGGCGGGTCACATGACTCGCGCCGGCACCACCCACCCCTCGTGGGGCGGGGTGCTAGGGTGGGCGGGGCGCATGCAAATAAACCTGAGGCGGCGGCCAATCGCGGCGCGCGCCGAGGGTTCTGGCCGGGGGATCCGGGACGCTGGCTCGCGCGCAGGCTCGCGTCGCTGCCGCCCGGGTTTTTGCAAGCGGTTCTGCTGGCCTGTGAGCCGAGGCTGCAGCTGCTGCCTCGACCTCCTCTTAGTCCTTCGCGGCTGGTCGCGTTAGGCCCGGCCCGCACGAGCGGCAGGCGGCGGCTGCCTCAGGCGGAGGCGGAGGTGCGGCGGGGAGTGGGGGCCGCTGCCTCCTCGGGCGCCCGGGCGGGCCCGCGCCTTTGCAGCGTGCTCCATGCATCCGGAGCCCGCCCCGCCCCCGAGCAGCAACAGCCCGGAGCTTCCCCTCAGCGGCGGCAGCACCACCAGCGGCAGCCGCCGGAGCCGCCGCCGCAGCGGGGACGGGGAGCCCTCGGGGTCGCCGCCGCCGCCTGCCGTCACCTACCCGGACTGGATCGGTCAGAGTTACTCCGAGGTGATGAGCCTCAACGAGCACTCGATGCAGGCGCTGTCCTGGCGCAAGCTCTACTTGAGTCGCGCCAAGCTCAAAGCCTCCAGCCGGACCTCGGCTCTGCTCTCCGGCTTCGCCATGGTGAGCTTGGGCCGCCCTGCCCTGCCCCCTCTCCTGTCCTGGCCGCTCCCGCCCGCAGCCCCGACGGGGCCCACAGGGGAGCAAGCTAGGCGGGCCGGGGGTGAGGGGAAGAGCTGGGAGAAGGCTGTCGTGGACGCTGGAAGGCGCCAGAGGGGCTTGACGTGAGAAGAGGTGGGCGACGAGTGACACCCGATGTGGGCGATTAGGTGTCATACAAATGTCCGGGGTTGGGGGGGGGGGCTCTGGAACCTTCAGATGGGCAAGCTTGATGCAGCAAGGAGGGAGAAACAGCAGGATCCTTCAAGTAGATTTGTAAGACCACGATCCCACATATGTTTGGGGAAAGAAAGGACATAAAGGGATCTTGCGAGCAGGTGTCAGGAGGTGGGAAAGCGGAGCTAGACCCCAGAGCTGTCTGTCGTGCACCCACGCTTGAGATCAGAGGTATTGGCTGCGTTCTTTTATCACCTAATTGAGGGGATTTCCTGACACCCTTTCTCCTACCACATTTTCCGAGAGCTTCAAGCCTGGGGGTTTGACAGCCACTCCCCACCCTCAGTTTCTTCTCCAGCAACTTGCCACTGAGTCACTGGGTGTGGGGGAGGAGGATGGGACATGTTCCCCGTTGAATGGGCTCTTTCTTGATTTGGGGGGTAGGCCTGGTTTATTCTCCCAGTGCAGGGCTGGTCTGGAGTGAGAAGGGAGCCTCTGAGGGGTGGGGTAAGTGAGGCAGCTGGGTGGGCAGGGAAGTGGCCCTGGGGATGCCTTCAGGCCTGGAATCTTGAAGTCTCCCAGGGCGGGGCACTACAATGCGTGATTATCTGCCGGCTTGAATGGGATCTGCCCACATCCCCACACACACACCCCCACCCTTGCCAAAAAAAAAGGTCTCTAGCTCGGAGTACTCCTGCTTGTCAGTGAGTGAGCTAAGCCCTTAGCTTTGAGGGAGGGAGTGGCTGCACCCTTTGTGTTTTCTTGGGAAGGGAGTATGTCTGGTACTCTCCCTGTGTTCTGCAAACAAGTGGGCCAAGACAGTGGAGCCTGCACTTTTTAGAAGCCCCTGAGCAGACCCAGAACACAGGGGGCCACAGAGCAGAGACCAGGTGATTAGGGGTGGGAAGAGCTCTCCCAGCTCTGCCACTGGCTGCCTATGTGACCTCAGACAAAACTGTCTCTGGGCCTTGACTTCTGAATCGGTAAATGAAGGCTGCTACTCAGAAGTTTCTCAGACTTGAAGAATTATATCGAGGGAGCCTTGAGAAAAGAAGAAAGAAACTGTGTGTGTGTAAGGGAGTGACACTAGTTTTTAGTTTAGGCTGATGTGATGAAATTCTGATGTTTCAATCCCAGATCATAAGAGACCAGTCTCTGCCTTTGCCTGAAGAATGTCTAAGAAGAGCTGGCATTTACCAAGCACTCACTATGCACTAGGCATTGTGTAGGTTTCCTAACTTCCGTACTGACTCCTCAACCACCCTTTGAGGTGATTTTTGTCATGGGACTTTGTCAAGGCCACACAGCTAGTCTGCTGGAGCGGGATTTGAACCCAGGTCAGTTGGCACCCAGAACTCTCTTGGGCACTTTTGTCATTTGTGTGTGTGGAGCTCTGATTGATGCCCAGCCAGGGACATGTTTGGACTAGGCCTTTTAGGAAATGAGAAATAGAGCAGAAAAGTTTCTTTTCAGCAAAATAAAATGTTGCGGTTTGGGGGAGGGGAGTGACACCAGGGATTGTCAGCTCTTCACAGCTGTGCTCTGGGTTTAAGATGGTGGGATGCCTGTTCCCCTTTTACTTGGGGTCATAAATGCATAGCTGCTCAGGCCCCATCCCACTCCAGAAGTGAGGATCCCATGGGTGACACTGTCCTGCCTTCTCTAGTCCTCTCTTCCGAAGAAGCCTGGTCTGCTAATCAAATGTCACCTCCCTCTTCCTCTTGCTAAAAACAGTGAGGGAAGTCTGGAGGCAGGGGTAGCCAGCCGCATTGGGAGGGTCTTGGCTCACCCAGACTGTCTCCTGGGGACCCTTATTTTCCACGGTCGGTGTGGCAAAGGCTTCCTGGCTTCACTGATGGAATCCCCAAAAGTTCGGCCGGCAAGGGCTGAACCCTGTGACAATCTCCATTCTGGGGAAGCAGTTACAAGAGGGTAGCTGTGTTTGTCATGTGCCTGGAAATCTATGGGAGAGATGGGGTTGGGTTGGGGAGGGGGGCTCAGCAGGCAGGTCTGCCTGTGCCTCACCCCACCACAGACACCCAGCCTTGTGAGTGAGCCTCTGAGAGGAAGGGGTGCCACACAGCCCAGCACCATGGAAACAAAGTGAGTGGAGTTTCCTGGACTACTCTCCCTTGTCCTGTGAGTCAGCACTACCAATTTCCTGCCCCCACGACTTCCTAGAGACCTGGAAAACCAGAGGAACTGACACAACCTTTGATCTCTAGGAGCGGGAAAATGAGTGGGATGCCAGACTCACCTGGTCTCCAGGTGTGATTGAGGGAGGGTCTCCCAAGAGCATGGAAGGGATTGAGAAACTCCCCCCTCATGGGTGGAAGGGCCTGACCAGGTGTCCTCATGTGTTGGGGAGATAGGCCGTGGGACCTCAGACAAACGGCTTTACTCTTTAGGGCCAGTTTTTTCATGTGTACAAACAGGACACAACCTGCTATCCCAGGGACTTGTATGTGAGGACTCATTATGAGACCCAGTTGGGCCCATGAAAGGTTGAGGAATTTTCAGGATCTGATGACGTACACCTTAGCTGGACCCTCTATTCTGCAGACAAGATTCCCTCTCCTGCTGGCATTTCTAGAAACAAGGTGCTGTGTCTGAGCTCAGCATCCATACTCCAAACCTGCCAGGGACCCTGGATGTAGTACATGATCAGCATCCTGGAGGTGCTCTTGAGCCAAAGGTACTCTCCAGGGCTATGATTCAGACCACCTGTGCCTCAGTTTACCTCAGTGAGAGGCTGCCAGGCTTGGCCTGACCCTGTCCCCTGCAGGACTGTGGCGAGCACACATGGCAATGTTGGTTTGCTGGGGAGGGCAGGCTGTAACGTTAGCCTAAGCAGAAGATAATTGGGAAGGTCAGCCTGCTGCCGTAAACAAAATGCTTTCCACGACCTGGGATCAATTATTTTTGGATTATCTCCCTCCTCAAGTTCTCGGCCCGCCAGCACCCTTTTGTTCCCAGGTTCCAGAGCGAGTTTAAAAGTTGCTTGGAATTTCTGTGAAAATGAGTTGGAAGGAAGGGCTCAAATCATAAGACATTATTTTGAGCCTTTGTGACGGATTCAGAGTGCAAGGGGCACAGAGATAAGTAAGACATGACTTTTACTACTCATAGTGCTAATTACTAATAGTTATCATTGCTGTTGTTGATTGGGTCCTTGTGAGAGGCTAGACGTTGTGCTTGTGCTAAGTATTGGACTTGTACCTTCTCGTGTGATCGGCACACAACCTGGTGAGGGTTGAATGACTTGCCCGAGGTTACCTGGCTGATAAGCTACAGAGTCCTCTGTCTGTGGTGTCGCCCCACTGCTATGACAGAGGAAGCATCAGAGTGCTGGGAGGCTTGGGTATGCTCAAGCAAAGTAAGAACAGGGACTCTGGAGCCAGACATCTTGGGTTCAAATCCTGGCTCTTCCACATAGTGGGGAAGACAGTTAATGTCTCTGGGCCTCAGTTTCCTTATCTGTGGGGATAATAGCAATACCAACTTCATTCATTGTACAGATAGTCCCCGACTTAAAAGGTTTGACGTAACGGATTTTTTGTCTTTATGATGGTGTGAAAGTGGTATACATGATAAATTACATGAGATATTCAACTCTTTATTATAAAACAGGCTTTATGTTAGATGGTTTTGATCCATGTAGGCTAATGTCAGTGATCTGAGACTACGTTTAAGGTAGGCAAGGCTAAGCTATGATGTTCAGTAGTTAAGTTGTATTAAATGCATTTTTGACTTACGATATTTTCAACTTACAGTCGTTTTATTGGGATGTAACCCCATCAGAAATCAAGGGGCATCTGTATTTGCAAAGCACTTAGAATATACCTGGCCCAGGTATCCAGGAATCTCATTCACTCCTGTTCCCATGGTGTTGGGGCTACTTTTATAAGACTTCACTGATTTAGAAGAATGATTCCAGCTAAGCCTTGAGGGTGGTAGAGTTAGGGCTTGGGGTAGAGTTAGGGCTTGGGGAAGAGTCCTCTGGTCAGAGGAAGTGTCAGGGACAATTAGTTACAAAGATGAGAAATGATAGGGTCTCGGGGAAAGGCAGAGGGGCTGGTACGGTTGGAGTTGAGGGTGTGTAGGAAGTTGTAGAGAAAGATGAATCTGGCCAGGCAAGATGGTGCAGGGCCTTGGCTGGCTGTTAGGAAGTTTGAACTCTTGTACAGGCACTGGGGAGCCATGGATGGTTTTGGAGCGGAGGAGTCACATGATGAGTTCTAGAATAATGTTGATGATGTTACTATTTACTGAACACCAGGCATGTGCCTTTTTCTTTCACGCTAATTTAATCCTCAGCTCTACAGGTATGTACATAGATAGGAACACGAAGCCTCAGAGGTTATAATTACCCAGCTAGTAGAATGCAGGCCCTGGTCTGTCTGACTTGGAGCCTTTCTACTCAACTACCCTCTCTCACGTCCCCTGTAGCTGGTTGATAACTGGGCCTTTGAAGTCTTCCAGATGTCCAGTTTGGGGCTGTGCAGAAATGGAATTTTGCTGAATGCCCCAAGGGGACGGCGCTCCTTGCCTAGCTGAGAAGCCTTTTGTAAAACTTCACAAGTGCCTGTGGCACATTTCTGGAATTTTCAGTTGGGATCTGTAATGAGCTCTGCTGGTTGCTGGGTCCAGGGCTCGTAAAGAACTCTAGGGCTTCCCAACGGGGCACTATGGTTATCAGTGTGGTGAGGGGTTCCCTTGAAGAAATAAAAGTGAGAAAGTTTAGACAGAAGCCAGCCGGTTTTTCTCTGGTGGGACTTCTGGGGGCCTCTAATGCACTCTCCAGAAGTGATGTCTCAAACTGATGGGACCACAGACTCTTTTCTTCAGAAGAGACTCTCCTGGGACTGTGATGTGACAGATCTCTTTGGGAGCCTTGGTCTAACCCAGGAATCAGCCAACTTTTTCTGTAAAGGGCCAGAGAGGAAATATTTTTGGCTTTGCAGCCCATGAGATCTTGGTGCTGGTTACTCAACTTGGCCATTTTAGCTCAGATGATAGGTAAGTGAGTGGGCGTGGCTATATGCCAACAAAACTACAAAAACTGTAGTCTGCAGGCCACAGTTTGCCGACCCCTGGTCTAAATGGTGGTCTCCAAACTTGAGTGCACACGCCTCTCAAAAAATTGCTAGCCTCAGTATTTGTATGCTTACGTATACGAATATGTATGCATATTATGTGCATTATACATTCATCTTAGGTATGCTTATGTACGTGTGCTCTAATAAAACCGTGTGTATGAAAACATACATAAAAATACAACACTGAAAAGTTGAAAGGATGCGCTCACTAACAAGTGGATGTTATCAGAAGTTCTAATATGATCACATAGGATTGTCTGTTGGACACTTTAGAGGCCTTGGGCCAAAATACCCGAAGGTCGGGTCTTACCTCCATTTATTCCTTCCACATTCTTTTACTGAGGCCCCTAGAGGGCCAGTCCCGGCGCTGGGTGCTGCGGAAACAGAGAGAAATAGAGTGGAGTGGAGGAAACCGGACATGTCTCTATACCTTCCGAACATGTTGGTCAGTGTGATGATGGAGGAGCATTGATTCAAGGACACTAACCACTGCCTGAAAATACTTCTTTGCTTAAATGTTTGGTGCCTGCCATCTGTCCTGGGGCAGGCAGTTGCTGTCTTACGGTACTTGCTGCTTTCTCTCCAGCAGAATCACAAGACCCTCCAGGCACATAGTTGGTTCTCAATAAATATCTTCCGTGGATGAAGGAAGGGCCCCGTCCTAACCTGGGAGGCCATGGAATGGGTGACTTGGAAGGTAAAATCTAAAGAAGTCGGATTAGCCAGATGAAGAAATAGTCTAGGCCTGTTCTCTCCCCCTCCCCGCCCCGCTCGGCAGGTTCCATCTATTAGTGGCTTATGACGTCAATTTAGTGAGTTGCAACCAGCACTTTTTTTTTTAATGGAATAAGAATGGAATGAAATAGCGTGCACGGCATATTGCGCGTATTGTAAGAATAGACCATATTCATGCTTTTAAGGATAAGTATTATTTGGTGGAACTTTTGTTTCTGTTAAAATGTGTGTGTGTCTATTTATAGAAACATTTGGAGTACTGGACTGTAGTGGTCAAAAGAGTTTGTAAACTGCTGGACTAGGCCTCAATCCTCTCCTAATAGACGGCTTGCATCTGAGGTGGGGCCGGCAGGCTCAGACAGCTGTGGTGACCCTGGGTGACTGCGGCTTGGCGGCCCTCCTGTTCCAGGCTGCAGCCACCCACCCTCTTCAAAGTGAACAAGCCCAGGCTTGGGAAAGGAGAGTTGTGTCTCCCATCTGTGGGTGCTGGGGTCGAGCCAGTCATGGGAGGGCTGCCTCAGAAGGGCCTGGACTTCCATTCACCAGGTGGCCTGGGTCTCCATGGAGCCCAGTAGGAGTGAGGAGAGGTGGTTGGCATTGAGACATAGTGGGCAGACACCTGGCAAAGCCAGCCAGGCCCTTTCCTGCAGAATCACAAGGGCTTCTTCTTGGCTCATGCTTGAAAATTGGCATCGCGGTGTCCCCCGTGGGGGTGGTCCATGGACCAGTGTGAGGTGTGGCTGGCTGTCTCTTGCCCTTCCTATCCCTTTGGGACCCCTGTGGCCAGGTTGAAGCAGGCCTGTGGCTGGCTGGGAGCTGTTTATTTTGGGTTAACGGGCTCCGGCTATATTTACCTTGTGAAGCTGCTTGCAATCTGATCTGATTTCTCTGGGAATCAGCTGGGGCCCTGGGAGTCACCTGCCAGATTCCGTGGGGCCCCCCTGACTTTATTCTTCCTTCCCATGGGGAGAGTTCCCAAGCCGGAAGCATTCTGGAAAAGGCAGTGGCTTTTATTCCCGTGAACAGTTTCCATCAGGGTCCATCAGGATTTGTGCCAACCACTTCTTTACGCAGCACAGCACTGAACTTGGTCCCCAGTGGGGGAACGCTACATACAACCAGCCTGCGTGGAAAGTTCCAGGAAGTGTAGGGTCCAGCGAGGGTGATGGGGTTTCTTCTGGAGCCCAGCAGCAGGCCCCTTGCTCTTCCTCAGAGGGACCACATCACAGACTGAGCCACCCAGCCCAAGAACCGGAGGAGGCTGGCCAGTTCTGGTGTCCCTAGGCCAGGTGTGTCCCAACAGCCGATGAGCCTATGGGTGTGACACATGGTGTGGAAAGAGTGGTCTCTGTCCTGTTGATGTGGCCGTCTGGCCAGGTGTGGTTTGGGGGAACATTCTCCTTGTGCCCAGAGATTGTAGCTGGGGCAGATGAGGCCTCGGGGTGACCATGGGCACATGGGGTCAGCTCTCTCCAGCCAGAGCGGAGGGTGTCCAGGCGCTATTTCTCTTCTGCTTCAAGCCCTGTCTTTTTAACTAAGATTTATTGAGCACCACCTGTGGGCCGGCCCTGTGTTAAACACTTACATGTCAAGACCTCATTTAATCTCTCCGGCAACTGTCTTAGTCCATCTGGGCAGATATAACAGAACACCACAGACTGGGTAGCTTATAAACAACATTTATTTCTCACAGCTCTGGAGGCTGCAAGTCCCAGATCAAGGCACCCGTAGATTCGATCGGTGTCTGGCAAAGGCCGGCTTCCTGGCTGACGGTCACCTCTTCTCGCCTGTGTCCTCACATGGTGGGAGCCGAGGGGTCTTGCCTTATAAGGGCGCTAATCCCATCATGGGGTCTCCACCCTCATGACCTAATCACCCCCCCCCCAAAGATCCCACCTCCTAACACCATCACATTGGGGGTTAGGGTTGCAACGCATACATTTAGAGGGGATACAAACTTTGTCTAGCGTAGCAACTGTGTGAGAGAAGCACCATTACCCCCTTTGCACACAGGCTTCAGAGCCAAGTGGACTTGAGTTCAGATCCCTTTGGGACAGCCAACCACCTCTCTGAGCCTCAGTTTCCTCATTTGTAAAAGAAGAATAATGATGTTACTAATGATCATTGACACTTTGTTAAGCTTATTTTATGCCAGGTCTTATTCTAAGGGCTTTTTATATTTGTGGATTCATTGAAGCCTCAACAACTATAAGAAGTAGGCCCCTATTTTTATAGATGCAGAAGCTCTGGCCCAGAGAGGTTGAAATATTTGTCCGAGGTCACCAGCTTTGTAAGTGGAGGAGCCAATTCATGCTGAATACCTATATAGAGGGGGAGATACCAGGAAGGGAACAGATTGGAAGCGTTACCTGTATATGCCCCCACTTTCACCACCACCAGGGCTTGACACACCTAACGGGTTCAGACATTTCCAGTGAGGGTGTAAGTAGCCAGTGGACCTGGGGCAGCTAAGCAGCAGGCTTTCCTGCTTGTCCCTTCTTGGGATCAGGTTCCGGGGCAGCAGGCCAAAACAGGAAGAGGAAGTGCTGGGGGTGGGGAGGTGGCAGGAGGTACCACTGCTAGAGGGTGTGTGCCCCCCTTCTCCAGTGTGGGCAGCCCTGGGAACAGACCACAGGGCCTCCGGATGTGGCCTTTGATTCCCATGCCCTGGTGGCCTGCCCTGATGCCCCATATCCCTCACCAGCATATACTAAGAATTCTCAGGGTTGGCATTAGGCCTCCAGTGGTCTTAAAAGCAGTCAAAATCCTAATGGCACTGCTCCAGAGTTATAGGAACTTGTAACATTTTGTAAACTCCTAGGCTGAAAAGTTCATATAATCATCAACTGTGGGAAATCCAGAGCAAAATCTGAGTCCCATTGAAATTGCCTGAAAAGTCCTACGAATATATTATACCTGGGTATTCTAAGGAAGGTGTCCATTATTGTCACCAGCGTCTCAAAGGTGTCGGACCCCAAATCAGCTCTAGATTGTGCATATCCCTCCTGGAGGAGGGTAGAAACCCCAGACGATTTCACATAGACAGTGAGTTTGGGAGTGAGCTTCCTAAACTGAATAATAGTAATAAAGCTTTCACTGAGGGTTTACTCTGTGCCAGCACTCAGTATTTTACATGGGATTAACTCAGTCCTCACCACAAACCTCTGAGCCGTGTGCCATTGTTGCCATTTTACAGAGAAGGAAACTGAGGCCCAGAAGGGCAGAGGAGTCAGGGTTCAGTCGCGCTGCCTGGCTCCAGAGCCGGGGGTCCTAACCATGGGCCCACCTTGCCTTTCCAGGCCATAGGGAGGATACAGAGGAACAAGAAATGAAGCAAGCAAACAGGGCCAGGTATTCCAGGCAAAAGGAGAGCTGGTGGGGAAAGAAGGAGCCCGCCGCCCTCTCCAGGAGTAAGGAGGGGTCAGGGCAGGCTGACTTGGGGCTGGTGGACACATTTCAGCATTAGACCTCCCGCGCTCAGAGCCTGGCACGTACTTGGTGAACATTTCATGAAGGGTCACGGCCCTTAATGGTATTGTCATCGGTGCTCGCTGCCCCAGGCCCGTTAGGCAGGTCCTGGCAGTAGGCCCACCACCCACTGCTCCTGGTGCAGATCTGATGAGCTGGCTCCTTTTCATGGGGGTGATTTGCAAGGCCCAGGTGAGAAGCAGCGGGCGGTGCGCCCAGAGTGTGCCCCTGGTGACCCTGGATTCACAGGTCCCCAGGAACTGGGGAGCAGCCGGGGAGGAGATGGCCCCAGGGCTGTCCTACCACACTGGGCGAGAGCCCATCTCTTCTGGGAAACCTCTTGTGGTTCCTTGTTGGTTGGTGTACTGTGTTCTGAGAAAGGGCCTGGACATGACCTGTGAGGGCCTTCATTTCCCCCACCACTCCTCTGCTTGAGAATGGGAGTGTGGGGCCAACAGGGAGAGGGGTGGGGGCTTTTTTTTTTTTTTAAATGCCAACTTTAGTGAGATACACAACACCATTTTAACCATTTGTGGTGATTGGTTTTGAATACCTGGCTGGGTGGTAACCTAAGTGGTTACTATTTGGGAGGTGTTTGCCATGTACCAGGAGCTCTCACTGAATTGTTAAAATAACCCTATGAATTAATACAATGTCCCTGTTTCACAAATAAGAAAGTTGAAGTTGAGGCTCAGAGAGGTTGAGTGCCTTTCCCCAGGAAACCAGGTAGTAAGTGGCAGAATTAGGATTCACATGCAGGCAGCCTGGGCTCCAAGCCTGCTTTCTTCACTTGTACTTTCTTCCACTTCTCGGCCCCAAGTCGGTGGGTCTTATTATCCCCATTATATAGATGTGGAAACAGAGGCTCCGAGAGGCCAAGTGACTTGCCCAGTGTCCGAGAGCTTGACAGAGGAAAGCCCCAGTGAGCTGTGACCATCCTGGTGCTCAGCCCACCTCTGCCCTCCCCCCCCCCAGGTGGCGATGGTGGAGGTGCAGTTGGATGCTGACCATGACTACCCGCCGGGCCTGCTCATTGCCTTCAGTGCCTGCACGACGGTGCTGGTAGCCGTGCACCTGTTTGCGCTCATGATCAGCACCTGCATCCTGCCCAACATCGAGGCGGTGAGCAACGTGCACAACCTCAACTCGGTCAAGGAGTCGCCCCACGAGCGCATGCACCGCCACATCGAGCTGGCCTGGGCCTTCTCCACCGTCATCGGCACGCTGCTCTTCCTGGCCGAGGTCGTGCTGCTCTGTTGGGTCAAGTTCTTGCCCCTCAAGAAGCAGCCGGGCCAGCCACGGCCCACCAGCAAGCCCCCAGCCGCCGGCGCCGCTGCCAATGTCAGCAGTAGCGGCATCACCCCGGGCCAGGCTGCCGCCATCGCCTCCACCACCATCATGGTCCCCTTCGGCCTGGTCTTTATCGTCTTTGCCGTCCACTTCTACCGCTCGCTGGTCAGCCATAAGACGGACCGACAGTTCCAGGAGCTCAACGAGCTGGCTGAGTTCGCCCGCTTGCAGAACCAGCTGGACCACAGAGGGGACCGCCCCCTGACACCTGGCAGCCATTATGCCTAAGCCCTCTCAGGCCTGGGCACTTCCTAGCTTTGGCCTTATGCCCTTCCCCATGACCTTGTCCTGCTCCAGCCTCAAGGACAGCCTGTGCGGGAGGCCAGGCTTTCGTCATGGGGCAGAGAGTAGAGGGAAGAGGCTCTTTTTAAAGAGAAATGACTGCACTTTGAAACTTTCCTCTAAGAGAATAAGCACTTCCTGTTCTTCCAGCTCCAGGTTCACCTCCTGTTAGGAGGCCACCGGTGGGAGCCAGAGCAGGGACAAAAGCTCCCTTTGTCCCTCCTCCTCCCCCATGCCAGTGCCACCTGGATTCTTCCTGTCCTTTCCGTCTTGACCTGCCCACCCTGTTCAGCGTCGAGTGTGTGCGTGTGTGTGAACACATAAATATACTTATAAGGGACACCTCCTTGTGTCTGTTTGTTGGTTCTGGGCTGCCTGGCATTATTTCTCTTGGTGCCCCCATCAGTCAGGTGAGCCTCTCAGCAAATTGTTTTTTCAACATTTTGAGAAATGTCAAACCTACCAAAATGTCGCATGAATAGCCACTAAAATATATATAGTCAGTTCTTGTTAATCCCAATAGTTCTGTTCTGGAAAGTCACCGTGAACATGAAGTAGCCAATACTAAACCATCGCTCCTATGGGAAATACGGTGTTAGGTTCCTGTGAGCCTCTGGTCGCAATATTTTTGTCAACTGATCTATACATTACCTTGTTTTATGTACGTTTCTATTTAAAGACAACTTATATATGTTGTTGAGTCATTAGCATTGAACTCAGGGCCAACAGAACTGTCACGCGTGCCTGAAGGAAGCTTGCCTACCTGACATGGACTTTTTGTTTTCTGTAAGGCACACCACATCCTTCCTGCACTCAGGAACACTACACAGCACTTCACTATGCTGGAGGACCATGTTGAACAATGAAATCAACAAAAAGCACAAAACGTGGCACTAAATAGACCATGAAAAGGATGCTTATTCCCAGAGCTGATACAACGCAGTGTGTCTCCTTGTTCAGCCTCAGCAAGCAGGCAAATTCTCAAATACAGAAACCATGAACAAGGAGGGTTGCTGTCTGTTTTTCCCTGAGCCATATGCATAGTTCCCTTTGTGCCTAAATACTTCCTCCTAAAACCAAGGACATTCCCCTGCATCACCACAATTCAGTGATCAAATTCAGGAAACTTGACATCGATACCATGCTACTATCTAATAGAATGTTCGTGTTCACATTCCGATTTGTCCCAATCATGTCCTTTCTAGCAGTGATTTTTCCATCTGCGATCATGGGTTGCATTGAGTTGAAACAGCCTCTCTTTGTCCTTTGTAACATTGACATTTTTGAAGCGACCAGGCCTGTGGTTTTGTAGAATGTTGCCTTAGTCTGGTTTCTCTGATGTTTTATCATTATTACAATCAGGTTGTGCATTTTGGCAGGAATGTTTATCTCCATTTTTCAGATGACAAAATTGATGTCCAAAGAGGTTAAGTAATTGGCCAGAATTAGAACCTGGAAAGTCTGGCTCAGTGCCTGGGCACTCACAGAAATCTTAAATGGGCAGATTCTGGCTTTGCTTAAGAAATAGGAAGACCCAGCAGCAGTACTGGGCCCACCTTACAGAGCAGCAATGGACAGGAACTCAGTAGCAGCCGCTCTCTCCCTCAGGACGTGTTTGCCACAGTCTCCACTGCTCCCTCTTGTGTCACACCAGGCCAGCTTTGTCTGTTGTTAACTCGCCTGGCCCCCATGGGCCTTTGAGTTTAAGAGCTCTGTCTGTCCCAGAAATCCAATACAGAAAGTGGTTGTATGAACACAGTGCTCTGGCTGAAGTGAAAGTTGGTTCTGGGAAAATGTGGCCTTAAGCTCTTGTCCTGTGCAGATGTGGACATGGCCAACAGCTGCTTCGTGAGCTGAGTGGGGAATGGGGCCTGCCTTTTTCCTCTCACAGCTTCTTGCCCCCATCCTGCGTCACAGGCACCAGGGCCTACCCCTCCCCCGCTCCCTGTGGGAAACCCTCCACTGCTCCCCAGAGAAGACTAAGGCACCTTCCATGCATTCCCATAAGAGATCCACCTCTTGACTTCTGCAGAGACCTGGGATCTGGCTCGAATGATTTCTGGACATGACTCTAATCACCAGATTGGCTTGTAAAATGCAGATATCCAAGCCCCTCCCCTGGGTGTGTTTGGATTCTGTATTTTTAACAAGTGCTCCAGGTAACTCTCAAACCCAGGTAAGTTAGGGAAACACTGGTTGTTGAGAACAGCCTCTTTAATTTCAGTTTTATTTATATTTTGAATAGCTAATACATTCACATGGTTCCAAATACACAGTGAAAAGTTGCCCTCCCTTGTTCCCAGTTCTCCCCAGAGAACCATTGTTTGCCAGTTTATTGTGGTCCTATCTAGAGAAATTTTATAAACAAGCACACACCCTACTTTTTCTGGAACATGGTAGCCGTCAAGACACTGCCATTTCTGCACCTTAAGAGCAGATAGACTTTGAAACCTATGTAATTTTACTAACCATTGTCACCCCTTCCCCCATAAATTTAATAGAAAAGTCTCAAAAATAAAAGAGCAGATAGACCTATGTTTAACTACAGTCACTTTCTAGCTTGGTGACTTGTGAACTTCCCTGAACCTTGGTTTCCTCCTCTAAAATGGCCCTCAGAATAGCAAGAAATCTCATAGAGTCATGAAAGAGGACACGTGTAAAGCTGTCAGCACAGGGCCTGGCACTGAGTGAGTGTTACCTGGTTAATGCTGCATCCCAAGGTAGCCAGACTCGGCTTCCACTTCCAGGTGTCAGAGGCACAGACCGAGAACCATGCCTTGAGTCAGGCCACCTTATGATGTCAAGGCAGAGAGAAGCTCAGCAGTGCCAGTGAGCGTTTATTGAGTCTTTACTATGGGCCACGCACTGGGTGAGGCCTTTACGAACATCATGGTTTTTCAAGGTTACACTGTTGACAGTGGGTTGAATCATTATTTTGTAGAGCACATTATAGCATGTTTAGCAGGATCCCCAACCTCTACGCACTAGGTGCCAGTAGCATTCTTGCCTGCCAGCTGTCATAGCCAAAAATGTTTCCAGACATCCCAAATGTCCCCAGGGAGGGAGGGGATGAAATCATCCTCAGAACCGTGCCTTATTTGACCTTCTCCATATTTCATCTTCACTGTAACCACAACAACGCTGGGTAGTAAGTACCGTTACTGTCTCGTATTAGTGGGGAGGAAAGCTAGAGAACCGAGAAGTTGGGTGGTGTACTCAAGAACACACAGCTAATAAATCACAGTGGATTCACACCCAGGCAGTTTGCACAGCTCATGTTTCTACCCATTACATAAGAGTTTGTCTTATCTTGCAGAAATATTGTCTAGATTAGAATTACGCAAAGCCCTTCCCAGATACCTGCTTCACAACTGACCTCAATACATGTTATTCATTATGATTCCATCTGTTCGCAAATCCTCAAAACACCCCTGTGAGATCTAAGTCCCATTTTACAGGTGGGCATGGAGGTCACTTGCTAAGGGTCACAAACCAGTGAGCCAGGGGTCCTTGGCCCCAGCTGCACATTAGAATCAGCTGGGGAAATTCTGAAGGGCCAGGCTTCACCCCAGACAGATGTGAAACTGGGTGTGGGACCTGGGCGTCTGTAGCTTTTGAAGCTCCCACGGGATTCCAAGGTTGAGAGTCTCCGTGTTAGACTGAGAAGCCAGGTTAGGTTTTCATCCAAATCTTGGTGACCAGTGTGACCAGATGCAGGCTTGCTCTCCTCTCTGGAGTACCTCAGAGCTCAGAGACCTGGAGACACCTGTCTCTCCCCCAAGGTCAATCCATGCAATCCATGGGAACGTTTTCCCTCTTCTCTACCTGAAATCCTTCCCAACCCTCACCCCATAGTTCCTAGGCTAATGCCACCAGGTTCTCTTTATTATCAGGCACTCAGGGATGAGGTGCTAGAATGAAAGCCATAACAAGAGGGTCCCCAAGGCCAGCGGGGGGAAGAAGCACCAGCCCCCCCCATTGGCAATGATCCAGTGCTGGGAGGCCTGAGTCCTGAGAGTGCCAAGGGTGTGCCTGGAGCCACCATTCACTCCTCCAGTGGGAGCCGCACTGGTCTGAGCAGTTGGGTGATGTGGGCTTCACTTTCTCCTGCAGTTCTGGTAGTCTCTGCGGAGGCGAGGGCTTGGTAGGAGCTGGCGATTCAGACACTGTCCCAACGCCCTCTCCTTGAACCCTATATACACCCACACCAGGAGGGGCTAGGACGGGAGGAGGCCCACTGGACAGATGTGCAAGTGGAGGCCTGAGGCAAACCACCTTCCTTAAGATATTAAGTGAGCCAGCCACTGGACTCCAAGCAGTGTTGCTCCCTGGAAGCCCAGGGTACAAATGGGAGGATTTGGGCAGGCCTGGAATGAACCGGTCTTCAGGGAAATGAGTTTTGAAGGGGAGGAACTAAAAAGGACCAGCTGGACTGCAGGAGGCAAGAAACCCACCCTCTCTGTCCTGTCTCTGAGCCAAAGGAGACCTCAGGAGCTGCATCGTCCACATAGAGGGTGACAGGCGTGCCTACTCCCTCACCTGGCATCAATCTTCTTGTGTCTTCTTGAACGTGGCCAAGGCTTCCTCCAGTACGCTGTCGGGATCTAGAAGTTTGATCTGGAGGGAAGCAGCAGGGGTTGGTTTGAGCAGCACAGAAGTCCCAGGCCGCCAATTTTGTAAGGTGCTGCCTGCTTTTGGGGGTGCTGTTGCCAGCCTCGGTGGGGGTGGTGCTGCCTGCCTTGTGGGGTGCTGTCTACCTCCCTGGAGATGGCGAGACTGAAAACAAAACCTTGTCTGTTTCCTGGTTGGGCTGGGCTGGGCCAGGCTAGGTGTGGCTGGTGGGGTGGGGTGCTGTTTGCCATCTCTTTCTGGATTTGGCCACAGGGCCCTTAGTGAGAGCTGCCTACCTTAGGAATGGGGAACTGGGTGGGCTCAGGGGCCTCATCACGACCAAAGTCGATCATCGTGCCACACTTGGCCACATCGTCCACCCAGAAGCCTTCAAACAGCTGACCATGGTCCAGGTGGAAGAAACGCCCAGACCCGTTCTTCAAGCCTCGCTGCCAGTATCCCTCATAGCGGTTCCCATTCTCTGGAAGAAAGGACAGGGAGGTGTGGGTGCTGGGCATAGCAACCCAAGCCAGACCACCAGGCTGGCCCCTCCACCACACCTGGGCTGGCCTTCTGCCACTGGTGGGTGGAGCAGGGTCTGGGACAACTGACCTAGAAACATTAGAGCCCTGGGGTGTCAGCGACTTCCAGAGTCACACCTGGTTCATGTCTTGCCTCCACTGCTTAGTTGAATTTGAATGAGCAACATGGTTTCCTATTTGTAAAATAATATAGCTAATAATATGAATTGGCAATGTTTTTTCAGCACTTACTCTGTGTCTGGTTCCATGCTATGTTTCTGACCTCAGTCCTCACAAAAACAGCCCTGTGAAGGATGCCGGATTCCATTTTACAGATGGAGCTTGTAAAGCTCAAGGAGTTTGATTTGCACTCAAGGTCACAGAGCTAGGGCAGCGACGAAGAGGTCCAATTTACAAAGTTCACCCTAGTTGCTATGTAGAGAATGGACTAAGTTCTGACACTAATGGGGGTTTCTCATTACTCTTCCCTCTGCAATGTTCTTCACTAGCTCAGTACATATCCAGCCCCCTATCTTCCCTCAGATCTCAGTTCAAAGGTCACTTCCTGAGGGAGGTATTCCCTGACCCCTGACCCTAAGTGAATCTAAATAGCCCATCTCCAACTCTTTTGTCATTCTCCAACACACCTTCCTATTTTTAAGGGGAATTCCTGTGTGACCTTGAGCAGGTGACTTAACATCTCTGTGCTTCAGTTCATTTGTAAAGTGGGAATGATAAGAGTACCTATTTTATAGGATTGTAGTGAGGATTAAATGAGCTCAGGGCTGTGTAAGTGTAGGCTTTGATTGTTAATGACCATAAGAAAATGTCTTAATTGTTTATTGTTAGACTCCCCTTTTAGCGTATAAGCACCCTGAGGGCAGGGATCTGGTCCTGTCATTTACCTTAACCCTCACTTAAGCGGGGAGTTGCGGGGGCGTGCCCAGGGGGCGTGGCCACGCAAGGCCAAGAGCAGTGCGGCTTCGAGGGCAGGCCGGGTGGGAGGGGCCAGCAGGCCATTTGGGCGGGGCCGGTTGAGGGGGATGGGGCACTCACTCAGGCGCAACATGCCCTCCCCATCAGGCTTGTCGTTCCGCCACTGGCCTTCGTAGATGTTGCCGTTGCTGTAGTACGTGCGGCCCCACCCGCTGCGCTGGTTGCCGCACCACTCACCCTCGTAATACTCCTTGGGTCCGAAAAACTGGATCCCATAGCCCTGAAAGCAGGAAAGTATCCATGTTCACGGCGCGCAGCCACTACTAGGAAAGCCCTTCCATCCTCCCTGGCACGCAAGCCGCACACCTGAACTTCTTGCTTGCTCCCTCCCTCAGTTCTACACACAAGCTGATGGGCGTGTATTGCAAAATTGCCCCAGGCAGTCCAATTCCTTCAGTCCCTCTGCAATCGCCTTCGTGCAGCCCACCATCATTTCTCCCCTCCTCACTGGTCCCCTCCTCCACTCTCCCGTTCTCCCAGCCCCCATGCATCCTCCATACAACAGCTAGAAGTATCTTTACATCGCCCATCTGATCAGGTTTGTCCGGTTTCCCCAACTCTGATTCTACCCTACGAAAAGTCACAGATGCCTCTGAGAATCAGATCAAAGCTATAGACTTTCTCCCCAGAAGAATGAATTCATCAACACCACATTCAGAGTCCAACCACAGAGAATCATGGACTCCCTGCAGATCACACCTAAGGAGGTTGGGTTAAGCAGCCCAAGTCCGTCCCTCAAAATTTTGGTTCCCCATCTACCCTTCAAGGCCCCCACCTACTCGTCCCTTCACCCTCACCCATGGGCACACACACCTTGCAGACATATCCTTCCTTTAGCTACTTCTGCCTCCTGTGCTACTTCCTCTTCTTTTTTGTTCTCCATGGTTACCGCTTTGTATCTTTTGGTGTCACTTCCTACAGGAAGCCTGCCCTGACTGTTTAACGATCTACCTCTGGGCTGCCTGTGCAAACTTCTATCCTAACACCATATTACATGTAAATTATTTATTTTGGGATCTCTCTGTCCACTGGCCATTCAACAATTTGAGAGCAGAAATTCTGAAATCTTAGGCTCTACCACGTGCCAGCAGTGTGACCCCAGGTGAGGCACTGCACCTTTCTGAGCTTGTTTCCCCATTAATAAAATGGGAATGACAATGATGGTGATGATGACGATGTATCATGCAGCATATCGTGTTCCAGGGCTGCAATAGCAGTTGTTCAATAGCGATACTGGATTTGTATCTGTCT
Source organism: Rhinolophus sinicus (assembly GCF_036562045.2). NCBI lineage: Eukaryota > Metazoa > Chordata > Mammalia > Chiroptera > Rhinolophidae > Rhinolophus > Rhinolophus sinicus. Next base: position 34,057,158 of record NC_133765.1, read on the forward strand.
CCACGGCCTATGGCAAGGATTAGATGTTTATGGGTTGAGGACATGCCCCTGGCTGGCTTCCACACCTGGGACCTTCCTCTCCAGTCCTGTTACTTAGGGTGTGGCCTCAGCTTTCTTGCTCTCACTTTTCCTACCCTCCTCTTATCCTGGCCCAAGAGAAGGGGGATTCTCAGACAGCGCTGCCCAGGGAAAAGAAAGCCAGGAAATGAGTAGGGGAGAGGGGGGAGGAGACTTCACCCCCACACTGCCTGGCTGGCTTCTTATAGCCACAGAGTTTCACAGGCTCCTCCCTGGGCCCTCTCCTCTGGCTTCCTGTTTCCTGGGTTCTGTTCTGAGAAGCTTTGATGATTCCCCCACACCTTCCTTCTCCTATGCACAAGGTACCCCTGTTCTCCTCCCCTCAAACCTCCCCTTTCTCCCAGACCTCTCAGACTGCTCCCCCTACACACACACACACACACACACACACACACACACACACACACATCCTGCTTCAGCCTGGCCCACGCACCAGGGCATGATGGGAACCACTCACCGATTTCTTATCGCCTTTCCACCAGCCCGAGTATACTTTCCTGTACTTTCCCGTCTCTTGGTCAGGAAGGCTAAGGGTGCCATAGCCATCTCGCTTTCCAAACTTCCAGTCTCCCTCATAGATGGCCCCTTTCTTCTTCCAGATCTGTGTTCCTTTTCCTGATGACATACAGATGGGCCAACACTGCAGACATGGCTGCCATGGATCTGGGGGACAGTTGCTGGGTCTGCCTGGGCCTCCGGGGCCCCTAGATTTGGTGATTCTTGAGGGCTGGGACAGGTTCTGTGCCTTGCCTCTAGACCCCGAACACCCAGGAAAAGCCCAAGAAAGTTCCACTTCTATAAACAGTGTTTCTCCAGCCGTTTGCCCTGAAGCTAGACTGACATAGCAAACCTGAAGTAGAAACCTGCTTCAGCATTTCAGCTTCATCTCTTAATAATACAGAATGGATACGCTGATGGCCAGGGTTTTGTGCACAAAAAGGGGATATCTTGGCAAGCCTGACAAGCTCAATAACTAAAAGTAACCACAAGGGATGTTTTGATTAAAAAAAAAATCCTAACTGAATAAGTTGTGGTAAGTCACATTCGAAGGCCTGTGTGATAGATTAATCTCTATCTTGAACAAGCCCTGTCCATTGTTTTTGCACATCTAGAATAACATACTAAAATGTCAAAATGATCTCCAGACCCTGATGTGGGGAAGACAGCTTCAACATTCCTCATCACTATCTTTTACCTGCAACCTCTGTAAACTATGTATGTGAAATGTCACTACCCTGCACCTATCAATGTAAAGAAGTACTACGTATCTCTCTTACTTTTTTATCCAGTCTTAGAGATTTCCCCCTTTGCTTTCTCCCGCCTCCCTAATCTACCACCAATGAATTTCATGTACCTGCCTTACGTCTTCTGCTTTGATTCTAACGTATAAAATAAGCAGCAAAACTGCTATTCTCGGGAGCATTACCTCAATTCTTTAAGACTTTGCTTCCGAGACTAGCCTCCAGACTCTTGGCTCATAATCAACTCTTTAAACCTTTCTTTAGGTTTGGAGTTTCTTTCATTGACACTTTCTAGGAAATGTTCTGCATATTTCTTCAGTTCTCCTGAACACACATGGAGACCCATCTCGTACTACTCTAGCCCCTTCTGTGCCCTCCAATCCCACCTGCCAGACTGCCCTCCAAACACCATGGCCTCCATGCTGTTCCTGGAACCCACCAGATATGCTTCTGCCTCAGGACCTTTGCATCTGTTCATTCCTTGGCCTGGAACGCTTTTCTCCAAATATTCACTCACTCCCTACCTCCTGCAAGTCTTTGCTCAAATCTCATTTTCTCAACGAGGCCCACCCTGACCATCTGATTTAAAATGACAAGGCTCTCCTATGTTCTTACCTTGCTCTGTTTCTTTCCATATCACTTATCAACTCCTAACATAACAGATAATTCACTTGCTATGTATTGTCTGTCTCTTCCAGGAGAGTATGCAGTCCATGAGGGCACAGAGTTTGGTCTGCTTTGCTCACTGCTCTATTCCCAGGAATGAAAAGCAGTGCCTGGCATGTTGTAGATGACCAATAGTTGTTGACCAAAGGGATGACTAAAATATTTGTGCAGTACCTACCTACATGGGCCAATCATGTCTTGGAAGCTCAGGAACAAATGTAACATTTTTCCTGTGAGCTTTTAGATCTTCGTTGAGTAACTTAACTCCCTGGGTCTCAAGTTTCTTATCTTTAAAATGGGGATAAGAATATCTCATGGGGTTATTCTGATCATTAAATTCATTAATATGTGTAGAACACTTAGAACAGTGCATGCATATAGGAAAGATGATATCAATGATTTTTTTTTATTTTTATATAAATGATTTTTGCCTTTGAGGTAGGGCCTAGTCATATTGTAGGGGACATCATGTTGTTTGTACCTATCCTTCTCTAGTTTTATTGCCAGCCCTCTGGCACTCTCAATCCCTGAAGTTGGCCATGGGACTGACTCCTCTTCCTTGCAAGACTAGCCAATCAGTGAAGTCTACTCACCCAGTTACCATGATTGGTTCAGTGAAGGGAATATGACCAAGTTGGTCCAATGAGACTGTTTTCCTGCAGCATAAAGGCAGAACCTACCATGGCCTGTGAGTCCCTATATGGTTGGCTCTCGTGACCTGCCCACTCTCTCTCTCTTGCTCTCTCTGCTCCAGCCACACTGGCTTCCAGTGAACAAGACTTAACACCTCAAAGCATCCCTCTATTCTGATTCCATTACCTAGAAGACATGCCACTCTGCCTGGATAATCATTCTGACCCTCCTGGGCTCAGCTCAAACTTCACCTCTCTGATTATGTCCTCTTTTGTGTCTCCCCTCTGGTCCGGTTCACAGTCTGATGCCACCACTTTCAGCTGTATGACCTTGACTAAGTCACTTCCTCTCTCTGAGTCCTAGTTTCCTCATCTGTAAAATGGGACGTTATCTATTGTGCAGGTTCTCTGTGAGACTGTTAGCTCCCTGTGCTTGGAATTATGCCAGATGCCCAGCACAGGGTGTGGCATGGACTAGGAGCACAGTGTTAGTGGAGTGAATGAATGAGACCCTGGGGAGCCACCCTCTCCTTGCACTGCATGGTGACTTTTTTTAAAACATCTTCCAATCTACTCTGTATACCATAGCAACTCACTTCAGCTTGGTCAAAAGATGTGTCTTGAAGGAGGTGGGGGGTAGGCCTCCATTCTCCAACAGGCCTGCTTTCTACAGCCCCAGCCCCATTAGCTTGAAGGGAGGCAGGACTCATACAGGAAGAGGGCTCAGAAGGCCACAAAAACCCACAAGGTCATATCACTGGTGGAGCAGCCAAGATCCAGAGAATAGGAAATGACTTACCCAAAGTCACATAGCTACTCCATGGTAGGGCCAGGCTCAGAACTTCAGGGTCTGACTCCGAGTTCAGGGCTCTGTCCACACCACATGCTGCCACCAAGGACTGAAGCACACACGCAGGCGCACACACCGAGCTCTAAGTAGCCACATAAAGCCTGGACTTTAAGTGAGTGCTGAGTGTGGATGTTGTGTCACGCACTGAGTGGGGTCAGCTTTGGAGGGCACCTTGGACAGGAAGGTTCTGAGTAGCATCCCTGCCATGCTCAGCCCACAGAGAATATTCCAGAAATTCCCCTTTCGTACAGACCCTGGGCTACATAATTGACAGATGTCATCTCTTATCTTTACAGATAGGTATCATTCCCATTTTATAGATGGGGAACTGAGGCTTAGAATGGTGTATGATCACTCAAGGTCATAGCTGGTGGAGCTGAGATTCTGACCCAAGTTTATGTATTCCAAAGCACTTCCTGCAGGAAGGCAGGAGAGAACAGTGGTTAAGAATAGAATCTGGAGGGCCAGCCCAGTGGCTCAGGCGGTTGGAGCTCCGTGCTCCTAACTCTGAAGGCTGCCGATTCGATTCCCACATGGGCCAGTGGGCTCTCAACCACAAGGTTGCCAGTTCAATTCCTCGAGTCCTGCAAGGGATGGTCGGCAGCGCCCCCTGCAACTAAGATTGAACACAGCACCTTGAGTTGAGCTGCCGCTGAGCTCCTGGATGGCTCAGTTAGTTGGAGTGCGTCCTCTCAACCACAAGGTTGCCTGTTCAATTCCTCGAGTCCCACAAGGGATGGTGGGCTGCATCCCCTGCAACTAGAAATGGCAACTGGACCTGGAGCTGAGCTGCACCCGCCACAACAAAGACTGAAAGGACAACAACTTGACTTGGAAAAAAGGCCTGGAAGTACACACTGTTTCCCAATAAAGTCCTGTTCCCCTTCCCCAATAAAATCTTTTTTAAAAAAAGAATAGAATCTGGAATTGCAAGACTGAAGTGAGAAGTCATGCCGCCTTTTTAAAATTAAAACTTTTTTTTTCTAGGGCTTAAATTGTATCACAAGGACCCCTGTGCCCCCTGCTAGTTAGACCCAGAACCCAGTCCAGTTAAAGTCTGAGCCCCAGCTCCTTGAGGGAGGGGCTCCTCCCTCACCCCCTGTTGGTCAGACCCCACGTCAGAGCTGAGTCTGAAGACCAGTATCCCCCTTGCAAGCTGGTTTCTGGGATCTGCCTTTTCCTCCTGCTAGCCAGCCCCATGCTTAGCACAGGTCTCAGAGGGTGGGGACCGAGCTAAAGTCTCCAGAACCCCAGCTGGGGCTGGGGCTGGAGTCTCAAGACTGCTTTGTGCCCTGCTGGTGGTCCCTGAGACCTTCTCTCAGCTGACGTCAGTGCTGAGTTCCTTTCCAGAGCCCCGGCATGTGGCGGCCCCTGGCTGGTCCAGGTCATCATTCCCCCGAGAGGAGCCTCAGGGACACATCTTATGTCCTCAATGAACTCTGCACGCTGCTTCCTTGGCTCAGGCCCCACACTTGCTGCTCAGCCCAGATGGTCCCTCACTCACCATGTTTCATGTTGTCCTTCCATTCTCCCAAATAGCGGTCGCCATTGACCGCATATACCTGGCGCCTCGGTCCGTTCTTCTGGGCCTTCTTTTCCCATTCCTTCCACAGGGGCTCGGACTTTTTCAGGCACTTGGAGACAGGCATGTTTCCTGCTTCTGCTGGGCCAGAGGGTGCTGGCAAAGGGTTGGGGACATCAGGGGCTCAGTGCGCCCCGCGTTATGCCAGGGTTCTGGGGCTTCCCAGGGAGCCACCTGTCTCAGCTCAAGTGGGGTAAGTCATGTGTGTTCCGAGTCCCTGGGGCAGGTGACCTGCCCTTGGAAGGGATCCTTTAGTGCTGGACTGACCCTCAGCTCTCCCCTTGCTTGCTTCTCCAGGGAACCCTTGGGGGTGGGGTCTGATGGCACAATTGCTTGGGAACCCAGGGAAACCAGTAGAGCATTTGGGTTTGTGATGGCATCAGGAAGAATCTGCCCTCGGGCAGCGGGTGACAGTCACACATTTAATAACCAGTATGACCAATCAGGGTAGATGCTGGCCCTAAGGCTAGAGCTTGGCCTGGAGCTCCCAGTGGTGGTGAGCAGAGAACCACCTCAGGGCCATGGGGGTAGGGGTAGCCTGGTTGCTCTGGGCTGGCAGACAGCGGCTATGGCAAAAGCCCACAGGACACCCCCTTATACACACAGCAGCCCAACACCCAGCCCCCTTGGTCCTGTCACATGTCAGGCAGATGGGGTAGTGGAAAAGCCCCGGGGCTGGTTTTGCAGGGGTTTGCAAGCTGTCAGGAGAGCCAACCAAAGATACTGCCTCTGGGGTAACCAAGTGTCCCGGTGTGCCCAGGACTGAGGGGTTTCCTGGGGCCTTGGAATTTTCAGTGCTGAAGCTTGGGTAGTCCCAGGCACACCAGGAGGATTGGTCGCCTTCTATCTCTGATCTCTCACCTCTGCCTGAGTACTTCACCTGTCTGCCTCATCACCTGGCCAGGTTTTTCCATCAGACCAGAGCTCTCCTCCCCACCCTGCCTGGTGGGGTTGCAGAGAGACTTTGGGTGACCTAGGGCCTCTCCCCAGTCTGGGAGCCCCCATCTGTGTTCTTCCTGTCCCCAGGATCTCCAGTGTGGACATTCATGTACACCTGTCTATCTCCGTGGGATGTGTGCGAGGTGATAAAGATGGTCCCCTCCAAAGCTGAGGGGTCCCCTCCCTGCAGCACACACCATTATCCTGTGCATGGGTTTGGGGAACATACATGCACACACTCACCAGCAGTGCTAGCAGCAGGGGCTAGTGAAATATTTGACCATCAGCATGCAGAGAACCTGACCAATCAGAATGACCTCAAGGCTGAGCAGGTTCCAGGTGATCGTGGTGTCCCAGGCATCCACCCACCCAGGGCGAGCGTCCCAGGTGTGCAACTTGAGCAGTCACACAGAGCCCAGCCCTTAGAAGGGCTCATACTTGTTTACTGATCTGTCACTGGTTTGAAATTCTCATCCTTTCTGAGCAAGGGCCCTGCATTTCATTTTGCACGGGGCCCCACCCATAGAGGTGCGCCTTCTGTTGAGCTAGCAGGGGCCTCCAGGAGTCTGACCAGGCTGACCAGCCATACTGGCTGGTACATATTTTGACAATTATACCTAGAAATAAGGACGGTCACTCCAGGCAATAAAAAACAGCAAGGGCAAAATCTGGAAGGGGCAAGAAACAGTCTCAGGTCCTAAATTTAGTGTTTTCCTTTGTTTCTCCTAGTTCCAAGGACTACCTCTACTATGATGAATCTTGATATTTAAATGAATTCACTTTTAAAAATCAATACATTTATCCAAAAAACAAACTTCAGGTAGAATTACTATGAATGGAAAACCAGTATCAGGTACCCTAAGGGGAAGGTAACTATAAAAATAAAAATACTAAAAAGAAACCAATGTAAGTCTTAGCTTGATTGAGATTAGCAAGTGTTCAGAAAGATTTTAATGCCCTATTAGCCCAAACTGACACTTGCTCCTTGAATTACTCAGGATTGTAAGAAAACCCAGAATCTAATAACCTTCTTACGATGTTACTGGGTGTTACTTAATGCCCCATCAGCGTAACACAAACTCATCCTCTGTCCCACACTTTCGGGAGCATAGGTTATACTCAAGAGGAGGTTAGAGTCTTAATACATGAGCTACTGACAAGAAAAGGAAGCCTTGCAACGCGGTGCGCGGACTCCGCGAAGGTTGTTTACATGCTGAATAACAATAATTAGCACAATGGAAGGTGGACGGGCCAGGCACACCCACAGGGCTCGTGGTCCGTCCGCGCCCTCGCCCATTGCCCCCTGGCACCCTCACCTGCGCTCACCTGAGGGGCGCAGCCTGGATCCGGAGTCTCGGGGCGGAAGCAGTGGGGTCGCAGCCTCCTGCCTCTATTGCAGCCAGCTGCGCGCGCTCCGGCGTCCCGGGCGCGGCCAGGGTCGCTATGGTAACGCGGGGCCCCTGCAAGGCCACCGCGCAGTGCCTGCCCCTTCCTGCCCAGACTGTGCGCTCGCGGGACCGCGCGTGGAGAAGGGTGCGGATCCTTGGGCGTCCGCGGAAGGACGTCTACCGGCCTGTGGAGGTCGAGAGCCGGCTGGTGCATCCGTCTGGTGGCCAAAGGCTGCTGGACGAGCTGGGAAGCCCTGATATCCGCGGAGCGTGGGCCACGGTGTGTCCCGGGAGGTTACTGTCCCACGTCTCTCTTGTCTGGGGTTCCCCAGAGCAAGTACAATGGCCGAAACGGCCAGGAGAGGGTTAAAGGCTGTTCTGTCTAGAGGCAAAGACGGAGCGGCAATATTTGAAGGGAAAACCACACCACACCGGTTCTTAGTCTTGTAGGGGTTTACTAGACGCCTTTGAGAATCTGAGGGAAGTTTTATAGCCCTTCCAACCGGGAATGATGCACACAAGTTGACCCGAGTCACTCCTCTTGGGCTCACACCCTTGTCACTCGGAGTAAAAACCATAGCCCTAGTGGTCTTGAAAGCCCTGTTTCATCTGCCCACCTCCCTCCCCTTTCCTCTCTGACCTTGAGCCTTAACTCAGCGCATGGAGTCTCACTGTTCCAGCCCCACACGCTTTCTTTCTGGAAAATGCTGGGCATGTTCCTGCCTCAGGGCTTTTGCCTCTTCTGTACCCTCTGCCAGGACTTCTTTTCCTCCAGGTAGCAGCCTGACTCTATTCAAACATCACCTCCTCAGTAAGGAGTTTCTAGATCACTCTATTTAAAATTGAAATCTCCGTATATACGAGCAAATCTGTTTTGCTCTTTTCCCAATCTCATTCTTGTTTCATGTTTTTACCATTTAGCATCATTGTACACACACACACACACACACACACACACCCCTTATTTATTGTCTGTCTCTTTGAAGGCAGGTTTTTTCCTTCCAACTTTTAAATGAAAAATGTTAAACACACAAGAAAACATAACTAATAGTACAGTGAATACCTGTCATAACCTCTGCCTATATTCAGAAATTATTGGTTATGTCACCACATATGAAGTCAAAGAGGTTTTTGTGTTTTTTCACTGCTGTTTTTCTAGGACCGAGAAGAAATGCCTGGCACCTAGCACTTGCTCAGTCATTTGTTGAATGAATGAATGATGTGTTTTTCAAGGACTCCTGCTCCGGGAGTCCCAAGTCCTCAGGTTGAGGGCTCCTGCTACAGGAATTAGAAGCGCCAGGCCCACTTGTGGACAAATTAATAGTATCCTGCCCAGGAATATGCAGCTTGCCCCAGCTCCTTGCCAAGCTGTGTGCCCAAGGGGTTGTTGTCCTCTTGTAAGGACAACTTTTTCTGATTTGCACAAATGGACACTATGGGCTAGAGGCAGCCTTTCTGGGGTGGAGGCTTCCTCCAGCTATACAGAAGCAACTTTATCTTGCCCAAACTGTGTTCTTTCTCTGTGCTATTCCAAGCTGCACCCCAACTATCTAGCACAGTCCTGGCACATAGCATGCACTTACTATGTCTTTGTTGAATAGAAGAATGGTAAGTGTGTTGCTATTGGCCTTTTGTCCTCAGATCCATTCTCTGTCCTTCCCATGCTCTGCTGTGCTTGACAGGGCGGGGGTTGGGGATGGGCTGCCTCCTGCCAGCTTCATTTCCCAGGCCTCTGGTCTGTTGTCTTCTAGCTGCATTGATCCAATGGGAGACACTGGCAGGAGACTGAGTGGCAGACAGGAGAGAGGGTGGTGTCTCTGGCAGACAGGGCATCTCCTGCCGCTCAGGTCTGGCCCCTGGGCTCTGTCACAACCTCCTCTCTCTGTCCATCCAGTCCTACGCATGATGATGGCTTCCTCAGTTGCTCGCATTAGGACTTTTCTTCTCTCCTAGAGCTCTTTTGGTGCATACAACACCTTTGTAACTAACTCCCCCCATTTCACGTCTCTTCATCAAACTATCTGGCATGGAGTTCAGTTTTCCATCTAGACTCTGCTTGATGGAGTAGTGTGGTCAGTTGACCAAAACATGTAACTTGCTGACCAGTTGGTGCAGGTGACCTGAGACTGGGTACAGTGGACACTGTGGTGCTCATCCTGTTCCTTTCAACCCCTCTTACCAGTTCTGTGTACTCATCTGCAGGGTTCTATGTGCTTTGCTTCTTCCATCTGCAGTTCTTCTGAGGACTGTCCCTGAGCTCCTGGAGCCACTTCACTGTTTGGGCAGAGAACTGGAAAGGACTGGGAGCTGACGGCCCTCCAGGGTGGCCCTGACTGACACAGGATAATGACTGACACAGGAGTGTGAACGCCTTGGCTTCAAAACTGAAGGAACTCAGGTGCAATTTTTATTTTCTTTCTTTTTTCTTTTGTGTGTGTATGTGATTATTTTTTATTGTGGTAATACATGCATAGCATAAAATTTACCATTTTAATCAATTTTAAGTGTACAGATCAGTGGCATTACGTACATTTATAATATTGTGCAATCATTATCACTATCCATTTCCAGAACTTTTCATCATCCCAAACTGAAATTCATGTGCCCATTAAACAATTAACTTCCCATTCCCTTGTCCGCCAGCCCTTGATAACTTCTATTGTACTTTCTGTCTTTATAAATTTGCCTATTCTGGGTGCCTCATATAAGTGGATTCATACCGTATTTGTTGAGGTGTAATTTTGGCTCCAATGGGCTCTCCTTTATTGCTTTGCTCGTCACTCTTGTTGGAATGGGAATTTTGCTCTGATTTCCACACTTAGCATATCATTTGTAGTTCATCTGTAGAGTGTGTGTGTCTCTCTCAGTAGATGGTAATTAGTGGACACAGAACTTCCACAATGTATCTTCTTGCTTTATCCAACTTTCTTTTGGTTGCAAGCAGAGACACCATCTCATACTATCCAATAAAGGAAATGAATTAAGGATACAAGAGTGTTGGGAAGCTGTCAACAGCAGAGCCACCTCCTCTCTCTGTCTCTCCTTCATTGTTCTCATTCTGCCAATTGGCTTTTTTCATGCTCATGAAAAAAGTGGAAAATGGCTGCCCTTTATATCACCTCAGTTCCAATCACTCACAGAAGTTATTGGCTCTTTCCAAATTCCAATCCCAAATTCCTGAGTTGCCTAGCTAGTGTCCAGAGTTGCCCCTGGCCAGCCATGCTGCTGACACTGTGTGGTTTTCCTCATGACATTTTCCTCTCCTACTCAGGTACCTGGCCAGCAGCCCCAGCCAGGTAGGTCAAACTGTCCCTTGGCTTTTGGCTTTGTCCAAAGCTGTCATCTTGCCTGTCTCTCTAAGACACAGTCATAAGCCTCAGTCCTACCACTGCAAGGAGTCCTTTCACAGCCTCTAATTAGACCCTGCTTCAGGGGAAGGCAGGACTATCCCCTAGAGAAGAATCTGGGGCAGTTTAAATCTTATCTATATCGGCATGCAGCTGGAAGGACAGGTCACAAATCTATGAGATTATTTTCTCTATGGAGGCAGAGTGTGGTAGCATTATTCACCAACTCCTGAGTAGGTGCTCTGGACTGGCTACTCCCCAATATTGAAGTGTTGGGAGCATCAAGAATGATGGCTTCTGTCCCAAATACTCTTCTGATAATTTCTTGCTAGATTTGAATGACTAGAATGTGGCTGGATTCCTCTCAAAGAACTTGTTTGCATCTTGGAGTGAAGGGGTTTCTCCTATGTAGTCCATCAAAAGATGAATGGATAAACAAAATGTGGTCTATCCATACAAGGGAATGTTATTCAGCCATAAAAAGGAATGAAACACTGACACACGCTAAAACATGGATGAACTTTGAAAACATTATGCAGAGTGAAAGAAGCCAGACAAAAAAGGCCACATATTGTATGATTATACGTATAGGAAATGTCCAGAAAAGGCAAATATATAGAGACAGAAAATAGATTAGTGGTGGCTTGGGGATGGTGGAGGGGGAGATAGGAAGGTGATAGTTAAAAGGCAGAGATTCTTTTTGTGGTAATGAAAATATTTTAAAATTGACAGTGGTGATAGTTGCACAACTCTGTGAACAGACTAAAAACCACTGAATTGTGCACTTTAAAGGGATGAATTATGTTATGTACATTTTCTCAATAAAGCTTTAAAAAGTCTGTGACGCAGGATGAGCGCCCTCTATAGGCTCTCAGATGTTTAGAGTGAGTCACCTCCCCCTCGATGTTTTTTATGAGATTTCTGCTAAATTAAAAATCAGAAAAATGCCTAAAGAGGGTAACACAAAGTGTGGTAAATGTTGTTTAAATTTTTATTGATGTGTAAAATACATATAGAAAAGTCATCAGAATACATACAGAAATATCATCAGTGTATAGCTTGATAATCGATTTTTGCAAACTGACTATACCCTTGTCTGGGACTGTCTCTCGGGAACAATGCCAAAAGTCTAAATTTGAGTCCCTTCATATATATATGAGGCCACTTCCAAGTGATTCTTTAGGACCCCTCTTTCCCCCTCCTTTCTCTTCTTCTTTCCTAATCTCTAGGGTGATACCATCAATGAGGTGACTATTTATATTTAAATTTAAGTTAAATAAAAATTCAACTCCTCAGTCACACTAGCCACATTCCAAGGATTTATACAATAGGCACATATGGCAATTGGCTACCATAAGGGGCTGCACAGATACAGAATATTTCCTTTATCATAGAAAGTTCTACTGGATGCCCTGCTTCCGAGATCTCTGTCCTCTAGTCTCTATCCCTTCCTTAGAAAGTTTCCTTTTAATTCTCTCTCTCCACCCCAAATCCTCTTTTTCCTCTTTTTAAGTTGATCAGAAAAATGCTCTGTCAGAACCTAACATACCTAATGTCTGCAGGGATAAGCCAGTAGAAATTACAGTGTTTGAAAATAGTTGTTAGGCAAAGAAATACAGTTAATAAATCATCCCAAGGAAAAATGCACAGCCTTACTAGCAATTAAAGAAATGAAAGTTAAAAAAAAATAACCCTGCCATACCATTACATACTGTCTAGACTAGGAAAAATGTGTAAAAATGATGGACTGTCATACTGGCAACACTGCAGGGGCAAGAGGCACCATTACATACTGCTAGCCATCCTGGCAATTAGGTTATTTCCTCCTGAAGAACCATCTGGAACCATGTTACACGAACTATAAAACCGTTTTCTGACTGAATAATTTCACTCAATGACTGCTATTTATTTATTTATTTAATAGCTGGTGGGAGAAATAGTATTGGTACTTTACATGCTTTTAAAAAAAATGTACTTTTCACAACAATCCTATGAAGTAGGTAGGAATCCTTATCTGCTTTTCAAAAATCAGCAAACTCTTCAGTTCGCCGATGTTAGGTAAGACATCCGGAGTAAAAGAGCATGGAAGTGGCTGAAGCAGAATTCAATCTCAGACCTCTTGATCTAGGAAGACCTGCCCACAACACCACTTTGCCTCCCATTTCTGAGAATTCTCTCCAAGGGAATGGTACAATTGGGGCGAGGGGAAAAATTATACAAAAATATACATATGAAGGCAATTATTACAAAAGGAACAATTGGAAAATGCACACAGGAGACAATGTAAGTTGAGCCTGGCACATAGTAGGCTCTGCCCCTTTAAAAGTCAGAGGCGTGTTAAGGGAGAAAGGAGGTGGCTTATGATGCTGACGTAAAAAGCTTCTTGACTCATTTAAATGAGCATGCGTAAAGATTCGCCCTCCTTCGCCACGTTCCTGCAAGCAATGCGCGTGCGCCACCTGAACCCTGAGGAGGCTTTCGGCTCCGCCCGCCTATTTAGGGGGGCGGAGACAGTCGCGTGAGTTTGGTGATCCTACATTCTCCCGCGCAATTACCCAACCCCTCCCCTTTTCGCACATGCGCATACATCAGCACAGGGTATAGCGATTGATGAATGGTTCTTGGGGTTGCGCCTGCGCTCTGGATGGTCTTACCGGAAGTGGGCGGAAATGTGTCCTAAGCCAAAGGGCGGAGGGAGAAAGCGCTGCAAAGGTGAGTGAAGCTGAATTTGACAACTGTCCCAAATGCCCCGCTGCAAAATTACCAAGTCTAGGCATTTAAAGACTAGAATATGATCGTAGAGACCTTACGTTTTGATTTTATAAAGGTTTTACAAAATTATTTTTGTTTACATGTATGTTAAAGGTTTGAGGGAGAGGGAAGATTTTTCCCTAAGTTTTCTTTTTCCCCATGAATTCTTACATTTCTAGAAGACTTGAAGACTCAATAAAGAAACATTTGGATGCCTCCTATGTGTGCTCAGGTTGAAAACAAGTGTTACAAAAAAAATAAAATAGGGGACAGTTTCTCATAAATCTGTACCCTCATAAACGTGAGTAGTAGTCATTAGGAAGATACATTAAATAGAGTCAGAAAACAAGTCTGCACAGTTAAGTGTGACTTTTGTGTCAAATGTATAAATGCTTTGAAGGCCCTTCGTGTCAGTTCATCAATTTATTCCATAAACATTTGTGGAAAGCATATTATGTTTTGTATACAATTAAGTTTGTGAACTTGTCGCAACAATGTTGCTAACCTTTTTTGATATCAGAGGGATTATTCGTTATGAATTTGTACCAACTGGATTTACAGCTAACCAAGTTTACCATTTGAAAGTGGTGAAAATGTTGCGTGAAAAAGTTAGACGACCTGAATTTTTCACCAACTGTCATGGCTCCTGTATCACGACAATGCACCAGCTTACACGGCACTGTCTGTGAGGGAATTTTTGGCCAGTAAACAAATAATTGTATTGGAACACCCTCCCTACTCACCTGATCTGGCCCCCAATGACTTCTTTACCCAAAGAAAAAGGAAATATTGAAAGGAAGACATTTGGATGACCTTCAGGACATCAAGGGTAATACCACGACAGCTCTGATGGCCATTCCAGAAAAAGAGTTCCAAAATTGCTTTGAAGGGTGGACTAGGCACTGGTATCAGTGCATAGCTTCCCAACGGGAGTACTTAGAAGGTGACCATAGTGATATTCAGCAGTGAGGTATGTAGCACTTTTTCTAGGATGAGTTCACGAACTTAATTGTCCAACCTTGTATATACATTGTGCTGGGTACTGGAGATTCAAAGATGGATCAAAATTCAGCTCCTGCCTTTGAAGAGTTTACAAGGACCATGGGGTTCAGGTATAGGAATAGCCTGGGCAAGGTCTTAAAGGTGGAATCATAGGGTCCTCTGGAGGCTGTCTTGACTAAAACGTAAGGATGCCATCAAAAAACATGAGAGCTCGTGTCCTAAAATATGGTGGGGTAGACTGGGAGTGAGGAGGTCTAGATGCCAAGCTGAGAAAGTTTGGATACAAATCCAATGGCCAGACCCACTGTATTTTCCTGAACTTGCTTTGATGGCAGGGAATGAGGCAGAAGGTGACATTTTTTTTTTTTAATTCAAGTTTATTGGGATGTCAATTGTTAGTAAAGTTACATAGATTTCAGGTGTACAGTTCTGTAATACATCATCCATATATCACATTGTGTGTTCACCACCCAGAGTCAGTTTCCTTCCATCACCATATATTTGATTCCTTTTACCCTCATCTACCAACCCTGCCCCCCTTACCCTCTGGTAACCACTAAACTATTGTCTGTGTCTATGAGTTTTTGTTTCTTCATTTGTTTGTCTTGTTCCTTTGTTGTTTTCAGTTTTATATACCACATAGTGAAATCGTATGGTTCTCGACTTTTTCTGTCGGACTTATTTCGCTTAGAAGATGACTTTTTTTTACCATGGTGACCTGATTAAACAGGGAGAAGTTGGGGAAACTAAGAAAGTCTTAAGCAGGTGGGCAGAAAAACCACCTTGTCAAGAATTATATTCTAATGAATTATCCAAAACGCTGAAAGGAAAAGCAAGATGATTCTTGAGTAGCCTGAGAAAGTTGCTGAGACATTCTTTAGGGTTAGGGAGAAAAGCTTTTCTTGTTCGTAGCTGTCATCTCCCTAAGCTAAGAGAGGATCTTAAAAGGGTCCTAAGTCAAGAATGGACCTGCTGTAAAAAGAGTAACGGCTTCACAGGTACCTCATACAGAGCACAGAAAAGTAATAAAAAAGCAAACAAGGAAACCCTTAAGTGGACTCTAAATACAGTGGTTAATATAATACAATCTTCCCCACAAGGGAGTCAGTCACACAGGGCCTTGTAATCAAAGGGCCATGTGCTTAATTTAATGGTCTGCTGTCATGATTTTGAAATTCTTAATTTTTTTGACAGGAGGTCTTAATTTTCATTTTGCACTGGGCCCCACAAATTCTTCATTTGGCCCTTCCTCCCTCCTCCAACTTTTCTCTATGTCTTTGTTTTCTCTTTCCTAGTCCTATTCTTCTCTTCCTCTCTCCTCCCTTCCTCGATTTTCCTCTCTTTTTATTCTCCTTCCTTGGTTTTTTCCCATTCCTTTAAGCCTGCACTTAAGTATGCCATGGCCCTTTAAGACTCAACATATTCCTGTTATGAGCTGGAAATTGTGTTCCCCCAAAAGATGTTGAAATCCTCACCCCTAGTACTTGTGAATGTGACCTTATTTGCAAATGGGGTCTTTGCAGATGATCAAGTTAAGATGAGCTCAGCAGAGTGGGTCCTAATCTAATCTGACTGGTGTTTTTATGAAAAAAGGAAATGTGGACACAGAGACAGACACAAGGAGAACGCCATGCAAAGATTGGAATGAGGCTGTCACAAGGAGCTCCAAAGATTGCAGACAAACCACCAGAAGCTAGGAGAGAATCATGAAACAGATTCTCCCTCAGAGCCTCCAGAAGGAACCACCCCTGCTGACACCTTGATTTCAGATTTTAGCCTCCAGAACTGCAAGAGAATACATTTCTGGTTAAGCTACCCAGTTTGTTGTACTTTGTTACAGTGGCCCTTGCAAACGAATACAGTTCCCAATAGGTCCTTAATAAATAAAAGGGATGGGTGAATAAAGGACAGTTTTATTGTCTCTGGATCTTCAACAGAGATATCAAGATAGTAACTTTGTCCAACCTTTGTCCAAGTCTGGTGAATGGCAGAAAAACAGGCCCTTTCCCCAACCTATATCATTTTCTCCCATGATATTTTCACTGTATTTGATTAGTATTGACTTTGTCCTGTGCCTCAGACTTGTCCTAGGCCATGGTCATATGGGTGGGTAGAGTGGGTGGTAACGGTGATGGACACAATTGGTTGCTACTGAAATTCAACACCCCTGCCCCCTTTCCTCCATGATGGCAGATTTCCAAATGTGTTAGCTTTCCTTTTGTCCAGGAAAAGTGATTCAGTCCCCAGAGACAAGGGGTGAATTATAATTGGGCAAACTTTCTGTAAAGATAGTAATTATTTTTTGGCTTTGCAGACCAAATGTTCTTTGTTATATATATATATCTGGCAACAGTAACTGCACTTCTAAAATGTTGAATGAAATTGAGATTGTGTTGCCAATAGTATGGATCTCATTCATTACTCAAAATGTGAGGCCCTGTCTTAGTTCCTTCAAGATCCTACAGGCTGGGTGGCTTATAAACAACAGAAATTTATATTGCACAGTTCTGGAGGCTGGAAGTCCAAGACCAGGGTACCAGCAGGGTCCAGTGAAGGCCCTCTTCTGGGTAGAAGGGCTAGAGATCCTTGTAGGGGTCTCTTATAAAGGTCTCTTATAAAGGCACTAATGTCATTCCTGAGGGCTCCCCTCATGACCTCATCACCTCCCAGAAGCCCCACCCCCTAACACCATCATATTGGGGGTTAGGATTCCAACAAGTGAATCTTAGGGGGACACAAACATTCAGGGCCATAGCAGGCCCTATGTATAAAT
Source organism: Rhinolophus sinicus (assembly GCF_036562045.2). Classification (NCBI taxonomy): domain Eukaryota; kingdom Metazoa; phylum Chordata; class Mammalia; order Chiroptera; family Rhinolophidae; genus Rhinolophus; species Rhinolophus sinicus. The sequence goes on from NC_133765.1 coordinate 34,074,407, forward strand.
CATTAATAAGAAAATCTCATGATCCTAGGTACCATTGCAAAGAAGGATTCTGTGTGACAGATCCATTCCCATATCCCAGATGGTATCAGTTAGGCTTTTTTTTTTAAATTTTTATTGGGGAATATTGGGGAACAGTGTGTTTCTCCAGGGCCCATCAGCTCCAAGTCGCTGTCCCTCAATCTAGCCATGGAGGGCGCCGTTCAGCTCCAAGTCCAGTTGCCATTTTCAATCTTTAGTTGCAGAGGGCGCAGCCACCATCCCATGTGGGAATTGAACCAGCAACCTTGTGGTTGAGAGCTCGCACTCTAACCAACTGAGCCATCCGGCCGCCCCTCAGGAAGCTCAGCGGCAGCTCGTTATCTTCAGTCTAGTTGTGGAGAGCGCAGCTCACTGGCCCATGTGGGAATCAAACCGGCGAACCTGCTTAGAGCTCCCGCTCTAACCAGCTGAGCCATCCGGCTGCCCAGTCTTTTGCAGTAAAACCAGCAGCCCCCTATTCTGAGGGCAGACAGCAATAAACATTTCTTTAGTTCACTGAATTGCAGGTTAGCTGATCTAGGTTGGCCTCGGCTAGGGTAGATCTGTACCCGTGTCTCTCATCCTTCATCTGGGATCAATGGGTAACTCAGAAATACTCTCCTCACTGCAACGGCAGAAGTGAGCAAGTCTATTCATGCTAGTGTTTTTCTAAATCGTTGGTAATGTTGGCCCAAACAAGTTACGTAACCAAATCCCAAATGAAGAGGTAGGAAATACACTGCCTAGGGTACGTACAGTGCTCTGTTGATCTACTTACAATGAGTCCTTTGCAACAGAATACCACGTCAGGTTCCTAGTTATGGTGTGATGACAAGAAATAAGCTGAGGTCCAGGCCTCTGCCCTGTAATTTACTGGATGATCCAGACAGCTATTACTCTCTGAATCTGTTTCCTCCTCTCCAAAATACACAACAATAACATTTATCTCTCAGGATCGTTATGAGGCTTAAATGAAATACTCTTTGTGAAAGCATATTGTAAACAGCAACTATTCATATTGGAGGTGTGTGGAAAATGTATAAATGGAGACGTCTGCATGTTGTCAAACAGAGGAGAGCTGAGAAGTGCTGGGCAGTCGGTAAATTCTTGAAGTGCCTTTTCTGTCTAGTGGCACTTACATGCCCATTTCAAATAGGCCAATAGCAGCTTTCATGAACCCACTTAGACTTTTTTTAAAATCACCAATCATGTGAAATATACTTTTCAAAGGTAATTCGAAAACACAGAAGGGTTGAACTCTTTTCGGTAGGGTGAACCACTTGGGAAGACAGTTTGGTGGGATCTGGTAAAGCTGAAAATACGGGTAACCTTGCATCTGACAAGTCCTGTACCAGTATAGATGTACAGGAATGCCCGTTGTGGTAATCTTCAAATCCCAAACGAGGAATGTTCCGGATGTTTATCAGTCATAACACGGGTACCTCATGTGTACTGTTCGTACAGTAGAATGTCACAGCAGTGAAAACAAATGAATTATTGTCACATGCAACATGGATGAGTCTTAAAAGCCCAAAGAAGAAAGGCATAAAAACCAACAAATAAATTATCATTTTATTTCTAAAAGTTCCAAACTAGGAAAAATAAATCTATGTTTTGTAGAGTTGCAAACATGTGTGTCAAAACTACAATGCAAAGCAGAGAAATTATCATAAGAATTAGGATGATGGTTACCTTTGGGGCAAAGAAGAGGGTTGCAATTAGGAATCAGCCATGTGCAAGGCTTTTGGGGGCTACTCGGATCTAATTACATAGGTGTTCACCTCATAATTGTTTGTTAAATTTGTACATGATGTTTCCTGTATGCATATTTCACAAATAAAAATTTATTTCTTCCCTTCCCTTTCCTCTTTTATTTTCTTTTGAAATTTCCCCAGATGAAAAATAAAAATATTAAGCATATATGTAATGTCATATAAAGAGTCTCAAGGACTCTTTTCACTTGTTAGTTACCCTTATGTTGGGGTGCAGGGGGGTCAGGCATCAGCCTCTAATTCCTTACGTAAACTGAGAATTGAGATTTCGAGCTTTGTTTCACCATAACAAAATTCCACTAGGCAGAAATAATTGGGAAGTCCTGTGTTATTAGTCGGACATTGCCTTCCCTCTGAAGATCTTTTAATATCTTTTGTGTGATGCAATATTTAACAAGACACAAACAGGAGCCCTGTCTAGCTTTGCTCTTTATTGTAATCCCAGTGCTTAGCATGGTGCTTGACACATAGTAGCCACTCAAAAATATATACTATTTATAACAAATTTATTAACATATAAGTCACCTACCATCAAATTCACTCTTTAAAGTGTACACTTCAGTGGGTTTTAGTATATTCAGAGTTGTGCAACCATCACCACTATCTAATTCCAGAACATTTCCGTCTCCCCAAAAAAGAAACCTTGTGCCCCCTAGCAGTCACTCTCCCCCTCATCCCCAGTCCCTGGGAACCTTTTTAAATCTTTCTGTCGCTGAGGATTTGCCTGTTCTGGACATTTCATTTAAAAGGAATCATGCAGTATGTGGTCTTTTGTGACTGGCTTCTTTCACTTAGCGTCATGTTTTCTAGGTTCTTCCATGTGGTACCAGGTGTGAGTACATCATTCCATTTAATGGCTGAATAATATTCCATTCAGTGGTATATCACATTCTGTTTATCCATTCATGAGTTTATCTATTCATCCATTTGGGTTGTTTCCACTTTTTGGCTATTATGAGTAATGCCACTATGAACATTTGTGTACACGTTTTTGTGTGGATGTACGTTTTCTTTTCTCCTGGTACTACACGTAGGAGTGGAATTGCTGGATCAGATGGTAACTCTATGTTTAACTTTTTGAGGAACTGCCAGACTGTTTCCCAAAGTGGCTGCACCATTTTCCATTCCAACCAGTAACATATGAGGGTTTTAATTTCTCTATATCGTCACCAACGTTTGCTATTATTTGTCTTTTAACTTTAGCCATCCTAGTGGATGTGAAGTGGTATCTCATCATGATTTGATTTGTATTTCCCTAATGACTATTGATGTTGAACTCAATATGTATATTTGTTAAATGCAGGAATTACCATGTAAGTTTCCAGATTAAATAAGTATACCAAATTTTTTACATTATTATTTTAAAAAATTAACACTTTAGTTGTTTTCTGGTTATACAAGTAATACAAGTTCAAATGATAGTGGTTACCTTAGGAAGAAGGGAGGGATAAAGTTATAACCAAGGAAGAGAGGCATGGTGTTATCTAGGCTGATAGCACTGTCTTATTCTTTTTTCTTTTCGTCAGTGTCCTATTCTTGACCTGGGTCTTAGTTACCAGGTTCTCTTTATAATTATTATTTAAACTATACATATGAATTTTATGCACTTTTCTATATATATGTGATATAGCACAATTAAAAAGTTAATATATTCTCATTGTTGAAACCTTGGAAAGCAGATGTTTTGCTTTATTAAATATGAAGAACTTTGAAATATTTCTACCACCCGAGCTCTGTAAGTGGCAATTTTTCAGGTGGGATTAAAAAGAATATTTGTTTAAAAATCTTTGTTGAACAAGCCTTTTGCCTTTTGTTGGAAGAAACAGAAATTCTGAGAAGTTGCCAGCAGGTGGCGCAATGAAACAAGATTTAATCTTTACGGCTAAACAACAACAAAAAGCAAACCAAAAACAAACGTGAAAAGCAGCCAACATTTCATGTGGTCATTGGAAGATTTTTTGGTGAATTTTCCACTACCTACAGTCTTCCTCTAATATCTGCTACCATACAAAAGAACCTGGTAAATACAGCCTCCTTGGGGAACTGTCAGATCTAATTCTTCAAATGCATGGAACAGAAGAAAACATAGAACGATGCTGGATATTTTCTCTCTTTTGCTGGCAGAGTCTTCAAAGTCATAGGATGTCTGGAACCCAAGATACAGGGCTTTTTATGTCTGCAACAAATGATGGCAGCCAAGGTGTCTAGTAATAAATACACTCCTCAGATGTCGTTAGGGGGCTTTTGAGGTGGATGAGGAAGTGTCAATTTCTAAACCTTTCTCAAACACTTCTTTCCACTCGTATCTCATTAATAATAACCACTGGAGGTTGGAGAAATGTTCATTATTAAAAAAAGAAAAAAGGCATTTTAATCTGGACACCAAGCCAAGCAAGGGCTCAACATGCTCGTCATCCTGTTCAATAAGGTACGTTTATTGGGGCAAGGTTGGCATCAGCACTGGGGAGAGGATGGTGGCGGCAATGGGAGACTGGTTATAGGTGAGGAGGAACGAACGGATAAGTAAATATATTAAGGATAATGGGAGCCCGATTTCTCACTGCTGGAGGGGGAACCGGGAATCATGGAAAAGGGAGAAAACTAGAATGAACTCTGGATTGGAATTGGATATTGGGGTGCAGTCATGGTTTCCAATATTTATGGAATAGTTATAAATAAAGGTGTAAATGTGCACAAATATATACGTACATTTTTACGTAAACATAGCTCTAGCTCTGTCCCTTGAGAGAGTCAAGAGTAGTGACATCCCATAGTGGTTGAAGACACATCTAGTACCCAGACCTTGGTTGTTCTAAATACCATTCTCCACTAACAGGAATCAGGAGTGGTGAAGAAACGGCTGATTCAAGGTTAGAGGAGGGAACGTGTCAGATGTGCTTGGAATACCTTTTTGTGTCAGAATGTAAGGAAATGCTCAAAAACATGATGGGGACCGGTCAAAAGGACACATGCCAGCTCGAAGTGGATCTCAGGGACGAAGTCTGTGACAACTTGAGCATCAAAGTAAATAATTATGATGGATGATAAAACTCACTGATTAAAATAGAAAAACATGAGTTTGTGCTGATATAAATAAATAGAAAGTTTGATGAAGGGCAGAATATTTACCTAGAGTACCTCCCACGAGAATACTTTCAAATCAGAAAGGGCATAAGAGTAACTTTAGAGTGGAGAAGCCTGGAAAACGCTACCTTAGTGAAGCCGAGTGACCATCATCAGTAGTGGGACACATTGAAACCCGGTACCACCTGAGGAGCCGTGATGAGAAGAGCACATCATCACTTCCATCGTAGGCTTCGCAAAGATACCTCACCTCCGTCCAATCACAAGGATGCATTAGGCAAGCCCGAACTGAGGAAAACTCTACCAAATAACCATCTTGGCCTCTTCAGAAAGGTCAAGACAAGGGAGACAAAGGTGGAGGAACCATTCCATGGGAAAGGAGGCTGAGGAGACGTGACAGGATGCAGCCATGATCTTGGATCCGATGCTTTTGCCGTAAAGGATGCTATTGGCACAGTTGGAAAACTTGAAGGGGGACTGAGGGTTACAGGGGTGTAGTGTACGAGGTCGGACAATTAAGTTCGTGAACCTGTTGCAATGATGTTGCTAACCTTTTTTGATATCAGAGGGATTATTCATTATGAATTTGTACCAACTGAACAAACAGTTCACCAAGGTTACTATTTGGAAGTGCTGAAAAGGCTGCATGAAAAAGTTAGACGACCTGAACTTTTTGCCAACAATTCATGGCTCTTGAATCATGACAATGCACCAGCTCACACGGCACTGTCTATGAGGGAGTTTTTAGCCAGTAAACAAATAACTGAATTGGAACACCCTCCCTACTCACCTGCTCTGGCCCCCAGTGATTTATTTCTTTACCTAAAAAGAAAGGAAATATTGAAAGGAAGACATTTTGATGACATTCAGGACATCAAGCGTAATATGACGACAGCTCTGATGGCCATGCCAGAAAAAGAGCCAAAATTGTTTTGAAGGGTGGACTAGGCACTGGCGTTGGTGCATAGCTTCCCAAGGGGAGTACTTCGAAGGTGACAGTAGTGATATTCAGCAATGAGGTATGAGGTACGTAGCACTTTTTCTGGGATGAGTTCACAAACTTAATCGTCCTACCTCATATCAGTCTTAAATTTTTTTTTTAATTGGGGAATATTGGGGAACAGTGTGTTTCTCCAGAGCCCATCAGCTCCAAGTCGCTGGACCTCAATCTAGCCATGAGGGCGCAGCTCAGCTCCAAGTCCAGTCGCTGTTTCAATCTTTAGTTGCAGGGAGCGCAGCCCACAATCCCATGTGGGAATCGAACCGGCATCCTGTTGTTCAGAGCTCGCCCTCTAACCAACTGAGCCATCTGGCTGCCCCCAGTGTTAAATTCTTGATTTCTTTTACTTTGGCCAATTAGAAGAATGTTCTAGATTGTAGGAATAGCCCACCAAAGTATTTAGGAGTGACAGGGAGAAGCTGATCAGCAATCTACATTCAAATGGGTCTGAAAGAAAAAAGTCCTTTGTACTGTACTTGCAACTTTTCTTTAAGCTGGAGATTATTGAATAAGTTAAAGAAATCCTATATATATTACATATAAGCAACTCACAGAATAGGAGAAAATATTTGCAAATCATATACCAGGGGTGCCAAAAATATGTATACAAGTGGACACTTTGGTCAGCGTTGCTCAAGTAGTAGTTCACGGTAATCAGAAGTGTCTGGACTCTGATAGTAACCACTTTGAGCACCTCTTGTAATTGCAGAAGTCAAACGGACTTATATTCATTTTTTTGTTATTGGTATATATTGAGTATTACCATTTTAATACAGTTTTCTTTTCTTAAAATATGTGTATATTTTTTTGGCACCCTTATACAAGTGGGCTTGTATCCAGAATATATAAAGAACCCTTATAACTCAACAATAAAAAGGAAAATAACCCAATTTAAAAAGGAGGAAAGAATTAGAATAGACATTCTTCTAAAAGAACCTATAATTGGCCAATGAGCACATAAAAACACTCTCAACATTCTTAGCCATTAGGAAAATGAAAAATCAAAACCACAGTGAGATACATTTCACACAAATCTACAGGATGGCTAAAATGGAAACAGACAACAAATGTTAACAAGGCTGTGGAGAAATTGGAGCCTTCAGACACTGCTGGTGAGGAGGTAAAATGGAAGAGCCATTTAGGAAGACAGTTTGGCAGTTCCTTAAAATGTTAAACCCAGAGTTACCATCTGATCCAGCAATGAGAAAACATATATGTCCACATTAAAACCATGTACATGGATGTTCATAGCTGTGTTATTAGTAACAGTCAAAAAGTGGAAACAACTCAAATGTCCATTAACTGATAAGTGGGTAAACTAAACGTGGAGTTCCAGTCTTAAGACCTGAGAAGCAGAAGAAGTGATGGTATAAGTTCTGGTCCAAGTTCAAAGGACTGAGAACAAGGAGGGCTGACGATATAAATTCCATCCTGACAGCAGGAGAAGACCCATGACCCAGCTTACGTGGTCAGACAGTAAGAGAGAGAATTCTCCTTTCCTCTACCTTTTTGTGCTATTCAGACCCTCAACTGATTGGACGATGCCTCCCCACATTGGGGAATACAATCTACTTAGTCTACCGATTCAAATAATCTCTTCTAGAAACACCCTCACAGACACACCCCAGAATAACGTTTAACCAGCTATCTGGGCATCACATAACCCAGTCAAGTTGATACAAAATTAACCATCACAATATCTCAATAAAGCTATTATTAAAAAATATATATGACTCAGGCTGGCCCGGTGTCTCAGGCAGTTGGAGATCCGTGCTCCTAACGCCAAAGGCTGCTGGTTCGATTCCCACATGGGCCAGTGGGCTCTCAACCACAAGGTTGCCGGTTCGACTCCTCGACTCCCACAAGGGATGGTGAGCTCCGCCCCCTGCAACTAACAACGGCAACTGGACCTGGAGCTGAGCTGCACCCTCCACAACTAAGACTGAAAGGACAACAACTTGAAGCTGAACGGCACCCTCCACAACTAAAATTGAAAGGACAACTTGACTTGGAAAAAGTCCTGGAAGTACGTACACACTGTTCCCCAATAAAATCTTAACATATAAATGTATATATATACATATATATGTGTGTATATATATATATATATATATATATATATATATATATATATATGTTACTCTCTAGTATATATATTGGAGAGTAATATATATATATATTACTCTCCAGAACCGTCAAGGTTCTGAAAAACAAGGAAAGACTAAGATACTGTCACAGACCAGAGGACACTCTGGAGACATGACGCCTAAATGCAATGTCAGATTGAATCCTGGAATAGAGGAAGGACAACAGTGGAAAACCTAGTAACATCTGAATAAAGTCTGGAGTTTAGTACATAGTAATACACCTATGTTAATTTCTTCATGCTGATCAAGGTGTCACGCTTATATACACTGTCAACAATGGGGAAACTGAGTGAAGAGTATGTGGGAACTTCCTATACTATCTATGCAGTTTTTGTTTTTTTTTGTAAATCTAAAAATACCCCACAATAAAATGTTTATTTTCTTAAAAAAACCCAACACATAAAGTCAGTGCTTCCTGGTGCTTATGTATTACCAGGCGTATTATCTGCATTACTGCATTTATTCCTCACAACGATCCTACTGGAGTGACCCCCAATTTACAGAAAAGGTGAATTAGGTGGTGGAACTGACATCTGAACGCAGGTCGTTCTGTGCCCAGTAAATCACAGCCCCGGGTGAGCCAGGACTTCACAGCCCCAGGTACTAGGTGTAGTCATGCAAATAACTGAATAAAGACATGAAGAGCATTTGATACCTGAAGAGTAAACATTAAAGAAATGAAATTTAGTAGATAATGCTCACCGTTCCCATAATATTATAAACCTGTGGACAGCAAGATAAGGGTTTAAAATTTCTGTCAAACACCTGAACAACATTTCAGGGGGGGAAAAAAATTCCATCAATTTACATGATGGACCATTTCTGTTTTACTAAATTCACCCAATCTTTTTCAGGGTATGTGAATGATTGTGTGACTTTAATCCGTATATACACATTATTTGAGGTTCTACTTTTTACTTACCATGATGTGCTATACCTGTGTACAGGTGTACATTTAGTTCCCATAATGATCATTTTGACAGCCATATAGTATTACAGAAAGTAGACAGACTGTAGCTTCCTTAACCATTTCCCTATTGTGGAACTTGGGATGTTGCCAATGTGTGGCTGATCTGAAAAGTACTGCTATAAACGTCTTTGCACAAACTGCTTGTTACACTCTTTGGGACTCTTGTTTTAGACTGGCGTTTGGCATCCTGCAGTGGCGAAGTAACACAGCTACCAGTAGCTGGATGGTTTTGGGGAAGATGTGCACCTTGGTCTCTTGCTATTTAAAGTTCGGTCCTTGGAGCGGTAGTGGCTGGGAGCTTGTAGAATTGCAGGACCTCAGGCTCTTCCTAGAACCTAGTGAATCAAAACCTGCATTTGAACAAGATCTCCGGAGGTGGATCATGAGCACATTGAAAATTGAGGAAACCCTGTCTGAGGGTACTTACCCGTCAGTTGGACTCATAAAGGTCTGCTCCGTGAGGTGGTCGTGAGGGCTTAAGGCGTTGAAACATAAAGCGTGTAGAAGAGAGCCAGGCACAGAGTGAGCGCTAAGCTTTTGCTCCTTTTATGACTCTCCCCTGCTGGCTGAGCAAATTCTGAGCAAAGTAGAGTGCCTTAAAGAAAACAAATAGAGAAGATTCTCCCGGTGGTGTGGGCAGGGGGTGGGGAGGATAACCTGGCAACACACTTTGTTATCAGGATCAAAGTCCCTAAGAAGAGCCAGCTCCAGCCCCAAGAAGCTGACAAGTGAGTCTGAAAATGCTTTGGGCAGAAACGGGGACAAGGTGGCAGCCAAGTAAGATCTGATACTTCTGGCACCCGACTGGCTACATGATGGGGGTGGCCTGCCTGTGCCATCTACAGAGGGCTCATGAATAATGCACGTGGAGTCCTGACCCCACAGAGAGAACAGTCCCTTAGATTTGCAACCTGACTGCCCGCCAGCCTGCAGATAAGCTGCACCTGCCGGGATCTCCCTCGGGAGCAGGGCGAGTCTGTCCTGCTCATGGGCAGCCTGGGCTAATGGATCTGCTGGATTAGAGCAACTGCAAGCTGAGGTGAAGGGGCTTCTTCTTCCCAAATCCTCTGCTTGGTGACACTTTATCCATCCTTGCAGGCCCTGTGTTTTTTGTTGTTGTTTTTGGATTCTGCTAACCCCAATTAAATAAATCATTTTCTGTTTTTCCACCATTTGAGTGATTTAGCTAGTTTTGCCATTTTCATGACACATTAGATTGGGAGTCTCAGACTCAGATGTCCATGGACCACAGGTTATATAAATATATGAAGTAGGATAGGGCAACAATTGCGCGAGGTAGGGACTGTGGCAACTGGCGTGCTCCATGCAAAGGGACAGTGCACCTCTGTCCTAGCCCATTGCCACGCAGGAGTGTAAGCCCAGAGTGACCAGATCTTTCCATTTTTCAAAAGAATGTAAAAGTCTGGATTTTTATGTAATGTCTTTTTTAAAAATTTAAAAACATTTACATAAATGTGTATAGTGGCTTTATTCATAATCAGCCCAAACTGGAAACAACCCCAAAATCCCTCAACCAGTGAATGGATAAAGAATGAGTAAACAAACTGTGGTACATCTATACAATGAAATACACTCAGACAAAAACCAAAACAAAACACCGGTACATGCAATAATCACCCACATCTCCAATGTGTTATGCTGACTTCTGCATCTGGCCAAGGTACAGTCACATGGACCAGGTTTACCTTCTCACCTGAAACAACCAAAAAAAACAACAACAGGTAAAATATGTATATGAAGTGAGATTTTTCATTCAAGACACTGGACATCAGTCAAGGGAGGACAGTGATCCCTGAGACAGGAAACAAATGGGGTTCATCCTATGATGCCCAAGCTAATCGTCTTGAGAGAGTTGCTAGGCTGTGGTGCAGGGAGGGGTACTCCACGTGGAGCCTGGCGACTCCCTGAGTTGAGAAGACAGAGCTGAGAGTCCAGGGGGACCAAGGAGGTTAGAATTCTAGAAAGGAGACGTCTGCACACAGAGAATTCAGAGGTCTGCGAAGAGTCCCTCCAGAAGGCAGCTGAGCAGTGGTCAACACATACATGCAAGGACAACTACCTGAGGTCGAGGAAATAACCTTCTGAAATGACGAGAGACAAGTGTGGATGGCACTCACACACGCCTAGTCTTGCTTCAGTAGTGGAGAAAAATGAGCTTTAGACTGAGCGCTGTTTTCGTCCCAGGTAAATGTTAAAAGCAAGATTCAAAAGGATCAAATTGTTTCCAAGTAATTTAACTGCATCCAATATAACAGCTCAAGTATATTTTTAGGAATACTAAAATACAAAAGAAGAAGGGGGAGGAGGAGAAGAAGAAAAAGGGAAGAAGGAAGATAACCAGCCAACAAGGTCAAATTCACAACGTCTGACATCCAGGTGACAACAACCAAGCATGCAAACAAGCTGTTTTACTTTTTTTGAGAGGCCTTATCGGTTGAATTGTGGCTTCTAAACAGATGTTCAACTTTGTAAATTATATAATTGTGTAATCACGATGTTGTACACCTGAAACTAATACTATAACATTGTATGTCAATTGTAACAGAAATAAAAGACAAAAAAAAAAAGTTGAAGTCCCAAACCCCCAGAGATGTGACTCATAATTTGAAGTTGGATACTAATTAATTAGCTGGGAATCTTGAATAAGTCAAGGCCTCAGTTAAGAATTACAAATATTCTCTGTGTGCTTCTGTGCATATCCCCCATTCAGAGTTCTCAGAGAGGTCTATGAACCCCAAAAGTTGAGAACCTCTGCAGTAGATGATCTTAATGTTCATTCCTTTAACAAATGTTTATTGAGGGCCTACTATGTGCCAAGCTCTGGGGATCCAAAAACAACCAAGACAGAGACACGACCCCTGAGATCTCATCGAGATAATATACCCAGGGAGGGAAACATACAACCAACATGGAGACAAATATTTTCATATAACGGTAACTTGTATGAAGGAAATAAAACGTGATATGGAGGTGACGGAGGAGGCAGGAACCTTGGGGTGTTCAGGAAACATCTTTTTTCAGAGTTGTTGTTATAGGTTGAATTGTGTCCCCCAGAAAGATATGTTGAAGTTCTAACCCCCACTACCTCAGAATGTGACCCTATTTGGATAATAGGATCTTTGCAGATGTCAGTAGTTGAGATGGTGTCATACTGGAGTAGAGTAGGCCCTTATAAGATTGGTATAGCCTTATAATGGTAGAGGACACACAGAGACACATGCAGGGGAGAAGGCCCTGTGACAACAGAGGCAGAGATTGGAATGACACAGCTGCAAGCCAAGGAATGCCAAGGATGGACGGCCACCACCAGAAGTTGGAAGAGGCGAGGAAAGATTCTACCCAGTCTCAGATGGAGCCTGGCCTTGCCGACACCTTGAGTTTGCACTCCTAGCACCCCAAACTGTGAGGGAATACATTTCTATTAAGTCACCCAGTTTGTGGTTCAGGTGGCCCTGGGACACAAACACAGATGTGATTTGAACTGAGGCTTGAAGGATGAGCAAAAGGCAACTATATGAAGGTTTAAAGGTAAGAATGCTCCAAGCAAGGGCAGGAAGAGAAAAAATCAATGACTGCAGAGGGGCAGTGAAATAGGAGATGTGACTGCAAAGCTAGGCAGGGACAGATCTTGAGGGGAGGGAATTTGGAGTCAATTAGCTTTGAGGCGGTTGTGTCATTTGAGTCACAGAAACAACTGTGACGATAGTAACCCAGAGTCTCAGGGGGCAGGAATCTAGGATGTTATTAGTTGCAGTAAATAATGACAACGTGAGATTACAGGGCCCTCTCTGTGCTTCCCCGCCCCTCCCGATGACCTTGCCGCATAGTCAGTATCAGTTCTAGCATTCCATTCTGTTGGCTTTGGCTCAGGTCAGGCAATGCCAAGGGGTGATGAGCTTTCACCCCCCACAAATCGCCTTTCTCTCTTTCCACCCGACACTCCAAATACGCACAACCTAAATCATCTAAATAAGTTCTGCAAATGCAGCCTGCGGACAAATTCCCTAGCACCAACTAGAAGACAGAAATTCTGGAGGTGCAGAGGCATTCCCAAAGGTGCAGCGACAAACCGTACCAAGACCCGCTCAACTACCGAGGTCCCGGGGCGGGCGCGCGGCGTGCGGGGGAGGAGCCGGGGGGAGGCCCGTGCGCATGCGCGGGGCTTGCCTCTGGGCGAGGGGGTGGGCCGAGCGCTAGGGTGGGAGCTGTGACGTCAGGTGCGCGCGTGGCTCCCGCTGCGCAGGAACAGCTGGTGCTTCTGAAGGCGGCCGGCGAGCGGACGGACGTGGGGTGCTGGTGGCCCGCCGCGTCACTCTGCGGGATCAGCCGCCGCCGCCTCGCACCACTGCACCATGTCTGGCCAGCTGGAGCGTTGCGAGCGCGAGTGGCACGAGCTCGAGGGACAATTTCAGGAATTGCAGGTAGGGCCGGGCCACCTAGTCCCGCAACTCTGCTACCTAAGGTGCAGTGCCTCCCCTTCCCTGCTTCCCCGCCCCGGGCGGTTGGCACCATCAGGGCCTAGGGGCTGCTCCTGGCCAGGCCCTGGGGGCCGGTGGTCCGCATGGGCCAGCCCCCTCCCATCTCACGGCACTTCAGTTCTTCATCCACTTGGGGCGCCGCGTGGAAGCCGGTATTCCCCCGCCCTCGCACCGGCTCTTTGCTCCGCGCACCTCCTTAGCTGCAGAAAGTTGGTCAGTAGCCTCTGAGGGGAAGTTACAGGCCTGTCCATGTGTGGGAGGCCTGAGGGGACAGGTATGTGCTGGGACTCAGAACAGCCCAGCCCCCATCTCCGCAGGGGTCGCCTCTAACCTCACCCACGTCCATCGGCTTTTGGCAGCTCAACTCCCCCTCTGCTCTAGTGGGGCGGCCCTCCACTGCAGCTCCATTCTGGAAGATGTGCTTGGGGGACGTTCCCCCTGAAGCCCTCGGCTTTGCTTAGGGATTAGGGACCCCTGTGTTCCGTCTTCGGTGCCAGCGTCCCTGGCGCTGCTGCAGGCAGAGTTTGGCGTGGTGGATGGCATCTGTCAGTTCTGACAGCTGGGTTGCCTGTCTCAGCAATAGAGGGTCCTCTCAGCCCTCGCCCTTCTGGCCCAGAGCCTGACACGGGGTGGGGTGGGGGCGTAAGAGAGGCCCCCTGAGAGAATGGCATTGCCGTCACGGGGGAGCGTCCCGGCAGGAGGATTTGTTCCTGATGGGAGTTCTCAGAGGCTGCCGCTACCTACTCTGGTGAGTAGAGATGCCTCAGGAAACCTTGGGATTGGCCAGGGGGACTCCTGGACCATTTTTGGAGATGGGGCTGCTCCCTCTGCAACTACCGGATTGTGTTTGTTTTTTCTGAGTTGGGCTCTGCTTGCCTGAAATCACATCATACACCCCCACGCCACTCCTCCTTATCGTCAGCTGGAACAATGACATGTTCCCTGACTATGTGGCTCTTGACTGCAGTTGGCTGGCCTCTTCCAGTGTCCAGAGGACGGGAGAGGAGATTGCCAAGGGTGTCTGTAATGGGTCTTTCTAGACATGAGGCAGAGTCCGGATGAATAGAGAGAGGTGCTGGAGAGACACAGCAGGAGGGGTGTGTGTGTGTGCTGTTTGAGGCATGAGCAGAGGGTAAGGGACCCAGAACCACAAGGGGATCCCTTTCCCAGCAGGTGTGGATTGGTGCCCTCTCCTTCAGGTCTAGGGCATCCACCCAGTTCCCAGGGGACCCTTCTGCCTCCACTGCCATGGAGAAGGCTCAGCCACTTCTTAATGCTTTGTTCTACTGGGCTCTCAGTCATGTCCAGCCATGGAGCCATGGAGAAGGTATTAGGGTCAGGAATGGAGAAGAGAAGAGGTTTGCTGTGTGGAGTTGTTGTTCATCATTCCTTCCCCTCGCCCTGCCTTGGAGTAGGGGGAGTAGGAGGAATCTTAACACTTCAGAGTGATGCAATTAATGCAATTAACAGCAATTAGACAGCAAGTCTTGGCAGGCAGAGGCTGTAAAGGAGATGGTTGATTTGTTGTGTTCTTACTTGGTGTCTCTGAGCCTCAGGTGTGTGAGGGACAGAGAGGAATTGGGAATCAATTCTGGATTTCACCTCCTCCCTTGTGCATAGCAAGGGTTATAAAAGGGCTGACCAAGTGGAAACCGTGATGTCCCCTGCTTGGTTCCTCAGCAATCGGGGACTTGGAATGGCCTGGGCCCTACTTTGGGGAAGAGGGAGGCTGCTGGCCTCAGGCTTTGGTGGCAGCTGCTGGGTCAGAGGCTGATGGTCAGAAGGCCACAGAGTCCCTTGTAGGTTAATGTCATAGGCTGGAGTAAAAACATTACATCGTCAGTTCATAGGTGAAGAAACTGAAGCCTGGGCATGCTAATTAAACTGCGGTCACACAACTCCTTAGTGGTAAAATTGGGGCTAGAACTTAGTTCTCTACATGTTTAGTTCAGATGTCTGACCTTGTGCTGGGAGGCCCCTCTCTGTCATATTAAACGGGAGAGCTCTGAACTCCTGAGATGAAAGTCTGTGGAAATATGCATCTAATAAGTAGGATGTACACTGTTGTTGGGTATGTGTTGGACAGACTTTCAGATATGAGATATTGGGGATCAGGAGGTTACAACAGGCAGGCAGGTGGACAGATGGAAACTAGAAAGATTAACAATAGGAAGGATTTCTTTTTTTTCACAAGAAAATTTCAGTCTAAATTTTCCTACATCTACCTCAGAATCGGGGATTTGTGGGTTTCACGTTCATCTCTTTCTGTTTTTCTTGGGGCGATGTATAATGTCTCTGTGTTTTACCTCTCCTTCCCTTTTACAAATGAACAGGAAAGAGGAAACGTAATTCTCAGGCTCTAGAGGATTTGAAAGGTCTTTGAAATCCCTCCCCACCCCCCAAAAGTCATAATCTCTGGGACTTTCCAGAGGAAAGGATCTGATTTCTTTTGACTGTGATTTGCGTCGGCCAGGGCCTCACTGGACTCAGGGGCAAGGTCAGGTTGCTATGGGGCCTTTCTTTGCAGCTGGTTGGGGTTTCAGCCTTGCTGGTGAATTAAGTGTGGGTCTGAGAGCAGTGTTTGGCCCCATGGCCTGTGGTATGACCACAGAAGGTCACTTATAGACACGTTGGCAGGCGGCTTAATGAGCATTTCCTGACTTACATCACTGGAAACCTGACCGCGTCCCTCCCACCCAGGAAGGAGGTGGCCAGAAGTGGCCTTTCCCTAAACCTGACCTCACAGAACTGCAGGGACCTGGTGGGCCATTGTGAAGATTTTGGCTTTTACTACCAATAAAATGGGCATCCCTCTAGCTGTTGTGTATAGAATAGACATCAGGCGGGCCGGCCGGAAACAGGAAGGTAGTATCATTTCATTAAAACCTTATGAAATAGATCTCGTCACCCCCAATTTACGGGGAAAACTCAGTTACGCTAAGTCTCAGGACTTGTAAGTGCTGGAGCCAGGATTCAAACCCATGCTGTTGAACAACAGAGTCTGTGCCCTTAACCACTACCCAAAACATGTCTGTACCCTTGTCCTGTTTTGTGGGCTTAGACTCTTTCCCAATATCGACCTGATTCAAATATATGGTGATGGAAGGAGAACTGACTCTGGGTGGTGAACACACAATGGGATTGATAGATGGTGTAATACAGAATTGTACACCTGAAATCTATGTAACTTTACTAACAATTGTCACCCCAATAAACTTTAATTAAAATAAAATAGGCATGATACAGTTTAGGTGAAGTCAACTTGCCATCCTTGGTAGAGTTTCCATGATGAGTCTTACTTCTAAGTATACTCAACATCCAGAAATCTTTCTTTGAAGTTGATTCCTTGGAAGTAGAACTATATAAATGTAATCTTTTGAAAACTTACTACCCGAGAAGGACACAGCTATAAGGCACATTTTTGTCATGGCCATGGCTCTGTTGCAGTTTTCTGGGTTGCCTACCAACTTCCGATGCTCCTGAGCCAGAGCCCGGTTTGAAAACACCACGAAGATTCCGTTGCTGGCAATTCTTGCAATAAATGTTGACTCAGAAATTCTGACTGCCCAGTTCTGGATCTTACAACTCAGCTAAGTTGTGTTAAGAAGGTATCTCCAGGTGTTTCCTGTCCGTGCTGGGACCTGGAGTCATTAACCTCGGCTTCCCACTGGAGCAGAGCGTGGGGCCTCAGATGACAGGAAAGGCGGCAGATTTCTGAATCCTCCAATGGAAACTGACTTCTGTATGTCTTCTGTACGTGGTATAAAAGGAGGGTAATCAGATGTGTAGGAAAGACGCTGTGGGCATCCCAGTGCACAGAGCTAAGGTTAGTGTTTCTATTTTTAAAAATTCATTTTACATTTTTATAAGTAATACAGATACACATAGTTAAAAATTCAAATAAGAGATATGTACCAGGATTATCATAACACTAAAATGGCAAACCTAAATGTCCATCAGAATGGATAATTCCACTGAATATCCATGAAGAGCAGAATGAATTAACTAGAGCCAGGTGTATCAACATGAATAAATCTTTTTTTTTTAAATAATTTTATTGGGGAATATTGGGGAACAGTGTGCTTCTCCAGGGTCCATCAGCTCCAAGTCGTTGTCCTTCAATCTAGTTGTGGTGGGCGCAGCTCACTGGCCCATGCGGGAATCAAACCAGCAACCCTGTTGTTCAGAGCTTGTGCTCTAACCAACTGAGCTACCCAGCCGCCCCATGAGTAAATCTTTTAGACAGAAAAGCAACATTGCAAACTTGCAGAGGGATGTGACTTATAATAAAGTTAAACATTCAGAACAACACTATGTATTGCTTACTGCTGCATATCTTTGTAGTACAAATAAAAGACTTGCAAGGGATTGAGATGGGCCAAATTCAGTATAGTGGCCATTCAGGCAGGATCTTAGCAAGAAGCAAGTGGCTCCCCCAGAAGAACCTCACCAAAGAGTTTCAGGAAGGGGCTATTTACAGAGCTGTGGCAGTTTAAGGGCGAGCCCCCAGGAGCTGGGATCAGTTCTAATCCTACAGGGGCGGAGAGAGGGGTCAGTCGCCAGAGCTTGGTCCAAGCTTGTTGCTGGGGCAGGGGAGTGAGGACAGGAGCTGTAGTGGTGGAAGGCTGCAGCAAAGCTGGAAGGAGGCAGGAGGAACAAATACCCCCATCTCACTCTCCCCCCACCCTCCAGTCTTGCGTCTTGGCCTCCCACTGGCCAAACCTAAGTGGGAGGCAGAGTAAGAGAGCCCAGGAGAAGTAGTCCAAAGGTATCAGCGCAGAGAAAGACTGGATTGATCTGGGGTGGGATGGGGGCAGAGATAACCAGCATAGGAGTTCCCCTCTTTGGGGGCAGGGCGTGGAACTACCACCTAGAAAGAATGCATAGGGGCTTTCCACCCAATGTGCACTATTATTTCTTAAACTGAGGGTGAGAGCGAGTGTTATTGTTACGATACGTTTCTTTTCTATTATACGATTTTTCTGTCCTTTCTTATGTGTGTGAAATATTTCGGAAAATGAGCAGAAAACCAGAAAGTCATCCAACGGTACCAAAAGGCTTATAAAGAAAAACAGCTCTGTAGGCTCAATGTCAGCCGTGTACATGATTCTGACTGTGCAAGTATCATTTACTGCAGAACTGAGTAGTGTACTGGGCTTGTATTTTTTTCTCTTAGAGAAATGTGTCTTAGCATTTGATTCTTTACTGGCAATGTTTGCCTTACACTTAGCCTCTTTTTTTTCCTATCCAAAGCTCTGTCCGTAGGTATTCTATCAAGTGCGTTTCTTTTCTTGGATTTCTTGGTCTCGAACTAGACAGTTGGTGGGGGAGGGGCTTGCTTTGTACTGCAGAATGGGTCCTTTCTTCCACAGCTGCCTGTCTGCTCTGATGCCCCCAGCACTCTGGGTTATTTTTAGAGGTAGTGACTTGATGTGAGAGTCAATCACCTTTAATAAGCTCGTGCTCCCTGCGCTGAGGGCAGAGAGCTGACTCCGTTTTTGGTGAGCGTCTCCCGTGTTCCAATCCACGGCTGCCAAGCTTAGAAATAAAAATACTGGTGTGGCAGTTTGGCGTGTTCTTTAAAAGTAAAACATTTACTATACGACCTAGCAAGTCCATTCCTAGGTACCTACCCAAGAGAAATGAAAATATACGTCCACACAAAGACTTGTACGTGAATGTTCATGACAGCAGCAATATTCGTAAGAGCCAAAAAGTGGAAATTAAAAAAAAAGCACATGGAAATAGTCCAAATGTCCAACAACTGGTGAATGGATCAACAAAACGTGATCTGTCTATACCAAATTTTTATTGCAGTAAAAATACTAATACATGCTACTGTGTAAATAAACCTCAAAAACGTTGTGCTCAGTCAAAGAAGCCAGACATAAAAACCACGTATTGTATGATTCCATCTATATGAAATATCCAGAAGAGACAAATTTGTAGAGATAGAAGGTAGATAGTGGTTGCCAGGAGCCGGCAGGAGGGGAGGGGGAGAGTGAATACTAATAGACACGACGGGTCTTACTGGGTGATAGAATATTCTAAAACTGGATGTGGTAATGGTTGTATAATTTGATAAATATACAAAAATCACTGAATTGTACACTTAAAGTGAATTTTATGTTATGTAAATTATAGCTCAATAGAGTTGTTTAATGGTTCAGGTTCTTAGGGTGGTGGGAAAGTACCCAATGTGGTTGTTCAGAGATCTATATTTTGGGGTGACTGTTCAGTTAGTGGCTAATGGAGGATTCATTCAACCTGACTCCAAGTCCTTGCTTTTGGCATCTTTGAGATGGCCGTGCCCAGTGCAAGAGCTTGGTAATAATTAGTCCCAGATTTGTGGCTTCTCTTCTTACCTGGACTTCGCCCAGAAGAAAAGCTCTGTTCTTTGGCACAATAATCTACATTCTGACACTTGCCTCTGAAATGAAGACACTCAACCCAACTGGCAAAGCCAAACAGAACAAAACAGCATGTGTTTGCTGATGTAATTGGGAAGTCAAAAGCGTACCACCTTCAGGTACAAGCCGAACCAGGGGCTCAAGTGACATTGTCAGGGCTCAGCCTCCATCTACCTCTCTGCTCTGTTTTCCTCTCTGTTGGGTTCATTCTCCGCAAGGCAGCCCCATTAGCTCTGGGCTTATATCCTGCTACCTTCAAAACTAGTAGAAAAAGAGTTTCTCTTTCAGCAGTTCTGATAAAAGCCTCACAACTGAGTTTCATTGGTTCTGAATGCCGTTCCCTGAATTACCCGGCTGGGTTGGGAGGCTGATGTTCTGATTGGCTAGGCTTGGGTCACGTGCCCTGGAGCCTCGGGTAGGGTCAACCCTGCTCCTTAGCCAGAGCTCATTGACAGTGTGGGGGAGGGATGGGACTCCAAAGATACTACGGAGGTATTAACCAGAAGGGGAATAGCTGCCTACTTGGCAAAAAAAAAGGAGGTCTCCATCTGGTGACTGGTTCCATTCAAAGCCACAAGGCCCAGGTTGAGTGCATGAGAGGCAAGAGTGGCTTGCTTCAGGGTGGTTCATCCCGCTCCTTGAAAAAGCAACTCAAAGCACAGGTCAAGACGTCAAGGGTCTGTTGGAGATACCCTCATGTGCAGCGGTTACCTAGGGACTCGAGGGAAGACAGGCATTGTATCCTCCCCACCCCCAGACCACCCCATGGACAGTGCATCAAGAGGCAGATGTTGTAAAATGGTTTAGCCATTTTACTGTGAAAAATGGTATGGAGGTTCCTCAAAAAACCAAAAAAATAAGACCCAGAATTACTCTATGATCTAACAATCCCACTTCTGGGTATATACTCAAAAGAATCAAAAGCAGGGCCTTGAACAAGTGTTTATATACCCATGTTCATAGTAACATTATTCACAAGAGAGAAAGATGGAACCAACACAAATGTCCACTGACAGATGAATGGATAAAGAAAATGTAGTATATCCATACAATGGAATAATATTCTGCCTTAAAAAGGAAGGAAATTCTAACATATGCTACAACATGGATAGAATTTGAAGACATTATGCTATGTCTAAATAAGCTAGGCACAGAAAGACAAATACTGTATGATTCTACTTCTATGAGGTATATAGGGGACTCAAATTCATGGAGACAGAAAGTACTAGAATGGTGGTTGCCAGGTGCTGGGTGGGGGAATTAGAATTATCGTTTGATGGGTTTGGAATTTCAGTTGGGATGATGAAAAAAGTTCTGGAGATGGATGGTTGTGGTGGTTACACAACAAGGTGAATGTATTTAATGCCACTGAATTGTACAATTAAAAATGGTTAAAATGGTACATTTTATGTGTATTGTATTACAATTAGAAGAGCAAAAAAATTAAATGATTAAAATGGTAAATTTTATCGTAATTAAGAAAAAAGAGCACATGAGAAACAGCTGTCTGGAAAAAAGTAAGGATCCAAGAAATGAACGGGTAACCTTTCCTACTGCCATGTGACTGGCACGTGGACGCAGCAGAGACTGGGCATGAGCAAGGAATGCCCTAGGGGTAGAGAGTGTGTCACACTAAGGGCCCCCCCACCCCATGTTGTCTTCCTCGTGGCTAGCAAATCCTGAACCTGGAGCTGCCGACAGGAGGCCATGGGCCTTCCCATAGTTTTATCCCCTGGTATGTGGAGTCGTTCCTGATCCCCGGCAGTTTTCTCTTGCTCTGTCATTGGCCAGAGCCACTTCCCAGGGAAGATCTGATACTGAAGACCAGTGGAGCATTAGAAAAATGCCTGTAAAAAAGTCAACGATGGCATTGAGTGATGGGGAGGTGTGGGCAACTGTCATGTGCTGAGGGTGGGAGTGTAAATTGGTATAGTCACTCTGTGGGCAGTTTGCTAAGATCTATTAAAATGAAAAAACAAGCCTGTACCCTCTGACCCAGCAATTCCACTTCTGTTCCCCAGAGAGAATCTTCCCTAGAGAGATACTTGCATGTGTGCCCAAGGAGGCAGTGCAAAGATATTATTCAATGTTGCATTGTTGGTTATAGTCAGAGACTGGGAACAATGTAAATATCCAGCAATAGGGGAAAGGCTTCAATAAAGTAAAGTAGTATGTCCATAGTATGGAACGCTGCACAGCACTAAAAAGAATGAAGTACATCTATATATTCTTAGATGGTTAGATCTTCAAGACACACTGTTGAGTGACAAAAGAAAGTTGTGGAATCATGTATATGCTGATACTGTTAATATACCAGGGGTGCCAAAAAAAATGTATACAAGTGGACACTTTGGTCAGCGTTGCTCAAGCAGTAGTTCACGGTAATCAGACGTGTCTGGATGCTGATGGGAACCACTTTGAGCACCTCGTGTAATTGCAGAAGTCAAACTTGTATTCATCTTTTGTTATCGGTATATATTGAGTGTTACAATTTTAATAGTTTTTTTTCCTTTCTTAAAATGTGTATTCATTTTTTTGGCACTCTCTATATTTTTTGAAAATCAAAAGTATGCGCTTTAGGGTATAAGCTATGCTGTTATAACAAAGAGATTCCCCAAATAAAAAGACTAAAATGAGGTATCTTCTTTCTTTCTCACATGACAATCCAAAGAGAGGTGTGGTCCAGGGTAAGTGGGGTCCAGTTATCTATTGCTGCATAAAACAACAATAATTGCATTTTGCTCATGGATTCTCTGAGTCAGGAATCTAGATGGGGCACAGGCTTGATGGCTTGGCTGTGCTCTATGATATTGGGGGCCCTAGGTGGGAAGACGTGAATGGCTAGGATTAACTCACATGGCTGGGGCTGGAATCATCTGGAAGTTTCTTTACCCCTATGGTGCCTGAGCTGGAATGACCAAAAGGTTTGTCTTAGTTGGGACTATTGATCGGAGTGTCTACGTGTGACTTTTGTATGTGGTTAGGGTTTCCATACAGCATGGTGGCCTCAGGGTAGTTGAGGTCACTTGGGTTCCAGGTTGGTTTGGCTGGAGATGGGACAGTGGGCTTTGCCATTTGGATCATGTGGCTACCATCTTTCGTTTCAAGGTGACTGGACCGGTTGTTGCCATATCCCAGCCAGGAAAAGAGAGTGGAGGCCAAAGCAATTCCTTATAAAAATGTGGTTCAGAACTTACCTGCATCACTTCTGCTTGCATCCCATTGGCTGACTCTTAGTCACACTGCTGCACATAGCAGCAAGGGAGGCAGGAAATGTTGTCTGTAGCTGGACACCAGCCCAGCTGTAACTCTGTAGGGTTCTGTTGCTAAAAGGAAGCAAAGGAAAAGAAGTATTAGGGACGATTACTTTTTGCAACAATGTATTTTTCATATGTATGTATACATATTTGTGTGTGTATATAGAAATATAGAATATAGAATATGGAAATACATAGCTACATAGAATACAGTCTGGAAGACTACATAGAAAAGAATACAGTCTCCCAGACTGTATTCTTTTTTCTTCTGTTACCAGAAGAAATTGGTAACAGCGGTTACTTCTGGGAAAGGGAGAGAAGACAGGACAGGGGTGTATTCAAAGTCGACTCTAGCTGTAGCGTAGTGTTTTAATTTTTAACAAGGATAATGTCTTCGCCTTTTACTTTGAAGTTAAATATTAATTCAGACTGAAGAGGGCCTGACGAGCATCTGGCTGCTGATGTTGCAGTCTTGGTCTTATCTCCCTGTACTGGGACCCAACACTAAAAAGTGCCAGTAGGTCACGTGGCCCTTTATCTTCCAGGAGCCTCAGCTGGCATTGCCAGGACGCTCAGTCCCACTTTCTTGAAGACTAGAGTTAGGATCTTTTTGCCCGTCCTCCCCGCCCAGCTCTGGAGGATTTCCTTTATTACCAGCAGATATTGGTTGTACGTAGACGGCTGTTTGGGCACTTGAAGAATTCAGAAGTGACTAAAACCCAGCGTGTCTTTCTGCAGATTACTTATTAGTTACAGGTAGAAAGTTGGTCACTGTGCAGTGGAGCACGTGGGTGGACACCGCCTCGTCTAAGCAATTAACGCGAATATCACAAGACACTGTGTCCCTCCTGATGGGGACATGGAGGGTACAGTGTTGTTACTTTAGTGGTATTCTTGCTCCTAACGCAGAACCCAAATCCAATCAGGAAGAAATAACAGACAAATCCAGATGGAGGGACATTCTCCATAACAACTGAACTCTTGAAAAATGTCGATATCGTGAAAGACAAAAGAAAGGCTGAGGAACTATTCTAGACTAAAGGAGACTAAAGAGAGAAGCAGTAGTCAAGGCAGGAGACTGAATCGGGTCCAGGATCTTGAGGGAAATTGCCATCAATGGACAGTTAGCAAAATAGGAATTTGGATGCGATTTGAGGTCATAGTCTTGTGTTGTATCAAGGTTACATTTTCTGTGTTTGATAATTGTACTGTGGCACGAAATATTTAGGAGTAAAGAAGCGATGTCATCTACAGCTAACTCCCAGACGGTTTAGAACAGGAGTAGGCAAACTTTTTTTGGCAGAAAAGCCAAGTAGTAAAGATTCTAGGTTTTGCGGGCCATATGGTCTCTGTCACAACTACTCATTCTGCTGTTGTAGTTCCAGAGAAGCTACAGCCGATGTGTAAATGACTGGGCACGGCTGTGCTCTAATAAAGCTTATTTACACATAGTGCAATTTAAACTTCATATATTTTTCACATGTCACCATGTATGCTTCTTTTGATTTTTTTCAACCAAGCAAAAACCATTTCTAGCTTATTGCCCATACAAAATCATGTGGCTGGATTTCGCCTGTGGCTTAGTTTACCGATGCCTGATGTCGAAAAGGAACACACACACACACACACACACACACACACACACACACATGCACACACATGGGAATAAAGCGAATTATAGCATAATGCTAACAGTTGGTGAATCTGGGCGAAGGCTATAGGGGAGTTCTGTGTACTCTCTTACAATTCCTCTGCAAGTTTGAAATTATTTAAAACTAAAAAGTTAAATAAGAAAGAGACAGAAGTTTCCTCTCTGGGGGCCCAGGAAGGAGGGAGTAATGACACTAGGCCTATTACAGCGACTGAGCCCTCTGTCGGGGGACCAAGGGAAGCTTGCTCATAGTTGTCCTTCAGCGCTGCTCCTAATTGTCATCTAGTGACTTCATCTTCTTCACGTCACCCTTGCCGTCTGGCTTACCCTTCATTTCTAGGGACCCTGGTTAGCAGGCACGAGAATTTAGGAGCTGGTCTCACTATTTCACCAACCCCTTTTTCTCTCTCTCTCTCTGCTACATACATTTCTCCACCAAGAAGATGACCAAGAAAACAGTCTCTCTAAATATGCTCATTGGATTATTGTATTTAATTTCATGGTTCTCGTCCCTCATATTGGTTTCTCCCAATTGTTGGTATCTGGCTTAGATGATCAAATCTAGAGGGAAGGGCTTGTTTCCCGGCAGATAGCGTTACTTGGGGGTGTGCAGTGGTAGCAGTGTCGAGAAGTCACTGTGTTCCATTCTCCCAGGATGGGGGGTCTCTGTATTTCCTTTGGCGTTGTGGCCCTGAATGGTCATTTCCAGGAATGAGATATTGAGTTCATTGGAATGACTGTGTCGGGGTACGGAGGGTTGGTTTTAAGAAGTATAAGCTTTTCTTAGTTGATTCAGCCAGAACTCTCTTCATGGCCAGGATCAGGAACCCAACTCAAACAGGCTTCAGTGAAAAGGAATTTATGAATTTATGTAACCAAGAGCATTACATTCAGACTTGGTTAGATCCAAGGGCTGAAATGATGCTGTGGGAATTCTGTCTCTTGCCGTGTCTCAATTCTGTCTTCCTATGTGGCTTCATTCTTTTTAACTTTTATTTATTTTAAGGGTGTTTTTCCAGGACCCATCAGCTCCAAGTCAAGTAGTTGTTTCAATCTAGTTGTGGAGGGCGCAGCTCACACTGGCCCATGTGGGGATCGAACTGGCAACCTTGTTAAGACCACGGCCCTCCAACCAACTGAGCTACCAGCTACCCTATTTGGCTTCATTCTTAGGCAGGCTCTCCCGACTCAGCAGCCCCAAGTGTACCTGCTATCATCTTAGCAAACAGAGGAGAAAGAGGGCATCTCTAAACCCATATGTGTAGCTGGAGTCCCAGGGTTGACTCACTGACCCAGTTTGAGCCATGTGTCCATGTCTGAACCAATCAGTTGCCAGGGGATTGGAGGATACTCATGGACCAGCCCTGGGTCACATGACCACTTTTGGCATGGGGATTGTCAGCTCTACTCAAACCATCTGGACTAAGAGTTGACAGAAGATGGCCCCTCAAAGTTATGTGGTTGCTGTTGACATTAGAAAGGATGGAGCCGGGACAGGAAAACCCCCAACAGTTCCTTGTTAACCGAGGGTTGTGTGATGGTGCGTTCTCCAATTCCAGGCCCAACTTTCTGAGCCCCATCTTTGATAGTTGTAGTTGTATTGTCTTGGCTATGACGTCTGTATTCGCATCCCCTAACACAAGCAAACTATCAAAAACGACCTGTTTATGTTCTCTTCCATACTATGCCTGCTCCTCTGTCCGTCAGGAAACTCACAGGGTCTACAAGCAGAAGCTGGAGGAACTGACGGCGCTCCAGACTTTGTGTAGCAGCTCCATCCACAAGCAGAAGACACGACTCAAGGACCTGAAACACACCCTCCAGAGGTAGGTGGCGCTGCACCTCAAAGGCTCCCCTGGTGCCACGGGTGAGAAACCAGCTGAACACCGGCTTGAGCAGAGAATGGAAATTTTAATGGAAAAAAACTAGGCGTGGCTTCAGGCATCACTGAATCCGGGGTCAAAGGGTAGTTTTCGGAATCTGGTTTTTTCCTCTACGTTCTGCCTTCCTCTAGATGGGGTTCACTCTCAGGCTGACCATCCCCTCATGGTCAACGAGATGGCCACCAGCAGTGCCGGGCTTCTATCCTCCAGCCTTTCTTCCGACTGGCTTCGCCACCCCAGCAGAATGAGAACTTGTGTTTCCGCAAAAGTTCTGGGTGTGATCCTCACTGGCTGGAATGGGTCACATGTCATCCATCTGTGAAGCAATCACGGAGACTGGTTAGGCAAGACTAGGTCACGTGCTGAGTTTATGGACTGGGCGGAGGGACCGCCCACCCTACATGAGCCACGTGGAGGGGGGAAGAGTATGAGAGATGGTTCCCCAGAGGAAAGTAGTTATAAGAAGTCCTGCAGGCAGGTGCACTGTCAGTATCCTTTTCGTGGGTGTGGGGGCTCACCCCGCAGGCTCACTGGTGTAGGAGGTAAAAAGTCTGGCGTCCCCCCTGGGGACGGACGTGAGATCACGACGTAGTTCAGTCCCTGAGGCCAGGACCACATGTTCACTTCGCAATCCCTATGTCTTCATACTTTGGGACGTCCTCTCACCCCGGATAGGTGAAGAGGTCCAGTGGATGCTGTCACAGGCCTCCCCTCTCCCTCCCCCTTCCTCCAATGCAGGCAGGGAAACCGAGGCTCTGAGTAGCTTGTCTCAGGTCACTTACTTGGGCTTCCATTCCAGAGTGTGTGGCTCCTGGTGAGTTCTGCCCCTGTGGACAAGGTTTGGGAAGGTTGCTGATCATACCCCTGACCTTGGCTGACCATTTTGGAAATGGAGGCCTATTAGTCATGGGGTAAAGCGTGGATGGTTTTACGCAATGCAATGGCCACTCTTGGAAAAACACATCTGACTGATGGCAGGACTCAAGAATCTTTCATCTGTCTAGGGTTTTTCAACTTTGGTAGTAATAACTCTTTGCTTCTGGGGGCTGTCCTGTGCATTGTGGGATATTTAACAGCACCCACTAGATGCCAGGAAAACCCTCCACCCTGTGTTGGCAACCAGAAAGTTCCCAGACCTTGCCTAGTGTTCCCAGTTGAGAACCACTGGGTTAGAAGGTTGACCCATGAGTTCAGGTCAGTGTAAGGGGTCCTTACCCTGAGGACCCCTACTATTTTGAGATTGTCTGTGACTGACTTGTTTTTCTAGTTTTGAGAGTTAAATGTCATCAAAGAATAACAGTTCGACCTTGATTGATTGCTTATGTTTTCAAAGTGCCGTTCTGTCTGCCCGCTTAGTAACCTTCAGGGTATTCCTTTAGAAGAGCCCCGTCCTTTTGTGTCCCAGCTTAGTTTGCACAAGGCACGGACATATAATTCTTCTTTATTGTAAGCTTTCCATTTAGTTTGCTTCCGATGATTAAATCAAAGTCATTTGGGGAAAAAACAGAATAGTGAAACTAGTATTGCTAGTAGATATCCACTAAGCTTTTACTACCATGAGGCGAGTATCGTTCTAAATACTTTAAATTGCATTTACTCACTTAATCCTCACAATGGTATTGTCTACGAGGTAGGCCTGATGTTATCCCTGTTTTTCAGGTGTGGAAAATAAGGCAGAGAGGTTAAAGGACATTCCCAAGGTCACAGGGTTAGCAGGGAGCCAGCCTCAAACCCAGAGAGTACAGAAAGAGAAGTGAGGTTGTGAGAAGCACTGGGATGGAAAGATGGGAGGGCAGTGCCCAGAGTTTCCAGATTCTTCCTCCAGTCTGAGTAATGCTCCCACTTCTTCTGCGCCAACACTTCTGCCCACAGGTACAAGCGCCATGCCGGTCAGGAGGAGGCAGAGCTCGTTCAGCAGATGGGCGCCAACATCAAGGAGCGGCAGAATATTTTCTTCGACATGGAGGCCTACCTGCCCAAGAAGAACGGGTAGGAGCTGGGAACTTACACACTGCGCCCAGACACCTACCCCCCTGCTGCGGGAAGATACCCAGGCCTAGGGCACCTGGTCTGCGTAACTCCCACCTTCCCCTTGGGACTTGAGATTGAGGGGGAAAGGCAGAAGTGAGGGCAGAGAGGGACGCTTCCTCACAGGTTCCTCTGTGAACACACAGTGGCTATCCTTGGTGGGGGCTGGGAGGGGGGCGCAAGGGAGCCTCCTGGGACTGGAGGGGTTTTATTCTTTGATCTGGGTGTTGGTTGCATGGATGTGTAAATATGTAAACATTCATCATGTTGTATACGTACTTAAGATTTGTGCACTTATGATGGTTATGCCTTAATTTTTGAAAAGAGCCCATTTTAAATTGACCTAGAGGTTGTACACATGGCCTTCACCTCATTGGCTGGAGCTTAGTCACATGCTCACATGAGCTGCAAAGGAGGCTGGGAAATATGGTCTGTAAGCCAGCTAAAATGGGCGAGATGGGTCAGTCCCAGCGGTCACGTGTCTCAGTCGTCAAGGTTCTCTAATCAGTGTTCTCATTTGATGTGAGGCCCATTGTACTGCTGAGCTTAGCAGCCTGTGTTCCCACTGGCTGCTCAGCGCATGCTTATTAAGTTTGAATATTTGCGGTTGGGGCCCACGCCCGGGCTGTTAGGGATGTGCGGACCTCACGGGTCTTTCCTTCCAGGCTCTACTTAAATCTGGTCCTCGGCAACGTGAACGTGACCCTTCTTAGCAACCAGGCCAAGTAAGTGTCCCGGACCCCACCTGGCTTTACAGAATCCAGGTATTTTGCTTTTTCAACTCAGGAGAGATGGACCAAGCTAATTTTTGCATAAATGAAAAAAATGTTAACAGGTGGGGCTCTGGCTCTTGGTCTTTCTGACACTCTCCTCTTTGGCGGGCAGACCCCCTGGGGGAGGTTTCCTTCCTTCCTTCCTTCCTTCCTTCCTTCCTTCCTTCCTTCCTTCCTTCCTTCCTTCCTTCCTTCCTTCCTTCCTGATATTAGGTGGACAGGATTGCCAGTTTCCCATGAGAAATGGCCCCCGCTCCGTTCCACGCCTTATCATACACTTTTCTCCTGGGAAGCATTCAGTCCTGTCTGCCCCGAATCTATCAGTTTCCAGGGAAATGGAGCCATGGAGTTTCCACTACAATAGCTGGTTGGGGGAGGGGACCCTGTCTCTGTTCCTCGCTCATCTCCTGTCATGGCTTGAAGCCCTAAACCAGGAGGCCAGGGACATGGGAAGCTTGGCACATCACCATCATTCCCTAATTGGTCGCCACCATTCATTCAAGACCAGGTCTCTCCCTTAGTGAGATCAGAAGGTCCTTGTGGGATGCGGACGGCAATAACTCAACGATCTGATGGAGTGAGGCTCCTGCCCCCAGATGGGCCGTAGTTATATTACTGAAAATGCGGCAGTAGTGACATGACCTTCCCTGGGGGTGTCTGTTGCCGCAGATTTGCCTACAAGGATGAGTATGAGAAGTTCAAGCTCTACCTGACCATCATCCTGCTTCTGGGTGCTGTGGCGTGTCGCTTCTTCCTTCACTACAGGTAACGCAGCGTGACCGTGTGTGTGGGCATGCGGGGGGTGGAACGGGGGCCACGAGAGAGGGATTCAGTGTCTGTCTTGCATCTACAGTGTTCGGTGTGGTGCAGTGCAGATAGAGAAGGGCCGTTTCCCATGAGGCATAGCAGCCCTGTCCATTCTGCGTCCCTCCAACAAATGTCTGCTAAACGGCTGCTGGAGAGGCTTTATAATGTAGTAGTTTAAAAAGAGTGCAATGTGGACTCTTCATACAATGGAATATGATTCGGCCATAAAAAGGAATGAATTTCTGACACACGCTACAATGTGGACGAACCTTGAAAACATATTAGGTGAAAGAAGCTGGTCACAAAAGGTCACATAGTACATGATTCCATTTCTATGAAATGTCCAGAACAGGCAAATCCATAGAGACTGAAAATAGATGAGTGGCTGCTGGGTGCTAGGGGAGGGGAAATGGGGAATAACTGCTGATGGGGATGGGGTTTCTCTGGAGTGATCAGAATTAGATAGTGGTGGTTCTGGAATTAGATAGTGGTGATGGACGCACTACGCAGTGAATATACAAAAAAAATCCCACTGAATGTATACTTTAAAAGTGTGAATTTTATACTATGTGAATTATACCTCAATTACAAAAAGAAAGAGAGGAAGAAAGGAAAAAGAAGGGCGGAGTGAAGGGGGAGAGAGGAAGGAAACAAAAAGGAAGAACAGAAAAAAAGAAAGAAAAGAAAGAGTGAGGGATGGAGGACGGACTGCCTGGGTTTGGATTCAGACTGGCTATTAGTGTGGGCAGGTTCCCTCTGGGAGCCTCAGTCTCCCTGTCTGTAAAACGAGGGTGGCACCGTGCCTACCTCGCAGGGTTGTTGTGACAAGTCAGTGCAGTAGCACGTGTGTGCAGGGCTCTGCCCAGGGTGGTGCCCGGCAGTGCTGTCTGCATCGGACAGGCCAGGGGCTGAAGTGGCCCAGCCCGGGGGGTTGCATTTCTCCCTCTGGCCCGGTTCTCTGCCCCAGGGGGGGCAGTCAGGCACAGCCTGGGCATGTGGCCCACGTATTAAGGGTTTATTTCCTAGCAGACACTTGGCTGGGAGTCCAGTTGCTGGTCTGGCCACTTGAATGTCCACACAAAGGCTCTTTTAGGCCCTGGGCCCGTGCCCGCCTGCTGCCTCGGACCTGGCCTGTTTCCCCGCAGGGCAAAGGCTGCACACATCAGTGATGCCTTCTCACACGCCCCGCTGGAAGAGGGTAAAAGTTCCTAATGTGCAACCAACCCCTCCCTTTGCTGGGCCCTTGGGCCCTCGGGGGGCGGACCTGTGGTGTGTTTCCAGTTCTCAGGCTCACTGAGGGCTTGGATATTTCCGTTTATCCCTGCCCCTTCTGTGTTGGTTTCCTAGGGGTGTCGTAATAAAGCATGGCAGCCTGGGTGGCTTAAAACAACAGAAAGATTTTGTCACAGTGTGGAGGCCGGACGTCTGACGTCTAGGTGTCAGCAGGGTGAAGGCTCTAGTCTTCCCGCCTCTTCCCACTTCCGGTGGTGGCCGCCATCCTTGGCATTCCTTGGCTTAAGGCTGTTTCATTCTAGTCTCTGTCACATGGCCTCCTTCCCTGTGTGTCCCCGTGTCTCTCTCACGGCCTTCTTATGAGGACACTAGTCATTGATTTTAGGGTCCACCATAACCTCGTATGGCTTCATTTTAACTACTTACATTTCCAAAGACCCCATTTCCAAATAAGGTCATATTCTGAGGTCCTGGGTAAATATGAATTTGGGGGCGAGGGCACTATTTAACCCAGTGTACCTTCTGTAGGTTAAAAATAGGACAGGGGAGGGGGCTGGCCAGACAGCTCATCTCTGTTCCCTTCCCACAGGCACTTGCCCTGCTGGTTAACCTTGGACAGATATCCTGACCTCTCCCTGCCTCAGTTTCTTCACACAGAGAGTGAGGATAAGGGGAGCTCCTTGGCAGGGTGGTTGTGAGGACTGGATGAGTTACGTCTGTGGGGTTCAGAACAGTGACACATACGCATTGCCTGGTGTCAGCCATTGTTATTGCCGCCGTTCAGCTGGGCTTGGGTTTGGATCTCACTCCAGCGCTTACCAGCTGGGTGATCCTGGGCAACACACTTCCCGTCTCTGAGCCTCAGTTTCTTCATCTGTAAAATGGGAAGTAATACTGTCTTAGTTTGGGTTCCCTCAGAAGAGCCCCTCCCCCCGCCGAAGACAAGCATTTGAATGTGCCAGTATTTTATTCAGGAAATGATCTCAAGTATTACTGGTGGGGGAATGGGAAGTAAGACTGGGGGTAGGGGGAGGTCATCCGATGGGCACCTGGAGTTCAGTGCTGCTGGGTGATGGAGGGAGAGTGTAGAATGTGCTTCAGTTATCCCACCTGAAGGGCGAGGGCACAGGGGTGTTTATCTCCTAAGGCTGTCAGTCAGGACATGGAGGATTGCTCCCACAGGGAGTTACTTCCTCTGCTCTCCTCACCTGCCCCTCCCACCAGCAGGGGCCTGAGAGAGCCCCCAGGTGAGCCAGGAGGGAGTCGCAGGTGCTGGTTGTTAGGAGTCACAGCGGGGCATGGATGTGTAAGGGCACCTGCCACAAGAACCAGTTCTGGAGGGTTGTCTGCAGATCCAGAGAGATTGTCCACATAAAATACCTGAAACTTTGTAAGTCCCCAATGGTCACTGCTGGTCTCGTGTGGCCAGCTGAATCATGGTCCCCTGAGATGTGCACATTCTAAAACCCAGAACCTGTGACTATGTTGCCTTACATGGTAAAAGGTCTTTGCAGATGGATGAAGGTAAGGATCTTGAGATAGGCGATGATCCTGGATTATTCAGTGGGCCCAGTACAATGACAAGCGGCTTTCTAAGACAGAGGAAGGAGGGTCAGAGTCACAGAAGGAGATGTGACGACAGAAGCAGGGGCAGAGTGATGTGGGTTCATGAGACAAGGAACACAGGCGGCCTGTAGAAGCTGGCAAAGACAAGGAGACGATTCTCCCCCAGAGCCTCCAGAAGGAACGCAGCCCTGCTGACGCATTGCAGACTCTGACCCCCAGAACTTTAAGAGAATAAATGCGTGTTGTTTTAAGCCACTAAGTGTGTGCCCACTTGTTACAGCAGCGACAGGAAACTCATACAGTTCAGCAGAACAGATTAAGACCGGTGCCTCAAACAAGTCCATTACGTGCCAGGGCCATAAAACTTGATGTTTACTTCTCTCTCTACTGATAAGATAAGGAAAGGGCCAGTGAAAAATAGCCTGGTAACCACCACTCGTTACTGGGCCGGCCCCTGTCTTGAGATGAGCTCAAAAGTCAGTATCTAAGTGACTCTCTGCACTGGGGGTCCATCCCTGTTCCCTGCTGACCCCTCATTTCCTGTCCAAGTCAAGTAGGCCTTTGATCTTCTCAGAGTTAGGTGTCTGAGACTCATTTCTTAGACTTTGAACACTGTGTGTTTCTAAAATTATGACAGGGAACGTATATAGCTCTTCCTAGGCTGTAGGCACCGTTCTAAGCACTTTATGTTTTAAAGTCAGCGGGTGCTCACGGCAGCATACGCAGGAAATGCTGTTACTGTCCCCACTTCACAGGGAGAATCACTAACTTGTCCTTGGTTCCCCAGGAGGGAAGAGGCGGAGCCTGGGTTGGAACTTAGGCCTTGTGTTTTCAGTGTGGACCTGACCCTCCAGAGACTGCCTCTGCAGGCGATGGGTCAGCAGCTCGGGCGATGGATCAGCTTAGAGTCTATCATAGTGACCACAAAACAGGGTCACATAGCTTAAAAGACACCGCCCAACATCTTCTATTATTGTTAAAGTGTCCTCTTTCCATCCCTCCTCCCTCCAGGGCCATTCTAGTTGGGGAGAAGGAGAAATGGAGGCGGGGCCAGGGGTGTTTTTCCTCCCCTTTTCAGACAGACAGCACCTGGTACTGTCCTTACTATTCTTATGCCGAATGGATCTGTGTGACACTGGGAGGTACAGAGGCACTTCCCCATCAGGGTCAAAGATAGTCTTCGCTTGGATCTCATCAGAGAGACTGGCCGTGGTGGGGGAGCCCTCTGAGGGGCTGTCTGTTGCAGGCTGTCTCCCAGGATCCTTCACGGAGGGGATTTTTTTACAGATGGCAAAGCTGAGGCCAGGCAAATCTCTGACATGGTCACACAGAGCATGTCTGCCGCCCCTGCACTCTGAGCAGGACACAGCGTGGCTCCAGACGCCCAATCTGTCGGCCTTTAAGACCTGCTCTGCCCAGCTCCTGGCTGTGGTCACCGTCTGGAAGACAGGAAGCCCTTAATTTCGTTTTACAGACAATTCAAGCCCTAAGAATTGTAACAAAGTTTACAGAACATTTAACGGGACAGAGGTAGTTTACATTTTGACACTACACACAGTTTCAAATAGCGTATAGGTTTCCGCTTACAGTCCTTCTGTCGCCATCCCACCCGAAATTTCACCTCAGACAGTAAGAATTTAGAAGGGAGACAGGTTGTCGTGGGCTGGGTGGTCAAGGAAGGAGGGGAAACCTCAGCTAGAGCCTTAAGGGGATAGGATTCAGGTAGAGAGGTGAGGAGGGGGTTGGGCATTCTAGGTGGAGAGAAGACACCTGAGAGGCCAATCCCCTCTGCCTTCCCAGGGATCGGGGGTTCCAGAGACACAACTGTGTGGGCAGCCCTCAGCCTGGGTTGCTGTTCTGTTGTGGTGGGGTTGGGACAGCCGTCTCTGGTTCTCACACCTGCTCTCGGGGCTGTTTCTCCACACCAGGGTCACAGATGAAATCTTTAACTTCCTGCTCGTGTGGTATTACTGCACCCTGACCATCCGGGAGAGTATTCTCATCAGCAACGGCTCAAGGTAATTGGGGGCCTGGTTTTGTGGGGGGCGTAGAGGGAGCCGAAGGGAGATCTGTCATGGAGGGGAGGCAGGTGAGGGCTGTCACTCTCATCCTGCGTTCCCTTCCTCCTCGGGGGCCTCCATGACCTGTTCAGACCCAGAGAGGAGGAAAACTGCAGTGTCACTTGTTGTGGTCAGTCTCTTGCTTACCAGAAACCCTAACTCAAATGAGTTCAACATAACAGGAAATTTATTTTCTCATATCATGGAATAAGTCCATTGGGGCTGACTTCAGGTAAGGCTTAATCCAGGTGCTCAGACAATGCCATCAGGACCCAGCTTCTTGCTCTCACCTATTCTGTGTTGTCTTTATTCTCAGGTTCCTTGTAGGGCCATCTGGCAGCTCCAGGCTTATGTCTTTATTTCTATCATTCCCAGCAAAATAGGGCACATTACTCTCTTTCAGGAGCTTACTGGGTCCTACTGGTGCTCACTGGGTCACATGCCTGTTTCTGAACCAGTCACTGTGGCCAGAGAATGCGCTGCTGTGATTGGCCAGGCTTGAGTCTTGTGCCCCCCACCATGGCCGTCATTGGAAGCCTAGAAGCTGAGTGTCAGGAGGGGAATGGTTCCCCAGAGGAAAATTGGGATACTGTCACTAGAGGATGAGTGGATTCTGGTGACAAGAGTGATGGTTCCCCATAGGGAGATGAGAGTCTCAGGACTCAGTTAAGACCCATGGCTTACCATCTGCAGGACCCATTTTCTATAGTTCTGATT
Organism: Rhinolophus sinicus; assembly: GCF_036562045.2. Lineage (NCBI taxonomy): Eukaryota > Metazoa > Chordata > Mammalia > Chiroptera > Rhinolophidae > Rhinolophus > Rhinolophus sinicus. The sequence goes on from NC_133765.1 coordinate 34,110,282, forward strand.
CCTTTTTGGCGTGGCCATCTGAACCTCTGCACACCATTCTTACCCTGTCCTTTCCTGAAACAAAAAGTAACAACTTCTGAACCCCTCCCCGCTTCCTTCCTCCTGGGGGCTAGTCAGAAACCACCAGGAGCTGTGTGTTTAAGATTGGGACATCTGCCAAACTCCCAAATAATTTGCCACCTTCTCACTTTTCTGCCCAGTGGTCTTTTAGGGCATATCCCTGCTCTGCCGGGCCTTACTCTGAACGTAGAGCCAAGAGGTAAGGACGGGGAACGGTGGTTCTTAGGTATGTGGCCCTGTAGCCTGTAGCCTTTTAGAAAAGATCAGTGTTTCTCAAACTGCCCTCAGTCCTGTCCCAACCGTGCCACTTTTGCCATGTCCACATATCCCCTGGATGATCATTTTCCCACTTGTTAAATCAACCCTCTCCTTTATTTTTGTTTACTTAAGTAAATATTTATTTTAAAAGGAAACTTTATGTCACTACCATACATGGAAAACCAGCCTCAATTGCAGGAAAGAGGAAGTAGCAGAAAAATATCTTTCTTTTCATTGTCTAATTTATTGAAGTCAATCATTCTTGCTTCCTGAAGGCTGAGCCTGAGGCCTGCTCTCTCTCTTACATGTGTGTAAAAAGGGAAATGAGCAGATCGTCAGAGGCTTTAAAGATGTATTAGCATTCAACCAAGACTCTCTCCTTGACTTAATCAGGAGAATGGAAAGAACAGAAAAGACAATTCAGTACCATCTGGTGTTATCTTGAGTATCATCAAAAACTCGCCCCATGCTTTGGGAAACACTGAAGTAGAAAATCTTACCAAATAAATAACATTCATAGTTTTCCTTAATTTTAGTGAATAGTGTCTTTCTGTTTTTGGGTGTGGTTGGCGGGGAGCCAGGGTAGTATACAGTGGGGAAATGGGACCAGGGCAAAGCGTTCTTGTTACTAATTCTCATCCTGTACCCATGCGCTTGCTGTCAGTCTTGGAGTTTCACCCTTTTGATGGACTCATATTAAGAGTGTTCAGCGTCTCTAACAGTAACTAACACTTTAGTAAGAGTTACTCTGGTTAGTTCTTTTCTCTAGTATGACAGTCTGTAGATGGGGGGTTACCAGAGAGAAGGGAGCGTGACCGAGTAGAGGTCATTGTAAGGGTTGGGTACACCAGGAAAATAGGCAGGGGGACAAAAAGGGGAAGAAAAGGGGTTCCAAAGCCAAGCCTTATTTGCCTAGTGCTTTATCAGGGGCTTTTTCAGGGCCTCCTTTGAGCTTGTGTTCCGACAGGACAGCAGGAAGGGTTGTCTCTCAGCTTGGAGTGCAAAGCTTTGCATGTGGGTCCACTCTGCTCCCATCTGTCATTAATCACTGTGCCAGACACTGAGCTAGAGACTCTAAGATCGCTCATACTCAGTGCTTTTTGGGAGCATTCATAGAGTTTTTTAGAAAGACCCATTTATGGCAAATATAGTTCAGGAATCTCCAGTGGTAATGGCACCTTTCCTCCAGACCCATCCTACCACTCTGGCCTGGGGCCGGGGTTTGCATGTGGTGGAGGTGCGGAGTCTGGAATGGCTGGGGTGGGCCTGTACAGGTGCCTCATCTTTTGAAATGACTACGGGAGTTTTGGCCAATTTGTGGGGGCCGGGGGGTGCATGGTAGATGGGCCGAATCTAGGTGACTAAAACTTGTGACTCACCCTCTACATCTGTTGGATATTTAGCCTCCATCCTTCCTCAGCTCCTTCTCGGTGCTGATTTTTCCTGGGCGTGGGCAAGGGAGATACCTTTGAGGTTTCCCCTCACGCTTGGCCCTTCCCAGGGAATCGCTAAGAAACCAGTAACTAAGAGAGCACAGGGAGGAGGAGTGGGGAGGGGTCTGGATTGGGGTGAACTCTATCTTTTTCATCTCTGAAGCATCCCAGGGCCAGCTCGGGAGCTCAGGGTTGGTACCCAGTAAACACGCCCCATGGTCTTTATAGAAGTGAATTGAACCCAAGCTCTGCAACGAGGCAAGGTCCTTGGGGCCATACCGGTGTTCTAAAGACAGGTGGAGCTGAGCCATATGGTCTTCCTGGAGGCTTGCTGCCCAGGTTTGGTCTGACTGAGCCTCTTTCATTCTGTTCCTGGTTGCACCTGAGACGTGAATTAGGGGTGTGGTCAGGGAAGCAGGCCTAGAGAAGTGGGAATATGGGGGGGACTCCCCCATCATGGGATGGAACCACCCTTGCTTTGTGTCTGATGCCTCCCATGAACTCATTAGCTCAGTTAGTGCAATAAGCAAGTCAACTTCCCTTGCAAATTTTGTAAATGAGAGAAAACCACCGATAGGAATAAATATGAAGGGGATTTGTGGGAGCATATAAATGGATGAAAAGGGCTCAAGCAATGTTAGTTCCCTTCCCCACCCACCCCATTCTACCTATTCTGTTGTCCCCTGCACTGGTTCCCACAGCCCAAGTCAGCATCCTACTGGGTCAGCAATCCCAGAGGAAAAAACTACTTTCCTCTACAAGTCTAGCTGCAATCTTGAGACAGACTTCTGATTGGTTAGGCACGAGTCACATGCTCATCCCTGAGCCAATCACTGTGGCTGGAGGGATGCAGAGCCCTGATTGGCTGGCTCTTGGTCATGTGCCCAGTTATATCACTCAGCTGCACCCCAACCACCCAGACTGTGTAAGGGTGAGTTCCCTCCCCGAAAGAAAGCTGACGCCTGGAACCAGAGGGGGTGGGGGGGTTGATTGACAGACAGGCAAAACAGCAGATGTCCCCTACAGTTAGTTCTGAGCCAGAATGAATAATGAATTAGGGATCATATTCATTTTTCTGTCTAGCCAGCCAACCAGTGCCTGGCTCTAATGTGCTCTTATAAAAGCCTTTCCTGGCACACAGAGGGATAGGGTGGCAGGCAGGCAAGGAAGGGATCCTCAGTGTAGAAGCCATTCCCTCCACTGCCCAGATTACTGGAAGCACAAAGCCAGAAATGGCCTGCGGTTGAATAGTGGCTGGTGCACGTGTCTTATGCAAGCATACAAACATGGCCAAGGTGCCCTGAAGGGAGGGCCATGGTCTCCCTGGGGAACAATCCTCAGATACCAGGACATGCTGTCCCTACATTCTGGCAGGAGTGCACCGCCCTTCCCGGGACATCTACTGTCTGCTTATTAAAAAGCCCGTTAGCTCCTGCGAGCTTCATTTCTGTGGCAAAACGGGTCCAGAGAGTGACTGCTAAAGTGTGCAGGTTTCTTTTTGGGGTGACAAAATTGTTCTAAAACCGACTGTGTTGACAGGTGCGCAACTCTGTGAATATATACTTTAAGTGGGTGAATTGTATGGGATCTGAATTACATCGCAATAATAAAAGTGTTATATAAACATACACACATGCACAAAACCTGTCCAGAGCCCTGGAGTGTGCAGATGGGCGACGGGGCTGGTGAGGCCTGCACTGGAGATGAAGTGACTTCTAGCCATTCCCAGTGCCGTTGAGCTGTGTTTATTGGTGGCAGCTGTCATTGCTGGGCTCTGGGCACGGCAAGCTGTGAAATTAAAAGCTGCTGCTCAACCAAGCTTGTTACCCAGAGCCCGTATCTCCCAGACAGAGAGAGGGCACTTCTCAGGGGAGCTTTGGGGAGCAGGACAGAGGAGCGTGGAGCTTGCCACAAACTGAGGACTTGCATGTGGCTTTGTGGTGAACTGGGAAGGTTCCAGAGAGGCTTCCTGGGTGCTCTTCTAGCTGAAAGTCAGAATGAGGTCAACTGCCTTTTCTATCAGAGAATTAGTGCCAGGGACCCACGTAGAGTCTGGGGAGGGAGAGACGGGGAACAAAGACGTGGATTGATGTCTTACCTTGTTCCATGAACTCATGTGGCACCTGCAGCCATCTCCTGTCACCTCTGTGCTGATGGCATCCAGACCAGCTGTAGCTTTCGCCAGCCATACCTCCTGGACATCACTTCATTCATTTCAACATTTATTGAGCGCCTACTGTTTACCTAGTGCTGTTAGTGCTGGGAATAAAGGAAAAAGCCTTGTCCCTCACCATAACCCTTGAGCGACCCACAGGCCATTGTCTGAACACCTAATTAATGCCCAGAACTGTCATGGGGCTGCAAAGAGAAGGGACGAGTAAGATCCAGACCCTTTCTCATGTCTGTATTCTGGTTGAAAGGTTTTAAGACTGCTCAAACCCACGTGTTAGGACAAAGCAAATGAAAACCTCAGTGACACACCAATTTTCACCTAATAAGTTGGGCAGAAATGTTTAAATTGATGGCCCAGTGTTGGTGAGGGTTTGGAGAAGCAAATATTGCCCTCTACTGCTGATGGGAGTGTACACTTGGAGAGCAGTTTTGGAGGAAACTTTGATAAGTAGCAATGCACACACCCTCTGAGCTACCAACCCACGTCTTGGAGAAGCAGTGTCATCACACTGGGGGACTTCCACAGGGATGTCCTGGCAGCATCGAGGATGATAGTGACAGCTGAGGAACAGCCAAGTGGAGTGTGGCAGAGCCGCATCCTGAAATGTGATGTGGCATTTAAGAAGCCAATGACACATCTATAGGTACTGGTCTGGGATCAAGACCTGAGAACAAGTTTCAGGATGATTTCAGCTAAAAAGAGAGTCGGATCCAGCAGCTCACCTCCAAACTGGCAGATGCTCGGTTCTTCCTCTCACGAGCTGCAGTGCCCTGGACCCCAGCTCCTCGCTCTGCCCCCACCCCAGTCCTCTCCCAGCAGAGAGTTCTCAAGGGACATAGGTTGATGACTGCCATGGAGGCCTCAGGCGTCCCGATCACTAGTGCTCAGTTCTCGGGAGGAAGGAGCCCGGAGGCTTCCAGGCTACATTTGGCAAAGCACATTCTGCCATGTAGTATTCGGATAACTGAGCTCCTAGAGGGGGGCAGGGAAGGCCAGCAGCGGCCTGAGACAAGCTCAGGGCCTTTGAAGGGCAAAGGTCTAAGGGTCTAATATTCATTCTCAGGTGCCCCTGACTCTGAGGAGGGGGTGGCAATCAGCTTCCTCCCCAATGGGAAAGGTCTGCGCTAGGGGAGTGCTGGCTTCTGACAACGGAGTCCCCCCAGCTTCTGGACTGGACGAGTAAAGTCCAGGGCTGGGCGAGGGCCTGCTGTAGACGGCGGAGCAGATAAGCTCAGGGCGTGGGGCTCCCAGGGAGCAGCTGGCTCTGGGGTGGTGTGAGATGGTGCGTGTGTAGTCTGTCATTTTTCTGCATCTGTCCAGGGTAACGTAGATCGCTGCAGCTCTGGGCAAATGTTCTGTTTATTCAGCACACTTATTGAGCACCTGCTCTGAGCCAGGTGTCACAGATACATCGACGAACCAGACAGACAAGATCTCTGCTCTTCTGGAGTTTACATCTGAGTGGGAAAGTAGGTTCAGAAAACAGACGAGAAAAAGAATAGTGAATCATTCCAGGTAGTGGTAAGCACCATGAAGAAGATGAGACAGAGTAAGGTGATCCAGTGTAGATCTGTCTGACGGTTTTAGATAAGTTGGTTGGAGAAGGCTTCTTAGAGAAGATGACAGTTGGTCCAAAAGTTGAATTTGGACCAGGAACCAGGAAGACCACAGTCTCGGAGCAGAGAGAACAGCTAGTACAAAGGCTGGGCCTCCATGACAAATACACAGACTGGGCAGCTTAAACTACAGAAATGGATTTTCTTCCAATTCTGGAGGCCAGAAGTCCAAGACCAAGGGGCCAGCGGGATTGGTTTCTCCTGAGGCCTCTCTGGCTTGCAGACGGCCACCGTGTCTTCCATGGCCTTTTCTCTGAGAGCATGCACGCTCCTTGTGTGTCCTCTATAAGGACACCTGTCCTGTTGGATTCGGGCCTGTCCTATGATCTCGTTTAGCCTGAATTACCTCTTTAACGGCCTCATCTCCAAGACCATCACACTGGGGGCTAGGGCTTCAACCTCTGACTTTTGGGGGAACACAATTCAGCTCATAGCAGGCCCTGAGGTAGCAATGGGTTTGGGAGGTTCAAGGAGGAGAGGACAGAGAGGTGGGACTTGCAGTTGTGGTGAAGTTTGGGCTGTGTTCTGATGACAGCAGAAGCCTCTGGAGGCCTGAGTGCTTCTGTGGGTCTTGTGGCTAATCGGCCAGTGGCTTATGTGTGGTTGTGTGTCTTTGCAGGACAGGGGGAAGGGCAAAGTTTGGCATGGGTCTATTTCATGGCAGTTTTCATGCCACAGAGCAGTTCCCACCCCCACCCCCAGCTGCCCACATGGGCTGGGAACCTGGGAGACGCCGGTGTTTCTTTCCCTGCCTAAGCTCTTTTTCCTTCTCTTGTTCTCTCCGAGAATTAAAGGCTGGTGGGTGTCTCACCACTACGTGTCCACATTCCTGTCTGGCGTGATGCTAACCTGGTGAGTGTCTCCTGCCTCAGCCCCCCAGCTCTGCTCGCCCTCCCCACGTGGCTGTAAATGGGGACTCATGGTGGACGAGAGGGCTCAGATGGGGCTTTCAAAGTCCTTGGCCTGGACTGACTTTGGGGCCAAGAAGGGAAGTGTGGGCCAGCTGGGGAGTTTTCCTGGGAATGTCCTGTCTGCCTGCTGGCAGGGGCAGAGGTGACAGGGAGCAAGCACAGGGATGCAGAAGGCTGTGGCACCAAATAGACTAAGATGGAGGGCGGGGGAACTGGTGAGAACTTAGGCTTCAAAACTCCACGGGCTCCCTTGGTTCCCGAACAGACTTAACAGCAATGATGGAATTACCTGGCTCTAGCCCCAGGGACACGGGGGTCAAAGAAGGGTAAAAATCAGGGATCTGAGTTTAATTGTGAAACTTTTTCTTCTCTCTTGGTTGGAACAGGAATGGGAGGGAAGAATGTCTATTTCAGTACACCTGAACTTTGCTTGTCCCCACTTCTCTGCAGGCCTAACGGACTCATTTATCAGAAGTTTCGCAATCAGTTTTTAGCGTTTTCCATTTTTCAGAGTGAGTGTCTCTTGCACAGTTCCCTGTGGAGGCCCCGTCCCAATGAGGGGGTGTGTCTTTTGAGGAAGAGAGCTGAAACTGGGGGCGGTCCCTGGCCAGCCTGGGGCGGGGGAGGGTCCCAGAAATCCAGAAAAGAGCTATCTGCCCCCCAGGTCACCTTCATCCTACCGCCCAGCCCCCAGCCCCAGGAAAAGGATGGCCTGACCCACCCCCACTCCCTGGAGCCCCAGTCACTGACTTTTGTCCCCCCAGACCAGAATCGGACCAGTTGTGACCTCCAGGAACTAAGTGGTGTTGGGGGCACTAACTTTGTTTTCCTCAAAATGGAAATATATGTTCCTTTTCTCATTTAAGAATAGCTCTGGGTTTATATACAGTATAAATTGGTCCCAGGGGTTGCCTCTGGGAAGGGGGATGGTTGGGGACAAAAAGAGAGAGACTTGTACCTTTCACCAAGTACCTGTTTGTTCCCTTTGAATTTTATACCTATTCAAAAAATACTATTTAATTTTTAAATAAAACCCTGCTTACAAATACAGCTATATAAAGCTGAGAAGGTCAATTATATACAACCCCACCCGTAACGGTGATCACTGTTAATAGATCTGTGTCCTTTCAAACATTTTAATTCATAAATACATATATACTGCATTATGTATAGCCTACAAACAGGGGATCCCTCTGTACATACAGCTTGGCTTTTTTTTTCTTTTAACAATTACATGGGTATTTTCCCCACATCAACACACAGCATTCTCTCTCCTGATTTTTAGTGCCTGCAAGTATCCCATTGTATCGAACGGTCTCTGGCCGTCTTGTCATTGCACACGGCTCCCAGCACGGGGCCACCATTCCACAGGCATCTTTTGAGTACCTACTACACGCCTAAGAAAGCTCTCCAAGTTTCTAGCCTGGGGGGGGTGGGGGGGGGTTGTGGGGTCCTCAGATATCCTGATCTCTCTTTGTATTCTGGATAACAGATAAAGTGGGTTCATACTCGCATGTGTGTGTGTGTGTGGGGGGCGTGAGAGGCTTATACGCAGGGTGCCCCAGATAAAGTGGGTTCAGACGTGTGTGTGTGTGTGTGTGTGTGTGTGTGTGTGTGTGTGTTGGGGTGGAAGAGGGTTGTACCCAGAGCACCCCCCACAGGACCCACTGCCCCGTGGAGGTGTTACCCAATCCTCCGGGCGCTGTGCTCCCCCTGCAGGCTGTGTGCAGTTCCTGCAATATTATTACCAGAGGGGCTGCCTCTACCGGCTGAGGGCTCTAGGGGAGAGGAATCATCTGGACCTCACGGTGGGTGAGTAGCCCACTTGTGGGGTGGGGGGACATATACTGGCCCCTGCCCATTCCCCCAGACTTCACCCCTAACTCCCCACACGGGGAGCTCGTGCCAGTAAGGATATCACAAGACCTACCACACACAAAGCCAGGGCTCCCGGCCTCTACCCGAGTGGCTTTTCGTAATTCTTCGTGGGTTCTGTTTCAGCTGACAAATGTGAGGCCAGCTGTGTGCCCTCGATCTCTCTTGTCCTTTTTAAGCATCTATTTTCTGTCTATGCTTTATAATCAATATAATGTTAGCCTGGTGTTGCTCACACATAACTTACGTGTAATATGCCTACAGATACTATGTATAATGAATGCGGAACCTTTTTTAACTCACAGACGTGGGTACCCAATCAGAAAAGCTTGGAGACCCCCCATCTAAACTTTCAGGGGAAACTATTTTTAATAAAACTCTGCTATCTTTTGTGATTGTCGTTTCCATCGAATTACTCTGCAAAATAGGCTCTACTTTGTCAAGACTCAATTGAAATGATGCAGTCAAATGATCCATCATGAAATGCAAATTAAAGAACTTACTGCAAACATCGGCCCGGCACATCAGCATTCATAAGTGTGGTCCAGCCCCCTTAGCTCATGGCCACTTGAAGCGTGAGAGCAGTCAGGCCTGGTGACAGGTGTTCTGCACGATCTCTGGGTTATTTTCATAGTGAGCACTCACGTACCTGTAAGAGGTGAAGGCTGTTCCCCCTGCCCAGTGTGTGTTTATGCCTGGCTGATCTCAGGGTGACTGGCGTGGCTGGGCAGGGGGCGCTTGGTAGGGCCGTGGCGGCAACCAAACCCCTCACATGGGCCCTTTGCTCCCTCCCTCCTCTCCACAGAAGGATTCCAGTCCTGGATGTGGCGGGGCCTCACCTTCCTTCTGCCTTTTCTGTTCTGTGGCCACGTGAGTCCCCCTGGGAGTTTCTGGGTATCCCCTGCTCTGGGCCGACCCCTGGAAACAGAAGGTCCTCAGGCCTCTCCACTATTCACCAGCTATCCCTGAATTGGGCCCCATGGGGTCCTGGAAGGCCAAAGGCAGAAGCCAGAACTGGCCCTCAGGCTACTGTGGCCTAAGGTGCCCCAGTTTCTTTTGGGGGCGTTGTCAGTGTATCAGGGCAGTTGGTACCAGAAGCCAGGGGTCCTGGTGCATCTCCCCGGGCTTTCCCACGTGGGTCCCCAGGGGAATCGGGTGGGGTGAGCAGTGCCTGCCTCCCCTCTCTGCAGTTCTGGCAGCTCTACAATGCAGTGACGCTGTTTGAGCTCTCCAGCCACGAGGAATGCAGAGAATGGCAGGTATAGTGTGTGCATATGGCAGGAGTGGTGGTGGGCCTGGCAGAGGACAGCCGGCTTGGGGAGAATTCTTTTCTAAACCATGCCCTTCCCACCTCCACCCCCTCTATGAGGCCCTGCTGCTCAGACCTCTCTGCTACTGGGGTCTGGAAGACGGTGGGTGGGAATTCAGGAAGCCCCTCAGTGGACTGAAAATACCTAGGAGGTTGACCCCATGGAGTGCTATGGGGTGCCCAGGGAGGAGCCCCCCCTCTCCCCGAAGACCCTGCCTGACCCCAAGGACTCCCTCCCTTCACCCAGTTGGCCCAGAGCTCTGCCTTCTGCCAGCAAAACCCTGCAGTTTGTGGGTAGCTTGTGCTGAGCCAGTTCTGAGGTCCAGGAGTGGGGTGGGCACTTGAGGGAGGGGAGCCAATCAGAGCTGGCAGCCTTTTCCTCCTTTCCCCCTGCTCTTGCCCCCCACCAGGTGTTCATGTTGGCGCTCACATTCCTGGTCCTCTTCCTTGGCAATTTCCTGACCACACTGAAAGTCGTCCACACCAAACTCCAGAAGAACAGAAACAAGGCCAAGAAGCCGTGAGCCACGGACCATGCCCCTCGATCCCTCAGACTTTGAGACTGCACGGGGATCCCAGTCGGCACCCTGGCTGCTGACTTCCTCCCAGCAGTGCCAGTGGCCCCTGGCAGCAGTGACCTCAGGGGCTAGGGGCATCGCAGGGAGCAGGGCCGAGGCCCTGGCCCCCGGCTGAACCAGAAGAATGTGAGCCCCGCCTGTCTGCCCCGCCTTCCTATTTATGACGTATTTAATACCCGGTCCTCCCCTCTTCCCCAGACTCTCCGACCTTCCCCTGCTGCTCTTCGCCAGACGGGGAAGTTAAGCCTTAGGGAGCCTCTCTGTCTCCACTGCCATCATTTGAGCCCCTCAGGGTGGGGTGTGGACATGCCTCCTGGGGTTGGACTTGCGACCTGCTACTTACAGATCCCAGGTGGGGGTGGAAGGAAGCCCCTGGGCATCCTGTGGAGCCTCCCTCGGGCGGGCGCACTGCTTCTGCTGTAAGCTCCCACCTCCCCTGGCCTCCGCTCTTGTGGGGCCAGTATTTAAGTTCTCGGAGAACCACCGTCTGTGCCTCCTGCTCTTTGTGCTTCCCGCGTCTCCTGCCTGCTGGCCACCGGGGGAAAGCAGCCCTACCTCCCTGATGCCTGGGGTTCTTGGCCCTTGGAGCAACTTGGAGGGGAGGGCCGGTTGGGAGGGTTTTCGGAGGGTCACCACCAGAGGGCATCCCAGCCTCTGCATCATTTGGGTGGTGTGAGGGTTTTTATTTAATGATGAAAGTTTGGGTCTGCTCTTGGGCGCTTCCTGACCCCTAACCCCTCAACCCACCTTCCCGAATCTTGCAGTGAGTACTCAGAGTGGAACCAAGACCCTGAGTGCTGACTGGGGCTTCAGCCAGCATGGAGGTTACCCAGCCGTCCACCTCAGAGATTCTGGAATGGGGGGAAGAGTCTGAGGGGCAAGTCTGCAGGTCACCCCATGTTAGATTTGTAATTCAGGGGTGGCGGGATGAATGTTTGCTTGAGTTTTCTGCCCCTTCTCCCATACCTGAGCATCAGCTGCCCTTAGCTGCTTCCCTACAAATCCCCTTTTGACCAGAGTTCACAGCTGTGTCCACAGCCATGCTTTGATTTTTTAATTACATTTTTAAAATATGAAATTCCCCCTCCCCCCAGTAAGATTACACATAAAAATCCAGATTCCTACTTTCCCTAGAAAAATGGAAAGACTTGGCAACATTCCCCACAGGGCAGCACATGGCTGGCTTTAGCTGCCTCTCTAGGGTGGTGGGCTTGCTCTCTGGTTTGCCGCAGGCCCCACCACTCCCTTTCGTCCCTGCCCTACTTCACTCTTTGGGCCTCCCACCTGGCCTTTTAGGTACTTGGGTTTGCCCTAGACTAGGCCTTGGCAAACCTGTCCTGTAAAGGGCCAGATGGTAACTTTTAGGCTTGGAGAGCCAGCTGGTCTGTCACAACTACTTTAGCCTGCAGTTAGTCATAGGGCAAAAGCAGCCCATGCATAAATGAATGGGTATGGCTGTGTTCTAATACAACTTTTATTTACAAAAACATACAGCGGCCTGATTTGGCACACAGGCGAGTTTGCTCACCTCTGTCCTAGACCATCATTTGTCCACAAGGCCTTGGATTCTGCTAGAATAAGAGGTCCTTGGTATGAACACTCTGTTGTGTCCCCAGGGCATGGCAGGGCCGTGGGGAATGTCAGTGGGGTGGGATGGACTTCAGAAATCTCTCCCCTAGCATTGACTTTACAGAGGTGCAGGCTTAGTGGGGGTCACAACAGTGGGCAGGGCGGGGGCTGAGGCAGGAGCCACATTAAGCCATCATCCCATCTTAGGTAACGCTGAATCCTGAGCCCACTCAGGAACCAGGCAGCTCTCGATCTTTGGGGGTATTAGAATCACCGGGGGCACTTGTTTCAAAACTCCTGGTTCCCCCAAACCCGACCTTCTGGAACGATGTTCAGTGTATCTGTGGCAGGGGATCGATGAAGTCCGTTCTTAAAGGAGGCCAGGATGGTCTAGGCTCCAGAACACATCTTGACAGAAATGCTGGCTGTGAGGGGCAGGCAGGAGCTTGATGACTATTTAAATGAGCCGGTGCCATCCTTTTGCAGACAGGCAAACAGTCTGTAGAGAGAACTGACCAGCCCAAGATCAGGGGCTGATGTCACTTTTCATCTCGCGTATCCAGCAGTGGGGGGTGTCGCAGGTGAGGAGACCCTGAGCTGGGGTTGGATGGGTGCTCCAGAGTGTTTGTTTTGCTTTCTGAGAGGTTCTTCTCTTGCGCGTGTGCGCTCAGCTCTGGAAAGATGGCAGCAGAGGCGAAGGCTGCGACTGAAGTCCTCTGTGTGGGGCACAGGGGCAGAGTGGGTGGGGGTGGTGCCGGCACCCATATTTAGGCTGCTGCCTGTGTTCTCCTGATAGGCCCAACCCCATCGTGACCCCAGAGTTCCTGGGGGAAGGAAGCAAGAAGCTGGAGGATACAGCTGTGCCTATCTTGGGAGCCCAGGGAGGCGGCTGACACCAGAGCAGCAGGCTTGGGGGAGCCGTGGGGACCGCTGCCAAATCCACATTTACCCACATACCCAGTGTAGTTTGTCATTTCAAGCACAGGCTTTCAGTACCTTATTGGAGTGCAAAGGGACACGTATGGCTGGGGGGAAGGTGTGAAGAGGCACTCCTGAGTCCTGGGGACAAATGCCAGTTCTAGAGTACAGATGGACTAAGTCAGGCACCCTCACCCACCACTGTGCAGGCCACAGCTCCCGTGGGACCCCAGAGGTGAGTTCATGGTCAGAGCCCCAGCTGGGAAAAGAGGGAGCTCCAGAATGTTCTAAGAATCTCACCATAGGCTTCAGACACCAGGCATTGGAGACACCCAACCCCAAGTGCCCTTTGAAAACTGGGAGGGGCAGGATCCAGGGAGCAGCCTGGGCACCTGAGCCCTGTCAGTTCTGTTCCGAGGGCCATATGGCCCGCCTTGCAGGGGTCAGAGCAGCAGGCATGGCCGTTGGTGTTTCTTCCGCTGTGCTTTCTTCTGAGCACTGAGGGCAACCTTGGTGGCCTCTCGGAAGACGTCCTCCACGTTCTCCCGAAACTTGGCGGAACATTCCAGGTAGAGGGCAGCTTTTATCTCTTCACAGATTGTCAGGCCCTGGGTTGGGGGAGGTGCCAGCATGAGATGAGGGGCCTGGAACACGGATTGCCTTCTGACAGCCCTTCGTGGGTTTGGGGCTGGCTTTGGGGGCTCTTTGGAGGTGGAGGCCTTGGTGTGGTGCCCCTCTCTCCATCCCAGGGCCAGCCTCCACCAGTGTGTGTGGATGGAACAGAAGGGTCTGTTTGGCTAAGGGCTATCCTGGCCTCCACCGCACCCTCTGTCCAGCCTCAGGCAGAAATGGGGGCAGAATTCTGAGAACTGGGGTTGGGGGCTGTGTCTGCCAGGCCTGTCAGAATAGTTGAAGTCCCCAAGAGAGCAAGGGCTTCCAATGTACCTCTCTCCCTCTCGAAAGCATAATTTAGGCAACTGAGCCTGCTATTAGACTAAAAAATATCTTTATTTCTAAAACAAATTTACTTTATTAATGCTAGTCTTTTTATTAAATTTTATTTTCCTTTCTGTTCCTTTTCTGTTCTCCTGTGCCTCACCCAGAAAACCATGGGGTTTGGTTTTGCCCAGGACGCTTAGGGGCAGCCTACTTTCATACAAGGGCCTCCCCATCGGGTAGACGGGACAGGATGGTGGATAATGTCCCAGACTCTGGGAGGCAGAGTGACTGGGACAGCTTCCTAGCCGCACTTCAGGTTAGTCATGGGGCTCTGGGCAAGCTACTTAACCTCTCGGGGTTTTCATTTGCCCCCTGTAAAATGGGGAACACCTAAGAGTACTCGCCTCAGGGTTATAAGGATTAAATGAGGTATGTAATGTAAAGTGCTCAGATAAGTGGGCTGTCAACACTATTTTAAAAGTATTATTCTTAGAATCCTTTTTGTTTCAGCTGTCCAAAAGGCCACTAGGGCACAGAGGCCAAAGGCCTGGGAGCCTTTCCGGCTATGGCTGTGCCCAAGGATGCTGGCTCCTGGTGGTGGGTTGGGGGACGGGAAGGGAGCGGCCCCTGGCTGACCTGCAGGTAGGTGATGGGCTCAAGCTGGGCCGCCCGAAGCTTCCGCAGCAGCTCTTTGTCCTTCCGCAGATCTGTCTTGCAGCCAATGAGCACCATGGGTGTCCCAGGGCAGAAATGCGTGACTTCAGGAATCCACTGTGGAGGGAGAGGCTGGGCATTAGGGCTGGGAGTAGATTCGTGGCCGTTAGCCCCAGAGGCAGGCTGGCTGGGAGACAGGCCTCACCTTGACGGTGACATTGTCAAAGCTGGTGGGGTTCATGACATCATAGCAGATGAGCACGAGGTGGGCGTTCTGGTAGGACAGGGGCCGCAGTCGGTCATAGTCTTCCTGCCCTGAAACCGGAGAGCAGGTGGGGGTCAGGGAGGCACCCCTCCCTTGTTCACCCGAGTCCCCTGTCTGGGCTCAGATGGGCAAGGGGGTGGGGTGTCCTGGACAAGTGACTCCTGTCTCTAAGCTTCAGTTTCCTCATCTGAAAAACAGGTGGCAGCCCTGGAAGGTAGCAAAGATTATGGGAGCTAAAACCCAGGCGGTGCTCAGAGCTGGGCCTGATTATAGAGTACATGCTGGAAAAGCTGCTAGCAATTATGCTGAAGACACCCCACCCCCCCAACCCGCCCCGGTGCTCAGGCTGAAAGCACAGACTCTGAAACCATATCCCCGCCTTGCCAAAGATTCAATTAACCAGGGAGGGTGCCCCTCACGCTGAGAGGTGCATGGCTTCAGGTGGAATTACTCCTGCCATCCCGCAAATGCTGGCGGGGGTAGACAGCTGGAGATGACAAGCACACTCCCCACCCAGGTCCACCCCCCACAGCCGCTGTCACCCCCCTTCCCCCACATCAGCCTCACCTGGGGAGAACTGACAGCTCCTGATGCTCAGCCCTCCCCAGCACCAATGGACTCAGAGCCCAAGGCTGGGCTAGAGCAGCAGTGGGTGTGGATTTTTTTTTTTTTAATTTTTTAATTTACAATTTCAAACATAGAAAAATTGCAACAACAACAAAAAAGAAAAAGCACAAAGGACTCACTCTCAGAGGCAACTGAAGACTCTGGGCTTCTTCACGCAGGGGTACTTCCCTAAGGAGTTTCTAAGACCAGGGACGTCCTCTCACCTACCACAGCACAACTACCAAACTCGGCAAAGCAACAGCGATCCGGTCCACAGGCCGTGTTCAGATCTCACCAATAACGTCCTCTAGTACTGTTTCCCGGGTCCAGAAGCAGGCCCAGGCTCACATGCCGCACTTAGTTGTCATGCCCAGTATTTCTGAAAAACTCCCACAGGGAGAGCGGACGCCTTTCATTGGTGACCTCCCAGCCACCTCTACAGAAAGGGATAACGACTTTTTTCCATTGAACAGGGACAGGGAGGACCAGGAATCCCCCACCCCATCCCTCCCTCCAGCCTTTGGGTGCCCCGGTGGCGCCAGCCTGCCCTGCACAGCCTCCCTGCCAAAGGCCTCTCCACTGAGCATGGACAGGCCACATCCTGTGTCCTGCTTCTGGCCCCCCACTGATGACAGGGCACAGCCACCCTCTTCCCACTGACTCCCCTTCTACCCAGGGACCCCTGGCAGTGTGCAGTGAATGGCTGCCACAGTCATGACGGTGGCTAGGCCAGGAGGACTCCATGCTGTCGTGCAGCCAGAGTCCCCCCAGCAGTGAAGAAGGGGCGAGGGGTAGTCGGGGCCCAGTGCACTCAGACCCTCCTGCCTTCCTTGCCACAAAGCTGGAGAAATCCTTATAAGACAGTGGGAAACCGGCTCAGCATGCTATTCCTACGCATCTCCTCCCCTTTCTGTCCCCAAACTGTCCCCTCCCCTAATGTTTGTCCATGTCTTTCTAGACCTCTGCTGTCCCGTAGAGTAGTTGCTAGTCCCATGTGGTTATTTAAATTAACATTAAAAATTCAGATTCTCCATTACACTAGCTGCATTTCAAGTGATTAATTGCCACATAGGGCCAGCGGCCACTGTAACAGCGCAGGTGTAGAACGTTCCCACCACTGCAGAAAGTTCTGTTGGACAGCATGGCACCATCTTCGGCCAAGCCACCGGAGGTCTCCCATGCCACCTCCTTCCTGGTCTCCTGCTGCCCCTCAATGAATCCATCCTTCACCTGGCAGCAGGATGGATCTTAAAACAAGTAAAATCCTGCCCCCTCCTCCCAACTGAAACACCCTGGATGGCTCCTCGTTGCCCTTTTGATAGAATCCAAACATAGTGGTCCGTCCACATGGGGGGCGAACCCACCGACCTTGCCCCTATTCCCCCCCTCCACACCCCTCACTCCCTGCAGTGCAGTCAAGGTGCCCTCCTCGGTTTCTCAGATCCACCAAGCTCTGTGTCTCAGAGCCTCGGCACTTGTTCTCTATACCTGGAAAGCTTTTCCCTAATTTTTCCCATTTTCTTCCTAGCATTTTATTTTCAGTCATTCAGACTGACCATCCACATTATTTCCTTTTGCAGAATCATCGCCTTGTCTCGACTTCTACTTAATAATACCACCCTGTACTTGATGTCCTTTTCAGAATGCTTTTCCCTACAAATAATTAAATCCGGATAGCAACCGCTGAGTCGGGGAACTTAGGAACACCCCATTTACAGAGAAAGAAACAAGAGTTTTAGGGAAGTGACGTGACCAGCCCCAGGTCACTGTCTCAGTGAATGAGCCAGGACTCAAACCTCAGTCCTTTACAAGCTAAGTTGGGTGTTCCTTCCGCAAAAACACAGCAATGCTGTATTCTGCTTTGCACTGTGCAAAAATAGGTTCTGGGCTTCTACCATGTGTGGTGCGGCTTGTAACGGTGGCGGAGCACGTGTTCTCCCCCCCCCTTTTTGAAATGTGGCGGGAGTGGACAAGCAGTGGTAGGACAGGCCTGCTGTGCTCACACACCTGTCTTCCCTCACCTGCCAGCTCATTCCGCAGGCCTCCCCTCACCGCTGGCAGCCGGCTCCCCACCCTGAGTGTCCAGTCTGTACTCCTGTATTTCCTCGTTCACTGTCTGTGTCCCTGTGGACTGTAAGCACCTTGATGGCAGGGGCCACATCTGTCAAAAATGATTCCTGGCAGCTGGCAGGCGCCCAGTATCAGCTGGGTGTGGTTTTGAAGTTGTTCGACTCTTTGTCAGACGAGGGCTGAGAGGTGCCCCTTGGTTTTGGCAATTTCAGCTGTGATGGTTTCAGCAGAGCTGTTGAGGGCTATAGGAGGAAATCAGGCCAAGCCTGCTCCACCTCCACAACTCCTCCCTTGCCGTTCCCTCCTCTTCTAGAAGACTCTTCCCCAGGTAGCAGCATGGCTCCTCCCTCCTTTCCTTCAGGTCTCTGGAGAAGTGTCACCTCCTCTGAGACATCTTTCCCAACTGCTCTGGAACAGCCTCCTTCCCGGTCTGTCCCACCACCTACAAACGTGGCTTTATTTTTCCTCCTAGCACGTTATCACTACCTGATGTCACTATTTTTCTGGTGTTTTTTTTTTTTTTTTTTTGTCTCCCCCATGAGGGGCTGTCTCTGTGCGGCTCCCTGTTATTCCTGGGACACGGGAGCTTGGTAAACGTTTGGTGAATGAAGGAAGAAATGAATGAGTGGGTGAAGGAAGTGTGATGGTAACTGCCATGGCTCTCAGCGTTTGCAAGGTCACTGCACCGCCATCACCTGTGTTAATTTAAGCAGCTGCCCCAGGACGCAAGCTGGGCAGGGAGGGTTCTTCCTGTTAGGAGCCCACGTGGCTGAGGGGGACATCTTTCAAGGTCATAAGCAGGCTCCCTGAGAGTTGGAGTGCCAACGCAGTCCCCAAGTCCAAGGTCAGATGCCTGCAAAGCCACTCTAAAAGTGCCAGTTCTCCCAGGAAGCCTTCCCCAGCCTTCCCAATTGCGAATTAACATCTGGACCTCAGTTTCCTCATCTGTGAAACAGATATGTGAGGAGCAGGTGAACTCTAGATGCCTATGATAATAAAATGTTTAACATCAGCAAAATGTATATGCCGTGCTCACTCATCATCTGCCAGAGGCCCCGCCAGAATTACCTGCATTGACTCATCATTCCTCACTGTGACTCTATAAGGTAGGGTTATTGTTATGCCCATTTTACAGATGCAGACACTGAAGCACAGAGGATGTAAAGTGACTTGTCCAAGGTCACATAACTCAGAGGAAGCTTTGTAAATGACAGAAGACCATCGGCAGGACTATTGGGGTGCCTTTCTCTCAGTCCACCCCAAAGGGTAGGGAGCTAGCCTCATCCTACAAGCCCAGCCCTTACCAGGTGAGGAAAAGACTACCAACAAAGGCATCTCAAGAAAGAGAGGGACTCTGGCTCACCCAGATCTCACCTCCCCCCCCAGGTTGCTTTCCTGGCTTGACTGTGCCTGGCGTGGCTTTCCCCGGGATTCAGTGTGGGCTTCCACACAGGGACCGGGCCTGCAGATGACAGACTTCTGGGTGCTGTGACCTCACATCTCGGGAGAGGTGCAATGTCCTAGACAACTCTCCCATGTGAGTCATGAGTGCCAGACTGCACTGACTCACGTTCTGTGACCTGTTTCCTTGCCTGGAAAGGGGATGAGAACCCTGCCGGATACTGAAAGTCAAGGACTTCTAGGCTGAGTAATGCTGGACACAGGTGAGGCGCTGCCACTGTGGTTACTGCTGAAATAGAAATTTCCGAGGGACAGAGGGCCTGGGTGGGGGCTCTGACCCTGGATCTTTAGACCCACAAGCTTTAGGAGGCCTCCAGCTACAGGTGATACTATTACCCTCCCCATTTACCCACAGTGGTGCTAAGGCTTAAAGGGGCCAAGTCACCTGTCTACAGGCACCCAGGGGTCCTACTCCGGCCACTGCAGACAGGCTTCAGATGTTTAAAATGCCCAGAGTTCCGTGTAGAAGGAGGCCTTTATTTCTGGTGAGGGAAGGTCTGTGGCGCAGGGAGGAAGTGAGGCTCTCACTTCACAAGAGGGTATTTCCTTTGAGGGAAGGAGCTTTGCTGCAACAGTCATCTTTCTGGGGGCAGGGGTCTCTAAAGCCCAAAGCTGGGTGGAAGAGAGAGGGTGTTCTCAGGCCACAGTGGTACCCAAATCAGCTGGCTGGACAGACACAGGACAGGCGGGTCCCAGCTCTGGCTGAAGTGTTGGTCATGGGAAGGGTGCAGGCAGCGTGAGAAGGAGAAGCTGCCCGAAGAGGAACCCACTTTTACTAGTGCTACTGGGACTCGGCCCCCTGCACGTCCTCCCCAGAGAATGGAGTCGGCGGGCCCCGAGCTGAGAGCGCATTCTCACCACCCACAGCTTCGGCTCCCTGAGCTTCCAGTGCTCCTGGTTCCTAGACACCCCTTTGTCCCTGATTCCTTGTCTTAGCAAGTCCTCTGGCCCCCGCTTTTCCTCTTCCCATCTCAGGCTGGGAAGGGGACCACAGCGCCCCACCTCCCTGAGAAATCCCCACCCCAGCCCAAGGCCCAGATAACTCCATTTCTGATTGGTGTCTTAACATCCCACCTCACCCCGCCTCCCCTTGCCCAGGAAACTTCAGACCTCACCACAGCTTCCTGCCTCTGAGGGTGTCAGGGCCAGCAGGCAAGACTGCTAAGAAAAGGGTGCTCTTAGCCCCCACCTCCTTCACCTCAGAGCACTGAGCGCTCCGTCACCCCTCCATCCACCCTCCTGCTGCTTTGGTGTCTGTAACTGTTTCCGCAGGATGAAGACAAGTCACTAGACTGGCCTCCCACGTGGGCCCCTGTGGCCAGGTCCTGGGTGTGGAGAAATTCAGCCTCTGGGGGGGCCACCCATCCCAGAGCTCTGGTCACCACTGGTTGGTTGGAAAGATGCCTCCCTGCATCCCGCCTTTCCCCACCTTTGCCATGGGGTCTAGCCCATCAGGTTCTAGAACCTTCTACAACCTTTACTAGACACATCTCCAGCTTACCCACTCTATCTTTCTCTGTTTGGTCACCTAGCCATCCTTTTCTGCCATGTTCTCCTGATACCTGTCTACCCCACAGGTAGAGATGAATGTCATTGCCTTTATCACACAGGACTTCTCCAGGGACACATCTGCATCCAGATTTATCCTTTATTCATTCCACAAGCCTCACTCTAGGACGAGCACCGTGCTGGGTACTGGCTTACCAAAAAGGAATGACCTAGTCTCGCTTTCACAAAGTTCCCCACAGCGGGCTTCCCCAGCGGGCTTCCCAGGTCAAGCCCTGTGACAGCCCTGTCCCAGCAGGATACCCTTGAGGAGGGAGCAGCCACAGTTCTCCCCGCACTGTCCTGCTGCCTGTGGGGCCAGCCTAGTCTCCCAGACTCCGTGGAGAGGTTCAAAGGGCTGGGAAGAGTCATGATGGGAAAGCAGGGGTGGGGTGGGCCCAGAGCTCAGCAGGCCTGAATGGGGGCGGGGGAGGCTAAAAAATAACAATGACAACACTTAGCAAGCCTCTCCCAGCCCCTGTGCTGGGTGCTGCACAGCACGTGGACCTGACTTACTCCTCACCACTATTTTAGGCCTGGTTACAGATGGCAAAACCAAGGCCCAGACATCCCTGATGACAGCCAGGCAGGGGAGCCGGCATCAAAGCCCAGGTCTGACTCCAAAGCACATGGACAGGCAGGATCAGGGCCCAGGGTGGTCGAACAATTCTGATGACTCAGGGCCGGAGCTCCCTCCATCCCTCCCAAAGCAGCTCTTTGAGCAAATCCTTTCTTACACCAAGTAGAAGCTTTCTAGAACCTGCACATGACAATCTACCCCGACATGTTCTTTGAGCATCTTTCTCTGGGAGAGGCCAGAAAGACCAGAAGTGCTGGGTCCGATGCAGGAGGCTTAGGTGAACAGTGAACTGGGAAGACACCCTGAGGGCAGAGGAAGGAGGAGAGAGTGAAAACTCCCCTGACTCTCTGGGGGGCCGTCAGTGCTCCACCCACAAAGTGGAGTTAATGAACCTGCCCCTCCCTGGGGCTGGACAGGAAACATGTGAAACCAAGTGTTTCAGACATACCACAATTTTTACTGCTCTTGCAGCCACACCCTTGGGAATTCCTCAGAAGCCAGTAGCTTTCCCAGTTCAAGGGGTGAAAGCATGGCCCAGTTCTGGGGGCAGCCCAGCATGGCCCTCATCTGACAAGAGGGGGAGGTCCTTAGAGGCCACTGCAGAGAGGGAGACACACCCACACAGCAAAGCCTGCCAAAGTCAGGCACAGCGGTTGGGGTCTGGGGCTGGGTCAGCCCCTTTCCTGATCCTCTCCAGGTGGAGTGAGAGATGCTACTGGCAGCTTTGGAGGGGGAGGGGTGTGTCTGGATTTTGGCTGGAAGGCCAGTGGGAGACTTCACCTGCTAAGTACAAGGCTTGCCTGGGGAAAGGGCAGGCACTTGATAACATGGTTTCACGCATTGAGTCACAGAGGCTGGGTGAGTCCCCAGCTGGGGATCCTGACCTTTGCTCCCTAATGTTAACTCAGCCCAGAGGGTAGCCAGGACAGGATGGAAGCTCCCTGAGGGTAGGCAGCCCCCACGACCCACCAGTGTTACCCAAATCCTCTCATTGGCTGTACGTCTCCCACCCCTCCCCCAACCACAGGGACTCTAATGACTCAGATGCAAGCCGCCTAAATCCACTAGAAGCTGCTGGTGGCAGAAGAACCTCCCGTTCTGATGTTCCCTAGAGCTCTGTGCCTGGTTTCTTCCAGGGAACCAGGAAAGCACAGAACCGTATCCACAGAATCCTAGAACCACAGGCTCAAAACTGTAGACCACAGGATTTCAGAATCACTCACTGTAACCCATGTCATTCCAGAAACGTAAGAATCAAAATTTGCGTCCACAGGACCCTGGAGTCTCAGGACTGTTGGCCACAGACTCTTGGAAGTCACAAGCTATGATCTGTAGCCCAGAGTATTCTAGAAGCATAGGACCCAGAAATACAGCCCACGGAATCCTAGCACCAGGGGACTCAAATCTGCAGCCCCCGGAATCCTAGCACCAGGGGACTCAAATCTGCAGCCCACAGAATCTTAAGAGACCACAGCGGGTAACACGGAATCCTGGCAACAGGCGTAACAGAAAGAAGCCCACGATTTTCTAGAACCACTGGAGAGGAACCAAGCCGAGGACTCTCAGCACATCAGCGCTGGGTGATGGCCCAGGAGCTCACTTCGTTCAAAATTCACTTATTTTACAGATGGGCGATTGAGGTCCCCTAGGCCTCCAAGGCCACCAGCCAGGCGGTGGTCACCTGGCTCCCAGCCAGGGCCCCTCCGCGGCCTCCCGGAGTGATGGGCTGTCAGGGCCCCGCCAAGGCGGGCGGCCAGGCCTGCCGGCGGGGATGTCCCAGCGGGGAAAACCCTCCGGGAGGACCCTGAAACCCTCGGCGTGCAGGCACTCACCGGCGGTGTCGTAGAGTTTCAGGGTCACCTCCTTGTTGCCCACGGTCACGTTGGTCGTGTACTTCTCGAACACAGATGGGGCGTAGCGCTGTCGGAGAAGGGATCGCGTTGGTTCTTAAGGGATGCAGCGGGGTCCCAGGGTCCCGCTGGACTCCCCGAAACTTCCACTTTCACCCATCTGGGCTCTGGGATTCCCGAGGGGGAGCCCTGGGGTGGCGGCCGCCTCTGCGCGCAGGCCGGGGACCCGGGCTCCGGGCTCCGGGCACAGACTGAGGACCGTCCTTTTCCCACAGTGGTCCCAAGTCCGTTTTCCACCTCCCCCAGCCTACCCGCCTCCAGCCACCCCGGCGGGCCTCACCTCGGGGAAGGAGCCCTGGCTGTACACCATGAGCAGTGAGGTCTTGCCGCAGCCGCCGTCGCCCACGATCACGATCTTCAGCTCCTTCCTACCCAGGCCTGGGGCGGCGGTGTGGGCCGGGGTCCCGGGGGCGTCCATAGCCCGGAGCCCGCAGTACTGACAGCAGAGCGCGGGTCAGAGATCTGAGACTGAGCGCTCCGGGGAGGGGGCGGGCCCCAGGGGTGGGGCTAGGGTACGCCCCGCCCCTTCGGAGCTGGCACCGCCTCCGCCAGGCAGCCACCGGGCAGACTTCGAGCCTCACTTTCCTTCCAGCCGGGGGCGTTCGCCTCTCGTTTGGAGGGAAACTGAGGTAACTGAGAAACGAAATGCTTAACCGCAAGCGCAGCTCCCACCCCTCCCCCGCCATCACGGCCCAGTCCCCCACCATCAAGATCCGATCGTTTCCGTCGCTCTTTGCGGGCCACCCGATTGGCAGGCTCCGCCTTCTGGCAGGGGCTCTCTGATTGGCCGGCTTGGCCAATCAGACAGCGACTCTTTGATTGGCGGACTGACCCCCCCCAACGAAAACACACACACACACACACACACACACACACGGGTTCCTAGAGCCTTGGTTTCAAGCTTCGGATAAAGTACCCCAGCTTTGTCCCGCCCCAGCTGTGTGACCTGGGGGAAGTCCACCTGTGACCTGTTTCCCCACAGGAGGTAGGTTGGTGATGCCAGGGAAAATGCTGGCACGGTGGTTTTCTGCCCACCGGTCTGGGCCTCCGGGGGCCTGTGTGGGTGCGGGTTGGGGGTGGGGAATAGCGTTTCCGCTTACCTACCCCCACCTCCCTAGGAACGCAAGGTAGACTTCTGGCGCCCTCTGCTGGGCGATCGCTTCGGCGCGGGCGGCTTGCGGGAGGTAAGCTGCTCCGAACCACGCTAGCGAGAGCCTCTACCAGGGGCCGTAGGCGTGAACCGAGCAAGACACCGTCGAGGAAGGGACGGGGAAAGCCAGGGTAGCTCTAGTTGAAATCAGCTGGGGCCCCCAATAGTCCACTTTGGAGACTGATAACTCCTACCCAGACATTTGTTCTCCAGCCAGCTGCCCCACGTCCTCCATCCCAGACTCTCCCCAACCCTCACTCCCCGACCAAAAAAGCTCTTTATTGAGCACTCACTATATTCCCTGTGACACTAGGCTGACTTCTTTTACCCAAGCCAGACCACTGGTCAGGAGAGGCAGGGGACGGACCCCTGCAGCAATTGAGTGGCAAGACAGGCACTGACTGGGGCATGGCTGAGTGGGCAGGGTCTTCCCAGCTGGTAGTTTCCTCAGCGAGGGGCTGGCTGGACTCAGGATCTTCTTGCCCCAATCCCACCCTGAATATTCCCAATTTTCAAGTTCTCAGCAAAGATGAGGTAAACTTTACTTCGGGGAGGAAATTGCCAACCTGGCAGTTCCGTAAGTGCCGGGTCATTTTCAGTGGATGCAAGGCAGGATCTGACCACCAGAGGGTAGCAGCGACCGCCTGTGGGAGCCCAAAAAGAGCCAAAGCTGGGAAGACGAAAGGCCCAATTCCAGGTCGCTGGGTAGAAGCCCTACCCCGTCACCCAGAGGGCATCGGCTGGGTCAAGCACCCCTAGACAAATTTACAGCAACTCATTCTTTTTTTTGCTATACAAGTTTATTGAGAGGCAATTGTGTCCCTGCCTGTAAGGAGCTCAGAGATGCTCAGTTCAGAAACCAGAGCTCCTATGGGGTTCAGAGGTTGAGAGCCGGGTAGCACCTGAACGAAGCTTGGCAGGGTTGGAGGGTGGGCCAATGGACGTAGATCAGTACTCAGCTTGGGCAAATGCATGGTGGCTGGAAAATATCAGCAGATTTGGCAGTGGATGAGTGAGGAGGGAGGCCAGACGTGGTTGCCAAGGTAACTGGGATTATATCATGGAAGACTGGGCTACCAGGGCATTGGACAGAAGGCTCCTGAACAGGCCGTTTTGGGCCCTCAAGCTCTCTCTGGTGACCAGGGAAGAGCTGTGATTGGCTGGTGAGGCAACCTGAGGTTGGTAGGAAAGGAGGAAACCAGGTCCAGAGACATGTCAGAAATGACCCCAGGACCACAGGAGGAGGGGAGAGGATGAAAGAGGGCTTTGAGTGAGGGGAGGACCACTTACTTACCTTTGCAGCCAGCCCCAGGCTTCTCACCTCAGGCCTGACCTTGCAGCAGGGACCCTAAAGTTCAGGGAGGGACTAAGACAGGGAGGGAGGCTGGCTCATCTGGAAAAGGGCCTGGGGGGAATTCACTTAGAAAGGTCACCCCACTCTTAGCAAACTGTCACTTGAAACTGGGTTAATCTCATGAGCCTGTGGGAGGGCTCCTGATTAGCCTCAAAATCCTTAAACTTCAGTTTCCACTCTCTCCATCTGAGAAATGGGCTACAATTTTGATTTATGACAGAACCACTTACACAAAGCTGAGGGGAGGGAACAAGAGGAAAAGTGAGTCTTCCCAGCCCTGCCTGGGTCCAGCAGAACAGCCCACCCACCCACCCACCCCTGCCTGGCCAAAAGGCTGGCAGAACCCCAGCCCCAGCTGGTCTGGAGCATGTTTGATTTGGACCCGGCTCCAGTGGTGTAGGGGCTGAATCTGTAGCTAAAAATAGCCAGCAGCTAGGCCAGCTGCTGGAATCTTCCTCAGAGGCAGCCAGGCCAGGCAAGCCAGCTGAGGAACTGGGCACACCCCCATGCCTGGGAGCCCTACTCCTTTACCTGTGAGACGTTCTGAGGACCCAGTTCTCCTATTCTCCAGGAATTCCTGGAGATTTAGAAAGGCACGAAAGATGCTTTAAACTGGTTCTTCCATAGAGCTGTTGGGACACAGAAGCCTAGGGGAGCTGGCCAGGTGGCATTTGTGGGGTGAACTCATTTGGCCCGTGCCATAGCAAGGCCAACGGAGCCCAGGAAAGAAGGGGCCAAATCCACTTCTGTCTTGTCAGGGCAAAGTCCGGCCAGTACAGCTTAGGATGGGGAAGTTATGACAGTGCCGATGACTTCCACTTCCCTAGTGCTTCAGATCATCCTGCAAGGTCACGACACACCTGAGGGTCACCTACTCCACGTGAGGCTGAAGAAGCTGAGCCTTCATATACTAAGCTATTCTCTTAGTATATCTCTGGGGTCCCAGAGATAGGAGGTGGTCTGGGGAATCACTGCCGTACAAAAAGCTCCCCTCACAAAGCCAGGTCAGAAAGAGCTCAAAAGGTTATTGGCTAACTTCCTTCTCCTGGTTCACATGCAGAGAGACCACTGCTCCCAGAAGGGCAGGGACTGCCAAGGTCATTGCCAGCTGGAGACAGCACTGACTGAGGTGGCCTTGGCCTTGAAATAACAGGGTGCCGCTCTCCACAGTCCAGGCAAAAGCTGTGTCTCCACCCAGAGGGTCCAAAAGGTCGCGCTGCACACGGGGCTCTCTCTCAGTGGATGGGCCGGAAGAGGCCTGACCGTGGCATCCAGTAGTAAGGCAGGTCAAGCGGCCTTCCTGCCTGGGGACGCCCTTCCGCTGGCGTGGCCCTCTAGGCAGCCCCACCGGCAGGGTGCCAGGATAGGCCCCGCCCCTCGCTCCCTGGGTGACCTGTGGGCAGGGCTACCCTCTTGGCAAGGAGGAAAGACAGCCTGAGGACATACAGGCTGCCTGGTCCCTCCCTGTCCCCAGGAGGTAATTGGGTGGGGGGGAACACACAATTAGAAAGAAGAGGTGAAAGAGAATATAAGAGGGGAGGAGGTAGCTGATGACAATCCTTCCGGGTCATGGGGACACCTCTCCCTTCCAAGAATCACAAGCAGACCAGTTTAGCACCTAATTGCTCTCTAATTGGTCCCAGGGAGGGAGTGGAAGAACTGGCTGTAGCCCTCCAGGCAGCTGCTGAAAGGGGAGGGTTTAAATCATTTAACAATCTGCCACCCAAAGCAGGTAAAGACCCTTGCCCCAGGAGCGTCAAGGACTCTATCCAAAGGGGACACAAGACATCCTCAGGCGGCACAAAGGTCATTGAGGATCAAGAGAGTTGAATGGTTTCATCAAAGGCAGAGCGGAACTTAGACCTTAGGTCTGGGGTTGAGTGCGGAAGGAGGGAAGAGGCTCATCAAATTATACAGGGAGGCTTCCCCCTCACCCTGGGTAGGGGGAAGGGAGACTAGTGACAGGTGTGGTGGGGTGCATGCCGTTCCTCCTGGCAAAGGACAAGATGGACCAAACCCAGCGTATCTGGGACTGGAGAGGTGAAGGCATGGCAGCCAGAAGAGCCAACAGCACCTCTGGGTTACTTTCAACCAGATAGCTTTCCCAGCTCCCGGCAGTGATGCCAGCAGACAGCTGGCATGGGAGGGAGCCCAAAATAACCCAGACAGCTGGGGCTAGGGGGTGCCATGGACACAGTCGCTGGGCTGGAAGTCAAGACACCTGGAACCCTCTCCTGGCTGCTGGTGGTGACCTCGTGACCTTGGGCGAGTCACTTATACTCTCGGAGGGTGGGTGACCCCCAATTAAGACAGCTCATGGAACAGCCTGTGGAGCTGGGGGCAGGCCATGATCACAACTCAAACTACACAAGAGGAAGAATGACGCTGGCTCCCTTCCCAGGGAGAGCCAGTCTTCCCCTCTGCCCTGAGGCCTTGCCACGTGCTCTGGGGTGGGCTGTGGGGAGGAGCTCACCCAGCCTCCATTCCCTGCAGCCACATCGGAATGGAGGCCGACTAGTGTGAAGCCTAAATGAGAGGCCAGCCCCTTTAATGGCAAATAATCCTCCCATCACCCTTTTCAGCATGCATCATTTTACACAGGAGACCCGCCCAAGGTCACCAGCACAGTGGAGATTCAAGCCCACAGCCTTAAGAGCCTCTCTTGATTAAGCACCACAATGACTCCAAACAAAACCTCAGGGTCAAGCCCTTACAGGCTCCCCCAAATCGCAGGTAAAAGTGGGCAGGGCTGATCTGCAGCCCAAAGGAGAGTCAGTTCAAACCCCAAATGGTTCATCAAAGTCATTACATACTAGAGACCACAGGGGGGAGAGGGTCAGAGATCAAGGGCCATACCATCTCCAGCTGTGGAGCTTCCGGGAGACAAAAGAGACTGGGAAATTAGGCAGACAGCTTGCGTTAGAAGAGAGAGTTGCCATTATTAAGAAGCCAACCACTCTGCCAAGCACAGAGCTTGCATCCTCACAACACCCCAGGTGTTAGCTAGCCCACAGGTTCTTAAAATGTGTCTCCAGTTGACAGCAGCAGCACCACCACCTGGGAGCATGTTAGAAATGCAAGTCCTCAGTCCCCACCTACTGAGTCAGTTCTAAAGTGCTCCATGCTCCAGTTTGAGAATCACTGACCTACACCCACGTGTGCAGGTGGGCTCAGAGACGGCAGCACATGCAAGGTACTGCAGGTAAATGGCTAGCCGGTTTGTATGACTCTAGAAACGGGTCGTTTTGGTGTGGGGGTGGGGAGGGAATCGTGGGAATTCCCAGGAAGTGGGAGAAGAGTCAAGAAACCTCTTCCTCGCAGAGGAAGCTGGCTCAGATGACAGGTCCTGTTTCACCTCCCTAGCAGCTCAAGCAGTCACCCCACACGCCCAAACTGGGGGCAAGACGGCAAGGCCCTGCTTCTGGGCAGCAAACGGTGTCTTTCAAGGCATCCAGGGGCCTCCCACCACCACAAAACACACCACTAGGAAACACTTGCCAATGCAGCCTGTCCTATGCTACTAAATACAGCAGAGAATTCCACGCCCCAAACTCTGACAACAGAAGCTGACAGGCGGGATGGATGAACCCAGCAGGCAGCCGGTTTCACACAGTCCCACACATCTGTGTGGGGGAGGGGCCGCAGAACAAGCCTAGCGGGTTTGAGGTGTACGCCCAACCGGGGCTCCAGGCCAAAGCCCCCCAAATAAATCTCCCTCCCAGGCTGCAAAAGGGCTTACACCTACCTTAGTGGGAGGACTCTCAACAGTCAAACTAGGCCTGCTCCTGCTGTCCAGAGGACGGTCCACTCTGGGGGTATGGCCTGTTGCCCCGTCTCTGGCCAAGAGCCTGGGAGGTTGGGGGGGGGGGGAGGGAAGTGGGAGGATTTGTTAGGGAGTTGATGGCCACAAACTGGACAGGATCTCCTGGACAGAAAAGGAGACTTACAAATCACCCCTCCCCCACCCTATTCCCAGCTGCCAAGGCAGTCCTCACTGCGCAATGGATAAGAGGGGGGATGGTGGGTGAGTCACGAAGGTTCAGCCCGGGTGACAAGCAGCAGGAGGCCACTCATCTGCATTTCCAAAGGCCTGCCCCGTCCGCAACCCTTCTCCCAAGAAGGGCTATAGTGAGGATTTACCTGGGAGCCCTCCGCCCCCGGGGCCTCGGGGAAGGCCCGCAGAACCTTCCCAGGCCCCAACCCCCCACCTCAGCCTCTAGAGGGCTGGGTTGGAGAGCGTGCCCTGGACGACCAGATCCGGGCGTCGGTGGCTTCCGTGAGGGCCTCACGCCCAAAGTGGGGACAAAAAACGACCCGGCGCTTCGTGCACGGCTAACAAAGGGCGGTTGGGAGCCAGACCTGGGAGCCGAGGCTCGGGAGTGCAGCTGGGGGTCAGGACCTGGCCTCCGGAGGGGCCGATCCACGTCGAAGCCCAGACCAGCCCCGTGGCCCTTTGCTACTGGCTCCCGCGCGGGAGGAAGAAGGAAAAACACCCGCGGCCGGGCGGTGGGGCGAGGCCTCGTGCCCGCGGGCCACCCCCCTCCCCCCGATTGTGGCGCGGGGTCGGAGCCAGCTGCGCTGGTAGTCGAGGCCTCCCGGCCAGGGGCGTCCACACAGGCAGCGGCTTGGAACGCGGGAGGCGGCCTCCCCTCCCCCTGGCCCCGCCGCCTCCCTCCCACCTCCCGCCTGGCGCGCAGCGGCCGCCACCGCCCGAGCCGCGGGTGGCGCGCGAAATGGCGCCCGTCTGGCCGCCTCGCCCCACGGAGGCGAGCGCGGGAGCCCCGGAGCGCGACGCCCCCAGGCCAGCGACCCCCGAAACGGCCTCCGCCACCAGCCCCTGGCTCGGAGCGCTGTGCCCCGTGGGTCCTTGGGACACGGCCCCGCTGAGGGACCACTGCCTGCTCCGGGCGCCCAACGACAACCGGGGAAGGAGGGAGGAAGAGGAGAGTAGCCGCCATTAGCTGCCCGCCCCCGGCCCCAGCCTGTGGCTCTGCTCTGAACCTTAAAATAAAACTCGTGTTTGGGAGGGAGGAGCGAGCGCGGCCGGGAGAACCGGCGGCGCGCGGGCTGCAGGCTGGAGAGATGCTGCGTCATGGTGCCAACATGGACGCCGGCCTTTTGTCCTTTGTTGCTTAGGAAGCGCAGGCGCGCCCTGGAGCCCCGAAAAGCCGGCTACCGAATGCGAGACCCCCACAATCAAAAGGGAAGGAGGCCCTAGATGGGGCGGGGAGGTTTCCTCATCTTTTGCGCCCCCGTATCTCCAAAGCACTTCAATTTCTTCTCCCCACCAAGGCTCAGACCTACAAAAGCGAGGGACGAGCGCAGGCGGCTCCATGAATGCCCCGGGTCGTTGGGGGAGATTCTTCTCTCCTCCTGGGTAGAAGGGGCAAAAAAGGTCCCAAGAGCCCTCCTCGGGCCCCCACCCCTCACCGATCCGGCTGCCAAACATAAAACTCCAGAATCTTCCTTCTCCCCTCAGCTCCCACACATTTGCAGCCCTTGGCCTGCTCTAAAATAAAATAATTTCCTCGAAGGGGCAAAAGGAACTTTTTTTTTTTTTTTTTAACTTACCCGCTCACCCCGGTGCCATGGAGTCTGGAAGATCAAGCTGGGCGGAGAGTTTGGAGGTGTTATTGTAAATATCTTTGGTGGGGGGGGATTGTTTAGTTGGGAATATTTAGGGGAATGGTGGTGCCTTTTTGTTGTTGTTACCTTTTTGTAAGTTACACTCTCATGGCATTTTCTGTTCCTTCCACTTCTGCAAACTTTCCAGGGTTGGGTTGGCAAAAGGCGACTTCGCTGAGGGCTGTTTACTGCTCTCGATATAGCAATGGTGTGACCGTCATTAAGAGACAAAAGGCGAAAACACAGTCAAGTCAAACAAAAGGCAAAAAGACACACGGCCATCCCATCCACCATAGAAAATACCCGCGAGTTAACGTTGGTGTTTGGCTCGAACCAGCTAGGACTTGTTTTCCACTTTTAATCTAGTTTCCTGTGACGGCTTCAGTCTCTACACAAAGAGGTCTTCCTTTCCCTCACCCACCCCTCTACCAAGACGAGAAAAACAGAGCTGTTTTTCAACTGATCAATTTTCAAAGAAAGTGTACATGTTACTAGGAAGAAAGCTGACTAGCATTTATTGCTGTAAACATTTTCAAAAGCTTCAAGCCTTAGCTTTTTAAAAGCAAAATCGTCTAAGAGCATTTTAACTGGCTTATAATAGACAAGAGCAACAAAGACATACATGCAGATGAAGGTTCAGAAAATTAAGGACATCTCAGCAACATTAACATGAAAACTGCACTGCATAAGGACACAATGGATTGGGTACTTACAATGTAAAAGGTTTTTAAAAACTTAAGAGTAACAATTGCTTACAATTTTTTGTTGCTGCCATTTCGCTAGTCCTAAAACTACACATTTAAAACATTACCTTGTTAAAAAGAGAGAAGGAGTTAATAAGATGGCCAGGTTTAAGTGTTTAATAGAGGAAACTATATTTAAAAATTTATTGTTCAGTCAAGAGAATACAGATTAAGATAGCTCCAAGCTCCCCCCACCCACCCAAGAAAAAAAGAGGAAAAAAATTAAATATGTCATTTACTTAGGTTTTTTGGAATTCAAAATTGTTAACTGCTGACATTAATGGTGTGCTATGACCTAGTTATACAAGACAAAGATGGATTCCAAGTCATAAGGAAAAATCCAGATCTTTTTAAAAAGTCTTCTTCATTCTTCCAATAGTGAGTCCTTTAGCTTGTTGACAAATGTTAAACACAACACTGAGGCGTCCTGAACTGGATGGTGGAGTCAAAGGAAAAACATTCCCCATTTGCAACAAAGGAAAAACCCACTTGGCCATTTAATTCCATTGCAGAAAAATGGCTCCCCTCATCTGTTGGCCTCTCCTTGGTGTCTGATGAAGGATGTTTTGAGATCAGCGTCTAATAACTCAAGCCCTATAGAAGACGAGCGCTGATTGGCTGCCGCGCCCTGCCGCCCTGCTCCAGCCAATTACCTACCCACGGCCAAATTACAAACCCCGAAAAAGAGCCCCAATATGAAATACACCACTACGAAGCCCCAGCGAGGCGGCTCCCTCGCCTCGGTCGCCAGACACGAGAGGCAGAGGGGGCTGCAACTGCGTCCTCGCGAAGCCCAGGAGCCTCGGAGTTGAACTCACAAAATGGAAGCCGCGCGCTGATTGGCCGCCGCCACTCCCGGACCTTTAATAAAGAAAGGGGAAGGAAAAGATAAATGCAAAAAAGGGGGACTCTCTCCTCCGCTGGTGGCTGCAGGAAGGAGTGGGGGGGGGGGCGGTGGAGAGAAGCATGTGTTATGGACAATTACAGGGCGCTCCTCTCCAAAAATAAAAACAGAGCAAAAGGCTTCTATCAGCCAGAGTCCAGGCGAGAGTTGCATCCTCCCAGGAATGTGAATGCTAATTTGGTTAAAATCTTGGTTTCCCCTCCCCAGCTCAGCTCCGGGGGGGAGGCGGGGGAGGGGGTCGAGGGGCAGAAGAGGAAGCTGGAGCGTAGATACCTCGATTGCAACTCGTCTTGAGTCGTCTAGCCTCCCCACGGGACTCGAGCGTCCAGACATACAATCACACACACACACACACATTCACTCACACACCCCAAAACCCCAGTCCTTTCCCCCGAGCCCCCACGCGCCCACCTCAGGTCTTGGCAGTTTAGAAACAGTTGTGGAGGCCCGAGGCGCACGCCGCGGCTCAGAGGGTAGCCTCAGCCGTGGAGGTAGAGCCCGGGGAGACCCCTTCCCCCGCCCGCTAAGCCCCCCACCTAGGTCCCAGCAGAATAAATAAATTAAAAGGCCTTCCCCCAGGGAGGGGGGAGGCAGTGTGGGAGCGCGCGAGTGAGGGGTGGGGGGCCGCTGGGGCCCGGGGCTTTGGCGGCGCAGCTGCCGCCGCCGGGAGAGTGCCTGGGGAAGCGGCGAGGAAGGAGAGGGGAGGAGGAAGAGCGGGAGGAGGAGGAAGAGGAGGAGGGTGAGCGCTCGGGTCGGGCTCCTTAGCGGTGTATTGTGGGATGTGCGGCTACTGGGAGCCGAGCCTCCGCCGCCAGCCGCCTCCCGGGCAGCAGCAGCAGCAGCAGCAGCGGCGGCGGCGGCAGCAGCTCCGGGCCCGGCAGCCGCGGCCGCGGCGCCCCCCCCTCCTGGCCCCCCGTCTGGCCGCCCCGGCCTCGGCTCCCGCGGGGGACACCATGTACTGGCTGGCGGCGCAGGGAGGCCGGCGCCCGGCGGGGATGTAAGCGCGGCTCGGGGAGGGAGAGGCCGCGGCCGGCAGCCGGGCGGCCCGAGCCCCCAGCCCCGGCCCCGGCCAAGCGGGCGGGCGGGCGGACGGGCGGGCGGCGCCAGGCCTGCCCTAAGCCCCGCGCCCGAGCCGGGCCGACCGAGCGAGCGAGCGCCACGCCGGGCTGCGGGGCGGGCACTATGGGCCGGAGCCCGCGTCCTCCGGGCACCCCGGGCCCCACCAGCCCGCACCGGAGGCCCCCGGGAGCCCCTCGCTGCCGCCCCGAGACGGTGGCCGAGCGGGCGGGCGCCTAATTCTCCCGGAAGGGTTATTATCTCGCTACATTCTTATTTTGGGGGGAGCCAGCGAGACAGTGCCTTTTGGGGCGCGCTGGTAAGGTGGGAGGGGGTGGGGGCTGGACGATTTGATTCTTTCGCGTGTGTGTAGAAGCGGCCGCCGCCGCCGAGGCGGCGGAGACGACAACAACTTGCTCGTCTTCAGGTTGGGTTAACGGCATGGAGAACAGTCACCCCCACCACCACCACCACCAGCAGCCCCCGCCGCAGCCCGGCCCTTCGGGCGAGAGGAGGAACCACCATTGGAGAAGTTACAAGTTGATGATTGACCCAGCTCTGAAAAAGGGGCATCATAAACTGTACCGCTACGATGGGCAGCATTTCAGCTTGGCGGTGAGTAGCCGGCGCGCCTCCCCGCCGCCCCCACCCACCCCCAGCCGCGCCGGGGAATGAGGTCCGAGCGGCCTGGGGACCCCCGTCCAGACCACCGGGCCAACTGTCAGCCGGGTCCCCAGCCCTGGAGTTTGACAAGTGCCAGGAGGAGGGGGGGGTCTGCCCCTGCCCCTGGGGATTGGGACCAGCCCTCCCATTCCGCCCCCCAATTCCTCCCTACAGATGTCCAGCAACCGCCCTGTGGAAATTGTCGAAGATCCCCGGGTCGTCGGGATCTGGACCAAAAACAAGGAGCTGGAGCTGTCGGTGCCCAAATTCAAGGTAGGACCCTTACCCCGGCCCCAAAGTCCCTCCCCCCTCCCACCCCGAGTTCGAAAATAACGCCAGTCCTGACCGAGGCCAGCCGGATTCTGAGTTCCCGCCGTCCCGGCCGAGGAAGTTTTGACGGAGAGGGGGAGATTGCTGCAAGAGGGGTGTCCCCTCTGAGCTACTGTAAACAGAATAACACTGCGGTGAAACTGTAATCAAGGCGCTGATACTGTGTCCTGCCCGCCCAGCTGGGGGCTCCGGGTCCCCACCTGGCTCCTGCCAGCCCGGGGGCTTGGTTCCGGGACCCGCCCCCCTTCCCAGCCTTGAGGCTTTAGAGGAACAACTTCTTAGCCCAAGGGGTTGCCCCTGACCCGCAGCTGGGAGAGTAGGCCAGAATGGGGGTGGGGGGTGGGGAAAGAGAAACTGTTTCTTTTTCCCCTTTCCTTTCGAACCCAGAGGACTTCCACGTTCCAAACGATTTAATCCTTCGCTTCCCGGGCCCGCCCGCGTGCATTTTTTTCCCAAAATTTTTTTTTATTTTTTTACCCTTCATTGTTTTACACGGGCTGGCGAGTGGAGAATGTTCTGTTTTCCCTTCAGTTTCAATGTTCTCCAAACTCCCTTCCCCCTCGTCCCCTGCCAGATCGATGAGTTCTACGTGGGCCCGGTGCCTCCGAAGCAGGTGACATTTGCCAAGCTGAATGATAACATCCGCGAAAACTTCCTGAGGGACATGTGCAAGAAGTATGGGGAGGTGGAAGAGGTGGAGATTTTGTATAACCCCAAGACCAAGAAGCACTTGGGCATTGCCAAGGTGGTCTTTGCCACAGTCAGGGGAGCTAAGGAGGCGGTTCAGCACTTGCATAGCACTTCTGTCATGGGCAATATCATCCACGTGGAGTTGGACACCAAAGGTGAGTGGAGGCTGCTGGCTCAGGACACCCTGTGGAGGGCGCAAAACCTGTCAGTGTGACCCCTTTCCCTCCTGGAACTCCTCTTGCAGTGTTGGGGACCCCCTCACTCTTCCTTGGGTGCCCTCCTACAATCTTATTTTCTTTGCCCCCTCCTGAGGGTAGAGTCACGTGGAGCTAAATGTGTTGTCTGTTGCTAGGAGACAAGCTGTAATTTACCAAATGTGCCGGTCCTTGGCCACTGCACCCCTAGGGACCACCTAGAAGCTTCCCCACCGCTGACACCCCCTCAGGCCCCTCTCCGAGCGCTGGTGGCCTGGGTTTAGACAGTCCCCAGTGTTGCCGTATGTTAGGGGAAGAGGCAGAGTTTGTTTATTTGGGGGGGGGGCTAAGGGGAGCTACTAGGATGCGTTTCAATACATAAAGAGTAGGTTCCTCAACTAAAAAGAGAGTCCTCCGAGGATCCAGGGTGTCCGACCCTCCCCCATACCACCCCTTACCCCTGGAAGTGAGAACCAATCTGGGCCCAGAGTGTGGTTTCATTGATAATGTTCCAGATAGTGCTCGGAGGCTGCACTCGGTGCTCCAGGGTTGACACTGTCTTGCCTCCTCTCTCTTAAAGAGACAGTAGCACCTCCTAAGCACAGTGCTGGCTCACTCCCAAGTGGCTGGCTGGGGAGGCCACACCTCCCACCCTCGGGGTCCTGGGAGGCTTCTCCTGGATGCTGGCTGGAGGGGCATGCAATGACTCTAGTTCCCACCAGGATAGAAGAAGGTGCCAGGTTCTTTGAGAACCAGGCAGCCCTGTGACTGGGTCCAGAGCCTCTGGAGGTCTCTTAGGAGACCCTGCTTGGGCACACATAGGTGGAAAGCTTCCAGGGGTTTTGTGAGCAACTGGGGCATTCAACCCAAGACAGAAAAATCTAAATCTTTATTTTTGGTTCTAATAATAAATACGTGTTGACCGAATCTCAGACATTGCTGGGGGCTGTGGAGGGGTGCAGGTCCGGGGCAGGCACTGTTATCCCATAAGCTCTTGCTGAGCTGTACCTCGTTGTGAGTCTCCTGGGGGCACAAGCCCAGGTTCCTGTCCAAGCCACATCCCTTTCTCTAGTTTCTCAGACTCTGGGGGGGGGAATACAGACCCTTTCAAATCTACATCTCTCTCCGGTGGCTGTAAGCCTGACTTGAATGTGGAGCCCTTTCCCCCTTCACACGCCCATGTTAAGGAGCAGTGGTGTGCTCACCAAAATTTCATTTCTGCAAACAAAAAAAAGGGGGTGGGGGTGGCCCTCAGAGACTGCTAACTAAGTTTGTATTTCAAGAAAGAGACCAGTAATGCATAGCTCAAGGAATGCGTCTCCTTTGCATATGTAAGCAGCTGCCTCACAGGGCTCTATAAATATCAATAATCTGGGGCCCCCTGGTCTGCAGAGGCCTTCTCTGCTGGTGGAGTGGGGTGGAGGGTTACCAGACATGGCTCATGGGGCTGAGCCCCAGGCACAGCTGGGGAGTCTGGTCAGAGGAAGGACTGTGGAGTTGACAGGAATGGGGTACTAGAGTGTGTTTTATAAACCCTGCTGGTCACCTGGCCCCAGATAGTTAACAACAAACTGTCACTTCTATGTCACTGGGTCTGCTCTCCACTTGCTACCAGACCCTGGCATTTAAGTGGGAAGGCAAAAGGACAGGACTGGGAAGACCTGATTCTTTGTTTGTGTGCCCAGGTGACAGGAAGGGGCTTTGTATTGAGTGTGGCATTCTGCATTTGGAGAGTCCCAGCCCCACAAGGCATTAAATTCTGAGTCTCAAGATGAGAAAAATCACACAGTGTAGCAGCTTCACTGAACAGATAGGACTCCTGAGTGAGGTGCAAAGAGAGGTGGGAACTTGGTCAGGGTCACACAGCTTCCCCAGGCTTGGGGTCTCAGGCACAAGGGCCCCACAGGCAGCCATCCTGTGGAGGCTGTCCCATCCGAGAGTCTCGCTGAGTCCTCCATCCCTTGTCCTTCCACAGGGGAAACCCGCATGCGGTTTTATGAATTGTTGGTCACAGGCCGATATACACCCCAGACCCTCCCAGTGGGCGAGCTGGATGCTGTTTCTCCAATTGTGAACGAAACCTTGCAGGTAGGTTTCTCGCCATCAGCACCCCCCTCACCATCACCAGCTTACTGATGTGCCCCTCACCCCCACTGTCACCATGTCCAGCCTTGGACACCAGAGCCTAGGAAGGAAAGTAGCCTGGCCACGCACCAGCTGGGATTCCCACAGACCCCAAGACCACCTGGGACCCACTTTCCATGTGAATGCTGAAACTGCTGCCCCTGATGTCCTGTGCATCCCTCTTGCCCCGCCCCCAGAAAGCAGAGTTCAGGTCCTCTTTCCAGAGCGAGACTGACTCCTTCCCCAACCACTGCCTCCTAGGACCACCCTCACCTAGAGAGATTCTCATCCCAGCCCTTCCCCAACCAACCTTAGGAATAGCTTTTCCAGAATGAAGAGACTGCTCACTTGCTGGTCAGCTGAGTTGTTCATTAGGCGCATTTACCATGTCATACTATTTAAATCCTAAAACACTGGGAGGCTGGAGGGGACAGGGCCCTTGTCCACCCCCTCACTCCCAGGAACATAGTTTCCATGGTTTATCTTGCTGCCCCTGCGGGAAGGTTTTTGATTTCTGCCAGCCTGAGACAGGAAAGAAATCCTAGTTAAAACCAAGATGTCAGGATCTTCTATTTTCTCTGCTTGAGGGATTAGGAAAAACCCTCAAGGTTCTCTGAGGATAATTGGCAACTCCAAGAGTAGAGAAGGGTTAGGATCATCCAGAAACTCCTCTTCAATCTCCCATTCCCCCATCCTTTTACCATGCTGCAGGTGTAGAGTGACCAGTTTGCCTCTGAGCTCCCCAGCAGCCAGAGTGAGAAGGGAAAATATCCCCATTCCATCGCATATTCCCCACCCCCATCCCCATGATGTGACCTACACCTCTCTCTCTAGCTGTCAGATGCCCTGAAGCGCCTCAAGGATGGTGGACTGTCTGCAGGCTGTGGCTCTGGATCATCCTCTGTCACCCCCAATAGTGGTGGGACACCCTTCTCCCAGGACACTGCTTACTCCAGCTGCCGCCTGGACACACCCAACTCCTACGGACAGGGCACACCCCTCACACCACGCCTGGGCACCCCCTTCTCCCAGGACTCTAGCTACTCCAGCCGCCAGCCCACACCCTCCTACCTCTTCAGCCAGGACCCCACGGTGACCTTCAAGGCCCGGCGACACGAGAGCAAGTTCACAGATGCCTATAACCGCCGCCATGAGCACCATTATGTCCACAACTCTTCTGCAGTCACTGCAGTGGCAGGGGCCACGGCTGCCTTCAGGGGCTCTGTGGACCTCCCATTTGGGGCACTCAGCAGCAGTGGCCCTCCATTCAAGGTTCAACCACAGGATTCAGCCACGTTTGCCCACACTCCACCACCTGCCCCAGCAACCCCCGCTCCTGGAGTCACATTCAAGTCTTTCTCTCCCTATCAGACTCCTGTGCCCCCTTTCCCCCCACCCCCTGAAGAGCCCCCCACCACAACCACCTTTGGGGCCCGTGATAGCGGGGACTTCCGAAGAGCACCTGTACCTCCACCCTTGCCACCCACTGAGCCCCTGGCCAAGGAGAAACCGGTCACACCACCTGGCCCACCACCCCCCGATGCCAACAGCATGGAGCTGGGTGGCCGGCCGACCTTTGGCTGGAGTCCTGAGCTCTGTGACAGTCCAGGCACACCCACACTGGAGGCATCACCTGCAGGGCTGGAGAAGCCCCACGACAGCCTGGACTCCCGCATTGAGATGCTGCTGAAGGAGCAGCGCACCAAGCTGCCCTTCCTTCGGGAGCAGGACTCGGACACGGAGCTACAGATGGAGGGCAGTCCCATCTCCTCCTCTTCCTCTCAGCTCTCCCCATTGGCCCCCTTTGGCACTAACTCCCAGCTGGGCTTTCGAGGCCCCACATCACCCTCCTCACGCCCCTCCAGCACCGGCCTGGAGGATATCAGCCCCACGCCACTGCCTGATTCAGATGAGGATGATGAACTTGACCCGGGCCTGGGGCCCCGGCCCCCACCTGAACCAGGCCCCCCAGACCCTGCTGGTCTGGGCCAGGCAACTGAGGTGGCCTTGGACCTGGCTGGAGACAGGACCCCAACCTCAGAGAAGATGGATGAGGTACCACCATGTCTGTCCATCTCTGTCTGGGATTAGTTTTGTCTGTCTTGTGTCTCCCTCTTTCCTCCTTTAAAATGTTATCCCGTTAGGAAATCTAGATAAGACACAGAAGCAACAGGGCTAGGACAGCCAAAATAATAGGTCAATCAATATATAGAGAATAAAACAAGGATGCAGAAAAGCATCAGGCTGAGCATATAGTTCGGCCCTGAGCTTCCTAGCAGCCACGGAGAGAAGGGAAACTGACCAAGTTCTGTTGCTCACCTTGTTAGGTATGGGAAATCAAGACTTTTCCTAGGGATCAATTCTGACTTGAGATTCTTTGGTGGGAGTTTGCTGAGACCCCAAAGAGTATGAATTGTGGTGATGATTCTGGTCCCCCTTCTTTGTTGGGTGGCTTGGGGATGGTCAGGGCTGGTCCTGAGGCTCAGGCAAATTGGGGAGAGAGGTTGCTCAGAGTGCTCTGCTGGTCTAGACTGGAGCACTGTCTCCCAGAACCTGGTGCCCTCTGAAGAGATGGGAAACTATGGTGGGCAGGCAGGGAGGGCACTGAAATTTCCCTTCTGCTCTCCATGGCTCCAGGAGTGAAGGAGTTAAGGATTAGCCCTGGAGGAGGCCCACAGCCAGAAGCAGGCAAAGTTGCCTCCCTCTACACTTTCCTCATCCTTAGATCCTCGTCTGTGGTGTCATTGCCCAAACCTCCAGTCTCAGGGTTGGGGTGAAGGTTGCTGTGTACCACATTCTCCTGGTGGGGTGTCCAGGGGAATTTAGTTTTAGGTCATCTTGCTTGGCTTCCATTTCTCTCCATTCTTTGTCCAGGCACCTGCCCTGGCCCTCCTGGAGACCTGTGTTGGAAACTGTGGGCCCGGCGGGCATGAGCAGCCAGGGGTTTAGATAGAGCTCTGTGCCCCTGTGGGTGGCTGCAGGGCGGAGGGTCCCCCTTCCCAAGCCCTTTGATTAGGCCGGTTTGGCTGCCTCAGGGAGGAACAGTGAAGAACTTGGCCTACCTGGGAGGGGATGGCAGGTGGCTGGGCTCCAGGAGCCAGCCTCCAGGCCGATTTGGGGAAGTGGTTTCAGGGGCCAAGCAATCCAGGCAGGGGGAGTTGACAGGTATGCGGAGATGCTGGCCCTCCTCTCTTCCCTTATGGCTGCCTAGGGTTAGGGTATGTTTACCATGTTGACCGCCTGGTCCAGGGCGAGGAAGTACAGAGTAGCCGGAGAGACTGAGCTCTCCCACCTTATCACTGTATGGAAGGGGAGACTGAGGTTCCAAAAGCTGGGGTCTGGGATGCCCCAGGACCTTAACCCCGGGAAGCCCCGGTGTACTGAACCTCCAGACTGGCCCTCGGGAGCCCCCTGCTGGCAGCTTGGAGAGCAGCACCCGGGCTCCTCCGGACTGAACTACGAGAGTCCCAGTTGTGGCTAGGGAGCAGTGCAGGGGGGTCCACTGCGGGGTGGAGGGCAGGGGGAGAAATTCCTTTTCTTAAGAGCAGCTGGTGGTTGAAAGTGCAGGCTCCAGTCCTTGAGCCTTGAGTCCCAGCTCTGTCACTTACTGGTTATGTGACTTTGGGAAAGGCACTTTCCCTCTCTGAATCTCAGTTTCGTCCTCTGTGAAATGGGACAGTGAGAGCACCTGTCTCACACTGTCTTGGCCTAAGTGAGGTGCCCCAAGGGAAGCTTCCAGGCACAGCGCGTGCTGGGCGCTTGGCTAGTTCCCACCACTTTTCACCCCCAGGTGCCAGAGGGGCGGAGGGAGGGGCAGGCCGAGGGCTGGAGCATAGATCCGGGTCTCTTCCTGATTGGCTGGCTGCATGGACGGGTTAACCCTCTGTGTGCTGTGCCTGCCTTGTTGGACGCTGTCCAGGGCTGATCTCCCATCGCTGTCCCTGAGTACCAGACTGAGCCTGCCAGTTCTCTCAGCATGTGTATGGGGACCAAGAGAGAGACAGACAGACACAGACAGAGAGACGGACAGACACAAACCTAGCAAAATCCAGAGTGTCCTGCTCCTGCCATAGTTTTGGTATTCCTTCTCTTGCTCCCTCCCGCATTTCCCTTTGAGACCTCCCTCACCTGTCGGTTGACCTCTGACCCTAGAGCCTGCACAGACCCCACCCCCTCAGCCTTTACTTGCACTCCCTGTCTCTTGCAACCTACAAAGTCTCTGTCTCTTCAGCCAAGTTCATCCGGAGCACCTTCCTGCCTCTTGTCCTGAAACAAGAGCCTGGGGGTGGCCGACCCTTTTCTCCTCACCCCTGCTTGCCCTCTTGCTCCACCTTCACCATGTGGGCCCCAATGCCTTTCTCTAGTTCCTGGGCATCCAACTCCCCACAGCCCTGTGTCCTAATGTGAAGGGGCCTCTGCCCATTTTAGAGCCCGGGTCATCCTTGACTCCTCCCCTGTTCACCTGGTACCTCCTCCCTGGATTCCAGCAACAGCTCCCTCACCGCCAGGCATCCTGGGCTGGAGTCCCAGCCCTCTGTCTGACTGGCTGTACCTCTTGGGCCAGTGGCTTCCGACTCCCTGGGATGGGAGTAGAGCCCCACCTTGTGAGGCTACAGTGCAGATAAGAAATGAGACTCAGCCTCACATGGGCCCATACTAAGTATGAGATTAGGTGAAAACATGAGATTCACCTAATCTCATGAGTCATGAGATTAGGTGAAAAACTAATTAAGGAAAAACAAAAACATACCTCCTATTGATATATCCTTAGTACTGGTAAACCCCCTTGCTCACATGTCACCTTCTCCACTGGGCTGTCTCTGCCACAGTGAGGGCAGCAGGCTGAGCTGACTGGGGGCACAGGCTGGAGAGCCTCTTCCTGCCTCAAATCCTGCCTCTATCTTTTGCTGGCTGTGTGGCTTTGGGCAAGTTACTTAAGTTCTCTGTGTCCCATTTCCTCATCAGTAAGAATGGAAATAAGAGACCTACTTTGTAGAGTTTTTCTGAGGATTAACTGAGTTAACATACATAGAGTGCTTAGAAAGGCACCTGGCTGTAGAGGTGGTAATTATTAGTTTTATCTTCTCTGAATACAAATTGAAACAGAATCACTCAAATTGAAACAGAATTTGTTTTCCTCTTCACACCCCATTTCTCTTCCCAGCTTTCTTTTTCTCCACGACAGACTATATATTTCACATCTTCATCCTGGTTACCCTCTGTCTCTTCCCTCTAGTTCAGCTCCACGAGAGCAAGAATTTTGTATCTCTGGTTCACGGTTATGTTGCCAGCACCTAGAAGAGTATTTGGCACACAGCAGATGCTGAGTAAATGTTTGTTGAGTGACTGAATGAATACTCATGATAACTGAATGAGGCAGGTACTATAATGCCCATCCATTATGCAAATGGGGAAACTGAGGTTAAGTGACTTGCTAAGGCCACATGGCCAGGAAGGGAGGGGACCAGGATCAGAATTGCAAAATTCATGTTGCTCACTAGTCTTGCAGAAGGCTTCTTCTCCAACTGCCTGGTGTTCAGAGTGGGTCTCTGGGACCCTCCCAGGCTTATCCTCACTGCTCCCTCCATGCTTTCCCCACAGGGCCAGCAGTCCTCCGGAGAGGACATGGAGATCTCGGATGATGAGATGCCCTCGGCCCCCATCACCAGTGCCGACTGCCCCAAGCCCATGGTGGTGACCCCAGGGGCTGTGGCCCCCTCTGTGCTGGCCCCAAACTTGCCACTGCCCCCACCCCCTGGCTTCCCACCACTGCCCCCACCTCCACC
This sequence comes from Rhinolophus sinicus, assembly GCF_036562045.2. Lineage (NCBI taxonomy): Eukaryota > Metazoa > Chordata > Mammalia > Chiroptera > Rhinolophidae > Rhinolophus > Rhinolophus sinicus. The sequence continues at coordinate 34,153,631 of NC_133765.1, forward strand.
ACCACCCCCACCGCAGCCAGGCTTCCCCATGCCCCCACCCCTGCCGCCCCCACCACCCCCACCGCCCCCTTCCCATCCAGCTGTGACAGTGCCCCCACCACCTCTACCAGCGCCACCTGGTGTCCCACCCCCGCCCATCCTGCCACCTCTGCCACCCTTCCCTCCAGGGCTGTTTCCCGTGATGCAGGTGGACATGAGCCACGTGCTAGGTGGCCAGTGGGGCGGCATGCCCATGTCCTTCCAGATGCAAACGCAGATGCTGAGTCGTCTGATGACAGGCCAGGGCGCTTGTCCCTACCCACACTTCATGGCTGCTGCAGCTGCCGCCGCCTCAGCAGGGCTGCAGTTTGTCAACTTGCCGCCCTACCGGGGCCCATTCTCCCTGAGCAACACCGGCCCAGGCCGCGGGCAGCACTGGCCACCCATGCCCAAATTTGACCCATCAGTGCCACCACCAGGCTATATGCCACGCCAGGAGGACCCGCACAAGGCCACTGTGGATGGTGTCCTGCTGGTGGTGCTCAAGGAACTCAAGGCCATCATGAAACGCGACCTGAATCGCAAGATGGTGGAGGTGGTGGCCTTCCGGGCCTTCGACGAGTGGTGGGACAAGAAGGAACGGATGGCAAAGGTGGGTAGGCGGGTGTGGGGTACCCCAAGGTGGTGGGTGGGCAGGAGCCCAGCCTGGACTCTCCTCCCAAAGCACAGTACTGAAAACGGCTACCCACACCTCCAAAATAGGGTGGCGGGAATATTATTTTGTGAAATGTGTATTGGTACAGATGTGCACTTACCGTGCGTGTCTTGTGGATTCCAATCTCCAGAGTGGGAAAGCCACTGTCGGATGCAGGGAGTTGTGGTAGCCCGCTGAGTGGGTGAGGAAATTGAGGTTCAGTGAGGCACAGAGCACTGGCGGTGTCCTGAGAGGTGGACGTAGAGTGCAGCCAGGTTTGCAGGAAGGAAGTGACCAGTTACTCTGCATCTGTCACTGTTGGAGGAAGGCAGGCGGCTCAGGGAGGGCCAGCCAATGGGGTTGCTGGCAGCACCCCCGTCACCACCGTGACCGTCCCCTGCTCTCTTCACCCCAGGCCTCATTGACTCCGGTAAAGTCTGGTGAGCACAAGGACGAGGACAGGCCAAAACCCAAGGACCGCATCGCCTCGTGCCTGCTGGAGTCGTGGGGCAAGGGCGAGGGCCTCGGCTACGAGGGCCTGGGCCTGAGCATCGGGCTGCGTGGGGCCATCCGCCTGCCCTCCTTCAAGGTCAAGAGGAAGGAGCCGCCCGACACAGCGTCGTCTGGAGACCAGAAGCGGCTGCGGCCCTCTGCCTCTGTGGATGAGGAAGATGAAGGTGTGTGTCCCCCCCCACACACAGACCAGGTGCACTGGGTTCCTCCTTCCGTGTCCCCCCAGCCCAGCTTTGATACCCTTCCTCCCCACAGAGTCCGAGCGTGAGCGGGACCGGGACATGGCCGATGCCCCCTGTGAGCTCGCCAAGCGGGACCCCAAGGGCGTGGGTGTGCGGCGACGGCCCGCGCGGCCACTGGAGCTGGACAGCGGTGGGGAGGAGGACGAGAAGGAATCGTCGTCCGCGTCCTCATCGTCATCGGCGTCTTCCTCCTCGGGATCTTCCACGACCTCACCCTCGTCCTCAGCCTCCGACAAAGAGGAGCGGGAAAGCACAGAGGAGGAAGAGGACGGGGAGGACGAAGGGGAGGATGAGGAGGAAGGCCCCAGGAGCCAGATCTCCTCCTCCTCAAGCTCCTCCTCGTCCGATAAGGTGCCATTCGGTCAGGGAGGCCTGGGGTACCCGGCCAGGCGAGGGGGTCCCTGTGGCTCACCTGTCCCTCCCTCTCTCCCAGGATGACGACGACGACGACGACGACGACGATGACAGCCTGGACGAGTCTGAGAATGACAGTGAAGATTCGGCCCCGTCGGAGGCGAGTGAGAAGGAAGAACGGGACTCAGATGGAGGTGAGAGGGGCAGGCTGCGGCCCCGGGTCCGGCCCAGGGTCCCTCTGCAGAGGGCAGAGGCTGAGCGGCGCCACCAATACTTCCTGGGCAAAATGTCTTTAAATGTGAACTCATTAAAACACGGACTGGCCGTACTGTATGATCCCATGTAGGCGAAATGTCCAAAGTAGGTCCATCCATAGAGTCGGGAAGCAGACTGGCACTCAGCAGGGGCTGGGGCTTGGGGGGGCAGAGGGGCAAGAGCCGAAGACGCTGGTTCCTTCTTGAGCTCATAACAGTATTTTGGAACTAGACAGAGATGGTGGTTGTACACATTGTGAATGTGCTAAATACCACTGAATTGTCTAAAAGGGTTTCCTATTAGGAGGATTTTACCTGAATTTTAAAAAAGGGTGACTAGTTCACACACTCTTGTCCCTTCCACATATCTGAGGGCCACCTTCAGGCCAGGTGTCACCTGTTTGAGCCCTTTGGGGAAGCATGTGGTTGGGGCACCACCGGTAATGGGAGGGCCTCTCCCTGTGTCCCCCACGCAGAGGAGACAGTGAGCATCACCACCTCCAAGGCGGGACCCGCGTCCTGCAGTGAGAGCTCGGAGTCTTCTGAGTTTGAATCAAGCTCCGAGTCCCTGTCGTCATCCTCAGAGGACGAAGAGGAGCTGCCGCTAAGGAAGGAGGAGGAGGAAGAGGAGGAAGAAGAAGCAGCCACTGACGAGAGCATGGCCCCTGCCGCACCCGACGAGGGCTTGGAGGAGGATGTGGCCCTGAGGCCATCGGCGAAGGAGCCCGTGCGCATGGAAGAGGAAGTGGCCATCGAGGCTGAGGACGGAGTCCCTGAGGAGCGGGCCCCCACGCTGGAAGAACCCTCGCTGCCTATGAGTGTGGAGGAGCTGGCTGGCGGCAAAGAGCCCCCCGAGGAGCCAGGTCTGAACCAGGAAGGGTCCAGGTCGTTGTCTCCAGAGCCCCCTGTGAAAGAGGTGGAGGCTCGGCCCCTGCCATCCCCGGAGCCCACCCCAGGTAACACCTGCAGCCCCCGGGAGCATAGTGGGGACGGAGGCAGGATGTCCTGACTGTCAGGACATCCCAAGCCTCAGTTTCCTGTCTGTAAAATGGATCCGTGGACAGTACCTTCCACATGATGTTATGTGGGAGGAGAGTGAGAGGACATAATGTGCCCGCACGCAGCCTGGCACCTGTTAGTTTCTCATAGGGAACTATTCCTTAGTGCCAGTATTTCCCCAAGGATTAGTCCTTGGCCTGTTAGTCCCATGAGATGCTACCAAAAAAGGTCAGGTGTATATGGTGATTTTAGCGGTAGGCAGGTGGGGAAGCTTGAGGTGCTGGGCCAGGTGAGAGGGGCCGTGGACACTGCCCCCTCCACCGTCTTGATGGAGCTTCACTGAGCGTGTTAAAGGCTCTAACAGTACCGTCCAGTAGAACTTTCTTCAGTGATAGAAACATCCAATACCTATCAATACCGTAGCCACTCGACACAACATCACTAAGAGCACTTGAAATCACAAAGAGCGCTGTGGAACTGCATTTGGATTGTTCCTTACTTTTAATTAATTTAAACTCACATAGCCACACGTGGTTAGTTTGTACCTCTAATAAGTCCTTCAGAAAAAAAACACCACTCATCGTATTTTGTTTAAATCTGTTGTTTGGCTACAGAACCACAAGTCTTTAAATATTGTCACAAATATTCATTAAGCCTTTATTGCATCCCCAGTCCTGTTCTAGGTACTGACAATGGAACTGTGGACCAAACAGACGAAAATATCTGCCCTCGTAGAGTTTACATCCCAGGTCAGGGTGATAGATAACAGCAGATAAGTTAGAAAATACATTGTATGACAGTGGACATACGAACTAGAAGAAAACCTTAAAGGCTCTGACAAGTCCTGTAAAAAAGAGTCTTGTCGAGTTGTATTTGACAGCAGACCCCATTTTCTTAGTCCACAGGATGTTCCCTGTTCATAGGAGCACTGTTCTAAAGACAGTGTCAAAGGCCAGCAGCCATGTCTCTGTCTTTGATTTGCTTCACCAGCATTTATCATGCGCTTGCTGTGTACCTGACCCTGGGCTGGGTGCTGAGCAGTCCTTGAGTGGTTTAGCTGGAGGGGGACAGTCCTCAGAACCTCGCGAGACTCAGGGCTATGAGTTGGTCAGGAATCAAGTACATGGTAGGGCATCATAAATAGGGCACTGAGAGGTGTTTGAATCTAACAGTGACCTGGTTTTTGCCTACCTCTTTGCAGGGGAGGACCTGGAGGCGGAGCCTGAACCCCCCACACTGCTTTCCTTACCCCTGCAGCCGCCATTGCCACCCCCTCGACCACCCCGGCCACCCAGCCCACCACCAGAGCCTGAGACCCCAGACCCCCCACACCTACCCGTCCCTCTTGAGCCTCCCCCCGAGGACCAGCCCCCACGTACTCCAGGACTCGGTGGCAGTCTAGCCAAGTCTCAGAGCACGGAGACGGTGCCGGGCACTCCAAGTGGGGAGGCCCCACTGTCAGGAGGCAATAGTGGCCTGTCATTGAACTCCCCACAGGTGCCCGGCAGCCCCTTCTCCTACCCTTCCCAGTCCCCCAGCTTGAGTAGTGGGGGCCTCCCAAGGACACCTGGCCGGGACTTTAGCTTCACACCCACCTTTCCTGAGCCCAGTGGGCCTCTGCTCTTGCCCGTCTGCCCTCTCCCAGCTGGCCGGCGCGATGAGCGGTCTGGCCCCCCAGTGCTCCTGGAGACGGGCCTGCCACTCCCTCTGCCCCTGCCCCTGCCCCTGCCCCTGGCGCTGCCTGTCCCTGTCCTGCGGGCCCAGACTCGGGCGCCTGCTCAGCTGCCACCCCTGCTGCCTGCCCCTCTGGCCCCCTGCCCGCCCCCCATCAAGAGGAAGCCGGGCCGGCCCCGGCGATCCCCGCCAGCCATGATCTCCTTGGATGGGCCGTTGGTCCGGCCACCAGCAGCGGCCACCCTTGGCAGGGACCTTCTGCTCCTGCCAGGCCAGCCACAGACCCCGGTCTTCCCCAGCACCCATGACCCCCGGACTGTGACCCTGGACTTCCGGAACACGGGGATCCCGGCCCCCCCACCACCCCTGCCCCCCCAGCCTCCCCCACCCCCACCCCCACCACCTGTTGAGCCCACCAAACTGCCCTTTAAGGAGCTAGAGAACCAGTGGCCCTCTGAGGCCATCCCTCCGGGCCCCCGTGGGCGAGATGAAGTCACCGAGGAACTCATGGAGCTGGCCAAGGTACGGAGTTCCTGGCGCCGGCCACCTAAGAAGCGCCACGAGGACCTGGTGGCCCCAGGCTCGCCCGAGCTTTCACCACCACAGCCCCTCTTCCGGCCCCGGACGGAGTTTGAGGAGATGACCATCCTATATGACATCTGGAACGGCGGCATCGACGAGGAGGACATCCGCTTCCTATGTGTCACTTATGAGCGGCTGCTGCAGCAGGACAACGGCATGGACTGGCTCAATGACACGCTCTGGGTCTACCATCCCTATATCCTGCCAGACGGGGCCGGGGGGGGGGTCCTCCTCTCCTACCACGCAGGAAGCCGCCCCCCTCTCTGGGCCTCATCTCCCCTGATACCTGTGCAGACGATAGCGTAAGTCACTGTCACCTGTGGAGCAGTGTCCGCGTGCCGACACCAGGCCAGGCTCCATACGGAATCACCGCTGTTAAACACATCCTCTGTGGGAGGCAGATCTTACCCCCAGAGTTAGCAGGTCTTAGAGCCAAAAGTAACAGTGGCAGAGACTGACTGAGGACCTACCCTTCCTGGGCTCCCATCACCTAATTTAATTTTCCCAACAACCCAGTGAGGTAGGGCTATTATTATTCTCCTTTTATATATGTAGAAGCCAAGACTCAGAAAGGTTAAGTGACCTGCCCGAAGTCCACAGGTATGAAGTAGCAGAACAGATCCCCCCCCCTTTTTCTGCCCGCCACCCCCACCCCTCCAGTTCAAGCCATTGTTTTTCAGTCTAGTTGTGTAGGACACAGCTCTCTGACCCACGCTGGTATTATGAGCTTTGCACTCCCCTCCCCCACCGACTGAGGCAGTCGGTCGCCGGTCGTTGGTCAGCAGCTCACGGAAGCTCTCGCCAGCTGCCGGCCACTCACAGTGGCTGCCGGCCATGCATGCTGGTAACCAGCCGCTCATGGCAGCACAGAGTAGCCCATGGTAGCACACAGCAGCCTGTGGCAGCACACAGCAGCCCACGGCAGAGCTGAGATTTTAACCGAGGCAAATCTGGCCTCTTAACTATGATGCTACCCTGATAGTCGATTGTTAATGTAGCATTTTGAGGTTGGCGCTATCATCATCCCTGTAATCATACTAAACTAATTTATTGAGCACTTACTTTGTGTCAGGAATCCTGCTACGCACTGTAAGCATATGTAGTCATTCAGAGAGGCATCATTATTACCCCAGTTTGCAGATGGGAAAACTGAGGCAGAAAATGGATAAGAAACACACTCAGGCCATGCACCTGGGTACCCCTCACAGAGTTCTGACTGTCAGTGGAGTTGGTGGCGTGGGTGTGAGCAGTGAAGCTGGATATTGTAGCCTCCTGGAGATTGGTCTGAGGGTGGAGAGGCCGAGCCAGTGGGATGGGTCACCTGAGGGACCTTACAGGGCTTACCATCAATGTCCATGTGGCCCTTGACCCACACCCACCCACCAGCCTCTCTTCAGCTAAGAAAAAGAAACGGGATGACGGCATCCGTGAGCACGTGACAGGCTGTGCCCGCAGCGAGGGCTTCTACACCATCGATAAGAAGGACAAGCTCAGATACCTCAACAGTAGCCGCGCCAGCACGGACGAGCCCCCCACAGACACCCAGGTACTGCCATCGGGTGCCTGGACACACCAGAGCCTCCTGGCCTGGGCAGTGGGTGGGGGTCCTCCTAGAGGGGGTGCAGGCACGTTGAGGGGCTGTGGAACCAGAGGGGCTGGCACATGGAGGAAGACATCTGGGTGCTCAGGTGTGAGAGGTGAGGTGAGTGGTGGGCAGTGAAGAGCCTCCGAAGGGTTTTAATCAGGGACGTGAGCAGAGTTGAGTTGCATTTACAGAAGGTTCACTCATTCCTTTTTAAAATTAGGTGAAATATCTATTGGACACTTGCTGCGTCCCAGACACTCTTGTGGGGCTATAGCAGTGAACAAAACAAAATCCTTTTTCTCATGGAACTTACATTTCAGTTGGGAATAGGAAATAATTAAGTGAACGAATAAGTGAATCCCAGGTGGAGACAATGCTATGGAGGAAACAGGAGAGGAGGCTATGGATTGGCAGGTTAGAGGGGATCAGAGAAGGTGACATTTGAGCCAGACTTGAATGAAGTAAAGAAATGAGCCATGTGGATAACTGGGAGAGACCACAGAGAAGTAGAAAGACTTCAATAAAAAAGTTGAAACAGAGGGGTTCACTAAATCCAGTAGGTCACACAGGGTGAGGAGGCAGGGAGGAACCGACTCAGTGGTGTGAGAAAGGAAAGGAAAGGCTAGTTGTGGCGAAAGAGACAGAGACTGGGTTTTCAGTGGGTTTGTATTCAGTGTGTGACAGCAGGCCACAGGAGAGGTTTGCGAGAGGAGGTGAGGGTGGCATGGTTGTCTGTGATTTTCAAACCTCACCCTGGCTCCTGTGTAGAGAGCTGACTGTAGGGGTTCAGAAGCGAGACTGATACAGTTACTGCGGTTCCCATTCCAGACATGTGGATGGGTTGGACTTGGGTGGCTGTGAGGAAAAAGGGGGATGCATCTGAAAGAATATCAGGAATGTTAGAAAGGGCCAATGGACAGGACTGGAGGCTGGGTTACGTATAGGAGACAAGGGAATTGGTGGATCTGGCTTTGGGAGCCTGGGTAGCCGGTGGCCAGGGTGGGAAGGGAGGTGGCACCTTCACTTTCGGACAGCTTGCGTTTGAGGGTTTTTGGGACATCCGGGGAGTGAGGCCTGGCAGGCAGTCAGATACACAGGTACAATATAAATATGGGGAGGGGGACTTCCAGTCTGGGGACCCCCACTCAGGCATCATCAGCTTGGAGATGTTAACTGAAGGTCAGAGTAGGGACAAGCTCACAAAGAGAGAACGTGTGGGGAGGAGTGCAGCTCCAAGCAGTAAGGGCTGGGCTGGAGGACGCGGGAGGCGAAGAGAAGGAAGGTATGCGCGGGTGTCCAGGGAGGAGGCGTGGTTTTGAAGGCATGTGGGGCTCCGAGGGGGCAGAATGAGAGCCACAGGGGTCAGAGTAGACACACACCACCATCTTCTGTCCGAGAAGCAGAGATGCTTCTGAATCTTCTTGCTGAGATGAGAAAAGACAGCACAAGTGAAGGTTAAGTTATGTCGTTACCTTTAAGATGGGAGGAGCTTGGTATTCTGGTGAGAAGAAGAGGTGGCACTTAGGGACAGGACAGGCACGGATAAGCCCAGAGCAAGGAAGTTGGGGCAGCAGGGACCCAGAGCTTAGGGTGGGGGCATGGACACCAGGGTCGGTGGAACCAGCTCCCTGACCTGTCACCACCCTGGGCAGGGCATGAGCATCCCCGCACAGCCACACGCCTCCACCCGGGCCGGCTCCGAGCGGCGTTCAGAGCAGCGCCGCCTGTTGTCCTCCTTCACTGGCAGCTGTGACAGTGACCTGCTCAAGTTCAACCAGCTCAAGGTGAGGCCGGGCCCGAGCAGGGCAGCAGGGGTGGCAGCGGGACCTGAGACCAGGGCTCTCATGTCTCCACTCCTTGCCCCCCAAGTTCCGAAAGAAAAAGCTCAAATTTTGCAAGAGCCACATTCACGACTGGGGCCTGTTCGCCATGGAGCCCATCGCGGCTGATGAGATGGTCATCGAGTACGTGGGCCAGAACATCCGCCAGGTAGGCACTGCCTGGTGGCCAGGTGTCGGGGCGGGTCCCGGGCTGGCCCAGCCCAGACTAAGGCCTCTTCCCGGCCAGGTGATCGCGGACATGCGGGAGAAACGCTACGAGGACGAGGGCATCGGGAGTAGCTACATGTTCCGGGTGGACCATGACACCATCATCGACGCCACGAAGTGTGGCAACTTTGCGCGCTTCATCAACCACAGCTGCAACGTGAGTGCCCAGCAAGGGACCGCCACTGCTCTTGCCACTGTGCCAGGGGGACCGGAAGCCCCTGGCACGGGAACCAGCACGGCCTGCTTCCCAAGCTCAGGGTCCACCGAGGGTGGGGTGTGCAGCCTTGCACGTGGAGCCTTTCTCCTCCAAGCTTCAGTTTTCCCATCTGTCAAGTGGGTGTAATGAGACGAAAGGTGCTCAGGAAGTGGCCCGTTCCTTTGGTAATCATGGAGTTCCTTCTCTGTGCTGGGCTTTTTCTGTGCTTCGGTGGGTCGGGCTCAGCCCTCAGAGGGCTCGCGCTCTGGGGCAGTGCTGTCCACTAGAACTTTCTGCAGTGGTGGGAAAACTCTGCCTCCATGCTGTCCACTGACTCAATACTCACCCAGTGCGGTGTTAGCACTGAAATGTGGCCAGTGTGGCTGAAGAACTGAGTTCTTCATTTGATTTTAATTAATTGGAGCTGAAATAGTCACACGTGGCTATTGGCGACTGTAGTGGATGGCGAGGTCTGGTGGGGGCGAGAGGTGTTGGTAACAAGGATGGCTCTGGCATCGGGAGCTTCCAGCAGGAGGCAGGCCAGAGTCTGGGCGAGTACCCCCAACTCTGGCTTTGAGTTTGGACGTGGCTGCTTAGTGAGTGACCGCAGGCGACTTACTGAATGTCTCTGTGCCTCAGTTTCCCAATCTGTAAAACAGGAATGATGACGGTCTCTCCTTGTAGGTTGTTGGGAGGACCAAATGGGTTACTGAATGTGGGCCCTTTGAGTGTGCTGACACAGCAAGTTCTCAGTCCCTGCCAAGCTGCCTGGTTGTGACTTGATCATTGGGGGTGGTGGGGACTTTCCTGTCACTCTCTTGTGAGAGCTGAGGAATACGGGAATTACCGAGGTGAGGGAGTGAGTGGGGCAAGCATTCTGCTTAAAGGCCCTGGGGCAGGGAGGGAGGACACCTGTTTGAGGGACAGCAAGGTGGGCAGTGGGGGTGGACTGGGGGCAGGAGGGCAGGGTGAGAGCATGAGGTTGGCAGGCTTGGGGTGCCAGGTCCCTCAGCCTTACAGGCAGAACTGAGGACTTTCTCTCAAAGCCAAGGCAGGCCACCAAATTTTGAGCCATGAGGTGACAGGATCTGCTGTCCCTTTGGGAAGATTTCCCCAGTATCTAGGTCAGGAGAAGATTTTCTCAGAGGACAGAGAGGCAGTAGAAACCACTGCAGTCCAGGCGTGGCTGGTGGTAGTAGGTCGAACGCAGTAGATAGAACCCACTGGGTGTGGTGGTGAATTGGATTCGGTCTTGGTGGGGTGTGAGTGTGGGAGGTGGAGGCTTGGGGGCCTGGGTGCGTGTTGCAGCTGCTCCCTAGAACTTAGGTTTGACATTACTAAGTCACAGACATCTCTGGAGCTGCCAAAGGCAAATACTGGGCAGCAGGAGGATTTCTGGGCCTGGCGCAGGGCTAGCAAACCTTTTCTGTAGATAGTATGTATTTTTGGCTTTGTGGCCAAGACCATTTCTTAGCAATTACTTAACTACAATTGTAACAAAAGGAGCCCCGACAAAATGTGAATGAATGGGTGTGGCTCTGTGCCAATAAAACTTTATTTGCAGAAACAGGCAGCCGGGGGCCAGAGTTTGCTTACCCCGTCTGTAGAGCCCAGAAATGAGGCCGGGGCCAGAAATACATAGATTTGAATCACCTGTGATATAAATGGAAATTGAAGCGGTGGGAAATAATTTATTATTATTATTACCATCATCATTCTTATTTAATATCAGAGGCAAGAGGTCCTGGTCACCCATATGGCAGTGGGCATGGGGGTCATGGCAGCAAGCAAGTAAGGCTCAGTGTGGTGGCCGTGGTGGTGGACGGCTGGGCGGGGTCCACAGCTCATCCTCCCCTCCCGCCTTGCCCACAGCCTAACTGCTACGCCAAGGTGATCACGGTGGAGTCGCAGAAGAAGATCGTCATCTACTCCAAGCAACACATCAACGTCAATGAGGAGATCACCTACGACTACAAGTTCCCCATCGAGGATGTCAAGATCCCCTGCCTCTGTGGCTCCGAGAACTGCCGGGGGACCCTCAACTAGGCCCAGCGCCCAGCGGAAGGATGTCAGCTGCCGCCAGGGGCTCCCCAGCGTGGACCCTCACGGCCCCGGGGCCTGTCCCCACCTCCCACCCCCATTTCAGGTGCTGTCCTCTACCCAGTGGCCATGTCAGGGCCTGGCGCCCCCAACACTACCCCCAGGACCCCCGTGGCTCCAGCCTCTCAGTGGGAAAGGGCTTCTCTGTCTGTCAGCCCATGTCTTGTGGTTTCTAAAAGAGCTCCGTTGAGGATTTTTGTTGAACTCCAACATGAACTTCTCTTTGTCTTTGTGTTGCTCTCCCTGACTCGCTCCCCTTTCTCCATCTCTCTTTCTCTGTCTTTTCTCTTTCCCGTCTTTATTATCATCAGCCTCCTTCCATGAATGCTGCTATGTTGTTTTGTCTTCTCTTTGCTTTCTTTCTCATCATACGAAGAGACATTTTAACCGTTGAAATGTGAAGGCAGAATTAGAGAGCGGGGACCCCCGGTGGGAGCTGCAGAGGGCTCCATTTGGTTGGCCTATGTTCTGGAACCCTTGGGCCAGGGCGCTGGGCCAGGTGCTGCAAAAAAGAGGGGGGTTGGGCAGGCGGCTTTGACCTCAGAACACTATGTAAGGCTCCCCCTCTCTGCCAGAGGACTCAGTGAGGAGAAGAAACCCCCTTCCAATCCCCACCCCCAGTCTATTCCTTCCCCAGCTTCCTGGGGGCGCCATTTCCCCTCGCAGACCCTGGTAGAGCCAAGCTGGTCCCAGGTAGGAATTTCCCCTCTGGGCTCTCCCAGCCACCCCACACCCTGCCACCCCCAAAATCTTGGGTTCAATGTTTACTTTATCATTCGAATGCCAGCAATGAGGGAGCCTCCCGAAGGCCCCAGTGTGGGCCGGTGGGGCACTGGGAAGGGTCATGTCTACTCTCTCCTGCCCTCACCTTCACCGGGCGAGAGGAGGGCTTCCCAGGGCAGGCGGGGCCCCTAGTCCCGCCACTACGGGTGTCTGAGGTGTCTGACTGTGTACACGTGGCATTTTTTTGTTTATAAGCTTCACCTGCTCACCCCTCTCCCCCACCCCCAGCCCACACCAGCCAACAGCCTCCTCACCCCAAGAAGTCAAGAGCATATTTATTTTCGGAGAAGATTATTTCTCTCAGAGAAAGGAAAATCTTGGTAAAGTTTTTAAAACTCAGATCTAAATCTGACAGGTTTTTTTTTAACCCTTTTTACCCCCTTCCCATCATCTTCTTCAGGGTTTATTTCCATGAATTTTTTTCTTGTGCGTGTATAAAATCAAACGAAGGGAAAAAATAGGCTTTTGAAGTTCAGAACCAACTTCTGTATATACGCTGCCATAAGGACTTTTTCTCGGGAACATTGTTTCTTGTAGAAACATGTGGGAAGACTTTTTTGCTCATTTCTTTGTATTTCCAAAAGACCACACACACACACACACACACACACACACACACACACACGCGTGCGCGCGCAAGTCCCCCGCACCCCAGAAAGCAGAGCAGGCATGTAAATAATTTATGGAAAGTGACTGTTGTGACCAGGAGTCATCCTCACCAAGAAGGGAGAGCTCCCCGTGGGGCCGCCCCCACACTGCGGATGCAGGCCTGGGGCCTCTGGTATCTCAGCTTGTGTCAAGCTTGTTATCATGTAAATTCTGTACAAAGAATTGTTATTTTTCTCTTTTTTTGTCGTTGGTGGTTTTGTTGTGTTTTTTTTTTGTTTGTTTTTTGTTTTGTTTTGTTTTTTAATTTCTTCACCCCACACCCTCTCTGTTTGAGACTGCCCTCTGGTTTCAAGGCCAGTGAAATCAGTGGCATTAAGACACAGAGGGGGGACCTGGGCATAGCGGTGAACTTCTCTTCCGTTTGCAGTTTTCTGCCTAAGTGTGCAACTGAGGAAATATTTATTTTTCACATGAGGAAATGTGTAGTTCGTAGAGACAGCTGATTTAAGTTACTTGTGCAGCCCCCAAGGGGCTGTCTTCATTCTGTCCCCACCCCTCACAAAAGAAGTGGGGGGTGATATGGGGAAACCAGGGGCCGGGGCCAGCCTTAGCCCTCACCCTGGCCTCACCTTGCCCAACCAGCGAGGGGCCGGGCCCTCCCCATCCCCAGGAACCCCCGCCCCACCCCTGAAATGGTTTGCCATATCCAGAAATGTGTTGGCCCATTTTTCTTTCAATGCCTTCATTTCTATTGAACAAATTTTGTTTTTACAGAATTGGGGGTTTCTGCTTTTTATTTTTCTTGTCCCTCCTTCCCTGCCTCCCTCCTCCTGAAAAGAAAAGAACCCATAAATTTTAGGGATATTTGTGCATATAGGCTCTATCATCTGTATGTAACTTGTTTTGAAGAGAAGTGTTTCCGTTGTGGGTGTGTCTTGCTGTAAATATTTGTTCATATTTTTGTGAATTCAATACTATGTACCATTGTATTATAGTAACTTTTATAAAGCAAACCATAAATATACTGACTTTTCTTACAGATACGCCATCTCTCTTGCTCTCCTCTCTCTCCCTCTTCCTCTCTCTTCTTTCTGTTGGGGTCGCACCCTGTTCTCACAGAGGGTGGGCTGGTTGGGCTGGGGGAAGAGGGAAAGAGTAGATGGATGTGGTCCTCTCAGCCCAGCAGTTCCTGAACTCTGAGCCCTGTTGGTGAATTCCCTGAACTCAGTCAAGTTATAGTCAGACTAGACCTTTGCACAGCTTTTTAAAGTTTTCCTTTTAGAATCTTTCTTAAAACCTTAACACTGCTAATAGTTCTGCAGTTAAGGAAACAAGATCCAATATCCTATCGCCATCCCTGGAAGAACTCAAAAATGTTTCAGATTTAAGAAGACAGTGCTCTTGTCTGCATTTGAGGGAGGAAGAGGCTTTGATAAAAGTCACAGGTTGAAAAAAATTACATGTATGTAGTGTTTGTGGTATCCCAGGTAGGTCTCAACTCTGCTTTATCCATTGGTGGGGTAACTGAGGGGCCCACATAGGGTTTGTTAGACGATGTCCACTTATCCCTGAGAAGGACAGAGTCAAAACCTCAGCAAGAAGCAACATGATTGAAAAGATGCTGCATCTCATTTCTTACTACAGAAATGCAAATTATATCACAATACCATTTACCCAATCTTGGCAAGCATGGGGCGGGGTGGGGGATGGGCACATATGCAGAAATTGCTACCCCCTGTAGGAGGAAAACTTAGATGTTAACAATCAGTATTTAAAATAACGCATAACTCTTGGCCCAGATGTTCCACTGTCAGGACTTGAACCCGACAGCCCCAAGTAGGATGTACAAGGATGTTCTTGGCAGCCTCAGTGTGAGCAAAGGAACGAAGGCAGGGCAGGTGTCCGTTAGGGATGGGCTGCTTTTCGGAGTTGTACATCCGGACAGGTGAATGCCACTGCAGCTGGATTTGTGGGAACAGAAAAATTGCTGAAGGTGAGGCTGAGCCAGGAAAGAAGGTAGATGCAGCCCCTGGCCATTCATTTATTCAATCAATATTTATTGAACACCTATTATATGCCAGATACTCCTCTACGGACCGGGGATACAGGAGTGGAGAAATACTGCTCGCCTTCATGGTGATTGCTCTTGTGAGCCAGACAGTCATGAAGAATAAATACTATAGCCAGGAGAAAAATAGCTATGCACGGCGGGTGGTGTCCATGGGAGGGGAGTGCAGTTTTAAATAGAGGGGTCAGGAAGTCCACCTGACCAACCTGGGAACCAAACTCAAAGGAGATAAGGGACAATTACCTCACTGTAGACACCAGGGAGAAGGGCATTCCAGGCTGAAAGCACAGTGAGTGCAAAAGCCCTGAGGCAGGCCCCATCTAGTGTGTTTGAGGACCAGCCAGGAGGCCCTGCAAGACTGCAGCTGAGTGAGGGAAGGGGAGGGGAAAGGAAAGAGGTGCCAGAGGTACGGAGGGGGGCGTTGGGGACGCAGACACTGTAGGGCCTGGCAGGGCAGCACAAGGACAACCCTGGGTGTCCAGCCCAAGGCACACAAGGGAAACACCCAAATTTGAGTTTTTCATCGTCTTTCTTGAACCTGCTTCTCCTGCTATATTTTCCACCTTGGTCAATGGCACTTGTGTTCCCTGCCTCTCCACCCACCACTGCTGCCGCTGGTTACGAAGCTCAAAACCCAGAAATCCTGGACTTCCCCTTTCCCGTTAGCTACCAAGTCTGGTTCTCCTCCCTTATTCTTCAAATCATCCACGTCTTCCTTTGCCTCTCAGACCCACAGGATAAGTCCTTTCCTCACTGGTTCTGCTGTAGGGGCCAAAAAGGAGGCTCAACTGGAGACAGCTGCATGCACAGGGCAGAGTGGGGTGGGGTGAGGAGGGGAGGTGCAGGTCGACTTGGGTAGAGCCCCTCACACGGGCCCGTCTCCAAAAATAACAAGAGCAAACACACAGCGCTGACACTATGCCAGCCAGTTTTAAACATGTTTGATATTAAACCCACAGCAGTGCTAGGAGGTGGGTATTATTCCCCCCCCCCCATGTAACAGATGAGGAAAACAGGTGCTAAGAGGCCAAATAGCTTGTCCAAGGTGACACGGCTAGCAAGTGGCTGACCTGGGGGTGAGAACCCAGGCAGTCTGGCTCCATAGTCCGTGCTCAGCTAACGTGGGTCTGCTCGGCCTAGTAGGCCCCATTGAAAGAGGCAGCCACCTCTTGGCACCAGCTGATTGTTGCTGCATAGGGAGGCAAGACCAGAATTGCCTGGTGATTCCAAGAAGAACCAGAATCCTAGAATTTGTGTGCGAAATATCCCAACTTTCTGAAATGTTGAATCAAATTGGTTTGAAACCATGCAGACAAAATACATCTGTGAGCCAGATTTGGCCCGTGAGCCACCAGTTTGCAACCCTCCTGGGTTATAGAATTTCCCTTCTTTGCATAAGCCATGGGAAAAGAGAGGGAGGGTATTTTTAACCAGCAATCAGGGCTTGGGGGCTGCTGTTGTTCTCTGGGTTCTCGCTGATGTTCTTTTCATTTCTGAAGTTCGTGATCCCAGAAGCCTTGCCTTCTTCTATTACCTGAAAAAAAAATTCCCCCAATTCTCCCATTATATCAAATTAGATTTTTTCTTTCTTACACTGAGATCCACCTGCTCCTCCTTCTGAGTTGAGTTATCCTCAGGGAGGACTGTTAAGTATCAGAGCAGAAGGAGAAACCCAATTTGCCCCCACCTCCTCTTGGGTTTTGAAGAAAAATTTCCTTCCAAGAGTCTTAGGACTTGTAGCTCCTCTCCCAACTGTGTCCTTCTTTTGCAAGGGTCACTCACACTTGAATATGAACTGGCTTCTTTCCAAATGGAATCGTTCCTCACTGGGAGCAAGTCTGGGGAGAGTGGAGGGGTATTGGGGGAAGGGGGCACTGATGACCGCTATGCTGAGGGGCTCAGATCCCTCCTACCCGCTCTGCATCTCAGACCAGGAACCATGTCCAGTGGTTGCAGAGCAAGAATGCCTTTCTAAAGTTCCTTGGCTAAGAACCTTCCCTCTCCTATGTCCAGAAGTTCGGGCTCAGGGCAGTAAAGTTGGGGACAGCTCATCTTTAGCGATCATAAAGCCACCAGACAGAATGCTGCCAAGCGCGGTCCCACATTAGGGCCGTTACCCTTGCTACTCCCTTTCCTTGGGATGCTCTTTTCCCAGATTGTCCCATGGCTGGCTCCCCAATGTCACCTCCCCAGAGGGGCCTTCCCGCTATGGAAATTAGTCCTCCCTCCCAGCTTCACCTCCACACAATCTCATCACCTACTTTATTTTCTTAACAGCATTTACCACCCATGAAACGATACTGTCTGTGTTCCCCTCTAGAATGTAAATCCTCTGCCCGCCTTGGTTCAAGAATTCCCCCGACCCGCGCGGTCCTGTTAGCACGGCGCTTGCACCTGGCGCTTTGGCTCCCGCCGCGCTCGGAACCCGTTTCGCGGGCGCCTCTTGCTGCGCTGCGGCCCTGAGCGCCCCCTGGCGACCAAAGCGCATCACGGCTCCAGCCCGGCACAAACACCAAGACACCGCGTTGGAACCCGGTCCGATTTATTCCGGAGGCAAGGAGCATAGCAGCCCAACCGAGGTGGCATGGTCAGGTGGGCGGATCCTCGGGGCTGCGTGGGTTGGGGGGTGAGTCCTGTGCGAGGTGGGCGTGTTCCAGGCACAGGGGGCGAGGCCCGCCGTGCGCCTGCTGGTGGGCGGTGCCTCTACTCCGGAGGGACGCGTGGGGCCTACATGCCGGTGATTACCCCGTTGGTCTCCATGTCCGTGAGATTGCCCCGCAAGTTCTGCTCCTCCTCGAAAGCCTTGAACAGTGAGTTGAAGTTGCCGGCTCCAAAACCCTGGAGTGGGAGAGAGGAGGTGAGTTGCGGGCCCAGGAAGCCAGTCGGGTTAACCTGCATGGCCCCTGGGGCTTGCTGGGGACAGGTGGTACCTGGTGGTTGTGGCGCTGAATAACTTCCAGGAAGAGTGTGGGCCGGTCCTGCATGGGCTTGGTGAAGATCTGCAGGAGGTAGCCTTTGTCGTCGTAGTCCACCAGGATTTTCAGCTCCTAGGTGGGAGATGGGATTGGGTTAGCGGGAGGCTGGCCCGCCCCTCTCGCACGGTGGGGCCCCTAGAAAGTCCATAGGGATGTGCTCCTGCACCCACTAAGCCAAGAATAAAGACCTTTCTCCATCAGTTACAGACACCTCAAAACAGATCTCCAAGTTGTCCTATGACCACCCCCCTGCCACAGTCCCTGTGTAAGTCTCCATCATGGCTGGCCTGGGCCACCCCAGGGGCCTCCACAGAGGTCTTCCTGCGTCCGCTCTTGCCTCCTGACAATCCATCTTCCCCACAGACGTAGAGGGATCTTTTAAAAATCAGATCATGCCATTCCTTGCGTAAAACCCTCCAATAGATATTGGAACCCTCATAGGTTGATGGTGGGAATGTAAAATGGTGCAGCCACAACGGACAACCATCTTGGCACTTGCTCAAAACGTTAAACATAGAATTACCGTATGACTTAGTAATTCCACTCCTACTAGATATCTACCCAAGAGAATTGAAACGTATGTCCATGCAAAAACGTGTACACAAATGTTCGTAGCAGCATAATTTATAAGAGCCAAAATGAGTGTCGTCTATTCATGCGATGGACTATTACTCAACTATAAAAAGGAATGAAGCACTGACACTTGCTACAACATGGATGAGCCTTGCAAACATGATGCTGAGTGAAAGCAGCCAGTCAAAAAAGATCACCTATTGTATGATTCCATTTATATGACATGTTCAGAAAAAGCAAATCTATAGAGACAGAAAATAGATCAGCGGTTGCCTAGGGCTGGGGGCGGGTGGAATGATGGGATTGGGAAGTGATGGGTAAGGGGTATGAGGTTTCTTTTTAGAGTGATGAAAATATTCTAGCACTGATTTTGATCACTCTTGCACAACTTAGTGAATAGCTACAAATCCCTGAATGATGCACTTTGAGAGAGTGATTTATATATTATGTGACTTATAGATCATTAAAACTGTTAAAAACAAAACCAAAAAAAAAAAAAAACCTACAAAGGTTTCTGGCCACAGAAGAATAAACTAGCCTACGAGAGGAATCGGCCCCTGACTACTGCTGTGTGACGGAGGCCAATCCTCAAACACGTCCTTTAATCCACTCTAGCCTCCTTTCTGTCCCTCAGACACTCGGAGCTTCCTCCTGCCTCACGACCTTTGCACGTGCTATTCCCTCTGCGAGGACTGCTCTTTCCCTAGCCCTTCACACAGCCAACTCCTTCTCATCTAGGTTTCACTGAAACGTCACCTTCTCAGAGAGGCCTTCCCGGATTGCCTCCTGTAAAGTAGCCCCAGGTCACGCTCTGTCGTAGCCTGTTTTACCTTCTTCATGGCACCGACTCGCTCCCTGTCTGATGGTGTTTGTGTTATTTATTTGTCATCTGTCTTCCCACTTCTATGCAAGTCCCCTAACTGCACGTCTGGTTTCCCTGTGTCCTGGTGCCTGCTGTAGAGTAGAGGTTTCCCCGGTTGTGGGGCTCATGGTCCCAGCTGATGGGGGAACCTGCTTTTGCCTCACCTCCAGGACATCTATGTTCTCCTTCACACGGATCTTGGCCGTCTTGAGCTTCTCCCGCAGTTGTTTGTAGTATGTGGATGGAACAGCCAGGAATTCAATGCCTCTCTCTCTCAAGTGGCGAATCTGTCTCAGAGCAGGGTCAAGGTCAGCCTCCTTCTCTTTCCATGCTCAACACCCCGACCCAGGTGGAGGTTCTGGGGCAGGTAGTACTGACTCCCCCCACCTGCCAGAGTGTGCTGTGACCTTATCCCCTTGCTCCTCTGGGTCTCGTGGGTTCCATTAGAAGAACAGCAATCACTGACATTAATGGGACACTCGCCAGGTGGCTTTCTATGTATCACCTCGTTACATCTATGCAGTGATCTTTGGAGGCATTTGGGTGATTATTATCCCCATTTCATAGCTGGGGAAACTGAGGCATTGAGAGATTAAGTGTCTACTCTCAACATGGTAGCCAGAGTGATTTTATTAAAATACAAGTCAAATCACGTCACTCCTCTGCTTACCCTCACGGTGGTGTCACATCTTAGAGACACATTCCAAGTTCCCACCATCTGCCCCTACTCTGACATTCTGATCTGGTCTTGTATCTCTCTCTCCTTTGCTCATTCTGTTCCAGCCACACTGATCTTGCTGTTCCTTCAACCTTCCTCTTCCCTGGCTGCCCGTTCTGCCTGGGGTTCCCCGTGCACCCCCATATCTACATGCTTTTCTCCTTCCAACTCTGCATTCTCAAATATCTCCTTCTCAATGAGGACTTTCATGATGTGACTGCCTATTTGACTATGCAGTGTCCTTCACCCTCCCTCTCCCATTGCCCTGCATTATTTTCCTCCAGAGCACTCACCACCATCTCACATACAAATTTTACTTGTTTTCTGCCTCCAAATTGTCCTGTTGGCTGATGTGTCCCAAGTACGGAAAACAGTGCCTGGCACACAGTAGGTGCTCAATAAACATCTATTGAGTGAATGGACGAATGAATTTTTGGTCGGGCCAGGATTGAATGAGACAGTCCAGGCTCTTGTCCACTCTGCCACATAAGGAATAGGTAGGACCCAGCCTCCCCAAGGGCTTGATCCATAGACTAGGGACATTTAACTTGGCTCAAAGGACCCAATCAATCTTGCAAGCTAATGTCCTCATTTTCATGGTGAAGCAACTGAAACCTAGCAAGGAGCTTGAACCCCGCAGAGAAACACAGCAAGTCACTGGCAGAACTGGGAAGAGAATCCAGGCGTCCTGTTACTTTGGCGCCAGCTGTTTTGAAAGCCTAGAGGGTTCTGCAGAGGCCCTGAACTCTCCGGGGTAGGAATGTGCCTGCACAGGAGTGGCGGGAACCAGTGAGGGGGTCTGGTCAGCCCTCCAGGCCAATGAAGGGCACCCAGGACTGCCACCCCCACCCCCACTCCATTTTGCAGAGACTGGCTCTGGAGCTGAATGGGAGGTGAATGAGGATGGGGAAGGGCTCCTCACCGCTGCGATGATGTCTTGGGTCTTGAGAGCAATGTGCTGGACGCCAGCGCCCCCGTTATAGTCCACATATTCCTGTGGGAGGGAAACAAGGAAACGCCCGTCATGGGCCCCGTCCCTGCCTCCACAAGAGCCCTCAAACCTCTTCCCTGCTCTCTTCCTCCCCAGCCAGGTCCCTGGGGCCCAGGGAGGACCCCACCTGGATCTGGGACTTCTTCCTGCCCGGCGCTGGCTCATTAATGGGCATCTTGATTGACTCCTCGTAATTGGCCACCACGATGGAACGCAGAGAGCTGTACTCTGTGTGCACCTGCGTGTCGTCCACGGACCAGAAACGGTGGAACTGCAGGTTTTTCAGGTACCTGTGGGGTGGCCAGGGAGGCATGTTGGCTCTGGGACTGACTCCATGTCCCTCGTCCACCTTCCAGAATGTGTTCCCTGAGCAGGCTCCCAAAAGGAGCCACCATTCACTTCCTACACATCATAGAGTTGTACCTTTATTATGACAGTTTTCCTTCAGGTGGAAGTAAAGTCTTGTAACAAGATCCTTATAGTGTGGCAGCACTCCCACAGACACAAGTGCTTTGAGAAGGGGCACTTGCTTCTCGCTTACACAAGGCCGCTGTTTGACTAGTGACAGTTTTCCTCTGAGCCTCCCTGGACTGTGACACCCCACCTGTGCCGATGCCCCAAGTTTCCTCAGAGAGAGGACCTATGCATCCCTTTGGGCCTTAAATCTTCTGGTCTCCACGGGGACAGTTTTACAGGGAACAGATGAATCGGTGACCTCAGGCTAACCTCCTACCACGTTGCGTTCCATTTCCCACTTTGATGTCCCGAGACAAGAACTGGGGAGTGTGCCTGTCCCCTTTGCGGGAAGGGCTTGGGCCAGGGACTCACCAATCGGAGGCAGATGTCATCTCCTGATCAGGCTGGTTTCCCACAATATGATCAATGATTTCGAGCTTGCATTGGGGCCTGGGAGAGGGATGTGGTTAGGAAGTGAGCACAAGGTTACTCCCTAAATCTCCCCCTTTCCACTGGCCCCTCAATAACAATAAGAGCTCCCAATTACATAGCACCTACCATAGGCACTGGATTTGTGTCAACTCACACACACTTACTACCCCATTTTACAGATGAGTGACTGAAGTGTAGAGAAATAAAGTAACTTGCCAAGGTTACGTAGCTGTGACGTGACAGAGCTGGGATCTGACCCCAGGCATTCTGGTTCCAGAGCCTATGCTCTTAGCCTCCATGCTGCCTCTTCAAGCCACCCTTGGAAAGCCTCAGGGGCTCCCCAGAAGGCTCGCCACGCTCTACCCCCTCAGAAAAGCCCAGTCCCCATCAAGGAGAGGGCTTTCCTCTCCACCCATCCCTGCACTGAGGGGCACTCACAGCTTGGAAAGCAGAGGGTCCGTGAATGCCGGGGCCTCGAATCCAGGCAAGAACCGGCCAGTGTAGTTCATTTTCTCCACCAGGGTGTGTGTTGTGTCCCCGTACTATGGGCAGAAAACAGCTGGGCTTAGCCTCTGAGCGCCTAGCCCCACGGAGGCCGCATTTCATGGCACCAGCACAGTCCTGGGTTCCAACTGGGGACTGACCCTAACTCGATGTGTGACCTTGAGCAAGTCACTTCCCCTTTCTGAAATGAATTGCAACCTGTCGTTGGCAATTTCTTTGACAGTCTGTCTGACCCACGGGTCGGGTCTGGAGGTTCTGTGAGGTCAGGGTCACTTTCTTGCTCACTGCTGTGTCCCCAGCACCTAGGGCAGTGATTGGTGTATAGTATGTTCTCAATAAAAGTAGGTGGACTAATACTAAAAAGAAAAAAAAAAGGAAAATAAAATAGGTGGACTAAATGAAGAACAATGAGGGCATTGGATCAAATTATACCAAAGGGCTCTTTAAATCCTAACAATCTTTAAATTGTATTTAAACATGAGAAGGTAGGAACGATGCTTGTCTCTGTGTGACAGTGACACAGGTGCTAAACAGACTTGGTAATCTTTGCTGAGTGTCTACAATACACCAGGCACTGTTCTAAGTGCTGTACATGAATGATCTCATTTGATCTTTACAATAACCCTAGGAGGGGTTATAGCTAAAGAAACTGAGGCATAGAAAGGTTAAGTAGTGTGTCCCAGGTCACACAGGGGTTCCAACTCCAGTCCTTGCTCATTTACAGGTAGTCACAGAGAGGTGAAATGATTTGCTCAAAGTCACACAGCTGGTGTGAGGTGGGACTTCCCAAGACCCTATCACTCTCCTGTTTTCAACCTCTGCCTGAAGCTTATGTCCCCATGTTGTCACCCCCCACTGGGGAGCAAGGGAAGCCCCAAGCGGTGGCTGGTAGCTCTCATCAGCCTCTGCACTGGCCAAGTAGTACAGGTGGTCAGACTTGAGGGAGAAGTCTGTGCCATGAGGCACAGGGTGGGATGGCTTAGGGGTGGGGGTGATTGTGGGGGATCCTGGCATCTCAGTGGGTGCTGACAGCAGGAGGGTGGGGGCACCAAAGTTAACTCACCGTCTGCAGCACAGCAAACTTCACCTTCCCAAACTTGTCTTGCTCCACCCAGGGCTCCCGAATGATTTTGGCACCTCGTTCCCGGGCTTTCTGCAGGGGAGATGGGGTGGGGGAGGCGGTAAGGGCTGGGCCCTCCCAGAGCTCTCACAGGCTGCTCCTGCAGATCGTCTCTGCGTGGTCCTGCCACAGCCTCCTCCAGTTTTAACAGCCCCAGGCAGGAACCCCAGCCAGCTGCTGTTGCCCTGATACCCATGCGTCATGCCCATTTGGTAGATTGGGAAACTGAGGCCCAGGTCCAGAGATGGGGCTATGGGAGACAAACCAGGTGGGGGTAGGGGTCTGTCTTATCTCTGTTAACTCACTCTGTGGCCCTTTCCCCTCTCTAGTCCTCAGTTTCCCCATCTGTAAAAAGGGTGGTTTGATAAGGAAAATATGAGTTGGCATTAATTGAGCACCTACTGTGTCAGACCCTCTGCCAAGTATTTTACGTACACGATTCAACTATTTATTTAGCAAAACCTTACTTACTGCATGTCAATGCTTATCACATGTCAGGCACCATTGTAGGTATTAACCTCTTTCATCCTCACAGAGACATTACACACAAGGTACTGTTGTTGTCTCTATTTTATAGGTGAGGAAATTGAGGCACAGAGAAGTTAAGTCACTTACCCAAAGTCACACAGCTAATAAGAATCAGACCTGGGCAGCTTGCCTCTGGAGTCTATGCTCTGAACCTCAAAACTGCCTTTTGAATACAGTATTTGGTTCAGAGTCATGCTCAAGAAATGGTAACTATATTTCATTTCCTCTTTGTAACAGTGAAGTAGATGCTGTGGTTATCCCCATTTTATAGATGCGGAAACTGAGGCTCAGAGAGAGGACACACAGTCAGGAGCAGGGTGTCACTGGAACACAGGCATGTGTCACACCAACATGGCAGTGTCCTCCAGCCCTGACTGATGGGGGTCCCTATGGCAGACAGGGCAAGCCGAGCTTTATTGCTTCATCTCCATGCTAGCCCAGGTGTGGTCTTACCTGCACAATGTATTCACAATCTTCCACTTCGAACGCGATGTCCTTCACTCCGTCCCCGTGTTTCACCAGGTGATCGCCCATCTCTGTGGCCGGCAAGGGGAATGGGTGGCACTAGAGCCATGGTCCTCTCACCTGTACGCCCAGCCTGCTGGGCTCCATCTCCTTCTAGGCTGAGGCCCCTTCCTGAATCCTGACCCACCCCCATGTCCATGACCCCGCCCCTAATACCATGTCTCCACCCCCTGGCACCCCAAACCCCCTGGAGCCCCCTCACCTTTGTTCCAGGGGTTGAGAGCAGAGCAGAAAACAAACACAATCTAAGACACAGAGGAGAAGAGAGGGAAACTGGTGGCTCAGGAGAGTGTAGGCAGGTGTACCCCCCACGCCTTCCTCCCTGCCCACCATTGAGATACCCCTGGTGGGGCAAAAGGACCAAATGACCTCTCCCAACTGCTTGGCCCTGAGTTCCAGCCCCTGCTCTGTCTTGGTTTCCCCCCTGATCCTGAGGGATGGGGGCTGCTCCTGTGCCAGATGCCCCGGGATGCCTGGAGGAATGGCCTCCTGTCTACTTTACCCTAAGGAATGAGAGTCAGGGAGCTGAGAGACCAGCAGGAAGAGAGGGACAGGCCTCCTGGATGAGCAGCAGTCTTGGAGTGTGGACTCACCTTCCCTTGCTTGATCACGTGGCTGACCACCTCCCTGGAACCCGTCTCCAGGCCCTTGTAGGCTAGTGGTTCAAAGCCCATCTTGCTGCAGTAGAATGATGCGGCCTGGATCAGAGTTGCAACTGGGTTTGTGAGGGCCGAGGGGCCAGCCTGGGGAGTCCCCAGGCCCCCTCAGCCTGTCTGCCCTAGTGCAGGTCCCTCCTGGGGAGAAAGGCTACTCTCTGACCCCTGCTGACCTCAGATAAGATTCCTGCTGGGGTCCAGCCCTGATTGTGTAAATAGGGTGCAGTGTATCGGTCCTTCCTGGGACAGTCCCAGCACCGGCCCTGACCCTCCCCTCCCAGGGGCCAATCACGGACCCGGCTGGAGGCCTGCCTCTTCGACGAGACCTTCTTGCCTGCCCTCTGCCCACTCCAACACCTCGCCCTGGCCTCTACCTGCTTGGCATTGCCAACCCAGAAGGTCACGGAGTGGAAGTGGAGGAATCGGCCTCTCTCGGGCTGCAGAAGGAGAGAAGGGGCAAGACTGAGTCCCTGGAAGTGGGTCTGGAAAAGTGTAGTTGGAGACGTGTCCCCTAGTCACCTTCCTGGTCCCAGTCTCAACCCCAGAACTGAGGAGAAACCCAATTGTTCCCGCCCCGCACCCCATAGTCTTGCCAAGCTGCGAATCAGGTTTCTCACGTAGAACTTGAGCTCTTGGGGGGTCAAGATTGGGAAGCCCCCTCAGGAGGCCTGCCCAGCTTTCACAGAGGGAAGCAGCCTTATATCACAGCAACACGGATTTCAGTTGGACCTTAGAAAGAACTTCCTGACAGGATTAAGAGACTGGCAGGAATTTACGAAGAGGTAAACGTTTTACATGGGAGGGTGAGGTTGAGTGCAGCTCAGTCTGGGGGGTCCAGAGATGAACTTGAGTGCACATCCTGGAATCACAAACCCACTGTACTTATTTGTCTTCTGAATTTGGCTGACATCCCAGTCTTGCGGGGGCCCTTACCCCACATTTCTCCTCCTGCTTACCTTCTGTCCTTTGTCACTGTAAGACGTCTAAGGAGAAAGAAAAGGACCATTAAGACTTAGAAGCTTGGGTGGCCGGACGGCTCAGTTGGTTAGAGCGTGAGCTCTCAACAACAAGGTTGCCGGTTCAATTCCCACATGGGATGGGGGGTTGCGCCCCCTGCAACTAAAGATTGAAAATGGCAAGTGGACTTGGAGCTGAGCTGCGCCCTCCACAACTATATTTAAGGACAATGACTTGGAGCTGATGGGCCCTGGAGAAATACACTGTCCCCCAATATTCCCCAATAAAATTTATTTAAAAAAAAAAGACTTAGAAGGTCAGACACAAAGTGTTTCTGGAAGTCTCACCACAGATCGAACCCCCCCACCCCCAAGCTGCTCCAGCTCCAGGCACTTACCATGTTGATCTTGGTCAAACTTCCTGCCTGGAAGACTGGACAAGAGGCGGGGGTACTGCTGGACCGAAGTATTTAACGCCCAGTAGGTCCCGCCTCTGGCCTCTTGGCCTTCCTGGGGGTGGGGGCTGATCCCAACCCTTGATGATCCTAGTCCTGGGAGCCTCTGATCCCGCCGCGATGATGCTGTCAGGCCCAGAGAGGGGGAGTGATGACCCAAGGCCCTAGCCAGTGGCCAGGGCAAGAAGTCAAGGGCACACTCTTTCCAGGACCCTGGGCTAGGACTGCGATCCCCACCCTTCAAAATCCAAAGCTCAGAAGCCAAGGCCAGCTTGAGTGCAGTGCTTGCTCCAGAACTCTTATTTAGGGAGAATTTAAGGTGGGGGTCTGGTCTTGAAACCCTGTTTGCATGGCAAGTGCGTGGTTTATATTTAGGTAAGAGGGTTGTATTCCATTGTATTCCATAGTGGTTAGAGGCACAGGTAGGGCATTTGAATCCTGGAGTTGCTACATAATATGTGACTGGGGAACATACTGAACCCCTCTGCGCCTCAGTCTACCCATCTGTACAATGGGATTGATAACAGTGTGGTGGGGATTAAATGAGATAAAGCATAAGTCTCTGCAGTAGAACCTGGCACACAGTAAAGTCTCTGTTAACATTGGTTATGATTAATTATGTTTCTTTGGGGTTGAGGGGGTTGATGGAGAATGCAGGGGACTTGGCATTGCCACAGCCTGAATATGGGGAAAGCGGCTATGGCCCTGCCCCTGGCCCAGGTCCACAGTATCTCCAGTGAGGTGGGAAGGTGGAGCTGACGCTCTAGGAGCAGGAAGGTCAGGGATCGCCACAGCACCCCCACACCTGAGTTCTCAGGTATCGCTTCCCTGAAAGATGGAGTGGTGACTGCTGGCCAGCCATGGCATTTACCTGAGGGCTCCAGGACAGCTCCCTATCTCTAGCTTGGCCGCAGCCCCCAGAAACTCCATGGCTGACCCACCTTGTGCTCTTCCCAGGGAACTGTATCAACTGTCCTCATTGCCTGGAAACTCGTTTCCCAGCCGTGACACTGACTGTCACAGCCTATGACTGTGCCACGACCCTCTGCCCTCTTGCATTTTGGCTCCCAAAATGTCCTGCATCAGCCTTTTTTAAAAAATACAGAAAAACACGTCATCATGGCTAGTAATGACTTCAGAGTACATTCGGTCCAATTTTTCCTGATTTTTCCGATGAGAGAAACTGACAAATAGCAATAAAGTGACTGAGGCTACTCCCCTCTTCCTTCCTTCCTCCTTCCCGTTTCCCTTGCTCCACACCAGGGTGCAGAGTTGCCTTGTACCAGGATAGAACCCCCTCCCCGCTTTCCTCAGCAAACCCTGCCAGCCCCCGGGCCACCTCTCCAAGAAGCCCTCTCCGAACTCCCTAGTCCCAGGTCTGAGGTTCAGCAAAGCCCTGCCATGGGTCAGCTTTAGCCAGCAACCCTACGGGTGGAGTTGGGGACAGGGTGGGTCCCAGGACAGTTAGAGAACTTTCCTGGGCCATGTAGTTAGCAAGTGGCAGAGTAGAACCAGGTTATTCTAACTCCAGAGCCTACACTTTTCATTGCTGCATTGACTTCTATACAAATAGGAAATGCTGATATTCCCACAGGACAGATAGAGAAACTGAGGCCTGGAGAGGTGAACATATGTCCGCGAGGTTATGGAGCCAGTAAGAACAGAGACCTAAACTCCAGCCTATTTGCTTCTGAAGTTGGATTCCATTCCACCAGTCCAGACACCTTCTCCCTTCCTTTCTCCATTTTCTGGGCAAATTTGGAGGCAGGGGCGGTGATCCCACCACCTTATTCTGCCCCTCCTGGGGTGCCTTGCCAGCCTGCCCTCAGTGTCCACCTCAGCCCCCTGGGTCTAGGTTTCCAACTGAGAAAACCAGAGCGGAGGTAGCCCAGAGGGAGCTCTTGCAGGCCAGAAGTTTCCACCAACGGGGCGGGGGGCTCAGTGCAGCCCTCCCACCCTCCCGGAGGAGGAGAAACATCTGTCCTCTTGCTCACAGTGGCCCACTCAGCCCCCCACTCCTGGAGTCTGGCCTGCATGTGTCCTTGGCTCAAGGTCAATGTTTACTGAATCAAGGAAGCATGTCATCAGCAGCCTTGTGGTGCCAAAGTCAGGTGTCCAGCTCAGCTGGGCAGGGCTGATGACCTTGTCCCTCCTCCCCTCTGGGCTTTGTTTCCAGAAACAGTGGGTCTCCGTCACACTGTGGACCCATCTGTAGGTCCCTCTGCCGTCAGTAGGCAGAGACTGGGGAGGGGTTACCCGCGGGGCCAGTTTCTGGAGACCCCATGTTCCTTTTCCCATGTTCCCTCTCAGGCTGGACCCAGCTGCATAATAGGTTAGCAGTGGCTGTCGCTGCTCTTTGAAGTGTCACTCTGTGCCCAACCTGAGCTAGGAGCTGGGCTTGTACAGCTGGTCTCCGCCATGCCTGGTGTGCAGAAAAGAGCAAACACAGCAGGCTTGAGGCTGCTTGCGAGGGTGAGCCTGGGTTGGCATCGGGGAACTTGGATTTCAGGGAGGCTGTGGCTCACGGGGCCCACA
Organism: Rhinolophus sinicus; assembly: GCF_036562045.2. NCBI lineage: Eukaryota > Metazoa > Chordata > Mammalia > Chiroptera > Rhinolophidae > Rhinolophus > Rhinolophus sinicus. The sequence goes on from NC_133765.1 coordinate 34,182,597, forward strand.
CTGTTTGTACAAGCTCTGAGCTTGGTCGGAGCACCTGCTTCCCTCCTGGGAGTCTGGGGTTCTGGTACCTGCTATGCAGCGGGCGCCAGTAAAAACCCTGGACGCTTAGGCTCAGACACACTTCCCTGGTAGACACTCACAATCCGTTGCTGGAGAAATTAGGTGCATCCCGTGTGACGTCACTGGGAGAAGACCCTAGGCGGCTTGCACCTGGTTTCCTGTGGACGTATCCCCATACCCCCTTTTCCTGGGCCGATTTTGTTCTGTGTCCTTTCGCTGTAATACCTCTCAGCCATGAGTAAGACTATATGCTGGGTCTTGGGAGTCCTCCTAGCATGTCATCAAACCTAGGGGTGGGCTTGGGAACCCCTGACAGCAGGGGGGATTCGTGCGATGGACCCTGACTCACTGAAAGATGGCAGCAACATTGTTTGGGGAAAGGAAGGATGAAGAGGCAACGGATGCCCTTCCTAGGACACGTATGTGCGATTCCTGGCTGGATAAACCCTGGCCATCTTCTTCCTGACCACCGTGACCAAGATGGCCTCGACCCTGAGCTCCTTTCTGAAGACCTTGCTGAGCACTTGGTACCTGCCCAGGGGCCATGAGGCGGCCTGCATGGCTTCGTGAATGGATGACACCTTGGATGCCTGAGCGGCTATGTGAGACGCAGCTTGAGCTGCAGCTGAATCTGTTGTGGGAGGTGGAAACTACCTCTGGGATTTCACAATGATAGATGGGACCCCAGGAGAGCTGACCAGCTGGATCCCTTGAGCGATTTTGGCTGTGCTGGCTAAAACGAGGAGGAAGGAGCCCAGTCTCCCGATGCCTTTGGGCTTTGTTCTCCCCTCAAAGTGGGAGGAGAAAAGGGCCCAAACATTCCAAAAGCTGGGCTTTGAGTGGACCAAAAATGTTGAAAGTTTGCATTATCCTCTCCTGCAGGTGGGAGGGAAAAAGTTCAATCAGTTTCGAGAGCTAGAGCAGAGCTTTAGATAAATCAGAGGCGGAAAAGGAAGGCGGATACTCCAGCTGCTACTGCCGTCCTACCCTATCTATGCTGAATTTACTGCCAGGGGTTTAAGTACGTTTGCAACGAAAATAAAGGGAGGGGGACAAATTTTTTTTAAATGGCTTTGTATTTTATAATGGTTACAACTGGATGTATGATTAAAATGTTATATGCTTGTAATTTCGTAAGTGCTGGAGTGATTGTCACAGTCACGAAGAGCTGAAAAAAACAAAACAAAAATCTATCACTGGGACACAACTTTCTTGCATTTTGCCATGTGGGCAGGAAGGGATTTGAATTCTTTGAGTATTGAAGACAGAACAAGTCTCTAATGATTCTTACTATGATTTTTTGCCCGTTGGACCCTTCTGAAAAAAAAAAGAAGCCAGCATGAAAAAGAGAGGCAATCTCTAAGTCAAGATATACTTTTGAGGTTTATAAAAGCAGTTTTTAGTTGCTAATGAGCTCTTGTTAAATCATGTCTGACCTTTAGAGGCTGATGATTTTCCATGGTGTGCATATTTTTGAGGGGGTCAACTTGGGTTCTAGGACCAGTATGACAAAAGGGTTTGGGGAAGCCTTGCTTGTCTCTTGGGACCCACCTGTCTGGCCCTGCAGCATCTCAGCTTGGCTGCAGCAAAAGAAAATCTGCTGGTTCCCTCCCCCTCCCCGACTTTATTGAGGAATAATTGACAAAGTTTGAGTGCAAAACATGCCAGCAATTCTTAGCCACTGGGTGGAGTGGAAATAAAGAGAACCAGTTCAGCCTCGCCACCTGGAATCTTCTGCTTTTGAGAGCACCCCAGATTTAGTGGCTGAAGAGTTTACTTCCTCCTTTGCATGGCCAATTGCCCTTCTGATTCTGCAGCAAATAATAGTTACATGATTTGCATCACGATTTCCATGATTTAAAAATTTGTAAGTATGGCTTTTTGAAGGTCATACTTATCGAGGTGTAATTTACACAGAATGAAATTTACCCTTTTCAGTGTACAGCTCTATGTGTTTCAAAAACATACGTAGTAGCGTAGCTATCACCGCAATTCAAGATATAAAAGAATTGCATTACCCCAACACATACCCATCCACCCAGCCACTCCTGCTGTATACCTTTGTAGTTTATCCCTCTCCCATCCCAATCCCCAATAACCACTGATCTTTCTATCCCCATAGTTTTGCCATCACGCCACATAAATGAGTCAAGACATTATGTATCCTGACGAGTCTGGCTTCTTTCACACGATATAATGCCTCTGAGAGTCCTCCACGTTGGTGTCTGTATGCTGACTATGTTTCTTTTCATTGCAGAGGCTTCTGCTAGTTTGTTAATGCTTCTTGTTAACTTTTTATAATCATCTGATTGAGATCTCAAAGAAGACTGAGTCTTGGCTACAAGACAATATAAAGTCTTGGAGAACAGAGGCGGGGAGACAGAATTCTTCATCTTACCAAGAGGAGGGTTTTACCATGCTCTCTAAAGATGATGCCTCCAGAAACAGAAGTTTTAGAATTTTATTTAAAGCGCTAAAGAAAAGCAAGTCAAAACCTAACTATTATAAAATATGTTGGGTGGAAGCAGGGAGTGGAAGGGGGCAACGGTGGTGGGAAAAAGTCCTCGTCTTTCAAAAAACAAACAAAAAGTTTTGGTCCTTCACAATGAGATGTTCATGAATAGATAAGTCCAGGAAACAAAACTAGAAACTTCCAAATGGGTGCAGACCCTACGAAGAGGGAGGAGGTTTATGGGAGCAGGAAGGGAGGCTATTCTTATTTATTGAAGCCCTTTTAGAGGATAGAGGCTACTAGGGTCACACTTTGGGTTTCTGGGGGTGTTAGGAATGTTCTTGATCTGGATGCCTGTTAACAGCGTGCTCACTTTGTGAAAATTCATTGAGATTTGTGTCCTTTCCAAATGGATGTTGTAGTTGAGTAAAAAATGATTTTTTTTTTTATTGTGGTACAATACACATAACATAAAATTTACCATTAGTGACATTTAGTACATTCACACTGTTATGTAAGCATCAGCACTGTCTACTTCCAGAACATTCTTATTACGCCAAAGAAGAAATCCCAAGCCCCTTACCCGTCACCCCCCCAACTGTCACCTGACAGTTCCCCTGTCCTCCTAGCCCTAGACAATCACCAATCTGCTTTCTGTTTCTATGGATTTGCTTATTTGGGACATTCTGTATACATGAAATCATGCAATGTGTGGTCTTGTGTGACTGGCTTCTTTCACTAAGCATAATATTTTCAAGTTTCATCGTATGCGTATACCAGATTTTATTTATCCATTATCATCAGTTGGTGGGTTGTTTTCTACTTTTTGGCTATTATGAACAATGCTGCGAATGTCCGTGTATAAGTTTTTGTGTAGACATGTGTTCTCATTTCTCTTGGGTTTATACCCAGGTAGGAGAAGAATTGCTGGATTATCTGGTAACTCTGCGTTTCACATTTTGAGGAACTGCCAGATGGTTGTCCACAGCGGCTGTACCATTTTGCCTTCCCACCAGCCATGCATGGGGGTTCCAGTTTCTCCACATTCTCCCAAATAGTTGTCCGTCTTTTTGGTTCTAGCCATTTCATCACCCACTGAACGGACAGCTCACTGTGGTTTTGATTTACATTTCCCTAATAGCTAAAGATGTTGATTTGTGTGTGCTTATTGTTAATTCTTCTTTGGAGAAATATCTATTCATAGCCTTTGCCTATTTTTAAATTGGATTATTTGTCTTTTACTTATTGAGTGGTAAGGGTTTCTTAGATATGCTGGAATCAAGTCCCTTATCAGATATAAGATTTGCAACTTTTCCCCCGTTCTGTCAGTGGTAGTTCCACTTTCTTGATGGTTTGCAACACAAAAGTTTTTAATTTTGATGAAGTCCAACTTATCTATTTTTTCTTTTGTTACTTGTACTTTTGGTGTTGTATCTATGAAGGGAGGGTGATTTTTTAACTTAAAAGGCCTCAGCTGAAGGGGTGTGATCGGTCTCCAAGTTGTCACCTCTGGAGGCAGAGTACTTGTTCAAAATAATAGTAACAACAATAAGAACAACAACAGTGAAAACTCTGATTTTCTGGTCACTTTCCTTGATGTGCCAGGCACTGTGCAAAGCACATGACACGCTACACCCTCTACTCATTAAATCCCTAATGTTCCTGTGAGGTAGCTGCTGTCACCACGCTCATTTTACAGATTAGGAAATAGAGGCTCAGGAAGGTGGCCAAGGACACACAGCTAAAAAAGTGACAGAACTGAGAATTGAACCCAGGCCGGACTCTCTCCAGAGTCTGTGTGTTCCAGCCATGCTGTCGTCGCTCAGATATTTTGGAAAATGCTTTGGGAATGCTCCCCAAGCCCATTTTCAAGCAGCAGGAGAAAACCAGTCTCCTGGTTTTACTCACGAAGACCCTGGAGAAAGTTTTTCTTAACTTGGCCTGTGGCTAAGTAGGAAGGGCAGGCTTGGTGGGGGAGGGGGCAGGGGAGGCAGGAGCACTGCAGGCTGTGAGGGAGCTCTGTGGACAGGCTGGAGAGGAGCTACGCCCTGTGTAGGCAGAGGGCGCTCCTGCTGAGCAACCTTAGGCAAATGACTTAACCTCTCTGTGCCTCAGTTCCCTCATCTGTAATATGGAAATTATAACAGTACTTCCCTCATAGTTTTGTTACAAGAATCATCCAATCTAATGTATGTAGAGTGCTTTGCTTGACACCTGGCCATGGTGGACTCAGTTAATGGTAACTGGTTATGCTCATTATTATGAGGAATGCAGGAGGGTCTCAGATATCAGGTTGGGGGTGTGGGCTTTGTCTTTGAGGCAATGGGGAGCTATTGAAGGTTTTATAGCAGAGTTACAACATCATCAGGACTTTAAAGGCTTCTCTGCTCAAGGCCAGCGTGGGGAAGGGAGCCGAGCAGGAAACCCCAGCTGTGTGTAGCTGCTGTGTTTGGACTGAGTGGTCCAGTGGCTTATTTGTGATTCTTTATGATGTTTGGGGACCATAAATAAACCAAGAGCCTTTAGTTACATTTGAAAATTGGACCTAAAACAATCAGAACAGCCTTGTGCTCTGCTTCCTAGAGGCTATAACTGCAGACTTTCCAACAGGCAGAACTAATGAGGGTTCAGAGGCACAAGGACAGAACTTCCCTTGTGGGGTCCCCTGCCAGGCCCCACAGCGCTCCCCACCAAGGGCTGAGATCGCAGTTGGGGACCAGAGGGGGTGAGGGCTGGCCTGGGTGCACAGCTCTTATCAGGACTAGTGCAGCTGGGCAGGGTCAGCTGGGTGGGGCTGGTCTTTATCTGTTGGGGCACATGATTGAACTTTGGGGTGACAGGCAGCTATATCACCAGACAACAGTTGTAGCCTGAGGGACCAGAGAGTTGATGGCATGGGATACGGGATCCCTGAGCTCTGGAGACGGCGTGATCATGGGCCACTCCCAGGCCCTTTCTGGTTCTCAGTGTCCCAAACTGCAAGAAGTACGCTGTGGATCAACGTGGTGTAAAGCATGTCATCCGTGCTTGGTTCTGGGGACACGGAGGAGCGTCCTGGATATTTGTTGTTTTTACATCTCCCACATCCATTCCTACCCAGTTGAACAACAGCATCTCACTTTTCCTTTGGGGAACCGTCCCTTCCCTTCCTCTGCCCATGTGTTTGGGGACATGTGAGCCAGGACTGGCCAACAAGAATCCCTGTGGTTGGTTCAGGGATGGGCGCCTGACCAGAGCTGGCCAGTGCAGGTTTGCTCTGGGACTTCTGCTTGAGCTCGGGGTTTGCTGAGCTGACTGAGTGGCACTGCAGTGCCCGTGTCTGACTCCATGGAGGGAAAACGTGCCTGTGTATGAAACCCGCACAGAGAAAGCAGGGATGAGAGAAAGAGACAGGCCGGCTGCTGGTCTCTGAGCAACTTGTTCCAGGAATGCTTCTGGGTGAGCCAAAATGTCCCCTCTTTTGCTTAAGCTAGTTTGAGTTGGGTTTCTGGCCTTTACAACCACTATCCTGACGAACAGAAGGAGAATAATAATAATAGCAACAGCAACACTATCTATGAGCTCTTTTTCAATATCAGGCACCAAAGTGGGGGGCAGTGGGAGTTGTCTGTCAGCAGCTGGCATTGGCATTGTTTAGATTTGCTGGCACAAAATGATAAAATAATGTCGACAGACTTTTAGCAGTCCTTCTTACTACTTTTAAATTCTCTACGGACAATGCACCCCTGCCATAGGCATGGAGATAGGCTCTTCCTCCTCCCTTCTAGGAAGGGCTTGCTGTGCAGCTGCAGGGAGAGTGGCTGGCTGGCTGTCAGCTCCTCTTGGATCTGCCGTAGCTGCAGAGACGCCAGGCTGCCCCTCCCAGGGGGACTGAGTATGGCAGGGCTAGAAAGTCTGGCCATTGGGTAGAAAGCCCAGTGGGGGGCAACTCTGGCTGGCAGTTTTGTCTCCAGAGGCTGCCCCCGTGGAGTTGGCCAAGGCCTCGGGCCTCTACTGATGGTTCCTTCTCCCCAGTCTGGCTCACTCCTTCCTTTCACTGATGTGGGTCCCTAAAAAATTATTGAGCCCCAAACCCTGTCTCAGCCTCTGCTTCCGGAGAACCTATTCCGTGACACAACCCCTTACTACTGGGGGTGGACAGCACCCTCCACCTCTCCCGCCCTGGCGTGCCGCTTCCAAACACTGTGCCGTGTTGGCCTCTCAACTTACTGTTATTTCTCCCAGGTTACAGATGAGGAAACTGAGACTCAGGAAGAGGAAGACTTGCCAAACAACTTGTCCACTGTGGTTAGAAAATGCTGACCCAGAACCTGGATCTGGACCACATTTATATTACTGTGTTTGCTGCTCTCCAGTCCTGGAACCAATCCCTTCTTTCAAGGTTTCGAGGAGTGTAGCATCCATTGGGGGAACATGTATGTGAAGGAGTGATCCAAACTTTATCACTTTTTAAAGTCTAGAACAGGTCCTGGAAGCATTTTCTGTAGAGGTAAGTAGGACGTATTTCAGGCTTTGAAGGCCATGTGACCTCTCCTGCAACTATTCAACTGTGCTGTTGTATTATATACATGAATTGATGTGGCTGTGTGCCAATAAAACTTTATTTACAAAAACAGGCAGGGGGATAAAAGAGACAGTGGTGCAAATTTGGACCAAAGGCTGTAGTCTGTCCACCCCTACCCTAGACAAACAGTAAAACAATAAATTAAGTCTTGGTTTGTAGCATTTGAATTTTGTGGTGTAAATACTCCCTATGGTCAATTTCAAGCTACCAATCAATGTGAGGTTACTGCACTTGGAATTGAGAATGGCAAGTGCAGTAGCATACAACACAGATATGATAGAAGCAGAGGTAATACTAAAACGTAGTGAACTAATTAGGAAGTGACGAGATTTGAGTATGTACTACCTTTGCTTTTGATACACTTTGTTTAGTTGTAAGCTTATATGTAATATTTTGGCTGCCTTTTAATTTAATCTTTAGTATAATTTAATTTTAAGTCATGCTGGTTTTTTTTTTTTGGTTTTTTTTTTTTAAATAACGGTTCTCAAACTTTCCAAAGAATTAGCAATGGGCTCTTCCGCGCTGGTAAGAGCTGCTCCGGTTGCCTGAGGTTTAGGGGGTGGGAGGACGCCATGGTTGGGGAATGGGCAGAGGAGAGCAGTGGCCATGGAGGCTGGGCAGCTATGGCATTGAGGCCCAGGGCACATCAAAGGGATTTTCTCTTTCCTTTCAGGCCAAACTACCATCACGTCAGTACCTTTATCACTTGCATAAGCCAAGGGGGAGGTTACTCAATATCAATCATTGATCCCTTCCAGAATGAACCTGTGTCCTCCCCATCCAAAGTCTCCAACCTTTCAAATATCTCCCATCTGTCAGGTCGGAGGACTGACTTTCATTCTTCTAACAGGGGAGTTAGCTTTGGCCTCCGATTTGCTGAACTGCCTTCAATTTATTGCTTAACCTCTCTGAACCTCCTTTTCCCATTTCTGAATATCAGGGAGAGCACTAAGAACTGAGTCTCTGTTATCTACAGGGATGAGTGACTATGTGTCCAATGCTTTGCATTTAACATAACAACCCTGCGAGGTAGGTATTATTATTATACCCATTTTACAGTTCAGGAAACCAAGGCTCAGAGAAGCCAAGTGGTTCATACTAGTAAGTGGTAGAGTTGAATTCATTCCCCCTTACTCCCAGGCCACGTTTCTCATATTGTCTCGTGTGTCTCACTGCCTTTGGAGACCCTCAGGATTTTTACAGGTGAAAGGGTCTGAGAGGCCATTATCTAGGGTCTTAAATCCCAAATGAACCAGAATCCAGGAGAGTGACATAGAAGAGATAAGAGCTGAGTAGGATTGTGAAGTTGCAAACTCACGCTTTGTCAATAAGAACAATGATTACTCAGCTTCAGCCAGTTGTTGCCTGTGGGCACTTGGGCCTAGTTTACTCAGATTTTGATTAAAAGAAGCTGGACATTTGAATTTTTATGTGAAATCCAAATTGACTTAAAACTTATATTGTTTTTCTCCATTTAGATGAAATATCCAGGATAGGTAAATCCATAGAAACAGAATGCAGGCTGGTGGGTGCCAGGAGCTGGGGGGGAGGGAGGATGGGGAGTGACTGCTAATGGGCACAGGGTTTCCTTCTGGGGTGACAAGAATGTTCTGGAACTAGATAGAAGTGATGGTTACACAACATTGTGAATGTATTAAATGCCGCTGAACTGTGCACTTAAAAAATGGTTATGTTGATGTTGCATGGATCTCATCTCAATTAAAAAAGTTGTATTGGTTCTAAAATTTTTTTACGATTTTGTACATTTTTTAATATTGGGAAATAGTGTTTTTACTGAAGATTAATAAACATGGAAAAGTGCAAAAATCGTACAGCGCTCTGAAATTTCACAAACTCAACACACCTGTTTAACCAGCTCATCTAGGTGTTTTATTCTTCTTTTCTTTTTAGGTGTTTCGTTCTTTATAACAGAATTAATACAAGTTAATCTAGGGGAAAAAAGAGAAAATACACATAGATTTTTAAAAAGGAGGAAAAAGAAAATGCAGAAAGTAAACACATCCGTAATCTTTCATCTGTAGGCAATCACCATGGACAATTTGGGCATATCCACCCAGACTATCTTCTAAAAATGTACAGGTATGACACTGTTCTGTAACATAATTTTTTTACCTATGCTTTGTAAATACTTTTCATGGTAATAAATACCTTTGTTCATCGTGTGTGTGTGTGTGTGTGTGTGTGTGTCCTTGAAAAACCATTGTAATTACTATAACCAACCCTTACAACCAAAGAATTAGAAACAGCATCTGCAATGATCTATCTCACTGGAAATGACAGTTTCATGCTCTTTGACAATGATTTTCTTTGTTAAATTACTCTGACTTCATATTAATGTCTTATTTTTTTCAATTGCTTTCTCCCTTGCCCTGCGCTCTGCCCAGGCACTAAATATTGACAGTCTCACGTGGACAACCCCCACCTTCTTCATCCTCTCGCTGTCATATAGAAGCATATATAGGCACATACATGGGGGAGCTGATTTTGTTGTATAAAATTAGGATCATACAGCATGTGGGTCTCTGCATCTTAATTTCCCCAGTGTCTAAATATTGGCGACTGTGCTGGATGGTCTATTTGCCCTTCCAAGTCTCTTCCTCCCTGTCTCCCTCTATGCCCCAAGCTCCTTTGCCCTCAGCCAGCCAGAGGCTGGGGCAGGAGGTGAGAGGAGGGAGAGGACAGCTATTTCCTGCCATGCTCCCCCTCTGCCAGATGTTTGGGCAGCAGCTGTGTTCCTCTGCTGAAGATCACACTCCTGTTGGGTGGCCACACCTTCTCTAGGTTCCAAAGCTACTCCCTTCCTTTGACCTTGTAAGTCTGGGGGTGGGATCTGACCCTCAGGGTGGCCGTCCCAGGTGGTTTTATCATCCCTTTAAATGCTCCCTTCACTTTGCCTTGACTCTGTAAATAGCCCTTTCATTAAATGCCCCTTAAATGTTCTGAGTGTGCCAGCTGTTTTGTGAGGAGGCCCTGAACTGATTCAGCAACTAATTTAAAATTCTTAAAAATTCTTAGCCAACTCACACAATCCTGCCACCAATTTGGACGTTGGTTTATAGCTGCGGGAATGGAGGGTAATTGACTTGGCAGTCTGCCTGACTCCGAGGCCAGGGTGGAGGGGAAATACGGAAAATTTGCTGAGTCCTGAAGGCAGGCAATATGAATTATGACCGACCAGGTCTTCCTAGGGTACCTCTAGGTTCCTGGCTCTATTTCCCAATTCTGGATCTCTTGGTTCTGAAATGGAAATGAGCACAATATGGGCGTTTGGAAGAAGCAAACAATTTAAGTTCTCTGAAACCTTAAACAAAGGCTTTCTAAAACAAAGGCTTTGCTGGCTATCTGTGCAAGTAAGATGAACCAGAACAACTGGAATGGGGAAATAGCCTGTTCCCTTAGACTCCTCTGGTAAACATTCACTCAGTCAAACATTTGAAGGTAAACAAGCCTCAACCAACATCCTTTGTCCTCAGTGCTTAGACACAGATAAACATGCGTTGATAATAACAGGTGGAAAGTGCTGTAAACAGCCTAGCTTTGGGGAGGGTTGGAGAATGATTCCCCAGGGGAGGTAATATGTGAGCTGGATCCTGAAGGAGGAGCTGAAATCACTGTGGCCTGGGGCGGCCTGGTGGCCCAGTTGGTTAGAGCCCCAGCTCTTGACAACAAGGTTGCCGGTTCTATTCCCTCATGGGATGATGGGCTGCGTCCCCTACAGCTTAAAGATTGAAGACAGCTGCTGGACTTGGAGCTGAGCTGCACCCTCCACAACGAGATTGAAGGACAATTACTTGGAGCTGATGGGCCCTGGAGAAACACACTGTCCCCCAATATTACCCAAAAAAATTTAAAGGAAGAAAAAAGTTATCAGCCTGACTTGACCTGACCTGAGATGGTGCCCTAGAGAAGGGATGAGCAGGTGCCCGACCCTGTGCCAAGAGAGATGGAGCAATACATGTACCAGAAAGTGTGGCTGGAACATAAGTTGTCTATGTGTGGTGGAGGGTGTGTGTGTGTGTGGGTTCAAAAGACAAGTGGGGATTAGAAGAGTCTTGAAAGACAAGAGAAGGGTGCTGGAAAGCCACCGAAAGCTTTTAAATAGCAGAGTGACAATGTCACACTTTGGGTAGGTTATTTTGGGTGCTGTATGGAGAATGGATGAAAGGGGCAACCTAGAAGCTGAGACAGTTCATAGGCCACTGCAATCAGGAAAAATATTGGGGTGGTAGGAGAATAGAGGTGAAGGTGATGGATGAGAGCTATGAATGCAGGAGCAGAAACAGAATCTAGGTTTATGATAATCATAACAATATTGACAATAATAACATAATATAGTGATTTAAACAATAGGTGTGGTTTCAAGACTGCATAGGTGAGAATCTTCTCCCCTCCCTTTTATTTGGAAAAATGTCAAACCTCAGAAGAGTTGCAAGATTGTTTCCATGAACATCCATATACCCTTCACCTAGGTTTACCTATTGTTACATTTTGCCCCTCTCTTTCTCTCTCTCTCTCTTTCTCTCCCCCCTTTCTCTCTCTCTCTCTCTGTAGCTTTTTTTCCTGAACCACTTGCAAATTGCAGAAATTATGACACTACACCTCTAGATATTTTAGCATTCATCTCCTTTGAATAAGGAGAGTCTCTTATATAATTACAATACCATTTTCTTACTGAGAGAATTTAATAGTGATACACTATAATACTAAGTCCATATCAAATTATCAAATTTCACTAATTATCCCAATAATGTCTTTTAAAATTGCTGCTTTTTAATGAAAAAAAAATCTAATATCTAATCAAAGATCATGCATTGTACTTAGTTATTGTGTGTCTCTCTTTTTTCCCTTTTTTTGGGGGTGGGGTCAACGTTAGAAATGTTAGTTTATTTAAAAAAGATAATTGAACAAAATATAGGAGTCCTAGTGTAATTGGTTCTACTTTTTTTCTTTCTAAAGATGATTTTTGTAACTTTCTATTTTGAAATTATTTCAAACTCACAGGAAAGTTGCAAAGATGGTACAGAGAATGTTCACATATATTGTTCATGTAGGTTTCACCTAGAATCAGCAATTATTTTCACTTTGCCACATTTGCCTCATCATTCTCTTGTCTACAAATATAAATTCGTATTTTTTTATGAACCATTTGAAAATAAGTTGGCTCTCTTTCCCCTCGATACTACAGGTTGCTTTTTCTAGGGACAGTGTCTTGTATAACCACAGTGTCAGCATCAAAATTAGGAAATGTAACATTGATACTCTACCAGCCAATTCAAATCTCCCCAATTGTCTCAAGAATGTCTTTTATGGCTTTTATTATTTTTTTGGGGGGGGACCTAGGATCCAAACAAAGAGCACACATTGCATTTCCCTGCATCTCTTCAATCTTTAATCCAGGCAATCACCTACCATGTGCATGTATTTCACAACACTGACCTTTTTGAAGAGTTCAAGCCAGTTGTTTTGAAGAATGTCCCTCAAATTAGGATTTGTTTTCCATCGTTGGATTCAGGGCAAACATGGTTGAATACTACATCAGTGATGTTGTGTCCTTTTCAGTGCAAAACATTAGGGGCGCATATTAAGATATTAAGTTTCATCATTTGATTTTAAGCGGGGTTGAAATTTGGGCTGCTTATTTTGCTGGTTGGGCAAGTTGGTTATTGAGATAGCTTTCTCAGCTGTCAAATGAGGGTAATATTGGTTTCAAGAACAGTGTCTTGCTGTTTTAAGTATTTGGTAAATTATTGGTATTACTATTACCGTTATCATCAATATTATTTTTAACCAAAATTTATAGAGACTTTAATTATGTGACAGGGACTGAGCCCAGCATTCAATTCTGTACCCCTCTAGCACCCAGGACAATGTGAGGCACAAAGGAAGCATTCAATAAATATTTGTTGGCAAAATGTCAGCTCTATGACATTGATTGCTATTGATATGGAACCAATTTACAGATGCGAAAACGGAGGCTCAGAGAAATGTAGTAATTTACCTAAGGTCACTACATTGCAGTAAGTAGATTTGAACTCAAGCTTGTAAGGTTTGTAAAACGGGGGATTCGGAATCTGAGTGTTTTGTAAACCCTCAGGGGCTCTGTCATGTGAAGAGCTGAGCTGGAGAGCCATGCATAGTGCTCTCGGACGGACATATGAGTAGTCGGCATTCAATACGTAAATGTTAGTTGCATGAATGAGGAAAGAAAATGAGTCAGCTAAGGAGTGATCATCCGCCCTGGTCAGGGCCAGCGCTTGGAGGGTACAGACAGGGAAGCCAATCCTCCGCATCCCGCCCCAGGTGGAGTCGCCACAGGACCACGTGTTCCAGCAGGGTGTGGCTTCCGGTGACACCGCCCCCACCGACGGAGCCACGCCCCTCACACTTCCCCGCGCTCGCGGCCGGCCGAGGTGTTTTGACCCGCGGGCGGAGCCGTAGCCAGTCTCCTCCCGCGTCTGCGACCGGGAAACCGGGTGTTCAGAATCCCCGGTGGAGGTCCACGATGTCGGAGAAGGAAGAGAAGCCGAGCGCAGGCTTTCCGCAGGCCGGCGCCGTGACAGTCAGCGACATCCAGGAGCTGATACGGCGCAAGGAGGAAATCGAAGCGCAGATCAAGGCCAATTATGACATTCTGGAGAGCGTGAGTGTGGGCTCCGGGTCCCCGGGCGGCGTGGGGCCACCCCAAGGGCTCCGGACTCGGCCCCCGACCCGGGGGGACTGGGAGGCCGGGGCGGCCTCCGCTTGAGCTCTCAGCTGTGGCTCTCGCCCTCCGTGGGAGGCCCTGGCGCCGCACCTGCGGCCTCTGTCGGCCTCGGGCAGTGAGGCAAACAACGTTGAGAACTAAGAACAACATTGATATTCGAGCGAAAGTTTATGGAGCCCTTACTATGTGCTGGGCCCTGTTTTACGTGATTTTCATTGGTGAGCTCATTTAATCGAAGCAGCAACCCTTTGAGGTGAGCTCTGTTATTGCCACCATTTAGGGATGAGGGAACAGGCGTCACTTAACTTAGACCTGCCGCCCGTCACAGAGCTAACAAGTTTGCAGAGGCTGGGTGATTGATAGTCTCCACCATCATCAGTCTTTGTTGAACCTTTACCTGATGGCCTGTGTCTACTAACCACTTTATGTCAGAGCTTTGTAAGCGTTAATGTGTATGTTAAAATTCAGATTCTCATGGTGGGCGGGGCACGCGTGAGCAGATGCTGTGTTTCTGGCGATGCTGATGCTACTGGTCAAAGGACTGAGCTTTGAGTGATAGGTAAGGCTCATTAGCCTTATTATATAAGGAGGAAACGAGGCTCAGAGTGGGGCAGACCCCTGCCTAGGGTTTTGTAGCTGTGAAGTGGCAGTGGTGGGGCTAGTTTCCAGGTCCGTCTGGCTCCCAAACTGATAATTTTTTTCAAGCCACCTAGTAGTGTAAAACCACAAGTCAATTTGCAGAGAAGGGGTAAATTAGTTACATCCTATGTAAGGGCGGATGGAATGCATTTTAGTGGTGGGAGTAAGATAAACTAGCATATGGAGGCCAGGGTACCATTTTACTGAGTGCTGACTATATGACTGATGGGTGCTGGTTAATGAAGGGGAAGTCACTTGCTCAAAGTCACAAAGTGGGGTATAGATCTCAGGCCTGCTGAATCCAGAACCGGTGCTTTCAAACATGCCAGCAATTGTTTTTTAAGTTTTATTGGGGAATATTGGGGAACAGTGTGTTTTTCCAGGACCCATCAGCTCCAAGTCAAGTCTTAGTTTTTTTTCAGTCTAGTTGTAGAGGGTGCAGCTCACTGGCCCATGTGGGAATCGAACCGGCGACCTTGCTGTTAGGAGCACTTCGCTCTAACCTACTGGGCCAACGGGCCGCCCCCCAGCAATTTCTTAAACTTCAGTTACTTTGTACCTAAACAGGACGCTGTATCCATATACTTCCTGTATTGTCATTCCCTTTATGTTTTTCTTTAAATTGACTCACTTTTTTACTTAAATAAATTTATTTGAAAAGGAAATTTTATAATTCTACAGCATGTGAAAAAATGAGACTCTTTTCCCTTAAATGTAAGGTATAAAAATGCATAACAAGGTGATCCATCCAAATGTCCATCAACTGATGAATAGATAAATAAAATGTGGTCTGTCCATACAATGGGATATTATTCAATAAAAGGAATGAAGTGCTGACACGCTACAACATACATGAAGCTTGAAAACATGGTGCTATAGAGTTCATTACAAAAGACCACATATTTTATGATTCCATTTATATGACATATTCAGAATATAGGCAAATCTGTAGACAGAAAGTAGCGTAGTGGTTGCTGGGGCTGAGGGGAGGGAGTTTTTGCTAATTGGGTCCGCTAATGGGTCCAGTGATTGCTAATGGGTCCGGAGTTTCTTTTGTGCACCATGCTCTGACTTACGTAGGAAAAGACTTTAAAATGCTCAAATGAACGTATTGTTTCAAATAGGGAATACATTCTCATGGTCAGAATTCAAAGTCTAGCCGGTTAGCTCAGTTGGTTAGAGCACGGTGCTCTTAACAAGGTTGTGGGTTCGATCCCCATATGGACCACTGTGAGCTGCGCCCTCCACAACTAGCTTGAAACAACTACTTGACTTGGAGCTGATGGGTCCTGGAAAACCACACTTAAAAATAAATAAAAGTTTAAAAAAATTCAAAGTCTACTAAGGGATGTAAAAAGAAAAGTCTGTCTCCCTGTCCTCTGCGCTCCCCGCCCCTCCCCCACCCCATTCCTCTACCCAGGTGGGTGATATCAGTGTATCCTCCCTGGGGTGAAAGCCCCTTTGAGAGCCCTTTTTATATTCAGAGGAACCAAAGTCCTGCCACAGCAGGGTGCTTTTAGGGATTTTCACAGCCCTCCAGCTTCCAAGGTCACCAGCCAGGTGTCAGCTGCCTGTAGGAAGGAGGGTTTGGAGGAGTCCAAGGGGCCGCTGGCCTTGGGGTTGTTGCTCAAAGAAGCCTTTGGTTTTATTGGCACAGTTCTAACTTCAAAAAAAGGAGAATGATTCATGCATTACTTGTGTTATTAAAAGTTAACATATAGTGCCCCCCTCAGAGGGTGTTTGTGAGAGGATGTGGGCAAAGAACCTGGTCTGTGCTAAGTGGTCAATATATGGCAGCTTTCGTCACTGTCCCCTTTGTTAGGATTGCGAAGGAAAAGAGGCTGGGGAAAGAGGTCTTGAGGACTTCATACCTGTGCAGTCTTTTTAACCACTTTCCTTCCCTCCAGCAAAAAGATATTGGGATGAACCAGCCGCTGGTGGACTGCGAGGGCTACCCCCGCTCCGACGTGGACCTGTACCAAGTCCGGACTGCCAGGCACAACATCGTCTGTGAGTGACCCTCAGGGGATATCTCCCACCTCGCAGGAGAGGACATTAAGGCACAGAAATGAAATCACCACTCTTCCATGTTATCTGCTTCCCTGTCTTCTGCCTGGATGGGATTATCTCGTTCCATATATATGGTTTCATTGGTCATTTTGTTTTTAAGAACTTTACTTCATTGTGGAAACTTTATTGAAATAATCGTAGAAGCCCAAGTCAAATATTGTTTACCATTCTAATCAGATCAATTCTGTGATAGGAAATATGTTTAGCTGTTAATGATAGTGACAGACAGGAACAGAGGGAGAGTAGAGGTTGGGTCTTGTATTAGTTTTCTGTTTCTGCTGTAACAAGTGACCACAAACTTAGTGGCTTACAATGTCACACATTTGTTACCTTACAGTTCTGGAGGTGAGACATCCAAGTGGGTCTCGCAGGGCTTAGATCAAGGTGTCAGGCAGGGCTGTGTTCCTTCTGGAGGTTCTAGGGGACAGCCTGTTCCCTTGCTTTTAGAGGCTGCCCACATTCCTGGGCTCATGGCCCCTTCCATCTTCAAAGCCAGCAATTGCATCTCTCCAACCTCTGATTCTGTCATCACATCTCTTTCTCTCACCCTCTGCCTCCCTCTTTCCCTTATAAAGACCCTTGTGATTGCATTGGGCCCACCCCCTGGGTAATCCAGGGTACTCTCTCTGGCTCAGGGGCCTGAACTTAATTGCATCTACAAAGTCCCCTTTGCCATGTAAAGTAACACAGTCACAGGTTCTGGGGTTCAGGACATCTTTGTGGGGCCACTGTTCACCTTGCCACAGGGAGCCAACCAGCAGTCCCCCACCAAGTCATATTAGAAGGGAATTTATCGTCTACATTTTCCACTTAATGACTTCTGTTACCTCTTTGAATCTTGACTCCATCTGCAGCATGTTTTGGTACAAGGTCGTGCTTCTCAATGAGGGTGCAAGTACCCTCGGGTGGGATACAGCTTAAGATGCCAAAAGTTCCTTAAGAGCCACAGTATGATCATAGGACTTCTTAGAGCATGACTTTTCCTTGAAGATTTGGGGAAAAGAAGCATGCCATTTTCACATTAAAACAAATAGGAAGATACAGAGTAAGGAAAAACCATTTTAAGATGATCAGACTGGAGGGAACTTTGGGGCTTTTGGCTTAAACCTTAGACGCTGCAGGGATGCAGCCCCTTTGGCTTGGCTAGTTTGGAGGGTTCTGGAGAACATTTGAGAGGCTCTAGCTCACAGTGTGAGGGAGGGTACGACTTGTTTTTTTCCAAATGGTTAGCTTGAGGTCCCAACACCATTTATTATTATTATTTTTTTAACTTAAAAATTTTTTTTTGAGGTTTGGGTTATTTTTAATTTCTTATTTTATCTTATTTATTTGTTAATTTATTTTTTTTTTACATTGGGGAATATTGGGGAACATTGTGTTTTTCCAGGACCCATCAATCAGTTCCATGTCAAGTCATTGTTCTGGTTTTTTTTTCAATCTAATTGTGGTTGGCGCAGCTCACTGGACCATATGGGAATCAAACTGGCGACCTTGGTGTTATGAGCACTGTGCTCTAACTACTGAGCAACCGGCCGCCCCTAAATTTTTAAAATTAAATTTATTGGAGTAACATTGGTTCATAACATATAAGTTTCAGGTGTACAATTTTATAATACAATACCTGTACACTCCATTGTGTGCTCACTGCCCAAAGTCTTGTCTCCTTCCGTCACCATATATTTGTCCCCCTTTACCCTCTTCGTTCTCTCCCCACACCCTCTTCCCCTCTGGTAACCGCCATTCTGTTGTCTGTGTTTATGAGTTTGTTTTATTTGTTCTTTTCTTGCTTTCTGTTTTGTATCCCACATATGAGTGAAATCATACAGTTCTTGTCCGCTTCCGTCTGGCTTATTTCACTTAGCATCGTGCTCTCCAGGTCCATCCACGTCTAACATCATGTGTTGAATAGTCCGTTCTTTCTCCATTCATTTGAAACACTACCAGTATTACATATTGAATCTTTCGACATGCTTACATCTTTCTGGGCTTTTGGCCCTGTTCTGTTCACTCTAACTTTGGGTGCTAATATTGCACTGTCTTATGACTTTAATATACTTAAGAATCTGGCTGAGCAATTCCTTCTTATAGGTCTTCTTTTGAAAAACTATTCTCACAAGTTTATTTCATTTTTAAAGCTAGACTTTATTTTTTAGAACAGTTTTAGATTTGCAGTAAAATGGGAAAAATAATACAGAGGTCCCATATACTCTATACCCAGTCCTTCCTATTTTTAATATCTTATATTTAGTATACTGCATTTATTACAGTTGTAAGTTTGATTTTGAAATATGCCTCGGAAACTTCTTCTTCTTTTTTTTTTTTTTTTTAGATTTTTATTGGGGAAGGGGAACAGGACTTTATTGGGGAACAGTGTGTACTTCCAGGACTTTTTTCCAAGTCAAGTTGTTGTCCTTTCAATCTTAGTTGTAGAGGGCGCAGCTCAGCTCCAGGTCCAGTTGCCATTGCTAGTTGCAGGAGGCACAGCCATCCCTTGTGGGAGTTGAGGAGTTGAACCTGCAACCTTGTGGTTGAGAGGACGCGCTCCAACCAACTGAGCCATCCGGGAGGCAGCTCAGCTCAAGGTGCCGTGTTCAATCTTTAGTTGCAGGGGGCGGAGCCCACCATCCCTTGCGGGACTCGAGGAGTTGAACCGGCAACCTTGTGGTTGAGAGCCCACTGGCCCATGTGGGAATCAAACTGGCAGCCTTTGGAGTTAGGAGCACGGAGCTCCAACCGCCTGAACCACCGGGCCGGCCCTCGGAAACATTTTGTCCAGGAAAAGTTTTTTTTTGTATTCTGATTTGAACTGCAACATATTGTAAATAAAGTCGTTTCATTTTCCAAAGCTGTAGGTCGAGTCCAGGCATTTTGAAGGTTCTGGGGCTCCTCATGGAGCTTATCACCCTGGGAGAGGGGGTTCTTTTCCAGTCAGAGAGTGACCGTATGTTACGCACTGATACCACTTTAAGTCTTCTTGCGCTGGTATATGTCTCCATTTACTCAAACCTGGGTTCTTTTCTCTCGTCTGCTCCTGTGGGTTGAGTACTGGAGTCCCATTATGCCTGAGGGCCTCACCTGTGCTCCAAAGTGCTGGGGGCAGTGGAACCAGGTCAGGTAGCCATGCATGCCCATGGTGGAAGGCACCTGGAAAGTGTGAAAGTCTGGGACCCACGGATGCTAGTTATGGGTTGGCGGGCACTGCTGGTCAGCTCAGGCCTCTGAAAGTCGTCAAGGGAACTGGAATCCACAGCAGTACAGGAAGTGGCTTTAGGTGGAAAGAAATCATCAAAATGCCAACCACTGCTGGACCGGCCTGCAGAGAGGACTTATTTGACTGGACAGTGGTTCACAGCATTTTGAATTAGCCATCAATTCTGAAAAACTCAAGGATTTCACCCCCAAACTCCTAATGTCCAGCCTTTTCCTTGTTACTTCTCCGAGACTGAACGTCCCCAGCCGTGTATGAGTAGATGCAGGCATCATTTTTACCCCTGGAGGCATTCAGAGAAAAGTGCAACCTTGCCCGTTTCATTCATTCGTGTGACTCCCACACTTGCCCCTTGTGCGCATCGGAGCTTGTGGCCATGGAACGTTCCTTACTTCTGCTCGCCCTTCAGGTCTCAGCTGAAACGGTGCTGCCTTCGGGAAGCCTTCCCTGATCTCCTAGACGAGCAAGATGAGGTCCCCTGGCAGGCTCGGCCCTCGTTGCAGTCCTCAGCTGTAATTATGGGAATTCCTTGTTCCCTGGCTCTTTTCCTTGCTAGACATGAGCCTTATGGAGGTAGCTCCTCTGTGGTGCCCACACATTGGTCCTCAGCCTCCAGCTGCACGTCTGGCACACAGTCAGCACTCGTTAAATATTCAGTGAATGAGTGGGAGTCCCGTGTCCTCGGCCGTCTGCCTGGCCCTGATACGCTCTTCTCCTTCCAGGCTTGCAGAACGATCACAAGGCAGTGATGAAGCAGGTGGAGGACGCCCTGCACCAGCTGCATGCTCGCGACAAGGAGAAGCAGGCCCGGGACATGGCTGAGGCCCACGAAGAGGCTGTGAGCTGCAACCTGGGCCAGAGCCAGGCCCTCGCCCCACCTCAGGCCTTCGCCAAAGTGAACAGCATCAGCCCTGGCTCCCCCGCCAGCCTCGCGGTGAGCCAGGGCCCAGCCACCGAAATTTGCACCCAGAGGGCGCTGTAGGTCAGGCAGCTTAGGGTGGCGGTGCAGTGGGGAGGACCCTGGAAAGACAGCCCCACGCTGTCTCCATGCTGCGCTTGACTTCACTTACTCATTCAGCAAACACCAAGGCCTGCTGGAGGCCCAGCCCCGTGCCAGGGCCAGGGTTTCGGAAAGGCCCCTGCTGCACATCAAATTGGTCAGGGAGAGGCCTGGACACAAGGTAGGAGGTGACAAATGTCCCA
Source organism: Rhinolophus sinicus (assembly GCF_036562045.2). Classification (NCBI taxonomy): domain Eukaryota; kingdom Metazoa; phylum Chordata; class Mammalia; order Chiroptera; family Rhinolophidae; genus Rhinolophus; species Rhinolophus sinicus. The sequence continues at coordinate 34,203,517 of NC_133765.1, forward strand.
AGAGAGGGAAAGAGGGTCTCTTCCGGAGGCCCATTTTAGCCGGGCACTGAGTAATAGACAACAGCTGCCATTTACTAAACCCTTGCTCTCCACCAAGTGTCCTGCCAAATGAGTTCTACATCTTGCCCGGTGTATTTTAAGAAGTTTTAAACAGCTTTATTGAGATATAATTCACATACCGTAAAATTTACCCATTTAAAATACACAATTCTGTGGCTTTTAGTGTTTTCACAGAGTTGTGCCTCCATCACCACAGTCAATTTAAGAGCATTTTCATCATCCTAAAAAGAAACCCTTTACCGATTAGTCATTCCCCCCAGCCCCCACCTCCCCCAGCACCAACCAATGTGCTTTCTGTCTCTGAATTGCCTATTGGGACATTTCACATGTGTGGAATCATACAATATGTGGTCCTTTATGTCTGGCTTCTTCCACTTGGCATCGTGTTTTCAAGGTTCAACCATGTGGGAGCATGTGTGTCTATTTTCATTCCTTTTTTTTTTATCTGAGTAATAATCCATTGATGGATAGACCATCTTTTATGTATCCATCAGTTAATGGACATTTTGGTTTCCACTTTTTGGCTATTATGAATGATGCTACTGTGAACGTCATGTACAAGTAGTGATGTGGGTGTGCATTTAATATTTAATCCCTTGGCCACCTTCTGCGGTAGGGACTACCTTTTACCCCATTTCACCCATGAAGACGGGCCTCAGAGACATGGCTGCTAAGAGGTAGAGCTGGGCCCTGCATTTAGGTCCCGCCAGTCCGATTTATGATCACAAGACTAAGTTAGACACAAGCTCTATGCTGTTCCCTGCTGAAGCCACAGCATGTAGCTCACTGCTGTCGTCTGCCCATGACAAAGGGATGAATGGATTGTGGTCTGTGTTCTTAGAACGAAAGGGTCTGCTTGTTTGGGGCTTCTAGGGCAAACTTGTGTACATTCTGATCCCTGGACGACATAGGCCCAGACTGGCCTGCCTGCCTCTTCTTGCCTTTGAACCTTCTTGCCCCTGAATGAGAGCAGCATTCGGCTTTTCCCCACATATCTCAAGGTACAACTGGGCAGACCTGGCCACCTTCTATTACATCTGCCCTGGGAAGATCCCCCCTGGAGGAGGTGGCCCAATTATCCACCACCCCTTCCTGGATGAGCTGTCTAAATCCCTGACCTCTGCGCCTGCCATTTTCCCTTGTAGAAAGCAAGCTCTTGACCTTGACATTAAATTGGGCATAGAAGGGTAAAGAACACCAGAAGCATATTTAATCTAGCCTGGTTTTTACTTCTCTCTGTAGGGTCTGCAAGTGGATGACGAGATTGTGGAGTTTGGCTCCGTAAACACCCAAAACTTCCAGTCACTACAAAACATTGGCAATGTGGTACAGCACAGCGAGGGGGTGAGTAGGGGGTTACGGACGTGACTCTAGAACTGTCAGGGCCAGGAAACGTTGACGGAGCCCTTGACTGCTGCCTTCAAAGTGCTGTTGCTCAGGCACAGTCCCCATTCATGGCCTCCGCACTTGCTGTTCCCTCTGCCTAGAATGCTTTTCCTCCCTTATGTCCCTCATCTCACTCCCTGACCTCCCTCATCTTGTACAAGTGACACCCTCTCAGTGAGGCCTTTCTAGCCACCCTATCTAAAATACCCCTCTCCTACTTCTGTCCCTGATTTATTTAACAGTGTTTCTTAGAGACCTTTGTACTGTGGCATATGCCTCACTTTTTCACTGCTGCATAGTACTCCACGATGTGAATGGACTGCAATTTGTCTGTCCATTGCCGTAGTGGTGGACGTATGGGTAATTTCCAATTTTACGGCAGTATGAACAGCCATGCATGCTTGTTCACGACTGTGCACACACATGGCATCTTGTTTTAATTTGTATTTTCCTGATTACCAGTGAGGTTGAGAATTATTTTTTTTATGTTTTCACTGATGTTTATGTTTTCAGTTCTGTGAATTGTTGGTTTATATTTTTTCCCATTTTTTTCTACTGGGTTATTTGTCCTATTTAAAAATCGATTTGTAGGAATTTGGTATATATTCTAGATATTAAACCCTTGCCTGTTTACATTCTGCATGATTCTCCTGGTTAGTGGCTTGTCTTTTAACTTTGTTTATGGTGCCTTCGATTATTTGAGAGGTTTTTTTTTTTTTTTTAATTAGACATCCATTTTGTTGAATTTATTTATATTACAGGGTTTTTCCCTGTCAAAACCACACCTAATGATTTAAATAAATATGGGGCAATACATGGTAACTCAGTACTCTTCAAACAGCAATGTATTAAAACTCGATTCGTGTGCACTTTGACAATTTCAGTCCTTAAAAACATAATAAGAGTTGGAATTCAAAATCAATTATAGCTTCCAACTTGGTGGCATAGTATGTCGTTAAATAACATTTCCACCTAATCATCTTATCTAATTTTTCAGTAATGTAACCTCAATAAAAGTTTTTTTGGCAAAGATTCATACATTGCGGGAGAAATATGGGGCTCAAAGTCCACGGAAATTATTTACTAAAGGTTTTGGTTCCCAAATGTTTCCTTCAGTTTAACCAATAATTCCGGGGTTTTCTTGTGCCCACTTGAGTCCTGCTTGATTGTGCGGGTCATCCAGATGTAACGCATCGGAAGGCAGGCGTCGGGCCTGTGTCCCTGCATCCCTGCTAGAAGACACCGCCATTTCCACAGTGACACCTTCATCACTGTACGTGTATGAAAGTTTAAAATTCTGATATTGTCAGAATTCACCAGTTGTTTGCTTTATGGCTTCTGCATCTGCTTAAAGAAGTTCTTCTAGTACTTTTATTTTTATTTATTTATTTTTTTAAAGATTTTATTGGGGGACAGTGTGTACTTCCAGGACTTTTTCCAAGTCAAGTTGTCCTTTCAATCTTAGTGTGAAGGGCGCAGTTCAGCTCCAGGTCCAGTTGCCATTGTTAGTTGCAGGGGGCACAGCCCACCATCCCTGTGGGAGTTGAACTGGCAACCTTGTGGTCGAGAGCATGCGCTCCAACCAACTGAGCCATCTGGCACTGGCCCACGTGGGAATCAAACCAGCAGCCTTCCGCGTTAGGAGCATAGAGCTCCAACTGCCTGAGCCACCGGGCCGGCCTGTTTTGTTTTTTGTTTTTCTTTATGCCATGACCTTGACATTAAATTGTTTACATTAAATTGGAGTTTATTTTTTACAACAGTTTTATGTGGTATGATTCACATACCGTACAGTTCACCCATTAAAGTGCGTAATTCAGTGGTTTTTAGTGTGTTCATAGAGTGTGCATCCGTCACCACAGTCAATTTTAGAACATTTTCATCACCCTGAAAAGAAGCCTCATACCCATTAGCAGTCATTCCCGATTCCCTCCATCCCACCAACCCCAGGGAAGCACTAAACTGCTTTCTGTCTCTATGGATTTGGTTATTCTGGACATTTCATATAAATGGGATGACCCGACAATATGTGGTATTTTGTGACTAACTTCTTGCACTTAGCATAATGTTTTCAAAATGCATCCATGTTGTGGCGTGTATCAGTGCTTTGCTCCTTTTTGTGGCTGAATAATATCCCGTTGTGTGGACAGACCACGTTTTACTTATCCCCTCATCAGTTGATGAACATTTAGGTTGTTTCTACCTTTTTGGTTATTATGAGTAGTACTGCTAGGAACATTCATGTACAATTTCTTGTGTGGACATTTGTTGTTACTTCTCTTGAGTATATTCCTCATCTGGAATTAATTTCTGAGAATGCTATGAGGTAGGGCACCAGACTTTCCCCCCCCCCCCAAGGATAGTTGTTGTCCCCCAACCATTTATTGAACAGTTAATACTTTACCCACCCAGTTGCCACCTCTGTGACATATCAAATTCCTGTATGTGGGATTCTTTATTCTGTTCCCTTGGTCTGTTTTTTCTGAACCTTTCTGGAACACACCTATTTGTTCTTCGTCTATGTCCCTTTATCCCTTTACCATAAAGGGTGTGTTATTTTTCTATTGGTGAGTTAAAAAAAAAAAAAATCACCCCCAAAATTATCAGCTTAAAACAACGAACATTTACATCTAATACTTTCTGAGGGTTGGGCATCCAGGAGTGTTTTGTAGCTGGGTGGTCCTGGCTTAGCGTCTCATGAGTTTGCCGTCAACATGTTGGCAGGGGCTCTAGTCATCTGGGGGCTTCACTGAGGTGAAAAAAATCTGCTTCCGAGATGCCTCACTCACGTGGCTGTTGGCAGGAGGCTTCACGTGCTCCTCACAGGGGCTGCTTGCTGCTCCCCCAACATGGCAGTGGGCTTTCTCCAGAGTGTTCAGAGGAGGCCACAGTGTGGTCTTTGCCCCAGTCTTTGAAGACGCCCGTTTTCACTTCCAGTTTATTCTGTTCTTTGAAGTGATTCATTAAGTTCAGCCTGTGCTCAAAGGGAGGTGAATTCACCTTTACCTCCCGAAGGAAGGACTATCAAAGAATTTATGGCCATATTCCAAAACCACCACACAGGGTTCCTATTGTCTCCTTGCTCAGCTAGCACTTGTCCAGTTTCTTTAAGCTTTTCATTGTGTTGCCATCTCTCATCTTTGCAGTCCCCTTTCCCACTTTGTTTATTTATCCTTGTGGTATCATGCCTTTGTTATCTTTTTACTGTTCCATCATCATTTTGGTAAGGTTTCTAGAGGTAGCGCAGATGTAAGTTCATTATGTTATGTCTACCCAAAGTCTCTCTCTAGTTTTCATTCTTTTTTTTCTCAGCCTTCCTAGTGTGTTATGGTTTATACATGTCTCTTATATATCTTGAGTCACATATTTTAAACTTTGCAGTTGTTGCAGCTCACTGTTGCTGGTTTGTTTTGTAAATAGGTCCTTTTTTTTTTCTGTAGGAGGTAATACATACACATGGTAAAAACAGAACCAAAGGCCATAGAATGAGAAATCTCTCTCTCCTTCGAGTCCATGTTTTCTCCTTCAGAAATGGCTGCTTGGCAGCTGTGTGGCCACACCAGCGTATATACCGTGTTTCCCCGAAAATAAGACCTAGCTGCACAATCAGCTCTAATGCATCTTTTGGAGCAAAAATTAATATAAGACCCAGTCTTATTTTACTATAATATAAGACTGGGTTTTATATAATATAATATATAATATAATCATACATATAATATAATATTGGGTCTTATATTAATTTTTGCTCCAAAAGATGCATTAGAGCTGATTGTCCAGCTAGGTCTTAGTTTCGGGGAAACAGTGTAGTGACTGGTGGTTTTTATTAAGGTGTCATTTATCTATAGCAAAATTTACCCTTCTCAGTGTATAGTACTGTGAATTTTGACAAACATATATAGACAGGTAACTGCTACCATAATGAAGATACAGAGCAGTTCCATCGTCCCCCCCAAAATAGCTTCATATCCTTTTGTGGTTAAGCCTTTCCCAGCCCCACTCCAGGACGACCACTCATCTGTGTGCCATCCCTATCGTTTCACCTTTTCCAGAATGTCATGTAAATGGGACCGCACAGTATTTATAGCCTTTGAAGTCTGGCTTCTTTCACTCCGCATTATACACCCGAGGTTCTTCCATGTTGGTGTGTGTATCCACTCCTTTTCATGGCTGAGTAGATGAATCCCAGATTGTTTATCCATTTACCAGTGAGGGACATTTAGGTTGTTTCCAGTTTTTGGTGATTACATAATAGCTACTGGGTTTTAATGTCTTTCTAGTTAAATATATTCTTAGGCTCCTTACAGGTCTATAAATCCTTTTTTACTGATTGGTATACTTGGCGTATAACATTAGTTATAATTGACATTAGTTATAAATAACATTAGTTATAATTAACATTAGTTTCAAGTGTATGACAAAATGACTTGATATTTGCATCTATTATGAAATGATCACCACAGTAAGTCTAGTTAACATCCATCACCATACATAGATGCAAAAATGTTTTTTCTTGTGATGAAAACTTTTAAGATTTACTCTTAGCAGCTTTCAAATATGCAGTACAGTATTATCTAGTGTACAGTGTGGTAACTATAGTTAATACTGTATAAATCAGTCTTTACTAAAGTAGTTATTAAGCATTTTTTAGCAACAGAAACTTTTCTTCAAATGAAATTTCCCTGGGGAATTCCAATATATCAACAGATAAAAGCTGAGCTGCGGGGAGGGCCTGGCGGGGCTGGGGGGGCTTCATCTCCTCAGGGCCCTGGGGCCTCCTGGAGCCAGAGCCCAGCTTGAGATTCAGCAGTCCAAGTTTCCATGATATGCTCTGTGAATTAAAAAAATAATGAAACAAAAACCCCCACAGCATTGTATTGTTAGACATTGAGGTAATTTCCAATTTTGTGGAAACCTGGACATTAACACTCTTGTAGACAAATCTGTTTCTTTAGATAACTTTCTAAAGGTGAGTTTCTGGATCAAATACATATATTTTCTTTTTTTTCAAATGCATGTATTTTCAAAGGGAAAATGTCTTAAAATTTAAAAAATAGTCTATTATAAAAATAATGCATATTTTATTCAGGTATGAAAAGGAATGGAGTACTGATACGCTATAATACAGGTGACCCTGGAAAGGATTTGTGCTAAGTGCAAGAAGCCAGACACAAAGGGCCACATATTTTAGAATTCCATTTATGTGAAATGTCCAGAATAGGAAAAGCAATCGAGACAGAAAGTAGATTAGTGGCAGCCAGGTGCTGGGGGAGGAGGGATGGGGAGTGACTGCTGATGGGGATGGGGTTTCTTTTTGTGTGATGAAAATGTTCCGGAATTAGATAGTGGTGATGGTTGTACAAATCTCTGAATATATAAAACCCACTGAATTGTATACTTTAAAATGATGAATTTTATTGTATGTTGATTATATCTCAATAGTAATGCATATTTAGTGTAAAAAAACTACAGTGTAAATTGTTCAAAGTAAGAATAAAAGTCCTGGATCTCCTTCCTGTAGTAGTAATACTTTCTCTGCTCTATGGGAGTCCTGGGCAAGATGCGGGTGCTATAATGGGGAGCAAAACAGATAAACAGAGGGTCCTTGCCTTGGAAGCACTTTGGTGGGGAGACAAGCACTAATCAAATAATCACAGATACATAATTAATTATACACTGTGATGAGTGTGAAGAAGGAAATGTTCAACGGAGCTAGGAGAGCAAATAGTGGCGTCCTGATTTACTTCAGAGTTGAAGGAGAATGTTCGTAGGATGTGACCCCTAAGTGTATACAAGTTTATCAAGGCGGGGAGACTGGCAAGGAGAGGGGCCTTCTGGCAGGTCATGGCCTGAGGTGGGAAGACCAAAGAAGGCTGGTTGGAACCTTTTTTCCTGAGGGGCAGTTGGGAGCCATGCACACTCCCAAGCTGGAGAGTAACATGTAAACAGCTCTGTGTCTTGAAAAAATTTCTTGGGTGCTAGGTAGAGAACTGATTGGAGGGCTGACAGTTTTAGCAGCCCAGTCAAACGATGATGGTAGCTTTGACGAACGGGCTGAGGGTGGAAGGCAGTGGGCAAGTCAGAGGGACATTTAGGATGTAAAATAGATAGTATGACAGCCTGTGTCAAGGACGACCTCTGTGTTTCTACTTGCCCAGGGCTATTTTTTCCAGAACTGGAAGCACATCAGTGTATCCCTCACACATTTTCTCAGTGTGGATGTATATGTCTATAGTGGTTGCTTTTTTAACAAAAAGACACAAACAAGACCCACTCTTCATACTTTTCTGGATTTTATCCCCACTTTGAATGGATTTCCCCATTGGTGTGCGTCTGTCTTCATGTTTCATTGCTTGGTTTGCTATCTATATGTAGCCAGCCCCCCCACCCCCCACTGGGCATTTCAGCTGTGTCCAATGTTTGGCCATTGAACAAAGGTGTAGTGAATATTTTTGTCTTAAGTGAAGGTTTTTGACAGAGAGATTTCTAGAAGTAGAATTACTGGGTCAAAGGCAATGTACATTTACACATTTTTTTTTTAAATAATTTTTATTTTTCAATTACACTTTACATACTACTCTACCATCTTGACTGGAAGCCCAACATTTACAGATTTGATAAACATTGTCAAGCTTCCTCCAGAAAACTTGCATTCACATTTTCTCAAGCAGTTTATGTGAGTGTTTATTTCTTGACCCCCCCACCCCCAGCTGTGTTATTGTCAGTCTTTGATTCTTTGACAATCTAGGTGAAAAATGGCGTTTTTTAATTTTTTTCATGCTTTTTTTTTTTTTTTTCAGATTCAGAGATTACATTGATAGATCTCTGATAACTTAGGAAAACTGTGGTAAAATGTACATAACAAAATTTACCAATTTAACCATTTTTAAGTATACGTTTCTCTGGCATTTAGTTCATTCACATTGTTCTACAACCATCTCCACTATCCAGCTCCAGAATTTTTTCGTCTTCCCAAACTGAAACTCTGTACTTAAACACTAACTCGCATTCACCTCTCGCCAAGCTTCTGGCAACCACTAATCTACTTTCTGTCTGTGAAGTTGCTCTAGGTACCCCCATCAGTGGAATCATACAATATTTGTCCTTTCGTGACTAGTGTATATCACGTTGCATAAGGTCTTTGTGGTCTAGCCATGTGGTCGCATGTGTCAGAATTTCCTTTTCAAGGCTGAATAATATTCTGTTGTATGGATAGACCACATTTTGTTTATCCATTCTGTTGATGGACACTTGGTTTGCTTCTACCCTTTAGCTACTGTGAATACTGCTGCAGTGAACGTGGGTGTGCAAATACCTGTTTGAGTCCCTACTTTCAGTTCTTTGGGTACATGCCCAGACATGTAATTGCAGGATTCTATGGCAATTCTATTTTCAATTTTTGGAGGAACTGCCATATTGTATTCCACAGCGGCTGTACCATTTTATAGTCACACCAACAGTGCACGAGGGTTCCAATTTCTCCACATCCTTGCCAACACTTACTGTTTTCTGATTTTCTGATAGTAGCCATCATAATGGATGTGTAGTGATACTTCATTGTGGTTTTGATTCGCATTTCCCTAATGATTAGTGATGTGGAGTGTCTTTTCATGAGCTTATTGGCTATTTGTTTCTCTTATTTGGAGAAATGTCTAAGTTCTTTGCTTCTTTTTTAACTGGGTTGTTAGTTGTTGAGTTTTGTAGGAGTTCTTTATTCTGTACATTAATCCCTTATCAGATGATTTGCAAATATTTTCTGCTGTTCTGTGGGTTGCTTTTTTCACTCTGTTGATAGTGTCCTTTGATGCACAAAAGTTTTAAATTTTGATGCATCTTGTTTTAACTCGTAATTTTCTTCGGTATCTATTCTACCTAGTTTAATTTGTTTTAATTCAAGTAATACACATGGTAAAAAATTAATGGTATAGAAAGATAGAAAAGTAAATGTTAAAAAAAAGAAAAAGTAGAAGTTATCTTCTCTTACTCCAAACTACTAGTCCTTCTCTCTCTTGGAAGTAACCACTGTTAACAGTTTTCTTGTTTATCTCCCCGAAAACTTTTTATGCACCAAGCCACACATATGTCATTTTAGAAAATATATTGTAATCAGTTTATACTTTGCTGGTTTTATTTTGTTTTTACTAAAACCGCTTCATTCACTATACTGTATTTGAACAAATACCTTATTTGAAGATATTTTGGATGTTTTCAGTATTTGAATTTATAAACAGTCCTGGAATGAACACTTACTTCATATATCATCTTGTACTTTTGCAAATTATATCTTGTATACACCATTGAAAGATTTTTTTTGCAGGGGACATGTTTCTGCAAGAGGATGGTACTGATTTGTAGCCCCACTGGCTGCCCCAAAAGTTCAATATCCACCACACTTATTTTAAGGGTTATGCTTAAAATAAGCATCCTTACCAATCTGATGGGCAAAAAACAGGATCTCAGCATTTTAGCATGAATCTCTTTGAATGATAAGGAAATTGAACATAAAATGAGATTGTTTTCCTTTCAGAAGCCCCTGAATGTGACAGTGATCCGCAGAGGGGAGAAACACCAGCTTAGACTTGTCCCAACACGCTGGGCGGGAAAAGGCCTGCTGGGGTGAAGTATCTGTTTCTGTTCATTCACACTGCAGTGTCAGTTGTGTGTTTGTTAGACATAAAGCTGCAGGGAGGAGGGAGGTCATTGGGAAATGATGGGAATCCCTAGCTTGCCCATAGAACTCATGATAAATCCTTGTGGCGGGAATGAAATTGCAGGTATGGAGGTGGAGGGAGCCCTGGTCTCTGGTTCTTTCATTAACTGGGCATTTGCTTTAAAAGAAGGAAAGAATGGGGGTAAAAAGCTCAGAAGGGCTCACCTTCTGATCTTCCTGAATGACGTCACCAAACTTAAGCCGATCCTTTTCTTTTTTTCTTCCAGCTGCAACATTATTCCTTTGCAAAGATGATTGTCCCTGAGGAACAGGAACAGGAGAGCATCTTCCCCTGCCTTGGACTTGGGTCTAGTGGGGTTTCCTCCTCCTCTCCCTGAAGCTTAAGGACCTGGAAGAGTCTGGAAGCTGAACTTCTAGATGATGGAAATGCTGTGGCCTCCCAGTGTAATCTCTTGGGATTTAAGGCACTGTTAAAAACTTGATCGGTGTTTAGCATCTTTTGCAGATTAGGCCATGGCCTTATATGGGAATCCTCTGATTGTGGGCAAGTGGGCCGGAGTTATTCTGGGAGGTGCTGTTGTGACTTTATTCTTTTAGGAGTTATTTCCCCCAAATAAACACAGGTTTATAATGCTGATAGGACCATGTTATCACCCCAACTGAATTTCATATGAACATCTCAGACCAGGAGTTAGAACACCCTTACAGAAAGTTGGGTTGAACAAACCAACAATTGTGCCAAAGTCCAATTTGACCAACAGCATTTTAGGAATATCATCTTTTAGTGAATGGGGTTTCCAGACACTCTGGCTGCCCCAACATCATCTGCACTACGGCATTGCTGCTCTGGATACAGAAATTGCATCCTCAGCAGTTGGACTTCCAGGGCCAGAATTACTCCCTATAGGAATAGGGAAACCCAAGCAGCTCAGCGAGGTGTCAGCTTTTTTTACATAACCCATTAACAGGCAACAAGCTCTCTTCACTTCTAGAATAAAAAAGTCTGCAAATTAGCTTCTAATTTGACTTTTTTATAATTGAATCTCCTTGTCAGGCCCTCAGATCAGCACTATTTTGTAACTAGTTCGTGCAGACCACTCTCTCTTTCAGAGACCTGGCACCTTCTGCGGAGGCATGCCTGTGTGTGTTCCTTGGGACTGGATTTCTTTGGGGTGACTACACATACTCGCTTGTCCTGAAGAGTCGGTATTGGGGTGTGCTTCCAGCCATGGGTTCTCACGCTCAGCTGGAACGCCTTCCTGTGAGTGTGCTCCCCAGACGGTCATATATCCACATCTGTCCTCCACATGCTGTGTTTACTAATGTTTGCTGTTTAAATTGTGTTCTAATTCCAAGTATTTTCCAATCTCTTTTTATAAGACTTAGATGATAATAAACACAGCTTGTCCCATCCAGTTTATCCCTTTTTTTTCCTTGAGATGTGTGCATGTGCATATTCATCAGTCAGCACTGGAGCACGGGGGTTAGAGAGAATCATACCCATTCTCTTAAACCAATAGCAGCAGTCTTCTGCATCAGTGCCTTTGGCTGGTTTCCTGCCGGTCTCCCTCCCTTTGGAAACCACAGGATGGCCAGTGTGCCCTCTTCTGCGAAGGTCAGTTTGAGGTAGAATGATCCTAATAGCCAAACTGGTTTTGCAGAAACGTTTTGTGATAAGTACAGCAAGATAATGTAACCTATATAATACTTCATCCCAGCTAGCTAAAATTCGCTGCACAACATGTAGTGCCCCGGTGAGAAGGTGTGGATAGATGTGTGCAGCATGTATGAGACCCGGAAATTTTGCTTTCTTTTGGCAAAGAGAATTTTATCAAAACGGTTCATACTTCTTCACTTAATCTTGTTAAGACTTCAGAAAGTCAAAATTGCTAGTATTGGCCACTGGAGCTTCTCAGGGGATGTCGCGCTTGGTTTAAAGTGGGTGGAAAGAAAGAGAAGGGTGAGATCAGGAAAGCCAATTTCGCCGCCAGAGTAGCCGCGGCGCCTCTCCCTTCCGGACCAGCAGGGGGCGCGCCGGCCCCGCTCGCTGCTGCTCTCTGGGCACGTGACTTCCGTCCAGTCCAGTCTCCGCTTTACGGTTTGTCGCCCGCAGCGGCAGCGGTTACCATGGGGACGGGCGGGTGGCAACCGTAACTAGGGAGTCCCTCGAAGAGAGCGGCAGCAGCTGGAGGCGGAGGGGTCCAGGCCGCAGAACGACCCTGACCTATAAGGACCTGGGTGGGCGCGCTCTGTGAGTTAGGGGCAAAGATCACGGGGTCCGGGAGGAGTGCCCAGCAAAGCCAGGGCCTGGTGCCTCCCGGGGGCCGCTTACTCCAGCCGGGCAGTCGGGGCCTGGGGCGGCCCCAGGGAGACCTGAGCTGGAGCAAAGGGCGCTGCCTGGTCTTTGTGCACTGCGCCGACCCGCACACCTGCCGCCGCTCCCCTAAAGCCCCTGCATCACGATTCACTGGCAAAGTTTGGCAGTCGGAGGAGGCTCCGTGCTAGCGGCTCTAGACTTGAAATCAGTTTTTGAGGTGGAAGAACTGAGTGTCAGAGAGATCTGCTTCTTCCTAGTTGTGTCATCTTGAAAAAGTCACTTCAACTCTCAGAGCCTCAAATTAAGTTTGCTTAAGGAATAAATAAGAGAATATGTTAAAAGGCTTTTAAACTTTTTAAACAATTGCTACCATTTCTCAAGCACTATACTGCAACGGTGTTGAGTATTTTACATCTGTCATCTCAAAATTTCAGGTTATCATTTCTATTTTGCCTGTGAGCAAATTTAGACTCTGAGGACTAAAGTGACTTGCCCAGCATCACAGAGCAGGTGAGCAGTGGACCTGGGATGCTAGGAGAGGCTGATTGCAAAGTCCAAGCTTTTAACCACTAAGCCACATTGCTTCTTCCCTTAGTCCAGTTAGAATCGTCGCTACTACCTGGGTTATACATTTTGCTGCCTGTGGGAATAGGAATATATTTTAAATAATTAAAGGGCTCTAAAGTTATTCCTAGAAAGATGAGAGGCCCTGGGATCAATTATGTTTTCAAGATTTGAGACAGGCTTTCTCAGGAGGATGACACTCTTTGTATTCCCGTGGAAAGGAACCAGAGGTGGTATTGCACAATTCATTGATAGGTTAATGCACCAAGGAATCAAAATGGGAAACAGAGGGCCCTGCTGACTATTATGGTCAAATTTCTCTAGAGGAAACTCAACAGAGAAGAATGTCAGATGCAGAGGAAAACCCCCTAGGAGAAACAGAAGAAGATGGAGAAACAGAAATGGAAGAAGAAGAAGATCCAAATTATTATGCAGAGGTAGAAAGTATGCAACAGGAACCAAACGAAGATGACACAGTAGCATGGAGAGACTCTCAGGAGGAGGGGGAGGAGAAAGAGAGGAAGGAGGAGCCTGTCAGAGAAGAAACAGTGGACAGGGCTGGAGCAGCACAGGAGGAAGTGGCTGCAGAAGTCCAAGAAGAAACCACAGTGAAGCCCCAAGACGTCACCGAAACCGTGGTCAGTTTGAAGAGACTTACGTTGACTGATCCCCAGTCAGTCATGTCAGAAACTTCTCCAGTAAGTAGTAATTGTCGTTCGTTCATTCATAATCATTAATTGAGTGCTTACTATATGCCAGGCTACGGGGATACAAAACCAAATAGGATGCAGTTCATTCTCTTAAGGAGTTCTAGGGTGTGCGGGGAGGCAGACCCATAACCGAACACTATAAAACAATATGCTAAGAGCAGAGATTGAGGGATGCATTGGAGATATTTTCAGGAAAGGACAACTTAACCCAGCTTGGAGGATGGTCAGGAAATCTTCCGGGTGGAGGTATGTACCAGAGCTGGCTTAAAGGGCTGGTGGGGATTAACTGGTGTGTACTTGCCTTAGAACAGTCAATGCGATAATAGTAATGTAAGCTTCCTAGAGACTCTCCCTGGCCCAAGGAAAAGTACCACTCTGTCACTGGTCAGTCGTTTGGAGACCACCAGTGACACTTAGAGGAATGATTTTACTATTGTGGGTCTGCTGCTAGTTGGCCAGGAATAAACCTGACACGCCCATGATTCATGTTATTTAAGTACAAAATGTCCCAGGCTCCTTTTTAAAACACTTCATAATTCCAGTCAGAGGCTAACTGGCAGATTAGGAAAAGATAGGAGAGAATGTAGCAGCATGTACTGTATTTGGAATCACAATCTCCTTTTATTTCTTTTTTAAGAAAACCCATGGTGGTGGTGAGTCAAAACATTCATTACTGTCAGAGCTGTCAAGCAGCCTGAGCTCACAATTAGAATTGCTTGATTTGGAGCTACCCAGTTCTAAGGAACAGCCGATGAGTTCCCCCGAATCGCAGTCCTCTGGCGAGCTCGGGGACGACACTGACCATGTGCCCCAAGATGAACTGGGACAAGAAAGGAGAGACTTGGAACCAGAAAAGGGGGAAACGAGACAAGAAAAAAGAGTATCCTACTTAACTGAGGAAAAAAAGGAAGGCCAGCCCGAAGCCGACATCCCAAAGGACTCACTGGTGTCTACCACCACCGAGGACATTTTGTTTCAAAAGGCTGAGAGTGCCAGCGTGTGCCCCTTGGTAAGTGTAACATGCTTTTGTATTTCCCCCAGCGCTTTGAGAGTATTGTGAAATGGGAATTTTGTGCATATGGGGAAAAATACCACCAAAAAGAGCCTTTTTAAACTAATAATAATAGACTTGTGTCTTTTAAAGTTCCGTTAAGAGCTCTGCCTGGACACAGGTGACAATACAGGCATGAGCGCTGCATCTGGGTCCAATGTGTTGCTCAGCAGGCAGGATATGCCGGATGTAGTTTGTGGGTTGCACAGGGTGCTGTTTTTTGTGGGAGACTCAAAATCCATCTCTCCCTCTCCCTCCCCTCCCCTCCTCGCATTCTGTTTCTCTCTCTCATTATAATACGCTTCCTCCATTCCACCAATTCCTTCCATTTCCCTCCTCACCTCTTCTGCCTTAACTGGCTTGATACCTTTACAGGCTCCCAAAACCCTTACTCGCTCCTAAAACTATCCATTCCCAGATGGACCAGAAAGTGAAAGGTATGGAAAAGTGAAGCCACTGAGAAAAGCACCAGGCAGTCCAGAGGCATCTGCCTTTGCTGCCACTGACAATATTCTAGGAGGCACCATCTGCGAGGAGTAAAAATATTATCATTTACCCAGGAAAGGAAGAGGAGGCTTCCCCCCCTTCTTCCTCCATCTGCTATTTGCTGAAGATTGTTTCCTAGGATTCATCTCCTTTTTTGTCTCCTTTTTTCCCTGTAGATTGGTGCTTTTGGAAGATCTGGACGTGACTGACTGTATATAAATTACTTAGTGTTGTTCCTAATACATACTGAGCGCTGGGCGATGTTAACTAGATGGTGGTGATGTTGATGGGAAAATGCCTACTGGGAAGTGCAAAGCAGGTAGATTTGGCTACTCTGAGCAGTGAAGTTACAGGTGAAAGCTTGCAATTGCTCAGCCCGAAAGAAAGAGTAGTTGAGTGTTAGAGCCCGCGAAGACTTTGTCTTGAGTAGCCAGCTAACAAGAAATCCGGGACTATCACTAATGAGAGCAAATGATCTTTGTGTCAAGGCCCCAGTTATCTGGACTTGACAAAAGCCGCTGCCCAGGTTTGGGTCCCCTGTTAGCCTTGCACTCACTGCAGAACCCAAACTTTCCTAGACTGTCTCCTTTTGCAAATGTGTGTAGCTCTTTGGAACACCTTTCTGTTCCCTTTCCTTTGCCTGTATTGTTTTTCTTTCTGTTAAAATTAATGTGTTATTTATAAAAAATTAAAGGCAAAGATTTCTCTTCATGCACTACCACCCCCACCCTAGTCCCTTTCTCTGTGCATGTACAAATGTGTTATCTGTGTGCTCGTGTGCACACACACCCCACACATTTAGTTTAGTTTTTTACCAGTGAGATATTATGCATTTCTGCAAAATATTTTCCCACTTAATATGTTTTGGAGGATCCACTTCCTCATTTTATCTTTTTTTTTTTTGTAAGAGCCATGGTTTTTTTTAAAATTTTATTGGGGAATATTGGGGAACAGTGTGTTTCTCCAGGTCCCATCAGCTCCAAGTCGTCCTTCAATCTAGTTGTGGAGGGCGCAGCTCAGCTCCAAGCTTGGAGCTCAGCTCCAAGTCCATTTTCAGTCTTTAGTTGCAGGGGGCACAGCTCACCATTCCATGTGGGAATTAATTGAACTGGCAACCTTGTTGTTGAGAGCTCGCGCTCTAAGCAATTGAGCCATCCAGCCGCGCCTCCAGAAGCTCAGCAACAGCCCATTGTCTTCAATCTAGTTGTGAAGGGTGCAGCTCACATGGCCCATGTGGGAATCAAACCGGCAACCCTGTTGTTCAGAGCTCGAGCTGTAACCAACTGAGCCATCCGGCCACCCCACTTCCTCATTTTAAATTCAGTGGTTTTCCTTATTGATGGCCATTTGTGTTGCTTCAAATTTCTTGTTCTCGGGCCGGCCCGTGGCTCAGGTGGTTAGAGCTCCATGCTCCTAATTCCGAAGGCTGCCGGTTCGATTCCCACATGGGCCAGTGGGCTCTCAACCACAAGGTTGCCAGTTCAACTCCTCGAGTCCCACAAGAGATGGTGGGCTCCGCCCCTGCAACTAAGATTGAACACGGCACCTTGAGCTGAGCTGCCGCAGAGCTCCCGGATGGCTCAGTTGGTTGGAGTGCGTCCTCTCAACCACAAGATTGCCTGTTAGACTCCCGCAAGGGATGGTGGGCTGTGCCCCCTGCAACTAGAAACGGCAACTGGACCTGGAGCTGAGCTGCACCCTCCACAACTAAGATTGAAAGGACAACAACTTGACTTGGAAAAAAGGCATGGAAGTACACACTGTTCCCCAGTAAAGTCCTGTTACCCTTCCCCAATAAAATCTTTAAAAAAAAAAAATTTCTTGTTCTCACCAAAGATGCTTCAGTGAGTGTGGTCCTCCATCTCTGTTTGTGTCTGCAGCATCCTACTTTTCCTTTGGGGTCCCCTGCCTTATCCCAAACGTCTGTAATAACTCACAGTGCTCATGGTAAATAAGCAGAAGCGTTGATACCATCTTCAGCCAAGAAATAAGATATCACACAAGGTCTGACAATTAAATTTGCGAACTTGTTGCACCGATGTTGCTACCTTTTTTGACCCCAGAGGGATTATTCATTATGAATTTGTACCAAGTGGACAAATAGTTAACCAAGTTTACTATTTGGAAGTGCTGAAAATGCTGCGTGAAAAAGTTAGACAACTTTTCGCCATCAATTCATGGCTCTTGCATCACGACGTTGCACCAGTCCAGACAGCACTGTCTGTGAGGGAGGTTTTAGCCAGTAAACAAATAACTGTTAGAACTCCCTCCCTACTCACCTGATCTGGCCCCCAATGACTTTTTTCTTTACTCGGAGACAAAGGAAAGACTGAAAGGAAGACATTTTGATGACATTTTCAGGACATCAAGGGTAATATGACAGCTCTGATGGCCTTTCCAGAAAGAGTTCCAAAATTGCTTTGAAGGGTGGACCAGGCGCTGGCGTCAGTGCACAGCTTCCCAAGGGGAGGACTTCGAAGGTGACCGTAGTGACATTCAGCAGTGGGGTATGTAGCACTTTTTCTAGGATGAGTTCGCGAACTTAATTGTCCAACCTTGTACATTTATGAGAAGAAATCGTATGACCATCAGATATAGTGAAATCTGCTTTTGATGACAAAGTTCTGTGTTCACCACGTTTTAGAAAAAGATTGATGTAAGAGGTGGCTTGCTCCATGGTCACTCACCGTGGATGTTAAAACGGGTGCAAAATGCAGTGACTGACACTGTACGATTTCAGTTCATGTGGTGGAACTTGAGGAAGGAAGTTCTGTTACGACTGAGGGAAGTCAGCCCAGTGTTGACCTTGGAAGAGTTGTTTTACCTGGAGACGGGAGTCGAGTTAGGAATGTTTTCTTTTTATAACTAACTTGTTAAATGGCGAAATAAATTTCCAGGATGGATAAAATGCTTTTAGGATTAGCAACTTTCCAAAAGAACAATCTCATTTGAAGAAATTGACTTTCAGGAACCAGCTGTATATTAAATAGTTCTGTTCCTAGAAGTTGCCGCTTGAGACAATTCAGATTCCATAATTCTACCACTCACACCCACACAGTAAAAGACCTACATGCAAATACAAATCATATTTATATTTATCTGAGCAGATGGAAACAGGAGAGAATGGGAAACGAAGGATGTAGGAGAAAATGGCCACATTGCCCTCCATCTCTGTCTTGGGAGAAATACATGGTATTTCCCTTTAACCTTATGAGTATTGTTCAGAGGAAACTCACCAGGATTTCGTTTCTATACTTCAATGTAACTCACTGGTTTTTAGTAACTGATCATTTAGCCATCACTTTAAGCACCGCCACATTTGGTTAATTGGCATCAGTTGATTTTTAAACTAGACTTTACTTTTTTGAGCAGTTTTAGGCTTATAGAAAAGTTGAACGAAAGTACTGAGAGTTCCCATATATTCCCTTGTGCGTCCTCTACCCCGACTTTCCCCTTCTTTTAATATCTTGCATTAGTGTGAGTCATTTGTTATAGTTGAGCCGAAATGCACACATTATTATTGACTGCAATCCATAGTCTGTCTGCCTTAGGGGCCCCTCTTGGTGTTGTACCTTCACTGGTCTCTGACAAACGTGTAATGGCATGTATCCAGCAGGGTAGTATCATACGGAACAGTGTCACTGCCTAAAACCCCTTGTGCTCCTCGTCTTCATCCCTCCCTCACCCCACGCTTCCCAGCCCCTGGTACCTGCTGATCTTTGTACTGTGTCCATAGTTGTGCCTTTTCCAGAATGTTATGTAGTTGGAATCAATACAGTATGTAGCCATGTCAGGCTGGCTTCTTTCGCTTAGCAATATGCATGTGAGGTTTCTCCATGTCTTTTCATGGCTCGCTAACTCATTTCTTTTTATTGCTGAATAATATTCCATTACATGAAGGTACCACTGTGTGTTTATCAGTAATTTTTGTAAAAGACTTTGAACCCCAAAATGTACATAAATTAACTGCTATTGATGAAAAGCAGTCGTCAGATTTATAGTACCTATAATTTTTCACTTCATAAAACTTTTATTTTGGATTTAGCCCTAGTCATATGGAATTCTTAATCCCGCTAAGGGAATTTTGTCTCATTACGCTTTATCCTTCTAGGGAAAATGGTGTGTAAGGACCAAACACCCAGGCTGAAGAATTGTCTTTCTTATAAAGTTACTTAGTGGCTTTATAATAACTTGTCCATTCTACGTACTTTCACGGAGTAAGTGGAATTTCACAACATCAGGTGTTCATACGTGTCTGGTACTGAGCTGGGTGTAGGTCCTGGGAAGTGGAGGAATAGTAGGTTGTTTCTATTTATTGAAGATTTTGTTTTATTTTTTAATGGAGATGTCATTCATATACCAGAAACTTCCCCCCCTTTGATTTTTTAAAAATTGTGATAAAATACACAACATAAAATTTACCATCTTAACTATTTTTAAGTGTAGTTCAGTAGAGTTAAATCCGTTCACATTGTCGTGCAACAGGTCCTCAGAACTCATCTTGCAAAACTGAAACTCTATAACCATTAGACAGCTCCCCATTCCACCACCCCAGTCCAGTCCCTGGCAGCCGCCTGCTTTCTGTCTCTCTGAATTTGACTACCTAGGTACCTCATATGAGTGGAGTCATACAGTATTGGTCCTTTTGTGACTGGTTTATGTCACTTACATAACATCGTCAGTGTTCATGCATGTTGTAGCATGTATCAGAATGGCCTTCCTTTGGAAGGCTGAATAATACCTTTTGTCTCTCCACTCATCTGCTGATGGACACTTGGGTTGCTTCTACCTTTTGGCCACCATGAAATCCGCTGCTATGAACATGGGTGTGCAGATATCTCTTTTGAGACCTTGCTTACAGTTTTTTTGGGTGTATGCCCAGAGGTATCATTGCTGGATCATATGGTAATTCTATTTTCAGTTTTTTGAGGCACTTTCATACTGTTTTTCATAGCAGCTGCACCATTCCCACCAAGAATGCACAAGGGTTTCAATTTCTCCACATCCTCCTAAAATTTACCCTTTTATCATGTACTGTTCATTGGTTTTTAGCACAGTCACAAGGTTTTGCAACCGTTGCTACCATCTAATTCCAGAACATTTGCATCACCCCCAAAAGAAACCTAGTACTCATTAGCAGTCACTCCCATCTCTGCGTCCCCCAGCCCCTGGCAATCACCCATCTATGGGTTTGTCTTTTCTGGACATTTCATACAGACGGGATCATACAACGAGTGGTCCTTTGTGTCTGGCTCCTTTCGCTTAGCAACCTGCTTTCAAAGGTCATCCATGCTGCTGCGGACTTTCTGAAAGTGATTTCTTTCTCTTCATTGGACTGGCGACCCAAACCCACGCTCCGAGAACTCATGCCAGGAGCGCCCGGTGTCGCAGCTCTGGCTGGGCACACTGTAATGTCCCTGCTCATCTTCCCTTTGCCTTCCAGACCATGACGTGGTCATTCGGATGGAACAGTTCTCTTCCTGTTTACTATATTCGAGACGCCAACCAGAGAGTTCTTCTGTATGCCAGTGCGCATACTGCGGTCATCTACGACGTTTTCAAGAACAGTCAGCACCATCTGCAGGTACGTGGGCTTTTCGAGGTCGTCTTTACGTAGCTCAAATACAGCATTTGGTTTTTTCGTCCCAGGGCTGACTGTCATGTTTTCCTACCTCTCTTCTGAGCCATAGCAAATCCTGTCTTCAGAAACTTGTTTTATTGTTCCTTGTCTCCCTGATTCTAATCCAGCACGGTAGTGTCATATGGAATAGTGTCGCTGCCTAAAAATTCCCTGTGCCCCACCTCTTCATCCCTCCCTTCCCCCACCCCCAGCAGTTGATTTTTACTTTTATATAGGTTGGTGCAAAAGTAATTGCAGTTTAAAAGGTTAAAAATAATTGCCTAAACCGCAGTTGCTTTTGCACCAACCTAATAGTGACCAGAATTTGAAACATCTGTATTTTTTACGTTTCTTAGGTTAGATCGGTGGGCAGAGCATAAGAGAGTGCTGTGTATGCTGGGACCTGGAGGATGAGAGTGAGCAAACCAGAGACAGTTTGGGGGATGAGCATTCTAGAGAGCTCCAGTCTTCAGCCTTGTGTGTGAGGCCCAGTGGGCCTGGTGCAGAGTGAGCGAGGGGAGACCAGGAAGGAGGAAACAGGGCCGCCTACTTCCCGGCAGGGAGTGCTACCATCTTGTGTGTGTTTCCAGAAGATTTCTCTGTTCTGTAGGAAAAGGATCCGAGTGAAAGCAGGGAGATGAGTGAAGAGGCTTTCTCTCCAGAGCTGTTCAGTGACCTGACGTGAACACTGTTTTAGGGAGATGAGGCTGGCAGGGAGGTTCAAGGGGACTGAGGAGGGAGGGGAACCCAGACATTTATTTTCCCCGTGGGCTCAGAGTCGTGTACAGACATAGACCGCTAAGAAGCCTCTGTTCTTGTGGGGAGGGTAGCTTATCCTTCAGGTGTTTTGAGGGAGAGAAAGTTTGAAAACCACTTGCTGTGGAGAAACCCCAGGCAAGGCTGGTGGGAGTGGAATTTTCAGCCAGACGAGCCTGCAAAGGGGCTCAGTTCTCTGTTTGAGGCCCCAGCCTCTCCTGCTGGAGCCAGGGAGGGGGCCACATCCTTGATGTTTCAAAGCATTTTCTCTCCATTGCTGTAGGGCCATCCTAATGTGATCTCCTGTTTCTGCATCAGCGAAGACAGACGGTGGATTGCCACGGCCGACAAAGGGCCCAACTGCCTGATAATTATATGGGACTCCTTCACAGGGTAGGCTCGGTGCAGTCACTTTTTCCCCCCCTATTTTTTGTAGAATATCTGCTGCTGTGACCAGTCAAACATTTTGAGCATGACTTTTTTTCATATGCAAAAATCTGATTAGTTGCTCCCCTGCTGACCACCTTTCAGGGGCTGCCCATTGCTACCTCAGCCTGTGTTTCAGGGAGCATGCACCTTCCATCATAGCTGTTTGAATATTTTCCCCAGAAAGCACAATTCTCTGTCTGCACGCCTAGCCGTCATCCATAGCTGGACCGTTTTCAGCTGCAAGTAATGGAATGTCCAGCTGACATACCAGCGGAAGTTATCATCTCTTGCAACAGATAGTTGGAAGGCAGGGAGGGTGGGTCCCTCAGCTGTGCCTCTTCTCTGGAGCTCCCCCTCCCGAGGCCTAGCCATTCCCCTTATAAATAGTGTTCATCCTTTGCTTTTTTCTGGTTTATAAAGCTGTCTTCCCAACTAGACTGGGAACAACTTGAGGGCAGCGATGGTTTTTTCTTTTTTTTTTTTTTAGTGGCAAAGTAAAGCCTATCTGTGGTTAATGATTCAAACAATATGTCAACATGAGTTTTGTGATACCGCAAATGATGACTTGGGGACCCAGAAAGGATTATTTGATTTTAGGATTAATATTCACTTTATTAAAGTGACAAATAAAAACCATAGTCTTCCTTGAGCGTTTTGTTCAACTTATAAAACTTATTCTATTTATAAATCCAGCATATTTTTGCAATCTCCTTTAAGGGGGCTTTAATCAATGTTTGGCTCCAGTCACAAATTTGGTTATTAATGCCTCTTAAACATTTTAAACGGCATTTAGAAATTGAACATACTTGGTTTCCTCTTTAAGTTCTTTAGTAGTCTGATTAAAAAATAAATCCTTCACCGGTTCTTAAGTAATTCTTGTAAATCTAATAAATTAGACAGAAGTATGGCAAATCTTCAGTTCTCTTAAGCATTCTAATATTGTTTATAAACCTAATACGATTTGAATTTAAAATCACAAGTCTAAATCAACTATGTACATACTTTAAATTAGAATCACAAATCTAATCTGTTAGAGGCTCTGATATGTTAAATTCTCATAAACATCACCCATTCCTATAAAAAATGAACAATTTCTCAGATCACAAATATCTTACTAGTGTAGGGCTGACTGATTTCATCTTCTCTATATTTAATTCTAAATATCCCTAGGGATAAGGACATCATTATGTCATTCCTAACAGGTTTAGGACTGTCTTCCCCAGTGAATATTTGGGGCGGCCACTCAGTGATGAAGTTTCTCAAGTGACAGAGACCTAGACAGGCCCTCAGCTAGGACACAGACCCGGTTCTAGCCAAGTGGGACACTCATGTGGTATATTGCTGCCTGTTCATATTCACTGTAACAAGGGCTCCATAATGGAAAAAATGGGGTGCTAATAACCCCATTAAGTCTTCCTGCCATCCACTCTTCATTTCTGATGGAAGTCAGGGACCCCCCCCTTCCCCCAACGTTACAGCTTACTTCCATCATTGCTTCAGTTGTTTCTTGCATTTCTTTGGCTCTCTTAGAGGTTTAAATATCATTTAATTAAATTCCGCATGTGTCAAGACTCTGTCTGCATCTTACACTTCTAAAGTCTTGCTAGTGACACAGTACAGACGTTTATAAGTTAAAAAAATGAAAATCCCTCACTCAAACCCCTTCTCCAGAGTCACCATTGTTTAGTTTGGAGTCCGTTCCCCCAGACTATCTTCTATACCTGCACACACACACACACACACGCACACACACATGCTATGTATACTGTTTTGCAATTTGCTTTTTTCACAAAATTTTGGTCACTTTCCCCAATATACCCTATTCTTTTTGAAGGTGGTACAGTTGTTCGTTATGTGGTTACATCATAATATTTTTTAACAATTCCCACGTTGATGGATATCTGTGTTGTTTCCAGATTTTTGCTATTAAAGCAGAGCTGCAATGAACACGAATGACGTTTATCTCGGTGTACTTTTGCTATTCTCTAGGAACAGTGTAGACGTGGAATTGTTAGGTCATAGGATATGTGCCTTTAAAATGTTGATAGATACGGCAGCTAAATTGCTGTCTAGAGAGCTTGTGCTTCTTTACAGCCCCACTTATGTAGGAGAACGCCCGTTTTCCTGAGAGCTAGGATGCTGACCTCGGCATCTTTTGTCATATTTTCATCCTGCATGTCTGACGCAGAATCGGCACTCAGTAATGAAGGACAGACTAGAGCTCATGAAGAGAGAAAATGGCATGTTTGCATGCTGCCCTGAGTTCGTTTCTTTTAGTTATTGACGTAAAATTTACATAACAAAATTAACCATTTTAAAGTGAACAATTCAGTGGCATTTAGCACAGCCACAAGGTTGTGTAACCACTATGTCTCTCTAGTTCCAAAACATTGTCGCCACCCACAAAGGAAACCAAATACCCCTCAACAGTCACACCCCTCCCCTCCCCAGTCCCCTGGAAAACAACACTCTGCTTTCTGTCTCTACGGATTCGCCTGTTCTGGATATTTGATATTAGTGGAATCATACAACACGTGGCCTTTCAGGACCTGCTTTTTTCACACAGCACGGAGTTTGCAAGGCTCATCCCTGGTGCAGCACCCGTCATACTTCCATCCTTTTTACGGCTAACATTCCATTGTGTGAATAGACCGCGTTTTGTTTATCCACAGTTGTGATGTTTTTGAAGTGGGTCCCTCTTGGCAAATGCTCATCCCCACCCTGGTTTTGTTTTGCAGCATTCCTGTACACACAATGTTTGACAGCTGCCCGGAGGGTAACGGTATCAGGGCCATAGCCATCTCCCGGGACGCCAAGTATCTGGCAACCATCTCCGATGCTGAAATCCAGGTACAGGGTCCTTTGGGGTAGCCTCAGTGGGCTGGCCATCCTGCCACGAGTGTCCCCGGGAGCAGCTCTGCTCAGGCCATGTGGCATCTGTGGTGATGCTCTCAGTAGATGGCTGGACTCCAGGGCATGTTGTCGGGCGCTCCCTGCTTGTGGCTTAGCTCACGGTGCTGTGCTGAGTCAGCGGAAGTCACAGGGTTATGACAAGTAACCTCTCATTCTCCTGTCCGCTCTCACCCACAGAAAGTTAGCATCTGGAGGTGGACCTTAGCAGTGGAAACACCGGCATGTACTCTGGACCTTCCCAAAGAGTACGGTTTTCAGGTGAGTTCCGTTTAAGCCTGTAAAAATCGAAAGCCAGGCCAAAGCTACTTGTTGTTTCAGGGGAGTTTTGTTTCAGGGAAGTTTGGTGCAGTAGAGCTTTTTAAAAAACACTTTCATATCCATGATGTCGGTTTATTTTTGAGGATCATAACTAATTTTTTGAGCACTTAAGCTGTGTACCAGATTCTGCTAAGTTCTTTACATACAGTATCTCACACTAAGCCATGCAAACCTGCTGGGAAGGACATATTATTGTTTAGCCATAGCTGTGGGACACTGTGGCTAGTTTGTCTAGAGTCACCCGGCTGGCAGGCTTCCTTACTCTAGTAACGAGCTCTTAACTGCACTTAACATAGGGAAGTTACTATTCTGAGTGTGTGTGAGGTGTTTGCAAGGACACCCAGAAAGTTTAGGCTGCTGTTCTACATTGTCTCATTCACCCTCGCATCCTTCACTCATCATAGATTTATTGAGTACCTACTATGTGCCAGACACTGTGGTGAGTACGTACGTGGCTCTTGGAAACAGGAACCCAAACTGAGAAGGTCTGGGTGATTCTTAAGGTACATATCATCACACAGCTTCATGCCCATCTGCTCTCCTTCTTTCCAGCATTCCTTTTGCTTCCTGAAAAAAATAAAATGTCCTCCTCACAGCTGCTCTAAGGCAGTAGCCACCAGCCCTTCGTGGCCCACTATTTAGATTGGATTTTTTTATTGCTGTAAAGAACGTCTTTTTGATAGAGACGATTTTGATAGAGATTGCATTGAATCTACAGATCTCTTTGGGTAGTGTTGTCAGCTTAACAGTACTGTCTTCCAGTCCACAGGTCAGGAAGTCTTTCCATTTATTTATGTCGTCTTTAATTTCCCTCAGCAGTGTTTCATAGTTTCCAGTGTACAAACCTTTCACCTCACATTTATTCCTAAGTATCTTTTTTTTTTTAAATTCTAAGTAGAATTGTTTTCTTAATTTCCTTCTCCGATTGTTCATTGCTAGTGTATAGACATGCAAGTGATGTTTGTCTACTACTTCTGTGTCCTGCAACTTTGCTGAATACATGTGGCTATTTGAATTTAAGTTGATTGAAATGAACTACTGCTCCAAAGTCACTTCCTCACTTTCACTGGTCACATTCCGAGTACTCATTAACCACATGGCTCGCGGCTACTGTTTTTGACAACACAGACCAGGACATCTCCATCATCACGGAAAGTGGTGTTGGCCAGCGAGGCAAAAGCACCCCGGACCCTGGGTGAACTGTGCCATCATCCTTCTCTGTACCTACCCCCAGCGGGCTGAAGGGGGCTGCAGAGAACCCCACAACTGAGCTGATTCATTTCACTTGGAATTAAGTCATACATTTGAAGAGAGCACTCAGTACTGCCGTGTTCTAGTAGGCTGTCTTTTTTTTCATTTCCTGAGGCAATGGTTTCACACCTTCTCTTCACACCTCCCGGGGCCCTTCCTCTCATTCTCAGCTGATGACCTCTGTCATGTTTCATTGAGAAAATGGAAGCCATCAGATACAAACACTGGCCTATTCTCACTCCCAATCCTACAACCTACTTTCAGGCTCACCTGGTCTTCTCTTTTCCCCTCTAATTGCAACGCAGGGCCAATGCACGGCATCCCTCCCCTGTCACCTAACCCCAGGTCCTCTCCTGACGCTCCCAACGTCTCCCTCTACCCGATGGTTATGCCCATCAGCAAACCAACAGGCTTTAGCATCGCTGATCTTAGAGAACTCCGTTGACCGCCACATCTCCTTCCAGCTTTTGCCCTCTGCCCCTCTTCATAGTAAAACTACTCAGACGAGCAGTCTGCTTTCTCTTCTTCCCCATTTCTCATTTACTTTTTTTTTTGCAAGAATTATTAGATTTCTTTATATTTTTATTGTTAAGTAAGGCACACATGCAAAACTTGTACATTTTAAAGAAGACAAAATCTACTTGTGTGCTTGACACTGGATCACTAAACAGAATGCTACCTGAACCCTAGAAGCCCCTTTCCCCTTCTCCAATCTCTTTCCCAACCTTGCGCCCTAAAGTTAACTACTGTCCCAAATTTTGTGTTACACATTCCCTGGCATTTGTTCCTATTTTTTCTCCGGCGTTATATGTATTCTGCAATACTACCTTACTTAGTTTTACCTGTTTTGGGTCTTTATATAGTTGGAATCAAACTGTTGCTTCATTTGCTCAGCGTTGTTTCTGAGATTCATCCATGGTGATTTTGAGCTATAATTCACTCACTTTCATTCTGAAATTTTTCGTTGTTTGAGTGCTATACCTGGAAGATATTATTCCATTGTCTTCAGACTGGCGTCATTTCTGTTGAGAAGTCAATTATCAATCTTATTCCCTTTTTTGAAACTTATGTGTCTTTTCTTCCACCTCTGGCTGCTTTCAAGGTTTTCTTTTGGTTTTCAGCAGTTTTTTTGATGATGTATCTGTGTGTACGGGTATGTTGTTGATTTTTTTTTTTAAACTCATCCTTTGGGGTTTTTTGAACTTGGGATATCATGTCTTTCCTCCAGTTTTGGAAAATTCTCAGCCATTGTCTCTTGAAACATTACTTCTGCCACATTCTTCCTTTCTTCTTTTTTGGGGACTACAATTACATGTAAGTTAGACCTTTTCATCTTGTCCCGTAGGTCTTTTATTCTCTTTTTTGTATTCTCTATTTAGTGTCGTCATGCTTCGGTTTGGATATTTTCTCCTATAATTTATCTTCCTTTTCTACTAACTAATCATTTCTTTGGCTGTATCTAATTTTCTGTTAAACCATTATTTTGGGTTTTTTAAATCATTTTTTTTCAGGTCTAGAATTTCCATTTGATTCTTTTTTTTTTTTAATCTGCTGAGATTATCCATCTTCTATTTCTTACACATATTAATGGCACTTATTTTTAAGACTGTGCAATAAATCCCATATCTGGATCTCCTATGGGTCTCTTTCTGTTGATTGCTTCCCCCCCTTGGTTTTCAGCCATTTGGATATGTCTCTTTCATATGCCTGGTTATTTTCCATTGAATGCCCAATGTTCTGCTTTAAAAAGTATAGTAGTAATAATTTGAGGCTCAGGATGATAACTTCCTCCAAGGTAGGACTGACTTCCGCTTCTTACAGGCATTTGGCAAAGCGGTCACCTAATCTAGAGATTGAAGTGATCCAAGGCTGATTTTCGGTCTTTGTGAGGTGTCATCTGTGCTCATGCTTTCAGCAGTTCTTCCCCTCACCCAGGCCTTTGTGCTGTCCTGATCTACATTCTCAGCATTGGCACTGAGGGTTTACATTCCTGAAGAGAGACACCACGCAGTAGGGAAGGCTTGGGAGACGGGATAGGAGTGGCAGGAATAGAACTTAAAAAACATTTCTCTACCCTACCTCTCAACGCTGCCTCCTGCAGCCCTTCACCTCAGGCTGCAGCCACCCACCTCCCGTACACATGCCATTTCAAGACACGCTGTCAAGTCTCCCCAGGGATTTCTCACTTGTTGTTGCTATTATTGTTTAGTTTCTGCATTTCGTGTTTTTTTCACTTCTGTAGTTTCTGCAGGGTTGATTTTGGGGGAAGGGAACCAGGCAACCCATGCTATTCACCATCTTGGCAGGAATCAGAATTTCCTTCCAATATTTTGCATTTTTTCCAAGTTACCTTGTGGCCCTGTCAAATTTAGAAGTTGGACAGCAATTTTTGTTCAAAAGGACACAGAATAAGATTATCAGTGAATACTGGTTTTTACTTTTGCTTGTTCCAGTTTATAGATGATGAATTATAATAAGTGAGACTACATAAGAAAGGGAACACATTGAGACCATTAATTTTAACATTCAGTATTTAAATTATATTTCTATTGCTCCCAAAATGCTATGCGTTTTCTATTTTATATTCCTACTCAGTTATTTATTTTAATAAAAATATTATTTAATTTTAACATTCAGCTTAATCAGAGAGCAACAGAAAATTGATTAAAGTGTAATATATTTCCATACTTTATATTTCAGAACTACCTTACTTTTAATCCAACAAATAATAAAGAATTGGTGAGCAATAGTAAAACACAGGCAATATATTATTTGTGGGTAAGTAGAAATATTTTGATTTGTTTTACATGTATAGACAAGTATATGTTCATTCTTTGAGTACAGATGTTTTGGTAATGTAACAATATAGTATCTACTCAGGAAGCAATAAATATATATTAAAATGTTTGATTTAATTATAGTATTATTTTAGTCCCATTGGAAATTAGCATATTAAATCAGAAGCAGATAATTTAAATTTCATTTAATTTTTTTAAGTAATGAGACAAATTTTTTTGAATATATTTAACAGTCTAAACTATAGGTTTATTTGAGATGGTGGACTTTATTCCCTTTAGAAAAGAATTAGCAAACGGATCAGCAAATATATATACTGATATAGGGCAAAATCATGAAATTAAGAAAAACACAAAAATTAGGCATAAAATTACCATATGACCCAGCAATTCCTAGGTACAGTATACACCTGAAAGAATTGAAGATGGGCATTCAAACAAACGCTTGCTTACACACAAATATTCATAACAGCAGCATTATTCACAATAACCAAGAAGTAGAAATGAACCAAATATCTGTCAGCTAATGAATGGATAAACAAAATGTGGTCTGTCCACACAATGGGATATTATTTAGCCATTAAAAGGAATGAAGTTCTGACAACATGGATGAACCTTGACGACATTATGCTGAGTGAAAGAAGCCGGATGCAAAAGGCCACATATTAGAAGATTCCATTGATATGAACTATCCAGAGTAGGTAAATCCATAGAGACAAGCAGCATGGCGGTTGGCAGGAGCTGGGGGAAGGGTATGAGGCAGGACTGCTCAGTGGATAGGGGCTTCCTTTTGGGGTGATAAAAGTGCCCTGGAATTAAATAAAGTGATGGCTGCACAGCATTGTTAACGTACTAAATGCCACTGAATTATACACTTTAAAATGGTTAATGGTTAATTTTATGTTATGTGAATTTTACCTCAATAAAAAAATTAGAAACAAAAACACATTGATTGGCTGATTTTCAGTAACAATCATTACTTCAGGTTTTTATGATAGCTTTAAAGCCTTATAAATGAAGAATTCAAATTTGCATTAACTACCATTTAAAGTCACAATCATTTCATCTTTTCTTGGGGCAGAGTAGTAGTCCATGATGGACTACTACGCTGCCCCAAGAAAAGATGAAATACTGCCATTTGTGACAATGTGGATGGATCTTGAGATTATTATGCTAACTGAAATAAGTCAGAAAGAAAAAGTCGAGAACTCTATGAATTCACTCTTATATAAGATATAAAACTGAAAGCAACAAAGGAACAAAACAAAGAAAGAAAAAAAGAAAAGCTCATAGACACAGAGAACAGTTTAATGGTTACCAGAGAGTAAGGGGAGAGGGGGATGGTAAACAAAAGGGTGAAGGGGGTCAAATATATGGTGATGGAAGGAGAACTGACTCTGGGTAGTGAGCACACAATGTGATATATAAATAATATATTAGAGAAATGCACACTTGCAACCTATGTAATTTTACTAACCATTGTTACCCCAGTGAATTAAAAAAAAAAATCAGGAACCATAAAAAAAGTAGTTAAATTAAACGAAGTGTTAATCCAAGACCCATCATTAAACCCTAAAAAAAAAACCCAAAGCAAAAGAAACTCACAAGAAGTACAAAGGGGAAATTATGCCTGCTGTTATAAAAAAAATTAAAAAAAAAGGAAAAAGTCACAATCATCTGTGCCATTATTTTATGCATTTGCTTTTTTCTCCCAATGTTTTCAGATGTTTCTGGAAGCAGCAGGTTCTCTTACCTGTAGAAATTGCAAAGCTCTGACCCTGTTTAGAAGCATTTATTTTGATTTTGTTATGTAGTTCTTTTGGAAACCAGGTCTTTTTTCAGTAGTGATTTTTTTTTTGTTTTTTTTTTTGTTTTTACTTACCAGTATGAAGAGGGAGATATCCTTACTCACAGTGCCCCACTTTTAACAGAAAAAGTGAGTAGTCCTGTTGCTTTCTCACACATCTGATTTTGTGGAGAATAAATGGGTATGTGTAAGTTTAGTCACTTTGGGCTACTCTTTGTCTGTCTTGGCTTCAAGCCACTGGCAAATGGTTTGAAAATTTTAGTTGGGTCCTTGACCATACTGAATTTGCCAACTGAAAGTAATGGAAGTACTGTTAAAAATAAAACGTTATAGAAAAGAAAGTTTACCACCCTAAGAAAATAGCCAAAAAAGTGATGGTATATGACAAAGAAGGAAAGGTAATTAGGAGCGAGGCAAGTAGTTGAACATGGGAGGATCCTTTTTAAGCTGCTCGGTTTTCAGAGTAATAGAAAATGATGCTGGGTATTTAGGTGTGTAAGAGCCAGGTGTTGGAGGAAGCATTTTATCTTGCCTGCTTACTTCAAGCAATTGCATCTGAGGAGGAACTGGAGTCCTGTCTCCTGCAGCATTTCCTGCATTTGATACCCTGGTAATCTGCTCGCAGTGAGAACCTTACGATTTTTCGGCTTGCTGTCTTCACTGCTGGTATGACTTACAGAAGTTTTTTTCTTTTTTTTTCTGAGGAACTGCCAGACTGTTTTCCACAGTAGCTGCACCATTTTATCCCTCCAGCAGTGTGTAAAGATTACAGTTTCTCCACCCCCTCTCCAACACTTGTTGTCTTTTTTTTTTTTTAATTTTATTGGGGAATATTGGGGGACAGTGTGTTTCTCCAGGGCCCATCAGCTCCAAGTCATTGTTCTTCAATCTAGTTGTGGAGGGCGCAGCTCACTGGCCCATGTGGGAATCCAACTGGCAACACTGCTATCCAGAGCTCGTGCTCTACCTAACTGAGCTATCCGGCCACCCCCAGAAATTTACCGTGTTTCCCCGAAAATCAGACCTAGCCGGACCATCAGCTCTAATGCATCTTTTAGAGCAAAAATTAATATAAGACCCGGTCTTATATTAAAATAAGACTGGGTCTTATATTACATTAAAATAAGACCCGGTCTTATATTATATTTAAAAAAGACCCAGTCTTATATTAAAATAAGACCGGGTCTTATATTAATTTTTGCTCCAAAAGACGCATTAGAGCTGATGGTCCGGCTAGGTCTGATTTTCGGGGAAACACCGTATTTTCTAAGCGGGCATGCCAAAAGAAAAGGAGAAGATGAGACAGATGGACACAGGGAAGAGTATTCTGTCCGCCAGCTCTGTTTTTCATAAATCAAAGTATCAACAAATAAATACAATCAGTTCTAGTTATTTGTGGCACTTACATTCCATAACATCTCTGCAGACCTGAATTAGCAAATACTGAATGAATTGCTTCTAGAAGAAATACAGGAAAGGGTTCCTGCCAGCCTGTGGCCGCAGCATTTTCATCAACCGACAGACACACAACCTTGCTTTGTGTATGTTTCTGTTAAAGGCACCACTTAATATCTAACGTTGGCTCATTAGCATTGGACTCACAGCCGAGAGCACTAGAACTCATACCCGAATGACACTTACCTAACACAGGTACAGGCACACCTCGTTTTGTTGTGCTTCACTTTACAGATGTTTTTTTCCAAGCTGAAGGCAAGACCCTCCACCAATAAAAAAAGACTGACTCGCTTTATCACGGTGGCCTGGAACAAGCCCGCAGTATCTCCGAGGTCTGCCTGTATATAATATAATATAGTATAAGACCGGATCTTATACTTCTCTGAAAGGCACATCACAAACTTCTTGGACTTAGAAACTCGAGACACAGCGTTTCAGTACCGTGTTTGGGGGCCCATTTAAACACCAAAATCACCAACAAAAAGCACAAAAACAAAACAAAAAACGAACAACATGGCGCTAAACAGACCATGGAAAGGACACTTGTTTCTAGTTTGGGAACTGAAACAAGAAGGCAGAGTGTTGCCTCGGTTGACCTCAGCTGGGAACGTCACATTTTCACCACTCTCCACATGCACATGTCTGCAAATGAAAGTGCCCTGAGGAATGAGTTGAGGTTACAAGTAAAGTTTAGCAAGTGTGTAAACTCACAAGTACAGAATCCACAAGTCATGAGATGGACTGCAGTTTGAAATAATAAAAATGCCTCGTATTGAAAGAATGCTGCCCTTAGAAAGAACGTGAGGCCCTTGCTTGACCAATTGTTATTTTACTGACCTTCTTATATTCAGGTCAGAAGAGGTAAACCCTGGCAGACTTACTTCATCATATGACAGCCTGTGGAGGTTTATTCATTCATTCATTTGCCAACATTCACTGAAGGGCTTCACTCACTGCTTTGGGCTCTTTCTATACTTCATCTCTAAAACGTCGAAGAGATGGCCCAGTGCCTGATTTTATGTGGCACAAATTTAATAAGGAGTCAGATGAGGGGCATTTCTATATACGGTACTTAATTTCGAATGATGAGAAAATAATTTGTGATCACAAGGAGACTGGGAGAATTATTTTGTGGTACCTTACAGCTGCAGCAAGCCTTTGCTCACGATGGGCATTAGGTTCTTTATTGGCCTCTGAGAAGTTGAGCAGGTGTAAACCGTGACCACTCTTTCCTTTGCTTTCAGCAAGCAGTTTAGTGAACACAAGACACAACCCTTCCCTTCCCCTTAGCAAACCTTTTCTTTCTTTCTTCTTTTTTTTTTTTTTTCTTTATCTTTTTTCTACTATATGTCAGGGTAATATTATAAAACGTGTGTCAGGGCGGCCGGATGGCTCAGTTGGTTAGAGCCCGAGCTCTTAACAATAAGGTTGCTTAAATGCTTTGTTTTGTATTCACTACCATTGGTAACTCGTAACCTGTCTTTTGAAATGCAGACATTCAACAAGCTCGTGGGAAAGTTTAGCCAGTCCGTCTTTCATTTGAATTTAACCCAAATGCTCTCCGCAACAATGGAAGGGAAGCTGGTCGTCTGGGATGTAGACCGCCCACCGCCAAGTGCGCCCACCTCTGTGGGCCTTCCCTACATCAGACCCTGTAAACTGGTTCATTTGCAGAAAGAGAGTATCACTGTGCTTACTACAGTTGATAGGTAATCAACTTAATTAAAAAGTAGCTATAGATGGTTATAAAAATATTTTAAAACCCTTTGAGTGTATACCTGTATTTTGTATATGCATAGAATATTTCCAGGGATATGAGCTGGGAACGTTGGTTGCCTCTGAGGAAAAGAACTGAGAACTAGGATCAAGGATGGGGTGGATTTACTTCTTTTTATAGTCTCATTTGTGCTAATTGGGTTGCTTTTTTTTTTTTTTTAATCATAGTCATGTATTACTTTTTAAAAATCCCTTTGTGTTTGTAAAACAAAAAGTAACCGAATTTTCTGTACTCAATAGGCTTATTTTGCACCTTAAATTTTACATACTTTAATAGCGTGACTGGCTATATCGTTTATTCCAATTACAAAATAGCATTCACCCATTGTGAAAAGGTGAAATATGACAGAACTTTATAAAGTTCACTAACTGTGATTTTGAGAGGCTGTGGGGGCTCGGACATGATCATTAAAAGCCTTAGACTCAGACAGAAAGGGGTTCACATTCCAGATGCATCCCTTTCTTGCTGAGAGACTTTGGGCAAGGAACTGAACTTTGCTGAGCCTTCAGTTTTCTCTCTGTAAAATGGGCATGACAATAGCATCTACCTCAGAGAGATTTTATGAGGATTTGGTGAGACACGTAAAATTCTTAGCACACCGCCTGGCACAGGGGAGCTCTAGGTGAAATAGGCATTATTAGTGTGGTAGAGAAGCTCCCAAAATTGATGGAGAAAGTTCCTGAAAGACCAGGACCCTCCCTGCCTGTATGGTTGACGTCACTGTGCCACCTGCATTCCAAAAGCCCGTTTCCTTTCCTTTTCCTTTCTTTGAAGACAGGGAACAGTGAGGCCCTGGCATGGCTTTACTAAGAGAGATGCAAATTGTCATTCTCACTCAGTGGTGCAAAAAGACAGTAGTAGAATTGCAATTGATGATGCAACCATCTGTGAATTAGTTGGGGGTTAGGACCCAGTGAAGATCAGGCTTCGCTTCCCTCTCTCCATGTTAAACGAAACCCGACCAGGACCAGGCTGCCCATGAAGAGCAAGGTCTCTGAAAACACTTGCCTGTTTTGCCATTTCTGTCCAGCAGAGGGCAGTGAAAGACGTTTCAGCCAATTACTCTGCCCGCCTGCCTTGCTTATTAATCAGAAACCTCATTTAATCACTTTGCATATGTAAGAGGAAATTCATCCCCCAATTTCCCCCGTGATTAGAATTATGTCAGAGGCTTAAAAAAAGCAAGCCCATTTGGGATGGATCTGAGGACTGGAAATAAAAGCCGTTTTGTCACGCGGCACTGCCTTTGGCTGTGATGACTGGACAGGGTTTTATGACCCCTTGAACAGCAGCGCCTTCCTGTAAAGTGGCTTGTATCCCATTGGCAGCTTGTGTGACTTCGGAGGGCTGGTAGATGGTCTCTGTTATCATCTGTACTCTCATGGCGGAGCGTGTAAATCACTGCCCACCGCCATTGCACGTGGCTGATTGCGGAGGACAGGGACGGATCGAGCTGAGAGCGCTGACTTTGCCGGGAGATACGCCTGGATCCCTGCAGAGTCTATCCACGTGATGCAGGCGCAAGTATATCCCATGCAATGTTTGGGACATATTTATACCAAAAGATTGCACATTGTTTATCTGAAATTCAAATTTGACTGGGCATCCTGCATTTTTGTTGGCTAAATCTGGCAACCCCAGGCCTCCAACGAATTTCGGTAGCTTCTCTAGCTTCTCGGAGCCTTAGTTTCTGAGATGTGAAAGGGATAGTAGTAAAACCAGGCTCACAGGGCAGTATTACATGAAGTTTTGACAACACCCGGAATCCAGAGCCTCACATATAATTTGGTGTTCAATGAATAGTACTTACTACTATTATTTAACAAACTGATGCTATTCTCCATTTCAGCTATATTGTCACAGGGGATGCAAAGGGTCACATTAAGTTCTATGACCACACCCTGTCCATTATTCACTGGTACAGCCACTTCAAACTCAGCTCTATAAGATCTCTGTCCTTTTCAAAGACCCCGGCCACCCCTCCTACCGAAAACTCAAACTATCCTCCAGACTGCACTTTGAAAGGTGACCCTTTCGTTATAAGGTAAGTTGTTAAGGATTGCTCAAAAAATGACTGATGTCTTCTTTTAGTTTGCATGCAGGGGAATGCTTACCTTGTTCCTGGGATGTGACATATAGGGAACGGCCTTCCTAGTCAGTCCTTTACCTGACTTGCAGACAGGCCCCCTGCGCTGATTATAATCACTAAGCATTTTTTCTCAATGAAACATTTTCACATTAAGAATCTTTAGTGACTGGAAGCTGGAAAGGGCTTATGCCTGAACTCTAATTTATCCTCCGGCTGGCGTCCTTTGCTGTAGGTTGGTTTCTTTTCTTGAAGCTGAGTTTGTCCTAGCAGTATGGTTACAGGCATTTGATAATTAATAGCCATAACATTTCAAGACTGAATTATCTGTATGTCTGCTTAATTACCCTTGCAGTATTTGCAGGCGAGTTTGTATGTGTGCACCAAACTCCATATTTGCATACGCAAATGAATATTTGCATGTGCAGATTAGCTAATTGTACAACTGACTGTCCATATGCATACTTAATGACTCAATTTACATGTAGAAATGTGGGCTTTTTCATTTGCAAATGGAGGATGTTGGGTATTGGTGGTATATTTTTGGAGATGTTGGGTTAATAATGTCACTAAATTACAGACAACAGAGGCGGTTCCTGTGCAATTAGAAACAGAATAGCTGGCATGCCCCATTCCCTGCAAACGCTGATACTGTTTGGTCTCTTCTTGGCAAACAGGAATCTTGTCATTGGAACATCTGATGCGACAGTGTACCACTTAACAACTGATGGGACCAAACTTGAGAAGTTACTTGTAGAGCCCAAGGATGCCATATGTGCCATCTCCTGCCACCCATATCAGCCCCTCATTGCCATTGGGAGTTTCTGTGGGATGATCAAAGTGTGGGATTATGAAAGGAAAAAATACCTTTTCAGCAGGGTCTTTGAGAAGGGTCTCGGAGTGCAGAGTCTGACCTACAACCCGGAAGGTATTTTCCTTTTGTCAGCCTGTCTTGGGTTCCAAATCAAAACAGACCCAAATGGCTGCGGCCTTGGCTGCCACAGCTCCAGGATGTTTATCTTGGACCCCACTCCCTCGACGAGGCTGGATGAGACACCTTCTCCCTCTGGATCCTGTAGCCCTCTGTGCTAAGAACTGTCTGAGTGCACTTCCCATTGTGTCATGCTTTTCGGCTTTTTTCTCCTTCTGGGGTCCTTGTTGATCACACGAATCACTGTCCCCTTAGCTTCTAGAAGAAGGCCCAACCCGGAGTCGATGTCTCTTGAATGAATGAAGTCCTTTTCGGTCAGTGTTCTCTGCTTGTGATTTCAGGAGCCCTTCTTGGAGCTGGCTTCACAGAGGGGACAGTTTACATTCTTGATGCAATGTCCTTAGAAAACCAAATCCCAGAGCCTTTCAAGTATTCCACAACCAGCGTGACTCATATAAGCTTCTCCCATGACTCCCAGTATATGGCAACCGCTGTAAGTGTTTTCACTGAGCACTGTCTGGTGGTTTAGTAACTCTATTTAAAACCAAAAGAGAGAGGGGCTGGGGAGTGGGGTGTGGAATGGGCAGTGACTGCTAAAGGGTACAGGGTTTCTTTTGGGGGTTATAACGATGCTCTAAAATTATGATGATGGAGATACAGCTCTGTGACTATACTAAAACCCACTGAACTGTACACTTCCTTTTTCTGCCAGTAAAAAAAGAAAAAAAAGAAATATATATATATATATATATATATACACACACACACACACACACACACACACACACACACACACACATATAAAATTAGTTTCAGGGGGGTGTATAAAACAATGTAATTGTTAGACATTTACACCCGTCACAAAGTGATAACCCCCCCTCCCCTAATCTGCTACCCCTCTGACATCGCAGACAGCTGTTACAATCCCATTGAACTGTACACTTTAAATGAAGGGTGTTGTATGTGAATTATATCTCCATAAAGATGTTATATAAAAAAAGAAAGGGGTTGCGGGGAAGACTTTTGCCTGAAAACAAGACAAGGGCCTCAGAACTTTCAAACTTAGACTCTGCCGCCCTGACAGCTCATTTTGGTTTGTTCGCTTTTTGGAACCCTTTCTCTGCATGCATTCTTTCATCTTTCCCCTTGGTTTTTGACGAGATGACATTCTCATTTATCTCAAAGCGAAGTCTCCACCAGTATTGTGGACACTGTTCTTTCTCTCTATGTGAATAGGGTTCTTAATCTCAGTAAAGGTTTCCTCAGACCTCTCAACTCTCCCTTCCTGCCAGTTCTCTTGGTCTGTAATGTTCTTGTCTTGCCTTGATGCTGGAGGGAAGAAAGAAAACAGCCGTCACTTAATTAAAGCATTGTCTCTTCTAACGCTTTTCCCTCCCCTCCTCCCCACATGGCTGGGCCTCTCTTCTGGTCTGTGCATACAATGCTTGTAAAGGCCCAAAGTCTCCCTTACACTTCCCATCAGTGCACTGACTTAGTCCCTGCAGGACGATGCAGTGTCCCTCGAGGCTGCTCTTTCCTACTCCCTGACCGTTTTGATCTATCAGCCATCATACTTAAAAAAAAACATGCCTTTTAATTTTGTGTAGCTGGATAAAGATGCAAAAAGTCGGCTTCCACAGAGAATGAGGGGGGGCTAGAAAGGAGATCGAGACTATAACGTCAGAGAAATACTCTCTCCCCCCACTGCCTTTGTGAGTTATCTACTTTGAACCTTCATTTTATCACCAGTGAAATGGGCATGCTGTTACTACGTGCTCTGACAGCTTAAGATTTCTTTTCAGATAAAATACTCTAGAAGCAAAATTAGTATGAAAATTATAATGATGATCTTTAAGTTGCAACATTTAAAAAGGAATCACTTCTGCTCTTTTGTTCATATTCAGGATGTGAGTTTTACCGTGGCCGTTTACAAGGTCAAGGTCAAAAGGGGACAGAGGGTCTGGGAATATTTGGCAAGACTTCGTTCTCATCGCAAAAGCATTCGAAGTCTCCTGTTCGGGGTGCATCTGGACAGCAGTGAGCCCAGGCTGCTGAGCCTCGGGAGAGACAGACTCTTGGTGAGCTGCTTGGTTTCCATCTACCTGGTCAGCAGGGCGTGTTTGTCTCATTCTTGTTCCGCCGCTGGCGTCTGGCATGGAAACAGGCCCACAGCATGTGTGTGTGTTGGAGAAAATGAGTGTACAACGAAGTAGCGTAAATCTCTCTGAGCTGTTACTTGGCCTTAACACGGCCCTGACACCACGTGGGGCCTCACGTCCTGAGTGAGGAGGCTTCTGGGAAGAGGCCGGCGGGCGGCAGGGACGTGGTGTCCCCACAGCAGGGAAACTCAGCCACCTCGCCTCTCCATGCACATTTGGAAACCCAACATTCACTGACACTTTCTTTGGTACCAGGGTTGGGGGCAGGCTGTTTCCTAAATGTGCACAACTAATGGAGGATGTGAGATAAGAGGGAAAGTTAGGGACAGTGGCAAATATGATGTTACGTGATCAAACCAAAGGGATTTAAAATCAGTCTATCCACCCATCTTTCTTCCTTCCCTCCTTTATTCTCCACATCCATCCATCCATCCATCCATCCATCCATCCTGTTCTGGCCACCAGAACCGACCTATGGGGGAAATTCAGCAGGCTGCTAATTTATGACTTTCAGGAGCTGACATCTTAGTAGGAATCAGCTCTACCCTCGAAGAGGCCCCAAGATATTGGGAAGTGAAAAGTATCACAGAACTGTGAGAGGTCAGGTCTTAGAGTCAGTTGGACCGAAATTTGAATTCTCACCCTACCACTTCTTAGCTGTGTGACCTTGGGCAAGCCACTGAACCTCTCTGAACATCTGTTTTCTCATGAGAATGGGCACAGCAGTACTACTTTGCAGGGGAGTCGTGAGTATTAAATGGCACGATGTGTTTGGAGCACTTAGCTCCTCATCTTGCTCATAACGAATACTCCGTCATGGGGGCCGATTGGATTAAGGGTCTAGGCGAGGGTTCTCTTAGGAGGCCTTGAACTGTCTCCCCAGAATAGGCCTGTTGGCTGATTTCATTAGGCTCAGTCTTCATGTGTGTCCATCTGGGCTCCTCTGCAGATTGAGTATAGTCTTCTCAAGAGCTACAGAGACCACCTGGAAGTCCTGGACATTCACCGGACCGACCAGGGCAGCTACCCCACCTTTATGATCTGGTACCCACCCCTCATCAAGGAACGCTTCCTGCTCATTTCCAACAGCAGCTACAAAGTGAAACTTTTTAATTCTACCACAAAAATGTGCAGGTAAGTGCTGGGAGCTTCCCACTAACAGGATGCATAAATCAATTTGTCAGCCCCCCCCCCCCCACCTATTTCAAGCCCCAATTTAAGGACCTGCAAGTAGCTTGGATACCGTTGCAATCAGTCACGTGGCAAAAGAGGAAACTGAGGCACAGATAAGGTAAGACATTCTCACCCAAGGTCACATGGCTAGGAAGTGCCAGAGGCAGGATTCAAACCCAGAGCCCTTGCTTGGGAGCCCAGCGCTGCCCAGAGATAAGGTGCCCAGAGCTCAATGCCTGAGACTTTAGTGAAGGAACTGGAAAAGTCGCTGATGCTTTATAAGATCTCCTACTCTTTCCTCGTGGATAAAAACAGACATTATCACTTGATAATTGGTAGTAACCAATTGGTAGTAACCAATTGGTTCATTTTTCTTACTCTTGGTTCTTAAAAGAGTTTTTAAGTTCACCAGTTGCCTCCCTTTGTTCACGCAATATTTCCGGAGCCCCTACGTGAGCCAGGAGCTGGAGGTGGTCATCAAAAGAAAACCCTGGAGTTTGCATTTTAATGGCGGAGTGGTGGGGTTCATGGGAGAGGCTGGGTTGGAGATCCACACTGAGGGCCAAGAGAAGATTCCAGAAGAGATGGGTAGATAGAGAAGAGGCCAAAGGACCCAGCCCAGGGCATCCAGAGCTTGACGTCTTAGAGCAGCAGCGCCTCCATCCCGATGGTCTGTGTTTGTGATTGGCGTCTCGAGCGGCCGGGCCTGTGGGTCCCAGGATTTGCGCCTCCTGACGGATGCTGACTGTTGTGTATCAGTCATTTCTGTATCCGGCTCTGTGCTTGTCATCCCATTTCATCCCCAGTGGCCCCGCAAAGTATTACCCCACTGAGGTTCAGAGAGGCCACAAAACAAAGTCAAATCGCGGGGTAGGGCAGGGGAGGACTTGACTTTTGAACCTAGTTCTGCCTTTGTGTCCGCTCCTGGGCCCCGAGGCGGCCTGAGCCTTGGGTCCTATGTCGTTGGCCCTTGGAAGGCAGCTTCTTTCTGCTAACGGTTTGGCTGCCTTGTGGGTATGGCTGGAAAGAGCAGAGGTGCGGAGGCAGGAAGGACAGAAGAAGTGAGAACACCTTAGTGAGTCCGCAGCCCTGGAGAAGGGAATTAGAAAACTGGCCAACAGCAGCTGCCACATGCTTGGGAAGACCATTTAAAAATATATATATTTTAGTAAGGTAAGTCCTCAAAAGGCCAGGATCAACCAGGATCTTTATTTTTATTTTTACTTTTTAAGTTCTTTCTAGAAGGGCACAAGGAAAAATGACAGAAATGCCATGTCATGTGGCAGGAACAGGAGAGAAATCCAGCACAATCAAATAAACAAACAAAAATTAAACTATTAAAACACTGAGAAGGAGACATTTAAAAGAAATATGTAAAAAAGGAATTTTGGGAAGATTTCAGGATCTTTGTCCATCTCCTTTAATGGACACAATCTTTCTGGACAAAAAATATCCCAGAGATAGGCCCAGTCCCGAGGAAATCTGCGTGTGCGGAGCAGGTGGCTTGGGGATGGAGGACCCCAGGCTTGAAGTTCCTGTTAACTGTTACTAACCAGGGACTTGGAGCCACACAGGAGTTTCTGCCATTGAATGCCAACCTGAAATTAGCAGGACACATCTTTCTTAAGAAATAATTTATTGAGGTGAAAGTCATAAAACGTAACCATTTTTAAGTTACAATGCGGTGCAACCACCACCCCTGTCGAATTTCAAAACATTTCCATCCTTGCAAAGTAAAATACCTTCCAAAAAGCATCTGGTAAGTTGTAGGAATAAAGCCTCGTGACCATATCTTAGTTGGGGAAGGAATTGTCTTTTCATGATATGTGCAGAACGATTTAAAAATGTGTTTAGAAATATTTAAAAGAACATGAAAAGGCAGTTCACAGAAAAAGGCCAATAAACCTATGAGCAGATGCTCACTGGTGTATCAAAGATGCAAATGAAAGCAAGACATCATTTTCACAAATCAGATTAGCAAAGATAAAAATGATCGATAGCGCCTCATGTTGGCAAGGGCGCGAGGAACGGGACCTTTCCCCAGCTGCTGCTGGTGGGGGCTGGAAATGGGGGAGAGCAATTTGTTATCCTCT
Organism: Rhinolophus sinicus; assembly: GCF_036562045.2. Classification (NCBI taxonomy): domain Eukaryota; kingdom Metazoa; phylum Chordata; class Mammalia; order Chiroptera; family Rhinolophidae; genus Rhinolophus; species Rhinolophus sinicus. The sequence goes on from NC_133765.1 coordinate 34,246,325, forward strand.
ATTAAATTTTATCGTGTCTCTGACTTCTAGGAATGCAGCCCACAGAAGTACTCATATGGTATGCCAAGACATAAGTAAAAGAATGTCTTGTTTGAAAATATTTTTAAAAATGGAAACAATCCAAATGTCCATTAATAGGGGATTAATTAAATGATGGCTTGTCAGTGCCCTGAAACACAATGCTGCTTTTAGAAAAGAAAGAAAGATGAGCAAGCTCTCTGCATAGAAACATGGAAATATATCCAAGATATAACGAGACAAAGCAAATTGCCAAATTAGCATGAATGCATTTTCATATAAAATTATATTTATAGAATTTTCATATAAAATTATAATTACATAGGTTAGACTATATATAAAAGAAATTCTCACGTCATCTACACCAAGCTATTCCCCCTGATTATTTTGGGCTAAGAGTATGGCCATGGAGAGTCATGGGTGGGTTTTCTACTTTGTCGAAATGTTTGAGATTTTTCATAATGAATATGTAATACTTTTTCAATCTGAAGAAAGATATATTAATTTGTGAAATGGTTAGATATTGTGACAACACTAGGCAATAGTTATATAGCTCCTACTACGTGCCAGAAACTGTGCTGAGTGCTTATATATGTTAACGTATTTGATGCTCACCTTATCTGATGCTTACTGGGGTAAGTGCTGTCGTTTTCCCTATTTTACCAACGAGGGACCTGAGGCACAGGTTGAATAGCTTGACCTTTTTTGTTTGTTTATAATTTAAATTAAGATATAATTCACAAACCATAAAGTCGACCTTTTTTCCAATGGTTTTTACTATGTTCACAAAGTTCTGCAGCCATCACCACTGTGTAATTCCACCAGATGTCACTCATTTCTGTGTCCTGAGCACTTACCATGGCGCCTGGCACAGAGAGATGTTAAAAAAAGCTGTTGAATGGATTTGCTCCTTATTTATTCAGCATATAGACATGGGGTAGCCACGGTCCCCGCCAGATGTGGGCTGGGTGACACAGAGAACATAGCCCAACAATGAGGGGCACATAATAAGACGAAATGGCCACCAGCCTTCCACGGGCAGATCCGGGTGTTGTGGGGTATGAAGTGTATATGATTTTGTGGGTCCTCTTTTTTTCCTTCTTTCTTTTAAAGATACATGATTAGGAATAAAAAATGGCTAGGGCCCTTCCAGAGCGTCAGAAGGTGCCTGTGCGAATAAGGGGTCCTGACGTTCCAATTTTGCTAGCTTCAGAGAAAATCCAGCTCTGGGCTTAAAGTCATGTCTGGTAACCTCACCTCAGATCCGATTCCTAATTAGTGTGGCGGGGTCTGAATTAAGGACGTCTGCCCGTTGCGGAGATACGACTCTACCATTTGACTCCCAGGTCGTATTTGGGAACCTGTGTGTTGCATATAGACGCCCGTATGTCAGATGTCTGGAGCAATTCACAGCATCTCCCTCTCATCTCTCGGCCTGCCACTGGGGAGGGGGTGTTTGCTTGCATCCTGCCAATGCGAGTCACTTCCTCGCCGCGTTTCTGTCGTCCCTCGTTCATGTACACATTCTCGAGGCATAATGTTCCCTTCACTCAGCTGTCAAGGTGGCAAGTCACAGCCTCCGCCGCTAAAAGCACTCTTCACAATCGGTTTCCCCGGGAGCATTTGCTGTTGGGAGCTGTTGCCCCTTATTTATGGCAGCTGTTAGCAGCGGTCGAGAGAGGTTCTTATGGCTGGGCTTAGCTGAGTGACACGACGGGGAAGTCAGAACTTAAAAATATGTTACGGTGTCATGAAAGGTAGCTAGTCATAAAACCTACATTCCTATTTGTGGAATTAAAAAAAAGGTTTCTTTTTTTTTTTTCTGTTTTCCTCCCACAGAAAGACACTTCTGGGGCCAGTCTATGGTTCCCCCATAGAGCAGATACAAATCCTCCCAGTGAAAACGACTGTCGAGCTGCAGAAACGCTACTTGGTGTTTATTAATACAGACAAGGTATTCCTCTCTGCTCTCCACCTCTGTAAGATGGCTCTGTGCATTTTGAGCATGAGACTCAAGGATGCTTGGTTTCCTAGCCAAGCCCAACTGCTTCTGTCCCAGTCTCAGGGATACTGAGAACCGCCATAGATAAGTGGGGATGACTCAGGAGGCATTTCTGAGCAGTCACCTCCCATCTTTTCTGTACCTCCAATGAAGACACATGGTCCACCAAAGGATTTTTTCTTTCTGATTTCTTTATAGGGAGAAAATAATATAAAGGCATACAGATTAGTTACACTTACTTGTACATTTTATGCTTTTCAGTATAGGATGCCAGACTTATTCTGGAAAACCGTGGGCCCCTGACTATGAAAACAGAAGGAAACCTTCCCTCCTGTGTCCCTGCTGGAACCTGCTATCTCTCTCCTAAGGGACCATCTTGCAGGGGTCAGTGTGTGCAAACCCTCAGCCACGTGAAACGTGACTCTCACACACTGAGACGGTTCCTGACACAGGTCCTTCCAGTAAACAGATCTGCAGGTCACACGTGACCTTGCCAGGCCTTGCCTGGGGCCCAGTTATCTGAGTCTGAATATCCAATTACATATTCCTTTCCAGGTTGGACTTCAGATCTTACCAATTGATGGCAATCCCCATAAGACATCTGCTATTATATGCCACCCAAACGGAGTGGCTGGACTGGCCCTTGCCTATGACGGCCACTATGCCTTCACAGCAGGTGGACCGGACCGATCGGTGTTACAGTGGGAAATCAACTTAAGGTACATGATGGGGTGAGAAGTGTGGCCCCGGGAGGAAGTTGTCAAGGGTAGACCCCTTGTTTTCATTCAGCACCAGCAGGCAGGTATTAAACCCCGACTGTGTGCCAGGCGCTGTGCCAGGCCTACGGCTACAGAGATGACCAAGACTCGGGCCTTGTCATGTCGCTCCCTGTGACATCTGCTCATATTGACGTGGAGACAGAAGGTGGCTGTTCTGTCTCAGTGACCGATGACATTTACAGTCAAGGCCATGTGATCCCGCCTTGTCCACCTGTGGCCCCTGAAATACTTCTCGCTCTGTCGTCTGTAGATCCACACCAGCTAGACAGACGCAGCCCGAATCTTCCCAAGTGTGTGCCACAGAAACAATAAGAGGTTATTTGAAATATGTATGTTCGGTCTACTCTTCTTCTCCCGCATCTGCCTTGAGCTGAGAATCTCTTCCTGGGGCGGCGAGTCTGGAGAATTCCGTGGTTGAGCATCGGAGAATATATGACATTGAGGTCAAACCGACATGGGTTTGAATCTGGAGCCCACCGTCTGCTGGCTGTGGAACCCAGGGCAGGTTTCCTACTGTCTCTGATCCTTAGATTCCTTGTCTGTGAAAAGAGGGTGATGATAGGGACTTTTATAGGGTCCCTGGAAGGACCGGGTAGATTACTATGTGTAAAGCACCCAGCACAGAGGGAAGGCCTCAGTAAATGAACCACTTCCTTTCTCCTCTTCTTCCTTAGGAAGGCATTTGCTTATGAGCTCAGGATCTCTCTGACTAAAAGAGGGGGCAAACATTGTGGCGATCCTCTTATCTCCCCAAATTCAGTGAGCCACCGCAGGGTGGAGCCGTTCCCTACCCCTGACCACCTCCTTCATGCCCCTGCCCCTCAGATGACCCCCTGCCTGGCATGTCCCATTGAGGAGCCGGTAAAAACAGCTCGGAGGCCCCTGCCTTCCTGAAAGAACAAACCGATTCATGGTCCCGGTAAACTGTGCCATGCCATCTGCCAAGTGCACTTCTTGCCTTCACGGCAGACATCGAAGCTTGTTCTTTTATGCTGAATATGAGCAAATGTATGGCCAGGTAAAGCTTTACTTTGGAGCCCCATGGTTTCAGATTGTATTGCAACTCTGACCTTCACCTCTGACCTTCACTGAGAGAGCAGATCTTAGGAATTTGGGGATTTAGAAGCTGGACACGAGCTCTCCCATTGGTGAGCTGCTTGATTCCTTTACCCCTAGCCTGTTACCTGGAACCGAGGGGGGCAAGCGACACCCTGATGGGAGAACAGTATCTTCCCTTTTTCAATTTTGCCCTCTTCTCAGTCACCTTGGGATCTGGAATGGTAGAGTTAAAAAAAAAAAAAAAGAAAAAGGCATCCGCTTTCCAGTAGCTTTCCTGTGCCTGGCCAGAGTCCAGGCTTCTGAGAATTTCAATTTAATCTGTTGTGGGGACAAAGGATCATTATAAACTAATTAGCACTTCATTGCTGCTTCTGGTGTCTTAATATGTTCAGCGCTTCACTAATGGGAAGAAATGTAAAAACCCTAAAGAAGTAAACAAACAGAAATCCCTACTAGACCTGCTGATGGTGAGTTGTAGGGTGAAATAAAGATGAGAAGTCCTCTCACGTTCCAGTCATTTTAATCAGTGCACTCCCGAGCCCACAGACTGTCATCACGCATATCGAACCTGCCCCCCGGAGACCCCTTCCCTTCATTTTCCGCCCAGAGTTCACTCCAACATAGCCTCCCTTCTCCCCGTCTTTGCTAGCTTGCCACCCCTTTTCTTTCCTTGTCTGGCATCTGTTTTAAAAAACCCCATTACTTTTTTATGCTCAACCTCACACCTACCTATAAATCGTGCTGCCCTGCTCAGACAAGAGCAGAAAGACCAGGATTCAAATCCCATCTTCCCTGCCTACTTGCTATGTGACCTCAGGCAAGTCCCTTAACTTCTCTGAGTCTGTTTCTCCATCTGTTAAATGGGACTATACCACCTGGTTCATTTGTTTTGAGGGTAATGATTACTACCATCACTATTGCATGCCCTCCTCTTCTTCCCCCAGGGAGCATTTGCTGAGCACTTACTATGTGCCAGTTACAGTGCTCTCTGCTTCTCGAGCTCATGTTCCTTCCCCAGAAGTACTGTATGTATTTCCAGGCACATAGTAGGTGTTCAAAAAATGTACTTCCCTTTTGTGCCGCAGTGACCTCTTTTTTTTGTGTTGCAAAAATGGGAATTTATGAGACGGCCGTGGGGACTTCAGGAGGCGCAGGGACAGGGCACACTCAGGTGCCCTCAGTGTCTTCTTGGCTCTGCTATTGGCTTCATTCTCTGCAGGACTGGATTTCATCACCAGGTGGGAACAGGACTGCTGACAGTTCCCAAACTTCATAAACTGCCACTCCCACCAGAGAGAATAAGTCTCTTTCCCCAGCTCTGGTTGGATAAACCTCAGCCCCATCCTTCTGGCTCTCTCGGGTCAGTGGGCAGTGGTTGGGAAGCAGTATAGTCCTGACCACTGGAAGGCTGTTCCCAGAGAATCTGGAGCTCTTGTGAGCCTGTCCCCTCAGACATTCCTGGTGGTGACAGGTTCCTCCATGTCACTTCTGGCATTTACCTGGCCCTGCTCCTGAACCACAAGGCTAAAAGTGGCCTCAGAGCCCATTGGGATTGGGTTTGGGCCTGGCCTGGAGGTCACAGAAAGGGAGCTCTCTCCACCAGACCCCTACCTCGATGGCTAACATTGGAGCCAAGAGCTGGGTGAAGATGGGGCTACCAGGACCCCAGGCCCAGCTGGAGAACACGCCAGCTCCCCAGAACCTACTGCAGCCTGCTTGTGTAGAGCTTGTGCTGGGTCCCCAAGGGACGACAGCTTTGTGGCTGACTCTCAAGAGAGCTGTACCCAGTCAGCGGTAACAATCTCACCCCCAGGTACTGAGCCTTCTCTCGCCAGGCCCTGAGCTGAATGTTCTCCATCACTGTCTGATATCACCCTCACCCCCCTGCACGCCCCCCCCCCCCACTGAGGCAGGGACTGTTGGCATCCCCGTGGTTTCGATCTGGAAATTAGCTGCGAGGGGTTAAGTGACCTGCCCAAGGAATGGAGTAAATGGTGAGGGTTTGATTCATGCCCGGTCTTTGTGATTCAAACCCACACCTCAGCAAACATTCATCACAGGAGAAAAATAAAGGGCCTCACATCATCAGATCCTTTATTATATTCACTTATTTAATTGTCACAGCAACCCGTGAGGCAGATCCTGTAATGATTCCCATTTTACAGAAGAGGAAACTGAGGTCAAGGGAAGTGACTTGCCCACGATCACACTGCTTGCCAGTGGCCGAGCCAGGACTCACACGCACGTCCCTTTGACTCCAGATTCTGGGTACCAAACCACTTCCCTGCTGTGGTCTATACCGAAGCGTGTTTTCATAACCCACAAAGAAGCGAACGGCCTGATTAGCAAAATCCAGTGAGTGGATTATTACAAGATTTCATATTATTAGCATTTTGTATGAGGCAAAGTTGATCTCATACAAAAAGTAGGTTTTCTTACCATCAAAAGGCCTATTTTTAGAAAACCTGACCCCATGTTAGAGAGCAGAGGGTTATTTTTATCTGACTGGCATGGGTCCCTTGTGGCCTCCCGAGTTTTTATGGAAGCAATTCATTTTGGCAGTCCACCTGTACTACCGGTTCTTTTGGCTCCGGTCATGTGCAGGCCTAACGTTACAGGCAAAGCCACCCTCCGGGAGGCCCATGGTACCAGCGCCCAGGAGCCGCCTCTCCCTCCCATCCCCACCTCCCTCAAGGGAGCCGGTTCCCCAAAGGTTGCAGACAAATTGCCAAGCACCTGCTCTGTCATCAGCAAGCGAATATCACCGTCATTATGGTGGGTGCCCTGTACCACCCGGGGCCGTGCTTGAAATTCAATTTTCCATTTTCAGCATCATCTTGGAGGGCATTTGCTTAACAAGTTTACAGAGACCCAAATTGTACGTGCGCTGGAATAGCCTTCAGAGGTCCGCAGCGCCGCGGCCTCCCGGCTGAGGCTGTTTCGCACCCGAGAGCTTTCTAACAGCCATGTTTCTGTTCCTGTTGCAGCGCCCTGGAGGCAGCGGTTTCTCTCGGGGGCGAAGACTTGACTCCGTTCTATGCTCTGGTGTCTGGTGGCAGGGAAGGAAAATTCTACAGGGTAATTGTCCTCCGAGTAAACACTGCCTGGTAACGCCTAGTTACGTTTGTAACACACATGTGTCCGGGGTTAAAACCCTCCTGCTTTTTTCCAAAGCTCTTTTCCCCCCACTGAGCTCAGAATGTACTTTCTAGAAAATGTCCTTGAAGTCTTAATGGATGCTTCAGACTTAAGCCAAAATGCGTGTGGTGTTTCCATTTTATTTCCACGTAGGAGCTGGAAGACTATTTTTACTATTCTCAGCTCCGTAGTCAAGGCATCAACACAATGGAGACCAGAAAAGTGTCGGAACACATTTGCCTGTCGGAGCTCCCTTTTGTCATGAGAGCAATTGGCTTTTACCCATCGGAGGAGAAGGTAGGTAGCAGGAAAACAAGAACAGCAGTGGGATGCGTTATTTATGAAAACCACCTCTGGGAACACTAATTATAGGTCAAAGTAAAAATTTAGCATTATTCTCGCATAAGTGGATCAGAAAGAAGGTTCTGGGCATAGCAGACACACTCCTTAGAAACAGACTTCCCATAAAGACGTCCTAAAAGCCATGTTTCTTACCAAAGTTTGATGTCGATAAGAGCATGAGTTTTGGAATTAGCCGGAGTGTCCCTCGCAGGCACACAGGAAGGGTTCAGTAAATGCTCCTTGTTACGATTATTTCCTGCATAGTTGCTGTTAACGAGGCGTGTGTGGATGGGGTGCCCCTGGGTGGTGGGTGTTCGTCCTGGGCCGTGGGCTCAGAGGATGCAGTCTCTCCAGCTGCCAAGGGCCCCACATGGGGACCAGCAGTGCCCCAGGGAAAAATGTTCCTCAGAGAAACTGCTTTCAAATGCAACTGACGGGGCGTTTGTTCTGACTTGAAGTGTTAACATTCCCATTGTAGAAAGTTTGGGAAAGACACTTAAGTGGAACAAAGTAAATAATCACTTATAATCCCACGACACAGACTCAACATTCATTAGTCTCTTCCTGGTGTTTTGTGGGGTTTTTTGTATATATATGTATATATGGACAATTTTTAAAAACTGGTACCATATTTGGATATATATATTTCATCCTATATTTTCACGTGATATTATACCATAAGCATTTTCCATTTTCCTATCAATTCTCTTTAAAGGATATATCTTAATTTTATAACCTGTTTTGATTTAAAAGGTAGAACTGTAAAGAAGAAAATAGAAATTACTCAGAGATAATCACTGTTAACATTTGGTGGATTTCTTTCTATCGCTTTATATATGGATACAGATATATCTATATTTTTAAACAAAGAATTGACATTATATGTTATATATAGGTATATATCAGTGTATATATCAATACTTTACAGAGTAAATGTATATATACATGTATATACATGTATATGTGTGTATATGTCTATCAATTTGTGTGTATATGTATATGTGTATATATGTCTGTATATCAACATCCTCCGTAACCATACACACACACACACACACACAAACCCCACATTTTCTTTGTCCATTTCTACCATCAGTGCACGAGGGGTCCCTTTTCTCCTCATCCTCACCAATACTTGTTATCGCTTGTCTTTTTGACGACAGCCCTTCTAACAGGTGTGAGGTGGTATCTCATTGTGGCTTTGATTTGCATTTCCCTGATGATACATGATGTTGAACATCTTTTCACATGCTTATTGGCCATTTGAATATCTTCTTTAGAAAAATGTCTATTCGGGCCTTTTGCCCATTTTTTAAATGAGTTATTTGTTTTCTTGCTGTTGAAGTTGTAGGAGTTCCTTATATATTTTGGATATTAACCCCTCATCAGATGTGTGGTTTGCAGGTATTTTCTCCCATTCCATAGGTTGCTTTTTCATTGTGTTGATCATTTCTTTTCCTGTGCAGAGGCATATTAGTTTAGTATAGACCACATGTTCTTTAAAGGCGGTATACTTAATTGAACCATTCCCCAGTGGACGGACACGTGTGTTGGCTGAAGTATTTTGGCCATCACAGACACGGCTGTGACGAGTGAGCATTTCTGTGTTCGGTTTTATATACTTCTCTGATTATTTTCCTGGGTCAGAGTCCTAGAACTGAAATTACTGGGACAGGGGATATGAACTTTAAGGCCCTGTCGCCGAACAGCTTTTCATAAATGTAGCATTTTATGGCTCCGCATGAGGCAGACGTAACTCCTGACACCCAGCTAAGGCTTGACGATCACATTTGGTGACTGCACATTTTAAGTGACATAAGCTGTGGCCCCAGTCACTTCTCTTGGCTTCAGTGCCTACTCAGAATCACCTGTTTGTGTACTCCAGGTACGACCAGCTGACTTGTATTGTCCAACTAGCATCTGGGAAATTGAGCCCTCAGAGCCCATTAACCCATGCTGAGTCCTGAATGAGTTCCTTAAAACACTGGGGATTCCTTTAAGCTCCTCCAAAGGTCTTTCGACCAGTGTGCATTTTGTAAAAGTATGTGGCCAGAAATGGAAGCAACTACCAAGAAAATCTGTGTAGCCCACATAACAGTGTTCCTTACCGGTGTATTTCCCGAGCACGTTCCTTAGAACATTGTTTCCCAAACTGGCAAGCCACCTCAGAATGACCTGGAGCATTTACCACAAAAACCAGATTCCTCGGCCCCATCCCAGATCTAGCCAATCAGAATCTCCAGGGATGGGGCCTGGGAGTCTGCATTTCCCCCTGCCCCAGCGTTCCAATGTGCAGCCTTAGAACACGGGCCCCACGGGGTATTTACTGGGGCCACTCGCGTTCAGGGAACAAAGATTCGGGAATGCTGACTAGGATTGTTAGTCAGGACTCTCTTTGGTTACAAGTCACAGAAACCCAAGTCAAACCATTTTTTGGTTCACAGAATTCAAGCCCAGAGGTAGAGGTAATGTCTTGTGCCACCTAATTCAGACCCTCAAACTATGTCGCCAGGAAGCATCCCCCACCGTGGGCCTTACTTGTCTCCATGTTGCCTTCCTTCTCAGTGGGTCCCCCAGCATGATGTTCAAGGGTCACAGCCACAGAGACAGGAGCTGCCTCCTCAGAGCCCCAGCCACTGGCCCCAGCCTCCTTGTTACTGTCACTGGGGCGTGTGCTGCTCAGGTTGGCCAGGCCAGGACACCCCCCACCCTTGCAGTCTGAGGGGGGTCAGCCATATTGAGCCTGAGGACTCTGAGCTGGATGCGTGGTCTCCAAATGAAACTCTGCAGAGGAAAAGAGTGGGTCCACTCTTCAGAGACTTTAAAAGGTCACTGGATATTAGGGACCTGGAAGTGAGGTATGTGACATACGATATAGCATTCCCCAGACTGGACTGACCTGGCAACTTCTTATTTCATTTTAGAAATGTCACCGTAGACCCCTCACTCGGTTTCCACTCCCACTGCATTTGGTCTTCATTATTGTGTCTATGGTTCATCTTCTCCTTTTTGTAGCCAAACATTCATGCTAAACTAATACCCATCTTCTCTGGGTGATTGGCTGGCATAACGCCTCGCACTCCCAGACGGAAGAAGGGGCAAAGCATCTGTTGGTGGGAAGTGCAGGCGCTCGGAAGCTGGATGACCTGGGGGTAATGCCAGCAGCTCACTTGGTGAGTCATTTCCACTGTAGTCTGAGTTCCTGTGTCCTCATCCCTAAGACGAGGCTGGAAAGAGCCCCAACCTCACAGAGTTGTCACGAGGACTAAAGGACAAAGGTCTGTGGAGTCCAGTGTCACACAAAAACAAAAACAAAAACACATTTACTCTTGGGAGATGTTTTCTGAAGGCCCTGTGATCCACATGTGGCCACATCTGTGTGCAGCCGTCGTTAGTTGATGAGTTAGTTTATATCCGAAGCAGGACATGTAAACGGGAAGCACTTTTTGATCTCTTGTTTTCATGTCAGATTTATAGCGATTTTAATAAAAATGTTTTCAGGGCTTTGAAACTTTTAAACCCAGGCATGGTTAATGAAACATTTCCTATTATGATGCAGTTGTTCCCCCTCCCCCAAGAAGTTGCATAGAGTGTATATAAAACTAGCTAATAGAGTATTTTAACACTTGGTTACATAAAAGACTCAGACACAGAGATTCAAACCAGCCCCCCAAAGGCTATACATTGTTTATGGTTTTCTTACATCATTTTAACTGGCGTGGGGATTTGAGTCTAGTCAGTGTAGTAAACTGAAGCCAAGTTATACAAGAATATAACGCTCCCCAAAGAATTCCTAACGGCTCCCATCTTTCGCAGAGCACTGCACTTAGCCAGACCACAGCCAAAGTATAATCAGGTGGGCTGCTCTTCCAAATCTTCAGTTTTTTAATGAAAGATTTGCAATGTTTATAATGTTGTAGAAGGAACGAATGTTGTAGTGTCATCGTCTCTATAGCTGTTTCGCACAGGAGAAAGTTTAATCGTCCAGCTTTATGAATGTTTTTCATCCGGGACTTTGGAATATCATGCTGGGGCAGGGCCTGTGTGTCACATGTGTTCCCAGGTCACGGGGGACTACATTTCTACTTAGCTTGCAGAGCATCATATGATCGTGGCACATTTTTGCAGCAAATTAACTGTAGTTCTGTAAATGTAAGGTTTGTTCTGGCAGAGTGGTTTGGAGTCACAGTGGACTCCGCAAATGCTGGTAGAATTAGTGAATGAGTGAGTGAGTGAGTGAGTGATGGAATGAATGAGTGAATGAATGATGCTCTTTGGTCATATTTGACTGCAAAGACAAGGAGGAATGTAGAACCCTGTGCTCAGAGTAAGTAGTAATAGCCCTCAAGGATTTGCTGTATTCAGGAGCTTTGGCATTGGTGACTAATGCTCAGCCAGGAAATAAACAATTGCTGAACTTTTTAAATGTGCGTATCTTTGGACACGGCAAATCTCCTTTTAGGAGTGTATTCTACAGAAAAACTCGCACGAATGGACAGTGATGTACCTATGGAAGGGTCAAGCACTGCAGCACAGTTTATATCGTGATTCCCCGAAAATAAGACCTAGCCGGACAATCAGCTCTAATGCGTCTTTTGGAGGGAAAATTAATATAAGGGCTTATATTAATTTTTTGCTTAAGGTCTTATATTAATTTTTGCTCCAAAAGACGCATTAGAGCTGATTGTCCGGCTAGGTCTTATTTTCGGGGAAATACGGTAATAGTGCATAAACTATGTCTGTCTGTCCATCAGTGGGGATGGGACAATGTAAGAGGAGGCTATGAAGTGAAATTGGCTTGTTTCTTGATTCAGAAACAAAGTGTAGGATTTGTTGTTAAAGGCAAGTTGCAAAACAGTAGATGTAAGGCATGGTCTCCTTTCTTTAATTATAATATGTATATATTCGTATGTGCCTGGCTAAACTCTGAAAGAGTGTTTCAAATCCTTAAGGACATTGGTTTCTGAGGGCCAAGGGCCGGGGTTTGGGTGAACTCTTCCTTATTACATTCTGTATATAACCCCTTATCAGTGGGGACCCTCTAGTACCAGCTGGAACCCGCCAATCAGTTTGGGGGCGGCCCTTCTGGCCCTCGTGCTCTCCAGCGTACACAACCACCCCCACGTCCTTCCAGACCTGACACTCAGCCCCTTCTTCAGTTTCCACAAAAACAAAAATCACGCTCACACAAGACAGTTTTCTTGACAGTTTGGGAATCGTCAGAAAAGGTCCCACATAACCTCATTTCACAGCAATTTACCTAAAATTTATCCAGGAATGTCGTGTTCTTCTCCCTCAGCTAAGGGTGGCAGTTTGGCTCTTAGCTTCTCTTTCCTAACCTGCAATATTAGCCCATCTTGAGGGTCTACTGATGAAAATACGTCCCATTTAGTGGCATCCACCCTCCTTAGAAGACAGTTGTGGTTATGAATTGGGGGCGTAGGGAGACTCATGTGTATTTCTGTAGTATTTAATTTTTCTTAACTACAAGCCTGGAGCTTGTATTGCTTTTGTATTCAGAACAAAACCCAGAAAGATAAACTAGCAAGTCCTCCCCAAGCCCTGTATGCTCATCTTTGTGGCTAAACCGTGGTCCCAGCTGGGATGGAGGGACCACGGCCAAATGGCACGGCCTCCCCCATACGAGGAGGAGAAATTGGAGCCAAGGGTTGTGGGCACAGTTTCTGCTCTGATAAAGACCCCACGGGAATTTGGAAATTTGCGCTTTGTAAAGAAGCCCTTGGTGTGTTGGGTTTGCTCTGACACATAAATAACAGGAGGTATTTCCATCCTGGAGGGAAGAGAAATGGCCCACTGTTCTAGGGAGGCTTTCCTGGTCACCTGAGAGCGCTGCACCGCCCTGCACAGAGGTCAGGGCAAGACAAAACGATTTCTGTTTTTCACACGTAAAGCATTTAAAGAAAACACTCCGGACATGCCGGGCAGCCACTAAAAAAGAAGGTAGGTGGTGCTCATCCTGTAATAACACCACCCACAGCAACAACGAAATGGCCCTTTCGAGCTTCCGCTGTGTGCCAAGAACTGTGCCAGCGTCCTCCGTCCTGGGCCTTACAGCACAGTGATGATGTCTCCACTTTACAGATGGGGAAAATGAGGCTCAGGGCGAGGAGGACGCTCGCACAGTCACTCAGCTTACCGAGGGCAGAGCCGGGGTCTGCGCCCCAGCTGGCTGGCCCTGGACCCCATGTTCTGTTTGGACGTGTGCGTGAGTCCAAACATGGAAGAAACCCCAGAAGCCAAGACATCGAACGCTGGTTATTGCCGAGGGATGGGGAATTACAGGGCGTTTTTACTTCTTTATTTCGCCATTGTTTGTATTGTTTATAGCAAGCATGTGTTCATCTTTACCGGTTTTGTGATTACAAAAGGATGGATCATAATGATGGTGGGAAAAAATATTTTAAAAAATACTGTTATTTGCTTTGTGACTTGCCTTTGTCCTGGCTTCACCCCAACATGATTTTCCTTTCTTTTTAACAACTTTACGGATGTTGTTAAATAGATACCATACATTCACCCATGAAAAGTGTACACTTCAGTGGCTTTTAGTTTGCTCACAGAGTTGTGCAAGCATCCCCACTGTCTAATCCCAGAACATGTCCATCACCCTAAAAAGAAACCCCGTACCCATTAGCAATTACTCCCCTTCCCTCGCCCCACCCAGCCCCTGGCACCCACTAACCCACTTCCTGTCTCTGTGGCTTTGCCTGTCCTGGACATTTCCTCTACTCGACTCATGCGATATGTGGCCTTTTGTGCCTGGCTTCTTTCGTTGTTTTCAAGGTGCAACTCTGTTGTAGCGTGAATCAGCGCTCCATTCCTTTTTATAGCTAAAACTCTCCTTCATTCCTACGGATAGGCCGTGTTTCATTTTTCTGTTCATCAACTGATGGGCGTTTGGGTTGTTTCCACAGTTTGGCTGTTATGGATAGCACTGCCATGAATATTTGTGTACAAGTTTTTGTGTAGAGGTGTGTTTGTTTCTCTTGCGCATGTACCTAGGAGTAGAATTCCTATGTCGGGGATAACTCCATGTTGAGGTGTTTGATGAACCGCCACTGTTTTTTTATCCGTATTTTTTCTGGGTGCTGCGGCCAGGCAGGACCAGGGTTTCAAAGAGCTGTGGGCCCTTAACTAAAAAGCCCTTGATTGTGGGTTTCGGAAAAGATGAAGGATTTGTTATTCTGATTTTAAAACCTTTTAAAACATTCACCTGGGGTAGAGAAGCATCCCTGGGGGTGTCTGAGGCTTGGGCTCTGACGAGGGGCTGGGTGCAAGTCACCAGAAAGGGCCCTGTGGACGGGTGGTGGTTTCATTCCTGCGTCACCCACCACAGACAGCGGGGGGAGAGCATTGTGTCTGAGCACTAAAGGCTGGCTGTCCCCTGTGACTGTGCCCAGCGGGCAGGACCTGACCGTGGTGTGTCCCATTCCTGGGGAAAGAGGCAGCTGTCACCCAGATATAGTTACTGGAGGAAGCAGGGGACAGTTGTGAGTCACAGAGCGACACATAAATAGCAGAGGTGTCTCTAGATGTGACCATGCAGTGAAGCTGCCCGGCCCTGAAACCTGCCCCTCAGCCCCCCTCTCCTGCCCAGGTCAGGGCAGAAACACCGGAATGGCTACCAGGAGAGGGTGGGATGGGAAGGTGACACGCTGTGACAAAACACCGCTCCTCATCTGTGGAGGATGTTCCAGAGAGCTCTCTGTGCTGGGAGGTGGGCGTCAGGAGGAGGGAGCACCTTCCCAGCCTGCAAGTCTGTGGAACTATTACAAAAGAGCCCGACCCACTCCAGGAGCCTGTTTATAAAAACGAGGAATGGCCTCAGTTCAAATGTATCACGTTCCCCTCTTTTTAACAGAGAGGCTATAAAACTTAATTATAAAACATAATTCGAAGGCCATCACTGGCTCCCTGTGGCTGACAGCAGGACCCCAAACCCAAAGGCCGATGGAGGGGAATGACAGAGGCGGAAGTGAAATAATCCTGGGCAAGGGGACTGCAGCCCAGCAGGAGCAGGCCACTGTCATGTCATGGGGCCTGGGTGGCCGTGCCAGCAGAGGTCCGGGTGCCGTATGTCGAAATCTTTGAAAGTGATAAATCAAGCCACAGCTGTTGAATAACTACCTACCCTGACAGTTCTGCCTTTTATATGGGCTGGTTCAAATGGAGAATCTGGGCTCCGAGTTTCGCACTTGGATGGATGGGCGACCTGGGGAGAGCCAGGCAGCGAGGACCTACTTGTCTTTTCACCCCGGCTCCATCCTTGGCCACCCTTCAGGCCTGTGGGTGGGCACACCAGGGGCACAGGTCACTCTCAGAAAGGTGGCTTCTGGAAGAGACCCCCACTGGCCCTAGAAGTAGGCTCGGGTTATCTGGGGCGGAGAGCCTGGGGTACACGGTTCCCAGAGTGTGGTCTACAATGGGAAAGCATGGGATCTAGATGGGCACCTCCCCATGACCCTACAGACCCCTCTGAGGATGGGGTAGCAAGAGGGGGCCCTCGAAAGTCCCTGGCCCAGGGCAGGGACCCTCCCCTCTTGCCTGGCTGTCATGCCGTCACTGCCAGAAAACACATTTCCCTAAAGGGGACAGTTTCTTCTCAGTTCCACCCAACTCTTACCATGTGGAAGCACAGGGCTACCATCACCAGACTCCTCTGATGTTTTCAAGAGCGTTTGAAATCCAGATTTCTATAGGAAATCTCCTAATTTTTAAAGCACCCCATGAACCAAACAGAGCACGTCTGCAGAATTAGCCCTGGGACTCCAGTTTGCATCCTCTGACCTGCATACAGTACCAAAGCCCTCAATGCTTGGCCAAACCCTAACCCTTCAGCTCTCCTGAGGACTTTTTAACACAAATGGGGGTTGCAGCCGGCCAAAGATGTCTGCGTTCTGTGAAATGCGGCCTGTGAAATGCATTACCTTAGAGAGCAAAAGGGACTTTGCAAGTATGCTTAAATTAAGGCTCTTGAGATGGGAGATTATCCTGGATTAGCCAGTGGGCCCAGTGTCATCTCAAGGGGCTTTATAACAGGGAGGCAGGAGGGTCAGAGTTGGAGAAGGGGACATGAAGAGGGAAGAAGAGGTCAGAGTGAGTGACCAGACTGCTGCTTGGAAGATGGAAGGAGCCGTGAGCCAAGAAGTGATGGCAGCCTCTGGAAGCTGGGAAAGGAAAGAAAGCGGATTCTCCACTAGAGCTTCCAGAAGGAACCCGGCCCTACTGACACCTTGATTTTAGCCCTTGAGACCCATCATGGACCTCTGACCTTGAGAACTGTAAGATCGATTTGTGTGCTTTGTGCCACTAACGTGTGTAGTCATTTGTTCCAGCAGTGATAGGAGACATACAGAAGGTGCTTTGGAAGAGTTTTACAGACACCCCTCCTTCACACCCCACTTCTCACACTTGTTTCCCAGCCTGGAGTGTGGCGCCTCACCGCACACAGGCTGCATCCTTGGTGGGTGGCCTCCAGGCCTGCCTCTTCCAGGAAGCCTTCCAGGCCCATCTAGCTGAGAGCTCCCCCAGCCTTGATGTTGATTTCCCGCATTTTGGCACCGACTCTTTTGGAGCCACGGTATCCAACCATGTTAAAATCACTTGAGGGCACTAAGAAACACTGATGCTGTGGCCCCACCCCCATCAATCAAACTGAGGGATGGAGCCTGGGCAGAAGTAGTTTTTAAAAGCTCCCAGGTGTTTCTCAGGGGAAACCAGGGCTGAGAACAGCGGTGATGGAGACCTCCTGTTAGCTCCCTCTCTCCGTGTGTGTATATTGTTTCTTGAGTGTCTCTTCGCAGAGCCCAGACCGGTGCCTGGCACTTAGTAGGTGTTTAACACATTTTTGCTGACTGAGTGTGACCATGAACTCCTAAACCGGGGGGCTGTTCTAGTAATAATTAAGTGACTTGCCTTTCATTTGCCCAGCACTAAACATAGTAACTACTAGTAAATTGAACTAAATTAACTGGGGCAGTAAGTGGTTATTCTAAATAAGCCTTTTGTGAGTTTTCAGAAAGATTCTTCCATGGTCTCACTTATGCCCATGGTGTTTATTTACTTCATTCATTCCACATTTCTCTGTGCCCTTACAATGTGCCAGGCTCCGAACTGAGCTGCTGAGGAGATACAGATGAAAGCGGTCGCTCCAGCTGAATGGAGGAGACAGACGCGGTCCAAAGAAGTGGAGCGTGTGCCACAGCTGCCACCCGTCATTACTCTTCTAATGAAAATCACAGGCCTGGTGTAGATTCTTTTGGCACGAGTATCACCTCCGCGAACACCTGTGGTCTAAGAGCAGTGATTCTCAAAGCTGTGGCCCCAGCCCTGCACCTGGGGACATATGAGAAATGTGGCTTCTCAGGCTCTAGCCAGACGCACTGAACGAGAAACGGGGGGTGTTTTCACAGCCCTCCTGGTCATTTTGATACCCCTGCCTTAAAGCCATGCTTCTCAGCCTTGGCCTTATAATCAATCACCTGGGGAGCTTTTAAACACATAAGACTGCTCAGATGACACCCCACACCCATTAAATCAAGATCTCTGGGAGTAGTGGGGCCTGGGCGTCAAAAGATTTAAAGCTCCCTGGGTGAATGGAAGGAACCCACTGCCTTACCATTGGATGGGCCAGTGTGAGAATGCCAACAAATGCCAGCCTGAGCGCTCTGGGCAGGACAGCAGCGTCACACTGGGGCACTGGGAAGGCTCTCGGCGTTCCAGTTCCATCTCCGAGGTTCCTCTCCAAGCATGACCTTTGTTTAGACATGTAGCAGAACCTGCCTGTTCAACTAACACTTGCAGAGTAGGCTCGGGAAAGAAATGTCAGTGATGCTGGCACTGCCAGCTCTGCTTGTTGAGCAGTGATTCTTGATCAGTCATACAGGAAAGGAGCAAGCGGTGAGTCAGCTAAGGAGGGGACCGTGCTCAGAGCCTTCCCTGAGTAACTCCAGGCACTTTGGGATTCCTTTTTGTCACCTTTGGGTTAGCCTCCTATTTCTCAACTGCGTTAAATCATGTATTACATTTATAATTTACATGTATCATTTAGATCATAATTTATGCAATCATAATGTATATTAAAATTACATGCAGTTAACAAGGACATACAAAGCATAATCATCACAAGAATAGTTAATCCCTGTTGAGTGCTTACTACTGTGTTTCCCCAAAAATAAGACCGGGTCTTATATTAATTTTTGCTCCAAAAGATGCATTAGGGCTTATGTTCAGGGGATGTCATCCTGAAAAATCATGCTAGGACTTATTTTCCGGTAAGGTCTTATTTTGGGGGAAACACAGTAGGTTAGGCATTATATTTTGCACTTTACATACATTGTCACAATGACTTTTAAAACAGTCCAATGCATATATTTTACCACATTACACCCTTTTTCAGGATGAGGAAACGGAGGGTGAGGAATGTTAAGTTATTCACCCAAGGTCACATAGAAAATGGTGGACCCAGGGTTTAAACCTAGGTCTATCATCAAAGATCATACTTTCAGTAATTGAAAAAAATTTTATTTAAATTTTGTTTTAAATCATACTTTTAGCCCCAGTCTCCACTGGCTCATAGTAAGCAGTAGCACATGAATATAATACTATTAAAATTACCTAGTACAATATGTAAAGAATATGCTACTGGATAGAGTGTTACAGGTATGCATAAAAGTATACATAATTTAACATGCAGTTGTACATAATATAACCTCAATAAATGCTATATATGAAACAGTGTTACCATTTAAATCTACTTATATAGTATGGATTATAGTTCATTTGTATCCTAACCGGTGATGTTATTTCAAAAGACCATTGCTGGAATGTTGCATTGAGAATATGTGGCTTCTTTGAAAATACTGAGTGATTACTAAGACACAGTATTAAAAGAAAAAAACAGGATATATATACATATGGCAAAATTAGACACATATATTTTATTTGCATGGAAAAAATGGAAAGAAAGTACCCCAGATCTTTCACAGAAATTATGATTGGATGGTTGGACAGTAAGAGGTTTTTATTTTCTTCGTGATATTTGGGGCTAGACCAAAACACTAGGGTGCCCCAGACAGGCTGGTTTTGGTGTTGTTTCAAACTGGTGCACGGATTTCAACTTTTCTGCATTTATTTAGTGGACAGGGAGAAACTGGTAATAAATAATTGATAAATAGTGTATACAAATATAGATTCCTTTCCTGATTCATTCCTACAGACCAAAGTAGAGTTCATGTTCTGGGGGAAAAAAGTATTCCTCACTTTTCTGTGGCTTTTATTCTTTCTCTTTGTAAATTTCCAACTCCCACAATTTATTGGCAGACATATTCGTTTAAAATGTGGACACTAGAATAAATTACTCATTCCTAGCCCTTTGCGAGGCGTAATTCAGGTTTCCGAATTTCAGCCAACTGCAACATGCATGGTAAAAAAAGACACCACAGACACGGGCTGACGGCAGTGAGGAGTGGTGGTGTTTGTTTGTTTTTATATTATACTTCTCTCTTTCTTGTGTTTTGCCAGTTACAGAAGGAATCTCATTTGGAGACCTGCATTAACCGGCGTCACATTTCTAGCTGGATCCACACACGTCAGCACCCTTTGCTCAATTCTAGAGAATTTGGAAAATACACAAAGAACGACTTTCCAAATCAGGAAGTAGGCTCCTCAGAATGAATTGTGAAGTGTTCCATTTTCTTCTGTTTTAGGGAGAGTTTGTATAGAATTGGTATTTTTCTTTAAATATTTGGTAGAATTCGTCAGTGAAGCCATCCTGTCCTTGGCTTTTCTTCGTGGACGTTTTAAATTACTGATTCAATCTCTTTATTTATTATGGGTCTATTCAGATTTTGTTTCTTCTTGGGTCAGTTTTGGTCATTTGTATCTTTCTGGACATTTCATCTAAGTTATTTGATTTGTTGGCATATAGTTGTTCATACTCCTTTTTATTTCTGTAAGGTTGGTACTGATGTCCCCATCTCCATTCCTGATTTTAGTATTAGGTTGGTGCAAAAGTAATTGCAGTTTAAAAGGTTAAAAATAATTGCAAAAACTGCAATTACTTTTGCACCAACCTAATAATTTGAGTCTTTTCTCTTTTTCTTGGTTAGTCTGGCTAAAGATTTGTCAATTTTGTTGATCTTTTCAATGAATGATGGCTTTTTTAGGTGTTCATTTAAAAAATTATACCACATAAGTTACACAGTTGTCACATACAATCTTTTTGTGTGTATAAAATATTGCAGAATAAAAATGGAAAAGAAAGGAAAAAGGAATCATGGTGTAGTTAATTGTCTTACATAGAAAACTTGTGAGGGTCATAGGCCTTATATTTGAGTTCCATACTAAATTATTTGCTTATTCATATAAGCTAATGTCTAAATTCTTATATTCTTTAGATGAAACTAATTCTTAGATTCTTTAGATGAAACTTCTTTAGGTGAAACTAATATCTGCTTCACAAAGAGATAGTTGATACAATGTGAGAGACAAACAGTGTTCATGCCATTGCTAATAGTCCTGACAAAACGGACACTGTATTACGGCTGCCGTAAGAGGCACCACAGACTGGGTGACTTAAAACAACAGAAATGTATTCTCTCATAGAAGTCCGAAATGAAGGTATCAGCAGGGTCATGCTTTCTGTGAAACCCATACGGGAGAATCCTTCTTTTTCTAGCTTCTGGTGGTCGCTCAATCCTTTGGCAGTTACATAAAAAAATTGGCTTACACCGTATCACTCTATTCTCCGCCTCCGTCATCACAGGGCCATCTTCTCCCCATGTGTCTGTCTTTTCTTAAAGGACAGCAGTTACATTGGATTAAAGGAGGCCCACCTACTGAAGTATGACCTCATCTTAACTAATTACATCTGTCATGATGCTATTTCTAAATAACATCACATTCTGAGGTCCTAGGGGTTAGAAATTCAACATATCTTTCTTGGGGGACACAGTCAACCCGTAGCAGATATTTTCTAAGATAACTATGAACATTTGTCTGTTACTCTCCAATGTTTAGAAGTATATCATATAGTGTCGTTTCTGCTTACCATGGTTTTTTGTTTCTGTTTTTTTTCAAACCTCTTCCCTAGATTGAAGATATGTTCAACGAAATCAGGTTTAGTGAATATGTAGACACTGGAGAAATAATTGACAAAATCAACTTACCAGATTTCCTCAAAATTTACCTGAATCACCGGCCACCTTTTGGGAACACCATGCGTAACATCCAGAAGAGTTTTGACATCCTTGGCTATACCAATTCAAAAGGGGAGAAGGTTATTCAAAGAGAAGATTTCCTGAAGCTGCTTCTAACTAAAGGTAAATCCATAAAGAGGGAAATCTTGTAACATCCTTGGGCCATGCCCACTGGAGAGAGCTGAGTGTGGCATCTTTAATTTGATGGGGTTTCAGCCTGGGGGATGTCCCTGATGATCTGTGTGGGGTCACCGGAAGGACACTGACCTGGGGACCAGAAGAATGCCGGCTATGTTCCCACTTTCTGAAATTTCAGGACTCAGGGTCCTCACTTGTAAAATGGGAATACAAGCGCCAGCCCTCAATGTCACAGGGCTATTAGGAGATTCGGCTATTATGGGATGCGTTTGTGGAAAAAAACCCACACCAAAGTCAAAATTTCCCCTTTTACCTACTCTTTTCCTTATCATTTTATGTGAGGAAGTCAAGCAGGCATTTTCCCTGGGTGATTGTTTCATCTTAGTCAAACTGGTGGTTCTAATGTGGGGGGACTTGAGATAAAGCCATTGGAGCCTTTATCAGAAAGTTGTCCGATTTCGCCATACAAGCCCCAAAGTATCTCCCCTGTTGGAGTCCCATTCCTAAGACCATACAAGGAAGTCTATGCAACGGTTACATGGCACTCTCTAGATTGTCATTGTGTCTCAAGAAGGAAAGCGTGGACTGATTCTCTTGCAGACCTCAGAACAGTGGTACTCGGACATTGTGCTGAGTCCGGAGAGCTGACCGGCCATCTTTTTCCTTTACAACACCCAGGTGAGCATATGACGGAGGAGGAGATGTCTGACTGCTTTGCTTCGCTGCTGGGACTGAATCCTGAGGGCTGGAAATCCGAGCCTGCAGCCTCCTCTGTCAAAGGTACTGGGGCTGGCTCTGTCTGGGCATGCAGCCGCGCTCGCAGGTCTGCTGTAGACTTACCTGCATTTATGTCTCCTGGCTGCGCAAGTCTCTCTCCTTAATACTCCTACACAACAGAGCAAGTCTGTCGGGAAGCCCACGTGAATAAGTTACGCAAAGGCCAGTGAGCGGTGGTCACATCTAAGAGAGGAAAGAAAGCTTTTTGTTCCCTTGCTTGTCTGTCTTTTGTGTCGTCTGGCCTTGCTTTTCCCTGTAGTCCCCTGACCCGGTCTTCATCTTCCCGGCTTGGGCCACTGGCAGAGGATTCAGTTTGGAAGCTGTTTCAGAAGAAGAGGAATTGTTCGGAGGGACTTGATAAGGAGAGGGTGATGGCTTGGTAGGCGGCACGAGCCCCACTTCAGGCTGCCAGAATTTTGAGGTTTTTAAAGATCAGGCTCTCCTTTTCTGCCTGAGGATTTCCTACCTCCTTCTCCTAGTCCCCTCGAGGAGGAAAATGGCCCTGAAGTGGGGGTTGTGAATTTGAATTCAGCAGGAATCAATCCAGACCCCTCTCCTGGGCCTGCCTGTGTGAAAATGACTCCAGGGACAGCCCAGGACGCTGGCCTGTTGACCCAGTGCTGGTCAGAGCCACCACTGTTACTGCCACTGGAGCCGGGAGCAGAGATTCCCCACCAGGCCACCTCCTCCCTCTTCTTGTAAAGTCTGTTCCCAATTGCAAATGAAACAGAGTCCCTCAACTCAGACAGTACCAGACTTCAGTATCTGCCCCCCTTTCTGGTGTACTTGGGGTCTCAGAATGTACCTTTCCCAATGGTTATGTATTTATATTGTGGTCCTAGGTGTCTCAAAACAGTAACATCAAGGACACAGGGCACTTAAGCCTTTCCAGTGAAGTTTGCAGAGACCCAAGTAACAAGTGCTCCAAACCGCAAAGGAAGGATTTTAACCATTTTCCACCCAGGGTTTTTTTTTTCTTCTTCAAGGAATCAAAGCCAAACCACCACACAAAGCACCTCTCACTTTTTAGTATCATTTCCTTGTATTTTTGGAAAACGCTTCTGCGTTAGAAACCTCATCATTATGAAAACACTGGTTTTCTTGTTTGCCCAGGTTCAGAAGTGTGCTATGAAGAAGAACTTCCAGACGAAATCACGGCAGAAATATTTGCGACTGAAATTCTTGGCTTCACCATCTCACCAGACTCCAGACAAGATCCTACGGTCAGTGAAGTTGTAAGGAATGTGTGAAGCACAAAGGACTTTGTGTGTGAGAGCTTTTGTTTTTTCCCTAAGAAGCACTAAGCTTTCTGCATTTCCCTACCCCCACTCTACATCTTGAGAACGTTTAGACATTAAAAGCAAATTTCTGGTAAGCAATGGAATTCACAAAGTTGGGCATTCCACCGTTTCTGAAATAGACAAGTGGGTGGAGGCAAGAAAAGCACGAGCAGCTGGGTGTAAATGGTAGCTAGACACCCTGGCCTGTCTTTGTGCCTAAACTAAGGCAGTGCTGCCTGGAGGGGGCGTTTGAAGGGAAGCGAAGGTGGTGTGGTCCCTGCCTGCTGTTAGGCTGGGGAGGGGTGCTGGGATCTCTGGTCTCCTGAGAATCCTTTGCTTATGGCTTCTCGTCAGCAAAACACCGCGTCAGCGTTGTGTGGTCGTTATGAAGAGCATCACTGGCCATGCTTAACTCCGGTGGCAACGGTCAGAGAGAATGCAAAACACACCCTAGAACACCGTGTGTGCTGCACCGGGGCCAGAAACCACACAGCCAGCCCGCCGGGCAGAACTCACCCACTAGAGGGTGTGAGCCCCTCCCCCCCACCAGGAACCAGCGTGGCTGACTGACTGCCTCACACTTGCTGGGCTTCAAAACCCCGAGTAGGCAAAAACGGGCCAATTCCCCAGCTCAGGGAGGTTTAGGGACCATGACTAGGTTTCCAGCGGTGTTTTGACCTTGAAAATAGAATCCTATCATCGTGTAAACAGATGAAAGCTATGGTCTACGTTGTGAGGTCTCCTTCACGCAGATGTGCCTGGTGTTAATCTTCATGCACGCTCAGTCCAACACAGCCTCCCACCCAAACCAGGTCCTTCCAGGAGAATTAGCATTTGAGGTAGCATTTCTGATCCCCATCAAGGTACTCTGTGCTCAGGGGCTGAGGTCTGTGTGAGAGAAATGATAGCAGCAGCCTCCCCCGTGCACAGAGCCCTCCCCACGGCGTAGCGTCCACCTGGAAGGTCGGCACGGGGAGTCTTTGGAACACCCTGGAACATCGAATGGAACCATCTACTCCGAACCAGGCTGTGTCACTGCGACCTTGGGACAGACGGCATGGGCCATGGTTCCACAGGCTGATCACGTTGTGTCACCAGGGCTTTGCAACCTAGTTTACATTTTGTTCTTTTTAAAAAACACAAAAAGGAAAACATGCTTTATGAATCAATTTTGCAGCTGCTAAGGGCTTCAGAGATATATTACCAAGCCATTTAAAAAGTTCCTGGGGACATTTTAGGGAACAGGAAATTCTCAAATGACTTGTTCTCTTCGAAAAATAACTCAGAATTGGATGCAGTCTGGACACCAACCAGAGACTTCTTTCATTAAAGCTGGCACACTGATTTTGTTCTTAGCGGCTACATGTATTGGAATCCTTGTCTGCAGCAGAATGGACTAACGACCAGGTGGACCCTCTATGGCTGGGCCACGATCCGATTGGGGTTGAGATGCTCCCTGTGTGCAGAGCCAGCTTCCGGCATCTCTTTAAGTCATGATGGTTATGACATTCATCCAGGAAGGCCAAAATAGCAAGGGACAGCAGGTCCTGTGTCAGTGGCATTCCCGCCCCAGCCTGGTCTGTGGGACCCCTTCTTACCTT
Source organism: Rhinolophus sinicus (assembly GCF_036562045.2). Lineage (NCBI taxonomy): Eukaryota > Metazoa > Chordata > Mammalia > Chiroptera > Rhinolophidae > Rhinolophus > Rhinolophus sinicus. The sequence continues at coordinate 34,271,678 of NC_133765.1, forward strand.
CAGGACCCCTCTCTGCAGGTGCTTTTGTTTTGGTGTCTCTCAGTTACTTTGACCAAGGCAGAGAGCAGCACGTTCACCTTTCAACCCCAGGAAGGCCTCTCCACCTTCCATCCTGGCCAGGTAGGCCCAGCCTGTGGCCACACAGGTAGTGGGGAGGAAGGCCATCCATCCAAGGCCGGCCTTTCTGCCCTGTGAGCAGAGAACTTAGGCTGTCCAATAGTGTGGGTGGCAGAGCAGTGACGCCAGAAAGGGAGGAAGGAGGGCCTGAAGACGGGCTCGTGGGCTCGTACATCCATCCAGCCTCAGGGACAAAACACAGAACCCCAAAGAGCACACTGGCGTGTTCCTTTGAAGAAAGAACACCATTGATGGGGCCTCTGGCTGCTGACTTCCACATCCTGGGTTGTTGCCTGCAGAGTTCAGGAGCATGTAGAATAGCAGTGGTCTTCCAGGAACCACCAAGAGCCTCCCCCCAAAGCCCACTCTCTGCTGCAGACCCCCAAGCCTCTCTGGCCTATGCTTCAGCTCAGAAAGCCTGGGCTGCGTTTGTTTTCTGCTTCTGCTATTTAATAGCTCTCTGGCTGCCCTTGGGTGTGGCTAATCTCTTAAACCTCAGTTTCCTCCTGGAACACCTGGGGTGCTCATGAGGATTAAAAGAGATGGCGCAAGTCAAGCGTCACAGGGCGTGAGAGCTCAAAATTGGACAGCAGCTATTATTACTACAGGCGGCAACTGTGCCTGAGACTTGGGAAGACATTTGATGAGAACTAACCTCTCCCAGTTTGAGTTTTAGCACCAGTTAACACTTGTTCAAAGAGGGGTCTCTGCGGGTTTTGACAGTGGGCCCTCAATAAACATTTGTGGGAGGATGGAATGAATGAACCTGAAGCTTCAGTGCCGTTTTCATAGCTGACTTAGCTTGTGACTACAAGTGCATGCCGGTCCTCACAGGCCCTCTCCATCATGGTCGGCGGACTTCCCCTGGAAAGGGCTAGCGAGTAAATACTGAGGTTCTGCGGGCCCAGCCCCCACCCCACCCCCACGGCATGTGTGGAGCACAAAAGGAAAGCAGCCAGAGACAATCCAGAAAAGAATGACGGTGGCTGTGTTTCGAACACATATCGTGATGGACACGGAAACCTGGATTGTGTGTCATTTCCACGTGTCATGAAACCGTCATCTTCTGATTCTTTTCAACTATTAAAAAATGTGGAAACCATTCTTCGCTTGTGGTCCACACAGGACTAGCTGCCCGGATGTGTCCCATAGGCTGGAGTTTGCTCTCCCTCATAGGCCAGGATTACCCCTCCCAACAGATTTTTACAAATGCAGTGAATCTGTGCAACATACCTGACTGGCACTCTTCAAAAACGCCGAGGTCGGGACCAACAAGAAAAGACTGAGAAGCTGTCACAGATCGGAGGCGACTAAAGGAGACCCAATGACGAAATGCAAAGTGGGATCCTGGATTTCTGGAACAGACAGTGGACGTTAGGAGGAACTGGGGAGACTGACATGAGGTCTGTAGTTTAGTCAATGGCATGGTACCAGTGTTAGTTTCTGTTTCGATGACTGTCATGGTTCGATGTGCACACTAGGGAGGCTGGGTGATGGGTCTGTGGGAACTCTCGGTTCTGCCTTGGCAACTCTCCTGTAAATCTAACATTATTTCAAAATTAAAAAAACAAAACAAAACAAAAAGAGAGAAAGAAAAGAAGAAGAAATCTACCACCTTTCCGACTCAGTCACCCTGAGTTGTTTCCATGACCTGCCCTAGGCCTCGGGTCTTAAGCAGACGCTCCTAGAGCCAGTCGGCCCGCTGCTCCCGGGTCACCTCACTGGCTCTCTGTCTTCTGTGAACACCTCGAGGCAGTGCAGACGGGTCTTGTTCTAAAGATCTGTGTCCTTAGGCCATGGCTGGACGCCTGTATGTGCAGCCTGAGCATGTTCCTTTGGGGCTCGGCCAGCATTTCCCTACAGGCGGCTGCCTCAAAATGGACGGTAATAAATAGATACAGGGGACAGGGGATCTACAGCAACTTGCCACCCTACTCAGATGTCATATAAGAACCCTCTGCAAGCTTAGCGTAAAGGAATATTTTTAAAACCACACACAAAAAACCAGGTTGATGCAACATTCTTCAATGGCAGTGCAATACTGAGTGTAGGGACCGACCTCACGAGACAGTTAATATCAGGGTCCCTGTGCCCTTCAGCTCGTGTGTTCCTGAGCTGCTGAAAGGCCTCTTGCCTTCCTAGGTAACAGTGGGTATTTATCAACGCCCAGGTGAGAGGTGTCAGGCCCCAGAAGGTCGCTGTCCCCTCTGGCCCCACCACCTCTCTTGATAGTTTGAAATCACTGGTGGTGCAATGGGGGGTGTTCAACACCAAAGTCGCCCCACTGAAAGGGGCTGAACCGTTGTGTTCCACCGGCACCCCTTCTGTTCTTTTATTTTCTTGACTGGAAGTCACAAAGGTATCTATTTTTGTATATCGTGCTCTTTCAAGCAAGTGGGGCTGTTTCCTTTGGGAGGAGCACGAGTTTTGGCCAGCACGTCTGCCCTGGTGAGGGGAGCAGTGGATGGGATTGTGAAGCACAGGTCTGAAGCACAGAAAAGTGGAAAGCCAATCATGGAAAGAGACGGGGAGACCATTCCAGACAGAGGGGACAGTGTGCATCTAAGCCAGAGGCATTCAGTGAACCAAAGGTTCGTGAGGTCAGACCATAGCGGGGGATGTAGGCTCAAGACGAGGTCTGTAGGGGTCTAGAAGGATCTCCAGCGTTCCTTCAGCACTGCCATTGATGGTTCTTCCTCTCGGGTCTGAATAGGAATGCTTTTGTGTGGGCACTTGGCAGGAGCAATGGAGGCTGGCCCAGTCTCCCAAGGGGAAGATCTGGTCATTGGGATAGGCTGTCACTCAGAGGAAAGACCAAACGGAAGTCATATGTGCAGCCAGCCCTGAAGTTGTGTTCATTCACGGGACACTTGCCAACAGTGGAAACACTCACAGTGGGTTTCAGCCCCATACACCCGAAGTCCTGAGTTGGTACCTCTTCTTCCTTCTGAGTTTTAAAGGGATTTCAATGTTTTTTTTTGTTTTTTAAATGTGACCACAATTTTCTCAGTGATCCTGTAGTCCCTTCACACATGGTCACATTTACACACTTGCCTGAGTCTCTGGTGATCGCCAGAAGGCAGCCTGGCCTACAGCAAAGCTTCAGCAAATGCTTGCCACTTACCCTTTCCTCAGGGTCGAGTCGGTCACCTCTAACTTTTCCACTTTTCTGGGCTAAATGCCAGGTGGCAGTAACTTGTGGCCTACAGATCCTCTTACTAATAGTGACCTCAGTGCCAACACAGTGTGTTAAGCCGAGATACAATGTGGCACGAAGCATGGAGGTTGCCCTTAAGATGGTCATGTTGTAGTGAGGGAAACGTCACTAATTACAGTACCTTGTGATCTCATATAGGGGCATCCAGAGAAGATGGGGTGGGAAGGAGGAGGCGGCGGGGGACAGTAGAGGAGAATGACATAAGCGAGGCACTCTGAGCCAATCTGAGAGGTGCCTGGGGGCGGTGGCCAGAGAAGGCAGTGGTTACGTTCTGGATGGCCTTGTCTACTGAATCGAGGATGTTTAACCCGATTAAAGTGAAGGGAGAAGTGGATTAAATTGGCATCTTAGAGGCTTAGAACCGGGTAATGGGCAGGAGGGGGTGTCTGGGGAAAGGGACAACAGTGAGGAGACTCTTACAATAGTTTGGGAGGAGTGTAGGGTTGCAACAAGAGATGAGGCATCCCGGAAGTGTAACTAAGGCGCAGCTTGAAGATGGTATCAATCACGATCTTTGGTTTGTAGCAACAGAAATGGGCTCTGGTTAGCTTAAGTGGAAAGGGACTTTATTTGAAGACTATTGGGTAACTCACAGAATCAATGGAGAGACTAGAGAAGCAAGGTCTGGAAATGAGCAGGAACCAAAGGCAGCTGGGATGCCAGTGGTAGTGCCACCACTGGGAGCTCAGTGCCTCCAATCCTCTTAGTTCTCCAGTGGCCACTTCTGCTGTAAGTTATTTCTCCACTGCCCCTCCTGTCCCGCAAAAAAATCAGTCAAAATCAAAGCCACGATGAGATACCACTTCACCTCCACTAGGATGGCTAAAATAAAAATGACAGATAATAACAAGTATTAGTGAGGCTGTGGGGAAGTTGGAACCCTCATTCACTGGTGGTAAGAATGTAAAATGGTGCAGCCACCTTGGAAAACAGTCAGGTAGTTCCTCAAAAATGTTAAACAGAGTCCCCCTATGACCCAGCAATTCCACTCCTAGGTACGCTGGTGAGAGAAATGAAAACACACATCTTCATAAAAACCTATATGCTAATGTTCATAGCAACATTATTCATAACAGCCAAAAAGTGGAAACCACCCAGATGTCAATGAATGAATGAATGAATGAATGAATGAACAAAATGTGGGAAATCCATAATAGAATACTATTCAGTCATAAAAAAGAATGAAGTATTAATACACACTACAACATGGATGAACCTTGAAATTATGCTAAGCAAAAGAAGCCAGAAAGAAAATGACTCATATTGTATGATTTTCTTTATGTGAAATGTCCAGAATAGGCAAATCCATAGAGACAAAAAGTAGACTTGTGGTTGCCAGGGGCTGGGGGAAGGGGAGAGGAAGAGTGATTGCTAATAAATAAAAGGTTTCTTTCTTGGATGACAAAAATGTTCTAAAATTGTGGTGATGGTTTCACCACTCGGCGAATATACTAAACACCACTTTGAAAGGGTGAATTTTTATGGTATTTTAATTATATTTCCATAAAGCTATTATTTTAAAAATTCGACTGGCTAGACCATCCACCACCTGGTTAAGTTGGGCCCCAGGCCCAGGACCTAACTCCCTGGGTGAAGAGAGCTTCCGTAATGGGGTGGGGGTGGCTTCACCCCCAAAGGCTCACCCAGAACTAGGAAGGGTATTCAGATGCTGAGCAGCCAAAATGACTGCACCCATGGGAGTGAAGCTGCAGACACTTGGGCAGCCTTGAGATTCCTGACCTGAGAATTCGCCAAGCCTCTTTATGGACAGATTCCAGCCTTGCTCCAGGTCACTGGGTCATGACCAAACAGCCTGCGTTTAATTATTCATTGTTAGAAGAGTGTCTGGATTACACGTCTCACCTTTGAACACATTAGTTTCTCAAAGCACTTTATATATATACTATCTCTTTATTTTTATATGACCCCAAGTGGCCCAACTTTTAGGCAAGCCAATGGCTGCACGGATGGGGATGCAAATTGCCGATCCACTGGTGTCTTGAGCTGGTGAGTTTTTATAGTTGTGGTTATAGTACTGCGAGGCAAATGGCAGTGTTTGGTTTAACAGAAAACTTTTTCTTTTTTTTCAAGCCCTCCCCGGTCTATTTGAAACTCACCATAAAGCTCACACGTTGGGGGAGACCTTCCCCACAACAATTGGGGGTCCCATTAGGCTCCATCAGTGGTATGCTGGTAAATGTTTACCAACCAGCTCCGAGTCGCCTTAGGGAAAGGGTCCTGATGTGTAGCATTTGCTGATTTCCATAGTGTAAAAGCTCCCGTTGTAGCTGATTTCAGATTATCAATGTGAGGTGACTGAACACAAAGTAAAGAAGTGCAGGTCTGTCAGCCAGCTGCCCCATCACTGACCCATCCTCAGGGTACAGCAAACAAAGCAGTCTTGCTCAATTGGGCAGCCTGCATTGGCATCACCTGGGTGGTCCAGGTACCCACAAGCTCAGAACTCGGTGGAGGTCTCCCTGGACCAGCAGTGCCCTCAGGAGCCTGGCAGAGCAAATGTAAAACGTCTCTCAAAGAAGGTAACTTCATCCTCAACCTCAAATTATCCCTATAAATACATGTTCAAACACAGTGTTCAGCATGGTCAGGGAGAACCAGGCAGATCACAAGGAAATAGGACACCATGAGCAAGAACTAGCAGAAACAGACCCTCAGACACTTCAAATATTAGAATGATCAGACACAGATGATAAAATAACTGTGCTTTGTTGAGAGAAAGAAGTTTTAAAATCTCTGCAGTGGTCAGGAAACCATAAAAAGCGACATGCCAGATTTATAAAAAACATTTGTAGAAAGCTTTACAGTTTAATCAGAAATCAGAAACACAAATTCCTTCAGGGGCCATCTGGTAATAAATGAGTAAAAAGACGGGGTGACACACTGGTGATCTGGAGAGCTTTGTCTGAGGGACACAGAAGTTCTCAGCTACAGCCGATTGTTGCCATGTGGTACTGGGGACCCAGTTTGTAGATATCTGCTGGATATCTGGATTTCTTTTCATTGTGGTAAAATACCTATAACATAAAATTAAGCATTGTAAGCATTTTAAAGTGTACAATTCAGTGGCATTATGTATATCCACCATGTTGTGCAACCATCACCTCTTTAGTTCCAGAATTTTTTCATCACCCCAAAAGGAGACCCCATGTACCCATTAGCAGTGATTCCCCATTCGTACCCCCCTTCCCGGCAACCACCAATCCATTTTCTATCTCTCTGGATTTGCCTGGCCTAAAGATCTCATCTAAGAGGAATCATATTTGTCCTTTCGTGAGTGGCTCCTTTCACTTAGTGTTTTCAAAGTTCATCCATGTTGTGGCAAGTGTCAGGACGTCATTCCTGCTTAACAGATACACGCATTTATCCATTCATCAGTCGATACTTGGATTTCTGATGTATCTTCCTATGTTAAATTCAAATATATATTTTTAAAAGTTCTGTGTGGCCCCCAAGCACATGTCTGCTGACCTGACCCGGGCAGTGTGAGACCTGACCCCCCCGGCAGTGTGTTTTAGGGCCTGCTGTTACATATTTTCCCTTGTCCTCCTCAGAATGATTCTCTCAGTGTACCTTTATTTTTCACATTAGTAACTTGTGGTTCAGAATGGTAACAAGACATGACTAGGAAACGGTCTGCAGTGCAATCTCCCACTCCATTACCCTCATAGCTTCTCTACCCAAAACCAAAACCTCTGGGTAAGCTGCTTGGTTCTAGAGTGGGAGTCAGAGTTCTAGTAGCTGTGGCTGTGACCTTGAACTTCCTGCCATTCCGTTTCCCCACGTGTAAGATGCCTGGTGTTGGGCTAGTTTATCTCCAATGCCCCAGGCTTGCTGACAGGGTCACTCCCACTTTCCCCAGCATCCATCTGGGTGTGAATTAGCTCTGGTCAAGTCTGGGTAGCTGCACCTGAACACAAACATGGAGTACCCGAGTTGTCCTGATAACTGTGGGTTCCTCTACAGAGCTGTCCTGGGGCTGGACGGGGAAGAAACCGTGCAGAGTCGTCCCTGTAGGCCGGCCAGTCCGTTTTACCTGCGCCAGGGTCATTTGTGCGGTCGCGGCATCTGCTCTGAGACTGGGACTTAAGTCGGGAGGGCCTTACATTTAAATCGTGGTTCTCCGACAAACCCAGCGCGGGCCCTTTATTTATGGTGAGGGCCACGATCTCCAGGGGCAAGCAGAGCCCGGGTTAAAATGCTGATCATTCTTGAACTTTCCCTGCCGAATGCTACTTAGTAAGCAAGGTCGCGAGTGGCACCTTTCCTCCGACCCCCGTTTTCCAAAGGATTCGGGAAAGGGAAGCGACGTCCTAGCTCGGGTGTCTACACGGGGCAGAGGGCCAGCCGAGATCCGTGTTTCTCAACTGTCTCCAAGAGCACTCGCGTCCCGAACCGTCGCCTTCAACTCCGCGAAGTCAAGAGCCCCGCAGGAAACTTGCATTACCGCACCGGCTGCCGCAAACCCGGGGCGGCGGACCGGCCGCCGGGCTGGCTCCCAAGGAACGCGCTCCCTCCGCGGCCGGCCCTTCCTCCCCGGGGGACCCCGCGGCACCTGCGGCCTTCGGGTGAGTGTCCGTGCGCTCGCCCGCCGGCTGTCCCCTCCGCGTGCCGGGTCCGGGTCTCCGGGCGCCCCTGGTCGCGTCCCCGGGGTGGGTGGCAGGCTCGCGGCGCAGCCAGGCGGCGCCCGGAGGCCGCACTGCTGGCGGCTGCGGCGGCGCTGCTCCCCCTGCTCCGAGCAGCTGCCGCCCGGCGCTTGCGCACTGGGCCCGGGCGCGCGGCGGCCCCGGCTTTGTGTGTGTGTGTGTGTGTGTGTGTGTGTGTATGTGTGTGTGTGCGTGTGTGTGTGTGAGTGTGTGTGTGTATGTGTGTGTGTGTGCGTGTGTGTGTGTGTGAGCGTCTGTGTGTGTGAGTCTGTGTGTGTGAGTGAGCGGCGGGCGGGCGCGAGTGTGGCCGCCGCGGAGCGCGAGCAGGACCCGGCGGCGCGCTCGCAGCCTCTCTCTCCCCGCCAGAACCATGTCGGGCAGGTCGGTTCGAGCCGAGACCAGGAGCCGGGCCAAAGATGATATCAAGAGGGTCATGGCGGCTATTGAGAAAGTGCGCAAATGGTAAGCGGAGGCGCAGCTCGCCCCCTCGGTGCCGCGGCCGCCCGACCCCAGACCACATACAAAAAGCCGGCGGGCGCAGCGTCCCGGCCGCCCGCGGGCCCGGGAGTTGGAGAGGGCGGGCGGCGCGCGAGCCGGGTCACCTGCGCGAGGCGGGGGCCGCGGCCGCTGCCCAGGTGCGCTCGCGCCTGTCGCCCACCTGGCGCGGCGGCGGTGGCAGCCTGGAGGCGGGGGCGCCCCGAGCCGGGCGGCTGAGCGGCGGGCAGTCCCTGCCGCGGCGCTCGGCTCCCGGGAAGGGGGGTTCGGGGCCGGCCCCAGAAGCCATTTCGTTTTGTGCAAGTCACATGAAAGCGGCTTCCCGCGCGCCGGGGCCGCGATGCCGGCGGCGGAGGGGAGAGCGCGAGCTCCATTGTGCAGCGCGGAGCGGGCCGCCGCGGTCTCCGTCTCCTCCCCGCGCGCCCCGGGCGGCGCAGCGCCGGCCCCCGCGCCCTTGCCCGCGCCGGGCCTCCCTCCCTCGCTCCCTCCCCAGCCGGCTCGCTCGCTCGCTCCCCGCCTCCCAGGCCCGGCGCCCTCGAGTCTGCGGAGTTTGCAGAGCGCGAGCCGTTTAAATTTAGCGCTTTGGGCTGCCTGGAGCGAGGGCTGTTGGCGGGGAAGCAAGATGGGGGCGAGCGCGAGGAGGGGCGCCGCGGGGCCCAGGGCGCCGGGCACCCCCTGCGCCCGCTCCACCCGGCACCCGGGCGCGGGACTCGGGCGAGCCAAGGTTTTTGCTCAGAAACTGGTCCTGGGCCGCGCGTCTGCCTTTCCCAAACCAGCAGCTCGTGTTTGTTTTGCGGAGGGAGCCGTTGTTTTTGTTCTCTGCACGGGGGGGAAAGGGAGACTCCGGGTTGGCCGCGCGTGTTTCTCGAGCTCGAGCTAGTGTCCGGCGTGGCCTTATTGTAATTAATAGGACTGAATGTTTGCTCGGCCCCGGCGGGGTCTGACTCAGAATCGCCCGAGAGCCAGGCCCGAGACGCAGCACATCGCCAGGTTGGGGCAGACTTGTTGAAAACTCCCAGCTCCCTGATTTCAACTTTATTATTTTTTTCCCCCACGGCTTCACCAGGGTCAGGGAGGGAGAGGAGCAGCCGCGACGTTCTGGAGTGTCAGTGCCGGCGGGCTCGTCCTGACCCTTTATTTAAAGCCTGAAAACTGGGCAGGCCCCCCGTGGAGGACTATGTTTATGTTTAGGGGTGTCATTTCTTGAGTAACGCCTTGGTCTCTAAAAACCACAGGGGGCCAGGATCCAGTCTAGCCGTGTCACAAGTTAGTTGTCCTTTCTGAGTCAAACCCAACAAAAAAGGCAAGAGGAAAATCAATAAAGTCCACGTGCTCCCAGGCCTCCTATGGAAAGGGCTGTCTGCAGATGGCCGGATGCCCGGCCGAGGGCTGGGTTTGGCTCCAATGGGACAAAGAATTTTCAGAACCGTGAGAAGGGGAGACTTTCCAAAGTTGAAATCCAAGTCTTCCGTGCTGTGGGAGCTCCGCTAGTGCTCAGGGCACCCCGATTGGGACTGGACCCATTTAAAAATGGCAGAAACAGCTGCAGGCCAAAACACACACCGGAAAACAAGTCCACAGCCCCCTCTCCTGTGGGATTTCCAGAGGGAAGGCTGGAGTTGTCCCCTATCTTAGCGCCTTTGTAAAGAGAAAAACTGGTGTCTGGGCCTAAGTCCCTTTTATCACAGGCCTGGAGGTGAGAAAGAGGCTGGGGACAAGCTGCCTTTTTCTGTTCCAGGAGGCGTGGTGGGGCCTTCTGCCCCAGGTTCCCAGCCAGGCAGAGGCTTCCTACACCCTGACAGCTGCTCCTGTAGGGCCTGCCTGCCAGCTGCTCTGCAGGGAGGGCAGATGGAACTATGGGGTTTTCCACCCTGTGGGCCCCAGAGCAGCCGGCCTGGAGGCTTTGGATGCTGCTGAGCCCACTGCAGGCCCAGCCTGTGTTTAGGGGAGGGGAGGAGAGCTTATGTCCCTCCCTGCTTGTGTTTTGGGGAACAACCTGTCAAGTCCTCTAAAGACCTCAGGCTTGGGATCTCAAGGCTGGACTGGGCTTCCAGGTAACTTCCTGGCCGTGACCTTGGGCAAACCATGGTACTTCTCCAACCATGGCAGCAAAGGGGTTCTGTGGGGCTTCCTTCCCCACTCCCCCACTAGAATAAGATTGGGTCTCTAACAGCCCTCACCCCTGTACACTGGAGCAGTCATTAAATGTCTTCATTATAAGGTGGGCTCTGTAGAAACTTGTATTTTGCTGATGTTTTTTTCTTTTTTTCCTGCCTCTTCTAGGCAAAAAAAAACAACAACCCAAAAACTGCCTTATATCGGGTTTCTCCGGCCTCCAGAAGCCAAATCTCACCTTCACTGTGCGTTTAGAAGGGGTCTTCCAGTCAGTCCTCCAGACGTTGGGTTGTTTATTAACTGCGTGGCCACCAACCGTGCAGTTCACCGTTGGCTGGGATGTTGGGTTGCCAGATTTAGCAAATAAAATGACAGGACACCTAGTTAAATTTGAATTTTAGGTAAACAACAAAATAATTTTTAAAATAGGCTTTTTTTTTTTTTTTAATATAAGTATGTCCCATGCAATATTTGGGACATGCTTATACCGAAAAAAAATTACTCATTGTTTATCTGAAATTCAAATTTATTTCAGCATCCTATATTGTACCCAGAGGAGAAAGAAGGTGTCTGGCATGTCATTCAGCCTGGAAGCCTAGGGTGGTATTTCTCGCCAGCCCCAGTGACCCCCTGACAAACCTCTGCCAGCCCTACCCTTCCCCTGCCCCTGGAAAGAGCCAGCAGCCCGCGGTAGCCACTGTGTCCACAGCTGCTGGCCGCTCCTCTTCTCCTTTCTGTCTGATGTCCCAGCAGGGCAAGCTGGTGAGTGTGAGGCAGCCAGAAGATGGCTGAAGGAAGGACAAAATGGTGGGCCCCTTTTTAGGAAACCGGCCAGGGTTAGGCGGGCCAGTGTGAGTGGAGAACAGCAGGGTGGGAGACGCATTAGGTGGGAGGCAATGGCTTGAGCTGAGAAATAGGACTGGGCTGGGGGCCCCGGGCCTTTGGTCTGAAAGATCCCTCAGTGAGACTTTCCAAGGACTTCCCACCTGTCCCTGGCGGTGGGGGAGGTTTGTGCCTAGGGTCCCCCCTCAGTACCTTTGGGGGTACCCTCCTGCCAGGCACCGGGCAGCTCATGTGGGCCTGGGCCTAGTTAGGATAAGGCCAGCCATTGACCAGGCCTCGGAGGTGTCAAGGACTAGCCCTGGGAAGTGAATACAAAGGAAGGGATGTAGAGCTCTCTTTGAGGGAGCCAGGTGACCCCAGGATGGTCTTGGCCTTGGACCTGGCCTTGGGAGAACGTTGGAAATTGGCCTTGGCCTGGAGAACCTGCGCTGGGTGCTTGTAGTTGACATAGGAGCCTTGCTCAGGAGGAGCATTCGGAGCTCTGTCCCCACAGCGGGGACCTCACGTCCTCCTTTCGTCCTGGAGTCCAGGCCTGATGGGAAGAGAGCGATGCCGAAGCCTGGCTGGTTACCAGGGGCCACGAAGCAGGAGGGCTCAGGGCACGCCCAGGGGCAGCTTCCTGGCGAGGTTGGGGTGGGGCCTGGTGGTCGTGAATCCGGGCCCAGTGCCTACAGGTGGGGAGAGCTGGAGGATCTGAGGGAACCGCAGAGCCCCATCTGGCGAGTGCCGTTGCTCCTCTCGGGGGGGCCTGTGGGCCCCTCGTGGTCAGGTCATGTTTTTGAAAGTAGCCAGGAATCTGGATTTTTATACTGTCTGACTTTTTTTAAGTTTGGAAATTGATTCAAAATTTTAAAAGCACCATGCAGGCCAGACAAAAACACGTCTGTGGGCCACTTGTTTGCCAGACGCAAGGTAATAGCTACCGCTTACTACCCTTGTGGGGGGTGGGGGCTATGTGCTCTGGGTGATGGGTTTGGGGGCGGCTCTGGGAACTCAGCTGTTCCTCTAAGCCCATGTGGTGTTTCCCAGGGCGCTGCCAAGCCGCCAGCTTGATGAGACGCTCTGAGCTCACGCGACACGTCTGTGAAATCCCTTCTCATCTTCCCTGGTGCTTGCTCAGCGACTTAACACCTGAGCTCCAGGGCCCTGGCTCTTCCTGGGTGGCTGCTGACCGAATGGCAGGCCTGAGGTGGGCTCCTTGACACTCTGGCCCCTGTCTGATAGCCCCTCAGTGTCCGCAGCTAGGAATGCAGCTGAAGCACGGTGAGCGGGGGACGTGGGCCAAGGGTCTCCAGCCAGGACGAAGGGATGACCTGGTTGTATTGAGCTCATAACCTGCAGGCCCCCTAACCTCTCTGGGAAGCACCTGCGACTGCAAACATTCATCCTGACTCGTGTGTGGCCGCAAACCCAGATCTGGTACTTTCTGCCCTGAAAGGTGTCTTGTGTATTTGCAAGTCAATTGCTTTTTTTTTTGTTTACACAATCAAACTGTGGATTTCCTGGTATACTGGGGCCCAGGGCGAGGAAGCCAGTCAAGGGCTTCTGAGTAGTAAGTGCCTTTGGTCACTTCTGCAGGATTCAAGCAGTTTGCACATTTGTCCAGCTTCTGTTCACAGCACGCTCTGTGGAACGGATGCTTAGTTTTCACAAGAGACAGAATAGCAGAAGGTGGGTGCTGGGCTCAGAGCCTGTGTCTAGTCCTGGTTCTGCCATTGACTAGCTGTGTGACCCTGAACTAGTGGTATAACCTCTCTGGGCCTCCAATCCCCCATCTATAAAGTGGGGTGATAGTAGTCTCCCTTACATAGGCCTAGTGGCAATCTCTGGGAGCGAGGGCGTGTAAATTAAGCACTTGGCACGAAGCCTGGCACACAATGGCTATTATGATTGTCGCTTTGTCACTGAGACTGTTTCTTGGACTGCCTCTGTCCCTTCCTGGCACGTTCTGATTATTCAGAATGGAGGTAGGGAAAGACTGGGATTGTGGCTTGTCCATTCTGCCTCCAGCACGAAGGAGGTGGGTGGGTGGTGACTTCGATACCTGCCTTTACTTCTTTCTTTCTGGGCTAAAAGAGGCAGGGATGAGGCGGGAGAGGCTGCTGCAAACAGCAGTGCAGCAAGGAGGATTTGATGCCTTCACCTCCCCGTGCCTCAGTTTCTTCATCCGTCAAATGGGGAGGGTAACAATTCCTGCCACACAAGGTTATGGGAAGATTAGAGCAAGTGTGGACAATGCTTAGCACATAGAACACACTAGAAATGGTCATAATAATATATTATCATATATAAAAATAAAAGCGAGGTCCTATCTTCCTCTAGCAGGGAACATGTGGGACCCGAGCAGGCACAGTTTGGGAATAGAGGTGTCTGTGGTTTTGGTTAGGTGGTTTGGAGTGTGCTCGGGTGCTCAGAACCCCGTGTAGTGAAGGGGTGCCAGGTGGCTGTAATACCACCTGGGCCTCCCCATCCACAGAGGAGAGGACCCAAGGCTGAGATCGGGGCGGGGAGACTGGAGGAAGTGCCAGACAGCTCACGAAGAGAGGCACTCATGTCACGTGTAGTTCTGGGTTCTGGTGGAACCTTGTCGCTAAAATTGCTGAGGGCTCCTGGCAGCTACACCACCTGTACCAGGCGTGCGTCTGGCCTTGACCTCCCACTTCTCCCAGGATGGCAGAGCCTGCTGCTAGGAGCGTGGACCCAAGAGCCTGCACTGCCCGGGGTTCAAATCCCAGCTCCCCCTACAGTGAGTTCTCCCCGAGCCCACGTGCCCTCAGTCCCAGTGTTTGGGGCAGGAAGTGACATGACCTGGCTTGTAGGATACAGGGGGTCAAGGATAGAAGTTCTGGAGCTGTGACAATAATCTAGAGAAGGACAGTGGCTTGGAGCATAGCGGTGTGGAGGAGAGGGCGGTCATTTTTATCCTGAATGAAAACCAGTCACCTCTTTGCCTTCTCATGGCTTGTGACTTTCTCCTCATCCATAAACCTGCCTCTGGCAGCCAAGGGCCCTGGATGCTGTCCTCCAGGAATTTAGGACAGGCTGGGGGTGGGGGCAGCCGTGCAGACATGGGCTTCTCTGCTGCCCAGAGGGGCTGGGGTGGCCCCACTTGGGAGCGATGTGGGACAAAAGCTAGAGGACTCTGGGGCCGGGTTCCCCTCATCCAGATGAGTCACCCCAATGGCAGCCCTTCTCCCCCCAGTCTTACCGAGCACTTCCTTCCAGGCACTGGGGGGACCTTAACACACGTGGTGTCATGTACTCCTCACAGCATCTCAGAGAGCTGGACGACTCTGTGGTCTAACAGAGGGGGACACTGAGGCTCAGACAGATGAAGTGACTTGCCCAGGGGCCCCAGCTGATGAGCATCTCAGCTGGGATTAGAACCTCGTCTATGGGACCTGGAGCTCGTCCTCTTAACTCCAAGCAGTCACTGCATCACAGCTGCCCCAAGGGAGTAGGGCTGGTGCCCCCACAGGCGTGAGCAGGGCCCTGCCCCCAAAGCCCCTGGTAACAGGCTCTTCCTCTTCCTCCGCAGGGAGAAGAAGTGGGTGACCGTGGGTGACACATCCCTGCGAATCTACAAGTGGGTCCCTGTGACAGAGCCAAAGGTTGACGATGTGAGTATTAGGGGCCTTCCCCCTGGGGTGGGGCTGTCCATCCATGTCCCTCCCACCAGGAGGACAGGGGCTTTTGACTGCCACCATGGTGGGACGCTGGGCCCAAGGCTACCTGGGAAGCAGAGGCACCCAGCTTAGGGATGGACAGGCTGCTGGACCTGTGTCCTCTTCCCCACTCACGGTCCAGCCCCAGAGTTTGGTCCTCAGAGAGGTGGGAAGTGTCCCCTGCAGGTCATCTCTTCTGGGCTGAGAGCTCCACATTTTGCCAGTGGGGACACACCTTAGTGCAGAGGTGTCCCCTCCCCTGGGCCCTGGGCACCATGGTTTGGGGGACGCGTGTAGTGGTGCCCACAGATAGGCAGATCCTCTCCCGTCCTGAACACCTGACTATCTGCCTGGCATTACCTCATTTATTTCTCATACTGAGTGTGTGGAGTTGATCTCTAGCCTCTCTGTACACGTGAGGACGCAGGCTCAGAGGTAAAGCCATTTCCCCAGAGTCACACAGCAAGTGTCAGGTCTGTCTGACTCTAAAGCACATGTTCTCTCCACTGTTGGAGAACCTTCTGGTGGTTGGAGCTGCTGGTGACAGGTGACCCCAGAGTGAGAGAGTTTGGTGCAGGAAGCATGGACCACTGTGAGGAGCTCCCAGAGAGATTGTGACTGTGGCCACCGGAGGGCGCCCCAGGGGCTGTGCTCGAGTTTAAGGAGGGATTGATGGCAGCTCCCCATGGCAGTTTTTCAGCTTCCTGGCTCCCAGGTCAGTTACTCCCAAAGGCTCCAGGTCAGCTACTCTCATTTCCAGGCAGAATCCAGAATGGTCCCCCTCCAGGCCTTTGCATGGGCTGTTCCCCCCACCTGGAGTGCCTTTCCTAAGCGTACACAGTTCTCTCCTCCAGGACAACGGCTCACACTGAGCCGCAAGGCCCCATTTGCTCCTGGGGGTGACATGGTTGTGATTGGTAGGTTTCGGGGGTGGGGGGAGCTAAGTAAAGTGGGCTAAGCCTCCCTCCGTCGTCTTTGGTTACCTGTCTTGGGTTCCAGGCAAGGCTGAGGCTGCATTCTTGACCCTGTGGTTACATGCTTGCCCCTGCCTGGGTCGGTGCTGGGTTGAGAATGTGGCTGTTTGTAGTCCCTTCTGGTTCTGGCCTGGGCTCATGGAGCCACCAGGGCTGCCCTCTCCGGACGCCCTGAGACCTGGACCCTCACGGTACTGG
The DNA here is from genome assembly GCF_036562045.2 of Rhinolophus sinicus. Classification (NCBI taxonomy): domain Eukaryota; kingdom Metazoa; phylum Chordata; class Mammalia; order Chiroptera; family Rhinolophidae; genus Rhinolophus; species Rhinolophus sinicus. The sequence continues at coordinate 34,287,966 of NC_133765.1, forward strand.
GTGTCGGCTGTTCCCCGGGGAGAGCAGAGTATGGCCAGGCTCCTCGAAGGCAGCGCCTGGCTCTGGCCCCGTCTGTGCCTTGCACATCATTAGGTGGTGTAGAAACGCTGTTGCATTTCAGAAGACGTGGTCCCTGCTCTCAAGGAATGTATAATCTCATTGGGAGAAGACAATTATAGAATAGCATGAACAGACATCGGGGAAGTGCCAAATGGATCCTGATCAAGGAGAAAACCTAATATATGTATGGGCTGTCGGCAAGTTCAGGCAGCCCCAGGCTGGGCCGAGGGCACTAGATTTGGAGTGGGACAGACCACCCCTGATGAACTTGTGATGTTGGACAGGTGACCCCCATCTCCATGGGCCTTAGTTCCCTTTTTCGTGCCATGAAGCAGTAGAATCCAGATCCTGGGGTTTCTGCAACAAAGCAGAGGTGAGATATGTCACACGGGGAGAACATAGCCCAGCGCAGCTATAGAGGTGGTGCTCAAGAAATGCTGGTTTGCTGTGATTTCTGAGGTGGGATGTAGAAGACGCCATTTCCCCACCCCCGCTCCCTCTAGGGTGATGGGTCTCCCAACTGGCTGAGCATCTGATCCCCTGGGACTCTTGAAGAAATGGCAGGTTCCTGGGCCCCGCCCAAGACAGCTGAATCCAAATCCCGGATGGTTTTGTCCAGGAATCTGCATTGTGGGGGATAGCTAGCTTTTTTTAAAAAAAAAAAAAAAAAAAACACCACCCAATTATGACACGGTTACACCTGTTGTTTTTTTTCTTTAGAACTCTGGAAAATTTTATTGTTTTACATAGATAAAACGTGTTACGAAATTCAAACATTACTTTAAAAACTTCCTTTAAACAGAGACAATTCACCTGCCATAAAATTCACTCTTTTAAAGTGTACAAGTCAGTGTTAGTATATTCACAGAGTTGTGTAACCATCACCGCTGTAATTCCAGAACTGTCTCATCACTCCGAAAAGAAAACTTAGCTGTTCCTCCCTGCAACCCAAGATCCTGGAAACCACCAATCTACATTCCGCTTTTCTAGGTTTACGTATTCTTCAAATGTTAGCTTTTTTTTTTTTTTTTTTTTTTTCTGTATACCATTTTATAAATCTGCTTCCCATCCCTGCGCACGCCGTCCCCCCCTCACCCGACCCCATCCAGCTCCTTTCCTTGGAGGCACCCAGTGTTTTTTCTTCCACAGAGAGCAGGTGCCTGCAAACATGTAAATACACGTTTGTCCTTTCTGTTACCATTAATTCCATTCCATTCTGCACCTTTATACATCTTGGAGAAATTGAAACGTGTTTAATGTTGACATTTTTGTAGATCATTCCCCATTATTAAAGGAAGGGCTGCCTTATTCTCCGTAATTGTTACATCACATTACATCGAATGAATGAACCATCATTTATTTAATGAGTCTCTTACCAGTGGACGCAGGTTGTTTCTAACATGACTCTATTCCAGTTGTAAAAAATAGAACCACGTGCAAAACTTCTCCCTCCCTCTTCCCTTGGTCTTCCCCTGTGGTGCTGGAGACAGGCAGCCCTGGGGCTTAACCAGCGTGGGAATGTGTGACTCCGTTCTTCCATGGCTCACCTGGCATCACTGTACCAGCTCTGGGCCCGTGACCATGGCCTTTTCCCCAGATGCTCTCCCTGAAGGAGGAGGAGACTCCCGCCAACCAGGGTGTTTGCAGGCCTGCAGGTGCCGGCCCTACAAACGCCGTGGGTTTATCTGCAGCCCCAGAGGCCTCCCTCCGCTGAGCTCTTTGATGAGACCCCTAGTGGGATGTGTTCAGATGAAGCCCAAGGAGAGCCCTCCAGGGATTTGGGGGGTTCCAAGACGAGTCCGTGGAATAAAATATTCCTACCACCCCCCAGGGTCCCGCTCCTGTGTGCGCACATGTGATTGGTAACTCGGGTTCTGCTCCATTTTCTCCTCCAGAAAAACAAGAACAAGAAAAAGGGCAAAGATGAGAAGTGTGGCTCGGAGGTGACCACGCCGGAGAACAGCTCGTCCCCGGGGATGATGGATATGCATGGTGAGCTCCCCCGCCCCGCGTGCTCGGCCCTCCTGCCAGGCCCCTGGGCCGAGCAGAGCGCTCAGTTGTGTTTTGTTTCAGCAGCAGGTTTGCCCACATTCCAGGTGAGGGGTAGGAGGGCTGGGCAGGAGCAGGAGGCCTCTGTGCCAAGGAGAAGGCTCCATGGAGGAGAAGGAACTGCCTTTCTCAGCCCGACAAGCCAAGAAACATAAAATGAGACCTTCTTCTCACCCAGGGACAAAAATCTCACAGACGTTCTGTCAGCCCTGGGTGCCCAGTAGGTTTTTGGGGCACACATTTCTCTCTCTCCCTCCTAGGCCTGACATACCATATAAATGACTCTATGTTCCATTTTCAAATGTTGCTTTGGCCGCTGGGAAGCTCCAACCTGGATTTCTGACGTCACCTTAATCACTCTGGGACTCTGGTTCCACAGCGCCAGCCTCACCGCCTTTGCTGTCTTATTTCAAAAGTTGTAACCAGTGTCCCACCGATCAAATCCAGGCTGAGGGCGTGCTTCAGCCAATCTGCAGTTGTCTTGATGTTACTGGTGTTTATTTTTCTTTTTTACCTTTTTATCTGAGAGGAAGGCCCAGACCCTAAGCGTATGGCTGCATGCAGTGTTGACAGATGACGCACACCCAGGCCACACTAGCCCAGGTGTCCCCTACTGGTCGTTCCCACTCCTCCGAGGAAAACCACCACCTGACTTCTGACCTTGGAGACTCACATGTGAAGTCTCTAAAACATTGACTTTCTGATACATGTAAATCAGGAAATCTGCTTTTCTGCCATCCTTGGAGAAATCCGAACCTGAAAGCCCAGGCACGTGTTCCCTCTCGGGGCCGCAACCTGCCCCGGCAGGAGCACTGTCCCTTAGGGAGGGCGCGGCCTCTCCAAGCCCCTCTGGCTCACCTCCTTCTGTCACCTGCCTGGCCTGCTGGTATAAGAGCTGGCAGCACTGGCCTCTTTCCATCTCTTGATCCCAAGTTCAGTGTCTTCGTACTTTTGACCACTCCAAGCCTTTGGCACAAGGTGGTATTAAGATAAATGAGTAAGTACATCCAAAAGGAATTGTGGTTTGATTGAGTTCTAACCCTCCAGACCCAGGGCTGTCTTGTACTAGGGAGATTGACGCGCCTGGAGAATAGTCACAGGTTCTGCGGACAGAGTCTTGCTTGTTGCTGAAAGAAACACATAAGGGAAGGGAGGGGAGGAGAAAGCAGCGTGTGGAGAAAGCTCCCGCTGGCCGAACAATCATAGCTGGGATGTGTTTCCTTTTCGGAAGCAGGGCATTTGGGCTGGGACGTAATACCTGTCTCCTTGGCACCGGCTAGTGCCCCCGCTCTCTAGGGGTCAAGAAGACTCCAGGCCTGGCTCCTGGTTTTGATTGAAGCATAGAATTACAGGTGGAGCCTTTTAGGTCAGAGCTCCATAGACCTGGGTTCAAGCCTGACTCTCCTTGGATCTCCCCGCAGCTGCATCATCCCAGACTAGTTACTTAACTTGTAGCCTTTGGGTTTGTCTGTTTTAATCTGTCAAATGGGGGTGGTAACGCCTACTTTATAAGGTCATTGTGAGTATTTTTTACCCCCTCCTTCTCCCCCCTCAAGCCGTTGTTTTCAGTCTAGCTGTGTAGGACGCAGCTCCCTGGCCCACGCTGGTATTATGAGCCTTGCGCTCCCCCCGGCTGAGGCTGTCGGTCGCCGGTTGTCGGTCGGCCACTCACAGCAGCTCCTGGCAGCTCTCGCGGGCTGCTGGCCACTCATGGTGGCACACCGTAGCCCGCAGCAGTACTCAGCTGTCCATGGCAGCTCACGGCAGCTTATGCCAACCTCTGGCTGCTCACAGCAGCCCAGCTCCAGGGAGAGCTGTTGTTCACAGTCTTAGCTATAGAGGGTGCAGCTCACTGGCCCACGTGAGAATCGAACCGGCGACCTCAGCGTTAGGAGCACGGAGCTCCAACCACCCAAGCCACCTGGCTGGGGCCCATTGTATTAAATAAGTATTAAATAAGATAATTTTTTAAAGCCTTAGCATGTTGGTAGCTACCATTTAAGAAGCCATCACAATGTGCCAAGCGTTTTGCTAAGCCTGCTTCATGCATTACCTAAAAACAAGCCCCATTGTTCAGATGAGGAAAGTAAGGCTCAGAGAATGCTGTAACTTGCCTAGAGTCAGAAATGCCCGTGCTGGCATGCAAGGTCCTTTGGAGGCAGAATCTAAGTTTGTGGCCACTAGAAAAATCTAGACTAGCATTCCAGAAAAAATCTAGAATGCTGAACACACCAGGAGCCATGCTCACCTTCTCAGTGTCATTTGCATTTTAGTACCTGTGCAGCCGAGACCAAGTCCAACCACAGAGCATGTCAGTGAAAGTTCAGGGCAAGATGTGGGGGCCCGGCTGGATTTGCCTGGCAGGCTCCGGGTGGGAGAATGGGGTATGAGGCGGTGAAGTGAGGGCCTTGCATCCAGCTCTGTAGTCTCCAGGATCCAGCTGAGGTTAGCCCCCGTATCAGGGTCACGCTGTCACTGGGCCACCAGGCTCGGCTCGGGCAGCTAACTTGCTAAACATTAGTGCTTATTGTCACTCATTAACATAACCTCACGCTGGGACGCATGGATCCAGCCTCTCTGCCTTCTGTGCTTCCTACACACATGCATGCGTATCCTGCCATAGAACGGAGGGTTAGATTTTCTCAAAAGGTAAATCAGGAGAGTATACATTTTTTTCTTTTTTTAAGTCCCAGAATTCACTCCTAACCAACCCCCAGAGTACGCTTAAGATGCAGTTTACCCAGCAGGGGCTGCGTGACTGCCTGGCGCTTCCTCGGCAGGTTGAGGTAGAAGAAAGACTGGGGGTTCGGAGCTGGGAAGACCAGCCTGAGCAAGGGACTCTGCCACTCTGAGCCTCAGTTTCCCTCTCTGTAAAGTGAGGGTGGTAACCTACCTGGTAGGTTGTTGAGAGCATTACACAAGGTGACTAAATGCTCTTCCCTTCCCTTCCCCTCTTCTTCCCTCCGCTCCCCTCCCCACAAAAATGTCCTTGGTCTCAGGTGTACAGCATGGCCCAGAAAAGCAGCCAGTTTTAGTGTTATTTTATAGTATTATAAAGTTTATAGTAGTATTTTTGAAATTTGCTACTTGAGTATCCATAGTTTAAGATGACTGTCTGTGCCCAAGAATGGGGGTCCAAGGTAAGGGGGTATGTGCCCTGGGACCCCAGTTCTGCCTCCAGCTTAACCACTAATGCAATTGCCCAATTAACTTTATTTCCTTTTTTCTTTTCATTATGAAAAATTTCATAAGAGAGACCAGTAGAATGAATACTATGGTGAACCACCCCATATACCTACCACCTAGATTTCCAGTAACATCATGCCGTATTTGCCTCATCTATTTATTAACTGTGTTGTTTTTAAATTGAATTACAATTTACATATAAAAAATGCACAGCTCTTGAGTATAAAGCTCAGGAAATTCTGACAATTGTGTGGAGCCTGTGCTAGAGAATTTTAAAATAAATTTTCCTGCATCACAATAGTTAAGTCTGTGTCTAAACACTTACGCATACGTCACTAATAAATGACATTTCTACATACCCACTGTACCATGGTCACTCCCAGCAAAATTAACAATTCTTCAATATCTTTTAAACTCCAGGCTATGTTCAAATTCACCGATTGTCCCAAAACATCTCTTACAGCTGCCGTGTTCAAAATAGGATCCAAATCATTTTCTCACATCATGTTAGTTCTCTTCATTTTCTTTCATCTACAGTAATCTTCCCTTTTTTAAAATTTTTTTAATGGCCTTGACTTGAAGAACCTGGGTCAGTTGTCCTGTGGAATATCCCACTTTGTGCTGTGAACTTGTTCTTCCCTCCCTTTTATTTTGTGTCAAGTGGAAGTTTGATCTGGAGGCTTGATGAGATCAGACGAAACCTCTTGGCAGCGCTGCCTCGGGACGTGATTCGGCCTTGGTATCACTTCAGAGCCAAGTACACAAGATGTCTGGTTTCCTCACCCAGAAGGAGACCTCAAATGTCCCCCAAAAAGTCAGACTGTGCCAGGCCCCTGTGTGTGGCTGGCTGCCTCCAAACACAGACTTGTCCTCAGGGGCCCCTGTGGGGGCAGGTCAGGCCCAACTCCCAGAACCTTTTGCCGCGCAGGTCATAGGTTGTGAGGGCCGGCGCTGGATGTCCAGAGGTTCGGGAGGAGGAAGTATCTCCTTTCCTGGGAGACTGTCCTGCTGCAGGCACGGAGGTGTGGACAGGCTGAGACTTCAACCTGGTTTTTCTCAGCAGCTGCCCGATTTCACCTGTCGTCGTGTTCCCCACACAGATGATAACAGCAACCAGAGCTCCATAGCAGACGCCTCCCCCATCAAACAGGAGAACAGCAGCAACTCAAGCCCTGCTCCGGAGCCCAACTCGTCCGTGCCCGGCGATGGCGCCGACACCAAGGCTGACGAGGCCCAGGCCGAGGGAAAGGAGCTCCCTGGGGCTGAAGGTATGTGCCCTTGGAGCACTGGGTTCAGAGGGGCTTCTCTCCATCCAGCCTTCAGTCGGGCAGGCAGTTGACAGGTCTCTAAGGAGGCCCTGCCATGTGCCGGCCCCAGGAAGGTGAGGGCAGAAGAAAGGTAACACCTGGAGTTCATATTCTTGGTGGGGGGTGCGGTGCAATTTACAAATCACACGATTTAGTATTTGGAAAATAAATGTTGTGAATTATAAAGTAAGAAAACGGAATGAGGAGTCTTGCCACATTATAGGGTCAGGGAAAGCCTCATTGTGCAAATGAGGCTCAAATGCGGCGAGGGAGCAAGCCACGTGGATAACGGAGAAGCGCATTGTGGGCAGAGAGCCCATGCGAGGGCCTGAGGTGGGAACATGCTCAGTGTGGCTCGGGGCTCAGACAGTGAGATGAGGCTGGAGAGGAGGCGGGCCTCCAGTGTGGGGGGCTCGTAAGGCCACGTAGCAGACCCCGGCTTCTGTGCTGAGTGAGCTGAGAGCCACTGGGAGTTTGCGTGTTGTGACCTGAAGGCTCACTTGGGTTGCTGTGATTGAGAACAAATCATGGGGGGCCAGGGTGGAGGCAGGAGGACAGTGAGGGGCTAGTGCAGTCGTTCCGGTGGGAGAGCATGGTGGCTGCACCATAGTGGGAGTGGAAGGTGCCGTGAGAAGTGGTCTGATTGTGGAGGACGTGTGTGTACACATGTATATGCTCATTTATTTTGAGGTCTCTGGACTGCCACTAAATGAAAATTTTCAAATATATATGGTCCCTGACTTACAATGGTTTGACTTAATGATTTTTCAACTTAAGGATGGTAAGAAAGCCATATATACGCATTCAATACAAACCGTATTCTGAATTTTGATCTTTTCCCACGCTAGTGATACGTGGTCTGCTTCTCTCGTGATGCTGGACAGTGAGCCGCAGCTCCCAGCCTGCCGTGCAGTCACAGGCCAGGGGGCTGTGGACACAGGAAGCACTGGTCACATTTAGGCTGACTCTTCCCAGCCGTGTGGCCTTGAGCGGCAGCATCACCTCCTACGCACCTTCCTGTTTCCTTGTTTATGAAATGAGATAAAGAAAAGTTGCCTCTTGTCAGGTCACTGAAAGGGGTAAGTGAGGCAGGAAAGTCAGTGACATGCTCGGCTGAGCCTGGCGCGTAGGAAGGGCCTGGTGAGCTGTGTGTGTGGCGGGGGGTAGGGGGGTGACCCAGGGTGCTGGGGGCAGGGGCCCTGCAGGACCAGGTGTGGGCCACGTCCTGCTTTCTTTCCGGCAGTGGCCTTGTTTCTCCCATGTTTGGTGTCTGTGTCTCCTTTGTCCTAAAGGGCCAGTTCAAGCTCAGCTGCAGGAATCATATCTCGGTTTAATGCTTCCTTCCATAACTACCACATTTTGGTAACCACCAGCCCCATGCACCACCACCCCACAAGCTTCACAGCTCTTGGTGGGGACCACACCAGGGTCCTCTTCCGGCCATTGCAGGTCACTAGGCCTGCACAGTTGCCCAGCATTGCTCAGGCAGGACCACCACAGCGGGCCAGGCCCACCTGCCCACTGCCAGGGGCCACCTGAACTCCTGTGGAAAGGACACAGAGGCAGACCCCTCCCACACAGCCTTCCCAGGTGGGCGCACGCTGCCTGCCTGCCTGTGGGACAGGGTGAATTGGTCACCAGCTGTTGACCTTGCTTTGAACTTGTTTACTGCTGAGTGAGTTCAGGGAATGACATAATGTTCAAACTCCCTGGACTAAATTTAGGCCCCAGGAAAATAATTTCCCCTGGGTGAGTTCCAGTACCGTTCTGCTAAGAGAATCAGGCCACTGCACGGAGCCCTTGAACACTCTGTGAGCTCCAGGGCCACTGAGCATCAGGCAGGGCAAGCGGGCAGTGTGGTTCTTCAGGTGACCAGCCACCTTCGTGATTTCTCCGCCTGCGTCTGGGGCCCCACCTCCCACGCCACTCTGCAGAACGCATTGTGTAGGGCAGGAAGGGAACTGTGGTCAGAGAGAAGGAGGACAATCACGATCGAAAATGTTTGTTAAAGCAAACACATTATGAAATAGACGGTAACATTAATGCGGATTTTTTAAAATTGAGATAAAATTCACATAACATAAATGTAACCAGGTTAAAGTACACAAGCCAGTGGCATTTAGGGCAGACAATCCACAATGTTGTGTAATCACCACCTCTGTCTAGTTCCAGAACATTTCCATCACCCCAGTGGAAATCCTGTCCCCATTAGCAATCGCTCCCCTCCCATCCCCCAGCCCCTGGCACCTACCACTCTGCTTTCTGTCTCTATGGATTTGCCCTTTCTGGACATTTCCTATAAATGGAATCACGTACTGTGTGGCCTTTTGTGTCTACCTGATTTCACTCACCATCATGTCTTCGAGGTTCATCCACACTGTAATATGTCAATGCTTCATTCCTTTTTATGGCTGCATAACATTCCATCGTGTGCACAGATGACGTTCTGTTTATCCTTGCATCTGTTCATTTACATTTGGGCTGTTTCCATCTTTTGGCCATTGTAAGCAGTGCTGCTCTGAACATTTGTGTGCCAGTATTGGAGGGCCTACTTTCAGTTCTTTTAGGTCTATACCTTGGAGTGGAGTTGGTAGGTCGTGAGGTAATTCCGTGTTTAACTTTCTGAAGAATTGCCATTAACATGGGTTTTAAATGTAAAACTGAAAATATCAAAGAAATGTCAGGTTTATGGGGAGTTTGGTTCTGTGCCCTAGGTAATCCCTCCTTTACTCCCACTTGGGGTTATTTTGCTGCTTGGGTCCTTTTCCTGTCATTCCATTTAATCCTCACAGGGACTCATCAGGGTGACTGTTGTCAACCTTGATTTTTACGGGGATGGGGGGATCTGAGACTGAGAGCCCGGGTCCCACAGAAAACAAGTGACTGAGGCAGCATTTGAACCCAGGTCTGTCTGTAAACCCCATGTCCTCCCAGATACCAGCTTGTAGGTGGCGCCCAGCCCTAGTGAGGATGGAACCCTGACTCTCCCCTTGGCAGCAGGATACCCCAGCTCAGACCCTGGCAGAATGTCAGGTCTCCGGGCACTGCCCACAAGAGATCAGTGGCTGCTGGTTTGGGGAGTGAGAGAATGTTAAGAGCAGCTCACCTGGGCCGGATGGGCTGTGAGGCCAGCCCCTTGGGAGGAGGGTCGTGCAGCCCTTGCCTGCCCTGCTTCCCAGCCCTCTGATCCCCTCCCGACTCAGGCTCTGGAGTGCTGCTGACTTTTCCCCAGTTCTCCATATTGCTTCCTTGCTTTAAAATTTAAGCCTGCATTTTTTCCCCCTTTGTCACTCTTCTGCCTCTGTAATCCCAGAAAGTAAGGCATTCTTGAGTATTTTAGTGCACTTTTAGAAAATCAGGGTGACATACGTTGTTGGGGCCCCGGGTGGGGTGTCACTGCTTGTTCCATGGGTGCTCTGGTTCTGTGCCCTAAAAAAGCTGCAGGTACGACCACAGGTGCCTCTTCTTCCAAAGCCACACCACCTCCTACAACCTGCTATGCCCTGCACATTCCTGCTGCTAAAGGAATGTGGGGGCCGGGCTGGGGGGGAGCAGGGAGCTGAAACAGGATTCACTAAATAAGTGATTGTTTGATAGAATGCCGTGCAGCCATTTTGTATGCTCCTGTATTTAGAGAATTTTAAAAGACATGAACAAGCCTTCCAAAATACTGTGCGATCCCTATTTGGGGAGAGAGGAGAATTATGTGCGTGTAAGGGGAAAACATCTGGAGAGATGGGACTAAATCCTCTACAATGTTAGTGGGATGGTAGCTGTGGGTGGCGTGAGATAATTGGCGATTTTAACTTACTTGTTTCTGTAGTTTTTGTTTCTTGCAATGACCCGTCATTGTTCTGATGGTCAGAAAAATACCCATATTATTAAGAGAAATGTTTACAAGGGGGCAGTTACCTCTGCGGTTCCCCAGTGGAGGAGAATGCAGGCTTTGTGATGAAGAGGGAGGAGTCCGCAGCCATGATGGTTGGAACGTGCTTTGTCCACCAGAGGGCGCCGGGTGCACGCGGCACAGAGCCTGTGGCATCCTTTTGGATGCCCTCTAGGGGCAGTTGGCAGATAATGGGGTGTGCAGGAAAGAGTTGGAGGCCACAGGGCCAGCACATGGCCTGGCTGCTTAAAATGACATCATTAAAAAATAAGCAAGAGGTTTCCCAAGCCCCCCAGCTCATTGCAGCTCTGACAGACCGCCTGGCCACAAAACTACCCAGTTCCAGGTATTTTTAGTAATTGGTCCATCTGGCCGTGCATCTCACGTGTCTGAAAACAGCTTCTGTCGTCTTCTTCTCCCTCAGATGCCTCTGACGAGCAGAATTCACAGTCATCACTGGAAAACTCGATGAACAGTTCAGAGAAGGTCGAGCGGCAGCCATCTGGAGACACGGGTCTAGCTGCAGAGATGTCCTCAATCTCTCAGGTACCTCGATCGAGGTCTCAGAGGGGCAGCCAGATCAGCCAGGAGCCCGTTGGGGTGTCGGGGGTACGTTGAAGGTGTTTTGTAATTTTGTTTTGTTGTTTTCTCATTAGATGGTTAGAACTTTTGTGTATTCATTGAGTAAGATTCGTGAGCAGCCTTCTGTGTCCCGTCCTGGGCGCTGGGGCACGATGCAGGACAGGACACCGGGCCCGGCCCTTGGGATGGGTGGAGGAAGACGAAGGGTCTTTTTTTCCTAGCCTCAGCTTTGTAACTTTGTTTATTTGCATCCATAAAAGCGTTGCCTGCTCTCAGTGACCCAAAGTCAACTTCCTTTAGAGCTGGGAAGATAAGTCTTCAGAATCCTCAAGGCTGGATGAAATAGTCTTTGGATATATTTTGCAACTGACCGTGCTCCCCCCGCTCGGACCCCTTTCTGGGTCATCACCATTTGTCAGAATCTGGTCTGAATCAAACAGTGCAGAAGCAGGTAGCCCAGTGGATAGGAGCAGATGTCCCGGGTTCAAATCACAGGTCTGTCACTTGGCATGCACTGAGCTGCAGTGTCTCCAGCAGCCAAAATGGGATGTCAGGGCTGTCTTGGGGCCAGGGTATGGGAAGATGAGAGAAGGTGGGTAACATGCTTACAGCAGAGCTGGACACAGGAGATCCTCGGTGTTGCCACGGGCACTGTGAAGACTCATTGTCAACCCTCTGTGCTCATCCGAGAGGAGTGGAGTCTCAGAGTTATCAAAATGTCAACTAAAAAATCTGTTTCCTCTTTGCTGAGTAGTTTCCGGTACCTCGGGAGATGTTGACAGTAAGTAGCAGCCGAAAGAAAGGAGAGGGCAGTATGCAGCCAAACTTGGTCTGCACGTTATGGAGCCTTGAACCAGGCCTTCCCCAGGGGACGCGCCTCTCAGACTTTCGCATCTCTATACCTTTGCATCTGCACCTTCCTTTCATTCTATGGAACACTCTCCAAATGCCCAGAGCCACAGAGGGAGGGTTGATGGAAGATGTGTTTGCAGTGGCAGGAAGTTTGTCGAAAGGGACCTGGCTAAGTGAATCTGGGGTTGTGTATAAAACAGTCTACTATGCAGCCGTTAGAAGGAGTACGGTTGACTTAGGTAAGATAAAGAATGAAGAAATATTCTCGCAATGTGAAATGAGAAAAGCAAGTCACAGAGCCTCAAGCATAGCATGAGCCCATTTGATTAAAAATAAAAATCAAAGCCTCATGTATAGTTTGTAAAACCAAGGTGTGAGCTGGGGTCTCATGGCCTCTTGAACTCAGTGGAGGAAAGCTCAACTTGAAACTTAGATCCACACCCCTGGGGGCATCTAGTGCTTCCCCCCTGACATCTGGAAAAGTCTAGGGGTCTTCCATTCTAACTCCACTCCCATTCCAGGGGGCGCAGACCTGAAATTGGGCCCCTCCACTGCTTTCACACACACAGAGACGCCCACACTCACTTGCAGAGCTGCTAGGTCTGTGAGCAAGATGGAGGGTGCATTGCAGTAAAACGAACAACTTGGCATTGAAGCCCGGCCATTCCTGCTTGTCTGTCGGCCAAGCCCACGTGTCTCTTCGCTCTTTCATTTCACCTCCCCCACCCTCTACCTCCTGCTCTTTCCAGGTTCCATTCCTAAACTCACACATTTCACCCCCCACACACACACACACTCCCATCCAAGTGGTCTGCAGAACCCTGGGACCTTCTGAGCAAGACCCACCTTCCTCAGAAGGGACCATGCAGCCCACTGGCTCCTGTTACATCTGGATTGAACTTTGATCGCTTTCATAGTAAGAAAAGGAGAGAGAAAAGACAGCGGCCTCTTCTCGTCTCCGTGCCATACCTGCTCTCAGGGTCGGCTACAAGAAGCTCATACACATCCTACATCAAGGCCCCAGGGTCTCTACTTAACATTAATCAGGCACCCCCTGTGTACCAGGGACTATGCCAGATAGAGACCCAGGGGGAACCAGCAGACACAGCGGATTACAGAGCCACAGTATGTGCCGTGGGAGAACCGGCACAGGCTGATGCAAACAAGCCTGACAGGAGTGGGGCGTTCTTCCAGGATAGTGGAGGCGGAGAGGCGTGGGCTGGGGGCGGGACTTTGAAGGACAGGAATTAGGGCTGGGAAGGCATGCTTTCTAGGCAGAGGGAACCACAGGTGTACAGGCCTGGAGACAGGCGCGAGCCTGAGGACAGTGGGGAGGCCAGGGCGGCTGGAGCCTAGCTGGCGAGACAAGGCACAAAGGGACAACAGGCTAGGTCCCTGGGCCTTCCCAGCCTGGTAAGGAGTTGGGATTTTGTTGTGAAGTCAGTGGGAAAGTCTCGGTGGGTTTTAGATTCTATGTATGATTTCTATTTGGAGGAGATCGCCTAGGCTATGTTGGAGGCTGTGTAGGGAGGTGGCAGAGCAAGCTGCTGTGTCATCCGGGCCAGAGGTGGTGGCAGCTGAGGGGCAGACGGGGCGCTGGGCGGAGGGAGAGCAGGGTGGGCTGGGGGCTTTGGAGATGGAGCTGAAGGACTTGCTGTTAGGCTCGGCGTGGGGATGTGGAGACAGAGGGAGGCCTCCCGCGCACCGCACGCCTTTATCCCAGGCAGATGGGGGCACCCCTGATGGACTTGGGAGCCCCGGCTGGGACGTGTGAAGTCTAGAGTGGGGCTTGGGTGACAGGTCAGGATGGCGATGCCAGAGATGGTTGAGTGGGACAGTCCAGGCAGAGGTGGTGAGCGAGTGTTTGACCTTTCTTTGAGTCAAGGGACTTCTTGGGAATTTGGTGACCACTACGCACCCTCTCCCCAGAATAACGTACGTGTGCACGTTCAACGACTGCCAAGCGTTCGCCCCAGGCCAGCCACCAGTGCTGGGCCCTGGAGGAGCAGTTGTCAGCGTGGCCAGGTTGGTCTAGGGCTTTGAACTTAGAGAGGTAAACTTGAACCTTGTGTGTAAATAATGACCCTGGCAGTTAATTACAGATTGGAGGATGGATAATAGGGTACCCCCTCCAGGCTGTGCAGGGTGAAGGGGGGGGGTGCTTCGAGGCACAGAGGGAAGACCCGGAGGGAAGCCAGTGTGACAGGGACAGGCGGGGCCCAGGTGACGCGGGGTTTGGGGGAGATAGGAGGAGTTTGGGTTTGAAGTTCTCCAGGGGTCCATGAACCTCCTAAAGTCCACGCTCAGCTGGCCGTGGGGTCCTGCCCTCAGTCCCATCCTGGGCTCCCCTTCAACCTCACAGCTTGTTGACCTGTGACCTTTTCTCCCTCTTTCCCCAGGACTTGGAAGGAGGGCCGCCCTCTAAAAAGATGAAACTGGAGGCTTCGCAACAAAACTCCGAAGAGATGTAGACACTGGGTCCCGTCTCCGGACCACATTTCACGGGAGGTCCATCAGCAGACTTAACTCTACAACAGCTTCCCCCGAGCAAGCCCTCGGGTTAGAACTGCTAACTTTCCAAGTTTACCAAGTGCAAATCCAAGAAAACCTAGAATGGCATGACTTCTCAGACACTGAAGAACTTTCTGCTGTGAAGCAAAACACTCGAATCTTGAAGTGACTGTCCTTGTGGAGGCGGGTCGACAGCTCAGGAGTGTCTGCACACTGTCTCTGCAGCCAAGTTCACATTTGCGTTGCTGCTGTATTGTCCCCCCCCCCCCACTTCTCTATTTAACGATATAAGCTATTTGAGGGTGGTACCCATCAGGAATTTGCTTTTTGTCGGGGCTTTTCACTGTTCCACCGATTCCTCCTGCTTTCTTTTTTTGTGCCTTGTGCCCTGAGGTGACCTCTGGCATGTTTTCCCGGTTGTTTTGCATCTCCCTTTGCAAAGTGCCCTCTTGGCTTTATTGAGGCGGCCATTGCCATTGCTCCAGCCCTCGCATCTCGCTCCTCCCTGCCCTGGGACTTCGATGGGAACAGAGCACGCAGGGAGGAAAAGAGCCAGAGGCTGCAGAAGAGCAAAACCTCCTCAGATGCCTGATTTTTAGGTGTGGGGTGCTTGGGCACTCCTGGGCCTTTGCTGGGGGGTGGGGGGCACAGCACCAGCGTCTAGGGTCCGAGGAGTCTCAGACGTTGGCACTGTCCCCAAGCGCTGGCCACTCAATATGCTCTTACTTCTTCGGGGCGTCTGAGCCTGGTGTTTCTGAGCAGCCCAGACGGACATGCAGAGCCCTTAGATTGTTCTGGCACTTCCATCCTCTGCCCCCACCGAATGGCTTTCTCCCATTCCCCCCAAGATGAAATGGCTTCTGCGGCTGACTGCACGATTGTCTCCTTAAGACGATAAAAGGGCTGAGGAAGCTGGGAGCAGAGGCAGGAATAGCTGGTGCTGAACTTTCGTAGGACTGGATGTCGCTTGGATTTCAAATCCACAGTAACCTGCTTCCCTCTGCCTCCCCAGGTCCCCCGGCCCCACCCCGGGGGACACAGGATTGCAGTTTGGGAAATTCGCTGGCTTCTGCAGAATGTTCCTGACTTGCTGAGCCAACTGTTGGATCTCGTCTCATTGCCAGGATGCACCACCGTGGGTCCCCACCAGGGAGCGGATCTTTGATGGTTGGGCCTTGAAGGCCAGAAAGGAGGCACCAAGGAGTTGGAAAGCTCTGCACTCCTCCAGGAAGGGGTGATTGAATCCCGCCTCCAACCCCGCCTGCCTGGGGCAACTTCCTCTCACCAAAATGGAGATGCCCCCTTGGACCAACTGCCTAATTGTTTGGTTCTGAGGCCTGGTTGCTCTTAGTTCCTAAATGGACTCCTCAGACCTTAACCCTTTTCCTGAGCTTTCTTTACTGCACTGGAGTTCCAACTCCCTTTGAGTTGTGTGTGGTGGGGTGGGGAGGGTTGTG
Source organism: Rhinolophus sinicus (assembly GCF_036562045.2). Lineage (NCBI taxonomy): Eukaryota > Metazoa > Chordata > Mammalia > Chiroptera > Rhinolophidae > Rhinolophus > Rhinolophus sinicus. Next base: position 34,303,856 of record NC_133765.1, read on the forward strand.
GGTTTTGTTGGTTGTTTTTGGGGATTTGTTTTGTTTTGTTTGTTTTTGCTAATTGGTGCATATTCAGGTACCACCTTTGACATGTGGATCTCTCTCCTGACCACCATAGGAAGTGTCTGCCAGGTTCAATTTTCTAAGAGTTTCTGAGGGTGAGGCTCTTAATTTTTTTTTTTTTTTTAAGGGAGCCAATCTAGTTCCTGTACTTCAAGAAGAAATCAAAATGTTCCTGAATTTCAAATACCTCATGCAAAAATGTGTCCTGAAATAAGGGAAAACAAACAAACAAACTTTGGAAATCTTAATGTTGAAGTTAACGATGCCGAAAAGTTTCTGTCTTAAAAAAAAAAAAGAAAAGAAAAAACCCTATCAGTTTTGCCCTCACTCAGGCAGGCAGGCGGTTCCGCGGAGAACTGCGCTCTGCGTTACCTCTTAGCAAATCTCAAGGCGGCTTTACCTCCAGCTCCTATAGAGTTAACGTTTTCCTTTGCAGCAAAACTCCGTTTTGACAAAAGATGAATTTGGATGTTTGTTTCCTGCTCTTTCGAGGAAATGAGAGGTGGCAACCAAGATAACTGAAGGAGAATCTCTCTCTCTCTCTCTCTCTGTCGACACACACACACACACACACACACACACACACACACACACACACACACGGAAACAGCAGTTGGCCAGGGTCCCCTGCGCCCCTTCTGTTTGCAGTGGCCTCTGGACAGGCAAGGGGAGTCGACACGGTTGATGAAGACACCATCCACCGCACCGAGGCTGTCATTAGTTTTTCTCTGAAGTGCCTGAAGGTAGGAATGGGCCGGTGGTTGGGACCGACTGGGCCCCCCACACTGCCCCCCGCCCCGCCACGGCCACGCCAGGCAGAGCTGGCCAGGAAGGCCTTCCACGCCGAACAATGAGACTGCAAAAATCCAGACGTGCTTCCTTCCCCACAGCCCGCTCCTTGGAGCTGCTGTCCCCACCCACCCTGCGCCCCTCATGCTCTCCCCCCACAGAATCTAAGACCTTCCAGCCGACCAAGCCAGGGCGGGGGTCCTAAGCGAATGCCTTCCGCGGACACTAGGCCCCATGGCCTAAAGGGCTCCCAGGGCAAACTAATTCCCCGAAAAAACTTGAAGTTGGGGAAGCTGCGGCTACACATTCCACAAAGTGCTGGCACTTAACACCCATAACCCGGAAGGCAGTTGACCGACTCATAGGGTGGTGACCTCCCATTACAAACGATGTCACGGTTTGGAATGCTCATTACCGCCAAGGACCTGGGTAGAGGTATAAAGACCTTTTTTCACGTTATCTAAATTTTTTTTCCTCTTACGATTTTTTTTTTGGTGTGTTGTACAGCAGTATAATTTTTCACTTATTTATTCCATCAGTAGATATGGTTTGTACAATGTACAATGGTTCCATTTCAGAAAATAAAAATAAAAAATTTCAAATCATGAGCACCCTGTGATTTTGTAGTGTTATAATAAAGAGTAAAATCTGATCGATGGTGAGAATGCCCCTCACCGGCTCCTCTGACCTGCATGGCTGTGTGGCCCTGACTTTGTGCAGGTCACCATATGGCCCTTGTCTGCAGGGATTGGCACCTCCCACCATCTTGCTAGCTGCCATCATTCAGCCCCAGTGGGTGCTGTGGGTGGGTGTTGGCCACCGTGGGTGGGTGAGGCAACAGCAGGAGTTTCTCTTGCCTGAGTCATGTAGACAATCAGAGCCCCAGTTTGAAAGCCACATCTGGCCCCCCAACCTGGGTCCTGACCGAGGACACCAGTTTGCCATGACCCTGACTTTGGGAGGTTGTGGTCCATGGCAGGGACTCTGAGAGGTCAGCCCACGTCACAGGTGGATTGCAGCTTTGTTCTGACCTGTCTTAACTCACCATCTGGTGACTTGTGATCAAGCCAGGACCAGAACCTTCCCAGGGGCCTTTCCCCTCCCAGCCACTCACGCACTTCTCTCTCTCTCAGCTCAGACACAGTTGACTTTTTTCTCTGTCCAGTCTCATTTCCTCTTCTTCCACCTGAAACCCGTGGCTGGGGCAGCAGAGAGTGGGGAAGGGGTGGGAATATTGTTTTAGTGAGGTCTGTGCCAAGTCTCACTGTTGACCGACCTGGAGGCAAATGTTCTCTCCTTGTTTTTCTGCCTCTCCTCCCCACCCTGTTCCTTTTTAACTGTTCCAGTGTTTTTACCAGGACCGGCTGCTCAGTGAAATAAACTCCTGATATGGAAATTTCAGCTTGACAGAACATAGATCATAGGGGCCTTGTTTGCTTGAAAAAAAAAAAGCTTTAGCTGGCACTCATTTGCTGCCCCCTTTTCTGTCTTCGCTGTGTGTCTGTTCTCTGGATCTCAGTCCTGGATGAATGAAGTTCCCTTCCTTCCAGACGCGTCTCTATGGTCCTCCTCTCCTCTCTCTGCCATTCATTGTCTCCACTCCTCCTGGGTCTGTGTTTCTCAGTCATTCTGTTTCACATTCTCTGTCTCTCTTGACTTCTCTGTTTCTCTCAGCTCCCTGTCTATCTCTGTGGAGCTGACTTCCTCTCATCTCCACCGAGAAGCAGCTGTGCACACGGCTTTACTGCCATTTGTGGAGGACCATCTGTGTGCTGGGCCCTGGGCAGCAATACTCAAACTTGACCCTTTCCTTCTGGGCAGAGAAGTGAGCCAGTGCTGTAGGGTGGCTGACACAGTTTGGAATTAGGGGAGTGGTGCATTTTGATAGCAGGGTCAGGGAGGCTTCTAGGATAGTGGAGGAAGCCCAGAGATGGAGCTAAGAAGCTTGTTTTTCTTTGTGGACGAGAAAGAGTGGCTGTAGGTTTCTGAGTGAGGGCTCTGCTGGACTGGGGATGGAGTTGCCAGTGAGTGGCATGGATTGGAAAAGGCCAGACTAGAGGTGGGGCAGGACAGCTAGGGACCTGTGACAGTAGGCCAAGCAGGAGGCTGGGAGGTGACTGGAGGGCCTGTTTGTCCCCAGGTGTTGTGAGGCAATGGGTACTGCAGGTAGGTACCCCAGCTGGGCTGGGGGAGCAGACACAGAAAGCTCTGGCCCAGGTCTGAGTCTGAACCAAGTCAACAAGTGTCATGGAAATCGGTGGTCTGTCTGAGGCGAGACTGCAACCCCTAAAGGCCAAGTCTACCCACCACACATCTAGGTGAGGAACGCATATTTTCCTCCCGAGGCTGCTAGGTTGCCTTTGCCAATTGCATTCCCTTCTTTTTCCAGTAGGGGTCGCCCTTGCCTACTCCCAGTCCCAAGGGTGGCCATGTAGCTCAGGTCCCGCCCTCTGGCGACAGCAATGAGTTCAGGGGTGATCACATGACCTGGTGGCCCAATGAGAGTCCGCCCTGGGATTTTTGCAGGAACTGCTGGGAAAGCGTGCTACTAGAGTGTTTGCTGGAATTGTGAAATGGAGCTGCTGGAGCCACCTTGCTCCAAGGTGGAGAGAAGCCTGCCTGAGAATGAAGCCAACACAGGAGAGAGTTGAAAGATGGTGAGTGTGAGCTTCCAGAGAGCAGCATTTAAGCACTTAGGCCCAGTAAGCCCTGAAACCAGCCCTCCTGAACTTTTCAACTTTTGGGCCAATAAATGCCCTTTATAGTTTAGGTCAATTTTTACTGGGCCTTTCCCTTGTGAGCTCCCAGCTCTCTATTCAAGGGCTTGGAGTGTCTCCTGGACAAATCCAGGAGAGGTGGTTGCTGAGATGGTAGCTCTGACTCCTAACTGAGTGTCTCTCTTCCCCTCCAAACTGTTCCCCTTTCAATGCTCCCATGTGACAAGGACTTGGAAGTTTCACAGCTGATGACAAGGAAGTAAACAGGATATCATGGACCCATTTTGGACTTCTGGAGCAGCCTCTTCTATAATCCTCAGAGCTCCAGCACTTTAGAGCTGTGGGATCTCAGGTAACTGTTTTAACCTCTGTGGGCCCCAGTTTCCTCATCTGGAAAATGGGGAGAATAATAGTGCCTAGTTGGGTTCTTGTGAGGATTCAATGAATGAACCCATGTAAAGTGCTTGGGATGAGCCCTGGCACATAGTCTCTCAATCAATGGTAGCTGCTATTGTTATTACTATTATAATTATCACCCTCAAGCATGTCTAGACTCCAAAAGTCCAGCTCTTAGAAAATGAGACACAGAGAAAGGCAAGAACCGCTCACCCGCAGCTTCCCTGGGCTCGTCCTCTGAGTTTCACCTTGCTCTCTGAAGACTCACCTCTTCCCCAGATGATTGACACGAGTTATCCAGCCAGCGGGTCCCAGGTGATCCAAGCCCGAGCCACGCGTGGGGGATGAGTAGGAGCCCACCAGGAAACAGGCAGAAGGGGAAGCATTCTGGCTGAGGGAAGGGCGTGAGCAAAGATGGAGGTTTGAGGACACGTCCTCATCGCAGGCAGTGGCCACTCAGGAAAGCCGGCCGGAGCAGGGAGCTCGGGCCCTGGGTCTCAAAGGGACAGCCCACTGGGGACGCATTTTTCCAGTCTCTCTCTTTCCCATTGTTGTCCTGCCACAGGCTCTTGGAAAGGCCTCTCAGAGACAAGGATCAAGATGTGGTGGCAGGTCTGTGGGTCCTGTCTCCCTCTGGGATACCCCTAGACACTGGTACCCATGGCTGTCCTTGGTGACTTGGGGATAATGTCTTTCTCTCTTCAGACTTTGGCAGGAATAACATCTGCCCTTATCTCCTTCAGGGATCCCTCAGTTTGAGCTCCCTTGACCTCCTTGCAACACCTAAATGGTGGTTTAGAGCAGGGACCTGCCTCCCCATTATACAGATAGGAAAATCGAGGCAGGGAAGTGACCGAACAGGGTCCTGCAGGCAGGCACTCAGTGAAGGAGGCTTTGGAGCACTGCCTGCCACTCGTCTCCATAAATAAAGTATTATGGGAATACAGCCATGCTTACTCATTTACATATTGTTCGAGATACAACAGCAGAGTTGAGTAGTTGCTACAGACACTGTATGGCTTGCGAAGTTGAAAATATTTATCATTTGGCCCTCTACAGAAAAAGCTGGCCAACCCTTGCACTTGATCACACTTTCCTGTTGAAACACTGCGTAGTTGAAAAATAATAATTACCTACTATGTGCCAAGGCACAAAGCAAGACTTTTCTGAATTTGTTCTCCACATATAAGGGTGTACTGTGCTTCCTCAAAAATAAGACCTAGCCGGACAATCAGTTCTAATGCATCTTTTGGAGCAAAAATTAATATAAAACTATAAGACCCGGTCTTATGTTATAGTAAAATAAGACCAGGTCTTATATAAATTTTTGCTCCAAAAGATGCATTAGAACTGATGGTCCAGCTAGGTCTTATTTTCAGGGAAACAAGGTAGCTCAGTGAGTTCCCCCACACTGAATACACCTGCCTAACCAGCACTGAGATCAAGAAACAGCAAATTATTAGCCCCCAGACGTCTCCCTCCTGTGCCTTCCAGTCCCTGCCCTCGACCTCTCTTTGCACAGGTGAATTTTGCCTGTTTTTGGACTTTATATTCATGGACTTGTACAGTATGTGCTCTTTTGTGTCTGGCTCCTTTCACTCAATGTGACGTTGGTGACATTCATCTATATTGTTTCATGCCATTGGAGGCCATTCATTGTCATTGCTGGAGAATCTTCCATGGGGTGAGGACATGACAACGTCCGTACTTACCCATCCTCCAGCTGCTGGGTGTCGGGTCTGCTTCCAGTTTCTATGGAGTAGTATGAATATGCAAGATGTTAGAACTCCATCACCTCATTTCACCTATGCTTCAACCCTGAGAGGGGGATCAATTTGTAGCCCCATCTTAAAATGTGAAGATTGAAGTTCAGAGACAACGGTGCCCGCAAGGTGACACGGCAGGCAGGCAGGGGAGGCCCTCGGTGCACGTGTGCTTGCTGACCTGGCGCTCTGGCGTCCTTGTTAGATTCTGACTTGAAATCCCACTGTGATTACAGGCTGTATGATCGCATTTATGTGACATTTCTGGAAAAAGTAAAACTATGGAGACAGAAGGTAGAGCCTGGGTTGTCTTGGGCTGGGAACAAGGACTGAATGCATAGATGTGGGAGGAAATGCTTGTGAATTGTACACTTAAAGTGGGTGAATTTCATGGGATGTACATTATACCTCTATAAAGCTCAAAAAAAAAAAAAAAATCCCAAACCCACATGCCTGTATTTCTTCACTACCACTCCCCATGTGCCTCAATTTCCCTTCAAAGGCTGTTCAGCCATGAAAGTCTGCCAGCTCCCACCACGGTTAGATGTTCCCCAGCAGCGTGACCCCTCCCTGCAGAGGTGTCTGTCAGAGGGTCTCCCTGGCCAGAGGTGACACCTGAAGCAATCGGGATCCTGTTGGCTTCCCTGTGTCCGACCTGCCATGTGGCCAGGGCGGCACAGCCACGCGCTGCGGATGCTCCAGCCGCAAACTGTTTCTCCTAGTAGGTCCCCAGAGATAGCCGCTGCCTTTCAGTTTCTGCACTTGTTTATTTTCAAAGGGACGTTGCCAGACCGCTAGGCCACCCCTGCCCTTTCACGGTTTGTTTTATGTAAGAGATTTCAGGAAGAGAGAGAGGAGGAGGTAAAGCGACCTGAAACCAATTCTTCTGCCAGCAAAGAACTGCAACAGGCCCCAGCTGTTAGGTTTGAGGAAGGTGAGGGGCCAGGATGTCCCCTTGTGGGCCCTCAGCCCCCAGAACAGCAGGGTGTCATGACAGTGATAACAAACATTGCAAATAGTCAACAATTCATGCTGGAACCATTGGATATCCCTGTGCAAAATGAATGACCCTCAGCCTGTATCTTGCACCTAATAGCAAAATTCACTCAACATGGATGGGCCAAACGTAGCTAAAAATTCTAGAGGATAGCAGGAGAAAGTCTTTGTGACCATGGGTTAGGCAAAGCACTTTTAGACATCAATGCATTAACTATAAAAGAAAAAAACTGACAAATTGGACTGCATCAAAATCCCAAGCTTCTGCTCTGCTAAAGGCGCTGTTAAGAGAATGAAGAGACAAGCCACGAATGCGCAGATGAGTCCTGCAAAACATGTGTCTGATAAAGGACTGGTGTCTAGAATATAAAAAGAACTCTCAAAACTCAATAGTAAGGAAGTTAACACCCCCGCCCTCCAAGAAAAACTAGCAAAATATTTGCATAGACACTTCATCAAAGAAAATATACAGGAAGCAAATAAGCATATGAAAAGTTCAGCATCATTAGCTGTTAGGGAAACACAAACTGAAATCACAAGGATATGTCACTACACTCGCATGACAACAGAGCATACGAAGTGCTGGTGAGGACGCAGAGCGACTAGAAAACTACATGCTGGTGGGAAGGGAAAATGGGACAGCCATTGAGAAAAGAGTTTGGCAGGTCCTTATGAAGTTAAACATAAACTTACCGTACAACCTGGCAAATCCCACTCCTAGGTATTTATCTAGGAGAAATCAAAATGTACAGAAGCCTGTATGTAAATGTTTACAGTGGCCTCATTCGTAATCACCCAAAACTGGAAACAACTGAAATGGCCTTGAACTGGTGAATGAAGCGACAAACTGTGGTACCTTCATAAAATAAAATCTTACTCAGAAATAAGAAGAAATAAACTCCAGATACATGCAATAATAGAGAAGAATCTCGGATGCGTTATGCTAAGTGAAAAGAAGCCAGGCTCAAGGCTTCTACTTCCCAAATGATTCCATTTATATGACATTCTGGAAAGGGCAAAACAATAGGGAGAAGAAGCGATTTAAAAAAAAGTTCAGTGGCTGCCGGGGGACGGGAGTGGAGAGAGGGGTTGACAGCAAAAGGGACAGGGAATTGTGTGCGTGCGTTGGAACTATTCCGTATCATGATTGAGGTGGGATTACGTGACTGTATATGTTTGTCAAAACTTGTGGAACTGCACACTAAAAAGAGAGAACGTTCCTGTATGTAATTTATACCCCGATAAAACAAAACAGAAATAATAATAGCCAACATAGCACCGCATATTACGTGCCAGGCACTGTTTGAAGTACTTCACATATATTAACTCCCTCAGTCCTCACAACAGCCCTAAGAAGGAGGTTAATTATCCCCAGATTGTGAAAATTTTGTCCCCAGAACCCTTTCACCTTCTTCGGTTCCCAACCGCCTGGGTCTGATTCCCGGTGCCCCCTTCCTTCTGTAACCCTCACCTCTCCTATGGCTCACCACTCAGGGGCACAGCTAATAATGTGGCTGCACAGGGATTTCAAACTCAGGTAATGTAAATAAGCAAAACACGTGGGGACAATAGGGCGTGGTGGGGACTGTGGAAAGCTGAAGAGCACATGCTGTGTCTACAAAGGATAGCTGCTCCGTAGCTCCACCTGCTGCCATGTGGAACCAGTAAGGGCCCAGTGTTCTTCTGATAGTTCAAGAAAATCCTAACGTTCTCGTGTTTACATGAAATGTCATGATTTTAAAAATGTTAGCAACTAAGTCAATTAAAAAAAACCTGTTTAGATATTGGTTTTTACTATTGTAAAGGCATGGTCACCCCTATCTTTTTCTCAAAAATCACCGCCAAAGTACAGGAAAATGAGAAGCAGAAGCAGAAAATTGGTATTTAGTGAAATTAAGCAACATCTGTAGCCCCAAACCGCAGTATATGAAAAAGGAAAGGAGGATGGAGGGAGAACAGACCCAAGTGGTACAGAAGTAGATCCCACCGAACAGACCAGTGGTCCCCGGAATCCTAGAAAATCTCAGGAATAGGAGGCATTAGGGACTGCAAAAAGCAAAGGATTAAAAAGCAGGGATTGAAAAAAAATCCCAATAAACTTTTTTTTTCTTTTTCTTTAAAGCAGGGATCGGTTGAAAGGTCTGCATATGAAAGAGACCTCCAGGTAAACACCCCCAATGCTGCACAATCTTGATTGACTGCCCCACTCTCTCTTCCGCTGGAGACAAGAGATTTAGTGTCTGGAGAAATTAAATCAGGGAGGCTTGCGAAATCAGACAGTAGGCACAGAGGAGTGCAGGGAGTGGGGTGCCAGAGGCTGCAAGAACGGGTGGCAATTTAGTGGCAATGGACAGAACGAACGGCACGACTGTAGACCCTTCCTTGGCCTTGCTCCAGAGATTCAGTAGCCAGGCTTAACACTCCCAGAAGGCAACTGGAGGTCATCTGTGCAATCTGAACCACCCAGAGAAAAGACCTCCAGGTTCAGAGTTAGGAGTCTCCAACCTTAAAGCTGCCTGGCCCCAGACGGACTCACAAGTTGATGAGCTACGTTCCTGCCATACACACTGATGCTGTGTCATCCTACTGGGCATCAGGCTTTGGAGGAAAACTTCCCACCTAAAGAGAGAGTTCAAAGCAAACTAATGGAGGAGAGAAGGAGAAGGCGGAGAGAAAGAAATGTAAACAATGCGGGGAGCAAAAGATAACTTCAAATAAACTCAAAATAATATTGTTGCATTGATGGGACAATACTGCATCCTTGAAATAAGAAAACGATGCCTCTACATGAAGCAGTAACACTCAGAAAGTGAGAAAGACTTCTAAGAAAAAAAATTTAAGTGTGACATGAACTTTTCGTAAAATTTCCCTAAAACTAAGTCAAAGAGAGACAAATCAGAATTTATAATACAATTAGAGAGTTGATTCAGCAAGTTCAACATCTAATGGAAGTTCCAGAGACAAGAAAAAAATGAAAGGGAGAAAACAATCATTTGAAGAATATAACAAAATATCCCTCCCTCACCTGACGACATGAACCTCCAGGTTAAATGCTCACAAAAGTGCCTAACCTCATGAAGTTTAAGAGGACCCACACCAAAGCACATAATAATGAAATTCAGAACAGCAAGGATAGAAGATTCTAAACACTCCCAGAGAGAAAAACAGGTCACGGAAAAAGGGTCCAGTATAAGAATGACATTGGATGTCTCAAACGTAACATCAAGAAGCTCCAACAGGGTGGCTGGTTAGCTCAGTTGGTTAGAGCGAGGTGCTAATAACACCAAGGTTGCTGGTTCGATGTCTGTGAAAATTATGTTGAGAGGTATTTAACAAAGCTATTGGATGGTGTGGAAAGACTTAAACCATAGTTTCAAAGAAAGCTAAGCAAATGGGAAAATAGTGAGGCAATTGTTAACTCCAGGAAAAACAAAAATTTGGACAATAAAGGAAAATAAATCATAGTGCACAACTTGGCTGAAGAACACACACTATTTTGCGGTCAAAAGTCATAAAAACATTGAATATAAATTTAACAAAATATGACTTAACTATATTGGTAGAATGGGGGAGGAAAGAGGTGCATAATAAAGTAAAATCATTCATCTGAAATTGATGATTCTAGAATATATGAGTATTTTTTTAATGTGGAGATAAATACTGGAAGTAATAACTGAAAAATTTGAAGGTGACTACCTTTAGGGAAGAGGTGGATATGACTGAACAACCAGTTCTGGACAGGCAGTAAACAGCATGGGTGAGTGGGCCAGATAGGGGACTACTGTTTTTTTGTGTGTTTTTTTTTAAATCTAATACACGAAACCACTCAGCCTGCGTTCTCTCCCTCTCACTCTTCCAAAGGAAGAGAAGAAGAGAAGAACGATCATCAATGGCTAATGACAGTTGCAAACACAACACCAAGAGCCGGCTTCACGCTCAGGAGAGAACACTGCAACTCTTCCTCGTGGTTTCGGGTGCTCTACACGATCAGAGAAACTTCTCTAGTAACGAACTATAGAAATGACCCCTGAAAGTATAGTCTTGGGGACTACTGTTTTTAATGATAAGCCTTCTAACATGATTTGATTTTTTAAAAAACTGTATATTTTATAAAAGTCTTTAAAATCATAATTTTTAAAATTCAATTTTAAGTTTTAGTTTAGTTTTGTTTTGTTTTTAAAGATTTTTATTGGGGAAGGGGAACAGGACTTGTTTGGGGAACAGTGTGCACATACTTCCAGGACTTCTTTCCAAGTCAAGTTGTTGTCCTTCCAATCTTAGTTGTGGAGGGTGCCGTTCAGCTTCAAGTTGTTGTTCTTTCAGTCTTAGTTGTGGAGGGCGCAGCTCAGCTCCAGGTCCAGTTGCCATTGCTAGTTGCAGGGGGCGCTGCCCACCATCCATCCCTTGCGGGACTTGAGGAATTGAACTGGCAACCTTGTGGTTGAGAGCCCACTGGCCCATGTGGGAATCGAACCGGCAGCCTTCAGAGTTAGGAGCATGGAGCTCTAACCGCCTGAGCCACTGGGCTGGCCCTTAAGTTTTAGTTTTTGCTTTACACTGTTTCTTGTGTCCTATATCTTTCTCTTACTTGAATTTTTGTTTTACGGGAGAACAATTTCTAGTAATTCTTTCAAATATGGCCTACGGATGAAAAGGCCATTTAACCTTTTATCTTACAAGATTTATTGAGGTATAATTTATATATAGTGAAATTCACCCTTTCCAGGTATACATTTCTCTGAGTTTTGAGAAGTTTACACAGTCCTGTAACCACCACCCTAAGTAGTTCCCTCGTTCCTTTCCTGGCAACCACTGATCTGCTTTCTGTCCCTATCATTTTGCTTTTTCCAGATGTCATAAAAGATCATATATTGGAATCAAACAACATATGATCTTTTAAGTCTGGCTTCTTTTACTTATCGTAATGTTTTGAGAGTCCTCTGTGGTATTGCATGCATGGGAACCTTTGAAATCCAAAGGAATAGTTGTCACCAGTCATCAGTGCTGGTCACCAACTATTTCTGGCTGTCTGTTTTCCCGTCATATTATCAGATTATTGTACTTCCTGGCTCCCTTGAGGTTGGGTGTGGCCATGTGATCGGTTCTGGCCAATGAGTTGTGAGTACATTTCACTTCTGGGCCAGACCATGTGATTGACAATGCAAGGGTCTAGTGAGCTCTCTCTTCTGCCTGCCACAGTGATGGGCAAACATTTGCCATGGTGGCTGCTCTGTCAGCATGAATCTTGAAGTGACTACAATCAGCAGAGCCCACTGCCAACCTGTGATGGACAGTTAGCCAATAGATAGGTTATTTGAACCAGAAGCACAGGATTGTGGGTTTAAGCCATTGAGATCTGGGCGGGATTCAGCACAGCCTATACTGAAGCATATCGAACCAAGGCTTGTATTTTCAGCACTGGGAAATTTTCTTTTATTGCTTTCATTTTTTCTTTTCTCCACTTTTCCTCTCTGTCTCTCTCTGTCTCTCTGTCTCTCTCTCTGTTTGTCTCTCTCTCTCTCTCTCACACACACACACACACTTTCCTCTTTCTTTCTAGAACTATTAGGCAGGTGTTGGAACTTTTGGGTGTATCTTCCATGTCACTTAACTTCCTTTTGTCCTTTTGGCAGTTTTCTGGGAGAAATTGTCAGATTAATCTTTTAGCTTACTATTGTGTTTTCCAACCATATTCATTTTGATATTCAACTGAGCTTTTTTTTTTTAACTCATAATTTTGTATTTCTATTTATTTTCCAAGACCTTTATTTGCTTCTTTTCCATAATGGGTTGCTGCTTAACGCATGCAGAATCTTCCATATTCTTTCTAGGGCTATTAATTATTTTAATTCTTCTGTTTGTTCTGTTAACTTTTTCTCTTGTTGGTTCTCAGGTAGCTTTCTTCCAGAGCACTGGCTTTCCTTAATTTTTTGCTGGTCTTTAATAGTTTGTATTTAGGAATTCTTATTTGCCCAATTGCTGATTTGATTACCATGGAGTGATTACAATGCTTCTGATTTTTGGAGAGGAGATGGCTGGCTGTGTTCTTATGGTTTGTTGGGTATGGGAGCTCTTTGTCCTTCATGAGAGTTGTCGGCTCCCTGGCGCACTGCCCTGCGTGTCCTTCTGTGCACTTGCAGTCACTGCCCACTACTCAGTAGGAAGGGAGGTGGGGGCCATCGGCCTAGATCCTTTGCAAGCATCTCCACAATTCCCTGAACCTCCTTCTTGCTGTTGATTGTGAGCTTGGAGCACTCTCCACATCTCACTCTTGGTGGTCCTCTGCTTCCTTCATTTTTAACTGTGATTTTCCTCAAGTCTTATTTCTTCTCTGATACAACCTTTAGGAACTTATAGTGAGGATTAAACAAAGCGTGTTTGTGCACTGAACATGGCCCACAGATTGCTAGTTTTTAACATTAGCCTTAAGAGGCCATCTCCTTCTAGGAAATTGATATTTATTTTGTTTTTGAATTAAAAAAAGTGTACATCCTCCCTCATGAATGTCATTTGTGTTGAGAAACCAAACAGAAATAAAGAGTAAACTCCAAAAAAAAGTATACTAGTAATAATTGTTTCTTTTGGAAATTAGAAAATATAAACATAAAGAAGAAAATAAAAATCACTCCACCCAGAGATAACCAGATAGCAAAAGTTAACATTATGGTGCACTTTCTGACATACACACATAAATATGTGAATTTACTTAGTTTTGAAATTGTTATCAAACTACTGATAACTTTTTAAAAGTCATTTTTTCCATCCAACAATATATCATGGACTTCTTTCCATATCAATTAATATACATTTGCATTATTTAATATGTAGTGTTCTGTTATATTTGGGGCTATAATATATCAACAAATTCCCTCTTGTTAGAAATTATATTGTTTCTGTTCACTCTTTATAAATAATGCTACAATCATCCTTGTACACATGTCCTTAGGATAAAACTCTAGAAGTGGAATTGCTGTGTCAAATGTAGTTGGGCATTTAAGAGTTTACCAAGAAGAAAATTTTTCAGATAAAGGAAGGCGACTCAAAGGGCGGACTTTCAGATATTTGCAACATGAGTTCAGAATGGTGGTTTGGGGAAAGGCAGATCTCAAACTCACACTGGAAGCTGCCAGTCCCTTGTGACCTACCCCTCCTTGGAGACATCCAGGAAAGGAGTTAGTGCAGCCAATTTGGTGAGCCTTTGTCCCTTCCATTCCCAACACCCTACCCTTTAGGAGGAGGGTGGGGCTGGGCAATCAGCTTCCACCCAAATCTGGAAGCAAAACTGACTTCAAAGCAGTGCACGGCAGCCACTGTGGAGGACTTGGTGGCCCTGCTGGTGCTAGGATGAGTGCTCAGGGACCAAGGTGGCCTCACTGGCCCTCTTGATGACCTGCCACTCCCACCCTCCCCACACCGTCCCCCATCCCAGGCTGGCTTTGAGTCGCTGAAACCTTGACAGGTTTCTAGAAATGTTAACTATTAGGTTGAATCACATGAAACAGCTTTTTCTGTTTGAGTATTGGCTTTATTCTGTCCGTCTGGTCTGGTTGGTTCAATTCTTTCACTCCCTAGTACGTTTATTTAGCGCTTATTCTGTGCTAGGTGCTGTGTTAAGTAAGCATTTTATAGTCATGTTTTAAACTGTCACAACTTTCTGAGGCATAGGAATTTTTGTTCCCCACTTGACAGGAAACAAAACTATGGCTCAGAATTTCCCCTTTTGGAATTGTTTGCCCTCCAAACTTAAGAACTTAGTAAGAATGACAGTATTTTCAGTTGTAGTTAAAGGTGCTGGTGGCTCTGCCACCTACTAACTGTGATGCCTCAGGAAAGTGCCTTAACTTGGCAGAACCAGTTTCCATCTCTGTGGATGTAAGGTCTCAGTGAGAAGAGTTCTTGATCTTGTTTTCCCGTTAGAAAAATCCCTTTGGTATTCAACGACTCAGTCTTCTCATCAATAAAATGGGGACAACCACCATAGCGCCCAGCCACCTCAGGGATGAGCTGTTAGGACCCAGTTCCGGGCCCTGCAGGAGAAGCCGGGCTTGGGAGGAGGAAGGAGCCCCACCCCCACTCACCACGTGGAGGGCCCGCCTCGCCCCGCCCGTTGCCGGGCTGTAGGGAGATTCCCCGGAGCGCCAGGCGGGGTCAGCACGGCCTCCTCGGTCAACGCCTCTTCTAGGCCACCACACTGGCGAGTGGCACAACCTGGCCACCGCGTCCCACTGCACCCCGGCTACCCGGAGGGCAGGGGGAGGCTAGGGGCGGGGCTTGGAGGCGTGGCCTCCGGCTCCCCCTTGTTTTTTTCTTTTTGTCCGCCTAGACGCGGAAAGGCTCCCCTGCGCCTTTAAGAGGCCGAGGCGGGCCGCCGATTGGCCGAGAGGAGCCGGTGTCGTCACTCCGGGGCCGGCGCCCAGGCGCCCCCGTCAGCCTGCGCCGTCCCCCTCCCGCCCCGCCGCGCGCTCGCGGGCAGTCCCCGCGCGGGCCGGGCCGGCGTCCCCTCACCCTCGCTCGCCCGCGTCGCGCCGGGCCCCCGGGGGATGCCCCCGGCGGGGTCTCCCCATGGCCGCCGACGTCTTCATGTGCTCCCCGCGCCGGCCCAGCGGCCGGGACCGCCCGGCGCTGCTCAAGCCCCCGGTGCCTGAGGACGACGACGATTCCGACACGGATGAGCCGTCCCCACCGCCCGCCTCCGGAGCGTCCACCCCGGCCCGGGCCCACGCGAGCGCCGCGCCGCCGCCGTCCCGGGCCGGGCCGGGCCGCGAAGAGCCTCCGCGCCGCCAGCAGATCATTCACAGCGGCCACTTCATGGTGTCGTCGCCGCACCGCGAGCACCCGCCCAAGAAGGGCTACGATTTCGACACCGTCAACAAGCAGACGTGCCAGACCTACAGCTTCGGCAAGACCAGCTCCTGCCACCTGTCCATCGACGCCTCGCTCACCAAGCTCTTCGAGTGCATGACCCTGGCCTACAGGTAGGGACCCGGCGACCCCCGGGCGGCGCCACCTGCCCAGCCGCACGCCCTTCTTTGACAGAACGAGGGTTGTGGGGCTCGGTCGCCTGGGGACCCCTTGACTTAACGCATCCCCTTTGGGTCTTTCCCCCTTTGGGAGGGTTTATGGGTCCGGGGTCCGCAACGGGAGCGAGAGGGGCTGGGGTCCTGGTCTCTGCCCTTGTCAGCGGTGCTGAGGCTCTTCCGGCTTCACGGTCCCTATCCAGGCCTTCGCCTTCAGTGTCCCGAGGCCACCGGTTTTGGACAAGAAAAGGTGTAAATACTGGCAGCACCTTGTGTCACTGGACTCCAGCCACCGTTTCCCCCAAACACTTTGTGTTTCCAGCAATATCGAGTCATGGTTAAGACGACCTGTCCGGGGAGGGGGGGCTTAAGCGCTGGTCCCAGCCTTGAATGGCTGTGTAAAATCTCTGTTGGAGCCTGTTTCCTCCTTTATAAAGAGGGGATGACGGTCGTACCTGCCTCCGTTGGCTGTTGGGGGGATGGAAGCAGATACCATGCTTATTTCGGTGTCTGGCTCCTAGTTAGATGCTCCGTAAATGTTAGCTGCTTGTCCCAGCAGAGGGAGGCTAGGTCTCCTCACATCCCCTTTATTGGGAAGCCCTCCCCCAACTTGGGAGGGGCCCTGGGGGCCTCGTAGGAAGACTTTTGGAGCCACAGCTGTTGGAGGTGCAGGCTGTCCTCCTGGCAAGTTGGAGGCTTCTCTGGCCCTGAAACATTATATGGAGATGTGAGTGCTCAGGGCACGCATCCCAGACACCATCCTGACCTGCGGATGGCTCTGGGTGGGGGTCTCTTTTTAGGTCACAGAAAGGCCTGGCCCTCACAGGGTAAAACACCTTTCCACTCCCTTCCTCAATGCGTGTGTTAGGTATTCGCTTCAGGTAGCCTGTGCTTCAGCAACGGAAAGCTCATGATAGGATCTCTGCTGAGGGGAGGTCATTGCTTCAGTAACTGGACTGGCTGGTGCTGTCTTAGGTCCACTCTGCAGGCAGCACAGGAAACGTTTCCTGGGAGATTCCAGAAACATTGTAAAGAAGCATAGGAACCCCTCCCTACCCCGTATTTTTTTTTTTTTTTTTTTGAGAGCTATGAACCCAGAATAAGTCCAAGTTAAAACATTACACATTTACCTGAAGTTGAAACACTGGATACACACTCTGGGTGGCATTTTCCTCCTTTGGAATAAATGATTAGTCAACTTGTTCCTTTGTTATGTTCCTGAAATGCTCCCCCCAGCCCCCCACCCGACCCATTTCCTCTCTTGAAGGTTTCCCTGATGGTTTGTTTGCCACTTGGCTGCAGGAGGTTACCCATGGCACTCCCCCCACCCTCTTAGTGGTGCGCTGGGCAGTTCTGCTCTGCTTCTCTGGTCTTGCCAGTCTGAGCTGGCATTGAGCCTGTGAAGATGTTCTGTTTTTTTTGTTTGTTTTTTTTCAAACAAATGGTATTGCGATTCCAGCCCTCCGCCTTCTTTCAGCCCTGCTTACTCCATCTCAAATTTTGAGCACTTCCATGGGAATCAAACCCAACCAGATTGTAGCATGTGTTCCAGTGTGAGAGAGCCCTTTCACGCAAAAGTAGAGGTGAAAGACAGGAATGTGTTTTATTAAGAGAACTTAATCCTGTTCTTTATTTTAATATAAACTTCTCCATGTAAGGGAGAGAATGGATGACTGAGGAGCAGGAGGCCTGGGCTAGAAAGCTCTCACCTATGCTCTGCTACGGAAAAATAAGCTCCTCTCCTCTTTGCGCTCTGTTTGGATAACCTAAAAGGCTTATTATTGGATAACCTAAAAGGCGTCTTATTAAATAACACCAAGGAATTTTAGTAATGGCATTCCCCCCCCCCCACTGTTTTCAGAACTGTTTTGGCATTGGCCATTGCTCAATTAACTTTCTTGATTGCAAAATGCACCCTTCCTTTGGTTGGAGACTTACCCTGCTGTTCAACACCTCCGGGCTGGCTCCTGCTTTCCTGCTGCTGCCCATGCAGAAGTCCTGCCACTGCTGGTCCCCAGTGGGTATCTGCTGAGTAATTTCTCGTGAAGATGCTGTTTGTCTCTGTGTGTGAGGCCGGTTCGGACGGCCCTCAGGTTGAGTCGGCAGTGCGGACCTTTGGTACAGCTAGACAGAGGAATGACTCCAAAACCAGTGGCCTGGGCTGTCGCCTCTGACACGGAAAGCAGCACGAGAACAGAAGGGAGTTTCTGACCTGAGCTGTCCTGTCATGACCACTAGCTGGCTTTCAGAGAAGTAGGGTCGAGACAGGGGAGAGCGAGGGAAGGAGACTTCATCTCTGAGGTGGGCTGACTTCCCTGTCAGTGGGGTCTGCGCCTTCACCTCTGTTTCCAGGTTTTCTCCTCCTCGGCCCCAGAGGAAAGCGAGCTGGGCCTCCTCGTATGTGTGGCTTTCTGGCCTGGGTGCTTTCTAACTTCAGCTTCCTGTCTGTCCCCTGGCCTCTTCATTCTAGCTGCCTAACTGTCCCTGGCACCCTCTGTGCTAATTTTTTGTTTTTTGGTTTGGTTTCCTGTTAACTGCTGCCTCCCAGCTGTTTCCAGATGAGGTTCAACAGTTCTTTGGGGGAGGAACTAAGTGCAGGGGAAGTTGTGGTTATTTTTTCCTCAGTCCTGCAAAGTGGTCTAGGGATTCTGAATATGATCTGTTCCTAAACATGCAAAGGCTTGGACTCCTGGAGGGTCTTTGGCAAGACTGACTTGGGCTGGGAAATAGGGTGTTTGAGGAGTAGGGACTATGTGAGTGCCCAGTGGCCCACCTGGGGAAGGAACGGTGCTGATGGGATTCCTGCCAGCTTCCTGCCGCGGCCTCCAAACCCATGTCCTTCCCACTCGGGGACGCCAAATAGCCCTATTGCGGAACGTCTTGATTTGGTCCTGCTACACGTGCTCAGTGAGTGGGACGTTTTGGAGGGGAAGAAATTGCCTTTCCCCAAGGCAAAATTTAGATGACAGAAGCCTGCCTTTTCTAAACCTTTCTGTCTGCCACAGTAAAATAGGGAGGATAAAACTTCCCTGCAGGGTGAATATGGGGATTAACTAAGATCATGTCTGTGGATGAGTCTAGTACCTGGCAAGTAAGAGGCAAGAGGAGGTTTAACAGGCGGAATCCAGCTCTGTGTCCTCATTCAGCTGACGTTTATTAGGAGCCTAAGTTTCTCGTCTGTAAACCAAAGGAAATCACGGATCTATCTGACTGGGATCTTTTAGTGTGTCTTTGAAATGTCTGCTTGACAAACACTAAATAGACGCATTCTTGGCGGGCCCATGCTTTCTGAGGCTGCACAATGGAGTTATGTACCCTACAACACAGTTCATGGTTCTTGCCCTCTTAGCATTTTAAGGAATGCCACACATGTAAATCACTCACACAGATTCTGGACACATCTGTATCTAGCTTTCTGTGGTTAGTTTTGGTTTCACTTCTCTACCTTTTTATTAGGGAGCCTTGGTGTGTGTGTGTGTGTCAGGGGGTGAGAGATGGTCTTTTTATGTATTTAGAGATAAGCGGTAGCTTTCTGCACCATGGGTTTCTGCTGAAGTGGAGATTTGAAGAGACCTTTTAATTCGGACTTGTGAGATCGCCTTAGGATACAAGTTTCTAAGACTCTGGCCTTGTATATGTGGCCACATAGTAACCCTCTGTTCCAGACCCAAGGCAGGAGTCTGCCAGCCTAAAGAAATTGCAGGGATTAAAGTGTCAGAGTGCTGTGCCTTCCAAACTTGAAGTTTTCAGTCAAGGAACTTTCTAATGCCAGGCGTGGTAACTAGTTGTAAATGAAAACCATTCACACAAATGACTAAATTAGTTTTACTTTTCCACATGCTAAAGACAAGCAGTTTTTCTTGTACTTTCTTTAGTCTTTGATCATTATATCGTGTGCTGTTGAAAACATGCCCTGACATGGGAGTGACGGCTACAGAGATGAGAAAGACAGGCTCTGTCCTCGAGGAGCTTACAAACCTGGGGTGGGGGACAGATAAACAGACGATTGTAAAACAGTTAGCAAGGGCTGTGATAAAAGACGTGAATCAGGTCTATGCAGTACGGAGGAAAAGTGCCGAAACCAGATTGAGTGTGTGTGTTTACATAACCGGTATCCGTGTGGGCATTTCCCCCTCACATCAGGGTTTAATATGTACGCTCTCTTCCCCATGTGAACTGTCAAAAGTGATGAATCACATCCCCTAGAAGGAAGCCCCGGTGTTCCTTTTACCTATCTTCTCCCCTTTAGGAGTTCCAGGACCAAATTTCCTATTTATGTAGAGGCCGATTGGCTAATTGCCATTCTGATGGAAGGGCTAAGAAGGGTGAAGAAATTTGGGAGAGCCTGGGAAAAGAGGTTAGAGGAGACGGTGGCGACAGTTTATTTGCTAGGGTCGGAGAAGAGAAGAGAATAGATGCAAAGCCACACTAACTGAGCCACTACTATGCCCTAGATTCTCTATGAATCTTAAACACTTCTCACAGTAACCCCCAGGTAGGTTCTGGTAGAGTTCTTATTTTTCACATTAAAAAAAAAAACGAAAACCCGAGCTTAAAAGTTAATTTGCACTGTTACCGAGAGGTTTGGCAACTTGTCCAAGGAGGTGTCTGAAGCTGAAAAGTTGCCTCCCTTATCTGCTCACGAAAGCCTGTAGTTTTGTTAGAGAAGAGATGAAAGTGCCAGTTCCCCTCCCAATGTAACGCATGGGCGTGGGGAGTCCAGGATGGGAAATGAATGCCTTTAGGCTGCTCCGTGCCGTTCCAGGGCTGCCCTTCCCACTGGTGAAATCCTGCTCTTCCTTTGCGACTCAGCCCGGTTGCCCTAGTAAACCTTCCCCAAGGGAGGGAACCAAGGTCCTCTGTAAATCCACGACCCTACTGATTCGGCCGCGTGTCATTACAGAGACCTGACCTACCAGGATTCCTGCTGTCTTCACCTTTGATTTTCCCACAGAGCCCAGCATTGTCTGGCTCATAACTGGGTGATTAAGAAATATGTATATGGAATTGAAAAGGGAAGCTCTGGCAGCTGGGCTTGCCTCTGGCGAACGTTATCTTCAGCTGTGCAGAGACAAACAACCTCTGTGGATCAGTGCTGTAGGGGGATATTGGTGTGCGGTGGGACGACAGGCTAGGTGCCTTTGCTCGGTGGCGTTTGTATTGTGGTCAGGTGGCCTGGTGTGCTAGGCAGATTAATGCCCCCCACCCCAAGATGTCCCCGCCCTAACCCCCAGAACCTGTGAGTATGTTAGGTTACATAGCAGAGAGGGATTAAGTTTGTTGATTAGCTGCCTTTAAAATGGGGAGATTATTTTGGGTTGTCTGGGTGGGGCCAATGTAATCTCAAGGGTCCCTAAAAGTAGAATTGGAAATCAAACGTGAGAACCAGCGGGAAGACTTGGCCTGATGTTGCTGCTTTAAAGTTGGAGGAAGGAGCCACGAGCTGCGGAGTGCGGGCCGCCTCTGGAAGCTGGAAAAGGCCAGGAACAGATTCTCCCTTAGAGCTTCAGAAGGAACCCAGCCCTGCTGACAGCGTCATGGTAGCCAGCGAGACCCATTTCAGGCTTCTGTCCTCCAGGGCTGTAAGATAATACATCTGTGTTGTTCTCAGCCATTGGTGGCCATTTGTTATAGCAGCAGAAGGAAATGAACAGACGGGGTTCCAACGTTTTTGAGGTAATGTTTTTAAGCATATAACCCAGGTATAAAAACGTCTTCCTTATCTCGTTGTCCACCACAGGAAGCATAGCAGCCCACTCCGGAGTTACGCCAAGTCCTGCCGAGTGTATCAGGCGCCAGTTCAGGGGACCTTGTGACAGGAGGGCCCTCGTTATAAAAGGAAAAGTCTGTAAAGTGGGTCTTATCCTAGAGTAGGAAAGTTAATTTTCCTTATTTTTAAGGATTCATATAATGGCTGATGACAGATTCAGCTGTGCTCCCATTCCCCGGAATTGAATGACCTTGGGTACAATATAAGACATGCAGTCCAGACAGCAAATACCTGGCTTAGCTGGGCTTTTCCCTCGTTTGTTGGAATTCTGTCTGCAGTTAGAATTCTGTGTTGTGGTCAGAGTTCTTGTGGCCGCGTGGCTCCGGGACCCTCTAGCCCATGTCATGCGGGTTTATTGCAAGCGTCAGGGACGTGCTGATCATCTCACGCTATGTCCAGGGCTCCCGGGATTGCCCGACTTCAGTGGAGGCTGCAGCCGGGGTCCGGGCAGCTCTGGGTCCTCGGCGGGAGGAGTTGGCCCTTCCTTACTGATACACCGCCCATAGGTGACTGGGCGCCTCTCTCGGGCTCTGCCTCTTTGTGGTCTTACGTCTCCTGCTGCCGGCGGGCTCTCACTTGCTGTCCTGCTCTTCTCTGCTTCGGAGCTTCTGCACTGGCCTGGCTTGTGTTTCACGTACAGACCTTGCTTAGCGCTTCCTGTTACTCTCAGTGCCCCTTGCCAGTGGTCTCATTCAGTTACCCCACGGCCTCGCATTCAGATGTCTAAGAGGGAGCCTAGCTGGCCCCTCCTCTCTGAGCAGAACCTCGGCAGCCATGAACGTGTGTCTGGCCATGGTCTTTGGGCGGGCTGCTGTTGGCACAGTGCTCGTTCCTTCCAGAAATATTAATCAGGCCTCTGTTGTGTGCCAGACACTGCTCTAACCCCTGGGGATACAGTGGCAAACGGGATGGATGCGTCATCCCCCCTCACGGCACTTATATTCTAGGAGGGGAATCAGTAAGCAAATTAGATTTATATTGTTCATGCATCAAAGAACACTAAGCAAGAGGGAAGATGGCACGTGACGGGGGGTGGGGGTGGGCAGGGAAGTCCTCTGAGGAGGTGACATTTCAGGTTAAACGGAAACCTGAGTGGATGGTCATTCCCGGCCATGAAAGAGCCCAAGGCAGAGGCCTAAGGCGGATGAACTTGGCACAGTCCAGGGCTGGACAGAAGGCCAGCAAAGCATGGCTACAATGTTGAGGGCAGGGGAGAGTGGAGAAAGCCTGAGGAGGGCAGGGCCCTGGTCGGCCATGGGGCCACGTTAGGAGACTACGCTCATTGCCCTGGGGAAGACGGCTGGTTAAGGCTGCTCGGTGGAGCCTCATCGATAGGAGGCCGAGAGCGGAAGATGGTGACCCCTTGACGAGGATGGTCGCGGGAGGTGATGAGAAGTGGGTGGTTCAGGGGGGTTTTGAACGTGCTGATGGATTGGACATGCGGGGTGAAAAAGGAAAAGGAACTAAGGATGGCTGAGGTACTGGCCTGAGCCCTGGGCCCGTTGCTGAAATGAGGAAGCTGAGAAGACGATTGCGCTGAGGACCCCGCTGGGTGCATTAAGCTTGGCTGCTCTGGGTGCCCTGTCAGCAGAGTGGGGGGTGGGCCAGCTTCCTCAGAAGGGGCTGCGGGGGGGGGGGGGCGTCCGTGTCGGGGGCACCTCTGCGGCCCCGGGAGGTCCTCACTGTCGCCAGAGCAATTCTCCACTTAGCTCTGTCCTTCCTGCCTCCCTAACCTGTTTGCCTCCTGAGGGGCCAATGGGGGAGGGAGGTTGGAGTGCGGAGCTGGCATTTGGAATGTACTGTTGTGTCTGGTGACATATATTCTATCATATATCCCGAGTGATATTTTTACTCAGTGGGGGCTGGTTATGGTGGAGAAATACTGCCTGGTCTCGTATGGCCTCAGGAAACTTCTCCAAATCAAGCCTTCTTGGTGAATTTGGGGTTGGACCGCGCCATCAGAAAAATCTTCTAGAAGGAGGCAGTGTGGAAGGAGTTATAGCTCCAGAAGGGTGTCCGAGATCTGGAAAAATAATTCCAGAAACAGAGTTCCTTGTTAGCTTTTGAACCTCAGAAGTGAACATAAAGAAACCAACTGAGTAACAGGGAAGAGTAAAGCCAAGGGGAGGTAAGAGCTCGTGCCGGGCCCACAGAACCAGGCTGTGGGAGAAGCAGAGGTTTAGGCGCGTTGGGTGTCCCCGAGACCGGAAGCTCCGGGGCCTGGGCAGCGGTCACTGCGGAGGAATATTCCCTGGGTGGGAGAACTCAGTTACCATGCGTCGGTCTGTGGCTCTCAGGAGGGGAAGACAGCGGCTTTCTGTCAGTCACTGGGAGACACGCGGCCATCATCACAAAAAGCAGTTTCTTGTGTCGAAAGTAGGGGGATTAACTTTGTTTCCATATATTTACCCAATATTCTAGCTTGAAAAAAAAACAACAGCCTAAAGAACCGCTCCCTCCATATGCTCACGTGATAACTGGCCCATTGGCAAGTGGACGGCCTGCTCTTAGGGGACCGGCCCAGATAGCTTGATACTGAGCTTTGCAGAAAGTTAATTTATAAATCCCTTTCTTTATTAAAATGAGACACTTGACATGAATTCTTAAAACAGTCTATGATTATATTAGTTTGCTGGGGTTTTTTAAATATTTTATTCGGGAAGGGGAACAGTGTGTACGTCCAGGACTTTTTGTTTTCCTCCAAGTCAAGTTGTTGTCCTTTCAGTCTTAGTCATGGAGGGCGCAGCTCAGCTCCAGGTTCAGTTGCCGTTGCTAGTTGCCCCAGGGGGCGCAGCCCACCATCCTTGTGGTTGAGAGCCCACTGGCCCATGTGGGAATCGAACTGGCAGCCTTTGGAGTTAGGAGCATGGAGCTCTAACCGCCTGAGCCACCCGGCCGGCTGGCCCTAGTTTGCTGTTTTAAACAACTATTTTCTAGTTGAGTAGCAGGGTCTTTTAAATTGCCTCCTTTGTTCTTTAAATTATTAAACAGGTCTTTCTTCTGCTGTGGCGCAGGACTCTTTCATCCTCTTGCACGGACAAGTTGTTGTTTAGCAACTTTATTGAGGTATAATTTACATACTATCAAATGCACTCGTTTTAAGTGTGCAGTTCGTTGAGTTTTTACTTGTGCAATCAGTGATCACAATCCAGTTTTAGAACTGATTCCCTCGCCCCACTGAGATCCCTCAGGCCTTTAACCGTTTAACCACGATTCTGCTTTCTGTGTCTATGGATTTGCCTTTTCTAGACATCTGATAGAAATGGGACATACTATATGTGGCCTTTTATGTCTGGCTTTTTTCACTTAGCGTCATGTTTTCAGGGTTCACCCACGTTGTAGTACATATCAGTATTTATTCCTCTTTATTGCTGAATAGTATTCCATTGGATTTAGTCTACCACGTTTTGTTTATTCATTCATTTACAGACATGTTTCTGAGGGAGTTCTCTTACAGATTCAGACAGGGACTTCCTTACAAGGTGAGAGCAGGAAACGGCAGAGAATCTGGTGGGAAGATCATTGGATTGGATGACACAGGACAGTTGTGCTTTTTGTATAGTTAAGGCCACCATGACTTAGAGGGGCTAAGTGATACGCTGTCAGATCAGTGGATTGACAGTGTATCACTTAGCCTCTCTCAGTCATGGTGGCCTTAACTATAAAGAAAAGCAAGAGGGACAGCGGTAGGGAGGGGGTTTGACTAGAATTGTGGTTACCAACCTTATTTTTCTTTTATGGACCCTATGTTTTTAAGAAATATTGGCTTAGAAACAAATTGCTTTAAGCAGTAAGAAAGGAGAAACTGTTGGTATGTGCACCAATAAGGATCTCAGGGGTCTCTAAATACTTTCGGAGAACTGCTTAAAAATATCAGATGGATCAAAGAATTTGTGATAAAGTAAATACACCGAAGCGTTAATTGTAGCATCCAGGGGTGGGTACATGGGTGTTCACTGTACAATTCATTCAACTTCTCTGTGTTTGAAACTTTTCATAATGTTAGAAACATGAGGAAGATTGTATTTATTTACAGAATGACCATTGTGGGTTTATCATGGGCAAATAAATGCTTTTAAAAATATTGACAATAACTTTTGGAAAGAAGTACCGGTGCATGTAAAACCCTCGATGAACCTTGACAGCTTCATGCTGAGTGAAAGAAGCTACACACAAGGGACCACCTGTTACCCACTGATACGAAACGCCCAGAATAGGCAAACCCGCAAAACAGAGAGTAGAGTGGTGGTTGCCGGGGGAGGGAAGACTGCAAACTGGTGGTCGTGGGGTGTGTGGCTTTTTTGAGGGAGTGATGAAAATGTCCTAAAATTAGAGAACGGTGGTGGTTGCACAGCTCTGTGAATATACTAAAACCAATGTACACTTTAAAGGGTGAGTTTCATGGTGTGTAAATTATGCCTCAGTAAAGCTGTCATTTAAAAAAATATGCAAGGCAGTTCCGGTTTTCAACATTTTCTTTAGGGAAGCTGACTTGGGAAGCCCTGGACCACTTGATCTTAAAGGTCTTACATAGGTCAGTGTCCAGAAGTTCCATGTTTCTCTATCTTCCATCTCTTCTGTGTACAGTAAATGAGAGTGGTTGGGAAGGTGACCTGCTCTGAGCGTTTCCCTAGATTAAAATCAGCTCAGGAATTGGCCTGATTTGCCCCTGGGTTGCCAAATCGCCTCTATAAGGTTGTCCTCTTAAGACTTCCTTTTTTTCTCTTAACATTGTCTGTCAGGGTCACAAACAAATGCCCACAAGGACCAGGAAATAAAGTGGGTCATCTGTAAGGTTAAGAGGACCTTTGCGATCTTTCATTTTCTACCTTTTGATAAAGGCATGGTTGCAGGGAAACGTTTCTTTGGTATGAAAACCATACGAGCGTACACTGAAATGGACATGGTCTCAGTGACGGGAGGGCAGTTTGGCAGTGGTGGGGTCTGTGGTGAACGAGAGGGACACCTGCTCCTGGTGGATAGTTGGTTGCTCTGAGTGATGAGGAACTGGGGCAGTTATTTAAACAATCTTGTCTTGGGAGGTGGAGGAGGGTTGATGCTCCATTTTGTGAAATTCTTGGACCACAGGTTACTCTTAACTTTCCCTTCCATTTCTGTTACCCCTTCACTTACTTCACCACGCTTCACTGGAATGGGGCTGTTACAGTAGGGTGATTCTGGGGTGAAGGAAAGGGATAATAATTAGATTTAACTCCAGACAGTTGACTTGGTTATAGTTGAAACAAAATTACAACTTTGTTAGACTGAGGAGGCCTCTCTCTTGGCTCTTGTTTCAAGTTTCTAACCTACACATTTGACCTTGCATTGCAGACCTCTATCTGCTTCCCCAGTGTGTGTGTGCATGTGTGTTCGTTTGAGGTGGTTAAGAAAGGAATGGAGGGCTGGTCCAGTGGCTCAGGCGGTTGGAGCTCCGTGCTCCTAATGCCGCCAGTTCGATTCCCACATGGGCCAGTGGGCTCTCAACCACAAGGTTGCCTGTTCGACTCCTCGAGTCCCGCAAGGGATGGTGGGCTCCGCCCCCTGCAACTAAGATTGAACACGGCACCTTGAACTGAGCTGCCTCCCGGATGGCTCAGTTGGTTGGAGCGCGTCCTCTCAACCATAAGGTTGCAGGTTCGACTCCCGCAGGGGATGGTGGGCTGTGCCCCCTGCAACTAGCAACAGCGACTGGACCTGGAGCTGAGCTGCGCCCTCCATAACTAAGACTGAAAGGACAACAACTTGAAGCTGAACGGCACCTTCCACAACTAAGACTGAAAGGTCAACAACAGGACTTGGAAAAAGTCCTGGAAGTACACACTGTTCCCCAATAAAAAAAGTCCTGTTCCCCTCCCCCCCAAGAAAAGGTTTAATCAAGTAACAGCTAAATAAATTCCATTTAAATATGAATTTTTTTTTTAAGAAAAAGGAATGGACACGTCTACTTTAGAACCCTACCCCAATGCGCACGTTCACACACAAGTATAGCTTGTGCAGACACCTGGCACATGTTCCTTACACTTTCTAGCTCTCGGATTTTCTCTCCATATTTGATCTGATCTATAAATTAGGTGCTGCATGGTTCTTTAATGCCGTAGCTTCTGCTTCCAAGCCAAATTGAAATAGAACTTGGATTTATCAGAGGTGCAGTGTTTCCTCTGCCGAGACATGTTCACTGAAAATTTGGGGAATTCGTTTTCTAAGCTGAAGACTTACTTTTTGGAATTTGACTGTATTTCCAGGCCTCCTTCCAGGAAAAAAAATTTCCAACACCCAGAAATAACCATTGTCAATTCCCTAGTGTTTATCCTTCCAGACCTTGTGGGTTTTTTGTTTGTTTTTCATTTTTCTTTTTCTTTCTTCTTTTGCATAGTGAGTGTATTTTTTCCACTTCATAGGTGGTGCATACCTTTCCAAGCCCCCAAATATTTATCTGCAATATTTTTTAGTAACTGAAGAGTATTTCATTGTGTGGCTATACTGTTTTTTTATTTAATCCCTCTCTGAGGGTCACTGAGAATTATTGTGTAACCTTAAGGTGTTTCTGGGTCCCTGTTCTATTAATCTCTGTTACCATACTCCAGGTTGGCTATTTTCTCTGAAAACGTCCCTCGGCTGCCTCATTCTTCCTGGCAGAAAGAACCCTTTGCCCTGAGAACTTTTTGATAGGACTCTTGAAAACAGGCGGCAGTTGCCACATTAGGCCCCGACCTGCCTTGTTCCACCTCCCACCCTGTGCTCGATGAGGTGTGTGGAGGAAGGTGGTGAGCAGGTACGCAGCTGAAAAGCAGCCTTTGTTCTGGGCCCTGGGCTGTGCATAGGAAAGCTCCCTGCATTTGCCGTGTGTCCCTACAACCTGCAGAGGGGCAGGGACATGGCGGGTGGTGTTGGACACACACAGGTCGGCAGCGCGCACACCTGGGCTGAGCTCCCAGCTTGCATGCCCGTGTTGTGCCCTGCTGGCTGACAGACAGACCCCCGAGGCCAAGGCTTCGCAGGGATGTGGGCAGGTGGGGGCAGCCTCTTGTTGTCCACAGGCGGGCAGAGTGCGGAGCTTCTGAAAGGTGATTCCAGCTGGGAGCCCGCACAGCTGTGCCGAGTGCACACGTGACGTGACGGGGAGCGCGTGAATGCGTGTTCCTGCAAGTTACAAAACAAAACGCGAGGGTGCCTTGGTACGGAAGGATGCGCTGCCCCGACCTTCTGGAAGACAATTGAAATACTCCCTGTCACATCGAGTCTGGAGGTGCTTATCTCTGGCCTAGCCACCTGACAGCTGCGGGCGGCTGGGGTCCCACCCACCCCACCGTGGCACTGTTGGCAGAGTGTGTGCTGGAGGGGCTGGCTAAAGACCTCAGGACTCGTCGTGTTTTCGAGGCTGGATCCGGTCCTCTGACACCCGAGGCCCGGGGCGGTCAGGCTGCCCCTGTGGCCTCACGTCCAGCGGCTTCCTTCTAGCTCAGAATTCCTTACTGAGGGCTCCATTTCCTGCCTAGCAGAGGCCGCCGGCCTCCTAGCTCTGTCCCAGGCTGGTTACCTCTTTATTGGACTGGTCTCTATTCCCTTTAGCTTTGGAATTCATGATTTTTCCCCCCAAGAGAAACCTTCGTAGAAGGCTTTGTCCCATGGAAAAACAGCCTTCTCATGGAAGCAAAGAACCTAGTTATCAGCTTCGCCTCTGGCTTGTCCTTGGCTGTGTCCTTGGCTGTGTCCTTGCGCCGCTCCTGAGAGCCAGCAGGCAGGTGGTGCCGCGAAACCTCACCTGCGGCCGGAACCTCACCTGTGGCCGCCGCCTGCTCAGAGCCGCCTAGAGACCTGCTGGGCTCAGTTGAGCTGGGCTGGCCTGCATGTAGCCAGCTGCTCTTTAAGGATAACTTCGCTTGCTTATCTCTGTTTTTGT
The DNA here is from genome assembly GCF_036562045.2 of Rhinolophus sinicus. Taxonomy (NCBI): domain Eukaryota; kingdom Metazoa; phylum Chordata; class Mammalia; order Chiroptera; family Rhinolophidae; genus Rhinolophus; species Rhinolophus sinicus. Next base: position 34,333,258 of record NC_133765.1, read on the forward strand.
TCCTGTTGCTGGCTCCTTGGAGCTATGGGTGTGTTTGTGTAGTGCTTGGAGATGATTGCCACTGATTTGTGAAATATGGATGAGGTGAGCAGGGCAGGGTGTGGTGTGAGAACTGCTGTAATCTCCTGTGCCCCCCACCCCCCAGTTCTTCCCTCCAGAGATAATTTCTTTCCATTTCTTGCCCTTGAGGGCCTTGGGGTGGCAGCTTTCAGGCTCTTGTGAAGCTGGGAGCGGCCGCCCTGCTTGGTGGCTCTGAGGTCTTGGGTTTGCTGCGCCCCTGAAGTGACTGCAACGTTGACCCACCAGCAAGGCAGAAAACCTTGCCGTTTCGGTCCTTGTTCTTTGTTGGCTAAGATCACTACATATATTAGTAAGTGAGGTTCGACTATGTCCCGGGAGCTCAGCTCCTGGGTGGGAGACCCACGGCTGTGAAACAGCCGGCCCCATGGTGTCTTCTCTGAACAGCAGCTGGCCGGCCCCTGCTGTGTCACATCAGTTGGCAGATGTTGGTTTATGTGTGTAACTTTTTTTCCTTCTTTTTAATGTGATGTCTCAAACTCATGGGGACCAGGGGCTAGAAATGAGGAGAAGAGGGCAGATTTTTCAGTCTCTTTGGGGCTGCTGCAGTCTCCTGACAAAGCCATCATTGTGTTGAATAAAGCCCCAGTGGGTTTGGTTTGAATCGCTCTGGTGCTCTGAAACTGGCTGCTTTTCCTCCACCTCAGCTGCATTCCTGGGGGGGCACAGGCCAGAAGAGGACTGCCCCGGCCAGAAGGGACAACCTGCTTTCCCTTGTTCTCTGTGCTTAGCAGCGCCTGAGGCGATTAGCTGACCATTCCAGAACAGACAGCTGTCTCCTGGTCAGTGGGCATCCCAGGCCACTCCTGGCCCCCAGCTGGGTGGCAGCCATCGTGGCCTCGTGGCACGGAGCCTGCAGGAATCGGGCTGTTTGCTTGTGCCCTTAGCCTCACTTGGCACTCGCCTGCCCTGTCCAGGAGACCACCTGCTCTGGCCAGGTTCCCCACCTCCTGTCACGGCTGACCTTCCCGCCAACCTTTTGGCCTGGCGTCTGCCCTTATCATGTGTATGATGCTTCAAGCTCCAGCGTTCATCTGTGGAGCGAATAATTCCTCTGGCCAGACTCCCAGATGCAGTCCCTCCAGACTGGAAGCAGAAACTCAGTGTTTGGCTTCTTTCTGCTGCTGACTTAGGTCGCGGTGTCTCACCTCTGCCCCTCGTTCAGTTTCGTATTTGTAGGGTCAGATCAGTCATTATCAGCTGTCTTTGTGGAAACGCCAGGCTCACAGGTGAGGACAGCAGGAACTCACATGGGAGGGAGCGAGCTCTCGCTGTGGTGAGAAGATCCAGACTCCATTTCCTGCCAGTCAGGAACTTGTTTTCTCTGCATTTGATTGGATAGCTCTCCAAATGCAGTGTGGTTGCAGAATCCATTTAAAGAGCTTAGGAGCAAAAGACCCAAGCCCTAGACAGCCAAGTTAAAATGCTTTTTCTCCACAGTGCAAGGCAGGAGGAGATTGTGAGGTGGCCAGAGCCGGGGCGGGGGGAGGACGGTGAAATAGAATCACCTTATCCACACTGTTAGTTCTGACTCAGGGACAGTCACATTGGTAGAAACACCTTATTTATCAGTCCCTCTCTTAATGAATAGAGCTTTTTGCTATAAGCCAGTTTCCCAGGTCACCGTTATTTCTTTCGTTAGCCGTCTCTTATGAACTTAGTCATTTTTAACGGAAAGTGGAAATCTCCCTCAAATGCATAATAATCTTCACTGCTTCTTGGACATATTGACTGTAATATAACTTCTGATTCTTTAGAAACCCATTTCTGAATATTACGTATTATTATAGTAACCTCTTGATAGTCTTGCAGCATTAAGGTAATATTTGCTTCTCCACCTAACTTTCTCAGGTTCTCTGGGAGCTGGGCTTTTAAATCTTTAATGATTGTGCCCTCCAGGCTGTTGGCTGCCACTTGCTCTGCTCTGTTTGCCACTTACCCTCCCCTTTTGTCTGGTGCCTCCTACTTTCTGTTAGTTTGCATAACTTGTTAAATTGAGCGTAAAATAAGGGTAATTAACTTAGGGAGGGTTTAGAGACTCTCTGAATCAAGTGCATAGACCTTTATTATCTAACTTGAATTATTTTTACCTAAGTCTATCACTAAATGAAGCTCCAGCTACCTGTGAGGTGATGCTGTACATGTAAACTTTCCTTACAGAATAACCTTAAGCCCTTATGTAGCCAATTACATCACTGAAATTTGTTCACCATATTAACTTATATGTATGATAGAAATTATCTGCAAATCATGCGAAAGAGGAAAGACATTAAACTCCTAAGAAAATTACAGTGTATTCTTATTTCTGGGATGTGGCAAATAATAGTAACTACAAATCAACGTGGTAAACTGTGTCTCCTGGGTAATTGAATATTACTTTCTGTTAATAATGAGGTGGAAATTCACTTTTCCCTTTTTCAAAATGGAAATAGTTTTGTGGAGGGTCCCTCTCGAACCCTCCTCAGTATACAGAAGTGCTGCTCATTGTCAAATGGCGAATTTAGACATTTTAGAAAGATGGAAAAGAGCAGAATCCTCTGAAACACTCTTCCTGGAGTTATATACCCTATTATTTTGCTACTGTGTCCTTTTTACTTTTTTCTGTGCCTATGTAGGTAAAAACAGGCCTGCACTATCATTTTCAGTTGCGTTTTGGAGAGCAAAAGTTTTTGATTTTGGTGAAGCCCAGTGTGTCTTTTTTTTTTTTTTTTTTGTAGTCTTGATTTTTGTGTCCTAGTTAAGAAATCTTTACCAGACCCAAGCTCTGTAAGACTTCTTCCTGTTTTCTTCATGAAGTTTTATAGTTTTGTGGTTACGTTTAGGACTATGATCCATTTGGAGTCAATTTTTATATATGGTGTGAGGTAAGGAGATTCAGTTTAAATAGTATTTTGTGAATGTTCTTTCTTGTAGGTCTTCTCATTCCACTTCTCTGATCATTTTCTTAGGATAAATTCTTTAAAGCAAAACTGTAAGATCAAAGGGTATTCACACTGAAATCTTTGATATATGTTGCTAGCCTGTTTTTTACAAGTTGTACTAATTAGAAAAGACAACTCCCAGAATGGGAGAAAATATTTGCAAAGCGTATATCTAAAAAGGGATATGTATCTAGAATATATAAAAAACTATATACAACTCAAACATAAAAAGGCAAACAGCCCAGTTAAAAAAGCTGGCAAACGATTTGAACAGACATTTCTCCAAAGATATACAGATGACCAATAAACACATGAAAAGATGTTCAACATTATTAATCATGGGGGACATGAAAATCAAAACCACTGAGATACTGCTTTCTACCCACTAGCACGTGATAAGTGTTGGCAAGGATGGAACCCTCCTACACTGCTGGTGGCAATGAAATGGTGCAGGTGGTGTGGAAAACAGCCTGGCAGTTCCTTAAAAAGTTAAACATAGAGGTTCCATTTGCCCCAGCAATTGCACTTCTAGGTATATACTCAAGGGAATGAAAGTGTATGTCCACACAAAAACTTGTACACCAGTGTTCTTAGCAGCATTACTTATAAGAGCCAAAAGATGGAAATAATTCAAAATGCCTACCAACTAATGGATAAATAAACAAAATGTGATATATCCAAGCGATGAACTATTATTCAGCCATAAAAAAGGAATGGAATATTTGCTACAACATGGATTGAACCTTGAAAGCATTAAATGAAAGAAGCCAGTCACACAAAAAACCCACCTATTAATTATATGATTCCAGTTACATGCGATCTCCAGAGTGGGCGTACACACAGAGACGAGAGGTGGATTAGCAGTTGCTTAGGATGGGGAGGTGATGAGTAAGGGGTACGGCATGTCTTTTTGAGGGAGTGGAAATGTTCTACCATGGATTGTGGTTGTAGTTGCACAACTCTGTGACTATACCAGAAACCACTGAGCTGTACACGGTAAGTGGGTGAATTGTGTGGCATGTAAATGATATCCCAAAGATGCTGTTGCCAAAAAAGGGAAAGTTCTACCGATTACCGTTCCCACTAGCGGTGCACAGAAGAGCCCATTCCCCCACCCCCTGCCTAAATCTGGGCATCATTACTGTAATTTTACATTTTAAATCAATCCTATTGAGGTTTACTGTAGAAACAAGAAAATTCACCTTTTAAATGTACGGTTCTATCATCTTGACAAATGCACACACATTCGACTGTGGCAGCCACTACAGCCAAGATAGAGAACATGTCCATCACCCCACAAGGTTCCCTTGTACCCTTCCCACACATGCCTCCCCTCCCCCACCTGTTCTCACTCTATGTTGCATTTGTCTTGCCTTCTGTTGTGTATACGTGGACCCATACAGTGTGCACTCTGTTTGCCTGGCTTGTTTTGCTCAGCATGTTTTTAAGACTCATCTGTGTTGCTACATGTATCAGTAGTTAATATTCTGCTGCATGGATGTCCCACAGTTTGTTTTAACCATTCATCTGTTGATGGGCATTTGGCTTGCCTGCACGTTATTGATCAAAGCTGCTATGAATGTTCACGTACAAGTCTTGGTATGGACATATGTTTTCATTTCTCTTGGGTAAACGTGGGGTCATGTGTAAGTACATGTTTAACTTTATAAGAAACTGTCAAACTGGTTTCCAAAATGGCTGTACCTTTAAGAAACAAGTTGGTACTATTTATTACTGTGTTTTTGTATATCTTTGTTAATCTGACAGGCAAAAAAAACCCGGTATCTCTGGTGTTTTAATTTGCGTTTCTTTGATCGCTAGTGAATTTTTTATTCCCTGAATTTGATCGTTTATTTCATATTTGTGAATTTCCTTTGGATTCTTCAGTTGTGTTTTCTTTTAAGTTGGGATGTCGGTCTTTCCTCTTCCAGTACTTTTTGAACTTTTTATTATAAAAAAAAAAATCTTAGAGAAAAGTTGAAATAACGGTGCAGCCATCACCTTTATAGCCACGACCTGTGACCCACATTTGTTAACTTTTGCCATACTTGCTTTCTGTATGTCTCTGACTTTCAGATGGTTCAGGAAAAAGGTTGGAGACAGCGTGACATTTATCCCTAAAAATAAAGATACTCCCTTTCATTGTCATTTTCATGCCAAAGAAAACAGTAATTCATATAACATACAGTCTATATTAAAGTTTCTCCAGTTTTCCTCAGAATGTCTTTTATTCTTAGTTTTTATGAATCAGGACTCAGTTGGGGCTTATATTTTGCATTTGGTTTTCATCTCTTTAGTCTCTTTTAATCTAGAATAATCCTTCTACCTTTTCCCCCTTGGCATTGGCTTTTTGGAGCAACCAGTCCAGTTGTCTTGAAGAATGACCCACATTTTGCCTTTGTTTTCACGTTGGGGTGTTTGACATGTCCCTCTGCCCTCTGTATTTCCTGTAAACCCCACCTTAGGCTTGATTGCATTTAGGTTCAATGTGTTTTGGTGAGTGTGCTTCACAGACAGTCATATAAAAGGTACATAATGTCAGGTTGTCCCATTCTTGGTGCTAAATTTGATCATTTTGGTTAAGTTCACTGCCAGATCTCTTCATTGTAAAGGTACCGTATTTTGCCGTGTATGATGCACACTTAATTGCCCAAATTTGTGAGGGAAAAATAATTATGTACATTATACACGGATGGTACTAATTCCGTATCTATATAAATGTTTTTAATTCTTTTATTTATGTTTACGAGTTAAAAGTGTAACTCTAGAAATCAATAACGATATCTGTTTGCAAAATAATACCCGGGAATACGACAATCAGTTTTGTTGAATTTACGACGAACGTGCAACCAGGAAGAGTTCTTGGCCTTCTATGAGGTGTAAATATCGTAAATTTGTTACCGGTACATAAAATTTATTGTAACTTGTATCTGTTCCTGTATTTTGCATGAAATTTTCTTGTACCATAATGTTAAAAAACAAATGCTAAAATTCCTTTACAATACAAAAAACAAGTATCTAAGTACAAAAACCAAGTATAATACAAAAAACAAAAATTTGAATTAAAAAATTAAAACGAAAGATTTTTTTCCCTGAAAGTTTGGGCCAGAAACGTGGGTGCACATTATATACGGCAAAATACAGTATGTTTTTCTCCCTGCAATGAGTAATTTGGGGAACTTGACTGATTTTGTGGAACTCCTTAGACAGTAATGTTTTTTTCTTTTTCACCGTCTCCCTCAGTTTGGCACTTATCCTCTCACTGTGCTGATTGATTTTTTGATTTAGAAGAGATTTTCACTTTTACATGGTCAAACTACCCGTAGGACCGGAGGTGTCTTTCCCAAGCTTCCCGTCCCTAACCCCTGCTCTCCCCCTTCTTTCCTTCGTGTCTCTCGCCCCTTTCTTGTTCTGCTTTACTTCAAAAGCTGGTGTGACGGGCTGGCTCTTCCTCCTTAACTCCATCATCTTTGTGGACTACGGAGTCAGAAAATGACACTAACCCTAAACGCGAGGTACGGGTGACCTGAGGGTCCCATCGCTTTCTTTTCTTTTCCCCAGGACTTGGCTGCTGCTGCTGAACCCCTTACACGGGCAAGGCTGAGACTTTGATCCTTAAGGCTCGAACAGTCAGCTCTTATCTTCTCTTATCAAAGCTGGGGGTGGGGGGAGGGCCCTGAAGCCAAACAGCTGATATTTTGAACAAGACCTTTTCCTTCCTTCTGCTTGAAACCCTTTTCTCCACATTCCCTCTCCTGGTTGACTCCTGCCCGTCTCCGCTCAGGCCTCATTTGCGTCTTTCTCCTTGGCCTGTGAGGTGCTGAGGACAAGAGCTAGTGACGGGCGTTGTCACCAGTGGTTAGTGCAGAGCCTGACAGGGACGCTGCTGGGATGTTTCACCCCCGGCCTACAGGTCACGTCTTCCACGTGGCATGGATGCACTTGCTTCCTGGTTGGGAAAGCAAAGTGTAATTGCAGGCTGTTGGGTTTTTCTTGTCCAAACACATGTGTATCTGTACCTTATAAAGAACTGAGGAACTGAAACTCGTTGGTCTTTCCCTTTTTCATTGTTCCAGCTGCCGCAAAGCTGGCTTCTCCACATTCTAGGGTAACCATTTTCCATTTGTTAGCTTTCATTATGCTTTACTCTTACAGCGCCATAGAATTATGGATTTTGAGCTGAAAGAGGTGTAGCAGTCAGCGCCACTACCCAATACGTGGACCCACAGGCCGGTTCGCTCCCTCCCGGAGCCCCCGCGGTGCTCAGGACACCAGCTCACCTCCTTGCGTCTCCCTCGCCCACCTTCTTCAGGTTTTCCACTCTGTAGCCTGACTAAGTGTGCTTGATAAGGGACATTCCTGAGACGTGTGCCCAAGAGCTGACTTTGAAGGCAGTCACCCGTCCCTCAGCCGCGTTTTCCTGCTCAGGGAGCTTCAGGGGTGAGGGGGCTGGGGCGCAGGTGATGGGCGCCTGTGAAACGCCCCAACTGCAATTCCTGTTGAGGAGCTATTAGGCTTTTCTGCTATGTAGATACACCTCTGTGCTGGAGAGTGAAATGTGCTACTAAAAAGAAAGACAGTTGTCTCTGTGCCCAGACAGTGGTGGGATGCCACTGCATTGTCATTGAAGAACGTGTCCCGTCTGTGAATGGAATTCTGTGCTGCTCTCAAGGCCCTTTGCTTGTCACCACCCCTCACGGTCACTGGGACGCTGGCTGCTGTGGCCTGGAGGTCTGTGATTGTGCTTTGTGACAGCACAGAGCCCGAACAGTTCTGAAGGCCATGGGAACGGCCACTGAGCGTAGAAATCCATTTTACTCAGAACCTCCTGTGTCCCAGATGCTGAGTCCTTCTCAGCACCTGGCTGCATTGAATTCTTACCACAGCTCTGTGACATCGTTTATTTTCCCCCAAAGAAAATGAAGTTCAGAAAGGCCAATGTCTGCCCGAGGCCGCGTGGTAGGCAGGTGGGGACACTGTCATCTCTTCCCGTCCGGTGGCCAGCGGCAGCTCACAGGGTGATTATGAAAGCGTCCTCTAATGAGAAAGTTGCTGCTGTACCTCAGAGTCTGCCCTTATTGGAAGGCACTCTGTGTTTCCACCCGTGAAGGGTGGCCTGGCCTGAGATGCTGTAGATAGATGAATTTTTATGACATCAATGGCCAGGATCAGATTTCCTCAGTAAAACCTGGGATTTTGACCTGAGAGCAATCAGATGTACCAGGAACGCAGAGTTGGTCCTCGCAATAACACGAAGACTCAAGTTGCACATTTAAAAAATCAGTTTAAATGGTTGGCTTCAAGTTTCCTTCATAAATACCTCTGTCCCTACTCCCCCCGGCCCGCAAATTGTATCCTGGTCCCCAAAGGTCTGTGGGGTAAGACAGCACAAAATCTCCTAGCCATTTGGTTCGTCCTTTTGATTATATACCACAAGCTCTTGCCCGGCTCATTTGTTGTGCATGTGGGAAAAATCAGCATATTAGGGACTTGAGTTTTGAGAAAATAAATGTCCATCACTTTCCGTGTTGGCTTTTGTTCCTGCTCTGCAGTTTGTTAAATTATTTGTGCCTTAGGTATTCTCAATGTATTTTTGTCTATTTTTGCAGGAGGCCTTGAAGCAGGGGTGATGAATGAGATATAAGTTACCTGACCTTGATTTTTACAGCACTGTGGTAACTAAGGGTGTGTTTACCCTCTCCTGGAGCTTTAGGATGGAAACAGCAAGTAGGATGGGAATGACCTATGCAGCAGAGGTAATAAGGCCTGAGGTTCACACTGGTGCATGATGATAAACTGAAACTTCATCTCCCACCGCTGTTTTTAAGCTTGATTTTATGAATAACCCATTGTTGTGTTGGACAGAAGTGATACAGTGAAAATGAGTACATCACAAAGGGAAAAATGTAGGAGTTTTGAATCTGGTAGCGATGTAATATGTTCATATGTCTCGGGAGACAGTGTCAGCCGAAGGGGGTTGATCTCGGTTGGGATCCATGCAGAGACTTCCAGTGTTTCTGAAATCGCCACGGATCTGACCGAGATGGTCTAGCGAGCCTTTGATTTAGTGGGTTAGTCTCCGTCCCAAACTCCTCCGCCACTTGGAAGGTTCACAAGCATGCATGGCAGGAGCATGAAAAGAGGGAGAGATTTAGGGTGACAGCTGATTCTCAGTAGCAGAGAGGAGAAATGATCTTTAGCAGGCGAGGGTAAAACAGACTTTATTCTGGAATTTGTTATGTGAGGAGGGCTGTACAAAGTTTTGTATTGGTTTGTATGCTTTTTAAAATCCCCCTCCTCAGAGACAAGCTAGACATCTGTGGTTAAGGTGGGGGTGTTACAGATCCTTCTGTTCTTTCTTTTGCTTAGTAGCAGCTGGTGTTACCCCAACACACCCCTACTTTGGGTTCCACTCATTTGTGTTCTTTAGGGCCAGCGTCTCCCTTTCTGGGGTGGGAGAACTATAGTTCTAGACCCTTAGAACTGGAAAGAGTTGGGATAAGCTAATTCAGTTCTCTCTCATCTAAAAAAAGGAAAGCAGGGCCAGGGAGAAGAATTGACGTGGCAAGCAGACATGGTACCCCACTTAAAGTCACATTGCCACTTAGCATCCAAAGGGGGGCTGCAGTACTGGATGCTGACTCCTGGGTTCGTCTTGTTCTGTTTGTAATACTCAGTTCCTCTTCGCCTGTGCTATTCCTTTGTGTTCTCTAAAGTGAAGTAAACCTGGAAAAAGTGATAATCAGTTAATTTACTACGATGTGTTACCTGATTTTAAATGGGGGGAAATGCAAACTAAGACCAAATGGGCAAGAACCCATCCACTTGAATCTCTGGGGTTCAGGCAAAGAACTGAGGTGTGGTCTGACACAGGGCCGCTTAGAAGACGGGGCACAGTGCAGAGCCTGGAGGGCAGAGTGCGGGAGGCATGGGCAGGCCAGGGAGCAGGGGCCGTTTAGTCCACAGTGGGGCTGTGGGCTGTAGGAAGACAGTGGAGTTTCATTCTGGAGTTCATTCTGCACATACTGTGGTGCTTCTGTGCTGGGCAGGGGCAGGGGCAGGCATCGGTAAACAGAACAGGCGTGGTCACTGCCCCGTGGCAAATACAGTCTGTTTGTGGAGACAGACAGTCAACAGACATAAAAATAGGTAAGCGCAGATTCTGGTAGGTACAGGACATGGTGAGCGGGCCTAACTATTATACCTTGTGAGGGATCCAGGGGGACTCCTGCAGGAAGCTAGTATGTGGAAGATGAAGGAATTAGACGGCTGAATGAGGTTCTTGTTAAAACCAGATGTGTGCAGCTGGAGGAGACGCCACCTTGGTGAATATTTAGGGATTCCGTTCTATAAGCAGGGGAACCTCTGAAGGGGTTCCACCTGGGGAGCGATGTGAGCAGACGTGCGTCGTCAAGGGCATTCTGGCTTGCTGGGTGGGACGGAGGCAAGAGGGGAGCAGCCCAGAGAGGAATCGGGGCAGTTCGTGTACGAACCTGGAAGACACACGTGGAAGGGAGCAGAGGGAGAGAGTGTGGCATACAAAGAGCCCAGGACCAGCCCCGAGGACATCAGAGTTGGAGGCGGAGGGAAGGCGGAGGACCAGCTGGCGAAGGAGAGACCCGGGAGAAGGCCGGGAGTGGGGTGACGCATGGGGACCAGAAAGGCGCCACACGCTGCCTGGGAGGCCTGAAAGTGACTGTTGGGTTTGATCGTGTGAATGTTGTCAGCATCCGGGGCAAGGGCGGTCTTGGTGGCTTGTTGGAGCAGAAGCCAGAATCCATCCAGGGTCTGTGCTGCTCACCTTTTACTTTCACATCCACTCCCACGTCACCTTCGCAGAACACCTGCATAAATAGCCTCTCCCAGCTCCCTCCCCACCCTGCTGTTGCTGCATACATACCACTGGGTACTCCAGGCAAGGCACATGTTTGGTTGTCTGCCTGTCTTTCCCTTTAGAATATAAGCTCCATGAGACTGGAAATTTGGTTTTGCTCACTGCTCTATTCTTAGCACCAAGAACAATACCAAATAAATGAATTGAGTGGTGAATCAGGGTAGTGCCAGGAAGACAGTGGTGTATCAGCCAGATTAATCTGGCCACAGTACTTATGCGTGTGTATAGCCCACACGCAACCTGAAAAGGTTCCACTTCTTGGTATCATCCACCCATTTCTTTTGTTAAGCACCATTGTACACAGGGCATCATCATAGATGCTGTATAGAGTTAACTTCTAGCTCCAGCTCCGGGCCCCAGAAAGATCAGAATTTGATAGATGTGCCCATACTGATTTCAGTTAACTTACTGTAATGTCACTGTGACCCTAGTTCCTGTCAAAGGCAAGGTTTGGGGTTTCAGACTCAGTAGAGAGCAGATTTTACGGGTTTTCTTTAATACTTAAAGCTGACTTTTAGAATAGAAACCAATGCTTTTAAAGCCTATTTATAGGTCTTGGCTACCTGGAGAGTGTTACCTTATCCTTTGAAATGCATCAGACAGTTTCAGGTTTCTTTGCCTTTTAAGTAGGTTATGTAGCTGGCAGTGCCTTGAAAATGACTAATAATGGTGATAATAACAAACTTGTTTCCTGCCAGTCGTCTTAGGAACTCATTTTTGCAAACACGGTGTATTTCTAGTACATCTCTGGTAGCTGGTTTCTAGAGTCCTGACTCCAGGTGTGTATTCTGGCCCAAGACCTCTGTTAATTTACTTCCTCTTTAAGCCAGATGTCTGCAGTGGGGTGGAGGTTTTTATTCTTTACGTAAAAATCTCAACCTTGGTGAATACTTGAACCTATTAACTACCTTTTCCCGTAGGTGGTTGAAAATGCTAGAGAAAGACTGTGTTCTTTGAGGGTAGTGTTCCTGGTACTGAATGGGATAGAAACCCCTCAGCTGTATCTGTGGCTTAGCCACCTGGGCCAGGTGAGGGGGCAGGTCCCGTATCAGCTGGGCTGGGCTGTGCTGACTATAATAACATGGATAGCGCTTGTGTCTGGGCGTGTAACTATGTGATTGTGTTTGTCTCGCCGGTTTCTCTATGTTTTCTTTTTGCTTATTTATTTATTTATTTTTATTGGGAATATTGGGGAACAGTGTGTTTTTTCCAGGACCCATCAGCTCCAAGTCAAGTTGTTTTCAGTCTAATTGTGGAGGGTGCACCTCAGCTCCATGTCAAGTCTTTGTTTTCACTCCAGTCGTTTCACTCTAGTGGACTTTTCACTCAAGTTGTTGTTTCCACGCCAGCTCACTGGCCCATGTGGGAATCGAACCGGCGACGTTGGTGTTATGAGCACTGTGCTCTAACCACCTGAGCCAACCAGCCACCCCTCTTTTTGCTTTTTTAAATGTTTATAAAAGTATTACGATTAGAAATGTGAAGACCATATGTGAAGAAATTTAAAGAATAATCAGACAGCTTCAGATTTCTTTGACTTTTTAAGTAAGTGAAGTAGCTTGAGTAAGTGGAGAAACATATGCCGACTTAGGATGGCGATGACCCGGTTGGACTGGCCAGTGCTGCCCACATTAATTTCCTTATTAAGTGCAACTCCCATCTAGATAGTTTTCTTTTGAGAACTGACAACATGATTGTAAAGTTCACATGGAAGAATAAATAGGCAAGACTTCTAAAATTTGTTTTTAAAAATGATGGGACTAACCTTACCTAGATAGTAAAGTATATCACAATTTGTAATTATAAATCAGTGTAATACCAGCACAGAATTGGACACGAGTCAGTGATAGCTGAGGCTCCAGAACAGACCCCCGTCTGTATTATAAGTTAATATATGTGAATGAAAGTGTCAAATTAGTGGGGGACAGTGACAATCAGATAGCTAGTTTGAATTTATTTTGGTGAGCTATGTAAAGAACTAGATTGATTTTTTTTTTCCTTCCAGATGCATCAGAGTTAAATATAAAAAGTGAAACCATTAAAACATATACACAAAACACCAAAAGAAGGGGGGCATTGAGAAGTGGTGCCAAGTATATATATGGGAACGTGGTATATGATGAAGATTGTATTTTAGTCCATCAGGGGAAAGGTGGGTTATTTAGTAAATAGGTGGGAACCACTAACTAAAGTGGGACCCCAGTATCATGCATTACACCAAATAACTTCAGGTGGAGCAAAGAGTTGAAAGTAAAAAGTGAAACTGAAAATATGGAAGAAATATATAAAAGTGAAACTGTGAATATACTAGAAGAAAATACACATAAGTGTTTTCACAATCTTGGGGTGGAAAAAACCTTTTTAAGTATGATGCAAAAAATAGAAACAAATAAAGACTTTAAAATTTTGACTATGTGAATGAAATAATTCTACTAAAAATAACAACAAACCCACCTTACATTAAAGAGTTAAGTAGAGCAAAAACCAAAACAAAACACACCATAAATAGTCAAGGAAAAGATACATAGTCAAAACAGCCCTGTTAACTCTGTCATGTGTGCTGCAGACATTTCCACCAAATTAAGGCTCCCACAGAAAATGAGCAGAAGATATGCAGACAATTAACAACAACAATAACAACAACATCAATTGGCTAATAAACATAAAAAGACACTAATGAGTGGGAACCAAAAATATCAGGTGAACTAAATTTTTGCTTGTCAGGTTAGCAAACAATAATAACTAATATGAGTAGCGGTTTGGGGAGATAGACACAATTTGCTGCTATTGGGAGGGTAACTTAGTATAAACTTTGAACGACTCTTTGACTATAAAATAATTATAAATGTATGCATACCCTCTGATTTAGCTTTCCAATTTCTAAGACTGTATCTCACTGAAAGGGTCATGTAATTGCACAAAATGTTGAAGTAGCAGCATGTTCACCATAGCATTGTTTATAATAGTGAAAAATAGAAACAACGTGTGTCCGTTACTATAAACAAATGTCTATAGAGAAATGGTTAAGGAGGTTGGGTAAATATATATAGTATAGTATTTTATAGCTAATAAAAGCAATATAAAACTATTTATTGGCGTAATAAGATACCTATGACACATAAGTGAAAAATGGGTTGTTAAACAAAATTACGATCCCATATATTTTAATTTTATGTTTACTCATATTTATCTGAATGTATATAATTAGATACATATATATTACAAGGTCTTAGGGGCCAACTACAAAGTTAAAGAGAATAGTCCACAAGGCAGCTTTTAACATCAGTTGTAAGTCGGGGGAGTTCCCCAAACCATCAGTGTCAGTAATACTCCAGAGGGACTCAGAACTCACTGAAAGCTGATATATTCATGGTTATGGCTTATTACAGGGAAGAGATTCAAATGGGATCAGCCTAGGGAAGGACGCGGAGGGCAGAGAGGTTCCAAGAGGGTCCTAAGACGGTGCTCGGTTGTCCTCCGCCAGTGGGTCCTGGACGGCGTTACCTTTTGGGCCACGATGTGTGACAGTGTGCAGAGTATTGCCAACCAGGAAGTTCATCTGAGTCTGTAGTGTCCAGTGTGTACGGGGCTCACGCTCTGGGAGGGGCTGAAGAGGGAAACATTTGCAGAAACATCACAAAGGGTTAATAGCATTAATCTTATAGAATCACCAACATAAAATAGCAACAAAAAACTGCTAACATTTCAACGGATGGTGGAAACAGGCTAAGAGCTGGACTCCAGAGCCAGTGTCCTGGTCCTCAAATTGTGCTGCAAATGCAAACGATGTCCCCTCTGGGGGAGGGGCTGCATGGGGCTCTGTGCTTTTTGCCATTTCCTGTGAGTCTATCATTATTTCAAAATAAAACGTTAAAAAGATGAGGGGCACGGACAGTTTGTAAAGGAAGAGACATGGCTAATACACAGATTTTTTTTTTTTAAGTATTAAAATTTATGAACAAATGATGCAAGTCGAAGTGACACACCACCTTTTTCCTGTTGGAAGTCTGGTCCTGTCCCCTGTCCAGGGGGAGCAGGAACACCCTGGGCTCCGGATTCAAGTTTGTAATGAACATACGAATATGGCCTAATGGTGCCCGGCCCAGCGTCCCTGCTCTTGCCTGGAAGGTATGGCTGGAATCTGACAGGAAACTCCAGGCTTTCAAACTCAGGAACGTGCCCCAGGTTTGACGGGCACTCACTCTGCCAGGCCTGGGTCTTTGACGCCTCCCAGCTCCCTTGTCAGGCAGACGTGTCACCATTTCACTGAAGGCGGGGCTCGGGTCACTCGTCCAGAAACGGAAACCGCTCTCTTTCCTCATTTGCTTGGAAATGGCATGAGCATGGCCATGTTGGTCGCCGGGTGGAAGGCCAGCACACACGAGGGAGTGCTCCCAGCAAGGAGGGTCACCAGTGTCCACAGCAGGCAAAGCCACCATGGAGCGAGGCCGACTTTGCCTGGTTTCAACTCCATCAAGTTACTCTAATTTTTGATGGTCACAGAGATGATTAGTCCCTGCTTTTTACACAAAACAGACAAACGCAAGCCCTCATAAACAGGCTCACACATGTGGGCCAGTGCATAGCTAGACACACTAGCAAACCCACATGCACAAATGTGCTGCCACACCTACCACACACACACACCGCATATAACATATAACCACATACACTTCACCCCCACACCTACACCCCACACACACCACACGTACCACATACACATGCATACGTACCACACCTATACATACCACACATACCACACACTGCACACACCACACGCATACCACACACACACCCCACGGACACTCGCTCACCTTGTCAGTAGGACAGACCTGAGAGTGGACCTCAGGAGCCCATATTCCTGCTTTGCTGCCATCACCCTCAGCCTGCTTCTCCAACAGGACTTTCCTTTGAAGGTTTAAAAAAAGACACAAAATGACCCATGAGGAGGATGCATTTTGGGTGCTGGAGGGAAGACCCAGGCCTGGGCGTGGGAGCAGGGCGTGCAAACCTCCCAGGCTTCCTCAGAGGACTGTGCTTGGGCCTGGCCCAGGGTGGAGGGCCCACGGCTCCAGGCGGTGCCCTCCTCCTGCCTCTCGGGTGGCTCGCCCCACGTCTTGGCTCCTCAATGAACCTTTGTCTGGAGCCTGTTAGTTTTGGCTCCGAGCAGCCTGTGGAACCCGGCCCAGATCCCAGGAAAAGCCAGTAGAGACCGCTCTTTTGAAGAAAACGAATCAGAGTCCTGGAGGCGAGACCAGTCTGAGCGTTATTCACCCGCTCTCTCATTAGAGAGACCACTTAGGAGCCGTTATCCTCGTACTTGGACCTGGTGCACAACGTGACTTGTACAAATTTTATCTGCTCATGTGATTGTCTTCCCAAATTAACCAGAAGCCCTATAAGGTTTTGGACTGTACCTGCTGTTTTTTCCTTGTTTATGTTTTAAAAATTGTACATGCGTATGTTACAAAAAATTGTACATGCCTATGTTACATTTAAACAGTATAAAACAGTCAACAGTGAAAATTACCGAATCCCTTAATTCATCTCTGCAAAGGAAGTCACCATTTCACTGTTACCTGTTTCTTGTGTGTCTTACCTGAGACTGACTGGCTGTCTTCCTGCCCCCTCCTCCCTTCCTCCCTCCATCCTTTCCTCCCTCCCTTCCAGTGTGTCTGTGTGTAAATCTCCCTATTAAAAGTGCAAATGGTGGCCATACTGTATATCTTGCACCTTGGTTTTGTTCCCACTGAATACATCTTATAGATCTTGCCTGTATATCAGCACATATAAATGTATGGTGTTTTTAAATTGCCCCATGGCCTCCACTGTGTGGCTATACCATAGTTTTCAAACCATTTCCCCTAGGTTGTCTGCAGCCTTTTGCCACCACAAACAGCACTGCAGTGTAATTTATGTCTTTGTGTCCGTGTGCAAGTGGGTCTGTAGAATCGATTCCTAGCAGTGGAATTGTGCGTTTACGATGTTGGTAGACAATTGTCCACTTGCCCTCCAACAGTTTACAATTGTTTTTGCCCGTCATTTGCCCCAGAGCCAGCCTAGTGATCAGAGCTGTCTCCCGGTCAGAGTTCTGAACTGACTGGGAAATAAAATGGAGGAGTGGGTTCCCAGCAGCACGTGTCACTGTTGCCAAAAGGTAAAACAACCCAAATGATTATCAATGGATGAAAGAAGCAGCAAAACGTGGTCTGTCCATCCGGTGAAATGCGATTCAGTCATCGAAAGGAAGGAGGTACTGACACCCTGCAACATGGATGATGAGCCTTAAGAGACTGTACGAAGTGACAGAAGCCAGGCACCGGACGCCACATGTTTTGTCACTCTGTTTATATGAAATGTCCAGAAGAAACAAATTCATAAGAGACAAAGTAGATTACTGGGTGACGGGCGGGGGGAGGGGGGAATGGGGAGTGGCTGCTGGTGGGTGCAGGGTTTCCTTTTGGGGTGAATAAAAAAAGCTGTGAAACTCGGGAGCAGTTACCTGCACACAGCCGTGCGAGTGCACTTACTGCCACTGAATCGTACACTTTAAAGTGGCTAAGGTGGTACATGTTATGTCATATGTACTTTACCACAATAACAGAGCCAGCAGCTGCTGGCTAAAACATGACCTGTAATGTTGATCGAACTGAGGACGTGGCTCATGCACGGACCCCGCCTGCCTGTCCAGGTAGTTCCAGGACTAGACCCGGGCGTCCCTTCCACCAGGAGCAGACCCCTCGGTGGGCAGCTTGCTCCTAAGAGGAAAGGGGGGAAGGGCTGGACCACCCACGCCAGGTGCTCCTACGACACTCACTGGTGACACGTCCACTCCACCCAGCTGGGAGGGAGGGAGGGGGAGGCACGATTAGGAATGTTTTGCTAGTGGTCCTCCAGCAAGCATCGGAATGGCGAAGAAATGCCACACAGCAAGCAAGTGCTGTTGAATGAACGAGCGAGTGGACTCCACCACGGCTCTGAGACCTAGAGTGGTCGACCCCAGAGCCCCCTGCCTGCTTTCTTTTGGAGACAACGGTCTAACTTGGAGTTCGGAGCCAATCCTACCTGGGACCCACAGAATCCCAAAACCCTGCCCTGTTAATTCCAGCTCCTGCTGTGCAGGGTTTGCACTTAATTCCCATTCCAGAGTGGGCTCTGGCCAGACCTCTGCAGAATTCAGAGTTTGCGGGTTCTAAGGTACAGTTTTGAGAGGGGCCTTTGTTGTACTGTAAACTTCCTGTTTGAGGTCATGAACCTGCCTTCCGGGAAGGCCGTCAGGGCAGGGTAAGTGTGAAGAGTTCTTTATGGAAAAGTTGAGCGTTCGTTTAGTGACTCCATGCACCTCCCAGGTGCCAGGCACTGGGCTGGGATGAGTCGGCCAGGCCCTGGCCTCCCTGTGGTCCTAGCGGGAGAGCGGGAGGTGAATCCAGGCCATTGTTCCGTCGGGCTAGCCCCAGGAGCTGCACAGGCATATAAGAGAGCAGGTTTGGGAGGCGAGGGCCGGAAGAGGCCTTTGGTTTATGGGAGGGGGCAAGCCAGGGACTTAGAAGTTTTTATACTGTTTCTGGTTCTACTTTAAAGAAGGAATGTAACATCATCCTGAGTTAGAGCAAGAAGTATCCCAGGCAGCCATGTCTGGAAGATGGGTGAAACCGGGGCAGGGCCCAGGGGGAGCAGACGTCCCACCAAAGATGCTTCTGGGGATACTGCTCTGGGGAGCTCTGCGGGGAGCCGCAAGGCCTCAGAACTTATTAGAGCAGCCTTTCCTTGTCCGTTCCGTGGGAAACTAGACTGTGGGTAGCCCGTAGCAAGGCTCCCAGTCCAGGTGTGGTTGGGGAGGAGGGAGTGTCTCCTTTCCCTTCTGTGAAGACTGACCGTCACTTCCCCACATTAAAGAAACTCTCAGGAATGTATCCCACATTTTGCTAACAATTCGCCTATGGAATCCTTTTTCTCTGTAATATCTTGCTACCTTAGAGCTCTGTGACTTGAATTTGCTGTGGGGGAGGGGTGGTTAGTCCCGATGGAGACAGTCTGGACCTCTCCTTCCACCCTCCCTGCTTCTGCGGGTGGTTTTGGTTTTGGTTTTGGACTCACTCCTTTGCGTCGGTGGAGCGCCACCTGTTGGCTGTTGAGATATTGCAGGAACCTGGGATGCTGGTGGGATACCTACGGTAGTTTACGTTCTCAAAGTTTGACCAAATTTGACGTAAACATCGAGGAAAAGTGAAACATTTCGGCAAGCGAGGGGGAAGAAGATGAGAACCCCAAAACCACACCCTGTCACATTTGGGTTTTAACCTATATAGTCTGCCCTCTCTCTTCCTCTCTCTCTGTATCTTTCCGCCCCTTCGATGTAAGTAAGTGAAGCTATCTGTGTCGTCTGACTTCTCTGAGAAGATGCTCTTCCTCTCACTCCCATCGCCCCACTTTGTCTTCAGTAACAAAGCAGGGGTACGGTTGGGTTTGTTTTTAAGCCAGGGGTCAGTTCTGAAGCGAACATTGCCAGCTACAAAGGTGACTTGTGCCAGGATCCTCACTGCCCATTGGATCCCTTCTGCTTTTGTCCTCTGCAGCCGTGTCTGCTCGTAGCAAGTGCTGGGTCAGGACTCTCAGCAGAGGAGGTGGCCTATGATTCCTGGTCTTCATTGTGACGAAGCTATCAATGATAGAAAAGTTTGGGGTTCTTTTTCCCCCTTAAAGAGGCAGGGACAGTTTTCTGTTTTGTGCTTTCCTGGAACCTCCTGCCTGGCTAGACGTCAGGTTGCTGAAAGAGCTTGCAGAGGAAGAGGGTTGGTTTTGCCAAATCGTGGGGCCTAATATACTGTGGTATGTATTCTGCTGTCCAGCCTGGTCTAGAAGCACCACCCCCTTGCCCCCCTGCACCTCTCCCACCCCTCCAGGCTCTGTTCTCTGCTGCCTTTACCAGGGCCATCTTGCTCTCACCTCAGGGCCATCACAAGGCGGGCAGAAGGAATGGCCTCTCCCCCTTTTCTTGGTTTAGCTAAAGTTTCCTCATCCTCTAGTCTGTAGCTTAGATATCACCTCCTCCAGAAAGCCCTCCTGACTGCTCAGGCTGGTCAGTTATGCCAACCGTATGCTCCCACAGCCCTCTGCTCTCCTTCACGACCCTCAGCACACAGTCAGGACTTGTACCGTAGCAACTTGTATGCTCCATGAGGGCAGGGGACCTCCTCTGCCCTGTCCGTCCCTTTCCTGAGTTCTTAGCACATCATGACACAGCGTGGGCACGTAACGCTCATCAGATGAGTAAATGAGAAGCAAATGGTTCTGCAGATACATGGAGTTCAGGGTGGACTTTTGCCCAGGTCTTTGTTCTGTGGTATTGAAAGTGGGCACGTGGGTGTCACCTTTTCCCTTCTGGAGAGGAGGAAGAGCCACATGACAACAGTGGCACACAAAAAAGAGGCCTTTTCAAGTCAGGAGGAGTTAAAAATCAGGCCTTTCGGTAATAAATTTAAATTCTGGAGGTGGTTATTAGTCTCTTACATTTATATTCTGTTTTAGGGTTCACCCATTGTGTGTGTGTGTGTGTGTGTGTGTGTGT
This sequence comes from Rhinolophus sinicus, assembly GCF_036562045.2. Classification (NCBI taxonomy): domain Eukaryota; kingdom Metazoa; phylum Chordata; class Mammalia; order Chiroptera; family Rhinolophidae; genus Rhinolophus; species Rhinolophus sinicus. Next base: position 34,353,719 of record NC_133765.1, read on the forward strand.
GTGTACATTTAATCCGTATTAAAACACTCTGGAGGTGTTCTGATCTTACCTAGGAAACGTGTGCCAGAAAAGCTAAGTGACCGTAAAAGTTCACAGTTAGGAGTTGATTATGCAGCAGAGGCTCTAAAACATTGTGGCTGTTGGACTTGCGGGTGAAAGCTGAGCAACATGGGGCTGGGTTAGAAATACCTGTGGGTGGGAGACAGGTGGGGAGAAAAAAGGGGTGTGCCTGCTTTGAAGCCCCTAACCCTTTTGTGAGCTGAGGCTGCTGCTGCTACTGTCTGTCCCTCAGACTGTAAGACGACGTGCTGTGACATTTTCTCTGGGTGTGGGGGTGGGACCCCAGCCTTCCGGCTGATGTGATTCTGTGATTCCCGGCCTGGCTCAGTGCTGGTTTGGGTGGGGGGAACCATGAGGTTTCATCAGGTTCACGGCCAGGACTTTTGTTTTGTAACCACTCAGGTCTTCAGGTTCAGGTAAGGTTTACTGTTTGTTTGGGCGCTGCCATTGAAGACCTCAACTGTTGTGACTGTTGGCGAGTCTCTGCTCGTCACGTGAGCTTCCTGATCGGGTTTGGAAAAAGGGCAGGGCTGTGACCTGTGGTCAGGAGGACCCTGAGAACCCGCTTTGGTACAGACCAAAAATAGTGCCATGCCCGTCTCAAGCCATCTGGAAAAGGGAAACCCTCTGCCAGCTGCTTGGAGGTGGCTCCTGGCAAAGCCCTTGGAAAACTAAACTGAGACAGCTCTGCCACCAGGGAGCGTCCCTTGCTTGCTTTGCAAGGGCTCTTTAACTGATTAACGAAGAATTATTACATGAACCCCTGCTGTGTGCCAAGTGCTGTGCTAAGTGCGTAGGGAGGGTGAGCCTAAAGGGCAGCCCCTGAGAAGCTGCAGTCCGGTGGAGGGAGGTGTGGGTACAGACGGCGCGCTGTGTGGGCTGTGGCGGAGTGCTGTCTGAGGTTCGAACAGTGCTCAGGGAACCCTGAAGCCATCGGCAGCACCCTGCGAGAGCCCAGTGCCAGCTCGGGGGACATGGTGTTTGAGCAGCGTTGAAGGATGAGCAGGTGGCCAGGGTTCAGGGAGCTCCAGAAGGAGTGAGGACCGCGTGTGCTGAGGCCTGGAGGCAGGAGGGGGCCCCGCAGATTCTAAGGCCAGTGGGACGTTTGGGTGCCTGGGTTCTAAGTGCCTCGTGGGGACTGGTGGCAAAGGAGGTGGGCCGAGACCAGTTTAGAAGAGCTTGGCTTTCATTCAGTGGTCCACAGATTTCTTTCTGTTTTTCCAGCTTCATTGAGGTATAATTGACATGTAACACTGTGTACGTTTAAGATGTACAGTGTGATTTGATGCTCATATGTTGCAAAATCAACAGATCTCTTTGTAACTTTTAACTATGGAAAAATGTAAAGACATGCAGAAGTAGACGGAATAGGCTAATGAACCCTGTATACCCTCATCCCGCTCTGACAGGTAACAGCCCGTGGCCGTCCGGCTTCCTCCACACCTGCCGCCGTTGCCACCGCTCCTCCAGCCCCTCCCACTCCATACCCCAGTGACTTGTATATTCTGTCAGGCCTGTCCTGTGGCCTGTAACGGATTCATCCAGAGTTTCTGGGCCTGGGATGATCTGGTGGCACTTTTTTATTTCATTTTATTTTCAGAGGAACCACTGAGTTTCCTCTCTTCTTGCCTTTCAGTGGGAAGTTGGTGTCTCCAAAGTGGAAGAATTTTAAGGGCCTGAAGCTCCAGTGGAGAGACAAGATCCGGCTCAACAATGCCATCTGGCGGGCCTGGTACATGCAGTGTAAGTAAGTGGGGCCTGAACCGGGGCCCTCTGCGAGCTGGGGCTGCGAGGAGGCTGCAGGGGCCCCACGGCCTTGTGGGGCGACCCTCCAGGTACTTCCACCTGGAGGCCTTTGCACCTGGACCCCTTGGAACATGTGCCTCAAAGAGCAGCATGTCTCGGGCAGTGTGCAGAGGGACAAGCAAGCCCAATCCTGGTGAGCTGGACCCTGCTCGGCCGCCAGGCACGTGTCATGGAGGTGCCTGTCGTCTGCAGGAGATACATGTGTTAGCCAGTTGCTCCCAGCAGCGCCCACTGTTACGACAGACGCTTGGGCCTAGTGCATAAAGGCAGAGGTGGAGGGAGGGCCCAGTTCTTTTCAGGGGAGTCAGGAAGGGTATAGCCGAGAGGTGACCTTTGAAGAGTCCGAGCAGCTCCCATTGCCAGCAGGTCAGAGAAGGTGCAGGCCCCAGCCTTGTTCTGTCTGCAGCTCCCTGGGTGTGGTGGGCCTGGTGACATCAGCAGGCGATCGGCGTGCTTGTCCACCCTTGGGTTAGGCTGGCGTTTCTCTCAATGAGCAGGATTCCCTTTCTCACCCATGTCTTACTGACCGATTCTTGCCCTTTAACCTGGGCCCCTTTGTTTCCCTGACACCTCATTTTCCAAGGGAAGGAGAAGGGAAGAACACCTGGGAGGGTTCCCCCCTGAGGGGAGGGCTGTGGGCGGAGGCCCGGGGCTCCTTCAGGGGCCTGGTCGTGGTGATAATGTCTTACCCTCTCTCTCCCCAGACTTGGAGAAGCGCCAGAATCCTGTGTGCCACTTTGTCACCCCACTGGACGGCTCTGTGGAAGTCGATGAACATCGCCGGCCGGAGGTACTTGGCTGCTGACCACGGGTGGCTAGGAAAGGACCGCGCTGTCGGTCACTCAGGAGGAGATGACTCACGGAGGGCTGGCAGTGAGGGTCGGCTCCCACAGTGGGCAACCCCAGGGGACGGTGCAGGGCTGCACTGTCCTGTCAGCTGTTGTGACCTTGAGAAGTGACAGGGATGTGGGAGCCGTGGCCTCTGACACCCCGCAGAGGCTGCCCCTTCTCAGAGCTGTCTGACCCAGGGACTGAGGGGTCCTCCAGGCGGGACTTACCCTCTCCTTTCCTGTGACATTCATATTGCTCTGGAGTCAGCAGCGAGGGATTTGGGCTCCTTGCACGGCAGATACCTTCAACAATTAAAGAATGACCTCGAGATCTTTATACCCTGGGAGGGAAGGATGTTGAAGGAAAAATACGTGAAAAAAAATGCAAGCGTCATGGCAGTATCTTAGTATCTTTATTCAGAAGTTTCTTCCTGGTGTGGGTACCTCTGGGGGGTGGGGTTCATGTGCGGAAGAGCCGAGACCCTTCTTTCCTTTATATTCTCCTGCACTGTTTCAGTTTTGTCCAAGCATGTCTTCCTGCTGTGATAAAGGGGGGAGAATGGAAAGTAACCCAATGGAAGACAGTGTTGAGTAGTTGGACATGGTACTAGACATTCAAGAATATAATTTTGTCAGGTCTGGTAATTATACTGTATTATTATTTACGGCGAAGGTTCTTCACTGTCAGAGACACACAAGGAAGCGTTTTCAGGTGAAATGATGTGGCACCTTGATGTGACAGGGCTGAAAGTGAGGTGGGCTCTCTGGCTGAGGCAGTTGTGAGTTCCTTCTCACCAGAACTCTGCAAGGCTATGGTGACAGGGATTCATGCCCCGCGTAAGGGACGGCTGAGCTAGGTTCTCTGGGAAGTCACTTTCCACCTGACACTTCTGTGACTGACCGCTCGTCTTCACTCTGAGAATGCGGCAGCGGCTACTGGAAACAGGCCACTAGGTCTGTGTAGGGCCCTCAGCGCCGGAAAGGAGGGCTCCTCCCTCCTCCGAGCATCCTGTGCGACCCTACCCCGTCCAGGCCCTCGGGACCGTGCCGCCAAAGCCCCTCCTGGTTGTCGTAGATCCTGAGGTGAAAGCACATTTTCAGGCAGAGGCCGCTTGTCACCCAGAGAGGGAGACACTTTGTGAATGAAGGTGTGGGCACAGGGCAGGGTTCGCCAGGCTGACCTCCAGCCCAGCGTACAATGACTTCTGCTCATCCACCAAGACGCCATCTCTTCACCCTGACCTGCTTCCCTCTCACAGGCCATCACCACAGAAGGGAAGTACTGGAAAAGCCGCATCGAGATCGTGATCCGGGAGTATCACAAGTGGAGAACCTACTTCAAGAAAAGGGTATCCGTCTGGCTTGGGCTCCGCAAAGGGCATGTTCGGGGAGCCCCCGTAGAGGCGGGAGGGGACCTTGCCCGTGTTCAGAACGCTGGCCCTGAGGCTGTGGCTCCACCACTGCCTGGTCGCCCTGTCTGAGCTCTCGGCTTCTCCGGCTCTGGGCGGGGCTGTTTGTCTCACAAACACTGGTTAGGAATCGCCTCTGTGTCCCCATCGGCCTAGGGACAGCATGAGGCAGGACCCCTCTCCCCACCTGCCTCCCAGACAGAAGAGGTGACGATGCTTCCGGAGTTCATGCACTTTTAGGGAGCAGAGGCTACACGTCTCATCCCCTGCCAGGGCCTTGGGTGACCACCTGTCCCTCCTTTTCTCCACAGTTACAGCAGCATAGGCATGAGGACCTCTCCAGCCTGGCCCAGGTGAGTGAGCTGGGGCCGTGAGGACCCTCAGGGGAACCCCTTTTTGACAAGAAGCAGCAATGACTTGGGTGGCCCGACAGTGAGCCTTGCAGCAGAAGGCGGTGGGGGCACAGACTCTCCCTGCAGCTTGAGGAGAGGCCACCCCCTTCCCACATGAAGGACACGAAAGGCTAAGGAAACCGGGCAGTTCTCTCTGCTAGGTGGGTCCCCACATGCCTCCCCCACTCACCTTGTCTTCTGTACAGCGGCCCCTGCTGCTCTGTAGGATAGGAGAACGTGTGTCCCCACATGACAGGTTGGGAACTGAGTCCACTGTCGCCCCTTCACTTTTTCCTTCCCCCTCTGTTGGCGGTAGGATGATGACATGCTTTATTGGCACAAACATGGGGATGGATGGAAGACCCCAGTCCCCATGGAGGAGGACCCACTGCTGGACACAGACATGCTCATGTCCGAATTCAGCGACACACTCTTCTCCACGCTCTCCTCACACCCGCCGGTGGCCTGGCCCAACCCACGGGAAATAGGTAACCCACTCCACATCCTTGACTTGGAATGCCCAGCTGGTTTGCCTCTCTGCCAGGCCCCCTCTGGGGCAGGCTTCGCCTCAGGGCCATGTCTGAGCTGCTGTGTGTCGCTTGTTTAGGGCAGCCGTAAGGAGGAGTGGCCAGCTTCACTGACATCTGAGGGCCACATACCCTGAGTAGCTGGGGACTGCAGACTGAGCCTGCCCGGGCAGCTGTCAGGCCTGTGGTACCTCTGAGAGAACAGAGCGGGGGGTTGATCTGAACCACTTTCACGTCTCTGATTCTGTCCCCTTAGCAGAGGATGTGTGCCTAGACCCAGTGGCAGGGCCTGTGACTCACTCTAAGCAAAGTCAGCAGCATTCCTGGGCATGACCGCTCACCTGGTTGTCTGGTTAACCCTTCAGGGAAGAGCCCACCAACTGAGAATTAGACAGGGTCGACGGGAGGAAATGTCTGCATAGCTGTTCACGGTTCCCTGGGAGTGTCTGTTCCTGATACTCAGTTTACCTTTCTTGCAAAAACTCACATTCTTTCCTGCCTTCTGAGGGTGGAGAATGGCCAGGAACCCACAAGAGAGTTGAAATCCCAGCCAGCTGCCTACATTTCTCCTTGGAAGAATCTAGAACGTGAGCAGGCCAGGAAGATCCATTCTAGGCCTTCTGACTTTGTCTGAGAAGGCAAACTGAGTCCTCTGTCTCCTCTCTGATTCTTATAGCACATCTGGGAAATGCGGACATGATTCAGCCGGGGCTGATTCCATTGCAGCCCAATCTGGACTTCATGGACACGTTTGAACCTTTCCAGGGTGAGGACGTGGGGCAGAGAAAGCATGGCCACCGGCACCTGCTGTGCCCAGGACAGCGGGCTGGTGCTTCCCTTTCACAGAGGGCACTGTTAGCATGTGCAGGGCATGTGGGGAGGGCTTGGAAATGTCCCAAAAGTACTTTCTTTTTTGGTTGTAGCTACAAAGCCTGGGAAGTTTCTCTGTGACAGTTCTCTGTCAAGGAAATTGTATTCTCATTGTCGCTGTCTCTCAGCTTCTGGTTTGGCCATGGCTGTAAGCAGTTCTCCCTCCAGGCAGCAGAGGGCACTGAGGACACGGCTGCCTCCTGGCAGTTTCCTGTGGTTAGAACTGGTTGGTCCTTGAGCTCCGCCATTGTAAGAGCAGGTGAAATGCCAGACCTGGGAGCATTTCAGAGCCATCCTCGTTGCCAGCATGTGCGGTTCCAATCAGAGGGCCTCTTTCTGCAGGGTTACCTCTGGGAAGAATGCCCTCTTGCCATCATTCCTCTGGGTTAGGCGGGGTTCAGTGCCTGATTTGTTTGCATCTTAATTCAGGGAAGTGATGGGCACACAGAGCTCAAACGCCCCTGGTGTTGTCTTTCAGACCTCTTCTCTTCCAGCCGCTCCATTTTCGGGTCCATGCTGCCTGCACCTGTCTCAGTACCTGCGCCAGATTCCGACAGCCCACCTGCTCAGGTAGAGGGAGCTGGGGGAGGGGCACCGGGCTGGTCGTCAGGTCTCTGCAGCCACGACCACGCGTCCGTCATGTGCAAAGTGCTCGGGGTGGCTGCATCTAGTGCCGAACACAAGAAGTTATTCTAGCCGTCCTTGAAAGCATCCTAGGTCTCCATGATCGTGGGAGACTGTCTCATGCTCCTGCCAAAGGCTCCAAATAACGTGTGTGCAGCGAGCTCTGTTCTGAGCAGTTAAGATGGGCTTAGCGAGACAGCAAGCAAACACGTGGATCGCTAAGAAAAAGTTCTGTGTATTCCTTGTAGTTTTTACTCAGCAGTGAACACAAGCTAGGGCTATAGGGCTGAGTCAGGCAGGGTCCTCTGTCCTGACAGGGCTCTCAGGCTGCTGCCCGTACCCAGTTAGACACCAGTAACCTGGCCCCATCTCCTCCCGCCTGGCTCTGGGAAGAAGTTCGTCTGTAGAGACTGAGATCTGAACAACTAATTCCTTAAAGCGTTTCCCTTTTTGGAAGAGGTGACCTCTCTAGAAGGTGATACATGAAACTGTCCTGAGGGAACCCCAGGAGCAGCTGCGATCCAGGCTGCTTCTGCTCTGTAACAGAAGATGGCAGGGACTTTCGGGGGACCCCTGCTGGACTCCAGAAACAAGATACTCCCAGGCTGAGAGCCAGCTGTGTGCAGATAGTCGCTTGTCTGAGCCCTGTGTTATCATTTAGTTCCTTCTGGAAACAAGAGCCCTGCCGACGCCTGGGCAGACGCAGATCCATCTCCCCAGATTAGCAGTCACGGGATGTGGGGGTCCTTTTATCCCTTCTGTCCGGGGCTTCGTCTCAGGTGCCCGGCGGACGATGTTGGACTTTGTGGTGTGTCGAACTAGAAAGTGAGGCGTTGTGTGGTCACAGTGTTTGTTGCTCACTTCCTTGTCTCCCCTGCTCAGGAGAATCCCCTGCCAACCACTGCCCTCCCCACCGTGAGCCTCCCTGACAGCCTCATTGCGCCGCCTGGAGCAGCCAGTGCCCTGGACTCCACAGACAGGCCGGGCTGTGAGCACGCTGGCCGGCCCGAGGACCCCTTTGTCCAGCCCGCAGACTTTGGTCCCTCGGCGCCGCCGCTGAGCGTCCCGCAGCCTTTCCTTCCCGTCTTCACCATGCCCCTGCTCTCTCCCAGTCACACCCCGGCGCCAGCCTCCCCAGCTGTGCCGCTTGTCCCTCCTGCCACTGCCCTGAACCCCTCAACTCCACCTGCCTTCCTGCAGCCACAGAAGTTTGCTGGAGTCAGCAAGTCGCCAGCTGTCATCACCCACACGGCCTCCGCCACTCTCACGCACGACGCCTCTGCCACCACCTTCAGCCAGAGCCAGGGCCTTGTCATCACCACCCGCCATCCCACCCCCTCGCTTTCCCCCTGCGGCCTCGCTCTGTCTCCAGTCACCCGGCCACCAGCCGTGGGGCCTCCCCAACCCCAAACAACCCGTTTAACTTTTGTGCACCCCAAACCTGTATCCTTGACTGGAGGGAGGCCCAAGCAGCCCCCTAAAATAGTGCCTGCTCCCAAACCAGAGCCTGTGTCCTTGGTACTGAAGAATGCTTGCATCGCCCCAGGTGAGTCGGGGGGTGACCCCCTCCCCCCGGGTTTTCCCCTGTCCCCAAGGCTTGTAAACTCTTGACACACATTGGGATGTGAAAAACGTTATGAACTACTACATGTGTGTGACCTACTCCATTTTCTAGGCTGTGTTGTTCTTTTAAAGTTAGTCTCAACTCAGTTTGGAAACTTGTGGTTTCAGTCAGCTCTCTGCTGGGTGTGTAATCTGTCCCCCGTCAAGGAGAAGTTACAAACAAATGTTAGGTGCTCTGGTGGCTTTCTCTTTCCATGCCCTGTGGTGAGGGAAGCTGTCTCCATGGCAGCCAAGGGGTCGTGTGTTTCTCCTGGGGCCCTGCAGCTTGGGGTTCAGCACCAGGAGCCCCCCGTCACCTTGTGCGTGTTGTGCCAGCTGCTGCCTTTGCAGGACAAGCACAAGCAGTGATTATGACAGGCCCTCTGAAGACAGAAGGGATGTTGGCCTCTACCGTGTCCCAGTCCAACGTGGTCCTCACGCCTGCTGCCATCGCCAGGGTGAGGGACAGACCTCAGCATCACAACCCCTGCGTGGCCCTGCTCGTGGGCGGCCCTCCCCCAGCACGACATGGTCAGGGGTGACCTCTGTCTCCTGTGTCACCCCAGGCTCCTGGAGTTACGGAGTTCCACAGCGGCATCCTGGTGACAGACCTCGGCCACGCCACGAGCAGCCAACCCACGCCCGTCTCCCGGCTCTTCTCTCCAAGCACAGTGCCGGAGTCCCTGGTGAAGGGCGAGCAGGCCCCGGTGCCCGGGGGCAGCCCCCAGGTCCCTGCCGGTGCCAGTGAGTGTTCACTCCGGGGGGAGCAGTTGGGGCTTTGTAAGTGAAACGAGCGGGCCCTCCTGGGGTGGGGAGGCCGCCCGTGAGGTGCCTCAGGATTGAGCCTGGCCTTGTGGGCAACGCAGTGAGGTGTCAGAAACCTGCCGACGACCCAGGCTAGGAAAATGCTCAACTCAAGCAGGAGAACCACAGCCGTGGAAAAGTAGCAGGCGTGTTGCAGTGTCGGTAGCTAGAAACTCGGGGAAACACGAATAATAACCTCCTTCAGAAAGGCCTGGCCCTGAGCTGCCAGTCTGAGCCAGGAAAGGAGAAAAGGAATTGTGGAATCCTTGTTGGTAGTTGCCAGAACACACTAGCCACAGAAGCCCTCGGGCTCTGTCTCCACGTCAGCTCGTAAGCCCTGCGCATCTGTCAGCCAGCTTCCACGTGTGGGCCTTTCACTGGGGAGCCGGTCAGGGTGACACCTGACCAGCAGGAGGTTGGGGGTAAGGGATTTGCCCAAAGCTGTGCCGCAGGGGCTGGGATGGGGCTGGAACCAGAAGCCCAGCTCCTTCCACTCAGGAAGCTGAAACAAAGCCACGGCCTGGCTGCTCCTGGAACTCGGTGCCAAGAGCTGTCTTCCTTCTGCCTCGGAAGACACAAGGAGGAAGGTCTCTGCTTACAGAGGCCAGACAGAGGGACCTGTCCGAGGACAGCTTTGGAAGAATAAGGACCTCGTGTCTGGAAAGAAGGACACAGACTAGTAATGAGACAGGCCCCTAAAGTCACATAAGGAAGAGCTCGGGAGACGTCACCTTGTTTACTGAGGCTCAAGACACAGGAAGTGAGAGCTGTGCTGGGAGCTTGAGAGAGCGTATGGCAAGAGTAATCCAGTAGAGGAAATGAACTTGAACTGTTGTGTACAGAAAGGTAGAAGGGCCGAGAGGCTGCAGAGGTGTCTCCTGGGAGCTGTTCCCTGAGACATCCCAGCGGCTGCAGCACAGCCCACCAAGGTCCCAGGTTCTCTCCATCACACTTTCCGTGGGTAAAAGAGTGTTTTTGTTTTAATTAAAGTTTGGGGTGTGGGTAAGGTTGAAAAAAGTCAGAGAAAACATCTCTGTAGAGTTTCAAGAACAAAAGTAGAACATATGCATGTTCTTACCACACCGGGTGAGAAGCGGAGCCTTATAAGCCCTGTGGAGACTGTTGCCTCCAGGTGGCTTTGTAAGAGGCTGTCAGACCTCCTCTCAAAACGCCCACGTCCCCCAAGACCTGTGACTGGCAGAGCTCAGGCCACACTCCGCTCCATGTCCGGCCAGCCTTCCTCAGGCCTCGCGCAGGCCTGGCAGAACCCCCTTCGGAGGTTGGCAAGGATTTCTCTGGGTTTTGCTCTGAGGCTGCTGTGGGGGGTTCGCCAGGGGTTTCCGAGTTTTGGGACTTGTTGGGGGTTCGCTTCGTGGGTGAGCCAGCCCTGTCCCTAAGAAGCATCTCTGTTCTCTCAGGTCGAGACGGCCCGACCTCAGGGCAGGCGTCCCCATGTGCGTCCGAACACAGCCCCAGTCCTCAGTCTCCCCAGAACAACTGCTCAGGGAAATACTCCGCGGACCCCAAAAATGTGGCTGTTTTAAAGGTACCTCATGTCCCTCTCAGGTCTTGATTCTCTTGGAAGGATGGGGCGGCAAAGAGGCGGAGAATAGCCTGGGACCTTTGGGACAGCTGTGTCCCGTAGGACACTGGAAAGGAGAGCCACAGGCTTCCGTGTCCCCTGGGCTGGGTTAGTTAGCATCGGAAGCATGGTGTCTGCTGCTGTCATCTGGAGCCTAAGCCCGCTCCTCCCCCGCCACCCACTCTCCAGCCTGTGGAAGGAACATGGAGTCCTGTAACGTGGGAGGAAGTGGCAGCTGCCAGAACTGGGACAGCAGAGGAGAGGTTTGCGGGTGGTTGGGAAGTGCTGAGTCAGCAGCGTTTGTTCTTTCCAGTCATTGCAGGGCCTTGCCCTCCAGCTTCCTGTCGCCCCTCCTTCCACGTAGCTCTGTCCCCAGTAGTCAGCAGCAGGTTGGGAGGGAGGAGGGAGAGGAGGGACGAGGGGACGCGGCCCCAGGTCGCTGTGACGGGCCGCGTCCCCAACAGAACCGGCAGATGAAGCACATCTCAGCCGAGCAGAAGAGGCGCTTCAACATCAAGATGGGTTTCGACACCCTGAACAGTTTGATCTCCAACAACTCCAAGCTGGTGAGGCGCCCGGGGTGTGGGGGCCGGGGCCAGGCGGGCCGCGGGGCGCAGAGCTGGGCCTGACGCCGCCCGCCCGCCCGCCCGCCGCCCACAGACCAGCCACGCCATCACGCTGCAGAAGACAGTGGAGCACATCACCAAGCTGCAGCAGGAGCGCAGCCAGGTGCAGGAGGAGGCGCGGCGTCTGCGGGACGAGATCGAGGAGCTCAATGCCACCATCATGTGAGGCGCAGCCCTGGGCCTGTGGCCTCAGCAGCCTTGGCAGCAGCACTTTGCTTTTTGTCACCCTCCCCTTCCCAGGCCCCCTCTTGGGCCTGTGGTGACCCGACAACGGGCTGGCCATGCCCATTGCGGCCCCCGGGGTCCAAATTTCCCACCGGCTGCTCCAAGCTTTCTGACTCGTCCTGTCCTTTCAGCTCCTGCCAGCAGCTGCTCCCGGCCACAGGAGTCCCCGTCACCCGGCGCCAGTTCGATCACATGACAGACATGTTTGACGAATATGTGAAGAGCCGGACACTGCAGAACTGGAAGTTCTGGATTGTATCTTTGGGTTTTCTTTGCACCCTCCCCCCCTCCCCAAACCAGCACACCGAAGCAGCACACATCCACCCTCTAGCTCCTTCAGAAGGATTCTAAGTGGTGGTTGTTCATTGGGACAGGCAATGCTAGTTTCTGCGTCGAGCGAGGAGCTCTGGCCAGGCCCGCGATGTGGAGCGAGTCTGTCATTGGCGACTGCCCAGGCTCGGGGCTTCCTGGGAGGCACAAGGGGCCAGCGGTGCTCTCTAGGTCCTTGAGAAATAAAGATACCGCTAGAGCCACTCGCAGAAGCAATAGTGTGGAGAGGAGGTGGGATCTTGTCTCACACATCCCGGCAGCCAACAGTGGGAAGGGTCAGTACCACCCACGTGACAGATGGGAAACGGGCTCACAGGACCAAGCGGCAGAGCCCGCATTGAAACCAGTTCCCTGCAGGCTGTCCTCTAAGTTTGTGCCCCAGACCCTGAATGCCGTCATGAGGTGCTGGGCCCTGTCTCTGGGGACAAGGCCCCCCTCGCCTGGCTTTCCAGATGGCAGCAAGGCCCTGACGGGGAACGGCTCCTGCCTTGTCACTCGTCACCCAGGGGCTGCTCCACCTCTGAGCAGACAGTGCGCACACGGAGGGTGGGCTGCCGCCCCTGTCAGCTGACAGGGCAGAGGGTACCTGTGCACCTAATGGCTGGCTCTGAACAGAAGAGCGTGGACACCCCTCTGGCTCCCTGCCTCACTGTCCTGATGCCGAGCTGTGGTCCTGATCCCTTATCACTGGCCAGTGGCAGCTGGGGTGAAGCGGGACCTCTGGTCGGATGGCACATTCCTCAGCACCAGGCTGAGGCACCGGGCCCTGGGGACACTGTCTTGGCCCAGGTCACAGGGCAGGTGGACCTCGTGCCTCCACTGAGCAGGTTGCTTGAGGTGGAGAGCCGGCATACTGGTGTTTGACACGAAAGACAGACGTCACCTGCAGACAGATGGTTTCCACCCGCTGCTCTGTGTGCTTCCGCTGCACCAGGACACATTCCAGACCGAGGAGACGTCCCTGTCGTGCCTCTGGCCTGCTCAGAGTTGGGTGTGGTTAGGTAGAGCCGTTGTGGCGTGTGTGAGGGCTGCCTACCTTGCCCAGGTCCTGTCGCCACCGTCTGCAGTTGCTTGTCGGTCCCAAGGAGGCCGCCCACCTCCTCCTCGCTCCACCTTTTCTTTAACCCACATGCCGTGTAGTTCAGTGTCATCATCAAGCCACTGTTCGAGTCCTTCAAGGGGATGGTGTCCACCAGCAGCCTGGAAGAGCTGCACCGGACGGCACTGTCCTGGCTGGACCAGCACTGCTCCCTGCCCATCCTCAGGCCGAGTGAGTGGCGGGCGGGTAGCCCGGGTGTGGGGCTGAGGGCGTCACCCTGAGCTGCAGAGAACCCAGGCTCCAGGGCCTGTGGTGGGCGCTGGGCCAGCACGGCTCGCCGGCCACCTGTGTGTGTCACTGTGATCACGTCCAGCCCACATTTACTGAGCACTTGCTGTTCACCAGGCCTGTCTCGGTGCCGTCAGATGTGTTTTCTTGTTTAGTCTTTAAAATAACCAACAAAGCTATGCCTGCAATTAAGGTTATGGAGGCGTAGTGCTAACACAGGAGGACAAGCGGGACAAGCTTAGCATTCCCGCCTGTGCAGGACAGAAGGTAGGATTCGGGGCGCTATCCTACAGGCAGAGGGGTGAGGGCCCGTTGGCATAGCGGCTTCCTGGGGCCTGCCCTTGGGTTGGGCTCAGTGCCTCCCAACTTGGCGAGCACGAGAACCGCCATGGTGGTGTGTAAGCGTGCGTGTGGGGTGCACTGGGGCTGGGAGCCGCGCGTGTGCCGTGCCGTCAGGCTAACCCCCTCCTGTCTTACAGCGGTGCTGAACACCCTGCGGCATCTGAGTACCAGCACCTCCATCCTCACAGACCCGTCCCGGCTGCCAGAGCAGGCTGCAGAGGCTGTCACCAGGATTGGCAAGAGATCGGGGGAGTCTTAGCAGCGCTCAGTGGGCATGTGGCCACACGAGATGCCCTGGGGACCCTTCCCTGCCCGTGGACAGGTGGCCGCGTCCCACACCTCTGCTGACGCGGAGCCCCAGGACCTCCCTCCGACTCTGCGGGCCCACTGGGCCGCTGGGGCACTGTACTCAGGTCTGAAGCAGGGTCGGTCCTGCCAACAGCAATAGCCCGTCTTGGGGATCCCTTGCTGTAAACTCTCACTCAGCAACCTCAGTCACAACCTCTCCTGCCCTTGGGACAGCCCAGACAGAACGCTGCTGCCGCTGCGGCCCTGTTCTGCTGGTGGCCCCTGGCGCCAGTGTGGGGAGCAGGTGGGGCAGCCGGAGGCAACACTGCTCCTGGAGTTGGAAAACTGAAGGGTCCCTTCCGGCTCACGTCTGTCGTACCCTGGGCAGTTATACTGCTTTGGCCGCCTGTGGGGACTTGGAAGGCATCTTTCTTCCTCCCCAGACTCGACTTTGTAGATAGACTGGGACAACTGCTCAGGCTTATGCACGGTCAGCTGCTTGGGGAGCCTCAGAACGCACGTGTGCAAAAGCAGGGGCTGTGAGCGCACACGGGACGAGAAGGAAAGCACAAACAATGCGAAGCTGCCAGTCTGGCTGGGAAACCCTCCGGGGCGGTGTCCTCATCCAATAGATGTAGGTCCCCTTGGCGTGACTTGAGAATTACGGTGGGGACTTCGCCCGGGGCCTCGCCAGGTGTCAGCTCACAGTGTGGCCCTTCCACCCTTCTTCTCCACCTGCTTCCAAGCTCAGCCTTGGACAAGCCATCAGTGTCTAAAGGACACGCACAGCCCTTAGGGTGTGGCATCTGAAAGGCCAGCCTCCACGGTGCTGCATTGTTCACCCGGGAGCCCCAAACCATCACAGTTCTCGGACCAAAGACGTCTGCACACCCAAAGTCTGTTGTCCTGTGTTTGGAGGAAGAAACCGAATGTTGAAGGCAGAACTCCGGGGAGGCCAGCCTCCCTGTGCGTCGGCATCGCCCAGATCAGACAGCAAAGCATTACCCTCGGAGCTGACGGAGGGGGGGACGTGTGGGGGCAGCGGGCTGTTTCCGAATGTGGGACTTGTAGTGGGGGGGTTCCGGGGGAAGGCACGGCCGGAGGGCGTCCAGGCCCCATCCTCGCCGGATCTGCTGGAGGAGCTGCGGGTGGAAGGGCAAATTAACACTCAGGACGCCCGGCCAAGAGCACCTCCTGCAAAGAAAGTGCTCTTATCGTCCTGCTGTGAAGTTCAGAGGGCCAGCTGGCTGTCCCCTAGCCTCCCTGCCAGAGATAGAGACAAGACAGCAGTGCTGGGCAGACCGGGAGTCTTTGAGGGGACCCGGGAGCCATGTGGTGGGGAACCATCGCTACCTCCTGAAGTTCCGATCCATGCAGAGGCCACCCCTGGTTCCTGGAGGCCCAGGGAAGGCTGTCAGAAGGCGGCCAGCCCTGCCTCAGCCTGGGTGATAGAGCATGGATGGGGGTTCTCCCGCTGCCAGCCGTGCCACCGTCTCCGCTGCAGGTCACTGACCAGTCGCCTGCAGTCTGGGCCGTGCTTCGACCCCGTATGAGAGCAGTGTGGCGGCCGGCACCCCTCAGCCTCCCCACAAAATGTGTTTACAAGCCTCCCGGATCTCTTTCCAAGGGGTGAGCACAAGATGAGGCTGGGCTGGTCCTTAATTTCCACTGGGATGTGGTAAGAGAATCCACCTTTGCCCCCAGGGTAAACGTGGAGTCCCCTTCAAAAGGGGGCGACCACCGTGGTAAAAGCCCCAGGAGAGGAAAAGGGAAAAAGTAAAACGTGAAACGTCCCCAGCTCAGAGGGCTCGTGGAGGGTGGGGAGCGTGGCTCCTGCCCCAGATCCTGTGCCTTTATAAACCGCTAGGTGGCCACAGTGCTTGGCCCGGCCTAAACCTCTCCTGAATCGATAGCTTTCTCCCCACCCACCCCTTGCTGGGAGTCCTTTTTTAAAAACTCCATGGGATATAAAATTGGCCTCTTGCTTCTTTGGCCTACCTCTCTGTCTCTCCCTTTTGCTGAATTAATGTTCATGATTCTGTTTTGTTCGATATTTAAGGCTGTTAGGTTGTATGTGACTTTGAAGGGTGTGTGTGTGTGTGTGTGTGTGTGAATGTGTGTGTCTGTATGTCTGTGTGTCTCTGTCTCTCTGTGTGTCCCAGCAGACTGGTAACAGATGCATGTTTTTGTTTGAGATATTTACTTAAATCCATTTCTCTTGGTGCCTGCCATTGCCACGCCTGGAGGGCCACACAGCTGTTGTTTCTCTTACTGCAGACGTAATCGTTTCTTGTCCTGGAAGTTTTCTTGTGGAATCTTGCCTGATGGATCTGGCTTAGCCTTGACCTCCGTCCTGGAGTGCCCCAGCTGGGGTCTGGGATACCGAGGCCACTCTGCCAGCGGCCTGCGGTGGACGCTGCCAGTGGGGCTGTGATTTGTTTACACTCATTGTCACATCCCACTCCTGTTCCTACTCCCACAAAAGGAACTAAAATGCTGACATTTTGGAGAATAAGAAAAATCAATCCGAAAAGAGAAAACGATGCCGTCTGGCACAGAACTCTGCAAGTGTTTCTGTGAAATCTCTGTGTGCCATCAGCTCCCTCACGCTGCTGCTTGCTGTTTCACAATGAGTGGGGACAGAGCCGCTGCCACCGTGGGGCTTTCTGAAAGGCGAAAGGCCTGTCCCTCTTGTCTCAGGCCAGTTACACACCAGCTGTCACCACCCCCTCAGAAGGTGGCAGACCGGCAGCTTTGGAAGCAGTCCCCACGTCAGAAGTTGGTACTGGGTCTTGTCAAGGATGAGGGAGTGGGCTGGGCAGCGGCATCCCCAGCTCGGCCCTGTGGGAGGGGTGGCCAGTGGTTGCCCGTGTGTCCTCGGGTACCCGCTTTCTCTACTTCCTGTTCTTGTGACCTGACCCTACATCCCCCTTCTAGACGTCAGGCCTAAAGGTTTTTCTGCTATGGCTGATAGAAATATAAACAGATTCTTAGGAGACCAGGGTGGTGCCGAACCCCTTTGTCCTGTCCCAGGTGAAGTGGTGCGGTGGTGAGTGCCATTGCCTGATCCTGGCAGACTCACCACCTGGAAAGGTCACACACTCCCGTCTCCACGTGTGGTCTTGGCTGGCTCCCCACCTAGAATCCCCGGTAGCAGGTTTGTAGTTGTCTGCAGGTGACCAGTTTTCACTGTGTAGCTGACTAGAACTCATTGGAGTGGAGCGGGACTGTCCTGTGGGCCTGTCAGCCGTGGCCAGCAGCCTCGCTCAGTGTGGGGTGGGGTGGGTGGGTGCAGTGGCCAGGCCCCACGATGGCCGAGCCTGCCTCAGTCGGTTCTTTTATGTCACTGGCTGCAGATAGGCTTGGAACAGCGCCTCATTCCCCCTCACACTCTCAGCAGTCCCTTCCCCTCCGGTGGTCACCTGGTCCCTCGGTGGATTTGTCCCACTGCTCGAGGCCCCCTCACAAACCAGGGTGTAAGCTGGGCTGCTCTCTCTCTGGCAGGAAGAACAGCCTTTCCCTAGAGCCACCTTGCTTCCGCTTTAGCCCTTTGCCGAAGGCGAAACCCGCCCACCACCTGCAAGGACTTAACTTTGCAGAGCAATTCCTGGGCTGGGGCCTGGCAGGGAAGGGAGTGGGGAGAGCCCCACTGTGGCAGCGTGGAGCCTTGGGATGCCTGGGCAGCGGCAAACCCTGGTTTGGCTCGGCACCTCAATGCCTCCCACGTATAATAGAGGGTTTTCTCCACGTCTGAACACAGGTAAGGGGAGAGGAGAGCGAGGCTGGAGGGCGGAAGAGCTTGGAAGCTCAACGCACGTTTGTACCATTTCGTATCTTGGCCTTGGTCTGCCCAGCAGGTCTGTGGTCGGAAGGGCTCCAGAAACAGGGAGAGAAGCCTTAGGTTCCCCGGTGCTTCACATGGGTCAGCTGCCTGAGTCTCTCTCCCTTCTGAGGACTTGGCTTTCCAGCCTCAGCCCCTGCGGGCTGTTTCCTTGTTGGAACTTGCGAAAATCAGCCCTTGAGAAAGAAAAGGGAACTCTTTATGTTGAATGTTGGCTTTTCCTTTGTGTGTGTGTGTACGTGTGTGCTTGCACAAGCCTGCGTGCGTGTGTGTTTACTTAATGGAATTTTATTTTTGTGAAATTCCTTTCCAATTATGTAGCAAAACTCACCTCTATCTCCCAGTCGAACTTTTGGTTTCGCAGTCAACCCAGGGCATCGCTGATTTGAAGGATTCTCTGCTGGGTTTCTGAGCAGAGACATGCTGCTCTCAAGAGTTGAGGTTGTGGCGGGTTGGGAGAGACTGAAGTTTATACATTTCCGTAGAGTTTACATCCTGCAATTAAAAGGTATGAAGGGCTCGGCCCCAGGAACCACGACTCCCAGGCCGCGTTCTCGCAAGGGAGCTGGGAAGCAGCCTCTCCCCCACTGCACCTGCTGCTTCTGTATCTGAATTTTTTCACACAGTTCGTGAAAGGAAACCGTATTATTTGCTTATTTTATAACAGCAGGGCCGAAACACCACGTTCTCTTCCAGGTCTCGGTCCATCGTGTAAATGACCCCTTTTCCTCTGTGGTGAGCTCTGGTGATTGTCAGGGCCCCTGAGGAGACAGGTACCCCTTGGGGGTCTGAAAACCAATCAGACCCCAGAAGAGCCTTGTCCATCGGAGGCTCCCTCAGGCCTGCGTCACCCAGAACATGGCCCTTTCTGCTCTGCTGTCGAGAACCACATTTCCACCAGCTGTATTCAACACTACAATGCAGTTTGAAAACTATATTTGCATCCAAGACAATAAAAAGCCGTATTTTTTGGAAACACCTGTGGTGTGTGTTGTCAGTGGTCCCCTGTTGAGTTGTGGCGGAGATGACAGCAGATGAGGACACAGCTCACTCATTCTAACCTGGAGATACGGCTCCGCCTGGAGTGTTGTGGGGAGAGGCCAAGCAGGCGGGGGCTCTGGATGTGTGTCCAGGAAGGCAGGTCCTAAACGGGCCTGTGCTGAAAGGGCTGGTGACACACCCAGTGTGACAGGCCGTGCTCTCACCAGAGCCTGGCACTGCAGGGCTTTGCCAGGCGGACAGTTCAGTGGTGCTTGTACGGACTGCCCGTTTCCTCACCTGCAAGGTGGGCACACAGCCCTTGCCATGCACGCTGTACAGGGTGGCTGTGAGTTCACAAAATCACATGTGTCACGGTGCTCTGTGACCCGTGAAGCCCTGCACGTAAGAAAGTGGAGGTTATCGCCTGTATGGCTGGCCCCGGCACTGAAAGGGTTCTCGTTGTGATGGCCCCAGGTGGCTGTGGCCTCTGCTAACTCGTTGACCTAATACCAGAGATGGAAAACGCTGGCAAGTTGACCAGCAGAGTTAGAAAGTTGACCTGTGTTGTGCTGAGAAGATTTTGATGATCGCTAATCTTGAAGCTTTCCTGTCTTCCATACCATCTTCCTGTACCCCCACTTCCCCCACCCCGCTCCTTGTTCCTGGGCAGGGAGACTCGATGGCATGAGCCACGGGGTCCTTGCAGGCTGCTGGTCCCTCTGCGGAGCTGCCGGCTGTTTCACCCAACAACTGCCCAGATCTGGATCTCGACCAAAAGGCAGTGGTTGGATACACAGGCTCTTGTCTGATCAAATCCCCATGCCTCCCCCAAGGAACAAAGTTCATGACAGGACAAGATTTGGGGTCTTGAGAGGGGGGCCCGAGAGAGAGGTGAGTGCTTCAAGGCCTCCTTTGGGCTAGAAAGAGCTCAATTTCCTTTGAGCTAAGCAACAGGTATCTGTTTTGTTGTTTATAATTTCCTGAGCCCAGCCCCACGGTACGTGTGGAATCTCAGAAGGTGCTTGGGACGTCATCTGGAGAAGAAGGCAGAGTGGATAGGCCAGTGCACTGTCAGGCTTGGAGCCACCGCGGGGGGATAGGTCTCAGGTTGGTGGTGTGGTTATTCCCATTTCATAGGGAAGAATCCGAGTCGTTCCCAAGGTCACGAGGCAACGTATCCGAGTACGATGGCTAAAGGGTCACTTTTATCTTGTAAGCATCCTCTCCATGCACCAAATCTGAGGGTTACCTCTGAAGTCCCCCTCGCTCTGCCTTCACTTCTCCCAACACCAAGCCCTGTCAAGTTTGTTTTCTAATTTTCTTCCAAAGACGTCACCCGCTTTCTCCACCCCCTGCCGTTATCCACGCCCACGTTGCTGTCGTTTCTCAACCAGGTCCCACCATGGTGTCCTCCAGCCCACCCTGTCTTATGGCCCAGCTTACATTCCAGTCAGTGCCAGCTTGGAGAAGCCCACGTCCCGCCATGTCACTCCCCTACTCAGCCCTCAAGGGCTTTCCGGAGCAAGGCCACCCCTGCTCCCCTCCCGCCATCTTGCCCCTGCAGACGTCTCTGCTCTTTTCAGTTCTTGGAACACAACCACGTTGTGCTTCGCCCTTCAGGTTTTCCCCAGGCCTTTCCCCCACCTCCACTCATTTTCCTGGCTATCTCCTAGTCCTTCCGGGCTTCAGCCTTACGCGGTAGTTCTTCAGAAACCCGCCCCAGTGGCCCTGCCCCCAGCACATGGGTACAGGCACGCGTGCCCACACCGGTGCCCACACGTAAGCACACACACGAAGTCAGGCGTCAGAGCCCCCGTTTCCTCAGGCACCGGCCGTGCTTGTCATTCTGTCCAGCTTCCGCTCCAGGTTCCAAGGCCCCGTGGTCACTGCTGTACCCAGCACCCAACTTGCACACAGCAGGTGCCCAGGTAACCTGCTGCGTGAGCCCTCAGCCCCGGCCATTCCACCGGCTCAGCTGCGGGAGAGGTAGAGGGTGTGGGGACCCTGGTGGGACTTCAGAGGAGCGAGGGGGCGACTGGCGAGTGCAGAAGTCAAGTTCACTTAGGTGTTGACTCCTGCGATTACAGACTTAATATAAAAGGTCCACTTTAGTCATTTAGGTTGCAATGTAGTGCTTAGGTTTAGGTATGATAAGAATTCTCCCTAAACGGCATTTAAAAGCGTTTCGTCCCAGATGTGGATTTGATTCTGTAGAACACAGCTTGCCTTCTCTAGTAGCGCTGGTTTGGGTGTCGAAATCTGAATTTAGCCTCATGGAAGGCGGTGTGATTGCACTTGTCCTAAATTTCAATAAGTGGGTTTTTTTTGTTTTGTTTTTTACCTTTTTACTTCAGAAAACCTCCAGCATGCACAGAAGTAGAATGCACTGTATAATGAACCCCATGTACCCATCCCCCACTCTAATGGTGACCAATGCGGGGCCAATTCCATTCCCTATCTACCTCACCCGCCCCCACTCCTTTGAAGCCAACCTCAGACACCGCGTAGATTTCATCTGTTAATAGTGTGTTTTTAATTACCATTTCCAGAATTACACACATGCCTGCCATGTTGGTGCCTTAGAGGCTTCCGAAAGCTTTGTGAAAGCTACCGAGTCATAGTTAAAGAGAAACCTGGGGAATGGAGAGTTCTGATTGATCAGATTTTCTGTTTCACGGAACTATTACCTAGAAAACCCTTTTTGTTTAAAGAGGGGAAAAGCTTTCTAAGATAAGCGTCTACTTTCCTGCCTTAATGGGTATGGTACAGCAAACAGTCTAATCTCTCCATCTAGTCTGACTGATTTTCACTCCTGGGGGAAGTGACCCAACAGGGCTGGTCGGTTCCATTACAGATCTGCAGTGGGGGTGGGGCCTGCTGCAGGAGTTCGCAGTCCTTCCATCCTGCCCTGCAGCCCAGATGCCAACCTGTGATGTCCCCTGAGTCCCAGCCCACCTGTCACTTAACTGAGTGACTGCGACTGAGACACAGATACTGCACCTCCCCCCCCCAATACCTGCCACGAGTTTCCCCCGTTTCCCTCTTTTCCTCCAGTCTTTGATCAAGCATGTGCTGAAGGCTGAATTTGAACTTGGCTCAAGGAACACAACGGGCTGTACTGGAGACATAACAAAATCTGCGAGTGATGAACGTGGGTGAACGTGGGGTGCATGAGGTCCTACAGGATCGGCAGGAGCCAGTCCTGGAGGGGGTCGGGGGTGTCCCCGTTGGTACTTGGCACCTGAGCCAGGAGCCAGCACGACAAGCAGTTAGCCAGGCAGAGAGGGGCAAAACCCCCAGGGAGAGCGCTTTCCACAGACAGAAACATTTACAAATCTCACATCTCCGTGTGGCCGTGTCTCCCCATTGGGGCTTTTTCTTGTCTGTTATCTCTTCTGTCTCTTGAAGTTTTCTCTTTTTCCAGTTGACTCATTCCTCTCCACTCACAAGTTTCTCTCAACTCTCTCTACTTCTAATCAGCCTTTCTTTAACTGTCAATCTCTCCTGCCCCAAACTCATCCGTCCCCAAATATTCTGCATCCGGGTACCTGGCACTGCTCTTCACCCAATTGCTCCCCCATAAATTCAGACCTCACCCTGGTGTCGTCCTTTCTTACCACCTTCAGTTTATCAGTAATTCCTGTCGGTGTTTCCTCCCAAATCGTCACAGATCCAGCACCCCTCCCCACCCCCACGGCTGTCACGATAAACCAAACTGCCATCACCTCCTTGGGTGACTGTTATTCTCCATGTTCCATTTCTTGCTGCTCCTCCGTCATCTCCACAGAGCTGCAGTGAGCTTTTTAAAGACACGACACACTGTGTGAGCTTCTAGAGGCTTCCTATTGCATTTCGACTAAAATCCAACGCCTCACCCTCTGGCTCCTGACTGCCCTGGGCCAGCGATAGCCTCTGGGGGCCTGAAAGTCTTCACCTACAAAACGTGTCTAACGGTCACGCCACCCCCGCCGACGGTTGTAAGGAGTACAGGGCCCGGTGTGTAGGAAGCCCCTGTCATATTAGCTATTTTTGCTCTTCTTCATGCTTCCCCATCACATCAAATCTTCTTTCAAATTTCTCAGATTGTATTAATGCCACCGCAAAGACCACCCCCTCCTTTTTAATACCCTGAAGTCATTCTAATTCTCGTTTCCCCACCGCATCCTGCCTGCTCCCTTTTCATTCGTCAAATCTTGTGTTGTGAATTCGGTCTCTGAAATGTCGCAGACTGTGATCCCGTTCCGTGTGGTGGATGCAGCTGGTACAGGTCAGAGTTGCGTTACGTCCTAACAGAACTCTCTTAGCTCTGGTTTCACAAGGTCAGGACATAGCATTTTGCTTCCTAACACCCATCCCCTTTTCAAAACCTGCCCTCCTCCCAGCACTTCAGAACTTACTGCTCATCTAGAATAAAGCCCCCCGGTCATCAGTGTGGCATTCCGCACAGCACTAACCACATCTCCCATTGTTCCCCGTTACACAGCCCAGGTTCCAAGCAAAATGGCCTCCCTGTGGGTCTGCAGCCAGGCCCCGTGCTTCTTCCCGCTGTGCCTTGGCCAGCAGTCCCCTCTCCCGAAGGCCTTGTGTTTTCTCCTCTCTCTAGCCTGCCCCAGCCCAACCCACTTTGGACTTTGAACAGCAACCAGTGCTCCATTCCTGTCACTTACGTCACATGCCACCTTCTGCTGGGGAATTGTCAATACTGCATTCACATCATCACCCCTTCCTAAGGACAGGGACCACCTCGCATTTTATCAGTCATCTACCATAGCACAAAGCTTCTATGTCCTGGGCACTTACTTAGGCAGCTCATGATTTAAATCACATCAACCCACTACCTGCCCGGGGTGACGCAACAACACTACGACACTGTGCTATTAGCAGCCCACTTCAGAGATAAGGAAGTTGAGGCTTAGAGTTACATAACTTGCCCAGTGGCACCATGACTAAGTTTGAACCTGAGCTGTAGACGTGGGTGTGTCTGACTACAGCGCCTGGCCCTTGCCCCTGTGATAACAGCCTACACGGGCCAGCCCCATGCTGGACATTTTCCGTTATCACATTTTTATCCCCTAAAGACACTGTATGGTAGAGATGGTTATCCTTGTTACAAAGGAGAAAACTAAGGCTTTCATGATAAGAACACTCAACAAACTAGGAGAAGAGGGGGACTTTCTCAATCTGATAAGGGCATCGATGAGAACCCCACAGCAACATATTTAACGGTGGGAAATCGTCTCTATGTGCAGATGACATGACGCCATATATAGAAAACCGTAAGGGACACACACATGCACACACATACTTTCATAATGAGTTCGCCAAGGTCACAGGACACAACATTGATATACAAAAATCAGCTGCATTTCTGGACAGTAGCAATAAACCATTTTATGTACAATAGCTTCAAAGAGAATAAAATACTTAGGAGAGAATTTAATCAAGGACGTGTAAGACTTTTACACTGAAAACTACAAAACATTGTTGAGGACTATTATTCAGCTGTAAAAAGGAATGAAGCCTCAGACATGCTGTAATGTGAATGAACCTCAGAAACATGATGCTGAGTTAAAGAAACCAGACATAAAAGACCACATATTGTATGATCCCATTTACAGGAAATATCCAGAGCAGGCAAATCCATAGAGATAGAAAGCAGATTAGGTTTGCGAGGGGCTTGGGGAAGGAGGGATGGAGAGTGACTGGTTAATTATGGGGTGTCCTTTTGGGGTGATGACAATGTTTTTGAACTTAATATAGGTGGTGGTTATACAACATTGTGATCATACTAAAACCCCACTGAATTGTACACTTAAGATGGTTAATTTTATGTTATGTGAATTTTACCCTGATTTAAAAAATGTTGAAAGACATTAAAGAAGGCCTGTCTAAATGGAAAGGTATCCTGTGTTCGTGGGTTGGAAGATAGTATTGCCCACACGACAATACTCCCCAAAGTGATCTATGGCTTCAGTGCAATCCCCTCCCCAAATCACAACCACCTCCTTTGCAGAAATGAACAAGCTGATCCTAAAATTCATGTGGAAATGCAGGGGACCCAGACGAGCCAAAACCATCTTGAAAAAGAAGTACAAAGTCGGAGGGCTCATATTTCCCATTTTTAATTACAAGCTTACATATGTAACGAAGGCAGTTGATCCTGGCATTGAGACAGACGTGTAGATAGATGGAATTCTATCCCGTTGAGAGTCCAGAAATAAATCTATACATCAGTTGTCAAATGATTTTCTACAGGGTGCCAGGAGTCTTATGGGGGAAAAATAGTCTTTTCAGCAAGTGGTATTGGGACTTAGAAGAGAACAGGTATAAATCTTCATGACCGTGGACTGGGCAACAGTTTCTTAGACATGACATCAAAAGCACAAACAACCAAAGGAAAAAGAGATACATTACACTTCATCGGAAATAAAAACTTTTGTCTGTCAAAAGACACTATTAAGAAAGCAAAAGGAAAGCCCACAGAAAGGGAGAAAATATTTGCAAATCACATATCTAGGAAGGGGTTAGTATCCAGAATGTGTAACTCTTAAAACTCAACAATAAAGTGAAAAAATACGCAAAGGATTGAAGTAGACTTTTCTCCAAAGATAAGAAAATGACCATTAATCACGAGAAAAGATGCTCAACATCGTTGGTCATTAGGGGAATGAAAATAAGCACAATGAGCTACCCCTTCACACCCACCAGGACGGTTATAATTTTGAGAAAATGGAAAATAAGAAGTGTTGGTGAGGATGTGGAGATATCGGAACCCTCATACATAGCTGGTGGGAATGTAAAATGGTGCAGCCGCTGTGGGAAACAGTTTGGTAGTTCCTCCAAAAGTTAAACAGAGTTACCATGTGGTCCAGCCATTCCACTCCTAGGTATGAACCCAAAGGAAATGAAAACAGGATTCAAACAGATACCTGTGTGCAAACATTCACAGCAGCGTTGTTCATAAGAACCAAATAAGGAACGACCCAAATGTCCTGGAACTGGACAAAATGTGGTCCATCCATACGATGGAATAGTATTCGGCCATAAAAGGAATGAAGCACTGACACACGCGACAACATGGATGAATCTTGAAAACGTGATGCTGAGTGACAGAAGCCAGACAAAAAAGGCCACATACTGTAGAATTCCATTCATATAAAGTGCCCAGAACAGGGATGAAGTAATTTGTCTAAGGCTGTGTCACATGTAGTTAAGGAGAGGACCAGAAACTGAAACCCAAGAATATCTGCTCTTAGCTCCAATATTGTTGGGTGAAAGAACGTTTTTGAATAAGTGAATTAATAGTGCTGAGATCTCAAAGAGCATCGTAATTGTCATTCTGCATATTCCTTCTCATGATAAAGGACTATAGTTTTGGATAGTCCACAGAAGCGCTGGGAGAAATAATACTGCATTGGTGACACTGAGAAATCGGTTCTACTGTACAAGGAATAACCTGACCCAATAGGCTGCCTGGATTGTCCCATTCAGCTGGGGGCCTGGAGAGCAGGTGAAGCGCGGTGAACAGTGGACCCTAGTCTAATTTCAGAGAATAGTGAGAAGAAACAACAAACATTGCAAACCCACTGCTACAGTGAACAGACCTGGGTGGCCAAAGACTTTTACCTTTACTGATAGTCCTTGTAAAACCCTTCACACCGCTCCATGTTTCATCCTCCTCCCTCCAACTGCGATTTCTTTAAATTTTGAAGTTGAATTTATTTTACTTATTTTTGAAATAATGCATACTGAATTTAGAAAATTTGGGAAATGCATACAAATATAAAGAAAATTACCCCGTCCTCAAAGATATGTTTTTTCCAGTCTTGCTCCATACACATTACACACACACACACACACACACACACACACACTTTTAAACTTAACAGGGTCACCATACAGTTTTGTTTTTTCAGTTTTTTAAAAGATTTTATTGGGGAAGGGGAACAGGACTTTATTGGGGGAACAGTGTGTACTTACAGGACTTTTTTCCAAGTCAAGTTATTGTCCTTTCAGTCTTAGTTGTGGAGGGCGCAGCTCAGCTCCAGGTCCAGTTGCCGTTGCTAGTTGCAGGGGGCGCAGCCCACCATCTCTTGTGGGAATCCAGGAATCGAACCGGCAACCTTATGGTAGAGAGGATGCGTTCCAAACAACTGAGCCATCCAGGAGCTCAGCTGCAGCTCAGCTCAAGGTGCTGTGTTCAATCTTAGTTGCAGGGGTCGCTGCCCACCATCCCTTGAGGGACTCGAGGAGTTGAACTGGCAACCTTGTGGTTGAGAGCCCACTGGCCCATGTGGGAATCGAACCGGCAGCCTTCGGAGTTAGGAGCATGGAGCTCCAACCACCTGAGTCACCGGGCCGGCCTACCATAAATACAGTTTTGAACCCTGCTTTTATAAATATAATATTTGGAGCATTTTTACCATACCGTTAAGAATTCTTTGAGAAAATGATTTTGAATGGCCACAGAATGCCATCTTATAGGGACACCATAGTATTTTTTTAGCCATTTTCTTATTTTTAGTCATTTGGGTGATAGGGCAGCCCTGAACATGTACCTCTCAGATCTCCTCCTTTGGGAAGTAGAGATCTGGACTGAGCGCCCCAGCTCTTGTGCTCTGAAACCCATTGGCCCATCATGCCTCCCATAGGCTTCTTCCAACCAGTGACTGTGTGGCAGGGACACTGAGACTACCTCATTCTTCTGACAAGTGACTCTGAGAATTCCCTGACCGCCTTACCGAACTTTCCTGGAAAAGCACTGCAGTCTCAGAGGCTGCCACCAGCCCTCCTTTCTTCACCCCTTCCTTCAGCCGGGCGCAGACCTGCCTGGACCTGCCCACCCTCCCAGCGCCCTCCCTCCTCCTGCTGCCCCCCTCCTCCCC
Source organism: Rhinolophus sinicus (assembly GCF_036562045.2). Taxonomy (NCBI): domain Eukaryota; kingdom Metazoa; phylum Chordata; class Mammalia; order Chiroptera; family Rhinolophidae; genus Rhinolophus; species Rhinolophus sinicus. The sequence goes on from NC_133765.1 coordinate 34,381,070, forward strand.
GCACAGGCTGGGAGGCTGATCAATAAGAGGCATGGTGAATTCCATCCGCTTCTCTCTCCCGGAAGACTTGGACTAACACAGGTCGGTCCCACTCTCATTTCCTTGTTTGTTTGTTTGTTTGTTTGTTTTAATTAAAGTTTATTGGGTGACAATGGTTAGTAAAGTTACATAGATTTCAGGTGTACGATTCTGTAATGCATCATGTATATATCACGTTGTGTGTTCACCACCCAGAGTCAGTTCTCTTTCCATCACCGTATATTTGCCCCATCCTGGTTTTAGATGTACCACTAATGCTGTTTTGACCATGAAGTGTGTATATCCTGTCCAAGTGGGTGGCTATCTCCTTAGGAAATTATGTTAGGATAGAACCCCGGGAGAGGGTCACGGGGCGAGGAATGGAATCCTTTTAGGAGACTGATACCTGTGTCCAGAAGTGGCTGAGCAGGACTTTCCATCACAACCTCACTTGCAAAACCTTTGCTGATTTGGTGGGCAGAAGATAGGACCTTCTGTTTATTTGCCTTTCTGGTTGTGAGTGAGGCTGAGCTGTTTCACATTTACTGGCTATTTGGTTTCTTATTTTACACTCAAGCATTTCTTCTCTTTTCTCTCCCTCCTGCTCCTGCTCCTTTTCCTCTCTCTTCTCTCCCTCTCATTATCTGATTGCCTCTTCTATTTCCTTTTTATTTTTCTTCGCACCTTTTAACTCTCCAGAATTAAAAAAATGACATGGGGTTGAAAATGGTTTTCTTACAGCTTTATATTCTTTCTTTATAAATTGGGCAAGTTTAAGCTTTTACTCGGTCACAGAAAGTTCCCTCTGAAATAAATAAATCATGTTATACTAGTTTTTGCTTCTCTGCGACCCTTGCTTATTTGTGTGTTTTCCTTTACTCTGTTAGTGGCACTTGATTTTTTTTAAAGTCATGATTTTGGAGTGTTTTGATCCCAAGGTATGCCACAATTGTTTGGTGGAGGAGATAATAAGTTTTTCACAAAATGATGAGCTCTGCTTATCTTTTTGCATGTTTCTTGGTTTCGGCAAATTATCACGAAAAGAAATTCTAATTATTTGAGAGTCCTTACTAGTGGCGTTGCAGGTTACTTAGGATCTGTCACCCTTATCCCCTGCGGGCATCTCTGTCCCATGTTGCAGTTTTGGGGAAAGACAAGGAAATTGGGGTTTTTCCTATGGCATGATGCTGTAGCAGGTGGTCTTGATTTAGAGGGACATGTCTGCTCCCAATCTCTTCTCTTACTTCCCCTCCAAATTGTTTTTGTTTCTGAGAAATGGGGAAAGAAGGCATCAGGCAGTGTTGACGAGCTGGTAGGCCCCCGGCATCAGGCCTTGGGGGCTTGGAAAAATGCTGATCCCATATTATTCAACCATAAACAGGAATGAGGTGCTGACACTTGCTATGATATGGATGAGCCTTGAAAACATCATGCTGAGAGAAGCCAGACACAAAGGGCCACATATGATATAATTCCATTACGTGCAATGCCCAGAACAGGCAAATCCACAATGAAAGAAAGTAGATTTAGTGATGACTAGAGGCTGAGGGGAGTGACTGTTAATGGGGACAGGGTTTCTTTTTGGGTGATGGAATGTTCTAGAATTAGATAGTGATGATGGTTGCACAATTCTGTGACTATACTAAAAAAAACCCCACCGCATTGTACCCTTTAAGTGGGAGAACTTCAAGACATGTAAATTAGATGTCAAGAAAGCTGTTACAAGTACTGATTTCAGGGCCCAGTCCAGACCTGCTCAGTCAGAATCTGGGTTTAAACCCCAGGAGGAACCTGCACGTCACTCAAACACCCCAGCAGGACCAGCGACATAATTTGCAGGGTCCACTGCAGGATGGAAGCGTAGGGCCCCTTGTTCGAGAATCATTAAGAATTTCAAGGCAATAACAACAGAGCAGAAGAACAAGCGTGACACCGCCCAGGACCCAGCCCTCCAGCCCCCACCAGAGCTTGGCACGCTCTCCCCAAAGGAAGGAAGGGGGCTTTGGTTAGCAGATAAGCCTTTTCATCAGAGAAGCTGTAGGTGGATTTGCTGGAAGTACGAGAGGAGAAATGAAAAGCTTCAAAAGGTTTCCTCTCCTAACAAGACCAGGAGGCGGTTTTAGTCAGAACGGTGGTACAGTTCCACAGCCAGCGGCTGAGTCATCTCCAGAACTGTGGACTTCCAGTAAGAAAAGGAGAAAGCCCGTGTCTGCCACCAGGTCCCGGGAGGTCCTGGGTTGGCCCATCAGCTGAGCAGCGTGACTGCTCTGACTGAGTCAAGCAGAACGGAGTTTAATGAAAGGACCCAAGGGACCCAAGGGGGGTTGGCAGCCACTAATGGCTCGGCCCCTGCTGCCCCAGAGACCAAAGGCACAATCGCCACCTCTCCCTGCAACCATTGACTTTCCACCCTCCCTGCCGCTTCATGTCACCAGCCCCCTCCAGTCTGTATCGTCATGGTCACATGTTGTGACGTAATAAGAAGTACGCATTTGCTCTCTGGCCCCAGTACCTCACCCAGAGCTCCTGAAACTCTTGGAATTTCCTGAGTGATGGGAACATCTTTGGCTCTAGTGAGGTGCCTCCCGGTGGGCTTCCTGATATCTCCAGAAAGACCAAATCATGGTTAGAAGCTTGGAACTTGCAGCCGCACCCACCCTGTCTCTTCTCCTCTGTGTATCCACATGCCAGGAGGACGACACAACCCAACTCCATGGGGACAGAGCTCCTGCCCTCGGGACCGTTCCGGACCTCAGCCTTTATGCCTCTTCCTCTGGCTGTGCATCTGTATCCTTTGTCACATTCTTTATAATAAATCACAAACATAAGTAAATGGTTCCCTGAGTTCTGTGAGCCGTTCTAGCAAATTATTGTACCTGAGGAGGGTTGTGGGAACCCCAACTTTGTAACCAAGTTGGACAGAAGTGTGGGTAACCTGAGGACGTACCACTTGTGGTTGGCGTCTGAAGTGGAGCGGGGCAGTCCCGTGGGGTCTGCACTAACCCTGGGTAGCCAGTGTCAGAACAGAATCGACTTGTGGGACACCCAGTGGGTGTCCGCAGAGAACTGGAGACTCGCTTGGAGTGGAAACCCTATTTGGTGTAGAGGTGCCTGAGTAGAGAAACAGTTTTTCATACACCCACACCCTCGCTACAAAAAACCTCTTACCTTTTCAGCTTCAGTAGCAGGAGGCAGGTTCTGCTTTCCACCAAACCTAAGTCACAAACTGTCAACACTTTGTTCTCAGACAGTGTGGGCACATGCCAAGGTTTTCAGCATAGGCATCAAACACCACAGCTCAACTGGTTCCGAGGACAATCCAAGAAACTGACATCTCTCATCTGCCTCTCCGTCACTGGTCGAGAAATGAATGTTGGACTAAAATGCTCAGGTAGATAGATTTTCAACTGGTTAACGTCCTACAGTCAATAAAAGCATCACCTCGGCGGTTATCATCTCGACTCGATAGAAATCATTTGCATCATCAGTTTTCTACAAGTCTACAGACTCTCGGACTGGTCAGTAATAAATCATGCCAAACAAAGTCCAACCCCCTGAGACCAGCCCTGTCCACTGGAACTTTCGGTGGTGATGGAATTGTTCCATATCTGTCCACATGTGGCTACCGAGCATGTGCAATGTAGCTAGTGTGACAGAGGAAACGGAGTTTTACAAAGATATTTTACTTTGAAATCAATTTAGATGCACAGGAACCTTATAGGTAGTGCAGAGTTCTCACATACCTAGCTTCTCCTAAATACGAATGTCTTACCTAATGGTGGTACATTGAACAAAACTAAGAAATTAATACCAGTGCCGTTTGTTCACTAATGTCCCGTCAGGGTTTCCTCCAAGATTGCATGCAACCCTCGTGTCCCCTCAGTCTCCAGTCTGTGGCAGCTTGTCAGCCTTCCCTTGGTTTTCCTGACCCGGACACTTTTGAAGAGTGTGAGTCAGGGATTTTGTAGAATGGCCCCTGGTTTGTGTTGGGCTGATGTTTCCTCATGAGGAGGCTGGGTTTGTGGACTTGGGGGAGACCCGCAGAGTTGAGGGAGGGGCCCTCCCCATCACACCCCGTCCCCCGTCCTGTCCGGGTCCCTCACACCCACTGACTGGTGGTGTTCGCCTTGCTCCCTCGCTCAGGATGGTGTCAGCTGTGTGTCTGCTCTGTCCCATAGCTGTCTTTCCTTCCGTCCCTGCTTTACAGGCAAGTCGCCATGTCCCACTACTGTCAAGGGCAGGGGAGCCCACCCAGCTCCACCTCCTGGAGGAGAAATAGGCGAGAATTTGTGGGTGTGAGTTAAATATCTGGGGGAGATGCCGTGAGGCTGTGCAAATTCCTGTTTCTGCTACAAGCTTTGCCGACTCATTGACCTTTCCTGCACAGACCTTGCCGGAGCCGATAGCTCCAATGGCGATTTTCTGTTTCCGTCCTTCCTCCTACGTTGATTAATTCGAACTCTGCAAGGAACACAGAATTCTCCTCCATCTATTTATTTATATCACTACAGACTGGTGGATATTTATTGTATTCTTTGGAAGGACATATGGTTATCTTTTTGCCTTATTTCCCAATTTTGGACAATGTTTCTAGTAATAGTAAAGGTGGTGTAATATTGGACAGTCAAAAAGAATGGTAGCTGTCCACCACAGGGGGTATTTTGGGAAGGATTGACCAAAACATTGTCTTTGGAGGCTAGGATACTTGAGGGCTTAAAAACCTGGTGTGGGACTTAGAGTAGGAATCCATGCAAGAGTGAGAATGAGAAGCAGGCCAAGGCTGAACTGCCTGTCTCAGGGTCTTAACCTCACCCCTCCTCTTGCATGAGAACTCGGGCAAATCATACCATCTCCTTGGGCCTCAGTTTCCCCCCAAATAAGATAAAGATGAACGTGCTGGTCGACTCAAGGTCAGTGGTGCTCAGGCTTGAGCATGCCTGGGAGTCACCTGGTGGTTGCTGGCTGCACCCCCACAGTGCCTGAGTCAGTAGGTCTGGGGGGAGGTCCAAGGGTTTGCATTTCTAACATGCAGGCAGGCGATGCCGCTGCTGGTCCGGAGAGCACACTTTGGAAACAATTATTAGTCCAGATGAGCTCCAAGAACTGGCCTTTGGACTCTACATCCATTCGCATGACCCACTCTTGGCCCTGGCTACGAAGAAGTCCCTGATGAATGAAGGAATAAGATTCCGCAGGAGCAAGGACACTGGAAATCGCGTGGGGAACCATGCACGAGACCCTTGAATGCTCATTCTGTGCCAACCATGGCAGGAAGTGCCCCGAAGACCCAGTGAGGGACAAAGGTTGGACATGGTGGTGAGAGACAGCTTGGCTCTGGGTCCCGTTACTTAATAGCTTTATGGCCTTGGCCAAGTGACTACCCATAAGAAGAGGACACTAATGGTACTTACGTAACCCGGTATAAAGACAATGCTCAATAAATGGGTGTTGCCGCTAGAATTACTATCATTTGCTACCGAGCCATCCGGTGGGGAGAAATGGTGGTGACAGAAGAAGTGTGTATTTCCACAGCAAATCCCATGCTCCCTCAGCCATAGCGCCACCCAGCCTGGGTTCCCGGTCACTCACTGTAACCCCCTCACAAAATCCAAAACAGATAATGATGAGAAAAATTCAAAATAATTTATTAAATAGGTTCTGAGGGTTCCTCCAAGGAGCATTAACAACTCTCAATACAATAAATATCAATAAGTTAACAGAGTTGCCACTTCCTGCCCTCAGAAGGATATAATAAGAATAAATAAGATTGTCCTCAGAAGAGAAACATTCTATAAATACCAGGACTAGTGACAATGACATTGTTTGAAATCTGCTTCAAGGTCACCCATACATTTCTATCTCAGTTCTCCTTGGATTGGCATCGTGTCCATTGGGTTCATCGGCATTATGCTCTGGGATAAGTCACAGCCAAGGTTGCACACTTAGCTATCACTCATCTTTGTTTTTTGAGGCTTCACACATCTTCTCGGGGCTCAGTGATTCCATGCACGTAGAAAACGCGTGCATAACAGCAAAGATGAACCTTTTACGTCGATACCAATTTTTTGGCACTAACACTTCTGTTTCTGGTCCATCGTTGAGTTTGTAGAGATGGTCTATGATGTAATCGATATTTGTGTCATTTGAGAGCGGTCTGATTGCCTTGAAATAAGACAGAATGGTTGAGCTGTTGATGATGTTCGGTGGTTGGCAGAATGAGGTCAAGTTTGGCAGCTGGTCCAGTCTAGATTCCAGCAGTCCCTTCTCATTCTTCAGGGATGGAACAAAGAGGAGAGACGGATGAGCATTAGGCTTGCTAGGAATCCCCACAGGTAACGTCCGAATGCTTCCTCTATGACCAGCGAGCCTTCCCCACCCCCTGCACCTCATCTAGTCAGTGCAGCCACCCTACTGGCTGCGATTATCACTAACGGAAAGCAAAGCTCACTTGGTTTGCAGAGCTGGCCCAAGATCCAGGGGCAGACCCGGATTCCAACCCACGTTGGGCAGCAGTTATGAAGCCTGTGGTAACACCCAGTGCCCCATCCTGCCCCAGCTGGCGGAGGCCTCTGCAGCCTTCTGGAATCTGCTTTCAGCTGCCCAGGGGCTCAGACAGGTGGGGAACCGAGACCCTTTGGGTTTCCACGCTACTTCCTGCTCTTGGTGACTCTGTATTAAAGCCAGTACATCTCCCGCTTACAGAGGGGGTTGTATGCTTGTCTGGAGCAGCCTCCGAGGTGCCAGGGAGCGGTGCTCCAAACACACCCAGACTCCAGACCACGCCCTCCCATCCCTCTTCCTAAGGACTAAGAGCATTTGGGTTCAACGGAAGAGCTGATAACAACCTCTACCTCTGTGTCTATAAAAACCAAGGCTAAGGTTTAAATGTCAGGGTGGAAAGGACGGGCAAGGCCAGTGTCACAAATTGTTTCCACGTTTTGGTTTGTATTTGTTTAATCAAAGCTGCCTAAGAGGTTCTGTCTTGATCGTGACCCTGAGGAAATGAGGGACTATTTATACTTCTTCAGCCTCATACTTTCCTGCACATGGGCTTGGCTCAGCCGAGCCTCTTCTAGAAGCCGACTGGGTCCTAGGTGAACAATGAAGTGACATGTAAGCAGACACCTAATTTGTCAACGGCCCTTCTCTGTGGTAAGAAACACTCTCTGTGACCCACGTGAGGATTTTAACATCCTGCATCATGCTTGGGGACATTGTTTACAGCTGTCACTGTTCCTTAGCAGGCTCCTAAATGGGTGGGCAAGATGGCTGACCTTACGGGAGGTGCTCCAGGCCGGAAAACTCACGTGTTATTACTGTGAACCAAATGTGTCAGGTGAACAAGCCCACTAGAGCAGATGCTATCATATATGAGCAATTGTTGTTTTTGGCAGGCTGGGCTAATCTCGACCTCGGACGCCTACCCTCCTAAAAACGCCACTATAGCCTGTCTAGTTGTTCCCACCCTTCCTGGCATGTCCACAGCCCTAGCTTCAGGTCTGAAAAGAGCCCCTTCTCGGGGCCATGGAAGGCATTTTAAAGTAATGGTTTGGAAAAGAAATCTGTAGGGCACTTACGTGGTTTTCCAAAAGTTTCTTGGATAGGGACTTCAATTCCTTGCTTATCCTTCCTTGCTCACAGTCACTGGTGGGTGCCACAGGGAGGGACAGCGAGGATCCCACGCAGCAGAGCAGGAACAGGGCAAGCTTGGCAGGTCCTGGAGAAAGAGAAGATGCTGAGGCCCAAGGACCGACACTCCCTCCCCACCCAGCTTCAACCTGTTAGCCATTGTTGAGCAACCACTGGGTTGAGCCCCTCTAGAGTCTTCCTCTCTGTCTGGTGAGACAAGACTCTGGCCAAGAAACGGGCAGCAGGAGCAGTGGTACCTGTGTGAGAGACCATGGTGACAGGGAGCAGAGCCTGCTTCGGCTGCAGCTTCTTGAGTCTGATGTGTTCGCCATGGTCTCCAGCAGATATATAAAGGCCCGGCTATGAGGAAGAACAACCAATGTCCCGCCCATGGCAAGATCATTGCTCAGCATTTCTCCAGAAAACACTGTCAAAATTCTGCTACCCAAGTCTGGGTGACAGCAGGGCTGGAAGGAAATGCTGAGGTTACCCTCAAGGTGGGCAGATGCCTGACTCAGTACAGACACACACGGGCACACAGGAAGGCACACACGTCTTTGCCATTTCTTCTTGGAAAGAGCTTATTGATTTGATGAGAAGAAATTTTGAAGCCCAGGGTTGACAGACCAAGAAACTGATGACACAGGAGTTGTGGGTCTGTGCCCCATAGGGAATTTCTGGGGAGGGTCATAGTTGGATGCACGTAGGCGTCAAGTTACTATGAAGTTTGCAAAATGTGTTATCTTTGCAAATTTCTGAAGTATGCCTATGCCGGCGTGTGGGAATGGCCCTGATAACCGCTGTGAATGTGGTACGTCAAAGGTTTTATCTCCCTCTGCGTGGCCTTGAACAGCGCTGGACTTTCAACGGTGTCTTTGCAACTGCAGAGCCTAGAACCGGAACCCATGCTCAGGAGTTATTTGTTGAAATCCCTTATTCATATTTTGCGTGCCAGGCACTCTTCGAGGGCCTCCAGAATGAGGGCAAAAAGTTAGACAATGTCCCAGCCCTCACGGAGCTGGCATTCTGGTGAGCAAGGGGCACAACACTAATAAACAAGAAAGTATCAGGCAGGGACAAGAGCTGTAAAAATCAAACAAGGTGATGGGGTAGAGAGTGACAGCTGAGATACTTTAAGTCAGGTGATCAGGAAAAGTCTCTCTGAGGAAGCGACATTCAAGCTGAGACCTGAAAGATGAGAAGGAGCCGGCTGCGGGAAGATGTGAGGAAAGAATGCTCTGGCAAAAGTCCGCAGGCGAAAATCAGCATGCTATGGCCAACAGGAAGCAGGTCATGGTAGGTGGAATGAGGTGAGCGAAGGGGAGGGTGGTGGAAAGCTGGGTAGAGGCTAAGTCACAACGGTCTTACAAGGACAAGGAACTTGGGCTTTATTCCAAGTGCGATGAGGCACCACTGAATGGCTGTAAGTAGGAAAATATAGGATCCGGTTCACATTAAGAAGTGAGGAAAAAGATAGGCTACTGAGTGGAGAATGGATTGTGCGACTCCGGGATGGAAGCAGAGGGCCAATTAGGAGGCTATACAGGTTATGAGAGATGGAGGCGTGGACAGGACGGCATGGATGGAGATGGAGTCTACAGAACTGGCCGATGGAATAATGTGGAGATGATGCGAAGAGAGGAATCGACGATGGCACCTGGGATTTTGAGAAAGCAACTGAGTGGTTGATATGCAGTGAGGGAAAAGAAGTCTAGAGAGGGGAAACCGAGTCATGTTTGGAATGAGTGAAGTTTGAGATGCCCACTGGGCATCTACTCGATGCCAAGTCAGCCATTGGCTAGGAGTCAAGCGCACAGGGACGAGGTCAGGCCAGGGCGGTCCATAGAACTCAAGATGTACAACTAAGAGACATCCGTGAGCCCCCTGCCACCCTTAATCCCAAGCCCCCTCCAGCCATTGCTGGTCTCTTTCCTCTTCTTATCCAAGCTTCTTGACACAATGGTCTATGCTCACTGTTACCTCACTTCTCACACCCACCCCCCCACAATGGTTTTTACCCCAGCAACTTATTCAAAACCTCTAGCGAAGTCTATGGTAGGCAGAATTTTGCTTCATGACTTTTATCCTCTGGTGTTTACTCCTGTGATTATATTACATTACATGGCAGAAGGGACTTTACAGATGTAATTATGGTTACTAATCAGTGACCTTAAGATAGGTTGCTTACCAGGTGGCCCAAAGTAGTCACATGAGCCCTTCAACACAAAGGGGAAGACAGAGAGACTCGAAGCATGAGAAAGACACAACTGCCATTGTTGGCTTGAAGATGGAATGGCCAAGTGGAAAGCACGAGGAGAAAATGAACTTGGCCTATGACCAGTGAGTTTGGAAGAGGACCCTGGGCCTTAGATGAGAACTGCAGCCCCAGCCGACACCTTGACGGTAGCCTGGTAAGACCCTGAGCAGAAAACCTGACCTACAGAAACCGCGAGACAGTAAGTTTCTGATGTTAAATAGCTAAGTGTATGGCTTTTGTTATAGGAACAATAAAGAACCAATATGGTCTCCAGGGACCTCATGTTGCCAACCTTAATGGGTTCTTTTCAGACTCCATTTTACTTGCCCCTCGAGGCATGGCATGCAATAATGCTAATCACTTCCTCCTTCTTGAAAACACCTTTTTCCTCTCCTCCCATGATAACATTCTCCTGATACATTTTGGACCCTCTGAGGCTGGATCACCGTCCTGCTTGGCCCTATAATGGACATGTCCCCAAGGGCTTCACCCTTCACCTCTGTTCCTCACACTTCAGTATCTCTCTTCTTCAGACTCCAGACCTAAATGTCCAACTGCCTCACGGACATCTCCACCTGAGCGTCCCCCCTGCACATCACACTTGACAAGTCCAAGACTGATGATCTGAACCCGGGTAATGGTGACAGCGGCAATGAAGAGATGTGGACGGACTGGAGAAATCTGTAGATGGTAAAAGTCACAGGAGATGGCGATTGACTGGATATGGGGAGCACGGAAAGGGGCAAGTTGAGGAGAACTTGCAGGGTCTGCTTTGGGCAAATAAACAGGATCACAGGACTCAGGTGAAGTGATGAATTCAGTTTTTGACATGGTGGTGTAGACGTGTTATGGAACTCAGGTGAAGACGTACAGCAGGCCATTGAACGTTGGGATTTGGAGCTCGAAGGAAGGAACCCAGGGCATAAATTTGGGTGCCATCTGTATATTACAGTTGATAAAACTCTAAGCCTGCAAGAGATGACTGATGTGACATGTGTAAGTCAAGTGTGGAGCTTGGGCCACGCCTCCATGAACAGAACAGTGAGAGGAAGATGATTTAGCACAGAACACTGAGAAGGTACTCTCAAGAGGGCAAGAAATGTACAGAAAAACATGTCATAGATCAAGATGAAAAGTGGTTTGCAAGGAGGAGGAAGTAATTGGCCCCATTATAAGCCACAAAGAGGTCAACTAAGATAAAGGCTGGAGTTGGGGAACACGAGGTCACTAGGAACTTTGCCAGAGGAGTTTGGATTAATTGCTGGGGGCGGGAGCCATATTGTGGTGGTTTGAGAAGTGAAAAAAAAGGGAAACACCCAATTGCTTCATCGAAATCCCAGGAGTCATCTTGATTCATCTTTTTAATGGGTTTATATCACAAAAGACTAATGGACTTTTATTTTATTCTTTGAAAGGACATGATTCTCTTTTTGCCCAATTTCCCAATTTTGGAGAATTTCTAATAATAGTAAAGATGTTCTCCTGTAGGAAAGTAAAAAACGATGATAGCTGTCCACCATGGTGGGTGTTTTAGGGAGGATAACTTCCTCAAAATTAAAAAAATGTTTGCTCTTCTAAAGACACTGTTAAGAGGATAAAAGAGTAGACTAGGAGAAAATATTTACCAATCACAAATTTGACAAAGGACTATTGAGCAGAATATATAAAAACTCGCAGAAGTCAATTTTATGGCTTAGGCAATGAATGGTTTCTTAAAACTGACACCAAAAACACAAGCAAGCAAAGAAAAAAATAGATAAATTACACTAATCAAAATTAAAAATTTTGTTTGTTGAAAGACACTATCAAGAAAGTGAAAAGACAAACCCACAGAATGGGAGGAAATATTTGCAAATCATATAGAATATAAGGGGCTAGTATCCAGAATATATTTTTTAAAATCTTACAGCTCAACAATCAAAAGAAAATTAACTCAATTTGAAAATAACCAAAGGATTTGAATAGACATTTCTCCAAAGAAGATACATAAATGGCCAATAAGCACATGAAAAGATGCTCACCGTTAGGCATTAAGGAGATGTCAATAAAAGCCACAGTGAGGTACCACTTCACACCTACTAAGATGCCTATAATTTCTTTTTTAAAGTAAAATAACAGGTGTTGATGAGGATATGAAGAAATCGGAACCCTCATATGTAGCTGCTGAGAATGCAAAATGGTGCGTCTTCCGTGTAAAATGGTAGTGATCAAAATGATAAAACATAGTTACCAACCCATCAATTTCATTCCAAGAGAAATGAAAACATATGTTCACACGAAAACTTGTACATGAATGTTCATCACAGCATTATTCCTCAGGGCCAGAAAGTGACGACATCCTAAATGTCCATTAACTGACGATGGATAAACAAAACGTGGCCTCGCCACACAGTGGAATATTATTCCACCATAAAAAGGAATGAAATTCTGACACATGCTACAACATGGGTGAACCTTGAAAACATGATGCTACGTGAAAGAAGCCAAACACAAAGGGACCGATATTGTATGAAATATCCAGAAGCAGCAAATTCGGAGACAGAATGCGGGTTAGCGGTTGCCAGGGGCTGGGTAGACGGGGCAATGGAAAGTGATGCCTCATAGGTAGGTATGGGGTTTCCTCTGGGGCGAGGAAAATTGAAAATTCGATTACAGTGACAGTTGCGCTATGACTATAGCCGCACTGTGACTATATTAAAACCACAGAATTGTATGCTTTAAAGGGGCGAATTTTAGGGTAAAAATGTTTCATGTCCAAATTATAGGAACCAGAATCGTCCCATTAATTTCACAAACCAGTGCCCAGGAGACACTCCGTGCTGAGTGGCCGGCAGTGGGCTGGATACTGAGGACGGAGCGGTGAGACTGAATCCGTCCTGGGGTCTTGGTGCTGAAACGGGCATCAATGTAGCCAGTGATTACGACCCCCGACCCAGGGGTTAGAGACCCGCACTGGAATCCACTGGTTAGAACCTTGAGCTTGACCTTGGGTTCATGTCTCCTTTCCAGGTCTGCCACATGGGGCTAATAATCAGCACTTTCCCCCGAGGGTTGTCGGGAGGAGAAATAGACACAGACTGGCGCGGGGTCTCGCGAACCTCGGCGGGAAAAAGCGGGCACCACCCGGAAGTCGCCGCGCGCGTCCCGGCGGTTGCCTAGCAACCGGGCAGGGCGTGGCGGCCGCGCGGCCATGGACGCGCGGGGCCGGACAGTGAGCGCCGCGGTGCAGGAGCACCTGAGGCGGCTGTGTCTGCATGAGTTCCCCTGCGGCATAGGCAGCTGGGTGCGGACGCCGGCGGGGGTGGCCAGAGGGACCCAGGGACCTGGAGGCCGGAGGGGGCGGGCCAGGGGCGGGCCGGGGCCTAAGGACTGAGAGCAGGGCCGGGCAGGGCTGGGGGTCCGGTCTGGAGACCGCAGAGGAGGTTTGCATCTGGGCGTTTAGGGAGCGGCCTGACCGGGGTGGGTGCGGGGCTGAGGACTGGAGTGGGGATGGGACATTGCAGGGTGGGCGGAAGGGGCCCCCACCGGTGCCCGTGGGCGTTGACCCAGGGTGGAGGGCAGGGACCCCCAACCTGAGTGCATCAGGCTGATCTGGGCAGGGCCTCTCGCTCTCAAAGACTCCAGGTTCCTTTTGAGGTGAAAAGCTCGTCCTAAGAGCAGTGCCTGCAGCTGCGATGTGGCCAGAGGGGCCATGTCATCGGCCAGGTGCCCCCGGTGGGGAGGAGGAGCGGGACAGGGAGACGGGGGTTTCCCTAAGTGTTCAGAATCCGGACCGGTTCCGGGGACTCCGTGGGAAACTGGGCCCTACACACTCGGCAGCGCTAAGGGGAAGTGGGTGTTTCCTCAACAAACGTTGCTTGAGCACCCACTGTGTGCCTGACACTGTGCTGACCTTTAGGGTTTCATAGATGTCTCTCAAGTCTCCTGGTCCTGAATTTACCTTTTCAGCCTTGCAACCTCTTCTCCAGAAACCTTTCCTTGATGAATTACACCCCATAGATTGCCCTTTGCGTGTCCTGGCTTCTAGGACATAAATCTTTCCTTAAATGTTTAATCACTTTTACTTACATCTTCAGGGTTCCCAGCTCAAGAGCAAACTCCTAAAGGCAGGAATGGACCTTATTATTGTTTTTTATCTTCCGTCGTCTGTAGTTCGGTCCATGGCTGATAACCAGTCAAAAGTGTCAATTACTCATTGCCTACATTTTCCAAACTCTTTATCCCTGATTGTCCTATTTTATAATGTGTTCAATTTTGAGAGTTTCAACTCCTTGAGAGCGCTGAGTCATAAACAGAGAAATTCTCCACCTCCACCACTGCAGAATAAGTCTCGCTTTCTTCCTCAAACGTGGCGATCATGGAGGGAGCTGATCCCCAGAGAGGAGGTCGCGGGGAGCCCTGGGGAGGAGACAGTGGAGGACCTGCTGGGCCTGGTCTGCAGCCCCCACTCACCCTGGGCTCTGCTGGAAGGCTCCAGTGCAGAGGACCGTTTTCTGAGACAACTGGCCGTCCAAAATCCCCGGATGCTCAAAGACACCTTTTTCTACTCCTACTTCAGGTCCCTCCAGGTGGTGGACAAGCAGGTGAGTGTGGGTGCCGGCCCCAGCGTACAGAGTTGACTAGGAGGCCAGCCCCTTCCAGCACTGAGTAGTAAGATGTAGGCATTAAGTGGGGGGGGGGGGGCTGGGGGAACCTCTGTCCTTCTAGTTAACTCACCAGCTCGTCCACCAAGCACAGCCAGCTGCTCACTTACTCTTTGTGTGTCTTTTTCTTTCTTCACTCTGGGTGGGATTCCACTGTGTATCTTCTCGAGCTGATGTGTGGAGCACCCTGCTGTCGGCCCTCCTGGGTCCTAGTAGAAATCTTTTACAGAGTTTATATTGGTTTTACTTAATTTAAACTGTGGGTGCCAGGGGTTGGGGGGGCAGCATAGTACTATAGTAATTTCTGTTCCTAAAATGCCTTCTTTGCTTATATCAATAACAGAGCCCCCACATTGCATGGAAACGAGACCTTGGCCTTCCTGGGTTTGCTTGTCCTTTCCCAGAGAAACTGCATTACACAGTACTTGGGGGGTGTGAAGGGGGAGCGACTCCTGCCGCCTTGCCTGGGACTGGCCCTGTGTTAACACTGAAATCCTCATGTTCCTGGAATCCCTCAGTCCTAGGCAAGCTGGCACGGTCGGTCACCCTAGAGAAGAGGCCAGTCAGGAAAGGCTTCTAATGTGCTGGAGGCCACAGAGAACTGGGGGCTCATGGACAGGCTCTGAGCTTCTGTCTGACCCCGCCGTGTGTAAACTAGAGGGACTCCTTTAGGCCTTAGGGTTCACTGTGGCTCTGGGCTAGATAGTAAAGGAGATGGGATTCCCGCCCTCGGGAGCTCACAGTCCCACACGGGGACAGGACACTGAGCTGGAAGTGGTACAGCACCCAGTCAGAGGAGGGGTGAGGCTTGAAGAGGCGAGAGAGAACTATAGTGACTGAGACAGTGCGGTCCTGCCAGAGTGATGCTGGAAAGGCTCCCAGGAGGGGAGGGGGAGCGGCTGTGGGAGGCGTCTTGCAGGTGGGTCAGCTGGTACCGTCCTCGTCCTCGTGTAGACTTGCTTTCTGCTGCAGCCCTGCCTCGCCCACCAGAGCGCTTAGCTTCCTTGCCTTCTCTCCCAGGTGAGCCTGGTGGATAAAGACCTCCTGAAATTTTCGAAGCTTGAAGAGTTGGTACTGAGTGCTAATCAAATCAAGGAGATAGATGCTGTCAATCTGCCCCCAACTCTCAAGGTAAAGGAGCCCAGGTTCCGTTTCAGCTCTTTGGGCCCGCTTTGCCCCGCAGCCTGCCCTGCACACAGAACTTACTCAGGCCCAGCCCCCGGCTTTTCAGAGGTGGGTCAGATTCCTCAAAAAGTCTTAATTCCTTAGGACCCTGCGGCAATTCCCTTGCTAGGTCTAGCCCAGAAGAATTGAAGGCAGGGACCCAGATTCTTGTACTCCGGTGTTCATAGCAGCATTATTCATCAATAGCCAAAAAAGTGAGACAGCCCCAGTGTCCATCAACAGATGGTGGATAAGCAGAATGTGGTCCGTCCCTGTAACGGACTGTTACTCAGCCATACAAAGGAATGACACGTGCTACACCATGGAGGAACCTTGAAACCGTTATGCTGGCTGACAGGCCAGACACAAAAGGCCCCGTGCTAGATGAGACAGAAAGGAGAGGAGAGGTTACTAGGGGCCGTGGGAGCTGGGGGTTGGGGGCAGCGGGGAGTTCAGCTTAACAGGTATGGAGTTTCTGTTTGGAGGTGATGAAAAGTTTTGGAACTAGACAGTAGTGATGGTTGTACAACAATATGAATGTACTTACTGCTGCTGAATTTTATACTTCAAAATGGTTAAGAAGGCAAATTGTTACATATATTTTACCACAATAAGAAACAGTTTGTTAAAAAAGGTAGGCTAGGCTTTATTATGAGTCTTCAGATGAGCATATCAGAGTGGCCTCCATTTTAAGTCAGATGCTGAGATTAGCAGATTTAGTGGCAGAAGGGACTCAGGGCTGTGACATGCCCAAGAGAACACCCCGTGAGGCCCTGCAGGAGAAACACAAGAACCTACTCTTCTCTTCAGGTTTATTCCGTATCCATCCAGGGTCGCTCGGGCTTTCCCAGAGACCTGTTGCCATGGGTGGAGAAGCTGCCAGAATGTCATGTACCCTGCCCAATGTCCCTCCCAGTCCTGATTTTAAAGTTTCCTTCACAAAAGAAATAGAAACTTTCCAGCACCTGCTACGGAGACATTCTTTTCCAGGGTTTTTATAAGAGACTCAGGTGGACACAGGGAGGCATGGCCTGAGTCATGGGAATTCCTCTTGAGCTTCCCAGGGTGGAAGGAAGGCCCGGGAGGGAGGGTGCCGGGCTCTAAGGGCTGTCCCCACTTGTCACAGGTGTTGGAGCTCTATGGCAACAGCATCACCAGCATGGAGTGCCTGTGCGTTCGCCCGCCCCCCGGCCTTCAGCACTTGGGGTTAGGGCACAACAAACTCCTAGGCCCCTCGCAGAGTCTGTACGTCACAGCCAGACACTGGTAACTCGGGAGCCCTGAATGGGGAGCGAGGGGAAGGAACGAAGTGTTAGATTTGGGCGTTCCACCATGGTGGCTTGAGGGACCCAGCTCTGCTCTTTGCTCTAGTAGCTCATGGTTGGCTCCAGACCTAAGGTTTATTTCTCTGAATAAACAGGGAGACCTGAACTCGAATGCCGTGTTTTGGGGCAGGGTCTCACGAGGAGGCGCTGTTGACATTTTGGCGGCCTCGTGCATGGTCCTCTCTACCCCTCAATGCCGGAAGCACCTTCCCACACCAGTTGTGACAACCGAAATGTCTCCAGATAGTGTCAGAGGTCCGTGGGGGACAAAATTGCCCTGAGCTGAGAGCCACTGCCCTGCAGACAACTCTTGTCCCCTTGGTGGCTGAGCAGTGGGAAACTGAAGACCCTGGATCTGAGAAGTCTGGGGGATCAGAGGCCACCCCTGAAAAGCCATCGGTGGCTGGGAAGGCTTGTCAGAGCTGGCTGGGAATATATGAGCAATTAAGTGCACTTCCACGGTGGAAAGTTCACAAACTTCATTATCTGACTTGTAGACACCCAGGGTTTCAGCGTCCTGGGTGGCACTTCCTGGGGTTCACTATGATTCCCTCCCTTGTGGTCCAGAAAGGGCAGAGGGCATAGGTCAGCCTCGCTTCCCTGCTTTTCCATGTGACGTGGGGAATGCACTCTTGGAAGGTCCCTCTTCTCTGACCATAATTTCCTCCTTCCCCTTTCTCCTACTCGTGGCTGTGCTGTCTCCATACTGTCTTGGCCGCGCACGTACAATTCCATCGCTTTCTCCCACTGAACGCAATGTAACGTGGGAAGGAGGCATACACTTGGGCTTCAGACACGTACCACGGACAGAGTACCAAGTGTTTAGAATTTTTGTTTAAACTTTTAAAATTTATTTTAAGGATGTTTTTCTAGGACCCATCAACTCCAAATCAAGTAGTTGTTTCAATCTAGTTGTGGAGGGTGCAGCTCACATTGGCCCATATGGGGATCGAACCGGCAACCATGTTGTTAAGTGCACTGTGCTCTAACCAACTGAGCTAACTGGCTGCCCCATGTTCGGATTTTTAATTTGGAAAATAATATTCCCCACACACCTACGTAACCTGCTTAATGCCGAGTGTAGGTTTCTTAAAAACCTCCATCTTTCACTGCTTTGAACTTAAAAGAAGTGTGGTGGTCTGATGACCCTAGTTCTGCTGAAGACGGCTGACGTTGGTTCAGGTCTGTGTGCTGGTCCCACGAAGTGTTCTTCTCAAGCATTGCCTTCCCGCTGACTGGCTGGCCAGCATCACCGGCAGGAAGGGAGGATGGGGAGAGGAAGTACCCGACTTGGTCAGTGGGAGATCGCGGGGATGATGGCGAGAGATTGTGCTGAGGTGGCGTCTCCTTGTGTTTATCTTGCCTCTGTTCTCAGAGCTGAAATCAGTTTGCTTTCTAGTCTGTTCAGTGGGGAAACCACCCTGCCTCCTCCCTGGCCCTCTTCACCTCCTCTGTCCTCACTGGTATGCGCTTCTCCACCCATGTGCCCCCAAGAGATGAACCACATGGCTTGCTGTGCCCGACTGCCAGTTCCGCCTTGGAAAGCGCCCTCCAGCTTCTCGACCCCCCAAGCCTCCTGCATCCCCTTCTCAGGTCCCCATATTACCTGCCACTCCTACCCCACCCACGGCTCCTCCTCAAGTGGCTTCCCTCTGCCTCCCTTGCCAGTCTGCCTGTCTTTGTTGAGAACCTTCTAGATGCACAAAACCAACATTGTGCAAGCTCCATAGGAGACGTTTCATCTAGAAGAGAAGATGTGTGTCAACAGAAGTCAGGTGGAGGCAGGATGTGCCGAGGGCCATCTCTGTGCCACAATGAGGATGGCAATGTCATAGAGAGAGGACAGTAGAGCCAGGGGGTCCTTCCTGATGGGAGGCACTAACTTGGGTCAGGAACCGCCCACGGCGTGCGAGCCGCGGTGCATCGGGCCCCCTGTCCGGCCTGGACACGGGGTGCTGGGCGAGGTGGGCAGGCTGCTGCTTGCCTCTCTGACGGCCCTGTTTGCCTTCCAGGCCCAACCTCATGTCGCTGGACCTGGGCTTCAACGCCCTGACGGACCTGCAGGGCCTGATGGGCAGCCTGAGCAGCCTGCGGCACCTGCGGCTGCTGGTGCTACAGGGGAACCCGCTGGCCCTGGTGCCCTACTACCGGGGCTTCACCATCGACAGCCTGGCCGGGCTCTGCGCGCTGGACGACGTCACCGTGTCTCCCAGTGAGAGGCACCAGTTCCGTGGGCTCAGCCGCAGTGGGGGTGAGGGGGCCGCTGCGCAGGCAGGCATCGCCCGTCTGCTGCCCGACTGCGGGTCTGTCCCCACAACTCCCCGGGTGACCAGACCCTGGTTGGGTGCTGCTCTCCCAGATTTGATCCCTGTGGTGAGGATTTGGCGGCAGAAGGTCTGGGGGCCAGGACCACCTCGGTCCCCTCCCTTCCTAGGCAAATGGAAACGTTCTTTAGATCAGTCTTCATTTCCATGACGGCTTGAGATCACCCCCTGGTGGCCCGCGCCACGAGCTGCACCAGAGCCTTCTCAAGGTCGGGGTGATAAACATTGATAACAGCCACACCTACTGTACGCAGGGCACGTGCTGAGCTCACACTGATTCTCAATCTGGAACCAGCCTGCAAAGCAGCTACTATAGTTTCCGTTATACAGATCAGGGAAACAAGGCTTACGAGGGGTGTTGCACCAAAAAGAGACTAACCCAAAGTCAGTGGGTTTGAACTTGGCGGAACTGGGATCGAACCCAGGTCTGCCAACTCCAAGTCTCAGTCCCCATGGAGGGGAGCCTGCAGGCAGCCTGCTCGCCCCACCCCCTCTCGCTGTCTGTCTTCCCAGTTCCATCCCGGAGGGCCCCTCACTCCTCCACTTTCCCCTTGCAGACTTCTTGGCACACGAGGCACAGTTCGTGGTGACGATTGGAAGTGTCACAGGGGTTCTGGACACGTCAGTCTTGGACCCAGAACCAGGGCCGCAAGGCCCGTTTATCACTTACAGCTATTATGTGACCTACGATTTTGTGGAAGACGAGGAAGGTGAAGGGAGCGAATACGTGGAAGGTGTGCTGGCCGAGGTGTGCGCCCCCGCTGGGCTGGTCCTGGGGATGTGGGGTGGGGGGCTCTGCCCTCGGGTCCACGGGGTCTCCCTCAAGGGCAGAACGGCTTCTTCAGGCCCAGGGAAGTCCTGAACATGACCTCCTGGAGTCAGAGCGTAGTCCTGGCTTGCGCTCAGCCCCTTTCTGGCAGCTGGAGTCACTCCCAACCGCTCCCACCCTCTTGGCCCTTTGAAATCAGAGCTATGGGCTGAACTAGGAAGCAGCCCAGAATGTCACAGCGAAGCTGATTACTCCCAGCCCCAGCCTGCAACCTCTGCACCTCCCATAAGAGGACACCCAAGGAAATCGCCGACTTGGAGAGGGGGGGATGCCCCCCCCTGCACAGCTGCATGAGACCTCTCAGAAGAAACAAGTCTAGCGTTTTCGTTTTCTTAACTTCCTGCCCCTCACATTCACGTGTGTGCTCGGGCTTCGCATCCAGCCAAACGTTGACCTCTGTACACACATTCACACTGCGTGGGATGAGTCCCTGAAGACGCCGCGCTGCCTGTTTTCGTTCTTCTCCGGCAGATCGTCAAGCCCTCTCCCAGCGGGGAGCAGTTAGGCGACGAGATCCCCCAAGAGGTCATCCCCAAAGAGGTCATCCCCGAAGAGGTCATCCCCGAAGAGGTCATCCCCGAAGAGGTCAGCCCCGAAGAGGTCATTCCCGAAGAGGCTAAGGATCCTGTAGAGTCCGTGCCCACGACGACGTCCCAGTCGGCAGAGATGGAGTCCGTGGCCTCGGGCGGGTCGACGCCCCTGCCCACGTCTGCAGAGGAGCTGGCCAAGCTGCGGCCGCGCACTGACCTGCAGCTCTGCCCGTCCCCAGGGTAAGGACGGAGGCCTGGCCCGCAGCAGGGCCCAGGGTCCCCTGCCGCCCCCTCGGTGGGCTCTTCACTTCGAAGGTTGTGTGTGGGTTTCCTGGCTGCTTCTTTCCTGCAGTCTCTTCTCCCTGAGTTCAGGCCAAGGTTTTCTGAATGCTTGGGTTTCTTTAGTCAACAGACAGAATAAATGGACAGCCCGTTTCATTTCAGCCTTAGGGCTGAGCGCCTTTGCAGGTTAACTGTTTACATTCATTTAGAACTTCTGGCATCTAACACATGGTATGAATCTTCCAACCTGAATACTAGGTTCTTTCTCGCCTTCATAAGTCTGTTCTAGTCCATTCCATGGGCTTCGTATGTGTCACACAGACTGTCTTACTCAACAGTCTTTTTTGATGAAGAATTTTACAAGAACTTAGAGTCAGTTCTCATTTAGTGTTGAAGTTCTGTTAACCGATTTTGTACTCATTTCAAAACACTGAGCTTTGTTTGGGTTTATTATTATTATTAATTTTACAAAATTCCCGCTGTCAGCTTCTGTTGGTATTTGATTCTTCTGATGACCAGAGTGCAGAAAACAAAATCTGCAACTGAGATCCAGCTAAATGAGCTTTCTCTTCATGTAGACTCTGCTGCGACGCCCTCAACGAATTTGAGAAGCTAGCATCTCTTACAATGTGTGAAAAGAATTAATTTTAAAAAATTATTTGAAACCTCAAGTAAAGTAAATGATACAGCCTTGTTGAGAATATGGGGGAGCTGAAGTCGCCCATACCCTGGTTCCCACTGGTGGCAGAACCAAGGGGACAGCTGTCCCGGCTGCCAGAGAGAAGCTGGAACCAGCCAGTCAGGACCAGGGTGCTGAGTTCATCACAGCAGATTCCACTGTTGGTAGTGGTAGTTTACTTTTTGGAAAGATTCACAAAAAAGTAAGAGCCACAAATAATTCTACCACTTAAAACATCATGTAAATTAGAAAAATGTCCTCCCATCCGTCCATCTAACTCATCCCATAGAATTAATTGCTCTTAACAGGCACAGTTCTGGGCTGTGAACTAGTAAGATGCTAACGACCTGTTCTGTTACCCATCTCGGGAGGGAAATGAACAAACAGCAGTACCCTACACTCTGCATAATAACAGCTACGCCTGGTGGCACAGGGGGGTGTGCTCCTAGGATGGCACGTAGGAGGAGACAGCTGAGGAAGTTTCCATACGGAGGAAGGGGCAGGGGGAAGGGTGGGAAAGCAATAGGGCCGGAAAGGTAGATAAACAGAAAAAAAGGGTAGTTTCTCCTAAGCGGAAACTATTAAAAAGTTTTAAGTGGGTTTGTATTTAGGGACGATGACTGTGGTGGAGACGATGGTCTGAAAACAGCTTGTGTCCACTTTTTTCATCACTTCCCTGGAGGGTTTTTTGAGTGTTATCCTTGATGTATTTGTATATAATATTTTATCGCTAGGGGTTTGCTTTTTTTTTTTTTTTTTAAGTCAGGAGGTTATGAAATTTCTTTAATCTGGAAGTGCAGTTATTCACATTCTACCTCTGAGTCTTTCTTTCTGTAGCACTAATTTTTAAAATCAGTTATTGTCACATTTCCTCCATTTTTATGTTTCCCTCTTAACATTTTTTTTTTTTTTTTGCACAGTTGATTTACACAGTTTGCGAGCCCTGGACTGAATTATTTTATTGGGCTTCTATTATATTTCAATCCATACATAACTTTATCTTTGATTGCATTTTCCTATTGTTTGAGGGGAAAATGTCTCCCACCTCAGTGCTGGAATAACTTCTACTTTCTTCTAGTTTTTACTAATGTTTAACTCAGACATACTTTAAATTTGTTATAGTATATTATTAATTCTCCTTCATGCTGTAATCCAGTTTTTAAAACAATGTATGTTACACTAGTTCCCAACCATAGTCACATATGATATCCTAATACTAAAATAACTCTAATTATAGATTCTGAATTTTGGTCTGGGGGGTCATTGTTTCTGCTTTTGATCCAATAGCTTACTATTTTGAGAATTTTTACTTTCCAATATGCTTTAAAAATCTGGGGGCATAAATAACATGTATTCATTTATTAAAGAATCTAGTCGTTCATAAAGTACCTGTTTTGGTGTTCCCAGAGCTAGACTAGGTTCTAGGTATGTGAAAATGAATAACGACCTCACATTACTGGAGTCCACAGTTTACAACGTCATTATCTTTTTTTTATTGTGATAAAATACACATAACATAAAATTTCCATTTCCCATTTTATCCATTTTTAAGCGCACACAGTTCGGTGGCATTAAGTACATTCCTGTTGCTGTGCAGCCATCACCACCGTCCATGTCCAGAACTTTGTTATTTTCCCGAACTGAAATTCTGTTCCCATTAAACTAACTCCCTATTCCCACCCCCAGCCCCCGAGAACCTCTCTTCTATTTTCTTTCTCTCTGAATTTGACTATTCTAGGTACCTCACATAACTGAAATCATACGGTATTTGTTGTTTTGTGTCTGGCATGTTTCACTCGGCATCATGTGTCCACATTGTTGCATGTGTCACCACTTCCTTTTTTAAGGCTGAATAATATTCCACTGCATGGTTAGCCCATATTTGTTGTTATGAATAACGCTGCTGGGAATGCTGGTGTTTGGACGTCTGTTCAAGTCCCTGTCATTCTCTTTGAAGTGTGTTCTGCGGAATTCCTGCTTCTCTTCCAGGTGCATTTCCACACTCAGTTTGTCAAGCCCTGAGACTTTTTACTGGCACTAGAGTATCACTTTGTAATGATTCAGGGAATGTGAAACACTTCTACTGTTTACTACTACTTTGCTGAAGCTTTTAAAATCTTCTGATTCATTGTTGGCTCGTTCCTGTCCCCCGTTCAGCGACTGTCACCCCCTGGAGGAAATCTCCACGCGGCATTCACCGGTTCACTTTCTCCTCTGTGCCATATGTCTGCCCGGCCTCCGGGGCCCCCAGTCCCGCTCTGGTCACGTCTTCTCACAGCACCCCACAGCCTTGTCCCTGGTCCTGGGTCACGAGCCCCATCTTCGTCTCCCTGTGCAGGACTGTACTCTTCAGCACGGTCCGCAAGCCCTGGGCTGACGTCATCCAGTGCAACTACGAGATGCAGCACAGGCTCAGGGATCTGGTGCCACTCAAGGCCTTCCTGCTGGCGGGGACCACCGTGACCGTCGTGGAGGAGAAGGTGGGCCTGGCGTTCTCTGTGGCCCCCATGTTGCCCCCCCTGCCCCCGCCCCATTCCGGTTTTCTGTCATGGCGTCCGGAGTCCTGCTCCCTTGTTAGCGTGGTCCCAGCACCTTTCCAGAAAGATCCCAGCCAGCCCAGCTTAGCCCATGTTCACTCAAGGCCGCCTCGCTATCTCCTAGATTCTCTCCTGGCCTGTAGTGCCACCTCTCGTCGACAGTCCCTTGTCTACCAAGAAAGGAAAAGGGGAGAAGGACAAGAAACAGAAGGAGAAAGGCAAGCAGGGGAAAGACGGGAACGACAAGGCAGCAGCCAAAGGGGAGAAAGAGACGGCCAAGGTAGCACTGGCCCTGGGGTGGCGGCGCTGGGCGGTCCCTGCCTGGTACTGTCACCCTCCCGGCCTCTCCCCGCAGGAAGGGAAGGGGTCCAAGAAGAAGAGAGAAGTTCCTAAGGAACTCCGCCAGGACCCACCCGTCCTGCGGGTGCTGGGCAGCGGCCGGGTGCTCCTGGAGCCCCTGCTGATGGGGGAGCCTCTTGTGTCCACCGTGTGCAACTTTGGGGTGATCCGCACCATGGAATCCGACAGGCTGACATTTTTCAGGGTATGTTAAGGCCCCTGACAGGCCCCGCCCCCACAGAAATGACACTGGGCAAGGAAGGGCCACGGGGCCGGTCATGGGAGGGAGGAGGACGGACTCTGCACCGTGAAGCCCCTCCAGAAGCCCCAGCATTGCA
The DNA here is from genome assembly GCF_036562045.2 of Rhinolophus sinicus. Lineage (NCBI taxonomy): Eukaryota > Metazoa > Chordata > Mammalia > Chiroptera > Rhinolophidae > Rhinolophus > Rhinolophus sinicus. Next base: position 34,405,964 of record NC_133765.1, read on the forward strand.
CAGGAAGGCCGGGAGGAGGGCCTGTCCCGAGGCCACGGGGCAGGGGTACGGGGCCCCAGCTCTGCGGGTCACCAGCCTGTCTGACAGCCTTCTCAGGTGCAAGGAGCGAGGCAAGTGGGCAGGCAGGGCCCGCTCCTCCCTAGGAGACCCAGCCCTGCCTCCGGGACCAGGAGACGCCCTGGCAGGGGTGGGGGCGCCAACAGGAAGGTACCGGAATCTGCATCCCTCACTCTAGTGAGCATCTCATTCTGTGGTTCTTTCAGGACTCAAAGAATAAGAAAGCTAAAAAAGGTAAGAGCCAATGGTGGTGACTGAGGGCAGAGAGTGTTTCCTGAGGACCTGTCCTCATGCCTGGGGGCTGCCGCAACAGAGCACCACAGACTGGGTGGCTCGTAAACAACAGGCATTTATTTCTCGCAGCTGGGGAGACTAGGAAGAGCAAGCCCAAGTTTTCAGCAGTGTCAGGTGAGGGTCCTCTTCCTGGTTCACAGCTGGGCAGCTTCTCTCTGTCTTCACATGGCGGAAGGGGGAGGGGTCTCTCTGGAGCTTCTTTCATAAGGTCCTTAATCCCATTCATGATGGCTCCGCCCTCGTGACTTAATCACTTCCCAAAAGCTCCACTTAACTCATACCATCACCTTTAGGGGTTAGGATGTCACATATGAATTTTGGAGGGGGGAGGGGAACACAAACATCAGACCGTAGCAGAACCTGCTGAGGGATCAGCCTGATTTGGGACCAAAGGAAGGGAAGGATGGAGACTCGTATCTTCCAGCCAGTGGGGAGGCCATGCCCATCCTGAGGACCAAGCCCTGTGTCTTCCCTGCAGCCCTGAGACAAGAGTGGCTGACTGTGGGTCAATACCATGGGCAGGAAAAGCATTCTGGGGTAGGAGCCAGGAGGAGGTGGATGGGGGTTCAGAGTTGGGGCTGGCTCAGTGTTTGTCTGGCTCCTGCTTCGTTTGGGTCATGCGCCCTTATTCTCCATAAGAGGCACGTGGACTTGTTCTGTGGGCAGTGGGCAGCCACCCAAGTGTCCGAAATAGATGTTTTAGATACGAGTTTTAGAAAGAAACTTCTAAAGAAACACAGTTTGGAGGGAGAGCTAGCAGACAGGAAGATGAGCTGGGAGGACGCTGCGAAGTGTGAGGCAAGGTCACAGCAGCACTGTCACAACAGCCAAAAAGTGGAAAGAGCCCGAGGGCCCATCAGCGGCTGAATGGATAAATACAAGGTGGCCTCGCCACACCACGGGGTGTTACTCAGCCCTGGAGAGGAGTGAAGGGCTGACACATGCCCCAACATGGATGAACCTTGAGAACGTGATGCTAAGGGAAAGAAGCCAGATACAAAAGGACACATAGGATTCCATTGATAGGAACTGTCCACAATAAACAAAACCCTAGAAACAGAGAGCAGATTAGTGGTTGCCAAAGTTTTTTGGGGGGGGCAGAGGGGAGGAGCCAGAGAATGGGAAGTGACTGCTAATGGGTACGGGGGTTTCCATTTGGGGTGATAAAAAACGTTCTGCAGTTGGATAGCAGTGCTGGTTGTACAACAGTGTGAATATGCTAAAAACCACTGAACTGTACATTTAAAAATATTTAAAATGTTGAATTTTATCTCAATGGAAAAAATTCACCGAAAAAAAGTATGAGGCAAGAATGCTATCTATGTACATGGATTAGGAGACTGAATGTGAAGATGTCGGTTTTCCTCGACTTGATCTATACATTCAGTCTCAGTCATAATCCTAGAGGGATTTTTTTTTTTTTTTTTTGAAAAATCAGCAAGCTGATTCTAAAATGCATATGGAAATGCAAAGGACCTAGAATAGCCAAAACAACTTTAAAAAAGCACAAAGGATTTACACTACTGGACTTCAAGACCCATACAAATACGGCCACGTGATCTGTGATAGAGCTGCTGGGCTAAGACGATCTTAAAATCATTTTTGTTTACATTTTTGCAAATCTCTTTAATGTCTGGCTTAATTGAGGACAGCTGCATTCACATAGCTGCTTCTGCGGTCAGTCCCTTGTGATGTGTTGCTGTGGTTGAACTATATCAGGGGTGTCCGAGCTTTTTTCAACCTTTTTTACCAGGGGCCATATGCAGTAAAATACACAAACAGCCGGGCCACTCACTCGAGGTGAGTACAGAGGTGAAGTACGTATTGCCTCACCTGGTTTCTTTAAGTAAACTAAATATATTTTTGGAATTTGCTGCGGGCCACTTAACAATAGATTGCGGACCGCGGTTGGCCCGCTGGCAGCAGTTTGGACACCCCTGAACTATATGAAGGAATTCCAACCTCAGGTGGACATGTGATTGAAAAAGAGGGGAGTATTTTAGTAGGCTTTAAATAACGATATTCTTTTTTGATATTACTTCAAATATGCCAGCTCGGTTGTTTGTTTGTTTTTGAAGATTACACTGTGAAAGCTGAATCTACGTGGGTGAATTTTTTTTCATAATCAGTATGTAAAAATCCATTGGGCTACCCTGCGTTTTGAATGACTATCACCCGCGCAGTTTGGAACATCAGATATTGGTTTTTGTAAAATACTAGCTCACTGGGTTATGCAGATCTTCCAACTGTTGACGCATTTCATTATACCTGATCCAAAAATCACGTTCTTTAATACCAGCACCCGCATCATGAGAAGAGTCTTTGAGTGTTGGAAAATGAAGTTCATGGTGGCAGAGACAATGTTCCACAATTCTGATTTCTACTTGAAAGCCACGTGTTATACTTTGTCAGAATGCTTTCAGTTGTTTTCTCTGACGTGCCAGGCTTACTTCATGTTTAGAAAATATCTGCCTAATTGTCACGTCTGGATAACCACAGTCTGCCAGTGTCCTTTCAAGGGAAATGGTGGTCCCTAGTTAAATGTGATTTCATTTTATTCGTTACTACCGAGTCTCTGATTCCGAGGCCGGGCCCCCAGCAGACCAAACACGGGTTTGCGTTTTGGGGCCGAGTAATGAGCCCGCGCCGGGCGGCGGAGAACCTGCCGGCTCACCTGTGCGGACTCACGTGCGCGTCTTTTTCCCAGTGTACGAAGGCGACTACCAGCCGGAGCCCCTGACGGTGCAGGTCCAGATCCAGCTGAACCAGTGCCGCTCGGCCGCGGAGGCGCTCCGGCTGCTCGCCGCGTAGCGCGCGCATTAAAAGCTGTTCTGACGACCGCAGCCTCGCGTCTGTCTGGCCGCCGCGCGTCGGGGCAACTGGGCGCCGCGGGAGCCGGGAGGGCTGGGCGGGCGGGGCGCCTCGGCGGGCAGAGGTGCGGTGGGCAGCGCTGATCTGGGGTGGGGGGCGGAGACCCACTGCGGCCCCGGGCCCGCCCTCCAGAAGCCCCGCCTCTGGGTGGGCGTGGTCAGCGCTCGAGGGTCGCGGCCGGGCCCCGCCCACCGCCCGAGCCCAGCGAGGTGCGTGCGGATGGTGCTCGGTGTCCCGCTCCGGTCCGCGGCGCGAGCTGCTCGCCTGAACTCGTCGCCTGTGCCCGACCCGCGACACGGCTCAGGTGGGTCCACGAGGAGCGGGTCGTGCCTCGCTGCTGGGAGGGGGTGTCTCAGTGCCTAGAGGGTCGCCGCAGCTGCCGGTGTCTCTGCTCCCGCCCGAGGAGGGGTTGGGTCTGGGCGCAGCGGGGCCGTCGCCGCACTGTCCGGCGGCCGGCCGGCCTTTCACCCCACTGGTCCGTCGGGGCCCGGCGACCTCTGGCTGCTGCTCGGCTTCGGTTCGCCCCCCTGGGGCCAGAATGGCCGAGCCGGGTGTTGGGGAAGGGGCAGCCTGGGCCGCTTGCCCGGACGCCTCGACCGGCGGCGCTGTTCGCTGTGCTCCCGCCCGGGAGGGTTGTGCACCGCGGGGCTCCTGGTCCGTGCTTGGCGACCGCGCGGCCCCACAACCGCCTTGTAGAGACTGTCGAGTGGAAAGAATGAACCAGCCCTTGACCCTTCCCGTCATTGTGGCATGTCGGGGCCACTAAGCCCCGTGAGGACCCGAGGCAGCCTTTCTCCCAGAAACGATTGCAGACACTTAGGACCCAGCTGCCCACTCGGAGGGGGGTCGAGCACGCGCTGAAGCCGGTGCCGGTTACAAACCAAGCTGCGGGCGGGCGGGGGGTGGGGAGCGGAGGCTGGCACCCCAGGCACTGCGGAGCGGAATGGCTGTTGGTGCGCGCCGTGGAGGGCCGCCGCGGGGCGTGGGCGCAGTGGGAGCGGGCTGGGCCCAGGGCGATCAGGTCCCCCGCGCTGCCCACCCCGGGCCGCGGGACAGCACACGGCAAAACCACGCGGCTGGCTTTGCGGCCTTCCGCATGACTGGCACGACCACCCACCCGGGGCCCCGCACCCTCAGCCCGCGTATCTCCCACACCTGAAACCCGGCCAGCCCTAAGCTCTCCACAGCCACCACCCCAGTCCCAGCTGCGTCTTGGGTCCTGACAAGTTTTCAGCTGGTCTCCTGTTTCCATTTCTGCTCTTCCACCATCCTCCCAGCAGCAGCAAACAATGGAAGTTCTTTCACTACCGCTGCGAAATCCTCCCGTGGGTCTCGGGGCACCTGCAGTGACAGCCGAGCCCGCCCCCAGCCCCGCGCCGCGGCCCTGACGTGCCTGCCTCCTCACGCTGTCGCCGGCTTCACCTCTACCCCTTCCTTCCAGCCACACAGCACTGCTGTCCCCCAGAACTGCACGCCTTCCCTGTAGCTCTGCCCTTAACTGTGCCCTCCGCCTGGCACATTCACCCCAGATCTTCATGTGACTCGGTCCCTTACTCCATTCAGTTCTTGCTCAAATGTCCTTCATGGAGGAGGGTTTTCTAAACGGCGGAGGCTACCGGAACCTTCTCATGACGGTTCCATCACTGCTTTCCTGTCTTCTCAGCACTACCTGAAGTTCATACTGGTTTTTCTGTCCGTCACTGCTCTTGAGAGGGCTGTTGACCTGCCTGTCTTGCCTGCCAACACATCCCTAAGCAGCTAGAAGAGATGTTTGTGGTGGTGGCGGCAGGGACAACAGCATGAGGAACTGGGTGGAAGTGAAGGTTATGGGATGGAGGCCTGGCTTTGCTTCCCTTGACCTTGGGCAGGCCACTCCACTAGTCAGCATTTCTCCACCTTTGTTTGGATTGCTGGGGGACTTAGAAAACTAGAACTCTGTAAGCGGTAGGGACAGGTGAGGGGTGGCCGCAGGGGAGCCATCTCTGGTCCGAGTCTCCAGCTTTCCTACTTGCTTTCATGCTCTTTCTGTGCCTGTGGTTTTTCCCTGAAGCAGTTTGACTCCCCCAGGAAACCCAGGCCACTTCCAGGCCGATGTGAAGGGTGTAGTCTGTGGTGGCCGCCACCATCTGCTGCTGTTGAGGTGATCATTTGAGACACTCAACACAGGGCCTGCCACCCACAGACCAGACTCCAGACTTCTTTTTTTGGAGCCCTGAATATCGTTAGGTACTTAAGAATGAATTTAACCTGAAGCTAAACTAGCTCTGTGCCATTTTCATGGATGCAGATAAGGGACTTGAGTTTCCTGGGAAATGCTGAAAACGCTCGGGGCGCCTCAGTTTTAAAGTGGCTGCAAGTGCTTTTAAAGGGAAAGTTGACCCAAGAGCCCTCTGATGACGGCAGAAGGTGAGGGCTGGCACAGCAGGTGTGCTTCGTCTGTCCTCTGGGAGAGGGACTCTGGAAAGAGCCGGAGGACAAACTGAAAAGAATAAATAAAAGAAGTCCCAAAGGCCAGTAGGAACTTAGCTGCTGGCCTGTGGGATAACGTGCTCTTGGGACCAGGGAGGCGGAGGCGGGGCATGGCCCGGCCCGGGGCGGGCCCGGCTCTCACGGCTCTTTCCTCGCAGGGCCACCATGTTCCGCAGGCTGGGCTGGCTGGTCCTGTACAGTCTCGCTGTGCTGCTGCTCAGCTGCCTGCTCTTCCTGAAGAAGGAAGCCAAGCCGGCAGGGGGCTCCATGGTGCGCCAGCCCTTCTGGGCTCCCCCAGGGCCCCGCCGCAGCCAGTGTCCCCCCAACCACACGGTGGCTAATGCCTCCCTGTCCCTGCCTAGCCGTCACCGCCTCTTCTTGACCTATCGCCACTGCCGCAACTTCTCCATCTTGCTGGAGCCTTCAGGCTGTGCCAAGGACATCTTTCTGCTCCTGGCCATCAAGTCGCAGCCCGGCCACGTGGAGAGGCGTGCGGCCATCCGCAGCACATGGGGTCGGAAGGGGGACTGGGCCAGGCGCCGGCAGCTGAAGCTGGTGTTCCTCCTCGGGGTGGCAGGCCCTGCACCCCCAGCCCAGCTGCTGGCCTATGAGAGTCGGGAGTTCGATGATATTCTCCAGTGGGACTTCGCTGAGGACTTCTTCAACCTGACGCTCAAGGAGCTGCACCTGCAGCGCTGGGTGGCCGCTGCCTGTCCCCAGGCCCACTTCATGCTAAAGGGAGATGATGATGTCTTTGTCCACGTCCCCAATGTGCTGGAGTTCCTGGATGGCTGGGACCCAGCGAAAGACCTCCTGGTGGGAGACGTCATCCGCCAGGCTCTGCCTAACAGGAACACCAAGGTCAAATACTTCATCCCACCCTCCATGTACAGGGCTCGCCACTACCCGCCCTATGCTGGGGGTGGAGGGTATGTCATGTCCAGGGCCACTGTGCAGCGCCTCCAGGCAGCCGTGGAAGAGGCTGAACTCTTCCCCATCGATGACGTGTTTGTGGGTATGTGCCTGAGGAAGCTGGGGGTGAGCCCCATGCACCATGCTGGCTTCAAGACGTTCGGAATACGGCGGCCCCTGGACCCCCTGGACCCCTGCCTGTACAGAGGGCTCCTACTGGTGCACCGCCTCAGCCCCCTGGAGATGTGGACCATGTGGGCACTGGTGACAGATGAGGGGCTCAAGTGCGCGGCTGCCCCCATGTCCCAGCTCCGAGTGGGCTGAGTGAGAGGACTGAGTGTAGATTTTCCCACCGTGATGAGAAATTGAGAACCTTGAAACTTGACCCATGCTGATCACCAGGAAACGCTGACTTAGTTTTTGTAACCCCCTCCCAAACTTTTCTAACTTTGATTAAAAACACTGAAACCTGGCTAACTTGTTGAATGGGAGCCACAGCAAAGCTGCCAGAACTCCATGTGGGACTCCTACAGCCCCTTAGGGCTCTGCCAGTCTGGGGGGTGAAGGTGGGAGGCCGCATAGGGCCCCAGAAGACACACACATACATACATTTTCTTTTTTAAATGCAAAAAAAATTATTCTCCTTCAAATACAATAGAGAAACTCGAAGGAAAGAAGGACACGAGAAGCGTGTGTTGGAGTAAGTCCTGTTGACAGTACCAGGTAAACATTCTGCATTTAGTCTCTTAAGAATAATGGACTGCTGTTGGCTCCTTGGCCTGGGCAGTGGGGCCAGGTCACAGAAGGCATCAGAAACACTTAAAAAGACATCTTACAAACAGGACAGGCTCCCCCCTCTCCCCAAACTCACATCCCTATGGAGGGAGCAAACACTAAAGCCTATCTGAAAAGGTAAGGTCGGAGACTGAGTGAGTGAGGTTCAACAGCTACAGAACTTGTGGGCATGGCACAAAAGGAGCCCTCTCTCTGGCCAGGTTGGTGAGATGCTGTGGGTGGGAGGACGGGGAGCGGTGTCCGGGCTAAGAACCAGGTCTGTCCGGTACGACTGGGACCACGGGGGAGGGTCAGGCACACAGCTCCCCAAGGCACACAGCTCCCTTCTGGCCTTCACCTCTCCCTGCAGAGGAAGCTGTGCCCACCCAGGCTGGTGGGCAGACACTGGGCGGCGCGGGCCCTCAGTCCTCTCGCAGGTAGGCCTCCGGCTCCGACTCCGCCCTCTCGTCCGTGTCCTCCTGCGTCTTCTGAAGGAGCTCTGCCGTCTGTGCCTCTGTCAGCTTGGCTTCTGCTTTCTGGCAGAGCTGACGCACTTCCTGCACCTGCGATTTCACCAGCTGGATGTGGCTCCTGGCGGTGACGGAGGCCTGATCTGCTCCTGCAGGCAAACAGGGCGGGTGCAAGTGGACAAGAGGAAAGCCAGGGCTCCGTGGTCGTCACCTGAGCACCTCTTGGAGCCGCTTTCCCCGCCCTCCCCGCTGGCCTTCACTCTGCAGAGCAGATGCCTCTACCTCCACATTCAGGTCTGCATTTTACTCTCCTCAAAATCCCAGCATTTTTCTCCAGCTGTGAGCAGCTGTGATAATTTTTAAGTGCAAGTCCCACCATCTTTGTAGCTATACAGCTCTTAATACAGATGTTCTATGAATTTAATTTTTTAACTACACAAGCAATACACTTTTTTTTGGCAAATTAAGAGATCACTAATAAAATTGTCAAAAGATTTCTTTCCTCACCCTAACCAATCTTCAAATATAACCCCTGTTGGAAGTTTAAAAGGCATCTTTCTTTTAAAATGTAACCGTATACATATGGAATGCTTAGAATAATAGTTACTATAAATTTACATATTAGCACAAAAGGTATTTATTGGACATATTTGCAATTTTGTTTTTTACATGTTTTTGAGCTCTATCATTCCTTTCACCTGCTGCTAGCGTAGCTCATCATGTAGATATGCATCTTTATCCATTCATCTGTAGAACACTGGGTGGTTTTCTATCATATGCATCAATGAGACCCTTCAGCACAATGCTGAAAGGTAATGGAGAACAGCAGGCATCCATCCATCCTTTATTTCTGACTTTGACAGAGATGCTTCTCATATTACACTATGAAGTAAGATTACTTCACTTTTATCATGTTAAGAAAATCCTCTCTATTCATAGCTGTACTTAGATTTAAATCATAAATGGGTACTACATTTTACCAAAGGCTTTGGGGCATATACTGATAGGATTACATAGGTGGCTTTTCTCCTTTAATCTACTATAGATAATCTCAAGTAGTCAATTATGTTGACAGTATTTGTCCAAAGTTGAATTATTCTATTTTGGTGGTAAACGGCTACATTTGACTTACATCTGTATTATAAGAAATACTGAACTCCAGGCTTTTTTTTATTTTGATGCTGCCCTAGTCCAGTCTGGGATCCGGCCTATGCTGACTTCATACAATTACAATAGGAGGCTTGTCATCATCTTGTATGTCATGGTCCACTTTCCGTAACATAGGAATGTTTCTTGAATATATGATAAAACTCGCCCACAAAACAGCCTGGGCTTAGTGCCCACTTTGGGGCACAAATCTTTGAATACAAGTTCAACTTTTACGGTTATTGGTCTTGTTTGGATTCTTTACTTCTTGGACCAATTTGGGATTTATATACAGATCGTAATATTCTCACATAATGTAAAAAACCTTCATTATTTATAGCAGCACTTTCAGATGTTACTTTTGCTCTCTAAAAAGTCATACGTGCCGAATCTGATTTGTTCAAGGAACCAGATTTTGCCTTTTTGACTATTTCTTTTTAATCTTCTTACACCTTTTTTTTTTTTTTACACCGTCTGGATTTATTTTGCTCTTTTTCTCAGTTACTATGTTAAACGATTGTTTATTTTTAGTACTTCTTGGTACAGTGAACATTACCTGTCCTTCATAACTGCTTTTCTTTGTATTTATGACACATGCCTTTAAAAGTGTCCACTTCTCTTTAAAAGGGACTTTGTCTACAACTCCCTGGGTCTACTGTCTACTGCATTTGTTATCCTAGTTCTAAATATTTTTAAATTCCCATTTTGATTTTTAATGGGAAGGAATTTGTTGAGTCTTTGTCATCTGGCACAAAATCAATTTTTGTACATGTTGTATTTGTGTTTGAAAAATATTTTGGAGGGGGAAAAAATTTTATATTCAGTATATTTACTTGGTTAAGCTTTTAAAAATCATTGTTCCAACCTTTTATAGCTCTAATTTTTTTGGTCTTGACCACTGAGTATCTGAGATGTGTATAAAGCTCAAGTTCTTCTTGTCAAAGTTTGTAAGTTTTTGCCTTACTAGGTACACTTTTTGTGATTGATGTCTTATTGATGAATTGTTCTGTCCTTTTAATGCTTTCAGTCTTGAATCCTTTTTCTGATTCAGATATTGCTGGGCCAGCTTTTTGGGGTAGCTTTCTTGTTAATGGTTTGGTTTTTTATAATTTTCAACCTGCCTATGCCATTTTGTTTTAGGGGTGCCTCTATAAACAGTTTTAGCTAGAATTATTTTAACACAATCTAAAAGTATCATTTAATAATAGTAAATTTATTCTTATTCTAATTACTGACGTTTGAACCTATTCCTCTAATTTGCTTTATTTCTTTTAAACCTTTCCTGCCTTTCTCCCCAGCCCCCACCCATTCTTTCTGTAGTGTTTAACAATGTCTAACATTAAACCAATGTCTCTCTTCCCAAACAAGGTAAAAAAACTTTGTGTGCTTTCACTTCTTCCGCAAACTGATTTCATTATTTAAAAATCTGTTTAACACTAAAAACTTCTCACAAGTTTTACTTAATTTGGTTCATTATTCTTGTACCTCAGTTGCTTCTCATTTTTCTTCACAGAGTAGTTTTTCTAGAAAGTATATGTGTTTGGTAAACTTTGAGTCATTATATGTCTGAAAATATCCTTCATTCTCACACTTTAATGATGTCTGACTAGACATAAAATTCTAGGTTAAGATTTGTCACCTTGTACCTGGGTTTTGCCAATAAGATTAACATCTGATTACACTTCCTCTGTAGGTGTATCTTTGCTTATAGTTTTTCAGATTTTTCTGTGTATATTTTACACTCTGAATCTTTTTTGCCATGTGATTTTTTTTTTTTAATTCTGTTGAGAACCTTTGTGAGCCCTTTCAATCAGTTCTGGGAAGTGTCTATTTTTGTAGATAATGCCTGCACCTGCTCTAGAGCTAAGCCTGCCTAGGTGAGTGTGAAGGCTGCCTGGGGACGTTCCTCCTGCAGTAGCTTAGCCATCTCCCCTTCACTGCACCTGGAACTCTGCTCCCAGCTCAGCTGTGCCATGCCCCTAATGCTATTTTCACACTTCTTTTGTTTCACTCTTCATTCCAGTCCTGTTTTCAGATCTTCTGATTCCTTAGGTTTTAGTTAACTAAGAATTTTTGTTTTTAGTAAAAAAAAAAAAAAAAAAAAAAAAGTGTTTTTTGTAGCCTTGTTAAGATTTGGTGTTAGAGTCCCAAGTCTGATATCATGAAATCAGAAAACAAAAGTATTTTAACAGACCAGTTTCTTAGTAGAGCTGGTCTTAGGCTATAATTTCTGAGTGACCTTGTTTGGGACCAATCAGGTAAGATGTTAAACTAGGGTTTCCCTCAAACTACACTTAATTAAGAAACCATTTTGCTCAAGCCCACTGGATGGATAGTGATGTTCAAAAATCATCCTGGTGCACGAATAAACTACTTGCTGTGCTGGAGCACCCAGGTACATAGGCTGCAGTGGGTCTACCAGGAGCAAAGGTGTTAGAATTTTTCTACCTGACTAAATCCTAGTTTGCCTGTTTACCTCTTGTACCACAGCATCCTGGGTGAATTACTTAGCCCCTTTGTCCCCCAGTTTCTTCACCTGTAAAGTGAGAATAATAATAGGTCCTACTTTAAGGGAGCTGGGGGGGATTAAAAGTGCCTATAAAATGCTTACCACAAAGCCTGAAATAGACAAATACTAGTTATTCAAAAACTATCTGGGTTATTAAAAAAAAAAAACACAAAAAACAAAAACGTTAAAAACTATTTGGAGGCAATCAAATTTACCAAATGGCTGCAGTTTTATTATTTCTAATTTTGTAGATATTGACAACCTGGCTTCTAGTGGTCTGGCCTACAGGGGCTTTAATTTTTTTTATTGTGCAAGTAAAATGCTGGTTAATATATTGCCAAAGGGGACCTATTCTCACCAAGTTAGAGCCACACTGGGCTTTAGACCATGAATCCAAATCCCTCCTTTTACTGCCAGGTCAAAAGTCAAGCTGCACCTCCACAGTGAAAACTTGAACCTACCAGTGTGGTACGCAGCTTCCGCTGCCATCTCTGAAAGACTAACTGCAGTCATCCACGTGGTTTCCAACTTCAAGTACTCTTGTTGTTTTGAAGTCATCTGTAAATGAAAGAAAATGCTTCAGACAACTTGAAGGGGTTAAGCACATTTAAATGGACTGATTCAAAATGGGAGATTTAGAGAACAGTTACTAGGTAGACACCTTAATTCAGTACTTTAGAAACCACAGTGAGGTAGAAGCACTAATACAGAAATGCCTAGGGGGTGCAGTGCTCATAACACCCAGGTCACTGGTTAGATCCCCACATGGGCCAGTGAGCTGTGCCTTCCACAACTAGATTGAAAATGACTTGACTTGGAGCTGATGGGTCCTGGAAAAACACACTGTCCCCCAATATTCCCCAATAAAAATAAAAAAAGGAAGAAATGCCTAGTAACCTTTGCTTACCTCAACTCTGGCTCCTATGATCACCTGCCACACTTCATCTTCCTCCTGTGAATTCATTTTCCCAAGTAAACTTGTATATTGTCGGTACAGAGAAATTAAGGTATAAACAGCCTACAAATACAGAATAAACAAGTCTGAGTAAAATAAGCGAGGCATATTGTGTAGGAATAGTGAGACTTACACCTCAAGGAGATGAGGTCCCATCACAGCAGACGCTTCAGTCCTTCTGCCTGACAATGCACTACTGTATGGGCTTTACGCCAGGACAGTATCTCCACTTAACAACTTCTGTGGTGTTGAAAGCTCATTAGCAATTCAGACAGAGAATACAATGCCAAAGGGGGATTCGAAGGCTGAGGAAAAAACTGCTGGAAAATAAAGGTAAAATAAACATATACACGAGACTTTTAAATGGTTTTGATTCTCCATCTACTCTATTAGCTCAGATCAGTAGTTTTCAAACTGTCCTCGCAGAGAACCGCTGGTGCTGCCGGAGGTACGCTGGACCTTCTGCCCCAAACTGAACCAGGTCAGCTGGTTCCCCTGTCTTATAATCTGAGCTGCTATATTTAAGATTTTTCTTTTAAAAAGGGTTCCTGGAAAAAGTCTAAAAACCAGTGATTTAGATCAGGGCTCAGCCAACGATTTTTGGTAAAGGGCCAGAAAGTAAATATTTTTGGTTTTGTGGGGCCCTGTAGTCTTTGCTGCAAGTTTTCAGCTCACGAAAGCAGTCCCAGGTGATACATAAATAAGTGAGCGGTAAAGCCTGGACTTGGTCTGTGGGCCGTAGTTGGCCTGCCACTGGTCTAGATGATCAAGACTTCACAGGAGGACGCTTACCTTAGTGTATTCAGTGATTGCTTCAATCAGTGCGTATGTGGTCTGAGAGAGGAAGGTAGAGGTGCTGTCTGTTACCAGAGACACAGCCCTCCTCATTAGTGCATCGTTGCTAAGAGAATGAGGCTCCGATTTCTGAAAGACAAACATTTTCACTCTATGTCTGAAGTGAAGCCTGGGCTGAGAACGTCCTCACAGACAGCTAAGTGGAAACGTGACCCTCGTGCCACCAATGCATGAAGTTTTGGGGCCAGCTGTTTCTTTCTAAGCTTTACTTTGGCTGCTTAAGACAATAAATGGAAATAATTCCAGAGTATGCTTTTTACCTACTTTTATTCTTTAGTCTCTGCTCCAAAAAGTAAAGTATTTCTTTATATAAAAGACAAGTAATTATAACCAATTTCATGAAGTTATGATTCATTCATTACCACAGTGCTAGATGCTTGGGATATAAAGATAAGATATATTCTCTGCCCTCAAAGATTCCAGATGGGGAGGGGAGAGGACTTGGAAAATGAATGCAATTAAGCATCATGGGCGCTGTGGCAGCAGTCTGTACGGGCTACAATGGGGCCCACATAGGGAGCCGTCACTTCTGTGTTGAATGAGAACAGTTTAGAAAAGGCATCACAGAGCTGAGGATTATGCTGAGTCTAGTTCCACACAGCAACCTTTAAAAAGTTATGTCAACAGATGACACGATACTACCCTAAAGACCCTAAAGATGCCACCAAACAAACTAACAGAACTAATAAATTACTTCAGTAAAGTTGCAAGATACAGAATCAATATAAAGTAATCTGTTGCGTTTGTATACATCAATAATGAATGATCAGAAGAAGAAATTAAGAAAACAATCCCATTTATAATTGCATCAAAAAGTATGAGATACCTAGGATTTCAAATACCTTAACCAAAGAGGTGAAAGACCTGTACTCTGAAAACTTTAATAAATCAGACACTGAAAAAAGAAAATGAACAAGATACAAATAAATGAAAGGACATACCTTGCTCCTGGATTGGTAGGATTAATATTGTTAAAATGTCCTTACTACCTAAAGTAATATACAGATTCAATGTAATCCTTATTAAAGTACCAATGGCATTCTTGGAATTAGAACAACTAATCCTAAAATTATAGGAAACCACAAAAGACCCTGAATAGCCAAAGAAATCTTGAGAAAGAGCAAAGTGGGAGCTATCACACTCCCCAGTATCAAACTATCCTCTAAAGCTACAATCATCAAAAGAGTATGGTACTGGCATAAAAACAGACATACATCTGTAGAATAGAACACAGACAGAGCGCAGAAATAAATCCTCGCTTATATGGTCAACTAAACTATGACAAAGGAGGTAGGAATAAAGACAGTCTCTTCAGTAAGTGGTGTTGGCAAAACTGGACAGACACATGCAAAAAAAGAAAAGAAAAAAGAAATTGGACCACTTACACCATTACAGAAATAAACTCAAAATGGATTCAAGTCTTAAATGTTAGATCTGAAACCATAAAACTCCTACAAGAAAACATAGGCAGTAAACTCTGACACTGGTATTAGCAATATCATTTTGGATATATCTCCTTGAGCAAGGGAAACAAAAGAAAAAAATAAACAAATGGGATTACATCAAACTAAAAAGTTTTTGCACAGCAAAGGAAAACAACAAAATGAAAAGACAGCCTATTGAATGGGAGAAGAATAAACAAAACAGAAACAGACCCACAGATACAGAGAACAAGCCAAATGAGGGTGAATGGGGAGGGATGGGACTAAAAAACCACTAACTGCTGAGGGGCACAGAGCCAGTGAGATGCTTCTATTTTCTAAAACATGAGTTTAACAAAATTACTTCTATTACTGAAATTGATACTGCTTATGCAGAATCCACAAATTATTATTTGATAAGACTTAAAATATTATTTTACCATATTTGAGAGAACCAGGATAGAAAATTTTTTTTCATTGAATGAATGTTTTTGATTTCTTTAAAATGTTTCTATTTTCTATTTTTAAATCTTCAGGAATACAATCCTGTCAATTAAACATATACACTTCTTTTCATTAACTGAAGAAATATCTAGATGGCATTTTTCAAGTAAGCTGCTAAAAAACTCTCTAGAATGAATGTACTTCTTCAAGTCTGACACAACACAATTGTCTCAGATACATGCAATGAATATAGATTGCTGTTCTTTGAAAATTTCTATTTTTTGAATGAAAAAAATAAAAAGTTATGTCTGATCATAATAATCTTATATTAAAGTCCTTTGTGGTTTTTCAGAATAAATTCCAAAGCTTTACAATGGCCCACAAAGTACAAAACACACAATTTGATCGTCAGCTAACCCTCTGGCCTCATCTATTACTTTCTCTTCCTCATTCCGCTCCGGCAACACTCCCCTCCTTTCGATTCATCACACCCATCACGCACACTATGTCTAGATCTTTGCACTCAAAGAGTTCCTTCTGCCTGGCAAGCTCTTCCCCAGGATATGACCATGGCTCCCTCTCTCAGATCATTCTGATCTCCTTAAATACCACTTTTTCAGTAGCCCTCCCAGACCACCCTGTCTAACCCAAACAATGCCCTCCCAGCACTTTCTATTCCCTTCCCTTATTTGTTTTCTGCTTAGCACTTGTCATCGCCTGGCATTTTATATTTGTTGATTTTCTCCCCTTTCCTCTCTCCAGAATGTAAGCTCAATGAGGGCAGAAACTTTGTTTTGCTCTTACATTCTCAGTGTATGGCACACAAAAAACGGTCAATAAATTTTTGTTGAATGAAAGACTATTTTGTTGATAACTCTCTTCTTCTTCTCTCTTCCCTCTTTATACAATTTGACCAACTTGACATACTGTTCCTACCAAAAGAGGCAATCAAAATGGGAACATTAATATATTTGCTCAGCTCTGGAAAGGAGATGCTAGTACAGCAGAAAGTGTACCATCGTGTGGGAGGGAGTGGAAAGCACTGGGTAAAACTATAAGAGCTTGTCTGATGCTTCTTCTCCAACTGAGAGTCAAAGAGGACACAGTCCACTAAGGAAACACTGAGTGACACGACAGTACTTTACCTGTGCAATAGGAACCGCACACAGGGTTACTCCAAATCCAAATGCCACAGCTTTGTGCCATGGTCTTATCAGTTCTGAGAAACAGTGCTTCTTAAAGTTAGCCACGGGAGGAACACACTGTCTGTACCTAGAAATAAAGTCAAATTTAATAAGGCACAACCACCAACCTGTGAAAGCCTCTTAAACTCATTTGCGGGGGTTGGAAACTCAAACGGGGCCACAAAGGAACCTAAATGAAGGTGCAGGGTGGGCGTTCCCGACAGGGCTCAGTGGGGAGCGTGGGGGGCTGGAAAGCCCTGGTCTCGCTAAAGAGGCAACCGCTCCTTAGCTCCCGCGGACCACTGCCGCGCGGGAATGTGGGCCGAAAAGTTTTGGAGTTTGGCAGGTACCAAGTGTGGACGTTTAAGAGGTGGTCTCAAAGCTATTTAAAAACCTCATGCCAAAATGAACGCTTCTGCAGGCAGGATTTAGCTCTGGGCTCTGGCGAGGTGTCTCAGACACTCCCCGCCAGACAACACGTGGAAGCCGCAGGTGCCGCGAGAGGAATGACAAGTTCCCGGGGCCCTTCTGCCCTCAGGGAAAACTTCCTCTAATAACCCGTCACCAGCCGGGGCCTCTCCTCCCATTCTCTCTTCCCCAGGACTTCGATGGGCCAACGGGAGCTCGTGGGCAGGCCGATCCGCCCCAAGAAGACTGCTGGAGGTTGGGGAGACTCGCTTCCAACAGGTGGAATAACGGAAAAGCCGTCAATGAGGACTGAACCCCGGGCCTAGCGGAGGGGGCGGAGGCCTCCCCTCCGGGCACACAAGTGACGTCCTCAGTCCTCTGAGAGGGGCGGGACGCCGCCGCCCGCAAGACCGAGAGAAGCGCGCGCCAGCAAGGCCGGCGCTGCAGTCCCAGCCACGGAATTATCTGCGTCGCCTCCCTGGCTCCCGTACGGCCCTCCTACACGACAGCAGCGGTACCTGAAGAACGAGGTTACGCCCCGCGACAGCCAACTCCTCAGAGCCGCCATCCCGCGGCGGGCAGACGCCAGACGTACACGCCGGAAGTGACGTCGCTTCGTGAGCGGAGGGCGGGGCGCAGCCTCAATTTGGGTGGGCATGGCCCCATGGCCACGCCCCTGCCCGAGGGAGCAGTCCGGATTGGACGCGCGGGGGTTGAGGGGCGGGGCTTAGGGTAACGCCTGTAACGGTCGCTCCGGGTACCCAACCGCCGGAGCTTCCGCGGGGGGCGGGGCGGGCCCTGGGACTTGGGCGCCCAGCGGGCGGTGAGAAGTCCGCCGTCGTGAGGGGTGGTTGGACTTGGGCCCGGGTCTGGGCCGCGCCTGGAGAGGTTACCCTGGCCCCGGCCGGAGGAGGACTGGAGGGGCGGGGAGCGGGCCGGCGGCGCTGTCACTTCAGCACCAGGAAGTAGGTGGTCCAGCCGGCCAGCAGCAGCGCCCCGATGAGCACCGTGTAGCTAAGGAGCACGAAGGCCAGCAGCTCCCGCAGCAGCTGCAGCACGTGGATGGTGGACGAGGCCGGCATCGCCCTGCGCGGGAGGCCCGAGGACCTGCGGGGCGGGGGCACGCGGGAGACGCTGAGTACGACAAGAGGAAGGTTGCTGCCCGAGCCTGACCTCCATAGGACACTGGGCAGGCGCTGTGAGCCAGGCACTGTTCTAGGCTGTGTGGATACAGGCCGGGGGCCCGGCCCTCTAAAAAGTAAACACTTTCCTAAGGTTAAGGAAGCCCAAAGCGCTGATTTTCTCCCTAACAACCATTCGATGCTCTCTTTGCATTTACACTACAAAATTATTTTAAACCAAAGGTTCCCCTCATTCTTGGGCTACTGATCTGGATCTGGGCTCAACGGAGAGAGAAGCCAGGCTGTTCCCAGCACCTGCTGCTGCACTAGTCTTCATGGCAGGCCCTCTCCTCCCGTCCACCTCCTGCATTTTTAATGCTGTGAGTGCTGCTAATGGGCTGGCTGGTGGAGTAAAGCTTTCTTTCCCCATCACTAAAGATGCAGCCCCAGCTGTCCGCAGCTTGGAAGGGGAAGTGAAGAGACCCACTTGGGTAAGGGAAAGGCAGCAGCCCTCACTGCAGCCCCTCTGTAATTCCCTTGGCCCCGAGGCTTGTTAACACGCAGTTTAAGGGTCTTTGCTTTGTGGTCCAGCACGCTTGCCCTTTTGGCCAACCAGGATTGCGGGAGTACCAAGAGGTGGGTATCAATTTGATTCTGGGCTTATCTCCTTCCCCATTGTTCTCCTGTCCATCTGCTCAAGCCCTGCAGCTCTCCCACCACAGATAGAATCAGATGGTAACAATCACAAACCAGCTCTTTACCTCCACTACTGTCCTGCCCAAGAACTGCCCCCAGTGCCAGCCACTAGCTTCCTTCTCCCCATTTCACTCACTCAGCAAAGTTTGCACTACTCCTCCACCGCGGCACCTCTGAGCTTCGTCTCCGGTCTGGTGTCCGGTCTGGTGTCTGGAGGTAGCTTGCATGCACTCACTCCAGCGATCTCTGCAGAGCTGAGGGATTCTCAGGCAGCAGCTGCACTCACCAACTAGGTGTGGTCTAGAGACCAATCACAATCTCCACGTGGTCCCTGGCTCTCAGGGAGCTGCGCACAGGCGATCCCAGGCCGGGCGGAGCACTGGCAATTCTGCCTGCCCTCTGCCTGTGTCACCACCACAGCCCACAGAGCTCTGGGTTGCTTGCAAAGCTCCTGCTGTAGATGGGCTGAGCAAGCGGTACACTAGGGGGTGTTTCATGCCCCGTCATGTCTGCTTCTCTAAACACTCCTAACAAACTCGCACTGAGAGCAGCCCTGTCCTACTCTGAGACTAGAAGAACCACTGTACAAATGACATTCACTTATGACTGCCCAACTAAAGCAAACGCTGTTGTCTCAAAAACACATGCCAGTGTGAGCATGCATGTGTGTAAGGGCCAGGAGCTTAGAGAACCACAGACTCCAGAGTGCATGATTCTAATTCACAGACTTGAGCAGTTTAGAGACTCATCACCAGTCACCTTCCCAGCATTCCCACTTCCAATTTCAAGTCCTCCAACTGAGAGGCAAAAAGAGCCAGTCGTGATTGCAGCAAGTAAAGGACAAATCCAGAGGTAACAGTGAAAGAAAATAAACTTTATGCTGCTTCTGAGTATTTTGCTTTTGGTAGTAGTTTGTAGTTAAAGACTGGTTTTTTTTGACCTTGATAAAAGCAGGCAGTGTGGACACCAACCCTTTTATCAACATCATCATCCAGAAGCAAATGGCTCTTTAATTTGATCAGGAGCTCTTATTATCAAATCATTGCCCCGGCCGCAGCCTGGCTGAAAACCAGAGCAGACCATTATCAAGCTGCTCAGGAAGTCAGTTGAGTAGTAATTGTTCCCCCAGAGAATTGGTCATCTGAAGGGCTTGTGTCCTGCGTAGTCACAGAAAAGAAAGTGTGGCCGAGATTATACCCTCATCCCACACCAAAGTAACACGAAAAAACAGAGGCCTGATTGCGTTCCCCATTTACCTCTCCTATCCTTCAAATGGGTATCTCAGGGCAGTTATATGTTCTAGCCTTTGCAGCCTCCAGTCAGTCACCACCCAATTTTGGATATTTTACAGCAATAGAGTAACTGAAACTAAGAAATATTATATGGCTTGAAGTTCATATGCATTCATTTAAGAATAAAAGAATCTGAGAAATTTTACGTTACTGCCTTTTTCTTTGATCGTTGGATGACAAAAAGGCATCCTCTATTTTCGATAGTATGTCATCACTAAACCATATGAGAATATAATATATCAGGCTCTAGAGTATAATTCACAGTCTGTTCATAGTTCACAGTCCATGTAATGTCTGCATTTCTGTCTCGCTATCTCTATCACAGCCTCTCTTCCTGTCTGTAGATACCCAGTTCATTTTGGTATTTTTTTTTTAAAGTATTTCTTCTTGGATTCAACTTTGCTGAATATAAATACTTCCTCGTGGTGACAGGCCAGTCTTTAACGTACAACTGAGAGCAAGTGACAACCCAGCATGTCATGATCAATCATAATTCATTTCCAGTGAGGGCAGAGCTAGAATGCACTCACATGGAGACCTTCCCTTCCCAGTTCTTTCCAAGAATTAAACGTGCTGTTTTCAATCCGCCTCCTTTTAACCATTACTGTGTTGCTGCACAGTTAAACCACAGTTCGAATATTTATTTCTCTGTTGGCTAAAATTCCAAAGTGTGCAGACACAGAACAGTGCCTATGTAGACTTCTTTATCTACGTAGACTCCCTTTCCAAGGGGACTGCTGGTGTAGCAGGACTGTCTACCCAACTAGACAAAAGTCCAGACATGATGTAAACAATCTCCCCTCTCCAGGAATAAATGTACCATTCACATACCCTTTCTTAGTAAGGGCACACTCCTTTGAGACAAAGACTGCCTCAAGTATTAAATGAACTGACACAAAGGCGTATAATATATAATTATCCACCACTTTCTGTTTGCATACAAATGAAGCAATTGATGTTTTTATGTCTTCTGCGAAATGCATTTTTCACAGCTGACCTAGCTATGCTCTGAGCAAGCAAGTATAGAGTGAACGTAGACACATGAGACACAACTGAGTATCTGTTCATAGGACAAAAACCCCAGCCAAGGCGACTTGACTAGACTTGAATTGAATCCCATGAGCCAAAAACACTGAGGGACAAGGTGCATTTCATTCTCTAAGGCGGCTAAAGCTGACAACTGCTGGGGCTGGAAGGTATAAACTAATCTCCCTGGGATAACGAGGATCTGAAAAAGGATTTTCTACAACAGGAATGGTTTTTGTTAAGACCATTTCCAAACACTGAATGTCAAGGCCAAATTAAATCCATAAGCAAATCTTTTAAATATTACTTCTTCTATCCTCATTCTTAAATTGAAGACTTTTTTTTTTTAAATACAGAATTTCTCTTTCACTTCATAACATGCGGTGTGCCTACCAGAATTCCATTAATGAAAAGAGGTGAGGAAAAACATGTATGCTGACTTTGGTCCCCCAGCAAAGAGGGGGACCAGCTAATTTTGCTGAAGACTTGGGCAAGGGCTGTGAAGCCATCAATTTGGTCCCTTTCTTGGTCTTAACTCCTCTAGACGCTGGGATAGAGCAGGCGGAAGATTTGTAACTACCCCCCAGCCCTCCCCGCCCACAGCCTAGCAGTCTCCTGCAGGTAGAGTCATAGCTGTGGCCACTGGGTTCCAAGATCACTGACAAACTGCGCCAGAGGAGCCAAGGTCACCAGCCTAGGGGCTGAAACAGAGCCCAGTATTTTCAAGCAAAACAAACACACGTAGCTGAATACGGAGTGGCCACAGACTGCTAGAGAAGTACACGTGATGGTTACCAGGGAGACGGAGTTGCAGGATGCTGAAGAAGCAAAGTTGCCACTGCTCACAGTGGGACCAGCTGGATTGGGCCCACGACGGGCAGGGAAGGAAGCTGAAACCTCCGTGGAGGCATCCACCATTGAAATGTCTTGGAGGTAATAATAACACGTGCACTAAGAAAGTGTCTTTGAATGGTGAAATTCTCAGGAAGCTGCTCCCCAATTATTATCTTCCTCTGTCTAAAAAAGCCCTGGATAAGTAGGAGACCCACATAGATTTAGTTGATCGGACAGATCATAAACTTTGTTTTGGGGGCAAGAAGCAGAGACCTCTTGCTTTACAGAAGCAGAGACATCAAAAGCAGACGGAATCAAAACTTGCCTGAATGATCAGGTAAGACAGAGATGGGAGACACTGAGTATAATGAGCCGTACTCTGCAGGAAACAGAAATGTCAAGTCCATGATCATATTAGCTGTAGCCCCGAGACCTGCCCACGCCCTGGCTGGGCATGGTGCACCTTCAAGAAATTCAGCTCTACTGATTAGGGGCCGGACTTGCCACTTTCATTTTCATGTGTACCTGCTTGGTCCCTGCTTTCTTTCTTTAAGAACTGGCTCCATTAGTGCAGCTGTGCATTAATCCATCCCCACCATCCTTACAGTATTGCCAGAGATCGCTAATGAAAATCCTGAGCTTAGAACATTAAAAACTGGTGTTTCTTTACCCAGGTTGATTCTTTCCAATTGTTCTTTCTTCAAGAAATTCGGAACACAAAAGAGAAGCAGAAAAAAACAGCATAATTTCAGAAGCTGACCCCAAAGTCAATTCTGTATTCCTATGTTATTATTCCTCTATGGGGTTGCACGTCCTTCCAGCAGCTTCTTCAAAGGGGCAGTTTATTCTGCAGTCCGCTTGTTAAGTCCATGTTGAACGCCCTAAAAAGGTTTTTCCATCAGAGACTCTAGCCAGCTGGCCCCGTTCATCAGTTTAGTGGTGGCAATCACATATTCTGTACCTCCATCTTCCAACTGGGAGAGAAAGCGCAGGGCGGCAATTTCAGCAAAGGTTACACCACCAAGGAAAAATATCAGGGTGACTCGGTTTTCTCCCGGTTGACCTAAAATGCAAACATTTCAGAATTAAGAATTACTTAGTACTGGAGCTTCTCTTTCCACCCCTAAAAAAAAACTGCATCATTCATAAGAAAAAATCAAATCAAATGTGTCTTGGTCAGACAGTTCATTTGAAACTCAGGAACACGATTTTTCTTTTAAAAAATTTTTGTCATTGTTGTTTCTTTCTTTCTACTCCCCCACCCCCAACACGATTTTGATCTCAAATGTTATTTCTAACTACTGAGATCCTCAGCTCAGAGGCTGAAAGCTGCTACCCCTGAGGGAATAAAGGGTTCTAACGCTTACAATATACATTAGCAACTAACAAAAGAGGTATACTGGACCCTGCCTCCTAATACTTTACAAATGTATCCTACAAAGCCACTGCATAATACATGACAATCACGCTAACAGCACACAGATATCTCTGGTTCCTGGATGTAGACTCACGTTTCTTTTGCAGTCCCGTGGGCAATGGCTGCCGTTCTTCAAAGTGGGGCCCTGGGAGCATGCGAAGAACTTCTTCAATACTCCGCCAGCCAGGCCGGGAAAGGAGCTGGGCCAGCCTCACGCTGAGAGGGGCGTAGCCACTGTACACATAGGATATGTCCGTGGGATTCTGTTAAATAATTAAAGGGGGAACAAAACCTATAGGAACAGAGACTCAGAGCCACCTAACGGTGGCCTTTTGGGCAATCCAAAATATTTGATTTGTCTTTGAAGGCAGAGACATAAACAACATTCCCCCCAGTACATTCTACCTGGGCTCTGTTCTGAGCAGCCAGGGGTTCACTTCCCCCCACCCCAAAATCAACTTTTATTTCATCTTTAAAATATCCCAAATATCACCGGACATCTTGGCGTTTCTGTAGCTGGACAACTTAGATCTTATTCATCAGCCTGTTGAACTGTTCCCTTTTCAGAAACATAGATAGCATCCAAAATGTTCTGCTATCCTTGTTTTTAACTGTTATGGCTTGCTGAGTCAAAGCAGCTGAATTTGATACAAGTTCAATATCATTTCCTTCAAGAATTAACTCATCTTTCTGGGCTTGAGATACTGAACGAGCAATACCTGACCTCATCTGAACCCTGCGGATGTATTTTTCACCCCAAAAGTTTTGGATTTCCACAAGAGAACCATTCTCCTGAGAAAGGACGTTGGTGGGGACGTGAGCACACACACAGAAGCCAGCACACGGTAGCAGCCTTGACCACGCGCTGTGCAGGACTACGGGAGCCAGTTCCTGTTTCCCCACCATCTGTCAGCCCGGAGCCTCTTCTTCTTTCCAAGGAGACTTAGCTCTACGTTGATGTGACTGAAGCCCCTCCACGGGGTGCCTCTGGGGCCTTCCCAGGAACTGTGGCCCCTTTAGAGCCATGTCTGCAGTTGCTGGAATGGGCACCGTCTGATGCTAAGAATGGGCTTCTTCCTGTGCCGCTGGCTTTCTGCGGTGATGGCTTCAGATTCCCAGGGCCCACTGATTACTGACACATCCTCACCTTGCAGTGGATACGGTGCACTTTTCTCACTAGCATCTTGAAAGGCCACTCAAAGCATCTCTGGGTACTGAAGGTGAAAAATTGTTACTTGGTTTGGCAAGACACTTCTTGTTGCATAACCTGGTGCTCTCTGGCTGAGTAAGATGAGCACAACCTTTGAACCCGGCAATTGTCCCGTTAGGCATTTATGCTACAGAGGGGCTGGCACACCAGAGGAGAGCATCGTATGTACCAGCTAGACCGAAAACAGCCTGAACTTCTAGCAACAGAGATGTGTTAAATCATAAAATAAGGCAGATCTATAAAACCATTCTGCAGCAATTTTAAGGAAGGGTTTTTTAGAACACAAAAGTTGTCTTTAAATATTTCTTTGGGGGAGGGGACGCCACATTCCTCAATTAAGAGAAATATTTTTTACAGCGGTCTTTTGTTTTTTACACTTACGCCCTGAATTCATAGGGGAAGGGCTCCAGCAGCCCAGGCTCCTTCCCATTGGTTCTCACGTGTGCTTCTCTGGGTCGGGCAGGCTGGCGTTTCAGTTGAAACCAGGCACCTTTCTCTTTGGCTTCCTTCTTTTTCTGATCACTTCCCTTCACCCGTTTCAGGAAGCAATCTCGGCTCTTGGAGTGCTTCATATGCTTAATACGAACATCAATTCTCTTGGCAAGAATCCTGCCCTTGTTTGTTTACAACAATGCCAGCCGCATGATGAGTAACACTGTAGACTCATTTTGCCATGGTAACATTTGTGGGGCTCTCCTTTTTGAACGGTGCCCATCCCCTTGATGTCTACAATATCACCTTCCTTGTAGATTCGCATGTATGTGGCCAAAGGAACAACTCCATGTTTTCTAAAAGGCCTGGAGAACATATAGCGGTGCCTCTCCTCTTTCCCTTTGTGTTGGTCATTTTGATGAATTACTGGAAGATGACGGTCCCGGCAGAAAAGGAGCAGGAAGGGTCTTTAAGAGAAGGTGTTAAGTGGTGGGTGGGGTGGGGACAGCAGGTTAGAACAGTGACGAGAGCTGAACTAATGTGTCATTTACATTGTACAACAGAGAAATTAAGAGTATCTATATTCTAATTGGGGAAAAATAATCCAATTTTGCCATTGATAGAGGAGACTGTTTAATTATTAGCTTTTGTTGCAAGAAGCAGCTTCATAAAGTCCCTTATGAAAAACTGAAAAAGACATTTAGAAAGACTGGAATAATAAACAGTAACTGTAAAGTGAGGTGCACCCTACTTTGGAGACCAATGGTATAGAATATGCACCATTTATGTAAAAGTTTGTATATACATAGATTCTTTCTGGAAGGATAGGTAAAAAAAAAGGGTTACAGCGATCAACTCTGAGGGACACGGGTTAGCTATGGAAGGAACCTAACTTTCACTGTTTGCCTTACTTTTGCACAGGCTGACTCTTCTACCCCATGTGCTGGGTGTCTTCCAGGTCCTCTGTGCCCTTCTGCAGCCACTCTGAGCCCAGGAGGCGGACTTGTCGGCCCCAGACCAGCTGCTCCCAAGCCCTGTTTAGATTTGGCCAATGGGAGGCACCAGACGGAAATGGGGGTGGGCAGCAGCGTGAGGTCAGGGTTTTCTTGCCCTGGTTTCCTCTCTGTGACACTGCTGGACGCTGGCTGTGTCCCTCATCCCTTGTCTTGTCAGACGGCCTCTCCGCACAGTTCTTTCCTCCAGGTCCGGAACAGGTTTCTGGCACAGCTCCCCCTCCTTGCCCTTAGGCCTCATCTGCTAAGGGCTCCCCAGTGCACGGCCTCTCACTGGTCCAGCCACCCCCATCTTTATGAAACTCTTCTCAAATTACACAGGGTGAAAGCACCGTTTCCTGCTGGGATTCTGATACAACACACACGTGCATTTTTCAAAAACGTTAGAGGATCGGTTTTAGAAAGCGAGGTGGATGTGTAGATATTGTCATATGTTGTCATAGCAAACTGTTACCCAGTAACTAAACTGAGTTGAAGTGAGGAGTGTGTCTTACTTGTTCATTTACATCATCCATCCAGAGGCGTAACGTTTTCCGGATCGTTGGATAATTATTTCTGCCCCCCGTCTGTGGTTTCAGCAGGCCGGCCTTCTCCAGGTTGTGCAAGGTCAATATGTGCTCATAGCCATATGTCTGCAAGAGAAGTCGTGTGGCCTGGATGTCAGATCAGGAGAAGGGTTACTGCTCTGTGCCTCAGTTTTGTCATCCATAAAATGGGAATGACTCACAGGGCTATGGTGAGGATTAGACAAACGAATACACATAAAGCTCTTGCAATAGAAGCTGGCGCCTAGTAAATGCTCAATAAACATTAACTATTGTTGCTATTGTGTAACCACAGTATACCATGATCAACTCCAAGGACAATCCCTCTAGGAATTAAAAAATTTAAAAGACAGTAGAAACGATACACTAAAATAGCAGAGTTGGGAAGTAGTTTTTTAAAAGATGTTTTTCTTCTTTGGCAAATCAGTAATTTAAAAATATACCGATCTGGGGAACATTTGAGATCTTGCTTCCTCGGGTACATCATTAATTTGGCTCAAAGAAACTCTTATGCAAATTCAAAAAAAAAGAAAAGAAAATACTGACCTGGAGAATTTCTCTTTTGTAATAATCCAAAACTTTTTGCTTGAGTCCACTATTGCACACAGATTGGAGGCAAATGAGTCTTAGCACCTTGATCAGCGGATGCTTCTGGGCAATACAATCCTCAATGTAACTGTTGACCTGGAAACAAAGGACAGACGCATAACAGCATCTGCTTTGGGACCTGAGGACTAGATAGAGTCAGAGCCAAATAAAGGAGCTGTGTAGGAAACAGCTTGTTCCTTTTTCACATTCCCTAAGCCCCCTCCAGCCCCTGCCACGCACACCCCCGGCCATCTCACAAACACACCAGCCACTGGGAACGAGAGGGGGGCGAGGACCCTCGGCAATCCAGATGCCCATCTGGGCTCAATCTGTCTCTGGGGACAACCTCCCGAGAAGCATGTGACACCTAGTCTAGCTCAGTGAAGCAGCAACGGGTTAGTCACAGGAAGTTTTTTAGAAGACGGAAATTTTCATACAGTAAATAATTTTAAGTGTATTAATAGAGGTGGACATGTAAAGGAATTATATGACCAGTTCTCCCCAAAAGCAAATATCCTGATTTATCTCTTAACAGCCCTTAAAGCTCTTTGATTTCAGGGGCCGGGTCTCACCTCTCTGTGCATTGTAGAAAGTGCCCCCCACAGAGTAATGTAAAATATCTGTTACTTGATATAATTTATATTTTCACATTTTGCATTTGCTCTTAAAAATATTTAACCAAGACACTGGAGTCGAAGCCATTGCTTTCCTAGCCATAATCTTATGTGTGATAAATTATCAGTCATTTGTTAGAAGAGTTTTATTGTTCACGTACCTTATCAGTGTCTATTCCGGACATAAACTCCTGCTCCACTGTTAATTTATCAAAGAAGTCTTCAGAAGCTAAAATGTAATTAGGACAGTTGCAACTAAGAAATTAAATAAACGATCATTTATTTGAGCAGTGTGCTTTTATACACAGAGCACGATTAAGAAACGAGACATGCCCAAAAGCAAACAAGCAAAGGCTGGAATAGTCACCTGACAAGAATCTTTCAAAAGCATGGAAACCCTACAACCCTGGACTCCTAAGTTACATCTAGATATAGTTGACCCCTGTATCCCTTCACTGTCCTTAGGACTCAAAGACAGATCTCAAGAATTTTGCCTCAGTATCAGTGAAAGTTCATTTCCCCAGAGCAGTTCCCTTTCATTGTCAGATTCAGTTGTTCAGTTTCAATCAATTTCTATTACTGTGAAAACAAAGAACTCACTTTCCAGCACTGTGCTGTATTCAGGAT
The DNA here is from genome assembly GCF_036562045.2 of Rhinolophus sinicus. NCBI lineage: Eukaryota > Metazoa > Chordata > Mammalia > Chiroptera > Rhinolophidae > Rhinolophus > Rhinolophus sinicus. Next base: position 34,434,148 of record NC_133765.1, read on the forward strand.
TCACAGTATACTTCATGATACAGGCACCAAACACTCCTCGTCAGCCTTTACAGCCTGTGTTTTAATGAATAAACTCGCCTTCGGCTTAATATACTCCTTCAGAGCTCTTTTAAAATGAACATTCAGTGTGTTTTGAAACACTCAGCTCTCTATGCCAATTTGGCAGAAAGTTTTCAAGGGAAAAACAAAAAACAAACATCACATTGCTCTAATTAAATAATCCTTAACAGAAACAAACAAACAAACACTAGACTAAACAATTAACCGTCTCATGTTATGGTGGCAAACTTTGGAAGAACTTTTCTCTTTTATCGATATTCCAAATCTTTTATCATGTGATTACATTATTGTAATAGTAAAAGAAATGTGTTACCCACACATGGAACACTTTTAACCATGAACACACATACACTTAATTAACACTGAGAAGCATATACAATATTACCACTAAGCTGACTTTCCCAAGGAAGTATCATGGTGCCCAGGACCATGGTGGCAGCCATGGTGTACCCAAGTCGTGCAGGTGTACGTCACCGCCCCGCAGGATACTCACTAGTGACATCTTTGATTAACTCTGCAATCGAGGTGTGATTGGCAAGTGAGCCCCTGGCTGCCTGCATGTGGGGCAGCTGGGAAACGAACTGCTTGATCTCCCCCACCGTCTTGGCGTTGTGTCTTTCCTGGAAAGGGCGGAACAGCAGAACCATCAAGCAGGGAAGAGACTTACGTCTAAGAGCTCTGTTCTTTGGACTGTTCAGAGGATGTCTGATTTACGTGAATGTGGATGACAGAATGGCACACGAATAAATCAGGCCAAAGCCAGCTCCAACACATTCGGACTGTAGGGAGCAAGTGCCCATTTCTCCTGCCAGGCACTGGCTCATATTATGGTATTTCATGGGCATCTGAGTACTTGTGGGGGGCGGTATTATGTAAACCACAAACATTCCTGAGTGGAACACGAAAACGAAAAAATTATGCTAAGAGAAATATAAACAGCAAAAAGTTTCCTCTAAAATTGAAAAAAAATCCATTCTGACTGCTGAACCTCAATCTTGAACATTGTCCGTGAACAAAGGGAACCTCGCTGAGTGATGAGGAAATATTTTCCCCCAAGATTTAATCATTTAAATTGAAAGTAACGTCAGAAATATGAAAATCAACTAACGAATATAATTCGTAAGAAAGATGAAATGTGGAAATACACACTCAATGAAAACTGAGTTTTCAAAAATTCTTCCGATTTATGTTTCTAAGGTCTAGGTAGGTATTCAGAGTCCATTATCTTACTGATCTCCCATGTTTTATAAACGAGCTTAACCGAGGATAAAGCAGGAACTGGGCAAGAGGAGGCAGGAGTGCGATGATGAGGCTGCCAATTTACAAGCCCCAGGCGCTGGGCATGTCACTCTCATTATCACCCACCACGTCTGCAGGGCTCCCCTGCCACTGGCATGCTGGCCAAACTTGGAGCTTTCACCCCAAAGCGCAAGTTCTATTAGACAGGATTTTTTATTTATAGTACAGCTGGCTACACTATAGAGGTAGGAAATAATAAAAAAGAAGAAGGTAAAACAAATGTTTATGACAAAAGCTTGTAAGTTGCAAATACTGCTCCCCTCGCCCCCACCTCGCCCCCCCATTCTCTTATGTGTTTAAAAAGAAACCCCTGGGTCCTCTAACAGCGACTTTGCCGTTTCCGAGGACGAGAAAGATGTGAAGCCTGCCCAGTGGCTGTCACCTGTGTGCAGCTCTCACTCTCCTCGTGTGTGTGTGTGTGGGGGGGCAGTCTAGCCTGTGACCAGAATAGCAGGATGGCAACCAAACTGCCTCACCTCAAATGCCGCCGAGATGACCTTGGCTTTCTTGCTGAGCACGGAGCCCACGGCGTTGAAGTTCTTATCTCGGATCTCCGCGTACAGCTCCTCCGCAGAGTTCAGCTGAAGCTTCTTGGCTTCCGTGGGAAGATCCTTCCCGCCATCACCCTGTTTCTTGGGTGCAAATTTCTCCGGAGGTAATTTCACATAACCTGGACCATAGTGCAAGGGAACGTGCACCCGTGTGTGTTTCCTGGAAGAACCCAGCAGATTCCCGGGCACAGAACAGTCTTCCCATCCAGGACAGCATGTAAGCTGGCTTTACCAAAAAAGGTGTACAGCACTGGGGGGTTGGTCTTTCCATGATCAAACTATACTTGATCACAAATAAATCAGAACTATTATTAAAACTTTCTCAGATGCTAAAGGATGCCAGAAACAAAGAAACATCACGTCGGCCAAAAGCAAACCAAACACATCTGTGACCTCTGACCTAATAATCGGTCAAGCCTAAACTCCTGTAGGCTCTCCGTCTTCCTGTAGTGTCCCCAACTTCCTTTCCCCCAAGATATGTCCCTAGCTGTGCTCTCTGCTTTGGCAAGCTGGTCGCCTCATCATTCCCAGCTTTTCTTGTGCTGCCTGCCCCTCGCCAGCAACCCCCTCTTTCCAAATCCAGTCCCAAGGCCACCTGTCCCACAAGCTCTCGTGCACGACTGCCAGCCACGAGGCTCTGTATTCTCCTAAGTATAGTGCCACTTGGGTGTACCCTTGGCCTCCGTTTATGGGGCACAAGCACAGCCCTGCACACTACACACCCAGCCAGCCCTTGTGTGACTGACAACATTTTGCTCGGACGCTGTTAAATCCTAGTTTCTGAAAGTCAAAAGTCAGTATCTTTATTTTTTCGAGTATTCTGATTTATATGCAAAGAAAGTACCGTCTTAAAAAAACGACATTTTGGATATTTTTATCAGGTTACCCACTGGTAAAAACTGATGGCACTTTACTTACTGTTCTGAATGCCATAAATTTCATCAATGAGTCCTTCGTACGTAAGCTGAGTGGCAAGAGGTGTTAACAAATCCACGTTTCGATCCAGCAACAGGAGATTATCAAAAATAGGAAATATTGAATTTTGGCTTCCTGTAAACTCTCTCTTCATCCTGATCATCATATTGGCCACTTGCTGGAAACAAAACATTGGATCAGGTGGGGCCCTTCTGGGAATGAGCAGATTTTAAAATTTGGCTAAAAACAGAAAGACAATCAAAAAGTGAAAAACAAAAAAAAACAAAGGAGAAAAACTGGAAGAGTGAACTTGATAAGAAATAAGCAGCCACATAAAAGCATCTGCTATTGGACCCCCATTCCCATTCCAACACTTACACTTAAGCCAATGGCAGCTGCCATTTCTCAAGGAGGGTATCAAATCAGACACGGTCTATTTTGTTATTGGCTGTGGTTTTGTTCTATAAAGTCACCATGAACATGAATTAGCCAATAGGGAACCACCGCTCCTAGGGGACACGGGGGCGAGGTTTCTAACCTTCGTCAGTTGATCAATATGTCACCTTGTTTAATGTGTGTTTCTGTTTAAAGACACTTTGTTTATTATTGTTGATTCACTAACATGGACCTCCGCCAACAATGCTATCGCTCACACCTGAACGAAGCTTTTCTAACACACGCGTTTTCTCCTTAAGGCCCGTCACAGCCTCCCTGCGCTCAGCGATATTAAATAGCACTTCAGCTCTATGCCATTTTAACAGCGAAATCACCAACAAAACGCACAAAAAATGCAAAGAACGTGGCATGAAGTAGTGCATGGCACCGTATAGTGGTGGAAATGGCCGCTGGTTACAGTGTCGGAGCTGAAACAAGAGGGCGGGACTTCGCTTTGTTTGGCTTCAACTGCCAGCATGCACATGGGCCAACTCAAAGTTTTTGCTGCTTTGGGTATGTCCACAAAACACTGAGCAATGATTTGGGGGTTACGAATCAATTTTAGCAAGAGGGCGAATTCCCAAATAAAAAGGACTCGACAGAGCCTGTTTGTAAGTAGCGTCCCACCCCGTTTTGGGTACCACCAGACACCTGCCATTTCTCACCCGGGCACACTCTCCTTTCCCAAAGATCTGGGGGATAGTCCCGTACAGAGCCTGCAGGGTCATCAGCCCCTTGGCTGCGTGGTAGAGGCTCGTCTGGTCACTCTCCAGGTAGCACTCCTGCGGGGAGGAAGGGTCGGTTACTGTCAGGTCATGGTCACCTGGATGCCTGGCCCTGTCTGACACCGGGATTCGGCAGTGGGTAAGAGTGTTATTTCCCATTTTGCTAGGGGCTGCGGGGGGCTCAAGTCCATTTTACAAAGCTTCTTTGGCACGCTGGGACACAAGGTGGGCCCTGCTGTCAGGGTGCAGCTGTGGAAGCAACAGAGCCTTCTGAAGAAAAGTGTTTCCCAGGCATGCCAGCTCGTAGTTTATCAGTTCTTGAATAAACTACTGGTTAATAAAGACTTACATGGGGCTTGCATGGGTTCTCTCACTCACTGCGGAGAGTGCAAACTTTGGTAGGACATTTTGGGAGGGACACATGCCAATACCCACAAATGCACATAGTCTTTGATCCCCAAGGTCCCAGGTGACCACACAACAGAATACTTTGCGGTTTTTACAAACATGAGGCAGATTTTTCTATATACCAACAACAAATGAAAGCCATAACATCCTGAGAAAGGAAAAGGGGTAGTTGAATAATCTTTAATAGAGTGTGAGCTCATTTTTAGTATATTTTACTTTATAAAATATACAAAGTATGTTTTGTAAAGTATACAAAAATATACTTTTTTTGTATCAGTAAAAGGCTAAAAAAATACACACAAAACCAGCTGAGAAGTGAGAGGGAAGCCATGAGTTTTGACACTGGTAGGTAAGTGCATTGGTTCTAGACTCAGGGTGCCTTGATCTGACCCCTCCAGCTGTGGGTCCCCAGGCCAGTTAGATAACCTCTCTTTGCCTCAGTTTATCTGTAGAAGGGCGTATATGCCACATAATAATGTAAGGATTAAATGAGAGAAATGAAAATAAAACATCTAATCCTAGCACCTGAAACATACGTTAAATGCTTAATAAATGTTAACCTTTATTAGAACTTGATTGGATTTTTTTACAACTATCATCCACTCATAAGTCAAAATGATACATTGTATCCCCCACACCCCACCCCACCCTTGTATCTCTAGTTCAACAGCCAAGAGGGAGGGGACACCGACTGACAAGGGATTAAGGAAGAGAGGGTGGATGGCTCTTCGAAGTCTGGTGTATTTTAACATTTCACGCAATATAAAAATCATGAATGTCTAAAGACATACTTTCTGTCAAAATTACTTTGAAACTCCTGATTGGAATAGAGCTAAGATGAAAATTCAACAAAAAAAGTATCAGAGAACATCTTTCAAAAGGGCATTCATTTTTTTTTTTAACTTAAAAAGTTGTATTACTACCAAGACGTTCCTTTTATAATTCTATCTTTTAAAAAAGATGTAAAAAAGATATTGAATTGTTTGCTCTAATATACTGACGGTGGGGTGATTATTTGTATTAATATCCCAATTCTGTTCAGCGCTTATGAAATTCCACACGGTATTTCCAGCCATGAGGACATTTTGAAAGGGCCAAAGGCTCATATCCATGAACATTTAAGTCCATATACTTTTTGACCTCAAAGTCCCACATGCCTACACAACACAATATCTTGCAAAGTATTTTGTTAACTTGTTTTTACAAAGGAGATAGATTTTTTATATACTGATTTTTACATACACAAATGAAGCTCTCAGTGTATTTAGCATTGTTACTCAGCATTAAACTGCGTGGAACGCTAATTCCCACATTTTGTACAGTACAATGATGGAGGGGATCAGAATCTTACCCTAAAAGTACAGAAATAACTAGGGTGCCTCCTGATGCCAAGAAATGCTAAATCACGCTCACAGTTTAAAATCACATAAATAAATAAATAAATAAAGCAACCTCAACTCTGGAAATCGGAGTTGAATTTAATATTAGGTAGAACGCTTAGTGTTACCATCCAGGCAAGATCCTTGATTTCTAAACAGAATCTTAAGTGAATATACAAAACCCACAGCTTGAGGTTCTCAGCAGAAAATCATTCTATCCTTGTTTTGCAAATCGCTCGTTCAATAAACAGGAAATCTCTCCTCTGGACAGGTTCTGTCACGCCAACACAAGTTTCCTCAGCTGTTACCAATTCACATTAATTACACAGATGTGAATTAATTATTTGTGGGTATACCATTATAGATAAGTGACAAAGCAAATACAGCAAAATCTGGATTCCAGAAATCTAGGTCATGGGTATACGGGTGTTCTCTACACAATTCTTTCAACTTTTCTGTATGTTTTGAACCATTTTATATAAAATGTTGGTGGTTGGCGGGGTGGGGAGGAGATCTTTTCCTCAATGGATGAGAGTTAGTGTAAGCCAATCCATGGGGGATATGGTGAAAAAAAAAAAAAAAAGAGCCAAGAAACCTTGGTGATACAGTTAATTAGTGGTGCCACCACGTTCTGCCCTAACCTAACTCTTTAAAAGAAAAGGTTTCAAATAATTTTTTGTACAAAACAAGTGATTCTCAAAAGCTCTAGTCTCTAGACCAGCAGCGTCAGCATCACAAGCCCATAAATCAAAGGAAACAGATAAATGTGGCTACATTAAGAAAACATACAGGGCAAAAACTACACTAAACCAAGTCAGAAGACAAATGTAACCTGTGTTCTGGGTTATTCATTGTAGCACTGCCTCTAACAGCATAAGATGAGAAACAATCAAATGTCCTTCAAAAGGAAACTGATTTAATAAATTATGGCACGCCCAAAATACGGAACACTATGCAGCTTCAATCGAGAATAAGGAAGTCTTTTCATATGTGGTAGAAAATGACTCTAAGATATATTACTAAGAGAATAAAGCAAGATACCAAAGTAATATAGTAAATGCTACCACTTGCAGAAAAGTGTGAAGGTATTATACGTACCCTGAGTTACAGCTGCATAACACGTCTTCAAAAAAACTAAAAAGAATTAGTGATTGCTTCTGGGAGGGAACTGGCAGAACAACTGGGTGGAGAGTGGCTTACTTTTCACTCTGTGCCCTTTCTTATTAAAGCAATTTCCCACGTGTACAGACTGTTTACAAAACATTTTCAAATTATTATTATTATTTTAATTTTTCTTGGGGAACAGTGTGTTTTTCCAGGACTCATCAGCTCCAAGTCAAGTCGTTGCTTTCAATCTAGTTGTGGAGGTCACAGCTCACTGGCCCATGTGGGAATCGAACCAGCAACCTTGGTGTTATGAGCACTGCACTCTAACCACTGAGCCCACCGGCCGCCCCTCAAATTATTTTTTTAAAGATAAAGTAATATTCTTATGAAAGTGTTCTTTGAAACAAAAATGGTAAATTAAAAAATACATAAAATTACATTTGCAAAAAACCTATCAGAACTAGAGAACAAAGCTATGCACATTCACTAATAAATATGCTGAAAATAGTGGGCAAAAACAGTGCCCAAATAACTGGCTACCCATATGGGGAAAATAAATTAGCTCCTTACCCTACACTGCACACTCCACACAAATGCACAATTCAAGTTGGATTAAAGACCTGAGCACGAAAAACAAAATTTCAAAAATTTTAAAGGAAAATATAAGATTTTCTATGTCTTCATGGTGGAAAAGGATTTAAGACTCAAAGAGCACAAACTGAAAGGAAAAAAAGTGATATATTCAACCACTGTAAGTTGGAGGACCCACAGCTCCCAATTTCAAAGTTTACTACGAAGCTGCAGAAATCAAGGCAGTGTGGTACTGGAATGAGGTAGACATATTGATCAACAGAACAGCATTGAGACACAGAAATAAACACATTTATGGAAACTGATTTTCGACAAGAGAACCAAGACAATTCAATATGGGAAGTACAGACTTTCAGGAAATGGTGCTGGAACAAATGGAAGTCCACGTGTGAAAGAATGACGTTGGATCCCTACCTCCATCAGGTAAAAAGAAACTCAAAGTGGGGTCAAACTTAAATGCAGGACTAAAACCATAAAACACTTTGAGGAAAATACAGGAATAAATTCATGACCTCGGATTAGGCAATGATTTCTTAGATGTGACACCAAAAGCATAAGCAACAGGAGGAAAAAATAAACTGAACTTCATTAACATGGAAAACATTAGCACGTTGACGGATAACACTTTCATCAAGTGAAAAGAACCCATTGAATGGGAGAAAATATTTGCAAATCATACATCCGATAAGGGACTTGCATCCAGAATAGATGAAGAATTCTTAAAACTTTTATAATTAAAAGATAAAAACCTGATTTTAAAAATGCACCATGGATCTGATGAGACGTTTCTTCCAAAGAAGACATAGAAATGGCCAATAAGCACATGAAAAGATGATCAATATTATTAGTCATTACAGAAACGCAACTGAAAACCACAATGAGCTAATATTTCACACCCACTAGGATGGCAAATTTAAAAAGACGGTAACAAGTGTTGGTGAGGATGTAAGACTGGAACCTCATGTATTGCTGGTGGGAGTATAAAATGGTGCAGTCACTGGAAAATAGTTTGGCGGTTCCTCAAAAGGTTAAACATAGAGTATTTAACCATATGACCCAGCAATTCCACTCCCAGGTTTATCTAAGAGAAATGAAAACATATGTACACACAAGACCTTGTATGAATGTTCACAGCATCATGACAGCCACAAAAGTGGAAAGTCATCAGCTGTCCATCACAGATGAATGACAAACAAAATGTTGGATAGCATTACAATGGAATACTATTCGGCCATAAAAAGGAATGAAGTGCAACATGGATGAACCTTGAAAACATGATAAGAGGCCAGACACAAAAGACCACATCTTATATGATTTCATTGATAAGAAATTTCTAGAATAGGCAGATCCAGAGAGACTGCAATAGACTAGTGATTGCCAGTGGCTGGGGAAGGAGAGATAGGGTGTGACTGTTAGTGGGCAGAAGGTTTCTGGGATGAAAAAAATGTTCCCAAATTAGACAGTGGAGATAGTTGCACAATTCTGTGAATATACTAAAAACGGCTGAGTTGCATACTTATAAGGGTGAGTTTTTGGTATGTGAATTATGTCTCAATAAAGCTATTATTAAAAATTTTAACCACTTTATAATGGGACATATCTACACGATAAAAGATATTATAAAAGTTAAAAGACAAGCCACACACTGGGAGAAGATACTTGCAGCTTTCATAACCCACAATGATTAGTATCCAGAATATACAAAGAATTCCTCAAAAAGAAAGAAAAAAAAGTGGGCAAAGAAAATGAACCAGCAATTTAACCATTTGCTGAAGAGAGAAATCTTAAGCGTCAATAAACATATGAACAGGCTCCACTTCACAGTAACCAAGGAAATGCAAATTAAAACACTACCATTGACAGTGTCAGGCTCATAAACTTGGCAAAAGTTCAAGTCTGACATTAAAAAAGAAAATGCCGCGCTTACTTTGAATGCACCCTCCGATTCCATGGACAAGAGGTCCCCATCAAATGGAATGAGATCCAGGCTGTACTCCTCCCTATGAATGAAGGAGCCCAAAACACCTAGATCCTTCAACCGCTGTTCGCACAATAAGCTACGTCGTGGCACAAACAAAAGGTGGAAATCTCTTGCTGGGCCACGTCTGTCTTCACTGCAAAAGAAGTAACATTTGTCACCTCATGAGCTTCTTAGAGTCACAGACTATTCTGCTTATTTTATTCCTAGAGCCTGGCTCTACGCCTGGTACACAGCAGGCACTAAATAAATGCTAGCTAAACATACAAATATCGTTACAGTTCCTCTCTTGGCTCTTTCTTTTTCCTCCCTGGCAGGAAAGACTTATTGATTCATAGCCACTATTTGTGATGCATTTTCTAGCTTTTTCTTAAACTATTTATGAAGCATTAAAGCTCTCAGGCTTATTGAAACAGGCTATCTGTGTCCTCCTGAAAACAAATGGTTTTTTAAACCAAACCAATGCAGTAATACAGAGTCTTATATTAAAATGAAAGGTTTGCTTAAACTCCCACCTCTACTCTCCTTGACAGTGGATTTCCCAAAATAGCCCATTTGCTTTTAAGCTTTTAGGGGCCACATCAATCAATTTTACCACAGAGTGCAGACTAGGCTGGGAGAACTTCCTCTTTAGATTGGATGCTACGTTAAATTTTAATCAGCTCTAACTTATTTTGCTTATGAGATTCAAGCACACTGTACTCAGTATATTGAAAAAAAAAACCATTAGGTTTTTCTTTTGTTTTTAATCAGGGTCTTTTCTACTCACATAGATCTAAACATTTAGCTCTTCTGAAAGAACGGGGTTTCATGATCACCCCCACCCCCACCCCAAACTGAACAACTTTACAAGTTTCCCATTTTCCCCTCTGACAGTCCTTGACACATGTCCAAGTTGCCGAGAAGACCACCTTTCAATGCACTGGCAAGAGAATGGGGTTGCGATGAGGAGCTCAGTACGTTAAAACCACCTGAAGGATCAACTGCTTTTGGACCAAACAAGCTCTGAGAGATACCTGAGCACATTTTCAGCAATGATATCCATCAATTCTAGCCTGGGTCGGACAAAAAAAATAATATTCTTGACATCAGCTGCCGGCAAACGACTTCCTTTAAGTGTGAACATTTTTTCCACTTCATGTTCCTAGGAAAACATACACACAAAAGGTAAACCAAAAAACCCATTTTACCTATCATATCCAGACTCAGACTTCATAAACATCCCAGTCAAATGCACATTAATACTTAATTACCAAAATTTAGATTCTCCAAAGCCATATGTAGAAAAGATGAAGTTTCAGGATGAAGTCACTGTTACTGCATCTGAATCCAAATGATTCTTACATGATGAACCATCAGAGACACCAAGTAATGGTCACATAACACAATGCTAATAATTTCCCTAGAGTTAGAATCAATATAGTATCATAGGCCAAAGGACCACTATATGTAAAATGTTAGTCACGAATTAGAGTCAGTGTTTATAAAGACCAAACAGCGCTGCAAGCCAATTACTCAGGAGGGAATGTAAAATCCTATTTTATTGCTAAACTACTGAATTATGAATCCCTGAATGAAACCCAAATAGCTCATTTACCTTCAGTAGTGAATATTGCGCAATCAGGCCAAATGGTCCTGTGAGGTACTCATCCCAAACTATTGCCTGGAAGAGGGGAGAAGCATTCTCTTATTATGGTTCATATCAGGAGTTTCAACAATAGCAACAGAAAATAGCAGTCATACATAGTAGGAATTATCTGCTTCAAAGTCTGAATTAACAAAAAATTTGATAGGCTCTGACCACACCCGAACCCTACAGGTCTAAAGAAAACACCAAGTGATGCTACTGCTAGTAAGACTGAATCACTGTCCTCTGCAGGAAAAGGAGCTGTAGTTTGTTGCTTACCTGTGTCACGGTTTTACTAGATAGAACATATACAGAGGGTGCCAAAAAATGTATACACATTTTAAGAAAGGAGAAAACTGTATTAAAATTGTAATACTCAATATATACCGATAACAAAAGACGAATACAAGTCCCGTTTGACTTCTGCAATTACAAGAGATGCTCAAAGTGGTTACCATCAGCGTCCAGACACTTCTGATGACAGTGAACATTGTTGGGTAGACTCCTGTGGTGAGCTGTAAACTGCTCCAACACCACAGCAGAAGCAACAGGACTTGCTGCTGTGCGCGGCCTCCCGGATCTCCCCTTGTGCACGTCACACACAGCACCATGCGTCTCAAACTTATCACGAATGCGTGCAGTTGTTAGGTGTGTTGGAGGTTCTGTTGCACGCTCACGCCTCCATTGTGGTTCCACAACACGAATTTCAAATACCACTTCAAAATGGTCTTGTGCTTCTCAAATGACAACCGTGCTTCCGCCATTTTCTTTGCCTTGCCTGTTGCATGGTGATGCTAGTATTCATTCGGTTAATGCCATCTTTTGAGCGAATGTTGTACTACAAATTCATTCAAATCAACTTCAAAAAATATAGATATTTCTTAAAATGTGCATACATTTTTTGGCACCCTGAGCCTAAATCACCAATGGCAATATCTAGCATTTTACATATAAATATCATGTAATCCAACGACATAAAATTGAAACCTCTGATATAGGTATTACAAATGTTATTTTGACAGAAGATGAAATTTTAAAAGGCTCAGAAAGTTTAAGTAACATGTCCCAGGCCATACTGGGACCCTGGACCTTACATATCGTAGAAGGGGGTCAGGACTCCAACCAGGACTCAATGGCCCCACAGGTCATTGCTCTGGGCCCCTGTGAGCATTTCTACTGCTAAACTCCATGGTCATTTCTTTTTCTTTCTTTTTTTTAACTGCTATTTTTATTGAGATACCTGTAGATTAACATTCAACTGTCAGAAATGTTACAGAGATCGTGTGTACACTTTACCCAGTTTTCCCCAATGGTAATATGTGCAAAACTATAGTATTAACACAATATTACAACCAGAATATGGACATTGATCCAATCTATGCTCTTATTCAGATTTCGTCATATCTTGAGCTTGAACTGGGCACCTAGGACTTAGCCTGCGTTATTTTGCTCTCAAGGGCTGCTAGCACCCACTCTGCCTCTTGAGGTTCTGTTTTTTTCTCAGATTGATTCCTGAGTTCCCCAGACTCTCCTTTTCTCTTGAGAGTTGTACAGCCAGCCTGATAAAGCCTAAGAGGAGAGAGGAGGTAATACCACTTAAAAGAAATCTTAGAAAGTCCCCAATCTACACTTCCTGATTCCATCATGAGCAGGGTGCTAGGAAACGTCTAACAGGAGAAACAATCCCGTTTTAGGAAGGTCACGTTAAAACCTCAAATAACTCCAATTTCTCAGTCCGTGTGAGCAGCAGGTTGTAAGGAGATGATGCTTCGCATGCTTTCGAGGACATGATTTATAACGACACGTTGTAATGAATGAACACTGGACCATCATCTGCGTCCTGGGGCCGGGCCCGCCCCACCTGTCCCGGTGTCTCAGGGGGACCAGACCTGGCCCTCTGGACCCGAAGGGCACCTGACACACGCTGGGTCACGAAGGGCTGGGATATCTCGGTGACTGACTCAGCTGCCACAAAACCATGCGATGCCACGCGGACTCTAGGCTGTACGCGACCGGTCCCACCGGCGGACCCCAATCCCCGCCTCCTCGTTCCCGCCTCCTCGCCTCCTTGGAAGCCCCAGGGACCACATACACCTGGAGCTCAGGCGGTCGGACAGGATCAGGCCAGGCCGCACCGGGCTTGAGGGCGCTGTCGCCGCCTCCCGTCCCTCACCTTGCTTCCCGCGCACTTGTCCAGGAACTCGCGCAGCTCCCGACGCACCGCCTCGCGCAGCACGTTCAAGTTCACTCGCCCGTAGGACAGGTGCGCCGCCATCTTGCCCCACCGCCCCACTTTTCCTCCCAAGCCAAATACGGCGGCTCTCGCTCTAATCGAGGGTCAGAGGCGCAGTCACATGACAGCGCGTTCACGTGACCACGGCTGCAGCCGGCTCGCCGAACCCGGAAGCCGAGTAGGTCGGCGGCTGCAGCGCTTCGTGGCCCGAGCGCCGCCTCTTTCTTCCACCCGGTGGGTTTTGACGCTCAGTCCAGGCGTCGTTGGGCGCTGAGAACTGAGTTTAAAAGCAGACTGATTCCTGCTCTTCCCGTTTCAATTAAAAAAAAATAAAAAAAACACAAAAAAAACGACTTTCGTCTTAGCAAGCGTATTCGCTGTAAAATGGTAATTTGAAGCTAAACTCTAATGGGAATCTTTTAAATTATAGCAATCAAACGGTCCTTCTCTTTGTTCTTTGGTTTGTGGGCTCAATTTTACAAAACTGGCCAGGGGCTGAGGGAACCTTGGGTGACTTGTCTGTTTAGCTCTTCCTAGCAGACTTTCACTGCGACAACGTGTTTTACGCAAATACTCTCCGATGTGGCGCCCAGGTCCCACCACTGGCCTCACCAGTAAAATTATCTTGTGAGTTATGGGAATCAAAGAGGACTGTGTAATCACATAGAGATTATCAGGGTGCCCGGAACTTAATTTTTCAATAAATACTTATTGGTTTAGGATGATATGTTTCAATACTTGGAAGTAGAAGTTGACTATTTGGAATCTGGTTAAAGAAGTTTGAAAATGTTTGGTCTTAAGCGTGCATGGCTCCGTTCAATCGTTTATACACTTACTTTATGAAGAAAGGACTCACTAAACAGTTACCATGGAGTCTAAGCAAAGAATGGAATCTGGGGATATGCAGAAAAACAATCAATCATACATTTATACATACCTCCACTCTCAATTTCGTAATTCCATCATTTACATTTTAAAATAACTTGTTCCCACTCATGCAGACTCTTCCATACCCTATTTCTCAACCTGGTTTTCACAGTGGTTCTCAACCTGTCACAAATTCTTCTCACATGTGTAGGGTTTTGCTCAACTGAGACTGAGTATTTTAGCATGTCTGTGAGAATAAACAGGCCAATGAGGGCACAATTTGAGGTAAAATGCCCAAGGCTAGTGACATCTCAAGCAAGCGTGAGTGTGAGGCCAGGATAAACTATCCTCCTCAAACAGGACCAAGATGCTACCTGGTCAGCAGATGGAAGTTTTACTTGTTTATGTTTGGAGACCGCTAGACCGCTGTAGTTGTCCTGTAAATGTTACATACTTGTTTAGTGCTGAGTCTTGTTTATTGAGAATGACGTGTAACATTGTATTAGTTTTAGCTGTACATTTGGTATATGTATATATTGTGAAATGATTATGTTTACGTAATAGTTTGAGTCTTTGAATCCCCTGAGGTCAATACTGAAGTCAAGGGCTACTGTGAAGAGTATTATTTAGGTAAAATGTTCTTGTTCAACTAGTAACTGCTTTGGAAATATCTACCCGTGTGTGTGGGGGGTCTGTGCTCATAAAACAGATGTTTGGTTCTGTAATCATTTTGGTAAATATCAGGGGTGCCAAAAAAGTATATACAAGTGGAAACTGGTCAACGTTGCTCAAGCAGTAGTTCGCTGTCATCAGAAGTGTCTGGACGCTGATGGGAAACACTTTGAGCACCTCTTGTTATTGAAGTCAAACGTGACTTGTATTCATCTTTTGTTATTGGTATATATTTATACAATTTTAATAGTTCTTCTTTCTTAAAATGTGTATACATTTTTTTGGCACCCTCTGTATTCAAACAATTTTTGGAGTTTCCTTCTAAAATGTCATGGCTTAATAGATAGTTGGCATTATATGGTGCCACTTGCGTTTTTGTCAGGTAATATGGTGTGACACAGCGATGGATAACAACCTTAGGTATTTATTTTATTAAATGGGTCATAGAATGAATGCTTCGAGATAAGAACGCTACACCAGTTTCTTAAAGCTGTTTATCAACAGATTGCGGTACAAATTGCTATTTGGATCTACAGTGCTTGTTCATTTGAAGGAAAACCATTATGACAAATAAACTGAGAATAATATCAGTTACTACCAATGCCAAAAAAGAATAATCATTTATTAAAGTAGATACAGAACACTCATTTGCTCAAATTTTAATACTGCTTTACATAGTTTGTGAAACAATTCCTATTATGTTTATAACCAAAAATTTCAACTGATCACAGATTTGTTTTTCACTTGTCCAACACATAGTTGATAATCTTGAGGGGAAAATACATCAAAGGCATATATACAATTATAGTTCTTATTATACAAGTTGCATGGAAGATACATTTATTACTTTTTACATATTCTAAAAGACATTAAAATCAAGATAAATAGATTCAAACTGGTTGATAAACTTCTGGTGGTTGAGGTCCTTCGTTTGTTTTGTGATAAGAAAATCCAAAATTATTAATGTTGAATTTCTCATCGTACATTCATCTAAAAACACAGTAAAAAATGCTAGTAAAGATTGTAGAATGGTTAATTTAGGTGTTTTATAGTGTCTTATTAATTAAATGACTGCTGGGGATATCTGCTGGAGAAGGGAAAAACTTTTGGAGAAAATTCTCCCATTTATATCTGATAAACAAAATGAAAACAAAAAGAAAAAAACAGTTGCAGAGCTGTGTGATGCTATTTCTGGTCTATCCCATTATGTCCTGATGAATATTTTAAGTGTTTTCATTTTCATAAAGGTAAAAATCTGAAAAGAAAGACATTATTGTGTATGCTTTTTCCCAAAATATAGATTTTTAAAAAATATATACATATAATATATAGAAGCTGAAATTATGCAAAACCAATAAACAAAACACCACAGTCGAGTACGTGGGTGCAGCATATAGATTATAAAATGTCCCCACAGCAGTTTGGGGGCTTGCCCCTCCCTTTACCTGTTTCATCATTTTATAATCACACCTAAGTGTTATCAAGCCTGAAATAAAGGCACTACTGACGTCAGGTAGTGCAAAGAGCTCAGAGATTTCTTTGATTTAGAATAAAATACTTTAAATGAGTAGATGAAAATGCAAAATGGCACATTTTTTCAACTCATTCCAGTGTCAAAGCTTAACCAAAACATCTAAATATACAAATGCAGCCTGGAAATATTTTAGTGCAAATATGAAAAGTAACGGCATAATTTAAAGTTCCTTAAATAAAGTATTGTAAGGGGAGGGATTCTACTCTGAGGTTTCCCTAGGGACCATAAATGTAATGGCATCTGGTGCAATGTCTTGTTAAAACTTTCAAAAATCAAGAAGACAATATTAGAGGTGAACACGCACCTACTAAGTATTTATTATCCTAACTTATAAGGGGAGATTAAAGGGCAATTTGTTGAAGATCAAAATATTTTCTTGGATTTGTTGATGGGAGTCAAAACTAACGTGTGTTCTGAGGTCCGCACGCATGATGCCCGTGTTCAGCTGCCTAAGGCTCGTGTGGCTGACGAAGCCCCGGCAGGTCCTGATCTGTGGCTTCATCAGAAGGTCTCGTCGTCATTGCAGTTGGTGGCCCAGTGCCCAAACATCTCACAGATTTCACAGTACGGGCGCTCCTCGCTCCGACTGCCGTGGTGTGTGGAATGCGGGGGCTCCTCAGACATCTGTGCCTGCGTCGGGCAATCCTCTGTGTCGTGGAGATCAAAACAGTCACATATGTCACAGAAGAGACGAGGTTTCTTCTTGGACTGTTTCCCTTGGTCATCACTGCAAATGTTAACGTGCATAATCAGAAACTCATCTCTAGCAGAAGAAGTTCAAGAGACAATATCACTCGTAAAGAACAAAAATAAGCAAGAATTATGGTCAAGTCTTGCAGCCCCCAGTGTAACGACTACAATCGACATTTTGAATTTTCACATCAAACCATTTGTAGTGTATCACTCACTCTCTTGCCAGATTTATGGAAATTCAGTTGTGGCCAAGTAACTACAAAGCAACTGCTTCTCCAATGCACTGGAGAACTTCACTTGAAAAACACACTTTATTGAGCTGGACCTCAGGCTCCAGTCCCCATTGCTTAACATGAAATACCTGTCGTAATTGTTTAGGTCATCACCATTCCCGTTAAGGGCTGCTTCAGACATCATCTCCACCTTCAGCTTGAGGTCTTGATTCTTCCTTTGAAGGTCCACTATTACTGAATTTAGGAAATCAATCTGGTTTGTTCCGGAAAAAAGAAACAGATGTGTCAAATGTCTAAAACGTGTACACTGGAATATCAAGAAGTCACAGATACATACTCTCATGCTACGGCTGCAGAGTGTGCTGGCGTCACAGGGGGCCACCAATGGCTGTCACTGAACCCATGTTTTATGTTTTACACACACACACACACACACACACACACACACACCAGGCTCTCAAATTAGGAAACATAAAACAAACCATTTGCTGATTAGAAGAAAAGTGTTGGCAGCAGCAGATGAAACAAACGGAAGCAGAAAGCAAAGGGAAAAGAGAAAATATTAATTAAGTTGATGTTTATTAGCCACACAAAGTAAGCAGACAATGCTAACCAGGGCAAGTTAGTATGTTTATTGAATCCTTTCATGCCTTTCAAAGGAGATGTCAGATAACTGAAACAAATCACAACCCCCTGAGCTTTTCTCGTATTAAAAAAGAAAGATGGTTTTTGTACCTATGATTTCTGAACAGGGTAAATATATCCAAAATATACTACTAAAATTGAAGATGGATGTTTGTTGTCTACATGCTCTTATATTTCCAAATATAGAATACTTTGCCTCCATATAATCCTTTTTTTTCCATATAATCCCATTTTAAAAACTAAGGCTATTTTGTTAATTTTGGCTTTTAGTTAAGTTTTCAAGAACCCCATCTTTTTAAGGTAAAGATGAGCAAGGAACTTCTTTTTTTTTTAACAAGAAATGTTTTTTTTTTTGTTTTTTTTTGGGGGGTGAAGGGGAACAGGACTTTTTATTGGGGAACAGTGTGTACTTTCAGGACTTTTTTCCAAGTCAAGCTGTTGTCCTTTCAGTCTTACTTGTGGAGGGCGCAGCTCAGCTCCAGATCCAGTTGCCGTTGCTAGTTGCAGGGGGCGCAGCCCACCATCCCTTGCGGGACTCGAATTGAACTGGCAACCTTGTGGTTGAGAGCCCACTGGCCCATGTGGGAATCGAACTGGCAGCCTTCGGAGTTAGGAGCATGGAGCTCTAACTGCCTGAGCCACCGGGCCGGCCAAGCAAGGAACTTTTTGACAGAGCAATTCTACTTCTAGGAATTTATAAAGAAATACTAGTATATCTATAAAACGGTAGATGTCCAAGATAATTCATTACAACATTGTTTACAATACACCTAAAAAAATGAGAAACACCCCAAATGTCATGTCAACCAATAGAGAACTGATTACATCAGGGTATGGCCATATAATGGAATACTATACAGCTATAAAAAGGTAAGCGCAGACCAGTTTATGTAATATGCCACCATTTATGTAAAAAAGGGAAAAAGACAGCATTTGTCTTGGCTTGTATATACATTTTTAAAAACCTGAAAAGACTGAAAAAGACACTAATAACAGTGACTACCTATTTGGGGAGTTGGGAACTGAGCAGAAGAGAGCTGGTGTTTGAAGGGAGATTCTTTTTGCTGTATATATTAATATTGCTTAATGTTTAGACCACATGAGTGTATCATCTATTCAAAAGAGTAAATGATTTTTAAAAATAGCAAATAAGCAAAGCAAAAGGAAGGAGTATTACCTGATTCTCCTGAGCTCTTTCGTCCTCTTCTGCCTGAGTATCAGTATTACCTTAGAGTAAAAAAAGAAAAGAAAAAGTGGAGGGGTATTTAAAAAAATCTTGTCGCCTGTTTTCCTTGATGTTGCAATGAAAGGGCCAGCGTTAGAACCTCCTTTTCTGTGGCATTTCCAGGTGCCGCTCTTTGAGAACACAGTCACGACCTCCCGTCCCACGTCTGCACCCCCAAGGGACCTCTGCAGGTGCTGGCCCTGCCCCTTCAGGTGTGCTCTCAGGCTGGCCCACAGCTGGGTAAGAACGCCCCTCAAATCCACCTGAACTGACGCAGCCAGCCATTCTCTCGCAAGGGCCATCTCTGTTCTCCCTCACTACAACGCACTTTCAGAACCCACACTCGCTACTGGGACGGCAGCTGGCATCTCCCATCTGATGTTTCTGCCAATACTCCAGACCATGGGAAGGGCCAGAAGTGGGGACAGCAGGCACGCCCCTCTGCACGGGACCTGGGTCGTAAAGAGCCCTCATCTGACCAAACGGTGGGCGAGCCCAGGGCAGAAGGGCCACGTCAGGGGCAGCAGGTTGCTGCCCTCTGAGGGCATCTCCACTGGAAATGGCTCCCTGCAGGAAGCAGCGGGGTCGAAAGGAAGCGTCACGGCTGTCAGTTTACCTGAGGAGCTGCTGAGCTGCCTCTTGTTTTCTTTGAGTTGAAGCTCCAAGTTCTTTACCTTGAGCTCAAGCTTCGCCTTATCAGACTCTAGAGACTGAACAACCGAATGCAAGGACTTGGCAGAGGCGTTCTCTCCCCTGAGCACCGTGACCTGCAACACAGCGGCTGAGCTTAGGCTTGAGGTTTGAACACAGAGGCGGCATGAAGGTTCACCTTAGAAGGTACTCTACCTCATTTCTCAGTTTCTCCAGCTCTGCATCCTTTTCTGTGAGTAAGGCACTAGTAATACTGATGGATTTCTGCAAGGAAGCTTTTTCTTCATCTGTGTCTTTTATTAACTTGGATTCTCTAAAAGACCAAAGAGTTAAAAATTCCAGAAATCAACCAAGAGACTTGTCAGTGTACAACTGTCCTAGAACAAACACGCAATTAACTTTCGTGAATGGAAAGAAAACAAGTACCACAGGGAAGATTTATAGGGGGTTAAGGCTATTATGCTTGCAAAATTTTACTTGAAATTTTACTTACTGTGAGGGGAGAAAAAGTTTACTATGCATAGACATGCCAGAATCTGCATATCATTGAATCCATTTGAATTTAAAGAAACAAGTTAATAACTTTGGAAGACGAGGAATTAAAAAACAAAACCAGACGGTTGCACCCCCACCCAAAAAATTCTTTTAAAAATCTAACCCCAGTTGAATTCCGCTATTTCTTGAATAAATTATTACCAAGCAATGACAATTAAAATACACACATGCAAAGCGATTATACAGATGTCATGCAGAGCGGTTTTATGCTGGAAGTATCGATTGGTTCTCACTAATTTCAGTAACTTTCAGCAAGTTCGAAGAATGTGTTTTTGAGATCTTATGGGCCAAAACAGTAGCAAAGATCATTACTACTATTCAAACTGAAGGATTGTTACTTTTCATCCATGGAATCTGAAGAGGACATTAAGTTGCTAATAGAAATTAAAGGTAATTACATAATGGCTAGAACAGAAATGTTAAAATGGATTTTCAGGTATAGAATGAAAGAGGCTGGGGGGTGGGGGGCGTCTGGAAGAGAGAAGGTCCGAGGCACTGGGTTTTTGTTCTCAGCCTGACTCAGCATTTGGTTCTCAGCAGAGGGAGGGGACCAGGCCTTTCATGAGAGGGAAACATTTACCTTGGAGTCAAGGGAGTGGGAAAAGAAAGGGAAAGGTGAAGGGAAGACAGGGAGGGCAAGACACAACAGATACAACCCCACGGGCCAGGCTACTACGGGTTTATGTATGTATTTAAATTTTTGTTGTAAAAATTACATGCATTCCAAAGTGCCATGGTCATCAAAGACAAGAAAAGCCTGAGGAACTGTCACAGATTGGAGGAGACTAAGGAGATGTGACAACTGAATGCAATGTGGTTTCCTACATTGGATCCCGGAAGAGAAAAAGGACATCGATGGAAAAACGGGGGAAATCTGAATAAAGTTGAGAGTCTAGCTAGAAGTACTGTACCAATGTCACTTTCTATGTTTTGATAAACATACCAGGGAATGGAAGATGCTTATATTAGGGGCATGCTTGGGGAAAGGTATGTGGGAACTGAGTTGCGTTTGCAAATCTCCTGTAAATCTAAGATTTTAAGATAAAAAAAGTTTTTTTTTAAAATACATACAGTGTGAAACAAGATAAAAAGACCCCGTATCATAAAAATATTTTGGGGAAAACAAAACTGCAGAAAAATTTCCTAGCTAGCCCTCAGGCCATACAACCTATGACATTAATGAAGCTAATCATCAGTGAGAATTCATAACTGAAACAACAAGCCAAATTACGCCTGGTTCTATTAGAAGTAACTGGGTGAGTGTGGAAGCATGGAATGGTTTGGTCCTTTTTAGCACTGACTGGAAGGATCGGGAACGGAGGCCCAGGTTAGAAATGGCAGAATGTTATGTCTGGTTAGTGAGACCCAAGATATCCGGCACACGAATTACAGAATTCTCATGATTTATGGTCAATTGAAACTCTACACAAAGATAAAAATATAAGTGTTGTATTTATCTCCTTGTGTGGCTTACACTTACACTCCAGAATGATAAGTAATAAGAAAAGAATCTGAGACTTATAGAAAGTTCTTGATCAATACCCAAGCATTATTTTGTACACTGAAAAGGGGGTGGGCATAGGTGATATTAAATTACTAAGTAAATAATACCTTGTATAGAAATAGGATCTTGTGTAGGTTAAAACAAAGCAAAGATTATAATGGAAGGAATGTATAGGCACTTCTTCCACCTGGAAAGTAAATATCTGATGTTATCCAAAGATTCAATAAACCCCGGGCTCCTTAGGTTTCTATTAAATTTATTTGGTAGTTTATCGTAAAAAGTATTTCAAGAGCTTCACTTGTTATAAATCCAACTCAAATTTGAATGATGTTACTTTAAATATTTTTACTGAAAAACACCAGGATTTGGGGGTTATTCAACAGATTTAGATTCTTCCACAATCAGGACTCTGAGTTAGCCAAGATGCCACAGATTCTTTGTGTTAGGGACCATCAGCCGGCAGAAGGTAGCTTTGTCTGTTTATCGTCCCATACACACCGCCTCTAAGTGAGGCTGCTTTTTAAGACAGCAAGCAGAATGTTTCTTGTATAAGTTATCAGAAGATGCGTGGTTAAGACAGGGATCTCACTTGTGACATATACCAAATGACAGGACAAACAGACTTTGGCAGCTCATCTTTGTGACAGACCAAGCTTCACTGCTGGCTTCTGAGGCTATTTCTAAATCCTAGTCCCACTGTGCAAACCAAGAGGGGCTAAGTTAAACCATCTATGCCGATACCACTGACATCTGACTCACAAATTGAACTGACAGGAGGGCCCGTGTTACTTGTAAGCCACTCTGGCTAGAACGCCTTGGTGTTACTAAAAATATGAAGAAAGGAAGATAAACCTAACATGAAAGAAGGGCTAAAGGGGCCAGAAATCTTTCCCCCAAGGGAACATATTACCCAGATTCTTTCCTTACTACTTACATAAGAGATAAATTCTAGTAATGAAGGAAATACCTTAAAGTGTTACTGGGCAAGCTTTAAAAATGCAAGATAACAAGAACCAAATATTAGAAACATGAATAGAAATGCAAATACAGTAAGGAGAACTACATTTGCACTGAAGTTCTTTGCTGTATGTAGGTACAAAAAGAGGTGTGTGTGTGTGTGTGTGTGTGTGTGTGTGTGTCTACTGCTGAGAATATTTTACAAAACAAAAGCAAGACACAGAGGGACAAAGGCAGCCAAAAAATATATACAACAATTTGGTTTACTAAAAATATATGAAATTTATTTATTATAACGTGGATAGACTTTCTTTAGTCTTACCATGAAAGACACACAGATATAGCAAAGGAAGCAAGAGTAGGAAGGGAAAAGAGAGGGGTGAGATGAGCATTGGTAATAGCACAAGCTCGGAGACAGTCAGACAGTCAGCAACCCACAGTGAGCTTAATGAGCTGGAGGAGCACGTGACCTCTTCCGAATTTGTAGGCGGTATCGTCAACCAGTGTTCAGCCCTGACAGAATTCATTCTGACTCCAAAAAGTCCACATCTAAGCTTTTGGCTCTGAAGTCCCTTCTTTGACATGAAAAAGCCTAGAGGAGGGAGGGAAGCCAAGCAAGCTTCCTGATCTGCTGCAGGCTTTCGCTGTCAGAGGGACACACCACCCCACTTGTGTCACTTAGAGGAATTCAAGGTCGGCTCTACTTCATCATTAGACATCTTGGAACCTGTTTTGAAGGAGGTCAGCCTAACTCGGAGACCAGTTTTCCAAAGAAATGATTACATTTTTAAGCTAAGAGAAAAACCTTTACTACACATTGCTTGCAATTCAGTGTTTGGATACTTTAGCAAATACAGGAGCATGTTACTAATTTAATGCTACACAGTATCATCCTGCAGTCAGGAGTAAGCTCTGCACTTCACTATAATGACCATTTGAATGATGCAATTATATGCTCTCTTGACTATGTTCAGTTACCACGTCTAATTAAACTGTCGACTAAGATCTCAGTTCTTGCTTAAACAATTACATGTCAAATATCTTTGTGATTTAAGTACTTTCTAGACTTTTAAATTAAATCAAATTCTTTTTAGTACGCTAAGCTAAATTTACTTAACTATTACACACATGGACCTACATATGAATCTTTTACCAAACTGACTTTTAGAAGGCATTTTAAGGGCCCAAATTATTAGCTAAAATATATACTTCATTTAGATTTCTGAAATAGAACTTTCTATGAGGGTTAATTAACAATTTAATCAAAGACAAAAATAAAAAAAGAGTTCTAAATATGAGAAATTAGATTTAAAATTTTTTCACTCCCAGAAAACATTATATTTATCTGCATTTAGTGATAAAAAAGAATAATTTTCAAGAGACAGTCTCCTACACATATCCAGCACCTAAAACGAGGGCAGAGATGGCAAAATAAGAAGAGAGGAATGGACAAGTACCCAAATCTGTTCCATCTTTTTAAGCCGAGAAAAAAGTCACACGTCTAATCACATTTTGAAAGGCATGTGATTTATTTAAAGTCACATGGTAAGGACTAACAAGCCACAGTATCTTTCTTTAAAAAACAGTCAAAAAGTAATAAATAAGTAAATACAGTGAGAAGAGAACCAGCATAAAAATCTGCAGACCTGCATCTTACGCCTGCATCTGACTTCTTGGCCAAGTTGTTTAACTTCTTGGGCTCTAGTTTCCTTTTTAAATGCAAGCCTCGTGTTTATTTCACTGGGTTGTTTTGAGGTTAATTTATGCCAGTATTTACATCAGCCCATTTTTATATGTTCCTTGCCAGAATGCCACAGGAATAGCCCTATTCATTTTCTCACGTATCCTTGATGACTGCATACATGACGTTCTTTTTAAAGAAACAAAGCCTCATTTGTGTAAAAATAAACATCTGGAGGCCGACATGGGCAGAGCTGTGCCCGTATGCAGGAGCGAGGCTAAGGCACGGCAGACCAGTCACCACAGCTCATGCACGGTCATTGGAAGAACACCTGGCTGGACCAGGGGTAGGCAGTGCTGAAACACACATGCATTCTGGTGTGAAACTTTAAAGAAAAATGAATCTGAGTATTTTTTAATTAAAGAAAGAAAGGAGGAAAGGCACCCCCGAGCCAATGTCCTTCAGAATGTAGCTATGGAACCCAAATATCTTTGTGGGCTAAATAAAGCCTCCGATTCCTAAGTAACTGCCTTGTAGGCAGGAGGAGACACTGCCAGCGTAAAACACGTGTGTCAGGGGTCCAGCAAGGGAAGTGCCTCTGCCCTGACAAGTAAGAATAGAATACTTTGCAAGAGCATGGAGAATTCTTTGGTTTTCTGTTTTATCATTATTTTAAAAAATTTCTCTAGATATAAACAGCACATTTTAAAAGAGCCGACAGTCAGGATGTATAAGCATCAAGCTTCTAAATGATTGTTTCTGTGGGCCCCTCAATCCTTACTCAAAAGTACTGGAAGGCTTCCATCTGAGTATCATTTGTTTATCATGAAAGAATAATAAATAACAGTTTTGGTTTTTTTAGAAAATAAACAGAAACATTTTAAATGGTGTTAGCCATTATTGCTATTGAAAAATTGAAATTTTTATGTAATTGAAATCAATATTTATATACAGATCTATTACTCCATGCAAAATTATAATACTTTTTAGTTACTGAAACTAGGAAGGAACAGCAGTATAATATGAGACAATCTGATTTTAGAACACTTCTGAATAAATGCACCTGAACGTGGCTTAAAAATTCAACTAGTCTTTGTTTTAGTGATTAACACTGAAACTTTTGCAAATGAATTTGCATAATTTGTCCATTATGATGAGCTATCATGATGCAATTTTGTGACTCTAAGAAGGTCGCATGTTTCTACAAGTCACTGTATACCTCACGTTCTAACATTTTCCTTACTAAACACACATACTCACACACATGCCAACAGTAAACACAGAAAGAAAACTTACCTCTTTTTCATTTCTAACAACTGATTGTTGAGCACAGATCTCTCCTCTTCTACCTGGAAAAAAAGCACACACACAAAAGTTCAGTTCAGAGAAAGCCCACAGGCCTATATTTCCCATGCCACAGATCACATTCCCAGGCTCCAAGACAGCTAAAGCAATTGGCTTCCCTCACAAGCAGTGAGTGAAAAAAGAGTGAGCGGTCACTGGATCACAGGATGTACAGTTATTAGTTTACAAATCACTTAGGATCTGAGCGACTCCTCTTCCTCATGGGCTTGAGGCAAAAATATCAAATAACACCTGAACAGTACGTGCTGTACCTTAGACATTCAACAGATGTTTGTTAACCAGTGAGTGAAAGCTTCACTATTAACATTCGGGTTCCTTTACTGAAACAACAGAGGTCAAGTGTCACTAACTCAAGGACAGCTAGGAACAGGTCATTGATTCTATATGGGTCTCATTTTATGCCTACAATATTCCAGGCATTTGTTTCTCACCTATAAAATGTGGAAGTGACAAAAGAATTTCCAGTGGCCCTTTAGTTCTAAAATTCTATTATTATTATTTTCTGAAGGGTAAAAAACAAAAGATTCAGTTAATCTTCTGAGAAAAGCCTCACCTCTAGCTCCAGTCTGCTCTACCAATTACAACTCACACTGCTAATGAAACAAAGGGGTGAAAAGGCTCTTACGTGGAGTTTTTTTTTAAAAGATAACACCAAAGTCTACGTATAGTAATGGTTTCCAATAGCCCAGAATTTAAGGTATTTCTGTTTATGTACCTATTATGTACATGCTTTGCTATAAGGTCTTCATACCTAGAAAGTTCTCACATATACACAGACATGTATGTTTTGAATATTAAATTACATTTATTATGTCTATTGAGGTTAATATAGTTTTTTTCACTGTAGACTCTGCTTTCCCAGTCTATTTTTCCTTTATGCTCTTTATATAGCTTACATTTATTTTTTAAACAAAGAGGCTATTTTAAATTTTTCAATTAAAAAATGAAAATGAAGAAGTTCAATAAACAAATGTAAGACTGGGAAATGCCTTCAATGAAGATATATAAATGGATAAAGGACATGGCCGATAATTCATAACAGAGAAAATAAAATTATTAATAAACATCTGAAAAATCATTCAACGCTGCAAAAAAACAATATGCAGAGATTCTCCCTCTTCCCTGGAGGAGACACTGTGCCTACATTTCCATGGAACATAACTTTGGGATACTCCTACTGATTTTTTACAGAAAACAATGTTTTTTCTCTTCTGGTCCAAGATCCGACCCACGATAACAATAGTTGATGGCTTTTGGAGTTGAATACATGGGAATTCATTTTATTGCTCACTCTGCTTCTGTGTGCTTAAAATTTTTCATAATAAAAGGTTGAATAAAGAAAAATATTAAGAAAATAATATTACAGTGAAGGTAGTGTATAAATAATCAGTTTAGGGAACACGGGCCAAGAAACCTCAAAGAGCTTATCTATCCACCAAACTATTTTGTAATAAACATGGTGGGTAATTTGCTTTTAATTTATCATTTAAGCTAAGAAAAAGACTAGTCTGTGTGAAATAAAGGAAGCGTTGAAGTTCAAAGTCATCACCTACGCAACTCCTGTTTTTGTAGGTTCAGTAAAACCACTTGAATAAAAATCTTCCAAGGGAAGTAGCAATTTTCATTTTTGTTTTGCTCACTGCTGTCTCCTCCCGTTCTGGAACACCGGCAGGCACATAGTAGGCACTCAGTAACTACATGCTGAGTGAACAAATGCATCTGGTCGTCAGTAAGCTGGTGCTCCCAATGGGTGAGAGAGTAGTGGCACTCAGAAGCCAGTTCTGGGCGGCTGGATGGCTCAGTTGGTTAGAGCACGAGCTCTGAACAACACGTTGCCGGTTCGATTCCGACATGGGATGGTGGGCTGCGCCCCATGCAACTAAAGATTGAAAATGGGGACTGGACTTGGAGCTGAGCTGCACCCTCCACAACTAGTCTGAAGGACAACTACTTGGAGCTGATGGGCCCTGGAGAAACACACTGTTCCCCAATATTCCCCAATAAAATTGAAGAAAAAAAAAAAGCCAGTTCTCACACAGTCAACTCTCTGGGCTGAACTAGCCTCAGCCTCATCAAGCCAGGGTGGAGCCGAGGCTTTTCTCCCCGACCGCCCCAGGGAAGTGGTTTCCATGTGGGCTATTTCAGTCTCTTCTCTAGGCAAGTGTTCTGGGTCCAAAATAGCAGCTCTACCTTGACAGCACAGAACACATTCCCTGTGTCTGGCTTTCTAGTCTGGCCTCCCACACAGACAAACAGATTTCTGCTGTTAGTGGAGAAGGTAATGGGGAAAAAAGGAAGAGGAGGAGTTAGTAATTTTAGTCATTTGTGTGGACAAGACCTTTCAGAGGAGTGTTGCCTAGACCCAGCTTTCATGCCAGGCCCCTCTGCTGCCAGCTTCTGAGAGTGTGCTCGGCAGCCCCTTCAGGGGTCACTGCTGTGGCACCACCTCAGGCCAGAGTCACGCCCCTTCCCAGGATGAACCACCTCTGATGACTGATGTGGGATTATAAAGAGACGGGCTAGCTCATCCAGTTTGGGACACATCTGAGGGGCCTCTCCAGCTCCAGAGCTCCCTGTGGGGTTGGTCAGTCAAGGCCATCATTGGGCCTGTGTCACGTCACGGCTCTGCCCAGTCCTGCCTCCTTGCCCTCTTTTCCACGGGGGCCGTCTCAAGCGCTCATCTTAGTAAACATCATGCACACGAAACACTCAGTCTGTCTGCCTGCTTCCCAGGGCACCTGACGTGCAACGGGGTGCATTAAGCTACCAGCACAAGTTCATAGAAGAGGCACGGGAAGGCAGCAGGCCTTGGAGGCTGGTTTGCGTTTACGTGCATATGTGTATGAACTATGTAAGGAAATACAGATGAGTATATTTACATCCTCAAGTATCAGACACAAAGTTATCACTGTCCTTTATCAAGAATGTTGCTGATGGCATGGCTCTGGGGGAGGGGGAGTGAGGCCAATACATGGGAAGCAGCTCTTACACACGTCCCCTTAGTCTTTAATTTTTACTGCTGGGTGCTGACAGGACAGCAGCTCCTGTTCCCACAGACTGCTAGCAACTTCAGGCCAGTTCAAGTGCATCCTGCGCCCAGCTGCAGACATCCTCACCAGGCAGAAGCCAACTGGAGAGACCCACCCTCTGGCGTAGACACTGGCAGTCAGTCACTTACAGACGGGACGGCACCTCAGCGCTGGGAGATGTCTGTGCACAAATCTCTGCAGAAGCTAGAGGGGCTGAGAGGACTGTGGCGAAGTGTGGAGGGATGTCTCAAACAAGAAACTTAAGATATGCAGACAGAGAAGATGTAAGATGAAAAAGACCTTCCGCAACTAAACATATCCCTTGGCCCAATTCCTTAAAGGGATGCTTGAAAATGCTGAACTGGGTGGAAGGAAGATTCCTGAAGAACCCAAGCAAATCAGTTTTGGGCTTCAGCAATTTCTAACTTGTAGATAAAACTGTCATTTTTTAAAAGAAAAATTACTTTATTATTTCTGTTAAAATGATAATGCTCATTTGTCAGAAAACTCAGCAATAGAGAGAAAAAAAAGGAAAACATGCCCCCGATTTACCAATGAGGAATAATTCTACATAAATGGAATAACTGAATGGAATTGCATGTTAGAATAATTCTACCATTGTTAACATTAGCTGAATGGCATGCCAGGCATCTCCATGTACATATAGCAAGAAGGACAGCTAGGGGGGAAAGAAAGCAAATTTAACTTTACTTAAATTTAACAGGAGAAATAAAAATTGAAGTAAACAAAAGAAATTGGTTGTGGGCAGAAAAATGTTCTTTACCACAAAGATATATTCGATTCTATGAGCCCCACAAGGTTTATATGTTACACAGTCATTGTGTAAAATTTTCAAGTAATACATATATATATAAAATATATATATATGTATTTCCCCCTTCTTTGGCCTCCCTTTCTCAGTCTAGCTGTGTAGGACACAGCTCCCTGGCCCATGCTGGTGTTATGAGCCTTGCGCTCCGCTTCCCCCGGCTGAGGCAATCGGTCACAAGTCAGCCCACAGCAGCTCACCGCAGCTCTCGCGGGCTGCCGGTCACTCACGCTGGCCGCCGGCCGCTCCTGGCAGCAGCACTCAGCAGCCCGCAGCAGCTCACACTGAAGACCGGCCGCTCACGGCAGCCCAGCTCCAGGGAGAGCCGTTGTTCACAGTCTTAGCTGTAGAGGGTGCAGCTCACTGGCCCATGTGGGAATCGAACCGGCGACCTCAGCGTTAGGAACACAGCGCTCCAACCTGAGCCACCAGGCTGGCCCCAAATTTTTTTTAAAAAAGCATGAGATACCTAAGAAAACATGATTTTCTTAGGTATAAATTAATTTTAATTTTAGACAATGTCCACACTACTGTGATATAAAAGATGAGGAAATTTGCACACTCCAACCACTGTCTTTCAACCCTACCACCTCAAATTTTAGTCGTATTATATTTTTTCCCTTTTCTTTCCACCTTGCAAATGTATTAAACTTACTAAATGATCAAAATTAACATCAAGCCACAACACATGCCTCCTGGCGGGATACAGTTGATTTATACAGTCTTCCTGCTAAAAATGCATAATCTGAATGCCATCGTCATGAAACACGCAACAAACCCAAAATGAAGATTTTATACAACATAACTGGCCTGGTTTTTTCAAAAAGTCAAGTCATAAAAGACAGAGAAAGGCAGAGGAAACGTTCCCGATTAAAGAAGACTGAAGAGACATGACAACCCTGGATTGGATCCGGATTAAAGGGGAATAAAAGCTATAAAGGATGTTACCGGGACAACTGTCTAAACAGGAATATGGTCTGTACGTGAGATAGCAGTGTTAAAGTCCCTGAATGCGACGACTGCACTACGGTTAGGTAAAAACAAGTCCGTAGGGTACTCGTATATGAGTGCTCTGTGTTCTATTTTTCCAACTTCTAAAGTTTGAAGTAATCTCCAAATAAAAAGTTAAAAACACAATTCTACTCTGTATCTGTAATGCCCTAAACTGTTAGCTTAGCTGTCTTATCTACTTGGATTTAATTCTCACCCCAGTCCTTTTATCAGTTTCTCTTTAGTTAAGCCCTGTATTCTGATTGGCCAGATTTTATCAAGTCCTTTCTAGAAGGACTCAGGATGCTACAGCTTCTAAGTTCTTTCATGTTTGAGAACCTCTGCCTACCTTCTTACCTGAGTAATAATTACCTGGTATGATGCTCTTCATGTTTTCTGTTCTTCAGAACTTTGGAAAGAGTGTACCACAGTTTTCTGACATTGAATGTAGCTGCAGTGGGTTGGTTTTTAACCTTTTTATAAGGAATCTGCTTTTTCTGCCTGAGCATCTCCTTGAAGATCAATAATCATCAGGGTATTTTTTGGTGTCATTTACTTCGGACCAATCTCCCCTCACCGGGGTTCCCTTCCTGGGTCTCCATAAAACCCACTGTGTCCTTTCCGTTTACAGATTCAGTTCTTCCTTCACTTGAGGGAAATTTCCTTCTATCTCCTAATACTTTCTTCTATTGCATTTGTTGAGTTCTCTACTTCAAGGATGCTAATTATATTCATTTGGATTATCTTTGTCCTCCAAAGTTATTACCTTTCTATTAATTGTTTATCTTTGACTGTTTTCCTCTTTATTTATTATGATTAGCTCACGCCTTTCCTTTATATTTTAGAAACATTCATAAGGTTCCTTTCTTTCCTAGTTCTGATACAGTGTGGTTTTGGTCTTCAATTTGTTTCCTTAACTCTCTCTGTTCAATTTGTGTCATTTTATCATTCTCCTCTCTGAACAGCTGCTTTATTTAAATCATTTAAGTTTATATATAACATAAAGCAGCATTTTACTTTGCATCGTATTTTCTCATAGCCTGAAATCCTCATCTCTCTTTGGATGCCTATGTTCCTTTCTTTTCCTTTTTTCCTCTTTTGACACAATATGTATTCAGTTGTTCATCTTACTATGGGTAGCTCTACCTACACCTTCAATTTGCTCATGTGTAGCGTAAATGAATTTTTCCTGATACCCTTCCTGCTTTATCTGAGACCTTGAATCTTCACCCCCAAGCTCCAGCTGAAAGGCTGGGCACTGTGGTCTGCACATTTCTGTAGCCACAGGGCCCTGGACGAGGATGGGGAAAGTGCTTTCCTGTATCTCATTCACTGCATCTGAACAGAGGCGATCCTATCCCTGCCGGAGCGTGTCCCCAGGCTTTAGCCACAGGCAGATATTACCAGCTACTCTCACGTTCTTTGTTACCTTCCCTCCCTAGAGACAGGAACGGCAGTCTCAGTTATGGCTGGAGGACTGCCTACCTGGGACACTGTTACAGAGATCTGAACCTTCCTCTCCAAATTAAAAGACAAAGCCCTGTGAGGGGGAAGCCCTCTGCCTTTCCCTCCCCCCGCTTTCTCCTGGGAAGGTCCGCAGTGCCAGGAGGTACAAGAGCCATGGGAAGGGAGAGAATGAAAGCCAATGCCAAGGACAGAAGAAGAACAGAAAGAAAAGCCAGGTTCCTTGAAGACATTATTGAGAGGCTGGATCCACCTGGGACTGCCTACCTGTGGACTTATTATCATTTGAGAAAAAAGCCCACCCACTCCCATTTACTTAAGGCTAGACTGGAAAACGACAACTAGCAGTTTTTCCTGCCTCTGGCAGAATCCTGAGGTGGTAGCAGAGGGCTTTTAGCCTCAAGATTTTTCCTTGAGTTTTTCCCCAGGCTAATTTTCTCCACACTGGACTGGGCATGAGAATGGGGAGAAGTAGAGTAAACATTCTAAGGATTTTGCTATTTGTTTTCCTTTCTCTTACCACTGTGAACACAATGTCTGACAGTCAAACCACAATTCTGTTTCTTTTCTTGATTGTCAATTTCAACATTTACAGCATGAAGTTGATAGGCTTTGCTGGATTTTCCTGGAGACATTTTTTAATAATCAAAACCATGTGCTCATTTCATTAGGGATTGGTGGAGAGTGATTCTGTGATTCAGCTTCACTCAGCCCTACTTGCCCAGAAGTCCCTTGAGCCCAGATTAAAATTATGATGGCTGATGATCACCATTTTTTCCAAAATAAAACATGACAAGCTAAAAATAGCATTCGCTTTCTAAATATTCATGTCTGGGAATTCAGGCTTATTTAAAAGGCAGGTAATTATTCATGGATCAATTTAGATGATAACCCCAGTTTTTTGTATACTACATCTGCTATAACCCCTGTCAGGAAAAACTGTTGATGAAATACAGTTATTGAGTCATCTAATCCCTGTCCAGTTTCCACAGGCAAACTGTAACCTCATTTTGCAAATAACCAGGGGGAAAACCAGCACTGTTCCCATAGTGACAGCTGAGTGTATTTGCAGTCCTCACAAAGGGGAATACATGTGAGGTTTGGGAATGATAAATCAGACATTTCAAAAGTGACTACCGAAGATGACTACCTAAATAGAAGAATTCACGTCAGTTTGATTATCTTTAGTATCCTAGTATTCTCTATGAAAAGAAATAATGCTCTGTATGGTTTCCATTCATCTTGAAACTATGTGACCCCACCTCAACGCACACGGTATGCTTCTACCATCCACGCACAGCAAATGCCCCACTCATTTCGTGATCAGGCTTTGGGGAACCACAACTCTCTGTAACAAAACTATAAAGTGGAAGTAACCAGAATCATGTAAGGAAGTTGAAAGAGCAGTCACAAGTCTCTGTACCTTACACTGTAAAACAGGACCTGAGGCCCTAGCTGAAAACTGGATACTTACTTCATTCATTCATTCATTCACTCACTCACTCACTCATTCCTACCTACCTCCATATAATCTCTATGATTCCTACTATATCATAGCCTGTGTGCGAAGCGTAAGAAACAACCACAATACATGCTCTAAGTGTTACAGAGAACAGTGGTGACTGCTACATGAACACAAAGAAGGAAGCAGCTAAGAGTGAGAGGTGACGATACTGAGGGTGGGCCTCGACCAATGAGGAAAAGTTCACCAAATAGGGAAGGGAGAAGAGATGTGAGAGCAGGCACGCGAATGGAAGTGGCCTGGTGTGGCAGGAGAGGCAGAGAAACAGAGCCAGCAGTGTGGAAGAAGTCACGAGAGGCAAGTCAGGGATGCGGGTGGTGGTGCCCCAGGCTCCTGGAGAAAGAAGGAAGCCACGCATCTGTGCCTTCATGACATAAGTGGGGACCCAAGCACAAGTCACTTCGGTGGTGTGCTGGTGGTGGCAGAAAGCAGACTGCAGAGGGTTGAGAAGGAAATGGGAAGGAAACAACAGAGGCAGAAAACACAATACTCTTTTTACAAGTTTGGAAGGAAAGATATGGACAAGTTGGGGTTTTGAGTGTGAACAGTGTGGCAAGATTCAGAACTGCTTTCAGGGAAATGAGAAGGATTTTTCAACCCACAAAAGACCCAACGGTCAGTGAGTGGTCGTGGCTATAGGCAGGAATGGAGACAGCAGGAGGGACAGGTGACAGTGTGAACGGAGAAACACCTGGAACAAACGGATAAACAAACGTGGTCTATCCATTCAGTAAAACACTATTCAGCCCTGAAGAGGAATGAAGCACTGATGCTCGCTATAACATGAATGAACCTTGAAAACTTGACGCTGAGTGAGAAAAGCCAGACACAGATGGACACAGGTTATATGATCCCATTTATATGAAATGTCCAGAATAGTCAAATCCAGAGATAAAACATAGATCAGTGGTTGCCAGGGGCCGAGAAGAGGAAGGAATGGGTCTCCTTTTGCGGTGACGCAGGTGTTCTGGAACTAGACTGAGCTGATGTTTGCACAACACCGTGAACATACTAAATGCCACTGAATCGTACACTATAAAATGGTTAAAACAGTAAATGTTGTATTGTGTATATTTTCATACACACACACAAGCAATGTAAAGCAGCATTAAACAAGTCAGGCCATCAGGCAGGAAACAATGTGAGAGTGAATAATCAATAGCAGTTACAAAAACAATCTTCATGACAGTCATCAAAATACAATAAATATGTTAACTATTCAGCTGAACCATATGAAATTGTGGAAGAGCAGCAATTTCATACGGTTCAATCCAATCTATTCTCTTAAAAGACGAGGCACTCCACGTGACATTTTATAAAGATTTCTATTACTGTCGATGCCAGATAAATCAAGCCCTCTGCCCCTCACAATCCTAACTGACCCTGGTTGTCGCTCCCCTCCCCCCATAAAATGAAAGACCCCACCTGGAAAAGGCAACTTAAACAGTTTTCGTTGGAAAGGAGAATGCGATAGGGAGAGCAGACAACAGAGTGCACTCCCGTGGGCTCCGTTTCTGGCTTTGCCAGCTCCATTCCAGAGGACCAGAAACCAACAGGTGAGCCTTTCAATAGTTAAACTACTTCTTCACAGTGGGCCAGGATGCACCCTTCTCAGTCAAGTTAATGATGATTTCTAAGATAAACCGGAAACTGTCATCATTCTCTGCCTTCCAGCAACCAGTCTTAACTTCAGAATTTCCTACATCACCTTTTTAAGGGGATACAAAGAGAGAATGTTCTACAAAACCACTGTCAGAGGGGGGCAGGGATTCATTTATTTCAACAAATAACCTCACTTCCAAATGACAGACAGGAAATGAAACAGCCCTTGTCATGAAGGAACTGCCTCAGGAAGTAAAAATCTTTGGCCAATAATCTCAGTGAGAGTCTTAAGATGCAGAACAGATTCTGGGATGTCTTGGGTTTTCTAAGCAAAATAAATATTTGAGGCAAAAGAAACATACCAGTAGAAATGAAAATGCATTTTATAGCACGATTTGAGCCCACCTACCCCAGACCAGCTCACAGGTACTTTCTTACGTTAACAGTAATTATGCAGTAAGCAGAAATAATTTTTATTCTCAGTACTGGGGAAGAGCTGGGGAACAGGCTTCCGAGTTGGTCAGACATGAGTTCAGATCCAGCTCCTCCACAGCCCAGCTGTGTGTCCTTCACAAGTTACTGCACTTGTGACCCTAAGCTTCCATGTCTACAAAGCAACCTTACTACCTCAAAGGTATGTTGTGATGATTCTGTGAAACCAGGCATAGCAATCAGCTCACAAAACGCTCAATGAATTAAGGTGCTACGAAACAGGGAGGCAGGGGAGAACTCAGGTCCTAGGTTGGTACCCATCTAGCCCACGTCAATCTAGCATTCACTGTATTAATTTTTAGAATAAATATTTCTATAGTACTACAATTAAAAGTCTTTCTTTTTTTAAAAAAAATAGGGTTTCTGCCCAACACTGACTCTGTAGTATATTTCTGAACATAGCTGATCAATAGTTTGGCTCAGCTATGGAAAGTAAAGTGAAAATTAGTAATTTCACCCAAGTAAGCAGTGCTCTAGAGTCCTGGAGATGATATAAGAAGAGCAAGGGAAGCGATGAATTAATCAGTCTTCTTGAGACTACGGTGGTTTCTAAGGTATTTTAAATGGGTGCTTCTCTCTACTTTTTTGAAAGTATATATATATACACATACGTGTCAAGGGAAGAATTATCTGTAATCTTTCCTGGTAATTAATATCGCTGTTAATGATCTCTAGCATCGAAGCCTATTCTGCTTTAGTTCAAACCCATTTGTCTTCCTCTCCTGAGTAAAACACAGAAAACTGCAAAGGGCATAACAACCTCACTCTTCAAAGAGGAGTTATTTTCTTAGTTGTTCCTTGCAGGCGCTGTTTTCTAACACCCTTCAAAGTCACTGAGTTTCAGATTTTCTGTCACAGAACCTTTTCAAAAGGAAGGCAATTCAAATCCCAAGATGCAAACGAGAAAGAGCTGGAGGACGGAGAGGAGCCCTGAAAACCCCTGCCCAGGCCTCGTGATGCTTCCTTCTGAGTCCTTTCTGGTTCTGGGTGACAGAACAAAAATGTCATCAACAGTCTGGCAAAGGTAACAACATAAGACGAGAGGATGATCTCTGCGTGTTCCTCCCATTTCTGGAATCCATGCCCTCTACCACAGAAGTGCAACAAAAAGATAAAAAAAAGATGGGAACAGACTTGGCGCTGAGCAGAGATCCTTCCTGTGGGGAGTCCTTGCCGACACCCCAGTCTTAGAGCTAGCCAGTGTTTCAGATGCTCTAGTCTGTGCCGGGGCTCGGGGTGGGGCTCATCGGGTCAAAGGGCTTCGATTTTTCATGAACTCCAATTTCTCACATACTGATCAAAGGAGAGGGCAGTGACCCTATTTAAGTCAACCCACTCTGACTCTTTTCCTGGCCCAAACCAGATGACAAACATCTCTTGATACTATTAGCTGTAGGAGGTTGAACAAATTACTCTCCTTTGTGTTCTTGTTTCCTCTTTTACAAACAGGGATGATGACAGTGCCACCTCCTAGAATTACTGTCAAGATTAATGAGAGAGAGAATAGCTCTCATTTACTTGCGTCTGTTACATAGAAGGAGCCAACAGATGCGAGAGGCTACCAACACACCATGATCCTGGAGTCTAGAGATGTGGCGTCTCTTGTGAAGTAAGAAGACTGGAAAGCTGTGATAAAGACTGAAAAGTCTGAAATCAACTCTCCAAATTAAGTCCACCACAGACTGCACCGTGCCAATGGATACTCTATACAATTATACCCAAATTACTCCACCCCAACTGAGAATTAATGTTTGCAAAGTACGCTGGGGAAAAACATTCTCCCTTGACATGCAAAGCAAGAATTAATGACAAGTAAAATTCTCTTAAAAATGTCATTTTGAGCTTATGCTCTGAGATCAGATGCAACTAACACTCTAGCACTTTGATTCAACTGCTAAAGAATAAAAAGCAGAATATATAGCATTCTTTAAAATCAGTTTTGTTTCATTGTTTAATAAACTTGTCAGAAACCTCTGTGATTTAAATCCAGAAGCAAATGGGTTGTTTTAATACACATTCCATATATCAATGCCCATGAGGGCACATACATACAGTTCCATTAGAAAATGTTTTAAAAAAATTTTTTTTAATTTGAAGAAAAGCAGAGTTCTATTTAAAAACAGCTGCCAGTCTTCATACCAAATCCGTTATTTTTGGAATCCATTTCCTTAAAATCAATTTTGATGAAAGAAAAAAAAAAATCTTAGACAAAATCATTTTAAAATCCAAGCAATAGTACGAAGAAGATATTGTCCCTTCCCATTTAAATGCATTGCTATAAGATCATCTAATAGAGATCTTAATTTCTACCTGTTTGCAAGTTCCCAGTGTTTTTTATTTTATTTTATTTTAAAGGACCTGCCAACTCACTCCTACCCTAACACCTAGAGCAGCATGCTTGAGAACAAGGAAACACACAACACAGGTACCGTGACATCCCATCTGGAATGACCCAACCACACGGGGCTTATCTCGGAGTTGCCTCCGAGCAGCACCCGACATCAGCATGGCAGAGCTGGGAACGCCCACCCCAGGCCCACTGACCTTTTGATGACTCGTGACTTCGTCCCTGCTTCTCCCCAGCTCCTCGGCAAGTTTCACGTTCTCCTCTTGCAAGGCTGAAAGCTGCTGGGACTTCTGAGCGTCTGCCTGCTTTAGGGTTTCTCTGCAAGGACAGAGAGTGCAGGGTTACCATAGAAACAAGACAGGCAAGGAAACTGTGGGAGACGACCAGCTTCACAGCACTGAGGAAAATATATCTGGGTCACGTGACTGATGGGCTCTATAATAACAGGAGAAGCAGTGTCACCTCCATGCAGGAGGAGCTCAATGGCTTTACCCTCTCAGGAGAAGGATCGTCACCCACAATCCTTACGTTTTTTTAAATCTAATAAACACTACATCCAGCCTCTCACCACCCACACTTCCCTTACTTCTAAACGCTCCCCACACAAAAGGCAATGCTACTACAAAGTAAAGGACAAGTGAAATGGTGGTCAGCGTGCCTCTTGTCTTTAGGACGATTTCCATTGCAAAATTATACTAAAATCTACTATGTTGACACAGGGATTTACTTGGCTGCCAAGGTACTCTGCTCGAACTGCATACATCTGTAATCTGGTTTTTCTTTTTTCCTAGCAAAAATAAAAATCTAATGGTCTCATTTGCCAGTTTCTGTCAAAATCAAGTGCTGGTGTGAATCTGAGTATACTTTTTGGACAAATAGAGGTGAAATCCCAAAGCAAATGCTGTTTTCTAGTGACATAACAGGTACCTTCTTTTGACTATATCCTTCCCATAATGCTAACTTGTAATTAAGAAAACAAATAGAAACACAGGCTGCTCACCTATATCATGAATATCAGCATATAAAGTGTGAGCAGGTAAGTATACTTATTATCTTCCCATTATTAAAATTAATCCAAAATATATATCCTGAATTGTTGTCCTCTTCACATGGACATTCAAAATACTTTGATCACTGGATTTTAGCTTATGCCATAGCAGGGTTTGATGCAATCATGAATTTTAAGTCTGTTCTGGCTAAACTCCATTTAGTGAGCTGTCATACGTGGCTGAGTTGTGAATCCAGTCATCTGGGTATGAATCCATCTGCTGATGCATAAACACATCTATTTTTAACTTCAATTGTCTAATGGGTGATGGTGCTTGGTGTCTTCAGTTTTTTAAAATTTTTAATTCTCCATCCACCTATAAAATGCATACTGGGATGACCTCATAAAGACGTAGGGGAATAAATCTACACAAAAATTCTCTTAGCCCATTACATTTGGCATTTTCCAGAGATGTTTATTTAGCAAGTGAAGGAAAACTGAGAGGACTTTCAGCCTCAGGTAATTAGTCATTTAAAACCTTTTCTTCCCAGGTGGTCACGGCCTCCGTTAGGGGCTTTTGGTCTCAGCGTTTGTGTGGTCATCCTGTTTTATCTCTTAAAGATTTTCATCTGTTCAATTTTTTTTTTAAAAAATCCTTGGTTTCTATTAAGAGCCCACAGTAAGGAAAATTAAAACAAGGGGTCGAAGAAATATCAAAATGTCCTAAGTATTTGTTCAATGTTTTAAAATCTACAAAATGCTTTCATGTACATTTTCTCATTTAATCCTCAAAGCCTAAGGAGGCTCATGTGATTATTGCATTTTAAAGGTCAGAAAACTGAAGCTCAGGGAGTGGAAAGACTTGCCCCAAATCATAAAGCCAGTAAGTTGTAGAAGCAACACAATTGGACTTAAAACTGGCAGACGGACCTTCATTGTGATTCGAATACAGAAATACCTTTTTTCTTTAAAGCGTAGTGGGTACATGTACTTCACAGAGGAAGGAGGATGTAAGAGCCCAACTCCTGGACATATTCTAAGGAATAATTTTTAAAGTACCTACAAATATAGCTACTTTTCTTTCTACATGAAAAGGTATCTTCAAACAGAAAAGACTGTCAGTTTCAAAACTGAGAAGCAAAACATTGTTAATATTGACTTGCGAACATTCTACTTATGAATCGATCATAAATCTATTAACTGCTGTGCTAAATATACTCTAGATTTATCACCGTGCCAGGTGAGTAAAGACAAAAATTAGATTGCTTATATCATTTTCCCTAAGATTCAATGTTATACAACAGAGAGAAACCATTTTATTCTCTCTCTCCACCTCAAAATAGGAGCTGGCTAACCCAAATCAAGAATTTTCCTAAAACATAGAGGAAAAGGAACATTTAGTTGTAAGTGCTGGGTTTCCAGTGCGAACGAAGGGCAATATTCTACAGGAGACGGTTCCTATTAGACCTGTGTCTGTATCAGTATCCCTCCAGGAACTGCAGTCCTGTCAGACGAGGGGACCACCAGACAAGCCCTAGAGGACGTGAAGAGCCCCCTATACATGCTAAAGCACAGAAGAACAAGCAGCTGCTCATTCTCTGGCTTTCAGCACTGAGGAGCTAAAGAACAGTAAAATGGCTGCTTCTGGAGAAGCACTGTTCCCATTTCACAGTACATTTCTCTCCGATGGTCCTTGAGCTGTGGCCACATCCAGGGCAGAGTACAGTGAGTCACTGGGGGCGGGGGCTCTTTCAACCTAGTCCTCAGACCTCCCTGCACCAGCGAGGAGCTCCTGACGGATGTCGCTGTGTGTGTGTGTGTGGGGGGGTCTCCCGCTGCTCCTCCTCCTTCCTGCTCAGAATCCCAGCCAGGTGACTGACAGAAGACTGCCTGCCTCAGGTGTGGTGGGCCAGGAACAAGGTACCAATCGAGAGCAGCCCAGGCTCTGTCAACCTGGTGGTCTGGCTCCTCCTCGCCTGAACTACTCCCCTCAGGGATCAGAGATCTGGGGACCAGGCCCCAGGGAGGAAGGCAGACCAAGGTCAGAGGGGCAGCAGGGGGCCACAGTCTTCTGCTCCTGATTTTATTCACTGCGATCCTTCAAGGAAGGGGGCACAAAAACCATTTCTCCCTTAATAGAGGTGGAAGCACCTCACACTAACTGGGGGTGGGTGACATGACAGATTTAGTAAGGACGCTGAACACACAGATACTAGGCCAATGTAAGGCCCATGGCAGGAGACTCTGAAGTCAGACAGTAGGGAAGAGGAGTTTTCTCGAACTCCCGAGCTCTCTTGGCTAGGCCCCGTCTGGCCCTGCCCGTTTCCTAGGACCTAGGACGGCCCAGAGAGCCCAGAGGTGGGATCGCAGTGGGAGGTTGGTTAGGGAATCTCCTGCTGCTCAGGACCCTCCCTCACCAGCTGCCTGTGTGACACAAATGAACTGAAGTCAGCTTAATGCTTCAAATGTTCCAGGTTAGTGTAACTACTTGTGTCACGGGGGGGAAAATCCTGAACTGTACTGAACCCACCTTCTCCGCCCTGATCCTGAACTCATTCTCCCATCGTGGTGACCACTATCTGTGTCACTGGGCTTTGGCAGGCGAAGCAGTTTAAGCCTCTCCTGACGGCCATCATCACAACTGTGAATTTATAAATCTGTGTACATGGAATTATTGGGAACCTTTTACACATCCTCTAGAGAAGTATGAAAACTGAGACTGAGGAAGGGATCACTCATCAGCACCAGTAGCTCAGATGAGGTTATTTTGAGGAGGATTTGAAATACGCTCAGAAGAACCAGACAGGTGCCAGTTCAATCCAACCTTGATCACCAAGCAGTATTAAGGATGGTGACTCAGAAGTGGCAGTTTGGAACTGATGCTTTTGTTTTCGTTTGAACCTCATCTATTTGTTTGATCAGAACTGTAAATAAATAACAGAAAGCCTTGGGGGGCAGGGACCACATATAATTCATCTTTGTACCTTTCCTAGCTTAACTGTACCTCACGTGAAGGACGTGCTCAAATGTGTATCGGATTCATTGGCTTGAAATTTTTAGTTTCACATGGGTGATGCAGTGTAGTTCTCAGAATAGAAGAGCAAAATGAAATCTACATTCTAATTATCATGAAAAAGGCCAGATAAATAGCCATCTCCAATGATAATTAATAACCAAACTTGAAAGGTGGTGTTGACAAAGGAAACGTGGAAGGCCTGTCGGCCTGAAGTCTAGCAACCGTCTGATGGGTAAATCTTGATTAGAAAAACATCTTCCAAAATTCTGCTCATTTCATTTCCATGCCAGAAATTTGATTACTCTTAAAATCAAGATTACTGATAATCTCAGGAATGCTGCTTTTGTTTTTCTATAGAAAAGGTTTTTAAGAATTTATTAGTAAAGCGTCTGATGTTTCCAAATGTTAAGATCAGCTATCATGTAAGCATCCTACTTAAAAAACTGATTTCACTTGTATGTTCATAAGGCTTTCCAAAGTCACATGTGAATCCCAAATGTCCTAAATCATTAGCCGGCACACATCTAAATTTGATCCCTTACCTTACCCTACCTATAGTTCTGACTTGACAGTGATTATAGGGGCGACTTCTCAGGTATGCAGCAGCATGCTGGGAGGCAGCAGGGTGACATTACTTGTTACTCCATGTACTTGTCAAGTATTTATTAAAATAATTAGCATTATTTTTACTTTTGTGATTTTAAGTAAGTTCCACAACTTCTCTCAAAGGAGATAAACTTACATTTCTTTCTTGAATTCTTCCATTTTTTGATTCTCTACAGTCAGAAGTTCTTTTGA
This sequence comes from Rhinolophus sinicus, assembly GCF_036562045.2. Classification (NCBI taxonomy): domain Eukaryota; kingdom Metazoa; phylum Chordata; class Mammalia; order Chiroptera; family Rhinolophidae; genus Rhinolophus; species Rhinolophus sinicus. The sequence continues at coordinate 34,477,115 of NC_133765.1, forward strand.
TTTGTTCAGCTCTTCCACATTTTTCAAGTTGTTTTCTTTAAGTGTATCCAACTTAGAGACCAAGAGAAAAAAGCTTGATGAAATTATTTCATTTTCCAACGACATGACAGGACAATGAAAAATTATTCATGAAAGTATGCATTAAAAAATAGGTGAAATTAAGTCACTTGCAAAAAAAAAGGCACCTGGGTGAAGAGATTTCAAATGACCAAATCTGTTATACACTGCAAAACTCCCCCTTAGATTTAGTCAGACATTTCCTCTACACCTGGCCAAAATGTCACACTAAATTGCATCATAAATTAAAACAAAAGTTTCCTTTCACCTTGCGTATAATTCCTATTTTAGTATATGTGCTGCCAAAGCGAGCACAGTAATTCCTAATATGTATCACTGAACTTGCTATTTAAGTATGAACCATCTTAAAAAAAAGAAAAAAAAGAAATTGCAATGGCATGACGTTAGTAAAGATTATTCTTTGTAATGAAAACAAACCCCCTTTCTTCTTCACAGAGTAGCAATTTAGGATATATTTTTCAACATCAGTACCAAATTTACACAGTCCTCATTAAATAATTATTTGAATCAAAATATTTGTAGATGGGAAACGATTTAGTTATCCATCTGAACTTCAATCTGAAAAGGAGAAAGTCATGTAGTGAAGACTGAAAGGCATTCATACATATTCAACCCCATCGCCTGCCCACGGGGAACACAGCCAGCTAAGGTCTGGCCCCTGGCAGAAAATCCAGGCACGTTATAGGAAAGAGTGGGGATGTGACCAACCACAGGCTCTGGCAGGGGGCTGGAGTTCTAGGTGCAGAGTACCTACCAAGGACGAGAGGTCACTATGGGCCACCCATTACACAGGGTGTGCTCCTGGTACCAGGCTGGCTTTCTGGGGCTTGTTTGGTTATCACCTACAGGCAGAGATTCTTTTGCTGTGTCACATGTCCTCAGTCAGGAGTCCTAGAAAGTGTCTCACTAGTTTTTATACCCCCATCTTCCTTTTAACGCCCTCTAACTTTTCTAGATTTACAGAACAAAAAAATCAAAATATCACAATGGATCTAAAAAATGACTCATCCAGCCTTGTACTCAGGCTCTAATGAAGATACCAGACATCATGTTATGGAAGCACACAATTCTCCCCGATGCTATCCTCAAAGGTTAGAGATATTCCCTAAAATCTTCTATTTCAGCTTCTAATTCTGATTATCATCTATGTTTTTTTAATGCTTTTATATTTTTAGCAGTCTTCTTCTCTTAGGACTGTCAGTTCTATAAATGTACTCCCTTCTATGTCAAGTTTTAGTTACCTATAATTAATCTCAAAATGTTCAAGTTTTTTAGATTTCCACCTATGACCTTCCGTGATGAGAAGGCCTTGTCTTTACAGTAGTCATTCAATGTGGCTATCCCTTTCCCTGCTATGACTCCTAAGGTCTTACCTACCAATAACTTTAAAAAGCACCCGAAGTTCTACCAAACATCATGTAATTATTTGGATGAATCAATCTGTTTAGGATTTAGGTGCTATCTTCCCAAAGAAAGAAAGGTTGGTATGAGTTGGGAAGGTGGGAGGAGGGAAATCAAAGGGTATAAGAATGAGAAATGCCGCTTTTGGATAGAAGCAAAATTATCTTGACACCACAAATTTGTCCAAGACCCAGAAGTGACTAATACAAGATAACACAATAGGGGAAAAGTACTGAATTAGGCCAGGAAAAGGCCTACGTCAAACTCAGGGCTGAGGAATGGAATTTAGTGGCTCAAAGTTGGGAAGAATTGAGAAAAAAAAACGTAAGTGATCTAAGATAAAAGATACACAAACTAGAGAATGTTATCAGTACCTCTCTCACTAATTCTATCACTGAACAACTGTCATAAAAAGCCATGCTATTAGGGTTTTCCCCTCGTTCTTTAAAGGTTGATCCTACTAAATAAGTAACGAAGTAATACACTTTATTTCATATTTTCATGGTTCTGGTGTACATTCGACTCTGCTAACATAGATCAAACCTGTACGAGGCCACACTTCCAAAAATAAACAATCCTGAGTCAGTGATCAAACATCCCATGAAGTCGATAAGCTGTCCTTTGTACAAAAAGCCATTTAAATCTGATTACTTCATTCTGTAGTTTTTCATTTGTTTGCTTGGTATCCTCCAAGGAGGCCAGAGTTTCGGTCTTCTCTTTGGTCATCTGTTCCATTATCTGCATGGCATCTTCTGCTGTTTGAGCAGCCTAAATACAACAAAGCAGTGTGAGAAATGAGGACACCCCTCACCGAGCCCATTAGGTTAATGCTCAGGCAGCGTCAGTGTCTGTGTGGTGAGGGAATCACACAGAGACGGTGAGCCACCCAATACCAAACCAACAAACTAAGTAAGACATGAAAGGTCTTTACGCCCACCCCACGTACAACGGGGTGACACACCCTTTTCAGGCCATTTTTCAGTAAGCCAATTGTCATATGAAATTTGCATAATTTCAACCCCTCTAAACCTACATCTTCCAATGCCAGTTCGAAGTTACATTGACAGTCATGCTCATCACTCTGGCTTATGTTTGAGAGAAACGTTCAGTGATGATAGCGTAACATCCTTATAGAGCTGAATTTTTCTCTTAATCACACTTATTGTCATAAGTTTAAAATATTATTCTTGCTATTTCAAATTTGGGACTTTTCAAATCATTCCGAATTTAGGTTGGGAACTGTTCAAATAAAAATTATTTGGGCAATTATAATGTAGGGTTCAAGTGTTTAATGAGAAACATTGAATGGAAAAGTCTATAAGAAGCTGTGGGTATAATGAATATAAACATGCCTGTGAATAAAAAAGATAATGTGTATATGGAAATAAACCCTTAGCTGACAAGATATAAAAAATAATCATAAAATGAATTAAAATCTTTTTAGGCACTTGCTTACAATTTCATGTGGTCTAATAAAGCTTATGGGAATTCTGCCTTATACCTTCCCTATTACCAGCCACGGAGGTTTCACTGGAATCTTCCAATTCCAAATGGATAAAAAATGAAACAGTTAAAAGCCAAACAGAAGATACTACTTCAACATGTGCCTATTTTACTATTGTTCTTAAGCCTTTAAGAACCATAGTTGACTTTTTCATGAAAATTTCCCCTTAAATTAAAAAATATATCCTTGTTATTCACAGTTTACAATTGTTTCTAATGGAGAGAGACTGCTGCAATTAGACATTTAGTAAAGAGCTGCCCTTTCGGGTGGCAACACATAGCTTGAGACCTCTGAGCAAGTGACTAACTGGGGCGGCCAACAGGTTAGTGCAGGGTTAGTGGTCCAGGGGCTACACACCGGAACCTCCCACTTTACCGTAAACGACTGAAGACTCTCGAGCTCTCTAATTTTAAGAGTGAGCTTGCTCTTGTCTTTCCTCAAAATACGGTTTTCGTTTTGAGATTCTAGGAGATTGGCTGAAATGTGGCTGTTGGTTTTGGCCAGCTGGCTGATCTCTTTCTGGAGGATGAAGTAGTTGTCAGCCAGCTTCTCCTTCTCCTTCAGGAGCTCGTCCTTTTTCAGTGTCATTTCTCTCTTCTCGGCCAGCAGGCTCGTGTTGTCCTGCACGGCCTTGGCCCGATCGGCCAGGGTCACCTCGTGGTTCAGCCGGAGCTCAGCCAGGATCTTGGTGACGGAGCTGTGCAGCTCCTGCAGCTCCAACTTGGACGTGGACAGGCAGGCAAAGTCGCTTTTCAGGGTCTCTATGTTGGCGGCGAGCCGCGCCGTTTCCGCATTCAGGACTTCCTTCTCCTTCATTATCTCCGCCATTTTTTGCTCCGATTTGGTCTTCTCTTGGATTAGCGCCAAGTTTTCAGATTGGAGCTCCTTCGTGCACAGTCTTAACTCCTCCAGCTCCTGCTCCAGGAGCGTGGCTCTCCCGTGGAGCCTCTTGTTTTCATGCAAAGACGACTCCTTTTCCTTTGCTCTGTCTTCTTGCTCCAGGATTAAGGACTGCCGCACGGTCTGCAGCTCCTCGTTTAACTTCTGACACTCCTCCTGCAGGTTCAAGCCGTCCTGCAGCAACATGTTCTTTTCAGAACAGCAAGTCTTGAGTTCAGCGTTCAAATTCTCCTGTGCTTGCAGGATATTAGTGTGTTCTTTTTCTAGATGTTTTTTGACATTTTGAAGCTCTTTCAGCATCAAAGAGAGCTCACACTTGGTGGCTGCCAGGTCTTGGTTCTCCTTCTTCCTCTCCTGAAGCTCTTTCTTCAGAGCATTGAGACTGCCAAGCAGTTTCATCTTCTCATGCACAACGATTCTTCTGTTTGCAGACTCTTGATCGTATTTCCTTTTAAACTCTCCCATGGCTTTGATGGAATTTTCTCTTTCTGCAAGTAAATCTCTGTTTTGCATTTCCAGCACAGACTTTTCTTTCAAGAGACTATCAAGCTGCTTTTTGAGCTTAGTAATTTTCTGACAGGCCATCTCCTTCTCAGAAGTTAGGTAAGTGATCTTCTCATTCAGGCTCATCTCAACACAGGCAGCCTCTTCTAAGCATTTGTTGAGTTTTTCAATGATGATCCTATTTTCATTTAGAAGTTCTTCTTTTTCGGCCAAGAGCCTTCTCTCAGATAAGGCCGAGGTTTCCTTTTCATGCAGAAGCTGGATGCACTCGGAGTCTGTGATCTCCCGACTGGTCTTAACTTCTTCCAGGAGCTTCGTGAGGCTGGTATTTGTAGCCTGCAGTTGCAGAATCTCTAGCTCGGCCTTCCGCAGAGCTTTGCCAGTGTCATCCAGCTGTGCGCGGAGCCTGCTGGCTTCGGTGCCGAGCAGCTGTTTGTCTTGGAGGGCAGCCACCAGGCTGATGTTCAGCTTCTCCTGATCTTGAAGCAGCACGTCTTTCTCAAACTGCAGTTCTCTGTTGTCCTGAAGCAAAGTGTCTCTTTCTACCTTTAAGGCCACGCACATGTCATCAAGACCTGACTGTTTCTCTAACGCTGCCTTTTTCTCGGCTGTGAGATCGTCGATCTCCTGCACCAAGGTTTTCTGATCTTTGATGAGCTCCTCGTAAGAGCTCTGAAGCTTCTGAATAATCTCATCTTTATCTTTAGCCGAGGCAAGGTTTTCGGTAACAAGCTTCTTGATACGACCTTCCAGGCAATCTTTCTCCTCCCGATTCTTCTTAGACTCAGCAATCAGATTATCTTTGCTGAACTGGAGTTCTTCTATGAGTGCCTGCAACCTTGCTTTAGAAGCTTGCAAAGAGTCATTTTCCATATTTATCTTCAAGAGTTCTTCCTGTGCAGTATCGATTTCTTGAAGCAGCTTCTCTCTCTCAACAGCCAAAGCTTCATTATTGAGCTGTTCCTGCTGATACAGCTTTTCAGCATCTTGCTTTTCTCCTAAGACTTTCTCTTTTTCTAAATTAAGAGTTTCGTTTATTGACCACAGTTTCTGTTGGTCTTCCTGAAGTAAAGTTATTTTGGCCTCCACCTCTACAAGCTTTGATAAAAGAGAACCTTTCTCTAACTTTAAAGCATTTCCCTCCTGTGCAAGAAGGTGCTTCTCTGATTTCAGACCCCTCAGCTCTTCTGACATTAGTTCAATTTCTTTTTTGGCTGATGTTAACAAATAAGTTAGCGACTACAGAAACAAAAGATGGAAAGAATGGAAACAAAATGAAATCAAGCAGACAAATGCAAGCCCAAATAACTTAATGTAACCTACATCATAAAAATTTTTAAATTTTTACAGTCAGTGTCATAGAAACTATCTAGATAACAAAGGAAAGAAACCGGATGAACAGAGCCCATAGAAGGATACCATAAAGCAGGTTTAGCTCTGCAAAGTGCTGATATAGTTATTAGTTTATCTTTGAAACAACTTTTGAAATTATTCCTGATCTCTACCTAGAAGATAAAAAAGTAGTTTGATTTTGACATCAGGGCATAAGATTTTTTCCAGCCATTCCAATTATCCAATAACTTCTATCGTAGAAAGGATGCACAGGAAAATCTTTAAAAATATAATCCAGGGGCAGCCGGATGGCTCAGCTAGTTAGAGCGTGAGCTCTCAACAACAAGGCTGCTGGTTCAATTCCCGCATGGGATGGTGGGCTGCGCCCCCTGCAACTAAAGATTGAAACTGGTGACTGGACTTGGAGCTGAGTGGCCCTGGAGAAACACACTGTCCCGCAATATTCCCCAATTAGAAAGAAATACAATCCAAAGAACTACAAAAAGTGAATATATTTTAAATAAAAAGAGGAGGGAGGTAAGAGCGGGGGAGAAAAAAACTGTTGCTTTCAAACTAACTGCAGGACCTTGCTTACTAAAAGACAATCACTGGCCTGAGACTGATTTGGTCCCAATATTACATATAACTTACTAAAAATACAGACTAATTTGCTAGGCTTTGGTGAGCAAATAAATGGGTTTAAAAAAATATTGGTTTATAAAATAAATTGACCACAATTTCTATACCAGTGCTGTCCAGACTTTCTGCAATGGCGTAAATGTCCTGTTCACGGTCCAATACAGTAACCACTATCAATACAGTGAGCCCTTGAAGTGCAACTACGGAGCTGAATTTCTAATTTTATTAAAATTGAACAAGTTTAAATATAAATAGCCACACATGGCGGGTGGCTACTGTACTGGACGGCACAGCTATAAGTCAATGGCTCTTAAAACCAGGGAACACAGAGGATTTGGGGCTCCACGAACCGGACATGTTACATAGAACTTGTTGGTCCCAATATTACATATAACTTTCCTAGGAAAACCTCTTAAGGTTTCATCAGATTCTCAGAAGAGCCTGTGAGCCTCTGTTCTTGACAAACACAGAAATCAAATAAACAGACAACTCTGGATGGGGGAACAGCCCTGACATTTTAACAAAATGACCCTTGTATTGTAAAAACAAAACATAACAACAAACAATAATCATGAGACTTTACACAAACTACTAGAATGCTGTGGTCTGGTCAGGCTGCGACATTTTAAGGGAAACACTAAAAAACTAGAGTCTGTCCAGATAAAGATGACTGCCAAGACAAAAGATCTGGATGTTGTACCCAGTGTTAAATGGCTCACAAAACTGGACATGTTTTACCGGGAGACGAGAAAGCCTTGACGGCCGGCATGCAGGAGGGAGGAAATGTAGGCATCTTACATATGACACATATTATGTCATCGTCCACTTAATTCATAAGTTTTAAATGGGATTTGGCTCAAGTCCTACGTATGCTCTTTTGTATTTTCTTTCTACTAAACTCTATAAACATTTCTTTGGCATATTAAAAGTAATTAAAGACAAGTACTTACTGTTCTTTGAACAAGTTAAATAGTAGTAGGAAAAATTACATAGGAGTAGGGAGGCTGAACTTCATTAAGTTCTGAGTCAAAAAGCACAATGGGACACAGATACAGCCCTGACACCACAAAATGAAAATCAATGTATCAAGTTCTACTCTCTTTAATAATAGGATGTTTCCTCGCAGCCCCTGAACCCAGCTTCCTTGTCAGGAAGCTCGTGGTGCCCTCCTGGGACATAGGAAGTGCTCCCTGGAGTCCTCACTGCTAAACTGTCCTCGGAGAGCTGTTCCTCCAACCAGGCTCCACCCCCTGCTCAACTGCTTCCCCTGGCCTCCGCCTTTTGCTTTCCTGCAACATGTCTCTCCTAATGCTAGCGCAAGGTGGCAGCAGGATGGCCAAGATGAGAAGTACATGCTTTCCCACAACAAAGAGTCTGTTATAAGCAGGCAGACAGAGCTCAGGCAACAGAAGACTCTCTGTGACAGCTGGGAACAAGCAGCAGAGGGGGTGATGGCCACCCAGGACGTTCAGAGGAAAGCCCTGCGGCCATCACCAGCCCTGAGAAGAACCGCGGCTGGTACAGAACACTTGAAGCCGTAGGGAAGGTGACTGGCCCTGTCATGCCCTGTCATGCCCTGGGCAGGTTAACACTTGCCAAGGCCACTGAGCTCATGCCACGCGCTGCTGCTCCCTCAGCACCCTTCCAGCCCGACGTGGAGCTGGGCAAACTAATGCAATGACGGAACTCTCTCCATAACATACTTTGGCTTTGTCAGCTTGTTTTTTCAGTTCCACCATCTCCTGCAACAAGTCACTGTTCTCCTTTTGTGCAGCCTTCAGCCTCTCCTCTGAGTCCAAGAGCACTTTCTGTAGGTCCCGCATGGCTTCTTCATGCTTCGCCTTGGTCTCAGTACTTGCTTCTTCATACCTGGCTTTCAGATCTTGACACTGGTTGTGGCTCATTTCTATCTTCTTTTCCTGCAGAAACCCCAAGTGAAGGAATAAGTCATCTAGTCATATTTGTATCGCCCCTCACGTTCCATGTCACTCAACAGTCCCATTTATTCTCTCCTTACCAGGTTCAACAATTTTTCCAGCAATTCTTTCTTTTCTTCCTCATGTTTTTTAGCTGCTTCTTGCTGGCTCTGTTCAGCTTTGCGAGTTACTTCCCCAATACTTCTCTGCAGAAAGCTTACATTTTCATTCGCCTTTGTAAGTTTTAGCTGTAATTCTTCTACATTTCTAGAACAAATTTCAAAAAAAGGTGTCAGATTTTTCAAAAGAATACCTTCACTTCTAGTTACACTTAAAAAGATACTGTTAATAATAATTGTATTAATCATTATAAATGTTATGAGTAATTAATAATATGTGAAATAGGCACACAAAAAAACTTGCCCTGAAGAATAATTTTAACAGTTTTGAAAGTTATAAACATACGCTTTAGAGTAACAACTATAATTGTGAAAGTTCATTATTTTATGTGAGTAGATCAATAAGGAAAAATGAATAAAAGCTAAACATACTAAAGGATTGAGTATTTAGAAAGTTTCAAAATTTTAGCAATCTAAATTATCAAAATCTCATTCTAGTGCCGCTTAGGAACAGAAGACATAAAAATGATGACAAATCATTTGAAGTTCTAGTTTAACGATAACCCTGTACAGAAAAATGTATAGAAAATGTGGGACATCAACGTAGAGAATGGGCTATCAAGGGAATCTGAGAACAGACAGGGGACACTTGGGTGTTACCTCTGCATTTTATGCCCCTGAAACACCTACAGAAATTAACTTCTCAAAGGCACTGTGCCACAACCACCTGTACGGCTGCGCCCACCTCCACGCCAGTCTGACCACAGTGGGCCAACCAAGGCTCAGTTGCCAATCACCCACCGACGCTGAGGCGTGTGTGGATGCATGGCTGGATAGAAACATAACTCTGCCAACCATTAACACTTTCAGAATCACAAATCTAAGGGTCTTAAAATGGCCTCGAAAAGTTTTTGCCTCACAAAACATTGGATTTTTTTACAGTAGCTATTAAAAGGAAAAAAAAACAAAAACAAATCAAAGCAACAGGAATCTCAGAATAAAGACAAGAGCAGAGGTAAAGATAAAAGAAGTGCTGGCACTGAGGATGGACAATAAAGCAAGGGCTCTGGGCCCAGCCTGCCTAGACCTGAAACCTCAGGCAAGCTACTGAACCTCACTAAGCATCAGTTTTTTCTTTAAAATGGGAACAATAACACACTCACCTCATAGGATTAGTATGAGAATTAGAAAATATACTCTGTATGAAGTCATTAGCATAGCGCATGGCGCATACCAAGCCCTTAGTAAGTGTTACCTATCATTGCATTGAAATAAGTTTAAAATATCTTTAACTGCCCATAAAAGATGTTGTTGCCATTGATAAATGACTGCCATTTCTTTAAAAGTCACCAAAATATCTACAATATTGTACTCCTTAGAAGGTTAAACAGTTGATTCAAGGCTATACTGAGGTAATAAGAGAAAGGAAGAGACAGGAAACTTGAAAATGTTACAATCCTGAAGACTTGGGATTCTTTCCTGTGTGGACCTTGCTTCAGAGCCTCACCTCACGCCGGCACGCGACTGGCATTCATACGTACCTTTCTTTCAGACGTAATTCGTCATTCATTTTGGTCAGCTGAGAAGAATTATCTCCTGACATCTTCATTATTTCTGCAATGTCGTTTTCCAGTTTTTCTTTCGCCTTCATCAGCTGCTCTTCTCTTTCACCTCTCTCTCTAAATTTTGCCTCCATCTCTGAATTTTGTATAAAATAAAAATAGCACTGTTGTGTTATCATTAACAAACATTTACTGACTGCATCTTGTACGCAAAGCCTTGCTCTGGGAATATTTGCATATAGCAATCCCTACCCTCACAAAAATTAGATTCTAGAAAAGAAGACAGACACTAAGCAAGAATGAAAAACAGTATAATAGCACTAAGGACTAAGAGGAACAGAAAAAAATACAAGCAGAGAAGGGAGCTATAAAAGGAGCTGGGGAGGTTAAGTCTTAGCTAAGGCCTCTCTGAGCTGGTGACATTTAAGTACAGACCTGAAGGAAGGGAAGAGGACTACAGGAAGAGGGGGAAGCAAGTGCAAAGGCCCTGAGGCAGGAACATGCCTGACATGCAAGTACCACCAAGGAAGCCGCAATGGTTGGAGTGGAAAGAACAAGATGAGAAGCAGTAAGAGAGGAAATCAGGGCAAAGGCAGGGCCTAATGATGGTATGGACCATCGCTTTTACTCTGAGAGAAATGGGAGCCACTGGGTGGTCTTGAGCAGACATGTGACATGATCTGACTCAATGGTGAAGGATCGCTCTGGCTGCTGTGCTGAGAACAGACTGAAGGGGACAAGGGCAGAAGCAGGTAGTCCAGGAGGCCACTACTATGATGGCTGGCTTGGGCCAAGGATAGCAGTGGGAGTAGTGAGATATGAAACAGGGCAGAGAGGATTTGCTGAAGCTTAGAGACCTCAAACAAGTATGTTATCACATTATATCACCATGAGTGAAGAGGTTATACCTGAATAGTAGACATATTATCATAACATATTACAATGATCTCAAATCCTAGGAAGCCTGCTATATCTAGTGTTTAGTAACCAGGGACATCTTCTTACCTGCTAAATTTTCTCTCAACTTCTCCAATTCAGAAGACAGCGCATTAAACTGCTCCTCTTTTTGATGTAATTTATTTACAGTTTCTATTTAGGATAAAGTTACAAGTTTAATACATTTCATATTGAACAGGCTATCCAGAGCTTGGCTGTCTTACAACAGTATCAAATCATATGCGTGAGATTTGAGGTCACAGGAACACTAAAAAGCCGCATGACAAATCAAACCACTATATAAGGATCTAAAGAAGCAAGCATGCATCTCTTTTGCCTCCCCAACTCTGTACATCAGGCCGGTCTCCCCAACTCTGTACATCAGGCCGGCCTCCCCAAATCTGTACATCAGGCCGGCCTCCCCAACTCTGTACATCAGGCCGGTCTCCCCAAATCTGTACATCAGGCCGGCCTCCCCAAATCTGTACATCAGGCAGGCCTCCCCAAATCTGTGCTCCAGTCAGCAATTTCCTCCTTCCACTTCAAACTCAACAGAGCTATCAATGACTGAAGCTTAAGTAAGAGAATACTTCTCCCAAGTATACTTCCATTTTAATACAGAACAAGCTTTAAACCAAGAGGAGAAACGATTAATGGGGTCTGAGGCTTCAGGAAGCCAGTGGAATGCAGTCTAACTGTGCTGCAGGAACTACAGAGGGCATGCACTGTGTGTCCAGTTTGAGGCCAGGTCCAGTTTAAGACACGAGATTCTCTAAGCGGTCTGCTCATACTTGAGTTACACATACCTTGCATACGTCTCTGGACAGAGACTGCCTCCTCTGAAGCATCAGAGAACTTTTCTTTCTAAAGAAAAAGAATTGGATATTTAGAAAATAGAAAGATTTCAAATTATAAAAACTAAAAGTTTCAATCAGTTATAACGACAATGCTATCTACTTTCTGTTGCTGGCTTTTTCCTTAAAACGAACATACTTAAAACATGGACGCATCAATTACTACCATTTGCACACTGTGCATGTGTCCGCAAGAGGGAATGAGGTCTGCGTGTGTGTGTGCACTCCTGGGTGTGCAAATATCTGCATACACGTGTGAGGATGCATGCTTATGTAAGTGTAGGCAGGCGTGTGTACAAACGTGGGGCTCAGCTCTCTTATCTAGGACTTTCCTTTCCCATAATATGTGGGTGTCTCCGGCACTGCTCATGGTTATCGGCCTTGATTAAGCTCAAGTTTCTGATGTAGGAGGCAAGGTGAAGGGAGAACAGTTGAGAAAGGTAAGAAAAAAATGTCCTACGACTTGGGATTAAGGAAAGAGGATATGGATGAAAGGAAAAGTAATTTCCTGATGGGGAATAAACTGAGTTGTAAGAGAGAATTCTTTGAATTTAGTTAGACAGCGCTCTGCCCTGCTAACAGCCATGCCGATCGCCCAGCACGGTTTCCTGACTTGCTGGCACGAGGAAAGTAGGCCAAGGCGCGGGGCAAGACCTCATTATACAGGAAACCTAACGTGTTGGGTATGTCACTTGGAAGGTCCATGTGTTTAGGAAAACTAGTAGTGAATAACATGCCAAAGCAATGCATTATCAAAGAACAGATTATTGTTTGGAAGTACAGTAGGTTCCCCTTACTTGTTTCGCCTTCCATGGTTTTGGTTACTCACGGTCAGTCAAGGTCCGAAAATATTAAACGGGAAATTGCAGGAATAACAATTCAATAAACAATTCCTAAATTGCCATTCTGAGTAGTGTGATGCAATCTCGTACCATCCCGCTCATCCCGCCCAGACGTCAATCACCCTCTGTCCCGCACATCTAAGCCGTATACACCACCGTTAGTCACTTGGTAGCCATCTCGGTTATCAGATGGACTATCACGGTGTCTCAGTGCTTGTGCTGAAGTCACCCTTATTTTACTTAATAATGAGCAAGAGTAGTGATGCTGGCAATTGAAGCCGTCAAGTGCCTCTTTTAAGTGAAAAGGTGAATGTTCTCAACTTGATAAGGAAAAGAAATGTATTTTGGGGGTACTAAGATCTACAGTAAGAAAGAATCTTCTGTCTGTGAAATTGTGAAGAAGGAAAAAGAAAGTTGTGCTTGTTTTGCTGTTGCACTTCAAACTACAAAAGTTATGGCCACAGTGCCTGGTAAATGCTTAGTTAAGATGGAGACTGCATTACATTTATGGGTGGAAGACACAAACAGAAACATGTCTCAACTGACAGCAATGTGTTGCACCAGAAACCTTTGAGGCTATGTGAGGACTTCAGCAAAGAGGTCCCTGCAACCAGTGACCACATGCACATATAATTTTTATTATGGTGTACTGTCGTAATTGTTCTATTTTAAGTTATTGTCAGTCTCTTGCCTGACTTATAAACTTTGTCATAGGTACGACAGATCTGTATGTGTAGGAAAAACGTATTACCTGCGGTTTCAGGCATCCACTGGGGGTCTTGGAACATACCCTCCGCAGATAAGGGGGTCTACTGGAATACCTACCTTTATTGCTAGTTTGGGTTTGATCTGATTTCCCTCAAGGTATTTACCAGCCAGTGACTAATACCCACAATTTAAATCAATACTTTAAAAGAGAAAAGAAATAGGTGCAATACTTCTTTCTTTATGGAGATTTTTGTTTTTAAACAGGAGCAACTGAAATGGCCAGAACCGAAGAGGTACTTACCAAAATCTGAAGTTCTTTTTCCAAAGCCTCTTTCACTCGACTGACTTCACTCAAGTTTTCCTGAAGGTTATTAAGCGTTAGCTCTTTTCCCTGCAGCTCTTTGGTAATGCTACTAGCCTACCATACAGAGTTACGTGGTATAGAAGCAAATAAACAAAAACAAAAACAAAAAAAGAATGAGAAAGTAAAAAGTAAACAAACATAAAAAATTTATGAGAAAAAACACAACTAAACACAACTGAAAGAAGTAAAGGCATGGGTAAGAAGCTTTTTTTTTTTTAACTCCAAAAAACCAATCAATGACTTTTCACACGGTCAGTTCTAGATATGATTGCCTACAGCTATTTTGAGATAGTTAAAAGTGTTTTTCTATACCTAAATTTGCAATATCAGCATGATCTAAAGCAGAAAGTGCAGATGATTACTTTCTAACTGAGTTAGTTGAGCAGTTTCATTTTCTGGACTTTAAAAACCTTAAGATAGGAATGGTGGATACACGTGGCCTGTGTCATCATTTTCTGTATATGCCTCGAGTACCTCAACATACAAAATTTTTAAAAAATCCATTAGACAACATTCATTAGAAATGGGCTTTCACTAAATCTTGATATAAAAATGTGGACCAACCATTAACTACATATTCTCGACTAATTAATTTTTGTGTTTTGATTGGTATTTGGGAACCAAGTGAGGAGATTTGAGAAAAATTTCCTATAATTAGTTTGTCATCTTCGACTAAGATTATTTAGCAATTTTTGCCCACCTCCCCGCATTTAACCATCACAGCCCCTCCTTCTTTGTCAACAGAGCAGCTTCTCCCCCAAAAAGCTCAGAACATTCAGCATCAATACCAGCACCTCAACTAGTGGCAGGAGGGCTGGGAAAGAGTATTCATTCCCCAAGCAACCCTTAAAAGTGAAGATGACATTTAACAAGGCTAGTGAGTAAGAAATGCAGCTGGGAGTGTTTCATATCATTTCCTGCCTTGACCAAAAGCAAACTTGTCCAGTCTTTCCTCAAAAAAGCAGGGAATAAATTGTATTCCCCTCGTGACACAGAAAAACCTCCAGCGAGACGTAAGTGGAATTGCAAAGGCTCCCGGCTCTTAAGCTTCACTTCACCGAGTGCTCCGTATCATTCCATGCTCACTTACAACAGTCGGGTGGCACTCAGAGTTCACATTCTACTTTTATAAATAACCTTACAGACAAGGCAATTAATTCTGTGGGGAGATGAGCTGATAAGTTTCTATCTAATTCATTCATTCATTTACCTTAACACCATCAACTTAGGCCGTTCTCTATTTAAAAAATAGATTATTATAGACTGGAACCAAGCTTAAATAGATCATCAGAGAACAGCCCAGAGATAATATACTGTCCAGATTAGGAAACCAAAATAAATTCACATAGTTGAGCCACTATTTTCTCTTATCTCCTCCAATGAAACCATATTCAAGACACTCAGAAGACACTATGCTCAACTGGGAAATTTGTTAGCACCAAACAGTTGGTTTTAATTAAATCAGGACTTTGGAGGATGAGTTACCGCAACTAAAAAATAACGTACAATGCAAAATAAGAATAACGAACAGAAAGAAAAAGATGGAGGATGTCAATACAAACCTTGCCACTTTCAGCATTCTTCTCAACCTCTAAATTTTTAATCTGTTTCTCAGCTGCCTCAAGCTGCTGTCTAAGTTTCTCGATTTCCGATTTACCTTCGGAACTGGCTTTCTGAAGGGCATCAAGATCCAAGAGCTTTTCCTCGGCAGCCTTGAGCTGTGATGTAAAATTATCAATAACCTTGGTTTGTTCATTGCATTTGGCTTGTAGTACCTCTAGCTCCTTTACCTTTATTTCAGCTTCCTGCAATTTGTTTAAGGTGTCTTCCATTTCTACTAGATGCTGGTCTTCTGCTTTGTCCAGTTTTGATTTGATGGCTTCCAGACTGTTCTCTTTCTCTTTAATGACCTTCATCAGCTTAGCCTTGACGGCTTCTATCTCTTTGGCATGAGCCGACCGTTCCGAGTCATGTTTATTCTGCAAATTCTCTATTTCGTGCTGGTAATCCAGTCTCACTTTCTCTATTTGCGTTTTCAACTCGGCCAGTTCTGCTGTCTCCGTTCCAACACCCTTGCTGAAGGACACCTTCAGCTCCTCCATGGCCTGCTGGTGGGACGCAATGGCCGTCTCCAGCTTGGACTTCCACAGAGCGATCACGTCCGCGTTCTCCTTGTTGGCGTGGTCCAGCTTGCTTTTCAGCGACTCGCTCTCCTTGGAAAGCTTCTCTGTGGCAGCCTGCAGAGCCTTCACCTCCTTCTGATGCGCTTCTTCCTGGGCTCCAAAATGCTCCTTCAGAGAAGCGACTTCTCTCTGGTGGTCAGCGTGGGTGGCTTCTAACTTTTCTTGCAAAGAGCTTATCTCTTGCAAAAGGGACAGTGACATATCAACATCCCCAGCAGGCTTATTGGACTCTAGCCTTCTTCGCAGCTCAGCTACTTCCTGTACTTTCAATGCTAGGTCTTTTTCTAGTTCCATTATACGAGACTTTTCTGATACTGTAGCCACCTATTAACAGCAGTCCAAAGAAAAAAAGATCTTTTAAACAACAAATCACAGACAACTTTCTTTAACCTTGGAGATCTTTAATAACTATCCCATCGCAAGGCAGCAGTCAAGCCACCAAGAACGCCTATGTGTTAAACTGCCTCTAACTGAGACAAAGGTTTAAGCCCAATTCTGGTAGCTCCAATTCAAGTCTACAATCTTTGGCAAACTTCCACCATTTTGAGATGCTAAAGGAATCTAAAATTGTTATTGAGTTGAACTTACTCCAAATATATTTCTTTTTCCTCCAAAGAAGCTTAAATCAGGGAAGTACCGTGTTTCCCTGAAAATAAGACGTAGCCAATCAGCCCTAATGCGTCTTTTGGAGCAAAAATTAATATAAGACCTGGTATTATATTATATAAGACCCAGTCTTATATTATATTAAAATAAGAGCGGGTCTTACATTAATTTTTGCTCCAAAAGACGCATTAGGGCTGATTGTCTGGCTACGTCTTATTTTCGGGGAAACACGGTACCCATTAACTGATAATAAGTTAATAGAAACAGTAACTTTCAAAGTTCTCAAATATATCTGCCTGCTGGAAGAAGGAATCCTCCTTACTCTGCAAGTTGTACCCGCCCCGCTTCGCATAGGATGTGTAAGTGCTTACTGATCTGATGGGTATGATTTGAAAAGACAGTGGTGTCCAGTATAGTAGCCATTAGCCACATATGGCTACTGAGCATGTGAAATGTGGCTCATCTGAGTGACATGGGCTGTAGGTGTAAAGTATACATCAGATTTTGAAGACTTAGGGAAAAAAGAACATAAAATATCTCGTTAATTTTTACACTGATTACATGATAAAATGATATTTGGGACATATTAGTTTAAATAAAGTATATTACTAATTTCACCTGTTTCTTTTTATCTATTAAAAAAGTATGTGAATGTACCAGAAAATTTTCAATTATATGTATGTGGCTTAGATTATACTTCTATTGGATAGCCCTGGCACAGAAGGTATAAAACTATCCATCGAATGTTTCAATGAATACCACATCAACTAGACAATAAAAGCCTCAACGGGATGACGACGAATTTATTAACCTTTTTAAAATGGCAAAGTAAGAATGATAACTTACCTGTGATTATACGTAAGACCTTACACAGAGTGCTCCTTTCAGACTGTGTAATGCTGCCAGCATTTTGATGTACACACCTGGCTCCTCTAACCCAGTGGTTCTCAGACTGTAATGTGCACGAGAGTCACCTGGGATGTATGTCTGCAATGCAGGTCCCTAGTTTTTCACACGTATTTTGATTCTACTTCAGCTCTGGGATAGTACCCAGGAACCTGCTTCTTTTAAACAAACACCCCAGGACTAAGAAAAACCCTTTCTTAACCTGTGTCCTTTTATTCTTAGGAAATTATTTCCCTCTGCTACCTGTTGGGCAGTCAGTTTAGTATACAAAATCCGTGGGAAATGGTAGCTTCGGGAATAAAAATTAATTATTTGACTAACCTGGGAAATAGAAGGGAACATGAATGATTTAAACACACCAGTGAGCCCCAAATTTCAAGAAACAAAACTCCTCCAGATTGCAACTCCCCTCCCTCACTGTCTTCATTGGGACAGAAAATAACAGACCTGCTGCTTTTACTTCCTCTGCCCACTTACAGGCTGCGATATCGATAAAGACTAAAATGTCCACAAAAGAATAGGAAAAGAAAGCACTTTGGTTTCCAAAACTTCATAATTGAGTCGTTAAATATTTCAGAGCTGACTATAATTGTTGTATTTCAGGGTTATAGATGCTTCAGGTTAAAGATGCTAATTCACTTATATACTTTTTTCTGGGGTGTGGAGGGGATAGTTCAAGAGTTTGTTACCACAAAATAAGGTACAGAACGTTAATAAACCCCACTGCCAGAAAGTCTGTAACATAAATAAATCCAATAGGACTATAGTTCATAATTAGTCATAACAAAACAGTCAAATTGAGGAAAGGCCAAGTAAAAAAATACATGAATATAATAAATAGTGTGATTAAACTTTACGCAGCACTTCTATTTCCCAATGTCTGCCCTCAGGCGAAACTATCAATGTGTCTGCCTCTCCTGTTCGATGAAGGCCATAAAAGTCAGGTATCGTTCTTACTGTTGTTAACATCTGTACAGCACCAAGCAGACCATCTATAAACTGGACTTATTGGCTTAGAGACATTCGAAAGCACTTCCTAAAAGCAATGTATGTAGGTGGTATGAAACTTATGGGTCACTGGTTAGTTTCACACTTGGCAAACCAAGAGTGAGGTTCAACAGAAGACCAACTTGTTCTAGAATTATAACAGCTTGAATCGGAAATATTTGACTAACCCATGCTGTGGGGGAAAACAAAAGCATCAAAGTTGTTTGCTGACAAAGCAGTTTGGGAGAGGAGTTCAGAAGTAAAAAATATCCTTACTTCAACAACCAATCACACTAAAGGAGCTCAATCTAATTATTAGTCCCTTGTATTTCCCAGATCAAGTGTGAGGCTCTCAGTAATGAAGAAACAGCATCAGGATCTTTCTTTTTTTTTAACCAAATACACAGAAGATATCTTTAGTTTTGAGGTCAGCTGAGAACACGGTCTTCTTAAAAAATAAAAACTTATGATTTCGAGAAGAAAAATCACGCAATTATCTAGATTTTTAGATTAATGATTTCTCAACAAGAGAAATTTCTAAAAATACTAATAATTCAAAAGAAAACATCAGGATATCAAAATTTGATCAGAGAGAGTAATTTCTGAAATTTTAAAGTTAAGGATTTGGGCAATTTAGCCATTGACAGTTAAATTCATGATTTAAAAGGTATATATACATACACGTTTCTTATATGTAAATGACTCAGATTATTTCTTAAATCTTTCAGCACAAAACTATTTCCACAACAGACTCCTTGTTGTGGTGGTTAAGAGCACAGACTCTGGGGCCAAATGGCCTCGATCAAATCCTGGCTCCACCTTACTAGTGTTAGCTGTGTGACCTTAGGCAAATGATGTAACCTCTTTCTGCCTCAGTGTCCTCAGCTGTGGAATGGGACAACACTACCACCTCACTCCTGGGGCTGTGGTGAGACTGAGTAAGTTAATACTGGTAAAGTGCTGAGAATAGTGCCTGGCAATGAAATAAGCACTACGAATATAGCTGCTTTAATACACATAAGCAAAAACATGTCAAATGTAGTGGCTGGGGTTTGTACAAAGCCATTCTGTTCCCAACACACCATTCCCTCCTGACAACTGAGATTTCAACCTCCTGGGTGATGGAAAGGAGAAAAATGCAAAGAGAGCTCAAGTATCAAGGAAAAAAAGATAACTGGGGTGAAAGTCCTTAACTCTCACTAAAAAGAACCAATGTTTCAATTCCCTTCCCCCAAGAGGCCAGGGAAGAAGGCAGTAAAAGAGAGCTAAAGTAAAACAACAACAAAAAATTGTCTAGAAAACCCAGTAACTAGGAACACGAGAATAAGAGGACAATTGACTGCTTGTGGAGAACTGGAGAAATGTATTTCGAGGTATCCATACAAAGAACTTAAATGCAGCTGTGGAGTCCACGCAGTGTATACAGCTGTTGAGTTTCTGATCTTGATTTTGGTTGAGTTACCCCAAGGAATGAGTCTTTACCTTTGACGAGAGATTTGATAGAAAATTCCTGTGCCTACCCATCTGTCTAAGCTCACGAACAGTATCAAGAGCAAACTCAGGTTGAACCACTGGGTCGAGGCGGAGGCCAAGTGCAAGGCACATCACCCGAGGTGTCCACCCTTCACATCCATGGGTCTGCTTCATTAAACAGTGAAAACCATTACCCTAGTGTCTTCTAACTCCCTCTGGAGTTTGTCAGCTTTGGTCTTTTCAAAGAGCAGGCTCTGTTCAAGCTCCTTAATGCGGGCATGCTCCAGTTTGGTCTGCGTCTGTTAGTAAAAAGGAAGAGGAAGAGAACACAACAGTGCCACCATGACATGCCAGCGCAAGAGGAGAGACAGCGGCATGCAGGCTGAGCCACCAGTACCTTCCGCCGGAGGATGAACAAAAAGGGTAATGGAGAAGGGAGAGGATGGAGGTGAGATGAGGCTGGCGGGAGGATGAACACTACAAACGAAAGGATGAGGCGGACGGGGCATGAGCTAGTGTACCGAGAAAGGAAAATGGAAAACACATGAGGCAAGGTGAAAAGTGTCAGATGCATGCAGCCAAATATAAGTTATATTGCTAAGTGAAGTTTATCAGCACAAATTAGAATAGTTAATATTCCTCTAAACTATCATTTTCCCTCCTCCCCACAACAGCTCTGTGACATTAATGTGTATGTAACTGACTCTGACTTTAAAAAGTAGCCTGACCCTCAAAATGGTCACTATCACCTAAACGTGGAAAAGGTAACGTCCTAAGTCTTGTGAGTGTTCAGTACATCCCTTAGAGCAGATCCTTGCCCTGTGGCATACAATTTGATGTGAACAAGGGTCAAGTACGAAACCTAACGAAGGGAATCTAGAAACTAGAGTTCAGGATATCACACGAATGGCTTTTGCTGGGACAAGTGAGAAGGATCTGAGATTCTTAGCAACAAGTCTCACATCTGACAGGCCCGGAGCCACTGAAGCTCTAATTTCCTTCCAACAGAGGATTTGCCAAAGGCTATTTGTCACCAGAAAAAAGACAAAAAAAGAAAGAAAAAGGAAGACAGATCTACAAAGAGAAAGTTTGGTAACATGCTCCACAGCCTCCACCCCTCAGAGCGGGAGACAAGTCCGGCCAGAACTGGGCTCTTTATCTTGATCCTCAGATGAAGTAGTTCTTATCCGCTCAGAGGCAGGAAATGGTGACTCCACACAGAAGCATGAGTTTGAGCAAGAAAAGCTGTTAAGATCCCAACCAGGTATCAAAACCTCCGAGATTCCCGTCAGACTCACTCAGGTGTAACCTGATGGAGAACCCGGAAGGTGAGCTCGTTCTAACAGGTTTAAGTGCAGCAGACTCTCAATCAGTTGGAAATAATTGAGGTATCAGTCTAATGTACCTCCTTCCCATTCACCTGTCCTACCCAAAAGGTTCAGCACAATCAACTGACAAAACCTACTGACAGAGCTGCTCCCAGCAGCTTCTAGTTACTTGTATTAAATATTTTTGTGGTTCTAACTGGTCAGATCTATCAGTCTGGACCATTATGGGCAATGAGCAGATGACAACAAACTCTAAGGAGCAGAAAGCAGTGCAGAGCTTAAGTAGAAGGTGGAATGTTTTACATTATAAACATCTTTACTCACTCTGGTGGTACTCTGAGGATTTCAATGTATTCAAGAGGTCACTTTGCTTATAAACAGGTATAAACCATCATGGAATATTTAAAAGGTAGACAGAAAATTAAAAAAACAAAAAACTTCACCTGTTTCAGCTCTTACACTCAACAAAAATAATAACATTGAAAACCTAACTGTCTGCATAGTCCCCTTGGTCCACATGTGCTTTAGACAGAAGTTGTTCAATTTACCTGCTTTCACAAGAAAAAGAATCTACTCCCGATCTACATAACTGAGGTCACATTCTAAAGAACTGAAATCCAAAACTAAAGGGAAAAAGCAAAAGGCAACAGAACCTTTTTTCTCCTCTGGACACTGAGTTCAGTGTCCTGTGAGTGAAAAGTCACTACTTCCATTGAGTGGAATCTTCTCCCCCCTCAGAGGGAGACCTTCGGTGACTGCAGCAGGAGCTCCGTCCTAGCGGGTATGCACACGATGATGGCGCGGGCCTCCACTGCTGTCTCTGATCAAAGATCAGCAAGGGAGCTAGTGACCCACTCCCCTGCCATGGTCTGTAGTAAGAATGTTACACTAGACAGGACAACCGCCTCTGAAAATTATCCCTTCCTTAGAGTGCGACAGAGGGTCCCAAGAGGACAGTCCTGGGACCGGGACTGAGAGGGGAAGCAAAGGCTCTGCGAGAAGCGCACAGAGAGGCAGGAGGGAGACCCCATGCAGACTGACACCGGAGACAGCGGAAGCCTGTTCGGGAAGGAGAAAAGAGACCCAGATCACTGAAGTAGCTTCACAAAAAGGAAACCTTCAGAACGGAGGCTGTTTTAAAATTCAGTCTTGAATTGTCTATTTTAGCTGCCAGGAGGCAGTAGGAAGAAATATTCTTTGTTTTAATTTTGTTTTCTTTCAGTTGGCATCACAGCTGGCAGGGTGCGCTAAGCCAGGTTTTTGAGCCACTCTGGTAAGAGCTGGACTGGGTGTTTGATCTTAAGTGGGGGAAGGAAGGGAAAGAAAAACACCTACATGCCTAGTAGTATTGATAGAAAAATCTCACTTTGAGAAGAATAAATTCACTGAAGAATGCTTGCCTTTAGTTTTAAAACACAGGGAAAGACTGCAGCAACAAATGCTCGTTTTGAATTTCTAGTCAGCTGCAATGACAGGCACTGGCCAGCAGCGGGAGCTCACACCAAAGGCAACCAGTCGGGGATTCACAATTCCCTTTCACTCTCACCGGAATAAAATTAAACAATTTGGGAAAACTTCCCCCAGAATTTCTATAATTCCTTCATCTAATACGTTTTATGCCTCAGCCAGCTATCACCTCTTTCAGAATAATTCCATTAAAATTAGAAGACATGAATTAAGTGAGGAAGGCCAGGCCCACTGACAAATTTTTTTTCTTTTCTTTTTGGCAAAATTCTTTGTATAGCAAATATATGCCTATGCATGAAACAAATGGATTTTTAGAGTTTAGTCATTACATACAATTTCTTCAGGATACAAATGTAACTGCTTTGAAAGCGCCATGCACAGAAATATTAAGGTCAATGTCTCAAGGTCAGATTATGCAGTTAGTGTTTGAGTACATCAATAAGCATTTTAATCTGTAATCGATCTGTGTTAACAAGAGATATATCCACACAGTTAAGTGCCCTCTTACATTCTCAGGATCTTCAGAAATCTGGCTCTTTTGCTATCAGTAAAAAAATACAAAATTAACAACAAAAGAGAGGTTCAACTAAAGTTTCAATATGTGTTAGGGTTTCAAAATAACTGATTAATTTCAAGTAAGTTTATCAGACAGACTATACTAGCCCAGTGCTGATGCAAATATTTTAACCTGCTCCTCCCCAAACAGCCTAGGCTATATTTCATATGAATTAGATGATGATATGAAACTTCTAATGAGACTTTGGGGTATATTTAAATGGATGAGAATAACACAAAAGTCAACTAAAGAAATGTGACTGTATATGAAATGAGTGAAGAAGATATCTATTAAATTAATAATCCATTAAATCCTGGGCCCTATAAAACTAAAACTCCGAAAATGTTTTCCTTACTGTTTGTTTATTGTACAGATACATTTCTTTCCAAAGAAATTAGAATTCCCATTTGGAAGGGCCTTTGAAATTTAAGCATTGTGTGGGCAGTCAATAGACTCTAAAATTGTAATGGTAGCAAAAATGTATATTCTGAGAACTTCACAGACAAGTGCAATTTTTACTAAAATTGATTAAAGTACCAAAAATCTGAAAAATTTGAAAAATTAGTAATTTATATTTGTCATATATCTAGCAGTGGTTTGAAAAACATCAAAATCATTTACAATTCTGGTGTCCAATTAAAAAACTAATAGGAATAATCGTGAAGAGATTAGAAACGATGGTCAAGGAAAATCTCTGTGAATTTAAAATATGCCACGGAAGTAAAAGAAATTAAAACATAAATTGCTCGTTTTTCTGGTAATTACTTTTTTAAAAAATCAACTACTAGAACATATATTTATTTCTTTTGTAGGGTGATAAAAGATTCATCCTAGTCAATTGAAAAGCGAAGCTGAGATAAAGCAAAAAGCTTTGTTTTGGACTATTCTATAGAAAAAAAAAGGTTCCTTAAAAATGCCATTTCTGGTCATCAGAGGATCATACAGAGTCTCACTTAGGACACACTGCCAGATTTATGACTCGATTAACTCCAATTCAAGGTTTTGAATTTTGAAACCTGAGAAAAGAGTAGTGAAAGTTTTACTGGGCCCCAGAGGTGGGACAGCATGGTCGCAGCCCAAGGATGGACTCCATCGCCTTCGCTGAGCACCGTGCCCACAGCCCAGCCGGCCGGGGGCTGGCGCTCCTGCCACTCCCGCTGCTCCTGCTCTGGCCACATGTATCAGCTAGCACAAGATTCACCCACATTTCTGAACACTGGTACCCATAAAAGCTTTCGAGCTGGAGAGGTTTTACCTCAAGATCTCCTTTAGTAATTGATTCTTCCTCAACCCGGAACTGAAGGTCCTCAACCTTCCTGTGAAAAAAAATGGAAACAAAGCTTTAAGAAAGTAACTAAGAAACATGTCTGCCTTACCGTACCACACCCCACACCCCACACCCCACAAAATTACACACACACAGAGATATATACAGTCAATACCCTGGTGAATTTAGCCGATGATGGGGGAAAGAAATACCTTAGAGAGACAGAAAATACATGCATCTTTAGGCCTCTGGTTTATAAATCTAAGAGCTCTACTCTATTTAGGAAACTCCAAAGTTTTATCCAAGTACTGATTGCAGAAGGCCTGAGAAAAACCAACTGGTTCCCTTGGTCACAACCACCAGAATGGATCTAATCAAGACAAGACCAGTCTAAAGGAAAAAGGTCTGATTACCACAGAATTAGGTTTGAGAAGGCAAGTTTGTAATTCTACTGTCCAATAACAGAACATAGGGGAAAGTGGCACAGAAACTCAATCTCTTTATACCACCCCACATCAGCTATTTTAGGGTGAGGTGAGCAGACTACCCATGCCGAGATCCCTGGACAGTACTGGTACCTGTTCCAAGAGTTGGGAATAAAGCTGTAACGCTTTGGGGGAGAAGCAAACACAAGTTCTACTTCTTTGCTTCTAAAGTACACATTGCTTCATATTTTAAAATCTGCGGTATTGTGTGGGTTTCAATCAAGGCCGTCACAAAGTCAGTGAAATACGGTATTCTGAAGATACACTTCTGCTGCTCAGCAGTCAGCACAGCAAGATTGATTTAAGAACAGAAGCAAATGGTAGTAGCGCCTTGGCACTCAGAAGGGCCGACAAGGACCTGTCACTATCGCTCATTTACTTGTAGCCACATTTAGGATGCGAGGAGAATTTCCCATGTATAGTGTTTCTGTCTCCAGTGAGAAACACTTCATTGTCCTCTTGGTAAGAGGCTTGGTATTACACCTCCTCCGCGCCCCCTTGCCATGGCAGTCCTTAGGCCCATCCTGACTGCAGTTACACTAGATAACTAGTGAATTACGCCACTATCAGAAATGACAAAAGATGGCACTAAATGCAACACAGGACAAACATCCCATAACCAGAGATGTTCAAATGGTTTTCATGAAGACAGAGATCTTGTTTGTTAACGGCCTTAAAAATCTTTTGTAAGAACCAAACATGTTTTCTGTCCCACACAATTTAGCACTTGATTTCATCGTGGCCAGGATACTTCTCTAATTGCTTCACATGACAGTTGTTTTCCTAGTAATAAGGTACTGAGTTTCTCAAGAACAGGTGGGACCTTGTATCACCCACCGGACAAAATCCAATTTCATTAGCTACATGGAAGGTGTTTTGTAAATACTGGGTGACTTGGACCTAGAACATCCTCGCCCAGGAATGGCTCCAGGTGGGAGCTGGTTTGAATTAACTCCACAACATGACTAAGGCCGTCCTCCAGAGGATGGTTCACACAGGTGGCACTCACTAAACAGCTTTCCGTTCACCAGGCTTGTCTAGTTGATCCCAAACCTCTCAAAAACAGTCGAATCAAAGCCAACCCTCCTCACAGTATGACAATGTCAGTTTCCACAAAACACGGTGGGTCATTCCTTTGGTTCTAAGGGTTGACACCACCAGGTTAATGGGAAAGGTCGTTTATAAGGAACAGGCCACACCTGCACCCGGGAACAGTTTAGGATCACCTTTTCTCTTCTTCAAGTTGGTTGAGCAGCTCCACCTTCTCCCTGTCAGCTGCTTCCACCATTGTTCGCAGCTGGTCCATCTTGGCCTCCAATTCCAGGACATGCTGGGGAAGGCAAAGAGGTGGGTCAATGAGCGGCCCTTTCTTACCGAGACAGGCCCAGGGAAGCCTCCAAAAATGCTGCGGCTCAGTGGTACCACTGTGGGCTGGCGTTATTCTAAAACCTTCTCACGGTAAAATGCGTTCTATGATCTTTAACAGGTTATTCTCGGCAGCATTCCTGGAAGCTAGATGATGGAAACCGCAGCACTGAAGCAATAGAGGGCAATTTTTAAGCAACTCTCGTCTTTTGGGAAACAAAACTCATACAAAGGATAATCTACAAAACAGAAGTTGTAATCACAGGTTAAGTCCTAGTAAAAAAGCCCACCTAACACAGATAGGCCAAAAGACCTGGACCAAAAGACCAGAAGGCTAAGTAGACTCAAGAAGAACAAACTCCTTCTTTATGATGATGCAAACTGCTACCCCAGACCAGATGTCACACAAGCTCAGCAAAGACACTGATACTCATTTCCAGTGCTCCTGAGACTAGCTCCCCGGCTCTTAGCACCAGTAAGCGGTCCAGCCTCCTCCCTCAATTTCAAACCCGTCACCATCTCCACAACAAGTCAGCTTAGAACCCGTCACCACCTCCGCAGCAAGGTCAGGGCCAGACTTCACCTGGTCATGCCCGTCCCGGGCCAGAGCTAGCTCCTGCTCTATTTCCCCCACGTGGCTCGTGGCCTTGGCCACCTCCGCCCGCTCCAGGTCCCGCTCAGCCAGCAGCTGCTCAATATGCTGCTGCTTCTCCTTCAGGGCCTCCTGGAGGGCAGTGGTGCCGGAGATCTTCCTGGCGTAACGGGACGAGGTTTCGGTCAACTGCAAAGGAAAGTTAAAGAAGTGAAGGGCGATGACGTGTGAGGGACGCAGGAAGGAGCAATGCATGCACGGCAGGCGTCTCCCCGGCAAAGCAAAAGCGCTGCCCCGCTCACGGGCCTGACAATTACTGGGAAAGGCTTTCGTCAAGAAAACAAAACAGCAAGTGCCTCCTGTCTGGGAATTTCACAAAGAACACACCAATGAGAAGCGGTCCTGGAGCACTCAGGAAGATGTTTAGGAAGAGAGTAAGTGGCTCGAGTCAAAGGTACCCTGAGAGCAGCTGCCAGGGTATCTGCAGAATGCCACAGCACCCCTTTACCAAGTTTCTCTAACTCCATTTCGGCCTGAGCGTCAATAATAGCTTAATAGCTATCTTCTTGTTAGGACATCTTGGCCAATCTTGCGATCTTAACTTGAGATTGAGACTTTTTTCAACTTCTAAAGCTTCTGCATACCATTAAGTAACCGAGAGGTCACCCGTGGCGTCACGAACCTTCCTTCAATTGATTAAATAGTTGGATCTTGGTCAGGATCTTCTGCATCTTTCTTTCAAAATGAAAGGCAGAGACGCTGTCACCCAGGAATCCAGCCTGGAGGACCTGCACCCCCACCTCCAGGGTTATAATAAGATTAAGAGGAAACTATCTGCCTTCAAAAGAGTCAGGGCGTGGGTGAGTGTGCGTGCGTATGTCTGGGCAAGTACACACATAAGAGAAAGGAAGAAAAAGGACAGGGAAGAGGGGAAAGAGACATTTATGAAGAAAGAGAAGTAGGGGAGGGAAGGAGGGAGAAAAGAGGGGAATGAAGAGGGAAATGGGAGGACAGAAGTGAAGCAGAAAGAGACTCGTAGGGCTCCCGGGTGGAGAAAGAACGGTTTCAGTTCTGTCGTCTGTCGCTCTTTGCTGTTTCACAATCCTGATCCCAACATCTTGAGGCTACAGTCATGTAAAAACACAGAGAAAAGAACCTCTGATTAAATGTTAACAGGTAGCTGGGCAAGTTGAGTAATATTCTTCCAAGCCAGGCTTCAGGGGCTGGTCGTCAAGAAAAGGCCTCCTCCTTTGGCAAGTGTCTGTCCAAGGCCGTTCCGCAGCGATGGCTGGCTCTCGAGGACTGCAGCCTTGACTTTATCTGCAATCAGAGCCTCATTCGCTGCTTGAATGCTCTGCTCTTCATCCGTCCATCTGAGCTCTCAGTCAGGATACAGACAGAGGGTGAGGCTCTGTCATTAATTAATTAATTGTTAGGCAATCTGATAACGAGGAGAGTAAAGGAATCCAATCAAACCCAAATTGTCTTCTGTGGTTTCTATTTAGTGAAATTTCTTGAATTACTTATACATACTGGGGAGGGGAGAAAATTCCTGTTCTCTTTTACTCTCTGACCTTGACTTTCCAATTTCATTTCATGTATGTTTAATTATACTTTCCCATACTAACATTTCTCCCAAATAAATCTGAGGTTCCCAAACCCTGAGCAGAGATAGCCCAGGGCGCTGAACCAAATTCACAGGGCACTGTGAAATATTTTTTAATATCAAGGGGAACATACCAATACCTGTTGGACACCATGCAAACTACTAGCTTGAAGCAATTCAGTTTCAACAGGCTTTGGCTACAGGTGTGATAAAGACTTATTCAAGGGTCTTACAGTTTGCAACCTGAAACACACCTAGGCAATACCCAGATTGCGCTGAAGAAAAAAGGAAAACTAAGAGTTCTATTAAAAAGCACATTCTTGAGAAGAATTAGTCCTGCCTTCTTAGCCTCTGGACTGGCCCGAGATGATAATCTTACAAATATCCGGTGGTCTAGATAATGGATGTCAAGTGGTCTGGACACATGAACATTCTTTCTTAAGTCCTTCAGGAAGTTATCAGAGGGTTATCTACAGGCTTCCTATATACACACACCTCCAGGCATAACTGGAAATTTCAAAAGTTTACGTTCCCATGCTAGTTAAAGAAAGAATAGAATCTTTTCCTCATGCCTCAGCCCACATGATTTTAATAATTTAGCAGCTTGACCACAATAACTCCACTTTATTTCTTCACTCCTTTCTCAGATGGTCATACATTCCTTTCGATGACGCCATGTCTTTCCAAAGCTAAATTCTGGCTACAGTCATGACAAAAAGCAAGTACTGTGCAAAAGTCAGTGCAGAAAGGAAATGCGGGTGCAGAGTTCAGTGAGATCCCAGGGTTTGACGGGTGCCCAACAGTAGCATACACCCTAAGAGTAATTAGTTACGGTTATTTAAGAATGAATTTTAAATGTTAGTTTTTGTTTTAATTAACAGGTATCATTTTCTTTTGAACAGCTACTAAATTGTTAGGACATAAATATTACATTGTTTAAAACCTAATTACTTAACAAACAACTGTGAGCACCATGCAAAAATAACTGAAACACTAACGGCGCTCTGAAAGTTTGGGCACCTCTGCCCTCAATACTTTCAGACCATTTTGCATGAAAGAATCTTTAGACTTTTTTATGTGTGTGAATACGATTATATTGCTGAGATACATTTCTAGGAAATCACACTTTCAATTATTCTATATTCTTGGCATATTCTTTTATGGTGATTTTTTTATTTAGAAACAACAGGCACCCTATATAAAGATATTAAAAAATCATCTGTTTTACAAGGAGACTCATTTCTCTTTTGTCAGTATCCTTCACGGAATGAGGTGAGCTACGAGGAATCAGAACTGGTCTGAAAAGTAGACGGACAGATTGGGGGGAGCTGGGAGAGCTTGGTTATTTTCCGAAGAAATGGACATTTATAGAAATGGACATTTATAATTACAATGTAATAAAAATGACTCAAGAAAGAATTCCTAGTCCAAACTAGAGCCTTCTGGGGAACTGTCCAGGATTAGCAAACCGACTAGATGTCCACTTTAGAGTTTGCTGAGCCCCGTGAATAAGGCTCTGTCCAAACAGGAGTTTCTTCACCTCCCTTTCATTGTTCTTGTCAAGCTTTTCCATCACGTTCATCTGTAATTTTTCTGTTGAAGATGCAGACCTTCTTTTCATATGCAAAATGTAATCATCCAAGCAGGTTTTATTTTCCCTGAAGACAAGAGGAGGAAAGTCCAGTGGGCTGGCAAAGCAGCACCACCCCCATCTCAACGAGAGTCCTCCACCTTCCCTCTCCTTGCCCGACATCAATGGGAAGCTGGCAAAACGAGACGGAGGGTCTTCCTCCCCATCACAGCACTTAACCTTCTAACTCCTGTCTGTAGCTCACCATCATAACGCAGATCCCAAATTCAGCCTGGAGTACCATCTTATGCTGCCATTTCAAATTTAAACAGTATCTGCCTCGCTTCAAGTAAATAAACTTAAGGGCAGGCGATGAAGCCAGAGTCATTGCTTTGACCCTAATAAAACACCACGTTAACAACCAGAATGAGACGCTGCCTGTTTTAATTCTGATGACTCTATTTTTACTGATTTAAATGGGAAAAGCGAGGAGGAGAGAGGAACAGCGGGTGGGAGGAGATGGAGAGAGCAGACAAAACAAAATGTGGCTCTTCCTAGCACCCTTTCCAGACCGGAAGTTCCCCTCCACTTCCTCTGGCCCAAGACAGGATCATCCACACAACTGCTTTCAGTGGGTTAGACTGTATTAACATAGTGTTAAAATCTAGGAACTTGGCTTTTCTCAAAATACTTTAGCACTTAAAACTGTTTGAAGTCAAAGAGTTTCGTCCTTGAGGAAATCGATCTCCCCAAATTTCCTGTCATTCTTGCGCCCAAAGTGATTTCAGAGAAAAGAAATCATCCCAGATGTTGGACTAAGCAGTAGTTACTTACAGATTCACCAACAACTGTACATCTTAAAGCCTTAAGCATCTGAAAGGGGCTGTTGAAAACTATTTTAAAACTTGTGTTCTTGCTAGGGTTTTGTGGAACCCGCAAGGACTCCCACCAGCGGCGACTACCGTTCAGTACAAGGGCGATTTAGCAGGTCTTAGAGCAAAGCAGGTGCACTGAGCGTGGGCACTTCCTGTGCCTGCGGGTAGAGACATGCAGGAAGGAAGGGGGCTTACTAATCCTGTCCGACTGGGCTTGCTGCTCACGGAGGAGGCCACCGAGCTCACGGAGCTGAGGGAGGAGGCAGAAGGGCTGCGCTTCAGGCTGGCGGGCGTGGTCGCCATCACTCGCCTCACAGCGGCGGCCTTGGCTTTGGCTGGTGTCGTGGAAGGAAAGCCAATCTTGGTTACTTTGTGGACAGGAGCAAACAAGCCGTATTTGGGTTGACACTGAAAATACCTTTAGAGAACAATAATGAGATCAGTAAGAAAAATGTAATTATAAGAAATAACAACAAAAAGCTCTCTTTGGGACTGGTTTGCTGTGACTTCTACCCCTGAACTGGGCGAAGCACAGCATGCAGCATTCCCACGTACGGAGGCTGGTAACTGTACCCTCAATGCGGCTTTAGCAAACACACTCATAAACAGCAATACATGCACAGAGAGTCACTCATCTGCTACTAAGGTTCCACACTAAGGGAATAAGTATTTCTATTGTCTCATAAACGTTCAGCAGAGGACTTCAGCAATCTAGTGATCTCATTTAATAAAACCTTGCCAAACAAATGAAGAGAAGCCAAAAGGATGCCATAATAGTTCCTTTCTATTTTGAAAAATAAACTGAAAATACCATATACAATATTATAATGGTGGGTACATGCCATTATACATTTGTCAAAACCACAGAATGTACAGCCCCAAGAGTGAGCGCTAATGGAAACTATGCACTTCGGCTGATTGTGACGTGGCAGCGCAGCTCCATCAGTTGTAACAAATGCACCATCGGGTACAGACTGCTGATAATGGGGGGGCTGGGCATGTGGGGAGGAGGCAGGATGTATATGGGACAGCTCTGTACCTTCCTCTCAGTTTATCTATGAATCTAAACCTGCTCTAAAAAAAATAGTCTTAAAAATAAATAAACTGAATGCGTGTTCAGAATCTACACATATGTATTATTAAAAGAGACAGTCAAAAGAACAACTCTAATTCTAGCGGGGAAAAGCAGCAGATGAGTCTTAGGAGATAAAAGCGCAGCTCGTCAAGACACTCGTTCCCACGGTATCGCACACAACTGCTGAGAGCTGCTGGAGCACCTTCTCGTGCGAGCGGAGACCAGATGCGGCACAATCCACACAAACCTTGTTCCAGCAACGGCCCCGTCATTCTTCCCGAGGGGCTCGTCTAACTCCACACCACACCATTCCCCCTTGGCAAAGTCTGTCTCCCCGAGAAACCGGACTACACCAGCCTTAGTGCCACCGACCTGGAACAGAGAATGTTAAAATGAAGAGACGAACATAATGCCTCAGCTAAATCCTTTGCGGTTCCGACCAATAATTAAGTACTGCCCTCCAACATTTCTACTTTCCCTCCCACTCTGTAGCGAATCCTGTCCAAAGACTGGCCAAGTTTACCTGGGTGACATGTTACCTGAGTGATTTGATACTTGATATATCCCAATAATAACACAGCCTGTGTAATATTAGCGTTAAGGGTGTTGTCCAACAAATCATTCCTTCTAGAAAAATACTTTATTCCTCCAGAGGATTTTCCTGCTTCAAAATAAATATTTGCTACAAAAATAAAACCCCTGCATCATTAAAGGAAAACAAAATTCACCCGTAATCCACTGTAACAATGGCTGTGTTTGGTTTCTCATGCAGCCTTTTCATCTTTCTCCATGGAAAGCAGTAACACATACATATTAAGGACAAATATTCCCACATCCACACACGTTTGCTTTTGGCGTCTCTAAATGTATGTTACATGAAAATCTAAAATCTTTAAAATATTGATATTTTCCACTGGAAGGCTCTCCACTGCTTCACAACTGTTAAAATTATTATTCTTCACATTTTATTTTACATGAACACAGTTCAAAACTGTGAGTCTTTTTAAATGTTTGACTCTGTCCCAGCCATTGTTTAACAGGTGAACATTATTTCCAAAATTACCCCACCAGCATTTATTACTTATTTCTTCCTTTGCCGTTATTTATTTCAAATACTCACTTTACCATACTCTCACTCATGTACACATGAGAACACACAAATGTGTCTGAATCTTTCTGCAGGTTCAGTATTCATGCTGCTGCCACCACATTTCACTTACTGCTACTTTACAATCTGTATCATATTTGCTGAGTGGGTCTACCTTACTACTCTTCTTCAGAATATTCTTTGATTTTCTTACTTTTATTTTTTTGAGCTTTCTTCTTAACTTCTTTTTCTAAAATTCCACCAATTTTAGAAGAGGTGGATCACTACAGGAAATTCAGAATACTACAAGCAAAAAATCAGTGTAATACCTGTGCTCGCTACACCCTGCGACAGTCACACTGACACTGTGGTTCATTTCCCCTGCTACGTGATGGCAGCTGTTCAGTATTCCACAGTACAGATGTATCACAATACGCACTTTACTCATTTTGCATTTGGGATGGTCACCTTTTTCTTATTGATTTAAAAAACTCTTTATATATTTAATTTAATTATTGAATAGCCAATACATTTCAATGGTTTCAAAATTTTAAATAGAAATCGGCATGGAGGGAAGAGTCTCCCTTACTAACTTCTCATCCTCTTTGCCCCCTTCCCATCATCGCACGTAACCATTATAGTAACTGACTTACAGTGTATCCTTCCTCCCAGCACTTCTTTATGCATATAAAAGCAAACGTTAATTTATATTTTTCCTCCCTTTTGTTTTTACACAAAAGCCTGTGTGTGACATGCACTATTCTGCACCTTGTTTTGTTCCATGTCACAACACTGAGAACTTTCTTCTCTGTCTTTACAGTTGCATGTCATTCAACTGTGTGGGTGCATTCCAGTTTATGACATCAGCCCCTACTGAGAGGCATTAATTTTGTGAGCAACACTCCTCTTAAGCAGGTTTATTTACTTAACACATTAAAAAATCATTTTGCCTAATTCTTCAAAAAAGTACAATGAGATTGTGTTAAACATAGATTACTTTGGGAAGGTAATTTATTTTATTGATCTGTACAAGGAACCAGCTTTTAAGTTTTTCCCATTTGTTTGTTTTTGATGTTCTTTATTTTATTTAATTCATTTTTTATCTTTACTATTTCCTTTCTCCTACTTCCTTTTGATTTATTGTTCTTTCCTTCCTAATTCACTAAGTCCAACACTAAATTTATTTTTTGTCTTGATTTTTTCATACTAAAGGCATTTGTTTCTACTTTTTCTCTGAATAGCTCTTTTTATGAGTTTGGGATGACACATATTTTTTCCCCAGCTCTGTTTAACCCTTTGTTGAAGACGGAAAATGCTACAGCCTCAGAGGTATATACTTTTTCTCTGAAAGAGAAACTCCTTTGTGAAACTGATTTAAGGAATCAAAAGAGTTACGGTTTAAGGTACTCTAGGCAGGGAGGGCATGTGAAGGGTGACAGAGCAGGCAGCTCCAGGACATTTCAGAAAAATCCTGGTGCCATGATAGGTGTCCTGAGGAAAGACAAAGCTGGAGGCTGGAAAAAACCACACAGGAACTCTGCTGCGTCCAGCAGTGCCCAGCAGAGCAGAGCAGGCACTCAACAAAGATTTGCTGAATAAATGAAAAGGGACCTACCGTGTTTCTCCGAAAATAAGACCGGGTCTTATATTAATTTTTGCTCCAAGAGACACATTAGAGCTTATGTTCAGGAGATGTCATCCTGAAAAATCATGCTGGGGCTTATTTTCCAGTTAGGTCTTATTTCGGGGGAAACACGGTACATAGAAAAGGACCCTTTCCATGTAAACCAACTACAGGAAAACGATATCCCATGACTGAGGCTGTATTTGTTATCTCCAAAGCAAGCAAAAAAAGAAATATGCTAGATGAGCTCTAAAGATGGACAAATTCAAATGCTCTATTAACTAGTCAAGTTGCTTCATTTCTAATCTGTTACCTCATAAGTAAAATGGGGATCATTCTAGGACTGTTGTGAAAATTAGTAAAATTACCCACATAAAACTGCTTAGCAGCAGGAGTCCACTGTATATTAGCAGCTAGTTTGTCTACGCTAATGAGTGTACTGGTTCTAGACTTGGCACGTTTGACTTTTTCACACTCTTACTGGTATGCGTGGGATCGACAGTCACCTACCTAAGACTGCCCCCTACACCTCAGCACTCAGAGCGACAGTCTAACCAACATCAGCTGAGCAGAACACAGCACATTAGCTGAAGATGACGCAACCTCCTCAAATAATCTTGTTGAATTCTTTGGGGGTGAGTCTAAGTTACTGTCATTTGTTTTTCCAAGAGGCGTCTAACAGGCTGTGGGCAGTAAAATCTCCAGGCAAACCACAGGCTTCCTTCGGATCAGAAGCTTTATAAAAGATTAACACAAATAACAAATTAGCAACTATTTCTCTAAATGTAGGTAGTATAACATGCATTTACCCTGAAAAAAAACACACATGCCACTAAAGCTTGAAATGGATGCTCACTAACTAGTTCCTAGAATGGGCAGTTTTCTTACACTTCTCCCACCAAATTTGGAATTCTTGACTCGTGTAATAGGCAATGTGCATTCCTTTTTCCTGTAAAAGATCACCAGTAATCATTCAAAATATCAACAAAGTCACATGAAGTCCTAAAAATCACTCAAACACTTTTCTACGTAAACATTTTACAGTCAAAATTTTTTCTAAGCATTTAAACTTGATTTTTATAAAGTTACTTGGTTTTACTTCTCATGTGTTGCAGAGAATCTTAGTATGTGCATTTACATTAAGTATAAGCCACAATTTTCAAATATATGTTTTAGGGATATCAAGATTATTAAAGAAAAAATGTTCAACACTGAAACAAAAAGAGATTCCCATGGCAAACACAAATAACTACCCTTCATCCTTTTTACTCTCAGAACACAAGCATGTAACTCCTAACACTGTGGTCAACCTAAGTCAAAATTAGAAGTCACTGCTGGAGACAAAATTCACTCAAACTAGAAACTCAACCAAAGGAAAATCTAGCTTAGTCATGCTTTAGCAAGTCTCAGATATTTAAGTTCATTCATTCATTCACTCAGTAAACATTTTTTGAGTGCATGGGCCCTTGGGATACAAAGATAAACAGAAAACAGTGTTGGCTTGATGGAGAGAGAAATTCCAATAAGCAATTCCAGTAAAAAGTGATTTTAAGAGGTTTCTTAAAAAAAAAAAAAAAAAATATGCTGTGGGAACAGAGACAAATACTCTTCTTGTAAACGCTTGTGAAAAATAACACTGATAAATTCTGCTGGGCTAATGAATGGGTCCACAAATAGGAAACAGGAAACATTTAATCGTCTCTAAACTCTCCCATCTATTCATTACCAACTTCCAAACAAGCCATTTAATCTGACTGGGCCTTGGTTTACAAAGCTATAAAATGTCAATGAGTGGAAATAAGGGATTGTTTCACAGGAATTTTGTGAGCAACAAAATTTTGTGAGGTGGCTTCTTTATGATGTCATTTTGAGTCTCCTAACCTGTAACATCTGATGGTAAGAAAATTCACTTGAAAAACTAACATGACAAGAACAGATGATGGGCAACATATTCTCTTAGAAATTCCTCCCTAGGACAAATAGGTAAACAAAGGTGATATAATTATGAAGACACTGATTAAAAGATTTTAAAAAAAAGTTATGCTTGACTTGCATTTTAACTCTTGAAACGAATCTTTCCTTCTGAAAAGCATATTAACTCCTTTAGGATCCAGGACCCCAAGAATATCAAGAAACAGGGTCAAAAGGCGGGCAGAGGTTGTTACCTCAGGAAGAGGGCATAGAATTGCTTTTTGATATAAGGTTATAAGCACATTTTAAACTATGAGCATGAATTCCTTTATACTTTTTAAAATTAATTAAAACTAGGTGAGTAGATAAATAAAATGTAGTATACCCATAATATGGAGTATATTCAGTCATACAAAGCAATGAATTATAATATGATGAAGCCTAAAACATACTAAGTGAAAGAAGCCAGACATTTAAAAACTACCACGTTTCCCCGAATATAAGACCTAGACGGACAATCAGCTCTAATGTGTCTTTTAGAGCATAAATGAATATAAGACCCGGTCTTATATTACATTATGTTATATAAGACCCGGTCTTATGGTAGAATGAGACCGGGTCTTGTATTCATTTTTGCTCCAAAAGATGCATTAGAGCTGATAGTCCAGCTAGGTCTTATATTTGGGGAAACACGGTATCTATTATATAATGACATTTATAGGAAACATCCAGGAAAGGCAAATCTATAGCGACAGAAGGCAGATTGGTGATTGACTGGTGCTGGAGGTGGGAGTGGAAAATGGCTTGCAAATTAGCATGAGGAAACTTTTTGGGGTGATGAAAATATAAAACTGGATTATAGTGACTGTATATAACTCTATACATTTACTAAAAATCACTGAATTGTTCACTTGCAATGGATGCATAAGTTACACCTCCATAAAGCTGTTTAAAGATGAAATCGATACCATTAAATAAAAGATATGTTTAGCTTAAAATGAAAAATGGGCGGTAATGCATGTATGTTAGAGCAGCAAGAATGAAGAGGCTGGCAATACAAAAACCTGAAATTCCACCTGGGTGCCATACAGCCTTTCTTTGCTTTCTTTCTCTCCTTCTCTCCTTCCTTCCTTCCTTCCTTCCTTCTTTCTTTTTTTAAATAAAAGGCATACAAAGATGGAGGCATGCCCA
This sequence comes from Rhinolophus sinicus, assembly GCF_036562045.2. Taxonomy (NCBI): domain Eukaryota; kingdom Metazoa; phylum Chordata; class Mammalia; order Chiroptera; family Rhinolophidae; genus Rhinolophus; species Rhinolophus sinicus. Next base: position 34,514,928 of record NC_133765.1, read on the forward strand.
ATCCCCAGATTGAACTTGGGAATATTTCACCATATTACTGACAGTACTTCTACAGTACTACCTAAAGAAGTGAGCAAAATGTAACAGCTAATTATACGGTGTGTGCATATTAGATAACTTTCTCCTGGAAAGGGTTACCTGGGGAGTGGGAAGAAGTCAAACAAATCTATTATCAATCTGTGAGAAGCTGCAAAAGAGAGTTCTACATTTTTTCCCTTCGGTTGGTGGGAAGGAAGAGCTGCTTCTACATCCTTAGGGCAAAAAAATAAAAAACAGAAAACCTTTTGTAAAGACACCCAAGTCTACTTCTCAGCCTGTTTTGTCAAGTTGCCTTAATATTTACAAGTTATGAAATTCAATATTCTTTTGGCTAAACTGGTAGATAGAACTAGAATCGATCACTACAAACCTACGCTCATTCTATGCCCAAATTACATGGCCAGTTTCTAATTTGTTGTATGTTTACACAAACAGCGAACTCCCAGAAAAGCCGATTCATTTCTCTATAAAGGAGTGGTCCTCCCTCCAGAACTGCCTCTATGAGCCTGTATGTATGTCGCCCACTCATCGTGATTACATCTCAGTTCAACACCATGATTTCAGAAGGTGTCCGGGCTCACCAATACTCGGTCTCCAATTTTGAGCTCTCTTTCTCCTTTCTTGACTGAGCCAGCCTCTGAAAGGTTGGAGATGGAGTCACTGGCAGTCTTTGTAAGGTTGCTGATCTGAGGCGTAGCTGAAGCTTCCTTGGCTGTGGGCTGGGACGATTTCTGAGGAATGCTGGAGGGGATGGCTGGGGCTGGGGCTGGGGCTGGGGCTGGGGAGGGCGACGCCATGCTGGCTGCAGAAGAGGACAGAGGCGAAGCCACTCTGGAAGCGGGAGTCGTCTGCAGGCCGTTAGCTTCATCTTCGGCCTGCACCTTCCTCATCAACTTTGAAGGTCGGGTGAATATGCCCTTTAAAGGTTCACATTGGAAATACCGAACTCCTGCCACTGAACCATCATTCTTGCCTATGGGTTCATCTAAAACGATGCCGGCCCACTGGCCTGGTGCAAACTGGGTTTCTCCCAGAAACTGGATAAATCCAGGCTTGTTTCCATTCACCCAAACTCGCTCCCCAACTCGAAAGTCATCCACAAACTCCTCTTGTGCCTCAGAGGATGGAGCACTTGATGTTTTTTCACTGGATATTGTTTTTTCTACTGGAGCTGCAACTGAAAACAGAAGAAAGGGATCAGAAAGGATTCAATTTCATATCCAAGCAGAGAACTCCTAACTTAAAACAAAATAAACTACAGAAAGCCAAGAACAACAGGAGTAGTCACAGCTGTTCTAGAGGTGTTATTTTTCATTCTTCTTTTTTTTTTTTTCTAGCAAAGAGGCAAAAAGTACTTGATCTGTCACTACCATTTTCAATGCTGTGGGAAGTCAGTGAACAAGTAAGATTTAATCCTTACTTGCAATCAAGATTGGACGAAGTCAAAACAAGAAAAAAGTTAGTCCTTTGCCCAGAGTCCTAATGCAGGTCTGATTTCATTCCTTACTCTGCCCCATACATCACGAACAAATCCCCGTCAGATCCATTGAGACGGGCTCAGTCCCCACATCTGAGTGGTCAGTGCGAGCTGCCAAGACCAGGACCATTTAAGCAGAGACTCGCCATTCGGCTGGCTGAAGGCGGGTTCAGCGCTGCCGTCCCTATTGTTGTCATACCCGACGACCTAATAAACCCTATTCCTTTGCCAGCAGAGACGAAAATCACAGCAAAGGGAAAAGGGCAGCTTCTGGCCGAACTCCCTGTTAAGGCACGATGACTTTGTGCAATCTCTACTCTATGGTAAAGAAGTTAAATTTTGCCAGAAATGTGATATTTATACTAGAAATACATTCATATATTCACTCAGCTAGCATTTTTTTAAATATTTGGTATGAATTGGCAAAGAAAGCCCACATTCTTCATCACTTCATGACTTACTAGGCATATTGTGATCTTAGGATGTTATACAACCTCTCTGAGTTTCAATTTGTTCATCTGTAAAGGGAAAGTAATACCTTCTTGAGGGTTTTCTAAATGAGGATTATATGCGATAATGTATTTAATTCATGCTGGCCATGTTTTTTGAGGTGCTGCCACTCCGGGACTAGTCCCAGGCACTGTTCTTCGCTAGGGGACAAAGCAAGACAGCAGGTCCATGCCCTCGTAGAGCTCAGAGTCTAGAGGCAAAGAGACAGGCAGTATGTAGAGACACAACAGGTAATTTCAGGTAGTCTAGGTGCTGTGGAGGAGACAGTGCCTTTGGGCAGAGCAGTCAGGGAAGGCCTCCTGGAGTAGGTGACACCTGGCCTGAGGCCTGATGAACAGGAGTCAGGCAGATAAAGGCTGGGGAGCAGTGTGGCCGGGTGGGCCTGGAGCGGGTGCTGAACATCTCTTTACCCCACAGTTTCGATTGACGGGAGGGTTTGTTTGTTTGTTTGTTTGTTTTAGAAGAGAAGATATACTCAGAACAGACAATAATCTGCCAAAGACAAGGGCCAGCCAAGTCGGTTTTAGAGTCTGTTCTAGCTTTGTACATCAACTCCTCTTCCCAGGTGCCGTAAGCATGAATTCTAAAAACAATCTTCACAAAAGTGTCTCAAATTCCTTGGCAATTATTTCCTTTTACACAAATAAGTTTTAGTATTAATAAGCTGCTTTGCTCTTTAAAAAAAAAAAAATCCAGAGTGTACTAAGCACCGTTGGGAAATCAAGTTGAATTGCTCATGACTCCTGGACTCAAGGACTTTATATGTTAAGGGGTGTGCCTAAAAAATGCTAGAAGTAAAAAAGACAATTCTAAAACATGACTGAGTACAACAGTAGAAGGCTTCGTGGAAAGGGTGGCATTGGAAGACGTTTTAAAAAGAGGATTTTGAAGGAAGGAGAATAGGGGATGTCAGTTTTGACTGCTTTCCTCAAAGATAAATAGCCCTGAAACAAATCCATTGCTTCACAGTCTGTGGCTTTATCAGTGAAGCTTTCCTCTCACCTAAGATGCACTACGGCCTCCCTGATAAGAACCAGGTTTTATCCTGATACGTACAATGTAAATAACTTGGGATCTCCATTCAACCGACAAATATTTACTGAGCTCCTCTTATATGCGAGGCAATGTTCTAGATATGTGGGGGGAATACAGCCATGAAACACACACACACACACACACCCCTGCTCTCATGGAAAACCAATGAGTATCTTTATGGAAGAACTTAAAAGATAATGTTGGACTGAATACATTACGGTGGGTACCTGCCTGGAATGACTGATGACATAAAATGTTTAACAGTCTATATAAATTACATAAAAAGACCATAAAGCAAGCATTAGATGTCCTCTCTCCTGTCTCTCTTACTAAAAACTCAAGGTAATCACTATGATGTAAATTGAAATGGTGGGGATAGAGATGGAGAACAGACGAGAAACAGGCTGCTGACCATTATCAAGGGCCTGGGTCCATCTATACAACGGGAAGGTTTCCCTCAGGAGCCAGACCTGAGCCACTGTACTGCCCGCTCCCTCCATGCCAATGGCCAACTTGAGGTCAGTTAGTGTCATTACACCTTTTAAGCCAGACGTCTTTGTTTTCTCTACATATCCCTGAACCCCAAGGAGAAAGGTCTGGATGAGTTCAGAGGATACACGGGGAGAAAAACTAAAGAAAAATCCTTACCATCGTATGGATCAAATACCGAAGGTACTTGACTTGACAACTGTTTGAGCACCTGACACTGAATCAACTAAATGAAATAAAGATAACCTACAACAAAGTAAAGTTTTCACTGATTAAGATGTTTAGACATCAAATCCTATTCTCTTAATTAAAACTTTTTCAAATATGTTCAAGAATACAAAGTTTTATAAGACTGTCTTTTTAAAATCTCCAAATTGAAGGCTTCGTGTCGGATTATAATTTATTTGCAGATAAGGAGAAACATGCAGCGTTACTAACCAGCAGCAGGCGTCCTCAAGGCTGTGCTTCCAGGCTTGAGGATCTTGGTAGGGACCTTCAGGCCGCTGGGTTTCAGCGAGCTCATTGTCCTGGGTGTGCAGAGCGGCTGGGCCTTTCCCTGTTGTCACTATCTTCTCCCAACCATCGGTACAACTGTGGGTGTTTCTATAGTGAAGTCAGTCTGGGGGCTAAATCTGCAAAGAGAAGAATACAAAAAGAGTTTAGAATCTACAGGAGAAAGAAGGCAGAAACAAGTTATTATTAAAGTGGCTTTCACAGCCTAAACTTTTCCTTATATATGATAATAAAGCATCTCTGCCAGAACCTAGGATCCTAGGAAACTGTAGGTGTTAAAAACATGAAACGCAAAAAAAACAAAAAACAAAACAAAAACATGAAATGCTGCTCAAATGGATTTAAAAGCAATTTACTACCCTTTTAAGCCAAGTAGCTAACATTAACAATATCTCCACCCTTCTTTATCGTATCTAATAACAGCAGCTCAGTAGTGTCTACAAACACACAACCCACAGAAGAGGGTTCAGGAAAACGTGCACCAAACTTAATGGGGAGAGGAGATGGGAGCTTCCAGTTTCTACTTCATTTGTTTCTCTGGTGCATAAATTCTATGACCACAAGCCTGTTTTAACTGTATATTTTTTTAAATCTACAGAATTACGCAATACTCAATATAACACTATGTACAGGTTAAAAGAGAAAAGGGTTCAAGCTCTAAGAAAAAGCTGTATCTGGGAAAGGCTGAAGGAAAATTATCTTTGTTCTATCTACAGAAACACAGTAAACTTCTGATTTATTCAAGACCAGGTATGAATCTACAACTTTTGGGCTCAGGCAAAATAGTATCTCATCATATTCTCTTTAAGAGGGGAAGACCCTGGGATTTTGGAATATGGGATAATATTTCTAGACATAACACATAAAAACAGAACAATTCAAAGACAAAATGCTGCTATTTATAAACTCTCAAATGACTGCACTTTGCATTTTTCTGTGCTGGCAGAGCTTGGACGGTGAGGCCCAGACCTTGCTCTCCCACCCTCGCTCTCCCACAAGCAGAGCCAGCCATCAGCACAGTGTGGCCAGGGCTGACAGAGGAGCCTGCTATCGGCCCTGCAGTGGTTGAAAGGTGGCCTCCCCAAAAGATATACCTACCCGCAACCTGTGAATGTGATCTTATTTGGAAAAAGATTCATTGCAGATGCAATTCAGTTAAGGAACCTGAGATGAGACCATTCTGGATTACCTTCGTGGGCCCTAATTCCAATGACAAGTGTCCTTATTGGACAAGAAAACACACAGAGGAAAAGGCCGTGTGAGCTGGAGGCAGAGACTGCAGTGACGTCTATATGCTAAGAATGGGCAGCAGCCACCAGAAGCTAGGACAGAGGCATGAGATAACAAATTGCTGCTGTTTTTACGCCACCCCGTTTGTGAAAACGTGTTACAGCAGCCCTAGGAAATGAATAAGAAAGCCATGTAAGTTTTCTGTTCAAAGATAATTAGACCGAACGGAAATCAAAGCAAGACAGCTGCCTCATTAGGCTCAGTCTCCAGATTCCCCATGGTTCTCATGAGGGTCCAAAACGGTACAAAGTGTTTTTTAAAAAGTCAAAGGTAAACCGTGTGAGCTGATATCAAGCTATACTGTAAGGCTATAGTAATTGAAATGGCATGGTACTGGCTTAAAAACAGACACATAGGGTACTGGCTTAAAAACAGACACATAGATCAATGGAACAGAATAGAAAGCACAGACATAAACCCACACCTACGTGGTCAATTAATCTACGACAAAGGAGGCAAGAATGTACAATGGGATAAAGACAGGCTCTTCAATAAATGGTATTGGGAAAACTGGACAGAGACATGCAAAAAAATGAAACTGGACCACCTTCTTACACCATATATGAGAATAAACTCAAAATGGATTAAAGACTTTAATGGAAGACCTGAAACTATAAGACTCCTAGAAGAAAACATAGGCAGTAAACTCTCTGACATTGGTCTTAGTAATATTTTTTTGATATATCTCTTTGGGGAAGGGAAACAAAAGAAAAATTAAACAAATGGGACTACATTAAACTAAAAAGGTTTTGCACAGCAAAGGAAACCATCAACAAAACGAAAAGACAACTTACGGAATGGGAGAAGACAACCATCAATGATACATCTGATAAGGGGTTAATATCCAAAATTTATAAAGAACTCATACAACTTAACACCAAAAAACACACAATCCAATTAAAAAATGAGCAGAGGATCTGAATAGACATTTCTCCAAACAGGACATACAGATGGCCAGTAGACATATGAAAAGATGTTCAAGTCACTAATCATCAGAGAAACGCAAATTAAAACCAAAATGAGATACTACTGCACTCCTGTCAGAATGGCCATCATCAGTAAGTCAACAAACAAGCGTTGGTCAGGAGATGCGAGTAAAGGGAACCCTCGTGCACTGTTGGTGGGATTGCAGATTGGTGCAGCCACTATGGAAAACAGTACAGAGGTTCCTCAAAAAATTAAAAATAGAAATACAGTAAGACCCAGCAATTCCATTTCTGGGTATTTACCCAGAGAAATCCAGAGCACTAATTCGAAAAGATATCTGCACCCCTATGCTCAGTGCAGCACTGTTTACAAAAGCCAAGGTATGGAAGCAATCTAAATATCCATCAACAGACAACTGAGATAAAGAAAATGTGGTACACATATACGATGGAATACTAGCCATAAAAAAAGAATGAAATCTTACTATTTGCAACAACATGGATAGACCTAGGGGGTATTACGCTAAGTGAAATTAAGTCAGATAGAGAAAGACAAATGCCATATGATTTCACTTATATGTGGAATCTAAATACATAAATAAACAAAACTAAAACAAACTCATAGATACAGGGAACAAAGTGATGGTTACCAGATAGGAGGGGGGTTGGGGGCTAGATGAAAAAGGTGAAGGGATTAAGAAGCAGAAATTAGTAGTTACAAAATAGTCATGGGGATGCAAAGTACAGCATAGGGAATATAGTCAATAGTATTGTAATAATGATGTATGGTGCCAGGTGGGGACTAGACTTATCGGGCATCGCGTCCTAAGTTACAGAAATGTCCAACCATTGTGCTGTACACCTGAAACTAACATAATATTGAATGTCAACCGTAATTGAAAGAAACAAAAGTTAAAAAGAAATAAATAATACAAAAAGAAGGTAAATTGTGTGGCTTGGGGGAGGATTCTGATGAACAAAGAAAGAACTGCTGTTTATTTGAAGACAGTGGTTGCCAATCCCGAGTATTAATACAAAACTGCCGGGCTCCTTACTATTAATATCACCACCATCATCACTGTCGTGATGCTGGCAGCGGGGATGGGGGTCTGTGTGCCCTGTCGGGTGGTTCTGATTCAGTCAGATTTCAAACCACTTGCTTCACTGTCAGACACTCACCACACCCAGCCTGTAAGCTGCAAGCAGAATTACTTGCTTAGACAGATGTAAGGGGGTTGGCTGAGTCCCCTCTAGGCTCAGCTGAGAAAGGCTATTTAATGTCCAAAAAATGTGAGGTGGGTGGGGATAGGCGCAGTGGGGCCCTGTTATAGATTGCCTACTGTTCACCTCAATCCAACAGCATAAGGTGACATGACTCAGGTAGATAAGGACAGAACAGACCACGGACGCACAATGGTCCAGCAAACACTATTATGGTCATAAGAAAAGATGAAGTACTCCTTAAAAGATTTCATTCGGTCAAAACAGTAAATTCTCGGGCTCCGGTCAAGCACCCCTCCCTAAAGAGAATTGTGAAAACCAGCACAATAAGCAATGAGGCAAGCCTCAGCCAGTTTCAAACCTTGCAGCTCGATATCCTAAACTCACAAAAATCTGACCATCTAAAAGCTTCAGGTTAAGAAACAGAGGCAGCATGTGGTTATTAGAAACCTAAGAATAATTGTAAACTCAAAACTTCTGTTGTGTCATCTTCATGCCCCTGGCTCTCAGTCTGAGTTACTTGAATCCTAAAGTAGGGAACTGTGACCGAGACTTGATTAAGAAGAAATGTCTAGTCTGTCTCCATTAAAGAAACAGGAGCGACACCACCAATGTTGGTTTTTTAAGTCTTCCCATTTAAGTTTCTTCTCATGCATTGTTAACGATGGCATGTCAGGCGTGCGCTAAAAAACTCAATTCATTGAGAAACAAAAGATCAAAGTCTTGGTCATGGTTACCCACAAAATGTAATGACCAGAAGCAACAACTCTGTATAATGAAATGTCACGTTGAAACAAATCAATTCCAAAACACACGCAAAAGAAAAAAAGAGGTTCTTGCCTCACTAATAAACTGAGCATATTTGAATTTTTGATACCTGTGCTCACTGAATCAAGAGTTTTGGACCTGAAATAAGACAAACTGCCCTTCTTCCCCACCCTCCCAACATGTAAGGACCATAGCACACAGGATATTATAATTTAGAAACCATTTTTACGCATATTATCATCCCATGGATTAGCTACTATTATCCATTTTTAAATGAAGGGACACCTCAGATTAACACATGTATTTCTTCAGTTGTTAGACTTGCCACCTAAGGTCACCTGCCTAAGAAGCAGAGATGTGAACACAAGTGTGGTTCCAGAGTCCTTAAAAGAGACCACACGCAACTAAAAACATTATTAGTACCAGCATTACTAAAAAGACCTACATACGTACCAAGAGTTCTATTTGTTCACAAAACACAAACCTTGTGTCTCAAAATAACTGTGAAGGTAGGTGACAGTCTCATTATGCCCATTCATGAACGGACAATCACGGTGTGAGAGGGTAAGTGGCTTTCCCATAGTCACTCAACTAAAGAAACGGTGGCACTTTTGGGCCTTGGTGCCTTGCCTTATAGATCAGCTCTCGCAAGGAAATCTTCCCACAAGATGATGTTAAAAGAAAAACCACAGGCCCCAAATGGCGTCACTCGTGCTAAAAACCCTCAATACCAAACCTAGATTTAATACCTGATCTAACTACTGTTTCAACCTAATTAACCAGTCTGGAATTTTCTAGTTAAGCACCAATGATCTGTCACCAGAGCGTTCTCCATGGCCCACAAATAGAGGCAATCTGCAAAGAAAAACGTCCTGGCCCCCAAAATACTCCTTTCCTTTGTCAGTAGCTCCGTTACCCCCGCCTTCTTCCTATAAAACCTTCCATTCTGTACAACCCCTTCAAGTACCCTTTGATTTGCTACATGGGATGCTGCCCGATTCACGAATCACTTTAATAAAGCCAATTAGACCATCAAATTTCCTCACTTTTTTTTTTTTAACAACGATCATCCACTCATTCAACAAATTTTCCTGAGAAACTACTGTGTGAAAGGTACTCTCCCATTTTCTCATCAACTGGTGAGGTAAACAGGAGGCAAGAACGTCTGGGAGGCTGAGAGAGAGTGCTGAACACACAAAATATTTTCCTTGGAGCAAAGAAACGGGCGCGTACCAAGGAAACGTAGTAGGAATGCCAAGCAACACAAAGTATACATGAGGTTTGTGGTCCTGCATTTAAAGTGAAACCAGTGTCCATTATTTTTTCTCTAATAACAAGGGTCTGCTCAGGCACAGGGACAGAATGGTAAGTTCAACCATGATCAAAATTTTGCCAGTTCAATTAAAATGGAAGGAAAAAGCAAGTGAGCTGATGGTGATTTTAAAGGAGTGATTTAAAGGAGTGATTAAAATGGGACAGGGAATCCGAGACGAGTATAAAGTAAAGACAGGATGGGTCTGAGAGTGAAAAAGTGGTGAGGTCACGGGATGAGCAGTCTCACAGGAGAAAGGACTGTTCCAGCGAGGACACTGGATACTCAAACGTGTGCACCAATCTCCCAGGATCTTGTTCACTGCAGATTCGGACTCGGCAGATCTGGGCTGGGGCCTCGGCTCCGCTTTCTAACACTCACAGGAGACAGTAACGCTGAGATTTCGGGGACACCACTCCCTCTGAGTAGCAAGGGGTTGATGGCTTCGAGGCAGTGGTTAGAATGAGAAGCTTGAAGGCTCTGACCATGGGGACGGAGCTGAGAAGCCTGGGTGTTGAAGGGATTATACAAATAAGGGGAGAGGAGGAAAAGATGCTGACAGCAAGGAAGGAGAAGTTAACAGGAATGAAGGGAAGAGAGAGAGGTCAATGGACGTCAGCTACAGGAGGGGTCGCAGGTGGTCAAGCTTCAAGGGCGCTGGGGTTTCTGAAGGGCTGATTGATTGGTAGTTTAAAATATCCAACAATAGGGTCAACTACCACCCTCTCCTGGCCCTGTGGGAGCCGTGAGAGGGCTGCAGGGGAAGCAGTGTCTCCAGGGCCCAGCCGAGCTCTAGGTGAGGGAAGGAGAATGTTCAGAGAAGAGGTTGGTGATACAGAGAGAAGGCTGATCATCACAAACTTGAATTACAGAAAGCAGAGTTACAGAGCGTGGGGGTGAAAGGGGACGTAAAGAACAAGGCTCCATGAGCAGAAATGCCCAGCAGCACAGGGATGAATAGTTAAGCATAAAATTATCGGTCTTACATTGTAATTAAGAGGATGTATACTAAAAATTTTTTTAAGTATATGAAGAAAAACTAAATGTAATGAACCTGAAATCTAATAAACAAAAAATTATGCTGTGTTTTGTAATAACTGGAAACAAAAACAACACTGAAATCCAGCATAACGTTCAATTTCTTGAGTTGGGTGGGATGTAGACGGGTATTTATTTTATTGTTCATTATGTGCCTACGAATCTCCTAGGTAGCTTGTTAAACTGCAGATCTCATGGTCATTCTCTCTCATTCTCTTTCTTTCTTTCTCTCTCACTCTCTCTCTCTCGCTCGCTCGCTCGCTCACACACACACACACACACACACACACACACAGTGTTTCTCCGAAAATAAGACCTAACCGGAAAATAAGCCCTAGCATGATTTTTCAGGATAACATCCCCTGAACATAAGCCCTAATGCGTCTTTTGGAGCAAAAATCAATATAAGACGCAGTTTTATTTTGGGGGAAACACGGTATTTCACGTGTATAATTTAACATTTCTACACATGAAAACACACCCAAATGAAGAAAGGCGATCCTGTCTTGCCAAACTAAAAAGGAGTATAGCCCAAGAAGGCTAGAAAAAGGGAATTAAAATGTCTATTTCAGTGACACCAGAAGAGGGTTCTCTGGAAAGTAAACAAAGGGAGGGTACAAAGCAGGTACACGGTGTTAGGGAAACAGGTGAGTCAAGACTGCAAAGCTGGATGAAAACCGGCATTAAGGACATTCAAGACGATGCTCCAAAATTCTAGCTCAGATTATGGTTTGGGTTTCCAACAGCGCCCACAGGGAATGGTGTCTTCTGGCATTTCTCTCATTGAAACTACACAAAGCTATATTTTCTAAACTACAATCTCTCGATTTGTTAGTATAATTCAAGAGTCAAGTCTCTGAGCAAATGGACTTAAAAAAATGAGTTTCTGGGCTTACAAAGCTGAGGGTAAGATCTCTAAGGTAGGAGGGACACAGAGATGTCATCCTGCCAACGTGACTGTCATTAGCACAATACAGCGGTTCTCAAAGCGTGGTCCACGCACTCCTAGGGCACCTCCGAGACCCTCTCAGGGGTCAAAATTATTCTCACAATAATGCTAAGACGTATTTGCCCTTTTTCGCTAGTTGACATTTGCACCGATGGCACAAAAGCAACAGTGGGTAAAAACTACTCTTTTCTGTGTGTTTGCTACCAGTGCCTGCGGGTGTGGGGGGAGCCGCTTTCACACAGGAATGTGGTGAAGCACTTGATGAAGCAGAAGAATGAATACTTTTGCTAAACGTCCACCCTGGACTACATACACGCCTTGGTAATGATCTCTGTATCCAAACAGGAAGCACACGTGAAGCATCGCCGTACGGGAGTGTCTCAAAGGAAAGCACGTGTGCATCGAGGCACCAATTAGCCACTGCTGATGAAACACCGTTTTCACTCAAAAGACATGGGTATTTGGCAGACATTTTCTTGAACATGAAATATGTGACCCTGTCACTTCAAGGAAAACAACTATTTGTTGACAATGATAAAATGTAAGCTTTCAAGAGAAACAGAATTTTGGAAACATAGCCTCTACTGTGAGCTTGACAGCTTCCCAATACTAAAGGCTCTTTTGATGAAATCGATGGTATTAACAAATGTAATTTTTTGATATTGTATAATGAAATGTGCCAATATTTAGAAGATCTCATAACTCAGTGAATCAATATTTTCCAACCAACAATGTATAATGTTACAAAATAATTCTTGGTAAAGTATTCAAAGCACAAATTAGACCAATGAATTTTTACGTAACAATAAAAGTTCCTTCATATCCTTTCAGATTCCACCTTTAGGAAACCACAAGCTATCAAGTTTTTGGAGTAGGATCAAAGAAGAAAATCCATAATTATCTGAAAATGCTCTTAAAATACCCTTTTGCTTGTCCATACATCAGTGTAAGGCCAATTTTCTTCATGTACTTCAACCAACACAATGTATCACTACAGATTAAATGCAGAACCACTGTCTTCTATTAAGTTTATCTTCTATTAAGCCAGACACTAGAGAGAGTTACAAAAATGTAAAACAATGCCATCTCATTAAATTTTTTATTTTGGAAAACAGTAATTCTTCATTAAAAATTTACGTAATCCATAATGGGTTTATTACTACTGCTAACAAATTAATAAATATTTTTAAATGTTTTGTTTTAATTTTTAACATGGTAAATATCAACAGATAAAACCTGCATAAACAAAAGCTCTTTGGAGACCTCAATAATTTTTAAGGTTGTAAAGGGGACCTGAGGAAAAAAGTTTGAGAACTGCTGCTCTATTCATTTTTGCTTTACATTTTGAGTCACAAAGGTTTAAAGCCCGCATGCTCAGGGTTGAGCGATACAGGAAGCCTGGGCTTACCATGTGTGGGAAGACCAGGTGCCTGCAGGTAAAGCACTGGGCATTTACAGAGGTACAACAGCCATTTCTCTAAGGCGGTGATCAGATGGCCTGCTGGTCTATAGCGGTGGCTCTAAAACGCGCAGCAAACTCTGCCTCACCCAGCCACTTGTGAGAAACGCACACAACCAGGGCCCCTCCGCAGACCTACTGAAACAAGCTCTGGCCCAGCGACCTACATTTTAAACCCTTCTGGTGATTCTGATGATACAGTTTTAAGAACCACTGTTCACCAATTGATCAAGAAAAGTCACTAAAAGTTCATTTTCTCAATTAGATGCACACAAATCATCCCCATGACCATTTCCCAAACACCACTACAAAAGCCTTGGTGATTTCACGCCTCTATGCTTTTGTTTTAAGTTTTCACTCAGCGTTGAATGCCCTTTTCAAGTCCATCTTCATCTGCCGCAACCGTTCTCAAGGACAAACCAGGCAGTCACTCAGCCCACAAAACCTCTCCTCCTCACCAACGAAAATGTGTGACCATCCTCCAACTTCCTGTACTGAGTCTGCATCTCTTTCCCAGCACCTAGCTCACTGAGCCGTGTGCGAGTCGCCTAGAGGTTGCGCCAGACTATAAATGCCTTGAGGGGAGAAACTGTATTTTAGTCACTGTCATTTCCCACAGTACTTTCTAAACAACGCTCATGAAATAAAAGGAGTGTGAAAAATAGTCTCAGTTTTTAAATGACTCTACAAACCCGTTGGGGTGTACACAGTATTTTTAAAAGTTATACTTGGTGATTGTTATAGGTGACAGAAAAATATATGACAGAGGCCTAAGCTCGAGAAATTTATAATGTAGTTGGAGAGGGAAGACCCACATGTATGAAAAATAGCTAAAAATACAGCGCAACCAACTACGAACACTACACCATGTGGTGATCCTGGGGTGTTTTAGAAGATGGGGAGGCGGGGTGGATGAGGGCGGAAAGGAAAGGCTCCGCAGGCAAGGCGGTATCTGAGCCGGGCTCAAAGGAAAGTACTAGCATTATACAGGTGTCGGCAGTTAGGATTTCTAAAAAGGTGGTGAGAAAAATAAACCCAGAGAGGGAGACAAAGGAAGAAATGTATAAAGCATGTGAGGAAGACAGTGAGAAGCTCAGTTCGGATAACGTCAGAAAATTCTTGTAAGAAATCAAGTTAGATAAGTAAATTGAAAAGAGACTCTAAAGAGCCTTAGAGATCAATCTAAGAAATTTGCTATGATCAGTTTTATTTGCCTTACAACTCAAATGAAAAGCCTCCTTTACTTCAAGACTGCTGGTACAAAATGAAAGCTGTCTCGAGTTTCCCCTCAAGCCCTATACTTATTTCACTTATTCATTTCACTTATCATCTCAACCTAACCACTGTTACCAAGCAAAGATTTAAACCAAGGATTGGCAGCCCTTTCCCCAGTGGCATCTGAGTCTTCATTCACCCCAACCACGGGCACAGGTAACAGATGGGGGTTGCCAGGGCAGGTTTTCAATTTCAGGGAAGAGGAGCCATGAACAGCTAAAGTTGATGATTAAACCGCAAACACAAAGGAAGGTTTTCTCATCTACAGCCTTCAGATAACACCTCAGCAAGGATCGACTAGGAGAGGCTATGAAGACTAGATACCACCGAACACAATGACAAACTCCAGCCTTTTCAACTCCTGTGTGCACAAGGGGGTGTCGGGTGGGGGGGGGGGCAGATATTCCACACCCTACTTTGCCTTGATGACTTCTGGTTGCCGTACCATGAACCGCTCCCCCGTTTGTAGGCCAGGCTGGCTGAAAGTTAAATATTCTAAATTTGCACTCTCCAATATGGTAGCCAGCAGCCACACCAGCTGTTTAAATTTTAAGTTCTTTTTAAATGACATGAAATTTAACATTCAGTTCTTCAGTCACACCAGCCACATTTCAAGTGCTCAGGAGCCAACAGGGCAACACAGAGAACAACGTCCATCATCGGTACAGCACTGTCCTAGAACCTCCTCCATCCGGGGATGATCTACTTGCCCAATGAACAGTGTCCTTCAGAGCCACCACCTAAGGAAATTATAAGTTTATTTGAATAATACGGCTTTGGCCAAAACAGTCTTAACTCCCCTGTGAGAAGTAACTTCAAAGACAGTTTATAAATTGCACTTTATTGGTGACTCAAGACAGCAGTGACCGTGTCAATCTCCCAGTGCTCTTCCTTGGACTTGGCTCTTAAATGCTATTCAGCTGTTTCCAAAACCTGAATCAAAAAACCTCAAAAACATAATGATGTACAACTACTGAACACACCACAAATGTATCCAAGGCACACCGCGTAATTCCAAGAGTTCCAAAGGTTATTAATGGCACATCACGGTAATAAATGACCACCACCGTCCTAGAGGAAAGAACTTAAGGTCTGGTGTGTTTTTTCATTCGTTTTAAGAGTCAGTCATATTACTTTATAACCTCACTTTGCAAACTGTAAGACTGCAACATATACTACACACTCTCCCCCAGAATCCTTTATTTACACCACTGACTGATGCCATAGTTTTAATATTTCTTCACGCCAAGAACCACTTGTAAAATGTTTATCTCTAGAACTTAACAACTCACTTCTGAACAGTCAAAAATAGCTACTACGTATTTTGCTTGTACATTCTCAGATGGGAAAGGCAGGGAGAGCAATCTACTTCCAAGCACCAACTATGTACCGGGAGAAGGGATCCAGAACACAGATGGATCAGCTGACAATTCCTTCTGACTCTTCCCTCTCATGAAAAGGTTTATATTTCCACCTGAAAACAGGAAGCTTTGTTGCTAAACATCAACACTAGAGGAACAGTTTTTCTTTTCTGTGTAACCGTAAGGTTTATTTTAAGAGACAAAAAAGCCAGGCTTGAAATAAGCAGAAATTCTGAACTAGATTAATACCTTAGTTTGTGATTTAACTCTGAGATCTGATCGAAATAACAAATTTAAAAGGGCAAGATATTTATTTCAGAGAAGCAAATAACCTTTGAAGAACTATTCTCTTTGGTATTTCCAAAAAAGAAGTGTTCTTTATATGTCTTGAGAATGTTAGCCTTACTCAAAGTTAAGATTCCAGAAAACAGGACTGTTCTCCTTCCACTCAATAAAAAAATGTGTTCTAGCCTCTAGGAAGTCGAGGTTTGGTACACATTTTCTAGCATGTTAGATGTTAGAAGATACCAGCATCTGGGAAGATTTCAAGTGATGAGAACAAGGCTAGTACATAGTAAGCATCACAAACGTTAGCTATTATTATTTCTAAGAATCCAAGCACCTCATTTTCCTCTCAGATATAACATCTCTCACTATACATTATTTGAACAGGAAATCACACAAAAATCAGTCTTCTGTTCTAAAAAAAATTTCAGAAGTTGGGGATATAGTTCAAGACTACAGCCTTCTCTCATCCCAATAAATTTTTAAAAATTTAAAAAATGAATAAAACCTGAACTTTTTTTAAAAAAAGACTATAGCTTCTCAAAACACAGAACATATGCTTCCTGCACTTACTCCTTTTAATAAGTCACTCACATTACTTTATGATCTTGCTTTCCAAACTATAAGACAGTAACATATACTATCCACTCATCCCCAGAACCCTGCATTTACACCCTGACTGACTGATGCCATAGTTCTAATATTTTTTCAAGCCAAGAACCACTTGCAAAATGTTTATCTCTAGAACTTAACATCTCACTTCTGAACAAGTAGGTGAGATATATTAATATATCACCTATAATATGCCTCATAAAGGTAAGAATATTGAAAACACCCAGATAAAGAAAAAGTTACTTGTAGTAAGAAAAACAATGGGTTACCAGGACGAAAAAAACAAAAAGAATACCTAGCAATGAATCCCGAGTTTGGAGGTGAAGCTAGGGCTTTCTAACTATGCAAGGCACAAAGAGCGGTTCCAGCTGCAGCTGCCCCAGGAAACCATCAGAGTGTCAGTTCAAGGTGCCTCCGGGATCACCCCCCTCTGCTAACACCCACTGCCATTCAGACCCTATCTCAATAACCCTTCCGTGAAAGAGAACTTACAAAGACAACAGGAACCCACAGATTCAGTTCTATGCTCCCTGTGTAAGAACATATGCTGAAAGCACAGTTTTTTTTTTTAAAGATTTTATTGGGGAAAGGGAACAGGACTTTACTAGGGAACAGTGTGTACTTCCAGGACTCTTTTCCAAGTCAAGTTATTGTCCTTTCAATCTTAGTTGTGGAGGGCGCAGCTCAACTCCAGGTCCAGTTGCCATTGCTAGTTGCAGGGGGCGCAGCCATGGCACCATCCCTTGCCGGAGTCGAACCGGCAACCTTGTGGTTTAGAGGACACGCTCCAACCAACTGAGCCATCCGGGAGCTCAGCAGCAGCTCAGCTCAAGGTGCTGTGTTCAATCTTAGTTGCAGGGGGCGCTGCCCACCATCCATCCCTTGCGGGACTCGAGGAATTGAACTGGCAACCTTGTGGTTGAGAGCCCACTGGCCCATGTGGGAATCGAACAGGCAGCCTTCGGAGTTAGGAGCATAGAGTTCCAACAGCCTGAGCCAACGGGCCAGCCCCAGAATTGTTTTTAATAATAAAAAGTGATCTAAAGTAGTTAAATATCGTCCCCATAACTAAACTTGGCAATTTCATTTCTACAACTTACATATTTCTGAAAAGCTGTCTTATAGACATCCCAGTGTAAAGGGACACATTTGAAAGGGAACACACCTAGTGAATCCATAAAGGGCTCATCACCTCAAAGAAAGTAAACATTTTAAGAGTCTAGGTCTTACATGTTTAAGAAAATAGGGACAGACTGCTACAGAGGGAAAAAATAGGGAACACATAGGCTGCTGGGTCATAAATAATTGACAACACTGATAACCAAGTCTAATCATTTCAAATTGTTACTTGTCTGATGCTGTAGATCTATTTTCACAGAACAAAGATGTTATGTCTATTTGCAGGGAACAGTTAAATTGATAGCAAATTTCACAGCAAATAAAGCCAATGGATATTGGCAACAGCCATGCTAGGCCCCAGCAAATGGTTAACCACAGACCCATTCACGCAGTGAAATACTTCTGCTCTACTAGGAGTTTTGTTTTTAAATGCCCTGCAGAAGGTATTTTAAAACAGTGATTTTCTTAACATTATACAATCTTTTCCAACAAAACATAGGGGCTTAACATCAACATCTTTACTTTTTATCTACAGAAAGTGCAGAGAAGTCAACACAAATCTAGCAACAATGGGACAGACCGGTGGTACCTCATGGTGTCTGCAGAATCAGGCCAGGCTTCAAGCTCATATCTGGCCAGCAGCAGCGGGGCAAACATTTTGAGCAACCCTGGCTGTGAGGTCATGAGGATGACCTCACAAACAGGAATTCTGCTGTTGGTCTGCCTCTAGGATGCAACCTCAGCACTTCAAAGAAAAACCAGAAGGTTCTGTATTCCTGAACCTGAAGCTGAGGACCTAAGAAATGCACCTTCAACCCAGAAAGGCTCTTCCCATCTAAGATCAGCTGCATCTTTCTCCACCACGGACGGGAACAAGCAACGCGGGCAAGCCGAGAACAGCACGTCTGCCTAAGAATTCAGCTCGCCACCAGGAATGTATTTTTATGTATTTCAAATTTGCAGATTTTCATTTGGGTTCAGTTTCAAACACCTTTTCTCAGTATTCTCTCCTGGAAAAGTAAGCTATATTTAAGAACTCTGAACACTGAGTAGAAAGTAAATCATAAACTTACGTAACCTGTTACCCCTGCCTTGCCACTCTAATATATCGCTAACTGCACCAGCCTCGATATTTACTGTACTAAGAGGAGAATTGCCACGTAGAGGCAAAAAGTTCATTTCAAAAATGCCAGAAGTGCAAAACCTCAGCTCTGCAATATCACATCTTTGCTGAGAAAAGGCAAAATTACTAGACTGTTCTTATTGTTGTTCCTTACCCCCTCACAAGTCTTGGAGTTTGCAAGCCAGCACAAAATAAGAATTAATGAAATTTTATTGGTATTTCTAAGTGGTTAAAAGTTCTTAAATTGGAAGGTAATGTAACACAGAATTCATGATAATTATCTCCAGGTGCTGGGATTATTGGTAGTTTTTATTTTTTCTTTGTATTTTCTTGGGTTTCTCAAATTTTATTTAATAAACAGGTATAACTTCATAAGCAGGAAAAAAATCTAATGATTTTTGAGCCACAATAAAATGGCTTCAACCAGGGAGTTAGGAAGCAGACGCTACTGTATTGCTTTCTACACAGGACTATAAATGCAGCACCGCAAGGCCAGTATGAGAAGTGGGTAGGCCTGTGCAGTGGGTAGGTGATCACCAAGCTTATTTTTCTCCCCTGAGTAACAGGCCCTATTTCCCAGCTGCCTTTGCAGCTCACTGTGACCAGATGACTGAGTTCTAGCCAATGGAATGAGAGGAGCATGTGGGATGAGCGCCACTTTTAGGCCGAGCACATAAAAATCTTCCCGTGTGCAATCCCCCATGCCCCATTCACCAGTGGCCTGATGAACAAGCTGGGCAACCTCAAAAGCACGGACTGGGGACAGTGGGATCACAACATGGAAGAAGCCTGAAGCCCTTCTCTCCATTCTCTCACCAGGAAATACCTACTCTGTACTTATCCATAACTGAAATAAACTTTCATCTCTAAGTCAGTGAAATTAGTGAGGTTTGTTACAGCAGCTAGCTGACCTTACCTAATACAACAGCAAAGAGATGAAAACTTCCCTTAGAGTTCTGGAATCATCTCAGCTAAGTAAACTGCTGGAAGAAACTTTTAGGATGAGCACCTGAGATAAAAATACTTCATACTACAAAAAACGTAATTGCATGAAAAATCAATGAAAGTACTATAGTTTCTTAAAACCAAAAAGACATTCTACTGGCAAGACTAAAATATGTTTAAAACACAAGTTTAGTTACAACATACTAAAACTTATGTAAAAAGACTGACGAGGGGTTAGTAACTGCTCGTTAGTTAATGGTACTATATTCTACTTTTGTATATATTCGAAATTTTCCATAAAAAATTTTAATCGCAGATATTTTAGTAAAATCCAAACCACACCTTCTCCTTCACCCTTCATAACCTTAAAAAAAACTTAAGCAACTTACAGAAATAAGAGGTTCCTCAAAACAAGCAGTTCCCCCAAAAGAACATGGTGTAAGTTATGTTCAAATAAAAAGAAACGATATTCTTCATAATTCTTTGATTTCTTAAGACTTTGTTTAGTTTTTGTTTTTTAGTTTACCCATTAAAAAATGTGGCTTTTGGGGCGACGGGTGGTTTAGTTGGTTAGAGCGTGAACTCTGGGCAATAGGGCTGCCGGTTCGATTCCCATGTGGGTCAGTGAGCTGCGTTCTCCGCAACTAGAATGAAGACAACAAGCTGCTACTGAGCTGCCACTGAGATCCCGGGTGGCCAGATGGCTCAGTTGGTTGGAGCATGTGCTCTCAACCACAAGGTTGCCGGTTCAACTCCTGCAAGGGATGGTGGGCTGCACCCCCTGCAACTAAGATTGAACAATGGCAACTGGACTTGGAGCTGAGCTGCGCCCTCCACAACTAGATTGAAAGGACAACGACTTGGAGCTGATGGATCCTGGGAAAAACACACTGTTCCCCAATAAAAACCTGTTTAAAAAAAAAAAAAGTAGCTTAAAATTTAAAAACAAATGTATCGTGCTCACTTCGACAGCACATACACTAACATTGGAATGACACAGAGAGGGTCAGCATGGCCCCTGTGCAAGGATGGCATGACAATTTGTGAAGCGCTCCATATTTTTAACAAATATAAAATACTGAATGTCAACTGTAACTGAAAAAATAATTCAAAAACAACAATCAAATGTATGAAAAGAGGGTTAGAAATGAACACCAGGATTCTGTCCCAGCTGGATGACCTTAAGCAAGTATTTGACCCCTTCCCAAACCCTGACATTCTCATCTATAACCTGAGGATACTGATTAAATAAGTTCTATTTCTAACTCCATCCTTTTGTGATTCCACTGTTTTGGATGTCAAATCCCAACTCAAGGAGAAGAGCAAGGATTCAAAAGTGAAAGGAAAGCGACTGTGGCTCTAAGGAGGCCAGAATAAGAGTCCTTTGCCTGCCATCAGTGAAGAACGAACCCAAATCTGATAAGACTGGCTTCTCACAAGCTCCGCATCTCCTGGCACTCTCTCCAGCCTGGCATTGTCTCATCCGAGGCAAATCACATCTCCACACTTCACCTCAATCCCTTTGTAGCCCATTTTGGCCCATCAGCAAAATGAACATACTCCTTTATTTACTATATCTGGAAATTATGTTGGGAGGCAGAGCTGAAGAATTTGCAACGAATCAATCTGCCAGGAGAGGGAGTTTCACACTGGGCCTCCAAGAACAGGCTGTGTGCTATCGTAGTAGACTGGGCACCTGCAAACACAGGTGTCGGCTGGCCCCCCTGGGTGGCCCTGAGGAAACCCAGCAGCACACAGGGTAAGTGACTTACCTGTAGACAGACAGCCGCACTCTGAGACTTCTGAGCTCCCTTCTAATCCTAAAATGTTAAATGTCCATGAACTTAATAACAGAGAAGGGGAATGCAAAGGCAAAGTAATGGGAAGTCAGTCTAGTTTAACAGAAAGATGTTTCTGAAGCTGATTTTCAAGCCAAGCTTGAGAGAAAAATTCAAAGGCTGTGTGCTAATACCATATCCCTGAGTTTGGGAGGTTCAGTCACAGCTTGAACCTATCCCCTGAAGTCATGGTTATGTAAATGTCTGTCTATGCTGTGTCACTTGCTGTCCCCCACCCCCAACACACAAGACACAGTGTAACCTGAGCCTGCCTGCTTCAGCCACTGAAAACACTTACACAACACTCTCGGAGCTTTCCAAATGGACTTGTATTTCCACTAAAGAAAGGCGAGTTGTTCAATTTTTTTCCCCTTTCAGTTTTGTTCACATTCATATTTCTGTACATATAGAAAAGACTGAAGAAAACAAAACTGAAGAGCACTTACATATTTTCTTCAATTCCTGGGCAAAACAAGGAAGGTTGTAACTTCACATAAGACTATCAAGACCTCATCAATAAGCTGATAGGCCTGCCTGGGACCAATTTCAGCACATCTCATATCCTCGCTGAACTGAGCTGAACGGGTTAGAATATTTCTACACCCAAAACCTATGAGCAGCACATTCTCATAAGAGCGTCCAAGGGACACAGGAAGTGACTCTAAAATATAAGCAGATGCATCACCTCCTCACAGGGTCTTTCCTGACTACGTTTCCTGCCCTCTCTCTTCCTTCTCTGCACTGCTCTAGCCACTGCGCAGTCTTCTATTACTGAACGATGAATCACACTCACTCCTGTCTTGTTTGCATATCATGCTATGACTAAGTCCCTCATGGTCAGGGATGAGGTTTGTCTTTGCATCTAAAGGATCTAAAAAAGTATCTGGTACATAGTAAGAGTTCCAAAAAGTTCTGAACTGACTCAACATCAAAACAAGAACTCATAAAATGATGCACTATTGCTATTTCAAACTAGGGCATCAAGTTAACTGTATGTCACCCTCTAAGCGCTTGAACACGACACCATCGGAGGATTTCCCAAGCCTGGAACCTCCTTTTAAAAGCAGGCCCATGAAACTACGGGCAAACCGCACAATTACCACCTCCAGCGAGGGGTGTACAAGAGCTGTGAGTCTCAAATTGTATCATTACCTTTGTTGACACTACACTTTTCTAGAACAGCGCCATCCCATAGAGATATAATACGAGACAAATGTGTAATTTTGAATTGTCTAGTAACCATGCTTTAAAAAATTAAAAAGAAACAGCTGAAATTATAACATTTTATTTAACCCAATATATCTAAAATATTACTTCAAAATGTAATCAATATAAAACCTATTAATAAGCTATTTCACACTGTTTTCTCATACTAGGTCTTTGAAACATATTGTGTATTTTATGTTTATAGCACATCTCAACTTGGACTTGCCACATTTCAAGTACTCAATAGCCATATATGGCTTGTGGCTACTGTATTAGACAATGCAGGTCTAAAATATACGAGGTGTGATCAAAAACAAGGTGAATGTTTAAATTTTAAAAATTTATTACAGTAAAAGACACAGTGCCATTAATCCCCCTCAAAAAACTCCCTCTCACTTCAAACACACTTATCCCATCCTTCCTGCCACTTTCTGAAGCAGTTCTGGATCCTCTTTCGTGAGTTTCTTTAGTTGCGCTGTCGTGGCTGCCTCCATATCCTGAATCAATTCAAAACGTTTACCTTTCATCATCATTTTGACTTTGGGGAGTAGCCAGAAGTCGCATGGTGCCAGATCCAGTGAATAAGGTGGATGAGGACACACAGTAATGTTTTTATTTGACAGAAATTGCCATACCAGAAGTGACACGGAGCGTTGTCATGATGGAGGATGAAACCAGTTGCCCATTTTTTAGGCCGTTTTCTACGCACATCATTTCTTAAATGCTCTAATGAGCCCTTATAATATTCAGAGTTCACCATAGTGTTCCTGGGTACAAACTCAGCTCACACAATTCCATCAAGGTCAAAAAACACAATTAACATCACTTTGATGTTACTCATACTCATAGAAAACGGCCTGAGAAATAGGTAAACATTTCATCCTCCATCATGACAACGCCCCGTGTCATTACAATATGTAAGTGAGGAAAAGGGCAGAAAAATGTAAACTTTTGCAATAAAACCATGAATAATTTAATTGTTCTTCTGATAAAAAAGGAAAAAATAGCATTTACAGTAAGAGAACCTTTAAAATACCTGTTTGATGGGATACATAGTGTATAAAGAAGCCCTGCTTGTAGCACAAGGCACTGCCCAGACAGATCAACATTGAGTTTGAAAATACCCCCACGTAAAACTCAAAGCAAAGTACAGAGATTGAGTTACAGATGAAAATTTAACAAGTGTCTCCAGATACAAGAGAGGAACCTGAGACTTAATGACTGGCAGATTAGAGGCCAATAGAGCAGGAGGCAGCATTTCAAGCACAAAGAGGAGGGAGAGCCCCGTTCCTCTGAACCACCTGAGTTTAGCTTCTGCTGTCTTTCTGAGAGCAGGAAACCAACGCAGTCAAGGAATGGTGTGATAAGAACACATGGAAAGACAGGCTTGGGGCCTGGCGGGAAAACTGCAGGAGAAAAGAGGTAAAGGTGTGACTATAGTGTCCCACACTTTAACACCTGGGAAACTCGGCAGTCTTCCGAATGAACACAGAATCTCCGTGGGGGATGGAGAGGGGAGCATCTCCTCGAGGGCAGAGTATCTGGCCAGCATGAGAGGTCAACGCAAACTGATGATGAGTGACATTAAGCCACCCAAGGTCATCATTCATCACTGTCCTGGCCTCCCAGGATCTTACCCCTTGAACACAGGGAAAATGTGTGTGATGTCACCAAGCACAGTTTAGGGCATGGACCACAGAAGGGCCACTGTTTCCTATCAGTGCAGTAACGAGTGAAATACACTAGAGAGAAGAGCAAGCAGGGGACTGGAGCCGTTGGGTTTCAGCAGCAACTAAGTGGCTGGTTCGAAGGGTGAGGGTAAAATCTTACACATGGAGGTGAGTCGACTAAGGCCGGTGCCTGTGGCGATGGAGGGGGAAACTCCAAATGTCTTTATCCCACCATCTCCAGCAGTATATTCCAAAACTCAGGAATAATGGAAAGATTAGCCAGGGAAAAAGGCCTTACAACCTTGTCAGAAATAAACATACATAAGAAGTGAAAGAGCAATTTTCCAGATTGGAAAGAGATAGAAAGAGTGCCTCTTCCAGAGAGCTGACTCTGACCTTCCAAGGTGTATGCCTAAAAGGGTGGAGCAGTGCCTCAAATCTGTTCAGGAGGCCAGAGCTTCTGGAAATAGTGGTGTTCTGAATAGAATACATACCATGAAATACTGAAACACAGTACAAAGTGTAAAATTTCTAAATATAGGTCAGTAGCAGGAGCCTAAGATTTAAACTAAAAAGCCCTATACAAAGTAAAAAATGAAGTTAAGAAAACCACTGTTTATTGTTTAGTTTTTCACATAAATGGAAAAAGCAGCACCCTAGTCTAGCTGGAAGATGAGCAGCATTCTCCAAAGACCGCCAGGCTGAAGAAACAGAAACTTCGAAGGAGTGAAAGTTGCCTGATACCTCTCTCACTTCATTCATTTGTGTACTGTTTTGATAAACTTACAGTTAGCCCACAAGCTGACGACAGAGCTGGTAATAACATTCTCATAGTGCTAAATTTCTACATTTCACAAATCATCAGAAAGCATGACACAAAATAATAAAATCAATTAAAGGAAGGGACAAGGAGACATGAGAGAAACAGGTACAACGTAAAAAGCATCAACTTCACTATGGTACCACTTGTCAACACTACTGTTCGGTTCCACATCTATCAAATTTGTTATCTTGTTTTTACAGGATTTACTTACACTAATTCCAAAAGCCATGTCTGGGAATTAGAGCACCCAGAGGTGGTTCCTCACAAACACGGTCACTCCTGTCTTCACTCGCAACAAGGGACCATTCCTTATTACCGTGTCTCCCCGAAAATAAGACCTCGCCGGACAATCAGCTCTAATGCGTCTTTTGGAGCAAAAATTAATATAAGACCCGGTCTTATTTTACTATAACATAGGACTGGGTCTTATATAATATAAGACCGGATATGACATAACATAACATAATATAATACCGGGCCTTATATTAATTTTTGCTCCAAAAGGCACATTAGAGCTGATTGTCCAGCTAGGTCTTATTCTCAGGAAAACACAGCAATTTCAAATTACTGTACGTTTCTCCTGGTAGATTACTGAACAAACGTTTATTGAATAATAAAGCCTTGTAACCTGTCCTTTTTTTATTCCATTGTCAAGAATATTCATAAACACCAGTATTTCCTCAAAGATTTTCACCTCGAGTAAGCGCAAGTGTCCTTTCACATCTGGATAGCTCCTATAGCTGTCGTCACTCTGGATTCATAAGGGAAGTGCTCACTGAAATACCGTAGCCCAAACATGTTAGTAAGATTCCAGGCGGCATACTTCTGGGTCTTCCTTAGCCTTCTGTCACCTTATTGTACTAGAGCGACGCGAAGATCTAGTTTCACTGTTATTTGTCAACATATGTAAATACTTATGGTATTTCATACACTATATATAACTTTTAAAATATACCAGCCTCAAACAGCTTTAAAATTAACTCAAAGATTAAAATGCATATCTCTAGCAAGGATAAAGTACAAAAGATGAAAGATAAGCAAATAGTGCGGTCACTGTTTGTTTAAAAAGATCAATGTGAAAAGCCTTCAGACACTAAAGGACTGACATAAGCCAGTAAGAGTCAGAAAATTAATTGGCTCCTTAATGCAAATGGTGCATTTGGACAAGGGAGTTTCTAAGCAGTAGAGCCCTTACAAAGCCGTTGATGAAATCAGCCTACCAACCTTGAGTGCTGGTTTGACAATATCATGCAATAAGACACCGAGAAAGTTTTACCACATCTTTCTATTAAAGTCAGAAGTAGACTTTTAAGTGATGAAAGATTGAGTTTCTGATGTTTGCTGAATGAAGTCAGAACAGGGTATCAACAGATAGACATAACCCTTAGAAAAACTATTTTGTGCTTGAAAATTCCATGTTTTTAAAACTTAGAGTGTGTATGACACAGTACAGAAGATAAGTTGTACGCAGAGTTTCAGTCTATAGCAGTTTTTAAAAGGAGGAGGAAGGGGCCAAAACCCCACCAAGGTGGAAAGGGCTTGGATCCTCAGACTACCGTGCCACAGATGGAACTCTGGGCCATGACGCAACTGCCTGCAACGAGGCATGTCTGTACAAGCTCAGTCTGCGTGAAGGTTTATTTTATGTTCCCGCTACTTAGGTCTAAGCAAAAAATAAGCAACCTCCCAAAGTTCCTCCATCTACAAAAGAACTGGGTGTGGTGGGGGAGAGGGGCTATGAAAAGCTGAATGATTTGAGCTAGTTTGCTCATTTACTTACGCAAGCTTCTACAAAATCATGTGACTTTGTAACTCTAATATCACCAGCATAAGAGAGATCTTAAGAGGGACTGAAATTACTAGGCCTGGTTAGTATCTCCCAGAAGAACTTAATAGGTCAACAGCAGTCAATTATACTAATGTGTAAAAAGGAGCGAATATGCTTAAAATAGCATAAAGTTTTAGACTCAGAAGAGACCTTAGCAATCTAGTTCAACTTCCTTGTTTTATCACTGAGGAAATTGCTTCTAAAAAATGAAATCACTTAAGGTCACAGTTACTTTGGGACTTAAACCCTAACCTCCACATGAAAGACTCCTGACCCTAAAGTATGCTGATCAGTAAAAGTTTCAGACCTGCCCAACTAAAAGTAGCCACACACCAACTGTTTGTTCTGAATGAGAAAAGAGCACAGACAATTCACACGAGAACCAATTACTTCCTTGTTTTTTCTCTTTATAAAAGGTCTCATTTTTACTTTACAAGTGAGCAAATTTAACAGTTGCTATAGGTCTTTCCCCCTCCACCTGAGGGATGGACATGTCCCCCCACCCCGGATGTACTCTTTTTCCCCTGAGGGATGTATATTTATTGGGCTCCCCACCACCACCTGGGCGTTATAGGTCTTTAGATCCAATGGGAAAAATAATCACATTTCTATTTTCACACTATGTACTGAAGGATACCTGGCTATTTCAAGAGAAGATACCACTCTACAAAATTTACTCATAAGTCCCCAAGTTTTCTATACAACCACCCGAGACGCTGTAAATGGAAACCAGAAATTGGTTTCATTTGGATCTTAACAGCCAACTTCATTGTTGGCTATTTTTACCTATTTCGGTAATCCTCTACACACGCACACACAGCAGGTTCTATCAGACCTTAGGTTTAGGAAAAAAACTCCACCTGTAATTAAATTGCAGGAAATAAAGCTGACAAACATACGAGTACAAAAGGCCCTGAAATTTGGCAAGGCACAAGTTCTGACTTGAGGAGCACGAGGCGTTTTTCCATGCTGAATATTTAACTCATCATACATTACAAGTTCTTCAGTGACAACTGTTCATTAAAAATATGCCCTTCAATAATGGCAAGGCACGCCTACTCAAATTAACTTTCTAAAACACGGCAAGAAGCAAGATTTTCATTACCCATGCTAGTAGACGTGGGGTTTACCCCCATTCTGACTTAAACGAAAGAAAAAAAATTGAAGTGTAAATTCCTTTAGCAATGGGAAGTCAGGAAGACGCAGGGATTACGAGAAGGAGAAAGAGGAGTTCTAACTCGCACTGTTTTACACACATTCATTCATTTAATCGTCACACGATTGTCCGGAGTAGCCATCATCCCCAATTTATAATCAGAAAAATGAGCTCCAAAAAGTTAAGCAGTTTGTACAGACTTCCACAAAGTAACAGAGCCAGGATTTGCTGTCAGGCAAAGGACTGAATTCTTGCTCTTAACCTCACGTCCATTAACAGCTGGGGGTTCCCCAAGAGCAGCACGTGAGTCTGTTTTACTCAACTTTGTATCCCTAACATCTGAGCTAGGGCCTCTCTACAGTAGGTGCTCAATAAAAGCCCGAGGAATATATGAATTAAAAGATAAATTGGTAAACTCAACAACAACAACAAGAAAAACAACCAGATTCAAAAGTAGGCAAAGGACTCGAATAGACATTTTTTCCAAAGCTATACAAATGGCCAAAAAGCACATAAAAAAGTACTGACTATCATCAGCCATGAGTCCAAGGCAAATCAAAATCACCATGAGATCCCACACTTCATCCCCACGGGGACGACTGTAATCAAAACGCTAAATAACAAGTGTTGGGGAAGGATGTGAACAAATTGGAGCCTCCTCCTTTGCTGGTGGTACAAACATGCTGGAAAACAGTTTGCAGTTCCTCAAAAGGTAGAGAGCTCCCAGATGAACCACCCCGAGATATACACCCAAGAGAAATGAAAATATATGTCCACTCAAAAAAACTTAAAGAAAAATGTTCATAGCGCATTATTCATAATAGGCAAAAAGTGGGAACCCGTACACTGGAGTATCATTCAACCATACCAAGGAATGAAGTGTGGATACACGCTACATACAACATGGGTGAACCTTGAAAACATTTTGCTACATGAAAGAAATCAGTCATATTGTATGATTCCATTTATATAAAATGTCTAGAACAGGCAAATCTATAGAAACAGAGAGTAGGGTTGAAATGAAGAGTGACTGCTAGTGGCTGCAGGGTTTCTTCTCGGTATGAAGAAAGTATTCTACAACTCATTGCAGTAATAGTTGCACAACTCTGCGCGGAAAAAAGGTATTTGGTGTACCAGCAGTTTTCCTGTTTGCCACTTACAACCAGCAGAAAAACGACTTGCAGAAAACTCGGTGATTCTAAAATGCTCAAGACCAGCAACACGGACTCCTCATCAGGGCAGGGAAGCTTCTCCTTGATAGAAACCCAAACTTCTTAGTTTTATAGCCTGTTCGCTGCCCTCAAACTACAGGGCAGTAGACTATGTGCTAGTACCTCAACATGCTACTTTTATGCCTCGTATCTTTGCTCAGTCTGGAATGTTCTACCTAACCTATCTCTGCCTAGAAACCCTAGATTTCCATCAGTCCTAACACAAGTGCTAATTCCTACTCGGGAAGCCTTCCCTGACTCCCCCCCATACACACACCTCCAAGGCACGTGAACCGATCCTCTTCCACGGAACCATCACACCACCCTTTCAGCCTATACCTTACTCATCAGTTGTCTCATCTCGTGAGACGGAGAACTCCTTGTACCCAGCCAGAGTCTTCACTGCACTCAACAAATGTTTGATACACTGGCATCTCTGGGGCTTTCCCCCACCTCATGGAACATTTTCTATTGGCCACATTCATCTGAAAAGCTTTAATGTAAGTGTAACCATGCTATAAAATACACCAAGTGACCCACAGGCCACCAGTGATACAGGACTGGCCTTTCCTGTCTTTCCTGGCTTCTCGGTATTTGAAAGAGCTGACAACTCCCCCTGCACTAATACCACCTGACAAGGTTATCTAGAGACCTCCAGTTCATCAAGGCTGAATCCCTTTCATCAACAGAGCAACACCTCAGGGTGGACAGAGCAGATGGCACCCCCATTTTACAGAGCGAGAAGCAGAATGGGAGAGGTTAAGCAACTTGCCCAAGTTCACAGGACTCACAAAGCTGAGGCTGAAGCAAATCCAGGACCTCAGACCTCTTAATAGTAGTTCTGATTCCCCATGATGGTTTGCTGAGAATATTTCCAGTGAAAATATACTTTTTAATTACTTAAAAAATATAGATCCAGACATATAGATCCAAAGTATAAAGAAAAAAAAGTGGAAAAACATACTCTAAAATACTGAAATGATTTTGTCTAGACAGAATTATGAATAATTTGCTTTTTTCTCTGTTTTTGTATGTGTGTGTTTTATACTGTATGCATTGAACCCACATACTTAAGAGAGCTAATACACGTTATGAAAATGTATGGACCATTGTAAAACTAGTATATAAGGAAAAAATAAACCTGAGACATCAAGGAAAAATAATAACTTCAATGGAAAACATTTTCTAAAATCTAAATTTGACTCTGATACTAGATTCTCAATGAAACAACCTAAGCAAGCCATATATGCCTTACAACAAAAATTAGCAATATGGTTTCATGGGACACACACTTTTTTTCTAGTCACCCATGTGTGAAACTTAGCAATAAACGTTTTCTTTCACTGAGGCTATAAAAAACTTACCCTGTCTATAAAGTTTATTTATTCTATAGTCTGGAAAAGAAATGTCTAAATATGTTCCTTCCTGCCTTAGGTATTAGAACATAATATCTCTGATAAGAAATCATTCTACGGAGGAAATCAGTTACAGAGAGAAGGCAAGAGGTCAAAAGATTTGATTAAAAGACTTTTAGAAAAATATCCCTAATATTTCTTATCTTTCCTGAGAAGAGAGGAAAAAGACATGCCAAGTATTTCAGTGCACAACTTGACTAGGAATTTGTAGAATCAGAAAAAAACCCAAAAACCTCATTAAAGTTGCCCTCCCTTATGCGTCCTTTATACATCAAACCCGAATTCTGGATGATGTGCACATCCTGAACATCTGGCTCTTCAGGCCCTACAGTAAATCAAGGACTCGGCAATTTTAAGTGCAAAAAGTAGGCAGAGTTAAAACTGGGATCTAATCCAAGCTATCCTCAGACATAAGTAAACAAATTATCAAACACTTAATTTAAGTTGGAAGTACATTAGACCTTCTACTTATATAAAACATTAGGGCCCCAAAACGTCTGTCTGTAATCTCATTGGGATTCCTGAGAAGAGGTAGATGGAAATGCATTTCCCCAGGGAAAGAGACAGCAGAGAAGGTTCCCAACGGGGATTCTGTAACGGGACTACTTCCTCTTTTCTAAGATTTGCAAAGAATACTTTTAAGATTTTGTGGCTGAAGCACAATAACATAGACAATTAAAAAACAGACCCACCCACTGAGTTAGTGCAAGTGGAATCTGTCTTTCTGAAAGTGCCAGATGGAGATTAAAAGAAAAAAAGCTCTTTACTAATTGTGGCCAAGATTCCTTGGTACTTGGTGCCAGGGCCAGGATATTAACCCAGATGTCCTAGCCAAATTCAAGGTTGGTTAATTACAGCCTGCCAACCTACAAAAAGAAAAAAAAAAAGCCTCTTCTGTTTCCCAGATTGAAATCTGAAGAGGTCACTCTTACTTGAAATTCTTGTGTAGTACCATCAGTCGGTATGTTTTCCCTTAAAAGTGCCTTGTAACTCAAATGCTGATTTAAAGCATATGGATTCTTTGAGTTCCACCTACATGGGAAATACACTACGTACGTTAAAAATATGTAAGATGTTATAATAGTTTAAAGCCCCCCCTAAACAATTATCTAAAAAAATTCACAGCCAGGGTGATACTGCCTCTGCTTTCCAATTAAGATTTGAAAGACTTGCATAAAGGTTTATATCAAACACAAATTTTGAACCATGAAACTTTTAAAACTAAAAAGGAAGGCTCTGCTGCCAGGAGCACAATTCCAGGAAAAAGCTATATATGCAAATGTCAGTTACAAGGCCTCCCAGGGTTGAGCAAAGATCCTGCATACAAATAGGAAAGTATTCCCTCAATAGCAAGTCTGAACATCAAGTACTGGTCTGGCCTGCCAGCCACTGAAGGTTCCATTGCCAATACATTCTGTGCATTGCTTAAAATAACATAAACTCGGGTTCAATTTCTAGGTCTGTATTCACTGGCAGTGTGGTCTTTTAGGTAAGTTAGTAAAATTCTTTGAGCCTCAGTTCCCCACATCTTTAACTCTTTCTTCATCAAAATCACTAACATGACATTATTCTTTCTTTCCCTTTTTAAAAATATTTTAATAAATACGTATTTTAAGGACTACAATTAATAATTAATTAGCCTTAAATTATCTGCCCCTCCCACGTTTCCACCTCAGGACCTTTGCACTTGCTGTTCCATCTCTCTAGTATGCTCTTCCCTCTGGGATCTACATTCCCTTACTTCCTCTAGATTTCTACTGAAAAGTCACATTCTGAGTAAGGTCTCCTCTTGCTATCTTATCTAAAATTTCCATCACCCCAACTCTTGTCCCCAAAGCTTCGTATTCCCCTTCTGTGATTTTTTCCCTTACCATGTATCACTCTAATAAATTTTATAAATATGATTATTATCTGCTTCCCCTACTTGAATGGGAGCTCCAAGAGAACAGGAATTTCTGTCTGATCCACTGCTGTATTGAGCTCCCAGAATGGCCCTGGCACACAGTAGGTGCTCAAATACATACTTGTTGAGTGAATACCGAACCAGACCTAATTTCAGCTCACAGACCAGTACATCACAGCCCCGCAAGCTGCCTTTAGGGAGACTATCACAGCACTTCAAAAATACTATAAAGGAGAACAATAGGTTTGCCATGAATAACACTGTCCATTCTTTTATCATAGTAAAAGACACTCTACATCCCATCTTATTTGTACAAGGAAGAGAGGAAAGAAGCTGCTAATTTGGATAAAGTGGAAAGTTACATGAGGTAAAAAGTCTCACTTTAGTTAACACTGTATAGACAAGGTTTTCTTTTAATGTTAACAAATATTAAGCCATCTTCCTGTGACTTTACTGCACTACCTTCTGTGTTTTTTTTTTCTTTATCTTTGATTTCTGTAAAAGCAGTCTTGAAACTTATGGACCTCATATTTTCAATTACTAAATAATAAATATTTACTGAGCACACAGGACTGCAGAATCCTACAGAGTGCTATAAAGTGAAATATATATATTTCAAGGACCTTATACACACACACACCAGAAATACACCTGCAAATAATGAAGAACTCCAGGCAGCCAATATGTGATGAATTATAGGGTGCCTATCTTTGCATGGAGTGTAAGACTACCAATTCATTTCTTATACACCATCCATTAAGTTTAGAATCCTAACAGAGACAGCACTTAAAAAGCAAGAGTCAAACATTACTGAGTTAAGTTCACATGCATTTATGGGTCAGCTGGGATACAACAGACTCAATGTTAGACACTGGGTAAAAAAAAAATTAAATATAAATAAGGGCATCAAATTCTAAACTTCTAAAGAAAAAAAAAAAACCAGATTGGCTTCTGTTGTGCTTGGGCACAAGCAGGAGCTTAAGCAATTGTTGAAAAAGTCGGGAAGGGTGTGATCTTTACCTTTGGACAGAATCCCTATGCAGGGTCCCACCCAGTTTCAGCTTTTTTATCCTTTTGAACCAGGCCTAGTGGGAAGCCTAAGATGTATTTTACCACTTTCTCTGAACCTTAAAAACTCAGTACCAGCCCTTGCCCAAGCAATCACCCACTTCATTGTTTTAATTAAGGCCAGCCTTGCTTCTCGCTAGAGATTCACTACACTAACTTAATTATGAAGTACCTGGAGTCAATACCTGAGCTCAAATTCTGACATCACCACTTATTAGCTATGTGACCCTGAGCAAGGTACTTAACCTTTCTATGCCTCCTCTGTAAAATGGGGATAATGATAGCACCCTCATTTGGGTTAGGTTGATTAGTGAGATAAAACACAGAAAAGACTTGCCCAGAGCCTGACCATGGGAAGCCCTCAATAAACGTTAATTGTTGTTATTTTCAGAAGAAAAAATGCCCCAAAGCTAAGGAGCAACATACCTGAGGATTCTTGCAAAAGGTTATCATTAAAACCCAAGTCAAACACTCTAGGTAATACTAATAATAATAAAACACGAACACCAACCAGAATCATAACCATAACAGGAGGAACAGCAACATGAATACTTACCGAGCTCTTACTGGCCAAGCACTGCACTAACCTAAAACAGGAAAAAGACAAGGCTGTTGAATTAAAAAAAAAAAAAAAAAAAAAACTGCATACATTTTCCCACCCTCTTTTTCAAATGTGGTAATTGGTGCCCAAGTTTTGCTAAAAACAGGTATTTAAAAGGATTGCAGATTTAACGTGTAATTTCTTCATACCAAAGAGGTGGGGCTGTGACGGGAGGAGGGGGTGGTGCTCAGTTCCTGCCAGATGGAAAAGCCACATGAAGTGGAGAAACAGCCGAGTACAGGCTTTATCCCCAAATCAAAATCAGATTTTTGAAGCACAGCACCTCCACATTCGGGGACTCAGAAGGCTCTGCTTTTAAAATAACCTCTGAACAAGTGTCATCTGTCTTCCAAGCCAATCCCCTGCCGAGGCATAAGGTTCGGGTTACCCGGGAGCGGTGTTATTTCAGAAATCCTTGTCACCTCTTATCATCCATCTTCTCCAAGAATCACAGTCCCAATTGTGCGTGTGTGTGTGTTGGGGGGGGGGGAGGAAAAGCCACCACCAGCCATGCCGGAGGCCACCCGACCCGGCCCGCCGGCCGGCGCCCGCCACAGAGGCCACGGCCAGAGTGCCCTCCATTCCCGCTCGCGGGCACCGGTGCCAAGCGCCTGAGGAATGCTCAGGTGACCCGGCGGCAGCACCCAAAGGCAACAGGTTCGGGCCGGCCTCGGCCTCGCAGGGGTCCGGCCCAGCCCAGACCCCCCCAGGGCCGAGCGGCGGGGAGAGGGGCGCCGGCAAGGGAGCGGCGCAGGGCAAGGAGTCCAAGCTCCATCTTGAGGCGGGCGGAGGAAGGGAAGGCCGGGCTCGGCGCTGACAGGGCCGGCCACTTTTCCGGCGCCCGGTGGAGCACCCCAGGGACCCCCGGCCTCCAGGGCCATCCGCCCCGGGGCTCCCCGGGTCCCTTCAGGGGCGGTCCGGCGCGCGGGACTCACCCCTCACGGACGCCGGGCCCGGCCCCCGGTCCCTGGCTCCGAGCCGGGCTGACCGGAGCGGGCCCAGCAGGGCGGGAGGGGAGAGGTGACGAGGGACGGGGACGGAAGAGGGCCCGCGCCGCGCCCCGCTCACCTCCGACCGCCGCCTCGGTCGCAGCCTTGGTCGCCACCTGCCTCACTGCAGCAGCAGCAGCAGCAGCACCAGCAGCAGCAGCACGGCTGCCGCCTCCCGCCTCCCGGCTCGTCGGCTCGGGGCGGGGGCGAGCGTGACGCGCCGCCGCGGGGGCGGGCGGGCGCGCGCAGCCGGCACAAGACGCCGCGGCGGCTCCTCCCCACGCGCCCCGCCCCCGGCTCGGCGCCCAGCGCCCTGAGCCGGGCGCAGCGCGTCGGGTTCCCGCCGGGGCCGGAGCCCGGGGCAGCAGCGGCTTTGTCTGCACCCGACGCGGCCCGGGAGAGGCGAGCCCGAGGCCCCCCCGGCGCGCCCGCCGTCCGGCCCTCAGATCTTCGGGAGGACCGGGGCGCGGAGGGGGTGTGGGGGAACCCGGCGGGGCCTGCACGGAGGGGCTGCCGTCATTTTAGTTCCGCGTTTTCTGAAAGTGTGTCCAGAATGTGTAAGTCACACCCGATAACTCCATTCAGGCTGGACCGCAGACGGTTAGTTTGGGGCTGATTTTTTTTTTTTTTTTTTTTGCCAGACCCAGGGCGAGAAATTGTTTGAAACAGGCTAGGAGGAGCTGCCCTCAGCAGGTCTAGTCTAGGGAGCATCCTCCCTGCCCTCTTCCCGCAGGGAAAGACCCAGGATGAGGGATCCCTGGGAGGAGGCTGAGAGGAGCTGCCCACCGCAAGCGACGCCTGGGGAGGACCACCTCTGCCCTCCCTTTCCTTCCAGGGAAAGACCCAGGTTAAAAAAATCCCTTGAAATGAGCCCCGCATTTGCTTCGTTAGTTTGAGAAAAGCCTCTTTTTTTCGCCCCAGCCGCCTGGACGGGAGCCCAGGTTACTGTCCCGTTCTCCCGTTTCCCACCACCGATCTCCTTTAAAAGCTTTGAAAGGGACTGGAGGGGAGGCAGCACCAGCCCCCAGGGCGGCCAGCATTTCACTCGCATGGCCATGGCAACCCCAGAAGCTTTGCAGCTCCTGGGAGCAATTTGCAGCTGTCGGGACAGCCCAGCATTTTGCAGCGACTCAGTGGTGTATAAGGGGGGCCTGGGCTTCCTCCTTCTCCCGGGCAGAAGAGAATAATCAGGAGAATGACCCCTTTGCTGACCTTTATTCAAAGCACGGTGCTGCCTGGACTAGGCATGCACAGGGCAGGGGGAGGAAACTACAGTGGAAATGCACGAAATTCTGAACAAAATGAATTTATATGGGGACCCACCTCCCCTCAATTCACGCTTTAAGTCACAAAAAAATTCTATTTCCTTATTCAACGTTACCTTAGTTTGCAAGCTGCGAGGTCACAGTATCTATATTCCTAATCTGAAAGGCACAGCTCACCCTCCACCCCTATCTAAACACTTTTCAGCTCTAACAGGCAGGCAACCTATGTAATTATAGATGCCGCAGAGCAAGGCAAAGACCACTGTTAATGGTGGGTGCAACTACAAACACCTGTTTATTTCTCTCTACTCATTATTTTTAAATGCTGAGATTTTATCATGAGTTTTTTGCATGAATTTTGATTTTTTAAATATTGCATTAAAGTATTATTTCTTGATGACTGAGTTTTTAGCGCCCCCTAAAATTTTGTGAGCAAGGCCTAGCCCCAGCCTTATTACTAGGGCACTGACTTGTTCAGTCCCACAGAGTGGCCAGTTAGGACTACAGTTGCTCAGTCCTACTTAAAAATGAATGTTCACATCCCTTTTTAGATGGAGCCACTGAGCTTTTTTAAAATGCACATCTGTGAAAGTATTAGAACAGCTCAATTGACAAGACTTTGGAAGATGGAGGAAAGTGGCAGAAGTAGAAAGACAGGTAAGAGCTCCCAAATTTTCATTTTATAGAGTGGGAAAGTGGGTAAATACTTGTTGGAGTTTTTTGTTTTGGTTTGGTTTTCTGGGACAAAAGTAAAGGTTTAATGATATTATTCATTAAACCGATAGGGATAAGTGCCAATAATGGTAGAACTGCGTTGAGTGGGACGGGTAGTGGTACTGTAGTCAGAACAATAGATAATGTCTACAGGTGATAAATAAATCAATTTTTAGAGCTACGGAAGTTACTACCAGAAGAACAAAAAGCAAAAATTTAGTGGTCTCTGGAGAAGTGGGGGGGGGGAGGCAAACAACGCTGTTTTTCATTATAAACCTGATATAATTTTTTTATTAGTTTCAGGTGTACAAAGCAACATAATAGTTAGACATTTATATCCCTCACAAGGTGATAACCCCCCTCCCCCAAGCTACTACCCCTCTGACGTCGTATATAGCTGTTACAATACCATTGACTATATTCCCTATGCTATACCCCACATCCTGTGACTATACATATATATACAGAGGGTGCCAAAAAATGTATACACGTTTAAGAAAGGAAAAAACTGTATTAAAATTGTAATAGTCAATATATACCGATAACAAAAGATGAATACAAGTCACATTTGACTTCTGCAATTACAAGAGGTGCTCCAAGTGGTTACCATCAGCGTAATTTTCATACAGTTTTTTCCTTTCTTAGAATGTGTATACACTTTTTTGGCATCCTCTCTATCTATTTAATTATAGTTGACTTTGCATATTATTCAACTTCAGCTTCAGGTGTACCGCGCAGTGGTTAGCGATCTACAGTCTATGAAGTGATCTCCCTGACCAGTTCAGTGCCCATCTGGCACCCTACTAAACCCGATATGCTTTATTTTTTAAATTATGTGCATGCATTACTTTGATTTCTTTTTTAAAAAGTATAAGGTAGTTAAGATCCTCAAACAATGAGTAGAGAATGTTCTCTATAAACATTCTATATCTCCTATAAAAAGGAGTTTGTGGTTTGTTGGTACACTGCTCTGTAGCAGTGATTCTTTGCCAGTTTTCTGCAGTACTCCATTTTTATTATTTTGTTTATTTTCTGTCTTACCCCACCCCTACTTTAATGTAAATTCCAAAAGAGCAAGGACAGTTGACACATTCATTGCTCTAGCTGTATCACCAGAGTAACGCTGGGTCCATTGTGAATTAGTTTTAAAAAGGATGGAGTGTAAGACTTCAGGGTCTAAATAACTGGAGACTTTTTCCTAGTATTTTGTCTTTTTTTTTTTTAAGAACAATAGATGTTCATTCTATAAAATCAAAGCAAGCAAAATGAAGAAAACAACAGTTATAATCCCACATATCCAGAGAAAATTACTGTAAATAATGGTTTTAATTTAATTGACTACTGCTTAGAAATATGTTCAATCTCTCACTAAGATACTAATATTTCTTATTGCCATTCAAAAACAACACTCAATATAAAAATAGTAGCTGGAGAGTACTTTGTAAACTGCTGTAAAGATGTGAGGATTTAGAGAGCTTTTAAAATAGAAAATGAGGGGCAGCTGGATGGCTCGGTTGGTTAGAGCACAAGCTCTTAACAATAAGGTTGCTGGTTCAATTCCCACATGGGATGGTGGGCTGTGCCCCCTGCAACCAAGATTGAAAAAAACGGCAACTGGACTTGGAGTTGAGCTGCACCCTCCACAACTAGATTGAAGGACAACTACTTGGATCATAGGTCCTGGAAAAATACTGTGGTTGCACAATATTGTGAAGGCATTTATTCTCCAATAAAAATTTTTTAAAAAATAAAATAAAATAGAAAGTGAAACAGAAACTGTCATAACAAGAACATTTTAAATTAAAAGAAATACGTTAAATTAAAATTTAAAAAGTACATTTTCTTTTTTTCTTTCTTTTTTGTTGTTGTTTCTGAACCATGGTAGATAGGTAACAATTAAAAATGTAACTCCTAAACAATAGTCCATGATTAAAATGATCTTTATAAAGAAGACACAGGAATTGATTTTCATTGTGCTATTTTTTAAATTACATCTACTTTTATTAGCATTGCTTCATAAACCAGAGTCAAATTAATTTAATTTTCTCATCCAACAAGTATTTTCTGAACCCCTGCTGTGTCCCAGGCACTGTTCCAGGTATTTGGGGGTACAGCAGTGACGATTGAGTCTCTGTCTTCCAGCCTTATCTTTTATTGCTGTCAGATTTACTAAATTAAGGTGGCATAATCATTGTTTCATGAATCCCCCTGGTTTTATGCCCAGGATGGATATAATGCACCAGACCACACCCCTTGTTCATTATATTCAGCTCTGTTAAAAACTGAGGGATAGATTTATAAAGTCAGATAAAAACAAATGTTTAAGTTAACTTTGATGTCTTAGAAAATGTTAACATTTCCTTGCAAAGGCAGGGACCTACTGCTGGTTCATTTAATCAAAAAGTGACTAACAGATCAAGATAGTCTTAAACTGCAAAGAAAAGAAAAAAATAAATAAATCCCACAACGCATGGTGAAGCAGTCATAGACTGTTTTGGACCAAAAAGTAATTTTATCACTGAAACCAATTAAGACTGTTTGCTATGTCTCCTTTATACAAACAATGCTGATGGTAGTGGAATTTTTATGGATTTTTTTTTAAAAAAAGCAAACGTTGAAAGAATGACAAGCTACTAAATTTAAATTCATATGATCACTTCTCAAGGAGAACCATCTTGTGACAACAAGAGCCGTATTGTACACGTTCAGTTAACAAAGAACAATATCAGTAGGGCACCAGACATGATATGAACTGTATTTAGGGCCTTCTAAATAGACTCATGCTTTAGTGTGTGTATAGTTTCATATATGAAGGTTGGATAAAATCACTTCTAAAGTTCCTACCAAAAACATTTTTAAGATTGTGTAACTTTTATCCAGTAAAGCAAAACATTTGTGAAATCAGTGGTTGATACAGCAGGTCTAATCTAACAAATTACTTGTTGAGCGCGTGAAAAGTTGATTCTGTTTTCAGCAAAACTCAAGCAGACTCAACCAAATACATGGTATACACATGTTCATAACAGCACTGGTCCCAATTACCAAAAGGTGGAAACAAGCCAAAAGTCCATCAGCTGATGAATGGATAAACAAATTATGGAACATACAACGCAATATTACTCAGCCCTCCCTCCCCAAAAAAAGTACCGACACACACTACAACCTGGATAAGCCTTGAAACATGATGCTGAGTAAAAGCAGCCAGACACAAAGGATCACATATTGTAAGATTCCATTTATATGACATGTCCAGAATAGGTAAATCCATAGAGATAGAAAATAGACTAATGGTTGCCAGGGACTATACACTTTAAATGGTTCATTTTATGTTGTGTGAATATTGTCTCAATTAAAATAAATACATCAATAAATGAAAGTAATACTAAAAAAAAAAAGTCAGGTAGAGAATGGTTGATAATCAGGTAGGTGGGAGATTTGAGAAAAGAGATTTTTTAACTGGGAGGCAGTTTGGAGTAAAGTCCTTCCCAACTTGACATTCTATTACTTTACAGATTCAGCTCCAATTCTAAGTACTGGACAGATCGCAACCAAAATTAAATTTGGACTATAAGGAAATGTGTACATGTAATAGTCAGCCTCTGCCAGGGCTTGTATTCAAATCCAATGACTAAATTCCATTTAGACACCCTCCAAATGGAAAGGCTCAAACAAAATAGGCAAATTTAACAATCCCCAATCCTACATCCTGGAGATGCCAGATAGTTTTTAATTAATTTCAATTTTAAAATGTTATTACCAGATGAACTAGTTTATTTAACTCTTTAGTGCTAAGTTAACTGAATGGATTTCATGCCGCACAGTCTGTGTGAGTATATGTGTGTGTGTCTTTCCGGGTATACATTTATTACATGTGAAGAAGTCAACTGGATACATTGGGATTAATGGAAGACTCATTAATGGATTTCCTGGGGAAAAATATATTTAAAAAAAGCAAGGTGTGAAACCGTGGACATAATGTGCTATTTTTTTAACTAATCAAAGGATGTATACATATATACAAATGATTAATGGAAGTATTTATTTTAAACAAAATACTAATGCTCATTTCTTCTCTTGTCTTTCGTCATACCTAACCTGACCCTAAACAACCCAAGGCATCCGTTTGCTGTGACTGGGAGGGAGCAAGAAGAGCAAAGAAAAAGGAGGAATTAATATTTAGGTTTGACATTCAAAATAGGATCCTTGTAACATTTTTATTGAGATGTAATTCACATGTCCTATAATTCACCTATTGAAGTGTACAATTCAGTGGTTTTTGGTATATTACATTATTAATTTTTCTAAATTGTGTTAAAAATATATAACAAAATTTGCCATTTTGACCATTTTTAGGTGTACTACTCGGTGCCATTAGTTGCATTCACAATGTTGTGTAACCCAAAATAGAATTTTCCTGAGGAAAAAAATAAAATGGCTTGGTATTCTAGCATTGTCAAGCAAGAAAGGATTATTAAAAATTCCTTTAGCTCCCATTCGTCATACCAAAGGCCTGGAAGACCATAGAGTTTCTGCTGTGATTACACAAGAAACTCCTATCTAACATTAAGACTTAGTCGGGAGACTGGAGATGGGAAGAAAGAGGATGTGGCATAGAAGAAATGAGGAAGGATGCTGTACTTCCAGGCCTGGAAGTTGATGGAGAAAAAGGAAGAGCGGCAGGTGAGGAAGGCAGACCCACAGGTTGAGATCTAGGGCAGGAAAGGGGGCGTGACTCCCAGAACAAGAGCCTTTGTCCCCACCCACGTTTGAGAATGGAAGAAAACCCTTAGGCAGGATGACAGCTCTATGCCAACAGTGTTAAGATGCTTGGGAGGGTGGGGCATGAGGAAGATCCAGTTTGTGCTCCTGGGCCTCCCTTAGACACTCAGTGGCATGAAAGCTGCTTGAGAGCTTTGTGCGTCTGCTCCGGGACCCACTGTGGCAGCATCATGGCAGAGACTCAGCAGTTCCTGCTGTGCCAGCAGTGGAAGGAAGGCTGAGTCAGCAGGAAGAGGCACTGAGTCCTGACTGAACCAAGACAGAGCATATGTTAGGAGCAGATGCCAAGCAAACACTTGGTCACTGAACCAGGACAGCTACTGCTGATGGCCTCCTCAAGATCCTTTCTCCGATTTTTACTTAAGAAACCCCAGTTTGTTATATATCCAACAATTTATGCTCACACAGATTTTCCCTAGGAAAGTCGGCTAGAGGCCCTTCTGGGAAAGCTTTTCTTTCCCTGATAAGTGGAGCCAGACACAGATGTGCTAGCTGGAGCCAAAGCAGCTATGTTGTTAACCTGAGGTGATGAGCATGAAGACGAAAGCCAGCAGGCCAAAGTAGCAGAACAGAGAGACTGAAAGACCAGAATTCCTCTCCTGGGAAGACACCTATTTACGGAGGGCAAATATTTGACAACCAAAAGAGAACTACTGAGAACAATAAAATAAATATTGGAAGGCTAACAGACTGGTTGAAAAGGGACTTTATGAAGGAACTAGAAATGGCTACTGAGGTTTTGTATTGTTTTACTATATGTTGCCTGTGTTTTACTCTAGATTCTTCAGAATGCAGATCACTGATTAATGCTTTATGCATTTGAATTTGCTTTCGGAGGATGCCACATAGTTCTGAGTGCTGCTCCAAGGTAGACATGGATTCAGGGAAAACCAAAAGCTGCTTCTAGGGGACTTTTCTTCAGTGGAGAGTCCTCAAATGACACTTGTACACTCTGTAATGTATATGATATGTATGTAATATATATGGATATAAGCACAAGTAGTATTTTCACATACAAATTATCTCATTGTTCTGGACTTTGCCAGATAAAGTAGTTTATCATATTTTTTGTGTAACTTTCTGCACACCTAGGTAGGTCTCAGGTTGCCAAGCATATGAATTACACACTTTTTCTCCAGTGTCTTCAACCTGTCTGTCTCTACTGACATTGGCATGTAAATCTATTTAAGCTTCTTTATCTTAAGAACAGACGAAACAAAACAAGACCCTTCCTCAACACATCTTCACTTTTCCAGCCAGCCTCTGGGACACGTTCCATATGCCTGATGTCTCTGTTTCCCCACTCAGTTTGGCTTTTGCCCACATTGCTTAGCAGAAACTGTTATTGCCAACATCACCGGTGACAGCCCTGTCCTTTAGTGAACTTAGTGAAATGGCTATCATTGATCACTTGGGCAATAGCAGTTTCAGCTGAGCAGTGGAGGCAAGAATTTGAGCCACTTGACCTCTCAGCAGCCCTTTCACTGTTGGCTATTACCTCTGTGCTATGCTGCAAAAGTAGCAGCAATTATTCATGCCAAATTCCCTAAGGAGAGTTGTGTACCATGTTTCCCCGAAAATAAGACCTAACCGGAAAATAAGCCCTAGCATGATTTTTCAGGATGACATCCCCTGAACATAAGCCCTGATATGTCTTTGGAACAAAAATTAATATAAGACCTGGTCTTATTTTCGGGGAAACATGGTAGATAACCCTCAACTGATTGTCAGAGAACTGAGACCAGAAGAACTACCTTACTAAGCACAGTCTAAATTTCCAACCTACAGAATTATAAGCTAAATACACAGTTATAAGTTGTAATCTACTAAATTTTGGGGTGGTCTGTTACTCAGCAAGAGCTACCTGATACATTCTCTTTCCATATCCCCTTTTCATCCTTTGTTTTCTAGGACATCACACTCTTATTTTCCTCCTTCCTCTCTGGCTGTTCCTTTTCAATCTCTTTTGCAGGCCTCTCTCTACCTATCCCTTAATATTGATGTTCCTAAGGGATCTGTTCTCGTTCCTTCTTCTCTTTCTACCCATCATTTTTTTCTCTGGATAATCTCACCAACTATTTGTCTCCAATTACTCTCTAAATACAAACAATTCCCAAATTGACATCTCCAGCTCAGAATTCTTGACTTTCAAATTAGCATATACAAATGAATACTGGACATCACCACTTCAACTTACTCAATAAATATTTGGTTGTGTCATAAGTACAAATTACATACATTAAATTTTTACTCCTGAGTCCTCCTGTAAGCTCCTTATTTCCTTAACTCCTGTCTACATCCTGTCTACAGTCACCAAGTTCTGTCAATTCTATCAAATTTGTTGTAACTCCATCTACTGTTCTCTGTCCTTATTGCCAGTTAA
Source organism: Rhinolophus sinicus (assembly GCF_036562045.2). Lineage (NCBI taxonomy): Eukaryota > Metazoa > Chordata > Mammalia > Chiroptera > Rhinolophidae > Rhinolophus > Rhinolophus sinicus. The sequence continues at coordinate 34,559,523 of NC_133765.1, forward strand.
GCCTAGACAACCATGAATTATGGGAGAGTTGCAATGCAAAAAACAATGTCCTTTCTTCTGGATAATAGCAATATATGATTGTTGGTCTTCCTGACTTATGTGTTATTACCTTTCAATCCCTTCTCTGCCTTGTTATCACAGTGATTTTTTTTTACTTGTATTTATTTTAAGTGTGTTTTTCCAAGACCCATCAGCTCTAAGTCAAATAGTTGTTTCAGTCTAGTTTTGGAGGGTGCAGCTCACAGTGGCCCATGTGGGGACTGAACCAGCAACCTTGTTGTTAAGAGCACCGCGCTCTAACCAACTGAGCTAACCAGCCGCCCCCAGAGTGATCTTTTTATAAAGCAAAGCTAATACAACTCTCCTACTTAAAATTCTTCCATAGGCCAACCTGCCTTTATGTGTCTCTGAATGTGATATAGTATAAAGTACACAGCACATTCTATGAAGTAGTCTTACCAAAATAATTGAACCTGAATCTAATCAAGCCATTAGGGCCAACTTCTAGTTTACCAAAAAAATATAGGGGCTTGAGGAAAAGTTAAATAAATCCAGAAGGTGGAATATTGTATAGGACAACTGGCCCAGGTTTTTTCAGGTAATCAATGGCCTTAAAAAAAAGAAAGAAAGAAAGGGGACTGCTATACACTGAGTAACTACAAAATCTTGTTATAAGAAATTAAAGACCTAAACAAGTGAAAAAAATGTTTCATATTCATGCATCAGAAGACTTGACATTGTTAGGATGGCAAAACTCCTCAAAGCTCCCCAGATTTAATGCAATTCCTATCAAATTCCCAATTGAATTTTTTTCAGAAATGGAAAAGCTGATCTTAAAATTTATAGAGAATTGTAAGAGACTCTAACTAGCCAAAACAATCTTGAAAAAGAACAAAATTTGAGTACTCACACTTCCTGATTTCAAAACTTAACTACAAAGCTACAATAATCAAAGCAGTATAACACTGGCATAAGGACAGACATACAGATCAGTGGAATAGAATTGAGAGTCCAGGAGAAAAGGCCCTTATATTTAGGGTCAATTAATTTTTGATAAGGTGATCTTTTGCCAAAAAGAATCATCTTTTCAACAAGTCGTGCTGGGATAAATGGCTGTCCACTTGCAAAAGAATGAGGTTGGACCCTCACTTCACACTCTCTACAAAAAGTAACAAAATGGATCAAAGACCTAAATATACGAGCTAAAACTATTTAACTCTTAGAGGAAAACATAGGAGTAAATCTTCATGATCTTGGGTTAGACAATGATTTCTTAGAAACAACAGCAAAAGCATAAGCAACAAAAGAAAGATAGACTGGACTCCATCAAAATTTAAACCTTTTGTGTTTCAAAGGATATCAAGAAAGTGAAAAGATAATGGGAGAAAATGTTTGCAAATCAGGTATCTGTGAAGAAACTTGTATTAAAAAATATAAAAACCCCTTACCATGCAACAGTTAAAAGACATATAACCCAATTGAAAATGGGCAGAGGCTTTAAATAGTTTATCTAAAGAAGATACACAAATGGCCAATAAGCACATGGGAAGATGGTCAGCATCACTAGTCGTTAGGGAAGTACCAGTGGAAATCACAATGTGATAACTTGTCACACCCCCTGAGAAAGCTGAAATAAAGACAGGAAGTAACAAGTTGGCAAGGATGTGAAGAAATTAGAACCCTCATAAATTATTGGTGAGAATATGAAAGGGTGCAGCTACTTTGGAAAACAGTTTGGCAGTTTCTCAAAATGTTGAACATAGAATTTCCACATGACCTAGCAATTCCACTCACAGATAATATGCCCAACATAAATGCAAACACGTTCACACAAAAACTTGTTCACAAATGTTCATATGTTCATTGTAGCGTTACTCCTAAGAGCCAAAAAGTGGAAACAACCCAAATGTCCATCAACTGATGAGCAGATAAACAAGTGGTGCATCCACGCAATGTAATATTATACAGCCATAAAAAGGAATGAAGCACTGATAGACGCTACAACATGAATTTTGAACACATGATGCTAAGTGAAATGTCCAGAATAGACATTTATCAATAGACACACAAAGTTGACCAGTGCTTGCCAGGGGCTGGGGAGAGGAGGAAATGGGAAGTGACTGCTAGTGGATACAGGACTTCTTTTTGGATTGATGAAAAAGTTCTAAAATTGATTGTGGTGATGGATGCACAACTCTGTGAATATTCTAAAAACCACTGACTGGTACATTTTAAAAGGGTGACTTCAGTGTTATGTGAATTATATCAATCCCTCTCAGGATATTAAACACAGCCCAGCATCTGGCACCTCTACCTTATAGCTAAGGACCAATTCTAATTGTTAGTCATTTATGTGAACAAGCGTATCTTCCACTGTATTATGGCTTCAAGTAGTTTAGTCTTTTTCTGAAGTTACTCTTGGGCTTCTAATTTCTTTTTGACTGAAGTCAATGCATCCTGATAAGGTGGTAGTATTTTCAGCCAGTTCTGAACTTCCAATAGTACCTTGCAATAAGCATATGATGTTGATCATGTTCTGCCTCATCTAGCAGCTAATCACACTTGTTCTCTTTCTCAGGACTAGAGGTCTTACTCCTCTCTGCATAAAGGGTCTCGGGAAAGTGCTTTGCATATGGCAGGTGCACAAATATTTATACCAGTTACTGTCTTATTCACATGGATAAAATTCAATTTGTGTCAACTTTCAATGTTATCGAACTGATGTCTATTAGTTATCAACAATCTTGTGACACAAAAACATATGACTTTAAACTTAAAATGTGGTACTTTGGGCCAATCATAAGACAAACAATTCCTTGGGAGAGCAGTCTGTTTTTACAGGTCAAATGAATAAGAGTCGTGTTTTAAAAATTTAGTGCACTAGAATTAGGTTGGTTTGTTAATCTGACTGTTTGACATTGTTACTCCAGCAGTTTCTAATTTTAGACAGTATCTTATTCCACTTTTTTTTTTTCCTATTCTGGAAGTTACCTATTTTTAATCTCAGATATTTCCAAAATATGTGTTTCAAAACAATTTTAAAACATGATGTCATTCAGACTTGCTAGATGGTACAGATTATACTAAGTGATTACATGATACATGAGAATTCTCAGTTAAAGAACTGGAGACTTACAATACTTTGCTTAAAGCATACAGGTTAGTAAAGTAAAAAAAAATAATAATAAAGAATAGCCACAATATTTTGTAGCTCATCCCTTAAAGAGGTGGAATCTCTTTCCCCACCGCCCTGAATCTGAGCTCTTCTTCCTGACTTCCAGTTGTCAGGGGATAAAAAGATCCCAGGTCTTGTGGAACTTAAATTCTGGTGAGGAAGGCAGACAATAAACGATAAGCAAAGTCATTACATAATACGTTAGTAGAAAATGCTATGGAAAAGAATTGATCAGTGGAGATTGAGAATGATTTAGTGGTGTGCGTGCATGCATGGGGTGTGTGTGTGTGTGTGTGGTTTTAAATCAGGCAGTCAAGGTTGTCTCATTGAGAAGGTGAAATTTACACACAGACCAAGGAGGTGAGGGCAACTGGGTTTCAAGGGAAAAGCATTCCAAACCAGAGAAAACGGCCAGAGCAAATGCCCTGAGCAGACCAGAGGAGCATCACAGGAACGTCTAACGCCAGGTTCTTAAACCACAGACCATCTTTTGAATAGAATTCAAAGAAACTTAACATTTCTTTCATTTATGAATGTGCGCTACCCACTCTGCTCCTACCACGTGCTGCTATGCCTGTCCCCATCTGTGCTTCTCTAAATCATGAACCCATATTAGCTTTCAACCACCCTAACATAGTAGGGCCTCAGTATTCCTCCATATGTTAGTATATAAAAACCTTAAATGGGACCAACACAACAAACGGAATTTTTTGGAGAGTCAAAGGTCCGGGCAGGCATGGAAGGCATGTGATAGCAACAGAAGGAAGTTTGTGAGAAGCCCTTGTGAAATTTGCTCTGGGTCTAGTCCCACAACCGGTCCTAATCCAGTTTCACATGTCACTCTCATTTATGACTAATGAACTAGCCTCCACGGCTGAAAACATTAAGAACTCACTTTGGTATGTTACCCCAACAGAGAAGCTGTGTAGAATGGTAGACAGCTGAGTCGGGGTTTACCCCTTGCACTTTCAGTAATTCCTTGTGTTACAAAAACTCTAAATGTAGCCAGATTGTTGGTAGTTAATTTTGTTTAAGAAAATGTATTTCTGGTGTAGAATTTGTGATATATAGAATGTCCCCTTACCACAGATACAATAAAAGGATTAGGATCATAACTTTTTTTTTTTTCATCCTTCTTTTGGTTAGGTTATAAAATATTTTTGGGATTCTGCTCCAGTCTATTTCTAATTTTTTTTTAAAAAACTCATACTAAAAAAAATTGAACAAAAGGAAAGACAATGTTATTGTCTTTCCAGTTTATTTAGAAAGAAAAACCTAAAATATAGTGATAAGTTAGGGCTTAGAGAACCAAATCTAGACAATAATAGGTAAAATCATCTACATGAAAATCAACTCAGAGAGGTGTATGGAGATATTCTTACTAATCACATGATTTAAATTGGAAGTAATTTTTCAATACCAGTTTCAATCAATAACCAAATTATGGATGATATCAGATGGTGAATTTGCAAAAACAAAAAGTCTTTTGGAAATAGGACATCACATCAAAATTACCAATCTTTTCCTAAAGGAAAAGATTCAAAGATTTGACTCGTATCAATTTGACACTTTTGTACAACAAAAGGTATCATAAACAAGTTAATATATACATGACAAATTAAAAACAATTTTGCAGTGTACTTAACAAAAGATATGTATTTTTAATAATGAGTTCCTGTATATCATTAAGTCAACCAATAGAACAATGAGCAAAGGATATAAAGACAATTCATAGAAGAAATAAAAGTTGCCAATAAATATAAAGTATTCAAGCTGGTAATCTAGGAATGCATCCTATACACATATTTCCACAAATATTCAACGATTTACCTTTTAAAATGTTCACTGTAGCATTAACAACAAAATATTGTGAACAATATTAAGTAAAATATTGTATGCTACTGTGCAGCTATTAAGAATAATAGATTTGAAATACTGACAAGGGAAGTATAGCATAATCTCACTTTTGCTAAAACACACTCTTACGTATACAAAACATGAAAAGGAATTCTTAGTTACATGTATTTGCTCAGGACAAAGCTCTACCCAACTGTGAACAATGAACAGTGGGAACTGAAAGTTGTGAGGAAAAATCTAAAGGACTTTTTTACTTTATACTATTTTATTTTGTTTGTATTTATAAAACAAATATGTATTACATTTATACTCAGCCACAAAATCAAGAATTTCCATTTTGGGAAAGAAAAAAAACACATTTTGGCCTGGTGGGAAAAATAAATTTCAATTACACATGAAGAAAAATGGTGTGGGCTTCTCTATGGATTATTTTCCTTCAAATGTATGGCTTTGTTATTCCTTCTGTTTACAATTTAAGCAGCAAATATTTTAAACAAAGACAAATCAAGTATCTTACTCTTCATATGATTATGAAAAAGTGTAATTTAATTGCAAATGACAATGGACTAGAAATGGGATCTAATGCATAGATATTTAACATCAACTAATAGAAAGGTATGGGGATGTGAATTTTACGAGGCTATTTTCTAAATTATAACATCCACAAATTCAAAATCCAAGTGTGGGTGACAAAGACATGCTCTGCAACACTCTGATAAGGAAAGACCGCTTTCAGTTTAATCTAATCTTATATCATTTTTCCACCCAGCCCCCAGTGCAGTTATTTCTTTCGGAGACCAAAAAATATAACTTTTTTTTTTTTAAAGAAGACAGCTGTCACTTTTTCCCCCCTTTACTTCAATACTCCAATAGAAATATTCTAGCTAGATTGCTGGTGATGTAGAAAGCATGCTTGTGCAGAGATTTCTAATTTATTAAGGATACAGTAATGGCTCTGTAATTAAGAACTATTTATAAACACTTTCATAACTTAATCCTAACATTCAAAAGTGAATTTATACCATTCAGTGAAACATATATTAAGTTGAAGGAAAAAGAATTTTCCTAAATGCTGAAGAAAAAAACAGGTTGTATGGAGATGGGTGTTTGGGAACTGAGTCATGGCTTATAAGCCACTTGGGTATCCACAATTGTTACAACACCCTTGTTGGTTTTGCCTGCGGATAATTGAAGGATGAGACAGAAGGGCAAAATGATTCCAGCAGAGAACTTGGAAGAATAGAACCAACTGGGAGGAAGCCTCCTGTTGGTAGAAAGTAGACCACACTTTTGACCCCTTAAGGAAAATGCAACCTTTTGAAAAAAGAAATCGGTCATTTGGTATTTTAATAAGGGCAGTGCCGTCTTTCCACTTACCTGTTCCAGAAGATGACAAAGAGCTGGCTTTGTTTTAGCAACCTGTATATTACAATCACATTCCTTTTAACCCAAGGCAAAGATTAGAAACCGGTCCCCACCCTGCTCCAAGTCCATCCTGAAGGACCAGTGTTTGCTATGACCTCACCTACCCACACCTGGAGACCTGTCCCAGCATGGACAAGTCCAAACAATAGTTTGTTCCTCCACCCAACACTCTCTTCATAAGACTCAAGTACAGCAACCAGAATACATTTTAAAAATGGGGCACCTTCTTAAAGCAACTACTTCCCATTTTTCTGGGTTTCCTTCTGTGAAGTCTCCTCTCTCCAGTTTATTCTGAATTCTGCTTCAGGATTTCTCTTCCTAAAACACCCCCTGGATATTTTCAGTGAGGTGCGCTGCAAGATCTTTAGCAGATCCTTTTTCTTAATAAAATCCAACTCCATAGCAAAGCAATCAAGTGTTCTCAGCACCAGTGAATAAACAACCCTTTTAAGTCTTTGTTTTCTGCCATCCTGCATTTCTTGAATGTTTCTGCTTGTTCTACTTACACTATTTCCTATACATTTCAATGCTCAGTGTTATCTGTGGAAATCCTACCCACCCTTTAAGGATTCACTCAAAACTTCTCTTTCCAGAAGTCTTCAAATATCCTCCAAATTGAACACTTAAACCTGTGGCCCTGTGAATTTGAAGCCAGTCCTCCCTAGGTGCTTCTCTCATCACTCCCAAATAACCCAGGTACCTTGCCCTCCCTACATGGCCACTTAGTGAATCTTGTAACTAAGAACCGTCCCTTTTCCCACTAGTGTATAAGCTCCCCAAAGCACATTCTATCATTGTGTCCTTTTAATGCCCCAAAGCACATAGAACAATTTAACACAAGTTGTGCCCTCCATTTGTAATTGAATAAATCAAGAAGTAGGAGCCAGATTTTTGGAGAAACCAGGGATTTTTATAGAGCTGTTGACAGAGACGCAGGACAGTGGCTAAGAGCACAGATGTGGGGGTCCGACAGATCTGGATTTGGATTCACTAGGTTACTTACCAGCTGTGTGTCTTAGGCATGTCCTCTAAAAAGTGGAAGTTAACCAAACCTAGCTAATATGGTGCTTGTGAAAATGGGGTCATGCACAAAAATACCTTAACGTGATGTATGTGGCATCTGCTAAGGAGAGAACTGTTAGGTATCATTGGGATTCAAAGAAGACTCTACTAATGCAATACTTAAAGGGGAAGTTACGCGTAAGCAACCACTTCTATGATTTAGGGAACAGGCAAGTCTTTAGCTGAAGACTGGCCTTTCCATGGTCACTGCTTGAATGCCGAGAAGGCCCTTTAATCTCTCTATCCCAACAAAGTTGCCTTATGCTACATACATGACATGGCGGCAACATATTTATCCAATATAAATATAGAGGAAGAGAATGTATATAAAAGCACTATGTAATCTGCAAAGGATTACTTTTATTATCTACTTCAACTCAGAGAAAAAAAGCCAAAAGTATATGACATTTTACTCAATTTCTACCATGTTCTGAGGGCCTTGAAAATAAAATTTTTCCTTTCATCTAATTTTCCTTCCTTTTACTGCTTATAAAACAGTAAATTTGGTTACTCAAGTTCTCAGCATGAAAACTACATCTGGAATGGTAATATTTTGCGCCCTCTGCTGGCCTACGAGCAGGATAATAATACTACCTGAGACTAACAGTTCAAGATCATGTTTATTTTCATGGCCTTGACTATAAAGATGTCCTAGCATTCCACATGAAGACAAAATCTATAGTTTCAGCGCTAGCTTACAGATCTGACAATTAAAAGCAAGTTCTTTATGTCTACTTTCTATTTTTATTATCTTAGGGTTCAAATCTAGAAAATTTTTTTTGTGCAAAGCCTAGCTGCCCTCCATTAATTGTTTTTCAAAATAATTACTTTAAAAGATTCTGTTGTTTCCATATTTAAGGCTGAAATCCACTGAAAACAAGCAAATCTGCAATTCTGTATATTTCCTTTGTTGTCACTAATTTTGCAATTTACTTCCAAACTGACAGGGATTTATATACTAATTTAACTGTGAGTCACTTTTCATATTCAGAGTCTTACATTATATATATGAAAACTAATTTATTAAACCTTTGTAGACAAAGATGAACATACCTGTATGGCAAGCATATATGAAGAATGAAGTTACAAAAAAGTAAAAGTGTTATTAAAATTGATGTATGTAAATCACTTACAAAAATACCCCAAATGGGATAAAGCTGCTCATCCCTGATTTTTCTCATTTGGTTGTCAGAGTTGAAATGTGGATTTAAAATGGTTAGATTTTTTTTTTTTTTTTAAAAAGTGATATATTAAACTTATATACAGATAATTAGCAAAATGTAGAAAGGGAAAACAATGTACAAAAGACAGATAAAAACCATCACTCTTGACAGACACTCACAATCCAAAAATAGTATAAACCTTAACAAACTATCCCTAAACCAGCTCATACTTAATTCTCCCCCAAATCTTTATCAGAGAGAATAAAATATAATAAACCAGCAAGCCCAGTCTTTCCATTCTTTAAAACAGGCCTAACTTTAGCCCACAAAAAAGCCTCGGACAGATTTTTACACATGAGAGGGACAAACAGGAAGACAATTTCATCTGTCCATTTAGTACTAGTTACCAGAACAGTTAGAATTAAATAGCTCTTGGTGCAATGTCAAGCAGTTACTCGGAAGCCTTCTTGTTTTTTTGTTGGTTCCGGGGAGAGTTCTTTAACAAGTTTCTTATCCTGAGGTACATTCCTGTAGATTCCGCCATGTTCTCAAATTCAAATGGCGTTATTCCAGTTGCAAACTTGCTCATGTCGGGTATAGGACTATGAATTTTAGCGAGAGCTGAAGGACTGCTGTCCTCATGAAGGAGCTTCTGGCTGCCTCCGTTCCTAAGGTCACAGTTGGATTCGACGCCGCCATTATCCAGAAGAGAGTCTCCAGAGGCTACCTGAGCGGACTCTTCCTCTTCCTTCTGACAGAGCAACGTGGCCCCGGAATCTGGACTCGAGGGATGCTCAACTTCTGACTTCTGTGTACAAGTGCCTGGTACCTCGGGCTCATCTGGCGGCTGCTTTTCCAGGGTTTTCCCCTCGGGGACAGGGAGGTCTAGCTCATTGGGACAAGGTGAAGAGGCAACGGAATTCCCAGTTAGAGGTGTGTCCACAGGAATATCTGAATCACTGTTGACGCTCTCCGCCTGCTCGAGGGCCGCCCATATCCGCCTCTGCTGTTCTTCAAGTTCTTCCAGAGTCAGTGCGTCCTCATCCATAGCTGCCGCTGCCGTCCTGGTCTGTGGTGAGTCACTGGGAGTCAGTGGTGGGGTTCCCTTGGGGAGGGGAGGAGTCCCCCGGGCTAGTGGGGGGGGAGTCCCAGGGGGCAGTGGCGGCTGAAACTGAAAAGCTCCCCGGCTCGGAGAGCCACGCAGGACCTCTGCATCTGAAACAAGCAAACACGAGAGTTTAAGTTGTCAGAGCACGTGGCTTTACTAACATTTATTACTTGAACTCGGCTGTATTCAGATTTAGCAGCCAAAAAGAACCGGCTCGAGGGGAAGAACTCCGTGGCTCGTTGCCGCATGTCCCCAAGCCCCCTGAGAAGAGCGCCTGCAGGGAGAGCTGCAGGACCTTCTGGGGCCAGGAACTTGAACCAAAGCCTTTGGGAAATCCTTTTCATGCCATTTACATCGTTTTAGGGCCAGACGCAGAGACACAGACAGTCATTTCTAGAATGCCGCAGGACACCTGGCTGGGAATGGACCCGGCCGGACTGCTGTGTGCATGGGAGGCTGGAGGAGACAAAGCTGAGGAGACAAGTTCCGTCTCTAGTCTAGACTACTCGCCTGAGCCATGGGCTCAGGAAGCTAACTGGTCACTGCTCATCACCCTGTATGTCCCCCACACACAACAGAGCCAACCTGTCCAAAACAAAGGATCTTTTCCTAAAACCTGGACTCTTCTATTTGCTCTTCTCGTTAATGGCACCACAAGTGGTTTCTGGGTAGTCTCCCAAACAAACCTGCTCAGCATCTGAGCATCCTCACTTTCCTTCTGTCCCACCCGGGTCCTGTCTCTCTGGGTCCCACCCTTTCCTGGAGACTGTCACAGGTACTTCATTCTCTCAGGCCCATTACTGTTTGCAGGAATACTGAAGTCGCCTCTGCCTCTGGACTCATCTTCCTCATCTCTATCCTCCAGACCCTGAATCTTTCTGAAACACGGATCTGGTCCTATTAACCTTGCCACCACATTAGAAACCTCCAATGACTCCCCCTCACCTACAAAATGAAGTCTGATCTCCACTTACAAGGCCTCCTGTGACCAAGAATTTGCCTTTCCATCACGTCATTTCTTACTGCCTGGTTTCAACTCCAGCTGTCGCTGTTGCTGGCCCAGTGTTTCATGTGTCTGCATTTGCACCTCCCACTATCTCAAACGCCCTAATGCTGCTCACCTGCCTGGTAAATCCCTGAATTCACCCTGCAGGACGCAGCTCAAAGGCACCCTTGGTAAAGGCCTGACTTTTCCAGCACAGTTTCTCCTCTGAGCCACCATTAGTCTGTGATCAGCTCTGTGGCAGCAACATGGAATCCTAAGGCTCTGTGTATCCCTAGAGGCCAGCACACTTGTGTTAAAATGATGTGCCTACATCTGCGATCCCTAGTGAGGGAGCAGCCACAAAGGGCAGCAGTTATATTAGTCTTCCTGCCCAGCATCTGGTAGAAGGCTCCGAAACACGGTACATGTTTTAAAACTCTGGAAAATTCAACTGAATAACACAGAATCTTAAAAGCAACACCAAACCAGTCTGACCTTTATTGTGCAGGCAATAAGATTTATGAGGAGAGTAATAGACTGTCACTTAGATTTTAAGAAATTTCAGAGAGCAAATAATGGCTAAAAGAACTGAAAGAAAGGATTAAAAAAAAAAAAAATCTTTTGTAAGGACACCAAGAGCGATTGGGTAAGAGAAAAGCCTGAACTGAGAGGCAATTACTGGGATATGGTTAGGATTCTGGTAACTGGCTACAAACAGACGGCTGAGCTTAAGGGTGGAAGGAGCTGCAGCCGAATGAAGTTCTCAGCCACGTAATTACAGACACTGGGACCCAGAGCCTCGCTTTATCACATGGGCTGAGGTTGGCTCTAGACTGGTTAATTATATATGAAAGAGAAAGACAGGAAAAAACTGCCCCTGGGAGGCAGTTTTCTCAGACCTCACCAATCCCCTAACAAGAAACAGAAGAAAAAGCTCCCAGCACAGGCCCGAAAATACCTGCCCCTCGTGTGTGGACCTAGCGACAGAGGGGCCACCACCACAAATTCCCAAACTCCAAGAGATTGCAATTGTGTCGCAAATGGTTCAAAACACCAAGCACAGGTGGCTTTCCCCACAGGTACTCTTAAGGGCCTAAGACCTAAATTCACTTTTTATGGGGAGATTTCCCCCAACTGAACTGAAGTCATGGGTGATGGAGCCAGACAGCTGGAACTAACTAACATCCGTGAGAAAGAGACTGAGATTTTTGCCTTTACTCAGAAACCTTGGCTCCGGCCTCCGATAACAATGAGAAGTGCTGGGCCCTGGCACGTAATTTTGTCTGGGACAAGTGCTTTCGGGGAACTGCTTGTTTTCAAAACTTCTACCGTGTTTCCCCGAAAATAAGACCTAGCCGGACCATCAGCTCTAATGCGTCTTTTGGAGAAAAATTAATATAAGACCAGGTCTTATTTTACTATTAAAGACCAGGTCTTATAATATGATACGATTGATATGATACGATATATGATATAATATAATGTAATATGATATAATACCCAGTCTTATTTTACTATAAAACCGGGTATAGTAGAATATAACATAACATAACATAACATAACATAACATAACATAACATAACATAACATAACACTGGGTCTTATACTAATTTTTGCTCCAGAAGATGGTCCGGCTAGGTCTTATTTTCGGGTAAACACGGTAAGTACGTAGCAGAGGCTGCAATCACTGTATTCTATGAACGCTTTGGCCTTGACAAAAGTGAGAGTGGACATTAAAGTGAGGCCGTAGGTGCTGAAAGGCCCAGGCTGTGAACTCCACTCAGGCATCAAGAACTCCTGTGGTGGAGACTAAGCAGACCAAAAAAATTGGGAAAATGGTTTGGGGGCTTTGATTTTGGACTTTGAAGCCACTCATCAAAATAATTTGATTTTGGACTTGAATTCCCTTGGACTTGAAGGGATTTCATCTCTGACCTTTAAATTCTCCCTTAGAATTTGAAAATAGGAAATGGGGTTCACATTCAAATTGGAGGCAATTTATATTATCGGCATCTTATTATTAGAGTATCTGTATGCATTTTATTTTAATGCTTCCCTTTACTCTCAGTTCAGAACGTCTGACATGCTATATAGGACCGAAGTAACTGAGCATAATTTTGGATGGGAAATAGCACAAGGAATGAATTTGCAGTTTTAGATTCAGAGTGGCCTTGGAATTTATCCAATTAACACAAAGTTCTGATCCATTCCAGAGCCTTCTGGGGGCAAAATCTAGACTACTCGTGAGTAGTCCCATGGGGAAACGCAGAGGAGCAGTGGTTGGTACTGGGGGAAGAGGGGACTCAAAAGCTGGGTGTATGACTATCTGACACACTACTGCTCTGCTGAGAAGGCCCATCGTCACAATCCTGACTGACTGCAGGACACGTGCTTCAGCCCAGAGGGTTCAGAGAACAAAAAGCCAGGGAAGCAATGGAAGGCAAGGCCTTTATTCCATTTTGGGTTTCCAGGAGGACAGATTTCCTCGGTCTCACTTTCCTGAGGAGGAGTGATTTATTGAATTAACAGTTGGGAAGAAAACTGGGCAAGCTCTGCTTGGCTCTGCCTTCTTCCTCTTGGAATGGAGCTGCCAAAGGGGAAGACTTCCCACTGCTTGTCTGACAGCAGTGCCCCATCTGACCCAGGACTGCTGGCACGGGTTGGGTGGCTCTGCCTAACTCAGAGTCCAGCTAGCTGGCCCATTTGGCCCTCATACCCAGCTGTGTTTTCCAATTCATCTTTCATCAGTAACACTTTTATCAGTGATGCTCTGATCTTGAAGGATAAAAGATTTATTACTTAGTTCGTGCTCAAAAACTTCCTCTTTCTTACAGAACTCAGGAACATACAGATTTGTCCTACCTTCTCCACGAAATCAAAACCATGAAACGAAACCTACCCGAGTCGAGCTCCATGTCGGCGGACGAGGCTGCTGAGTCGCTTCCCTTCTGCTTCTTTGGACTAGTAGGACTGGATTGAGATGAAGACCTCTTGCTGCCAGACCTCGCACTCGGCTAACGGAGGAACCAAACCGAAGTTAGATGGGGTAGACAAAGAATGAAGCTCCACCCCTTCACTTAAACACGACAGAAAACCAATCTGGAGCTAAGTCCAGGTAACTGGTGAATGTCGCTACCTTTCCCTTTGATCGTCAGAAAGCAGAGCTTTTGCACAAAGCAGGAGAAGGCAGTAAGATGCTAATGCGTTACGACAGCCCCCAGACACACGCAGTGCGTTTCTGTAAGTGACACCCCACAGTCTCTTTACCGCTTGGAAGTTAGAAGAAAGGTAGTTGGCAAACACGTCCTTCTGCTGACAGGCCTGCATGGGTATGGAACCAAACATCCTCCATTCCTGATGATGGAAAAAGAGCGGACAAATAAATGTGCTTTGCTATTTTGCTCAAAAAAGGAGGTAAAGTGGAGGTCTCAAATCACATTTCTGCTTTCTATGTGACTTCTCCTTTTTGGGGGAATTAATGGAAATAACGGTACATTGAAAGAAAAAACAAACAACCAACGTTTCCTACGGAACGATCAGGCCTGAATACTGAAGGCCGCCTGACAAAACCCCGTGGCCCCAAGACGTTCTGCCGACTGGGAGTAGGCGTCACGGGCAGCAAGGAATGGACTCATCCAGCCTGGCTGGCTCCAGCCTCGCTCCCATCAGGCCCTCGCACGGCTCACGTGACTGCGCACTGCTCATGTCTCCTAACACACTGATTCATGCCGGGTTGTCTGTCTTCTGTTTTCTCCCTTTCCAAACTGAATACTCATCTTTAAGGTTCAACAGCCCTCGTTTCTCTCTCATGGCCAATAGCACGCTCAACAGTGATTCTCAGTATGACTCACTTTGGGCTCTTGTTAAACCTATAGATTCCAGGACTGAGTTAAGTCTAAGGGAAGGACTCACTACTGTGCATTTCTGCTGAGCAACCCAAGGGGATTGAGGGGGAAGAGGCACTGACAGTATGAACCATGCAATTTAGCCCTAATTTAGCCCATGCATTTTTTTTAAATTAGAATACCACCACCACCATCATCACCTCGGTAGTTAATTGTTGAATTTCAAAACCTAAGAGTTGGGAAGGAATAAGTGTAGAAAACCATTCTCATATAGAATGAGAAATTTTACTTTGAGGAGGATAAAAGGGGAAGAAAGACTAGTAAAAAGAATAGTATACTTAGATTTATTAAAGGCAGAAATTCATTTCCCAAGTAATTCTGTAAAGCTTATAATACTGTCTCAGAATCATCCCATAGTTTTTAAAAATAATCTTTTTAATTTTAGAACAGTTTTAGATTTACAGACTCTAACCATTCTATTTTAGCTCCTTTTCTTAGAACAGATAATCAGAAAAAAACTGGTGGATTTTTTTCCTGCTGAATACAAGATTTCACTTAAGATTCTAGTCAATATAAAGGAAATTAAAAAGTTAAACACATACGTAACACATTTACATCTTTATGTAGCAGTAATTGGTACATAAGCTAACATTTAACAATCTACATAATAATGTTACACCTCAGAAGAATAAAAGCACAATACACTTACGTCTGGAATTCCTCTGGGAGTAGATATATTAAAACCTGGATAGTTTACCAATTTCGAGAGATCATAAGTGACACTTTGATTCTGTTGTATTTCTCCAGCTCCTGTTTCCCCATCAGCACCATCTATTACAGACATGAAAAGAGTTAATATTGCTAGATGTCAATATCAATCTCTCTCCAGATCAAAAATAGACCTGGAAAGTGCTTATACACATGGCAAGAGAATTATTCTGAGAATAGCTTTATTTAGAGTTTGTCTGAACCATTAGGGTAGACTTGTTAAACAATGTGAACATACTACTTTGATAAAATATTTAAAATCTTGGAAACTATGGTTCTTTTGTGGGTTGCTTAAAAGCCTGTTTTGTACTGATCATATGATTTGCCTCATGCTGTAGTTCAATGCTTTTTAAAGAAGCATTTATAGAACATGTACTATGTACCAGATAGTGTTCTCTTTGCAGGTAGTGTCTTAAATAGTTTACAAGTAGCAAAATTCACTTCAACTTCGTAATAACCCTAAGAGATACATACTATTAAAACCACTTTACAAATGAGAGTAATCTTTAAGGGATACTTGGGAAGTTCTTTACTATTTTGAAAACTACTAAATAAATCACATATTGATTTTTCTAGTCCTATAATGTCTACATACCTGAGGTAATCAGTTTATGAAAAGTTTCTCTTTATATAAGTATTCTGGCTAAGAAGCCAAGAAGTAATGAAAGAATGAGAGTATAACTATTTTGCAACCCATTATTAATTAATGGATGGATATAGGCAGTGACCACCAGTGACTGGTCCCATCACAATTCACAGGAAATAAAGAGAGATAGAAGAATGTGCTAAAATGTGGGGATGCATTGGCAAAATCCTGCAAACTCTAAAGGACAAAATATGCAGTTTTGTTAAAAACAAGAAAGGAAACCTCTAAATTAAAAGAGATTTAAAAGACTCTCAATCATCTACAATCTTTTGTCCAAAGAATCCCTATTTAAACAAATAAGCTGGAGAAAAAAAAGAGAGTTTGAATGTTAGCATGACTTGGAGATATATTAAAAGGACTGTGAGAAATACCTCTTTGGTATTATTTGAGAAGTGGGGGGCTTGGTAAATTTTTAAAAATATTTTTATTTTATTTTTCTTAACTTTTGTATATTTAAGTGTGTTTTTCTAGGACCCATCAACGCCAGGTCAAGTAGTTGTTTCAATCTAGTTGTCGAGGGCACAGCTCACAGTGAACCATGTGGGGATCGAACCGGCAACCTTGGTGTTAAGAGCACTGCGCTCTAACCAACTGAGCTAACCGGTTACCCTTAAAAATATTTTATATAAATAAGTCCTCAGAGAAAACGCAGAGCGCTGCTTCATCCATCTGGGTTTCTTTCCTTTTTCTTTTTTTCTTTTTAATTTAAGATCAATGGTATCATAATATGTAAGTTATCCAGAAACTTGCTTTATACTCAGTATTGCGCAGTCTTGGCTGTGTCAGCTCATTTACGGATTTACTCCGCTCTTTCAACATAGTAGGGATTCTACAGCCCAGATCTACCGTGGTTTACTTAGCCATTCTCCTTTAGGGCCTTAACGTTGTTTTTAATGTTTCACTATCATATTCAAAGCAAAAACACACACACACATTGCCCTGTGCACACGTGTGAGTATTTCTCACACGTAGTAGTAGATACCTAAGAGAGCAATCCTAGATTATAAGAGGGTTTATGTATTCTAAACTTGATAGGTCTCCTGCCAACGACGGATACATTTCTGTTACTGAGAAAGGCAAGAACTTATGACCACTAGCTAGAGTTGATACTTTGGCCTAGGAAGTCATTGAGCAGGTCGGTCCAGAAAACCATGTGATAATTCTCAATGAAGTTTTTAGTTCCTTCCTTGTAAAACAAAGGAAACACCACCATGATATTTTTGTTAGCACACAATAAACAAGCCAGCCATTCCTATCACATTTTATTGTGATCCTTTAGTTAAAAGAAAACACTGAAGGTGACTTATTGAACCTAACATACCATACCTTTGCCATCGTAGAGTGCAAGCCCTGAATGCTCCAGTTCAGCCTCTTTGAGCCACCCCGGGGGGTACCCTAGCTGGCGCATTCGGTATATAAAAGGTGGGAGACTCTTGTCCGTCACACCCAGTGCATCCTGAAGTTCCTCACTAAGTAAAAATATAAAGGAAAGGAAAAGACTGTATTCTTGTTTGGATGAACACACATACTGTTCTGATGTTTTAAACCAATTCTGCATCTTACATTACACAGCCTGTGGCATGGTGCCTATTAAACACATAGCTAAGAGTTCAATGAATGTTTTTGAATCCATCGATATATATTATCTAGAGCCTGGTTAGAAAACCTTATGTACCGATAATTACCCTGAAGATACGCAAAATGTTCCAAATACTTGGGAAAGAGAAATGACATTCCATGCTAAACAAACAAGAGGTACCTAATAACTCCCGGCTTGAATCTTCCAAATCTTTCTTCCACTTCTTCTGCATGGTATCGCTGCTGAAAATTCTGATTGTTTGTCTCACCACAGGCATCCATGAATTCTTTTCTCTTTTCACTTATTCGAGCAGCATTCCGAGGCTAAATTGTAATGCATTCAAAAAGAATGATAGTAAGCACTTTAGAAACATTTCAGAAATTAATATAAGCACTTTGTTAGGTCAAGCAAACAGATTCCTGCTGTTTTAATATATTAGAATAAGTATAAAAGAGGGTGGCTATTTTAGAAAAAATATGCAAATTAAAGCAGTCACTTTAATTTCTTATGACCTCAGTATTATCATAACATAAAATCAAGTTTTCAGAATAAGCTGTCTAATAATTAATTCCCATAATGTTTCATTCATCTCAAATACAGAGAGCACTATAATAAATTCTTTTAAAAATCTAATGCCTTAAAATTTAAATCCAAATTCAAGGATTACAGGAAAGTAACACATGAAACTTTTTCACATCACACAATGCCATAACTAGGCTGAAAACATTAGAAAGCTCTGGTTGAAAGGTATTTTATGAGAAAAATTTACCATTGGGCAATCTTTCATTTGATGTTCTTCAGAACCACAATTGAAACAGTGAGGCTTTGGCCTATTTAGTCAAAAAACAAAGATTTTCATAATGTAAATGAAAATATAAAAGCAAATCAATGAAATTCTATATGACAACAAAGTGTATCAGCGAGAAGAAAGCACATAGATTACTAAGATCCACAATGGGGACATTTTCACCTCCTTGTACTCAGTGATTAAACAAATAGCTTTTATCAAGAGCCCTATGTTCCCGACTGATCTGTTGCCTCTGAGTTTTGTTGGTGGTTAGCAACAGAAGAACCATAGCAAACAGATCGTATTTCCTTTAGGCAACATAGAAAGGGGCAGATGGTTTCAAGACAACAATCAAATTGACAGCAACAATTAAACTTTTCCACCCACCCAGGCACATTAGGCACAGACCAATGAATTCCAAAAAACAGACGATCAACTTAAACATTTAAGATATGTCTATATATTGAAATTATAGCTTAATCTGTAACTTAGAGTAAGCCAGCAATAAAGAATATTAACTTCTCAAGCTACAACAGTTTATGGTTTGGTTAAGAAAAAAAAGAAGAAAACACAGACAACGCCCCACACAAACCTTTTGGCCTTTACTTGTATTTCTTGCCCTTCTAGAGAAACAATGTGGCTGAAGACTTGCTGGTACCTTTAGTGAGTTTTATTAAGGAATAGTTATCATAGTCTGCAAAATTTGGTAAATTGTTTTAAAGGTGAACTTAATGGCAAGATGCATAAAAGATCTTCATTCACTATGTAGGATACTTGGGTATTTCCCATCCTTCGGTAAGCTGAGGGTTTTCATTTAGTAGCGGTTGCCCCAGTTTATCAAGGCAAAAATTAGTAAAATACAGGACACTTCCTATAACCTGTAGAAAACAAGTCAAAAAATAATGCTATTTAGTAGGGGGGGAAAAGACATTAAATAATATAAGACTACAATTAACTTAACAATTTATTTCTGGATGAAGTTATTAGAAAGAATAATTAACTCCGTAGTTAAAGGAGCCAGGTTTTGATGTGTTAGGTAAAAGCTACCTCTTTAAGTTGCCCTATAGACTCCTGTACCATTACTGTCAGCTGCACTCTCTCCAGACTAAAAAAATAAAAACTTGTCAGCAAATCTCACATTTCCCTCCAATTCCCCACTTCTTTGCTTCCTTTGCAGCAAGTTGTCCATATTTATTGTTTCCATTTCCTTTCCTCCCAGTCTTTTCCCCTCCATATTTTTTGGAAATTTTTCATACAGAAAAGTTGAAGAAATGGGACAATGAACACCCAAACACCAAGTCTACTCCATCTAGATTCAACAACTGCTGACAGTTTTGTATGCACAGCTGTCCTTCCGTAAGCGTGCGCGCGACGAGAGCACACATACACTTTATACTGAGCCATGTAAGCAACATAAGTCCACTATCATCATAGTCTAAGCCATATTTTCTCTTCCTGAGGTTAATACAATAACTTCCTAACTGGTTTCCAGCTTCCACACAAAACCAGCTACAGATGATTTTCATGATACTTCATCCTGAAATATTTCAGTGTGAGCCTTCTCAGAATAAGAACATTCTCCTGCAAAGCACAATCCCATTGTCACACCTAAGAAAATCAGTAATTCCTTAATGTCATCTATATCCAATCTATACTGTTTTCCCCAACTGTCCCCAAAAGGCCTTTTCCCTCCAACGCATGATCTGATTAAGGTTCACGTGTTAAGTCTTTTTTAGTCTCTTTTCATCTAGAACACCCCCCCTCCTTTTTAAATTAAAACGACACTGCCATTCTCTTGAACATCTCCGGTAAGGCTTCTTTCTCTTCCTAACATTGCATTAGACAGTGGGGCTCCCCAATGACCCCCATGCCGCCAAATTCAATGGACGGTTCTCAGTCTTCATCTTAACCTATCAGCGACAATTGACACAGCGGATTCCTCCTTCCTTCTAGAAACATCTTTTTCCCCTGGCTTCCAGAACACCATTCTCCTGGTTTGCTTCCTACCCTGCTGACCGATCCTTCTCAGTCTTCTTTGCTAGATGCTGCTCATCGTTCCATCTTCCGTGAGGCTCAGGCCTTAGTCCTCTCTACTGTCACTCTCTAGTGATTCCAGGTCCACAGTATGAAACAATTTATATGCGGACAACCCCCGCCATGTCCAGTACTGACCCCCCCCTACACTCCAATCTTGGATATGCAAGTGCCAACTTGACAGCTCTCCCTGGACATGTAGGAGGCCTCGCAAACTCACCTATTTAAAGCTGCACTGGATCCCTAGTCCCCCGAAAACCTGCTCCTTCCTCCAGTCTTTCCCATCACACAAAGGCAGCGACATGCTCCCAGTTGCTCAGGCCAAGAATCGGATTCATTCTGACTCCTCTCTCCTTCTCATATTCTACCTCCAGTTCATCGACACATTTGCTCAGTTCTACTTTCAAAGTATAAGCACTTCTCCCCACCACCACGACCACCTTGGTCTAAGCCATCCTTTTCTCTCACCTGAGATGAATACAATAACTTCCTAACTCGTTTCCAGCTTCCAGATGCAACCAGCTATGGACTCTTCCACACAGAGCCAGTTCTTTTAAAAAGCAAGTCATATCATGTCACAGTTCTACTTAAAACCCTCCAGTGGCCTCTCATTGCCCTCAGAGTAAAATCCAAAGTCCTCACTATGGCCTATAAGGCAGCATAAGGATTCAGGTCATGCGCTCCGCAGTCAGAAGGCACGGATCCAAACCCTGGCTTTGCCATTTACTAGCTAAGGGACCACCGGCAAGCTGCTTAGCTTTCCATGTCTGTTTCATCTTTTGTAAACTGAGACTAAAATAGTACCTTCACCAGTAGTACCTGTAATGAGCTTACAACAGCACTGGCTACATAGTGAGCAATATATGTTCGCTTCTGCCTCAGGGCATCTGAGGAACTTACTGTTCCTACTGCCTGGAATGTTCTTCGCTCACACTGCAGGCTGGCTCACTCTCACCTCACTACACTCACGCTATGGCTCAGACAGGCTGTCACTAAACACTCACCATACAAACCTAATACCCCAAGGTTACTCTCTAACTCCTCACCCCACTTTATTTTCCTTCTGAGCACTGCCTTCCCCCACTAGAATATAATTCAATGACGGCAGGGACTTTTTACTTTCTTCATTGCTATGTCCCTGGAACCTACAGCATTTAGTAAATATTTATTAGTACCTATTAAAGAACAATTAACAAATATGCAAAATTGCCAGTTTCCAAGCAGGTGCCAGAACCTCAGGTTAGAAGGGAAATGGGAAGTGATCTAGTTCAAATTCAGAAATCTTTCTTCAAAGTGCCTGATAGCATCTCAGTCTTCATTTGATTCCAGCAACATGGAATTCACTTTTTTTAAAAAATGAGACATACCACTTCATTTTTCACATCTCTGATAGAAATTTCCACTTTCTAAAAGTTGAGTCGCAATGTGCCTCTTTGTACTCAATCCGATCACGGGTCCTAGTCCTGTCATAGGGTGCTACATAAAGTGATTTAAAATGATACCTTTGCAAACAATAGCCTTTTATCACATCTACGGATATGTGATGTGCCTTCTAAATCTTTGCAATAAGATTTCTGGATTCTTCACCATCCCAGCAGCCCCATGTCTTTAAGATCGTGGTAGATCAATGGGGCACAACACTTCATAAACATAAAAACTAGTCTTCCTTTAACAGAAGCCAGAATTACATCATCTTCAAAAAATTGTAAGTTGCAAAATTACACCACTCTATTGTATTGACACTGCTGAATTTTGCAAAGGTACTGAAAGGCTTACATGAAGGTTCATCCCCATTAAGCTTTTTCTACTATTTTTCACCCATTGAGTCTGGCAACATTTTAAATTTCATATCTGCCATCTGTTATATTAGCTATTTATCCCTCTCAGCTTCAACAAGCATGTTTTCTGTATCTTCATCCAGGTTCTTGAAAATAAACACAAACAGGTTCATCAGGGCAAAAATAAAGTCCTCCAAACAATGTCTATTGTGCCCCAGGTCCCAATAAAGTAGCTGTTAAAAAACAAACTATAATATTTAGAGGCTGAAATCTACATTGTTGTTCATAACAGACTTAATAAAAGAATGTGGGGGTGGGCAGATGGCTGGGTTGGTTAGAGTGAGAGCTCTCAAAAGGTTGCCGGTTCAATTCCCACATGGGATGGTGGGCTGCGCCCCCTGCAACTAAAGATTGAAAACGGCAACTGGACGTGGAGCTGAGCTGCGCCCTCCACAACTAGATTGAAGGACAACTACGTGGAGCTGTTTATCATTTAAATGCCACCAAACTGACATAGGCTAGGAAACACGTATCTGCAGAATTCTAAAGCTAAAATGTCCAAACTTACACTAAAAGCTTCCTTGTTGTTTGTAACAGCACAGGATTCTTCCACTTTATGGTCCTCTTCTAGCATAACACTGGATGGCTAATGCAAAGGAAAACACTCATTACAAAGGGTAACCAATTTTTAACTTTAAAATCCAAATATTAGCAATTTGAATACACTCAGTTTTCTAATACATACCATTAAAGTATACAAAAATTTGAATTCATTGTCATAATTAGAGTAAGGTAGGTAGGAATGGCTATAAGAGAAATTTCACATATTGGAAAATTAAAAATTCAAAAAGATATGAAAATAGCATCTTATGAAGGTGATGGGATTAAGAAGTACAGTTGGTAGATACAAAATAGTCATGGGGATGCAAAGTACAGAGGAGGAAATATAGTCAGTAATTTTGTAATAATTATGTATAGTGTCAGGTGGGTACTAGACTTATTGGGGGATTACTTCGTAAGTTATATAAATGTCTAACCACTATGCTGTACACCTGAAACTAATATAATATTGAATGTCAACTGTAATTGAGAAAAAAGATAGCATCTTCTGAAGCATTAGCATACACTATGACTTTTGTGTTAATGAATATCAATTATGGAACTTTCAACACTTAAACTGGCAAGGTAGACTTTTAGTTTATCTTGAAATCAGATAACCAGAAAGATTAAAAAATACATAACCCTATATTACCGGTCAATACTGAAAATATAATCCTCACAGACCTCAAGCCACAAAAATTCTGAAGTGTACTTGAATCAAACATTTAATAATATTTAGTATGGTTTTTATTAAATGTTATTTATCATTTCCTGAATCTTTAAAAATTGTATATGATAGGTGAAAACTAAAGGTGATAAAAAATTTAGTTAATCAGAATACTCTGTTCTCTAATCTCAGAGGATAAACAGCTAACGATCCTTATTCAAGAGATTCTACTTACCTTAATTTTTAATTTAAAAAAAGCCCAAAAAACATAATTCTGATTTAACATAAATCCACGCTCTAATATTCACTTAGCGAAATTTCTCAGATTTGTTTGGGCATGCTATTGATTTTCTTTTTAAACAAGTAGAAGAGAAAAAAAGGATAGCACGTGAACATGTTGGTTTTAGATAAAAAGAATCCATCTTTTATAAACCCCAGAAATAGATATTTTTTATTTGACCTAAAATTAATCTTCTACTCCAAACCTCATGTCCAAGTTAGGAAATGGAAAAAAGAAAAAGCCTTTGAGTGTAGCCAGGTCTGAGTATTCCCCAGAGAAAAGAAACCACAGTCCAAAAGAAAGCCCCAAGGCTGCACTGGGCAAACTGGAGAAAGAAGCCAATGGAAGGATGGGAGGGGAACAGACAATCTTATCATTTTGGTTTCGATTCAAGAGGATCCCCATGGCCTAATAATTAGCAGTGAAAAGGATAACGGACTCATCTTAAAGTCTCTTAAATTTGACATACCTGGGGCAAAAGATTAAAGGAAGTCTTTTCCACATCATTTTTCTGCTGTTCCTCAAATCTTCTTACTAAATTTGATACAAATTCCTCTATTTCTTGATGAAAATACCTGCAAAGGAGGACAAAATGGTCAGAATCCAGACAGAGTAAAACATTGAACAGACTGAAGTCTTATGCATGATTACAGTCACAGTGTAACTTTTGTCATTTTGTTTTTCAGAGGTTTAGCAAATCTCTGATTCCTTGTTAACACTAGGGGATCTATTCCTTAGGAAAAGACACACATTGTTGCCAAGTTAAAATGATTATGATACCCTAACATAGTGGCTGGCATAAAACAGTTGGCAAATACTTGTGCTAAGAATAAAATGGATTTCATTTATAAACTTTATGTATTCAACTTTTGAATACACATGGAAATGGTTTGAAATCCAAAAGATATCCAAAAGAAGTGAAAAGGTTACATAATGAAAAGCCCCCTTCCTCCCGGCTCCGGCTGGCTTCCTATTTCTGCCAAAGACTCCACTGCATCCAGGCTCCCACGCCCGCCTCCCAGAGACTCTCTGCATATATAAGGAAACAGCTATGTAAATATTAAACTGGAAAAAAAGACAATCAAAATATAATGTAAGAAAAACTACTGAGGTCTACTTTCTCCAGCTTTCCAGGTCAAGAACCACATTCATCGAATGTTCTTCAGTGCCCAGTTCAGGAGGTGCCAAAGGAGCCCGGGTTAGGCTGCAGTTGGGCAGGCAACCTACTCCTCACAGACTCGATGACCGATCCGGTCTCTTTAGCTCTGACATTCTAGGATTTCTGCAGGTGAAACACCAGATGCAGAAGTTAGGCTATGAGCTAGAGGAGACACTGATTCTAACGTGACGGTGATAACAGTGCTGGAACCTAGCAGTGCCCAGCACCTTGCTGCTGCTGCTACGCTCACCATCAGCTGGCTCAGCCCTCAGAGCCTCGGGCTCCTTGTGCTGAGACAGAGCAGGCAGTGCGCCTGCCACCCAGGTCCTGCTCTCTATGTTCCCTTTACTGTCGTAACTTCGGCCAGCACGTAAAATAACAATATGGTGAAGTGACATGGGAGGGGGCAAGCAACTAACTGAAATGTCTATGACGGTGCCGTGAGGAAGGGCCTGGGCACAGAATCACATCAGAACATTCTAGCAAGCACTGCAGGAATGTGCTGTCACACTAGAACCAAAAAAGCTGGAAGGCTTTTTGCACAGGTCTAGTTTTGTTATTAGAAAAAAATGTGTGGGAAAGCTTCGAAGCTAGGCAATGAAAAACTTCCGTTACCTGATCTGGGCTTGAGCTCGCTAACATTATTTATTGTTGTGATGACAGTGGTTTTTAAATTTTTTATTAGACGCTATTTATCGGGCTTTTACACGTGCTTATTTAGTTGCCTACGAGGTGGTTACTGTTAGTATCCTGTTCTCCAGTGAGGAAACTGGGATGACCTGCCCAGGTTCACAAAGGTAGCAAGTAGGAGTCCAGATTCAAATTCAAGTTTACAGGACTCTAATATCCTTGCTCTCAATCAGGATTCCGTAAATTTTAAGTAAAAGAATAAGGATTGGTAATGTACACATGAAAACAGCATCCTGATAGAAGACATTGTTTCATAAACACATGAATTCATTACATTTAGAAAAGGGAAAATGACTTACTTTGAAATAACATTGTTCATAAATAGAATCTGTAATAAAGGTCCATCTAATTTAGTGTTGTTCACCAATATTCCACTAAAACAGAAGTTAAAAACATTCTTAGAGGACTTAAAGTAAAACTTGCATACGTATATATAAACACATAACCTGATAATTCTTAAGTACCAAAGATCATAAAATATTTTACAAATAAGATCAAGAACCAAGAACTCCAGTTTTCTCAAGAAAAGTCTGTTTCACCACTTTTACCTACTCTAATGGTTTAACGGAGGTATCCCTTACATATTTTAAAAAAATATTTCACACACAACTAGTTAATCTTTCAGTTTTCAACCCCAAAGTTTCTTTACCTAATGGTTGTTTCTTTACAAATGGGAGAGGTGGGGACAGCCAGGGATGTATAGACCAGCAGGTTGTAAGAATATATTTCTAAAATAATCAGAATGAATTTGGCTTGCAATTATGTAGAAAAATGAAACCCTTTATAAATTAATGGACAGGCTCTTTTTGGAAGGTAGAGCATACTGCACTAAATATCTCAAATCCAAGATTCTAAAGTAGAGATGTAAAAAGCATCTATTCTTGGATTTGACTTTCAAATACTGCAAAAAAACAGAACTGGGATGCAGTCTGGACATCTGCAATATATCCCATTGGCAACCTGGGACCAGCTGAATCTGTTTCCTCCTCACCTGCCTCACGTTCCTCTACTTGTACAGCATGTGAAATACGTCAGTCTGTATTTGGAATTGTTCTCATCAAGTAGGGAAATAAAACTGAAATATGACAAAGTTCAGAGATTTGTTTCAATTTGAGCAAACTTCAGCTTTTAAAAATACATCATGTTTTTAAAAACCCCATGCAATGGCATGGTCCTTGGTTGGAGTCTAGTTTGAGCAATTAGCTCAGCTCTAGACATTCTGTTGGGGACATTTGAATATGGACGGAGTTGGGAATGTTATTAAGGAAATCATGTCAATTGTTAGGTGTAATAACGGTGATGTGGTTAGGCACGAAAAAGTATTTTTAAAAAAAGATACGTGCAAAAATATTTGGGGTAAAATGTGTATAGGGGTTTAGAAGAAGGAAATATGTTAAAATATTGTTAAATGCAAATGATGATAAACTGGGTATTAATTGAATTATTTTTCCATGTTCTTTGTGTGAAAATTTTCATAATATGAAGTAAAAAAAAAAAAAAAAAACCAACCATAATATTTATTGACTAAAAGAGGAGAAACTTATGATCATGATGGTTCCAAAGTAAGGATTAAACAAAGAGACTTGGGGTACAAATTTTATCTAACTAACTTTCTTTTTCTTCTTTTGTTCTCTGTAGAATGCTTTACCAGCCTGACAATATGCAAGGTACTACTCCTAACAAAATTTTATTCCTTTTTCATGATACTAATAGTTTTTATAAATTGGCAAAGCCTACAATGCTACAATCATTTGAAACTCAGGTGATTATAACCCATTTTTAAATAAAAATTTAATGTTTAAATAATCAACTTTATTGGAAAACATGTTTCTCAAAATATCTTTAAACATATAAAAATTATGATTTCTGAGGAATCCTAGTTATAGCGAATATATTTATTAACTAACTAAAAGTGAGTTTAGAGCCGCAAAGTGCTCTCACATACAGGAAGGAAGGTAGAGCATGGGGAAGTTATTCTGAAATATGCCTAAATTCTAAAATTTTAAACCTTTAGTCACCAATGTAGACAGTTACTCCAGCTGGTACCAGGTAAAGAAAGTCCACATGAAACTGCATTTATGGTAGCCCCCGATTTTGCAAGCTTTAAAATAACACTCCATATAAAAATTTTGTAATTTGACAAGTATTTTAGATTTAGTTAGTGATCTGTTAGACAAATTTATAGTAAGAGGTAACTGCATTTAACCTTCCAAAAATCAGATGTCTGAATGCACTCACTGTACTACTTTTCCCCAGGTACTTTTCCCCAAATCAAGTACTAACTCTTCTAAAATGCTGTATCTTGCATTATTTCTATTTATGAACCCACTTTTTTTCTGGATTGTATTTCACAAATATTTTCACCCAATACATCAGCTTAATGCAGTTATGAGAATTCAAGTTTTACCTCCACAAGTTAAAAATAAAGGATCATTACTCTGATTTATTCAGAGTATGAAATGATATAAAAGTGCTTGCTTCAGCAGCACGTATACTAAAAATGATACAAAATCCTAAACACCCTTTTTACAAAGAAATTATGATTAAATATTAATATCACGATAAAAAATAATGGACAACTATGGTGTAATTTCAAGATCTCATACCTTGGTCGAGTCAGAATGTTCAATTTTCTTCTAAGTTCTTGATGTTATTACTTGTTAAGGAGGATAAACCCTCATTAAACAGAATCATGAAGATCATAAAATCTGACCGCTAACTGACTCTTCAACTACTAACTTACACCAAAAGGGTGTCAGAATGTTGCAAGAAGACACACAAATATTTTGAAGATGACACACTTACTGAGCTTCTGTTTTGTTGCAGGGCTAGGCATTTGGACCTAAAAATTAAAATCGAGTTGTCATCCCTTCCAACATAGACATTTATTTCTAAGATATGGTCATGTAGTTCAAAAGAGACTAACAGACTGAACCAAAAACGTCATTCAAACAACAATGTCCCAACAAAAGTTAAGCAGTCATTCATTTAAGACATTTTTCAAAGTCAAAAGCATCATGATGTGTGTGTGATAAAGTGAATGCAGTATAACAAACTGTTCCCTACCGAAGAATCTAGGATGGAATCTATGAATGTTCACTGCACAATCTCTCTTCAACTTCTCTGTATTTGAAACTTTTCATAATATAGTGGGATAAGGCAGCATGAAAAAAATCACTTTGAAAACCTATAAACGTGATTTACCAACCGCTTTCAGGGGGTCTTCACAAATTTTAAAAGGAAAACTACCCAAACCAAAATTACCTGTATACATAGTAAACACACACACACCAACAACTCTAAGTAAGAATGTAAATAAACATACTAACAAGTCTTGCTAGAAAGGCTGTAATCATGTAACTAAAGGCAAATGGAAACTTTGGCGCTTTCCCCAAAGCTTTGCAACGCACCTTCACCTCGCAAGCTATTTCAAAGTGGAAGAACTGTAAAATGAATCCCCAATCTTAATCAAGTAATTATCCATTTCTCTTGGCACCCCTGGAATCCTTGAGACCCCCAACTCTCCATCCTAGGACCACCAGCTTTTGCCTAACCATAGAAACAGATCTACGCCAGTCTAAGCATCCGGTATCTCCTAATATACAACTTTAACGGGACCGCGTCAACTTTAGCGCGGCTGCAAAAAATGAAATCGATGACTCCAAAAAGGGGGGAGAGAAGTGGTAACCAGTCTACAATCTGACAGTTGAAACAGTGTGAAATCACCCTAACTACCCGCTACAGGCTGGGTCACGGGAGGAGGGAATCTAGTCCAGGAAACGGATCCCAGAAGCGGAGAGATCTGCGCCGAGGCCCCGGGGGCAGCTCACGCAACCCGAACCCCAAGATTCTCAGCCCGCCTGTGGGGCGAGAGAAATTACTTCGAATTCCGGCCCTCGTGGAATTTCCGCCGGCGCCCTCCAGGGCACGGCACCCACCACACGCCCGGTGACAGGGCCCAGCGGGCGGGAAGGATATTCTCGGCGCGGAGCTGCTCGATGGTTTCCTCGCACTGCCGAAGCCGCTCCCGCAGCTCCGCATCGCCAACCCCGTTCCCGTTCTCCTCGTCGCCGTCGTCGTCCTTGAAGCGGGTGTGAACGGGCTTCGGAAGCGACTCCTCCGGATGGTCAAACGCCTCGAACAGCTTTAAGTCGCCAAAATCCACCTCCGCCGCCATTTTGGGCTGTAGGGAAGATTCGGGATGGGGCGGAGCTGGCCACCCGGCCGAGGGCGAAGGTTTTAGGTCGGCACCGCTCCTTAGGGAGCTGAGCCACCCAGTAAGGTTTTTTTCCGAACATAGGCCGCGGAAGCAGCACAAGGGGCGGTTCAGTCCCGAGAGACTACAACTCCCAGGATGCAGTGGCGTCTCTCATACCCACTTCCGAGATTGCTCGGGAGCACGGCATGCTGGGACATATGGTTTCTAAGCAACTGTTAAGTCATTGTATTGCATTCTGGGATTGGTCCTTTTTAAACGTGAAGGAAGCTCGAGTAAGTCAGAATGTGTTAAAACAATATGGGTTGTCCCTGTTATGCGTCATCTAAGGCTGAAAAATCAGAGCACGGCGCACGGTTCTTCACAGATTCTGGTGTGCGTACTAAACAGCAACAAGAGAATTAGGAACTTCAGTTTTGCCACCAACTACCTTTGTGATCCTGGACAAGCGACTTCAGTTTATTGGGTTTCACATTTTCATGAAAAACTGTATCATTAAACTATTTTAAATTTGTTGCAGCTTTTGGTGGCTTCTCGTTCAATCACTCATTCATTCAATGACATTTATTTATCACGTTCGATGTAGCAGGCACTGTTCCTAGGACCCGAGGATGCAAGAGTGACCAAAGGTAAGTTACTGCTCTCGAAGCCTACAGTCTAGCAAAAATAAACAAAAATAACCATAATATTCCTGCTCTTGGGTTGAGGGGGATGTTGATAGGTATTCATATTAAGAAATATGTGAAATAGAAACACAGGAAGTAATGGATATATAACAAATTTGACATTATCTGTGGGAGTCAGTGAATTTAGGAATTGAGGTTTGAACTGAAATGTGAAGTGTTAGGAGGGGAGGGTTGGTGGTGAGAACATGGAGGATGAAATTAAGAGCATCCTAGGCTGAAGACACCACACATAGAATGAAAACGCAGAGAGTGGAGCAAGATGAGGCTTAAACATTAGGCCAGTACTCACAAACCACATTAGGGATCCTCTCTCCACCCCCAGAAACCATGTCATTTCCACATTTTAAACAGATGGTGTTTGTGACTCACAAATTTTCATTTTGGTAAGATGACGGACCATTTATCAAAGGATTGCACAGTAAAAAAAGGATTGGAGAAATTTGAAACATTTGGTTAGTCATCATTAGTATATTGAAGGTTAACATTTGGCCGGTCCAAGTTTTTATGGAAAATAAATGACAATGGTAAGAGGATGAGCTTAGATAAAGAATATAAGGTCTTGGACCGAGTCTGGACAAACCAAAGGACTGGGACTGAGAAGGATGAGACAATTACAGAAACTGAAGAATGGCCAGTGGGAGAACTAGGAGTGGGTCCCTCGGAAATTATGTGTAAGTACATTTAAATCACCTTTTGGCCTATGAAACTTATTTAGAATGATATATAAAACTTGTTTCCCTCTCCTCCCACCAACCTACTTCTTAAATGGTATTTATATGGTCTAGGCTAGGTGGAATCAAAATCCATCCAAGTTGGAATCTCATCTGAATTTACCTTCTTCCTCAACACTTGTACACATCTACCAAATCCTGGTCTACCTTCCGAGTTGCCCTCAAAGCCAATTGCTCTATTTATCTTGCCTTAAATATTAAATGTGGCCTAGTTTTACTACTCTGCCTTACCACTGTCTTAAAAGTATCTCCTGGACCGCAACTGTTTCTGTTGCTTACAAGTGAGAATAAAGCCCAAAACATCATGGAATACAAGGCTTTGAAATTAAGAGCACATTAACAGCCAGAAAAAAAAAGGGATAGCAAAGTTTTAAGCAAATAAAAACTATGGAGTATTTCCCCTCAACTTATTTCCAGTTGAGTGAAATAGTTAACTGGCACCCCACCCCCATCCCTGGACTGCAATAATTGATTCAAGTTTAATTACGCAACTTACAATTACCTATATGCCTCCCTCTAGCTTGGCACGCCCCTGGTTACATGTGGCTAGTCCCAACTGGGATGTTCAAACATAAAATACACACTGGATTTAAAATGTAAGTATAAAAATAAGAATACAAAATCTCAACTAAAAATGCTGATTGTGTTCAATTATTTTGGATGCTGTACTAAGTAAATTAGTTTCGTGTTTGAACTTGGCTACTGAATTGCTGTAGACCAGTGTAGGATGCACCATGTCAGTCCTTATGTACGGCCAGCTCCTAAAATACTGTAAAAAAAAACACAGAAAGCAGTGCACGTGTACGTTTGTATCTGCTCTGCCTTACAAACCCATGCAAATTTTTAATGAAATGGGTTTGAGAAGGTATAAACTGAAGAATATGAATTTGTGATGCCAAAATGAAAAATCATGGTGTCATTTCCCCACAAACTTGACTTTGTCCCTTAAGCATGATACCGTTTCTGCACAGAATTATTGTACTCTGGGAAAACTAAATATTTACCAAATACACTAAAACTAATAATACAATCACTTGGTTTTTCTATACCACAAAAATACGCCTAACAAGCAAGTTAGCCAGCCTAACTCTGGTATTTAAAATAAAGGCTTGCCTCACCACTATAGTCTTTCTGCATTATATTGTGCTGCAGTTTTCTAAAGGAATTTTTTTAGGGAAAGCTAAAAATGGACTTTGTTGTAATGAAAGCAAATGAACTACAAGTTCTGTAGTCCCCTCCCCTCCACCAAATTTATGCCCTCGTCAATTTAGTGACAAAGCGGTTTTCTGCTATTTTAGTACTTTATGCTGGAGAAGACTTCAAAGGGATAATGAGCAAAGGGCATACAAAGAACTTGTTATAAGGCACTTTATTAAAATCAAAGTGCTTACATCCCTTTAATGTATTAATCTATTTCCTGAATAACACGGAATATTTAACAAATGCTGTACACCAATTCTGTTCCTTATAATAGTAGGAAAACAGTATTATTTTAGTAAATTTGTTTACGCCTTCCAACACCCTTTTACATTTTTGCGCATCACGGGACTGCCAATAGTGGTTAACTTTTTCTAAAAAAGGCATTTTTAGCCAGTGTTTTCTAATAGCAATTGCAAAATGCTACAGAAATCATAGAACAAATTCAAATAAGAATTCCAGGTAACTTAAATTAACACGTTTTGAGAAAACCATTTTTATTATCACCACCCAGCTTATTTTGTGCTGGATTATGTACCAAATGGCCAGATCTTCTAAAGAACATCTACATAACATTTCTTTCATGTTTCGAGAGATGAAAATAACTGTACAAGGTTAAGTACAAAAGTACACAAGACAGCGGACACGAAAAAATCCATGTATGAGATTTCATCCCACCTGCAGTTTTTACATATTTGAAAAGTAGAAGTCATGAACTAAAAAATATTATCCTTCTGTAGTCCTGTCGAGTTTAATGGAAGTGGGTTTAACCTGATTACAACACTAACACCAGTATCACTGATCTGATATTTACAAAAAATCGTGTTTTTTTTTCAATAAATTAAAGTCAATGCAACACCCATGCAAGCTAGAATGCTAGCTGTTTGGTGAACAAGGACCTGACATCAGAACCAGAAGTCCATAAAGTCCCAAACATTAAGTGTGATCTTTTTCAAACTGCATCCATTCCTCGCATTGATGATGTGAAACCCAATCCCATTCCTCTTTGTGTGTGGGTTTGTGATCTTGCCATTTCATACTGAGCATCGAGATTTCTAAATACTTCTTCCTGTTGCTTCAAAGTCTTGTAACTTTCTTCATCAACTGAGCTACATCCAGCTTCATCTTCACTCTAAGTATCAGAAAATATATTATTAAAATTAATTCAAACGGGAATACGAAGTGCTTCTCTCACTTGACAGTACTGGTAAATCACATTTTTAGGTACATATTTGACCTCAATTACTTGTACTCATTCATTCAACACCTATGGAGTACATGGCAACATTCTTTCTAAGTACTGGGACATAGCAGGATGTAACAAAAGTCAACTTCATTAATGGGCACGAGGAAGAACATGTAGAACACACCAGCTCAGTACAGCTTAGTTTAAACCAAAATAGCTCTTCTATGAAAAACCAACTCCCTTGCTTCCAGGTTGTTGTATGAAATCTAAACCCTGTATCTGTAGTACACTTTACTCAGCAAAAACTCAACTTTCTACATTTTAAAAAAAGTTTCCTTGAAACTGAAAATCAAGAAGATCCTACTCTGTAACCAAGTATCGCTAACCTTAAATGAGTGGTATTTTTTTAACGCAAATTCATTAATTCCTTTTTACAATTTCATTTTTATTTACTAAGAGAAGCTTATGATCTCAAACAATGTTCACCTAAGGTATAAATACACAGTAATAATTTAAAAAACCCTGTTAATTTAAATCAAACAATTTATACTGCCAGATAGCAATAAAAATGTATTATTTTAGTTAATTCTGTGAAGTTAATCTGGAGAACATAAACAAAAGGGCACCAAAAAGGTACCCAGGCTGAAACATCACTGAAATAACTTTGAAGTCAAGAATCAATGTTACCCTGAAAATACAAGTTAGTATGAGTTTTAATATGAAGTGTATATACTCACCTTAATACCCATCAATTTCCTAAATTTGACGTTTTGGTCCTTGTTTCCAAAATTCAGTTTTTCCCATATTTCAGCAGACTGGGATTTGTCCTGTTAAGACACAGTGAACTTTCAGAATATGTAAAATTTAAATCTTTCATAAGGGTATTACATCTCTCCATAACATAGTGTGAAAGAAGCACTAGCACTTATGGCATTCTATCTGTGCAGTTTATAATATTAAGATTTCTATTACAGAGTAATGAAGCAAAGAAATACATTATGATCTTACAAAAAAACCTAAGGATTCTTTCTCCTTAATAAACACACAGTATTACTGGTTTTCTTTGAAAGCCTCACATCATGTGTTTTCAGCCTTCAATAATTGTGGCAAGTTAAACTATCCCAGCCACGTTCTCAGAAGATAAACCCAAACGAATCTTTTCCAACTCCAATTTGTTTTTTCTAATCAATCACTAATTAGGAAAAAATGACAAGAGTGGAATGCAAACACTTAAACTTACCCCTTCTTTCTTGCCTTGCCAAAGCATTTTCCTTTTTTTCTCTTGTTCAGCAAATTTCATTGGGTTCACAGCGGCTGGGTTGTAATAGCTAGGCACAGCTATTCCGGTCTCTGCCAAAGCTTTGGCCTGTAAGGCTGCCATCTGAGCCGCCATAGCAATCTGAGGAGTCACTTGTGTTCCTGACGCCAACAGGGCAGCTACATTGAGTACTGAACCTCCAGTAGCTGCAGCTGCTGAGAGAAGAGTATGGATTTTATACCAAAACAAACCTCCTGATTTGCAGTACTACATAACTTATATGTAAGTTACTAATTTGCAAAAAGGCCTATTTCCACCAAATATAAGGAAATGACTGAGTGTTAGGTTATAAAGCAAAAACACTTTACCAACATTTACTGTATGTATGTATGTATGTATTTATTTTAAGTGTGTTTTTCCAGGACCCATTAGTTCCAAGTCAAGTAGTTGTTTCAATCTAGTTGTGGAGGGCACAGCTCAGTGGCCCATGTGGGGATCGAATCGGCAATCTTGTTGGTAAGAGCACTGTGCCCTAACCAACTGAGCTAACCGGCTGCCCTGAATGTATTCTAAAGCAGAGATATTTCTATATATGTCTGACATGTACTAACATTTCATTTACTTCGAAAATGAGAATTCTGCAAATAATAAAAAGGTATGATTTCAAGGGAAATGAACTATGGTGCTTGTGGCTTAACTTATAACACAATGAAAATTTTTATTTGCACAATTCTTTAGATTTACAAAATGATTTGACATTTGACACTTGTAACAAACATTTTAAAATATTAAACAGGTATTGTGCCTTTAACCAATACTAAAAAGGGAAGTACCATGCCTGATATTTCCATTTTAAATGGCTGAGTCAAGTTTTGCATCAATCTTCTGTAAACAGAAAGACTTCTAATTACATATTTTTTCTGTCAGTCCAGAATATAAGCTTATATAGTTCTTAAGTTACTAACAGTCCCATAATTCCAGTTATGTAAGTTTTGTTATAAAACAGCAGTTCGTAAATTTTTAGATTAGTTTGAAAAGTACCACTATTTACTAGGAATGTCAAGAAAAAACAGAAACAAAAAAAACACCTTCCAGGTTACATTTCATACAATTCAACAGTAAGTTCTCTCTGATCACCTTCAATCACCCACAGGAAATGTTTGTGTTAAGTCTAAAAACTTAATTTTTGAACAGTAAGACATAATACATTCCAGCTCAGGCCACCATCTTTAATAAACTGCATTTCCAAAATCTGAACTAAGACATGTGCAGTGATGGCTAAAGTGCTACATGAACAATAGTCACTATTTACTTGTCAGAATGACCTGCATATATCAAATCAGAAATATAAATGCATAAAGATTTTACGAGGTAGGAAAGTAACACTAAAAACAAAATGTTCACATTTCAACAACAACAAAAAATCAGACAGCATACTGACGGGTAGTTGGAATTAGAGGTAGGTGAATTTTCTTCCTATTTTCTGAACTTTCCAAATTTTCTACAAAGAAATGCCATACTTCCATGATAAAGAAAAAAAATTACCTGCCGCTATTTCTTGTTGTTTTTGTTTTTCAACCATTTCCTTTTCTCTCTGTTCTTGTAACTTCTTTGCCCTTTCCAACCTGTCAAAGACCATTTAAAGAAATTTAAAATAACTCCATATAAACCAATATTTATCTTTGTATTTCTCCATGTGTATGCATGTGTAGACACAAAACACTTTATACACGATTTTAAATTAGGTTAAACAGTTCCCCAAATTGATATCTGCATGTGGGGGAAAAAAAGCAATCATTCTTATAATGGTAATCACAGCTAAAGAATATTTCAATACTGGTTTTAAACAAACATTTAATTCACCAAATAGCCAAAAACTGGAATAGTTTTTATACAGTTCCCACAGAGAATGATTAAAAACATAAAAATTAATCTTTACCAGTGCTTACAAGAATATTAAATCTTGCAAATGACATACTGAGAGCTGAGTAAATCTTAAGAGTATATTAATTAGTAAACG
Organism: Rhinolophus sinicus; assembly: GCF_036562045.2. Classification (NCBI taxonomy): domain Eukaryota; kingdom Metazoa; phylum Chordata; class Mammalia; order Chiroptera; family Rhinolophidae; genus Rhinolophus; species Rhinolophus sinicus. Next base: position 34,596,425 of record NC_133765.1, read on the forward strand.
ATGTTACCAAATGCTTCTTGGGGAAGGCTGATACAGAATAAGGCCAATCAAAACATGCAAATAATAATTTTTATATTTAAAGACTTCATTATTACATAACTTCAGACTAATAATTAAAACAAAAAACCCCAAACAAAAACGGGTACACAAATCCGAACTGCAATCCCCTATATAATTTTATAAAAATGTGTTGCCAAGTCAGTACCTACTTCCTATGTAACAAATCCTAAGTAATATCATCTTCATGACTTCCTGAAAGAGAAACCCTTTCTTTGAAGAATTCCTTGATTTACCAATGTAAAGTTAAATGCTACCTCTTTCTCCTTTGAATGTGGTATAAAGGTGCAAGGATTGGGGGAAAGGTTGTTTTGGGGGGCTACCGGTAGTAAAATACAGTGGTAGTAACTGGCATTTGCTTTAATAAATACTGAACTTTTATATAAAAGGAATCTAAATAATCTATAATTTTGTTCCCTTTTACTGAGCACATATGCAAAAAAAGACAGTACAGACATGACTTTGTCCTTAGGAATAAGTTTCTGATCAGGGGTAACATTAAAATACAGGTTCATGTATGTTAAAAATACTTCCAAAGCAGTTTTAAAATTCTGTCTTTATTGAAAAACAAACAGCCTACACACTAGATTTTCATTAACAAAATACCCTCCTTCAAATTTCAAGGTAGCCAAGGAGTAATCTGGTTATCCTGAAATACCACATAAATCCTGAAATTTCATGTAAACTTGTCATCTGAAAATCACTAAGGAGGTTATTTTTTAACTCAAAGTTTTAGGTGCTAGCAACAGTTTCAACTTTAATAAAAGCCAAAAACTAAAACACAGTAAACTTGTAGTAAGAAAGAATTAACTTTAAGGCTTAAAAAAAATACCTGTCAGAATTAACGGACCATCCTTTATAAATTGGTTCAAATATTGTGGTTATTTCCTAATTCTGTTGATTTTAGTTTCAGAAAGAAAATATGATTGACTACTATTGGTTGCACATTTAAAATGGCCATTGCAGGTTTGGAATTAAAATGAACATCATTCACCAAGGTGAATGGGACGAAGAAGGGGTGAGCTCACACCTTTGCTGCTGCTGTTCAGCTGGAGTTTCTGCCAGGCTGGGTTCACAGGGCAGCAGCCCATCAGGTTACATTGTGATAACTGTATTTTTGCAATAAAAAAAAAATACAAACTCAATTTCATAAAGAAAAAAAAAAATCAAAAGAGTAGTTTTCAGAATATGGAAAAACCTGCCAACAAGGACTTTGATTTTACTCTACGTCTTGCCTCTCTAGCTGAGGGAGTTCTTTCGATGTTTTTGCAGGTTTCAGTAAGATATTGCTGTGTGGTCTCACAATCACCCATTAAAAAATACAATGATCTCCCTATGCCATCAGCAGTAAAATTTATAAAATCAAATAAATTGGCTCACAAAATTATTTCTTCAAAATAAGAAAACTACTGACAGAATTCTTATTGCTTCAAAGACTTTGTTTTCTTGAGGAAGAAAAACAAGAAGTTTTAGAGGCAAAATTAACAAAGTTCTTAAATCAGATTTAAGATTTTTATGTTTCAATTGCAAATTAAAAATATTTAGCAGTCCCGAGTTGAGAACGGATCATGAAGGAAAAAAAGAGGACCTGTTGCAGCCATCGCAATGTTTCTGATTGTGCAATAAGTAAATGTTTATGACGAGAATTAAACCACTTAGTTCTAGATCACAAGGATATTATGGTATTCATGTGTAGATTTAATTAGCTGACTTTTCCTGACTGAAAACATTCATTTTCTCCACACAACTGAGTCTCTACTGTCAAGCTGAGAAGGGAAAAAAAATGCATCAAATAAAAAAATATGCGCACCTCCTAGCTAAAGCTTCTTGTGCATCCATTGCTGTGTTTCTGCCTCTGAAAGGAGGTGGACTAGGAGTTTGGCTTAAACTTCTGCTAAATCTTCTTGGCTTTTCAATTCTCTTCTTTCTGTCTCTGTAATAAATCATATTTTACATGTCTCAGTACGGCCAAGTAATAACGACTACTTTGTTGAATCAAAATCAATTACCTTTACATGGTTCAACAAAAACCCAGCTGTACAGGAAATACATTTTGAACCCTTTCCTTTCCATCTCTGTCCTACCTCTTCCACAGAGCCCAAGTTCCTTGAGTGTATGGCTAGTTTTCTGTAAAGGTCATTTAACCACCTGTTACTGATGAACATTTAGGTTGTTTCTAGTCTTCTTCTATTACACCCAATATTGCAAAGACTAGTCTCGTACATGAGTCACTTTATGCTTCTGTAGGTCGATATATAGAACAAATTCCTAGTAGTGGGATGGATAGATTAAATGTTCCTAGTATTTAATCTAATGAATAAATGAATTTGCAGTTTTTTAAAAATACAAAGTATGAGTCACTAAAAACAGAATTAGAAAAAAAAGATAAAAAAAAGTCATCGATTAGAATAAAATCCAACATTTCAAAACTAGAAATGTCATAAATAATGATCTGAATTGCCCAAATGGCAATTAAAAATTTAATGGTCTAATTACCATGTACCTTAAAGATTCACTAAATCTCAAAGTTAGTAAAATCAAATTTGTAAACTACTACAAACTAAAACCACTGATTAAAAACTGATTAAAGGGCCGGCCCAGTGGCTCAGGTGGTTAGAGCTCCATGCTCCTAACTCCGAAGGCTGCCGGTTCGATTCCCACATGGGCCAGTGGGCTCTCAACCACAAGGTTGCTAGTTCAATTCCTCGACTCCCGCAAGGGATGGTGGGCTGTGCCCCCTGCAACTAGAAAACGGCAACTGGACCTGGAGCTGAGCTGAGCCCTCCACAACTAAGATTGAAAGGACAACTTGACTTGGAAAAAACGCCTGGAAGTACACACTGTTCCCCAATAAAGTCCTGTTCCCCTTCCCCAATAAAATCTTAAAAAAAAAAAAAAACACTGATTAAAATGATCAAACAAGTGATGAACCACGTTACTGGAATAAGGTCCAGCTTTTTATTTCAGTCTTTTATAGACTGACTGAAGAAGCAATAAACAAAAAAGTTTTCCCATTATTTTAGTCAGTATCTGTGACTATAGATATAATACGTTAATTATCTTAGGTAAATGAGTAGAGAATAAACATACTGTCTGAATACTTAGAATTAATTTTCTCCCATGCTCATTATTTTACTTCCTATCTCAATAAATTAAAGCCTCCTTCCAATTAAGAAAGGTTTAAGCTAATCTTTTTTAAAAAATTAAATTTACTGGGATAACACTGGTTAATAACATAAAGTTTCAGGTGTACAATTCTGTAACACATCATCTAAGCTCATCTTTTTCAGTATCTGAGATACTACATGCAGCACGGTGGGCTAAGCACATACATTGACTTTACATGGACACACACTTTGGACCTGGTGTAGGTTTTACCATTTAATAACTGTACGACTTTGGGTTTCTTGGGCAAGTTACTCAACCTAAGTCCAATGGGCCTAGCTCATAAAACTGGTATTTTGAGAATCAGGTGACTAATATATGGAAAAAGCTTTGCCATAATATATAGCACAAGATAGGGATGCAATAAATGTAAGCTATTGTAATTATAAAATAAACACAATGAGTCCAGTGTTCAAAACAACTGAAGTATTTTAATGGGACTATTCACACCTGCACTTCACAGGGGATCTGATCAAATTAGACCATGTGAGAATGCTCTACCAGTAGTTAGGTTTGTTCTTTCTTGGTCAGGATGATTAAAATATTTTATAATCTGTAAATAAATTCGGATCCATAATTTACATGTCCTCAAACTGACAGAAGCCAAACAGACCCCGCAAGGGGCCTGTCTGATTCTACTCAACACGAATACCTACCGACTTCTGCTCCTTGTCCTGCTCCTGCTCCTACTCCTATGCCTGTGTCTGGATCGTGAGCGGGAACGGGATCGTATCCGACGTTTTCTTTCCCTGCTTCTGGATCGTGATTTTTTCCTCTCCCTGCTTCTGGATCGTGACTTCTTCCGCTCCCTACTCCGAGATCGAGACTTCTTCCGCTCCCTGCTTCTACTACGATGACGCCTGAAATTAAAGGACACAAATTTACAGTTAAAAATTCTGTCTTTTTCAATGACAGACATTACAAATTAGTTTTCAGTAGCATATGCAGTCAAGACAGGCAATAAACTGGTCTGTATTATGTACAGAAAGGATAATTTGAGGTTTTTAATGGCAGGAGTTATAAACAAAAATTTGACCTTTGTTCTTGTCTGATGATTCTTCAGGAACACAGTAAAGCCATATAACGTCAAAAATGTAATGCATCCTACCCCAACTTAAGATTAATAGTTTCTATTGCCTTACTAATAATGTATTTATAAAATTTAAGGGTAATATGCTTAAGTTAATCTATTACTGAAAACTTTTGACCAACTCTGATAGCACATAATCCCCATAGAAATCTCCAAATAAATATTGGCTTCTTAAAATAAAAATCCCACAACTGTGAGCCATGAACCAGTTTTTCATTCTACACAAGAGAAAACCTAGATTAGAATTTAGCAGCAAACAAATGCTACATCAGCAACGTAAAAAGGAGTGTTATGTTGGCTTAAATTATATAAACATAGTTCAGCAATGATTTTTTTTCACTGCAGAAGACAGATAAATCAAGAAGTTAAAAGAAATATATAGTCCCTGATTGAATGTTAAGCGTAACTGCCCCTCATCCCCAGTCTTGGACACCATTACCGCTGCCTGTATAGAAAGCAAAGCCCAAAAGATTCCAGCTGTCAGCAGACATTAGTGTGCACAGGAATAGGCCAAGTTAGCAAAAAATATCAATGTTCCAGTTAAGATTTTGGGGGCTATTGCTGGGTTAACGAGAAGCTTTGTGTAACTTAGGAGCTCTTTCGAAGGCAATAACTATACTATAAACACCGTTAACTACTTACCTTTCCCGGGACCTAGATCTTGAGTGACTTTTGCCTCTTGATGACTTTCTTTCTTTGCGTTTGTGTCTGTCCTCACCATTTTCAGATGAATTGGGTCGCTCTCTTCCTTTATCGGAAGAATGTTCTTTGTCATTATGTTCCTCAGACTTGTGTTTCTTAGAGGACTTATCTTTGGGTTCATGTCTTCTTGCCTGTTTTAAGAAGAAGTTGGTTCTTTCAGGAAAATAGTGCAACAAAGAGAGTTAGTATGGGTATCAATGAACAAAAATGTTGTGATGCAACATTAGTAACCTTAGGAGTGTGTGGCAAATTTAAAAACTGACCTAGTTTCACATCACCCACATGTTGCAGATGTATATGACTAATTTTAATTTTGCTTTATAAATCCCCAAAATGCAGTTTCCTCCCCAATATTTTCAATACCACAATTAAAACGATTTTCAATGTGACTATTAAAAACCATTATGTCAGAAAAACAGGCATCCCTCTTGTTTCTTCTGTCTAACGTAAGGGAAGTACACACGTATCAAAAACTTTAACATTTTCCCAACAAACCTTTTAGATGAACAGATCAAGTATATACATCAACTTCTAAATCCAGAGTACGTAACATCATTTGAAGTTTAAATAGTTAACGATAATGAATAGTAAGGACACAAAGAAATGCACCAGAAAATGCATTTCCAATTATGTAGCTAAGTAACAGTTTACTAAGTATGATTATTTTCTGCAATTTCAAATTACTTTACGCAGAGTTGAAGTGTCCTTTTTATAGCTATACTGCCACGTCCTCTCTAAAAGACGTCTCTTGACTTTTCTCCCAATGTCTAAACTCTGAAGCAATCATTTTCATCTTGCAATATCCCAATAGGCTTGGAGTTCTACTACATTTCATGTACCTAGGATAGAAAACGGCAACCGTATCTGTTTTAATTTTTATGAAATCAAACTAGGTATAGCATAATTAATCCCCAAACCATTACACAATACATACTTCTTCCATACTCTGAAGGATTAAAAACCAAGGCTTTCACTTTCACAATATATACATTCAGAGACTGAGCTAAAATTAATTATATGATCAAGTCTCCATCCTACACTGACCCCTAATTAGGAAGTGCTATAAAGATTAGATTTCCCTACATTAATATTTGTCAACTCCATCTTGTAGCTCAAGTTGAAAATCCTTCGCATCTCAGAATCTCAATTTTAAAGCTGGAAAGAGACACAGACCCTCTAATTCCTCTTACTTAATGTATGACTAAACTAAGATCTAGAGTCACAAAGCTACATATCAGCAGAGCCGAACCCAGACCCCACGTTCTTCTGATACTCAGGCCACTGCTTTTCCTCAATAAGACACTTAATTATCTCATGTTTCCCAAAATAGACCACAGCATATTTCTTTCCACTCAACTTTTCTTAAAAACAAAGAAACTTGGCCAAACACTTTAGAACATGCATGATGATATATCTGAAAACGATGATAGTATGTAATTTTGCAGAAAAATAAGAGACCTGGAGACACAGCTACATTTTAGTTTCACTGCCAGTTCTCTATAATATGAGCTTATAAAAATATTTCCTTGATTTTGCCATATAGTGGCAAACTGGAAAAGCTTTAAGTGGTTAAACTTCCAAAGGTTTTAGTTTATTTCAAACCAGTTTTCCAAATGTAACATTACTATTAATTTTTGTAAAAACACCATTAAAACCCTTAACTGATTTAAGATATACTTAAGGGAAATAGGAGTTTGAATGACTAATAGTTACCTTATCATGAAGTAGGCTTATTATTTTGCTATCTGAGTCTGCAGCGTCTTCAGTTCAGTCTCTTCGCGCATTAGCACGCTGAGTATGATTTATTATAGAAATGTTATCATGTGAACTAAACAAAATAGTCATTTTCACAAAAACTCTCCTAAATTAAAAATGTAACAGAGCTTCCATTAGGGGAAGAGGTGAAGTCCCTGCCCACATTTGTTTCAGGAGTCCCTTGCCCAGCCCCCGAAAGATTCTGCTCCCTTTTTGGTTGCTACTTCTTCTCTTCTTTGATGGCTCGCCCCTTGTCTTCTCAGGTGGGTGAGCAACTGAACTCCTTTGCAATACAGCTGCTGCCTTTCTTTTTCCTCAAGTTTTGCTGTCACCACCACCTTTCCAGCTATCTCTGACACTTGAATTTCAAAATTCAATACCACTATTAAGGAAATAGAACTCACTTACTAATGAAAAGAGGACTCTTATTACCTTCAATAAAGAAAAAGTAGCCCATAATATCTAGGGTATTGCTAATTTAGAAATCCTGAGCAGTCATCAGGCATAAGGAGACTCGGGACCTCAGATTAATGGAAGCTCTGTGTGACAGGCCTAAAAAAACCAATTATATTCTTCACATGAAATTTTTATTGTGAATATTTTCACAACATAATAAAATTAAGTTTTTGAATGAACTTTTCAGATAAACAACGATCTTCTTGAAAAATGATGAATCATGCTTATTTTATAACCCAATTAACCTTTTAAATTTCAAGTTTTGGTACTTACCTTGACAATATCATATATTCACACAAACATTTCTACCAGATACTTTACAAGTATTTTAAAGTGCCTATTCACTACAAAGTGTTAATTACCTCTTTGCTTCTGCTCCGGCTCCTGTGTTTTCTTCCTTCATTGTCTGTGAAGTCACAAAAATTGACCATAAGCAAAGATACAAAAACATCTCAAACACAAATTCCAATACTCATATTATAAGAATAACTTCCAGTTCAATCGGCTAACTAAAGATGCTACTTCCTAATTATCTTCCCAAAACTACGTTTTTATGGCAGGGTAGGATTATTCTACTAATTGCCATATAGCAGCAAAATGGTAAAGTTATTCTATTATTAATAACATTAATATTAATACTGTACACACTTCAAACAAATCAAGCAACGTGAACAAACCAGAATGTAATCGAGACAGAACTAAGCAAAAAAAGTTCCATGACAAGTCCAAACAGACTATCTTTTAGGCAGTTGAACTCTTAGTATTTTACAAAACATTTGATTAGCCTAGGCCATAGAATATTTATAAAGGCGTTTACAAACTCCTTCATAAAGAGGCAAACAAGAGCAAAAAGAATGCAAAAGAAAATAAACAGGTTGAATTATATTTGGTATACGTAATCAAAACGATGTTATAGTTTAGAAAAATCCCTATTAATACTGGTTATAATACTGTAGTTTCAAATATTAACATACAGGTGAAAATTACATTTGACCATTTTGTAGATGATTATCTGTGGACACAAAGGATAAACAGAGCTTGGGCCTTAACTTTTAAACTCATTACTATTCTATTTCTCACTTAACATCTTAAGTAGCAATACTAGTTTTCTTTTTTTTAAAAATAGCAAAACACCATGCTTTTTATATTATGTTAGTCTAGTTTTCTAATGAAACAAATAGGAGCATTTTAAAATGCCAAATCTCTTGCTTCAGAAGTATTCTAACATTAAGTTAAAAAAAAAAAAAAAAAAACCAGGTTAAAAATGTTTCTGCAACTTATGTCAAAGAATGTTAAATAAGTTCAGAATAATGTATCACTGCCTAGACAGACATCTTTCAAAATATCATTTTGCCAATGTTGAAAGAATGAAACAATCATTTTAGGGTTAACAAATAGTTACCATGACACAAATTTAAACATGCATTGTTGCCTCTGGACAAGTTATAAAATTTCTGCATTAGAAAAGCTATATTTAAATTCTCCAGAAAATTACCAATAGGCTTTCAGTATCAACTTCTAAGCTGGGTAGAACACATGCTATCAGTATCAATAAACTAACTTTATGTCTTAGACACATGAATTGTAACAAATGCTGGTATATATTAGCGTTTATTATCATTTCCAACAATTCATACCTGACTTGCGTTTTCTTTCTCTCGACCTTGATCGTGATCTTGAATAATGATGTTTTGATGCTCTAGGAGAAACAGATACATCTGACTGCTCTTTTTTCTTATCTCTATCTGGGGATGTCTTTTCTGGGGCTAGTCCATCTCGTTCTGTATCACTAGCCTAAAAGTTTAAGGAAAAATGATTTTAAGTTCTTAGTTACATTTTAAGTATCTCCAATTTCTTAAGAGAGGGAGCAAAAGATAGTCATCCCTGAATTTTACAAAACAACCCCCCCACCACACACACACAAATTAGAGTGGCTGATTTCTAAGTAGCTAAATATGCTTTGTACCTAATAAATAGGCCTGAATAAATTGAAATGACTAACCCAATACCAAAGATGTATGTAAGATGTATCTTAATTTTTCAGTCATTATCTTTTTAACTTTCAAAACAGCGGGGGAAAGGGGAAATAAGGTTTCCAAGTATTTCCAATAAACACTCAAACAGAAAATATAGTCCATTTTAGAATTGTGAACTCAATTAGTCAACTTTACCAATACTATTATTTTAAATTAGCACATACTAAAAAGGCATTTTAAATGAGCTGTTAAAGGTTAGAGAGTCTCAAGACTGTAAAATCATAAACAGCAGAAAGAATGCTTCTGAAAAGAGTAAACAGAAAATTAACTTACCTATCTGAGAACCCAACTTTAATTTCATTAACCCTCTTTAATGAAAACAGCCCCTTGGCACAGTGCCGCTTCAAAATATGGTCTGCCTCTCCTCACACACGCTCTGGGCTATGGAAACATTAAGTTGTTTCTGCTTTAAAGCATTTTGAAGTTATCACAATATAGATTAAAATTAAAACAGTCAAGTGCACACACTCTTTCCGAGAGGCCTGATTTACCTCAAAGAGTAGGTTCCCTCATCTAAATATCACTTCTTTGTTTTCCAGGCAATTTCACCTGCTTTGCCCATAACATAGTACTGAGCACAAAAATCAATCCATGTTTAAGGAACAAATGAATTTCAGTTATTGTTTCCCATTAAAAAATATTTCTCTGGCTCTGCTGAAGTGTGTGGCTCAAATAACAAGAGTACCACAAAAGAAAAAATTGATTTAAATGAGTCCCAGAATAGATAATATGCCTGGGGAGCAGATTACTTAGGACAGGGTTGGCGAACTATGGCCTTTGAGATAAGAATGGTTTGTACCTTTTAAAAAGTGTCATTAAAACGAGAACAAGCAAGCAAGGAATGTGACAGACTCTAACGTGTCCACAACGCGTAAAGTATTTATGATCTTGTCCCTTGCAGAAGAGAGCTGGATTGGATAAATATGGAATCACAATAAAATTTCAGTAAGAGGAATAATCCTATAATGAACTTCTTCCCTTAGGAAGATTAGTCCAGAAAATAAACGCCAAATAAATTAAATGGAGAGTATTTTAAAAAACGAAGCATAAGAGGCTGCATTATTCCAACTATTTACAGAGTATCAAAAAAGTGTCAAACTCCACACTACTCTAGGAATAAAGTGATAAATTAAAAGGCAAAAATTTATAGCCTAGTTGGAACTGAAGACATAAATTATGTGTTAAGCCTCTTTTGATGGTACCAAAAAAACCTAGTAACAGAAGGAAGCAACTAAATACTGGAGAGGCTCTCCTTTGAGCATTCGAGCCTGTCCAGTTTTCCCTGTATCTATGTATGATTTCTGCAATCATAAAATTTTTGTGCTGAAGGGCTTTCAACCCTTAGAATTGAGTTCAACTTTCTCATTTTACAGATGAGATTCAGCAACATCAGCTGACTCACCTAAGATGGTACTCTTCACTGTACATTAAATAAATGATGCTGTATCACACAATTAAGGATGATTGTGATTCACAACTAACATCGGTCAGTTTCTTTTATTCTTGTTCTCATCACTCTTAAGGACTATTTCAGATACATCTGTAATATGCTAAGTATTGGTAAAGCTTACACTTGGTTAAAAAAAACAATCACAAAAACTTGAAGCACTGCTGTCACTTTTCTCAGTGCACACCACTTTTCTGCCCAAGAGAGATTACATCAGGAAGCACTGGCACATCTCTCCTTTTACCGAGATCATGACTAGAATTGAAACATTTCCATGGAAAAGCTAGCCAGGCAATAAAAGTTTTCAGTCAATGGTTTACTTAACTAGTACATGCTTAACATCACAGAAGCCTGGCAACAGGGAAGTCAAGTAAATGCCCTTGGCTTAAGGGAAGCCACCCTGTGATACAGGCTAATAACTTACACCAAATAGCAATTTTCATCTGTAAAATATACCATAGGACAACAACAAAATCACCCTATCACTAAACAGATATGAGTGATAGGTGGTTGCTTAGATCAGGCAAAACTTTGTATTTCCATGACGCTATTTTATAGCAGCAGAACGAATAAAGGTATCCCTCCCAATCAACTGAATTATTAACATTTCTCTGAAAATTCCTAAGGTTTATTTTTATTTACTAGGGATCTCTATAAACCTTAAATGCTATCTGCAAAACTATCCTCTACTCTAGCATTTGCTCTATTAGAAGGCCACCACTACTTCTTAAAATTTACATCTGGTTTAAAACCTTAACAACGCCCAAGACACAGTATACAAATCTCCCAGTGTAAAGAAGGAAGATGGGATTTAATAATAGGCCACCTCTCCAGTGAATTGTGTCTTTTTATTGAATGAGGCACTGCAGAAACAAATGTTTGAATTGATTTCATTTTTAAGAAATATTTTGAGCCCAAGTAAAATACTATTTTTTACTTAAGTACACTAAGAGGCCTAAAATACTATGAAATAAGGAAAACATTAAACTGATCGGTTACATAAATACCGAATAGCTTGCCAACTGTTTGAAACCTTATTAAAAAAAAAAAAAATCGGTCCCAAATTCAACCAATTTCGTATGGGGCAGGGGAGGGCTTTCTAATTACAGACATCTCAAATATTATAACAGTAAAGTCCATTATTTTTCGTTATGCTTGCCAGTCTTCTATTTTCAAAAATGAGAAGATAAATCTTTAGTGGAAAGAAGTGCAAAATGCCTGCACTTTTCTTTTAACAGGGTAAGTAAAAATTAAGTAATCACACAATAACGCGACGCATCAGAATTGGGCATTTATTGCCCAAAGCAGGCTTATTGTTCACAAGAGGTCACTTAAGACCTGTGGTTCTTATTTAAGGTTAAATGGGTCAATGAAGTGTTCTAAAATTTAAAGGACCAACGCCAAAGATAAAGCTTGATTATAACGCTTCCCCAACACTTCAAAATGATTACATCACGAGCTGCTCCAGAAACCGAGCAGCAATCAGAATTCGTAATTCCAAAGCTTTCTTATTAAGCCGAATTGTTACTCCCTTTCAGCAACACCTTCCCCAGTTCCTTACTGAGAAATAAATTAAGGTTTTTCACAGACGGAACACGAATTGAAATTATGCAACTAGTCATTTTATTGCATGCAGGCAAAGAAAAAAACCGCTGCAAGACTGCTCTTTTAACACTCTATCCCTTACAGACCCTTTCCGGCCCAATACTTTTCAGAGACCAACCGATCCCTTTTTTCTCTTCCCCAGTACTTCCCCTCCGCGAACAGATATTCCCAAGTCCTAATGAAACTCAATATAAATTACTAACCGAGCAAGCTACACTGGAGGCAGTCCTGTGGGCCGAAAGGAAGAAAGTTCTGGAAAAAAAGACACTCCCGGCAGCTCCCAGCCCCCATCGACGCCGCCTTATTCCCCCTCCCTACAGCAGGCAGCCATGATAGCGGGCGCAGAAGGCTGCCGCGGCGCCATTTTGTCCACACACGAGCGGGTAACAGCTCTGGGAGCGGTTCACCCACTCTTTGGAGAGTAGCAGAGAAACATCTTTGGCTTACAAACTCAGATTCGTCACCTACCGCCATAGTCCAGAGTCCTGGCCGCTTGGGCGGCACTTCCACTTGCCGCTTTCAACACTACTAGCCGCCCTGATTCTTCGCCACAGACTAAATGGCTCCGGCGAGAGACCCGGATGGCACAAAGGGGATGAGGCCCGGCGCGTCGCACAGCTTGCTGGGACGAAAAGGGGTGGGGATAGGCCTTCTATAGCAACGCGGTTCGAGGCGGTGATTGGTTGTTCTTTTGAAGGTGGGCGTGGAAAGCCAGGGAGAAGGGCGGGGCCAAGAATACACCCTGGTTTTCGCGGCGGGGCGAACCGAAATGGTGGAATTTAGGGTGGGGCGACTTCCCACTTCGATTCTAAAACACTCTTGGCCTTATCCGGCCGCCGTAAAAGGGGTTGGGCTTGGTGTTCTCCCGCCAATTTAAACTCGTGGGCTGGAACCTGAAGCGATTAGGGGCAGTTGTGGGAGTCGGGAAGAGGGACGATGAGCTTGAGTGTCCCCCTTTAGTTTCTTCTACTGCAGGTGAGGAGGGGGAGTCGCGCTACTGTAGGGAGGTGGGGTGGGTTCAGGTGGAAGTAGCCGCAGTCTTAGCACAGTTCGGGCCGTTTCCTCCTCCAGACGCTGGCGGGAGAGAGATTGGAGTCGGTGTCCAGCTTAGCGTTTACGCGTGGAATCCTAACTGACACTGTTTCGCTTTGCTTAACTCGCTATTCACCCAGCAGCCACAATGCTCTCAAGTCTTAATCAAGTCATGTCACTCGTCTGCTTGGTATCCTCCCCGTTGCACTGAGGTTAAAACTCAGTCTTGAAGTCAAGGGATTCGTTTAGCTCCCGCACGATTCCATTCTTGCTATAGCCCGGCAGGCGCCCCAAGCTCGGTCCCGGTTCTGAGCCTTGGCATTTGCGGTTCCCCCTGAGCTTTGCACGGTTGGCTTCATGCTATTCCGTCTCAGCTCAGATGTCACCTTCCCTTCCCAAACAGGTCCTGCTTACGCCACCCTCCCCCTCCCCCTGAGCACTGTTTTGTTTACTTCAAACCATTTCACGTTGTCATTGTTGGTGCGTTTACTTATTTTTTTCGTAGGGAGGCAGGATGACGGTTAATAGCCGGCGTGGGGTTGAGTTTTCTTGTCTAGCTACTTCATTTACTCGCTTTAGGTAACCTTGGCCGTTTATTTAATGCCCGACTCCCGTTTCTCAGCTGTAACATGGGTTGTTGTGTTGACTAAATGAGTAAACATTCCCAACTATTTTGCATACTGAATATTGATAACTATTTTATTTTTGCTAACTTAAAAAGGCTTAGAAAGGCTCAAAGTGGCTCTGTTTATATTATTGTTTACATTTTTGTTTGTCCTTCCTACAAGAACATACACTTCATAATGACAAAGCCTTCTTTTGTCTTCTCCACAGCTCTATTCCCAGCTCCTAGGAAATAGGTACTCAGTAAACATTTGTTGAATGAGTGAGTGTGACAGCCCAGAGGTTGACAATATTTCTCTGTTTTTACAGATGTTGGACACTAAGACCCATGAAAGTATTCACTCCAACTTACCTCCCTCCTCCTATCAACTCTCACCCAAACACCAGCCACTAAAACTGTTGTCTACTTTGACATGCTTTGTTTCTGTATCCTGGCAACACTCTCAGTAGGAACTCTTTTCCTGGATTCAGAAAGCTCCCGTAATCACCACGGTGTACACCTGAAACTAATATAATGTATGTCAACTATAATTGAAAAATAAACTTAAACTCCTAGGACCTTAAATTACTAGCCCAACTGTTACCTGCTTCTACCAGTAACAATAATAAATTCGCTAACACTTCAAATTGAGTGCTTGCCACGAACTGAGCATTGTTTTGTGAACATCTAAAGCTCATAACGTTTTAGGTCACTACAACTGTATTCCAATTCTATAGATCAGCGAATTGAGGAACAAAGATTAAGTTGCTTGCTCAAGGACAACTGGCTAGTAAATGTGAAAGAGCCCCAAGTCAGAAATCATTCCTTCCCTGTGCCGTACCTCCCATTGATTTTAAAACATATTCTGTTAGCATTTATCAAAACAACTGTAACGACTGGTTATTGTTCCCCACCAGCCTTGAGCCAGGGATTGCTCTTCATCTTAGCATTCTACTCCCATCCAGACCATCCATCAAATGCGTTATAGCAGTCTTTGTTGATGAGATGGTTAAGTGACTTTCCTAAGGTTACGAGTATACTCTTTGGTTCAGTCAGAAACCAAATCCAGTTTGTTTGTTTTTCCTTCCCTTAACATTTTCATTTTGTTGTACAACAATATAGGAAAAATTGATGGATATTTTTTTTAAGTTCATCAGGGACCTTACTATCTATCCTAAGATATCCCAGACAGTCTGACCTCAGAGCTTTTGCTGTTTATTGCTATACTGATTAAAGGTTTATTTCAAATGACAACTTGTTATAATTTCAAGCTGGTATACAAAAATACTAGAAGCTCTAGGATACATTGGTAAGATCAGAATTCTTTGTGTTCCTGAACCAGTATGTTCTTCTCTAGTGATAATCGTAGCTCTAGTTCCATTTATCTTATTGGTCCAAGTGTCTGGTGATTTCAGAAATAATACAAAGGCAGAGAAGTCTTTATTTATTGATGTGTACATTTTGGGTAAAGCCTTTTCATTTCCAAGGAAACCGGATTCTGTGCAACCGTATAATTTAGTCTCTTTAATTTCACATGTTGTCACAGGGAAGTCAGTGATTCCTGACTCAGGAAAACAATCTCAGAAATATGTGGAATGATATTGAACTGCTAACAAATGATGATACAGGAAGTGGATACCTAAGTGTTGGTTCAAGAAAAGAACACGGAACTGCTTTATATCAAGTAGATTTGCTAGCGAAGATCTCCTCCGAAAAGGTAATGATTATGATGCTAACTGTTTTTATTCACAGAATTTTTACTGAATGCTTAGTAAGCCCAGTAGCTACATGGTAAATGTTTTGTGAATGAATATAACACTTTTTCAAGGAATCAAGGTTCAGTCTGAAACACTGGAAATTTTCATCTGAATTCGCCTCATATTATCTTAAAGTTTGTATTTCCAAAACTGAACTTTTCATAGATTGGGAAGGAAGAAATAAAACTGTCTTTGTTTGCATATGTCATGACTGTCCATGTTGAAAATCTGACAGAACTGACAAACTCCTGGAATTAATAAGCAATTATAGCATAGTTGCAGAATACAAGGTTAATAGCAAACATCAACAGCTTTCCTAGGTATGTACCAGCAAAGAACAAGTAGAATTTGAAATTAAAAATATAATCCAAAAGATCTTTGTGACCTTGGATTAGGCAAAGCCATTTTAAATAGGATGTTAAAAGCACAAGTAATGAAAAAAACAGATAAATCGGACTTCATCAAAGTTAAAAACTTGTGTTTCAAAGGCTACAGTCAAGAAAGTGAAAAGACAATTCACAGGATGGGAGAAAACATTGCAGATCCTCGTCTGAAAAGGAACTTGTATCCAGAAAATACAAAGAACTCTTCCAACTCCATAATAAGACAGATAACTCAGTTAAAAAATGGGCCAAAGACCCTAACAGACACTTCACAAAGAAGATACACAGATGGCAAATAAGCATATGGAAAGATGCTCCATGTCATATGTCATCAAGAAAATACAATTTAAAACAACCATGAGATCCCACTGCCCACTTAGAATGGCCAATATCCAGAACACTGACAACACCAAATGCTGGCAAGAATGGAGCAACAGAAACTCTCATTCAATTGCGGTGGGGATGCACCTGGTGCTGCCACTTTGAAAGACAGTTGAGTGTTTTCTTACAAAACTAAACATGCTGTTACTGTACCGTCCAGCAATTGCGCTCCATGGTGTTTACCCAAAGGAGTAGAACCTTATGTCCACACAAAAACCTGCATATAGATGTCTGTAGCAGCTTTATTCATAATTGCCAACACTTGGATGCAACCGGTATGTCCTTGAGCAGGTGAATGGATAAACTGTGGTCCATCCAGTAATGTTAAATATTATTCAATGCTGAAAAGAAATGAGCTATCAAAGCCATGAAAAGACATGGAGCGACCTTAAATGTATATTACCAAGTGAAAGAAACCAATTTGAAAAGGCTACAAACGGCATGATTCCAACTGTGCTGTATGACATTCTGGAAAAGGCAAAACTCTGAAGATGGTAGAAAGATGAGTGGTTGTCAGGGGTTGGGGTTTCGAGGGAGGGATGAATAGGCAGAGCACAGAGGATTTTGAGGGCAGTGTGCTCTGTATGACCATCAGGATGGATGCCTGTCATACATTTGTCCAGACACAGAATGTCCAACACCAAGAGTGAACTATAATGTAAACCATGTCCTTTGGGTGATTATGACGTGTCAGTGTAGGTTCATCAGTTGTAACAAATGTACCACACTGGTTGGAGGTATTAATAGCGGGGGAGACTATGGATGTATGGGAACTTGGGGTATGTGGGAAATCTCTCTGCCTTCCTCAGTTTTGCTGTGCACCTAAAACTACTCTGAAAAAATAAAGTTTTAAAGAGAAGAAAAGAACTGGGGAACAGCAGTTCATTCAGAACAACATGGGTACGTCCCTAGAAGGTATAAGCGCAGTTCCTTTTTTGCAATGTCTTGTGTAACTGTTCACTAATCGAAGAATCAAGTAAAAAGAGTGTAAGAGGCGTCAGAATGTGGTGGTTTTCAAGAATTATACCAGGAGAAGGTGACCATTGAAACAGGCATAAAGCTAATTAATTAGCTTAAATCTAAGCCAGGGAAGAATAAGGATAATTAACATTTATTGAGCATATACTATATGCAAGTCTGTCTTGAATTCTTTAATCTCCATCAACTCAGTGTTGTAGATATTATTATCCCTGTTTTATAGGAGAGTCAGGTGAAACGTGCCCAAGATTACTCAGCTAATGAGTGTCTAAGCATTCTCCCCATTAATTAAGCTGTCCACCTGCTTCAAGATACATGTGGGGAAAGCTCTAATCAACAGAAGCTGAAAACTGAAGACTCATATTTGGCTTGCATAGTGTCTTTTTAAATGTCGATTTAGCTGCCAATATTTAAAAATCACATTTCACATAAAAGATGCAGC
The DNA here is from genome assembly GCF_036562045.2 of Rhinolophus sinicus. Classification (NCBI taxonomy): domain Eukaryota; kingdom Metazoa; phylum Chordata; class Mammalia; order Chiroptera; family Rhinolophidae; genus Rhinolophus; species Rhinolophus sinicus. Next base: position 34,614,315 of record NC_133765.1, read on the forward strand.
TTTTCTTGATAGAGTGGAAGGTATGGCGATGCCAGGGTTGCATTCCATGGGGCTTTAACTTGGCTGATTCTGCTCTCTAGTTTACGATGGGGCATGTGCCCTCCAGTGCACAACAGACCACAGTCCCCCTCCCTGTTTTATCCCAGACATGGAGACTATATCAGTCTTGGTTCATTTATGTTAATACCGCCTGGTTCTTACAGGCATAAGATCTACCCTCAGCAAGCAAAGACTTGGATATGGCAATCCTTCGCCGTTTCCTAGCAATCCTGGACTATTTCTCTACTTTGGTCTCTGCATGGATTCAAGATACACCACACAAAGAAAAACTTGACTAATTAGGTATATGGGCTAAAGGAAAAAGGTCCGTCAAGTTAAGTGTTAAACTTGCGTGCTTAGGACTATGATGAAACTATTGATAAGTATTGGTAAACATGTGTAAAAAATATTTTAATTTAGTCATGCTTTTCCCTCCCACAGACCTCATTAAATCCAAAGATACAAGCGTGCAGCTTAAGTGATGGGTTTATTGTTGTCGCAGACCAATCAGTGATACTGCTTGACAGTATTTGTAGATCGCTTCAGTTGCACCTTATATTTGGTAAGTCGAACATACTGTAAAGCAATAAAATAAATTGAAAGTCAAGTATGTCTTGCTACCAATTTCTGCTGTATTGCCTTTTCTTTACTCCATTATTTCTAAGACTCAAAATTGGGCTAATTTCAAGAAATTAATCTCAAGTGACTTTTTTTGTGCTGAGTACTAGACGCAAAGGATATTGGGATGAGCCCTTCCCTCAATAAGTTTAAGGGGAAACATGTAAAGCAACAATTTACTTTACTTACATGGCTTTTGTATTAGAATATGTAGGAAACAGTTGAGCCCAGTTGTGTTCAAGTACCTGAATCTTGTATGTAATTCAGTATCATCAAAAGATATTTGAATACTTTTTAAACGTATGGCATTATCTTCATTGAGTCAAAGAGCTGTAAGTATATGCAAATATGGGCTTAAGAGTAAATTAAGGGACAAGTCAGTGATTATGCTGGAAAATAGGTGCAAATACTGGGAAAGCTTTTACTGAAATTTTGAGAGAAAGATGGTTGTTGAATTGTTCATGTAAGAACTTAGACAACTGAAAAGGAATCAGAAGGTATGCGTGTGAGAACGCAATCTCAATCACAGTATGGGGCAAGATACTCACATTTTATGGAATCTTAGCATCTCTGCCCTGATCAGTTTCATCAATGAAATAGAGGGCTGTGTTAACATATGGTCCATTTGTATAAAGACATTGCTGCTGAATAGTTTTAGTTCATAAGCCATTTACATGCTACTGCCTTTAGCTCTTACTCTTCCCCTCGCCGCCTCCGTTTCACTCCCTTAGGCCTTCTTGCTGCTGCATGAATAATAACTTCCTAACCTCCTTCGAGTCTTTGTTCATATCTCACCTCATCAAAGAGAGCTGTCCTGAGCATTCTAATTAATCCTGCAGTGTGCAGGGCTCTTCTGAGCTTTGTTTTCCTGCTCTACTTTTTTTGTTTTCCAGAGAATGTATCACCTTCTTGTATGTCATACAGTGTGTTTAGTGTGCTAATTATTTATCATCTGTTATTACCTTAAAATTTAAAAAATCCATGAAGGTGGGACTCATATTCTCAGATATGTGCAAAAGGCCTAGAATAATGCTTAGCACATAAGTGCTCAGTATATATTTATTGACTGATTAAGAGTCATTAGCATTCTTTTTTACTTTAATCACCCCTTTTTTGAAGTATGAATTTGGTGTAAAAGTTATTGCAGTTTTTGCAATTTTTAATTTTTTAAACTGCAATTACTTTTGCACCAACCTAATATTTTAAAGATGCTTGGACACTTGCATTTTAATAAAAATATTTTGTACTGAAAAGAAGCATTTTCGAAGGAAGCTTGTAACTTTGATTTGACATTTTCAGATACTGAAGTGGATGTAGTTGGCCTATGTCAAGAAGGAAAGTTTCTTTTTGTTGGGGAGAGGAGTGGCAACTTACATTTTATTCATGTAACTTCAAAGCAAACGTTGCTCACTACGGTAAGACCCTGTTATGTTTTTCATTTTCATTACCTAAGTTCTAAATTATACCTTGGACAACTAAAACTCAAGCAAACCATGACTTAATTTGTGTTTTAAATAAGAATTAAATTTGCATTAAATTTAAGTCACATCTTAGAAACATAGGAATTAAGTGCAAAATTGTAAAACTAAGCTTTAAAGATATTCTTTCTTAGTACGCTTGTCCAAAATAGTTTTCCATTTTAAAACTAAAATGTTTGGAATGTAGGTAGGATTATTTCTAATGATAACTGATAGCTCTGTGATTTAAAGAATATAATAATCCTTGATTATATTTTTCTGCATTTCATCTTGTCATTTGAAATTGATTTGCAATTAGGCTTTTGTTCAGAAAGCTAATGATGAAAATGAGTGTACTTACCGAACTCTTGTTATTGAGAAAGATGGTTCAAGTGAAGGTACGTAAGTTTTTTAAATTCTTTTATATCTTCTGATTAATAGCCAATCGAAAAATCAGATTTATAGTTAATAAATTATATAAATTCATTATTATGCTACCTACACAGTGTTAAATTTTCTAATGATGCAATTAATTTTATTGTAAGAAACAAGTTTTTATTTTAGCTCTTGTCAGCAGTTTAAATATACTTTTCCTAAATATAATATTCTAAACTCATTTTTACAGTTTTAAGAGTTCTATAGATTACCAAGGAGACATAATAAAATGTATTTTGTGAGTTCCAGCATATTTATAGTTTCATTTCAACAGATGTTAACTGGACCTTAATTTATTTTGATATATCTGAGAGGTTTTTTTCCCTGGCAAGTGAGGTTTGGTTTATAAAAGTTTCAAAGAAGTTAACATTGTTTTTGCAAATAACTTACCAATTCTTTGTAAATAAGCTTTGTCTGTATAATTACTATATTATTTGATGATTAGAATTTAAATGAGCAAATTGACATTTTCAAGCTAGGTCTAAATACTGGCTAAAATTTTGTATTCACGTGCTTTTTAGAGAAAACTGGTTTGATTTTATTTTAATAGGCACCTATTATATGCTGCTTCTTACAAACAATGGATTTTTTTGTATTACCAACCTTCAGCTTGTAAAAATTCAACAAGGTAAGTACTATATTATTTTCTTATTGATTTACGGCAATATTTCTTACTAATTTTCCAGGTAAATTTTTCAATATTCTCTTTAAGAACATTATTTTAGTTTAATTCCATTCTATGATACTGGGTACACTTTTACGTATTTGTAGCATGCTTGTTCTCTACTGTTAGGGCTGCAATATAGCCTTCAAGGAGTTTACTGCTTAGTTGGAGAGATAAGACATTTACTAGCATAGTGGTAAATGCTTCTTGATGGAATGAATGAACCCAGAAACAGAAATGACTGTATAAGTGTTAACAGTGGTGTTAACGTATTAACTTAGTATGTGCTAAGTGAGTGGTGTGGACCATACGTTCCTCTGAGCAGGGAGAGATTGAGCAATTGGTTTGGGGCATGTATTCAACAAATATTTTTAAAAATCTACAGTATGCCAAGAACATGCAAGATCTGGGGGATATGCCAAAATGTAAGATACATAGCTCTCCATAGTTTAATGAGGGAGCTAGACAAGTGAAATAGCTCTTCCAAAATGAGTGTGAAGTGATGACTTTCCAGGTAGGACTTCAGAGCTTGTTTAGGAAAGTTGGAACCTATTTTAATAGGAGACCCTCTTAGGAGGAGGAAACGTGGTAAGGGAAGATATGTAGGGACTTAAGGCAGCCTGGCAGGTGCCCTGAGAATGACACGTCACAGTTTATATTATTGGTCAAGGGCAAAACTGGAAAGTTACCACTGCTGTATTAATTTCTGACCAGTGTTCTTATATACAATCACTAGATCGTATATAATTTCACCTTGACACAAAAGGGGCAACTTGTATGTGTTTTATAGGTTAGTACTATAAATTTAGCCTTCTTTCTCTTTTTCATGCAGCAATTGAAATTGCAGACTTTAATAAAGCAAAAAAGGTAAGAAGACAACACCAACCACATTTTCTTCTTGAAACTTAGATTTAATGGGTAAGTTTAGGAGAGTGTTTCTGGATATAATTGTCTACTGGTTGACCTTTTGGGAATTAGCGTTATATAACATTTTAATAACATTTTCATTTAAAAATACATCTATACCTGATTGATTTAAACTGATTTTTATCAATCTTTCCAAGGAATTTGGACTGTGGAGCATATATATAACATTTTTTCTTTTTTGATTTTGCAGTTACAAGGACAAATCAAGTCCACTTTTATTTCTACTGAAAATTATCATACTCTTGGTTGTCTCAATCTTGTGGCTGGAGATTTAGCAAGCAAAGTCCCTATGATAATTGGGGTAATAATTCTTTTCATAAAACTTGATTTTGTTATTTCTGAAATGTTTCTTCATTAAAACTATAGTCTTGGTTAAATTATAAATTAATTTATAATGTGTAGCAGAAATGAGAATTATAAAATTCAAGTTCATAAAATTAACTCAATAAGTAAACCTGTTTCTATGTTGAAAAATATTGCATCTTTATTTTCACTAATCTCTACCTGAAATTTAGCATTTCTTTCAATTATGAGTTAGACAAACATACAACATAACACATCTAATATATTCGAGTAGGCAAAAATTCAATAGAGTTATAGCATTTGCAGCATTTTTACTTGCCAAATTTATATTATATGTTAAGTTAAAGTTTATCCCGTCTTTAGAGTTGAGTCGCCTGAATATGCCTACTCTTTGTGAAATATTCATGTTATAACAATGAATAGCAACAGTTCACTGTTTTTTCCATTCTGTTCTGTTGAAAACAAGCGAAGAGAGGAACTGGAAGATGAAAGCTTGAATATATAAATATGTTTTGTTTTGTTTTAAGAAGGGCGCAGCTCACAGTGGCCAATGCAGGGATCAAACCGACAACCTTGGTGTTATTAGCACCACGCTCTAACCAACTGAGCTAACAGGCCACCCCTTATAAATATGTATTTTGATATTAGTAATGTGTACAACTTAGGTGTTTCTACTTTGTGGAAAATTCAGATCTAAGAACCAAATTTGCAATTGATGTACTGTTTTCACTTCTATAGGGAACTGGTAATTGTGCATTCTCAAAATGGGAACCAGATCCTTTCAAGAAAGAAATGACAGTTAAGAATGTGATTGATGCAGAGATTATTAAAGGTAAAATAAGTTAATGAAACTACTTTTGGTGATTATTAGTGAGTTCTAATTGTCATGTCAACGTACCAAGTCTGGTGTATGGGCCATTTCACCATACCACTTTTTGAAGCAGGCCAGATTAGTTTGATTATTTTCCACATACATGACTGGTTTTGACATGTTGTAGTTGTTATTCTTCATTTTGGGACGTTTTACATTTTAGTGGTCATCTGAAAACTAGAAACGAATAAACAAGAATGGGAACTTTTTGTTTAAATGTAGCTCTGCCTTAAAAAAAAAATGTAGCTCTGCCTTTCCATAAATGTGAATTTACTATTTAAATATGGCTATATGTGCCAGAAATATAATCCTTATACATCTTGCTTTCTCTCTTGTAGGAGCACAGAAGTTCCAGCTGATAGACAACCTACTTTTTGTTCTTGACACTGATGTATGTTTTTGACATTTCTCCTTTCACTGGTATTATGTTTATCAACAAAAATGTTGCCAAACTTACAAAGACATGCACTGTTAGCCAGGGTGGATGAATTACCATCTTGTGTACTGTGATTTCAGTGTACACATCAAAAGATAGATTCTGAAATGTAAATTTGTAGTCATTAAGAAGATGTATCAATAAAATGTCTCTTTTGCAGAATGTGCTGAGCTTATGGGATATTTACACTCTGACTCCCATATGGAACTGGCCCTCTCTTCACGTGGAAGAATTTCTTCTTACCACAGAAGCAGATTCGCCTTCTTCAGTCACGTGGTACGCTAATAGTGATCTCCCTTCTGTTAGAACCAGGTTCTTGCCTGGTTCTGTTCTGATCATTCATTATATATTGCGTTCTAAATAAGACTGTGAACAGACTGACAGAGTAAAGACCATTTCATTGTTGGCCATGTTTATTGAGAACAAATAGGCAATACGAACCTCTAAGTGATTGTGTTAAAAAGAGTGCCAGTCTAAAACAAATAAGCAAAGGTCATGTCTTGCTTGATTTATGCATCCATAATAAAAATCTTCCCCCCCATCCCAATAAAAAGAAAAGAGTGTCAGTCTGGACCATAATTGTGCAGAAATCAAGTTCAATGTCGTCTGTGTGTATCAATTTTAACTTTTATACAAGAATATCACTTTGACTTAGCTTATATCTAGCAATTGGCAAAGCTTATTTGATTCACTTAAACCTTTTTTTCTCTTTTAGGCAAGGGATTACAAATCTCAAATTAGTAGCTCTGACAACTACTACTAATAAGAAGGTATTGGAAAATTTGTTTCACGTTTGTCCATGTTATATGTTAGAAATAACATAAATACAAAAATAGTTGTTAAGTAATGCTCACAACATATTATTTCTTAGTTCACAAGACACTTGACAGATCAGAAATAACTCAGCAGAGGTTTATTTTTTTTCCACATTTGAAAAATAAGGATATAAATCTTGGTGCTACATTTTAATCAGAGCATTTCAGGAGTAAAAATATCCACAAGAAAGTGTTTATTAATATGATTCTTAATGTAGTTCTGACACTGGGGAATTACATTCACCTTAAATACAAATTGTAGAATGGACTTCAAATCTGTGGATTTTCATTCAACAGATTTTGAACGTGAGAGAACATAATTTTATGTGTAACATTTAAGTAATACATTAACAGATTTATGAAATTATTTTTGGAGATAGCTTTGTACCAAGGGTTTTAATCTATGCCCTTGATTGTGAAGTATTGACTTGTGCTCAGAGGTTTATATTTACCTAAATTAATTGCTCTACTATTTTTTTTTTTCCCAGATGAAAAGCCTCGTGGTCTATTCATTACCTATGATGGAAATACTATATTCTTTGGAAGTATCTAGTGTTTCTTCGCTGGTCCAAACAGGAATTAGCACAGTAAGTTCATATATATTTTGAACTACTTTATAATAAATAAATTAAGAATAACTAAGCTAAGTATCAGTGGAACTTAGAATACTTGGGTAGATCACAAGACTTATAACTATATTATTGTTATCAAAAGTCCTCAAATACACTTGCCCAAGATCGGTCTTCATTTTAAAAAGAGAAAAGAAAATTAATTAAATAAAACATCAGTCAACTGGATATTCAATTTTCTTATGTCTCTGTAGGAAATATAGATGATAATTAATTGGGGGGATATTGCTTTTATTTATTTACTTTTTAACTGATCTTTAAAAAAAATTTTTTTTACTACTTTTGTTTCATCTCATTTTACATACTATATTTTTCCAAACCATTTGGAAATTACTTGCCAACATCATGACCTGTACCCCTAAATACTTCGGCAGGTGTCTCCTAAAACTAGGGGCGTTACTCCATAACACAGGTATCACGCTCACAAAATTTAACATTAATACAATGCTATTATGAAAAATACCATCCAAATTCACATTTTACCAATTGTGCCAATTACTTTAAAGCTTTTTTTTACTTTTGACCCAAGATCCAATCCAGCATCATGTATTGAGTTTCATTGTCCTGGTCACGTGATAGTCTTACTTATACCTAGAACAGTTCCCTAATCTTTTTGGTCTTCTAAGACATTGACATTTTTTGGGTCCTAATCTGTTGTGTTATAGAGTGTCTCTCTATCTGGATTTGTTTGTTCCATCATGATTAGGTTTATGCTAAGCTCTTCTGGCAAGGGTACCAGCGTACATAATACTGTGTCCTAATTGCATCATGTGAAGGGACTCATATCTGTTTGCCCTATTGTGGGTGATGTTACATTTGATGACGTGGTTAAGGCAGCTCCACCAGATTTCTCCATTGTAAAGGTACATTTTCCCTTTTGTAGTTAGTAAGTCATTTCTGTGGTGTTATTTTGAGACTGGGAATAGCCTTTTCCCCAACACCTTTTCCCAATGATTTAGAATTCCATTGATAGATAATTTCTGCCTAAACCAGTTGTTATTTTAAAAGGAAGTAATTCTATTTCAATTTAAAACATGTTTTTATTATTGTTATAGGATACCATATACCTTCTGGAGGGAATTTGCAAAAATGATCCAAAGTAGGTCATGTTCTGTTTTATCAGATAGGTTGTTAAATAAAAGCTGAGTTAAAATTTCCTATTAATATTAAATGACAAACGAACTTAGAGTGAAAACATTTTTTTCAGACTATCTGAAGACTCAGTCTCTGTTTTAGTACTCAGGTGTCTTACAGAAGCTTTGCCAGAAAATAGGTAACTTCTCATTTTCTTTTAAGCCTCATTCCTTACTGCAAAGCTTAAATTTCCTGATTCATAAAAATCTTACCGAAATTTCCACTTAACAGATTGAGTCGGTTACTTCACAAACACAGATTTGCTGAAGCTGAGAGCTTTGCTATTCAGTTTGGACTAGATGTTGAGGTAATCATTCCAATTTATTTGTTTATTGAACAAGCATTTCTTTGTGCACAAGATGTTGGGGAGACAGTATTTTTGCTTCAAGTTGCTTGATGTGGTGTGTTCATATTCCAGCTTGTCTACAAGGTAAAATCAAACGATATATTGGAGAAACTAGCTTTGAGTTCTGTGGACACCAGTGAGCAGACCAAATGGCAAAAACTTGTAGACGAAGCTAAGGAAAATCTACATAAAATCCAGGTGTGTTTTCGCTGCCATGTGCTAGAGTGTTTGGACTGATGGGTTGGTTGGTCAACATTAGGTCGCCTTACTATTGTCTGGCATTTGTGAAACAGGATGATGAATTTGTGGTGAATTACTGCTTGGAGGCTCAGTGGATAACTTATGAAACAACCCAGGAAATGCTAAATTATGCCAAAACCAGGGTAAGTTTTTATAACATTTGTACATGTTAGTTTGTCTTATGCAAAACAAATCATTTCAAAAAAATGAATTCTTTTCCCATCATAGGCCTTTTGAAAAGGGCATTTTTGCTGTAGGTTGTTCCCCTCAGTGGCCTTTGAATACCTTTGCTAGTTATAGTCCTTAAAATTAAGGTATAACAGATGGGCAAAGTATTGTGAGCTTTTTTTCATAAAATTCATTATTTTTTAAGATATGTCATTTCTTCATTGTTCACTATTTATCTCAGAGTTCAATTCAATTTCAGTTTTAAAGATAATTTTTTTCTTTAATTCACCAAAGATCCATCCTTCATGAAAAACCTAACATAGCAGATATTTTTATTGTTTTTCATAGCTTTTGAAGAAAGGAGATAAAATTGTTCCTGTCTATTCCTATGGCTTAAAAGAGGTAATTACATTAGATTTATTGGTTAATTTGGGGGTGAATGTACCTTTACAGTACAGTCAGGCACCACTTAATGATGGATCTGTTCTGAGAAATGTGTCGTGAGGTGATTTCATCATTGTGGGAACGTCGTAGAGCGCACGTACGTAAACTTGGGTGATCTAGCCCACTACACACCTAGGCTATATGACATAGCCTATAGCTCCTAGGCCACAAACCTGTACAGCATGTTACTGAACTGAATACTGCAGGCAACTGGAACACAGTGATAAGTCTGTGTATCTAAACATAGAAAAGTTACCGTAAAATACTGTATAAAAGAAAAAATGGTCCACCTGTATGGGCACTTACCATGAATGGAGCTTGCAGGACTGGAAATTGCTCTGAGTAGACTTTGTAAACACTGTACACGTAGGCTACACTAAATTTAGAAAACGACACAAGATTAAATCAAGCTCAAGAGAAAAATGATGCAATCAAATGATGCCATAAACACGAGATGGGTGAGGCTGCTGCTGGCGTAGCGTGGCATCACACTGTTTCCCAGTAGATTTTATAAGTAGAAAAAGAACACTCTAAAATAACAATAAATAGTATAGTAACTACATACACTGGTAACATAGTCATTTATTATTATTACCAAGTATTATGTACTGTACCCAACTGTATGTGCTGTGTTTCTATATGACTGGCAGTACAGAATATTCCTTTTCAGCATCACCACAACCACATGAGTAATGCATTGTGTTATGAAGTTATAACAGCTACGGTGTCACTAGGCTATAGTCAGCTCCACTATAATTTTTTTTTTTTTTAATTTTAATAATATATTTCATTTAGCATGATATAGCTAGATGATACAGTTTCAATATGTAATCAATATATACATTATTAATGAAATATTTCATTTAAAATTTATTGAGGTGACAATAGTTAGTAAAATTACATAGGTTTCAAGTGTACAATTCTGTAGTATATCATCTATGTATCACATTGTGTGTTCAGCACCCAGAGTCAGTTCTCCTTCCATCACAATATATTTGACCTGGTTTACCCTCATCTACTACCCTCCTTCCATTATAATCTTATGGGACCACCAACATGTATGTGATCTGTCACTGACTGAGACAGGGTTATGTGGTGCATTCTGTACTTTTCAATTAAAGATAGGCCGGTAGTTTTTTTCAAGAACAAGTTATTTCCTTATCTGCAAAATGGGAATAAAAATACTTACTGGGTTATTTTGAGGTCAAATGAAATAATTTAGATAAACCATTTGCCTAGTGCCTGGTACCTGCTAAGCATGCAAATAAATGTAAACTGTGATGATGATTATGATGGTACCAGAAATGCATGTTTGTGTGTGTGTGTGTGTACACATGCATATATATTTTTTAACTCTCAGTAAATTTTTGGTATAATCTAGCTAGGTTTTACCATAAGGGCACGTATGAATCAGTGGGAAAACTAATTGATTTTGAAGGGCACCCACAATTAATATGCAATGGCTTCCTCTCTTTTGCAGTTTTATTGCATTGATTGTGACTGGAAATGTTGACCATTATCCCACGATTTTTTGTTTAGTGTTAAATAAGGGCAGTCATATTTATGGGAATTGACCTATAATATGGAATAAAATGAGAACATGTACAAGACTTCTTAAGTAGAATGCTTAATTTTTGGTGTTTTTAATTTTAATGTTATTGCACACAATATTCAGATTGTCAAGTTATTTCTGTTTAGGTACTAAGGGCACATGCCAAGTTGACTACTTTTTATGGAGCATTTGGACCAGAAAAATTCAGGTGTGTATATTGTTCATTTTTAATTTTCAGATTGTGAATTAGACTTAAGTTTGGAATGTCATAAAAGATACAGTATTGCTTTGGATTAATTTGTGTCTCTGAGGGTTTGAATGATGGTAAATGTTATCTTTTCTGCTAAGCTTTAGGCACTTCATACACCATTAATGGGAACTGAGACATTTGAAAGGCAAATTTAAATGCGTATACCTTTTGCCGTAGCAATTTCACTTCTGGAAATTGATTTTATTAGCGATACTAATATGTGCGCCAAGAATATCATTGTTTACAAATATGAGATATAATTACCTTAAAGATAAGACAAGTGTACTTATGAAGAGAAATTAGCAATGAAGGGAAGCTTTATTTTTTTCCTTGTCGCTAATCATTCCAATACTGTCATTATATGATCCACATTTTTCACTGCCGATTGAAATGTTACCTAATTATATGCCAAAAATTTCAGGTGTATTTAAGTCTCCCTTTGGACTTTAATTGTATACAGTTGATCTCATCTCCCTGTTCATTCACCAGTATCAAATAGTTTTAACTAATGCAGTGTTAAAAATGTTTTATTATTTGGTAGACTAGTCCTACAATATATACTTCTCTTATTTTTCAGAACTTGGGGAGCTATTGTCTGATGTTTGTTTTTGCTGTATGGTATTTGGAATCAGAATCAGCTAATCCAATTTAAACCTTATTCTTACTGGGATTTTTTTTTTTAATTGGCAATGTGTTGAACCTAAGATCAATTTGGGGAGAACCAGCATCTTTACAATGTTGAATCTTCCTATTTTAGGACAGTATGTGTCTTCCTGCTCATTCTATCCTGTTTTTTAGGTTTGTGAGTGGTATCTATTCAGTTGTCTTTATATAGATTTTGTGCATTTAAAATAATTTTTTTATCTTATTTGATCTTTTTCCCCTACTATTATAAATGGGATTTTTCTCCCTCATATTTTCAAAAGGATATACAGGGGTATTTTTTTTAATTACTTTTAAGCCAGCTACCTTATTGAATTCCTTCATTATTCATAATAATATTTCAGTTGATCTTATTTTTCCAAGTATATAATTACATATTTGAAGAATGATAATTTTGCCTCATTGTTTTTTCCTTGCCTAGTTTCACTAATACTTGTAGAACGTTAAGTAATGGTGGGAATAGGCATCCTTTTCTTGTTTTTGACATTTATGGAAATGCTTATTTTGCTTTATCATTTAAGCATGACATGGGCTTTTACTGTTTTTGTTTGTCTTTTTATCATTTTAAAGAAGTCGTCATCATCTATTTCTGAGCTTTAATCAGGGCCTAGTAGTCATTGCAGCATTGTTGGTTATAGCAAAAAAATGGGAAATAACCTAAATGTTCAACTATAGGGGACTAGTTAAATATATTATAGTAAACCCATAGAATAATATGTAGTCCTCAAAAAGAATAACATTTATATGTGCTGATTTGGTACAAGCACCAAGATAAGACAAAATGATTTTTTTTAAGTACCGATAGTATATATAGAAAACTCTCATTCATTTAAAAATTTAAAAATCTTGCTTATACATGTAGTGATTATCTCAGGAAAGACCTACAAGAAGAGACATGACTTCCAGGTAAGACACAAGAACTCTATAGGTCTGGGATAAGAAGGAAACTTACTTTTCACTGAGTAATCTCTGGAACTTTTTTATTTAACTTTTTGAGAAGAAAAAAAAAAGCTAGCTAAAATGCATAATGACGTCCACTTGTAATGAATGACCTTAGTATATTTTTTTAAACTACTGACTTTTTTCCTCTCTGACTTTGCAGTGGTAGTTCTTGGATTGAATTTCTGAATAACGAAGATGACCTTAAGGATATTTTTTTGCAGCTAAGAGAAGGAAATCTTGTTTGTGCGCAATACCTTTGGCTGAGACATCGGGTAATACGTTCTGCGCGTGTTTCTTAATGGCTTCAAAGCTCCTGAGATAGGTGCATGAATCAGTGTTGGAAACTAACGAGGGCAAGTGTGACTGGGTAATGGGATGTTTTCACATTGTTTGATAAAATATTACCTGTCCCAGAGAAAACTGCCCTCTGATGATATTAACTCAGATGAAATACTATAAAGATACAATGGGAACTTTATCATCATTCAGAGTCTAGTTAGCTGCTAAACTGAGCTCAAAGGCAACATTTTATTAAGTGATTTATTGATGGGCTTTTTATGTAGTATTGGTGGAGAAGGTATTCCTATTGCAGCTCAGACTGTGGCAAAGGAAAAATTGCTACTCTGAACCCCCTTAATGTTGGCGTATAATGTTTAGTCCAAAAAAATAGTTATCTTAATGTGATGTCTTTAACGTTCACATTCCAGTTAAGTTTTCCTTGATGGCCATCTTTGCCTGTTTCTCTGCCACCTAATTGGTTATTTGAAACGTGTTGTCGTGAGATGCATGGAACCTGTGACTCCCCGCTGAAATTATTTGTAGAGAGTAAATCACCCTTAACACTCATTATTAAAATAGTAAAGTAATTTTTGAAATGACTTCCTAGTAGGTCTTTTTCCTTGTTGGGAGGTTGTCAGTTTAAATTTGGCAGCTAAATCTTGATATCTCACTCTGTATAATTTAGGCCAACTTCGAAAGCCGATTTGATGTGAAAATGCTTGAGAACTTGCTCAACTCAATTTCTACACCAGTCTCTTTGCAAAAGCTCTGTCCGTGGCTTAAAAATGATGTGATCCCGTTTGTGAGAAGGACTGTACCTGAAGGACAGGTAAGTTGTCTTTAGTAATATTTCCACTCTTGATGATTCAGTTTTATTTTTTACATTATATCATTGAAGATTAAGTCACACTAACACCAGTTATTTCGTTTTAGTGTCTCTTTTGAAAGATTATCATAGATGGTTTAAAGTATTTAAGGGACTGACTGAGTATTTTATTTTTACGTGTTATATCTGTTTCAGAAAATTCTTGCAAAATGGTTGGAGCAAGCAGCTAGGAACCTTGAATTAACTGATAAGGTAATACCAGTATAATTAGCACTGAAAAGACATTTAAGACTCTTCCAATGGCATAAAACATTATTTTTAATGGTCTCTAATATTTTTAAAGGCAAACTGGCCAGAAAATGGACTTCAACTGGCAGAGGTCTTTTTTACAGCAGGAAAACCAGATGAGTTGGGATTGGTGTCCTATTGGCATTGGATTTCTTTGGTATGATATGGAAAACGAACTTTTAGTAATAAAACACTCAATTTATGTTAAAGAGTTTGTCTGCATGTACTAGAAATATATCCACTTCTTAAATTTTTTGTTTTTATTCTGTTGTTTTCTTTTACTGTGTACTTTTGAAATCCACAAAAAGGAAAACTTCCTTTTTTTCTTCCTGATATTTCTGTTACAACTTCAACCTATTTTAATGCATTCTTTTTCTCATTGAACCAACCAAAAGGGCAAAAGTATATATATATATATATATATATACTCTTAAGTAGTATAATTGGGATTTTCTGCATTGGCAGCATTTCACAGTACTTTGAAAGAACACAACTCAGTAATCCATTAGGACTAGTTTACAAAAGCTGTGTCAATCAGGTTTACTTATTAATTTAACCTGGTAAATCACTCCTAGTTTTGATTGCATTTTTTAGACATTCCAGTACCCATTAAGTACCAAGGAATATTTTAAAAGATCACATTGAAAACAACCTGGGACTTTCTGACTGTCTGAAAAGAATAGCAGTGCTAGAAAGGGAACTAAGATCAGGGATGTTGATATAATATTTGATGTTGATTTGAGGTTAATGAGCTGAATTTATTATTTGTCTTCTAAATTCCTTAAGTTCATGTCTTTTTTTCCCTCCAGTTTTCTAAAAACCAGAAAGCATTTATTATATTGAAAAATAGTACATTCTTGTATTTTAAAAAAGTTCGCTGGGGTGCCATCATTTAGTTTATAAACTGACATGAGACATCTAAGTATAATCTCAACTCTGAAGTATTAGGTACTTAAGTAACAGAGATATGACCTAATGAAAGGTCTTAATGTACATTATGAAATTGCATTTATTCGTTACATTTCTGGAACCCCCCCCCCAAAAAAAAAATAAATTTCCTTCTACTTTCTGATATAGCAGATTCTTATTAATTATACTTACTGATTATATCTTGTTAAAAATAAAATGGGAATTTTTAATATGTTTCAAGCAGTATATTGATGTTTATAAACCCTATAGATTATAATATATAATCTGTAATGATCATTACAATGTATTTTTCCTTAGAAGAGCTTTTCTTCTTGCTATAAAATACTGTTAGGTAGGTGCAAAAGTAACTGTGGTTTTTGCAATTATTTTTAACCTTCTAAACCACAATTACTTCTGCACCAGCCTAATACTTTGTCTTTTCCCTGTTAATTGCATTTTTTCAATGTTGAAAATTCTGTTCCTTATATGGACGTTCAGAAAATGTTACAGCTTTATATGTGGTACAGTTAAAACAATGAGGGCCATCTGGATGATGTTTGTGTACCTAAGTATATTGGGGTTCTAAAAAAATATTTCATTAATAGTAATAGCTTTTCTATATTTTTCCTAAGAAAGTTTTTTTCAGATTTCTGTCATACTTTAATCTGTTAATTTGCGCTAGTTAATTTTAGTTAAAATCCTACAAAATGTAAAGGCAGAAGTTGCAGGTTTCCTTTTATGTTCATAATCATGATCATTTCTATTTTGTCTGAAATCATTCTGACTCTTCGTATATTTCCCTCACACTTTTATTTAATGTTCTTAACAACTTTAATATTCTTGTTTCAGAAGGATTATGAAAACACGGAGGAAGTATGTCAGTTAAGGACTTTGGTAAATAACTTGCGAGAGTTGATCACATTGCATAGGAAATACAACTGCAAATTGGCCCTCTCTGATTTTGAGAAGGTAAAAGTCTAGATTTGTCAGTATTATTATTATTATTTTTGTCTTAGCCCATCTGACTAGAGTGTGCACGAATGCCATCTTTTGTCGTTTTGGCATCCAGGAGAATACAACCACCATTGTGTTCCGAATGTTTGACAAAGTGTTGGCTCCAGAGCTGATTCCTTCCATCTTAGAGAAGTTCATAAGAGTTTACATGAGGGAACATGACTTGCAAGAGGAGGAACTTCTCCTCCTGTACATAGAGGTAACTTTTTCTTTAGCTCTACTCTTTTTTCTTGGATCTATGCAGTGTGTCATTGAATTAAATGTTGAACTCTTAAAGGAGTGTCATACTTTACCGTCAGGATTTATGCAGCTTATCGTATTGGTTAAAAATATGGGTTAACTCTGCTACTGATTGACTGATAACCTTGAGCAAAACAGGATGATATTAGGATTTTCTCCAAATGGTTGTTATGAAATAGGAGCATGAACTCAATAAACATTAACAATTATTTTTTGTAGACATTAATAAGTTGTGATAATCTTATGAATAGATCCTTCAAGAATGTTTCCTTAAGTTTTCTGTACCATGTAAAACTGAAGGCCAAAGTTTGGGCAGTTTTGCATTTTTGACCATTGTTCAACATTCACTGCAAAGTAGAAGTGTTTTTTACACATTTATAAAAGCTGTTTAATCTATATGTGTGTTTTTACCTTTTTTTTTTTTGGTGAGAGTTTTAAGTTTAAAATATATATATGCTTATCCCTTTTTAGGATTTGTTGAAGAGATGTAGCTCAAAGTCCACATCACTCTTTGAGACAGCGTGGGAAGCAAAAGCCATGGCAGTCATTGGGTGTTTATCTGACACAGATGTAAGTAAATGGTGACAATGCAGATTTTCCTTTTCACCATTGCATCCCTTCTTAAAACTTGTTTCTGATCACAAAAGCAACACGTATTTGTTAAGGAGAGTTTGTGTAGTATGAAAAAGGAATAAAGAGAATTAAAAACCATCCGTAATTCTATTTTGTTTAATTATGAAAATTAAAAGCTAAAGTTTTCTCATTCCCATCCTCAGAAGAACCATCATGGACAATTGGATGCTTATATTTCCAGGCTTTTCTATGGTTCTGTAGACATAGAGACATTTTAAAAATACATTACATTATACCTTTATTTTGACTTCACACTTTTATTAGGCACTGCTATAAAATATGTATAAAATCCTGAAGACTATTATTTTTAAACGCAGAGGCTATAGAAAGTAACAGAGCTATATGAATTAACTTTCAGCAGACAACATAATTTTCTAAATATCAAAATTATTTTTTAGGTGTGAAAATTGGAAGAAATATATGCTTTTGCAGTCAGAGGCTACCATACAGTAGATATAAGACCTCTGCTATAGATTAGGCAGTGTCATTAATGCTCATGAAATGTAACTCCCGAGGCTATTCACTGTCCGTGTGTGTATCTTTGTAGCTCATATTTGATGCTGTGCTTAAGATAATGTATGCAGCGGTGGTTCCCTGGAGTGCAGCTGTGGAGCAGCTGGTGAAACAGCACTTAGAAACGGACCATCCCAAGTAAGATCACAGTCTACCAGACAACTTTTTTGGTGTTGGATCAACCTCATGTGTTGAGTTGGCATTCGTTTATAGTTTTTCTATCCTTTACAGTGACCCTTGGTATTTCATAAACAAGGCGTCCCATGTTAATATTAATACATTTCCTTTTAGAGTAAAATTATTGCAGGAAAGTTACAAACTAATGGAGATGAAAAAACTTTTACGAGGCTATGGAATAAGGGAGGTGAACCTCTTAAACAAGGAAATAATGGTAAGTATACAGTGAAGAGTCCTTTAACCACTTTGTTCCATTTGTAGGGCAACGTGGGAAATTTAATGAGGATTTCATATTCTTAAAGGTTAATAGATCTAGGTTCTCTGCTACTTTCCTTTTGTTAGACAGAATATTAATAGGGTGTTCAGTTGTTTATCAGAATAGTAAGGACCACAAATAGTGAATTAAGAATCTGAAGAAGTATCTGAAATCACCCCATTGTACACCTATATAGTGTTTATATGTCAATTATACCCCAATAAAGCTTGTGGGGAGGGGAATTTGGACAGGACTGTCATAAAATTCAGTATATAAATCATGTTTTAATTTTTCATACAGTTTAGTTTTTTTTTGCTGCCTTCATTTAATGAATACTTTGCCTTATGAATAAATAATTTCTGGGTTCTCTGTGAGATTTCATAACAATGAAATGTATATATTATCTCTATTTCAGAGGGTGGTTAGATACATTCTCAAACAAGATGTCCCATCTTCTTTAGAAGATGCTTTGAAGGTGGCCCAAGCATATATGTTGTCTGATGATGAAATCTACAGTCTAAAGATTATTGAGCTGATAGATAGAGATCAGGTATGAAAGTTTTCTATTGTCCTTTCATATGGTTTCTTTGTTAAAGAAATCCTTAAAAACTCAAAACGATTAAATTATCCAAATAAATTAGCACAAAATAAAGTTATGCCAAGATGTTAGATTGGCCATGTTTTTCATATCTATAGGTTCTTTAAAAGTATTTTGTGAATTGCTAATGGGCTTTCATACTCTTTGGTAGTGAACAAAACTCACATTTGTGTTTTATATATGCTACAGGACCCTTTGATTCCAGAACAGAATATGGGTTTTCTTTTTGTATTCTTAAGTGTCTTTATTTTCATAGAGTTCTATAACCATAGACATATCTAAAAATTACTACGAAGTACAAAGGGTACTATTTTAATTTTTTTGTTTGCTGTCATCGAAAAAAAGAATTATCATATTTTTATCTTACCATAATTGATTTCTCAAAATGGTATCTTTTCATCTTTAAATAGAAAAGAATGAGGTAAGTCGAAACTGTCCTTTGCACGAAAGTACCAGCTGTTTTTTTTCTTCTTAAACACTTTTATAGGGTGAGGACTGTGTTTGTCTGTTGCGGTCTTTGCCTCCTGCTGAAGCTGTGAAGACTGCAGAAAGGGTCATCATATGGGCACGACTGTCATTACAAGAAGAACCAGATAATTCTAAAGAGGTGGGATTTTCACCAGAGAAAATGTTCAGCAATCCAATTTTTATGGATTGTAAGCAATAGGATAAGACTTACAAGTATGAATATCTGCTCTGTTCTCACTGTTAGAATGGCCTACCGTAAAAATTCCCGTGTAAATTTACTACATAGGGAAAAAAAAATGCCTCCTTTGGAGCAGTGGCCTGAGTCCACACTGACTAATCTGGGATCTGCAAATCAGAAGGATTAATTGAATTCATTGTACATAAAGCGTTTTCCATAATGCCTTGCAGTGTAAACAATATTCTGCATTGTGGTCATTACTATCAGATAATAATGTCAGCCACAGAACCAATGCAAATCTAAATAGACTTAGAATGTTGAAACTTAGAAACAGTTTTAAGGGAGCCAGTTCACCTCTTTATAGAGATTAGAAACCATATACCTGATTTATCCAGGATAGTTGAGTTTTTCAAACCTTCAGAGTTAGATACCTCCCAACCTGTCTCAGCAGTCCATTTCGGTGATTTTTTACCTTTAGGGAAATTAGTTTTTTAACATCTAATATTGATTATGGTCTTACTATGCAGTGGGCATTAGGTTAAACACTTCAAATGAATTGTCTGCTTCCTCTTAGTTATGAAGTAGGTCCTTATTGATTAAATTCAGAAACTGAAATTTTAAGGTAAATGAGTTTCCCAAGGTTATTAGAAACTGGCAGAGCCTCAGCTCAAACTCTGACACCAAAGTCTGTGTTCTTAGCCACCAACCTGCACTGTATCCCACAGAAAATGTCTTTTTGTGTGGACCTGGCCCTTACATCCAGCATGGCCTTTAATTAAGCTTTTCCTTGTTTGGTTTTTCTTCTTTGTTAAAAAAAAAAAAGTCTTGAAGATAAGGATTGACTTCAGTTCTGTAGGCTAATTAAGTTATATTCTTTTGAACTTTTCCAGAGAGTTTTTCCAAATAATAAGTAAGAACTATTAAAAAAAAAGAAAAAAACACCCCAAAGTGTCTAT
Source organism: Rhinolophus sinicus (assembly GCF_036562045.2). NCBI lineage: Eukaryota > Metazoa > Chordata > Mammalia > Chiroptera > Rhinolophidae > Rhinolophus > Rhinolophus sinicus. The sequence continues at coordinate 34,634,583 of NC_133765.1, forward strand.
AGCTGAAAGGTGTATAGTCTATGGTATTTCTAAATCATATTTCCATGAGTCTACGGGTGTTTTTCATGTTTAGATTATATGTGATTCAATATCATTCATTTCTTAGCCACCCAACTCCCTCTAACACAGACCTCTCAATTTTTCAGTTCTTTTTATTGTTTTTTTTTCTGATCCCATAGTTTTTATGTATTTGTGTGTGTGCTACTGGAGTGGTGAATAAAGGAAATAGATTTCATTTTGCATATTTCTTTTTAGGACAAGGCCTGGAGAATGTCTGTAGTGAAGACGGCAGTAGACATTCTTAAAATGCTATGCAACATTCAGAAAGGTAGTTTCTACCTCTGTTCCCTCATCTTGGTTTTGTTCTAAAGTTTATCCTTTTCAGAAGGGAACATCAGCTTTCATCCTTACCCACAGTTCTGGTTCTGATTGTCTTTGTTAATCCTACCCATTTTTCTTCATGAAAAGTCTTCCTTGCCTTATTCTTTTAATTAGTAGCATAAGAATAGAAGCATCTGAAATCAACTTATCCTTTGTTTATATGCTTCAGTAAGCTGTTTAACGCTAGACTAGATTTCTTTGGTGCCTTGCACTTATTATTCATATTTCTCACTTATCATTTGGTTATGATCTGGGGGAAAAACCCATTTAACCTGGAACTGAAGCAAAATAATGAACAAAGTAACTCTCTTGGGCCAAAAAAGAGCTACAGTTTATTTCAGAAAATTTGCCATTTCTCCTATAACTTACAAACTTCTCTTTTCTGCCTTCGGGAAGAATAATTAGATTTTTTTTGTACTTCAATTGTCTTAGATAAGCATCTCAAAAGAACCTTTGAAGACTTGAGATATGAAAACCAAATTCTGGTAATGTGGGAATTTGGATGTCTTTTGTAACTTTTAAAAATTTAATTACAGACAATCAGCAGAAGAAGGATGAATGTGAAGAAATCTTGAAACTATTTAAAGCTGTTGCTAGCTTACAGGTAAAGATGTTAAGTATTATTGTACATGACTACTTGACTAATCAGTGTATTTTGACGTTGGTGATCAGCCCTCCTGAAAGTTTTCTTCACTAGCCTTCAGGGATGTTAGATATACTGACTTTCCTTCTGTCTCTTTTCTAAAACAGTTTTATTGAGATGTAATTCACATACCATATTTTTTATCCACCAAAGTTTATAATTCAATAGTTTTTGAAATGCTGCATTATTTTTTTAATTGTGGCAAAATACATACGACATAAAATTTGCCATTTTTATCATTTTTCAATATAAAATTCAATAGCATTAATTACATTCCAATGTTGTCCAACCATTACCATCACCAGTATCTATTTTCTATCACCTCAAGCGGAAACTGTACACATTAAGCAACAACTAACTCCCCATCCTTCTCTCCCCCCTGGTCACCTCTAACCGACCTTTTGTCTCTATGAATTTGCCTACTCTATATATTTCACATAAGTGGAATCATACAATATTTGTCCTTTTGTACCCGGCTTTTTTTAACTTAGTATATATATATTTTTTTAGTCTTTTATTTATTTTTTAAGTGTGTTTTTCCAGGACCCATCAGCTCCAAATCAAGTAGTTGTTTTAATCTAGTTGTGGAGGGCGCAGCTCACAGTGGCCCATGTGAGGATCGAACCAGCAACCCTGGTGTTACGAGCATTGCGCTCTAAGCAACTGAGCCATCCGCCGCCCCAGTATAATGTTTTTAAGGTTCATCCATGTTGTAGCATGTATAGAACGTCATTCCTTCTTCTGGCAGAATAACATTCCAGCATATTTTGTTTGTTTATCTGTTGATGGACACTTGGAAACAACTTGGGTTGTTTTTGTACTTTTTGGCTATTGTGGGTAATGCTGCAATGAATATGGATGTACAAGTATGAGAGGAATTGCTGAGTCATGGTAATTCTGTGTTAGCTTTTTAAAGGAACTGCTTTTTTTAAATTATATTCTAGTTTATGCTTTTTAAAAAAACATTTTGGTTTAAGGTATCTTTATAGATTATTTAACTCAGATGACCCTGAATGACAGCTGACAATAGCTATCATTTACTCAATGCTTACTATGTGTCAGGCATGGCATGTATTATCTAATTGTCACAATAGCTCAACTCAGAGGGTACTGTTATAGTTCTGCTTTACAGATGAGGAAACTGGGACACCAAGTGTCTCTAAATATTGTGAAAGACGGCGAATAGACACTGATCCAAAAGATTACTGTCTACTACATCATAATATCTTAATTGTTTTATATATAATTTTATTCTAGACAATTTAATTTTTCTTAAAAATTAATTTCTGTTAACCCTGAATTGATTAACTGCCCTAAGACTTGAGATTCAAAATTAATATCATTTTGGTTCAAAGGCTTTCCTGTAAAAGATTTTGTAACTAGAAGGACTTTCAAAGTTAACTGATGAGTTTTATTAAATAGAAAATTGGATAGATTCAAGGATCTCTTTGTGAAAGCTTAAAATTCGTGCTGGCAGATTTATCTCTCAGCTGTTATCTCTCAAAGTATGTAAAGAAGAAATAATTTGCCACAGTTTACTGGACCACTGTTTCTCAAAGTACAGCCCAGGGAATCTTAAGGGTCCGTGAGACCCTTTTGGAGGGCGGGAGTCCGTGAGATTAAAACTATATTGACAGCAATAATTACTTGGTTTGTTTGTCCACAGGCTTCATAACATCAGTACCCTGAAGGCTAATGGAATGTACACTTTTATATACCTTTTGTGTTTTAAAAAATTTGTCAGTTTAATTTCTATTATGGTAAATATCGATGGATGTCCCGTAAACAAAGGTTTTTGGGGGGTCCTCAATAATTAAGAGTGTAATGGGGTGCTACAACCAAACATTTGAGACCTATGTTAGACAATAGATGTCTTTGTGAAAAGCACCTGAGGAGTCAACATAACTTATCCATGTTCTTAAATTTGAAAGTGAGAAATATTTTAAAGCAGTGGTTTTGATCTAGGCAAAGTCACGTGTGTTTATTGTGCTGCTGTTTATTGAACACTTATTGCGCCAGATCTAGTAGGTAGAGAGCCCAGGCAGCTGCTAAACATCCTGCTATGCATGCACAGGGCAGCCCCCATGACAGAGACTCATCTGGCAAGCTTGAGAAACCCTGCCCTAAAGTATAGCACCAAAGCGAAAGGGCTGCCAGCCCTCCCACCTCTCCAAGTCCTCCCCTGGGCTTCCATGGGTTTTTTGTTTTGCTAAATCAGCAGCCCCTCAGGAGTTATTCTAGAAAAGAGCAGAGCTGGCTCCTTCAAGCCACCAGGTGGAATCGCCCAAATCTAACCTCAGATCCCCCCCTCTTTGTGTTCAGGGCTCCCGCACAGTTCTGGCGCACAGTGTCAGTAGTGCTGACACGGAGAAAACCTGGGATAAAGTGATGTTTTTCTAGTTTCCAAACTTGTTTTGTATCATTCCTTTCATATCCTCAACTACGAAGTCTTAAATCCTTAATGCACGTGGGAGTCATCTTTGAGGGAAAGAGAAGAAAGCGAGGTCTGAGACGTAAGATGGTTTTTCACAATCTACGAATTAAACAGTCTTCGGCTTTGTCTTGTTTGCCTTTGCCACAGGAGAACTTTGAAGTCTTTCTTTCATTTGGGGATTATAGCAACGCTTCCCTGTTAGCAGAGCTGCGTGAACAGTACATTAAAGCCCAAGAAGTGGCTCAGGCAAAACACCAACCCAGGAGCGCCGCAGAGCCGGGGGCCACTGAGCACAAGAGCCTGAGCCCCGAGTCCAGGCTGCACAGACAGGCGCTGGCCCTGCACATGTCCCCACTGGAGCTGGAGGCCGAGCTGACCTTGAGGGCCTTAAACGACGGGAACGTGGAAACGGCGCTGAGAAAATGCAGGTGAGTTCCGGCCCTCCGCACCCACCGCTCTGTCTGAAAGGAACATTGGCTTCAGTTCCGATGAGGGTGGGACCGGTGCCGCTTGCATTTGCACTGAAGTGAGTCTTGGTTTCTCTCCCTGAGAGCCTGTTTTAGACTTCAGAGGACAGGTGACCGATACTGCAGAGTTAGGTAACCTACCCCTTGCTCTCCAACGGTGAACGGGATCCCCAAATACGGTGAAAAATGAAGCACGCTGTATACTGTGAAGACATTTTAAATGGTGGTTATATATTAACCCAAGAAAGGCAAATGCGTTTGCTTTCAACAGGAATATTCTAACTTCCCACACTTCCTTTCTTCCAAAGAGACTTGTATAAGTATCACTGCAACGCCGACACTGGGAAATTGCTGTTTCTGACATGTCAGAAGCTTTGTCAGATGTTGGCTAATGACGTTCCAGTGACAACACCTGTGGGACTGAATCTTCCTGCGGTAATACATGATCTAGCCTGCCAAGCTGCCACCATCTGCAGTCCAGGTGACAAGATTTGTAATGTACATAGTCGGATATTCCCTGGTTCATGTCATACTTGTCTCTTTACAATTGGACATTGCAGTGACGAGAGCAGAGGTCGTGTCTCCATTTTACAAAGGGATGCTTATAATCGATTCTCTGTGGGGATGATTGTTTTTAAATATTTCCAAATGCTAACAATGTCGCTTCTGACTGTTGACAATACTCGCTTTTATAGGACTGCGAAATTCCTTACCTCCCCATATCTGATCTCAGTTTCCAGCCAAACTTAAGAAAACAGCTGAACTGTATTATTTAGGGTTATGTGGGAACCTCTCTCTCTAACTTTGTGCTCTTCCTTAGAATTTTGAATGGTAATTATTCAGAGGTTGTTTTCATTATTCTAAACAGGTGAAATATTTGTGTAATGATTTTTCTCCATTTTCTTTCAGATTTTTTACTAGACGCTTTAGAACTATGTAAATATACTTTAACAGCAGTAGAACTGTCCAGACAATGCCAAATGGATGACTGTGGAATTCTAGTAAAAGTAAATTGCTTTTGATTTTCTTTTCTTTAAGCAAAAGCCCTGCCAATCCATTATGCACCACTTTTAAATCACTCTCAACTTTTACAGAAACACTGACTCTATCTTGTAGTTTCTTGTTCTAGACTAGTGGGCACAAGACCACTTCTTTTTTTCTAGTCACTTATTGGCTTTAATTTGCACAATCTTATGAAACATTGGGTCTCAAACGAGGCATCTCGGGACATTGTCCCCCTCTTTGGGTGACAGTGTAATTTAAAATGGCATGATTATCAGGCCCAGACCAGAAGGAACTGACTGCATAGTCGTATGTGACCATCAACACCACGTTTGGCTCTAATATCTCTGATTCTGGGTTCTGCTTGGTGAAGATGGTTATCTGTGTTTTAGAGTGTGCTTATTTGTATCTTTTCCTTATGGTTTGGTATTTAGACTTCTTTTGGAACTCATAAAGATCCATACGAAGAGTGGTCTTATGGTGACTTCTTCAGTGAAGATGGAATAGTCCTCGAGTCACAGATGGTGCTCCCGGTCATTTATGAATTGATTTCGTCACTTGTCCCTCTAGCTGGTAAATCTCACTTGTGTTGTTATTTTCTATGTATTTCTGTTATATGCAAGTATAAACTGTAGAGGTTTAACATTAGAACTACACACAGTAATATGGATGAACCTCCCAGGCAAAATGCTGAGCAAACGAAGCCAGACACAAAAGAATACATAGCATATGATTTCACGTACATAAAGTACAAAGGCAAGCGATAAGGAAGCCATGGTGTTGGAAGTCAGGGTATTGGTTGTCCTTGGGGGTAGATAATGACCGGGAGGGGGCAAGAGGGGGTTCCTGGGTGCCGGTAATGCTCTGTTTCTTGGTCTGGATGCTATTACATGGATGTGTTCACTTTGTGGAAATTTATCAAGTTGTACACTCACCTCTGTGTTTTCTGTATGTATACTTGAGGGTTTTTTTGAAGTAGCAGTTTGTTTGAGAACATTATTTGATAACAACACAATATTTAAATATCTCTGTGATGTGAATATGTACTCCATAAGAATTACTTAATGTTATTTACTTTATTCTCTTTCATAGAAAGCAAGAGACATCCCCTGGATTCTACAAGTTTACCATACTGCTCCATTAGTGAAGGTATTTGACATCGGAAATGTATGTCATTGTATTACAACTTTGTAAATACACCAATATAAAAATTCCTTGAAATCCTGAATGTGAATCTGACTTAATGTTTTTAATGTAGTTACTTAGTTCTTACTGTTACATTGTTATTCCTCCAGAGAGTCATTAGGCTTACAGCCTTAACTTTTTTGAATCTTTTAATAAATTTTTGTCTTCTAAGTGAAGAAATGGTTTTCCTCAGCTAATGATTTAAGCATCTCAAAACAGACCAGTTACAGACTACGTACCTCATTATCTAATGGACTGAGGTATTTTTCTGGTTTAAATCAAGCCTCATGTTAACTCCTCGTTTGCTAACTTTGAGAACCAATTCTTTGACCATGAGCTGCACTGAAGAAGTATGCTGTCCCTGAAAACAGTTTCCAATAATATGATCTATCTTTGTGGTTTTTTTTAATCTAAATTTTAAAATACTTTTACTCAAATAAAATACTTCTTTCATTTCACAGGAGCCAGCCTTATTTTACCCAGTATAAATTCCATCTCCGCCATGCTTCAGAACCTTCAAGAATCTAGCCAATGGGAGTTGGCCCTGAGATTCGTAGTTCGTTCATTTGGTACCTGTCTTCAGTACTCTGTGTCAAACTTCATGAATGTCAGTTTGAGTGAAAAGGTAGGGTTTCGAGAACAAATACTTTCACTTTGGATGAATATAGATACAAAAGCACTGGCAAATACAGGAATTTGGAGTCCACATTTTCCTCTTTGGCTCTGTAGCAAGGAAATTGATAATTTGTCAGACTGAAGAAACATTTATTGAGTATCTACTGACATTCAGGTGGTATTCAAGAGTACTCTCACACGTTTCCTACTCAATCTTTACAACCCTGAGAACCTTCACTTGCAAATAAGGAAACTCAAATTCAGGGAGGTAAAATAAGTTACCTGAGCTTTTAGGTTGCAGAGGGACGTCTTTTTACTCTGAGCCCAGTGACCACATTAGGTCAAAACTCTCTTATCAGCTGTTTGTTTTATTGTGACCCAAATTATTATAATTATTACCTGATAGCATTATTGAACAGATTCTAAAAAACATACTACCTGTTGATAACTTGTTTATGAAGCTGGTCTCAGAGGGAATCACATTTATTTCTACTACTCTGTTGATATTTACTAAATGCCAATTTTTAAAAAAAATTATTGAAGTATAGCTTTTGAAATTAAAATGTACGTGTTTGAAGTGTATCAACCAATGTATTCACCTTGTCATCAACACCACATTCAAGACACAGATTCAAAGGTACAGGTTGATTTAAAAATCAAGATATTTTTAAAAGTTCCTTTTCTGCCCTGTCCCAGTCAGTTCTCCCCCAGCCCCAGTTTTCTGTCATTGTAGATTAAATGCGAATACTTTTTGCTTCTAATGATGAATTTTTGAAGTTCCTGACTATTTAAGCAAAGTTTTCAGAATGATGCATAGAAGCGGACCTAATGAATCTTTTGTTCTTTTCTAAAAGTTGTTTGGAAAGGCCACATTAGTTAAATCAAGGCAAGTTATTATGGTATTGAAAGAGAAGGCCGTTACGTTCGTCAGGGCAAATGCTACAACACTGTTGCACAAAGTGAGTATTTGCTCTTGGTAAGCTCTTTTTTTTTTTTCTTTTTTCTTTTTTTTTTTCTCTCTCTCTCTTCTGGTTACTTCTGATATCTCAGCGAGGTTAAGTAAGAATGAGGAGGGGGAGGGGGAGGGGGCGTTGGGGATTTGAAGAAAAGTGATGAGATAGTCCGAAGAGAAGGTAAGGGTTCCGTGGCATATAGACCTGGTTATAGGTGCTCTCCGTCAATTTATAATACTGATAAAGGACATTAAAACTAAGCAAACAAATTGGAACCACTTACTATAACTTTTCATGAAACACTGTTCTTTCATAGAGTCTGCAATTAAATTTAGCAACAAACCTTTAGAGACTGAATTCTGTTTTGATTTATGGAGAATTTGCTTCTCTTCGTGCTTTCTTCCCGTAGGTATTTAATTGTCGCCTGGTGGACCTTGATTTGGCATTGGGTTACTGCACCCTCTTACCCCACAAAGAAGTGTTTGAAAATCTCTGGAAGCTCATAGATAAAGCATGGCAGAATTACGACAAAGTTTTGGTATGACCTGGAAGCATACTGTCAGTTCTTGAAGTGTGAAAGATTTAGGGGGGCAAATGAAGCTGGCTTTGCCACTGTATCTTAAAGATTTAGCAGAACAAATGTCATACTGACTCACTTGGTTTCTACCAGCTTTTCTTTGACTAATGACACACTGGTGAATATATATGCAGTCATAAGCATTGCTCAACCCAAAGAATTACGGTATATTTTATTTCTTAAAATCTGTATGCAGCCATAGAACCTTACTTCTTATACTTCCTCTAGTGTATTTGAAACCTTAGATCTATGAGCCAATTCTTTTTTGTAGGACAAGTTTAACAGATGCAAAACTTCTCTTTGATGTTGTGTGTTTTAAAATTTGTCTTTTGTAGGGGTTTTACTTATGGGATAACTCAGTTGGCCTTTTCTTATGAACAAAAGCCAGACTAAATTTATGGCATCATACTAAAAGCTGAATGACCTAAATATTGTATAAATATAAACTGTGTACAGAGCAATATATAACATTCCACACTGTTAGCACAAAGAAACATTATGATTTTTTATTGTTGGGTTTCATTTAAAAGGTGTTAGAACATATGCTATTTGCAATTGAATTTTAATTCCATTTTCATTTTTTAGGCAATATCTCTGGTGGGCTCTCAATTGGCCAGTCTCTATCAGGAAACGGAAATGGAGTTTAAGTTCCGTGAACTCAGTACTGATGCCCAGTGGGGTATTCGTCTTAGTAAACTTGGTGTGAGTATTCTTCATAGCGCCGTGAAGTTTTACCCATTCTGACATCTACCCAGTTGGAAAATTTAAAACAAATATCTCATTATCCTTTACCTTTGGGGAGAGGAGATATATAGAGATACATATACTGACTCATAAATTTTAGTTATATTAAGTACACACATTAGTGCTTTCAAAGAAATAAAGGGCCTTTTGCCTCATTTCCTTTTTTCTATATTTCTAAGGAAATTAAAAGATGCTTGACATTTTCATCTGCTTAGCTTTCTCATCTATAGGAATATATATAGCATCAACTGCCATTTACATTATTTCAGGCCTAGCCTTTAGTCTCATATTTTTGTACTGCTGTTATTTGGTTAAAGGTAATATTAAAATGTATGTACCAAGCTTTAAGAACTCCTACCAAGGAAAAGTAAGTGGCCCTTATTTTTCACTTTGCAAAAATAGACAAACAAAATCCTGTTTTCTTTACTATAAATGTAAAACATGTTCTATAATTTGCAGATAATTGACTTATCAGGAATGTAACTGCTGCAGAAGTGCTGTATGTTTCGAAGCCTAATTCCTATGCAGTAATGTGACTGGTTGTCACTAAGAACCAGACTTACTGGTGAAGAGGCAAGGGTTAGTGTGACTGAGAGAGATTTTGGACCCACGGCCAAATAGACCTGAAATCTGAATCATGGTCGCGTTGGGTAGTGTGATGAAAAGAAAAGTTGGAGGAACTATAAAAAAAAGTTTCTCTATAAAAAAGGGGTAGTAAAAAGGCAAGTTACAATGGCGCCCTTCTTCTGATACATTTCCATTTAGTGGGTCTTTTCGTTTTGCTCTTTTTATTTCTAGATTTCTTTTCAGCCGGTTTTCAGGCAACATTTTCTTACCAAGAAAGACCTCATTAAAGCTCTTGTGGAGAATATAGATATGGACACAAGCCTCATTCTGGAATATTGCAGGTAGTTCTTTTCAACGTTAATGGTATTTTTTTCTGAATTTTAACAAGCTGGTCATCCTTACCACAAAACAGTAATAGCTATGATTATTACCTGTGGTCCACAGACCTCTGTTTTCTTTTCCTCACCCCCAAACTGAATAATAAATCCAGAACCAGATTAAATTCTCTTACTACATCACCGTTTTAATTCACTGTTTAATGTTTCCCAAACTTGCCTCATGATAAGCATCACCTCAGGCACTTGATTAAAAATACAGATTCCAGGGCCCTTCTCTGGTGGCTCTGATACAACAGGTCTGGTCCGAGGCCCAGGAATCTGATCCTTGATAGGAGCTTCCGATGATTCCCATGATCAAGGAAGTTGGGGAATATTCTTCTGATCAGTTAAACTTCTAAATCAGATCAATGTAGGGACAAGGTAATCTTAAATTAAAAATTAGTGAAAAGTATGATTTAGGGAGAATTTAAAATATGATAAGTGAATAAATCAGACTAAAGACTATTGTTATTTATAGATACAGCTTACTGTGATGAGTAGGAATAGATGATTTGTGACGTATCTCAGATGTTTCCATCTAATAAATATGATGACCGATTTCCTGGCACATTATTGGTTTCAAAGAGCTTTCATTCCATCATCTCATTTAATTTTTACAAGTTTTCTTGCTTGTTATTGCTAATTTATATATGAGAAAACAAACCTATAGTAGGTCACCTGCTCGGGTGAAATAATAAGTGACTGCTTCTGAAATACTAAGGGTGCTGAAACCCTCATCCAATTTGTGACAGATTCGTGGAATCTGAGTTTTTGATAATGAGACTGCTTAGGAAATTTCCTCACTAGGCAGGTGTCTAGTTCTTGCTCCCTGTGTATGGATAGTGGGGGGTAGAGTAATGACCTTGGCTGTCACCCCAGGCCTATTGACTGCTCATAGTTCTAAGTAGCTCTGACTTAACTGCACTTTGAAATAACAAAACTACACCATTCTTCAGTTTGGACTGCTACAAATCCAGAGTGAGGTATATACAGTCTCTCAAATTTCTGGTAGATTTTCTGGTAATTCAAATTTCTGGTAGATTTTTGTGTGTTTTATAGTACGGACCCCCTTTTCTAAAATATAAATAGCTATAATGTCAAGTTCATGTCACAATTGTGCTTATGTGGCATTGATGGGTTGTATGATGGTGACACTTTTGTTTCATGCAGTCCAGCTGACTACATTTAGATGACCCTTAGAATTTCAGGGAATGACTTTAAAATGGTCATACTTGAAAGTTTTTCTTGACATTTCAGTTATTCTGTAGAAAAATTAAACTGTCTTTGTCTTATTAGTAGGGCTTAAAAAGGCATTTCAGTTGTGTCTTTGTCTACACTACCTCATTCTTAGTTTTTAAATGTTTATTTTTCTAATTCAGATGGAACATAGTAAAGTCCCACGTTATCCCATCCCTCAGGGATAATCACTGTTAAAAGTGTTTGGACTTTATTCGTGTGTTTTTTTCCCTTTGCATGCACTGATGTGCATTTTTAAAAATGTATCAAAAACAGAATCATACGTTACATACCATTCTGGAGCATGTATCATTCACTTAACAGTGTCTTCCAGTATCAGATATAGGGCATCTTCTTGTATCTGCTGAACTCTGTAGTATTCCTTTGTATGAATAAGATATTTAACTAGCCCTTTATTGATGGATGATTGAGTTGTTTCCAATTTTTAAATATTACAAACAGTTGTTGCAGTGGATATCCTTGTATATGTATCTTGGCTACTTTGTGAAGTGTGTGAAAGTGGAATTGTTCTATTAAAGGACATAAATATTTTCAATTTTGTTACAGATTTTTCCCCAGTATTGTGACAGTTTACATACCCACCAAGAATAGTATGATTTTTTTTTTTACAAATCTACACTTTTATTTACTTTCCAATATGTTTAAATCCTTGAGGAGTACAGCATTACATGGATTCTGTATCCATTGGCCTTAGCCGGAAATCTGCTTTAGATTTGGCACAAACCACGCCACTGTTTCCGTGAGCATGAGTTACCTTTCCCCAGATTACTCTAGTTTTGTCCCGTTTGCCACCAGGAGTCAATGTGTTGTTCTTGACCTCCTACACATAAGCACATCTCTTGCCCAAATAGAATTCAGTTTCATCTCCAGCATAAACGCCTTTGACTTTAAGGAGAGCTGTGTGCTCCCCATGGTTCCAGCAAAAATGGCCTGGGACCACAGCCTTCCAGACGTATCCATCGTTTTAGGAGTCCTGTCGCCAGCAGGTCTCCACAGGCTCCAAGATGGCGGAAAGAGCATAAATAATATCTGACATTTTAAGGGCAATAGTTAACTCTGCTGACAGACTATCTGATTCTAAGGCTGGACAACAGGAGGGTCAGATTCAGTGATGGGAACACAGACCTGTTTTCTGTGAGAAATTTTGTGTGGAAACTGTTGCATTTGGGGAGATCGGAGTGTAACTGAATACCTCTTTAGCACCTTTCAGCTGAACTGTGATGCAGCTCTTCAGCTATTCATTGAAACCCTGCTCCACAACACGAACGGCAGCCACAGCCAGGGAGATGCGAGCGCGGAGTCCACAGCACAGCAGCATTCCAAACTGCTGGCCAAAGCCCTGGAAATGGTGCCCTTGCTGACGAGCACAAAAGATTTGGTTATCAGTCTTAGTGGAATTCTGCATAAGGTAGATGAATGGGGAAATGAACCTGTCAGCTCATTTCAAGCCTCCCTCCTCCCCTTCATTCATTAGCTATGTAGGAACAAATTGGAACTAGAAGGCCTACCATTTTTTATAAACTTTTCATTCTGAAGTAATTTTAGACTTCTATATTTTTAATGTAGTGTGAGACAGCAATTTTCCTATCTTTTTTTAAAAAATAGAAATAGCCTTTTTTTCAGATTTTTAAAAAATAGCACATTCATTGAAAAAGATCACACTAGAGAGAAAGGTATAAATCAGAAAGTGAAAATGTTTAATCCCACTCCCATAGATAAAAATGCTAATTGTTTAGTGACTATCTTAGACTAAATATACTATCCTGTTACTCTTTTTCACTTACTATATATTGTTATTACACGTCAACACATATCTATTTCATTTTTGACAGATACATATTTATTATTCCACTATATGGATGAAACCTATATTTAACCAGGCCTTTGTTGATAAACACTTAAATTATAAATTTTGTTATTATAAATTGTTAACAATGAATATCTTCATGCATACATGTTTGCTGTCTTGGTTTTGTTTTGTTTGTTTTTGTTTTGTTTTTTTAGGAGAGCTTCTGAGAATTGGAACTTTTAGGTCAAGGGTTAGTTTGGTGGGGGAATGAAGGTAGATGGAAGGGGAAGTAGTAAGATTTTATAAAACTACAAAAAGTAATTCAGTTTTATATTTTGCCCGTAATTCAGCCAAAAATTATGTATAACTTGCTCAAAATTTCTAGGTACCATAGGGATCATTTTCCTACTTTGTTCAATGTTGTTATTCATGTGACTTTGGTTGGCATTTTAAAAATGGAAAAAAGAATAATGGTATGTGACCAGAAACAAAGAACAAAGAGAATACTTCCTTTCTTTTTATAAACTTCTATAGATGCCACCCAATTAATTCTTGCATCTTAGTATATAGTTAGAGCTAGAATGGAATCCTTTGAGAAACTTTTGCTTGGAGGCCCACACTTTTAGTTACATCATTTCCAAGAAAAAGTCAATTTCCTCTTATTCTAATTTTCCCATTATAAATGGAAGAAATGAATTTTAATTTAAAAATCTTACCAAATTTTGATATGTTTATCTTTCTAGGTTTTTAGTGCCATAGAAACAACTTCCTTTATTAAAACAATGTCTCCTTGTACAGCTTTTTTAAAAAACAGCCTTGGAGACATTTTAAAGCATATATGTTTATCCTAATAGAACTACTTTTACAGATGAGAAAATATTAGTTTTTAAAGAATAATCTAATTTAACATTGTAGTGCACTGAGATTTTATATTTGTAATTTGTATTCATCAACATAACTGAATAAAACCACCTACCAGCCTGACAACATCTTCTCAAGTTTTGATATATTTTTGTTTTTACACAGTTGGATCCCTATGACTATGAAATGATCGAAATTGTCCTGAAAGTTATAGAAAGAGCCGATGAAAAGATAACCAACATTAATATTAATCAGGTATAACAAATATATTATTGATTTTTAAATTATCTTTGTTTTTATTTTAGTTGGATCTTTTGAAAAAATTAGTTATCTAGTGTCTTTCTGGACTGTCCTTTGAGCTCCCTTTAAACTCCATTTTATTCTGATTCCTTTTCTTTAAAAGGGATACAGAAGTAAAGAGATCGTTCTTGCTGTCCATATTTTGTTATTTATTTTAGTCCAATATATGCTCCACTGAAACATTCAAGTCTGTCCAAGAGTATGAAGTCACTAAAGAACTGATTTGGGAAAATTAAGACAAAATTGTCCTCTGGCAAAAGAAATAAAATAATATATGTGGTACCCAGAGTTGATTTCACCATTGGTAGGTAGGTCCAGGACTCACTAATTTTTTTCTATTTCAGTACTTTCAGTAACTTCTTATTTGGATTTTAAAAATTTAAATGGGTTAATTCAAAGGTTATACAAGCCCAAAAATATGTAAGATATAAACTTAAGTGAAATAAGGGATAGAGGATTAATTTTAGGTCTACTACCCTCTGTATTTCAAATGCAATCAAGTATTTTTGAGATATCGCTCAAACTCTTTGAGAGCATAGGGAACTGCCAAACTCTTGTTTATAAAACATCCCAACAACAGGATTCCATTGGTTTCGCCTGGTATAATTTCTTTAATGACCATATAAATTATGGTTTAGAACAATAATGTTAAAGGTAAAGCTACAAAAGGTGTTGATCATCTTTATGAAAATAAGACTGTCTCAGAAATGGAAAGCTATGAAGGTATAGTTAGATGATTTTAAAACACTTAGGACTGGTTTAATCTCATTGGAAAGTTTTTATTTTAATATAGGCATTGAGTCTTCTGAAACATTTGAAGTCATACAAAAGAATTTCTCCTCCAGTGGACCTAGAAAATCAGTATATGTTGGAGCACATAATAACTTTGCCATCAGCTGCCCAAACTAGACTGCCTTTTCACCTAATATTTTTTGGCACGGCACAGAACTTCTGGAAGATTCTCTGTAAGTTCCTTTACTTCTTAGGAATTTTACTGAATCGCCAAAGTTTTCTTCTAAAACAAACCATACTATTCTTGTTTCCTTTCTAGCTACAGAACTCAGTGAAGAATCCTTCCCAACACTGCTCTTAATTTCTAAATTAATGAAGGTAACAAGTGAAAGCTTTGTAAGCCATACCTTTATCCTGTAATTAATTCAGACACTGGGTAGAAGGATTTTATGCTGCTTTCACATAAAATCTTTAAAGGTGAGCCTATCAATCAGCCTTAACATTTCCTTTCCTTTCTTTGAAGTTCTCTTTGGACACTCTGTACGTATCTACAGCCAAGCATGTCTTTGAAAAAAAACTGAAGCCAAAGCTCCTGAAGTTGCCACAAGCCAAATCCTCAGCACTGATTAACAAGGAAATAACCAAGATCACACAAACCATCGAATCCTACTTGTTATCCATAGTTAACCCGGAGTGGGCTGTCGCTATTGCCATCAGTCTTGCCCAGGAAATCCCAGAAGGTATGGCTTCTCCCTTTAACTGGGCTTAAAATGGTCGTCTGTGTGGCGTTTTGAACTTGTGAAAAAAGTACTTTTATATCTTTGAGGAGAAAGCAGTATGATTGTTTAAACATGTCTGTGCCCTGTCTCATCACTTGTGGCATTGCTGGGTGTGGAGAAGGCCCCAGCCAAGTAAGCAAGACCCCTTGCTGTGTGCTCAGGGTGCAGGGGTATAGGCACTCTCCACCTTGATAGTGGGAATCCGGACTGAAGTACTTCCAATAATGGATCCTTAGGTATTCTCAGTAATCAAACCAGTACACAAACAGGCACTCGTTGTCGTGTTTGGGGTTGTAACCAAAGTTGAAAATAACTTTTTTAATGTTCATTGGTCTGAAACTGGTTTAAAAATGGAACATATTCATAGAATGGAATACTATGTAGTTGATTTGGAAAGCTGTCCAAGATACATTAAGTGAGAACAGCAAATTGTACTACTATGTGTATGATCTTATCCCATTTGGCTTAAAATACATGTGCACATGTGCGTGACACACACACACGCATAAAACTGGACAAGTATAAGAATCTAGGGAATGGGAATAGAAGCTGAAGAAGGGACCTCTGTGGACTTCCTACTTTGTAGCCTTCTGTCCTGTTTAAATTGTTCTTTACTAGGAGCATGCATTTTTATAAAAAAAAAAAAAAACACAAACAAAAACTTGCTGATTTGACTAAATTACATTGTCTTGAAAGGATTAAGATTTGCTTATAAATCTCTTCTTTATCTTTGTAGGTTCCTTCAAGATGTCCAGTTTGAAATTTTGCTTGTATTTAGCCCAGAGATGGCTACAGAATATCCCATCTGAGGTGTGTCTGAACTCTTAAGATTGAAGGCTCCTCTTTCTTTTTGACTTAAATTCTGCTCGCCTAGCATACCTTCTCCCCCTTCCCTGGGGATAAGCCTTTTCAAGGGTTTCCAAGGGTTGGATGCCTAAAATGGAGAAAGAAGACGAAGCTTTTGGTAGCTACTTAAGGATGTGACTGAGGCAGGGCCCTCCCTTGATTGATAAAGAAGGATCCTTAGCCTCACTTGAGATTTAGAAAACAAGTCTTTCTTTTTGCTTGGAATTTTTTAAAGGATGAAACCCGGGAAAAAGCCGAGGCTTTGTTGAAGAAGCTTCACATTCAGTACCGGCGATCTGGCACAGAGGCGGTGCTCATAGCCCACAAGCTGAACACTGCAGAGTATTTAAGAATGATAGGAAAACCAGCCCATCTCATCATCAGCCTGTATGAACATCCTAGTATAAATCAAAGAATTCAGAATTCATCGGGCAAAGATTATCCGGGTGAGGACAAAATCCTTCTTATCTTTTGGTCCAAGGAAAACTATCATTTTGATTCCCAGTTATCTTACATTAAAGACATGGATGTTTCTTTTTTTAATTCTTTACCTTGAATATCTTAGATATTCATGCAGCAGCTAAAGAAATCGCCGAAATCAATGAAATTGATTTGGAAAAAGTCTGGGATGTGTTGTTGGAACAATGGCTGTGTCCATCCACAAAACCTGGTGAGGTAAGTCCATTCTCTGAGTTTATCTGTTTTTATCTGTGGTCCTGCACTGATACAAGTAGGAGCACAGAATCCTAAAAGAAGGAACTTTTATCTGATGAGTTTTGATGAAGTTGTTTACTTTTTCTTCTAGTTTAAACATTGTTTTGCAACCATTTTACCTTTTAATTGGTTATTCCAGATGAATTCTTATACAAAAGAAGTGGCCTATTCTTAGACTCAGTTTCATGGAATTAACTTTTTATTTTGAAACAATTTTAAGAAGACAGAAAAATTGCAGTAGAATTCCTGTATATCCTTCACCTAGCTTCATCAGTGTTTAACATTTTGCCATAATTTCACTCGTTTCATCACTTTTCCTATAAAATACATATTCATAATATTTTCCTGAACCATTTGAGAGTAAATGGCATATGCCATTCCTCTTTCCCATTAATACTTAAGTCTATATTTCCTAGGAACAAGGCTTTTCTCTTACTTAATCACAGTATAATTATCAAAATCAGGTAATTTAATAATATTGGCATAATATTGATACTATACAAACAAACATAGGCTGGAGTCTGTAGTCCATGTTACAGTTTAACCAATTGTCCCAATAATGTTCTTTGTAGCAGTTTTTTCCCCTGGGATCAGGATCCGTCCAGGATTATGCATTACATTTATTTATCACATCTCTCATCTCATCTGGAACAGTTCTGTGACATTTCTTTGTCTTTCATGACACTGACATTTTTAAAGAGTACAGGCCAGTTAGTTTATAAGTTCCCCCAGAACGGGAGAAACATTCAAATCTAATGTGTCCTCATGATAAGATTTGAATTATGTATTTTTGGCCAGGATGCTACCTAAATGACATGGTATCCTTCTCAGAGTATGACATTTGGAGGCACATGGTGACTTATTTGCCCTAATAGGTGAGGTAAATTTAGATCAGTTAGTCAAAATGTTGTCCATTTCTCTATTACATATATAGTATGTTTCCTTTTATATCTATTCGCAGAGATACTTTGAGACAATATGTTTCTCTCCAAACTCCTCCCCCACCACACATATGCCCTGATTTAGCATCTATTGATGATTCTTACTTGAATCTATTTTAACTGACAGACATTGACATTTTTGAAGGGTGCAAGCTAATGGTTTGTAAAATGTCTTATTGTGGGTTTGCTGATGTTTCTTATGAGTAGATTCAGATTCCGCATTTTTGGCAAGAATACTATACAGGTAATGTGGTATTTTCAGTGTATCATATCAGGAGGTACATAATACCATGTTTCCCCGAAAATAAGACCTAGCCAGACAATCAGCTCTAATGCGTCTTTTGGAGCAAAAAATTAATATAAGACCCAGTCTTATTTTACTGTAATATAAGATCAGGTCTTATATAATATAATAATGATATAATATAATACTGGGCCTTTTATTAATTTTTGCATCAAAATACACATTAGAGTTGATTGTCTAGCTAGGTCTTATTTTTGGGGAAATGGTACCAGTTTTTAAAAAAAATACAATTAATATCTAAATTTGTGATGGGATTCAGCAATCCAAATGCAGAATTTTTTGCACTGTTTCTTCTGAGTTTTCAGTTTTAAGTAGGGAGATTCTATAACTCCTCTATCCACTTGGGCAGATATCCTTGAAAAAATCTATTTGTAAACAACTGGTATAACTGACATGACATTAGGTTTTTACTTAGTAGTTTTCATATCACAAAACTATGGGATTCAATTTAAGAAGTATGTAAGTATTTATCAAGAGCAAGGACTGTGCTTCAGTGGAAACCGGAGTTAGAAGCATATCTAGGCCACATGGAATTTGTGGTTGACTCAGAGACCAGCATGTTTTAACTTATACATAAACTTGGAGTCCTAAATTGCGAGTTCCTTCAGGCCAGGAAGCGTGTCTGTACATAACACCTAACACACTACTTTGTAAGTCCCAATAAATATATCATGAACTGATGAACAACTTATTTAATATTCATGGAGTCCTTTCCTTTTAAAAATTACCTAATAAATGTACCTCCAGGAGGACAGGGGTATTTGTTTTGTTCACTCAGGCAACCCATGTGACTGGAATCATGCCTGGCACATAATAAGTGCTCAGTAAATGTTTGTTGACTGAATGAATGTAGTAAACTCATTTTCTAAGCAAAGGTCTTTTCATAAAGTAATGAATTGCACTGTGATTTCTTGCATGTAAATGTAATTTTGTATATTGTGTTTTTCACTGAATAGATTTTCATAAGCTTATATAGTCAACAAACTTTCTTCAGTTTTTGACTTTTTTCCCCCACTTTTTCAAAGAACTCGTCACAAATATTTGAACTTCAAGAAGATGAAGCACTGCGAAGGTACTCTTCCTTTACTTACATTTATCTGTACCTTGTTGTCCAGTAGGAATCTTAGCAATAAATTTGCCAGAGTTTGATTTTGAGAAGACTTTCTTGATATAACTTGGGTCAGAGTCTCTAAGAAGAATCAGTTCATTGATATATACGGCTGTGAGTATACATAAGTATCTCCAGTGGAATAAATAAGAAACAGCCAAGATTCCGAATTTCTGAACCCTCAATGAGTTCTGACTACTGTTGAGAGCTCTTAGAACATTTTTAACAGAAAATGCACCTCAAGCAGAGGAAAACTCTTTCTAGCTAAGACCTTGGCCCCAGACCCCTTCATGTTCTCTCACCCTGGTGAGCTGAGTTGGGCTCGATCACATATGGGCCACCAGAGTTTCTTTTCCCTTCCAACCTAAGACTGACCAAGAAAGGCACATTGGTTTCTTCTAAATCTGATTGGTCATGGCTTGCTCTCTTGAGACTGTATCTGGGCCCAAATCAAAAAGATTGTGGTAATCCATTAGTGATGCTTGGCATAGGCGTAGGGAGTGGTGACACACATGCCAGCTTCTTGCCATTCCTGGTCTAGATCAAAAGTAGGTCAAGTCACTTGTGAAGCCCTACACCGTATATGGTCCTAGAGATCTCCTAGTGAGAGAGGATGTAGAAACACAAACCCAAGAAAAGAATTTTCCCTGATTTGGGCAAAGCTGGCCCATCACTCCCTCCATTACCTCCTTTCCTCTGGACTTCACCTTGTGCTTGCTGAGTCTTTTAAGGACGGGGCACCTTTAGCTAATGCATCTGGAGTGTCTAACTGAACCAGTCACATGGAAAGTCTTAGAGGGAAATAATTCAGAGAGAGAGAGAGAATCCCAAGAAGGAAATCCCACAAGGCTACTTCATGCCAATTTTGTAACTTCTGGCCTTTTCCCACCGGAAGCTCCTTCCCTCCTTCCTTCAATACACCTGATCTGTCTTGCCCTTCTCAGGCGGGAGCTGGTCAGCCCCAAGTCTAGAGATTGACATGTGCCACTGATAATGTCCTGTGAACTGAAACAGAATTTTCCATGTGTAGTATTCAACGTACTTTGCAGCTATGGTTTTTATTAGTTTTTTAAATAGAGAGAATTTAAGTGATCAGAAATTGACTAGTCATTTTATAGATGAGAAGACTGAGGCCTAGATTTCACTGTATTTATTATCTTCTTTAGATAAAGAGGAAAGCAAAAATATCCTTGACCCATAACCCTTCAGGCTTATGTCTCATTACTTTTTCTGTGGACAGTAAAGAAGGTGTATTGTTTTGGCAATCTATCACTAAATATCCAAATGTAATTACAAAATTTTTTTTCCCAGAGTCCTGTATCTCCTTCTGTCTCGTCCGATTGATTATAGTTCAAGAATGCTGTTCATATTTGCAACATCATCTACACCTGTGAGTCATAGGAACTTAGTCTAAACTCATGTTTGCATCTCAGCTTAACATTTTTTCCTGTATATTTACTATTTTTGATATTAGCAGATGATTAAGATAATGCTCACTTATATGCTTATTCAAGGTTTGTCTTCCTTTGTAACATCTGCCAACCTCCATTCGGTGCTGGCTTCTGTAATATCCTGCTCAGCAAACTGAATGGTGCGTCTCTTGACAGTTCCCGTGGGTTATCTCCATTCACAGTTATTAACTCCCTGGTTAGTCAACGTTCCTCATACCAAGGGGCCAAACCAACTGGCCAAACAGGGCGGTCTGCACCCTGGCCTGCAGGCCCTGCGTGACCTGGCTTCACCTGCCAGTCATGCCACCCGCGTCCCTCCCCACAATCTTTAGCTGGACTGATCCCATTTCCTTCCCCCTAAAGGCAACAGGGCCTCTTTGGCCTGCAGACTTTTGCATATAGAAATGTTCTGAGGCAGTTGGAACCGAGGGAGAGAAAGGGTGCAGATAGATGGGTGAAAGGAAGAAAAGGGTGGAAAATCTGAGATGCAGATGGTATGTCCTTGATAGCAGGGGGGGAAGTAGCCCTTTTTTTCTTGCATGTCAGTTAATCTGATCGTCATTCTTTAGAGTAAAAATGGTGTTCCAGGCAAAGTGGCTGGTTCACAGTCATACAAGTGCTTTTCCCTGAAAAAAACATCATATTGCAGTATGTTTTGTCACATAGAGCATTAATGAACACATAATAATATTAATTTACATTTAATTCATTAACATTAATATGTATTCAAATGTGAACTCATGTGAATATATCCATGTGTTGAGGTTTGGTGAAATTAACTTTTACTGCTTCATCAAGAACCTTATGTGGAAGTCATCATTTGTTTCCAATACTGCGGATATGTGGCTGTGAAGAATACCTTGGCTGCTACGACAGTTGGGTGTCCCTGCCTTGATTCAAACCAGCACTTTCGCTTTTGCACCATCAGTGCAAATAGCTTCACAATGTAAAAGGCAAATAACATCTTAGTATTATTAGGAAAATTGTCTTGACCCATTGTCTCCTGAACAAGTCTGAGGAACACTGGCCAAGGTTCCATAGATCATACTTTGAGAACCACTGACTCCTTCGGCACAAATTGACTAATTATTTTTTTTTAATGATGTTACTTATGTTCCCTAAGTTAAAACTCATATACCCAACTACAATCTGCAAGCATGCAACTCTCCAAACTTTTTTTGCTTTTACAGACGGTAGGTGTGCGTCAGCTAACTTTTGCCCACAGAATGCGAGCTCTTCAGTGTCTCCTCTACTTGGCTGACAAGGAAACTATAGAATCTCTCTTCAAAAAACCCATTGAAGAAGTGAAGTAAGTAGAATTTTTTTAAAAATTGTATGAAGAAGTAGGAAACAGGTAATTGTTTGGAGGTATAACTTTGAAGGCCCTTCGTTTGTAAGAGTGCATTAGCACAGCTGTGTAAATGGAGCTATTGCCTGGAATGCCCTTGACATTTCAGCAAAGAAGAAGTTGGCCTTTGAAAACAACTTGTTTCCCTCGTTCCTTTGAGATGTTTAGAAACTAAATGTTTTCTTCATCTTGTTCAAATTGATTTCTTTCTAATATTATATTCAGTGAATATATTTAGAGCCTAAAATAGGCATTTAAAAACAAACAGGCCTAATATATCCGTATGGTAGCTTTTATTTTAAGTGTGGCCTTGAGAATGATTCCCATAAATGCCCCTGTTTTCCAGAGCATATTTGAAATGTATAACTTTTCTGGCATCATTTGAGACTTTGAATATCCCCATCACATATGAATTATTTTGCAACAGTCCTAAAGAAGGAATGATTAAGGGTCTCTGGAAAAACCACAGCCACGAATCTATGGTATGTACACTGAGCCATCCGATAGTGGGGGCTGCCATCTTCTCAGATGCCATTATGTTCACTCCAATTCCAGAGAGACAAAACCAGAGAAACTCTATTCCTGAATAGGTCTACCGCTCTGAGACCTTTTCTTTCCTATCCTGGCAGGTGACAAGACAACTAGGAAGTCCGCTTACCTCTCTTTCTCAAAGTCAAAGGCCTAAGGCCATCCCTATGTAGAAGAGAGAGCACTTATAATCCTTCCCAAGGCCTGTCTGTCCTCATCTGGACAAGAGAAGAGACTATCCCTCTGCGGGGAGGGGTCTTGTTACTCTTCCTTTCAGAGGCCTATGGGAATTTAGTCTCAAGCAGCTGGAGCCCTGGGTGGGTCTGGGGCCCACAGGTACAATGTTCTTGGATAGAAAAAAGAAAGGGGAGCGGTCTGAGATGAGTCCATGACAGCAAGAAAGAAAAAGAGTGATCTTAATCTTTTTTTTCTTTCATTAGGGAGAAGGGGCCTTCATTGAATTTAAGCAATAAACACAATTAGATTATATAAGCTTATTCTATGTTCAGCTGCCCTACCTTTTCCAAAAGTGGTTTGATTTACTGGTGCTTTGAAACAATATGATTTTTTTTTTTTCCTATTTAGGCGGTAAGATTGGTGACGGAGCTTTGTTTGGAATACAAAATCCATGACCTGCAGCTGTGGAATGGCCTCTTGCAAAAGCTTCTTGGCTTCAATATGGTAAGACCCAGTACCCTAGATTGCAATATTTTTTAAAGCTTTCATACAGCATCGCCTAAACATTTTGCATCAATGCTTGTTATTGAACAGATGTAAGCTGAAAACATTCACTCTCATTGGGTTCAGACCAAACTTAAAGAATGTGGTATTAGGCCAGAGAAAGTGCAAACTCAAAAATGACATAAATTTCACAGGAAACAAGTGGAAGGTTCTTGGCCCCTTTTTATATTTGTGAATTTGTAAGTGAACGTCTCTGGCAGTTCTCATGGAAGACAAATTATACTGATATTCCTTTGGAAAGAATCCGATGTTTCATGTTGACATTTTCCATTTTGGTGATCTCCAGAATGTTTTCATTTTATTTTTTCACAGATTCCTTACCTCAGGAAAGTTTTAACAGCCATTTCTAGTATTCATTCTTTATGGCAGGTATGTAATTTTTTCACAATAAGATTTATAGAATTTAATCTTTATGCTTGTTGGCCTTGTGACTGCTGGGTACAGTGGTTAGTAATCAGCTCCCTAGTGAAAACCAGAACGGATCTGCTGTAGGATGATGTTACGTGAAAGTGATACCCACACGCGGAATACTCAGTGCAGACGTCGCCTCCTCCAAGACAACACTTTCCACTGTTCTCCAGGCCTCATGCATCACGCCTTCATTTAGGATCTAAAAACACTGTCTCTACTATAATGCTTGTCGTAGTATAATTTATTTTTTTTTTTAATTATTTTTTTCAATTACAGTGGACATTCAGTATTATATTATTAGTTTCAGGCAATAGCATAATATATCTTAATTACACATTTGACTAGCTCTCTTGGACTTTGAAGATCTTTAAAGTCAGAGACCACACCTTATTCATCTTTTCTAAATTTCATAAGTTGTGCACCCACATAACGATTATTAATATAGAAATATGTAATTTAATGGTGTCTGGAGACTGTTTCATATTAGCAAATATAGATCTGTCATCTTTTTAAACTAAGATGTAAATCACACATAAAATTCACCCATTTAAAGTGTACAGTTCAGTGGTTTGTGCTATATTCAGAAAGCTATGCAAACATCACCACTAATTCCAGAACATTTTCCTGAAAGAAACCCCATATCCATTAGCAGTCATTCCCCTCTGCCTTCCCTCTCTCCAGCCCCCCTCCACTTCCCCGACAACCAATAATTTACTTCGTGTCTCTATGAAGTTGTCTATTCTGAACATTTTATATCAATGGAATCATATGATACGTGGCATTTTGCATCTTGTGTCTTTCACTCACCATAATGTTTTCAAGGTTCATCCATGTTGTAGCGAGCGTGTCAGTGCTTCATTCCTTTTCATGGCTGATTAATGTTCTATTGTGTGGATGGACCACATTTTGTTCATTCATAAGTTGATGGACATGTGAATTGTTTCCACTTTTTGGTTATGAGTAATTCTGCTATGAACGTTTGTGTACAGGCTTTTGTATAGACATATGTTTTTGTTTCTAAGTACCTAGAAGTTGAATTATTGGGTCTTGCAATAACCATGTTTAGCCTTTTGAGGTATCGCTTTATTTTTAACGTAATTATTCTCCATTATATGGAGTAAAATATACCATAACTTATTTAACACTCCCCTACTGATAGAAATTTATGTCGTTTCCTTATTCATTTTTTGAAACCCTTTATCTTGCTTCCTTGCCCCCTTCCGGTGTCCCTAGCACAACATCTGGCACATAATAGACTTAATATAAATTTTGTTTTTCGAGTTAGGTTCTGACACTTTTTTTCCTAAACGAAACAATAATGAGTCAGCCAGAATTGTATAGTAATATCCTGACGTATATAACTCTAGAGGAAATTATTCTATAATCTTATCATCTCAAACAGGGAGATATCAATTCGTGATTTTAGCATCCCGCGTGTAAGCTTTAAGTGTATAGTTTTGTGACTGTAAAATAGAGTTTGTGATTTCCCCTGCATGAATTCTTTAATACACCTGTTTCCGCAGGTTCCCTACTTCAGCAAAGCCTGGCAGCGTGTGGTTCAGATACCACTTCTTTCAGGTATTTTTCTCTCCTCTGAAACATTGACAGTAGCTTCTTATAGTTGTGTGCATATGTACAATTTTGTTGTTTTTTTTCTTTTCAGCCTCTTGTCCTTTAAGCCCCAGTCAGTTATCAGATTGTTGTGAGAGCCTCATTGCTATTCTAGAGTAAGTAAAATATTTGTTTTCCTACTGAAAAAATCAAATTTGTGGCTTATAAATTCCTTCCTAATAAACATTTTTTATGACTCCTTTTTCTTGGGAAGGTAAGCATACCACTTGTTTCTAAAATAAAATATCTCTTATTTTTATTATGTCTTCTTTTCATGTGAGGTACAAGTAATGAACTGATGATATTCAGTAAGAAGTCTCTAAAATTAGTACCCAATTTTAATAGAAGTATGGAGTGCCTTTTGTGACTACCCTAACTCATACAAGACGGTCTCATAGATTTTTGAGTCGTCTGAGAATTGGTCTTTAGGCATGTGTAGACTTTCAGACATAATCAGCATCAACTAGTAGTTTATATTCCTGTAGATAGATTATTTTATTCCAGGAAGAATGCCAAAAAAGACTCAAGTTACTCATTACTAAGCATATGTTCTGCACCAGTATTTTAATGTTTAAAATTATTGAAAGCATAGGCAAGTACCAACTGTGGAAAACCAGAAAGGCCCATCTCGTCTAGTGAACCTGCCAGGTTATTCACTAACTAATGTGCTCTCTTGAAGATGTCCGGTGTCAGATGATCTCGACATGGTTGGTGTTGCCAGGCAGTATGTCCAGTTAGAGCTCCCGGCTTTTGCATTAGCCTGTCTTATGCTCATGCCCCACTCAGAACAAAGACGCCAGCACATTAAGGTATCTTGGAAATTACTCTGCTGGGGCTGCCAAAAAAATGGAAAAAGGTCGCAGAGTACATGTCCCTTGCAAAACATTGCATTTTCTTTTCACCAAACCTATAAAGCAGGGGTGCAGCAGTGGGTGCGCAGAAGGTTTGTGTGGGGGTTTAGTGGGAGGTAAGACTGAAAGGTAGGTTGAGGCTATTCGGAGAGATGCCTTCACAGGGGTTTGGACCTTATTCTGTCAGTGGGAAACAAGTTTCCTGGAAGAGTAAAGTGAAAAGATCAGGGAGTACTTTAGAAGGAATAATCCACGTGGACTTGACTGGAGGGGAGCCGTGTCAAGAAGGCAGATTCTTGGGAAGCTGTTGCATTTGAATAGGATTTTATCTCACCTGATCTATACACAACCACCTGTGGGCAGACAAGGAAAGCTTGAGGGGTCGGTCCCCAGAGTAGGGTGGGAGCAATGAAAATGAACTAGATGGAGAAGACTAAGAGGAAGGTAACTTAACTTAGTGACTAGAGGTGGGACATGTCGGAGAGGGAAGAGTCAGGTTTTGCATGTGTCTAACGAATGAGCCACAAGCATTTTGAGGACAGAACTTTTAAAAATAACTCTCAGTCCCTTTATAATACAGAATCTACTTGTTCAAAGCATTGGGGAATGTTTTAGCATTGTTTCTCCAAAAGTAGATAAGCCAGTGGGTAGAGATCTATATAGAAGAGCATGCATATTTTGTATTTATTTGTTCTATTCATTTCATTTTTTCAAAGCCATCTGTACTTGCCTTTGACTTTGTTCATTTTTGACTATTCATGAACTCATCCGTTGATGCTTTTCAGAGTTTTAGTATTTAAATAGATTTCTTTTGGCACTTAGAATGACAAAATGCTTGTTAAACAGCTCTTTGGAATGGGTATTTGTAAAATGGTTTTTTCCTTATTTTAATAATTTTTTGTTGCCAGAGGTGTTTTTTCCTACATTGGAAATTCTTTAAGATATTTCAAATTTAAATACAAAAGCCTTCCAGATTTGACAGACATCAGTAGAAATTATACTTTTCCATAAATTATATTTTGATTTTTTTTCTCTAGAATTTTTTGAGCTCATGTGATCCTCAGATCATTTTACAACAATTAGAAGAGCATATGAATACTGGCCAGTTGACCGGGTTTTCACATCAAGTAAGAGAAAATTTCATATCCTTTCTCTATGAAATACTACGTATTAGAGGTAATAATTTTCCCCAAACCAACATTAGGCTAAAAACTACCATCTCAATCTGTTTGTTAATATGTACAATTATTTTATTAAAACCTCAGTAAGTTTTTCAGAAGACGGGGTCCCTGGCTATCTTGTTTATTGCTATGCTCATAAAAAGTCCCAGAGTGCTTAACGACAATTACTTTTTATCTATTTACTGGATATAGTACTGAAACGGGCCAAAGCCATTCCCCTTCCCCCAACTACCCCCTCAAAAAGGAGGCTGGGGGGAGGCCAGATAGCTCAGTTGGTTAGAGTGCGAGCTCTGAACAGTGGGGTTGCGGGTTCAATTCCGACATGGGCCAGTGAGCTGCGCCCTCCACAACTAGATTGAAGACAGCGAGCTGCCGCTGACCGGATGGCTCAGTTGGTTAGAGCGGGAGCTCTCAAAAACAAGGTTGCCGGTTCAATTCCCACATGGGATGGTGAGCTGCACCCCCTGCAACTAAAGATTGAAAACGGTGACTGGAGTTGGAACTGAGCTGCACCCTCCACAACTAGATTGAAAGACAATGACTTAGAGCTGATGGGCCCTAGAGAAACACACCGTTCCCCAATATTCCCCAATAAAATTAAAAAAAAAAAGGCTAGGACACAATGCAATAACAATCTAACTCCTAACTGTCAGAAACACTGTGGTATTGAAAGAACTGGGCACTGAACACATTTTTAATATGACGCTACCTGTCATTCTCTAGGTTAGAAATCTGATTCTGAATAATATCATAAACAAGAAGGAGTTTGGGATTTTGGCAAAGACAAAATACTTTCAAGCATTGAAATTACACATGATGAATGCCAGCAACGTCACTGACCTAGTGAAGTATTTGGCAAATGAATCAAGGTAAGTGCATGAAAAAAGAAAACTGTTGAATTTCCTTGAAATTTATCATTATTTTGGAGGAAAATGTCAAACAATTGTAGAGCTGTTTGTTTGCAATTAAAAGTTCCAAATGTGAAGTTGTAGCATTAGTTGTTTTGTAACCCAGTCCCTTGGAACGTGAACTTGGAATTAAACAATTAAACAAGCTGTCTGAACCCCCCAAATAGGTATCTCACAGGCCTGTTCTAAAACCCTGAGTTACAACGTCATTCCTCAGACACTTGCTCAGAGAATTGATGGCTTTATGTAACATAACTTTTGCTAAGCTTCGTTATCTAATTTTTCAGTACTCAAGTTTAGAAACAATAAGCTCCTTGGGATAGAATTAAGAGCGGATGTGGGGAGTCTAAGGGAGAAGGAAGAAATGGGCTGACCCTGAAGAAAGGGAAACTCGGCCAGGACTGAAATATTTACTGGATCCATCCCTACGTTAGGTCTGACTGTGCTGATCCCTTGAGAGGTATCACTTGTCCATTACCCCGCCGTGGATCTCTTTTTGCTTCTTTATCACTTATGATCCAACCATAATTACATACCATCATTTGTGAACAAGTGTTATCTTTTGAGGATATATATATATATATATATATATATGTGTGTATGTATGTATGTATATATAGAATAAACTGCACGTGTTTCAAGTAAGCTGATAAATTTTGGCACGAATATGTAGTGATGACATCACTACAATCAAGTCAAGATAGCGAACACAGAAAAGCTTTCTCATGCCCGTTTTTTTTCTGATTCCATAGTTTAGATGAAGCTTCAGTCTTTATAACTGAATATTCAAAGCATTGTGGAAAACCAATGCCAGCAGACGCCACTCCCTGTGAAATTCTGAAGGTAAAGCTGGTCCGTTGTTATTGGGTTTCGCCATTTATACTTTTGGGTCTTGAAATTGAGCCAAGTTGTTCTGGAGATAAATGTATTGTTCCATATGGCTGCGTGTATTTCTATATTTTATTTTTTGTAGAGGCTGTGGCTCTCCTCTCAGCTCTGCGCTCAGCGGCTGCGTGGCCTTGGGCCAGTCGCTGACGCTGTGCAGGAATTTCGTTTCCCACCTGGACCACCTGGTCTCCCAGGTGCTTTCCAAGCATGATGATTCCTCATAAAGTCTTGTTTTTCACACTGAAGCAGGTGAAAAACAGAAATCCAAAAGGCATTGATTAATGCTGTGCTCGGGTTTTAATTGTTTTTACTTCACCTGTTATAGTTACTGAAGATATCCATGTTCACTATAGAAAAAAGAGAAATTTGCAAGAGCAAAAAAAAAAAACTAATCTCTTGAAATCTCACTACCAGAGAATCACTGTTAATATTTTGATATATATCCTTCCAAATGTTTTCATATATAAAATGTACATGTAAATTACTTTTACTCCTAATTTGAACTTAAATATAAGATAAATATTTTTACTTGGATCATGGCTTAGTAGTTTTAGTAAACGTAAGTATTGTGGGGTTCTTTTCCTCCTTTGGTCCAGAAAAGGAATATTAAAATAAACCTCCATTTTGTTAATTTTCATTAATTAATAACTTCCAATGTTCACTTCCAATCTATTGTGCTCAATGGCATAAAACTACTTTTTTCTAAAAGGGGGAATATTGATTCAGGAGGTGAATTTGTGACCCTTAAATATATGTTTTTCAAAAATACATACATTTTTGGAAAAAAAAAAAAATATATATATATATATACGTATTATGTGTGTGTGTGTATATATATATGCATTATGTGTGTGTGTATATATATATATATATATATATATATATATATATATATGTTTTTCTCCAGTCATAACTGTCTAAAATGCCAAATAATTTTATGTGTACGTTTTTAGCAATACAGTTACGTCTTAAGTTCTATAGTTTATCTGAGCATCTTCTGTTTAAAAAACTAAGTGACACTCATAATACTTCTGTGTTTCTTCCCATTTAGATGTTTCTTAATGGATCATAGTAAATCATCAAGCCTTTTTCAGGAAGAGGAAGAGGAAGTTCGGAGTCTGCTATTAACTGACCATATTTATTACGGTTTTAAAATTGTGTGGTCTGTGTCATAGCTATTATCAGATGTTACCTGAGGTGATAACTAAGACACTTGGTAGCCTGATTGTCCCATAAAGAACTCAGATCCTGAATTAATAAATCTTCTCTTTGTCAGTTACTGTAACTCACAGAGACTATCAGTTTTTTACACCTTGTATAAAAGAAGCAAAATGCAATAAGAAAAGGAACTCCCCCCATAAGAAAAGGAACTACTTATATAGCCTGTTTCATCCACAGGTATAAATAAGAATATTGATCTTTTAAGGTGGCCGGTTAGCTCAGTTGGTTAAAACACGATGCTGATAACACCAAGGTTGCCGGTTCAGTCCGCGCATGGGCTACTGTGAGCTGCGCCCTCCTTAAAAAACAAACAAAAAAATACATCAATCTTTGTAGTGTTATTCTAGTAAACGTGTGTAATTTTTTGCTGCTGAATGTGTTGGTCGGTGGCCAGCCAGAACAATAGAAAACACTCTAGGTATTTCAAGCAGCGATGGATTAAATGCCAGGAATTGGTTACAAAGGTGTTAAAATAACTGAAAGGCAAAGGGAGAGGAGGGGGCCCACCAGGGAGACAACGGGGGAAGATGTGGCCACTGCTCCTGCTGGAGCCCCCAGGCCCCCCGTGCCACTCCTCCAAAGGGTGAGCCTCCTCCCACCGGTGCTGCCCAAAGTATCCCTTGGGCATCTTTCGAGGCCACTGCCAAGCCACCACCAAAAGAGAAAAGAAGTAGCTCTGCTTGCTCCAACCTCTAATTCTCGTGCCAGTGCTAAGAAATGACAATCAAGCAGGAAGCCATGTGGCCAGGAGTGTGGGACATGCAGTGTGCAGGCTGTAAGCCCCCGGCTGGGAGGATGGCTTAGAAGGGCAGGATGTCGCAGAGTCAGCGAACGCTGCGGGGCACACAGAGCACCACGCACACCTCTTACCCTGCCTTCCTAATCTGCTATACTTGTGAACACCGTAATGACACTCGAATTAGTTTGCCTTTGTTTTGCTAGTTGAGAAAATACTGTTTCTATACTAAAAACTCAGTGTAGCATCGTGATTAAAAACATAGGTTTGGGAGGAAAAGTCTGGATTTGAATTCTGGTTCCATCACAAACTGTGCTCCTGGACCAGTTACAGAACTTCCCAGAGCCTGAATTCCCTCATTTGTAAAGCCTTCTGGTTAATCAGACATTCAGACTACACCAATATATTTCACAAAGCTTTTTCCACATTTGGAATTATTTCCTTAAGATCACTGTCACCAACAGATTTACCAGATCAAAGGGAGTGAAGAACATTTTACAGGCTCTAGATACAAATTGCCAAACTGCATGCATTTCGAAAGGTTTTCACAAATGCCCTGTCCTACCAGCCACAGCCGGATGTCTGCCTGACTGCCTCCTCCCCAACTCTGAGTGATCTGACTTTTAAAAACTTTCTGCTAATTCTCTAGGTGAAAATGGTATACCACAACTTAGGTTTGTATTTCTTTGATATTTATGTGATTGAACCTTAAGAAAGCTCATTATAGGCTGACGTCACAAGTAGAGCCCGTAATTGTATTGTGGGGCATAAATGTGCAAGGAACAGAAGGGTCAAGGGGTGGCACTGCAATGTAACAAATGGAAAGGAGCCTTCCTGTTTAACTGACAAAAGCTAAGCGAAAACGGAGTTCTGTCCCCATCTGAACACTGGTTTCATTGTTCAGAATAAAGTTCTGATAGGTAAGCGGTTAGCTTTTGGTATGCCAGAGAAGTGATTTTTTTGAAACCAGAATGTGTTTGAATTCATTTTAAGATAACTTCATTTGAAGTTCAAATATACAATTAGCCAGGGTACTTCTTATATTGATCATTTTTTAAATTATTCCACTTTTGTCTCCGTACAGTTTTGTCTCCATACTGTTGCTGAAGTATATTCTTAAAACATAGGCCAGACCTCGTCAATGTCTGGCCTCACGCTTTTCATTGGCTTCCCATTGCATTGAGCGTGGATCCCAAGTCGCCAACTGAGGCACACTGGCCCCTTTGTTCAAATCAGAAAGGGGTACCTTCGAGGAGGGTAAATTATAAGAAGGCTCTCCTGTCGGTAGATCTGCTACAAAAAGGCGCCCCCTCTGGAGGGTCCCATTTTTAAAAGCGCTGTGCTTAGAAGCTGGATCTCACTCAGATACAGCCCGGTGCTACCTGACAATTCCACCGGGCTTAGAGGGCCCTGCGTGATCCAGTCCCCCTGCCTTTCCAGCCTCAGGGCCTGTCACTCCCTTTCTATCACCAGCCTTCCCCAACCAGTCACCCCTAGTCACTTGCTATGACATTAACGTTTCCTTCCTTCACGATACAGCCAAAGTTATCTTTGTTGACTTCTTTACTGATTGTCTCACTCGTCATTTGTCCCCAATTTGTAAGATTCTTAATAAATACGTATGAGTTCAGTGAATTTTGACTTCTCGTTTTCAGGGTAAAATTCTTCCCTTGAATGTTTCATGATAACGTGAACGAATGACAGCACCTCGTTGCCCCTAGAAAAAAGGGGAAGTTAGTGACACTACAGAAGTAAAGGCGCTACAGTTCATGTTCATGACTCATGCACATTTCTTTCATCATCTCTTGCTTTGAATGAAGAGGCTAAATTTTCATTCCTTTGATTACTTGGAGGAGAGAAGTTTATTAGTAGTGTGCTCTCCTTTCACCTCCTACGGCTAGAAAACCTGGCCTGACAAGACGTAGCCCACTCAGTCTTCTTTCTACTGCTTCTCTAGGGTGCACAGATTTGGGAGGTATGTTTATTGTAAACATTGGGTCCTTCCCTTGGATAGTTTTTGACACGTTGTTTTTGAGTAAGAGAGTAAGACTAATTTTAGTGATCACATCTATCCAGCTGGAAGTAGCCAACTGAGCTTACAGAGGTGCTTGGGGTAACCGACAGGTCCTTTTTAGGTGAATGCTGGTGGTGTAGGTATGATTGACCAGTGGTTACTTTTTACATACTTATACAGCTGTATAATAATCCTTATCAAACTATAGAACATTCTAGGGCCCCAGGAGACTACCTTGTGCCCTTGCCTAGAGCATACTCTCCCCATGGTTACCACCGTTCTGACCTTTATCATCATAGCTTATTAATTTTACCTGGTTTTTAACTATAAATGGACAAATATAGCACATACTCTAGAGTCTGAATTAATTATTCAACATTGTAAGATTCATCTATGTTATTCTGTGTAGCAGCAGCAACAATAGTAGTTCATTCTTTCCCATTATTGTATTAAAAACCTTCACAACTGAAAGCTTTTCTTCACAAAAGGTTTTATTGAGCCACATGCTACCCGGCAAAGGACCAGCTCCTGAGACAGTCTAAACCACCAGAACTGGGCTAGCTGGAGAAGATGAAAACATCCACCATCCTGGAGCTGATGGGCTGTTTTAGAGATGTAAGTTGCTTTGAGAGAGTTTACTTTGGCTATTGTTGGGGGGAAGGGGAAGAGAGGTAGGGGTCAGTTCTGGGATAGGTGCACAGTCTGTAAGAACATATTTACTATTTGATTGGTTTTAGGCCACAGTCCTGAACGTTCATGCACGCGCAGGATGCAGTGGCCTCCGCTGGTCCACTGTTTTCTTTCTAGAAAGCCACCTGGAAGTTGAGTCAAAGGTCCAACATACATTCAGGAATGTGAGCGGTCTTGTTAGCTGACACACAGCTATTAACTGGTTAATTACCCTTGTCTTTTTCACCCTTCAGCCTGCTGTAATTTAATTTAGGACATCTCAGAATTTCTCTTGTCGTGAGTATCCCATTGTACTAATATACTAAGATTCACCCATTTTGCGGTAGACAGATAATTTGGGTTATTACCAGTTTTTGATAATTATGAACAAAGCTGCTGTGAACAGGCTTGTACACATCTTTGGGTGGACATGAGCACTCACTGGTGTTGGGAGTATTTCCAGGAGTGGAAGTGCTTTAGTGGATACTGCCAAACAGTCTTCCCAAATTGTTGGACCAGTCTGCACCCCACCAGCCGTGTGTGTGAGAGCAGATGGCTCCACGCCCTTGACAATGCTTAGAACCGTCAGTCCTTTTCATTGTAGCCATTCTGGTGGGAAACCTCACAGTGCTCTTCGGGAAAACAAGATGAAAGCACAAACATCTTGTTCTCCATTCTGGTTTTCTCCCTTCTCTTTGCTGCTTGCAATTTGTGGATGAGTTAAACTCACCGTGTATCTGCTCACCTCAGAGTCCAGTGTCTGTCACACTATATGGCCTTTATCGGGGATGCACAGCAAGACTAAACTCACAACAGCTAACTCACTGTGACGTTGCAGAAGATAGAGATTCACAAAGGGTTGTTTTGTTTTGTTTTTCCTGGCACTCGACATATTCAAAAGCAACCAGAAAGCAAGGACCTGTGCTTCTAGAACAACCAAGGCTGAATGTTTTCTAGAGGGAATAAATTTCTGGAGCAATTTCTCTTTTCGAACTCTCCTTCCAATGACCAGAGGACTCAGGAATGCAACCTCTTAACCTGTCTTTCCCTTGATAAGTGATCCTACGGTTTTTTGTGTGGTTTTTTTTAAAAAAGGTTTATTGAGATATAGTTCACTTACCATACAATTCACACATTTAAGGTGTACAATTCAATCGTTTTCAGTGTATTTCCAAGATACATATAACCATCACCATGGTCAGTTTTAGAACATTTTCATCACCTCTAAAACCCCATATCCTGTAGCTATCATCCTTTTAACCCCCTCCACCTCCAACACCCACCTCTCCCTAATCTCTTACTAATCTGCTTTCTGTCTCTGGGTTTACCTTTTCTGGATGTTTCCTATAAATGGAGTCATAAAATATGTGGTCTTTTGTGTCTGGCTTCTTTCATTTAGCATCATATTTTCAAGGTTCTTCCATGTTGTAGCGTGTCAGTGCTTCATTTCTTTTGATGGTGGAGTAATATTCCACTGTGTGATTAGACCACACTTTCTTTACCCATTCATCCATTGATGGAAATGTGGTTTGTTTCCATCTTTTGGCCATTATGAAAAATATTGCTATATACTATAGCTTTCTACCCACCTGATACTTTTTGGGTTTTTTAATTAACTTTTTTTCAATACGTATACACAGACGTACTCATTCTAAAGATATCAGTTAAGACTCTACAATCAGATTTTTTCCACTCCCCACCTTGTCTCTACGAGCAATTCTCTACACATACCACACTGTCTCGAGTCTTGGCTCTCAGCCCCTCTTTGCCTAGTTAACTCACACACATCCTTTATAACACAATATTTACTTGGTATCCAAGTTCTTTAAATTTCTTAAGAGAAAACCTCATTACATAAATATGCGTATATTAGGTTGGTGCAAAAGTAATTGCGGTTTTTGTGATTATTTTCAACCTTTTAAACTGCAGTTACTTTTGCATCAACCTAATACTTATGAAATATGAGGATATTCTATTCAAAGAGATATAGTGGGATAAACCAGGAGTAATGGCATTATCTCAAAACCAAAATTGTCAGCTCATTATTTCCAATGTTCTATATATAGACTGGATGTTTTGAAAGCTTTATCGGATCTATTACTCATAACCCATACTATATTTCATGCTGAAAAAGCAGAAGTGGTAATTCACAAAATTTCTTCCCCTCCTTCCTAACCCTTAATGTCACATGTTGACACGTGACATTATTGTTGATGTTTTTGGTCAGGTGGAGCTAGAATATCTAGGAAAACTTTTGTCATCAAATAATATGAAAGACTATACGAGTGCTTCTCTCTTTCCTTGAAATGACTCTTAACCAAGCACTGTACACAACATTTAGGGTAATAGTTCTACCATTCATAAGTTTGCCATGTAAAAAATAAGAATTCCGCATACTAATATATTAGTGGGTGGCATTTTCTCAGGAAGTTACCTACTTTGGGTTCAATCTAGATTACTGGTAGGACTTTTCTATATTTTCATCTCTTTACTTCTGGGCTTGGAAGAGAAAAAGAGACTCTGACAGCAAGGGCGAAAAGAAATAAGTGGTGAGGGTTGCAAGGAAGAGTGAAAGAGATCGTTAAGAGTGAAAGGCCGGAAGAACCAGAATGACAGCCAGTGACCAAGTTATGCTATCACAGCATTTTCTGTCACCGCCTTTCTTAGGTCTCTTGAAAGGCAATGGGAAAAAACTCAGTTTCTCTCCTGTTTGCCCAAGTATCTCTGTATTCATTTTCTGGGACTGCCAAAAGAAATTACCACTGAGTGCCTTAAAACATCAGAAATTTATTCTCTCTCGGTTGTGGAGGCTGGAAGTCCAAAAGCGAGGTGTCAGCAGGGCCGGGCTGCTCCAAAGACTCAAAGGGAAAATCCTTCCTTGGCCTTTTCCAGCTTCCAGTGGTTCCACTGTTCCTTGGCTTGTGGCAGCATCACCCCAATCTTTGTCTCCATCATCACGTGCCTCTTCCTGTGTGTCTGTGTGTCCTTTTCTACCTCTTCTAAGGACCCTTGTGACTTGGTTTAGGGCCCTCCCTAATCCTGTATGATCTCATCTGAATCCTTACCTTAATTACATCTGCGAGGACACTATTTCCAAATAAGGTCACATTCTGAGGTGCCAGACACTCATGAATTTTGGGGGGGACCCCATTCAACCCACTACCAGCTCCTTCCTGAAATTCTACAGCTTCTGCCTTTGGATAAAGTATATACTCCTTTAAATGACAGTGAGCTCTTTGTCTACCTAGGTATTGATTAGAAACAATTATAATATAAATGTTACTGAAGTAAACATATGAAAAAGTACAGAAATCACAACGGATTTTCACAAAGTGAACATGCCCATGCAACAAGCACCCAAATCAAGACACAGACCATTCCTAGTATGGATAGGAATCATATATTATTTTTCCCATTAAATTAAAAAAATAATTTTAATTTTTTTTTAAGGAGGGCGCAACTCACAGTGGCCCATGTGGGGATCGAACCAGCAACCTTGGTGTTATTAGCACCACGCTCTAACCAACTGAGCTAAGCGGCCACCCCCTTAACCATTTTCAAATGTGCAGTTCAGTGGCATTAAGTGCATTCACACTGTTGTGCCACCATCACCACCACCCATCTCCAGAGCTCTTTTCATCTTTCAAAACCGAAACTCGGTCACCATTAAGCACTAACTCCCCAGCCCCGCTGCCCCTGGCCCTTGGTGACCACTCTTCTACTTTCTGTCTCTATGAATTTGACTCCTCCAAGTCTGTAAGTGGAATCAAGCTGTGTTTGTCCTTTTGTGACTGTCTTATTTCACTTAGCACAATGTCCTCAGGGTTCATCCATGTGGTAGCACATGTCAGAATCTCCTTCCTTTTAAGGCTAAAACAACATAGAAACCATATTCTTTTGAAAGGTGATCACACCCTCCTTTGGATTGTTACGGCTGAGTCTACTTATTTTCACCCATGGTTCTAATTAATAAACAATGTGTGTTTCTTTAGTGTTTCTTGATAATTAGAGATTTCAATTTTTCTGGTTTTTAAACCAAAACCCAGCCCTTGGCTCTGGGTCCTGTAGGTTTGGCCATGTTAACCAATCTCATGTGTATTTAAATTATCCCCTTGAATCCACAGAAAATGTGAGAAGTCAACTGGTTTCAAAATGGTTCAGAGTAACTAAAAGGGCAGTTCTCAAAGAACAATTTTTTATTCCTCTTCCCTCTTTGCAGCTGGGTCAGAGGCAGATTCCCCCCCCCCCCCCCCCCCCCCCCGCCCAGGACCTTGGCAGTAGTTTAGACTTAACTCAGTGTCCTCGTCCTGGCAGCCGTCTGAAAGTCAGCAGGATTTTGTGTTTTGTTTCCTTTTATTTTTGCACACTTACTTTTGTTTTGGAAATACCTCACATTCCAGGCGATTCAAGACCTCTGGAATAAACAACTCACCTCTTTCTAGATAAGACCCTTTGAATATATGAATTCCCAGCTGAGTGGAAAAAAAACAAGCAAGATGTGAAGACAGAGAGGAATGTAACTCCATATCCCTATTGGATATTCTCAGAGGAGAAAATCTAATTCATTTTCATCACGGCTAATTCCCTGTAACCTTTATGTACAAATGTAGCGTCTTAATTAGCATAGACAAAGGGCCTATTTCCCTTAATCCATTAGTTGTGAAGCAGGTTTTTACTGTAGGCAACTTGTCGTTTATTTTCATAGTTTACACATTACACAATAACTTAGGACTAAGTGCCAAGAAATATGGTAAGAACAAGATCAAATCTAACAACACTTCAAGTACTAATAATATTAGCCCTTAAATGCCCTTATAAAAACCCACCCAGCTAAATTATCCTTTTTCTGAAACCTTTCTATGTGTGAAGTAGAGCAGAAACTTTATAGAGCGGCCATGACAGGGCTTTCCAGAACAATAAAAAAGTGAGGGAAAGGAGAGAGAAACACTTATCTTTCTCTGCTTTCTCCCAGTCACAGTCTAGTGATGCAGAAAAGTCAACCTGACTTTGAAAAGAGAAGTGCTGGGGCCAGCCCCCATGGCTCAGGTGGTTGGAGCGCCATGCTCCTAAGGCCGAGGTCACCGGTTCGATACCCACATGGACCAGTGAGCTGTGCCCTCTACAGCTAAGATTGTGAACAACGGCTCTCCTTGGAGCTGGGCTGCCGTGGGCTACCATGTGCTGCCATGAGCAACCGGCAGCCAGGAAGAGCTGCTGTGAGCTGCCAAACCGACAACTGGCGACCAACTGCCTCAGCTGGGGGTGGGGGGTGAGCACAAGGCTCATAATACCAGCATGTGCCAGGGAGCTGTGTCCTACACAACTTGACTGAGAAACAATGGCTTGAACCGGAAGGGGGAGAGGCAGAAGAAAGGGGGGAAAAATAAAATAAAATATACCTAACACACAATATAAAAAAAAACAAGAAAGAAAAGAAAAATGTTCACCTTCACTGATTCAGTGTTAGCTGCTAAGCTCTCAAATCCTGAGAGAAGCCACACGAACTCAGTGGTGTGACCAGTGATTCCATCTTCCCTGTAGTATTCAGACCTGACAACTCTATAATTATTTCAATCTTGTTCCTAAAGCTAGTCCATCCTGTTTTTTGAAATAATAAGACTGGCTAGAGACAACAGGGAGTATGTGTGGGAATCACACACACAGACACACAATCTTTGCCTAACCATGAGAATCAACTGCTACTGAGAGGTCTTCATCATTAGCTATTTACCTCCAATGCCAGCAATGCCTTTGCCTTGCTTTTTCAGAAGCTTGACGTCTCTATCAATTAGGGTACTTTGGGCTGCAAGTAATAGAAAACCCAACTAGAAATAGCTTTAAGCAAAGAGGGCATTTGCTATCCTACATAATCAGAACTGCGGAGATCAGATTCCCAGAACTTCCTTGCCAGTGATGTAATCAAAGGCCCAGGTTCTTTCCATCTTTCCACTCAGCCATCACTTAATGTGCTGGTTTGTCCTTAACTTGTCTCCTCACAATACGAAAGGGCTCAGCTGCCCCAAACATCACATCCTTAGACAAAAATTTCCAAAGATCCTTTTTTCAATTGAAGTGAAATTCACGTGACAACATGAACCATTTTTAAAGTGGACAATTCAGTGTCATTTAGTACATTCACAATGTTTGCAGCCACCACTTCTATCTAGTTCCAAAACATTCATCACCCCCAAAGGAGACCCAATACTCACCAAACAGTTCCTGCCCGTTCCGTCCTCCCTGATCCCTGGGTAACCATTAATATGCCTTCTGTCTCTAAGGATTTGCCTAGTCTGGACATTTTATTTAATTGGAATCATACAATTTAGGTGGGCCTTTTCTGTGGCTTTTTTCACTTAGCCTCATATTTTCGAGGTTCGTCCGCACTGTAGGAAGCATCAATACTTCATTCTTTTTTATAATATTTCATTGTATAGATCCATCATATTTTGTTTACTCATTCTTCTGTCAATGGACATGTGTGTTGTCTCCACCTTTTGGCTACTGTCAATAGCGCTTCTATGAACATGCCTGTACGTGCATTTGCTTGAGAAACCAATTTTTGGTTCTTTGGGGCATATACCTAGGAAGGGAATTGCTGGGAAATTTTCTGAAAGGCATCCCTAAGCAGACTTCCTCTCACATCTTCCTGGTTAGAATTGTTGTCACATCTCCATGCCTACAGCAGTGTCTTGTTGAGGAGAATGAAACCACCACGATTGGCTTAAAGTAATCAAGATTCACACCCTATTGTTGGGTTGGAAGCCAGTCACTTCCGAAGGACACAGTCACTTGGAGGAGGGCCATTTTCAGAAGGTGATGACCGGGACATAGGTAAGCAAGTTCTCCACCAACCATCCCTCTCAATATTATTAGAGCAATGTGTAGTCTGTTTAAGGTCATGAACTTATCTGTACTAGCTGCCATACAGCCTTTCCTTTGGGGATTGTGTAGTCTGCAAACATGTGTCTTAATGAAGAAGTGTGGGAACGACAAGCATGAGAAACAGCATGACAAACATCAAGGCTATGTGAAGTGGGACCTCTTAAAACGTTAGAAGGAAGACTCTCATGGATCTAAGGTGTGCGTTCCCTGTAGCCACCTTGAAAAAACACTGGGATTGTGTTACAAAGAATGCCCATTTATTTCATTGTCTTCTAGATTCTGGTTTGTGGATCTATCACCAAGTCATATGAAAGTCATTTATTCTTCTAGTCCATAAATATTTATTGTGTGCCCACTATGTGTCAGGCACTGTGCAAGGCCCTGGGGAAGTCATGATAAACCAGAGACTCTTCGTTCCTGTCCTCGTGGAGCTTTCAGTGTGGAGGAGATGGAGGTTAAATAAACAGTTATAAATAATTAGCATTGTGATAAATGCTATAAAGAAAAAAAATGCAGGTGCTACAAAAGTGTAGAAGAGAAGGAGTATTCTGATTGGACCCTCCATGAAAATAGGTAATAAATTCTAACCACAGACAAATTGAAAAGCCTCAGCAGTTCCTTGTAATGTTAGAGTAATGGTTACATCAGGAAATGTCTGTGAAGTCCCTCAGTGAGCCAGCAAGGCCAAGTGCAGGCTCGTGGACACAACTTAGAGCCTAACGGGGACTAGTTTGTTTTCAAATTAACATTCACAAGAAAAACAATACTAAGTTTGAAGACTAATGATTGTTTTTGACCCATAAAGGCTTGTTTTAGGCCCATAAAGGCCAGAGCAAGGAAGTTTTTAAAAATCAAACCGTGATCCCTTCTGTCACTCTGTGCTGCTGGAAGAGAAGTCCATGGCTCAAATACCATGTCACGTCACCATTCTGGCTTTAGTTGACGAGACCAGCTGTTGGTGGCCACGCCCAGGGAAGTCATCCAGAGGCTGAAAGCGTGTGAGGTGGCCTAGTGCATAAGCTTTGCTCAAAAGGGCACTCTATACTGGGAGACTCATTTCCTCGTGCTGCCATAACAGATTACCACATACTTCGTGGCTTCAAACCACAGAAATGTGTTCTCTCACAGTTCTGAAGGCCCGAAACCTGAAATCAAGGTGTTGGCAGGGCCAGACTCCTTCCAACGACTATAAGGGAAAATCCTTTCTTGCCTCTTCCAGCTTCTGGTGGCTCCGGGTATTTCTTGGCTTATAATTGCATCACTGAAATCTCTCTCTGTGTCTTCACACAGTTTGTCCTCTCCATGTGTCTTATAAGGACACTTATCATGGGACTTGGGGTCCATCCTCATAATCCAGGATGATCTCATCTTGGGATCCGAAATGTCATTACATCTGCAGAGGCCCTTTTTCCAAATAGGTCACATACACACATAAGGTTCCTCAGGTTAGGCCATGGGGATTACCTTTTGGGTGTCACCATTCAACCCACTACAACTGGACAGTGACTATTAGACACAATCATATCCCCTGCCCATTATGGATGATGCTGGACAGTGACAACCATCCATTAGGGTCCTCTGTGGACGTTTGAACAGAAGACATGCAGGAAGAAGATACCTCCACTGGAGTTGTGCAAAAGCCAAGAGACCCAGAAAGAAGACAATCGGCAGAGACTATGAGTAAAAGCCATGAAGTGGGGAGACAGCAAGTCAGCAGTCAGAGCAACAACCAAGCGAAGCCACATCATGAGAATAGTGACAATGCTAGAGCTTCTCTTTCCGGGCATACCATTTTCATCAGTGTAAGGCAAAATGTCTCTCTCTCTTTTTTTGTTTGTTTGTTTGTTTGTTTGTTTGTTTCCATTGTAACATCTTGGAATGTGTCTAACAATAGATGGTGTTTTAATAATTGCTTTTGGCGAGGCAGCAGTGACTGACATTGCCTGCAGGTAGGTGAACACCAAGAGCATTGGAATCAAAAGGCACAGAATGAGAGTCAATGGCTTGGGGAAACAGTAGAGCAATCTCTTCTTTCGTGAGAACCCAAGGAGAGGGGGTGAGGCAGGGTGAGGGCAGACATGTTCGGCCACATTCCATAGGAGGAGTCAAAAGGAGGCGCCCCTGCGTGATTACTGAGCCCGTGTAAGAACCCAGTGCCAATGGCTTTTACGTCTTTTAGGAAATGCTGCATCACCAGCATTTTTGAGGTGCAGAGGATGATAATGAAACACACAGACCTCAATGTGAGAGTGTTGAAAAGTGATCAGAAGCGTCAGACTGTAAACGTGAAGACGTTCTAGGATTACCGTAATTAACTGATTTCAGTTACATTTTTCTCTTTAGGATGCACGAGAGTGATACAGGAAATTAAGAAACCAATGCCTGAAACCAAAAGTAGCAAACGAAATTTTGAAGTGATGAGAAAGAAGTATGCCGTAGTTTCATTGTGAGTATTATTTTCCTTTCTTCGTG
This sequence comes from Rhinolophus sinicus, assembly GCF_036562045.2. Lineage (NCBI taxonomy): Eukaryota > Metazoa > Chordata > Mammalia > Chiroptera > Rhinolophidae > Rhinolophus > Rhinolophus sinicus. The sequence goes on from NC_133765.1 coordinate 34,678,071, forward strand.
GCCCATAAAAAAATGGGCCTTTACACCTTCTAACAGATAGCATTTTTGTATTTGATTTAAGACGGTTTGTTCCAGTTCTCTAAGAGGCCCGACAGTTTCCAGAGCTTTCTCGCTTTTCTGGAATTGCTTATAGAACTTGCGTTACCTCAGGTAACCTGAACGTGCACTTGATTTTTTGTAACTCGGAAGATCCCAAGTGATACAGAGTCAGACAGATGTTGATGAGAAGCAGTGATTAAGCTCAGAGCATTGTAGGCTGTGCAAGAACAAACCCCAAATCCTAGATTAGAAAAGACAAGAGGGGGTTGCTTACCTCAGGGACCAACAAGATCCCTCACTATTTAAAAAAAGGGGGAGGTGGATTATTTAGGTATTTGCTTGAAGGGTGATGATCTTTAACGTGTTGAGATACAAGCTAGTCTTTCCCTCAGTGTTTCTTGACCTTTTTTCCCATTACAGCACCTCCCCAAATTGCCCTTTTAGACCTGTTTTTCTTTATTGTCCCCTCCATGATTTTTTTTCTTACTGTGATAAAATATGCATACCAAAAAATTCACTATTTTAACTATTTCTGTATGGACTTGCCTGTCCTGGACATTTCCTATAAATGGAATCATACAGTATGTGGCCTTTTGTGTCTGGCGTCTTTGTCTCAGCATCATGTTTTCAGCGTTCATCCATATTGTAACGTGTGTCAGAATTTCATTTTTTTTTTATGGCTGAATCATATTCCATTGTACGGATAGACCACTTTCGTTTATGGACATTTAGGTTGTTTTCTATTTTGGCTTTTGTGAATAGTGCCTCTGTGAACATTTGTGTTCAAGGTTTTGTTTGAACACCCATTTCAATTCTTTTGGATATATGCATAGGAGCAGAATTGCTGGGTCCTGGGGTAACTCGATGTTTCACGTACTGAGGAACTGCCAAACTGCCTGTCACAGCAGTGGCATTTTACATTCCCACCAGCCACGTATGAGGGTTCTGATTTCTCCACATCCTCTCCAACACCTCCCCCCGCATGAAATGTCAGTACATTGACAAAACACGCACATGTATTGCGTGTTTGTGTATGTACCATGGACCTTTGGCGGGCAGACCTGGTATCTAATAGATACATTTGCAGGAGTACAGACTCAGAAGCCTGCAGGAATTTAGAAAAAGACTGCCAGCTCACCAAAACATCAACCAGCCCTTTGAGCCAGGTATCAAACCTAATGGACTTTATTTTATTGAAATGTGTATAAAGTGGATGTAGCATAATTCATTCAGTCGTTCCCTTTTTCCTTTGGATGGGCATTCATTCACTCTGTGACTAGTTCTCTGCCACCAAAAAAAACAAAAACAAAAACCACTCCAATAAACAACCTTGTCCTTAAGTATTGGTGTTTTTATTTCTTTGGGACAGATTCCCAGGAGTGGGATTAATGGGTCAAAGGGTATGTTTAGTTTCAATTTGAACAGATGTTGCCCGATTGCTTTCCCCAATGGCTGCAAACCTTCACATGGATGAGAATGCCCTTTCCTCTGTATTCCTGCCTGCATTTCATTTTATCGCGCGTTTTCCTGTGTGTCCATCTGATGGATACAGACTGACGTCTCATTGCTTCTTTCATTTCATTTTTCTGGCCACGGTTGAATTTGAGGGTATTTTCCTACGTTTGTTGGCCATCTGGTTTTGCTCCTCTATTTATAGTCCGAGTCCATTTCTGTACGGGCTGTTTGTCTTGTTCAGGTCAGTTTGTAAAAGCTCTTTATATAGTGTCCATTGGCCTTTGGCTTAATCGCTCAGAAGTGATTAAGAACATTGACTCGGGCCACCTGCCAAGGGTCACCTCAGAGCTGGGCCCCTGACTGGCCATGTGGCCTCAGCAGGTTCTGTAACCTGGTTATGCCTCAATTTACTCATCTGTAAAGTAGTGATCATCATCATCTTTGCCCCCCCCCCCTTCATAGCATTGTTCTAGACATAAATGTGTTAATACCTGTAAAGTAAGTAAAATGGTGCCAATAGCCACTGGTGACTATTATTTAGATTACAAATATATTTCCAGCTCCACCATTTCAGTTGGCTTTATTTATGGTATCCTTTGTCATACAAAATGTTTTAATGTTTACATAGTCAAATACATCCATCTTTTCTTTCAGAACTTCCGAGTTCCCAGGCTTGGTTAAGCAATCTCCCGGTTTCCTTTGCGATGCTGATAATCAGAGGCGTATAACTAACCGTTCCTACCCTGAAGGGCACTGGTCTCCTGGCTCTTTGATCCCTTTCCTCTTCTTCTCTCTCACCCCAATAAGATGAGACCTTTACAGCACTTTCACTTCCCCCCTCTTTTCCTTCCCTCCCACGTGTTCCCTGCTGAAACCCAGGAAACACTTTTACTCCCCACCCGACTCGCCAATCACTGAGGTTTGCATGGGATAATCTAGTGTTTAGATTATTTTAGAGGACATCTGTTAGGTTTCAAAAGTCCTCTGTTACACAAGTCCCTATCTTGATCCATTTAGATGTAAAATGTCACAGGCTACGTTCTTAGTACCGTTTTTTTCTCTCTTTCTTCTCCCCCCTTCTTGAGTTTTCTTTTCGGGTTCAGTTGTGGTTTGGTTAGTCTTTTCTCAAGCAGTCTCCTCAGATGGAACACTGGAAATTCTCTTCTCTGAATTCTTGGGTATCCTAGACTATATTCCTTTTGCCTCAATAGATGAAAAATATTTTGGAAACTGGATAGAGGACTCTTGGGTTTCAGTCCTTCCTCTCTCTTACCTGCCAGTACTATTCCACTGCCATCTTTCAGAAGCAGAGATGTAAAACCTGGTTCCAGTCTGATTGCTTTTCCTTTTTCTGCTTTCCGCTGACACAAGATATTTTTCGTCTTGAAGGTTCAGGAATTTTACCAGAATACCATGTTTCCCCAAAAATAAGACCTAGCTGGACAATCAGCTCTGATGTGTCTTTTGGAGAAAAAATTAACATAAGACCCGGTCTTATTTTACTATTATTTACTATATATAATATAATATAATATAATATAGTATAATATAATATAATAAACATAATATAATACCAGGTATAATATGATATAATATAATATAATATAATACTATGTTATATAATATATTATAACATATTATATAAGACCTGGTCTTATATTAATTTTTGCTCCAAAAAACACATTAGAACTGATTGTCCGGTTAGGTCTTATTTTCGGGGAAACACGGTATGACCACATATCAATCTTATCTCATCAGACCAATCTGGAACCCGGGGAGCTCTTTTAATCTGCAGTCTCAGGTCGTTAGTAATTTCAAGGAACTTCCTTCTACTTGTGTATCTGCTGCACCGTCTCATTTTAGAATTCCTCTTATGTGTATTCATTCTTCATGAGCTGTCCTCCAACTCTTCTTGTCTTTCCCCACAGATTTCTATTTCTTTAAAATTTTGTTCTTTGTTTCTTATTTGCGTCTCAGTAGAGACTCTACTCTCCTTTAACTTATAAACTGAGTTTTTTAAGTTCTAAAAGATCACGTGTCTTAGCTCTAAAAAGTCCTTTGTACACCATACTTGGATTTCCTCCTGTGCTCGTTTATGACTGTTTTAATGGGTTGTTATTCCTCTTGGTCAGTTCACTGGGGGTCAAGGTTAGTCCTTGAACTTTCATACCTTGTGGAAGCTACAAACCAACCTCTACCCCCATGGGCTTGTGATATAGGGCGAGCTGCGTTTACTCACAACACTTCTGACACCAACTGTGGGGGCGGGGGGTCTTTTGTTTTTGGTTTTTCCCACACCACTAATCCTCCAACTCCAACACCAGCTGTGCGTCCTATAGTTCAGTTTAATTCTGACATAAACTACCCAGAGTTAGCACAGAGCCCACAGGTGAAGGGCTCAGTCCCCCAAGACACCCCCGCCCCCCACCACCCAACACACATCACATGCCTGTTGCAAGTCCCAGGTTGCCAACTGTACTTCTGACCAACTGCTATAAATCAGGGGCTTCCATGGTCCCCTCTTCATGTCTGAGAATTTGCTAGAATGGCTCACAGAACTCAGGAACATGCTTTATTTACTCTTACTAGTTTATTATAAAGGATAAAATGAACAGCCAGATGAAGAGGTACATAGGCGAGGTCTGGGAGGGTCCCCAGCACAGAAGCTTCTACCCATGGTGATGGGGAGTTGGGGTAGTGAACGCCACTGTTTCGGGGTTTTAATGGAGATTTCATTACTTAAGCATGATTGATGAAATCATTGGTAGTTGGTGATTTAACTCCATCTCCAGCCCCTCTCCCCTCCTTGAAAGTCGGGGGGTGGGGGCTGAAAGTTCCGTAATCACGCTTTGGTCTTTCTGGCAATCGGCCCCATCCTGAAGTTACATGGGGGCTTTCAGCCTTCTTGGTGGTTTTGGATTTCTTAGCATCAATGTCAACCTGATTTAGAACCAGGCAGCCTTGATTAAGTTAGTAAACCTCTGTGCCTCAGTTTCCAATTTAAAAAATGGTAAAATGAGGCCCACCGCATAGGCTTAAAGGGACCTAATTGTAAAGTACATTTTAATACAAAAATAAAGTGACCTGGTGAGTTTACGGATATTAAAGTATCTCATAAACTGCATTAGTACAGTTCAAATAGTAGATAATTGAATTTTCTGGAAAAAATGCATCATACAGATATATTACTACATGTATTATGTATGAGCAGCTTCATGATAGTACCTTAAAGATAATGAAATTCTTTTTTTTTTTTTTTAATTTTATATTGGGGAATAGCGCGTTTCTCCAGGGCACATCAGCTCCAAGTAGTCGTCCTTCAATCTAGTGGTGGAGGGCGCAGCTCAGCTCCAAGTCTAGTCGCCGTTTTCAATCTTAGTTGCAGGGGGCACAGCTCACCATAATATGCAGGAATTGAACCAGCAACCTTGTTGTTAAGAGATCGCGCTCTAACCCACTGAGCCAGCCGGCCGCCCTGGTAATGAAATTCTTAATAGGTTTAAGTAAGTTCCTTGAATTTACAGGCCACCAAATCACTTTCGAGTTTCATAGAAAAGAGTGTGTTTACACTCAAGTGTCTAGATCATGAAGCTTATGGAAAAAGTTGTGATCAAACTTGGGGTGTGTGTGAGGTGATACCCACTAGTTAAGGCCCCGCTGGGTTTTGGCTCTTCACTAGGTAGCTGGAGAGATGAAAATGGTGATGATGCTGTCTGCTCTGCCAACAGCATCATGGTCCCATTCTGATATGTCCTAAGGGAGATGAGCCACTCAGCTTGGTGTGTGGGAAGTCAAGAAGATCCAGGATGCTGAGGCCAAGGTGACCTTCCCCCAGGGGATTCCACAGACCTTCCCAGAACCCACTGTCTTCTGCTTGCTTTACTTATCTGTTGCTACGTAAAAAATTAACCCAAATGTGGTGGCTTAAAGCAACAGTAATCACTTATTGTCACTGACAGTTCCTATGAACCAGGAATTCAGACAGGCATAGCTGTCTCTGCCACCCTGTGTCTGGGCTCCAAGTGGAAGGGCCCAAAGAGTGGGGCTGCAGTCATCTGGGAGAAGGCCCCTCCTCCTCACACACATCTGACTGTTGGGTCCACAGAATTTGTAAGGCCTGGTGCACAGTGAAAATGCAGGGCCCTTGTTTAAAATGTATTAAAAATTGACTAGGGTCAGGATGGAGTATTTTTCAGTAGTGATGAAGATATTCTAATATGAGATTGTGGTAATGATTGCACAATGCCGTGAATATGCTGAAAACCACTGGATTGTCCACTTTGTGTACTGCCTAGGTCACACGCTCGGAAAGATGGCATTGCTGGCTGTGGGTGCCGGCTGCCAGCCCAGGGTCCAGTCGGCAGTATCAGTTGGAGTGGCCTCTCCATGCGGCCAGGACCTCCTCCCAATATGGTGGGCCAAAGCAGAGAGAAAGCTTGGGTGGGCAGAGAGAGAGAAGCTGTATCCTTTTAATGCCTAGCTTTAGAAGGCACATAGCCTCACTCCACCACATTCCCTTTCTTAAAAGGAAGTCAATAAATCTGGCCCAATTTCAAGCTAGGAAAATGAGACTCCATCCTTTGAAAGGAGGTAAGTCAAAGAATTTGTGGACATATTTTAAGCCACCACACTGGTCTTCATATGTAGGGCAAGTTTTGTGGTCTCCTATTCAGCACATATGAGATCTGACAATTAAGTTCGCGAATTTGTTGCAACAATGTCACTAACCTTTTTTGATATCAGAGGGATTATTCATTATGAATTTGTACCAACTGGACAAACAGGTCACCAAGTTTACTATGTGGAAGTGCTGAAAAGGCTGCATGAACAAGTTAGACAACCTGAACTTTTCGCCAACAATTCATGGCTCTTGCATCACGACAATGCACCAGTTCACATGACACTGTCTATGAGAGAGTTTTAGCCAGTAAACAAATAACTGTATTGGAACACCCGCCCTACTCACCTGATCTGGCCCCCAGTGACTTCTTTCTTTATCCGAAGGTAAAGGAAATATTGAAAGGAAGACATTTTGATGACATTCAAGACGTCAAGGGTCATACGATGACAGCTCTGATGGCCATTCCAGAAAGAGTTCCAAAATTGCTTTGAGGGATGGACTAGGCACTGGTGTCAGTGCGTAGCTTCCCAAGGGGGGTACTTTGAAGGTGACCGTAGTGACATTCAGCAATGAGGTATGGAGCACTTTTTCTAGGATGAGTTCGCGTACTTAATTGCCCAACCTCATTTTAAGCCACCACACTGGTCTTCATATGTAGGCTAAGTTTTGTGGCCTCCTGTTCAGCACATAGATAGGAGAGAAAGCCCCACATGAGTTTTCCTGCCAAGTTGTAAACAGAACCAAGGCTTCATTTATACCTGTTGGACCCAACGTTGGAGGAACAAGCAGCCTAAAAATAGGTCGGGAAGGAAACCTGTTTAAGGTTTTTTTTCCTCTCTAAATCCGCCCCCCACCCCAATTTTTCTAACCCTCTTATGGCGTTTCTTCATTTAAAAAAATATATCATGACCATAGAGGCATAAAGTAGACTGGAGTTTGCCAGTGGCTGGGGCAGTACTCTAGGGGATGAACTGCTAATGGATATGGATTTTTTTTGGAGGGTGATGAGAAAGTTCTGGAATTAGATAGTGGCGATGGTTGCAGAAGCTGGTGAATACTTACATACTGAAAACAGCTGAATTGTACACATTAAAAGGGTTAATTTATTGTTTCTTGGCCTTTTGGCTAAGACCAAGTGTATCTGGTTTTTGTAGTAGTTGTCCTTGGCTGAATTGTGGTTAGGGCTTGATGGTGGAGTCCTTGGGGAGATGCATGGTTTTCTCGAAAAATCGCTAGGGTGGCTGGGAATCCAGTCTGTGTCTGGAGCCAACCCCTGACCAAGGAAACCTCGGCCATACACCAGACACCTGTCTGTGGCTGCCAGAATCAGTGGGACCATCTCTCTTGGGTGGTCTCTCAGGCCAATTGGGTAGTTCTCCCAGATCCCATTTTTATTTCACCTTGTCAGTAATAAAAGACTGATCACTGGGCAGTCAGAACGCGAGGGGAAGTGTTGGCTTAACCCGAGGTGGGAAAGACATGAAGGGCATTGGTGAAAGTTCACATTTGTGTTAGGCCTATCCTGTTCTCCTCAGGACTTCTAGGCATGTGGCTGAAGGAAAGTTTCCTGAATGGAAGAGTGTATAGCACAAGACATCCAGTAAAATAAGTGCCCCCCCAAAAAAAATGAAGGGGCAGCCTGTTAGTTCAGTTAGAGTGCGATGCTCAGAACACCAGGGTTGCTGGTTCGATCCCCACATGGGCCACTGTGAGCTGCGCCCTCCACAACTAGATTGAAACAATGACCTGACTTGGAGCTGATGGGTCCTGGAAGAACACACTTAAATAAATTAAAGTTTTTTAAAAAATGAATTTCATAGTATGTGAATTATAGCTCATGAAAAAAATATATCAGAAGCTTCAAAAGCTGGAAGGATCCTAGGCCTCTTTCGTTCTTTATGTCCCTGGAACCCCGCCAATGAGAAAAGCTGAAATTTTCTCCCAGGAATGTCTGATTTCAAAGTCCATTCTCTTTTGCCTCTGCCATACCATGTTGGCACCATGTAGCCTGGCAGTGAAGGGCCATGATGAGTTTGACCTTTATTCTGTTGATAACTGAAGGTTTTTGAGGTAGGAAAAAAGGCACAAGTCAATTTTTGTTTTAGAAACATAATTCTTAAGAGCTTCATGGGAATATTTTTTTGTTAGACATAATAACAGTAGGTGAAAATATGAAGGAAGTATTTTTTTCCTGAATTGACTATAATAATTTTAGGCGTTTTGTTAAAATATGTATATATATATATATATAATTTTTTTTTTAAATCATGACTGAAATATCAACCTCTATGGGAACTCTAGAGAGCAGCATAATTTTTTTCCCCTCTCATTCAGTTTTTTTTTATAATAGTGTTTTAATGAATTTTGAAATTGGCTTCCATCATTAAACAAATGGTAGGTGGGGAGAGAGAAGAAGCAGTTGGACAATGTTTGCCTATGAAAAGTCAACCTGCCCTTTGTGTTATTCTTTTCCTTTTTCTAAAGTTGAATTTCTCTGCTGTGCAGCACAGCAGGCTTGATGTGAAACTCTATTCAGATGTATAGGTGATAAGCGGTTTTAAATAAACATGGCATTCCACCCAAGCTCTAAAACCACTGGCTGGCTGAGGCATATAAGGAAGATGGTCAGACACTGCCTGAGCCTTCTAGGGCTGCTGGACGAAAGTATCACAGACTGAAATTCAGTCTCTCACAGTTCTGGAGGCCAGAAGTCCAAGACCAAGGTGTCAGCAGGGTTGGTTTCCCCTGAGGCCTCTCTCCCAGCTTTGTTGTATCATCACATGGTCATCCTTCTGTGTGTGTCTGTGTCTTAATCTCCTCTTCTTAAAAAGACACCCACCTTAAAAACGTATTTTAACTTAATTACCTCTTCAAAGGCTTTATCTCCAAATACAGTCACGTTCTGAGGTGCTAGGATCTCAGCATAGAAATTTGGGGGGGGACACAATTCAGCCCATAACAGACACCCTGGTTCCATGTCTTGCTCCAAGGGGTAGTAAAAGTGAGGGAAACATTTATAAGAGGATAATCCAGTCTAGAGATTGCCAGAAATCACAGCAAACACTGGTTCGTACCTGATATCCCATCCTGACTCTGTCCCCAGACCACTGTCTCTGGGGCAGGGGAAGGTTGGAGACAGAGGAGAGCAGGTGATGGGCGGGAGGACAAGCTAGAGACAAGGGACAATTACTCTACGGATTCTGTTTTGCAAGAGTTTTTTTTGTTTTTAAAATTAGGTGAAATTCACATAATGTAAAATTAACCATTTTAAAGTGAACAATTTAGTGCATTCACAATACTGTACAACCACCACTCTGTCTAGTTCCATTCATCACCCCAAAAGGAAACTCCACACCCACAGCTGTCACTCCTCATTCCCCACCCCCCAGCCTCTGGCAGCCACCAATCTACCTTCTGTCTCTATGGATTTACCTGCTCTGGACATTTCATACGCATGGAATCAGATAATATGTGGCCTTTTGTGCCTGGCTTCTTTCATTTAGTGTAATGTTTTCCATGATCATTTTGTAAGAGTTTTTTGTGGGACTTTTTGTTGTTGTTACCTTTGATCAGTTTCCCAAGTGGCTGGTCATAAAATCTTTAAAACATAAAGGTAAATCACGTCTGTGGGTATTTGGGGAGATGATGCAAAAGAAAATGGAGGAGAAGCTGAATCTGGAGAGATGGGGTCCCAAACAGAGAAGGTGGTAGTTTTTGTCCCCCAGTCCTGTCCTGTGACTGTGTGTGCGTCTGTGTAAACGCCCTCGTGCTCATAAAGAACAAAACTTCATAAAACACACATGTTCGTACCACTCATCTTTAACCAGTTAACAGTTGGTCATGTTTACTTAGGGACATTTTTATTTTTTTATCTTTTTATTTTGAATGAATTATAGACCCACAAATTTGCAAAAACAATGCAGTGAGGTCCCAGCTTCACCCAACGGTGGCGTCTTACTTACCTGCAGTAGATTATCAAAGCCAGAAAGTCGACACTTGCACAGTAAAATTACCTAGTCTATAGGCATCTCCTGGATTTCACCACTTTTTTCATGTCTTCTTTTTCCTTTTTTCTTCTTCCTTTCTTTCTTCCCTTCCTCTCCTCCCGCCTCCTTCTTGTCCTTGTATGTCCGTTATAATTCTACGACATTTTAGTACATATATAGACTTGTATAAACACCACCGCATTCAAGGTACAGGTGGTTCTCACCCTAAAGAAACCCCCTCACGCTATCCCACACCTACCCCCCCCCCCGCATAACTCCTAACGACCGACCGTCCATCCATTCTATTCTTCTTTATAATTCTGTCACTTCAAGAATGTTCCATAAATGGCATCACACGGTGTATAACTTTTCAAGAATGGCCTTTTCTCCCCAGTCAGCACAACGCCCTTGGGACCCATCCAGGTTGTTTGTTGTGTGCTTCGTGGTCTGCTCCTTTTTGCTGAGGAGCATCCTACGGCAGGGACACACCACATCCTGTGGGACCATTCACCCGTTTGCAGGTCCTTCTTTTCAAATGAAGTAAAAGCATTGCAGATACAGTTGAGGTCTCCCTTCCACCTAACATCCCTCCCTCCCTCCCTCTCCAGAAGTAATGGGGATTCTGCAGTTACTGTGCATCCTTCTCATCTGTGACTTTTGTTTTATTACATGGTGATGCTTCCCCAAACCGTATGTTATCTTGTTTGTTTGTTTTTAACAGTTTTATTATTTATTTATTTATTTATTTATTTTTACATTAAAGTTTATTGGAATGACAAGTGTTAGTAAAGTTACATAGATTGTTATCTCATTCAAACACATAAGTGTTATCAAATTGCATGTATCTTTTGGCAACTTGCTTTTTGCTCTAGGTATTACGCTCAAGATTCAGTCCTGTTGATATGTTTACTCTTCTTCGTATATACAGAAGGTGCCAAAAAAATGTATACACATTTTAAGAAAGGAAAAAAACTGTATTAAAATTGTAATACTCGATATATACTGATAACAAAAGATGAGTACAAGTCATGTGTATACCTTTTTTTGGCCCCCCCGGTAGTATTCTGTGGGGTGCCTGTATCGCTATGTATCTATCCTAGGGGTCACTTAGAATGTTTTCCGTTTTTCACTATTACGAACAGTGTTGCAATGAACATCCCAAACCTGCTTCCTTGTGAGATGGTAGCTTCTTTAGAAAGACAAGATAGACTCCCAAGAAGAATCTTCTACCAGGAAGAAAGGGGTCAGTCAACAGTTAGCTTAGAAGGGTAACGTATTTAGAGAGTGTCCTCTAGGTACAGGGCGCAATGCCAACACCCTAAGTACTTGGTCTCAGCCAGGACCAGGGAGGCGTCTGAGGGCCTAGTGGTTGGGCAGCCTGGAAAGCTCCAGAAATATTGACCACCAAATGAGTCAGGGTAGTCACCTTACTTTTTTTCCGTTCACGTTGCTCATCTCTCACTTTGCATGTTTTCAGAACTTTAGGGGCAAAAACGCTGGAGTCAGATTGCCTGCTTTTGTTCCCTTTGGTCCATTACTTACAGATTGTATGACCTGGGCCAATTATTCAGACTCTGTGCCTCAGTTCCTTATCTGTGAAATGGACATAGCACCTTTCAAAACCCTATGAAGTTATTGAAAGAATGAAGTGAAATCATCTACGTAAAACATTTAGTTAGCACAGTGGCTGACAGAGAGCACAGAGCAAATCTTAGATCTAGAAATTGACGGGTATCAAATGATGATGGTGAGTGTGGCATCTCTTGATTGGGGGGTCTATCTTTGGGCCATATTACTTTACCAAAACCAAAAACGGACCATCGATGCCATTTTTCTACTAAAGCATCGTATCGTATCCCAAAGGAGGGGTATTTTGTGAGCATGCTGAAGAGAAATCCACTGTTTTTCAACCTGATGACATCGTAGGTCAGTTTGTTTTCTTCTTTCAGTGACATTGGGAATGTTATGTCCTGTTCCCAATACCTATTGGTGGTTGTAGATCCCTCTCTGGGTGTGGCCAGGGCACCTGGTATATCAATATTCAGAGCCTCGAAGCGCTTGCCTTTCATCTGATAGGGCCGCAGTGGGTTGGGGATTACCCGTCAGGCCTGATGTTGGTAATGCCGCACGCAAACCCCTTCTCCCAGAAGAGACAGAGGGTGCCCAGAGAAAATCCAGCACTGGTTGCAAAATAGTCGTGTTTCATTCGTCGTAAAAGACACAAAACTTAATGAACAGAACTTCATGGCCAGATACTCACCACAGCTAAGCCTGCTGAACAGTATTTCTTCCCACTGAGTTTATTAAACAATATAAAAAAATATCAAAGACATTCATTCTCCAGAAGGCCTTCGGAGAGGCTCTAGGACTCATCTCTTCAGCTCTCTACCTGAATGGGTTTGGGGCAGTGTGAGCTGAATTGCTTCCTGAAGGTTGACTAATTACCTCTCTCTTCTCTTGGGACCACAGTTTTACTACATGGCAGAAATTTTGGAAACAAGAGAATTGAGATGGACTCTGCTAAAAGCCCAGACTTCCAAGCTGTTTCAATGAGTGAAAAACACAAGGTGATCTGAAATGTTATCTGAGGAACACCTGGCAGACAGCATGTTTTTACACAAACAACAGTTTAAAAATACGCTTTACCCAGCTGCTGTGTGACTGTGGTCTTCATGATCATTTTAGAAGGGGTGGTTTGACATCAATTAGATTCTCTCGTGTGGGAATCTGACCTGAGACACACAAGTAATGTGTTGAGTCACGTTCATGGTTAAGACCTGGGATGAGGGGCCATGAGCTCGTCCCCTGCAGCTGCCCCAGCCTGGTTTAATTCTCTCTTCATTTCTGTGAGGTACGCCACCGTCTTTCCAGTATCATGCCTCTCTTTATATTTTTAATTTTTTGCTTAAGCTAATTTGGACTTGGCTTCAGTTGTTTGCATCCATTAGGACCTTGAGTTAAACAATGATAAGAAGGCATCTTCTCATTACAATGAGGGGGAAAATTTTTTTTCCTTCTCAGGAAGTTTGCCAGTAACAGAAGCAGCTTCAACCATCATAAAGAATTTCATCAAAATTTCAGTTCCAATTTGAAAAGGTCACGATTTGAATGAAAAGATGGGGGAACAAAAAGATGGCCCATTTTATAGGCAAATGGTCAATTTCTAGTACTTAGTGACTTCCAGGACCTGGTGACACCAAATGCCACCACAGCCCAAGGTATTGCAGAAAAACAATTCTTCAGCTAAATTCTGATCACAGAAACAAAGTGGGGGGAAGAAAGGGGTCCGCTGGGTCTCATGGACCATCTGTCAAGGCAGCCGCTTGCCGTGAGCAGGAAGGCCAACAGATCAGCAGATCAGACTCGGGAAGTATTTTGAAAATTAAACCCAAAGTCACGTTGAGGACTCAAATACTAGGTGCGGTTATAGCCCCTCACTTCAAGCAAGGCATTGTGGGGTGAATAGGCTAATAAATGTGAAAAGGTAAGGGAGTTCATAAAATCAGAAACAAGCACAATTTTGTGCCCCCAATTTTAAGGTTCTAGACCTAGGGGGTCATCTCTTGAAGCCTGGAAGAGATTGTTTGCGGGCGGCTAGAAGGAAGCCCTACTTTTTACTCTGTAGGGAGTAAACTCATGGAATGCACAACCCCGAGAGCTGGTCCTCTCCAAAATAAGAGGAAGTAGTGGAAAATAGATGCATACATGTAAGAGCCCCTTCCAATATACAGACACATAGATATACATACATACACTTGCGTGCACGCACAGACACACACACACACACACACACACACACACACGGCACTGAGTAGAACACGCCATTGGTTTAGCCCTGAGTAACATGACTTGCTCCCGTTTTAAATTAATGTTGGTGTTTCCCTGCACAGGGAAACAAGTGTTTAGGAGACTACTCTCTGCATAAGTATCGTTGAGGATCAAGGAAGATGGCAGTACTCTTATATTATAGGCATATAATTGAAGGTGATTTAATTTTTAAAACAATATACCTTTACAAATAACTACAATAGTAACACAGTTCACCACTGACAATTTAAAAATAAGAAGTCTAGAAAGGAAAAGGAAAATCACCTGTAATACCACCACCCAGGTAGCACCCACGTCACAGCCTTGGTTTGTGTTCCACGCATATACACACAGATGCACAGGTTTTAAAAGAGAATTGAGATCATATTCTGTTTCAAAACTATTTTTTCATTTAATATGATGTGATCTATTTTTTTCTCGTGTCTTTCATTATTTTTGCACAACAGGTTCTTTACCTCATCACGTAGCAGACCCCACACGCATTGTACCGAACCACGCTGGCCTCTCCTCTGTTCCTCATTGCAGTGAGTTGAACTGGTGTGAAAAGGTACTTCTCACGAAGTGCACGCTAGTGAGGAGAACGGGACATGGAAAGGCAGGTCCACCTGTCAGGATCTCAGAATGTGACCTTATTTGGAGCAAGGGTCTTTGCAGATGTAATTAAGGTAAGGATCTCAAGGTAAGAACATGCTGGATGAGGGTGGACCCTAAATCCAGTGGCAAGTGTCCTTGCTTATAGGAGACAGAAAAGGAGATGACACAGACCCTGGAGCAATGATGCATCTTCCAGCCACGAATTGTCAACAGCCACCAGAAGCTGGGGGAGAGGCATAGGACGGATCCCTCATTGTAACTGTGATAGTAAATCTTCTATTTTGAGATTTGGACCTCTGGTAGAATTCGATTTAACAAGTGTAATTTAACTTGAGACTTTTTGAAAGCTTTTTTTCTTCCTTTTCTTTGCCATCTTTCCACTACACCTTAATGACTCTGTTTACTATACTTTTACTGTGCATCCCAGTTTCAATGGCTCTATATACTTCAGCCTTGCAGGCCTGTCCTAGGGATTTGGGAGAGGTTTTTGCATGTATATGGGATTAACTCCTGGCTCAACTTAAATTTACATAACATATGCAAAGGTTGATAACCAACCCCAACAGACAAAGCTGAACTCAATAGAAGATCCCAAAACAGGCTGAAGCAATTTACATCCTGGTTGGAAAATATAAGACTTCATATGAAACAAAAACTTTGAAGCAATAGTCTCCAGCAGACTCTATCCAGCCAACCTTCCTCTTACTTTAATAAATCTTCCTTCTGTGTCTCTACGTGCCTAATGAATGCTTTCACCATCCGCGAGCGAGCAGCCATGACACATCAGAGCCTCCAGAAGGAACCAACCCTCCTAACACCTTGCTTTGGACCTCTGGCCTCCAGAACTGAGAGAGACTATATTTTTGCTATTTTAAGCTGCCAAGTCTGTGGTACTTTGTCAAGGCTGCCCTAATTAACGAATAGGCCCACACACACCAAACTCACCTCAGGGCCTTTGCACGTACCATTCCCTCTGCCTAGGACGCCCTGCCCCTGGATTTTCACGTTGTTTGCTCTGTCTAGTCATTCATGGCTTAGCTCAAGGTCACTTCCTCATAGAGACCTTCCTCGATATCCCAGCCCCACTCCCTTTTTAGCCTGTCTCCCTACTTTGCTGTCTTCCGGATACTCATAGCTACCCCAAGTTCCCTTTCCAGGCTTGGGCACCTTGTCCGTTGTTCTAGTTCCACCAACCACCCCCAGAGCAGCGTCCAGCACCTAGTTGGTGCTTAATTCACAAAAGCTGATGGAATGCTTGAACAAATGAATGAATGTGAGTCGCTGGTTCTGAATAGATTGGAATTTCACAGCCGGGCTCCCTGCTGACTCAATGCATCAGAGACTGGGGAATCCCTACTTTCCTCTGAGCTCATCCCTGCCTCCCCTTCCTTTTAAGTTGGTGATCTCTGCTTTTCACTTTCTACCTCTAGGAATTGATTGGAGAACCAGATAAGCAAAGTCCTCTGAAAACATGTAAGAAATTCAGAACTGTCCTACCTTCCTTCATTGACTGCCATTCAACTGGGACTGGGAGTCTGAATATCTACATTTTTCATCTGCATCTAAGTCAGAATGTCAAAGCAAGCCTCATCTTGCTCAAGAGTCAAGGAGTGACAGAAGCTGGAAATGAAAGCATAACAGAAACTTGGACCGATCACAGACTCAAACCAGTACATCTCCTTTCCATCCTGGAGCGGGGAACTGAAACTATTCCATAGGAAGTTCTTTCTTCCCCCCTCTATGCAAAAATCCCAGTCTGACCTGATTCCTTTTTAAATATACAAATAGTAATAGCAATATTCACCGAACTCTAAATAAAATGGAAAGTGCTCTTGTAATCCTGTCTGGAACTACCCTTCTGAATTAAATGTGTTTTATTTGTCCCGTCCTGGTCCCAATGCATATGGAGTTTTTACTTAACTGTCTTGTGTGGCAGCTCAGCGTCTGCGTCGTTTCTTACTTGACAGTAGACGGCATTTGTCTACCAGGACACAGTTCACAACCCATAAAGGTCCCTGCTTAAGTAAGAAGTCCCTTTCTGTGAACCATCACCCAGACACACGCAACACCAGACTGTGTGTCTCATATCAAAGTTTATTGAAGTGGTAGATTTTTTCATTAAGTACAGAAACACGGGCAAATGAAGCGGGAGGAAGCCTCTTCCTTAACCACTGGGCAGCATGTCCCTTTTAATGATAAAAGCAAACACAGATGGGAAGCAGCTCTTTTCCCTGAAGCCTTTTTAGCTGTTCAACTGTCAAATTAGTGTCAACAAGAGAGAAATGGATTAGTTGCAGGTTAGGGCACAAATGCCATTTCCTTTCCCTTAGCAACACTGCTTGTTTGGCTCAGTACCTCTCGGGACTGATTCCCTTTTTACCAGCACTGAAAACTCGGCCACTCATCAAAGGTCATGAGTCTCTTTGTCTAGTCCGTTCCTGCTAACGCTTAGCTAAAAAGATGAATCGATCCCACGGAACCCAGGTGATCTACTGGCTGGTATAACGATGCCAGGGCTCCCTCCCATTAACGATAACTCCCCTCCAGTCACTTAGCTCTGCTTTTCCCAGCGGGAGCCGCGAACAGGCTCGGCATGGCCCCGGGAGCTGAGAACCATCCGAGGTTCAGGCAGGTGAAGGAAAGAGGCCCATGAGTCACACAGGTACCGGTGGATAGCCCTGGCTCCAGCTCCGCTTGGCAGAAACGTGGACGGTTTTGCCATCTTCAGTTCTGCAAGTGTCTGAGATGGAATGGAAGTTTCAGATGCATAGAAACTTTATCCTCCATTCCTCCAAGATGTCTGTGTGACAATCTGCAACCAAGCGGCCCACTCTGCTGCACCGCTTCTCTAAATCAGATTCTCTGAATCTGGAAGTCCCAGGAAACCTCAGGCCGAGTCTAGTGATACTACTGTGTGCTCCAGCCCAACTGTTTCTCCAGAGATCCTGGTTTTTGGTGACAATCTCCCTTCTTGGCGTGGTGGTTTTAACGAGAGGCTGGAGTCAAATACGAGGGGCTCCATGGCTCACTGGGGTTGGCCATTAAAGCCCCTGGCACACTCCTGCTCACAGTCAGATCCCCCGTGAGCTCCACGCTTGTGCTCCGGTTATTCTCTAGCCCCTCCGGCGTCTTCTTCTTCTGGAGGCAGCGGTGGATCAAGGTGGAGAAGAAGTTGGGGAAAGATGGGCTGGAGAAGTAATACACCAGAGGGTCCAGCATGCTGTTCATATAGGTGAAGCTGAGGGTGATGAAAAACGCCAGGTCGACCGAGCGATAAATGTCACAGTTCTTCGTCCCCATAGTGTGCAGGAGCCAGAAAATCCGCATGCGCACAGCCACACTGGGCAGGAAGCATATGACGAAGACCACGGCCACCACCATGATGAAGTTGATGGCCTTCTTGATCTTCGCATGCCTGTCCATCTGTCGCTGCCGCAGGCTCCAGACAATCCTGACCGTGCAGAACAGGATGATAGCCAGGGGCAGGAAGAACTCCAGGAGGAACATGGCATCGTGCCACCTGAAGGTATGACAGATGCTAAAGCTGCTGCACAGATTGGCATCGCGGTTCCGGATCATCATCTTGTTGTACAGGAGGTGGACGGTCAGGCCGATGGTGAGGGCCCACAGGAGGCAGGAGACGATGACCGCCGTTCGGTTGGAGATCTTGTTCAGAGCGTGGTGCGGGTGGACCACCCGGAAATACCTGTCCACGGCCACCACGGTGAGGAAGATGATGCTGCCTTGGCGATTCATGGCCAGCATGAAGAGCATCAGCCGGCAAGGGATGTCCCCGAACTTCCAGTCCCACTTTCTCACATAGTTGTCCGTCAGGAACGGCAGGCAGATGATCAGGAGAAAGTCAGCCACGGTCAAGTTGAACAGGAAAATCCGGCTGGATTTCCAGGACTTGAGGTGGAAGCAGAAAATCCAAAGGGCAAAGCCATTGCCCAGAAGCCCTAACACGAACTCCAGCACCAACACCGGTGGCAGGACGTTGGCGATGAATTGGTCCCGGAACACACAGCAGTTCTTGTTGTGGATCTCCAGAAAGTGAGTCTGCGGGTGGTACGGGTTCATGAGTGGATCGCGTGGGGCCCCGGGAGCGCCTCACCTAGTGAATGCTCAAGGAAAGAGGTGTGTGTCTGTGTGGCGAACGTGTGGCTCAGTGTCCGCCTTTATGTCATGTCAGGGTGTTGAAACAGATGACTGAATGGTTACCAGGAAACTACGAAATCGCAAAAAAAAAAAAAAAAAAGAAGCCAGCAAGGCTCTTATGCAACCTGCTGTTTGCATAAACAAGTAATAAAAATCCCCTGGCCAGACAGGAACCCGCAAAATTCTCTAAAGGTAAAGGATAAGTTTAGGCAAGCCGACTGTCATGTGTGAATTACTGAAAAGTGGAGGGCATCCCACGTATGCAGAGTACTTCATGTTGGAAAATTAATTCATCGTCATGCGGTTGGCTTACATAGTGAGCAAAACAGCAGATGCAATAAATAATAACTTACTGTGCTAAACAGCATGGTTTTCCAGAAATATTAAGAATGAGTAGGAAATATTAGCGTGCATCTGATTTAGGAAACAGCAAGCATGTTATTTCTTTTGGAAAGGCCGAGAGATAGTAATTGTCTATTTTATGAGGAGAGTGCGTTACATTTGTTCCCATGCCATCTTCTCTGTACAAATGTGGCTTGCTTTTCCACACCAGAACTGCAATTAATCTCTAGTGAGCGAAAGAAACAAAAAAAGTAACTTGAGAGCAGCATAAAATTTCATAAGATGCCCGAAAACTTGAACCTAGTTTGCATTGCCAGTGGTATGTTACAATAAGTTGGGGGTTTTGTTTGTTTGTGTTAAATGTTGATATGTTTCCATGCTCTAGTGACTTATGTTTAAGTACGTGATTTTAAAAAAATTAATAAGCTTTATTTTTAGAGCAGTTTTAGATTTACAGTCAAATTGAGCAGAAAGTGCAGAGATTTTCTGTACACCCCCTGTTTCTCTTCCCACAGACTCCCCCACTTAGTATGTGATATTTTAAAAGCCCCATTTTTGGAAAATTAAACTCAGAGGAGAGGACCTCAGAGGACTTCGGACTCTGCCTCCCAGCAGGTCACCATTTCACGCATCGTTTCTTTGCTTTCCAGGATAATTGGGTGTAATCCTACAGAACAGTTCTACCCTGTGATATTTGAGTCTATTGAATTCATGCTTTTGCTAGAGGTTTCCAAATTGTGTTGCTTCTACTTTGAGTTAGAAATAGGAAATTTGTTTCTTCAGTTGCACACCCAGGTTTGCTACTAGAGGTTTGTAAACTCTTGACAGTAGATTAGTCAGGATGATCGAATATTCGACTGCCCTGGAAACCAGACATACTTGATGATGAAGGCAATGTTGGCAGCTACGTCCCAGGGAGCTTCCTGTGTGTCAGACCCCACACTCAGTGCTTTAACCACGGTATCTTGTTTTACCCTGACTGTGGTCCGTGAGGTAGGGACTGGGAGTGACTCAGATTTCCAAATGAGGAAAGTGAAGCTCAGAGAGGTTGGTCATATACGGAAGGCAACAGAGCTAATAAGAGCAGAGCTTGCGAGTGGATCTGGCGCTGGTTTCAAAGTCTGTCGCTGACCATCACACACACTATCTCTTAGGATGTGATTGCCTCGTCTGTAAGGCCGCCCTGGATTGAGGTCACATTACGTGGGTGTCTTAAGGCTCTAGTGAAATGACTGGTATCTGTTTTGGGTCCTTGCTGCTCAGGAATATCATGTTTCCTTCTGGGATGAATGTAGACTTGCCAGTGATCTTTATAAAGTAATCCTAAGGGTCTGTTAACTAAAAGTCAGAAAAACCGTTATTAACGAGAGTTTTTTCTGGGAGCTAACATTGGCCAGGGACCCTCCCTTTCTAAATTTTACAATATTTGGTTTCTTTTTTAAACAATAGTCCTGGATAACATTAGAAAAGCAGAACAATGAATATTGTTACATTTGAAAAAAGAGAAAAACTGGAGAGGCTGGTAGCTTGTTCTGGATCCGTGAAGACTTTTAACCCCTCAACTTCCCCATGTGTAAACTGAGGACTTAGATGACCCTCAGACTTCCTTCCAGCTCTTCCCTTCTATGAGTGTGATTCTAAACCAAAGTTCACATATACTCAGGCAGAGTGTAAATTCTGGCTCCTCCCCCAACACACACAGCCTGCCCCTGGATTCTGGTGCCTGCTACGGGATTTCCCTTCTTCCCGCTGCACCGTGGGCGTATTTTGTCTTATGTGTGTCCCTTATTTATGTATGTATTTATTTTTCTTACTAGTGCATGAGTTGCACAGAAACTTGTTACTTGTTATGAGTCATTTCAATGGCTAAGGCAGTGAGCTGAGGCAGTGATTCCACTGAGTTTTGTGGAAACTCCACTTAAAATCTCTGACTTCCGCAATTAACTTGACCCTCCATGCCCCTTCAAGCCATAGTTTCTCAGTCTAGTCGTGTAGAACACAGCTCCCTGGCCCATGCTGGTACTATGAGCCCTGCGCCCCCCCGGGCTGAGGCAGTCGGTCACAGGTCGGCCCACAGCAGCTCACGGCAGCTCTTGCCGGCTGCCGGTCACTCACGCTGGCTGCCGGCCCCTCCTGGCAGCAGCACTCAGCAGCCCGCAGCAGCTCACACCGACGTCCGGCTGCTCACGGCAGCCCAGCTCCAGGGAGAGCCGATGTTCACAATCTTAGCTGTAGAGGGTGCAGCTCACTGGCCCATGTGGGAATCGAACCAGAGACCTCAGCGTTAGGAGCATGGCACTCCAACCACCTGAGCCACCAGGCCGGCCCTATGTATCTTATTACTGCTTGAAATGTGTGCCACTGAACTGGATGGAACCATTTTTTTTTTTTTTTAGTTAAAAATAATAGTAGCTACCATATATCAACAGTTTGCTCTGTGCCAGGTACTGTGTTATGTAACCTCATTAATTCTCACAAAAACCCTGTGAGTGATGTGCTGATATGATCACCATCCCCATGTTACAGACCAGCAAACCAAGGCTTATGGAGGTTAAGTGATTCACTGTTTGTATTTGAATTCTCATTCTTTGCTCTCAAGGGTCTACGGGTTGGCTGGGCTCAGCTGAGTGGCTCTCATTTGGGGTCGCTCAGATGGCAGCTAGATTCAAGCAGGACGCCTGGGTTTTTCTCCCTCTCCATATAGTCTTGTGTCTCTCTATGTGGCATCTCTATGTGGCATCTCCACACAGCCTCTTCACACGTTCTTTCCACAGAGTAGGCTAGACGTCGTATAAGGCTACTGACTCAGGGCTTCCAACTCACACAAGCAGACCTTCTTAACAATGCCTGGGCTCAGAAATTCCAGAACATCGCCTCCACTGCATTCTGTTGGTTAAAGCAAGTCACAGAGCCAGTCCACACTCCACTGAGAGGGGCCCCTAAGGTTGGGAGGACCGGAAGCAGAGTTCATTGGGGACATTGTAGGAGACTTGCCCCTGCAGATGGCAAATGACATTGAGTTGGGACATGTGGCTAGTGGGAAATAAGAGACCTCTGGACTTATAATGAAGATGGTGAAGTACGAGGAAGCTGGTGGTACTGACTGGCAGGGGCATATGAAAAGAAAGAAGAAGGGTATTTCAGGGTTTTGAAACGTAGTGTTGAATTTAATGTTAAAAACCTAAGGGGAAACCAGAATAACCAAATAACCTTGAAAAAGAAGAACAAAGTTACAAAACTCACACTTCCCGATTTAAAAACTTACTGCAAAGCTACTATAATAAGACAGTGTGGTCCTGGCATAGGGTGGACTATAGAACAATACGGCAGAACTGAGAGTCCAGAAATAACCCCCGCACTTACAGTCAGCTGGCATTTAAAAGGGTGCTAAGACAAATCAATGGGGACGCAGAGTCTTTTTCATAAATGCTGCTGGGACAACCAGAGGGGCACGTGCAAACGAATGAGGTTGGGCCCTTTCCTTGCACTGTACATAAAAATGAACTCAAAATAAATCATGGACAGACTTAAATGGAAGATGTGAAATTCAGGTGTGAGAGTAAGAGTAAGTCAGTCTTCATGACCTCGGCTTAGGCAAAGCCTTCGTAGGCACAACACCAAACACGCACACAGCAACAAAACTTGTCACTTAACAGGAGTAGTTTTTTGTTTGTCTTTTGTTTACAAAAACAAGGAAAAATGCTTATTAAACAAGCAAGACAAATAAGAGCCTGTTGGCAGGAGTGCGGAAGAAGGCTTTTCATCCACTGTTGCTGGGAGTCTAAGTTGGTTCAGCCTTGTTGCTGGGCAACGTGGCGGTGCCTATAATGATTATAACATGAGCTAATACAAGATAATAATAAGAGCTAATAGAAATAGTGCTTGCTGTGTGACGGGCACTGTTGTAGGTGCCTTATGCATCTAAACTCAGTATCACAACCACCCTTTGGGGCAGGCACTACTCTTGTCCTCATTTTACAGACAAGGAAAGTAAAGCATTGAGAGATTCTGGAACGTGGCTGAGGTCGCCCAGCTAGTAAGTAAAGGAGAAAGGATTTGAGCCCAGATAGTCTGGCTCCAGGGCTGTGTTCTCAGCCACTGTGCGCGCCACCTCACCCACGATGCCTGTCCTTTGACCCAACAATTCATGTCTAAGAATCTAGCTTCCCAAAACTCTGCCACACGTGTCCGAAGATATATCACTCAGAATATTCACCATAGCTTGGTGGCAATAGAGGAAAATTGGAAATAATTCACATCCGTTAAAAAGCCGTTAGTAAATAAACTATATGGGGTTTGTTTATACAATGATATATAGTTAAAAACAATGAACTTGATCTCTGCTGATGTAGGCAGCTATTCATGATAAGAAATACCTTGCAAAACTATGTATGTCAGTCTTTACTGTATATACATGTATGTGATATCCTGCTTTAGCCAGACATCACAAAGACGCATCATCTGTGTGCAGGTGTGTCTATACCCCAAATGTTAAGTCGTCACTTCTAGGAAATGAGATTAAGAGGAGTGAAAGGAAAACGTTTACTTCTTACTTTATAGATTTGTGTGTTCTTTGAATTTTGAACAAAAACATACATGTGCCTTCTGTAATAATAGAAGTTTAATTCTTTTTTTAAAAAGAAGGGAATCTGAAAGGCTAGTTACCAATCTTCTGTCCAGAAGGGTTGAGAACAGACCCTTTTCTCCCCAGATCTCATGGCTTGTCGTCTGACCAGGTTGGTGCAGCCCTGCCTGGCCTTTTCATTCCTATCTCATCGATTTCCTGCAGTTCCCACTCCGCTGTCACCTCTCTCCTCTCTAACTGGGACACCTTTCCCCACTGAGTCATCTAGTTGCCTCCTGTCCGTCCTTCACAGCTAAATTCAGGAGTTATTTCCTCTGAAAAGCCTCCTCCCACCCCCAACCCAGGATTAAGGGCCCCTGGGTTCTCCTGCAGAACTCTTTGTTGACCACTCGCAAAGCAGTTACCCTGAATGGTAATTTTATTTTTTCCTCGGCCTCTGCAATAGGGTGGCCAGGGGATATGTTTTTCATTGTTTCTCCGCTGTGTCCATTACAGAGCTGGTGCCTAATCAATGTTCCTTGAAAGAAGGAGTGAATGAATGAATGAATCTTCACAAGGAATAAAATATTGACCCCCTTCCCACGCCCACTGTTCATCACAGGTGGCTAAATCCAGATGAGGCCCATGTGTGAGGCCACGGGTTTACTCCATCTGACTATTTGTATATGTAGAGAGATGGTCCTAGCTTCGTGGATGAGCTCAGAAGGGTCCTGTGGTTAGTTTCATGCTCTGCGGTCACCACCTTGAAATGCTTAATGCTTTTTGAATAAGGGATCTTGCATTTTCCTTTTGCACTGGGCCCTGCAAATTACGGAGCTGGTCCCAAGCCATTTATGCACTCACTGTGATGACCAGGTCTTGAGTCATGCTGGATTAGAAGTGCATTTGTGTCTGGGGATTAGAAGACTGAGAAGGCAAGCAAGTTGAGACCAGGCATGACAAAGTGGCCAGGTGCCCACCTTGCTGTAGCAACATTAACAATTGGCTTAACCCCTTGTGCCCCAGAGCTCTAATCCCATCTAAGCAGCCCCTGCCAGTTTGGTGACTTCAGACCCTACCTTAACCGTTTCACTTTTAATAAAGGGTAAAGACACCCATTCTGAGACTAGACCAGAACTAAAATTTTTATACTGTCAGCACCAATAAAAGGTACCTCTTATTCCATAGAATTCCTATAGAATATATGGTTTCATATCCCTTCTAGCTTTTATGTGACTTCCTGAAAGAGAAAGAGAGAAAACATTTTCTTTTAAGTGATTACACTTTGCTATTGCAGGTAGTTTCAACAAAGCTATGTCGACGAAGCTACACTCTTCTTTACAATTTCTGAAGAACACTTCCTAGTAAGATTTATTTTTCGTCACATTCTATGAATTTAAAAAGGGAAGCAAAATTAGTCATGCGGTGTTTGGGGTTTTGGTTCATTTTTTTTCCATTTTGTTTGTTCTTGCTGTTTTTTAGTGCGAACCACTGCCTACCATGAGCTTCAGGATTTTTTTAGACTTTTTTTCCCCGGGAAGATAAAGTCTTCCGAGTCATTTAACATAGAGTCACACATCGGACAAGGAACTTGCTTTAGGAACCCAAGTTTATTAAGATGGAGCAACAAAGGAGCAGCCCAGGAAAGAATTAGATCGATTACATTTTGCTATTCCAGGTAGTTTAAACAAAGCTGTGTCATTAAACAAAGCTGAATAGCATTAGAAGCAGTAGTGTGTTTTCACAGATTTCTCTCATGATGACATATGCTTCTTTGATGCTGATAATACTCCTGGTATTCACTCTTCAGGGGGCAGCTGGGAAGCAGAATTCAGGTAGTGACTGTGGAGCAGCTGTGAACCCCGAGGGAAGTTACTGCTGTGCCTCAGTGTCTTTGTGTGTAAAGCCTGGTAACATAAAAAGCCATAATGTGGAGTACTTACTGCCAGACACAGTGTTTAATGCTGTTCGTGCACTCATTCAAGTGTCTACTGAGTACCTACTATGTGCAGGCGCTGGGGATATGACCGTGAGCAAAGCCCTCCATCCTTCTGGATCTTGGAGTCCTTGAATCTGCCCAACGGCCTTTTGAAGTCAATACTATTATTACCTCTGTTTGACAGATGAGGAAATTAAAACTAAACGTGGTGAAATAAAATTGGCCTCCAGATCACACGTCTAGTAAGTGGCTGAGTTGGGATTCATGCTTAGAGTCATCCGACTTTCCACAGCCTGTGCCTTTCATCATAGGCTGTGCGGTGCCTATGAAAAAGGAACGAGGGGAGTTTTGAGGCCAAAGAACCAGAAGCTGGTGAGGTCCTTACGTGCAGAGAGTACCCTGGGGATTTGAGAAAGTGTAAATAGAGGTGCCAAGAATGCCTGTCCCCACTTTCGGCTTGAGGACTGAGCAAAGGTTGGCTTGGAATCCTCCCTCATCCCGGGCAGGGTGGCCTGTCATTTCATAGAATCGTTTGGTTTGGAGGGTTCCAGGTACATATGTGAGAGACTCGTGTATAAGGGATATTTACTTTTTCCACCCTTTGGTGTTTGTCCAGAATCCTGCAATAAGAGGAAAACACTGGTGTTTGCAGAAACTGGTCTAGAAACTATATGTGTTGAAAAAAGGTGAAGGTTAATTAACCTCTCTGTTTGCCTCCTCCCCAAAAAACTTTGCTGTCATACAAGAGTGGACCAACAAGCTTCCAGGTAAAAGGGACATAGCACAGTGCCTGGCACAAACTATGAATTCAGTAAATACGAGAATGAATGAATGAATGAATGAATGAATGATTTCAACTCATGAATAATTTCAACATAACAAGCAGGTGAAAGCAATTACTCTGGACTCTGCACTTCCCAAAGGCCAGGGGACTTTTTTCAAGCACACAGCTCCCACTGGAAAAATCAGGGCAGGTAAACATATCCCTCAGCATGTTCTCTGAAATGCCAAGACTTGCAGAAAAATGTGGAGCCCAAAAACGGTCAGAGCAGATTGTTTTGCTGTCATTCTTCTTGGGCTACTGAGAAGTCAAATGAACAGAGTCCCCTCTACCTCCCCACACACACCAGATGAAAATCATAGGAATCAAGACATTCCAATCTACAGAGCCTCACTCAGCCTGAAATAAAAGTACTGACTTAGTCCGGTTTCTGTTTTCCAAGACAAGTAATGATTTAAGGTCAGAGGATAGGAAATACTGATAAGTCATTAAATTCACTAACTCCCCCCGGGGGGGGGGGACACGACCGGTTTAAACACTTGTACCTATTTACCCAGCCGGTTAAAATTACACAGGAGCCAAGCTCTTCCTAGTCCCGCCCCTCCCACCTGCCCCCCTCCCATCACACACCTGCCCCTTGCCCCCTATCCTTGTAATAAAGATCATATAAACTCACTTCTCGACTGGGACCTTCCAAAAAGGCATCGTAGCCTAAACTTTGTTTCCAACAGAGTGAGAATAGAGTTGAGAAAGGGCAGCATTTTCAAAGCCCCTCAACCCCTCAGCATGAATTATTTCTAAGTCGCCAGTCTGTTCTCGATTTCGTCTGTCTGTTTCATTGCCGGTTCAACACATGTGGAGACCCCACGGCACATCAGACTGGCTTTGCAAGCTGTTTGCCACACTGGTGCAACTCTTGCGACAGAGGTTTGAAATCGGCGTCTCCTCTGGCCTCTGTGTCTTGGAGCGTCCTGGTCGCTTGGGTCTCAAACTGCGGATTTTGAGCTTGGTGTAGAATTTGGGGAACGAGGGACTTGAAAAATAATACACCAGGGGGTCCAACATGCTGTTCATGTAGGTGAAGCTGAGGGTGATGTGGAGGGCGACGTGGACAGAGGGGTTGCAGGCGCTAGAGGGCACCGTCCAGAGGAAATACAGCCTGGCTGACACGCTGGGCAGGTAGCACGTGACAAACACGGCCATCACCACCATAATGAACCGCATAGCCTTCTTCATCCGAGTCTGCCTCGCCAGCTGCTGCCTCTGCTTCAGGCTCCAAATAATCTTGAAGGAGCAGAACAAGATGATGCCGAGGGGCAGGAAGAACTCCAACTGGAACATGATGTCATGCCAGCCATTGGCCGACTCCATGATGAAGCTCTCACAGGATATGGTCTTCTCTTGCACACACAGGTGGTTCTCCATCAAAAGATACAGGGTCCCCAGGATGACCATGGTCCAAAGGGAGCAGACGATGCCAGCCGCAGTCCGGTTGGAGATGGTGTTCAGCATGTGGTGGGGATGGACCACCTTGAAATATCTGTCCACGGCCACCACCGTGAGGAAGACGATGCTCCCCGCCCTGTTCATGGCCAGCATGAACAGCACTACCCGGCAGGGAATGTCCTCAAAGGTCCATCGTCTGTCTCTGCGGTAGTAGTCTGTCCGAAAGGGCAGGCAGATCATGAGAAGGAAGTCGGCCACGGCTAAGTTGAAAAGGTAAATAGTGCTGGGTTTCCAGGTCTTCATGTGGAAGCAGAAACCACATAAAGCGATGCCGTTGCCCAGGGCACCAAGCACAAATGCCAGGATCAGCAGCGGTGGCATCACCCGCGAAATGGGGTCCCCCTCAATGAGGCAACACGATCCGTTGTCCATGGTGGGCAGAGGACAAATGCTCTGTGTGCCGGGCAAGCCCTGGAGTCCCCACAAAGACACAGGTGCTTATCTGAAGGCTGCCACTCACCCAGATGCTATTTTTCTAACTTCTTCACCCTGGGATGTAGGTACCCACCGCACATGTGGGTGGATGCAGCCACAAAGGAGAACAGAAACTTGAGCCAGGAAATGAGCCTCAGGGAAGTCCTTTCTCCAGAGCGTGGGTCACAAGCTGCCTGTCTCCCCAACAGCCTGAGCATGTAGCACGGTAAGGCTTTGAAATGCATGTAATTTCGTGCAAGTGGTCATTTCTGGGAAGCGACCGGGAGGTCCAATGAGATTCATGCTGGAGAGGAGTTGTTGGGTCCAGCCCCAGAACGATTTTTATTTCCAGCCTCACTCTTTTCCCGCAGACTCTCTCTGTGCTGGAGAGCCGCAAAGCTGCCCAGAAGGCACGAAAAGAGTTTGTTTGTCCTCCCTCCCGGAGGAGAAATACAAACATTTCCTGCAGCCAATCTGGGCCTCTGTGTTGCTTTCCTCCCTAACCTTTGCCTGACTGCCCGTCCTCTCTCTCATCCCATGGGGCACTCCCAGGCAGTGCCAGAGACTGAGGCTCAGAGCCATTTCCTGTGCCCACACCCAAAACCAGCCTTCAAAAATCAGAAGGGTCTGTGGAGGAAAAAAGTGCTAAAAACCGCATTTGTTGGGTGTTAGAAAAGTTCTTTGAAGTGTTTCTGCCTCTCCTCCCTTCCATTCACACCTCCCACCCTTTGCCTCCTTCCTTGGATCCAAGTGACTCGTTGCGCAACCAGCAAGACTGTACATCCCAAGCCATTTCTCATATGTCCGTCTCCATAAAACAGCCTCTGTGGGAGCCAGTTCCTCCCTGTGCTGTTTGCAAAAGAGTATTTGGCTCTGAGTTTCCCACTGGCTGTTCAAAAGAGCCAAGCACCGTGATACATCGGTTTTTAATTTTAATTATGTGCTGAGCCCATTGGTGGGGACGCATGAGGGTTGGGGCCATTGGTCCAAGAGTCTATCTCTAAAATAATCATGGGTAAAATTAGACTGCACCAAAGATCAGAGTCTGCTAAATTTTCCTGTCCTTTGACTGTAGAAGTGACTTACATGCCCTGTGGCTTTCCAGCTCCCAGCGTAGGAGAGGGGTGAGGACAGGGAGTGCTTTGGAAGCATGCATGCCTCCTTCTGTCGCTGATTAAAACTAAATTCTTCCCTCTGAATCCTAGACTCCCAATTAGCCTGACAACAGTCTCTACTCACTGTCCTTGCCCTAGCACCGACCACTGTCACCTCCTAGCTGTTGAAACTAGTCCATTCCCTGTAATTCCTCTCCCATACTACAATGTGATTTTTTTCTGAAGTACAGATATGATCATATCCCTTTTTTCCCCCCTCACTTAACAGCCATCAATCATTAGCTCCCTCCGATCTGCCAAGGTGATAGCTATATAGCCTGTGAGCCATATCTGGTTCGAAAACCGGTTCAATTTGGCCCACATGTTTAAAAAACCTAGGACTGTCCTAGAAAAAACCTGTATTTCCAGCCTCTCCTGGGAAACTGGAAGATCTGGCCACACTTGGCCAAAAATCCCACATAGTAACAATCGGCTAGAGCTGAGAGTCGCTGCCCCCTTGAGATGGCCAAGAAGGCTCTATTTTGCCACAGCCCCCACCGCTCCCTATTACCTGGTCAGCTTCACTCATTCAAATGCCTGATCTCTGGGATTTTGAGTTTGTCACCTCTGCCTTAGGATAAAGATCGCATTCCTTGGCTTAGTATACAAGGCCCTTCACAGATGGGTCCCAAACTACCTTTCCTGCCACTTTCCTCCTCACTTGTTAGTCTCGTAACTTCTAATAAATAAGTGTATCAATCCAACGTCTACATTTAGCTCCCCCACTAATCCAAAAGGTCCTTGGAGACAAAGTCTATTTTCTTGGCAGGAAGGGGATGGAATAAAGATCTGGATAACTACGTCCTGCTTTTCATGAGAGCTCATAGCAGCCACTTTCACTGGGGGAGAAGGGGACCTTCATGATTCTCTGAGGAGGTGTTCACTGTTGTAGGCTGTAGCACCCCAAGATGAGGTTGGCTGGAGAACCCTGAATACCTTAAGAAGGTTAGGCTGGATTTTTCAGCAAATGGAAAATATTCTTCATCTGTGTTAGCAGATACCTCCAGATTCTTGTAAACACAAGGGCTTCCCTTTCTTGCATGACTGACACTGGCCTTTCTTTGCCTCATCCTTTCTGTCTTGTCAAATTGATACCAGGTTTTATTACTGATCTTATTTTTATTCCTAGCTAGTAATTACAGTGCCTGCTGCAAAGTAGAGGCTTTGTTGATTTAAAATGGTTTATTCACACCTGAAACTAATATATTATTTTATACCGTCACTTAAAAAAAAGTAAATTAAAGTGTAAAAATAACATACATAAAAATAAAATTAAAATGTGTATTAAGTGAATCCTCAAGGTGTTTTTGCTAGATGCTTTCAGGGTTCCCCAAATGAGGAAACTATTACCTGCCGTCTGGAGCTCAGTTTTTAGGGGAGGAAATAAGACAAATACATAAATAACAATAAAACAAAGCAAACAGAATAAGTAGTTTAACACAATATTTTCCAAAATGTGGTTGACACACCACAGAGGATAGGCAAGATTATTTTAGGTGACACAGAGTAATATACATACACATGTATTTTGACTTTATAGCTATGACTTTATTTTAATGTGTGTTTAAAAAACACACATTGGAGTTTTGTGAGAGAGAGTTGTTAACATTTCTAGGGGGCAGAAATAAAAGGAACAGACATTCCAGACAAAATGCAGATCATGGAAGAAATAAGACTGGAGGGGGTATATGAGGAATATTCGAGGACGTTGAAATTTGGAGTCTATTCACAGAGCTGTAAGGAATAAAACAGGCCACCACCGTTGAGTGGGGGCAGTTTTGCAGGAGACCTTGAATTCAGTGGCAGTAGGGAGCCATTTTTTAAGTAAATAGTATTGTAAAGGATTGTGTGAATAGTTGAAAGAGAATGGCAGTAACAGGAACAGGTTTTTGTTCCTGCCCCTCCCCTAATCCTGCAAGTCCTGAGGACACAGTACTGTCCCTCGTTGTCACTTGGGAATTCTGCAGGCTTGGAACCTGTGTTTTCTCTTTCTAGTGTGTTCCAACGGGAGCCTTGGTGGGGATATTATCCAGATAACTGAAGCGCCACTCCCTTAAGCATCAACACTTAAAAAAAAATGTTTCTCAAACCTCTTTCTCCGATTCCACGCCAGAACCAAAGGAACTTAGTGCCAGCCACCAAACAGCTGAAGCTGTAAGCTTGGTTCCCTCTTCTTCCTCACTCACCACCATCTCCACTCTGCTGGTCAGAGGCCCTAAGTCTCTCCACGCCCACTGCAACCACTTTGGCTGGTCTAAGGTTCTGGAGGAATGCAGCTGCCTCCTGATGGGCCCTCCTGCTGCCTGTCTTGCTTCTCCTCCAATCCGTTCTCCGAAACTCAAATCTGCTGTCACTGCTCATCTGGTCGAATGCTCCAGTGACTCTGGGTTTGTCCTTAGCGGGGGAATTCAAGATGGTTAATAAGGCTCCACAGAACTGGCCTCAACGGCTCCAACATGAGCCATGACTGTATTTAGTATCCAAAGACTGTCCTACAGGGACCACTGGGGACATACTTCCTTCCCTCCTAGTCCTGAATAACTCCTCTTTTGTCAGCATCAGCCTAGATCAGTGTCTTCCAATAGAACCTTCTACAAGGATGGAAATGTTCTGTAGTAGACATGTAGCTTTTGAGCACTTGAAATGGGGCTAGTGGGAACTGAATTTTCAGTGTTAGTTCATTTCAATTAATTTAAAATTTAAAACCACTTGTGGTTACCAAACAAGAATCCCAGGACACTACGTCCTCTAACCCCCAAGCCTTCTGGGAATTTCCCTATCCGGTCTGGGTTAAGCCCTCCTCTCTGCACCATCTCTGCCACTCACATACCACGAAGTATTATAAGGGTTTACTTGTGTGTCCTCTCCCAGCTCCCCATCTCTGCGAAGGCTAACACTGGGTCTGATTTAGCTTTGCATGCCCGGAACCTAGCCCAACACCTGCCATCAAGCTCAGTATGTCTTGAGTAAGTGAGTGAACTAGTGAACAAATGATTCCAGACCTTTGCAATTTACTTCTTCTTCTGGCTGTGAGGACACACCCCTGAACAGGAAAGGCTGGTTGAAAGAACTTATGGAAACACCAGCCAGGCTGACCTGGCATGCTCCTGGGCCCTGCCATGCCAACTCCTCCGATATCTTATAAGATAATGTTTCACTTTATATGTGACAGGGGCAGGAAGTGGACATTTCTGCCGTGGCTGCCTGGCAGGTGTCAGGAGGAGAAACTGTCTGCGGTAGTATTTTGAAAAGACACGTTTGTGGGTGCCTCCTTTATCCCCACATACTGCCACACTCACAACACTTCTGTCGCCAAGTGTGTGGGATATTTTTCCCACACTAAGCAATTCTCTGTGACACCAACTGCAATTGCAATTCCCTTCAGTTCTGGCACCAACCAGAGTGAGTGCAGACCCCACAGGTTGAGGGTTCAGTCCCACGAGAGTGCTCCCCACTTCAGATGGGGGTCCCCAGGTTACCCACACTTTCTGCCTGACTTGGCTACCATTCGAGGTTCCCATGACCTCCCTCCTCAGATTCCATCGTATGTTAGAACGGCTCACAGAACTCAGGGAAACACTCACTTATGTTTACTAGTTTATTAAATAATAAAGACTGTGATAAAGGATACAGATGAACAGCGAGATGAAGAGGTACATAGGGTGAGGTCTGGAAGGGTCCCAAGTGCAGGAGCTTCTGTCCCATGGAGTTGGGGTGCATCACCCTTCTAGTTCATGCACGTGTTCACCAACCCAGAAACTCTCATACTTTGGGGATTTTTATGGAGGCTTCATCACCTAGGCATGGCCCATCATTAACTCCATTTCCAGCCCCTCTCTCCTCTCTGGAGAATGGGGGGTGGGTCTAAAAATGCCAAGCTTCTAATCGTGGCTTGGTCTTTCTGGTGACCAGTCCCCACCTAGGAGCCCACCGAGAGTCACCTCATTAGGACAAAAAATGCTCCAGGAGCTGAGCTGCGCCCTCCACAAACTAAGACTGAAAGGACAACAACTTGACTTGGAAAAAAGTCCTGGAAGTACACACTGTTCCCCAATAAAGTCCTGTTTCCCTTCCCCAATAAAATCTTTAAAAAAAAATAAATAAATAAATAAAGATGTTCCAGGAAATTACAAGGGATTTAGGAGCTCTGTGTCAAGAACCAGGGACAGAGACCAATATGTATATTTCTTATTATTTCACAGGTAGAAACCCAGGGCCTGTGCTTCATTAGAATGCCTTTCCCAGCCAGGGGCGAGTATATGACTGTATTAGCTTCCTGTGGCCACTGTAACAAGTTACTGCAAGCGTGGTGGCTTGAAACAACAGAACTTTATTCTCTCACCGTTTTGGAAACTAGAGGTCTGAAAGGAAGGTGTCATCAGGCTGTGCTCCCTCCAGAGGCTCTAGGGAAGCGTTGTTCCTTGCCTCTTCCAGCTTCTGGTGGCTGCGGGCTTTCCTTGGCTTGTCCATGCATCACTGCGGTCCCTGACTCCGTGGTCCAAGGGCCTTCTCTGTGTGCCTTATAAGTACACTTGTCGTTGGATTTAGGGCCCAGATAATCCAGAATGGATCATCTCATCTCAGGATCATCGACTTAATTACATCTGCAAAGACTCTTCCCAAATAAGGTCATGTTTACAGTTTTGGTGGGTAAGGAAGTGGATATATCTTTTGTGGGCAGCAACCACTCCACCCACAATGGCAACCTTTTCAACGTCAGTGTTGAATCTTAGCGTTCCTTTCTCTATTTCAAAATGCTTTCTGTGGAAGGAAGGAGAAGAATGACTGACCGAATTTGAAGTCTAAATGATTTACCATCTTTTTCGCTTGTTTCTGCTCGGTAGGGCTGCAGCCCCGGAGAAAGCTGGGGGCCCTGAGGTTAAGTGGGGGGATGGGGATTGATTGCTTCACCATGTGACAGGGTGGTCATCCTGAACTGACACACGTTCTGACAAGGAAGTTCCTCGCCATTTCAAAATGAGTCTTAAGCATTGCAAACAATGGTTTTTTTCTACACATAAAGTGCAAGAAAAATAAAAAAGAAACTATAGATTCAAAGAGATTTACAAGATACGTGAACCAACGTTTTGTAATCGGACTCAACTCCAACTGTGAAAGAGTATGAGACATTTGGGAAGAAATCCGATTGGCTAAGGAAGGATATTAAGAAATTATTCCTAATTCTTGTAGAGTGATAACCATGTTTTGGCTGTGTTTAAAGGAAGAGGCCTGATCCTTTAGAAATAAATACTGAAACATGTGTCGATGAAATTATATGATATTTAAGATGTAATTCAAAGGAATCCAGTAGGAGAGGAGGGCAGAACTAACAGATGAAGAATGTATTTATTTGGAAGGCAGCTCATACAGCTTGGGAATAAATTGATCCCTATTCCCTGAATGGTTCTCATTCCTGGGCATCTCCATTCACTGCTGTGTTGATTTCAGTTTTATGTATGGCATCTGTTTGGTAATTTATTGCTGATATGAAAGTATTAGAGTTTGAAGTTTTATTTACTTGAACAAGTGAATAAAGACAGATGGGAGGTGGGCCCTCTGATGTTTCTCTTTGGACCAGGCCTTGTTCTAAGAACTCCAAAATGCCTTCTTGAGTAGGACAGAAAGGAATTAAATGATAGCCCATTGAATCTGTTGTTATCCACAGCAACCTACCTTATATACGTGTTGTAATTAGTTGTGAAATTTATAAATTATTATAATGCTTTACATCCTTACATTCATTTTGAAGTTTCATCAACATGTAGGTTTGTTTATGAGATTGTGCCTTGCGAGGGCATAAGATCCCTTCTGTATGTCATAACGGGTTGGGGGGGGGAGGTGGGAATATTGAGAAACATTGGGCTAGAACAGGTCTTAATAAACCCCTAAAAGGGCTGCCCTAACCCGAACTCCTTGTGTTCATCAGAACTAATCTGGAAGTGATACTCCATACTGGCTTAAGCAAAAATGGGAATTTGCTGACTTTTATAACTGAAAGGTCCAGGGTTATCACTGACCTCAGATGTGCTGGAATCGGGGATCAAACATGCTCCATCTCTCGGCTCTGCTGTCCTTCATATTGACTTTATTCTCAGGTCACATGGGGGCAAGACGGCTGCCAGGAACTCTATTGCGTATCCTCTGAGACTCAAGTCCAGTGACAAAAAGGGAGCCTCGTTTCCAGATGATCTCTCAGAAGTGTGCTGAGATTCACGCTGGTGGACCTAGCCTTAAATCAATTAATCATTGTTACCAGCAGGACGCCATGTGTACCTGTGGACGGAGGGTTGCGAAGGCCCAATCAGACCATATGGGTAGACTGTGGAGGAGAGACGAACACTTCCAAACCAAAATGGGCCTGTTACAAAGATGCTAGAAATGCAATCAATAAATATCCATTCCACCCCAAGCAACCATCTTGAAAATACTCAGAAAGAATCAGAGGAAAGAAAATGTCTGGCTAAGGGCCAATCCAGCCCTGAGAGTGGGAAACAAATATATAACCCCATGATTTCTTGAGAAAATAGATCATGTTATGACAAGGTGTCACATGTGGTAAAAAGTCACTTCTAATTCAAGGAGCCTGGGAAACTCGTTCAT
This sequence comes from Rhinolophus sinicus, assembly GCF_036562045.2. Classification (NCBI taxonomy): domain Eukaryota; kingdom Metazoa; phylum Chordata; class Mammalia; order Chiroptera; family Rhinolophidae; genus Rhinolophus; species Rhinolophus sinicus. The sequence continues at coordinate 34,714,052 of NC_133765.1, forward strand.
AGCAGACGTCTCGGAAGGCAAGGTGTAGAATGTCTCCATGCTTCCTCTGAATGACTGGTGTCGCAACATTACTTCCCTGTCGTCCTTCATTCGGGTCTCACCTTTGCCCCCTTCCTTCAGGCATGCTTTCTTTGCTTGACTCCAGGTTTTCCTTTCGTGTTAAAGGAAATATCTGACTTTCTGGTAGTGTTGTTTAGGAATGCATTCTGTAGTATTATAGAAAAGCCAACTGCATTGGTTTAAACAGATGGGGGGTGTTTGTCTTTCACAACAGGAAGCCCAGGAAGCAGGCAGTCAAGAGCTGATATGGTTATTCAACAATAATATCAGGAACACAGGCTATTTATACATTTCTAGTCCATAATCCTTAGCATATGCATCTTTATTCTCAGGCTAGCCACTCTGGTTGCAAGGAGGATGTATCAACCTCCTGGCTATGCTCATGGTCCAATCAGAAAGAAGAGGGAGTGGTCAAGGCTTTTTTAAAAAAATGCCAGGCCTTGCCTTCGTATGTGAGAAGTGTTAAATGATATATTTTTTTAAAGAATAAAAGCATGACTCTTATCCAATTATAAAATAAACATGTGTCAAAGATTTTATTTCACTTGTTAATTAATAAGGGAATCAATAAGATATTAAAAACAATTCAAAGGAGAACTTTAAAACGCACACACATACAAAGACACAGGCAATTATATATGCACACATAGGCAATCAGGAATGCTGAAATGAATTTACAACTAGAAAACTAGTCAACAGAATGATACTTAATTGCAGCTCCTCCAGATACAATTCATTTGCATTTCTATGGACAAGAGCCAGTTGCATTACTATTGGTTTTCTACAACTTGCAAAATTGTAAAATAACCCAGAGACAATGAAAGATGGAGATGACACCAAAAAGAATGCCAGCTAGGACACCCAGTATATTTTGTCCATTTAAAAATCTTTCACAGTGTTTCCCGACAGAAGAGATGCCCTCCTCAGCATCTATCTGTATCTCATTGACCAGAACTGTGTCACTTAACCACCTTTGGTGCAAAGGACGCTGGGAAATTCAGTATCTTTAACTAGACTCCTACTATCTCAAGTAAAATAGGATTCTGTTAGTTAAGGAAGTCTGCCTCTCCTACACACCCACTTGATGTGTCAAGGACAGTAGTTTATTTAATAATTTTTAGCACATGTAAGTATGAAGTTGGCTGTAGTGGACGTCTGGTTTTGTTACGTTAGTACCACTCCCTCTTCTGGTCATAGTGCCTCAAATTTCCTGTGGGATGTGCCTTACCCGCTCTCCAAACCCAGCTCCAAAGGGGACACTCAACTCAGGGCTTGTCTAGTTATGGTGATTGATTTAGGAATGGACATGACTGGAGCCAGGCCGATCAAAGTCAACATTTGGATATACATTGGAACAAAACTGACACTGGAAAACAGTAATACCTAAGCCTGAAAGATACTGGATCCATTTCCTGACAATGCTTGATACGCAAGTGGACTCTGTAACCTTTGCAATAATTCCACTGCCTCTCAAAGAGTCTGTGGATTCCTGGTAGAAACCATTGCGATATTTCTTTATTTAACAAGTTGTTCCTCTTTTTAGTACCTGAGAACTGGCAGACTAGGCTGCGAGGGAGTCCAAATCTGGGTTTGAATGGCAGCAGTGTCAGGCAGAGTCCACCCAGAAAACAGAACCCCATCTAAGTATGTAAAGTTGAGGAGAATTTCATTCAGGGGATTGGTTATTCAGGGAAGGGAACTGTTGAAAAGTTACACAGAGGTGGCTGAGGCAACTCGGAGATTAGCCATCGAGAAGCCATCACCACCTCTAGGCCAGGAACTAGACCCAGGAAGGGGGCTGTGTTACAGGAGCCCAGGATCTGGGGTCCTCAACCAATGCAGAGAGAGAACCAGCTACTGCCAGAGACGGGACTCTCGGGGGTGGAGGGAGAAGGGGGGATGAGGAGGAGGCTGCTCCCATTGGCCGAAGCTAGCTGGAAGCTGGGGAGCAAGGAAGCCTAGGAATACAACCCTTAGGGGTCAGCGCCCCCTTCCCTACAAAGCAAAGCAGGGAAAGGGTGAGGAATGGGACTTGAAGGCATTGTCTGTCATGCAGGACTGGCCACTTCTGACAGGCCACCTCTCCATACTCATCACAGCTAAGGTGCCATTGACTGTGAGATGCACCCTTATTTTTTGCACCATCAAGAAAGGAAAACGCTGCCAATTAAACTTTGACACAATGCTAAGGCTCCATCCATTGCAATGCATCTTGTTATGAGAGATGTTAGAAAGTGCATCTTAAGGTCAATAAAAAGATGCTATTAGCTGTGTGATCTTACGCACATGCGGACTTAATTCATTTCCACCTTTGAGCTTCGATTTTACCATCTGGGAACTAGAGACAAAAACACCTGCTTGATGGGGTTTTTATGAGGATTAAATCAGCCAGCATGTCCAAGACTGTTCAGTGAGGGCACAGACTTTGTCTCTTGTCCTCTGTATCCCCAGTGCCTGGAGCGTAGCGGGAACCCAAGAAAGTTTAGTGGAATGAATGCCCCGGACCCTGTATACCCAAAACAGGTCCTTGGCACATAGTGGGAGGTGGGTGTCAATAACTGGAAGCTATTATTGGAAGTGGAAGCTGTTATTATTGGAATCAAACACGCTTGGGAACAAGGTCTTCTTTCACTAATGTCACGTAGAATTGAGTCTTTTGTGAGAAGGGGGAAACCCCTCTTTTATTTAAGAAAAGATACCAGACTGGAGGCCACAGTGGCTGGTGGAAAAGATGCCAGATGGCTTGTCAACGCCCAAGTCAGTGCTGAGCAAACAATTGAAGGGCGGCGGTGGCGGCGGCGAACGAGGTCGGCAGGGAAGGAGGGGAATGAGGTGGAGGATAAAGCAAAACAGAAAGAACAGCCTCCACCATCTACAAAACACTTGTCTGTCCTGAGCTTTCCCTTAATCCTTCGAGCTCTGCGAGTGTTGCCGTGTTATTTCCATTTCAACACTGGGACTCGGGCTGAGTATGGAGACGAAGGGTTTTCCCCAAAATGAAACAACTAGATGGAAGCAAAGCTAAGACACCGTCTACCAGGCTTCCGCCTCCTGGGGGGAAAGCCTGAGATGAGAGATTAATTCCGATTTACATCACATACAAGGACAGGTAAGCACGAGGAAGGCGATGCAAACAGTCGCGAGGGCAGTGAGATGGGAGCAACGAGAAATGTTTAAACAGCGTTGAGATTATTTTTTCAAGGATAATTCTGCCAATGTAGGGAACGAGGTTAAAATGAAATCAAACGCCTTTTTCCAGCTGCCATCTCCCCGCGAAGGGACTGGCTTATCTAACAAGAAGGAGGTTAAGGCAGGACTCCCGGAGGCCCCGGCGCGAAGCTCCCCAGCTCCTTAACAGGAAGTCATTGTGGATTTCGACGCACAGCGCCGCGTTTCCAATCAGCCTCTCCTTCCGCGCGCCGACCAACCACCTATCCTCTCCTACGGGGAACGAGCACCGCCTACTGGCCGTCAGCCTCTCGGCTGCTTGGCCCCGCCCCCGCACGAAACGCGCATGCTCCCCAATTCCTCTCCGCCCTTCGGGCTTCTCGCGACAGCCACCCAGCGGGGGCCTGAATCTCGCGAGAAAGGCTCATTGTCTCGCGGGAGCGCGGCTGGCAGACGGGTTCTCGGGTGGCCGGAGCCGGAGAAGAGGAGTTGCATGTGTCGCTTCAGCTGGCAGTAGTGGCGGGAGCGGAGGCGGCGGCGGCGGCGGTGCGACCGCCTGGGTAACGACCCCTCGTGCTTCTCCCACTTCCGTGAAACTTGTAGAGAGCGTGGGGAAGCTGAAGTGCTACCCAGCGGAAGGGGGCCGGGCCGGGCGTCTCCACATCCCCGCCCACATGGGCCCCTCTGGTGTCCCCGGGATTGCCCCTTCGCCGCAGGTCTCTCCCCCTCCCACCTGGCCGTTCCTGCTGCCTCAGTGCTCTTACATTCTACTCCTTTCCGGTTCTTCTGCCCCATTTTCTCTCCTTACAGTCTGGTCTCCCCGCCCCCTCCCACTCCCATCCCATTCCTGACTCCTCAGTGTCCCTCCCTTGGCTTTTAGCTGCCCCCACACCCTGCCCTCTGGGCACCTCCGGTGACCCACCCTTTCTTCGGAGGCCTTTCCAGCCTCTTCCAGCTGCTCTGTGGGCTTTTTCTCTGTTGCTGCAGTTTGCATCCATTTCACCTCACCCCAAGACTTTTTGCCCGGTCTCTACCGAATTCACCCTCCCATCCTTTTTCCCCATTGCTTCCTCTTTCACTAGTGTCCCACCCCCACATTCTCCGTGGCCCAGTTGCTACGAGTATCACTGTCAATTGCTTCTCTGGAGACCTGTGGACCTGATAAATGGTGTGCCCAGAATTGCTCATATTTTGTGAATCCTAATGGCAACTTGTATCTTTCACTTAACAGCAGAAATGAACCAGATTTAAGGTGGGGTGTTTCAGGTGGAAGGAGTCAAGACTACACCTGAACACTGCTTCTCTGGAATCCTGGGCCAAAATTGTGACGATGTGTTCTTTTCCTTGCCTACAGGTTTGTGAGATGGCTGCTGACATTTCTGAATCTGGTGGGCATGATTGCAAAGGAGACCAGAGGAGCAATACCAAATTAGATGCAGATTACCCACTTCGAGTTCTTTACTGTGGAGGCAAGTGTTGGAAGGCAGAAAATGGCTTTTTGCTTATTGTATTTTTGTGCATTGTAAGAATAATTTCACGTTTGGTCCTAGTAATGCTTTTTTCATCTGTCTTTGTCACTTGGTGAATCCATAATAAGGGAGGGGGGAGAATGATGAAGAGGAGGCATGGATTAACATTGTCCCAACCTGTGTGACGTGTGGTCTTGTTACTTGGCCTGGAGAAGCCTACAGTCCAGTTGGGATAGAGACATACAAATAGATTATTTCAGCCTTGTGTTACTTGTTAGTCTGGCTGTTAAAGAAGGGCCTCTTGGAAGATATTCGGTCTTAAGGAATGACAGGGAAGTGGGGAACAACATCCCAGATGTAGTGAACAACAGTGCAAGAAAAGCTTGGTGCACATCTGGAGGTGTGAGCAGCCTTGTGTTAGTATAGTGCATAGTGCAGGGAGGGTGTCAGTAAGGAGTCGAAGATGGTCAGGTTTGAGTGATGGGTGTGGTTGGACAGTCACGGGAAAGTGTTCTTGGTTTGATTAATAATATGTGTATTAGATTGAATCAGGATTTTTTCCCCTTTGAGTGTTTTTTCCCCCCTTCATTTTCGATACAGAAATATTTGTGAATTGGAAATGGTCTAATTTTGTTACCGTCTTCGAAAGTTTCAGAAAAATTTGAAGGTACAACACAGTAAAAGGTCCAGTAAATATGAATTTTTTTCAGCACATAGTTTTGACCAGTTATGTGCCTAGCAATGTTTTCTGAGGTGCTGGGGTCTGAGTAGTGAATAAGTCAGAAAAAGTTCTTGTTCTCGTCGACCTTACCTTCTGTGAGTGGAATAGAGACCTCATTTGCAGTTCAAGTACTCAAGGAGAGGTGATGTCACTGAAATTAAAGAAAAAAAATTGTATAAACTCATCATTTATTGACTATCTTTGATAGTATAATAAAAGTATCTCAGTAAGAGAGTAGGCAAGGGAACTTTTTGTAGGGTTATTATGATATTGGTCTAGTTGGTTATATTGTTTGCCTTTGGAGCCGTGGACCACCAGGGTTTGTGTCTGATTTCCTGTATCTGATGACCAGATACATGACCTTGGGCAAAGTTTCCTAATTTCACTAAGGGCTGGAGGCTTGTTTCTTAAGGTCTGTAAAATGAAGATGATGATTGCATCTGACTTAAAGATGATTTGTATAAAGCTTCCGGTACAGCAACTAACACAAGAACATGGTACAATAAGTGCCATAATTACTGTTATTATAAAGTATACTGGTTTCCTATGGTTTATTCATCCTTGTTTATCAGCTATAGTTAAGAGCTATTGTTCTTTGTACTCCGTTTCATTGAATCTAAGACTCCTTATTTTATAAGATGCACCATTATTTTAAGTTCCTCTAAGAAAGAAAAACATTGTCAGATTGATAATGCTATAATTATAAGATCATCCCTTTAAAAATGAAGAATTAGAATTGGTGAAATACAGTATATGAAAACCATCTTGTTAATTGATTATGTCACTGCTAAGGTGTCTTTTGAACAACTGCACTAAATAATGCAGTCCACCCCAGTGATAATGTGTGTGGACCAGAGGTCCCTAACCTTTTTGAGAAAGGTTTATTTTCATTTCCCTCCCTAGTTTGTATTGATAGGCATGGGGACAGGGTTACTTTTTTCTCAGGGGGTATAAGGACTAGTTGTAGGAAAGCGCTTCGGGAATATTAAATGCTAAATTAAACGGTACTAACTGTAATGATGAATTTGGAGTTCAGGAAAAGGAGGGATCTTTATTCGGAGGGAAGTAGGGAACTTTCCAAGGAAGTGAGAAACTTTAAGTAATAGGTGGAATTTGCAAGGAAAGGCGAAGGAATTCATAAGAACAAGACTTGATATGGTATCTTTATGTGCTGGCAAGATTTAATATGGTATCTTTTGGGGAGAGGGAAAAGAAAGGGCTGATTGGAGCAGAATGCTCCAGTGGAGTACAGTGAGAAACACAGGTAGCTAGGACGGGGTCATTTCTGGTCATTTCGTCTTCAGTTTTGAGACTTTAAACTCAGAAGTTAGTCTGAGTTTGAATCCTGGATCAGCCGTTTACTCACTGTGTGACCTTGGTCAGGTCCCTCATTTATAAAATGGGTAGCAATAGAGACTACTTCAGAGGGTCGTTGAGAAGAATAAATGCAATATAATCCTCCCAAATGCTCCACCTCCCAATACCGTCACATTGGGCATTAGGAATTCGGCAGAGGAATTTTGAGGGACACCCATTCAGACCATAGCAGGTTTCATGGATGATGATATTTTGTTCTCCGTACGTTGTCGCATCAGCAGGTACATAATGTCAGGTGGTTCCACTGTTAGTGATGTGAAGTTCTAAGGTGACTGCTAGATCTTTGCGTTACAAAGCTATGGTTTACAAATAGTAAGTGCTCTGTGGAGAGAACTTGATTTTAAAAGCGAGTCACGGTGAACTCGGAAGAATTGTCCACATTTTTTAATTGTATTAGAATTTTGCTGAACTGAATTTTATTTGAAATGGTGTACAAAGTTTTATAGCTTTAGTTTTTACTGTAATGATATTTAACCTATAATTATATACTGAAAGTATGCCTGAATATCTGTACCTACTAGTATGTGAACTTGAACTGTGAGCATTACAGAGCTCTGGTTAACCAGGAAGAGCTTTAGTAGAAGGAACTCTAAATTTGAAATAAAGAGATGCTAGATTCCAGTATTCTTCTGCCACATACCACCTTTGTCACTGGATGAACTATTTAACCTTTTTTAGGGCTTCATCTATAAAATAGTGGTGACAGGGTGAGATTGTAGGTCACTGTCATCTGGCTGGCACATAGCTGTATTGCCTGTATATGCTGTGTAATCTAATTTAGTAATAAAGGGTTTAAGCTTCAGAAACAGACGAGGAGTTCGAATCTTGTTCTACTAACCAGATGTAAGTGGGTTACCTATTCTAAGTGTCACGTTTTTCGTCGTCAGAAATGGTAATTCATAGCTTTTTAAGGTTGTGACGATTAAACATAATAATGGATAAAAAGCACAGCAAAGTACCCAGCACATAACATGTGCTTGGTATATGGTAATTGTTGTTACTAGTAATGGGGTACCACTCTCCTTCTCCCCCTCCCAAATCTCAAGAGTGTTGGGCACTGAACTACTTCATTCTTCACCTTAAAAGTAAAAACAAAATAAGCAATTGACCCAATAATAGAATTGTAGTTAAAATTGGGAAACCCTCTGAGTTCTTCTAGTCCCTTCGCCCATGCAGGCTATACAATGACAAGATGGAACCAGCGTTCCTTCTAGCTTTACAGTTTCATGGTTGTATGTAGGATAATATGAAAAAGAAAAGGAAAAGTATATTGCAAAGAAATGTGCTACTGAAGTTTATAAATGTATTAGTATGAATAAAAAGTGGCTGTTCTGGTAAAGCTATCAAAAGAAATAATCAGCTCCATTCAAGCTTTGCTGTTTGGGGAATTGTTCCCATCTTAGCTTAGTATCAGACCCACTGAAGTGGTTATGGTAAAACCTTAAGATGTACAAGATAGTATAATTGGATGTTCCATCAACCCAAGGAGATAGTCTTCTTTAGATCAAAAAAAAAAAAAAAAGTCAGGGTAGTATTTCTATTAACCATGTGCCTTTTACCTCAAAAAAAAGGCATGATGGGTAGCATTTGAAAAGTAGTACCGAAAAGATATAGAGAAATAGTAGAAATGAAGCATTTTGTCAAATTTAAAATAAAAGTTAAGATGAGTGCTGTGTATATGTATATTTACATTTTAAAATCTTTTTTTCTCTCCATTTCCCCAGTCTGTTCATTACCAACAGAGGTAAGTTCTTTTAAAATTCTTCTTTAACTTCTGCATTTGAGGTCATTGATTTCAGAGCAAGCTTGAGAATATTTTTTCTTGTTTTTCATTTTCTGTCATTTGATAGTAGATTTTCAACCTTTTCATATAGAACTTTGGTTTAGAATAATTTTTATGGTATTTCAAATTATTTCCTTTAGACTCTGAGTCACATGTGTATATCGCTTGCACTTGGCTGTACAGTTTGGATTTTTGTGTGGAACTCATGAGCAGTCAGCTAATAAAATGAGTAACCTTAAAGCCAAAATTTAACGTCCAAGCACAGAAGAGAAAGCATAAGTTATGTGTAAGACTTCTGTTAATAAGCTTTGAAGTCAGGCTTTGTGGGCACGTCATGAAAATAATGAAACACCTGTGTGCCCAGAGCAAGAAGTAGATATGCTTGTTTTTGTCAGTTTGCTCCTTTATCTAATGGCCCTTCTGTTTGATGGAGAGGAAGTAAGTTACTTTAGCGAGGAAGTGTCTAATTCTTTTTAATTTCTAATTTCTTATGGGGTGTTTCCTGGTTGAATATAGAGTTCCTGGGGATAAGATGTCAGTGGGAGTAGTTTTATCATTATGTAGCAAGTATATGGAATGATTTTAAATTAAATGTATTGGTTGATTGAAAATGTTTTTTGTGACGCAGTTTGTTCTTTTTCTCCCCTCTAGTACTGTGAATATATGCCTGATGTTGCTAAATGTAGACAGTGGTTAGAGAAGAATTTTCCAAATGAGTTTGCAAAACTTACTGTAGGTATGAACATTTTTTTTCTTTCATCAAAGCTTGTATATCTGAAATAAATGCACATAAGGCATTATTTTAAAGAAAGATCTCCTTTAGTAGGATAATTACAGAATTGTTTGTCTATATCTATGAACTTTAAAACTATTTTAAGTTCTTGGGTTAAAATTTCTTATATAAAATCACGCACTGCTTCATGTGTTTTCCCTTTCTGAGGCAGGATAGGTCAAAGTACCAACGTGCTTATATAAAGAAGAGTAAATAATTTAGGGGCAAATATATTTTCACTCATTCATTCAACAAATTATTTCTTGTGAGCATACTCTACTACACACAGTTTCAGATGCTGAGGATAAAGCAGTAAGCAAAAGATCTGTTTGAAAATTATATTCTAGAAGGAAACACAAACAAAATAAGTAAAATAAGGGAAACAAAATAATTAAGGGAAACAAAGTGATTAATAGGGAATGAGGACATAAGACTTACTGGGCAGGGAATTTGAAATATTAGGTAGTGGCCAGGAAAGATTTTGCCGAAAAGATGGCATTTGAACAAAGACCTGAAGGAAGTGAGCCCTTTGGAAATCTGGGAGAACGTTATTCCAGGAGGATAACACTGCCAGTGCATACGCCCTAAGGCAGGAGCTTACCAGCATATTCAGGAAACAGCGAGGAAGCCTTTCTGTTCTAAGCTTAACAGAGGAAGAGGAGAAGGGTAGGAGATGAAGTCAGAGAAGCAGTGGAGGACCATGTCTATAAGGCCACGTCTTGGCTTTTACTCTGAGTGAGGGGAGCTATTGGATGGGTTTGAGCAGAGGAGAGATGAGGTCTGACTTTGTTTCAATAGCATGTCTTTGGCTGCTGTGTTAAGAATAGACTGAAGAAGGGCATAGACAGCAAAGCAGGCTGACCAGCTAGGAGGCTCCTGCAGTAACCTGCCCAGGTGATGACAGTGATGGACCAGAATGGTAATGGAGGTGGTGAAAAGTGGTCAGAGTCTAGCTAGAATATTGCAGGTAGAGTTGACAGGGTATTCTGCTGTATTGCATGTGGGATATGAGAAAAGGGCCATCTAGGGTCTCGGGCCAAGCAGCTAGAATGGAGTTGTTGCCAGAGGTAAGGAACCTTGACTGCAGAGGAACAGATTTCCTCGATTTGCTAAAGTTGATGGCTTCTCTTACAAGATTGGTAAAAATAAAGGCATTCGCAGGAGCAGGGATAGCCTGGGCTGGCCAGGCCTATCACATATACCCAATTTATCCCACTGTTTGCTGCTTTGATTTGCAGATTGTTTCCATGAGACACAAACCTTGAAATTTGATAAGGTCTTTGGGAGAGCAACTGCAGTCACTGTCAGTGGTTGAATGAGAACTGGTGTTACAGTCCTGTCTACATGGTTGGCCCTGAGAATGATGGGACTTGAGGAGGAGGAGGGTGTGGGAAGCTCTTCTTATTCGGGACCAGAATTCCTAGTAACGATTACCATATTTTGCTGTGTATAATGTGTACTTTTTTGCCCAAATTTGTGAGGGAAAATGATGCGCATTATAGCTGGGTAGTACTAATTCCATAGCTACATAAATGTTTTTTTAATTCTTTTATTTATGTTTATGAATTAAAAGTATAACTCTAGAAATCAATAATGATATCTGTATGCAAAAGAATACCCTGGAATAACAATAATCAGTTTCGTTGAATTTACGATGAACTTGTAGTGACGAAGAGTTCTTGGCCTTCTATGAGGTGTAAATATTGTAAATTTGTTACTGGTACGTAAAATTTCCTGTACTTTGTATCTGTTCTTGTGTTTTGTAATTATCTGTTACATAAAACTTCTTATACCATAATATGTTAAAAAATAAATGCTAAAATTCCTATATAATACAAAAAACTAGTACCTATAAATGTAAATAAATAAAAATTTGAATTAAAAAGAGATTTTTTTCTCTGAAAGTTGGGCCAACAATGTAAGTGCACATTATACACGGCAAAATATGGTAGTATATTTAGATGCTCAACAATCCTGCAGAGTCCTGAGTGTTTTATGTTCCTTTCATGTGGCTGAAAGAAATCATAATCCTCACATATCCAAGACTTTGTTTTGTGTTCTGTCACCATACATTTACCATAATGACTTCAGAACTTGATAAGAACATGACATTTTATAAAACAAATGATTATGTTACTGGCAATGTAATCATTTGTTTTATAAAATGTCATGCTCACTAGTTGGTAAAATGCCTAATTTGTGTATGAGGTTGCTCCAAGGTGATATTTTAACTTTAGTGTGAAGTGATGTTAATGCTTTTGGATTTCATTTTTACATCTAGAAAATTCACCCAAACAAGAAGCTGGAATTAGTGAGGGTCAAGGAACAGCAGGGGAAGAGGAAGAGAAGAAAAAACAAAAGAGAGGTGAGACCTAAATTCATACTTTGATTTCGCAGACCTACCTTCCTTCTGCCAGAGGAAGTGAGTCATGAAAGCATTCCCAAATAGAATGACATCTACCTGTTACTGTAATTCCACATGTGTATCACCCAGAGGGATAAGAATCATATTCTCAGCATGGTTGGATGTGGTATGATTTGGGCTTTATCAGTAAATTAGACCTAAAGAAACATGCTTTATTTGCCATATATATACATAAAAGAGAACCAACCAAGTTGTTCCTGATTTGAAAGTTTTGTTACCTTATTAAAACACCTATGTGGTCTATTTAGAGTGAGGACATTTATATAAGATTGTATTTTCATTACCTCTGACAGTTGAGTTTGTTTTTTTCTACACAGCTGTTGTGTATGCCTGTCTTATCTCTCCTCCTAAAAGTAATTCCTGTCCCCTTGTTTTTCCTTCCTTAGTCTCCCCTGTGACTAAAATTAGCTTATAAATATTTTCAGGACTTTGCATCTAAAAAAAAATAATTCCCCAGGAGCCCATGCCACCTTTCTTTGCCTTATCCCCCGGCTTCCCTTCTTAGCCAGGCTTCTTTAATAAGAGGAGACTCACCATCCTCCGCACTGTTATGTCGTTCGCTGTTCACGTCACTGACCTTTCACGCCACTGACCCTCCTCTAGAAAGGGCACTAATGGCTCTGTAATTGTTACATAATAGAGCGTTTGAGCAAGTTCCCTGCTTAAAGTGCTGTGCTTCTTGGTTTCTGTGACATTCTTCCTTTTTCATTCTATCGCTCCTCCTCAGTCTTCTGTGCAGAATTCTCTTCTCCCTCTGTCCCTTAACAGGTGGAGTTCCCCAGGATTCTGCCCTTGGCGCTCTGACGTCCTCACTCTGCACGTTCTCTGGGTGGTTCTTCCACGTCCCCAACTTCTGCCACCACTCGACACTTACAATTCCCAAATCTGTGTTCTAGTCCTGGTCCATGTCTCTGGACCGGAAATGTGCGTAGTCCCATAGGCACCTCAAATGGAGCACTTCCGAAATAAACTATGTCCCAAATCTACGTGTTTGATTTTCCCTGTTGGGTTAATGACAGCTCAGTTTATCCAGTCATCTGAGCCAGAAACCTGAGACCCGTCTTAGGTTCTCTCTCTTTGCCCCTTTTCGTCAGTTCTGAATTCTGGTATTTCTCCTCCTCACTCTCGTTATCCTCTGCCTAGTGACCATGACTGTTGCCGCTGCTTTGGTTTATATTTTGATTAATTTCTGCCTGAACTAATGTAGGAGTCTCAGTGGCCTCTGTAACCTTACTCTTCACAGACCCACCTTCCACACTGTAGAGTCATCTTGATAAAACATAAAGCTGGTTATTTCACTCCTGCATAGTCATTCAATGGCTTATCTTTTTCTTCAATAGAAAATCAAATAACAAAGCTTGATGTACTAGTCCTTTAATGATTGATATATAATCTTTTGCTTTTCTGGCTTTATCTGCTACATAAATATCAGCTTCCTTCATCAAGGCAAGTGTAGTTCTCACACATAATGCTTTTTCTTGTCTCTGAACTTGTTCCTTTTTCTTGGAATGTGCTTTCTTAAACCTTTCTAGCCCTTTCTCCCTTCGCCTTATTCTGCAAGAACTTAGATGCCCCTCTCTCTAGGATCCCTCCTCTCCCTGAGAAGCGGAGGACGTCATTCCTCTGCAAAGCTATGATGGTACCATGTTCATGGATCCGAGGCTAGTGTATGTCAGGTTGCTGTAGTTACCTTTCTTCGTCCCCCTTCACTAGACTGAGAGTCTCTGGAGGGCAGGGATATGTTCTTTTCTGTTTATCTTTGTGTTCTCAGCTCTTAGCACATGCTTGACACTTAATAAATATTTATTGAATGAAGACTCATGCATGTGTTTATTAATTTTGGATTAGAAAAACTTCCAGAAATTAATATTTGGTACTTTTGAAAATTACCAAATTTAAAGACAGTATTCTGTTAATTATTTATGTTAAAGGCAAAACAGTTAATGCTGAGCTCTTTCTTAATAAATAAAGGTGGAAGGGGTCAAATCAAACAAAAAAAGAAGACTGTACCACAAAAGGTTACGATAGCCAAAATTCCCAGAGCAAAGAAGAAATACGTAACAAGAGTGTGTGGCCTTGCGACTTTCGGTGAGTTTAAGCTTAAGTATGTTTAAAAGGTGTGAACTATTTTCTCTCTCATTCTCTCCCTCTCACTCTCTTTTAATCTGGTATCATGAAAATTTCACAGGTTTATTTTTTGCTAAGAAGATACTGAAATTTTGTATTTATTACTATAGCTTCAGAATCAAATTTTGAAGAAATTTAAAACTCTTTTACAGAAGGGACTGGTTTAACTTTTTCCTTTCCAGAATTCCTGCTTGGGCACATTGTGTGTAGAATGAGGAGGGTTTCCTTTGAAACCTACCAGTGCTGCTCCTCTTCCTGCAGGCTTGGTGGCAGAGAATGGCCCACCCCCTCTGGGAATGACAGTAGAGTGAGGGACGGTGGGTAGTGGCAGAGTGTCCTGCTTCAGAGCCCCTTCCATTCCTGGAGGCCTTGAATAAACAGTGAAACTGTAAACCAAGGTCCCTTCATGTGACAACACAGACTGAAAAACAATCACTGGACCACAGTATAAATATTGGGTTTGTTTCTCTGCTGTAAATTATTCTTTTGTAAAAAGGGATAAACACAAGAACTTCATTATACTTGAATGTGTGTTTGTAATGTTGGAATTAATGTGTTCCTGGAGTTTTTTTGGTCTTAATGTAGGAGTTAACGAATTATATGGATGATGCTATTTTTACGTACTGAGGCTTTATTTGACCTTGAAAATATAAGTTGAATTGTGAAGACCACTGCTTGTGGTAGTTTGTAATTGCTCTGAAAGGAATTATGAATTTAAAATGCAGATTAAATTTCAAAATGAAAAAATATCTTTGATGTACAATTCCAATTATAGTCTTGCTGTTTCTTTTTAAAAAATAACAGAAATTGATCTTAAAGAAGCACAAAGATTTTTTGCTCAAAAATTCTCCTGTGGTGCCTCAGTAACAGGGGAGGATGAAATCATCATTCAGGGAGACTTTACAGATGACATAATTGATGTCATTCAGGAAAAATGGCCAGAGGTGAGTATATGGAACATACGCATCTGTAGAAATAAGTTTTTAAAGCAAGTTGCTTCTGTATTATTTGGTACCACAACTCATGAAATGTGATTATTTGTGTTTTATAGGTAGATGATGATAGCATCGAAGACCTCGGTGAAGTAAAGAAGTGATTTTGAAAATTTGTCTGTATTTAATGGTCTGAACTGAGAGCTGATATGGCCAACGGGAGAGAGGCCTTTTGAAAAAAAAATATATTTATCCTACAGTAAAACTGTAGACTACTCTCGCCCTTGGCATTTTCACTGTTCTGTACAAGGCTGCTTGTTTTTTTTATTGCCAAAGTCTAATGAACAGGGGAAACTGTCATGCTTATGCATGAAATAGAATTTAGTCAAATAAACATTTTTGGTCACTTGGTACTGACTTTTCTCTTTTTGTCTTTTTAACTTTTTATTTTTGGAAAAACACTGTAGACTTTTTGTGAAAAGCTTCTATGTTTATTTTAAATGGTCATGATTTAATCAAATTGTGATATAAAGCTGAGTAATATTTTAAAGAATTTGAATTTGGCTTCATCACCAGTAATAACTATTTCCTTGCTTCTTTGGTCTGATAGTTTGGGGATGCTCGAGCATCTGGTAGATTTGTGGTTGAAATGGCTTCACAACCACGTCCACTCTGTGGGCACGTTAACATATTGCTGGTAGAAGTTATTCAAGCTCTTCTGAAGATTACTTGGTAAAGTATATTAAAAGCCTTAAAACCATCTGCACTGTTTGACCCAGTAAGCCACTTCTTTAATTACCCTAAAGATAAAATAACCTTTATGTTCATCACAATGTTACTCATGAAACAAAATATTACAAATGATGTAAACAAACAATTGGGAGCTGGTTAAAGAAATGATGGTGCATCATATGGTAGAATGTTATGCATCTATTTAAAAATATTTTCCAAGAATACTTGGAAACGTTTAATAATGTAACATGGGAGGCAGACCCCAAATCCATTTTATGCATTATCATCATTGTTTTGAATGGAAGGCCATTCAGAGAGGCTGAGAGTTCTAGTTCTGGCTATAAATTATATGAGTAAATTTCTGCTAACCACTTGAAAATAATATAAACCCATGTTCAATATATTGTCTGGGAAATCGCAGTTGAAACATATTTTTGTCACAAGAGAAACAGTGATGATGTTAATGAATGCACTAAATGAATTTAAACTTTGTTTTTATAAAGGTCTCAAGTCAGGTGCTACAAATCGAATAGAAGACTCATGGTATTTTAATTGCTATAGACACTTTAAGAAATTTAGAACCCATTGTTTATTGCCATGCAAATTATATCTTGAGTGAGTGGTTTTTAGAAAATAATTAAAATCTTAGACTGTGCAGTAAAGATGTAAATTACAAAAATGAATTTTACTAAATAGGATTATCTGATGAAGCAAATTTATCCATCAAGACCATTTGGTACATTATGTATGCTGTTGGTGCTGGAAGTTGTCTGTGTATCAACACATGTGACTTTATGCAAAGGTTCTGAATGTTCACAGTTCTTGGCAAATGCAGTTTCAATCCATATATAGCCAGCATTGGCTGTTCCTGCAGGAAAATGCAGAATTAAAATTGTCCTTGTGTATAACATGTGTGAGTCTTTTTCTTTGACCTGAATTTAAAATGCAGCATAGTTTAATATCTGATTGAAATGTACTACCAGAACAAGGATTGACTTTAATTCATACGCTCTCTTTATGTGTGCATTTTGGAATGTTTTCACAGTCTAGTATTCTTAGCAGAAAGAATACTAACTGTAAAACAACTTTATCTCATGTATAAGAGATTTGCCATCATTAAGCTGGCAACTTCAAATGCAAATACAGTTTTGATATGTACTTTATTCATTTAAGAAGTGGGAGCCAACAGTGATTTTAAAGCTTTTTAATTATTAACATAGAAGCCTACATAAATCATCTGTTGCTTAATGTAAAGCTATGGTAGCTTTCTCGCTGTTAGTTTAAAAAGTTAGTAATTTGCTATTTTAAAGATGAATTTTACGTTTTAGATCCTGTCTTTGTTATTTACTAAATTACTTAGGAAATAAGGCAGGGAGACTGGAAGGAGTTAATCTAGCTTGTCAGTTTGAATTAGGCTGAGTGTAAAATCAGATGCAGCATAATTCTTACAGCTTTCATAAAACATGTCATTTGAAAAAGCTATATTTAAAGGTTTTTCCTGTTTCAAAGAATACCTGTGGGAATTAACTTAAAATACTGAGATTTTTCATTTGCAACTAGTCATAATAATATGCTTGCCACATTCAATGAATGTTTACCAACCATAATCTCATAAGATGAGCCTCGTTTGAGTATTTTCCGTACTCATAATTTTACAGTGAGTGTTTGGCATGTGCTTGCCTTATGAACAATGGCGTTGTAGGGCTTCCTAAAAAAATACCAAGTCTTACATGGTGAAATTTGAAAAGCATTTGAATTAAAATGCTCCCCAGCTGGAAAATTGACATTGAACCACCTTTCTTTTGGCCTCTCATTACATCACCAAGATATAACTGCAATCTCTTCCTGATTGACGGCCTGTAACAACCAGTCAGAATTTGCTTTCTTGTTTTGAAATTTTAAGACATTATCTTGCCGGTTCTCCTAAACATAAACTAATCCCAAGGAGGCACATGTCACCCAAATCAGTAAAGCTTAAAAGCAAGAAATTTAATTTTTTTCCATTTTCAAATTTTATGAATACAAGGGCATGTTTTGCCAATTCAGTCAACCAAAAAGTAAAGGTGAAATGCTATAGGACTGTGATTGGTCATTTGTCTTGCTGGTAATGCCATCTTATGGGTTAAGCAGTAGGGGGGGGGGGGTGTGACCAGGAGTTAAACGTGGTATTGTTTTTTCACAGTTCAGTTCCTATGTAACATGATGAGCAAACACGGAACAAGGGTGACGCTGAAACGTGAAAAAGCTTAGGTTCAACCCAGAATCTGGTAAATTTTGTCATAAAGTTCCAAGCTTTTCATTGCTAGTCAAGAGCTACATCAAGAGACCCCCACCCCGCCAAAAAAAAAAGTTTTTCATTTGTTAATTTAGAGCTGTCTGCTAGGATGGCCAGCCAACTATTAATTGGCAGGACTGGAGTCTGCCTCCAGCCATTTATTCCTCTGAATGCCAAGTACTGTTCTCAGTGCCCGGTATGCACAGCAGTTAACGAGACTGAGCTCACCCACCCTTCAGTAGGGAAAGGGGAGTAAGTGAGCAGCACGAATGTCGTAACCCAGGGTGATGTGCACAGAAGCAAAGAGCCTTTAATTTGCTCCATCATTCACTGGGTACCGGTAACAAACCGGCTCTTTGAGGACCGTGGGTAATGGATTTTACATTCTCAGATAAACCGTCCGCGAGCTCCCAGGCGCGGATTTGGAAGAACACAGCGCCGGGAAAGCGGCCCCGGCTGCGCCCCACGTGGCCGGGTGGGAGCCAGTCCCCCGCGCGGGGTTGCGGGGCTGCGGAGGTGTCGCGAGAGCGGGGGCGGCCCCTTGGCTACGCCGTAGGCCGGGACGGACCTGAGCGATCCGCTTCGGCAGTCGGTTTGGGCGGCCTTGCTTGGGCCGGCAGAGGGCGCGGGGCTCCGGGGCTCGGGGCTCGTCTCGCGGCTCCGGGCAGGCGCGCGGATGGCGTTTCTAAGGTGACGCTGCGCACAGCGACTTTCTCCGGGGGCGGAGGAAACACCTATGATCCCGTCGACGACCTTCATCTCCGGGCGCCAGGTGAGCGGCCGCCGCGGGCTCGCCGTTGCCGCCGGTGCGTCGGGGGCGAGAGGAAAGCAAACCTCAGAGCGCGACGTGCACTGTGGCCGAACTTGGGTGGTTTTTAAGGCACGGTTTCTGCTTAAAATGTAAAAATACACACAGGTCGTCGAGGAAAAACGGAGCATCGCATCCGTTTCCTTACCTCGGTAAAAACTTGATCTTCAGTCCAGGCGCCAGGACGAGTGGCGGGGACCAGCTGCCTAGTTCTTAACGATAACTGGACTTGGGTAGAGGGGCTTGTCTCTGCGCCACTCGCTTCCTTCATGTACTCCGCGGGAACCTGCCAGTGCAGGAGCACTCTTGTAACTCCGTTTTGCCCAAAAGCCTTGAAAGTGAACTGGCCCAAGGTTTGCATTTATCCATACGGTTGGCCTGTTGCCTGTTTTTCCAATGCTAGAATATATGCTCCTTCCTCGCGCGCTCTTTGCTGTCTCCCCAGCCACTTGGTTCTCAGTAAATATTTGTTGAATGAATGAATGAGTGAATTAATGAATGGCTTACCAAAGACTGGAATTCAAGTCTTGTGATTTGGAATCCCTTGACTCCAAATTCCCTTTTCTGTGTTTAGTTACTAGTGAGTCACTGTAATTCATGCGTTAGTATTTTTTGCTTACAAATGTTATTTTTGAGAAAGCAGGAATGATGTACATGGGCCTCTGGTGCGCTTTATAAAGTGCTGCCTTTAAGATAGAATACTTTAAAACTAACACGTTTAGGTCTTTATTTCATTGATGGGGGAACAGTACCATATTTTGAAATGTGACTTAAAAATCTTAATAATGCTAATGTTTGCTGAGTGCCTACTATTTGCCAAGTACTGAAGTGTTTGACAGTTTATCTTGTGTGATCCACGCAACTCTAAGAAGTCACAGTGCTGGTATTACCATTTTACAGGTGAGGAAACTAATGCTTAGAGAAGTTGAGTGACTTGCCCAAGGCTGTAGAGCACTAAGTGTCTAATTCTGGATTCACACTTACATCAGACCAACTTCTCTGCACTAGACTTTAAAATGATGTATACTTGAAAGGAATTATTGTAGATAATTTGGGTAGGTATGAAAATGGCATCATGCTTATATAAAAATGTTCATTTTTAGAGATGCACCCGACGTATGTAAGCGTGAAATGTAAGTTTAATCAATAACAACAACAAAAATATTGAAACAGATGAGGTCAAATTTTGATAATGGCAGGACCTGGGTACTGAGTGGATGGGAGAGTACGAGGTCGGACAATTAAGTTTGCGAACTTGTTGCAGGGGTGTTGCCAACCTTTTTTGATATCAGAGGGATTATTTGTTATGAATTTGTGCCAAGTGGACAGTGAAGGTTACTATTTGGAAGTGCTGAAAAGGCTGAGTGAAGAAGTTAGATAAAAACGATCTGAACTCTTCGCCAACAATTCATGGCTCTTGCATCACGACAATGCACCAGCTCACACAGCACTGTCTGCGAGGGAGTTTTTAGCCAGTAACCAAATAACTATTGAAACACCCTCCCTACTCACCTGATCTGGACCCCGGTGACTTCTTTCTTTACCTGAAGATAAAGGGAATATTGAAAGGAAGACATTTTGATGACATTCAGGACATCAAGAGTAATATGATGACAGCTCTGATTGCCATTCCAGAATAAGAGTTCCAAAATTGCTTTGAAGGGTGGACTAGGTGCTGCCATCCATGCATAGCTTCCCAGGGGGAGTACTTCAAAGGTGACCGTAGTGATATTCAGCAATGAGGTATGTAGCACTTTTTCTAGGATGAGTTCGCGAACTTAATTGTCCGACCGTGTATCGTGCTGTTCTCTTGTCTGTGTGTTTGAAATTTTTCCTTTACAGAATTTGTTGTTAAATAAATATGTTGAGTTTGGACCAGTCCCAATATTGCATTGTTCTTGGTAGACTGAGTATATGTAGATATGCTAGATGTTATGAGAATTATTTACATTTAAACAGTAATTATTTCCATGTTTCCCTTTACTTGATTATTCCAGAATTGCTGGGGCAAAGTGAGGGGTAATATTGTTGATTGACACAAGGGAGGGTGGACAGCAAAGAAATAAAATGCAGAATGGGTTTATTTGTGACTAGCCAGTGGAGCTTTTACAGACGGTCCCACGTTTTAAGAGTGGTGTGTGTAGTGTGACAGAAAATGACAGGCAGAGTGCACAGGAGGCGTGAGCTTGTTTTAAATACACATAATTTTGGTTCCACGTTAGAAACAGTGAATAAACATTAACTACCTTGAGTTGGCAGCAAAAGAAGATATAATTATTTGGACAATATGCCTTGGCTGACTTATATTATTGATGAGCATTATTTTGATGAGAAATCGCTTTCTATGATTAGAACATCGGGTCAGAAGTTGAGATTTCCACTATCGAGAAGCAACGGAAAGAGCTGCAGCTGCTCATTGGCGAGTTAAAAGACCGCGATAAGGAGCTCAATGATATGGTGGCGGTGCACCAGAGACAGCTGCTGTCGTGGGAAGAGGACCGGCAGAAAGTGCTGACTTTGGAAGAGCGCTGCAGCAAATTGGAAGGTGAGAAAAGCGTCCGGCAGCGTCTGTTATGCGCGTCTGTAAGGCTGACACATTAAATGGGCTCTCGGTGACAGAGAAGGAGGAATATCTCAACACAGTGGTCCTGGAGTGCAGTTTCATTGAAGATAGGAGGGCTTTGTGAACGCGTAGGAGGTGAATTCAAGTCTGGCAAGCAAAGTTCTGCAGGGTAGAGAGTGCCGGGTGGAGCTCCAGTTAACACGGAGTGTCTAGAGCAGGAGTGTCAAAACTGGGGCCCGGGTGCCAACTACGGTCTGCAATCCATTGTTAATTGGCTCGCAGCAAATTCCAAAAATATATTTAGTTTACTTAAATAAACCAGGTGAGGCAATAGGTACTTCACCTCAAGTGAGTGGTCCCGCTGTTTGTGTATTTTACTGCATATGGCCCTTGGTAAAAAACGTTGAAAAAAGTTTGGACACCCCTGGTCTAGAGGGAGTCTTTAGGAAATAAGTCTCATCTGAATGAATGAATGAGTGAATTAATGAATGGCTTACCAAAGACTGACCACACCTCACCCACACATATATGCACATAAACACACTTTACTATGGTTGCACATTAGATGTAATATAACATATAAAACCTTCTATATAAATATATTCAAGAACAAAGATTATGTATAGCTCTCAGTACCTGGTTTTAAAATAAGCAAGAAACTTGAATAGGCATTTCTTGGAATACTGAATGAATGGCCAATAAATATATAAGGTTCTCGTTCTCAGTAGTAATTAGGGAAGTGAAAATTAAACCTGTAATGAGATAGCAAGTTTACACTTAACCAAGTGGCAGAAACGATCGGGTATTGGGGAAGGTGTGGAACCAAGAGAAGACTCCTTACGGCTGGTGGGAGCGGTGGTTGGTACAACTGCTTTGGAAAATCATTTCACAGTATCTAGTAAAGCTGGAAACATACATAGCTGATGGCCAGCATTTCTGCTTCAGTTACATGTGAATGACCTAAGGAGCTTGCTAACATGCAGATTCTAATACAGTAGGTCTGGGGCCAGAGAGTCTGCGTTTCTCACAAGTTCCTAGGTGGTGTCACTGTTGCTGGTCCAAACCTCATTTGAGTAGCGAGGCTCTAGAGAAACTCTTGCAAAAATGCACCAAGATGCGTGCACAAGAATATGCCAAGCAACGTTGCTCACTGGAGCTGCAAAGTGGGAACAACCCAAGTGGTCGTCAATCGCAGAATGGATAAATGAATTTTGGCGTAGTCATGTAGGGGGACGTTCTGTAGCAGTGACAGCGCAGACACGGGTTACACACCACGACATGGATAAATCTCAGGAGCAGAATCTCAAGTGGAAAAAGCAAACAGAAGAATTCATAGAGTATAACTCCATTTATACACGGTTCAGATGAAACTGTATTTTCAGGGATGTGGTGTTTTACAGGTGGTAAAACTATAATAAAAAGCAAGGAAATGAGTGAGCCAAGGGTGGTGGTTGGGAAAGTGGAAATTGGAGAGATTGTGTTCAGAAAGTGACACGGGGGGCTCTGTTCCTTGAATAGGGGACGGTTCATACGTTTATAATAAAACTTTGAAAATAATTATCTTTTTAAAACTTCTTTCGCACACTTAGTTTTTAACCATGTGTTGGAAAATAATGCATTTTAAGCTTCAGATCTGAACACAAATAAGTTGATGAAATTCCCCTCAGGTGAACTGCACAAAAGAACTGAAATAATCAGGTCACTCACGAAGAAGGTAAAAACCCTTGAGTCTAACCAAACGGAATGCCAAACAGCTCTTCAGAAGACTCAACTACAGCTTCAGGAAATGGCTCAAAAGGCAACCCATTCCTCTCTCCTCTCTGAAGACCTTGAGGTTGGTTTTATTTTGTGAGAAGCCTCACTAGCCCAAATTCTGTTTGTGTTTCAGTTATTGAAAAATTAGACTTAAATGTTTCCATTAAAAATGCATGCGTGTGTGTGAAAATATCTCCATCCTCCATCATCATAGTTTTGTATTCATTGTACTGCTTTATTTAGTTGCGCAGTGCTAGTCTGCCTTGGAGGTCAAGCTTCATTAGAACCCTTTTCTAACTGGTAGGCTATTTGGTTTAGTAGCATCTATCATTTATAATTTTCTCAAAGTCTGAGATTAGTATCATCGAGTTTTGGTAACTTCAAATGATGCTTTCTGAAGACTTGTGTCTTGTATGATAAATGTTACTGGCATACTAGGAATAAAATCTATAAGACTGATTTTGACAAATGTATAATGACATGTAACCACCATTGTATCATACAGAGTAGTTTCACCCCCTAAGCATCCTCTGTGCTCCATCCCCTCCTCCCACAAGCCCTGGCAACTGCTGATTTCTTTACTGTCTCCGTAGTTTTGCCTTTTCCAGAAAGATAGTTAGAATTATATGGTATATAGCCTTTTCAGGTTGGTTTCTTTCACTTAATAATATGCATTCCATGAAAATGTCTTTTTTCCTCCCTTCTTCCGCCTCCCCCCTTCCTCACTCCGGTTCAAGCTGTTGTTTCTCAGTCTAGTTGTATAGGACACAGCTCCCTGGCCCATGCTGGTATTATGAGCCTTGCGCTCCCCTGGGCTGAGGCAGTCGGTCGGCTGCTCACAGCAGCTCACGGCAGCTCTTGCCGGCTGCCGGCCTCTCATGCTGGCCACTGGCAGCCAGCAGCAGCACTCAGCAGCTTGCGATGGCTGCTGGCCACTCACACTGGCCACCAGGCACTCATGGCAGCACTCAGCAGCACACGGCAGCCCACGCCAACCTCCCGCTGCTCTTGGCAGCCCAGCTCCAGGGAGAGCTGTTGTTTACAATCTTAGCTGTAGAGGGCACAGCTCACTGGCCCATCTGGGAATCGAACCGGCGACTTCGATGGTAGGAACATGGCACTCCAACCACCTGAGCCACCGGGCCGGCCTCCAGTTTACATTTATCCATTCATTTTCTTGTTTCTTGCCAACCTAGAATTCTACATAAAAGATATTGGGAAGCAGACTTATTTATAAACATAACCAATTTAATTCACTAGGGTAAACACAAGTATTGAGAGGAGGCTAGAGGTATGGAGAAATAAATATTTGTATTGCTTTCTGATGACTGCTTACTTAGCCTACTTTGTTATTAAAAAAGGTTTAAGAGAAAACAGAAGAGTGAGCACAGACTGTGGCTGGTGATAGTAATGAACGCTTTTAAATGACTCATAAATTAGTATTTGTGTGTTTTTCCCTTGTAGGCTAGAAACGAAAATCTCAGCAACACGTTAGTGGAACTTTCTGCTCAAGTCGGACAGTTACAAGCTCGAGAACAGGCTCTCACTACAATGATAAAGCTAAAGGTAATTTAAATGATACCTCCATTTGCCAGGGTACTTTGCAGCTTGTATAGTCACGTACGTTATCTTACTTAAGTCCCTTCGCAGCTCAGATAGCTCAGGCTACCGGTTTTCTCAGTTTTTTAAGTTCTCATTTTAGAAACGAAGGAAACAAGTTTAAAATGATGTCCCAAGGCACTGGGAGAGGAGGCAGAACTCCACTTTTGGTCTCTGTCTCCAAAGCTCCTTTCAGGGCCTAGTGTGCCTGGATAACTGGTTTCCCCTCCTGAGGAATCCTTCGTTGGACCTCATAAGGTCACTGGCGACCAGATTTCTTGTTAATGTTTTTTTTTTTTTTTTTAAGGGAGAGAAAAATTGTTAGCGATCAAGCAGTAATATATGTAAAATACGTAGTTACTAACATGCCGTAAACAGTGAGTGATGAACAGTCTCTTCGGCCATAACACATGTGTTTGACAATTGGTGACTAGGGGATGATGGTAGAATGGGACACTCGTGCTCATTCATATGGGATTTTTCCCAGCACATTCATGTTTTGAAGTGACCAGGGGCACGCTTTCTGAAAATTCAAGAGAAAACATTAAAAGCTACAGAATTGTCTTTAGTCAAGTAGGGACCAGCTTAGTGGCTTCAGCAAGCACACGGTCTCCATCATAGCAAAGTGCCAGGCAAAGCTGTGAAAACTAATGAAGATGCTGAAAGGACCGGCTGACTGATGCGTCTGCACTGCCATTGCTGACCTGTATTCGTGTGCTTAACAGGACTGCGGGGGGGTTTGCTTCTTGGCTGCTCACGAAGTCCCATCGGCTTCCCAATGGCCTGCCCGACCCTTTTTCCCCCATGAGCCCTCCTAGTGTGAGATGCGCAGACAGTGAGGTTTTTCAGGAACAGACATGTGATGCTACAGCAGAAAGCCTTGTCCTGAAGCAGGGGAAACCTGCTAATGATAGTTACTCCACATGAGTGGGGGAGAGGGAGAGAACGTTTATGTACTATTTTTGTACTTTTACATATTGTTTGAATTGCTTTTCAACAAGCAGGTACCTTTTTTTTTGGTCATTAAAACAGCTATCTCAACAATGAGAGGTTCTGGTTTGGGTAGGTTTTGGATAAAGCCTTGGAGTCTGTCATTTTAACCAGCTGAAAAGAAGGGGAGGCAAAGTGGGGTCCATGGGATTTATTTGAAATGCAGAGCATAAGCTCCCTCAAGAGCCACCAGGCCTCCCGTTGCTCTTACATTCTTAGACAGTTGAATTGTCTGGTTCTAAGCTTTCCGAGACAGTGTGCTCTGGTGGGTCGTGCGTGGTTTCTGGGGCTAGTGGCTAGGTGCACATGGGAACTCCATTGCTAACTAGTTGTGTGACTAGTTGGGTAACTTACTGTTGACTCATCTGTCACCTGGGGGTAGCAACAGTACCTGCCTCAGAGAGTTACTGCATAGATTCAATGAGTTAACACATGCAAAGTACTTAGAATGAAACCTGGTACACAGTGACATCTTAGTAAGTGTAATCTTCTCATATTTATTAATTGGAGTTTACAAATCGGATGTAACAGTTTTCAAATTCGGTTTTTAGGACAAAGATATCATTGAGGCGGTCAATCACATTGCAGACTGTTCGGGTAAATTTAAATTGTTAGAGCATGCCTTGCGTGATGCTAAGATGGTGGAGACTTGTATTGTGAAAGAAAAGCAAGATTATAAGCAGAAATTGAAGACACTGAAGATTGAAATCAATAAACTGAAAGGTAAGGAGGAAACATAAATTTAAGCATTTTATCCTGGGAATATATTTTTTCATTTGGGTTCAGTTAATCTTACGATGTAAGAGTCAGTCTATTGCTGGCTTTAGGTGCTACCATGAATTGTTCACGCCAAGTGTATAGAATTATGCTGCAATTTTTGTGTTACAAGATAAATAACAGAGTTGGGGGGAAAACTGCATAATGCATTGTATTTTTAAAAAATCCTGCCTTGGGTGGTCGGTTAGTTCAGTTGGTTAGAGCGCGGTGCTCTTAACAACAAGGTTGCTGGTTCGATCCCACATGGGCCACTGTGAGCTGCGCCCTCCACAACTAGATTGAAACAACTTCTTGACTTGGAGCTAGGTCCTGGAAAAACACACTTAAAATAAATAAAAGTTAAAAAAATAAATCCTGCCTTTGGTGTGCCAGTTGGGTATTGCTAGTAATAAATACATGCTTTGTAAAAATCAGCGACAATCTCTCAGTGTCTCATGCAACCATGAGTCTTTGTCAAACTCATGAATCTGGAAGCTAGTGGGAATCGAACTGCTCATCGGGGCAGTTCCTGTGTCTCGTCTCCTCACCGGTAGGCTAGCCTGGGTATTTCTTCCTACGAGGAAGGCAGAAGCTGAAGAGGAGTAGAAACACATGAGGACCTGACACACCATCACCTCCCCCTCATTCTGTTGGCCAAAGCGAGTCACATGGCTCGGCCCAGAGCCCAGCAGTGGAGAAATCTCCTCTGCGCCTTTGTGGAAGGAATGCACGAAGGGACGAGGAATTGCCACAACAACACAATCTACCAGAGTGGCTTTTGGTGCATGTTTTATTTTTTTAAATTCCTTTGCATTCTCCTTTTCTATTTTCATAGTAACTCCATGGTTCCTTTCTTTCTGAGTAGTATTACTTGAAGTTTTATAATGAAATGAAGGATAGGTATACCAAATAGGTTAGTGGTATGTATTTGAATATGGGTGGAGTAAGTGATGGAGTGAAGGTTTATATTTGTCTACGAAGGGTTTGGAGATAGCCCACTTTCCTCTGGCAGTTCCCCATGGTGGGGCAGAGTAAACTGCTGCACTGAGGAGCTATCATTTTGGTCTTAAACCCACACCCATAGCATCACATTTTATAAATGGGCATTGCATCAGACCCAAAGACTGACTCCCACTGTGGACTGAGCTCCTTTAGAATGAGAGAGCCATGGTCTGGCGGAAGTTACTCTGCACTCTCCCTCTGTCTGTCGTGGAGGACCTCCTGACACAGCGAGTTGCTGTTGAAATTGTGCAAGTTTATTGTGGCTGATTTAACTTAAAAGGTTCAATCTTGTTCTTATGATGCCCCGACTTGTGGCAAATTGTAGGCTTTGTCTCCATTTGTAGCTTCAGCTATAACCGTAATCATACTGGAAGCCCCTTGACATGAGGGACGGACTCTTGTCCGCACTTTTTGGGACTTACAGTTAATAGCACAGCCTCTGGGATTCATTGTAGGCATTTGATAAATACTTATTGAATGCTATGCATACCTAATGAAAAACGGTGATGGATAGTGGACTAGAGAGTGAGGGAAATAGGCTCATTTTTGGAGGTGGACTGAAATGTCTTCAGAGAGAACGTCTGACCTGAAACTTGGATGTTAGGAAGAACTAGCCGTGTGAAGATCTGGGCCAAGGGTCTGCCAGGCAGAAAGAAAGCAAGTGCAGAGCCCTGGGGTGGGTGTTGAGGTTGGGACGTGTTCAGGGAACAGGGTGAAAGAAGAGGGAGCATGACCGGCAGAGCCTGGCCATGGAGGCTCACGGTGACGAGTTTGGGTTTCATCCTGAGTGGAGTGGGGGGGCTTCTGCAAAAAGGTGACACAAGCAGATTTTCGTTTTCAGAAGATTGCCCCAATTGCCCCATGGACAGTAGACAAGGTTTCAGTGGGGAACCCAGTCAGCCAGAGAGCAAAGCCTTGGCCAGGGTCACTGCTAGGGATGCAGTGTTGGATGTGGGCCATATTTGGACTGTAGATTTGACGGGACTTCATATTAATAGGAAGGGGTTGCTGAGGGCATAAGAGGTATTCAGAGCATATATTCTAGGAACCAGTATTTATTTGAGGATTTCTTTTTTCTTCTATTTGTGAAGAGGATCTAAATGAAAAGACAACAGAAAATAATGAACAACGAGAAGAGATCATTCGCCTCAAGCAAGAGAAAAGTTGCCTGCATGATGAATTGGTTTTTACTGGTAAAAATAGATAATTTAAGTGATTAAAGAGTTATATATTTGTGACTTAAACTTTCTATCATAGAAAGTTCCTGTGACAGGCTAAAGGAATTCTCTCTGTATTGATCGATCGATCGATAGACCCACCCTTGAGGGATGGGGAGAGACCAGGCAGGGCATTTTAAAGCCGTTATCATGCCTCCCTATCAATTGTTTCCTTTTCTGTAAAACGAGGCGCTACCCTCCTAGATTGAGTGCGTGACTATACTTCTAAAAATTCATTAAGAGAGAATCTTATGAATTGAAGAAGGATGTTTATACTTTTGCAAGTACTATATAAAAATTAGCAACTCAGCATTTTTTAAATTTTTTTTTCAAATAGATTACCTGTAATTATTACAGTAGGAAAAGTACTGATGTGTTTTGTTACATCAGTATGACCCTAAAATAATAATGTGGGGATGAATTTTTCATGATTTAAAAGCAAGTTTATCAATACGGTTTAAGTTAGGACCCCTTCTGATAAACATAAAAATTCCATACCTGCCCTACTCGCCACCCGGCCGTATTCTCCCACACGTTCTCCCCTGCTGCCTACCCCAGTGTCTTAGAATTTCCACTAGTGGCAGCCTCTCCTCTCTCTCCTCTCAATTGGGAATCACTGGCATATAGATCTTATCTCTACCCCTGCCAGCCAAGAGGATTTTATTGGGCTTTCATTTTTGGTAGTTTATATTAGGAAAACCTTAGATTTGGAGGTAAAGCTCCAAATAGAAATTCAATGAACATTTTTGGGATCTAGTCACACCTACCCTCACTGCTTTTCGTATAGGAAGAGAATACATTTCTATAAGTTAAGGGCAAAATGCAGTATTCTACTGACATTTTTTTAAATAAAATGAAATTCTTAATTTGCATCTCATGTATTTAAAAATTGGGGAAATGTGGATTTTTACCACTGGAGGCCACTATTTACATTACTTTTAGGATTGCTGTGTTGCAAAGTAATGTCTCATATTGCTAAAGAGGTAGGTAGATAGGTAGGTAGGTAGGTAGGTAGGTAGGTAGGTAGGTAGGTAGGTACGTAGGTAGATAGATAGATAGATAGATAGATAGATAGATAGATAGATAGATAGATAGATGATAGATAGATAGATAGAATATGTATATGTATTAGTCGCTTCGTGGCTGAATTCAAACAATCTTTGCATCAGCATTTGTGTGCCAGACACTCTTCTAGTTGCTAAAGGCCCAGGGAATTTAGTACTATGCAAATGCTAGGAATAAAATGTGGGAAGTCAGAGGAAGGAAAAAACATTTAAAGCATCTTCTAACAGTCTCTTTTCTTTTTGATTCACCGATTTTTACTCATATATCCTATTATGTATTGGTAGGTAAAATACATGGGATTTGTCAGATAATACCGTAATAAATCCATTTTGTGAAGTAACTTTTACCATTTCCTAAGCTGATTTCTTAAACATCTTTTACTCCTTCCACTGTCTCAAAGCAAGTTTTGTGGCTTAAACAATAGAAGTGAGCTAAGCCTGAAAATGATATTAAAAGGTTTAACATGATAATATGCTGTCAGCTGCTATGGCTAAAAATGAGCACATTTTATTTGAATTTGGAGATGTCTTAAAAATGTCCTTCTAAGTTTAGAACTTGATTTCCTCTTGTTGAAGACGAGGCTCTTCACACAGGCTTAGGGACACGTCTCATTGGTCCATATTGCTTATAAGAAGTTTGTAAGTGAAGCGATGACACTAGTTTACAGGTCTGTGGCCCTCACACCCCTGTAAATGTGGCCCCCGCGAGGCTGTGTGACTTGCCTAAGGTCTCTCAGTCACTCAGAGAATTGTGCAGGGTCCAGACTCCCAGAGCCCTTTCCACCATGCTGTCTTCTCAGGCTGCTTGCTCAGGCAGGTAGGTGTCAGTAGAGGTCCCTCCCTCTTTGTCTTCTGTGACACGCCACTTTGCTCTCTCAGCTAAACCTAGCCACGTAGAAAAGTCTCTGCTCTAGGGACACGTGCATATTTACAGTGGCGTTTCCTCTTATGTGACAGTAGATCATTCTAAAGGCAGAGCTCAAACATATTTGAAATTACTCTTGAATGCCAGATAAAGGGGTTGGCTTTTGTGTAGGGACCATGCTGTGTCCAAAACAATTGTGTCTAGACCCTGGGAATGCAGCCAGCCTGTCACGATGCCGTTAGCATGAGAAGTGCGAGGAACCGAGACCAGCTGGCAGTCACAGATGCCCTCGGCATCGTCGCTTCCACAGCTAAAGTAGCCGCACTTCCTTTACTATGTTTTCCTTTGTGCACAAAATTGAATTCACGTCAACTAAATGCAACTCCACGTAAATAATGCAAGTCCACAACATATACACTATATATGCTTTTGTTATGGTGTTGACTCATCTAATGCAAAAAAAATAAAATAAATTCAGAATTGAATCCAAAAGACATCATAGTTTAAACCTGGCCCCGCCACTTTCACCGTGCTTTTGTTCACATTCTCAATTTTGTGCTCAAGGGTTACCTTTAAAGTAAAATGATGCTACAGGCCCACGTTGGAAGGGCTGAGCCTGAAGCGTGCTTCGTGTGTGTGTGTGTGTGTGTGTGTGTGTGTGTTTTTGCACAGAGCCCTCTCTTTACCTGGTGCCCTGCGGCCCCCCCCAGCAGGCACTGCACTTGCTGTCCAGGTGGAGCTGCAGTCCCCAGCAAAGCATATGTCTTTGTTCTTACGTGGCTTTCGTGATGTTTTAAATGGAGAGTGATGATAATAAATATCTTTATTCTTTCTCATCAATGACAGAAATGACATGTGAAAAAGGTATTTTCTGAAAAAACTATCGATATAAGTTGTAAATTTTTATTTAGATTGCATCAGATTTACTTAAAAGCGATTCATGTAATTAGAAGGTCATTTTACACATTTAGTTTGACCTTCTTCTAACAATACTGAGGTGGTTTTCTTTTTCAATGAAAAAATTTTATGTTTAGAATTAGCCAGCTGGACTCAGTTTAGAGGATCCCAATTTTGTTGACAACATCCAAAGCGTTGTAGTCAGGAGCCAGGGGAACACATGCCTTCTCTCCATCAGGCCTGATCAGGCGCTGACCTTGGCCACGTCAGTGTCATAGAACTTCCTCACAGCCTGTGTGATCTGGTGCTTGTTGGCCTTGATGTCCACAGTGAGCACAGTGTGTTGTTGTTTTCTGTCTTCATGGCTGACTTGTAAACAGGGGAACTGGATGGGGGCACAGTGGTCAAGCTTGTTTCTCCAGGGAGCGCTCTTCCGAGGGTATCTGGGCTGCCTCCGGAAAGTGGGTGACCTGCGGATCTTTTCATTGTGGCTGTGGACGCCTTTCAGCACCGATTTCTTTGCTTTTGGAGCCTTTGCTTTGGCTTCGGCTTCAGGAGGAGCAGGGGCTTCCTTCTTCGCTTCCGGCGCCATTAAAGATACTGAGTTTTTAAGTGAAGCGTTTCCTTGATTCCTCGCTTCTATGTGAATGAAATGACTTCTCCTTAAACATCATATTAATATTTTTTCTGGTACAAGCCCTTGTATAGCACTTTAGATTCTTTCCTTTCTGTGGTTTCTCATTTACCAAGTTCTGAAACTGTTTTTAAAATATTGATTTCTTATACCCCAATGCTAATTAAATAGTGAAGTGTCCATGTTTCAATAAAACATTTATGGTCTTTGTAAAAGAATGAAGATTTAAAAAGAATACGTCTCTGTTCTGACTTTCGCACTAAGAAATTGAGTGTATTACTTACTATTTTTATTAAAGAGAATTCTGAATCTGAATTACCTGTCAGGAAAAAAAAAAGAGTTTTCAAGAAATAGGAAGTCTTTAACGGAGTGCTGGGCTATTATTGAAATGGAAATACAGTTTATTTACCTCAAAGGTATAAGTATCTTCGAGCTTTGGTCAGTGAGAATACGTAGGATTGTGAGGTTATTATATTAGATTAATTTGCATACTGCTGAAAATAGTGATTTTTGCCCCTTATAATGTTAATTTTTTTTTCCTATTGATGAAGGTAATATGTTGTTTGGATTTTTACAATGAAAATGCATTCATAAGTTACCTGTGTAATGTGAAAAAAATTAAAACTTAAAGTAATACGTATTAATTTTAGAGATTTGGAAATCAACATCCCCCCCAAAAAAAGAGAGGAAAATAGTTGTCATTAATCCCTGTATCCAAAGATAACCTCTTTTAATACTTTCATATCCTTGTTCTCTGACTTTTTGTATGCATAGGTATGCAAACACACACGTAGTGTTAACATAGAGTTGATACAATTTTGAATCAATTTTGATTCAATTTTGAATCCTTTTTTGACTTAGCATTAAATGTATTACAAAAGTTTTCAAATTTGATGAAGGATCTAGTCAGGCTCACATATTAAAGCTCTTCCCAGCCATCCATTTTGTAATTTTTAAATTCAGGAATGAGGCAAAAAAATGTTAGCTGAGCATTAAATTGATGAAAATGAAGGTTTGTGTTGATTTGGCTGATGGAAAATATTTTAATATTTGTTCTTTAATAGCAGAGAGAGAAAAAAGGAAAGATGAGTTACTTGATATTGCAAAGTCAAAGCAAGAACGTATAAACGCAGAACTGCATAATCTGAGACAGGTATGTCCCCAGTTGTACTGTCAGGTGGGAAACATTTATAAACAAACATCAAATTAGGAAAAGTGTGTTTCTGTTTATTTTGTTTATGGTGCTTTTGGAATCCTAACTACATTAAATGTGTATCACATTTAGCTTAGCAGATAGGGTCTTGTTTATGGAGACTAGTTATACTAACATCTCAGTGCTGACATAGGAAAACATAGAAGCAAAAATTTATAACATATTTCTCTAGTCACTGATCTAACTGTTTTAGCATTTAAAAGTGCCAAATTGTTGGCTCAATTTAGTTTTATTGTTACATTTTATATTGATTTACCAATATCTATGGCAGATTTATGTAAAACAACAGAGTGATCTGCAGTTTCTGAATTTCAATGTGGAAAATTCTCAGGAATTAATACAGATATATGACTCAAAGATGGAGGAATCAAAGGCCCTGGAATCCAGGTAATCACAGCAAGATGCTATTAATAGGACCTTGTACTTTATTCCATCATTCAGTCAATATTTGTTAAGTACTTGCTATGAGCCAGTACCTACTAGTATTCCCTATGTAGCAGGGAACGAGTCTATGTGAGCTAATAGTGGTCATTATAATCCCAGGTTATAGCAAGACCTAGGCTTAGAATTTTAGGAATGATCCTAAGGCAGCCCGTTGATTAAAGAAATTCATTAAACATTATTTGTGTGTCTGTTGTGTAGGAGGCTTTGAGCTAAAGTGGAAACTACAGGAATGGGTCATTCATTCATCTCTTGACAGTTTTATGGTCACTGGGCTAGGAATAGGGAAAATAAAGATACACAGGACGGGGTACTCGCCTAAAAGAAGTAATGCCAAAGCATGGTGTGCGTGCTACAGTAGGAGCTCAGCTAGCTGAGGATGAGCTCTGCTCTTGCTTTTCCTGTTTTCCTTGTTAATGGAAGGAGACCTCGTCCCTCAGCTATAACAAGCAGTGTGTGAATTAAATGGGTTTTGTAAAATTAAAATAAAACTATGTGAGGTGTGGTTTAATTCAACAGGCACAGAACTGTCCCACAGTTAAATTCAGTGTACTTCTCCGAAGAGTCGTGAAAAGGAACAGGCTTGGGGAAGTTCCCCACGACTTGCGCATGGATGCAGCTCCTTGCCTGCTTGTTTCAGTGGTTGCAGGAAGGGGGTGCAAGGGGCAGGGTTGGTCAGAGGCTGCGACTGCAGACTCTGCACTTTTCTCCAGAGGCCTCCTGCCGGGGGCTGTTACACAGCGCTCTGTACCCCAGCCGTGGCCACTGCTAATGGGTACCAAGCCAACCCAGGGCGCCTTGCAGACCAAGGCCCCAAACATACAGGCTCTTTTTCCTTTGTTGACGAAAGAAACGTCCAAACCTGTAGAGAATTTTTACGAATTTATTTGAGCCAAACTGATGACATATGCTGGGGAGCAAGATCTCAGATGCTCCCGAGAATGGCAGTTTTGCAGCTTCTTTTATACGTTAGAATCACAGGAGAAGACGTAAGGCAGGTGCATGAAATCCATTGGTGGTAGATTAGGGAGGCGGGAGAAAGCAGAGGGGGGAAAACTCTAAGGTTGGATAAAAGGCAAAATGAAGAAACATTTCTTTTACATGGGCGGGCACAGGAGAGTGCATAATGAATATTTCCAGCGCACAGAGATGGTGTGTGGGGAGCAGGAATACAGGGAGGGCTCTCTGATCTCATGCTCTGTGCCAGCGAGTGGTTGTGCCATCGAGGAGCAGGAAAAGAAATTGCTCTGACACATCAAAGGTACATTATCCTACAGGTGTCAGAACGCTGGACAGGGCTCCCTTAAGGTAGACGTTGTCCTTCGCTGAGGAAGCTGTACCCCTGGGACATGACTCCCCACTGTGACCTTCCCAATTAGGAATTTGTGATCTGACCGTCCTGGGTGGTGACTTTTGGTCACTGATCTAGTCAGGCCTGCCATGTGGCCCCACTGAGCTTGTCAGGTTTATGACATAGCTCGTCCACACCTTTTTGTACTTCATTGCCACTGGGAGGTGCCTGGGCCAGATGGTGGAGGTGATTCTTTAAGAGCATAAAATGGCTCATGGCATTCTAGAAGGAGGGGTTGGATTTTCTGAGGGATCAGAACTATACAGATCAGAATACCTGGGTCCATGTGCCATGAAAAATTTTAAAAGACAATTTATTAAAAGGTTTATCATGTTTATGTAGTACTCTTACTTTTTATTTTATGCACATGGGTCATTTTTACTTTAGACCAGCTTTCAATATTCAGCCATGTAAGTATCCAGATAAATGGGATGGGATGGTAAACCTATTTGGCACTTTCCACTGTATCTTTGTACCTTGAATCTCCATCACCTTTCAATCCTGACTTTACCTATATTTACTGTGAAACTGATAGAATTAGGAAGAGAAATATCAGATCAATCAACAAGTGTTTACAGAACACTTAATGTATGTTAAAATCTGTCTTAGGTACCAGAAGGATTAAAACATGGCCTCCTCATATAAAAGTCTATTGAGAAGGCAGGATATATGCATGAAACAGTTAATGAACAGTATCGTTGTAACAGGAAATTTGCTGTGTGATTGATTAGATAATATATACAGTCAGATAATGACTTGCGACAGAGACACTAGGTACAGTGGGAGTTAAGGATGAGAAAGGGAAAGTGAGTGTGTGAGCCTGGTGGTCAGAAAGCCTCCCTGAGATGGTCAGGTGGAAACTGGGCTCTGAAGAAAGAATATTCTTTCTTATATTTCATTTCAAACAAATGTGTGCTATTAGGATTTAGCTCAGCTCATGAGGTGTGGGTGAGCTATTTAGAATGACAGTCTCAAATGTACCTTATAATTTCCCTTTTTTTGTAATGCCACCATAGCAGAGACATGTATTTATCAGACCTTGAGAATGACCACCCCAAAGTCGATGTTCAGAGGGAGAAAAATCTGAAGTCACTGGTGAAGGACCAAAAATGCGAGACAATGTTGGTTCAGCAAAATTGGGCTGACAAGAACTCTTGTGACGTGTGCAAAGAAAAGCTACAGGTTAATACTTCATTAGGGGAGAAAAGTGTAATTGCTGTCTCATCTCTGTGTACAAAAGACTTAATGGAGAAACAGAAGTCTTGGTCTCTGGGAGGAAAACTGCAGATTGAACCCGACAACAAAAGTACATTGTACAGGATCCATGGAAAATCACCAAAAGGTGATGGGATTGGGATTCAGAGCGAAGAGAAACAGGTCTCGGAAACCACAATGTTGCCTGATGAAAAACAGTGGCATGACGTCAGTGTTTACCTGGGTCTGACCAACTGTTCTGGTTCAAAACAACCAGAAAAGCTGGATGTCGAATGTCAAGATCACATGGGAAGATCTGGAGTCTCATGTTGCCATAAAAATGAAGGCTGTCTGGGGGAAAGTGACCTGTGTGCGTCCCAGTGCTGCCACCCGAGTAACTTCATCATTGAAGCCCCAGGCCAGATGTCTGACATGGAGTGGATGAGTATTTTCAAGCCTTCTAAACTGCAAAGAGTCGTTCGCCACAAGTCTGTGTGCACTTGTTCGGAAAGTGCCAGTGGAACAAAGTACAACTCTATGAGGTGAGTGATGTCACACATTTGCAAAACACCAGGGAGCCCACAGACAAAGTGTTTAGAAATAGAAAGGGCTGCAGGAGCTACTTCGCTTTTGCGGACAGAAGTGGTTCTTGAGGCAACACGTTTCCTCTTTCCATTGCAGCATAGGCTGTCGAGTTTTTGATTGCACAGACTGTCTTAGATCCCAAGGAGAGGTTTGTACCTAGGACAGCTTCGGGGGCAAAGGTTTTGCTTAAAAACAAAGCCAGTTGTCATGAATTGGGCAAATACGTTTTCTTTAAAAACAAACAGGTGGGTCACTTTACAGAGTAGAATGCTGCTCTGGGGCATTCCTCACCCGGCTCGGTTTGAATTGATAAGCTGTCTCTGTGTGTGCAGGTTAAACACGTGACCTAGACCCCATGAGAATTTCTCGTTGCCCTTAGCCAGGGCCACCCCCCACACCCACCTGTCCAACTGCTGCTGCCTTTGTAGTCACTGTATATTCCCCAAACTTTCTTACCTCTCAAAATCATGCAGGAGAAAGAATACTTGTATTTGACAAGCTGGTAAAAGTTACTGTTTTTTTATTATTATTAGTTATAAGCACGCGCTCCATGGTTCAAGCTCATCTTATTGTTACAATGGTTGATTTTCGTGGGTGAGTGGCGCTCTAATAATGTCTGCTATTTTTAAATAAAACTGAGCTCTTCAATCTTACAGAAAGGATGAAGTTTGTGTATTGAGGCCCTTAGGGTCATCATCACTGACTTCCATAGGGCTGGACGATTAACATCTTTTCCTGGTATTTACGCTGTTTGGATTGTCCTTTGTCCCTTTAGAAGCCTGAGTCATTTAAAAATCATACAGATAGTTACTTGTACAGTTAGTTGCAGCATGTAAAAAAAATTGGTTGTCACACTGAATGCCGTCTATTCATATTTGGTTTTCAGAGATCTTTGGATAATTGTAACTACCGGTAGGGCCTAACTGATATACTTCACTACTGAACCAGAGCACACATATATTAAGGGAAAAGCTTGTCTCAGTTGTAAGAGCGTAGTGGGCATATATTAAATTTAATGTATGAAGGAAATCCAAATTTAAATCCAGAGTTTTCTTTCAAGACCGTTTTTACCTGCCTGGCTTGCCATAATCGAAGTGGCTTCCTGTTCTGCCAGTAGAGGCACCTGCAGAAGTCTCGCCTGACAAATGCATGATTAAGTAGGAAAGGAAATTCTGTTTATCTATTTTTCCCTTGGATTATAAGAACTTGTGTGCCTACTTTATTATCTGATTAGCGTGTTCACACGTGTCCCACCATTCCACTTGACAAATAGAGGGTTACCTGTGGCGGGAGACGCTATGGCAGCCTGCTATCACTTAGCTATACATCACATGGCAGGAGGGCCAAGTGCTTCCACTCTGTTCCAGAACAGCTTTCGCTATTAACTCTGCTTTGAGCCCCAGCGTTCATAACATCCCCAGAAGCTTAGCTACACATGTTTGTTCCCTAATACGGAGAAACTGGAATCAGTGAGCCACAACCATGCCATTCTACTTTCACAAAAGGACCTTTAAAAAACCATTGACAAAAATCAGTCTCACAAACCAAAAACCTAAAGTCTTCACAAATTCACAAATTATATACTATGTTGATTTTTTTTCCTCTCTTTTGGATGATCCTGTCCCTCAAACCTTTTAATTTTTTTTGGAGAGGGAGGGAAATTCTCTATTATATAGTAGCCTTTTAAGAATGTTGTTTTAAACCTTATTGCAAAGGGTATGCATTAATTTATAATATTGCCTCAAATGTTCTATAATGTTCTACTCAAATCTGCGCTGCTTCATTAAAAAAGAAAAGACTTCTTTTGTGTCCTGTTGAGATACTTTTAAGTATAAGAGTATCCGTGATGCATGCTTGGTATTGTTTTAAGATGTCTGTGTTTGTTTGGTTTTATTATTCACAGTGAGCTAATTGCCATCCAGCAGTCCCACTGTTTGGGGTCTTCAAAACCTGCCTTCAAGGAGGGTGAGAAGTTGGTAGAGACAGAGTCCCCTTCTGATAAAAAGAACTCATCGAAGATTTTGTTAGTCAACAAGGATGCAGCATTGCCCACTGAAAAGGTTTGTGTTTACTTCGAAATACCCAGCTTGTTCCAGCAAGCGTTCTCCCCAACATGCTTTTCATTCTTCTAGGACACTTTCCTTAGCGTGCTTAATTTTGCCCAGTCTTTAGTTGTTGCTGTTGGTTTTAAGTTACAGGACTTTATATTATAAATATCCTACAGATTATCCTTAGACAAGATGTCCCTCAGGCTCTCTAGGTGATTAATATGTCTATTTTTCATTCATAAACATTTCAAACAGCCCCAAAATGCAGAATATAATAAGCAGTTGTGCACCTACGTTCAGATTTAACATGTTTACATTTAGCTGTATTTGCTTTATTTTTCTTGTTAAAGACATAAAATGTTACAGATAAGGTATAAATCCCATGTGCCATTCTCCCCATGGCCACTCCCCCCACCAATTAACCTCTATTCTGAAGTTGCTTCCATGCTTGTTTTTGTATTTTTACTACCTAAAGGTATATCCTTAAACGTGATGTAATGTTCTGTGTGTGTTTAATATGTACATAAATGGCAAAACACGGTCTATATCCTTTTGCAATCTGACATTTCCAACTTGGTCAAT
This sequence comes from Rhinolophus sinicus, assembly GCF_036562045.2. Lineage (NCBI taxonomy): Eukaryota > Metazoa > Chordata > Mammalia > Chiroptera > Rhinolophidae > Rhinolophus > Rhinolophus sinicus. Next base: position 34,753,457 of record NC_133765.1, read on the forward strand.
ATTTTGTAACCTTTATCCATGCTGACACTTGTAGTCTCTTCATTCTGATTGTTGTTTGATGTGTAATGTGTTGATTGAATAACCCATATTTTGTCCACACCCCTACTGACAGGCCGAGAGGTTGTTTCTACATTGTCACTATTCTGGATGAGCCAGTGTCCCCATCTTCAATGAGGCAGCTCTTTCAATAAAGGAAATAAGTTCAAGTCCACTTAGTGCCTTTTGGTATTATTTTGGGATGATATCTGGCTTTGAAATCAAACTGGTCTGGGTTCAGAGCCCCATTTTGCTTTGTTTTAACCCAGTGACTTTAGTAAAGTTATTTAATTTCTTTGAGCTTCAGTTTCTCCATCTGCAAATATGCAGTAATAACAGCACAGTTGCCTCGTCTAAATGAGAGACTGTCAGGCCTGGGCTCGAGTGGATATCAGATGAGTGTTAGTTCTCTTTGTTTAAACTTGACCAGACTCCGTGTTACCTAGAACCTGGAGCAGTTGGGACTTGGATTCACTGATGGTGGGAATGTAAATGGTATGACCACTTTGGAAAACACTCGGTAGTTTCTTAAAAAGCTAAATACACACCTGCCATATGACCGAGCGATTCTACTCCCAGAGAAATGGAAACACAGGTCCACACAAAGACTTGTGCATGAATATTCAAGCAGCTTTACTTGTAATAGCTATAAAAACTGGAAACAACCAAAATATACATCAATGGGTGAACAGATAAACTGTGGTATATCCGTACAGTGGAGTACTTCTCAGCAGTAAGAAGAAATGAACTATTTATACACATATAACATGGGTGAATGTCAAGGTAATTATACGGAATGAAAGAAACCAGACAGACAAAAGTATGAATATGTTTACATAAAATTCTAGAAGATGCAAATTAATCTCTGGTGACAGAAAGCAGATCAGTAGTTGTCTGGGAATGAGGGGCGGGACTCACAGGGGCAGGAGTTCCCAAGGGGCACAGGGGTGGTGAATACGGTCCATTCGTGTGGGCATGGGTTCATGGGTATGTGCACATGTCAGAACTCATCGAGCCGCACACTTTAATTTACAGTTAGTTGTATGTCAGTTACCGTATTGCCCCGAAAATAAGACCTAACCGGAAAATAAGCCCTAGCAGATTTTTCAGGATGACATCCCGAACATAAGCCCAAATGCGTCTTTTGGAGCACAACTTAATATAAGACCCAGTCTTATTTTCGGGGAAAAATGGTACACCCCAACAACATGAATTTTTTTAAAGCTATAAGTATATGGGGAAATATTAGCTATTCCCTTTTTTAGCTCTTGGGAGACCCTTTTCCAATGTTTGCACCTTTTTTTCTGAGGCGGTATATGATACTGCATATGTGTCCATGCATGTGTCCATGCGTGTGTGTGTGTGTGTGTGTGTGTGTGTGTGTGTGGTCTACATATGTTCATTAGCAGATGTTTATTGAACATTTTCTAGATCCAGGTCAGGATTGATCATTGTTCATGGAAATTTAGAAATTAACTTTTCTTAAAGAAAAGATTAGTCGGGATGCTTTTGGAAGTAGTTGGCCTGCTAAAAATTCAGATCCCAAAGTTGAAAATTAAATAATAAACTAAGGCACATTTCTACATATTTAGTGTTAAAGTTGCATTTTGCAGGTATTCTGACATGCTGATTATGGCTTTGACAAGTTGATCTAGGACAGCTAAACAATGCCTAGGATTCTTTTGTCACATGGATGTTACTTAACTAGTTATAGACAGTTCTGTGTAAGTCAAATTGTTGAGCCAAGTATGTTGGAACAAACACTGTATTTTGCCATGTATAATGCGTACCCATGTTTTTGGCCCAAAGTTTCAGGGAAAAAAGTCTTTCGTTTTAATTCTTTAATTCAAATTTTTATTTGTGTACATTTAGATACTTGTTTTTTGTGTTACACAGGAATTTTAGCATTTGTTTTTTAACATATGGTACAAGAAATTTTATGTAACAAATAATTACAAAACACAAGAACAGATACAAGGTACAAGAAATTCTATGTACTGGTAACAAATTTACAATATTTACACCTCATAGAAGGCCAAGAACTCTTGTTCGTTTTAAGTTCAACAAAACCAATTGTCATATGCCAGGGTATTATTTTGCATACGGCTATCATTATTGACTTCTAGAGTTACACTTTTAACTCATAAGCATAAATAAAAGAATTAGAAGCATTTATATAGACATGGAATTAGTACTACCCATATATAATATGCATCCTTATTTTTCCCTCACAAATTTGGGCAAAAAAAGTGCTCCTTGTACATGGCAAAATGCAGTAAATAAAATTCGGTTATTCTAATATTTAATGTCCTGCTTTGATAATGTAATAACCTAAAGTCAAAGAAATATTAGCAAATGGTTAACATTTGTGTTTGTTACATCGTATTATATTTATAAATATGAACATTTAAAAATGCTCCTTGATTTTATGAATGCTTAAACTGTGTTATGTTCCCAGGATGAATTTTCCCCCACAAGTAAGCTCCAGCGTTTGCTGGCGGAATCTCGTCAGATGGTTACGGACCTGGAACTGAGTACTCTGCTCCCCATCAGCTCTGAGAATCACAACAGCGGTGCCAAAAATGTATGTGGCTACTTTTCTTTTGACCCCATCGGTAGTATCTGAATACTCCACTGAGGTCCTGTGTGCCAGTGTCACTGGTTGGGCAGCCCTTCTGTTGGAATGAATGTTCTCTATGTCTTTGAGGGAGGGGGTAGCACACTGGTTTTCAGGAGGAAGAAATGACATACTCAAATGTCACTCCACCCAGATTTCCTCTTTCTAATTACCTGGGCATAGGAATATAAATTCTTGGGGATTTAAAACGAACATTTTATTATAGAAAAGTTCAGATACACACAGAAGTAGAATGAATACTACAATCACAGACCTTCAACAACCATCAACTTTCTGCCATTTTTGTTTTTGTCTTCCCCCATCCTTAAACACGTTTTCTTCTGAAGCAAATCCTAGACATCATGTCATTTTACTCATGAATACTTTAGTATGTATCTCTAAATCCTTTGGTATTGTTAAGAAGAAGCATAACATCATACCCAACCAAATTAACAATAATTCTGAGATACCATCTAATGACTAGACCATGTTAAGTTTTCCCCATTCCTCTCAAAAATGTCTTTTTCATCTTTGTTCTGATCCATGTCCAACCAGGGTTCATACTTTGCATTTGGATATGTCCTTTAAGGTCTCTCTTAACCACCAACAGTTTCTTCTCCCTCCCTCTTCCTCCTCTTCTTCCTCTTCCATCTTCTCCATTTTTTTTCCCTAATGCCTTTTATTTGTGGAAGAAACATTGGGTCATTTGTGCTGTAGAATGTCCCACTTTCTGGATCTCGCTGACTGGATCCTCACTGTTATTTAACATTCCTCCACCCCCCCGCCGCCCCCCACATAATTCCTATGAGCTGGTATTTCGTCATCTAGCTACTTGATTATACTCAGGATCAGTTTTTGGGTTTGCGTTGGCCTGACTCCTTCCCTGAGGACGCTGTCGGCTTCCTGTTCCATCATTGCAGGAGGGTCTTCCCACTTGTAATGTTAAGCTTGGTCAGGAGCTCAGGAGTTTGTCAGCTTGAGCTTTAATATTATAAAGTTCCCCTACAGGTCACTTAATGATTTTAGCATTCCTTGGTTATTATTATTTAGATCTATTATGTAATTAGTAATCTGTCATTCCTCAGTGAGTGTTTCACGTGTTAACTGCTTTTTCTGAGCACAGTAACATTTCAGTAGCAATGATATAAGTTGCTTTGTAGATTTTATAGCCTGAACATAAATAGTGAAAAGAATATTGAACTTGAAATCAGGATACTTGGGTCCTATTTTTCCTCATCTGCAAAATAAGAGCTTGGCACCGATGCTCTCAATTTAAGATTCCAGGTACATTACTTGTGCATAAAGATGTTTCAAAGTCATTGAATTAAACTTTTTTTGTATCCTTGACAAAAAAACTAAAATTTTAAAAAAAAGGTCTGTAAGAACACTGAAGTACTTTTCTTTTAAAATCAACTTGATTGAGGTATAGTTGACCTTTCTGGACTCTCTGATCAGTTCCATGGATCAGGTTGTCCGCCTGACACCAATACCACACTATTGATTACGTCACCCCACAGAAAGTCATGATGTCTTGTAGTATACATCCTCTACTTTGCTTTGCTTTTGCAAAATTGTTTTGCAGGTCCTTAGCAATTTTAGAATCAACTTGTCATTTTTTTTTTTTTTAAATGCACTCTAATGTTGTGATTTCATTGAATGTATAGATCACTTTGGGAAGAATTGAAATCTGTGAACAGAGTATATATCCATTTATTTAGGTCTTCCTTCTCTTAACCATATTTTGTAGTTTTCATTGTAGGTGGTCTTGCACATCTTTTGTTAAATTTATTTCTAATCTTTTGTCTGCTGATGCCATTATACATGGTATTTTAAATTTAATTTTCAAATTGTTTCTCGATGATATAAAGAACTGCAGTTGCCTTGTAATTTGCACCTTTGCTAAATTTACCTGTGCTAGTAGATTTTCTGTAGATTCTCAGGATTTTTCTACATAGACAATCAGGGAATTTGTGAATAAAGAATTTCTTTTTCTAACCTAATGCCTTATTTCTTTTTCTTACCTTATTGCTGTGGCTAAGACCTCCAGATCAATGTTGAATAGAAACTGAGGGCAGACATCCTTGCTTTGTCCCATGAAATACTCTCTGGTGGTGTTTTTTGCTTAGTTCTTCTTCACATCGGTATTTTGTTAGACTCAGAGTTCCGTGGAGCAGGTTCTGTGTGACACAGGTGATCTGCAACTAAAACATTCACCATTTTAGAATCAACTTGCTTGTTGCCACGAGCCTCAACGGGTAATTGCCTATTAAATTAAACCACACCTCCTATATTTGGGTCCCAGTTTCCTAATCTGCAAAATAACAAAATCTATCTGTTAATTTTATAGAAACCAATATAAATCATACACTGCTTATTATAGGTAAGAGAAGGTGTCTCCTATGTACATACCATGTGTGCCATGTAACCTTTTCAAAGTGGAAACCGTGAGGGACTTTGTGGTGGGTTCTAGTAGGAAGGTTGTTTTTCTTGACAAACTCTCTTTGAAGCATTAGTGAAGCCATTTATTTACATTGGGTCAGAAAGTATTTTTAAGAATTGGTAAGGTTTGTTTTTAACAGCTTTATTGAGCTATAATATCCATACGATGAAGTTCCCCCACGTAAGTGTACAAGTCAGTGGTTTTACTGTATTTACATAGTTGTGCGACCGTCACCACAATGTGATTGTAGGACATTTTCGTCCTCCCCAAAGAAACCCTGTCCCCATGAGCAGTCACTCCCCATTCACCCTGCCCACAGCCCCCCTCCGCCTTTAATCTACTTTTTGTCTCTATGGATTTGTCGGGCAGAGATTTTTCATCAGAGTTTGTTGAATAGAATTCAGGGAATCCATAAATTCTGATGGGAATAAGCGTTACACATACGTTTACTTTTATTAGCCTCTAATTGAAAATTAGCACTTCTTTCAATGATGAGTAAAGAAAACAAGCCATAGTAGAAGATAGTACTTGTGACTTGGTCACTAGTAGCGATCACACATCATTTCATATCACATTACAATCACTGCAGATAACACTACCTCAGAATTTCTCCTTAGCACTACCTCTGGATTACAGAATATTAGACCTGTTGCTAGATCTTATTATTTAGTGCATTAATAAAGAAGAGTATGTATTATTATACCACAACCTTGTTTAGTATATGATAACCACAGTTACTTCTGCTGTGATACAGCATACACCCGGCTTCCTAAAACTCACCACGCAATGCAGAATTGAGTGATAAAAACCATGGCTTACAGGAAAAATGGGGCCAGGAGCGTAACACTCAAAAACTTTGTCAGTGATACATTAAAAAAAAAAAAGGAACGTAATCAAAATTATGGCTCAGTCCAGCTGGGTACAGTTCACCTCGTGTTTCTTGTAGACAAAATTGCATGGAAACAAATGCATACTTCACATTATGCTCAAATTGTTCCCTAATACATCTGATGTGTTAGAACAAATTCACATTTTCAAAACAAGTGTCATAGCAGAGCTGACTATTCCAGTACAATCTGTGATGGGATCCCACTCATGCTGCTGGCCTCAGGCTCTTCTCTTAACCTCTTCTTTAGGGTTTATGTCAAGTTCCTGTCTAAGATATAATCAACAGCTCCCTCACTTTTGTCCTCAGAGCACAGCTGTGTGTATATGTGTTTGTGGGTGTATCGCCATCAGAGCTCAGGTGACAGCACCTGGTAGCTGGTTACATTCCGGTCTCCCTGCTCCTCCCTGAGTCCCTTAAGGAGCCCCCCCGAACTCATTGTGGCACCCCCAGTCATAGCACCCACAATACCTCACAGAGGATGGAACTGATAGGAAAAATGAAGGAAAAAGGCAAAACAGTGACCTCAGTTACAGACTGAAAAAAAAACAACTGTTGGAGGTTGGTGAAAACTTGGCTTTAAGAGAATTTTTGAGCTTGAAAGGCTCAGCAGAGAAGTCTGATCTCAACCTTTTATTTTACAGGTGAGGAAAAAGGATCAAATCTCGTGCTTACTATCCCGAAGCTAGAATCAGGTTGTCATTTAGTTGGGAAAAATATTGGCTCCAGATGTAATATATTTCCCAGTGTTTTAAGTGATTCTGGAGATGCTGGGAAACAACAGAAATCCTCTTGGCAGTGCACTTCTCCCCCCTCCACCCCCGTCTTTTGCACTAGGTATAGCTAGTTACGGAAAGGCACATCATTTTGTGAAAAATTCTTAATTTTTGCAATAAGGAGGCAGGGTAAAAGTTCTGAGCAGCCTGTCTGCTTTACCGAGGTTTTCCCAGCTGTTGCTAAGGGCAAGGGTCCTATTTCAAAGGCTTTCTCTGAAACGCACTCTCCTACATTGTTGGGGGGCAGGAGGGCTGCACAAAGTGATTCGATGGGTCCTTCTGGCAGGGAACCTGGCCATGTTTCCTAAACGTTGCATGTGTCTGAACCTTTGACAGAGCAGTGTCACCTGGGGACGCCTCTCTCCTACAGCTGCATCTGCATGTGTATCAAATAAGTGTTTCATTGTCGTGTTGCTCTGTAATAGCAAAAGGTAGGAGATAGCCCAGCTGTCCCGCAAAGAGGAACTGAGTGCATAGTGTGACACGTCCTCGGGCTGGGACTTTACCTATAGCTGTGGGGCAGGAAGAGGAAATACCTCCAGGGTGTATTAGTGAAAAGAAGCAAGATACTAAAGGTTCCTGTAGTATTCTAACACGTGTACGAAAGGGGATGGGACTAAGAATACATATTATTATTCTTATTTTAATTTTTATTGGGGAACAGTGTGTTTTCCCAGGACCCATCAGCTCCAAGTCAAGTCTTAGTTTTTTTTTCAGTCTAGTTATGGAGGGCGCCGCTCACTGGCCCATGTGGGAATCGAACCAGTGACCTGGGTGTTAAGAGCACCGAGCTCTAACCAACTGAGCCAACCGGCCGCCCCATATAATTTTTATTTTCAAACCATATCAACATATTAACTATTGAAAAAAACACCCAATAATTTAAAAATAGTGGGAAAAAGGAAAGGCAGAGTAGAAGCTAGCACAGTGGACCCCATCACCTTTCCCCACAGCGGGAAGGGGGAGGGACAGCCTGAAACTGGACTTGGAGTTTTGACTGGTATGTGGCACTGGACATCCTCGTTACAGGTTTGAGACGGTTGCTGTTTCCTGACAGCGTCCTTCACCGTTTTTTGTGGCACGCTGGTAAAATCTATGGATCCCTTCTAGAATAATGTTTTTAAATGAAAAAAATACATTAATAAAATAAAATAAAATATCAGATTGTGAGATACATAGGAAGGCAATTTGAGTGGAGAGAAGGCAGCACGAGGAAAGCACAGGGGTCTGGAAGCCCCTCTAATCCTAGGGTGGCTCAAATGTAGGCCCCATGGGGAGAAGGAAGCTGCAGAGAAGGGGGCTCGCCACCCAGCTGGCGTGGACCTCCTGAGTCTCCCCGTGCCTTCCCAGGTGCCCTCCTCCTTCCTTCTTTTTCAAAATGTCTCCTAGCAATGCTGACTGAGCGCTCAGCAGGTACTTAGGTTGTTGATTCTTCTTCTTCTTTTAATTCAAGTTTATTGGGGAGACAATGTTAGTAAAGTTACATAGATTTCAGGTGTACAATTCTGCAATACATCATCTAAATATCACGTGTGCTCACCATCCAGAGTCAGTTCTCCTTCCAGCACCATATATTGGATCCCCTTTACCCTCATCTACCACCCCCCTCCCTTGTTGATTCTTACTGATGACTGTTGTTTCATTAGGGCTCACTACATCATGCATATTAAGGCTGACAGAGAGCCAGGTGTATTTGGGCCTCAGCTGATGGCCCGAGTGTGAGCCGCAGTACATATGGGAAAGCACACGGCATGGCTGCTCCACCGCAGTGGCAGACAGAGGGTCCCACACGAATAGGAAGTCAGTACATCTTTGTTAGATGGATGGATGGTAGTTATGTAAAATTCCTTCATTCTATTTCATTAATTCCCTAAGGACTCTTAAAGGCATATTTGCTGTATTTGTGTATTGTCTTCTTAAATATTTTCTAGTTTCTAGGGTACTAATTTGGCAGTTGTTTTGTAGAACTTAGAAGTCCCAGAAGAGTCAGCTCAAAAAAATGCCTCTGTCAGTAACTGAAAACAAAAGTCAACTTCAATCGTCAGTGTTCATAGGTAAGTCACCTTTGCTTAGCTCGCCTTATATCACAATGGATATTTAATAAGTAACTTGGGAGCACTGCTAATGTAGAGTTAAGGCCATGCATTTGTTTGCCAGTATTCCTTTCTCTTTTGTTTGACCTATTTATACATACCTTCTAAATTTAATCAGAGTAAAATGTCAATGACTTGTAAGAGAAATGCAGATACCAAAAATTTCTTCTTCTCTGTGCCCCTGGAATTGTTAATCTAAGGAAGTGAATACACAGGGCTTTCAAAATCAGAATCTAAATTCACATTTCATATGGATGTCTGTCTAGAAAGAACTCTTTGTGGGGTTTCAAGTTATATAAAGGTTTATTGACCTAGTAAGCACTTTCTTGATTTGAGTTTCCTTTTACAAACCTTCATTTCACATGCCCAGTCGCTTTAGAATCCAGTCTAAGTAGTTAAAAGGCATACTCATTTCAGTTTTCAGTGTAAGCGTAAGAGCGTTTAAAAAAACTCTGTGAAAGCAGTAAGCTTAAGTAGCCCTCTCCCTGTCTTCCTTGCTCCTGTTCCTTCTCTCTCTTTGTTGAGAATTTTTCGTATTGATAATATTTTGCATGACCTTTTGTTGATGAAAATGAGGGTGCAGTTCATGTTTTAGAGGCTGGGAGCTCATAGCACACTAACCAGCACTCACCTATTGATTTTATTACTTTATTTCCCTGCTGTAGGAGCCCATTCTCATCTACGTGGAAGGCAGGAAGTGGACATCAATACCTAATACTTAACCTTGGAAACAAAAAGAGGACTGTAATCCTTCATAAGCAACATTTAATACCAAAAGGGAGCAGAAACTGAAAGTTAATATTTAAACATCTACATTTTGTTTCTTTTCAAGTTAACCACTTGCACGTGTAAGAAATATTTTTCACGTGTAAGAAATTAGGCCTTATTCTCTATTGTATATATCCAAACTTGTAATTATGCTAAGAGATAAAAAGATTTCCCCTGGAAACATGCAGACCACTACGGGTTAAATACTGGAGAAGCTCTTTAAAAGTGAATATCAAAGAGAGAAATATAAATATAAAATATAAGGGATATATAAAGAAATATAAAGAGAAAATATAAAATGCTCTTTTAAGTATCTGATTTTTTTTTAAACCTATGCATACATTTAAATTATAACCCGTAGCTCATCAGAGTCAGCTCCAAATCTACGAGAAGTAGTATTCTTGTCTCTGGAGGTTTTAGCCCTGGATTTTGCTGTGCAAACAGACATAAAATGATCTGATATAAAATATTTTTAACTGGAAATTATCTCCTCTGTTACGGACAACTGAGGCCCCTCTGTCCCAAAGCTAAGCAGAGCCTGGTCCTGTCTGGGGCTCTAGTCCCATCTGTGTGTACAGACAACAGTTTGCTGGAAGATGAAGTTTTATATGCATTTTAAAAAAATGATTAAAGACTAAAACACTCCCGTTTTAGCTTGTAATTTAATTTTTTAAAGAATGTGCTATGTGCCTCTCTGTCCTTGAAGAGAATTGATCAGCTTCAGTGAATAAAACATATTTTTAATAGTAATTTTCTTTGGTTTCTTTTTAGTATACAGGAGTGAAATAAGGGAGGTTAGTTGCCTGAAACCCAACCTGGCAAGTTAATTTCCTCAGGAATGGGAATGGATTTTTTTTAAGCATTTCAGATATCAAAGTTCTATTGTGCTGTATAAATGGCCCTTTGTTCAAAGGTTTCAGTGCTGCTTCAGAGATGATTTTCATGAGAGTGGAGGAGCCACCCCATTTAGCCTTTTTAATTAGGGTGCTGAAAAGAGAAATTGGGTGAGGCTGGCTATGTTCTATATAAATGCTTGCTGTTTCCCCGCAGGCTAGCCTGCTTTGTACAGAGCTAGGCTAAGGAAGGTGTCATAAATTCTGAGCTGTCGCCTCCAAGTTAGAAACCTAAAATGCCCCTGCAGAAGCTGACTTCCAATCTGAGCATCAAAATATTAAAATTCTCCTCTTTTTGATCGGTTTGTGGCTACATGTCAACTTGCCTAGTGTAGAGAGAACACTGAGTAGGTGTGCTGAGGAGGAAGAAATTCTAAGGAAGAACTAAAAGGATTTGAAAAAAGTCAAAAATGATTTTGTGTCTCAATGTAATTTAGCTCATAGGATTATAGTATCTACAACACCTAGTCTTACATTATTGTGGACTAGAGCACATGCAATTCACATATGGGAAATCTTAGTATTACCAATTTATCTATCTCAACCTAAGTTATTTCAGTATGTGAGCAATTTCGGTTAAAGCGAGGCAGCCTCCGTCTGTCTGACATAGATGCAAGATAAAACTAGATTTTAGCACTTACATTTTATCATTGACATTCTTTCATCTTCAGAGGAGGCAACCAAATTGTACTATCATTTCCCTGCCACAAATGATCTCAGCCATCAGAAGAGACTGATATAAGGGTATTTTTCGAATTTGTGAACAGATCTTTTCAACAAATAAAAATACCCCAAAGAAAAAAATTCTGAATCAAGACAATCCATAAACACCAAAACCAGTTTTACCTAAAAGGTGCTAATAGAATGTGTGTAATCGAGAGGCTGTGCAGGTAAGGTTGGTTCACTTCAGGAACGTGGCTGAGGATTGAAATCCTGTATATGCCACGGCTACTTGATCCTGGAGTTCTTTTCCTCTGTGGTCTTGACCTGAGATTTCTTTTTCCTCTGGTTAGATACCTGTAGCTGTGGGGTTGTTTTGAAGTGGTGCATCTTCATTTCTCTTGAGCCACTTGAGGACGATTTCGTTAGGGTCCATTTCAGGAAGGTTCATCATTCTAGGCCTGAAACAGAATAATCTTAGCAACCACTTCATATGGGATAGAGAACAGTGACTACAACTGGATTAAGGAACCAGACACATTCATCAGGACCACAGCTGACAAGGTTGGTCTTAGAAGGGAGTTTCTCGAATGAAGAGGGCCCAGCAGGCAGTCCTGTAAGGATAATTTCTGGGTTCTCAGCCAAATGCATGCGTAGAGATCTAGCAAAAAAAGAGCAAAATAATTTGAGAGCACAGTAAGTACTGCTTTGCTGACCACTAGAGATACAGCCATGAGCAACGCAGACTCAATCCTCTTTTACAGTCTAGTGGAGGAGACAGACTTTAATCAAATAATCATAACTAGGTCACGAAACACTGGTAGGTGCCATGAAATAAAGCCTTGAGCACTGTGACAGCACCATAACGGGCATAGGGCAAGGGCAGAGGGTTCCGAGGAGGCTCCCGGGAGGAAGTGACATCTGAACTGAGCTGAAAGATGAGTAGGCAAACAGGAAGAGGAAGAACATTCCAGACAATGATAACAGCATGCGCAAAGGCCCTGAGGTGGAAGGAGTGTGATGTATTTTCAGACCTGATGGACCAGGATGGCGCAAGATGAAGCTGGACAGAGGCTGGGGCCAGATCACTCACACACACCCACACGCGTGTGTCAGTGAGGCAGTGTGAGGGTTGCAGCTCCAAAGAGGTCAACTCCATTGTTTATCTCCCTGGGTTTTCCTGGAAATGAGGTCTAATTCATACCCCAAAAGCTTTGCCTGTGTAATACCCCGGGGGAAGCATTAAACAGCCCTGGAGATACACCAGAATGGCACCCTGATTCTGACGACGACAGCCCATCCACTACTGATCTAGCACGAGAACCAAATCTCCCTGAAGATGTTATGAGATGAACCTTGACAAACCTTGAGTAAGGAAGCTGTGTCCTTGTGTCCCCAGGAAATGCTATTTCAAAAAACCAAGCCAAATGTCAAAGTGTAGCAAGTGATGGGGGTTGTTGACTCACATTTTCAAGCCTTCATTTCGCCCGGATTTGTCAAACATTGGTGCGCTCCAGGCACCCTGCTAGGTATTGAGGGTATAAACCTGTGTAAGACGGCTCAAAATCTTACCCACAAGTAGATAAATTAGAATTCGTTAGAGATGTTTTAGCAAAGTGCTCTGGGATCCCAACCAGTGCTGAGCAGGGCCCGGCACAGTAAAAACTATTATTAAAAAGAGTGGTAGTTGGTGGTTAATGTTGTCACTATAGCAGACGTTCTAGACCCAGAGGGGTTGCTGCCTGGTTTAAAAGGAGATGCTGTGCTAAGTGTGACATTCACTGCTTTTGTCTGATATGGAAAAGGAGTCTGAGGAACAGCTGGTGTGGAGCCAGCAGCCCCTGTGTTGTGGTCTTTATTTCACCACAGCTATTGGCTGGGGTGCCCAGGATTAAAAACGAGATAATACAGAGAAAGCGTTCAGCCCAGTGCATAGCAAATAAAAAGCATCAATAACTATTAGCTATTGTTGTCATTTTATTGTGATTCTGGTAAAGAAGGCTTTCAGTGATTGGAATTAGATAAAAGAGTGGTTAATATCCCTAGTGGAGTGAGAAGAGAGCCTTGTCAAGTGCAGTTTTCAGGTACTCAGTGTCAGCTCGGGCTAGGCAGTGAGAAATCAGCAAGGTTACAGAAAGGGTGGGGGACCACAGGCAGGGTTATAGAAGCAGCACGTTCCCTCTTCAAGGGGGGTCCTTAGTCACTGTATTGGATGATTTCACACCTATATTCCAATAAGAAAGCTGAGGGTAACAGAAACAAAATAACAAACATTTCAGAGCATACACTTGGGAGAACTGATTTTTTTTTCTTTTTTTTTACTTCAGTCTTGAGACGGATAATTTAAAAAGCAAAACCAACAATGTTTTTAAAAGTCCCACACCACCTCCGGTGGCATCTTTTCGATGCACTTTGATGGCCCAGTACTGTTTTGTTCGGATCTGTCTGCAGGCTGTCCCAGCCCTGCCTCTCCAGTCCCCTTACTGTGCCTTACTGGGTTCTGGCCAGGTGTCCGCATGCTGAGCCTGCAGTCTCTGAAAATGCAACCCACAGCCCCGCGTGGATAACAGTAGTTACCTTAGAGATGCACGAAGAGGAGGCCGCATAATCGTCTACATTTTGACACATAAGACTAAAACGGGGAAAAAAAAAAAAGTCTAGTTGTGCTTCCATCGGTCAGATTCACTGAGGCCAAATTTTCTCCAATGAACCAGATCCGAGCCTGGTGCGGACAAGACTTGGTGAGTCTGGGGTGGAGTGCTGTGTGGGGGAAGGGAATTGGCCTGCGCCCCCACTCGGAGGAAGGAGGAGCGACGGCCAAGGAGGCGGGTAGAGGTGTGGAGCCGGCTGGGGGCCTGGGCCTGTGTCCGCCGGGCTGGGGGCGGGGCGGGGGCGGGCGGAGGGGCGGGGCGAGCGCGGGCGGGGCGGGGCCGGGAGCCGGGGCGACGGGCGGGGCGGGGCGCGGCGGCCTCGCGGTGCCTAGGCTCGGGCGGCCGGCCCGTAGGCGCTCAGTCGCGCGGAGCCGGGCCCCGGAGCGCAGGCGTCGGCAGGATGAACAGCATCAAGAACGTGCCGGCGCGGGTGCTGAGCCGCAGACCGGGCCACAGCCTGGAGGCCGAGCGCGAGCAGTTCGACAAGACCCAGGCGAGCGGCGGGGCTGCGGGGCGGTGGCGGCGGGCGGGCGGCGCCGTCTCCCCTGTCCTCGCACACGCGTCTCAGGGCCCTGCCTGCACCAGCATCCGGAGCGCCAGGGCCGCTCCCCGCCCCCTCGCTTCCCGGCCTCCGCGCCGGAGCCGCCCCGCGCGCAGGTGAACCGGAAGCGCGCGCGGGCGCCTGGGGCCGAGGTGACCCGGGCCGAGATGCGGCTGGGGACGTAGGTGGCCGGGGAGCGAGGACACGGGGACCCAGAGGGAGAGGGTCAGAGTTGCCGCAGGCCGAGATGCGGCAGTGGGCCCGGTGGGGTCAAGAGCGCGCGGGGTCCAGGTGCGCGCGCCGGCGCGGCCCGGCCGAATGTCTCTGCCCCGGGGGCGCCCCCTCCCCGGCTCCTGCAGACGGGCTCCTGTCCCCTTCTTCCACGCCTTGTAAAAATGCCCCCACCACAGGGAAGCAGTGCATTTCCTTGAAGGAAACCCCGTTTCCTTTTCTCCTGAGCTGTGGTCCAGGGCCGCGCAATATCTCATTACCAACTGGGCGAAAAGTTTCACCTATGTAGCCAGACTTGTTTGCCCGCGCGCTGGCCCACACAGAAACGGGTTCACACCCCCTTATTAAATACTGGCGCCTGACAGACAGAAACTTCCTCGGCCCCCTTCCTGCACTTCCCACGCGCCCGCATCGCTTCCAGAGGATAGCCTATCCTGGGAAGGTTATTTTAAACATGAAACAATGGCGCGGGTGTGTATTTAGACATGTGTTCCTCCTGAAAACGCGAGATGCAGGCGTTGCTGTGCTTCTGGTTTTCTGTTCCTTTTTATTTTACAAACACTGAGGTGTGCTTATGCTCCGGGGAGGGGAGAGCATACGTGTTTATTTGCCCAAGTAAGTAAGCCGTGACCGAAATAGCCGAGAAATCGTACTTGCGAAATAAAGGAAGTCAAAACGACCCCTCCCGCCGCTGTCTGAGGCTGGATGGTGACATTTGTGGCTGCCATTAGCAGGTTCCTCTCCCTGCAGACAGCAGTGACTGGTGGCTTTCACCACAAGTTAGCACATTAAGTCTACAACAGCTATGGTTTTGAAATAAAACCTCGGGGATGGACCTTCAACCTTTGTGCTTGTGTTTAAAAATGAAAATTATGATAAAACCTTGGGACACCAGGGCTTTATGAAGCCAAGTTATAGAATCAACCTGGCAACAAATTAACTTACCCTTGCGCCCCCAGTCGTCATCTGGCCTACTGTCAACCCACATAGCCCATCATAAAACAAATGTGGCATTTATTTTAAAGTCATTCATCCATAATTGATTGTGCCAGGAACTTAACGAAGGATGAGGAGAAAATTTAAGTGGCAGAGAGAATCTGCCTGTTGTCAGTTTTATTCATTCACTGATTTTTAGATTTTTCTCGCCCCCCCCCTTGCTTTTGAGGAGGTACAAAGAACTCTGATTGCTACATAGAGAAGATGGAATTTAAAGGGCCAAGTTTATTGACGTTACTCTTGAGTTATTATAAATCAAGGGCAACCTTCTTTAATGTCAAAGAGAAAGAATTTCTGATCTAGGTCCACACATTGTGGTGGTTGGTTTGGTAAACACCAAGGTGTTTTGTTTTGTTTTAGCTTGTTGGGTTTTTGTCAGGTGCTGAGAGGGTTACTTATAATGAATAACTTCCTAACGGGTCAATCTCTTAGCATTTACTTGTTCCAGGACCGTTTTTCCTGGAAAGATGGGAGTTTGGGTTCAGTGTCTGGGTTTGTTTGTCTGCAGAGAGACTTACCCAGGGATGTAGGAATAAGGTTTTGTGCATAGTTAATATTTAATTAGATTGCTCCCACAAATACCTAGTGAGCTGCCAGCCAGGCCCCATTGGTGGAATAGACCTGGAGAGCTGAGGTCGCCTTCCTGTCCCCTCTGGACAGCAAATAGCACATCCACCAGCCTCGCCTTTCCTTGTGGGCTCCTGGGTCAGGAGCAGGAAAAATGCTTACATATTAGATTTGTTGACAGGCCACACACCCTGTTTTGCAGAGGTCTCTTCCCACGTCAGTGAGGAGGGCTCAGGGAGTGGAGCTGGTACTTGTGGTTGTTGTGTGGTGTGAGTGAGTGTGTGAGTGTGTGTGTAATCCTAGGGGGAGTGTCCAGAAAGCTGGTCTAGTCTTCCGCGCGGGGCTTTAGTCCTTGTGGTGATAAAACACCTTTTCAAGGTGGAGGTGATAAAATACTGTTGGCTTTCTGTTGTAGCTGTAGTATTCTGAATACAGAATACAGTACACCTGTGTTCCGAGCCTGCACGTTGCCTGTACCATTAAAAGGAGAGTGTGGTCTCATGGAAGGCGCTCTAGGCAGGTAGACCTGAGGGCTAGCCTGTGTCCCTGGGCAAGTTGCTTACCTCCTGAATCTGTTTCCTAGTCTGCAAAAGTGGAGATCATTCCATCTACCTCCTCGGGCTGTTTTAAGGTATAGAGACTGGCTGGCAGGCGGACTAACGGCCCCTCAAAGATGTCCTAGTTCTTGGAATCTGTGACTGCTAAGAAAATGCTAGTCGGCTGACTTGAAAATAGCAATGACAGTCTTTAGCCAGCTGGGCCCAGTGTGGGGGTCTTTCAGTGTGGAAGAGGGCGGCAGCGGGACAGGCGTCAGAGTGATTCCCTTGCTGGCTTTGAGGATGGAAGAAGGGAGCGGCCACTAGCAGAGGAACGCAGGTGTCCTCTAGGAGCTGGAGAAGGCAAGGCCGTGGATGCTCCTGCAGAGCCTCTAGAAAGAAACGCAGCCCTGCTGACACCCTGACTTGAGCTGCCGAAGACCCACTTCGGACTTTTGACCTGCAGACTGTGAGACGATAAATTTGTGTTGTGTTAAAGCCACAGAGCTTATGGCGATTGGTTATGGCAGTAATGGGTTACCAATACATACAGAATGCGAAACAGGGGTGTAGTGCTCTGCAAATTGTCAGCCGTCGTTCTTTCTTCCTTTCCTTCCCACCCCCCTAAAGCTTTAAAATTTGAGAACTATTTCAGACCTTCCCCAAAGAGGAGAACTCCCCACCCCCTCGCTTTGAGACCTGGGTGAGGGCTCAGCAGATAGGAGCTTGGGGATGCTGAAGTCCAGTCTCTTTCCTTATCTGTGAGCTGCTTTCCTTCTCTGGGGCACATTTGCTCTGCAGGATACAGAAATAAGAGCCCACAAGGTTCCTGTTGGGTCAGAGGGAGACAGGGGCCACACTTCAGTGAGCCAAGCCCAGTGTGCAGGTGCTCTGGCCCAGGTGTTTATGGGTCTTCTGGTGGGGAAGGAACTGCAGAGGGGGGCAGACTGTGGAAAAAGATTTCATGGGCCAGTGAGATCCCCTCTGCAGCCTGCGAGGAACTGAAATCTTGTAAAGATGAAGGCTCATTGACAGTCAGGACCTGGCAGCCCCGGCTCCTGTTGGGCAGAAGAGCGTTGTCCAGTAGACACAGAACACGAACCCCGTGTGTGACTTTAGATCTCCCGGTAGCCACATTAAGATGGAAACAGAAGCAGGTGAAATTCATTTTACTCCTGTTTAGCCCAGTGTCTCCAAAATGCAACCATTTCAACATGGAACCCCTGTCAAAATTATGAATGGGATAGTTTACATTCTTTCCTTCCTACGAAGTCTTCAAAGTGCTTGTGTGTCTTTGAACACACAGCGTGTGTCAGTTTGGGGTCACAGGTTTCAGGGGCTCATAGCTTCATGGCCGGTGGCTCCCCGTGGGGCAGCACGGTGCGGTAATCACCTGGGGCGGGGGCGGTTTAAAAAATGTCAGTGCCCAGGTGCCCGCGATGTGGAGTGATTTGATTCAGATTGGAGCCCAGAAACCAATTATTTTTTGTTTCCCAGCCAGGCATTCTTTAGAATCTCATTGCTGGGAATCTCAGTATTGAAGACAGAGCACAGGACCCAGCACCGGTGTTTGGGAACTGGAGTGTCTGGTGTGACACTCGTGTGAAAGCTCTTCCGGAGCCCGTGTTTTGCACGTGCTGGTCCCTCTGCCCTGACTTCTCTACCCACGTGTGCCCATTGTCCCCTCCCCTGAGGCTGCCCTGTGGTGTTGTAACGCTCTAAGTCACTAACCCCTTTCTGGGCCTCATTTAGATGTTTACAAGAAAAGTTCCTGAGTTGGGGAAGAAATCTAAAGCATGGGGCCGTCAGCCAGAACCCCCCGGCCCTGTGCCACCCCTGTCATGGGGGCTGACTGGAAGCCCTGTGAGGGCGGGGCAGGTCTGTGTTGTCCCCGCCAGGCCCCGTGTATGTGTATGGTGCCCCGCACATGGGACAGACGGGTTGAGAGGCTGAGAACAGAAGCCCAGGCTCCTTGGTGCAAAGGAGCGGGGACGCCAGGCTCACAAGCACCCTAGGGCCCTGCACCAAAGTTGTCATACTTACCTCCCTGCTGAGGTCTGTCCCCCAGCTGGGGTGGGTCAGGGGTGGTGAGATGCACCCTTCCTGTGTCAGCTGCCGTGTCAGATAGACGTTTGCCAGGCAGCTGACTTCTGACTCTGGGGCTGCCAGAAACCTCCTCAGCCCCCAGGTTTCGGGACCTCGTGGTCCAGATGGGGGTGTGGATGGAGCTGCTGGACCTCCCCCTCCCCCTTCTCACCTCTGATGCACGTTTGTCCCGTGTCACGTTCATGAGCACCATTTACTGTGTCTGTTGGCTTGTGCCTGGTGCCTTGGGGTGTGCTACAGTCTGAGAAAGATCTTTCTCCTGCCCTCCAAAGAGTTTTCATTTCATAGAAGGCGGTGGGACGTGGACAGGTGGACAGGTGTGCAGAGCAGCTGCGAGCAGCACTGGACGTCGGTCTCCTCATCTGCCAAGTGGACATGATAACTGACAGGACTCCCTAGTGCCTGTGCCGAGTAAATGCTGTGAGGCAGCTGCTCCGTCGTGCCCAGAAAGGCAGGTGGGACGGAAAGGAACAGTGTCCCTCTTGGCCAGCTGTAGACGCACAGCGGGAACTGGGGCAGCTGGGAAGAGAAGCACGTCTGCAGCAGGAGTTGGCTGGACAGTCAGCGGGAACCGGGGAACGCACAAGCCCTGCTGGCAGGGACACTGTCCTGTCTGCTGGAAGGCACTCCGTGGGGAAGCCCCAGGAGGCTGGGGAGGCCAGCCTGCGACTCCCTTGGCAGAAAGGCTGCCCTTCTGACCTTGCCCCAGGCCAGCACCCCACCGGGCAGGCCAGCCGTTTGTGAATGAAACCCGACTGGGCACTCGATTCCAGCGGCTCAGCGTGGAAACTCTGGAGTCGAATCTAGGCCTGCTTGGCCGAGGGACAGGGAAACCCAGCCGGCTAACCTGAGACGCCAGCCGGGCTGTGCTGTCGGCCAGGCCCTTCCCCCTTGTCCACTTGATTTCAGGGTGGACTCAAATATCACCTGGTCTGGGAGGCCTGAGCCTTCCCGTGCTCACGACCTTACACTTCCCTGTCCCCTTTCGCCTGCAGCTGAGCTGTGGCAACAGGCAGACGTAAGGCTGGGCATGGGAGGAGGGACTGCATCACTTCCCCTCTGAACCCCTAAGCACTACCCCTGAACCCCAGGATCCTCAGGCAGATCCATGTTGGCGCCTTGTGTCCCAGCACCCAGGAGCACATGGCTCAGGGGATACACGCTGTGCGTGGATTCCAGCAAGTCTCCCTCTTCGGTGCCCTGCTTGGTGAGGCCTGAAGGGCCACGGCAGCCACGGCAGCCACTGCAGGGAAAGGGTGAGCCCAGGGAGAAAAGCTAAGGGGAGGCGATTGTTTCTTCTCTGGTGGAGACAAACACAATCCGTAAGCTGCAATAGGTTCGCCTGCCAGGGAGTGACTCAGGCTCCTGGCTTGTGGGACAGACAGGTCTGTGGAGTGATGTCACCAGGGAACAGAACCGCCCAGGCTGGCTTCCTGTCCATGCTGGAGTTGGGACTTTGGGTGTGTCCTCCTCCTCCTCATGTGTCACCTGCAGAGCTGGGGGAGAGGTGGCATTGGTCCCTGGGAGGAACCTTCCTGACGCACGCCAGCCCTTTCTCCAGGAGGGCAGGCGGCCCCAGCTCGCCCTCTCCCCTTGCCCCCCCTTTCCTGAATGGTGGAAGTAATGAGAGACTGGGACAGAGCAGGAGCTGGGGACATGAAGGCAGAGAAATGGCGGTTGAAACCTAGGACTATCATCGCTCCTTGGCCTTCCTGGCTGCTGAGGTCACCGAGCTGCAGACCTCAGGCCCAGCGTGCCTCTCCGCTTTGCATGGGACCACATCCTGGCCGCCTCCTCAGCTCCAGAAATCCTGTGTTTGCTTTCATCGGTGGCCTTTGAGGTGGCAAAAGCATTTGAATGAGATCTGTTTGCCCTTCAAACAACTCTGGAAACGCCAAGGCAGACTAACCCACTTCTCTGCCGTTCCCCGTGCCCGGCTCTTTGAAGGACGTTTTTGTCCGCACCGAGTGCCGCTGTTAAGCGTCACGATAACAGGACAAGGAGGCTTGAGTCTGACTCATCTCAGGGTTGATTTTTAAAGTAGAAATTGTTTTATAGTTGCCTTTAGTATTTAACTCTAGTGGTTAAATTATTAGCTGGGGAAGGAGATACTCACCGTCTTGAATTTAACCAGCCACTTATATTTGAAAGAGCTTTTGTTCTTTTAAGTGTTCACGCTTTCATTCAACCGATGAAGATTTATTGATGGCCAGGGACAGGGTTTGGGTGCTGGGGTTACAGCAGGGAGCAAGCAGCAGGAGTCCTTGTGCCGTGTGCGTCTGTTCAGGGGTTGAGGCAGAGGCGGAATAAATGGTAAACAGGATGGTTTCAGATAATAAACATCAACATGAGGGTGCCGTCCGTGTGGGGACGGCGCTGCTTTGGGTCGGGTGGGTGGGGAGACCCTGCAGGAGGGGGCGTTTCAGCTGGGGGACAGGACAGGCGCAGGCTGGCCTGGAGGGGGGACCTGGCTTGCCCCGTTGGAGGACCAGAAGGGAGGTACGTGGGGCTAGAACACACGCGATGTTTTCGGTAAGCTGTGAGTGCGCTTACAGCCTGAAAGACCGAGGATTTTTTATTTCCGCTTCCCGGACGGGCTCCCCAGCGACAGGACCGGGTTCTGAGGGCTGGGGAGCTGCAGCCAGCACTGGTGGAACTGGGTGAGGAGACCTATGTGTGTCCCCGGACACGTGGGCTGCCAGGCGCGTAGGCCCCTGGGGAAGGGGCCTCCCGAGTCTGTGTACCCCCTGCTGTGGGTAGCGCCCCATGGACTCGGGGATGTCAGATCCCACAGAACGGTCGGGGCTGCAGGCTCTGGTCACCCACCTCTGACCCCCTGCCGAGGGCTGTGGGTTTCCACAGCAGTGTTGGTTCACGATGGGCTGAGGAGATGTGACCCCAGGAGATGCTTACGTTCTTGCTCCATCCTTCGTGACTGTCCCCTCCTCTTGCCCTTCTCCCCACCTTCCTGCAGCCCCCTTTGCCCAGGACCGGGTTGCTGTGAGCAGCTGCTGAGCGGGGTGTCCTGCCTGGTCCTCTTGTTTTGCCGGCATGGCCCATAGCCCGAGTCCCTGCTTCCGTCTCTGGTGCACACTAGGCCACCCCTCTCAAGGGGAATCAGTGCTGTGGCTCTAGCCCTGGCCCGGCTGTCGCCTGAACTAGCACCTACCAAGGTGCTCCCTGGTGTGTCCCTGCAAGTGGCCTGTCCAGGGATGGATGGCACTGGCGGCTCTGTCCAGCCTGGTCCTGGGATTATCTCCTCAGGCTGACTTCTGGGGCCTCTGCCGGCACCAGATAGGGCTTTTATTAGACAAACAAGGACGAGATTGTTCCTGGAAGCAGGGGCAGTTGTGTCCTGCCGGCTCGGGCTCTCTCAGGCCCAATGGGGCCCTTGTAAGAGGCCTTCTGGGATGTCCCCGCCCTGGCCGCAGGACAGAAGCCGCCCTGGGAGGGAGCCGAGGTGGAGGCCAGGGTCTGATGCCCTGGCCCACAGGAGTGGAGCCGCACGGCACCACTCATGCTGTTGTCACCTGTGGTTTGAACGAATCCCATCCAGACTCTGCCTCCTGAGTCAGGCCGGCCCCTTGGCAGCGTAGTGGATCCTGGGAGCTGGGCTCCTGCGGTGGGACAAAGGAGGAGGGCAGTGTGGGCGCAGTGCTGCCTCTGCACCCCTCCCAGAGTGGCAGCCTGGACCACGTGGGGACTGAGAGGGCAGTCACCTGAGCCAGGGGGCTGGCGCTGCAGTCTCCTGGTCAGAACTGCTGGGGGAGGATTGTGTGAGGGTCAAGTCAGTCCGTCCATGTAAAGGGCATGAGTTCTGGGTCCACATTTCCTTGTGATAACCTTGGGCATGTGATCAACTTCCTTAAGCCTCGATTTCCTCCTATTTCCTTACCTGCCTGCTTCCAGGGTTACTTAGGACATTAAATGAGATAATACTGTGCCTGGCACATGGCTGAGCTGATAAAAATCGCTTTATTATTAGGCTATCGGGACCTGTGGTGTGAAACACACCTCTGACAAGCTGGGAGGTGCTGGCCCCTCGGACTGTGTCTCCAGGGCGTGCGGGAGCCTCCCATTCCTTGGCCTGTGGCCACCCCAGCGTTGTCCCCACCTCTGCCCTTCAGAAGGTCAGGCCCCTCACCATAGGGCATTGGATGGAGCAAGATGTAGACTCTTGGAGCTTCCAGGCCAGGCAGCCCCCAGGTGCTTCTGAGTGGGATTTGTGGGATTTTTCCAGCAGGAAGGAGCAGTGTGCCCCAGAAAACACGCCTCGGCCCGCCCTCTGCTGTCTTTGCAGACCCTCCAGCTCCCTCCCCAAAGCCCCCTGACCCACCATTACTGCTGTTGTCCTGCGTTCCTGCCTGTGTTCAGAAGTGGGGAGAGCCGTTCCCTGCCCCTCTGCCCCCACCGCTCAAAGGTGGAGTGGGAGCTGCTCCCCTTTTTCCCTGGGACTCAGAGAAACAGACAAATCCCCAGGGCAGTTGCCACCTGTTCTCCCTCCCACCCAGGACCCTTCTCTCCAGTGCTGGGTTTTCCTTCCCGACATGGGGGCTGGTCAATCCTTCCATCAGCTTCTGTCCATGGCCCTTGATCCCGCCAGCCAGGAGGGGTACGCGTGCTGTTAGTCAGCCGCTGGGGTGGCTCTGGCTGCGTGGCTTTGCCAGGGCAGAAGGAAGGCAGGGTTTGTTCTTCCGGCAGGCAGTCCCAAGGGAACCCACACGATGGTCCTGGGCTCCCCGTTACCCTTCAGCTTGCCCATAGTCACGCTCAGGCTGGCATGAGGGTGCCGTGCAGTGTAGACAGAACCAAGTGTTACTGACAGAGCGGCCTCGAGTCTGCCAACCCCAGACGCTGAGCTGTGAGAATCTCCCAGCATAGAGTCCGGCGCTAGGAGAAGCCCGATGCTCTCCCCACCTCTGTGGCCCACGCACAGGAACGTCCAGCGGGACAGGCTGGGGGGGGCGATGGGCGTCCCTGGGCTCCCTGTCCCCTCCTGGGATGGGGCTCGGCTGCTGCTGCTGGTAGGAAAAGCGAGGCCCTGTGAGGTGTCCACAGACTCCCTCTGTGCGAGCACTGTGCCTCCTCGGGAGCTTCCCGACCCGCACATCTGCCCCTGCACACAACGGGGCCGTGTTCCCGCTGGGAGGGACCCTGTTCCTGCAGCCAGCAGCCAGCAGCCAGCGCCGGCGGCGGGGAGTGGGGGTGGGGGGACCTGACAGAGCGCCAGGCTTTTGCAGCTCTTCTGTGTGCCAGGCACTGTTAGGGGCAGGGGGTACAGCAGCAGGCAGATAGGCAAAGGGTGCTGACATTAGGGTGGGGAGAGACGGATAGGAGACAAAGAGGGAAAACATCGGTGTCAGGCGGTGCTGAGTACTCGGCGGAGCATAAATCAGGGAGATTTAAGTAGGGTGGTCTCAGGAAGGTGACAAGGTGAGCAGAGGCCCGAAAGGGATGGGGGGGCGGGGGCAATCTTCCCCTCCCCTCCCCTCCAGGGCCAGGGGGAGGCCTCCAGGAGGTTGAGGAGCTCACATGCAGCCCTTCTTGGGGTCTGCTTGGGAAGTGGTGAGAAGAAAGCACTGCTCTGACTGCAGTTACATCTTTGGTCCTCAGCCTCCCCCTCGGCAGCCTGCTCTGCACGTGTAGCTTCAGTTCTGCTCTTGCCTGGAATCTTCTGGACCAGGTGGCAGTCGTCAGAAGAGCCAGCTCAGGTGTCAGGGCAGCTGGGGGATGGGGTTACACACCCCCAGAGACAGGACACTCCTGGCTTATGAGCTGGCAGCTGCTTGCTGCTAGGGGAGGCACTGCCCCCAGCCCTGCACTCCCACAGAGGCCCTCTTCTCAGCTCTGCACCTGCCCAGAGAAGAGGCACCTGGCGAGCCGAATAGCAGAATCATTAAGGACACAGAGTGTGGAGTCAGCCAGACCTGCCTTTGCCCTTGTTAGTTGTACCGATAAGATACCTAACCTCTCTGTGCCTCAGTTTTCCCATCAGGAAAATGGGCCCATGACCACGTCCTAGGGTTGTTGCCAGGATGCATGTTGCCTGTGCCTGGCCCAGAGTAAGCTGGGTGTCTGTCATCATTGCCACTATCAGAGACACAGTTCTGCCTGGGTGGGGTGCGAGTCTCACATGGGGCGCGAGCAGTCAGAGTTGGGGAACAGCTTCTCTCAGTGGCTGCTTAGTGATGTGTGCTAAATGAAGGCAGGCGCTGAGGCCTTGGGGAGGCAGTGCTGAAGGACTGGCAAACAAGCAGATGGCCAAGGGAGCCTCTGTGTGTGGCTCACTGAGGCTTTGAGAATCAGAAGCCAGAGCCTGTGTGCGTTCCTCTCAGGACCCCGGTTCCGGCACCATGAGCAGGAGCTGCTCCCTACCCACCCTTGATGCCGGAGAGCGGCCTGCGAGGGGCCCAATGTGGGTGGCCGCAGCCCCAGCACTGCCCACACCCCCATGAATAGGGCCACAATGGCCACTGTGTGAAAGGAGGTCAGTCTGCCTTGCTGGGGTGGGTCCAGAAGCTGCCCCAGCCCAGCCCCTGGCCCTCCAGCTCCTAGGTCTGCTGGTCTGATCAGAAAGGCTGCCTTCGCTCCCATGGGGCAGCTTTTCTTACAGAGGAAATCTCTGAGCAGGCCAAGTGGGTGGCCGTAAATGAGGGAAGTCACTTCCAGGCTGGGCAGGGGCATTTACTGTTGTTCAGATGCCAGAGGTGGGGAGCACAGTGGCCGCTGCTGTGAAAAGAAAGTGCCAGCACTGCCCCCTGGGCTCCCTCTTTGCTGTCCCCTCCCCACTCCTGCAGAGACCACTGGGGCTATGCTTCCTGTTGACAGAGTGGTGACCTGGGGCTCAGGGTGAGTGTGCAGCTCCTCGGCCAGCCTGGGGGGCAGGGCAGTGTGGGCCCCAGCTAAGGAATTGTGGGGACCTGGGACTATCAGCTGGCGTGGAGAGGTGTCTGCATTTGTCAGGGCCCCCGGCAGCTCCTCTCAGTCCATAACCACTGATGTCCCCAGCTCAATGCTGGGTGGACAGAGGCTTATGAGACCTGCCTCCAGGTGGAGAAATAAAACATCCACAAGTAAACCCAGGGCCCAAGGTAGTTCCTGGGTGAGGGCGGCAGGGGATGACAGTAACTGCTTGAACCTTTGGTGAGGGAGAAGTCATATCCAGGAAACCTTCTCTGAAGAGGAGGCATTGAGCTAACAGACGAAACAGGACTCAAGCGGGTGGTCGTGGGAGGCCCTTCGTCAGGGAGGAGATCACTGCTTGCTCAGGGCCCAAGTGGCAGCAGCAGGTGTGCTGAGCGAAGCCCCCCACCCTGCCACCCCAGCAGGGCCACGCTTGCCATCTGTGCTGGTGACGGTGGGAACTGAGTCAGGACTTGCCCCCGCCCGGGAGAGAGGCAGCCTGCATGGCAGGCAACAGGACCTGGGTTTATCCTGGTTTTCTGGGTAGTGGCTGTGTGGGCCTTGTCAGCTTGTGTCATTCTCTGGGCCCTCCCACGCTACGGTGGGGTGACACGTGTCTGAGGGCTCAGGTCAAGGCAGCTTCTCCCAGAGGAGAGACAGGACAGAGGACGCCACGTGGTGCCCTGACTGGCCCCTTCCCTGGGGCCCAGGCAGGTTGCAGACCAGAGGTGGTCTCCTGCAGCCACAAGCCGCCTTTCCTCCCTAACTCCCAGATCCCCGAAAGCACCCGGTGGCTTTGTGGCACTGGGTATCAGCTGCACACGTCAGTGGGAGTGTTCAGAGGTTTGGTTTGCTTAGGTTGACAGAACGTCTGCAGCCCGTCATGTCTACACCCACCTTTCACCAGCAGGAAGACTCAGTCCTGTCTGTGTGTCGTCCTTTTCCCCACTGGGGTGGTCTCTCCGGAGGGAGGCTTCCGGGTGGGTTTCTGAACTCGGCCTCCTCTGTCCCCTTTCAGGCCATCAGCATCAGCAAAGCCATCAACACCCAGGAGGCCCCCGTGAAGGAGAAGCATGCCCGGCGTATCCTTCCCTGCCCCTGGCGGGCCCTTTGTCCCTCTGGGTCCCCGGGGGAGGCCGGGAGGGTGTGGGGAGGACGTGGGCCTGCTGGGCGCAGTCTCTGTCCGTGGGTTTGGTGGGGGGCAGCCTGGTGCTGCAGATGACCCCGGGAGCTCTGTGAGGTCCACCCTCCCCAAGACGGGAGGCCCAGCGAAGCCTGTCCTCTGGTGGCCCTAGGCCAGCCAGGCCTTCACCATCTATTGTCATAGGCTATTGGGCCCAGTTGAGTTTGAGGGCAATGACCTTGTCCTTGGCTGAAAACCAAAGCTCTGGGGGAATTGTGGCAGATGTGGAGGGAGGGCCCACAGAGGCCATGGGGTGAGGGGTCGGCTTTCCTTGTGAGTTCTGCAGTCACTGAGTGCCCCCCGACCTTCCCCATGCTGAAGTCTCTGCTTTCTGCACTTGGCCTTGACCCTGGTAGGCATCATTCTGGGCACTCACCACGAAAAGGGGGCCTTCACCTTCTGGTCCTATGCCATCGGTCTGCCCCTTCCCAGCAGCTCCATCCTCAGCTGGAAGTTCTGCCACGTTCTCCACAAGGTCCTTCGAGATGGGCACCCCAACGTGAGTGGCTGTTGTCTGCTGGTCCTGAGAGGGGCAGGCCTCCGGTCCCAGTCACATTGTGCTTCCCAGAGCAGCAGGAGCCCTGGGGAGCCTGGGTCCTCCATCTGCTGCCGCCCAGGCAGGCTGGCACCCCCGTGGGGAAGAGCAGCGTCCCTTTGAAAGGAGAGACTGTCTGTCCGTCTCCCTTAGCTCCAGGCTGGCCCACCTTGCCTGCCGCCCCTCCCCCTCCCCCTCCCTGCCCTCCAGCTTGCACGGGAGTAACGGTGTTGGAGCCCCTCCTGTCATCTTCCCCCTCCCCGCAGGTGCTGCATGACTGCCAGCGGTATCGGAGCAACATCCGGGAGATTGGCGACCTCTGGGTAGGTGTGGGGAGGAAGCGTGGTGGCCGCTGTCCCTCACAGACAGAACTGTCCAGAGTCCAGCCACTCTGGGCATGCCCCCAGCACTCGGGACTGAGCCATGGCAGCTCCCTGCAATGGGCGTTGTTCTCCTTTGTTCTCTCAGCAGAAGTTAGAGGGATGCTATTTGGGGGGGCCTTGGGGGGCGATGAGTGTTATAAATGGAGCTGCAGGCCTTGCTTTATAAAGCCTGGTACAGGAAGTTCCAAACACTTAACTAGAAGGCCCTCCAGCTCCAGAAATCCCAGCCTGTTAGTTCCCGTGAGCTGGGAAATGTGGTGATACCGAAGTCTGGGCGTCTCAGTGGCCATGAGAGCCTGTATGAGGGTGCCGACTGCTGGCTTCCCAGACCGGCTGTGGAATCTTGGGGTTGGAACTGTGTGTTTTCAGCAAGCTCCCCAGAAAATTCTCATCCACGATGACGTCTCAGAGCCCAGGACCTTGTATTCTAGATCCACTCCCACACCCTTAGGAATTAGGGGCGGCCCCTGGGGGGAAAGTGGGCCTCTGGCCTTATTTGTCCTCTGGGAGCCCTGCTGGGGCCTCTGGGAGCTGGGGCGGCACGAGACCCAGAGCTGCTGTGTTGTACGGATGCCCCCGAAATAAGGAAAACAGCACCCAGGATGTCATTTGCAGATTCAGGCCCAGCTGGCATGGCCACAGGGGACGTGGTGTTTGGAGGTGGCAGAGGAGGCAGCTGGGAGGATGTGTACACACGACTGCCGCCAGCATTTTAATAAAGTATCCCAATCCAGAACTGGCCTGTTGCCCTGGACGAAGAGCTCTCTTGTCACAAGAGTTTCTTTGGCTGACAAGGAGTAAGATTAGAGAGAGAGAGAGAGAGAGCTGCAGATTGGTGGAGGCCCTCAGGAAGGAAGAGGCAGCTGCCTCTGGCGGGTTGAGCAATGTTTTTTGAATAAATAAGTGATTGGGTAGGTGGGTGAAGGAATGACACTCAGCTTGTGACCTTGTATCTTCCCACCTCAGCTTCCTGGTCTGCCCTGCAGCAAGCGTGCCAGGTCCTATGGGATTCTCAGGCACGTTCGCAGGGCAGCGGACCCTGACCCCTCCTTCCTCCGCAGGGGCATTTGCACGACCGGTACGGACAACTGGTGAATGTTTACACCAAACTCTTGCTGACCAAGATCTCCTTCCACCTCAAGGTAGATTCCTTGGGAGGGTCGTGGGTTCTGCCCTGCCCGACCTTGACCCCAGGGGAAACACGAACTGCCAGGACGTCCTGAGAGTCAGCGCACCCTGAGGCATTTCCAGCAGATGCCAGAGCTGGTCTTGGCCTTGCCCTCGGCTCCAGGCAGCCTCTCCACCATGGCTGGTTGTCCTGTCCTCTCTCCTCAGTCTCCCATCACTCGCAGCCCCCCCCTCAGTTGGCACCCAGGGCAGATGGAGGCTCCACAGGCTGGGGGCTTCCCCTCCCGCAAAAGCTAGAACTGGTTTTGGACCAGAGCCGACATGGGCTGCAGTTGAGGGGGAGTGTCCTCTTTGCAGCACCCCCAGTTTCCTGCGGGCCTAGAGGTGACAGACGAGGTGTTGGAGAAGGCAGCTGGGACTGACGTCAACAACATGTGAGTCCCCCAGGACGGTGGAGTGGCCTGGCACCCTCTCCTCCCTTAGTCTCCCTGTTTGCTCTAGAGGCTTCCACACCTCGCTGGCCATGTGCAGTGGCTTCTGGGGCGCAGGTCATGTGGCCAGGACATGAGGCTCAAGTTAAAGGGGTTGGGTTTGTTTGGAATCAGGCATTTTTGGCGGCAGGACTGTTGTCCCGTGCAAAGATGTGCTGATGAACCATGTTCCCGCCTCTCACCTGGGGGGGGCGGCCTCGCAGGGGTGTGCCCACCCCACCCCTGCTCAGCCTTCCCCCTCCCTTCCCGCTGCAGCTTCCAGCTCACCGTGGAGATGTTCGATTATATGGACAGCGAGCTGAAGCTCTCCGAGTCAGGTGAGCCTCCCAGGAGGGGCGCGGGGCCCGGTGAGGGGCCTGCTGCCTCTTCCGCTGGACTAACTAACGTACGTTCTTGACTGTAACTGGCCCGTGGGGTCCACGTCCCAGCATGGACCTCCAGGTACCCCCCAAAGCATGGTGGAGACCATGCCAGGCCCCTGGCGCATATGGTCTCTGCTGTTCCTTCCACCAAATCACGCCTCCTGCCCCAAAGGCAGGAAAGGCAGGGGGTGGCTGGGCCACCAGGAACGGCCTCTTCAGGTTCTGACTGAGACTCCCACCTGGGAGAGTTAGTTTGGGTCATCTTGCCCGTAAAAGGCCTCTGAATCATGCTGGACTGCCCAGCCTGGCGGCCGGCAGCCATTGGACAGGAAATCCCAGGGCTCCCCCTCCCAGGGCTACAGAGGTGATTATTTTGGGTGATAGCTTCAGAATAACTTACGGGTGACTCACACTTTTCATGGGAGTGAGGAGGAAATGCCTTTTTAAGGGAAAATCAGGAGTTAGAGGTGGTTCTGGGCAGCCTCCTGGCATTCTCGGGTCTGCACTCTGAGGCTGGGCCGCCCACTGGGCAGCTTGGGAAGACCTGCCCAGCACCCAGCCAGGGAGTGGCAGCAGGTGCCCAGGGGCGTGGCTGCCAGCCTGTGTCCTGGCAGAGATGTGCCAGGCGGGAGCCGAGTCTATGGTCCCCTGTGCTGCTCTCAGCCGGGGTGTGGTCCAAGTGTGCACAGGGCAGGGGGCCCCACAAGGGAAGGTGGAGAAAGCCCACCAGTGGGTGCCCCAGCCCTGGCGACACTGATACCTTAATGACGCACAAAGCAGGGGCCCAGTGGCAGTCCCCTGTGCCAGCGTCTCCCTGCCGAGCGGTTGTTCCTCGCCTCTTGGTGTGTAAGAGCCAAACATGGGGAACGTCCTGAGCCCCTCAGTGGAGAAGTGGCTACGGCTTGAAAAGACCCAGACTAGAGCTTCACGTGTGTCTTCCTCTTTTATACGGGAAATGTACTTGACCCGACAGGTAATTCAGAAGTTAAGTTTTAAAAAGGTGAGGGGCAGCCCTGAGCTCTTTCCTCTCCTCTCTTCCCTCCCGGGCATTCTCATGTTACCATGGAGATCCCAGGCAAGGTGAGAGGACCCAGAGCTTGGGGCCCGCCATTCTGGGAGTGTCCTGGCGTCTGTTTCCATGTGGGCGCCCTGGCGGCTCTCCGGTCCTGGTGGACCGCCTGCTCGTCCTCTCTGCCCAGAGGAGGCCGGCGCGGGAGGCAACCTCCTTTGTCCCTTTCCCTTCTACGTGGTCCATCTGATGAAAGGCTTGTTAGGAGCAGGGAGGGGCGATTGGCCCCGGGTGCAAGTGAGGATTTGGGGTCACTTGGGCCTGCAAAGTTGAGTCCTGACTCTCTGGACCCTGTTGTGCAGCTACCTGTCCCCGGGCCCACCGTGTACAGGTTCTTGGCAAGCCCTGGCCAAGCAGAGCTGGATTTTGTTTGCCAGACCTTGTTGTCACCCTGGTTCCGGAGAGCACTGGGCCTGGGCCAGGGGCAGCCACAGCTCGCGGGGCTCCCGTGCTAGGAGCTTGGAGCGCGATGGTGTCCAGGGACCTGGAGTAGAGCGCCACCGCCTGGCTGGGAGTGGTACAGCAGGCTGCCCAGGCTGTCGCCCCATCTGCCAACGCCCCCTCCCAGGGCTGCTGTGCAATGCCATGCGACGTCGGCCTGCACTAGGCTTCTGTTCACACCGCGCTGCCATTCAGGCTGTCAGCAGAGTCGGCTCTGTGCTTGGAGCCCGCGTCTCTGGCTCCCCGTGCTCACATTCCTCCTCCCGTCTCCCTTTGGTGCAGTTTTCCGGCAGCTCAACACAGCCATCGCCGTGTCCCAGATGTCCTCTGGCCAGTGCCGCCTGGCCCCCCTCATCCAGGTCATCCAGGACTGCAGCCACCTCTATCACTACACGGTCAAGCTCATGTTCAAGCTGCACTCCTGTGAGTACCCGGCCGCCCTCCACGGGCCGCCTGAGACCCGTCAAAGCCCCACAGAGCTGTGTTTGTGAGGCTTCTATAGACCAGCGTGTACTGTATCCGAAAGGAAAGTCGAGAGATGAACTAAAAGTAGCAATGATAAGCCCACTGTCCATTAACATAAATAACACACTCGTTATGAAAAGTCACTGTTTTCCAGAACAAAAGCTTAGTGAGCAGAGTGGCACAGCTTGCCACGTTTGCCGCCCTTTTGAAGGCCTGGCCTTGGGGAAGGGCGCCTTTCTGTCCCTGCATTTGGTCCAGTGCAGTGTCTCACGTCATGCGCGTGGCGGGGACCAGTGTGAAAAGACACATACCATCCCTGTCGTGTTCAGAAAGGGTCTCGTCCCCAGGCGCCACTTTGAGAACCGCTAGCCTAGGGCATACGAGCTAGTGAATTATGATTAGTCCAGGGCGAACTCGAGTCTAAAGTGACTTCACATGTGCCCCAAAGCCGGGCCCCAGTGGGTTTGCCGTGGTCGTGGGACCACCCTTCCCACTCACTGTTCCTTCCCTCACTCAGAACCCCCCACAGTGGGGACCCAGCTGGATGTCTGTGATCTCTCTAGTCTGTGACAGTTTCTAGAATGTGGAGGAACAGGGAGGGGGTGCGGGAGGGCGGGAATGTGAAGTCTTCGTAGCCACAGAGCAGAGAGCAGAGAGGAAGTCTGTTAAACCTGTGCCACCCCCAGGTCTCCCGGCGGACACCCTACAAGGCCACAGGGACCGGTTCCACGAGCAGTTTCACAGGTATTGGCCGGGCAGGGTGGCGGCACGGCCATTGGGCTGGGGCTGCCCTCCCCTCTGACACCCCCCCTGTCCCCGCAGCCTCAGGAACTTCTTCCGCAGAGCCTCGGACATGCTCTACTTCAAACGGCTTATCCAGATACCCCGACTGCCCGAGGTGCCTGTCTGCCCGCTGGGCCGCAGCCCTGTTGCCCACTCTGGGCTCCGAGCCCTTTGAGGACCCCGGGTGCCTGTCCGGGCCCCATGTGGGCTCTGGGGATGGCAGAGGGGAGGCTCCTGGGGGCGGGGTGCTGAGCAGCTTCCACCCATGGCTCCCTGCAGGGACCTCCCAACTTCCTGCGGGCCTCGGCACTGGCCGAGCACATTAAGCCGGTGGTGGTGATCCCTGACGAGGCCCCCGAGGACGAGGAGCCCGAGAACCTCATAGAGATCAGCACAGGACCCCCCGCCCCAGAGCCGGTGGTGAGCGGCACCCCTTTCTGCATGGGGTTTGGGGGTGGCTGGCCTCCCTCCGTTCTCGGCCTCCCCTTGCCAGGAGGATGGGAGTCACTGTGCTTTGCTGTGACAGGTGGTGGCCGACCTCTTTGAGCAGACATTTGGACCCCCCAATGGCTCCGTGAAGGACGACAGGTAAGGTGTGGGAGTTGGAAACGGCCTTCACGGAGTGCGGTCAGGAAAGGCCATGGGTGGGGGACACAAACTTGAGACACCCAGGTCCTGGGGGGCCGCTGATGAGACTACCAGTTCCTGTGCTGGGTCTTCTGATGTCGCTGTTTGACTGAACTTGAACACCAGGATGGGGTGGGCCTCAGAAAATGCTGCCTGGCCTCTGTCCCCAGGGATCTGCAGATTGAGACCTTAAAGAGAGAGGTGGAGACGCTCCGTGCTGAGCTGGAGAAGATCAAGCTGGAGGTGAGGGGCTGCGGGTGGAGACGCGGGCAGAGGGTGGGCCCGGGGCTGTGCAGCCTCACCCACCCACCCGCACGCAGGCCCGTCTACGTCCACGTCCACGTCCACGTCCTTTCTGCCATCACAGGCCCAGCGGTACATCGCGCAGCTGAAGGGCCAGGTGAACACGCTGGAGGCCGAGCTGGAGGAGCAGCGGAAGCAGAAGCAGAAGGCGCTTGTGGACAGTGAGCAGCTCCGCTACGAGCTGGCCCAGCTGCGGGCCGCCCAGCAGGAGGGCGAGCGGAACCAGGGCCTGCGTGAGGAGGCTGAGAGTGCGTGGCCGTGGCTGTGGCTGGGCCCAGTGTGGGGGCCTGGTCCTGGTGGGTGAGTGGGGGGGCTCTGCCGTGCTTGGGGTCACAGCCTCCCCGCTCCCGCAGAGAAGGCCACTGCCACAGAGGCGCGCTACACCAAGCTGAAGGAGCAGCACAGCAAGCTCGTGGCCACACATGCCGAGCTGCTCAGGAAGGTAGGGCCCAGCCCTGTGAGGCCGCGCTGCGGGGAGGGGCCAGCCCCCGACAGTGGCAGAGCCTGAGCGTCCCTGCCTGTCTGCAGAACGCAGACACAGCCAAGCAGCTGACGGCAAAGCAGCAGAGCCAGGAGGAGGTGACGCGGGTAAAGGAGCAGCTGGCTTTCCAGATGGAGCAGGTGAAGCGGGAGTCTGAGATGAAGGTGCGTCCCTTGTGTGCACAGCCACAGCTCTGGTCCCCTGAGCCCCTGTCCCCATGACACGCTGTCCTTGTGACACGGTCTCCATCCTGTCCCAGCTGGAGGAGCAGAGTGACCAGCTGGAGAAGCTCAGGAGGGAGCTGGAGACCAAGGCCGGAGAGCTGGTGCGCGTGCAGGAGGCCCTGAGCCGCACGGAGCAGGTGTGGGCTGCTGGCCGGGGTGGCCTGGCGTCGGGCGGGACAAGTTAGGGTCCCCTTTCCCAAGCACCGAGCCACGCCTAGATGCTACTGAGTTGGTTCCAAGGGGCCCTCGGTGATCCTGGGGTGCTGCTCTGACCCAGCACCCAGGGGACACACAGGAAATGGGCAGCTCAGTCTCAGGAGTGGGGGTGATGAAGCTAGGACCCTAAGGAATGGTCTGTAAATTGGGGGGCGAGGGGCGGGCGGGCTCTGGACACCGTACTCATGCCCAGGTGTTCACAGAGCGGCTCAGAGCTGCGCTCACGGCTGAACTCCCTGAGTGCAGAGAGGGACGCGCTGAGCAGCACCGTGCGGCAGCGGGAGGCCGACCTGCAGGCCGCCCAGGGCCTGGTGCAGGAGAAGGAGGCGGCGCTGAGCCAGGAGCAGCAGCTCCGCTCCCGGGAGAGAGACGAGCTGCAGGGGCGGCTGGCGGACAAGGTAGTGGCCTCCCCAGCCCTGCGTGGCACCTGGCGCGATACAGCCCACCTGTTCAGAGCGCACGAGCCCGTGGATCTTAGTGTGTCCACAGGGCTGTGCGTCCCTCTTGTGTTTCCAGACCATTCACCACTCCAAAGAGAAACCCCCTGCCCAATAAGCAGTTAAACCGCATCTCCCTCCAGCACCCCAGCCCCTGGCCACCTCTCCTCCTGTCTCTGTGGCTGTGCCTATTGTGGACATTGCACAGAAATGGAACTGTAGGGCGTGGCTGGCTGCTTTTTCCCTCAGCACATGTTGTCAGGGCTCATCCGGGTCCCAGGATTCCATGCCTCCTCGTGGCCAGTGACAGTCCTCTGAGTGGACGTAATGCCCATCCCTTCACCAGGTGATGGACATTTGCATTGGTTCCACTTTGTTATCGATAATGCTGCTGTGAGCATTTCCATATACCGTGGACATACTTCCATTTCTCTTGGATATATAATTACGAGTGGGATCTCTGGGTCCTGTGGTAACTCTGTTTAACTTTTTGAGGAGCTGCCACAGTGCTTTCCAAAGCGGCTGCACCGTTTTCCATTCCCACTGAGAGTGTCGGCGGGTTCCAGCCTCCCTGTACCCTCCTCCACACTTGTTACTGTCTGTCTGCCGGTTTAGCCCTCCTGCTGGTTGCACTGGTGCCTCATTGTGGTTTCCATGTGCATTTCCCTGATGGCTAAAGATGTTGAGCGACTTTTCATGTGTGCCTTGCCATTTGTGTATATATGGCAAGAAATGTGTGTTCAGATCCTTTGCCTCCTTTTTATTTTAATTGGGTTGTTTCTTTTTCTACTCGTCTGTCTGCCTCACTCTTGAGGGGGCTCCAATCACTGGGGGTGGATGGAGCGGGGCCTCTCCTTTGACCCCCTCCCCAGGGAAGGTCTCGGCTGGGTCTTGACCAGCTGCCTGAGGGGCTGACCCAGGGCTGGTCTCTAAGCTGCCTCGCCCCTCCCACCAGGAGTCTCAGGAGCAGGGGCTGCAGCAGAGGCTCCTGGACGAGCAGTTTGCGGTGGTCCGGTGCACTGCTGCCGAGGCTGAGCGCATCCTGCAGGACGCTGTGGGCAAGCTGGACGACCCCCTGCACCTGCGCTGCACCAGCTCTCCAGGTGGGGCTGCCGGCGGGCAGGCGGGCAGGCAGGGATGCTCAGGTCCCTTCCTTTCCTGCCCTGCCTTGCAGGGTGGGACTTACCCCACCCTGAGAACGCCATCTCCACCCCTCCCCCCTCTGTTCCCCTCCCCCACCTCCTACTCTTCTTCCCCCCTCCCCCTCCTCTCCCGCCTCACCCTCTTCACCCCTCCTCTCTGTGCTTGCAGACTACCTGGTGAGCAGAGCCCAGGCGGCCCTGGACTCTGTGAGTGCCTTGGAGAAGGGCCACGCTCAGTACCTGACTTGCAGGTCAGGTGAGTGCAGGGGGCCAGCACTGAACAGGTAGAGGCCACCGGTGGTTGGGTGCTGGTTCCACTGGCCATGGCTGCCTCCTGCCTTCGGGGAGGTTTCCCACAACAGGTACCTCTTCAGGAAGCTGAGCAGGTGCTCACCCCCTACCCATGCCCACCTGGGAGCCCTGCCCTACAGGCTGGGATCACAGACCTGGGTTTGGTTCCCTCTCTGCTGCTTTCTAGCTTCGTGAACTTGGCCTAGTAACTTCTCCCCTCTTAGCCCTCCTGTCCTCAGCCATGAACTTGGGTGTGGGTGCCTGCCGGGCTTGCTGGGCAAAGGGAAGGGCACCTGCTCTAAGGTACCTGCTGGAAATCGCTCCTAGCGTCAGGGTCTCGTTGCTCTCCTGCCCACAGATGCTTCTGCCCTGGTGGCATCCCTGACCCAGTTCTCCTACCTGGCTGCGGACGCCATCATCAACGGCAGTGCCACCTCTCACCTGGCCCCCACTGACCCTGCTGACCGTAAGTGGGCCCCGGGCTTGTGTCACATGTGTCCCCATGGTGGACCAGGGAAAGGTGGGGGCCTGCAGACAGGCCCTGGCATCAAACCCTGGGTGGGACTTCATCCAGGGTTCTTGGGTTTCGGCTGCCCTCACAGCTCTCTCCCCGCAGGCCTGAACGATGCCTGTCGGGAGTGTGGGGCCCGGGCACTGGAGCTGGTGCGGAAGCTGCAGGACCCAGAGGCCCTGCAGAAGGCCCAGCCTGGCCTGACACGGCCCCCTCTGCAGGACCTGCTGCAGCTGGGCCAGGTGAGGTGGACAGCCGTGGCACTGAGTGGGCCGGGCTCTGTTGGGGGCCAGCTGTGGGCAGTGGGGGGGCAGAGCACCCACCCCCAGTTCCCAGAGCCCTGCTGCCCCAGCCTCTTTGCCAGGTTCCCAGTGGGGTTGTTGGGAGTTGAAGGTGCAGTGTCTGACCCCTGGATGCCCTTCTCCTCCAGGAGCTGAAGCCCAAGAGCCTGGATGTGCGTCAGGAGGAGCTTGGGGCCATGGTGGACAAGGAGATGGCAGCCACGTCTGCAGCCATCGAGGACGCTGTGCGGAGGATCGAGGTGAGGGACAGGCTGGGGTGCGGGGTCCCCTCCAGTGCCCTGGAGGCTGGGCAGGCTGAGTACAGGTGGCACCCACCTCAGCACCGGACTCTGCAAAGGACAGACGACCTGTGCAGATCAGGGCCGGAGGTGGCCCTGGGTCCCTGCCCTGAGCTGAGCCCTCCCTCCCGGCTCAGTGGGTGATCCCTGGGGCTGGGTCCAGCGCCACGTGTCCCCCTCACCCCCCCAGCCTGCTCACAGTTCTGTCATTGGTGCAGGATATGATGAACCAGGCCCGCCACGCCAGCTCTGGTGTGAAACTGGAGGTGAACGAGAGGTGAGTCACGTCTGTCCCAGGGCGAGGTGGGTTCCCCACGGTCTCCCAGATCCAGGGGGTCTGTCCACCTGACTGCTGAGCTCTCCAGAAAGGACGGAGAGCAAGCTGTGCCCGCTACCCTGCGCCCTATGGGCTCACACTGCCGAGCACCTGGTGTCAGGGCCCAAGGTCCATGCGGAGGCCAGAGGTCAGGCCCGCTCCCTGACTCCCCCTGTGGCTTCTAGGCCACACTGCAGACCCTTCTCTTTTCCCCCCACCTCCTTCCATCCACAGGATCCTCAATTCCTGTACAGACCTGATGAAGGTGAGTGGCCAGCTGGGGCCCCAGGGGGGGGCTCTGTAGCTGGGAGGGCCACCCCAAGAGTGACATACATGTGTCTTGGTCTTGGCAGGCCATCCGGCTCCTGGTGACAACGTCCACCAGCCTGCAGAAAGAGATCGTGGAGAGTGGCAGGGTGAGCTAGGCCTCCAGGTGGGGTCCTTCCCTGCCAGGCAGCCCGGCCACACCCTTGAGCCAGCAAGGAACAGTCCTGAAGGGGGCATGACTCCGGGCCCTCTCCCCCTAAACCGCATCACCCTGTGGCTTAAGCTGACCGCAGGCCCCCCCTGGAGCTTGAGACACCTGAAGTGCGCAGTGATGACAGGCCCCCAGTTCACCATGTCCCTGGGAGTCACAGCGGAACCCCCCCTCCGCCCCCCCAGGGACCAGGGATGCAGCCTTGTGGCTGGGGGGAGGGGAGAAGGGCCCCCTATGCATCCATGCCAGCTGTGATGTCATTGACTGGTCCGCTCTGTTCTTCCCTCTTGTCGCCACTAGGGGGCAGCCACGCAGCAGGAATTTTATGCTAAGAACTCACGGTGGACAGAGGGCCTCATCTCCGCCTCCAAAGCCGTGGGCTGGGGAGCCACACAGCTGGTGTATGTCGCCCCAGGTGGGGGGGCAGCAGGGAGTGTGGTGCTCAGGATCTGGGGAGGGAGTGGGGGGGTGACCCAGCTGGCTCTCCGTGGGGTTGGAGACCCAGGCCCTGCCCGGCTGTGCCCCCAGGGAGTCGGCTGACAAAGTGGTGCTTCACATGGGCAAGTATGAAGAGCTCATCGTCTGCTCCCACGAGATCGCGGCCAGCACAGCACAGCTGGTGGCGGCCTCCAAGGTGAGGCCCCGTGGTTGGCTTGGCCTGGCCTCGCCTCAACTCCGTGTGCTGGAGAGAGAGAGACAGAGAGTGTGTGTGTGACGGCAGGGTGGGGCGTGATCCCGGGGGCTCACCCGGACCTGTGCCCACCGTCCCCCAGGTGAAGGCCGACAGGCACAGCCGCCACCTGGGCCGCCTGCAGGAGTGTTCCCGCACCGTCAACGAGATGGCCGCTAACGTGGTGGCCTCCACCAAGTCGGGCCAGGAGCAGATCGAAGACAGAGGTGAGTGCTGGGGCCCCTGGAGGTGGGGGTCAGGGGTCGGGGGCGGCCCAGACACTTACCCCCCTCTGGCCACAGACACCATGGACTTCTCCGGCATGTCCCTCATCAAGCTGAAGAAGCAGGAGATGGAGACCCAGGTAGGTTCCCCCCCAGCCGCCCCCTTCCTAGGTGCCTGGCCCTCTCCTAGGGCTGTGCGCCGAGAGGGCGGAGGGCTCCCTGGGGAGAGGCCATGGCGCCTGCTGAGTGGTGTGCGGGGCTGCAGGTGCGAGTCCTGGAGCTGGAGAAGACCCTGGAGGCGGAGCGCGTGCGGCTGGGGGAGCTGCGGAAGCAGCACTACGTGTTGGCCGGGGTGGTGGGGACGCCCGCCCAGGAGGAGCCCGTCCAGCCCAGCGTGGTCTCCCAGAGCCGGACGTCCAAGAAGCCGCCTCTGGCCCAGAAGCCCAGCGTGGCCCCCAGGCAGGACCAGCAGGTGGGACCCCCAGGTGCCAGGCATCAGCACGAGGACAGGGAGGGGCTCTGGGGGCGCTGTCCCCGCCTCTGCTTCCAGGTCTGGGGGACACAGGGCCTTGGGGAGGTCAGCAAACACTGACGAGCAGGAGCATAAACGATGCCCCAGCAACACAGTGCTTGGCTCGCTCAAAGGGAAGATGCAGGGGGCTGAGGGGGGGGGGCTACAGGGGGCCTGGCCTGTGCCATGCACTCCTGGCCATGTCCACTGAGCCCTTCACCATTCACTCCTGCAGCTGGACAAAAAGGATGGTGTCTGCCCGCCTCAACTCCTGAACTCCTAGGCTCCGGAGGGGTCCAGCGGGTGGCTCGGGGGCAGGCCTGGGCCTCGTGTGGCTGTGCTGACTTGATGGGGAGGCTTCGAGGGACACAGTCCCCACACCAGGTGCCCAGGCCCCTGCCCCATGGCCTGGATCAGTGTGCCCGAGGCCCGTCCTTGCTAAGCCCACGGGATCTGGGCTGATGGGGACAGTTTTCCTGGACGTGAGTATCTGTGGCAGGAACTTCTGAGAGCACCAGGGGACCCAGCGGAAATACAAGGAGCCACAATTCCGGAAATACAAGGAACATTTGTAATACTCTGAGTTAGAGCTTTTCTTTGTGAGTTTGTATTCGGCACACTGGGAAGCGGGGCCGTGGGTGCTGTTTGGGCAGGTCTCCCCTGTGTTTTGGACTCAGGGTCTGAGGTGAGAGGAACAGGAACTGTGTGCTGGCTGTTGGGGACACGACCCCTGAGGGTGTGGTCTTCTGGGGCAGAGTCCATGGAGACGGAGCTGGCGTGGGCTCAGGCAAAGCCAGATGCTCTCGAGGGTGGGCTAGGGTCTGCCCCTTTCTCCTTGGGCCTCGCTCTAAGGCACCAGTGATGGGAGCACTGAGGACATGGTCCTTGTCTGGGGAGAGGCGGGCCGGGCGCTGCTGCAGAGTGGGGCAGACACTGCAGCCCAGAACCTGTCGCCTGCTGGGCACAGGTGCTGCCTCCGCTCCTGGAGTCTGTTTCCACTGAAATCTGTGGTGACCGCCCGCTTCCTGTTTTTCCTTCCCCTCCCTGTCTGACCGCCCCGGCCCTGTTGCCCCAGTTCTGGTCGCCCGCCGTCACCCACCCCTTCCCTGGGTAATTTCCAGCTCAGCCAGAAAGAGCCCAGAAACTGCCCGATCGAGGGCACCTTGTGCTGCAGAGGGCAGTGGAGGCCTGGCCTGCCCCAGGAGGAGGGTTTGGATCACCCTGCATTCCTGGAGACCCCCGGGGGCTTGGCTGGGTGAACACCTGCCTGTCTGCTACCAGCCATGTCTGGAGGGACCCAGCTCATGTGCTCTGACTGTAGTGTCTCTGTGTTGGAGTCAGACTGGCAATAAAACGCACTTTGACTGTTGTCACCATTTCCCAGCGTGGGGCTGCGCCTGGGCTGCTCATTTCTCTGGGGCCAGGACATTGGTTGGGACCCGCTCAGTTTCTGCAGGTGACAGTACAGTTGGAACCACAGCACACCTGGCTAGTGCTGCGTCTGCTTCTGCCCAGTGTCATCCAGGCTCGTTTCTCTGGGAGGTCTGTGACGAGGCAGGGCTTTTCCTTGTACCCCAAGGCTCCCAGCCCCCACGGTTCTTGCTTCCCTTCCCTGTAGCCCTGTCAGAAAGCCCCTGCTGGCGGAGGGAAAGGTGACCACTGACTAGGGGTTTTGTAGTTGAGAATTTCCAATGTCTGAGCTTGCCGTCGGTGACCCTGGCTCCTGGCTGGTCTGGACTTCACTGCTGTGACCACACACAGCCTTTATATTATAGAGAACCTAATGGCGTCCAGGTTTCTGAGAGCACAGCTGCTCACCTGGTGGCAGGCCTTGGCCAACTGCCCTTAGAAACTGCACCCCTCCCCCCAGGTAGCAGCTCGTGGGCGGAACCAAAGGATTGCGCAGGTCAGAGGAGAAACAGGTCAACTTGGGTGGCACCAGGTTGCCCACGGTGCCTCGATTTCCTAGAGGATGAAGTGGGCTGCCCCCCCCCCCAGGTGGTTGGGGGGGCAGCAAGGGTCAGGTGTGACAGTGCTTTGAAAATTCACATCTATAAACGGGAAGGGTGCTGAGAGGGAGCCCTGTCCTTGTTTGTAAGGGGTTAGCTTCAGCAAACAGACTTGGAAGTGTATGGTTCTCCCTGCCAAGTACACACACCCGTGAACTCTGGCGTGAAGGTAACTACACTTGGCCTCACATTAAGTCCTTAGTGAGCGGACCTTTAACTGGAGACCCTCTGGTAAGGGACAGTCCCTCCCTGGAGGTCTCATGAGCAGAGAGAGGGGCAGGGGGTCAGGCAAGGCTGGGTGATGAGCAGCCAGTGCCCTCGTTGGACTGCAGACCTGGCTGGAAGCTTCCACAAACTATCAAATGCTCTTAGAAAAAAAGCACATTGATGTCTCAGGAAAAGCGTCCCCCCTCTCACAGGAAACCTGCAGCAGTGTGTGGCACACGTCCTCACGGAAGTGATGTGCAGGCAATGGCATCGTTTCGGGACAGTGATGGCCGGGCTCGCTCAGGGCTACTCCGTGTTCCCAGCAGCTGAGTCAAGTCCCTTCTGGGGATCACAGCCCTGATGCAAGGCCCGGGGACGGTGGGCACTGTGGGAGCACGGCCCGGGGACGGCAAGTAGTGTGTGGCAGTGCACTGGGGATGGTCAGCAGTGTGGCAGCACAGCCCGGGGACGGTAGGCACTGGGAGCACAGCCCGGGGACAGTGGGCAGTGGCAGCACGGCCCGGGGACGGCTGGCACTGTGGGAGCACAGCCCGGGGACGGTGGGCAGTGTGGGAGCACGGCCCGGGGACGGCGGGCACTGTGGGAGCACGGCCCGGGGATGGTGGGCAGTGGCAGCACGGCCCGGGGACGGCGGGCACTGGGGGAGCACAGCCCAGGGATGGTGGGCAGTGTGGCGGGACAGCAGGCAGTTCGGTCCTGCCGCGGGGAGCACCGGAGGCGCACCTCTCCTGCGGGAAGCAGCATGTGACAGCCCGGAGGTAGGTCCCACTTGAAATACCTGTGGGTGAGTCTTCAGAACAAAACAGCCACTGAGTCTGTCTGAAACAAGCAGAGAATGTCCTCACGGGTCACCATCAGCTGCAGCACAGAGGTGACCCTATGGCCTCAGGCCGACAGGGAAGCTTCGACCCCCAAGACACGAGGAACGTGCTTCTTTCTGCCTTTACTGAGGTTTATGAGATGCCCTGATTTTTTAAAAAAAGAAAAAAAGGCTAAAAGGCTCTGCTTAGTGCTAGGATCCTGGGCACGGCAGACACCAGCCATCTTGCATGGCTTGATTTTTAACTCTAATAGACTCCCTATCAGCTTCACTGATATTCTGGAACCAAACACCACAAACACCCCCAGGTAAATAAATGACAGGACTGTTATTAATTCTCTATTTATTAAAAAGGGTCCTACAGCTTTACAACCACAGCTCAGACGTGGCCCTGGAGAGACGGTGAGGCCACCTGGGAGCCCCGTCACCACGTCAGCACTGAGCTCACACGTTCGGCCGCGCCCGTGTGGCTGGCAGAGGTATGGGGTGGGTGGCACCGCTCTCAAGATTCACAGGACATGGCAGGGCCACCTGATTGGCATGGCAGTAAATCGTCCTATACAGCCTTGTTTTCTTTAAAAACAGTTACAACACAGTAAATAAAGTTCAAGTCCAGGAGCAGAACTGTATGGAAAATGTGTACAAAGGTGGGTGGCCTCGCCCACTGCCTGCTGGGACAGACCCCTTTGAGGTCTGCCTGATTAGGTCACCTAGGCAACAGGCCAGGAGTTCCACAATTGAGTTGTGGGCTTTTTGTTAATAGGTGGGTAGTGACCCTCCCCCCCGCCCCCCCCCGCAGAATTGAGCACTCATGGCACCTGTAGAGAACCCAGAGGGCAGGAAGAGCCTTGTAGTGTGTTGGCACCGTCTCTCCAAACCCAGCTGAACGGCTGCTGGAGTCCCTGGCTGGCACCCGTGCCCCGAGGCCCAGGAAGCCGAGAATATTGGCTAAGAGAATCCTGCTTCCAGGCAGGCA
Organism: Rhinolophus sinicus; assembly: GCF_036562045.2. Taxonomy (NCBI): domain Eukaryota; kingdom Metazoa; phylum Chordata; class Mammalia; order Chiroptera; family Rhinolophidae; genus Rhinolophus; species Rhinolophus sinicus. The sequence goes on from NC_133765.1 coordinate 34,797,041, forward strand.
GTGGACTCTCCTTCCACCCTCAACGCAACAGAGCACGAACAAGCCCCTGAACGTGGGGCGCTGGGGCAGCAGCAAGAGCTGGTGACGGCCACCCCGTCTGGGGGCCCGCGGGGGCCTTGGCAGCCCCTCACTGGCACCAGGTGAAGCTAAGGCACACACGGCCCTACAGGTCACAGGGGGGCCGTGCACTGTGCATCACTTGCTAGAAAGGGAACTGCGTTCCCGTCATCTGCATTTCAATCTGCTCAAAACAGTATGTGCATTTTTATAAAGTTTCCCTGAATGGTCTTAGGTCAAAAAAAGTTTTCTTCCGCAATATAAAACAGGAAAATTACACATGTAATAATAAAAATATTGGGCTATTTCTTCGTAGAAACCCTCCGGGGCCAGCTGAGGCGGGAGGGAGAGGAGAAACGGGACGTCAGCTGCTGTGCAAAGTCCAGCTCGCAGCTGCCTCCTCAGGCCCCTGGACGTGGCAGTGGGCCAAGTGCAAACCCTGTGTGTGGCTCTGAGGGACCAGGTGTGGGGGAGGAGCAGGGGGCTGTGACGACCCACCTGCCCCCCAGACTCAGTAAGCACCTTCTGGGCTGGCCCACCCGGCCGACCCTTACGAGGGCTGTGCGCGGCAGGCGGCTGGAACACAACTGTCTTTTGAAAATAAAGAAATGATGAACCATGCTTATTAAATAAAGCTGCGACGGGAGGACCGTAATTCTAAATGGGAATGGGCGAGGCTTTCCCCGAAATCATGAGTTCACCAAAACGACAAGACAGCGATCACACGGAGAACGGAGAACGCACATCGGCCGGGGTGCCAGGCCGAGGCCTGGTGCACAGAACCAGGTCCCGACTCGACTCACCACCGGTCCCCAGCTCACATCAGATGCTGCCGAGCCTCGCGGCCTCCCTCCCGCATGCACCCGTGCCGTGCCGGTGGAGCAGTCGCCCGGCTCCGAGCAGGCCCACTCACTGCAGAATGAAGCCTGGCTGGTGAGGCAGCCGGGGCGGGGGTCTCTGGGGTAGAGCTGGCGGGTACGGCGACACAAACTGTGCAGAGAATCCTTGCTGGGGGGAGAGGCCCATGCGGGGCGGCAGGGGGGGACACGGTGGTCCCGGGAATGGAGAGGCCTGTCCTGGGCCCATGGCGGCGGCAAACGGCGTGGCTAAGCGTCCTGCAGGCACCGGGGGCGGGATGCGCCGAGGCATGACGGAGGGGGGCCCGCTGGCCTCCGGGGCGGCGTAGGGCAGGGGGGCGGCGGGCACCGGCTCGGGCACCCTGGGCGGCAGCGGGGCTGGAGCCTGCGGCAGCGTCTGCCCCTTCAGCACCATCTCCTGGAGCTTCTCGATCTTGACCCTTCGCCTGTGGGCCAGTGTCCGCTGGCTCTGATAGACGTCGATGAAGGAGTCCAGTGGGAGCGCTCCCTCGAGAAACTTCTCCGCCATGTTCTGAAAGCAGCGGGAGGAATCCGTCAGAGGGACAGGTCAGCCGTTAGGGAAGGAAGCTCCCTTTACCACCCAGCTTCGCTCCACGTCCATCCCTTCTCTGTCGGCCACAGGCTCCCACGGCAGAACCTGGCTGGCCTCAGCGGGAGCCCCCACCCGCAGTGACTGGGAAGACAGGTGCTCTGGTCCTGGGTGCCCCACCCTCCCAAATGGCAAGCTGATGGGCAGCAGGCCTGGGAGAGCCAGCCTTAGGATGAAGGGGCCCCTCAAGAAGACAGGGGCCCCTGGGTGGCCTGAAGAGGGAAACTGCGCCCAGGTCCGCCCCTCTCCTTACACGAGCTGGAGCCCAGCTTTCCCTCCCGCCCCTGGCTGCATCCTGGCACACGGGGCCAGCAGGGCGCCCCCAGGCCTGACCATTCACTAGGCTGCGTACTCAAACTGGGTCACCCGCGGCCAGCCCCGACCTGCTGCGACTGCCAACCCTGACTGATGTCCTCAGCACCTGGGGGGTCTCAGGCCTCGAGTGCTCGGCTGGCCGTGCCCCACGGTCGCTGCTGCACCAGCTGACCCAGAGCAGATGGCAACTCAGCCCCCGGCGCCCAGCCACAGTGCAGCGTGCACCCGACCGGAGGAGCAGGCCCCTGCTGCCAGACCTCGGCTCACGTGCAGAGGCACACCGGAGGTGCCCTTCCTGGTCCTGGGGGAGGGGGGCTGGGCCCTGGGGCCCTGGCTGGCCTTACCTCGGTGTCTTCCTCGATCTTGGCTCCTTCTGCCTGAAGAAGGGCGAGCAGGGTCTCCAAGGAGGCGCTGCTGGACTGTTGATCTGGAAGAAGCAGGAGAGCAATGAGGACACGGCCGCCAGCACGGGCCTCAGAAGCCAGCGCCCCAGCCCTTGAAGACGACAAGCTCCCCCACACTGCCCCCATTTCCCTTTCAAGGAAACAGAGCATTTTAACTAGAAAGGAGCAGGACTCACACCTACTGAGAGCTGACTTTCCAGGAAGGCGCAAGTGAAGGCCTTAAAAGCCAGGAGAGAAGCCACCGCCCACGCCGTGCCGGGCGGACTCGGGCTGCAGCTCGCCCAGAGCAGCCAGCGTCCCCAGCCGCCCCCTGGAGGGCCGCTTGCTACTGAACATGTGCCGGTCACCCTGACTCCCTCTGTATCAGGGGGCAGCTTACGGAGCACGCACAGCTGCACGGCAGGCCCTGTTTCCCTGAGTGCAAACCCCAGCTGCCCTGCAGCTCCCCCAGCCCCTGCACTGCCCTCCCTCAGCGCCGTCGCACGGCGCGTGCTCTGTGCTGGCTGCTGTCACGCACCACCGTGGCTCAGGTCGTCGGTGCGGCACGAATCGGCGGTTCACGTCTGTCACCGCTGTGTAGTCCACTGTGTAAACCCCACGACTTACCCGCCACCCCACAGTGGCCATTTAGGTTGTTTGCAAGTTTAGCTGTCACAAGTAAAGCTCCGCCACATGCCGCTGCACGTCTTTGGATGCGCACAAATGCCCCTTTCTGTCGGGGGCAGACCCAGGGAGGTGCCCCACACAGCTTTCCAAGGCGGCTTTGCTGGTTTACACACCACCGGCACTGGGCACTGCCACACTTCTCACTTGCAGTCCCCCTGCTGGGGTGTGTTCTCGTACATTGTCACTAACTTCTGGAGACAACAGGGGGTGACGGGATCAGATGGCCCCGTGAACTGCACTGGAGGGGATGACTTTTAACCTCTGAAGCTAAGTCTCCCTGAAAGCTACCCACAGCACCTAGGACTCCCCAGTATACAATTCCTCCTCTTCATAATGGCTGCAAATTAAAGTGTCACATTAAAATAAAATGTCCCAGTGATGCATATTTTCAGCCTTAACTCGGAGGGCGTAACTGCACAGGATGAAACATTTGTTGAAAATCACAATTGAGAAATTTGCCTTTTTTTCCTACACTGTTTGGAGAAGGTGGAATTTTATTTAAAAAGTGGTTGGGTCTCTTTTCTAAATTGATGACACAATTCTCTGCATGGACCATTTCTTTATGGCACTAATCATTGTCTTACTCTGTAATTTTTCCATAAGAATATTTCTTTCGAGAGACCCAACAGCTTGAAAATGTGTTCTTCCCTCAACTCTTTATTCCTGAAAGACGGCCCTGAAACAGTTACCTAATTTGGTCTTCTTTATCTGATAGGCTTCAAAGAGCACCTGGAGTTCCTGGTATTTTTGGGTCAGACGTGCTTTCAGAGCGTCCAGCTGGGGCTGGTACAGAAGGTTTCCTTCTGCCAGGCTCCGGTTGCTGGCGAGCGTCATTTCTTTGTTGAGCTGAACGTTCTGTGTCTGCAAGGAACACACAGGATGATGAGAGCCCAAGTCTGTGATTCCCAGGCAAGTCCTCAGCGGTGCCCCCGCCCCGGGAGCCGCCCGTCTGCTCCCAGCCGACTCTGGCCCCCGATTTCTCCTTCGGACACTGCTTCCCGTTCTTAAAGAGCAAAGCCACTTCCTCTGCACCCAGTTTGCAGGCGGGCTTTGTCCTGTGACTCGTTCGCTTCAATAGCTGCGCTGTGACTGGAATTCCTTACTGCGGCCACTGCGCTCCCAGGGGCACACACTATAAAGATTCAGGGTGACATTTTTTCAGAGCGAGTTTCTGAAGGGGAAGTTAAAGAATCACTGTATCAGAGGAGGACCAGTTGAGTTGGCATGATGTCAACTCAGGCTTAACAGTCAGGCTTCAAGATGAAACACAAAAGCCTGGGAGACCGCGGGATTCAATCCATTCACACTGAGCCCGTTCCTGTCTCCCACGCCCACCGCCTCCCAGCTCCTGGCCACCTGGCATCTGGCCATCCGTGGGGTTGACCCTAAGCTGGGGGGACGGGCTTATTTGCCCCACGGGGGTTTCATTCTGTCTTCCCAGGGGTGACAGGTCATTTGGGAGGTAGAGAAGCCCGTCCGCCTGGACCTCAGCGGAGGGGGGGAACGGAGGGTCTGAGAAAAAGGTAAGGGACACCTAGTAAGACTTGGCCAGAAGTACATTTGAATAAAAAGCAAACACACTGACGCATCTGCGCTCCAGGTCTCTTTTCACTCGCTGCCCACAGCAACCTCGCGTCTGGATTTGAAGTTCAGCAGCACACGACCCCCCCACTATTTGCCCACGTTTCTCTTAGTGTCTCTTCTCCAACCCCGTGCCAGTAATTTCGTGCTCCCCTTCATATTTCCTACCACCCCACCCAGTCAATTTTCACTGCTACTTCCGTCCTCTTGCTAGTCAGAGGATGGATTCCTGGCTGTGCCACACCCCTCCCAGCACACGCGTGCACGAGCACTCACACGCATGCAGGACTCAGTGAAGTAAGAGAACCGAGATGAGGCGCTGGGAGCAGCGCCTGCAGCAGGAGCCCCAACACCAGGCCGGGGGGGTGGAGCGTCTCCTCAGCAGACCTCAGTCTCCCCCACTGACACAGGTGAGCTGGGCCCAGGACCCTAAAGAGGACACTCGGCTTCAACCAGGACTTAGATCAATGAAGCCCCGAGCTGAACACCATGAAATAAGAGCAGTAAAATGTTCTTGTCTCCTGCTGCTACAAGTAAGGAGAATCGGGGGCTGGAGAGGCCTCGTAAACGGGGCTCCTGGCTCTGTAGGGTCTTGGGGGGCCCTCGGAAGGGCACTCTCCCCTCCAGCCCCCATAGCAGCTGGCCCGCCACGCACGCTGAGTCCCCAGGTCCTGTAGAAGAGTCTTTCGTTCAATTGCTAAACTGTTTCAAAGAACAGACAAACAAAAATGAATTCTATACAGCTGCTTTGGAAACACAGCTTGGCCATTTCTTTTAAAATGAAACATGCAACTGCCACATGACCCAGAAACTGTACTGCTGGGCACTTATCCCACAGAAATGAAACGACGTTCACACCAAAAGCCGCCCGCCAACGCTCCGGATGACCTCATGTGTAACAACGGCCCGAAACCCGGTGTCCTTCAGCAGGTGGAGGTGAGTAAAGCGTGCTGCCTCCATTCCGTGGAACATTCCTCATCCATAAAAAGGGACACACCGCTGCCACACGCGGCAACATGGGTGAAGCTCCAGGGAAAAGCCAATGCAAAAGGTCACGCACTCTCTGACCCTGTGTATACAATGTTCTGGAAGTGAGTTACAGAAATGGAGATGGGTTAGCGTGTGGTGGAGGGAGGTGGCCCAAGGGGGCAACAGGCAGGCTGCTCCTGGTGACGGGTGTCCCCTGTTCCCTGTCCTGAGCGTGGACTACAATTCTGCAGGACGTTACCCCTGGGGAACGGGGTGAAGGGTGCCCAGTTTCTCTACTCCTTCTCACATGCATGGGAATCAACAACTATCTTAAAATGTCTAGTTTCATTTTAAACAAACATTCCGCCGCTGAGCTGTCTTCCTCCCATCGCTCTCATGTGGACAAGCAGGGGTGGCGACCAAGGCCAGCTGGGCCAGGCCCCTGCGCCTGGGCCCACTGCTCGGACTCAATCAGTCTTTGTTCAACAATCATTGACTGAGCAACTGTTACCCGCCAGGTGCTCACGGAGGCCGAGAATTGAGCGGACAGGAGCACGCTATCCTCAGATGAACTCCGAGTCCGCAGAAACACGTCCTGACCTCAGGCCCAGGTGAGCCGGTGCCCACTCGCCCCATCCCCGGAGGTGCTGCTCACAAACCGAGCTGTTCCCTGCACCGGCCTCTGGCTCCTTCTCATTGTCGGGTCCCAGCTTAATGCCTCGTCCTCCAGGCCTCCCTGACTGTCCCAGCTAAGCTGACAGCCACTCTGTCATGGCCCCCATTTCTTTCCTGCCACTCATCGCAATCGGTGAGTATTCACTTTGTTTTCTGACACACTGTCTCCCCAGCTGGCGTACAAACAATGTATGACTCTCCTGTCATCTCTGGCAGGCCAGCACCCAGCACATGTCAGCCACTCAGGAAGGATCTGCTGAATGCAGGAGACCCTCCCTACCCCCAAAAAGGCCAGGTCTGGCAAATACGGTGGGTACAAAATGTGGAGGAAGGAAAAAGAGCTGTGTATGCCAAACAATTAATGCTCCAAATCCTTTCCCCAACACACGGGTTCCCTTAATAAAGTCCTTTGAGACTGAGTTGGGGGAAGCGGGTGTCTCACTTTGGATCGAAGGGTAAGTCCCAAAGCCAGGTTTCCCCAAAAGTCTTAAGCAAAGGCAGCAGCGTGAGCACAGGTCTCCCCAGGTGACCACTGGGAAGGCACCGGCACCAATGACAGGCGCAGGGCCAGCCTGCTAAGTGTCACTGTACAGCAGCATCATCTGGTAAATTCCCAGAGCCCAGACCAGCCCCACCTCAGCCAGACGCCAGGAGGGGTCCAGGTTCGGAGGCTTCCCCGCGCTGCCCAGGGCCCCATGCAGCTCAGAAGCACCGCCGCAGATTCACCGTAAAATACATCTACAAACGGATCTTGCTCTCACAGGGTCTAAGTCTGGTCAAAATCACTTCTCCTACAGGTTAGAAAGTCCTCGGAGAGGGTAACACAGGAAGCAAAGGCATTTAGCTCGTCCGCGCAGGATGCATCCGGCAGGGTCGACGTCGCCAGCCAGCAAGAGGCCACGGGAGACGCCAACCGATGATGGTGAGCTGCTCTAAGTGTTTATATCCTTTGGGTGTTCAGTTGTTTTTACATTCAAAACATCAGCAGATTCTGAGTGGCCACCCAGGGCACACCCAACAGCACTCTCCAGGTGGACAACAGTGGCGGTGGGGACAATGGCAGAGGGGACAACGGTGGCTGGGGCGGGACAATGGCCAGGGACAATGGCAGAGGGGACCGAGGACACACGGGCGGAGGGGGGCGGAGCTTCTTTTCTTAAGCATCTAATAAAGCGCTTCCAACACCCCACCTGCCCCGGGCACATCTCTGATGCTGCATTAGATGCCAACGAGACTTTCAATATCCTTCGCCTTCAGGCTGAGGAAAATAGGGAGGAAACAGCCAGGCTTGTTCTGTCATTTGCACTGCGAAGGTGAACTGGAGGGACAGGACTGGGGCCTCTCCATGGCGACAGGCACCCCGCACCTGGCCAGGCCCAAGGGGTAGCCACTCTGGGCGACACAGCCCGACTCTCCACCTCCTCTCGGACCAAGTCCAGCTCAACGCTTGCGACAAATCTGTCCAGTGAATCTGAGAGGCCACTGTATTTTAAGAGCCATGGGACAGAGCCAGCAGATACCTGAAATTGAAAATAGAGGCGCTAGGGAAATAAGCTGCCTTTGTTTTAAAAAAGAAAACAAGGTATTTTATATACACTTGTCCAGGCAGACATGTGGGGCTCCCTTGATCTCTCGGGGTGCTCACATCAATATATGACGTTCTCATAGGATGCACGTTCCTCCTCAAAGGCACCTGTCGCTCCTTATTTCCTTATTTGGGTTGGGGGAGTGTGGGAGAAAATAAGTGGGTAAAAAGGAAAACAGGTGTCAACTCCCCTCCGGGCAACACACGCAACGGTTACAAATGAAAGAAGGAGACCTGGGGACCGGACGGGACGCTGCCTGTACGCACCGGCCAGTGCTGGCTCGGAAGCGGGGGTTTTCCAAACCAGACCCTTCTACAACATGCACTTGTGATTCGCGCTGGCTGCTCTGGCGCCTTCACCGTAATTAGAACTGCTCCTTCCTAAACACTGGCCGGCAAATCCGCCCACGTTTCCAAGCTAAACTTTTCTATGGAAAAAAGGGCAGTCCCTTACTCCCCCTTCAGACTGTAATATAACCCTTATCACAGTAAAGTAAATGACATTATTGAATTGTGTTCATGAATTTCAACAAATAAATGGAAAATCTTGATAGTGCTGGAAATCCTTTAAACGCTCAAAATCCAGTAAGTACGCAGAATGCAGGACGCAGGCCTTAAGCTACAGACCAGGGCCACCCTGCCCCCCCCCACCACCTCCCCCGCGGCCCCACACAAAGCTACAGCGGCTCGCCACGTGATGGCTGGCGGCTGTCTTGAGGTGTAACTCACACACCCCACAACCCCCCATTTTACGTGTTCCACGCGACGGGCTGCAGTGTGCGCAGAGCACACCTCTGGTGTTACTCTATTTGGGGTGCAGCCCACTGTGCTGCTCACTCGTTCCAAAAGAGGGTTTTCTGAGGCATCCCACGTGCTGGCTCTGAGCGGAGCAGGCAGTGGAGACAGAAGAGGACGAGAAAGCTGTCTCCCGCCTCGCCTCACAGAAGACAAAGTAAACAGACGCAGCGCAAATTCCTTAGCGCTGTGGCACGGTGGCGTTTTAACACGTTGCCTACGGCAGGGTTTAAATCCCTCATACCCCTCTGTTCCAGCAGGTTTTTAAAAGAAACTACTTTAAAATGCACTCTTCTCTTTAAAGCGTAAATGCTTCTATGTCATTTATTATTTTTCTATAAATAATAGATTCTACAAATAAATTATTCTATAAATATTCTACAAATAATTCAATAAAATATGCAAAGTAAAAAGAGTCAACAGTAAAAACGAGAATTCTCGTTATCCGTCCTTAACGCATGGCTCAGAAAAAACGAAGATTCTCGTGATCCATACGCAACGTGTTAACTCTCCTGGGAGTAACGGGTGCTCGTAGCAGCAAGAATGGTCCACAGTCTCCTAATTTGGAAAAAGGGTCTTTGCAGATCTAATTAAGTTAAGGGACAGGAGATGAGGAGATCTTCCTCGATTATCTGAATGTCCCTCACCACAGTGACAAGTGTCCTCATAAGAGACACACAGAAGGCCCTGTGAAGATGGAGGCAGGGAATGGAGGGATGTGGCCACAAGCCCAGGAAGCTGGCAGCCAAGAGAAGCTGCGAGAGGCAGGAACAGTCTCCCCTGGGACCTCCAGAGGGAGCCTGGACCCGTGACTTTGGGCCCCCGCTCTCCAGAAGTGTAAGAGACACACTTCTCTTGTTTTACGCCACCAAGTCTGGTCGTTCGTTATGGCAGGAAGCTAACACAGGCTGGAACCTTCCACCTGTCTCCATCTGTGCCCCAGCGGCCAAGTGGCTGAACCACATCTACCACTTCAACGGGCCACTTGCCTTCTGGTTCTAGCTGGATTCAGCGATGGGACTGAGGGTGGGAAAATGAAATGAGGACAGGGTTCTCTGGGTCCTCCTCCTATGACGGTCCCTGTAGGTGGCCAGATCCCCCCCATCCAAAGCAGCCCTGGCCCGTCTCTCGGGCCAGAGGTGAGAAGCATACAGCTGCGGCCAGCCCTGCACCAGCCCCGGGGTCTGCACCCACGTGTCCTTGTAAAGAGCACCTTTACCATACGCTTCTCACGTCCGCCAAGCCGAGGGCCCTGTGCTGCCAGAAGCCTGACTGACGTCACTGGAATGACTTTCCCTCCCAGTGACATAAGATGACGTGTGATCTCCTCCCTAGCGCTTCCTGTGTCTTATTCATCCTCGACGCCCCGAGCCCAGACGTGCCCAGGCCAGCTCGGGCACATCACTGAACACGCGCTCAGCTGAGTCTGTAGGAACAGGGCTCGCTGGGGCCTCAGGCCCCTGCCAGTTGTTATCGGCTTGCTAATCTGTTCTGAAGATGAGCTTTTTAAAATGTTTATCGTAGATTTTTAAACAGTAACATCCAAGTTTAACGCTTCTTGTTACAAACAACCAGCTGTCTGGGAAACACACCCCCTGCCGTGACTCGGCTCCACACAACTGGTTCTAGGCAGGACAGGACGAGCTCAGCCTCTCCCCGTGGAAAGTGCATCAGCATAGGAGAGTGGGGCTACGGCTACGGCTACGATGGCCTTGAAGCCACTGTCATTCACACGTCTCTTTAAAAACCACCCACTCGGTCAGTACCTGGCTCACAGCTGTAACAGCGACAATATGCTCGGCACAGGGGGTCACCCGTCCGTCCGTCCATCCATCCACTCGCGGAACACTGTCGTTCATTCATTCATGAAATACTTAAGAAGCACCTCTACGTGCCAGGCTCCGCGGGGCCAATGCCCACAAGTCTGTCCTCGGGACCGTCCTGCAGACAGGCCCTGGGAGCTGCATGGCGCCCACCTCCAGGGGGCGCCATTCACGCTGTTCTGCAGGCGGGGCGCCCAAGCGCACACCGCATTTGCTCCTCGCATGAAAGACTCCGGAGAGAAAGGACAGACAAAGATAAATAAATAACCAAAACGTGAATTGGAAGATTTCGGTAAGAAGTTCCTGGAGGTGATGTGCAGCCTCCACCCTCGCCCGGGCCTCCCCATAAACCCCTTGTCCAGGATTTGCTAACACTTACTGAGCACTCACTGCACACTCGACCCCAAGCCACCTTCTCTCCCAGCACAGTTATCTCCATCTAATCCTCTCAGTGAGGGTGAGACAAACTTGTCCCCATTTTACTCAGGACAAAGGAAATACAATCTTCGGGAGGTTTAAGGGACTACCAGAGCCGCAAGTGCCCAGAAGGGACCCCAGAGCTACGATACGAAGTGCTGGGGTTTTCTGTCATCAAGTATGTTTTCTACATGACGGACGCCACAAGCTGTGCCGCAAAAGCTACTATAAGCTGCTGTCAACTACACAGGAACTAGTCTACTATCATTTTCCTCTCTTTTCAAGGTCCAACCATCATCTGAATTTCATTTCTATTTGTATCTTTTCATTGAGGATATTTTCAAACACAAAACAAAAGGAGAGCGAGAAGAACTAGTCCCTGTGTGCCCTTGCCCAAGGTCAACCATCAGTGGCACTTCCCAATCTTGCCTTGGCTACGTTCGCCGCTTTTTTTTTTTTGAAGTATTTTAAAGCAAATCTCAGGCACCATATCACTTCACCCTTCGGAAACTGTAATATGCCTCTTTAATGGGTAAAAACTACAATCCTAACTGCAATGGCATAATTACACTTCCTAAAATTAATAATTAATCCTTTAATCTCATCTTCTGCATGTGTATGTGTGGGCTTGTCTTCTTCTATAATGAGTCTTTGGCCTCAGCTACTTGAGAATCTGAAATAAAATAGTCTATGTAGGAAAAGAATGAAACAAACCTTAGCTTTTGCAGAGAAGTTCAGGTTGCATTAAGACTCTAGATACAGCAGGCTTATGGATTAGGGGATTAACAGGCTGGCAAGCACTTAAGCCACGTTAATCTCCTCTCCGTTCACTGCACTACACTTGACCTAACTCACCAATTACTTTTAGGATAAATTTCACTAAAGCACATGCCATTTGAGTATGGTCTTTAATATTAAAGGGTAGGGTTATTAGAAAGGCCAAATTCATCTTCCATTCAGCAAAAAGACTTCCTCACTGACGAACTCATGTCACCACAATCGTCCGACTGAATGCAGGCTTTCAGGAAGAGCCTGCTGTAACCCAAGCCTCCGATACCCCCGAGCTGTGCTGCAAATAAACCGAATGGGGCTTAATTCAATCCAAATGTCCCTTGAGTTTTAATGAAAAAAATTAACGGTTGCAGAGATGAACTGTTTAACATGTTAACAAAATTAAAGATCTGAATGTACAAAAATACATAGAAAGCACTGTGAACATTATGAAACTGCTCTAAAATACACGAGTCTTGTGGGCTGTGTGAAACCATCTCCAAGGCTACAGCCTACTCGCGAAGGGAAATTTACCAGCTGCTTATCAAACCTTCCACCAAAACAACCCACTCAGCAAACAGAACATGGGAGTAATAAGAATTGCTGTTTTTGATCGCAGACATCAAAATCCCTCTTGTGGAGATGCACTGGTTGCACTAAGAAAGTAGCAGGCAGTGGGGTGCAGCCTGAACCCCTCCACCATGTGGAGCTGGCTGCATCTTAAATTAGTATGTTATTCACTCTCAGGGCAGCTGGCCACAGAGATACGGAAGGCCAGGCTTGAAAGTAAATGGACTTGTCCCAGAGAAGAATTAAGTGGTCTCGGGGACACACGATTTGAATTGTCTAGTTCTGGCAGGCACAACATACCAGGGTGTCTTGTTCTTTTTCCCCTAGAAGACTTATTTCCTAATATTCAGAGAAAGCAACCCAAGCTCTCCCTCCTTCCTGGACTTATGTGGATAATGCTGTCAATGATAAAGAAATGTAATAGGTCTGTCGGTTCTGATATTAGAATGCCACATTACTTGATAGATGTTACTTGCCTTCTAAGACCTGGGGACTCTGGGTGGAGAGAGGAGGGGTGAGGAGGACAGGGGATGGGACACCTTCACTGATCGCAATGGGAACGGCCTTTGTCCCTCACCTCCTGAAAGCAAGGGGCTCCTCACACGGGGCCCCACCTGAGTTGGCCAGAGCCCCAGGCTCAGCAGGTGAGCAGGGGACGCCCCAGAAGCCCTCACTCCCTATCCTCAGAGCCAGCTGGCTCCTGGTGAAACCAGCAGTTTGGTTAAAGCAGTAAATCACTCAATACCCACAGCACATTAAAGATACACATCGGCCCACGTTTTCATTTAAGGCAAAGGTCTTTTCTTAGAGAAAAGGTCCACTAGTAGCTTGCGTTCCAAAAGTCCTTTTCGCCCAGACCACGTCTTTTTGTGTAAAGAGCTTAAAGACACTGGACACGCAGGATCCTGGAATTCTCCCGTTTCCCTCAGGCTAATTCACCGGCAAGCTTTTTTTCCAGGGAATCACCTCATGTTAACCCTTCCCAAAGCACCCATCTTACACTTTCACTCCTAGTTTATCAGTCGCCATAGTATTTAATGAAATTATTTCATTACTGTAACAAATAAAACCAGAACGAGCAGGTGTGAGGGCAAACACATTTGACTCTGGGTAGAGATGCGACTGCCCAGTGGGGGCAGAAACGCCTCACACCTAACCATGGTGTGGGGGTGGTTGGGAGGGGAATGAGACACATCAACCGTTATGTGCGATGCAGGAATGGCGGCACCAATTCCTGGTCCACTTGAGTTAAATGGAGGGAGGTCAATTAATAGCTTCTACTGTAATTTTAAAATCCGGATCCCTCCCTCCCCCCCCCAAAAAAAAACAGCCTAATAGAAGACAGACTTTCTAAACTCTGCTCTTCTTAGCAGTTTCTAGCCAGAACCAACCACCAAAGCACTCATTTGTTAATAAGAACTTAGGGTTCTTTCCTCTTCTGTATTGCCTTTTAACCACAATTTACAAGAAATGCCTGTATGAGAATGTGCCGCATAGTCTTTACACAGGTGCAAATAAGAAAACGCCTACCCAGATGGATCCTGGATTTATCTTTAAGACGAAACATCTCCTGGCAATTTTGCTTTTACAATGAAAAGATATCATAAAACGAACTTTCCAACACCTGACTCCAGAATTCAGTTTTACTAGATAAAATTTACTCTCACATGACTGAAATGATTCATCTTTTATTCAGTATGAGAAAATGCTATTTTAATATTGGGGTTTTTTTTTTTTTTTAAGTCTGTGGCTAAAGAAGGGGATTAATCAAAGGAGAATCAGCTACTCTAAATTATTCTACTTAAATTTCGTAACAAAAAAACAACACAATTTTATCTGATGTAGGGAATTATATGCTCTAACTAAAAGAACTGCCTAGATTCTTAAGTCTTACCCAGTTTCAAAAAACATTAAATATTGATATTTTAACAGATTTATGTTCAAAATGTTAACTGCAATGTAATTTATGATGGCAAAAAAAGCCCCCAAGTATCCAATAATAAGGGAATGGTCACATAAATTATGACAAATCCACACGATGAAATACCATGTGGCCATTAAAAATGTCCTCTAAGAATATTCTCATAAAAAAGTGCCCATACATAGTCTTATAATCTGGTAAGATGCCCAGAGCGTAACAGAAAACTGTATATACAATATGACCTGGCAGAGAAACACACAGAAAGGAAACGTATGAAATGTCTGTTAACAGTCTTTATCTCTGGGTGGTGGTATTACCTGTGATTATAGTTTTGCTTTACAGTTTTCTGTATTTAAATTTTTTTCTATAAGAAACATGTAAAAAATGTTAGTTTTAAAGGTTTGATCAGTTTGGATCAGAAATAAAAAATACTATATACTTCCCTGCTTTCTTAAAGTATGTGAAAAGTAAGACAGCCTTTGAGAGACACAGCTGTCATTATCACTGTGTGATAAACCCACACTCACGGGCTATGGACGCAGATGTATCCGTTTATCCCCAAATCAGCATTTGCCAAAATATGCCCAGGGAACCCAGTCCCAGGAAGTTTGGGAAACACTGCCAGCCGTGCCCCTCGGGAGCTTTCACATACACCCTAGCAGGAAGAACCAAACAGAGCAAAACAAACAAAACCCCTCTTAGTGATCCACAGGTTTCCAAAACTGATGTACCATGCAATCCTTTTAATGGAATCACTGTTCATCTCCACAGAACGAAGGCTCTAAGGCAGGGGTGTCAAAACTGCAGCCCGCGGGCCAACTGCGATCCGCAATCCATTTTTAATTGGCCCACAGCAAATTCCAAAAATATATTTAGTTTACTTAAATAAACTAGGTGAGGCAATACGTACTTCACCTCGAGGGAGTGGCCCGGCTGTTTGTGTATTTTACCACACATGGCCCTTGGTGAAAAATGTTGAAAAAAGTTTGGCCATCCCTGCTCTAAGGGAAACACGACCCTAAATCCAACGGCCCCAACCACTTTACCAACTGTCCCAGCTTCCATCTGCTGGGCACGTACTGCCACGCACCGTGTTCAACACTTGACAGATATTATCTCATTGAATCCTTGTAACAACCCGTAAGGATGGTATTATGATACTTCTGTTGTAAAGATGAGGAAACTGAGATTTAGGAAGGTTAAGTTGTGTCCAGTTTCCTAGCAACCCAATCCCCAAGTCCTATTTTAACCTCAACGCTTAACAGTTGACCTTATTTTTGGGTGTGTGCAGCTTTATAACTTTTGCCTCCTCTCTATCATTTATTTCTTGATGATACTATTGGTTCTACCAGTTTTCCCTACACCTTTTAAGAATCTGACAAACCACATGACCAAGTGTGTTGTTCTTTGACCTGTGTACAAAGCAACCCTGGACAGGCTGTGCAGTGAGCCCAGCATGACCTCCCCGCCATCGCCCGGCTGCCCAGCGTCCTTTCCTCAGGCGCTGTTTCGCCTTCTGACTGATCCGCCTGCTTTCTGGTCTTCTGCCCCCCACACCCATCCTCCTGCTGGCTGCCTGAATCATCTAAATAAATTCCAAGTGTGGCCGCAGCACTCCCTAGCTCAGAACCCTCCAACGGTTCCCTCTGACTAGAGGGGCCAAAACCAAGCTCCTGCTCTGGCAGGCGCCAGGCCACCTGGTCTCTGCCCGCCTCTCCGGCTTCGTCCCCACCGTGCCCTGCCCGGGCTGTGCACACTCTCCCTGCTGCCTACCCCCTCCGGAAGCCCTTCTCCCTCCTTACCTGGTTAACTCACCCTTTGAATCACAGCTCATGAGTCACCAGGAAACACTCCTTCCCTGTGATCTCCCTCAGCCCACAAAGGCTGGTTGGGTCTCCCTCCCGCGGGGGCGTGCCCGCCTCTGTACTGTTTCACATGTGCCATGTTGTGTATACCTACACAATCCGCCAAGATACAAACTATGCGGCTTAGCGGTTTCGCGTCCCCAAGGTGCTGCATGAAGGCTGAGTAAGTGAACAAGCTGTGTTCACAGTAATGAAAGCTGTTGCCTGCTGGCAAACAGTCCTTCGCCTGGGCTCTGTCCCGCTGCCATCCGAGCACTGGCCACAGACACGGCCATAGCCTCGCGGTGCCATCAGCTAACCTTGGCGGTAACAGAGATTTGATGTGAAGGAAACATGGACTCTACGACACGGCTTGTAACAACATAAACTGGTCAACTACCTGCTGTTCACATACACGCTCTGGCACAGTACTGAACAACAGTTCTCGTGATTCCATGAGAAACGCTTTAAAAGCTGTCCCTTGACAGACTTCCATGTGACCTAATGACGAGCAAGCGGCACCCACCTCTCGATCTTCACTCCTCCCTCTGCAGAAATTCTCCAAAGATCTGTTCTGTCTTTGTCCCACTGGGTAAGAGTCCTGAATGATGATGGCATCTGCCGTGCCCACACAGCCGAGGAGGGAAACCCACCCACCAGGGCTCCGAAGGCAGCACGTCTGAGTGTCGGCATCACAGCCGAGCACAGCGGCGACACACAGGCCGCCGCAGACAGGCCGCACCCGGACCTGCCACAACCCCCACAGCAACATTCTGCCACGAGGACAGCGATAAAGGCCACGGAAGTGGCAAGGCTGGCCTAGCTCAAGAGCACACCCATTCTGCGCGTGACGGCTGAGGTTCCAGTAGTTCGGTGGCTTCTAGGTTCCTCTTTTGACCAGCCTGATACAGCACGTGCACCAGGAACAGGAAGTCAACCTGTCAGTAGCCTAAGGGCATCGGACTCGTTTCTCCCTCTTCCTTGATGGCACCTCTTTCCTCCTCCCAACGGACTAGTTACTCCCACCGGCCGCTCGAACTTTTATACTCGCCTTGATTTCAACAAGCACTTGGAGGGAGTTGGCCCCAAATCTGTATCTCAGCAGCCTGCCGGCCTCAGCTCCAGACACGTGCGTGCAACCGCCCGCGTGGCCCTCACTCAGGCTCTGGGTCTCGAGGACCCCTCTCCGCCCCCCTCTCTTACTTACTCCCGCTTGAAGCCCAGTTATCTCCACAAACTGAGCAGCACTACCGGGGCACAGCCTGTGTGCCAGACATCGTGCCAGGTGCGAGGACACAGAGATGAACATGTCCCAGGCTAGGCAGGGACACAGGGAAGTAAATGACTTACAAAGTGGGTGTCAAGTGCCACAGAAGAGGCATACAAAGAGGCTAAGGGACCGTGTGTCAGTGACCGAGGAGTGGGGAGAGCCCTGGGAGGCCACGCTGACAGGTCCCTCCCGTGGGTAGGGGAGGGGCAGTTCCACAGGGGCACGAAGCGTGGAGGGAGTCCAGCCAGCTGGCCTACGTCCCCTCTCCCAGGCCCCTCGCTCAAATCCTACTTTCTCCTTCCCTGCACTTCTGTTTCCACCTTCAGCCTGGCCTTCCGGAATCTTCCCACGCCAATCCAGCCCTTACACCGCTGCCAAATTCATCTTCCTAAAGAGCCTCTCGGTTCATATTGTTCCTCTGCTCCAAAGTCACGGGAACTTACTGCCACGGAGCTCACACCCTGGCACTCTGCCCCCACCAGCCCCGTTTCCCGTCATTTCCCTGCTCATAAGCAAATCTGATCACAGTAGATGGTAACTCACCAGCCATAAAACCTGTCCTGGGCTTTCCTGCTCTGTGCCTGTGCTCAGGCCTTCCCTTCTTCCTGACCCCCCACTTCTGTCTGTGGAAATCCTACTTAGAGAAATGCCTCATCCTGGGAGGTGGGGGATTATGCTCAGGACGGAGCCAAAAGAGGGCTTTTCATTGGGCGCACTTCCTAAGCTGGGTGGCAGGTACACGGATGCTCCTTAGATTAGTCTAGACACCCTTCAGGCACTATTGTATCTGACGTCTTTTCTTAAATCTTACCCACCTATCAAGGCCCGTCTCTCGCAGCAGGAACCTAATCTAGCCCGACAGCGTCTCTTCATCTGACCTGCAGCTTCATATACAATTCACATGTGGCCTTTTGCTTATTCTCTCTTTTTAAAAAATTGTAGTAAAACACATAACATAAAATTGACCGTCTTAAGGGTACACGTCTGTGGCACTAAGTACGCTCACGTTGTCGCACCACCATCTACCCCTATAACTTCTTTCATCTTCTCAACAGAAACTGCCACCTCTTGCAGTGTAGATGTTTGTGTACTTGGTTTCTTCCCAAAATATAACATAGGGATTAGGCATGATTCATGGTGCTTTCTTTGACCATGCCTTGCACACAGTAAGTGCTGCGTAGCTGCAGAACTGAAACAGACTCTTGAAATGGCAGCAAAAATAGCATGCCTTTTACTTTTAGCAATAATAGTTAATAGCAATTGCTGAAAGTTCACTCTGTGTCAGGTACCATGTGAAGCACACTTGTCTCATGGAATTCACCCAACAACCCTCCGATGTGGGTTACTGTTATTATCCTCTTTATTTTCAATGCGAAAACTGCCACTGGAAAGACTGAATACTTGCCAAAGGTCTATCTGCTAGTATCAAAGGCCAGCTCTGTGCTCTGCCCCTCCCACAGCGCTTTTAATCAATACACAGAGGTAGAGAGCAATTAAATAAGGGATCAGACTTCATCTAAGCCAATCTGACAATTCTGGAAATTTCTCATTAAAGAACGGGAGCCAGCCTCTACTGAAAGCTTCCTCTATGCCTCGTCCCGTCTTTACCTGCTGTTCCATTGAGCCCCACAAGAACCCTAAAAGGCAGGCATGGTTACTATCCTCCTTTGACAGTGGAGGAACTGCAGCACTGAGAGTTTAAATAACTGACATAAGGTCACACAACTCTCTTGATGCCTCCTTTAAAAAAAGACAAAAATTGGATAAAATCGAATTCCAGAAAATATCCCGGGCACAGTTATTTTTCACTCAAGAGTTAAAGTAATAACAGATCCATGGGAGAGAAGATTTAAACATAGAAGTTGAAGCCTCTCTGTACAATGATGATCGCACGGCGGGAACAGGAACAAACTCCAGTAGCACACACTCCAGGAGTTTAAACCTTAGCTTCTAAAAACCAGTCCCGCCAGCGTTCCAGTCCCGGGTTTAACGAGGTCGGTACATTTCAATGAGCCAGTATGATTCATGCAGTAGCCTGGCGGCCTCACACACCTCCCACCAGAACACGCCTTAGGGAAACAGCTCCTTCCAGACCAGACTCTTTACTTTCCACAACACAATCCGTTTCTCAGACCCTCAGCGTTTTTGCCTGGGGGCATTTTCACTTGCAGCAGGAACAAGGACCCTAAATTTGAATCCTTAGTTAGCACTGATTAGTCAGCATTTCCTCAGAAAGCCAAACTGGGAGAAGTGACCCGAGAGAGGGCCGGTCGCTGCCTAATCCCCTAAGCGACAGTTCCTTTTAAGGGAGTGCCCTGCAAGTTCAAGGGGGTTAATGTGGACTGGACGGAGAGAGAATGGCACATTCCACTGCCAAGTAAAAATAACTTTAAATAAAAATAACAATGTGTGCATCTGAAACGTCAGCCCCTGGCAATACGAAAGAGCATAGATCATTAGGAATATACGACATTTAGGGAACTGCCAACTGGATGGGGGGGCGGGGCACGGACAACGCTGTTGCTCCGACAGGATTTTAATGTCTCGAGCGGCACTCAAGCTCACACACCACAACTGAAACAATCTAAGTGAAGCATAATGCAGGCTGTATTTAAACCTAACAGTGAATGCCTTCAAAACGCAGCCACGCTTTCCAGTCGCCACAAAATATCCCCTCAGGCTTGAAGAAGCCTTGCTCTGCAATTTAAAACACTTCCCTTTGCCAGTTTAAAAAAAAAAAAAAAAGCCTCTGGTTCAGGTTAAGAGATTCTATGCTGTAAAAGGCCTGTTCCATTTACCGTCTCATCCTAGACCTATTGAGACACATAATCATTTTGATCATAAAAAGGTAAAATGTTTCTTAAGCTAATGGCCAGTAACAATTCACTTAAAGTTCTTGAAATAAGACCCCGTTCACTTGGCAGGATGATCTCGTATTAATGACTATCAGTAATCTTTCTAAAAAGAGAGAGCACTACAAATGATTAGTATTTGCACTTATTCTATTGAGCACTGAGTACGTGCTGTGTTAAGGCACCACCATCGCACATAAGCGACACATCAACTCCATGAAATAAATATAATCACATTATCCTTCCCCAGCAGATGCTCAGAGAGGTGAAGTGACTTGCCTGGGATCACACAGCTGGGAGTGGCCAAGTTCAGCCCTGAGCGTACGATTCCAAAGCCTGAATGTTCCTTTAACACCGCATCCTAAATGTTCCATTTGGTCAAGAGCGGACAGTTCACAAAGTATTTTCTTCTGCTGTGTTTTATAACCACCCCAAGGTAAACCAACACACAACAATAACAGCTGAGTGAAACTATCATAGCCAAAATTTCAGTTGTCGCATTATACTCTTTCCTTCAGAAGCACACTGCGCGTGACCAGGGCAACAGGATTTGGGAGTGTGACCGTGGCTGGGTGAGCTGCCTGGCTAAGGTATTCTGCTCTTCACATTCAGTTTCCTTGTTTTACTTAAAAGCACTACACCCTAAAGAACAAACTACTGCTGAGTTATTAACCTGAACTATGTGGTCTAATCAAGTGGAGTCAGTCAGCCCTCAGTATTTGTATAGAGGACTCTGGTATGAAGGTCACCTTTACTAAAAAAAAAAAAAAAAAATCCTGCTAGATTAATTTGCCTTGCCTTTATATAATAACCTCCAGTTTCCTAGATAGAGGAAACAAATGAAGATACCCTCACAGCCTCCATCAGCAGAATTACTTGTCTCTTGCCACAATCTTCCCTCCACTAAAAGGCAATTTCTTTCTATTAATGTTCCACCAACACAACTACAGTACGCTGTTGTTACTGAAACAGGGTAGTCACATACAGTAAAATAACTTGCAGTGTTACACATTAGAAAAATATACCTATCATTTTATTGTTACACCAGAAAGATGCCTGCTGGCAATCAACAAAAGGTTTCCTGGCAACCAAAAAAGCAGAGAAACTAAGCAAAGATTTTCTTTCTTTGGAGACACGAAACTCTCATTCAGTCCAGAAAGATGGATTTTGTCACTTATTATTCTCTAAAATAGAAAGTGCCACATGGAGACCATAAATGGGGTAAATTGCATCTCGGAGCCGCGTTATATGTGCCAAGTTACAAGCCAGTGAATACAAGGGGTGTATTAATGGAAAGACTGATACCATCTTACTACAGTGGCCTCTCTGTAGCTCGGGACAATGACCTGTTGAGGGTTTTCCAGTGATTTTGAATGTGCAACCTCCAGACAAGCCCCATTTGAAGGGGGCTGGCTCAGTGCTGAAGAATCCCTCCTCCGAAAGAAAGCCAAAAGCCCCCACACAGGCTTCTGGGTGAGACGCGCAGCCACAGAGGCGTGGGAAGGCTCAGCCTTCAGAGACAAAGGAGCAGGAGTAGGAGATGGGCCGGAAGGGCTGGGATGAGCCTGGGTCCATCTGCCTGGGGAAGACCCAGACCCACAGGCTCGGACTTTCAGAGAAAGTTCAGAAGGTTGGCGGAGAGGAAGAAAAGGAAACACACCACAAAAGCACACGGATGAAGCTAGTTACCCCGAGAGCAAACCACGCCAAAAGGAAGGGAGGTAACCTGACAGGGGCAGGCACACGTCTTCCAGAAAGGGGGCAGGCCCTTTACTATCAAAGGGGGGGGGGTTGTTGGCTGTCAACCTCCAACCCCCAGTGTATCTTCTCCCAAAAAACAGCTCCAGGAACTCTCCTTGTCCCCCAGGGGTGTGGGACACAGAGGGGCAAAGCCACCGTACTAGAATTCCCACAGTCCCTTCTTCCACGGACGGGCTCCTCTTACGGAGAAAGGGATCCTGGCACCACCCGTAGGCACACCCACAAGACCAGCGAGAGGTGCCCCCTGGAATAACTGTTCAGGTCACTTCCCACCGAAGTCAGACCGGGGAGGCCCCTCTGACACTGGGGATCCCTCAGATACACAGATACTAGTCAAGTCTGCTTCGTGCCTCCCAGCCTCGGAGACCCCTGCCCGGAGCGAAAGCACATCTCAGAACCACCTCCCAGACTCAGCTACAGACACTCAGCCCCCCAAGCCTGTCTCGGAAGCCCCAAAATCCTCCTAAAACTCACATCCAGCTAGTCCACTCAGCCCCTCGAAACCTACTCTCAGACCCCAACAACTGCCTCAGTTCCCCTGTACCCCTCAACCTTCCCACTCAAGCCCCCCAATCTCTGCCCAGACCTAACCCTCGGCCCCCTCCGTTCGCTTTGTCACCTTAATCCTCGACTACAGTCCCCTCTCTACCCCAATCCCAGTCCCCCAATTCCGTCCTCGCCCCACCAGATTCAGCCACAGCTTCCTCCGTCCCCAAACGCCCAGCTCAGGCTCTGTAATCTCCGCTTCATTCTCAGCCTCGGGTCCTCGGCCCCCAAACCTCGTCTCAGGACACAATCACCCCCCCAAGCATCTTCCAAGGACGCTTTCCCCCCGCTCAGACCCAGTCTCGGTCCCCTCATCCCCGACCCCGTCTCCAGCCCTCCCATTTCCCGTCCCAGCCCCCTCAGCCCAACTTGCGGCACTTCCAGCCGGCCGCCGGCCCCCGGCCCCGCGCGCCCCCCTCGAGGCCCCGCCGCCGCCGCGAGCCCCGCTCGGCTCACCTCCTCCATCTTCTGCACCATCTCCGTCAGCTGCCCCTCGTCCTCCAGCAGCTCGTTGAGCTGCACCAGCGACAGCCCGGCGAACCGAGCTTCGCTCCCGGAGCCCGCCATCTCCCCGTCTCCGCCGCCGCCGCCGCTCTGGCCGCCAGGCTCCGCAGACCGGAAGCACCGCCTTCAAGGCCCGCCTCCCTGCGGGGGGGCACGTGACGCCAGCCCTGGTGCGTGACGTCATCGCCGCGCGGGCGGGCGCATGCGGCCTAGTGGGCTGGGCAGTTGGGGTACCCGGGCAGGGAGGTGTCTCAGGGCATACTGGGGGCTTCTAAGGGGAGGGACGTAGGGACAGACTTGTGACGCAGCCATTGGCGGTGATGATGTCACTGCGGCACAGGAAAGTGCGCCATGATGTCATAAGAGCCTTTTCCTCAAAAGAAATGCTGAGATCCAAAGAAAGGAGGCAGAGGGAAGGAAGTTACTGCCGCCCAAGTCCAGCCCGGCCCACAGGACCCCAAAGAAGGGGACTTTATGAGGAAACAACTTTAGGTGGCGGACCTGCCAAGTCATTCACTTAAATATTTATTGAGACCTACTGTGTGGACCGGGCATTGGGTGCAAAGTTCCGAATAAAACAGAACGGAGGCCTGTCTATACGGAGCTGACAGGCGGACGGGGGAAGCAAGCAACAACAAGTAAAATGGTGGCAAACTGAGAGAGGTCAGAGGAGGAAATGAAGGCTGAAATAAGAGGGTAATGGGGAAGGCTTTCTTTAAGAGAGCAGTAAAAGATGGACCTCTCAGAGGAGGTGACATCTGAGGAGGGAGGAGCCCGCCACCATTATTGTCTGAAGCCGGGGGCAGCAAGACTAGCATGTGCAAAGGCCCTGAGGCAGGACTAGCTTGGTTCCTTCAAAGCAGGGGCAGAAAGCCGGGTGGCTGGAGCATCATGAGCAAGTGGCCCCTTTGCACCAACTCAGGAAGGCGCCCAGACATCCAGGTAGGCCAAACTCTGCTCTTTCAGAAATGACACAATTTAGGGTGCAGTTGCTCAGTCTCCCCGGCTAGCTAGAAGCCTCTCGAGATTCAGGAGTCTGGGAACTCATTATCTAGCTTTGGAATCTGCCACAGTTCTAGTTGAAAGAAACCTGAGTCTGAGGTTAACCACTACAGTCCCCCCCGCCCCGCAATTTTACACATAAAGAAACTGAGGCCCTCGGAGGAGGAAGTTTCTGGGTTTTTTCCAAAATCAAGTCATTGGCAGGTCTCCTGGCTCCCAGTCTGGCATCCACCATGCTGGCCTCATACCACACTGAGCTTGTCGCATAACCCAGCGCTGAACAGTTGAGGCATTCAGTAAACGCTTATTGGCTGACTGATGAGCTCTGTGTACCAAGACGATGCTTCTGCTCCCCCATCTGTACAACATAAGGTCTGAGTTGTCCGCCCACACATTAGACTGGGCTCCACTGACCCATTCTCTCTCCTCCTGGCCCCTCGTGACTAAGGGCACACATTTGTCGAAAAAGGAGAAAAGTTAGAGGAAGCATTTCACGTTACCTGTAAACAAAAGGGTTTTTTGAGTTCACGAGGAACACCCGATAGTTTTCTTCATTTGAATTTGTTATATATTTGGTCAAAAAGGTGGTTTTGAGGAAGAAAGACCACAAGAAAAAGAGGAAGTAGAAAGTCAAATTTATGGTCAGGATCTAGCTCAGTTTTTTTCCTTTCTCTCCAGGAAAAAGAATGGAGAATAGTAGCTACATTTCCAGAAAATTCTCACCAAATGGAGAATAGCTGCTATGTTTCCAGGAAATTTCACCTATGAGGCTTAGGATGTCCAGAACGTCTTACAGTCCCCACAGAAGGGGAGAAGAAGGTTAGGAGCTGGAGAGCTCTAGATTACAGAGGGATGCAGTGCCTCCACCAAGAACACGCACCGTGGACAAGCCGGGTTCTGAATGGCACAACTGTATACGGTGAGCACTCAAATGCTCGGTGGAAACGAGGTTCACAACTCAGTTTTCCTTTTATGACTCTTCTCAAACCTGTTTTCTGCCACCAACCTATTCAAGCACACACCACTTCCTTTGTCAAACAGGGCAAACCACAGAAATATCTTGTTTTCTGCTGTTCTAAACACTCCTTGTTGCTCTTAAAAGTGAGTGTAAGAAGGAAAGACACATCAGAAAAATCCTTTCATTGGTGTCAAACCCATTGATTTTAATACGTGGGTGGACTTGTACATTTGTTTCTCTTTTTTCTGGTTGATCGGTAACTGTATTTGGGTTTCTCTGTGCACCTACGTCTGCCTGTAACTTTTGCAGGTTTACTGAGGTTTTGCTCTGGCTAATCAAGGGTAATATATTTATGTGCCAGGACTTCTCTCTCAATGGGAGCATTGTTACCCCAGAAATGAATATCCTGTTACACAACATCAGGAATTGTTTGGAAAGCACACTTCAAAAAAAAAGAAGAAGAAGAAAGAAATACATAACCTTCGCATAGCTGAACCTTAAAATCTTCTAGCCTTGAGATTAGAATTCTTTCTCTCTGATGCAAGTTCGTAGAATTACTCATAAATGTTTTCCAGTTTGAAGAGCTGGGAGAAAACGTGTTGACCTGGGAGCCATAACATATGCTGCGGAGCTATGTGTGGGCAGGGGAGGAATTACTTCCCAAGGTGACAGGTGGAACAGCTACGCCTCTCTCAGGACGCACAGCCTGACGTCACCACCTTTCTCATTGTCATCTACTGATATCTAAACACCCAGCATTACCTAAGCACCCGTCATCAAGAAGAAAAATACCATTTTAGAGGAAGTTTTTGGGTTTTTCCCAAAATCAAGTCATTTAAGTGATTGGCAGGGCTCTCAATCAGTCCCTGCTTTGGAGAGTGAGAGAAGGTGTAAAAATATAGAGCAGTATTTTAAAAATTATAATATTTAAGGTCGATATTATTTTGGTGTCTTATAAAGGTGGAAATGCAGGAAGCTTGATTATTTTGATTTGAGGTTTGGTTCTTTTGGTTTTTGGATTTTTTTTTCTCCCATTTGGGATTTAATAAACTATTTAAAGCATACGAGAGAGAGACAGAGAGACAGAGAGACAGAGAGAGAGAGAGAGAGAGAGAGAGAGAGAGAGAGAGAATATAACAAATCCTCATGTACTCACCAGTTTAAGGAATAAACATCACAGACATAAGTGAAGCCCCTTGTATCCTTTCTCCTCAATCTCATTTCCTTTCTCCCTCTCCAGAGATTAGCTACTATTCTATTTAATTATTTTACCATGTATATCCATAAACTTAAGAAAAATATTATATATACAGATATTTTTGTGCTACTTGCTTTTTTGGGTCAACATTAAGTTTCCAAAATATATCCTTGCTGATTCATTTAGTTTGAAACATTCTTTTTCTATAACTGTCAAGTGTTCCATTTTATACATATATGACCATTTGAAAAATCCTTTCTTTTGTTGTTGGAGGTCAGGGCATTACATCTCCAACTTTACAGGATGTTGCCAAACTGCTCCCCAAAGTAGTACCAGTGGTTTTTGTTTTTCTCGTTTTATTGTGATAAAATGTACGTAATGTAAAATTTACCATCTTAACCATTTTTAAGTGCACAGATCAGTGCCATTAATTCCATACACGTTGTTGTGCAGCCATCACCACCATCCATCTCCAAAATAGAAACTCTGTACTAACTAAGCAATAACTTCCATTTCCCCCTCCCCCAGCCCCTGGTAACTACCATTCTACTTTCTGTCTATAAATTTGACTATCCTAGGTACCTCACATAAGTGGAATCATGCAGTATTTCTACCTTTGTGACTGGCTTATGTCAAGGTTCATCCACGTCATCGTATATGTCCGAATTTCTTTCTTTTAAAGGGTAAATAATATTCCACTGTACGTACGGACCACATTTTGTTTATTCATCTGCCGGTGGACATTCGGATTGTTTCTTCATTTTGGCTATGGCGAGTAATGCTGCTGTGAACATGGGCGTACAAATATCTGTTTGAGTCCTAGCTTTCAGTTCTTCTGGGTGTATATCCAGAAGTGGAATTGCTGGATTATATGATAACTTTAACTTTTTGAGGAACCACCAAACTATTTTCTGTGCAGCTGCACCGTTTTACATTCCCACCAGCCACGCACAAGGGTTCCAATTCCTCCAGGTCCACATCAAACTTTTTGTTTTCTGTTTTATTTTGTGTGTGTGTGTGTGTGTTGTTTTTTTTTAATATAACAGCCATCCTGGTTCTTTGTTTCTTTATTTTTTTTTTAAATTAGTGTTCCTGGTGTCAAAAAAGTGAACTTTGAAAGATGTGCGTTATCATTTTTCACTCAGTACAGGTCAGGTGCAGGATGTCTGAAAAGTTCCAGAAACCAATTATTACCCATAAAGAGTAACTTTTCTTTATCCCTATAATCGAGGAAGTAGGATATAAAGAAAGTTTGGGATGAGTAGAGAAACAAATGTCTCTGCGTATAAAGGATGTGGCTAATTGTTCCTGTAACAAAGGTCTTTGTGGATTAAGAAAGCGAATTTGAAAACAATGAAAGAAATGGGAAACAGATGGCGTGAGAGATCTGAAAGTCCCCGGGGGTCACACCCTCCAGTGGCCTCTTCTGTGGGACCAGGGCTGGTCTGTGTGATCACTAATTAGAACATGGCGGAAGTGATGGCACATTATTTCCAAGAGTAGGCTTCTATTTTGCACGCTCCCTCTCTCACAGGACCAGCTCTGGGGGAAGCCAGCTGTCAGATCATGACAGTCAAGCAGTTTAGGAAGCAGTGTGATTCCAGAACTGAGCCCTGCCAACCCCCAACCCCAGTCGAGCCTCAGATGACTACAAGCCGGAGCCAGAACCTCTCAGCTGAGCTGCTGCTCGATGCCAGACACACCCAAACTATGCAGGATGATGTTTGCGGTTGGTAAGCTAAGTTTGGGTGTGTTTTGCACTCAACAACAGATACCTCATGCAATACCCGCAGAGGGGTCATTGGAGGGGAGAGTGAGTAAATGACCATTATTAGAATTTCAATGACCAACACGAGGGGAATGGTTAAGTAAACTGTGGTAATTTTGATCCGTGGTATATTTTTAACCAATTAAAATAAGCAAAGACTATGAACCAACATGGAAAAACCAATATGAGTTCATATTAAGGTACAAAGGCAAAATACAAGTGCGTGTGTGTGTGTGTGTGTGTGTGTGTGTTTATACTGAGAGTATAACCATCCACAAGTCATGTCTGTATATAAACAAAAAGTAGAGACACAAAGTTTTTAAGTTGTTGGTGGTCAGGACAGTAGATAAAATTCTTTTATTTCTGTTAAGGTTAAAACTAGGCTTGTGGATTTTCACTAAAATAAAAGGATGAAAACTGATGTAGATTCATTTTAGCAGCTGCTGATCACCTCAGAAAAAAAATTATTGAACATTAGTACTAAGACCAAAATGGTCATCAAAAAAACAAAACCAAAAAACAAAAACAAAAAAAACCCCTCCTTAAACCATAAGTTCATATACTGAACAAACCCACGAAAAGTAAAAATGTGTTGGAGCACATCCCATGAAACAGGAGTACAAGCTTTCACAGCCTGATTTCCTTTAAACTCCCTACTTTCATGTTGCTGAAATTTTACTCTTCTCACTAATTATTTAAAAGAAGAGAGTTTCTTAAATGTTCGCTTTGCTTTTTGTATCTCTCACCAAAAACAGTTCTGTTTTGCACCATTATTTCCAATAAAAACAAGAGGTGATAGAACCATTTTTTCCTCTTTAGCTCATCGACCAACCCCATTTCACAGGAAGTCTCATCTGTAAGATGACTTAACTTTTGCTTCCCTGAAGAGCAATTTCACAGGTCGTCCCTCGAGAGGACCCCAAATGTTTTCAAATCCCAGAACTTTGTTTTCGTCACCAAAATAGCCTTCGGAAAGTGACCCTTCAATATTTTGGCCTGTTTCGTACGGCCACGAACAGTCTGTTCTGTGCTTATATTTGTTGCAGGAAGCCCGACAACTTCAAGAATATTAAGTTCGTGCACCAAGAAATTAACTCAGCACTAAATTTCACTTCCAGGCCTGACAAAGTCTGCAAAAGCTAACATCTGAGCAGTGGTTATGACAGCCGAGTTGACTTACCCGTAGGTAAAACTAGACTAACGTGATTTCCAGGCACTGTGCTTGCAAGCTCTCTAGGGAGAAACTGAGACTTTCTCAAGGTGGTATTTTAAAAAGAACCTTAATAGGGCTTCGGCTTTTCTTTTCTTTCTTTTTTTTGTTTTGTTATAGAAGTAATTTGCATCTTTCATTTCTCAACTGGGTGACACTATTCTCTATACCTTTTGGCAAAGCTGACGTATTTCAGCTTTGCCAAACCTACAGATTATCATTGAAATACTTAAAAATATTTGTTTGTCCAAATAGTAAAGACGTATGCAAGCTGAAATGTTAAAGCCGAATGCAGTTTATCTGATATCCCAGAGGTAACCACAATGAACGGTTGTTTCTCTTTCTAGAAGTCTTCTAAGTCTAGATAAACATGCACATATGTTACTTTTCATTTAGCAGACCCAGGGTCTTACTGCTCGGTAATTGGCGGTTCAGTACTTTTAGCTCCACTGAATTCCTTTTCACTGCTACGTGGTGCTCTAGGGTGTCTGCCTGGGGAATTTGGTTTCCTGTTGTCCGTACTGTATGATGCAACGAACACTCTTGAGCACACCTCTCTGCGTACCTCTGTGAACATATATGTAGGATAATTTCCTCAAAATGGAATCGAACCACTTCTTCATTTTTTAAACAGATTTTGGGTTTTTCAGATGTTTTAGATTTACCATAAAATAGAGAAGAGATTTCAGAAAGTTCCCAAATAACCTCCCCCTCCCCCCTCGCCACGCCACAGTTCCCGTTATTCACATTTTAGATTAGTATGGTCCACTTGCCCCAATTAATGAACCAATATCAATACATTATTATTCATTAAAGTCTAAGCTTTATTCAGATTTCCTTAGCATTCCCCCCCAGTGCCCCCTTTCTGTCCCAGGGTCCTGTCCAGGACACCACATTACCGTCTGTCGTCATGTCTCCTTCGGCTCCTCTTGGCTGGGGCGACCCTCAGATGTTCTTGTGTTTGGTGAGCTGGCCAGAGCTGAGACACACTGGTCCGGGACTTTCCGTCGGTGGGAATTTGTCTGGTGTTCTTCTCGCGACCAGACTGGGGTTGTGGGTTCGGGAAGAAGGCCACGGAGGCAAAATGCCATGGTCATCACTTCCTATCAAGAGGATATGGTACCAAACTTGATTCATCACTGCAGATGTTGGTCTGGAACACCTGTGGAGATATGTCTGCCAGGCATCTCACCAGACAGTCACTCTTTTCTCCTTTCCAGACCCTCGTCTTTGGAAGGTCACTAGGCACAGCCCACACCTAGGGAGTGCTCTCCTCAGTTTTTAATTTTTAAAAGTCATAAAATAGTATTAAATCCAATTCAAACAGCAAAGAAAGAGGTAAAACAAAAACCATTGTTAGTAGCTTCTTGTGTTGCCTTCCCAGAATTTTTTTCAATGCGTATTCAAGCAACTGTGTTCATATCCACCCTCCCACCCACTCAAAGCAAGAGGGATCATATTCGACTTACACAGAATGTGTCATTTTGAAATCATGTCGCTAAAGAAGATAAATCAACGTGACTCCTTCAACACGTTATTTCACCCTCAGACCGTTCCAAAAGCCCTGGACACTCCCTCAGTAGACATTGCCTAAGTTAACATTTCCTTGATTCGGACTGAAAATAGTTTGAATTGGGTGTTTTTCTTTTAATTCCATGCAGTTTTTTGTGTGTGTTTTTTTTTTAAAGTAACGATTCTTCTTAGCAGAAGGTGTTAATTCAGGCTCTAAATCTGGAAACTTCTAACCACTGAAATTTTGCCTGTCTCATGTGAGGCAGAAAACGTGTGGAGATGGGAGTGCAGCTTGCTCACACCTCGCCGTCCTTGAGCCGACTGCACGTGCTGATGGCACGACTCCATCTCACATGATGGCGGCTCACCCCCCACCTCCCCACCCTCAGGCTCCCAGCTTGTGTTTCCAGACACCCACCTAGTTCACTCTCTTCTTTCAGGAGGGGCTGCCTTATCTGATCGACCCCCAAGTCTGCTCCCTCCTCCCAAGGCTCTCCCCTTTTATTTATACTATTTTTGTCATGTTGAATCGCACTATTTAATTACAATAAGAATATATAAATAATTGCACCAGGAACGCATGAATCCATCTGTATTAGTTTCCTACGGCTACTTTAACAAACCATCACCAGCTCAAACAAGCCGATTTATTCTCTTACCGTTCTGGACGTCCGGAATCGGGGTCCTCATGTGAGTCCTGGTAGCACTGGTTCCTTTTGGAGGCTGCGAGGGCCAGAATCTGCTTCCTTGCCTTTCTGGCAGCTTCTAGACGCCATGGCAGTCCTTAGCTGGGGGCTCCCTCCCATTTTCAAAGCACTTCACTGGGAGCCCTGCTTCCATCACCACATATTCTCTCTAACTACAACCTTCCTGCCCCCCCTTATAAGGACCCTTGTGAGTCCACTGGGCCCACCTGGCTAACCCAGGTGACTCCCATCTCGGGACCCTTAACCGGGTCACACCTGCCAAGCCCCTTCTGCCACGTGAGGCAACACCAAATGGTGCTGGGGATTTGAGTGTGGATTTTCTTGGGGTTCTTATTCGGCCTGCTACACCACCCCCCTTTAAAACGAAATAAATCACAACCTAAGATCCCCTTTGACCATCGAACTCCATCCATCCTTTCTCCCAGAAGTGACCACTTGTAGCTCCACTTGGGGTGTATTTTTCCAGGTCATTTTTATTTGTTAACTTACGTACATATGAATACATAGCATATTCAGGTTTTTGGGATTTTTTTTTTTTTTTTGGTGGATTATTTTTGTAGAAAGAAAAATCCCAAACCCAAATGGCAGCATATTATGCAACATCCTTCTTTCTGTGCGTTGAGATCCATCTCTATTAATAGAGAACTAGCTCAGCCACCACTTTTAAAAAATACCTCTGTATCGTAGGAAAATATACATCCCATAAAATTTACCATTTTAACCACTTTTAAATCTGCATTAAGTACATTCCCATGATTGTGCAGCCATCACCACCATCTGTCTGCACAACATTTCATCACCCCACACTGAAACTTGGTCCCCATTACACAACTCCCCCGTTTCCCCAACCCCCCAGCCCCTGGCAGCCTCTATTCTACTTTCTGTCTCTCTGAATTTGCCTGTTCTGTGTAGTTCCCATCAGTGGAATCACACAATGTGTGTGCTTTTGTGACTGGCTTCTCTCACTTCACGTAATGTTTTCATGGTTCATCCACATGGTAATGTGTTATCAGGCCGGGCAGACTTCAGGGATATGGCGGGTTCGGTTCCACCTCAACAAAGCCAATGGTAATCTTTTGGCCGGTGGAGGGCCTTGCCTTCAATGTGTAGAAACGCAGCATCTGTGGAGCACAGTAAAGCAAGGGGGCCCATGCTTCACCTGGCAGCCGACCGCTCCATTCGCTCTCCGCCAACCTGGAGCTATTCACGTTCTCTCTTGTAAGCCACCTGAAACCTTTCCCACCTGGGTTTATCTGTCCTTGCCAATTAACTGCAAACTCCTAGGATCAGGAAAACCAGACAACTCTCCCCTGCGGAGTCTGTTGGCACATTTTGTACCCAACAGGAACTTGATTCCAGGAGGCAGGCGATGACGTGTGGTTTCAGTGAAAAGAAACTGCCTGGTCTGGATCACCAGAGAACCTGGGTCCTGCCAATCAAGTCAGGGAGCAAATTACTTTGCTTCTTGGACCTCTATTTTCCTATCTGGAAAATGGGGCTAATTCCTGTCTCAGCTCCTTCACTATAGACATAAGGCATTACATTTCTAGAAAAACACGCATGGCGTGGATCGTGCCACCTTGACAAACCAGCCCCTGGCAGCCTGGTCTGGGTGGTGTATGGTCCCCTGACACTGCCTGTGGGGCACCAGGAGAGAATGACAACAGGAACCTTTTCTAACCCTGTTTCCTCCTTCCCTCTCAGACGGAAGGGTCCTTGGGTGCTTTTTCTGCGTTTGAAATGTTTCCTTTTGTTCCAGGAGAGAAAGACTGCTAAGCAGGTTTAGCCATTCCTCTTCCCTGAGGGGAAAGTTCTGGAGACTGGGGTTGCAGGCTGGGCTTGTCGCAGCCCAGTAGCTGGGCAGCAGCCTGTCTATTTTAAACCTCGCTGATAACTAGGGAGACAGGGCATGACAACAAAGGCTGAACAGTGGGTGAAGGACATCTGGCACAAGAGTGGGCAGCAGCTGACGGACTTGCAGCTACAAGCATTGGCTCCCACTGTGCACAAAGCCTGGGAGAGAAGGCGGGGGCTTCCCACCCTCTGCTGTGGCCCACATTTGAGGGGGAGGGAAGGGACAGGTCACACTTATCACAGAATCTTTCATTTACTTACTCATTCAGCAAATATTTGGCCTCTTCAAATCTGTAGGTTGACATCTCTTCATCAGTTCTGGATAATTCCCAGCCAATTATCTCATAACATGGTTCTTCCGCCCCATTCTCTCCGGCTCTCTGTCTGAAACTCCAAATGTATAATAAAACTTCTCATGCAATCTTCACGTTTTCATTTTCTCTCCTAGGTATTGTCTTTTTGTTTTGTTTTGTTTTGTTTTTTGTCTTGTCTCTCTGTGTTGCATTCTGGATAATTTCTTCTGATATCTCACTAATTGTTCTGCTGTGTTCAATCTTCTGCCAAATGCACAAGTGAGGGTTTTTTTGTTGTTGTTCTTTTTAATTCTAGAAGTTCCTTTTTGTTCTTTGTCAAATCTGCTATGTTGCTTTTTATAGCTTTCTATTCCTCGTAAGCATTTTCAAGCTTGATGATGATTTTTTAAAACAGGAAAATCGTAGCTGTTTTCGACTCCTGCATTGGATAATTCCAGTGTCTCAGCTCGATGTTTCTGCTGGTTCTTGCTCATGGTGCCGTTTCCTTGTGGGCCAGGTTTTCTTCAAATGCATGTTGGTCATTGTCCTTGGAAAATTATTTGGGAGGATTCTGTGAGGCCTAGCATGAATGACCATCCTTTGAAGATTTGTGTTTGCTTCTGCCAGGCTTTTCAGGCTCCACCAGCCGGGGCCACCTCAGAGCTAGTGCCCAGTGTCAGTTCCCTGCACCCAGTCAAAGTGTGGCCACGGGTGGGTGGGCCTGTGACCACAGCTTCTCAGGAATCGTCTCTTCCTGTTCCTTTTCTTCTCCAGCTTGCTCAGCGCCAACACAGACTTCTCTGCCATCCCCTGGGGTTGGGGTTGGTGAGTCCCTCAGTGGCATCCTGGTAAATGTTTGGCAATTGGCTGCCAGGGAGAAAAGGCCCTGATTCGAAGCACCACTTCCTGTCATGTAGACACTCCCACCACGGTGGATTTCAATCTGCCAGTGTGAAGTCACGAGCGTGCAGTTTGGAGGCACGATGACCCCTCGCGAGCCTCCGTGGGCTCCAGCACATCACGTTTGGTTCTGGTTTGTCTTGGCTGCTGTCTTTATACGGCTGCTACACTCACTGCAAGCTGAGAATGTGGGGTGGCAAATGCCCTCGGGGACAAAACAGGCTTTGGTGAACCCTTCTGGGGTTCAGGGTTTCTTCCAGGATTTGTCCTGGATTCCCCAAGGGAAGTGTCATTTGAGCAGAGAGAGAAGAAGCCAGCCAGGACAGGACTGAGGGGAAGGGAGTGCAGAGGGGAGAGCCTTGCACAGGCCCGGAGGTGGGGACAAAGTTGGCATGTTTGGGAGAAAGACAGAGGCCGGCGTGGCTGGAGAGTGGTGAGTGAGGGGGAGGGCAGAGAGGAGGTGGGGTGGTCAGCTTTATTCCAAGGACAGGAGAAGTCGTCACAGGGTCTGAGCCAGAGGAGTGAGAGGACCTGACTTATAGTTTTAATGATCTCCATGGCTCGCCACTCCCCGGATGGGGGCTGTACACAGAGGCTTCCTCCCAGAGAGGACAGTATGGAAAGTGGGGGAAAGAGTGCCTTCACAGGGGACAAACACTGCAGCGATCAAGGTCATCAGCAATGGTGGTGAATCATGTTGACAGTATGTACCTTTGACATGATGTGATGACCATGGCATTTTGTCTCCGGCCTTCCTCCTCAAATCCCACAACCCCAGTCAGGTCACGACAAGAACACCAGACAAATTCCCACCGACGGCAACCTGGAAAGTCCCGGACCAGTGTGTCTCAGCTCCGCCCAGCTCACCGAACACAAGAACATCTGAGGGTCACCCCAGCCAAGAGGAGCCGAAGGAGACGTGATGACAGACGGTAACGTGGTGTCCTGGACGGGACCCTGGGACAGAAAGGGGGCACTGGGGGGGAATGCTAAGGAAATCTGAATAAAGCTTAGACTTTAATGAATAATAATGTATTGATATTGGTTCATTAATTGGGGCAAGTGGACCATACTAATCTAAAATGTGAATAACGGGAACTGTGGCGGGGGTGGGGCTGTACCATCTTTGTCGTTACTCTGGAAATCTAACACTGTTCTGAAAAAGACAGTCGTTAAACAAGAAAGATCTCGTGGGATGCTGTGTGGAGAATGGATTAGAAGGGTGGGGCAAGATGGGAGCTGGGAGAAGATTTTTGACGCAGCGGTGAGATGTGGGTCTCGGTGGGGCAAAGACGAAGAAATAGAAGCTGGCTCAGCACGTCGAGCTGAGAGTCCCACCGGTCTCGCCAAGAGATAAATTGTAGGGGCTACAGAAAGGGAAGAGCCAGGTATGCGCTCAGATACAGGGACTTGAGCAACCGGCAGACGGTGTCATTAACTCAGACGGACTTGACTGTGAGAAAAACAGGTTT
Organism: Rhinolophus sinicus; assembly: GCF_036562045.2. NCBI lineage: Eukaryota > Metazoa > Chordata > Mammalia > Chiroptera > Rhinolophidae > Rhinolophus > Rhinolophus sinicus. The sequence goes on from NC_133765.1 coordinate 34,832,708, forward strand.
GGGAGGAAAATCTCCAGAGGCTGCACTTCCGCCACAATGAGTCTGAGGTGACTTTGGGACATCAGAAGGGAGATATCAGGTAGGCGGGGAGATGCATGAATTTGTCTGTGTTAGGGTTACCCTGTTTCCCCGAAAATAAGACCTAGCCGGACCATCAGCTCTAATGCGTCTTTTGGAGCAAAAATTAACATAGACCCAGTATAACATTTATATTATATTATATTATATTACATTATACCCAGTCTTATATTAATTTTTGCTCCAAAAGACACATTAGAGTTAATGGTCTAGCTAGGTCTTATTTTTGGGGAAACGGTACAGCACCTACTATGAGCAAGTGGTACACCTACTATATGGGGACCCCGGTCCTGCCTTTAAGAAGCTTCCAGTGTGTTTGAAGAGCAAGCAACACATATGCCAGAGAAGCAGTGACAGGTCAAGTCAATCAGGATGGAGGAGACCGGCGGGGGTAGTGAGAAATCAGGGACGTCTGCCTGGAGGCGGTGGGGCACAAAGGATGTCCCCCAATCAGCTACCTTCCTGTTCTGGGAAAGCCTGTCCTTGACCAGGGCCACCGGCACATCAATCAGTTCCCGCTTCCAGCCAGGCTCCCATTTGGAAAAAGCCTTCCTTTTCTCGAGGCCATTGTCCTGAAAAACCAGATAATTGAGGGTCAGAGGTCAGGGAACGCACATCTGGCCGCTGACCGCTGACCAGGCCTTATATAACTGCCCTGAGTCAGTTCCTGGGTCATGGAATCTCTAAGTGCCCTGGGCGTGTCCTGTCTGGGTCTGGGGCCAGAGAGGTGAGGGCCTCTGGTGCTTATCTATTGCTGCCCCAAAGCCCTGTGGGACTGGCAGCTTTGCCACAGGTGGAGCATAGAATTCCTTGAAATGTTTCCCAGAGCACTCTGCGCTCCCTGGGCCCCTTCAGTTACAGGAAGCAGCAGGACCTGAACAAGGGGTTGAGGGAAGGCCTGATGAGACTGCTGCACCCCTCTCGCAGGTTGCATCTCTTCATCCACAGAGTCCTCGGGTGGGGGGTGGACTGTGCCTGCGGCCTCCCTCGGCCCTGTCCCGTCCTGTACGTTCCCACACAGAGCCAGAAGGATGGGTCATGTCACACCCTGATCAAAACCCTCCAACGCTCTCCAGCCTTCATGGAGTAAGTCAAACACCTTCCTGGAAGCTACAGGCCGGTCCCTGTTCTCTCCCTCCCTCCTTCCCTTCTCCTCCTTCTGTACCACTGCCTGTCTCCAAGCTTCTGCCTGTGCGTGGTCTATGCACTTGCCACTCCTTTGCACGGATCAAACTTTTCCCTTCCCTTTTTTTTTTTTAATGATGTGAAATTCACATAGCATGCAATTAACCACTGTAAATACAAATTCACTGGTGTTCGTCTATTCACAATGTTAAGCAACCACCAAGTCTCTTGAGTTTCGAAACTTTCTCATCAGCCCATAAAACACCTCTTACCCATTAAAGCAGTCCCTCCCCTCCCCACGCCCTGCGACCCTCCAACCTGCTTTCTCTCTGGAGATGTGCCTATTCTGTATGTATCACATAAAAGGAGGCCTGTACGATATGGCTTTTTGTGTCTGGTTCCTTTTACTGCCACAGTGTTTTCCAGGTTCATCCACATTGCAGCGTGTCTCAGACGTTTTTCCTTTTTCTGGTGGAATGAACAGTCTCCCGTAGGCATGGACCACACTTGGTTTATCCATTCGTTTGTTGATGGACATGTGGCCTGTTTCCACCTTTAGGCTCTTGTGCACAGAGCTGCTACAAACATTCGCGTACAAGTTTCTGCGTGGAGATATGTTCTCCTTTTGGGGGTCTACACTTAGGATTGGGGACCGCTGGGTCACATGGCAACTCCACACTCAGGTTCTGGAGGACCCACCCCACCGGCCCTTCCTCCTCACTCAGCCCTCAGCTCAGATGTCACTTCTCAGATCACTGTGGCTCAAAGAGCACCCCTCTCCCAAATCACTGCCTTGCCTTTTCACCATGTGGGGTTCATGGTCTCTTAGAACAGAGGCAACCCGTACGTCTTCTTTTCCGTGGTGACCCACAGTGTAGCACAGTGCCTGGTACACTGTGGGCTCTCAGCACGTGAGAATCTCTGCTGAATGCTGGGTCTCAGGTAAGGAGCTGCAACAGCGGGACATCTGAGGTTGCTGTTGGGACTGCCCAGGGGTGACTCAGCTCTTAAGAGGACTACTTCCTCCTGGCCTGAGGGAAGAACAGAAATGGGGAGGGATATTGCTGATGTTCTGTTTCTCAATCCTTCCCTGAGTGACTCAGCACAGCTGTCTGTTCAGCAATCCTCAACTCCTCAGGCTGGAACAAGTAATTCTTGGTGACTTATGGCACAGGAACCACAACAGAGAGGACGACGGTGGAAAAGAATTTGGGTGGGGAATCAGAGGCACACATCAGCTGTAGTCAGCCAAGTGCAGTGGTTAAGGGCTCCAGTGCGGTTCAGGGGTTCGGGCTGCCAGCTTTGTCACTTATCTGTATGACTTCTTGCAGGTTACTCAATCTCGTTTTTCTTTTTTAGAAAAATAGGGTTAATAGTAGTAGCTGCCTCATTAGCTTGTGAGGATCCAAAGAGTTAATACATAAAGTGGTTAGATCAGGGCTTGGAGCACTGAAAATGTGTTTTTTTCCAGAAAAACTATCCATCTCGGTGCTAGTACCTGCAGGCTGGTTACTCAGCCCAGTAAGGAGATAATAAATGTGCTTTTCAAAAGTTAAAGGAAAATTGTGAATGAATTTAATGCCCCTGGGTGGTACAATTCAAAATGATTAAAAGTCTCAATTTTACGTTATGCGTATTTTACCACAATAAAAAAAAAAGCAAACATGAAACAATTAAACAATCTCTTTCTGAGCCCCCTGCAAAAAAACAGAAAAACAAACCAAAAAAACCCCCTAAAACTGAAGAATTTTTCGGCATTATTATTTGAAATTATAATGGCTTTCCTACCTGGGGCCAGAAATAACTTAGCTCAGCAATAACGGCTGTGTGGGTGCTGGATTCTAGCGTCCCTGCTCTGTGGTATTTTCTAGAATTTCAGGCCCTGGAGGAAGGCAGGATTAGTTAGAGAGGAGGTTCTCCGGGAGGGAGGAGGATGAGCTGCCCCCAGAGACCACTCAGGTCCCAGAGAGCTCCTTGGCAGAGGCTGTTTTCAGTAACTTCTGTTTTCAGTAAACAGGAGTCAGACAGCTAGCCGCTTTCCATCTTGCCCCAGGATGTCTTCCCAGGACCCATCAGTGCTCAGCCGGGGAAGGTTGGTTTCATGGGTATTGAGTGTTTCATTCCCCCACCCCTGGGGGAAATTTTAATGTCCATGAATGTGCACAAAATAATGTAACAAACGCACAGATGCTCACAGCTCGGATCCACCATTGTCAACATTTCCTTCTATTGGCTCTGAATCTACTTGTTTCCTAACGAAAGAGTAAAGCATTGCACAAGTGTGTCTGCCCCTCTGTCTCCAATCACGAGTGACAAACTCCAACAAGAATGGAGTGTGTAGCCTCTCAGCCTATTTTTAAACTTTATACACGTATTTATATATCCAAGAAATATATTTGATATTGTTTTCTTGGTATTCATAAATTAACTGTATCATAATATGCTATCATCTTGCAGTGTGCTTTGCTTCTTGTTTTTATGTGTTTGAGATCTTTGCATGTTCGTACATGTATAGATCCAATTTATGCCTTTTCCGCCCACATAATATTCCACCATATGTCCTGTACCAAACGTTTAAACACCAAATTACAGACATGTTTGCAAGTGTAGTCCAGTTCTGCTACAAACATCCAGAGTAATTGCGCCACAGCACTGTTTTTCAACCTGCCTGAGGCATTCATGGGTCATAAAATCATTTTTTTCCTTAGAAAATGTAGGACGTTTTAAAGTTAAATACTTTAATATTCTTTGAGAAGCTTTTGGTGTGTGTGTGTGTGTGTGTGTGTGTGTGTGTGTGTGCGCGCGCGTGTGTGCGCATGCTAGGGAGGTAATGTTTTTCTTACTAAGGACTCCAGTGAAAACAAAGAGGTTTTTAAAAAAATATTTTATTGGGGGAGGGGTACAAGACTTTATTGGAGAACAGTGTGTACTTCCAGAACTTTTTCTTTTTCCCAAGTCAAGTTGTTGTCCTTTCAATCTGAGTTGTGGACGGTGCTGTTCAGCTTCAAGTTGTTGTCCTTTCAGTCTTAGTTGTGGAGGGCGCAGCTCAGCTCCAGGTCCAGTTGCCGTTGCTAGTTGCAGGGGACGCTGCCCACATCCCTTGCAGGAGTCGAGGAATCGAACTGGCAACCTTGTGGTTCAGAGGACACGCTCCAGCCAACTGAGCCATCCGGGAGCTCAGCAGCAGCTCAGCTCAAGGTGCCGTGTTCAATCTTAGTTGCAGGGGGCGCTGCCCACCATCCCTTGCAGGACTCGAGGAGTTGAACCAGCAACCTTGTGGTTGAGAGCCCACTGGCCCATGTGGGAATCAAACCAGCAGCCTTCGGAGTTAGGAGCATGGAACTCTAGCCGCCTGAGCCACCGGGCTGGCCTGAAAACAAGGTTTTACAAAACGCTCCTTTCCTGGCAATTCTAACCAAGAGAATTAGACAGCCCCACAAAAACTTGTACACAAACTATCATAGACGCTCTAGTCACAACAGCCAAAAGGTGGAAGCAACCAAAATGCCCAACAACAGATGAATGGATGAACACACTGGGCTCTGTCTACACAACAGAATATTATTCCACCATAATAAAGGAGCCTGACACAGGTTCCAACGTGGTTGAACCTTGAAAACATCATGCTAAGGGAAAGAAGCCAGACACAAAAGGCTACATGCTATATGATAATATTTCTATGAAATGTCCAGAACAGGCAGCTCCATAGAGACAGAAAGCAGATGACTGATTGCCAGGGACTGAGGTAAAGAAAAATGGGGAGTGATCGTAATGGGTACGATTTCCTTTTGGGGTGGTAAGAATGTTCTGGAACTAGGTATGATGATAGTCTCACAACACTGTGAATGTACTAAAAGCCACTGGATGTACATATAAGCCATTCTATGTTTTAAAATGGGTTGAATGGTGAATTTTATGTTCTGTGAATTTTACCTCAATTAAAAAAAAAAAAGAACAACTCCTCTCAGGTATCTGAAGAGCAGAAATGGGGGTCGTAGAGTTTGCTCATCTCAACGTTTTTACCTGATGTGGCAAACTGCTCTCCAAAGTGGTTGTGCAATCTGCATTCTCCCAGAATCTCCCCGTGGCCACACCAACACTTCGTACCCAAGAGAAAAATAACTGAGAGAATAATGCAGAGCTGAATCGTGGGTATAAACCAGAGGTTCACATCCCAGAGGCCCAAGGAGTTGTTTTGTTTGGCCTGTTTATATTTTTCTAAGTTTAAATTAGATGCCTACAGTTAAAATAGGGTGATTACAAAATGTGGTTTGCCAACTTCCTTTGAAAAATTGGGAAACAAACAAACACAAAAATTGGGAAACCGGGCCCCATTTAGTCATATTTCCTTGTGGTGACAGCTGGCTGAGCTGAGCAGCAGGTACCCCCTTTAAAGGAAGAACGAGGTCTCCCCGTCACTGCAGCCCCCACCGCTCCCTGACTTCTTACAGCTGGTCCCACTTACGCACTTAGGTCCCCCTCGGGCCTGAGCGCACCCACCCGCGTACAGCGCTGAGCTCTGGGCTGTGAATGGGTGAACCTCCCGGTACACAACTGCACCAAGCAGCCCCTGAAGAAGAGGAGGAAGACAGATGGATTTCCGAGCCCATTAGTATGGATGCTTCCTGACGTAGGGAGGGTCTTAGCCAGATTTGGGGAGAAAAGCAGATTTCGGGGCTTGAGGGGAAGGTAGGGTCAGAGCCCTGGCACAGCCACCCTGCAATGGGCTGGGAACACGCCGTGGGGGGACCATCATTCCTGCCACTCAGGTGAGGACGCTCGGCCTCAAAGGGCCCGCCTTCAGCGTCCTCTTCAGCCCAAATCAGATTAGCAGACACCCTCTGGGTCAGAGTCTGCCGAGACCAGCCACTTCCCATCTGCTGCTGCCTAACGCACTAATTCAGCTTCAGGGACCAGGCTGGAAGAGGGAGGGGGCAGTGGGAGGGGACGGGTTGCCTGAGTGGTGAGAAACGCCCAGGGTGAGGGTCTGGGGTGGGCATGAGCGTGCTGGTTACGGAATTCTCTGGGCCCCTCCCCCAGGTGCCAAAGATGCAGCTCTAGGGACAGGCTTCCCCAGGACCAGCTCCGTGATACGCAGGGCCTGGTGCACAGTGAAAATGCCAGGCCCCTTGTTCAAAACTGAGAACTTCAAGACAGTGGCCGCAGAGCATAAACCGAGCGTGGGGACCTTCTGAGCGCGGGGCCCAGTGGGACGGTGTGGGTGGCACGCCTGTGACGCGGGTTCTGCCTGTGTCCTCTCCCTGCTCCTGGACCCTCACGCCAGGACAGACCCTCCTCTGGGTCCCCGCAGCCCCCAGGCTCGTCTCCATCCTGTCTCGTGTTGTTTCCCTGTCTGTCCCCCCAGCCGGCCATGCATCGTCTAAGCGCCCACCCGGCTGCAACAGCCACCCAGCGCGGTGTCTGGGACCGAGGAAGGCAGACATATTTGCTGAATCAATGGCAACGGAGAAAACGGCAGCTTTACAAAATTCATGGCTGTCCACTTCACACCCACTAAGTTGCCTATAATTTGAAAAAAATAAATAAAAACAGAAAATAGCAAGTGTCGGTGAGGATGTGGAGAAACTGAAACCCTAATACTTTGCTGGTGGGAGTGCAAGTGGTGCAGCTACCATGGAAAACAGCTTGGTGGGTCCTCAAAACATGAAACACGGAGTTACCATCTGACCCAAGCAATTCGTCTCCTAGGGGTACACCCAAAAGAATTAAAAACACATGTCCGTAGAAAAACTTGAATGTCCATAGCAGCACTCTGCCTAATAACCAAAGGGTGGAGACAACCCAAGTGTCCATCAATGGATGAAGGATAAACAGAATGTGGGTTGTCCCGGAGGTGGAATATTACTCAACCACGAAAAGGAACAAAGCGCTGACACACGCTATAATGTGGATAAACCCTGACAACATGACGCTGAGTGTAAAAAGCCAGACACAAAGGATATGCAGTGTATGATCGTATTGATATGAAGTGTCCGGAACAGGCAAATGATACAGACAGAAAGCAGATGGGTGGCTGCCCGGGGCTGTGGGGGCGGGGACTGGACGGTGACTGTCCATGGCGGTGGCATTTGGGGGGATGTTGGAAATATCCTGCAAGTACATAATGGTGAGAGTCGTACCACAATGTGAATGAACTAAATGTCACAAACGGTAAATTTCACGTTATGTGTATTTAAAAACAAATGATTTTAAAAACAATTTTAAAAACAAACGAGCGTGGTGCCCTTAGTTGGATCCTGGAACCGAAAAAGGACATTCGTGTAAAGCTTGGAGTTTCCCTGCCAGCACTGGCTTCTTAATTGTGACAAATGTGCCATGGTCACGTGAGATGTTAATATAAGGGGAAACTGGGCGAGGGTTATAGAGAGGAACTTTTCTGTAAATCTAAAATGATTCCAAAATAAAAAATGTATTTTGAAAACCCGTATCTGCCTTCTAGCATGGTCTTTGGAACCACGCTGGGTTTGCACACTGGGGACGTGGAGCTGACTCTGATGAGAGAGACGAAGAAGCAGCCGGGACGCCCAGCCTGGGAGGGGAGGGATGAGGTGGAGAGATGAGCAGATGGAAGGGGGGAAAAAGGAGGCTAGGCTAGAATGGGTTGGGTTGGGGGCTCCCTGAACAGGAATGTCCAATGTACAGGTTACCTGGTGACCCACAGGCTGAACTCTGCCTGGAGATGTGTTTTATTGGCCCTCTGTGTTGTAAGAATAATTTGAGCCAGTCTATAGAAAGCAGTTGGCCCCACATTAACATTGGAATTTCCAACTTCTCTGGAAACATCTGAAGATCTGCTAACCCACCTTCCAGCCTGGCCCCAAGGGGCGGGAGCCAAGGCCCAGCCCAGCTTTAAACTGAGCTCTCCCGTTGGCCACAGTCCCCACCAATTACTATTGTCACCAATTACTGGCACTGAGCCTTGGTTGCCATTTAGCCTCAGGTTTGCACCATATTCTATTTTTAATGGGACAGAAAGATCTCAAAAGTGGAAAAGCAAAAGAGAAACCCAGAGCTTTGTCTGGTTTTTCTAACACCTGGCCGGATGCACTCACAATGCCTGCCTGGTTCCTGCAGGCACTTATGTTTGAGAACTCATCTAATATTTGATCTGTAGCCTTTGTTGCAATGTCAACATACCCTCCCCAACCCATGCCCTTCAATCCTCACTCTCACAGGTGTTCTGTGGTTGGGGTCATACATACACGTGCCTTTTGGGTGTGAACGCTGGTCATATCCTTTACTAACTGGGTGGTCTTGGTCAAGTCACTTAACTTCTCTGTGACTCAGTTTCCTCATCTGTAAAGCGGGCATAACATTGTATATAATCTTTTAAGAGTTTTATGAGGATTAAGTTGACATAGTTCATGCAAAGCATATAGACCTGTGCCTGGAACAGAGCAAACAAGGCAGAGAAAATTTCAGGGGGGTGACAAGTGCTGTGATGATGACAGATCAAGGTGACTGGGGGAATCTCAACATTCATGACTTGTCGAGGAGGAGGGACACGTGAACTGAGAGGAATGAGGAGGAACCAGTTGGAAACCAAGTGGAAGGAACAGTGTGTCAGGCAGAAGGAACAGCCAATGTAAAGGTTCAGAGGCAAGAATGAGCTTCACTTGCTGAAGGACCAGAAGGAAAAAGGCCAGTGTGGCTGGAGCAGAGCAACTGAGGCTCAAAATGTGAGGATGAAAGGTAGGCAGGGGCCCTGTGGCCACGGGGAGGTGTTGGGATTTGATGCACTGAGATGCTGTGGGAGGGGTTTCTGCAGCCAAAGGAAGAATCTGATTGACAAAGGAACAAATGTACGTGGCAGCAGGCCAGTCCAGCCCAAAGTCTCTACTTTGTTTCATAATCCCTTTCACAACCAAGCTGGACCCCCCTGGCCCTCGAAGCGTTTAATCCCTCACCCCTACAACCAAGCAGGAAGTCTTGAGGTGGCCCTGAGCCAAGGCAGGTCGCAGAGAAGGGAGCGAGCAAGGGATGCAAAGCCACGTGGATGAAGACTGCAAGTGACTCCCCAAAAGAGACCCACGTCAATCCCGGAAACTGTGAATGGGGCCTTATTTGGGAAAAGGCTCTTTGTAAATGTGATTCAGGATCTCATGATGAGATCATCCTGGATTATCCACATGGGTCCTAAATCCAGGGACAAATGTCCTCATACGAGAAAGGCAGAGGGAGACTAGAGAGACAGAGTCACAGAGAAAGCCATGGACAGGGAGGCTGACACTGGAGTGATGTGGCCACAAGCTGAGGGCCACCAGAAGCCACCAGAAGCTGGAAGAGACAAGGCAGGACCCTCTTCCAGAGCCTTCAGAGGAGCCCGGCCCTGCCGACACCTTGCTGTCAGACTTCTGGCTCCAGAACTCTGAGACAATAAGAGCCTGTTTTAAGCTACCCAGTTTGTGGTCATTTGTTATGGCAGCCCAGGAAACAAATCCCCCCTCCTCCCAAGGGCCCCCAGCTCCCCAGACAGCAGGTCCAATTTCTCTTTCCATCCTTGCAGCACATCCCCATTCCCAGGTGAAGAGACAGAGGCCCAGAGAAGGGAAATTCAGTGGGGAAACCACGTACAGCTGGCTTTTTTTCCTCCTGGCTGAGTCTAGCTAACCTGTGTATTTTGTCAAGTTTGTCAGCATTTAAAAAATATATTATGAAATGTATATTATGGAATGGTGCAAGCATAGCAAAAGAGTCTAGATAACATAATACCCCACAACTTTCTAGTCCCTATTTTTGTGGGTTCAGCCTGTGGGGTCTTGGCTGTGTGGCAGAGGATAAAGCAATTAACCTCTCTGAGTTTTGGATTCCTCAATTTTAAAAAGGGGAGAAAGCGGCTGTTGTGAGGATTAAACGAAAACGGACACTGAGTCCCTGATGCCTCCAGATTCCACCTGGAAGGCTAACCTGGGCCTGAGCACACTCTTGCTGTGGGACCCAGCTCTAAGGCTCATACTGACTTCTTCAGGGAGGGAGCCAGAGGATCCTGCATAGATAAGATGCTCAAGGCAGATCCAAGCCCCAGACAGGAAGCAGGAGACCCAGCGGGCCACAGGCTGGGTCTTGGGCCTCAGTTTGCTTGGTAGGGAAATGGGCACATGGCTGACATTGAGCTGGCATATGCATGTAACTGGAACAGTAGTTAAAACACTGAAACACTTCCCTACCAGTTGGTAAAAAGCCACTGCCCCAGCCCTCTCCCCGGGACCCCCGACTTCCGCACAACGCAGTGAGTACAAAGAATCAGGATAGAGGTCTTCCCGTGCCCAGCCCTAAGCTTCTCCTCTGATCGAGCTGTTCTCCTGGGTACTAGTTCTCAGCTCCATGGGCGGGAGTAGGTGTGCAGTGCCTTGTCCCTGATGGAAAAGAACAGGTGGCATTTGCTGGGTCTCGGCTTTCCTGGGAGGCACAGACATCTTAGAGGAGACAGGCCTCTATTGCCCAGCTCAAGGCCGGTGCAGACAGACAGCAGATGCGAACGTCTGTGCCAGAGATCCTGGGGACATGAAGCGCACCGATGGGGGCTCCCAGACACTGGGGGTAGGGCCGAGACCACCCAAAGTCTCCCCCACTGCCCCAGGAAAAACCTAACAGGTGATGGGGCAGATGGACGAGGAAGAGGTCAGAGGTCAAGGGTCAGAGGTAGTACACTTTATTGACCGGGTTCTCCCAACATCTTACAACCTCCTGCAAAGCCAGCCCCTGGGCTTTGCCACCATCCCATGCACCGATTAGGGAGGAGAATGCATCTCCCAAACATCCAAAGGGCCTCAGAACAGCAGAGGGGCAGGGGTGGGGGTGGAGAAGGGGGTTGCCAGCCGGGAGGGTGTGGGGGGAGGAGCTAAAGCTGGGTGCTGGGCGGGGGGCACCCCGAGGCTCCACCAGGCCTCGCCAGCCCCTCACTCCCCCAGTTAAGGTTCGTAGTGGTTCACAGTGAGACTGGCTTAGATTTGGCAGGGCAGCAGGGCCTCCCCCTCTCCCTGCCCACCCTGGGCCGGACTCACGAAGCTGGGAAGAAGGAGAGACAGAAAGTCCCCTTCCTATATCCTCCCTTGGGGACAGGGAAGCCCCTTCTCTCGTGGGGCAAAGGGCAGAGGCCCAATTCTCCCCTGACCTCCCCAGACTGTTAGGAAGGGCCATTCACTCCTGGCCCAGAAGTTTCCAGATCATCTCAGGGTCCTTGCTCACAATTACTCCCAATTAAAAAAATGTTTTTGAAATCTAGGAGTTGACTAGAGCCCATCAAACCAAGCAGTAAAAAACCTGGTAAGATCTTGGTTTAAAAAGGTAGTCTACCTTCTCTTAGAAGACTTGAGAGACCAGATGGAGAGACCAGGGCTGTCTCCACTGCCCAGACTGGAGGGAGAGGCTCATGGCGGCAGGGGGCTGGTGGTGGCCCTGGGAACGGGGTAGGAACCAGGGGCAAGATGCAGGAAGCAGTGACATGTGGTTACATGGCAGGTCGCCCTCCAGAGCTGTGGGCCTGGGCTCGCAAGGCAGCCGTTGGGGGCTGCTCCCCATGGGTACATGTGCCAGGTGGGCGCCATGGCCTGTGTCCCACCGGGAGAGGCAGGGCCGACATTCAGGCCTTGTGACAGCCGCTGGCCGACGGCTCGTTGTGGCCGGCCGTGCAGTCCGAGGAGGGCTCGAGCCCCAGCATCTGCCGCTGCACCAGCCTGGCGTAGAGGCCGCCCTGGGCCAGCAGCTGCTGGTGTGTGCCCTGCTGCACCACGCGGCCCTTGTCCAGCACCACGATGAGGTGTGCCCGCTCCACCGTGCTCAGCCGGTGCGCAATGATGAGCACCGTGTGCTTCTGCAGGCTGCCGTGGATGGCCTGCTGGATCTGGGGAGACAGGGGCCGGCTCACAGGCGCCGCCTCGGACACGCGGACACACACACACGCATGCGCACACGCACACACACACGCACACGCACGCACGTACGCCCCATCCCTGCTGGGTGCCCAGCTCCCCCACCTCCTAGGGGAAGCACCTGGCAAGTGACAGACGGGCCCTAGCCTGGTTGTCTTCTGGTCTTCCCGCTCCATCCTCTAACCTTGGCCTTGGTTGATGGTTGCACCATCAGCCCCAAAGCTCACACCAGAACAAAACCATGCCCCTCAACTCATCTTTCCCTTAGGACTTGACTCGACTCTGGAAAACTCTGGAGGCTGCGTGTCCCCAGCTTCTCTCACTCTGTCCCGTCTCTCCACCCGATCACCATTACTTCTCACCTGGACGCTGCGACCTGCCTGCCCTGCTCCCTGTTCTCTTCCCCACACAGATGTAAACATTTGCAATCAGTTCTCCTCGAACTCCTGCTCCAAGCCCTCCAATCGCTTCTTGTCCTACTTCAGATAAAATCCAAACCGCTTTAGGGCCGTGCAACGAATGTGTGTCTGTGACGGTGGGTGCACGGCACGCTGCATTTGTCAAAAGCCGTAAAACACACGACACAATCAGTGACCTCCAATGTCAACCATCGACTCTAGCTAGTAATAAGGCATTCTCGTTGGTTCATCAGTTGAAACGAATGCACTACACCAATGCAAGACGCTAACCACAGGGGAGGCTGTGGGAAGGGAGGGGATAGATGGGAACTCTGCACTTTCTGTTCAATGACCTAAAACTTCTCTGAAAAATTAAATGTATTAATTACAAAGAAAAAGTCCAAAGCCCTGACTAGGGCCTGAGGAGCTGGCGTCTCCCTCTGACTCTGCCCTCGCTTCCCACTGTCCTTCGGGCTTGGCTGTGAACCTGCTCTGGGCCTTGTCACCCACTGCGCCTCTTCCTGGGGTACCCGTACCCCAGAACTCCCCACGGCTGTCTTGTTTTCCTTCGGGTCTCAGATCAAATGATCCCTGGTGACTGTGGCTCTACTGGTGAGGACCGCAAGCTCTGGGCGCACATGACTCCATCCAAACCCGGCACTAAGGCAGCCATACTCCAGCCGGGTATCTACAGCACATGGCCTTGTCCCTAGGATCACCCAGCCCCCCTAAATGCTCAGGAGAATCGACTGTTTGTTCTAGCCAACACCTGACAGCAGGCCCCTGACCCCCCTCTCTTGGAGCATTTACTTAAAAAGGCTTATAGTTGTAAATCCTTCCTCCGTCCCTTTGAGGTATATGTATGAATCTCCTAAAATTCAGGGGGGTCTTTCTCAAGGACCTGGAAGCCATTCCTTTGCAATGTCATCATCAGGAAGGAGGGGCCTTGGCATCCGGGTCTCTGTGGGAGGACAGAATTCTAACTTCAACAGCTGCCAGCAGCAGCCCCAGCTGCATCAGTCCATTCACACTGACCAAGCCTTTGTAAGTTTTCCCCCGAGTCCACTCTCCCCTCCTTACGCCCTCATTCTCCCTTTAAAGACACCCATCCCCGCTGCATGGAGTGCAGCAGAGCTCAGCTCTTTCCCTCCTGTCAGTGGTTACTGACTAAAATCTGTTTTTCCAGCTTTAACTAATGTCCGGCTGTGTTTCTCTGTGACGACGGTCACACCTCTCAATCTCCCTGTCACATGAGTGTTTCATTTTCTACGGGGCAGAGGCCACGGGTTGAACTCATGCTGGGGTCCGTTTGTTGTCTGTCTTCCCCCTGGAATGAAGCACCATGGGGGCAGAGGTCAGCCCGCCATGGTAACCCCAGCGCCTGGAACAGTGCCGGGTACCTGGGAGGAGCATAGTAAACACCGGCATCATAAATGAATCAATCCATGGGGAGACTGATGTGCAAATACGTGACCGGACCCTCTTTACCGGTGAAAATGAAACTCCGAGAGGGGAAGGGACTGGCTCAAGTTATGTGCTGCAGGACAGAGCTTCTACTCCACGTCTCCTGACTCTAACCCTGTATCGTGTAATCTCAGCTCTGCTGAGAGCCAGGAAGCCGGGCCCAGAACGCCCAGTGCCCGGGCCGCTTCTCTCCTAGCTCCCCGTCCTGAATACTGGCACACTGCAGTCTAAGAAGCTGAAGTCTGGGAGAGCCCCTGTGCCATTCCCAAGTCCTTCCCAGGCCTGTCCGCTGGGCGGAGGGGCTCTGGGCCCCCCGGAGATGCTCCCTGTTCCAGCATCCCCCGCCACCCACAACTCACCAGGTACTCGCTCTCTGCATCCAGAGCACTGGTGGCTTCGTCCAGGATGAGGACAGGTGGGTTCCGTACCAGAGCCCGGGCCATGGCCACCCGCTGCTTCTGGCCGCCTGACAGCTGGGCACCCTTCTCCCCCGTCTCTGCGTGGCAGAGGCACAGGGGCATGTGAGCGGGCGATGTGACCGGGGCAGCCCTCGGGGTGAGCAAGAAGCCCCCTTCCTCTGCCTGTCCCTGCTGCCATGGGAGCTGTGCTCTCGTGAAAGTGTGGCTAAAGGGGCCATCAGTGGAGACAACCAACAGTTCGAAAACTCATGAAAGGGTGCTCTCCACTCCTGTTCAGAAGAGGCGTGCATATTACGACTAATGCAATGGGTACCAAGGTACCAATTTTTACCCATTGAGTTGGCAAAAATCCAAATGTTTGATGATGCACTGTACTGGTGTGGCTGTGGGGAAAGCTTCCTGGGGTACACAAAGTTGGGGCGATCCCGAAGGCCCCCAGTCACGGGCTGCAGTACCTCCACCTCTGTGTCTGTTGGCTTGGACTAGGCAAGCCTATGGATCCCAATTACAAATGCACAACGCTTGTGCCAGGAAATCCACCTCTGTCAATTTTCCCTGCGGGTCATTTCCCATCCTCAGTGACGCAGGCACTATTGGTGGTGCGTGACTCACAGCAGTGTTATTGCAAAAAATAACAAAGATGAAAAACCTAGTCAAATGTCCACAATAGGAAAGTGAATAAATATATTATTTATTAAGGAAGCTAATCTAAAGCCTATGCACGGAAATACTATGCAGTGGTTGAAAAAGAACACAAAACCCAAAGTAAGTATAAAGAAGGAAATAATGAAAATCAAGGAACTATAAAGATCAGGGTGGAAATAAACAAAATAGAGACTAAAACAGCAATAGAAAAGATCAATGACACTAAGAGCTGGTTCTTTGAAAAAATAAACAAAATTGATATACCTTTAGCCAGACTCATAAAGAAAAAAAGAGAGAACCCAAATAAATAAAGTCAGAAATGCAAGAGAAGCTACAAATGACATCACAGTAACACAAAGGACAATTCAAGAATACAATTACTGTGACAAAAACGGAAACAACCCAGAAGAAATGGATCAATTTCTAGAAGTATACAACTTCCCAAGACTGAAACAGGAAGAAACTGAAAATCTGAACAGATTACTAGCCACGAAATTGAAGCAGAAATCAAAAAAATTCCCAACAAACTAAAGCCCAGGACCAGAGAGCTTCACAGGTGAATTCCACCAAACATTTCAAGAAAAATGTATACCTGTCCTTCTCAAACAATTCCAAACAATTGAAGAGGAGGGAATGCTTTCAAACTCATTCTACGAGGCCAGCATTACCCTGATACCAAATCCAGACAAAGACACTACAACAAAAGAAAATTACAGGCCAATATTCCTGATGAATAAATGCAAAAATTCTCAACAAAATATTGGCAAACTGGATTCCACAGTACATGACAAGGGTTATACACCAGGACCAAGTGGGATTTATCCCAGGGATGCAAGGATGGTTCAATATCCACAGATCAGTCAACGTGACAAACTACAACAAAATCCAAAATAAAAATCATACGATCATCTCGACAGATACAGGAAAAGCATTTTACCAAAAGGAACAAGGAAGCTCTCTGGGCACCAACGTAAAGATTACTAAGATACTGTGTTAAGTTTAAAAAGTTAGGTGCAGAATATAAGGTGCTGTTTCTTTTCTGTAAAAGGGTGGGAGGAAATAAAAACATATGTTTATATTTGCATAAAGAATCTCCAAAAGGACATGTAAGAAACGAAGAAAAGAAGTTTTAGTGGAGGCAGGAGGAAACTGGGGGTGGAAGAAAGGGATGGCATAAAACTTCACTGTATATCATTTTATGTAGTTTTCCATTTTAAACCATGTGAATAGCCCCTTTCAAGAGCTGACATTTTAACGTATATTAAATATAATAAAACATATAAATTACTGTGTTGTTAAATTTATCAAATGAAAATATTAATTTGTTAATCTAAAATTAAGTAAAGTGTAATTAATACAATACACATATATTCTTTTTAAATCATAATGTTTTGGAACTAATAGAGGTGGTGGCTGTACTCATACAGGATCGTGAACGTACTCAATGCCACTGAATTGTTCACTTGAAAATGGTTATGTTTACGTAATGTGAATGTCACCTGAAATAATGAAGGGCAGCTGACAGAGGGCAATGTATAACTCAGAGGGTCGCATCCCTGAGGGTGCAGCGCTGGGCACGGTGGAGGTGACGTGCCTGGGCTCGGTACCTGTATTGTAGCCGTTCTGAAGCTCCATGATGAAGCCGTGGGCATTTGCCTTCTGAGCAGCTTCCACCACCATCTCGAAGGGCACGGTGGGCAGGCCGTAGGAGATGTTGTCTGTGACGGACCGGGCAAACAGCACTGGCTCCTGGCTCACCAGGGAGATCTGCGGAAGAGGAGGAATGGGGCATGAGCGGCCAGGAACGCGTCCAGCCAGCTGCCACCAGGAATCTCGCCAGCCCCAGGCCCAGCTGACGCCAGGGGTCTCGGGTCTGAAATCTGATCAGGGCCTGCGCCTGGCGGCTGCATTCAGCTGTCTGTCTTCCTTGCAAACAAGGGAGTCCACTTTCTGCACAAGCCCTTGGCCTCCCTGGACCAACAGACTAGGGCCTGCTAAGCTCGCCGCCCTGGGCTAAGCCAAGTTCCCTGACCTCCAAGAGAGCTCGCTGTCTGCCCTGTCCTGGAAAAAAGAAGAGAGTGTGAAAGAGAAGGTAGCGTGCAGCTCTGTGGGTGAGTCTGTCGGTGCCGGCAAGCAAGAGGCCGCAGCAGGCCCCAGACTACAAAGAGAACAATTTAAAGGAGCTGCTGTCCGATGGCCCCAGTAATAGGAATTTGGCCTGCAAAAATATTATGGAGGAATAGCATTACAACATAGCAAATAGAAAAAAAAAAAAAATTTAAAAGAAAGAAAATAAAAGCAATAATTTAGTTGCCCATAAATTGGGGATTGGTTAAATAATTACAGCACATCCATAAAATCAAATTCACACACACACACACACACACACACACACACACACACACGATTCTATTTTTGTTTAAAAAAACTATATATGTGCCTTTATATAGCAATATATTTATAGAAAGAAACAAGTTGGAAGAGATATTTACTAAACTGCTAACACTGGTAACCTTCATGGGGGTGGAATTCAAAAGGTGAGGTGGAGGGGAACTCTCTGTCCTAGTTATAAAGTTTTCTGAATATATGGGAACATGGTTACACTGTTGCATTTTACTGTTTTGAAAATTAAAATTTTCAAAACCTGGGGGTCACACACCTGAAACAAGTTCTCAGCCATCTACCCCTGGTTATACCCACATGGGGAGGCAGATTTTACAACCTATGGCCTTCTGCCAACCATCTAGAATTTGCCTGAGAGTTCTAGAATCTCTGTGCCAACCCTCAGGCTCTCACATAATTTACTATATGTTGATGATGTAAATGGTGCAGCCCTAATAGTTGGTGTTTCTTGTGCAGTGTACAACCTGAACCACCATCCAAGGTATCTCTGTTCTTAATGCCAGCACAGGATCTGGTGTTGAAGGCTCCTTTTCTGAAAGGATTACACAGAACTGTATGGTCCCGTAAGTACTGGAGGTGACTTAGCTGTGGATCCACTGGAACTCTCATCCACTGATAGTGGAATGTAAAGTGGTACGACCATCCTCGGGGCAGAAACTGTTGTGGCAGAAACCACTAAAGTTGGGGCTCTGCTTCCATTCTGGGAGAACATACCTGTGTGCACCAGGAAACATGGACAAAATTGTCCACGTCAGTATTGCTGGTAACAATAAAAACCAGGAAATAACCCAAATATCCATTAAGGGCAGAATGCGGAAATAGATGGTGACATGTTTACACAGTGGATTATGATCTAGCAACGAAAGCGAATGAACGACAACCAGGCTCCACTTGGATGACTCGCAAACCGTGCTGAGTGGAAGAAGCAAGACCCAGAAGGATACCCGCGATATGACGCCAGCCAGAAGTTCAAAACTAGGCAAAACACAGCTGTGCCCCGTGGGGAAGTACAGAGAGACGGTGAGATGAAAGAAAAGCAAGAAAATGATGAGCATACAAGTTGGGCGAGATGTTGCTTCTGGGGGGATGTCTGGAGCACTGGAACGTTCTGCTTCTTGACACGTGATAATTCTAGGAACCGTACATGTATTTTAGGCTCTTCCCTGCAACTGTGCTACAGCTCACAAGGGAAAAGCTTAGACAAAGGGAGAGCGGAGGAGGGTAGCAAAGGCCCACCACATACCACTCGGTGCAGGAACTTGTGGTCATAGGCACTGATGGGCTTCCCGTCCAGCAGCACACGGCCCTCCTCCAGGGGGTAGAAGTTCTCCAGGATGTTGACACAGGAGCTCTTCCCACTACCTGAAGGGCCTACGAGCGCAGTCACTTTTCCTGGGGACAGGCTGAAGGACACGTTCTGCAAGGGACACGCACACATGGATGGTGTGAAGCCACTGGCCAGATGCTTTGTCCACAGACATAGGTGGGCACCCTCCCCAGCCCACCCTGTGCCCCTTTGCCATGGTTGAGCACTGCCGGCTCCCTGAATGCTCTCCTTTCTAGGATCTGGCAGTTGTTTTATACTTGTTTCCTTTGCCTGGAGTGTTCTTTCTGCAGACAGCCACCTAATTAGCTCTTGCTTCTTGTTCAGGTCTCAGCTCAAATGTCACCTCCTCTGAGAAGGCCTCCTTGACTCCACCCCATCACTACAGCCCTCTGCTACTGGTGTTTCCCCGAAAATAAGACCGAACCGGACCATCAGCTCTAATGCATCTTTTGGAACAAAAATTAATAAAAGACCCACTATGTTATATTATGTTATATTATATTATTATTATATTATATTATATTATACCTGGTCTTACAGTAAAATAAGACCCGGTCTTATATTAATTTTTGCTCCAAAAGATGCATTAGAGCTGATAGTCGACTAGGTCTTATTTTTGGGGAAACACGGTAGTAATCTGTCTTCCCCAACCGGAACCCAGACTCCCTGAGAACAGGGATTCTGCCTTATGTGTCCCTGGTGTTCATGGCCTGGCGTGTAGGTGTGAAAGCCGGCATGAGGGAAAGGGTGGCCTGGGCAGGCTCGAGCCCCCACCTCACCTGCAGGACCTTGGTGTGGGGCCGTGTGCGGTAGGTGAAGGTCACATTCTCAAAGTCCACGCGGCCCTCCAGGTGGTCAGGGGCCAAGTTCCCATCATGCACCATGGTTGGCTGCCGGTCAATGAACTCAAACACCTTCTCAGCCGCTCCCACTCCTTGCATCAGGCCGCTATAGACAGAGCCCACGGACTGCGGGGGGAGGAGACACACATTGCCATCCCACTGACACACCACTCCTGGGACTCACCCTCCCCAGTGCCTGGGGCCAGGAGATGAAGGGAGTGTGGAGAGAGCAAGGACACAGCAACAGTTCTGGGCGTGGGGGTGTGGAAGGCTGCTGGGGCCCCCCCTGCTAGTACAGCAGTTAATGACAGTAATGAAAAAATGGGGACAGCAGCAATAAATACTGATAACACTGGCAGCCAGTACCTCACCGTCATCATGGTTAAACCTCAGAGCCACCCAGCAGAGAATGTGTTATCACCCTCCAGATGAGGAAACGAGGAAACGGAAGCACAGAGAAGTTAAATGAACCAGCCAGAATGTGGCAGAACAGGAATGGAAC
Source organism: Rhinolophus sinicus (assembly GCF_036562045.2). Lineage (NCBI taxonomy): Eukaryota > Metazoa > Chordata > Mammalia > Chiroptera > Rhinolophidae > Rhinolophus > Rhinolophus sinicus. The sequence continues at coordinate 34,852,803 of NC_133765.1, forward strand.
CTTCCTCTCGTAGCTGCCACAGCATTTCTTAAACTTCAGTTTAAAAAAAAAAAGGGTCTTAATTTACACTATGCTTTTCCTTGGGTAGAAATTATATGCAATACAAATGAGACTAATGCTGACGACTCATTTTATTGAGCACTTCACTTCGTGTATGTTACAAGGTGGGTTCTATCATTATCTCCTTTTTCACTGATGAGGAAACTGAGGCCCAGAGGGCTCGAGTAACTTCCCCCAGGCCACACAGCAGGGAAGTGGCATTGCCAGGACTTGAACTCGAGCTTCCCAGTTCAGCCCCCTAGGTGCTGTGACTGAGCCCTGGTGGGTGAAATGGGGGTAATATTAGCACCAGCGTCGTGGTTCTGTAAAGACAGTGCTCGGCACAAAGTAAGCCCTGGACACAGCACAGTGCGACAGTTACTGTGACATTATTGTTAGTAAGACACCAGTGCTGTGTAGAAGTTGCCCTGCATGTCCCCTCATCCCGGAGGCGACCACGGTTCCCCGTGTCCTGTATCTCCACCCATGCTTTTTCTGTGTGTTTACAAACACACGCACGTATATAATTACTTTTGAGATTTAAAAACTACAAATGGGCTCAGACGATCCCTACTGCTTGGGGATTTGCTTCTTTCCACTGAACAGCGTCTTAAGGTTCTTTCCATGCCAGGGCTCACGGAACTACATTTCTGTAGCTGCTGCCTGGTCTGCACGGGACAGACGGACTGTCCCTGGAATACAGGTATTTATCCAGTCCCTGGCCCGTGGACATGTGGGGTGGTTATAACCTTTCACTGTCATAAACAATGTCGTCCTGACTGTCCTGGGACACACATTTCTGCCCGCTGGTGGGAGAATTTCTGAAGCATGAACTCCTGGAAGCAAGCTGCTGAGTCAAATGACACTGCAGGTGTGACTGTGGCCAATGCAAAGTGCCATCTGTGGCAGATGTTAACATCCCACACACACACCCCCCCGCCACATTCTTGAGCTTTTCCACTATAGAGCACAGAGGCCCAACCTCAATGTCTGAGGGCCTTGGGGATGGGACGCAGAGCGTTACACCCCTACTCCAAGCATTCTCACGCAATGACTGATGGCAGCTTGGGCAGAGACGCCCCAGCTCCCTCTCTCAGGATCTGCTGGTGGGGGAAGCCAAATATAGACATAATCTAAAACAACCCTGGTGTTTTTCCGTGGTACTACGCTTTAAAGTGGGTTAAAATAAAGTTGGACTCACCTGCCTTAGAACCCACGTCCCCCACAAATGTGGAGGGGGAGTTGCGTAACCTCCCTGAGCCTCAGTTTCCTCTGCTGAGAAATGGGACTGGGCACAGCACTGAGACCTCTCACGCAGCTCTTACGTGCATTTCCCGAACTAGTCTTTGTCGCTGCCACTTGGCTCCATAAACAGAGTTGCTGCCACTTGCTAGTGTTGTTATCATTATTGGTGCTATGATCTCTCCCTCCCTGCTTGAGAAAGACCCCTCAGCCCTGAGCACCCTGTGTGGGCCCCTCCTCCCGCTCCCCCCAAGCCAGCCCCTCACCTCCATGCAGTCTCCCAGGACAAACTCGTAGATAATGAAGGAGATGAGGTTGCCGCTGGTCATCTGCCCGGAGATGACGAGGTGGCCCCCGTAGTAGAGGATACTGACCTGGACCACCAGCAGCGTGAGCTGGGGACAGAGCGGAGGGGGCATTTGGGTCACAGGAGCCTTGGCTCAGACTCACCCCCCCCCAGGGGCAGGTGAGAGCGGCTCCACAGCCACAGACTGAAACTCAGCCAGCGGCAGTGCTGCCCTGTCACCCGTGCCCTGCTCCCCCCACCGTGGCGCTTCCCCTGCCAAGGCCCCCAGCTGGGCGGGCCGTGGGCCTGGCTGAGAACAAGGCTTCCTTTGTGAGGCCCTGGCACACACATGGGCCCACAAGCCCTCAGCGAGGCCCCGTGGAAGCTATCGGTCCCGTCTATACCGGGAAGAGCACGGCTCCGAGAGCGTGAGCCCACCGGCTGACGTCACACCGTGAGCCAGGCCGAGCAGGGCGGGGGACTCTGGGTTTTCTTAGCCCACCAGGCTCCATCAAGGAGGGGCTGTGTCCAGGCGCCCTGGTCTCCCCCCAACTCCAGTGCCTGGGGCAGTGTTGGGGGGAGGAGTGGAACGTGGGTACCCCTGACCACCGGTTCAGGGTCCCCATCTGACCTTCCCCACACCGAGCCCCAAAGGCACAGCTGCTGGTGGACACGTTGCAGAGAGGCTGGGCCAACTGAGCTGATTTTGGGTGCCTTCTCCTCCCTGGCTGGGCACTTTTGAGGGGTGGCCTGCCCTGGGGGCACCCACATAGTTCCTGTCCCCTGGTTACCCTTAGGCCACCAGCTCCTTTCCCCCCCTAAACTCCTAACCCTCATCTTTCCTGGCCCAGCTACTCCCCGACGAGGTCACCTCCCAGGTGCGGCCAAATGCTCCCTGTTCTCCAGGGAGGGGCTGTGACTCAGCCCCCACCCCCGGGAATGAGCCGGACACTAACGTGTGTGTGTGTGTGTGTGTGTGTGTGTGTGTGTGTGGTGGTGACACAGGACCTGCCAGAACATGGCCCAGGCTGGGTCCCCGCTGGCCTCGCGGTGACTCCTCACCTTGGCAGGATGAGCGCTTCCCCCTGAGGAAAGGGGAGGCCCCTCCCTATGAGGACATTCACCGGAGGCTTCTCCGTGGACCAGCAGAAAGCTGGCACAGAGCAGGGTCAGGTGCACCCAGCCTGCCGCCCACACACAGGGACCTGCCGCCCATGGCCGGACCCCGGGGCTGAGGGCACGTACCCCGCTGCCCCAGACGTAGTACATGTAGGCGGCCGCCTCCTTCCTGTTCAGCTTGTACACTTGCTGCAGCTTCCGCGAGTACACCTCTGCCTCCTCATCCTCGTTGGCGAAGCTCCGGACGGTCTTCATGGCGCTGATGGTCTCCTCAGCCGTGTTGCTGGCCCTGGCCAGGGCATTCTGGACCTCTTTGGAGAGTCTCTATGGGCAGGAGGGGGTACAAGAAGGAGACCCCAAAACAGGCCTACCTGAGCCCCAGGCCTCTCTGGGCTTGTCTACCCTTGTTTGGTGCCAACTCTATGCAGGGAGCTCCAGGGACGGAAGGAGAAGACCTAGCTCCCCGTCCTCCCCCACCTCCCTTTAGCTTGATTTGATGGACTCAGAGAACAGACTCCAGCTGGGATCTTGGGGTGAGCTCCCAAGGTTCCACCTCCTGAGGGATGGGGGGCTGATCATGAACTCATGTCCAGTAGACAGAGGAGGTTGCTGATGACCATATAGTTTTTGATCCTTTCAGGAAAGGAGCATCCACACCAGATCTTGTGCTGGCATAAGAACAGGGATGCCCTGGATGGTGGTTCAGGTTGTACACTGCACAAGAAACACCAACTATTTAGGGGGCACCATTTACATCATCAACATACATTATGTGAGAGTCTGAGGGTTGGCACAGAGATTCCAGAACTCCTGGCCAAATTCTCGATGGTGGCAGAGGGTACAGGCTATTAAATCTGCCCATGTCACGTGCATATAATTGGGGACAGATAGATGGCTGAGAAGTGATTCCAAGCCTGTGACCCCCAGGCTGCTGCCCACCAGAGCTCTGGAAGTGGTCCCTGGGCAGCGCTGTTCAGGCTTTGCAATAGTCACCATTCTCAGAATCTCAAACCAGCCAGGAAGACCAGGCCAGGATCACACACGGGCACGTGTCATGACCGGTGAGTCATGCCCAGCTGTCGGAAGCATGCAGTGTATGCAGGCACCCGGGGCAGCCAGGCTGTACCCTGAGTCGTGTGGAGCCGTGGGCGGTGTGTGTGGCTTGTGACAGTGACTCAGTGGCTGTATGCAACACATGCAGGTATGGGGAGGCCTAAACAGAGCTTCCTTCAGGGCTGCCTGACTGCACTTGAGGCTGGGCCTGAGGTGTGCAGAGGCGGGGCTGGTGGGGGAGGCCCAGGTTTCCTGCCCAGTCCCAGGGGCTGGCAGGAAGGCAGGAAGGGTGGGGTGGGGAGCACAGGAAGAGAACTGGCTCCAATTCCAACTCATGTATTTACTTTTTTAACTCTGGGAGGAAAACAGTGAGGCCTGTGACCCAGAGCTGCGGGGCAGAGGGCCCTCCTGGGTGGTGGGCACTGCCAACAGGCGACACATGGGTTGTGGGGAATGGATGCGTTTTGGGACTGGCCTCAGGTCACCTGCACCGAGGGTTCCTACTGAGCTGGGGACGCTGAGCTGATGGCGTATCAAAGCCCCCCCCGCTCAGGAGTACCCTGTCCGTCGCCTCCCACTCCCACTCCCCCGTGAGGTCAGGATCCCCGGGGAAGGGGCCATCTGCAGCTGTCTGAACCCAGCCTTGGTCCCTTAGGGATCGGGGGCACCCACCAAAGTGGGAAGCAGGAGGAGGGTGAGGCAGGGGCCTAGTTGACAGGCCCACCTTCCCGGCAGAGGCAGCGCCTAGGGGCAGCCTGCCCATAACCGCTCACGGGGCCAGAGCCACGGCTGCGTCAACAGCGTGCTACAGAAAGAGAGCGAACTTCGCACTCAGAGTGAAAACCAAAGTCCTCACAAAGGCCTACAGTGCCTGGCCCCTGTCACCTCTCTGCCCGCATTTCCTTTCCTCTCCCCTCACTCATTGCTCCAGCCTCACTGGCTTCCCTGACACTCCTCCAACATACCAGGCACATTCCCACCCCAGGGCCTTTGCACAGGCTGCGCCCTCTGCTTGGGGCGTGCCTCCCCAAGATGTCCAACTCTTTACTCAAATGCCACCTTCTCAGAAAGACCTATTTAAAATTCCAACCACCCTCAATCTCTCTCTTCCTCACTTCATTTTTCTCCTAAGCACTTACCATCTTTTACCACCTTATAGATTATAACTGCTACCGTCTGTCTCCCCTACGAGAGCATAAACTCCCTGAGGGAGGAGGCCTTATCTGCTTCACTGATGTATCTTGGTGCCTGGGACATCATAAGTGCTCAATAAATACGGACTGACTGAGCGAATGAACACATGAATGCATGCAAGCAAACACAGCCTCACAACGAGGCCCTCGCCAGCCGCCAGTGGCCGCTGAGTCCCTTCCAAGGGGTCACTCGGGAGCTGTCTGTACTCGCAGGGCCCAGCAGGGACGGGCGGGCCTACCTTGTAGTACTTGCCGTAGATGTCAGACACCGTCATGATGATGGGGAAGCCCATGAAGGTGAGCAGGGAGAGCTGCCACGACAGGCTGAACATGAAGACCACCACACCCGTGACCTTGACCGCGTTTCGCAAGAAGATGTTGATATTCTGGGAGACCAGGTCGCTGACCATGGTGGTGTCCGAGGTGAGGCGGGAGATGAGGTCCCCTGGAACACAGGCAGCTCAGCTCCCACTGCGGCCGCGGGGCCACGGCGGGTGGGGGCAGCGCACACTGAGGGGCAGCAGGAGCTCAGAACTCCCCCACCTTCTATGGGAGGTGGCGAGGGGAGACCAGATCTCCCGTGAGGGCTGCTCGGAGCCCAGCCCTCATCACCAGCCTCTTGTGACATTCCACCCATAGCCCAGACGAGGCGGCTGGGACTCAGAAAGGGGAAGAAGATGTGCGCTCAGCACCCCCAGCTTGTCCATGACGGAGCCGGAACCAAACCCGGCAGCGGGGGTAACTCCCCCCTTCCCTCCTTCCCTACGGAAATAACAGTGTGGGCTGGGGGAGGAGGAAGGAGCCGAGCCCCTTTCCTCACTGGCTGGATACTGGGCCGGCGCTTCATAGCCCCCTGGGGTGGCCACTACTGTCGTCCCGTTTTAGAATGAGAAAACAGGCTCCACGAGCTGAAGTGAGTGGGCAGTGGGACCAGGGCGTGGACCTGGCAGGTTTGTCTCAGAGCCTGGGATCTTGGCTGGATATTACTGGTACGGCCTTCCCAGCTCTGCCCTGCACCCCACCCTGCTCCCCCCGTAGGAGCTGGGCCCCTCAGACCACAGGCTTGGGTAGTTCTGGCCTTTGTGGTTCTAGAGGGCAGTGGGAAGCGAGGCCTTGGCTCCTGCAGCGACCTTGGGTGGCCTGGCGAGGGTCCCACAGTGGCCACAGCTCACACCAAAACCTCAGCCAGCAGGCCAGCTCCCCAGGGCTCAGGCCAGCCCCGAGGCCCAAGCCAGCCTCCTGGGGTAATTGCAGCCAGCGGGGCTGAGACCATGGATGTGCCCAATTATTTCCTCAACTCGAGGCAAACCCACCCTGGCTGGGCCGAGCCCCAGGCACCCAAGGCCCCAAGAGGACCAACCTGTGCGATTCTCATCAAAGAAGCTCGTCTCCTGAGATACCAGTGAGCGGAAGAGACGGTTTCGAAGGCGGATGTTCAGTCTGGCAAATATGAGGGTAAAAATGCCGCCCCGAATACCTGCGGCAAACGAGCTAATTGCAGATAAGAGATGTTATATATAGCACGACGTCCTTCCGACAACCAACAACCTCACCCGGCTGCCCCCTCCCACTGCTGGCAGACGTGCACCATTCGCAGGGCGGAGACAGGGCAGGACCCCAGCCTCGAGCCCACTGTCCAGGGCTCGTTCCCCAGCTGGAACCCCCAAGGGGACAACAAAGAGGGGGCTGTGTTTCCTGGGGCTGAGAGCCCCAATTCTGCCAGCCAGACCCCTCTCCCTTCCGGAACAGCACAGACAAGGCTGGTCCTTGTTCCCCACTTGGAAAATAACCAGGGAGGGTGAGAGGGGGACCCTGGAGGACAGAAGCCACTTTTAGGGACAAGAGGGAATGGCTCTAGGCTTGGCTCAACCAAATGGACATCGGTCCCGAGCCCTTCGGGTGCTGGTGACCACGGTGACAGCTGAGGGACTGGCCCACCAGGGGCATTTCTTGGGTATCCCTGGCCCATTTTCCCCTTAGGAGCTGGCCCCGGCCTCCCTCCCTTGCTGCAGGCTTGGGGGGCAGGGTTTGGGGTCGAGAGCCGGCTACCTGCCAATGGCCAGCAGACACATGACAATGACGGCCGTGGTGAACTGCTCCATGCTCTTCTGGATGACAATGCCATCGATGGCCCGGCCAGTATAGTAGGGGAGGAAGGTCTCTCCTGCCGGGAGATGGGGTGTGCTCAGGGGGCATTTGCAGCCAGGGGCACCCGTTCCCTTCCTGCAGGGCCCCAGGAAGCCCAAGGCCACACTGCCTGCTCTGCTCACCCCATCGGAGGGTAGGGAGTTCTTTGTTGGCAAATTCCTCTTCTCACCATGTCGGGAGGGGGGGTAGGGGCCCTGTACTGCTTAATGCCGCCCACTTTTCAGAGAAGAGGGGCAAGGTGTCTACAATCTGTGTAGGCTGGCTCAGTACAAATAAGGCTACTAGACATCGATCAGCCCAGGGGGTATCTCATTCCCTCCACGCACTCAGAAGCGGGTCCTGTCATCACCCCATTTTACAGATAACAAAGTGAAGCGGAAAGATGAGATGACAGCACTAGCCCAGGCTGACTCACACCGAAGTTTACATTCTTCCCATTGGTAGAGGGTTCAGAATTCACATTCTGGAACCTCAGAAGTTGTTGATAACTTGGTTCCGAGAAATGCCAGAAATTGCCACCCCGCCCCTCTTGGTGGGGCATGTTACAGTTTGCTGGATTATATCCTACCCATTTGTCTTATTGTATCTTCACAACAATCCTGGACAGGGGTGAGGAGAGGGGACCCTCACCCCCATTTCACAGGGGTGGAATGGGAGGCTCAGAGAGGCTGAGCAACTTGCAAGGGGTCACACAGCAATTAAGATGAAGGGCCAGGACTCAAATCTGAACCGGCTTCCACTTTGGGGGCTCTTTCCTTGTCCCTTCCCTCCCGATAATCTGGAATGCCCACTCTCATCTTATGGACATGATGGACATAGAATGGAGTGTGGTCAGACCAGACTGTGTCCCATTTTCACTGCAGCTCTTTCCACAGGCCACAGCCTGGCTTGGGGTTGGGCATACAGTAGGCGCTGAATAAAGGCCCCTGAATGAACCTGGGCTTCTCTACAGGATGGCTCAGGTAGAACAGTGAGGCCTTCCGTGGGGTTCTGGCGCCCTCTGCTGGCCTTGGCACAGAGACCACAATGTCTAGAGGGCCTGGGTCCCCACGGTTCATGGCCAGACGGAGTCTCCAACTACCACTGTGGAGTTCCATCGGAGAGGCAGCTCTGCCTCAGTTTACCCACAAGGGAGAGAAGGGCATCAGAGAGCTCCAGCAGCATTTTGACCCCAGCAAGCACCAATGATAGTAACCACAAGAGACATTTACTGAGCCCTTCCTGGGTGCTAAGCACGTATGCACCCCTCGTCGAATCTATACGAGAACCACATGAAACTCTCCAATGCATCAGCAAATCCTGCGGCTCCGCCTTTGCGGATTCTGCAAAAAAATATTTGCAGAATCCAACCACAGTCACTGCCTCTGCTGCCCCACCCAGGTCCAAGCTGTGGATCTTACATGCACGACCTCAAGTCACAACTCCTGGTTCTGCTCCCACCCTTGTCCACCCATCAGCCTCTTCACTCAGTCAACAGTGGGAGCCTGTGAAACTGAAAACATATCTTCTTGTCCCTCGGCTCTAAACAGTCCAATGGCTCCCATCTCGTTCAGGGTAACAGTCGACATCCTTACAGTGGCCAGAGGCGCCCTGCACGGTCGGGCCGCTGTGACTGACCTGTCTTCATCTTCCACTCCCCCCCACACACACTCTGCTCCAGCTGTGCTGGCCTCTGCTTTTCCTTTAACAACCAGGCAACTTCCTGCCTCAGGACCTTTGCACGGGCTGTTCTCTCTGCCTGGAATACTGTCAGCCCAGATACCTGTTCCCTTATCTCTAACGCCTCTCAATAACCCTACAGGTAAGGTATTATTATTTCCATTTACAGATGAGGAAACTGAGGCTCAGAGAGGTTAAGTCACTTGCCCAAGTTTAGGCAGTTGGGTCGCCATGAAATCCATATTATAGATCTCGGAGGAAGGTCCAAGATGGCGGAATAGGTAAACGCTATGCCTGCCACCTCCCATAATCAAATTAAAATTACAACTAAATTACAGAACAATCAACCTTGAGAATCATCTGAAGATGAGCTGAAGAGAGCCCCCCTATAAGTAAGGATTTAAAGAAGAGGCCACGTTGAAACTCCCCTTTAAAAAAAAAGAAAAAGAATCCCCATTTCATAGGAAATACTCAACATTAACACTAACCTTTTTTCCCAATGGGTGGTTTTTCTTTTAGACTATGAGCTGTCAGAAAAAGCTGGGTCCTCCTGGATGTTTGTTGATTGAAAAATGATTATGAATAATCACAGCCACTAACATATAAAGTACTCAGTCTTGCCAGGCACCCTGTTGCATTGTATCGAATTCTCACAATAACCTGATGACACCCCCATTTCAGGATGAGAAACTGGAGCTTGGCAGGTACACTCACCTGGAGTTACCCGTCAAGTCGGGGACCTGACCTCAGGTTAGAGTCGCCCTCTCCTCAGTCTTGCAGGTGGTAAAATCTGCTCAGTTGTATTTTAGGACACCTGCTGACAACGGCCTGGCAGGCGGAAGAAATGAGGTCGTAGGGTGACATCTGCCCACACAGGCAGGCTGGTCATTTGTTCGTTCATTCAGTGGGCTTCCTCTGTGCCAGGGATCAGGGGACCCAGGGTGAGTCAGACCTGGCCCTGTCCCCCAAGGGGCTCAGAGCCTGGTAGGGGAGGCGAGAGAGTGAATGCATGATTTCCATGTCACCAAGCTATAACTGAGGTGCAGACAAAGGGCCACAGTCAGTAAAATCTGTGAGGGCTTCCCCAAGGAGGGGACATTTGGGCCTTGAGGCCTGAGTAGGCGACAGATCTGGAAAAACGGAAAGGGTCGTCCCAGGACCCACAGCTGCTAAGATCCATCGGGAGCTTTTTAATGTACCAGGAGCTGTCCAAGGTGTCTCTCACATTAACTCACTGACCCGCACAACTCCCAATGTGACGGGTACTGTTACTGTCCCATTTTCCAGGCGAGGAGTCTGAGACAGAGAGGTTAAGGAACTGGTCTAAAAATCACACAGCAGTTAAGGGGCCGGGACCGAGAGGGGGCCAAAGAGAGGAAAGGGGTGCAGCATCAAGGCCAGATCTGGGGTGGGTGCGTCTTCGTTGAGACCACTCCAGCTGTGTGGCCACTCCCAGACTCTGTCCCTATGAGATAAATGTGTAACAACTCCTAACGGCCGACATTTCTGAGCACTTACCATGCTGTGCCAAGTTCTGGGCTTAGCCTTCTCCTGTTTTTATTCAAGCTTTTTACAACATCGTGATATAAGGACACTGACAATCCCCGCTGCATAGAGGAAGGAAGTGCGGCTCTGAAATGCTCGAGAACTTGCCCACGATCACACAGCTAGAACTGGGTCTGTACCCAGGCCTCGTCGCCCCCAGAACCCATTGAGTTTCCACCCTGCACTGTCGCCTTCCCACCCACGTTGAGGGAGTGGTGCTTTCGAACTGTGTAGAACCAGACCCACAGTAACCGATACATTTTACATCACCAAGGGGGACACATACACACATAACTAAAATAAAAGATTCATGGAACAATACTTAATCTTACCACAGACCCCATACTACTCTGAGGTCTCTTTTCTATTCTCTTCATTACAAAAAAATGCTTTGACTCAGAGATCCCACTTCCAGGAATTTATCCTACAGATATACCCACGTTTATAAGAAATGTGTATGAATAAGGTTATTTATCATAAGAGAAAAAGACTCAAAACAACCCAAGAGTCTAACATCTAAATAATTGAGGGTATAACCACACCATGGGATATTATGCAGCCAAATAAAACATTCCAGAATATATTGTTAAGTAAAAAAAAAAGCAAGACACAAAATAGAACATAAGCGATGGGGCAAGTGGCGTGTTCTTATTTGCTTGCAGCTGCATAAGGAAACACTGGAAGCATATAGAAGAAACGAATAAAAGTGGTTTCGCCCACTTGGAAGTTTCCGGAACCTTTTCCTATAGTTAGCCCTGGGAGATCAGGGTCGTCAGGGGCAGAGCTAGGAGGGAAACTCTCAGGGAAGACCATGCAGTAAAAGTAACACTTTTCGTACCAACTGAATGTATGAACCATGTAAGTAAATGTTAAAATGTGAGAGGAAAGAAGAGGTGGCTATGCCCCCTACGTTGATTTCCGGGGTGCCTGCTGGGCTCCGCAGGTGCTCACTTACCCAGAGCTGCCACGATGAGGAAGAAGGAGGCTGCCACGAGGAAGACGATGTCAGGCTTGGTGTAGGACAGCAGCTTCTGCAGTGTGGCCCCGGACGCCTGCTCTGGCGGGTGCTGGTCCACCCCAGCGAAGCCCTCGGCCTCGGCCTCGGCACCTGCCCCCGGCTCCAGGGCCTTGGCATTCGGCCGCACTGTGGACAGCAACCACCAGAGCAGGAAGGAGGCAGTGAGGGAGATGTAGGTCCACACGAAGAGGGCCCAGAACCACGGGTCCCGGACCGGCTTGCGGACCTCGGAGAAGAGCAGCAGCTTCACCATGGTGTAGATGCCCGCGAAGAGGCAGACGAGGGCGATGACCGTCCGCGAGGCCCGCAGCCGCCGGGGCCCCAAGGCGCTGTTCTTGGCCACACCGATGGTGGCCCCCAGCAGCAGGCAGCTGCGGTACAGGCAGGCTGCCCAGAGGTCCAGCACCGAGTCAAAGATGTTGAAATGGCGGATGTCCTCCAGCAGGCTGCGGTCCAGGTGGCTGAAGACGTAGATGGTGGTGGTCATGCCAACGTCCACGCTCATGAAGGCCAGCGTCACCACCACTGCCTTCCACAGCTGCATCCTGGCGGCTGGCGGTGGGCAGGTGCCGAGGGGCAGGCTCTAGTTCACGGGGACAAGGCCATTCATTGTCTGCAGGGTGAGGCCAGACCTGTCAGGGCAACAGGGTGAGGGATTAGGTTTGCCACCTGTTGGCTGTGTCATGAATTTGGGAGCGGTGCTTCTCCAGGGCAGAAGTGGGGCTGGGCTGCACTGTGCCCGAGTGCTGCCTCTTGAGTTGAGTCTGTCCCTTTCTCTCCTGGGGTCTTTATTGCCCCATCTGCAAAATGGGCAAAGCTCCGGAGTCCCCAAGTGGAGCGGTGAGGCATGGACAAACAGGAGGGGTGACTCCGAGTAGTGACTGGGAAGGGGGGCCAGCCCAAGACACTCTGTCTCCCATAACTCTGGTGCCCACACCAAGGCAACAGACCTCATGTTTGGGAGTGACAGAAACCCCACACAACTCCATGAGGCCGGTGTTTCCATATTCCCATTTACAGCGGGGAAACTGAGACACAGAGAGACAAAAGCATGTGCCCCATATCACTCTGCCAACAAAGGCCCAAGCCAAGACTTGAGCCAGTATGTGAAGGCTCCCAGAACCTGACTCACCTCCTGTACCGCCTGCACACAGCAGGTACCAGTAACTACAAGCAAGCAGTCGTGTGACACAGCCCTTCCTATGAGCCCAGCCCTTTACATACACCATGTACTTTGCCTGTGTTCACTTAATCCTCCCAACAACTTCGCGAGATTCACACTATCATTATCCCCATTTAGCAGATGGAGAAACTGAGGCCCAGAGAAATTAATAACTTGCCCAAGATCACCCAGCTGGTGAGTAGCAGAGCTGGGATTTGAACCCAAAACTGTCTGGCTCCAGAATCTGGGCTCTAAACTGCTAAACTAAAATTCTTGTCAATATAACAAGTGCTAACAGAGAGTGTTCATCTAAGGAAAATAGAGTCTATACCAGAGGACACTTATTGAAGTGAACGTGTGCCTGGCACTATTCTAAGTGATTTACAGGCATTAATCCTCACAAGAATTCTATCAGGTAGGTTCTATTATTAGCCCCATTTACAGTGGAGAAAATCGAGGCACAGAGACAGAAACCCCACAGAGAGGTTAAGTGACTTGCTCTAGGTCACACAGCTAAGAAGGGGCACAGTTGGATGTGAACCCAGGCCGTAGAGTTCCAAAGTCTGTGCTCTCAACTCCAAAGCCCTAATCCTTCAAACAGCCTATCCATGGGGTTGGCAAGACCCCTTATGATGCTCAGGAGGGGTCTGAGATGCGGAAAGGAAGGACCCAGGGGCATGATGGTCCCCAAGCCTTGGCCCTGCCTTCACCCCAGCACTTCCAGGCAGATTCAAGTCTGTCCCAGAGAAGAAGGTTGCCTTGTCAGCATTTCCCCTCCAAGAGAAGCCAGGGTTGAGTGGACCAAGGGCAGGGGAGGGACCGGGGGTGGGGATGGGGGTAGGAGACAGACACCCCCTGCCTAGGCCCCTTGCTCCACCCCCGCCCCGCTGGGCTGCCAGTGCTGGCTCCTGCCTGCTGCAATGCAGAGGCCTTGGGGAGCCAGTGAGTGGGTGAGCATGAGTCGGAGCCCAGAGAAGGATGCTCTTGGCTGGGTGCCCCACCACGCCTCCTGGGCAGGCCAATGCCAGCTGCCCAAGCCTGCCAGTCACTTCCGCTGCTGTGCCCCTCTCGGTGGGCACAGGGAATCCCTCAGCCCCCAGAAAGGAGCTGGAGTTCAGAAGTAGGACAGGAGGCCGATCTGCCAGCAACCAGCCCAGAAGCTTGGCTGGCTCTCCCTGCACCTACTCCGAGTCACTGGCGGAGGAACGGGGGTCCTTCCTGACACCCTTCCACTTTGGGTAATGTCAAGCCCACTGGACAGCCACCCGCTTGGGAGCCCCAGTTGTTTATCTTCACTGGAATAAACAAAATTTTGCACTCTAGCATCAGACTACCTGAACCACGTTTTACAGGCGGGGAAACTGAGGCCCAGAGAGAGAAGCGATGCCGCTTGTCTAGGGTCACCCAGCAACTGGAGGCAGAGAAACAGCACCAGGGTGCCCAGCTCCCAAGAGCTGAGTCTTCTACTCCAGGCTCTGATGGAGCAGAACCAACTCAGGTCGGGTTACAGCTCTAGGTGGGGACAGGCTACTCTCTTATTGTTAAAGTTACTGAGCAGGAGGGTGAAGGGGACAAGCCCATCGGGCTCCTCGGAGGCATGTCCCTGCTTTCCTTCTGCCTGACATGGAGGACATCGCTGGGATCAGCGAGGTGAAGGTGGAGGGCAAATTGTGGGCACGCGGATGACGTGTGTGGCCTGAGGGACAAGGTGGCAGCCAGAGGCCAGCATAGGCAGTGCCAGGCCTGACACACAGCCCGGGGAGACAGGGGCAACTTGCCCGACCCCACATGATAAGACATGGTACAGGGTTAGCAAGTGGCCCCATCCCCACGGAGGTCTCGTCAAAGGCTTTTCTTCACAGAAGAAATGGTGGTTGGGGCATCGCCAGCTGTCAGGTGCACAGAACATAATAAATAATTATTATTACAACAACAACAGCTACCATTTATGGAGTGTTACTAAGTGCTAGACAAGGTGCTAAGAACCCGGCACCACCCTGGGTGGGTGGAGGTCCAAGCAGCTCAGTTCACCCCTAACATGGTGAACTTTTCAACCCAGAGTGGCCATTCATTGCCAGTGGTGGAAAGGCCCATACACTACTTAGCAAACACTGCTGACTGAGGACAGTTCTGTGACATAGTGTCATCGCGGGTCTCCAAAGGCAGGACCAGGGTTGGGTTGGACCCACGTTGTTCCATCCTGACTCCCACCCTTGCGGAGCCCACCACATCCCATGCTGGGACTTAGGAAAGTTTTTTCAGGTAACTCGTGGCTTTAGGTGAGGTAAACTGGGGAGCTACCCCAGCCTCCCTACAAACTGGGGAGTTACCCCAGCCTTCCTACAAGCCTCCTCTGATCACCTTGCACCTGCCCCATCTGAAGCAGGGGAATGGGCGCCAGCCTTTCTCCAGGGGGTGGGACAGCAGGCAGAGGGCAGGAATCCTGTAAGACCAGCTTAAAGCTGTCTTAACATCAAACCTGGGCAAGTGGCACCAGGGTGGATGCAAGAGAAGCATCTGTCTGTCCACCAGCTGGGGAGACTGAGGGAAGGGATTTGCCAAGGTGGACAGGCCCAGGAGGCCCCCAGGAATGACCTCTTCAAACAGCCAGGCGCTCAGGTTATGTGGGCAGGCCCCGCTGTGTGGCATGCGGAGCCAGTCTGAGCCTGGGGGGAAGGGCAGCCATTCAGGATCCTTCTCCAAAGGCACCCTTAACCCTTGTCCAAGAGGCAGCGGCGCCTGAGGGGTTAAAAAAAAATGCAACATTTGCCCTGCGGGCGTGGAAAGGATTCTGCAGGGATGGGGGCGGGTGGAGGCTGCGGGCGTGGGGGTACAGGGATGGGGCCAGAAAGGCTCCCAGGAGGCTCCCACCTTCACTGGAGATGCCTACTCCATCCCGGGGGCAGGGGGAACAAGAAGCCCTCCAGCGTGCGCCCCGCTTGGCACCCAAGCCTGGGAAGGAACCGGGTCGGGAGTGGAGGGGGCCGCGCTTTTACCTCTTACCTTACCTGACATCAGGTGAGCCGTAGGGAGGGGGCGCAGCGGGCTCGGGTCTTCAGGGCCGCAGGCTCCGTGCCGCTCATTGGAGACAGCCGGGCGCTGAGCTAGCTCGGCTCCTGCGGCCGCTTCTCCCCGCCTTCCGCCTCGGCTGCGCTTTGACAAGGTCGGAGCGGCGCTGGCTCCCAAGCCAGCTGACTGGCGGGGCGGGGCCTCTGATGGGGGCGGGGCCTCTAGACTGGGGCGGGGCCTCCTGGGGGCGTGACCAGACCTAGCCGCTGCCCACCTGCAACCAGCCCCGTCCCTATCTGCCCAGCCAGGCCCTCCGCGCACAGAAATGGCCTCACCTGCTGGGTCTGCTCTTTAACGGCTGTTTTTCTTTGAAGGATGGGGGCTATGATCCTCATTCATTCACTCATTCATTCATTCAACAAATATTTATCCAGCACCTACTATGTGGCGTGCACCATTCTAGGCGTTTGAGATATGACAGTGAACAAAACAAGGTACCAGGCCTTCTGGAACTGACATTTTAGTGAGGGAGTCAGGCAATACACATAACAAATAAGTAAACTGTATGTGTTGTGAGGGAATACATTTTATGGAGAAACACAGGCAGCAATATGTACTGAGTGATTGCTAGGTGCTAGGTGCTGGGTGTTCAGAATACAGCCACGTGTGCAAAAAAACCCAGAAAACTCCCATCTTTTTGAAGTGGGGGAGACAGAAAATCAACGAGTAAATACATAGGATAATATCTGGGAGAGGTAAGCGTTGTAAAGGAAATAAAACTGGGTGAGGCAGTGTAAAGTGCCCTGGGGCTACTTAACTGGGAAGGGCTCTCTGAGAAAGGTGAAGGGTGCAAGGTGAGGAGGAATAAGCCACAGGGCGGTCTGTGGGAAGAGCATTCGAGGCAAAGGGAACTGCAAGTTGAAAGGCTCTGAAGTGTGAACTCGCCTGGCCGTTGGAGGAACAAGACGGGATCAGTGTGGCCTGAACCAAGAGCTGGGGAGAGTGGGTCACAGCCCAGAGGGGCAGCAGAGTGGGGCCCGAGATGTCCACATCCTTCTGTCCTTCAGTCAGAGGTTTCAAACACCCTCTGATTTTAAAACAGCCTTCTTCAAGGGGAATTTGGCAAAATTCAGAATTTAAAATGTACTTTTTTTTTTGATCCAGTAAGATTTTCTTCTATAGCTAGACAGGTAGAGGGGAGCAAAGATACTAGTTTGCAGATAGTTACTGTAGTTGCAAAAGTCTGGAAATCACCAAATACCCTTCCATAAGGAACTGACCAAATAATTACAGAGCATCGCTCAACAGAATTCCCTGTAGCAGGGGAAAAGAGATTTATGTACCTATCTATACACAAAGTTACGTAAAGGTATGGAATGACCTCTTCAAACATATTGAGTAAAAACAAGGGACAGAATAAAGTATGTTACTGTTTGTGCAAAAACAAAAGCCAATGCATGGTTGTACCTGAAGAGCATATTGTCGTGTCCAGCACAACACGGGCAGTGAGGGTGCGAGACGGGGCGGCTTTGGGATAAGTTTTAAGAAAGAAACATACAGAGACTTAATGCAGTTAAATCTCAGAAGGCCAGGGGGCTCACAGTTCTGAAAGACTGGAGCCCCGAATAAAGCCGACTGGAGGTTTTTATTGATAAGTATACAAAAGAGTAGCAGTGTTTTTGGCATGGTCTGTGAGACTCACTTATCACGTTATAGAAACAACCCAAACCAATTATGTTGATCTTCAAACAGCCGAAGCAGAAAGTCCTTGAGGTGAGGTATGCAACTTTTTAAGGGACATATATCACATGTTGAAATTGTTTCACAGAGCTAAGCAGGGAAAGCTTAATTTTATCACTCTCAAGACTTTTCTCCCAATTAGGTGAGAGGGAAAAGTCAGAGCCAGCAGCGGTTTTTCCCAGGCGGGGGAAGGAGAGACAAGGCCCCTTCCCAAATCTTTTTAAGGCAGCTCATCGGGGGTCTCCATGTGGTTCTGCCTGGCTTGAGTTGTCCCCCACCCGTGGGGAATCTTACTCGTCATTGGCTGCAAACCCTCTTTTAGAGACTAAATAGAGAGAAATATACAGTCCCAGAGATGCACAGTCTCACAGACTATTCTTTCCTTAAGGAAAGACACGGGGGGGGGGGGGGCAGTCTGCTAGGCTGTTGTGTGACAACAGCATATCTTGGATCGATTATCCAAAAGTTAGAGTGACTCAGAGCTGGGTTCAAATCCAGCCTCTGTCATTTTTTTCTGTGTGAGAATAGCTAACACAATAGTGAAGGAGAGAAACAAAGTCAGAGGACTGACACTGCCTGACTTCAAGATTTACTGTAAAACTACAGTGTGATGCTGACCAAAGAAGAGACAGATCAATGGAACAGAATAGAGAGCCCAGAAATAGATCCATATAAATATAGTCAACTGATCTTTACAAAGGAGCAAAGACAGTCTTTTCATCAAATGGTGCTGGAAAAACAACATCCACATGCAAAAAGAAGAAGAAGGAGGAAAAGGAGAAGAAAAAGCAGCAGCTACACACAGACCTTACACCTTTCCCAAAAATTAACTCAAAATGGATCATAGAGTTAAAAGTAAAACGCAAACTATAAAACTCCTAGAAAATAACATCGGGGAAAAAAAATCTAGATTTTCTTGAGTATGTTGATGAGTTTTCAGATACAACACCAAAGGCATGATCCATAAAAGAAACAATTGATAAGCAGGACTTCATCAAAATTGAAAACTTTCTGCTCTGTGAAAGATACTGCCAAGAGAATGAGAAAACAAGCCACAAACTGGGAAAAAAATATTTGCAAAAGATATATCTGAAAAAGGACTGTTAATCCAAAATATACATGGAACTCTTAAAACTCAACAAGAAAACAAATAACTTGATTTAAAGAGGCAAAAGACCTGGACTTCCACCTCAACAAAGAAAATCTACAAATGGCAAATAAACATATGAAAAGATGCTCAATGTCTTATGCCATTAGGGAATTGCGAATTAAAATGACAAGATACCAGTACATACCTAACAGAACGGCCAAATCCAAAACACCAACACAGCCAAATGCTGGCGACCACGTGGAGCAACAGGAACTCTCATTCATCGCTGGGGGATGCAAAATGATAGTTACTTTGGAATACAGTTTGGTGGCATCTGAATGAAACTAAACATCCTCTTACCATATAATCCAGCAATCACGCTCTTTGGTATTTACCTAAATGAGTTGAAAACTTATGTCCACAGAAAATGCAATATTATTCAGTGTTGAAAGGAAACGAGTATCAAGCCATGAAAAGAAACGAGTATCAAGCCATGAAAAGACATGGAGGAACCTAAAATGCTTTTAACCAAGTGCAAGAAGCCAGCCTGAAATGGCTACATACTATGGAGACATAGGCATAAAAAGATCAGTGGTTACAAGGGGTTAGGGAGGAGGGGGGAAGAATAGACAGATCACAGAGGATTTTTAGGGAGTGAAACTATTCTGTATGCTACTGCAGTGGTGGTTACATGTCATTGTACATTGTCAAAGACCCCAGGATGGACAGCACCAAAAGTGAACCCTAAACTATGGTGAACTATAGACTTTGGGTGATAACAAAGTGTCCATGTGATTTCACTGATTGTTACAAATGTCTCACTCTGATACTGGGATGTTGTCAGTGGGGGAGGCTCTGTGTGTGTGGGGGGGGGCAGGGAGTGTATGGGACATCTCTGCACTTTCAGCTCAATTTTCCTGTGAACATAAAACTGCTCTAAGAAATGAGGTATACTAAAAATTGGTTAAAATGGTAAATTTTATATTACGTATATTTTACTGCTATAAAAAATAAGAGAGCAGAATGCTCATAGCAGCTTCATTCATGACATCTCCAAACCGGAAACAATGCAAACGCCATCAACTGCGGAATGGCTGGAATGGTCCCCCAGTGGAAGACTATGCAGCCAGGAAAAAGAACCACCTGCTGCTACACACACCACAGATAAATCTCAACAACATAGTGTTCACTGCTGCGTGAAAGAGATACAAAGTAGTACACAAAGTAGTAATACTATGTGATTTTATTTGTATCAAAGTCAAGAACAGGCAAGAGGGGTCTTTGCTTTTAGGACCCTTGGGAGATGCGTAGTGACCGAGAGGCTGGAATGCTCTGTTTTGGATCTGGGTGCTGGTTACATGGGTGTCTAGTTTGTGAAAATTCACCAAGCTGTACACTTATGATTTGTACCCTTTTGGTATGGGTGTTCCACGTTAATTCAAAGGAATGTGATATATACACATACATGAGTATACACATACATACACACACACACACACACACACACACACAGACACACACACACACACACTCGGTTCTCTGGAACCAGACAGAAGAATGGGTGCTTTAATTCTCACTAGGTTTATGACCCTGGACAGGCCCCTGAACTTTACGGGAGCCTCAGTTTCCTCATCTGTAAAATAGAGATAATGGAAATACCTCATGAAACCAACAAAAATACGTCACTTCTGGCTGGCAGTCACATTGATTTGTGCTTACTATTAATATTCTTCTCGCTGCTGTTCTCTTTGGTGACTGAGCCCAAGCTGGGCAGGGTGGCAGCGGGGACACTGTCTCCAAGGAGGCGGGGGGGGGCATGGGGAAGGCCAGTCTAGGTTGACAAGCAGAACATGCTCATCTTGCAAACTGCTGTAACGGGAGAAACCTGAGCGGGTGAGCTGGGCAGAGGCTACACGAGCGATGCCTGCACAGTGGCAGGCTGGGGAGCCGGCCGGCCCTGGGCCTCCTGGGGGAGATTGGCAGTTAACGGGGTACTGAACATCGAGCTGGGGAAATAGATCTTTTCCTGGATAGCAGGGCCCTTCACTATCGCTGGGCAATCAAGAGGCCCATGAAACTTGAAACACCTTCTCAGGCCACACAGCTCTGGGCCAGTCTTCTCCTTAAGGAAGCCTGGTAGCTTTTATAAGGCTGGGCCCAGGGTCCCCATGTCCTAGTGACCTTGATTTCATGCCTGAGTCAGGAGGGGGCACCCATGGAGATCTGCCTGTAACTTTATGAACAAGCAAGCAGAGGCAGATTTGGGTTCCACTCCAGACTCCATCGTTTACAAGCTGTGCAACCTTAGGTGGATCATTCAACCTCTCTGACCCTCATTTGTAACATCAGGATAGTTCTTACATCATAGAGTTTGTTGTGAGGACTAAACAGCTTCCCTGGGCACAGAGGGTAGAATCCAAAATGTTAACTGTGGCCTCCCATGCCCAGTGATTTGGCTCTAATACCACCAGGCCCCGTTCCCTATGGCTCACCCTCTCATCTGTGTTGCCCATCGCAGAGCCTCTGCACTTTCAGTTTCCTTGCCTACAACTCTTTCCTGCCAGATCTTGCTGCAGCAGTTAGGGCTCAGCTGAAATGTCACTCTTTGGAGGAACTCCCTGTCATGTCGAAAGAGGACACCTCCAGGCACCTGCCATCCCATCATCCACTTTATCTCATAGCACCTTCAACTGAATAAAAATGACTTGATCATGTAATTGTTTCTTTCCTTGCTCCTGTCTCTCCGCCACTTGACTGAAAGCTTCAGAATGGTAGGTACCTTGTCTGTCACTCAAAACACACTTTCACATGCACACATCACACACTCATAGACACACTCACACACTCATAGACATACACGCTCAGGAGGTCTGACAGCCCTGCCCAGTCAGTGTGAAAAGCAATCAGGCTGTTGGTGTAGGCTTCGCCCAGAGAGCAGGGGCCCACTCCCGGACCCCCAAGGCACTGGGGAGAGGTGGCGAGACTTTGATAGCCGGAGCCGTGGACCCCCATAAATGTGCTGCTGGAGACAGCTGGGGAGGACGTCCTGGCACGGTACCGTGGAATGTGAAGGTCTCTCATCTCCCTTCTGGGCCGTGGGGCCCATTGTGTGGGCCTCCCAGCTCAAGTTGCCATGGAGAAGAAAGGAACAGGGCTGTGCTGCTTACGTGAGTGTGAACAGGTGTGACCATGTGTGGGATGTGACGGTGGGTGAGTACGTGTGTGAGGGTGTGCATGAGTGTGAGTGATACTGGGTGTGCAAATATCTGTGCAACCGTGACTTTATGTGCATGACTGAGGGTGTGTATGTGGAGATGTGTTGATGGCATGTGTGGTTGTATGTAAATGTTAGCATCTAAGTATGTGCTGGAGTACACGTGTGTGCACGAGTGTTGGTGTGTGTCTGTGTAGGACGACTTGCATACATGTAACAAGTACAAACAGAAAAGTCAAATTCCCTCATAGTCTCACCCTCACCACTGAACCCCTGTTGTGAACTGGGAACTCAGAGGTCTGACTACTGGGTTCAAACCCTGTATTTGTCCCTTACTGGAGAGTGACGGGGCGGGGGCAGTTTACTGCACTTCTGAACCTGCTTCCTCTCTATAACATGGTGATGTAACAGTACGTAGCTTAAAGCTGTGCTGTAGGGACGTAAGGAGATAAGGAGGCCAGGTGACAGATGCACAGGTCCAGTAGAGAGGAGGCTTGGTCAACAGCTGTCATTTGTAGTCAGGCACCTGTTTATGTGGAGTAAGGGCTGGAGTCTTGAGACCCCAGAGTCTTCCTCGCATGCTGAGCTATGGAGAGAACTCTAGGGCAGGGGGCAGGTCTAGGGGACACGACTTCCTCCCCTGCTCCACGCCTTACTTTTCCCATCTCAGTAATACGGTTGCCTTCTATGCTTCTGCACCGAGCTCTACAGACCTGGGCCTGCGGGGTGCATGGCGGACCGTGATGAGGTCCCAGAGGCAGGGTTTGTGATAGCTCCCCCAGAGGTTGCGACGCACGCTCTACAAGAGATTCTCATCTCACACTGCGGCTGGCAGAACCCGAACCAACGCATGGAGGTGTGGCCACGGAAGACCACGCCCATTCCCCGCCCACACTCGAATGCATCGGGAGCACCACCGGAAGTCACGTCGGACGGAGAGTTTTCGCGGAGACACTCACGGGGCAATCAGCAAATCCTGAGACCGCGGCGGTGGCAACCGGCGAGTGGAGCAGGGACCTGGGAAAAATGCTATATGCAAGCTCAGGCGCACAGAACTGGATGGTGCATAGCAGTTGGAGGAAACGAGATAGGATCGCAGAGCGCCTTTAACTGTCCTCGTGGGGCTGCCTGGTTCTTCAAAAACTGAGCAGAAAAGGGAGGCGGGGAAAAGTCTTGGGGTTCCGAGCCCCTGACTCTTCATGTCCCGTGAAGGTGTGACTGTCAGTTCACCTATCTATAAAGTGGGGCGATTAATTTCCGCCTCGTGGGTGGGGACACTGCGCGGCGGAACGAGAAGGCCCCACCCCGGCCCCGGAGCGTTTTTCTGGACCGCAGACCGTTTACTGGGGCGGAGTCTCCGTTCTTTTCTGCGCTTGGAAATTGAGAGCGGCCCCTTGGCCGCAGGTTTGTTTTTGTTTGTTCGTTCCTCCCCCCACCGCCACAATCCGTTAGAGAGGGGCGTACCCGGAAGTGCTCCTACGGAATCCGCCGGGCCGCGCGCGCCTCTTCACCATGGCGACGGCCCCGCGGCGCTTTTTCCGCTGCGCTTGTTTCTGCTCCGAAAACTTGTACGTGGCGCGCTACGGGCTGCACGTGCGCTTCCGGGGAGAGCAGCAGCTGCGCCAGGACTATGGCCCGGTGAGTGGCCTCGGCGGCTCTGCGGGGCAGTGAGCGGAGCAGTGGTGGGGGAGGGACTTTTGTCCCGGGGTCATTTGCTTTGCCCGTGGCGCGCCCCGCGTGCTTCCATCTGGCAACAAGAATGACTTCACGTCTCGGTGCCTCGGTTTTCTCACCTTAAACGGGGATAACTATCTCCTTAGTGGGGTTGTCGTGAGAAATGAATGAACTAACATATGTAAAGTGCTTAGGACAGGGCCTGGCTCTGCTTAACGCGCTTATCGCATTTCATCCTCAACGATCCTGTGAGGTCGGGGCTCTCATCTCCATTTTAGGAGGGGAAACTGAGGCTGAGATGTTAAGTGACTTGCCCAGGATCACACAGTCGTGCTCACTGATCTGTTTACTCCCAGGTCCTGCGCAGCCGAGGCTGCGTCAGCCCCAAGGACTTTGAGCAGCTGTTAGAAGAGGTAACACTTCCTACCCTCCACTACCCCCTTCACACCCAGCTTAGACCTTCCGTTTCAGATTGGTGTCAGCAGTTTGAGGGCTCTCCCAGCCTCAGACCTGCCAGTCCCCGATCCCTGCGGCGCTCCTTAAATCTTCCTTTGTCCCTTCCTGTCCCCACTCACCGCAGCACCTGGGTCCTGACACCAGAAAAAGAGAAAGAGGAACATGCCAAGTTGTCCACTTCATGCCCTTCTGAGACGAGAAACTTGGGCTCAAAGAGGGGAGTCACTTGCCCAGGGTTTCACAGCAGCTGGGACTGAGGTCCCTCCCAGGGCTGCCAAGCTCCTGGCTATCCCAACCCCGACTGGCACCAGGTTAGGCTGGCACCAGGGCTGCCGGGCTCCCCTTCGTCCCTCACCTGGGGGTGAGTGGTGGGAAGCTTCCCAGGAGAGCCCTCTATAGCCTCTGGAACACAAGATTTGGCTGGGACTCTGTTCCCCTCGCTGAGTGTGCCCAGCTGGCTGAGGTGCATCTAAGTGCTCTCCTCCCAGCCACGCTCAGGCAGGTGCAACCCAGAGTGGGATGGACCCCCTTCTGGAAGGAGTTCCCTTCAGCTCACAGCTTGGCACCTGCAGTCGACCCTGCCCGAGTCAGGACTCTAGGGAGACTTGGCTCCCAGTCTGGGCCTTGCTCTGGCCTTCCTGACCTGTTTCCTCATCTGTACAATGGCTTTGGGGATTTGGGGAGAGGCCCTGTCCTGGTAAGTGGGCCCTGTGCCACCCCAGCTTGAGCAGGAGGTGGAGCGGCGGCAACGGCTGGGGCCGGAGTCAGCTGCCCGGAAGGCCCTCATCGCTAACTCTTACCGCCCGGCGAGGCTGGAAATCTACAACCCGCTGCAGGTACCCGGCAGGGGCAGGTTACTGGGAGGAGGAGGCATCCAGGTGGGGGGCCTGCCTGTCCCACAGCTTGTGTGTTCTGACCCTAGGATGTGGCTCTGGCCCCCGAGTTTCTGGCTGCGGCCGAGTACAGCACATTGCCGGGCGCAGACCTCGAGGGCCTGCTCCAGCGGCTGGAGACAGTGTCAGGTGAGGTCTGGGCTCCGTCACCTGACAGGACTAGAGGGTGGGAGACTGGGGTTCCTCTGCCCATCCTGTCTGCCTCCAAAAGCAAACCATCAGGAGTTATAGAGTACAGGAGCAGGGCATCTGCATTCATTCACTCACTCGCCCAACAGGTAGTTATTTAGTGCCTTGTACCACGCATGAGCCAGCTAGGGGTGACTGAATTGCTTAACGAGGACAACTGAGGCAGGTATAGGCTGGTTAAGGGATCAGCAAGGGATGGTGAACGGCCCCCCAGGCTGGCAATAGTGGGGAGCAGCTCCCGTCCCTAGACCTGAAGGATTGGGCAAGAGTGAAGTTTCTTGAAGCTGCTACGACCTAAAGCTGTGGGAGAGGGGCTGCCAGACAGCTGCCATGGCCCTGAGCAGAGGCACACAGCCACACCCCACTCCAGAATGCTCTTCACCTGCCCTGATGTCCTGCCTGGGTCTCCTGCTGGCTAAACCCTGTTTCCTCATCTGTGAAATGGGAGTGATGATACCACCCATCTTGAAAGTTGTGATGGTCAAGTGAGAGGCAATGCCCCGGGAGGGCTGGGGGCATAGTAAGTGTTTTCTAGTCTTACAATTACTGTTATTCCCGGTCTGGGGCATACTGTGGGGAGACAGATATAAAAGCTGCTCCCCATAGGGAACCTGCACCCTGTTGGGAGCAAAGGGTGGAATGTGGAACGAAACCCCGCTCCTAGCTTCAGGGGAGCCCCGCATTGCCTTCCATTCCCCAACAGTTGAGCTTGTACAGAGGCTGGGTGGGGGCTGGGCCTTGGCTATGAGTTGGCCAAAGGTGCGTGTGGGGGCACGAGCCCTGCACCCTGGGGGCAATGGTGCATCTGCCAAGAAATGTCCCCGTTTCCATTCTGAGCCTGACCTTGCCCCACCAGGTCCCTGCAAGAAAGAGCAGCCTCTCAGCATTCCTGTGTGGAAAACAGAGGCTCCAAGAGATATCTGAGTTGGGGTGCAGACTTTGGTGGCTCGGGGGGGTGGGGAGGGTACAGAGAGAGGCCGAGGCTGGCTCTGTGGTGCTGGCTTGGCTCCATAGCTGGTCTGCTGGGTGTCCTTGAGCTAACCCCTTCCCACCTCTGGGCCTCAGTAGGACTCATGTCTGAGTCTGGAGGCTAGGCCTGTGGGCACCCGTGAGAGGCCCCAGGGATAATGTGGGGGGGTCCGAGAATAGCCCTCCCCTGCTGCACACATGGTACATCATTAGATCCTCACCAACAGCCCCAAGAAGGGAGTGCCTGCATTACCCCCATTGTACAGGTGAGGAAACTGAGACTGGGGGAAAGGAAAAGACATGCCCAAGCTCACACAACTCATGAGGAGACTGAAACCCACACCAGAGCTCCCGGCCGACAAGACTGTCTGTTCCCTGCAGAGGAGCAGCGGATCTATCGACTGCCGGTGTTTACGCCGCCGTTCTGCCAGGCCCTGCTGGAGGAGCTGGAACACTTCGAGCAGTCGGACATGCCCAAGGGGAGACCCAACACCATGAACAACTATGGGGTGCGTGAGGCTCCGCCTGGTGAACCCAGGAGGCAGGGGCCCTTGGGTCTGGGGAGACTTACCTGCAGTGCTCCACCGAGCTGTGTGGCCTCTCCGTCTGCAAAATGAGATCACGGAAGGATTGTTAGAAAGTTCAACATGTCCCAGGGTGAGGCCCTATCAGTGTCCCTGCCGACCCCCGGCGGTCCCCCTCCCAGGTGCTGCTACATGAGCTGGGTCTGGATGAGCCGCTGGTGACACCGCTGCGGGAGCGCTTCCTGCAGCCGCTGATGGCCCTGCTGTACCCAGACTGTGGCGGTGGCGGGCTCGACAGCCACCGTGCCTTCGTGGTCAAGTATGCACCAGGCCAGGACCGCGAGCTGGGCTGCCACTTCGACAATGCTGAGCTGACCATCAACGTGGCCCTGGGCAAGACCTTCACAGGGGGCGCCCTATACTTTGGGGGCCTCTTCCAGGTTAGTGTGTGTGAGCCATGGGGCAGGGCCTGGTGCAGCCGGGAGTGCCCAGGCCTGAGTCCAACTGTCTGCAGGCACCTTCAGCCCTGGCCAAGCCCCTGGAGGTGGAGCATGTGGTGGGCCAGGGCATCCTGCACCGGGGTGGCCAGCTGCATGGGGCCCGGCCCCTGGGCACTGGCGAGCGCTGGAATCTCGTCGTCTGGCTCCGGGCCTCTGCTGTGCGCAACCACCTCTGCCCCATGTGCGGCCGCAAGCCTGACCTGGTGGACGATGAGGGCTTTGGCGACGGCTTCACCCGAGAGGAGCCACCCACAGTGGATGTGTGTGTGCTGACTTGAGCCTGCTTGGGACCTGTGTGGGGGCTGGCACGACAGCAGAGGGCTCTGCCACCTTAGGTCGGGTGGGGCAGAAATAAACTCCCTGCAGCCCTTGACACTTCTTGTTTCAAAAGGACAAGCAGGCTTCTGGGTCATTCTTTCAGTAATCTGGCTGGCTTAGGTCAGGTTTATTAGAATCAGAACCTGATGGGGAGTCCTGTGCAAGGGGTTTATCGAGTAATACCCTCAGCAGAAGGGAGTCAGGGAAGCAGGACAGGGCAGGAAAGAGCTGGACCAAGATGTGGGTTTAGATGGCGTTTCAACTCAGGCCAGTCCCACGGGAACTCTGGAGCATGAATCTACCAGTTTGCCTCCAGCATCAGGTATTGGCTTCAGGGTGTGTGTGGGGGTGGGAGTACGAATAACTTCCCAGACAGCATCTCCAGGACAAGTGGCTACCAGTGGCCAAGGGAATCTTCCAGAGAAACGTCCAGGTGTGAGCTGTCAGCAGTGGACATCACAGCCAGGGATGCATGCCTCTGTCTATAAAGGGGACTTGGGTGGGTGACCAGTAGCACCTTGTAGATGGTGTTGAGGGGTTACTGCAGAGGGGTTAGGAGCAGGTACTCGGGAGCAGACTGCCTGGGTTCAATTCTGATTCTGCCACTTCCAGCTCCGTGACTGTGGCTAAGCCACTTGACCCCTTTATGCCTCAGTTTCCTCATCTGGAAAGTACCTGTGTCCTAGAGCTGCTGTGAGACTGAAGTGATACATAAAGTGCTTTATAACAGCCCTCTGAGTTTGCTGCTATTATTACTGAAGAGTTTGCAACTTGGTCCCAAACTTGGGTGAGGAGTGCAGCTGTGCACACTGGGTTGGTTACACATTGGAAAACCTGGGATTTCCATATTGAAATCACGAGTTCTGGCTTCCCTGGGAGGTGGAAATGTCTGGAAACTTAGCAGGCGCCATCCCCACATTGCAGAAATCAGCTGGAGCAGTCTCAGCGGCCCAGTCTAAACAGACCTGTGGTGCAGTCCCTCATGGGACTTCCTCCCTCATTCATTGCCATGATATCTCTGGCCCCTTATGGACTGCTGAGTTTGAGACCTCCGTATTACTGGGTGGGGACGTTGGAAAGACCACGGCTTCTTAGCCCTGGGCCTCAGGGCCTTATGGGCTGGACAGGTCTGCAGACCGCCCAGGGTGGAAAACGGCGCGCAACAGGGTCGCCTTTCCTGGGACGTGAAGGACGCTGCGCGCGCTGGAAGAGCAATCTTGGGAGAGGGCACAACTGGGGCAAAGGGCCTGCGAGCTCTGGGACTGGCACCAGGCTGGAGAGCACGTCCCGGCCAGGAGCTGCGGGCGCTGGCACGGCCTCGCACCGGACTGGAGGCAGAACCTGTATCCCCAGCTTGCCTCTTCCGGAGGTGGGCGCGCCAGGCTGTTTCTTGGGTTGCCCCAGAGACGGAACCAGGGGCTTCAGAACTCAGGGCAGCAGCGCCCCACTTCGCAGCCGGACAGCCTTCCCAAGCCCCGCCCCGCGCCGGAAGTCACCTCGCAGCCGCTTCCTCACGTGAAGGACTAGTGCGGGGCGGGTGCACTGGCCCTGTGGGCGGTTGAGGAGAGAACGGAGTAGCCCGGCGGGACCTTCCTTAAGGCAGCGAGGCCGCAGAGGGCGCGGGGGTAGAGGGTAGGAGCGCACGGGAAGGGATCCAGAACGTACCTGGCAGCTGGGGATCGCGGTGGGTCCTAGGGAGCCGGAGCCGCGTGCGCAGGCGTGGAGCGCCCCAGCGGGGGCGGGTTCTTAAAGGGGCCGCAGCGCACGAGCGGGGAATCGGCGGAAACCCGGGGTCCCCAGGAGTGGGAGTGGGTGAGAATCGTGAGGTTGCGGCGGAGTCCCTCATACCCCTGCCCCGGGGTGGGGATAGGTACTGGGACCCCGAGGACCTTGGACCGCAGCCTGAGGGCCCACCCCGAGAGCCTCAGTGTTAGCGCCTCCCCGTCCCCAGCCCACAACACTATGGCTCACGTCGGCTCTCGCAAGCACTCGAGGAGTCGCAGCCGGTCCCGGGGGCGAGAGTCGGAAAAGAAAAGGAGGAAGAGCAGTAAGGATGCTCCGAGGAGCTGCTCCGCTTCTAGATCCCATGGCCGCAAGGCCAGCGCCACGTCCTCTGGGGCAGAGGGTGAGGACCGGAAAGAATGGGAAAGGGGTGCGGGAACTTGATGGAAGGAACAAACTGCAGGCAGCCGGGCGGGCTTCCTGGGGCCGGCCGGGGGGAATCGCAGTGCGCAGTAGCAGAGCGGTGCAGAGCGCAGGACGTGGGTGTCTGGATGGAAGAACCCAGAATCCAGGGCCGGCCGGCCCACGGAGTGTGGGTCGCTTAATGGGAGCATTTCATGATGCTCTCTGTGCATCTGGGCCTGGGCTGTGGGGTTTGGCCGCCATGCTGCAGGTCAGACAGTAACTACGCGGAGCCCAAAAAGTGCCTCTCCATAGAGTGCTGATCCGTGCCAGGAAGCCTCACCCCTCTGTCGTAGGCTTGAGCTTACACAGGCCAGAGCAGGGGAAGGAAGGTGTCCTTCCCCTCCTGGCCTTCCAGCCGCACCTTCTCCCTGCATCACAGAGAGAAGCAAACACAAGGCCCGGAGGAGACCACGGTCCAGCCCCTCCTCCTCTTCTTCCAGTTCTTCTAGCTCCTCTTCCTCCTCCTCGTCCTCCTCTTCCTCCAGTGATGGCCGGAAGAAGCGGGGGAAGCACAAGGACAAGAAGAGGAAGAAGAAGAAGAAAAGGAAGAGGAAGCTGAAGAAGAAAAGCAAGGACAAGACGAAGGTGCAGCCACCTGAGGCTCTGCCAGGACCCTCGCTGGACCAGTGGCACAGATCAGCTGAGGAGGAAGAGGACGGCCCAGGTAGTGTGCTGCTGGGTGTGCAGGCCCGGGAGGGTCCCCTCGCTGAGGCCTGCCCACCCCCTCCCTGCCATCTCCTTCCAGTCCTGACGGACGAGCAGAAGTCCCGCATCCAGGCCATGAAGCCCATGACCAAGGAGGAGTGGGATGCTCGGCAGAGCGTCATCCGCAAGGTGGTGGACCCAGAGACAGGACGGACCAGGTGGGCAGTGCTTGCTGAAGCCCGGCCCCAGCCTTGCACTCAGGAGGGGCGGTGGCTGCTGCTCCAGGAGGGCCAGGGCTGGCGAGAAAAGTAGTCACTTGTCGATGGGACTTCCCAGGTAGTTCCTCCCCATTGCCTAGAGCAAGCAGCTGCAGGGGTGGGAGGGCCACGAGGGTCCTCCAAGAGCCGCTGTTGGCTGACGTGATGGCCGAACCCACCTGGCCACCTTTATCCCTGTCCTGAGGCCTGGCACCCCTCTGCTGGGTGGTTGTGGTTCTCTTGCTCCTGCATTAGAGGCTCAGCCTGTCTCCCTCTCCTCCCCCAGGCTCATTAAAGGAGACGGCGAGGTCTTAGAGGAAATCGTAACCAAGGAGCGACACCGGGAGATCAACAAGGTGGGTATCGCCCCTTTGCCCAGGGCCCACCCTCAGCTCTGTTTCTGATGTGTCCCCTCCTGTATGCTTCTTACCAGCAAGCCACCCGAGGGGATGGCCTGGCCTTCCAGATGCGAGCAGGGCTGCTGCCTTGAGGGCCCCGTTAGCTGAGGTCCGTGGACAGTGTCGGTGGCATGACAGGGTGGGCAGCAGGAAGCCTGATGGGTGCTGCTTGCCTCTTCTGTGTACTGGCCTCTTCTCAGGTGTAGGGGTGGAGGAGGGGTCACTGTCCTAATCAGCTCCCCCATCTCCTGGAAGAACGCACCTTCCCACGTATTAAATGGACTCTGGTTGGAGACTGCCTCTGTTCTGTTGCTTTTTGTGCTGAGGGGAGGGATGGGTGCTCCTGGACCGCCAGGGGACAAACAAGGGGGCAGGAGCTTTGGGGGGGAGCTGGGGGTGCCCTGGTGGTCATGCGCATAGGCCAAATCAGCCACCTTTGTCCCGCTCATCCCCGAATCAGCCCGCCTAGAATGACCCCGACCCCCAGCCCAGCCAAGTCCCAAACCCAGAGACTTGGTTCTTAAACCCGACTCCTTCAGGCTTGGAGGGGGACTGCTGCCCTTCCATGTTTAGTCTGCAGATGACAACAGTGCAGGGTCTTGGTGCTGGGGCCAGGTGGCCCGGGAGAGAATCCTGGCCCGGCTTACTAGCTGTATCCTCTGTAGAGCAGAGACTAGAGCACCCACGTCACTGGGTGCTGTGAGGTTGAGCCAAGCTCACACCCAGGAAGGGGCCAGAAGGGGCCAGCACAGCGTAAGGCCCCTGTGTCTTGGTGCTGCTGTGAGTGCAGCTGCGATGTGTACTGGGAAGGAGCGCCCCTCCTCCCCACAGGCCAGGCCGGGCCTCCACCCCTCCCCACGGCTCTGATTGCTGGTGCAGTAACGAGACCCAGAAGGAAGTCTTCTTGCTTCTTTAATTCGTGACAGACAGTTACACTGTATACAGAGCACACTCAGGCCTGATGGTGCGGGGACAGCAATGGTGGGTGGGGCAAGTCAGGACGTGGCTCACACATGGCCCAGACAGACAGACAGGAGGGGGCCGAGACGTGAAGACGGACGTGGCGGGTGGATGGGCGGCTCAGCCCGGGCTGGGCAGGGGCTAGGGTCTCTGCTGAATCCCTCTTTAGAAATCAAAGAGAAGGCAGGTGGTCGGATCTGGGGGTGGCGGGCAGAGGCTGAGTCCTGGGGCTTGGGGGTGGGAGTTGGACTAAGGCTTCTATTCTAACAGGCCTGGGTGGGGGTGGCAGTTGGCAAGGCCTGCCTCACCCTTTGGTAATGACTGGTCAGGCCTGAGCCATGCAGCTCAGCACCCAACTCTGTAAACATTTTTGGTATTTTTAAAGGACTCTGCCCTCCCTCTCTTAGTTTCCGAAACACTGGTGCTTCCTCAAGAGGAGACTGTTCCAAAGGAATGAAGGGCAGCAGGAAGCAGACCTGGGGGATGTCCACAGGGAGGGTGGGCTGCCCATCTCACCATCGATGGCTAATGGCTCCTGGGAGAGGCCCAGGGCACTATTGCTGTTGTCCTTGGCATGGCTGGCGGCTGGGCAGGAAGGTGGGGAGCGTGGAGCTGTGGGGGCGCCGTGCGCCAGGAGAAGCCGAGCCCACTGCCGCGTGGCTTCCGGGCCAGGAGGCCTCCCAGCCTTTATTGCAGGCAGGCCCGAGACTTCCAGGTGCTTCTCCAGATGGCTAGTCATCCAGGCGGTAGGCAAGATGGGGTGAGATGGGACCAACAGAGAAGGAGGCACTGGCCACAGGGGCCCCTCAGCGGGGCTGTGATTGTCGGCCGAGCGATTTCCCGCTGGGGAGCAGAGGGGGGTCAGATATTGCACTTTTACTGCAACAGTTACATTAAAACTTGGTCCATAAAATAATTGTTGCTTTATACATAACGCCTGAAACAACAAAAAGCTACATCTTAAATAGGAATAAACCCTGAAGGTCCCATCCCTTCAGACGTTTTTCTCTGCACAAAATAAATAGCTTTCGTTCTGTAAAGACCCACTTTGGCAGAACATTTACACGACCCTTCGGCTGTACATATCTACACACGGGAAGAGGTTAACATCCACCAGTGAGCCTGCCCAGCCCAGCCTGTGCGGCCGAGGCCCTATCCAGGTTGGCAGCAGCTTGGACGTGGAGCCTGGTCACTCGACAGCTGTCCGAGGCCAGGCAGGCCCCCGGCCTTGAAGAAGGTGGAGGAGAGGATGAGGGGCTGCCTGGAGCCAAGTGCCACAGCTGAGATCAAGGTCGGTTCTGGGGCGGGAGGGCTGACGCCCAGACCCAGCGTGCAGGACAGCGTGGTCCTTACCAGGTAGGAAGTGAAGCCAGGGCTGCCTGCCTTTAAGCTAACGCCGCGAGTTGTGGCTTCTTAGATTCGGCATCGGAACGGAACTGGCATTTAAAAAACCTAAGTGTGTGCCCTACCCACCCCAGAGTAGAAATTCAGTGGAATTAACGGGTAAGGTGAGGCAGGGAGCCCACACCCCAGTGTGTGGGCAGGGCCAGGGCACCAGGACCCAGAACCAGGCTGGACTCCGTCACAGTGCTGGGTGTTTTCATGTGGAGGGGCTGCACTTAGTACTGAAAGAGTTAAGAAAAGGAAGCAGCCAAGGATTGCTCATTTAGAAAAACCTCATAGAAATCAGATCAGAGTAGAAAGGTGTAGAAACGCAGGATGGCCTGAGGCGTGGGGCCTTGACTGACGGCAGGCGAGGAGGAGGAGGCAACCAGGCCTGGCCAGGCCCCCCAGGCCAAGACAGGGCTTTGTGGGAGCCTGCTCGGGCCTTCACCGGCCTCACCGCCTGGGATGTGCCCACAGCCTCATTGGGCTCCAGGTTGGGCAGATGGGCAGGGGTGCAGGGCTGCCATGGCACTGGTGGGCCAGGTGGAGCTGCAGAAATTAAGCTATGGCCTTTCCTGCTTGCACAAGGATTTGCCACTTTGGAGCCTTCTGCGTGGCAATCGATCCAGCAAAAGTTGACTTTTCATGCATGTCAACGAGTCTGTAGTCACAGGAGATGGTAATGGGTCTCCACTCTCAAAATCAGTGCAAAACCAGTGAGGTTGAAGAGTTGAGTAACTCGAGTTAACAAGAAGCTGCTACCAGGTGGGAGGGAACCTGGGGGAGGGGCGAGCTACTGGCTGGGAGATGGCATGTTGGGCCCAGGCCTGGTGTCGGGATGCTGCAAGCTCAACACGCGGCAATTGTCCAGGAATACCCTCCAGGCCAGGCTATGCGGTCCCCATCCTGGGGCTGGTCATCTGTCAGCTTCCATGACAGGCGGGAACCTCTCAGATCCTAGGACATGATGCAGGGCTGGGAGGGCTGTGTGTGGCACAGCCGGTGTCCTCCACTGGGTCCTGGGACAGCTCGTCTCCAGCCGATGGCGTGTGCCCAGGCCAGGCCCCCTGGCGGGCTGGCCACCTGGCCTAGCACCATGGAGACCACAGCGCCTCACTAAGGGTGCCCTACTTGGGGCCCGGGGCTGCCCCTGACTCGAGCCGGCCAGCCATGGTGCGGCCCCAGCAGCCGGCCGCCATGCTCATGCTGCGTTGGCCCCGCTGCTCGCCGTCAGGCTGGCTCTGCGTCCGCTCGTGCCGGAGGCTGGGCCCGCTGGGCTGGGCCGAGATGGTGCGGAGCAGGTGGTTCCGGGAGCGCAGGAAGTCGCCCTGGCTGGGCAGGCCGAAGCTGCCTTTGCGCAGTGCCATGCGGGTGGCCGTGTTGCGGGCCGGCCGTGCCCGGTGGTTGTACTTGAGCTGGGCCAGGTGCGCCGCGTAGCCGTCTGTGATGAACTGCAGGGGAGGGGCAGTGAGGGGCGCAGCTGTCACAGGGCCCAGCTCACCCCCCACCCGTGCCGCCCACCGCGATCTGCCCACCCACCTGGCACTGCTGCTGCAGCTTCTTGGTGGGCCGGCCCACAATGTAGATCTGCAGGGGGGACAGGCTGATGGCGCTGTATACCGCCACGTCCTTGGTGGAGCCGTAGGCCGCGTGCACACGCAGGTGCAGCTGTGGGCGAGAGCGGCATGGGCATGGGCACAGCACGGCCCTGCCACCCGGTCCGCACCCTGGCCCTCCCACTGGGACCCACCTCGGAGATGAGCAGCTTCAGGAAGTTGGCCTTCTGGCGCAGTGGGTCGTGCACCAGGCCGTCGCAGAAGGACACCACGCCGTGGGGGAAGTTGTGCTGGGCCAGCCACGCCACCACCCGCTGCTTCTGCATATCGGGCCGGCCCGTCACGTAGATGATGAGGTAGCCCAGGTCCTGCCAGTGCCTGGGAGCGAGGGGCAGGCCTGGGTCCCACGGCCACCCCGTCCCTCTGCCCGGGCCACCCCGTCTCCTTGCCCACCCAGCTGCCATGTGACCACTGAAGTGTGTATTTCTGATCAGACTCCAACAGTAATAGTAGCAACGATAACAACGGCCCCTATGTGGTGTCCACGGCCTAAGTCACAGTCCCATAGACACGCTCGGCAGCAGGTGTGACTGTCTTGTGAGGACCCCACTTCCCAGTTGAGGGGATGGAGGCATCAACATCAAGGGGTTAAGTGAAGGTCACACAACTAGTAAGCGGTGGTGCCAGCTTCTCAAGCCCCAAGGTCCCTGCCATGTGTCCCCTGCTCTGGCACCCCAGGGCCTCCCCACCTGGCCTCCAGGAGCCTCTGGCCTCCAGGCCCGCCCACTGTGCCCTCGGGGCCACTCACCGCACCACGTCCACGGCCCCGGCCCGCACTTTGGGGTCGCTGCCCATGATGGACACACTGGCAGCAAAGGAGCCATCGATACTGAAGACCACGAACTCTGTGCCCTTGGGCAGCACGGTGATGTAGCTGTCTGCAAACGTGTGGTCTCCCCTGGGGGGACAGCTCATCAGGACCCACCAGAGCCCCTCCCACCTGCCCAGAGGAGTCCGCAGAGGCACATACCTGACCACCATCTTGACGGGGTAGACGCCCACCCCCAGGCGGTGAGTTTCAGGGATGGTGTAGGAGACACGCCCGCTGCTGTTGGTCACCAGTGTGTCCAGGTACAGCCACTCGCCCGAGGGCGGCTGCGTCATGATATGTACATCCACCTGGGAGCCCGCACAGGCTGGTCACAGGAGGGCCAGGTCCCTGGCCCCCTCCCACAGCCCAACCAGAGGGCCGTGAGGCCAGGGCTCCTGTCACGTCCCCGTGTCCTTACCTTCTCCCCCGTCAGTGTGACCATGTCCAGGGGCCCGTACATGAACCGGCCCGCCAAAACCTGTGGGCCATCCTCATTGGCGAGTGCATCGTTGATCCGGTGATTGGCGGTCACGTTCTGGGAAGAGGAGAAGTGAGGCTGGGTCAGGGTGGAGGACGGAGGGGCGGCTGGGGTCTCCTGGACTCAGCTCAAGCCTCGCATGGGCCTGTGCAGTGAGCATGAACTACGGCCAGTTCCATCTTGGCCACTGAGCCACGGGCCTTGGCGAACTTAGGAAGCCTGGCTGCACTTCCCTGTCTGTAGTTGGGGTAATAACTCCAGGCTCACAGACTGAGAGTTAAATAAGACAACATGCTTCCTGCGACTCAGTTTCCTCATCTGTAAGATGGGTCATCTTGTAAGCATTCAATGGGATAACAGACATGGGCCTGGACACACAGAGGATCCCTCACCCGCAGCTTCACGTGGGTTCTCTTGCGCTGCCACTTCTCTCTCGGCTTTGAGGGGGTAAACACTGAGACCTCCTTGCCGTCCAGCTCCAAGATGCTGGAATTGTCGTGTCTCATGACCTGGGGGGAGGGCAGAAGCAGGCCATTGGGCAGGCTCAAGCCTCCCTCCTTTCCTGGGAGGGAGAGGCCAGCAGCCCTCTCCGGAGGAGCTGGAACTAGGAAGCTGTGACGGTTTAGGGGGCACTCTTCAACCTTCTGCAGTTCACCCTCTGGGCCCCCCAAATCCACATCTGTCCCCTGACTGCAAATACATCCACCCCATCTCTACTTCCCCAAGGGTTCCTCCATCCTGCTTGCTCTGGTCCAACTGGATCTCATTTATGGATCCACTGTCCTCATCTCTGGAATGAGGCTGTGTCAGCAGTGGAGTCACTCGGGACCTTCCTGTGAGGCGTGGGTGTACCTGGCAGGGGGACCCTGGGTACCTGTCTCAGCAGGAAGGAGACCACATCCGTTGACTCCCAGTAGCTGGCGTGGAAGAGGTGAGGCAGGGCCACCGTGGGGAAAGCTGTCAGGGCGTCCGGGCAGTACAGGGCGTAGTCAATGCGCTTCTGGCCCCACCACTTTGCAGCAACTGCCGGGAAAAGGGGCTGTGACTGGGCCGGGACCCCAGCAGGTCACCTGGCCCCTCAGGCCTGGCTCAGCCCAAAGACGAGACCCTCCTCCGACCAGGAAAAAGGGCAGCAGTGGAAGCGAGTGTCCTCCCCGGCTGGGCGACAGAAGGGAGCAGGAGGAGGGCCAGGAGGCCAGGATGGGGGTGAGCAGCCAGACTCCCAGGACAGGCCCTCAGCGAGATGTGAAGTCAGATGGGGAGAAGACAAGCGGGTTTGGAGGCAGGACTCGCTGTCCCTGGTCCTGTGACTGATTGCATACCCTGGGTCCCCTCATGCCCTCACCGGGCCCCTCCTGGCCCCTCACGGTGGTGAAAGGCTTCACGGGGGTGGAGTTACAATTCCTGAACCCCAAGGCAAGGCCTGCTGTCCCCCTCAGCACCTGGGAGCCCGGTGAGTTCAGACAGGCTGAGTGTGAATCTCGGCTCCCACTCGGGCGGGGCTGAGTGATGAGGCTTGTAAAGTGTCTCCCCAGTGGCCACACAGATGCTCAGAAAATGGTGCCTCCTGCCCTCGGCTGGCAGCCTGCCTGACCCACGACCCTTGGCCCCCTGCCCCCAAACCCCAGCCAACTCCAGCCATTCCTGCCTCCTCCCTGGATGTCTGAGTGCTCCCAGCCCAGCTTCTAGCTCCCGGTTAGGCCTCAGCGTGGCCAGCGAGCAGGACCTGGAGGTGAGACATGCCTGGAAACGGTGAGTGACCCCAGTGAGAGGAGGAGGTGAGTGTGGGTAGAGGGCACGTGATGCCCGGTACCTTCTCTGATGTTCAAGTCGGGGAGGCAGGGGGCCCTCTCCAGACTGGGGTTCGCCCGCCTGGCCTGCGGGCGGGAGCCCGAGGTAGTGGGGGGTGGGGAGGGCAGGGCGAGCAGGGATAGGCGCCTGACGCTGGGGGTGTAGCTGAGTGGCGCTGAGGTCTCTGAGAATCAAGAACAACGGGAAAGGCCTCAGCCATGCTGGGGCCACCACAGGCCGGGAAGGAAGCTGGGAAGAGAGCCAGGCGCCCACTGCCCTCCTCACAGGAGCACAGGAGGGTACCACACCGGCCTCAACCCCGGTACTGCCCGTTCTGACAGGCAGCCTGAGAACCGGTCATGTGGGCAGGGGCAGCAGGCTGGGTGGGGGGAATGAGAAGGGGTGACCCGGACTACACCCAGCAGCAGAGAACCATCTGAGATGGGCAGAAGTCACGGAGTGAAGGCAGCCATGGGTCTTCTGACCCCTGGGGTGGCAGGAGAGGCGAGTGGCCACAGTGAGACCACCCCTCTGGCTGGTCCAGCTCCCTTACTTGTTCAGAAACAGTGCCCCTCAGGGAGCACCCTGCGCCCCCACCCCACCCCCAGGGCTAGGACCCTGCCATGCAGGCAGGCCTATCATCTCCCAGCTTTCTGGGACCATGCCTCCAACCTTGTACCAGCTGAACTTGGCCCCAGAGGGCCAGCCCTTCCAATACTCCTTCCCTCCAGAGTCCCCTGTGGGCCTGTGGGACCGATCACTCTCCGTTGGGGCATGCTGGGCACTGCAGGCTGTGGGGCAGCATCTCTGGTCTCTGCCTACCAGATGGCAGTAGCGCCCCCTCCCCAGTTGTGTCCAGACATTGCCAACTGTCCCCTGCTATGACAGAAGGGCACCACTGCACTCACTTTGGGCAATGCTTGATGCCGTGTAGCTCTCGGCCATGCCCGACACCTGGCTGGCGATGCTGATCTCGCTGGCTCGGCGGAAGCCTCGGGTGGTGGGGGCCGCGCCGGGTGAGGAGGGGGCCGCGTGCTCTTGGAAGACGGTGCTGTGGGTCTGGAGTGCATCTGCTGCAGGTGGGCAGGGATCAGAGACCCAGGGGTAAGAGAGGCCCTGTTCAACTTGGGCCGCCAGCCCCTGAGTAGGGGGAGGGAGGGCCCAGGGTGGTGGCTGTGCCAGGCCAGGCTGACACCTCCAGCAGCAGACGAGCATGGCATCTGAGCAGAGTTGGCAGTGAGGATGTGCCCAATTGTGCTAGGACCAGCCTGCGGAACACAGAGCTAAGGCAGGGGAGAAGGGAGGCGGGGCAGGGGTGGACAGAGGACTGACACAGACACACTGGGCAGGAGGCAATGCAACCAGGCCACACCCTCCCCCACCCCGGCCACCCGTTACCCTACAACACTGCTCCCGTCTAGCAGCCTTCTTGGTCTCCAGGGCTCATGGCAGCCGCGTTTGAGGGGTGCCAACAACAGGAGCCCGGGCAGCTTCTCAGGATGCCCTACACTGAGGCTTCACACTTGTCCCCCCTACATGGACCACACTGACAAAGGCAGGTGCTGAGGGCTTGAGCCAGGGTCCCCAGGGCCTGGGCTGAGGAGAGGGCGAAGCGGAAGAGGAGGGCTCGGCTAGAGGACAACATCTAGAGGGGGTGCAAGGGTGACTGGACCTCCTCGGGGAGGAAAGGAATGGGACCCTGAGAATCCAAGCCCTTGCCAGGACTGAAGGCTTCTCCTGGGGAAGCAGGTGAGTCCTGGAGGCTCAAGGCCTCACCCCATCTCCTGGCTGCTCCCGCCACCCTCACTAAGGGGACAGAGCTCTTGGACTGGCACCTGTGCTAGGTGACCCTGGACAGCTGCTCCCCTCTCTGGGATCCTGGGTCCCCTTTGCTTTGGGGCCCCTCCTGGCTCTGCCCTAGTGTGCAGAGAGGGGCACCAGGACCTGTTCCTCAGGACCTGTCCTGCTGGGTCCCTTCCTCGTCACCTCGTCACACTCCAGGTGGCCAAGGAGAGCATAGGGGCGGGGTCCCTGAGGAGCAGCAGTTAGCCAGCGAAGCAGACGCCACCACGAGCAGGGGGTTTACACACACTCAGCACAGCCTGGGCTTGGGTGGGGACCGTCTTGCCAGGTGAGCGCGGGAACTGGGATACTGGTTTCCAGGAAGCCATCCCCGGGCGGGAGAGGGGCCAGGGGGCCGCCCTCCAGGACCAGCTCGGGGTTTCTCTGCACGGTCTCGACTGGAGGCAGACGGGGAGAGAACAGAGAGGACAAGAACAGACACTCCCGTGGGCCATCTGGACAGGCTGCGACACAGGACACGTGGGGCTCCTCAAGGACCAGGATGTGACAAGACACTGGGACACACGCTGGGGTGGGTGGGACGGGGCTGTTCCCAGGGTGGGCTGAGAGGGGATATCCAGAAGCCTCCACACTCGTCCTGCCCAGACCCACTCTGTGGCCCCCCCATCCTGTGACCCCGTATCTGGGCTGGGTGCTGGGGACCCATCACAGGCCCCCTCGGGTCTTCAGCTGTGCCAGGGCAGGCATTGGGGAGGGTAGCCTGGTCCCCGTCTGCCCCCTGGCACTGGGGTGAGGCCATGGATCAGCGGGGCCTCAGGTGTTCAGTACAGGTTGCCCCCCCCCCCTCACCCCCCCCCCCCACAGGAGGCCCACCCCCGCCTGGAGCCCCCAGGAGCGGCGCTGACTCCCATCCTCCCCCAGGGCCGGGCAGCCCACGGGGCCCTCACCCAGCAGCGTGGAGCAGCCGTCCCCCAGCGGGTAGCGCTGGTAGCGGGGGATGCTGAAGGGCGGCAGGGTGTGAAATCGCCGCTCCAGCAGCGGCTCTAGGCGCGAGGCCGAAGGGTCCGCGGGGTGGAACAGGTTGTAGACTTGCTGGCAGGCAGGCCGCAGCTGGAAAACTGAGGGGGGGACCAGGTGGGAATCGCAGAGGCTGCGGTTAGCTCCGCCCTAAGAAGGCGGGGCCTAGAGCGGGGCGGGGTGGGGCTGCGCAAAACCGAAAACCCGAAAGTGTGTCTCTATCCATTTGGGATCTCTTTGGGCCATTGTCACTTTATTAACCCAATTTTTCTAATTGAAAAAGTTATAATGATTGTGGTAAAATATTTAGGTACAAAAGTATACGATAAAAGACAATGGAAGGATGCCTCTACCCCTGAGCCCCGCGGCTGCAGCGACACGTGCATCTTTAGGAAGCACCCACCTACGGGGATGCGAAACGTCTGCGAGGCTGTCAGAACCACTTCACATGAAAGTGACAATGTAAGTACAAGTATCCTCCGATTTTCGAAAGTTTGCATTTTGTCACTTTGCTTTTAGCAAAGACCTGTATTATTAGTACAGATACTCCCGACTTACCCTGAGGTCAGGTGCCCATAAACCCACCTGAAGTTGAAAATAATCGTTAAGTCAAAATGCACTTGATACACTAACCTACCGAACCTCCCGGCTTGGCCTCGCCCACCTTACACGTGCTCAGGACGCTTACATGGGCCTACAGTTGGGCAAAACCATCCAACACAAAGCCTGTTTTATGAAGCCCAGCATCACGAGAGAGGCCTGTACTGTATACCGCTGGCTAGTCCGGGCAAAGACCAAAATTCACAGTACTGTTTCTCCTGAATGCGTCTCGCTTTTGCACCATCGTCAAACTGAAAAATCGTGTGTCAAACCACCGTAAGTCAGGGACCTGTTTTCACTCACCAAAGGAAATCCAAAGAACACTTTCGCTTTTAAGAAAAAAGAAAGTGGCGTTTGTTTCGCGCGAGCTGTTGCAGAGGCAGCGCGCACCTGAGCGACCCCACTACCGAGTGGCCCCACCGAGAGGCCCCGCCCAGCACCTTCCCGGAACTACACGCAGCATCTCCGCATCCAGCCACAGGAGCGCTGAACTGTGTCAGCATCTGTGCTTTATCTCCACTCATTCTGTGAAGCTATTAGCAAGGTGTGTCCTGAGGTATCAGAAAAGCCTCACAGACCTTATAAGGATGTTACACTTATCGTAAAACAGCGTAATTAAGCAGATATGGTAGGTCATTTTGGGGTCTGGGAACACAAAAAATTTTCCATATAAATTAATGGTAACTGAGTCTTTGATTTATGCCATTTCAGCTTAGGAACGATTTCATAGGAACACTCTACTTTTGGATAGTGGGGGGAACCTGTATAAACTATCAGTAGTATGTATCTCACTTTTAAAATGCATCCAAGGAGGAACATATGCTATACTTTTTGAACTTTGTGGGTTTTTTTTTCCATTTAACACAAAAAAATGTTGGAATCTTTCCTATCCACACGCGTAGTTCCTCCCCATTCTTTGTAACATAACCCCACTGTCCCCACGACTTTGTGCACATATATGTAAGCCACTGCTTATTTGCTCTTGGACAAGTGTCCACACCTCTCTCAGCCTCAGTTTCCCCCTCTGCAACCTTGGGACACAACCTGGGCCCTGCAGGGTTCCCTGGGCTGATCCTGGGGATAACCAAGCAGGGACCACTGCTCTGACAGGCTCCTCAGTCCCTGAGTCATGTCCCCCTGTGTAGACTGGACCAGCAAGGCTGTGGCACGTCTAGGGCTGGGAGGCCACCACACCTGCTCGGCTTTGGGGATGTCAGGCTTCAAATTTCTTCCTTTTGGAAAGACCTTGGGCTTGGGAGACTGAGTCTATCCCCATCTGACCCTGGAAGGGTCCCTTTCCTATCTGGACTTCAGCTCTTAGGGGTGCCTTAAAGATGAAATGAAACAGCAGGTATTGGGGGCCAGAGACTAAGCTGCTGAAGCAGGAGCATGGGAGAGGGATGGGCCCTTAGTCGGGAGGACAGAAAAGAGGCTGACACAGGAAGGGACCTGGGACTCTGCCATGGCCTCATGGCAGGGGTCCACTGAGACCCTCTGCCCTGCTCATGTACCACCTGCCCCACCCTGCCCCTGCAGGGCTCTCACCATCCAGGGTGGGGATGACAGTCTTTCTCAAGGCCAGGACCAGCCCCAGTGGACACCCAAAGAGGAAGAGGTCGGTGATCTCAAAGTCGAACTTGCCCAGGGCCCCTGGGCCGTCCAGCATGGTGGAGCTGCTTGAGCGGCGGGAACTGGGTTCATTCCTCATCACGCCTGCGTGGAGGCTACAGACGGGAGGACACACCAGGTCACACCACGGCCCTTCTCAGGGATGGCCTAGCCTCAGCCTCTTGAAGAAGGCTCCCCAGGGGTCATCAGGCCCAAACGAGGCTGGACCCCTGTGCTGTCTTTCAGATGCAGCTGCCTAGGGCCTGCTGGGACACGTCTGGCAACAGCAGGTCCCAGACTCTCAAGGGACAGCCCTGATGGGGACCATGCTGCCCCTGGTCAGTACTGCCCCCCACCCCACTCCCGACAATCTGTTCCCTCTGGCTCAAGATAGCCCTCAGCATGTACAAGACCACAGCCTCATCCTACAGGACACTTTGTCCTGGCTGCAGAGCTGTGGGCCCAGTAGAGACATCCCAGAGCCAGGGCAGGGGGCTCTCACACTGGCTGTCGGCCTGACAGTCCCCGGCTGATGGCTGTCCCCCTCTGAGTCCCCATCCTTCCCTGGGTTGGGCCTCATGGTCTCCCCCCAGGTCCCCACGGCACCCCCACCTGGATAGGAAGGCCTGGTGCTGCTGAATGGTGTCGAGCTCATAGGTGGACGAGTCGCTCCTCTTGCGGG
Source organism: Rhinolophus sinicus (assembly GCF_036562045.2). Classification (NCBI taxonomy): domain Eukaryota; kingdom Metazoa; phylum Chordata; class Mammalia; order Chiroptera; family Rhinolophidae; genus Rhinolophus; species Rhinolophus sinicus. The sequence goes on from NC_133765.1 coordinate 34,896,082, forward strand.
GCAGCTGCCTCTTGGGGTCCTCGGTGCCACTGCTTCGAGGGATGTCGACATTGCTGCGGCTGAGGTGCCGACTGCTCTCCAGGCTACCGCCGCCGCCACCGCCACCACCACCGCCGCCGCCACCGCCGCTGCCACTGCCACCGCCACTGCCGCTGCTGCCGTGTGCCGCATTCACCAGGACGCCCGGGGACAGCAGCTCAGTGTCCTGCAACAGCCCCATGCAGGCTCATTGCCGGTGGCCGCTGGCCTGGCCCTCTCTTCAGTGTCTTTCCTCCTGACCACCATCCAGCCTGCCCCTCAACCGAGCCAGAGGAGGGAAAACCCTGTCACCCCCCCACCCGTGTTCCCACTGTCCCCCCAGCCCACTGGCCAGGCTCTGCTGCCTTCATTCCTGGCCTGGTCTGGCCACCTGGACCCTGGGGATCTCCCTCTGACCTCGTCCCCGCCCAGGCCATAGGATGTCTGCGGCACAGGGACCTCAGGTCCTGCCACACCTCCCAGACCCCATTCCCCACAGTGCAAGCCCTGCTTCGTCACTGGCTGCAGCTGCTCACTGTCCCACGCACCCACCTCATCCCTCTGGGCACCTGCACTGGCAGCCTCTGCTCTTCCATCACTTTTACTGAGGCGGGGGGGGTGTCTTTGGAGCCAAAGGGAGAGACAGTCCCCATCCTGGAGGGGGTCCTGCTCTGGGGGCCGGGGGAAGCTGGTACCTGCACGCTGGCCACGCTGCCCCTGCGGCTGCTGCTCTGACTTTCGGACACTGGCTGGTGGCTGTAGCATAAGGCATCAAATGCCAGGATGCCCCCGACACAGTCTCCGATCAGGCAGACCTGGAGGGGAACAGGCCGTGGGTCTGAGTGCTGGCCCTGCTTGCAGGGCACGGGCTGGGAGAGCCATCACTCCCTGCCCCAGCTGGGCTGGAGGTCCAGGCCGGCCCACCCTGCAGGGCTTCTGTCTTCCCTTCCCCCACCGCGCTACTCACCTGCCCATTGAAGGTCACGCCCTCCTGGGACTTGATGAAGTCCCCATAAGCGAGGTTGGCCCGCTGGATCACCGTGGCAACTGCCTCCTGGTACTGGGGCGAGGAGGTGGCCAGCAGAGGCAGGGCAGCCAGGGGGATGTGGTCCTGGCTGTTGGACAGACAGCCTTCGTCGTGGCTGTAAGGGCTGAGGCTGGGGGAGGGGGCCCGGTCAGAAGAGAGCAGGTGGTCTCAGGTTAGCCCAAGGGACCCGGCTCCCCTGTCCCGAGGAGCAGCAGGCTAGGAGCCACCTGCCACCCTAAGCGCCTCAGCCATGACTCGGCAAACCTGGTGGGGACACTTCCAGGCCAGGCCCTGGGCAGGCTCGGGAGCAGGGCCAGGGAGTAAGGCCCCGTATCTCACAGGCAGGTCAGCACCCCCGCATCACAGGTGGGGAAACTGAGACTCAGTCTTGGGTCTTGGCCCTCCTGACTCTGCCCAGCCATCTGCACAGGTTTTGCCACCTCTGGGCAGAACGGGCTGGCTGGCAGGCAGGTCTGGGTGTCTGGACGGGTGTCTGACACGGGGGTCGCCTAGCCCTCAGGGAAGGTGGGGCGGGCGGCTGCAGACCAGTGCACTCACTTGGAGACCAGGGCGAAGGCATCAGAGCAGACGGGTGGGCAGGGCACCAGGCGGATGGCAAGGCGGCCGAGGGCACTGGGGTAGTGCACGCGCATGACGGTGTCGAACACGGTGGCGATGGTGTTGGCGTCACCCTGTTTGGAGCTGGGGTCCCCGGCACCCGTGTCCAGGATGGTGCCTCCGTGTAGCACCAGCAGCAGCACGTGGATCTTGGAGGGTGGGGCGGCCAGCGGGGGGCTGACCTCGTCCTGTGCAGGGGGGATGGGGTGGGGGGAGGGCGGGCATCAACTCCCCTGAACTCAGTTCCTGGCCGAGGCCCCTGCCACCCTGGGGGGAGGCCTGTCAAGGCCCACTCGCTCCCTCTGAGAACCCCTCCACCAGTTCCTCAGCCTCGTGTCAGCTGCCTCACCCCTTCCCCTGGGGAGGCCAAGCTGGTCCTTTTCCTGCTTCCGCATGCAGCCCTGCTGGCGTCTGCCAGTCTGACCAGGGTACAGGCCACACGGGAGGGGGGGGGGTGTATTTCCCTGAGAGCACACTGCACTTGCTGTTGGGGGGCCCAGAAAGGGGCTACTGGGGCTTCTGGCCTTGGGGAGGCAGAAGCTCAGCCCTTTCTGGGCCTCTGGGACTGCCTGCCCGCTGTGTGTCTGTGTGTCCGTTCAGGTTTGGGTCTGTCCCAGCTTGAGCAGGCAGGGCCACAGCCAGCTCAAAGTTACAGGTTCACTTAAGAGGGACGGGCCACTCCGCCAGCAGCTCTGAGCTCTCCCTCCATCTATAGAGCCCCCACCCCTGCCCCCTGCTCCCAGGTCCTCAGGCCATGCCATTCCTGGACTCTCAATAAGACCAAGGTCCCAAGGGCAGAGAGGTCCCAGCAGGAGCAGAGCCCCCCCAGCCTTTTAAAGCTGGGAGGGCAATGCAGCTATGTCCACCTGAATCCCCCTAATTTGTGAGGGATAATGACCCCACCTCCAGCTGTCAGGCCTGCTTGTAAAGCCAAAGTGAGACCTGAGACTTGCACACATTCGCACTTGGAACTGTTCCATTTAGAGGTGAGGTGGCCCAGAGAGGCCAGGGACTTATCACAGCGCATTAGTGCCAAGCTGGATTGAAACCCAGAGCTCCTGCCACCAGCTCCGTGCTCTCCTGCTAACCCAGGCTGTGGCCCCATCCCCCGGGGCCTCTCCCTCTGTTCATCTTCTGGTGTGCAACTTGGGGAGGCCAGGGCCCCAGAGGGGCCCCTAGTGTGCACTTGCTGTGCCCATATTATGTCAGGAGGCGTGGGGGGTAGGAAAGGGCTGAATGAAGAGAGGGGCCTGTCCCCAAGGAACCAGGGAGACATACCAAGGGGCTGAAGCCATTTTGAGGGCCCATGTGGGGGCAGCTGGCCCGGAACTGGACCACCAGATGGCAGCAGGTGGGGCAGCAGCAGGTCTCAAGTGTCAACACAGAGCCTGGGAGAGGGGCGGGCAGTGTGGGCACTGGACCAGGGGCTGGCGAGGCTGCCAGGAATGGGCCGGGTGCCACTGACCAGTAGAGGGCTTTGGAAAAGTGAGGTGGGAGGAAGGCTGCTGGGCTGTACTCGGCCGCCTCGTCCCCGGGAGGGGACTGGTCATTGGCCAGTGCTAGGCCGTGGGGCCTGGGAACGACACCCAGCAGAGCTTCGGGAGTGACACCTGTCCCCAGGCCACCAAACAGGAATGAACTCACAGGCCAGGGCAGGTCGGGGCCACCAGTCACCCAGACCACAGGCCAGGATGGAACCTCCACGTGGCCCCAATTGGGCCAGGCTGGGGGCTCACAGAAGAAACGTCTTACAGCGGCCTCCCGGGGGGCAGAGTCCAGTGGCACTTAGTCACCGGCTGGGCAGACTAGGCAGTGGGGCACTGAGGGAATCCTGCCTGTGCCCATCTGCTGGGACTGTTCAGAGACCCCCAGAGGCCAGTCGGAGACACAACTTCACGCATTTAGCCTGCTTTCTACGGGGCACCCCCTGTAGGAACCCAGGGGGAACACAGCCCATAGGAGGTGGGGCGACGGGGCCCTAGGAAGCCAGGGGGTCCCGTCAGTGTCTCCATAAAGCTGACCCCCCCTTCCACAAGGCCAGGAGAGAAGGTTCCAGTTTGGGGGCTTTTGCGAGCAAAAGGAATCTGACTTTGGATGGCGGTGCCCAGAGCTGGGGCTGGGTCAGAATGCACATCCCTCAGCAGATCTAGAGCCCAGGCCCCTTCTGCCCCTCCAGGGGCCCTCAGAGCTGTGTGCCACACAAGTGGGGAGGGGCCCGTCTGCTCTATTGCCTTTAACCAGCAATTGGATCTCAATGTCCTGGTCCCAGTTCCCTCAGACCTCAAAGCAGGAAACCCCAAAAGGGGGAGGGCAGTATGGAAGCTTTTCCTCCCCACCCCACCCAGTCAAACTCCGCAGGGCTCCCGAGTCCCGAGGGGCCTAGTCCACCTTGGGCAGCTTGAGGCCAGAGCCATGCAGTGACCACAGCGTGTGATAGCCCCGCTGAGCCCTGGCTCCTGCCCTCATAGCAAACAGCTCTGACCGCCCACAGGTGGAGGAGGAGAAGGGGTGTGAACTCTGTGCAAAGAACCCCCAAAGCAGACACAGGCGCTCTGCCAAGACAGCTTTATTGGGCACTGAGAGCTCCGCCTGTCCCCAGTGGGGTGGCGGTTGCCAGCCACATCACTTCCGCCTAGATGGCTTTTGCTTCCTCCCCTTCCAGCTTTTTTTCTTCAGGGATTGCAGGAAGGCTAGGCCCAGGATGAAGATCTTATGTTTGTTCTGGAATTTACAAATTTCTTATTTGACTTTCCAGGGATGGACCTGGGTTAGGTCCTTCTTTGGGGGCCATCTGCAGTCCCCACTGGTTCTCAGGGACATCAGGGGAGGTGGGCCCCGGCCTCTCTCCCATGGGGCCCAGGCCAGGGCGGACGGGAGGCTGTGGGTAGCCCCCCTGGCACTGGTCCTCTGCACCCTGTCCCCTCCCCTGGCAGCCCTGGGGACCAGCAGCCACACAGCCCCAGACCTCTGCCCCCCGGACACCCACCTCGATAATGTTCAGCTGCTCCACACTGGAGGCCACCCTGAACTCGGGGCTGCTCTGGCGGTACAGACTGTCTGTAACAGAAGCAGCGGGTGCTGTGAGCAGAGGAGCAGCTGGGCAGCCCAGGCCCACCAGACAGGTGCTGTGACCATGACAAGGGCCCAGGGTGTCCCCCAGCCCACCCCCCCTCCACGCCCTGCACTGTGCAGGAGCTGGGTCAGAGAGGAGAGGCTTGGCCCCGGGCCCTGTAGCCCCCCAAGCCGGTTACCTTGCGTGTCCTCCGGCTCAGGGCTTTCGATTTTGTCCATGAGGTCATTGGAGTTCCACTTGGTGATATCCTTGGGGAACATTTCCTCAGAATCAGACAGGTCCTCTGGGGAGGAGAGACAGGGGCCTCAGCACAATGCTTGAGGGCAGGGACTGGGGGTGGGAGGGCAATAAGAGGTCTGCTCTCGGAAGTGGGGGGCTAGGAATGACGGCTCTGGGGGCTCCCGTACTTCTGTGGCTAATGTGCCCCTCTGTGCTTAGTTCTGCTCTCTTTCTTCCTTAAGTGGACAGACACATGGACAGACACATGGCCGCACACATGGCAGGACAGACACTGCCTGACCTTTTTTTAAAAAAATTGTGGTAACATCCACACAATGTAAGATTCACCATTTAAACCATTTTAAAGTAACATTTAGTACATTCACAAAGCTGTGCAACCATCACCTCTGTCTAGTTCCAGAATATTTCCATCACCTTAAAAGGAAACCCCAAACTCATTAGGCAGTCACTCCCCATTTCCCCTTCCCCAGCCCTTGGCACCCACCAATCTACTTCCTAGCTCTGTGGATTTGCCTCTTTGGGACATTTCCTAGAAATGGGATCATATACTAGAAGTCCTTTTGTTTCTGGCTTCTTTCACTCAGCATCACGTTTCTGAGGTTCATTCACATTGTAGTATTTTATGTCGAATCCTAGTCCATTGCATGGACGGACCACATTTTGCTTCCCCTCTTGTCAGCTGATGCTCCTGACCATTTTCAATGTCCACAAAACTAACAGCTTAGTGATAAGCGCTGCTGTAAGCAACTCCATCCATGACCCGTTTCTGCTTTTCTGCAAAATGTGATCCATGACCACTGGGTTGAGGCAGCTGTCTGGGCTCTGCATTTGCTGGTCCCTCCTCTCCCCACATGATGGGTCATTGGGCCAGTTTCCCCAGGACACTGCTGCTCGGGCATCCCCTGGTTTTGCTGTCTCTCCTCTTTTCTGGCTTTTTCTAAAGTTTCTACATTAGATGGGTATTTTCCTCATGTCAGGGGCACAAAGCCAGGAGGGGCCCAGCTTCTTGGCCTGACTGTGGGTGTACTGGGGGGTGCGATGCCCAAAACACTCTTCCCCACCCTCAGGGAGGCCCCAGGTACAGAGGCCAGCTTAGGAACCACATGTCACCTGTTCCAGGTCCCCGCCGCAAGGCCAAAACAGGCACTTCCCTTTGCCTGGACACTGACTCCCACGTTCTTTCCCTCAAGGGTGGCCAGTTAACTAAGATGCCATAATTAGGTGGCTTCTCTGCTAGCTCCAAGCCATGGTGGAGGGAGAGGGGTCTGGCCCTGCCTCTGCCTGCTGTGTGCCTATAGGCAAGTCCTAGTCCCTTTCTGAGCCTGTGTCCTGCCTTGTAAACTGCAAACTGGAAACCCATCTCCCAGACCTGTCTGCAGGCCCCTCCTACTTCCTCCAGAGGCGTGCCCAAGGTATGAAACAAGCCAGTGTTCTGTACTGTCTCCCAGCACAGGCGGCTGGCTGTGGGCTCAGTGCTTATGTCGGGGTCGGTGGGAAAATGGGCACTTCACATACTTCCTGCTTGTTTGCATTTTCTAAAATTTCTACATTAGATGTGTGTTAATTTAACCAAGAAAAAAAATAAGGTAATTACAAAACAATTGGAAAACGATAAGAAGTTATGCTTTTACAAAGCTTCTTATGGAAACAAATTCACATACAGAAAAAAGGCCTCCGTAGATTGAAAAGCCATTTCTGGGGGGTTCAAGAGAACAGTCCCTACCTGCGAGGGCCAGTGCACATACTGATGTCTGGTTGGGGTGAACCTGAGACCCCAGACTGCTGGTGACATCACTCGACTCTTCCCTGTCCCCCATACTGTGCCGTTTACTCAGGACTTTCCATAGGTAACTGCCACTTCAATCCGCACCCCCGCACATACCCCAGAGTGCTCCCCGAGCCTGCCTACCGTGAGCATCGAAGAACTCGTCATCTGAGCTCTCGTCTGAGTCCCGGGCAATACTCTGCATCCTCCATTCTGAGATGCTGTGGCGGGAAGGGCTGGCTGGAAGGCAAAACCCCAGACTGACCCAGCAGGACGGGGCTGAGGGGCAGAGGGCAGGCAGGGGTGAGAAGCTGGAGGAAGGGCCAGGAGGGCAGGCAGGGGTGAGACGCTGGAGGAAGGGCCAGGAGGGCTTGGGAGAGAATGAAGTGGTAAAACGAGGGGCGGAGTGGCCCCTGGCTCATCTCAGTGGAAGCTCCTGGAACTTTCACATGGGCCCCTCCCAGCCCGCCTGGCACACAGCAGAGGTGTCCGGGAGGACATGGTGCTGGGAGGGTACCGGGTGTAAGGCCGGGCCATGCAGTCACACCGGCCATCATCCGCTCCTGTGCCTCTGCCCTGGGCCTGCCCGGGAGTGAGCTCTTTGAACTCTCCTGTGGCAGAGCCGACAGGGGAACACAGGGCAGGGGAGGGAGGTGAGTGAGATAAAAGGTATCCACGCATATATTTGCACAGACCCCTTCAGCACAGAGACAGACAAGCCTGGCGTGGGAAAAGCTGGATGTGCAGCGGGGGCTCCTGGCTTTATAGGAGTAGCCCTGTTTTTTCACAAAGGCCATGGCACATTCGCAAAAGTTCCCCCCTAGAAAGGCCTTTCTCAGGATCTGAAGCGTTTCAGGCCCCTCGGAGCAGAGACCCCTTCCTCCTGCAACCCTGGCTGCTGCCACACGGCCAGCCTACCTGCCTTACCTGGGCTGTGGAGGTGAGCCTGGGGGACCTGCTGTGGGGGGGACGCCCCAGGCTTCTCCTACAAGCAGGAGATCAGTCCCAACTCCCTGCAGCTGTGGCCCACAAGGTCTGAAAGCAGGAGCCTGTTCCTGGCGCTGGAATTACCTGGAAGTGGCACGGGGGCTGCCTCGGGAGGGGCTGAGAGCTGTCACTGGGGTGGACAAGCAGAGGACGGGGACACTCACCTCCCCGCTTGGACGACCGAGATGATTTGGAGGACGTGGACCACTGCTTCTTCAGGCAGCGGCCGGCCAGGGGCTCGCTGCTGCTGCCGGGCTGCGGGGTCTCTCCGGGGGCCTGGTCCTGACCGCCTTCGCCCTTGGCCAGCTGGGCGGCCTCGTCGTCCTCGTTGAACTGGGCCATCTTACGGGACAGCATGAGCTGTGCCTCCTTCTCCAGCTCCCGGATGTTTTCCATGCTCAGCCCGTACCACTCGTCCTGCCAGCACCAGGCCTGCCGGTGTGCCCTCACCATCACCTTCCGCAGGCCTGCGCCCCGGGGGCGAGGGGGGGAGCGGAGAAGAGAGGCGACATTAGTCCGGTCCCACAGGCCCCTGGGGCCAGGCCTGGGACCAGGAGGTGCCCCGAGGTTGCAGGTCAGGCTCTGACGCACACTCACTGTGTAGCCTCCAGAAAATCATTGCCCCACCTGAGAATGAGAGGTCTGCCTCACAGATGGCCTCACACGTTCACAGGGGCTCTACCACTGGAATAGAGGGGCCTCCCAAGGCAATGTGTCTGCTCAGAAGCCACACTGAATTTGGGGGTTCCTGCCCTAGGGGGCACGCTGCAGGAGGAGAACTTCTGTCTCAGTGTCTAGCACACTTTTCCTGTCGAATTTCCCATGGGAAATCAAGTTCAAGTCCAAAGCAGCTTGGTCCTTCTTTTTAAAATAGAATATAAATATATATAAAATAAGATAGCTTTCAGGGTAGAAAGAATAAAAGAACTATAGCGACAAAAAGAGGATAGGGGCTGCCTTGGGCTGGGGTGGGAGTAAGGGTGACTGTGAACAGGAACAAAAGACTCTGAGGTGATGGAATGTTCTAGAACTGTGTACACGACTCTGGGAATATACTAAAACTTACAGAACTGTCCTCTTAAATGCCCGGTGAAGTGGATGGCATGTAAAATTAGGCCTTAATAAAGCTGGTTAAGAAACCACTAAGCAGAAATAAGGCATCGACATCCCCACCACCCAGCAGGGAGCAGGGAGCAGGCACGGAGCTCGGAGCTCGGGACGGCCTCTCGGATTCATCTTCCTCCCCCCGCCCCAAGAGAGTCCATTTTGAATTTTGTGTCTATCACTGATTTTTCTTTCTGCTTTTAACACACAGGTGTGTTTTGCTACCCAATATGTTGGGTTGATTTGCATGTTGCTGGCATTCCTCTGTGTCTGTCGCACTGCGTGTATTTTTCTGCCACTTGCTGCTTTTTGCGGGGGGTGTGTTTGGGGTTTGCGGCTGTTTGGTATCTAGTTATTTGGTTGAAACGCCACATTTAAATTTATTCCTTTTCCTGCCAATGGGCCTTTGGCTCACTTTCACTGTTTGTTTGTCCGTTTGCTTTGACAAAGCTGTTGCTGTGAGTTTCGCCAGGGGACAGGCTTGGGAGGGATGTCACTTTGTCTCAGGAAACACATCTTACACTTCCCTAAAGAAAGGCCACTGAGCCTCCCCAGCTGTCCTTTCTAACTCTCTCATTCCTAAGGGCCCGCCTGGGGAGACCCTCTCAGCCCTGCTCCTGGGCGGGCGCCCTCCTTCAGCCGGGACTGTCCACGCCCCACCAAGCTCCGGGCTGCGGCGGCAGGCATGCCACACTGGGGTCAGGCAGCACCCATGCTGAGCAGATCGTCCAATGAGAGGCGCCTGCCTGCTGGGACATCTGGGTTCAGACCCAGCACTGGGCCTCAGTTTCCTCCACAAACAAGGTTGACAGTGGCCACCCTCATGGGTCATTGTGAGCTGACAATGACATGTGTGAAGCACACTATCAACAGCGTGGCTCTGTTCACGTCTAAACTAAGTCTCTTTGCTCTTGGAGTCAAAAGGTGATGCCCAGGTGCCACTCCTGGATCACCAGCCTTGGGCTGGGACGGGCGCTTGGCACTGAGCTCACGCCATGACCTGGGGGACAGGTAGACAGCTGAGGGCTGTAGGGGAGCAGGAGTCCGGTCAGCACGAACTGGGCCAGGTCATCTGTTGGTCCACCTGTTCCCTGGGCGCCTGCTCCAGGCCAGGCTGGCGAGGTACAGAGACACCAAGATGACCAAGAGCTGTGCCCCTGGTACCTCCAGCCCAACGGGGGAGGCAGAGCTGGGGCAGGGCCTCTGGTGCTGAGAGGTCCTGATGAGTAGCAGAGAGGCTGTCCCCTGGGACTGTTCCCCTACAGGGAGTGGCACTACATGTCACAAACACAAACTGGTCACGAGCATGTGTGGGGCAGGGTCCTGGGTTTCCCTGGGGACGACACACACTGTCTGCCATCTGGAGGGGCCTGACAGGTGTTTACAGGTGGTCGAGACAAACCAGGTGGGAAGCTGCACGTGGGCTTTGGAATCCGCTTTTGGGAGTAAGACAGAAGGCAGAACTGACCGGCACAGAGTGGCGGGCAGGCGGGGACGCAGGCGCTCACCTGTGTCGTGGATGAACCTCTCAATCTTGGACTGCATGCCCCAGTAGCGGAACTCCACCTTGCACAGCTTGTAGGCGCACATGATGGGGCAGACCTGCCGCTTGTACTCCTCGATCCAGTTTTCAGACAGCGGCCCCCTCTGCGTCTTGATGGAGTGGAAGAGCTTGGGGTCCTCTTCCGTCCTGTACTCGTTGGGGGGCACGGGGTCCTTGACAATATCGATGAAGTCTGCAGGGAGAGCCTGCGAGTGGCCACTTCTGCCCCAACCTCCCTCCCACCCCTCCCTGTCCGTCTCCTCCCCATGTCCCTGCCACCGCCAAATCCTTACGGGGCCCTAGGCCGCGAAGTGGCAGGGCCTGACATGGGGATGGGCTCTGGGCCACTCTGACCTCAAGCTCTCCTGACTGCAAGGCCTGTGTCTTTCCTCATTGCCCTTTCAAATCAGTTCAGCAAACCCCATGTTTCCATTCTACCACTTTCCAGAGCAGATGAAGGGCTGATGAAGCATGGGGGGTGTGGGAGGGGGTGGGGGATGAGAGGAGAGGCCGGGAAAAGCTTCCCAGAAAAGGTGGCATTTCAGCTACACGAGTAGAACTGGGAGGCCGAGACTGTCCCAGAAGCATTGATTTTTGACCGAGAGGTAAGGGATTGGGGGAGCCACCAGGCTGTCCACGCGGTGGGAAGCAGATGGGGATATGGCTGCATACGTCGGCCATTTCTCACCAGGCTAAGTGCCCGGATGGTGCCGAGGGGGAAGTGGCACTGTATCCGGTCTTAAGTCAGGCTGGCCTGTAGGAAACCCCTCCTAGACGGAAGGGAGGAGACCGGAAGGGCCGTCTGAAGGGACTGGCAGGAGCAGGGGCCCAGGACGGGCCTGACAGCAAGTAGCACACACCATGGGGCTGGGGGCTGGGAGGACCCGGGGGAAGAGTGGACAAGAGGAATGGCAGCCACTGGGAAGGACATGAGCCACGCCACCCCTTGTCACTTTCCTCCTCCCCCCAAGTCAGAACCACCTGTTGTGCTGTCTCCTGAGGCCCATGCATTAGCAGGGCTGGGACACACGTGCTGAGAAGGAACCCAGGACACAGTGCACGGCTCTGAGCCCTTCTTTTGGATGTGTGGGATGATGGCACTTGGGGGTCTCTGCCCCAGCCAGCCCTGGCTGCCTCATCTCCCCGGCTTGCTGTAACCAGGTCTGGGCTACGGTTTGCAGACACAGGTATTGGCTCCACCAAGACCAGTGAGGGGTCAGGGGCAGCCCAAGGGCAGTGGCATTCAGGGAGGGATGAAGGTCCTTCCAGAAGCAGACCACACACCTCGCCTGCTCAGGCAGAAAGGCCACCAAGGAGAGGGCTGGGATTGGGGACCCTGGCAGGAGGCCTCCGGAGGGAGCCCTCGGAGCTCAGGCCGGGGCTGATGCTGGCCAGATAAGAGCTGCCAGAGGACCTGCGTCATGCCGGGTCCTTCCTTCCTGTTCCGGCTGGAATGTGCTGTCCCGCCCCCCGCAACTCATATGTTGGAGTTCTGACCTCTAGTACCTCAGAACAAGACCTTATTTGGAGATGGGGCCTGTAAAGAAGTAATCAAATTAAAATGAGGTCATTAGGGTGACCCTCATCCAACATGACTGGTGTGTGCTTATAAAGAGGACGTGTGGACACAGACACGCACACTGGGGGAGCGCCATGTGGAGATAAAAGCAGAGATTGGGGGCATGTGTTCACAAACCAAAGAACCCCAAAGATTGTCAGCAGCCACGAGAAGCCAGGGGCGGGGCCTGGAGCAGATTCTCCCCCAGAAGGAGGCGGCCCTGCTGACACCTTGATCTCCCACTTCCGGCCGCCAGAACTGTGTGAATAAACTTCTATGTTTAAGCCCCACAGTCTGTGGTACTTTGTTCTGGCAGTGCTGGCAAACTAACAGCTCCCAGATGCCAATGGGGCTGAAAAACTCTGGCAGGAGGGAGGGGGTTGGGGGGTCTTAGGGAAAAGCCTTTCACTCCCATCAGAGGCTGGGAGTTCGCTCCTGGGGCGCCGGCAGCCACCTCTCCATTGCCAGCCGTGCACCTGCCCAAAACACCTCACGTGACTCGCTCCTTTGGGCCTGGGACCCGGAGCTGCAGACCGGTGGCTGCTGGAGCTGCATCTGATGCACAGATGTGTTTTGTTTGGCCAGTGTAGGTTTCTTTACAAAGATTTTTAATGAGTTGTCAACATTTAGGAATTGGGAGATTTCACATGAAAATCCTGATTTCTGGCCTCTCTGAAAAAAGCAGATTTAACAAATGGGGCCATTTCCTGCATGGCATAGTCAGCTGGAGGGGAGTGGAGTAGAGGCCACCTGTCATTAAGGGGACACAGGCCCCAGCCAGGCCCACTGCACTCATGCATGGCTGTCAGGCTGAGATGGCCCCTGAACATATACATGTGTACCTCTGGGGATCGGGGCACTCCGAAAGGACAGAGGGAAGGGTCTCAGGGTGGGAAAGGCACTTCGCCTCAGTGTGTATGTCAGGAAAATGGGGTCAAGAAGACCTATCCTGCTTCCCCTGGCACCCCCTGAGGCTTGCTCACCCCTCTGACTGCCTCGCCCAGGACAGAAGCGGGTCTGGTACCTGCCAGGCCAGGAGACAAGGGGCAGCAGCGAGGGGCGCATGGACAGGGAAACCCACAACACGGCCCTGCAGGGTCCTGCCCTTCCCAGGGCAGGGGTGTCACAGTGGACAGTTACCGATCGCCAGCTGGTTCCTTTCCACCGGAGACAGACTGAACACGTTGGGGTTTTCTCCAGCATCAGTTTTATAAAAGGTTTCGATGTCAATGGAGAATTTCTCCACAAAAGGGCAGGTAAACCTGTGGGGGAAGGAAGCACCCTCAGCACCGGCATTTGGAGGGGGTGGGCGTGGGGCATGCTGGGCCAGGGCCTGCCGGACCACCCTGGGCAGCAGAGACGGGCCCCACGTGGGGCCCAGGTGGGAGGAGAAGGAGGCTGGAGTGGTGGCCGAGACTCATCTGTCCCGTCCGCCTCCTGGACCTTCACCTTGTCCCAAGAACAGCCCAGCCCAGGCTTGGAGGAGGGAGGGATGGGTTCGGGGGAAGAAGGAGATGTTGCAGGAAGCTGCCAGAAGCCCTGTGTCCATCGTCCATGTATGTAAGGCATGGTGTGGACACAAGCACAGCTATGGCGGCCTACTGCTAAGCAGGCTGAACGTGGGCGAGCACTCGTGTGACATGCCACCCCCTGACCCCTGGCCCCCAAGGAATCAGGACTGGCAACAAGGGAACGGCCCTTCGGCCCCTCTCTCCTGGCTGGAGATGAGCCCAGCAGACGTAAGTGGTGCTAGAAGGACAAACAACCTCCGTGGAAGGTCTAGGCCCTCACCACGTGTGGAGAAGGACGCCCTAGGGGACTCGTGGGGACCCCACCTGTACAGCAAGGGGGCGGCCAGCTGGGGGCAGCCCCCAGCTGTTCTAACCCAGGTGTGCTCGGCTACATTGGGTGGGGTGGGGGCACAGAGTGAAGAACCCCCTACCAAGGGGATGCTCAGTATGGGTGTCATAAAACATCCTCGGAGCGGAAAGCCTCAGGGTCGGACAGGATCTGGGCCGTCTGGTCTACTGTCCTTCGTGCCTCCTCCCAGCCAGCTGACTGTCCTCCTTTCTCAGGCGAACATCAAAGTGGGTTTGCATTCCCTGAGCCTTCCCAGATGGCAAGGGGGTCTCAGAAGGCCCTCACTGGACTCACACCTTCCCGGTCCCCTCCCCTGGGCAGGCTGGAAGGTATCCATGTGTGCATGCTTCTTCTTCCTGCCTGTTCCCTGAGGGGAGCCCCGGGGAATCTTCAGGGTGCCCCCACCTGGAACGGAGGCTCAGCCCCCCAGAAGCCTGGGCTCCTTGAGGGGCAGGGGCTGAGCCCACATGGAGGGCTGCCCCTGGACTCTATGCTGCAGGGTGCTTCCTACAGGCTCACCTGGTCCGTGTGTAGGGGTAGGCATTCCAGGACTCCTCCACCACTCGCAGGGCCGCCTTGGGCAGGATGGAGCGGAACCAGCTGGGGATGTGCATACCCACATGATACACCTTGTGTGTGTACTGTCCGGAGCCGCCGGGGCCGTCCGTGTACGGCCGGTTCTCCAGGATCTCCACGCCGCTGCCTTCACCGTACGTCTCGTTGCGGCTCTTCTTCTGTGGGAACAAAAGCACCCATAAGGTATGGGGCCAGAGCACTGCAAACAGGAAGGGGCTCAGTACTGGGCCCCTGGGTGCTGAAGGGGCCAACCAGCCTGGCTCCTCTTCACTTCAGGACCCCCAAATCCAGACCCAGGCTCCACACACCCTAGCAATTTTGAAGGAGACTGAACAGGCCACAGTTCCTGCCGAACCTCAGCATGGCTCATGCAAACTCTTCCATTCTGACTCCTGCCTGTCCCAGGATTGAAAGTGTTCCCAAAGTCAGGAACAAGATGAAGATGTCCGCTTTCTCACCTCTATGCAACATTGTACTGGAGGTCCCAGCCAGATAAATTACGCAAGAAAAAGAAATCATTAGAGGCATCCAAACTAGAAAGGAAGAATTTAAACGATCTCAATGACATAATCGCATATACAGAAAAACCTCAAGAATCCCCCTAAAAACCTGTTAGACCTAATATATGAATTCAGCAAAGTTGTGGGATACGAAATCAACATGCAAAAGCAATGCACAAAGGGGTGGTCGGTTAGCTCAGTTGTTTAGAGCGCGGTCCTCTTAACAACAAGGTTGCCTGTTCGATTCCCACATGGCCCACTGTGAGCTGCACCCTCCACAACTAGATTGAAACAACTACTTGACTTGGAGCTGATGGGTCCTGGAAAAATACACTTAAAAAAAAAAAAAAGCAACGCATAAAGAAAATCAGGAAATTATTTCCATTTACGATAGCATCCAAAAGAATAAACACCTAGGGATAAATTTCACCAGGTGGTAAAAGACTTGTATGCTGAAAACTATAAAACATTGCTGAAAGAAATGAAAGACCTAAATAAATGAAAAGACATCTGTTTTCGTGCACTGGAAGATTTAATATTATTAGAATGCCAACACTCCCCAAAGCAATCTACAGATCCAATGCAATCCTTATCAAAATCCCAATGGTCTTTTTTGTAGTAGAAATGGAAAAACTCATCCTAAAATTCATATGAAATTGAGAGGGATTTTAAATAGTCAAAACAAACTTGAAGACAAAACAAAGTCGGAACACTCACACTTTCCTATACCAAAACTTACTAGAAAAATACAGTGATCAAAATGATGTGACCGTGGCATAGCATAGACAGGTCCATGGAATAGAGTCAGGACTCTAGATATAAACCCATATATCTAGAGTATACTATACAGGTATATTATTTTTCAACAAGAATGCCAAGACCATTCAATGGAGAAAGAACAGTCTTTTCAACAAACGCTGCTGGGACACTTGGCTATCCACATGCAAAAGAATGAAGTGGGACCCCTACCTCACACCATAAAGATTAACTCAAATAAATCAAAGACCTAAATATAAGAGCTAAAATTATAAAAGTCTCAGAAGAAAATGTAGGAGCAACAGTTCATGACCTTGGATTTGACAATGGTTTCTTAAATGTGATACCATAAGCACAAGCAATCAAAACAAAAAACAAAAAACAAAAGATAAACTAAAAACTGGACCTCATCAAATTTTTAAAACTTTTGTGCATCAAAGGATACTATGAAGAAAGTGAAAGGACAACCCACAGAATGGGAGACAACTTTTGTAAGTACCATATCTGGTAACGGACTTGTATCCAAAAACTACAAAGAACTCTTACAACTCAACAAGGGACTAGCCCAATTCAAAAGAGGGCAAAGGACTTGAACAGATATTTCTCCAAAGAGGACACACAAATGGCCAACAAGCACATGGAAAGATACTCGACATCACTAGTTATTAGGAAAATGCAAATCAAATCTACCATGAGACACCACCTCAGACCCATGAGGATGGCTAAAAAGAAACAATTAACATGTGTTGGTGAGGGTGTGGAAAAACTGGAACCCTCATACATGGCTGGTGGGCATGGAAAATGGTGTAGTCGCTGTGGAAAACAGTTTGGCGGTTCCTCAAAAAGTTGAACAGAGCTACCATATGAACTCAGCAGTTGCCTCCTTAGGTATACATCCAAGAAAATGAAAACATACATTGACACACAGAAACTTTTACATGAATGTTCCCAGCAGCACTACTCACAATGGCTGAAAGGTAGAAACGACCCAAATGGCCACAAACCGCAAAATCGACAACCAAATTACATCCACACAGGGGAATATCACTCAGTCATAAACAGACGTGAAGCACCAACATGCTACAACGTGCTACAGCCTTGAAATCATGAGGCTCGGCGAGAAGCCAGACACGACAGCCCACGTATTGTGTGATCCCATTTATATGAAATGTCCAGAACGGGCAAATCCATAGTCAGAAAGCAGATTATTGGTTGCCCAGGGATGCTGGGGGATGTTGCCCAAAATGACTTCTTTTTGAGGAGATGAAAATGTTCTAAAATTGGCTGTGGTGATGGTTTCATAACTCTGCGGCTATGCTAACACCCACTAAACTGTACACTTTAAGTGTGTGAATTGTGTGGGGGTGACTTACATCTCGATAAAGGTGTACAAACCAAACCAAACAGGCACAAAAACCAATCCTGCCTCTCGTCCTCACTAAGATTTCAGAGATCGAATGTGGGGGGTGGGAAGGGGCCTCGAGGCACCGCCTGACAGCTACGACACCCGAGCCACCTCTTATTGCCTCTCTGTCACGAGTGTCCTTCCCAATATCCAAAAGCTCAGGTTTCTGCTTATGCAGCAAGATGCTGAGATGCTGGGGACTCGAAGGCGAGCATCTGTTTCCACGGTGACGTGACCACATCGCCAAGGCCACCTTCAGTCGGCTTCCTGAACAGAAAGTGTGCACGTGCTCACACACGCACGCAGGCACAAGGTACTCCCCACAGCCCTGACCTTCCCCAGGGCACAAAGATATGCTATGTGTCTGTGGCCCAGAGCCACTAGTCTCCTTCAGGAAAAGAAAAAAGAAGCCCCTGATTGAGGCCCCAGATGGAGGCCCCGTCCCTCACTCCTTAAAGGAGCTCCTAGAATGTGGCCCAGATTCCATAATGAAAGCAGCAACCATTTCCGGGACACTTTCTCAGTCAGCGCCCACCTCTTCCAGTCACTTCATTAATTAGTGGTTGTGCTAAGCGCTGTGCCTGTTCTTTCCCCTTTTGTTATTGCAACGACCCCCGGAGGCACGACTCTTACCCCCAATTTACAGATGGGAAGGTGGAGGCCACGAGAGGTGGAGTCACCTGTCCGAGGTTACTGTCACTAAGTGGCAGGACCAGGATTTGAACTCAGCACCTGTTTGATGCCAGGGCCTGCTGGCCCACATCATGTGCTCCTGAAGGAAAACACCTCAGCACACAGTAGGTGCTCGATAAATACAGAGTGCCAAAAAATGTACAAACATTTTAAAAAAGAAAAAAAAACTGTATTAAGATTGTAATACAACGAATGACGCTAGCGTTCAGTTGATTAACGCTGTCTTCTGAGTGAACATCATACTACGCATTGCTATGTAATTCAATTCAACTTCAAAAAGTAACACACAGATAACATTGCTTAAAGTGCGTATACATTTTTTTGGCACCCCTGGTATTTACAGGGCAAATAAGTGCATTCTAGTTCCAATTCTATGACCAACTCCCTCTCATCCTGGACAGTTGCTTTCCTCTGAACTCAGTTTCCAAAACTCTAAGTGGGGAGGGGGCTACCTATCTGCCTAAGCCTTGGTATGATGGTTCAAGTACTGCAGCAAACTGGTGTCCACTCGGACCCTCGGATAGTGACCTTATTTGGAACTAGTCTTTGCAAATGTAATGAGTTAAGGTGAGGTCCTACTGGATTAGGGTGGGCCTAATAAAAAGAGGAAACAGAGACACAGACACAGAGAGAGAGGACGGCACAGTGACGATGGAGACAGAGACTGGAGTGATGCAGCCACCAGCCAAGGAACGCCGGGGTGGACTAGAGGCTGGAGGAGGAAAGGCAGAAGCCTGTCCTGGAGCCTTCAGAGGGAGCGAGGCCATGCTGACCCCTTGATCTCAGACTCCCAGTCTCCGGAGCTGCGTGGGAAGACGTTTCTGCTGCATTAAGTTACCCGGTTCATGGCGCTTTGTCATGAACACATTTGGGGTGCTGGGCGGCTCAGCGAGAAGAGGGTGTGCAGGTGTGAGGGCCAGGGCCACGTGGAGTCTCTTAGGGCTGAGGAGGGGTGCCCAGCCTGCCAGGGAGCCAAGGGTGGGGAAGGGACAGGCAACCGGAGAGGGAGCAGGGTGGGGAGGGTCCCTTGCACTTGGCCTCAGGGGCTGCACAGAAGTCCCCTGTCCACTCAGGTGACCTCAGTCTGAGTCGTTCTGAGACTCCCCTCCCGGGAAAGCCAGCATGGCCACCGCAGCAGCTCTCTCGGCGGCTCCAGGGGCATCTGTCCTGCCTCCTCCAGGTCCCACTGGCCCCAGGAGCTCCTTGGCTTGTGGCCGTGTCCCTCCAGTCTCTGCCTCCATCATCACATGGCCAACTTCCTGTCTCTCTCTGTCCTCTTCTTATAAGGACATCAGTCATCCGATTTAGGGCTTACCCTAAATCCGGAATGATCTTATTTCAAGATCCTTAACTAAGTACATCTTCAAAGACCCTATTTCCAAATAAGGTCACAGTCTGAGGTTCTGGGTGGACCTGAATTTTGGGGGGAAACTAGTCAACCAGCTGGGTGAGCGCCCACCATCACCTCCTGTGGGTGAGCTTCTGTCTGCCTGTGGGAAAAATGGGAACGGCCCCCTATGATCCCACACCTGCCAGACAGGTGAGCCCCTCGCCACCTCCCGCCCAGCCCCCACCCTCAGCCCCACTGCAGAGCCAAGCCCTCAGCCACACAGCCTTTTGCAAGCAGCACATTTGCTGGCATGCAGCTGAGCACACTGACCCTGGCCTGGCCACCTGCAAGGTGACCTCATGCAGATAGGTGTGTGTGAGGTGAGGAGTAGGGTAGAGCTGTGTGGGGGCAGGGGAGGGTACAGGGGCTTTGGAGGCTTTTGGGGGGCTGTTGGAGGCATCCTGCTCCATCCCTCAATAGCTGTGACTTCAGAGAAGGTAAGAGCTAGGGTGGACTAGGAGATCTCCAAGCACCGTGGAAGAGGCAGCCAGCCACACCTGCAGACAAAGCCTGGTTGCAAAGAGCCTGCTGTGCATCCTCGGGCAAGTTCCTTGACATCTCTGAGCCTCAAATTCTCATCTGTAAGATGGGGACAAATAATACCACCTCTACAGGTATGATGAGGTATGGTGAGGATTAAAGCAGGTGACCTACGTCAGGCCCTTGGCACTCAGGCTACCATCATTCCTTGTGGGGCCGATGGCTACAGTCACTCACAGGAGATGGATAGAGTGGGCTGCTCAGGGATACAAGGGTCACAACTAGCAGTGGCAGAGCCGCTGGGACCCAGACTGGCCCCATGTGGTATCGCCACATAGCACTTTGGTACCTCTACACAGCAGGTGTTTAGTTAAAGATTGGGCAGGTGAACACATGGATTCTGGTCCTTCCAAGCCTGGGCACCTCCCTCAGCTTAGGAGCTGGCAGCCCTGAGGGCTAACCCCTGGCTCCCCACCAGCGATGACATGAGGGGGCAGGTCTCCCCAGCACAGCTGTGACTGTCCGTCCCACCACTTAGGACCAAGCTCTCTCTGCCAGCCATTCCTGTAAGCTATGCCATGGTGCCTCTTGTGGAGATGGCAGACGAGCAGCAGAGACAGGCCCGGCTCCCCAGGGGCACTCACACCTGACCCATGAGCCCTGTCTACTGTGTCTGCAAGGGCTGGGTGGGAAACCCTGCCCTCTCCCTCCCCAGGACCTGGGGCACCTGAGGCCCGGTGCAAAGAAAGCACAGACCTGAAGTCAGGACCCTTCAAACGCAGGAGGCTCCCAGGGTGGGTGGGTGGAGGAGCATCCCAGCCAGAAACGCTGGGGCTGATGGAGAGGGTCAGACGGGCGAAGACCAAAAACCCCCACAGCGGCCGCTCTCAGAGCTGTCCAGGGTCCTGACCAAGAGCCTCTGACGGCTTATTCTGAGTTAAGCATTTGCTGGGCCGCTCCTAGGGTGGAAGGAAGGCTCTCTCCCAGCCAGGCCCACTTTGTTTGTTTGTTTGTTGTTTAAACCTTCAACAACACGTATATTGAGCACTGGTGAGGCACCGTATGAGGCATTTGGCACGTGAGCTCATGCCATCTTGTTCACAGCCTCACCGAGGAGGCCGGTGGTTCAGAAGGCAGGACCGTTCTTAGCTGCAAGCCCAGCTGGTCAATGAGACCAGTGGGAAATGAACTAACGTCTTGATCTTCTTCCCACAAAATGGAGCTGCTGCCTTTGTGGCGAGCCAGCCGCCACGAGTCGAACGGTTCCTGACGTTTTTGTCCTGCGCTCCCTAAGCCTTTCCCGGGAAGAAGCCCCTGATCAAACATCTGCTGAGTTACTTGAACACTCGGGCTGTAAAGATAAACTCCCATATTGCTCATAATATCACGTCCCCACAAATTCACCGGCAAACCGGGAATAATATAAGGCTGAAATGTTTTTTGATGACCATCATCATCCTGCCATGATAACAAATTACTACTTTGCTGTGGGGCGTGAGACTGACCGATACCTTGCAGGCTTGTACTCGTACTTTGCATCGGCCAATTAGATGGCCAATGTTGCGCAGATATGCAAGACACATCGGCTCCAGTATCTAAAAGCCCTTGAAAATCTTTCCCAGCAATCTTAAGCTGTAAAACAGGTTGATCTTTCTTTATTTCTTGAACCCAATACACATCCGAGGAACCAAAGCCTCGATCTCCTCGTTTTTGGTCTTGTCTACTTTTCTTTATTTTTATCCTAGGCAAAATTATTAATTGGGCAATCCGAGTTTTAGAGGGAATATTGGAAATAGTCAGGGGTGAATGAACCATAATCTTAATTTCTCCAGTAAAATCCTCATCAATAACTCCCGGGGAAACTTGAATTTCCTTCATGGTTGTACTACTTCTCCCTAATAAAAGCCCAACGGTTTTTGGCGGCAGCGGCCCAAAAACCCCTGTGGGTAGGGCTTGGGGCCCGAGGCAGGTGAGACAAATGTGGGAGCAGGAGCAGGGGAGGTGGGCCTCGAGAGGCAGGCAGACATCAGTGGAGCGTACACAGGTAACCCTGAGCTCACAGGAGGTACCACGTAGGAGCCCATGGAATGTCTTGCATTAATTAGAGTCATAAGGACAGATGTTAAAAAACAAACAAACAAACAAATAAAAAAACCACCTTAAAAGAGGAGGTGAAGATGGCAGATGTTTTTGAAGAGCCCAGAGTTAGAGGTGAATAAATGCTCCAAAGAGCTTTGGCTAGCCTAGAAGACGAAAGCCAGTCCCCCAGGATCTCGGAGCCCCCTGCCCTAGCAGGCCACGTGGAGCCGAGGGGCTGCCTGCTGTGGTCTGGGGCTCCCCTGGCTTGAATGGGAATTAGAGATGCCACAGGAAAAACAGTGGCTTTGACAGATCAGCCTCATCCTCGAACAGGCTGAGCAATTTCCAGGGTGCTCAGAGCTGGGGGCGGAGGGTGCGGGGGGTGGATGCCTCTTCTCTCCCGGCTCTCTAGGAATAATTATGGGGTAAGTGGTTCAAGAGGGAATTGAGTGGTGCGTCTGAAGCAGCTTGGAGCAAACAGCCCCCCAGAGAGGCTGAGTTTGCCTTCTGTTCTCGTCTCAGTCAAGCTCCCATGTTGAGAACCTGGTGAAACCCCAGGAGCTCCATCGAGCTCCTGCCAGGAGGGAGCCAGGGGCCGGAGCTGTGCAGGGAGCTCATAACTAACTCCCGGGACCTGGGCTGAAGGGTGGGAGCACCAAGCAAACCCAGGCCTGGAGGTGGAGGCCCTGCCGGCGCAGGCTCTCCCTGCCCTGACGGCACCAAAGGACAACCCTGAGACTGGCGGGGGCAGCACGGCCAGAGGCTGGACTGAAGCATCCACGTGCCCAAAGGAGCCAGAGCTGAGCCGGGAGCAGATTCATAATCAGACCTTCAACTGGGAGGGAAGCTGCCAGGCCGGGCAAAGGGCTGGGGCACTGGGGATGAGCAAGAGGCTGGCAGGGAAGCTGAGATGGGGGCCACTGAGCCCAGTGATTGGGTGCAGTGGGCATGTCTGGGCCACAGTCAGACCGATCTGGGGCTCCAGGCCCCATGTTCCAGGTTAGACAGGCACGGAGTAGGAGGCCAGCAATGTCTGGGCTGCGGTGGGTGGTGTCCTCTGCCCTGTCACAGGAAGCTGTCATCCTCAGACTCACTCGTGAATCTGTAAATCAGCCACGACGCTGCCACTGCTGTTTCACAGGCAGCCCAGGTTAGTGAGGAAAGTGTGGCCCTAGAGCTGGGAGGCAGGCTGTGTGCTCCCGGACAAGTCATTAACTTTTCTACATCTCGCACCTCCCTGTCTGTCGAATGGGTTGTTACGGATTGAATTTCTCTAACCCCTCACAAATTCCTACAGGTGAAGCTCTAACCTCCAATGTGATGTGATTAAGGGGTCAGGCCTTTGGGGGGTGGTTAGATCATGAGGGTGGCATCCCCCTGATGGGATTAGTGTTCTTACAAAAAGAGACCCCGAGAGCGCCCTCACCCCTTCTGCCATGTCAGACACAGTGAGAAGACGGCCGTCTGCAAGCCAGGAGGGGGCCCGCACCAGACACTGCATCTGTCAGGGCCTTGGTCTCGAGCTACCCGGCCTCCAGAACTGTGAGAATGTCTGTTGTCTAAGGGCCCCAGTCCGTGGTGTTTTGTTACAGCAGCCTGAGCCGAGCACGCATGGGGATAATATCTGGATCAGTGAGACGACGGGTATTCAGTGCCGTGAGTACGGCACTGGAGAGACCATCCAATGCCACAAACAGCCACTGAGCACCACCGTATGCCAGTGCCATGCTTGCCAGCCAGACTCCCGTGCAATTCAGACAGTTACCAGGAGCCCGCGGGGCAGACACGGTGCTGTGAGGGCCCCAACGCCACCCCATCCCACCCCACGCGGGTGTCGAGAGCCCCACAACCCACCTGTATCATGTACAGCTGGGCAATGCGGTACTCCTCCACGGTCATTGGCAGAGGGATCCGATATTCCTTTATAATCATCTTGGAGTCCAAGCCTTCCCGTCGATGGGGAACTGCGCGTTGGGACTTCTAGGCGAGGTTCCTTAAATAACCATGACAGAATTCACCAAGGACCCCTGAGAGAAAGACAGAGCACAAGAGAGTCACTTTCCGCAAAGGCTGGTGGGTTCAAGAGCACGGGGTGGGGGGCCCACCATGTGACCGTGAGCAAGTTCCCTTGCCCCCCCCAGCCTCCATTTTCCTGTTTGCTAAGCAGTTCTGCAGAGGACACCGTAAACTCTCTGCCACAGGGAAATAAAGAATTGTTATCCTCCTAGTGAGGGCCGGCCAGTGGGGGGGAAGGGGGCGTCACATCTCCTAAGAGCAAACAGCGCCGTGCTCTTGTTTTACATGCAGGTCTAATGAGCCCCAGCCTCAGTTTCCCCAGTCCGGGGCAGCAGCTGGGGGCCGGCTCGGTGACGGCAACCAGTAACGACGGCTGGCCATGGGAGAGAAGGTAGGACAAGCAAAGTTGAAAAGTTGATGTGAGAAATGTAAGCATGCGCAGTCTGGCACACTACGGTGCCGGGTACTCTGCTCCTGTCACTCGGTGCAGATGGCGTCACTGCTGCCTGAAAGAACATTCTGAGTCACCCAAAAGTGGGGATCTTAAGTATGGTTTCAGTCCAATCCAACAACAGCTATTATCACTTTATTCTACCGCCGACACTGGGCTAAGTCTAGGAGGTACAAGAAAGAAATGAGTTAAATGGGTAGACTGCGTAGAATGTGAATTACGTCTCAATCAAGCCATTTAAAAAATAAACAATGTACTCATTGTAGCTTCGACTTGAGATGGCACAGAATATATACGATGAGCACTTGCACCTCAAGCCATCAATATTTTTTTACTGTAATTCTTGAAGGAGGCATGCTCCCAGTGATCTGGAAAATAAAGTCACCCATCATAATCTGTCCTCTAGCTGGCGGGGGCTTCGCTGTAAATATATTTGGTTAATGGCTCCCACCTCCCGAGAGATTACATGCTATTAACTGGAAGCTGGGTGAAGGGTTCCAAGACAGGTAGTGGCAGAATCAGAATCGCTTTTTATATTTCGGGAAGACAGTAGTTGGTGAGGGTTCACAGCCATCAGAGGCAGGACACCGGCTTTGTGATGAGCGGGGGCTGAGCAGCCTCCCTGGGCACCGTCTGCACGAGGCCTGCACATCCCCCAGGCACTAATGCATTACTGGATGGCTAACGAGATTGGGGAAATCGAATATACCAGAACTCGGGACAATCGCTACACAGGGCTGAAAGAAATTCTTTAATAAATCACCTAGGAAGAGAGACAGAGGGTGGGGGACATTACATAAATGGGCCCCCTCTGGGTGGTGGTGCCACATCACTGTCTCCGGGAAGGAGTTTCCCTGTCCATGTGCCACCCACTAATGCCTGTTACTACCCCTCCTGGTTCTGTCCTATCTCTTCTCTGATCAACCCAAACCCCGAACTTATGACAGGAGTGGCTACGCTCTCCAGAGGTCATGCTCAAGTGCACAGAAATTGTCACTAACCTTCCTTTAAGGTAGGTGGGTCCAGCACAGCTCTGAGAGAGCACGTGGGTTCGGGGCCCCAGCTGAAACTGTCCAGGAGGACAAGAAAGCAGACGCTGTGGGCTGTCCCCACTCGGCTCTGACACCCACCTTCTCCGAGGCCCACAGGTCCCTGCTCAAGTCTGGCTGGGGCAGAAGTCATGGCCCCGAACCCCCAGAATGTCACCTCCTCCCTGCACTTGGCTGGGTCAGCAAGGCTTCCAAGCTGACACCTGAACGGACTGCCAACCAGCCAAGAGAGGGCCGTGCTCCCCGCTGAGATGAGCCAAAGAGCCACCAGGTGGGTAGGGGCACAAACAGACAGAAGGAGAGAAAAAAATGAACAGCTTCATCCAGAGCTCAGTGCACGGTGACTAACAGGAGAGAGGACTCAGAAATCTAGGAGTGACACAAAACAGGACAGCAGGTCCCAGGTGGAACTGCACGCCAGGATCCGCATTCAAAACCTGACATTGCCTTTCCCAGCAGTGTGACCCCCACCCCCCGCCCGCAGGACCAGCCGCTGTGCCCATGGAGCCTCCGTCTCTCCGTACATCACATGGGATAATACCACCTGCCGTCCGCAGTTACCACGAGTGTCACTGAGATGAGAGGAGAACACCTGCCAGGGTGGTATTCGTCACTCAGTCCAGAGGGGACTCGGGAAAGGCTTGTGGGTGAGGAGCTGCAAACGACGTGAGCCGGGCTTCGCAGCCTCAGTGGGATTCCGCTCAGCAGAGCAGGTGTGAGGAGGACACGCTCAGGTAGAAGGAACAGCACGAGCAAAAGCCCCAAGGCAGGAACGTGATACACAACTGGAGTGACCTCCCACACTGCACCCCCAGCATCGCCAGGGATGATGGGACCACGGGGGACATGCCGAGGCCACCTCGCAGCCACTCGCCATGGAGCAGGACATGCCCAAGGCTGAGACCAGGCCGTTCCCTGCAGCCAACTGTGACTGCCCACCACGTGCCCACGGAGTTCAGGGCAGGAGCAGGGCGAGAGTAGGGTGACAAGAGACTGTCACCTGCTTCCAGGAAGGCTCTCTCTCTCAGGGGAGAAAAGACATACTCGCCAGACAAGGTGTGACCATAAAGCATGAGTTTCACAACCAGCATTTCCACACTGAAGCAACATTGTCCTTCCCAGAAGCCTAGGGTTACCCACGTCTACTAGGGCTCCCCTCTGGGAAGTGTTTAGAGCCCTGCATCCCCTCAAGACATTCCTGGCAGAGGCGCAGAACTCAGGAGATGGACAGAAGTGATCTCTGAATGCTGGCCACTCTGGGCGCTGTCTTTCAAGGCGCTCACTCCAAAGGGCCGGCAGTCCGACCTCTCGGCTCATCGAGTCGTAGCGTTTGGTTTCGTTAGGAAAGAACGTCAGGCCTATTCCTTTCTAGCTGTGCCCACAGTAGTCGGTTCGGAAATCTATCCTGACTTCCCGTTGAGGATGGTAGAGAAGGAGCATTTCTGTTCTACTGTCCTCCCTCGAGAACAAATCAAACTACTGAAGATCAAGAGAAGTCAGCACGGCTGACGAAACGAGGACATCGCTATGCCCCAAACACACCCGGGAGGACACCAGCCGGATACCGTGAAGCCTGCTCTGGGAGGAAAGAACAGGCCGAGAGCTGACAGGGGCCCCAACCCCAAATAAACCCCACCTCCTGAAGGGCACGGCCACGTTCCTCCGTGGGAATGATGAAATCTTGAGCTGTGGAGGCCCCCCCGAGGGAGGAGAGGCATCTCCCTGCTTTTTAACTTTTTATTGAAGTGTCACACACGTATAAAAAAGGGCACAGATCAAAAGCAGAGATGTGTTTTCACAAAGTGAACACACCCATATATGGCCAGCACCCAGATCAAGACACAGAAATCGAGCGACCTCAGAAGCCCCCTGTGCTCCCTCCTAGTCACATCGCCCCAACCTCGAACAACCCCTGTCCTGCCTTCCGCCTGTTTTTGTCCTTGATATTAGGTTGAGGCCTATGAATTGCCAATATCAGATTGTCTTTCACCTGCAGAACGAGCAGCTTCATACAGAATCATACTGTGTGCACTCCTTTGTTTCTGGATTCTTTCGATCAAACTTATGGTCCTGGGATTCCTCCAAGTTGTTGCTCATGGTTGTACAGTGTTCATTCTCATTGCTGTCTAGCATTTCATTGGGTGGAAATACTACAGTTGACTTAACTGTGCCCTTGTTGATGGGCCCTCGCTGCTGTGAACAATTTAGTCCGTGCAGAGACGCGAGTTTACATTGCGGAATGGAAGCAGAGTAAGAGCTACCAGAAAAAGCACACCAACGGGCCATTTCTATGACAGAAGCTGGTTTTCCCACTAAGGGAGATGCTGGGAGTGAAGTGAGGATTGGGAGGGGGGAGAGGGCATAGCAAGGGGCTGGTCATAATGCAGAGTCACAGGGCTAAAGAGCCATGACGTGAACTCTGACAGCTGAGAGATGGGATTCCAGGGCACAGGATAAACAACAGCTCTGGGAACAGAGTCTTCCAGAAAATAAATAAGCCCAAACTGCAACTGCAGACTGCTCCAAATCACTCCCTACATTTTCCACACACTGTTATTTAGAATAATAATCAGAAAGGAACCCACATGGGTCCTATGAATTAAGAGCGGGGGACAAATGAAGAACATACATCACAAGAGGAATCATCCAGAGAAATACAGAAAGACTTCAGAAAAATAGTTCTCCATCAACTCAGAGAAGTTAAAGATATCTCTTTAAAGAGTCTCTTAACAACTAGTGGGGGCAAAGAGATGGAAGAAAGGAGATACAGAAACTTTAAAAAGAAATTATTGGACAATAGAGATGAAAGCTGACAGGTGAGCTAGCGCAGCTCAGGGGAAAAACAGGAAAGAAAAATGAATACGTCACATATTTTTTTAAACACCATATTATAAGCAATGAATAAACAGACAAAGCACAGCGTGACTAGAGAGGTGGTGGGCAGGCTCAAGGAAATCACACAAGATTAAATGGAGAAGGCTAATAAGACAAAACGACAGGTATAGGAGGCAAAAGGAAACCCAATATATACATAATCGGTGTGATTCTTTAAAAAAAAAAAAAAGATCCTGGAACGAGAGAATAAAATATTCAACTATAGAATGGAAAAATCCTCTGAAATAAAAAAAAGACTTGGCCCTACAGATTAACTGCCGTTCTGTAGCCCAGGGAAAGCTGATGGTATAATGAACACCAAGACATCCGTAAAAAGTTACTGAACTTAAAGGATAAAGAAAGAACCAGATAATTAGTGGGCATAGGGAGATGGATTGAGGAGAATCGGAGTCCTCCATAGCAGCGCAATTTCAGAAAACAGTGGCACCAGATTCTACAAAGTTCTAAGAGAAAGAAATTATGAACCAGAAGTTTGTATCCAGCTAAACTGTCCTCTGAGCATAATGTGAATAGATAAACTGAAACATGACTTTACGAGTAGGAGCTTAGATATCCATAAGGTCTTTAAAAAAATTATCTGATGCTAACATCCTACCAACCAAAAGATAAACCCAAGTAAGTTCCTCGAGGCCGGATGGCTCAGTGGGTTTAGAGCGCGAGCTCTCAACAACAGGGTTGCTGGTTCAATTCCCGCATGGGATGGTGGGCTGCGCCCCCTGCAACTAAGACTGAAAACAGCAACTGGACCTGGAGCTGAGCTGCGCCCTCCACAACTAGATTGAAGGACAATGACTTGGAGCTGATGGGCCCTGGAGAAACACACTGTCCCCCCCGCCCCAAACAAAATTTTTTTTAAAAGTTCCTCAATGGAGGAATCTCGGTGAATAATGAATTAATATTTTTTAAATTGGGGCAAATATGATTATTAGATAGAATATAAAAACCTTGACAGTATATACAAATAATAATATAACAAAAACTGAGAGTGGAAGGACAGAGGTAGATGATAATTTCCTCAATTTCCATTGCATGGGAGTTAGCTCGTTATGTATGCATAGGTTAAAAAATTAATGAGGAATAAAAAAAAATTAATGAGGAATGCCTTGTTGAAGCCCAGGACTTTTTAGGGCAGTGGAACTACTCTGTGTGATACTGTAATGGTGGTTACGTGTCCTTACACATTTGTCAGAGACCAGAGAATGTACAGCACAAAGAATGACACTTAATATAAACTATGGACTTAATATAAACAGGGTCATCAATTGTAACAAATGTACCACTTGGGTGCAGGATGGTGACAGTGGAGAAGGCTGTGTATGTGTAGGGGCTGGATGGATATGGGAAATCTCTGTACCTCCCTCTCAATTTTGCTGTGAACCTAAAACTACTCTAAAAATAAAGTGTATTCATTTAAAAAGTAATGATTTCAACCGTTTAAGAGCTTTTTTCTCACAGAAAGTAAATTAGAGGTTCCCAGGGCATGAGGAGGTGGAGGAATGAGGAGACGTTGTTTAGCAGTTACACAGTTTCTATTTGGGTGATTAAAAAGTTTTAGAAATGGCAAAGTGGTGATGCTTGTACAACATTGTAAATGTACTAATGCACAGACTTGTGCACGTAAAAATGGCCAAAATGGAAGTTTTTATATTATATATTTACCACAATTTAACAAAAATTAATAATGTAATATTCCAAAACCCATTGAATTGTACATTTTTTTTAAATGAATGAATTGCATGGTATGTGGATTATATCTCAATAAAGCTGTTTAAAAAGTTTTTCTCTTTTTCTCCCTTAACTTCAACCTTTTAGGAACTGTTGTCACATATGATGAAAAAATGTTTTTCGGAAGTTTAGCGATTTCGTTTTGCTTTACTGTAGATAAATGCAAATGGACGATTTGTCTTTGGTTAAATTAAAGAAAAATAAAATTTGGTTTTTATTTTTTAAATGCATGTAGAGTATGATCCATTTTTTAAAAAGTCATTATTACGCTGATTGTCTATGTCTGTATAGAGTCTGGCAGAATGTTCACTGGATGCTGGGGAGGGTTTTCTCAGGTTGGTGGCGTGTGGGGCAACTCGTACATGCACTTTCCTATATGACTGGACTTTTCACAAGGGAGCAGCAGTAGCGTTTGAGCAGCCAGTGCACTGCCAGCCTGCGAAGGGCTGATTAGTGCGGTCGTTAAAATCACAGACTCTTGGAGGCAGCCAGAGCTTCCCCCGACTCCGAGCTGTGCCGCGCGCAAACTGCTTCGTCTCTTTGAGCTCTCAGTTTTATCTTCTATGCAATTCTCACAGAACGCACAAAAATGCTCAGCCCAGTTCCCACCAGTGCTCCGCTAGCAGTCAGCAGGCGCTGCTGTGCTGACAGGGTCTGGAAGGCAGGTGTCAGCCTGGGTACAGCCCAGCGTCCAGGCTGGGCTGCCTCCCCCAGGGGCAGACACTAAAACCACTGCATCAGGGAAAGCCACGACCCAGGGTACGACGTCCGAAGGATGAACGGCGCCTTGGCAGGCGCTTGCTTGGCTTTGCAGCCAGAAGGTGGATGTGGTGGGCATGACAGGGTCCCCTTGCTTTCTTCCTGGCTGAGCCTGAAGCAAGGGGACGTAGGCAGACCCCAGCCCCCTCAGGAGAGAAGGCAGTGTGACTCGTGTATCTGCCTGTCCCCAGAGCCCCCCTCACCCAGCAGCTGAACCCGCAGACAATCTTATTATACTCATTCCGGCTGCCTGGGCGCGTGTGAGCCAGACACACATTTCATCTCCAGCCCTGCTGGAGTCGTGATGGGTTAGACAGAATTACATTTTACTGCTTTCCACAGGGCAGCTTCCACAGGGTCCTGGCCCAGCGAGAGGGAGGGAAGAAAAATACAAGTCTCGAGGGGCCCTTTTGCGAGGAAAGGCAGGAAAGGCAACTGAGTGACCACTGCACACAGCCCCCAGCCAGGGAGGACAGGGATGGTCCCTCCGCTGGGCCTCAGATATGGCACCTGGCTGTGGTCTGTAGAAAAGCCTTGGGCTTCCAGAACCCCTGTATTCACAACCCTAGAAAGGACCCCCCAGTCCCCATGTTCATTGTATCGTTGAGAAAACAGTAGGGCCAGACGACATCAGAGTGGAGACCACTTGGCAGGATGACCAGGGAGGCGTGGGGGTTGGGACCAGCCCTGGACAGGCCCACACTATATCCGCCTGTACCTGGAGCCCTGGCCTAGACGTGGGAATGAGGCCACCCTCCCATCCTCAGGCAGCGTGCCCAGCCAGAGCCCACACGGGAAAGACAGAGGCGAAGCCTGCCGCTGACCGAGAACGTGTGGTTCTGCCCAAGGAGTCAAGTGCCGGAGCCCAAGGTCATCGGGGACTCTCTGGGCATCGTGGGGGCAAGGCACCATCCAGTGACAGAAACAGCTTCGAGCTCAAAGGGGCAGGGTGGCCAGGCGAGAGGGGCTGCGGTGAGCTGGGAGCAGAAGGGTGGGCGGAGAGCACAGGCGTAAGGTCAAATAACTGCTTCGGGCGGAGACCCTGCCTGGGAGGGGAAGCAAGAGAACTGAGTTTATAGAACCGAATCTGTTTCCACAATTAGCTGGCGTTTGACGTCACAGATGGAATTTAGGAGCGATGCCATGTGGAGACAAAGGGGGACGGAATGCGTCCAATGCACTTCAGCTGCATTCTGGCCATTAGGTCTGGAAGCGACTCCGAGCCGAGCCGGGCCAGCAGTCTGCCTAGACGTTTGCAACAGCGGGAGGGCAGCTGGCAGGGAAGGCAGGAGCCATGGGCAGCTTCTGGGGACCCTGGTACATCTGCAACATCCCTTTTGGCTCCCTGGGGTCTCTCCCCCACTTTCTTTAGGAAAGCCCCCTTCTGCCCTCTGTTTCCCCAACCAGCTGGTCACCCATCAGGGGCCGAAGAGTGAGATATTAGAAGAACTTCATTCCCCCCATCAGTATCTAGGGAAAGCAGGCTCCCGATGAATGGGAAGGGGGCACAACAGGGCTGCAGGCGGGGAAAGGGGCGTTCTCTGTGCCGCAGGCCCAGACACCAGGCCTGGGATAGGGTGTCGGGGGCAGTGTGTGCAGGACGTTAAACATCAGCTGCCTCTGTCCTGTGGGCGTAAAGCAGGAAGTGGGTACATTCCCCAGGAAAGTCTGAGCTGGAAGGAGCTGGCGGAGGGGGGCAAATCTCTGCCCCCAGAGCAGTTTCCCCTTTATCTGTTAGACACTGCACCTCCACCAAGAGGAACTTTGCTCCAGTCCTAACGGTCACTTTATAAATGGGGGGACAACACCTGGATTTTGCCGAGCTGGAGGACGCAGTGCTCGGACCACACCAGCCTCCCACCTTTTCAGGGGGACAGCCTCTCCCTGCACCCGGGCCTGAGCATCGAGGCCCCAAAGCCCTGGGCTCTCCTGCAGTCCCTGACATGCAGGGAAGACCATACATCTCATCGTGTGCACCCGGGTGCTGAGCTGGGGACGACTGCCAAGCCACTGCGGGACTGTCATCGGACCCCACAGGACAGTGGCCACCCAGGGGCACCGCAGAGCCTGCAATGCTGTGCTGAGCTGGGAAGGAGGGATGGTGGGGGCGGAGCCCTTGGGAAACGCTGAGGGTCAAAGGGGTGGGGGCGCTTTTTATCTCTAAGGCACAGAGAGCAAAGCAGGCCGGGGGAGGGTTGGGGCCCTGCTCAGACAAGCCCAGCGAGCTCAGCACCCCCAAAGCTCCAACCTCGCTTGTCAGGAAACGGGGAGCAGAGAGGTGCGTGTGAGACCCAGATCCTCCAAGACAAGCAGGAGGGCCCAGCGGGAACTCACCCCTGCTACTCACTGCCCTCTAAAGGACCCTGCTGGTCACCCCCGGCCTTCCTTCGGGGGTGCTCCCCACACTTTGACACTGGACACTTAGCTTAGATGTGACAATGGAAACAAATGCAGAGGGACCCCAGCTGGTCGTCTGGTTCTGAGCTGTGGCCTTCTATTCCCGCTTTCTGGTCACCTCCCCTGGGCACCACCACCTGGCCTATGGTCCTGCGTCTGGGCCTTCCAGGAGCTTGCTGGCCTTAGAAGTGAGCACCCCTTTGGGGGCAATGTGCCTAAAGTACTCCTGGGGTGGGGGAGGGCGGACCCCCCACCAGACGCCTGGAGGCTGGCAGGCATCGGGTAGCTGGAGTCGGGCACAGGGCTTGGCTGCAGGTCTTGCCCCAAAGCACCTCTGCTCATCTGTCCCCCAGGGAAACAGAGCTGGGGTTTTCACCCAAACTGGTGATGGGCCCTTGTTCTGATAATGACGATGCGATCATAACATAATAAACGTGACAATCCCAGCTCCTCGGGCCCACCTGGCCTCCAGGTTCTGACAGGACCCCTGGGCGTTTGGCAGCACCCCCAACCCTGCACGTGCACGCCCCACTGGTTATCTCCTATCTTCTCCCAATTTTCCTTCTCTTCAGCTCCTCCAATTCCAACAGTCAAACTCACCAACCCACCGCTCCTGTCACTCCTGTTACCAGGCGTGAACATTTCAGCCCCCATGGGAGGCCGGCCTGCCAACCCCTCAACCTCTCGTGCACTGGGTCCTATTCTTGTCACTTAAGAATCTTTTCCTGCAGTTAACTCTCCCCCAACAATGTTTGTTCCTCTACTGGAGCCCCCACCCCCCAACTGTCAGCACACAAAGGTACAAGAAACAGCTCCCATACTTACAAAAACCAAACAAAAACCCAAAGCGCTCTCTCTCTCTCTCTCTCTCTCTCTCTCACACACACCCTTCACTTTTTTGAGGTATAATTGACATATAACATTATATTAGTTTCAGGTGTACAACATAATGATTTGACCCCAAGCTCCCCTAATCCCACTTCTCTCTCGGTACCACCCCATTTCTCTGCTCCCCTTTAGAGCAAAACCCTCTTAAGAGTTTGCCAATCTCTTTTCAACCCGCCCCTCCAGGGAAAGTACACGGGTCCAAGCCACCTGTGACCCCGCGTGGCTAAGCTGGTGGCCAGCTCTCAGACCTTCTATCCCGCCCCTCATTAGTTAATTCCTACATTTAACAAATAGCGATGGAGTATGTGCAGCTGGTAGGCAGACAGCAGGGCCCTCGAAAGGATTGAGGTTCTCCTCGCTGCTCGGCCAACACACCCACCAGCAAATGTTCACGTGGAGCTGGCCGTGTGTAAGAGTCCAGCACTGGGGCTCTGAGCCATCAAACATCAGGTGCAAACAATGGTATTTTTTTGTCCCCAAACATGTTGGTGTTGTGCAGTCTGCAAGTAGCCCTGTGGGGCTGACCTCAGATCTACAGGGGTACAAACCCCATGTTGGGGCTTTAGGGGGCCAGTATCCCTAGTCCTGCCCCCATACACCCCCCTACTCACGGGGCCCCAGGCTCTGTGCCCTCACAGCTCCTTCTACAAAAGCTACAGCTTTGGGGGCACAGGCCCAGGGCTTTCTAGGTGTCACCATGGAGCATTGAAGCCCGTTAGCTCCGAGTAACTGCCCATAGCGCCTGGTAGCACCTAAAACTGTTTCCTAAACTTGCAGGAGCCCATTAAACCACCAGAGTGCCCTTGAAAGACACAGACTCCAGAGCAAATAAAGGGTCAGAGCCTTAGCCCCACCCCTCCCTGCACCCCAGTTCGTCTTGTATCCTGTGAGGAGGGGGCAGGAGAAAATACACAGTCTGTCCAGTTCCGACTCTCCTGGAGGCCTTCCCAGGATTTCCTCATGCCCTCTACCCCTACACGTGGAAAACCAGACATTCTGCTGGGTCCCTTGGCGTCTAAATCCTTACCATCATTTTACACACTCAGGCGGCATGAATAAATTACGAGTTACTTAATCCTCACAACTGCCTTGAGTTAGCTATATGACCCCCCTTTATCTATTTATTTTATTGAGATGTAATTCACAGACCATACAATTCACCCTCTTAAAGTGTGCCATTTCATGGTTTTCATATATTTACAGAGTTGTGTAACCGCCACCACTATCTAATTCCAGAACATTTTCTCACCCCAACAGGAAACCTCATACCCATTAGCAGTCACACTCTGTTCCCACACCCTCCACCCCCACCCCCTGCCACACGTTAATCTAGTTTCTGTCTCTATGCATTTGCCTGTTCTGGACATTTCTTTAAGTGGGATCATACACTATGTGTCCATTTGTGTCGGGTTCCTTTCACTCAGCATAACGCTTCAAGGTTGACCCTCTTCGTACGTAGTATGTGTCAGTATCTCCTTCCTTTTTATGGCAGAATAATATTCTACTGTGTGGCTATTACGCCCATTTTCATGGCTGAGGAAACTATGGCTCAGTGTCACTAGGGTACGTCATGCCTCTGTCACTCAGTAAGTGCTGGAGTCAGGTTTATCTTTCTGGGCAGCCAGGGTAGAAATAGCTTAAAAACTGAACAATCGTTGTCTGCATTTGTATCGATTTATATAAATATATACCCCTAGTACTGAAAATAGAATTTTATGGTTTACAAATGCCTTTAGCTTCAAACTCTTGCTTTTTCAGATTAACCCTACAAGGTGGAAAAGGCTAGTGTGCCCCATTTTTGGAAGGAATCGAGAATTTACATGGTGCATTCAAGGCCAGAGATATTTATTGATGGACTAATGGTGGCTGCACCCAAATCCAGGTATAACAGGAGTGCGCAAATAGCTTTAATGCTTTTTTGCAAAGATGCATGATTTGGAGAAATAATTTTTGCTTTTTACTTCCAGATTATTTTGTAGTGAGTGCCAACCTTGGAGCAGGGGACAACCCTATGTAAACTCCATCCAAGAGGGATTTCTTGGTTTTATCTTAATGTTTCTGACTGATCTTGGAAATAAAGGTTGATATTTCTTTCAAAGTACAGACTCCCTGGTTCCAGCCCAAATCCACTGCACTGCCGAGGGAGGGGCCTGGGAGTTTGTATTTTTAACCCGCTCCCTATGTGGCTGGTAAGAACAGAAAAGTACCTCAGGGCCAAAATCTCAACTCCATAACCAAACAAATGAGGCTCTTAAATTCTAGTCTCGACAAGAAATCGTATCCTGGGACCCCTCTGAACTCCATGCCTTATCTGACAGTGTTCACTAAGCCAGATGCCAGGCTCTGCAGTGGGTGCTGGGGTGCGGGGGACCGAGACAGAGCAAGTCCTTGGAGTCTGAAGGCTGCTGGGAAAGACAGGCGTTGTGTGAGGCAGCAAAGACCTGACGGGGAATATTAGTCAGCCTTCAAAAGGAAGGAGATTCTGACGCTGGGCCCTGCCTGCCTCACTACGCACCAGCCAGCTGGGCATAGCGCCCGATTCCAGGCAGCTGCCGTGCCCATGAAATGCTTCGGCACAGCTGTTTCCTTGTCATGACCCAGGCCTCAGTCAAGATGCCACGCTCGCCCGGTCAGTGGAGAAGCCCCATGGCCCCGCCCCAGCCTCCATGCTCTGGAACGATCTGACGCCCTTCCCCACATTGAGGGCGCCCCACCCTGCCTCCCTGGTGACCAGAAGAGTGCCGGGGCCGACGAAGTGACAGCGAATCTATGGGATTCATCTTTTCATGCTCAGCAGATGCTGGCGGCCGGGGGCCGGCTGGCACTTAGTAGGCATTCAAGAGGGCCTGCTTGGCAGACGATGCCCAGACCGTCTGGAGGCAGATGACGCCGCCGAGCTGCCAAAGTGCTCATTACAAACTGCTCGGTTAGCTGTTCCTTGGAGCAGCTGAAGGATCCTCCAGGAATAGCGCACCCACCCTGCCGCGTCCCCAGAATAACAAACCGGCTTCTTAGCAGCGTCTGTGACTCAAACTGTTCACGGAGCCAGGCTGGCCTCCCCCCAACAGTGTGTGCAGGGGCATAAACCTCACACAGACTGACAGACAGACAGACAGACAGACAGGCAGAGGGCTGCTTGCTGTTACCCACGGCGGGGCGGGGGCCTAAATGACATATGGCCATGACGCTGGGCCAAACGACCTATGGGTGACCGCTCCCCGCCCCTCAGATGTGCCCGGTGCGTTACAGTTTATCACACACAGAAAGTTAATGCTTGGAAGCAGCCAGGGCAAGGCACGAAGAGGAAAGCCCCGAGGGGCTGCGTCACTTAACGAGGCCACACAGCTAGTCAAGAGCAGAAGGCACTAGAATCCCCATTCCGTGGTCTGCAATCCAGGGCTTGAGCTGCTGTGCCCTTGGGCAAGCAAGCAAGGGTCCAGGCGCCACAGGCTACCAACAGTTGGGTACAAACACTCAACTCAGAAGGGAGCAGCCGACTAAGCTGGCTGCTGGGCCAGAAGGCCCTGCCAGTGTCCCCAGGGGGAAGTGTGCACATGTGTCCACACAACCTGGCCCAGGCCTTGCTCCATCTCCACGTGAGTGGCCTCCCAGGGCTGCGGGGAACACAACATGCCTGGAATGTTTCCCAGGTCACGGGCTCTTCTTTCCAGGGTTATTAGCTTCCCTTCATCGCCCCGTAAAATCCTCCCACTGATGATGGTACCATCCCTCTCCAGTGAGGGAGAGAGGAAGGAAAGAAAACACAAAGGATACCAAACCGCTGGTCAAACTTGGAAAGCCCCACGAGTGGGTGACTAGGGAAGAGGAGGCATCAGAGGTCGCTGGGCGGCCCAGTTCAGCTGCCCAGGCTGTGCACTGCCCAACTCCTAGCAGTGACAGTCTCATGGCCACCATAGGACTGGCCCCCCCTAGAGCTGGGCAGTGTAGGGAAAGCGCCCCACCGACTCGAGGTCATCGTTTCAAGGTCTCAAGGCCCATCCTTTAGGCCCATCCTCGCACGAGCTGCTCTCCGTTCTCAGAAACTGCCCATCAGCAGTAACTTGTGGGGAGGAAGAACTGACCAAGGTCAGACAGAAGTCAAGTTCAAGGGTTTGGCATCTCCTGAGTCATTCTGGGGGCTGGGTTGGAATCTAGCTCTAAGCCCAGGACCTAAGGGAGGGATTAGCCATGTTCTAGGAGCTGAGTCTCATTTATGTCTCCATCACTCTCTCCCTTTCTCCAAATGACTGTCCATTCGTGCCTGTCTTTCCTCAGCTCTGGAAAATTCTCAGCGATGATCTCTTCGAACGTGGCCTCTGGCTTATTTTTCTCTTTCTGGAATCTAATTAGATGAATGTTAGGTGTTCGCCTCCACATGTCTTATCTTCTCTCCAGTTTCCTCCTCATCCCAGGGTTGTATTCTGGGCCACGTCTTCACCTCTGGCTTCCAGTTACTAACCCTTCCTTCAGCGCTGACAACTCTCCAATAAAAGTTCTGTTTGGTTCTTCTTCAAACCCATGTCATCGCTTTTCACAGCTTTTTGTTCCCTGCACATATGTCCAGCCTCGCCTTTATTTATTTAAATGCAGTAAACTTAGTTATTTTATCAACACTGCCTAAATATTGCCAAATCTGAAGTCCTGAGGGCCTGTTTCTGCTGTAAATTGTCCACACTGGCTCTGGCAGGCTTATCTCCTCTTCTACTCAGTTATTTTTGACTACAAACTGTTCGTTTTCTGTGGGGTTATTTGTAGAAATCCTTCAAGACTTAGGAGAGGGTCTGTTTTTCCTGAAAGGATGTACATTTGCCTCGCCAGCACCTGCGTTTCTACGCATGGTTGTCTGAACCATTTCCTTTTCTTCTCATTCTTCTTTTCTGTTCTTCCTCTCACATAGATAGCGAGTATCTTTGTTTCCTGGGGCTAATGTCCCCAAGAACCACAAACTGGGTGGCTTCAAGCAACACCAGTTTATCCTCTCACAGTTCTGGAGGCCAGGAGTCCGAAATCTGGGGCCTTGGTAAGGCTGGTACCTTGATCCAGGGCTTGCTCCTAGCTTCTGGAAGTTGCTGGCGGTCCTTGGCTGGCAGCTATGTCACTCGTCTCTTCCTCTTGTCACATGGCCTCCTCTGTGTTTCTCTGGGTCCCTGCTTCTTATAAGTGACCTTCTTATAAGAACACCAATCATTGGATTGAGGGCCCTTCCTACTCCAGTAGGACCCCATCCTAATATCTGCAAAGACCCTATTTCCAAATAACGTCACATTCCCAGGTGCTGGGGAACGGACTTTGACATATCCTTTTTTTTTTTTTTGAGGTGGGGGGGGCACAACTCAAAGCACACTCTTTCCAAGTCTGAGCAGCTTGGATCTTATAATCTCTACGTTTTCTTCTCAGCCTGGCCTGGCGTTAAAAATTCTGCTCTACCTACTACATTATGCTGCCTTCCACTTGTCACCCCAATCACAGGTCTTCCGTCTGTCACCAACAAAGGGGACCTGGCCCACTGCAACCCGGCCTGTGAAATACACTCTGGGAGAGTGTGTGGCAAACGGCATCCATTTTTCTTGTCTAGGCTGAGAACAATCTTAATTTTGAGTAACTTAACTACTGAAAAAAAAGAAAAATTGTCAATATAGTAAATCAAATGAAAAGTTTTCTAATGCTGAAACTTCCTTCCAATCTTGGAATAAATCCTACTTGGTCATGATGTATTATTCTTTTAATCTGGGGCTGAATTAAATTTGTTATTTTACTTAGGCTTCTTAAAAAAGAATTTTAATTTTACTCAAAGGTGAGACTGGCTTGTAGTTTTGCTGAGTCATCCTTCTCTGGTTTTGGTCCCAGAGTTCCTAGCAAGACAACTATAACACTCTTTTGTGCACTCTGAAAGCGTTAACGCCATGTGAGAATTATCTATTTCCTAAAGGTTTGGGAGAATTTATCCATATTTTAGGGGCAAATTTATTTTTTTGACGAGCCAATTTTGGTTGTTTTGATTTACTTTTGTGCTTACTGATGTTTAAACTAATTCTTATCCTTTTCTGTTAAACATATTTATTTCTTTTCTCCTCTGCCCTTTATTGGATTCATTTACTTTGTTAGCCGTATCTTTTTCTCTGCAGTGGGTTGGATGTGATGTTTCCTTTTCATTTTTCTAGAGCAGGGGTCAGCAAACTTTTTGTATAAAGGGCCACATAGTAAATATTTTAGGCTTTGCAGGTCATACAGTCTCTTTTGCAACTACTCAGTTCTGCTGCTATAGCAGGAAAGCCGCCATAGAAAATACATTAACAAATGGGCATGGCTGTGTTCCAATAAAACTTTATTTACACAAACAGATGATAGGCCAGATCTGACCTGCAGGCCATAGTTTGCTGATTCCTGTTCCAGTGACAATCTTGAAATATTTAAACACACATGCTTAAACATGTAATTCTCTGGACTGCCTAGATTTAATAAGGGCCTTTCTTTCCTTCTCCAAGAAGAGATGAAACAATAGTTATATTCACTCGACTTCCCCATTTATCCCCCAAACTGTGTAGGTCAGCCCAGCACCCCATCCTGCTCCTCATACGTCACATCTGGGCTTGGAGCTCACCTAGAAACCTCTGCCTTCTGGGTGCCATTTTGGCCATGGTCTCCTTTTTCAGCCTAAGCCCATTTTCACTCCATCTTTTGGGAATCCTTCATGGTTCCTTATGTACTGAAGGCATGTCTTTATTCACATGGATACTGAATAATACGTGTTCAGTCATATTGAGGGCTTTGGACCCGGACGAGAAGGCAGTGACGTGCCCTCAATCTGTAAGCCGGGACCTCACGCCTGCTTAAACTTCCAGAGATTTTTAAAAACTGTGGGGTCAAAGAGAACGTGAGTTGGTCCTTCACTAGTGGCAAAGGCAGCCAGTGTACAGTCAGCAGTCGTGTCCCCTCCATGTAGCCAGTCTGGGACAATGGAACTGGCACATGGACC
Source organism: Rhinolophus sinicus (assembly GCF_036562045.2). Taxonomy (NCBI): domain Eukaryota; kingdom Metazoa; phylum Chordata; class Mammalia; order Chiroptera; family Rhinolophidae; genus Rhinolophus; species Rhinolophus sinicus. The sequence goes on from NC_133765.1 coordinate 34,936,910, forward strand.
TCACCAGAGCTGAGCACAAGGGCAAGTGCTGGTGGCGTTTGGATCTGCAACTCCAGCCGCAGCTGAGGCTGCCGTCCTGTCCTTTCCACGATGGTGAGATGCTCATGGCAGGCAGGGCTGCTTTGCGCCAGCGCCAGCTCAAACTGGACTTCTGCTACTCAGAGCCAGAAAACTCCTGGCTAACAGTGGGATGATGCGTCTTCTTTTGACCTTCGGCATGGTGTTCACTTGCTGCTGAGCAAACTTTTGTCTCCTAAGGGCACAAAGATAAATTCCACTCGACTCCAAGGTCAAAACATGACTAAAAATTCCAAATCAGGAAGGGGGTTTTTCTCTGTATAATCATTCTGAAATCTCACAGTCTACCTTCTGAGCTTATGGAAATCATGGAGAGTTGATCCGGTCTTGGAAGGACGAAGCTGGTTGGGGGTAGAGGGCAGGGGCGGACGATACAAAGTCCAGTGTGCTGGATATGAGTCACCTTTCATCACGTGGAGACTTTATCCGTGAAACAGGAGCACTTTCTGTGAATCTGAGGCTTGCTCTGGGCTTCTAACAAATCAGCACGGGGCCTGGAACAACCTCGAAGATGTCTCCCCTCCAGAAGGCAGTAACACCACCAGCTTGTCCCACCAAGTGTGCACAGCGCCACGCAGACTTGGTGCTAACCAGATACAATCCTTGGGACTAAAATAAAACCCAGCTCCATGACATGTTGACGCAGCTTTGCAGGAACAGCGGGTTCCTGTGTCCACACTGTCCCGTTCCGCACACCTATTTGTAAATTCATCACGCACCAGTAGACTTTGCTCAGAGTCACACGTTTCTGGGCCACTCTGAGGGGAGCTCAGGCTATGGGATCTTATGATCCCCTTCAAAACCAGACCCATCCTTCCAGCAGACCCTAGGTGGGAATTCTCCTTGCCAGACTCCTAAGTCCACCATGTCTTGCTCCCCTCCCCTGCAGAAGCATAAAGGCCAGGGGACCCGGGGGAGGGGGAGGGCTCTCCATGAGCCCTGTCCACCAGTGTCCCCAATATACTAATATGATGGTTTTAAGACACACACACGCGCGCGCTTGTCAGATGTTAGTAGAAGCTGTGTGAAAGCAAAATTAAAAGAAGTGGAGAAGAGGGAGTTAGAGAGGCACCTTTTAACTATGTGTTCAAACCCCCGCCCACCCCCAGCCACGCCTCTGCTCCCAGGTACACCTGACTTCTGGAACACTCCCTGGTCCCAAGCCACTTGGAGCTTCCTTGAGTCAGCTCTGGGGTCCCTGAGGACTGAATCTCAGACTCTGGCCCTGAGGTCAGGGCGGTGGTAGAGAGTCAGGCATCACATAACCTTGGCCTCAGCGTACCTGGCTGGAAAGAAGAGCTCACACCTGAACTTTGCAGGCGCTCTCAGGCAGTGCTGGGTGCCCAAGGGGAAGCGTGGAGGCTGATAGCTCATGCCCACATTGCCTGGGAGACGTACTCCTCTTCTATTTAGAGCTGCCCCAAAGTGCTCTGTGCCAGCTTCTCAGCATGAAGGCATCACCTGGGCAGACAGATGTGGGGACGGTGCCCCTGTGGCCAGTCACCCTGGAGGGTGCCTTCGCGGGCCTGGGTCAGGTTCTCTGTGTCAGCAACTCCTGCAGACACTAGAAGGCCCAGGACCAGACCGCTGCCTCCTTCAACCAGACCCAAAGCGTGGAAAAATTGAACTGCCCTGCCCTCCTCTTCCAGAAAGTCCTCCTGGGTTGACGGAAAAGGCTCATAGTCCTTCCTCCCTCTCTCAGCCTCCCTCTCTGTGACATGGCCTCTACCTGTTCCCAGCCTCAGGCCAGGCGCTGGGGTCACTGCCCACCACCTGAGCCCTGCGGATCTGGCTCTCTCCACATTCAGTCCACTTAGGGGGTCACATGCACTTCGTGCTCCCACAGGATTTCATCAAGAACGAGGCCAACCACTGGAGAGTGGAACTTGCCCTGAGGTTTCCCTCTGGGGCTTTGTAGTCCCAGGAGTTCCCTGTCCACCTGGGCCTTGACTGGGGACCAGGCAGCTGTAGACTGACGTCACTGCTCTCCTTGGGCAAGTCGGGGTACTCTGACGCCTCAGATCCAAAACAGGGTGTGTGTGTGTGTGAGTCTCTTCCTAACGGGAACATTGGGAAAAGCAAAGGAAAGAATGTTCCTAAGAGTACAAGTGGTACCACCCGTCTCTTCATCCTATAAATATTTACGAAGTGCCTTAGACAGACCCCGTGTAACTCAAGGACGGGCAGAAGGCAGGACGAGCGGCTGCTCTCCGCTGCCACCGGCAATGAGCCCACACCCTCGGAGGCCATAGGCACCGGTGCTGAGAGCTCAGACTCCTGGATTCCCAGCTAAATGCGCTGAGTCTCCCGGGCTCTCCACCCCCTACACCCGCCCAGAGCTGAGAAACAGGCCCCAGAGACTACGGACCAGCAGGAGGGGAAGAAGCAGAGCCATCTGGCTTGTCCTGAATTACTAACCACGGGAGGAGGTGCAGGCGAGGCCGTGGGCAGAGCGGGAACCAGGTGTGGCCGCGCCCACTCCCACCCCGACCCACCTTCCCCCACCCCCATTGTCAGGGAGGGACTGGGACCCTTTGCCTGCACAGGCTCAAGGGCCCCAGAGGTTGGGGTGTGACCTTCCAGGCAGCTGGGTCATGAGCACGGGGGCTCCTCCCACCAGGGCAGCAAAAGCCAAACCACACCTCAGTCTCTGAGCTGTTACGCCTCAAAGCAGCTATGAACCAACGTTCTTCATTACTTCCTCTTGGACATTCCTCAGAAGACTGGACCAAGGCCGGGTGAGACCAGGCAGTTCAGCCAAGGTCTCCCTAGCCAGGGACCAGCCCAAGATGGTACCAGGCCCTCAAGTGCCCCCTGAGGTCCCGCTCTGTGCACCCTACAGCACGCACAGCACTGCACAGCACCGAGGTCTTGCATTTGCCCACCTGTTGTCCCCGCCTACCCCCCCCCCCCGCTGGGCTTCAGGCCTTGTCGGCTCTCCCTGGGTGGCAGAACGGCTCCCTGAGGTTGGTGCCGCCAAGCGTTCCTTCCAGGAGCCGTCCGAGTGCCTCTGGCCGCAGGACAGCTGCTTCCAGGCTCAGAGGCCGGCTCCCCAGAGCCACACTCGAGGCCTCGCGACCTGCCGTGGGTCCCCCCACAACTGGCTGCCGCCTTCTTGATGTTCCCTGAAGCCACCTCAGGTCCCAGCTTCAAACCCCTCCAGGGCAGGCTCCGTCTGCCCCATCCCTGTGTCTGGTGCCCAATGGGAGTCCCTCACTGTTGCCTGAAGGCAATTGCTGAGATGCACACCTGCTGTTCCTTCTGTTGAAAAAGCCCTCCCCACCTGGTCCAGCCGGCAAAGGCCCAAGTGTCCTGTAACACGTGGTTGAACCAGCATGTGCTCTGCCAGGACCCCAAACCATTCGGGTGAAGCTGGGTGCCCGGTCCCCGGAGCACCTCACCTTCAGCTCACACCACACCCCATTCCTGCTGTCTGTCCCCAAACCACGAGGCTCGAGGGCAGTGCCCACTCCTGTTCACTTCTGCATCTTGTGCCCAGCACACCGAGGGGCATTCCGCCGGCCTCCCTAAACACTCGGGGAGCCACCGTGGCAGGGGTGGCAGTTCTGGGCAGGGAGAAGACAGCCGAGGATGCACATGACAGGGCACGAACAGGCAGAGAAAGCTCTCGAGGCTTTGGGCCTTTTCTGGGGGACCTTCCAGGAGACTGTCTAGAGGGCGGCCCGTCTATGGGTCATCTCCCCCGTGGGTCAGCCCCCGCCCCCTACATCGTGGGCACTGAGCACTTAGCTTGAGGCCTGGTAGAGGGTCTACAAGACCAGAGAAAGCCGGGAAGGGCCCTGCCAGGGCCCCAGCTGTTCCCTATGGCACCGTGGCTTGTGGAGCTGACTCTGCCCTTGCTGTCAGGGGCACTGTCCCAGCCTCACAGCCACACATGGGTGATGCCTCCCAGGTGAGAGGCTTGCCTCTCCCACAGGTTGAGCTCGCTGCTGACCGGTGTGTCCTTCACAGAATCTATCTGAATGTCCCCCTTGCACCAGTGTAATGTGCCCACACCAGCCAGGCTGGATGGGGCCAGCCTGAGGGCCACGGAGCCGAAAGTACAGGATGAGCTTAGGGCACAGCGGGGCAAAGCAAAGTCAGGCTGAGAGGCCCCCAGCGTCTGATGTACCTGTGATTCCATCAGTGCCAAACATCGAAAAACCGGCAAATCTGTAGATCAGGATATCGGATGGGCGGGCGCCAGGGGCTGGGGGAGGGGCGATGGGGAGTGAGTGCTAATGGTTCCTTTTGGGGTGAAGAAAATCTTCTGGAATTAGATAGAGGTAGTGGTTGCGCAACACTGCACATGTATTAAATTTGCCACTGAATTGTTCACCTTAACATAGTTTTACATGATGTGAATTTCAACTCCAAAAAGAAAAATTATTTTGTTCAGAAAAAAAAAAAAAAGGCAAAACTCCGGTTATGACTTTCCCTTTCTTCACTCGAGGGAGCCAGGGCAGAGCGGGAACTGAAGCCCAGAGCTCCGCACACCGGCTCGCAGCTGCCTGCTGAAAGCCCAGGGCGGCTCTGAGAAACCTTCTGACCCCAGAAGGGAGGTGAGGAGAAAGTCCCCCTAGTGGGGGCTGGCGCTGAGGCACCAGGCACCTGCCCCCAGGCCAGTTCCCTGACAGCTCTGAGGGCCACCGTCCCACGCCCACCCGGCAAATGAAGAAACTGTCGCTGTCACAGGACCCCTCTGATGGCCAAGAGTTCACTCGCTCACTGTACTATGGCTGGCCTTGCAGGGCAGGTGTGGCTCAGGAGGGCAGGCGGGCAAAGGCTGAGCAAAGGCTCCAAGGCAGGGCTACCTTGGCGGTGGTGAGGCATCGTCCTCAAGATAACAGGAAATGCGAGGAAAGAGCATGGGGGTCCTTGAGATAACAGGAAATGCGGGGGGAAGATCATGGGGGTCCTCAAGGTAACAGGAAATGCGTGGGAAAGAACATGCACAGGGGAGCATGGACGCCTGGGGCCTTCAGAGCCTGCACAGCTCCTAGATGTGAGGGAGCCCCTGAAGGTTGTGGGGGGAGGTGGTCCCCAAGAACAGCAGGCAGATGGGGTTTGGGCAAAGCTCCGTGGTCTCCCCATGTGCCTGTAGCTTCAGAGAGTAGTGCTAGAAAGATCCAAGGACCAGAGTGGCTGTGGGGAACAGACAAGGTGAGGGGAAGGTGCCGTAGCTCATGCAAAAGAGACCATCTGAGAAGCAGGAACCACAGTGGGAGGTAGGTGGTGGGTCCCCAGGGAGGCCCTGCAGCTTCCCCGTCCTCCTCGCCACGGGAGGGAGCTGGCTCGAGTCTGTCCTGCTCTCCTTGCTCACCTGGGCCCCCCTATGCTTGCTCCTGCCCAATTTCAATGTGCTTTGCTACAAATCCAGGGGGACACGTTGCCGTGTCCCCAGACTCCCACCCAGACAGGCAGCAAGATGGAAGGGCAAGTGTGAGCCCCAGCAATGCCCTTTTCACCTCTTTATCCTTAGATCTGATAAAACTCAGAGCCTCAGTTTGCTCATCTATAAAGGGGGGGTAATACATCCAACAAGGGGGTCAGACGTAAGTGTGGAGAGCAACCCACGCCATGCCTGGCAATAAAACCGTGTTCTGTCACCACGGTGATATTAAAAATACCTAACCACTGGGCACTGCCAGGGGCTGGTGGGGTGCTGCAGGCCTCTGCAGGTGGCATCGCCGCTTCAGCTCCAGGAATCCGAGGGGAGAGACGCTGTGGCGGGCGGGGGGCAGACGCTATTTGTAACTGGTCCAAAAGCAGAGGCCTTGCCCTTGGGCCCGATGTGTGTCAGGATTCAGAACTCCCCGTACTTTCGATGGATAATACTGCATGTTTCAGGAGCATCCAATAATCGCATACATTTCTGCAGTGAACTATGCGAAAGGAGAATACATAAAGGCTATAAATAGCCTCACCCGGACTATAAATAGCCTCACCTCAGTTCAGGCGGGATTTTGCTGCCAAATGAGTTATGAAAAAGCACCTCGTTTACAGAGCTTGAGCTTGCTGGATTTGGGAATGGAGGATCAGGAATTGTGACTTGGCACGTCAGTGTTTCCCCTGCGCCTCCCCCCTCCAGCCCCGCCACACACCAGGAAACAACCATGCACCAGTCTGGTTCACCCTCCAGCCGCCATGGTCCAGATGAGGGGGTGAGGTCACACACACCCCACCCCAAAACACGCCAGGCCCTGACCCGGAGGACATAGTGCACGAACATCTGTCACAAAGCAAACCCAACACACACGTGCACATAAACACACACAGCAACGTACAGACACGTGATGCCACCAGCTATGGGCACAGAGGAAGCAACGGAGGAAACCCAGCTCTGGGGACGGCACCCAGCCCTGTCCCCACCCCACACACATCTCCCCAGTGACCACAGACCCCTGCTCAGGCCGACTCCTGCCCTCAGGTGTCCCCAGGCCTGCACCTGGACGAGAGGACGAAGGGGCAGGGAGGAGGGGCAGGGCTCCGGCTTGGCGGCCAGCACCTTCCTGTTTTCTGCCCCCTGCAGGGGGACAGCGAGAGCCCCAGGCAGACGGGGATGGAGTCCTGGCACTACCAGTCAGGAGCCTGGTGCTGGCCATGTGCTCGCTGCCCGTTCTGTGAGGCGCCCAGCAGACAGGGTTGAGGACCTGGAGGGAGAGGACTAAAGCAGGGGCCCCCTGGAGGCGGCGGCAAGACCTCAGCGGCACAACTCAGCCTTCAAAGCGGGACCGGGGCTCCGTGGCGCCACCCTTCCCTCGGTCCTGGCAAGTTCAATTCCCTGAGCCTCAGTTCTTACATGTATAAGAGCAGGTCCGATGCCACGTGCACATGCACCCCAGCGGGGAATAAATGAAGAGGCAATGAATTTGTAAAGTGCCCAGCACCAGCACACAACACCCAAGAAACGTCAGCGGCTCCACTCTGCTGAGGACGGGGAGGAAGCGGGCGCAGCCGCGAGCGGAGGGCTTCCCTGTGAGCTGTCCTCACACTCAGAACAGGATCAGAAGAAATGACTCATTCCTATGATTATTACCAAAGTTCCCACTGCCTGTTGGGACCTCTGCCCCCACAGCAGCACGAGGCAGGCAGGCAGATGCACTCTCCCACCACCAAGTGAAAAACTGAAACCCAGAGCGAAAGGTGCCTTGGTCAAGATCATCCAGTAATTCAGTAACAGACATGACATGAGAACCTTTGATTCCAGGGGGTCAGGCTGCACCAAACCCAACCCAGCCAGCACCCCGAAGCCGGAAGCCCACGGCAGCTTCCGGGCACTCCCGGGAATAATGCCGTCTTGAGAGGCATCTGGTGGCCTGGGCTGGGGGAGGCTTGGGGCAGGAGAGTTCAAGGGTAGGGTAAGAAGAAGAGGGGGTGGCTGGGGTGCCGGGAACTGAGTCACCTTCAGTGGGTCTGAGCCCATCGCACACAGTCTGGCTCTTCTATCTTTGGCAGGGAGCCTGCGGTTATTTTGGGAAGCTCTGCACACAGCCCAGCACTTCCCTGCCAGGCTGACTGGGTCAAAAAACAAAACCAGCCCAGCAACAACCCCATGTCAACAGGGTGGGAAGTGAGCAGGCTTTGAACAGCCCTGAGCCGAACAGCAGTGGTGGGGGGAGGCGGGGGAGGCAGGGCAAGCACAGTTCCCCACCCTGCGAAAAACAAAAAAAGGCGGTGAGACAAACACACACACTAGCTGGAGGCAGCAAGATGCCCTGGGAAAGACTAGCTTTGGAACTAGAAAGACCTAAGCCCGCATTCAAGCTTTGTCTTCAAGCAAGTCATTTAACCAGCCCGGGCCTCAGTTTACCTGTTTACAAGAACACCACCTGCCTCACAGGGTTGGGCGGGATTACGTGAAATAACACGGGCGCGCGGGGCACACAGACAAAGGGTGATGCCTGTCCGTGGCCTGACACAGCCGGCCATCTCTCAGGGCTGCTCCAGGCTGCTTCTGCGAGGCAGCCCCCTGCAGCCCGTCCTGCAGGCACCCAGTACCCACCCGGAGCACGGGCTCAGCAACACCTGTGCACGGAATGAACGTGGAGATGGGGCTGGCCGTACAGATAGGAAGACCAAGGGCAGGTACAGCCATTCAGGGGCATTTCTGAGGAGCCAGGCACGGCGTGAGTAGCTGACACGGATCCCCAGGTGAGTGGCTTGTCTCAGACCATTACGTCTTTCTGACAGATGAGAGGCAAGGGCTCAGAGAAGGGGGGTGACATGCCCCAGATTGCTCTGGAGTCAGAACTTGCAGGAAGCCAGCAGGCTCCATCGAGGGCTAAGGGCCTCTGTAGGCTGAGTGTTGGTCTTTTGGCGGGGGCAGCGAAGGCAGTGTGGCCCAGAGAGGAGGGTCCAGGTGGGAAAGGGCACTGGAATGACCATCTTCCACAGGGGCCTGGGCTCAGAGCCTGGAGCTAATTTCAGGATTCATTACAGACGTCCTGGGGATCGGAATCGCCTGGTCAGACCCTCGCCCTGTAGTCTTCTCACTAGATTCTTCAAAAGCCCCATGGTTGGATTCAACAGGCAAAAGGTAGAAACAACCCAGTGCCCACTGATGGGTGAACGGATAAAGGCGGTCCATCCATAACAATGGAACGTGATTCAGCCTTAAAAAGGAAGGAGGTTCTGACCCCGGCTACCGCATGGATGAGCCTGGTGGACACTGTGCTGAGTGAATGAAGTCAGTGGCAAAAGGACAAACACTGTCTGAACCCACTAATACAAGACACCCAGAGGAGTCAAGTTCCCAGAGACAGAAGGCAGAATGGAGGTCGCCAGGGGCTGGGGGAGGGGCAGTTAGTGCTTCACGGAGCAGAGTTTCAGTTTGGGGAAAGAAGAGCGTTCTGGGGCTGGACGGTGGTGATGGTTGCACAACAATGTGAATGTACTTAGTGCCACTGAACTGTGCACTTAAAAATGGTTAAGATGGAAAATCTTACGTTATGCATATTTTACCACAATTTAAAAAAAAAACAGAAAAGAAAAAAACGCCTCACAGAGTTGGGCACAGGGTCTCCTTTTGGGGATATGGAAATGTTTTGAAACTAGATAGAGCTGGTGGTTACACAACCTTGTGACAGTGCTAAATGCCACTGAACTGTTCACTTTAAAATGGCCAACTTCATGTTATGCGAATCTCACCGCAATAAAAAGGATTGTTTTAAGCCCCTGCATGTGAGGCTCCAGGTCCCCTGGGAGGCAGCAGGGGACTTTCTCCCCCAGGGGAGCCTATTAGTTACCCCAGAGCAGGGGGGTCTGAGGGATAGCCATGGGTGTGGGAAGGGACTCAGGCAGCCATGGGGACCTCAGACATCGTATCAGAGTCACCCCTCCATCCCCCTGGACGTCAGAAATGTCTGGAAGTCAGACACAGGACAGGTTTCACAGAGCTGCAGGACCCGTCTTTCTGTAGCTGATGGGGACACAGGGCTGGGCCTTGTACTCTCCGAAAACCTCCAGCCTGGGGTGTGTGGACAACCCTGGACACACAGAGACAAAGGCTCTTGCAGGGGACAAGTGTCAAGGTGACACCTCCACAGGATGAAGTATGTGGTGAGGGCCAGGCGCTGAGAGAGGCAGCGCAGAGCAGACGGGCAAAAGGTGGGCAGGATGCTGAGCTATAGGACAGACAAGGGGAGGAGATCCAGCTGCGGAAGTGGACAAGGTGGGGGTCAGAGGGAAGGGTGAGGAGGGGTCTGGCCTTGTGGAGCAGCTGGCCTGCAAACCCACGAGCCAGCCAGAGGTGGGGCTTGGGGACCAGGGATGATCCTGCACACCTCCTTGGCTGCCCTCGGTGGGGTCTCTGAGCTGGTCCTGTGGCTGTCAGATGGGACTGTCCATCCCTGAGACGAGCACAGGCTCAGAGCTCTCGGGGATGGCAATGCTCGCTGTGTTATCCACCCTGCAAGGGCCGCTGAACCACCTCCCAGGTCGGGAGGCTCACTACCTACAAAGTATAGCTAGAAAGTTCTCACACTGAGTAGTTTGCTTCCCTGAGACTCACCCTGAGGTCTTGGTTGTTTCTTCAGAGCCACATTCAGCTTTTCTCCTCCAGGTCACCTTAAAGTAGGTGTCCAAGTGACACAGCCTTTCCGGGGTGGCTGTCTCCTCCACCACCACTTCCTCTGTTCTGGGCTCTGATTGTATTAACAGAGGAAAGCTGCCCTCCCTGACAACAGAGCCTGAGGCTGCAGAAGCCCCAGATCTGTTTCCTGGGACCAGCAGCCAGCCCACTGCCCCTCAGCCAGCCCAGTAGACCTGCCCTTTACCTGGTGACATTCAGTGTGCTATAAGAGTGTCCCCCAAAATTTATGTCCACCTGGAACCTCAGAATGTGACCTTAATTGGTAAGAGGGTCTCTGCAGGAATAATTAATTAGGGATCTCGAGATAAGGTCATCCTGGATTTAGGATGGGACCCAAACCCAATGATAGATGTCCTTACAAGAAGAGGAGAGGAAATAGGGAGACCCACACAGAGTGGACGGCCATGTAGAGACGGAGGCAGAGAGCGGAGTGATACAGCCTTGTGCAGAGGGACACCTGGGGCCACAAAGCTAGAAGACGCAAGGACGGATCGACCCCTGGAGTCTTCAGAGGGAGCACAGCCTGGCCGACACCTTGATTTTGAACTTCTGGTGTCTAGAACTGTGAGAGAACAAATTTCTGTTGTTCTCAGCCACCCAATTTGTGGTCATTTTTGTTACAGCGGCCCCGGAAAACTAGTATACTGGGTTTGCAACATTGGGAGGCAGGATATACCCTGAGCTGACCACCTGCTCTGGCCATCTTTGGGAGAACAGCCCATGGCATCCTGGCTGGGAAGACGACACTGATGCCAGGCAGGACGGACCAAGCATGTCACCAGGCTGTCACCAGGCTGCAGCCCAGTCAGCTCAGGAAACTTGAGGAGCTGGCAAGAAGCCCTTCTGTGTCTGCTATGAAGATACTCCAGGGGAAGTGGCTGCTGGCTGTGGAGCCACCCGGCCTCCCCGCTCTCTGCTTCCCCACGCCAGCATCTGGACAGCCATTTCCAGGCCCCCACGCTTGGGCAGGCAAGCCCAGCCCTGCCAGAGTTCTCGGGATCACCAGCCATAGGCTGGTGGCCAGAAGCACTCCTGCGGTGAGGTCCTAACCCAGTGACTGCAGGTTTCCCTGATGAGAAATGTTTGACCCCCATCCCGACCTTTGACTCTGCATCCCCTACCTGCCTCCATTTTTGGAGAGACTCTCATTGGGTGGGGAGGTGGCCAAGGCTTCTGGAAGCTTCAGGACTGAGACCAGGGTTTTCCTGGGTTCCTGCAGTGGCCGGGAGCTCAGCTAGTTCAGCCTCTGTGAACCTCTGGCATCCACCACCCCAGCTCCAAGGGCACTGCTGTACCACGGGACAAGGTCAGAACCGTCACAGGATGGACAATGTTGGAGCTCAAAGGGGGCCGAGATGGCCAAGTCTAGCATTTGTGAAACTGAGGTACAGAAATGCAGATTCCTGCCCACCCCCCACCATATCAGAACGTCTGCATGGGAGGCCCAGGAGCCTGTGTTTCAGAGGATGAGAACAAGTGGCCCAGTTCAACCTCCCTGTGCAGGTGGAGACAGCAGACACGGGCTTGCTTGAGGTCACACAGCGGGGCCAAGACTAGAATCTATGTCTCCTGGACCTGGCTGAGGGTGGGGGTGGAGCGCTGCAATCAGATGCCTGAGCCCCCTGTGCTCAAAGCGCCCTGTTCCCAGGTAAGCTTCCCTGCGGGCCCAGCCAGCTCGCAGGTACCTGCTGCTGCTTTTCTCTTGGGCTTTCCCAGACTGTGACGTCACTCACTTTCGAGCTCCGGCCCTGCGTCTTGGTCACAGTTGTTCCCCAGGGCATGGCTAGAGCAGTTGCTCAATAAAGGCAGGCGCCTGGCAGATAGTTGTTCTAAATGAGTTGAAGTCCACATTCTGCCCAGAGCAGCTGTCTGACCTTGGGCGGTTCACGCAGCTTCTGTGCCCTGCGCGGGAAAGATTCTGGTCCTCTGCCCTGACCACGTCACAAGGCCACAGGGAGACTCAGCTGAGAAACCAGATGCAACTCGCCACAGACCCTGCAAAGCCGCCCTCTGCACCGGTAGTAACGCAACCATCCAGTTTTCAGAGATTGACAGGAAATGAGCTGAGGGTCCCGGGCAACGAGCCGCAGCCAGGGGACTGCTGGGGGACTGCAGCAGACGGCAGGGGAGTCCCCATTGTGAGGCCTGGGGGCTCCAGAGGTTCTGCCCGCCTCCTCTCCAGCACAGCACTGTTCTCAGGGGTGTAAATCCTGCCCCAGCCCTGCACCCACCATGAAGACTGGGCCCAGGCCCTGAAAGTGACCAGGCTGCAGACAGGAAGTCACATCAATTAGTGCTACCCAGGCCCTGGGAGCTGGAGCAGGTGGGTCTCTGGCCCTCCCTGGGCCCCAGTGTCCCAGCTCGAGGATAGGGGTGTGAGCCAGACCAATGCCAAGGGACCTGGGACTGATGGTTCTGTGTCCTCAGGCCGCCCCACAGGTGTTCCTCCCTGTGCTCCCACCCGCCAAGCGACCAGCCTCCTGGAGCCCAGGCTGGAATGTGACACTTGCCAGGCCAAGGCAGCAGCCCCTGCCACGACTGCCAAGTGGCCAGAGAGGAAGCACAGCTGCCCATCGGACGCTGGGAAGGCTCTCCTCTAAGGAACGCCGGGCGGTGCTTCTTCCTCAGCTGTGCATAGGCAGGCGCCAGCCTCGCGGAACCCCGCCTGCCTCGCGGAACCCCGCCTGCCTCGCGGAACCCCGCCTGCCGAATGACGTCAAGGGGAACCAGTTCTTCAGCCCGGGCTAGTTGGGGGGACGCCCCTAAGGACCCTGAATCGACATGCGCCTTCATGCATCAGCCCAGCCCTGATGGATGGTGCGGCGAGAGCCAGCCTCGACCTTGCCAGTGCTACGCGAAGGGATATCGCTGCGTTGCCAGCACAGCCTCTCCCCAGCTGTAAATGGGGGAGGGGACAGGGGAAAGGAAGGTGGAGCCCATCCTGTCCCAGGAGCCACCCAGCCCAGTGTGGCTCTGGTGACAAGAAAGCCCCTCTGGTCTCTGTGGCAGTTTCCCCATCTTCCAGGCCTGACGGAGAACTCCAGGGAACACAGAGCGCTTTGAGCAGGCTCACCCCTCTCCTCCAGGCTGAAGCGGCTACGTAAATTCTGGCCCCTGCCCTCTTTCTGGGTTCAGGGGAGGCCCCTCCGTGCTGCCCTGCCACACCCAGCTCCAGCAGCGAGACACACCCCTGTGCCTCGGTTTCTCCAGCAGCAACACTGCTGTGCCACGTGCCCGTGGGTGTGTGGAAGAGCACAGGCCTGCGTCTTCCAGGCCACGGGCAGCTTAGTGACCACACCTCCCGACAGAAGGTCCCGCTGGCTGCAACACGGCACTGTTCTCCAAACATTTGGGCACATGAAAAGCAGCCGCTGGCTTGGCCGTGACCCTAGGATGGCTTTTGGTACAGAGTGGCCATTTGAAACCAATCCTTTTTTTAAGTCCTGCCCTGGAGGAGAGCCCTATACAAGCATCACCCTGCCATCACGCTCTCTCCGTGGGCCAGGCCGGGCCAGGGACACAGGCTCACATTCTCACCCGGGGCCCTGAGCGGGAGAGCGGTCCCTGTTCCACACGGGACACTCAGGCTCCTGGATTAGGCGACTTCTGCAGATCACATGGCCAGGACTCAGACCCGAGTCCTCTGGCTAACAAGGTTTGGTTTTCCTGCCGCCCCAGAGCACCCCCCCGCCCCCACTGCGCATCTCCCTCCCCAGGAGCCCGGAGTCCTGGAGACAGGGCTTCAGCCATGCAATTCCAGGGGCCTGGCAGGTGAATGAAATCAGGCGGCAAGAGCATCTTAAAATTAACCGTTGCCGGTTCCCTGTCTGCACAGCCTGACAAAGCCCGTTTACAGCCACAGGCTGCGACTGTGCTGTATCCACGCCTAGAAAGCTGTGCTTTACAAGGGTGCAGGGTGACAAGCAAGGTGAGGGAGTTAGCACAGAACCAAGTACTGATGGTGGAGTGGGGCTGGGGACTTACTTTCGGCCTCCGCTCCCCCGAGCGAGTAAGCCGTGTGCACTTTAGGGTGTAAGGCAGGCTAGAGATGGCCCAGACGCTCCCAACGTCCTCTGGGGTGCCACCTTCTGTCCTCCCTGCCACCCTCCGAGCTGCTTTGGAGAGGAGATGGGGACGTGGTGAGGATAGTTCCTCTCGCTATGGCAACAAGGCAGGGAAACTGAGGCAGGGAGTGGACAGCGGCTGCAAGGTCAGACAGAACAAAGTGCTTTGGGTGTCTGGTCTATTCTGTGCCATCCAGCTCGGCTTTGTCGGGAGGTGATAGCAGCTTGGGGAGGCCTCCAGGGCATAGGGCTGGGCCCCATCTAGCGCTCGCTCCAACAACTCAAGGATTGGAGGTGGGCCGTGTACCGAAAGGGGCTCCCAGGAGCCCGGGTGGCAGCAGACGGCCACGAGGCTGACAGAAGCGGAGCATATGCAGCTGCAGGTTGGACCACAACGAAATCAGAGTCCCGTCAAGACACCGTTCTCCAGGCCTGGGGCAGGCAGCGGCCTCTGTCCTCTGGAAAGAGAGACTCAAGAGTCCCAGACAGAAGCCATGGGGCAGACACCCAGGCTGGTGACCAACCAGCAAGCCCAGGGAAGGCACTGGGCAGAAGCTTGATCTCAGAGGCCACGTCCACCAAGAGCTGGGCCTTGAGACAGAGTCGGGCTGGTGGCCTAAAGGCCCCACCTCACAGCTTTCTCTCCCTCCAGGGCTGGCTGGCCAGTGGGTTTATCCACAGGGCTTCTTGGGGGGTCCTTAAGGTATAACACCTCCTCTGTTATCATTATTCTGTTCACCTTTTGGGAAAAAACCCTCAAATGTCTAAGTCATTTTTTTTTGGTTTCACATATTCTCTAATTTATGAGAAAAAAATGGCAAAACACATAAATCTGCTACACCCTCTCCCCAGAATCGCTGTTTAAATCATTGGTAAATCATGGCTTTACCATTTGCATACTCTCTCTCTATCTGTGTATCTATCTGCATACAATCTATACAGATGGTTCCCAACTTACAAAGGGTCAACTTAATGATTTTCCAACTTGATGATGGTGCAAAAGCGATATGCGTTCAGTAGAAACAGTACTGTGAATTTTGGTCTTTGCCCGGACTAGCCAGCGGTATACAGTACAGCCCTCTCTCGTGATGCTGGGCTTCATAAAACAGGCTTTGTGTTGGATGGTTTTGCCCAACTGTAGGCCCATGTAAGCGTCCTGAGCACGTGTAAGGTGGGCGAGGCCAAGCCGGGAGGTTCGGTAGGTTAGTGTATCAAATGCATTTTGACTTAATGCTATTTTCAACTTCAGGTGGGTTTATGGGCACCTGACCTCATGGTACGTCGGGAGTATCTGTATAATCGACACACATATCGTCTTTTCTGAACCATCAGAGAGCCGGGTAACGGGAGGTCTAAGTGCCTCTTGACAACCCTACCACCCTCCAGATGCCAATCATGGGGTTCACTGCCAAGCGCCCTCACACCTGCCTCCTTCGTGCTGCCGTGCGGGAAGCAGGCGGTGCTGTGTGCAGGTTACAGCCTAGGAAGCTGAGGCACGGCCTCCTGGTGAACCTCCTACCGCAGTGACCGCCCCCCTAAGGCCGCAGTATAAAGCAGAGCCTCTGCTCTGCAGACTGTCTTCCTGATGACACGACAATGTCGGAATACATTGGAAAAGAAAGTGAGCCAGGTGGCCCCCATGGCAGAAGAAAGAGCAGATCAGGACCCGGGTGGTCGGGATTCCACAGAGCAGTGCTGACTCGTGCACGCAGGGCAGGAGCAGTGGGCTGGGGTGGGCGGGCGGGGGGGGGCTCCCCACTCAGGCCCCAGGCTGCCCCCTCCGCCCGGGCCTCTTCTTCGCTTCTTTCCTTTCCTCTCCTCAAACAGCTGGGATGGATGAACTCCTCCCTGGGCCCAATGCAGAGCAGGCTGCATGTCTAACGATGAGTGAATGAGTGAATGAATAAATGAATCAGAGATCTGAGTTCTGGCTCTGTCTTCCCAGGGCGGGTGACTCAACCCCTCTGAGACTCAGTTTGCTCACATGTAAAATGGGACAACAGCAAGCACTTCTAGGGTGTTAAATTAGATGAGATTTGTGAGGGTGCCTGGGAGGTGGGTAGTAGGTTCCAGTTCAGAGTATGCGGAGCTATCGTCTGGGGAATGAATCAGAAAATGGGAAGAAATAGATGGCAAAACTAAAGGTGCCTAAACATGAACAATGTGGGGAAGGAACACAAACACACCACACACACACAGCCTTGCAGCTCAGCACATGTTAAGCTTAGCAGTCTCTCTCTGACACTCCCCTTCTTTTTGGCTTGAGACCCTCAGAAGTCCAGGCTGGCAGGCTGGCACTCAGGGGCTTCCCCTGCAGACACAAACGTGCCACTCTCTGTAACACACCTGACAACACAGCACAGCCTGGGGTGGGGGGCATGGAAAAGAGGCACAGGAAGAGCGGGAGGCAGCTCTTTCCAGAAGTGGACAGGAAGCGTCTGTCTCACTAAGACACTGAGCTAAAAAGCAGAGCATAGAAAGGGCAGCTGGACAATCTTATCGAAACCGAGAACCGTTTACAGGAGATCGTGTTATCAAGAGCAGAATGCCAACTGGTACATGCAACCCTGACAGCAGGAGGGAAAATGTGTGTGTATGTGAGAGAGAGTGTACACTTGTGTGTGCCTGATGCGTGTGTATGCGTGCACATGTGTGTGTGTGTTCGGGGACATTATAACAGTCAAGGGAGAGTTCGGTGTCCACGAGCGTCTTTCCTCCTGTACAGTTTCCTAAGCCATTCACGTAATGAAAATTCAGAGTCACCACCAACAGATCTCAAAGCTGGGCCTGGGGCTTGGCCTCCCAGGCAGACGCGGTCCCTAGAAGCTCTAACGCCCCAGCCAGCACCACCTGTCCCACCAGCCCAGGCAGTGGAGGCCAGCATGTGCAGGACGGAGGTGGGGGGCGGAGAAAGAAGTCAAACTTCCCGTTGGAGCGTTGCGGGCTTTGAGAGGTCTGTCCAAACCACCAGGCTGCCCACCAGCCTTTCCCTCAATCCCAGAGCCCCCTTCAAATCAAAGAAGAGAAAACCACTCACTGCCTGGAAGCCAGCCAATGCGGTGATGATTCCACTTTTCCTGGAATGAGCTCCCCACACTTTCACCACCGGGTTGGAGCCATCGGCTGCCAGGCTGCCACCTCCGACCTGCTCTCACACCCCTCTGCAGCTCTTTACGAGGCTTTCAAGTAAGTCACCTCTACGCGAGCTCACACTCAGAAAGGAGGCTGGCTCCTTGTGCTGGAGGACACGGCAGGGAGGGGGCTGGCACTGAGCACTCAGGAGTCACTTGGGATGAAAGCTGGCGGGTTGGCGGGCCTGCCTCTCTCCTCCTCCAAGGCCAGCCCTGCTCTGCCTGCCTGCTTGACGACTGAACACACTCGGGTGTCACCAAAGCAACCCCACCCCCGGCTGCACAGGAAAGACCCCGGGGCAGCGTAAGCCCAGCTGCAGTGGACCCGCCTCCCAGTGAGGCTGCGAGTTCAGATGAGCACGGAGCCCTGCCACGCACAGGACTGACCTTTGACGTGTCACATCAGATTTTCCGTTCGCCAGCAAACCAAAACCAAACCAAACAAAACCAGCACACCGCCTCCCCACCCATCACACAACTTGTAAACCTATCAGAATTTACAGCAAAGCAACCCGAGTCCAGACATGGGTAATGTCATTAAGAAGCCTGCACAGCGCCCAGATGCCAGGAGGGTCTTGGTGACAGACTCCAGCCTCAAAGCAAAGGAAAAACAAGACACAGCCCAGATGTCTGCAGACACAAAAGCCTTCTTCTCATCCTGCCCAACAGGAACCGATCTGATTATCAAAGGGAAGCACCAAGAATTCAGGGTCTACAGCAGTTTGAGAGCACAGGGCTCTGGGAGATGAACAAATGGAGCTCAGAGACCCAAACAGCCGCAGCCAGGGAGTCGTGCCCCGGGCTTCCTTTCAAGGCTGATTCTGTTATTAAAGTAATCTGTCAGAGGTAACGCCGGCACGAAATACATAATCCAATCAGACGCCCGCGAGCCTGACTCGTAAGACACAGAGCTGAATGTCTACAGTTCCCCGCCCTGCTAGCCCCCCAAGTCAGGCCCCACGTTCAGAGTCGAGTGCTGGTTCCCTGACACCTGCACCAAACTCTTGAGCATCCCTGTGAGTCAGACAGGGCCACTTGGTGCTCTCTTTCTATTTAAAGATCACACAGGGCTTCCTCTCAGACACCACTGAAACCCATGGCTTCTAAGAACTGTGTGATAAATCCGCTCCCTTCGGGCCTCACTTTCCGTCAACACAGCGGACGTTCTGTTGACAACGAGGGGCTCATTTTCCATCGTTGCTGCACAGGGGGTAGAGGTGACAGGGAGGGGGCAGCCTGCCCCTGGGCGCAAATCTGGGGAATGCCTCTTGGGACAGGTACCCTCATCAGTTCCCTCCAGGAAAGCCATTCGGAAGCCATCCTGACCTCCAAGCTTGGAGATGGGGAAGATACAATGGAGAGATGTCGACCCACTGGGCAGTGGTCTCAAAATCCTGTCTGAACCAAACTCTGCTGAGGGACAGTCCCCAGCACTCCGGGACGGCCGTGCCGGCAGGACCGCTCCACCCGGAACCAGCCAGCAGAAGATTCTCCCTATACCATTTTCTCGGAAATTCTTGGTTACAGGGACAAAACATGCCCCCACCGAACTCCATTTCCACATGAGAGGATGACACAGGGAGACCTGTACCTGAGCCCCATCTGGGGTGCACATACATGCCGCTAAACACCCCCCTCCCCAGGCAGACCACGGTCCAGGAACGCAAACTGTCCCTGCTGCTAGCAATTCCACTGGAAAATGAAAGTGCACAGACAGCAGGTACCCAAGCACCAGGAGGCTGGAGCTGGGCTCACACACGCCCTGGAGGAGAACCCCGCACCCAAACTTGGCCGTGCCCCCTCGGAGCTCCAGGGCAAGCCATGCCTCTCCCTGCCTCTCTCCCTCCATCCCAGCTACTCCGAGAAAACAAGCAGCCCACGTGACAGGACAGAGCCTTCCTGCCTAATAAACCCGTCCTAATGCTGTGACAGTTTTAGCAGAAAATTACCTTTCAGGAAGAAAATGTAAGGGGGGGGAGAAGGGGGACAAAGTATTAGAGCCGGGAGCCGCACGCTGCAGGAGCCGGGCTGCCCCCCATGTCCGTGGAGGTCTGCCGTGTTCCCCATGCCGACGGTCTCAGGGCGCCACCCCCAACACGCAGCTGCACTGGCAGCTCATGCCTGGAGCAGGAGGTCCCAGGGACGCACCGACAGAAGGAGCCACGAGCCCTGGCAGGGATGAAGGAAGAAGGGAGGCCAAGAGGAAGGGGTGGGGAGAGGAGAGGGCGGGAGGGAAGAGGGAGAATTGATTCTCTCTCCTCCACTGGGACCACTGAGCTAAGTTGCCATGGAGAAAGGGGAGCCGCTGGCACCGCCTGAGGCAGGCGGAGGAGCCATATGCCAGAGGGAAGGCGTCAGCGAGAACCAATCCCCACCCTCCTCCTGGTGCAGCTTCCCCCAAATCAGGCCTCTGGGCCACAGTGGCCAGGCGGAGAGGGGGACCAGCCTGACCCAGGAGGAGGGGGTAGGTGTAGGAACTTCAGAGCTCTCTCACCTGGCTCGTGGCATGCCATCACCCTCTGTGAAGCCTCGAGACCAGAGCCCCTCCTGGTGGCCCAGGTAACCCCTGGGGCCCGGGTGTCTGGGAGGCATTGCTGATCTCCACCTGCCTCACTTGTTCTAAAAATCAGTCGCCAAACCCTGAATCCCATGAGGCTGAGCCACAACTCCCACCCTCAGGAATGAGGGGTGTCCACCTATGGGAGGGTGTGGCTACACAGAGCCACCGAGGTTGAAAGTGGGGGAGGACAGAGTGAGTCCTTCCGGCACCGGGGGGGCGCATCCCGGCAGACAGCGCTCCTGGCAGTTCTCCCCACCAGCTGGGTCGCCCCTCTGCCTGCCTTCAGCTCTGCTGCTGCTTCTACCCACCACCCCAGCTCCAGGACTGGCCTTTGCAACTGGGCCCATGGACACTGTGAGCAGCAGAAATGGGGCTGGGGAGAGAGCCAGCGGGCCTGGGCTGGGGCCTCAGTTTCTCCTCTAGGAGTTCACGTGACGGGCAAGTCCCATCATGCCTTTGGGCCTCCATGCCTCATCACAAACTGGGATAACCCCACCGCTGTCTCCCAGCCTGCACTCCTGGGCATTACGTCACTGAAACAGCTGGCATGTGGAACCACTGTTTCTCAGGGTATTGGGGATGGGGCAGAGCGGGCGGCACCACCCACTCCCACTTCTCGCTCAAACACCAGGACAGGCCCGAAAAGCCTGAAGCCAGCTTGAGGCCGAGGCCCTGCTGCTCCAACCCAGACAGACTGAAGGGCGGCCCTGGTGGAATCCTGCCTCTGCAAGCTGCGGCCCTGGAGACGCGGTCTACACAGCCCTCTCCTCACCTCTCCCTCAACATTTTATCAGGAAGACGTTCAAACATATGGCAAAGTTGAAAACACTTTATAATGAACATCCACACGCACACCACTTGGATCCAACCAGCTCCTCTCACGTTTCTGAGTGTGGCAAAAATACAGAACATTTACCACTTTTATCATGTTATAAAGTACACAGTTCCGCGGCATTTAGCACAGTCACAGGGCTGGGCAACCACCAGACATTTCCACAGCTCCAGTAGGAATCCCCTCCCCTCAGGCAGCCGCCACTCTGCTTTCTGGCCATATGCACTGGCCTGTTCTGGACGTTGCACATAAATGTATTCACACAGTATGTGGCCTTTTGTGTCTGGCCTCCTTCACTGAGCATCACGTTTTCAAGGTTTGCCACTTGGTCGTGTGTCAGCGCTTCGTTCCGTGTATGGCTGAGTGGATGGGCCATACGCATTCATCCATCGATGGACATGTGGGTTATTTCTACCTTTTGGCTATTATTCTCTTGCTTTTAGAATGAGTTTTCCAGAGCCCAGTGAAATTTCCCGAAGTCCCTCCTGAGGGCTTTGGTCTCAAAGGTACAGGCCCTCGAGGCCCCAAACTGAATGACAATCCTGGCTCTGTAGCAACGTGTCTCTCCCCGCTGGATAATGGAGCACGGGAGGCAGACACCCCAGAGCGTGCGTGTTTCCTACCAGTGCCCTGAGAAGCAGCCCATGGCGGGCAGCAGGACACACAAGCACACCAACCGAACATCCACGCTCTGAGAGCCCACACTTGGGATCCTAGTCCCCTCTGACACCCACTGGCTGTATGACTGAGCCTCAGTTGCCTCATCTGTGAAATGGGGCACCGGGCTCGACCTCATGGGGTTGTTCTAGAGATGACAGTGACACTGTCCAATAGAACTTTCTGGGACGATGGACGTGTTCTATGCCCATGCCGTCCAATTCGGCCACCACTAGCCCCACACAGCTGCGAAGCGCCTGAAATGTGACTGGGAAATGCAATCATTCATTTTATTTCACTTTAATTTAAAATTAAGTAGTCGAATGGGGTTAGTGGTGACTGTCCGGGACAGAGCAGCTCTGAAGACACGAGACAGACGGGAGTGGAGGACACACAGCCCAGCCAAGCACCAAGCCCGTCAGTCCTCTTCCCTCATTTTTCCTTCCCCACTTACCCCCCAGTGTCTGGGTGACGGATGGCGCAGGCTTCTGTCTGCAGCCTGGCCCCCGAGGCCCCCTTCTAAAAGGACAGAGGGCAGGCGGGCAGGCTCTCAGCGAACCAAACAGACGCCAGCTGGGGAGTGGGCTCAGTGGATCCCATCGTGTCGTGGGTCCCTGAACCATTGACCTCTCCTCCTGCCCCTGGTGGCCCCAGACACCCGTTCTAGAATCCCATCTCCAGCCGTTTCCCCCAGCAACTCCTGACGTCATCCCTGGAATGTCTGGGCTGGAGCTAGAGGATGGTACAGACCCTCCCTCCGTTCCTAAAGGGACAGCAGGGATCCTGTGGCATGTTAGAGGGTCTTTGGGCCCAGGCTGGGCTGCAGGGCCGGGGCTCAGGGAGACCTTCCCTCTGCACAAACCTGCTCAGTCCTCTGGCAGAGTCTGCACCGGGATCCAGACCAGATTCTAGTCCGACCTTCTCACTTTACAGGTGCAGAAACCCGGCCGTGCTGGGAGAGCACACAGTAGGACAGGTACAGAGGTGGGGCTGAAGCCCCCGCACTCAACCCACAGCCAAGGCAGGCAAGGGCCCAGGGGACGGCTGTGTGCTTCTCAAGCTGTGTGGCTTCAACGCCAAAACAGCAGGAACTGAATTCTGGCCACACTGTCACCACCCACCCCTGTCACCACCCACCCCAACCTGCCCAAGTGGGAAAGGGAGAAGTGACATCTGGGGAGTGGCAGCTGGGGACTCCAGAAAAATTTAAACCCAGCCACAAAGAAGCATAATTCCTGTTGTGCTCTGAGCTCAAGCACAGGTACGGGTCACCCACAGCTAGGAGCTGTTGCCCCAGCCTGATACCCCCACCCTGCAAAATGTTTTCTTAGCTTCCCATGTGCTCCCTGACTCCCTCAGCAGGATGACTAGAGGGACCCCCTCAAACCTACAACACATCCTACCTGACTCAAAGCCCAGATGCGGCAGGTCTTACCGCTCAGAGTGAAGGCCTGGAGGCCCCACCCGACCTGCCTCTGCACCGTGTCCCCTCCTCCCAGAGCCGCCCGTCTCCCCTCCAGGCCCATCTCCCCAGCGTCTCCTCCCAATGCCTTTATTTAAAACTTAACCCCCACCCGGGCCTCCCTGACCGCTTCTCATTTTCTTCATAGCACGGCTCCTCATCTAATACCCTGTGTACTTTTCTTTCTTTCTTTTTATTTTTTAGATTGTAATACACACAACATCAAATTTACCATTTCCTCCATTTTTAAGTGTCTAGTGTGCTGGCATTTAGTACCTTCACGCGGTGATGTAGCCATCACCACCGTCCAGCTCCAGAACACTTTCATCTTGCAGAACCGACACTCTGTCCCCATTAAACACGAACTCCCCAGCCCCGGACACCCACCATCCCACTTCCTGTCTCTGTGGACTTGACTGTTCTGGGCACCTCATGGCAGTGGCGTCACAGAGTCCCTGTCCTTCTGGGCCTGGCTTAGTTCACACAGGCGGGTGTCTTCCAGGCTCACCCGTGGCTTAGCACGTCCTTTTTAACAAAGTGTCTCTCCCACAGGAGTGGGGCTCTGTGAGGACAGGGACTTGGGTCGGCTGTATTCACTGCTGTGTCCCCAGGGCCGAGAAGGGTCCTGCTGGCCCCCGGCAGGCACTGCAGGAACCTTCTGACTGAATGCATGAATGAATGAATGAATGAATGAGCACATGAATGAAGATTTTGTAGAGGCAAGTTTCCTGGGTGTTTGGGCCTGCCCCCCACACACTGATGGTGGCGATGGTGGTCCCACACTATGGCTTTTGACCCCTGCCCTGGGGTCCCAGGCCCACTGTGCAGAGGGCCGACCACACTCTGTGCCACAGGCCCTCCTTACTGGCTGTGGGCTTTCTCCCACAGATGTGGCAAATCTATGGGGAAATTCTTCCAGGGAACGAGGCCCCAGCCATGGACTTGACAATGTGCCTGGGAGACTCACAGTGACCCCGGGCGGGGCTGGGTACAGTGAGGAGAGACGGAGGACAGCAGCAGCCTGGAACGCCCAGACTCTGCCCCAGAGCAAGGAGCCAGCACAGGCAGGGCTGGGTGCGTCCGGACGCAGCCACTGCTGGGGAGAGAGGCCTACAACCTTGGCGGCCCCCTGCCTTTCACCTCTCCACATCCTGCCTGGCTATTTATAGGCTCCTTCTCTCTGAGAACTCATTTACCCATGTTTCTGGGACAGACGAGCTTGGAAAATCAAAGTAAGACAGACCCCTCCACACACACAGTGAGCCTGAAGGGGCGTCAGCCCTCCAGCCAGGCCATTGGAGCCACCCAGAATAACCCATAGTTGGGGGGCACTACGGGTTATTGAGAGGATTGGGGGGCTCACCCTTGTCAGACTGGGTGCCTGTGGACAGGAGGCATCTACAGAGAGCGCAGCAGCCCAGCCAGACTTCAACTGGGGGTGCTGGAAGATGGTGACCTCAAAGGAGCCCAGACTACCCCACAACGCCTCCCTGTTGCGGGAAAACAAACAGATTGGGGCAGTGGAAAAAGAGCTGTACCTTTAAATAATTTGGCCCACAGATACAAAAAACATTTGCATGTTAAAGCTGTTTGCAAGTTTGGTTATTTTTAGGGTGAACCCAGTTGCCTCCCCTTGGAACCGGATGAAGCCCAAGAGGCACGTAGTCCGTTTTCCCAGATGGGGGTCCTGGTTCCGTGTCCCTGGGAATGAGGGCTTGAACATGAGATCCTGGGGCTCGTGGGCAGGAGGGCCCCCTGACAGAACGCATACTGGGGGCCAAAGCAGGTCTGCGGAGATTTTTAAGAGGTGCCACTGCTGACGTCACGGTCACCCACCTGGGTCCAGAAAGGGCCCCCCGGTCGCCGCCCAGAACACCATTTGAAGGAAGAAAGCTCCAAGGGCTACTTCCGCCCATGCCAGGCCCAGCTGAGGGCAATATTTTGCTGACATATTTCTAGAACAAGAAGCAATTAGAGCAGATTTTCTCTTCCATTCCCCCTCCCCAAAACAGGAATAAATCAGTTCTACCAATTTCCCAGCTAATGATTTCCTCCATTAAATTAAAAAGAAGAAGAAGAAAATGTTTTTTTAAATGGATTACCAGCCCTGTGCTTTCAGAGACCATGTGACCTGTCAGCTCCTCTTAAGTACTGATACATCAAACTCTCTTAATTAATTTTTAATAAATAAAAAAGTCATAGTCTAAGAAGCGCCCCTCCCCCGCCTGCCCCCAGTTAGTTGTGGGGCACAGGGTCAGCTCCAGGCTGGCTGTGGGGAGTCCGCTTAACCGCGCTGAAGATAACCTGCAAGTCAGTGCAAAAGACCCATTTCACAGATGAGGAAAACGAGGCTGAGCTGGGCAGTGACTAAGCACATAGCCCAGAACCCACAGGTGACATGTGCCACAGGGGACTGAATGTGAAATGGGAGCCTTGGTGTCCAGGTGTGCCCACCTGGAGCAATGCAAACAGGTGCAGCCAGGAGGTGAGCAGCCGAGTGTTCAGGCTTAGGGATGACTGAGTTACTTTATCCAGGACCTGGGCTTCTCTGCCTCTTTTGTTCCTTCGCAGCTCCTGGGACAGGGCCAAGCCTATAGTGCTGACACCACGTTTGTTTCTAAAAGGCCCACCCCCAATGGCATGGACACACCGCGAAAGCATTATGCTCAAAGAAGGCAGACACAAAAGGACAAATACTATGATTCTACCTCTATGAGGCCCTAGAGGAGACAAACTCAGAGAGCAGAACAGAGGTTGGCACGGGCTGGAGGAGGGAATGGGCGCAGAGGAAAAGTCCACTCTCCAAAATGCTATTGGCAGGTACAGGAGGGGCTGACAATCCCTCAGTGACTCTCAGACCCTCTTTGGCCAGCTCCCAGCCACACCTCCACCCCTAATGTACAGCCAAGGAATGCCAGGCCCCCTCTTGTCTCACAGGAAAGCCAGGGACTTTCGGCAAAGGGCTCCTCACGTTAGCCAGCGTCACCAGTCAGGATGCCCTGTGTCCCTGATGGCCTAGCAGACATCCAAGGGCAGGAAGGGGCCAAGAAAGCCCAGGGGCACCCTCCCCAGAAGGTGCCTCAGGGCCTTTGCACTTGCTGCACCCTCTTCCTGGAATGCATTTCCCCATGTACTAAGTTGACTAAGTTTATTTAGGTTTCCACAGAGAGGTCTTCTCTGACCATCCTACAGTCAGGAAGACGCAGGGCAGGTAGCTGGGGCCAGGTAGGGTGGCCATGAGCAAGAATGGGAAACCAATGGCCCTGTGCATTCATGCTGAGCCAGCACCTTCCTGTTGCCCCGGCTGGAAACAAGCAGCTCATGGAAGGACAGTCAGATCCCAGCTCCATCATTACCAGCTAGAAGGCCTTGTTGAGTTCCTTCATTTCTCTAAGCCTCAGTTTTCTCTTCTACAAAATGGGGGTGAAGAGAGGCTTTTTTGAGGATTGTGTGAGATGACGTATGTACAGTGTTTGGCATATGGCTGGGACATCGTCAGAGGCTGACAAGTGGTAACGAATGTAATGACAGTCTCCCAAACACGCAGGCACATTCCTTCAAAGAGGACCCAGGGTCAGTGATCCCCAAGAGCTCAAAGGACATGAAGCACTAATCACCACCAGGCCAGGTCAGTGACCCAGAAAGCAGAGGATGGGGCCAGCAGGCCTGCCATGTGCCATACAGGAACCAGCTGACTGAATTCTTTTTGTCTCCATTTTGCATCTGAGGAAACAAGCACCGAGAGGTTAGCGACTTGCTCCAGGTCACACAGCTGGGAGAGGTTTCAAACCCTGGCCGTGTGGCTACAGGTCCTGAACGGGTCCTCACTCTTCCATAAGGTTTCTCAACAGAAATGTGGAAAGAGGAAGGAGAAAGGAGGAAGGAAGGAAGGAAGGAAGGAAGGAAGGAAGGAAGGAAGGAAGGAAGGAAGGAAGGAAGGAAGGAAGGAAGGAAGGAAGGCAGGAGGGAAGGAAGGAAGGAAGGAAGGAAGGAAGGAAGGAAGGAAGGAAGGAAGGAAGGAAGGAAGGAAGGAAGGAAGGAAGGAAGGAAGGAAGGAAGGAAGGAAGGAAGGAAGGAAGGAAGGAAGGAAGGAAGGAAGGAAGGAGGAAGGAAGGAAGGAAGGAAGGAAGGAAGGAAGGAAGGAAGGAAGGAAGGAAGGAAGGAAGGAAGGAAGGAAGGAAGGAAGGAAGGAAGGAAGGAAGGAAGGAAGGCAGGCGGGCGGGAGAGGAGCCGAGAGCAAGCCGCAGGAAGGGCGGGGCCGCACAGGCAGATCCCCAGCCGGTGTCTGCAGCCCCAGCATCGGGACAACAGGAGCCTCTGGAAGCTGGAGGGAAAGGTCTCAGAGCAGGTCCCTTGGGGAAGCCCACTGAACGGTTGGACCGGCCTGGTCCCTCCAAGGTCAGGCCCAAGATCTTTATACTTAGTTCCGCTCAGCCCAGCTGCACTGGTCAGCACTGGAAGGAGCAGTTAACTCCCTCAGAACCAGAGCTAGGGCCAAGGAGGGGAGGTCTACCTCCCCGTCCCGGCTCTGCCTCACGAAGCCTTCCCAGGGGACACCTGAAGGCCACAGCCATCCAGGGGCAGGACATGGCGGGACATGTGCACAGCTAAAGGGCAAGCTGCTTCCAACTCATTCTCAAAGAGACTCACTTCCCTCTGCACAACTTTCTGAATGTCGACACACCTCTTAATTAATGATGCTTAGGCGACTGCCAGACAGGATTTCTAACTGGGCTCCCTGCTTCCACGCCAGGCTCCACAGGGCAGACAACGTGAGCATTTTAAAATGTAGATGCAAATAAGAGTATGTCACTCTTCTACCTCAAAACCCTCCAGCAGGTCCCTTCACAGAGAGGATCAAGCCCAAAATCTTTCCCATGACCTACAAGTCCTCCAAGATGAAGCCCTGAGTCTGTCACCTCCGACCACCTTTCCTCTCTCTTTTGGTTCCAGCCACATGGGCCTCCCTCTTCCCCACCCCCCACCCCCACCCCGCATCAAGAATCTGAGCGTGGATTAGCTGGGTGGTTCTGGCTCCAGGTCATTCAAGACGTCAAGATGCTGACCAGGGCTGCCGTCATCAGAAGGCTTGACTGGGGCCGGAAGAGCCACTTCTGAGGGAACTCACTTATAGCAAGTTAGTGCTGGTTCTGGCCAAGAGGTCTCAGCTCCTCACCACACCTCCAGACCTCTCCATGGAGCTGCTTGAGGGTCCTCATGACACGGCAACTGGCTTCTCAGAGCGAGTGATCCCAGAGAGACAATGGCCAAAGCGTCATTGTCTTTTATACCAAGGCCTTGGCGGTCACACTTGGTTCTTCTACAAATCCATGGGTTACAGGTCAGCCCTGTCCAGTGTGGGAGGGGACTGCACAGGGCCGTGGCCATCCGTCAGAGGCCGTCTTGGAAGCCCCTACCCCTTCATCCACACCATCTCCTGTCGTCCTCAGGGCAGCACTCGGAGGCAGGCATTTCTATCCTCACTTGACAGGTGTAGAAACTGGAGTTCGGAGAGGCTCCTGCCTCTGGTCCCCCTGGTCCTTAGGCCCGCCCGCACTCTCCTGCCCATTCAGACCCGGTGCGTGCCAGCTGGGCAGCTGGGCCTCCGAGAGGAGTCGGGAGCCAGGCCGCCAAATTACCTCCTCGCGCAGCATTTCCTCATCTATTAAATAAGGCTGACTTCCTGGGAATATTGCACCGTGAACTAAGATAACGGAAGCGAAGCACCTCGCACAGGGGTCAGCCGAGGGCAAGCACACAGTCCATACCAGCGGCTGTTCTCACGTTTCATAAAACTCGTGTTAGACGCTGAGGTTCCCACACCCCCGGCTCCCCCGGGCAGGAGGACAAAGTGGTAGCTGTGCGGTGATGACGTGGCTGTAGGCAACCAGGAGAGAGGCTGCTCATGGTTGGGAAGTCACACTGGTCAGGCCACTCACACCATCAGCCCCTTGCTGACGGGGCCAGGCTGCCAGCCGCTGGTGGCTTCACAGAAACAGCGAGGAGTGTCTCTGGGTCCTGACACCTCGCCTGCCCCCTGCGAGGCGCCTGATGTCACTGGCAGGATCGCAGTCCTGCCACCACTTTCTCAGGAGCAGACTTCCAGAAGCACACAAGTGACATGCGACTCCAGGAGTGTGCGATTTACAGCTCTCAGAGGCGGAGAACACGGGTGAACACATGTGGTGCTCCTGCGGTGAGGGCTGCCTGGTCTTGCAGTAAAACCCGACAGGGCCTTTTCAATTTTCCCCACTTCGTTCTCACCATCATGGGGGGAGATGAAGTTATTAAGCCCATAAATCTAACTTCTCTACGTAGGCTTGATGGTTACTCGTCCCCTGCAGAGGCCTGGGCGGGCCGGGGGGTGGCATCTGCCCAAGGCCCAAATGCAAGAAGGGCCCAGTGCAAAACATTACAATCCCCGGTGGGGCCACACCGATTCAGACACCTTCCGGCACCTTCCGGCCATCACCCAGAGCCAACGGGAGTCTGGCTGCCAAACCCAGAAAGCCGCGTCCCTACACCTTCCTGGAGACCCCATCTCCACCAGCCAGAAGTTTCTACACAGACGATGGGCCCGTGGCTCCTGGGCCGCTCACCCATCGTGTAGTGAAACCTCGGAGAGTTGGGGCCGATTCCTCAGGAGCTGAGACCTCCCTGCCGACGTGTTCTCATCTATCCCCCGCCTTGCAGGGGGGATGGCGGTGCAATTAACTCACAGGCCCAGCGCCTCCACAGGGGCGCAGGCCTTAGGATATAGTCACAACAGCAGCTGTTTCTCATGCCTCCTGGCCCTCTTGCTTTGTTTTGGAACCTGAGGGGCCTACAGTGAAACCCCACATCCAGTGTCCTGAGCTTACACTTTGGGGTGGGGAGAGGTGAGGCAGCCCCCCCTGGATGTGCCAGCATCATCCCAGCTGTGGCTTCACCTTGGGACCTAAGAACCGCCATGGCTCAGGTGTGCCCAGCAGGGAGCTGAGCGGAGCAGTGCCTTTCAAGAAAAGACTCTATTCTCCAGAAAGCACTGTCACACCGCAGCCTTACACAGGATTATGAGTCATTGTTTGAAAAGAAAAGACAATTAGAGCAAGATTAGACAAGGGCTCAGCGGCCCTCCCCCGATGCCCGGCTTCTCCTTAGTCCGGCAGGCTCTCCTCCGGGCCTTAGGTCTCCTGCAAGGCTCCTCGAGGCCTTAGCTGCCCGCCTCCAAGCAGGGCCTCGCGACATACACGCTCCGGGTGGCAGCCTGGACCCAGGCCTCCCCCAACAGACACCACTGCCGTTGAACCACTGGCGCTCTCCTTACCTGCCAGCTTAGTGTCTCCGTCTCAACCAAAGACCAAAGAAAAACTGCCAGGAAACCTGCAAGGGTCCTCTCCTCTCTGGTCCCCTCAACGCTTCCTCTCCCTCTCGAGCGGCGGCCCAGAGAAAGAACCACCTCACGCCAGCCCCGGGAGCCCCTCGTGGAAGCTCCAGTCTATCCTGTTTGCATTCTCCGTGAGTGTCCCCTGGTCCCTGCGCCAGCTTGGAACTGTGAGGGAGAAGAGGCATCACTCTTTAAAAATGCACTCGTCATCAACCAACGAATGGGGAAAACACAACGTGGTCCATCCACACCGCGGAATATTACTCAGCCATCAAACGGGATGAAGCACCGTCACTCGCCACAACGTGGATGAACTTGAAAACGTGACGCCGCGTGAGAGAAGCCAGGTACAAAAAGCCCCGTGTTACACGGCTCCATCGATACAAAATGTGCAGAATAGGCAAATCCATAGAATCAGAAAATAAATTAGTTGTCAGGGACTGGAGGTTTAGCCTCTCGGGGGGTGACGCCTAGGGGACTCTTTTTGGGGTGACGAAAATATTCTAAAACTGACTGGTGACAGGTGCATAATTGTGACTATACTAAAAACCATTCAATTGCACACTTTAAATGTGTGAATTGTATGGGATGTGAATTCCAGCTCGATAAAGCTGTTGTTTTCTTTTTAAATACAAAATCAAAAACACCCCAACATTTGTAGACAGACAAGTGAGTCAGGCTGCTGAAGGCTCTGAGGTGCAGGCTCCCGTCTCCCCCTCGCCGCTCGGCCGCCCCCTCGCGGGATCCTGTCACAGCTCACGCTCTCATCCCTGAAGCCCCAACTCCAGGGCCAGCGCAGGGAGGGAAAACAAGGGGGCATGGCTCCCCCCTGAACCACACCTATGGTGCCAGAGGACCCACAAGACGGCATGGCCGGGCAGAAACAGCCGTTCCTTTAAGCCCTACAGCCCTGAGACCAAAAGTGGTGGGACACCAGCCTCCAGCTGATGTGAGGACAAATGAACGGGGTGTAACTGTAAACGGCGGTGCCTCCCTTATTTCTGCTAAAGCAACAGCAGCAGCAAACACAATAGTGACATGGCCGACCCCAGAGAAGCCCAAAGTCCTCACATGCCACGCCTGTGCAGCCCAATTTGACCGGGTTCATTCTCGGGCATACCTGGCCCCTGTGCAAAGACACCGAGATATCTATTATCCTCTGTGCCCTAGGAAAGCAGGCCATGCCCTCTGGGGACATTATCCAAACAGCTAGCTCCAACCCCAGCCATAAGGCAAGGAATTTGGGAAGCTGGTCATTGGACGAGACCCTTCCATACATGGCCAAGGGAGAGGACGGCCGGTGACAGGACACTGGGCAGGCTGTGGGGGAGGTGGCCACATTCACCCAAACCTGGGTGAGCACCCACAGTGCACACGTCTCCCCCTTGATCCCAGAGAGTGGGGAAGGCCTTCCTATGCCGGGGCAGGGGATTTCAGAGCAAAGGAAAGACGTGAGGAAGAAATGGAAAGTTCCTGATAATTTCCCATCTCCCGGCCCAACACCAGCCATTAGATACCCAGTAAATGCTGGCCTGGACCACACACTCAACTGTGTGGGCAGACAGGACACAGGAACCAGGGTGGCTTGTTCAAGGTCATCCAGCTAGAGCCTGACCTCTGACCACTACTATCCCCCTGAGGCTGCCTGCAGCACAGCCCCCAGGGCAGGGGAGACGGGTCCCTGCTCTTAGGGAACAGCAGAGGCCCCAAGTGGGCACCAGCTCTGTGGCCCTCACAATCAGCCTTCCTGAGCCTCAGTTTCCCTATCGGTGCTGAGGGATCCTACCACCTCTTCCAAAGGGCAGCTGAAATGAGCAAGTAAGGCCACGTGCCTAACCTGGCCTGCTCCAGCTCGTTTTATTTCATCCCCACACCAATCCTCCAAGGCTGACATTTTGTGATTCGGAGCAGGAACCAAGTGTGTCACCCCGAAAACACTTCTCTGAAATATTGATTATTTTAAGCCGGTATATTTTTAAGCAACAAGATTCTAAGAAGAAACTTTTACCTCCCCGTTACCTGCCTAAAGGAATTCAGAGAAAAACCTGCTTAAGGAAGGGAGCTGTCACCTTAGCATAACAGGAGTCCAGCATGGCTGACAGGGAGGAACCTGCAAAGTCTGTCAGACCCCCTGTGTGTCTCCTGCTGTCCCTGCTGCTTCTGGGGGCCCAGCAAGAATTTATTCACCAAATGTTTGCTCCTTCTCACTTACCTGTGAATTGTCTACTGTCCCTTTAAAGTCCAAACCACAATCCCCCTTTCTCCTTAGCTCAAGATGGCATACGCGCCTTCCCTGCCCTCTGTCCTTCCTGGGGTCCCGTTGGCATATGGAACCCCCATGTGTACATATGTAATAACTTTATTTTCTCCTGTTAATTTGTCCCATGTCAATTGGCACGTTAGACCAACCAGAAGAACTAAGAGGAGAAGGGGGGGAAATTTCCCCTCCCCCACAGCCCCCCTTCTGCAGAGTGTGACTGATGCGGCTCAGGGGGTGACGGCACTTGTCTGAGGCCCCAGAGCCCAGGCCTGACTGAGCCCAAAGCTGTCTGACTCTAAGCCAGAGGGTCTCAACCGGGCACTGACCTGCCTTCAGGCTCAGACCACGTGTCCCGTTCAACTCAGGAGGCCGTGGGAAGCAGGTAGGTGAGGAACCCAGGCCAGAGCCAGGTCTGCCAGGGCGGCCTGTCCAGCAGTGGGGCAGGGGACAAGGCAGGACAGAGAGGGACGCAATGAATCTGGGGGGTCCCTTTGGGCCAAGCTTTCCACCTGCCTGGACAGGGAAGGGAAGGACTTCCACAGGTGCCAGGGCAGACCGGGGAGGGGGGAACCCGGGGGTGGCCCTGGGGTCAAGACCAGACTCTGCCCCTGAGTCCCCTGAGTGCCCCTGGACACGTGCCCTCACCCAGTCTCCACGGGGATCAGTTTCCTGGTGATATTGTGATGTAATGAGAAACACATACTTGGTCTTCATCTCCTGGTTCCCAGCACGAGCGGCTGAAACCCTGGTCATTTCCTGAGAGATAAGAGTGTGTTTTGTGTGCTAATGAGGAGACTGAGGCCTGAGCTCCCTAGAGAGCTTCAGGACGGGGACAGGACACCAGACAGACCCAGGCCCTGGAGAGGAGGCTGGAACTTCCGGCACCGCTCCCATCCTCCAGGAGGCCGAGCTGATCACCAGTGGCCAGTGATTTCATCACCCACGCCCACAGAATGAAATCGCCATCAAAACCCTAAGCAAGGGGGTCCAGGAAGCTTCCGGGCTGATAAACACCTCCGGGAGACTGGTGCACCCCAACTCCATGGGGACAAAGCTCCTGCCCTCGGGACCATTCCGGACCTCAGCCTTTATGCCTCTTCCTCTGGCTGTGCATCTGTATCCCTTGTCACTTCCTTTGTCATGAGCCACAAACATAAGTAAATGGTTCCCTGAGTTCTGTGAGCCGTTCTAGCAAATTATTAAACC
This sequence comes from Rhinolophus sinicus, assembly GCF_036562045.2. Taxonomy (NCBI): domain Eukaryota; kingdom Metazoa; phylum Chordata; class Mammalia; order Chiroptera; family Rhinolophidae; genus Rhinolophus; species Rhinolophus sinicus. Next base: position 34,970,619 of record NC_133765.1, read on the forward strand.
TGGGGAGGGGGCGGGTTGTGGGAACCCCAACTCTGCAGCCAAGTTGGGCAGAAGTGTGGGTAACCTGGGGACCCGCCACTTGCGGTTGGCGTCTGAAGTGGAGGGGGGCAGTCCCGTGGGGTCTGCACTAACCCTGGGTAGCCAGTGTCAGAACGGAATTGCCTTGTGGGACAATTTTCCTGTACCCCCATCGCAGGAGGATGCACGTGGACTTGAGTGGCCAGGAGGGTCCTGGCCCTGACCTTCTCGGTCCACGCAAGCGCCCAGACTGGAGAGCAGGGCTGGACTTCTGACACACGATTTGGAACAAACGTCACACCTCTCACCAAAAGCAAGATTAGGGCCACACAATATCTCCTTTCTTCTCTCTGTTTACCCCTCGACACCCACACAAGCATACATACATGAAAATATTTACAGGACCAGATTAACTTCTGGGTTCTGTGGTTCACTTGAGCAAACATGTTTATCTTTCCATCACACAACACGTTTTCGGGGTGCTGGAGCTCGCAGCCAGCACCAGCAGTGGGTGAGGAAGGTGGAAGTGGCTGACAGCCACACATCACGTAGCCCGCTGCTTTGGGCTTCGAGGTCAGAGAGGACACCCCAGGTCATGGGCTAAGCCCCTTGGGAGTCAGTTATCTTGGCTCCAGACCCGGGCTACTGGCAGTGGCCAAACTTGCTGGACAAGGTCACCCCTCTGGTGACAAGAGGAACTGAACAAGTCAGACAATGGCTCTGTGCCGGGCACAGGCGCCTGCTGACAGCAGCTCAGCGCTGCTATGTTCCCATATCCTCGTTCCTCAGCCACGCACCTACGTTCCAATTTTACAGGCTCAGTTAAAAACAAAAAAAAAATCTTTCAGGTACTCAACACAGCAAGACATCGTGATGTTGTCACGCGCCTGCGCCCACCGCCCATCCCCATCCCGCCTCCGACCTGTCATCCCCATGAAGCCTTTTCTAAGACGCACATCAGAGCCTGGCACCCCTCTGATGGAAGCCCCTCAGGGTTCCCTGACGGCTTTCAAGATGACACCCACCTCCATAAGCAGGCACCTCCTGACCTGGCTCCTCCCCTCGGCTCAGCCTGTCCTCCCGGCACAGCCCCCAACCAGGCTCGCAGACGGGACCCACAGGGCTTCCTCTTGCCTCTGTGCCTCTGCACAGGCTGTTCCCTCTGCCAGGAAGATCCCTTTCCCCTTAATCCCAACCCTACCTCTGGTGTCAGTGAACTGGGCATTCTGGGGTGAAGCTCAAGTGTCAGGCCCCTGTGACTTTCCTCCGTGGGTTCCTGGCCCCAGAAGTAGATGTCCCCCACCCGACTGGGCCTGGCGTGTACCCTGGTGCCACAACTGCCTACTGACTGTCCCTTCCAGGGGCTGATGACATCCTGAGAGTGGGGTCCAGGCCTGACTCATCTCTGCAGCCCTCGCTCCCAGCCCAGACTGGGGGCTGAATGGTAGATCCACTCATGTGCCATCAGCTCGTGCCAACGCAGCCCTCAAGTTCCCTTCGTCCTTGCAGCCCTAAACCCTGTGGGGCAAGGGTACTGACCCCTCCTCCATGGAGTTGGCTGCATTCCCACACCACTTCTGCCCACGCCCCTATCTAGACAATAAGCATGCTCGGAGCGATGTGTGCACACACAGTACTAATAGACGTCACTCTCCTTGCAAGGGCCTTGCACACGTGCTCCAGCTCCCGGCCTTTTCCAATGTGGTTGCAGGAAGCCACTGCCCATGATGGTGACTGCACAGAAACAATGTTTTATTCACAGGGAGCTCAGAGGATTCTCACCAGCTTACTGACTTCTATCCTCCACCAAACGTGTCCTCGTGTCCTCACTGACCACCAGCCCCAGGTGTCTGCTCCTGCCCGGGAAGAGGCAGCCAGAAATGGGAGGCGGTGAGAAGTGACAAGAGAAGCAAAGGAAGGCAGGAAGGAAGGTGCAAGAAGGCAGGCGGAGGAGAGGTGAAGGGGCAGGGAGCAGCTGGACTCCCTCCCCGCAACTCTGACCTAAACAAGGGTCACTCTGCAGGCAGCCGGGCTGGACAGTGAGGACCGGAGAACCAGATGATAAACAAAGCTGTGCTCTGGTCAGGAGCGGGGTGGTCCAGGCAGCGTGGAAGCAGAAAAAGGAGACAGACGTGAGGCTTGAGGAAGCCACAGCTGTCCCCTGCAGGCTGGGCCCCAGAACCATGTAGGCCCCGCCCTTGTCTGCAGCGCCCTCTGCAACAGGTGCCCAGCATGAGGAAGCTGAGGGGCTGAAGATGCTGGACGGGAACGACCGGCCTTGGCACAACACACTGTCCCTCCATGTAGCTGTCCCCAGGACTCCTGGCGGCCACCAGCCAATCTTCTTTCTAAGCTACTAACAGAGCTGAGGGGGGACCACACCCAGCAGCCGGCACTTCTGTGCAACGTCCGGAGACCAACATCCTTCTTCTGCAGACCCCGCCCTCCTCTACCACTGGTCCCCCCTCCCCCTCAGGCACATTGTGCTTTGGGAGAGAGTTGGTGGCAAGGAAATCTGCCTTTCTGCACATGGCGTGGCTGGGGAGGTGTTTAGCAGACTTATTTATAGTCACGCATCCCGGCCGCACGCTCTCCAGCACTGCCTGCCTGCCTGCCTCTGGGGCTTTTCAATCCGTGTCTATATTTATCCCCCGAAGCCATTGGGATAATGGTGAAGGCAGAAATAGCCTTGAAGACATTCACGTGAAGATGACGGACAGGTCCCCAGCTCCTGGCTGACCTCGCCCCCTGCATCTGCCGCCTGGCGCTGGGTAACGGGGAACAGCTGGGAAGGGGCAGGGAGGGTGGCCGAAGCCAGATGGAAACAACATAAACCCACTTTCCCCGCTGGTCGCGGTCCTCTGTAAGGATGCAGCGGACAAGTCCCAAACATACATGCCAGCTGCTGCGCTGTGGGGACACCAGAGGTGACCCGCCCACCTGACAGACGTCAGCATGCTAATCAGCTCAGAGACAGAGCAGAGACTCAAAGGCACGCTTCCTGGGCACACGCTCACAAAAAGCAGGTCACCCGCTCCAAGGAGGCCGGGAGCACGCCCTGCCATCCCCCCCTCGCACCTGGACACAGGTGCGGGGCTCCCGGAGGAAGTATGCACACTGTCACCGGCTTACCAGGCCACTTCCCACCTCCTGGAAGGGAGGCCGACTCAGAGATAAGCTGGTTGGTCAGGGAAGAGGAAGCGGGGACCTCAGGGGACCTGGCCAGCCCCTCCCGCTCCTCAGCTTCAGTGTCCTGGAGAACTCACCATCTGTGATGGAGGGGGTGGTGGGGGGGCAGATCCTTATCAGAACACCTGGCCGTTAAAAGAGCGAGGCACAGGGTGCGGCTGGAGCAAAGAGGAGGCAGCAGCTGACTGGCTGCCTGATGGGGAAGATTTCATAGAAAGGGGGGCATTTCAGTTGGGCTTTGAAGGATGCACAGTTTACCAAGAAAGATGTGGGACAGCAGGAGCCAATGCCTGTCGTACTCAAAGGGCATGGCATATTTGGGGAGTGGAAAGAAGGTCACTGAAGTGCAGGGTCAAGGGTGGAGAGATGGAGATCAGGCTGGGAAAGGGGCGGGGCCTGATCACAGCTCAGGAGCGGAGCCTTTGAGCACGCAGGAGCCAGACCACTCGTCATCACTGTGGTTGAATCTGTGGCCTGACTGGGGTGACCTCAGACCCGGCACAGCTCCCAACAGAGAGGAGCTTTCAGATCTCCCTCTCATCCCATGACGGGGCCTCAGCTGGTCCCTGACACCCCCTCACCCTGCATGGGTCTCTAGCCCCTGATCTTGACTTACTTCTGACTCCCCAGACCTCCTTCCCAGGAGCCCTAGCCCATTCCAGGTCTCTACGGGGGAGCCCAGGGCCTTGTTTCCCTAGGAGCACCCCCCCACAAGGAAGGAAAGAGCCCCCCACTTGTGGAATGACCAATGAGGCCAGGTGCTGTCCTCGGACCACCCCACATAGGATTCCACTAATCTTGGCCGCTGGGCAAGGGAGGCATCAACCTATATGTTTCACAGATGAAGACATTTTACAGATGAGGAAACTGAGGCTCAGAGAGGTGAAGGGACCTGCCCACCAGGATCTGAACCCAGGCCGTTGGTTCTGGAGCCTGCATTAACCACCATGCTACATAAGTCTCCACGCCAATCATATGAAACAGTGTGCACTGTGAAATGGGCAGCCGCTGTGGGAAAGTGTGGCAGCACTTCAAGTGTCAGTCATCACATGACCCAGCAAGTCCGCTCCTACGTACGTACATACTCACAGGCAGTGAAACACGGGCCCACACAGACTTGTACACACATGCGTGTTCACAGCAGCATTACTCACAGCAGCCAGAAGGTGGGAAAACCTACATGTCTGTCTACAGATGAAGGATAAACGAAATGGGGTCCATCCACGCGATGGAATATTACTCAGCCATAAAAGGAATGAAGTGCTGTCACGTGCCACAACACGGATGAACCTTGAAAACGTGATGCTGAGTGAAAGCCAGACACAAAGGACCACATACGGTATGATCCCACGCGTAAGCAATGTCCAGAAGAGGTAAATACACAAAGAAGAAAGTAGATCAGGGGCTGGGGAGAGGAGTGATAGCTAAGGGGGTGGGGTTTCTTCTCGGAGCGATGCAAATGTTCTAACATTTTGTAATGGCTGCACAAGTCTGCGAATATACAAAATACCATTGAAGTATACACTTTAAATGAGTGAACTGTATGCTATGTAAATTATATTTCAGTCAAGTTGCTAAAAAAAGAAAAAGAAAAAAAACAGGGCCAGCCCGGTGGCTCAGGTGGTTGGAGCGCGGTGCTCCTAACACCGAGGTCGCCGGTTCGATTCCCACATGGGCCAGTGAGCTGTGCCCTCTACAGCTAAGACTGTGAACAATGGCTCTCCCTGGAGCTGGGCTGCCATGAGTAGCCAGAGGTTGGTGTGAGCTGCCACCGGCTGCTGTGCTGCCGTGCGCTACCGTGAGTGGCTGGCAGCCAGCGTGAGCTGCCGTGAGTGGCCGACGGACGGACGACCAGAGACTGACCCCCTCAGCCGGGGGGAGCGCAAGGCTCCTAATACCAGGGAGCTGTTTCCTATACAACTAGACTGAGAAACAATGGCTTGAACTGGAGTGGGGGGGGGGGGGCGGAAGAAGGGGAAAAAATAAAAAATAAAAAACACAAGCCATGCAAAACCAGAGGTGTGCAAAGTCAGGGTCCTCGGGGAAACAGGGCAGGGGAGTCCCTTCTGCCTGAAGACAGGGCAAACTGGGCAGTCACGGTCACCGCGTCGTGACATTCCACGGGCTTCCCACTTCTCCAAGCCAAGCCTGTCCTCTGCTCCCTGCTCCCTGCTACACACAGGACCTCAGAGCCAACATAGCACTGGCTATTCTTTTGTCTGGGAGAAGACGGAGGCCCACGCCACCTCACCTGGAACAGGTACCGTATTTTGCTGTGTGTAATGTGCACTTTTTTGCCCAATTTTGTGAGGGAAAAATAAGGATGCACATTATACATGGGTAGTACTAATTCCATATCTACATAAATGTTTTTAATTCTTTCATTTATGCTTATGAGTTAAAAGTGTAACTCTAGAAATCAATAGTGATGTCCGTATGCAAAATCATACCCTGGAATACGATACTCGGTTTTGTTGAGCTTACGACGAACTTGCAACGAAAGAGTTCTTGGGCTTCTAGGATGCGTAAACATCATAAATGTGTTACTGGCACATAAAATTTCTTGTACCTTGTATTTGTTCTTGTCTTTCGTAATTATGTTACATAAAATTTCTTGTACCAAAATGTGTTAAAAAATGAATCCTAAAATTTTTTTATAATACAAAAAACAAGTACCTAAATGTAAACAAATAAAAATTTAAATTAAAAAATTGAAACGAAAGATTTTTTTCCCCTGAAAGTTTGGGCCAAAAACATGGGTGTGCATTATACACGGGAGCGCTTTATACATGGCAAATACAGTACATCCTCAAATACTCTCCTTCGCCACTCACTTCCATAGCTCCAGGGCCCCCTGTTCCAGACGCCTTTCTTGACTTCGCAAACAGAAGGACCGATCCACTCAGTGCCCCACACGCCACACATGGGGCAGAGAGCTCTGCTGGCTGGGTGCACTGTCACCATCCCCAAGCAACTCCCAACCCTGGGAACCACAGCCAACTCTGATTTTTTTGTGTTAGGAAAGGAACGTTCATTTACTGAGCACCTACTAAGTGCCAGATGCCATGTGAGGTGCTCTATCCTGGTTTTCTCATTTGCTCTCTTTCCTCTGGTCACAATCTCTTCAAATCTAGGCCACCTTTGCGAGATGCTTCAAGAGCCCAAGAAAACACACCTGTGACCTCAGGTGTCCCCTTGCAGTGGGAGTAAAGCATGTGTCTCTTGTGTCTCGGGATAGGGCTGTCCCTGGAGCAATCTGTGATTAGCGGACGTCCCTCCTGCTAAGATGCCATCTCGTCTCATCCTCGCTGACAGTGGCCCACTTCTTGGTTCCACTGAATAAACTTATTCACAGAAAAGTACCAGGGAGTCAGTGCGACATGTTTCCCAAGAGTATATATAACTTAAATGGAAACTAGAGAGAGAGCACGGCTTAACTCAAGGGAAGAAGTGGCTGAGGGAGGGAGAACGGAGGCAGGGCTGTCCTTTTAAGCCCCGCAAAGCACAGCTCAGACACACAGAAAGTGCCTAATAGATGTTGGTCAAACGATCACTCGGCCCCTGACCACTCCTCCCATGGGGACCTGCCCTAGAAAACATGCTCCCTGAGGACAAGCCACCTGACGCCACGACAGGAGGTTTTTGTGGACACAGCACAGGACCTGAACTGTCCTGGAGGATGGATGTCAGCCTGAGAATCGCCACGAGTGCTAGGAAGTCCCCGCAAGGCATGACAGGGCACTGCAGCCCGGGCAGGCTGTCCGAGCCAGGGGCTGGAGGCCACGGAGGGGATGGAGGGGACTAAACGGTGATGCTTCTCCAAAGAGAGCACAGGCAGAATCTCTTTACCTTCCCCGGGCGGCCCTCACGCTGAGAGTCTAACCATGACACCCAGCTCTTTCCATGCTGCGTGGGGAACGTCACAGGACTTGGTCTATACCCCGCAAGCCACAAGGGATCTTAAAGCTGGTCCTTAGAGAGCCGCCTTGCAAACTGAAAACAAAGTTGCCAGTCCATTCCCCGTCACAAAGAAACCCACAGGAAGTCCCACTGTGAAACCCAAGGTTGCCTCCCACTGTGGGTTGGAGCTCCCAGGTTGGTGAGACCTGTTGTCAGCAATGCAGCTGTAGGACAGTGAGATCCCGGCCCCCACCCACCCCCCACCCACCCTCCTTGCCCCTTTATTTCAAGAGGCAAATCGTGGACTTAAACAGACCGCCTTGGGGTGCAGAGCCCTCTGGCCATGCTCACTGGGGTACCTGGTGGCTGCAGAGCGCTCAGTGCCCGTCCTTGGACAGACATTTTCTGAGCATGGACAGTTCCTTGCATGGGACTCACACGTGGCATCCTAGGGTGTGACCTCCTTGGCTCACTTGTCTGTCTCCCCTGAACTGCTAGCTCTCTGACAGCAAGCATGTCTTGTCTCTGGCCTGGCATTTAGTCGAAGCTCAATAAAACCTCCAATAAAATGCATGGAAGCACTGACTCTGGTTTTCCCAAGCGCTCAGGCATGGCCATCAAGACCCCTGCCCAGCTGAGGTCGAAATGCCACCCCAGAGAGAGCTGCCCAAGACCTAAAGCACCCAGAATCGTCAGCTTGCAAAGCCAGGGGTTCCTGCCCACCCCCGGAGTCCGCCAGGACCCCGTGCTCAGCTGCGGTGTTTGGGGCCAGCCCTTCTTCCCTCAGGCCCTCAGCCTGGGCGGGTCTCTTCCCTAGAGCTGCCCGCCTGTAGGTTCAGCTGCAAAAACACTGGACTTGGAGTTGGAAGCCCAAGTGGTGGTTTTGCCGCTAACCAGCTTGCTGTGTGACTCTGGACAAGTAACTTCCTTTACTGGGCCTCAGTTTCCCCATACGTTAAGTGAAAAAGTTGGACTAGCTGATTTCTTGGGTTCCGCCAAGTCCCTGAGACGTTTCTTTTTAACAGTCCCCACAACAGAGATCACCCAATGGCCCCGTGATTCCTTCAGGCTGTACCTTTACAACATACCTGGGGCCCAACTCCCTCACTGCCTCTTCCCCTGGCACTTGGCCCAATGCCCACCACCTCGTTCTATCGCAATCTGAAAGCCATGCGTGCCTGTGCAAACGCCCACTTCCCCCCTTCACCCCACCCGGTCAATTCCCAACACAGCAGCCAGAAACCATGCTTTTCAAGCACAGGTTGACCGTCTTCTGCTCAAACACGTAAGCAGCTCCTCATCCACTCAGGGCCAAAGTCCTGACCAGTCCTGCACGGTCCTGTTAGACAGACATGGGCTCTCGTTACTTCTCCAACCTCCTCCCCTGCTTCTCTTCCCCTGGCTCCCTCCCTCCCGCTGGATTCTTGGACAAGCTCCTGCCTCGGGGCCCTTGCACAGGCTGCCCCCTCTGCCAGGATGTGCCTCCCTGAGACAACCTCCTGCCTCTCTCCCGCACGTCCTTCAGGCCTTTGCTTAAATTATGTCCCCGACTTGAGAGGCCTTCTCTTCCCTTGTGTAGTTAGCTTCGATCACCATCTGACATAAGGACGTATTTTACTGCGTGTTTACTTATTGTATGCCTTCCCCACTAGAATACAAGCCCAGAAGGGCCAGATGTTGTCAGTGTCTTATCACTCCTTTACGCCCAGCTCCCAGAACAGCAGGTACTCGCTGAATATGTGCTGCATGAATATGGTTTGATGGTTTGTGAGTTCGATCACGCTGCTGAAATGAACAGCGTCAGGCCCTACGCCCCTGCAGCGTGAATGGCGTCATTTCAGGAGCTCCACTGAGAGTCCCAAACTCTGGACACTGTCTTCAGGATCAAAGTGATCGTTCCAGGCTGGTTGGCAGCTCAGGAAGTGTGTGGAGCAACAAAGCACGGAAATGACAGAGAGTACACTGCTGGGACCTGGTCCCCGGGACGTGTGAGCGTCAGTTCCTTCCAGGTGCCTTTTGCCTGGCGGGATGAGGTTATAAACATGGGCGTCCCATCATGGGGAAAGGACTGGAAGAAGCTCAAGCAGTGGACTGTTCGTTAGAACCAAGGAAAGACAGTGCTGGGGGAAGACAGAGCAGAAGGCAGCCAGGTGGGGGGAGCCCCCAGACTGGACTGCTGTGGCCGAGACAGCACCGCCCCCCCACACGGCCTTGCAGATCCTGAGTGTGCACACGGAGCCCTCAAGCCCAGCTCTTCAAAAGCCACGCGTGCATGTGCGAACCCCAACAAGTGACCGGGAACAGGGACCAGAAACAAAGCCAGAGAAATGCAGCTTCTACCACCTGGTAGAAAATAAAGTACGCTGTCAGGAAGACATGTGCCACCTAAGCCACCAGGCAAACCCAGGGAGGCTCTTGAGAAGAGGAAGGAGACTGCAGGGCCGGTTGTGGGGCGGGGCAGGGAGGGCCGGAGCACTTACAAAGACGGGAGGGTCGGTCCTCGTTCTACCCAGAGTCCTGGCCGGGGCTGGCGGTGTGTCAAGGCACCGAGTCAGAAAATGGAAAGTGGATGGGCGAGGTCAGGAGGGGCATGAGGGGGGTGGCAGATCCACCCAGCTCTCTCCCGGGGGGTATGGGAGGACGGCCAAGCACTGCAGACAAGCTCCCTGCCCTGCAGGAAGTCCCCTCTGTGTGTGTGTGGCCTCCCGCACCGGCTGCAGGATCCAACATGCTCTCCATCACAGATCGGAACCCAGAGGGAACAGCTGGCCAACTCTCCCACCAGGGGCTGGGACCAGGGGCCGGGCGTAGAAGGAGGTTAAGCTAATGCAGGGGAAGGAGAGAAGCCCCCACCCCTTTCTTCAGCCTCCATCCAGGGGAGGCCACAGGCAGTGGGGAAGGAAAGTGTGTGTCAGCTGCTGCTAGGGTCCGAGGTCCTGCCCCAGTCATCAGCTCTCCTCCTCCCCAGGAGACAGTGACCTTGCTGAGGCCTCCTTAGAGACAATGGCAGGAAGTACCCTCCCTGCGACAGCTGGGGAGTCAGGAAGGAAGTGAAGGAAGTGACTGCCTCTGAGCCTGGGCCAGGGACCCTCCCCGCTGAGCCCCCACCCCAAGGACATGAATTAACAACAAATGCTAGAAGCTCTGTTCACCAGCTCGGAATGGCACTTTCTTCAACTTCAGGAAGGCGGCCTGAGGGCACATGTTCTCCCCGGCTGGAACCCCCTCTCTGCGATGGCGTCTGCCTTGGGTCAAGCAGATGCAGGCAGCCAGGCTGAGCTGACAAAACAACCCCAGTGCCCAGCTGCCCTGCACCCACCCCACCCCCACCTTCTGGAAGGAAGGGCTACGCTTCTTTGGAGCAAGGAGATCCTCGAAAAATAAAGACTGTGCTCCTTAAGCCCTTCTTCTCAGCTCCCTGTGGAGATGAGAAGATGACACAGTCTCGGCCAGGAAAGGGCTGCCTCTCTGCACCCCGTGACTCTTGCATCCGGGGCCCTTCAAGACCACAAATCACAGGAGGAGCTCAGAGGTATGTAGGGAGTGACCCTGATGTCCCCCATTCAGGGCTGCTTCTTCCAGGTCTGGGGAAGTGGTGAGAAGAGGGAACCTGAGGACACTGGAACAGCATATGCAAAGCGCAGAGGTCAGAGTGCTGAGCGAGTGTTGGGCCCACACCAGGGTATAAACTCCACGCGGGTGGGGACTTCTGTCTGTTATAGTCACAGCTGTGCCCCTGGCACCAGGCATCATTCCTGGTATATACTCGATAGTCAAGAAATATTTGCTGGATAAATGAGGTGAAGCTGAGGAATTCTAAGAGAGAACCTCCCCGCCCCCCATAAGATGGGCTGCAAGGCCACCATTTGTGACACCACGGGAATGCAGCTGTTAGGAAGGAAAAGAACCTCCTTCCTGTACAAAAGGAAACAGGAAGCAAAGGCTGTGTTGGAGGAGGGCCCTGGGGCAACGCAGAAGCTGATGTCAGAGCAGATGTCAGAGCACAGGGCTGCAGAGAAGTGCTCAGCCCTCCGGCCACAGGACAACAGGTGACCTGGACAGGCTGAGAGGCAGGGCTGAGTTCCCATGCCAGCCCTCCCCACACCACCCCTGGCAGCTGAGACACCTTGGAGAGTCAATTAAAACAAAACAAAAAATGGAACACAGCAGAGACTCTCCCTTCTTAGCACTTGGAAGACTTGTCACAGCAACTGCAAAGGAGCGATTAGAGAAGAAAACAACCTGTGGCACCAAGGTGGAAACACAGCAATGAGCAGAGGCCTTGTCTGCCCTGCGGGTTTCCCAGGAAGGGAGGGGAGGCCCAGAAGAGGGAAATGACCCCCCTGGAGCCAGACCACAGGAAGGGCTGCACTTGGCCCCAGCCCATGGGGAAATCCCAGCCTTGTTTAGAAAACCTCGCCATGGGCTTTGGGGTCTAGACTTGGGGTCCACTCCCAAGCCCAGTACTGACTAGCTGTGTGACCTTGAGCTGAACACTTGGCATCTCTGAGCCTCGGCTTCCTCATGTGAAATGGGACCATAACAGCTCCTGCACAGGTTACCGTGTGCTGAGCAGAGCCCGTACGTTCACACCCCACAGCCCAGCTGGACAGAGCAGAAACTGGGGACACGAGAGCTCCCCACCCCCCGCCTCTTCACCCTGCTGGGCTGGTTTCACCAGATGGATCCAGCCTCCACGCCCCCAAAGCTCAAACTAGCCGATGAGTGGGGGGGGGGGGGCAAGGTTTCATCCCAGTTTAGGGAAGGCAGCGGCAGTGTCACCCCTCTTGTTCTACACACCAAGGCCTAGGTGCGACCAAAGGGGACACAGCAAGGTTGTGCCTGAGACTTGGGACGCGAAACGGAGCAGGATGGACACAAGGCCCAGAAGGACCCAGGGCAGGAGAGAAAAATCAAATCAGCACCCCGAGATTCACTTCTAGTCCTGAGGCCACCAGACTCCACAGGGGACCTCAGTCACGCCCTGGCCCCAGCCTCAGTTTCTCCAATAGGGAGACCATTATGTGAAGACACACACATGGTTGTTTCCATGTCACTGGCCACTGCTTGTCACACTCAGTCACGCCTCCCACTGTGGAAGCCAGGGAGCCCCAAAACTGCTCTCCCGTCCTGATGTCTGTGGAGGGTAGGGGGCGGCACCAGGTGTGACTGTATCTGGAATCCACAGCTCCCTGGGACAGAACCTCCATCCTCCTTACTTAGTGAAGAGCAGTTAATATTTGCAGGTGCAGGGTCAGTTAATATGATCAACCCAACATTAATCAGACAGATGTTTAGGGAGAAACGGCAACAGAGCCCCCGCACCCCCAAATGGCAAAGCTGGAGACAGGCCTTACCTGCCGTCTGTGTCACAAGGTCCCCTGCGTGTGCTGCTGTGGGAGGAGGAGGGGCGGCTCTGCTTGCTGGGGCCACAGAAGGGTGTCAGGGACCAGGCCCCATGGGCCAGCGTCCTGCAGGAAGAAGCCCAACAGTAGGAGCTCAGCCCAACGGGGAGGTCGCTCTGATCACTCAGCACCATCCGCTGGGAAATCGACAAAGCTGGGCATCACCCAGAGCAAGGCCAGAGACCGGAAATGCAGATGTGCCCAGAGGGCGGGACAGGGATGACCGGCTGAAGGAGTCTTCCTTCGACAAAGGGACGCAGCCCAGGATGCATTCGTGGAGGCTGGAGCAGGGGACCCTTCCCAGCGCTTCCTGTGCTTGGGAAGATGGCCCGGCCCTGGCACGCGTGGGGAGCTCTCGTATCTCAGAAGCCCAGCTCAGAGCACTCCGCCTCAAACCTGACACTTTTTACCCATCAACCTTTGGGACTGCAGGGCCTGAGGCTGCGTTGTCAGGGAGGCAGCCTAGTTCTCAAGCGTCCTGATGCCCCAGGCAGGGTCAAGATCAGCATGGGGTGATGCAAATGACTGCCTCTGGCCTTCCCATCAAGCCCCTGCGGTTGGGCAGCGTGTGGCTGGAGACCCACCCTCACCAGGTGCCCAGAGACCAGAGATGAGCACGCACAACAAATGAAAAACGTAGAGGGAGGGATTTCCAGGGAATCCCAGGTGCAACCAACTTGTGAGACGAGATTCACAGGCCGCCAGCCAACCCCGGGCTCCCACCAAGATACTGAGACAGGTTAGTTAGTGTGATTGCTAGGTGTGTGTGTGGGGGTGGGGGGCAGTCCCTGATGAAATAAACAAAAAAACAGCCATATCCTGAAACTCCAGGCCCTGGAATGTCTGCTTCACTCCAGGACAGGGACATGAGAACATGCCTTGAGGTTAATAGATAATCTCAAATCCCTTCTGGCCGATGAAGGAGCAGACCTGATAGATAGGAAAGGGTTGGTTCGTTAATCCCTTCAGGACGAGCAAACAGGACAAACTTGATAGATGAATTCCGATAGAAGACTCCAGCTCCCTTTCCCAAGCAGGCAGGGGAAGGTATAAAAGTAAGAGCTTTTGCCTCAGTCACTGGGCACCCCACTCGGAACCCCCTCCTGCTCAGGAGCTGCAACCTCTTCTCCTGCCTCTAATAAACTACCTTCCTTTACAGCTCCTTGCCTCTCCCTGGTCCATGTTTCCATTCTTCGGCTTCACGAGACACGATCCCGGCCCACACCCCGAAACTGCCGGCAGATCCCACATCATGTGCATCATTTGGGGCCTCACAGAGACATATCCCTACATAATACCTGTGGCCCACATCTGCAGCTCAACGCACATCCTGTCTGTCGCCTGGGCCCAGGAAGCAGGCAACCAGCCCAGGAGGCCTCCCAGGGCCACGACTGGAAGCAGCCCGCTGAGGGGCTATAGGAGCCAGGACTGTTCCGGAACCGACTCCCACCGCCACAGCAGCCCTCCTCCAAGGGCAGCGGCCAGGCACGTGGGCTCTGGGGACACCAGCCCGTGCCCGCCAGGGGCTAGCAGTCTTGACAGACATGAAAGAGGAATTTCATGGTGGCTGCGGACAACGAAAGCGATGCAGTGCCGAGCGAGGACACAGGCAGTCAGGATGAGGAGGAGGGAGGATCTAATGGGGGGCTGAAACGACAACCAGGCCAGCACAGCAGTGGGAGGTGTGGCTGCAAGGCTCTGGGGGCTGCTTTTCACACGCCGCCAGCCCAGCCCAGTCCCACGCTTGGCATGGGGACGGGGACAGCCAACTCTGCGAATTCCTCCCTGGGACGGGGCCTGCAGGGGTCTGGGACAGCTGCCCCTCCTGTCCATGGCCACACGTACGCCCCCCTACACACACTGGACCCCCAACGAACAAAACGGCTGGGAGTCCCAGGCTCCAGGCCCCTGCACGACACGCGGGGCCCTCCAGCTTCTCCCCACATTCCACCCGAATCCACAGCTCTCCACGCAGCACACACACCCTGCGTCTGCAGTTTCTCCATTCCGTGTCATAGCTTTCATCACAACCCCTCCAGACCCTCGCTGGGGTCCCTGTAAGTCTCCCCAGTTTAGAGGTTAGGGGTTCGCCATGGGAACACACCATGGCGAGCAGGCTTTTGCAGGCCAGCCCCACTCTGCACCCCCTTGACTTGAGAAGGTCAACTGTGACTCACTCCTGGAAGAATGGGAACTGCAGCCCCCCCACCCCCTCCCCCGAGAAAAATGTGTGTTCCTTACAGAGAGGTGCACGGCGGAGGGATTATTTTTCTGACAAAAGAGCAATTAAAGTCCAAAAAGCGAATGCAGGGTCAGCTTAAGGAGCGAGGCACCTCCTTGGGGAACAGACCCGGGGAGGGGGCGACAATGAAATAGGAAGATGCCGCCAGGTGACCCAGGTTTCCTCTGGTGACCCCCACATGCAAAAGGCGAAAAGCAAATCAGCCCATTCCCTCCAGAGGAAATGAGAAATCAAAACAGAACAAGACTCCAACTCCTTGCTGAGATCTCGCGCAGGCACGGTCCGTGCACACCTGCAGTTGTGGAATTGGTGGGGGCGGGGTCGGAAACTAAATACACGGTGTGTTGCTGCTCCCAGGGGAACAGACAGGAAACATTTTATTCCTATCCGTCAGCCCTCCAACCCCAGTTTTATTGAGGTATAATTGACAAATAAAATTGTAATATATTTAAAGTGTTACAATGTGATGATTTGATGTATGTATACATTGGGAAAGGATTGCTCCCACTAGTTAATTAACACATCCATCACCACTCCTATGGAACACTTAAGCTCTACTGTCAGCAAATCTAACTTCGACAGCACAGTATTACGCGTGGCAGTCACCATTTTATACATTAGAGCCTCTCCCTTCACGGTTTCAATCTAAATCTTCAATATGCCTCTCGCATGATTTGGAAAATTGCAGAGGGAAACAAACCAAACAACCAACCCAACCCCTGGAGACATGAACAACAGAAGCTGGAACTGCTTTCCTGAAAATGTTTCGGGTCCCTGGCCCCGTTTCAGGCAGCGGACGTGTATTAGTAAGTGAATCTGTTTCTCTATACAATTTCTATTAATAGGAGATCAGTCTTTCCTCACCCCCACTAAATAAATGTCAAACACACGCTTACAGAAGACCGTTTTGATGGGGTGCCAAATTGCCCAGACGTCCGCACGTCTCAAGCTGGCCCTGGTAGAAAGCATAAGTTCCTAAGTGAGTGGGTGGTGAGCGCGACTGAAGTTAAACATTGTTGTTTCCAGTCTCCGTTGACATGGAGACCGTGAGGCAGGTGGCAGAAGAATGGGCAGACAGGGACTGATGCAAATGGTCCCTTTTGGGGCATGGGAGCAAACTCTCCAGCCAGATAGCTGGCAGCAGCAGGGGACGCACAGCCTTGGATCCCATCTGAAGGCGTGACTCCTAATTTGTTGTTTTATTGAGACATAATTCACATGCCACAAAATGACCCTTTTAAAGTATACAGTTCAGAGGCATTTAGCCCAGTCACAAAGCTGTGCACCCATCATTTCTATCTAGTTCCAGAACATTTCCATCCCCTCAAAAGGGAGTCCCGTACCCCTCACTCCCCACACCCTCTCCTCCCAGCCCCTGGCACCCACCGTCTGCTTTCTGTCCTTGCGGGTTTACCTGTCCTGTACATTTGGTATAAATGGGATCATACGCGTGGCCTTTTCTGACTGGCTTCTTTCACTGAGCATCATGCCTTCAAGTTCAGCCCTGCTGTAGCATGTGTGCTTCGTTCCTTTTTACGGCCGAGGAATATTCCTTTGTGTGGATATACCACGTTTGTTTATCCATCATCTGTTAATGGACACATGGGTGGCTTCCACTTTTGGGCTACTTTGAATTAACGCCGCTATGAACATTCATGTGCCAGTTTTTGTGTGGACGTGGTTTTCAATTCTTTTGGGTATGTACCTAGGAGTGCCTAATTTTTCAATAAAATAATTAAAAGCAAATAACACATCAGGACTTCTGAACAGATAAAAAGGGTGCAGGTGAGAGTCTCTCCCGTCCCTGGTCCCTGGCACCCACTTCCTCTCCTCTGAGGCAAATACCAGTTTCGGGGTACTTCTCCCAGAGACACCCTGCACACGTACACCCTACTTTATTCTGAAGACGGCTTGCAGGGAGGAAGCCTGGCGGTCAGAATCCGTCTAGTAACGCTTTGGGGAGAGCACAGGGCCTGTCCGAATCCCATCTCCGCTATCTGTGCCCCCAGGAAGCCCCTGAGCAGAGAAGAGGGGACGTGACTGAGTGGCTGAGAGGAGGGTCTAGAGGTGGACAGGTTCTGACACCTGGTGCTGCCATCTCGGCTCTGCAGCCTCGAGCTACTGAACCTGTGTGTTGACCCCGCTGGGCCTCAGTCTCTATTCTGTAAAAGGGCACTGACTAGCCGAGCTTCGCAGAACCCCCGCGAGCTAATGAGAGCAAGCGCTCAGCACCAGGCCGGGCATACAGGGAGCGCTCAGGGCTTGCGGCTGCTGTAATGACTGCTGCTGCTTCGCCCCTCTGACCTGATCCTCAGTTTCCCCGTCTGGGAAATGGAGGTAGGCACCTCCCACGTCGTTACGGTGGAGAACCATAGACCCCTGGATGAGGCCACTGCCACCATTTCTGAACAGCTTGGAGGAAGTCGGAGCTGTGTCCCCACGTCCCCATGGACGGTTCAAGGAGCCTCCCCAAGGAGAGGCCAGGTCTCCCCGCTCAGCGTCTAGCAGCCTCCCAGCGGAGGGAGGACAGCTGAGTTCTCCACACCTGCCCTCCCACAAGCATTCTGGACCCAACCCTGGGGCCGGGGGGCTGGATTCCTTATCCTTTGGCCCTTTCCCCCCACCCCCACTTCCGGATCCTTTTCTCTGCTTTCTCAAAAGACACTCTACAGTGGAGCTCAACTTCTCTCTTGGAAGCCTGTTGGAGGCAGCAGGAAACCCTCAGAGACCTTGAAAGAGGAGAGACCTCAAGTGAGGAAGTAGACATTAGCAGGCCCATTAGAAAGCCGTGAGGAGCGATTTTTCTCCCAGTTGACAAGTGGCAAAGCAGAGCCCGAAGAAGAAAACCCAGGCCTGGGAGGGCAGAACAGAAAAGAGCAACGGAACAATGCTTCCTTGAGCATGCAAAAAGTTCACGGGGGAAAACACCCAACACACGCACACACACACGTGCGCGCGCACACACACGCCTAACAGAAAGGAGAAATTCTTAGCCTGCAGCAGTTGGTAGCATTATGTAAAATCCCAAGCCCACAAAAATATCATTTGGATGATAAAAAGTTAAATTTAGCTAAGTACAGAGTGACTAATACTATGAGGGAGCCGCAGCACCCCAGCTGCCTGGAGCTCGTACAGCTGGCTTTTAGAAACTTTTGACAAGTCCCCAGGGCCTGGTGCAGCACAGAATAACAGATTATGTAATAAGAGGCACAGCCATTAGTGATACAAACCAGACAGCAAGCAGTGCAGCCTCCTCGAGGGAGGGGACAGCTGGGGTCTGGCTGGAGCTTGGCCAGTGGAACCTCGCCTCTGGACGCCGGGGCCACGGGAACCTGGGCGCTCCAGAGGCATCGGGGCGTGCAGCCAGGCCTCACATGGGTCTGTGTGAGGGGCCCCACCTGGCCTCTTCTTCAAAGATCTCTTTCCTGAGTGGTTGTACTGGATGGGTATGCTGATGGCCCCCAGGGAGCCACGGCCTTGTGGACTCCCTCCCGTTGAATCTAGTTGGGCCCTGTGACCTGTTTTCACCAACAGAAGGGGGTGGAAGTAACACGGTGCCAGGTTGGTACCCGAGCCTTTGGAAGACCAAACAGTGAAGGCAGAGACTCAAACGGACACCTGCACCCCCAAACAGTGAAGGCACAGACTCAAACGCACACCTGCACCCCATCTCACAGCATCGCTGTTCACAGCAGCCAAAGGTGGAGACAGCCCCAGGGTCCGTCGGCGGAGGAATGGATAAACAGAATGTGGTCTGGCTACATGAAGGAATATTATACAGCCCTGAAAACAAAGGAAATTCAGTTACATGGATGAACCTTTTTTTTTTTTCTTTAAGGAGGGCGCAGCTCACAGTGGCCCATGTGGGGATCAAACCGGCAACCTTGGTGTTATCAGCACCGCGCTCTAACCGACTGAGCTAACCGGCCGCCCCACATGGATGAACCTTGAGGGCATGAAGTTAAGTGAAACAAGCCAGACACAAAAGGACAGATACTGTGTCATTCCCTTTACATGAGGGACCCAGTCGAGTCGAATTCATGGAGACAGGAAATAGAACGGCGGGTGCCAGGGGCTGGGAAAGGCGGATGGGAGCTGGTGTGTCATGGGGACAAACTTTCAGTTTGACAAGATGAATAGAGTCCTGGAGCTGGCTGGTGGTGATGGTTACACAACACTGTGAATGCACTTAGTGCCACTGAACTGCACACTTAAAAGTGGTTACAGTAATATGTTTTTGTTATGTGTACTTTACCACAATAAAAAACATTAAATAAAAAAAAAGACAACAGAGGAGGCGGCCTGGATGCTTCTGTGTTTTCCCTCTTGGGGAAGCCGTTGCCACGTAAGAAATTCAACTGCCTGGAGATCACGGAGCTGTCAGAAGCCCATCGGGAGAGAGTGTATGGAGGGCAACCAACGCCCCAGCCAACAGCCCCAGCTGATACAGCCAAGCTCCAGCCTGACATGCCAGCCAGGGGAGTGGGGCCACCTTGCAAATGCATCTTCCACCCCCAGTCAAGCTGTCCCAGCTGACACCGTGGAGCAGAGATACGCTGTCCCCATGAGCCCTGCCCAGGCTGCCACATCGTCAGCGAATAAATAAAATGGTTGGTGTTTTAAGCCACTGGCTTTGCTGCAGTGATAGCTAACTGACACATTGGTCAGACTCTCTTGTGGGTTTTGGGGAATTTCTATTCCTAATGGGAGACTTAGGAAGATCTTTCACACTCGCATATGAGTCACTAAGAGAAGTCAGTGCCTGAATGAGTCTGAGGAAAAGACTAATTTTCCACTCCCCAAATCCCAGTGGAATATATGCTGAAATTAAGCCTTGAGCTGAGCTTCAAACAGCTGCTGTGAAGGCTGGGGGATTTCTCCAGCGATCGGATGGAGTAACCAGGCCATCAGTTGAGGGACTCAAGCTGTCACTTAATCACTCGACTTTCCATCGTCCTGTCCAGAGGACAGATACTGACGGGATTCCCTTTGTGAACTGGGGGTTGAGGCCAGGACTCTTGTTGGCTGACTCTGGGTAAGTCAGTTCTCCTTACTGGGCCTCAGTTTCCCCACCTGCACAGTGAGGAGGTTGGTCTAAAAAAATAATAATAACGTCTCCATTCAGCTCCAACTTCATGCAGTCCCACAGTTTTGGAAGAAGGGACCACTGATACAGAACCCAAAACACAGAACAACGTCCGAATGACTTGCATGTAGTTTACAAGGGAGACACACACACTGGAATCCTCACCTCTGTCCCCCTGGAGCCCGACTCTCGTCTCTACATCCTTCATGAATTTGTTCATTCATTCCAAATTTCCCTGGGGCAGTCTGGCTTGGTCCAATTCCCTCTTCTTACATTACATTTTCAGCCATGGATTCAAGGGAGGGCTGTGTGACTAGTTGCTTGAGTAGAGGGATGTCCAGCCCCGTCCAGGCTGGCCCCTAATATGCCCACATGGTCCCCCATCGTCCGGATCCAGTGGACAACCCCACAGGAGCCCCAGGGTAAGGCAGACACAACAGGAAAATGTCCTGAACCCCAGATTCACTGCATAGAGGCCACCTCTAGAGCATCCAATTCAACTAGGACAAGAGTGAGAACAAGCCTTTATTATGAGGAGCCACTGAGATTAGGGGGTTGTGTGTTATAGCAGCTAGCATTACTTATCCTAACTAACACACTCACCAGTCACTATGTGTCAGATGTATCAGGATACATAGCAAAGTTAGGCCTCGGCCTAGTCTTAGCCCTCTTGGCACCACTGGTCTAGTCGATAACTCAGGGAGATGGGCTACAGACAAGCTCTGCACCCTGCAATCCCACACTAGGCACACGATGGGAGCGGCTTCATGTTAGTCATACTACCTGCTTCCAGAAACCTTACAATAAAGGTTCACCACCCCAAAAAAATTAGATGCGTAAAGAAAGAAACCACAAAGGAAGGAGAAAACCTCCACCGATTCTCCAGAGGACAATCTACAAGCAAATTAGTAAAAAATTTTGGCTGTGTGCTTCCTGGTAGGCAAAGCAAAGAGGGAAACACGCTGGGCCACAGAGCTCTCGCCAACAGTGAAAAACATCACATTGGTTCATGATGAGGAACAAAGTGTGTCCTTGCTAAGAGCTCTAAGAAAATCCTCCCCAGGGTTGCTGTGTGAGGGAATCGGTGTCTGGGCAGGAGGCAGCAAGCGAGAACAAGCTTGCCTGGAAAGCTGTCCCCTCCACGGTGCAGGGCCACCTGCGGCCTGACTGGCTCTTGACGGCGAGCTCCTCAGAGTGATTCTTCATCCCTGTTAATGTCAACACGGCAGCACTGTGATAATGACAGAAAATATTTACATACCGTACCACTGATGGGTTGTTTAGACCATCTGGCTACTTGATGCGGCAAGGATTGCTCAACACATGGCCCATCCACAAACACGGAGCCTTCGCACTGGTGGAGGCTGGGCTCGGGGGCTCGGGGACTCGGGCAGCGTCCCTCGGCCCCACTCCTGTCAGACTCTTGACCACCTACAGCCGCTGCTTCAGTCTCAGGCACTGACAGGTTGGGAACAGAACTCTCACACTTCCATCTCTGCTCTCTGGGCTGAGCGTCAATAATAACAGTCTGACTCGCCTTTATCAAGGACCTCTTCAGGACTCAAGTGTTCTAATCATGACTTTAGTCGGCAAGACAGCTCCGAGGCTGTGGGATTTCTCCCCTGATCTCGTGGGATCGCTGGGAATTCTCAGGGGCAAATTCAGCACAGTTCACGTGTGTCTGAAGCTGCTTCTGCCCAAGCTTTGTCATGCTATGAAGAGACAGAGACAAGGGTTAGGCATCCCAGCTCCCGAAGGATGGAGGGTGGAGACCTGATCTTGCCTAAGTGAGGTTTTCTTCTTCCTTCTGTCTGTGTGGCTCTGCTCAGTTCTGACACCAGGCTGAATACAGAGATTTTTTTTTTTTCTGGGTTGATGCTAAATATTTTTTTCTTTTCCTTTTCTAATTTGGGGTATTGGGCGAGTTGTTTTATTATTATTTTTTCATTTTAGTAAAAGCAAAAAAAGTTCCATTTGGAGCCTGTTCAAAAGTGGCGGTTTTCTTAATGGGAGGCCTACGCTTGCCGCCCACGTAAGGAGCTGTGTCAGCTCAGTGATCAGGTCGCCCTGTGAATATGGTTAAGTCGTGTCACCTTCTTGACAACTGTGAGTCAAATGGAAACTCTTCACAGGTGTCTGCTTGACTTGATGCTGTGACAACGGCCTTCCGAGGGGCACACCGGTGGGGGAGGTTGGCTGTGTTTCCATCAACTGTGCACCAGAACTACAAGGTGTCTTTATAACTAACACCTGGCAAGACTTAAAATGCCCGGGACAGAGCGTCCAGTGTGTGGGCACCACACAGATCCAGTTCAAGGGTTGGCTGGCCACCTCACCTCCCGCCATCCGTGTTTGGGCTGTGAAACTAGGGGGATGAGACCATGTGGCTTGAAGCAGCTTCCAGCCCTAAGAGCCATGAGCTCCTGGGACACACTGGTCCGGGTCAGGGGTCATCCTGTGGCCTCAGAACTAGCGTTTCTCTCTCTGCAAGCAGGGCGAGGACCACAGACCCTACACACGGAGGGAGGACGGTAAACAAAAGTCAGAACCCACGCCAGACGCGGGCCAAGGCCCCCCTGCGCGCCTGACAGTGGGCGTGGGAGCACATCCACACCCTCCGAGAGCACTGACACAGCAGCCTGGGCTTCCTGACAATGATTGCCATTTGGGATGACGATTTTCACTGGTCATACACCCGTCACCTCAGGGAAGACGCGTGGCCGTGCAGAGGCCCAGGTGACATCTCTGGGAAGCTCTCCTTTGCCTGTCAGCTCCCTCAAGCCCCAGCAGAGCTGTCTGCTCTGAGCATCTGACCTGAGCTGCCAAGTCATTTCAAACAGACATCTGCTCCCCTTGCCTGCTTCTAGATGGGGCTGGGCAAATGTTCTTTTTGCAAAAGCGATCTGAGCCACTGGGGACACAGGAATATGGTGACAAAGATTGCACCCAGGTCACTGCTCATTTCAGTCACTTCCGGCTCAGAAAACATTGCAGAGCAGGCCGGGGACATGGAGAAACACGGAGAAATGACACAGCCAGGGGGTGTCCGGTAGCCTCTGTGGGCCCAGCCCAAGCTCCTTTTGGGGGAGCGTCTCTGTCTCCGGCCCACACCCCACGAGCAGGTCAGCACCAGGCACTGCCAGGCCGTCGCAAGTTCAAGGTGAAATGAGAACCACATGGTTAAATGAGGGAAGTTGTTCAAAAAGCCCCGTTTATTCCCTGTTTACTCTTAGATTAGCTCTTTCCTACTTCTTAGTGTCCTTTTATTCTCAAAAGGATGGTGATAGTGAATTGTAGATTTTCTATATGTGTGTGGTTAAATATACGTAACATAAATTGTACCACCTTAACCAATTTTAAGTGGTTAAATGACATTTAACAATTCAGTGGCATTAAGTGTTGTGCAACCATCACCACCATCCATCTCCAGAACTTCTGCAGCTTCCCAACCGAAACTCAGGACCCCTTAAACACTAACTCCCCATCTGCCCCTGGCACCACCTGTGAATACTGTGTTTGCCCGAAAATAAGACCTAGCCGGACCATCAGCTCTAATGCGACTTTTGGAGTAAAAATTAATATAAGACCCGGCCTTATATTACTATACTTATATTAATATAATGTAATATAATATAATATAATATAATATAATATAATATAATATAACCAGGTCTTATATTAATTTTTGCTCCAAAAGACGCATTAGCGCTGATTGTCCGGCTAGGTCTTATTTTGGGGGAAACATGGTAGTACCTCTTTAAAGATAATGTTCTTACTTGGCAAAATTATTTTGTCATTTTACAAACCCCGGTGTAATTTTAAAGCTCCTGGTGCGTCTCAGATACTTGGTGACAGACGAGCTGACAGAGGAGGGGCAAGGCAGCCGCTTACCTCCTCCCCGCCTGCCCCCCAAGGAAGGAACCTTCCAGGCCACAACCTGCCTCCAGGAATCAGGGACCACCCTGTAGAATCCTTGCCTGGTTGTGCCAGGAACCCGGCTAGAACTGCCCTTTGCAGTGGAAAAGGCTCTCACGGCTTTCTCCAGATTTTCATTTTACTGAAAAGCTCTTCCTTGCCTGGGGTTTTGAGGTTAAAAACCACTGCCTCGCACTCATGTCGTAAGTGGGAGTGTAACTGACACTACTACCTTTATGGCGATCAATTTAGCAACAGCAATCGAGAATAAAAGGCAATCACCCCTTGACCCAGCCATTCTACTTCTGGAAATCAGCCCACAGGTATGAGAGTATATTTGCATGAAAACCTAGTACGTACCAGGATGCTCACTACGGCACTTTGATTCCAGTTTTCTGCTATTCAAATCCAAAACTCCACGCAAAGGGAACTGGTTTAACAAATGATGGTGCATCCGGTAGCCAAAGGCAAAGCCCATCATTAGAGACCCAGGCAATCTAAATGGACCAACAGAGAACCACCCCCAGGATTTATGGATTGTTAAATCAAATAAGCAGGTGCAGAACTGTTGGCAGCCATTTACAGGGTGTGGTTTTTTTTTTAAGTAATACATATTCACATATGCAGAGAAGCTTCTGAAAGAGTAGACATACAAAAGCTAGCAACCGAACTTGTCTGTAGGGAGGCGACTGCAAACAAGGGTGCAAAGAGATATTTGTTTACCTGTCCACCGACCCTCTGCAGCCTGGTAGCAAGTATAATGTGTTACTTATTGAAACAATGTTCTGCACGTTAGATGTGATCTTTATTATCTATTTTATGTCTTTATAGTAATCTACAAGCCTCTAAGTTCCACAAATCAAGGAATGTGTCTGATTTATCTTTAAAACCTTGCCAATGTCTGGTGTAATATCACGTGCAACTTTTTGGGTGCTTTGTAATTTTTTATTTGTTTAAGTAATGAAAGAATGAGGGAGTGAATGATTAAGTGAATGAACAGTGAAGAAAAACATTTGAAAAATACTGTTCTTTGAATTCTACAGAACAGTGAGTCTTGAGTTGTCAGGGGAAAATGTGTAAACAGAAACTGATCACGGAGATCCAGGTAGAAAAAAAAAGGACTCAGTGATATTAATGGAAGGCATCCGGCCACTAACGGTGATGAAGCTGACGTGTTCCAAGTTTAATTGCGCAAGAGTTCCTAACATTTAAATTTTAATGACTATTTGATGTTTTTAAAAAGCCAACATTTAATATATTTCGAAATAGCAGAATGCAAAGAAAATAATAGGTGGTCCAAACAATTCTAAAATATATTTAGTTTTTAATCCATGTTACAGTCTTCCTTTTAATTCCGTGAACTATATATTCCTAAAGAATCCTAAAGATCAAAAAACCATCACTCTCCAGTGAGTTGTTACAATTTTTAAGAGCTCTCCAGGGATCTTAAAAATCACACCCAACTTGGGAACTGTAGCCTATTAGCCCCTAATTCTTGCCCTATTAACCTCCAGATTCAGCTGGCAAGCTGACAGTGACTGTGACCATTGAGAAGGGGCTGGCCAGCAGAGAAAGGCCACCAGACTTCAAGGAAAAAGCTGTCACAAAGCCCAAAGTCTTCAATCCTCAGAAAGTTATATGAGCCCCCTTGGGTGCTCATGCAAACAACTGTGGTTAAAATAAGGCAAAAAATAATACTAACAGTAGAAACACCACACTGAAGAGAGAAAGGAAAAGAAGTAGGGAGGAGGGAAGGCTACTGAAAAAGGAATTATGGGGAGCCTGAGGGACATCTGGCACACAGCCTCTCCACCCCTTCCAAGGCCTCCAAGGACAGCCCCGCTGGTGACAGCAGAACTTCGCCTGCACCTTGTAGCCCCAGCCGGCTGAATGACTCCGCGATCCCTAAAACTTGAATTATAGCTAGTGTTCACTGTTTATTGAGAAAGAGGCAAGAAACGCCTTTGAGAAACGTCAGGATCCTTGTCGGGGGGAGGTACAGGACTCCTCAGTCCCCTGACGAAGCTGGTTAATGAGGTTTCCTCATACAGTGACGACGAGGTGGCTGTGTCTATGCTCTGGTTCCCAGCACGAGTTCATGATTTACTTCCAACGACCAGACTCTTCTCACCAGCTGCCCATCCCCACTCAACATGGTGGCCCTGGAGGTGCCAGAGCAGGGACCTGTGACAAAGCTGAAGGGCAATTCGGGAGCCAGTCTTGGAGAATGTGCTAAGGTCTTTCTCTCCTCAAGTCTCACCCATCGTCCAGGACTGGTCCTGAGCTTCAAATAATGGCCTCCCAGCCTTTGTACCAAGAGCTGGATGGTACACAGGTACGTTCAAAGCCTTCTCGGAGATTCTTCAGAAGAACTTGCGAGGAAGGTGTTGTGATCTCTCCCAGATGAGGAGCTTCTGGTTGAGGGAGGTTAAGTAACTCATGCTGAACCCCACAGTCAGAAGTGGTCCCACAGACTCAGGAGCCAGCTTTTCTGACGCCAGGTCACACCTCCACAACCACAACATTCAACGGGAAGCTTAGCCCTGAGAAACAGCTTTCACCTGACCCGGAAGAGATCTGGAACAGTCTGCAGAGGTTACAGCATTTCCCCTCCATTTCCCGGGATTCTGGGCTCCAGGGAGACAGAGGAGACGCTGGTAGCTGCCTGAGACCTCTGAGTGTTACTCTGATTTCTAACCAGAAAATAAGGCCACTGGCTGTCGGCACCCAAACAAACAGGTGCCAGAGGCGCCCCTTCCCACCACAGTGACCCCGACACAGGGAAAAGCATGACGGTTGCAGACGGAGTTTGCCACTTGACCACCATACTGTCTTCGTACCTCTAATCACTTTCCAGTGTGTCTGCTTTGAAAACCTAATACGGACCCTGTATTCGTTCATTTCAAAACATTAACCTTGTACCCTCCTTTCTAAGAGTTCTGCTCCACGTCTGTCCTGGCCCGTCTCCTGGCTTCAATCTAGAGTGAGGATAGACAGTGATGGGAGAGGGTATGTTCGTCTTACGACGTTAAAGGGAGCGCCTCCCGCAGGGTGTCTTCTGGATGCCGCTTGGCCCCCTAGTCCCTTTCTGACCAATCCCCGGCAGCATTCTGTGCTCCTCAGACATACGCTGGAAAATGCTGCTAGAGTGTTTCACTATTAAGATAGGATTAAGTCGCTACTGATTGGAAACGTTCTTCATCCCCTGAAATCTGTACCTGGTCCTCAATCTCTATGTTTTTAAGAGTAATGGGTGCTGATGTTTATCAAACGCTTTTCTGGCATCTATTGAAAGCGTCTAAGCTTCCCCCGCCCCTGTTTTTCTTTTAGTAGATCTCCTAGAATTTAATCCTCTGCTTATGTTTTTGAGGCTGAGCCACATGCTGTGTCATGAGCCCTGCGCTGGGTGCTGTACTGAGAGAGCACACAGAGACACCAAATAGTTCCTGCCTGTTCAGAAAGGGACGAGAAAGGAACACAGAGAAAACCATACACACACACACACACACCACAAATGCATATCATCTGAGCAGCAGGCTAGTTGTGAACCCATGTCACACACAAGGCACAGTGAGAACCTGAGGAACCACACAAGTCAGGTAAATCACAGAGGGTTTCCTGCAGGAGGTGGCAGAGGATGGAGGAAGGGGCTGGGAATGTGGGCACCTGGATTTGAATTCTGCCTCCTGTGGGGCCCAGGGGCACACTTTCCAGGCCCACACTTTTCTCAGCAGTGAAACAGAAATAATCACAGACCAAAAGGGACCTGCAGAGGCACCGGGTCAGCCGCCTTCGTTTGCAGATGAAGGCTGAGGTCAAAGAGGAGAGCTGACTTGCCCAAAGTCACCAAGCCGTCTCTACCGTCTCTACCGTCTTTCTTGGCTCCACAAGGAAGGGAAGAGAAACAAAGAGAGCTTTGAGATCTCGAGCAGAAAGGAAGCAGAGAACACCCAGTGTGTCATGACTTCCCTGTGTAATAAACGTCGTGTTGCTACCAAAAGCTGGCTGAGTCAGGAGGTGGCCAGAGTGCTAGGTGTGGGGGGTAGAGGCCAGCAGGCGGGGGGGGGGGGGGGCCTGGCAGGGAGCAGGGGCTGCCCCTGGAGCTGCCCCTGGGCACACCCAGTCTCCTGCATCCACACGCCTGAGCTGACGCGCAAGTGTGGCTTTTCATTGCCATTCATTCACTCCCTCATTCAGTCAACAAGCGCAGAGTGACATCCCTGGGTTGAAGGGTATGCCCCCAAATTCCTGTCCTAGGAACCTCAGAACGTGACCTTATTTGGAAACAGGATTTTGCAGATGGAATTAGTTCAGATGAGGTCATGCTGCAGTGAGTAGGGTGGGCCCTGAACCGAGTGGCTAGTGTCCTTCTCAGATGAGGAGAGACACACAGAGGGACGACCCCCAGTGAGATGGAGCCGCAGATGGAACGACGTGTCTGCAAACACCAAGGACCGCCGGCCACCATCAGAAGCTGGGAGAGAACGGATCCTTCCTCAGAGCCTCCGGGGAGGAGCCCACCCTGCCCACACCCTAAATTTGGACTTGTGGCCCCCTGAACTGTGAGAGAACAGTACGCAGCCCCAGGCAACCAACACAAGGGCAAGAAGCTCTGTGAGGGAGGGTATTTGGTTCGGTCTGGAATCCCTCAGCCCCCCCACCCCAAACCCCAGCCCCAATCACAGGGCTTGTCCTCCTAGCCAGCCACGCCTTCCACCACTTCCAGGACATTTCAGAGCTTGGGACCTCTCCCTGGAAGGGACCAAGGATCCCAGCACCTCCCGCAGGACAGACACAGGATGAGACCAAGTGCTTACTAAGCCCCAGGAGGCACCTTCACACACATTCTCCTTTAAACCTCAGCACCGGCCAAAAGGCAGGTGAGACCTGCTTGTTCTAGCAGGTCTGTGCCGTGGCCACGCTCCACACCAGGCTGCCTGCATGGGCCTGGGCCTCCCCCACATAGTCCACCCACTTGCACACCTGGAGAGCAGCACCTGCCCATCGGCAGAGCCGTCTCCCACTCGCCTTGCAGCTGTGAACACCGGGGACCCTGGGCAGTTGGCATCTGCTCTTTGAAAAGGTAGGTATTTATCTTTCCACTGGCTGAGAGCAAGCAGGCGCCAAGAGGACACGCCAACAACAGGTGCACAGACACAGATGTCGTTCACACACGGCCACCAGGCACCACCCTCCCCAGGAGCCGAGGACCAGGTGCAGCCTGGTGGCCGAGCTGCTGGCCTCGGCCCTGCTGCAGGTGAGGGGGCCTCTCCCAGAGCCCGGGGGCAATGAGGGGCTCCACAAACGCAGAGGCAACGTGTGACCGCCCGAGACCCACCTGAGGTTCCACTTCAGGTCTGAGTTGTTTTTTCAGTATTCACATTTTTTTTTTTAATTTATTGGGGTGACAATTGTTAGTAAAATTACATAGATTTCAGGTGTACAATTCTGTATTACATCATCTATAAATCCCATTCTGTGTTCACCACCCAGAATCAGTTCTCCTTCCATCACCATATATTTGATTCAAATAATTTTTAATGGTACAATTCAGTGGCACTAAAGATATTCACAACGTTGTGCAACTGTCACCACCATCTCAGGACATTTTCATCACCCCAAACAAGCTCTGTACCCCATGCCCCAGCCCCTGGTAACCACCATCCTATTGCTGTTTCTATGGATTTGCTGCTTTAGGCACCTCATGTAAGTGGGATCCTACAACATCTGTCCTTTCATGTCTGGCTTCGTTCGCTCAGCATCATGTTTTCGAGGTTCATCCCTGTTGTACTGAGTGTCAGAGTCTCCTTTTTACAGCCAAGTGACATTCCGTTGTACGGATGGGCCCCATTCTGTGTATCCACTCCTCACCCATTGGTAACTCGGTGTCCAACCAGCCGAGGAACGCCAGACTCCTTCCCACAGTGGCCGCCCCGTTTGCCTTTCCCCCCATCCATTCACAAGGCTTCCCATCTCTCCACAGCCTCACCAGCACTTGTTATTTTCCATCTGGGGGAGAAGAGCCGAGCCTGGGATTGTAAAGGGAGGGGAGAGGCCGGTGCCATGGGAGGTGGCCAATCCCTGGCATGCGTCCCTTTGTGCCTGCGATCTGTGCAGGAAGAACGCGAGTTGTGGAGTCCCAAGCCCCCAGTTTCAGGCCCAGCTCGGGGGCTCACAGCTGTGCTGCTCTGGACAAACACTTTGCACCCTCTGAGCTGCATTCCATCCACTGCAGGAATGGAGCCTGTGCCAAGTGTCACTTCCTGCTGGAGGCGGGGCAGTGAATCCACGACAGGAACAGCAGAGAGTTTCCACAAACTCTACGTGGCGACTCACAGGTGGTGGGAAGGGAGGGTGGTGCCAACCTCCCTGGATATGTCTTTTATGATAACATATGGAAATGACTAGAACACTTTCCCTGCAACCTCCCCTTTCTCTGCCTTCAAACGGAGAAGCCAAAATACAGGGAAAAGCCGCAAGACAAAGAAGGAGTGGAAACATTTCTAGATGATCTATTTGAGGGCGACCTTGGCATCAGAATAACTGCTGGACACACACGCACACACACAGCCCTCGAACCTCACTGAAGACTCGGATTGTCCAAATCAACTGACACCAGATCCAGAGAAGCAGGTAGGGCAGGAATTCTCATCCCAACTTGTCAGGTGAGGAAATGAAGGAAAGCCCAGGGAGATGAAACAACCTGCCCAAGGTTGTGCAGCACATCTCTGTCTCTCTCTCACACACACACACCAACCCCTACCCCCGACTGACGTCTCCATAGAGAAGACCAGGCTGCCTGGGGAACCACTGGAAAAGCATGGAGTCTGGTGGGCCTCAGCCCGGTATCTCCATAGTGACAGAATCACAGAAGCTATGGGGCTAAAAATAAAACATCTACCTCCTGAAACCCCCATCTGTTCAGCTCCAGCTGCACTGGGGCTCAGCGAAGCTCTGTGACCCAAACAGCAAAAAGAGGCCCCAGAGCTAGAACAGGTGATAACACACTGAGGACACAGGTAACATCATTTAACCACCATCCGTGCTCCCCAGAGAATTTGCAAAGATTGTCGCCCATAGGGTGCCGAACAAATGGGCCCCATATGGGTGAGTGCCAGCAAGCCAAAGCCACCCTGCCCTCCAGGCACAAACGTTTCTGCACACACAAGAACCCCGGAAGCACCTCTTCAGCCTTGAGAGTGGAAAGTGTTCCGTCTCCAGATGTGCCAGGGGACAAGTTTCTCCACTTAAAAAAAACACATTTTACATAATGCTTAGATTCCCAGGTGGGCTTTTGAAAACCTACTTCACTACAAAACGGAGTTTTGTAGGGTAAACTGTCTAAAATAGCAGGTTAGCCCAGAGCAGCAGAGCCAGGCTGCCTGGACTTGAATGGATTAGCCATGTGACTTGGGAAAGTCATTTTCCCCCTCTGGACCTTGGTTTTCTCATCTGCACAATGGGCAAGCTAACCGGCCCAACGTGCAAAGCCAGGAAGAGAAGCTCCAGCTGACTCTGAACTGAGCCCCTTTTTACAAAATCACCCGCCTCATCTCCAGCACCTCAGACACACAGCTGGAGCCAGGCAGTACACCGGTCTCTGGACCTCACGGATGCACAAGCCAGGGGCCCTCGGCCCCACACCCCATCTCTAACCTCAGCCTCCAGGTGGGGCGGGAGGACTTGACCACAGCATCCAAATCTGGCCTCAAAATCACGCACAGGCAGACCTCAGAGATCCTGTGGGTTCGGTTCCAGACCACCGAGATAAAGCCAATCTCGTAGTAAAGAGAGTCAGACTCTTTCCACCTTCAATTTGTGAAAAACGCAACACCTGTGAAGCGCAAGAAAGCAAAGCACCATAAAACGAGGTGTGATCCCACAGCACACAGCCCTATCTGGGGAATCTGCTCTAAGTCCACGGAGCCCTCTGGCCTGTCTGAAACGCAAAAGTTATAGAACAAACAGACGTGGAATTCTGTTTTTCCTTCCGGGGGAAAAAAACAAAAGAAACAAAAAGAACCCTAAACTGAAAAGTACTGTGCTTTGTTCAGACTGAACCGGATCAGGAAATACTGATGATGGATTAAAAAAAAAAAAAAAACAGGACAGGCGTATAACAGACATGACTGAACATGAACACGAGGGTGAGGAATTGGGGACCTGGGTTAGGTTGAGGCCCAGCCAGCAGTTAACTTCCTGTGTGGTTGGCCCAAATCATGACCTCGCTGACTTGTAGTGGCCCCAGGTGCGAAACATGACAGGCGAAAATACTGGGGGCCAAATCATGTCCTCGGCGAGCCTCAGTTTCCTCATCTGCAAAATGGGCCCAGCAGCACTTGTATGTGTCAAATAAGGCACGACGGGCATAAGCACTGTGTGCACTGCAGGGTATTATACGACAGGTGGATAAACAAGACAGGCCCTTCCTCCTCTGGACCTGCAGCCATTGCCTCCCCCCAAAATGGTCGCCAGGACGTGAATCGCCAGGAGGCCGCTGTGCCCAGCACTGGTGACTGGAAGACAAAGAAGCCAGCGTCCCTCAGTGTGTGGAGCAGT
Source organism: Rhinolophus sinicus (assembly GCF_036562045.2). NCBI lineage: Eukaryota > Metazoa > Chordata > Mammalia > Chiroptera > Rhinolophidae > Rhinolophus > Rhinolophus sinicus. The sequence continues at coordinate 35,002,933 of NC_133765.1, forward strand.
GGGCCAGGCCAGCATCCCTACGGTTTGGAGAGGGAAGAGCTGCCTTCTCCTTGAGCAGGAATCTTGGCAGCCTGGAAAGTCTGTAACCAAGGTCACCTGGGTGACATTATTCACTTAAACCCTCCAAACACCAGTTCTGCAGCTACCAGGCCACCAGGACACACTGCGAGACGCGGACGTCCCAGATTTTACAAGCCGGCCTCCAGTTCACTACCGTGTCCCTGAGTCTCCGTCTGCTTGATGCCCAGCCCTGGGATCCTAGGGTTCCAGGGAAATAGAAAGTCATTCCTCTTTGTGGAAAGGTCACATACCCTTGGCCTTGGGTTTTTTCCAGTGCTCCTTCTGGCTTGCCTAGTCGGGAGATTCTGAATTCCTTTCTCCCCCCTGCTGGAAAGTCTGACAGAACATTCCTCAGGATAGGGGACTTTGAGCCAACTGGGGAAGTAACAGAGGTACAAAGAAAACTGGGTGTCATCGGGGCTGTCAACCCTGGTACCCCAGGAGTGCAGGACAGACTGTGCTGGTCAGCAGCCATTACCACGAACTCACGGTGCTACAGTGAGTCACCCAAGGCTGGGAACCAAAAGAAAACCGGTGTTCTCCATCTTGGCACAGCCACAGACTAATGCCCGCAGTTGGTCAGTGCCACCCTTGTGACTCCTGGCAGGCAGCGTACGCACAGCCTGCGTTGCACCCAAGTATCAATTAATGAGCTCCTTTCCGCCCTGGGTTAATACAAAGCATGCTCTGGACCAATTAAATAAGCCACTTCAGAACCGAGCTTCACCGTATTGGAAAATGTCACACACAGAGGGGAAAAATGAGGCCTGAGATTATGCATGTCCGATTGATGGCTAAGCAAGTGACGGTGTTTCAGAACCCTGGAGGCTTTTGTTGTTAATGGTGTTTTAGTGTTGGCTTCTTACACACATCAAATTTCCTTTAAACTGGTAGTTACCGACTGACTGCCGTGGGGAAGGCTGCAGGCCTCCCACCTCCCAGATGGCTCCACCACAACAAACGCTTGGCCTGTCAGATGCACAGCACTGATCAGCTAATTGAAATATGCTGCAAGGAGCAAACCCAAAATAAATGTGAAATAATTGTTTCCTTACACCGTAGCCCGCTGAAATGCCTCTGTGTCTGGCCACCCCTGCTGACTGAATGTTCCCCCACTCCGAGAGCCTCACTTGTGTGTGGTTTTGCAAACGGCTTAAAGGCTTTTTTTCATTGTGATTGCCCAAAAGGGAAAAATTCTAATTGCAGAAAATGTTTGGTTTTTCTCCCTCTTATGAAAAGGGAAAAAAAAAAAAACCACAAGTGAAAAGTCAACTCTTGCAAAGTGCCAAGAAAAGCAATTACTGGGCCCTTCGGCAGGATAGAGGAGGGGAACGGACACACCGTGGCTAAACTGGCCTTGACCGTCTTCCAGACCTGCAGGAAGCCCGGCCTCCCAGCCAGCCTCATGTCAATGAAAGCCCTTCCCTGCTAAAAGTGGGAATGGTCGTTTATTTCTAGCCCGACACATACTCGTCCCTATCCCCTCCGTCCACGTGGCTTTTCAAGGGGCTGCAGAGACAGCAGGGGGACAGTTGGCAGCAGCCATTGAGCTGGAGCTGGCCCGCCCTCCACGCTCCTCACCCAGGACACGAGTGCCTGGGGGGGCCCTGCTTGGGGCCGGATTCTTCTGTGGCCTGAGGCCAGGTGAGGCCAGCAGGCTGCAGAGCCTGACTCAGTCCCAGCAGGACATCAGGGGGAAAGAACTCACACAGCACAGCCCATGAGTCAGCTAGACCCTCTGAAGACCTGGGGGGAAAGCCCTCCCCCGCCAGCTGTTAAAAGAGAAAATTCCATCGTTGGCCAGGAACCACCTCTGCAAAGGGAAACAGCCTTGGAGAGAAGAACGAGCAATAACCTGCATTACCTTTGCACCAAGTCTTCACAGAGCACAGAGGATAAAACGTTTCTGGAAAGGTTCCTGGGAGTAAGAAGGCCAGGATTTGCAGCCCGAGGAAGACCCAGGTCAGCCTGAAATGCCTCTTTCAAACAATTATTCCTGTGGGCCAAGGACCAACCAGTTCTCTTAGAGGGGCTGACATGGGGTTGCCAGCACCCCCTGTGCTAGAACACCTCCCGCCAGGGGCTTGTGTAAAGAAGAGATGGCCGTCCTTCTGGAAGAGGGGAGAAGAGCGCCTAGGGGGGAGACCACGCAGAGACGATGGAGCAAACACAAGAACGTGCAGCCACAGCCTTCACTCACCCGTACTCCCTGGAGACACCATAGGTCGGGGACAGACACAATAACAGTGGCTGAGGAGTCCCCTGCACCTGGAGGGACCACGAGGAGGAAAGAATGCACCCACAAGTGCTCAGGGGTGGGTGCAGGTCTTGGCTCGGCCCCAGCTACCTGAGCAAGCTCAAGCAAGTTGTTCTACCTCTCTGAGCCTGTTTCCTTTCCTGTAAAATTCGGGCAACAGTCCTTCCTTGGGTCTCAGGAAGGCTGTGACACTCAGGGACAGCACATTGTACATCCAGTCAGGCCTCATTATTCACAGGTTCCATCATTTACAAATTCTCCCATTCGCTAAAATTATTTGTAACCTCAAAATGAATGTTCCTGGCGCTTTTGAGGTCACTTGCAAACAGTTATGTTAAATAAGGCATCTTCACACGGAAAGACATAAAACAAGGTTATGTAGTGATCCCACGACAAACACTTGTGACCAGAGGCTGGTAGGAACCTCACCCCGCGTTGTCCGTAGGAGCAATGGCTCCGCATTCGCTAATTCAGTGTCTGCGGCACTTTGCAGAACAGAACTGCCGTGAATAATGAGACTGGACTGTGTGCACACACGACATATTACACTTGGAGGGTCTTCTGCTCTGCTGGGCCATCTGCTCCCACGGCAGCAAGATGACCTGTCCATACCACCTATCAGCGTCTCTCTGAGACGAGAATCAGCCTCAGGGTCTCCCCTCACCCCTTCCTGCTGTGGCTCTGATGACTCTAGGCCTCTCCCCTGCACCCCCCACTCCCGACCCCTTCCCACAATAGGGAAATGGCTGTGGGGAGAGGGCCCTGAGGAAAAGCTTTGTGAGGGATGCAAGACTCCAGCAGGAGAGGGTGTGAAGCTGCTTTCTCGGTGCTCTTCTCCAAGGCTGTTGCTTGCGTTGTGATTTGTCTGTTACTGGAACCCTGCCTGTTGGTTAATTTTCTTTCCATCCTCTAGCAAGGCCGGTTGTTAATGTGAGTAATTTAAGTGGATGCCAGCTCTCCTTGCCAACACGTCTTTGGCCCTTAAAGATTTTGCAGGGGTTGTAGCATGGTGTTTGCCAGGCTGGGGGTGAGGAAATCAGTACTTCAAACCTGTTTTACAGGGGGTGCAAAAGGGCCACCGTGCAAGCCGCCCTCAGCCTGAGTGAGCACAGAACTCGTAATGAAGGGACCTGGGTTCCAGACTGAAGGAGAGGGATTGGGCAAGTCATTTCTCTTCTGCCGGCCTCAGCTTCTCATCTCTAACAGGGGGCAGCCCTCCCAGCTCCAGGGTCCCCGGGCCCTCCATCAAGACTGGAGAGAATCTGAAAAGGCATCATCAGACGCTCCACTTTAACCGCCCCCTGACCAATTCTCTCCTTTTACACCAAAAGACCTGTCCTGGTGGGGCCTTTGCCATCACCCCAGATTTAAGACTCTAAATCCGACACCGTTTGCAGGTGCTGTGGCTATCAAAACTCCACCCATTCTTCAAGGTCTCTTCAAAGCCCACCTCTTCCAGGAAGTCAACCCTGACGGCCTTTCCCAGAAAAGGCGCCTCCTCTTCTGAAGTCCGCCTGCTGTTTAAGCAACACGTATCACACACACTGTATTACCTGCAGGTCACCCCTCCCTGATCACACCACGAACTGGCCTAAGTTTCAGGTGCAGTATTCCTTATCGTATTCAGCTCACTTATCTGTCCAGTTTTCCAGAAACCTTTTGCAATGACTTATAAAGAATATAAATAGATACCGGGGGTGCCAAAAAAGATGTATTCACATGACTTGTATTCATCTTTTGTTATCGGTATATATGGAGTATTACAATTTTAACACAGTTTTTTTTTCCTTTCTTAAAATGTGTATACATTTTTTTGGCACCCTCTGTAGATTTACACATAAACATACACACCCACATAGACAGACAGTAAAGGAAAGTGGAAAGAAGCATGCTGACTATGAGGGCAAGTGGACAGAGTTGTTAAAGGGAATATCGTGTTGGGTAGCGAGCATCCTGGCATCCAGGGAAAGGAGGTGACCACAGCGAGGAGAGAAAAAGCCGGTGTGGGTGGTGTGGGCAGAGTAAAGCAGAACTGGGTACAAACCCAGACAGCCTTGGGCAAATCAGTTGACATCCCTGTTTCTCAACTTCCATCTCTGAGAAAATGGGGGACGACTGTCACTGGGAAAGGCTGTACACACTGTGTGTGCACAGTACACAAACATACGTTTTTCTTCCCCACTCTTCTTCTCATTATCAAAGGAGGAGGCAATCCAGCTTCCTGCGGGGGAGGCAAAGTTTCCCTGGCCCTAAAATCTAAAAGAAATGTTTCCTACGAGACGCTGTAAGAAACTTGGAGCAGAGGGGCCCACGCCCCAGGTTTTAGAGCCAACCAGATGAGGACGTGCCGTGGCTCTAGTTGATAACATCCCCGGGTACCCAGGAAACGCTTACTAAACATTGACGCGATGACCTAGGAGAAGCTGTGCAAAGACCACTGCGCAGCATGCGTGTCTGGTGGCCGGGGGTCCTCTTAAGCAGGTTTCAGGGGGGCTGTCTGCAAAGGGACTGAGTGATCTCACGGAAGCGAGGCCGAGACGTGGCATGAGAGCACGCGAAGCACGCGACCACTCACTTCCGCTGACCGCCTCTCCTGTTCATGACTGAGGAAGCAGGAGTGAGATTCTGTTTTTCCCTTACAGGACCCATGGCCCCCGGAGTCTTTTCCAAAAGCAGGCAAGCACGATCTTGAGGCACCAGACGCTTCCTCTTGTAATCTCTACCCATAACTGCACATTCTCCATGACTGGCTCTTCTTGGAGACCAAGTTGGAAGGACTTAACCGGATGGGATGTTAGGAGAACATCAGCCTGGTGTTAAAATAGGCGTCTAGATAGGAAGGCAAGTTGGGTTCCCAATGCGGGAGAATGTACCAGCCGCCGACTTGGGACCAGAAGGGCTCTGAGTGCTCATCTGGGCCGACCCTCCCATCATTTATCCAACAGACATTGTCCTGAGCGCCAGGCACCGGAGTACAGAGAAATGTGATTCAGCACTGACTCCCACCCGCCCCCACCCCCAGAAGCCCAGCCTCGGGGAGGCCCCTGTAAACAGATAACTGTGTGGGAAGTTAGATTAGGGGCACAGAGGTAGAGTGATGGACTCTACCTGGGAGGCCAGTGAAGGAAAGCCTGGGCCTCAGCAATGAGGAGTTGATAAAGGAGAGAAGGCAGAGCTGGGAGCCTGAAAAAGCTCCTACACACAGAGAAATTTTCTTTCAAATGCCGTAAGAACCAACCAAGAGACGCCAAGTGACTTGGTTAAGCTCGTACAGACGTTATGGGCCTGGAACCTTGACTCCTGCAGTCTAATTCTCCACCCCACTGCCTCCCACGCAGAGTGAGTGGGGAAGGCCAGAGAGAGATGGCCCATTCCACACTCACCGCCTGGAGGACCCAGAGCCTGTACCAGCCGTCACAGCAGAGCATGTACTGTCCTCATGACTTGGCAAGTCACTCCCTATAAGAAAAACAGCCTTTCCTAATTCATTGTGTTTCTCCCTGCAAAGGGAGAGAGTTGGGAATCTCTTCCCATCGCAGCATACAGTGCATACAGTCTCTTAACAGAAGAATAATTTAACAGCGACAGCCCCGGGGTCAGATCCACTGGGGTCTTGGGGGCAGGCACGCCAGGGAGGGGCTTCTACTCCATCCAGACACTGACTCTTCAGGGTGCTGGCCGCGTGGAGGTTGGGGGGCAGGGGGGGGAGGAACCAGGAATGAATGAAACCCCCATCCTCCAGGAATTCACAGCCCAGTGGGGGAAATGAGCCAGGCACCAAAGTAACTATAAAAAGTCCCGTGGTGATAAGAGACATAAGGGGCACAGATACGGAAAGGTGGGGGTTCAGAGCAGAGAACACTTGCACTGGGGACTTGGGAGGTGGGGGGGATTCAGATGAAGGGGAGCATTAACCACTTCCCCCCCAGAAAGAGGGGAGGGGTCTGTTCTATCAGCTCCACTGACTCCCAGGTGGGGGTGAGGAGAGAACTGGCAGTGGACCAAGAAAGATGCTCAAAAGAGGTCTCCTCTGAAGAATCCTGAGGGGAGGAGGGGGCAGGCCTGAAACCGGAGACCTGGCCAGCCCACACTGCAGAGGTAGGGAGAGGGGTGTAGGATGAGGAATCTAGAATTTCTATGCAGGGGCAGCGAGTCGGTTGGAAGGGGACAGCGCTGGAGGATTTGCCTTGACACGACATTTGTGCAGCAAGCACACTGTTTACTTAGAATGTCCGTTTGGAGTTTCTTGGGGGGAGGGGTCCGTGCACCTTATGGGGGAAGGGGACACTTCTCCCCAAGTCACCCCTGAGCCCTGCTCCAGAGAAGAAAGGATGAGGGCTGGGTGGAAGGTGGGAGAGGAAGCTGCCACTCTAAGGCACCTCAGGTTACAACCGGAAAGGAACACTCTCAGGATGGAGATGGGCCGATTTTCCTCCAGTCCAGGGGACACCTGGCCACCTTTTCTGAGTCCTGGCCCCGCTCGGCGGGCCACACCCATGCGTGGGCCCCGGACACCCACCCAGCCACGCCAGGGCTGGAAGGACGTCCCGCTGGAGGCGCGAAGCGGCGGAAGGCTGGACAGAGGCTTTGCCCACCCATTCCCCCCGCCCCTTCGTGGCCCTTTCGTCGGGAGCGCGGGGCAGGCCCAGCACCGCACACACAACTGCCCCCTGACCGCGGCGACACTTGCCACTGGGGGAGGGGAGTCCTGCACGCCCCCGTCGCAACCGACGGAAATTCGAAAAACAGCATTTGGGGCCCCCACCCGGAGGGCCAGCGGCACCCGGGGCCGGCTCGGGGCGAGTTCCTGAGCCGGGGCCCCCGCGCGCGGCCCGGGTCCCGCACGTCCCCTCCCTCCCCGAGCCGCGGGCCTGGACACGGGGCCGGCCGCGCCGCCTTCCGGCCGGGCCGCGGCGACACTCACCGCTCGGCGCGGCCGCCGCTCGGTCCTCTTCGGCCGCGTTGGGCCGCCTCACGCCGCCGGGGAGGCTCCGGCCCCGCGGACCCGGCTCGGCCGGCTGCGCCCCGCGGCTCCACGCGCCGCCGCCGCCGGCAGCTGGCCCCGCGCGAGCGGCCGGGCCCCCGCGGGCATGCTCCCCGGCCGTCGGCGGGCGCCACGGGTGTGCGCGCGGGCGCAGGAGGGCGGCGCGGCCGGACTCGCTGGACAGCTCTACGCCGCGGCCCCGCCGCTCCCCGCGCGCCCCAGCGGCCGCTGCTGCCCGAGCGCGCCGAGCCCGCCGCGCATTCCCTCACTCGGCGGCGGGGCTGCGCCTCCGTCAGGCCGTGCGGGGAGCGGCGGCGAGGCCGGGCGAGGGCCGCCTCCGCCGGAAGAACCTGGCCGGTCGGGGCTCCCGCTCTGGCGGAGCCTGGCGCTGCCCGCAGTCCCCACGCGAGGGCCCGGGCTCGCTGCCACGCGGGGACGCCCCCCGGGCGAGCACCCGGCCGCGGGCCTCCCGGCTCCTGTCACTCCCTCAGCCGTACCTGTCCGGCGACTCGCTAAGTGCACTTACAGGAAGCTAACTTGGGGAAGGGAACTAACTTGGGGAAGGGAACAAACCAGCAGACTTGCGGGAATTGTCACGCTCAGAGATTAAAAAAAAAAAAAAAAAATTTCTTCAGGCAGAAGTGAAATGACAAAGCTAGAGGTACAAACTGCATAAGACTTCAGAGGCATTCAGAGTGTTGTGGGCAAGCCAAATTGAGGTCCAAACCCAGGTGGGGTACTTCTGTCAGCCACAGAGACCAGATTCAGAGAGACGGGCACCAAACATGCTCTGGGCCAAAAGAGTGAAAATGCTGCTTGGCCATCAGTAGCAGTGGCAGTAACAGTGGCCAGAAGGTATGCATGAAGCTCTAGTCCTGGACCTCAAGGAATTGGAAGAGGATCAGAACATCTTGTTTCCTTCCCACTGGACCCAACGGGGAAACAAAAAGATCACAGGGTACTGGGTGAAATCTGACAGAAAACAGTGTGTGAACTGAGATTAGGCAAGAATGGACTTGTGTGCCAAGATCTGAAGTCACGGAATTAAACAGGGCACACCTAAAACCTAGCATTAATTTCCCTATCACCAGGTATCGCTGTGTGTGGTTGAGGAGATGGGCGTGCTTTTCCGGGAAGAGTAAGTGCAGGCTAAAATGCAAGCAGGACTGGCTGAGTTCAGATGAAGTCAGGGAGAGCAAACCACCAGAGGCTGTTCATCCGCTCCGGCTGCTGTCAGAATTGGAGACCGAACGGGCTGGCAAAGCCATCATGACACAACTCGCCTCTGATGATGATCACAGAAACAAGACGTCCTCTCAAATATTAAACCCTCAGCTCCTGCCTGCTACCACAGATTTTTGGAGCATACACAGATTTGGAGCAAGGCTCTGCCTGGATGCAAGTTGGAACTGTGCCCCTGGACGACCACTGTAACTGTCGTGCGGGGAGGCCTGCGAGGTCTCTGGTCCCGCTCCCCACATAAGAACGCAGGACATGGTGAGGCCAAAAAGGAACACCCATGGAGCCATAGACGGGGGAGTCATACCACTATATTCTCGCTGGTGGCTGGGTTGGAAAAACAGGAAACAGGAGCCATATAATTCTCAACCCTCATTGCTCCGCTTGCAGGCTCAGCCACCATCTTCTTGCCAGCCCCCATTTTTTCTGCTAGCCTAGCCACAGCAGTTATATTAGTGGCCAACGGCTCACTGGTTACAGCTGACGGCCAACTAGCCACAGCTGATGGCCATGCAATCACAGTTGATGGCCATTCACCACCTGAACCAGCACCTGTCTATGTGAGGCCGAGAGCCTGGAAACTGCTCTTTGGGGTTCTGTCCCCACAGTAACCCTGCAATGATTGCACTCAAACCAGTAGTAACTTGGAGGACTTGACACCATTGAAAGCCAGATCCCAGTTAACCAGTATGAATAAATACACCAGTACCGTTTATATCCACAAATATTTATTGAGTGCCTTTATGCAAGAAAGAAGAGATGGTCCCTGCTCTCATGGAGCTTACAGTGTCGTGGCTCCAACATTTGACGAGATTTATCAACCGCAACAAGCACATGGCTTTGTCTAACTGCCAGCAGCACTGTAAGAAGCAAATCTTTCACATTATTCATCACTGTTACAGTGAAATTGTGAATAAAACAATTATCTTTGAAGTCTGTAGTCATAGCGATGACATGGTACAAAATGTCCAGCAAATGTAAATTTATGGCTTGATTCCTCATATGTGAGAGGGCCTACTGAAATAAAACACAAATCAGAAGGGAAAAACTTAGTAACACGGGTCCTAAGAATACTGGTGTAGTTTAATACATTATCAAACTGCCACAGAACTCCTGGCAGGGCAGGAAATTATTTCCTGCAAAATTTGTGCAACGTAATCGGTTCAATCAGACCCTGCAAATCTAACCATACACAATCACTCATGATGAACAAATGTGATTTTCCTCTGATTCCTAAAGAGCTCTGGGGACACATTTACTTTTTAAAGCTTCTTAAAGATCCACAGAAGTTACACATTAAAATTTAGTGAAAACTGCTTTTGAGATAGCTAAAAATTAAAATGACAAAAATGTCTAATTTTACTACATATATTAGTGCAGAGTGCAGAATTCAAATAACATTCAGCAAAGCACCTGGCTTTTCTAAGTTAAAAAGAGGAGCACGTTTTGGTGATCAAACTCTAAAACAAGTCATAATTGTCATACAGACTTTCTAACGCCCAGTGGCAGGCACTTCTTTCACGTCCCTGCATCACAGGCCACCACCGCCTTTAGATGGAAACACCCAAAGGAGCAATTATTTTGATTACATTGTCAATACTTTTTTGGATAATAGCCTATATTTATATCAAACCCAAAATCACTGTTTAAGATCAAAGTGCCTTCTGAACTTACACTCAACAGGTTATCAACTGTTTTATCTGTCATTTAAAAAAAGAGAAAGAAACTCATACCAGAGGGGAGCTCATTTAAACTCCAAGAAATCTTTTTTTTTTTTTTTTTTTTTGCAAAGAGGTGGAGAGAACATCTTGGACCCCCTAACGGAAATGTCAACCAACCCAAGGTAGTTTTTAAGTGAACTGCTTAGTACACAATCTACTTTAGTTTACTATTTAAAAAGTGCTGAATCGCTACTTCAAAAGCCTATTTAACTCAGGATGAAGCTGAAATGTACTATTTATTGAAAGTTTACTCAGCACCAGGCACTTTACATGATCTCCCTGAAAGGAAGGAAGGTTCTGATCTGCTCATCTGTCACTTACTGCGGAGAAGGCAGGCGTGCGCCAGGGTGGGACCCAGGGCTGCCTGGCACTCCTGCGCCCTGCAGTCAGCACATGGCACGCAGGAGCATAGCTTTGTCTACTATTGTTCCAACCGGAACACTCATTTTAAGCTGTAACCAGGGATCCCGAAGGACTTTTCCCCACTTCAGGCTGCCTCCTAAGGAAGGGGAAAGGGGCAGAGGGCAGGTGTCGGGAGAGAGCTAACTATTTGCATTTACAAAAGGCACTTCCCCCCAAGTGGAAGATTCACTTAGGTTTCTTTATTAAATGCAGCTCAGCTCCAGCGGCATCAAAAGCAGTTTACCTCCCTGGGACAGTAGTTGCTTTTTAAGATTGCCACCTTTCCTGCTTTTAGGTTGAGTGGTTGTTAAATCCAGCGTTCCTTAAGTTAAACATCCCCAAAGGGAAAGATGGCTGAAAGGACTTTCCTTGGTTTCCCTCTTCACAGCTACAAAGAAAAAAACAAAATTTCTTTAAAAAAAAAAAATAAGGGACTGGTACTTCCAATCTATTAATACCACACACTTCAAAAATCAAAGCATAGTTTTTCTGAGAGGCACAGGAGACGTTTTGATAGCACTTAACACCTTTCTTGGAATAATCCAGTATAGACTACTACTAAGAAGAGAATTCCTTGAGAACGCTCTAACCTCTTCTGAAATGGCAATTTCTTTATTCTTAAGAATGTAGTAGACTTTACAATAGGAGTAAAGAACAGTGAAACAGCCTAATAACTTTCGGGCTAGTTTTTAATGTCATGTATAGGAACAGAGTAAAGGGAATATCACCAATAAAGCCAATCCCTTCATTATGTCTTAACACAGAGCCATACTGGAGATTGACTAAAATGAACCTTTTCTTTAGTGTAACTAGGAGATTTAAAAAAAAAGTCTAGAATAAAGGCACTTGATTCTGTTGGTGATTCTCAGTAGCTGATGTCTTCAAATGGTTGTAGGAGTTGGGAGCAAAGGTTCAATTCTTGGCTGGGAGCAGAGAGGCAGCTGTCAGAGGCCCCCTCCTTGCTGAGACTCCCCCAAGTGGAGAGGGGGGGGTGGCTGCAGGCCCCAGGCCTGGAGCGCAGCCAGGTGAAGCTTTGGTGTCGGGGGCTCAAAAATAATTGGGGATTCTTGATTGAAGGCATACATATATCCTAATGGAGTAACGTGGGCTTGGCATTGTTATAACTACATGCTATTAAGAGCCGCACAGGAGAAAAGGCTCAAAAGTAAACCAAAATATAAACCTGAGCGTTTTCAGGGGTAATTGTGAAAGCATGGAATGAGTCTGTTTATCAATAGAGCTTGAATGTGTGGGCCCTGGGTTCTGACTGGCCACCGGAACGGTAACAGGTAAACAGCCCACACGGGACCAGCAGTCAGTACACCTGCTAGAGCTCCTGGCTGGAGCACAGGAGGTACTGCCCAGGCAGTGAGCCGGGTCTCCAGCAAGACCAAGGTCAAGACGCCAGGTGTGGTCTAGACACATCCCCTTCTACTAACAAGCAGAGCAGGTGGTTGACCTAATATTCTCACAGCACCTACTATGGGAGTATTTCTTTTTCTTTCGGGCAGGGATGGAGTGGGTGGAGAGGGGTTTAAACTGTCACATGGTGACTGACTGACAGCTGAAGCCAGGTACATTGAGGAAACCAGGACTGCTTTCACAACCTCACTGGGTGGTGACCTGTATTTCATCAAAGATTTATCTATCCATTTATGGTCAAGGGTGGTCAATGTACATTCAGAATGATGAGCGGAAAGCTACGGCTTTCCAACTGAAAAGTAATACATGTGACAAAATTAAAAATTACTTCTCATTTTTCTTTCCTTACAAATAATAAAGTTTAAGGGAAACAAAATGAGTTAGTCATGTCATTTTCAAAGCTTTCCACTATTCCATCATTTCCAATATTTCCATTATTACTAATCTAATATTCACTCTAAGACAAATGTTTCAAATAGGAATTACATTACCATTTTTTAAAAAACCTCAAAACTACTAAACTCCAGGGTATGCTGTAATTTTTTCTGCATTCAGCATGTATTAGTCCATCTATAGAAGCTCTTCTTAAGCATTTAAAAAAAATCATACCCACAATGTCTAACAAGTTTACAAAACTGGTGTGCAAATTGTAGAAGGATAACACGATTTGTTTAGAAACAAGCTGCCTCCCAATTACACTTCCTTATTAGTGATACAAATTGGAGACATATACTATTTAAAAATAATATTTTTTAAATAGTAAAATATATAAGAGATTCCTGAGCATAACAAAAATATCTTGAAAATATGTGGCCATTTGAAGTATAAAATAGCAAGTTGAAGAACAGCATGATTGTAAAACTACAGTCTGAAGGCTTATAAACAGTACAAAATAGTTTGCCTTTTCCGAGTGCATAATTATACATTAGTGCAAACAAAAATGTCTCAAAATTTAATGGCTACAAATCTCAAAGATTTGCAGAGGTGCGCAAGACATGGAATTTCTTTAATGTCATGCGAACTGAACCCAGTTCTCGATTAATCCTTTCCAAACGGTCTTCCAACGCTTCCTAAGTGAAAATAATGGGAAAAGCTTAATTAGGATTCTGTATCAAGTTCACTGGTTCTAAATTACCACCAAATTGACCTTTCTTTTAGCAAAAGAACAAGTATAAACATTAAAATCAGATATTTTGTTTTTTACACAAACCATCTTTACATTATTTCTTTTGAGCGGAACAACTTAAGTCAACTTTTCAACCATTCCAAATTAACTGCTGCACTTTAAAATATCCTCAGTGTGTCTGGTACATTGAGAATGTGGAAATTATAGCAAGAGCAACACAACCGACTGGAAGAAGAAACTTCTTTAACTGCGTTGCAGTGAGAACAGCACAAGAGGAACCTAGGCGGCGCTCCACACGTTTCACCAGAATTAACAGACACATCTGACTGGTGCCGTATCCCACCTACACGTATAACAAATGACTTTCTTCTGACAAAAATGTCTGAGTTAAAAAGGAAAAACATTTGGAGAGGACTTTTCCAAGGAATAAGAGATTTCACAATGGATCAATGTAACAACTGCTATTTTAAAATAAATAGCACTACTATGAAATAAATAGTACCTGGAATATATATTTATCATTTTAGATACTGTGTTCAGTATTAACTCCAATGGTATCCTGAAATAAAACTTGAATTACAAAAGGATTACATGCTCACCTGAAGCTAAAGCTGAATAATACTGAGTATCAACTATAATTTAATATATATATAGTCACGGGACGTGGAGTACAGCATAGGCAATAGTCAGTGGAACTGTAGCAGCTACATATGATGTCACAGGGGTAACAGATTGGGGGCGGGGGGTTATCACTTTGTGAGGAGTAAAATGTCTAACTATTACATTGTTTTGTACAACAGAAACTAATAAATAAAAATTAAAAATGTAATTTTAAAAAGATTACATGTTCGTTATAGAATATTTAGAAGACAGATGAACAAAAAGTACAAACACTGTTACGCTTTCCATTTTTTTCTGCAGATATGCTCACCATTTTTAAGAAGAAAAATAAAAACAGAATCAAACTATTTCAAAATGTTTTTCAACTGAACTTCTCTTGTAATGAAATATCTTTCTACAACATCATTTAAATTAATGTGCAATATTCATCAGATGTACATTTAACCAAGAATCTTCCAATAGAAATGTAGGTTGCTTCTATTTTTCAGATATCATAAATTACGCTGCAATAAACATTCTTAAACGTATCTCCTTGCACATACCGGTATCTGTAAGTATTGCTCTGGCAATCTTTTCCAGAAGTAAAAGCGCTAGGTCCAAAGGAACGCAAAATTCTAAAGCTTTGGATAGATGCCAAGCTGTACTCCAGAGTTTGTGACAATTGCTACTTCCACCTGCAGGGTATGAGAATAATCCCCACCCTTGGTGCTGCTTTTAAAAAATACCTTCGATATAATCATTTTTTAAAAATGATGCTTTGGTTTAAATGTATATTATTTCATATTCATTGATAAGACTGAACATTTTTCATCTTTTTTGGCCCAATTTAACTTTTCCATTTATGACTCGTATATAAGCATCCTCAGCCCCTTTTCGCTGCCATTTGTCTTCTTCCTGGACTGACGAGCTTTGACATATACGAACAGAAACCAGTGCCCTTTAAGTCTTATTTTAAGAGCCTGTGATCATTATGTAAAAATACATTAAACAAATGTTTCAGATGGATTTAGACTCAGAATATCAACAATTTTTCCTTCTGCCTTCCCAGTAAACTATTTTAAGAAGAGTTTCATGTGTTGAGTCTTATAAATTATTGAATGAAAACTTTCGGAACAATAATATTAAATACTATGAAAGTCAGAAAAAGAAGATGTTAGGGATACAGGCCCTTGAAAAAGATCTCTCCTATTTTTTTGTGTCCCCCTTTCCTTCTGGTATCACAGATCAATCTGAAAATGAACCTTTCCTGAAGTTAAGGCACTGAGAGAAGCCAAAACATGCAGTTATATAAGAGACGTATACTTGCTGTTATGTTTAAAATGTTACAGAAAGAACAGATTTAGGATATCCCGTGACTTCATGTATTTTAATTCTCTTTGCAAAGCAACTGAAAGAAATGCACACGGGCCATGGGGCCTGCACCATCCCCTGCTCAATAATGGAACCACATCTCTCTCTCTCTTAAACTTCTACAACTATTCCAGCAGCAAAGTACAACCGTTTCACGTTTACCAACTGCAAAGGGGTTCAGAAATGAATTACAGATTGGAGGGGGAAGAAAACACAAAACGGGAGACTTCATGTGAGAACACTGACTTAATGTAAAATCTGTTGACAGGCAAATTGCCATTTGCACCCGAGTTAGTTTCCTGAAAACATAACGGCATGAACACCTTTTTCTTGAAGTACAAAGGTAAAATCAGTTTTTATTCCTGAAAGCTAGCATGCAACTATAAAATATAAGGTGTGATCAAAATGTACGAAGAATGCTGCTGCCGCGTGCCATCCCACGGAAAGGCAGGGATCTTCAATACAGGACGCTGTGCGCCGAGCCTTAGTCACAGTGTGTGCCAAGTTTCAACTTGTTCGGTGCAACCAGTTGGGTGTGAGCTACAGTTGAGAGGAGGTGTGTTTTAAAGTGTGCTGTCAATCATCATGAAATTGCTCCGTGTCACACATCACTTCTGGTTTGGCAGTTTCTGTCAGATAAAAACATTATGGGGTGTCCTCATCCACCTTATTCACTGGATCTGGCACCGTGAGACTTCTGGCTCTTCCCCAAAGTCAAAATGATTCAGGACATCGAGGCAGCCACGACAGCGCAACTAAAGACACTCACGAAAGAGGACTTCCAGAACTGCTTCAGAAAGTGGCAAGAAGGATGGAATAAGTGTGTTTGAAGTGAGGAGTATTTTGAGGGGGATTAATGGCAATGTGTCTTTTACTGTAATTTTTTTTTTTACTTAAACATTCACCGTATTGTTTGATCACACCTCATATACTATAATCACCAAACACTTCCTACATGGTCTAAAAGTGTTAACTGATTGCTTCAGTGTGCCTAAAAACCATGATTGTAAGAATCCATCTTGGAAAATGGAGCACTGACTACAGCGTCAAGCCTCTAAAGCACATTCAAGCCAAAACATTTCACCTGATTTAGTCTTGTCTGCAAAGTGATTCGTCCTCCAGTAGAAGGCATTCGACTTAGTGCTGCCTCAATCTGTTAACACACAAAAGAGTTTAAATAAAAACAGAAGAATTCTAATTACTGCAAGGAGGTTTAGAACACAGAATGGAAAGACCACTTCAGTCTAGTATTTTCTTGTCCGCCTCGTCTTCACATAAGTTCCCTCTGCTAGAAGTAGTAACAACAGCTCGCCTCACACACGTTGTTAGTGCAGCTTTGGTGTGAAATTCACAGTAACTCCCTGGGGTGGGTTTGACTCTAACTCCCTTCTGACTATTCCTTAATAAGCGTTAAGATCAGAAAAAGATTTTTAAAAATTTATTTGTTTTTACCTGGTCTTTTTCTTTTGTAAGTTCATCAAAAAACCGTTCTGTTTCAGCTAGCGTCCTGATTTTTGCAGTATACTCAAAGTCACTGCCATGAGATGCTACTGAAGCAGGCTTACACTGCTCGTAGCTCACGAATTTGTTCTTCTCCCAGGCTGACCTCACAGACACTTTCTTTACTCCATTTGGCAACAGTTCGGGGGAGGAGTTATGATTAACATGGATGTCGGTGGCTTTTTCTGAATATTTTTTTCCTGTCAGTGAGAAAGGAAATTTCTTATCAATTTTTGTAACAGAACTGTATGCATACTAAACATGTTACCCAACTTCACCTTCGGGAAATAGCTGCTACATGGGCCAAAAAATGTAATGAAAAGAAATACAACAATCAAAAATGTTTACTCAGTGCTTTTTCTCCACAGAATTCTAAAGCTTTGCCTTCCATTTAACAACCTTCACAACTTTCTGAAACCAGCGTATGCAAACTTTCTGTAAATGTAAATGAACTTTAAGTAAACTTAAAGCAAAAAACAAAAGTTTAAACACATTAAAACCAACATAAAGAGTTAACATTTTAGGGGCCTACCTAAGTGATTTCTCATGCATTATCTTATAACTTTATTCCAAACTTACAAATGAGCAAAAGGAAAAAATTTACTCAAAGCCTAAATCGTATAAAATTTATAGAGAATGTCAAAGTAAAGACAAAAACGGAACAGTATGGCCTTGCTAATTAACCATTCCTGTACCTCAGTTTCCCACCCTTTGGATGAGGATAACAACAGTGACATACAATGTGAGTATCGCGAGTGCTCATTTGTAGAGGCCCTTGGGCAGAAAAACATTTACGTGCAGGATATTATAATATTTAGAACCTTGAAAAGATACCAGAAACTCACAATGAATGACAAAACCGTAACTAATAATGTTTTAGGAAAAGATACCTTCCAGGTCATCTAGAGGAAGAAACTGGAGCTGCTTCCTGGGATTGGTACATGGTAATGGAGACACAGGAACAGTATCTAAATCATCCAAAAGGATATCAAATCTATGAATGAAGCAAGTTACTCGTGAGAAAAAAATGTTAACTGATTTTCCCTAGTGCCGCTAGAAACATGAGCTGGCATCCAGTTAACTCACACACTTACATTATTTTTTAGAAAGAAAGCTGGTCATATACTTTTCTCAAACTGAAGTTAAACTTCTATTTTCTAACAAAATTATAGCTACACACTAGACTTAAAGCATTTACCCATACAGTATCTCAACTGCTCGTTCTAACAACCTTATGAAATAAGCAGGGCAGGCATTTGTCCCCGCTTTACAGAAGAGGAAACTGAGGTTCAATGTGCTTAAGTAATTCATCCCTGAGGCTAATGGGGCTGGGTCACCAGCAATGGCCTGCCCGCTACAGCACACAGTGCTGGCCACACTTCAGAGAGGACCGTTTTCTCAGGGGCACAGGTGAACTTATGTTCAGTGCCAGGGCCATACCAGGACGGCCCACTTTCTTAGACAAAGGGCTCAAAAATGTCCCTGTACCATAAACCTTTTCAGGAAAACAGAGCATTATTGTTCTACATCCAAAGGTTGGAAGAAGCTCTGAGATTGCATTTAACTTTAGTGTATGTGCTGCCGAAGCGAGCACTGCATTTAACTTTAGTAGTAGCCAGTTTACACAGTTAAAAACTATTTTTGTGTCTTATTGTATTTTTTTAATTTTTAGTATGACATTCATTTAAATAATTTAAATCCAGAGAGTTCCCATTGACAACTGAAAACTTAGTGATAGCTAGAGGCATAAGTTGACATTTTTAAAAAAAAATCAATAATATATATATTTTATTCTACAATTTTAGAGAACTTACCGAATTGGACTGCTTTCATTTTTGCTAAGTAGATGACTAAATCCTGGCGACAAATTTTCCTTAGGGGATCTCTTGGGACTATAAGCCACAGTCACTGGTGTTAACATAATCTCTCTTTTTGCTATAGAAGAAAACGAAGAGGAAATATTCTTTTTCTTCTATATAATATGTGTTATATTGGCAGACCATATACTATCTTTTCAGTGCTTTTTTCTAACTTTAAAAGAAATACAATTTCATTGTAAAACTTTTTGAAAGATAAATAAGAGTATAAAAAATAAAATAAAAAATTCATAACCTAATGTCTAGAGGGAACCAATGTCAACATTTTGGTACATCAAACTGTAATTTCAGCACTCTCACTCAAAACTGGTTTTTCAGGATTTTAGAAGTCGACAGGAAATAAGATGGAAAGGCCAGTGTACCAGTGAACATTCCTATAACAGCCATACAGGAATCTCCTTAGCTGTTATGAAAATGGAAGTTGAGAATACAGAAATACAATGTTTACACTTTAAAACTGTAACTGGCTAAAGGAAAAGGTGACTAATGCCAATAACCTTAGGTAAATCTATGAAAAGAAGCATCTTTCTGCAGGCTAGCTTAATTTGTATGAACTACTGTTTAATTAGATAGTTGTCCACTGTCTTGAAAACTGTAAAGTGGTTTTAGTTGCACAAATTTGCTGGACACACAAAAAAATCCCAATGAACTTAGGGATCTGTGCTCAGAGCGGTCTGTAGGCGCCGGGGAGAGCATAAAGGAGATGGAAAATGTCAGTATGTGAGGCTCCCAGGTCACTCCTCTGAGCCCAGGAGATATGACACCTAACTCTTACTTGGAGTACTTGGTTTACGATTTGAAGGTGGCAGAGAGGACGATCGCTGTGAAGCAGCATTCAATCTCTTTTGTCTTTGTTGAGCACATTTCTCTGGGGACCGACTTGCATTGACAGACGTTTCAGTTTGCTGAGGATTCACCAATTCTATAAAAGACAAATGTAAAGAAAAGTCAAGCAAGACAAACTTGCTTCAGTGATCTGCTTTTATTAACAGATGGTTACACCAAGCGAGCAGTTCTTCTCCCTCGCTAGGTTATCACGATAATTTGCCAATGTACCACATTATAAGGATAAAAAATGCTTGATGAAGAAAAATGTGGGAGTTTATAATGCATTCATTCTGGTTCTCTGTTTACAACTGGCATTCAAGGTGATTTTTCAAGAGAGTTTATTTTTGGAAATCAGGTCACTAATTTATTTACTAGGAGATACTGCTTTGGATGCAACGCCAAAGATGTTAATGACGTGATTAGCAGGCCGAGCAAGTGAGCACGAGAGTACAGAGTACCCGGAGGAGACGCAAGTACCCAGAGCTGTGAAAAAATAGTATTACAGGTACTTGTTATCTTACTGCTGGGTGCTCAGTACCCAAGACAGCGGAGAGTAGGAAATGGTACATTTACTTTATGAATCCCAAATGTCCGTCATCACTTTTTGATGTGACAAACTGATAGAAGTTTTACAAATATCCTTAGGAATGCCACATAAATCTTTAATAATCAGAACATAACACGTACTTTGCTTTGTATAGAAGGTGCATGTTATGCCAAGACTGTGATTAAATTATTAACTACGGGATTTGATGATCTATGAAATGGGGCTGAAGCAGCAGTAAAATAAACTTTTTATTGCATTACTTGAGGAATTTCATTTTAAAGACAGTAATGTAACTAGGGGGCAGGGGAAGCTATCCTTATATCCATAATCCATATCTATATATCAAGTAAGGAATAAAATACTTACTATTTGAAGTGTCCTCTTTCTCCGTCTGTGTGCCCCAATTTTTAAATATTTTTTCTTCATCAAGTTCTTTTAAAGCTCTCATGATTGGTGTGTCTGAAGTCTCTCTCTGTTTTTTTATCAGTAAGTTTGCTGGTGAACTTCCAGGTGAAGAATCCTTTTCCGGAGGAGAATGGTACCTTAAATAATAATTGTAAAATACATGGTACTATGGACTGAAGTTTTGTGTCCCCCTCTGTAGTCCTCAATGTGATATAGTATTTGGAGGTGTGGCCTGTGGGAGGTGATTAGGTTTAGATGAGATCAAGAGGGTGGAACCCCATGATGAGATTAGAGCCCTAATAAGAAGAGGAAGAGATCCAAGATATCTCTCTCTGCAGGTATGCACCAAGGAAAGGGCCTCACCAAGAATCCGACGGAGCTGGCTCCCTGATCTTGGACTTAAGAGCCTCCAGAACTGTAGGAAATAAATGTGTGTTGTTCAAGCCGCTTGGTCTACGGTCATTTGTTAGAGCAACCAGAACTAAGATGCACAGTTCACTGGGTTTTTGGGGGGAGTAACAGGCGAGTTAACAATGATACTCCACAATGAACGTGTATGCTTTCCAATGCAAACAAGTTAAATAAAACTGAACCTGCGTATAACAGACCAGTCCTTTTCACATCCCAGCACATACAGAAATGCTGTACTTATATGGCACCCTGGAGTGTGTGGAGGACGAGAGGATTAACATCCTGTCCTCACCACAAGCTCGAGCGTGGCACACCACTGTGCCAGGAACACAGTGGGGAGGCTCTGCATAGCCTACAAAAGCAAAATATCCTAAAAGCGTTAGTCTTTCAAAATCAAATAAAAATTAGGTCCTTAGGGCCGGCCTGGTGGCTCAGGCGGTTAGGACTTCATGCTCCTAACTCCAAAGGCTGCCGGTTCAATTCCCACATGGGCCAGTGGGCTCTCAACCACAAGGTTGCCTGTTCGACTCCCGCAAGGGATGGTGGGCTCCGCCCCCTGCAACTAGAAATGGCAACTGGACCTGGAGCTGAGCTGCGCCCTCCACACCTAAGACTGAAAGGACAACAACTTGAAGCTGAATGGCACCCTCCACTACTAAGATTGAAAGGACAACAACTTGACTTGGAAAAAAGTCATGGAAGCACACACTGTTCCCCAATAAAGTCCTGTTCCCCTTTCCCAATAAAATCTTAAAAAAAAAAAAATTAGGTCCTTAAAATTATGACATTAAAGAAACCGGAGATGGCTCTTTATCTCTTCCTGAACACTTAAAGGCAAATGAAATCTCTAAGAACGGTTCCCATGTACGATCTCTGACAATTATCTTACCCAGGAACACAGGTTTCCTCCAGCTGGTTATCCATTTTCCTATCCTGGATGTCCAAAGGCTGGCCGGTAAAGATAGAATACTCCGCTCCTGGTATCAACCACTTCCGCCTGCTGACATCTGAGGTTGCTAGTGTGCTATGAGAACGAGGAATGTTCTAAGGTGTTAAAAGGTTTGTGCTTCAAGCTAAACTGAGCGCATATTGAAAATGACCTGCTTTGAAGTATTATTTATACATTTGCACAGTGACTTAAAAAAATGCATATAGCAATCTTATTTTAGATATACGAAATCTACAAATATCTACATATATTCAGTTTTAAGATTGAACTGAATTGTTTCACGTTTGTTACGTGCACACACTCTGAACACCCCCTCGCCCACTGCCGCCCTCCATACCCTTCATACCCGCTCCTGCAGCTCAGGGCATGAGCAGAAGCGCGAGTGCCCTCCTGGTCCTCCCAGACCAGCACTGCGAGAGAATTTTCTACCAAAACAGAAGTGTCCTCTATCTGCACAGCCCAGTACGTAGCAGCTAGTCACACACTTCTGTTGAACACTTGAAATGTGGCTAGTGAGACTGAAGAACTAATTTTTAAATGTTATTTGTTTTTTAATTAATTTACATTTCAAAAACCACGTGTGGCTGTTGGCATGTCTGTACTGAATGGTGCAGTTCCCGCCATTCTTAGGAGAACCCTGCTTGTGTGAGGCTCACACCATCGCATGTCCACTGGTCACTGGCTGGGCTTCAGAACATGTCTCATCTTCTCCACACCGACTCCCGCCCTCGGTGTCCACGCATCTGAGCTGGCCCGGACCGCTCTCCAGTGACTTCACTCTTCCTCCTCATTGGCTCCCTCAGAGGATACTTGCTGGACTTTGTCACCAGCAGAGAATGCACCCTCCTTAGGGAACTGGTGCTCCAAAGACTCTTCCGGCGCCCGTGCTCAGGTGTGACCACTGCACACTGAGCGCTGGGCCTGGGGTCCTCGGCCTCCCATTTTCTCTGTACTGACCCCCCCTTGCTTTACTAGTTCCTCTCTCCTGCCTTGGAATGCGCACTCCTGGTACTAATTACTCATCGCCTCGGTGTCCTTCCCAGCTCCCCTTCTGTCACACCCACTGGCAGGGAAACCCGAAGCTGGAGGGTTGCAAAGGTCTACTTCTGCAGCTGAGCTAAAAAAAACACCTCACCCAACCGTGCAGATTGGGGTGTCATTACAGAATCACTATCACCATCTCAAGGGGACACCCAACACTGCTGGCAACGTCTCTCTCTGTAATCAACGACTCTCCTCAATCCTCTCACCCAGCCTGGACTGTCAGGAGATAACCTCGCATCACACGTCAGAGAGAAAACAGAAACCGTGAGGCGACTGCCATCTTCCTCTCTCTGCTCCCTTTCACAACAAACTTTTTAAGAGTTGTCTCTTTTGTCTATTTTCATTTCAACCCCCAGTCACTCCTTTTCCCCAGTGTTTACATTAAGAGACATTTCAAACATTCTTAGAAAATTACAAAAAATACTACAACAAGCACTCACCCATTCTCAGTTTTAACAAATGCTAACATCTTACCCTATTTGTTTTTCATTGTAAGACATAAAATTGTATGTATACATTTGTTTGTATTTTTAATGATATAATGGGCATAATGTACGCATCCTTTTTAATGCCTTTTCTACTCAACATCACGTTTGAGAGTCATCCATGTTCCTACACACAGCCCTGGCACCTTACCCATTTTTGCACAGTATGAAAGGATCCCAAGTTATTCATTCTTCATCCTGTTGGTGGAGGTTAGCTTCTAACACACCCCCTTTTCAACAACACTGCAATTCACTTGTGTAAGAGTTTCTCTCAGGAAAATATCTAGGAACGGAGCGTGGAATTTGGGGTTTGCCTTCTTCGGCCTCACGCGATACCGCCAGATCACGCTCCAGACAGGCTGTACCAAGTTTCAGTCCAGCCTAATTGGCGAGTACCTAATCCTTCACATCTCTGCCAAATGATAGTGACTGCATTTTAAGTCGGGCTTGTCTGATGGTGTGAGTGGTCTCCCCTTATTGTTTTAATCTGCATTTTTCTGATTACTAGGGAAGTGAGCACCTTTTCATTTTTATTAGCCGTTTGGGTTTCTTTTTCTGTGAACTGCTAGTTCATACTCTTTTATCACATTTTATTGAGGAAGCTGTCTTTTTCTTCTTGATTTGTAGTTCTTTATATTCTGGATATTAATCCGTTACGAGGTCCTCTTCACTTTAAAAACACCAACTATTTCAGGCAGGCACAGACACACACATAATACTCAGGTAGCAACCATCCTGCTTCAGACAAGCTTGGCTGTTTGTTACATATCCTTTAGATTTTTAAAAATGGAACACTACAGATTCAACTGAGGTTCCCTGTGTACCTTTCCAATCTCATTCTCCTCAAAAGCTACCGTTTATATTAAATTTAAGTTCTGCGTTCCCACGTGTATTTTTTATACCTTTACTATATCTGTATGAACCCATAAGGCATGTAAGGCTGTTTTACATGCAAAGTCAGTGTCAATAGTATTCTATTTCTTCTGCAACTAGTTTTTGTTGTTGTTCCATATTGTTCTTAAAATTAAACCACGTGGATAGTCTAGTTCAGGGGTCGGCAAATTTTTTCTGTAAAAAGCCAGATAGTAAATATTTCAGGTTTTCTGAGGCAGATAGTCTCTGCCCCAACTACCCGACTTTGCCTTGTAGCTACAGACAATATACAAATGAGTAAGCCTGGTGCTTTCCAATACAACTTTCTTTACGGACACTGAAATCTAAGTTTCATATAATTTTCACGTGTCATGAAATATTATTCTTTGATTTTTTTCAAACATTTCAAAACCATTCTTTGCTCACAGGCCTTACAAAAACAGGTGGTCAGCTAGATGTGGCCTGGGGGTGACGGTCTGCCAACCCCTGGTCTAGTTTATGCACTGTCACACTAATATTATGCAGAAATGTTTCACAATGCATTGACATTGCAGCTTTTAGACACTGAGGTTTTCTCATTCACTCAATATGCTCCCAACTGACTCCCCTCCTATCAGTCTATCTACACTGTTCTCCAGGCCCAATAACCTCCAGCTCGCAAACCTGACAGGCCCCCGGTCTGTCTCCACCTCACTTGCTCTCTCACCCGGGACTGCTCCAGCCTCCCCTTTAGTTTTCTGGCAGCTCCTTCTGAGGTTCCTTCGCCAACATCAAAACACTGGGGTTCTTCACTCTTCAGGTTTTTGTCCTGGACCCACTTCTCACTCAACACATCCATCCATCCTATAGCTTTAAGTACTATCTAGAAAGACAACTCCCAAAGTTGTAATAGCCTCAGACCTTATTGCTGAGCTCCAAACACAAATTTATAATCGCCTGCTTGATTTCCACTCAGAACTCACATGAATCTCTAAGTAAAATATCCAAGATGCAAATTCTGATCTTTACTCCCTAGTTTAAAACATGGCGCCCTTAGTTGACAGAAACGAAGGACTCATGTGACACCTCGCCATTCAATTCATAACTGTGTTCTGTGGATTCTACCTCCAGAATCTCTCTCCAATTCTTCTCTTCTATCCATTTCTATGGCCACTGCCCAGCTAATACCCTATCTCCTAGCTCTGCAATAGCCTGACTGGACTTTCTGCTTCTACTCTTTTCGTCTCCTCATGGCAGGTATGTTGAACAAATAGAAATCAGATGACACAATTTTACTCTAGAAAGACCTTCAAAGACTTCCCAACAGACTCAGAGTAAAACCCCAAGTCCTGCCCAAGGCTGGGAAAGCTATGCATGACAGGCCTGTGGTTTCCTCTGGGGCTGCTGTACCTGCCTGGGAATGCTCAGTCCACACTGGCCTCCTTTGGGTTTTCAAACATGCTCAGCTCTTTCCTACCTCAGGACTCAGCTGGGCCAATTTCTCTGCCGTGGCGTCCCTCTTCCCTGCACACTTCCCACTCGAATAACTACACACGCTCGCCTCTCTGCTTCGAAGTCACCTCCACAGAAGGGCCTTCCCTGACAACAGCCTAGCTCCCTTCTGTTCTCCCTCAACGTTCAAATTCAGTTCTTCACATCATTTGTTTCTTTAAATAATTCACTTGCTACTAAGATTAATTAAGATCTAGAAAACGTTTCTCATTTAACAATTACAACTTAGGTTAAAATTTACAACTTAACAATCTTTTTCTAATAAACGTCATCATGAAGTTATTATTACTCATTAATACTTTTTTTACACCAAAATCATAATAAAAACCAATTCTAAAATGAAAAAAACCTATTCTGTAAATGCTTCGTCAAGATAATGCTGAGATTATAACAAAGCTAATTTTGAAAAACTAAAAGGACCAAAAAGTGCATACAACCTAATGAAGATCCATTTTCCTAGGTCTTTCTATGAACATGGGAATAACATTTCTGGAATTTTAGGGTTAAAAAACCTTCTAAGACGTTCTAGCCCAGTGTCCTTGTTCTTACAGATAACATAACCGAGCTCCAAAGCAACGAAGTGGTTTGCGTAAGGTCACACAGCTGGGCAGAGTCCAAACAATAAAAACGTCCCAAGTCTGCTTACTGCCAATCTACCGTTTCCTCCTTTTGGCACATACCTCTTTCTGTGTAACAGCTTTCACGCCATCTGAAAATTAGATGTTTTCACACATCTAAATTCTATAATGACATTTAACCCTTTCTTTTGATTTACACAGATAAGCTTCTGAGTTCAGTAAAAGGGTGCATCTATTTTTAGCTTTAGAGATTAAACGCAGTGACTTACTTGGCACGTGATGGTCTCACAGGAGCTCTAGAATTATGACGAAGACGTAACATATTTTCATGCTCTACTTGCTTCACCTGAGCTTCAAGTTTTGAAATTGTTCTGATTCACAAGCAATAAGATAAATTTAAGTACATTTCAACAAATGTAAAATATAGCTCAACTACAAATTAGTTATTTAACAGACCTTTCTAGAAAAGGGGTGACAAATGAGCTGCATGTCCATAAACCTTTTCACAGTAAAACGCCATCGTTAACTTTATAAAGCTGAACATTTATTCTCAGGGAGAATAAATAAAAGGGCAAATATATTAAACTGCACAGAGAAGCACTTCATATCCCACAACTGAAGGCAAGGAAACAATGAATGGACTTAATCTAGCAAGTAAAAAAATTATAAATTTGACTACAGATCAAAATCTACAACGTATGAATTAAAAATAAAATAAATTCAAGTATTCAAATAAACTGCAGTTCTACCTGTTTAATGTTGAAATGCATATTCATGTATATGAAATACACATAGGTAACACTTTCACAAAAGAGGAAGCAGGCTTAACTTCCAGTAACAGAGCTATTAAAAAGAACTTCCTAATTTTTCAAAAGATGCAAAGGCTAAATTGTCCCCAACAACTCAACCTACAGGTTGCTCATCAAATTTGTGCCATGTTCAGAATAAAAGCCTATTTTCCACTTTACCAACAGAAAATAAGTACTCTGGCCAATTGTTTTGAGTATATCTTGGCATTCTTTCTGTTCTTTTATACTTTGCACATGTCTTAGCTTGTCTTTTAAATGCAAATCCTTACCTACCCTGTTGCAGGAAGGTTTGAGAAGGAACAGCTCAAACAGCGCTGGCGCTTTCTACTGACCTGGTAAGGAAGCCATCACTAGAACTGAACGTATGTATCGCAGCCAAGACCTGAGCAGATGAGAAAGCTGGACAGCCTTCCTGTCCCCCGCCCAACAAGGGAAGTACTGAAGGGTGCAGTGAAATCTCCAAATAAGGGACATTACTTATCTCCAAATGCAAAAACATGCTCTAAAGCCAATCAGAAACATCTGACCATTGTGCCACGGGCACCAGTTAGGACTGTTCCTACCTAATTAAGCAAATCAGACCATGAGTACAGTCCCCAAACCAGGTCTTCAGCAAAGCACATGACCACAAAATTGGTGTAAATGCTGTTTTCTTTCTGGAGCATAAAAATAATTCAGTGAACTAGACTGCGGCTTAAAATTCTTTTCAATAATTTAGCATCATTTAGATTTTCCCTATGCTTAGAAAACACATGATGTTTGGGGAAATGCAACCTCTCAGGCACAACCACCAATATATTTGAATCATTTAAAAATTTTCTTTGGCTAAAATCAAAAGTATTTCTACATAAGGGGAAAATCAGGAGAAAGCCTAATCTCAAAGGGCTTTAAAAAACACAAAATTTCTTTCCATCACTTTGACACAGACACTTACTTAAGTGCTGAAAGAACAATTAGAGGAATCCGCTTAGCAGTGAGACAAAACATTTTACCTTTTCAAATCAGAAATCTGAGTTTGTGCATCAAGCAATTTGTTCTCGGTTGTATTTAACGTATCCTATGAAAATAAAGGAAAAATTCAGAGAACAGAAGATAAATATTCAAGGGTAGTCCTTTTATTTAAAACTGCATAATACAAACCTAATCTAAGGCTACACCAGGGAGCTGCAAACAAAACTGGGTGGGTCCTCAGCAAATATGGCACCAGCCACGGAGGCAACAGACAGAATTCAAGGAAAAGAAAGAGCGCGAAACACTGGCTCACACAGAAGCTGTGTGTTCAGATAGAGCCCATTATGCTTTGCTTGACTTGAAATAATCCAGTGTTAACATGAACATATTTGAACCACAAACTTGATAAAACCTTAGTAAATGGCAAAACAAATCCTCCCGAGGATGCGATTTCAGATATAATGACTGGCTTGAGCCCCAACACTCTTGGCTGCTGGCCTTGTCACTACGCCTTAATAATCACAGCCCTACATTTCATGCAGCGGAAATACTCAGGCCCGCTCACTGCATCACCGTGGGGTTCACTGAGTCCCCAACAGGCAGCTTCCAGGCAGAGCTTCAATGAAGAATTCAAACATCAGTAAGCCCAACCCCACACAAAGCCAATGCTTTGAGAAACAATACTTTGTATTTACAGAGCATTAAATAATTATTGGCGTCTGTATGGGACCTTATACTCTTCTATAAATTTCATCTCAACTCATCTCAAAGGCAATAGCTATTCAATAAATACTTGTTAAGTTAACAAATCCAACAAACTTGTGAACTAAATGGCAGATATTTGAAAATAAGAATATTGACACAGAGGGTAAGTGAGTGGCCTAGTTCAAATAGCTAGATTGGAACGGGGTGGGGGAGTCCTGGGGGGGAGGGAAGGGTCAGAGCTCCCCATCTAATCCTCTTCCCCCACAGGAAGTTCAGAACATGAATGACAAACAATTATTACCTTCACTCTTTCGTGTTCTTTTCCAAGGGACTCATACTCTCCTAAGAGCTGCAAGGGAGAACAAAGAAGGGCACCACAAAATTAAACATTGTAATATCAACTGAAGGGTATTCTATATATAACTGCCCATGCTCTTTAAAAATGCCAATGTCACAACAGAGAAAAGTTAACACACTGTTTTAGATTAAAGGCAACTAAAGAGATAAGAGAAGATAAAGCATGATCCTGGGTTGGACCCCGGACTGGGGAAAAAGTGCCATAAAGGAGCAATTTGGATATGGGTTTCTGTAGTCTGGTAACTGTTCCGTGGCCATGTATGAGAAGGGGATACCTCCCGAAAATTAGGGGTAAAGGGGCATGATGCCTACAACTTACTCTCCAGTCGTTCAAGAAAACAAATACGCCTGTGTGAACACGTACGTACGGTGGGGCTGATAAAGCAAACGTGGTAAAATGTTAGCCACTGCTGGTCCTAGGTAAAGGGGATATGACAGTTCTTGCAAGTTTTCTGTAAGTTTGACTTTATTTCAAAATAAAAAATAAAACAAAAGTAATATCAGTCAATACCCTTTAAGTAGTATTTTAAAAGATTAAAATGTATTTGCATTGTTCTCTTTTGAATTGTTACAGACTACTTCTTGCTAAGTTAGTTCCACAGAGTCAAATTACAATCCCAAAAGTATAATTAGGTAATGTATTTTAAAATACATGTGAGTTTTCTAGTTAAAGAAGACAGATTCATCACAGAATTTTCTTTTTATCCTGAGATCCCACCAAATTAACAATGAAGCCATTGAAAAGAGAACAAAAGAGGTAACAGCAACACGTGAAAGATGTCAGTGAAGACGAGGCAAGCAGCAAGGCAGGGAAGGCTGTGCTGAGGCTCAGGGCCTGAGTAAGGGATGGTAATGACAAAGAGGTTGAGCCCTCAGATCTGAACCTCGGGTTCAGCGGTGGACAGGGTGCCAGTTCAGGGCTGACCACAGGGAACTGGCCGCAAGTCCTTAAGGAGAGTGGTCAGAGGTCAGGAGCCATCCCATACAGCAGTACACTGTCCAGCCAGGACACAGGACACAGGACACATGAAGGGGAGAAAAATGCAACTTTGGAAACCTAAGTATAGCAGAGAAGGGGAGGCAAAGGGATAAAATGAGAAATTGACTAAGGAACAGTCTTCAAGTTGATGCCCCTCTCCCTCAGGGCCCCCAGAGCCTGGCTGACGGGTCCCGGAGAAGGGGCTGGAGGCTCTTCTTTGGGAAACTGATCCACCTCAGAAAAAAAGACGTCTAC
Organism: Rhinolophus sinicus; assembly: GCF_036562045.2. Taxonomy (NCBI): domain Eukaryota; kingdom Metazoa; phylum Chordata; class Mammalia; order Chiroptera; family Rhinolophidae; genus Rhinolophus; species Rhinolophus sinicus. Next base: position 35,033,159 of record NC_133765.1, read on the forward strand.
ATATTCATCTGGAGGTCCCCGAACCAAATGGTTGGTGTCACTCCACGACTGTCTGTGAGGACTACCAGGAAGCCAGTCCCCTTTAGGCACACAGAGCTTTTAAAATAAAATAGATGATGGAAGGGGAGGCCGGATGGCTCAGCCGGTTAGACAGTGAGCTGTCAACAACAAGGCTGCCGTTTCAATTCCTACATGGGATGGTGGGTTGCGCCCCCTGCAACTAAGATTGAAAATGGCGACTGGATGTGGAGACGAGCTGCACCTTCCACAACTAGATTGAAGGACAACAACTTGGAGCTCATGGGCCCTGGAGAAACACACTCTTCCCCAATAAAAATTTAAAAAACAAAAGCAAAAATACAAATATTAAAAAAAAAAAGATGATGGAAAAGGAGGGGGAAAAAGCCATGGGACGGGGGGGGCGGAGAAAGGAAGAGATCAATCCTCAGGTCTCTTCATTCACAACATGAAACAGTGAAACAAAGTCTTAAAAATTCTGATAAAAAGAAAATATACACTCAGAATTCTAAACTTAGCAAATGACATGTGAAGGACCTAAATCTTCATCCACAATAATTATGGATAATGTTAAAAAAAATCAAGAAATAACAATGAAAGCACATTATTTAGAAATATACAGATAAGCAGAACATAGTACCTAAGGGGAAAATCCTCTAACATAGGATGTAAAAGGACTTAATTAAGAAAAGTGTGATACTTTGGTGGAGACTTTTTTTAAGATTTAAATAGATAGATATAAACCATGTTCATGGTCATGTAAGGGAAGACTCAGTATTATACGTCTTGGTTATCTCCAAGTCCATCCATAAATTCTGGAGAATTCCAATCAACAACAGAGTTTTTGAAGAAATGTGTTAAGCTGACAGTAATATTTATATCAACTAAAACAGGCTCAAGAATAGGCAAAAAAACTTTTAAAACAATGACAAAATAAAGGGAAGGAAACACTACCCCCCCCCCAAAAAAAAAAATCAAAGCTTGTTGTAAAATACTAGTAATTAAGATGGTGTGGTCTCAACTCAGGGACAAAAAATAAACCAATGGAACAGACTCGCGAGCCCCGAACAGACTCATACAAGAAAGAAACACAACAGAAGTGGCATTAAAAGTCAGTAGATATAGGATAATCTATTTTAAAATGGTGCTGTGACAATTGGTTAATCATTTGAAAAACAATTAAGTTCAATTCCTGTCTCAAGCCATAGATAAGAGGTAATTTGGGATGGATTAAATGCCTAAATAGATAAAGCAAAGCTTTATAATTTTATTTGGGAATATTTATGAAAATCATTTTCCCATCTTCTGGTAGAAAATAATTTTTGTAAAGAAGACATAAAAGAGGCCCAAACCATAAATGAAAAGACTGTATTTTGGACATTAAAATACACAACTGGGGGGGTGGCCGGTTAGCTCAGTTGTTTAGAGCGCAGTGCTAATAACACCAAGGTTGTCGGTTCAATCCCCGCATGGGCCACTAGCTACGCCTTCCTTAAAAACAAACAAACAAACAAATAAAATACCATGAAAAAAATGGTTAAGACAATAAATTAAAAAACAACAACACAAAACTTGTACCCCATGAAAAATACCACAAATAGAGTGAAAAGCAAGCCACAAGCAGAGAGAACTGCTCTATAAATAACCATTTAACATCAATCACACTGACAGAGGGTTCACAGTACCGAGCAATGGAAAAAAATCGAAAAAAATAAAAATTCTCATACATTACTGGTGGGAAAGTAACTAGTGTGTCCATTTCTAAGAGCAATTTAACAACACTGAATTAAGATGACAACACTCATTTCCTATGTCCCAGCCACTGTACTCACAGGTATACGTAATCTTGGGACAGACTGTATTTCCCCAAAATGGCCACAGCAATATCTCTGTTCACACAAGCTCTTTCAGAACCTTGCTATGCCCCATCAAGAGGTGGCATCTATTTCCTCTTCCTTTGAACCCAGGCAGGACTTGGGGACTGTTTAACAAGTAGTAGTGACACTGTAGAATTTCCAAGGCTAGGTCATACCAGGCCAGAGGCTAAGGAAGCTTGTCCTTGGTACTCGGCCATCGTGCAGCCAGGAAGCCCCAACTAGCCGGCTACGTGGAGAGTAAAGAAGACGGAACAGAGCACACTGCAGTCTCAGGGGGCGGCATCGTGTACAGTCAGCCCCCAGCTGCCGGAGGGCCCAGATGCCGCACAGCTGAGACGAGCTGTCCCTGCTTGCCCAGTCCGAGTCCCCAACCACTGAGTCCATGAGCGGAACATGCCCAGTTCAGGGGTCACTGTTTTGCAGCCACGGTCACAGGAATGCTACCCTGGAGGTGCTGGCACACATTGGCATAAGGAGACCAGTACAGGGACGTTCATGGCAGTGTTGCTGAGAACACTCACACAGAGAAAAGGACACTCGGTAAAAAGAACGGAAATCTGAATGCAGTATGGAGTTTACTTAAGAATAATGTATCAGTATTGGTTCATTAATTGTAGCAAATGTACCATACCAATGTAAGATATTAATAACAGGGTATGTGGGAACACTCTATCTTCTTAATTTTTCTGTAAATCTAAAATGTTCTAAAAACTAAGGTATTTTTTTGAAAAGTGTGACTGGAAACTACAAAAGTTTTCAGACATGGAAGGTCCCAAAATTTATCTCCATGCATTCTTTTTTTCAGGAAATGTATGTGAACAAAACAAAGAGTTAAACCAAGAAAGAAGACACAGGATCTACATAATACAACAGCTCCAATGAAGGAAAGAAGCAAAGCCCATTCCCAGGACGAGAGTGAAGGCAAGTTCAAGAACATCTGTGGATCAGACCTTGGGAGCAACCAGTTCGGACTGAAAGAAGGGTATTTGGGGAAGCAAGTGCTATGCATATCGAAAACTAAGCACATAAAAAACAAGGCAATTATTACTTCTGGGGAAAATACAAGTTGTAAGAGAAAGGAAAGGTAATCATTGCCCACTGCAGCTTAGCTCTGAACAATACTTACATAGACATAAAAAATACTGAATACCGATCTAACTTAAGTGACAATATATCATATTTCAAATCTAAGACACCACTGACAGGAAATCATACCACTATTTTATTTACCACTGAAAGAGAAAAAAAATGCTGTTACCAATTAAAATATGACACTATGGTATAAAGATGCATTCCAATTTCAGAGTTGTTAAAATGTAAAAGAATAATCTTCTTTAAATCAATTTAATATGTTAACCACAGTGGGAGGAGAGGGAGAGTATCTGTATTTGGAACAATGGTGTAAGAAAGCTAAACTGACCTTGCAACAGAAGGAAGTCAATACAATGTCTGAAATGAATTGACAGGAAAAGAAAGAGCCATACAAGTTTCTTATTTAGAAACATGAAGAAAAGTGCTAGAAGAAACACCTAAAAGGGCTGAAAGTAACAGCCTCTAGGGTAGGGAACTCTAAGGTAAGGAGAGGTGGAAAGACTTGTTTTTCATTGGAGATTTGACTATTTCAACCATTTACGTGTATTGCCTTCATGAAAATAAATTTTAAAAAACCAAAGCAACAAGAATCAAACCTAAAGCTATCAGGAAGAAACTTTCACCAGCCAAAATACTTTTAGATTTTTGATGCACCGTAACAAAGACAAACTTAGGAAAAAATTACACAATCTGAAACTTACTCCAGTTTCAATGTTACACAAATCCAAATTTAAGTGAAATTAAATTGAAGTGAAAAAAATTCATTCAAACCTGTTCTAAATCTGGTTCATTTTACCCTGCCAGACACAAAGACGTTGATTTAAGATAGCTCAAAAGTTGACCTGCTAAAGACAGAAAGGCGTGGGAGTGACACCACAGTTTGACAGGCTCTGACTTCCTGCTTCAAGATAAGACCCAACTGACTCCATCCGAACGGTAGGTAAACTTGCAGCTACAGCAAAGTTGTGTAAAACAAAAATGAACGTGGAAAAAGTTATAAGAGCTTGTAAAAAGCACAATATCTAAAATTACTTTTAGCCAACCATGTCATTAAGTCACCATTCTTTGTCACTTACATCTTGAAACATTTTGTTTTCTTGTTTTAGTCTAGCTTCTTTATCATCTGAGAGTTTGTAAGCATTCTCAAAAGCTTCTTCTAAATCCTGCAGTCTAGATTTTAGTCGAATGATGGTATTGTCTTTTTCTTTATTACTTGTTCGCATTTCCTCGATTCGTTCCTGCAAAATTTTGGAGGCACTGCTGGCTGCACTGAGGCGTTCTCTGAAATCACTCTATAAAACAAAGACAAGGATGACAAAGTGTTTTTATTAAGAAAAATAGATGTTTCAACAGCAGCTAATAAATTGTGGGTGTTAAAATACAAAGCAAAGTAATAAAACAAAACACACAAATGGCAATCAACACATTTAATTAATATTTTGTTATACCTTGGAATGGAGACTAATAGAAAGGATTACTCTACTAGAATAATTAGCTCCATGAGATTATCATAAGATGTAGACAGAAAACCATTGTCTGAGGCATTACGATTCTAGGACTAACCTGTAGATCACTTTAATGAGGAAAAATAACCATGGCAATTAGGGAAATGATTCTGAAAGTATAGCTGGAATTTGTTGCCCCACATTAATATTTATGGACAAAAAAAGTACTTCTTAACCTACTCTTTCACTTACTAAGAAAATTAAAAGTTCAAAATGTATGTGATGCATGAATATTCACTCAACAATCACTTTTTACACATCCACTAGTACCAACCAGATGCTAGGGTGGCTAGAAATATAAGATAAACATTAAAGACAAGTCCCTGACTTCATTAAGTTACAGTTTAGGAAGAGACAAAGATAACTAAAAAAACACCAAAGCTAAAGACACAGTGTATAGAACATAACTGACACTTCCCACCAAAACACTGTTTAGTAAAGTTACATATAAAATAAAACTTGGTAAGACATGAAAAATAAGTTATGTATTTAAAAGTTTATGCATTCCTTGTCATATACCTAAGAAAACGGAAAACATGTCCACATAAAATCTTGTATACAAATGTTCATAGCCCAATCATTCATAACAGCCAAAAAGTGAAAACCACACAAACATCTATCACCTGAAGAATCAATAAATAAAATGTGGCCTGTCCATGCAATGGGATATTATTCATCCATAAAAAGGAATGAAGCTCTGATACATGCCACAATGTGGAACCTTGAAAACATCATGCTAAGTGAAAGAAGCCGGACCCAAAAAGTCACATATTGCATGATTCCATTTACATAAAATGTCCAGAATAGGCAAATCCATTAAAATAAAGCAGAGCAGTGGTTGCCAAGGGAGAAGGAAGCGAGCGGGGGTGATGGCTAAGGGGCTCGGGTTTCTTTTTGACTGAGAAAAATGTTCTAAAATTAACTGTGATGATGGCTGCACACGTTTGTGAATATACTAATATACTAAAAATGATACACGAATATACTAAAAACCGCTGAACTGTACACTTTAAAAGAGTGAGTTTTACGATATACAAATTTTTTACGATATCCCAATAAAAAATTAAATTTTTAAAGGGTAGAAGTTTATAATATCATATAAAGCCAGCGGCACTCAAACTATAAATTTACTTAACAATAGCACATCCTAAAGGAGAAGACAAAAACACATAAGCAATGGTTTCATAAAACTATTTGTCTCTAAAGTACAATTAACAAAAAGGCCTTAGTTTAACATTAAGCCACTAGAACAACAACAAAAAATAGAATACTTACCACTTCTATTTCTAGTAAGTTATTCTTATTTTCAAGTGTTCTCACACGACTAGTAGCTTCATCCAGAGCACTACCTAATTGGCTACACCTAAAAAGCACAAATTAAAACGAAACAATTAGAAGATAAAACCCTTCAGAGTATTTTATCCGTATTATATAAACCTACCCGATTCTGCAATATATCACATAACACCAGTTCTCCCACGTCAGGTGACTCTGGATGCCTTTTCAGTAAAATACACCCCAATGAACCTGATATTATAGTATCCAGAGAAAATAATGACATGAAAAGATCCCTAAGAAATATTAAGTGAACAAAGCAAGAGATGAACAAATTCTTACACACCCATGTTCACAGCAGCATTATTCACAGTCGCCAAGAAGTGGAAGCAACCCAGTCCATCAAGGGATGGCGGGTAAACAAAATGCAGTATGTGTGTATACATAATGGAATACTATTCAGTCTTAAAAAGGAAAGAAATCCTGACACCAGCCATCACATGGGTGAACTTGGAGGGCATTACGCTAAGTGAAATAAGCCAATCACAAAAGGATAAATACTGTGTGATTCCACTTATACAAGGTACCCAGAGGCATCAAATTCATAGAAACAGAAAGCAGAATGATGGTTGCCAGGGGTTGAAACACTGATAAAACTGTTCTGGAAAGAAATACCACTAGGTAAGTGTAGGTTTATTAACTGTATTTTTCTGCTATGCCAGAGATCACGTCCCCTGAGTTGTAACCGTGTGACAACAATCTGATATCACAGCTGGCCTATAATTTATAAGTGTTAATGGCCCCATTTGCAGTAGTAGTGGGATTCTCCAATTTGCAACTTAAAGTTTGAAAAAAATCTGCTTGTATGCTGACAACACAATGTTGGTTTTTGTCTTAGGTGAATCATTTCTCCAGTTCTACTAAATGATTGCGACTTCGCCTTTTGTTTCTGTTGTTCTCTGTAACATCCAGTTTTACACTGTAAGCCAGCTCTAACCCTTCCCGGGATAGCAGGAGAAAACAATGTATCCCTATTGTTTCCACGCTACTGTCACATGTACTACAGAACCCTGTGTTCCCACTGTTACTGTTATAACCCTGACTTCCAATTTGCTCCCCCTGCAGTCTCTCTGTGCTCTATGCTCGAGCAGCTAACTTCCAGTCATAAAGATATTTTAAGCAGCTATCATTTACTAGGTACTGTCTTTGGCACCCTGTCTTTTCTACTGCTGGTCTTCTTTCACACTTCTGTTTTCCAACCGGAAGTACCTGTGGTCTTCTTTGCCTTCTTAAAAGAAAAAGAAAAAAAAAAAGAACCAACTTCCCCTAGCCTGCTATCTTCTCTTTCCGTTTTGTCCTAGAAAACCTAAAGCTGGCATTTTTTTTTCTGGCTCTTTTCAAATTACTTCTCTCCACCACTGCACCCCCATCCTACCCCCAACAGCAAAATGGAAGATGCAGACACTCAGGAATGAGCATGTTAATGACCACAGCAAATGCAAACTAGTGTAGAGGCCAGTTTTACCAGAATTCTGCCAATCAAACTGCTAACCGGACCTGAAGATTTCAGGTTCCTCCTAAGCCTTTTCTAAGGGACTGTTTTTTTTGCCCTAGAGAAACATTCTTTGCTGTCATCTAGACCTGAGCAGTTTTCAATCTAAGTCCCATTTAATTGTAAAGGATGTTGCAAGCACGCTGTTATTAGTACTAGATAAAGCGTCAAATTTTGTATAATGAATGATTCTCTCTGTCTAAAATAAGTGTAAAGCTATCCCTGACACAGGGCCACTCTCCCCTATGTTTCTAAGTTTGTTTGTTTTTTAAACAGGGTAATTGCTTCCACAGGTTCATGAGTGTCTGGGTATAAAACAAGGTTGAGACCTGCCCCAGGACACTAGTCACATACTTATTAGGGGATCCACATGTTGTACTAATGCTCCCATGAGTGACATTCCTTTACATATACAAAGTATGCTCAACTTTTTCAGAATTTTGCCCATATGAAACAACTGTCCTCCTGTGGGTTATCAGTCTTATAAAATGCAGGTTCAAATCTGTAAAAATAATTACTTAGGCAAACATGTTTCTGTGTTAAAATTTTCAAATCTGAAGCACACACTTTCAAAGTGTTTTATCATTACAAAATATGGTACTTTGGGGAAAACAATATATCCGAGGTGGAGAAACACTAACAGTTAAATTATATATATATATAAAGAAAACTATAGTTGAATTATAAATTTTACCTGTCTACAAGAATTTGATTGGTTTTCTTCCAATCTTCAATTGCAGAAATTTCTTTTGCCTCCAATTTCTGTTTCACACTATTTATTTCTGATTCGTAATAAGCTCGGAGATCTGCTATGTGTCGAGCATGCTTCTCCTTCAGGTTCTGCCTGATCCTGTTGGGGAGAGTAAAAAAAATTATTAGGAAAGCATTTCTTCACTTTCTATTTCATACAAGAAACCAAGAACACAATTATTCTCATAAGCAAAACTACAGCCTTTTTCCTCACAGAAAATATAAATAGATCAATACACAAGCTGACTATTAATAAAGTGAAGTAAAAAAAAGACTTGGAATATTTAATATTTAGATGGTCTATTTTAAAAAGGCTGTATCTTTTTTTTAACTTAAGATTTTACATATTACTACAGTTCAATAAAAACCATTTTCATCATCTAAGCAGACACCACAGAAAATCTATTAACATTATGAGCCATTCACTGAAATACATACTTAGACAATATCACAGGATCTTCCAGGGAAGTCAATGAAATGCATTCTGGGGCACTGTTGGCTGTACCTGGAAGCTGGGACTGACTGACCGAGGCTGGAGTTACCATGACAGTGCTTTCTTCATCTATAGTGTTGACCGAGGTGTCATTACTAGTAACAGTATATGCTGAGGGAAACGTGGAACTGGTCCTACTGTCATTTTGGAATGCATGAATTTTCCAGGAGTTCACTGGGGACGTTTTTGTATTTGAAGGACATTTGGGGAATCCAGATAACTGAGAAGCGATGTTACTTGCTTGAGAAAATGAGTCTATGTCAGAGTGACTGGACATACTAGGTTCTAGCACAGAGTCTGGTGAAAAGGCTATTCTGTCATCAAGGGCACTCAGAAAGCCCTGTGGCTGAATCCCTGGTGTTTGCTGATTTGGCTTCATGTGTAACGTTGGATCGAGAGTCAGTACCTGGAAATAAGACAGACAACAGTGAGGTTTCTCCCTCAGCAGTCAGTGCTGGTTTTTAAGCGAGTAGGCTTTAGGTCTCCTAAGGGAATAGAGCGTAAGATAAGTCACAGTCATGAAGCAGCTCTCATTGTCACTCAGCAGAGTGCTGACAACTTTACCTCAGGTGGGTGATTTGGGTTGGAAGCAGAAGTGAGATTCCTCTCAGGTAACTGCTTGTTTTCCCTTTGTTTTTTATGATAAATATCCTTCAGTGATGGTAGCTTCATCTCATTACTAGTATTAGACTTAAAGATACAAAACAAAATTATTTAAATAATAATGTCAACGATGAAAAAACTTTAGACTACCAAAACCTATTATTATGAGTCTCCCTCAGAATGAAAATGTTTTCATATCCCCAATCAATATTAAGGGGATAATTTGAAACTAAGTTAGTTAGCAGCCTAAGAATACTTCCAAAGAATAAGCCTTGGTAGCCCCCCACTCAAAGTAAGAGCCAAGTTTTGAGGTAAGAAAAGACTTCGTGATGAACAAATGAAGCAGGACAAGAACATTCCTCACGAGACTGATTTCCTGTGACTCAAGGGGACAGCTGCCAAGAGTATCTTATCTGTGTAGTTATATTCACGTTTAAGAATTGGCAGACAAGAAAAAATGTTAAGAAAGAAGTTACCAAATGAAAATAAGCCCCTTTCAAATTAGTAAAATAAAAAGATATGACCCTAATTTCCACAGTTTGAAATCAAGGTTTCACTACGCTGGAAATGTTGCAAAGAGAGACCTAAGCTCCAAAAATTAAAATCTTGGGCTTAAGTTATTTCAAGGGGGAACCTAATATGGGGTGTGAGACAGGTGCCATTTAACCTTTTCAAATTTAAACTGTGGACATTCTCTCCAACGAGATTATAGATTCAACGAGGGATATGCTGAAAGCATTAAAAGAACACATTCACCATACAGCAGTAAACTTATGTCGCATTTCCAGGCCCTGGTAGGCTGCAGAGCACCACAAATTAATATTTTTTAATAAGCCCTGTAACTAGTTTGTGAAGAAGACAATTCATTATATTTTTGTGTATTAAAGGCATTAATTTGTTAAATGTAAACCCGTAACATTTACCACAATTTCCGTAATCCTGCTTTAAAACTTGACTTTGCATCTATTGACAACCTAGCGGCTCCTTTCAAGCCCTGCAGCCTGCGACGAGCAGCGGTGCGTGGTTATGGCTCTGCCTGAGGAGTCCCTGCCTGCTGCCTGGGTGAAGAGTTATTCTATTTGGAGCTCCTGGTAGTATAAGGTCCCATTTTTCACCATTTTCACGATTTCTTTTCTTTCCATATTTAGTATCTCTGAAATGATGCCCCTTGTAATGAATGACATCTTATAATTACTTTCAATCAAGTAGCAGTTGTGACATAATTGTCATTGCCTGCTCGTAGGCAAATATTGAAGCCATCAAATATGGCCGAACAGGTGTCAGCAGCTTGGAAGAAAATCCTAGGGACTACATTGGAACCCTTGAGAACCAATATTTAAGGGACGGTGAATCAGAATGTTTAGCAACATTCCCCATCTGGGAGTCAAAAGTAGGCTAGTCCTACATGACTACCATGTTTCCCCGGAAATAAGACCTAGGCAGACAATGAGCTGTACGCGTCTTCTGGAGCAAAAATTAATGTAAGACCCGGTCTTGTTTTACTATAATATAAGACTGGCTCTTATCTAACGTAATACAAGAATGGGTCTTATATTAATTTTTGCTCCAAAAGACGCATTAGAGCTCATTGTCCGGCTAGGTCTTATTTCCGGGGAAACACGGTACTAAGCCACATGAAACTCAGCACCAAGGCCTGTCGTCCTTAAAGAAATGCCAAGTCACCAGGCTCCAGGCAGCCTGAGGAAAATGGTATGTGGAAAAACACAGAAACCGACACTGAATGAAAAAAGAGGAATGTAAACCTCTGGAGGTCAAGAAGTTTTAACCAATTTATTTCACTTCTATTTTCCTCTTTAACTATGTGTAAGAGTTATATGACAAAAATCTATGTTTAATTACAAGCTCTTTCTATAAGAAAAATTACAATTCCAAGTGATAAGAAAGCATTGTATGAGTCTAATTGGTTAATTTTTTTTTTCTTGGAAGACTGAAACAGGAAGTCTTAAACTTGGTGGCATATTAGAGTCAACAGAATATTAACGTACTGATGTTGCAGACCACGCAACACCCCAGGGAGCCCTGCGAGCACAAAGCCCACTGAGCCTCCCAGCACCCTCACAATCTCTCGTCCCCCATCCTTCCTTTCTCTTCGGGTTTATCTTTCTCTGTTTTTCTCCTTTCCTGAAGGGTGAAGGGGCTGGTTTCTGCTCCTCTCTGGGATGCTGACGTTTACAAGTATGCGGTCCCCCACTGCCTGTCTGGCGACGCCTGTGACTCACGTTCACAGCTATCCTGGTTACTTTAATTGCATCTCTTTTTCCCAACCTACTCTCTCATCACCTGATCAAAATACAGAAGTGAGATATGTACATCAATGTACACATACTGGATAGTTTCATTTCTTTGCTCTGAAGTAAACAAAATATTTACATTTCTTGCTCAAAGAAAATTAATACAGCTGATTAAATTGCTCAGAATTATGGTACAAATGAATTAGTTTAATGGGAGAGTATAATAGGATGGAAGATCAAAACCAGGTCTCAGAGCAGAAGTTTATCTGAGGACCTACTGTGTTTAAAATGGTAGGCACAGAACTATCTCATTTAATTTCACAAAACCCTAACTGGGCATTTTAAATTCCACTTTTAAGTAACTTTCCTAAGATCACATAGGCAATGAATGACAGAGACAGAATCGGAAAGCAGATGACTATGATTTAAAGCCTGTGCTTTTTTCTGTATATAGAAATTGAAATGAAACAGTACTTAACAACAATTTTACAATGCAAACACACACAGAATGTGTTTTTAAATGACCTGGCTGGGTGCCGCATCCATGGAGGAGGACGGTGCCTCGGGCAGAGAGTGATACAGGTCATTCTCCTCCAGCTTCCAGTAAGTCAGTCCTGAGCGCAGAGACAGCAGAGAAAGGAGTGAGGACAGAGAACAGAAATGCGTTCTAGAATAACTTATTTCTACTTAAAGAAAATTAAATATGGGAAGTAACTAGTTTTTGGCTATCTGGTTACAGGACGTTGAATTTAAATGGGAAAAGATTCACATGTAATAGTCCTAACCTTGTGATCCAAATATTTAAAAAGAAATGTTCTACTGCAAATCAAGATAAACTAGGACAGTTTAAAAAAAATTTTAAAGACAACAATTTCTTTATGAATAGTACAGACTTACATGGAAGCAATGTAAAGAATTCAATAATTCAAATATTTATTGAGCATTTCCTGTGCGGGGGGGGGGGAGTGAGACATGAACAATAAGTAAATCACACAATATAACCGTATGCTAGACGGTGGTGAGCACTCTGAGGGTAAAATTTAAAAATCAATGAAAGGGAATATGAAGTGTGGGTGGAAAGGACGGCAGGTACTGTGAACAGGGTAGGTGTGTTGGGTCGTGGGGAGGGTAACAGGAGTGGGCCACTCTGGCCACATATGAGGGGGAAGAACATTCTGAGTACAGGAAGCAGCCAATGCCAAAGCCCTAAAAGGAGCACTCGGCTGGGCTGGCGTATGTGAGCAAGGAGCCTCCCTGCTGAAGCAGAGAAAGGGAGAGTAGCAGAAAGAGCAGCCAACAGGGCCAGACCTTGCCGGGGATCTGTAAGGACTCAGTTATTCTAAGGAAAGTGGAACCAGAGTTTTGAGCCGAGGGGTCACGTGACTCCTTTCAAGTCACATGACTTATCTTTAAAAGGAGCACATTAGCTGCTGTGTTGAACACCGATGGAAGGGTGACACAGGAGGCTGGTTAGGAAGCTGCAGGAGCCCAGGTGACATGATGGGGGCTCTGTTAGGGGTGACAGCATGAAGATAGTTGGAGTCTGGCAGTTTTCGTAAGGCAGAGCTAACTCACCCTGACGAACTGCATGTAGGAGTGTGGAAAAAAAGGAGTCAGCATGTAAAACCATTAAAACTAAAATAAGCCCAGCAGGGAGAGTTAAGAACAGCTCACAGAGGGTTTACACTTCTTAGTAAATTTTGTAGCACCTGAAAAACACTGAGATGATTTTGGCAGCTGTCTGAAATAACTGCAAACGTACTCCTTTCTATCTTTGGAGTACTTGGGACACAAATTAAGGCAAGTAAGGAATCTACTGCTACCACAAGCACAACACACACACTCACAGAAGTCATTCTAATATACTCTACATAATTATGCTATGAGAAATGCATACGTTGTTATAAAAAAAAAAAAACTCTTTAAAAATGTAAGTGCCATACCTGTTCCTGAATCAGACATCCAAGAATTTGGACTTTCATCTGGTTTACTGAGGTAAAATGCACGGGAGTGCATAGCAGTGGTGAAATCAGACTACAATTCAAGAAAGAAAACTATGAGTTGACAGCTGAAAATCCTTGGCACAAATTGCTAACCCAAGGAATGACAGCCAGGTGCCAAACTCTGGCACAGAGAAGCCTTCAGAAGGTTCATGAAGGAAGAAGCCTGGCTGTCTGCATGGTTACAAGGATGCAAAACAACAGGAATTAACATCAAAGGAGTTTCTTTTCCTATATAATTTACAAAACTTTATTTGGGTTTTCTGCGGAGCTGGAAGGAGAAAACTGGGAGCAGGTGTTATTTAATGAGTTCAGAAGGAAAATGTATGTATACTGGCCATCTACTTCCAAAAGAAATTTGAAGTGTCTAGGATTAAAGCCATTTATATAAAAATTACTGTAAGAGCCATAACAATGCATTTTTACTATTAAAATTATAATAAATCAAATCAACTCAGAAAACCACAAACAATAATATGAACTTTAAACAGTAGACTATGTCTTACATACAAACAATTGGTTACTAGACCCAGAAAAGGATCTAAATGTATACTTATCAATTCTAATAAAAATTCTGAGCTAAGCTCTCCTTATAATGTCTCTGGCATTGTCACAGAAATCTGTGTTTCCAAACAAAAATATGTGAAACGACTATTTACACAGGAATTTTTCTGAGTTCCACCATCAGCAAACTTTTCATTTCTGTGAAAGCGTTTTGGTTGTATTATTTGCCTACCACCATGCCTGGACCCACTGCACAAAGAAAAGCCCACTGACACAATCATGCTTTACCTCCCAACGCGCGGCCATCAGCTCAGCCTTCCAAGGCGTCCCTTAGCCTCTTCCTCATCAAGTGAGAAATTCCCAGTCATCTTCTGTCTCTTCTAAAATGCCTACCTGTTCACATTTCTGTCAAGTCTCAGTACTGAAAAGACCAGGAAAAGGTGGCTGGCGAAGTCTAAGTGAAAAACCCCAAGAGAAAGACTGTCCTCTCCCCAATTCTGAGGTGCAAACTGTGATGCACTCAGCGGACACACACACCAGTGGGCTGGAGAGGGGCTTGCGGAGCCTACACGGCAGCCTGCTGCGCTCCTCTGAGCAAACAAGGCATCAAGTGAAGGAAACAGGCACAGCTTTTCATGAGAATGGAAGTGTGATGGAATGGGAAGCCCTTCCCAAGAAGCTGGCGAAGCCCAGCATAAGGACCTTCAGTGTGTAAGTCTCTCGGCCCGTCTGGAAAAGTACCGTGGAGTCCTGCAGCCCAGGAAATGCCAACGGGACAAAGGACGAAGGAAGCAAAGACAGACTTGAGCTTTGGACAATCCTTATGTTAACCAATACCCAATTTCAAGATGTGCCTCAAAAGAGCTAGTACCCGAAAGAAATTACCACGTTAAAAAAAAATTGGTCCCAAGAGAATTCTGATCATAAAGATCCCTTGATTCAGACTGAACCTGGAATAAAACAATGGGAGAAGAGAAAGAATGAAAGAAAGAGGAAAGTTCCAACTTCTGTGAATCCACAGAATTTGATTCAGAATTATGCAGGTGTAGTGTCTTTAATTTACCAACCACCATTACCTGAAAATCACTTCAAACTCAGAAACATCAAAAGCCACTTAATTTCCCCTAATGATTTCATGGGAAAAATATCACTCACCTTAAAAAAAAAAAAAAGAAAAGGAAAACTAAAACTTGTCTAGGAGATAATCAAAGAAAAGGAAAAACTCAACAGGAGTCAGCCCGCCAACGCAGCTTCTGCTTTCTACCTACTGAGATAACTGGAGGCCGAACACCACCAGGCAGACCCACCCTGAGCATTTCTTAGCTGTGTGCCAGCTCTTCCGGCTGCTGGTCTGATTCTCCGCCACTTAATGGAGGAGGAAAATTAGGCTGGACCAGGGGTTCCCAAGCTTTACAACCCCCCGAGGATCACCTGAGGAGCTTTTCAACCTCTCCATACACAGGTCACAGGGGCACCAGTGAGGGCAGACTGACCGGCGCGTAAGCAGGTTTTCTAAGCTCCTCAGGTATTGCAATGTGTAGCTAAGTTTGGGAAGCAGTGGGCTACATCGAACAAATACTGAGCTACAGTCACAAAAGACGACAAGATTCAACCAGTGAATCCACTGAATTACGACTGCAAACCCAAAGTTTATCAGAAGTGGCAAAGTCTCCATAAGACTGAGTTTCAGTTAAGGAAAAAACAGCAGAAGAGAAACTAGTATGTATGAAACCCTCTCCCTTTCTGCCGACCTACTCCGACGAAGAAAGCATCTTCCACCACAGTCCCCAAGCACGTCTATCCTATCACAGCAAACAAGGATATACCACCCTTGACGGCTCACAGGGGCACAAGAACAGACCTACTCACACAGCACCTCGGCGTTCACGAGCTTTCCTCACCTCTACTTCCCTCCTCAACACAAAGCTGGGGGAGTTCTGAGAATGATGATATTAACGTTAGGGAGCCTAAGTGTCACAGGTGGAAGAAAAACAATTTACTGCAAGAAAAGAGGAATAAATAGTGCCTTATGAAGGTTGAGGAATTTTAATTAAAATTTCTGAATTTTAGTCTTCAGTCTTTTTCATAGGATGATGAAAAGACTATGTGTAAGATACTCAAGACATGGCCAATTTCTAAAAGTAGGAAGTTCATAAAGAAACCTGACTTTCCAATTTCAATGTATTATGCTAAACAATGTTATTCTATAATTTAGGTGAAAAGAGCTTTCAAGATGTTTAAAACTTACTCAACATCTATAACCCTTTAATGAAAGCAGCCGCTATATTAGCAAAAGAGCCACAGAGAATTTAAACATTTAATCTCTTACAATTAAGATTATAAATTCAGAGTTGACCCAAACGTCACCATTTTTATATAAAGGCATTTTAAAGCATTCACACACATTCTACTACTTGTTACAACTTAATAGTAATACAAATTATTTGAGAGTTTTACATAAACAAGTAAATGAATGACTTTCTGATTAAATGTGAGCATTTGCAGTACAAAAAGAATTAGAGTCTTTACAAAATGGTTCGTTTCTTTATAGCATTTTATCCGTCATTAGTTCTGATTTCCAGCCTACTGAAAACCAGTACTTAGAGCAAATCATTGTTTCCAATCCTTTGTGACACCAAAAGGAAGCTATGTCAATGGGACAAACTAACAATATAAAAGAAAAGGCCACTTATGTTGGTGACCATGTTGTAAACCCAACCTCATTATTTGTAGCTGACACATGCGGAGTAAAGTGACTTTCACCTACTTTCTCCACTGGCGATTTCTTGGTTTGCTCATGTCCTTGCATAGATTTTGAACATCCTTCTTCTGCATGCACTCTCTTTGGTTGGTTCTGCTTCAGCTTTTGCGCCCATGATGTTATAGCTTTGCTACTTAAAAAGAGAAAACCAAAATTACTCTCTTTAGATGCTGCCCTTCACACATACTCGTAAAACTAAACACTAGTAGGCACTTAGTGGAAAGTGCTTTGAGTTGTTTTCCAATAGCAGACTGGATGGATTTTTATTGATTCACCTAAATTTCTTTTTGCGATTTCTCAGTACCAAAGGCCAAGTGAAGAAAGACTACCAGTGATGAACCGTACATACGTCTGCAGCTGTGGACAACACACCCCACAGGGATCCCTTCTAGTACTACATGCATCTCCACAGTGAGATCATACTTATACAGGGACCAATAATTATACCTGCGGGCACACAAGATTTGTGTTGCTATAGTTACATAATTTAGGGCAAAATTGTTTCATTATAATTTTTTTTTTTTTTTTTTAAAGATTTTATTGGGGAACAGTGTGTACTTCCAGGACTTTTTTCCAAGTCAAGTTGTTGTCCTTTCAATCTTAGTTGTGGAGGGCACGGCTCAGCTCCAGGTCCAGTTGGCATTGCTAGTTGCAGGGGGCGCTGCCCACCATCCCTTGTGGGAGTCAAGGAGTTGAACTGGCAACCTTGTGGTTGAGAGCCCACTGGCCCATGTGGGAATCGAACCGGCAGCCTTTGGAGTTAGGAGCATGGAGCTCCAACCACCTGAGCCACCGGGCCGGCCCTAATTATAATTTTTGATGACACATTTCAGAGATATAAAACTGATAATTTAGGGTAAACTACATAATTTTAAAGGAAAATTTGCTTTATATTCAGCCCCAGTTTCCTTTACCAAAAGGTCCCTGGATCAAAATGTCATTAAAGTGACAAAATCTCTTCTTACATACAAACTATTAAATTGAGTATACTTGTATATAATTTTTGGTTTCAAATTATATGAACATGTGTCACAAAATTCCACTGCTGATATAGTCCTATACTCTAATCTTTAGCAAGTAATGATAGTGACTAGAAAACACAGAAGGTATTTTTCTGGCAAGGCCTTCCAGCTTAAGAGTTTAGTAGCCTTACAACACTGCTAGAAAGTCAGATGCCATAACGTGCTTTGTTTCTTTCAGTTTCCACAGGCAGGAAATAAAAGACCGGTAAAACTAATAGATGTTCAGTGCATATCATTCTATGATAGTCCAACTAAAAGGAGCTTTATTTACTAGAGTCGAAGTGTAATAAACAAGTAAAATGCCCTTCAAATGATGGAGAAATTCTACTTACCTATTTGCTTTCCCACTGTATACTTCTGAAATCTTATTTTCACCAAAAAAATCGTGCTCAAATTCACCATGAAAAATGGAAATATCGTCCTTTAAAGAGGCACAAAACTCTTCGGGAGGATGCATGTAGAAACTCTTGCTTTTTACGCCATCTACAAGTGACCCCGTCTGCACCACCGGGGCCCCATACTGTCCTTGCGAAACCTCTGTGTGCTCCATGAATTCTTGAGGGTCCTTTGATTTGTAGGCATTTAACTCTGAGACGCAAAAGGTGCCATACCCACTGCTCATGGAGCTGCTATCCACATTGCAGTCTGGTTGTGATGTGGCTGTTTCTTGCTGCATTTCAGGTTCATCAGACTTAGGGTAACTGATAACAGATTCATTTCTTTCACTGTTTTCAGAAAAAAAACCCATTTGCCTTTCTAAAGATATCTGTTTGCTTAAAGAACTTCTATCATAGGAAGTCCAGGAAGCATTACTGGTCTGTAACTTGACTAAATTTTTTATCTCCTCCTGTATACACTGAAAATAAAAAGTTATAAAATTGAGTAAGAAAGCATATTCAACATCACAGTTTTATAATGTTATGAAAATACTGTGTTTAAAATATGATGAAATATTACTCTAGAGATAAAAGAAAAAAACAAAAAACAAACTAAAAAGCAAAGAAAACAAAGAGATAATACGTATGCTTTCTGTTTATAAACAAAATTGATATAAAATATTGATTGGTTCCTCGGCAAATCTTACAATGCAAAAAAGGAATCGATATAAGTAAAAACTTACTTGAATTTGGTTGTGAAACTGTTCTTGCTGGGCAACTATCTGTTCCTGGCACTGCTTTTCCACCAAATTGAAGAGTTGTAACCACCTGGCCTATTAAATCATACAATATTTTAGTTAAAAATAATGTTTAACCTAATATTTCACAGAAAAACTCCTCCAGTGGGAAATAACCTTTTTAAAAATGTACTTCTAACGTAAAATTTACAAGCTGAATTAAATGGTTATAAAACGATACTTAACACACAAACACCAGGACAGTCTTGGGTGCCCCTTTCTTATGTAACCTGTGGTCTGGGTGAATTTGAAGGTCTGGCTAACCTCAGAGGCTAACTTCATTCTCAAGGCTGGTGTGCTTTCAGGAATAGGCTGTATGCAATAATATACAATGTCAACAAGCAGCCACCATGAAAACTAGCTTCTGTTTCAAACCTTTCAACATCTTTCCACCCACCATTCCTTAAAGGGCCCTGTGCACCCTGGCTTATACACACCTCCTGACAGCGAGTCCCACTCTGGACACCCTTCTCATCGTCCCTCTCATCCCGCTCGTCCATCTCTGGATCCACACCAGCCTCTTTCTGTCCCCTAAACCTGCCAAAACCGTCTTCCACCTCAAAAGTTTTTACTTGATGTGCCCTCTACCTGGAAACCTCTCTCCTCAGCTCTTAACATTGGCTGGCTTCTTCCCATCCTGCAATTTCAGCTTACGTGTCACCTTCTCAAAGAGTTTCCCAAACCATCCTAACAGTTACTCTCTTTCTTATCATCCTGTTTATTTCCTTCAGAACATTTACCACAATCATAAAGTATCTCATTTGTTTACTTTGTTAACTTGTCTGTGTCCCATCCCTGTCCCCACCAGCCATATCTCCAGCACCTAGGAAACAACGCCAAGGAAAGAGTAGGCACTCGGGTACCTAGTCAAAATGAGTGTATAAAACTGTATTTCTAGCTGAACTTTTTTCTTGGCATTGTGGACTACACAATCCAGAGGTCCTTCCATTAATGCTGAAAGCCAATTATGTAACCATAATATAACAATTAAGTTGAAACCTGTGTAACAGTTTTAAGGTGGGGGGGGAGAACCCTCAGGATTGGAAAAGGAAACCTTCAAAATTAAATACGACAGTACTGATAGGAAGTATTAATTCTAAATCAACTAACTTCAGGACAAGGTAGGCTAGATCAAAGGCTCCTTATCTTCTCAACTTACCTATAATATAAAGTATCTCATATTAATCCAAACGAAAAAGAAATAATCAGGCAACAGTTTTCTTACTAAGTTTTACTAAATTTAAGCAACACATTAGGGATTATTTTTAACCTAATAAAGTTACCAGTCACATAAACTAAATTACAGTAATGACAGAATAACAATTTACATAACAAAAGTGGCTTCCTATGATGTGAGACACGATATTAGTCACATCCTCGTTAGCACTGTCTTATTTAGGATACAGATGAATAGAGCTTACTCAGGATATAAATCAGTGGAGAAGATTTTGTTCTTCCTAGTCATATTTTATACTTAATATTTTAATTTTAAATAAACTCATTTAAGAACATTATAAACTTAGTGAATAACGTTATTCACTTAACTATTAAGGACTATTATTCATTTCAAACTAAAATAATTAATACCACCTGCATTTTACATATTGTTGGAGAAAAGTGCATCTAATTAAGTTTTTGGCTGCTAACGACCTGAAGGGGATCTCCAGTCGGGCCTGGTAAATATCCCATGGGCTCTGACCTCCTAGGGCTGACCCCCAGCTCTCTACTAGTAAACTGCCTGTGTGGTCCTAAATAAGTAAATTTAATTTCTTTGTGCCTCAGTTTCCTAATTTATCAAATGGGAATAACAGCTCAAAGATGGCTGGGAGGGTTGGATTTTTTTTTTTTTTTTAAGGAGGGCGCAGCTCACAGTGGCCCATGTGGGGATCGAGCCGGCAACCTTGGTGCTATTAGCACCTTGCTCTAACCAACTGAGCTAACCGGCCACCCCTGGGAAGATTCAATTTTAAATTTAACTATGATGTATGTACAGCTGCAATCTCAATGGGGAAACTATATTATGAAAATCTCTGAGGTCATGGTTGTCACAAAGATGGGGGGGCACCTCTAGCATTTGGCAGGCAGGGCTCGGGATGCAAATCACAGGACAGTCCCCAACAATATTGTCCTGTGCTCATTTCATATTATAAAAATATGTATTTTGCACAGTTTTCAAATCAGCAAATTGTCCAGGAATGCAACTACTAGGACCTTAAATTTGTTTCAGAACTTGATCAGAAATTGGTCATGGTTTCAGAAAATCATGTCACCAATTGCATGCTGGGTCATCAATATAGCTCAGCTGCCTCAGCCTGTGTTTGTAGAGGCTGCACTCACTGCCAAGTCTACACTGACGTAGGCACCAGACTACCTTCTGATGGAGGTGTGCCTGAATACCTATCCACCAATGTACGTATTATCCTATTTAAATCACTTTTATTCCTCCTCTCTATCACAGTTAGGACACTATATTGATTTGTTAAAGTAGGTTCAAGCAGGTTATATTAGCTGTGAATTTCATTTCAGGATGTTTCACTGAAGTTATTTTTTAAAATTGTTATAAAAAGAAGGCTTTGGGTCTAATAAGGTTGAATGACACTGACAAAAAGTGACTATACCACCCAGAAAATACACTCAATAAATAGCAAATATTGTAAGTATCATATAATCATTACTATTATATATATAATCAGTAGAGCTAAATAGTTAAAATGCTAAAACAATTAAAACAAATTAATGATGTGCTTTAAAATTTCTTACATTCCAAGCTCCATATATGTGAAACTGGCAAAAAAATGTCTTACAATTACAGAAATATTAGCAAGTATTTAAGAATGTATTAAAGTTTTTCTATGTAAATGTGTCAAAAGATTCTTTCCTGACTGACTCAAAATACATCATCTTCCCAAGTTTAAGCAGTGATAAATTAAAGAATTCCAAGAGGGGGGGGGCCAGTTAGCACAGTTGGTTAGAGCCCGATGCTCTTAACAACAAGGTTGCTGATTTGATCCCCACATGGGCCACTGTGAGCTGCGCCCTCCACAACTGCTTGACTTGGAGCTGATGGATGCTGGAAAAACACACTTAAAATAAATAAAAGTTAAAAACAAAAAATTCCAGGAGAGAGGTTTTAACAGAAAGAAAGAAAGAAAGAACCCGGTTCAAATGTTTATAAAGAAATTCTAAAGACATCAGATCATCTGCAGAACTCTTCACTGTTCAAATTGTGGAAGGTTCATGTTTTGATTTAACACTATAGATTTGCCCCTTTACAAGAAGAAAATCAGACAAATGTTACTATTGCCAAAGGAAGGTGAAAACATGAAATTCAGGGAAAAGAGTCAGGAATAAGACACAATCCTTACCTCTCCTATTCGTTCTAAAACTCTACACTAAAACATCAGAGGCATTTGTTCTTGTAGCCTACAAAAAATACTGTAATATAAAAACACACTAAACAAATTTTAGAAATTTTACTGAAATGGCCAGAAGGATATATCATATTCTGTTAAAGTAAGAAATAGCTTAAGAAACAATTTCCTAATTATCAATTATATGTCTACATTACAAAAATTAACTAGTCAATCATTACTAAACATAATAAATACACTAATCTGTTTGTTATATTACAGGTGAAGAAGAAAAGGCAGAAAGAAACTGGTTCAGATATTAAAAAGTGTACATAGCTGGTTGGTATTCTGGCTTATAAAAATCTGTATCTTAAATTCACAAATATATCCTGGTTCTCATTTAAGATGTTGATTTCAAAGTATTAAAAGTAACCATTGCTAGTTAAACATGAATTTGCCAGAAGTCAAACTACATTGAGGTAGTACCTCAATTGTTTAAAAAAAAAAGGTTAATTCAGGTATTATAAGCTAATGAATAAGTACATTACGGGAAACATTTCATAAAACATTTCATTTTTACTGCATTATTTTACAATGGCATTTTATAGGTCTTTTGCATTAGCACATACAAATTGTTATATGGAAAAACGTAAAAAGCATACAAACTTAAAACTTAATTTTTTAAAATTTTATAATAATACTCAATCATTTTTATAACTGCAATGATTGAGGATATGAATATAAGTAATGACACTTAGGGTAGTTGTTACTGGATTCTTAAACTAGCTAATCTTTCATTCCATTTATTCTATATTCTGAAAAAACAACACAAATTACAATTTTAAAAGTATGATTAATATTTTAAACAAAATCTACTACACTCTAAATAATTTAATAGTAATGTTTTATATACTTCTATTAAGCATTACTAAATCTAGCCTTGGAAAAATCTATCTTGGGCATTATTCTATCAGCAAAATTTACATGTACAAGGATCCTTTCAACTAAGTTTTTATATCACAATTTAACCTACAGGCAAAGAAAGAACCACTGACCTGAAAAATCAATATAACTCAATGTATCACAGATAATACGATAAGGCACTAAATAGAAGCCTTAATTTATAATTAGAGCATTCAAAAGATTTCAAAATGGATTAAGGTTTTCAAAATGATGACAATTCTGTATGAGTTACTTAAGACATTAGGATCAATAAAAATAGTAACAATTTTGGATTTCTCTGAGCACAGACATTTTAGTTCACATTTAAAATACAACTTTGTATGTCTAATCACTAATATATTGCTAAAACACACTTCTGACTATCTTTTTCACATTCATTCAATATCCTCCCCAATTAATATATTCGATAGCTTTACTTTAGCAATAACTTAAGCATTGTGCTCTTCAGAATATATATTTCGAATAATTTAGTTCAGTCGAGGCATGTTTATAATTATTTTAAAATTCTAAAAATAAAACAAAACTAGATACCTCACAGTTTTTCCAAAGTTCCGAATCAGTCTTTCCACTGTTTTGCAGCTCTTGCATTAAAGAGGTTAGGACTTCAACTGTACCTTGAATTACAGATGGTCTGGTCTTCCCTGAGAAAGAGGATACCCCATTTGTACTAAGGTGGGGACTACTTCTGTTGAAACATAAATAATTCAAATGGTTTTCTTCATTCTGCCAAAGTGTTGAATAATTCAGCAATTCAAGATTTAGCAGAGCAGTACAAAACCACTGATATTTAATCCTTCTTAATGGCACCTCATTGGTTGAAAATCTGATCACGTTTGTCCACGAAAGAAAAATAGCAATAAACAGACAGACAGCACTTAATTTTTTAAACAACACAACAGAAAGCCCTTTTTCAAAAGTGAGAACACTCCGAAGTACCAGCAGAAAATAAGTTTCTGCTAAACAATAATAAGAAACATTTCCAGCTTCGCAATCTACATTTTTCCAAAGGATTGTTTCATCTCACTTTAAGAACAGCCCTTTATTGTAATGGAGATTCTTTCTCCGCTGCCCAGTATTACAGCTCAGTCTTGTTAATTGGATCCCTCTAATTTGGTGTGATAAGCTGATGCTTATCTTTGCACTATCTTTGAATAAAAGTTGTGCCAAGCAAATTAGCAGCAAATATTCAGGATGTGTTTAGTTAGCCCATTCAGTGTGTAAAACAGACTGATTCTTTCCAGGAGGACTGCCTTTCCAAACTGGGGATGAGTTTATTTCAGATCTGGTTTCTAAAAACACAAAGTATAATTAAGGACATTAAAATTTATTTAAATTCCAATCACTAAAAGGCCATTTTCATTTATTTACTGATACTCTACTTTGTTTCACAAAGAATTTGTAAAAAAGAGGAATACTACTAATGAAAAAGAACAAAATAATAAACAGTTAGGATCAGAGAAAATAATAATAAAAATTAAGGAAAAGAAGGATATAATATGCTGTCTACAAGGGGTTTACAGCAACCAAGTTTAAATTTGGCCAATTTAACTACCAGTCACAATGAAAAAGGAGACAAGTTCAGTTACATAATTTTCATTAGAAAGGCACATTTAGGTTCCTCCCAACAAATCAAACACTAAAAGGGATTTGTTCTTGAAACGGGCTTCAAAGGGGCCACCAGGTGATACAGGAAACAAAATGCATGGCCAGCTTTCAGCAAGTGGGTATAGATTACCATGGCAGACATTTCTTCTGGACCATTTCCCATCCTTTTCTTCCCCATTTTCACCCAACTTTAATTTATGCTTCCTCCTTTTATATATTCTTGTAAGCTGCCTTAAATTCCTCCTGAGGAGGGCAAAGAATGAACAAATTTTTTTAAGGAATTGATTTATTTGTTTGTCTATAATACACAATTTCTTCAAGACCTATTGTGTGTAAAGGTATTTGCCCCTTTACCAGGCCTCGGACTGCTGTTTTCGCTTTATGGTAGTTGATCTCTTCTAATGGTCCCTGCCTCCTTGCTGGTTTTAAGCTATTATAAATGTAGAAAACAAATAATCAAGCTTGTCAGACTATGTACAAAATGAGAGTAAACAGGCTCTGATTAAAAACAAACCAAACAAGGGAAAGTTTAAAAAGAAAATGTGTTGTTTGACGGCATCTACAGAGGGTGCCAAAAAAATGTATATACATTTTCAGAAAGGAAAAAAAACTATTAAAATTATAATACTCAATATTTACCGATAACAAAAGATGAATACAAGACATGTGTATACATTTTTTTAGCACCCCTGGTATTTTATCGACTAAGAGTCTGGTATTTATTTATTTACTTATTTATGTATTTTGCTTACTTCCTAGTATTCAACTTTAATTGTAACTTTCCTGAGTGGCGAGGTAATTCTGCAATATGAAACATTATTTGTCCTGTTAACTTAAAAATGTAGAAACAACATTCAGGCAACTAAATTTTAACGATAGGCTTGTAATTTACCAAAAACAAAAAAAAGTATAACTAAAACTATAACTAGCATAACCAGTTCTTTTTCAGAATGTCCCCCATGCAAAACTACACATCTCTGGGAGAAATGAAAACCATGGAAAGGCTAAAACCATTCTTAACTGTCCCTGAACAGCTCCTGATCATAGTCTGTTTGTGTTTTAAATGCAATTTAGTAACTATAACACTGTTTGGATAAACTTGGTAATTTATGCAAACAAATTTACTTTGTCATTACATTTTTAAAAATCTATCTATCCCAATTCTTACCTGTTAGTATTTAAGCTCAGTCCAAGAGAATGAGAATTTTTGACATCAGACTCTACAGAAGTTTTTTGTAAGGGTTTCACCAAGTCAAAATCTTCCATATTGTACAGAAATTGTTATGCTCTCTTATTTGAAAATGTAGGTTTTTTCACTATTTGAAGAGATTGAATCCGAGTCATCTTCAGATGCTTCATCGTCTACAGGCATTTTCAGTTGCTAACATTCAGAACTGTGAAATATCCTTAGCGCCCAAGAGTCTGAAAATGAATGGAAAAAAAATACTACTATAAAAAGCCACTAAACCCAGCCAACTATCTTTTCATGATTTTGGAAACCTTGATCCTTTTATACAAACCTACATTAAAGAGAGCGACATTACTCACAACGGCCAAAATACAGAAACCATCCAAATGTACATCAACTGATGAATGGACAAACAAATGTGGTGTGTCCACATAATGGACTGTTTTTCAGCCATAAAAAAGGAATGAAGTAGTGATACATGCTACAATGTGTCACTGAAAACATTACGCTAAGAAAAGAAGCTCAGTAAAAGACCACATATTGTCTGATTCCATTTACACAAAATTTCTAAAATAGTCAAATCTAGAGACAGAAAGTACATTAATGGTTGCCAGGAGCTGGAGGAAGGAGAGAATGGGAGTGACCAAAATGGGTATGGGGTGTCTTTTTGGGGTGATGAAAAGTTCTGCAATTAGATAGTGGTGATGGTTGTACAACTCTGACTATACTAAAAGCCAATGGATTGTACATTTTTAAAGGATAAATTTTATGGTATGTGAATTGTATCTCAATAAAAAAATCTACAATAAGGGTGATTTGCTAAATAGCATCAATCTTTTCCAGGTAATATTTCAGAACTGTATATATTTAACAATCAAGGTTCTAGGCACAATGCTACTACGTAATAATTAGAATACTTAAATTCTTTGTTCATTTGTTTAATAAATTGTACCAAGTATCCATGCTTGTTGATTTATACAGTGAATACATGAATGGGAACTCCTTAGTATTTAATCTAGTATTGAAAACAGCCAATTAAAGTGTTAACAAGGTGGGGGTGGAAGGAATGCATTTTGCTCTACACAGCATTTTGTACTCAATGAATGTCTTACTTAAAAAATAAACTACTTGCCACATCAACTACAATTTGACACTAGGTATACAGACAAACTGGCTATATAACAGGTCAAACAATACGCCTCCTTCTTAGGGAATTCATGTATTTTTTAAAAAACAAGGGAGGAAGGGAAAAAGGAAAAAACAACAAACACCTGTGCTGCTTAGAAAAGGGAAAGTTTAGGGAGTGCAATAGAGGAAAATTAGTATTCGGGTTCCTCTAGGTTCCCACTTTCTAGGGCCTGGTTTTACAAAGCACAATCTGAAATGCATCGTCTCATAACGGAACCATGTCCTTCAGGGACAGGTGTGAAAGCCAAGGGTAACTGGACCGAACTCAATGGATTTCTCCCCAGTGGCTTCTGCCCATCACCAACGACAAATGTGGTATTTAAAAAGTCAGGGGGTGCACCTTCCAACTGGAAACGAAAATACCTGGATTCAAATCACCTTGCTCTTCTACCAGAAAAACACACGCTCTCCAGGGACTTGGATCTGCAATCCTTCTACTATTTCCCCGTTGAGGTAATCCGGATGCAGTAGATCCAGATGAAAACCACTAGAAACACAATGATGCTTCTCCATGGGGGTGGCGTGCGGATGAAAGGGGGAAAAGCCTATATACAATGCTCATTCAAAAAAAAAAAAATCATGGAGCATGGATAGAACAGACATTTTTCTATTTCACTGCAACCAAATATGACGCTTTGCGTGCCCCTAACCCCTAGCAAAAAAGGGAGCTGGAGAAAAGCCAACGACTGATGGTGGTCTGCTGGTAACACAAAAGTTAACGTGCAGTTTTGCTCCGCTGGGAGCCTGACGGGGAAGGAAGGGATGCTCTCTGAGGTTTTGAGGTCAGATCCTGACATTCTCGCGTTCACAGCTAGACCTCAATTGCTGATGCGGGCTCTCGGGGCAAAGTGGGAAGGCGAGGGAGAACCCCTGCAGTCGCCGAAACTGTAGACAGCAGGGAGGCTGGAGGACCAGACACCGCTCCAACAATTACAATCGTGGCTCCTAAAGTAAGCCGAGGAAGCCCGTCGAAAATCCCACAACGCCCCCGCCCCTCGGGGAGAGGCGCTCTGAGATTGGGCCACGCGGGTGTCACTCAGGGCACTGAATCTAGAAAAGGCGCACGGCCGCAGGCAAAGCCCCCACACGCCAGAAGGCTGTGGTAGGGCTGCGCTGTGTGGCTGTCATCTGTCCCCGCCCTCGCCCATCAGCACATTCATGGCTCCGCTAAGACAGTGTCTCCTCAGTCTTGTCCCCTGTGCCCCGCGACCGGCAGCTCCCCGCAGAGGGGCAGCCGCTTACCTGGCCGCCGCTCCCACTGCCGATTCAATTCAGGGTCGAGCGAGCGACCTCTCGCGACCGTTAAACTCGAGGGAGCGTGCGCGCGCCCGGCGTCTTGTCTGCGATTGGCTGTTCGGAAGAGGGCGGAGACGGCAGAGCCGCGGCGCGCGCGTCAATCTTCCCCTTCCCTTCCCTCAGCGAGAGCGGAAGAGGGAGGTCCGACGCTTGGGAACTGGGAGGGGGCGGGACTGCTGTCAAACCCTCTCGTCTGATTGGCTTTCTGGGAATCTATCAGCTGTTACGCGGGAAAGAGGCCTCAGCTTCTCGCATGCGCAGTTGGTAAGAATGAGCCTCCGGCGTGACAGGGAAACCACGACTGGAGTACGGCGCGTGCGCAGAGTCGGGATTGCGATTGCGATCCCTCTTCTGCGGTGGTTCTGGTTCCCCCAGAACTTTGGGGGTGGAGAGTAAACCTGGGGCCAGGTAAGTGTCCGCGGAGAAGCCAGGCACCCACACTTTTGCCCACGATTGTCTGGGCTCTGGAGAGAGGATTGGGAGCCCGGAAGCCTTGAGTTTCCCGGTTTACGACCGTGAGTCGCTCAACCAGTTGACCCGACGCCCTGCTCTGCTGACTGTGAAGCCGGTCCGAATACCTGAGCTGTTTTCCCTGGATATGGTTTACCCTAGGCTGCTGGGGTTCGGTCCTGGGTCTCTTCAAGGACTGGGGGGAGGGGAGGAAAGCCCACCGCCCTGGAAAAACAATTCCACCGAGGCCCGAGAACAAATAGAACGATCTTCATTTACTTGTTCAGCAGAGCCTTCTGGCGCCCTTAGCGCGCAGCAGGGCTGTTTTAGGGCTGGCACATAGTAGGTGTCAGCATTGCTCTTTCCACATCTTTCGAAGGACCACAAAGATACCGCGTCCTTCCTGTGAGCCCCCAGCCCATCTCCTTCGCACTGTTCCGCTCCCATTCTTCGGACTAGTTAACCTTCTCCAGCGCTTACATTTCCCTGCAAGTGTCCTGAGCCCCACAATCAAGGGACTTGGCCTATCACTTAGATGGGCCTGAGAACCTAGGACGCAAGAGATGTATTTGCCCTTGGAATGATAAATATGCCAGGAGGCATCCCATTGCATCTAAGCCTCCTAAGAACACCTAACAATTATGTTTCAACAGTAAAAAAATTCCATCTCTATCCAAAATCTATCAGTGTATGGGAAGATGTCAAACTTAAATAAATTGAACCCACCCACCCCAAATTATGTTAATCCACCAGTGGACCACCAGTGGATATTATGCTCATGCAATACCTAAGTGAAATCAAATTATTTTTTAAATACATAGCCGTTTTCAGTGAACATATTTCAAACCTACCCAAAAAAACCCCAGCAGTTTTATTACTAGTTTCAGTTGATCACAAAATCTGTTATTTGAGACAATGCAGAATCTTGCACTCACAGAAGCTTGAGAAGTGTGAATTGCTGAGACAGCTCCAGGAAAAGAGATGTGTTTTCTTACAAGAAAAATATTAACCCCAAAAGCTATTAATACTAGTGATTAGTTCCTAACCATGCAAGAGACAACAAATGATTGCTTTGGCTACAAAATCAGATGAACTCTGTTCAGTTTGAGAGTGTATGTTTTGTTTTGTTTTTGTTGTTAACAATGTGATTTTAGGTAGCTTTTTTAAAATCTATTAATGTCTTAATA
The DNA here is from genome assembly GCF_036562045.2 of Rhinolophus sinicus. Classification (NCBI taxonomy): domain Eukaryota; kingdom Metazoa; phylum Chordata; class Mammalia; order Chiroptera; family Rhinolophidae; genus Rhinolophus; species Rhinolophus sinicus. The sequence continues at coordinate 35,063,265 of NC_133765.1, forward strand.
AGCCACCATGCTCAGGAGCTATATTGTGAGTAACCCAGTTATTTTGTTAACCAACTGATGAAGTGAAATGTTTTGCTAAGGTTGTTCATGCCATATGTATTAGGTTAAGCTCTTCCATGGTGTCTTAATTTAAAAAATTCAGAGTGGAAATTGCCTTTGACTAATTGGGCTAGAAAAGAAATGCCTTTTTCAAAGCTTTATAAACAGCTAAAAAGGTAGTTTTTAAAGTCCGTGGAAATTATTTATGAATATAGAAAACAGATTTAGAAAGCTTCAGAAATTCCAGTAAATGTATTAAGTATAATAATTGTTCATCCATTCTAACCCTCCATACTGGAGATTTTGCAGTACTTATATGCAAGCTTATACCACTATTTTATGGCGTTATGAGGATATGATTATCACATAAGTTTATTATAACATCAAATTGCTCCAGTATCTCTTTTGTCTTGAAGCCTTCAAATTGACAGCTTTATAGCAAAGATCTTCCACACTGATTGGTATAAAATAAGGCTATTCTGTAATCCTGGCCAGATGCTAATGGCTTGAGAAATTTAGTGCCTGTTCACCGGGGTGTTACTTTGTGTCACTGATTTTTATATACAAATAGTTTGTCATTGGAGGGGGCAATTCTCCACAGCAAAAGATAAGGAACGCTATTTTAAATCTCTTCCATTAAACGTGGAAGGAAATGATCAGGTATACATTTAAATGTGAATTTTTTTTCATCTTTTCTGCCCTTCAGGAATTGTTTTACTATATTAGAAAACTCCTAGAGATCTCTGTTTAAACCAGGACTTGCTTCGATGAAGGTGGTTTTCTCTTTCCATTGAACCTGCTGGGAAGTCAAGCTGTATTCTTTTTTTGAGTGGGGGAAAACATTGGGGAACTGTGTGTTTTTACAGGACCCATCAACTCGAAGTCAAGTCGTTTTCAATCTAGTTGTGGAGGGCACAGCTCACTGGCCCATGTCGGGATCGAACCGGCGACCTTGGTGTTATGAGCGCTATGCTCTAACCCACTGAGCCAACTGCCACCCCTCAAGCTGTAATCTTGGCATCATAATTTTCTCCTTGGCACCTGCTTCCCTAGACCACAATTATGACCTCACCAAACAACATGTCTTTGGTAATTTCATGGTTTCCAAGTACTTCTTAAATGGGACCACACTAAGGAAAACAATTAGCAGGGCACTGTTCTAGAAGCCTTTTCACTATGCGCTCCAAAACCAAAATCCATGAAACAATCAGCTTGCAGACTGGGTTTGTGGGGTCAGACCACACTTTACGTGGTGCATCAGAGTTCTTTTTTTTTTAAATTTTTTAATTAAAGTTTGTTGGGGTGACAATTGTTAGTAAAGTTACAAAGATTTCAGGTGTACAATTCTGTATTACATCATCTATATATCACATTGTGTGCTCACCACCCAGTCAGTTCTCTTTCCATCACCATATATTGGACCCGCTTTACCCTAATCTACCACCCCTGTCGATCCCCCAGGTCAGAGTTTTTGAACTTCAGTTTAGGGATCCAAAGTGCTAATTGCATTTGTGGCAACATGGACAATTTTTTTCTCACCCTAGGTGGTATTATCTCCATTTTATAGATGAGGAAAAGTGGCCAGAGTTGCACAGAAAGTAAATCATGGAGTTGAGACATTGACGCAGCTCACCCTGACCTCAAAGCAATGTGGCCTTTCAAGGACAAAAAAATGAGAGGAAGAGTCAAGAAGAGAAAGTTGAGGAAAATGAGTTGACATTTTAAAGAGCTGAGGAAAGAACAGGCCTGGAGATACTATGAAAGGTAAAGAAACAAGCTGTAGAAAGGATAAATTTAGTTTAAAAAATGGACTGCCTAATGTTCTCCCAAGATAAGTCCTCCCGAAATAATCCCCATGGTATACATTGCTTCTTGTATCAAACACGATAATGTCATTGTAAGTGCTCTGAAAACATTTAAGCCCTAAACAAATACAAGGCATCATCATTATGATTATAGAGGCTTTGAGACTTTTAGAAGATGTAGAGTGTTATTATTGCTGCTTTTTTATGTGTTTCTGTCTTATTTTAATAGTGTAGGTGATAAATTATAATAAAGTTCCTGTTAGGCGCCATAAATAGAAGACAATCCCGGTGACGCAGACAAATAGGACCTTCTCTGTGGATTCAAGTTTTCTGTTTTAAAAATCTGAATGGGATGTTGGTATCGTATGAATTGAAAGCTGTTGTCTTTATCGGCTTCATTAGTTGTCTCCTGAACTGGGGAGCCGTGAGCCTATTCAATTTAGACCTGACCCAGAGTACTCTCCTCATCTTCTTGTTCCCCAAAAGCAAAGATAACAGCTCTGCGTTTCCTGCTCAATCTATTATGCTTATCTTATTTGAGAAATACTTCTCTGTAAACACTTACTGTTAAGGGAGAAAGGTGCTTTATCTTCAGCATAAGCCCCAAGCCTAGAGAGGACACAGTGTTTCAATCCTGAGCCGCAGTGCCAGTGGGTCCATTTTGGGGGTGTTCCAGGCCTCCTGAGGACTTCAGGCAACTAGAATGGGAATGAGCTAGATGTGAAAGGTAGAGAAAGGCTGCTTCATTTTAACTCCCATTTTGCAGGGAGCACCAAAACACCCTTTGGAAGCAAGTTATTATTAAGCATGTCTCAGAAAATCACTCTCACTTAGCTTCTGGTGCCATCAGCTGGCCATTTTGTCTTTTTAAAGCTGCAGCGTTCAAGCTCACTGTGTTTGATTCTTCACCATTGATTAGGTCATTGTTTTGTGGCCTGTCGTTTTACCTCATTATTCCTAACAAGCTCCCAAGTGGGTGCTGCTCTGTGGCCCACACTCTGAGTAGCAAGATTCTAGAGTTACGTCCTCCAATGTGGTGGCCACTACCTAGCACGCGAGGCTGGTCCAGACCAACATCCACTGTGAGCGTGAATACACCCCATACTTTGAAGACTTCATATTTTAAAAATAATGAGAATATCAATAATTTTTATATTGATTACGTGTTGAAACAATATTTTAGATATTAGTTCATGTGACTACTAGAAAATCTAGGATTTCACATGTGGCTCACGTTATATTTGGAATAGAAGCCAACATTTTTGGTATTCTTTTTTCAGGTGCCCCCCCCCCCCTTTCTCAAGCCCCTTGATTACCATTTCACCTCTGTTAACTCAGATCAATATTCATTTAATTCTTTTTTCTAAATATTCCCCTTCCCCATCCATTACTCTCAGTCTCCATCTTTGACATCATGACCCCTGGGCTGTCATCCAGCCGTCGGATTGCTAAGAGCCAGGATTCAGGCAGCACCCTGGCTCAGGGCCCTTAGCTGTGACCCTCAAAGTGTGGTTCCTAGACCAGCAGCAGCACCTTCACCTGGGGGCTGTTAGAAATGCAGTCTCAGGCCCTACCCCAGACATAATGCACCAGTAGCTACCCAACAAGATCCCCAGGAAAGTTTAAGCAGTGAGAACTTGGAACGGTCATCTTTCCCAAAGCTCCCCATTTCCATTCATCTCCACATCCGTTCCTTTGGTTATTTCTGATGATGTTTCCACAAGGTTGATATACCATTGAAAGTTGTGGCTAAGAGAAACTAGTACTCGCCCTAAAAGAGCTAAACAGTGAATTTTAGGCCAATGCCATCCAGAAGGTGAGTCCAGGAATTGCAATCTTATGCTTTCCTGAAAAGATTCAGATATCCTTTCTCTCTCTCAGGGACACGAAAGGAAAGGCATTACCACCCTTCCCACTCCAGAGCATTAGAACTGTCGGTGGCACAAGCCTGACCTCACCGTATCTGGTTTAAACCAGTGACTGTTGGCTCCAGTCAAAGTTATGTTCCAGAGCCCAACGTGCCATCTGTGCAGCTAGACGTCCATCTTCATTTGAGCTGATTTTGAAAGCCAGGGGGCAATGTGTGCCCACTGGATCCAGGTCCCCACAATAGGCACTCCAGGTGACTTGGGGACATAGGAAAGTTTGAGAACCACTGCTCTGAGGCCGGTTACCCATTTCCGGCTCTGGCCGGTATCACACTCATGGACGCCTTAATTTCTTTTATGCTGCAGACTCCCGGGGCTCCCCGAGGCCCATGCTTGGCCTGGCTGTAGTAGATGCTGAAAATATCATTGAGCAGGTGGAACGTTGCCTTTTGTAAAGGCCTGACACCTGTCATCTCTAACTTGACCAAGTGGGAAGGGCTTCGGACAATGAGAGGTTTTAACGCAAACTGCAGTCAGCTTCAGTGCAGAAGCATCATCATGAAAGGAAAAGCAGAGCTGACGGGAAGTCAGGGTAGAGAGCCAGCCCTGAATTGAAGCTCATGCTCCCAGAAAGGAATTAGAGCAAAGCTTGTCATGGCTGCTGGTTTCCCCTTACTCACACTCCTTGTTACCATTTTTTCCTTCTTTTTTAATGTCATGATGAGCCCTAATTTGAGCTGCTTTTATTGTTCCCCGAAGACTTTGGGTGGCTCTGTGGGTAGCACAAAAACCGAAATCCAATCCGTATTCTTCTCTGGGCTTTGGGGAAGTGGAACCATGGGTGTGTTTGTCATTTTTAACTGTCATTGGAGTAGAGCCAAAGCTCCAGGAGATACTAAAAGTATTTAGAATCGTCCAATTGGCTGTTGGAATTAGCTGTTACACAAAGCAGCCAGTCAGTAACCGAACACTGGGGACCTTCTTGAACTCCAGCTGGGTGGGAGACCTTCCAGTGTGTGTGTCAGTTCTGAACTAGGACAGAAAGGTAGAGATTGGAAACAGTGGGCCGATGACAAAGCAGCTGATAAAAGCACCCTCCTCCGCCCTTTGTCTGGGGGTTTCGCCTCGTCTCAGACTTGCTTCCTCTCTTTGTCACTGTGCTATATCCCAGGGCTGTCCTGCCTGGTCGATTTACTACCCAGCGGAAGAGAAACCCCAAGAGAGGCCCTGGGCTCCATAATGAATTGAATTCAGGGACTAGACACTGTCTTATACACAAAGGAATTTTGTTCTGTGGATCGAAAGCAGAAATAAGGGAAGGGACATCCTGGACATCTGAATGAGACCTGGACTTGGTCTCCTTTGGAGCCATTCATAAGGGAGTGGGCTCTGTTGTAGCGATTTCAGGGCAAGTGCCTGGGTTTATCATTTATCTTTTTTTTCCTGATGCTTCTGAAATATTTCACACACAATCAACAAAACCAATTTTTAAAGTACAATTTTCATGGACACGCTGCTTCAAAATAGATCCAGTCACAGCCAGGGAGCACTTTACACCCCTTCATTGTCACCCACTGAGACCGACAGAGCATACTGACCATCAGACTCTTCATAAAGAAGTGAGTTTAGACCATATTGTCAGTCACAGACTCGAAAGCTAGCAGAAAACTAGCATGGGTGTGAGGCCTGAAAAGTATATTTGTTTTCCATAGAAATGAAGACTATTGTCATTCTAAAAATGACCAGTATCAACTCAGTGCCAGCTGTACTGATTATGATTACTAAGGTAGACGTAGATTTAAAATAGCAGAGAATGCACATATTGACAAACAGCAAGGCCTGATGACACGCATTTGCATCAAGCTTCCTCCATGCTTCTCTAGAGAGCGCTGTGGGCTCAGCAGGTGTAGCAGTCAAAATGGACTGTGGGCAAAAGGTACATGAGCTGAGACAACGCCTGGGGAAATAATATGGTGGGTATTCACTTACTTTTGGCTTATTTAGACTCCAGCCCTATGTTAGAGACCAGCTGCCTAGGAACTAGAATTTAGTGTTTCCAATGGTTAAAGCTACTTAGAGCTGCCGTCGGAAGCACGTTAAAAAGAGCAGCATCTGTTTTACCCTAGATCAAGAAGCATAAAAAAGATCCCAGTCTGTTGAGATCTTGCTTCCTGGCGTATCCTGTTTGACTCAAATTTTTATAAAAATACGAAAAAAAATAAGGGGCACATTCGTAGTTCCCATAACCCACTGGGTGATGGGATTTTGTTAAAAACCAGTCTCGTGCCTTCCAAGGTACCAACAAAGCCCTTTCCGGAATGCTTTTAACTCAGATCTTTAAGCCTGTGCGGGATGGGTGGAGAAGGGCTTATTCACCCATTTTGCAGATGAGAAAACCGGCCCATGTTGAGTCGCCTCTGTTTGCATGGGGAGCAGGGAGACCTTTGAAAGCAGGTAGCACCTGTCAGGTCCTTCTGCCTTCCTCCCCTTAAAGGAAGCAAAGGCCTGTGGGGTTCGCCATGTCCTCACAGCTGTTACTCTCCATACTGTTCATTTGTCAACTAAGACGTCTCGAGTAGTTATGTAAATCTTACTGTTAAATACCGCTTTCTTTGTGACGGTCTCTTGGAGTAGAGTGTGAGCTCGAAGACAGAGTCTCGCTCTTCTTCACCTCGTATCACTCACTATACCTCGCATGCTTTTTTAAACCTAACGGGCACCTTAATAAGAATCTGTTGGTTTGGTGGTTCTGACGACGCGTTCCAGTTGGATCACGATACTGGCAGCGTGTCTGAGGGAACAGATGTTCCTATTCAAACCCATGAAACTGGAAACACTAAAAAACAACAATTATGACATTGATTGATAGTGATATTTACTGTGTCAGACCGTTTAAGCTCAGCTATGAAATAGACGATTGTGTACTGTGGTCTTTGCATTTTGATTTCAAAGATTCGCAAACGTTTAAGTGGTGTCCCTGGACTCAGATCCTAATTCCTGCGGGCTGTACTATTTAATATTCCTTTATCAGATTGCAGCCCTGTTCTTTTGCATTTCACACTCAAAACCTCTCCTTCCTGAGAAAACAGCACCTCTGGGTGCTTTGAAGATATTTTTGGTCTGTTATAAGAAAATATTTATCAGCTGGCAGGACACGTGCTGCTAAGAACACAGCTGATGCCAGGCTGGAGAGGCCCAATAATGTCTTCACTAACTTCCTCAATGCCCGCCTGCCTCATACGAGTGCTCATCGGCTGGCATGGTTTCTGAAGGCCATCTTAGAACTGAAGTTAACAGAGCAAGTGCGTGCCCCTGACAGGCTGTCTGTGTCTCACCCAGGTCCTGAACACGCGGGTCCTCCATGAGTGCCTCGGGATTCCTCCGTTTTCCTGCACCACTGACCAGGAGGTGCATGGTGCCATGGGGCCTCCGGCTCAGGGAGATGCCAGCCTTGTTATCTCCAGGAACAGCAGTCACCCCGGCCCAGATGGCAGGCAGGAAGGACCGCCCTGCTCTGCTTTCCCTGGATGAGAGTGAACTTGAAGAGCAGTTTGTGAAAGGACATGGTCCAGGGGGCCAGGCCACCAACAAAACCAGCAACTGCGTGGTGCTGAAGCACATCCCGTCAGGCCTCGTGGTCAAGGTAGAGGACGAAGCCTGTGGGGGGGCGGGGGGGAGGGGCACCCTGGATTGCCAGTTTGAAGTGGCTTGTATGGCCACGGGAGGTTTCTCTGGAGGGCACTGCATATTTCGTCCCCTGCCCTGAGACATTCCTCCTGCCAGGATCCTCTGAGCCAGGCTTGCTGCCCCTCTTGAGTGTGGTGGGCAGGATGGCTGTGGCACTGCCGTGGGCGCCCAGGCCACGAGCAGCGAACAGGCCTGCAGTGTCTGCCAGCATCCTCAGCCCGTCATGACCCGGCTGACGGACCAGGACGGTCACAGCATGTGTGTCCCCCCATACCCTCTTGGGTAAATGTCAGGGCCACCTACCCTTCTGAGCGTGAGAATGGAGGCAAACCATTTCCACCCTAGAAGAAAGTGCACCGACGCCTGGAGGAGTCTTCCTTCTTTGTATCAAAACCAATCTGATGGGAGGACACCAGCTTTCTGCACATCCTGAACCTCTAGCAAAGGGCTAAGTGCTCTCTCCTGTTTCCCGGGCTGGTGGTAGTGGGCCCTGCCTCTGCAGTGGGGCTGTCGGTCCATTCTGTGTCGCCGGAGGGCCCAAAAGGCGGCCCAAGCCTTGCAGGACAGTAGAGAACAGAGAGCAAAGGCAGGTTTGTCGCACCAGCGATAATTGTGTCACGTCTACGTGTGGCCAGCACTGACCCGAGCAGCTTCGCACGCGCTACCTCAGTCCCCACAAGCCCATACTTGTTCTCGTCACCACGACACAGGGAAGGAATGTGAGGCAGAGGCTGAAACTTGCCTGAGGCCCGATGGCAGTGGAGCCAACCTAGACCAAACCCAAAGCCTGTGTTCCCCGTTTTCCACCGCCAGCTTTCTGAGCCAAGAGCATATCGCTTCAAGCCTCAATCTCTCCTTTTCCTCCTTGGTAAAAAGTGTCACTCGTGAGCAACAGATAAATCCTGAAACCTGACCTAATTTTTGTTTAGCCTGTTTTACATAACTTATTCCAAATTTGCTTTTACAAGGTGTGATCAAAAACCACAGTGAATGTGTAAATTTTTAAAAATTTACAATAAGACACATTGCCATTGATCCCCCTCAAAATGTTCCCCCTCGCTTCGAACACACGTATCCCATCGTTCTTGCCACTTTCTGAAGCAGCTCTGAAAGTCCTCTTACGTGAGTGTCTTTAGTTGCGCTGTCATGGCTGCCTCCATGTCCTGAATCATTTTGACTTTGGGGGAGAGTCAGAAGTTTCACGGTGCCAGATGCAGTGAATAAGGTGGATGAGGACACACCTTGTAATGTTTTTATTTGACAGAAATTGATGTACCAGAAGTGATGTGTGACACAGCATTGTCATGCTGCAGGATGACACAAAGACACTCACAAAAGAGGACTTCCAGAACTGCTTCAGAAAGTAGCAAGAACCATGGGATAAGTGTTCAAAGCGAGGGAGAGCATTTTGAGGGGGATTAATGGCAGTGCATCTTTCACTGTGATCCATTTTTTGTTTATTGAAACATTCACCATGTTTTGATCACACATCGTAGTACTGTTCTTTCACCCTGACTTCACAGAATTTCTCTTTTATCAACGTGCTTTGCAAGGCACTCGCCACAATACTAAGGTATTACACTGTGGTTGACGAGTAATAGAGGCTGTTTTCCTCCTACAGACAAGTTTATGTGCAGAGTGCTTGTTCCCTGGCCATGATTTTGACATACCTACCGGCTGATGTTTTCCAAGTTAGGGTGTTTTCCAACGGTAGGAGGCTACCGTTGCTCCTAAACAAAACAACACTCCTAATTATAAATAATCACATATGAAAGCCACATAATACAGCTGGGGCGTAGGGCAGGACGGAGGCCGAGCAGAGGCAGGAACGGTTACGGCCTTGCTTCTGTCACTGACTCGCTGGGATTCTTGACAAGTGGCTTAGCCTCTCGGGCCCATCGCATCTGGAAAGTGACTAGGTTGAGTTGAATGACTCCTGAGGTCCTGTCCAGAACATTTTGTGGTTTTCACATTATAAAATCTCTTACAGTGCCATCAGACAAGATCCGTGGATCAAAACAGAAAGCTAGCTCGGAAAATCCTACAAGAGAAAGTGGACGTTTTCTACAACGGTGAAAACAGTCTTGTTTACAAAGACAAGCGAGAGGCAGAGAAGAAAAAGCAAGAAAGGAAGAAAAGAGCAAAGGAAACCCTAGAAAAAAAGAAACGACTGAAAGAACTCTGGGAATCAAGTAAAAGTGTCCAGGGAGAAAGAAGCGCAGACTCTGACTGAAAGAATGCCAGATGCTTTCAAGTAGCGGTGGTGCGTCCCATCACTAGCGTCATTAGAGATTTTTGACAGATTTAAGAGACATGAACTTTTTTAAATGGCAGAATAAACTGTAGTGACTAGAGGCGCACACTTTGAGAGTAAATCTGAGAGAAACAAGTCACTACGGTCAAGGGACAGTGGCTGGAGGGGGGACAGAGGTTGTCACTGTGAAGTGGTACTTGGAGGGGTGTCTCTGGGGTGGCTGACAGTTCTAGTTCTTGACTTGGGCAGTAGTTAGAAGGACGTTGCCTTATTTCTTTAAGCTGTACATTTGTGTGATTGTATCTTATTATCAAAGGTTAGAAATAAAAATATTTTTTGGAAAAAGTATTAGTAAGGTCCCTTTTTATGGAGAACTGTAGAAGAGACAAACAGTAATCGCATTTAGTGTCACTGTGTCATCTGCTGGGAGGTCGCTGCTCAGTGATAGTTAGAGGTCAGTCAGCTTAATGTCAGGTTAAGAGAATAAAAGCAAAACAAGATGGCAAAGATTTACAAGTTAGTGAGTTATTTACCCCATTAGCTTATTAGACTATGTGACCAAATCACCTCTCAGACATGGAACTACACGGAACTTCCCTGTAGGTTGATTTACAGGTAGGTTTATAAGAGATGAGTTTCCAGAAACCTGATTGGTTCCTGAATTTGCTCGGTACCATCACTCAAGCTGGATTTGACCGTATAGTTGTTTGGGCTTTTTTAAGGCAAGGGGTAATGGCCTGGCTTGTTAGAACACATGTGGCGTCCACACATAAAACCAGTAGGGAAGAAAGCCATGAGGTGAGCAGGCCACTGTCACAGACGGGGCATGCCTCGTTTCCGCAGTGAAGACCAGACCATTCAGCAGGCCAGACTGCACGCCCAGCGCATGCATCCAAATAAATGTACCTGTAAGGCAGCCAGTGACAGCTCTTCTCACCTTGGATTGACCTGGTTTGGAAGCTCAAGTGCTCTACGCAAGGCTGTCTAGACCTCTGGTGGCAGTGAGCAGAGCCCGTCCCCATTCCAAACTCCGTTCAGAAGGCAGCCAGGTAAAGTACCTGGAATAGTACATAAGAAACCAGTAAGAGTGGGAAAGCTGCAGACAGACAGGAGGGAAAGGCTTTGATTTGTCTCCATTCTTGTACCTTTTTGAATTTCCTGTCATGTGCGTGACAGAGACACAAACAAGCCCACTCTCTAGAAGCCATTTCCACGGCCTTCAACCTGTCATGGCTGGGACTGCCTCATGCCGTGAAACTGACCCCACCCCTCCACCAAAGCGAACAAATCCTCATCCCATGGGGAGCCGTGCCTAAGGCATATGGTCAAAATCACCTCACAAGCCCTTTGGAAGAAACCACCGGACTCAACACACCCAGCGTAACCTGGTGTTTAGCTCGGCATCAGAGCTGGTAATTCTGGTGAGCGCCAGACGACGTCAGTGGCCGCACTGTATTGGTTTTCTGGGGTGCACTTGTCTGCTACCGTTGAAATGCACCACAATGCAACTTCTGACCAGCAAACACACACTTTCCCCAGCACGTTGTGCTAATGACATCACCACAGAATGTTTCAGGGTCAGGTGGGAAAAGACCAACCAACCTTGGTTAGGTCTCCCCCCCAACTCCCCGAGGAGCTGTGTGTTAAAATACCACTTGATTCAAGGAACCCACATCTTAATACAAATTGTTAATGAAAATAAGCTTTATTACATCAAGTAATAAATACATACAAAGATGCAAACAGTGTTAGTCATTTTCTTCCAGATGTTTGGATCAACTTACAGGAAAGGCAGAACTGAAATCTACATACAGTCTTAGGAAAAGTTTCAAGGGTCCTTGTTAGGTTTGGTAAGTTGCTCTTTCTTCTGTATTTATAACTTGTGCATTTTTTAAATTGACTTCAGAGCACTAATAGTCATGCAAATACTTAAGCAAAAAAGAAGTTACATGAAGCAGAATCTATACTGTCTGGCAAACGGGGACCGGCTACTAAGTATAAAGCGTGCTGTCAGTAGGCACTAAAAACAAACCCTCAGAGCTGTATTAGCTCATGAAAAATGAAAACAAAGAACAGTTTGAGTAACATAAATGTATTCAAAAGAGAAAGGCTGGAATCTTGGAGGCAAACCGCAGTTTGCTGTGAGATAGGTAACTTTTACATGCATCTTTTGAATCAATGCTTGAAAAAGCAAAACAAAAAAACCCTGGGTAGTTCCTGACTATTTAAAATGTAAGTCCTAATCAGCTGCAAAATGTCTTCTCAATCTTAGACTGTAGGTTCAGAGCCTAAATGAATCATGGGAGGGGCACGGAAGGAGAAACCAAACTGTTACCATTTTGAAAACAAGTTTCATCTGAACGGGAGAGGAGAGGTGAGCTGTAACTTCTTGGAAGATGGAAAACTTCCCACACTAACACGGCAGCTAGGACCTGGCATTTCGTTCCGTCTCAGCCAAGCACTCCCGAACCAGTCCTCTAGCGTGGATGATGCCTGGAAAAGGAGAAACAGAGGCTGGGGACCATCTGGCTGCACCCGTTCCAGAAGAGGAAGAGGGTCTCTTCACAGCCAGCCAGAAAAGCCTCATACTGGAAAGGGAACTCGGGACCAGCGTCCAAACCACTAAGGCATCCAAGTGGTCCGAAGGCACTAACACCCCATCACACCTCTCAAAGCCCTTCCCCGCCAGCTAGATCGCTTCAGGTCTCCCTAAAGACTTCCTCCTGCACTCAAGGTGACAGCCATTAAGCTCTCTTCATGACATGCCTCTCTATAGTAACTGTATTACCACCTACATGACAGGAGTATGTTTCTCTCTAAGCCTGACCCACTTTGGAGATTCCACGCTTTCAAATCATTATTTTTCTCTGGCTTCTTCTAAATTCTAAAAGGGGCTTGACAATGTCAAGTAGCCTGCATCTGTCAGGGTGTAAGACGTCGACGGCTCACTCTTATCAACCTTGGTCCACTGTCACCTGCCTCCCCAGGGTACCTGAGCCGTCTTCTGCCGTTACTTTCCCCATCTTTTCTCTCTGGTTTCTACTGACCTTCATGAAACACTGCTCTCATTTTACTAGACACCAAGAATCTATTCCTTCTAAGAGATGACTCCCAGAGGGCGATGGGAATGACAACCCCAAGTCACGTAGGCATCCACACCTCACAAATCTTATCAGAACTTCTGAAGACTTTCTGTAAAGGGCCAGACAGCAAATACTTTTGGCCTTGTGGGCCATACAGTCACAATCACGACTACTCAACTCTGCCGTTGTATCATGAAAGCAGCCACAGACGTTATGTAAGCAACAGGTGTGGCCATATTCCAACAGATCTTTATGGACACTGAAGTTTCAATTCCACATCATTTCCATGTGTCAAAAGATCATGTTTTTTTTTTTCCACTGTTAAAAACTACAAAAACCACCCAGCTCATCGGCTGTAGTTTGCTGATCTACAGACAAGGCACCTGACTCCCTTGCACCCTGTGTGACGTCAACATGGCTGGCGTGGGCTCGGCTGTCAGTCAGGGTGACTGTGAGACCAGCTGTTCACCCAGGATTTCCATTCAGGTAACCAGCACGCCAGTCACCAGGACTCCTTGCTTCCTCTGACTCCAAACAGCAGCCTGGATGGTGGTGATGCCCACCTGACCCCGGGGTGGGGTCAGGGTTACCCTCCCTCCACAGCCCCCCCAGCCCTCTTGGGTGCCAGCCTCTAACTGCCAGGCCCCCTTCCCCACGCCCATGCCTGACCCAGCTTTACAACTGGTCTTCACAAGGGTTTCCTAAACACCAGGAAAGCCACTGCTTTTAGGAGTCTGTCCCCAGCCAGCCTTGCCTCTCAGTGAGGAGTCACAGCCTTTACAGCAGCCTCCCTTCATGCCTCGGATTTAAATCCAAAGAATGTCCTCTTCTTTTTCTCCAAAGTGGCCTCTCCAACCCTTTCAAGAACCCCCAAATCCCTCCTGAAATGAAATTCACACATAGGCCACTGTGCTGAACCGCCACCTTCTAAACCAGAAATCCCCTTCTCCCTTCCCCTTTTACGTCACGAGGTAGCAAACCATCTCACTTCCTTCTGAAATCAGCTGGCCAGGCACATCCTCACGTGAGTCACTTTTTTTCTGTGACATCCTCCTCCCATCAGCCCTCCCTCTTCAATCATGAAAGAACTTCAAAGCATTCTCGCTCACCAGCCCAGGGCCTGGGACAGACCCACACCCCCTTGGGCAACAGGAGTGGGGCAGGCATGGGGCAGAGCTCCAAAGATTCCTTTTTAAAGCAGGTGGACTCTCCTGGCAGCACACGGGCAGGCGGGCAAGGCTCACAGGCTGGGGCTGCGCTGCTCAGAGGCGCCATGTGAAGAACAGCAGTCGCCAGCCCCTCCCCGTCAGATGCTAAGTCACATCCCACAGAGCCACTCACCCCTGCCCGACACCTCCACAGCCACTGTGACTGGGGAACAAAACGGGAGCCCCTGAGGCACAGGGACTCTCCCCTCCCCCGCCCTCCAATGACCTCCGCAGAAAATCTTTCACAGTAGTGCTAGACCAGAGCTTTGGGGTCCCCAGCACCCGTCGGGAGTCTGGGGACTCACCTCGTTTTAGTCTCTCCATCGCACTCTTGCTCCCCGCGTAGGTGGGTCTGATCTCTTTCCCCAGCTCTTCGATGATGGCCAGCAGCTCGGCGTATTTGCTCTGGGGCACCTGGCTGTTCCCAGTTCCCTAGAATCAGAAACGTGTTCAGATGGACTGAGCACCAACCTGACTCCAATGCCATGGTCCGGACCCCACCACATGCCGGTGGCAGCAAGGGCAGGGCAGTGGCTCAGAGCTGTTGGCTCCACTGGGGCCAGGAGCGTCCCCTCTGAGGAACAAGGAGAGAGCAGGGAGGTGGGCCTCTACTGTCCTCATTCACTCAAAGAAACCACCCAGCAGTGTCCAGAAAGCTCTTTCATCTCGAATGGCTTATCTCCACAAGGAAGGCTTTGCCGAGAAGTTCCTAGGACCTGGATGGCTTATAAGTGTCAGCCAGGGGCTGAGGGTCCAGAGCCAGTGGACGAGACAGACGCCACACCTGGGGTCAGCAGGACTACAAAAGTCACCAAAGACCATCCGATGGAGCCCAGAACATGTTTAAATTCACCCATCCTCCCCCACCGGCAGGACCCACCCCACAGAAACCCTTTTTCTCCAGACCCCACAACAGCTCCAAGCAAGCGCTCAGATAGCGAGGCTGGGTTCCCCATGGCGCTGTGGGCCCAGGCGGCCTGCTCGGGTCTCTCCTTCTCCGTCCCCCTTCGTCCCCCTCCCCCCTCAACTGCACCAGGGCGACCCTTTCCCGCCACAAGGCCCTCGCCTGCTCCTTCCTCCTTCTCTGCCGCCGCTGCTTCTTGGCCTCGGGGTCCTTCCTCCTCCCCGGGTCCAGCTCCTGGGCAACATGCCGGCGCCTCCTCGTGGCCCCGCGGCCCTCCTCCTGCTGTCCCCGCCACTGCGGCGTGGCCAGGGCACTGTGCTCCCTCTCCAGGCTGCGCCTCAGCCTGTCCTCCCGCCACCACCGCTTCTTCAGGCGGTCCCACTCCCGCTTCTCCTCCTGGGACAGGACGGCCTGGCGGGGCATGGCCTGGGAGCGGCCACCTCATTCCCAGGGACAGCCTCCATGGTGACCTCAGAATGTGGCCGAGTTCCGGCCATGGGCAGGAATCTTGCAGCTGGCGACCGCGGGCACTGAGGGCTGGTCCCTCCACAGGCAGCGTTTCCCTGGCAGGTGCAGCTGCAGCTGCAGCTGTGGTTTCCTTCACTGATGCTCCTACCACCCCGTGCCCCCCACTTGACGGTGAGGAGACCGAGTCTCAGCAAGGTTGCCAAGTGGGGGTCAGTCTCCTAAGTGCTGGGGCCACCAGCTCCTGATGAAACACATCTGCAGGCCATCAGGCTATGGGCCCGTCCCCCTCTTTGCTGGGGCCACGACCTTGTGGGGTGGGAGTGGGAGCCGCGTGAAGGGCAGGCCCTCCTTCCCCAGGAATCAGGGACACATCGGGTGGTGGCCCCAACAGGAACTGTGGCTCTCGGGGCCCCACCCCACCATCCCATCACTCAGGGTTCCCCCATACTCCTTGCCACCCCTCTGTTCTGATGCCTCTGCCTTGAACATGAGCCCAGCCAGGACCTTGGCTTGAGGAAGCTCAGATGACTGCTTCTCCAGTCCATCGTGTCTACTCCTTGGTCTCTCCCACCGACTCCCCCTCCCGGAGGGTGGGGAGCACGTCCCCTCAGAGCTCAGGCCACCCCCAGAACTCTCCTGCCGTGCATCACCCCTTCTGTCATACCTGGGTATAGCCGAGAGATGGTGGCCCATAATCGCTCAGCAGCTGCCGGTACTGTGAGGACGTGGCCATGCTGGTGGAGGGCGGGTGGACGCTCCCGGCTGGGGGACAGGAGACGAGAATCAGACATCGCGTAGCTTTGACCAGTTGTACCCAAGGCAAGGACTCTGGGTCCTGCCACAGTCCCCCTGCCCACAACCCATGCCATCAACAATGGTCTTTGGTCTCTGCAGGTCAGAGAGCCCTGCCCCTGTCCTCTAGTGTGGCCTTGGCCGACACTCAGCCTCGATGACTGATAGTGAAATGTAGCTAACAGGCCGTTACCCCACACTCACCACCACAGCAGACATGGCTAATCGATCACAGACCTCCTTCCCGTCTGTGCAGTGAGGACTGGTACCAAAGATGAAACAGACTGCTATTCTCTGCCTAATCCTGGCATCCCTTTTCTTTGAGTCCCACTCCCCTGACGTTTATAGCCTAGAGCCACATCACTGCCACAAGAGCCCACCTGCTACTTGGACCACCGGCTGGTCCACACCTGGGCTAGGATTTCCTGTGGGCCCAAACCTCTGCTGGGCTACATGGTGAGGAAGACACAGGGAAGGTCTGGAGATTGGAGACCCAACCGTGGCTGGAAACTGGTGCACTGAACACAAAGTCAGGGAGCTGGAGGATCTCTCGGCCTGTGCGTGTCCTCAGACAAGCCCCTCAACCTCTGAGCTGGTCACTCTCTCCCCAAAAAGGGGACAGGACTCTTGACAATCTGAGTCAATGCCTGGATGGCTCACACCCCAAGAAAGGAGGGGTAAGGCCTCGCTTATGGCCTGTAACACTGGAAGACACTGTCCCTCAGCAGTGCAGGACCACGTGGGGCCAGGGTCCAGCTCAGCATGGAGTCTCCTGAATGGGGGTGTAGGAAGGTCCTCAGCAGGGAATTTTCTAGCTCCATCCAGCTCAGGAGCTGGAAGCATGCAGACCCATAATGGCGTCCGAGTGGCCATTAGCGGGTAAAGGATGTCCTGCAGAATTACAAACAGCGGTAACCATGGAGAATTTACCTAGCCCTCCTGAGCAGCTGCCCGCCTGCCTCCACGCCCGGTCTAGGAGCAGCTCCCCCCGCCTGCCGCCTGCAGAGCCAAACGGTCTCTCTCACACACACAGCGGGCTCTGCAGACTTGGCCCCGGGGAGGGACAGCTGGTGCCAGGCTGGCCAAACCGACCAGCTGCTCATCTAGTGTGGGCAAGGGGAGGGGCGGAGAGGAAGGAAGGTCAGAAGCTCAGGCTGATGGAGCTGGAAGGGGTGCTAGAGAACCCTGGAGCCCCTCACTATAGAGAGAAATAAGACCAGAGAGGGTAGGAGCTGCCCCAGGCCACACAGCACAGAAGAGGCTAACACCCCAACACTATATCCAAGATGTCTTCCGTGGTCGCAGGCCTGCCCTAGATTTACTCACCAGGGCCCAGGTTTAAGCCCAATCAGAAAACATGGATTCTAATACCTCCAAGCTGGTAACTGGGCACATCACTGGGTGACTCTGAGCCTCTAAAGTGGGGAGTCATAATGCACTGTAGAAACGTGCTATTCAGGATGGGGGGTAACTACCACGTTTCGACCTCTGTCCAAGGCAGCCACGGGCATGCAGCGGCCAGAGTACAGGAACTGGGGCAGGGTGCGTGCCTCCAGCTCCCCTCACATCATCCAAAGCCCCGTTCCCAGTGAGTGAGGTCTCAGGTTTTGCAGCCCCAGACCTGAGTTTCAATCCTGACCATTAGAAGTTGTGACACCTGTCTGAAAGGCCAGGATACTAAATATGAGACTGGGGCAGGGGGCATGGATCATCCCACTACACTTCAAAGTGTCTAGAAGATACCAGCTCCCTGGCAGAGATGGGGGTGGCACCTCCCAGGCATTTTCCTGCCTTCCTCCTCCTCTTGCTTGTTTCACTGGGTTGCTGCCTCCCTGGCCTGTCTTCCCTCTTACAGGCAAGGGTCTAGACTAGGAGCTAGTCCAGCTGTGCCATACCCGGCTGTGTGACCTTAGACAAGCCCCTTCCATCTCTGAGCCTCAGTTTCTCCATCTGAGGCAATGGATCCCCACATTGCTCTAGATCCTGTTCTTTCATGGTGCTAGGCTTGGAGGCTAAGGAACAGAGAGGAAGAACAAGAAATTGCCCGGTTTTGGTTGCAGGGGTAACCTAGGTGATGTGGAGGGGACACCAATCCTGTGGCAGTGCCATCCCTTACTCTGTGTTGAGGGGCGGGCAGGTGGCCCTGGAGAGCTGGCAAGGGGCCCCGAGTTATACTAATGCCCACTCCTTCCCACAGACACAGGAAGGGCCAGAGGGTCGTGCTGCACAAGGCCAGGCAGAAAACCAGACTGGGCGTGAGCGCCGTTTCCGAGCCTCGCAGACAATGCACGCAGTGTGCGGGGACCAGGGAGGCCGAGCAGAGGGAGGGACTGGCAGAGGCCAGCAGCTCCTGGGGCCAGGCACAGCTCCCCGCCCCCACACCAGACAAAGAGCGGCCTGGGCCTGGGGAGCTGGCGGCCTTCCCGCCACTTGGGGCGCCTTAAGGGGGGGGGCTCTCTGTCAGGGAGGCGGGGGCTTTGTCTAACTCCGCTGCCGCCGCCACCGCCACCGCCGGCCAGGCCGCGGCTTGGCAACCCGTGCGCAGGAGGCAGGGCTGGAGGGCGTGAGGGATGATGACAAGGAAGCCGGAGGAGCGGCAGCGGAGAGTCCATCTTGGATGCAAATGGCAGGGGGAGATGGGGCTTTCTAAAGGTGTCCACAGGGAAGGGGCGGCCCCCGCCGGAACACCAGAGATCCGGGCACCGCAGCACTCCTGGAATTCACCATAGGAGAGAGAAGAAAACCTGCGCAGAGCTGCCAGCCCGCCCAGAACAGGACTTCAGGGGTCCTGAATGGGTGCCCGTCACTCTGTGACCCCAGTCCCCAAAGGTCCCAGGTTAGGGCCCCTGCCTCAACTATTCCTAGGTCAGGATTGAGAGTTCCCACCTGTCTAGGCTGGTGCAAGACCCTCACCTTTCCCGCCCCAGAAATGAAATGACAGATGAGGGAGGCAGTGAGAAATGCTACCTGAACCACAAAGCCTGTCTCAGTAAGGTTTGCAGACCCCGGAGCAGGTGAGAACATTTGAGAAAATAGTGCTGTTTGCTCTTGGGGATCAGAGCCCACATTTGACCAATTCAACTATCCCCACACTGGTATCCTGAATCTTAACCCTTTCTAATCCCCAAATCTGTATCCAAGAAGTTAAACACTCTCTCTCTCTCTCTGCTGTTTTGGGTCCCTCTTCAGATTTCTGGAGTTAAGGAGGCACCGTTTGGAGATAAGGCCCAAAACTTGCGGCCAACTGCCAGCGTGGCATTTCTGACCTGCAAGGCCAACCCCCCCTTCCCCCCCCTTCTGCCCCCTCCCCCACCACCAACGTGCCTCGCTTTTGGGGAAGTGTTTCCAACCAACTGTCTAAAGGAGAAGGGCCCTGGTGAGGGGACAAAGCCGGTCGTGTCCGAATCCCACAATTTTACCCCCCCCCCCCTCACCCAGTCTCCCTCAGTCCCTAGGGTGAGCCCCTGGGCACAGCCGAAAGCGGCCTGACAACTTCTGGAGGAGTTTCCTGGGACTGCCCGGCTCCAGTCCCAGGGAGGGGAGAGAGCGGCCCCTCCCAACTTCTGCAGGAGGGGGCCTCCTAGGCCCAGACCTGGGGGCTCCGACATGTGGGCCCCGACGGAGAGGTTACACACACACACGCGCACACACACACACACACACACACACACACCCCGCCCTCAGGTACTCAGAAGCCCCCTGTTCTCTCTAACTTCTTCCACTCGCGCACGCCTGAGGGGGACCTCCCCAGTGCCCCATTCTCGGGACCCCTGCTCCCACGTGCCAGGCTTCACCCCCACTGATGACTGAGTCCCGTGCATCGCGGGCGACCCCCGTCCCCGTCGCAGCCGCCCGGCGCCCTCAGGGGCTGCTGCACCTGGCACGCCGCCGTCCCCCGGCCCTGCCTACGCCGGCCTGATTTTGCACACGTGCGCCCCTGCAGCCCGGGCCTGCGCCCCCGCTCCCCACCGGCGCCGGGCCCCGCGCCCCGCTCCCGGCGCGGCCCGGCCGCTCCCGACTCCCGCCGGCAGGGGCCCTCGCCGAGCCGCCCAAAAGCCGGAGGAAAAAGGAGCCGAGGAAAACCTCCCCTGCCCTCGCCCGCCGCGCTCCCCGCGAGTCCTCGGCCGCCGGCGTGGGGGGGACGGCGGCGGCCGCCCGCGCCCGGGGCCCCAGCCCAACCCCGGCCCGAGGCCCGGTGCGGGGCGGGGCGCACCCGCCAACTTTGGCAGCGCGAGCGCCGGAATCATGGCGGCGGCCGCCGCGCTGCCCCGGGCCGGGACCCGGTGCCCGTCGCCCCTGGCCTCGCGGGGCCCCGGGGCCGGGGCCGGGGCCCGGCGTGCGGGCCCCCAACTTGGCAGCACTTGGGGCGCGGCGCGCGCGGCCCGCGGGGCGCACTCACTCACCGGCGTTGAGGGAGGCGGCGGGCATGTGCGCGGTCAAGTTCGGTTTGTAAGACATCCCCCCGAGCGGCGGGGCGCGCGGGGCGCAGCGGGGCCCGGCCCGCGAGGCGACGACGGCGGCGGCGAGGCCGGGCGGCGGCGAGGCGGGCCCGGCGTCCGTGCGCCCGTCCGTGCGCCCGCCGAGCTCCCGCGCACTTTTTGTTGTTGACGGCTCGGGCCGCACCGGCAAATATGGCCGTCCCTCACCCTGACACCGCCGCAGTATATCACCCATACATCGGGCGGGCGCAGGGGCGGCCGCAAACTTTGAGCCGAGCCAGCGGGGCCGGCCCGGGCCGGGAGGGGGCGGCCCGGCGTCAGGGGGCGGCTCCGCCCGCGGCCGCGCCCCGCGCCTCCCCGCGCGCTCGGCGCCCGCAACTTGGCAAAGTTTGGGGGGCTGGGGTCCCGGCGGCGCCTGTGGCCCGCCTGGGTCCCTTTCTTCTGTTTCGTTTTCGGCGCCTGGAGATTTTCTATTTTACCGCTTATTTTTTTTTTTTTTTTTTAATAGCTAGGTAGGATTTCACAATTACTTTTTTCCTCCTTGACTGTGGGGGCAGGGATGGAAAATTACCTGGAGAAAATGGTGGCGAATGGTATTTTTAAGCACGTAGATCCTTCCAGACGCCGAGGTCTGGTTATTCCCCAGAATAAGAACAACCAATTCTTGACATTGATTTCAAATAAATTTCACGTCCCTGTCTGTATTTAGTGGGTTTTAACCCTTTGGGAGCCTGTGAATCCTTTGAGACTGGCAAAACAGAGGAATTTCCCCCTGGAAAATCCACCCTTGCATTTACATAATTTTGCATCGTAACTCATTCAAATATTTAAGAAGCGCCTACTATGTGCCGGGCACTGTTCTAGGCGCTAAGGGTACAAGAATGAACTTGGCAAAGTTTCTCTACTATCCTGGGGTTTAAGGTACAATTTTCGGCCCTCCTTCGACCCCATCCCAGCCTATCCTCAAAGCTGACTGAAACGTAATCAGATGGATTTAGGATTAGACGATTAAGCTTTTGAAGGTACTATTTCTTGGAGTTCTGCTTAGATAGTAAAGCTCGTCAAAACACACAAGATGCCCACCCTTTTCCATCGTGTTTTAATCACAATGGCTTGCAAATTTTTACACTGGTCCCAAACATTCAGACACAAGCACCTAATGAGGAAGGTTCCTCTCAGCCCTAGAGGGAAGGGATGCCCCCCATGTCCCTTCCCTTTGGGATTGAAGGTGCAGGTGACATCCCCTCCCCTGCTTAACCAGCACCCCTTGTGATCAGCTTTAGGCTAGTTCATCCAAGGACACTCAATAAAATTTTATTTCATAAATAAATTGTCACCTTCCCCTACCCTCCCCCCAGGGGCCCAATACTCTAGGGTAGCACTGTCTGATAGAAAGACATTCCAAGCCACAGATGTGATTTTCAATTTTTCCATAGTCACATTTTAGAAAGTAAGGAGAAACTGGTGACATTAATCTTTGGTACATATTTTTTAATATATCCTCCACAATATGTGATGAATATAAAGAAATTTATTTCTTTATATTCAATATGTGATGAATATAAAGAAATTAAGATACTGCACATTACTTTTAGCACATGAAGTCTTCAAAAGCCAGCATGTATTTTACACTCAGCCACCTTTCCAGCGCACGACGGCCACAATAGCGGTTTTCCTATGGGGCAGTGCAGGGTGAGCAGCTACAAGCAGCAGACTCCCAGGGCAGGCCCTAATCCTGGTACCACCACCTATGAGCTGTTCCACTGTACCTCCATGTTCTGGGGGCGAGAATCTAGATCTCAGTGGCCTGCACCAGTCCCGCCTACAAATGTCCTGGGCTCTTTTTCAGTTTTGTTGTGTTTTCACCACCCTTCACTTTTAAGTCCTGATCATCCCTGAAAACATTTTTCCCTCTTGTTTTTAATTGAGATACAATTCACTTAGCATAAAAGTCACCTTTTTCAAGTTTACAGTTTTGTGGTTTTTAATCCATTCAGAGTTATACAACCATCAACACTATCTAATTCTAGAATATTTCTGTCACCCCAAAAAGAAACTCCATACCCCATAGCTGTCACCCCTTTTCCCACTACGCCTAGCTTTAGGCAACCACTACTCTACTTTGTCTCTATGGATGTACCTATTCTGGGCATTTCATATGCATGGAATCATCCGACCTTTATCTTCTTTCATTCAGCATGTTTTCAAGGTTCATCCATGCTGCAACATGTACCCATATATTATTTCTTTATCATTCATGGCTGAATAATATTCCATTGAATGGATAGGCCACAGTTTGTTTATTCATCAGTTGACAGACATTTGTTTTCACTTTTTGGCTGTTATAAATACGGCTTCTATGAACATTTGTGGACAAGTTTTTGTGTGAACATGTTTTCAATTCTTTGGGGTATATACTGGAATGGAATTACCATAACCCTGTTACTATTTTTTTTTTTAATGTTTCACTTTTTAAGGAACTATCAAACTGCTTTGCTTAGTGTATGCACTACTTTCCATTCCCACCAGCAGTGTATGAGGGTTCCAATTTCTCCATATCTTCACCAACACTCCTTTTTACCCCGCTTTCCCGAAAATAAGACCTAGCCGAACAATCAGCTCTAATGCGTCTTTTGGAGCAAAAATTAATATAAGACCTGGTCTTATTTTACTATAAGACCGGGTCTTTAATATAATATAAATATAATATATAATATTAATATGATATAATGTAACCTAATACCCAGTCTTATATTAATTTTCACTCCAAAAGATGCATTAGAGCTGATTGTCCGGCTAGGTCTTATTTTGGGGGGAACACACTATCTGATTTCTTTTATTTTAGGCATCGTAGTGAGTGTGAACTAGCATTTCCTGGTTTTGATTGGCCATTTCCCTAATGAATAGTGATGCTGAGCATCTTTTCATGTGCTTACTGGTCATTTGTACATCTTCTTTGGAGAAACATCTATTCCAATCCTTTGCCTATTTTTTAATTGAGTTTCCTTTTTAGGTTAAATTGTAAGGGTTCTTTATATATTCAGGATATTAGTCCCTTCACAGATACATAATTTGCAAATAGTTTCTCCCGTCCTTTGGGTGGTCTTTATTTTTTTGTAGGGTCTTTCACACACAAGTTTTATTTCTTGAAGTCCAATAGGTCTATTTTTTCTTTGGTTTGCTTGTGCTTTTGGTATGCTATCTAGTCCAAGGCCATGAATATTTGTCACTTGTGTTTTCTTTGAAAAGTTTTTTGTCTTACATTTAAGTCTTTAACCCATTGTTAGTTAATTTTTGTGTACGGTGTGATGTGGACCCATTCATTCTTTGCAGGTGCATATCCAGTTGTTCTGGCACCATTTGTTGAAAAGACTTGTTTCCGCACTGAATGGTCTCGACACCCTTGTTGAGGGTTTATTCCTGGACTCAGTTTGTTCCATTGACTTATGTCTGTCCTCATGCCAGTTCCACATGGCTTTGATGACTGTAGCTTTGTACTTAGGAAGTGGGAGAGCTCCAATTTTGTTTTTCTCTTTCAAGATGGTTTTGGCTCTTTTGGGTCCCTTGCATTTCCATATGAATTTTAGGATCTGCTTGTCCATTTTCGCCACACACACAAAAAGGCAATTGGAATTTTGATAGGACTTGTATTACATCTGTGTATTAATTTAGTGAGTATTGCTATCTGAATAGCAACATGAAGTCTTCCAATCCATGAATGCAGGATGGATTTCCATTTAGGTAGGTCTTATTTCTTTAACTTCAACAGTGTTTTATAGTTTTCAGTGTGCAAGTCTTGTACTTGAAATTTATTCCTAAGTATTTCATTATTTTTGATGTTATTGTAAATGGAATGGTTTTTGTAATTTTTGATTGTTCATTGCAGCATGTACAAATCATACCTGATTTTTGTATGTACTATTGTATCCTCCAACTTTCCAGAACTCTCTTAGCTCTAATTTTTTTGTGTGCATGAGTATTCTTTAGTTTTCTGTATATAAGATCATGTTATCTGCAAACAGAGTTTCACTTCTTCCTTTCCAAATGGGATGTCTTTTATTTCTCTTTCTTGGCTAATTGCCCTGACTAGAACCTCAAGGACAATGGTGGCTAGAAGTGGTGAGAGCAGGCATCCTTGTCTTTGATCTTAGGGAGCAAGATTTTAGTGTTTCACCATTTAGTATGATGGGGCTTTCCATCAACACCCTTTATCGAGTGTTTACTTCTATCACTAGTTTGTTGAGTGTTTTTATCATGAAAGTGTTAGGTTTTGCCAAATGCTTTGTCAGTTTCCCCTCCTTCCCTCTTTCATTCAACAAATATTTATTGAGTGTCTACTAAGTGTCAGACACTATTCTGGGGGCAGCAGAGAAGACAGTCCCCATCATGTCATGAAGCTTATTGCTCTAGGCATGGCAGCCACATTTAGCTGTCTCCTCTTACCCCACCACACTCATCACCTTACCCCTCACCTCCCACTATTTGTTATTTTTCTTCAGGCCAGACTGGGGTATGACCCTGGTACTTGTTCATTCCCACATCTCAGGCTTCATTACACCAACTGGCCCTTGTGCTGTGCTTGGCAAACTCCTGTTCATCCATCAAAGCCCAGTTCATCTAGCCCACCTCTGAAGAGCCTTCCCTGGTGGGCTACGCCTCCATGAATGCTTGCCATGGCACTTAATCTGGTCTGTCTCCTCCATGAGTCTGAGCTTCTTGAAAGGAAGAACTGTATCCTTCAATGTTACAGTCAGACACATAAAACATTCCAGGATGGCCTCAGTGTGCTGCTCGAATTGGGACAAAGTGAGACTAGTTTTCTTCTGCAAGGAGTCTGGTTCTCTCTTTTACCTGCTCACAACTCACTTTCCGTAACAGATGTGTTACTTTTCTGGGGCTGCCACAACAAATTAACCATCAACTTGGTGGCTTAAAACAACAGAAATTTATAATTTCACAGTTCTGGAGGCCACACGTCTGAAATCAAGGTGCTGGCAGGGCCATGCTCCCTCCAAAGGCTCTGGGAGAGTCCTTCGCCCCTTCCAGCTCCTGGGGACTCCAGGTGTCCCTTGGCTGTGGCAGCACCACTCCCATCCTGCCTTCTCTGTGTCTTCTCCCTTTCTCTGCTAAGGACACTGGTCATTGGGTTTAGGACCGACCCGACTCCAAATGATCTCATCTTGAGATCCCTGAATTAATTCCATCTGCAAAGACTTTTTTCCAAAAAGGTCTCATTTACAGATTCCAGGTGGACATAGCTTTTGAGGGACTGCCATTGAACCCACTGCAACAGGCTTCAAAAAGGATCTGGAATTTTCCTTTTCTCCTCTTCCATGTCTAAGCGTTAAAACCCCTAAAAGGGGAAAGAAACATCACTAGTGGTGCCACTAAAAGACATCTGTATGAAACTCACTGAAACACGCACCTTTTAATGAGTGGGTTTAGAATGATCTAGAACGATTCCCATTAGTTTAATGTGCATTTCACAGAGTGGATTGCCATGGAGCAGAGCAGAATGGAAAGAGAAGCAGGAACCCAGAGCAGGAGCTTGGCATTATAGAACAGCACACCCGTTTTGGCTCTGGACCCACCATTTACTCTGTAGGCCTCAAGTAACTTGTTTGACCTCCCAGGACCTTAGTTTCACCTGTAAGATTCGGGAGGTTTCAAAAGATGGAGCTCTAAGAAGTCTTGAAACTCTAACATTGCAAGAAGGCAGGTCAACAACACACGTGCCATTTTCTCTAGTGAAAAACGTCAGTCCAGAAAGGCCTGTCAATCATTTTGAAACTGTCTCACTGGACAGCATTCTGGGGCATTAGCTCCAAAGTGGGGTGTACCTGCCCCAGGTGGTAAGAAGGGTGACTCGTAGGAGTCAGGGACTATTAGAATTCTGTTGACGTGGGATTTACTGTGTATGTCTCAGCACAGTAACACACATGCAATTTAACCCTAGTGGAGGAATGCTCAAAAATGTTGTGCATTTTTATTGGAAAATGTGACCAAAAAGGTTTGGAGATCAGACTGACTTAAAATAGTTAAGGAGGTGGCCGGACCCAACAGTTTGACAGCCAGACAAGATGTGGGTGAAGTGTCATGACGAGCCTGTCACAGTGAGTGTGACTCCAGGGTGGTTACATACGCAGGACAGTAAACCATACTTTATGGCCACGACGCTGGGTTTTGATCAGAGGTCTGCTCCCAAATTTATTAGTTTTCAGCTACGTTTCTGCCATGACTCCTGTTTTGAGACCGGAAGCCAGCAAAGGTTTTCCTGGGAAAGGGTCAGATGGTAACTATTTCAGGCTTTGCAGGCCATATGGTCTCTAACCACACAACTCTGCCCTAGTCGTGCTAAAGCAGCCTTGGTGATACCTAAAAGAATGTGCCGTGACCAGGTTCCTTAAATAAAGCTTTATGTATGAACCCTGAACTGTGAATTTCATGTTGTAACTCTCATGTTACAAAACATTCTTTTATTTTTTTCAACCATTTAAGAAAGTAAAAACTATTCTTATCTTGCAGTCATTCAATACCAGGTGGTGGACAGGACCGACCCATGGGCCATCGTTTACCAATCCATTTCCGAGCACAAGAGTGTATGTTTCTTAAGCCCGATTCCCTCTGGGTAGAATGGAACACCAAAAATGGGACCTGCAAACATTTGGGGACATAATACATCGATTTTTTAATATCAATACCTCTGAACAAGAAACACACACACACACACACACACACACACACACACACACACAAATGTGGGAACAGACTAAACAGAAACCCCGAAGTAATGCAGGAATTGAGAGCATAGTATCATCTCACGGAGGACTAGAGATGAAATGGGGTTCTGGGGGGCCTCTTACTGCTCTAACCAGTGGCTATCTTCACACAACACTTAGCCTTTCTACTGAAGATTCTCGCTGTTGCAGTCCCCAATTTCCTACAATGAGTAACTTATTCGTTTGGATTTCTCCAGTAATTAAAGGGCTCGCACATAAATCTTTGTGAAAACGAATCTTGCCTGGAACCAAAAGTAAACAGCAGAAGCTAGAGCATTTTTTGTGATACTCAAAAAATTTACCCTCTAAAGTTCCCCAAGAAAGGAAACTGAAGAAACTGGCAAGAATGACTGCCTTGGAAAGGAGAGTGGGGGTCGAGCGGTCGGAGCAGAGAGAAGTGATTACTGTATGTTCTCATCTGCCTGTTGATGTGTCATGTGCCCGTGTTACTAATTCAAGCAAACAACCCACCCAAAAAGGTAAAAATGAAGTATTCCAGACCCACCTAACCATCTTCCCTTTGCATAATTGCTGGTAATTCTTAACTAGACGACAATGATTTGGAACCAACAGCATGGCACTTGCCTCTCCTAACCCAACAATGCACTTGACGCCCAGAGTGGGCAGCTTTCGGAGGATGAAGCCAACTTGCTGAGAACTGGACTCTAAAAATAAGCATTTTGCACATTTCTTTTAGCCTCCTTTCTCTCCAGAAAGGCCTCCACAGATGGCTTCTTTACATCATGCTCTCAAATGACTAGCTGATAAATATTCATACTTATGGAAATTGTATGGTACATACTCCAAACCTCCAGCCAGTTAACATTTGTATTTTCCGTATCTCAGGGGTGGTGCCTCCTCATGTCTGGGCCACATCCTCTGTGTGACACACACAAACTCATGCGCGTGCACACAGATCACCAGCTTTTTGCCTCTTTGGGACCCATTTGCCTAGGGCAGTGGTTCTCAGCCAGGGGCGATTTTGTCCCTCAGGGGGTATTTGGCAATGTCTAGATACGGTTTGGGTTGTCACGACTAGGGGTAGGCGCAGTGTACTGCTGGCATCTAGTGGGTGGAGGCCAGGAATGTTGCTAAACATCCTACAGTGCCCAGGACAGCCCCCCCATCCTCCAAAAACTGGCCCGGCCCAAAGGTCAATGGTTTGGGGACCCAGGGAACCACATGGCAAGGCTGAGAGCCGGACTTGAGTACAGAGAAAACATGGAAGGGAAGCAAAGTCAAAACAAACTAGACACAAAAACTCAGCTAAGATGTGGAAGGTCTACATGAAGTCGGGTCTCTCATTTCTTATTCAAATTAATACTCAATTTGTTAAGGTTATACATTTAAAAACTACGTTTCCTTTCAGTCTTCAGGCTCAACTTACAAATATTTTAGTTAAGATTTTAGTTAAAATGTAAAACACTCTCTTTCACTTGTTCTTCAACTAATGCTCCATGATCGTATGTATTTGACAGATTAAATTCCCCTAAACATTAACACCCTTTCCACATTCGAGTCAATTCCCTTAAGCATTGCAAGCTACAAATAGAATGATTCTCTGGAGCATTTCAAAGCCCAGAGAGAGGACTCCCAAACAAGCCATATTCCAAACTTTTAAAAACCTCCCTCGGTCACTCCGTCCGCCCTCCCACTGCCTTTCTTCAGGTGTGGAGGGAGCAGACCTGAACACCTGCGGGGTCGCGCACTGCAGACCTGTGTGCCCAGCTCATCTCTAAAGTGAGAGCGAAGGTGCTCACACGTGGGGCAAAAGGATCTAGTCACTGAGCACCAAACCATCCTCCTTTCCGAGATGTCTTCTCCCTCATTCCAACCCAAACCCTCTGGCTTTCCAGGTCAGTGCAAGGAGCTGACTGGACTTGCTGGCCAGTCGTTATTCTGTCATTGAGCCGAGAGCTCAGTCCCAGGGTGACATTGTCACACTGCTCTCTCCATCCAGCCCAGCTTCCAGGCAATCAGGTGCCAGCACAAGGGTCGATCACTTCCTGGGGCCCCCACCTTCAGGTCGGCCAGCAGTGCTGTTCCTGATGTTTTCTTTCTAATTCCCGGGACCACCTCACTTGTTTAGTCTCTGATGCTAGAGTAACTCACTACCCAAGAGGAATCATTCCCGGGGACTGCATGTGGCCCAATACTCAACACACAGCAGTTGCTTATTAAACACTTCCTGAATAAATGAGTATTAAACACAGGTACCGAGTCCACAAACATTAGAAATTAAAAGGCCTTTCATGGCTTCCGAGCAAAGCACCTTTACCTGCAAACGAGAGGACTGAGGATTGCAGACAAATACAGGAAGCGCCCACAGGACGGGCACACACTACTCATAAGCGCTCAACAGTCCATGCCCGTTGCCTGCAGTGGTTTGTTTCTTCATAAGGAGAGTTCAAACCTGAGACTCACAGGCTGGATGGTTGCTCAACACCAGACATTTCTGGCTTTGAAACAGGAAGTCTTGTACCCCAAGTCCCGCAGCACTCGTGGCTCTCCTTGTTCTGTGGCCCCTTTCAAGGAGGGCACTTGGTGACCTGAGTTTCAGGAGCAGTGGCAAAAGGCAGGACCTGAGCCCAGGCCCAGTGCTAACGGAAGCTGAGTACGTTTTCTGCTCTAACGAGTGCTGGGTTCCATCTCATCCACACCCAGAGAGTCTCCTATAATGCACTTGATGTACAATGCCAACACAAAAGCCACTCTCTAGGTGAGTGTGGTGGCACTGAGACAGCTTGGATTCAGACAAAGAAAACACAGAGAGAAGCAGCAGATTAGCCGGTTTCATTTATTTAAGAATCTTACAAAAAAAAAAAAAAAAAGAAAGAAAAAACAAAAAACACAGTAACTAAATACAGAATTTGTTATGCTTCACGGTTGATCGTTTTTACTTGCGAGGGTAAACCTCGCTAAGTGCAGCCCAATACATTTGTATTGCATGAGACCCCATTTTTAAAGTTACATATCGAAATGGTGGCAACAATCGTTTCTGGACACTTGGTCCTGGGTCACCACGGAAGGCTGAATGCAGCAGTGTCATCAGAACAGTGCGTACCCTTCATACACTGACGGACATTCAAAACCGAGGAGCAGTATCAAAAGGGATAATTAAGACAAGGAAACAAGAACAGCCAAAAGAATTGACATCCACCTTTGTTTCAAATGGTCTTTGGACTCCATCGTGTTGTCTCAAGACGCACCGAGTCAGTTACAAGGGAGGAAGGTCTACACCTACGTATAAAAGTACCCTTTGCTCAGCAGAGGTAGAACCTGGCAGAAGTTTTATTGCAGAGATACCATGTACCTCTTCCCACCTCTCATGGTTGATGCGAGATACAAGTGGTTATTGAAAAATAATATCAGTAGTTTGCAAATTCAGTATAAACCATGAATAGGATGGTTTTTTCTGATGGTGGTGAGACTGCAATGTGCTACATAGAAAAAAAGCTCTCTGCCCCAGAAAGTGGAAGTCAGAAAGAAGGCGCAAGCTTCTGTATCCTCTTCAGTGCCACAAATACTGTCATAGCAAGAAAGGCCCTCAGGGCAGGAAAGTGGAGAAGCAGGAGTTCTCGCTTAAGGGGCCTACAGATTGATTTGCAACTCAGGAGGCCAGAGTTGCAAGAATCAGAAAGAACCGACTTTCCCAGACTGCGTCCCTTGCTTGACTCTGCACTCAAGGGACAGTCTGAGCTTACCCGTGTCCTGCCACTTCGCTGCAGAGGACACGGCTGCTGCTGCAAACTGCAGTCCTACTACTCCAAGGCGCCCAGGAAGAAAGCTGGGCAAGGCGGGTTGAACAGGAATCTATCCTGCAGCTAATCTTGGGCAGGCGCAATTTCATGCTAAATGAGGTTCCAAGACTTACCCAAATGCAGACAACTTTGAAATTTTCAAAAAGTCTACCAAGTTCAATAGTAATGAATGAAATGTGTTCGTGAATGAAAGGCCCAAGAAATGCTCATGGCAATCTTCCCTGAAAGTTCTGGAAGAAGAACATCTTAAAGGTGCAAAATCTGTAAGTAATAAAAGCCCAGCGTTTACCTCCCGGACGGGTGGTGGCGGCCGTCATTTTTGGGAGCCAGCCTGGATCTTCCCTACTGGCAACACTCATCATTAAGAATGCCTTAACCTGCTTAGCTCCAAGGCTTAAGGCTGTCAGTCCAGATAATTCAATAGCCCAGCAACGGTGAGAGCAGCTCAGGGGTCGTGCAGGCCACTCCTTCCACAGTTAACTGCTGGTTTTACCCTCAGCA
Organism: Rhinolophus sinicus; assembly: GCF_036562045.2. Classification (NCBI taxonomy): domain Eukaryota; kingdom Metazoa; phylum Chordata; class Mammalia; order Chiroptera; family Rhinolophidae; genus Rhinolophus; species Rhinolophus sinicus. The sequence goes on from NC_133765.1 coordinate 35,094,853, forward strand.
CAGAATCAACCTGTGAGCTGACGGCCCATGGAAGTCTCCACATCAGCTGCACTGCTCTCTGGGAGGACAAGTGTTCTTTAAAGTACACTAATGTCACCTGTCAGCATGGACACCATCATGGTTAGGCCTATCTCCCCGTCTGCTCTAAATCTCCTGAACAGGTGAGAGCAGCAGCAGATTACCCGTGCTCACTGCGAAATAAACTTCTGATTACTATTTGTAGTTAAAAGTACAGGCCTGACTTCTCAGAGCAACATAGAAAATTTGCAGCAGCAGCAGGTCCTAAATCACTGTTCGTATCGACAAGATTTCCCTCTCAGCTGGAGAGCCATGCAGGTGAAGAATTTGGTGCAGGTCTGAAACGCTGCAAAGGTAGGAACAAGACGGGTTTACTGAAGAGCTAAGTTTGATCACTAATGCACTGAAGAAGTTAGGAGCTTAAAGGAAGTCTTGGGAAGAGTTTTGTTTTTATGTGAAAACATCAGGCTCACTATAGCTTCGAAAGAGCAACAGAAATGAGCAGAAATAATCATATAATGGCAGCATCAGAAATTGCACTCAAGGACATCCCCTCCCAATACAATGCATTGCACACAGTAAAAATCTGTAATAAAAATGCAAAACACAATCAGGCATGTTGGAAAACATTAACACAAAACAGACACTGGAATTCTATAGCAAAGATGCAAAACTGAATTCTCAAATATATGAACAAATTCAACTAAGAAGTTTTCATACTTTTCTACATTAAAAAAAAAAAAAGTTAAGATGCCCCATATGGGAAGTCAAGAAAAGAATAAATAGGATTGAAAGGAGGAGGGAAAAGGGAAAAACGAGTTGGTGGGGATCTCAATTTACAAGAAATATTTACAGTCAGAATTCAAAACAAGTCAACATTTCTCTATATACACATTTATGTACATATGTATATAAGTACAGTATGAACTTAGAAGGTGGGTTTTGGATTTCACCTCAAGTACTCAGAAAAAAAGGACTAGCTTGCTTGAGTTGCAGGTATCTAGATGAGTTTCCATCACTTACAGCCCCAAAGAGACCGCATTTGTATTAGACATTGGCAGCCAATTAGGGGAGGGATTTTTGCAAATGGTTTTGCTGCAGCTGTAGTAGCCATGCAGACATGGACAGCTTGCTGCACTCCGGCAGCTAAGTGAGCACACAGTGTGTGTGCAAGGGTGTGCTGTTGGCCGAGGGGACCCTACACACAGAAGGGCAGTCAAACGCCATCATCTCAGGGGCTGCCATTGTTACTGGGATGCCTGAACTAACCAAACGTGTTAACTGCATGCCAGCCTAACAGTGACCCTTACATAGCACCATTCTTAGAAACCATCAAATATCACTCAGGTTCATTTCAAAAATGAGAGTATTTAGATAGGGACCTTCCTCTCAATATCGTTATCAAGAAAAGGACCCAAAGGGAAAATACTATGTCTCTGCTCCTACTTTCAGAAATTGAAACGCATCAATTACTTCTAACCTATTGCTTTTTTCCCCCTCATGCTAAACTGGAAAGTGGAGGGGCAGGGGGAAAGGCCCCCATTACACAACTATAAATGCTGGCCTGGTACCCTTTCTTGTCAAACCTGCTGGAAGTTGTTCCAATAGCATCACACAGAGATTAGTAAATGAAGGCCCAAGGGCTCCAGGCAGAAAACTGCCTCTAAACTCCTTGGAGCTTGGTAATCTACAACTTTTACCTTTACATATGAAGCAAAATAAAAATAAAAGGTTTACTGTTGCAACTCATAAAGGTTTCTGAAATGCTAATTAATTGGACTGGAATAAATATATATACATACACACACTACTACATTGCTTTGGATGCAGGTTCTTGCTAATTTATATACAGGTATAAAGAAAAGATATTGGAGAGCGTATCTGCAATTTAGCAGCAAAAAAGGAAAACTGCTTAAGATACTTACTTTTTGATCAAGTTGTGTTTAAAGAAATATTTGTTAATACTTTCAGGAATTTACACCATTGATAGTATCTGGATAAGCCCACTATCCTGCAGATAGAGACCTTATAGTACGGAGGTTGCTAAATTAGGGGAACACTGATTCCCCCCGAGATACCATCTGAGCAGCTGTGGACTTGGGAAGTGGTTTTCAGTATAATCGACACTGTAAACTCTGAAAACACTAACATGATTTACAATCAAATCTTTGTGCTCAGAGTCATATTGCTAGAAAGGGAGAAAAGGCATTGCAGAGGCCAAATGGACTCCCGTCCTGTTCCACAGGGCCCCTGGGTTCCGATGTGGCACTCAGATCCTGAAATACATGGACCTGTGTTGGAGAGTTAGCTGCTAGGATTGGGTTTTTGGACAGAAGAGGACCTTGCATGCCGGGGGCTCCCCATGCTGGCCATCCTGAACTTGCTGACCTAGACAAGGGCACAGTGTGAGGTCCTGTGTCCTCCAGGCCCTGGTGTCGCATGCCCACAGAGGGCAGAGGCGTGCGGCACCTCAGCTCCCCATCCATTTATACTCGTTGCCCTTTTGAGGTCCTCTTTGAGAGTTTTCAGAGGCCTTATTTCTGGACCTTATTTTTAAAAAGCAAAACAAAGCTGTTCTTCTAAGAACAAAACATACATGTGCCCCTTTGCATCAACATAGCTATTCCAAGAACAAACATTACATCATGAATTGTGGGGGTCATCTAATTGCATGCTAACGAATCCTCACATTGATGCTGCTTGGGAAAAACCATACCTAGCTAAAAAAAACAAAAACCAGACACGCCCCTCACAACCCCCTCAAAAAAAAAGGGAAGTTGAGCCAACGCCTGAGTCTGTCTTCCCCAACACTGCCTTGTCTCACCGGGGAGGGCAGGTTTGATATGCTTCCCGTCCCCAGCTCTACTTCCCCTCAGTATGCTGAAGGAAGCTGACTGGGCCACTGACTTAAAAGAAAAAAGATCTGGGACATTTCACTGCAGGTAGAACAATTCTGCTCTTGGCTGCCAGCTGGGTCTAGCAGCCCTACTAAGGGACGTTGGTTGATATTCATATGAATCACTGCCTGAGAGAGAAGGACCAGACTGAAGATAAAAGTTGCATCCACTGGGCAAAATACGCCAAAGAACAGAAATTATTCTCATTTTGTCCTCTGAGGCATCAAGAATAAATAAATCCAAAGAAAGAAAACTTATGGTAAACCTGACACAACCAAAACAGACATAACCAAACTCAGGCTTAATGAAACAGAGAACGAAAGCCCCAACTTTCGATCACTTAACATACATCTCATCTGATTCTGAGAGAAGTTTAAAAAGTAACAGAGGAGCACAATTCAACTTGAGAAACATGCAGAAGTACTATCATTTCCTCAACACCTCACTTTAGAGGAGTAGGTCTGAAGCCACAACATAAGGCTACTGGAATGCTGAGAGAATCCCGGTCACCGGCTACTTCTGAAGGTGGTGAGGGCCTAAACAAGAGTCCACTTCCGGTTAGGGTAGTAGTAACTTTTTATTTGACGTCTACAAGATTGTGCTATCTTGCAGCTTTTGACCAGGTTTATACAATCTCAATTTTTCAATAGTGCAACCTGTGCAAGCCAAAAAAAAAAAAAGGAAAAGGGGAAAAAAAGGAAACAAAAAAGACCAATTGTCCCCTCACTTGTTTTATAAAACATCTATTATAGGCGAAACAAAACTTACCCATATTATAGATAAGTGTCTATTCACATTTGTACATTACCATTGTTAACAGCTTGAGATAAACTCTACAATGTCTTACAACACATTAAACAATATTCAAGTTACTGGGTAACAACAATAACAAGAAATAAACATACAGCAGAAGCCTCAAGTGTTTCCTCATTGTCTAGTTTACAACTCAAGTACGGTTTCCTTTTTTATGAGTGACAAAGCAAATTAAGATAATGAAGTAAAAAAAAAAAACAAACAAACAAACAAAAAAACTTTGCAAGATGGGAGCCGATTTGTACTTCTTCCTAAAACTACCTTTAAGTTAAGGAAAATGTAATTTTGAGAAGAGCAGGCTTGTAGCCATTTTTGCAGCACTCATTAGGAATACTATTAATACATTAAAATTAACTTTTAAGAGTTTTTATCACACACAAAAAAAGTTTGTACTCATTACCTTGACAAGAAACCTGGGTCAGGGAGAATGGGGGTGGTGGGGAAGGGTTCACAGGGTCAGAAGCAATACCCAGGTATAAACATTATAAAAATGCAATAACCAATGCTATACGTCTACAAACGTTTCTCTCTGTTACTGGACTTCCGTGTTAATCTTGTTTACGCATGCTTTCAAAGACATGCACTGTCAGAACAAAAGCTAGAAAAGAACCTGAATGCATGATATGCAACCTTTCATTTCATGCTTTAATAAACCTAGTGTTTAATAAGCTGGAAAAAGAAACCAATACATATTTTCTCTATTTATAGACTGGAAACACATGCATCCGGGCACCCCCCACAGCAGCGGGAGGCCCATAGTGGACGGACCGCGTTAACCCTGAGCAATGTGTAACGAAGGAAAGCCGGTTTGGGAAGTTCCAAGCATTTTTAAACCAAGTGTGGTTCATAGCCTTTAACAAACTCACGGACAGACAGACAGACACACACGCACGCGCATACACCCCTCTGCTCACCCAAAGTAGAAGCATATGGGAAGTACCATGGGAAAAGCAAAAGGAAAGACGTGTACCACCATCGGCACTGCTGATTTTCAGTTCTGCTATCTATTCCAGGTTTGTCCTTATTCCCAAAAAAATTAACTAGAGAGCACAACTGAAAAAAATTATAATTCTTTGGAAACTGTCCCTGAATTTTATGCAAATGATATGCTTCAACAGCATTTCAGATACATCCATGTTGAAACCTGTCTGTTCTTATGCGTTGCTCAAGTTGGCGATGCTTTGGGGGTGACGCTGCTGCCAGAGCTGCTTCTGTTGGACCGCAAGCTGTTGAGACTGGTCTGAAGTTGACAGGAGATTTACAAGAGGAGACACACAATTTGCGGGAATGATTAAACCTGCAATAGAAACAAGAATATATAAAGGTTGCTTCCAGGAGAAACCATACAATACTTTACACTTCACTGCCAACTCCAAATGAAACATAATATAATATTAAGTGTAATGAACAAGACTCACACAAAAATGAAATGAGTACCTAATAACTGAAATACTCCTTTCACAAGATTCCTCAGCCGGGTTACCCACAGATACCTGAGCATATGCACGTGTCTTCATGTCACACCATTTTCTTGGTGGAGGAACAGAAGGTCAACTACAGTACCTTCCTATCTACTGTCTTCTGCAGCCCACAGACATGCGCAAACACCACCTTCTCTGGCACGGACTAATGTACCCCAAAGACTACAGAGCAGTGCTGTACACGCCAATGCTTACTGAAGCAGGAACTGTGAAGCAGGCACATGTCAGAGGGCAGATGGGAGCAAAGTGGACAGTGCATGCGCTGGTAAGAGAGCTTCAGGCACCTCCATGTTGGAATAGGGCTCCAGAGGGGCTGCTGTTTGGGTTTTTTTAAAAAGCAGATGAAATCCAGGCTTTTGATTTTTTAGTGTTGGCAACTAATCCAAATGAAAACGTATAACCAAAAATACTTCAGGGTCAAAAAAATATTGATGAGTTGGCTTTGACCCATAACAGAGGAAGGCTGTTGCAAATGAAACAAAGACAAAGTGATAGAGAAAGCGCAGCCACTGGGTGGCTCCTGGGAAGCCCGCAACTGGGCGAGTGGTGGGCACAGCTGGCCCTGATCCATGAGGACTCCAGTCCACCTCTGGGCATGGTGGCTTTGAGTTCTAGTGTCAGTCTGGCTCAATAAACGTAAAATGGCAGACTTCCAAGAATCCTGGGTAGAGGCTGACCTTAGTCTGGATGCCCAGGAACCTGTAAAGATGGCAACAATGTGGAAGGGGAGGGGAGCGAGAGCTGCATAAACTAAAAGGCCACATCAGAACTTCAGCAGAACCAACCATGTCCATTCAGAGGCTTGACTTCTGTTTAACCTTTTAAGAACATACAAAGCAAGCTCCACCCCACCACTAGAACAGATGTTAAGATTCTAAGATGTAAGAAGCAAAATAAGAAAAAACGGGATCTGATTTTGTCCCAGAGCTCAAACCAAAACAAAATTAAACTCACCTACAATCCGCTGTCCGTCCTCTGTTCTCAGCCGAACTATCTGCATTTTCACGTTTGTGCCACTGACAGACGCTAGAACACCCTCGACTTTCGTCCAGACACTCAGTACCGAGCCACAAAGTACATAATACGTGCGGCAACGAAGACCTATTTCACAAACTAAACCCAAGCTTGCTTTTTTGCAATTTCCACGCCTAGGAGAGATGGGGAAAATATTTATGTACATAGACACATACATAAAAGGCTCTCGTAAGGTCTACCCAAATTTAAAGCAGAAAATGCACCAGCATCATTTGCATTTACTGACAGTTTCTTAGACTACAATCCCTTTGACATACTGAATTACCCTTTCCAATGTAAGGTACGACCACTGATTTTTTAAATTACAGTTATTTCTGGGGGCTGACTACGTGTAAAAGGGCTGACTTACTGATTTTGATATCTACTTAAGCATGTCATTTTAATATCCATTAGTTTACTATATTAATGCTAGCTTATAAATACTCAGTTATTTCTTTAGTATTAAACTACCGATATATTGTTCTGAATCAGATAAGTAGGAAATGGCTCAGAAAACAAACAGAAAAGGCATATGTAAATTTATCAAAAACTATGAAAAAGGAAGATATATCAAAATTTCATGGTTAAAATTATTTTCATAATTTGTCAATAAAATATCTCTCCAGTATGAATTCAGGATGAATACACAGTATTAGGGAACTTTTGTTGATAAAACCCAAAGCAAATGTTTTAAAGAGGACTTCTGTAGGCTAAATTTTAAAATAGTTTATCTTAAATGCTTTTCCTAAGTTAATTTGCAACAGCATTAATTTACTCAAAAAGAAAACAAACAAAAAACACTGCACATATCAAAGCAAATTTATTTACCCATGTGTCTAAAAAAAGAAAAAAATCCAGCTAAAAGTGATCTATAGTTCATATCCCTTTTCATAAAGCGCGTCGATACCCCAGTAACTAGTTAATGGGTAAGAGCACACTGAAAAGCATTCAGACCCGCCGAGTGTCACAACACCCTCTCCAAGACCCCGAAGTGGACACTGTAAGGCCAGGACATACGACATGAAGAGCACGCCTCTGGCTAGCTGAGTGGCAGCACAGGATCAGCTCGGGGCTCAACAACAGAGCCTTCTGGTGCTGTGAGCTACTGGAGGCATCTCTGAAGTCTCCTCCAAGTCCCCTAGCCTTAAAAAACTGAGTTGAGACACCAGGGAAGCTTAAAAGCGGGAAAGAGGGGAAGGAAGGAGGCAGAAAAAGCCTCACCACCAAGAGTGGTAGTTAAGTCCAGGCTACCAGACACTAGTTGTTCGGAAGTCACAAAGCCTCAGTGAAGAGCAGAGGACACATAAACAAGTATTGTTTATACAATACCAACAAGTATTTCTGACTGAAGGAACCACACCTAACAACAGGTAATCTGTTCATGGCCTCAGAGGGACAGATCACTAAAGAGTAAAGGCATGTTTAATTCAATCGTGATTACACTTTGGAAAACACGGTGAGAAGTATGAAAATACTAACCAATAAGCATGAGTACAAGTGTCCGCAGATGAATTATACTGATCTAACCAGTGAACCAGGGCGTCATCCGAGACTACCTGTGAAAATAAGACAAATTCTATTGAAACTGAATTGTTTCAAACAAACTGATTGCCTAATCTGGTCCCTAAAGACAACTTAATATCATCTCTACACAGAAAACCCGGCCCCGGCTACTGGCTGCATCTGAGGGCCACATGTCACGTTCTGCCGTGAGGTTCCTCCTGTGTAACGAATTTTTCAAATACCTGGCTTATAATTAACTGTTTACAAGTAACAATGGCTAGGAGAATCGTGGTACAAGGTAATACTAACTAAAATAAGTAGTAGTGTTAGGAAATACATGGTCATTCACTGTTTTTCTAGAAATCATCGCAAAGTATAAACAGCTTCATAATAAAACCAAGAGTTGGTGAGAAGGAATTTGCATTGCACATCTATTCCTTATTTTAAAAATTCTGACTTTTGTAGTCAGCGCTGGAAAACTTCCTGACAACACAAGCAATTTCAAATAACCATCTTACAAGTTTCTTAATGGTAGATAACATTAAGATTAGAATATTAATGTAACAAAACTTGATAAAATTCTTTCTGAAAACAATTTTCCAATAAGCAAATAGGAAAAATTAACAAAATAATTTTACATATAAACAAAGCTCTAAGTATTTACAAATAGCATAGTGTACAAATGAAAACATACCTTCTTATATTTCTTTTTCAGATCAGCATAAATTTCTAATTTGAGCTGTTTCCCAGTATTTGGTCTATAAACTAAGAAAAGCTTCTTTTTAGGATTCACTTCTTTAACTAAGATGGCAGTTTTCTTGTTGTTCCTTATCTATTAAAAAAAAAGTGAGAAAATATATTCGAAACTGCATACTTTAAGACATGCTTGTTTTCTTACACCATCACAACAGCACACATAATCCTTTGAAACACAAGTATAAGAACACACAACTAAGAGAAAGAATGACAACTGCTGTGTTAACTGAGCTGAACAAGGTCTCACCAAAATGAAGCCTAGCGGACCTTAATCCTGAGGTAATGCTAAAGACAGGCTGAGGGCCAAGATATTCTTTAGAAAACTGTGCTGAGTAAGCTTTAAAGCACAAATGTCCAGGAGACAATTTTGCATATTTTAATCCATGTACCTGATTCAGGGCCCAGACAGCCTCCAAGATATGTGAGGTAGCAATCAAAGTAGCAGGCATGAAAGATCTTCACAGAAAAATTGTTTTACCTCTACCAGAGGTCTAAAATTTTTCACAATAAAATGTTGTTAAAAAAAGTTACTCTCCTTTAAGTTACAATGAAATTTAACCTCCAAGATAATGAGGTTGATCACCCACCGTCCTCCACATTCATCTAATCCATCTGTGCTACCTACCTACCCCTATGGTTGCCATAAGGGCGAAATGAGATTTTATCACATGACAAAGTGACCTGTAAATAGTAAAGCTATGACAAAGGAAAACCAAAGTGTTGAACAAAAAATACATAATTATGTATGTAGAAAGAAAAGGATGTAGTAGACAAACAACAGAACTTACATATATTTTAAAAAATTTTTAAAGTTGGACTCATGAGAGAAATCAGAGCAGAGTTATAAAAAGCCCCATTTAATTCAAGGAAAAGATCGTAAATTAATGTATTTCCTTTAAAGAGTGGTAAACAATTCCTAAGCAATCATCTCTGGAGAGAAACTGAAGGAAAAAGAAGTTTCAAAGTTAAAGACGTTTTCCCAGCTCCTCTGCAAAATGAGTATTTTGCTGAGCTACTGAATTTTTATAGTAAGGGAATTCTTACACTGATTTAAAAAAAGACCTAATAAGTTATTTTCCTCTTCATGGATGTTAAAGAGTCTTTGTCTTTTACTTGCTCAAATGATTTGAAACATCGTTTATATAATTCTGCAAAGTCTATTAAAGGATGGTTATGGTGAAAACTACATTTTGAATTTTTTATCAGTTGATGTAAAACACTCAGTCAACTTATACTGACTGCACAGCGTTTCAAGCAAATAACAGAGCGATCTGATTTGGTAGTGTCCGGTTAATTCACGATAATTATAAAATAACACTCTAGAGGATGTGGCTTTCCTCATGCTGTTTGTTAACATGTGAAAGACAGTGTGAAGTATATGTTTGCTTATTGTTGTGCAGGTTCAAAGATAAACAGTGGCACCTTCCCTGATGGAAGTAACAAAGGACCAACGTTACCACATCCTATCTTTTATGAAAGTTGGGGATCAGCATTTCATCAAAATCGACCATTGTTTAAATTCTGGCAACAATTTCAAATGAAAAACAATACCCGATACCCTAGGTGAATAAAATCTTACTGATACCCTGGCTATGATACCATACTCTAGTTTTGTAAAATGTTACTGTTGGGGAAACTGGTGTACAAGGAATTTCTCTGTATTATTTCTTAAAACTCATGTGAAAGTATAATTATCTCAATAAGATTTTCAAAAACAAAACAAAAACAAAAAACCAACTAGAAGCCAGATGTGGTTGGAGAACTTTGCCCTTGGATTAGGGACTAGGAAACCAGGCCTATGAACCAAATCTGGCCTGAGTCTCCTAAACTGAAGAACAATGGGAGGGCGAGAAGGAGGGAGAGGAAAAAAAAACAAAGCAGAGACCACACATGGCCTGCAAAACCTCAGACATTTACTGTCTGACTCTTGATACCAAATGTTTAGTGCTCTCACCCTAGACAGCTTACTTATGGTCTCCTCTCGCCTGTGGCACCATCACATACGCTCTACTTTATGCACTTACATCATGAACCAGGTCTTCGTTTACAGTTGGTCATTGTATAAATATTTGCAAATAAAAAGCAAAACATACACTCACTCACAATGGAACATTATTCAGTCACAAAAAGGCATGAAGCGCTGACACATGCTACAACACAGATGAATCCTGAAAACACTGTGCTAAGAAGCCACATACAAAAGGACAAATATTGCGACTCCACTTATGCGAAGTCCCTAGATATGCAAATTCATAGAGTAGATTAAAGGAGAAATTCAAGGAAATAGAATACTAAAAACTTTGTAAATAAAAATAATTCAGAAAACTTTCTGAAATAAAAAGATGTGAAACAACACATTGAAAGAGCGTAAAAAAACAAAAAAAACTGTGCCGTATATGAATGTAAATATATATTTGTGTGCGTGTGTGTATATGTCTATATGTATACGTGTTGGTACAAACATACATACATTTCCCCCTCCTTAGCTCTGTCCACAGGCAAATACTAAATAAAAAAATGCAGTTACACTAATAACCGAAAAACAAATATTTAAGACGTAAAGAATTAGTCGGAGTAAAGGTCACAATATTATGGGGAAAAAAATGTTGAAATTACTAAGAACGTGTAATATTTCAAAAATTGCATCTAATAACATCCATCAAATATATTAAATGAAAATATACGTAAATGGATAAACCCACAATTACAATGATAAATCATCAAAACAGAAAGCTAAATATAATTGGAAAATCAGCACAAAGCAAACAGAATTATAGTAATAATGCTGGCAATGAAAACACATATCCACACAGTGAACAGTTTCAAGGAAACAAGTCTTACTTGCAGTGACAAGTAAAAGCCATCGTCAGGTCCTGTCAGCTCAGCCCAAATCCTGGTAGCTTCCTCCCAGGACATGCCCCTCTCCACACTGATCTATAAAGGAAACAGTAACAGTGAAATTAAAGTCACTTCTGTGAGTGCCTATCACAGGGTGTCACACGTGGATGTCACGTTTTGCAAACTTACCGTATATAACTCTACATGACCAGAGGTTGAATATCCTGGAGTCAGAAACTTCTTAACATCACTTTTCCTCACTTTCTCATCTCCAGAACCAAGATCTTTAACAAGAAAAAGCAACATATAAATGCAAAAAGAACATTTTATCAGGAATACACATGACATTTAAAATATTTTCCCACTTACCTAAGATTCCCATATCATATCTTCCATTTTTTTTGGCATTTTGAACAACTGCAGTAAGTGTGTCTGCAAAATACTGAAACAATGCGTTCTGTTGATGCACCTCCATGCCCAAAATTCTGTTCAAGAACTTTCCTATGTTGTTATAGTCTGCAATGACAAGATTACATGAAAGACTTAATACATTCAAATGGCAATTAGAAGTTAATTCATCTAAGCTTAGTTCAAACCTCACTTTCCCCTCTAATGTCTGCTGCAACATCTCCGGCACTGTTCCCAGAACAGCTATGACAACCATTTCTACCTTCAGTAATTGGCACTGCCATACTACATGCTCGAAAGATGTTCGCCAAATGGAATTTCTGCATCTTCTTCAACTTCACTTACTAAAAGAACACAACATATGATGTTTGTTCTCCAACATTAAGTCTTTTAAAAATTTTATTACATTTATTGGGGTGACATTGGTTAATAAAATTACATAGGTTTCAAGTGTGCCATTCTACATACATCATCTGTATATTGTATTGTGTGTTCGTCACCCAAAGTCAAATCTCCTTCTGCCGCCATATATGTATTTGATTAGCGCTAAGTCCTAACTAGTAAAGGAAGTGCCACCAGTCAGTGAAGCCCAGCTTGGGCGGCACAATTAGACTAGACTACCATGGAGCTTTGGGAGCTAACCCAGGTCTAAGCTCCAGTCCTGGCTTCAGTGTTTTTTTTTAAAAGCATGACAACTGATCATATTATGAAAACCCAAGTTGATGAAAGCATCAACAACAAAATGAACTTTAATGATACGGCAGCAGTTATGCACCATCACCTTTATCCAGAGTAAGAATTCCTGAGCGATCTTCTACATTGATCAGGCCAACTCCTATCAGTCCTTGTCGAACATCTGGAAGAAAAGAAATTTATAAGAAACCATAGGCCAAATGACTCAATAAACTGTTACCACACTAATCAAACTAGATCAAGTTCTAGCATTAAGATACGGCCTATGTATCTTTCATCATTCCTATTAGCTGAATTAAATGGAACCCACAGTCCCCACAGGTCTTTAGGCACCCCAAAACCCTCCAGTACTCAGCTCCCACACTGTATTTTATTATTTCATTAAGGTAATCTTATCTTTCCAACAGCGATCTTTTGGCAGTGGAGATCAGTTGTCCACCCACAGAATCGGCTCAACTTTAACGTGGAACAGACTACCTTAAATAAGTATGTAAATAAGAATATAATCATGCTTCCTTTCTTTATCAGTATCAACAAGGTGATGTAAAAAAAAAAAAGCAACATGTATAACAGTCAACATGTTCTGAATTGTGTTCCTAAGAGGACAGTTTATGGAGCTTTTAAAGAATATTGGTGTCCAGGCTCGAACCCACTTACAGAAAAAGGGAGTGAAAGAAAAGGGTCAAGAGGCAGAGTGACGATAATCCTATTTACACATTCATTTAATCAGCTAGCACTCTGCTATGTGCTCAAATGGTTTAGATTCTGTGGGTGACAACTGTGCAACCAAAGATCTCTACTGCAAAAACTCCTTTTGGTAACCCACCCTATGAGGAGAAATTGCCTGTATAAAAGGATAGCTGTATTAATTCAGCACTATTTATAATGGCAAAAACAGGAAACCCAACTGACTAGTAAGGGACTGGCTGAAGAAATTTATACAAGCTAGCTGTAGAACATTATGCAACATATTAAAAAATGTGGGAACAGCCTGGTGGCTCAAGTGGTTGGAACGCCATGCTCATAACACTGAGGTCGCAGGTTGGATTCCCACATGGCCCAGTGAGCTGCGCCCTCTACAGCTAAGATTGTGAACAGCGGCTCTCCCTGGAGCTGGGCTGCACTAGCAGCTAGAGGTTGGCGTGGGCTGTTGCCGGGGAGCTGGCAGCCATTGTGAGCGGCCAGCAGCCAGCGAGAGCTGCGGTGAGCTGCTGCGAGTGGCTTGACCACTGGAAACCGACTGCCTCAGCCGGGGGGACGACGACGGGACACAAGGCTCCTAATACCAGCGTGGGCCAGGGAGTTGTGTCCTACACAACCAGACTGAGAAACAACGGCTTGAACCAGAGTGGGGAGCCGGGAGACGAAAGAAGGAGGGAGGAGGCGGAAGAAGGGGGGACGGAAATGTGTTAGTGCTATAGATACAACTTGTAAGGGATGTCTGTGATGTGTTAAGTGAGAAAAATATGTTGCAAGTAATATTAACGACATTTAAAAGAAAAGGTATTTTAGGCGAACGTAGAGAAAAGATGTTGGAAGGCTGCCCCTGTTCAGATTGTCAACATCTGTGACCTCGGCAGCTGGGAAAGGAAGGTGGGAGTTAAGGGGACAGTATCGACTCTTTGTTATATACTGTTCAATTATTTTCATTATTTACAATTTTTAAGCAATATGTAATTTTTGAAAGTTAGAAATAAATTGAGTCCTTTTTGACACTCCTTCCAATGACGGGGGGGGGGGGGAGAAGGGGAGAGAGAGAGAGATAGAGACAGATGGAGAGAGAGAGAGAGAGAGAGAGAGAGAGAGCACGAACAGGGCCAAGGCTTCACTGCTTTTTGTTTTGTTACATGCCATCAGTGATTATCAGCACCCTAAACATTGGTTGAACTTGAAAGGACTTTCTAGTGAAAAATGCTAACTCTACAATGATAGTATTTCAAATATCTTACATCTATTTATTTTTCAAAATATTCTCAGTTTCCTGAACTAGGTACTAAAATCATCTAGACTACTTACATTTGTGGGATAATAATGTACAGATTTGGAAGATAGGCCTAAGGATTTCTATAACACTACCTAGAACTTTCTTTTTTTAAAACTTTTATTTAGTTGTGTTTTTCCAGGACCCATCAGCTCCAAGTCAAGTAGTTATTTCAATCTAGCTGTGGAGGGCGCAGCTCACAGTGGTCCATGTGGGGATCGAGCCAGCAACCTTATTGTTAACAGCACCACACTCTAACCAACTGAGCTAACCGGCTGCCCCAGAACTTTCTTTTTTTAATATGGAAAATTTCCAAACACATACAAATGTAGACAGTATTCTATAATCACATACATGTACTCATCACCTAATTTTAACAACTCTTAACATATGACCAATTCTGTTTTATCTCCACCCCCACCAACCTACATAAGATTATTTCCTAGGTACTTTAACTTTTTGAAAATTAAATTTTAAGAGCTATTTGGCATAGTGATTTTAAATTAATCAAACAAAACCATTTTCTTCTCTTAATCTAGTAATAACAAGTAATAAACTATGTCAAGAGCAAAAGCACTTCATTTGAATGAAATTTAATAAATCTACTGCTTATTATAATTGATCAGTTTAAGCGTTAACCTTCAATTTCTAAACTTTATGCAATTTATGTCCAAAGAAAACTAAAAACAACAGACACGTCAGAACAGGTTTTAGTGCCTCCTTGTCGGTACTCATTTTCCTTGTTATGATGATTTTAAAAAGGTACCTTTAAAGAATTCTCCAGGATAGTCTGGAGGTGGTGATACCATAGGAGAATCTAGGTTTACAATGGATTTCATGACAATTTCTAAAGCATTTCTTCCATACTGTAATGAAAAAGAAAATTAACCAGTTTTAGCATTTGGATACTCTTCAATAACATGACCAACTGAACACTATAAAAACTATTATTGTACCAAATATTCAAAAACAGCAGGACTAAATTATCTTTATATTTTATCCTGCACAGCGCCTCGTTTATACCTTTGCACACAGCAGACATTCAATAAAAATAAATAACTTCCTTTACTTCTGGGAACTCACACTCGATTCATTCACAAGTATGTATTATATTCCTATTTCCCAATAGGAATGAAAAGATGATTATACTGCAGAGTTGATCACTAAAGATCTAACTGATATGTGG
Source organism: Rhinolophus sinicus (assembly GCF_036562045.2). Lineage (NCBI taxonomy): Eukaryota > Metazoa > Chordata > Mammalia > Chiroptera > Rhinolophidae > Rhinolophus > Rhinolophus sinicus. Next base: position 35,110,441 of record NC_133765.1, read on the forward strand.
AATTCTGTCTTATAGGAAACCACGATTTTACAGCAAAGCCGTAAAACGAGGCAGTTTTAACCATAATCACTATCTTTTGTTCACTAGAGACACTATCACAAGTTTTCAGAGATACTGAAATGTACCTTATTGTCAAAGTTGAACCTGCTCAGATCTCTAGATTCTGTTGCTCTTCTGTCACCATGTGTGAGTGCCCCCTAGTAAAACATAAAATTTCCAATCAAGGACCAGAGACAGGTAACATATACCACCTTTCACACACGTCTACACAACTCACTTACCAAACTCTCAAGTCTCTTAGCAACAATAGATGCAAATCTTTGTTCTCCTGCCAATTCAGAAATCAAAAAGACATATTCGGGAGCAGTAACTTGGTTTGACCTATGTGTTCGTCCTGTAATGACATTTAAAAAAATCAGATCATGTTCACTACATACAGTATTCTGAGATCTATTCCTAGCATTTAACACTAAGCTGATATCCAGAAACCCTGAAACAAGAGGAAAAATTAAAGAATGTAACAGTTATCGTAACTCCCCAAAAGGTACAAAATCAAAACACTGACTTGAACGGCACCCATATTCAGAACGAGCCCCGCCTTACAAGGGGCAGAAGCCATAAACTGTTAATGATAAACCTACTACCATCGCCACCCGTTTGCTCAACTACAATGTTGCTGATGCAGAGCTGCTCTGGATTCTCCCAAAATTGTTGTTTTTTAAAATCATCAGGTAACAGGGACATAAAGACGGAAGGGAGGCGCCATGTGCCCTCAATGAAGCCACTGAAGATTGAAAAGGACGGGAAGCAGCAGGTGTCCCAACACGGACCGTGTACATCCTAAAGGTGTATCACGATACTGCTCAGGAGCCCTGTGCTTGGACATCATGACACACACCCCCAGAAACCCCACTGCACATCTTTTACAGCTTTTAAAATAGGTGTGAACTCAGGACGTACTCTCTATTTTAAAGGTGTATGCAATACACAAACACCTCCAAAATCTACAGATGTCGTGTTTTTAAGATGTCTGAGATTAAATATAGAGGTTGATGTGCACACACTTCCCCAGTGATTCTTAGCTATCTATTAGGTGCAAGTCAGTATAAAAACTCACCAAATTGCTGAATCGCTCTATCAGCACTCCAGGGCAATTCCAAAGTCATATGAACTCGTCGCCTTTGATTCTTAGCTCTCCGATCTGCTTGTAATGAAATACCTGAGCTGGCAGCTTCTGAGATGATAGCAATATTCTGTGTAAAATGTAACAAGGAAGAAAAGGTCATCTTTGCATAAAGAGACGCAGGGAAGAAACCTAAATAACGTCCTTAAAAGCAGGCTACTGGTGATGCACCAATACCTGTTCTCCTCTTCTTCCCAAGTTACAGAACCCCTCTCTTTAGCTGGGTACACGCCTGCCCAGAATCAAGGTTACATTTCCCAGTTTCCTTGCGGCTAAGGGTGGGCACACTCTAGCCAGCAGGCTGTAGGTGATGTGAACAAAATCCAGGAAAAGTCCTTAAAAGTTGAGAACATGCCCATCTCCTCTCTCCTCTGTCGCCTGAACTGTAGAAATGTGAATCAGGATGAATCTGAAAGAGCTGTTTTATATGGAGGTGCCTGGCAAACGGAGGTTCACATATTAAAGGAACAAGACCGAAGAGGCCTGCTCTTCAAGGGGCCATACCAGCCGTGGTCTACCTGCTCACGGACAGAGGCACGCGGCAGATGTCTACATGGGAAAACAAACTTCCAAAACTTGCTTATGTCAATATGGTTCTGGATCATCTGTTACTTAACGGCCAAAACTAATTACAGCTAATACAACTCCTAAAGCATATGGGCCTAAATCCATGAAATAAGTACATAAAATACTAATACTACCTACAACCTTTAAAATACGTAACATGAGCTTTTAAATATATTTAAAGACCATTTTGATAGCGGTAGCTATCACCTATTTTCTAATTGCAAAGCAGAAAAAAATCATTGAAACTTAATGCAAAATGTGGGTAAAGAGATGAGATTTTATTCTACCCCTTTTAGATTAAGACATGAGGCTGTGTGGTGCCACCTATTTTTTTTAGCAATCTCATCAGCAAATACTTATAGCAATTCCCACTAGATGGAGGAAAAACTGATCTGAGAATCTTAAAAGTGACAAAGTTTATTTAACAGTGCGAGCCTATAGAAAAACAGCCGCTGGAGGCAACCAAGCTCTCCAGTGGTCTGATATGCAAGTTCAATCCACCAAGTCATTCAGAGCAAAGCGTCCTAATATAACGTAGCGTAGCAAAAAGAGAGAAGCAAAACCAAAGGATACTGCTAATCTGGGCACATTTAGTATATTGCTAGATTCAAAACTGGACTGACACCAGAGTGCAGCATTAGATGTGGGGCCTCTAAGATGACCTGAGAGAACACAGTATTTTTATATTCTGACTAAAGACTTCAAAAGCCTCCAAAGTTATCAAGAGCCATATCTAATTCTGTGTACAACACAAAACAGTTATTACATTCAATTTATGACAAAATAAAATGTGCAAAATGTTTGGGAATTATGTATAATTACTAAAAATATATAGAATAACAACATTCAACAGACATACTTTATATTAAAAGAAAAAAAAAATCCTTAAAGATTAATCTAAATGCCTAAATATATGGGCAATATTCTTGTCATTGAAAAGCATCCCAGAGTCACATACCTTATCTCCATCCATAAATCTTTGCTTTTCTGTGATATTTAGTATCTCAACAGGGACATCAAGTTCAGATCTTGACTCGTAAGATATGCTTCCATCATCATTGCTTACAACCCGCCCCTTGCGGCCAGTCATCTGCAAAGCGAAACAGTGTCCGTTACAATTAAGGTATCTTACCCAGGTACTCGGGACTCCTTCATTAGAGAGACCTGGTGTGAGATGGAAGGGGAGGCTGCCTGACAGGTACAGTAACAGAGATCAGTGTCTTAGGGCAGACACTCACATACGAGGGGCAGGAACTCATTGGCTCTTAGATGAGAACCAGAGCAGAACAAGAGTTCTAAGATATTTAAGAGAGAAAATTAGATTATTATGTGATGATACCCAAAATACCACTTATTCTATAGGGTTTTTGTTTTTTTTCCTATAGGGTTTTAAAAGTGGCAAAAAGCTACCAAGAAGACACACGGCCCTGATCAAGTCATATTTACCTCAGCTACGTTCTCAGGGCCACCAAGTTCATCAATAAGTTCATCCAGGGTGTTAGGAGGGAGATCTTCAGCTAATTTTTCTAGTTTATCAAGAAGGTCTTTCTTCATCTGCTGGGCCCTTTCCACAGCATCCTGACTTGTTATAAGGCTATTGTTACTGTTGGTGTTACTGTTAGCTAGATAAAGTACATTCGTTAAAAATCAGTACAGTTTAAATATTGGTTTTGTTCAAAAGTACATTTCACAGTCAAAGCAAGCATTCATATGGATACCTGGTGCACTATTAGGAGCAGGCGAAATAACTGGTGTAGATGAAAAACTAGGTCGTTTTGATCCAAGACCTGATGCTAATAAGGCACTTTGAATAGAATCTGGATCTATACTTTTCTTCCTTTTTTTATCTTTGTTTTTCTTGTGGTCTTTTCTGATTAACCAGGGATCTGAAAAGTTAAGGCAAGGTAAGTGTCAAACCATTTGTTAAAACAAGTCCAGAATCTTGAAAAACAAAACCCTGAATTTTTTTTTTTTTGTATTAACTGATAACTTGGAAATGATCATCAACTACAACGGTCGAGTACATCCAGGGAGTGTAATTCCAGGGTTTGAGGTTAAAAATAACTGCACAAAATTGAGGTCATCGTCTCACAGAAATGAGCTAAACCTCCGAATGACAGACAAGCTTGGCGCTCTCCACCAACCAAAGATTAGAATCTGTATGACTTGTACTTCACAGTACTGAGGACTCACCATCTTCGTCATCTTCACTAGACTCGTCTCTAAATGGGTTGAAGTCATCATCATCTCCAGAACTCATGTTTTTCGAGCTCCCATAGTCACTTTCTTCATTGTCAGAGGCATCAGATTCGCTTCCACTATCATCAGAACTGCTTCCAGTAAGGCCACCTACTTTTCGTGCTTTTTTGGCTTCTCGAGTTATTTCCTCACCTACCCTCAAACCCCAAACAAGAGAGTCAGCCCAAACACACTGTTCTAAAAATCCAGGAAATTACATTTAATTCATGAGTTAATTCAAATGAAAACTGCAGGAGAAAAGCATTTACTAAGTATAAAACAACAAATCAAATTCATGGGCAAAGGATCTGGATAGACCAAAAACTAAACAACAAAAAAAACAAATCAAATTCACAAACCAGTGCTAACCTTTTGGATTCACATTAGAAATCAAGTTATGTTCAATTATTCTTAAGAAATTAGAAAAGTACATACTCAAGACTGCCTCCAAGTGCACAAGTTTCCAAATAAATTCAGGACAACAGAGACAAAACAGAATCTCTGGCATTGTCACAATTTAATTGTGTATCTGGTTGGGATAAGGCCTAATAACTACAGCCTTATAGAATACTTAAAAATAAAATACTTAAAAACATACTTCACAGAACATAATTGACCTTGAACACCACTGGTTTGAACTGTGTGGATCCACTTATACATGAATTTTTTTCAATAAATAATGCAAATGTACTTTTAATTCCTTATGACTTTCTTAGCATTTTTTCCTCTACCTTAGTTTAAGAATACAGTATATAACATATTATTACATACAAAATATGTGTGAATTAACATTTATAGGTAAGGATTCTGGTCAACAGTTGGCTATGAGTAGTTAAGTTCTGAGGGAGTCAAAAGTTACATACAGATTTCTGACTGCATGGGGGTTCAATGCCCCTAAACCCTTTGTTCAAGGGTCAGCTGTACTTAAAAAAACAACAACAAAAAAAAACAATCTATAAAACTTCAGTTTTAAAAGCCAAACAAGATGCTGATCTAAATTATCTTAGTGAATATTCAGAAAAGATATCTGGAACAAACCAATCAAAACTAAGAAGACCATTAAAAGGCTCACATATTTGAGATGCCACTGATGCTAAGACACAGCATAATGTCCGTGTCACTAATAAATATAGTGCCAATTATATATAACAACCAAACCATTTTCAGGCACGTTAAAAATGGGAAAGAAAGTATTTTTTAGAACGAATGAAATAGGGTCAAAGTGCAGGCACTGTGTTTAGAACACACAGCATCATGGTCTTTACTGTATAATAGGTTATTATCACCAGTGTAGAGAAAGAGGATGAGAAGGTAACTTCTGAAAGTCAAACAGCTTCTAAGCTCCTAAACACAAACTCAAGTTGGCATTATTATAAAATGGCTAACACACCCGCAAGCTGGGTGAAGCTGGGAAGACGCTCCAACCTCTTCATCTTTCTGTGCCTTAGTTTCTTTCCTAGCTATAAAACTGAAAAACTATGACTTCCTTTCACACAGATCCACTGTGTGGCCAGTGCTTAACGCGGGGCCTAGCACCAGTCATGTGGTTCAAGCCCTAATTTAAAACAGGGGGTTACTTGTACATTCAAAACTACATGAGCAACAGTGAAAATATACACCCACTTGCCAATTCAAGGAACGCAGTTAATTCCCCGAATAGATCTGCTTCCAAGTGCTCAAATTTATACTACTTTCAATACTATTAAAAAAAAGAAATACCCACCTTTCCGCTTCTTTATTTTGTTTTCTTTACAAGGACTATCTCTTGGTGAACTGTTGTTACTTGGAGCTGTCAAATCGATTCCCAGCAAACTATAAAGCTTTTTCCTGTCTGGAGCAGGGAAGTGTTTTTCAATGAGCGACTGCAACACTCCTCTGTTTGCGGGAGAGAGAAAAAGTGACAGTGAGTAGTTCAGTTTGCAAAATAACTTATTATATATAAAGTCTTACCGAATATACGTCTTAAAAATGAACATACTTTGTTCAGGCTTACAAAATATTGATAATCAAGCTCAGTGAGTTTTAATATTCTAAGTCAAGGCTGTCCAACTGCAATATAATAATGGCAAGCCAAGCCAAATATGCAATTTTTACATTTTCTAGTAGTTACATTAAAAGTAAACTGGTGAGACTAACTTCAATAATGTATTTTATTTAACTCACTATATCACTTCCAATATGTAATCAGTATTTTACGTTTTTTCTTATGTCTTTGAAACCTGGTGCATATTTTATACTTAGAGCATATCTTAATTTGGACTAGCCGTTTCACCTGCTCAAAACTATATGAACTAATGGCTATCATTTTAAACAGGGTAGCACCAGGCACACAAGCACAAATAAAATACAGATTAACAAATAAAATACAGATTAACAAATAAAATACAGATTAGGGGCATCATTTGCTTTTAAAAGCAGTTTTTATTTATTTCCATCTGAAAAAGAGCCACTTGAATGTATCCCCTAAGGCAAGAGACAGTATGGCGACAAAGGTTATTTTGCTACTTTTACTACCCAAGTTAGAATTGGCAGGTTAGGCAAAAAACCATAAAACAATGCCTAAAACATTTTTCAAACTCTTTCTGAATACCTCTTGACTATTTGCAAGTATTATAGCTTACTAAATTGGGGCAAACTACACTTACTGCTTACTCATATATGTACTTATTGAAATTATAATTTCAAATACACAAAGGCAAAAACAAAAACCAAACTGCCACAGAGTTCCAAGATGTACAAGACAGACAAAAATCAAGCCCTTTCGTTAGTCCAAATACTGGGCATAATACTGTCAAAAAGCTTAACCTTTCAGGATTTGCTTTTTTCCCCCAACAGATACAGTGCTATGGATACACAAAGAATGGAAAAACTAAGGTCAGAAAAACTTGAAAAACAGCATAGATGAATCAAAAATTTTGCCTCCAGGAAATGCCAACATGTAAATTAATCTAAGTAAAAACTCAAAACCAAATTACTTGGCAGTTGAAACAAAATCATTCAACTCTCCCCCGCCTTCTTCCAAGGCTTCTAAAGTTCTGGCTTCTCCTGTCGACTGCAGACCAATTACAACACACTGGAGAAGAAAAAAATGTATGAATTAGAGATCAACACATGCACGTGATTTTAAATGTTTAGTAAACAAACTATTTCAAATAAGAATGACCCAGTATGGTGCATGTGTGCTCATTTATTTATTCTACATATATCTGAAACACGTTATGTGTAAAAATAGGCCAGGAAATAGGATTACAATAGTGGACACAACTGAAGGCCCCCCTGCCCAGTTCCATGTGCTTTAAATATATACGTATATTCACAAAAAAGAAAAAACCCTTAAGGCAATATATATCCACCTGTTTTCAGTGGTTATATCGATGGATGGCCAGATTAGTTATGTTTATTTCTTTTTCTTTTTTTTAAAGATTTTATTGGGGAAAGGGAACAGGACTTTATTGGGGAACAGTGTGTACTTCCAGGACTTTTTCCAAGTTAAGTTGTTGTCCTTTCAATCCTAGCTGTGGAGGGTGCAGCTCAGCTCAAGGTCCAGTTGCTGTTGCAGGGGGCGCAGCCCACCATCCCTTGAGGGAGTCAAACTGGCAACCTTGTGGTTTAGAGGACACTCCAACCAACTGAGCCATCTAGGAGCTCAGCGGCAGCTCAGCTCAAGGTGCTGTGTTCAGTCTTAGCTGCAGGGGGTGGAACCCACCATCCCTTGAGGGAGTCAAACCGGCAACCTTGTGGTTGAGAGCCCACTGGCCCATGTGGGAATCGAACCAGCAGCCTTCAGCATTAGGAGCACGGAGCTCCAATCACCTGAGCCACCGGGCCAGCCCAGTTATGTTTATTTCTTTACACTTTTCTGAGCTATCTAAATTTTTTATAACCCAGGCATTGCTTTTATTATTTTAAAAAATGTATTCTTCAAAGTCTTAACTACATTAATACTTTTACAACTACTATTTAGAAAGAGAAGACTTTATAGTTAGAAAACCTCAACACCCAAAAGACTTTTAAAAAAAACAAGCAAAGAATGAATTTTTTAACGTGTCATCCAACTTACTTTTCCATTCTTGATTTCTTCTCGAGCTAGCTGCACAACCCTTTTAACTTTGGATGCTATGCACAAGTATTTGAAAAATCTCTGGTGAGCAGACCAGAACTGACCCCACATGGATTTCTTCATTCGCTGCTCAGCATCAATCAGATCGGCAGCTTGCTGAAATCGCTCTCTGGCAATGACCCACTGAAGACATACAATCAACATTTTGGTATTTCATCTCTGAGTGTAAGTTCCCTTTAAACAACTAATTCAATCAAAATAACGTTAAGGGCAAGACCATTTAACGTTAGTTTAATGAAGCATATTCATTAACTTGGGACTCTACACTTGTTTTTAGGATGCTCACATAGAGTTGTCCCCAAATTCTTATTAGCTAATGTGGTCATTTTAGGCAATAGTTACACTGCGATTTTAAAAACGATGCAACTGAAATAAATGGCTTTTTAAACAAATTATCAACTATAAGACTTGGAAAATTGACAAACAAGGATCCGATGATCTAGCTGTTGTTTTATAGCAGAAATCTACTCCTGTGGGCTGACCCACATTACACTGAACAAAACTGACTAACAGAAACATTATTAGGTGCATTAAAAATACTAGGACTTAAGGAAATCATTCTCACCAGCTTGACTGCTTTGTTATACATTTTTACATAGCTTTGAGAAAGAAGAACTTCCTCGATTTTGAAGGTCACTCCAGTAAAGCTCAGCTGTCGAGCAATGTACATTCCTCTAAGCTTCATATCCATAGCAACTATTTCCATGGCACCAACACCTCTGAGTAAAATTAAAACACACAGTAACTATCATTAAATATAGTAGGGCGTGAACATACATGAAAGAGGTTTTAAACTGCTGAGAACAAACAGTGCACACTGTAGATGCATTACCTCCGTTCTACTGCTTGAATAAAGTCACTGAATTCTCGAAACGGGGTTCCCTCGCCCCATATTCCAAGACGGTTCATATAGGCCATGTTTCGTGGTTCAGAAGCCCCTGAAAAAAACCCAAAATAATACATATTATAACTGAAAAAATAACCTCTTTTAAATAAATATGCATCTTTTAAATAAATATCTACTTACCAGTGGCACTAGCATAAACAACTCTGGCTTTTGGCAATTTGTTCTGAAGCTCTAAAACTGCTAAGCCTGTCTTCGTTGGCTTTGAAGAGCCAACAGGACATAAGTTTTTTGCTTTATGACATTCATCAAACACTATCTGTATGGAATGAATTAAGGAACATATCACATCAGCAGTATGTGTCTCCAATCTGTCAGGAAGTCAATTTTTTTCCCCAGAAGCCTTGGGAAACATCCAGTATTTCTGGGGTTGTGGCCCTGGGATAAAATTCAAGACTATTAGGGGAAAAGATGCTGTTGATAACAAGCCCCCTGGACATTAACTTTTCAAATAACACCCACGTGGTTATCGTCCAGCTTTGTCAAACCTTAACATTCTTCCATTTTTGTTTCAGATTGTTTTTTTTCTTAATTAAGATTACAAACATAAATGAAACCATCTACATGCCTCTCCTTGATTTCACCCCCTCCCTCTCAAGTCTCAGAGGCACCCACTGAATTCGGTATTTATCTTAAATATATTTAATTCTTAATTAATGGAAGAAAGGATTCACTGAGGCAAGAAATGTACACCAGAGACAATTTTGGCAAATTCTGTAAGTAGAAGCACGACTGGTAACCAACTTAATCAGCATTTCAAATACTGGTGTTCCTCGTACAGAACACGTAAAGGTATGCTGTGAGCAAGTAAGTCTGGAAATCACTAAGTTAACATTAACAGCTTTTTCCCCTTAGTCTTCTCAAGTACTTTACTATGTAAATGTGCAAATGTGAATCCCCCAGAGGGAAATATCACATTCAGCATTTCCCACACCTATTTTCCTAAACCAGGAACTTAAGTATTGTATTGGCTTCCCACACGACAGTTACAAAATAGAAACAACTTTCTAACTCCCTTGGAATCTCTGTAATCATTAAAGCTGTCTGTCACCCCAGCAATTTGTTTAATCTCCAGATTCCTATTTTCTAAGTGTTTATCCTTACATTAACTTTTGTGTCATTAAAAATATAAAAACATTTGTTGCAAAGGATACCACTCCGTCGAAGTCATCACCGCACCAATGTAGGAGCTGTTTTAATCTAGTTTTATATTTACCACCAGACTGACTTTCACCAATAAGGGAAGAATAGGTTGCAAAAATAACACCCTTTTTCACGCTCCCATTATGTTTGGAAGAAATTTTTCCATACTTAAACTAAAAAAGAAAAGAGAAGAATGTAATAAATGTCTTTTTCTTTCTGAAACATTTATCCCACCCAAACTTCTGCAGCAGGAAACTCGTGGTCTATGATGAGCCTCAGAGAAGTTAAGGACCTCCTAAGACCACACACAAACTTTCTTGTACGTATGTGGATACGCACACACAATGCATGCACCCGCATATGCATACGTACGACTTTATAGTACAAGGATCCCATTTTCAAAGTCTCAAAAAAGTCTATCACCAAAAAGATTCCAAACTCCCCTACAAAAGTTACAATATTCATTCTACAAATATTAATTGTGCACTTACTACATACAAGGCACTGTAATTAAGTTCTGAGGGAAACATAAGAATAATGATTAGTCATGTATCCTTCTTCAATTACACTGACTCAGAAGTCAGAACTATTCTAGATGCCAGTTACATGATTTTTTTTGTTTTGAACAGTTAGTCATTCAATATGTATCGTTTCCCCGAAAATAAGACCGGGTCTTATATTAATTTTTGCTCCAAAAGACACATTAGGGCTTATGTTCAGGGGATGTCATCCTGAAAAATCATGCTAGGGCTTAGTTTCCAGCTAGGTCTTATTTTCGGGGAAACACAGTAGTACTTTACCTACCAATCCAATCAGTAAAAAGCAGCACTGGTGCGCAAGGGCACTACTGAACCACGTGCGAAGTAGATATGCATCTACTTCTTTTCCAAGGGCCAGAGGGAGGCACTTGCAGGAACTAGGTCTATCTATGCCACCCTGGTAACTCCAGCAATTGGTGCAGAGTTGGACGACAATAAACATTTGCTAAAAATGAACATTAAGATTGTAATCACATCAAACTGCTTTAGACACCGAGGCGCACTGTCTTCTACTTGATAGATGTGTCTCAACACGAACATAGGTGCAGGTATGGAGGTCCCCTGAATGTCTAAATATCTGACCCAGTCTCCAAAGCACAATTCGATGGGCACACCACCTGTCCACCCAACTTGACTACACCGCACCCTTAAACTCAGTTATAGGAGCTTCACCCACATAAGATTATTTCAGAAACAAAGACAAAAACAACACTGAAGACTAAGAGCATAAACTCTGTAACAACAGAGACAATGCCTATTTTTTGTTTGTCACTACATAACCCTACCTGTCACAGTATGACACACAGTAATCTACAAGCCAAGAGTGGCTAGCGCTCATCAGGCTTTCTGTGAAAAACTCATTCAACCCTTGTAACAACCCTACGAAGTAGAAACGTATTATTCCCACCTCATAAATGAGTCAATTTATTTATTGAATGATCAATTGAATAGAAAACTTTCATACCTTATTTAATGAATGGACCAAAATGTTTTTTGCTCCAATATCCCTCAAATCTCTTTCAGCATCATACTTTAAATCATTTGATACACTGAACCTGCCACACACACACAAAAAAAAAGAAAAATACACAAATTAATTGCAAATTCCATCATTCTCATAGTATTCAGGAATAAATAAAACTAGGCCTTGACACTTCAAAGAAAAGTACACCTACTCATTGAAACCCATCCCCACATGCTGCAGTAATTATTCACACATGAAGCTTCCACAGCCAGTCTTGAGCACTTACCACAACGCTCTTTTTCTACTCAACAAATAATTTTCATAGATGATTCCTGCTATCGTCCTTCCTTTTCCTACACCAGCACCGTCACCTATTAAGAAGCCAGCACGATCTCCATTAGGTAGGAATGTTTCATGTTGCTGAAAAAAAAAAGCTGGTAATTAATCTACTCCTTTCGATATTTTAGGATCAGTCTTTCATATATTGTTTTAGGATTATGTTACTGTGATCTATGCTTATATAAACGATATAGTATAGCTTAGTATGAATACTTTTATATTTACTATATACTCAATTTTGCTATCCTCACATGCAGCAAGTAACTAAAATTAAATTGAGGAGCATTCTTCCAGGCCCCTTTCAACACGTGCACAACCGCACACACACTTTTACATTACACATAAATATGGCTGTTCGGCCATTACTTATTTTACAAAGATAGAGTATGACAAAAATCCTTTGAAAACAACTGGCATAACTCTAACATTGTTTTAAAAGCTGGTACAACACCCAAACAGTAATACCAGTTTATTCAATCATCCCTAAGGGTGTGGGCTTTCAAATCTTTTCTAGCTTTCAGCCACTGGGGGTGGGGGGTGGGAAGCTGCAACAAACAGCTACACACATATATACATAAACACACATATATACACGTATGTATATACAAATGTATACTTGTGTGTGTGCCTTCTTATCTAATAGTTCTAGGGGAAAGACCCCAAATAATGGAATTGTTAGGTCAAAGGATGTATGTATTTTTAGTTTTAATATATACATGCCCAGTGAATTCCAAAAGTTTATGACATTTGTCATTTCCACTAGCAATGCACTACCCACACATCCATGCTATTAGCCACACATCCATGCTACTAGTTTAATTTTCTAACACATAAAACTTCTATAAAAATCACAAGTTTCCATGCAAGGAAAATTTACCTTCAGACTAAAACAACTATATTAAATGGACGAAGATTAAAAAATAAATGCAGTATGTAGTTATGAAATACTATTGCTTACCTGGGCTGCATATGTAATTGCCTCAAGCTGTAATGCTGATAACCAGCCATTATCAATGGTTTCTTCAGAAATGGATGTTTTGTACCAAACATCAGGAGGGGTAACACTGGATAAAGAACTAGTTTCCACTACAGCATCTGGGTGACGTAGGCCAATTTTTACTAAATGAAAATCGAAAAATACATTTTAATTATTATGGGTTTATAAAACATTGCAACATTTTTCCTATAACAGAGAAAATATAAGTAAAAAGGTAACTATATACTCCAGGATTCTATAAAAAGTCACTGATTAATGGTAAAGTACTGCTTAAATTTGACTAAAATGACCTATTTATCAACTATTTATGCTTTCAGTAGAGACTTGCTGATTAAAAAGATCTAGAAAAATACCAACTTAGTGTATACCACCAGGTTTTCCAGAAGTAACAGAACATAATCCTAGGTCCAGAAGTTTACTTGAATAATCACTTCAATAGTGAAAAAAACATTTGCAATATAATTTTATCTTTAAAGGTATGTCAAAAGAAATCCTGGCTATAAAATTAACAGTAACCAATTTCCCAAAACGTATAACGTGAATATAATTTAAAATAGTTGTCGGCAAACTGTGTCTATAAATGGTCAGATAGTAAATATCAGCTTTGTGGGGCACCTGGTCTCTTTTACAACTACTAAACATTGCTTTGTAGCAGGGCAAAAAAGCAGCCATAGCCAATAAATAAACCAACGGGCATGGCTACATTCCAATAAAACTTTATTTATAAAAACAGGCAGTAGCCCAGATTTAGTTTGCTGACTTCTAGTTTAAAGGGCCTTTGATAAACTTTCAATCCTTTTGTGAAGACTATTATTGGGGGAACAGAATCTAATTTCAGATACCACAACCTAAAGTTCATTTTAATGACCACAAAAGAATGCGATCCAGACATATCTGGTAAACAGAAATTTTTAGTTTAATGACATTTATTATTAGTGACTTTTTATAGAAACTCAGAGTATATAAAAGACTAATTCTAGCAACAGATTTTTTCATCATATCACCCCCATATAATGAAAAAGTGAAAATTTTTACACAAAAGCTAAAAATTATTAATTTTCATGGTTATTATGGGGGAAAAAAGAATTGGTATTAATGTAAACCACGGAATTTGAAGAGCACATTTTGGTTTTAAGATTCCCATATTTTTATGATTGGATAAGTTGTATAAACTACATAAAGCTAAGACATTTACATTTCTGCAATTTACTACGATTCTAATAATCACTGCTGATATGAGCAAAATTAACTTGAAATAAAACCCAAACTTGTATTCTTGGTTTTAAAAGACTGCAATATAAAACAAAGTTCTATTATTAATGTGTGCAGAAAAAAAATAATAAACAGTGAAATTTTCATGTAGATATTTTAAAACATATTGTAGTTTAAAACATAACATAGCTCATACTTGTCAAAACATGGATAGATCCCAATAAACAATAATGTGTGTGGGAAAGCTAGTTAAGTTCCAGAGGAACCCAGCAGTCTTTCATTATTCTGACAAATCCCAAAGACATACATTTTATTGGCATATACTCTGCATAGGTTTCTGCATGACCCATCTCTTCTTCATCTTCTTCCTCTGGCTCATCTTCCTCTTTTACAACAGGAACCTTCTGTAACACAGAGAGCTTTATCAGTTCTAATGCAGAGACCGGAGGCCCAGCCAACACATAGAAACACTCTTCTGTTCTGTAGGAATACCAACTCTTCAGTCTCAGAAACAGGACATACAACTTCTACATTCCCTACAATTTGGATCACTCTTTGTGGCTTCCCTGCTTCTCCAACGATGAGCAGACAACCCACAACCTACTCTCATCCCTCACACACAGAGTCACCGCAGGGCTCCAGCTGCCTTCCTTCCAGCCGCCATGATCTCAGGTTCCTCTCCCCTTCCATACTGCCGACCACCCTCCCTGATGCCCAGAAAGCTCTCGAACCTCAGTTCTCACTCCTCATGCCAGTTCCAGGGACAGAAAGAGCGAGGGGTTTGGAGACAAAGGCAGATGAGCCCCAGCAGCACACACAGCCCACAGCGAGCACGACGGGCAGAAACTGTTTAAGTCTCACACCCCACCCTCTTTCCAGTTCACTTCCATCTGTCTTTTTTCCCTCAGATCCTAAAACCAAAACCCCATTAAACTGTGGAGTTGAAAGGTTCTTCTGAAGGGCAGAGAATTTCCTTTCCACACCTGTGTCTCCATAGATACAACAACAATCATACATAGGAGCCCGTATCACTTACTCTCCAAACCTTGGCACATCTGACAGTAAAGTGGGGAGCTACTGTAACTATGCCAGGAAAACTGGAGTGAACCCAGACTGTTCTAGGCAAAGTGAGCAAATGGTCACCACAGTCGTGTTCCCATGTGTTTCTCCACAGAACCTTCAAGGGACAGAGGTAGAGAGGGATAGGGGCATAGAAAGACCTTGAACAAACCTCTTTTCACTATCAGTAAAACCACTTAGGAAAGCTCTTTATTAATGTGTGCTTGTTCAAGGAAGGTACAGAGCAGCTGTGAAACCCAGCAGACCAAGAAGGGAAGAGGAGAAAGAGAAAACCCAGTCGGGACCTACAGGTTACGCCAAAGATAATGTAGTATTGAAAGGTAAGGGCAGGCTCTTCTTCCGTTTTTATTTATTTCTGTTTAGTCTAGAGCAGACTATGATGGCACACAGATTCTCAATAAATGTGGAAGGAAAAGGGAGGTGGGAAATAAACATCTAATCAATATCAACCCATGGAGTCCTCAGGAAAAAATCCAAAATAACTCCCAATGTTCTCAGTAAGTATGCCAAAATGAAACCCAATTTCAGAAACTGGAGACAAAATGGGGCTGGCCAAAGAAGCAAACCTAACTCCCATTTCTGCTGTTATTTATTTGTGTCGTCTTAGGCAAGTTACTTAAATTCTGAGTCCTCCCATCTTCATCTTTACACCATTTTCTCACCTATAAAATGGAAATTCATACTATGCTAAATGACCAGCCTCCTTCTATCACATCTTCCCCTACTAGATTAAAAAACAAGAAATCACCAAGAGTATAATTGGAGGATAAGTTGGTAATATAAAGGGTCACAAAATCCAGGAATCACATAGTATTTCTAAGCCAGCTGGATGTAAAATGGCAACTGCCACCAAGCTTAGGGTCCAGATACATGGAAGGGAGACGGTGGTACCTGAGGAATGCCTGCCCACTAAACAAAGTAATAATGCTCACTACTCAAGTCTAGGCACATTTTACAACATGGGAAATATGGGCCCGGGGCTGTACAGTACTCCCATGTTTAAAGAGAACTTAAAAATCAGGACTTTTATGTTGCCAAAATTCAAAATTTTTCAAACTATTGTGGAGGCCAAACAAAACACATGTACCAAGTGGTTTTGGTCCACAGGCTACCAGTTTGCAGTCCGTTAGCGGTTTCCTGCCTGCCGGCACGATACAGAACTTTTGGCACATTATGGGCAAACATGGATGGACTGTGAACCTGGGCACCAATCACAGAAAGCATTTCTTCAAGAAAAATGCATTCTTACTGCCCCAAAACTCAACTTCTAAATAAGAGTTGGCACACAACGAGTAAGCAAAGTGGGTGCTGCCAGCGCTCGTTCTCCTGGTCCCCACTCAAAACCTCAAGCCCAGGTTACTCAGCTGTCTCTCTGATCGCATATTCCAGCCCAAGTCCTGTCAATTCTCTGATATCGTTACGCGCCGTCACCTCTCTCTTTCTTCCTTTCGTCTTTCCTCTCTCTTCCCAGTCCCCTTACTGTAGCCCCTGAGTCCTTCCCTTCTGGATTACTTACCCCCTCTTCCTCTCCTCGCTACCGTTGACTCACCCTGAATCACTAACAGGTCCCTCCCACCCCCAGTGCCGCTGCACCAAGTCCAAAGTCCTTCAAACGCAACTCCGGACCGTACACAGAGCCCAAATTGACCACTGCCACTTCTTACTGCAAGCCAGGTGTCTCGGCTTAGTGTCACCTAAGCACACAGCCATGCCTCCTCTGTGCCTATTAATGCCTTAGCTCCCTTCCTAAAATGCCCTCTCGAGGTCTCTCCATACTCAACACCCACATTCCATTACACCTCTGCCATAAAACGAAGTCTCCCAGGCCAGGGCGACCTCGCCTTCCTCCAAACTCACACATAACCCTTGTGAGCATCACAATGTATCTTATTACTTAAAACATGTGCTTGTCAAACTGTGTGTCTCTTCAAGGGGAAGCCACGCAGCATACTTCTTGTGGCAACTACCACACACACTCAGTATTATACGCAGCATAGTTCTCAAACAAATATATGGAATCAATCTCCTTGAAGCACATAGCATTTCCAAAATGTAAGAGAAAAATATGTAATTACTCACACCCAGACCATTATGTGTTCTGATAGCTCATAAATAGCCATAGAGTCAGGTTCAATCCTAAAATGAACACGGTTACCATATACTTAACTCCACAATATATTTTTTCTGATCAGGTGAGATTCACAATAAAAAGACGCCAATACTGAATGTAATACTACATCCATCCCATCAACTATGCAAGTTACAATCACCCTGGTTAGTACATACTAGTTTATTCCAGTGAAGTTTAATGCTTATTCATTAATTTATGTAGCTAAGTAGCCCACCTCCACCCAAAGTTTTCTGAGGGTTATATTAGAGCTCTTTTAGCCAAGTGTACTTTCATACCACACAAAAATACAGACAGCTTTTGAAACTCACCATGGTTGGGGAAAAACTCCTCATTTTCATGTCATTTATCCATATTCTTGCTACTTCTTTATTAGAAGACTCTTTCTTTATTGTACCATTGCTTACATCAGCTGAAGGGGAGAATCAATTTACATATTAGAACAAAATCTCAATTTCTTTTCCTATATTTTTAAAAACTCAATATAGTTTACCCACTTAACAAACTGAAAAACACCACTCTGCTTATCACTGACTTAAATTCAGCACAAGGATGAAAATATTCAAAGCTATGTACCATTATGGAAGTAAGAATTAACCTTAGAAAACAAGTAATTTAACAGGAAATGTGTGCACAGAAAATTTGAAAACTATTTATCAAAAAACCCCACCTTAACCAGGTATTTGAAAGTTTATTTCAACACAAATACCAAGAGCCAGCATTACTTTGAGATACCTTACTTGGTTCATTAAAAAACAAACAAACAAACAAACCTGGTGCCCTCACCAAGAAAGACTCAATCTCACCAAATCTAATGGTACTTACTAATTTTCATGGCAAAATAATTATTTCTGGAAGGAAAACAAACGGCAACTCTATTTTCCCCTTCCCTCAGACTACAAATCCCAACAAGGAACCTTTTCTTCTCCTGTACCGGTGGTTTGCACACTCTTGAGAAACAGCTATAGGAGCCCTCAATCTGCACAGCGACCAAAGCAGACCTGCTTGGCCAAGGAGTCCAGGGCCCCTGGAACTGGCCTCCATCTTCAGTGTCCCCAGAGCACTCCAGCACCTGGGGTTTCTGAGACCACAGTGTGAAAATCACTCCAGGGGCACGGATCAGCATTTTGTCTTTCTACCAAAAGATGGGCAGGATTTGGGAGGCCTGTCACTTGGGACTCTAAAATGACTAGGGTTAAAGTGTTGACCAAATAAGAAAGCTGCAACAGAGATAATAGATTTGTTTCATAGACTGTGGGAGAGCCAGTGAACAGCTCATAGACGAGTGACAGGACTGAACTCAACAAGGGATCAAAACCCAAAGAGAAACCCAAAGGGCTAAGGGCTCCAAAGGGGCAATACCCACACAGATAAGAAATAAAAGAACATGTAACACCTTGCTCTTTGCAGTTTCACACTTTTAATGTTCTTCCCTTTCAGTAAAAAGGTGACCCTTTCCTATAATACAAACATTTGCTTATCTTCAACATTACTTACCCTGTTTCTTTTTCAGTCCTGGCCTCACCTGACAAAAGTTTCTCAGGCTTCCATACAAGGATGGCCTTGATTTGCGGTCGTTCGTCTTTTAAAAATGATTACACTGGCTCTGGGAGATGTTACTGTACTAGATATTCCTCGGCCAGGTCCACGTCTATCCTGTTCTCTGTTGTGCTCTCTAAACTCTTTCCTCACAATGGCATATGCCCTTCTTCTTTAAATTAGGAAAGCATATGCTGATCTAAGGAGTGGCATACTCAGAGAGCCGCTCACTTAAAAGCAGCAGTCTGTCTCCTCACTAAATCCAAAAACTTGAATGAAAAGCAGCTTCCACTAACTGCGGATCACCCCCTGTCTCCCAGGAACCATTCCAAGGGCTGCCCTGCACTGTAGCAAGGTCTGGGCCAGTCCTGCTCTCCACAGCAGAAAACGGAAGTCAGTATTAAGACAGTTACAATGACTGCGAGCAGTCCTGCTTTAAAATCTTTATTTCCGCCTATGGAATCAGTGTCAGACTTCTGACCTACAGAACTGTAAGATAATAAAGTTTTGTTATTTAAAAAAATAAAATAAAATAAAATGATTTCACAACCAGCACGTAGCTGCCAAGTTGTAGTTACTTCAGGGCAATGACATGGAGAATAAAATTATAGCCATAAGGGCATAACAGTATAGACCCAAATATAAAGATGAGGTCACCTGACTTTTAATTGCATCTGTCACTGGAGACAAAGTTACTTCGACAACCATCCTACAAACACTTCTTGCCCCTCCCTTTGGAGTGCCCCATGCCCTCTACTTTACAAACACAAGCACATTATAATTTCCAAGCAGTCAATTCTGCTACAAAATTCTATATTGGTCTGTATCAGGTATGAAAACTTACCTCCCAGTCAGAAAAATAAAGTCCTTTGGAAGGGGGACTAGCTATTCAATACACACTGCCTCGTTCCAAGGGCCTGATGAGCAGCTACACTCATACTGTGTAGTATAAATCAGCATAAAGCTCCATTTTATCCCCATAATCCAAAACTACAACCCCAAGAAACTTCTTAAAAAAGAAAAAGGCACCTATTCCTATGCAACGATAAAAAATAGTGGTCAGATCAGGATATAACCAAGGTCAGAGTTAGCATCGCCAACAGTGCCCATCACCGTTACTACGACAGGGACTCAAAGACTGAGTTCAGTGGAGAAGGGAAAGAAAGAATATCCCTCTTAAGAGTTCACATTTTTCCATTTCTAAAACTATACTACTAAAATTTGATATAAAGCCAAAGTTTAAAAAAGAGATGAACTCTATTTTACCCCTAAAAACTACCTTATTAAACACAAAGCTCTGAGCACTCCACTTTAAGTTATAACCTCTTCCTGCCCCATACCCCATTTTCCATTTTTCACCGTAGCACTTACCCCCATCTGACATACTATATAACATACTGTTTCCTCCACTAGAATGACAATTCCATGAAGGCAGAAATTTCAAGTTTTCTTCCCAGCCTTAGCCTCAAAACCCCAGAACAGTGCTCGACACACAGTAGACACAATGATATTTATATATCATTCTAAATAAGTGTAGAATGAATGAGCAACAACAAAAAAGCCACTCCAGGGCAGAAAAACTATCTATAAAATCTATATCCTTTATGCACAAATGAATTTCTAAAAAGGTGTGATCAAACCATTGTTGAGCTTTTTCCCTTTAAATCTAAACCTATCCTTAAAGTATTATGGATTAGCTAGTGGTGACAATTGCACAACTCTGTGGATATACGAAAATCTACTGAATTGTACACTTTGAAAGGGTAAATTTTATGGTACGTAAATTATATCTCAATAACGCAAAAATTAAGTATTATGGGTGTTCACTCTTCAGGGAAACATGAATTATTTTATAACGAGAGTGCATGTATTTTAAGAGAATTTACTAAAAACCCAACTATCCACAGCAATGAAGCCAATGACAGGCAAAATCGTAAAACTGCAAAAGTCAAAGTGTCAAAGTATCAAAGTACACAAAGACTGTTGTCTCAAACATGGTCCAAGGACCACCAGCAACAATAACTCCAAAAAGGTTATTGTTAAAATGCAGGCTCCCAGACCCCACTGCAGACCTACTAAATCCGATTCTGTTTTTGAACAAGATCCCCAATGATTTATAGGCACATAAAGTTTGAGAAGCACTGATTTAAAGGACTGGGAAAAATGCTCACAATATATAAAACTGAGATCTCATGTCAATGAAGCCACTTGGTGATTCCATACTTCATTTTAAAGCTAAATACTAAGGTTTCTAAATTTTTGCTTCTCTTGAATTGTATAAACAGTGTTAAGTGTAGAGAGTGATGAAGTTATTACCTCTTCCATGTCCAGTTCTCTTAAGACCCAAGCAAACCCTTAAAAGCAGAGACAAATCTTACCAAAGGCAGACAGCTGACACCACTGAAAACAGAGAGACTTACTAGCTGCTGTTGCAACTGGCTGAGCAATATTAGCCGGTGGCTTCAGTTTCATGAGTTCGTTCAGACTATTATTTTTTAGTAGGTCCTTCAGTTGAACCTGGTCTTTTGAAGGAGCAGAGGTCATGGCATTCCGTATTGCTGGCGCTGACACTGAAGGGCGCGTGTTTGCAGTAGTCTGGATAAACTTGGTTAAAGTGATGGTTTGCCTATTCGTCGTTGCAGGTGGTGTTTTAGTCATTACAATTGTAGATCCCAAGGTTGGAAGCTGATTTATTTGATTCAGCACAAAAGTAGTAGTAGATGGAGGCTGCTGCTAAAAAAGAAAACCATATGCATCACACCACTGAAAAATGCTTTATTCTCTACTGTAGTCTATATCCATAAACACAGTAAGCCATCTAAAAAATCTAAAATAGACTTTTATTCTTATCTAAGCATTGGCACTTTGTTTTTAATTAAACTAGCAAGCTAAAACACACCACTGAGGAAAAAAAGGTATAGTTGTATGTAGTGCGCCATTTTCTGTAACTGTTGGGGATAGCAAGCATAAAATGGGACTATCCTAAGCTGTGATATACAGTGACCCTAGATAGCACAAGGAACAGGACCAGAAAGACTTTCTAATCCCAGCACGCCCACCCGACTAGGCAGATACCCTTAGGTAAACCTCTTCACCTCTGGAGGCCCAGGCTCTCTGAGGACCCTTTTCCCTCTCTAACATTCTATGATTTTTGTCCAGGCTTTGTTGTCACACAGACTATACTAGTATTTAAAACGTTAACAAGATAAAACCACCAAGCAGAATTTTAAATTCCTGTGTCACACAAATGATCCAACCAGGTAAATTACAAATACTGGTGATCGTGTAGGTGCTACCTTTGAGCCTAAAACAAAGCTACACAGCATTTTTAATGCTGGAAAAAATGCAAAAAAGTCAAGATTTGAGGATAACAATATGACCGTGACTAAAGTATAACTGCGATACTTTTATAAATTTAAGTATATTTCTACTACCTTTCTTCCATGAGCTTTTTTATTTCGCCATGACTCTTGTAACAAGAATCTTCTAGATACTATTTATCACCTTTAAATAAAACTCTCAACAATAATTTGTGACAAGTTATCAAATTTTAACCAGTTTGTCCAATAATGTTTATACCACTAGGCTTAAGTTCATAATTGCTATGTTTTAAAGTAAGGTCAGAGGAACTCCATATTTAAAGCACAATTATAATCACATAAAAATTATATATACCAATGGACAAAAGCCGAAATAAATAAGTAAAAATGAAAAGTGTTGTGGATAATGTATAGTTCCATCTTTACTTCATGAATTTCTTTATTATTTGCCATAAAGAAAATAAATTTCAGTTTTAGCCAATTTATCTTTTGACCAATATAACTACCATAAGAATGAAACAAATGGGTTTTACAAAGTAGGAGGTGAGGGTAGACTATTGGGAAAGAAGTAGCAAAAGCAGAACTAGGAGATAAAACTGTTTCACATCAAGTTACTTTCTTACTACAATCCTCAACTATTTTAGTAATAATGCCAACTCTAAGTAATTCTTACCCTAACATTTAATAGTGCTGGAGTAGGTACCGTCTCTGGTTCATGTTTAACAGGAACTGCTGCTTCAGTCTCCAAACCTAGTTCTAATGTACTAAGTGGCACAGACTGTTGAGAAAAAATATAGAAAAAGAAATAAAGAATGACAGCAATGAATTCCGTTTCAAGAACAAGAGATGTATTTATTTAAAAAAAAAAAAAAAAAAAAAAGTAAAGCTTTACATTAACGGAATGTAAAATCAGTGGTACCAAGTATATATAAAGTAACAATCTTTACAGGCATAACATTTTCACAAAAACTACACTACCACCAGAATCTTATTTTTGCCTTTAGATAATGTGTATAGTGAAACCTCAGAAAAATGTTACTACAAAGTACAAAGACAACTATTAGGGCAATAAACTGTCTCCCGCAAGACTCTATAAACAATTGGTTTCTTACTTATACCAAAGCAAAAAATGTCTTGATTTTCATTGCAAATGTTTTTCCACATCATGAATTGAAGACTCGACATAAAAATAATATTCACATGCATATTTAAAATTAAGGCTTAATAATACCTACTTTTATAAGTAGAAATTAAAATTAAGAAAAAGCCTCCTTTTTACAGAAGCCTTGGAAGACTCTTACCTGGTGAACTGAAGCAGTGGGTGTTGGAGTTGCAAGCCCCGCATCTCCACCATCGATATCAAAGAGGTCATTTGGACTAATTCCGCTCTCACTCAAAGCAGCAAGCAGTAAATCTTGCCCTGGCTCCACCATCTTTAGAACAAAGTATTAAATATTAGCATAAAAAACTTACAATGACAAATAACTCTCTCCTAAATATAAAGCAACATTTTCACCCAGATCCATTCATTAGTTATGAAGAATCTGCTAGATGTCAGGCAAAAAGGAGGAACCGTCTCTGATCCCCAAAAGTCCACATTAATGCAGAAACGGCAGCGAAGCATGTAACTCACACCAAGATTCCGGTCTACAAAATGCTGTGGGAACACAGGATGCACTGCACTTCGCCAAGGCAGAAAAGTTACAAAGATGCCAGTGGACCTGAGTCTCAAGGAAGGAGTCACCAGGTTGACAAGGATCTTCTGGACAGTGTATTCAAGTTCATGGAGGCGTGAAAGACACTGGCACCCTCTCCACCCAGCAGCAGGGAGACTTCTTAAGAAACTGTTACAGCATACCAGGAGAGAGAGGTGCTACAACAGCGAGGTGTAAAGAGAAAGAAGGAATAATGGATTCCAAGATATTTAGGAAGGAGACTTCGTAAGACCAGGTTTAAATAAAAGCTCAAAGCAGAAGGGAAACTATGAAACACACACACAGAAAAGCATGAGTTGATGGATAATTTAGAGTTAAGCCAAAAGAAAGTAAACAGAAGTTGAGCCCAGAAAACCTAAATGATGAGTTATGTGGACTTGGGGGGGAAATGCCTACTTAGCAGTAAGCAAATACATTTTAGGTTGGGGTTTCCTAACTGTACTCTTAGGAGCCAGATCAGAGTATTCTGCCATCAAAATGGAGCAAAAGCTTAACAGAGCTTTCTCAATTTAAACTTTCTCATTAACTTATCTGAAATAACCAATTTATATATACAAACATACTTATGGGAAACCTCTGCTTGTTTTTCTCAAAAAACTAATTTTATGTTACATAATACACTAATTTTCAGTTAGTCCATTTGTTCTCGGGCTACGCGACAGAATTAAATGTCAGTGTTTCATTATGTCCTACAAAAAGAAAGGTGTGAGCCGAGAATGCCACGACCGTGACTTCCAACACACATCTACTGGTTTAGATTAAAGCAAGATATTTAACAAGAACCCTCGACTCGGTAGGTCTATGTCACACAAGCTTGTGTATCATTTAGAAAAAAGTTTTAACAGAAACATGAGTTTAAGTTAGAAAATCACAGATATCCAGAAATGAAACTAAGAGCAGACCTACTATTTAAAGGATGGGAGGAAAGACAGACAGCACAAAGGAGATTTCCCCAAATTTTTTCAGAAAAAGGAAAAGAAGTCTAAGAAAGAAAACATTTTGAGCAGGAAGGAGGAAGGGAATGGAATTGATAGTGACTGATTATCTTTTTACGAGCCTGACATAGTATTAGGTCTTCGTATACATCATAAGCTCACAACAACCCTAAGCAAGACAGGTATTATAATTTTAGAGATGAAACTGCAGCTCAGAAAGCTTAAATTACCTGCCCAAGGTCACTCACCCAGATCTAGATTGTTCAAACTCCCAAAGCCCATGCATTCTTTCCAATGAGTAGATCAATTAAATGTTGGTAACCTTGAAGTTTCAATACTTAAAATTGGAAGGGGGATGGAATATTAGACAGCAAGATGACAATAGTATGAAGGAAATGAATGCCAGAGACAAACAGGAGAAATGTCCAACATGGATTTACAATAAAGAGGATGCATTTTTTCTAATATAGACATAGTTGACCATACTTTACAAATCATCCTAGTACACAGTACAAATATGTACCAAGAGAGTTAAACCAGTGTTTTAAAAACACCTTAACCCATAAAATACTTCATTAGGACCAATGACCTGTGGGAATAGGAGGTCTTGCCCACTTGCTGTGGGCTAATCTTGACCTAAATTATTAATAATAGAACTTAAGACTATCAAAATGTCATCTTTTAAAATATTGGAAATAATGATTTATTTACATTTGAAAAAAAAGTACACTGTTTGAAATCAGTGACTCCTAAAGCTACAGACCACCTAACCCTTGGAGGGCCTGAGACCATGAATCAATCCATCAGATATGTGTGTACCAAGCCCTGTCTAATTATACTCAAAAGTCCAGAAGAGTCATTAACTCATGAAATTAAAAAAAAAAAAAAAAAAATCACTGAAAAATGTTAGCGAATTCATGAGAGCTTTTTGAAATATACTTTTTGCAAATATATGGTGATGGAAAGAGAACTGACTCTGCGTGGTATATAGATGTGATACATAGATGATGTATTACAATGTGATTTATAGACGATGTGTAACAGAATTGTACACTTGAAACCTATGTAACTTTACTAACCATTGTCACCCCAATAAACTTTAACTTGAAAGAAAGAAAGAAAGAAAGAAAGAAAGAAAGAAAGAAAGAAAGAAATATACTTTCTGAATCATGAGCATTAAAATTACAAAAATATTACCGTGGAAGGGAGGAAGTTGGGGGAGAAACTTGGTGTTCATACAAGAAATGATGGTAAGTTATAAATAACACTATCAGTGACCTACTCAAAATTCATTCATAGGAATCACAACTTGCGACCGCTGATCTGAGTAGTGACTTAGTAGTGACAATGTCTGTAAGACATTATCTTTTATAAGCTATTAAAGAGAAAGATTTTTTAATTTTATATACATTTTACACACAAACAAAATCTAGGGATACTTTCTTTTAGCCAATTGGGCACAAATTCTCTACTTGCACTTTTTTTTTTTTTTGCAGTGAGAAGGGGGAAAAGATAGAGAGGAAACGTCTGTGTCATTCTCTAACTCCATCAGGTAAAAACCCTGACTATTTAATCATGTTCATTCTGAAACTACTACAGACTCACATAATTTCAGTGCTCTGAAGTGACAGTCCTTAAAAGGTTGTATTATCTAATCTTCTCCTCACTTTACAAATAAGTAGGATTTATTCCTGAGAGGGAAAACAACATTTTCACTTTGAACCCACCAAGCACAATATAAATGCAAATACTGTTAGGTGTAAGAGAACTGTGTTACAGTGTGTCTACAAAGGATTTCATAGACTTCAGATGACACTACCAGTGACCTACTCAAAATTCATTCAATCTAACAAACCCAAAAGTTACTAACAGCAGAGTTGATTCCATCTCAAACAATGGACAACAAAATGGCTCCATTTTTATTACGAACACATTTGAAAAATATCACCTATTTAAAAATAGTACACTATGAAAGCGACGATGATAAATAAAAAACAAGGACACAGTAGTAGAGAGAAACTAAGAGCCATCCTTGGCAGGAAGAGAATCCTGAGAAACAATAGCCAATCAGAAGAATGAAAGGATCCAGTTCCCACTGAGAATATCTACACTGAAACCTACCGAGGAGGACAAGGTTCCCCTTGTTGAGACCTAAAACAGGTCTTTATAGCTCTGGGCACATGCAAGGGATGGCTTCACAGTGGTGGCAGCATACCACACAGGCTGAGAAGACTCTGAGAAGACTGGAGGCAAGCAGAATACCTGGGTTCAAATATTGGCTACATCACCCACTAGCAGTATAACATGATCAAGTAGTAAGTTCTATGACTCAGTTTCCTCCTCTTCATATGGGAATAAAAACAGAACCTACCTCATAGGATTGCTGTATTACTTGAAATAAATGTTAGTTACTATCATTTTGATAAACATTAGTATCATGTCCAAAAAATGTTTTCTTCCATATCACTGATGCAACTTTGTATCACAGAATACAAACTATTTGGTAGCAATCTATCCAATAATTAACTTCCAAATAAGTTCTATAAAACACTAGTGCCCTTTTATTTTTTCCCCTTCTCCCCCCCTCCACATTCCGGTTCAAGCCGTTGTCCCTCAGTCTAGCTGTGTAGGACACAGCTCCCTGGCCCATGCTGGCATTATGAGCCTCGCGCTCCCCCAGCTGAGGCAGTGGGCAACAGCTCACAGCAGCTCTCGCTGCCTGCCGGCTGCTCACGAGGGCTGCCGGCCGCTCACACTGGCTGCTGGCCACTCACGCTGGCCACCGGCAGCTTCTGGCAGCACACGGTAGCCCACCAGCACGCGGCTGCTCAGGGCAGCCCAGCTCCAGGGAGAGCCGTTGTTCACAGTTTTAGCTGTAGAAGGCGCAGCTCACCGGCCCATGTGGGAATCGAACCAACGACCTCAACGGTAGGAGCACGGCGCTCCAACCACCTGAGCCACCAGGCCCAGCCCGACTAGTTCCCTTTTTTACCTAAAAGTGTCACACATCCAGCTTGTCTAGTTAATCCGTTAGTGTGTCTCAAGGAAACTGGTAGACATCTTTAAACGTGCACAGAAAATACCACTTAGCAAGTATTTTGCCAGAACTTAGTAACAAAAGTTTTTTTCTTGTTACTCAATAATGATAAACATGTCTGATTTTTGACTCAGCTTCAACTTTGCTTTCATGCAGCCCAGATGTGATGACTGACATACAGTTTAAGAATCTGAAGGATAATGATCCACTTAGAATTTAGCTGATATAGTCAGTCCATCAACAAGTATTTATTAAGTGTCTAATGAGTGCTGGTTCCTGAAGAACAGAAGAGAAAGGTCGGTACAAAGTTCCTTGCAGAGGGTTTTCTTTACCTAAAAGGATATAATCTGTATTTTTTTTCCATTAGTTTCAGGTGTAATCTGTACAGGGAGCAACTGCTCAGTGAAGTGCCCCTCCTCCTCTCATTCAAAACCTATAGGAAGAATGGATACACAAAGGAATATGCAGATTACAAAGTTTCAAAAATGCCTTACAAAAGAAACACAGGAAAGAATCAGCGGGGAAATGAACAAATTTTCTTGAACACTACATCAAATTCACATGGCTAGTCTTGAGATTTAGTATATGGTTGGACTTTTTTCTCCTTTAACCCTCAAGACAGCCCATGAATGAATGCTACCCATTACCCCCTAATCACAGATGAGAAACTGAGGCTTAGAGAGTGTTAATAAGGTAACAACAAAGCCAGGATGGAGCAAAATTACAAACCCAGGAGGTCTGACACCACCACATTCCTCCAAGATTCTGTACTCTTAACCCTGTATCAGTAGTTTTCAAACTGCTGACCACAACACAGTGAGTTGTCAAATCAATTTAGTCCACCATGACCAGTAGTTTTAAATATTTCAGTACAGAACAGAAAATTAGTGCGCAGGCATGTAGAGGATCAACATTTCACGAAATGAGTTTTTCAGTTTTATGTGAATATATGTACTAGATCACAACGTAAAACGTGTTTCTTACTGTGAGATGCACTAATAAGGCTTGACAATGCTGTGCTATACACTGCCACCAAAAAATAAATAAGCAAGTTAATTTGATGGGTTTTGTACCACCTTATTCATAAAATACTTTCTGTTCTTAAAGAGCCTATCTTTACCATCTACAATTTCAGTGATATCCCAAGGTGGACATTAATACTTAGTAAATTTAACCACATCAAAGTGAATGTCGATTAGCATTAAAAACAAAGAGCACTGCAAAAACTTTAGGATTACATCGTTTTGGTTATTAATCGGCTATTTAATGTGAAAGCAATTCCTCTCAGGAAGTATCTTTACATCAACTTTAGGCAGGCAAAGCGTGGGAACCCACAGAGCCTCACAAAAAGGTCACAAGGTAGGACCAGACCTTGGATCTGAGTGTTCTCATCCTTCACAGGTGGCAGGACTCGAAAGCTCAACTTGGAGATTAAGAAATGCCAAAATGTATCTGTAGCTCAAATCTTTGAGGCAAATGATTTTAAAAAGCATGAAAAAAATCTCCACATACCGCCCATTTTTAAATGGTAATCTCAGCAAAGCCCTTATAATACACATTCAATAAACGAATGAATAAATGAATGAACAAACTGTAAGCCACTAAGCCTCCTCTTTTAACACCAGAAACTGAAGTAAAATACATTTAAAATTCTGAAGAGAATTGTGTGGGAATACAGTTAGATCGGAAGATAAAACACACAAGGCAAAGAAAACGGTAAAGATGCCCTCTCTGATAAGGTCAATTTTGAAAACTTCTTCAAACGTGAAAATAAAATGCTCCCTTGTTTGCAAAATTAATGTCCCACTCAAGGAACCAGCAGCAAATCCTGCATTTTATCCTAGAAATGCTGTCAAAACTATCATTCATGCAATGGTGATGGTTTCCCCAACACCTTACGAAAATCAGTTCTGATAACTGGGGGAAAATGGAATCGGTCT
Source organism: Rhinolophus sinicus (assembly GCF_036562045.2). Classification (NCBI taxonomy): domain Eukaryota; kingdom Metazoa; phylum Chordata; class Mammalia; order Chiroptera; family Rhinolophidae; genus Rhinolophus; species Rhinolophus sinicus. Next base: position 35,140,341 of record NC_133765.1, read on the forward strand.
GCACTGTGAGCTGGTTTAAGCGTCTGCAGGTTTAAGTCTATCTGCACCAGGCAACTGGTTCTGACAGCGTCCTGGACCCTCCTGGCCGACTCCGGAAAAGCCCCATTCCGTCTCTAATTCGGACTGTCTAGCGAATATGAAACATAAACTGCTAATAATCAACTTTCAAAGGTCAAAGGGGACCCAGTTTTTAACCTTCCCTCATCAACACGTGTTCAGTACAAACTTCCGGGTGCGGTTACAATTGGCTGCGCAATTCAATGGATAAAAACGTTGCTTTATTTCACTCATTTTCTCGTCCGTTCTTTTCCCACGTTTCTCAACCAGCGACTCCCCAAAACAAAAGCCTCCCACAGTACACGGAGAACGCACATAAAAAGAGCTTCTCTGCGCGAGGATCAAGTTAGTGGTCCGCAAACATTAACCAAACAGCAGCACAAAGCCGGGCTGGAAAGGGGAGGAGCTGGATGGCAGGGTCAGGAAAGAAACAATCACAAGGACTCAGGAACATCCAAATCTGCTCCGCGGTTAGACTGACCCCAAGCCACTTCTGGGAAACCACCAGCTACAGCGCATTGGGGAACTTTAGAGACTAGTTACGCCAAACACTTGCAAAGTAAGCAAATCCCTCACCGCCCCGCGCCTCCACCTAGATGCTTAAGGTCTGGGAGGCGAGCGAGCTGGTGGCAAAATTCATCTCCTCGCCGGGTGAGGCGTGAAGGCGGCCCCCACGTGTCCCTCGTGCCTCTCCCACCGCCCCGAGAGCGCGGTAACCGGGAGCTGCAGGTGCGGGGTCCCCCTCTGGGGCGACCCTGTCGCCTCCTGCACTCGCTCTAAACCGGCGGCAATGCCCCGGCAGGAGGACTTTTGAAGGATCGTGGAGCTCACTTTCCTGCGCGTCCCATACCTCGCAGCGCAGGGGTCGAGCGGGGAAAACCGGGAGGGCGACCGAAGCGGCGCCGGCGTCCGCAGCCCCTGCCTCCCCGCCCAAAGGGGGTGCCTCCTGCCGGGGACAGCGGAGCCCCCGGGGCCCGAGAGTCCCACGCGCGGCGACCGCAGGGCCCGGCGCTGACGGGCGGAGGAAGCGAGCACTCCGGAGCCAGCGCCGAGACCATGCCCCCGAGCGCCCCGGGGCGCGCAGCTGAGGGGGCGGCCAGGGAGGCCCCAGACCCGGGTGAGGTGGCGGCCCCCCCCCAGCCCGGCCCCACACGGCCCCGTAAGGAGGGTGGGAGTGGGAGGCTGTCCGGGAGGGCGAGTGTGGAAGCAGAAGAGGGCTGAGGTAAAGACTTACTTTCCCCGCGGGATGCGACGCCGGAACAGCTTCTCCCGGGCGGCGAGAGCTTGAAGAACCAGAGGAGACCGGAGCGGAGGCGGCGGTGGTGGCGGCGGCAGCGGCAGCGGCGTCCGGCTCTGCCTACCTACCCGCCGCCATCTTGACGCCCCTCCCCCCAGCCCCCCCGCCCTGCCAGGAGGGGAGGGGGTGGGGCGACGGATGAGGCGCCGCGCGCCACGCTCCCCACATGACTTCCTCCCTCCCCCACCTCGCCGCCCAGCGCCCCTCTCCGCCCCGCCTCCCTCCTAGGTGAAAGAAGATGATTTACCCCCCCCCATCTTGACCGCCCCCTGCCTTCGCCGCCAAGCACGGACTCCGCCGGCTCCCGCCGACCCGGTACCAGTGGTTGGATCCGAGGGAATTCCGGAACCCAAACGGTCCATTACCGCGGCTCCGGGGTGGGCGAGGGGTGAGGGGGCCGGGTTTCCGAGAAGGGGGAGGGGGAAAGCGAAGGCCGCTTAGGAGAGTCACGTGTCTACTGCTTCCGCCGGCGTTCGGAAGACCTCGCGAGAATTCCGTTCCTCCTCCCTTTCTCCCCTGCTGTCTGTCGGGAAGAAGGTCGGAGCTCTGGGTCCACGAGCAGGTCAGCGGGTGGGCCGTGCGCATGCGTCCCACACCTGCTTTCAAAGTCGGACTAGGAGGGGCCCGAAGCTATTTTCGAAACCCTTTTGGTGCGTGGTTTTGGTCCAGGAAGTTTACCTAGTGGCTTCTCTGTCACTTTGAAAAGCTTTTCGTTACCTAGTCAATCCTAGAAAAAAATGTTTGCGTATGCACTGCTTGTTATGCTTGCTCAGAGCACTTTATTCAATATGAAACTACAAGTAATTCGGCAGGTCCACTGCCATTTATCCTAAGGAGTATGAGCACAAGTCAGCTCCACGTCTTTTTTGCTCTCACACACCCGGTAACCTGAACAAAACTATTGCTCTCAATTAATGATTGCTGCACAATAGGTCTGTCACTACCACCTCTCACTTACAATAATAATTTATTATACGAACTAACACAGAATAAGCAAATTAACTTCTTGGTAACCCTTTTGTAAAGTCATCCTGAGAATGCTGTTTGACTGTTGCTTAGGAAATAGGCACGCCTGGTTGATTCTTGCCCCCTACTGGCGGCGCATCGTTGGAACGCTTGGAGGTTTAAGTGTCAGCTTTTCAAAAGGAACTATGGGGACGGGGAGAGGGGGAAAAAATAGTCACGGCAAGAATAATGAATCTTCCAACCTCGCGTTTATATACGTAGATATGTATTATATATGTATACATATAAATATTTTAAATTGCCGACTAATCACTTTGCTAATAACTTCCATTATTTAATCCTTACAAAAACTATAAAAGTAAAAATTCCTTAAGAACAAGGCCCTCGTCTGGCTTGTTAACTGCTATCCACTAGACTCGTTTATGGTCTAGTGTAGGTGACAGCAAACAATTACAAATCTGTCACGTTATGAAACGAGAAACAAATATGGAAGAATGCAGCAAAGAGGCCTAAGACATTGTAGTTAGTGCATGAGTGCCTTCAGAGCTTGGTTGGAACAGTTCAGTTTCAAAGTGGCCCCCACATTCTAGTTGCAAACTAGGACTGGATGAGTACTAGATTCTGAAAGTGGAGGTCTGATCTAGAAACACCCACTCTTTGAGGTGCTTTCCAGGCATCCAAGCCAGATCCTTCCTGCCATCTCTGCATAAACTCTTAAGTAAAAGATGGTGTTTCAGTGGACGTTTATAACTGCACATATGCACACAAATTCTATGCACCAGCTTATTCATTGCAGCATTGTTTATAGAAGCAAAATATGGGAAACAACCTAAATGTCTTTGAAGAAAGGACTGGTTAAACTATGGTACTTTCCTACAGTGAAACAGTTGTTCAGAAGAATGAAGCACCTCTCTGTGAAAGTATATAATCTGTTTTGCTTGCGTGTACACATTGAGCATCTCGGAATGACAACCCAAGTAGCACTGGTGTCAGGGGATGGGAACTGAGATACTGAGGGTCAGAGGCAGGAGGAAGACTTATTCCGTGCACCCACAACAGGGATGCTACTGGAAGCAGGTGGTTCAGAAAATTCCCATTCAGGCGTGGTATTGACCTTCCCTTGGCCATTTATACTACACTTCTCACTCCACTGGACAAATACTTATTGAGTCCTTACTTTGTGCCAGCTACTATGTTAGAGGTTAGGGACACAAGACAGATCCAGGGGGAGGCAGGACATGGTCCCTCCTGTTGAGATTAATGACCTTATGATCTAATGGGTATTAATCAAAAAATTACACAAAATGTAAACCTGTAATTGACAATGCTACAAAGAAGCTAAGAGAACCTATTATAAAGGAATTTGACCTCATTTGGGAAGTCAAAGAAGGCTTCCTTGAGAAAGTGATAACTGAGCTGAGATTTGAAAACTAGTTGTTAACTAGGCAAAGAGAAGAGGGAACTGCATTTCTGGAAGAGGAAACAAAACGTGCAAATGTCCTGAAATAGGTGGGAGCAAAGCAAGGACCAAGGACAGTAACAAGGCAAGTGCATCAGTTATTAAGACGCTGTCTGTCAGCTCCAACCCTAAGGTTCTGTACTCTGCTTCGTGATGCACTGCAAAACTACGTGTCTGCTTTGCTTTGCCAGCTGTTTCAGTGGCAGACTCTGCAACAGGAAGTGCTAGAGGGAGCCTGCAAGGCTGGAGAAAGAAAAAGTTTCCCATGAGCTTCATTCCAGCGACACTTCACCCTGGTATCTGCATTTCCTTCCCAGAGCAGCAGCGATACCCAGTTTGCAGTTTTTCAAAACGGAATTGTAGCCTTATCACACCAAACTCTCTTCCCAGACACGAGGACCAGCAAGAGCCTCCACAGGGTCACCCTCTAAGCTGAGCCACAGTAGCACCAGCTGAGCAGAGCCCCCTCCTTGGAGTTTGGGTTTCATTAACATGGGACCCCTCTTCTCATTTCTAAGTTTAAATTACGGCAATCTCTCCCTTCTGTCCCGTTTGTGTATTTTACCGCATATGGCCCTTGGTGAAAAACGTTGAAAAAAGTTTGGACACCCCTGCCTTGGCGTAGTGAGAGTTGCTTCCTGCAGTTGCTACTTTTTTGATGCCTTAGTTCTCTATTTACCCTTAACCCGTTTATACCTAGTTAACAACTTATACTAAATTATCTCCATTAATGACTAGTGTAGTTTCTGATTCCTGTCTGACCCTCGATTGATAATAGCAAGTCAAAAGTAGTTACCAGTAGGATTGCAAAAATAACGAAGGCCAATCTCAAAGAGCCTTTTATAGTTGAGTTTGGGCTTTAGTCTATAGGCTGCAGGGAACTCAGAAGCCTGTTATGCAGAGAATTGCCATGTCTGCGTGAGCATTCCTCAGGGATCATTCTGGAAGCAGTTTAGCAGATGGGTCAAAGAACTGGGCTGCAGGTATGAAGACAGACAGGTTGAGAGAGAAGATAAGAACAGAATCTGAACTAGAGCAAAGTTGTTGAGCAATAGAAGAGGGAAATACTTAGATTCAAGAAATATTTAGGAGGTCAAGCCAGTATGCCATAGTGGCTGGTTGGATAGGAGTGGTGGGAGAGAGTAGAGGATTACGCCTCAGTTTCTGGCTTGAGTACCTAGGTGAGTGATGGTGCCATTAGATGAAACTATGACCTCAGGAAGACAAACAGGTCTGAAGCGGAAGATAATGCCTTTGGCTTTAGATCTGGAGAATGTTTACTTATCTATTACTATGTAACAAACGACCCTCAACTGCAATGACAACACAACAACCATTTTGTATTTCTCAAGATGCTGCAAGCTGAGCTCTGCTCTTCTGTTGGTTTTGTTAATTGTCACTTGTGTGGCTCTAACCAGCTGATGGGTCAGCTGTGGGCTGGTCTCAGCTGGGATGCTAGGACAGCTGTGTTTCTTTCTCTCCATGTGGTCTCTCCAGCGGCCTCTCCTTGGTTCTTGCATGGTAGTTCAGGGCTCCGAAGAACATGAAAGCAGAAGCTTCCAGCCTTTCTTAAATCTTTGGCTTGCAACTGACACGGTGATGTTTCCACCACATTCTATCCATTAACAAGGCTACACAGGACTCAGGGAAAGGCAACACAAAGGTATTAATAATGGGAGATGGTCATTGGAGGCCATCGAGATAAGTCTATCCTAAGGAATTTTGAGGGACCTATGGGACATGCAAGTAGAGATTGCTAGCAAGCAGTTAGAGTTTACAGCTTGGGGATCCAGATGGGGATTAAACATAAGAGAGGATAAAACTACTAGGAGAGAAGAGCAGGGCCCAAGGGCAGAGCCCTGAGGTTCTTTATCTAAGAGGTGAGCACTCAGCGAGCCTCAGAAAGGTCAATGAGAGAGGTCAAAGCAGAAGCAGGGAGAGATCACGGACGCTAAGGCAGTCGAGTTTCATGGTGTGAGTGGTCAGCAATATCTAATGCAGCAGAGAGCACCAGAATATGGCTGAAGCAGCTATTAGATTTTTCAAGATGGCAGACATGGTGGACAGAGTTTTTTGTGGGTTCTTTTTTAAGATTCTATTTGTTTAGAGCAGTTTTAGAATCACATCAAAATTGAGGGGAAGGTAGAGAGGTTTCCCATATCCCTCCAGCCCCTGCACATGCATGCCTCCCCAATTAGCAACATCCCACACCAAAATGGGACATTTGTTACAGCTGATGAACCTGTATTGACCCATCATTATCACCGAAGTCCATAGTTTACGCTAGGGTTCTTGGTGCTGCTGTACATTCTCTGGGTTTGGACAAACATATAATGACATACATCTATTATTACAATATCATTCAGAGTATTTTCACTGCTCTAAAAAAAAAAATCTATGCTCCGGAAGAATGGTTGTTCTTGACTGCCCAGAGCCCATCTCTCTTTCTTTAGATAACAGCACCTTAATTTCACCCTTCTCCAAGTCCATGTGGCTGGGAGAATGCTGACCATCTCCTATCCACATCACTCCAGACGAGCATGTGACCAAGTCTGGCCAATTGGAATACGGGATTCACTGCCAGGCCCCATTGATAGATTTAGTGCCAAGGCAATTCCACATATTTGTATTAAAAATAGTAGGAAAAAGACACTCCCTTGCCACTGGTGTTGCTAAGACAGCATTGGGAAGTGGGGGCCATGTGGAGTGGGAGACCAGTCTGTGAGTCCAGCCTAGAGAACAGCGAGGCAAAGACATCGACGGAGAAAAAGAGGGAGAAATAGTCCTGACGACATCCTTTGGGTCCCTGGATCCCGTTGTGCCTGAAGCTACTCCTACTTCTCCATTATGAGACACAATAAACTCCCTTCTTTCCTTGAACCAGGTTAAGCTGGGTTTCCATCGTTTGCAATCCAAAACCATCTTGACCAACACAGATGTTGATTAAAATGCAACGTTGAAAGGTACAACTGTATATTTAAACTAATTTTAAAGTTTTTTTAAAAAATAGCTATTATTATTTTTTTAATTGGGGAAGGTGAACAGGTCTTTATTGGGGAACAGTGTGTACTTCCAGAACTTTTTTCTAAGTCAAGTTGTTGTCCCTTCAATCTTAGTTGTGGAGGGCGCAGCTCAGCTCCAGGTCCAGTTGACGTTTTCTAGTTGCAGGGGGCGCAGCCCACCATCCCTTGTGGGAGTCAAACCGGCAGCCCTGTGATCGAGAGGACGCTCCAACCAACTGAGCCATCCGGGAGCTCAGCGGCAGCTCAGCTCAAGGTGCCGTGTTCAATTTTTAGTTGCAGGGGGCAGAGCCCACCATCCCTTGCGGGTCTCGAGGAGTTGAACCGGCAGCCTTGTGGTTGAGAGCCCACTGGCCCATGTGGGGATCAGACTGGCAGCCCTAGGAGTTAGGAGCACGGAGCTCCCACCGTCTGTGCCACTGGGCCGGCCCTAAAGTTTTTTTTTTTAATTGGCCTAATTATCAAACTTTTTGAGTATGGGCTGATAGGGATTCAAACTGTTTGAAGAAAGTAGGGACATTTTAAATCCACATGGAGTTTTCAGGAAAGGGAAAAAGTAGAAGGAAAACAGAAAGAAAAATAAAGGCAAGGGCTTAGGACACAGGCCCTCAGGCATCACAAGTAACAAGGGTTGAGTTTCTTGCCTTGAAACATCTTGGATATCCAAGAACTATCACCTGTTTCTTAATATGCATTTCCAGAATGTTCTGTTAACTTTTCAAACTCACAAAGTGTTTGCGGGCATACCTCTTCGGCTCATTACTATAACCCTATCTCTACCTTCTTTAAGGTGTTATGGTGGTGAATGAGTGGAATAGTTCTGGAGCTGGGCTTTTGAGTTAGGGACGAGAAGAGTTTCTTGACATTTTCATCCTATGAATGTATTAACTTAAAAAAAATACTTCTTTATGGTTTCTATGGACACCCTCCTATTCATTTTTGTAGACTTTCCCTTAAAAGCACCACACTTAAGATAGCTAAATTATTTTTTAAAACAAACAAACAAAAAAACTGTTATGGGTTGTATTGTGTCCCCCACAAATTCATGTGTTGCAGTCCTAACCCCCGGGCCTTCAGAATGTCACCTTATTTGGAGATAGGGTCTTTACGGAGCTCATCAAGTTAAAATGAGGTCATTAGGGTGGGCCCTAATCCAACATGACTGTATCTTTGTAAAAGGGAAATTGGAGGCAAATAGACAGGTAGAACACCATGTGAAGGTGAAGGAAGAGGTCAAGGTGATGCTTCTACAAGCCAAGGAACATCAAAATTGTCAGCATACCATCGGAAGCTACGGGAGAGGCATAGAACAGCGTCCTCCCAGCCGCAGGTGGAACCAGCCCTGCCGATACATTGGTTTTGGTCTTCTAGCCTCTAGAACATTTGTGTTATTTAAGCCACTCAGTTTGCGGTGCTTTGTTACAGTTGCCCTAGCAAACTAATACAACCACTAAGAACATCTCTCAGAAACAAAATGATGTTCATTCATCTTTTCCAACTCACAAATTAAAGGTCTAGCCAAAAACACAAAAAGCCCACACAGAAAAAAAGAAAAATCACATTCTAATTTGAACAGCTTGAGCTTTGCTGCTAAACCGTCTTTAAACTGACTTTGAAAACCAACAAAAAAACTATCCTTGCTCATCAAGTTATACATTTTCAACGTGCTTTTTCAATAAAATGATAATTTTTAAAACATGAAGGAATCCCCAATCAGTTGAAAAATTAGTTTATAAATCCTTTTTTTAAAGGGAGACTATGGGGAGAAAATAAGCTACACCCATTTAACAGATGAGAAAAAGGCTCAGCAAGCAAATAACCACTGGCTCTGTATCATCTGATGCCAAATTTTACACTCTAGGTACCATTCTTGTGTTCATTCTTCCACTTTCAATAACAAGGAGCCTGACCATAGAAACCTCTGTTGAAAAGCTACTTAATAGACAAATTTTGGTCTCCCTCTGAGGACACCAAAGAAAAGAATGGGAAGTATTAACAACTCCAAATCACAGCAATTCACTGAGATGCAAGTTTGTAACTTTATTTATTGCTAAATGGCTACCATTTCAAATTCCTGTATCTTCATATGCTTTATATTGATTCTCTCATTTAATTATAACAAGCCTATGAGGTAGAGAGTATTTTTTTACTCTCACATATTTGAGTTCCAAATATATTACATATATTGGGTATATATATATATATATATATATATATATATGCATATATATGTGTATATATATGTATAGATACACACACACATACATACATACAAAGGGTGCCAAAAAAATGTATAGACATTTTAAGAAAGGAAAAAACAATTAATTGTAATACTCAATATATACTGATAACAAAAGATGAATACAAGTCACGTTTGACTTCTGCAATTATAAGAGGTGCTCAAAGTTATCTTAAGTGTCCAGATACTTATGAGTATAGTGAACTACTGCTTGAGCATAGATAATATCTCTTAAAATGTGTATACATGTTTTTGGCACCTCCCCCCGCCCCGTGTGTGTGTGTGTGTGTGTGTGTGTGTGTATCTCCATACTAACATTCATATAATGGGGCAAATATGTATAAAACTTAAAGAATAGGATGCAGTTAATAGATTGTGGTGGCCACTGACTGTAGAACTTTAGGATACACATGTTGCATTTGGTAGAACCTTACAAGAACAGATGATGATGTGAAATATTTAACAACAGCAAAAACCTACAGCAAATACAAACAAAGATAACGCTAGAGTAAGGAAAGTCACCTTTCTTTTAGCACTGGTGTCATTTCATCCACGTGATGTGGCCATCTTAGGAAAATGGGAATCATTAAACAGACATTCCAGAAACATGTCACAATTCCAAGTCTCCAGATTATTGTAATTTATGTAACTATTTGCAACGAATTACCTTTCAGATCTACCAATATGTCCTTTGCTTCACACCAGGTAGTGGCTTCCCATTAGACTTGGAATAAAAGTCTTAAATCCTTACTGTGGCCTTTGTGTCAGTCAGGGTCCTGTCAGGAAAACAATTTAAAACAGGAAATTCATCAAACAGGTGGCGAAGGACTGACAAAGCAAAAAGGCAATACTGAGAAAATAACAAAGAACAAGTTGGGATTATCAGAACTAGAAGAATCAGAGGAGCCTGGGAGAGCTGGTTCTTATGATTCTGAGAAAGGGTCACGATCACATCAGTACTGGCATTTCAACAGCTTAAGGGAGGGGACCCTGCAAAGCTAGGCCTCAGATCCCTGAGGAGGGGCTGCAGCTGGTCCTTCTGAGACAGCACATGGAGGCTGGTTCTGGGAGTGTGGATAGAACCTGGACGCTGAACCAAGTGTCCTGCGAGAGCAAAATGGCGTTACTTAGGAGACCCTGATAGAAATAACAAGCAAACAAGCATGAGCCAGTCCCTCATCCCTGCCTTCCAGTCTCCCTGTATCCTCTCTTCTTGACACAACCTAACAGTAGCTGACGAAGGAGCCCGATACCACAGAGCAGGGCAGAGAAAAGTAGATTTGGAGCAGAGAGAGCAGCATAGCCTATGAGGGCCTACGTGATCTAGCCCCTGTCTAACTTTCCAGCCTAACCCCTCCACTCTCCAAATCGTATACTCAATTCCAGTTACATTCAGTTTTGTTTTTTCTTTCCCAAGCACTCACGCTCATTTCCATCTCCAGGCATTTGCACTTGCTATGCCCTCTACCTATAGTACCTTTTCCCATGGATGTTACACATATTTAGGGTTTAACTTAAAACCACCAACTCAATGAGTTTCTCTGACTTCACCCATCTAAAGAAGCAACGTTCTCCCCACTCATGCTCTGTAAAATTTCCCATTTTTGTTTTACTCATAGCATTAATCACTATTTTATGTTATCTTTCAAACAGTGGTTTCTTACTTGTTTCTTCCCTTAAAAATATAGGGAAGGATGTGTCTCACTTGGCACTGTATTACCCTTGGGGGATCAGATAATGCCAGGTATATACGTGCAGCTCAACAAATGTTGAATTCATGAATTTTAGAGAAAGCAGATCTTTCTCTAAAAGCTGGAAGGAACCTTGGAGGAGATCTCAGCCCAACTCCAAAATCATTTGACAGCTGGAGAAGTTGAGGGCCAAAGAGCTGAAATGATATGTCACGGCCATAGTAAGTTGCACTTTTCCCAGTGCTTCTATGTACATTACCTTATTTTGCTTTTGTACTTTTCTGTTGCAGTAGCAGGGTCCTTGGCCAATAGTGGGGTCTCCAAAACCTTTTTGGGGACCAAAGAGAGAGAATGAATGAGTGACATCTGCCTACATCCCCAGGAGGGGCCCCCAGGGAAGAGCTGTAACAGGACACCTTCCTTGCGTTTAAAGCAAAGAATATCCAGTACATCCGACAGACCATACTGATGGCAGCTCCCCTGGGTGGGGAACACTGCAGGGCTGTTTCCCTGGGGTTAAGGTAATCATCTAGTGGACTAACAGTCAAAAGACTGACCCAGGTATTTCCAAGATGGCAGAATAGGGGAAAAAAAACCCCACAACAAACTGACCCAGGCCCTGCAATTAAATTGCTGGGTGACCGTGGACAGCAAGTAAGTTGCCTGTTCCCTCTGGTTCTCTGTTTCCCCATCTGTAAAGTGGGTGGGTATGTTGGGCTTAGGATCTCAGAAGTTCTGGGAGGTTTACCCAGTGACTCAGATGGTAGGCACTATGTCAGCCGGTTTTGAATACTGGAATAACAGATTCTTTCAATAAACCTTTCAAACCGAGGAGTGAATGGATTAAACTGATGGAGGGTCAAGGTGCTGGAGATGCCAAACTGCAGGAAATCCCAGGTCGTAAGGGGAGGTCGAAGGTCAAAGCTTGGGTTCCCATCAAATTGGAGAAAAACCGGAAGTCCCAAAACTGGTCCACTCTGAGCCGGGGACTCCAGCCGCCAGACTAAACCACCTGAGGCGGAGCTTCAGTACCGGGAGGGGGCGGAGTTCGGGGCCTACCAATGGCAGTGCGGGTGTCCTTCCACCGCAACCAATCAGCGCAGGGAAACGGTAAAATTTAAACCCCCCTCTCACCTCCTCCGCGGGGACCTGTCCCGAAAGCGTCTGCTGAAAGTGTGGCCACTCGCCCCGCCCCCACCTGGGAGGCGGGGAGAAGGGCGGGTTTTCCCTCCCGAGTTCGCCTATCATGGCCTGCGGCCTGGGGAGAGGCGGGCTGCGGCGCCAATCAGGGCAGCAGCCGGAGCTCTGTGGAGCAGTTGGCTACAGTCGTTGCAACTTTTTTCGAAAGCTGCGTTTCCCGGGAGATCCTAGGCGGTGACAGACCAGGGCCATGGCTAGAGGTATTTGCCCAGGTGGCCAGCGCCTGGGTGGCTGGGGTGTTGGGTCACGCTGAAAAGAGGATTGGGGTGGCGGGAGCGGCGGCGAGGAGGCGCCCTCCTGCTGGCTGCTCCGACTGAGCGCGGGGACAGGGGTGGGGGATGCTGCGGAACCTTCCCCGCCCCGCACCCTCCCCGCTCCCAAATCCCCCAGAAGCCCCTCCCACTCCCTTGCCTCGGTTTCCACTCCCGTAGTGTGCGCACCAGCTGGCCTGCCTCTCCAGAGGATCCATATGTCAAAGCTCTTTGGAAACTAAAGCGCACGGCACCTCCGGGGAATGGTTGTTATTGATGCAAGGAGTGGGGAGGATGAGGCTTCGCCCGCTTCGGGCTCTCTGGTTGGGAAAGGAGGTGACCTCGAGGCGAGGGCGTAGATCGGTAACCCACATCCATGGGGAGCGCGTCGGAGTGGACACCGCGGCAGGCGCCTGCCTTCCCTCCACACGCCGAGTCAGCTCTGCGCCGCCTGGGCAGAGACCGGGCCCCGTTGGCCCACCTTGGGGTGAGACGGGTCCCCTGGCATCTCCCCGGGGCCCTTCGTCCCGTAGCTGGTCAGGACTCATGCCCATCGGAGACGGCTTGGGTGGGATAGTACAGCCGCGGGAGGCAGTGTCCGTGCCCGAAGTCCTTCTTTGCGCACTTAGTTTCCTCTCAGGACAGTAGGACCCTCGTTATGCAGCAAAGAAATTTGCAACTGCTGGTCATTTCCAGATGCTGTCTCCTTCAGGCATAAATTTGAGCATGACAGTTGAGTAGAATTATTATTTTTAAAATAATAAATTGAGGTCTTAGAATTTTTCTCAGAATTCCAAGGCATTACATTTTAGTAGCAATTTGCCTTAATGTAGTGTTCTCCCTACGGCAGTTATAATGAATAAAATAAGGATTCATTTAGCAAATATTTATCGAGCCCTTTTGTTTTCAGGCCCTGTACCCAATTGCATCATTAATTCTCCCAGCATCCCTTTAGGGTCTTTTGGGACAAGACTTACCCAGATTCTGATTAAGCAATGAGGTATAGTGAACTTCAAGCTAAAGAGCTTCATAACCCAACCCACAGAGAAAATTAAGACCTGTCTGAGTTCAAGGCAAGCGATATACATTCTTTATGGTAAAGTACCCTTATATATAGCAGAATTGGGTTCAGATCCTGGCTCCATCAGTATCTTAGTCGTGTAACCTTTAGGCAAGTGGTTTATATCCCCTGAGCTTCAATTTGTATGTCTGTAAAATAGGAATAGTACCTTTCCATAAACGGTTGGGATGGTTAAATTTAATAGTGTATTATTGCAGGGCCTACCACATAGTAAACATTCAGTAAGGGTTAACTATTAGTAGTTTGCTGTTTAATTCTATTTCTGTGAGATCCTGGGCAACACTGAGTTTATTTCTGCTAATGGGTGTATTTATTATATATATATATGAACACCTCCTGTACAGAGAAAGGGAAGACTGTTTTGAAACTTATACTGAACGATTTGTGTTACATCTTCTGGATACTAGAGCTGCAGCGTTGAGAGGAGTGGGAGTGGGTACTAGACTTGGATTTTAATGTATCCTCTGCACTTGACTAAAATAGAGAATGCTATGGCCATGAGTACATGTGTGGGGGGCAGGGGTTAAAATAGTATGTGAAGTCGATAAGATGATCTGAGCAGCTGCTTCCTGCTCCCAAACCATGATTCCCATGAGAGTTTGGCAACAAACTGCCAACCTTCTCTGCCCTGCAGACACTGTTTCAAATGGCTTCACCGGGGTGTCCGAGTGTCACTTTAGAATCCTCTTTCACGCTAGGCATAGCCTCTTGGTATTCCAGTGGGCAGAGTTCGTGGTTGGGAGTGGCAGAGTTGCGAGGGGTGCCCTGAATGAAGGATGCTAAAGCTGAGCTGATTTGGGAGGCTTCGTCCTCAGCAGTGTCCTGCCATTTAATCCTACTGAGTCTTATCCGTCCGAAGGGCAGGCAGCTACTTAAAGTGATAGCCATTTGTTTATCTGGGGTGTTGGAACATGCCCTGGGTAGATTACGGAATTCAAGGTTCATGGTTTTTACCCATGAGGACGCTGAGGCCTAGACTGAGAAAGTGACTTGAACACAAAGCGCGTCTGGGACTGATGCGGGGAGAGAAACCCGATCCTTGCTCCCAGGCCATGACCCGAGCAGCAGGGCCCAGATGCCCTGAGGTGTCTTGTTTGCATCTGACTTTGCACAAATACAGCTCCTTTTTGGCCTTGAGCCCTCAAACCCTAATGGCTACAGTGCAGTGACACAGGGCAGTGAACGATGCCAGACAAAACACCAGAGCGCCTGGAACCCCTGCTTACCTGGGACATTTTCTCATGGGGGTGGGATAGGAGCCGCTGGTGACTTGCTAAACGTTTCTGCAACACCATTTGCTCCTCCCAACTATAATTTCCTCATCTGTAATTGGCGGAAAAGCATAGTGGCTGGGAGTGTAGACTCGGGGGTCAGTTGCCTGGGAATCCGTTTCTAGTTCTGAGAACTTAGCCAACCACCTCACTTCTCTGAGCCTCAGTTTGCTCATCTGTGGAGAAGAGATAATAATAATGTCTACCTTCCTAGGGGTGTTGTGAGGTTGAATGAGATGACGTACGCAAGAGAAGCACCCAGCAAACTTCCCATTATAACCCTAGCTCTACTTCCCCAAGGCCTGTACCGGTCAAGCGCAGGCCACCTGGGTTTATCACTTTCTAGTTCTGTGGTCTTGGGCAAGCCCCTTCACCTCCCTTGAGCTTCAGTTGCCTCATTTTAAACAGGATTGCCAGCGGACCTGCCCCCACCCCCACCCCCCATGGGCTGTGGGGAGTGGGGAGGATTAAATGCCCATAAAAACGCTCCGTGAGCAGAGGCTCGGGCACACCGCTACTCATTGCGCCTGGCACAGACGGGTCTCCCAAAATATCCGTGAGCCAGCGAGAGAAGGAAGGAGCCTGGCGGGCGGACAGCCCGGGCTGTCATTATCATGTTTCCCACCCCTTCCTCGGCGAGTGGCTGAGGACGCGCGCGAGGGGGCGCGCCCGAGTCGGGATTCGTCGCGGCGGCGCGGCCCGCCCAGCCTCCCTCCCTCCGGAGGAGCCTCGCAGCACCGCCCCTGCCATCCCCCCCGCCCCCCCCGCAAGCCGGGAGCCGGACGGTGGGCGGCGGCGGTGAGCGGGCGGGCCGCGGAGGACGCGCCGCCAGCGCCTCCTCCCCTGCGTCCTCGGTCCCGGGCCGGCCGTGGCTGCCGCGGCGCGCGAGTGCCGGGCGCTGCCTCGCAGGCCATGGGGGAAGGGGGCGCCGTGGGGCGCCGCCGGCCCTTCCCCGGGGCGCCGCGGCGGCGCTGGTGGCGGCGGCAGCAGCAGCAGCAGCGGCAGCGGCAGAGGTGGTGGCCGGGCCGCGGCGGCGGCGGCGAGGGCGCGGGGCGCGCCGCCATGGGCCTGGCGGGGCTGCAGGTGGGTGTGTCGGGCCCGGCCGCGCGGGGACGGGCGGCGCGCGGGGCCCGGCCGGGCCGGGCGGTGGGAGGGCGACGCGGGCCGCGGCCCGGCCCGGCAGGCCGGCCCCTGCCTCCCGGCGGCGCGGGCGACCCATCGCCACCGGGCCCTCGGAACATGGCTGCGGTGGGAAGCGCCGCTGCGGCGCCCGGCCCGGGCGGCCCCGCTCCCCGCCCCGCCGCGCCCTGAGCGCCCCCTCCCCCGCTTCCCCGGGTCCCCCTCTCCAGGCAGGAAGATGTCCAAGCCCCGCGCGGTGGAGGCGGCGGCGGCGGCGGCGGCGGTGGCAGCGACGGCCCCGGGCCCGGAGATGGTGGAGCGGAGGGGCCCGGGGAGGCCCCGCACCGACGGGGTAAGCAGGCACCCTCCCCGCACTCACCCGGCGCGCCCCGCCGGCCCCGCGCCGCGAGCACGTGGGCTCGCCCCGAGGCCCCCCGCGCCGCCCTGGGGCAGGGATGCGGGCGGGGCGCCCGGCCTGGCAGTTTCCTTTTCTGCTGCCTGCCTGGGAGTGGCGTCCACACTTGCTCCGCCATGACCCTGGCGATGTGTGACCTCGGAAAAGTTTGTGCCTTTATGGCATTTCCACACCCCGAGACCTGGCTACCACGGCGGTGGCTGCCTTCCCAGGGTGTGCGGGGCCTGCCCGGGTCCCTCAGAGCGGTCACTGGTCTCCCTGACTTGGTGTTTAATAGCTCAACAGGCAGAAGGGCCCTCGCAGTGTTTCCGGGGAAGCCCTCTTGTCTGTGCTTACTCAGAGCAGCGGTCCCACACCCAGAGACACCAGCAGTGACCCTGACCGCCCCACCAGCCTGCCCACCCTCCTGTTAACGCCAACATGCCGTTTGCAATTGAGTGACCACCCGAAATGTGCTGGCATTGGGCCCTGCTTTCATTAGCTCTCCACTCCCCGCCCCACCCGGAGAGAGATTTCCCCCAACCGCAGTCCAGTCTGCAGTCCCGAGAGGCTGCTGGGCTGCATTGGTTTGAAAGGGGCCAGGCTTGGGCACACAGAAGGCTCAGGCAGTAATGACAAGTCCTGCCAGCTGACTCAGGACCTAGAAGTGGTTCATCAGGTTCCCTGCGGCCTGTTTCTGTGCTAGAGTCCCTCCAGCTCCTGCCAGGGGCGTTAAGTTCCTGCACAAAGGCCAGTCCTTCAAATTCTGCATTTGTTTACCCTGGGTCATTCTGACCTCCCTGCTACTGGTAGGTTGTCTTCTTATATAGACCTTTGTGTACAGCTGGTTCTCCTGCTGGCCAGATGTCCCCTTAGTGACCAGAGTTAGAGACCACATGTGTTCAGGAAACATCTGACTTGGACCTGCGAGATTCAGAACCTTCCACTGCTCTACTGGGGCTGGCACCCCCTGGACGTCCTGCTTTTTTTGAGAGATGATGACATTGGTTTTGTGAAATGCTATGGGATCATCTTCTTCTTCAAGCCTCTTTCAGAATATGCATTTGTCGTTTTAGGAGAACGTGTTTACCGGGCAATCAAAGATCTATACCTACATGAGCCCGAACAAATGCTCTGGAATACGTTCCCCCCTTCAGGAAGAGAACTCAGTTGCACATCACGAAGTCAAATGCCAGGGGAAGCCATTAGCCGGAATCTACAGGAAACGGGAAGGTAAGTCTCTGAAATAGCCCTGTTCTGACCACAGCCGCTAGGGAGGCAGACGCCTCTCCCCTCCATAATTATGCACACACATTAAGTTTTTATCCAGCTTTTCCACACCGAAGTTCGGAAGGAGCCCTGTTCTGTCTTGCTGCTGAGAAACAGACATGGGGGGGAAGAGTGGCCTGTCCCAGGGCGTGTGCCCTGTTGGTCTAACAGGTTTTCCTGCTTTCACAATAGTTGGCATGTCCTTCAAGCTTGGTTGTCTTGCCAAGTTGCAAAAATAATGCACCTGATTTGCAGTTAAAGAGGCTCACAGGTGCCAGAAGTGCAGAAATTATGAGCCTAGGTTATACAGACCAGGCGCTTGCAGTCCTAACTGTGTTGTGTGAATGCCAGGAACTGACTTCCTTCCCTTTTATGAGCTCGCCTTGACCTCATTTCTAAAGTTTCTTTCCACTCAAGTGTTCAGAACTACTCTCTAAAGCAGCATAATCCGCAGTGAGATTTGGAGTTAAAATATCGAACAAGAAAATACATGGTTAGTGAAAATAATATCTGGCCCTGCAAAGCAAGCTGAAACCTCCTAGAAATCTTGCTCTAATCCAAATATTCCTTTTTCAAGCTACAGTGGGGAGTGTGAGCTCTCCTCATTCACCATGCTCCCTTCTAATAAAACTTGTCCTAAAGAAGCAGAACTGGCCACCAGCAGCTCCATACAAGGAAGCCTTGTATTCATTAACAGAGAATGCCATAAGCGATGGGTTAGCCCAGCCTCTGGGGCCAGATCTGAGAACGGGCGGGCAAGCCCAGAACCCAGGGGCAGGAGCCAGCCCCGGCTTGATTCTCCCCAGTGTACAGGGCAATGCTCTTGTGTCGGTCTTCAAATTACTTAGGTTCTAACCCTCACTCTGCCATTTACATGGAGGAAGCTTGGGCAGGTTGCTCCTCTTTTTTGAGCCTCACTTCTCCTGTCTGTAAAGTGGGAAAGAGAGGAGTCCTACATCGCACGCATGCTTTAACTAAGGTCACTTAAAGCATGGGTGCAAAAGGGCTGTGAAATGTCCATACCATCAGCCCTTCCTTTGCTGGACTGTGAGTATCCCGGCCTGGTCCTCCCTGATTGGCAGCACTTAGGATAACACCTGCCACGCCGGGGGAGGGGTGTCCTCTACATGGTGGTCAGCCAGTCTCACATCCCTTCCGGATTGGGGTGGAATGTAAATGGTTCTAAATGACACGAGGCACAAGCTAGCTTGTTTGGCTTGTAGTGTTACTAAATGGCAATGATGAGAATTTTGGGACAGATACACTTTGGAGGAGACCCCAAGGGCAGGCTCTTGTCCTTGATTCGCCACCTTTTTCTGCCTTGGAGCAGACTGGTGTGTCAGCTGATGTTCACGAGCTCCACACACTCCTAGGATATGCACGACCGCCGGCCTTCTCTCCCTCTGGTTCCGCTCAAGGAGGCTTGTAAGGGAGTGAGAACGCCCTGGATGGGTTTGTTTGTTTGTTTTTGTTTTATTTTATTTGTTTTAGTTTTATTGGGGAATATTGAGAACAGTGCATTTCTCCAGGGCCCATCAGCTCCAAATCGTTGTCCTTCAGTCTAGTTGTGGAGGGCGCAGCTCACTGGCCCATGTGGGAATCGAACCAGCAACCCTGTTGTTCAGAGCTCGAGTTCTAACCAACTGAGCCATCTGGCTACCCCCATGCCCTGGATGGGTTTTAATGTCTTTATTTTTTTTCTCTTTTGTTTATTGAGATATAATTTACGTATCATAAAGTTTACCATTTTAAAGTGTGCAATTCACTGGTTTTTAGTATATTCACAGATGGATGCAACCATCACCAGTGTCTAATTCCAGGACATTTCCTCACCCCTAAGAGAAACCCCGTCCCCATTAGCAGTCACTCCGCATTCCTCCTTTCCTGCAGCCCCAGGCAACCACTAATCTACTTTCTGTCTCTATGGATTTGCCTATTCTGGACATTTCCTATAAATGGAATCAAACAATTGTGTTTGGCCTCTTTCAGCATCGTATTTTCGAGATTCATTCATGTTGTAGCATGTGTTAGTACTTCATTCCTTTCTGTGACTAAATAATATTCCACATTTTATTTAGCCATCCATCAATTGATGGACATCTGGGTTGTTTCCACTTTTTGGCTATTCGGAATAAGCTGCTACATTCATATACAGGTTTTTATGTAGACATATGTTTTTAATTCTTTTAATAGAAGCCTAGGAGTAGAATTGCTGGGTCATATGGTAACTCTATGCTTAACTTTTTGAAGAATTGCCAGACTCTTTTCCAAAGTGACTGCACCATTTTACATTCCCACCAGCAATGTATTATTTACTTATTTTTTAAAAGTAAATCATTTTTTTAAAAAAAGTGACTAGCTCAACACCAGCGTTCCACAACTGTGTTGAGTAACAAATCATTTCGAGGTCCCTCATACCGTACTGACCAACGTCCAGGCACCGTGCTGAGAACCTCTGTGAACGCCGGGCGGTGGCCCTGTTCCTGGGGCAGAGGTTAGGGTTACTACCTATGCCTGTCCATCACCGCTGGCCCACTCTTTAGGAATTGAGCTTTTTTCCTGGGGTCTGCAGCCCAATTCCTGAAAGCTACTGACCGAACGCTCGTGCCAGTATTGTTCTCTGTGATGCTTCTGCTTCAAGGTCTCTGATGCAGGGGACCGCTGTGTTCATTAACCAGGCGGGAGGAATCCTTTCACAGTGTATACACGTATCAAATCATCATTAGGTACACTTTAAATATCTTGCTGTTTTGTCAATTAGAGCTCAATGAAGCTGGGAAAAAAAAAGAACGACCACAGAAGGCCAAAAGCTCTGCCCAGTGTCTGGGTCAAAAAGGAAGGCCAGATGCTTCCCCCACAAGAGCTGCTGGCGGGCACCGGGCTTGCTAGGCTGAGGGCACTGCTGCTAACACCCTCGTGATCCTCTCTCCTCTCCAAGCCTGTCTTAGGACACAGCTGACGACGGTCTAGAAATTGGGAGACAGAGCGTCTGGAATAAACCTCTGTCTTTTTGTACCCTCTGCCTCCAGAGAAAAGAAACACTGGGAATGCAATACGAAGCACCATGACGCCTGAGGAACTGAAGATCAAAGACGTCAGGAGAGGCCCCCTGGCACCTTTTCCAAACCAAAAATCTGAAGCCTCAGAACCTCCAAAAACTCCGACCTCGTCTTGTGATTCTCCCAATGCAGCCATTGCCAAGCAGGCCGTGAAAAAGCCCGTCAAGGGCAAACAGCCCCCTCGGAAAAAGTAAGTGCCTCTTGGAATCTCGGCACGCAGAGCAGTTCGGGTTTTGTGACCCCAGGGAGGCTGGTTAGGGCTAAGCGGGCCACCTTCTCTCACTAAGGCTCAGACGCCTTGAGTCACCAGCAGTGACACCATTAGCTGCCAGCATCTCAGGCTGGCATGGGTGCAGACTCTCGAGAACCACTCCCCTCCCAACGAGAGTCGGCAGCCTGTCTCTGACGCTCTCCCCCTGAGGCCCCGTGACCACAGGCCGCAGTGGACACTAGTGTTTAAGTGACATCATTTCCAAGGAGCCGCCCCCTAAGGAGTTGTATGCTTCCTGGGTGCGAGTGTGATTTCAGTGCTAATACTTGTTTTCTCCTCTTCCCTCCCCACCCAGAGCTCAAGGAAAAACGCAACAGAATCGCAAACTCACCGATTTCTACCCTGTGCGAAGGAGTTCCAGGAAGAGCAAAGCTGAACTGCAGGTAGGGTCACGTGGTTTTAGTTCCAGCTCTTGGAGGGGCAGGTGGCCCAATGGGTAGTGCTTGGTATGCACGACCTGAGCCTTGTGTGTCAGTCTTGGGGCGAGTCTTTGCCTCTCTGGCCTCGATAGTCTCCTTGGTCTCGTGGAGATCATCATAATGCCCAAGGTCACCGTACGGCTTGGTTAAGATGCCTCTGGGAAGGAGCCTCGTAACCTGGAGCGCGTGGCAGGGAAAGTCAGGTGTTACGCTGAAGGCAGCTTTTCCAGGCTTGTTGGCAGGGCCATGGGAGCCTGGGACTGTGGGGAAGGCCGCGTGTTCTTTCAGAGGTGGGTCTGTCGGCTGTCCAGAAGTTCCCGCGTTGTGTCTCGGTGATACAGAGCTGTGGCTTGGGAGCCACTTCCTGGTTGTATGACCTTGGGCCAGCGACTTGACCACTCTGGACCTCGGCTGCCCTCTCTGCAAAATGGGATTATGAGTATCTTGGGTTGTTGGGAGGATTAAATGCCTCAATGCACATAGCACACGTGGAACTGTGCCTGGCACACAGTAGGCTGACTTCCGGGGGCTCCTCTCTGCTCTTCCCACCCAGCTGTGGTCCCTGGGCACATGTGAAAAATAGGCAGGAAGGCTCCGCCCACTGTTTGCAGAGTGCTGAGCTCTGCAGCCATCAGTCAACATTTAATGCAGTGAGGTGTGGTTATTGCCTTTCTGTGAAGGAAACCTGGGGTGTGGTCTGGCCCTGCAGCCCTTCCAGCCTCCACTCAGGGGCCTCTCAGCAGCCCCTCTGCCCTCTCACCCCCAAAGCAACCTCAAAGCAGGGGAGCAGTGCTCAGGATTGCCGCCCCCACAGGGAGGTGTGGGGCTCTTGGCTGCACACATAGTCCTTCAGCCATTTTTATGTTAAATCTATAGAGACAGATCTGGTAATTTAGTATTCTCTCTCTCTTGCTCTTTTTTTTCTTTGAATTGATGAGGCTTCATTAAAAATAATAGTAATAAGGGGTCCCTTTTTCGCCCATGAGAGGAGCTTTGGCTTTACTTCCTTAGCAAGGCAATGTCTTCCGGCCAAGCAGGAGCTGTTATAAAATGTTTGCCTGCAGTGGGAGGCTGTGCTAGGTCACTGTAAGACAGCACTGCAGCGGCCGAGGCGGTGCCAGGCCGCAGAAGCAGACACCTCCCAGCCGCAGCATGCCCACACAGGGCGGGCCTCGGGCTGCAGGATGGGGGCAGCAGAGTTGGCCTTTTGAATAGAAAAATAAGGGCTTTTCTGTGTAGGGGAGTGAAGGCTGCAATGGGCCATGAGGCAGGTCTGCTGAGTCTCGCAGCAGATGAGGGGAAGGGGACAGACATTTGCTTGCTTCACCAAAGCCCGCTGTGGCACAAGAAAGCCGCTCTGTCACTGGGCAAGGAGCCCTGCTGTGCCCCTCATGTTTGTGTTGGCACTGCTGAGTGAACACTGGGCCAGGCGGTGTCTTCTCTTGATGGCACAGGTAAAGCTCAAGGGCAGGGTAGCGTGGCCTCATCTAAGGGGTGAGGTCAGTCCTGACCTGCCTGCCCTCTGGGCAGCAGATACCGGGCCCAGGTGGGCGGGGCATAAGAGGGGTGTGGGGAGCCAGGGATGAAACTGAAATTAAAAGCCTGGCAGACATGTCATCGAGTTTGAAGCCAGAGTAGCCAGACTGGTTCCAGGGTCCAGGGTCTGGGTCCAGGGCAGGAGGGTGGGAACTGGGCCTTGGAGAGATGCCCTGAACCGCCCTCCTCCAGACCCTGTGTACCCCACTCAGCTCAGTCTGCCTCTAGGACCCTGTTGGCCGCTGCCAGAGTTCTCTCTAGGAAGCGTCCAGCTGGTTGTTTGCGTGCCCCAAGCCCCCGAGCCTCCAAAATGAAACTCAGTCTCTATGGCTCTGCTTTCAGGGCATCTAGCCGGTCCCAGCTTTCCTCAGCTCATCTTCTCTGTGCCATCCGTGTCCTCCACTCACAGGAGGAACCCGCCCCCCCCATCGCCTGCCCCAGTTTTCCTACGATTACTACCGTTAATGTAGCTCACTGTACTTCTCACTCGTCCCTGCGTGTTATCATTAATGAATTACTCAATGTGGGGTGGGTGTGTGTGTGTGTGTGTGTGTGATTGTTGTTGTTGTTTTGAGGGCTTACTATGTGCCAGGCGCTGTTCTAAGCCCAAGAGATTCTATAGGAAATAAGACCAGGGCCCTGTACTTAGGAAACTTATATTCATGCAAGCAGCATGACTTAACATTTTTAAAAAAGAAGACAACCAAAAAGCAAGATCATTTCGGATAGCACTTTGAAATTAATTGAATAAAACTTAGTCATTTGATGGTGTGACTAGGCTAAGGCTATTTTAGCCAGGGTCATCAGGGAAAGTTCTCTGAGGAAGGTGCCTTTTGAGCCGAGACTGGAAGGAAGGGAGGAGGAAAGCCCGGCAAATGGATTGGGGGAAGGGTACTCTAGGCAGGGGGAACAGTAAGTGCAAAGGCCCTGAGGCTGGAACAGCCTGGCCTCCTGAGAGCCAGCCAGTGTGGGAGCAGATGAGGCTAGAGAGGCAGAACCTCACAGGCCATCGGAAATGGATTTTATCCCAGTAGCAGTGGGAAGCTACTGAAAGGCTTTTGTTTTCCTTTAAATAAACTGTTTGTCTTGGAATAATTTTAGATTTACAGAGAAACACAATGCAGTATTCCCACAGACCCTTCCCCAGTTTTCACCATCTTTAACGTCTTAGGGTGCCCTGCTGCATTTTGTCACACGAGGGAACCAACACTGATACATTACTGTCAGGTCAACTTCCTGGAAGGCGTTAAGCAGGAAAATGACATGATCTCATGTACATTTTTAAAAGATGCCTCTGGATGCTGTGTGGAGGGCAGAGTGAGGGTGGGGGTCAGAGTGGAGGCCAGGAGCCCCTCGAGGCGGTGGCCGCAGGTGTCGGCCAGCACAGGCATGGCTTGGCTGCAGGGCAGCGGTGGGGATGGAGAGGAGTGGGTTGGGTTTGCGAGTGTCTGGTGGGGTCTGTCGTAGCACTCGTAAATCCCTCTAAGGTTGCAGAGACCGGGTCTTACTCACCACTGCGTCCCTAGTACATATTGCAGATGTTCCATAAACACGTGTGGACAGAGTGACGCGGGCTGCAGGCCGGTGCTGCTGGCTGAAGCAGTGTCCTGCGTGGGGCCTCTGTGCAGAAGGGTCTGAGCTCAGCTGTAGGTGGAGGGCTCTGCTGTTCGCACGGCTCCCACGTGTGCTGTCCAGTTCGCTGGGTCAGGGCTTCTGGTCTGTCTTTGTATAGCTTCCTTCGGGTCCCTGTGCACCTACCACAGTGGCACCAGGGTCAGGGATGGAGTACCAGGAGGGGGTCCTGAGGGACAGGCGAGAGCGTCTGCTCCTCTCCAGCTTCCCTCCAGGGCGGTGTTGGCTCTGGGGTGAGAGGCCCTTGTGCTCCGTCTAATGGTGCGGCCTCCAGTCAGCCCCAGTCGGTTTTGCATGAAGTCAGAGACCTGATAGTCGATGGCAGTGATTTTCATATTTTTTTAAAACACAGCATGGGCCACAACATAGCCACAACCTTGGGGCACCACTGTGTCCCTCCTGGTCCATTTGAACCCCAGGTGGCAAATTGTCCACAACAGATGGGCAGTGAGAAAAGGACAGGAGGTTTGGGGGCTCAGGCATCCTTGGGGACCCATGTCATGGAGGCCAACTGTGGGTGACCTTGTGGTGTGCCCCAGGCGGGTCCAGAATGGCCTGGGAGAGAATGCTGATGTGCTTCTTGTTTTCACTTCTCAGTCTGAAGAAAGGAAAAGAATAGACGAATTGATCGAGAGCGGGAAGGAAGAAGGCATGAAGGTAAGGGCAGCAGCCCCACAGCGGAGGCCGAGGCAGCGAGGTCAGAGCGCTTCGTGCTGCGGTGACCCCTCAATGGTCTGGCCAGTCGGACTGCTAGCTGCCTAGGGGCCAAATGCTAAAACCATTGTTAAGGCAACGTCTCCTGAAGGACTGTATGTGAAACGTTATGCTGGCAAAACTTTCAATTGTGGAAAACACATACAACATAAAATACACGATTTTACAGTGTACAAATAAGTGGCATTAAGTGCCTTCACAATGTTGTACAACCATCATCCCTGTCTGGTTCCAGAATGTTTTCCTCCTCCCAAATGGAAACCCCACCCCCATCAGCAGTCACTCCCCACTCCCTCCACCCCAGCCCCTAGCAACCAACCACCAGTCTTCTTTCTGTCTCCATGGATTTGCCTGTTCTGGGCATTTCCTACAAACGGAATCATACAATAGGTAGCCTGTTGTGTCTGGCCTCTTTCATTTAGCATGATGCCTGGGAAAACTTTTAAAAGGAGAAATATACGTTTTTTCCTAAACTCTGTTTTCCTGGGGAATGGCACTGAATCTGCTACACCACTGCCCAGGCATGTGACCTTGGACATAGCTCTGCTCTCTGAGCCTCTGTTCTGTCATCTGTAAAATGGGGCAATACGCACTTATCAGATCTCTTATGAGGATCCAATGTAATAATGCCAATGGGCACAAGGGAACTTGTTGGGGGTGACAGATCCTGATGACAGTTGTACAGCTGTATACATTTCACACCCATTGAACCATACACGTAAAATGAGAGAATTCTAAGGCATGCCTCAGGAAAGCTGTTAAGTGCTGCAAGCCCCAGGCACCCTGGAAGGCGGCCGGTGTGAACCAACCCTCTTTCTCATCACCTCCCAACAGATTGACCTCATCGATGGCAAGGGCAGGGGCGTGATCGCCACTAAGCAGTTCTCGCGGGGCGAGTTTGTGGTGGAATACCACGGAGACCTCATTGAGATCACGGACGCCAAGAAGCGGGAGGCTCTGTATGCACAAGACCCCTCCACCGGCTGCTACATGTACTATTTTCAGTACCTGAGCAAAACCTACTGGTAAGTCCACTACTGCTGTGAGCGGCAGAGAGGGACAGGCCACAGGGCCAGGGGCGCAGGGAGCCCCTGGTTCTCCCTGTTGCTCCGGCTTCCTATTTAGTTCTTACTGTCATTTTTCAAAGCTGTCAAGCAGCTCCCCTTCCCCACCCCCCTTTACATTTTTAATATTTGGGATTGGAGCCCTTCTGGGTGCCATCTCATCAGGCGAGGAGCACAAGCAGACTGGTCACTGCTTCGAGCCTCACTGGGCCTCTCCCGGTCGGGGAATTTGGCCAGAGCAGCTCTGGAAGTCACTGCGCCTTTCTCCGTATGGCCAGTGTCGTGGATTGTTTTTGTTTTTTGGGGTTTTTTTAGTAGACTTTATTGTACAGGGCAGGTTTAGGTTCCCAGCAAAATTGAACGGAAGGAACAGGAAGTTCCCATTCACGCTTTGCCCCCGCCCCACGCATAGCTGGGATGGTTGGCGTTTGTTCATTTATTTATTGTGCAGAACTCCACAGGTGCCTCTCGGGCCCCACAAAGCCTCTCTCACCCCCTACCTCAGACACCCCACCCGCTGCCTCTCTTGGCTCTTAAAAGACATTTTTGTGAGTCGAATTGCTTTCCCAAAAATGCAGCCATTAATCGACACCCCACCAGAGGTGAGAGCGAGTGTGATTCTGACTGGGTTCAAAAGCCTCTTTATCAATTTAATAACCCTCTGTCGCCCTCCCCCCCCACCCCCAGCGTGGATGCAACGAGAGAGACAAATCGCCTGGGAAGACTCATCAATCACAGTAAATGTGGGAACTGCCAAACCAAACTGCACGACATCGACGGCGTGCCGCACCTCATCCTCATCGCCTCCCGCGACATCGAGGCCGGGGAGGAGCTCCTGTACGACTATGGGGACCGAAGCAGGGCTTCCATCGAGGCCTACCCCTGGCTGAAGCATTAAACGCCTGCCCCTCCTCCACCTTCTTCAATGGACAAAGCGCCCTCAAAGGGAATTGATTTTTTTTTTTACACACTTAATCTTAGCAGATTCCTTCAGATGTTTTTAAAAAGTATATTAAGATGCCTTTTCACTGTAGTATTTAAATATCTGTTACAGGTTTCCAAGGTGGACTTGAACAGATGGCCTTATATTACCAAAACTTTTATATTCTAGTTGTTTTTGTACCTTTTTTGCATACAAGTCGAACGTTTGTGCTTCCCGTGCATGAGACTCGGCACAGGTTTAAGAGGAAAGAGTCGAACCTGAACTAGGAAGCTGGGCGCCGCACCTGCGTCCAGCTGAAGAGCCAGGACTCTTCCCGCCCCACCCTCCACCCCCATGTCCTGTCCGAGTGCAGCCGGCCTGGATGGGATGTTCCCAAGCTCTTGTTTTCCTGACGTCGCCACAGGCGCACATGGAAGTGTATGACTATTTTTTTAAAAGCTTTCACAGTTAGTTAGTCTTCCCCTCTGCTTTCTCGAAAGCTTACTGACCCGGTGGCCCATGAGCACGGGCCGGGCCTCGCTTTCCTCTTCCACAGGCTGCTGCTTTTCTGCGCACCTGGAAGCATCAGGGTGGATAATCAGAGGAGATGTGGGCAGGGAAAGGCAATGCTTAGCTCGCCCTGCCGGAGCAGGGCTTCCTGGAACTGGGGTAATTCTTTATAGAAATGTGAACACTGAATTTATTTTACAAAAATAATAAAAATCAAAAAAAGACAAAAAAGACAAAAAAAAAAACCCACGTAAAAACCACAGAAAACAACTTACATGTACATAGGTCTTAAAGTGAGTGAAGTGGCTGCGATTTTTCCTTTTTTTTTTTTTTTGGTTTTAGTTTTTTTTTTTTGGTTTTTTTTTGTAGAAGAGATTTGAGATGGTATTCTATTCTAATCAAAAATAAAGTTTTGTAGTGGGACCAGAAATTACTTATCCGATCCCCCACATCCTCACCCTCACTCCCTCCTGACCCGATTCTGCTGGGTTGAAAGTTCCAGACCTGCTGTCAGGCTTTTTGTTTGTCAGACCACCTGGTGTCTGCCCTTCCTGCAAACATGCAGACTGTGCAGCCATGAACCGAAAAAGGGTGAGCCTCCAAGCCCTGAAGTGCAGACCCCCACCGCAGGGGAGCGGGCAGGTCCAGCGCCCAGGGATCAAGGCTAAGGGTAAAGCTTTCACCTTGACTGATGGCAGGAGGATAGGTAGTTTCTCCCGCCCGCAAGGGGCCTGAATCTCACTCTTGTTAACCTGCAGTCCAAGGGGCCAGGGCTCTGGTGCCGTGACCTGGAGTCTCCCGGCCCCCTGGCCCCAGGTAAATGTGAATGGAGACAGGTGTGAGAGCCTGTCCTCAACCTTGATGCCCCCCCAGCCCCCAGCCCACACCCCCCCCAGCCTCACGACGGTGCTACCTAAGAAAGTCTTCCCCCCCCATCCCACACTTGCCTGGTCAGTGGTCAGCGAATTGGAGGAGGATCCGAAGGAGTGTCAATGTGAGATAAAATGTCTTGTACCTGTTTGTGGTTTAGCTTTGTATTTAAAAAAAAAAAAAAAAGGAAATAAACTTGAAAATTATTTGTCATCATAAAAATGAAACAAAAATTAAATATTTATTGCCAGGCAAGGCCACCTGTGTATCTGTTTTTTACAAGACAGACGTAGAAAAGAGGTTGGGATTTCTGTTTTATTTTACAAAAGGGTCACACACCAGTTTGTTTCAGTGAATGTCTTCCTAGGGGAC
The DNA here is from genome assembly GCF_036562045.2 of Rhinolophus sinicus. Classification (NCBI taxonomy): domain Eukaryota; kingdom Metazoa; phylum Chordata; class Mammalia; order Chiroptera; family Rhinolophidae; genus Rhinolophus; species Rhinolophus sinicus. Next base: position 35,169,024 of record NC_133765.1, read on the forward strand.
AGTTTCTTCATTTTGTATAATGGGGGTCATCTGGTGCTTGTGACGATGAAAGTTAAGGCATGTTGAGCCCTTATGATGCCTGGCATACAGTAAGCATACATTTGAGCTGCTGTAATTGTCCGCTTCTGATGCACTAGACTGGTTTCTCACGTAGGCATCAGCTGTACCTGTCTAAGGCTGGAAGTCCCTCCCCTCTGCCCATCTGCCCTTGATAGGCTGTTAGTTCCCTTAGCCCCAGCACTGGAGGCAGACTGGGATTGTGGGTACAGCCCTTGGTTTACAGGCCAAAGATCCAGGTCCAGCCCAGCTTTAAGCATTTGTCAGCCATCATCACAATCGTGGACAAATCACTTACCTTCTCTGAAACCTGTCTGTCAAGTGGGAACCATCTCTGCCCACCTGCCTTGCGGGGTGTCCTGATGATTCAGTCACTGTATTGTTACCTCCTCACCTTGGAAGTCAGCGGCCAGAGTCGGGGCTTTAGGATATAAAGTTGGTGCCCTGCAGGATGGATCCCAGGAGCTGACTGCTCTGCAGTCCTGCAAAGGACACAGTGCCTCCCGCAACCCTTCTGATCTCGCTGTCCATGAGCCCTGTGGTTCTGGCGTCAGGACACGGATCTGTTTCCCTAGTTGGCCTTCACCAAGGTGCAGAAACCTTTCCCCTTGCTCCCTGTTAATAGGGGCGCACCCATCGAGGTTGCAGCAGCATCTGGGATTAGGAATCGGGCCCCTCATCCAAGACTGTTGAGATGGCATTCTGGACCAGACGTTTAAACGCTGCCGACTTTTCTCGGGAGGCCACGGGGCTGCGGAGACGGCACCTGGGTTCAGCCCTACTTCCACCACTCGAGCTGGGGCCCTGGACAAGTCCCTTGGCCCCCACCGTGCTGTGACCCTGGTGTGCCACAGGAATGACACTGCCCAGCCCACAGGGGTATGGAGACAATGTGTGCAGACAAGGCGTGCAGTAAATTGTGTCCATTACTCGTGACAGCGCATTTTGGAGAACTGGGACATGCACAGTGTCACAGGTAAGAACCCAGCCTTAGAATCAGGCATGTGCTTGCCTCCTGGGCAGCCACCTCCTAGCTACGTGCCCTTTTGGAGTCTCAGTTTCCAAATCTGTAACCGGGGATTAATACCAGTCCCGGTCTCCCTGGGTTAACAGGAACAAATGGGAGGGTCCACACAGCAGGGAGTCGGCGTCATGTATTACGGAGACAGGCTCACAGGATGTGTTCTGCAGGCTCCTTAGTTTCTTTGCGGAGTGCAGCCACCCACTATATTTCATCGATTCCTAAATGCACATTTTTCACATTTAACATCTTTGAAATCAGGATGAGCCTTAAAATCAATAGCATATTAAGTTATAATTTACAGCATTTTTTTCTCTCATACCAACACACAAAATAATGGTGCATCACTTAGATTCAATGACATATAAATGCACCATATATGTACCACCATACATATATATATACACACACACACATATTGAAGGTGCCAAAAAAATGTATACAAGTGGACACTGGTCAACGTTGCTCAAGCAGTAGTTCGCCGTCATCAGAAGTGTCTGGACGCTGATGGTAACCACTTTGAGCACCTCTTGTCATTGCAGAAGTCAAACGTGACTTGTCTTCATCTTTTGTTATCGGTATATATTATTACAATTTTAATACAGTTTTCCTTTCTTAAAATGAGTATCCATCTTTTTGTCACCCTCTGTACATATACACACACACTACAGATTTGGAAACCGAGTCTCCAAAAGGTGAAAGTACCTTACACAAGGTCACACAATGCTAAGAGACCACTCTAAAAATACTTAAAAGTATGAAAGTCATTTTACTTTAATACAAAATCACGTGAAGAAAGTCATGTTAGCAAAATCAGGTAGTCACAACGTGTCACCGAAATCACCACTGGAATGTCAACACCATAATTTCTGGCATTCTCTTCTCCTCTCTCCCCGCGGGCTGATGCTTGTTGCTGCTACATGGTAAAGACCAAGGTTGTCTGTGGGACCAGAAAAGCAGAACACTGGAGGCCCCTCTGGGTGGTTGAAGTGGGCAGGAAGTGGCCCAGCTGTGCTCTCCTCTCTCTCTGCTTTCTCGATTTTTCGGAGCCACTTCCCCTACTCTAGCCAAGCCTTTGGGGTGTGCAGTTCTGCAGCCGGGAAAAAGCGACCATGAGAGACCTTCACTTCCTCCTTCCTGGGCCGGGTTCGAGGGGAAACAAATGAGCAAGGACAGTGTGTCTGCGTGGCACTGAGATGATTTGGGAAGTCTTCTTGGCAGGTGGTCTTCTCAAGTCCGAGAACCGCCTTTGAACTATGTCTGCTTCCCTGATCGGAAAGAGAACCTGGGTGGAGAGAGAGAGGGGTCAGAGGGAACAGAGAGAACGAAGCAGCAGGGGCGCAGGAACCCCTGCTAAGTCTGTAAGCAGCTCTTGCAGGCCAGTGACTTAAACATTTATTCAGGGCTCATTACAGATGGACAGCCACTGTTCAGGGGCTTTCCATCTGTCAGCTCATTTCACCCTCATAACAACTTCAGGAGGAGCGTACAACCAATACCCCTATTTTATCGATGACCAAACTGAGGTTCTGTGAGGTTACGTAACGGGCCCAAGGTCACATTGTAAGTTGTGGACCCAGAGCCCACTTAACCACCGTGCTATAGCGACAGAATCTGCCACCATATTTTATTTTTTATTTTAGGTGGTTTTATCATAGAGGAAGTGGTAACTTCTCAATGTTACTTAAAATTATAAAAGATATCTTTGTAAAAAATAAAGATGAACATGTAAATTCTTAGATAAAACACAGAGAGATATCCCGAGACGTGAATACCAAACTTTCAGTGTTCTCCCCATCATATGCAAAGTTTTGAAAGGGAAGAATGATGTCTGGGGTTCATCGCCAAGTACAATCTCAGCGCTATTCCCAGCTATGAGAAAGAGGCAAAGATGGCCAGTGGCTGAAAAGTCAGGGAAGGGGACCTGGGCTCTTCTTATCAAACACAAACCCCTGAGCGTGGCTAGCAGCTCTGCCAGCAATGGTGGGGACAAGCCCTTGACTGGTGTTTGGATACAGGCCTTAGTGCTCAGTTATCCTCCCCTGAAACTGCACACACTCCCACCCACCCACCTGCCTCCGGAAGTGACATCACCCCTCCCAGTCCAAGCCAGGAAGCTGGGAGTTGTTCTCAACTCCTCTCTCCCTTCATCTGCTATGTTTTAGTCACCGTGCCCCAAATACGTCCCTAGCCTCACCACATCTCATCTCCTCCACTGCCACCCCCAGTCCAAGTCACAGCAGCGTCCCTGTCACTCCTGTAACAGCCAGAATATCCGAGTCACTATGCAGAACTAAGTCATTCCTCAGCTTAAGCCCGTCCATGGCTCCCCATGGTCTGCAGGACAAAGACAAAAATCCTTCACAGCATGACCTACTTCTTCAGAACGCCTTCCTTCCTTCCTTCCTTCCTTCCTTCCTTCCTTCCTTCCTTCCTTCCTTCCTTCCTTTCCTCCCTCCCTCCCTCCCTCCCTCCCTCCCTCCCTCCCTCCCTCCCTTTTTTCCTTCCTTCTGCTAAAAAAGCTTGTCTGGCCAGGAAATCGTGGCCTCATGCTCTTTAAACATGAGTCTGCAGGCTGGCTAGTGTTCAGAACCAACATTTTATTTTTGTCACATCAGGCTCAAATTCCACTTAAGTGACCCAAAGAACTCCCCTAGAAGAGGCAGAAAGAAACGCGCAGTGTATGCCTTCCGGAAGGAAGCCTTGTTTACCATGGGCCACTCACCTAATGAAAGTCCTAAGGAAACACCTTCGGATCCACACCTGCTACAAGGTGGAGACTCTCTTTCATTACCTTATCTCAGGAGACCTCTCCTTGGGGAAGAAACACTCCCAATGGCCTTGTTTTGACTGTCCCCACTCCCCTACAGAGCAGCCAGAGTCATCTTTTATATATAAACACAGTCCTGTGGTTTTCCAGCTAAAACCCTCCAGTGTCTTCCCAATGCGCTAACAATGAAACACACAGTCCTCACTGGGACCCACTCGGTGGCCTTGAGTGACCAGGACTCCTCCTGTCCCTCCAACCTCACCTCCACTCTGCTGCTCCAGCCACCACACTCTGTTCCACAAGCCATCTGCAGCCTCAGGCCTTTACACTACTGTTCCCTCTGCCAGGAGTGCTTTTCCTTCAGGTCTTTCAGGGCTCAGCTTGAAAGCTGCTTCCTCATAGAAGCCTTCCAGGATGCCCCAGTTCTAAAGCAGTCCCTACCAACCGTTCCCTCAGCACCCTATTTAATGGTCTTTTTAGCGTGTGTGGCTATTTGAAATTGTCCTGTCAATACATTTCCTTACCAGTCCACTCTGACTCCCCCTCTTCCCCTCACGGTCCCCTCCCCTCGGCCCTTTGTTGCCACCACCTGGGTACTTCTCCATCCCTTGAGGATTCCCTTAACTCTGCTCACACATCTGTAAAATGGCCCTTCTTTAAATCTTTGCAGTCACTCCTTTTGAAGGCGCCATTTATTTTTTGCCAGGACCCTGGCTGACAGACCCTGGGACCCCACCATGTCACTCCTGGGTATCTATCCTGGGAAATTCACACACAGTCCATGGGAAGATACGAATCTGCCTGAAGATGTTCACTGCAGCACTGTTCACAGCGTGGGTTGCTGGGGCAACCTGGGATTCCACCGCTGCGAGCGGGGGCTTATGCTGGGGTGGGAGCAGCAAGCTGGATGTCTACACTGCTAGATGGATAGATTTTAAAAACTGATGCCCATCGACAGATGAGTGAATAAACAAAATGTGGTCCATCCACACCCTGGAATATTATTCAGCCATAAAAAGGAAATTCTGACACAGGCTACAACATGGATGAACCTGGAGGACATTGTGCTACGTGAATTAAGCCAGTCACACAGGACAAATACTGTAGGATTCCACTTATATGAGGGACCTAGAAGTGTCAGATTCATAGAGACAGAACGTAGAATGGTGGGTGCCAAGGGCTGTGGGGAGGAGGAAAGGGGGAGTCAGTGTTTAATGAGCACAGAATTGCAGAATGAGATGATGAAAAGTTCTGGAAATGAGGAGTGGTGATGGTTGCACAACATTGTAAATGTACTTAATATAACTGAACTGGACACTTAAAAATAGTTAAAATCGTAAATGTCATTATGTACATTTTATCAAAATTAAAAAGAAAAACTGAAAAAAATCATTTGAACTCAGTTATCGAAGCTCAAAGGATCTTACCATGTACCAACTAAACCCGTCTGTCCACTGGGTTGACCATTAGCTATGTGTGGCTTCTGAGCTGTTGAAACATGACTGGTTTTTAACTGAAATGTGCTGTCAGTGTCAAATATACATCAGACTTAGAGGGCTTCTTATTATGAAAAAAAAAGAATGTAAAATATATCATTAATAATGCTTTGCAGTGATCCCATGGTGAAGTGATAATTTTTGGATATACTGGGTTCATACAATATATTACTAAAAAAAAAAAGAGTGCCTAAGAATAAAAAAACAAGAGTGCTTAGTGAGAAAACACAGTACTAGGAAACAGAATGAAGTGTTAAACAAAAACTCTGTTACGTACTGAAAATACGTCTACATGAAACAACATACACTTTAGAACATATTGAATCCCACATTAGAACGGCTGGGGGTGGGGAGGAGAGCGAGGAAGGAGAATGGGGATGAAGAGAAAAAGGAATGAAAAAAACAACAACACGAAAGGGGTCTTGTGCTGACAATGAAGGTCACTGTGCCATGAATCGAGAATCACTAACTTAACCTTGTTCCTGAGATCCAAAAATAAAAAAAAGGGGAAAAAATGTGTTTCTCCTCTCTTGAAACAAAGGCATTGTAAACCTGCCCTGGAAGGTAACCCAGAATTTCTGACCCCTCAAAAATATTTCCATGTGAAATGGGAGCCAGCAGAGTCCTTGGTGTATCCCCAGCACCCAGCACAACTCCTGGCACAACACAGACGCAGAGGGTTTGCTGACTGACCGATGACTGAATGAACGGAAAAAAGCAGGTCCCCTCCGTCGTCTGCCAAGCAGCTCTCCCTCAGAAGTGGGGCTAATGGAGCAAGAGCAGAGGTGGCAGCCTGGTGCCCAGGACCCAATGAAGCCTGCAAAGGTGCTTCATTTGGCTTGTTCAGTCTTTACTTCTAAAATTTGCCAGCATTTGGAAATCAGACTCCATGAACAAATTTGATTTCTTGCCTTTTCTCAAGAATCAGAAACTCTGGCAGCACGTTACCCCTCAGCCAGACAGAATTGGGGGAAACATGTCCCCCTGCCCCCCTCAGCCCCCCCATCACTCACCCACATTAAGTGTTCTGGCCCCAGAAAGCATTTGAATTTGAAACCCCTGGCCGAGGCTGTTTCTCGGTTTCCATCCAAGAGACCAGAGAAGAGACCAGCCTGGCAAACTATCACCAGGCTGGACTTTTTCCGAGAGACAAGGCAAACAGGCTGTTAGCGCCAGATGGGCTGGAGGGAGGGTGCGCCTGAGAGCCTGAGAAGGCACCTCCCAAAGTGTGGGCCAAGGGTTCCCCACGTCAGAAGAGCCTTGGGGACTTATTAAAAATCCAGATTTCTAGGCCTCATCCTCGAAACACTGACGTGATTTCAGAGACTCTGAATTTAAACAAGTATCCCACACTGTGTGGTTTGAGGCGCGGCACCCGAGAAGACACAGGGTTTCACGATGGTGTGTGAACAGAAGGGTACTATTTAAAGGAAGCTGGATCACGTGTCCCATCGTTGGGTCACATAGTGTCCTCCCAAGTTGGAGCAAAGAGAGGTGATGAATTAGCCCCTTCAAGTCCAATAATTACTGTTACTGTTTTTCTTATTGTTGTAATCGTTTGTTTTTTTCGTTTGTTTGTTTGTTTTTTGGGGTTTTTTTTGGAATTGTTATTGGCTCATAGGGAGGCAGTGGATGTAGACTAGGGACTTCCTTGGGTTCAAATCCTGACTTCACTATTTACGATCTGTGTGACCTCCCTTGGATACATTATGCGACCTCTCGGTGGATACCTGTAAAATGGGGTAAGAACAGCTCCCAACTCACAGGGTAGTTATGATGAGCCAATGAATCAATGTGTCAAGTACTTAGACTCTGCCTGGAAGACAGAACACACCGGCACTGAGTTTTCCTATCAGCTGCAGCGCCACGCCCATCCCGGGGGGCGGGCCAGCCCCCCCGTCACCCCCCTCCTTCCTTTAGAGCTTATTTAGTGGCAACAGGGGTGACTTACAGCTTTCTGATGATTGTCCTCTCCTCCCTGTTGCTGCTGGCACTGCTGGGCCTGGCAACCAGCGTATCCTTTTCTCTTCTTGCTCCTGGGCCTTCCCTCGCTGGAACCAGGCCGCTGCGGGGAGACAGGGGGAGGACAAACAGATGGGTTGCTGTATTGCGACCTCTTATCTGTGCAGCCTGAAGGTGAGGAATCTGAATAACTATCATGATATTAATACGATCATCACTGAAAGCTCTCGAGTCAGAAAGATTGTGACCCACGTCGCGAGCACCCTCCCTCCGCGTTTCTGATGTCGTCACCTTTCTTTCTCTTGTCTAATCATATTGGCAAGTACTTCAAGCTTCTCCACTTCACAGGAATATGACCCTGTATAAATTCTCTGACTTAAGCCTTGATTTCCGAATTGGCAGAGCGAGGATAATAAGAGCACCTACCTCCTAGGATTGAGGGATTAAGTGAGATAATAACACATGGCACTGATTCATTCAACAAACATTTACCAGGCCACCCACTGTGCCAGGGCGCGATAGCTACAGCAACGAACAAAACAGACAAAACATCTTCTCTCCTGCAAGTTATATTCCGGTGGGGAAGGAAACAGTAAACAAATAAATAAGTAAAATAAAAGCAGATAAGGTGAGTCAGATGGCAATAAGAGCTAGGTTGATACTGACTGACAAGATATTGAGGTCAGGTGATGCAAAGAGGGCCAGTATTTCCTGGGACTTGACGTAGAGAAGTTGGAAGACGACCACTCTTTCACCTGCTCAACGGGACTGCCAGAAGCTGTATTTCCTAAGATTCAGAGAAGGACGGTCTGTAATACAAGATAATGAGGACAACAAACAAAGAGACGCAGAGAGGAAAGAACGAGGCACCAAGTCCCTGGTGCCAACCTTGAGGCTTTCGCTGCAGTTTTTACTTTATATCTGAGAGCAATTCCAGGATCCTTCCCAGCTATGTGAGCCAATAAATTCCCTTTTGCGCCTAAACTAGTTTGAATCGGATTTCGGTCGCTTGCATCCAAGAGAAGCCTGAGCACAATGAAACATTTCAATGCATGACCCAGTGAGCTCTTTAGACCCACTGCGGTATTAGGGGCCTGCTGCTCAATGTATGCCTTCTTGTGCTGTTTCCTTCTTGCTATGGACTGAACTGCGTCCTCCCAGAATTCATATGTTGAAGCCCTAACCCCAATGTGATAGTATTTGGAAACAGGGCCTTTGGAAGACAAGTAGGGTTAGATGGGGTCACGAGGGTGGGGCCCTCGTGATGGGATCAGCACCCTTGTAAGAAGAAACACCAGAGGGTCTGCTGTCTTTCTCTCCCCACCATGTGAGGACACAGCCAGAAGGCAGCTTTCTATAAGCCAGGAAGTGTTAGAACCAACCATGCTGACACCTTGATCTTGAACTCGTAGCCTACAGAACTGTGAGAAAAGAAATTTCTATTGTTCGAAACATCCAGTCTATGATATTTTATTACGGCAGCCCGAGCTGACCAAGACACTGCTTTAGGTATGAGTTTCAGAGAGCAGAATTCAGCCTTCTCTCTCCTTCTTTGCAAGGAGTGGGCTCTTATTATTTAATATTACTTCTATTTTTATTATAATAATGTTTCATAATAGGCATCACCTAAAAATTCCCTTTTCCCATTAGCTGTTGTTACACCACATCCTAAAACTCAGGGATTTAAGACAATGATGATTTGTGATTCCTGATGGTGGCTGTTTCTCATGGTTGGCTGGGGCATCCTCCTGCTGGTTCTCAGGTGGCTGCATGCACTGCTGGGTCAGCTGGGGGCTGGGCACAGCTGGGGCTGTCAGCTGGGGTACCTCGGCTCTCCTTCCCATGACCTCTCCATGTGACTGTCTGGAGTTCCGTCCCAGGATGATGGCCTCAAGGCAGAGTTCCAAGAGCACAAAGACAGAAGCCTCAAGGCCTCTTAGAGACCTCCCCCAGGACGCCAAGCAGCATCACTTCGACCACATTCCATTGGTCAAAGCAAGTCACAGGGCTGCCAAGATTCAGGGAAAGGGAAAAGACTCTACTTCTTGATGAGAGGAGTGGAAAGGTCTCCTTGCAAAAAGCGTGCAGGACGGGAAGGGTTGTTGTGGCCATTTGGGGGAACGGCCTACGGTATCTGCCTTCAATTTTAAATGATTGTGAGTCTGAGCTGGGGCCTGCAAACTGATGCCGTTGCTAAGAGAGCACCTCGGCTGGCATGTGGGTTTCTCCAGAATATATAACACAAGAGACTACACAGAATCCTGCTGTCTGTCTGCTGGCCTGTACCAGATGGGAAGTGCACATCTGTTGTTCTCTGAGAATTCAAAACTGCAAATAAAGTGTGCTGCTTTTATTCACTAACAAGCTGCTCACGGCATCAGCAATTTAGCAGTTCCTGTTTTTAACTACCTGTGTCTGCAGTACTTATTAAGTGAGATGAAGACAGGTCTTTCCATTAGCAGGCTTCCAACCTCAGCAGAAGGAAGGCAATTAAATTCCTGTTGGCAGAACTCAGCCTTTTTGGATTTGCTTTCCTAGAGCGTCTTTTCTGTAGCTGCTCTCTTAATGATGCCGCACTGGAGAAGTTTAAAGAATAAGATCACTTGGGCTTGGTTTTGAATCAGGACAAGTCCTTACTTCCAAGCATTCAGGGTCCAAATGTGGCATGAAAATGGGAAGCCCGGACTCTGATGTCAGGCTGTCTGAGGTCAGGTCACACCACTGCCACCACCAGCAGTGGACTTTCGGCAGGGACTTGGCGAGGCAACACCGTCCATCATCTTGGGAGTCACATTACCTTAACTCAGGCTTGTGGACACTCACTGAAACAATGCTTGGGATACACTTAGAGTGCCTGGCACATGGCAAGCACGGGGTGGGGCAATATGAGCTGGCGCTGTGTTTTTATTCTCTGGGCCTTTCCTTCTTCTGCCTTGAAAGAAATTTGCTTTGTTTAATGCAGTTCTTCTCAGAATTATTTGACCATGGAGCCCCCTTTTCAAGAAATACCTACATGAAAAGCAACATTTTGGGAAACAGTGGCGCAGATGGACACAGCAAGGTCCCAACCTGAAATATCAACAGCTTCCTTATTTCCTCTCTTTCTGGTCCTATAGTCCCTTCTCTACACATATTATTGGGATCTTTCATAATTTTTTATTTTTTTAAGGAGGGCACAGTTCCCAGTGGCCCATGTGGGGACCAAACCGGCAACCTTGGTGTTATTAGCACCACACTGTAACCAACTGAGCGAACCGGCCAGCCCTATAACTTTTAACTTTTATATAATTTCAAACTTGCAGAAAAGTTGTGAGATTATACGAAGGCTTCCCAAATGCTCTTTACCCAACTGTTATCTATCGTCCATTCATCCGTGCATCTATCTTCTTTCTGAATCCCCTGAGTATAAATTGGCGCTATGGTACCCCCTTCCTCCTAAATACTGCGTGGTGTGTTTCCAAACTAGGGTCTCTTACATAACCAGGTAATTCAGTTACGAGAATCACCACACGGGGGGTTTCACACAGTAGTCAGACCTACTCGTTCCCTTGGTTCACACCTTCTATCATGACACCTGCAAACAGGAGAGCCCTTTGCTATAGCCAACCAGGCGTCCGCACTCCCCCATGTCTTCCTGACCGTCCTCTCCCTGTGTTTCGGGCCCAGCTGGTTCCCATCTCGGGGTCTTTGAACTTCTTGCTCCACTTGGACCCTGGCGACTCTTTCCACGGTTGGCTGCTTCTTGTCATTCACCTCAGAGGGCGGTTCCCGGCCACCCAACCTGCAACTGGTCCTTCCCCACCTCCCCGGCGCTTCATCCTCCTGTCACCTTGTTTAATACTCATTAGTCTGAGGGTTTCTTTCAGGCTTCTTTGCTGACGGCCTGCCTTCCCCCTAGATCAGCATGGACTTTTCTCGGTTGTGTTCACTGCTACACCCCCACGGCCAGGAATCGTGTCTGGCCTGTAGTGGGTCTTCAATAACTTGGCTAAATGAACATAAGAACCAATGTGTAACGTGTCAAGGAAATGCAGGCAGGGTCTGGCTGCGGGGTGCAGGCCCCTCACCCTCAGCAGGGAACCCCCTCACCCCCACAGCAGCGCCCACCTCTTGTAACACTGCAGCTCTTCCTGTACCACCAGCAGCTGGGACTTGAGCTTGTTGCGCTCCTGAAGCACGTCCCTCAGTTCCTGCAGAGTGAAGCGTGGTCGGTTGGGATCCGTCAGGTCAACCACCATCTTCTCTGGTCCCAGGTTTACCTGTAAGAAAAGAGGTCACTTCCAAGTTTCCATCATGAGGATGGACTATCCAAGCCCAGAAAGGAAAGTTCTCTTGTTCTGTGACTCCCAGGGACCCGAGGGGAAGAGACGTTGCCTGTTGGAAGAGTTTGGTTGACGGTAAAGAAGCAAAAGTTCTGAGTACCACCATTTCCAAGAAAAGAACCAGGGCTCCTGGGAAAATGGCTGATTCCAGGGCTGGAACAGGGAAAGCGCAAGACGAGCCTGGACTATTTTGTTGTGTAAGGTATGGAGACAGAGCAAAGTGACACAGTTTGAAGGAGCTCCTAATGGCCAAACTGAAAACAATCTGAGTTTCAAAATGAATAACAACAGGAGTGGATAATAACATATCAGATAAAAGAGAATTCAGGAATCCACACTTAATATTTTAAATTAATTAATGGGAATGTGATGGTTAACTTTATGTGTCAGCTTGAATGGGCTAAGGGATGCCCAGAGACCTGGTTAAACAGTATTTCTGGGTGTGTCTGTGAAGGTGTTTCTGGAAGAGATTAGCATTTGAATTGGTAGACTGAGTAAAGGCAGATAGCCATGGAAGGGGGGGGTGAGTGGGCATCACCCAATCATCAACTGAGGGCCCAAACAGAACAAAAAGGTAGAGAAGGGTGAATTCACTCTTTCTCCTCTCTCTCTCTCTCTCTCTCTCTCTCTCTCTCTCTCTCTCTCTCTCACTCTTTGCCTCTCTTTCTGAGGCTCCTGGTTCTTGGGCTTTTGGACTTTTTGGACTCAGACTAGGACGTACACCATCAGCCCCTTGATTCTCGGGCCTTCTGGCTCAGACTAAATTATACCACTGGCTTTTCTTGGTTCTCCAGCTTGCAGATGGCATATTGTGGGACTTCTCAGCCTCCATAAATGCATGAGCCAATTCCCACAACAAATCTCCTCTTATATCTCTGTCTATATCTATCTATATCCTATTCATTGTTACTCGGGAAAACTCTGACTAATACAGGGGAGACCGGGATCTGTACTTTATAGCAGAATGCCAGCTAATAAGTGTAGAAGATGATAGAATTGAAAAAAATCACCCTTCTGCAACCATCCTAGTAGTAATTGATTTGGACAAGACTAATAAATGGATCTAAAACCTTTGGGTGAAAGCTTGTTGGGGAACGGGATACCGCACACAGTTGCAAAGTATTTTCCCACAGGCTACCGATTAATTACAGAGGGAATAAAGGCATCTTGACAACACGTAGGAAGCTGGCGGACACCACTGTGACAAGAGGCTGAAGTCACCATCACCGATAATGACAAGCTGACATTAGGTGCCTCCTGACACAAGGCACTGAGGTCATGGCACCACTTCAGTGGTTTTCCTGCCGAACATGGACAACCTGAATCTAATCATGAGGAAGCATCAGAACAAACCCAAATGGAAGGACATTCTACAAACCAACTGCTGTATAAGCTTCGAAAATGGTAAGGTCATAAAAGACAAGAAAAAACAGAGGAACGGTCCCAGATTAAAGCGACGTAGAGAGATGTACCATACGACCCTGGGCTGGACCCTGCATCAGGAAATAAAACGCTAGAATGGACATTATTGTGAATTTTGAATATGGATGGTCTGTTAGATCCTAGTATTCTATCAATTTGTCCCCTGAATTTCAGCATTTACTATGGGTACACACTAGTGTGTCTTTGGAGATACACACTGAAGTATTTAGGGTAAATGACCCCAATCTTTTATTAATCCTGCAACTAACGTATGTCTGCTCAAATGGCTGAGCAAAAATCTCTGAGTGAACAAACAATATACATACACAAATATTTTTGTATGTGTACACACATGTGTATATGTATATGTGTATATGTATATATATTAGATTGGTGCAAAAGTAATTGCGGTTTAAAAGGTTAAAAATAATTGCAAAAACCACAATTACTTTTGCACCAACCTAATATATGTTGCATTCACCTGAATACAACCCCTGGATCAAAGTGAGAGGTATACAGGTACTTACCTTGCAACGCTTCCATAGGTTTGACATTTTTTCAAACTAAAAAAAATAAACATTTAAAAACAACCCGTGTATTAATAGAAGCCTAGTTAAATAAACTAAGACACAACCACACTGGAATATTCTACAAGTGATAGAGTAAGGCACACCATACAGAGAAAGGCAGCAGTGCCACTGTTCCTCCTATCAGCCTGAGAGCACAGGGATGTAAGGGCTGTGGGGAAAAGGGCACTTATTGCTGAGGGGGCCGAGCTCCCGAACCTCTTTGGAGTGAAACTGGGCAAAACATATCAAAATTTCAAACGCACCCTTCCTTTGACCCAGTGAGTCCATTTCCTCTAGATATTCTCCCTCTGGGGTGAAATGGCATGTGTCAGTGTTATTCATTGTTGCACGTGCTAAAAGCAAATGATTGGAAAATATCTTTTAATTGGAGACTAGTTAAAGCAGAGATTCTTAGCATTCTTTTGTGCCATGGACCCTTTAGGCAACGTGGTAAAGGCCATGGAGATGCCTTCTCAGAGCAATGTTGTATTTTGTTTCTTTCTATTACAGTGGACATTCTATATTATACTAGTTTCAGGTGTACAGCATAGTAGTTAGACATTTACATAACTTACGAAGCGATCCCTCAATTAGCCTAGTACCCACCTGGCACCGTACATATTTATTACAATATTATTGACTATATTCCCTATGCTGTACTTTACATCCCTGTGACTGTTTTGTAACTGCTAATATGTGCGTCTTAATCCCTTCCCCTTTTTCACCCAGCCCCTCCAAACCCCTCCCCTCTGGTGACTAGCAGTTTGTTCTCTGTATCTAAGAGTCTGTTTCTGTTTTGATTGCTTGTTTATTTTGTTCTTTAGATTCCACATATAAGTGAGATCATATAGTATTTATCTTTCTCTGACTTACATCATTTAGCATAATACCCTCTAGGTCCATTTGTAGAACAATGTTTTTAAATGTATAAAATTAAAAGCACAGGATTACAAGGAAACCAACGAAGATGACATATGCTCACCAAAATCTTCTAAAAGCTAGTTTATGAATAATACACCTACTTTTTAAAATTAAGTAACACAATCTAGCCACAGATGTAATAAAATGCTGAACAACAAAGTTTTGACATGTGTGCTACAGTACACTGCAGTGGGACATGAAAATATCTGTGATTTCCATTGGTAAGTATCACAGGTACTGCTAATATTGCTGTGGTTTGCTGTTTACATTCATAATTGAAAAAAGTGATGCATTTCAGTTGGAGGTCAATGAAAATAAAAATATAATTTTTTCCCATGCAAGTTCATGGACCTCTTGGATTAGAATCATGAGCCCCTGGCGGTGGGGGAGAGGGTCCGAAAACTCAAGAACCCTCACAATGAACAATTAATATTCTACAATGGAAGTTTTGAAAAGCCATTAAAAGATGAGGAAGCTCTTTATATTCTGACTTAGCATAACTTTCATGCTATGTTAAGTGACAATAAGCAAGAGTCAGAGCAGAATATATACTATAACACCATTTGAATAAAAAAATGGAAAAATATATTCACATCTGCTTGTGTTTGCATAAAGTACATCTGGAAGGATACACAAGAAACTGAGCATTTAAATTTTTTCCATGGAGGGAAAATGTAGAGAGAGATGGGGAGGGAGTTTTTTCAAGGCAAATACTTTTGTACCTTTTAAATTTTCAAATTAAAGTTTTAAAAAAGAAAGGAAAGAAGTACTTCACACCCATTAGGATCATCACTATTTTTAAAAAAAATGAAAATAACAAGTGTTGGCAAGGATATGGAAACACTGAAAGTCTTGTGCACTGCTGGTGGGAATGTAAAATGGTGCAGTCACAATGGAAAACTGTATGGCAGGTCCTTAAAAAATTAAAAATAAAATGATTATATGATCCAGCAATTCCAATTCTGAGACTATATCCAAAAGCATCAAAAGCAGGGACTTGAAGAGATTTTTATACATCCATGTTCATAGCAGCATTTTTCACACGAACCAAAAGGCAGAAGCAACCCAAGTGTCCATCAACAAATGATGGATAAACAAAATGTAGTCTAGTCATATGATGGAGTATTATTCAGCCTTTAAAAGTGAGGAAAGTCTAAAATATGCTACAACATGGATGAACCTTGAGAACATTAAGCCAAGTGAAAGAAGCCAGTCACAAAAGGACAGATATTATAAGACTACCTATAGGAAGTACCTGAAATAGACAAATTCATAGATAGAAAGTAGAACAGTAGTTACCAAAGGCTGGGGGGAGGGAGACATGGGGAGTTGTTTAATGGGGAAAGAGCTTCAGTTTTGCAAGATGAGGAGAGTTCTGGAGATGATGGTGGTGATGATTGCACAACCATGTGAACATACGTAATGCCACTGGACTTAAAAATGGTTATGATGGGAAAAAAATAGTTAAGGTGGTAAACTTTATGTGTACCTTATCACAATTAAAAATAATAATTAGAAAAAGAAAAAAATAAGGCATGTTTTTATGAACTGTAGTGGCACTCTTCTACCTTTTCATTCTCTCTGCCTTTTCCCCACCCCCACCCCCATTCTTAAGACTGCAGCTTGGGAGGCAAATGTTCCATCTCATGTGCTGGCTGGTGAAGCCTGTACACTGTGCCCCACACAGGAAATGACCAACCCCTGCACACACCACACTGTTCGTGGTCCACGGTGGGGCTTCCTCCATAGCCTGTGCCTGGAGTTGGAGGCGACAGGAAAAGAGCACGGGATGTAAGCTGAGTGATCCTGGGCAAGTCACTGAACTGCCCTTGAGTCTCAAAAGCCAGGCTCCTTGCTCATCAAGACATTCAACCATCTCATATGATGGATACATTAACTACAAATATACATGTCACTGTGACTCATGTGTAGATGAAATACAAGTGCACCAGGGAAGCTACCAGAAACCTTCAGTCTTCCCTGTGAATTTTGGCGCCCTGTTCCTGCTGGGCTTTCGTGGCACATGCCTCAGTTTGTAATCTTGCATTCAAGGCTGTGTACACAGTCTTACCTCTCCCACTAGAAGGCAGGGAGGGACCTTGCCTGGCTTACTTCCATAGCCCCAGAGCCGGGCACAGTATACCCTTCAGATGTTAGAATAACAAGTAAAGTCAAAGGGCTATTTTATAATGGCGTGGTTGAGACTAGTATCTCTGAGCTCAAATCCCGCCTCCACTTCTTACTTGCTCTAAGTCCTTAGGTAAATTACCTAACTGTTCTGCGCCTCCGTTTCAGTAAAATGGGTATAATATAGTGTGAAGATTAAATGAGAGTCCGCTTTAGGACAGAATTTTTTTTTTAACTGTGGCTGGAGACCAACTACAGAGTCACAATGTTAGTTTAGTGAGTTGCACCAAGAATTTAAAAACTCATAAAAATAGAATAGGAAAGTATGTCTGTGCATCATGTTTAGTAAGGGTGAGAGCTGGGGTACACTGTTCCTTGAAATGCAATTTTGTAAAATGGAGGTACAACATATCTACACTAAAATGTACTAATTTGGAGTTTATAGCTTGGTGATTTTCA
Organism: Rhinolophus sinicus; assembly: GCF_036562045.2. Classification (NCBI taxonomy): domain Eukaryota; kingdom Metazoa; phylum Chordata; class Mammalia; order Chiroptera; family Rhinolophidae; genus Rhinolophus; species Rhinolophus sinicus. The sequence goes on from NC_133765.1 coordinate 35,186,150, forward strand.
CCATATGTATACACCCAGGTAACTACTATAAATTTCCCTCCTGCTTCCTCCCACTGTCCCCTTCCTGGGGTTCCATCAGTCTGTCTTCTATAAGTAAAGCTGGTTTTGCCTGTTCTTGAGTTGAACCCACAGTAGGCTCTTTTGTGCCTGCCTTCTGTCTCGCAATGTAACACCTGTGAGAGTCATACATTCAGTTGTGTTCTTTTTCATAGTTGTGTAGTATTCCACGGTATACCACAAATTTAAAAATCCATCCATTCCTCTGTTGCATTTGGATTGTTTCCAGTTTGGCACAATTATGAATACAGCTTGCTCTGATTATTCTTCCATGTGTCTTTTTGCAGCCACAAACACTAATTCCTCTTTAGTAAAGTTTCATTTCTTAATCTAAGTCAAAGATTCTCAAAGTGTGATGCCTGGACCAATAATATCAGCATCACCTGGGAAACTGTTAGAAACACACATTCTCAAGTCCCAGTCCAGACCTACTGAACCGGAAACTCTGGGGCTGAGGCCAGGAAATCTGTGTATTAACGAACATTCCAAGTGACTGTGATGCATGGTAAAGCTTGAGAACCATGGCTCTAGGTTATGGCCAAACACGCTGGAAGCCACTGATTTAGAACATACTCAGCACGTGTCCCAGCACCTAGTAAATGCTCAATAAACGTTAGCTGTCATAATGCTTCCACTCTGGGAACCGAATTCTTGCAGGGATTTGTTTCGAGGGGCTCTATGTTGGTGAGAGGCAAGGGGCCTCCCGGCCAGCAGGCGCTGCCCCACGCATCTCAGGCTGCTCCGGGCCGAGCCCCCCTCGTCCCGCACTCACCTCGCGGGGGGCCGCGGAGCCCTCTCTCCGCAGCCTCTCCACCTCCTTCCTGAGGTTGTCCCGCTCCATTCTCAGCTCCTCCACCGCGAGGTTGCCCTCATTCACCAGCGTCTCCAGCATCTCCAGGACGCGGACAATTTTGAACTGCAGCTGTGTCACCCGCGGGTCGCTGCCCAGGGCCATCAGCTCGCGGCCCACCACGTAGGAGATGTCATACACGTCCTCCACGGTCAGCTGGAAGGGGCTCTTCCTCAGAGCCCCCTCGGGCCCAGCCTCGTCACCCTCCTCTTCTTCCTCCCCTTCCTCCTCTCGCAAAGGGGGCTCTTCCATGGCTGCCCAGACCCCTGCAGCCTCGGGAGCCGCTGTCTGGGAGTCTCCAAAGGTCCAACTTCCTCCCGACTCGGAAAACTTTCCGCTGGGCACAGGACCCTGCCTGCCCACGGCTGGGGGACGGCCCAGGAGCGGCCAATCAGCGCAGCGAGGGGTGGGCCGGGGGTGGGGGGAGAGGGAGGCCGGTGGCGCTGCTCTCCCGCCGGGACGCGGGTGCGCAGGCTCCACTGAGGACCGTGCAGAAGAGCGGCCTCCAGGATGTGGTTTGGGGCACGAAAGAACAACGGAAGGGCAAGGCAGCCGAAAAGAGGAAAGGAGAGGTGACGGGGTGACAGTGACTGCTCCCCGCCTGGGAACTTTTGCAAACCGAAGGCGGAGCTGCGGCCGCGAGCCCCGCCCTTAACGACAGCCGCGACCGACGCCGGTTTCCATGGAGACGAGGGCGGAATTTCCCACGCGAGTACGGGAAAGAGGGTAAAAAGCACACAACTTTTCCATTTCTACACGCGAGCTTTCCAGCCTTAGACTGTGCAGTGTACGTGGAGGGAGCTCCGTGGCGGAAGATGCGCGGAGCTCCCAGGCCAATTTGTCGCCAGGACCTGACGCATCTGACCCTCCATAAAATGGAAAGTCCCTGTGCAATGCACTTTGCTCATTCCTGGGCTCCTAAGCTTAACAACGTTGTGGCCTTGGCCAAGTTACTTAATTCCTCTGAGCCTCAGTTTCCCCCCCACTCCCGTAAATAGCAGTACTGACGTGGGAGGGTGGCTGCGAAGAATATATTAGAGGAGATCATGAGATAATGCGTGTGACAGAAAGCACTTAGGAAGCACTAAAAAAATGTTAGCTGGTCTTCTTTCTTTCCTCCAACAAACATTAGGCTTGCCTGTAAGACACTGCCACACAGGGGTTGGGGTGGGAGGAGTAATAAATGACAAAAAATTCAGTCTGTTTTGAAAATTAGAAAGTCACCTACAGATACCCAGGGTATGACTGAGAATGTTAGCAGTGCGGATTACAAACCCAGCTACTTCAGGTTGGATTAGAGGTTCGTAATAGTCATAGGCAGAAAACAGCAGTGGAGCTTGTCTTTCCCAGGAATAGATTGCCAGCTCTCTCTCTGGTAGATGGACCTGATTTTCTCCACACTGAAGTTCTAAAATCACAATGGAGAGTGGACAAAGATAAAACAAACAAGCAAACAAAAAGCAAAGCAAACAAACAAAACAGATACTATTTTCAGAGGGTACAATGTTCCAATGATTAAAGGGAGGCTCCAGGGCAAAGGCTCAGCAATCCATACATTACAGACGTTACAACACCAGTGATTAAAGACTGAGTAAAATATTAGGCTTACCATAAATAAATAAAATATGGTATATCATACAATGGAATATCACTCAGCGGTAAAAGCATGAAGGAATAGAATAGAGAGCCCAGAAATAAAACCTCACATCTACGGTCAAATGATTTTCGACAGGTGTGTCAAGATCATTCATTGGGGAATGGACAGTCTTTTCAACAAATGGTGTTGGAAAATTGGATACCCACATGCAAAAGTATGAAGTTGGATCCTTATACCATATACAAACATTAATTCAAAATGGATCAAAGACCTAAACCTTAGAACACTTAAAAATCTTAGAAGAAACATAGGGGAGAAGCTTTGTGTCATTGGATTTGACAATGATCTCTTCAAAAGCACAGGCAACAAAAGAAAAAAAAATAGATAAAAGACAAAATAGATAAACTACATCAAAATTTAAAACTTGTACATCAAAAACCACAATGAACAGAGTGAAAAGGCAACCTACAGAGAGAAAATATTTGCAAATAAGAGATTAATATCCAGAATATATAAAGAACTCCTACAATGCAATAACAACAACAACAAAAAAATAAAAATAGCCTGATTAAAAACATGGGCAGAGTTGGGTGGCCAGTTAGCTCAGTTGGTTAGAGCGCCGTGCTAATAATACCAAGGTTGCCGGTTCGATCACCGCATAGGCCACTGTGAGCTGCGCCCTCCTTAAAAAAAAGGGGGGGGTGTGGGGGCAAAGTGAAAATAGATGATGCAAAATCCTTAGCAAGAAGTTAATAAAGAATTTAGCACATTAAAGTATTACTTACCTTGACCAACTGGATTTTATTCCAGGGATGCAAGTCTGGTTCAAAAAAATCAGTCTATGTAATAATCCATCATAGTAACAGGCTAAAGAATCCACAAAACAAATCATTAGAGCTAATAAACAAGCTTGAGGTTGCAGGACACAAGATCAATACACAAAAACCAACTGTAGTATACACTTGCAAGGAATAATTTGAAAATGAAATTAAGAAAAACAATTCCACTTAGAATGTCATCAAAAGGAATAAAATACTCAAATAAATTGAACAAAAGCAGTACAAGACTTGTACCCGGGAAATTATAAAACATCACTGAGAGGAATGAAAGACCTAAATCAATGCAAAGACACCCCATGTTCATCAGTTGTAATACTTAGTGTTGTTAAGATGGCAGTATCCTCCATCTTACGTCTCCAATTAATCGACAGAATCAGCACAGTCCCTATAAAAATCTGTGCAGAAAAGAGTTAACACAACAGGCCTGAGAATGCTAGCATTTGAAAATGCTGCTTGCAAGGTTGGCCCCTGGCTAGGTTCTGGGAACTTGATTTGGGGAGGGTTACCATCACCCCAACGGATAAGAGTAGCTCACTGTGCCTTAACTGTTTGCACAAACACCACGGTTTATGGTGAATGCTGACTTTCCTCTTGGGAGTCTGAAAGTTTTGTATGTGCTAGGCAGAGGGTGCCTGCATGGCCAGCCCCCAATAAATACCTTTTGCACAGAGTCTCTAATGAGCTTCCCTCATTGACAGTATTTCACACATGTTGTCACAACTCTCACTGAGAAGTTATGCTAAGTCAAAGAAGCAGTCACAGAAAACCTCATACTGTATGACTATTTCTATGAAATGTCCAGAAAATCCATAGAGATAGGCAACTCCATAGAGATAGAAAGTAGATTAGTGGTTGCCTTAGGCTGAAAGGCATAACAAAAAAATAAGGCTGGGGTGTAATAGCCAAAGAGTATGGGGTTTCCTTTGGGGGTGAAGAAAATGTTCTAAAATTGATTATGGTGATAATTCTGTGAATAGACAAACAAATCTTTGAATTGTACACTTTAAATGGGTGAATTACATGGTATGTGAATTATATTTCAATAAAGCTGTTATGAAAAAATAGAAAATAATGGCAAAGGACTTAAATAGACATTTCTCTAAAAAAGATACACAAGTGGCCAATAAGCACAGGAAATGATGCTTTTCAGTATCACTTATCATTAGGGAAATGCAAATTAAAACCACAATGAGATATCTCCTTACACCCATTAGGATGGTCACAATTAAAAACACAAAATGAAAAGTGTTGGCAAGGATGTGGAATAACTGGAACCCTCATGCACTGCTGGTGGGAATGTAAAATGCTGTAGCCTCTATGGAAAACAGTATGGAGGTTCCTCAAAAAATTAAAAATAGAATTACCATATGATTCAGCAATTCCACTTCTGAGTATGTATCCAAAAGAATGTCTCAAAGAGATATTTGCACACTCGTGCTCATAGCAGCGCTATTCCCACTAGCCAAAAGGTGGAAGTTACCCAAATGTCCATCCACGCATGAATGGATAAACAAAACGTGATATGACACGTATAATGTAATATTAATTCAGCCTTAAAAAGGAAATTCTGACACAGGCTACAACATGGATGAACCTTCAGAACATTACGCTACATGAAAAAAGGCAGTCACAAAAATATAAATAATATATGATTTTACTTACATGAGGTATCTAGGATCCAAACTCATAGAAACAGAAAAGTAGAATGGTGGTTGCCAGGGGCTGAGGGGCCTGGTCAATTGTTTAATAAATTACAGAGTTTCAGTGTTGCAAGATGCAAAAGTTCTGGAGATTGGTTGCACAATAATGTGTATATACTTAACACTATTGAACAGTACACTTAAAAATGGTTAAGATAGTAGTTTTTATCTTATGTGTACTGTACTTTACCAAAATTTTTTTAAAAGTGCATAAGGAAGTTCCCTGGAGGGATGAAAATGTGCTATATCTTGATCTTGGTGGTCACATGAGTAGATACAGGTAAAAAGTCGTGGAGCTGTGCACTTAATATTTGTGCGTTTCCTTTAGGTAAATTATACCTCGATGAAGTGCTGGGGATGGGCTAAGGAATGAAGCACTGACACACGCTACAATGTGGATGAGCATTGAAAACATTCTGCTAAGTGCAAGAAGCCGGTCACAAAAGGGCCCATATTGTATGGTTCCATTTATGTGAAATGTGCAGAACAGCAAATGTATTCTGTAGAGACAGAAAGTAGATTTGCTGTTGTCTAGAGCTGGGGGAGGATGGATGCTGAGTGACTGCTAACGTGGACAGGGTTTCTTTTGGGGTGATGAAAACGTTCTAAAATTAGATTGTGGTGATGGTTGCACAACTGTGAATATACTAAAAACCATCGAACTGTACACTTTACATGGGTTAATTTTATGATATGTGAATTATGTTTCAGTGCTGGTAAGTGGAAGCAGCCTTCCCAGAGCAATGCTGTCAGAAAGAATTTAATGTCTCTGAGTTTCTTTTTTTTTTACCTTCAGCATCCCCAGCCAACACTGCTGGCATGAATCTCTTCTGCACCACTGTGTTGGTCAAAAGTTCCTTCTGCCCTGAAATTTCCCCAGTAATTTCCCCTGTAAAGCTCCGTATCTTCTTCCTCCCTGCTTTATACTCCTGTGCTACATAGTGAAACCTAGCACATCATGCCTTTAGAATGTCAAAACGTCTTCCATTGAGTAGCTACGCTTTTGATATAAAAAAAAAGATTCTTTTGTTCATTTATTTAACAGTTTACCTACTGAGCATTTACTATGTGCGGAGTCTGTAGTGTCGTAGGAACAGGGCTGTCGAGTTCAAGTAGTCTTGACTTGAACCTCACAGCTACATAAATTGGACCAATCTCCCCAATCTCTTCAAATCCCCATTTCCTCAGTGTAAACTGGGAAAAATTAAATGTATTCCCCAAGATTGATGTGGGGATTAGATGAGATAATGCATGAAAAGTGCCTAGTCCCGCATTTAGCACATCATAAAAATCAGGGAGTGTTGGCTATTATTATGAAGTGCTAATGATCTTAGATCATTAACTCTTAGATCCCTTGTACAATTGCACAATCTGTTGGCAGGTAATCATGACGCGTCTCTCTCCATTGGGAAATTATGAAAATAATTATGAGTCACAGTAGAAGTACGTAAACTGTGCTCTTCAGATCAGTAGCTTAGGCATCATCTGGAAACTTTTTAGAAATGCAAATTCTCGACCCCACTGAATCAGAAACTTTGGGGGTGGGCCCCAGCAATCTGTTTTGACAAGCCCTCTAGGTAATTCTGATGCACATGAAAGTTTGAAAAACAATGAGTGACGGCATAGTGTTTAAAAGGATGGGTTCTAGATCAGACCACAAGTGCTCAAATCTTGATTGGCTGAGCCACTTGCAAACTGTGTTATGGTAGGCAAGTAAATTATGCCTCTACTCTGGGCTCAGTTTTCCCAGCTGTAAAATGGGGATAAGGATAGACCTGACTTCCTACAATTGTTGTAAAGTTCTTTACAACAGTGTCTGGCACATACTGTGTTTCCCTGAAAGTAAGACCTAACTGGAAAATAAGCCCTAGAATGATTTTTAATAAGACATCCCCTGAAAATAAGCCCTACCGTGTTTCCCTGAAAATAAGACCGGGTCTTATATTAAGTTTTGCTCCAAAAGACTCATTAGGGCTTATTTTCAGGGAATGTCTTATTAAAAATCATGCTAGGGCTTATGTTCCAGTTAGGTATTATTTTCAGGGAAACACGGTAGTAAGTGCTCAGTAGCTGTTGGGTATTATTATAAACTACTTTTATCACAAAAATACAAAATACAAGAAATTTCCTAAGTTCATATAATTATATGGGAACAAGACATGGAAAGTTGGATCAGTAACACACACAGAATATGACCACCACAAAGCTTTTTAAAAAGTCCCAATGATACGTCATTATATGAAGTTTTAAAAATAATTTCAAAAACACTCTTCCGGTGAGATTTAAGACAGGCGTGCAGCTGCATATTTTCCCCCCTGCCTTTGAGTAGAAACCAAGTGACTGCAAAAGGAGTACAAAGTAACTCAGGGTGAAACAAAGGAAAAAGAGAACTGGGAAACTAAAGTGGGTGGGTCACACTTAATAAAAATGGAACCTTAAATGTTTGGGGGCTAAATTAGTCCACCAATAGGAAAGTTAAATTAGTAAATGTCTGATGGCCCTATTTTGGTACATCAAGCACAGTAGATCTGATGCTCTTCTGAGTCCCGGTGGCACCATTTATTTCCTGAGTGGCACACTCACTATGGTTTTCTTCCTGTTCTCTCAATGATTTCCTAGTCTTCTTACCCTTAAATCCTGTTTGGATACAGCAAGGATTTTGGAGATTTTCCCAGATTGGCTTAAATGCCAAATCCTGGACCAGTGACTTCATCTCTTGGAGTTAAAGGTCTTTATCAAAGAATCTCCTTGCAGGAAGGGTGGTGCCCAGGGTACTTGTTTTGAGGCCGGGTTTGTGTAAGAGTACACTTTTTCTTTTTTTTTAAATTTAGGTGAAACGTTGATTCAAGGTGGTGAGCTAGAGGGAGCATTGAAGGAGATTATGGTGGGGAAGGAATTAAGGCCCCACCCTCCCTGGGACAGCCCAGGCCCCACCTTGGAATATAACAATACGCTCCTCCGAGCTCTGAGGAGAGAATGAAATGAGTTTAGCTCAGTGCCCGATGCTAAGTGTTGGCTTTAAGATGGTATTAGTGTGAAGCTTCTACAGAAATCTCTAGCAGAGTAGTCCACGCTGCCCTCCACATATTCTGCTTGGATCAGAAAGTATTTTTTATGTAATTAATTTTGTATGCAATTAATTTTTAATTACATAGATGTGGCAGTCATGGTGATGCCTTTCAGATGGCCTTTTAAGAGGCCAAAAAGCATATGAAAAGATGTTCCACATCATTAATTAGAGAAATGAACATTAAAATTACAAGGAAATATCACCTTGCACCCATTAGTTAGGAGGGCAATTATTAAAAGAAAAAAAAAAACACAGAAAATAACAGGGGTTGGTGAGGATCTAGAGGTGGAGAAACTGGAACCCTTGTGCATTGCTGGTGGAAATGTAAAATGGTGCCGCTGCTGGGGACAACAGTGTGGCAGTTTCTCAGAAAATTAAAACTAGAACAACTGTATGACCCAGCCATCCTACTTCTGGTACATAACCAAAAGAATTGAAAGCAGAACCTGGAAAAGATATTTGTACAACCATGTTCACTGCAGGAGTACTCACAGTAGCCAATGAGTGGAAGCAACGTAAGTGTCCATTAACAGAGGAGCAGATAAAGAAACGTGATACACACATGCAATGGAATGGCACACAGCCTTACAAAAGGAAATCCTGTCACATGCTACAGCCTGGATGAACCTGGAGGACATTATGTTAAGTGTAATCAGCCAGCCACAAAAGGGCAAATACTGTATGATTCCACTCATATGAAGTAGTTAATCAAAATCGAAGAAACAGAAAGTAGAAAGGTGGTTACCAAGGGCTGAGGGGAGGGGAAAGGTGAGTTAGTATTTAGTGGATACAGAGTCTCAGTGTCGCCAGGAACTCAGATATCTGCACGCTAATGCTCATGGCCGCATCATTCACAGTAGCCAAAAGGTGGGAACAGCCCAAGAGTCCGTGGACAGATGATGGATAAACAAATGTGATACATCCATACAATAGAGTATGATTTCGCCTTAGAAAGGAAGGACATTTTGGCACATGCTATCACATGGATGAACCGTGAGGACATTATGCTCAGGGAAAGAAGCCAGTCACAAAAGGGCAAGTACTGTATGATCCCACTTACATGAAATGTCTAGAGGAGTCAATCACAGAGACAGAAAGAACGATTGCCAGGCTGGGAGGTGGGGGAAGGGAGTGGTTTCACGGGGACAGTTTCAGTTTTGCAGGACGAAAAAGTTCTGGAGATTGGCTGCACAAAAGGTGAACATATGTTAACACTTAGAAATAATTAAGACGTAATTTTACTAACAATTGTCACCCCAATAAATTTAATAAAAAAAAATAATAATTAAGATGATGAATTTTATATTAATTTTTTTAAACCACAATTAATAGTAAAAAAAAAAGGAAAAAAACTTGCCGGTGGTTGGAGGGGTACAGTTTACTGACAGCCTCCAGCCGCAGCACCGTCAGATGTGGCTGTAGGTAGCATCCGTGCCGAGGACACACTTTTCCCAGGAGCCCTCAGATGATGACTGAGCACAGCAGGGATACCAGGAGCCTTCGGTCCAACATGGGACAAGTCTAATCGGCAATCTTTGCTCTGGAGCAACCCATCAGGCTGGTCAAGTCTCTGCTCAGTCGAGGTGCTCGCTTCACGATACCGCTGTGTCCTCTCCTTTCATAGGTGTCAGACCTGCATCCTGGCCTGACCCTGTCCAACCCTGCTTCCTCCTCCTTTCCGACTCCAGGTGTGAAACTCCACGAACCCAGCTAACAAAAGAAACACATGAATACAATGCCCTTTGGAAAAAAATATCAAATGTTACTTAAGTAGATATAATTAAAAATGAGAGGTCCTCCTCCATAATCCCCCCATCACCCCCAGAAGGGACTCCTGTTAACAGTTTGATGTAAACTAGACCTGCACTGTCTACTAGAGGAGCGTGTGACTACCAAGCACCCGAAATGTGGCCAGTCTAAGTTGAGATGAGTTCCAAGGACAAAGGCCTTTCAGCCTTAGGCAACCACTAATTTGGATTCCCAAAAGGAGAATTTTTGAACTACCTCACTAATGACGTTTCCATGGGTTACCCATTAAAATGATGTCTTAGATATATTGAGTTGAACAAAATATATTATCAAAATTAGCTTCACTGCTTTCTTGTCACTTTTTTTATGTGGTTACCATAAAATCTAAGATGACATATGTGGCTAACTTTCTATTTCTATGGAACAACACTGTTCTAGACCAGTGTTGTCTGACAGAACTTTCTACAATGATGGAAATGTCCTGTATCTCCATTGTCAAATATGGTAGCTCCTCGTGAGCGCAAGTACATGCCTACTGAACACTTGAAATGTGGCCAATGCAACTGAGAAACAGTTTTTAATTGCTTTTAATTTTTGATTAAGTTGAAATTTATACAGCCCCAAGTGGCTAGAGGTTAGCATACAGGACACCTCTTAGTTGTGAGTTTCTGACTTTCCTTGTTTTTCATGACCTTGACAGTTCTGAGGAGTACTGGTCAGGTATTCTGTAGAATGTTCCTTGGGATTTGTCTGATGTTTTTCTCATGATTAGACTGGGGTTATGGGTTTGGGGGAGGAAGACCACAGAGCTAAAGTGTCATTTTCATCACATACTAGTAACATGACATAATGTTGATATTGACTGTGGCCACTGACTGAGGTAGTGTCTGTCAGGTTTCTCCACAGCAAAGTTACTCCTCTCTCCCCACTTTTCCATACTGTGTTCTTTGGAAGAAAGTCACTCTGCCCCGCCCACACTTAGGGGTAGAGAGTGACACTCGTCTTCGTAAGGAGTTATCCACCAGAATTATTTGGAATTCTGCATGGGAGACTTGTCTCTTCTACCCAGTTGATTTATTTAATCATCTATTTCTATCAGTATAGACTCATGGATGTTTATTTTATATTTTGGGTTATAATCTAACACTATCTTGTTGCTCAAATTGTTTTGCTTTGGCCACTGAGAGCCTTCACTTGGTTCCTGTCCCTTTGCCGTAATCATCATTGGTGGGTTTGTCTGTTTTTAGCACTTCCGGACATTCCAACACTACAAGTTGCTCCCAGCTCATCTTGTGTATTTCTTGCCCCACTCTTAGAATCAGCCATTCCTCCAAGGAGCACTGGTTACTATTAGGAGAATGACACTAGAAGCCACGATCGAGGCTATGTTTGTTACTGGGGTGCACACACACATTTAACAAAACTTTTTTTAAACTGTGGTAAAACACATAACTTTTACCATTTTAACTATTCTTAAGTGTATAGTGCAGTGGCATTAAGCACATTCACAATGTTCTATAACCATCACCATCCATCTCTAGAACTTTTTCATTATCCCAATTTGAACCTCTGCATTCAAACGATAATTGCCCCCCACCCAAAACCCCAGTCCCTGGTAACTGCCATTCTACTTTCTGTCTCTATGAATTTGACTATTCTAGATCCCTCATATAAATCGAGTCATACAATATTTGTCCTTCTGTGTCTGGCTTACTTCACCTAGCATGATGTCTTCCAGGTTCATCCATGTTGTTGCAATTATCAAAATTTCCTTCTTTTTTTAAGGCCGAATAGTATTCCACTGCTATTTCCACATGTATTTAAGCGTAAAAAATTTAAACTCTTGTTGCGTCCCGCGTGACGAGGGTTGTGGGGAGCGAGGAGGGCGGCGCAGGGTTAAGAAATGACAGTAGCCATGAATAGAGTGCAAGCGGGGCCAAGGGGCTGCAGCCTCAAGGACTGGGCCCCAAATCGTTGTTTCCCACCCACCCCCGGGGAATCTTACTCGTCATTGGCTGACCAGCCATCTTTCTGGGGCCAAACAGGGAGACATGAGGTGCAAGTACAAAGGTGAAGCAATGTCCCTGAAAGGATCCGTCTCACAGACTCTCCTTTCTTTAGGGGCAGGTTCGAGGGGACAGACGGGTAGGCTGCTGCGTGGCAACTATAGATACTGCTCATGTTTTACAAAATGACACATTTTTATTAATATATTTTAAGAAAATGTATTATAAAGAAAGCTGTTGATATTTAGAACCTATGTTTCAACTACGTAATAGAGATTCAATAAAGCTGAGGTAAGGGTAATGCACCTTAGTAATTAGAGATAAGCTTACCTTCCCAGAATAAGATTAGAATGAAAATGAAATCACTCATCTGCAGAGACTACCCACTTGTAAGGATTAGTCAGAAATAAGTGGTTTAAGAATATCACACGACAGCCACCATCAAATTTAAGAAAGCACAACTGTATCAACGAATTTCAAGTTGTGACACAATCAAGTTGTAATCAACCCGAATATCTTGACCTATCAAAAAAGAAACATAGCTGGGCTGGACCGGTGGCTCAGGCGGTTAGAGCTCCATGCTCCTAACTCCGAAGGCTGCTGGTTCGATTCCCACATGGGCCAGTGGGCTCTCAACCACAAGGTTACCAGTTCAATTCCTCCAGTCCCGCAAGGAATGGTGGGCTCTGCCCCCTGCAACTAGCAACGGCAACTGGACCTGGAGCTGAGCTGCACCCTCCACAACTAAGACTGAAAGGACAACAACTTGAAGCTGAATGGCACCCTCCACAACTAAGATCGAAAGGACAAGTTGACTTGGGAAAAAAAAAAAAATCCTGGCAGTACACAGTTCCCCTTCTCCAATAAAATCTTTAAAGAAAAAAAAAAAGAAACATAACTTAATCAGAATGCATACATTGATCCGTTCTACAAATATTTATTCACCACACGGTTCTTTCCTCTCCCTCCCACACCCAGGTTTTAATATCTGGGCTTCTGAACCATGACTCTAACGGCAAAGGTCCTTTAGTACGCTTCAAGAATCATTCAGGGACTTGGAAAAAATGCAAATTTGCAGATATTCTTGTAAGGGTGAAATTCAGTAAATCGATAACGTAGTTAGACTTAGCTAGTTTGCACTTCACTCGCCGCACAGTTCGCTCTCTAGCCACCTGTAAGTAAACCTAGCTAGTTTGCAGTTTGTTCCATCCCGATAGTCAGCTGTTTTCCTCTTTGTTTCTCCCCTCACTGATTAACTTAAGACCTCTGTTTTGTTCCCTTTCTCAAGGCTATTCTATCTTGCGAATCCATTTAATTAACAGAATCCTAACCTGAAAAGAGCGATTTCTTAATCCTCAGGCGCCCTGGAATCCAATTTACAACTAACTCCTTGCAGTTGTTACTGGTGACACATAGAGCCCCAGGCTGCGATGGCCGAGTCTGAGTCCGGAGCCCAGAGATAACATCATCTTCAAACAGCCCAGACCCGGGAAGCATGTCAGCCCTCAGACCTGCCTGAGCGCCTCCCCCTTTCCTAGGTAAGAAAAAGCTAACCTGAAGTTAGGTACAATGTCCCTATCAGACTCTGCCCCAGCCACCCGCATCCCCACCCGCGCCTGTGTTTCTCTCCTTACAACCTTGGGCGCTTTAGGCAAAGCCATGGGCCCCCCCTTTCATAAAACCTTTTCTTGCTCTCCCACTTGGTGGAGTCTGGGAATGCTTTGCTGTCACCGTCTGCGAGTGACCAGGGGGTTAATTCCACGCCGCGACAATTCTGACGTCACAGATTCGTGCGGGGCCCCAGGAAACCACATTCAACAAGTTCCCACACGACTTACAAGTCGAAACCCCCAAGGTCTGAAGAACTGTGTTGCTTGTGTGTGAAGCGAACTTATTAAACGAGGGGTGAGGAAAACGTACCAAACGTCATGTGAGCCGGCATTTTCTGAAGAAACCATGATATATAACTAGACTGTCCAAGTGCGTCCAATAACGGACTCTCCCTGCGCTGCCAGCTCTCGCCGACGGCCCTTCCAGAGGGAGAGAAATTCTGGGGCTCCCAGACCGCTAACCGCACATTTCAGTCTTTCCACTCAATGGCTCAATTTGGCAGTCGTCTTCGTGGAAAAAAAAAATAAGACGGAAATTTTATTCTTCTCGGAAACAATACGCCTTTAAGGCTCAATACATGAGATTAAAATTCTCAAAACAAAAGCAGAAACGAAAACAGCGCCCGTGACGAATCTGCTTCTTCCAACGTGAAGGTCCGGTCAGGCGGGCACGAAGCATCTTCCGCCGCTTCCAGCCGCGCGCCGGGTTTCGTGGGAAAGGGAACCCGAACTTTGCTGAGGTGAGTGGAAGCGGGGGCTGGAGCAGGGCCCACCTGGCGAGAAGGACGACGTTCATTCCACCTGGACCGAGCGTCCTCGCGTGTGTGGGCCGCCATGTTGAAACCGGGCAAAGTGGGAGACGTTTTGGGGTTCGGTTTCGGGTAGCGGGATCGATAGCTGGATTAGAAGGAGATCCCTTCTGCTCTGCGCCCACCCAGAAGGTGAGGCGTTGGCGGCCAAGGGGAGGGCGCCGCGGGCGGTTTGTGGGCACGTGCTTTTCCACCCAGACTTCCGCCTTAGCGTCCGCGGCGCCACTGCGCATGCTCGAGAGGGCCCTGCGGGTCCCGGCTTCAGTTTTGTCTTGTTTCCCACTTGGGTGGGAGACGCGGGACTGTCTTTCCCTGCAGGCTCTGTAAGGAGAGACATGCTTTATTTGTTTGCTTCATGATTTTTATTTGTATAATATAATTATAAACCACTTTCAGAGACACTGTCTTATCTAATTTTCACAAAAACCTCGTGAAGTGGCATTTAGCTATATTTCACAGATGATTTACATTTTGCCCCAAATAGAACTAGGTCTTAAACGTGGGTGTTCTGACGGCCAATCCAATGCACTTTAGTGGTTAATTGCCCACCCACCTCCCACCCCCACCATTCATCCTTCTTTCATATCTTTGTTTCTGAAATAATGATGAGAATCTAAAACTCCAAAGAGATTGTTGTAGGAAATGTCAACGTAATGCTGCAGTGGAGGAAATACACCCAGAAAAATGAATGAGAAGCTGTGAAGCCACTGCTCCTTGGTGTTTGACGTTGGTAGAAGCAGATGAGGGAGAGAACAAACTCCATGCTTGTCCCTCTGTGCTCCTCCAGGTTTTTTTAATTTTTAATTTAATTTAATTATTATTGGGGAATATTGGGGAACAGTGTGTTTCTCCGGGACCCATCAACTCCAAGTCGCCCTTCAGTCTGCTTGTGGAGGGCTCAGCTCTGCTCCAAGTCCAGTTGCCATTTTCAGTCTTTAGTTGCAGGGGCACAGCCCATGATCCCACGTGGGAATTGAACTGGTAATTTGTTGTTGAGAGCTCGGGTTCTAACCAACTGAGCCATCTGGCTGCCCTCCTCTCCAGATTTTAATTTGAAGAACTTTCAAGCTTTGAACCAGAGCTCTGGCTGTGTACAATAATATCAGTTTCATTTGATGGATCTTTGTGACATTTTCCTGTAGAATGGGGAAGGGGTTCTTTCTCCTTTGGGGGTGGGGGCGGTGGTCTTCAAACACCCAGAATCCTGGTCGTTTTTTTTCCTATCCCCATCTTCAAAGGTTTATATTTTATGACAGCCATCTAAGGAAATAGTTAAGAGCTCAAGCTCTGGAGTCGAAAAGCCCTAGGCTCTAACTCCCAGACTGGGCTACTTCTTAGCTTTGTGATTTGGGGCAAAAGAACCTGTTCGCATCTCACCTTCCACATCTGAAATGGCAATAATAGTAATACCTATTTCCTAGTATTGTTGAAAGGTGAGGGGAGTTACATGCTTAATTAACACAGTGCCTGGTGCTTCCTAAACATTCAATACCAGTTAACTATAATTAATGTCTCTGGTTTCGTTCCTGCAACCCTGTGATAGAGGTAGGAAGTAAGTTAGAATCTAAAAATGGAATCGATATAGAGAATACCGGAGCAGAGATTCACACAACATAGTAATTTTTTTTTTTTCACGTGGAGAAATTCCGCCATGAGAGAGAAAAGACACAAAGTGCCTTGGAGGTAGAGCCCAGACCAGGGTTGGGACCGAAATCATCTGACTGTACCTGGTGCTCCTTGTGTATCTCCCACTGTTGATCGTCCTTTTCCTGATGGGGATTCCAGAGACGTGTCTTCTCCAAAGTTGCTTGTTAGTAACAGACATACATGCCCTCTGGTTACAGTTTGGTGGCAGACAGTATAAAGTCCTTCCTCTCATTTCTCAATGAAGTGGTCCTTTTTGTCTGATTTTAGGCCCAAAAAAGCTCAGTGAATTTTGGTTGCATTTGGTTCCGTTCCTCAGCATTTGTCAGGAAGTGTCCTAGGATCCAGAGATGAAGCGAAGCAGACACTAGATTGAAGAGTGTTTACTGTGCGTTGGGCAAAATGTGACCAGTATGACAGAGGAGGTACCGTGAGCTGTGGGAGAGACGAATTTGCTTCATGGGGAAAAGCTTGGAAGCTGGGCTCGGAAGGGCCAGGAGAATTTCCACAGATGGAGCTGTGGGACGCAGAAAAGAATATTCCCACTAGAGGAAATTGTACCAGGAAAGACACGGAGCTGGGGAATTAGGGTACATTCGAGGCATGAGGAGCAATTCTGGGCATAACAGAATGTGATGAAATATGGTGAGAGACGCTAAGAGGGTCAGAGGTCTTGAGTCCATTGACTTTGGACTTTATGCTGTAGGTGTTTTGACTTTTTTACGGGGGAAAAAAAATTCCACAGTGTACCCCCAAAACACTCATTCTGGCTACATAACCCATAACTGAAGAAGAATAAAAGCAAAAAGATCCTTGAGGGAAATCTGAGGAAGAGGGGAAAAGTTACAGATACCATTTTAACAAACATCATGGAAAGACGTTAGCGATGAGCATTACCACATACAGTAGTCTGCAGAGCGCTGGTTTTTAAGTAGCATAGTTCAGCCTTGGCTCTAAAGAGTTACAGAATTGGTCACATCGTTATCAGAAGTGTCTGGAATGTTGGTAATCAATAATCTGTATTATTCCAGATTTCACATGAATCAATTGTCATGTGTCAGACTTACACTTACCCACCCTCTTTCCAAAAAAAGTTATATGTCAGAATGCGTGACACTACAATGTGCTTGCTGAACTCAAGTTACCATTGCAACCAATTCTCAGGCTCCAAGGCATAAACAGATTATCAGCTACGGAATTGGGAAGAAATCTCTTATTCCTTTTGAACCAAAGAGTCGGCTGCTGGGTCACTGTCGTTTTAGTTTTGCTACCTGTTTGCTGACAGAGGCACAATGCTGCGTTCAGAGCACCCTTTTCCCTTGTAGTTTTGTTCTTGAAAAAGCCCTTATCTTTTAGTTATGCATACTGAAATGCTAACAGATGAATGATGTAATATCTAGAATTTGCTTTAGAATAAGCCGGGAGTGGGGACGTGAGTGGGAGCACAGATGAAACAAGACTGGCACATGTTGGACATAGTTGGAGCCGGGTGAGGAATTCATGGAGGGTGATGCCGTTCTTTATGTTGGTATGTTTGAAATTCTTGGTAATAAAGTTTTTTAAGACACCCTTTCCATAGCAGTTCCCAGGCTGGTTTTCCTATGACCTTTTAAAATCTCTAAAAGGCCAGCCTGGATTTTGATCTTGGATTTTGATCCGTTGCCAGGATTTTGATCTTGGATTTTGATCCATCCGCAACTAATGTACCTAGTTGGTTAAGTTTCCTCCCGTGGCTAAACTGGATGGCACACACAGGTGACAAACTCAAGCATTAAGTTGCCCTTCGCTTCGTCCTGGGAGGGAGGGTAGGGGGAGTGAGTAAGAGCATCTCGGAGCCCCGCTGCTGGGCTTCGATAGTCTCCCCTTTCTGTCAGGAAGGCCTCAGCTTCTGGGGATCTGCTTCCTTCCCTATTGAAGAAGGGGTGAATGATGGCACCTACGTCCTGGGGTTGGCCTAAGGATTCAATGTGTAGCCCAGAGTCGGTGCTAAACCGTTGCTGTGATCCTTCCTAGAACATGAACGACTGGGTGCCCATTGCCAAGGAGTATGACCCCCTCAAAGCTGGCAGCATTGATGGCACCGACGAAGAACCCCACGATCGCGCCGTCTGGAGGGCAATGTTGGCTCGATACGCCCCCAACAAAGGTGTCACGGGGGACCCCCTCCTCACCCTGTTTGTGGCGAGACTGAACTTGCAGACCAAAGAGGAGAAGTTAAAGGAAGTCTTTTCCCGCTATGGGGACATCCGGCAGCTTCGGCTGGTGAGGGACTTGGTCACGGGCTTTTCTAAAGGCTACGCCTTCATCGAGTACAAGGAGGAACGTGCCCTGCTCAAGGCTTACCGAGACGCGGACGGCCTGGTCATCGACCAGCACGAGATTTTTGTGGACTACGAACTGGAAAGGACTCTGAAAGGGTGGATCCCTCGGCGACTTGGAGGAGGTCTGGGGGGGAAAAAGGAATCTGGGCAACTGAGGTTTGGCGGGCGGGACCGGCCTTTTCGAAAACCCATTAATTTGCCCGTTGTTAAAAACGACCAGTATAGAGAGGGGAAAAGGGAAAAGAGGGAGCAGTCTCGATCCCGAGAGGGACACTGGGAGTCAAGGGCAAGGGATCGAGACCATGACCGGGGCCGGGAGAAGAGGTGGCAGGAAAGAGAGCCACACAGGGTGTGGCCTGAAAGTGACTGGGATAGAGACAGGGATTTCAGAGATGACAGGGCCAAGGGGAGGGAGAAGAGGGACAGAAGTAAGTAGAGGCCAGCCATCAGCAGCAGAGCCCAAAGGAAGAGGCAGCCTCTATACCAAGGATAAGTTCAAGGTCGAATATAACTTTCTGATGATAGTGGGGTTTGGTGTAAGTTCTTTCCAATCTGGAACCCAAGTTCAAGCTGAACATGCTGATACTATGAACTGCTCTTCTTCATCTTATAGTTCTAGGGACTCGTTATTTAATAAGCTTGAGAAACAGTGTTGTCCTTGCCGGCGTCTTATATGGAAGGGCGTGTGTAAGAAGCCACCGTTCTCATTTAATTCAGCAGTACAGAATTTGATTTTCTCTTGTCTATTGGAAATGACCATTTTGAGGGTTTGACAAAAAGAGCTGATCCCCAACAATCATTTGCGTTGCTCTCTGACTCCTGGGAACCCGAATCTGGCCAAATAGATTATAATCTTTTCCATGTTTATGTCCATAGTGCAAGGGTTTGGTGAATTGAAATAAAAATGGGGTGGAAAAGTGAATACACCGAGGACATCCAGAAACTTAATACTAAAGCCAGTCTGTGAACAGTGACCTGGGTCAGCAACCAGCTACTCTTGAACAAATGTCACTCCATTCTTGAGCCAAATGCTGACTGCCTTTTCTTTTGTCGTTTTTTGGAATGGGAGGCTGGCATTTAAAGTGAAAAACCAAAGTTGCAGGGCTATGGCATTATGGTATGGCGATCTTCCAGCCCTTTGAAAAGACAAAGAATGTGAGTGAAATGAAAATGACAGGAAATCAATGGAAGGTTTATATCTAGTTCTGATGAGTTGATTGGTCTTTTCCTTCTCGATCATCCGGCCTCTGGTTTGTTCTGAGGGCTGAGTAAGTACCATGCTGCTCACATGATAAGAGTGACAGTTAGCATTTTTTTGTCAATGGCTGTATCTTTGATAGTTCAGATATTTCATGCAAAATAAATGTCTGATTTAATATCAAGACTCACACATGCGTTACCATGCTTTTGCATTAGGAGATATGAATCTCATTGTTCCTTAGGGAGCCTGCTCTGTCTTAAAATCATCGTCAGCTGTTAGAACAGTTTTAGAAAAATATGCTCTTTCCTTTGTAAATTTCTAGTGCAGAATTTTACTATCTCCTGTCTCAGAAAAGAGCCTTGCAGGAATACCTTTCTGATTTCACCCACATTTTATTTACAAAGGACCCGATATTATGGCACCAAAAGTGTCATGGGCTAGAGTCGGCAGGAACTTTAGAGAAAGCCCGTTGAGGTGTTTTAAGCCAGTGATTGTCAACCCTGAGTACCAGAACGTGGACGGATTAAAAACACATGCGTGCTCAGACCCCACTGCTGGACCTTCAGGCTTAGTCTTATAGGGGCCCTGGTAACTATAAAAGAAAGGAGGGCAGGTCAGGGACTTTAGCAGTAGCTGCAACATTTCAAAGACAACACCCTCTGACCGGGCAGTTCTGCTTCTAGTTTATTCTGCAGATGGATGCTCATGTATGCAAGTGTGCAATGCTGTTTTAGACAGTAAAGATTGGAAGGAACCTATTTGTCTGTCACTGGGGCCTGGACAAACACGAACAAATTATACACCTCTATGGTAGACCAGGATTCCACAGCCTGAGCACTACTGACATTTGGGGCTGGACAATTCTTTGCTGTGGGGGCCTGTCCTGGGCATTGTAGGACGTTCGGCAACATCCTTGGAGCCTACCCACCAGATGCCAGTAGCACTGCCCACACCCTCTCTCTGAGTTGCGACATCCCAAAAGGAAGTCTCCAGACAGTGCCAAATGTCCCCAGGAGCGGGGAGGGGAGCAAAATTGCCCATGGTTGAGACCCACTGTCTGTACTGATATGGAATCATGCCCAGGGTATTCTAAGAAAAAGCAAGGAACAGAGCAGCACATATACTTGTACAGTATGCTGCCATTTATGTAAAAGAGAATGGAAATGTGTTGTTTTTTACCATAATTGCATGCATACTTATAAACGGTTTCGGGAAAGACAAGCAAGGAACTGGCACTACTCGTTACCCCTGGGAAGGCAACTAAAGGTGGTGGGGGGAAGAGGAGGGTACCTCAGTGCACATGCTTTTTATTTTCTGAGAATAAAACTCTCCTGATTTTAATGGGCAGTCAGGTTTGAGAACCCCCACTGGAAAGCAGCAACAGATCCTGTCTGATCATTCTTTTCAGCAATGTGGAAAGCGAGTCCACGGACCATTCATCGACCTGATGGTTTCTTAGCAAACCAGGTAGTGCGTGAGAAAGTGGCCCTGTCACAGGTGCTTAAGCGCTGTCAGGAAATGTCACTTCTCAACCTGTGAGCATCCAACCTGATCCCCTGGGGGCTCTGTTGGTGGAAAGACAGGGTTATTTGGGAAAGCCCCCAACTTAACAGTTACAGACAAGGTATCTGGCTCTCTACCTGCCACTGCAGCCCCCATGAGTCAGCCCCATGAGACATGTGGTCCCCAAACCATCTTTTCACCTGCTGCCCTCGCTCTCCAAGCTTCTCCCCACCCACCATCCCCCACCCCTGAGCTTCCCACACTCCTTTCCCAATGCATTTTGGGACATTTGTCTTCTTCGCAGGGGACAAAGTATTTGACATAGTGAAGGCTAAAAGGAAGAAAAGATGCCAAGAAAAAAAAAATCCACACGTGAAACGTCACAATGTCTCATCCTTAGCCCTTTGTTTGGTTACTACTGCGTAACTGGCAGTGATGCCAGGACACTGGCCTTGACCTGCTACACGCTCTAGGCACGATCAGTAACAAGGAGCAAGAGAGAAACATCGGCTCTTGCAAAGTTGTCTCCACTTTCTGGGAGGAAGGACTGTTGTCCATAGTTTTAGCTGCTTTGTGTCTGAGCAGGGCCAGCTCGTCCCGGGACTTCTGGGGCCCCGCTGGTCTTATAGATGCATCTGACGTAGCACGCTACCACCATACCAACCTCATGAACGTAACTGATGACAGCCTACCCCTTCCCTGCCTCCCCCTGAAGTATGACAAATGTGATCACAGAACCGCTCCACACAGGATTTCATACCAAGCAGTCACACGGCCGTGACAGTGGCAAGTGATGTATTTGGCTTAAAGAAGCTTGTATTACTGAAGTTAATGCAAAAGTCTGGCCTCCACTCATGGTCCTATTAAATATATGTCCTAAGGGATCAGAGTCATCTATTAGAAATGGCGATAGCCCTGGGTATAAATAAACATTTCTCTTAGAGTTTGGCATCCGGTTTTCAATGTGCTTCCTCAAAGCAGACAGTTTGTTTGCGGGATCAGTTTTGAGGGTGCATCTGAACCGAGAGGTGTGCAAGGCAGTGACACCTGGGGCTGCCACGTTCCGTGGCAGGTGCTGGCGGTGGACGGTTCAGGTCCAAGGGCAGAGGTGGGTCACGGTCACAGGTGCTGTAGGGCTTCCTGTCCTTGCTCCGTGTAACCATCGTCGCGGTGGGAGTTGGCCCACTGGCCAAACGACTCCTGGATGTGCACATTTCTCTGCGTGTTGGCCAGACGCTTCTTATCTCGGGAGAAGAAGCTAAACCTTTCGGAAGGAGAGAAAGAAATGAGTGTCCGCCCTTTGATGCATACGTGACGGTTTTCGCAATGCCAGATACATACAGCAGCAAACATGGAAGGGAGCAAATCAATTCAAGGTGTGAAAGAAAAAGGCGGAGATGCAGGTCAAAGTTATTCTAGAAAACAGCCGGGGATTCTGCATGATGTTGTCATGGTACCTTGGAGGTGACAGTGCGAGCAGGGCGTGCACATACGTGATGTGTGATGCATCTCGTCTCCTACCGTAACCACTAGTGAGGGCTTCTCGTTATTAGTGGTAACAAAAAGCTTCTAGAAACATACATCAGGAACTTTTTTATCCTAATGGTGCAGGTAAAGTAAGACTTGAAAGCCACATGGAATCTGAGATGATTCTGATGTCACCAGATGAATGATTTTAAGGAGTTATGCATTTAACGAATCAGGAAACTATGTCAGTAGAACATCAAAGCCAAGATTTCATGGATGTTACTGCTTCGGATGAGGTGAAAGTAGGTATTTGGGAAAAATGAGACAATTAAAAAATATATTCATATCTCATGTGGTTCTCTAAACACTGTGAATATAGTATGTGAGTGAAATGTGGGAAACACCATTTTGAAGTGTCAAAACCCGATATATGGTGAAATAACTTTAGAAGTTATAGCTTCCATTAGAAACGGCTAATGCAGACCCAGAAGTCTTTTGAAACAGCTGTGACTACTGATCACTGATCAGAGTGAACCATCCGGTACCTAAAAGATAAAGGTAGAAACCACGGGCGAAAAGCTTATGAAGTGGCCCATTTAAAACAAGGTCTGCTTTAACTCCACTTAAACACAGTCCAGGAACCAGGCCAGGAACCTTGAGTTGACCCACTGTGAGTATGTCCCAAAAACCCTTTCTAAGCTGCCACTTGTTCTTTGATACTCCCAGCCTCTAAGACGATTGCTTCTATTCGCTAAGTTCTCCTACTCTTGAATTTTGGTTTCTGACGTCGGTAAGAGATATAATTGCTGAGTTATGCTTCCCAGAGGCAAGAATAGGCATGAACCACTGCGAAACCCAAGCTTCAGATCAACTATTTTTGGTTCTCTCTTTCTGTGCACCTATTAGCTTCGTGTGTGTGTGTGTGTGTGTGTGTGTGTGTGTGAGCGCAGGTGTGTGTGTGCGCTGTGGGCTACGGAGTTCAGTTTTAATCACATTTGTGTGAAAATGATTTTACCATTCTGTGGTTCCTGGGTCCTACAATCACTTCCTACCAGGAATAAAGTGGTCTTTTATCATAAAGCTGGGGCAAGCCAAATGTATCTGGAGCAATTCTCCCTGCGAGCTAAAGTCTCCTCTGTACGACGATGTGTGTAGTGGCCAATGTAGGCACGCTTTTCACAGTGCTGGTTCCATGTGAGCTCTCTCCAGAGTGTAATCAGGGCAATTAACTGGCAAAACACACCGCGGCAACACATCACTGTCACAGCTCACCTCCGCCTGACTCAAGGAAGCAGAAAAACCACTCGCCACGTCCTGTCCAAGGGGGGCACCGAATCAAATCACTGGTCCCCTCCTTTGCTTTTTAAACAAGATCAAATGGCTTATTGAGGATGGCTTGGCAAAACAAAGCAGTTTAGAAAGCTGGGGCTTAAAGACTGAAAACACAGTGTTAGTGTCACTCAGGGTGGGGGTGGGGGTGGGGTGTCACAGTGGGCATTGATTACTGACCCGTCACTTAAAGGACCTTCTTTACTGGATCATGGACAAGGTGGTTTTAGAATAGAAACAGAAAAGACAGAGAGAATTATCGGTGACAGAGCCAAGAATTCCAAGGCTTCAGTTGTGCAGGTCGAGCGCTGTGAACAGCCTGTTTGAAACCACACTCGACACCCACTTCAGATGGAAACACACAGGTGGTGGCCATGCAGCCCAAGTGGCCAAAGAAGATGGGCCAGCCCAGCAGTAGCTGCAGCAGACATTCCAAAGGCATAGCTCAAAACAAAACCAGAAAAACCAAGTGCCTACAAGGGAAACAAGTCGTCGGACGGGCTGTAGAGTGGGGTCATCTATTATCAGGCCAGCTGCTACCATGGGCATTATGGCTGTAAAGATCCTGGTTAGAAAAGTACAGATAGACACAGAGAAGATAAAAACAGGGAGGCATGAAAATAAACACACTCCACACACACGTCAGCTGAAGGGTTTGCTTATGGTATATGTTAGGGGTGGAACTGTGTCCCCACCCAAATCCGTATGTTGAAGCCCTAACCCCCCAGAGCCTCAGAAGGTGACCTTATTTGGAGACAGGGTCCTTGTGGATGTAACCAGTCAAGGTGAAGTAATGTTGGAATAGGGTGGGTCCTTATAAAAGGAGGACAGACACGCACACAGGAAGACCACCATGTGAAGGGGAAGGCGGAGATTGGGGGGATGCTTCCACAAGCCAAAGAACGCCAAGGAGTGCCAGCAAACCACCAGAAGCTAGAAGACAGGCATAGAATAAATTCTCCCTCACGGCCCTTAGAAGGAATCAACATTGCGACACCTTCATCTTGGAACCCTAGCCTCCAGGACTGTAAGAAACCATTTCTATTGTTTAAGCCACTCAGTTTGTGACACATTTGTTGTTGTAACAAATGTGACAACCACCGAGGGAAGACGGGGTAGCTGGCCCTCACGGACTGAAAATGCAGGCCTGGGTCTGGGGAAAGAAGGAGTTGAAACCGGCTGTGGGAACTAAGGGTGACACCCTTGGGTGTCTTCCACCACATCTCCCCCAACTGCCATGAGCTGCAGGTACCATGCCTCGAAGGTGGCCCAGGGAGA
The DNA here is from genome assembly GCF_036562045.2 of Rhinolophus sinicus. Classification (NCBI taxonomy): domain Eukaryota; kingdom Metazoa; phylum Chordata; class Mammalia; order Chiroptera; family Rhinolophidae; genus Rhinolophus; species Rhinolophus sinicus. The sequence goes on from NC_133765.1 coordinate 35,211,180, forward strand.
CCCAGGAGAGGTGAGGTGGCCAGAGCAGGCCCAGCAGGACAAGCGCTGAAGCTGAGAGGCTGCCTAATCACCCGCCTGGGTAAGTCAGTGCCAACGCTGAATGCTTTTGGGTCCCTTGGCTGGGCAAGGAAAATGAAGAAATGCCAACTGAGCCACCCCAGCTTACTTTGAACAGCTTTAAGATTTTTTTGGGGGGGAGGTTGGCTGGGAAAAGATATGAAATAATTGTCTCACATAAGGTTTGGGCATTTTCTGTGTGTTTGGATCACCTTTGGTGCACTCCAGAGTAGCCAGGTCTTGGTGGAACCACCTGGATGGTGACAATGAGAAGAGGGGACACCTTTTGCTACATGAATGTGTGCAATCCCCAGAGACCAGGCTAGAGGGCACAGTTAGCTTTCCAGGGGCTCCAAGCCACGCAGTTGTGCACCCACCTTTGCCAGGACCCCTCTCAGCATAACAGAGTCCCCCAAGACACGGTCTTTGTATGGGGATGGCCCAGAAGTGGGTTTGCCCACACAGACATGCTGGACTTCATGTGGGATCCGATTGGGGCCAGGCTGATGCACAGAGTCCTTACACAGGGACACCTGGAGGGGTCCGGCCAACGTACTGTCTGTGAGGCTCAGTGAATGGATGGCCCCTGCCTTCCCTATTCTCAGCACCCCCCTGCAAAAGCCACCTCCTGTCGGGTCAGCTACTTCCACAAGAAAGAGTGGCCGGTTCTGGCTAAACATTTACGTCCTGGATATGGTGCAGCTGATTTGAACTCCTTCCTCTCCCCCAAATATTTCTGGAATACAAATCAGTGGCATTTTAGGCAGTGTAACGGGCGGCTGTGAAGAAGCTATTTCTAGGCTGAAACGAGGATGGCGGAGCGTAGGACAGGAACAGAATGCACTGTTGTTGCTACCGTTCAATGCTCGGGTGGCCGCCTACTCTAAGCTTTCCGGTGTGTAAGGCCAGCTGTTGTGATCCATAGCTTTCCGGGCCATCCATCTGCCCCCACTGCCTGTTTCCTGCTGCCTGGGTCAGCCCCTGTGCCCTGCTCAGCAGAAAGCAGTGTGTGTCCACAGGATCCCAACTGAGAGCCGAAACCACACAACGGGGGCGCTGGTGCCTGGTGTCCACTGGGGACGAGGGTGGAGTCACCCAGGCGCTCCCTTGTGACCTGCCCGGGCAGTGCCAACCCAGCCACTCAGGCCAGCAGCTGCTCAATCACAAGCTATTCCTGGACCGTCTTCTGGGCACAGTGTTTTGACTGGCAGCAGAGTTTCTGGTTCCCTTGGCCAGTCAGCCCAGAATGTAGACTTTGGCGTCTCCAGCTCGTGGATACTTGAGAGATAAGGGAACTGGGAAGTCAGCCCACAGCTGATGACTCAGGGAGTGGGGTGAGGGTAAAGGGGGTGGGGAGGCAGAATGAGACAAAAGGCAGGGCTTAGATCCTGACTTCGACCTAATGTAGTCACGGGCTTCTCCAGGCCCCAGTTTCCTCATATGAGAAATGGGGCTGAATGTCCCAGCTCTGAATCTCTGCCTGGGTGGAAGACACCTTAGTTCCAGTGTTCTAAGCCGGTGAAGCCCCTTCAAACCTCCATGGAGGTTATTGCTTATTTGGTGGTGAGTGGGGGAAAAAACTCATCACAGGCATGAAGCTGAGCTGGAGAGCAGCTGGGAGCTGCACTCAACAGATGGTGTGACTAACACTGCGAAAAAGCAAGGATGAAGGGACCAAACAGACCACATGTGTGCCAGAGGAGTGAAGGGTGGAAAGGGACACAGGCCCTAAGACACAGGAAAGGGACAGTCCTAAGAACTGCCATCCCTTGCCCGGCCCCCAGGGAAGATGTGTCCCTGCCCCAGGCTCTGTGGTCACGGGTCACAATGATGCAGTTTCCAGTCATCAGCCGAGGTGGACAAAGGCGACCAGTGTCCTGCCTGGGCTGGTCAAAAGCCTTTTGTGCAGTTTGATCTTCCAATTATCCCCTAGAAGGCTGGGGCGGCCAGGAGATTCTGACTTCCCGCTCCCTCCGTCTGTCTGTTTCTGTCTGTATCTGGCTCCCCCATTCCAGATGTTTTTCCTGCCAGGCTTAGAGCCCCCAGTCTTGTTGAGGCCACGCTAACCGGGAGAATGGCTTTGAAAATGGGGCCTCAGAGTCCTTTCTAGAACAATCTAAAAAAGAGGATCAGACACCACAGCCTATTCAGGTGTGGGCAGAAGAACTGGTGGAAAGAAGCTAATTCTGATACCTTTCCTCTGGATTTTACAAGTCTGAGGTTTGCAAAAGCCAACTCTTAATTCCCCGCTTTACAGGAAGGGGCTGGAGTGGAAAATGAAAAAGTCAGAACAACTCAGCTTCAGAAGGAATTCTTAGAATTACATACGACATAGAATTACAGTGCTGAAGGCACTTGAAATAAAGGTGCTAGAAAGGTCTGATTTTTAAAGATCTGGGAGTGAACTGCTGGAGGCAGAATGCTGGTCTCTTGGTCTCACCTCTCAGCCCAGGGAGGGGCTGTGAGGGCTCAGGAGATTTTCTCAGCCTCCCGAGGTTTTAACTGAAAGCTGTAGCTACTGAAGCACAAAATCAATTCTGCTCATCCTTACCTGCGAGTAGGGCTGGCAGGTGGGTCAGAGTTTAAGCAAAGTCAATCCCATTTCTTACCAAGCAATGGATGGGAGAGTCTAAGCAAGGGTAAGAATTTTCCTGGGGACTGAGTGCCTCGCAGAATCGAGACCAAAGGACATCCTCTCCCCCAAGATGAGGCCACAGGGGACACCCATTACTTCTGTCTGCCTAGCATTCTGATCTTGCTTGGCGCCTGTCCTTCCCCAATTTCAGTCCACGTGACAGTTCACATGGAGTTAAAGCTACTCTAAGCTTCAGGAGAGAATGAGAACCAGACCTGGCAAATCGATGCACTGCCCAGTGATTGGCTTAGGGGTGGTCATGTGACCCAATCAGAGAGAGCCAACGAACCTCAAGTCTGACTTCTGGGGAAAATTCTTTTTTCCCACAGGGAGTAGAGAAGAAAGCAGAACCCTCGGCTGATGGCTGCCATACTGCCACCGTGAGGGGAGAGCTGCCCTACCGCCCACAGAAAGGAAAATCAAGTCAGAGGGAGAAGGGAATAAGGCAAAGCCCTGATGACGAGGCCTGGATCCAGCTGAGCCTGAAGCCAGGACAACCTGGGGGTTTTTGGTTACTCAGCCAACATTTTCCTTCATTTTCTTAAGTTACTTTGAGTTTGAGTTTCAACTGCCAATGGAAGATTACTAATCCATGGCCAAACTGCTGTGGAAATCTGGAGGAAGGCAGTTTCAACCTTTCTGGTTCCAAGCTTCACTGACCCCCCCGCCCCCAGTAAATATTTATCCCTAATCAGAACGGGGGACCATACCCCACGCCCCAAATCCAGCAGAGATCGGGGTCCAACTATACAAGGAAACTGAAGTTGGCAAGAGAGGCCTGGAAAGGAGCCACGCGTTGACCCGCACACTCCAGAGGGCAGCCAGCCTTTCCTGCGGCCACCAGCACCCAGAATCGGAACAAGGCACCCTTTCCCTAGAGCAGACCTGCACACGTTTTACATTTCCTTTCCCATCCAGCAATGCTGAACAGTAAGTGAATTCAAAGGACAAGAACTAGCCAAGAATTTCCAAATATAACTGGAATTTAAAGGTGGAGGCGTCCAAGTAAACCCCCAGTTGCTATCCCCACATGCTCCTGGTGGCTTTCCAACCCACACCACTCACTTTTACAAAGCTTCTGCTAGGGTTTGGGGGAAAGAACCCAGGCCTCTTCTGCAATAAACCCTGGGTACAGCTGGAAGGCTGAGAACCCGGAGGGCCTTCCCAAGGGAGATACCAAGCCTACAAGACAACAGTGTGAGCGTGAGGCTCTCCTGCAGAGTTTAACACCCAAGCGCTGGGGCCAGGCCGTGTGGGTTCGAACCCTGGCTCTGCCTCTTACTAGTTGTTTGACCCTAGGCAGGTGATTGACCTCAGGGCCTCAGTTCCCTCAACTCTAAAATGGGAATAACAGTGCCTCCACCTCACTGGACGATGGTGAGGACTCAATAAGGTCACATGCAGGAATGGGAGGGCACAGAACAGGTTCTCAGGAGGTATTAGCTAACTAGACTGGGGGTTTTAACACTTTCCTGAAAGGCTGCAAGGGTCAACAAACCTAAAATTCTTTGCAAAATTGTACATATTGCCTCCCCTCAACACCCCCACCCAGGGAAAGGGTCTGCAAACTCTCATCAGAATCTCAAAGGGGTCTTTTGATGCATACACCACGGAAGTAGCTTTTAGTTGAGGGCAAGAACTAGGTTGCTCTTTCTTGCATGTCCCCCACGGCAACCAGGGCCTGATTCTGCATGTATTATTCACCAATACATGCTTCATGGAGACACTGAGGGATAGATAGGTGGACAAGTCATCAGAGAAATGCATAGGTGGGGTGGACCTGGCCATTCCAGACCTCTGGGAGCTGAGTTTCAAGCTGTGAAGGTGCATGAACCTCCGCCACCAGCCTCATTTGCTATCCTCAGGGACAGACCCCATCGGATACACTCAAGCAAGCCCTGAGCGGCAGCCACAGGCCCCACCCCTTTCCCCGCTCCCATCTGCCTCCTTCCCCAACCTCTCTGCCCAGAGACCTCCCAGGAGGAACTCAGCATTCAAATACAGAGATGAACGCAATGTCAAGGGCCAATGTGCTCTGGGGTTAGCCCGTCCCAGTGGGAGGTGGTTAGTGACAAGCCTGGCCCTAGAACAGGTACCCAGAAGTGAGAGGCTGTGTGAACTGCCAGATCAGCCTCAAGCGAACAGCCCCACATGCCGGAAGCGCATGACTTACAGTCGTCTGATCCCAGACTCCGGCTGGGGAGACATTCTCGGGTGGATGATGGGTGGAGGTTGGGGTATTCGATTTTCCTCTTCTATTTCTTCACTGGAGGGGTTGAGAGGCGTGAAACAAGAGTCAAACATTCTGTGAGAGCTGGAATGTTCCAGAAGGGTATTGTCTGATGGTCTGGGGGGTTTGTACTTGGAATAAGGGGACCCAGGAGGACAGCAACAGTGGCCTCTGGCCCAACAGTCTCTCTGCCTGGGGGTCTGGTCTTTTAGTGATGGGCATGGCTGTTAAGAGGAAGGCTCAGGCCTGGAGGCCATGGACACATGTGCCTGTGGTACCTCTGGCCCAGATGGTCAAATGTGAGGCATTTCAGGAAACGGACCCACATCTCTATTTTGAGTTTCCTTTGAAGATTCCTGCCAAATAGAACGACTTCCTGTTTCCTGTCCCTGACAAATGCTTGTTTCCACACCTTTGTGGTTTCTTCCATCTGGAATATGCCACCCACCCCTCAACATCTCCCATACTTGAACAGTACCCTAACCTTAAGGGAAGGTTCAGTTCAAATGCCACCTCCTCCATGAAGCCTTCCTGATTTCTACCCCATCCCCAAGCCTGAAGTGCTCTCTCTTCTCGAATAGCCAGTGAAGACAGTATCAATAAATCTTTCTCATGTGCCAGGCACACAGTAGTCTTTCAATAAAAATATAGGGCATTGTATTTTCTGTGCATCTTTTATCTTCCCTACTTGAGCAGGGACCACATCTGGTGCATCTGTCCTTCCTTCGGCTTTCCATTCAACAGATTTGTTGTGTACCTACTCTGCGCTAAGCTCCATTCTAAGTGTTGGGAACTTAGCCATGAACAAGATAAACAAGATTTCTGGTCTCATGTTGTTACAGTCCAACATGGAAACAGATAAGAAAACAAGGACATTGATGACCAGGATTAACGTGTGATGGTGCAAAGAGCCATGAAGGAAGTAAAACTGGGTACAGTGATGGTGGGACAGGGCTCTCCTTTGGATGGGTGGTGATGGGGAAGTAAGGCCTCTCTGAGGAGGTGACACCTGACCTGAAACCTGAATGACCAGGATCCACCATGGGAAGAACTAAGGGAGCAGCATGTGCAAAGGTCCTGGGGTAGAAACAAGCATGGTGTGTTTTGAGAAGCCAATAGATGGGCAATGTGTACGAAGCTGAACAAGCGTGAGGCAGCATGGTAGGAGATGGTGGTCTCCGTCAGGAGCAGTGCTGTCCATAGAACCTTCCAAGATGACAGACATGTTCTGTACTGTGCTACCCAATATGGCAGCCATTAGCCACAAGTGCCCACTGAACACTTGAAACGTGGCAAGTGCAGTGGAGAAACTGAATTTTAAATTTTATTTTAACTCATTTAAATAGCCACATGGCTAGTGGGTACCATATTGAACAGTGCAGTTCTAATATGTGCAAGGAGTTCACTGACCATGGACTAAGGGAACAAATACTTCGGCAGCGCAGCTCCACCATCTCGTATCTGCAATTCCAAAATCCAAAAGGCTTTAAAAACCAAAATTCACTTTCTGGTCACTGATTTGGTGCCAACACCTGAAATGAACTCTCGTGTGGCTGTATAATCTTTATCCCAGTTAGTATGAATGTTTATATCTTTTGCTGCACAAATACCAATGTGTTTAAAATGGCGGAGCTGTCCCAGACCACTGGAGGTGGAAGGTTATATCGTCTATGTAATATTCTGTTCTAACAGCTGGAATGTTCTGGATTATAAAATGCACCTGAGCCCAAGAGTTCCTGAAAGGGACCTGGAGCTTGTATGTGCTGCAGGCCAGAGAGGGTCTCCAGAATGGACATAGATACAATCCTTGTTTTCCAGGAGCTAACTGTCCCCCAAACTCCGCATACCGCCCCCCGAAAGGAGCCAGCCTGCGAGCTGCCAAGGACACTCACCTCTTGTAATACGCCAGCTCCTCCTGCAACAAAAACACCTTGGACTTGAGCTCGTTCCTCTCATGCAGCACGTCCCGCAGCTCTTGCAGCGTGAATCGGGGGCGGTTGGGGTCCTTGAAATCCATGGCCAGCTTCTCTGCCTCTGACACACACTCCTCTCCACCCAGCTCTGTCTGGAGGAGGCAGAGATGCCGCTAGTGAATTCCTGGCCACCAGCACCAGCACCCCCTCCGCATCCTGCCACAGCCCCAACTGCCCACCCTCCTGGGGCCTCAGCAGCTTGCCAAGGGCGCTATCGTAGGAACTCGCTGGCGGCCTCTGCTCACGTGCGGTGCAGTCATTGTTCCTCTGGACGTGAAAGCTGGCGGCCACCTGTACACTGTTTGCCTCCTCAGTAGCCAGACCCACGCTCCTGGCGCCTCCCCCACCTGACTCAGGTTTCATTACCAATAACATTAAGAGAGGCACAAAGGGAAAAAAAAGAAAGGAAGAAAAGGGGTCCAACGGGAAGAATGCACCCCAATGCCGCTACCCTCATAAACCGGCCTGCTCTCCATTTCCCATGTTCTCTCCCCAGTCTCACCAAGACCCGTGCTAATTTGGCCAAAGGTGTTAGATAGAATCAGAGCCTACACGATTCTACATCCTTTTCCCTCTGACATTGTCACACGCACTGTCCCGTTTGTTACTAGCCCCCTGGTCAAGCCCTTTGCTTCCCAATGGCTGTGGGCATTTTCACTGGCGTTCAGTGGAAGCCCCAGTGGGGGGACAGAGGGGTCACACAGATGGACCCTAGCATGTTGTCACCTGCTCCAGGCCAGACCCAAACCCCGTCCTCCCATCTCTTCCATAGCAAGGAGCATTTAAAAAAAAAAAACTGTGGTAAAATAGGTTTAGCATAAAATTTACCATCTATAAAAGACACCGTTCAGTGGCTTTTAGCACATTCACTCACAGTGTTGTGCAACCACCACCTTTACGGAATTCCAAATCATGTCCGTCTCCCCAAAAGGAAACCCAGTACTCATTAGCATCCCATTCCCATTCCTTACTCCCCCATCACCCTTGGCATCCCCCATCTGCTTCCCGTCTCCGTGCATTCGCCTTTCCTGGACATTTCCTGTACATGGAATCATATCATGTGGCCTTTTGTGATTGGCATGTTTTCGCTCAGCATCATGTTTCTGAGGTTCATCCACATCGTGGCACGTGTGAGAATTTCCTTTTCATGGCTGAGTGTGGAGGAACCACCTTTCGTCTATCCTGGCTGCTGTAAATAATGCTGCCATGAACGTGTGTACAAGGATTTGTGTGAACACCTGTTTTCAGTTCTTTTCGGTAGACACCTAGGAGTGGAACCGCTGCGGCACGTGGTCACTCTATGTTCACCTGTTGCAGGAACCGCCCCACTTTACACTCCTGCCAGCAGTGCAGGAGGGCTCCACATTCTCCACATCTTTGCCAACACTTTTCCCGCCATTTCTTTGATAGCAAGGAAGTATTCGCAAGCTCCCTCCAAGTCAGCTGGCCAAATCTGCAGGTGGCCTGTACTGAGCCACCAAAGTCCCGTGATCGACTAGGAGTGGAGCAAACCCAGGACAACAGTGGGAAGCTCTGGAACAGGACAATGACTGAAATAGAGTCCCGCCCCTATCCCCACCTCCCCTCCAAAAAACCCCACAGCGGCACAGGGAGAAAAGGGTCTCAGCCTAGATGGGTGATGCAAGGGCAGGATGTTGAAGGGAGAGCTGAGATACCTCACATCCTGGGAGAGTAGGGACAGGCTGTTCTGGGAAAGGACACTTGAAAGGAGACACCACCCACCAGGGCAGATCAGGTGACATAAGAGCCACCTGGCAGGCGCGGGCTGGGGGAGTGGACAGACCAGGAGTCAGCAGGGGCAGCAGGCAGGCAACTCGCTACAGCAGGAACCTGGAGCCTGACACACGCTGCCCACCAGCCCATCTGGGCGACAGAGTGGGGCCTGTTCCCTCACAAGAACTGGGGGAGGGAATGTTTGTGGATTTAACCTCCCAAGAAGGTGCTCTAGGCGTCTGCTGAGGCCACCCCGCCAGGTGGGCTGTGTTGTCAGGGTACATCTTCGTGTCCAACTCCTTTTGCACAGCCACATACACGGACGGTATCTTCTACCCGAGACCATGAATACCATGTTGCTCTGAAAATAAGACCTAGCCGGACCACCAGCTCTAATGCGTCTTTTGGAGCAAACATTAATTTAAGACCCGGTCTTATTTTACTATAAGACCCAGACTATAATATAATATAATATAATATAATATAATATAATATAATATAATATAATATAATATAAAACAAAACTAAATAAAATACCGAGTCTTATATTAATTTTTGCTCCAAAAGACGCATTACAGCTGATGATCCAGCTAGGTCTTATTTTCAGGGAAACACGGTAGAGAGTGACTCCTACACAGCAGGTACTCACTGAGGTCAGTTCCCTTCTCTTCCCCTGCCCAGGTTAACCACAGAGCATCCCTGGATGTCTAATATTTACTCAGCATTAATTGAGCATCAACTTTGTGCTTGCTGGTTGTTGAACTAATGAGATGAATCAGACAGGTGGGGGTGGAAGGAAGATACACACCAATAGAAATTTACAGGGTGATACAATAAGAGGTGCAGGGACATCAAACTGTCACTGCAGAGGATCACAGAAGGCATCACGACAGACGTGGTCTCTGTGCATGGGGTCTTGACGAATGTGTAGGAGTTTGCTAGGAACTCTGGACCCCCTCCAGTCCGCCACCCCCATTTTGTTTGGCCTTCACTGTGTTCTAAAACATTTGAACCACTGGCCAACAATTTTAGATCTGGAGATGTCATATTAAAGCTTGGGTTTGGGGCTTCCTTTTGCAAAGAGTTGGAGGACTGGGTGACCCACATGGGGACACTGGTGCTGCATAGCTGCTGCTCCTTTCTATGTGCTCTTTCCACGGCTGGCCACTCCCCACCCCTTGTTCCTTCCCTGCCTCGACCCCATAGGCATCAGTGGCCTCTGCCGTGGACCCAAATCTCAGGCTCACACACTCCCTCTGGGCCCTGCCTCCCAGGACAACTCAGGCCCTGCCATTCACAGAGACAAGGCCCATGCCTCCCCATGTCTCCGGAAGGGGCCATCTGACAGGTGTCCACCTGCCCTGAGGAAGACGTAAAGCCCTTCAATGGCTTCCCTGACCCTCACTTCCCAAGAGGCTTTTGGGCGAGCTGCCTGCTCCTCTCCTGGCCTGTATTTCCTATCTAGCCCAGGAATATCACTGAGGGCCCTTTCCGCCCAGACATCTGAGGATTCCTATGAACACTGCTCTCAAGCCAGAGCCGTTCCCTGCTCACCTCCCACGGGTTGAAATTGTTCAAGACTCCCAAAGGCTCTTTAAAACCCGGGTTCTTTTTCTCTGGAGACTGGATGGCTCTGTTATGGAGGTGCTACCTAATTCCAGAGCTTGGGGGATGCCCAGACAGCTTCGCAAAACAGTCCTGGTTTCTGGGACCACTGCCTGCGACTGCAGAAGAGGGAAGGTGTGGGGCTCCAGCTTTTCTCGAGGCCACTGCCTCTGACACAGTCCCTGGGGCAGCCCCAGATCAGCCTGTCCAGACCCAGAGACTGTGAAGCTGTTCCCAGCACGGCAATCGGGCCGATCGGCAGCAGACCTTCTAGGCTTACTCCACGAGGGACCATGGAGGTGGCCCAGGTTATCGCGGATTGTCCGCTTGTCCCCTGAGGCCCTCTGGGCACAGCCTGGGGGAGATGCCCTGAGGCCCCAGCTGCTCTCGGGGAGGCCCAAGAGACCAGCCAACGAGCAATGGGGCCTGTCCAGAGAGGCCTGAGGGAGGCCACATCCTCCATCGAGGCCTCCATCCTGAGGGCTAGCCTCCTGGGCATGCTGCCCACTGCCGGGCAAAGGGGACTGACTGTGCTCTGGTCACCTGCTGGTCATGCTCGTATCTCCAGAAAAACTTGCTTAAAAAATCAACTGGTAAGGCAGAGACATCAAGAAGGTAACTATTAACTTTATAGTTTTCTTATTGATTTTATAGTAAGTCCTTTAGACAGGAGCCCACCTCCTTCTTTTCTTTTTAATTAAAATTTATTGGGGTGGCAATGGTTAGTAAAATGACATAGGTTTCAACCACCTCATTTTCTTAATGGTTGATACGTCTAATTGTGAAAGCCTTCAGTGAAAACAGGAGAAACTGGAAGAAACAGAAAATATGCTGAGTGAAAAAGACATTCAGGGCCACGTGGGCTACGACCCCACCTGTATGCAACGTCCAGAACAGGCAAACCCACAGAGACAGGAAGTAGACTGGCGGTGGCGAGGGGCTGGGGGAGGCAGTGATGGGAGCGACTGCTAATGAGGATGGGGGTTCTTTTTGGGATGATGGAAATGTTCTAGATAGTGGTGATGATTGTACAATATAGTGAATATACTGAAACCCACAGAATTGTGCGTTTTCAGTGGTTAAGTTGCATGGTATGTGAACTCTATCTCAATAAACACATCATAAAAATATGTAAGAAGCCTTGTGTACCAGAGATCACACTGAAACGACAGTGACGCAGCTCAGAAAGGTTTGTATGAATCAAGGGGGGGGGGGGGGGGCGGGGAATCAGAGTAACCCAGGCAACTAATTCCTCTGCAGCTCTGGATCCCTCCATGGCTCCCATCTCCCCTCTCCAATCTAACTCGCCACCCCAGCTGCGCCCTGCACATTCTCCAGTCTGGCTCCCGCTCTTCCTCCTGGCCTGCCCCACATTCCACCATGGACATCCTACCCATCCCACAAGACCCATCTCAGTGCCCTGAAGGCCTGTACTGCCATTGCCTCTCGACTCAGAATTCACTGTGCCCTCCTGCTCTGCTCCCCGGGCCCTCCATCCCAGCCACACGATTGGATCTACTGGATCAAACCACGTTCATTCCCCTCATTTGTCAGATAGGAAACTGACCACCAAAGAGATGGACGGGCCCCAGGTCGCATAGCAGCAGGTAGAGCAGCCACCACAACCTGTGGCTTCCCTGTTTGAGTGACAAGCATCCTGAACTCCACCCAGCTCTGAGGAACGGAGTCAAACTCAGCAAAGCTGCCCAAGTCTGGGAACAGATGCTGCAAAGAGGGACTGAGCTCAGTGGATTAGTCATAACTGCTACCTGATTTTACTCCCCCGTTTCTGTCCCGCCCCACTGGTGCCAGAGTGGGAAACTGAAACCGACAGGCGGTCAGGCCAAGGAGGTGTGAAATGTTCCTGTCCTTGATCTTGTTGCTAAAGAGATCTGGAACAAGGGCTCGGAGTCTTGTGGCCCAGGTTTGGAATGGGCCCGGCCTCCCCAGAAGATAGGCCTGTGCTCTCGTGGGGTCCAGGAGGCTGGAAGGGGTACACCTGAGGAATTGGGAGTATCTTTGGCATCTGCTTCCTCCCCTCTCCCACTGCCATAGATTTGGTCCAGCCCCCACTTTTGTATCCGGATTATTGCAAAGAGCTCCCAAAAGCCATGTCTTGGCCTTAGGTCCTTCCCCGGTCAACGTGTCCTCCAAAATCTCTGATTCTGCCACCCCCTATTAAAACCCTGTGAAGGGATCCACGTGCCCCACTGCTCAGAGTTTTGTGTGTGGCATTCTCAGCTCTGACTCTCTGGCACTATAGATGATAGCTGTTGTCGCTGCCTGCCCTGCACCATTCACATACTTCTCTGGGCCAACTTGTTGCAATTTTTCTCTGGAGAAACTCCCCCTTTCCCACTTTTAGTGGATGTGGCTTGGATGAATACCAGCAAACAGGGGAAGCCACGTGACTAGGGAGAGAGTGGACGTCATATGTAGGCTAGAAGTCAGGCCACAATGATTGGTTCAGTGATGAGCCAATGAGAGTGTTCCCTGAGACTTTTGCTGGGAATTTGGGAAAGAGGCAATTTCTTTCCACTGGGGTTGCAGAGCTGGTCGAGTACCAGGGGCCACTATATGGCAAGAGACTACAGGAGAATAACACCAATACAGAGAAAAACAAAGCTGAGAGACGGTCTGAAACAAACTCCTAATAGCATCATTTGGACACCAGGAACCAGCTAGACCCGAAGCCATCCTTAAAGCAAAGCTTTTAGTTACACAGCCAAGTATTTCTCTTTAAAAAATCCTCAACCAATTTAAACGTAGGCTTCTGTCTCTATGAGCCAAAAAGCAGGCCCTAACCTCTCTCATTTAGGACTTCTGTCTCTCACCTCCCTACCTGTACCCCAGGTTCCTGTCCTTCAGACAACTTAGAAGTGTCTGGCCTGAATTCACAATATACTGACTGACTGTACTGGGACCCGAGCCAACCTGACAGTGAGCTCATCTCTTATCACCCCAACCTGTAACCCAGGGGACTAGCACGGTGTCTGCAAACCTGAAACAGCCAGAAACTATTTGCTGGAAGAAAGAGAAAGCTCTGAGTTTTTCCCAAACAGCTCACTATGCTTCTCTGTAACAGCATATCCACCCATTATATTCACCTATCAAAATCTACCCAACACCAATATCCAGCAGAAGGAACAGCTCTTCCATCAGGATGGTCTGCCTGGCATACTCCAGGGGCACATTATGTGGCAGACACCTCTGGTGGCCCGTGTCACAGCCCTGGGCCCACCTGGGTTTTAGCTGCAGCTGTATGGTCCCACCACGTGACAGGGCCCTGCCGCAAGCACACGCTGCATGTCCTTCCATTTTTGTCCCGGGATCTGCTCCGTAAGTTCAGCCCAGAGTGTCGGGGACATAACACCCCTAGGGGCCACCTTTAGCTAACTAGGGGCAGACGCTTGTGGATAAACGTTCCAAGCCTTTCTCCTCCAGAAAGACAGTTCTGGAAGGCGCCTCTCAGAGGTCCCAGCGGGACAGAGCTCCCACGGTGACTTCAATGACATGCCCTCACATCCACGTCTCCTCCTTCCGTCTCACGCCTCCGGTCTCTGGGAAGCACCTCCCAAATAGACCTCTTGCTCATATTCCTTTTTTCAAGCTCTGCTGCTAGGGAAGCTGGACTAAGACAATCTCTTGCCACCAAGACAAGCCTCTCCCGCCGTAAGTGTGGCTGCTGGTATCTAAGTGTGTCTCCTGCATGGGTTGGAAAGTTCCAGAACCTCCACAGCACCCAGCACAGTGCTCTCAGAGAAAAGGCCAACCTCCCTCTCTGGCCTGCCTGGCAGGCAGGGCTGGGCCTGCCCACCTCTCTGACCTCACTGACACCCTCCCATCCCCCTCACGCCTCCATTGCACTGCATTTCTCTGTCCCCCTGCCTGGAACTCACACCCCCCTCACATCCTTTACTGTCTTTCGAGCACCTCCTTGGGGAAGCCTTTTTCACTCGCCCAGATGATCACGGTAATAACAACAACAGCTAACACTTTAAATGAACTAATTCATTTAAATCTCCTAAGAACAATCTGGGGGTAAGTACTGTGATTATTACTCCCATTTTACAGATGAGGAAAGTGAGGCATAGAGAGGCTAAATAATGTACCCAAGGTCATGGAGGTAGTCAGTAAGAGGCTAGACTTGAACTGAATCAGACCAGCTCTAGAGTCCATGCAGTTACTACACACTACGGCTCCTCCCTCAGTTACATATGGGGCCTTCTGGCACCCCATCTCTCCTTTAGGATGAATCACCTTTTCTTAAAAAAAAAAAATTGAGATATAATTCACATACCATTAAATCCACTCTTTTAAAATATAGAATTCAGTGGTTTTTAGTACATTGTGTGACCACCACCTCTATCTAATTCCAGCACATTTTCATCACCCCAAAAGAAACTCCATCCCCATTAGAAGTCGCTCCCCATTCCTCCCTCCCCACACACCCTGCAACCACCAATCTGCTTTCTGTCTCTGTGGGTGCTGTTCCAGACATTTCACGTAAGTGGAATCACGCAGTATGTGGTCTCTTGTGTTAGCTACCTTCACTTAGTATGTTTTTGAGGTTCATCCATGTTGGAGCATGTGTCACTGCATCATTCCTATTTACGGCCAAATAATATTGCCTAGTATGGACAGACCACATTTTGTTTCTTCATTCTTTAGCTGATGGACATGTGGGTTATTTCCACCTTTTTGTTACTAGGAAAGTGCTACTATGAACCTGCAATATAATCAGTAATTATCTGAATGAATGAACGGATAAATGGCAGATGCCCAGTCACCAACATTGAGCTGAATACCCTGGGCTAGAATGGTGGGCGTCCTGGGTTTCAGGCCCAGCCCTGCCTCGACCCAGCTGTGTGTCCTCTAGCCAGCAGCTTGCTCTCTCTGGGCCTCCTATTTCCTTACGTGTAATGGGGAACGAGGCAGCCCACACACCTGCCTGTCCCCCCACATCACCTTAGCTGGTGTTCCACTCACCTCCGGGCCCTCCTCGCCATTCTGGCTGAGCTCGCCCTGTAGCCTGTCTCGCAGCTTCCCGAGCTCCGCCCGCAGGCTGCCCATCTCCTGCTCCTTCGTTTGTAGGTCTGCCTCCAATTCCACCTTCTGTTCGATCAGGGCCTTCCCCTGGGCCTCCACCACTGTGATGCGGTGCCGGAGGTCATGGTTAATCTTCATCAGCCGTGTCTGCTGTTGCTGCAGCTGTGGAGCAAGAAAGGCCATCGAACAGAGCTGCCCGGTACAGTAGCTCACGTGGCGCACTGCCCAAGGGCAAACTATCTACAGACATGCCATTCATACTGTAGACGTCTTGATTCGTTTGAGGTTTGTTCATAGAACTCTGTTGACGCCAGAGATGGCCTATTTGTATATTTACTGTAATTTTATGACAGAGGGAAGATAAGAGTCTTGCTAGTATGCAGGTATCATGACAATTTCCTTGCAGATGGAAATAACATGCTTGCGAAAGGGGTGTCTTTTTCTAGGCCAGGTAGAGACACTGCCTGGGTTCCTGGAGCAGCCTGAACCATGCTGGTCTGCTCACAGAGGGGCACAAAGTGGGTGGGCTGCAGAAGCCTCATGGTCAGAGCAAAGGCTGACCAGGCCTCGGGACCTCCCCAGGGTATAGGACTCAGGCCACTGGGCAGTGCCACGTTCCACCTGCTGTTCCAGTGGAGATGGCTGAGGGTCCACCTCATGGCTGCTGTTTCAGGGCTGGGTCTGCCATCCCCACCCCACGGAGCCTACGGAGTCCATAGACTGAGACCCAGGGGAGCTGGGGAACCTCCTGAATGGAGGATCCAGGCTCTTGCAGGGACCTACTGGCTGAGAGGATGGACACGGGGTCGGGGCTCATCCGCCACTTACAGCCTCGACGTCCTCGTTCTTCAGCCCGAGCTCCCTGTCCTTGGCTCGGATCTCATCGCGCTGCTTGTCCACCACCTCCTTCAGCTTCTTCATCACCTGCCGCTCCCGCTCTGACATGCCTGGGAGGTGAGTGAGACCCGCAGGTGAGCCCACCTCCCTGCCCTGCTCAAACCACCCGGCAGCTTCCTGCTGAGATGACACTGGCCCCAGGCCTCCTCTCTCCACTCATCCCGCCCCAGCACAGGCTTTGTCTCTTGACCCCTCCAAGCTCATCCCCACCCGGGGCATTTGCCATAGTTATTCCAGGCGCCCACAAATCCCTTCCTTCCAGCCGCTCCCCAGCTGGCTCCCCAGCTGGCTCCACAGGCTTCAGTTCAAACATCACCTCTTCACAGAGGCCCTTCCTTCCCTGACACCTCTAAAGTAAACGTCCTCCCACAGCATTTATGACCTTCACCGCACTCCTTACAGCTACTACTAAGTGTCTTGTACATTCATTCATCTAAGGAAAAAAGATACTGCACGGTGATTCAGAGGGTAGGCTCGGAAGCTTGCATACTGGCTCTCTCATTCCTTGGGGCTGCTGTGATGACTGACCTAGTTAATACACGCGGAACACGGAGAATGATGCTCGCCACACAGACCTGCTGATGGCGTGTTGTCGGTTACTTGCTTACCGTCTGTTCCCCTGAGCTTCGCCCCCCCAAGTACACTGTCGGCCCCAGAAGGCGAGTCCTTCCCCAACCTGTTCACTGTATCTTCCCTGAGCGAGCACACAGTAGGAGCTCATTAAGGGACAGGCCTGACACACAGTAGGTGCTTGCTAAGGGATTGGGCGGATTAATGAACTGTGAGGATGGGTGTTATATTGGTTTCGTGTGGCTGCTCTAACAAATAACCAACAAAATCTGGTAGCTTAGAACAGCAGAAATTTATTTTCTCATAGTTCTGGAAGCCAGAAGTTTAAAATCAGTCCAAACTCAAGATGTCGCCAGAGCTGTGCTCCCTGCGGAGACTCTAAAGGAGAATTCGTGCCTGCCTCTTCCAGCTGCTGGTGCTGCCAGCGTTCCTTGGCTTGTGGCTGCATCATCCATCCAGTCTCTGCCTTCTCCGTGGTCCCATGCCCTTCTCTTCCATCTGTGTGAAATCTCTCTGCCTCCCTCTTATAAAGATACTTGTGATGGCATTTAGGGTCCACCCAAATAATCGAGGGCACTTTCCCCATCTCAAGATCTTGAACTAAATCACATTTGTAAAGATTTTTACCATATAAGGTAACATCCACAGTGTCCCCACCTGATAATTGCGGTGGGGGGGGAGTGGGAGGGGGCAGACATTATTCAGCCTCCTACAGGCGCTGGGGCTGACAGCTAATCCCCGCTCCCAGGAGACCTGGGTTGGGGGTCAGGCTCAAACACAGATGAACAAAGGAAAAACGTTCCCCGTTTTCCTCTCCCCTGGGACTCAGGAAACACTGGCCCAATCAACCAGGCCCCCAGTAGCCATGTGGATGATTCCTCAGCTATTTTCCTCATGTGTGATTCCCACTCTGAGTTGCTCTGTCCCACCTGAGTTTTTCCCACTGGCCTCCCCGTCCTCTCCTGGATATTCCCAAGCAGGTGGTCACCATCATGAACGAGCATTCCCAAAACCCCTGGACCACTGCTGCAAGGCAGAGCCTGGGCCTCAGCTGGTGAACAAGAGGACACTGCTAACATCTCCCAAAAAAGTGTTTCTCAGACACAATGAGTGCACGCGTGCAGTGGAGCTGAAATCAGATGTGGGCAGAGTCTGTGAAAAGCCACAAAAATGTTCGCTGTTTGCTCTTTGAGCACCTGTCCTACCCTTAGTGGGTGGGGTACTAAGGGCCCAGCTCATTTGAGGGGGGGAGAAATCAGGCAGGAAGAAGAGCCACGTGGGGACGGGGTGGGGGGGGAGCATGGATTTTCTCTTGAGAAAGGAAGCCCGGCTCTGTAACCCAGCTACATCATCCACCTCCATGGGCGTCCGTGGCTGGAAGACTGAGAGACAGAGAACAAAATGGTCAAGAGCTTGGGGTCTGAAGCTAGGTGTCTGGGACTCAGTCCTGGCCTTGCCACTTACCTGCCATTGACCTGAGCCTGTTTTCTCACTTGCAAATGGGGATCCTGTGGAGTCCCCCACTTGAGGGGCTCTTGTGAGGCTGCAGGGGTTAATCTGTGAGACATGCTCACAACAGGCCTGGCACAGGAGTAAGTCTCTAAGTGTTCGCTGTCCTTTTACCCAGGTAAAATGGAAATACCTGCTCCAAAGGCTGAAGCCAAGATCAAGTGTAAGGGTGGTTACAAGAGTGCCTTGATAAATTAAAGGAGGGTTAAGTGTTTTCCACAGACTCACAGACACTGTTAAAAGCTGGGAGACTTCTGAGCAATCCTTTAGTCACCCAGCAATTCAGGGCCCTGAGATCTAGATTTAAAGAGACACTCGGGCAAGTGCACGAGCAAGTCCAAGTCGGTCTCCCAGGAGCCACGTTGATAGTAGCAAAAAAAATGGCAATAATCTAAATGTTCACAAGCAAAGAAACAGTAAAATAAACAAGGACCTTCCACCAATGGGAAACCACGTAGCCAGTTAAAAGACAGATACACTTGTAAGTGAAAACGACAAGTGACAAAGTCACAGCAGCACTATTCACAATGGCCAAACATGGTAGAAACAAAAAAGCCAAAGTGTCCACCAGCTGATGCATAAACAAAATGTGGTCCATCCATCTGATGGAATATCCTGGTGGCTATAAAAAGGAATGAAATACCAACACGCTACAATGCGATAAATCTTGAAAACATGGTGCTGAGGGAAAGAGGTCACATACTGCAGGATTCCATTTATTTGCAATGTTCACAACAGGCAAATCCATAGAGACAGGAAGTAGACTGATAGTGGCCTGGGGATGAGGGGTGGGAGTGGCTGTAAAGGGGCATGAGGTTTCTTTTTGGGGTGACGGAAATGTTTTAAAATTAGATTGTTATGATGGTTGTAGAATTCCATACATTTACTAAAAATCACTGAAAAAATGTATTTTCTTTCCTTTTTATTATGTAAGGTAGCACAGCCGATGTTTTATTGAGCTGAAATTCCTACCAACCACTCTTGGCTCCCACATAAGGTGCCACTGGTAGGACAAAGTCAACATAACTGCCCTTGGGGACATCTTTTATTGGACAGCTCCATGTTTGATGCTGTCTATACTTTGTCTCAACAATCCTAGGAATCAGGAGTCATCAATTCCCATTTTGCAGGTGAGGAACCTGAGAATGGGACCAGTACCATGTTACCCCAAAAATAAGACTGGGTCTTGTAATAAGTTGTGCTCCAAAAGACGCATTAGGGCTTATGTTCAGGGGATGTCATCCTGAAAAATCTGCTAGCATTTATTTTCCGGTTAGGTCTTATTTTTGGGGAAACACAGTAAGTAACTCCCAGCTCCGTTTTCCTCCTCTCCTGGTGATGGAGTTCTCTGTCCAGAGCTCAAGAATTTTTCCAGACCCTTGGGTGTATGTTTGCACCCTCACCTCCCCTATCCAATAGCGTTGACACCTGTAATTCATTTCCACATGTGCTAATTCGTAAGTATTTTCTATTGTTGCCCTCCAGTTGACAAGACAGATTTCCAAAAATAAGGGGCAGGGAAGTGCTTTTGAATCTGGAGAATTCCAGGGAATGGGAGACAGGACCCTGCCAAGGTGGCTGTGAGCGCGGCGCCTGGCATTAACTGCTGAGAAAGCAATGCTGCTCCATGCAGGGCCAGCTGCTCCGAGCAGGCTCTCCCACCCCTCTCACCCCATCTCACAACGACACCCCTAAATCCTGTCTCCCCTAGACACACAGTCTAACTCCGCAGGCTCCACCTTCGCTCAGGGACCCCTCTGCCCAATGTCTGTCCCTCTCGCAGGTGGAAGAAATGCTTTTGTCCTTGTGTTCCCATGGTTTCCCGTGCAAAAATAAAAATAACCATGAAAGGCACGTCTGGCATCTGCTCGGTCTCTCCACCCGGTGGGGGTTGCTACAGAGCAGAAACGAGCCTCCCCGAGCTAACCCTTTGGGATCTGGAGCCATGCTAGAGGCCAATTAAGTGCATCTCAAATGATGCCACGTGGACTATTTCATGACAAGCTGGGCAAGGGTCTGGAAAGCTGAGCAAAGCTCCACAGACACGGGTGCTGTGCACGGGAGCGGCCAGGGTGTCCGGGTCCAGGCCTGGGGCCCTGAGATGTCACTGGGACAGGCAGCGGGAATTCCCAGGTCATCCCAGAGGCCTGGGGCATCCTGCAGAAATGTCACAGACAAAAAGATGGCTACAGGTTCCTCAGCAATCCCCACACAGTTACCAGATGACCCAGCAATTCCACTCCCAGGTATAGACAACAAAGCACTGAAAACAAACGTCCACACAAACATTGGAATGTTCACAGTAGCCGAAAATGGGAAACAACCCAAAAGTCCACCAATGGATGAATGAATAAGCAAAATGTGGTCTATCCATACAATGGAGTATCTCCAAGCCATAAGAAGGAATGATGTACTCTTTCATCCTCCATTTTTCTCAGCAGTTCAATTAAAGAGGTTGGACTAGATAAAAATAATTCTCAGTAATAACAGTTCACACTTGCAGAGTGTATATACCAGGTACTATTCTTATTCCAAACAGTCTACATGTATTAATTCATTTAATCCTCACAACCACCTTATGAGGAACATAGTTATTTCCCCCATTTTTACATGGGGACTTAGGCCCACAAAGGTCGAGTGACTCGATCGAGGTTACTTAGCGGGTAAGTATTGGGGTTACAGCTCACACTTAAGTAGTCTGGCTCTAGAGCCCATGCTTAGAACAACTAAGATTTTTGTTTTCATCGCACGAATCACATCTCAACAAAAGAAACTCAAGAAAAAGAGAATTTCAGGACCTGGCTCAAAGATTTCTTTTTCTTGGTCCCTACAGTCCTTTACCAGTGTGCTACTTCAGCCTCACAGAGTTGTAACTCCAAGTTCTAAACGTTAGGCACCCACGAAAGTCCATTCTCCATCCCATCAAACATGAGGAAGGGGCTTGGGTGGGAACCCAAGGTGTTTACTCAGACTAAAGAGATGGGTCTGAGTTTCCCTGGGGGTCAGAGGCAGCCTCTGGTTGGGAAGGAGGCTGGCGCGGGGGCACAGAACTGACGCAGCTCACCAGGGCCCAGACCAAATCCCACTGTCTGTCTTTGCTTCCCCAGCACCAGCAGGGGGCCTGGAGTGAAGGTTCTCATGCCCCAGGGCCTTTGCACTTGCTTCCCTCCCAAGATATTTGTACGGCTCGCTCCATCACTCTATTAGGGCTCAAATGTTACCCCATCAGAGAGGCCTTCCCTGATCAGCGTTATCTAGCCAAATCCCTCACCAAATCACCTCTATCCTATCCCACTGTTACAGTTCTTCCATCACACTTATCACCATTTGGAATGCTGTCCTCCATTTATTTGTTTACATACTTATTACCTATGTCCTCCACACGAGAATAAGCTTCATGAGGGTAGGGGCTTTGTCTTATCTAAGGTGTATCCCCAGTACCCAGGAAAAAGCCCAGAAAAGTGAGGAATCTGTAACAACTTGCTGAACGAACGCTTAGTTCCATCATCTGTAACTTAGGCGAAACAATTTCTCTCAGGCAGAGTGATGGTGACAATATGAGCCAAAGGCTTTGCAGGTTAGAAACACCACACGATCGCTCAGAGACCGAAACCGTTACGTCACTCACAACATGGGTGATGACAGTGGGAACAGCCTTCTGCCCCCCACCGCCAGGCTGACCCCTCCTCTCACCTTCATGCTTCTGGAACTCTTCCTCAGAGAAGCTGACATCCTTGTGGGAGAGATTGGTCATGAGCTGCTTGTTCTCCTCCTGCAGCTGGGCGATCTGGGAAAGGAGGTCCTGCGCTTCCCCTCGCCACACGTCCTCCACCAGCTCCAGCTCCTGCCGAGGCGATGGGCCAGTATGGGGTTACAGCCTGCCCAGGCAGCAGCCTCACCCCCTGACCCTCGGGAGCAGCTCGGGGTTGCAAGGGCTTTGGGTCTTCCCTTACCCACGAGAACCAAGCATCGGGCAGGTAAGCAGGCAAGGCCACCACTAGCCCACGTGGAAACTTTACAAGTGACAGGAGGCCCCCTTCCTCTGTTAGCACCTGGCTAGGTTAGAACTGCCCCAAGGACAACGAAAGAGCTGGCACTGCACCTGTTAACTAGACAGAAGAGAGAGGATGAGGAGCCGCAGGCTACGGGCACCCTAACATATGCCCAACCTCTCTGGGGAGGTCACGTCCCTGACCATTGAACACACCCTCAGTCAGGACAAACCTCTCCCCAAGAAAGAAAGAGGCTGCAAAGGCCCTGAGGGTTGCCATTTGCCCCAGAGCTCCTCGGATGTCTGATACGGGCATCACTTTGAGCGGTGTTGGGCAACTCACTTGACCACTGGGCCTCAGTTTCCCTCAGCTGGGGAGCCCTCGTATCAAAGCCGACAGGGTTGGTGTGAGGATAATTAAAATAATTTTGTGGATGGCTATAATGAAAGAAACAAATAACAAGTGTAACTGGCTGGGGTAAGCAGAACAAAGTATCCCCAAAGATGTACCCATCCTAATCCGTGGAACCTGAAAATATGTGACCTTACATGGCAAAAGAACTTGGCAGATGTGAACCCGTTAAGGATCCTGTTGTGGGGAGAGACTCCTGGGTCATCTGGATGGGCCCAATGGTCCTTATAAGTGACAAGAGGGAGGCAAGAGGGTCAGAGTTAGAGATGAAATGGCAACAGAAGCAGAGGTCTGAGTTAGAGAGAGACACGAAGATGCCACACTGCTGGCTTTGAAGCTGGAGGAAGGGGCCACACAAGCCAAGGAAGGCTGGCAGCTTCCAGAAGCTGGAAAAGGCCAGGAAATGGATTCTTGCCTAGAGCCTCCAGAAGCCAAAGTGCCCTGCTGACCCATTTCTGACCTCCGACCTCCAGAATTTTATCTAGCATTATTCATATTGGTCATATTCATAATATCATATTATCTAGTCTGATCATAAATTTGATGGTTTTGAGCAAGTTTGTGGCAATTTGTCATAGCAGTAACAGGGACAAATAGAGACTTTTAACACTCAGTTCTGTTTCTCCCTCTCCTCTCAGTGAATTAAAGTTGATGCTGGGAGAGCAGATGCTTGCCTCTGAGCTGACCATGGAGAATTTTATCCTGACTCCATAGCAGCTAAAAAGGCCCATCCAGGAAGTCACCCCTGGTTGATCACTTTCTTTGCCTTCTCTCTGCATTAACAGCCCTCAAACTCCTTATACTGGTTCACGAGGTCCAACATAATCAGACCCCCTCATCTCCCTGACCTCATCTCCCACCCCTATTCCTCACTCACTCTGCTCTAGAAGAGTGACCTTCTAGAAGGAACACTGACCTTCTTTGTGTTCCCTAAACTCACACCAAGCTCTTACCTACCTCAGGGCCTTTGCACTTGCTGTGGCTTCTGCCTAGAATTCTAGCCCCTCCTCCGATCTTTGTGGCTGGCACCTACACTTCATTCAAATCTCAGCTCAGATGTCATCTCCCCAGGGAGGCCTTCCTGACTGCCCCATCTATTAGACCCCCACCCTGACAACTCTCTTTCATATCTCCCTGTTTGATTTTCTTCATGGTACTTATAAGCTGAAACTGTAAAAGCTTTAAAAAAAAAGCCTATCACTTCACCCTAGAATTTCACCATCCCATAGAGTAGCCACAAGCCATATGTGACTGCTGGGCACTTGAAATGCGGCTGGTCTGAATCGAAACATGCAGTAAGAGTTAAACACCACTGGATTTAGAAGACATAGCACAGAAAAAAAATGCAAAATATCTAATTAATAATATTTTTTGTAGCTATGTAACGTGAATATTAATTAAACATATTGTGTTGATTTGTTTGTAACATACACACATATCAAATCATTATGTTGTACATCTGAAACTAATGTTACATGTCAATTACACACATATTGCAATTAAATTTGTTACATTGTTACATATTGAAATAATATTTTGGATAGATTGGGTTTGATAAGACATGTTTTAAAATTAACGTCAGCTGTGTGCCTTTTTATTAATGTGACAAGCCATATTGTATTTCTATGGGACAACACTGCACTATTAAGTTAGGTCCATAAGTGCAAAGACCTCATCAGTTGTGGTCACCGCTCTCCCCCAGAACAGTGCTAGCGTAGGCACACAGTAGGTACTCAGTAAGTATGTTTGTTGAATGAATAAATGAACGTATGCTGTTTATATTATATGTAAACAATATATAAACATTATATGCAAACAACTACATCTGCATAGCCACTGCTTTCTAAAACCTATTTGTGTGTTTTTTCCTGTCTTCCCCACACCCACCCACTGCCTAAAATGAGGACCCAGCTTTCCTTTCCTCTGCATCGTACGTGTCACTTAGGACGGTATTTTGCATGCTGTGGCCTGTCAATGGAGTTACAGACCGAGACATCAGGCAGAACAAAGAAAGAAAGAAGAAAGGAAGGGAGGAAAGAAGTAAAGAAGGGACAGAGAGATAAGATCAAGGACATAAGATTTTTGTGGAAACTATCTTGAAGAGCCTTTGAGACAACAGGGGGAGAAAATCAGTCGACTCTCTCTAGATCCCAAGAATATAAAGTAAAGGAGTTGGGGGCTGTTATAGGGAAAAGAATGCTGTCCTCTGGTTGATGAAAGCTCATCCTCAGTGTTTACAAACAAACTGTGCCAGTGAACACATTGGTGTTTACTTCCTAGCTGACAGCGTTCCAGAAGCCACAAGTGCAACTGGCTGGGAATTCCATCTGACTCCAAGCCTAGTGACCTCCAATGTCTCCAAGGGGTGCCTCCCAGCCTGGCTGTGGCAGAACTAAAATGCCAGGGGTGGCGACATGGCTGTCAGGACTTCTCTGCGACCTGGCCTAAGCCCCTTGGTCCCTGCTAGTAAGAGGCATGAGAGGATTTCAAAGGTCCCTTCCTTCCCTAACCCTCTAGGAGAGATGGAGGGCTCTGGGGTAGGAGGAGGGGTGCCTGGGATGGGGATGGGGTCCCCAGTATCAGCCTATGAGCATCTCAGTGAAAGCCTCTCCAGGCCTAAAAACAAGTTAACACTTGCGGGGCCCTCACAATGGGCTAGGCTCTGTCCTGAGCACTTTACATATATGAACTACTTTAATTCTTATCACAACCATACAAGACGGGTTCTGTTATTATGCTCATTTTACAGCTGAGGAAACTGAGGCACAGAGAGATGAGGTGACTTGCCCAAGATCACACAGACCTGAGTGGTAGGGTTTGAAACCAGGCTGTCTAGTTCCAAAGTCCCTGCTCCTGGGAATCTTAACACTAATTACAGGGCTGGGGCATTTTCAAGCTCCAGGGTTAGAGTTATCTTGGAAATGTTCCCTAACTCTTGGGAGCTTGAGTTTCCTTCTTGACCCCAGGGCATAGGGACCTATGAGGACAAACACAATCCAATCTCGCAAACACTGGTGGCTCTTAACCCACCCACAGATCTGCCCTCAGGTCAAGACTGCAGACACAGCCTGAGTTATTTTCCTTGAAAACACCAGACCTCAAAGCACACAATGGGTGATAGCCTGCCAGGGAGGTTCAGAGAGGCCAAGTGTATTTCCTGAGGCCACACAGCAAGCCAGAGATTGTCAGGTACCGGGATCCTCCAAGGAAAGGCGTTTCCTCCTATTCTCAGTCGGGGGAAGATTCTGACAGGAGCTTCCCTGGGCTGAGGTTGGGGCAGGAAACCACACAGTCTCCCACTTCCTTTTCCCCAGGCACCTCGTCTGGACTACTAGCCCAGTGGGGAGGCCCCAGTGCATGAGCCCAGAGAACTTCTTGTTCACAGGGCAGAGACTTAGCTTTAAAGCTGCCCCAAATCAACTCCTCCCCCTAATTTAAACAGGGTAGGGAAGAGACACTAGCACTATCTCCACTGGAGCTGGGTTTCTCTCAGCACTAACTTGGGACCAAGTCCCCCCACCCCACTCACCCTCGGTTGCTTCATCTGTAAAATGAAGATAATAATTCCTACCTCACAGAGTCCTATGAGGATTAAAGATAAAATCAAGGAGGGGAAAGCACCTCAGAGCACAGGTTAATAAACCAGAAGAAACCCTGGCAAGCAATTTGCAAATAGGAACCCAGAGACTGGAGGTCAATAGCTCAGGAGATGGAGGTCACATCCACTGTGCTCTCTGGTGGGTTGGGAGGTAGAGTGAAAAAAGGGGTCTGGTATCATATCTTGGATAACACTAAAGGGCAGAAAGCTTATGTCATTTCTGGAAACAAGTAATATTATCCAAGCACTTTAGATAATATCCTGTTTAATTCTTATAAGGTCGGTCCTATTACTATCACCATATGACATGTAAGGAAATAAAAGCACAGAGAGGTTAAGTAACTTACCCAGGGTCACACGGCTATTAAATGGTAGAGATGGAATTGGAACTCAGGTCTGACTCCAAAGAGCTGCCCTTAGTCTCTGGGGTGATACATGCCAGGTGCTCATGGCTGAGCAAAAGAGAGCCAAAGGCCCTTCCTCCATCCCTCCCTCTCTCATCCAGTCGGGTCTCCTCTAACCTAGTCCCTGCATACACACGTGTGCCCAATGTTGACGGACTCCCTGGTCCCAGTGGCCCCACTGCCTGGATGGGCTGACTGAGGCGGCTGCCCACCTTCTGGTGCTTGCGCTCCTTCTCGATACGGTCCATCCTCTCCAGGCGCAGACGGTCCAGCTCGAGGCGCAGCTCGTCCAGTTCTGGCGCGACGTGGTGGCGACTCACCAGCACCTCCAGGATCTCCAGGACGCGCACGACCTTGGGCATGAGGCGCGCGATGGCCTCGCAGCCGTGCTGGTCGATGACCCGCTCGAACTCGTGGCCCACCAGCGACGCGATGTCGTACACGTCCATGACGGTCAGCTCCGCCACGTTCTTCTCCAGGACCGACTCGGCAGCCAGCGCCGACCCTCGGTCCTCCTCCATGGCCCCCCGCCCGGCCTCTCCCCCTCCCCGCAAACTAGTGCAACTCCCAAACTTGCGGCTGTCGAGGGCAGCGCCGGGTCAGGCCCACCTCGCGGCGCCCCGCCGGCCTGCGCTTAGGGGGCCCTCGGGCGAGGGCGCACCCGGCGGGCGGCCGGCGTCGGCATGGGCGGAGCAGAGGCCCGGAGCCGGGTCGGCGCGCTGGGTGCGGGTCTCGGCGCCCGCTCGGCCCGGAGCCTGCTCTCAAGTGGGAGCAGGAGGAGGAGGAGGACGGCGAGGAGAGGAAGGCGCGCGTGCGCAGGCCCGCGGCGCCTCCCAAGTTGGGAATCCGAGTTGGACGCAATGGAGGCGAGGGGTCTGGCTGAAGAGGGGGCCCCGCTGCCCTCGGAAACAGTTCGCGCCTGAGTGGCGCCCCCACGCCCGGTGCCTGGGAAGGAAAGGCGGCCGCTGCTCCTCCGGGAAACTTTGGCGGTGGCGAGGTCTGCTGACCGGCTCCCCCCGCGCAGGGATGCCGCGCGCCCCGCCCCAATCCCGGCCTGGCGAGGGGCGCGCCCGGCTTCCGCCGCCCGAGGGCGCCCTGAGGTCCCCACCGGCACCGCCCCCCGTCCGCCGATTCGGCAGCCCCCGGTCCCCGCTCCACCCTCCGTCCTCCCCCACCCGCCGCGCCAACCTCTCCTCCGCCGGCTCCAGGCTCCTCCTCTCCCACTCCCGCCCCGGAGGGGTCGAGGCTAGCCAGGCGGAGAAGGGGCGGCGGCGGTGGTCACGGGGGTCACTTGTCTGTGGGTGCTTCGCAGCGTCACAGGGCGGCCCCTGCGTTGAAGAGGAATAGAGGGGTCGTGAGGTGGCCTCCGGTGTGGGGTGAATCCTGGGGAGGAAGCGAGGACACTCCAGCTCTCAGACGCTCCCCGTTGACCTGATCGCAGACGCCGCTCCGGTACAGGTGTCCTTCTCCAAGAGGGGCGCAAGGATCGAGGGGTCCTCTATCCCCGACGCCGCCCGGCTCACCTGCCAGCCGAGCCATGTCCTTTAGCGGCTCCTTGTAACATCAACGCCACTTCACAGAGGAGGCGACGCCAGGGTTTGGATCTTAGCACCAAGAGTTTTCTCGTCCCAAGCCCCCGAATCCCCCGGTGCTTTTGATCTGGCTAAATCCCCTCGTCCGTAAGACACCGTCCCCACCCCCAGGAGAGCCTTTCCTGAACCCACAACCCCTCCGCTCTTCTCACCCCCACGCAGGGTTTGGGGACCCTCCTGCACTGCCACAGCCCCGCTGCCTTCTCCCCTGAAACTGCTCTTAGCATAGAGTTTGAACAGTGTGGTTCCACGTCCCTCCCAGCAAACGTGAAGGCAGACAAAACCCTGAACGCCCTTGAAGCCATGAAGCCCACCCGACCTGGCACGTGTTGATCAAACCTTTAAAAAATATGTTTTAAAAAGTCTATAGGACATTGACTTTATATTCAGTTTAAATGTATACTCGTATAACGCTTTCCCTCACCGTGTGCCCAGGCATTATTCAAAATGTTTTACAAATATTTCCTCATTTAAGCCATACTTCGTGGGTTCTCAAAGTGTGGCCTGAATCAGCATATGTGCTGGCCACACAAAATGCTGTAGAAAAGTTAGCTTTATAATTATTAATGAAACCTGGAGGAGATATCCGGCCTGGGTATGGATGTAAATGTCAGGCTGACAACCAGAAATGTGGACCTGAATCTCGGGACTAGAGCAGGTAAGACCCACACTGACCTTCAGGAAATATTTAGCTCTGAATACATGCCAAGTACTCTGCTAAACCTGTAGGCTATTGGCAATAGGCAAGGATAGGATTACTGCTCTTGTGGGAAACAGACAGTAAACAGGTAAAAACTAAACTAATTTCAGACAGAGCAAGAGGATGGGGAAAGGGGAGGAATCAAGATATCAGTGTCACAAAAACCAGGCGTGTTATCGCTCTTCAACTGCAATAAAAGTCCCACACGCCATAAAATATTTTAAGATGTATTTCTAAAACTTATTGAAACTATATGACCCACAGTACCATTATTACACTTGAAGAAATTAACAGTAATTTCTTCATATCAAATATGCAGTGTGTTCAAAATGTCAGTGGTGTCATTATTTTTTTTTACAGTTTTTTTTGTTTAATTCAAGGTCCAAATAGTATCTACATATTGCAATTGGTTGATATGTTCCTTAGTCTCTTTTAATCCTTTGTCTCCTTTTGTCCCCCAGCCTTGACATTTATTTGCTGATGAAACAAGATTTATTTTGTCTTGTAGAGATTCTCAGTCTGGATTTTGCTAATTTCACCACTGTAATACCCTTTAATACGTTTATCTGTGTTGTTGTTGTTTTATTTTCTGTAAACTCGTAGGTGGATCAAGAGATGTGATCTGATTTGAGTTCAAATTATTTGGTGGTGGTATGTTCTAGTATTTCTTTTTTTCCTTTTTTTGGGGGGAGTTAATTTGTTAATGTTTATTTAGATGTAAATCACATGTGATAAGTCACCCTTTTAGTGTGTAAATTCAGTGGTTTTTGCTATAGTCTCAGGTTGTGCAATTACCACTGTCTAGTCTCAGAATGTTTTCATTAACCAAACTTAGCAAGGGAGTTTGGATGCTGTGCAGGAAAGCACACGTGTCTTGGGGCGGAGGGCCTGCAAATTTGGGCCAGAGCTGAAATATTGGGAAATAGAAAGGGGATTAAGGGTCGTTCCATTGGAGGGTGTCTTTCATGTCCATTCTACACACATGGCACCCAACTTCTCTCCGTAACACAGAAGGACTTAGTACTTAAAGACTATGGACTTCCTGAAATATTTATGAATAAGATGCTATAATGTCTGTGAATTAATTTCAGATAACCCACTCAGAGGGTGGGGTGGTTGGGAATATGAATGAAATGGAGACTGGCCACTTTGTTAATAATTGTTGAAGCTTGGTGATTGAGAACACGGACGTGCATTATACTGTTCTCCATCCTTCTGTAATAGACATTTTTCACAATATATATATATATTTTTAACTAAAGACTATAGACTTGAAAGAGTGCCAAAGTATTAGCTTGCCTGGGATGACCACAAGTCTTGCTTCCGCCGTGGGTAAAATAAAAGAGATTTGATGCCACCAAGAGGACTAGAAGATCTGGAATGGGAAGGGAGAATGAGGGGGTGCTGGGGACCACCCACTGTTAGGGCAGGAAGAATTGCTGTGGGCAGATGACAGATGGTTCCTCACTCTGTGAGCCAGTCGGGCTGGGCATGGGGCAGACAGAAGCAGGGATTGTGTGGAAGGAGAAGTCATTGCTTCCTGGAAAATCAGGCCCCAGGCGCCCCAGAAACCACACTAGGCCTTGAGAGACAACTGGGGCACGAGTATAGCTTCCCTATGCTGTCGCCATAGACTCCACGGGAACTGAATGTGTGTCCCTTCAAATTCATAGGTTGAAACCCTAGCGTCCAATGTGGAGGTTTTAGGAGGAAGGGGACTCTAGGAGGTGATAAGTTCCTGAGGGCAGAGTCCTCATCATGCCTTGGATTAGTGCCCTTACAGAAGGGACCCCAGAGAGCTCCATCGCCCCCCTGCCATGTGAGGACACTGTGAAAAGACAACCGTCTATGAACCAGGAAGAGGACCAGCACCACACACCGAATCTGCCAGTCCCTTGATCTTGGACTTCCAGCCTCCAGAATGATGAGAACTACATTTCTGAGCTTATACAGGACTGGGTCTCTAGGGTATGTTTGTTATAGCAGCCCAAGCTGTCTAAGATAGACTATTTTATGAGCATCCCTACTTTTCAGGAGTCTGAGCAGTCCTTTTTTTTTTGTTTTTTTAAGATTTTATTGGGAAAGGGGAACAGGACTTTATTGGGGAACAGTGTGTGCTTCCAGGACTTTTTTCCAAGTCAAGTTGTTATCCTTTCAGTCTTAGTTGTGGAGGGCGCAGCTCAGCTCCAGGTCCAGTTGCCGTTTTCTAGTTGCAGGGGGCGCAGCCCACCATCCCTTGCAGGACTCGAACTGGCAACCTTGTGGTTGAGAGGACGCATTCCAACCAACTGAGCCATCTGGGAGGCAGCTCAGCTCAAGGTGCCGTGTTCAATCTTAGTTGCAGGGGGCGCCACCCACGATCCCTTTTGGGACTCGAGGAGTTGAACTGGCAACCTTGTGGTTGAGAGCCCACCGGCCCATGTGGGAATCGAACCGCAGCCTTCGGAGTTAGGAGCACGGAGCTCTAACCGCCTGAGCCACCGGGCTGGCCCTCTGAGCAGTCTCTTGCCCAACTCTGCTGTACTTGTCCCATCCCTTAGGCGTGATCCCAAGGGCTGATAACCTGAAATAGCGTCACCCGCTCTCTGCTACCCACGCATCACCCTTCTGACTTCCCCTGGTTGCTGTTCTGTCTTCTCCTTCTTCCTCTCCCGTTCTCCTCCTCCAATGCCCCTCTTTCCTCCTCCTTCTTTAATTGACAGACTTGAGATG
The DNA here is from genome assembly GCF_036562045.2 of Rhinolophus sinicus. NCBI lineage: Eukaryota > Metazoa > Chordata > Mammalia > Chiroptera > Rhinolophidae > Rhinolophus > Rhinolophus sinicus. The sequence continues at coordinate 35,242,848 of NC_133765.1, forward strand.
GTCACGGACAATTCGGATGTCATTATTACATCTTTAAACACCAGAAATGTCATATGAGACTCATGGTTTGTTCCATATTGATTCCACTTGATAGCCACCCTCTCTCCGAGGACACTGTATAGCAGGTATGATCAGGCTCCCAAAATCCATCTTGGAAAACAGGAAGATCAAACCTTGGCAACAGGATTCTTTACAGGGCATTGGGCATGCTCTCTGAATTTCAATGTCTGTTTCTACCTGAAGAGAGGTTGCCTATAAATGCGAATCTGGGTGGATTTTCCATGATGTCACATGAGACTGAGAGTGCTTCTCTCCTTCTGGGGTCTCGGCCACTCAAATGGCTGGGCTCTTTTTTTTTTTAATTAAAGCTTATTGGGGTGACAATTGTTAGTAAAGTTACATAGATTTCAGGTGTACGATTCTGTAATACATCATCTATATATCACATTGTGTGTTCACCACCCAGAGTCAGTTCTCTTTCTATCACCATATATTGGATGGCTGGGCTCTTAATGAAAGAAAATGCTTCGAGAAAAATATTTGGAAAGTAAAAAAACAAAAAAAAATCACCCATTGCTTTTATATAGGTTCCTTTAAAAGCTTATGAGTTAATTAAGACTTTATTAGAGAGTACCAGGGATGCAAGAGTGAGGGCAGGAGGGAAGTGAGGCAGAAAAGGAGGAAGGACAACTTCCAGGTGAAGTTGGCCCAGCTGGTTGCGGAGGTTTGTAGGATGTGCCTGGGAGGATGTGTGAAACCACTGAATCTCAGGGAAAATGGTCCAGCGGCACAGAGGTGGGCATTGGTTGTGGTGGGGGTCCATGGGGAAGGTGAGCAATCTATCTGCTTATTCCATGTCTCTCATTAGCCCTCCCCATGGGCCATGAACCTTCCCAATTTCTAGGAGGACCCCCCCTTCTCGTTGGGTTGGTCTTGGGTGCTGAGGCGGGTGTGGCCTTGGCCCATGGTCTTCTGGGAACATCGGAAATGTCAGGAGCTGGGGTGACTGTCACACTGCGCAGGGCTTTACAACCAGGGGACCAGTGTGAGCTGTGGCTGGTGGTGTTCATGTCCCTGGTGGGGTGGGGGTGGAGGAGGGGGAGGGTGCAGGTGAGATTATATGCATAATCCATTCACAAAATTTAGTAGAATTCCTCCCATCTCATCATGTCCACTCCCAGGTAACTAGTGTTGACACTTTGGTCCATGATTTTTTGCTGAGCATATGCATGTATATCTAAACACACATTTACATTTTAAATGGAAACATGACACATGTATTAGGATGCAATTTGCTCTTTTCACTTTTCAAGAAACCACCGAACTGTTTTCCCAAGTGGCTGTGCCATCTTACATTCCCACCCGTGGCAATGAATCGGAGCGGGCATGGGCCTTCCTAATTTTATCAGCATCCTTGGGTGATTCGGTTGTTCACCCAAATTTGAGAACTACTGGCTTAGAGGGTGACAGTATTGGTAGGCTTTTCCTTCAGGAGGTGGCATTGGAGCAGAGACCTGGGGAAAGTGAGGGAGGCACGAGGAAACTTGTGAGAAGACGGTTCTAGGAAAAGGCGGCAGGACGTGCAGAGCCCCCAGCATGCCTGGTGTGGTACTCATCGCAGGGGTCCGTGGGGCTTGAGTGGAGCTGAGAGGGGAAGTGTGGGAAGAGACAGAGGAGAGTGGGGCCTGAACGTACACAGAGGACCCCAGGGAAGGGAACGCTCTATGGATCTGGTTCTGAATGAGCTTGGGAGCCACTCTAGGGTTTGTAATGACATGATTTCATAGCAGAGAAACTGAGGCTCAGAGAGGTAAATTAACTTGCCACACGTCACACAGTAAGTGGCTCAGCTGAGGTTCAACCCAGGTCTGTCCAAGGCCAGAGAGCATGTTGTTGACCTTGTGTGCTCTTGGAGCTGGCTTTGGCGTCAAGTAAATAAATAAAAAGCAGGTATTGGGAAGCTGTCAATGTCCTCCAGCCAAAGACCACCAGGAACACAACAGCAGTTAAGCCGGGGGCTCGTTACTCGCACCCAGGGAGAACACACACCACAGGGAACCGTGGGGTGTCCCAGTGAGAATATTAGGGTGCAGGAAAGAAACTTATAGGATTTGGGTTTTGGCTGGGTGAGTCTGGGGAGAGTTTAAGGATCTGGGGGTTTGCTCTAGAATGGGTGCCGTCAGGAAGCAGGAGTAATTCTGGGATTGGGGCTCTTAATAGATCTTATCTGCTCGGAGGACAGCCCAGAACGAGGCTAGAGCTGTGACTGGTAAAGCAGCAGCCGCCACTCATATCAGCCCAGAGAAGGAGACGTCTGGTATTTTGCGGCCTGGACCATGTTTGTGTCCTGTCTCGTTCCGTCACGGTCACAGAGTGGCCTTGTTTCGTGGTGATGTTCTGTGACATTGTTATTTCCACGGGAGAACACCAAGGCCAGCTGACAGTGCCAGGCCAGCAAATGATGTCACGCACTGCTCTGCTTTTTCTCAAAGACGTGACACCTGCTTGATACTATTCAGGGTGGAAATACGGTCTAGGGAAAAACAACCCCACGCCGATCAGCTGCAGCATATGATCGCACCTCAGAGACACAGCCTGGCCTGGCTGCCCTTTCCGCCGTCTTGCTCCAGCTGTGCTGAGTCTCTGGACTTATACCTCGAGCAACTGAACCACTCTTCCCCGTTCATTTGTTGTAAGCAGCTTTGTTGAGATGCCGTTCACTCACATGCTATAAAACTCATGCATTGAAAGGGCACAGTTCAGTGGCTTTTAGTATATGCACAGATATACACAACCATGACCTGAAAATCCATTTCATTCCTAACAGAAACCCCATTAGCAGACGCGCCCCGTTTCCTCCTGACTCCCCACCACAGCCCAAGGTAAGCACTACTCTACTACTTTCTGTCTCTATGGATTCTCCTGTTTGGGACATTTCATACAAACGGAAACATACAATATATGGCCTTTTTGCGACTGGCTCCTTTCACTTAGCATCCTGTCTTCCAGGTTCGTCCGTGTTGTAGCCGCATGTGTCGGTTCTGCTTTCCTTTTTATGGCTGAGTAATATCCCATTGTTTGGATGGACCGCATTTTGTTGATCCATTCATCCATCCACGTGGGACTTTTGGATTGTTTCTACTTTCCCTGTTGCTTTGCCAGTGATAAAAGTGGTACTTTCCTTCTGGAAGCTCAGACCACTTTGCAGGAACCTTTACCTCCTCAGAGAACTCCTTGTCTTGGGGAGATGAACCAGGTTCCAGAACAGAGTGAGACGGGAAAGCGAAAAGGCAGCTCACAGCCGTTGAGTACCTTCTGTGTGCCAGGCAGGGGTCCGGGAGTGACAAGATAAATTAGATCACAAGTCCCTGACCTCAAGGAGCGTGTAGTCCAGTGAGTACAGAGGTACATCTGTTGTTCTGTCTGCCAGGATCCATCCCATTTTTCTGATTTTCCTCAGATACACCACCCCTCCCCTGCTTCCTTGTTCCAGGATAGGAAACCCAGGCTTGACCAATCAGCACCATCCAACCTGTGGGCCTGGTGGTTGGCTCAGGGATGGGCACTGACCTCAGACAGTGCAGTGAGAGCCCAGGACACTTTTCCTGGCCCCTTGAAAAAGGTAAGTTATCACTTTGGTTGGTAGTTTTTTCCATGAGTTGCTGAGAGCATCGGCTGGAAGCCTTGTTGGTTTTGGGAGAGCCAGGCCGAGTAAGAAGGCAGGCAGGGTCAAGGTGTGGGAGATCAGACCACATCCTGGGATGTCATTTGAGCAACTGGATCAAGCTGTGCCTTATTTTTTTTGCTACCTCAAAGCTTTGTAGCTGCATGAACCAATGAGCTTTAAGAATTAAAAAAAAAAAAAAGATTGTGGTGATGGTTGAATATAACTAAAACCATTGAATTGTACACTTTAAATGGTGAATTGTATGGTATATAAATGATATCTGAATATTAAAAAATGAAATAACAAGATAAAAACTAGGATAGAACCACACACAGGGTTTTGTTGAAACCCAGAATAAGAGCAGCTGACTCAGTCTGCAGGGGTGGGGCAGGCAAGCAGTCTCCCTGAGGAGATATTACCCACTTTACAGGTGAGGAACTAAAGTCCCTGTCAGAAAGGAATTGAGTATGATCCCCTCAATGAGTGACGGGGCTAACAAAGTGATTAGTACTTTGTAGCCCATAACCTAGTCTTTGAAAACATAGGCTCTCCTTATGCACTGTCAAAATGTCTAATCCATGCCCCCAATGAATTGACCTAAATTATTTTAAAGCATATATATCATCGGGCCTGCTTATCATGACCATCTCCAAACAAACATGGGGGAAATCTCTGTAGTTCTAATGCCTTGCTTTGCATTTTCAGAGTTTGTCAGAACTCTTCAATTCAAACTGTCTTGGGGAGATGAACCAGGCTCCAGAACAGAGTGAGACGGGAAAGCGAAAAGGCAGCTCACAGCCGTTGAGTACCTTCTGTGTGCCAGGCAGGGGTCCGGGAGTGACAAGATAAATTAGATCACAAATCCCTGACCTCAAGGAGCGTGTAGTCCAGTGAGTACAGAGGTACATCTGCTTGTCCATTGAGAATTCCCCTCCCTCCTGTCTTATCCCATGCCATTCAGGTGGACTGCCCCACCCCCTGGCTCTAAGCCTGACCAATCAGCAACTTCTATCTCCCTAAGCACAATGATTGGTCCAGGGATGGGCATGTGTCCCAAGCTGAGCCAATGATATGCAATGAAAATTCATTGATTTTTCTGAGATTATTATACCAGTAGGATGTAACCCGAGAGGTCCTGGAGGTTACATGAGACAACCCACAAACGAACAACAGCAGAAAGACCCCAACTCACTAAGGCCTGGAGGAGCTAAGAGAGGAAGTGGGGTTACCAGCGCCCAGAAGCCAGACCACCCAGTGGAAGCTGGAACTTCAGAGAAGCTGGAGTCCTGAAGATTCAGCAAGATTCAGCCTGTAGCAGACGTGCTTCCCAAAGCAGAGAGGGAGACACAGGCCCTCGCTTCTCCCTTCCTCTACTTTCCAGTCTCCTGTCAGTACCTGCAATTAGCTGAACCTCCCAGGAAGCAGAGTACAAGGGGGCCTGTGATGCAGAGGAGAGCAGAGAGGGCTGGGATCAAACGCACAGAGGGCTAGAATGGCTGATTGGGTAAGGTGGTGATATTGTGGTTAAATCTGTCTTGAATTCTGATTATTTTTATATATTAATGTTGTTCTCAATAAAGCGACACTTTAAATCTGAAAATGAAAGGGGAAAAAAAAGCATGATGAAAGAAAATCCCCCAGTCTCCTTTAATTTTCCCGAATTTTAAAAAAGACTTTTGTGGGACCAGAAAGGAAGGGGAGCTTTAAAACCCAAACGGCAGAAAGCTGATCTAGCCTTTGTGTAGAAATAGCCTTTTGTTTTTGTCTTCAAAACTTGCCAGCATTTGAGAATGTACTGGTGCAACTGATACAAACACCTCATCAATTTCTAATCTGGTTGCCTAGTCCCTGCCACAACAAGCTGCTGATTCCAAGCAGAAATAAATTATTTTGTCCACTCTTGGTATATACCCAAGAGCACTGAAAACACGTCCATACAAAAATATGTGCATGTATGTTATAGCAGCGTTCTCTATAATAGCCAAAAAGTGGAAACAAACCAAGTGTCCATCAAAGGGTGAATGGATAAACAAAATGTGGCCTATCCATACACACAATGGAATATTATTCAGCCATCAAAAGGAATGAAATACTGATACATGCTACAATGTGGACGAACCCTGAAAACATTATGCTCAGTGAGAGAAGCTGGTCACATAAGGTCACATATTGAGGGATCCCAGTCTAAATCCACTGAGGCAGAAAGTAGATTAATGGTTGCTAGGGGCAGGGGGGATGGGGAATGAATGCTAATGTGTCTGCAGTGTGTCTTTTGGGGATGATGAAATGTTTTGGAATTATTGTTGATGGCTGAACAATTTTGTGAATGTGCTAAAAACCACTGAATAGTTTAAAAGGGTGAATTTTGTGGTATGTGAATTATATCTCAATAAAGAAGGGAGGGAAGGAAGGAGGGAGGGTGCATTTGAGAGCTTCGTTCATCATTCATCAAGTATTTTTTTAATCATAAATTTTACTTTAACAATAAGAGCAATTTCATACAAATTAAAAAGTTCTGCTCATCAAAAAACCTACTCTGCCATCTTAAGCACAACTCCCATCATATATTTTTTGAGTATCCACTATGTGCCAACTGTTTGTTGTGTCAGAATATTCATGCACACCATGGCACAGTAGCTCATGCCAATCTGTGCTGAGGACTGTAGAAGTGCACACTTACTATGGGTGACCTGGCGAGTCTCAAGAGCATGTGGTTCTTTGAATTAATTTGTCTTCATCCTGAAATATGTTGAAAAGACACCTGATGAGTAATTATGACAACGATGTTAAAAAGAAAAACCTGTACAAAGAAGGAACTATACTGAGTGGTGATACTGATTATTTTATAGTACTGTGATTAGAGTTACTCTGTCTCTTTTCCAATTATTAGACAGTATAATTACTTTTATAGCATAAAAAATAAATTTACAGATGACTTCTGGCTGCATCTCTGGCTTGGCCACCACAGCGTTTCCAAAAATAGGAGTCAAATGTATTTAGGTACAGGGCCGGCCAGGTGGCTCAGGCGGTTGGAGCTTCGTGCTCCTAACCCCGAAGGCTGCCGGTTCGATTCCCACATGGGCCTGTGGGCTCTCAACCACAGGTTGCCGGTTCGACTCCTCGACTCCTGCAGGGGATGGTGGGCTGTGCCCCCTATATCTGGGGTAGAGGGGACAACTTGACTTGGAAAAAGTCCTGGAAGTGCACACCGTTCCCCAATAAAGTCCTGTTCCCCTTCCCCAATAAAATCTTAAAAAAAAGAAAACGTATTTAGGTATAGCATCTGATACAATTTTCCACAGTCCTCCCCACTCCCTATTGCCTTAAGCTGGTGCCATCTCTCATTCACATAAACTTCCCGATTGCTGAAGGCATTTGAATTTGGGTCCCCTGATTTATAAAGTACAACCCTCACAATATACATTTCATTGTCAGCATTTTAAATCCCTGATCTGTGGAGTTAGAATATTATTTAATTCGTTCAAAAATAAAAAAAGAACATTTAATTTCTAGATAAAAACAGAATTGTTCTTGGCAATTTTCTACAGAGTTGGGTTGCTTGGTAAGTCCAAAAGTCCTGTCCATAAGTTTAATAGGATACCTCTGTAGATATTTTAAGCAGAAAGAGTTTTAATATAAGGAAACAAAATCGGTTGGCGAGGCTGGTAGAGTGGTAGAGCAGGCTCTAGGCTGACCCTCCCTCCAATGATGGCTCCCAGATTATTCTACAGGCGAAGCAGGACCATTGCCACAGCCTGGAAGGTGGAGAATCAGGGGATCATTACTAGAACTTGTGGGTTCAATAACCAGGAAGCTTCCCTCACGGTAGCTGCACCTGTTTCTTGACACCTGAAGTAGGAAACGGATATTGGGCCACTACTGCCCCCTATCGCCTGATGATGTCCTTAAGAAACTTGCGCAGCACAGTCACCAGCATGAGTCATCGGATCCTCAGGATTTCAGCAGATAAGGAAAGCATATGGTGTTCACCTCCTTTGTACAGATAAGAGGTGATGTAACATAATTAAGGTCACACAGCTCCGTGCAAAACTAGAGTAACAACTAGGTGTCCTCATCCCCTGGCCAGTTCACTGAACTCAGCTAAGATGTCACGCGGGAGGTCTTCTGTGGCCCTGGTAGGGCCTGGGAGCACAGCATGCATGCACCCGGTGCCTCGGGAGTGATGCCGACTGGTAAACGACTGCACCTCAGGAGGCACAGCTCTGCGCTGTAAGCACACAGCAGGGGCTAGTGTTTGGCAGAGGGAAGGTTCAGGCACATTTCAGAGAAGAGACGACGACATTTGAATTGACTTTTGAGGAATGAGTAGGAGAATGTCAGGAGGCAAAGGGCAGGGGAGAAATTGTCCTAGCAGCTGGCAAGAGCTAAGGGGAAATGGTGTGGCAGCAAGATTTTGGGGAACTGAGAGAATTCTAATTTTGGAAGGACTTGGACAAGGATTTTTTTTTTAACAGTAAAATAAAGAGCATTAGTCTTAAATATGCATCTCCTTGATTACAAAAATATGGAAACACTCGTGTACCCTTCATTTAGGTGGAGGCATAAAATACTTCAACATCTCCGGAGGTTCCCTCGTGTCCCCTCCCACCCTGTACGTGCGCGCCTCCCTTCTCCCCCAGTCGATTTTTGAGGGGTGAGGAGAGACCAACACAAAATCTCCGAGCCCCTGGGCTGCAGCCCCCATCTCCCCGTCCGTCCACTCCTGTTGTTGCCTCCGGATCTCTCGCCATGTTTTTGAACAACCTGAGGGTCCTGCAGTCGGTCAGGGGAGGTTTCTCGATACTGGCGCTTTCTCGTGAACTTGAGGATGCGCGCGAAGGGGGATGGAGGTGGGGGGGACGTTTTTTGGTCCTTCCTTCGGAGCCCCCGTCCCCCCCCCCGGCGCGGAGCCGCCTCCCTCCTCGGCGGCCGCCGTGCACCCGGTACGTGGCAGCAGCCGCCGCCGCCCCCCCCAGGGCGCGCGCATCCCCCCCGCGGGTGGCGCAGCCGGAACGGGCGGAGCTGAGTTGGCGGCGGCTGAGGCGGTAGCGGTGGTGGCGACGGCGACGGCGGCTCTGGAGGCCGCAGTCCCGATCCTGGCTTCGGCTCCAGCCCCACCATGGTGACGCTTGCTGAGCTGCTGGTGCTCCTGGCCGCCCTCCTGGCCACGGCCTCGGGCTACTTCGTCAGCATCGACGCGCACGCCGAGGAGTGCTTCTTCGAGCGGGTCACCTCGGGCACCAAGATGGGCCTCATCTTCGAGGTGGCGGAGGGAGGCTTCCTGGACATCGACGTGGAGGTGCGGGCGCGCTGCCCGCGGCCGAGGCGGGGTTGCGCGTTCGCTCGGGGGTTGGCGGCGCCCGGGGCCCGCGAGGGGCCTGCGGAGGGCGCAGGACGTGGGGGCTGCTGTCCGAGCCCCGGAAGGGACACAGGCTGCCGCCTGGCCCCCGCCGCGGCGACCCCCTAACGGCCGTTTCCCCCGCGGCCCGCCGGGTTCCAGGCCCCGGGCCGCCCCCGGGATACGGAGCGGTTGCTGAGTTGCTTGGGGTTGTCAGCGTGGGGTTCCCCCGGGACCTCTCGCCGAGCTTTCCCGACCCAGCGCCGCGTGTCGGCTCCGGGCGGGGAAGGCGCATCTCGGCGCGGCTGGCTGGTGGCCGGACTCGATCGGGTCCGCAGCTGCTTCGTTCACGTAGCGACTCATGTTGGGACGTGGCAGGAAAAGTTTTGAGAAAGTGCATCGAAAGTTACCGAGGAACGCCAGGCAGACGTTCGCGTCGTGTTCGTCTTTACTTTTCATAGAAACGACCGGAGTGTTTTAGTTTTTTACGTAAACCTCCGGATATATCGTTTAACCATCTCTGATGGAGAGAGAGGTGGAGTTGGGTTGTGCGTTTTAGGAGTAATGACTGCAGTGGAGAAAACGGGAAATTATTTTAAGAAACCAGTAGTCCCTACCTTTCATCTTATATCTTTTTTTAAACCGAAGGAATGAGTCACCTCTAACTTTTTTTTTTTTTTGGAAACCAGATATTAATATTTAAATTTATCTGCTAGCATGATTAATTGGGTTTAAGGACTTTCTAGTTGACTGCACATTAGCAGAGTTGGGCACGAATTACACAATCCATGTGAAGTTCAGAAGTAAGTGGGTAATGGAAGGAGTGACTGTTCAAATTAGCCAAGACCTTAAGAGATCAACTATTCCGGTGTCCAGGGCTTTATACGAGGAACTGACTTGAACAGAACCCAACAGCCGATCTGGAGCAGATTGCAATGAGAACACAGTCTCCTAATTTCCAGGCTAGTTCTTTTCCTTAAGCTTTCAGGCTTCTCAGATGAAGTGGATTCCTTCCAGTAGTCAGGAAAACCTAGAAATGCACCTTGCTCAAAATTCTTAGTTTTAAAGAGGTTTTTTATTTCGATGTTAATGGATACATTGTTTGCATGTTTGTTGGAGGTGTTAGGACACTTGGAGACAATGTGTAAGGTGTGGTTTCTGTTTCTGAGGAATTTACATTTGAGTTGAACAAATGAGACAAATTGTACTCAGAGTTAAAAGGTGTTTGGAGAGCCTGGTCTCCTAAGTGGGAGCCCAGAGAGGTTACTGTTACTAACTGCTGTGGAGCTCCCTGAAAATTACATTTTCTTAGCAAATATCGTACTGCCTGCCAATAGCCATCACTTACGAAACCTATGACTTGAAATCTTTCATGATATCTCATGCATTTCCCTCCTGTCTCCAGATTACAGGGCCTGATAATAAAGGAATTTATAAAGGAGACCGGGAGTCCAGTGGGAAATACACATTTGCTGCTCACATGGATGGAACATACAAGTTTTGTTTTAGCAATAGAATGTCTACCATGACTCCAAAAATAGTGATGTTCACCATTGATATTGGCGAGGCGCCAAAAGGACAAGACATGGAAACAGAAGGTGAGATGAACATTCGGAAGGTTTATGTCACGTTCCAAGAGTTAATTCTGTACATTTTTACCATCTGAATTGAGTATTTATTTGTGATTTCTTACTCTAGGTTCATTCACTGTCTTTGAAATAAAATCCTCTTGTGAAACGTACTTTTGATTTATCCAAATCACCTAATTAACAAAAAGAAGTTTCTGGAAGTTCATGTTTATATTTTAGTTCTGTGCAGTTGCCCCTCCTGGCAGCTTAGTCACTTTGTGCTCTTGTAAGCATGTCGATTACATGTGTCTTAGGTGGTTTCCTCTGCTAACTTGCAAATCCTGGTATACACATCTTTATTTGCTCATTTGTATACATGACTAGTGTAGCTAAACTTTTTGTTGTTTTATTTTTGTGTGTGTTTATATCTTAAACTTTTCTTTAGGTGGTGGAGATACCTGGGATGGTATGTGGATTGATTTTTGATGGCATCCTGTCTTATTGCATATTTTTGTCTGCTGTTATCTAATTTCTGCTTTCCTTCTAACCTCAGTTTGTTAGCATGAGAGTGTTTTTTGTCTTAAACAAAAACAACCCTACAACTAATTAGAGTTTTAGAGTGATTGTTTTTGGTGGTTTTTATTTAGTTGACAGGAGGTACAGGTCAGGTCATTTTAAATTAATAGAACTAGGAACACAGCCGTTGATTTTTTAGTATAGTACCATTGTACTTTATATATATATATATATTTAATGAATGCTGAAGCGCGGAAAGAGTCAACTATAACTGGACAAGTAAAAGTCTTCATTAAACATAGCTAATAGCAAATGGTGCTGTTGAATTTGTAGGAAGTATGTTGTAGGCTTGTTTTAACCATATTAAAGTTTTCTAACTTGAAACTTGGTTGTATATGGAATGCATTTCTAGGAGCCATGTCTAGATATGGTGACAAAAGTTCTTTCAGCCATATGTTATAGTTAGATTATGTTTTATTCCTCAAATGATCAGCATCGAACTCTGAATTGACTCTTCTGCATAAATTGCTTACCGGGAGCCAGCACGTTTGGATTTTTTTGGGGTGGGGCTGGGGATGAGGGTGTTGTCACAGGACGTAGAGTGTTAGGATTTTTGGAAAGGAGCTGCTCAATGCACTTCGTGGCATTAAGATGATAATATTTGTCTTAGATATTGAGCAGTTAGTAGAGCACTTCCATCGTAAAGAAGATGAAGTGTTTGCTAGGTTTTGAAATCTATAGAATTTAGAGACTCATACTACTTAGTAATTCCTGTGCTGCTTTTCAGGGTCACTTACAGTGTAGGACTTGGCTAATTTTCAAGGAGAATTGGGAGTTTTGAAGGGCTTTGTGTTTGTTCATTTTCTGGAGATTAGTCCTTTCTAAGTGGTTAGAAAATGTTGGCTGATGAATGTGAATATTGAACTATTCTTAAATAATCCTTTAACACAATACCTAAAATTCTTGCTTTTGCTTGTTAATGTCATTGAATGGCAGCTGTCAAATCAAGCCTTCTTCTAAAGCAGTGGTTCTCGTCAGGATGGTTTGGCAATATCAGGGGCATTGGCAGTATCAGGAGACATTTTGATTCTCATGGCGTGGTGGGTGACCCTACAAGGCATTGGGTAGCTCCCCACAACAAAAGAATTATCTGGTCCAAAATGTTAACAGTGTGCCCCTGAGAAACCCTGATTTAAAGGTTCCACGTAGTAGTACATGGGCCTTCCAAAGTGAAGCTCGTGAGGAAGGGTTTGAGATTCCAGCCCAAATACCTTAAAATGGTAGGGGCCCTTGGCCTCTCACAAGAAATTGAGGATTATCTGTGGCAATGTGGACTTCTAGACGAGGCCCAATCCTGGACAGTGATAAAGCAACTCCTCCAAAGGGAACCTTCCCTTGTGGTATATTTTTTCCTCCCTGTTTCTTCATTGTCACAATAAAGCACTACCCAGAAGCATACACTTTTCAGAACTGTTCACCTTGTGTTCGTTTTTGGCCGAGGAGAATACCTGTTTTAAACCTTGTGCAGCTGAGAGCTTGTCTTCACATTAAGAGTAGGTTTTGATTGTAGTTTCAATATTGTTGTTTGTAGATTATTGTTAGGGTGTTATTGGGGATTTTGTTTGTTTGATATTTTGCGCTTTTTTTCCCCTCGGTTTTTTTTCTCTCTCTCTGATTAGCAGTCAGTATAGTAAACTTCACTTAGTAACAGTTCATCAGAAGAAATTTCTTAGGGATAACTATTTTCCTTCAGTTGGTAAAAATTGTATAGTATGTTTTCTATCCTGAAAGATGTTTCTCTGCTGGGAATGGACTTCAGAAACGTGCTTTGAGAATTAAATTGTCATCAGTTGTGCAAAATGATTTCTGTGCCATTTCTAAACATAGCTGCTTTCATGTGCCTTTTTTGAGCAATATTTTTATTGCTTGATAAGTATTTTTCAAGAAGAGATTACCAAATATGTGCCACTGTGTTTTCAAACCCTTCTGTAGCTCACCAGAACAAGCTGGAAGAAATGATTAATGAGCTAGCAGTGGCGATGACAGCTGTAAAACACGAACAGGAATACATGGAAGTTCGCGAGAGAATACACAGAGCGAGTAAGTTAACGAGCCGGCTGGCCCTGTGGCCTTGTGTGTGCTGCCCCCCAGCTCGCTTCCGCTCTCCTCGTTGGGAAGTTGCGCAGACAGAAGCATACTAAATCATTGGCTTAAAAAAGCACCTGTGCAAAAATATTTTTAAGTATACATGTTTGTAGAGCTCTGTACTACACTAGTTTGTTATTAGGATTTGTGTTCTAAACCAATAAGTGCTATTAAGATTCAGCACAAGGTTTTGAGCGTTTTTCAAAAGTACAGTCAGCTAAAGAATAAGCTAATAATTTTCTTAAAGCGGAAAGGAAAAACATTGTAAAATGGGTATTGCATTGGTTTTTAACACATATTTAAAACTTTTGTGCCAGTATAATTAGTAATATATGCTGAGATTTAAGCTTTTTTTCCCTAAAACGGAAGATTTTAAAAAAAAACTTTTTTTTTTAAATTGGGCAATATTGGGGGATGGTGTGTTTCTCTAGGGCCCATCAGCTCCAAGTCGTTGTCCTTCACTCTAGTTCTGGAGGGCGCAGCTCAGCTCCAAGCCCAGTCGCCGTTTTCAATCTTAGTTGCAGGGGGCACAGCCCACCATCCCATGTGGGAATTGAACCGGCAGCCTTGTTGAGAGCTCGCGCTGTAACCGACTGAGCCATCCGGCTGCCCCTCCGGAAGCTCAGCAGCAGCTCGTTGTTTTCAATCTACCATGTTTCCCCGAAAATAAGACTGGGTCTTATATTAATTTTTGCTCTAAAAGATGTATTAGGGCTCATGTTCAGGGGATGACATCCTGAAAAATCATGCTAGGGCTTATTTTCTGGTTAGATCTTATTTTCGGGGAAACACAGTAGTTGTGGAGGGTGCAGCTCACTGGCCCATGTGGGAATCAAACTGGCAACCCTGTTGTTAAGAGCTCGCGCTCTAATCATCTGAGCCATCCAGCCGCCCCATAAAACGGAAGACTTTAGCCTAGTTAAAATAGAACGCACAGAAACATGAACATAGCCAGTCACCAAGTGGAGACCAGTTTGGGCTCCCAAATTTGTAAACTGGGAACTGAGAATGTATTTGTGGAAACAGTGAGGAGTGGAATCCTATGTTAGGTTGCAGAATCCTGTTTAGCCCATAATAGAGCCGTAAGTATTACGCTTGAGCATATAAGATTAAGAGGTACCATGTTGACAACAGACCACATTCCACCACGTTTTAGATTCAGGTCCACACCTGTGGTTCCGTGTCTGCCATCCTCCAAGTTCTTAGGCATAGACCTTACTGGGTGCTAGCTCTTGTCTGTAAATGTAAAGTGACTTGGCATGAATCTTCGTTCTGAGGTTGGGGTAGGGAAGGGAGAGAAGCGTGACTCTGAGAGACAAGCACAGGGGAATTTCTTCAAGATGTGCTTCTTGCCATTGGGGGAAAGGAGCCTCCAGGACCTAGAACATTGACTTCCTCTCTCCTTGGGAAAATAACAAGTATATATGGCAGATGGGAGAAGTGCCCCCATTCTCGCTTTTTGGGGGTGGAGTGGGGCATGAGGTGGACCAAGGCTTGTATACACACACTTGAGCCTCTTCCACCATGATTCCTTCCCCTTGCCACCATTCTTACATTTCTTCAGCCTCTAGGACCTCCCCCTTCTCTCCCGTGCCTGACCGGAACCTATTTGTGGGTTACCTTGCTGCCAGGTGGGGACCAGTCCATTATTGGATGAGAAGAGCACCAAACAAAATCTGAGGGCTAAGAGCCTTCACTGCTTGGCAGGTTTCACTAGTTCACACCAGATGGCTTTATAGGTCTAGGAGGTTCTTGGAAACAGCAGCCAGAGAAAGCACCCGTCTTCTGGTGTGTGGGAGCAGCCACCTTATTCTTTCACCACGAATTTGACCAGAGATGCTCACAAACAAGTAGTTTTAGGCATTCAGTTTAATTTTGCAGATGAAACAGTTCCCCCAATACTGTTTGTTTTTTGTACATCTTCCTACAACACTCCTCAGAGATGAACACGGGGCTTTTTTTTTTTTTTAAACTGCAGTGTTACAATAATACTGTGTTGCTACTAGATCAGGCTAATATGTGAATGGCCCAGGGACAATGTCTTATATACACACACTTTCCTAGGTGGCTACTTTCCTATGTTATTATGCTTCATTGTGTTCAATTTAAGCTGAAAGATGCATTTTTCTATAAGTGAAGGGAAAGAAGTAATTTTTACATGGTTGCTTAATTTACTGAAGAAGTAATTTTTACATGGTTGCTGAAGTATTTACTCAGCCATTCCCTTCTCAGACACAATCTTAAAATGCCGTCATTCACAGTTATGCTAGAAGTTGGTTTTCTTTTCTTTTTTCTTTTTTAAATTAAAGTTTATTGGGGTGAGAATGGTTAGTAAAGTTACGTAGGTTTCAGGTGTACAATTCTGTAATACATCATCTATATATCACATTGTATGTTCACCACCCAGAGTCAGTTCTCTTTCTATCACTATATCTTTGGTCAAATTGGTTACGTTTTCAACAGAAGTAAACTTCATGTCATGGATTTAGCACTAAAATTTCAGTGTTGGGGCTGACCCAGTGGCTCAGGTGGTTGGAGCACCGTGCTCCTAACGCTGAGGTCTCGGGTTCGATTCCCACATGGGCCAGTGAGCTGCCCCCTCTACAGCTAAGATTGTGAGCAACGGTTCTCCCTGGAGCTGGGCTGCCTGACTGCCTCAGCCGGGGGGAGCACAAGGCTCATAACACCAGCATGGGCCAGGGAGTTGTGTCCTACACAACTAGACTGAGAAACAAGGGCTTGAACTGAGGGGGTGGGGATGGGGGCGGGAGAAGAAGGGGGGAAAATAATTTTCAGTGTTAGTGGTTTCTAGAATTCTAGTTAACGTTCTTGGGCATATGCCAATTCATACTCTGGGAAGTTATCCTTTTGGAAACATGTTGTTTTCACTTCTTTTTGAGTGACCATCAATCCAGTAGCTGTTACAATTCTAACTAATCTTTTTACACATGGTATACATATGACACTTACTCAGCTGATTACTATGTTACTATATTGCTAATTGCAATTCTTTCTAATAATGGTCATTTGCAGAAAAATCAGAAAACTACCTAGTAATTTAAAAAAGTTAAGGCTATAGAATTTGATCAGAAACTTGAAAGTGATATAAATTGAGCAGAATTAATATAGTCATAGCAGCTACTTTAAGGATCAAATCCTTAGCTTAAGAATGGGATAAAGAATGAGATTTATTCAAGTTTGTTTGATAGTAACTGCCAGTACTGTTCCATGAAACTGAGAAATCTCCCCCACCCAGAACAAATGCCAAGGACATAGCAGGTGCTCAATAAATACTCATTGAATAAATGTCTAAAGAAAAAGACACTTAGACCAACACATTTTGACTCGGTAGGTAGTGCTTTTTGAGTAACTAATCTTGAAATAATCTCTTAATTTTTTTTAAAGTCAATTTCTGATTCAGCAAACAGGATTATAATGGGACATTTCAGTGTGAGTGAGATAGAATGTTGAATTGAGTTTTTACCCTAGAAGTGTGACCTTGGGCAAGTCACTTTTCCTTTCTGTTCCCCATTCATAAGCAGAGTAGGCTTGACTATGTGAATCTTTAAGATCCCATTGAAATCTAAAATTCTTTGCTTTTAAGTAGTTGAGTTACTTGGGGACAAAAGTATTTAGAGGACTCTGAATGGTGTGCAAACATTGCTTTCACAGACTTAGACTAGTGCTTTCACAGACTAAGACTAGGGGATAGTTTATGATGCTTATGTGGTTTTTTTTTTGTTTTTTTGATTGTTAAATTTTGTTTGTTTGTCTTCAACAGTCAATGACAACACAAACAGCAGAGTGGTCCTTTGGTCCTTCTTTGAAGCTCTTGTTCTAGTTGCCATGACATTGGGACAGATCTACTACCTGAAGAGATTTTTTGAAGTCCGGAGGGTTGTTTAGAAGCCTTTTCCTGATGATCTGAAACTCATAATTCACTGTTTACCAAACATCTTGGTCATAATAATGTCATGAGTTTGTACATTTTTATTTTCTGAACTGTACATTCACAGCTTATGTTTCTTTGTGATGAATAGAATATGGGGGAAAAAAACACCTTTTTAGGAAAGTTATAGTGAAAATTTGACATTTGATTGGCACAATTTCTTATTTGAATTCTGCCTCCATTATACAGGTCCTTCCAGAGCTCAAACACTGTAAATGAAATGTAGGCGTATAGTCCTTAATTATCTCTTCCTTTGTTGTCATAATGAAATGCAGTTTAGGATAATACTTTACTAAAATGACTGCGACCTTTGGACCCCTGACCTGGCAGTTCAGGTCATTACAGATTCATTTTGTTGAGTCCTTATGAGAAACAACAGTCTGAATCGTGACATTTTCTACCCACCGAAGGCAGAGCTCTGTGACTTCAGAGTATGCTACCAGGTTGGTACTTTTATACTTTGTCTTGCTTTTGCTTTAAAGATGAGACTTAACCCAGTAACATTTTTCCCCCTAAATTTTTACTTTGAACTTCATCTTTACTTAAATTGATGACACAAGCAGCTAATAACCATTTTTTGGTTTGACCCTGACCTTGTAAGAAGTCTCTATTGAAGCCAACTCTGGGTGTTTCAGCTGATGGTAGTAACTCTTTTTCTTTCTGTGCTGGCAATCCACTTTCTCTACTGGCACATAGGAGGTATGCATTCATGTAATTGGAAAAATCTGGATTTCTGATGGCAATGGGTTTAATGCCCGTTTGATTTCATTGCAATGATATACAGCCACTATTTTAATTTTGATCAGTGGTATTTGTCCACTCATTAATTACAGTACCGAACCATCACTGTCAGTACTAGGGTTTTTGTTTTTGTTTTTCTTGGGTCTTTTTTGGCACATGTGAATTTTATTTTGTATAAAACAAAAAGTTTCTGTTGGTCTCCGATGATGGGTTCAAAATTAAAAGGAGTATCTGGCTTTGGTGTGGGGGTGATCCAGGATTATGTTGTGACTGATGTATATTAGTTACTTGTACATTTTTTTTTTGATCTTTGCAAGGGTAAAACTACAAGTAACGAGTTTTATATAATTAATTTAAATTTGTTACAGGTTTTCATGTTCAGGATAAACAATTTTTCAACCTTGGGTGAAAACACTTGGCAACAGTTTAAGGTGACTGTTTTACCTTAGGACAACTGTTGCATGCCAATTTTTGTGTGTGTGTGTGTGAGAAAACACTTTGAAATTGAATTAAAATATGTAAATTTAAAATTGGTTGTGTATCTAATCTGCCCCAGGTTCAGTAAATAAACAATTCTTTTTAAAAACAGTCTTAGTATTCTGTGTTTTATATATTAATGATCAATTCACATTTGTTATATATCAACTTTCCATTTATATTTAAAATGAGGCATGTCCATGTTTTCTAAGTAATCATGCACCTGTTAATAAAGGTTACTTTTTATGTCTATAAATTGAGGATAGTGAATAGGAACTCAATTTTGGGTGTCCCTCTGTTGTTTCTTTGATGGGTCAATGTTAACATCTTAAGTATTTCTTTCATTTGCAAAAAACACACGTGTTAAGTGATTTTCACTCAACCACTTGGTTTATGGATGTGGAAAATAAGTTTAAGAGGGATTAAATGATTTGCCCAAGGCTCCCACGTGGAGAGTGGCTGTGGAACCAGAAAGTAGATCTCTGCCTTTAGAAACTGTTTGTCTTCCTCCATTACAGGAGGGGCCTGCTAGTAAGAAGGGGAGTACTATTTATTAAGCACTGGAATGTTCTGGCAGAGTGCTAAGTGCTTTAGGCGGTCTGTCTCATTTATTCCTCAAAACCGCTGTACACTGGGTGCCATTATAATTCTCATTTTGGAAACAAGGGAACAGACATAGAAAGGGTCCCAAGTTCGGAAGATAGTAGTGCCCCAAATGCACATGCCTCTATGTTCTTTCCCTCTTCCTTTGCTTTCAGAGCTGTCTATGGAAGTCCCATTGTATAAAACACTTGTTAAAGGTGTTTTGAGGATGTGATGAGTTTATTTCAGTGAAAATGTTGCCTTGGGCTTTTCTGTTTCAGTTCATTTGGTTTGAGATGACGAATCTGCGTGAGTACCATTTCCATTTTATTCATCCCTAAATATTGACTGGGCTACCAGTTGTAGCCCGTGGGATAAAGTAGAAAAAAATCCCCCGTTGTCACGGGATTTGCCTGTTACTGGGGCAGATGAAGCGAATATGTAGATTATACGGCATGTCACTTGCTATGGGTAAGCGGTTTTAGTGATTAGGGAAGGAAGGCATCGAGATGATGTTTTAAAAAGCCCTGATGGGTGTAAGGGAGCAAGCCATGCACGTAGCAGGAGAAGATGTGCTCACGGAGCCCAGCACATAACGTGATCAGTTAAACCTCGCTGAATGCGCGTGAACAAACGAATGGCCCAAGTCAATGGTGAACATAGGAATGAGAAGATAGTGTTCTTAGGACTGACGATAACTTCCTCGGAAGTAAACCAACATTTATTATGTACCAAGCATTGAAGCCCCCTTATTAACCCTGTTTTGCATCACTATTAACCTGGGGCGCCGGGGAGGAGGCTCCTCTGTGCGCAGCTGGCAGATGGGGACGGGCAGGCTCCGAGCGGGCCAGGCACCCGCTGAATGGGACACGGCCGGTCGGTGTTAGCGCTAGGGCTCGCATCCTGGAGTTTTCACCCGTCCAGCTGGGACTTTTCCGCGTCTTCGCGCTGCCCAGATTCGGGGGATGCCAAGCTGGTTAGTGACAGGCAGGCAGGGGCGGCTGGCGGCGGCGCACCTGTGCCAGGACCATCACACCCCTCCCACCTCCGACTTTGGGTGCTAGTGCCTGGGTCATAGCCTGGCCCTGCTCCTTCTAGCTGTCAGACCGCGGCAAATTACTTAACCTCTCTGTGCTTCATTTCCCTTCTCTGTGAAGTGACAAAAATAACGTTGCCTGCTTCATGGGTTGTTGTGGGGATTCCATAAGGCAGTGATAACGGGAGCTAGCTCAATAAATGTTACCTCGAAGCCAGGCGCCGAGTCTGCTTCAGGTTTAGCCTCTGGTTGCTGAAAGGGATGGGCTTCTCGTAATACCTAGAGGCCCTGCACAGGGTTTAAAATGAGAGGGTTTATTGGAATCATTGTTCTCTGGTGCTAGATCTGGAAGGGACCTTAAAACTCAGTGTCTTCAAACTCTTCCTGGTCCAGAGAGGAAAAGTAGGCAAGGCAAGACTAGAATTCAGGGCTCGGAATCCCGCTCAGCTCGTTCCTCCTACACTCGTCTGTGCAGACACCGTTGCCATTGCATCTTTGAGCCTGCGCCTCTTGCTGCCCGGTTGTGACTGTTCAGAGTCTGCTTTGGGTTGCGTCCCAATGCCACCCAAGACGTTCCTAGGGCTTTGACCCATCTGTGGAGTTGTGCCATTCTCTAACCAGTGCTTTGCCATCTCTGTTCAGTCTGCAACCATCCCTCTGTTCCTGAAAAACAAAGATGTTGCTGCAGAAGCGGTGAGTACTGTGTGTCTATGCAGCCTGTCCTGTTTCCCTCCAGAATGAGCTGTGACGAAAAGCCACCCCAAACCTTCTCCCCTTTCAGGTCACGGGTAGTGGGAAGACTCTCGCTTTTGTCATCCCCATCCTGGAAATTCTTCTGAGGAGGGAAGAGAAGTTAAAAAAGAATCAGGTAAGGATGGCTAAGTGATTTGTTTTCACTTCGTCATTGGAGAGTTTGCTGTTGAGTAAGAAGCTAGAGTAGACCTAAAGCTTGAAAAAAGAAAAACACAGTCTACCCTTATAATTCGCAGATCTGTATTTGTGCGTTTGTCTACTTGGTAAAATGTATTTGTAGCTCCCAGATCAGTACTCACCGTGCTTTCATGCTTATCCGTGGCCTTGTGCAGAGCAGCGAAAAATTTGAGTGGCCTGCTGTGCACGTTCCCCGCGCAGTTTTCACAAGGCGATGGATGCTCTGCCTTTATTTCAGCTCTCACGGTAGCAGGTGTCCTTTTCACGATCTGCTTACTGGCATGATTTTTGGGGTTCTGTTGGTGATCTCGCTGGTTAAAATGGCCCCAAGCAAAGTGCTGGAGCGCCGTCCGTGTCCCTGAGTGCAGGGAGGCTGTGACGCGCCTCCAAGAAAACACGGTGTCAGATAAGCTTTGTTTAGGTGTGAGTTGCAGCGCTGGTGGCTGTGAGGTCAGTGTTAATGAACCAGCAATACACGTATATTAATAAGATCTTGCAACAGAAACACACATAAAACAAGCTCATATACTGATTGGTCGATAAGCCTGTGACCAGAAGCTCAGTGGAAGCTCACCCTGTATTTGTCCTGGGGGCGGCGGTTGGGTATTCACTGATTCACGTTCATGGCACTTTATAGAACAGAAAGAACTGCTGTGAATAATGAGAACTAACTGGGATTCAAAGTCATTGCCGTGTGCTGTGAGCGGATGCTGCTGAACCAGCCCAGGGAGTGCTGTTTCTCTGGGAGCTTCCTCCGTGAGGTGTAGGGTACAGAGTGTGTGTGTGTGTGTGTGTGTGTGTGTGTATGCGTGCGCACTGGGGCACTGCCCCATGCACTGCTCATTGTGTCCCTTCCCCCAACGTGGGCAGGTTGGAGCCATAATCATCACACCCACTCGAGAGCTGGCTATTCAAATAGATGAGGTCCTGTCGCATTTCACGAAGCCCTTCCCACAGTTCAGGTAAATTGGATGCAGTGTCCCTGGTAGCCTTGGCGGTGATTTTGCCTGTCCTGCTCAAAGACCTGCTTATGTTTTAGCCAGATTCTCTGGATTGGAGGCAGGAATCCTGGAGAAGATGTTGCGAGGTTTAAGGAACAAGGGTAAGTTTGTTTCCGCTCATTCCTTTGCTTGCTCTTGGCACTGAACCCAAGATAAATTGTTGCGTGGTCTGGGCCTACCCGGAAACTCCCCTTTTAGCAACCACCTCCTCCCCAAAAAGGTTTCTTTTCCGGGCCCAGCGCCCAGTTTGCTCGCTGGCTCCTTCCTTTTGACCCTGATGGACACTCCCCACCAAGAGCCTTACCCCTGCAGGAGAAGTGAGGTCGGGGTGTGGTCCCCGGCTCTCCCCAGGCGACTGTACGGGGCTGAGGGCCCTGGCTCTTCTCTGAGCTCTAAGTGCTGTCATCCTTCCTGGGGTGCCCTCTGACCTCGCCCTGAGCCCCACACCTATAGACATGCACTTGTCAGCTTGGCGTCTCCCCAGCGACTCACAGCTGTTACAAATATGCCTAAAACGGGGGCTTGGAATTTTCCTCCCAAACTTCCCTCCATCTGGAGTTCCCCATTCATCTGTCTACCCATGTGGTACTCCTGAAGTCTGGGAGTCAGCCTTGACCCCTCACCGTCCCCGCCAGTCCCCCTCACAGTTCCCCTTCACCACGTCCTTTGCATTTTCTCCTAAGCATACCTCTAACCCATCAACTTTTCTCCATCGCCATCTCTCCCACTCATTTCTCTCCTGGACCCTGCAGTGGCTTTCTCTCTCATCTGTATTTCTACTCTTGCCCTCTTATAACCCACTCTCCACATAGCAACGCAAAGTGGCCTTCTCAGAATGCCAGTCTGATCATGTCACTCCTTGAAAACTCTCTAGTGGCTCCCGCTGGCCCTGTTAGTACAGAGCTTACGAGGCCACTTCTCCACTGCCAGCCCCTTGCCACCCTACCCTGCTGCAGTGACCTGGCCTTTTCTGGGTTCTGCCTGGGCCGGGCGCTTCTGTATCTCCAGGAGGCTTGGGGAAGTCCGGATGGTGTCTGTCTGGCAACATTTTTTTTCCAATTCTCTGCTGTTCTTGTATATTTTTTTTAATTGAATGTAGTGGGGTGGCAATGGTTAGTAAAATGTCTTGCAACATTTTAT
Source organism: Rhinolophus sinicus (assembly GCF_036562045.2). NCBI lineage: Eukaryota > Metazoa > Chordata > Mammalia > Chiroptera > Rhinolophidae > Rhinolophus > Rhinolophus sinicus. Next base: position 35,265,938 of record NC_133765.1, read on the forward strand.
CTAGCATGGTGCTGAGTTCACAACAGGTGTTTAACAAACATTCGGAATGTATGTGTGAGAACGTGGTGTCCTCACCCCTTTGGATTTTATTCAGTCCCACCATGAATAAGTTTTGTGAAGAGCAGCAATAGGTTTTACGCCCAATTTGTTAGTGAATCTTTATAAAGAGAACTCTCTTTTATTGAGTGTTCCCTGTGTTCCAGCTATAACACGAGATACTTTCCAGCAGGGGTCACACAGTCACATTCGTCGAGGGTCAGAGGAAAGTGTAAATGTGTGCAGGGGGCTGGGTGGGGCTGATGAGGAGATGCCCGAATACTCATCTCCAGCTGATAGCTGTCATGTGGGACTCTGGCTTGGTCTTGCCAGATTTTGAATTTTTAAAAAGAATATGGACTTCTAGGATTTTGTGTGTTATCTCCAGATTTTTTTAACTGTTGGCATGTAATTTGCATTTTACAAAAACTTCCTGCAGATTGGCCACTCCGTGGGGGCACGTTTGGCCTTCAGTCTGCCAGTTGGTGCTCTACACCTCAAATTATCTCTCCTTCTGTGAGCATTCTCATTTTATAGATGAGTTACCTGGGGCCTGCAGTAGTGGAGTGACTTGCTCTAGGTCAGGGGTCTGTACACGTCTGTAAAGGACCAGATGTACACATTTTAGCTTTGTGGACCATACAGTCTCTGTCACAACGGTCAGCCCTGCTGTCATAGTGTGAAAGTCGCCAGAGGCCACGCGTGAATAAAGGGGTGTGGATGTCCACCTGTAAAATGTCACAGAAACAGGCAGAGGCCATTTTGGCCGATGGCCCGGAGTTTGCTGGCCCCTACCCTGGGTCTCAGCCTCAAGCCCATGCATTTCCCACCCTGCTGCACTGTCCCCCCACTCTCCTGTCCCCTTTCTGTTCACTGCGATCTAGGTGACCTTTGGTGGGGTGGGGAGAGGACACAAAACTTGGTTTTGGAATCACCAATATCCCCGAGATCAGAGAGTGCAGTGAACGTTGACTTTGTTTTCCAAGTGGGAATATCGTCGTGGCGACTCCAGGCCGCTTGGAGGACATGTTCCGGAGGAAGGCGGAGGGCTTGGACCTGGTCAGCTGTGTGAGGGCCCTGGACGTCCTGGTGTTGGACGAAGCAGACAGACTTCTGGACATGGGGTTTGAGGCAAGGTACTGATGTTGGGCTTCACTGGCTTTGGGTGACACTGGACGTGGGAAGGGGAGCAAAATTACCTCAGAACTGTCCTTAGCAGTCACATCTGCACATCACATCATTAGGGTGCCTGGTCCTTCAAATTCTACCCACAGTTTAAATTCCAGTTCTTAGATGCAGTTTCCTTCATGGTTTCTTGTAAGGTGTTTTTTTATAAACAGCTGTTTTGAGATATAATTCAGGTAGCGTACAATTCACCCATTTAAAGTGTACAGTTCAGTGGTTTTTAGTCTCAAAAAATTTTTGTCTTAATTTTACTCTCTTAATTGCCTCATGTTATGAAAGTATAATTATATGCTTATATTGGAGAAACCTTGGAAAACAGTGATAAAGAAGAAATAAAAATCACCTATAATCTCACCTCTCAGTAACACTGCCTGTAAATACTGTGATGGTTTCTCATTCAGTCCTTTTAAAGACCTGTTTAGTATCACAATGCACTATTTGTTGGCTATTCTGGTATATGAGGGGTTAAGTTGACACCCTTTTTCTTTCTTTTTTTTAGCATAAACACCATCCTGGAGCTTCTGCCAAAGCAGAGGAGAACGGGCCTTTTCTCCGCCACGCAGACACAGGAAGTGGAGAACCTGGTGAGAGCAGGCCTCCGGAACCCTGTTCGGATCTCGGTGAAGGAGAAGGGGGTGGCGGCCAGCAGCACCCAGAAAACCCCGTCCCGCCTGGAGAACTACTACATGGTGAGCCCTGGTTGACGTTCTCACAAGTCCTGCTGTTTAGTGCGATGATGGCTGGGCCTCAGACAGCTTGGTGGTGACCAGTTAACAATACTGTATTGTGTACTGGAAGTTACCAGGAGGGGAGATCGGAAGTGTTCTCATCAAAGAAGAAAAAGCTAACTATATGGTGTGTTGTATGTGTTAGTTACACTGATTATGGTTGTCATTTCACATCGTATACATATATCAAATTATCACATTACACACCTTAAGTATATACGACTTCTATCTGCCAATTGTATCTCAGTAAAGCTGCGAGAAATAAAACAAGTATTCTAAGATAAAAGCAACGTAATGAAAAACTTACTTTTTTATTTGAATTGCTCTCAGTAAGCTTAGTTCTTTCCTTTTAAATGATCAGTTGTAATGATTGTTTTAGTAATTTATTAGATTCTTGTGTTTCTTCTTACTCGAAAAATGATTCCCTAATTTTTTCTTAACCTTCCCTGTCTATGTTTTATCAACATGATACAGTGTTCTCACTAATACACATTAAGCTCTTAAAGCAGATAAGCACCAGTGAACAGTGATGAGTGTTGTAGGGATTAGCTTGCAGTTTTCTAGGAAAGTGAATCTATAATAGGATACCCTGTGGTATATTTTAAAATGCATTTGGGGACTGAGCAGGACAAGTGATATGGGTGGTCATACTTGTTGAATGAGTGAATAAGTTAACGTGGGCGTAAGTGTATGTTAAGCAGTCTCCAAGGACAGTGTGTAGGGATCTCCTGCCCCCAAGCCATTGAATGTTCCTAGTACGCATGCGTGGGGCACGCTGGGTGTGGGCACAGGAACCACTGGGTTCCCAGGCCTGTCAGAATGAGCCTGAGTTAGAGAAGGACACAGCCAGACACACAGGTGACACACACAATCATATGATGGACTTGCTCTGAAGGAGACTATTGGGTGACAGTGGTCTGCTGCTTTGTAACCTAAATGTTCGGTAGTTTTGATCTGCACCTGGGAATAGCTGAATCTGCAGCAGTAAACCCTACTGTGATTCTACTCAAGGCAGGGGGAGGGTTTGTGCAAATGTGCTTGTTTGGTAACGAGGCTGCCCCTCTTCCTGTTCTCTCCCATCGCTGGGATGGGCCAGGAGGCAGCTGGCGGAACCCACAGGCCACTGCCACTGCTTGAAAGGCCTGTCTGCGTCAGCCAGGGGACAGGCTTTCAGGCTTTCCTTGGGGCTGGAGGGCTTCCTCAGCCCGTGAACACAGCTGCACGCTTGCGAGGAAGTGGGCTGGTATCCAAAGCAGTGTCCCTGTTGCTGGGAACTAAGGGCAGCGAGAATTTGCAAATCGGAAACTGCCTTTTGCGCAGCTGCCTGGAGGATGTGGTGGAGATCAGACAGGGTGTTAAACTTGGCCTTCACATACTGTGTTGCCCCAAAAATAAGTCCCTAAAAATTAATTATATTAATTTTTGCTCCATCAGGGGATGTCTTATTTTTTCATGTACAACAATCTACATTTACTCAAATACAGTCATGTCATCTTCTTCTGGAACATCGTTATAATGTACTAAATGCATCCGTCTGGCTGACGATCTTAACTGGGGCTTATTTTGGGGGTAGGTCTTATTTTCGGGGAAACAGGTCTCTGCCTGAGGCTGGGCTGGCAAAGTCAGGAGGCCGGCTTTTCCCAGGCGAGGGAGGGGTTCGGTATATAGTTCAGTGGTTAAGAGCCAGGCGCTATCTTACCTTTGTCCCTTAATAACTGAACTAGACGAATTTACCAGTTCATCACCTGTCAAATGGGGGCTCAACAATTAAGTCATACCCACTTGATGGGGTTGTTGTGAGGATTCATTTATTAATACAGATGAAGGAGTTTGGCCAGTTCTGAGTACATGGAAGCACCAGTAACTAACTGTTAGCTTTGGACACCACTGTGACGGCTGTTGCGTTTTGCTATTGTGCGTTCATTTAAGTGATTGCATTTAGAGATGCTTGGAAGAAATTCCAAGCTGAGAATTTGGTTTTGGTAAAAATGGGGGAATGCATTCCATTAGATTTTAATGTCCCTAGTGTAGGGTCCTGAATGGAGCACTCGATTGCATTATTAAGGGAGACTGGTGTCTCTCGGTGGAGGTCTTTCTAATAATGGGGTACATTCCTTTCTGGAAACTTGTGTTCACTTTAGAACAGTGATTCTGAACTTGGTTATACATCAGAGTCTCCTGGGCTCTCTCATGTATTATGGATTTCTGGTCCACTCCTGGGCCTGCTGAACCACCATCTATCTGTACGGTATGCTCTGCCCGAGAACCTGCATTTTCACAGCCTTCCCTGGAGTGGTGTTAGGCCGGCATGGGGACTGCCTGTGTGTTGGCATTTGGGAACTACTGGATTAGGTGACTCGGTCGCTCAGTTCTGTGTTTTGTGACTTATGTGTGACAGCAGCACATCCTGACATTTGTTCTGGGCTACGGGGGCCCATGAACATTCTGACCAAAGTGTCCTGCTCATGCAGGAAATTAGATTCCTTAAAACTTAAGGCTGACCGTGAAAGTAGCGGTGGGGATTATTATTGTCTATAAATTTGTTTTTAGTAAAGGTTTCCTTTTTACTTTGTAGGTATGTAAGACTGATGAGAAATTTAATCAGCTGGTACATTTCCTTCGAAATCGTAAGCAGGAAAAGCACCTGGTCTTCTTCAGGTAATGCTTCTGGACTCTGGTAGGAGATATGGGGGTTCAGCCTCACCCAGAATGCACAGGTGTATGCAAGCCTCAGATTTGGAGTTCCATTTAGGATGATCTCTCAGTCAGGAATGCTTTTGGCTGCAAAGAACTGAAAGCCCAACTTCTGTGGCTCAAACAGGAGGGGTTTATCTTTCTCCTGTCAAAAGGCTGGAAGTAGGCGGTCCTGACATTGTTTTACGGCTCAGCAACGTCAGGGTCAGTGTTTTGCAGTTGTCCTGGCCTCTCCTTCCTGTGTGTTAGCCCGTAGTTTCCAGATGATCACTGTCCCGCCCGCGGTCCTGTCTGCATGGAAAGCAGATAAAGGAGGAAAGGCAGAGGGCGTGGGAAGGGCAGTGTTAACTATACCCATCCGTTTTCATCAGGAGAGAGGAAAGCTTTCTCAGAAAGCCCTTCTCCCTGGCTGACTTGGCTTTCATTTTATGGGCCACTCGCAGCCCCCCACTTAAGAAAGGTGGAGAAAGTGAGTGTGTAGCTGTCCCAGCTTCTGTAGTGAGAGCAGAGGTTGGGAATGGCAGCCAGCCCATTTGTCCTGCGGGGTTTGTCCTGTTGTCGGAATGCAAGATAGGAATGGATGTGTGTGTTCTTTGGGCTTTTCCCCCGTCCTTCAAATACACCTGTGCTGGTATCTTTTTGGCAATACCAAAAGAATTTTTGTTATGTTCCATCTTTCATTCCACCAATAAAATGTTTAGCTATATTGACCCACAGTTAAAAAATGTAAACTGGTACACACACACACACACACACACACACACACACACACATGAAACTGATAACAAAGATTTCACAGAACAGTGCACTGAACGAAGTAGGAGGCATTGTTTTCTATTCTGGTCCAGACTCACTAAATTGATTTCAGGCCCACTGGATTACTTTCAGGATGTGTGGGTTGTGACCCTCAGTGTGTCAAACTGCTTTATTCTGTTCTCACGTGACTTGTGGTGGGAACAGTGAAGTCACTTGGCACGACTACTTAAGTAGACAAGGGTCAGCGCCGATTGGAATCCTGCAGCCGGCAGTGGGAAGAACACTGCAGAAGGAATCGAAGCTTGGCTCCGCCTCTGCCACTCACACAGCCTCTCTGTAGGCTTGTTCCCTCATGAGCAAAAGGATGTGAGGTCACGTTAGAATCCCTGCAAATCAAAGGGGTTGGGGCAAAGGTTATTGGAAGGGTGCTGCATAGGGAACTCACAGACTCAGAGAGAAAGTTGGGTGCCCAGCCCTTGGGAAGACAGGATCCGGGAGCCCCAGAGATCTCCGTGGCCACCCCTTTAGGGCATATTCTCATTGGGATGACCCTGCTCCCTTCCATTTGTCCTTGGGTGTTTCAGAGCTGAGACCAAATGTCTAGGAGAGGATCTGATTGGTCAAACTGGGGTTACCTGATGAGCCCTGGGGGATCACATTAATGGGGGAAGAAGCAGTTCCCCAAAGGGGAAGCAGGAATGTTTTGAAGTCTTATAGAACTATTTATATTTAAAAAGACACTACACTGTTTTTGTTCTGAAGGACTGCTTCAGTTTCATTCCTTTCTCTGCGGCCAGGAGAGCCCCCTTGCTAGAACATCTTTAGACAGTGGGAATACATCTTTGGGGTTTTAGCTTACGCTTAAGGGATTTGGTCCAAAGTTTGGCCTTTCATTGGCAGAGGGTTGGAGATTTCGAGCTTGGCTGCGGACGACATTCGTAGCCACCCCGCATTCCTCCAGAGGATGGGGCCATCACGCAGCGGGTGTTCACGGCCTCCCTCCCAGCAGCTGTAGGAGGACCCATGGCAGCGACTGAGCCCTCTGTCCCTCCGCAGCACCTGCTCCTGCGTGGAATACTTCGGGAAGGCCCTGGAGGCGCTGGTGAAGGGCGTGAAGGTCATGTGCATTCACGGCAAGATGAAGTACAAGCGCAACCAGATCTTCATGGACTTCCGCAAGCTGCAGAGGTGGGTGGCTCGGCGGGGGCAGCGGGTCACGGCCGCAGTGCACTGGTGCACGTCCCCCTGCCTCTAAACCTCTGTGCCGTGTTTTCCCGGCCAGGAGCCCTCTTCCCCCTCCACCCCCGTTGTCACACCTGTTTAGATGCCTGAGCCGTCCCTCTGTCCCGACCCCGTTAACTTTGCTGTATCTGCCGACTTTCCTGCTAGAGTTTAAGCTCCGCGAGAACAGGAACCTGTGTGATATGTTCACTCCTGGATTCCCGTGTCCGGCCCAGGGCCTGGCCAGTGGGGGGTTGGTAACTATCTGTTAAATGGGTGAATAGAGTGTTAGGTGCAAACCATCAAATCCAGCTTGAAGTCATCGAGCCCTTGCCTGCACAGTCGGGATTATGTGTCTCAGTGACCGTGACTTGACTGTGACATAAATGATGCTTCTCTGTTTTTCGCGATTACCGAGCATCCCAGCTACGATAAAAGCCGCCGGGCAAAGTGGTACAACCGACTTATACCTCAGTCAGGGAGTGACAATTTCGATTGTTTTTTTAAGCGGCTATAAAGGATTTGACCCACTACAGCTTCTTTCTTCAAGTGGAAATATGCTAATTTAAAGGATCCTTTCATCGTCTCCTCCCCACCTCTTGTTTTGATTGGGAATTTCTAAAGCCCTAGAGATTTTTAGGAGGAAGAAAAAATGAACATTATTACTAAATATTTGCTTCTGTGAGAGGTTCTGGAACTTCTGTATTACTGTTGTCACTGAGATTAGTAAAGACTGATGGTGATGAAAACGGTGACCTCCTCACTCAGAATGTGTTCTCTCGTTTTCTAGCGGGATTTTAGTGTGCACTGATGTGATGGCCCGAGGAATAGATATTCCCGAAGTAAACTGGGTTTTGCAGTACGACCCTCCCAGCAATGCAAGGTAACAGCATGATAGAATGTTACCCTCTGTCTAGGAGTCTAGCTTGGGGAAGTAAACAAAATGACGACTGTCAAACATTATTTTAAATGGCAAAAGTGGGCAAATGGGTGAGTCAGTGGTATGTCAGTAGTGATACCATATTACACAGATTAAAGGTATTTTCAAATACTTTTTAAAGTTCTTGCAGAAATGTACATGGTAGAATGTTTAAAGGAAAATAGTACCTAACACTGTATATGAAAATTTCAGTTATTCTCCCACAGTAAGCACATATCCCTAATAAGTGCTTCCAAACATTAGAAAAAGCCTGTAAATACAGTCTGAGCAATAGTGGTTACTTCTCGATGGAGGGCTTACAGGTCCTTTAGTTGTTTTTGTTTGTACTTTTCATTATTTCCCAGATTTTCTGTTAGGACCATGTCCTGCCTGTACCATCAGAGAAGAATGAGTTTAAAAGCTTTATAGTTCACGTTAAATGTCTTACAGAATCCTGCCTGGTTTTCAATGTATATTTAATCGCCAACTGTTCTATTTCAACACTAGTAAGTGGCAGAGTTGGGAATGAGCTGTGGAGTCTGGTGGCCCCAGGCCTGTGCTCCACTCAGCCATCGTCACACGCTGACCGTGTCCCTGTCGTGTTCATTCTCTCCCAGTGCCTTCGTGCACCGCTGTGGCCGCACAGCCCGAATCGGCCATGGCGGCAGCGCGCTCGTGTTCCTCCTTCCCATGGAAGAGTCATACATCACCTTCCTGGCAATTAACCAGAAAGTAAGCTGTCATCTCTTTTCACATAGACACCCAGTGACGGGGTAGTGGGAAAGGTTCTTTTCCAGCACGTGGTCTGGAACTTAGATTAGGAGTTGCCAAGTCCCAGGGCCAGGCTGGTGAAGTCAGTGCGGGAACCTGGCTGGCGTTAGGGTTGTGGGGAGACACCAGCCTCATCTAGGGTGGCAGCCGCTGCTTGGCCCCCGCTGAGTGTCACTATTTGGGAACGTGGCCAAGTGTTGCCATACTTTCTAACCAGAAATCAGATTGTTACGTAAAATCTGATTTTAAAATTTTCTTTAAAAATTTTAAAATATTTTTTGGACCATGTGAAATACTTGGGTTGGATTTGGGCTTCATGGCCTCCGATTTGAGATTAAAATGAATTGTTTGGCCTTTGGTTTTATTGGCACTGGCTGATGTCTTGGGAATGAGGTGGTTCCAGCCAGAGAATTGACAATGGTCTCTGTACAGTGCCCCCTGCAGGAGATGAAACTCCAGAAACACACAGTAGACCTCCTTCCAAAGCTCAAGTCCATGGCCCTGGCTGACAGAGCTGTGTTCGAAAAGGGCATGAAAGCTTTTGTGTCGTTCGTCCAGGCTTACGCGAAGCATGAATGCAGCCTCATCTTCAGATTAAAGGGTAAGATGGACTTCTTTTTTTTCCCCTTTCTTGGTTCAAGCCGTTGTTTCTCAGTCTAGTTGTGTGGGACACAGCTCCCTGGCCTATGCTGGTATTACAAGCCTTGTGCTCCCCACGGCTGAGGCAGTTGGTCGGCCAGTTGCTGGCTTCTGGCTGCTCATGGCAGCCCAGCTCCCCCTGGAGCCATTGTTCACAATCTTAGCTGTAGAGGGTGCAGCTCACTGGCCCATGTGGGAATCAAACCAGCGACCTTGGCTTTAGGAACACGGCACTCCAACCACCTAAGCCACCGGACTGGCCCTGGATGTTTTCATATAATTGTGTCTCCACCTTAAACATCTGATGGTTTTACAAGAATTACAAGTGTGAAATTGGTTTGTCTTATAAAAATCGTAAGCATATGTCAGGGTTAATGTTTTTTCAACATTTAACAGGAAGTCTTCCTAGGATTTGAGTAGACAGAGAATAAACTGGCTGCTGCATAGTCCTTTTTAGTAAAAATGTAATTATTTTCATTCTAATTACAATGAATCCATTAAGTTACTTCGTTAGAAAAGGTGATGTTGCAAGGACCTCCCCTGGGCTGGCTGTCATGGTCCCATCCTGGCTGTGCTAACACTAGTGTTTTGGTTTAACTAGACCTTGACTTTGCTGGTCTCGCTCGAGGCTTTGCCCTGCTGAAAATGCCCAAGATGCCAGAACTGAGAGGAAAGCAGTTTCCAGATTTTGTGCCTGTGGACATTAACACAGACACCATTCCATTTAAAGATAAAATTAGAGAAAAGCAGAGGCAGAAACTACTGCAGCAACAAAGGGAAGAGAAAACCGAGAATGAAGGGAGAAAAAAATTCATAAAAACGAAAGCTTGGTCAAAGCAGAAGGCCAAAAAGGAAAAGAAGAAGAAAATGAGCGATAAAAGGAAGAGGAAAGAGGTAACCTCTGCAGTTTCATTACTTACATACTCAACCTAGAATTCAGAACAAATTTTACTGAAAGTTATCTTTTGATCGGAATTGAGGGGGGCTCTGAAATGTCACGCTGGTGACTCGGGTGGGAATGCACTGCCTGTGGGAGCAGACCTGAGAGCAGGTCACTCCTGAGTAAAAGCTGCTGGTTTCACGTAGCACACTTGCTGAGGAATTCAGTGGTTTTCTGGTCTCTTCTGCACTTAGGGTTCTGATATCGAAGACGAGGACATGGAAGAACTTCTTAATGACACAAGGCTCTTGAAAAAGTTAAAAAAAGGCAAAATCACTGAAGAAGAATTTGAGAAGGGGTTGCTGACAAGTGGCAAAAGGTCAGTGAAGACAAATCTTGGGCCCTCAGAGCTGGGAGACGACTGCTGATCCCAGTGCCCCAGGTGAGACGCGCGGGCAGGCCTCACGTGCAGACCCCACATGGGGCCACTCACATTTGCTTTCACCAAACGTAAGACTTTGCAACATGCAAGCAGCGTCCCATCTCTGAAAGCTGTTGCTTCAGACTGGGGAGACATAAGGGGGGGTTCACACTCATGAATAGTTTACTAAATACGTACCAGCCTTGAAGACGTCCAGTGGAAGAAAATGTAAAATCATTTGGGTGTAAATAGTAGATGTTAATATTTATTTCAACAGGTCACCTATAATAGAGAGCTCATTTATCTGGGGCTATTTTATACTTATTTTTATTTTTTTAATTTTTATTGGGGAATATTGGGGAACAATGTATTTTTCCAGGACCCATTAGCTCCATGTCAGGTTGTTGTTTTCAGTCTAGTTGGGGAGGATGCAGCGTACTGGCCCATGTGGGAATCGAACCAGCGACCTTGGTGTTTTGAGCTCTGCGCTGTAACCACTGAGCCACCAGCCACCCCATACTTAGTTTTTAACATACAGATACTGAAGTATACTTGATTGTGGGCTGTTGGAAGTTCCTTAGGTTTTCAGGCACTTGGCCTCCCCAGGAGTCCTTACCCCTGGACTTAGGTATCTCTCTGATGTGCTGCACAGAACTGGACAGGTAATGTGGCTGGGTTTTCCTATTCTAAGAATAGTCCCCAGTCCTGTTTTGTTGGGGGAGTATCTGAAGAAACAGTAAGCCATGTTCTGGGAAAGAAAATTGTTCTGCCTTCTCTGTTGAATAAACTGTATTTCCTTCTAATCAGCTGTATCTTAAATGTGTGAGTGTGTCATCACCAACGGGGCCAGTACGGGGGGGCCCAGGGTCAGCTCAGTACTGAGGCAACACTATATCAAAACCTTAATTTATTTGAAAAGATGCTGAATTTGTTCCCAAGTCCAATTTTTAAAAGTTGTTCAGGTCCCAAACATGTTAAGATTGACATCTTTCACAAACACAGAATTGAAGTTTACAGATGTTCTGGAAGGCGTCTTCCTAAGTGGTGAGCCGTGCAGGATACTCCTGCTAAATGCTGTTTCTGCCTTCCTTCGCTTCTCTGGGGAGTTTACACCCTGTTTGGCTCGATCCTGCCCAGGGGATGGCAGCCCCTGGCTCGTGTGCACTGCAAGCCTGATGCCAACTGAGCAAGTGTTTCCCGCCTTTCTTCTAAGGCACCATATGTACCACGTGTCCCGTGCAGCCGTGAGTCAGGTACTGAAGGGACTCCCGAACACCTGCCTTTTCAGGCCTGCAGCTCTTTGATGCTTTTGGCAGATCAGTTTGGAGTGTGGGGAAGGTGAAGGGAGGGAAACTTGGGCACGTCTTCTTTTATCAGTTAAGTGGCCAATAATGGAACGCCCATTTCTGGAAATACGAAATGAATGAAAGTATCTGGAAACTAAGAACAATTTAGGTTGAGTTTTTGGGGAACCATGAACATATTTAAATGGGACTGAAATGAATAAAAAATTCTTCAAGACTTATGATTTTACGTCCTTAGTCCATAAGTCTTCATTAAAAAAACAACCGGTTTGGCCTGGCTCAGTGAGCGGTGAGGGCACTCACCCTGCCCCAACTGCATCAGCTGCGCGTGCGGGGACGGGCCCAGTGGTTACAGATACAGCTTGATGAGCTCGTCGCTGACTGCTGAGGGTGTCAGCACCCCCAGGTCTGTAAACAGCAGTGTTATTAAGGAGGGGGCGGTGTAGTCGACCCACGGGTGCTCCTCTCTGAGGTCCTGTCCAGTCTGTGCCGACTTTAGAGTGTCTGCCTTGTACTGAGGAGAGAGGAAGCGCACATTAGTCTGCCCCACATCCGGGGCTCTGCACTCGGGGGACCTTGGCTGAGCGGTCAGTGTGCGGCCACCCGGACGTGCTCTCTGGAAACGGGGAGAAGCCCGCTGAGCAGCACACTGCCGAGGAGGGCAGAGCACGTCTGTACCACGTGTCCCGTCACTTGTGTGCTGGATTAACTCCTCCAGCCTCTCCGTATAGCAGTATTTATAGGGAGCTTCCCATGGATTATCTCAGAATCGTCCTAACTGATAATACTGTTACCCCATCGTACCGAGAACTGAAGTTCAGAACTTCAAGTGAAAGTTCTTGCCCAAGGTCACATGGTCAGAAGTGGCAGAGATGGGAGTTAAGCCCAGACAGTGGACGCCAAAGTTTGGACTGTTAACCGCCAGCCCTCCTGCCACCTCAGCCGGTATCTAGTGCTTAAGTGAGTGAGAGACTGAAATTCTGGGGACAAGTTAGACTGAGTCTTGGGGACAAATTAGACTCTGAGTCTAACAACCACCAACTTATCTTTGTATCCCGTATGTTGGAGAAAGTAGCAATGGGAAGTAACTTACTGGAACATTCTTAGCACAGCATTTTTTCAGAGGTTTTTTCCAGACTCAAATACCCCTTCAAATATGTCAAACTTGCCTTAAACTTATCTGGGACATCTTGCTGGTTTAGTGGGAAGAGCCGCACAAACTTGAAGCTTTCTGCAACCACGTAGAAAGGCTTGTTCTGTGCCTTGGCACACACGGCCATCTGATTGGTTCCAATCTGGGAAGTCAGAGAAAGTGGAGAATGAGATCTTACAGCACATCTGAAGTGGAAGCAACAGACAGTATGTGGGTGAACGTAATATATGTAATTCTGGCTTTGGAATTAAAGAGGATCTTTTAAAAAAACAGGATAGATGTTTTTCCAAAGCTATACAAATGGCCAATAAACACATGAAAAAATTCTCAAGATCCTTAGTCATTAGGGAAATGGAAGTCAAAACTGCAATGAGATATTGCTTTATACCTACTAGGATGGCTGCAATTTTAAAAAGACCAAGTAAGTGAGGGCAAGAACGTAGATAAACTGGAATCCTTGCATGTTGCTGGTGGGAATGTAAAATGGTGTAGCTGGTGGGTTAAACATTCTGGTGGTTCCTCAGAAAGCTAAACACAGAATTACCATCTGACCCAGCAATTCCACTCGTAGGGATATGCTCAAAAGAACTGAAACCAGGAACTCAAATAGATAACTGTACACCCATGTTCACAGCAGCATTCACAACAGCCAAAAAGTAGAAACAACTCAAGCGACCATCAGAGGATGAACAGATAAACAAATGGGGGCCATCCATACAGTGGTACATGATTCAGCCATAAAAAGGAATGACGTTCTGATACATGCTGCAGCCTGCATGAGCCCTGAACACGTCATGCTAAGTGAAAGAAGCCAAACTCAAGAGGAAAGATACGATTCCACTTATACCAAGAATTGGCAAAAATCATGGAGGTGGAAAGTACACTAGATTAGGGGCTGGGGGAAGTGGGGAGTAGTGAGTGTTACTTAATGGTGACAGTTTCTGTTTGGGGTGATGGGAAGTTTTGAAAACAGACCGTGGTGATGGTTGCACGACGATGTGAATGTAAATCCCATTGCACTGTACACTTAAAGATGATTATGTTCAGTTAAAAAGAAAACCAACCCCAACACCCAATTCCGTTAAAACATGTTTTGAGAAAATATAAATTACATTCTCTTCATTTACATAGATCAATCTTCAAAGCAGAAGGAAATCTGACCGATATTGGGCTGAGCACTGCAGTGGTGTGTAGGACCTGGAAACAGTTTGATGCAGTGACGAAGCCCTGAGGCCACACGGGGTTAGGTGGCTGAATAACATCACACACAACACTGTTCCTGTGTGCGGGGTCCACAGTACATCACCAAGCCTTAAACAAGGAACTATCCTACCTTGTTAATAATTCCTCCGTTTTCAACAACTCCTTCGGCACCAACTATGACAAGATCCACTTTCTCCATGATATAGCTGAGGAAATTAAAAAAAAATCGTTTTATGGTCTTTTCTTGGCTCTTGTTAGTAGCATCACCACCTGCAAAGATTAATATTCCATTTTCACCACGTTAAGTTCCTCCCGTAACTAACTTTATTTAAAAGAGCACTTAACATGAGACAAGCCTGCACTGTTACCAGTTCTGCTGCCGGAGGCGTTAACACCCGTTTTGATCACGACCCCATAGTAAGATGTACACGCCTCATGGCCACCCAGTACGTGCTCACATGTGTGCCAGGAATTTCATGGCCTGGTATTTATCCTTACTACGTGAGGTGCATTCTTTTCTGTTCTGCTTCAATACAGACAAAACTGAAATTTAAAAACCTATTATGATCTGAAGTTGGAAAGAAGTGTCACACAATTTAAGAATCTTTCCAGTAGGGTGCAGGCCAAAATACCTTTTAAAATGAGCAATTAGAATTCTTCAAAATGCTTACTCTTAAACACATCCCCAATTTCCTTACTCATCTGCCCTACGTGTTTTCTTTCCAAGGGATTATTATTCCTGTTTTCTCTCGTGAGGTACAGACATGTCACGTCGGTTTAAGTTGCATGGGTGAGTCGACGAATCCCAGAGTACCACCGAGGACACCCATGTCTTCAGATGAAGAGGGAACACTAACCACATGTGCTGACCTTTGCACTGTAATACTACATACAACACGCCCATTCTTCCAGCACCCTCCAGCCCTGTCTTCTGTGGACACCGTCAAGACCTGGTAACGAGCTTGCTGGTTTAACGCAGTTATCAATTAAGAGGCAGGACGCTAACCAGTGCAGGTTTATGAATGGGACTCAAACCTTTAATCTGGACACCCCACTCTAAGCCAACCCTGGGAGTGGCTGAGCACAAGTAATTGTGGCCGGGGAAGCCAGGCGCTTACCCAACAGCAGCATCCAGGACCACGGTGACCGGGACGTTGAGGTGGCAGAGGGCTTTGGCCATTTTCTTACTGAAAACGACATTTTGAGAACATCAGAGAAAATCCAAGAAAGTCCCATAGTGGTGTATGACGAGTCCCTTAACTGACAATGACAAAACATGTTAGCTTGAAACTCAGGTGATGTCAATGGATGAAGGGGCAGGTCCCACGACTGGAGTGAGGAAACAAGAATTTGGGTTCTTTAGAAGGAAGTATGTGTTTCAGGGAAACTATAGTCTCGGGGACTCTGGGTAAAAGATGCAAATTCAGAAAAAAGAAAATTTTCACGTCATTATTTGCTGGCTAGATAGATGTGAATTGTGTTCTTTGATAAAATGTTTCAGTTGACACAATGTCCTGCTATTCCTCTGATTTCACTATTAAATAAAACCCCTCGATCCTGTCCTGGGACCTACTGTAAGTTCAGTGGTTTTTCACCCGGGCAGGCCCAGGCCCAGGCCCAGGCCCAGGCAAGGCCGATGGACGGGCACTTCGGAGCCATGGCCTGGCTCCTCGTACAATGGATCGTAACCCTCAGTTTGTTCCTTAAAATAAATGACTGCTGGGCCCCTAAGCAAATGGAAAGATACTTGCCCTGATAAGTCAGGCTGTGACTCTGTAATGTACACACTGAAACGCTTCTTGGCCACCACAGCTGCCTCCAAGACTCTCAGGACCACTCGGGAGTTGGCATGAGTTAGTATTTTCTGTGGACCAAGAAAGCTCTGTCAGTGGGAAAGCTTCCGACCGTCAACCATACCCTCAGCCACTCTAATGCACAGTCCTGGGACCCCAAGGCTTTCATTATGCTTTCTCACTAATCAACTACAATCAGAAGAAAAGGTCTTGATGGCACAACGAGTTCTAAGCCCACATATAAGTTGAAGAAGGTTTCTGCCAGAGGAATAGATCATGGGTCTCCTTTTTCCCACAGCAGGTAGAGAAATGGAATCCCCCTATAGTGGGCAAAAGCCTTTATATCTGAAGGCTCTGTTAGGTTCCTTTGGGTAATTTTTTCTATTTCTAAGACATGGTTTGCACACTTTGGCTTACAGGCACCAGGCAGGGAGCATAAATAAATGCAGTGGGCTGGGTGGACCTGGTCCCACTGTTGTCAGATCATCTGATTTTTTTAGAGGAGCCCCAAAATCCAGTATTTAAATGTTAGTTAACTAATTTTTTTTTAAATTTATAAATCCTGGGGTAAACACTGCCCATTGTGGGCCAGATACAATTTGCAGGCACTTACACGTGACCTCTATCCTAAGGAATAGAGGATGGCACAATGCCAAATGGACATAGCTCCTTCCTGGGCCTCACCCGAGAGCTTGTCAGAAATGCAGGTTCTCAGGCCCCAGCCCAGACCTACTGAATCAGAATGTGCAGTTAAGATCTCTAGGTGGTTCCTCTGCATGTTGAAATTTGAGCTGCTCTGCTCTAGAATTAGTGTAAATCAGCACTGAGACAGGTGTACCCACATTAAACTACATGGGCGCAAATGAAACCCACAGAATGCCAGCAGCGTGGCCGAAAGGAGAAGGCCTCTGAGATAGCAGTCATAATCTTGCTTCCACTTGGCTAAAATGGCTTTGTTTGCAACTGGCTTTTGTACAAGTTCTCCTCACACCTATTATGTCATTTATTTAATAACATACTTCAAAGGTTGGGAAGAGGGTAATAAAACAGGACATGATTTCAGAGTCAAAACACAAGTGAAGGATTTTATGGTCAGTGGAGGCTTAGATGGCACAAAGAAGGGATGCTGGTGGGAGAGACATCATAAAAGTTTTATTACCCTTGCGCTGGGAGACTGACTAAACTTGCAGTTCCTGTCTTTCCTCACTTATAAACAGTAGGCAGCTTTGCATCTCTGTAATAATATCTGAAATTAAGTCAAAATCTTAATCCAGTGCTAACCTTCAGCAGGAAGACAGACAGTATTAACCAGTGACAAATGCTATTCTGTGTTGATTTAATTCAGATTAATTGAGTACATATCCAATAATAAAGATACTTCTTTAATAAGACACCTTATTAAATCCAGAATCATGCATGCTGTCCCAGTGTTGTTCTCTGCCTGTTTAAAATGACAACCACCTATAACAATAATATCAATATTAGTGCTCACTGTGTGCCAGGCACAGTGCAGAGTCCTTACACATAGCATCTTATTAATTCCTACAACAACCCTATGAGGTAGGTGCTGTTATCACCCTTATTTAGCAGATAAGTAAACTGCAGGATAAAGAAGTTAAGGAACTTGTCCAAGGTTACACAGCAAGTAAGTGGCAGAGGTAGGATTTTACCCCAGGAGTCTTCCACTCCAGAATCCTCGCTTCGTTACCACCCATATCTACTCACCGCCCCATCTTTGATGAAAGTATGGCACAGATCTGCAATTTTATTTCTCGACAGTGATATTCTCCTGAGAAAAAGCTCTCCTCGCTCAATCATGATCTTTTTACATTTGGAGTAATCCTAGGAAGAAAAGAGCAAAATGAGGGGCAGCGGAAGATCCAGGCAAAGCAGAGAATATTTACAGCCAAAGAGAGAAGCAGAAAAGGAATGCGAGGGGGGTAGCAGCTTACAGAGTATTCCAGGGACGTTAGGCTGATGAAGCGCAGGAAGAGCTCCCCACCCGAGGACACGGCCACTGAGGAGTCCACGCCACACAGGGTTTCTATGGCACTGGTGAGATTCGCCCTCAGGCCCTGGATTGTCTCTCCTGGATTGATCACACAAAGAATGTGATGTTCACTTTCATATCACAGCCCCTTGGTGGGTCTGTGATTCATTCATTCACTCAACCAATATTTACTGGGTGCATACTGTATGCCGGGCACTATTCTAGATGTCAGAGATATATCAGTGAAGACAGATGGCGTCCTTGCTCTGATCGAATGCCCTTTCTAGTGGAAGAGGCTGACGATAAACTAGCACACAAAGAAACAGCAAGTTAATGACAGATTGTAATGAAGACAGAAAAAAGCAGAATGACGAGAAAGGTGAAGCTATGCTGGAGGTAACAGGGATGGCCTCTTGGAGTGGGGGCCACTTAAACTGAGACTCGAGTAAGAAAGGATCCAGCCACATAAAGATCCAGTGGGAAAGGTTCCAGGAGCAGACTAGAACAGTGCAAAGGCTCTGAGATGGGATCAAACTTAGCACAAGAAACAAAGAGAGGCCAGCATGGCTGAAATGCAGTTCAGTGAGGGACATCCTGGAAGGAAATTAAGTAGCAGTGGCAGATGAGGTCTGTGAGGCGGCTGAGGTGTTTGGATGTTATTTTAAGTACAATGGGAAGACATTGGAGGTTGTCCTAGAGACACATATATCTAGTCCAGCCCTTTGGATTAAAGAAGGCCTTATTATTTTGCTCATATAAGATGTTATGCTAACCCAGATGCTTACATTTAGAATGCCTGAATTAGTAGGTGATCGCAGTGAATGACTTTAATACCAGAATTTATTCTGGAATGTTCTCTGTAGCATCTGTATAGAATCTGGCACAAGACATGAGCTCAATAAACAGTTGTAAAGCTGAACTATTGCTATAATTTAAGCTTCGTGGTCAATTTGATATAAAATGGTGACTCTTGATTCAAAGTATATTTCACTTACGAAAGGGAATCCATTTAATGGTAACGAGGACTCGCTCCAGGTTAAAAGGAAGACTAAAAAGAAGAAGCTGAGTTTGGGGCGACATTCCCTTGTGTAGACACACATATATCTCTCACTTTCTACACTTGTAACAGTTGTTAGAAGACTTTCCTGAGGCCCAGCGTGTTTGAAGATGACCCTCTTTACCTTTATCTCTTTTCAAGAACTCCAGCAAAGTCCGAATGGCAGCCACTGCTGACGCCGTGTCAGGATCTTCTTTCATCTGAGACTTAAAGTATTCGATTAACTCTGAGAAGAGAGAAAAAAGTGACTCATCAGATTCGTTTATCAGGATCTAAGGCCGGAGAGCTTGTCAATAACTGTTGACCTTAAGAAGCAACATAATTTAAAAACTACTTTTCATGTGTTGGGCGTCCAGGGGAACGATAAATGTTGATGGGACTAGAGATGACAGCTACTGAATGATAGTAAAAGGTCCTTCTCCCTCTTATCTTTGACCCCAAGTTCTGAGAGAATTCCAGAGTCAACCATCTTATCAATTTCTCCTGTACCCCTGCGGACAGTCTATGCTAAGTCAAGCCTGTTCACATATAGACCTATTTACGTATGTAGAGGTCAACCCCCTTTTATCTTTTTAACACGAAAGTGTGCCCTTGTATTTCACTTAGTAAAACACTTCGATCACCACACTAGATGACCACAGCAAACACGGCTTATTCTCTCGATTCTAGTACCAGATCCAACAGAGCAGGGAGTCTTGTTCCTATCCCACATACGGGGAAATCAAGACTGCGAAGACCTGACACTTGGTCCGAAGTCTCACTTTTTTGGACGAGGGCAGTGGAAAGAAGCGTGGGGAGAGGGGGTGTCTGCAGATGCTCTCAGAGACCATCCCCTGGATACCGGAGCAGCGAGAAAGATTAGTTGTGACAAGAGGAACCACATCCAGCAGAGCAACCTAAGTTTGGAAAGTGACCTCTCCCGGAGCCCAGCCTGGGTGTGCGAGGTGGAGGGACCCCTGAGCGGCTCCGCTTTGGTCCTAGCAGGCCCATCCCCTCCCGATTTACCCTTGTCGTCCATGGTGCCCTCCGGACCGCAGAGCCCGAGGGGCCCGGAGCCGCTCGCGATACCTGCACGAGTCGGGCGACCGCGCGGGCTCCAAGCCACAGAGACTGACAGCGCGCGGCGCGGCTCTGCACTCCACTTCCGGCGCCTTGGGGGCGGGGCCTGGGTCAAACCGCTTCTGATGTCATTCTACAGCGCCGGAAGTCGGAGCGCGCCACATCCGGGATGCTCTTCTGATTGCTGCTGGCCCTGCGCTGAGGAACCCGGGCAGCCATGGTCTCAGACGGTGAGGGCCGCGCCGGGTGGGACCCGTACCCCGGGGCTGGACCAACTAGGCCCGGCCAGGCCCGGCCAAATGGAGTATATGCTTTGGGTTGGATGTAACCTGTTTGGTCTTTAGAGGAGTAACGAATGTATTCATTCATTCGTTCAGTAAATATTTTTGGGTCACCTCCTTTGTGCCAGGCGTTATTTGTTGTGTGTGCTGGGGACCTGACAGGCCCTCGTGGAGGTTGCAGTCTAGTGCGTGAGACAGACAATAGGCAAATAAAAATTTCGAAGGGGAACAAAGAGCTATGAAAACAAGATGGTGGAATGATGTGGTGGATTCAGAGTTGATTGAGGAGGAGCTGCTTTCGATAGTTGTCCAGGGGAGACCAGTGGTATTGAAACTGAGCCATGTGACTGCAAAGACCCCTGGCAAGTTGAGCCACTACTTTACAAGGAGAAGACAGAAAAGGGGAACCTGGGGAAGGAGGAAGGTGGAGAGACTTTCATTCATACATTATCCCACCAGTTATAGAGCCTGATGTCTTAAAGGAAGAAAAAAGAGGCCAGGATGGCCGAGCAAGGTGAGCTAGAGGGATAAGATCAGCGGGTAGCCAGGTGCAGAGGCCTTGTGGGCCATGATAAAGAGCTTGAGCTTTACTTGTCAGTGTAATATGAAGCCTTTTTAGGGTTTTTAACAAGGAAGTGTTATGATCTAACATAAAATTGTAAAGATTTGGCTGCTCTATGGAAAATGGACTGTGGGAAACAGGAATAGAAATAGATCTATTTGGAGGCTGTAACTGTCCACGCTTTCTTTATCTGTTTTAATCCACACCACAACCCTGTGAGGGAGGCAGACCCGGCAAGGCCCCGTCTACCAATGAGGAGGCAGAGAACCAAAGAAGGGCATTCACGGGGCATTGCATGTGCATGGATACACACCTCTCTTCTTTCATCAGGCTTCTGGGTTTTTTTTCCCTGTTTCTTTTTAAATTAAAGTTTATTGGGGTGACAATTGTTAGTAAAGTTACATAGATTTCAGGTGTACAATTCTGTATTACATTATCTATAAATCCCATTGTGTGTTCACCACCCAGAGTCAGTTCTCCTTCCATCACCATATATTTGATCCCCCTTACCCTCATCTCTCACCCCCCACCCACAATACCCTCTGATAAACAGTAAACTATTGTCTGTGTTTATGAGTTTTTGTTTCTCATTTGTTTGTCTTGTTCTTTTGTTGTTTTTGGTTTATATACCACATATCAGTGAAATCATCAGGCTTCTTAATAGTAGCAAGGAATGGATGGCCGAGAATTGTGGGGTGGGGCCTGATGGGGAATAAGACCAAAGGCTTAAGGACTTAATGGGTAGGGAGTGAGGGCCTGTGGGAGACACAGTCTTTAAGTGCTGCTTCTGTGCGAGGCCCTTTGTTGGGGGATTTGCATGTGTTCTTTCATCCCAGGGTTAGGATCCTGGGTTTTTCATAACAGTATGTGCTTCTGGGTTTGTATATGTGTTACCTCAATAAGAGTGTAGGCTCCTTGAAGGCGTGGACACAGTATGTGCAACACCTAACACCGGTACTTAGTGTGTTGAGTGAATTAACGTGTTAAGTTAGCCTGTTTAGTTATAGCTGTGTTTGGAGAGCAGCCTAATTCCTTTCACAGTAAAATAGTCTTTACATAGAAATTGGTTTTCCCTCTTTGATTTTCACCTCTTTAAAAATTGATTCCTAATCATAGCTGGCCTTGCTGCTAGGTCATTTGATGGATTCAGGGCCAAATCGATTCCTGTATTCCCTTTAGCCTCCCACCTCTCTGCTGGAAATTCTACTACTAGTGGTTCTTACTACTGGTTACTCAGTGTCTTCTGTTGTTGACCAGGCAAATATCTTTGGGTTCATTTAATAGATATTTATTCAGCATCCTCTATGGCTAGGCTATATTCTAGGAATAGGGGATAAGCAGTGACAAAATAGACAAAAAAATCCCTCTTCACGGAGCTTACATTCTAGTGATGAAAGATGCAGTGGTACAAAAAGCAGGCAAGAGCTTCCTAAGGACCCACAGAGCTTTAAATCTTTAAAAGAACTTTGCCTTTTGTTAATCTTGTGCTTGTAGGATTAGAAACATGTAAAGGCTTGTAGTGGTGCTTGCTCTGGATTTAATTTACTGATTGGGAATGTCAGCTTTGATCCATGAGGCTAATACTTTTTATTTTTCTTAATATTTTCAGAAGATGAGTTGAATCTTCTAGTTATCATCGTTGATACCAACCCAATTTGGTGGGGAAAGCAAGCGTTAAAGCAATCTCAGGTAAGATTGCTGGAGGAGGCTTTTGGATGATTCTGGTAAAACAGTATGTGTTTATATTGATTTTTTAAAAACAGCTTTAATAAGGTATAATTTGCATACCATCATAATGTGCAATTAGTTGTGTAACCATCACCACAATTTTGTTTTAGAACATTTTTATCACCCCAAAAAGTTCCCTCATGCCTATTTATAGTCAGTTGCTGCTTGCACCACCTGTTGCAGGCAACCACTTCTGTCTCTGTATTGCCTTTTCTGGACATTTCAGAATGATTCCTTGCAATATATGGTCTCTAAAAAAGAAACTTTCTGTTTTGAAATATTTTATTTTGAAATAATTACAGACTCACAGGAAATGATACAAAATGGTATAGAGAGGTCCTAGGGGACCTCCAGCTTCCCCCAATGGTAGCATCTTACATAACTAGTACAGTAGTGAAACCAGGAAATTGACATCAGTACACTCTTCAGACCGTATTCAGATCGCAACAGTTTTACATCCACTAGTTTGTGGCTGTGTAGTTCTGTGCAGCCTTATCGCATGTACAAGTTTGTGTAACCACCACCAGTCAAGATACAGACCTGTTCCATCACACACAGGAGCTCCTTTGTGTTTCCTTTATAATTGCTGTTTTTATAGTCCCCGGTCTCTAGTTCACTTACGTCTTCTGTGAAAAGTTTTACATTTAAATCTATAATCCATTTTGAGTTAATTTTTTTAATAAGCTGTGAGGTTTAAGTTGAGGCTTGTTTTTCTTGCCGATGGATGTCTAATTTCTATAGCACCATTTGGGAAGATTACCCTTTCTCCACTGAATTGCTTTTGCAGCTTCGTCAAAAATCAGTTGGACACACACGTGTGCGTTTATTTCTGGGGACGCTGTCTGTACCATTGATCTGTGTGTCTTTCCCTCAACCGGGACCACTCAGTGCTGGTTACTGTAGCTGCGTAATCAGTTTTGAACTTCGGTAGGCTGATTCCTCCCACTTTATTCGTCTTTTTCAAAGTTGTTTTTAACTATCCTAGTTCCTTCAGCTTTCTGCATAAATTTTAGAATGAGCTTGTCCGTGTCTGCAAACAGATTTTGCTGGGATTTTGATAAGAATTGTATTCAACCTGTGTATCACTTTGAGGGGAATTGACAGCTTTACTGTGCTAAGTCTTCCATCCACAAATAAAGCGCCTCTCTGTTTATTTAAATCTGTGATTTCTTTCATCAGTGATTTATAGTTTCCATCAGATAAGTCCTCTACATGTTATGTAGATTTATACCTAAATATTCTTTCTTTTAGTAATTGTAAATGGGTATTGTGCTTTTAATTTGGTTTCCACATATTTGATACTAGTATATAGAAATGTGATTGATTTTTGTGTGTCGATCCTATATCCTGAGACCTTGCTGAACTCACTTATTAGTCCTAGCAGTGTTTTTGTAGCTTCCTTGGGATTTTCTATATAGACTAGACATTCATGTTATCTGCACATAGGCACAATTTTATTTTTTTCTTTCCAATGCACATACCTTTTATTTCCTTTTCTTGCTTTATTGTACTGGTTAGGTCTGTGAGTACTGTGTTCAATAAGAATGGTGACAGTGGACATCCTCACCTTGTTCCTGATGTTGGGGGAAAAGCATTCAGTCTTTCATCATTACCATGTTTCCCTGAAAATAAGACCTAGCCAGACAGTCAGCTTTAATGCATCTTTTGGAGCAAAAATTAATATAAGACCCGGTCTTATTTTACTATAAGACCAGGTCTTACATAATATAATATAATATAATATAATATAATATAATATAATATAATATAATACTGGATCTTATGTAACATAAGACCTGGTATAATGTAATATAATATAATTTAATATAATATAATATAAGTAATATAATGTAATATAATACTGGGTCTTATATTAATTTTTGCTCCAAAAGGCGCATTAGAGCTGATGGCCCAGCTAGGTCTTATTTTTGGGGAAACATGGTAAGTATGATGTTAACTGTAGATTTTTTTGTAGATGCTCTTTATTCGTTGAGGAAGTTCTCTTCCTGGGTTGCTTAGAGATTTTTATCATGAATGGATGTTAAATTTTGTCAAATGCTCTTTCTGCATCAAATAGTGATTTCTCTTCTTTAGCCTGTCAATATGATGGATAACATTGATTGATTTTCAGATCTTGAACCAGCCTTGCATTTCCACAATAAATCCTACTTGGGTTCAATTTGCTAATATATTGTTCAGGATTTTTGTATTTTTGTATCTATGTTCATGAGAAATATTGGTCTGTTTCCTTTCCTTTTTCTTTTTTGTACTGTCTTTGACTGATTGTGGCATAAGAGTGATAGTGGCTTCATAAAATTAATTGGGAAGTATTCGCTTCTGTTTTTGTGGAAGAGATTATATAGAATGGGTGTCAGTTCTTATTTAAATGCTTGGTACAATTCACCATTGAAATAGTCTGGGCCTGGATATTGTTTTTGCTTTCTGGGGAGGTTTTAAGCTACAAATTAAATTTTTAAAATCGTTATTAAAGTATTTGAATGATTTTTTTTTCATATTGGATGAATTTTGGTAATATGTAGTCTTTTGATTTTGGCTTTTTTCACCGAGTGTAATATTTTTGAAGTGCATCCATGTTGTAACCTGTATTGGGGGTTCCTTTTTGTTACTGCAGTATTTTATTGTACGGATATATGTCGTACGTCTTGCTTTATTTAGCCATGGACATTTGGATTGTTTCCACTTTTTGACTATCATGAATAATAATGACAATTCATAAATAAGTCTGTGTGGACATGTGTTTGCATTTCTCTTGAGAAGATAGATGCCTATGAGTTGAATTGCTGGGTCACATAGTAAGTTTAGATTTAACTTTTCAAGATGCGACAAAACTTTCTGAAAGTGGGTATACCATTTTCCATTCCCATCAGTGGTATATGAGAGTTCCAGTTTCTTCACATCCTTGTCAACACTTGCCTGTCTTTTTTTATTATATTCTTCTAGTGAGTAGATAGTAATATATTGTTGTGGTTTTAATTTGCAAGTTTCCTTAACAACTAACAATGTTGAGTCTTCTTTTTTCATATGCTTATTAGCCATCATTACTTTGGTGAAATGTGTATTCAAATGTTACGTCCAATCTTTAAACTGGGCTGTTTATTTTCTTATTATTGAGTTGTGAGAATTATTTATATTCTGGACACAAGTCCTTTATCAAATTAATGATTTACAAATATTTTCTCTAGGACTATGACTTTGTGGCTTGTCTTTTCATTTTCTTAATGGTGTATTTTTTTAAAACAGTTTTATTGAGATATAATTGACATACAATGAACTGTACATATTTAAAGTATTCAATTTGATATGTTTTCACATATGTATATACATTCATGAAATTATCGCTACAGTCAGAATAATGAACATATAGATCCACCCCCAAAAGTTTCTTTATGTTCCTTTGTCATTTATCCCACGCACCTCTCTCACTGCCTATCCCCATCCTCAGGCAACCACTGATCTGCTTTTTGTCACTAGATTAGGTTGCGTTTTCTAGATATTTATATAAATAGAATCAAACAGAATGTAGTGGGGTTTTGGTCTGGTTTCTTTACTCAGCATAATTATTTTGAGATTTGTCCATATTGTTACGTGAATCAGGAGTTCAATTCCTTATTTCTGAATAGCATTCCATTGTATGGCTAGACTAGTACATCACTGCATATTACCTTATTACTCTCCAGAAAGTGTTCTTACTTTGAACTCTCATTAGTGGTATATGAGAATTCCTTTTTTTTTTTTTTTTTTTTTTTGGTACACAAGATGCTCTCTTTCCATGTTTTTATCTTTTACCAATATGATATACCAAAAAATGTTGTCTCAATTTACTTTTAGTATATTCGATGGCCCATTGTATCTCTCCCCTAGGGCATTGCCCATTTTTCTCTTTAGATGTTCTTCTTTTTTTTCTTTTCTTTTTTTTTTTTTTTTTATGGTATGTGGACACTCTTTATATTAATAGGAAAACCCATTTCCTGTCGTATGTTGCAATTACTTTTTTCTAGTTTGTAGTTTGTCTTTCACTTTTGTTTATAGTCATTTTTTTTTGCCACATAGAAATTTTAATAGGTTTGTTTTACTCTTTTTTTTAATAAAGTGAGATTTATCAGCATTTTATTTTCTGTCTGACATATTCTTTTCTTTAAGAGAAACTTGCCTTATTCCAGGATT
Organism: Rhinolophus sinicus; assembly: GCF_036562045.2. NCBI lineage: Eukaryota > Metazoa > Chordata > Mammalia > Chiroptera > Rhinolophidae > Rhinolophus > Rhinolophus sinicus. The sequence goes on from NC_133765.1 coordinate 35,292,503, forward strand.
ATAAAAATACCCACCTGTGTTTTTTAGTAATATTAGTACTTGTGAGAGTGAAACCTTCATGCAAGAAGGAATGTAACACACCACAGGGGCTCAGCATACTTAGTGAATGGATGAGCTGAAAGCGTTTACAAATTACCAGTTTAATCCCTGTGTATTAATTGTGTACTCCATGTGTAGCAATAGTTGGCTTGTAATTTTCTTACAGAAGATGTGACATGTTGGCTATTCATAAGTGGCATGCAGAAAATATTTGTGGAATATTGTACTGATGTCGACATGATCTCATATAAGTAAAATTAGAAAACTATGTAGTTTTCAAGTGTTTTGGCTTATGGCTTTGGAGGAAGGAGCTCCTGAGCAATTTTATACCAATGAACAATTGTCTAAAATTTAAATGAAATCTTAATCATTTCAAGACCTGATGTAGTTATTTGGATGGCTAATTTACCTTTCTAATGTCTTCTGTTTTTCAATAGTTTACTTTATCAAAATGCATAGATGCAGTGATGGTGCTGGGAAATTCTCACTTATTCATGAATCGTTCCAACAAACTTGCTGTGATAGCAAGTCACATTCAAGAAAGGTATGACCATTATGATCACTCTACCTAGTTGATGCTGAACATTTCTGAGATTTTTATGTCAGCTAGCATGTACTATTCCTACCCCGTGTTGCAGAAACATTTTTTTCTGTACCAGTGAACAATACTCAGTGTCGAGAATTAGTACATGTAAACCTTGGTAGGTGTGAATGTTGAAAACCAACTTAGCTGGTATCTAGTAGAGTTGCATCATGGGCACATTTAAATTGTTATATAGTTTCAACTGTATATTCTGGTCAAAGCAGACAGTTACTACATTGGGTGGGCAGCTCCCATCACTGCTGTACCCATGGGTCTTCCCCAGGGGGCAGGTGAGATGGGAGGTGTGATTCTGCTCTCCCTTAGGCCCTCTTGGCTCCTGTGTACCTCTCAAGGTATGACTATTTCACTGCTCTGTGTGTGATTTTAGTATTTAGAAATAAGGAGTTTTCTTATAGTATTGTCTCCTCAACCCAAGCCAAATATTCCATCTGGTGTCCAGCTGAAGAAACTGTAACCTTTTCTAACACTGGTGTGAAAACCAGCTGAGTTAGCTGGAAGGTGACTGGATCTGCAGCTGAAGAGCATATATGGCCATGTGTCCCGTAAAGATTTTCCTGAATCCTTTTGGCCATATTTATGTGTCACGTTATGCACTGACTCTAGAATCTAATCCATAGGTAAGATATAGCTTTGTCTTAACTAAATGTCCATCACAATAGAAATGACTCTCATGTAGCAACATATTTCATATGAAGTTCGTGGATAGTTCTCAGAGTTTCTTGGTTCTTAGAGCCACTTCCCTTTGATGTGTCGAGAGAGCCCTTGGGCCACCAAGAAAGTGTTCCTATTTCTGTCATCGCCATATGTTTTTCACAGAATTGAATGGAAAAGATGGTGCTGATTTGATTAAGATAGTGATAAAAGCTCTAACAAAGCTTTTTTTTTTTTTTTTTAGAAAAATCACAAATGTGTTTTAGATGATTACTGTAAATTCATGAAACACCAGGGGAATCTTTTCAGAGACCAGATTTCTATTACTGGGGAAGAAAATTTACCTCAAGTAATCAACTAGTAGCAAGTTAGAATTTGGTATGAATCTCTTCCAGTTGTCATCTGAGAAAGTAGAGTGACAACCCCCTTGGAGCATTTTAAGAGCCTATAACCCAATATCCTCTCTATTTCCTCTCATTTTTTCAGAAAACACTGGAATCATTAAAACGTTCAGTGGTGGTTGACTCATGTTTGTCAATTTGCCTATTTTACACATTTTTCAACAATGAAATTTATTGGGCTGGCCTGGTGGCTCAGGTGGTTGGAGTGTCGTGCTCTTAATGCCGAGGTCACTGGTTTGATTCCCATGGGCCAGTGAGCTGTGCCCTCTACAGCTAAGATTGTGAACAACGACTCTCCCTGGAGTTGGGCTGCTGAGAGCAGCCGGAGGTTGCCATGGGTTGCTGTTTGCCGCCATGGGCTGCTGTGTGCCGCCCATGAGTGGCCGGTGGCTGGCAAGAGCTGCTGTGAGCTGCTGTGAGCAGCCGTCCGACCACCGGTGATGGACTGCCTCAGCTGGGGATAGCGCAAGGCTCATAATACCAGCGTGGGCCAGGGAGCTGCGTCCTACACAACTAGACTGAGAGATAACAGCTTGAATCGGAGTGGGGGTGGAGGGAGATAGAAAAAGGGGGAAAAACAAAATGAAATTTATTATTGAATCTTATGAGTCCAGAATTGGTGTGGGTTTTATTTTCTCTGCTGAATTTCATTTTGATGTTTAGTGAGGACACTGAGTCCTGGTGTAACTAGTTTTTTTTTTTTCTTTCCCCACTATTTCAGTCGATTCTTATATCCTGGAAAGAATGGCAGACTTGGAGACCTCTTTGGGGACCCTGGCAACCCTCCTTCTGAATTTAATCCCTCCGGAAGTAAAGACGGAAAATATGAGTTGTTAACGGCAGCAAATGAAGTCATTGTTGAAGAGATTAAAGACCTCATGACCAAGAGTAACAGCTTTTTTTCTCCCATTATTGTTATTTTGTTATTTTACAAATGGAGTTGAATGTGGAGGTCCTGAGGCTTTAAGTCCAAAGACCTGAGGTTCTTGCTACTATCTACTTGCTTCTCTTCTTTTTAAAAATTGTTTCCGTCAAATTCTATGCATGATTTGCCTGGTGGCGGCAGCATTTGACACTATTCACCAGCCTCTGATTTTTAAAACATACTTTTTGGCTGCAAAGGATATCCTGTTGACCTGGTTTTCCTCTTTTTGGACCATTCTTTCTTCTGTTTCTGACTTTTCCTTCTTGTCCCTTAAAATACATAGTTTTTATTTTGCATGTTATTTTTTTCCCTCTGTGTGTCCTTGTCCACTCTTGTCTTTAATTATCATTTGTATATGAATACTTCCCAATCTTTGTGTGTAATTCAGCCTTTTTTCCAAGCTGCAGATGCCTCCACTGGAGGGTCCCTCAGTGTCATTATCATGTCCAGACTAGTTTCATTACCTTGTCCCCTCGGTTATACCAGCAGCTCCACTCCTTATTTCTGTCACCCGCGTTCCCCCACTTTTCCAAATTCAGAGCTTTCAGTTTTGACCCCTTTCTTCTCACATCCAACATCTAATCAGCTATGAAATCCTGTTTGTTTAGTTTCAGCAGTTCCTCCAAAGTCTGACCCCCTATTGTCTGTCATCTACCTCACCCTTGGCACTACTGACATTTTGGGCTGGATGATTCTGTGTTGTGGGGACTGTCCTGTGCATTGTAGCATCCCTGGCCTCGCCCCACTAGATGCCATGACATTTCCTAGTTGTGACAACCAAATATGTCTTTAGACATTGCCAAATGTCTCCTATAGGGCACAGTTGCTCAGGTTAAGAGCCAATGCTTGAGATTGTTGCCACAGCTTCTGAATGACACCTGTTCCCCATTCAGTCTGTCCACTCAGCCTCTAAAGTGGTTCTGCTAAAAATTAGAACTGTTGTTCTCTGGTTCAAGGCCTTTACTGGTTCCCTGTTGCCTGCAGTGGAGTTTTTTTAACTGTAGCCTGTGTCAGAATCACCTGGAGGAGAACAGCAGCTGTACAGAGACAGAAAGTACCGTAGTGGTTTCCCGGGGCTGTTGGGGGGAGCAGGGAAAGACTGGGAATGGGCTCAGGTGCTCTTTGGGGTGAGGGAAATGTTCTCAAATTGGATTGGGGTTATGGTTACAGGTCTGTAAATTTACTTAAAATCACTGAGTCGTGGACTTGAAAGGAATGAATTGTGTGATCTGTAAATGACACCCCTATAGCGCTGTTAAAAATCACCTGGAGGGCTTGTTAAAACAAAATGCTGGGCCCCAGTGATTGATTCACTGGGTCTAGGGTGGTCCCAAGAATGTGTATTTCTATTAAGTTCCCAGGTGATGCTCCTACAGCTGGTTCCAGAATCACATTTTGAGAACCTCTGGCCTCCAGGGTAGAGATCCAGCTTCTCAGTATAGGGTTCAACCTTTCCTGGTGGTGGTGGTGGTGGTGGTGGTGGTGGCGGCGGCGTGAGTAGGAGTCAGTGCTTCTGGACCAGCTGCAGGCCCTATTCTGCAGGGTGTCTGTCTGGACTCCCCATCCTCAAGCTGCAGGTTTACAGTTTTGCTTTTCTTTAGAGTGACTTTTTCACCCAGGGCTCCAAACAAGTTGCAGACTTAGTCTGCTTGCCACAGCCAGAGGAGTTTCTCCAGTCCTTGCACTGGCTGGGCGGCTCCAAGCGGAACCAGCGGGAGGAGGAGGAGGGAAAAGGAGGGCAGGGAGGCGCAGGCCCAGGCCGGGGCCACCTTCCCATCTGCCGACAGTTACACGAGACCTTTTTTACTACTTCGATCATGGATAAACCTGAGCTGTTCCGAACTATGCCAAGATTTATTTATTTTTTTCAAGAAAGGAGAAAACTATTAAAATTGTAATACTCAATGTATACCGGTAACAAAAGATGAATACAAGTCACGTTGGCCAGGACATTTTTTTATTATTTGGTTTTTATTGTAAAATACATGTAACATAAAATTGACCATTTTAACCATTTTTAAGTGTACAGCACAATGGCATTAAGTATATTCACATTATTGTACCAACAGCACCACTGTCCATCTCCAGAACGTTTCCATCATCCCAAACTGAAGCTTTGTGCCTATTAAACAAATCCCCATCCCCTCCCCCCCAGCCCCTGACCACCAGGATATTTTAAATTGAGAAAATGTTTAAAAATTGCTTATTGAAGAATTATGCTATTTTAAAACCCAGTTTGACAATGTCTGGTTCCCTTCATGAAGAATGCTTTGGTTTGAAAATGGTTTTTTGTCCAAGAAAATATCTAAAAATAATTTTTTTAAATTATTTTTTATAGGTGACATAAAGGGTCAACATACAGAAACTCTGCTGGCAGGATCCCTGGCCAAAGCTCTTTGCTGTATCCTTGGTGTTTCAGTCATTCAGGTGTCTTCTGGGATAAACATCACGTGGTATTTTTTTAGAACCTTGTGCCCGTATTAACGGAAGACATGAGCATTCTGAAGTGCTGGCTTTGAAATATTTGTAAGACAAGCTGAAATGGGAATGATGGGAAAACTCTGGTTTCTCCAGTATGTCCTTCTGCTCACAATTCTTCAGGATGTTTCCTTGTTTCTTATTTAGACAGACTGGGGAGTTGGTTTTTGTCTTCCATCTCCCTGGAGTTGGGAGCCGTGTTTGATGATAAAAGCCATTTATTTACTGACTCTGATGCTTACTAAACGAGTGGCTTTGTCTACAAGCCAGCGGGTTATTTTGCACTTAGTGTAGCGTGCACAGCACCTTTCTAAGCTTTTTAATGTTCCTGTGTTTGTGGTCTCCTCCCGGTCGTAGGTAATCTGATTGTTTTGGACGGTATTGACTGATACCTCTGTTCTAGACTTCGATGGTGCCTGGTCATCTGTGTGGGACGCTCAAGTTCATTATCTCACTTGATTGACTTACTGTTGCTTGTGGTCCCAGTATTCAAATCTAGGATGTGAGATCAGATCTTGGTAATTTTAGTTTTCTGGGACAAAGATATGTTGGTCAGGTTACAAAGCCCAGTTTATTACAATTACCTGTTAGAAACCCCCAGTCTTTTATTTTGTGTTTATCATGGTAAATGGAGCATTTCTTTTTTTTTGGCTAGTGGATACTGGGTTTATTTATCTAAAATTTGAGGTTATTTTACTGTTCACTACGAATATTTATGAAATTAAATAATATTTTTAAATTCCTTAATGCCAAGAAAATAAGACATTCATAGAATGAACAAGGAGGTTAAAGGTAGGAGCCCGCGTTTTTCTATGAGATGAATCCTGATTTTACTGCTGTAACTTGGTGGACTGTTTAACATTGGTTAGAAAACCGTGTATTATGCTAAATAAGATACAGTTAAATTATAATCTGTTTTGATCTCTTTGTAGATAATCAGGAAATGAAGTCAAGGATTTTGGTAAGATTGAAAAAAAATCAATACTATGTAATATGCCAACTGTCGTCAATTAGAAAACATAATGGGAAATAAGACCCATTTATAATAGAAGCAATAAATATTAAATATCCAGAATTAGTTAACAAGCAATGTGTAAAACTGATTATGTTGAAAAATGAAAATTCTGAGAGACTTAAAGAATTGAATAAATGGAGAGCCGTATTTTATTCTCAGATGTCAATTTTTCCAAAATTAAACTGTAAATTCAGTGCAAACTCAGAACATTGAGACCCTTTTTTTCTAGCAGAGTGGGGGGATTTAAGAAATTCAACAGTTTATCTGGAAAAATAAGTTAATGAGAGTAGCCAGGAGCTTTCTGAAAGAGAATAAAGTAGGAACTGACTCCTTAGGCATTAAAACACATTCTGAAGTACGGTAAGAGTATGATTTTGGCCTGGTAGGTGGCAAACAGAAAATGGAAGCCTGAGGTCCAGAAATAAAACCAGGCACATGGGGAAGTTTGGCTTGTGATAAGGAAGCACTTCAAATTAGTGGGAAGAAAGTGGATTATTCAACAAAACGTGTTGGGCCAATTGGTCAGTCATCGGGGGAAAATAAAGCTAGATACCTATCTCACTGCTTACACCTAGATACATTTGACCAAAGATCAAATATTTCAGTGTAAAAATTCAAATTATAAAAGAACTAGAAGAAAATATCTGTTTGTAATATTGGGTTGGTGAGTACCTTGATGTGAAACTTCGAAACCATGATGTGAAGCTTTAAAAGAAAACGTAAGGTCTCAAATAAATAACCCTCCCCCCAAAAAACAAGGACAGAACAAAACTATTAGGAAAAAGTATTTTCAGCCTAGCTATCTGGCAGAGGATTAATATAGTATTTCTAAAGTAAAAAAGAGCTCTTATAAATTAATTTTTAAAAGTCAGGGTTATGCTAAAGAAACAGGTAGAAACGAGCAATCTGCAAGAGAAGCAATGCAAATGATTGGTTAACATTGGGAAATACATTCATTTCCATTGTTTGCCTCTTGCTCAGCACAAACAAAAACCTGGCATCCCAGGGTTGATGGCAAACGTTCAGGGTTGGTAATTCTCTTGCATCTGTGATGGGAGGATAAAGTGGTACAGCTTTTCTGAGGATACATTGGTACAGCTGGGTAATCTGTATCAGGATGAAATGTGCGTACACTTTGGGAAGCTCACTGATTATTTTAGGAGCTAATCAGAGAGTTAAGGGTATGATTGTGTTCATCAGAGTATTGTCCAAAACTGAGGATTGGAAGTTGCTGAAATGTCCTCTCATAGATGATGTCCTCTGGATAATTGGGTAAATAGTGGAAATCTATGAAATCAGCACAAAGGGCAACAAAAATCCAAATTCATTGACATAAGATTTTTCCTCCCAGGTATCGTGGACTGAAAAAGCAGGTTGCAGAGCACTAAATAGGCTCATCCTGTGTGTGTGTGTGTTGGGTGTGAGTGTACATATATACACGCCCACATAGGTGTTCTCTAGAAATTATTAACAAAGATTATCTCTCGAGTGCTGGGCTTTGGGGGACATTTTTCCAGTCATCTTTACACTTTTAGGTATTTATTGATGATAACTAGCAGACAAGTTAGAAAAATAGTGTCGGTTGCAGTTTGCAGTCTGTCGTGAGGTCGTTTGAGTGAGTCCTAGGCTGTTTCTGCAGGGTGTTCACCTTGGATGTGATTCTTAGGTGATCAAGGCCGCAGAAGACAGTGCACTGCAGTACATGAATTTCATGAATGTCATCTTCGCAGCACAGAAACAGGTGAGTGGAGAGCTTTCCTTTTAAAGAATATTTGTTTCATAATGAAGGAATGAATCTCATTTTTTTTTAAATGACCTACTTAGAGAAGTATTCTGACTAAATAGCCTTATGAATGGATCAGGAATCTGGAATCCGTATTTTGTCCTAGTCATTTATCCAAGTCCTGAACCCCTAGAGAATCTCATGAGTCCCCAGAAAGGTGTGCACTCATGCACAGTTTCGGATATAATGTCATGATATTTACGTGACCCCATTTAGTCCATCCTTGGAACCCAGGCTAAGAATCTCTGGTTTTTCAGAAGTGTTCAGATGAATTATCACTAAAGATTTTCTTCTTTGATATGGCAAAAAAAGAAAACTTTCTTAAAACTTCAGTGTTAACCTAAATGCTATAGCTCTGTATAATATTCTCCACTTGAAGTGGCAGCATGATGTAGTGAAAAGACCATGGACCTTGGGGACAGGCAGACGGGGCCGGGGGAGGGTGACAGCACTGCCTCCCCTTGGCTCTGTGACCCAGCCCGGCCAAGGCCTGGGTGCTTCAGCTGCAAAATGCTAATCAAACATCTACCTTGCAGAGTTACTTTGTATGTTAAATATGTCATTGAAAGAATAGAGTCCGGCATATAGTAGGTTCTCAGTATAAGATAGTTATTTTTGTTGTTATTCCTATAATACTTTTGGAATGTTCATTTCAGAATATTTTGATCGATGCCTGTGTTTTAGACTCTGATTCAGGACTCCTCCAGCAGGTATGTTTTAAATAAATGCTTGGTGTTGGTGGTTACAAAAACATGGTGTGTTCTGTTACCTATTGCTAAATGCTTTTCACCAGTCTTCCCACATATCTAGGGATTAGCCTGGGTAATGGTACAGATTAGAGAGCTCACGTCTCTGGTCCCTTCACATGTTTAAATATTTTACATAATGACTTGATGGACTTTGTAAGAGAGCTTCATGCATTAAAACAAATTCAAGCAACACAGAACAGTATTTTTTAAAAGGGTTAAAAAAAATCCCTTCAAGTCCTATTACCCAAAAATTACCTTTGTTAATATTGGGTGAACAGAATGTTAGCTCTTTGTATATAGATACAGACGGCAGAAGAAATCACTAGGCAGGGAATTTTATAAAAATGGGTCATACTCCAGACCTGTGCCGTCCTACATGGTAGCCATATGGTTTTTGAGCTCTTGTAATGAGTCCGGTCTGAATTAAGATAGGCTGTAAGTGTAAAATACACGCTGAATTTCAAAGACTTGGTGTGAAAAACAGAATGTAAAATATTTTATTAATGATTTTTGTATCAATTACATGTTAAAATGATAATACTTTGGATCTATTAAGTTAATGAAAATGGTATTAAAATTTTTTCTTTTTCCTTTTTTATGTGGCTAGAAAACTTAAAATTACATGTGTTGCTTGTGTTATATTTCTGTTGGACAGTGATGTTAGATGTTACATTTTAATCAAAAGTATGAAACTGAATTTTACTTTAACCAGAAAGGAAGTAAGACTGAAGAACTTACTGAATTTTTGATAAATGTTTTTTGACCACAAGAAATATGATTTCCTAAAAGATCATTTGAAAGTACAAAACTGCAGAAAACCTTGAGTTTACGTTACTCCTGGAGGTGAAGTGTGGGGAAGGGAGATAAAATCAGAAAGTACACCAGCTTCAAAGGTTCTGGTGTTTGCTGGGAATGTGCAATAATACAGCTACTTTGAAAAACAGTCTGCAACTTCCTCAGAAAGTTGAATAGAGTTACCATGTGACCCAGCAATTCCATTCTTCAATATGTATCCAAGAGAAATGAAAACATGTTTACACAAAAAATTGTATATAAATATTCATGGTTGCACTATTCATAATAGCCTCAAAGTGAAAACAACCCAAATATCCACCAAAAGATGAATGGATAAACAAATTGGTCCGTTTATACAGTAGAATATGATTTGGTCATAAAAAGAAATGAAGCAGACACTCACTACATCAGGAATGAACCTTGAAAACATGATGCTGAGTGAGAGAAGCCAGATACAAAAGGCTACATTGTATGACTCCATATATGAAATGTCCAGAATATGCAAATCCAGAGACAGAAAGCAGATTAGTGGTTGCCTGGGGCTGAGGGAAGGAGGGATGGAGAGTGACTGATTAATGAGTACACATTTCCTTCTGGGGTGATGAGAATGTTCTGGAACTAGATACTGGTGAGAGTTGCACAACTCTGAATATACTAAAAAGCACGGAATTGTACACTTTGTTTTTTCCCATCTTCTTCCTCCTTCCCCCTTCCCCACAACGATTCAAGCCGTTGTCTCAGTCTAGTTGTGTAGGACACAGCTCCCTGGCCCATGCTGGTGTTATGAGCCTTGCACTCCCCCAGCTGAGGCAGTTGGTCACTGTTCAGCTGCTCGTAGCTGCTCCTGGCAGCACACAGTAGCCCACAGCAGCACACAGCTTAGCCCACAGCAGCACACGGCTTAGCCCGTGGCAGGCCACGCTGACCTCTGGCTGCTCACAGCAGCCCAACTCCAGGTCGAGCCGTTGTTCACAGTCTTAGCTGTAGAGGGCGCAGCTCACTGGCCCATGTGGGAATCGAACCAGCGACCTTGGAGTTAGGAGCACAGCGCTCCAACCACCTGAGCCACCTGGCTGGCCCTACTTTTTTATTTTAAAGGGTGAATTTTATGGCATGTGAAATATCTCTTGAAGCTGTTATTAAAAAATATAATGAAAATGAATAAACATGGCAAGAATAAAAACTTATGAGTAGCACACAAACAGGAGAAAGGGCATATACTGGCCTACACTGCAGTCTCCCTACAGGTGAAAGGGTAAAACTGCATGGGCCGATGGGAAAAGTAAGATATTTGAACATCTTGAAAGGTAGCTGGAAGTTTCTGGTCCTCACTCACTCTGGGAAAACATTCACTTTTAATTTGCTGTGTCATATCCTCCTCTCCTTTGGAGACCTGAAGAATTGCCGGTGCTCTGGAAAAGCTAAGTGCTAGTTTGGCAAAGAGCCCTCTGTGTGTCTTGCAGGCTTGTGACATCACAGGGGGACTGTACTTGAAGGTGCCTCAGATACCCTCCCTTCTGCAGTATTTGCTGGTAAGGAAATGTCAACAGTGAGCCTAATACCTTGAGTCAAGTGAGACCCATTTCCTGGGGGATGAATGGGAGCATGATGCTAGTAAATGGAAGAGAAGAATAAGTGGGTGACCTGGGGGACTCAAAGCTGACAAGGGTGGACTTCAGATAGTCTGAACCCTGTAAGCTGTATGTAGAGTTTTGTACGACTTCACAGAGCAATGACGGTATATGGAGGTAGGTGGTCAGTAATTGTTGAATGATTAAAAAAGCATTTCTCCATAGACTTAAGGAAATCTTAATTTAGTATTCTCCTTAGTGTTTACTGGCTAATATCTGATATCTATGTCCTGATTTCTGGTTATTTTTTCCCATTTTTAAAGTAAAATTTCCTTTTTTTTTTTTTTTTTTGCAGTGGGTTTTTCTTCCTGATCAAGATCAGAGATCTCAGTTAATCCTTCCACCCCCAATTCATGTCGACTACCGAGCTGCTTGCTTCTGTCACCGCAATCTTATTGAAATTGGCTATGTCTGTTCTGTGTGCTTGTCAAGTAAGTTCATGGACTGAGTTTTGCTTTTGATCAGTGTTGGAGTGGGGCAGAAAATATCTCAACCGTGCGGTTTTAAACCCTCCTTTTTTTTCCTTTACTCTTCAGTATTCTGCAATTTCAGCCCTATCTGCACTACTTGCGAGTAAGTACCTGTGATGGTGTGTGGCTGGGTCCTGCTGCAGAGATTGAGAGCATTAAAAAGTGTTTTCCTCCCTGTGTCATTTCAGGACCGCCTTTAAGATTTCTCTCCCTCCTGTGCTGAAGGCCAAGAAAAAGAAACTGAAAGTGTCTGCATGATAATACATACAATTTTGTGCTCATCTTTTAGAACTCTTTGTAGAAATTGTATGGTGACGTCTTTATTAGGAAGGCTCTGAAAAAAATACAGATATGGATCAGATAATTTTTAATGAAGTTTCTTCCAAAATATATTTCTTAAAAAAAATCACATCATCCTGTACTTCTGGGGAACTGATTTACATGAGAGAATTGTTCTATGCAATATACATACCCTATGATGTTTTCTGACTAATTTTTGTCCAGAAAGGGGGAAGATGGTACACATTTGTGATACTTTTTTTTTTTTTTAACTTTTTTTTTTAATGGGAGGATCTTTTGTCAAAGTCAGTCTGTCCTGACTGATTCTAGGCTTTAGAACCTATTACCCAAGTCTGGGTTCTTACTGTGAAATGTAGGCCATATGAAATTTGAACACAGAAAAGTGACTATTTGTGGAGTAATGGTGTCAACTCAAGATGGAACATCTCACTTGAATCGACCGTTAACTTAGACAATAGTCATGTAAATTCCTTCTTGTATGAATTGAGATTAGGTTCAGATACTAGCAGTTATTTATGCTTTTGTGTGACGTCAGTACATATTTGGACAAAGATATCCAAATAATAATAGTTTGTCACTGAATCACACCAAAACCTGATTTTAAATGAGTAAGGAGAGTAAGTGCAATAGTCTGGCGTAACTTTTTCTTCAAAAACAGTGTGTGAAGAGCTCATTTATGAAAGTCAATATCTGGGTTCTGGGGGGCACTTCTTGGGGACAATGGATTCTTTATAATTAAGTGTTGGCCACCAATAGAATTCTTCCCTTTTTAACAGAGGAAAAGGGAAAAAAAAGCATTACTATTGGAGCACTGTTCTCTGGAAGCTTTGGACTTAACACTGAAAACTTCTGTAAGTTCAAAAGAAAAGTAATTTGTGATTTCAACAATAAAAATCTTATATTTCTATGTAGCCTTGAAGTTTTTCAAAGTCCTTTTAAATTCCAGCGTAGTGTAGGAAGAGTTTCCAGGAATGGTGTCTGGTTTGTTTTGTTTTTAAAAGCATATTGACAGCTTGTGTATACAAGCTTGTGTGGAAATAAGATTTAAATTTTCTCTTTATACCAGCTCAAAAGCTTAGTCTCATTTAAGTAACTTGGTGTTTGGTTAGATTATTTCGGGTAGATTTTGTATTCTGGAATTATAATTTTGTTAACAAATATGCAAAGGTTTTGGTGATCACTTTGCCAGTACTTGTTAATCCTTGAGTTTGAGAATCTGTCTTTTTAAAATAATATTTAATATTTCATAGCCTAATTAAGTATAGTGACAATCACTATTTTAAGTCTAGGAAATAAAGTATATGTCTAAAAGACAAATAATTTCAAGCAAGCTGGTAAGGTTTTTGTTATTTTTCATTTGAAATGTTTTATCTACTGTCTTAGTTCTAAGTTTTATTTTTAACTTGTTTATGGTTTATTTTATATAAATTTTTATAATAAAATAATTTAAATTTTCATATTTGTTTGCATTATTTTCGTTTTTTATTTTTGAAAATTCCTTTGACTAATACACTAGAATACCCTAGTTCATTTCACTGCTGTCTAAATAGCTTCATACAACTAAAAGCAGGAAAAGAAAGCTTACTTTTAATAAGTACTTCTTTTTCTGATTACAACAGAAAATGATTACATGCTTTCTGAAGAAAATAATTACAAAAGTAGGGGTCAAAATAACAAATCTACTTTCATTGTTCTCCCACTGCCCACCCAAAGTTGATAGTGTTGGAGATCACTGTTAATATTGGGTGCATTTTTTTTTTCCCCACTGTAGCAGGATGTTACACATCTGCAAGTGTTGACAGGATTCAGATCTGCTATATGGTAAATGAAAGGATGGTTTTCAATTCCCCTAAGAAAACATGTTTTTATCTTGAGTCTGACAAGCGATTTGCCAATACATATAGGTAACCATGGTACTAATGATATCTATTTAAAATGTATGACAACATAGTAAGAATGTAAAGTTCTAAAAAAGTAGAACTCAGTGAAATTAAGGATTTATAATACATTTAAAATGACCTAAGTGTAAAAGCATTTTGATGTAAGGTTTAAAAATAATTCAACATGCCAGTTTCCCTCACTGTAAATGGTTACTCTCTTGTTAAGAAATGGTTAGTAAATAACAGAAATACTTAAATTGTTTGACAACCTTCTTAGTCAAGTTCTCCTAGGTTTTATTCCACACATCAAGAAATTTAAGCACTTTGCAGTGTTTAGTGCTAATGTTACAACTGCAGCAGTTTTCAGTTTTGCAAGAGAGTGTAACAAAAAGATAATGCTCGGAATGTTAAATTTTCTGATCAATGAATGTATAACTGAAAAAACTGAACATAAAAAATAACGGCAAACATTTGGCGTTTGCTGTTGGTCAGGCATAGTGCTGAGCATACCTGGATGCTCTCAGCTAGTTGGTACACCACCCCTCTGATAGCCAACAAAATGATTATTGAATGCTTACTACATGCCAGGCATTGGTCTAAACACATTGGATATGTTACCTCATTTAAGTCTCACTCAATCCTATTTGGGAAGGACTGTTAATCTCCGTTTGACAGATGAAGAATCTCAAATTTAGAGAGGTTGAATTACTTGCCTAAGGCACTTAGTATGGAAGGAGGCGAAATCCCATGCCAGGCAGTCTGACCTGAGCCCGAACTCTTAGTCACCTAATAATAACCTAACATAATAACGCTTGAGATGCTTTGACGCTACTGATATCAGAAAAACTAATGTTTTTCCAAGCAGAATTCTGATACTTTTGCATCTGTCCTAATACTGGCCAAACCTTTTGTGTGTTCTTTGGTCCGATCCGCTTTCGTAGTGGTGAGAGCTCTGTAGTAAAACAAAAGAAAAGCAAACAAAACCTTCAAAAAACTGGAATAATAAAAACAACAATTACAGCAGTGCAGCCTCAACCACTTTTTGTCCCTCACCCAAATCCCCATAAACACCAAGTTGCTTAAGGCGCTTGTTTGGCATCCAGTGCATGTAGGCTCTCTCTTGCAGTGTGACAGAATTAACTCGGGTGGGGTCAGTCCAGTTTTTAAATCGCACACGGACGCCTACATTTTCGAGACCCTTCAGATACTAAGAAGAAGCAAAACCGCGCAAGACTTGTGGGCGGGGTCGGCTCCATCTGCCGTTGGCCCAATCGCGGCGCGCCATCCGGCAGCCCGGCGGCCGATTGGTGGTTGCTATAGCTCCCGGCGTTCGCGTGACAAGATGGCGGCTGCCCGGCAGTGGGGCGCTCCGTGTGCGGTCTGAGCGCTTTGGGGCTTCTAAGGCGGGCGCGGTTCTGTAGTGCGGACCCCGCAAGGCACCAGGCATGGGCTTGCCGCCGCCGACCGCTCTGTTCTTGGGGGTCCTCCTTCTGCATGGCATCCTGAAGCCACTGTGGGGGGAACTGGGTGTGTACGGCGGGGCAGGGGCCTGCAGAGCCGGGCTGAGGGAACGAGGTGTTCAAGGGGCCAGACTTAGATTCCTCCGGGAGCTCCGGAATCACCACCAAAGCAAGCAGCACATCTCTTAGGTTGGGACTCTGCAACTATTAACTCCTGTCTCCTTCCTTCCCGCCTAGTTTTCATCCCTCCTTTCATCCGCATGTCCGGCCCTTTGGTCAGCGCGTCCCTAGTCGGAGGCACTGAGGATGTGACCTTGTCCCTGGCCGTGCTGCAGGACAAGGCAGGTAAAGAGTCCAGCGCTACCTGTGAGGAGGGTGGGGATTGGGCCACCCAAGTCAACTGGTGAGGTGTCTGTCACCCCTGCGTCCCCAGCTGCTGTCCTCTGCAAAGTTGGGGTGGAGGGCTGCTGAGGACCAAAGAGGACCAACGGACAGGTTCGATAAAAGAAAGCTTGAAATCATAATGACTGGCATACACTGAACTATCCCAGTGCTTTGTATAGTACATCTCATTTTCCGAGTAAGAGCAGTAATCTTTTAATCCCAGAAGACAAATAAAGACAGTGACATGCAAAGAGGTTGTCACCTGTCCAAGGTCACAGAGCTTGTAAAGGACCCAATCCTAGAGTGTACCCGTTCACTGCTAGACAATACTGCTTTGATTCTCATCTCTTTTAGGATTACTGGCAATTCCTGATTGTGGCATGCTTCACAATGAGATAGGAGACTGGAGTTTGACTGTGACCCCCAGTGTGGTAAGGCCAGAGGTAAAAAAAAAAACAACCCTTCTCGGTGGCATCTGTGGAGGCCCACATTTAGTGCTGTCTTGCCTGGAGGAGGTGTAGCTGTCTCAAGGCTTAGAACTACCATCAGGCTGTGGGCTGTCAAACCTAGTAGACACCCATCCAGCCCAGAGGTTCTTACCCTGGGGTGAGGGTTCCTTGGGCAAGTTTTAAGGAGTCTGTGAACCCTCTGAAATTATGTGTGAAATTACATATGTGTACATTTTTCTGAGGAGAGAGTCACCAGCTTTCATCAGATTATCAAATGGGTTTGTGACTCAAAAAAGCTTCATAGACCACTGGTCTCACCCAACTCTGAACCTCTGTATAAGGACACTCAAGGCTGAGAGATTAAAGATCTTCCATTTCGTAACTTTTATTGAGTTCCTAGTATGTGCAAGGCACCAACCCCAGAGTGTGTAGAGGATGAGAAAGACAGATGTTGCTCCCACCCCAGGAACTGGGGACTGTTTTTCATGACTTGATATGTATTTAATCTTCTGCTGGTAGGATGATAAGAAACCAAAAAGGTGCTAGACAACTTGAGTTAGTTTTTAGACCTCTTTAGCTTTCTCTGAGTATCTGAAAATTGCTTGCTTTTATGTTAAATTGAAGGTTAGGAATCAGGGGTCCCATATTGTCATAGGTTTATGGGTGGAATTAAATAAAATCCTGTCATCTTGGTATAAAATTTTCCTTTTGTAAAATGAACTGAAGCCGATGTGTGATGTTACTGTTTTCCATGATGTGCTCTTATAATTCTAGACGCTGTTTTGAGTCATTCTAAAAATACAGCACTATTTTCCTTTCAGGATGTGTTGGAAGTGACAGTGAGGTTGAAGAGAGGTCTGCAGGGGTGTTCCTCTAATGAGACAGTCTCCTTCCTAGAGTCCCCATGCATTGTCCAAACTCTTCTGGTGTCAGCGTCTCACAATTCATCCTGTTTAGCACATCTCCTCATTCAAGTGGAAATTTATGCCAACTCTTCTCTGGCCCATAATGCATCAGGCAAGTGAAGTCTGATTATCAAAACATTCATGCCAAACCTTATCTGTTTGCTTACCAGTGTGTGCCATATAATGTGTGTACTTAACTTCACTCATTTTTTTTCAAATTGGGGAATATTGGGGAACAGTGTGTTTTTCCAGGGCCCATCAGCTCCAAGTCATTGTCCTTCAATCTAGTTGTGGAGGGCGCAGCTCAGCTCCAAGTCCAGTTGCCTTTTTCAATCTTAGTTGCAGGGGGTGCAGCCCACCATCTCATGTGGGAATTGAACCGGCAACCCTGTTGTTGAGAGCTCGCGCTCTAACCAACTGAGCCATCCGGCTGCCCCTTAACTTCACTCTTGAGTCCATTTTGCCTTCGTAAACTTATTTTGCCTTTGTTTAATTTTCTTATTTTGAAAGTTTTCACTTTGTACTATTTTACTTAAGATTTATTTTATCTTGCTCTATTTTTTGTATCTTTAAGTTGCCTTAAATCCTTCCTGGGAGAAGGTGAAGTTCGTTTTTGTGTGTTGATTTTTGAAAACCAAAAAGATAAGAAAAAAAGGAAGGGAAAGACTCATGAATTAGTTTATAGAAAACAGCAGATTTCCAGGGAAAGCTTTTGACCACCGGATCCCTTTCCCAGAGGCAGCCTGGTAACTTATGTTTATAGAAGCATGTATTCCCTTCTGCTAAAAAATATACAATAACACACAATTCACTATTCTGTACCTCTTAAAATAATATAACTTAATTAATCAATAACTTAATGATAAATAAATAAGTATAACTGAGAAATTTTCCATATAAATACGTCTAGGTTCACCTTATTCTTTTTAATAGCTGCATAGTATTCCATCACGTGGATATACCATTGTTTCTTAGTGATGGAATTTAAGTCATTTCCAGCTTTTGATACTGTAAATGGTGCTTACAGCAAACATCACTGTGCACACACATCTCTGGACACCAGGAAATGGTTCTATATTATTCTCCCTTTCACGTAATGGCAGTGTTCTGAGAGCAAAAGATGTGCCTATGTGGATGGGTCCACCCACTTTGATAGGTGCCACCACCATGTTCCCTGTCCCCTGCAGCAAGTGCTAGCATCTCTTGCCTTTACGGTATTTAGGATGAAGGGAGAAGCGTCCCTCTTTAGGAGCAAAGGTCTGTCCCTTTGAGACTCCAGTACTGTCACTTCCCTTTTCACATCCCCTAACTGTGGTCCTCCTTGTGGTTGGGGAAGTTTAGGAGGAAGAGATACATTGCCCTTGATGTACTTGTGTGGAAAGATCTCTGATTTGTGTTGCTAAGTGTGAAAAGCAGCACGTGCAGACGGGTCATACAGCACGGAATAAGAATATATATTTACATTTACATAAAGAAATTCTGGAAGGCTATCTGAGAAGCTAACGGTGAGCTACCAGACTGGTGATGTGGGAACAGGAAGGGAAGACTTTCGCTGAATACCTCTTTATATCCTTTTGATTTTTTTGAATTATGTGAATCTATTACCTATTTAAAGGTTTAAAAGTGTTTTACAAGGTATTTTTTCTAATGCTTAAAATTCAAAACAAACTGAAATATAATATTCAGTAGATGCTTTAAAAAAACTACAGTAGCTATACCATTCAAAGCAGTGACTTTTTTCTCTTAAAATATATGCTTGACTATACCGTGTTTCCCCGAAAATAAGACCTAGCCGTACCATCAGCTCTAATGCATCTTTTGGAGCAAACATTAATATAAGAACCGGTATTATGTTATATTATATTATATTATAAAACACACTGTTCCCCAATAAAGTCCTGTTCCCCTTCCCCAATAAAAGCTTAAAAAACACACAACTATATATATATATACACACACACATACATGTATATGCATACACACACACACATATATATATATATATATATATATATGAATGATTGGGTCTTATATTAATTTTTGCTCCAGAAGATGCATTAGAGCTGATGGTCTGGCTAGAACTTATTTTCGGGGAAACACAGTAGTAAAACCCTATTCTAAAATGACTTGCTTATGTCACATGGGTTTGATTATACTGAGAGTCAGACCCTTAACCTGTGACGTGGCCAGTTACTCAGAACTTCTCATTTCTGAGACTACTGACATAGTAGGGTTCTATTATAGTACAGAATACATAGTTCTTCTTTATTAGGTTGGTGTAAAAGTAATTGTGGTTTAAAAGGTTAAAAAAAATTGCAAAAACCGCGATTACTTTTGCACCAACCTAATAGATGCTTCAGCTGTCATGGCATTGAAGTTAACTGTTACATAGAGTTTAAACATATAATCGCTAGCTAATTTTCCACCAGGTACCAAATCCTAGGACAAAAGTAAAACCCAGAGAACTGAAACTTGTATCTGATAAATGACTGCAGATAAACTAGAAACATCATCTCTGGGTTCTGAATTAGGAGGCTGACATGTAATGAAATACATTCCTTTTCTACTCAATGTGAAAATTGTTAATTTCCCCCACCCTTTAACCAGAGTCAGGAGGTGTAGATTTAGATTTGCAGGGTGATAGGACTTCAGGTTGAGCATGTGGCATAATTAAATATGGCCTTCTGGTCGGATGGGTTCCAGGTAAGCCATCTAAAATGTCACCATGGCTTTGGTTTTCTCTGCTGAAAGAGGTAATGAATTTGAAAGAGTAAATGCTTACTATCAGTCTGTGCTATGAAAGGGATTGTTCGATGTGTTGAGAAATAAGATCAGTAGGTTGCATTTACCCTAACGTGTCCATTTTAGTCCCTTGATTATCTTTGGATCAACTGTGACTTCGGTTTGTGACTTTGGTCTGTGGCTTCGGTTTGAAAATGTAGCACATTTTCTGTTCTTTGTGGGCTTTTGTTGGAATGGTATTTACAGGACTCGGATGCATTTGATGCATAGCTCATTTCAGGGACCTCTTCCTTGTGGACTATGCGGAAATGATGATTTGTAAAACAGTGATTCAGCTTCCTTTTGAATGTCAAACATGTGGCAGTGCTTTGTCTGTCAGAGGGTTTCATAGCGTAACTTCTCTGTTGTACTTTTCAGAGAACGTGACGGTTATTCCTAACCAGGTGTATCAGCCCCTTGGTCCGTGTCCTTGTAATTTAACAGCCGGGGCCTGCGATGTTCGCTGCTGCTGTGACCAGGTACATACTCTCTTCGATTACTGGGGACGAAAGTTAGGGTGCCTGATAGCGTGTGAAGAGCACCAATGCTTCCCCATTAACAGCTTTTTAATGGATGGTCTTTCAAACCAGATTGTCATTTCATGTTGCAAATTGTTTTCAAATTGAGTATTTTCTTATTTAGTATTATTAGTCCAGTTTATGGAAGAAAAAAAATGTGTCTCTTTGGGTAAAGTCATGATTGTCATGATTATACTGAGAGATTGGTTTTAATATTTAGAAACCTTTAAGAAAACAAAAAGCAAAGCAAATACATTTCTTTAATAGTTTTTAGTAAGTGTATGGAATTATGCAATCATCACGACAATCTAATTGTAAAACATTTCCATCCCCCCAAAAAGAAACCTCGTGCCCATTAGCGGTCACTCCCACTCCCACCCCTCATCCCCAGGCCACTATCAATCTACTTCCTGTCTCTATGGTTTTGCCTGTTACGGACATTGCGAATAAATGGAATCCTGCAGTGTGTGACCTCTGTGACTGGCTTCTTTCCCTCAGCATCATGTCTCCAAAGGTCATCCATCTTATAGTGTCAGTACTTCATTCCTTTTTGTGGCTGAACAATATTCCACTGTGTGGCTGGACCACATATTACTTATCCATTTACCAGCTGATGGATGTTTAGGTGGTTTTCACTGTTCAGCTATTGTGAACAATACTGCTAGGAACACTTGTGTACAGGTTTTTGTTTGGTTGTGTTTCCATTTCTCTTGGCTGTATCCCCTAGGGGTGGAATGCTCTTTCCTAAGGTGACTCTGTTTAACGCTTTGAGTAACTGTTCCAAAGCACCATTTACATTTGCATCAGCTGCGATGAGGGAATCATTTCCACATCCTCACCCACCATTGTTCTGATCATCGTTTTGAATATAGCCATCCTAGTGGGTGTGAAGTGGTATTTCGTTGTGATTCGAATTTGTATTTCTATAGTGGCAAATGATGTGGGACATCTTTTCATGTGCTCATTGGCCATTTTTACCATGTTTCCCCAAAAATAAGACCTGGCTGGACAATCAGCTCTAATGCATCTTTTGGAGCAAAAATTAATATAAGACCCAGTATCATATCATATCATATCATATCATATATCATATCGTAGACGTGGTCTTATATTATAGTAAAATAAGACTGATTCTTATATTGATTTTTGCTCCAAAAGACTCATTAGAGCTGATTGTCCAACTAGGTCTTATTTTCGGGGAAACATGTTATATCTTCTTTGAAGAAGTATCTATTTAGACCCTTTGCCCATTTTTCAATTGGGTTGTCCTTTTGTTGTTAAATTATAAGAGTTCATTATACATTCTGGATATTAGTCCCTTATCATATGTATGATTTGCAAAAAACTTCTGTTGTGTAGGTTGTATACTTTCTTGTTAGTGTCCTTTGAAGCAAAAAATTCTTCAATTTGAATAAACAAAGTTTATCTTTTTTTTTCCTTTTGTTGCTTGTGCTTTTGGTGTCATGTCTAAGAAACCGTTGCCTAATGCCAGATCAAAGACATATTTTTAATCCTTATTTTAGATTTAAGAGGAATGAGCGATGCAAAAAGAGGCACATTTACTGGGACCCAAGTCACTCCCATTTTTGGATGACTACAATTACCTTGTGGTTGGTTTTACTAAACAGGAATGGGCAGTTTAGGGTCTTCATTTATGTTGTAATTCTTACACTAACAATTGTACTTACAATAACAATTATATTTAATTAAAAAAATAAAACTTATCATAAATCTGTTCAGATATCAGTCGAAATGGTATTCTGTCCTCTGTCTTCCAGACCAGGGCATTTCTGTGCCCTGTTTCTAACTTCCTTTCGTGTCTGTCATATGTGGTGTATGTATTAATACATATGTAGTACCAACCACTGGCGTCATTTAGGAGTCTGGATCAGGGGCATCTTCACATTACTGCACCTTACCACTTTATACATGATCAATTTTGAATTTGAATTGTTCTTGTTGAAAAAAATAGGTCATGGGGTGGCCGGTTAGCTCAGTTAGAGCGCGGTGCTAATAACACCAAGGTTGCCGGTTCCATCCCCGAATGGGCCACTGTGAGCTGCGCCCTCCTTAAAAAAAAAAAAAAAAGATCACTTTCTTTTCTACTTTTAATAAACAAGGGATTCAGGTCATATTTAACTTTTAATTGAATCATTTGTGAAACAGGAGGACTATGGATGAATCAATGGATGCATGAATAAAGTAACTTCTTGATGGTGTTAATTCATGTTATAAGGGACTTATTAGGATTCTCCTGGATAGAGACTATTGCCCTAATGCAAACTGTCCTTCGGTTTCTCTGAGCCAGCGTTTGGACTGGTGGTACCAGCTGAAAAGGGAGGTTTCCTCTGTTTTAGTCCCCATTTGGGGTCCATTCCATATTACCTTTTCTTCCCCTTCGTATTTTTTTGTGCGCACATCTTATGTCCCCTGTAAAGATATGGTTCCCTTGAAGGTTTGAAGTACCTGACTTGGAGGCTTGGAGGGAATTGACTAAAGAAATTCTAGCACTGTTGACTTTCTGTGGGCACAAAGCACTTTTCGACCAGAAGGAATTTATTTCTTGCTTCCTCAGTGATGCCCTACTGGCCTCATAGGATCAATGTTCATCCCACCGGCCAGATCTGGTGGCGGTGACAATGGAAGCCTTTGTCTTCTCATGGCTCCTTTTACATTTTCTTTCCAGGAATGCTCGTCAGACTTAATAGAACTCTTCAGAGAGTCCTGTTTCACCGGTGTTTTTGGAGGAGATGTTACTCCTCCTTTTGATCAGCTCTGCTCCGTTCAGAGGGCACACGGAGTGCCAGACTGGTTTCCGTTCCTGTGTGTGCAGTCCTCCCTTGCCAACTCGCCCTTCCTCGGTTACTTCCACCACGGCTCTGTGTGCGTGTCCGAGCAGCTGCCTCCCAGAGGGGCTGGCTGGCTGGTTCCCTGGGGCTGGTGAGGCCACACGGCCGGTTGGCCCTAGAATACAGGTCACATTTTACAGGACCTCTCCAGAGGCTTTGTGCTTAAGTGATCCAATTCTAGAGTCAATTCTAGATTTCTGTTAATAAGTTTATCTTAGGTTGACTATTTAAAAGAATTGGGCTTCTCTGAAAATAAATTGATTGACACCCAAAACAGCTCATCGTGACAATGTGGGTTGGAAAGAGTGGTGAGCTCCTGAGGGACTTGAAGCTTTTGGCCTTCACCTTGATTGTTGAAATTTTACACATTTATTGTTATTGAAGTAAAATTCATGCAACATAAGAGGAACCATTAACCTCTTCAAAGTGTACAATTCAGTGGCATTTAGTACACATATTATTTTTGTAATTCAAAAAGTAAAGAAAAAATTTGAAGGAATAACAGTTTTTAGCAGATAATAGCTCGAAGCATTAATGGTCATCTTTCTCGTTGGTCTACAGATCCTCGAGAGAGCACGCTTCCTCTGAAGTGTATTTGCACACCGATCCAAAAGACTTTTCAGACTTTGGTTACAAACAAGGAGATCCAGTTATGACTGTAAATAAGGCATATTTTACTATTCCACAGGTAACAATTTCAATTTTAATATGCTAGAGCCTTTTCTTGTTTTTCCCATCCTATGGTTAATTTAACTCATCTTGCTCTTAAAACTCTTACCCTAAGTTACTTATTATTTTTCCTATGGACTTTCCAGGCACTCAACTATTTATGGTCTCTGGATTTTTTAAAATAGTCACTCTTAAATTAATCTCTGTCTTTGCTAAATCTCAGAGTGAATTTACTAAACAAAACCAAAAGATGGTCTATAAATTTCCACTGAAGTAACTATCATTCTTCATTCTGTTAGTTTCATAGCCAATTTCCAGTAAGCTATAAATATATAATTTAATATTCCAGAATTTTGAAAAATATTTTAAGGCTATCGAGTTTTATGTGAAACCTTTTTTTTTTACGTTCAAAATTTTGAGGAAAAAATATTCATGGGCACAAAACATGGCAGTCTAAAAACCATTTCTCCGTGCTATCCCTATGAATTCATGTTTATGGTTTTAACAAAAACCAGGTTGACATGAGGGAAAGAAAATGAAGTTGAATATAATTGTGTTTCTGCAAAGTAAATGGAGCAGGGCAGGAAATATTTTGTTTTCATGAAATAATACTTACTGTGATTCCTCAACCAGTGGCTTCCAGACTTTGATTAGCAAATTAATTCTCTCTTTTACTAAAGTGGGTCAACTAGTCAGTGAACTAGTCATTGCTGAGACTAACCCTGCGTTAGGAGCTGGCTACAGAAAACCCTTCTACCCAGTGGAGACTCTGACTATACTTTATGATCAAAGGAGAGGTCATAAATGTGTTGGGATTCTCCCTTACCCTCAGGTGTCCCTGGCTGGGCAGTGTATGCGGAATGCCCCAGTGGCATTCCTTCAGAATTTTGATGTTTGGTGCATTACTGATTTGGAAGTCTACCAAGAACCAGATGATATTGTCAATGCGAAGATAAAGAATGGTGCTATGGGAGGTACGTCATGTGGGTTTGAAGAAAGAACACCAACCCAAGTGTTTAAATACACTGTGATGTCATGAGAATACGAATCACTTCTCATGGAGCGATTGAAAATAATATTTCAACCGCCAATCTAGGAAGGTGTTCTCTTTGGAAAAAGTTCCGTTCCGTGAGACAGCATATTGCATGTTAGTTCTTTTTAAAAAATGGAGGTAAAATTCACAGAATAAAATTAACCATTTTAAAGTGTACAGGTTAGTGGCAGTGCTCCCGTTCCTGCCCTTCCCCAGACCCTGGCAAGCACCACTCTGCTTTCTGTGTCTGTGGGTTTCCCTATTCTGGAATCCTACACCATGTGACCTTGTGTGTCCGGTTTCTTCCACTCAGCATCAAGTTTTTGTATTCATCCATCGTGTGTGAATACGCTGCGTTTTTGTATCCACTCATCCTTTGATGGACCTTTGGGCTGTTCCCAGCCTTTGGCTGTTGTGACAGTGCTGCTGTGAACACTCACGGCAAGGGTCTCTGCAGGCATCCGTTTTCGTTTCTCTTGGGTGTATACCTAACAGTGGAGCCGCTGGGCCCTGTGGGAATTTAATTTTCGGAGGCACCATCAAACCGGTTTCCAAAGTGACTGCACCTTTTACATTCCCACCGGCAGTGTGCGGCATATTTATTCTTCCATGCGAGTGACCCTCCAGGTTCTTACCACTGTTTGGATTCTCCTCAATTAGAATGAGATGCTGAACAGTGTGGATCGCATTTGACAGTGTTTGGAGAGCGGGAGGGAGTTTTGTAGCTGGCACACAGGGCCGGCGCAGTTACCACATTTGCTTCATAAGTTTGCATTTGTGTAAATACATGTGATCATGTTAGGCCGTGTAGTCCTGTGGAGGTTAATTTATGTATCTTTTTAGGCATCGTTACACCCAAAGTAACCTATGAGGAAGCAACCAACTTAGACAAATTCATCACCAGCACAGGTATTTTAATGTTACATGTTCATACCATTGCTACAGAAATGTCATTTCTTACAAGTAATCCATCGTCCTAGAGTAAAGTAGCATTTTCATTAAGAATTTGAGGAGGTGCACAACTATTAGAAAGCTATCCCACTAGCCCTTTGTTCCGCGTTCCGTCTTGTCTCGCTTCCAAGTAATCTAAGCAACCTTCAGCCGCTTCCCTCACAGTCCTGGATTATGTGGGCCTCAGGGTCCCTCTAGTTCTCAGGGTTTGTGAACCTTCCATTAAATGTTCTTCAGATAGTTAAAGAATTCTTTAGGACTGGCATTTTTACTTCTTGCTTTCTTCCTTTTTTGATAATCAAACCTTTCAGTGGTGATGCAGCCAAATAAATTAGGCAGAGTCTGGCTGATATTAGCAGGACTTTTGTTTTTAATGAAAGATGCTCTTTGTGCGTCTTTTCAATGCATTGTAATTCTCAAGTTTATTCATTGCTTCATCAAATATTAGTAGAGTGGCTACAATATAGTAGTGAACTAGACGGCAGGCCTTTGTTCTTAAGGAGCTGACATCCTGAAGCCTTTCCATTTAACAAACATTCTACCAAGTGTGTGCTCCATATGGCACTGTGAACCGAGTGCCGGGGGTACAGAAATCAAAGGAAAGGGACAGGTCTCACTCAGGATACTGTGCTATTATGGAGGAGGTGGGTAATGCCGACTGGGTGAGTCCAGTAATACACCTCTGCCTTAAGAGGGTCCCGAACTTAACGAGAGTATTCTTTTATCTGCAGAAACACTTTTAAGTAACGGATCAGCCCCCAGAAATGTGAATGTGGAAGAACATTATATTTTCAGATGGAATAATAATACAATCAGTGAAATAAATGTCAAAATTATCAGGGCAGAAATTAACGCCCACCAGAAAGGTAACTTCATTGAGGGCAGCAAGACTGCTTTTAGTTTAAAATACTGTTTTTCTTTCTTTCAGATTCTCATAATTATAACACAGAAAACTAAGTCAGACTTGTTTCTTATTTGTATTTGTGATTTAATAAAAAAGAGAGGTTTTTTTTTTAATGTCAAAATGCAATTATAAGGTAAAGAAAATAACACTATGGGGGATAATTTCTTTTCCTACTGAAATGGTACACGGTACATTTTTATTATGTTTTATTTCTAGGAATCATGACACAGAGATTTACAGTAAAATTTTTAAGCTATAACAGTGGTAATGAAAAGGAAACATCTGGAAATCCAGGTACGATAGTATGTGTCAATCACTGATCTTATAAACATTTCAGTTCAACACTCCTACCTCATAATGATGATTATAAGTAACTCTGCAGTTTTGGTTTGTGACTCTGATCTTTCTCTTTATTTCTCTTTCGTGACACTGTTTTATTTTTCTGATAACAACTTGATTTTTTTACAAAAAGTGTAGATAGTAACAAGTTGCTGTGAATGCAAATAATTTTCTCTTTAGCTCCTGGTCTTTTGAAAGAGAGATAATGCATTTAAAGTGTTGGTAAAATTAGCTTTTTAAGAAAGAATAGGCTGCAGATGATGGGTTCCTAACCTGGAATCCATGGAGAGACTTTGAGGGGACTGTGAGCTCCCTGTTGTGTTGTGCATTTTGTATTTATGTGCAAATGTATCACCACCTGATGGGTACTGGTGTCATGGTCATGCGGGGGAATAGCCTTGATTTTGGGAGATGTATGGTGGAGCTTTTAGAGGTGAAGTGTCATGATGTCATGATGTCTACAACTTATTTTCAAGTGGTCCTGATATATATATATATAGCAGATATATACACACGTGTGTGTGTGTGTGTGTGTGTGTGTGTGTGTGTGTGTATACATACATATACATCAGGACCATTAAAATATATATATAGAGAGATATAGATAAGATGAATATGGCTAAATATTAACAGTTGTTGATTTTAGGTGGTGGCTGTATTGGTATTCATGGTTTTACTTTCAGTGTTCTGTACATGTGAACATTTTCATAATGAAAAGTTGGAAACAATAAGTTGGATTAATAGGAGATGGCTGGGAATAGGACCTAAACCAGACCTTGGGGCTGAATTGATTTACTAGAGAACGGTTCCTTTGAGAGATCACTTCGCTTTGAGTTTCCTTTACAAGCTCCTGTGATAAACTTGACACCAATCATTCAGCAAGTATTCATTAACTGGCCTGC
Source organism: Rhinolophus sinicus (assembly GCF_036562045.2). Lineage (NCBI taxonomy): Eukaryota > Metazoa > Chordata > Mammalia > Chiroptera > Rhinolophidae > Rhinolophus > Rhinolophus sinicus. Next base: position 35,320,368 of record NC_133765.1, read on the forward strand.
TCAGTGGCTCCTTGTTCTCTAGTGTGAGAGATCCAACATGGACACTTACCTGCTTTTTACTTTTCAGATTCTATTTTAAAAATCATTTGAATATCTTTATTAAAACAAAACAAAACAAAACAGCTTAAGGGGATATCCTTTTCTCAAGGCGAGTTTGAAAAAGCTTTGCCTGTGTATTTCCTTTCATTGTGTATTCCTCTTTTGTATTATTTGATGAGCTGGCGCTTGCCATGTCGGATTACCTTTTGAAAGAAAGACGCTAACTCTCATTTGTTGGGCTTGTCTAGGTTACCAGCTTGGCAAGCCTGTCCGAGCTTTAAACACCAATGGGATGAATGTTACGACTTTACACCTTTGGCAGTCAGGTAATCTGCTTTGGTGATATGATTAGCTCTTCGGTCAACTAGAATTGGAAATATTACCATATTTTGAATCTAATCAATTATTATAATACTTTAAAGTTTAGTTGGTTTATTTAGCGGGGGGCAGTGGGTGGGTGGTTGTTTTTCATGCTTCTACAGCTTTTTTTTTTTTTGTAAAATATGTTAACTTTGTTTGTACCCGAAGTGCTGGTTATTAGTAAGAGAGATGTAAGGGTGGGATTGGCTTGAGAGTCCCCTTGTCATTGTTGCCTGCAGCCCAAGCTGGTGCTAATTGGAGACATGAGAATTGCTTTGTTCCAAACTATGGAAAATCTTTGCATCAATGGTAATTATGCTCAGCTGCCAGGAGGCATTAAATTTCATGTTGAAAATAAACCATTGATCCCAGGTGGGCTGATACAGAAAGGCACCTTTGTTCAGCCTTGAAAGGATTAGAGTGACAAGGACCTCAGTTCTGGAAAAGTGGAAACTATTTCTACCTACTGTTTTCTTTCTGTTTTTCAAGGAAAACTTTAAAATAAATCTTTACTTTTATTTAGCAAAAATATTAAGAGGATAATCTGTTTATTGTTCAGCTGGAAAGGGTTGGTGTAGAACAGCAACTTTCAAACCCATTCTGTTTGGAGAAAATGCATTCTCTGGGTGCCTTTTAGATGTTGGGATTGATGAAAGCTGTACTCAGCTCAGGTGAGTGTTTCACTGATGAATTTATTTACACTTTGAGTGGTTTGCTTAAAATTAATTCACCACATGAATACTAAAGACAATGGCAATGTGAAAAATTAGAGTCTGAATAAAAACCTGTGTAAAAGCAATAGTGAATAATGAATAAATACAAACTTCCCATACAATTTAGAGTTGATTCAAACATCAGTATAAAGGAAAACAGACTTCTTTCTTAGGACGAAAGCCATTTCGTCCCTATTTGCGCACATTTCTCTGCTGAAGTTCAGAGCATGGGAACCTCGTACTGCTAGGACTTTAGAAAGGGCCTGAGCCAGCTATCATTGGTGTGAGTTACACTTAAAGAAGACGTAAGCCCTGTTACATGGTGTATAAGGAACTTTCCACTGAATTGGGTGTCCTTTGGAAAGTGTCTTTATGGATATGCATGTCTGTTCTTTTTATTTTTAAATTGAGGTTAAGTTTACCTAACATAACTAATCATTTAAAAGTGAACAGTTCAGGGGCAGCCGGATGGCTCAGTTGGTTAGAGCACGAGCTCTTAACAACAGGGTTGCTGGTTCGATTGCCACATAGGCCAGAGAGCTGCGCCCTCCACAAGTAGATTGAAGGCAACAAGCTGCCGCTGAACCCCAGAGGGGTGGCTGTATGGTTCAGTTGGTTAGAGCACGAGCTCTTAACAACAGGGTTGCTGGTTCGATTGCCACATAGGCCAGAGAGCTGCGCCCTCCACAAGTAGATTGAAGGCAACAAGCTGCCGCTGAACCCCAGAGGGGTGGCTGTATGGTTCAGTTGGTTAGAGCGCGAGCTCTCAACAACAAGGTTGCCGGTTCAATTTCCCTCATGGGATGGTGGGCTGTGCTCCCTGCAATTAAGATTGAAAACGGTGACTGGACTTGGAGCTGTGCTGCACCCTCCACAACTAGATGAAGGACAATGACTTGGAGCTGATGGGCCCAGAGAAACACACTGTTCCCCAATAAAAAAAAGAAAAATATATATAGTTTTTAAAAAAGTGAACAGTTCAGTTGTGTTTAGTACAGTCATGATGGATTTACTTATCCTGCATATTTCCTTTAAGTGGGATCAGACAATATTTGTCCTTTGGGGTTTGGCTTCTTTAGCATAATGCTTTTGAGGTTCATCCATGTTGTAGCGTGTGTCAGTGCTTCACTCCTTTTCTTTTTAAAGATTTTATTAGGGAAGGGGAACAGGACTCTATTGGGGAACAGCGTGTACTTCCAGGACTTTTTCCAGGTCAAGTTGTTATCCTTTCAATCTTAGTTGTGGAGGGCGCAGCTCAGCTCCAGGTCCAGTTGCCGTTGTTAGTTGCAGGGGGCGCAGCCCACCATCCCTTGCGGGAGTCAAACCGGCAACCTTGTGGTTGAGAGGACACGCTGCAACCAACTGAGCCATCCGTATCCTTCATCTGTTGATGGACATTTGAGTGGCTTCCACCTATGGTGAATCGTGCTGCTCTCAGCATTCATGTACCAGTTTTTGTTTGAACATCTGCTTTCAGTTGTTTTGGCATATACCCAGGAGTTGAATTGGCAGATGCTATAGTAAATATAGTAATTCTATGTTTAATTTTTTTGAGGAACCACCATATGGTTTCCCACAGTGGCTGCATGAGTTTATATTCCTACCAGCCATGTGAGAGAGTTGCGGTTTCTCCACATCCTCATCAACCCTTGTTATTTTCCACCCTTTTGATAATAGCCATCCTAGGAGGTGTGACGTGGTATCCCATTGTGCTTTTTATTGCATGCATTGTCACACCCATTTCATCTGTAACATATCCGGCAAGATATAGTTTATTGGGGAGCAGGAAAAAGCTGGGGAAGACATTGAGAAGGGAAGAAAACTGTGGGTGTCAGTTACCCGCAGCAGCTCCTGATTGCAGGGTGTGAGGCCTGAGTCTACAGTCAGGGTCTGGTCCCTGCAGTTCCTGGCATTGGTACCCTCCAGGGATGTTCCTGGAGAGGAAGGATGCTAAGTTCCAATTCTTAATCTTCACCTAATTTTATGGCTCAAAATTCTAGCTAAATATTTAGGTTCCTTTTTCCCTTGAATCGCTCTGGCCCATGGATTTATCTTGGTAACTTGCTATGTGATCTACCAACCTCCCTAGTTTTGTGACACTCACTGGAGTCTAAACCACGCAGTACAACGTAAGTTACTAACACTTTAAATTCAAAGTAAAAAATTACTTCTGCACGTCCTCCTGTAGCACAGGTTTATCCCGGGGAGGCCATTGAAGAGAAGTAAGACCCCCAGGCAGTTTTTAATGCCAGTTCCTCTAGCAGGTTTTTATTGAGGCTCCCAGCAAGTACAGCTGGGAGACCCTGAAAAGGAATTTGGGATGAGACCTGCTGGCCATGCACTGAGAAGTGTCTTACTCTCTTGCAGGGAGAACGCTGCTGGACTATTTGATTCATTAGTACAAGCAACTCATGTTGCAATGAGAGGCAACTCTGATTACAGTGATCTTAGCGATGGCTGGCTCAAAATAATACGTAAGTCACAGTTGCATATGTGTGAACTGCGTAAGTCGGTTGCTATGACTACGTAGTACCAGCTGGAGTGGTATAGTGCAACCCGACAGGTCGTTTTTCTCTCCTGTGGCTCAACTGACATTTGTTTAGACGTTAATGCTCCAGGTGGGCGGCTCTTCACATCTTTTACCTCTTACTCATGATGCCTTTTTTCGTTTTTAAGAGGAAACCCATGTGAAGTTCAAGTCGCCCAGTTGTTTTATGAGCTAACAGTCTTTGTAAAGGAAGTGTAAGTGAGGGTTGAAGGTTTTCAGTGTGTTTCAGTTTACATTACTCTTTTTGACTGCTAGGGATGTGGGCAATTGAGAACTGACTTTGTACTTTATAAAAGCAGCTTTGTTAACTTAAAAGAAAATAAGGTGATAGAAACGTTATGCTAAGTGGGAGAAGCCAGACACAATCATACTATATGATTCCATGTGTGTGCAATGTCCAGAACAGGTAAATCTACAGAGACAGAAAGCAGACCAGTGGTTGCCAAGCGTGGGGCAGTTGGGAGGAAACAAGGGGTGACTGCTAACTGTTCTAAAATTGATTGTGGTGATAGCTGTATGACTCTGTGAATATACTAAAAGCCATAGAATTATACACATTAAATGAGGGAATTGTATAGTATGTGAATTATATATCAATAAAGTTGTTAAAGAAAGAAATTAAGGTGCAACAGACCTACTAATAGCAGGGACCAACGAGGCCAGACAAAAAGAAACTTGAAAGTCTGGTGCTTTTGGTCAGAGGCATTTGCAGTGTTGAGTTAGCAGGGGCCTGGGTACGGCACACAGAGTAGGTGTGAACCTGACTTAGGTTGGCACAGTAGGCCTGATTTCACCTCTGAATCCAAAATGTCCATCTGGTCAGTGAGCTCCAGTTCACTCAGGTTATCAGTGGAGAAGCCGGAGGCCACAGCTTGTTGTGGCAGAGCTAGAACTGAAAGCCAGGGTTCCAGGCTCTTGCCTCTTATCCCAGGTAGCAAGTCAGGGGATGTCTTTCCGATTACTTGAGGAGTCTCGAATGTGTAAATGCATTGAACAGGAAGAAGGCTTCTTCCATTGCCCTAGTTAATAGAATTACCTTTTGGGGTGAGGAAATGCTGAATGGCTCCGTAGCATCTGCTTTCCTAAGTCCTTTTTGTCCCTGCGGAGGCTGCTGTGCTCTTCACCTCTGCCTGGCTGGCTGGGACCAGCTCTCTGGATCTCACCCTCACACTTTCCATACCCTCTGAGGTCACCACTTCAGCTCAGCGGGCTGGAATTTGAACAAAGAACCATCTAGACCCATGCCTGTGCAATCCCCAACCCTTGTGATCAGGGTCCAGATCATTACAGCCCCCTCCTCCCTTCCCCTTTGGGTGGCCAGGGGTCATGTGCTATGTCTGTGGGCTGGAAGTGCCCCAGACCACTCTCTGGCTCGGGGAAGGGTCCTGGTGGCCACCTGTGCTCAAGTCACTAAGCCCAGAGTTAGATTCTCATTTGCAAACAGAACCCAGAGACTGGAGCTTGTCAACCCCTGGGCTCTGCCATCTAGACCAGCTGGATGGGCAGTGGAATGACTGAGGGATGGAGGGAAAGAGTCAGTAAAGCACTGGAGAACTGACAAGTATGGGAAATTTCAAGACAGAGAACCCAAGTTGGTTAGGTAAGAAATCGGAGATGACGACATTTTGTTGCCTTCAAGGTGGAATCAGTTACTTCTATTTCTTGTCTAAGTCAAAATCACCTGCATCCTGGTTAATAAACAGAAGAGAAGTGATGTTGGATGCATGTATCGAGGAGGAGGAAGTTTGATGCCATAATAAGCAGTGTCACTGACCTTCAGAATCTCTGAAGGAACAACGAATTTCCCCCAGAGTTGCCTTAGAACTCACCACCCACCTTGCTGTCTTTCCCCTCGAGTGCCACTTTTCAAGCTGAATGAAAATTAATTTCTTAGTCAATTTCATTATCTCCTTTTGTATTACAGCTGTGGCAACACATTAGGAAATTGCTTTTTAACTGTTTGCACCACACTAGTTGTTAGTATGGCTTTTAAATGTCTTCTACAGCTTCTAGTGCAATAGCGACTGCACAGGAAAACTCGCCAGGCATTTTACTGCAATTTCATGGTATTTCTGTTAAAACTCTGGATTTCAGCGAGGACCTTGTGAACTGAATCATGATTTATGGTTTTATTATGTGGGCCAGGGATTTTAAAGTCACAATGACTGAACGTACAAGGGAATATTTTAAACACAAGGGATAACACGGTTATGGGGTGACAAATAACTAGAGCCTATTAGAGATTAAAAAGCCTCATTAATGTGATTCCTATCTAATAATATTTCCCATTTTTTGGGTAGCATGCATTGTAGGAAAACTGTTACTGAACTGTTCTTTCCAAAATGCACAACCCCGCATTTCTACAGGTGCAGAGCGCCCTGATACAGGTGCGGAGCCGGCTGTTAGCAGCGCGAATGGCACCTGCCTGGATGTTCCTGCTCAGCTGAGTATCCGCATCCTTTTCTCGGATGCTGGCGCAGTGGAAGGGATCACTCAGCAGGAGATACTTGGCACAGAGACAAGGTCTGATCGCATCTTGCATGAGTGTTGTTTTAGAGGGAGTCTAAAATCGAGGGAGCTCCAAAGAATAGGGAAATGCTAATTTAGAATCGGATGGTTTATTTACAAATTGCAGTTATTGGCAATATGATTAAGTATAAATGGAAAAGGTATCAGCTGTGTTTGTAATAGAAACTTGTTCTCACTTGCGAGTATTTATAAAGCTATGTGTAAGGGATTCTGCACGGTATTTTAGGGGAACACAGATGAATAAGGGGCTGCTTAGTGCTGAGCATATTCTGAAATCCATGAACATAATTGGCATAGTAAGCAGGGAATATTGCCCTGTGGTTAAAGATTTTGGCAGCAGACAGGTGGGTTCAAATCATGGCTCTCCCAGTTATGAGCTGTGTGACCTTGACAGTTACTTAATCTCTTCTGAGCTGATGTTTCCTCACCTTTAAATGGTGATAAAACCTTTATGTGTCAGGCCTCTATCAGTTTTAAGTGACAGGGTCCCACTTTATACTGAATTAAGCAAAAGGGGAATTTATTGGCTTAAGTTCTGAAAAGTCCACTTACAGCTAGTTCATGGTTTGTAGTTTCATGTGGTCATGGGTCTTTTTCCTTCATCTCTTGGTTCCTCTTCCCTTTGGGTGGTCTTCCTACTTGGAGAGTTTCTCCTCAAGACGAAGCGAAAAAGAACATCAGCAACTTCAAGCTTATATCCATCTAGCAACTGCAGTGGAAAGAGGGTGCCTCTTTCCCCCTCTTTCTCAAAAAAATCTGGGCAGACTTATTGGTTCAGTTTTGGTCACATGCTCCTTCCCGAACCAATCACTGTGGCCAGAGCAGTAGACAGCTCTGATTGGCTAGGCTCAGTGATTGGCCCAGCCCTAGATTCAGGTGCGTCCCTCCTGGTCTCCTCAACTGAGAGCAGGGAGGGGTGGTTCCCCAAGGTACAACTGGTGTGCAGTTACCAGAAGAAAGGTGAAGGGATGGTGGGTAGGCAGAAATAACAGATGTTCACCACCAAACACTCATCGTAATAGTACTATTTTGAGAATTACGTGGTAGGTACATACAAAGCACCTTAGCACTGTGCCTAGGACAGGGAAAACTCTAAAATAGTTAGCTGTTGTTATTGTTATTTTTATTATCATACTGAGATACACAAGCAATGAAACAAATTAACAGCACCAGTGTGAAACGAGATGACTGGGGAGGAGAGATGAAACAAGACTGGCAAAATACTGGTCATTGCTGTAGCTGGCTGACAAGTCCATGCACGGTCATGATACTACTCTCTCTCCCTGTGTGTATATTTGAAAACTTACATAATACAAAGGGGGAAGAAGCACTAGTAGAATATGAAACTTCTTTAAGAGAATCCTGGTTTCTATTGTTGCTGTGTCTGTTGCCTGCTGTGCTTAACAGACTAGAAATGAATTCTGGGTGTGTTTCCTGCATAATCTTTTTCTCCCAGGTTCTCCTTGGTGAACTGGCAGTTCCAGTGTGGACTTACTTGTGAGGATAAGACTGACCTTTTCCCTCTCAGCGCATCAGTCCAGTTTATTAAAATACCTGCACAGTTACCCCGTCCACTGACAAGGTAATCATGTTGCTGACCTAGTTGACATTACTAGGAAGTGGAAAAACATACATATTCGAAAATAAGTTTATTTCTTTAATCAACTTTTGATGCTTCTCATCAAAAGCCTGTTTTGTTGTAGCTATTGTAATCTTCTACGATGTTTTATAGATTCCAGATCAACTTTACAGAGTATGACTGTAACAGAAATGAAGTGTGTTGGCCGCACCTTCTTTACCCATTGACCCAGTATTATCAAGGTAGGGTACAGCAGACTTCTGGAATGGTTATTATCACGCTATGGATAGAAACGTTTTAAAAAGAAAAAAGTGTACTGATAATGTTGCCACTTAAAAATGATCAATTTTAACATTTTGGCTTATTTCTACCTAAGTAATTACCAAAAATGTTGAGAAATAAGACTGTGGCTCACTTGACTCCTTGTCTTGCAGGGGAGCCTTACGCTCAGTGTGTCGCCAAGGGCTTCCTGCTGCTGTCCTTGCTCATATTAGCCACGTTCCTTAGTAACCCCTGGACCAGAATACGCAAAGCTTGGAATTCAGCTACCATCTGACTTCTTACAGACCAGAGTTTTACTTCAGTGATTTATTGTACTCCTGTGTGCCTCTCTGTAAAATTTTAATAAACAAAGTGTTTTATTTTTGTAGGAAATTGTTATTTAATTAAATATTAAATTTTAATTATAAAATTGTGCATTTAAGTCACATATGTAGCTATCCCAATATGCAAAGCATTGCAGAACAGGCGTGCTTGATGCTGGACCAGACTGAGCAAAATGCCAGGGAGGGTCAGTTGTGTGAATAAGTGTTATTAGAAGCTTTAGTTTATCCTAGGTTACTAAATTCAGAGGAGTTTTGGTCCAGATTTGTTATTTATGCCTTCGAGTGTCCATCTTTTTTTCAATTTTTTACATATTTCTGTTGAATTGATGGATTCATTTCCCCTATTCCAAAGAAAGGATTAAAAATTCATAAAACCTGAAAAAATGTATATAGTACAAGAGTACAAAATAAATCGATGAGGAAAGATATGGGGGCTGGGAGGGAAAATCTTATGGAGAAGAAAGTAAAACAAAACCAGGAGTGAATGCAAACATGTGAAAATGTATGCCAAACACCTTGTATTCAGCAAAGGTAGACCTCTAATTTAGTCTTCAGTTTCCCAAAAGACAATTATGATTACCTACAGGAATCAGAGGGTCCATAGATTTAAAAATAAGCTGGTTTTCAATGGACAGTTTTTCCTAGTTGAGTCTTGAGAGAAATTTGTCCTGTGCCTCCTTACAAGGGGACAGACAGCGTGATGCAGCCCGGGGACGTCCTCACGGACAGCCCTACAGTGGCCACATAGTAAACCTCTGCGTTTTCTTTGTGGGCCAGATAAATTTAGTCATTGTTTAAAAAAAAAAAAAAATTTTAGTCATTGTTTCAGACGGACTTTGTTACTTAATTTTGAAAAGTGATTGATTCTAAGATCCACAACTGTCTTTTGTCAAAGGAAAGGAAATGCCCATTGATTAATTAATTGCAGTGGTTGAGAACATCTATGTCAGTTAGTGTAATTAGCTCTGGAAAATAAGTGAAACATTTCTAAATGACAGGTATCCTGATTTTGTGGGCTGTGTTAGGATGACTTTGTACTTAAGAAGGGAAAAACTCATTTTGGCAGTAGAATGGGATTTGGGGGGGCGTACTATATAGTTTTAACTTTTGTAAGGTTATACATTCAAATGTATATTCGAGAAATGTTTAGTGAGTGGCTACTAGTTACTGAGCCCTGGAGATAGCAAGACAAGGTCCCTTGTCCAGTGGAGCCTACATTCTAGTGGGAGAAAACTGGCAATAAACACAGACAATATAATTTCAAACAGAGATACACGGTATGAAGAAAATAAAATAGAGATGGGGTGGGGTGGGAGGGCTACTTTCGCTAGGGGTCAGGGACAGCCCCTCAGAGGAGGGGACATTTGAGCCGAGACCTGAAGGAACCCAGCTTTGAGAAGTTATGGGAGAAGGGTGTTCTAGGCAGAGGGAGTTAGCAAGTTCAAGTGCACCAACCTGCAAAGCAAAGGCAGGTGCAAAGGGAGCCCATGGCAGGCGGTTGGAGATGAGGGATGGGGGACGGCAGAGGCCGGATGCCGCGGGGTCTTGCTGACCATGGTGAGAAGTTTGGGTTTTATTCGGAATGCAGTGGGAGAAGCCAGAGGATTTAATACAGGCCACATCAGGTTTTCGTTCTGTGTCAGAGATCACTGCAGCTGCTGGGTGGAGAGGATTGCAGAAGCCAAGAGCCAAAGAGTTTACAGTGACAGGGTCCATCCTACTTTCTGGTCTGGGCAGGACCCGAAAGGAAAGCTAGCGGCCAGAGGCAGCAGCAAACACCACATGTCACCCGTGTGACTGTGTAGATATGAAATGTCCTGAACAGGCAGATCTATGGAGACAAAGTGGTTTCGTGGTTGCCGGGGATGGGAAAGGGACTGACTGCAGCTGAGCAGATTTGGGTTGATGGAAATGTTCTAAAATTGATCGTGATAAAGGCGGCACAACTCTGTTAACTTTACTAAAAATCGCAGAATTGTATTACGTTAGCCGGGTGAACCTTATGGCACGTAAACTCAAGTTCATTTTAAAAAGCTCTAAACAGCAGGGCGAGCGACTGTTCTCGCTCGGGTCCGGCAGAGCGCCGGCAGCCTGGCCTCCCGCTCGGGTCTGCGCGGTGTGTCCCCGCCGCCGCCGCCGTTGGCGCAACTCCAGGCGCCATTGGTCGGCCGCGGGCGCGGGCGCGCGGGGGGCGGAACCGGAACCGGCTGGAGCCGGGGGCGGGGCTTCGCGCGGCTGTGGAGGCTGCTGGAGAGGCGGCCGCGGTGGCCGGACGCGGGTGGTCGCTGCAGCCCGGAGCCCCATGGTGCGGGGCCGCGGCCAGGCCGCAGGAGGAGCCCGAGGTCCGGACCGCCCCGGCTGAGCGTGCGGCCCGCGCCGCCCGGAGTTGCCGCCGTCCGTCGGGCCCCGCGGGGCGCGGGCTGGCCGCCATGGGGTCTCTGTTCCGGAGCGAGACGATGTGCCTGGCGCAGCTCTTCCTGCAGTCGGGCACGGCCTACGAGTGCCTCAGCGCCCTGGGCGAGAAGGGCCTGGTCCAGTTCCGAGACGTGAGTGTCGCCCGGGAGACGCGGGCCGCCCTGCCCGCCTGTCTGTCGCTCGGGCCTTCTTTCTCCGGGCACCTGAGCAGGGGCGCAGCGCTGTCCCCGTGTCCCCGACGGGGAAGCTGAGGCCCGCTGACCGGCGGGAGCTGCCGCAGGGCGGGTCCGAGAGCAGGGTCGCCGGTGGGTTAGGGACGTTGTGTAGTCTTCATCCAGGTCGTGCCATCGGGTGTTTCTGAGCACCGACCGACCCTGTGCCAGGCACTGGGCTAAGCGGGAGGACCGATCTCATGAGGCCTCTTGGAGTCTTTCTGGAACTTGTGGGGGTGGTGGGCGACAAATAGTCAACAAATAAGTACGTGAACAAGAAAATGTTTGCTATAAAGAAAGTGAAACGGGGTGATGTGATGGTGGCTCAGCTGGCGGTGGTCAGCGGAGGCCTCGCCGAGAAGGTGATTCTTGGGCCGGGACCTGGATGGGAAGGAGCCGGCGCTGGGAAGATGGGGGGACGGGGTGCCGGCTGGAGGGACCACGAAGAGCCCAGAGCCTGAATTGGCAGTGCGCCTGGTGTAAGCTTGAGGGAAGGGATTTCCGTCAGTTTTGCTCACTGATGCATGATGAGGTCCCACTGCCTGGTAAGGAGTGGGAGCAGGGTCCCCAACAACAACAATAAACACTTGTTTATGTATCTGTTTACTTGTTCATTGTTTGTCTCCGCCAGAGACTGTTAACCCCTAATGGACTGTTCCTTCGAGTCCCCAAGACTTGACACAGCTCCCGGCGTTTGTGGGCATTAATAGGCATTTGTTGAATGAAGGAACAAGCTTTTATTGAGGGCTTGCTCTGTTCCAGACGCTGTTTCTGGTACTGGGGACTCAGTGGTGAGCAAGGCGGACAAGGTCCCTGTGTTCTTGTTGCTCACAGCCCAGGAGGAGACAGATAAACACACACTGATTATGAAGTGTGATAAGTGCTATGAAGGAAAAGAACAGGGTGTGGACAGGAGATTATTAAGCAGGACCTAATACTTACTGATCGAACTGAAAGTCACCTCAGGTGAACATTTTGTTCCTGGGCCACAGCTTCCATCCTCTGGTTGTTTCCCTTCGTCTTTCTGAGGGGTCCTTAATTTCAGAAGGGAGCACCCCTATCCAAGGTTTGATGTCAGTATTGGCCCCCCGAGGCAATTCAAAGTCAGGAGAAAACGCTGAGTGACAGGTGAGGCTGCAGGGAAGGCCCAACTCCCTTCCTGGTTCCTGGAGCCATTCAAGCTTCAGCACCTGGTACCCACTTACCTGGCAGATGTGAGTAGCACCCGAAAGATTCAGGAGACAGTCGCGAGAGAAACAGGCTCCCTTCTTTGTAACAGGTACATTTTTTCCATCCTGTTAGTACGGGGCCAAAAGACTTATCAAGCTTAAATCTCAGAGGTTTGAACAGACGCCCTGATCACGAAGATTCGAGTTTCACTGAGTGCCATTACGTTAGGCAGTGGAGTACACTTGGGATCCTTTTAAACTGAAAATCAGGGAAAGAAAAAGAAAGTGTGGTTCATCTTTTTCTAGAAGGAAAATTAAAGTGCTAAAGTGAGCTCTTTGTGTGGTGTTAGGTTTTCAGAGCTCAGATGTGTGCAGGGGGGTGTGTCTCTGTGTCTTCAGTTGACTGTCAGGCAGCGTGCGTGCTATTGCAGAAAGCTCTATTCTGGAGTTTGTCACTGACTGAGTTCACCGGATGCGATCACTGTGACCTCAGTCTTTTCTGGCTTGTATTGGCTGAATTTCCCCTCTTTTCTTTTAGTAATCTTTCTAAGGGAAAGCAGACAGGTCAAGGGTTTGTATAGTGACAGCCCGTGAGAAGAAAGGTTATTCAGCCAATCAGTAGGACTCAGTGAAGGGAAATGTCAGCTGGCTTTGTAAGTCTGCAATCTAAGAATGATTTTCACCCTTAGTCCTTTAGCTGCTGGAGTGGGAAGACGCCTGGTGTGGGTGTTAGTAACAACAGCAGCAGGTATCCTCTGCCAGTTTTCCTAGGTTAAATGTTAGTCTTAAAATGAATCTACGTTAAAATGTACGCATATCATTGGAATTAGGGTGATGTCCCCTCCCTAAAAAGAAAAATAAAACTTTGTAAAAGAAGCCACATCACAGAAAACAAAAGCAGTTAATGTACTTAAGATGGTGATGTCATGTTTGTGTCATTGCCACAAAAATTTGCCTCTTCATAAGGATTCTATTTGTAGAACTATAATGTCCAATTAGAGTTAATTAGTGTTTGATATTGAAGAGAAAAATTGAAACTGAGCAGTGTCATTTGTAGTCAGCTTTTGATGGCATGACTTCCTTTTCACTTTTTTTTAAAAAAATTTTATTGGGGAATATTGGGGAACAGTGTGTTTCTCCAGGGCCCATCAGCTCCAAGTCACTGTCCTTAAATTCAGTTGTGGAGGGCGCAGCTCAGCTCCAAGTCCAGTTGCCGTTTTCAATCTGTAGTTGCAGGGGCGCAGCCCCCATCCCATGGAATCAAACCAGCAATCCTGTTCAGAGCTTGCGCTCTAACCAACTGAGCCATCAGGCCGCCCCACTCACATTCTTAATTCTGTAGAAATAGATTGTGTCTGAATCATAAGGAACTTGAAAGTGGTTACGTTAGATTAGTGTGACTTCCAGAAATGAATGCGAATGTGACAAACAGAAGTGAAATTCGAATTTTTTGTTTTTCTCCTGGTTAATTCTTTCAAAAAAACATTGAAAAACTGAACAAGAACCAAACCTTTTGGGGTAGACACTCTCAGGTTGTTTGAGCAGTTTCATGCCAGGCTGTTGTCTAATTATTTTTTTTGAGAGTGCTTAGTACAAGCGCTAGATGGAGTACAGATAGAATTGTTACCCTAAGCCTTTCAACATGAATGATCACTGTAATTTTTTTAAATTATAAAAGTAATGTATGTCCATTGTGGAAAATTTGGAAAATATAAGAATAAGATAATAAATAACTTCCGTCATCTCAATAATCTAGAAATAAACACTAACTTTTTGATTAATATTGGTCAAACATTATTTTTCTAATGATATTTTTAAACGTACGTATGTATTTTTACATAATTGGAACCACATTGAAAATATCGTTAATCTTTTTTACACGCAAATCATAAATAAATTCCTGATTTTATTAAATATTCTTTTATAATTTTTAAAAATTGTTTTAAGCTTGTATTAGAAGAAGTAAAAGTAGAGGGAAGAATATATGGGAACAGTGAATGCTCATGTGCCCATAATATAAACTCTGGCCGCTCATTCCATTCCGTCCTACTCACCCCCCAACCCCAGACAGCTATTTTGAAGCAAATCCCAGATAATTTCATTTATAAATATTTTAGTAAGTAGCTCTAAAAGGTAAGGACATTTAAAAATCATAACCACAATACCGTTATCATACCTAAAATATGTAATAATAATTTCTTAATCTAATACCTTAGTCACTTACAACATTATTTTTAATAAGTGCATAATAAGTTATATGGCTGAACCATAATTTTATACAACTTTATTACTGTGTATCATAAAAATCACCCATTTCAAGTGTTGTGCATCCATCACCACAATCTAGTTTTAGAACATTATATTACCCCAGTAAGACCCTACACTCATTTACAGTCACTCCCCATTCCTACCCCCAGCCCCACGCAATCACTAATCTACTTTCTGCCTCTAGGTTTGCCTTTCCTGGACATTTCATAGAAATGGAATCATACAACATGTGCCCTTTTGTGTCTTCTTCAGTCATTTGCGTCATGTTTCTGAGAGTCCTCTGTGACGTTGTGTGTCGGTAGTCTGTTCTGATTGCTGAGTAATATTCCATGATATGGATCCAGACTCTAATTTCTGTAATCAGTTGTCTGTTGTGAATCATTTTTTCTCTATCCCTGAGGTTGATGTTCTAGATAAATTTTTGTCTGTATCCATAGTTTTTTCCTTAGGTTAAATTTTTTCATGGGATATTTCTGGGCTAGAGGATATTTTTCAGGCAGTTTTGATAATAGTTGCCAAATCGCTTTCTAGAAAAGTTGTGTCAGTTTATACTCCCATTCAATAGTATTACACGAGGATGTGCTTTTCCCCAAACCCTTGCCAATAATGTTTTATTTTTGAAGTCAAATTTATTACTAACATTTGTCACCCCACTAAACTTTAATTAAAAAAAAAAGAAAAGAAAAGTCAAATTTATTTTTAAATTTTAGAACATTCAAAGTAAATTTTTAATTCTTTTCTCAGCTCAACCAGAATGTAAGTTCTTTCCAAAGAAAATTTGTTGGTGAGGTGAAGAGGTGTGAAGAGCTGGAGCGAATATTGGGTAAGTTTGTTTTAATAACCAAAATAATTACTTTTATATAAGCAAACCTTACTCACTTTAGAAAAATTAGAAAATATAGATAAACAGAAAGGAAAAAAAGAAATTGCCCGGATTCTCACTATTCAGAGGTAATCACTGTTCTGTAGGCTTATATTTTTTTTCCATAATATTTACTATTCATCTATAAAAGTAAGGATTTACTTACATCATGCTCAAGTTACTCAGCTTTGCTTGTCATTTTCAGTACTCCTGTAACATTTTTTCATGTTAATAAACAGATTGATCCATCATCACGTTTAATGGCCACATAGCATTTCATTGTATCAATGTGCTATAATTTATTTAACCAATCCCTTGTAGTTTATTATAACTTAAAAACATCTATACATGTTAACATATGACCTAAAATTATATCAATGAACAAAGGAGGTAGGTAGGAAATGGCAGATCGATTGGTTGAGTAGATTGGTTGGTAATTTCCTTTTTCTCAGGGCTTCCTTTGCGAAGGTGTTAGGTCAGTATTCTCTGGCTGTTAACCATTAAAACTCGGTATCTTAAGGCTACTTCATTTGTTTGTAAAATCTTCAACATGTTAGCGCGAAATAGTCAATATCAATTCAAGCCTTGACATTCTGACTGAAATAGGGAGGAAAATGATCTCAGACAACTGATGGAAGTACAAAATTTGTTTTTAGAAAGATGAACAGAAAATCCTGGGGAATGAGTTGGAAGGGGGAGAATGTGACTTTTAGAATGATTTCTAATAGCTAATAATTACTGTGGATTTTATATTTTTTAATCGGATCCTGGTTAAATGTGAGACTTGTGTACGATAGACGTCATATTCCTGTCTTGGCAACACATGTGAGTCATTGCACAGGTGGTACATTTGGAATGAGGTTGTTAAAGGCAGGGCAAGAGTGATAACACATCAGACACGTCCAGGCCTTCCTGTAGCACAAACTGTTTCAAAACGAATATGGACTTTAAAAAAAAGGAACTCTCAAGTAAATGTAGTTATAAATAGGTTCAAATGATTTGCATCCATTTCCAGAAAACTTTTAAACCACCCAGTGCTTCCTTTGCTATCTCATTGTTAAGACATTCTCTCTTTTTCTTTCTTTTTGATAAGACAAATAGTAGTAACACTTCTCCAAAATAGCATCATGTTTAGCCTCAGGAAAAGGACACTGCATGGAATTGAAAATACAAACTAAAGAAATTCATTTTGACTGGTTTACTGTTAGTTTCATGAGTGTAGTTTTTAATGTAAGTAGGGAAGCCGTGTAGGTTGTTCTGTGTCAAACGTCACAGCTAACTGGGCACTTGGGAGAGCCTGGCTTTCCGTCCTTGTCTCAGGGCTCCTTTTGCCCACGGAGGTTGTGATTTTCTCGGTGGATACTTCCTTCCTTCCACAAGCGTCTGCAGGGCAGTCTCTTGTGCTATCTGGGGTAGGGGTTATTTTCGGTCTATCATTGGGGTATTCCTGCACTTCTGACTGCCCTTAACTTCCTCCTTCTCCAGGTGCAGACACAGCTGTGACTCCAGCGTTCTTTAAGTAGAGTTTTAGAAATGAAACCAATGTGGGGAATTTCAGAAAGTGTAGCCATGTTATTGCTCATTTTGCCACTTCGTCCTGCTCTCTCCAGGCAGTAAATTAGGGTGCAGTGGGCAACCTATAAGTCAGTTGGAACAAACAAGACTTCTGTGCATTTAGACATATTTTTAGGTGACCTAGGAAAGGTTGGGACATAAAATGTTCTGACTGAAATGTCTTATAAGTTTTGGACTCTAATTTGTTTGACTTTTATTTATTTCCACAGCATATTTGGTGCAGGAAATTAACAGAGCTGATATCCCCCTTCCTGAAGGAGAGAACAGTCTTCCTGCACCACCTCTTAAACAAGTTCTAGAAATGCAGGTAACTTGTTTCTGAAGAAGCTGTTTTCATCACTAATCTCAGATACTGCCGCTTTACTTAACTTTATGTTGGCTAGTGCTTTTCTGCCTTTCTTCTCAAAATGGTGGAATGAAAATTAAAGAGCCCTGTTATTACCCTCAGTAATAGATTATCTGTGGTGAATTTTACCACAGATAATTCAGTTTTCCTTTAACATGTAAGACGTGGCGTTGAGCAGAGGCTGGCGAGAATTAGCTCATGAGATGAGGTTCTTGGTCGCAGTGTTTCTGAGAGTTCACTCTGGGCCGATCCGGGCCTCAGCTGCCTCGCCTGTAGCAAGTAACTGAGGCTTCAGTCCTGTGCCTCACATTCTCGCCACGTTCACTGACCCTCCCCGCTCTAATTCTCAGAAGCTAGTGTGAAGGAGATAGATCGTTCCAGGTGGGCAGCAAACAGAATTCCTTCTCCCTGAGTTCAGTGTCTGGGGTGTTGGGGACACAGCATCCTCCCTGGGAGTACAGCAGCTCGTCTTGTTCATTAGCTCCCCCCGTGAATTATCCGTGGAGGTTTCAACTTGCTCATCTGATGTTCATCACACTGGGAAATAGACAAGAGCTCCTTATAGCTCATCTAGAGCAATTATGGTTGTATAACTAGGACCATTCCATCGCTGGCTGCCCTGTTTGTTTATCTGGGAGGAAGTCATTTAACATTTGGTATATGAGTGGACTCGAGGGAGAATTACACAATCAGATGAGTAGAAAGCAGTCATCTGGCTTGGCCTGTTTGATGGGTTGGTTAGGATCATTACAAATACAGTGATCACTGACTGTTTATAGTTTTCATAAGGCAGAGCATAGTGATGAATGTGGTCTGTCAAGGGATTGGTTCTCATTGAGTCAAGCATTTGTTTTACAATTTCTGCTTCTGTTGTTTTAATACTAAGTAGTGTTAAGGATGCTTTGTATGTAACTGGTTATTTAAGGAGATTTATTCTCAAGAATTTTTATGCCCAATTAATTGTGTAAGGGCAACTGGATACAAACTCTTAAGCTAGGGACGAGGCATACCTATATTTAGAACAGATTATCTAAACATTTTTTCTGTGTTGCAAATGAAAGGAAAGGTAGACTTGAAAGAGGAAGACTCTTTGATGTGTGATAATGGATAAGCAGATGACAGAAAACCGAAAGAAATGATGGGAGTTCAGGCCAGAGGTGAGGCACGGCCTCCCCAGTGCTTCTGTCATCTGTGGCGTGAGCTCATAGGAATTACCAGAATTAATACAAAACAGTAAATGATGGACTTTTAACATCTTTGTACGTTTTCATATCCCGATCAAACTCTCATAAATTGTGGCTTTTGAAGACCTCCATTGGTTTTGGTGTCCTATAAAAAGATGGTTAGAACTACACTTGGAACTAGCCCATCGTTTTAAGTAACTGCCGCTTTGTTTTAGGAGCAGTTGCAGAAGCTGGAGGTTGAGCTGAGAGAAGTCACTAAGAACAAGGAGAAACTGAGGAAAAACTTGCTTGAACTGATCGAGTACACTCACATGCTCAGAGTGACAAAAACCTTCGTTAAACGAAACGTGGAGGTACTGACGACTCCTGTGAGGAAATGCATTTCTTTTATCCAAGTCCTGTTCCCATAAGGCCTCCGGTTTTGTTATCAATTCCTGTAGATGTATTGCTTTTTCCAAAAGATACATTTTGATCTTAGCTTTATTTTTCAGTTGGATTATGTCATTATAAAAAGCTTTAAGCCTTTTCCTGTATTAGTTGGTTTTAGCAATAGCAATACCTCCTATTTGTAAAATGCTATAGTTTGCAGTTGAAAACAATTTTTTATGGTCATATGAAAAAATTGAACAGAGGAAGTCAACTTCCTCTAAAATTGCTTAAGACTGAAGGAGGTTGGAAAAAACCCCTCTAAATAATAAAAATAAAGGAAAGTCTGTATGCAGTAATCCTACACTCAGCTGAGTATCAGAGAGAGAAGTACATTCCTTCTGAACTCAGTTTCACTTCAGAAAATTTCTTTATCTTGGATTGAAGCAATGGCATAAATTATAACCATACTTTGATGTAAATGTCTTCAAGTAGCTTACAGATAAGGGACGGGGAAATGACCCTTTTTATTGATCAGAGCGGAGTCCCACGTGTACGTTATCTTGGGGCCTTGGCTCTCAGATCTGCGTAGTCAGTGGTGCTGCCCTGAACTTGTTTGGAAACATGACAGAGAAGTAAAGTGTCACGTTTTATATCTCTTTGTAGTTTGAACCCACTTACGAAGAATTCCCTTCTTTAGACGGTGACTCTCTGTTGGACTACAGCTGTATGCAGCGGCTGGGAGCAAAGCTGGGGTAGGTGACACCATGGGCTGTCGAGCTTCGTGCTGCCCTCTTGTCAGAGGAGGACAAGCTCTGCAGAGTGGACGGATAGGCTCCGTTTGAAAGCCTGTGATTGAATGAAAGAAACTGAGTATTTGTTTAAGAAAACACTGTGTACTTCTGTATTTGTTGAGTTGAATGATTCAGCTGTATTGACTTTTTAGCCAAATATGATGGGTATTTCTTCTTTTGGCATAATGAGTTGGAAAGAAGGAACAGTTATGCTGGTTTTATTCCTAAGCCTGGAATACTTGGTCATTGGAGCATCAAATCCTATATTGTGTGGTGGAGACGTAGGGGCTGCACTGAGTTGGTTCATGTATTAACTGTATGGTAAGGGTCTCTTTCTGCTGTTTCACTCTTTCTGTTTAGTTGATGAACTAATGGTAACTTGTTTCCTCATGTGACTTGTGATTTCTTTTTATTATGAACTTACGCTCCTCTGTTGATTATCTGTAGGAATTCAGTGTTTAGTTTGAGGATGTATTCCTCCAGAGAGTTTATTTTTACATTTGTCAAGCATGTACCTGGGAGGCCACTATCAACCTGGAATCATTTTGTATTAATTTCTCAGCTTGAGTTTTGTTTTGTTTTTCTGTTTGTCGTTTTCACTATGCAAGTAATGTGAGTTTAAGCCACAAGTCTGAGTTCTAACCTGTGGTTATAAATTCTCAAAGAAGATTTCCCCCTTTTCCCAGAACCCAAACTGAAATGAACAGGTTTATGAGTCCTTGTAGGCTCCTTTGCAAGGTGGGTTTTTTCGTGTCCACTATTCCTACAAGTGTAGCCCTTGAGTGTGGGTGGGGTCCCAACTTCGGAGGGGCCTGGGGGAGATTCAGTTTCATCTCCTCGTTTCTATAGACCCAGGGCCCGTCTCCCGTCTCCCATGCTGCCACTGACCCCCAGGCCTTAGGGTACTGACTGGGTCAGTGTGATGCATCAGGGTGGTTTCAGTTCCAAGAATGGCTCTAGTTCTAGACTCAGCTACACGTGGAAAAGGATGTTTTAGAAACGTTTTATCCAGTGTTTTAGGCGTTGGGCAGTTGGAGGGCGTTCTGTACGTCTTTGCCATTTGGCCAGAGATGAAAGTCTTCATCATCCTTTTAAGACAATTTGATAAGAACGCGTCGCTTTCAGTTGACTACAGCTCGTCTTCATTGTCTCCTAGGTTTGTATCTGGGCTAATTAACCAAGGAAAAGTGGAAGCATTTGAAAAAATGTTGTGGAGGGTCTGCAAAGGGTACACCATCCTGACCTATGCAGAGCTGGATGAGCCCCTCGAAGACCCTGAAACAGTGAGTAAATGTCACGATTACCTGCTGACAGTGACAGGCTGACAGCAAAGTGGGAGGCAGAGGCTCAGTGCACAGTGACCCATCGGAAAGTGAGTTGTCCCCCTGACGCCTTATCACCCTGGAATATGTTCAGATGTACTTCCTAAAACCAGGGACTTTCTTCCGCATTACCGCAGTGCGACCAGGAAACGAACAGAGACACGTCACTGCCCTCCGAGCCTCCGGTCCCAACCCGCTTGCACCGGTCATCCCAAGACCGGCTTTTACAGCGAAGGATCTAGTTTAGAATCACACTTTGGATTTAACTGACACATCTCTCTGATCTCCTTCATTCTGGGACAGTTTCTCAGTCTTTCTTTAACTTTCGTGACCTTGACATTTAAAATTATTACAGACCAGTTTTTTTTGGTAGACTGTCCCTCAGTTTGAATTCGTCTGTTTTCTCATGATTGGACTCAGGTCATGCATCTTTGGCAGGAACGTCACGAAATGATGCTGCGCTCCTCTCACCGCGTCTACCAGCGGCGTGTGCTTCAGCTTTCCCCCCATGTTTTCCACTCTGTTCTGATACTGAGAAATCTGGCTCCCATTGTCCTCAGTATATTTCATGAATTGTTTAATTAACTTATTTATTCAGTGTAACCTGTCTTCCAACCACATCAGCCCTCCCCTCAGCCCTGTATACTTGCCTTCAGGACCCACGTGTCTGTGCTTCGCTGAGGCTCCCAACCTGCTCCCCTGACCTGTGCCCTAAGGGCTCAATCCTTGCACTGCTACTCTGGCCCTAGGGATCCTATGTAATTTTATGAATTTAAGTACCATCCCCCAAATGTATGTATCTAGCTGGGACCTTTCCTCCGAACAGCAGACTTGTATTTAACTTGCTGCTCCACCTTGTCTTAAATACCTGGAAGACATTGCTACCTTATGCCTAAAACTGAACTCCTGATCTTTCCCCCCAGAGCTGCCCTTCCAGGCTTGCCCATCTCAGGCTGTAAACCGTGGGGATCAGCCTTGACTCGTCTCTTTTTCCTTACACCTCACATCTAGTCCACCAGTAGGTCTGTTGTCCTCGTCTTGTAAGTAGGAGGAAAATCTGGCCTCCCATCGCCTCCACCACCACCTGCTGCAGGAGATGGGCACCCACCCCTGAAGGGCCTCCATTCTGCCCTGGCCTCTGCCCCACTCAGCTCTCCTTCCTCTAAGCATCCAGAACGACCCCTGTAGCACTACAGTCAGATTATTTCACTCCTCCACCTAAAACCCTCCAGGGGCTTCCTGTCTCACTCAGCAAAAAGCTCAAAGCCTTACAGCGTCACCTCTTGTCGCCCTGTCGCACTCTGACTTGGGTTGCTACTGCTGCCCCTGCATTTCTCCTCAGCCCCGCGCCTCTTGTTTTCCCTCCGCTTCTGCACGAGCCTTTCCTTTGGCTCCCAGAGCTCCTGCTGGTGTCCACACGGCTCGCTCCCTCACCTCCTTCAGTCCCTTCGGCCCAGATGCGCCCTGCTCAGGGGGACATCCCTGATCACCATATTTAACAGGGGCAGCCCCCAGCCGCTCCCTCCTGCCCGCCCCTTCCAGCTTTATTTTCTCTAGAGTACCTACCTCCTTTGGCGTAGTGTGTATTTTGTTTGTTGGTGTTCCTCCTGCCAACCTGAATGTAGTCTCTTCTCTTCTTCCCTCCCAGGGCAGGGATTTTATCAGTTTTGTTCACTGCTGTGTTCCCAGCACCTAGAACAGTGCCTGGCAAATAGGCCAAAACCTATTTAGTTTTCTTTGTAGAATATTTGTAAATACAGTCAATTCTCGTTATATTTGTAATAGTTCTAGTCTATAAAGTCTCTGCAAAATACTGAACCACTATTCTCAGGAAAATACAGGGTCAGGTTCCTACAAGCCTCTGGTCACAACATTTTTCAGCTTATCACTACATAACCTACTTTATGTGTTTCAGTTTAAAGACACTTATTTAATATACATTGTTGATTCATAGCACTGACCTCAGCCAACAGCGCTGCAACTCACACCTGAATGAAGCTTATCTGACACACACGTTTTCTCCCTGAGGCGCGTCACAGCCTCCCTGCGCAACTTTGCTTGGGGCCATTTTAATAGTGAAATCATCACCAAAAAGCACCAAAATGTGAAAATGGTGGCACTACACAGAGCAGGATAGGGACACGTACTTACAGTAAGAGCTGAAACAAGCATCACCGTGTTCAGCCCAGCTGGAACATGTGCGTTGGGGGACTCAGAAGTTTTGTCGCTCTGCATGTCTGCAAATGACTGAAAAAACACTGCGAGTATTGATTTTGGGGTTAGGAATGCTTTTTGTGGTGCATTTGCAGTTATGGAATCCATAGATAATGAGGATTGACAGTATTTGTTGGACGAAATGAAGGAACTAAGTCTGACAGAGTTTGAGCTGCCAGAGTTTTCCAAGTTCTGTTACGGAAGTAACAATTTTATTTACTCTTTGTAGGGAGAAGTCATAAAATGGTATGTGTTTTTAATATCCTTTTGGGGAGAGCAGATTGGCCACAAAGTTAAGAAGATATGTGATTGGTAAGAAAAAGAAACATTTCATTTCATTTATTTCTTTATATTTATTTCCTTTACAAGGAAAACCTCTTGTTTTCCTTAAACATCCCTGTGTGTTTGAGAAGAAATATGTGGATGCAAAGGCTGCTGGGTTTTGTCATATAACATCCTTGCTGTAACACCATCTTTTTAAACATTTCATTTGTCATCTTTTGCCAGTGCAGTTCTTAATTTAAAAGTAGAGACCATGTTAATAATATTCCCAGATTGGGTTTTTATTTTTTTAGAAATCAAGGCTTAAGATCAATTGGAGAAGAAATCAAATTCTAATATTTTGTGCCTTCCCGTTGCTTTTAGCTACATGCAGGCTTATCTATCATCATACGGTTCATCTTTTGTCAAACACTTGTCAGTTTTCTCCTTGGGGAAGGGCAAGGCGAGTGGTGAGGAGTGTGGGCGCTGAGCCGGCCTGCCTGGATTCGGAGCCTGGCTTTGCCACTCACTCTCTGGGCAGCCTTCGGCAAGTCACCAAGTCCCGGTTTCCTCATCTGTAAAGTGGAGGCAGGTCCCTTCTCACAGGGCTGTTAGGACTCCGTGAGATACGTGTGAAAGACTCCATTGAATGTTGAGTATGTCGCAACAAGAGATCTGTCTGTGACTTATTCTTGTCAACAAATGGAAAAATAAACAAAGCCAAACAAAAACCTCAAAAGCACACTTCATTGTTTTCTTACACTCTGCGAAATTTTAGACGACCTCCTTTGTTTGGGGGGTCGGGAGGGGCTTGGGTGTTTCTTTTGGATCAGTGTTCCCCAGAGTTTGCTACTCAGTCACTGATGATACGGGGAGTCATTTTAGATGTCACATGGGGAAACCTGTTGTTATTTTGCTAGAGAGATATTTATTCTAACATAGATTTGAAAAACTGTAACCAGCACAGCAAACCCATGATTTCACAGATAGCATTGCCAAGGATGAGGCTAGAATAAGCATTTAATTGTAACAGTCAGACCTCAAAGAAGAGTAAGTTTGGCATCGAAATACTAAGTTGGTGTGGGAGCAGCTGCGGGTGGGAAGGTTCAGCTCTGCAGTCCCCACCCGTGCGGACTGCGTGTCACGGCCCCTGAGAAGGTGCCCTGTGAGGTGAGGGCGAGTTCACTGCAGCACATGCCAAAGGCAGCAAACCAGAGCTCCTCTGTCCCTGCTTCCCTCTTTTTAAAAAGGTAACCATTGTTGTGTGTTGTGCTTTCGTGTTTCAAACCTGTTTAATGATTCCCACCTCCGGGAAAGTAGTGAATTTCAGAAAGCTGGAACTGGGAACGAGCTTCGGGAATCATGGAGCACAGAGTGCACTTTGCATCTAAAAGAGTTTGCTAACTGTGTCGAATTCAGCAGAAGTTTGCCGAGGGCCTGTGTGCAAGGCCCGCCTAGGGCAGGGTGTCTGTCTGTACCCCTTTCTCCCAGGGGGCTGCTTTGTAATTCCATTGTGGAAGCAGCTGTGCGCGGTGGTGGGCTGAATTCAGTTCTGGTGATCGATTCGGCCTGTCCTGGTCCTGACAGACGTGAGAGCTTGTTGAATTCTGTCTTCCAGTTACCACTGCCACGTTTACCCCTACCCAAATACCGCCGAGGAGCGGAGAGAGATTCAGGAGGGACTGAATACCCGGATTCAAGATCTTCATACTGTGAGTAAGCTGGCAGCTGTGGCCTCCTTATCTGCAGGTGGTAAAACATTTACACATCCATTAACTTTCTCATTGAATATGGAAAGTTTTAGTTGTGACAAATCAAGATGCTTTAGGGAGATTAGAATGCCACTTACCTCCTTCATGGAAGTTTAGTTTTAGCAGCCTGTTGGAAACCTAGATAGTAATAGACTTTAAACTAAAGGTCATCTTTGGTATGTCAGGTATAATTCCTCATCAGAGAAGACAGTCAAGCCCTGCTTAAAATGGTGGCTCTTCTTTCACCTGCATACTTTAAT
Source organism: Rhinolophus sinicus (assembly GCF_036562045.2). NCBI lineage: Eukaryota > Metazoa > Chordata > Mammalia > Chiroptera > Rhinolophidae > Rhinolophus > Rhinolophus sinicus. The sequence goes on from NC_133765.1 coordinate 35,345,740, forward strand.
TCAGGTTTCTTCTCGTGTCTGTGAGGGCTCTTGGTGACAAGCAGTGGACTCTAACCCACTGAGCGAGAGGGGATTTCTTGGCAGGATGAGAGGGTGGGAGATGGTGGCTCACAGGTTGGGCAGGGAGCTGGGCCAAGGTTGGGAATGGGTCAGAACCTGGCCGTCGTGCTGCCACAGTGACCATGACCTCTAACACTTCCCATGCCCTTGGGGTCCTGTTCTGCAGAGACAGCTCCCAAGAGAGAGCATCTGACTGGCTGAGCTTAGGTTTCCCACCTGCCTCCTGGTGGTACTGGGGCCCCGGAGGAGAAGGAAGGAACCGCTCTCTAACTGTCCCCAGGAGAGGCAGCTGCCTGCAGTTACCCTCCATCAGTGGGGAGAAAGGCTCCTAAAAAAGTCAGGTGCCCAGCAGACAAAAACTGGAACATGCCCAATCTACTAAAAGCCCGCCTCTGTCCTTCCCCAGGTGCTTCACAAAACGGAGGACTATTTGAGGCAAGTGCTGTGTAAAGCCGCCGAATCTGTCTACACCCGTGTCATCCAGGTGAAGAAAATGAAAGCCATTTACCACATTCTGAACATGTGCAGCTTTGACGTGACAAACAAGTGCCTCATCGCTGAAGTCTGGTGCCCCGAGGCCGACCTGCAGGGCCTGCGGCGCGCGCTGGAGGAGGGCTCGGTAAGGCCGCCTTACCTTGTCGGGGAGCCAGGGGGCGGGGGCGGGGGCTGGCGCTGCACTTGGGAAACGGGAGAAATCCCTGCCTGAAGCAATGAAGGAAGGGAGCATTTCATAGAGCATGTCCAGTCTCCTTGTGAACTGAAATGATGGTGAGCCAGCCAGTCAAGGGCGTATGTGTGCACGTGCATTTTTACTTTGCTCTTTCAGTGAGGCCAAGAAAATACAACAGTGAAGTGGCTTCCTCCTTCCCGCAGCCTCGTTTGTGTAGTTGCCCTGCTCAAAGGTAACCATCGTCTTAGTTCTAGTGTGTATGAGTTTCTCAGTCACAGATAAGCAGATAGGAATAGATGCTCTTTTTCTTCCCCTAATGAAACTTCCCTATTTTTTAAACAACTATTTAATATCCCACTGTACAGGCGGGCACACTATGGCATTTAACTAGTTCCTTGGTCATTTAGGTGGTTTCCACTTTTATGAATACCACTGCAGTGACTAATACCTGATGTGTGACGGCAGATACGTGTACACATCTGTCTGTAGGATAAATTCCCAGCTCTGGAATTGCTGGGTCAGTTCTGACAGATAACTGCCAACTCTTGCATTTCTCTTATTAGGAGTGCAATTGAATATCTTTGTTTAAGAGCCATTTGAGTGTGGGTGTGTGAACTCTCTGTGCATATGCTTTGTCCATTTGCTACTGGGTGGTTGGACTTTTTCTTACTCATTTCTCTTGGCTCTTTGTGATACGAGAAAAAATAATTTCCACAGTTTGTCACTTGTTTTTGTGTGTTTCTGTTTGTTTGCTTTGGTCATACAGACGGTTTTGGTTAAATCTAGTTGAACCCATCACTCTCTGCTCTTATCACTTCTGAACTTTGAGTAATAGGCTTTTCCCACCTACCATGTTCCTGTGAGGGTTTTCCTGTATCAAAACTCAGTTCTTCACTGGAAGTAGCAGGTTTACTTATTTCAGGGGACACATAAGGAAACAAGTTTTTATATGAGCTTTTTTGTGAATCACTGTGACTCATTATGTAACCAGCTGATGACAGAAATGTAAACTACTGACTGCAGAGAAAGAAGGTAATATAGGAATATAGTTAGTTACTTCAGAGAGTGAGACATCTATTTTAAAGCACTAGATGACTCTTACTGAGGTAGCATCAATTTTGACGGGCATGACTAATAATACTCTTGTTGCATGAGCGTGAGTGTGTGTGTGTGTGTGTGTGTGTGTGTGTGTGTGTGTGTGGTTTTTTACCTTGAAGCTCTCTGCCGTCGCCCCTTCAGACCTCACCGCCCCCAGATCCCTCCCACTCCCACTCCTGGACTGGACGAAGTCCCTCCCAGTCTCAGCTTCTCTGGGGCTGGCCTACCACGTCGCTTTTTAGAGAATGCTATTTTAGGGTCCTTTTTCGTCAGGTCTCTCAAATGCTACATTGCTTCCTTCACTTCCTCTGGCCTGGAGGCTGTGATCGTGCAGGTTTTGTAGTGTTCGGTGGTTTGTCCCCACACATTTGTACTTTGTGGTCTGTGGGGACCTACTTTTGTTATAAATGTTGTCCGTGGGTTTTGGTTTTGCTTTCTAGTTGTGCTGTCTGCTCTTGGGGGTTTATTCAGAGAGATTCAAAACTATGCCATGGCTGGGAGTTTTCCCAGAATCCCCTTACCTGTGTGTGTTTTAAGAAATATAGTTTAACTACAAAATCTAGTCTTCTGGTAACAACCTGTTTTCTTTCATTTGAAAAGGTTTGTTTTCCATTTTAAGTCAATATAACATATTTCAGGACGAAGAAGTTATATATACGATTTTGCCATACTAATGTTGAATTTTGGTTTATTCTTGTCTAGTTTTTGGTTTAATTAGGTTATATTGGAGCTTTCTCTAAATTCCTCTTGAACGTTTTTAGGAGACAAAATACTAAATTCCAGGTTTATGGTGGTGCTCCTGGGACTACTTCTGTCGACATACCATACATGTCATTTCCAGCTCCTCCATTCACGTTCCCGCCCACTCAGCCTTCCTGCGTCCTTCCTCCTGCAGGGCCCTTCCTCCTGCAGGACCGCAGCCCTCCCAACGCCTCCCCGCTTCCTGCTGTCACTCATGCTGTACCTGAACCTCTCGGTGTGACCATTACTTCCGCTCGTAGCCGCGCACAGAGCTGTGCATAGCAGGCACTGATATTTGTTGAAAGAGCTCTTGGTTGATCATTTTTTTCTTTTCTTTTTTTATGTGAAAGAGAGAGAGTGGTGCGACAATCCCCTCGTTTATGAACACAATCCCAACAAAAGAAACACCACCAACTCTAATCCGCACCAACAAATTCACCGAGGGCTTTCAGAACATCGTGGACGCCTATGGAGTTGGCAGCTACCGAGAAGTGAACCCAGGTTGGAAGTCTGCCTGCACATCTAAGAATGTACTAGATAGTTGGAAAAACAGGCTCATGACTACTGTTTTGTTCTTTTGCTTATGTAAAGGATTAATTTTACCCTGTCAATTCTCTGTTGAGAATTCCAGAGAAAGTTGGGTGTTTGGCTTAACTGGAATGTTCTGTCTTTGCCGTGAGTCAGAAGTGTCTTTCTTCCCTGCAGCTCTCTTCACCATCATCACTTTCCCCTTTCTGTTTGCCGTGATGTTTGGAGACTGTGGACATGGCTTCGTGATGTTCTTATTTGCCCTCTTGTTGGTGTTAAACGAAAACCATCCCAGACTAAATCAGTCACAAGAGGTAAAACTACAAACGTTCCAGCTCCTCCTGTGTGGTTGGGGTGGCGTTAGGACTGATTACCTTCTGTTTGACCGAAGCAGAGCTGTTTCTTAAATGTTAGTGTTTGGCAGTAACGGTAACCCACCTGACTGAGACCTGAGAGGTGTGGGGCTGTCGTTTCTTTGTGACAGGGACATCTGTTTTTGAGAGGCCCCGAGGGGAGTAGTGGAGACGGGCCCAAGAACCTCGATCACCTTCGCACGTTTCCCGCAGGCCTGCTGTGCTCACCACGCTTTGCTTTTCCCAGATCATGCGCATGTTCTTCCACGGTCGGTACATCCTCCTGCTGATGGGGCTGTTCTCAGTGTACACGGGCCTCATCTACAACGACTGCTTTTCCAAGTCCGTCAACCTGTTCGGCTCTGGGTGGAATGTGTCTGCCATGTACAGCTCCAGCCACACTCCAGCGGAGCACCAGAAAATGGTGCTTTGGAAGTAAGTGTGGTGTTGCCCCGCAGACTCTGAGGTGGGCAGAGCGTCCTCCCAAGTCCTCCCGGTCTCACAGTGAGCCGTCGCGCTCTGCTTTCTTCACAGTGACAGCGTCGTCAGACACAGCAGGCTCTTGCAGCTGGACCCCAGCGTCCCTGGAGTGTTCCGAGGCCCCTACCCTCTGGGCATCGATCCTGTGAGTGCACTCGCCCCGCCCCCACCACCTCGGGTTCCTCTGGTGCTACCTAGTTGTCACTGTCACTGGGGTTTCCCAGACTAGTGGGCATGGTTCATGTGCTTTAATTGAGTTTTTTTTTTTTTTTTTTTTTTTAAAGATTTTATTGGGGAAAGGGAACAGGACTTTATTGGGGAACAGTGTGTACTTCCAGGCCTTTTCTTCCAAGTCAAGTTGTCCTTTCCGTCTTAGTTGTGAAGGGCGCAGCTCAGCTCCAGGTCCAGTTGCCGTTGCTAGTTGCAGGGGGCACAGCCCATCATCCCTTGTGGCAGTCGAACTGGCAACCTTGTGGTTGAGAGGATGCGCTCCAACCAACTGAGCCATCCGGGAGGCAGCTCAGCTCAAGGTGCCGTGTTCAATCTTAGCCGCAGGGGGCAGAGCCCACCATCCTTTGTGGGAGTCGAGGAATTGAACCGGCAACCTTGTGGTTGAGAGCTCACTGGCCCATGTGGGAATCGAACCGGCGACCTTCGGAGTTAGGAGCATGGAGCTCTAACCGCCTGAGCCACCGGGCCGGCCATTTTGGGTTTTAAAAATTGGGATTATATTCGTATGGTTCAGAAGTACATCCATGTAGATACTTTCTCTGTATAAAAGGTCTGCGTCTGGAAAAGTCTCCTCCCACCAGGTCCTTATTCACTGGGTTCCCAGCCTTCTCCCGACCCGGCAACCACTGGTGTGAGTTCCTTGTGCCTCCTCCCAAAGTTTCTTTATGAATATACAAACAGACACAAATGTGTGTTCTCATTCTCCCTGTTTCACCCAAGAGATAGCTCTATACCCAGCTTTTTTATTTTAGCTTACTATTCTATATAGAGTCTCATATTGTAGGTTTTTATGTGTTTACCATTGGTAGTTTTCTGTTTTTCTGCATCGCTTTTTTCCTCTCCCCGCCTGTCTCCTTCGCTCCCTACTTCCCGAGTGACTGCTGGTAACAGGCTTTTCCATGTATTTAAACCAGTCAAGGTGACTGGCCTCCCTTTTACCCAATTCCCTGCCCTAAATACTTCATTCTGAATTCTTCTTCTCACAAAGAATGAGTCTTCCTGTCCTCAGAGGCCCTGTTTCCCTCTTCTCAGTTCCCCTGAAAGGGGACTGTAGGGATTATTTTTCCAAAGAGTAAGAGAAGCAGTGACGAGTGGAGAATAGAGGGGCCCTAGGGGCAGGGCAGCCCTGGTGGTCCAGCCACGGGGCGTGGGAGATGGGCGCCGGGCGTTGCCGGCTGCACAATGCGGACACTTTCTACACTCTGCTTTCTTTGCAGTAGAGCAGACTTACGAGAGAGTATAAAATGTGTGTGTGAGGTTACAACACACCCTTGCATGTCCCCACCCAGGGTAAGCGACCCAGGGCCTGCTCCCACCCCTTCAGTTTGCCCAGAGGGGACTCCCCTCTGCTGAGCTCCGTGTTACCCTTTCTCTTGCTTTCCTTTTTCGTATCACTTCCGGGACGTGTATCCCTACAGGGGATCCTGTCTCATGTGGCATTCTTTGAACTTTATATTAAAGACGGAATTGTTTTATAAGCCTGTGGCTCTGCTTTAAGAAAATAGTGGTTCTCAGCTGGACGGCATCAAGAAGAAAGTTTGAAGGTTGCTTTCTTTGTAAATTTACAGCTGCCTTTCGATTTCAGTTAGGAACTTTCTCCAGTGTCACCTGTTTATCCTAAAGCAGTTAAAGGAGATTTCTCTTTTTTGTTTTGTTTTGTTTTATCTCTAGATTTGGAACTTGGCCACAAATCGCCTCACTTTTCTAAACTCTTTCAAAATGAAAATGTCTGTGATTTTGGGAATTATTCACATGACTTTTGGAGTCGTCCTGGGAATATTTAACCACTTGTGAGTATAGACTTTTTTTTAAAGCACAATTTCTAAGCCAAGTTTGGTTATTTCTTAAACTTTGCTTCCGGATGGTAGACTGTGTAGGTAAGAGGCGGCCACCACGTGGTGTGTTCTTTTACATGGTTCTGTATTAATGATATGCTTTTTCGGCAGTTTCACAGACTCATTCATTCAGCAGATATTTACTGAGCACATTGCATGTGCCAGGCGCTGTTTTCCGCTCTAGGGAGTGAGCAGTGAAGACAGAAGAAAGGTTTTTGCCCTCATGGAGCTTAAATGCAAGTGAGGGAGACATGCAACATGCATGTTCATATTCATTTCTAGAAGTCATTTTTGTCACATTCTTTTTCTATAATTAGAAAACTCTTTGTTTATTAGAGCCAATGTGTTGGGAGTAAGAGGTTGCACCTTTTTCTCTAACGATCTGTAGCAAAGAGCTAGTCATTTTACTGTCCTCACGTTTCTCTTCACGGACGTATGTGAGTCACTAGGATGAGTCATAAGACGAATGATGTGCTGAGATAGGCTGAGCCACAAATAATTTTTCATCTTGGGCCAGTCTTGTGTGTGGGTTGATCGGTTACTTTGCTTTTTCTAGGCATTTCAGGAAGAAGTTCAATATTTACTTGGTCTCCATCCCAGAGCTGCTCTTCATGCTGTGCATGTTCGGGTACCTGATATTCATGATCATCTATAAGTGGCTGGTTTATTCAGCAGAAACCTCCAGAGTTGCTCCCAGCATTCTGATTGAGTTTATTAATATGTTTTTATTCCCAACGAGCGAAACAAGTACTCTTTACTCAGGGCAGGTAAGTAATCATCTTTTCCACCCTTCTGTGGTCAAAAGCAGTCCTCCTGATAGCCTTTTGTTTTGATCAGTAGAACAATTGCAGGTGCTTTTACAGGTTTCCCAGGCATTTCTCAGTGTGTGATCACAGAGGACGCCGTCCTGCTCCGGACGCTGTACTGGGGGCTCCGCTCAGGCGGTGTAATCCAGACTCGCTGCCCCTCAGTAAAAGTCAAAACTGGTGGGAAGAAAATGTATTACTGGAGGGTTCTTGAGGGTTTCCCAGTCCCCCTGCTTTTCCAGTTTCATTAAAATCAAGTCTCTGACTAAGGCAGAGCGTCAGAGAACTGACACCTGGACCACAGCCCACTGGCCGTCTCCAAACATGGCTTTTCTATAATTGTGGGTTTGTACGATGCCATCACATCTGCAGTGTGGCACGGTGGCCCAGAGTGTGGCCTCTGAGGGCTGACTGCCCTGCCTGCCATCCCAGCTCTGCCACTTCCTCCAAGTGGGACTTTGAACACATTATTTCTCTGTGCCTCAGTTTCCTCATCTGTAAAATGGGAATAAAAATAGTACGCAATTCATAGCAAAGAGTTAATATGTGTGAAGCACTTAGAAAAGTGCCTGGCACCTACCCAGTACGTGGTAGCACGTGTTGTTACTATGCTAAGGGTCGCTGTGCTGTGCCGAGTGCCCCAGTGTCCTGCCTCCAGGGTGGTGGCAAAGGCATCACGGATCACGTCTCGGTGTCTGTGGGACAGAGGAGAAACCCTCTCAGTCGACACTGTCAGAACCTCTGTCCTGAGCCGCATTTTTGTGGTTCAATGTTTTTGACCCTGTGGATGGAACATTGGGATTTGCTTTTCACGTTCCATGACTGATAAAAGCTTGAAGTCAGGTCTGAAGCTCGGCTTGTCTACCTGTGGGCTGCGTTTGTGAGCTGCGGATGTGCATCCTTTTTGAACTCTGAATTTTTCCTCTTATTTATATTTCTCCTGGTTATGACTTTTAAAAACTGTGTTTTATCATTATTTTACTGAACCTTCGTAGAATGACACCGACTAGATAAGTACGAAAGGGAATTCAAGTGAGAAAGGGAAGGACATGGATGCTATGGTCGGAAAGCTTAGTGAAGGGAGTGACCTTTGCTTAGCACCGACCGCGGGCCTGGAAATGTGCTTTCCTTCAGTAGTCTCTGAATTCTCACAGCAGCCCCCCGAGGTGGGTGGTGGCATTTGGGTGGCTCAGGGCAGGCCAGGTCGCTTAGCTGCCAGTGGGGCCCGGATGTTAACCCGGTCTGCCTGAGTGCCCAACTCACGACCTCTGATAGGGCTTTGCCTGTGGCTGCCAGGGGTGAATTCAGGGGTGAATTGTGTTGGTGGTGCGGTGTGAGAGCTCGCACACAGATACTGATGCCACCTGGTACCTGAGTGGTGCATACGGCGCTGGGAACCTGTATGTAACATGGGAAGGGCCCCAGACAAGGACGAGCAGGGCCAGTGCCGTGCCTGGTCGTGTGTTCCGTAACCACGTCCAGATCCCGTAAAACCAAGCAAACCGCAGTGGCTATGTAAGCACGAATCTGCTTTGCTCTTGATTATTTTTAAATAACTGCAAAACTCCTTGCTTTTCAAGAAAATGTTTTTAGTTTTGTTTTGAATGCTATTTCAGTATTTTCCATGTGTAGAAGTAAATCCACTTACTACATACTCACATTCCTCAAATAGTCATTATAATAATAATTAAAAAAACCACCACCAAGAATATAAAAAAGTTTATAGGTTGTGTTTGTATTTTCCTATTTATAGGTTTTTTCAGAAAACGATTAGCTGGAGCTTGACTCTTTAGAATTTGTCTACAAATTTCTTACTCATCTGAACAAAATGATAGTTTACCACTGTCACTAATGTTATCCATCAGTTCTAGAATTCAGCTTTGAGTTTACAAAAGAGAGAAAAAGGTTCACCGGGAAATAAACTTGGCTTGCATTTACTTTATGTTCCTTGTTAATAACTAACTAAAGGGACATCCTACTTGATTTGCGCTAATGTCATAAAGCGCACCAACGACGATGAGCATGTCTTCCCGTTTTCACCGACTTCCTCCCCTTCCGCCCGAACAGGGACACATCCAGAGACTATTGCTGGCTGTCACTGCGCTGTCTGTCCCCGTTCTCTTCTTGGGAAAACCACTCTTTCTCTTATGGCTCCACAACGGGCGCAGCTGCTTTGGGATCAGCAGGGTAAGTGTGAGTTTGGATGCGTATTTGTAAATGGGAACAAAGTCTGTTTTTAGTTATAAAAATGGGTTGGTAAAGAAACCACTTTGCCGAGGGTCCCAGTCTCCTATCTGAAAGCCAAAGCTTCCTTTCTTTACAACTTTGGTGTTGCCTGTTTGGCAGACGCTACATGCAAAGAGCCTGCTATGTCTGGGCACGTGGAACTAGGTCCTGCTGTCATGAACACACCTTAGGAGTTTGAACTAAATCCTTCGATACGGCTTGTCAGAGTTAGCACGTTTTCCTCCTCATTCTTGCCTCTTGATTTTTTTCAAGTTTTTAAGTTTAAATAAATTAACTAAATTATAGAAAATGTATAAAATGTAGAAAATAGTGCCCTTAAGTTCTATCACTCATTTATAACCTGTGTGACCATTTTGTTTAATTTCTTTTTAGACTTGCATGTTTTCTAGTGTGTCTAGTTTCTCATTTTATTTTTTTAATGGTGGTAAATATACATAACATAAATTTTCTGTTTTTACCATTTCTAAGTGCACAGATCAGTGGCACTAAGTGCATTCACGTTGTTGTGCAGCCATTACCACCATCCAGCTCCAGAACTCTCTTCATCTTCCCAAACTGAAACTCTGACCCCGTTGAACACTAACTCCCCAGCCCCCCTTCCCCAGCCCAGCCCCTGGCGACCTCCATTCTACTCTCTGGGAATTTAGAGCTTTCACTACCCTGGGTGCCTTGTATAAGTGGATTCATATGTTATTTGTCCTTTCGTGTCTGGCTTCTTTCACTCAGCATGTCCTCTGGGTCCATCCATGTTGTAGCTGGTGTCAGAATTTCCTTCCTTTTTAACGGAATAACACTCCACCGCACAGATACGCCTCACTTGGTTTATCAGTTCATCCATGAATGGACACTAGGATTGCTTCCACCTTTTGGCTATTGTGAATAATGCTCCTACGAACATGGGTTCCCAATATCTGTTTGAATCCTTGCTTTCAATTCTTCTGGGCATATACCCAGGAATGGAATTGCTGGATCATGTGGGAATTCTATATTTAATATTGTGACGAACCACCAGACTGTTCTCTACAGCAGCTGCTCCATTTTACATTCCCACCAAAGGTGCACAAGGGTTCCGATTTCTCTGCACTCCAACTAACACGTGTTATTTTCTGGTTTCTTTTTTAGTAATAGTTATCCTAATAGGGATGAAGTACTCATTTTCACTTTTTTATTCCCGAAGAGCGGAATCGTTAAGAGAAATGAAGGGGCTCTAACTCTGGTTTTGTCACAACCTTTGCTTTTGGAGGCACTGACTGTGTTCTTTCGGTTGTTAGAGTGGTTACACGCTTATAAGGAAAGATAGCGAGGAAGAAGTGTCTTTGCTGGGAAGCCAAGACATAGAAGAGGGAGCGAACCAGATGGAAGATGGATGTAGAGAAATGACATCTGAAGAGGTAATATTGTCAGTTACTATTGATAAAATTAGATAAATAACCAAACTTTCATACAGATGATCATAAGAACGATAATAATAATCTTAAAAGACAAAGACTTTGGTGTCTGACAGTGTGGTAGAGGCGTGATGGCCACCGTCAGGAGAAGGTGTGTTTGGACCAAAAAATGACACAGGCAACTCCATAGACTGTAATGGAATTTATTATAGGGTAATTGACTTACAGGATGATTGGATTGGTATGGAAGAGTCAACCCAGCAATTCTGCGCTGATTATTCTCCGCTAACAGACCCCTATTTTGGTACTTTTTTATAGTATAAGTCAGGTACTGATGATTGACAAGGCAAAGGGACAAAGAATGCAGTACGTGCTGGGGGTCACACCTCTTGGTGGTCCTGTGATGGAGGATTGTTTATAATTAATACCATCACCAGTCGGATATTTATCTCGGTTGTCGTGCTATTCTGGCTATTAGAAACAAAACTATTTATGACTACATTTTATGGAACACAGATAAACGTCTAGAAGGTTTGATATGCTTGCTGAGGGCAGTGAGGTTAGTCAAAGGTCACAGCATGAAAGACGTCCAGGACACAGAGATGGAGTTAGTTTTGTTCACATCCACATCTGTACAGGTGGTGAGCATGCAATGGAGTACACAGATATCAAATTATAATGTTGTACACCTGAAATTAATACTATTAACCAGTGTTACCTCAATAAATTTAACTAAAAAAAATAAAACATAAACAAAACAACTGTTACTCACATCTTTCCAAATGCTGTTTTGGTCTTATAACTGTCATCATACTATGAAGGTTTTGGTTGAACATTTTGTTGTTTCAGTTTTACAATGGGATTTATGCTGTTAACATTGTCAGCTGTGATGGAACTTCAGGTGTCATGAACATTGCTTTTAGAAGATTCTCGTCTTAGTCAGAACTTTTCTATAGTTGCAAGAAAGAGACAGGTTCACACTGGTTTCAGGGGAATCTACTGACTCATGGCAGGACAGGAGCAGAGCTGGCCTCAAGATGACTGGTTTCTGGACCTCCATTTCCAAGAGGCCTGGTTGGTTTTTCTTTGCCAGTTTGCTTCATATTCTGAAGCCAGGTGGCCCCATGATGTTGGAACCATGAGAACCGCTAGCGCTGCGCCTCTTTTCTGCAGTCTTTCAATCAGAGAAAAAAACACTCTTACCAGTTCGCGGCTGTTAGGAAAAATTCCAAGAAAGTACTGTGATTGGCCTGACTACGGTCACTTCAACAGATTAGATATCACAGTCTGGAGGCTGGAAGTCACAGATACGATGTTGGCGGGTTGGTTTCTCTTGAGACCATTCTCCTTGCCTGCTGACGGCCACCTTCTCTTCTTATAAGGACACAGTCATATTGGATCAGGGCCCCACCCTTACAACCTCATTTAACCTTAATTACCTCCTAAAGGCCCTGTCTCCAAACAGTCCCATTAGGGCTTTGGGCTTCAACATGGGAACTTTGGGGAGCACAGTTCAGCCATGACAACTGTGGCTAGGGGTACAGGGTGAGTGCCCCCCCCAGGAAGAGAAGAGAGGCGCAGTCCTAGTCCTGGGCAGACAGTGGAGCATGTCTGCCACTCCCGTCTATATTATCTTCTCAGAAGCATGTCTGGCTCTCTAGTAAGGACAAAATCTCTTACAGCCAACATTTTGTAATCATTATGTAGTTTAGAGTTTTAATTTGGGATGATTAATAATTCCTAGGATCATAAAAAAACAAAAAGCAGAGCTGGAAAGAACGTGAGTCATCTTGCCCAGTGTTTTGCAGTCTTTTCCGCCCCAGGGACCCCTTTTATAACTGTCCCTTGTTGGACTGGTTTTCAGAACGCGCTTATCTGTTAACCACGCACATTTATTAATAGTCTTCTAACCTCGTGTTTGGGAAATGTCTGTTTTTCATAGATGTTTCATAGTTACTAAGACAGGTTCTGGAATCTCACGGGGCTGCCTAAGGGTTTGTGGCATCACTGTTCTGGTCCCGCGCCTCAGTTTACATAGGAGAAACTGAGGCTCGGGGTGGGGGCTGGCGAACTACATAGGTCATAGACTCACATCCTGTGACTCACTGTTGCTCACACCCCAGCATCTTCTCGCCAGTATTCCAGAAGCCAGTTCTTTCATTGTAATCCTGAAAGTGGAGCGGATGTGTAACTTGTGGAACTATGTGTGTAATGTATGGAGTCTAACCCGTGTTTGTGGGGTCTCTCTCGCAGTTTAATTTTGGAGAAATATTAATGACCCAGGCAATTCATTCCATCGAGTACTGTCTGGGCTGCATCTCCAACACCGCTTCATACCTAAGGCTCTGGGCACTCAGCCTGGCTCATGCACGTAAGTGTTTGCTTAGCCCTGCAGCTCCCAAACTGCTGACACACCACAGCGAACGAACCACGGGGACATTTAAATGTGCGAGGGAAACACAGTACCATCTTTCAGATGTGCTGTGAGCTGGCGCTGTGAACTTGTTTGCACTAACCACTAGTGCATGCATCTCTTGGGTATGAATAGTTCTGGTGGCTTGGGATGCTGTGAGAAAATGACCAGACACGGGCTTTGAGAACTGGGAAGGCTGGGGAGCCGCTGCCATTATCATTTTCGTTCTTGTCATTACTGTCACTTTATTCAATCCTGCCTTATCAAGTATAACTATCCATTTATGTCATGCAGCCCTAAAACCATGCTGATTAATTGTTTTGATGACAGGCCATCTTCCCTTTGCATGGTTCTGATAATGCAGCATTTCAGTTATCACAGTTTAGTTAAATCACACCGGTCCCCCCACAACACAGTTCAGATTTCAGTTACCACGGTGTAAAAATAAAGTACAAGTTTCACAACAATGTCCATTTGCAATCAGTGACCAATCACCTAGTTCTTTTAATGTCTGTTGGCGACTGTTTGGTCCTGTGCCTCTGTGCCATTCACACACAGAGGGCAGTGCACATGGTGGTATTGCCTGTTGTGGGCCAGTGGTAAACCCATGTAACATTTTACAAAAATGGATAATCGGACAAGGTGATTGGCCAACAAAGGTGAAAGGGCATTGGAGAAACAGAAAGTGGTGACACTGGAAGTGAGATGTGACTGGAATGTGAATGGTGGTAGAGAAGAACTAAAAAAAAATACATACTTATATATACAGAGGATGCCAGAAAAATGTATACACATTTTAAGAAAGGCAAAAACTATTAAAATTGTAATACTCCATATACGAGGTGTGACAATTAAGTGCGTGAACTCATCCTAGACAAAGTGCTGCATACCTCATTGCTGGATATCACTACGGTCACTTTCGAAGCACTCCCCTTGGGAAGCTATGCACCAACGCCAGCGCCTAGTCCACCCTTCAAAGCAGTTTTGGAACTTTTTCTAGAATGGCCATCAGAGCTGTCATAGTATGACCCTTGATGTCCTGAATGTCATCAAAATGTCTTCCTTTCAATATTTAATTTATCTTCGGGTAAAGAAAGAAGTCACTGGGGGCCAGATCAGGTGAGGAGGGAGGGTGTTCCATATAGTTATTTGTTTACTGGCTAAAAACTCCCTCACAGACAGTGCCGTGTGAGCTGGTGTATTGTCGTGATGCAAGAGCCATGAATTGTTGGCGAAAAGTTCAGGTCATTTTCATACAACTTTTTCATGCAGCCTTTTCAGCACTTCCAAATAGTCAACTTGGTTAACTGTTTGTCCAGTTGGTACAAATTCATAATGAATAATCCCTCTGATATCAAAAAAGGTTAGCAACATTGTTGCAACAAGTTCGCGAACTTAATTGTCGGACTTCGTATATATTACAGTATAGGTGGGTTTTCTTTTTATGGATAGCAGTTCAGGATTGTCAGAAGGAAACCCAGTCCAACTAGCTAACTGCAGTGACTCACGGAATGTAAACAGAAGTTAACTGTGCCATCTGATTCCTCTGCAGAGTTGTCTGATGTCCTGTGGGCTATGCTGATGCGTGTGGGCCTCCGCGTAGACACGACTTTCGGTGTCTTGCTGCTGCTCCCGGTTATCGCTGTCTTTGCAGGTTTGACAGTCCTCATCCTTTTGATCATGGAAGGCCTTTCTGCATTTCTTCATGCCATTCGCCTCCATTGGTGAGCTTGAAATTTAGCTTTGGAACTATTTTTAAAAATCTAACTCCTCCCCCAAACATACACATACATACACACACACACACACACACACACACATTTTTATATATATATATATATATATATATATAGATAGATAGATAGATAGATAGATAGATAGTGTTTCCCCAAATATAAGACCTAGCCAGACAGTCAGCTCTAATATGTCTTTTGGAACAAAAATTAATATTAGACCCAGTCTTATGTTATATAAGACCCAGTCTTACTTTAATTTTTGCTCCAAAAGATGCGCTAGAGCTGATTTTCCCGCTAGGTCTTATTTTCGGGGAAACACAATATATAAAAACCCCTACAAAAATCTAGTGCTTTATTTAGGCTAGTTCTTCCGTTCCTAACATTGGGTTCTGTGTTCAGATCCCAAGTTATAATTGTAGTTTGTTTCTGAACTGTTATCACTGACAAGTAAAAGCAAGTTTATGCTTGCTGAATAATTACGCATATTTCATCCTTTCAGTTACTTTGGATTTGACATTGCTTTATCTTATAAAATACTTCGTACATGTTTCTTAATGTTTTACAGTATGTGTCAGACTACTTGTATGTGTACCCATTTACAAAGGTGGAAAGAGTTTCTTAATACTGGTGTGTGTCTAGTGTATAAGGTGGTGTGTAGCGTTTCTTTACATACTGAGAAAGCCAACATGGGGCGGGGTGTGCGTGTGTATTTTATTTAGGTAAAAATATTTGTGCCAAGAGTATGTATGGAATGAAGCAACTTCAGCACAGGAACTGTTATTTTTAAACTTATAAATGTTGTTTTAAGAAATGTAGGAGTGTTATTTATAGTCTTTCATTAACTTTTTTTTTTTTAGGGTGGAATTTCAGAACAAATTCTACGTTGGTGCAGGCACCAAATTTGTTCCTTTCTCATTCAGACTACTTTCGTCGAAGTTCAGTGATGACGTGGCATGATCATATTGCTGTATCCAACAAGCTTTCAGATTTATGGAGAATTATGTTATAGAATTTCACTTATGTCAAATTTACGATAGGAAAAATTCCGTCTTCATTGATTGCCTTATGAGCTAGCCAAATAATTCTGTAAGATATACCTCCGTCCTCATGTTAAATATTTTGTAAAGTTTATCAATTTCAGATATATAAACTTATTTCAGTTTTTATGATGAGCAAATATATAAGTTAATGCCAAAAGTTATGTTCAAGTTATTTTTTAAAAATAAGCTTGGGGGAGAGAAGCCAATTTTGAATGACTAATTGAAAATGCTCTTAGATACTTGATTCCTTTTCACCCTATTATAAAAAACAAAGAGTTACTCTGTCACCTGAAGTTGTCAGATAATATTTTCCAACAGCTGAAGTTAAGTGTAGTTTAAAAAAAAATTTAATGATGAATAATCAAAAGAGTCACATTTATTGCTTGATTGAAGGTATGCAAGCATTTTTTTACTGTATGCTATTTAGAATTACAAGTAGGAGATGATTTCTACCCTTTTGTCTTGTTTTAATAATTGGGGAAAATGCCATACAACAAATGGTGATCCCACTAGTATATTTTTTTTAAAGACTCTTATCCTGTTATCCTTACATAAAAACAATTATGCTAATAGATCGTTTGGAAAGAAACTGTATACTGAGCCTTAAAACCAAGTGTGACTGTAGAAGATGCAATATGGATATCATTTGAACTTAAGTGACCAGCTTGGCTGACATTACTGAGCCCAAAGGGGTTTATACTGAGTGAAGGAAAGGTAAAAAGTAGTATTTTCTATATTTTTATAACAAAATATAAATTAAGATATTTTACCATAAAGAGATTGCACCTATCCTTGAGAACAGTACAATTATAATTTTTACTTTCAGACTGATTTTAAATAAAGGTCTGGTATACACATTTAAAGTTAAGTTAAACTTTCAAACACTATTTAGATCAGTTGAAAACTAATTCTTAGCCATTAATTTATAGTCTTTAGTTTAAATTCATTTACTCACTTGCCATTTAGTTTTGAATAAATTTGAGTCAGTCCTCTTGAATATTTTGACGTGTTCTTTTTGTAAATTATGTGCATTTTCATATTTTACTGTAATTGATTTTAGATCATTATTTTCAAAAAGAAATCTACAGTATTTTCCCTTTCTCACATTTGGAGTAACACGTGAAAAGGCCCGTTGGTCACCATTACTCCCTCACTCTGCTAGTGATAGAGAGTTTGGAATTTTCTTTATAAGCTAAGGTTATTGTAGCACTGAATTTAAGCTTATCTTTTCAGGTAATTTCAAGGCCTGTCTGCTGAGAGGTGTGAACTGAACATCATGACATAACTGACTCTTACATTAAACCTTTTTAATTGTAGAGAAGAGTCTGCGCTGTTCCCTCATGAGATGTTACCCAAAGCCAGTTTGGAATTACTGGGTTTTGTCCCTCATTAAAATAAGACAGAAAACAATGCTGATGAAACTCTTCACAATGACTCTGCTCTCAAAGTTAAGTTTCCCCAGGAAAGTGTAATGTTGGACCCTTCTTTTTAGGTCAATAATGCCGTCCATGTTTCACACTTGTACCTCACAAGTTGTCACTTTTGCTACTTTACTCCAAGGCTCTGTTGTAATAAAATGGTAACTAATTCATCCCAGGAAATCCACGATTTCCGGACATTATTAACTGGTTAGTAAACAAGAGACATACAGTGCCTGCTGGAATTCTTCACTGCTCCCACTGCCCTTTTTAATTTTAATTAACACCTCTTATCAGGGAGTGAAGAGTCATTTTTCAATTGAAACTTATGTAGAATGTAATTATGTAAAAAACAAAGTAATAGTCCTTACTTTTGTGAAAGAACTCTCTAGAAATATAGTTTGATGGTGTCTCTTAGGCACAAGGAGAAATTTTATTTCTTTATAAAGCTGTTGGTTCCAATGTCATGTTACATGAGCGGTTGCTTTGTTTTGTTTTTAAGTTGTTTAATAAACCTATTAGGCATACAATTTTTAAGGCAGACTTGATTCCCTTGATAGCAAATATCCAGAGGAAAAATGGTCAGTTATCTGGATGATGCTAAATATGTTTATTTTCCCAAAGATAAATGTCATGACAGCCATGTTTTCCAGTTTTCATTCAGGTGTTCATTCTCTTTGTTAATGAAATCCTAAAATAAAAACCCAAGAGGGTTTCCTCAGTAAAACAGAATTTGGTTTCATCCTGCAAGGGTGAAGGAATCCTGTGGTGATGTGATCATGATCAGTTATGCAGGGCAAAGGTATTCCGACCAGCTCACGGAGAGCCCTGTGGACTTGCCCTCTTTGTGGATACGGCTTGGAAAAGACTCACCTTTCACTCAATGCTGCTCTGACCTCATTTTTGCAATGGGTATTTTTATAACAACATTCTGGTCTCACTTTTCAATCTGTAATATTTTATTGAAGCATAGAATATCTATAGCATAGGTAGCTCTTATGGACATTTTAGGACCTTTTTCATTTTGGAAAGCAAAAACAAAATAACTTCAATAACTGTCCTGCAGTCTGCATTTGAAAACAATAATTTTCTTGATTTAAATTTTAAAGCCAGGTTTGCTTGCATGCCATCTGGTATATCTCCAGCAAGAGACTGAGATATTTAATCCAAGATGATTATGAAAATAAGGCAGTTCAGAGTAATCGTTTTCCAACAACCAGGCCATTGATACTGAACTTTGGTTTAGAATTTTAAGAAATACTTAGAAATTCCACTTGTTTCTTAATGGGAAAAGCCAACAAGAAGGCTAGGTTCTTAAGGTCAGCCTAGAAATCTAGGGGCTCAACTCTGTGAGGGGAAAGGACAGTAAAGAAGTTATAGCTCCCAAAATGCATGAAAGGACAAATTTGCATCTTCCTGTCAGTATTGAACTTCTTTTTACTAATGAAAAATAAATATATATTTCTAAAACGCGAGTGTTTTGCTTTATTCTGCCTTGGCTTGGCTGGAACACCAAAGCACTCCGCCTCCTCCGTGATCCTGTAGCCCCCCCCCCCCCCCAAGGAACCTGTCCCTTCTGGGACCTCTCTTCGCAAGGTATTTGCTCTCCGACGCCCCTTGAGCCATAGTGGCTGGGGGCTCAGGCTGTAGTCCTGTCTGGCTTCCAACTCTGCCTCTGCCACATCCGAGATACTGTGACCTTGTCCTGTCACCTTTCTTACCTCGGTTTCCTGTACGGCAAACTGGTCAGGACAGCGGTGAGAATCACAGAACACTCCTGGGGCACCGCGAGGCCCCCAGTCGGTCACAACGCCTGGCCAGACACGTCTTTCTCTACATCCCCAGGGCGTCCGGGCTGCCCCCCACCCATTTGGGCTACAAGGAAAGGTGGGCCCACCACCAGGGAAGGAGCCCTACCCCCGCGGCGCGGTGGTGGGGGCTCCCCGGCCCCTCTCCCGGGGCTCGATGCCACCCTCCCTCCGGGGTTGCCCTTCGCGCCCCTGCGAGTGCGGGGGCAGGTGTCAGCGCTCCCCGGGACTGTGGGTCCCGCGCCCGCGGCGGCCGTTGCTGGGGCCGCCGTTGCCAGGGGCGCCGTTGCTACGGACTCCCTTCCGCAGGCGCTGGGCTCCCTCGGCGCGACGCGGCCCTGCGCGGCGCCATGGACGACCTGCGGGTGCTGTGGATACGCGACCGCGTGTACACGGCCCTGGGCCTCACAGACCCCCAGCTCTTCGAGGAGCTGCTGTACCGCAACGACGGCGAGGTGGAGGAACTCATCCTGCACTTCCTCAACCAGACCAGCCCCGAGGAGGGCGCCGCCACGCTCTTCTTCTACCGCACCGTGGTGCCCGAGGAGGTGCTGGAGGAGACCGGTGAGCCCGCGGCCGCGCCTCCTGCCCGCTCCCTCCTCCCCACACCGGCCGGCCTCGGCCCAGGTGCAGGCCGCAGATATTTCTGGTGCCCGCCCCGCAGGGTCCGTCCGGGCCCTGGGTGAGCCTGGAGGCACCGGCCCTGCCCACTTGGAAAGTCAGCCCTTGAATAAATAGTCACGGCAAACGCTTATTTAGCGCTTACTCTGCACCAGGTACTGTGCCAAACGCTGATACCAGCTCATGAATGCAACGAAGTGGGAGAATTGTTACCCCATTTTACAGATGGGCAAGCTGTGGCACAGAGAGGCTTAAGTAACTCCCCCACGAAACACAGTAGGTCGCACAGGCAGTAAAGATTCAAGAGTAGGAGCCGCTGACCAACGACATGCCATAGATGGGAGAGAAGTGACGCAGGTGCTGGGAGGGACACTTCATCCTCACTGTCCTTGACAGTGGTAGAGTCTGCAGAAGTGGAGAAAAGCAGCCCCTTTCTACGTCCCATGATCCTGCCAACATGCTACTGTAATGTCCAAACAAGGTTTTAAACCTTACAGTAGATTTTAAATGTTTATGTTTAACAAATTAGCATTTCAAATAGAAAGAATGGCAGTGACTGGATGCCCAGAACCCTCTGTGGAGGTGGCTGGACACAGAGAGGGCCTGAGGGTGGGTGATGAAGAGACAGGACAGAGGGCAGGGGACACTCAGGTCCTTCCTGGGAGAGGAGACTGACCAACATGCCAAGTTCTCTCTCAGCAGGAGCACCGTCATCTGTGGGGATGTCACGGACGACGGAGGTTTGTGTGGTGTGTTCCATCAGTGTCAGCTGCCTGTGCTGCTTTAGGGCCTTCAGGAGACCTCTGGGTGTCCTGTAGGGCCTTTCGTGGAGTGGGACGGTGGTGTCAGGCAGACCTGTTTTTTTAGAGGTACTAGGCACATACATTTATTTTAAATATTCTTTGCACAAAATAACACATGTTCATTGTGTCCAAACCACAAATAAACCACCACAACAAATTGCTACCGGCACCCAGAGAGATGACCATAGTAACATTTTGGAATCTAACCTTCCAGTCTTTTATTCATTCTCCCCCCCCCCCCCGAAAGACCTTTGAGCCTGGACATTACAGTATAACAGGACCTTGAATTTAGACTCTTTCATTACCACCAAGTGAAATTATGGATACAAAGAAACCCTGACAGGACTGATTATTTAACGTCGACGAAATTTCAGTAACCCTGATTTTGTACACTTTAAAAAACCATATACCAAGATCTTAAGAAATGGACATGACTTGGACTTCTTGCGACCTCTGAGGGAGGGCTTCTGTTAACAGTTCGGTGGCTGTTTTCTGTGCTGTGTATACTCACATGTTTAGCCAGGTGTCTCCTGGCTGGATGTCCCCATTCTATGTGGAAGCTGATTTCAGTCTCACTCCAGAGGGTCCTCCTGGTTATTTCCTGGACCCTCCAAAGGGTGCTTGGAAATCTCCCTCAGGCCAAGATCTGTTTCTGGGCTGCCTCCGACTCTCCCAGCGTCTTCCCCTCCTTTTCTGGCTCTTCTCCATTGTCACCACGTCCTGAGAATGCCAGCGTGTTCCCTGCTGAGGATGCTGTCCCTGGATACGCAGAGCTGCAGGTCCTGCAGGCGCCAGAATGGCATTGGGTGTTGAGTTCTGGACAGCGGTGAGGAGAGCAGACCTCCTCCCTAGCCCTGTGTGCCACGTTGTCACTCATCCTTTGCTTTCGGAGCCTACAGGCTCACAAAGACCCTTGGACACTTTTATTAGACCCTTTATCAGGGCTCTGGTATGTCCAAAGGGTCTGGAGTGGGGCCAGTGCATGTCGTTTTGTCCCTCTTTTCTCTCTATTTCTGCCCCTCCCCCAGTAAAGACTTCTCTCTGCTCCCAGTTAAAAATTACATGAATGGAGACAAATAGATGCTGGTGAGGATGGGGGTGAGGCAAGATGGATGTCTCCTCGAGCAGCAGCTAGCCCAAGATGCTGTTCTAATAGGTTAGCATATATTGTTTCTTAAAATCACAAAATGGAATCATATCATACATATCATTTAATAGCTCGCTTAAATTTTTAAAATTTACACAAGTATTACTGGAAGATGTTCTTTTTAAAATTCACATGACAATTATATAAGGTAAAAAGTGAAAAAGCAACCCTTCACAGTCCCTTAAGCCTTATTACCACTCCTATAGGTAACCACTGTTGTTAGTTTGGGATGTATCCTGCCAGATCTTTTCCAAATCTTATCTGTCTGTCTACCTACCTACCTACCTATCTCTATGAGTCAGCTGCATCTTTCTCTCTCTCTATAATATGTATATAATGATTATATGAGTATATAGAGTTCCTAAAATAATAAGATCATACTACATATATCTATATCTATATCTATCTATCTATATATTATTTTGACTTACAGATGTAAGGTTGTCCCCCTCAAATACATCTTGGAGAATTTTTCATGTCAATACTTATAGATCTACCTAATTTTACAGATATTAAGTACACAGATGTACTATATTTTATGTATCCATTTCCACAGTATTTTATTTTACAACGTAACAATCTACACCTACTTTTGTACACTGTATTTCTGTGGGATAGATTTCTAAAAGCGGAATTGCTGGTTTAGTGGGTGAGTGCGTTTACAGTTTGGGTAGGTCCTGCAAACAGCTCTCCACAGGGACCCTGCCAGTCCACACCCAGTGGTAATGAGGTGCCTGTTTGCCAGCAGCCTTGCCAATATTGGATATTGTCAATCTATAATTTATGCCATAGACGACAGGTGGAAGCACTTCTGTTACCGGAGGGTGGGCTCTTCTCAGCGGGTGTTCAGGTTCTTGGCGTCTCGAGCGAAGAATTGAACGAGGTGCCGATAAAGTGGTGAAAATGCAGTTTATTGGAAGAGACAGTACGCTTCCAGGAAATAGAAGCGGACCCCAGCAGTGAGAAGGGCTCAAGGGCCCGAGGAGGCATCATTAGGAGCAGAAGGGCTCAAAGGCAGACAGGTCCAGGGGCTCCAGGTGGAACAAAGGAGGAGGCTCAGAAGGCAAAGGGCCCAAAGAGCCAAGCGCCCCGGCTCGAAAAGGGCCTGACTGGCAAGGACTTGTTTTTATCCTTTTTTCTCTAGAATGGGCTGTTCCTTTCCAGGCGTGGGACCACTTGATTGACACCTGTGATTGACAAGAGGCTATTGCCTCATCTTTTTAAACTGAGCAGGTGTGAGTGGCCAGTTTAATCTAGATGGGTATTTTGTACCCATTTGTTCCTCCTAGGGGTAGATAATTACAATGAAAAGGGGAAGTTTGGGACAGAGAGGGGAGGTCTTTCAGGTGGTTGAATACTATGGGTTGTGCAGGAATGCAGACCCGATGCCTGTCTCTAGCTGCCTGCCTTGTTTTCCCCTTGAGAGACGTGATCCCCATAAAATCTCTATGGGAAGTTGAGGGACAGAAGGTCTTTTCTTCTGTATCTACTTCCTGCTGGATGGGGCATAGAGCTGCCCCTATCTATTGGGGGATTCACGGAACTCTCGCCCTATCTGATCTTAGATGAGAGGAAAGGGTCTCGAGATCCACCTGGAAGACCACGCTGGCTTCTTTGGTTGGGACTGGCAATCTTGCTGGGGCGTCCTCTGTATCCCCAAGGCCCCTAAATGAGGAAAAGTACATTTTAATTAATAAATCTGTTAGTTCTATAGAGCCTGTGGCCATTCAAGCAGTCATTCAGGTGGCATCAATTGTCCAGGAACTGGGCCCAGAATGGGTTGGAAAGAACATTGGGCTTCAATGATTACAATCAACAAGTATAAGTGACCTGTGGGGTCCGGAATGGCTTGGGGGATGTTGGGAAGCCACAGGCTTTTAAGTAGTTACCTGAGCGACATTCTGTGATTCAGGCTACAGCAATCTTCAGTCTAGGCTTCAGAAACTGATTAGAAGAGTAAGCAAAGCCAGGGGCTAAGGAGCTAAGAAACTAGGGGAAAGGAGACAAAATTTCTATAGTGAGGGAGGCTGAAAACTGTTGTAGCGAGGGAGCTCTCCCATATCACGTCCTTCCTCTAATTTGCATTTTACTAATTAGTGGAGCTGAGCCTCTCTTTTTACGTGTGTTGGTCGTTTATAGTTCTTCTGGGCCTGTTGTAACTATGCGATCATTCTCTGTCCTTCATCTCCTGGAGAATTTGCACAAGTCTTCCTTTCACGTTACTCCAGGCTGCTCGTGGGACCCGGAATATCTTTGTAGGGCTGTGTTGGTTCACAAGCCGGCCTCTGTACACAGAGGGCACCCAGACACGGAGAAAAGAGGCAGCCTACTCCACATTGGTAGGTGGCGGTTTTAATAAGCAGGGAACTTCCATCTGGGCCTTATTGTGGGCGCTGCAAGACGAGGACCAGGACGTCTCTGCCTGCCCGACGCCCGCCCACCAGGATCTTAGTTTATGGAGAGGCCTCCGTGGGGTCAGTCGCGGTCACCGTGCAGACAGTCTCACCACCATGGCTCTCAGGCTGCGTCCTTGAAAACATCGCCCACCGGGCTGATGGGCGGAACGGATATTCCAAGGTCAGGAGAAGGTGAGGGAACCTCTGACTGCCCAGGATCAGCTTCCGGGTCAATCGAGGTCATTTCCGGTTCTTGACCTCCTCCCGCCGATTAATGAGCATGAGTGTCCTGGCACATGCTGACCCCCCAGTTCCGAGGAGAACCGTAATGCCAGGTGACTCATGTAGTGAAACAATTACATATTTTTTTTCTTTCCTTTTATGTGGCTGTGAAGATGACGAGATACCTGGCGCCTCTGAGAGGGAAGATGAGGAAGAAGAGACCAGGTCTCAGAAAATCGAGTCCGTGGATACAGTGTCAGGTGTGGTCTCGGGCGGTCACCCGGGTGGGCCGAACTGAGGGGGCCATTCTCCCGGAGGAAGGGTCCTTGCCCCGACTTCCCGTTTCTAGGTTTTACCATGTCACGAGGCCGAGACTTGGTAGGAAGTACAGAGCTGTTGAAACCCGTGGAGAATTTTTATAGGAGTTTTATCGGAGCCAAACTGACCACCTGTGCTGGGGCGCAAGCTCCCGAATGTCCCAGAGAATGTCAGTTTTGCCGTTTCTTTTGTGTATTTGAGATGAAGGAGGGGGCGTGAGGAAGATTACGTGGAGGTGGGAGAAGGCAAGGTAGGGATGGTTACAGGATGGTTACAGGACGGTTAAGACTGTGCTGGTGAGGGCGGCGCACGTTAGGAGGAGGGGTCTGAACGGGGCGGCTGAGGTGTGTGACCCTCGAGGCAGAAACTGGGCAGGGCCGGCTGCAGGCGAAGGTAAGCCTCTTACTGACCAAGTTGCACTCGGCCTGGGGCCTGAGCGTGAGGACCCGCCGTGACCCGCCCAGCTCAGCTCGGCTGGGAGGTCACTTTGCACGGAACGCTTTTTTTCAGACACAGGCTTAGAAAGGCACAGTCATTGGATTCAGGGCCCACCCGCTGTCCTACGACCTCATCGTAACTAATTACATCTGCAGAGGCCCCATGTCCAAATGCATTCACATTCTGAGGTTCTGGGTGGACATGGATTGGGGGGCACTGTTCCAGCCAGTACAGACATAGCATAGAAGCCCGTCCTTGTACAGGCCGTGTCTCAGGCAGCTCAGAGACGGCTTCTCATCATGCGAACTACGCGTGCTGTTTCTTTGGGCAAATCTGAGGTTCGAGTCAGGGATTTTACTTGTAATCAGCTGAACTGTCTAAACCAGAGACGTTGCTGTAGATATACTTGGGGTCCCGTGACGCTGCTGTTCCCTGCAGGCCTTGCGCTGTTTGTCGTGTAGAGATGAAGTGGCTTGAGCTACATGCTTTGGCACAGTTCTCTACCAGTTCTTAACCGGGGGTGATTTTGGCCCCTAGGAAACATCTGGTGCTGTCTGCACACGTTTTGGGTTGTCACAACTGGAAGGCGGGTGTAATTGGTATCTAGCGCATAGGGACAGGGATAAAGTTAAATGTCCTGCAGTGCACAGGACAGCCCCCCACAAGCAATAATGACCCCCCCCCCCCGAATGTCCACAGTCTGACATTGAGAAATCCTGCCTTAGACCACCCACATCACCAGCAGAGGTAAACAATCCCCCCGTTTCCCATTTATCCCACAATTCACTTTCCCTTACAAAAGCAGAAGCTGTAGATTAGACACATGACTTTACTGAGTATTTGAAAATCAGAGGGAAAAAGGATTTGGGTGATGTTCCGTGTCTCCTTTAGTCATCTTCATTTTTTCAGAAGAATTTCTTTTTTATTTTATTTTTTTAAAGTTAAAGTTTATTGGGGTGACAGTTGTTAGTAAAGTTACATAGATTTCAGGTGTACAATTCTGTAATACATTATCTGTATCTCACACTGTATGTTCACCACCCAGAGTCAGTTCTCTTTCCATCACCATATATTAGAAGAATTTATTTTTAACTAAAGTGTAATCCCCTTCATTGTAAAGACTGTGAGGGCAGGACTACAAGTTTAGAAATAAAGGCTGCCCATTCTTAATAACACTTGTCTAAGTTG
This sequence comes from Rhinolophus sinicus, assembly GCF_036562045.2. Lineage (NCBI taxonomy): Eukaryota > Metazoa > Chordata > Mammalia > Chiroptera > Rhinolophidae > Rhinolophus > Rhinolophus sinicus. The sequence continues at coordinate 35,371,725 of NC_133765.1, forward strand.
GCTTTTGGTAAGACAGACGGAAGTTTTCTCCAACAAAGCAAAATAATGTTACTTCCAAGTCAATATTTAAGTGTATATTTTTCTTTTCTTTTTATCGTGGTAAAATATACATCACATAAAACTTGTCATTTCATCCACTCCTAAGTGTACTTATAATTATAATGTGTCAAGTCTACAATAGGATTCATTTGTAAAAAATGTAAGTACAGCTTTTTGATAACATGCCTATTGAATGAAATATGCTGATGTACAAAATGCTTGTCTGGTCTTGATGGGAGGAAACCCAGTTTCTGATTAGTTCATCTTGCTCATTGAATAATGTTTTGCAGCTAAGAGTTTGCAGCTGAGAGACAGTTCCATTGGCATCGAGAATGAAGAAGTGAACAAAGAGCACTTAGAAAAGCTGCCTACCAAGGTACACGTGGCTTTCTCCTCCTTGGTGGGGGTAACGGGAATTTCGTGCCCTCCGATGAGTCTGGGTAACTGACAGTTCATACAGGGAACGAATCCTATTGGAATGGAGTTGATAGAAGCCTGTGTTGGGTGACCCCGACACCACCCTCAGGCTGCTGATTCACCAGAATGACTCACAGCCCCCAGAAAAGCTTTTATACCTGTGGTTATAGTCTATTTCAGTAAAAGGATGCAGATTAGAATCAACAAAGAGAAAGGCACATAGGGCAGAGTCCAGCAGAAAACAGGCGCCACCTTCCTGTTGTCCTCTCCCAGTGGTGTGAGGACTCGGCCGCTAATTGTCCCAGCAGCTCCGTGTGACAGCATGTGTGAAGTTTTGTCAGTCAGGGAAGCTCACCTAAGCCTTGGTGTCAGGGTTTTTATTGGGTGTCAGTCACATAGGCATGAAGTACCCACATGTCTGACCTTAGTTACTCAGTCCCCCGCACCCACAGAGGTCAGACTGATACAGTGTGACCCAGGGCCCCAGGCAAACAAACATAGGCATTCACCATAAATACATGTTAGTATAAACTATCGGGCATGAGCAGCCAAAGCCCCAGGTGTAGAGAGCCCCTCATGTCAGGCAGGATATTCCAAAAGCTTAGCAGTGATCACCCAGCAGCTGGTTCAGGGCCAGATGGAAAAACTTTGGAATGTACTGGCTTTGGACAACCCAGCCTGCTGAGTTAACCCTTTCCTGCACAAATCCTAGGGGTGGGCTCTAAAGCTAGGATGTGAGCTTTTAGCCTGTTTTGTGCTAAATGAAATTACACTTACCTGCTTTGTGAATATGCTCCACCCCGAAAACCAAATGCAATCCTGGTTTGTTGCAGTTTAGCCTAGAAAAACTCTTTCTTGTCCTTCTCTAGGTCGGTTTATTCAAGTGTGGCTGCCTTGGGCAGTTAATGGAAGAGTTAGAGTTCAGAGTCTGGGTGCATTTTAACTCACGTGTGTGACCCACCTGCACTGTCAGGACATGAGCTCAGCCTCCGTTGTGAGGAGAGCCCAGGTGTACCTGAATATTATGTTGTTTGGGGGAATGGATATGTCTCAGTGTGACGGGTTTTGTTCCAACGTTTCAGAAAATGGTTAAGCGCATCGTGGACAAGACACAGCTTCATGTTCTTTGTACTCCTGTTCCTGAGCAGTTTCTGGACCAGAATGTGGTGTTTTTTCTCAGAAATACAGAAGGTATATTTCCTGTGTGTGTGTGTGTGTGTGTGTGTGTGTGTGTGTGCGCGCGCGTGCGGCCTGTGTGGATGTGTGAGATTCTTAATTTTTACAGTTTCTTGAGAATATAACTTTTTATTAGTCTAGTCAATCCTCATTATTCATGGATTCCATATTTCAAAATTCACCTACTCACCCAAAATTACTTACGACCCCTGAATCAATACTTGCAGTATTTCCAAGGTCATTCAAGGACATGTGCAAGGAGAAAACACGGGTCATCCAAAATGCATGTTCCCAGCTTGGCTGAACAAGGTGACTGACACTCTGCCTTTTGGTTTCAGCTCAAACTGTAAGCAAGCATCCTTATGTGCTCTGTGTAGTGCCACCATTTTCACACTTTGGTGTTTTTTGGTGGTGATTTCACTATTAAAATGGCCCCAAGCAAAGTGCTGAAGTCCCTGAGTGCAGGGAGGCTGTGACATGCCTCAGGGAGAAAATGTGTGTCAGATAAGCTTCCTTCAGGTGTGAGTTGCAGGCTGTTGGTGGTGAGGTCAGTGTTAATGAACTAACAATTATGGTAAATAAGGTGTCTTTAAACTGAAACACACACAAAACAAGGTTATATTTTGATGGCTGATAAAAATATGGAGACCAGAGTCTCACAGGAACCTCAACCCATATTTTTAAGATGTAGCCGGACAATCAGCTCTAATGTGTTTTTTGGGGCAAAAATTAATATAAGACCTGGTCTTACTTTACTATGAGACCGGGTCTTATGTAATATAATAGAATCAATATAATACAATACAACACAATGCAATACAGGGTCTTATATTAATTTTTGCTCCAAAAGACGCGTTAGAGTTGATTGTCTGGCTGGGTCTTATTTTCAGGGAAACGGTAGGAGCGATGGCTCAGTATTTGCTGATTCAGTGTCTGCGGCACATTCTAGAACAAAACTGTCGCGGGTAATGAGAATTAACTATACGAGTATTGATCTAGTCTTAGGTCTGTTTGTAACAATTAGAGGAAGATTCAAAATGACATGACCATGAGTTGTAAGATGAGCTTTGGTGGGCTTTCTCCGTGTGGCTGTATGATTTAAAACAGAGAAGCTGCTCAGAGGCCAAGTTCATACCTTGTAGGGTAACTTTTGAGTGAAATGTTCCCACCGTGCATTCCTGCTGTGCTCGTCCACCCTGGGCGCCACCTGCTTTTTTTAGCTACTCCCTCGGTGACTGTCACTCTCTGGTCTCTTCTGACCCCTGGCCCTTCCTCTTGCTGTATTGGGTTCAGGCTGTCTCTCTCCCACCTTGCACTTTTCCGCATTTCTTCTGCCTCTGCCTCCACCTCCCAACCAATATTGGCTGTGCATAGCTGCGTATTAGGACTCACCTTACATTTTAGAGCAAATAATCACATTTCTGTTTGTTTTTTTTTCTTTTTTGAACTTTAATGGGACTTTGGGTCAGGAGTTTACCTCTAAGCGCTGAGCGTCTGTAATTCTTTTTTCCCAGATGCATGGGAACAAGCAGTAGGAGCCCAGCATTACTAGTCTCGCGCTCCCTCCCTCCCAGCAGGCCACTCGCCACTCCTGTTACAGTTCTCAGTTCTCAACCTGTCCGTCCAAGGAGCGGGTCCCAGCGCAGTGCTTCCCTGGCTGGCAGCATGAATCACAACACACAGGCCTTGGGCAGGGTGCCAGCGGCGTCTACCCTGATTTTGTTACCGACTTTATTACTGTTCATTCTCATTTTATTTCTCTATGGTTATCTTTCCTTGATGTCAAGCTCTCTTTCATACTGGGTTCTTACACAGCTTCTCTTTAAACTAAATTTGTTTGAGTAAAGAGGTATTTGATATAAAGAAATATGTTAGACGAAGAACAGTGCACGTCTACACAGATGTGGGAAAATGCCTAAAAACTGAAGCTTTGTGAAATAATTGCCTCAGTTGATAGATTTATTGTGTTTTCACTTTGTTTCCAAATTAGGTTGAGGGAGGTGTCCAAGTGACAGTTGAATGTCTACCGACCGTGCTGATTGATTTTTAGTCGAGTGAAGTAAATACATGTCGAACCCAGTCAGAAGGGTAGACTGTTAGCAAACATGTCTTTAAAAGAACCCATGACTCAGAAGGTACTTTGGGGAAGAACTGGGGAGGCGTTGCTGGGGAAGGGAAGACAGGCAAAGCGAGGAAGCCCGCACATCTTTCTAGGAGACCCAGGTTGTTTCTGTCCTTGTCTGGTGCAGACACTCCCACCAAGGCAGCTCCTGTGTGTAGTTCTTGGGCTCTGTCGCGCGAACCTGTGAACTACAGTGCGTCTGTACTTATTTCAGCTTCTTGCAGGCCCTGGGATTCGTTTGAATAGGAATCAGCGTGTGTTCCGAGTCTGTGGCTGAAATGTGCCTTTGTAGCTACTCGGGAAGAAGGAGCGGATTCCTGTTCACTTGGAAATGTTAACCGTTGGCTGTTTCCTCCCTCATCTCACCCTCTGAATCTGTTCCCACGTAGAGACAATCTCGGAAGCCAGCGACATGAAGGAAGCTATGGAAATTATGCCCAAAATGCTGGAGTACGGGATTATCAATGCGAATGTGCTTCATTTGCTGAAGGATCTTATCTGTCAGGTAAATATGGACAAAGGAAGAAATCTCAGTGTTTTTAGGATTAAAGCCATCGCTTCACTTATTCCACAAGTCGGTGGTGGGCAGCTCTTACCTTCCAGGCTCTGTTATTATATTCGTCCCTCCCGTTATAGAAAATTCAAAGCCAGAAGTAAGCTAAGTGCATGAATCATTGAACGTGACATGGCATCATGTGATTTGTTTCACAAACTTGGCATTTCAGGTTTTCTTGCCAGCTTTGTCCTTTAATCAGCACAAGGACGCAGCCATGGCATTCACACCTGCAGAAATCGCGGGCTCCTTTGACATTGGAAGGGACCACCTACCCAACATGCCTGGGGAAGCAGTAGAGTATCATAGCAGTCAGTTAATACGGGATGAATTTTTAATGAACATCCAGAAATTTGCAAGCAATATTCAGAGAACAGTGCAGCAACTTGAAGGTAAGGCTTCATTCTTCTCCTCTTTAAGTGTGGTGCATCTACTGTAAGGAGACCATTCAAGAGTCCACGAGCTTTTATGTTTTAACTTACGATCATTGTTACTTACCTGCTCACAATATGAAAGACACTGAACTCGTCATTGTAAGGGACACAAAGAGAAATGACGAATGCTTGCCCTCAAGGATCTTATAATCTGATGCCAAAGAACTATGGCCGAATTAAGGAGCTTGAGAAAGATATTGAGGTCTATAGGGTTTGGAAGAGGGTGACCATGTTGGAGAATTGGTGGTGGTAGGGAAATCAAAGGAGACTTCCTGAAGGAGGTGGCATTTGACCTCATCTGACATGATGAGCAATGCTTTAGTAGGTAGAATTGGTGAGCAAGCACATTTCAGGCAGGGAGAATGGCCTGAACAAATGAAGGGAGGTTGAATGGAATGGCGTTTCCATGAAAAAGAAGAGATTGAGGGCTGCTTAGCTATCTTTGTGTCCACAACCCAGGGCCCAACACGTCGGGGGCTGGCAGCAGCTACTGTTGGGTGGAGCTGTTCTGCACCTCACTGGATGGGGTGGGTGGCAGACGAGATTCCCAGAGCCTGGGTAGATGGGAGAGTATATGTCATGAGTGGAGAACAGGGAGGTCAAGAAGCTGGGTAGTGAGGAACATGAGTCCCATTTGGGGGTTATGTCTAGTTTGTGAGTTCCACATTGTGAAAAGCCAACAACGTTTGTCAGCGAGGGCTATTTGGGTATGTAAAATAACACCGCTATTCTAGGAAAATAAACTTTTCCCCCTTTTAAAGTAAAATTTGACACACCCCACTTTGTAGGAATTTTCTCTGTTGTAAATGAGAAGACTCGTAACAAGTGTAGAGGTCCAAACTTGCTAAAGAAATGTTTTTACAGTCTTCTATTTTAGAGTGTTTTTTTTGTTGTTGTTTTTTTACCCCCAGAAGTGCAATTTCTCCCTTGGTAACTCTCTCTCCTTCACTATCTTGTGTCTGCCTAACCCTTTTCTCACCTTCCTTGAATTGGTATAAAATAGCAGAAATGTGAAAATTGTTTCTCCTAACCTTACATATGATTTATGGGTCTTATTTTTGATGTTAAAAGTAGGTGAGTGAACATATTTTTGTGTTATAGATAAAATACTGGCAGGAAGTGCACTAAAATGTTATTGGTGAATATCACTGACTGGGTTATGAGAATAAGATGGTTTTTCTTTTCTTTTTGTCATATTTTTCTACAACAAGCACATACTATTTAAAACACCAGAAAAGCAGATGAATTTATATTCTGTAATGGGTCAGCATCCAGCTGGCTGCCTGTGTTTGTGTGGCCTGTGGGTTAAGAGGAACATTTATGATTTTAAATGGTTAGTTTTTTAAATGGTTATGTAAGGACCTACATTTTATCTTCAGTTTTGCTTCTTGGCCTGCAAAGCTTAAAATATTAACTGGAGCTTTAAGTAAATGTTTGCAAAACCCTATTCTATAGGAAGAGATTTGTTTTTATTTAGGGGACATTTACAAATAGCTTTTGGTAAATTATTGGCTATCAATTGAATAATCTCTTTTATAAATGTCAGGTATTCTGTCACAGAGTGAGTTTTAATATATTAAGTATAGCTTTAATATATTAAGCTATATGTTTATAGTTTATAGCTAATTAATATATTAACTAGTATGCTTGTAGCAGATTAATATATTAATATGCTTACATTAAATATATTAATAAACATGTACATATTATATTTTCTTAATACATACATAAGGTTTAACAAAAATAGTGATAACAGATACTAATGAGTTGAAAAACTGACCCTGCCTCATTTCCCTGTTCGTCAGTTCTGCTTCCTCATGGTGACTTCTCTAATTCTTTAGCTGTTTCTGTTGGTAATTACTGCCACATCTCCAAAATATGTGTTTTGAAACACTGCTGTTTCTTCTTAATTGTGGACATTAGTATTATTTCCTGGCATGACCAGGAAGATTTTGTCTGAATATCTGGCTTTGGATCCGGTTTCCTTCATAGTTACTTTACTTCTTTTTGTTAAATAGTAAACTGTATTTTACATTATAACGACTATGGGAACATTGTTTACTGCACAGCAGAGTTGTATACTTTGATAATCTTTCCTTTCTTGTATAGCTTTTCCCTTCCTCCTTCAGCATTTTCAATTGCCATCCTTTCCTTAATATATCTTATAAAAATACCTTGTATAGCCCTCTTTGTTTTTGCAAAAGCCCCTCATTGTAGTAGGTGCCCTCCTTGTTAGTGTCCGGTGTCCCTTGTTGCCACGTGGCTGTCGCTGTCTCAGCATGTTGTGCAGCTGTCATCGCAGATGCAGTGTTTCCTTTTTCCGTAGTTGGGTTTTACTCCCTCATTATGTAGGAATACATCCTGAAGTAACTTCTTAAGAAAAGGTGTGTGGGAAATGATTTTATGAGAACTTGCACGTCTGAAAAGGACGTTATCCTGTCTTCACAGTTAGTTAATAATTTGTCAGGGTATAGAAGTCTAAATTGAAAATTTTAGCACATAATTTTGGATACCGTTTTCTTCATTGTTTTCCAGCATTCAGTGTTCCTGAAGAGAGATTGGATGTTCTTCCCTCACACTTCTCCTTTATATAGAATTTTAGGATCATCTCTTTATCCCTAGTGTTTTGAAATGTCATGATGATGGACCTGTGTGTAGGTCATTTTGCTAAGCACTCTGAGTTTTCAATTGGAAAACCTAGCCTTTCAGTCTGAAACATTTGCCTGGTAATCTGTCACTATTTGTCTCTTGTTCTCTCACTAACATTCCTATTGAATGAATGCTGTTGATTTTGTGTCTTATCTTTTTTCTTGTATTTTCTGTCTCTTTGTATTCTATTTTCCTAAAGAGTTCCTCAACTTTTATCTTCCCAACCTTTGATTGAATTTTTTACATCAGCTATCATGTTTTTAATTTTAACACCTCTTACTCTGATTTGTACCTTTTCTGTTGCATCCTGTTCTTATTTGATGGATGACATACTGTCTCAAATCTCTGAGACAGTAGTTGGGACTTAAAATATTTTTTCTTCTTTTTCTCTCTTTCTTTTTTATTTATTTTTTTTTACATTTTCTCAGTGTCATCTGAGGTCATTGTTTCTGATTTATCTTGGACTGTGTTTCATGATGAAGGTTTTTTCAAATATCTGTTGAGCTCTGGTTGGTTGGTCCGTTTTTAAATGGAGGTCACTAGGTTGTAAATTCAGAAACAGCTTAAATAACTAAGTCATTTTGATCGAGCTTAACACTGGAACAATGATCGAATTCTCTAAAATGTTTTAGTTACATTCTAATGAGAGAGAATGAGATACAGACAGATTAGGACAGGGAATGTATCAGACCTTATCATACTGATGTATAGAGAGAAGAGCCTGCTAACGAGCTTGAATATTATTGTCTGTAATCATTTTCCCCAAACTAGTGCTTGACCAATTTTATTCTACTAGGTGAGATCAAGTTAGAAATGCCAAGCATCAGCGTAGAGGGAGAGGTGTCTGTCCTGGCAGCTAACCCGGAAACCGTGGAAATCTTGGAGCAATGTGTGATCAACTGGTTGCATCAGATATCCACGGCTGTTGAGGGACAGCTGAAAAAGACACCTCAGGTAACTTGTGCAGTGTTTTCGAAGATCCCTGATACAGTTCATGCTTGCCTCCCCATGAAAGAGCCAGGAGTCTGGGGATCTGTGTGGTCTAGCCCCTTTTCTTACTGTTTTGTGACCTCCTTAAAAGGTAAAAATAAACATTCCCAAGGTATAATTCTTGGGCTTTCTGATGTTAGTGTGCTACCAGGTTCCTTCTTGGGTGGATAGAGATAATACTGTGTGGCAGTCAGGATGCGTAGGCTGCCCAAAACAGGAAATCCGGGGGCCTGCCCGGTGCCTCAGGCGGTTGGAGCTCCGTGCTCCTGACTCCAAAGGCTGCCGGTTCGATTCCCACATGGGCCAGTGGGCTCTCAACTACAAGGTTGCTGGTTCAACAAATCAAGTCCCGCAAGGGATGGTGGGCTCCGCCCCCTGCAACTAAGATTGAACATGGCACCTTGAGCTGAGCTGCCTCCCGGATGGCTCAGTTGGTTGGAGCGCGGGCTCTCAACCACAAGGTTGCCAGTTCGATTCATCGAGTCCCACAAGGGATGGTGGGCTGCGCCCCCTGTAACTACTAACAGCAACTGGACCTGGAGCTGAGCTGCGCCCTCCACAACTAAGACTGAAGGGACGACAACTTGACTTGGAAAAAAGTCCTGGAAGTAACACACGGTTCCCCAATAAAGTCCTGTTCCACTTCCCCAATAAAATATCTAAAAAAACCCCAAAACAAAACAGGAAATCCAACTCACCTGGCTAAATAAGGGAGAATCTGTTGGCTCACATAACTGAAAAGTCCAGAGGCATGGCTGGGTTCAAGTACAGTTTGATCAAGATCTGGCTGTGTTTCTCTGTGAATCTCTCAGTTTCGTCCTCTTCTCTATGGGGGCTTCTTCTTCAGGCCAGTTTCCTTCATGGTAGCACCTCGTGGCAGTTTCTGACCCCACATCCCCACACTGTCCAGAGAAAGACAAAGTGTCTTTGTCTAGCACTCCCGGCCCAAGTCCTGAGGTTAACTCCTGAGGTTCACTCTGAGCCGGGGTCAGGTCTCTACCCCCGAAGTCCTCGTACAGACTGGCCCCAAATGGAGCATTGGGAAGAGAGGACTGGATGCTAGAGAAATACCACAGGTGTCCACTGCATACTAATGATGACAGTTGTTTGTGTATTTGTGTCACCCCTCAGGGTAATGGTCCTCTGGCAGAAATTGAGTTCTGGAGGGAAAGAAATGCAACTCTAAGTGCGCTCTATGAACAAACAAAGCTTCCAATTGTCAGAAAAGTCTTGGATGTGATCAAGGAATCAGAGTCGATGCTTGTGGCCAACCTGCAGCCAGTCTTAACTGAGTTATTCAAGTTCCACATGGAGGCTTCTGACAACGTGCGCTTTCTTTCCACCGTGGAGCGCCATTTCAAGGTATGCTGGGCGCGCTGCGCTTTGCAAAGTCAGTTCTGTAAGACCTCACACGGATGTATCTTCCTCTCTTTTATTCAGCACTTAAAAAGTTGTGGTAAAATGTATAAAACATAATATTGATGATTTTAACCACTTGTCAATGTATAGTTCAGTGGTATTATATACATACACAGTGCTGTGCATCCAGCATCACTATATCCAAAACCCTTCCATCATCCCCAACAGAAAGTCTGTACCCCTTAAACAATAACTACCCCCCTCACCCTAGCCCCCGGTAACCTCTATTCTGCTTTCTGTCCCTATGCCTTGCCTTCTCTGGGTGTTTCATACGAGTGAAATCATACAATATTTGTCCTCCTGTGTCTGCTTTATTTCACTCTGCATAATTTTTTAAAAAGGTTCATCCATGTTGTAGCATGTGTCAGAATTTCATTGCTTTTTAAAGCTCCCCGGTATTCCATTATATGTATAGACCACATCTTGTTTATCCATCATCTCTTGATGGACATGGGTCATTGCCACCTGTTGTCTATGGTGAATCACGCTGCTGTGAACATGGGTGTACAGATACCTGTTTGAATACCGCTTTCAGTTCTTTGGGATATATTCCTAGGAGTAGAGTTACTGGGTCTTATGTTAATTCTGTGTTTAATTGTTTGAGGTGTCACAAACCGTTTTCCATAGTGACTGCACCTTTCTTTACATTCCTACTTTTGGGATTCCTTTCCCCTCTGGATTTATCACTCACAGGTACAGTGTTCTGAGGCCAGGAATCATCATTCTTGTCCCAAATGGCCAGTAAAAGTCCTGTTTGTGTGGCAGAGGGGATGACGTGTGTGTGTGGAGGAATCGGCCTGGGCTCGGAGCACCCACCTCAAACCGGTGTCTGCAGCCCGTCAGCCTGTCTCCTTTCTGGGAAATGGGCAGAAGGAGAAAACTTGCTTCATGTGGTTGCTGGAAGTTTCGAATAAACTGCCGCACGCAGAGGACTTAGCAAGTCAGGAACAGTCTCAGATCAGCAACTGATACAAGTATAGCCGTACATGTGGTACACGTGTAAATACACACATGCACACATGGTACTGTGTAAGTGATGCAACAGCTGAGCAAGTCCGAGGGCTTGAGGTCCCATGGACTCTGCCACTGAGCTGATGTTAGTGACAGCAGCACCTCCTTCTCTGGCTTGTTTATCTTCTCTGCAGAATGAGTGGTTTGTAAAGATCAGTGGGAGCCAAGCTTCCATCATTCATGTACCGCTTCTGATGTTTGCCATCCCTTTATACACCAGAATCTTAACTTTTCTTTAAGTTGACTGTGTGTGTGTGTGCGCGCGCGCGCATAATTTAGCTTCATCTTAAACAGTGAAACCTGTGCTGTCATGGGTTTGATATACCAGTTACATGGGCTTTTCTAATACACATTAAAAGAAGGATATCTTTTTAAAAGTTCTGAATGCTTTCGAAATAATTTCACTTCCTGCCAGGGACACATACCCTGGAAAACAGTAGCTAAGGTCACTTTGAGAGCTGCAGCTTTGATTTATTTAGGGCACTCTTGCCACTAAATATAGTACATTCATATATGCGTATATTTTGTGTACACACATACTTTATATACACTTCTGCAAATTGCTTTATTAGCTCTAATTGTAAATTTTGTTTTTCCATGACAGGGTCTACAGAACTATTTCAAGCTTCTTTGGTTTGTTAAACGTTTTTCTCCCATAATAAGTACTTTCTTTTGTTTTGTTTTTGGGTATTAAGAAGACTGAAACTTCCTACACACTATTGCTTTATTAAAACTCTTTGAGCCCAGGGCTAAGGTTGTTTCTCTCTCTCTCTCTCTCTCTCTCTCTCCTCTCCACTTAGAACATAACCCATGGATCCAGCTTCCACGTTGTCCTGGAGACCATCCCCTCCATGATGAGTGCGCTGAGGATGGTGTGGATCATCTCGCGTCACTACAACAAGGACGAGAGGATGATCCCGCTCATGGAACGCATCGCCTGGGAGATCGCCGAGCGAGTCTGCCGAGTGGTGAACCTGCGGACTTTGTTCAAGTAAGAAGTGACGCCGGTTCCTTCTTAAGGTCTTAGACAGCTGTATCGAAACATAATTCACACAGCGTACAGTTCGCCCATTTAACACGTACACTTCCGTGGCGTTCAGTGTGTTCACAGAGCTGGGCATCTGTCACCATGACCGGTTTTAGAATATTGTCTTCATCTCAGAAAGAATCCTCGTGCCCTTTAGCTGTCCCCCCGCCTCCCAGTTTTCCTGGTCCTGGGCAACCAGTAATCTGCTTTCTGTGTCTATGGATTTGCCTGCTCTGAACATGCATGCGCGTGGAATCCTACAACACGTGGAGTTTTGTGTCTGTCTGCTTTCAGCAGCACGTATCTAAGGTTCTTCCACGTTGTGAGTGAGTGTCGGTGCTTCATTCCTGTTTATGGCCACATACTACTCCATCGTGTGCAATGCAGATTATGTTGTCTTAACCAGGACCTTCCCCCTTAGTCATCCTGGAGAGACCGAGGCACAGGGTCAGAGGGTCCTCAGTCCTGGACCCCAGGCTCCCTCAGGTGGAGCAGCCTCTGAGGATCAAATGTTGAAAGAGACAGACCTTTTTTCACTTTATTAAACAACAAAAAAAGTCTCTATATGTGACATAGGTATCAAAATCTTGGTATTATCCCTTTGCTTCAGTGTTGCAGCCTCCACTGTTGACTCCTGGCCTGGGCCCCAAGGCCGCCTGCTCCCCTTCATGCTCACACAGGAAGCTTATGGGGTGAGCCCCAGCTTTGCACATTGGGCAGGCAGCTGCTGCGAAGGTCAGCCTGGGCCGCAGCTTAGAATTCCTGCTGCGCCCTTGCAAATGGACGGAGCAGCAGCTCGCCCTGCAAGCTCGTCACGCTTAGGCTGTGATATCAGGCAGGTCCTGCTCCTCTGTGAGAATTCTCCCCTGAGGACCCTGCTCCCCTGGGGACTGTGGCTCACACCCACCCAGCTCCCCCTCCCCCCATCACCCAATCTCTGCTTCACAGGGAAAACCGAGCAAGTGCACAACACAAAACCTTGGAGGCCAGGAACACCCTCACCATGTGGAAAAAGGCCTATTTTGACACCAGGGCCAAAATCGAGGCCTCGGGGAGAGAAGCCCGGTGGGAGTTCGACCGAAAGCGGCTGTTTCAGAGGACGGATTACATGGCCGTCATCTGCCAGGATCTGTACGACATCCTGCAGGTAGGGAGGCTGGAGCGTGTGTTCTTTAAGGTATGCAAAGGCGATGGGAGCCAGAACTCGCCCGACGGAAAGCAGTTTGGCTTTCTTCTAACATTTATATCCATTTATTTGGCGAATTGCTTTGCCTATAAACTCACAACTGATAAGGCACACTGTTGCAGGATGATGGGGGAGGAGAGAGCGAGCAATGCAAGGATCCTGCTGAAGGGCGAAGGGCACACACGTGCAGCAGTGTGGAAACTCCTCCCCCCCCCTCCCCGTTGGTCCCATCCCCCTAGAACAGAGCCAGGGGTTTCAAAGTCCTCTTGTCGCCTGCTCACCCCACCCTTGCTATCAGGCTTCTTTTCAAGCAACACATCTTCTAAAATGAAATCCTTGTATTTTTTGGATCATACTGTGTCCAAAGAACCATGCTTGGGAATTCCCTCTTCCTAGGAGTGAGTATTCCCAAGAATTCACGTAGAACACATGGCCTAGAGTAAAGCCTTGGCAGGATGCTCGGCCAAGCCAGATAACAAACCCAGCCCATAACAAATGTTGAGTAAGGCCTGTAAGGAGTAGGTTCCCAGAGCTGCCAGTGCAGGCGCCAAGGTCCTTCTGTCCAGGGCCGCATCCATGCAGGTCTGTGCCCGTTCAGTGCTACAGCTGTGGGAAGTAGTGACAGCCACAGGTCATTGAAAGCTCTGGTTTGAAGGGAGAACATGGCCTCTCCAAGCTGTCAGTGTCCCTGCTCACTCGGGGATGCAACCTGCTTACCTGTCCTGGCTTTGAGGCTCCCTGAACTCCTGTAGTGGGTCCACGGAAGTCTGCTCCTGGGGCACCACTCGCTGTATGTGAATGGGATGCATGGAAATTCTGCTTTGTCCTCTGCTCACATGCGTGCCCCATTCTCCCATCAGACTTCATTTATAAAACAAGTCCGAAGATAAAATTAATTTCAAGATGGTAATAGCAGAGCCTTAAACCCAGCACAGGCCCTTTCCGAGCCTGTGTGCCTGCCGTGGTCGCACGCTGGGGTCTGTGGTTTCATGGAGATTACAGTCTAATAGAAGAGAAGGATGGAAGAGAGAACGGATGGAAGGATGGAAGAGACAATCATATCAGTATGGTTGTCCTACTGATACATACTGTGTTTCCCTGAAAATAAGACCTAGCTGGACCATCAGCTCTAATGTATCTTTCGGAGCAAAAATTAATATGACCTGGTATTATAGTATATTATTTTATATTATACCCGGTCTTATAGTAAAAATATGGCCGGGTCTTACATTAATTTTTGCTCCAAAAGATGCATTAGAGCTGATGGTCCGGCTAGGTCTTATTTTTGGGGAAACACGGTAGCTAGCTATGAAAAGAACTGTTGGGGATGCTCTGAAAGTGTGGATCGGGGCCTGACCTGTTGTTAAGGGTCAGACGTGATAAAGTGCTGTTTCACGATGAGTAGTACTAGCTAGTAGTACTAGCTAGGCACTTCAAACTGCAAGTGCAAAGGTCCTGGGACAGAAAGGAATGTGGAACGGAAAGAGGGCCAATTGGCTACAAAGGCAGGGAGGGCCGTATGGGAAGAGGGGGAGGACGTAGGGAGGGGCCCGAACGCTGAATCAGGGCATCTCATCCTGCGTGCAGTGGGCATGGTACCAAAGTTTAGACTGGAAGGGGGTTGCTGATGGGATATGATTCTTGTCCTCGGGCAGATCCATTTGCAGTGAGAACATTCATGAGAAAACCAGAAGGTGATCCCCTCCTCTTTTGTTTGAATGGACAGGTGATAGAGGAGTTTTATAACATATTTGGTCCGGAACTAAAAGCAGTGACGGGGGACCCCAAGCGCATCGACGATGTCCTGTGCAGGGTGGACAGCCTGGTCACGCCCATGGAAACCCTGACCTTTGACCCCTTCAGCATCAAGTCCGCCCAGTACTGGAAATACGTGATAGATGACTTCAAGATTGAAGTTCTGGCAAGTAACACCTCCGTCGGTCTCATCTTGGACGTGAACGCCACGTTTCCCCATGTTGAATTTGTCGGGTTACCTAATTATGCTTAATGTTTTTTGTTTTGTTTTTTAATCACAAAAAGTGATTAAACACCTGTTTGTTTGTTTGTTTTTTTGTAAAAAAGGAAACAGTACAGAAGAGCGTAAGGTAAAAATGAACATTCCTCAGTCTTCTTTGTCCCCACTCCTCCCGAGCAGGAATAAGTTTAAATTACGCTAGACACAGTAACATTTCTACAAAGGTGGGTTGAGTGTATCAAGGGAGAAGACATAGGGCCGGGGTGAAGAATGAGATTTAATTTAGTGAGCAGTAGGGAGCCATTGAAGGTTGGTGACCATGGGAGTGATATACGTAATCAGAATTACGCCCGGAGAAGTTTTTTCTGGCCACACATAGGCTGATTCAGGCTGGTGAATAGCAGGAGGTAGAAGATGACACAGGAGGTTGTGGCCTGAGGGGTGGGGGAGGCAGAGCCTGTCAGAGGGGCTCCAGCTGAGAATATGACTTCACACAGTGTGATAGGGTGGCCCTCACAAGCACGCTTTGTGCCTCGTGTGGGACGTGCTGTCAGTGGCATCCCCATTTTCTAACCCCGGAGCATCTTTTTATATGGATAGCCTCAGACAGTTCTCCTCGGTTACACAAACATTTTCATTTTAGTCATATTCAGTTCATTCTCAGCTTTTATTTAATTTGAAGTATTATTCATTTTTAAATTAAACTTTTCATCGAAGCCACATAGTCTACTGAAAGGCTCATAATAAAAAAAGAAGCAGCCCCCAACTTAACCCCTCTCTATCCCCATTCTTGCTGTCACTTTCCACAGTTTTAGATGCTGCTTTTGTCGTTTATTCATATTTCCTAAAGAACATGCCAGTGTGGTTTATTTCCTGATTTATTTAATTGAATCAACTTAGACATCTGTTAACTCAGAGCAGATACAAACTTAACTGTCCTATTCCTACTCCTCCTCCCCCTTTGCCTTTCTGTCATCTAACATAATTTTATCATATCTTTCGGTTAAATTAATGGTCAGAGTTGATTCATTATGCCTATGCAAATATTGTTCACTGCTGAGCCAAGAAGCCCATCATAACCACGCCCCCTTTCTTGTCCAGCCCTTCATTTTCCCTGGAGTTAATCATTGCTTTCATTTTTCATTCACCCTGTTATTTACTTTTACATTATTAATTTTTTTCCAATGCTCTGACATCCTGCCACACATTTCCACTAATGGGTTCCATCTGCTCAAGCATATCAGTGCTGTCATTTTCCTGGAGGCCTGTCTCCCAGCTTGCTCTCTTTCTGTTCCAGTCTAGACTGCTCTTCAGACCTGTTCAAAGCCATCATCCTAGGACTTCTGATCTTCTCTCATCTGTGTTGGATGCTGTGTTCTAGATTTCACATCTTCCTCTTCCTTTGTTTACTCCTTTGTTTTGCTGGAGCACATTTTGTAGTAGCTTTCCAAGAAAGGTTTCATGGGATAGATACTTGTGTTTTGAGTCTTGCATGTATGAATTCTGGTGTAGAATTCAAGTTTGAAAATAAATTTTCAGCAATTTAAAAGCATTCTTTATTGATGTTTTACTTTCAGTATTATTAGAAGTCTGATATCATTATGATTTAATTTTTCTAGAACTAACCTTCTACTCTTTTAAAGAGTGGAGTTGGGTTGGGGGTATAGAGGCTGCAGAGTAGAGAAGGGAGCCTCTGCCTCTCCCTCTCCTGGTATCCCCAAATGCTCAGCCCCCCAGAGGTTTCCCTGGGGAGCAAACAGGTACTCCTATTGCCAGCATTAGGTTATAATTCTCTGCCTTCTGCAAAGTTAGTTACTTCTTTCCAAAAATTCCTGAACTATCTTGTCTGCTGTATGTACTTTCTCATTTGTTTGTCTCTTTGAGTTAATACTTTAAAAAAATTCCTTTTCCTTCATTTTGAAATGGTTAAGGGCAGAGAGCAGAAAACCAAAGCAGCCAATCTGCCATTTTTAACTGGTCACCAGCTTCCACTAAAGCATGATAGAAATCCTTCTCGAGGCACTGATTTGGTTTTTGCTCATATCTTGCCCTTTTTTTGGGGGGGGGGAAGGGGCGGCCATGATAATTACAGGGGCATGAAGGATGTTTTCTTGACTTTTTTTTTTTTGGCAGATTATTGAGAAAGAAGCAAAAAATTTTATTGATGAATCTTTTAAAACTCTTCGATCAGCTGAAGCAGCGTTTGACATGCTTTTAAAATTTAAGCATATTCGTTCACGGGAGGCTGTTAATCGACAAATGATGATGAAATTTAATGATATTCTTGCACAGTATTGTAAAGAGGTAACTGAAAAATCTATAGACGCTGTAGCAGTAAAAATGTACTTGGCTAAATGTGAATGATTGAATCACACTGTTGTCTGTCTTTCCCATCTAAATTCAGAGAAACTGCCGAGTTTTCCCAAATAAATATGTCACATAATACAGGTAACTGAAACAAACTGGGTTTGTTTGTTCAGTGGAGAAATTTGGTAAGAATTTGTCATCAAGTACAATATCATATACTCCCATTGTGATGGACCCCATGTGATTTACTAATAGCAATAATCACAGTAATAACAGCTGGAGTCATAGCTAACCAGGTGCTAAGGCCATATATGTATTTTTATATCATTTCGGAAAAATGTACCCAGCGCTTGCATATTCCAAGTACAGTGTGAGGCAAAGAGCTAGAGAGATGAACAAAACACCGATTCTGCCTTTAAAGAAGTCAGTATCCTAGTGGGAGAAGCAGACAAAAAAAAAGCATATTATTTTATTCAGAAGATAAAATGAGAATATGTGAAATCATTAGATCAACATAAAGTAGTATAAAATAAAGGGATAAAGTGATCCCCTAAAGTGTTCATTTTCTACTGCTGCTGCAACAAATTATCACAGACTTAGTGACTTAAAACAGCACAAATTTGTTATTTTACATTCAGCTCTGAAGGTCAGAATTCTGCCCCAGTCTCAGCGGGTTTAAATCAAGGTGTCGGCAGGACCATATTCCTTTCTGGAGCCTCTCAGAATTCACTTTCTTGTTTTTTCTGGTTTCTAGAGACTCAGCATGGGCCAGGGAGCTGTGTCCTACACAACTAGACTGAGAAACAATGGCTTGAATTGGAGTGGGGAAGGGGGGAAGGTGAAAGAAGGGGAAAACAAACGAAAACTGTCTATACAATGGAATATTATCCAGTTTTAAAAAGGAAGAAAGGAAATTCTGACACAGGTTACAACATGAATGAACTGTAAGGACATCATGTTATGTGAAATAAGCCAGTCACAACAGCTATTGTATGATTTCACTTATATGAGGGATCTAAAGTTGTCAAATTTCTAGACAGAAAGTAGAATGGAGTGCCAGGGGCTGGGGTGTTTAGTTTTTAATGGGGTCAGAATTTCAGTTTGGGAAGATGAAGAGAGTTCTGGAGCTGGATGGTGGTGATGGCTGCACAACAGCGTGAATGCACTGAGTGCCACTGAACTGTGCACTTAAAAATGGTTAAGATGGTAAATTTGATGTTATGTGTATTTTACTATAATTTAAGAAATAGTATATAATTATAGATGATGTAATACAGAATTGTACACCTGAAATCTATGTAACTTTACTAACAATTGTCACCCCAATAAATTAAAAAAAAAAAAGAAATAGTATATAATAAGCAATTATAAAATCTCAATAGCACACTCACACCTACCCACAGAATTCAGGCCTGGCCACTGGTCATATCTAGAACAGATTTCATAATTTTGAATAAGTCGAGTGAATGTACACAGTCTGTAGTTATAAGGCCATTTGGAGCATTGCATATGTTAACAGAAAAAGTTACTAGAGAATATGAGAAAAAGTAGTAAATAATAAGAAAGTAGTAAAAACACTAATCTCTATCTTAGACCAATTCGCCACATTCCATTGTTCATTTCCTTAAAGACACAAATCTCAAGTTCAATTTTCCTTGGTTAACACAGTGATGTTTATTGCTCACAGAGTGCGTTTGATTGCTTTTCAGATTGACATCGTTAATAAAATCTTTGTTCAGAACCTTGACAACCCGCCGCTGTACAAGAATCACCCTCCGGTAGCAGGTGCCATCTACTGGGAGCGGTCTCTCTTCTTCCGGATTAAGCACACCATCCTCAGATTTCAAGAAGTTGAGGAGATCCTGGACAGTGATCGAGGAAGAGAAGTACGTTGTTTTTCTGGAACCGTCCCCCTTGTGTATTTCGCAGATTACGCAGAGTTGCGTGTGTGAGAAGCAGCTCCCTTTCAAAGCCATGCCTGTGACTCAGGCCTCTCCTGTGCTCCCTGGTTCAGCTCTAAGTCAAGTCATTGTTTTCAATCTAGTTGTGGAGGGCACAGCTCACTGACCCATGTGGGAATTGAGCCGGTGACCTGGGTGTTATGAGTACTGTGCTATAACTAACTGAGCCAACTGGCCACCCCAGTAGCTCTATTTTTAATGTTTTGAGGAACCTCCATGCTATGTTCCATAGTAGCTGCACCAATTTGCAATCCCCCCAATAGTGCACAAGGGTTCCCTTTTCTCCACATTCTCGCCAACACTTGTTTGTTGATTTATTGATGATAGCCATTCTGACAGGAGTGAGGTGATATCTCATTGTGGTTTTACTTTGCATTTCTCTGATGATTAATGACATTGAGCATCTTTTTATATGTCTGTTGGCCATCTGTATGTCCTCTTTGGAGAAATGTCTATTTGTGTCCTCTGTCCATTTTTGAAGTGGATTGTTCGTTTTTTTGGTGTTGAGTTGTATGAGTATTTTTTTTAATAAATTTTTAATATTAACCCCTTACCAGATGTATCATTGGCAAATACCTTCTCTCATTCAGTAGGATGTCTTTTTGTTCTGTTGATGGTTTCCTTTGCTGTGAAGAAACTTTTTAGTTTAATGTAGTCTTGCTATTTTTTTTTTTTAAAGATTTTATTGGGGAAGGGGAACAGGACTTTATTGGAGAACAGTGTGTACTTCCAGGACTTTTTTTCCAAGTCAAGTTGTTGTCCTTTCAATCTTAGTTGTGGAGGGTGCCATTCAGCTTCAAGTTGTTGTCATTTCAGTCTTAGTTGTGGAGGGCGCAGCTCAGCTCCAGGTCCAGTTGCCGTTGCTAGTTGCAGGGGGCGTAGCCCACCATCCCTTGTGGGAATTTAACTGGCAACCTTATGGTTGAGAGGATGCGCTCCAACCAACTGAACCATTCGGGAGCTCAGCAGCAGCTCAGCTCAAGGTGCCATGTTCAATCTTAGTTGCAGGGGGTGCAGCCCACCATCCCTTGTGGGACTCGAATTGAACTGGCAACCTTGTGGTTGAAAGCCCACTGGCCCATGTGGGAATTGAACCGGCAGCCTTCAGAGTTAGGAGCATGGAGCTCTAACTGCCTGAGCCACCAGGCCGGCACCAGTAGTCTTGTTTTTTAACTTTTAATTTATTTCCCTTGCCTGAGGAGCTATATCAGTAAAAATATGACTAAGGGTGATGTGTGAGAGGATGAACCTTTTCTGTACAGGTCCAGAGAGTAAATATTTTAGGCATTTGTGGTCATATGGTCTCTGTTGCAAGGACTCAGCTCTGCTGTTGTTGTAAGAAGTTGTCCATAGGTAAAGTGAAAATGCACAGGCATGGCTGTGTGCCAATGAAACTTCACTGTGGACGCTGAAATCTGAATTCCATATAGTTTTCACAAAGTATTGTCATTCTTTTCCATTTCCTTCGAATCCATTATAAGTGTGAGAGCCATTCTTAGCTCATGGGCTGCACCAAATGCAGCAGCCCACTGCTGAGGTCTGCTGACCCCTGCTAGTCAGCCTAGATTTCAAGCTGTACCATCTCAGCAAACCCTCCATAATTTGTGAAAGCCTGTTTGCTTCCTTTCACAAAATGTGTTAACAGGTAATTTTTTTTTTTAAAGAGAGAGGAAATGCTATTTCCAAGGACAAAATGACACTTTCTTAAATCCCTTGATAGGTAAAACAAAAATATTTGGAAGTGGGCAGGATGATGAAAGACTATGAAGACAGCAAGTACCAGCAGTGGAAAGAGACAACACAACAGATCCTGCCGACTCTTATGAAGAAGAGTCTGCTTACTAAGGTGCGGATTTCTAGATCCTTGTCCTAGGTTATGGTGGCCATGTGAGATGATGGCATCTTGAGGTTTGATTTGTTGACACTCATGTTGATAGGCATTTCCAAAATCAAAAGCAAAAAAGGGAAGGTTGACAGGGAGACCAGGAGAGGCAGAAAGGAAGAGATGGATGGCAAAATGTCACGGTCAGTAAACACATCATAATCGGACAGCCCTACTGAATCCTTCGGCAAATGGCCTAACTCTGAGCCTCAGTTTCCCCATTTGTAAAAATGAGTTGTATCAGATGACACGAGCACACGAAGTATTAGTTCAACCGTATAGGAAACATCTGGCCATTGACTGTTTTTAACCTGCAGGAAAAGGCCATTTCACATGATTCATCCTTATCTTTCGCACTGGGCCTGGCACATAGCAAGTACTTAGTAAATAAATTCTAGCTGTGAGGGACGAAAGACCTGGGCCTGGCAGTTTTAGATCTTGGGTCTCAGAAATTCCGAAGTAGGGACCAAAATGAGTGACAGGCGCTGGGCGGGGCCTATTGGGAACTGGACTGTTCTGGTCCTATCAGAAGGGGCTGCTGCTCCCCAGCTCCGGCCTGCTCTTGCAGTGCATCATCAGCTTTTCCCAGTTTTCGAGGGGAGTTAGAGTTGTGGATTGTGACCTGCAGTTACCCAGTTTTTAAAGGTTGGTGGCTAAATGGAATTCTTGAAAAAACTCTGTCCACCAAACAAAATATGTATTCCAGCTAGTTTCCGCCATCTCCCTAGTCTGTCGGTATCGGGGCCCTCCACGGATCTTTTTCAAATTCATGCCTAACCTGGGTGGCATGGATCTGATGGCTTTTGGGGCCACCCTTCCCACGCTGACGGCACATCCCTCCCACAGATTTCCGCCAGCACTGAAGACGCTGCCATCTCCGACAGGGGCTCTGTCTTTGCGATCAATTTTTCGTCTGCTCTCAGGGAGATTATTAACGAAACAAAGTACATGGAACAGCTGGGATTTCCTGTTCCCGAATTAGCAAGGAATGTTGCTCTCCAGGAGGACAAGTTTCTTAGGTAAAAAGCTTCTTCTCTTACATCAGCAGTAAACGTTGTGGTGCTGGGATCTCTTTACACTCTGAAAATTACTGAGAACCGGCGTCTTGCGCCCCAAAGCTTTCATTTTTGTGGATTTTATAACTACCAATGTTTATACCACATTTGAAGTTAAAACTAAGAAATCTTTAAAATGTGTTTTTATTCAACTACAAATATCAATAATGAATCTGTTCCATGTTAACATAAGTAACATTTTTAATGGGAAGTAACCAATATTTTCCAAAACACAAAATTAGTGGGAAGAGAAGCATTGTTTTACATTTCTGTAAACCTCTTGCTCAAAATTTCAGGCTGCTTCATGGTCTTTCGTAAACTATCTGTGAGGTTCTTAAGCTTTTTATGAGCCCCATCGTATCTCGCTCATGTTACTGCCGTTTCTGGAACATGCAGGTACACAGAGGGAATACAGCGGATGCTGGATCATTATCACTTGCTCATAGGCACGTTAAATGAGGCGGAGTCTCTTCTCCTCGAGGACCATTCTCAGGAATTAATACGCGTGTTCAGATCTGGATATAAGAGGTTAAACTGGAACTCACTAGGTAACACATGTCATCTGTCTATTGCCTTTTTTGTTTTGTTTTGTTAAGGAGGGCGCAGCTCACAGTGGCCCATGCGGGGATTGAACCGGCAACCTGGTGCCACCAGCACTACGCTCTAACCAACTGAGCTAACCGGCCGCCCCTGTCTATTGCCTTTTAGAACTCAAGATGTGAAAATAATTCTTTAAGACTGTTTTAGTGGAATTAGAATTTCTGTATGCACGTAGGTGTGGTTAACAAGTAAGTCTTGAGCGTTACTGAAGTACACTTTGTGGAATGTAGAATTAATCTGCAGGCTTTGGTTGGGAATGCAGATAGGATGGGATGCCATTTTGACATCTGCTGACCCAATGCTGTCTCCTCCCAAAATATAGTGAGCTTTTCTTTTCTTTTTCGTAACATTGAAATTTTAATTTTGAAATAATTATAGATTCACACGCAGGTGTAAGGATTCACACAGGGAAATCCTCATGCCCTTAACCCAGTTCGCTCGATGCTAACTTCTCATAAATCATAGCCCAGACATTGACTTCGATTCTGTCCTATTCCCCCCATGACGACTCCTCATGTCATCTCTCAAAGTGACACCCACTTCCCTCCCACCTCATCCTTTCCTTAACCCCTGGCAACCTCTAATCTGTTCTCCATTTCTAGAATTTTGTCATTTCAAGGGTGTTACGTATCATATGACCTTTTGGGCTTGACTTTTGTCAGCATGATTCTCTGGAGATTTCTCTCAGTGCTCATTACTGAACTATGGAGCTAAAAGCCCCATCTACCTCCATGGCCTCCTCTGATACCACCATGGCAGGCGTGAGGGCACAGGGGCATGGGGTGCCTCACCCCTGCCTTATGAGGGTGGAAATCTAGGCCCCCAGCTGGCCCTTACAGGCATGGGTTAGGGTAAGGTCACAGCTTAGTCTGTGCTGTTTGGCTGGAGTAGAGCAATGAGTGTCTAATGTTGTCTGTCTTGCTAGGATGTCCCTTTCCTGGTCCTTGGGCTAGAGAGCAGGCTTGTCTTAGGGCTTTTTTTTTTAGTATGTGTGTCTGTACCTATTGGCATTTGTGAGTCACCAGCTTCTTCAGCTCTAGGTCGAGGATATATAAGGAAAAAGAATGACTGTCATTACTCGGGTCCCGAGGGTCCCTAGCTGGTTCGCCTCCTCTCCACCTTTCAGCCTTACAGTTGTTTTGTAGATACTGTGCAGGGTTTCTATTTAGCAGGAGGAATGAGGAAAACGTGTGTCCACTCCGTCCTCCTGGACCTGATGTCCCCTTTGCTCTAAACGAACAAGGCACTCGGTCCTTCTGTGATTCTTCCTCTCCCTCTCCTCTTGATCCAAATCTTCCCTCCTTTCTTTGTTACTTTTTTTCCTTCTCTTCTTCCCTTTTCCTTTGTATGGAGAACATGTGTGTTTGGACATTGGCCCCAGAGCTCGCCCCTTGGGTGGAAAGTCCGCTCTACCCACGATTCAGCCTCCCGGAGGCTCAGTGACCTCAGCTGTAAAATGGGCATCATCTTAGTGCCCAATTCACAGCGTTGCTGGAAGGAATTGATGATGTAATCACTATTACGTGCTTAGGCCAGCGCCCGGCTGATCGCATGTGCTTCACCTGGGTTTGCTGTTCACGTACTTTATCTTTCTAAGCAACAGGTCAAAGGAGATTGTAGGCAGGGTAGGGTAGGGTGGAGGGTTCAGGTGGCCGTGGCAATGAAGACAAGAGGGTTGGGCCTTCCCTTTCTCCCCACAGTGGTTTAGATACGATTATGCTAAAATCTGACAGAAGAAACGTAGCATTTGGTTGATTCTGAGCTCAGGGCTCCCTGTCCCAATCCCAAGGGTGCCACGTGGATGTCAGAGGCCCAGGGGAGGGGTGCCAGCGTTAACATTACAGGTGTTGTGGGGAGGGATGTGGAAAGAAAGTCCAAGGCTGGACACCCTTCTTCTTTCCACTCTTTTTCACCAAAGGTATTGCTGACTACATAGCTCGGTGCAAGCAGGCCATTGGGAAATTCGAGTCCCTTGTGCACCAGATTCACAAGAACGCGGACGACATTTCTTCCAGGCTCACGCTGATAGAGTCCATCGATCTCTTTAAATACCCAGCGCCCGGAAGTGGGGAGGGGCTGCCAGGTACCCCTGCCGCCTTGTTCTCTCATTGTGGGAGGGGTGAGAGAGAGTCTGGTCATGATGACACACACACACTCACACACAGACACACACACACACAGACACACACACTCACACAGACACACACACACAGACACACTCACACACACAGACACACACACACACAGACACACTCACACACTCCACACAGATACACACACACAGATACACTCACAGACACACTCACACACACACTCACACACAGACACACACAGACACACTCACACACACACACTCACACAGACACACACTCACACACACTCACACACACACAGACAGACAGACACACACACACAGTCACACACACAGACACACACACACACAGTCACACACACACAGACACACACACACACACACAGACACACACACACACACACACAGATACACACACACTCACACACACACACTCCACACAGTTACACACACA
This sequence comes from Rhinolophus sinicus, assembly GCF_036562045.2. Classification (NCBI taxonomy): domain Eukaryota; kingdom Metazoa; phylum Chordata; class Mammalia; order Chiroptera; family Rhinolophidae; genus Rhinolophus; species Rhinolophus sinicus. The sequence goes on from NC_133765.1 coordinate 35,397,074, forward strand.
CACATACACACACTCCACACAGATACACACACGCGCGTGCGCACACACTGTATTTATTCCATGGAATAAAACCATTCCGAATTATCCCACTCACTTACCTGAAAGGATCATCGGTAATTCTTACGGGCTCACATTCACTTGTTCAAACCAGATCTTTTAAGTGGTCTTAGACTAGTAAAAAGGAATTGGGGACCAGTCAACAAACAGTTCAAGAAAAGCGAGGCTGCCCGAAGATCCAAAAGCCACCTTTTGTATGTGATATACTTTAGCATGTGTAACGGTCCTTTCCCTGCTGTTGCTTACTTTTGGCTTCGGGTACATCTTGTTTTCTGCTTTGGGTCAAGGTTAGAGGCTGCTTTTGTATTTCCAAGACACACAGTAATGGCTGGGTTGCTCCTTGCGGGATGTCCTTCTGTGTGTTCGTGAGGAGCTGTGACAGGTGTCTTCCTCTACAGGTGTGAAGGAGTTCTTTGAGCACATTGACCGGGAAAGGGCCAAAGATGTGGACTACATGGTCAGGTGGTATCTTGCTGTTGGGCCCCTGCTCACCAAAGTCGAGGGCCTGGTCATCCAAACCAACACGGGCAAGGCCCCCAAGCTGGCCTCCTACTACGAGTACTGGGAAAACAGGATTTACGAAGTCCTGACCAAGCTCATCGTGAAGTAAGTTAGTCTCGTAGCCAGTGTTAAAGACTGCACGGATGGAAATGGTTTACATACATACATAGCGAAGGGGGATCACAAGGTGCAGAGTGAAAATCAGTGGGCGAGCGAGTCTGCTTTCTGGCTTCAGGGTGTTCCCAGGATGGAGGGATGACGTTTCCTTTTGCTCATGTTCTTGTTAGGCCCCTCACCTTCAGGAGAGGGAGCCATCCCTCTCCCCACTGCAGCTGTCTGAAGGACTCCTGTCTGTGTTCACCTGGTGACAGAGAATTGTCACTCAGTAGATTCCCAAAGCTCAGATGACCTGTGCCCATATTGAGAGAGGCTGATCTGAAGGACACATGACCCTGTCACTCTTCCTGATGGTCTCTAGTAACCCCCTGGGTAGAATGGACATCACGTGTGTGTGGGACGCCTGTCATGTGGGCCAGCCTCACACACGGTCGGGAGCTGAGTGCCTGGACTTCATTACATGGGTTTAGGATCATTCTAGGAAACCAGCCTATGAAATTCACCCTCATAGGGGAGAGATGCAAGACATAGCAAGCAGACATAACCAAGATGATTTCTGTGAAAGAAAGCAGAATAATGTTCTCAGGAGAGAATGGAGGGGCTTTTTTAATTGGGGGTCCAAGAAAGGCCATGAAGAGGCCACATTTTAGCTGAGTTCTGAAGATACAGAGCGAGCTGATGGGAGGGGCTCTCTGGGGGAAGACAAAAGCCAGCGTGAAGACCATTTTTCCTGAACCAGGGTCAAACCGCTTTTGGAAGTCATTATTTAAGTGTCTTCCGACTAATAGATATTAACTTCCCCAAAGTAGAAACGAGCTCTTTGTAAAATGTAGGCCAAAAAAAGGATATATAATGAAAGTCATCCTAAACTGTCCATTACAACCCTAGAATATAGGCCTTTTACATATGGTTTTGTAACTAGTCATTTTCATCAGTTGTTGGATGTATTTCATTCTAGTGAGTACTGAGTCTTTTTTTATTAACCCCCTTAGGAATTTGCAGTCTTTTAATTCTTTAATTCTTGGGAATGTTCCTTTGTTCCAAACGGAAACCATTTTGACTGCACCCGAGATCATCCTTCATCCCAATGCAAATGAGATCGACAAAATGTGCGTCCAGTGTGTCCGAAATTGCGTGGAGATCACCAAGGTAAGGGCAGGAATGTTTGCAGTGTTTCGCAGATGGCTTCTTGTCCCAGATGGTTCAGCCTGCCAGCTGCTGACAGCAAGTAGCCGAGGAGATCGGGACCACAGGTTCCACTCTGTTCTTTGTCAGACTGTTTTAGTCTCTTCCTGGCTTGTCCTCTGTAGGTCTCTGAATTTTGGGGTGTCCTATGGCTTGACCCTGGTGCCCCTTTCTTCTCTCTTTTCTCTGCACAGTCATGACCAGTCCAATGGCTTAATTCCACCTCTGTGGAGATGATGTCCCATTTCCACCTCCAGCCCAGACCTCCCTACTTACCTATCACACTCCTCTCGTCAGTTGCCTATTTGATGTCTGTCCTTGGACCTTAGATATGGCGTGTCCCAGATCCTGCCCTGGTTTTCCCTTCTTCAGGAAATGGCACCAACTCAACCCAACTGCTTGAGCCAAAAACCTAGGCACCCGCCTGATTCCTCTGTTTCTCTCATCCACTCACATCCAGCCCGTCAGTAATTGTGGTTGACTCGCTTCCCAAACACACCTCCGATCTGTCCTCTGCTCTCCTTTTCCACATTACCAGTCTGTCCCAAGCTGCCATCGTCGCTCACCTGGACTGTTGCAGTAATGTTTCTACAGTCCATTCTCCACCACCGGTGGTCAGAATGATCTTTCTAAAATCTTAATCATCTCCCATCATCCCTTATGTAAAAGCCCCCAATGACTTCACACTGCACTTAGAACCTACTCCAGACTCCTTACTGTGGTCATTATCTAGCACCTGCCAACTTCCTGTCTTAGTTCCTCCGTCTGCTCCGCTCCACTGTGCTCCAGCCTGACGTACCTCCAGCAGGTAACACCCGTTCCTCCTCGCAGTGGTTGCACTAACCGTTCCTCTGCCTGGGACCTTCTGCCCCAGACCTTTACTCACCACTTGTTCTTGTGCTTCTCTGTCACATCACTATTCTGTCTCCTTCCCAGCACTGGTCACTTTCAGATCGTTTCTGATTTATGTACTTGTCCATTTAGCTGTTGACTATCTCATGCCACTAGAGTGCAAGTTCCATGAGGACGTGGCCCTGTGTGTCTGATCCTTTTGAATCCCCAGCACCTTCAGCAGCATCCAGCACATAGTTGGCTTCCCGTCAGTCTCTCAGCACGTGACCCAGAGTTTGTGTGTTACCAACAATGTGAAAGCAGGGCCATCGCTGTGGATAAGGGATGTCACACCCTCTCAGGACACAGGCATTGGTTTGTTCTGAAAGTCAAACATGTTTCAGACTTTTGTTGTTGTTGTTAGCATAAAACTGTGTAGATATTATAAATAGGGAATTTCATTTCGCTGTACTTGGAAATTAATGAATGAACTGCACATGCTTTATAACCTGTACTAATGCAGTTATTTATGAAGCCTCTGTCACATAAATTCTCATAACTGAAAGGTGCTACATCACTGGGTCTTTAAACAGGGACACAGAACAATTTCCGAAGGGTAAATAAATAGGAAATGCTATGCATCGTTACGAGTATTAATCACACCATTTCACACCAGTTTCATTTCCCCCCGACCAATAGATGGAGCTGAGGCTTTGGGTGAAGCCTGTTTTATTTTACCTTCATGGATGCTTTCTTTCAAATAAAAAGAACTTTTCCCCTATCCTCTTGGAAAATGGTGGGAATGTACCTCATTAACAAAAATAAACATTTATGACTTGATGACTTAATATGGCTTAATGCACCATCTCTTTGAGCTTCAGGATTCATATTTCATGACTCAAGTGGATAGCCATTGTTATTTACAAAGTAAGTTTTTTTTGTTTTGTTTTTTGTTTTTTTCTGCATCTCAAGCCACTCCAAATCTCAGTGGCTTAACATGATAACTATTTAGCGCATGATTCTCCAGGCCGAGTTCTGCCGAGCAGTCCTAGTGTCTCAGCTGTGCTCACTCACACGTCTGATGATTGGCTGGCTGTTGGCTGGGCACCTGGTCCTCCTGGGTATGGCCTGTCTTCATCTAGTCGGCTGGCTCAGTCTCACTCAGCTGGTGGCTGCCACAGCTCCCAGCTCTGTAAGCCCTTGGCTCAGGACATGCCTGATACCACTTGTGCCCCTTCTGTCGGTCATTCAAGTGACACGCCAGCCCAGGCTGGAAAACAGGCTCATCTCCTGATGGGAGGAACACAGAATTGTGGTCACTTTTGCAGTCGAGCACAATTTATTAATAGTAAAGTGATTTGCATCACTAGTAAGACTTACGACTGAATACTAATAGATACGTAGGAAGCCAAATCGATTCTAAACTACTGTGTTTTCCCTGATTCCTATTTTGCTAGCATTTTGTTCGATGGATGAACTGCAGCTGCATTGAATGCCCTCCTCAGAAAGGGGAGGAGGAAGAAGTGGTTACAATAAGCTTTTACAACGACATTGCCCTGAACCCTCAGATAGTTGAACAAGCTGTTATGATCCCCCAAAACATCCACAGGATTCTGGTCAACCTTATGAAGTACCTACAAAAATGGAAGCGGTACCGACCTCTTTGGAAACTGGACAAAGCCATTGTGATGGAGAAATTTGCTGCCAAGCGACCTCCTTGCGTAGCGTATGATGAAAAGTTGCAGTTCTATTCCAGGATTGCCTACGAAGTTCTGCGGCATCCTTTAGTTAAGGACGAGCACTGCGTCCGGCTTCAGCTCGGGCCTCTGGCAAACACGGTGCAGGAGAACGCCAAGTCCTGGGTGGTTTCGCTTGGAAAACTTCTCAATGAGTCAGCAAAGGAGGAGCTCTATAATCTTCAGGAAGAGATCGAGGTAGCAGCTCCCTGAGTTTAATTCAAACTGTATCACATGCAAGTCAGGTCTCCTTTTGGTACTGTTTTTTTCCTGCGTTTATTTAATGTCCTTCTAACTCTCTTGTACAGAGCCTGACCAAAAGCCTCAAGAAGAGCCCCAATACGCTTGAGGATCTCAAGTTTGTCCTCGCAACAATTGCAGAAATTAAAAACAAATCTTTAGCCATGGAGCTGAGATACAGGGACGTCCAGGAGAGGTACCGCACCATGGCCATGTACAAACTCTCCGTAAGTGAGCCGCGTCCTCGGCATTGTAGGGCTCGGGTGAAAACGAAGACCCTCTGCAGGACTGCTACTCAGGTGTACTGCCATAGATTTATGACTTCAAGTAATACAATTTAAATGTGAAGCAGCCCCACAGTTATTTAGAATAATGAAGACTTAGAGATTATTTTTTGATCTTGTGTGGCTCGAATAGTATTATTTGTAGACTGGCCTGTAACTGCATACCATTACAATTCTCCCTCTTCCGGGCTTTTTTTTTTTTTAATGTTGATTTCTTTTAATAAGTAAAGGACTGTTGCAAAAATGATGACAAAGAGGAGAGAGAGAAAGAGATTAGAGAGAGAGAGAAGATAACAGAAACTGGTAGAAGATAATAATTCAATTGTCTTTAGGGTTGTTAAATGTGAGTTTCAAGGACCTTTAGAAATTCATGGCTGAGTCTGAGGGTATCTGGAATCTCCCTAAAATTGTATGCAAAATTTTGCATACTGTGTGTGTCACACACACGCACACACGCACACACACAAAGAATCAACTGGAGAAACGAAAGTAGAGGGGAGAGACAAATCGCTGTTATTTATAAGTCTATTTGCATAAAATTTGTATTTCAACATTTACATTGCTTGACTGCTTTGAATACCTTCCCTGAGCAGTAGCCCTGGGCTGAAAGCTAGAGCTCCTCCCATCAGAAAAATGCACAGTATGCAAAATTTTCTTTTTAATAATTAAATCAAAATTCTCAATTTTGTCTTTTATTTCCTTTATTAAGTAAAATGATTTTAAACTTTGTGCCTTAAAACTCTGGTAAGGTCTGCTTATATTGTTCCTGTATCTCTTGGTTTCATTCAAGTCATTTTGTATCCTTTTATGTCTGTTATTTCTGATCACCTTCTGGACATTGTACTATACGTGTATGACACATTGTAGAGAGAGTTGGAGGTTCTGGATGGTGTTATATTTTCAGAGGAGATTTGTTTTTGCTTCTGACAGAGAGCACAGCTGGATGAATTAGCAAGCCAGGATAACCTTATTTTAATCAGAGATTAAGCTGATTTGAAGCTGGGTTTTAGTTTATGACGGGCTTATCTCTCAGTTATCTAGCTAGCTAGTTAGTGATATGTTAATTGTTTATTTTTAAAAATGATTTTATCCTTTATTTTAATTATAGAAATAAAATTTTTGTATATAAATATGATTTTCATTATAATTCAACCAGATTTTTTGCTGGTTCAAATAACTTAGCCTGCTGTTACCATAAACAAAAGTCCATGGGAAGTAGTTTTGACCAGAAATTTCAGTTCTGAGTTGCTGACCCCTCATTGTTAGTTCTGTGTTTTGTTAGCCTCCAGATGCAGAGAGAGAACTGGTGGACAGGATCGAGAGCATGTGGTCCAGTCTGTTTAACGAGGCCGTGATTATGGAACACACGCTTGGGGGCATAAAGAGAACTTTCACAGAGGTACGTTTGCAAGTTTTACTCTCTGAGTAAAGACAATGAAGAATATCCATTGGGTCAAATTAACGCACCCCTGCTTTTCTCAGATTACTCGAAGTGAAATACTAAACTACAGGCAGCAGATAGAGGACTTTGCAAACCGTTTTTATCGTGAAGGCCCTGGTTCTGTTGGTGAAGATCTTGATAGTGGTAAGAATATTCACGTTGGTCTTACTGAGGTATTTGAGTAAGTCTTACTTAGGAATTTCATGGGAACGTGGGACGGAGCTGTGGTTCTTGTTCTTGCCTGAATGCTGGGTTTACCTGGGGAATCTTGAAAAACCACAGATGACTGGGGCGCAGGTCCAAATAGCCTGATTCCACTGTGCTGGAGGGTGGTCTGGACATCAGGATGTTTAAAAGGTCCTATGGGGACCCTGATGTGACCCCAGGCTGAGACCACTGCGAGGGAGAATACTAAGGACACAGACTTTTGTCACTGGAGGAGCTGGCAGATATAACTGGCCCTCTGGTTTTAGTTAGAATCATGGCGCGATAAACACTGGTAATTCCAAATATGTCTTCCCAGATGGCTTCTGCGGATGAAATGATAGTTTATGTTCGTGATTTCTCCTTCAATTTTGTATACCTTATTAGATGTTTCTTTATCTATTTACTTACTAGGAATAGAACTTTTAGCCACTTTTGAAAGAGAGCTGATGAGACATGAGAAGAACCGTCAGGAGCTGGCTAACGCGGAGAAACTTTTTGATCTCCCGATTACAATGTACCCAGAGCTGCTCAAAGTGCAGAAGGAAATGAACGGGTTGAAGCTGATTTACGAGCTGTACGAAGGCCTGAAGGTACGCAGGCCACGCTGGCAGACTCAGCCTCACTGAGGGAGCGCCGGCACCGTGTAGGCCGAGTGCACCTCACTGCCACTGTGATGAGGAGCCTGGACCTGAGTCAGAGACACTCTCAGTTTGGCTCTTGAGAAGAGGGAGTGACAGCTGATGGGGACGGGGCTTCCATTTGGGATGATGAGAAAGTTCTGGAACTGGATAGAGATGGTGGCACAGCGATGTGAATGTACTTGATACCACTGAACTATACACTTAAAAATGGTTCAGATGGTAAATGTTACATGTATTTTAACACAGTGATAAAAAAGAAAACTCGCTGTTTGGAGGTCAGGGCTTCGTTAAGGCGTGGATGAACTGTTTAGTTGGAAGTGGAAAATAAAAGTAGCAAATATGTCATTTAAATGCCTCTCTTTAGTATATATTCCCCATGCAAATTCGTGCCGTTCATTCATTCCTCCATCTAGTCACTTAGTTTTTTATAGCCTAGTGCTATGCTGGTTGGAGAGTAGAAACGAGTTGCATCTACTCGCACTTTCCCTGCCCTTTGCGAGCCCCCAGGAGAACTGGTAGTATTAGTCTGGACTCTCCAGAGAAACAACCAATAGGAACCAAAGAGATCGATTATAAGGAATTGGTCCATGCGTTATGGAGGCTGACAGGTCCCAGGATCTGTAGTTGGCAAGGTGGACATGCAGGAGAGCCGGTGGTGGTCTCAGCCGAGTGTGAGCTCGAAGGTGGGAGAAGGCAAATGGCCCCCCTCAAAGTCAGCCAGAATGCATGCGAGTTCTGTCCTGCTCAGCCCCTTGTTCTATCAGGCCTTCAGTGCACCGGCTGAGGCCCACCCTCAGCGGGGATGGTAATCTGCTCTGCTCCAGTCTGCTGATCCAAACGTGAATCTCACCCAGAAACCCCTCAGGACACACCCAGAGTAATGTCTACCCAAATATCTGGGCGCTCGTGGCCCAGTCAAGTTGACATAGAAAGTGAGCCCTCCCATGGACAACGGACAACTCCCCAGACTGCCAGGAAATGTAATAGAGATGAGGTGCACAGAGCACAGGAGCCCCGAGGGGGAAGGGGGTGGCTCGGGGAGGTGGCGCTCCAACAAGGCTGAGTCGGGAGCAGGGTGTGCCCCCTGGATTTGGGCCCCCCTACTCCAGCACGACCTCATCTTAGCTAATTCCATCCGCAAAGACCTTGTTTCAAATAAGGTCACGTTCTGAGGTTCCAGGGAACACCGTTGAGCCTGGTACACCTGGGAGTGGGTTACGTAGAAGAGAGGAACAGGACTGAGCCTGGGTGCTCCATCAATTCGTGGTGGCTGTGGGTGGTTGGGTGATAATATTTGAAAAGAAGTGAGCTTGACCAAGGGTTAAGAGGTTGCTCTCCTGGTCAGGCTGTCCTCACATGTCCAAAGGGGTCGTGTTGATGGGATGCTCTCGCCAATTTCCAGCTTGCCAAAGAAGAATGGTCTCAGACGCTGTGGATCAACCTGAACGTGCAGTTTCTCCAGGAAGGAATCGAAGGTTTTCTCCGAGCCCTCAGAAAGCTGCCCCGGCAGGTCCGAAGCTTGTCAGTGGCTTACTACTTGGAAGCCAAGATGAAGGCCTTCAAAGACTCGATTCCTCTACTTCTAGACCTGAAGCACGAGGCACTTCGGGACAGGTTCGTCTACTGTGTGAGCCACGGTGAAAGTTGGGAGGAGCTTGCAGTTTAAAACTGGTCTTAGCTCTGACGACCGAGAACAAGGTCTCAGGAGCAACTCAGGGCTGGACATACGCAAGTCCTATTTCCACAGTAGTGTTTCTGTGTGAACTTTCTATGATCAACCACAAGGATCCTCCAGTTTTCTTTCTTTTTTCTTTTAAAAAAAACAAACACTGTCAGGTGTGAAGTGTCACTCACAGTCACTTTATCCAAAGTTTTTTAAAAAAACAAAAGGTCTAGATCAGTGCCGTATAGCAGAAACATGCAACCCACGTACGTCATTTAAAATTTTCAGGCAGCTGTATTGAAAAAAATAAAAGGAAACAGGTGAAATTAATTTTAATAGTATATTTTAATTAACCCAATATACAGAAAATAGTATCATGTCAACATGTAATCAATATAAAAAGTTATCCACAAGGTATTTTACATTCTTCTTTAAAAAATACGTGGCAGTAGGGTGTGTATTTTACGCTTACAGCATATTTCAGTTTGGACTCACCACATATCGGACCCTTAGTAGCCACGTGACTTGTAGCCGCTGGATTGGACAGAGGAGTCTCGTGAGTTTTTTTAATGAAATAATAGCCAGGTCTGGGGGTGGCGTGGAGGAGAGTCACCTCTTGTTTGTCTGTCATCATTTGGATGTGGCTCCACAGAGACAGGCATTAGTGGGAACTTCGTGTGTTGAGTTCTCCCTGACATGTTCCTCTGTGCCTCTGTCATGTTTCCCAGTGGGCAGAGAATCACGTCCTGGCATCAAATGACTTCATTCTACTTAGCGAGAAAGTCATTCCTGCTTCAGTGCCCTTCCAGCCCCTCTGATCACATCAACGAGACAATCTCTAGTCTAATATGTCTTTGACACCTCTCTACACCCATAAATCTCCCTTTCTACACAAAGTGTAGGTAGCCTTTAGGCCCAGGTGACGTGGGTCCTAAGCCCGTCTTTGTCACTGTTCTGCTTGAGTCATCTGGGCATTCACTGCTACCTGTGCAGTCTTCAGTTTTTCCATCTGTAAAACTAGGTAGAAGGAAGCATTTTCCAGCTTAACTTTCCCATAACCCGGTATTTCCCAAACTTATTTCTCACCATTTTTGTTATATCACTTATACTGTCATTACTCTCTCTATTTTTCTCTCAGCTTACTTCTTTTTTATTTAAGTGAATGTATTCTATAAAGACACTTGCGCCACCACCGTAAATGGAAAACCAATAGCTCTTGCCGTAAAAAGAAAGTCATTATAAAAATACAAATTAAAAAAAAAAATTGAGCTATCCAAACTGTTGGCTGTGGCTGACCGGTGGCCTGCCCTGGGTGAGAGGTGAAGAACAGTGAAGGGGTGTTGACAGCGACACCACACTGAGACTTCCTCTTTGTGGAAGGGAACTGACAGGGAATCACTTCCCTCGGGTGACTCAGTGTTTCAAGCTGTGTCACCTGTGGACCCTCGAACCCCCTACAGGGCTGTACCACCCCCTACTTCATACCAGCTCCTGGGCTAGGCCCGAGAATGCAGAGTGGCAAAACAGTAGATTCTTTTTCTTAACCATTTCTGTGTGTGTGTGTTTGTTTTTGTGGATTTTTACAATAACAATCAGTGATTTGACACTTACTGCTTATATGCTGGGTCCCCGGCGTTCTGTGGGTGCAGCACCATGTTTAGCTGCCTGCTTACATTCGTTCCATATAAATGGAACTGTAAAAATGGGTGAACCCGCAGGCCAAATGCAGACCCTACAAGGAGGCCAAACTGGGTCAAGCGCAGTACTGTCTGACATGTCTGCGTGCACGGGGGTCTGTCCTGACTGACAGGGGGGTCTCTCACTGTCTCCGTCACGCTACAGCTTTTCGTAGCACGCAAAACAATTTCCAGGTATGTCATTTATAAGCAATTATTTATATATTCCAGTTATTTAATTGCTTTGTCACGGACTGACAGTCTCTCCAAGTAGGTGGTACAGTTCCCAAGGGCAGAGACCTTTCGTCATTGGCCACCCCCTGCAGCTGGCCCACTGCCCAGCCCACAGTTAGCGCTCGATAAATGTTTATCAAGTACATGAGAGTTTGTGATTCACACCAGGGTCTCAAACAGGCCGAATGATCCAATTGAGGTTGAGGCCACTGGTCTAGAGACCACGGCAGAAGCAATTTCCAAAAAATTAAGAGCTGTGTGTTTTCTTAGGTGGTCGTGAAGATGTGCCATTTAAGAGCATGTCTTGGTAGATGTGGTTTCCTGGGTTTAATTCTGGCAGCCAGCGGGATTTTTGGGGAACTTTGCAGATACAATTCCGATGATGTCCTCATATTTCAGTATTCCATCACAAGAAGTATTTATAGTGGGATTATCCTGTGATTGCGGTGGAAATAATTAAATCCACCTTTAAATTCAGTCAGCATAAAGATTTTCATGTTGCTGCCCTTTCAGACATTGGAATGAGCTTATGGAAAAAACAGGCGTGTTTTTTGAAATGACCGAAACGTTCACCTTGGAAAATATGTTTGCTATGGAACTTGACAAACATACAGACGTTCTTAATGAGATTGTAACAGCAGCTATCAAGGAGATTGCCATTGAGAAGGTAGGACTATTTTTAGGTATAAAACAGTCTAGAGAAAAAAGAAAAAAATTTTTTTTTAATTCACAGGGAAAACAGGTTTGCTCTGGTACCTGTTGTGTTTGAGTGATAAAGAACTATGTATTCTAGAAATAGAATTCAGGCTTGGTTAATTTTTTTATTGTCTTTAATTATAGTTTCATATTTGATTTAGGTATTAAAGAAATAATGGGTGTTTATGGTAGACAACTGAGAAAATAAATCACTCATAATTCTACCACCTGAATATAATTATTATTAACATTTTAGTGTACACTTAATACACTAAGTGTATTTAATACTTAAGAATGCACATATACATGTGGACACACACTTATATACTCACACAAAACACGTATAATCACATACACACATACAAACATGCCTATGCCCACACGCACACATGTGTATACTCATGCACACACACATATGCACGCACACATATGCACACATTCACGTGTACACACAAACATACATACACACATGTACATACACAAGTATCGATCCAGGTGTTTTTTGAAAATGTAATCATAAATAGGCTTAGGTTTATCATTTTGTAATTCCGTTTTCTTGCTTAACAGCAGAGTAAACACAGGCAGGGTCTCATGAGAACGCAGGCTGCAGGCAGGTGGCAGAATGTGGACCCTGGTTCTGGTGCCCAGTAGTGGAGGGAACTGGGCGAGCTGCTTCACCTCTCTGAGCCCCCCTTCTCCCACCTCTGTAAATGTGGGTGATAATCTCCCTGCCTCAGCAGGGGGCTTTGAGGATGGAAGGAGATCACGTGCTTACCTGGCACATAGCAAGTGCTTGCTAAATGATGACTAGGGCTCCCCCGCTACTGTCACCCCCAGTGACAGAATCTCTGCCTATTTGGAAAACTGACCCAGACTCCGGGTCAGGGACGTGACCCTAGGCAGGCTCAGGGAGTTGCTGTTGGGTTGGGGTTTGTTTTTTTCAGCTTATGTGCCTGACCCGTTCTTCTGTTCCTGGCCAGGCTGTGAAGGAGATCCTGGACACATGGGAAAATATGAAATTTACCGTGGTCAAGTATTACAAGGGCACCCAGGAGCGGGGCTACATCCTGGGATCTGTGGACGAAATCATCCAGTGCCTCGATGACAACACTTTCAACTTGCAGAGCATCTCAGGAAGCAGATTTGTGGGGCCTTTCCTGGAAACTGTTCACAAATGGGAGAAAACGCTTTCTCTGATAGGGGAAGTCATTGAGGTGAGAGAAAAGACAAATGAAAGATGGCTGAGAGCCAATGCATAGCGGGAAAGAACCCTTACAACTGTTAGGTAGGAAACAGTACGGCTTTTTTCCTTTGTTAAAATTGTTTTAAATTGACACAAAATTTACATACCATAAGATTAACCATTTTAAAGTGTACAACAGTGGCATTTAGCACATCCACCAGGCTGTGCAGACACGACCTCTGTCTAGTTCCAGAACATTTTCGTCACCTCAGAAGAAAATTCCATACCCATTAAAAGCAGTCACTCCCCACTCTTGCCTCACCGGAGCCCCTGGTAACCCCAGTACGTTTTCCGTGTCGATGCATTTGCCTGTTCTGGACATTTCTTATAAATGGAATCCTGCAGTATGTGTCCTTTTGTGACTGGCTCTTTTTACTCAGCATCACGTTTTCAGAGTTCACCCATGTTGTAGCCAGTGTCAGCACTTCATTCCTTTTTATGGCTGATGAATGTTCTTTTGTGTGGATAGAACACATTTTGTTCATCCTTCATCAGTTGGTGGACATTTGGGTTGTTTCCACCTTCTGGCTGTTTTGAATGGTGCCGCTGTGGGCATCTGTATGCAACTACTTTGAGTCCCTGCTTTTTTTCAGTTCCTTTAGGTCTGTACCTAGGAGTGGAATGGTGGGTCCCATAGTGACTTGGGTTGAGTTTTGCATGAGCTTCTGCATGGTCTGGGTCACGGACTCCAACCTCTGCACACGACTAGAAGCTTCCTCCCTATCCGGGGCTGGTGTACAGTTTTCTTGTGCATTTGAGTGTGGCCGTGTATTTCAAGATACTTAGTTATTCTTCCTCCATCACCCTGTATCTTTGGGAAGGAGCATATGTGCTCACTCTACTCTCTTGCCTGGGAAGTCATTTGAGTTGATTCTGTCCCATGTGAGGGTGGAATTTTGCCACACACATCTCTGGGTGCCCATGCTGACTGTAAGATTGTGCGTTCACAGATTTGGATGTTGGTTCAGAGAAAGTGGATGTACCTGGAAAGCATTTTTATCGGTGGAGATATCAGATCACAACTTCCAGATGAGGCGAAGAAGTTTGACAACATTGATAGAGTATTCAAGAAGGCAAGTGACTGGCTTCTGTTTCAGTCCTCAAAGGAGGACAGTGATTTGAGATACTGTGTATTTGCATGTAGTATTTTTCTATTTATAGCTTCTGAGTTTTCTCTGTCATTATATATGACCTTAATCTGTTCAGTAAAAATTGCTGTTTGCTCTTTATCTGCTGGCATATGGCACTTTTTAATATTTGTTTATTTCTATTATAAAAGTGATACTTGCTCTTTAAAAAACTTTGGGAAATGTAAAAGAATAGCAAAGATGTATCTTCCATAGTTCTTTCATAGTTCTGTCACCTGAACGTGGCCACTTTAATCTGTCATGTTTCTTTCTTCTATGTATATAGGTTTAAGAAACACAATTATAATGATGTTTTGTATGGTCTTACAATTTTCTCTTGATATAATGAGAAACATATTTCGTATTTATGAAACCATCTGAAAAAATATTTTGATGCCTTGATAGAATGTTCCTGTGAGTGGCTTGACACTAGGTTAGTTGATTATTGTGTAGTAACTGGACATCTTGTTTGAATCGGAGTTCTTTGCTTTCATCAATAATTTGCAGATTGTGCGTGACACTCTTTTCACACCTAGGATGAATGTCTTATGATAGATTGTCAGTAAGTGAATTGCCCATCAAAGAATGTGCCCATTTTAAAGTCCTTTCCGGAAAGGATTGTGCCAGTTATCGCTGCTGCTGGTCATTAGTGGGGTGAGGATTTTAACCCAGCCCACCTGACTCTAAGGCCCAGGACATCTATTTAGCGATGCTGTTGTGTTCTTCAGCTACAGGTGCTCAGTTCGTATTTGGATTTCCTTTACCCGTGAAAGTTTATAATTTCTTCTTATCCATTTGCATAAGCTCTTTTAAAAAAAGAACACTTAACAACCCTAACCACAAATTCCTATTCATTAAAGAAGGATTTAGATATTATAAAAAAGCAAAAAAAAAAAAAAAAAAAAAAGTAACAATAATATTGGTAATCCCACTCTCAAGGTAACCATTTGAACAGTTTAGCATAGATCTTTCCAGAATTTGTTTATTCCTATGTAGACATATAAATAGATAGATAAATAAGTATTTTACAAAAATAGAGTCATTAAAAAAGCCAATATGATTGGTTTTTTAAAAATTTCACATCTTTGACCTGGATTTCAATAAATAAACATCTAATCAAAGAAAATTATCACACCGTGTGATCAACCCAGTTCCTTATTGTTGGACATTTAGCTGTTTCCTTTCCTTTCCTTTCCTTTCCTTTCCTTTCCCTTTCCCTTTCCCTTTCCCCTTCCCCTTCCCCTTCCCCCTCCCCCTCCCCTCCCCCTCCCCTCCCCCTCCTCCCTTCCCCTTCCCCTTCCCCTTCCCCTTCCCCTTCCCCTTTCCCTTCCCTTTCCTTTCCTTTCCTTTATTTGCCCGTGTGAAGAGTGCTGTAGCAAATGTTCTGGTCCATGCAGACTGCTCAAGGTGGACTTGCTGGCTTCACCCGTTCAGCAAGTGTTGATTGAGGGCCTGCTAGGTGCCAGGCACTGTTGTAGGTGCGTGGGGCATGTCAGTGAGTTTTATAAATGAGATAAAAGTCCCTCCCCAGAGCAGCTGACATTGGAAATAAGTAAATTATATATAGTATGTTAGAAGGTGCTAAGGAGATGCTCATTTAAACGTTTAACAGCTTTTGCCAGATTGGCCTCGCCAGAGGCTGTGGTTCTGGGGAGTGTCACTTCTCTTTTGTGCCCAGCCCGGGCCAGTGCCTCTCGGGACAAGAGCAGTGCTCGGCTTCCCTGGCTCACACGTCTCCTCCCGACCTTGTCCAGATCATGGGCGAGGCCTTAAAAGACCCCGTGATCAAGAGATGCTGTGAGGCCCCAAACCGCCTCAGCGACTTGCAGCACATCAGTGAGGGCCTCGAGAAATGCCAGAAGAGCTTAAACGACTACTTAGATTCCAAGAGGAACGCCTTCCCCAGGTTCTTCTTCATTTCCGATGACGAGCTACTCAGCATCCTGGGAAACAGTGACCCGCTCTGCGTCCAGGAGCACATGATCAAGGTTGGCCTGGGGCCTGGAGGGATGGGGGTGTGCGTGTGTGTGTGTCTGTGTGTGTGTGTGTCTGTGCATGTGTGTCTGTGCGTGTGTGAGTGTGTGTGTGTCTGTGCATGTGTGTGAGTGTGTCTGCGTGTGTGAGTGTGTGTGTGTCTGTGCATCTGTGCGTGTGCATGCGTGTGTTTGTGTGTGTGTGTCTCTGTGTCTGTGTGTGCGTGTGTGTGTCTGCGTGTGTGCCTGTGTGTGTGCATGCTTGTGTGTGCGTGTGTGTGTGTCTGTGCGTGTGTGCGTGCACGTGTGTGTGTGCCTGTGTGTGTGTGTGCGCGTGCGTGTGTATGTGTGTCCTGCAGGTGGAGGTGGGGACTGTCCTGGGCATGGTAGGATGTTGCATAGCACCCTGGCCTCCACCCACAAGCCACCAGGAGCATCCTTTTTCTGTTGTGACAACCAGAAATGTCTTCAGACATTGCCCAGTGTCCCCTCGGGGCGAAACCAGCTGTGGCTTTGAACCGTGTTGATGAGTGATTCCTTTTTTCCAAGTAAACGAAGCACTAGGATCAAGTGCTTTGCCTTCAATTAATGCTGATTTCCTTCTTAAAGTAAGATTCATCGTTTTGATCGCACACTTTCCTTTCTCAAAGGGGAGGCTTGTATTCTGTTTTTACTTTTACAAACACTTAGAAAAATGTGTTCGAAGTACTTCATTTACTGGTAGTTCCTTTTGCAAACCTCTGATTTTATTCCTTAAAGCTCATTGCCTTTTCCTCCTCCTCCTCTGATTTGTAGAGTTCTTTTCCTCATATACTGGCCTCTAAAAGACTCACTTTCCCGAATATTATTCTGATTAATAGCCATGATGCTAGCCAACAAACAGCAAGGGTTTAAGGAGGTGGCATTTCACACGTTGTTTGATTTGACCCTTCCAGCCTCATCATGTAAGGGCCGGAATTATGTTTGCTGCAGGCTGAGAGGAGAAGCACCTTGCCCAGGCTGCCCAGTTGGATACTGGGGAAGCTGGCCTGCAAGCTCAGGTCTCTGATCCCTCTGCCCTGGGGCATTTCCTCCGCTGGCTGTCCCTCCTCTCCTCTGTCCAGCTGACCCCTCATCCAGATGCCTCTCTACAGCAGCACACTCCCTCCAATCACAAATGTGAGGAGGGAGTCTTTTTCATTTGTTCTTTTTAAATCCACCACAGACCCTTGCACAGTGCAGGACAAATGGGAGAACCCAATGTGTGTTGTCCAGTGAACAGTTGGGTGAATGGACATCCACTTAGGGTGCATCCTGGCAGCTCTGATGTGTGACGAGCACCGCAGGCTGCTCCTTGGTTCCAGAACTCAGTGGAAGCATCACAGGGTGGCCTTTTCCGCTCTGTTCCCCGCAGATGTATGACAACGTAGCAGCGCTGAGGTTTCATGATGGGGACAGTGGAGAAAAACTGGTGTCCGCCATGATTTCAGCAGAAGGGGAGGTCATGGAGTTCCGGAAGATCGTTCGGGCCGAGGGGCGTGTGGAGGACTGGATGACGGCAGTTTTGAACGAAATGCGCAGAACTAACCGGCTGATCACCAAAGAGGCTATTTTTAGATACTGCGAAGACAGAAGCAGGTAAGGTCGTGAACGTGAACACGTGTTGCTTCATCATATTAATAGTCATGATGGATTCAGTTTCAGGGTTGGAGTAGATTGACTGACGTTCCAAATGGGATTTCCTTTCTTGTATTAATTAGCTGATACGTGTCTGCCTTTGCAGGGTCACCTCGTGCAAGCACGTCCCAAAGTGTAGTCCTGCTCCTGGCAGCGTCAGGGCCCCTGGGAGCTTGTCAGATGCACATCCCTGGGTCCCGCCCAGCACTGCCCTGCCCAGCACTGGCGGTGGGGCCTAGGGGTCTGCGCTTTTACCACACATGGGATTGCTGAGCACATTCAAGTGTGAGAACCTTGAACCTAGTGACCCAACAGAAACCTGGTGTTAGTAGGGTTGATTCTGTCTATAAGTTAATGAATCAAGTTGCTTCTAAAATACTGAATACATTTCAGTGTCTCAAAAACTCACTCGTTGAGTTTTGTGCCCTGAGGGCTTAGTCGCTGAGCCTAGGAGGACTGGCTTAGTTGAACTGTGCAGTGTGTTGGGCCAACTTGTTCTATTAGATGTGGGCGGGATCCCCAGGAAGGTCGGGGTGTATTCGGCAGGGCCTCATGCAGACACAAAATCCTGACTATTAGGAGAACACCATTCTCTTCATTTTCTACGCTACCTTTTTCATTTTGCAAACTGGAAGCGTCCATGTAAATCCATTATTAGAACATAGCATAATAGTTGTATGACTGTGAGCTTGCTCTTTCTTAGGTCCTGTAACAGTAAGAAAATTGGTTGAGATCTTTATGTAATCGCGTTGTGTAGCTGTATTGTTCAGTGGTGTGCTGGTAACCTGGCTCTCCGGAAAGGAAAAAAAAAGCTTTGATTTAGAGTAATTTCTTTTTTCCAAATAAACAAAGCACTAAGGATCAAGTGCTTTCCTCCATACTTTCCCTTTAATTCAGACTTCCTTCTTACAGTAAGAAGCATGTGCCCGTTTTCAGGGTGTAAATACTCCTACGAAGCTGATTTCAAAGAGAAGTAGAATACAGTCATGATAAGTGGTTTAGCAACCAGCTTGCAAAATTCCTGACTGTTTGACAGTTAGCCCTCGTGAGCTGATAGGAGGTGGCCCCGGCGTGTTATTGGCTGTATTCATTCATTTAACTAACATTTATTGGGCCCTTGCTCTGGGCTAATCACTGTACCAGACGATATTCAAAGCTGAACTAGATAGACACCACTGCCCCCCAGAAACAGTGATCACTGAACACTTCCAAGTCTCTGCAGTGCTCCCAAACCACATGGGAGCATTTTATACCTGTGCCAGTTTCATTCGCATTGTCGCTGCCACTCTGCCAGGGCACTGCTGTGTGTCACAGTGTAGTTGGTGGGAGACAGCACCGGGAACGCAGCCTGATTGACTGACAAGTGTCTGTGCCACCTCTTTCTTCACCCAGAGACCCCTCTACCTTAGCATGTGAACTTGTTGCCTCTAAGGAACTGGGGTGAGTAGTTGAAATAGGCATATTGGTCTATTTGAGCAGACATGTTGTGGCATCACTGAGAAGACAGGGCCAGGTGTGTGTAGCCCCAGGAAGCACCCAGTGTCCTGGGATTTACCAGGCGGCATCCACGTCCACCTTAGCCCTGCCCTGCGTCACTTTATTTTCTCTGGTCATGCTTTTCGGGGTTTGTGGTCTTTTACAAGGCCCACCTTAGTTACTCATTTTAGTGCCGGCTTCTGGACCTTCATCACCTTTGTTATGTATCTTGTGTGTAGTGGTCATAACTTTAAATACCATATAGGTTTTAGATGCACCACACAATTTTAAAACAAGATGGCAAAGCCTAATACCTCTTTTTTATTGTTTTAAATATTCTTTTAAATTTATTTTGCCATTAACTGTACATCATCAAGGTAATGACTAGTAATGCACAGTCACTTTTCCTGGGTTGGAAATTATAGCTCTGGGTCAATTATTTTTTTTAAGTATGGTTTAGAAAAAAAATTTCCCTTGGTGTATTTAAAGGCATTTAGAAATTAGTATCTCTGTAGAGAAGTCCAAGTGGCCAATAAACATGAAAAGAGGAGAGACTTCACTAGTTATCCAGGATCTGCAAATTACAGTAGAATGCGATATTGTTTTTTCACCCTTCAGATGGGCAAAAAAATCAAAAGAGTGGTAAATACCAGTGCTGGAGAAGATGTGGAGAGAAGGCCAGCACTGTGCATTGCTGGTGGGGGTATGGATTGCTGTAACTTTTTAGAGTATTTTTGACCCTTTTTATTAAAGCAAACCACCAGAAAAGTGCACTGTGCTTTGGCCGGGTCGTCCTCCTGTTGGGATTCCGCCCCGTGACACTAGACAGCTCTGATGCCTCAGGATGTATGTGGGCAGGGCTGCTCCGTCTCAGCACTATGGACAGCGCAGCCAGATAGTTCTTCGCGGTGGGAGACTGTCCTGTGCATTGTAGGGTGTGGGGCATCATCCCACACACCAGATGCCAACACCCCTTCCCTCAAAAGTGTCTCCGGACCTTGCCAAATGGTGTAGAGGGATGTTAATTGCCGTACTTGTGTTGGCAAAAGGACTGGAAGCAACCTGACTAAACATCAGTACAGCAGTGTTTGAGGGAACTGTGGTACTTCCCTGGTCTAAGTGTTGTGCAGCTTTTACAAAGACTGAGTGAGACCCGCAGCCATTGACCCAGAGGCATGTGCGTTAGATTCACCAAACGCGACAAGCAGGGTGCAGGGTGACTGTTGCTGATGCCGTGTGTGGAGAAACAACAGCGCAGACCCTCCTCCCCGTATCTGTGTGTGTAACTGAGCAGGTTGCACGGGAACGGGAAATGCAGCGCGTGAGACTCAGGAAGCTATACCAGGAAACCTGGGCAGCGTTGTCAGAGTATTACATTTTTTTGTTGGAATTTTAAAAAACTTAAACATTTTTGTACTTTGGGAAGTCTGTAAAGACATTTTTAAAGTGACCTAGCATCGTTCTACATGGTCACGCACCTGCACCTTTTTCATGCATGCTGGTTGACCTGGCGTTTTACTGTCTCACCTGAAGCGTTTTACTGTCACTTGCTTACCTGAAGCTTCTACCTTGCCTGCTCTATTCCGGATCAAAGAAATAAATGCTCTAATGAGACTGTTTGCGGTGTCTGGAAAAAATCTCGTAAAGGTGTGCTTTTCCTTTAGAGTCGACTGGATGCTCATGTACCAAGGGATGGTGGTGCTGGCCGCCAGCCAGGTGTGGTGGACCTGGGAGGTGGAAGACGTGTTCCGCAAAGTGCAGGGAGGGGAAAAGCAGGCCATGAAGAACTACGGCCGGAACATGCACCGGCAGATCGATGAACTGGTCATGCGCATTACCACGCCCTTAAGCAGAAACGACAGAAAGAAATACAACACCGTTCTCATCATCGACGTGCACGCCAGAGATATCGTGGATTCTTTCATAAGGGGCAGGTGAGGGCTTCCCAGGGCCGCGGCGTCTTTCTCATCCGTGGGCCTCTCTCACTGTTTCTCCTGCCTTCTTCGTGTCGTGTCCACCTTCCCCTCCCCCACATCTGTCTCCCTCTTCACTCATCTCCCGTGTCTCACCCTCCAGCATTCTCGAGGCCCGGGAGTTTGAATGGGAAAGTCAGCTGCGGTTTTACTGGGACCGAGAACCGGACCAACTGAACATCCGCCAGTGCACGGGGACCTTCAGCTACGGCTATGAGTACATGGGCCTGAATGGGAGATTGGTCATCACGCCCCTCACAGACCGGATTTACCTGACTCTGACGCAGGTGACTGGGGACCTGGCTCTGGTGGTTATCGTTTACCTGTGGTTATTTATGCGTTTTTCTCTAAGCATGGCTGTGGTAGTGGCGATACTGTACTGGCTTGACCAGTGTCTCCCCCAAAATTCATGTCCACTCGGAACCTCAGAGTGTAACCTTCGAAGTAGGGTCTTTGCAGTGTTCATTCGTTAAGGATTGGGGTAAGAACATCCTGGATTAGGGCTCTAAATCCAGTGCCTGGTGTCCTTGTAAGAAGAGGAGAGGACACAGCGATGCAGGGAAGGTGACGCGGAGACAGACAGGATTAGAGTGATGTGAACACAAGCCAAGGAATGCTTGGAGCCATCAGAAGCAAAAAACGGTACTTCCTAGAGCCTTTGGAGGGAGCGTGGTCCCTCGGTGTCCAGGGTTTTAGCTGAGGACTGGTCATGTACAACTGACCGACCTCCTGAATGGCTGCCCTTAGTCTCCGACTGATACCATGTGGCCCAAGGTGCCTACCATCAATCACATTGTGAGTCTGTCCTGCATGGCCCCAAGGACCCCAGATAAACAAGGTCACTCTCCTTGGGCAGGGTGATCCGAGGGCTTTGAGGTCAGCTGCTGGGCTCTGGAGACAAAGGGCCAGACCTTTCTTTGGCAAAGGTGACTCCTTTACAGCACAGGTGTGTCCAGTGAGCCTCAGCTCTTGGAACTGCTGGGGCACTGGCCTCTGGGTAGCCACAGCTTCCAGCATACTGGGCCCTGTGGAATGGGCGGGGTGGTGGTGGTGGCGATGGTCAGTAGAGGTTAATGGAAACACAGAAATGCTAAACGTGGTGACTGGCAGAAAAGGCGGGTATGAACTTGTCCATTGCTGTATATTATGCTACGTTGTTGCGGTGCTAAACTGGGTAATGACGCCTGTTTCTTTACATGAATCAGACAGCGTATGATTTGCGTTTGGCTTATAACAGGCACTGTCCATGTATCTGGGTGGGGCCCCTGCTGGCCCAGCAGGTACTGGAAAAACCGAGACCACCAAGGACCTGGCCAAAGCCCTGGGCTTGCTCTGTGTCGTGACCAACTGTGGCGAAGGCATGGATTACAAAGTAAGGCCTTGGGGACACTGGTGGCAGTCGCTGGGCGGGGAGCTGAAAGTGGGACGCCGCAGGAGGGCACTCGTCTCATACGCTTCCGTGCGATGACATGGGGACAGCTGGACGAACAGAGATGACAACCTGTCAGCGTCTCGGTCTCAGACCCGTGACTGCTTTGTTAGCAGCACCTAGAGCAAAAGTCCCGAACTGAAGTGCCCACCAGTCAGGAGAGAGTGAGTCAGAGCCGGGAGGCTGAGGTCAGCGGGAGAGCAGCACTCGCTCGTCTGAGGGGGAGCCGCTGCTCACGGTCGGCCCATTGCTGCCACTTAGGAAAGGGCGCCCAGTGTGGTTAGATTTTCAACATCTCAAGGGAAGTCAGAAATCTTGTTTTCACATTGAAATCCTTAATTAGTAAAATCCTGTGAATGGGAGCTGGCCCATGAGGGGTCTTGGAAGTCTTGCTCGAAAGATCCATCAGTGGGGAGGCTGGCTGGCTGTTTCTCTGCAAGTCGTATGATCGTCAGCTTTAAGTTAGGAAAGCTCTCCATTGGTGTGTCGGGTGTAGTTTGAAAGATGAAAATTGCCCTGTCCTGACATTTCTTCCGTTCCAGGCGGTCGGGAAGATTTTCTCTGGCCTCGCGCAGTGTGGGGCTTGGGGCTGCTTCGATGAGTTCAATCGCATTGATGCCTCTGTACTGTCAGTCATCTCGTCTCAGATCCAGACCATCCGAAACGCTCTGATCCATCAGCTGTCCACTTTCCAGGTAAGCCCAGTGTCCCCAGGACGGACGCTTGCTGGATTACCTTTGCAACATCAGATGGTGGGCTCTTTCCAGACCAAGCTTCCCATAGGTGAAGAGTTGCCAGGTTTTTGTTTTCACATTGAGATGGCCGGGTTTCCTAAAATTATTAGCATCTTTGATAACTAAGGACTTTAATAGTCTAAGGACCTCAAACTAATTCAAGACATATAACTAGTGGTTATAGATGGGTAGGCCAGTGTTCTCAAAGGAGTTGTGTATAAGGCTCCTTCTAAAGGAAAAAAGTATTCTTAGTGGCTTCCCAAGTTTGAGGAAAAATATGACTTAAAAGATGATTACTGCAGTCAATCAGAATGTCTCCAATAGAAATTCTCACGGTGAACAGAAATACCTGGTAATGTTAGGACATTAGAACGAGCAGGATTTTAAAGGTTGTTTCCAAAATGAAAAAGCAAATTAAAAACTTTTTTGAGACTTCACTATTCTCTCCCCATCCAAGAGCACATTTGCAGACTCGAGTTTAAGAAGTCTGTGTGAAGTTACATCAGATTCAGCTGGATCAGAATTTGGAGAAAAATGATCTTATAAAATTTAGGTAACCGTGATAACAGGGACCAGTGTGGCTGGACCATTTCCCCACAGTGGGGTCCTCTGTGGTCCCAGGGCGTTCGCCTCCTCCTGCCACTGTCCTTGCCCCTGCGGGCCCTGCTCTCATTGCCTTATACGTACACTCACGTCACAGACACCCTGTGCCCTGTGACACCGTGTGCCTCCCTGTCTGCCTGGAATTGTCCTTCCTGCCCTGCACCTGAGAACGCCTGTGCATCCTCCAGGGCCCTACAGAGAGAGGTGGAGGTTCAGGGCCCAGCTCCGGCTTGGGCTGGGGAGGACCCCGTTGTGGGCACCCCCCCTGGCACCACACCTGCCTTCTCCCCAGACCTCAGTACAGCTCATTGTCAAGAGATTATGTGAACTGGATACTGTCAAACATTTGAGGATTCCAGAAAAGTTCTGGATTGGTTTTCTTTTAATTAGTTTTTCTGAAGTATTGTAGGGTTGAGCTTACTGCTCCCATGGTAAAGAAATTGAACGTGTAAGTGCATTTAGGTTTCTAGAAGCCGTGTTTCCAAGAAGAGGCCTGTCTGTCCTCTCCAGAGGGTGGTCGGGGACTCATGTGAGGTATTGGAGAGTGGGTAAAGGTGTGTCACTGCAGATTTAGGGGACAAGACAGTGGCCTCTGTCTTGAGGGAGCGTCAACTATCTGCTGGGCTGCCCTCTTGTCACCGAGGCAGCCTGTGTCTCCTAAAAATAAAATATTCTGTTTTCTGTCTATCTGGTGGACCACTGAAAGAAATGAAATAGTAACATTTTAGTAGGAAAGTTGAGATGGTTGAAACTCAACTGAGATCAAAGAAAGTCAAACTAGAGCGATTTCTGTAGTCTGTTGGTACCTGGGCCACCTGGAGGACAAAGTGTCTTGAAGGATGCTGAGAAGGTTCCGTAGGAAGGGTTGACCAGCTGTGGGTGGAGCTGGCATGGGGAAAGGGTGACAACTCACAAGAATGAACATCCACGCATTGTGCCGGGCTGCGTGCTCTCACGTGTGTTGTCTCATTGGATCACCACAACCTTGCTGAAAAGGAAACCAAGACTCAGAGAGTTTCAGTGACCTGTTGGGGGTCACACAGCATCTTGAATTGGCCCCAGGCTGCACTCTTTCCCAACACCACCTACTTCTCTATTGGAGAGACCCTGATTCAGATCAGAGTTTGGGGTTAGTGTAGGCTTGCCCCCCAGAACACACAGGCCGTAAGCACGAGGACTGCCTCGTACCCATGAAACTAATGGGCTCATGGCTCACCCAAGCCTCCCTTCCCCTGTGGTGGGTGGGCAGCAGCCTGAGCCCCTTCTTTCCTGTCACCCTCTAGTTTGAAGGGCAGGAGATCTCACTGGACCCACGAATGGGCATCTTCATCACCATGAACCCCGGCTATGCAGGCCGCACGGAGCTGCCCGAGTCGGTGAAGGCGCTCTTCAGGCCGGTGGTGGTGATCGTGCCTGACCTGCAGCAGATCTGCGAGATCATGCTCTTCTCCGAGGGCTTCCTCTGGGCCAAGGTGAGGGAGGGACGCTGGGGCCGCGCCCTGCATCTGCCTCCGCCTGGGGCTTTGGGACGGGTCCTGTCTGTGTGGCTTTCACAAGTTTCCTGCTTTGTCTCTCTCGCTTTAAAATCATAACTTTGGTTTTGGAATAATTTGACTTGCAAGCAGTGGTAGCAATAGTGGAGGTTTCCCATGTACCCCTCACCCCACTTCCCTTAAAAATGAGATCTCACGTGCCTGCCTGTAGCACACTGTCAGACCAGGAAACGAACGCGGCGCGTGCTGTTAACTCAGGGACACACTTGCTTTGGACTCCCCCAGGTTTGGCAGTCTCTCTCTCTCTCTCTCTCTGATGTGTGTGTGTGTAGTTCTGTGACAGTTCCTCACGTGTAGAATAACCAGCACCACGATCAGGGTACAGAACTGTCCCGGGGTTACCCCTTAACAGTCACCCCCCCCCCAACCCTAACTACAGCCAATCACTAGCCATTCTCTATCACCGTAATTGTGTAGCTTCGAGAACGTTCTATATGTGGCATCATACAGTATGTAACCCTTTGAGAGGAACTTCTCTCAGCCTCATGCCCTTGAGAATATGTGGCTTCTAATACCCACACGCGCACACGTGCGAGGTCTGACAGTTAAGTTCGCGAACTTGCCACCGTGCGCTTACATTGGCAGCCCTGTACCAACAGCTCGGTGAGGTTTCATAACCTTGGGGCATCAGTGTCTCACAGCTGTGTTCATGTCAACATGTGGTGGTGTCTTGCTGAGTGGCGTTCATTGTTGTGTGTTTTGTGTGCCATCACGAGAATGTCTGAGCTTGAATTAGAGCAATGAATAAACATTAAATTTCTCGTTAAACTTGGCAAGAGTAGAAGTGAAATCAGGGACATGTTAGTCCAAGTTTATGGGGATAATGCCATGAAGACAATGGCTGTGTACAAATAGATTAACTGTTTTTCGGAAGGGTGAGAACGTGTCATTGATGAAGAGAGGTCAGGGCAAGCAGAACTGATTAAAACATTGCAAAAATTAGTCAAATTGTGTGTCAGAATCATCAGCTGACTGTGAGAAGCATAGCCCACCAAGTAAACATCAATAGAGAAACAGTTAAGAAAATCTTAACTGAAAATCTTGGTTTGAGAAAGGTGTGTGCAAAAATGATCCCGAAGGAGCTCACCGATGAACAAAAGCAAAGGAGAGTCGAAGTTTTCCAAGACCTTTTGGAGAGGCAGGACGATGTTTTGGGCTATGTTATCACTGGTGATGAAACGTGAGTGTTCCAATACGACCCTGAAACAAATAGTCAAAGTACACAATGGAACTCAGCCAATTTTTCTTTTCTTTTTTTATTTTATTTTTATTTTTTATTAAATTTATTGAGGTGACAATTGTTAGTAAAATTACATAGATTTCAGGTGTACAATTCTGTATTACATCATCTATAAATCCCATTGTGTGTTCATCACCCAGAGTCAGTTCTCCTTCCATCACCATATATTCGCAACCAAAAAAGTTCCATTAGTCCAAATCAAGAGTCAAAATGATGTCGCTAACCTTTTTTGATATCAGAGGGATTATTCATTATGAATTTGTACCAACTGGACAAACAGTAAACCAAGTTTACTATTTGGAAGTGCTGAAAAGTCTGCATGAAAAAGACGAAAACGACCTGACCTTTTTGCTAACAGTCCATGGCTCTTGCATCACGACAACGCACCAGCTCACAGGACACTGTCTGTGAGGGAGTTTTTAGCCAGTAAACAAATGACTGTATTGGAACACCCTCCCTACTCACCTGATCTGGCCCCCAATGAAGTCTTTCTTTACTCGAAGATAAAGGAAATATTGAAAGGAAGACATTTTGATGACATTCAGGACATCAAGAGTAATACGATGACAGCTCTGATGGCCATTCCAGAAAAAGTTCCAAAATTGCTTTGAAGGGTGGACTAAGTGCTGGCGTCAGTGCATAGCTTCCCAAGGTGGAGTAATTTGAAGGTGACCGTAGTGATACTCAGCAATGAGGTATGTAGCACTTTTTCTAGGATGAGTTCTTGAACGTGTCATACCTCGTATATATCCTTTATCAATATTTAAAATGTATAAAAGTATGCACATTTGTTTCTAGAAGGGTCTGGAAAAGGTAAAAAAATAGCAAATGCTTTTAACGGAAAGGGTTGTTAGGTTGCTTTTCTGCATTTTTTTTTAAAGGCTCTTACTGCTTATTATGTTGTCTGGATTTTGAGCTAGAGTGCTGAGATCTCTGGTTCTTAGTGTTTCTGAGCAAATCCCACATGCCATCCTTCGGGACCAGCGGGCTTTGAATCCTTGATGTGGGCTAGGTGGCTGAGTTGTCCTCAGAAACGATTACAGGAGAAGAAGCTTTCATAATATGTTTAGGTCAAAATAAACAGGAAGCATATTTTTGGAGTATGGTCACCATGATTTAAAAAGTTGGATGGATTCTAGTCTTTAAGTCGGTTAAGATTTTCCTCAGCTTTCAAGGGCACTCATCACATTTTGGTACGACTGGCGTTCTTTTAAATTAGTTCCTCTTTGTCATGGTTAAAGTGAGGGACCCATGGTGGTAAGATTGGTTTGTTTGTAGAACAGCTTCCTCTGCACTCCTTTGGTCATTTCTTTTTTTTTTTTTTAATCATCTTTTCTCCCCACAGACTCTGGCCAAAAAGATGACTGTTCTGTATAAGCTTGCCCGGGAGCAGCTCTCCAAACAGCATCATTATGATTTTGGACTCAGAGCCCTGAAATCAGTGCTGGTGATGGCTGGTGAGCTGAAGAGAGGTTCTTCAGAACTTAAAGAGGTGGGGACCAAGCACGGTTAGGACAGCTGGGAAGGAGATGGTGGCGTACAGTAGAGCACTCAATAGAAACTGTTCATCAAGGCTGTCATTTCATTTGGTTGGGTGGCCTTAATTTGGCCCGTGACCCATTACCTTGTTTTCTGCTAATTTGACTTATTACCGTAAGGTCAAGTTCAATGTCTTCCCAGTACCATAGTTTGTGATGCTTCAATGCTAATAATTTATCATTGCAGGACGGTGGGGTGGAGGTGTGTGGATTAACACAATTCTCGTGAAAGCATAAACCTGAGTTTTTTAAAAAAATTTTTTTCCCCTTTGCAATAAAAGCGAGAAGAGCGATTGTGTGTCTTTTTGCACGGGTCTGACTCCAAAGCAGAGTTCAGTCAATACCGCTCACGTACTTCTGTGGACACTGTGTGTTTTATGTTTTATATAAAGTTTCGTTTTCCATTTCCTAAGAGGATTTGTAGACTAGCCCCCAGGTCTTTCAGAAATACCTTTGAAGACATTTGTGTTTCATCCCGTCCAGGATGTGGTGCTTATGAGGGCCCTTCGAGACATGAATCTCCCCAAGTTCGTGTTTGAAGACGTCCCTCTTTTCCTTGGTTTGATCTCTGACCTATTTCCCGGGCTCGATTGCCCGCGCGTTCGCTACCCGGATTTCAACGATGCAGTGGAACAGGTGCTCGAGGAGAATGGCTTTGTCATCCTGCCTGTCCAGGTAAAACCATGCTGGAAACGCCATGCGTGGATTCCTTCTGCATGCTGTCCATTGTTTTCTTTTCAGTTCTTTTTTAAACAAATTGTGGTAAAATACTCATAGCATAAAATTTACCATTGTAACCATTTTTAAGTGTGCTGTTTGGTGGCAGTAGGTACATTCACATGGTTGTGCAGTCATCACCACCGTCCATGTCCGGAACTTTTTCACCGCCCCAAGATGAAACTGTCCCCGTTAGACTACTCCCCAATCTCCCCGTCCCCCAGCCCCGGGAGCCACCATTCTGCTTTCTGTCTGTGAATTTGACTCTTCTGAGTACCTTGTAGAAGTGGAATCATATAGTATCTGTCCTTCTGTGTCTGGCTTATCTTATTCAGGGTAATGTCCTCAGGGTCCATCCATGTTGTAGCCTGTGTCAGAATTTCCTTCCTTTCCAGGGCTGAATAATATTCCATCGTATGGATAGACAACCTTCCCATTATTTTCTTTTTTTGGCATAATGTGATCAGATAACTTAAGTATTTTGTTTTGGGACCCAGCTACCTAATGTTCTCTCTCCACCCCACCTTTTTGTACCCCACAGTCACACTTACAAAAAAAGTAAATTTAGATATTGCTGTAGGATTTTGATCATCGGAGCCTGTAAGTTGTATATGTTGTCATTAAGGCCAAAAAGTTAGCCTCTGGGTGGGTCACCTCGGGCATCAGGCTACCAGGAGGCCTCAGGCCTGGGCAGTGGGCCCTGGCCACAGCTGAGATTGCTCTCTGCACTGTCCCTAGCCCTGGCGTTGTCCTCTGGAGGTGGTGGTTTCAAAAGATGTGTTTTCTGGTGAGACTGTAAAACGGTGCAGCTACTCCGGAAGCAATCTGGTTCCTTAAAAAGTTAAACACAGAGTTACCATAAGATCTAGCAGTTCCACTCCTAGGTATCTATCTACGCAAGAGAAATGAGAACATATGTCCACGCAAAAACTTGTACACGAATGTTTATAGCATCGTTATTCACAAGAGCCAAAAAGTGGGAAAATGTCCATCAGTGGCACAAAATGTGGTCTATCCACACAGTGGAATATCTCTCAGCCACGAAGAGGAAGGGAGCGCTGACGCCTGCTGCCACGTGGAGGAACCGTGAACACATGATGCTCAGGGAGAGAAGCCAGTCACAAAGGTCACATGTTGTGTGACCCCATTCACATCATTCCATGCGTATGTCGAGAATGGGCAAATCTTAGACATGGACAGTAGATTCGCGTGTGCCAGGGGCTGGGGGAGGGGGGCTTGGGAGAGCGGACTGTGAACACAGGGTGTTTTGAGGGGGAAGAGTGATGAAAAGGTTCTAAAATTGGATGTGGTCATGGTTTCACAACCTTTGGACCCACTAAAAACCATTTCATTGTAGACTTGCAATGGATAAATTGTATAGTACGTGATTTATGGCTCTATGAAGCTGTTTTTTTTAAAAAACAACAACATGTTTTCACCCAGCCGTGGATTTTGTCCCACAGGTGGACAAGGTGATTCAGATGTTCGAGACCATGTTAACGCGCCACACGACAATGGTGGTGGGGCCCACGGGCGGGGGCAAGTCCGTGGTCATTAACGCTCTGTGTCAGGCTCAGACCAAGTGAGTATGACCTGCCGGGAGGGCCTGGTAGCCGGGGGGCGGGGACGACAGTCAGGCTGGGGGCAGCATCACCTCGTCCTCTTTGGGAAGGTGAACCTGTCCGAAACACCCCTGTAAGCTCAGAGCATCTGTACTCGTTTCGCTGCTGTTTTAGTTAACATATTTTAGAAGGCAAAACAGGGACCCTCTTGTGCATCAGATTATGAGTAGGTTCATTTGTGAAATGAGTGTTTCACAAACGGCCTTATAAAGATACCTCAGAAATTAACTTGTTAAGTCATATTTTCTTGGTGTTCAGGCTGCTCCTTTAAAGTAAGTCAGGACAGCACCCATTGTACAACACGGGTATGACGTCAGAGTGGCCAGAAAGAGAGGGTGTCCCCTCCCTAAATGCCTTCTCGTCACCAGCCCTGCAGGAGCAATGCTGCTAGAAGGGAAAAGTGACCTCATACTCCTAATACAGAATCTCATATAAAGTATCTGTAGTGAATTGATCATCTTTATACTGGTAACGGGTTTTCTGACTTGTCACTTTTCTCCTAAGCAATAACTAGATTCTAGAAAGACTTCAATGCATGCTACGATTCCAGCAAAAATCAAAGCAAGCCTTATAGTCTTTGCAGCTTTAGCATCTCTAGATGGTCTGTAAAAATCTAATGAGTGACAGTCACTTTTTATTTCTTATGTTTCTTATGAGAAAACCAGTGGACAGTGGCTTCCTGATTTTAAGTGGGTTATGCCATAGCCATCCTGTATTTTTCCTTAATAATTCATTCATAGATAATTTATAGGAATGTCACGTGTGTATATATGTATGCCACTGTTATTTTTATTTATTTATTTTGTAAACTTTTATTTATTTTAAGTGTGTTTTTCCAGGACCCATCAGCTCCAAGTAGTTCTTTCAATCTAGTTGTGGAGGGCGCAGCTCACAGTGGCTCATGTGGGGATCGAACCGGCAACAACATTGTTAAGAGCACCGTGCTCTAACCAACTGCGCTAACCGGCCACCCCTATATTTATTTATTTTGTTAATTATGAACTGTGGTTTGTGTGAACTTTAGTTTTCTGTAGATGAATTAATCCCATAGCGATTTGGGAATTTATAGGCATTTTAGTGGGAAACACTCGATGTGATTTAGAAAGTCAGCAACACAGAGTTACTGTCATCCTGTAAATAGGAGGGATTAAATATTGGGAGTTCAGAGGCTTGTTACCTTATCAGGATGACTGACTTATCTCCTATATACTAGCTACGAAACATTCATATAAACATGGCATATGCATGAGTATGTAATACACGGAAGTGTGAAATGTACATGAAAGTTTGCTTCTCGCATCCCTCAAAAGGCCAAGCCATGCTTGCGGTTCAGAACTCATTTGTGCTGGGGCCACGGCGTTGGTGAAAGGTGGTTCCCTTGCGTTTAATGTAAGCCCTTGACAGTGAGTGTGAAGCCCAATAGGTGGTTTGTGTGGATTGTATTTTAAATTTTGAATTGGATCCCAAACATCTAATCCCCCACATGGGCGGCCTAGATTGTTTCCTGAAGCCCGGCTGAAGCCTCTCCTTTGATTTAGGCTTGGGCTGATGACAAAGCTGTATATCCTGAACCCCAAAGCCGTGAGTGTTATAGAGCTGTACGGTGTCCTGGACCCCGCCACCCGAGACTGGACAGATGGGGTGCTATCTAACATCTTCAGGGAGATCAACAAGCCCACGGATAAGAAGGAGCGCAAGTGAGTACCGTGGTGCGCGGGGAGTCTGCCTTAGTTCATGTGAGTTGGCAGGTGATGTCTCGTGTTGTAGTTTCATGCTTGGATGCCGGCAGCCTTAGAGTCAGAGGTGCCAGGTACCATCTCAGAGCTCTTCATGTGTTGTCACAATCACCCTCCTCAACTGCGATTGTCCCCAGCTTACCCCAAGGACGCTGAGGCCTAGGGAACGTAAGGAACTCGTCCCAAGGCCACAGATTGGAACTTGGGCTGCCTGAGCCCCAC
Organism: Rhinolophus sinicus; assembly: GCF_036562045.2. Taxonomy (NCBI): domain Eukaryota; kingdom Metazoa; phylum Chordata; class Mammalia; order Chiroptera; family Rhinolophidae; genus Rhinolophus; species Rhinolophus sinicus. The sequence goes on from NC_133765.1 coordinate 35,429,425, forward strand.
CCCTCAAACAGGCTGCCTGTACGGCAAGGTAAGTCAAGGAAAGGCAGCAGAGCGTCATGGAAAGTGCTGGAACCCCCTTCTGAGCTTTCTCACCTGTAGACAAGGTTGACGATGCCTGCCCTACTGGTGTCACCATGCGCTGTGGCCACAAGGGTCACATGATGCCAAGAGCAGAAATGCTTTGTTGGCAGAAACCTTTTCCCAGGGTTAGTTATTCCTGTGACACTCAGGGATGACCTTGACTTTCTATTCTAGTTCAACCCCATCAGTAGAATAACCTTAGATAACAAAACACTGAAGTCAGCTAATGACTTGTAGAGCAAGCTCTTTTTAGCAATTCTCCCCCAATTCTGGGCCAACCCAGGATTTACATTGTGCTCAGTTGTCTGTCCCTTTGGTGTCCTCTAATATCGAGTAGTTCCACAGGCTTTCTTTAATTTTTGTGGCCTTCACGTTCTAGAAGATTCCAGGCCAGCTGCTGTACAGAATGCCCTCAGTTTGGGTTTGTCGTCTGCTTCCTCATAGTTGGAGGCAGGCTACACATCTTTGTAGGGATTTCACGGAAGTGACATGGTGTCCTCAGCATCTCACTGGAAGCACATGATGTTGGTTTACTGTGTTATTAGTGATTTTAACTTTGATCCTCAGGTTAAGGTGATTTCTGACATTTCTCTCTCTGCAGTTGCTATGCAACCTGTGGGGCTCTAGCCGGAGACTGTAAACAACCCATTCCTCATCACACCTTCACCCAGTGATTTTAGCATTGATTGATGGCAGCCTGAATCTCGTCTTCCTAAGATCACTGTGAAATGGAGACTTCCTATTGGGACAGTTGGCGAAGTTTGAATGTGGACTGGGTATTAGACAACAGTATTCTTTCTGCATGCCAGATTTCCTGAATTTAATAATTGCACCGTGGTTATGTAAGAGAAGGTGCTTGTTCTTAGGAAATACTCGTATCATTCAGAGACAGAGAATGAGCGAGCACAGATGTGGCAGAAAAATTAACAATTGGGGCATCTGGTTGCAAGGCATATGGGAGTTCCTTGTACTGTTCTATTCCTGTAACACTGCACGTTTGAAATTATTTAAAATGAAGAAGTTTAAAAAACACTGAAAGAAAATAAACCAAAAGATTAATGCTGCAAAAAATCCAACTACTCATGTCAGTGAATGAAATGGCAGCAATACCTAGTCACCATTTCAACACAATGGAGGAGATGGGCTTTGCTGCCAGGTAACCCATTACAGCCTCAGAACTGAAGCATCATGTAGTTTGAACACCTGAGGCCTTGGAGCCAAAGTAGACCTGCCAGGACAGACGCTGTGTGAACCAGGGCTTGTAAACCCAGTCGCTCCCAGGGTCCCAGCAGGTGGCATCAGTGACGGAAGTAGGCCACGTTGCATGGTGGGTTAGCTTCCTTAGGACGGCTGCAACGAATTACCACAAACTGGGTGGCTTAGAACAACAGAGGTTTATTCTCTCACAGCGGTGGAGGCCGGAAGTCTAAAGTAAAGATGGGGCCGCTCCCTCTGCAGGTTGCAGGGGAGGATCCTTCCTGCTGCTTCCAGTCCCGTCAGTGCCAGGGCTTCCTTGGCTTATGGCTGCATCACTCCAGTCTCGACCTCCATCTTTACATGGCTGTCCCCTCTGTCAGGATACTTGTCATGAATGAGGCTCCCCCTGGATCATCCAGGATGATCTCGTCTCAAGGTTCTTAATTACATCTGCAAAGACCCTTTTTCCAAATAAGATCATATTCACGGGTTTTGGATGGACATATCTTCTGGGGGGCCGCCATTCAACCCAGTCCACATGGGTATATGAAGTACGTCCCTTTTCTCTTAACTTTACCTTAAGGAAACTAGGCGTCAAAACCAGTGATAAGTAGCAAGTGATGCTCAGTCTCAGATTAAAGAAAAGAATGGTGTGGACTGTGACACTTCCTGTCCCCAGGGGCCGCTGCTGTCTGCATCAGCAGCTTGTGCCCATGCCCGAATGCAGACAGACCTTCCAGTTGGCCAGAGAAGCAAGCAAGCAATCCAGGTTTTGGGGGAAGTTTCCTGATTCTCAAATGTTGGTGACTAACTCACAGTTTTCATGTACTTTTTGTTCTATGCGTCAAACCTCCGGAGCAAGTTGCATGCTCTATCTCAGTGCCTGGCCAGGAAACCCTGGGAAAAGACGTTCGGCAAGCCTGGGGGAGGTTAGACCGAGTACCCCAGCTGGACGCTTCCTGGGAACCCCAGGCTCTCTTTCTTCGGTTGCTGCAGGTACATTTTGTTTGATGGTGATGTGGATGCCCTGTGGGTGGAAAACATGAATTCCGTGATGGACGACAACAAGCTGCTGACGTTGGCCAACGGCGAGCGCATTCGGCTTCAGACTCACTGTGCTCTGCTCTTTGAGGCAAGTGGGGATGGAAAGGAACTTCGAAAGCGAGTCTTTCTTTCAGTTAACAATTTTCAACGTTTATTAAAGTAGGAGTCACTACAGGGGACTACAGACAACCCAAACAGTGCAGGAGAGTTTACGGGGAGGCCACCTCCTTGTCCCCTAGCTGCTCCCCGCATCCCTCTTTACCGTACCCCAGAGGCAGCCACTTGCCACTCTTGAGCTGTTTCTTCTGATGGTCAGCCTCGTAGCTCCAGGTAACGCACTAAGTATTGCTCTTTCTTCCCTCAGCGAGTTTACACAGTACCTAATGACTGACTGCTGTGTAAGTGAGGGCTCATGTCTTTTTTTAAAAATTATTAACTTTTTTCAGGTACAGTGGACATTCAACGTCATTTTACATTAGTTTCAGGTGTGCAGCACAGTGGTTAGACATTTATATAACTTATGCAGTGATCCCCCCGATTAGTCTAGTTCCCACCTGGCACCACACGTAGTTGTTGCAGCCTTACGGGCTATATTCTCTCTGCTGTACTTCACATACTTGTGACTGTTTTGTAACTGCCAATTTGTGTTTCGTAATCCCTTCACCTTTTTCACCCAACTCCCTAACCCCTCTCCCCTCTGGCAACCATCAGTGTGTTCTCTGTATCTATGACTCTGTTTCTGTTTTATTTGTTCGTTTATTTTGTTCCTCAGATTCCACATTTAAGTGAGAGCCTACGGTATTTGTCTTTCTCAGTCTGACATATTTCACTTAGCATAGTATGTGAGGGCTCATGTCTTATGACACCAGCCCACTTCCCCGCCTCACAATACTATATTGATAAGGCAGTTATACCTGTAAACAGTGTTTACAGTTACACCTGTAACTGTTACACCTGTAAAGGCAGTTACACCTGTAAACAGTTTATTATAAATATGGAAATACTTACTCTACAGCCAATTAGTATACTCTGTGTATGTTAATTTTAGAGCCACTTATTTTTTGGCCTGGAGTTTGTAATTGCCTTGCCTTTTCTCTCACACTATTTGCCTTTATCTTATCTTTATTTGTTTTTTCAAATTTTCTGTCATATCTTCTGAACCTGCTTCACAGCTTTGGGCCTGGGGCTTGCTTTCACTTTCACTTGATGTCTCTGCTGGTCTCACGTGGCCTACAAGGCTGTCAGTGCAGGCGTGTGCATATCATCATCTCACTGGCTGAACGGCGGCGTTTTCTGGAAAAGAGAGATACGCACGTTCATGCTTCTGGTTTAGACACTTATTTATTAAGTTTTATATTACCCAATTTCAACTATGTTAAAAAAACAAAACAAAATTGAAAGGATGACACTCCAAAACAATGTTTGTTTCTTGGTGGTGGCATTTGGATAGCTTGTTTTCCTCTTTATACTTTTCTGTTTTTGTCAGATATGCTACAGCATATTAATTTCACAGTAATAGAAAACTTAAAAAAGAGCCACATCAGAGATGTATGATTTCCCATGATAAACCTACGTGTTCAATTAGAAGTCTCCTGAAAGCTGTGTTAACCTGGGTATGACCTGGGTTTTGTGCAGTTGTAAAAACTTTGTACAAACAAAGGATTTTGAACATGTAGTCCAGTTGTTTATAACTCTAGACGTGACTGGTTTCTTTATTTCTCCAGGTTGGAGATTTACAGTATGCCTCCCCTGCAACTGTGTCTCGATGTGGAATGGTGTATGTGGATCCTAAAAACTTGAAATACCAACCATACTGGAAAAAATGGGTTAATCAAATACAAAACAAGGTGAAAGTGATTTCTAAAATGAACTTAAGGTTACTAGCATCAGTGGTTAGTTGGAAAAACATAACCAGAGGGATGTTTCTAGTTGGAAGCTGTGTCCTGGACCTCGAGCATTTAATGTTATCAATAAATTGGATGGAAACATGGAAGACGCACTTATTAGATTTCCAGATAATTCACAGCCAGTGGGATAGGTAATGATTTTGATAGTCTAGACCAGGGGGTGACAAATTTTTTTTGTACAAGGGTAGAGAGTCAATATTTTAGACTTGGTAGGCCATATGGTTTCTTTTGTAACTACTCAACTCTGCCGTCGTGACATGAAAGCAGCCACAGTACATGAAGGGGCGTAGCTATGTACCAATAAAACTTTATTTATGAACACAGGTCGCTGGCCAGATTGGCTTACAGGTTGTAGTGGGCAGTGCTGGCCCAGCCGACCTCAACTATTGAGAGACTTGTCTCTTGGAGGTGCCCACCTCGTCCTCGGTTGCTCAGTTGGATGAAAGTGTGTGAAGGACCCAGTTTGCTATGTATTGGGATCCAATGATTTCAGTTGGCCTCAAACCATGTGATATGTCATGTGGCTGCTCAGAGATTTGTCTTGTCTTAGCAATAGACTCATTGAAAGGTACAGAGATAGATATGACAGTTATGTGGAGGTTGTGGCTTGACCATAATGAGGACACCGCGACTACATTCTTAAAGGGACACAGGGTATATCTCTAGAAGGACCACTAGGCTGGTGGTGAATTGGAAGTCAGGACATAATTAATTATCCCAGAGAGGACCCAGGGAACATGTGAGGACCATTTGAGGCACTGTCATGCGGGGAGAGAGCTGTCTGAGGACCCGTGCACTCCCTGGTGGTCATCAGTCCTTGAAGGGAGAGGGGCCTTCCCCTCCTTCGCACTCTTAGCTGATGCCTGGCCGTGCACTTAAACTCCAAGATAATCAGCCCCCTTTCTGTCAAATGGGACCTGTTATCCCCCCTCCCTCCCAGGTGGTGGGGTGGACTCGATGGCAGTGACACGAAATGCTTCACGATGAAATGAAAGTGTTACAAAACACAGACTTTTCTACAAACACAAAGCACTACTGTCAGATTTTACTCACCTGCCACATTTACCATTCATCAGATGTTTCTCACCCCCTCTTTTGACAAAAGCTTTACACTGACTTCCATGTAAATGAAGGAACCCTTGGATTTCTGCTCTCCTACAGGCAGAGCAAGGCGACTTGCAGACTCTCTTTGAGAAGTACGTGCCCTATCTCATTGACATGATAATGGAAGGAATAGTGGACGGAAGACAAGGAGAAAAGCTGAAGACAATAGTTCCTCAGACAGACCTCAATATGGTAAGAGACAATCCCTGTCAGCAAGGAGAACAGCTTCCCTAAAGGCTAACCCGTCGTTTAAAGGATAACCTGCAACATTGCAGGTTACTGCCGAGGAAGACACAAGGCTTCCTTTTGTGCCCCGGTCTGAACCAATATGGTGGGTCATGTGTTCCCATCACTCTGGGGCGTGGGGTCCGGGGATTTGCGACCAGAACTGATCCGGGACGGGTATGGGGAGTACCTGGGCTGACCCAGGCATTTTGCTGTGAACCAGGTCACGCAGTTAACCAAGATGTTGGATGTGTTACTAGAAGGAGAAATAGAGGACCCTGATCTTCTGGAGTGCTACTTCTTAGAGGCTCTGTACTGCTCTCTGGGCGCTGCCCTGCTGGACGATGGGAGGATTAAATTTGATGAATGCATTAAACGCCTTGCTTCTTTGCCTTCTGCTGATACGGAAGGGGTTTGGGCCAAGCCCGGGGAATTGCCAGGTAGGACCTGAGTGTAACCTGTTTGCCTGCTCAGAATACTTTAGGTTAGGGTTTTGGAGGACGTGGCCTTGCTTCTCCTTATGGGTTTTCCATATCGCTGTATGGGTTTTCTAGCTTATTTACTTCTGTAGAGAAATGTGCAACGGTCAGAGCACCTGGTGGTACCCTTAGGAGAAGTTCAAATGCATGAACTGCTCTAGCAGATGCCCAACCCCTTTGGATGGCCTTTCTTGATGAGTCTAAACTTGTGCCCCCTTCTTAGGCACCTGTGGGTGGCACTCTGTCTGGGGCAGAGATGTGTGAGGGAACTTCTCTTAAATCTGGGTTTGCATAGCACCCCTGTGATTGGTGTCAGTGAGGGGAGGGCTGCGCTTCCCCACGCTCCCTGTGGCATCCGGTGCTTCTCAGCGCTTCCTGCCCCAATGTGGTAAGACGCCTCCACAGCGCGCCTGTACCCCCTGTACTCTACATTGAAACTGCCGCTTGGCTTGTCTCTATCTACGCCCATCTAGCCCACCAACAACTGGAAGCATAGAGACCAGCGCTGTCTGCCCACCATTGTATGTCCAGGGAAGGGACTCAGTCTGTCTCTGTGCAGTGGACAGAGACGGGTAGTGTCCATTCAGAATAGCCAGTGCGTATCTGCCAGTGAATAGGAGTATTTGGGGGAAAGTACCCAGTCAGTGTCTGTCTAATGAGTGAGGAGTGTTAGTTCAAAGGACTCAGTTAAGTTGCTGTCCAGGGAACAAGTAGCGTTACTTCATTTCAAGCATGTGCCAGAGCTGATTCTGTATTTTCATGTCTACGATTGAAGCAAAATAGACCATTATTTACTGCAGGTCACCTTCCAACCTTGTATGACTTTCATTTTGATCCTGCACAGAAGAAATGGATACCGTGGAATAAATTAGTCCCGGAGTATCTTCACGTCCGCGAGAGGAAATTTAATGACATCCTGGGTAAGGGAGAGCCAAGCCCCTGTTCCTTGGTTTAAGAGTGTGTGGTTCTCGTTCCGTGAGAAAACGAAAAAGATCCCGTGGTCTCTGTGGTTCTCTGAGTCCCTGCCAGACAGCTGGTTGGGAGAAAGCGAGGAGAGTAAGCCGTTGGCCTTGCCAAGAGGGTGGCTCTTTGGATTCCTTGTATGTGCTGCTGGCTTGGAGCATCTGCAGACACGTGTGACTCTCAGCTTTTCCCCAGGGAGGCCGGTCCTGACAGGTGTGGCTGCTCTGCCCTCCTCACATCTCCACGGGCTTCCTTCAGCCTGTGTTGCTTGCTGGGGGTGGGAGGGGATGAAAGAGGAACAAACTAGGCAGCGTTTTGTAAGAGGTGCTGCCTCGAAAAATCATGTGCCTCAGACATTTATATATCGAGCATATTTTAAATGCTTTCCTCTGACTATTTAGATCAGGGAACAAGTAGCATTCATTTCAAGCATGTGCCAGATGGATTCTGCATTTCCTTGACTACGATTGAAGCGAGATAGACCGTTATTTACTGCAGGTCACCTTTCCAGCCTTACATGACTTGTATTTTGATCCTGCATGGGAGAATATTTTACAGGAATATAGAGGCTGGATATTTTCACAAAACAAATATCCGAGTTTGGCTCTTAGAGAGTTCTTACAGAGTGAGGCATACACGTTTCCTCAGGAACGGATCAGAATTAAAAACTGCCAGTGTAGGAGTGAGGCAGACCCACCTCTGATGCTGTAGGTCTCCTCAGACGAAGTTGTTGGTCAGGAAAGCAGACCCCACAGATATGAGAGTGGCGTGAGCAGTGGAGAAGCTCCGTTTTTAATATCCTGGGTCCGAGTCAGAACTGGATATTAAACGGAGCTTGGGTGTTCTAAACCTGGACCGTGGTGGGGATCACACAGCCGGAAAAGTGTGTCAGCCTCATGAAATCACACCTTTAGAATGGTGGATCTTACAGTACATACGCTATTAAAGACAATGGTTGGGGGAGTGAGCTTCTAAGAAGATTTCACCCATCTATACAATTTCGAGGTCACCTCTTGGGTTTTTGCTGACAATGTTTTACGGGATTTATGAGGTTCTGTGCAACTCCGCGTTGCTGAGCGCTCACCCGTTGGCGTTTCTGTGATGCGCCCGTTCTTCATGTGTTTCTTAGTTCACACAGTGGACACAACCCGTACCTCCTGGGTGCTGGAGCAGATGGTGAAGATGAAACAGCCCGTTATCTTGGTTGGTGAATCTGGCACCTCGAAGACCGCCACTACCCAGAACTTCCTCAAACATCTGAACAAAGAGGCGGACGTAAGGAGTGTTTGTATTTGCGATGGAGTGCCGCGTAACAAATCACCCTGGCTCGGAGCCGCCAGGGGGTGTCCGCGGGCTTTGCGATGGGCCTGGGTAGGGCTGTGGGGAGGACTGGCCAGACGCCTGTGAAGGTCAAGCTCACTCACACACTGGCACATGCCAACAAGGTTGATTTAGATTTAAGGATTTCATGTGGAGGGCACAGAAGGAACTTTTACAGCCAGAGGAACCTACACGTTTGTGGAGTCAGGCAAAGGGAGGCTGCGTTCAGAAGTCGCCGCCACAGTGCCCATCCCCTGGGACTCCGCAGTGCGGGGCCCACAAGGCGCATCTGACATGTTCCTGGCAAGAACATGCGCGTTCCGCCAGTGGGGGCCTGCGCTCGGGGCCGCCTTACTTGGAGGGTGTTCTCCAAGGTCGTGGTTCTCCAGACCAGCAGCAACGACCTGAAAAGGTCGTTTAAACCACCCCAGATCTACTGAGGTGGGAACTCAGCACGGGCCCCTCATGCTGCAGGCAGTCCCGATGCATGAAGCGTGGGAACTACTGACTGATGAACTCTCACAGGTGCTCTGAGAGCACAGGGAGAGGCCCTGAGCGCCTGTGCCTGAGGGAGGACAAGCTCCCCACACAGGGGCCCACGGGCCTCTCTCACCTCTCTCTCAGCAGTTAGTTCCAAAGATGGAACCTGTTCATGTTCTTTGACCTGTTTATTTATTAAGACGCAGCCGGCATGAGAGGGATTTATGTTTGACTATTGCTTTGTCGTGTTGAAATGCCCTTGTGCATTTCAGCTCCTAGGATATAATCACCCTATGAAGTAGTCCAAGCAGATGTTATTAAATCATTCTACGGATAAGAAAAATGAGGCTCTGAAAGGTCAGATGACTTCTTGGAGGTGACCGAGCTAGGACTGTGCAGAGCCAAGACCCCCCAGTCCACATTGTCCCCAATGGCCACATGTGGCAACTCGTTATGGCCTCATACAACCTGCCAGGAGAGGGGATTCTTGCTTTAGTACAGTGAAAGGAATGAAGAACAGACATACTGCTTATAAAAAAGTTGGTTTGGATGCCAGTGAATTTGTAAAAGAGATGCTATAACTCATGGTCAAACATTTACTTCCGATACTGGGAAAAAAAGACCAACTTTCTGAATGACCTCTGTTTCAGATTGTGTTAACAGTCTATTTCTCCTCCCGCACCACGTCCCTGGATATCCAAAGAAATTTAGAAGCAAATGTGGAAAAACGCACCAAAGACACTTACGGCCCCCCCATGGGGAAACGCCTCCTGGTCTTCATGGATGACATGAATATGCCAAAGGTAGGGGAGGCGTGGGGCAGCGAGTGCGCTTGCGCGTGTCGCTGTGTGTGCGGAGCCAGTGCGTGCAAGAACACCTACCTGAGTGTTCTGCGTCATGTCTGCAGGGCGCAGGTGCTGGGAGCCAGCTTAGGACACGATGCTACTGGGCTGCTGCTCTTAGACAGAGGGACCTCTGCCTTACTGGTTGTGGTCCTCAGTTTCTGAAAAGAGTGAAGCGGGTTGCAGGCAGCCTCGGAACTGTATGAAGCATGTGATTGAGTGAAGTGGTTTCCAAGTGAGCTGTACTTTAGATAATAACAGTGTTCTCAGCCCCTTATATATGGGAAGTGTGAGTGCAAAGCCAGGATCTACCCATCCATCCATCCATCCATCCATCCATCCATCCATCCATCCATCCACTTATCTGTCCATTTATACATCCGTCCACCCAATTAACATATTTATTGAGCCCCTCCTATGTGACTGGTGCTGTGCAGGGGAATAAGCAACACATATGTAGTCCCTGCCCTCACGGAGCTTACAGTCTAGTGAAGGAGACAGATTTTTAAAAAATAGTTACAAATTAATATATAATTGGAGACTTCGAGGAGCCCTGTGAAACTACACCCAGAGCAAAGGAGAGAAGATGCTCAGCATGAGCTCTGCCTTCTGATACGCCCATTCTTACGCCCGTTCTCTTTTTTGTCTTTGAAAACAATTGAGGTGGATGAATATGGCACACAGCAGCCGATTGCCTTGCTGAAACTGCTATTGGAAAAAGGCTACTTATACGACCGTGGGAAGGAGCTGAACTGCAAAAGCATTCGCGACCTTGGCTTTATTGCTGCAATGGGAAAAGCTGGAGGAGGCCGCAATGAAGTGGATCCGAGATTTATGTCACTGTTCAGTGTCTTCACTGTCCCGTTTCCTTCCCAGGAGTCTTTACATTTAATTTATTTCTCCATATTGAAAGGCCATACCTCGGTAACTTGATTTTCCCCAGCAGTCTAACTGGGCCCTTGCGTCGGGTCCAGACATGTGCAGGGCCAGCTTAGGCATGAGGCCTACAGCCCACAGTAGTTTGGGCCTGGGCACGTTTTAATTTCTTTCAAAACCAGAAGGGAAAAAAATGAATGTAATCCAGTTTGAATTCTATTCATCTTTATACCAATGCAGTCATAAAATAGAAAATAATATTTTTATGAAGAAAGGGGCCTTGAGGCAAACGTGTCGTGGGCCCACAGAAGGCCTGATGTGGCCCCGAGTTACATCCAGTAACAGCAGTGAATCCACTAGGGGACTTGTGTTCTGGAATCAGTCCCCATCCTTGGGCAAGCTCCCCGAGGCTCCATTCTCATCTGGAACATGGAGATAATGATGATACCCGCCTCCCTGGGTTTTGGGAGAATGAGAGGAGGGAAATACATGTGAAGTGTGTGGTACATTGCCTAGCACCTAGCAGACACTCACTAGATACTAGTCATTCTGGTATTACGATTTATTTGGCCCCCGCAAATGGAACCCATTCATTTAAATAACGACCTTCTGATCTTGGTATTTCCCTTTTGAAGTGGGGCTTGTACACACACAGTTTTCGGGGGCCAGGCAGGAAAGGTAAAGGTGTGGCATGGCCAGGTGTGACCAGTAGTAACTGTGGGCACCTGGCATGTTCATGCCCTACCTTAATACATTTGCTTCCAAAACAGGTCTGCACCAATAAAACTCAAACTGAGGGCTGGTTTGGGGCTTTGGTTTCACATCATGTTGACATGTCAGTCAACGTGAAAATCTAGAAAAGTGAAAGCAGATCAGATGATGAGTTTCTCTTAATTTTTTTCATCTCCTCTTAAAAAATTATGGTAAACTTCACATAACCTAAGATTAGTTATTATAACCATTTTAAAGTATGCAATTCAGTGGCATTAAGTACCTTCACAGTGTTGTACGGCCATCACCACTGTCTAGTTCCAGAATATTTTCTTATTTTCAGTGACCCTAAGAGCAGTCACTCTACCCCATTCTTTAGCCCCTGGCAATCACCAGTCTGTACTCTGTCTCGGTGGATTTTCCTGTTCTGGACACTTCACCTCAGTGCAGTCCTACAATATGTAGTCTTCTATGTCTGGCTTCTCTTACTCAGCATCATGTTTCTGGGGCTCATCCATATGGCGGCCTGTGCCAGCGCCTCACCCCTTTTTATGGCTGCACAATGTTCCGTTGCGTCGACAGACCACAGTTTGCTTCTCTGATCATCCACTGGGACACATATGAGGGGTCTTTTCATTTTTTAGGTGTTTCACGAGAGCATCGTGGCTGTGAGTGACAAGTTGACATGCTGCACGTTGGCACTTTACAAGAACATTGTACAGGACCTGCCTCCCACTCCCTCCAAGTTCCATTACATCTTTAACCTTCGAGATCTCTCGCGGGTGTTTAACGGGCTTCTCCTCACTAACCCAGAGCGGTGAGTTTGTTTAGTCTCACTGAGATGTGTCCCATAGCGACAGCTTTTCTTAATTCTTTTAAGGCAGAGGACTTACAAGTGAATTCGGTGAAATCAGTTAAGTACCCAGTATCTTTTTTGGTTTTGTTAAATGAAGGAACGAGTTAAACAGTTGGCTTAAGGCGTGATGCCTTGTAAGCCCTGAGTTGAGGACAGGTGGAGCATGAGAGGCAGATGTGTGGACATGTGGACAGGTGCGTCCCCCTGGTGGGACCACGTTGCTGACCTCTCGTTCTCAGTCCTAAAGTTGGAATTTGCCCGTGTGGAGCCTTTCGCACATGCAACTGAATTGTTTCCAGTTAGAATTGGTTATATATGTGTGTCTTTGGGAGAAACAAGCACAGAAGACAGAAGGGATTTAACTCTGAGTATAGAAATGTTCTCATTAAACCAGACTTATTTATGTATGTACATTAACGTATGCTTTAATGTATGTAGATTGACAAGCATAGGCCAATTTGTGGGTTCACATTATGAATGAAAAATGGATTAAGGACTCCCCAATGTACTCGGTGCCCTTGAAGGGTTTGGAATGGCAGTTCAGCAGAAGGCAGCTCCAGGTTTTTAGGGCAGAATGAGGGCTCTTTACCGGAAACCAGAGAAAGCTCCAGAACGGGGCCGGTGGAGCTGATCCTTAGAAGGAACTGCCAGCGGCTCTGATGCTGATTTTAAATTCATATATTCCAGCAAGTAGGAGCAGGGTCAGGTGTTCACTTTTTGCCACTTATGTCATTTATAGATAAAGTTCTGCTGTGTAGATAAAGTTTCTTCCGTAGTATAAGTTGTAGGACTACGGTTTTGACACTGAATTTGTTAGCATCCATTACATTTCGTTAATGTGAGACCATGGCGGCAAAAGGACCACAGAAGTGTGTGTTTCCGCTCCTTGTGGATCCATCTGAAAACAGCAGCATTTAGCCTGCTCTTCTCTAGATGATGCAGTGGCTGATCTTGCCCTTTCCGTCATGTAGGTTCCAGACGGTGACCCAGATGCTGAGAGTCTGGAGGAATGAATGTCTGAGAGTTTTCCACGACCGATTAATCAGTGAGACAGATAAGCGGCTGGTCAGTACCTCCAACCTACCACAGAATTCTTCTCCGGGTGAAAAAGGAGCATAAAACCCAATGTGTGTTTTATATAGTTCACGGCAGAAAAATAGACACGAACAATAAAGCCAGTGGGTAAAAAGGAGGGTGGATTGTGTAGCAGCTTGTAGCAACTGGAAAAAGAAGTCGAACGCAAATAACTTCAGATAACCCTCGTGTATGCTTTTTTCCCTAACACGTGTTAGCACACACATGTTGTTGAGTTTGGGTCCTTAAGTGGTCTTATGTTGTAAGGTACAAGAGCACATATCAAAGTTGGTTATGGAACATTTTACCAATGACGTGGAGGCGGTGATGAGGGATCCCATCCTGTTTGGAGACTTCCGGATGGCTCTGCATGAAGGGGAAACACGCATTTATGAAGACATCCAGGATTACGAGGCGGCCAAGGCTTTGTTCCAGGTGTGGCGGGACTCACTTCTCCGGGGGCACCTCTCAGGGGAGCCGAGCATTGCACGGGTGCCCAGGGGGTGGAGCTGGGGAGAGCACCTGTGCTTCTGTCTCCTGGTTCCGAATGAGAGCTTGTGTCCGGACGCTCCAGTGGTTCCCACTGCCCGAGATGCATGGGAATGACCTGAGGAATTTGCTAGACACGCAGACCCCCTAAGAGTCCTTCCTCGAGCCGATGGAGGGTCCCAGGTTCCAGTGCACAGTCAGGTTTGGGGACACTCACCCGACTGTCTCTTCATGAGGTGAGCGTTGGCTCGCTGCCGACCAATCACAAACCAGCAGGAAGTCTTGATGGTGGACATGGAATGTGGTGTCCCATCAACCCAAATGACTTCATGATTTCAGTGACCACAGGCATGAGAAAAACCTCTCCTCCGTTCCTCAGCCCCCCTGGACAAAAGGCGAGAGTCTGTCTCGGGAAACCCAGGGTCCTCTGAAACCCTTTCCCATCCAGGAGCTCCTCGAGGAGTACAATGAGAGCAACACCAAGATGAACCTGGTGCTCTTCGACGACGCCCTGGAGCATCTGACCCGCGTGCACCGCATCATTCGCTTGGACAGCGGCCACGCCCTGCTGGTGGGCGTCGGGGGCTCCGGGAAGCAGTCTCTGGCCAGGCTGGCGGCCTTCACCGCCGGCTGCGAGGTGAGGCACCGCCCCTCCCGGAAGTAGATTGGAGACGCCCGTTCCTGCAGGTGGTAGTTCATGCAAACGTCGGAGCTGTCTGTAAGGAGCGTGATGTTTTCACATTGTATAACATGGTGTGTTTTTTTTTGGGGGGGGGGCTCAATATTATTGTAACTGCATATCCGAGGCATCTACTTTGTGTGTTGTTTTGGAATGGAGGCTACGTCACATTTGAAAGTCAAACAAGCAAATCCTGTGGCTGGTGACGTGCACGTGTGTGGAGGGGATGACATCCCCTGAACATAAGCCCTAATGCAACTTTTGGAGCAAAAATTAATATATGACCCGGTCTTATTTCAGGGAAACACAGTAGTATTCTAATCCCTTTCCTCTCCGATTCATAGCAGTCAGTGCAATGCAAAGAGCTTGTACTTACTACCTGCCTCAATATTGCTTCTTATTTAAATATTGCTTCTTATTTAGACCGGGGTGGACCAGCGTGCAGTCGGCAGCTACCAGCCGCCATAGCTGCACAGACAGCCCTGGGCTATTCTTAGAATTTCTTTTAAAAAACCAGCTTTATTGAAATACAATTCACAGACCATACAGTGCACCCATTTAAAGTGTCCAATTCCACACTTTTGGTATCTTCACAGATGTGTGCAGCTATCCCCACAGTGAATTTTAGAACATTTTCATCACCCAAAAAGAAATCCCATACCCATTAGCTGTTACCCCCTATCTCCCTGTACCCCCAGCCCTAAGAAACCACGAATCTTCTTTCTGTCTGTATGGACTTTCCTGTTCTGCACTCATGTGAATAGAGCCATGGAGTGTGTGGTCTTTTGTGACAGCTTCTCTCACTCAGCATTGCGTTTTCGGGCTTCATCCATGTATCTGTGCTTTGTTCCTTTTTGTGGCTGCATCGTGTTCCAATGTGTGCACAGACCGCGTTTGTTTACCTATCCGTCCACTGATGGACGCTTGGGCTGTTCCCACTTTTTGGCTGTTCCGAGTAGTGCTGCTATGGACATTCATGTACAGGTTTCTCTGATGACATATATTTCCGTTTCTCTTGGGTCTACACCTTGGAGTGGAATTGCTGGGCCATGTGGCAGTTCTGGGTGCAATCATCTGAGAAAGGCCAGCCTGTTTTCCAAAGTGGCTGTACCGTTTACCCCTCATCAGCACTGTCTGAGGGGCCCTGCCTCCCCATCCCCCTCTTAGATTCTCGCAGATAGCGTCTCTGCGCCTCTGAGCGTGGAGCTGTGACCACTCTCTGAAGAGACGCCGCGTCCACAATTCATCCTCTTCTCCCCAAACCCGTCTCATTCTCTGGTGTCAGATTCCATTCACTATCAGGGTCTTCCATTAGCCTCGAGGTCTCCGTTTGCTGAAAACCAGGTGCCTAGGGCGTCTGGCTGCCTCTGCAGATACACCCACAGCAAGGGCTCCCTCCTGCCTCCTGAATTCCAGCACTCAGCTGCCCCGTGACAAGTCTGCCTTCAGAGGAGGGTATTTCTAATTGGGTGGTCATAACCCTCCCCCTACCCTGTTTCCCCGAAAGTAAGACCTAGCCAGACAGTCAGCTCTAATGCATCTTTTGGAGGAAACATTAATATAAGACCCCTTATATTCTGTAAGACGGGGTCTTATACTATAGTAAAATAAGGACCGGGTCTTAGATTAGTTTTTGCTCCAAAAGACCGTTCGAGCTGATGGTCCGGTTAGGTGTTATTTTCAGGGAGGCACGGTAGCACATGAAAGGTGTTCTTTTGCACACCCGTCCTACTCATCCTCTCCGTGTCTTCTGGAGTCGGGCGTGGAGGACTGAGCCCCACGTCGTCATCACCTTCACAACGTAGTCGCTACTGTTGTGGGTTCGCTGGACTCTATAAACGTGACGTCCTCATTGCAACAGCACGGCAAATGCAGAAACATCCAAAGAAAATAAAGATCACCTGTGATCTCACCACCTAAGGATGACCACTGTTAGTGAGTAGCAGCACTTGGGTGTACATCCTTCCAGAATGATCTATTTACTTCCGACCAGCAATGGGTTAATATTGTGTGTAACTTTTGTAATTTGTTTTTTTCCCCCTAACCGTATCGCTGACATCTTTTCAAGTCAGTCATTACAGATTTGCGTTGTTCTTGCCAACACTGCAGTGTTCCATTGGGTGGAGGTGTCCTACCTGAGCCCTCTGTGCTGGGGACATTTAGCTCATTCCTTCTAGGTTTAGTTTAGAAATAATGCTGCAGTGAGCACCCTTGTTCGGATATCTTTGCACAATCATTTCCCCCCCATATGACTGATTGATATATATATACATGGCAGCATATTTTGCCTGAGAAAGTTAGGACCTAAATTCATGGTGGAGTTTGCCTCCTTAAAGAGGAAGTGAAAAGGGCCTGGAGATGGAGGACACAGGAAAGGCAGAGGACTTTTAATTTTACCCATAACGTTGTTAAAAATAGGTTTGAAGCAAATAAGACGTTTTTCCAGTTTTATTGAGATGTAATTGATGTATATCACTTCATGAATTTTAGGCAGACAGCGTAAGTGTTTGACTTAGGTACATATATTGTGAAATGATTACCACAATAAATTTAAGCAACATCCGTCATTTCATAGAGATACAGTAAAAACATGTGGAAAGAAGTCAATATACCTATTTCATGTACAACAGAATTTTTAAATATAAGAATGTTGAGTTTCTTTACACATCCTCCCATAATTTATCTAATTTTAAATAAACACACAGCTGTGAGTGCACACATGCATTAGGGTTGTGCTCATGTGTGCATTCTTGTATCCTTTGTTGCTTGGCCCACCCTCGGCGTCCTTCCCCACTACCTCGTTTCTTGCCTGCCCTTCCTCGCGGTAACTCAAATAACTCGTTTTAACAACCGAGGGTGCCTTTTACATAACCCCCTTTTTCCCACACTCACATAATCCCGTGTGGACAGACCCGTGCTTCCCACGCACCCTCCCACGTTTGTGCAGGCACAGAATGCCTGTCATGAGTCGTTTGACAAAAAGGGGTATAACAGTTTGCTGCTCCTGCATTTCTCACTCCGTGTGTTTTGTGAAGACGACCCAGGTCATCGTCTGGGATCGCTGTGGCTCGTCCCTCTTACACGGCTGGCAGTGCCGCCTGATGGTCGGTCCATACAAGCGTGTGCACTGCACTTCACAGAGCGGGCAGCTCCCTAACCTAGGCTGGTCCTCACGTGGATTTTGTGTCCTGCTCGGCAGGTATTTGAGATCCTTCTGAGCAGAGGCTACTCAGAGAACAATTTCCGGGAAGATCTGAAGAATCTTTATCTGAAACTTGGCATTGAGAACAAAATGATGATCTTCCTGTTCACGGATGCGCACGTGGCCGAGGAGGGTTTCCTGGAGCTCATCAACAACATGCTGACTTCAGGTACCGCGGGGCTGGCCGTGCCGGGGCCTGGCGGGCTCCCCAGGCTTGCAGTGATGGGGGGCGTGGGGGGCCGGCCAGGTGAACCGTGCTGGCAGCAGCAGGAAAGTGAGAGGAGCCCGTGTGGGGCAGTGAGCTGGAGGGGCCGCACCTCGCAGGGCCTGTGGGTCACTTAAAGGAGATTAGATTGTGTTCTCCCAGCAGTGATTTGTCTACATCTCCATTTTTAAAAGATCCCCCTGGCCGCTCTGAGGGGGCTACATCAGAGGGAGATAAGAGCAGGAAGGGGTGCCAGTTTGGAGCTACAGTCAAGGTGCAGGGGAGAGATGACAGCGACTCGGACGAGGGTGGACAGAGGGAATGGTGAGAAGTGTGTGGTTTCCCGAGATATTTGGAGGTAGAGCCAGCAGGACTTGAATGGTTGGGGTGAGGGCGAGTGAGGAAGAATGTCAAGGTTTTCAGCTGGAGCGGCTGGTTTCATTTACTAAGATGGGGACGACCAGATTGGGGCTGTGCCATTTGGGGCCCATGGAGTTTGCTGCCCTAAGGAGAAATCCAAGTGGTACGTCAGAGAGGGCATTAGTTTGTCAAGGAAGTGAGTGCTAAGTGCTACGGAAGTAGGCTGGCATGGGTCTTTTCATACACGGGTCACAAATGTGTAAGTGTTAGCCCTGTTCTCACCATGGGGCTCAGGGTGTATTTTCTATGAAGACTGAGAAGACTCCGGTGGTGTCAGTTAATAGCTCTGCAGCTCTCTGAAGCACTTAGCTTTGCTTCAGGGTTTCCATCGTCGGCACTGGTGACGTTAGGGGCAGGGCCGTTCTCCATGGTGGGGCCGTCCGTGGAGTTACAGGCGGTTTAGCAGCATCCTTGGCCTCTACCTACTAGATGACATCAGCCACCACCCACCTTACCCCCCCCACACACACAAGTTGTGACAAACAAAATGTCTAGACATTGCTAACTGTCCCTTAGGGGTCAAATGAGAACCCCTGCTTTGATGCTCATGATAGCCCTCCCAGGTGGGCAGCAGGCACTGGTTATTCCCATTTCGCAGGTGAGGAGATTGAGGCTCAAAGGGTTTTTCACAGGCGAGTGAGCCTTGGATCTCAGCATCGGGACCCCAGCCCTGCTCTTTGGACTGTCCCCGTGACGCTGTGCTTCTGTCATTTCAGTGCCTAGAGAGTTAATAGCCCTGAAACATAAAAACCCCGGTGTGTCTTTGTGTCCTAGGAATCGTACCTGCGCTTTTTCCCGAAGATGAAAAGGAATCTATCCTCAGTCAGATTGGACAAGAAGCTATGAAGCAAGGGGTGGGCCCGGCCAAGGAGTCTGTGTGGCAGTACTTTGTGAACAAGAGTGCCAGCAACCTGCACATCGTCCTGGGCATGTCGCCGGTGGGGGACACCTTGAGGACCCGGTGCAGAAATTTCCCAGGTGCCCCGGAGTGGAGCCCACACATCCATGTTCCCCCTTCGACAGGGCGTGTGCCTCGGGGGGCAGTGCACATCTTGCGGTCCCACCAGTAGAGTAAAGCACAGCATGGCCACGTGGTTGAAATCTGGGCCTTGCAGTGTCATATGAGCCCCGCTCTGCCCCTCCCACATGCCACAGGCTCTTGTGTTGTCTGCAGGTGGGTGACGTCCTGACACCTTGACCATGGTCCTGGGTGCAAGGCCCATAGCAAGTGCAGCACCGCTGTCTGCTCTCTGCCATTTGGGAAAAGTCTGCCAGCCCCATGGAAGGTGCAGTACCTGCCCCGAGAACAGACGTTCCTGGCTGGCATGTGTCACCACCTGGAGACATTTTTGGTTGTCGTGTGGGGTGTGACGGGGGGTATACTACTGCCATCTTTTTTGGCACCCTCCAAGGCACAGGGCAGCCCCCACACCAAGGATTATGTGGCCCGGAATCCACAGTGCTGAGGTTGAAAGCCTGCTTTTGCTGAATCACTCTTGGACACGTCCAGCTCATTGGTACTGAGATGGCATCAGTGTTGTCAGGTGTCTCAGGACTGCACAGTGAGCCTCTCTTTCGTCTCTTTCTTTTCAAGGTCTAGTGAACAACACTGGCATCGACTGGTTCATGCCTTGGCCTCCCCAAGCCCTGCATGCAGTCGCCAAGTCATTTTTAGGTAGGTGACAGCTAACGGGGACCACATTAATGGTGTAACAAAGCAGTTTGTTGTCACTTCGAATTTTGGTCCAGTAGTTTCCTTTGCTGTTAACCTCCAGGACCATAAATAGTTTTTTAGCCTGTTAGTATGTTTTTGGTTCATTTTGTGTTCTACTTCATAGGGATTTCAGGGGACTTACACAGACAGTTTAGGATAAAAATTGATTAAGTAGCTTCCAAAGCAGGAGTCGGCAAATCACGGCCTGTGGGCCAAATATGACCCACTGCTTGTTTTGATCAATAAAGTTTTATTGGAACACAGATTCACTCGTTAATGAACATAGTGTCTGTGGCTGTTTTTATGCTACAACTGCAATTGAGTAATTGCAACAGAGACTGTGCGGCCCAGAAAGGCTGTAAATATTTAGAGTTTGGCTCTTTATAGAAAGAACGTGCTGACCGCTGACCCAAAGGATGCCTGAAGGACCTTTCGGTAAACTGTTATTAACCTGTGCTGAATTTGCTCTGAAGTTTCAAACACGTTATGACAGCCTTGACTAATTCTCATCTTTGAAATAAGAAAGCAAGTCAGTTTATCTTCAGGAGGATACTTTTTTTTTCTGGACCTAACTTGAGAAGATTGATGACACTAGGTGACAGGGTAAATAGTGTCACCCTTATAAATACATATTCAATAAATAAATAATTAGTCCTCCTATACAGGCAGAATGTGGTTTTTTGAGGAAAGGAGCTAAAAGAATGACTCTTTCCTGACGATGTAACTCAGGGATCAGCAAACTTTTTCTGTAAAGGACTGGATGATAAATATTTTCAGCTTTGTGAGCCATACAGTTGCATCATGAAAGCAGCCATAGACAATATGGAAATGAATGGGTGTGGCTGTGTGCCAGTAAAACTTTACAAAAACAGGTACTGGGATGGGTTTGTCCTGTGGGCCGTAGTTTGCCGACCCTGATAGAGACGTGCCTTAGTTTTCACAGACGCATTAGCCATTTCCATGCCTTAGCACTTAGGCTTGCTTTCTGCGCTCAGCGGTTCATTGTCATAAATTACACTGCATGGAATTTCCTTAGGATTTCTTCCCTTAGACCATATTCCCTGGAATTGGAATGACTGGGCCCCAAAGTATGGATATGTGCAAGGCAGAGTTTTTTAATACATGCTGTACAACTGGCCCGTGGGCTCTGGTTTGCTGGCCGCTGGTATAATTCAAAATCGAATCTGGATAAAAGGATATGTTCCAGTCTCCCCCTCCTTCATTTAAATTTGAGACAGATTCTGCTTTCAAGTTGAAAGTATTTTACCATCTGTTTGATAACCTGAGTGGTGCACTCTTCCTGGGTGCGATCACTGATTCTTTCGACAGATTTTAGGAGGATCCACCTTGTGCCCAGTGTGTGCTGGACGCAGGGGCTGCAGTGGGGACACTGGGTGAATTTCTCTCCTGAAATCCCAAGCCCCTGCCCCCACAGGGCCTTAGCCTTTCGGGAGACAGACCTTACTACCAGTAGGAAGAGACTTGTGTTCTTAGAGAAAATACCAGCATGGATCAGAAGAACCACCAGCAAGTGATAACTGCTCTTTTCCTTTCTTTTTATTAAAACATTGTTATATCATTTTTCTTGTGGTAAAATATATATAACATAAAATTTTCTATTTTAACTATTTTTAAGTGCATAGTTTTTAAGTGCATTAATTACATCCACATGTCGTAGCAGCCACCACCACCACCACCACCACCATGCATGTCCAGGCCAGTTTTCGTCTTGTAGAACTGAAACTTTGCGCCCATTAAACCCTGATTCCCCATCCCATCCCCCTCTCCTGGCAACCACTAATCCACTTCCTGTCTCTATGAATTTGCCTATTCTAGACTTTTCGTATAAGTCGAATCCTGTAACACTTGTCCTTTTGTGTCTGGCTTCTTTTACTTAGCATGTTTTTGAGGGTCAGCAGTGTGTCAGATGTTCCTTCCTCTTTAAGGCTGCAGCCTCTTCCACTGTATGGATGGACCACGTTCCGTTTGTCCATCAGCTGTGGAGTGACACATGTCACTCCACTGTGGCTCCTGTGATCGATGCCGCTGTGAGCATTGACATGTGGGAATCTGCTCACCTCCATTTCCCGTTCTTTTGGGCACACACCCAGAGTGGAATTACTGGGTCCTATGAGGAACTGTATCGTATTGAGGAACTGCTTGTTTCCTTTCTTTGTGAGGTATCTTTTTCATTCCTTCCTCTTCAGGGAATAATCCGATGATCCCAGTAGAAAATATAGAAGGTCTGGTAGAACATGTGGTTTTGGTCCACGAATCCGTGGGTGAATTCAGCACACAATTTCTACAGAAACTGAGGCGCAGCAACTATGTAACTCCCAAGAATTACCTTGATTTTATTAACACGTACTCGAAATTACTGGATGAGAAAACTCAGTATAATATAGGTAAGACTTGGAAGGGGATGGTGAACAGAAATTGTCATTATTGACGAATAAACTCGCAAGGCTCTACGCTCCGATCTTTTCTTTAAGCAGACGTGTCTTAGCAAGAGGCACCTTTGGGACTGAGGCAGAGCAGGGCACACTGCCTCTCAGAGTGATTCTCAGTATGGGCAGGGCCCTGGCATGCTCCTATTTTTATTTTTCTGTGTTGGCCCATGAACTTTCTTAGGTCTAAATTTTCATTGCGTTAGAGATATTTGATGGCAGCAATGTACTCTGTTGCAAAATGCTTTTGAAAAATGCTCTGGTTGTTGGCCAAACGAAGGGCCGTTTTCAGAAATATATTCATTTCGGCTGCTGCCATCCCCATACGGCAGTGAACGCCCTGAAAGATGCTTGACATCTTAGGAGAATGATTCTCCCCCACCCCCCATGAGCCCAAGTTGGATGAATAGCAGTAAGGCCCCTGGAATGCTTGCCTGGACGTGTTGGGAACAGCGCCCACCTTGGTGGTGAGTACTGGTGTTCTCTGTCTGCAGCTCAGTGCAAGCGTCTGGAGGGGGGGCTGGACAAACTGAAGGAGGCCACCATTCAACTGGACGAGCTGAACCTGAAGCTGGCCGAGCAGAAGGTCGTGCTGGCGGAGAAGTCCGCTGCCTGCGAGGCTCTACTGGAGGAGATCTCCACCAACACGGCCATAGGCGAGTGTGGGGCCAGCTCGGGGGGTGGGGGGGCGGGTGGGTACCCCCCCCCCCCACATACACACAACAGGACCCGGCTCCACCAGGGGACAGCCCCTGGTCGGCCCTGAGAGTGGCATCTTTTGACACTTCAGTTGCCATTTTTTCCTGAGTCGGTGTCAAGCCCCCTTTAGTAAACACTGAGACCCTACCGTGTGCAGACCCAGAGCTGGTGGCTTAAGGATTTGACGGGCGTGGGATCGTTATCTCCCCAACCCACCTCCCCCACTGCGGACACTCCACTTCACCTGCTTGTCTGCTGTGAAGATGAATCCCAGAGAACGCCCAGCAGGAGATAATAGTGAATTCAGTGTGCATTTATTGAATACCTACTGTAATCATGTCCTGAGGCTGCCACCACAAAGCACCATCAATTAGGTGCTTGAACAACAGGCTTTTATTCTCACAGTTGGAGGCCAGAGGTCTGAAAAGAAGGCGTGGTCAGCAGGGCCGGCTCCCTCCAGGGGCGCCAGGGGAGGCTGCTTCCTGCCTCTTCCAGCCTCTCGTGGTGGCTGGCAGTCCTGGGCATTCTTTGGCTCATAGATGTATACTCCAGCCTCTGCCTCCATCATCGCACGACCTTCTTCCCTCTGTCCCTGTGTCCTCACATGGCCTTCTTAGAAGGACGCAGTCATTGGACTTAGGGCTCACCCTAACCCAGTGTGACCTCATGTTAACTAATTCCAGCTACAAAGACCCTCGTTCCAAAGAAGGTAACATTCTGAGGTTCTGGGTGGACTTGAATTTCGGGGGGAACATTATTCAACCCAGTACACCTGCTGTGAGCCAAGTCCTATTCCAAATGTTGGGGCTACAGCCCTTGGGGAGATGCTTACATTCTCATGAGTGGAACCAGACAGTCAGTGAGCCAGAAAGTAGATGAAATTTCAGATGCGATCAGTGCCCTGAAGCAAATAAACAGAGTGATGAGGTGGAGAGTGACAGGGGGCAGGCCACTTTTGAGCTGGGCCGGAACTTACATAGGTCAAGGTGTTGAAGGGGCAGAGAGATCTCAGGGAGTCAAAACCCAGGGAGGGCAGCCCCGGCGTCCTCATCTAAGCAGGGCTGCTCGATGCCACGTGATATGGAGTGGCTGGGACACGGGTGGGAGGGTCAGAATTGGAGCAGCCGTCCTGGTGTTGGGACCCGGTGTACCCTGAGCACTTCTGTTCTGGTGGGGACACCTGAGACCACCATGTTGGCCCGAGCTCCATAGATGCCCCGTGGCCCAGCAAGGACCCTCGAGGGCTGCACTCTGCTTTGGCTCTGGTCCATCATCCCCACACCCGGTGGCTTCACTGACGTCCCCCTCCCCCGACAGCGGAGGAGAAGAAGAAGCTCGCGGAAGAAAAGGCCATGGAGATAGAGGAGCAGAACAAGATCATCGCAGTGGAGAAGGCTGAGGCCGAGACGGCGCTCGCCGAGGTCATGCCTATCCTGGAGGCCGCCAAGCTGGAGCTGCAGAAGCTGGACAAGTCAGATGTGACTGAGATAAGGTAACGGACGGCCGTGTTCAGCTGGGCTGCTCCACCAGCGCTGCTCCTGACAGCAGTTATGACACTCGTGGCCGTTAGGCGTTAATGGAGCCCTGCCCTGTGCCGGTCCCTCCCAGTGCCAGACACTCTCGTGGTGGGAACTGTTATTACCTGAGGGAAGTGGGGCCCAGGGAGGCAGGCGGCTTGCCCCAGGCCCCCCAGCTGATAGGTAGCTGGGCCTGTGGCCTTGAACCCAGGCCGACTCACGGAAGGAGACTGGGTTCCTGGGCAGGTTGTATGGGAGAGGTGGGCTCTGTGAGTCAGCCCTCCTGATGGGACACCCCGAGGCAGAGGTCAGTGCTCACTGGAAACAGCCCGGCACAGCCGAGGAGCGCAGGAGATACTCAGACCCATTTCTAGCCAAATGGGCTGGTGAGCAGTGGCGAGAGTGGGTCTTTAGTGTGGCCCCCAGCCATTTTGCAGATCAGTCTATAAAGTGACTCATCTCCTGCAGCCAGAGGGCTTGTGTGCTGTCAGGAAAAGGGGCTGGTGTGGGGAGGGGCAGGCGGGCTCTCCCAAAATGGCTTTATCTCCCTGGGGCACTGTTAGCAGATCTCTAAGTTTAGCACCAGGGGTGAAGCCAGGAAGGAGACCATGCTGCCTGCCATTCCCTGACCTTTTGCTGCCTGGCCCACACATCTCCCCGGTTTAGGATCCTCAGGGTGCCCATTCCTCACTCCCCAGCACGTCCTCATTTTAAGAAGGGGCTCCTGGCCCCACAGTCAGGTCTCGTGGGAAACGGGCTCCTGTTCCCAGGCCAGGAGCTGACTCCGTTGTGTGATTCTGGCAGAATGGTGCTGCTTCTCTGGGCTTATCTTTTCCTAAGAGCTGAGCAGCGTTCCTGGTTGAAGGCCATGTTCTCACTGTTTTTTTGTTAGTGAAACGTGTGAATTTGAACAGAAGGGTTAGCTGGTCCCAAGATGGGAGCTGAGTAGCTCTTGGGAGCAAGAAGTCATTCCTTCAGAGTTTTGCAGCGTGGCTCCAACGAAGGTGTCAGGATGGACGTTTTAACATGGCGGTAGCATGCGTTGGAAGTGTAGACTGAGGTACCAGAGCAGAGTAGAAATACCAGGCTGTGTCGTGGGAGGGAATGCCAACATCCACGCTGCCAAGGGAAATATCTGGCCACCAGGTTAGGTGAATTTTGGGTACCACTCCCAGGTCAGCAGCATAAAACCATCGTGGCACAGAGAGTTGGGAAGTAATTTTAAAGGGAATTTATTTGGAGAGAGGGGGCTATAAGTCCTTCAGAAAACCCAAGGGAGAGGGGGTTTCCATAGGACCACATGGACCGCTTGATATGTGTCCCCTGCATTTAGATGGTTTGCCTGTATCACCCCTGAAACAGGTGTGAGACGGGTGCCTGAGAAGGCTGTGTGACCTTTGCAAAGTCACCTAACCTCTCTGTGCTGCAGTTTCCTCATTTGTAAAATGTGGATCATACAGTGTTTCCCCGAAAATAAGACCTAGCCGGACAATCAGCTCTAATGCGTCTTTTGGAGCAAAATTTAGTATAAGATCTGGTCTTTTTTTACTATAATATAAGACCCGGTCTTATGTAATATAAGACCGGGTCTTATATTAATTTTTGCTCCAAAAGACGCATTAGAGCTGATTGTCCAGCTAAGTCTTGTTTTCTGGGAAACACAGTAATAATGGTCCCCACAACATCAGGGTTGTTATGAGCCATTATTGTAAAGAGCTCTCAGAACTGGGTTGAGCACAGTCAGTGCCATGTAAATATTAGCTAGGATCATAGTTCCAACGTCAGAGTGACATGCTGTG
Organism: Rhinolophus sinicus; assembly: GCF_036562045.2. NCBI lineage: Eukaryota > Metazoa > Chordata > Mammalia > Chiroptera > Rhinolophidae > Rhinolophus > Rhinolophus sinicus. Next base: position 35,455,755 of record NC_133765.1, read on the forward strand.
AAAAGCTCCTGCCCTGTCCCCCATCAGCTCAGCTCGCCTCCCCCAACTCGGCAGGTAACCGCTGCCATTCATTTCTCATATATCCATCCAGAGAGTTTTTATGCTCGTTCAAGAGACCAGATACACCAGTGTCTCTTCAGCTTCTGACTTTGGATTCTAGGGGTTTGTAGAACAAGGCATACCTGAGTATTCTTTTTTCCTTCCTTTTTTCCACATTAAAGACACACTATGCATATTTTTCTGCATCTTGCCTTTTCCCCTTCATAATACATTTTGGAGATCTTCTGCATGTGATGAATTTCCCTGATATTTTTAAATTGCCCATCATATTCCGTTGGAGGGCTGTGCCATCATTGATTTAACTAGCCCTCATTTCTGAATCTTGAGCTTGTTTCCAGTCTTTGGTCTGTCTTTGCAGTGTGGCAAAGAATAACCCTGACCACACGTCACTGTGTATCTGGGCAAGTCCACTGGAAGAACACGTTTCCAGAATTGGAGTTGCTGGGTCCAGGGGTGTGTGCGTTTACAGTGTCGGTGGCTGACGCCTCCTGTGGGAGGGGAACCAGTTTACACTCCCCGGTAACCCAAGTGCGCGCCTGCTTTTTCATACTCTCACCAACAGGGGGCACTGCTAAACATCTGGGGTTTTGCTTGTTTTGGAGATGAAAAATGGTGTGTGTGTAGTTTTAATGTACATTTACCTTATTATGAATGGAGTTGTCCTTTATTTTAATAGGTGAGAACTGTGTGTAAAAGTCATGTTTATTTCCTTTTCTGTGAACTGTTTATGTGCTTTGCCCATTTATCTGTTGGATTGTTGTTATTGCTGCTTTTTTTTTCTTGTCCGTTTCCAAGGAATTTTTATATAATAGGGAAATTAGCTTTTTATCCACATGTGAGTTGCAGATATTTTTCTCAGTTTGTCATTGGCCCTTTGACTTTGTTTATGAGTTTTGTGTCTTTGTGTTTGCCACATACAAAATTTTTATTTTTACGTGACAGATTTTAGCAATATTTTACTTTGTGGCTTTTCGCTATTATGTCATACTTAAAATGTCTTACAACTGGAAGATTGTGAAATAATTTCCCCATGATGTCTTCCTGTACTTTTATAGTTTAAATCTTTGATCTCATTGGGATTTTTCCTGGGGTTTTATGTGAGTTTGGACCCAATTTTATTTTTTCCAGATGACAACAGCCTGGCTTTCTTGTCAGTCACTTGGATGCTGAATGTGATGAGTCAGCACTTATATCTGACAATCCCATGACCCTTTCATTCTCTGAATAGCACTGCCTTTCTGTGATGCTTAATCCCCTTTGCAGGAGTCGTCCAATGTTAGGGCAGGAAGATTGGGGTAGTGAAGATCAGAAGTGGATGTTTCACTGGTGTGCAAAAGGCTCCCTTTGTGACTGGCTTGTGACTTTACTTCCCTTCCTTTCATGCATTTGGTAGTCACTGGGTGTCGGCCACATGCCCAGCCTATGCTGGCGTGGGGTCTGAGCAGCGGTGAGCCAGGCGGGCAGGGTCCTCACCACATGGAGCCCCCAGTCTGGGGGAGGCACAGGCCTTCACACAGGAAATTACCCAGGACCAGGTTAGGCAGGAAGGAAAGAAAGGTCTTTTCGGCCATGACTGTGGATAATGGGGGGCCTGACCTAGTCTGGTGGGCGGGGAATCAGGGAAGGGAGTGACTTTTAAACGGGGACATGACTAGAGAGGAGAGATTCACCAGTTGTAGGATAGAGGCTAGAGGGGGGCCCTTCCGGAGGTTGGAAGGAGCTTGGCTCGAGGGAAAAGCAGACGGTTGGAGTGCTGGGTAGAGTGAGTGGAGGAGGTGGGGCGTGGGGTTTGTAGTTATGATTTTCCTTCAGAGAGCGCAGCATGTCACCTCTTTCTCTCTCATCTCTCTCTCACCCCGAGTTTCTTTTGTGATGGAAGGAAGGAATCATATGGAACAAATGTTTCCATTTCCCAGACTTGCAGCCTCAGTATTTGGGACACTCTGTCATCCGGCATTACCAAGTGATGTGTTTGGACAAGCGCCGTTCCCTGGAACAGTCTGCACGCTGATAGCAGAGAACTTCACTTTCACAGACTCATAGGATTTTGGAGCTAGAAGTTTTGGTTCTGTTTCCCCATTTTATAGATGGCAAAACTGAGACTCCTGGACATTTCCTAACATGCCCAAGGGTGCAGGACCCTGCACTGAAGCCTGGACTCTTTCCGTCTTGTATCTGAAAATGTCTTGCTGATTCTTTCCTCCTCTGACTATTCAGAGAGCAGCAGCCTGGGCCTGGCTGTCAGCAATTCTAAAGAAAACCTTTGAAAAACAGTTGACAGCCTTGCCTGCTTTCATAGCCCCTAACCCTGGCAAAACTGCACCTTTCCCCGGTGACTCAGGGCCATTACTTTAATCATGGGCTTCACGCTGGAGACATTGCCCTGGCTTGTCCTTGCGCTGTGGCTCCCTCCCTCTGTCCTCTCTTGTCTGCAGGGAAGAGGGTGGGGGTTCCAGGGCCAGAAGGGGTGTAGGGTTTGCCCAGTGTAGGAAGTCTCCACACTGCTGTGCAGTAGGGTTCTCCCCCCACCCCCTGCCTCTCCCTCCCCTGGGTCAGTCTGGCCGCCTACTGGAATGGCTGGACTCCTGCCTCACTCCCCCTGCTGCTCTGTGCTCTCTGGGGCCTCTGGCATCTCCTGTTCTCTCCTTTTCCTTTCTTTCCTTTGCCTTTTCTTTATCATTTTCTTTCTGCTTCTGTCTGTTTGTTAGGCTTTGGGGTCTGCGTGACTTGACGTGGCTCTTACCGACTGCCCAGCAGCGGGCGGCCAAGCAGTTCTACTGAGTGAGCGTGGCTCACGGGCCACCCATTCCTTCTCGGGTCTTTGCACCCACGCTGCCGTGCCTCCTCCTGCTCCTTTCGGGTTTCCAGTTCCCCGGAGGGCAGAAGGCACTGGACCTCTGGGTGTTGGAGCAGCAGAGAGATAGTCTAGTCTCATGACAGACAAAGAAAACAACTCATGGGCAACATAGCCTGGAAGGAGCCCCGGATGCAGGGACCGCAGACCCTGCCGGCTGTGTGGACACTGACAGGCCATCCAAGCACTCGAGCCCTCTTCTTCCTCCACGTGGTAAACGGAAATAGGCCAGTGATGAGGATGACAGAGTGACGCTGGCTGCCATTTAGACTAAATTACACTCCAGGTGTAATTAAAAAAAGTTTCTCAGGCTCCACCCTGACCTAGGGATTCCTGTGCTTGGGGGTGGCCTGCGTTTGCATTTTAATGACACCCCGCTATGATTCTGATGCTTGGTCACCTGACAGGTGAGACCTGCCCCTGCCCTTGGAGAAGTTCACCTCTGGAGCCCAGGTCCTCACTGGGACGTGGCTTCCTTTGCATCCGTGCAGCGTCACCTCCAAGGCAGGACTCTGGGTGGAGCCATGCTTTCTGGAACTCGCATTCAGGCCAGGTGCTGACCCACGCACGCTTCCCTTTCTTGCCAGGTCCTTCGCGAAGCCCCCGAAACAGGTGCAGACGGTGTGTGAGTGCATCCTGATCATGAAGGGGTACAAAGAGCTCAACTGGAAAACCGCCAAGGGCATGATGTCCGACTCCAATTTCCTGCGGTCGCTCATGGAGATGGATTTTGATTCCATCACCCAGAGCCAAGTTAAAAATATCAGAGGTGAGTGTAGACAAATCTCGGAATGGCCATCTGTCTCTGGGGCAGGCATGGAGAGCTAGGAGGGGACTTGTTGTCGGCAGACCCTCCCATTGTGGTCACATGGTGTCACTGTGGCCCTGCGGATGGAGAGGAGGAATGATTGTTCCCAGAGAAGATGGCAGTCCTGCCACAGGACGCAGGAGGGTGGACGCTGGCTGGGCAGGAGCAGCCATCGTCCCCGCTGCGTGTTTGATGCCACAGTCACTCTGGTACTCCCCGAGGAGACAGGACCTTCTCATTGGAACCCACCCGGCCTTGTCTTCTGCACGTCTTGTCCCACAGGCACGGTGGTGCCAAGAGTTGGTCTAACCTTGACTTCTCCTCTCGCACCACTTGCCAGTACAGTCTTCTGTAGGTGCCTGGGGGTGGGTGAGAGGGAGGGATGGCACCATCCGCGGCCGCCCCTGGATCTTCAGTCGTGGAGCGTCTGCATTCTTCCTGCCTGACTCCTGACCTGCCCAGGTTCCTGGACAGCAGGAATGATGGCAGTCTTCGCAAAGGGCAACACGAGTCTAGAGTGTCACTTTATCTTGGTGGTTTGTTCAGAACTTGAATGCTCTTTTTCAGCCACTTAAAATAAAACTAAATGAAACACAAAGGATAACAACAGGTACAGAAACACAAAGAACTCTTTTTACTCAAGAATCGATTAGATAGGTTTCCATTTATGTGAAATTCCTCTGGGGGTGAGGGTGCAGGTGGAGGTGGTGGTGACCGTGATGGCCTATGAATCCGTTAGCTGCCTGCTCTGAGCCACCTTGGTGCCCAGCTGGGGATCCCCACCAACATCCTGGGTCCCCAGGGCTGCTGGTTGTCACATGGAGGTGCTTGGGTCATAGGATGTCCTGGTGGCAGTCACCTGTGCCCCTCCCTCACCGTCTTAAACATCCTCTTAGGCAAACTCATTCGGGTTTGGACCCGCCTGCTGTCTGGGTCCTGCTCACGGTGACTGAGGAATAGGAGCTACTTCTACTTCCCTTGTCCATGGGCAGTTGGTTTCCCATTTTACTTCCCCAAGATGAAGCTCACTGGTCGTCAAAAGCATTTTGTCTCTGACTTTTAGTCCTCTTGAAGACACTCAACACCACGACTGAAGAAATGGAAGCTGTGAGCAAAGCGGGCCTGGGAATGCTGAAATTTGTCGAAGCCGTAATGGGCTACTGTGACGTTTTCAGAGAAATCAAGCCCAAAAGAGAGAAGGTATTGCCCGTCTGGGAGGCCCAAACACGGCCGCCAAGAGACCAACTTGGAGTCAGAATTAATGTGTCCACAGCTTTGCTGGAAGGATTCCAGCCAGGTCCCGATTTTAAGCTGCGTAAACATTCTCCCCGATAAATAATACCCCCAAGTTACAGCTCTCACTTAGATATAATGGGAACTGACAAAACCTAAGTCTGCAGATTTTCAAATTTTGTGTGAAAAGAGTAGATAAAAGACGTTCAGAGTCATTCTCTACGGGAAAAGCAGGGTCTCTCAACCTCAGCGCTACTGACATTCAGGCCAGGCCGGTCTCTTTTGTGGGTGCTCCCTGTGCACCCCTGGGCTCTGCCCTCAAATGCCATTGTTCCTACGCCCAAGTTTCCACAACCAAAAATGTCTCCAGACATTGCCGTGTCCCCTGGGGGGAGTGGGGGGGGCAAAATCGAGCCCAGTGGAGAACCACTGGTTAAAGTGACATGTAGCGCCCACAATACAAAGAAAAATATAAGGTCAATACTGTCATTCTGAGCCATATTTTGACATTTATAACTCAGAATTCTATTACTCAGAAAACTTAGAACCCAATAGTAAGACCAGTGCTGTCGTCAGTGCATTTGTGCTTTTGAGGTTTTGACTCAGAACCACAGCGTCCTCTTACTGTGACTTTAGTACACACAGAAATGGAGCCATTTGCTAATTGGATGTAAGACATCTTTATCTAATGGGATGTGGGGTTTTTGCAGCAAACCGTAGACTAGCGCTGTGGCACGTGGTGGCCCCCAAAAGTCTGAGCCTCGTTAGAAATTCAGGGTGGACATGTGGTTTGTCCCTGCCGTGCTACGGTCCTTTCCCCACCGTTGTGCGAATTGTCTTTACTTAGGTGGCCAGGCTGGAGCGGAATTTTTACCTCACAAAACGTGAGCTAGAAAGGATCCAGAATGAGTTGGCAGCGATCCAGAGAGAACTGGAGGCGTTGGGGAGCAAATACGAGGCCGCCATCCTGGAGAAGCAGAAGCTGCAGGAAGAAGCTGAAATCATGGAGCGCCGGCTGATCGCAGCCGACAAGCTCATCTCGGGGCTGGGGTCTGAGAACGTCAGGTCAGCATCAGCTCAGTGGCTCTGAGCAAAACTCGGCGGCTTGTGAGGGGACATCACCACCACCAGTGCTCGCCATGCCGCCTAGCCCAGGCTCTATTTTTGTCTGAAAACCGCATGAAGAACTTCTGGTTTTACTCTTCTCGTGTTTACGGTGGCTCCTGGCCGTTCTGTAGATTCTGTTTTTAGTAGCTGTTGGGTATTGTTTCTTCAGTGCTCAGTAAGGGTTAAGGCGGCAGTGCAGCGGTGACAGGGAGAAGCCAGTGGCCTCTGGCAAGGTGCGCAGTGTCCTAGGAAGCTACTCCTTGGCGACCTTTAACCCTGAGTCCATTCTGGATGGGTCTGGAGGAGGAGCCACCTCTGTCGCTGGACACTTGTGGCTTTTTCAGTCCTGAGCTTCTTCTATCTTAAGTCGCTGGGGCTGTTTGATGCTTATGGGCAAGACCATTTGGCCATAGCTGGTCCATGAATATGACAGTAGTTTCTAATCAGTATGGAAAACACAGGAGAATATTGTTTGGAAACAAACCATGTTCAATATTTCTAAAACCTAGAAGACTTTGGCCGTTTACCAGAAGGGGCCAAATGGAACACCCGCTTTCTTGTATCTTGGGTAGAATTTTGTCACCAAGCAGGGCCAGAGCTTATGAGCTCTGCTGGGCGTGTTTAAAAGTTATTGATTAAGCGTTCTGAAACAATGCGATTAGTACTACTACAAACATTTGTCAAGGCCCTGTTAGATGCAAGGTTCTGCTGAGCCCTGGGATTGAAGCAAGTCTTTAAACACATTGGGTTCACAGGGAGACAATTGGCAAAAGGAGCTGGCAATCTCTGTCTCTAAGAGAAATGTTTCCTCCTGGCTAGCCCCATTAGCATGGGTCAAGCTGGTTCTTCTAGAATGTTCCTTCTGATTGTGCTGGAAGGTAGCCGCTCACCGCAGCCTCCTGTCCTGTGCCAGGTGGCTGAAGGATTTGGACGAGCTGATGCACCGGCGGGTGAAGTTGCTGGGGGACTGCCTGCTATGCTCGGCGTTCCTGAGCTACGAAGGCGCCTTCACGTGGGAGTTCCGTGACGAAATGGTCAATCAAGTGTGGCAGCACGATATCCTGGAGCGGGGCATTCCCCTGAGCCAGCCTTTTCGATTAGAAAACCTGCTCACAGATGATGTTGAGATTAGCAGGTGTGTGTGACCTGAGCCAGGAGGACGAGGGGTGCCCCCGGCTGGGGCCCATGTGGGTGTCCCCTGGTAGGGCATGGCACTGGGTGCAGCTGACTTGAGTGCACAGAAATGGTGGGTGCACTGCAAATCCAGCTCCCAGACCCTGAGGAGGGTTGAGCAGTCTAGGATTGGTAGATTGTTCCAGAAGGCCTGTCCTACCACCCTTAGCCCTTGGCTCACAACATGGCAAATCCCTGTCTCTTCCAGGTGGGGCTCCCAGGGCCTGCCCCCCGATGAGCTGTCCATTCAGAACGGCATCCTCACCACCCGGGCCAGCCGCTTCCCTCTCTGCATCGACCCCCAGCAGCAGGCCCTCAACTGGATAAAGAGGCGAGAGGAGAAGAACAACCTTCGGGTACGGCTGGTGCCCCGCTTGGTGTCTTCTGCCCTCCCTGCCCCTTCTCCGGGTGCAGCTGGCTCTTCCCACCTCCTGTTCCTGGCATTTCCACACTCTAGCCATGCCCAGCTGGAACACCACCGCCCTGAGCCCACCCTGAGCCTAAGCGGAGCCCCCACCCCCAGCCCACCTTGTGGAGTCTCGAGGGCAGGATGAACCACCTGGCTTTTACTCTGCACTTGACCTTTTACTCTGCACTTGGCCTCTGAGGCTGTGAGCGACTTGAAGGGAAAGATCGTGCATTGCTCACCTTTGTGTCCCCTACGCAGTACAGGGCTTGGTGGCCTTAGTTGCTGAGTTTCTTTTTTTGGAAGCGTGGGGGAAAGGGTTTGATTGAGAGATAATTCACATACCACACAACTCATCCATTTAAAGCATACAGTTCAGTGGTTTCTTAGTGTATTTACAGAGTTGTGTAACCACCAGAATCAATTTTTATCACCCCAAAAGAAGCGCTGTCTCTGTCAGCCATCACCATCCCTCCCAATTCTTCCACCCCCCACCCCAACCTCTGGCAATCACTAATATTTTCTTCTCTGTAGATTTGCCTGTTCTAGACATTTCTTGTGAATGGGATCCTAATACGTGGCCTTTAGTGTCTGGCTTGTTTCACTCTACACCGTGTCCTCCAGGGTCACTCATGTTGGAGCAAGTGTCAGCGCTGCATTTCTTCTCATGGCTGAGTGACACTCCACTGGACCAATGGACCACATCCATCCAACAATTGATGGACATGTGGCTTGTTTTCACTTTTTGGCTGTTGTGAATAGTATTGCTGTGAACGGTTGTGTATAAGTCATTTTTGGGGACATATTTTTTCAATTTTCTTGGGTGAAATTATTGGGGCCCAATCACTTTTTGCTGAAATAATTAGCAAACCCGTGATTTTGGGTTTTTCCTTTCCCTTATTTTTTCTGGTCTTTGCTCCCAGGTATGTACATGCTGTTGGGGGAAGCCTGTTTGTGTTCCAAACTCAGGAACGCGTGCCTCTAAAATTCACAGATAGTGTACGACACATATTACCAATGCAGCACGTCCCTCGGTGCCCCTCTTCCCTCAGCCTGCCAGGGAGCTCTGAAATGGCCAGCCCACTCCTCGCCCCCACTCCTCCTCCCATCCTCCCCTCACAGAGGGAAGATTCCATTTCTGGGGACAGAAAATCAGCATAATAAAACGGAGTGGAGAGGAAGGGGAGAGGGCAGCCGCAGGGGACTGCAATAGAGGGAGACTTTTTTCAGATGTCTTGAGGAAAGATACCAAAGCTGTCATGAGGTTGGAGGGAAAGGAATCAAAGGATTAAGATGAACATTTTTGTGGCTCTGTGTTTGGATGCCTTTTGCGGTCTTGTGAGAGATGTAATGAATTTCATAAATACTCTTGGCCACTGAACTATGCTTTCTGAATGAGAGACTCCGCCTGAACCTCCTGGATTTCTGGGTTTATGTGGTTTACACGCCTTGGCGTCTCTCCCTGTTCCTCCTCCCTTCTGGCTCCCTTCAAGGTTCGGACACATCCGGTCCCCACTTCCAAGGTATTTTCCCCTTCCATTTGGCAGGTGGGCTGACCCTGCACCCCTGCCTCCTCACCCTCCAGGTCGCTTCCTTCAATGACCCCGACTTCCTCAAGCAGCTGGAGATGTCCATAAAGTACGGGACGCCCTTCCTGTTCCACGATGTGGATGAGTACATCGACCCCGTGATTGACAACGTCCTGGAGAAGAACATCGTCGTCTCCCAGGGCCGGCAGTTCATCGTCCTGGGAGACAAGGAGGTGGACTATGACTCCAATTTCAGGCTCTACCTGAACACCAAGCTGGCCAACCCCAGATACGGCCCGTCCGTGTTTGGCAAGGCCATGGTGATCAATTACACGGGTGAGTGCAGCGCCGCAGCAGAGAGTTAGGGCGGTCGCCATGGAGACCTGGATCTGAGATCAAGGACAGACAGCATGTCATTCAGCGACCCCAGATCGTCCTCTCAGGCGCATCTTAACTGGTCAGGTCTGAATGCTGCAGCAGTACTGGGGGTTACGTGTCCTGAGGAGCGACTGAGTCTGGGCCGGGGGCTCAGATATTCCCGCCTGGAGGGAGGCGTGACCTTTTTCCATGGGGGCAGGAGGTAGTCCTGTATTCTTTGTTGAAATATATGACATAATTGGGGATTTCCCCCATTCTTCTTAACTGAATTCTGTCAGGAATTGAAGGCCATTTCTCGAATTTTCCTGGGTTGTCATGCAGTTTCTTAAACAGGTGAATAAGGATTGGGAATGTTTTCAGCTCGGGCTCCCCAATACGGGAGCCTGGATTTTCATTTGGTGCATCTGTCCCCCACTCTATAGAGCAGCGTCTGCATTTTCTTCTGGCATTTTTCACCTTGTGGCTTTAGAGTGATTTTGGCAGGAGCTTGCGTCCTCAGGTTCCTGAAATGCTGGCCGGGACCCACCCTCGGCTTGTGTCAGGCACAGCTGCACAGGCGCGACGATGCGGCGACCAGCTTGTGAGGGCCTCCCCCTGTCCCCACAGTCACGCTGAAGGGCCTGGAGGACCAGCTGCTTAGCGTGCTGGTGGCCTACGAGAGGCACGAGCTGGAGGAGCAGAGGGAGCACCTCATCCAGGAGACGAGCGAGAACAAGAACCTGCTGAAGGATCTGGAGGACTCCCTCCTTCGGGAACTGGCGACCTCCACGGGGAACATGCTGGACAACGTGGACCTGGTGTACACGCTGGAGGAGACCAAGTCCAAAGCCACAGAGGTATCAGCTGCACGGGAAGTGCACGGAGCCAGCAGCCCATCTCCTTATGAGCTCCAGGGGAAAGTCGGACTCGTGATCTCAGGGCCTCATGCGTGCTCGGTCCCGGGTCTTAGAAGCGGAGGGTTTGGGCTGGGGGGTGGGGTGGGAGGCCATCAACCTGTGCTGTCATCAGACTCGGGCTTTGAGTCACCTGGGGGTTTGCCTGATGAGGAAAGGTCACCTCTCTTGGGCTGTGCTATGGGGAGGGGAACCCTAAAGGTGTTCCCAGGGGCCCTTGTACATCAGGTCAGCCTCGTTCAGTTGCGAGTAATAGAAAACCCAACCCTACTTGGCTTAGGTCAAAAGGGAATTTATTGGCTGAGAAAAGAGAAAAGTTCATGATGGCTTCAGGTGGGGCTGGATCCAGGACTCCAGGCATATTCTCAGGACTTCTTTGCATTTCTGGGCTGGGCCTTCTGCTGGGCTGGCTTCACTCTCTGCCTCCCATGGAGCCAAGCTCCCCTCACGGTCACAAGATTGGTCTGCCCTCATGTCCCCTCAGGATCAAGTCCAAAGGAAAGAGTGAGAATCTTTCCATGTCCCTATCATGAAGGTCCTAGAGTCACTTAAATCACCCACATGTCCAACCCCACACAGTCCCGTGGCCTGGGGATGCTATGCGTCGACTGGTTGGGCCTGGGTCACACGCTCCTCTCCTGGAGTTGGGGTGGAGCACCCCTATATGGAATGGAAGGCAGAAGGTGTGAGTGTCCAAGTAAGTCAGGGACTGTTGTTAGAGAGGGGACATGGGGCCAGGGGAGTCAGCCACGAACGTCCCGCACGTCTCGCGAGAAGGGGATGCGCTGCAGCCCCGTGAGTGCTGTCTGGATATCTTGGTTGCCCCTCCCACTCCCGCGCTCTGCCTTTTATTTTCTTGCCCATGTTAGTCTTCCTGGTCATGAGTCTAAGTCTTCCTGTTTCCATGGCAACACGCGCCTTCCCTTTAGGTGTCAGAGAAGCTCAAGCTGGCAGAGAAGACAGCCTTGGACATCGACAGGCTGCGGGACGGCTACCGGCCGGCCGCCAGGCGCGGGGCCATCCTGTTCTTCGTGCTGTCAGAGATGGCGCTCGTCAACGCCATGTACCAGTACTCCCTGAGCGCCTTCCTCGACGTCTTCGGGCTGTCCCTTAAGAAGTCGCTGCCTGACTCCATTCTTATGAAGCGATTAAGGAACATCATGGACACACTGACCTTCAACATCTATAACTATGGTTGCACAGGTGAGCACCTCCTCCCACTGAGTAGGACGGGTGCCGTGTACGCGTGCACCTCTGGGTCTCGTGCACAAACTTCCTCTTCTCAGAAGGACACTGGTCAGACTGGGTCAGGGCCCCCCCCCCATGGCCTCACTCTAGCTGTGTCACCTTTCTGAAGCCCTGTTTCCAAATGCAGTCACATTCAGAGGTCCTTGGGCTCAGGGCTTCAGCATACGGATTTGGGGGGACATAATTCTGCCTGTAGCAAATGGGGTACAGGGCTCACTTAAGTAGCCAAGCCTTCTAACACATAGGAAGTAGAGCTGAAATCCCAGATTTTGACTTACACAACTTTTTTCCAGGAAGGCATTTCTTCTGCTTAAAAAAAAGACTAGTATTTTGCTTCTTCCTATCAGTGTAGAGTCTATCGATGGCATGTGTTTCTCTACCATCGAGACTGGCTCGCCATGGCCAGCAGCCCACATCCGGCCCACTGCCTGCTTTTGTAAAACACGTTTTCTTGGAACACGTTTGTGTACCCATTTGTATGTATATATATTGGGCATGATGTATATAAATTGGGCCCTGAGTTCTTACACTTAGCTGTGGATGTCAGGCGCAATGAGGGCTCAAAGCAACCGTGCAGTCTAGCTATTTCATTTTCCCTTAAATTTAAGCACATTGTGCATAAGGAACTCAGCTTTAAAAGTGATTTTTTTTTTAAATTGTCAATATCCATCTATATCTCTTCAGGGTTGTTTGAGAAGCACAAGTTACTCTTTTCTTTCAATATGACAATCAAGATAGAACAAGCAGAAGGGAGAGTCCCCCAGGAAGAGCTGGCTTTCTTTTTAAAAGGTAATGAATTTGCCTCATTTCATTCTTCCCAACTCACTTGACCCACACTGTATATATATGTAAGTTTGTTCATTCACATAAACAACAATAACAGAAAGTCTCCGTAAAACTCGGCTTCCAATAGCACTTCGTTATTAAATGTTTCCATTGACAATTCCAACCTCAGAAATGGTCTGGTTTGACTCGGTACAGCCAGTCTCCATCTACAGGCTGCTCTGAGTCTGGAAGCCACGCCGAGTGGCTGTTTGGAGCCACAGGCGATGACTCGGGAAGCCCACGCGTCCTTCTCTTCCCAGTCCCCTCTTTCTAGCAGATTTTCCCCCAAAGCGAGAAAAGTCCAAGTCCAGAGCTGCCTACTCCTCCTGGTGTGCTGGTGTTGGCTGTTGACTCTTCTTCTGTTGTGATTAGGAAACATTTCCCTGGAGAAAAGCAAACGAAAAAAGCCCTGTGTTTGGTTGTCCGACCAGGGATGGGAAGATATCATTCTTCTATCAGAAATGTTTTCAGACCACTTTGGGAGTCTTCCTGATGACGTTGAGAAACATCTGTCTGTCTGGCAGGAGGTGAGCTCATGTTCTCTTTCTTCTCCTTCGCTTGCCTACATGTCAGTAATCTCCTAACTTAGACTGTAGCCTAAGTCCTCGTAAGTGAGAAGATGTTCCTTTGAATGATCCATTCAGAGTGTAACCCAGTGCCCTCTAATTCCCTGAATGGAACTCTCCTTTATCTAGCTCAGCTAGCTTTGTGGGAGAACCATCCATCTGTCCATCTGTCAATCCATCTGTCCGTCCATCTTAGCATCCATCCAGCTCTCCATCCATCTATCCATCTGTCCATCCATCCATCTATCCATCCAAAAACTATTTATTGGGTGCCTGCCATGGACCACGTCCCTTGATGGGCGCTAGGGACTCAACAGTGAATAACAGTCAGACCTTCCCGTCCTGGAGCGCATAGTTTTGGGGGGTAGAAAGTGGCCTGACTAGAAGTGGCCTTGATGTTCATACTTCTATAGATTTCATCCTTTTACAGTGGCTTTTGGGGCCTGTCTCATTACACCATTGGTGCCACTATGACTGTCCTTTGCTCTTCCCAGTGGTATGACCAGGATGCGCTCGAGCAGTTTCCATTCCCCTTGGGTTACGATAAAAACATCACCCCTTTCCAGAAGTTGCTTGTTTTGCGTTGTTTCCGTGTGGATCGGGTGTATCGTGCCGTGACCGACTATGTGACTGTAACAATGGGAGAGAAGTAAGTGCGTTGTTTGTTTGCTTGGCCCTTTCTGTGAGGTCGTCCCCACAGCCGTCAGTGGCTGGCCAGCTCCGAGAGAACTGTCACAGCCCCGCCTTGGAGCATTGTTTGATAGCCAGTGCTATTCAAGAGACATGCAGTGTGCGAGACACAGGGAATGTGACGTTTTCTAGTAGCCACATTCAAAAAGAAACAGGTGAAATAAATTTTAATAACATATTGTGTTTCACTCAATATATTTAAAATATTATTTGAACAAGTAATTGAGATACTTGTGCGTACTTCTTTTGATATTAAGGCTTCAGACTCCTCCTGTGTGAGCTCAGCACAGCTCAGCTGACGAGACACACTTCCATGCTCAGTGGCCACGTGGCTCGAGGCCACCTGATGGATATTGTAGTACCAGGGTTGAGTGTGAAGCCAGACAGACAATTTTAGTTGGCAAACTAGTATGCGTTCATGGCCGGGAGGTGATGGAAATGAGGGTATGAAGCTGGGTGGGGATGGTGGCATCTCAGAGAGGTCACGTCCTGGTCAGCTGTCCTTTAACTCCCAGTGACTGATACTAGGTGGCAGTGGGACCCAGATACTCTGACTCTTCAGAAGCAGATACAAATTTGGATTTCTCCCAATCCTTATGTGCTGGCAGCTAAGTTTTTGGACATGCCTTGGAGCTGTCACTGGGGAACCTCTGGGTTTTGTGCTGAGGGGACGTCAACCCGGAAGTCTGGCCAAGAGGTCGCCCATCAGGAGTCACCCAGCTCTGTACAGACCTCCTAACGCCCACACGGTGGACCGAGCTGTGCCAGAGGGGTGCACAGAGGTGCCCAGCGCTCAGTTCACCGTCCAGTGTGCACATGTGCACAGAAACTGGGTTCTAAAACGAGGAGGGGTGTGCGAGCCGCTGGAGCAGGGGCCTCCTCCCAGGGTGCCAGACGCGGGGAAGGACAGCGCTGGTCAGACGGGCCAGCCCGGCCTGGAGCTGGCCTGCAGGGCACCTCCTAACTCGGGCGAGTGCGTCTTTCACCAGGTACGTGCAGCCCCCCGTGATCAGCTTCGAAGCCGTGCTCGAGCAGAGTTCTCCAAACTCGCCCATCGTGTTCATCCTGAGCCCGGGCTCCGACCCTGCCAGTGACCTTATGAAGCTCGCCGAGCGCAGTGGCTTTGGGGGAAACCGCCTCAAGTTCCTGGCCATGGGTCAAGGTCAAGAAAAGGTAATTTGTTGTTGGAAGGAATAAGCTCTAAATTGGGGTGAGGTCCCGGCCTCTGTTGGGAATCAGGCTTCGAGCTAGTAGTGCCGCTGCATGCGGGAGCTCGACGCGTTTGGTCTACGGAGCAGGAGTCAGATGCTAGGAGGACGACGACATAGCGTGTGCAATTCTACCCCCGCCGCCCTCTGACGGACCTCCCAGTGGTCCCTGTGCTCTGCTGCTCTCAAAGGCCCTTTTCTCACACACTCATCTCCTCCTGTCCTTACCACACCCGCCGCCATCAGGGTTGTCACTGCCCCAGTGGCACGGCCCAGGAAGTGCCACTGTGTCGGAGGAGATGGAGCTCTTAGGGCTGAGCGCGGCCACTGAGTGCAAGATGCTCCCTCACCTTCCAGGCTGGGACCAGCCCAGCGGACACAGGCGGCCTTGACGGAATTCTAAGACTGTGTCTTCGAAAGGCCCTCTGTAGCTCCTGGATCGCCGGCTTCGGAGGGGTGGGCCCTCACTTTTGGGGGGCTGGGAGCGGGTCTCTGGGCGAGTACAGGCTTGGCGTGGCTTTGGGACCAGCTCTTCCCTTCTCTCCCCATTGGTGCAGCTGGCCCTGCAGCTGCTGGAGACGGCGGTGGCTCGTGGGCAGTGGCTGATGCTACAGAACTGCCATCTCCTGGTCAAGTGGCTGAAGGACCTGGAGAAGTCCCTGGAGAGGGTCACCAAGCCCCACCCAGACTTCCGCCTGTGGCTCACCACGGACCCCACCAGGGGCTTCCCCATCGGGATTCTGCAGAAGTCCTTGAAGGTCTGGTTCAGGGCAAACACCGACATGCCCACAGCCCCGTTCCTCAGCTCACCGGCATTTTGCTATACATGTGTGTGCGCATGCGCACACGTGTGTATTTAGAAATAAACCTAGGATATGGTTGGAATCTCATGGACACCCCTTCCCAATTCCATCTCTCCCTCTCTCTTCGGAGATAAGCACTGTCCTGAATTGGGTAACAATGATTGGGTGACAGTTCAGACTCCCGGGCCTATCTGCCACTTCTGGATGAACCCGAACAATGTCTCCGTTAGTTTCCACGTACTTCACATTGATTAAACCTCTAATCGCTAATCCTGGACCCACCCGCAGCCTGCGGTACTCTAGTGGGTTGTACAGAAGGTTCCAGTGGCTCACACGCCCCATTTAACTTACTCTCCCGAGGATTTTTGGGGAACGGTTTTGTCATCTGCCTGTGGGGCAGGTAGAGGGAAAACATAATGGCTTTCATTTTACATTTGAGGACCCCACGGTTCAGAGAGAGGTTAAAGAACCTTCTCCGGGTCCCTTGTTGAGCAAGTGGCATCGTGAGGACAGCACCCACTTCCTTAACTTCTCCTCCTGGGCCCTTAACAAGAGACTTTGGCTATTTGAGGAATAGGCCAGACGGCTGCGTAAGGAGGAAGGAAACACCAGGAAGTCTCCGTTCTGCACGCCCCTCAGAGCTGTCTATGGGTCTGCCGTTACTGTCACTGTCTCCTCCTCGTCTGACAGGTTGTCACAGAGCCACCCAACGGGCTGAAACTCAACCTGAGAGCAACTTACTTCAAGATCCCTCATGACGTGCTGGAGCAGTGTCCACACCCTGCGTTCAAGCCCCTGGTGTACGTGTTGGCGTTCTTCCACGCGGTGGTGCAGGAGAGAAGAAAGTTCGGGAAGATCGGCTGGAACGTGTACTACGACTTCAACGAGTGTGACTTCCAGGTCAGGGCACAGCGGCGGCTGCATCCCCTCAGGATCCGCCCCGCTGGTGGCTTATCCTGTCCCCACCCGCCCATTGCTCTAAGTCGGCGACAGCTGAGCTGTCCCTGCCACATCCTCAGAGGCCTAGAATGCAGATGGCTCCGTGGGTTGGAGTATAGCCACGCCTGTTCCTCCTCCTTTAAGGTCTGCATGGAAATTCTGAACACGTACTTAACCAAAGCCTTCCAGCAACATGACCCTCGGATCCCGTGGGGCAGCCTCAAGTACCTGATTGGAGAGGTGGGAGTGTCTTGGGGGACCCTCAGGGGATACCTCCAGGGCTGGAGTGGGGCTGGCCTGGTGCCCTGTGCGTCACCTGGGTGCCCTCGGGTGACTCCCTCCTGCTCCTCCCGCCCGCCAGCCCCATGAAGGCCCCTGGGTCCCTGCAGTCACCCAGTGTCTTTGTCCTGAGTGAGCCCCATCCACACGGAGTTCCGGGTTCATCGCCGTGGGGCTCGGCTGCTCTAGGGTCGGCAGTCCTCCCAGCCACGCCTTAGGCTCCCGTCCAGTGGACGTGCGGGTCCACTGTGGGACCATGACTGTACAGGGGTCTCACACAGCTCACACAGTGGCAGACATCACCAATTCCAAAGACAAGAGTGGCTGCTGGCTTCTTCGATTGTTCTGTGTTACCGCTTGTTCACTGTGTTTTGAGATTTTGCCCATCGTGCACTGGCTTCCAGCGCTTCCTGAGGGCCCCGTGTCCCCTGGGCTCTGAGTCGTAGACAAGCCTCCTGTATACAGTGGATCAGAGGTTACACGGTCTGCATGGTCTGAGCAGCGCTGTGGTCAGGCCGGCAGGATGGCACCAAGGGCACATGGGTTTGCCCCTGAGCCAGCCTCGGGGTACCCCAGGGTTCTGGGGCCCGGCCGGCTCTCAGCCCCTGTACCTTCAGGTCATGTATGGAGGACGGGCCATCGACAGCTTCGATCGGCGCATCCTGACCATCTACATGGATGAGTACCTGGGAGACTTCCTCTTCGACACTTTCCAGCCCTTCCACTTCTTCCGGAACAAGGAGGTGGACTATAAAATCCCTCGCGGGGACGTCAAGGAAAAATTCGTTGGTGAGATTTCGCAGACACCAGAGAGGATCCGAAACCCCTTTTCTCAGGGGGGCCGTGCAGCTCGGCTGTCCTGTTTTCCCTGGTTGGCTTGGTGGCTCTTCCGGCCCCTCCTGGGGGGCTCTGTCGCTGGTGGTGTTGTCACCTGTGAGGGGGCCCGATGGGCTCGTCCTGGCCTCAGAGCTGACGGACTTAGTTCAGGTTTCCTGTCCTGGAATGGTGGTCGATACATCCGATTCTGCCTGGAAGGGCAGAGCGGCCCTTGGGAAGCTCCCTGAACTGTTTTCATAAAAGACAGAGCTGGACTGGGAGAGCTGGTGTAGAGTGTTCGTTGAAAACGTGTCACCCACCGAGCAGTGGAAATGAGTCTTGCGTGTCTGGGGATGTTACTCTGGGGGCCCCCGAAATCGAGGGTGGCATGACGTGTCACCTGTCTGTCCTCTGTGACTGTAGAGGCCATCGAGGCCCTCCCGCTGGCCAACACACCTGAAGTGTTCGGTCTTCATTCCAACGCCGAGATCGGCTATTACACTCAGGCTGCTCGAGACATGTGGGGTCACCTGCTGGAGCTGCAGCCCCAGGCAGGTAAGGTGTCCGTGGAGGCTGCACTCATGTGGTTGGGGCCCTGGGGGTGGCACCTAGTGTTGCTGTTGGTCCTGAGAGCTGGCACATTGCGGTGCCTTTCCCAAACCGGAAGGCGCAGGTGCCCTCGGCCCACGCTCAATGCCCTGCTGTTCTAACATGTGTCCTGGTGTCAGGGGAGTCCAGCAGTGGCATCAGCCGAGATGACTACATTGGCCAGGTGGCCAAGGACGTAGAAAACAAGACGCCCCAAACCTTCGACTTGGACCAGGTCAGGAAGCACCTCGGGATGGGGATGTCGCCAACGTCGGTGGTGCTCCTGCAGGAGCTGGAACGCTTTAACAAGCTCGTCGTCCGCATGTCCAGGTCCCTGGCCGAACTGCAGAGGGTGAGCTGGCCTGACAGACGCGCAGTTGCCGCCTCCACGTGCTGCCTGGGCTCCCTGACCACCTCAATTCTGTCCGCAGGCCTTGGCTGGAGAAGTTGGAATGAGCAGCGAGTTAGATGATGTTGCCAGGTCCCTTTTTCTCGGGCAGATCCCTGCCATCTGGAGAAAGCTCGCCCCGGACACCTTAAAGTCCCTTGGCAACTGGATGGTCTACTTTCTGCGGCGGTTCAGCCAGTACACGTCGTGGGTAAGTGAGAGGTCGCTGTCTGGTGGCCACTTTGAGGGGCAACCCGGACCCCGTGACCACCCCAACCCCTTCTCTCACCCAGCACGACCTCTGGAGCAGTGGCTCGGGGGCTCTAGAACTGCTCTCTGACTCTACCTGTATCTTTTCGCCTTTTTTTGTTTTTAAGACTTTGAAGTGTACCACACACAGCGTGATTGGTTCCTCTAAGCGTCTGTCTTGGCAACGGTTCCATCTAAGTACCTCCAGGCCCCCTCGTTATTTTTAGGGTACTTAATTTTACAGAGACCCCGTGGCCTCACCTCTGGTGGATGTTTAGGTGATTACCATCGTTTGGTGCACATGAGCACGTCCCACGGGGAAACTCCTCCAGCGACATTGTGGGATTGAGTGTGCCTTGTAAATCCTGACACTCTCGTCACGTACTTTTCTAGAGAACTGGAAAACAGCGTGTGAAAACAACTGTTCCCCTTGTGTCTCTGCAACTCTGTGTGTTCTTAGTATTTTGGATCTTTTCTCCCTGATCGGTAAACAAGAATGTCTAATTGTTTAGATGTGCATTTCTCTGACTGTGGTGAGGCTGAGTGTATTTTACATGCGTTTGGACATTTCGTGTTTCGTTTTCTGTGAATTGTTTTTTTGTATGTTGGTTTCATTTTTATCGAGTTTTCTGTCTTTTAAAGTTGATTTTTTTTAAGAGCTAATTTTTCAAGGAAATTAGTCCTTTGTCTGCCAGGGTTGTAGATATCCCCCCAGCTCATCCTGTCTTTTGACTTTTGTGTATGGTATTTTTTCCACAGGAAAGTTTTACATTTTTATGTAGTCAAATATATCAGTCTTTTCTTTTTTGGCATCTGGATTTTGTATTCCTCACTCCAAGATTATGATGATATTCACTGGAGATTTGATCTGGTACTTTGGTGGTATTTTGTTACATCTAAATCTTTGCTTCTTCTGGAATTTGGCGGTCCAGCTTGCCTTTCCCAGATGGGCGGCCGGCTGTCCCAACACCATCTTTTTGCCGCTAAATGAATTACGTCTTTTATTGTGAACGCACTTCTAGTCAGGTTTGACCCTGGCATTTGATGGCAGCCCCAGGCTCCCACTAGCTGCCCTTCCTTCTCTCCAGGTCACTGAGGGTGAGCCCAACGTGATGTGGATCTCGGGGCTGCATATCCCAGAATCCTACCTCACGGCCCTGGTGCAGGCCACCTGCCGGAGGAACGGCTGGCCACTGGACCGCTCCACCTTGTTCACGCAAGTGACCAAGTTCCAAGATGCCGATGAAGTGAGCGAGCGGGCAGGACAAGGTACGGTCAGCTCCTCATGGATTTCCAGCCTCTCGTTTAGAATCTCCCTCCCAGAGCCACCCCCGATTCAAAGGGATGAGCGTCGTGTGGGCCTGAATGGGCCAGGCCGTGTTAGGAAGTCAGACAGCCGCAAATACTGGCCGTCTGTACACTGTCCATGTCTTGATGTCTCTGAGGGGAGCACACACGCTTCTCTTCCAGGTGGTCCTTTGAGACCGTGGGGTGATGCCAGGGGAGGCCTGACCCATGTTCACCCTGCTGGTTTCTGGGAAATGGGCTCCTGGGTCAGAATCAGATCTTTCAGAGAATCAGCTCACCAGGTGGCTTCCCTGGAAACCTTAGGGGCTTGGGGCCTGGGAGCCAGAGACAGGATGGACTAGATCGGAACCATTCAATTCTGCTGTAACTTCGAGTCCCTTGGTCACGGACCGTGCAAACTGGAGCTGGAAACTGCTGTTTACCGGGGCCATGTTGTCTTAGGGGACATTTAACCACAAATACCAAAGCACCCTTGAGCTCTTGAGAGGGGATTTATGGTAAAGATTCAGGGACGGCCAGGAGGCCAGCGAGGTCACTGAGGGACTGGCAGGTGTCAGGGCTACCACTCTCTCTGGGCCTGTTGACTGTCGTCTGCGCCTCTCCATGTTCCTGTGTCCTTCTGCCCAGAGACCACTTTCTCTGCCAGGCTTCAGCTTCCTGCTCCCCAGTCACTTGCTCAGAGGGGATGTGGGGTTGGCATGGTGCCAGCGTGGGGGCCCACGGCCGTCTAAGCCTGTGTGCCTTGCTGGTAGATGGCTGGGCAGAGGCGGCCACCCCTCGTCCATTTCACTGCGACCATGGGGGAGGGTCATGGGGTCTGTAGAGTGTCCCATCTGGGCTGTTCCTCTCGAAAGGAAAGGTGGGCAGGGCAGAAATGCCGGCCCCCTCTTTTAGAAAAAGGCCTGAGCTGTGTCTGGGGAAGGCCAGTCAGTCACCTTCCTGCGTGTTGGATACATGCAGCAGAGAGCGCTGTCCCCCAGCGGAAGTTCCGGTGCCTCCTGTCAGCCCCGGCTCTCTTCCGGTGCCTCTAGGATGCTTTGTGTCAGGACTGTATCTGGAAGGTGCCGACTGGGACATAGAAAGAGGCTGTCTTGTCAAGAGCAAAGCCAAGGTGCTGGTTGTGGACCTGCCCATCCTGAAGGTCATCCCCATTGAAGCCCATCGCCTCAAACTGCAGGTGCGAGGTCACGGAGCGCCGCTTCCCCGCCTCTCTGCCGACTGGTTACCCACCAGGTGGTTTCATGCCTCTCGTGGGTGGGGGAGCCTGTGGGATACCCTGACTGCATGGAGTCACTCCCCGGAAAATGCACGTGTGCACACACGTGTCTGCAGGCTTCTCAGGGGGCACAGATTCAAGGGCAGAAGCTGAGGTCCGGACTAACTTCTGGAGAGGCTCCTGGCTGCTCGTGAAATTCTGTGGGCAGTGCTGGAATCAGAAAGTGGTTACCGCTGGCGTGGACGGCACTCCTGCTGCTTTACCCGGCCTGGATCCCCTTCTCATGAATGTGTCTGGGGGAAGTTAGCGGCCATGGGGCTTGTTTGCTTAGATGCAGCCCGGCAGGATGGCACGGAGACAAGCCTTCAGCCCTCCCGTGAGAGCTCTCTCTCTGACTCGGGAATCCTCACGTGCCTTTCCTTTGCAGAATACCTTCCGGACGCCAGTCTACACCACCTCCACCAGAAGGAATGCCATGGGGGTTGGCTTGGTCTTTGAGGCCGATCTCTTCACCACGAAGCACATTTCTCACTGGGTGCTGCAAGGGGTCTGTCTCACCCTGAATTCTGATTAACCCTCGGGCTGAAGGGCATTCGTGAACAATGACTAAGTCTGCGGTCATTTCTTGGGGTCTCTCAGGAGGCAGGAGGGGACTGACGACGATTTCCCTTTCATTTGAAATAAGCCATTTTAATCTCTTTCCACATAAATTAACCTGGTTTGGTTTTTGAAGCTTTTTTAAAGAATACAAAAAAAGTAAATTCAATACGAGAGCATTTTCAGATGTTGAGTTTTCTTTTCCTTCTCAAGGGAAACAGTTGATTAAGCAAAAGTGCCTGGCTTGTCACTGGTGCAAGTTGAGAATCCTTGCATAAGTTTTTAAAAGCGTGTTTTTGATGATCTGGGTCTGTTTCAGCAGATGCCTCTTTGGGGAAAGATCTGTCTGCTGAGGTGTGGGGTACAAGGCCCAGGGGCTGGGTGGGCTCAGGCAGAGCCCCCCTTCCATGGGCTGGTGGTGCCAGGCACAGAGCAGAGGTGGCCAGTCACCCACAGCCCCTCCTCCCCCCTTTAGAGCCCTCTGGCTGGGCTCTGGCTCCGGCCTGTCAGCGTGTGGGTGAGGCCATTGACCTTGGTGTTTAATTCCTGCATGAGCTCCTGCCCCCACCCTGCCTGGGTCTGTGGGGTTAGGCGCAACTTAGAACCCCAGGACCAGCAGCTACGGGGTGTCCCTTCTTTGTGCATGCCACGGGGCCAGCCTGGAGCCCTGGCCAGGCCCGACGGGAGGTGAGCTGTGGCTTTCCTCTTTGAGGGAGGGGCCAGGCTAACAGGACACAGGGCAGGGGCCCAGAAACGAACAAAAGTAGCTTTGCCAGCACTTCAGAGCACAGACCGCGCTAAGGGATGGCCCTGGGCAGTGAGAGGTAACGGGACCTCCTCTTTCCGGAAGTGAACCCCCCACCTTCCCAGGGCAAGAATGCAGTAGTAACAGGGAGGGGTGGAGGAATCTTGCTGTTTCTCTCCCCCAACTAGCCTCCTCCTAGGCCCTCCCTCAGGTGGTTTAATAAAAGACACAGAACAGAAAGAAGGCAGGTTTAGAAAATAAAGTTTGTTGGGCTCTTGAACATTTTGGATAAAACTAACAAAAAATATGAACACACATTCAGGTTGTGGTGAGATGAGGAATAACGTCATCTTATTTAGTTCCGTGACATACACATAGAGCTGCTCGCTTACAGTGCCGCCCTGGGAAAGCTGTGTCGGGAGGTTACGGGGTCTCCGGGCCGGAGCAGGGGCTGCTCCCCACAGGCTGCCCTGGAAACCGGAGGGCTAAGGTCGGGGGTATGTGTGGCTCCGGCTGTGTACGCAGGCGTGTGGCTATCTGATTTCATTAGCATCGAGGAGCAATGCAGCCTGTGGCCTGCGCGCTGCCCACGTGTGCACTGAGCTACACGGAGTGGGATCAGAAGCAAGCCGTTGGGCACACAGGCGTTAGGCCACGGCGGTTAGTAAATACGTGTTGTGCAGCAGGGGGCACAGTCCTATTCTGGTGTCAGTGAGGGAGCAGGTGGAGCAGGAGGTGTGAAAAAAATTTGGCATGCATGGAAATTACAAACAAAACGAAAAGGGAGTGGCTGAGTTGTTCCGAGTGGCGATCACAGTGCGTGGACAGCCGGTGCGGCCGCCGGGCAGGCTTCACACAGTTCTGTCCGTCCCTGAGTGCTTCCTGGCAGCCTTGCCTCCGTTCACCTGGTCGACCGCCAGTGTCTCCACCTCGGCCTGGGCCTGTGGCGGGGTGGCATGGTGGATCCGGTGTGCCACCCCCACGTGGGCCTTGTGCAGCTTCTCGCGGGCTGGGCTGTGCTGCTCGCCCGAGCTGCGGTCTGATGCGATGGGGGGGATGACCAGGGGCCTCTCTTTGACGAGGTGGACCTCGACCGGCTCCCGGGCCAGCAGGAACGGAGTGGGGTCAGGCATGGCATCCACGGCTTCCCGCAAAAGAAGTTTCCGGCTCTCGCCCCCAAATCTGTAGGCCTCTTCAAACTCGGGGTGCAGGGGAGCAGACAGGCTCTTTTTCATGCGGCGGCGGGGCGTTTCGGGCAGCTTGTCTCTGGGGGGGGCTGGCTTGTAGCCGGCCAGCACGGGGCTCCCGCACGGGCTGCCGTCCCAGGTCCCGCTGGAGCCGAGCAGCTTGCGCTTGGCGGCGTGCAGCTGCGAGGTCAGGTAGGCGATGGTGCCGGCCCGCTGCTCCAGCTCGCTGGACAGCATGTTCAGCGTGTGGCTCTTAACCTTCAACTCCTCCAGGTACTTCTTCTCCCGCTCGCGGACGGTGTTCTCCAGCACGGTGATCATGGCGTTCTTCTGCTCCAGCTCCCGCAGCAGCTCGTGGTTCTCTTTCTCCTTGACTTGCAGTTGCGCTTCCAGTTCGTCACATCTTTTCTTCAGTTCGCTGCTTCTAGACGACCCTTCTCCTAGAAGAACGAGGGGAGGGAGCAGGTGAAGAGCCCACTGCGGATGCGGCAGGACGTCCTGAGTGTGGGGTGTCCTGCTCCCGCTGAGGTCCGACCCTGGGCACTGACGGGACCCTGCCTCCCCTCAGTGAAGACGGGAGACGGGGCGGGGCTCTTAGTTCTCTGGTTTAGTGTATAAAAGAATGTCTCCAAATGTGAAAACCGCTAACGCTGAAACAGGCAATTTCAGAGTTTTTGACCTCACCAAACACTTAGGACTACAGTTAGCAGGTCACCTGTGTGCTCAGGTGATGGTTCCAGAATGCGGGCTCCATGCCAAGCTCTGTTCTGAAGGACAACCGTAAAACGTCCCCATGTTTGAAGCACAAAAACTCTGAAGTGGCCGAGCAGACAGGAGGCCCTGGCGGTCAGGTGGGCACTTACGTGCGTGGGCACCTGTGAGATGAGGCTGCAGGGTCAGAGATATTAAAGGACTCGCCACAGCGCCTCGGGGCGGCAGGAGGCCGGAGTCCAGGGCTATGTGGACTGACGCTTGTTGGGTCTGACTTTTCGGGTCCCCAGGAGGGAGCGCGTGGGCCTGAGCCCTCCTCCCCTAGACTCCAGAGCTGCTCTTGGCGGACGTTTGTTCCTGCAAATCAGAGCCTCCTGCTTTGTCAGTTCTCCTCCACTCTTCCATAGGAAGCTCTGCTCCACTTCCTCTGCACACACCTTTTCTAGATGTTTCCGTCTTTCCGTGCAACAGCTGCGCTCTATCACCTGAGGCCGTATTTGCATAGCTACGCTGAGCAGTCAATCACAAGGGCACTTTTTAAACAGATTCCTGGGTCCCCTCCCGGACTTTCGGAATCAACTCCAGGGGAGGGAATCCAGGAGTCTGTATTTCCCAGCCGTGCGCTCAGAGCTTCACTGGATGGGCGAGCTCTGCGTGCACTAGGGGAAAGCAGTGATTTCCACATACAGAGGGCAGATGCGCCCACCGGGACCACGGAGGCTTTCTTACCACCTCCACGGGACACCCCGTGCCAGCCGTTTCCACGGGCCCCTGCCACCGACAAGGGGCTGATCGGGTGGTGGAGGTGGCCTTGGGACTCAGGGCTGAGACAGATTAGCCTGAGCCAAGAGGGGACAGGAAATGAGGATGCCCTGATTTCTGTGACAGACAGCAGGGGTCTCCAACTGGAGGGGACTGTTCTGAGTCCCTGGAGGCCCAGTTTCTGGCCCAGAGGCTGTGGGGGCAGGGGAGGCACCTGAGGGTGGGCTCCTGTCCCCAGACCCCACCTCTAGCAGGAGACTGTAATACGACCAACACAAAGGAAACAGTGCTTGGCAGGGCGCTAGGCCGCGTGGAGGTGACAACTGGGCGCACTCATGAGTAATCAGTGCAAAGCCTGCTGAGCAGAAGTGGTCCTGACTCAGGTAGAGTCTGCACTTTCTAAATCCCCACTCCATTCTTTGTGACAGGTCACAGAGGCCCTGTGTTTGTTCTTCTGTGCTGATACTTCTGGGGTCCCGGGGGGTTCTGGTTGAGGGGAAGTGTTTGGGGGACTAGACTCTCACGACCCTTTGGGGGCCACCTAGTAATTTGATCACTCACTCAGCCAGTATTTAGTAAGCACAGCCTCTGCTACCTGAGAGGGACATGGGGGAGGAGGGGCCCTCCTCCTCCTCCTGGGTTAAATCGTACCTATTTTTTTTAAATTTTAATTTACATTTATCTTACTGTGATTGAGGTTGGGCATTTCTCTTTTTTTTTTTTTTAATTTTTTTATTGGGGAATATTGGGGAACAGTGTGTTTCTTCAGGGCCCATCAGCTCCAAGTCGTTGTCCTTCAGTCTAGTTGTGGAGGGTGCAGCTCAGCTCCAAGTCCAGTCCCCATTTTCAATCTTTAGTTGCAGGGGGCACAGCCCACCATCCCATGTGGAAATTGAACCGGCAACCTTGTTGAGGGCTCCCGCTCTAACCAACCGAGCCATCCGGCCCCCCCTCTGGAAGCTCAGCGGCAGCTCGTTGTCTTCAGTCTAGTTGTGGAGGGTGCAGCTCACTGGCCCATGTGGGAATCGAACCGGCAACCCTGTTGTTCAGAGCTCACGCTCTAACCAACTGAGCCATCCGGCCGCCCCCTATTTCTTGATTACAAAGGAATGCATATTCACCATAGAAAATCAGAGAATCCAGAAAAGCATGTAAGAGGCATTCCAAATATATGTGTCAGTTAGAAGAAAATAAAAGCAGCTACTGCCCCTGCCCCACTGGCCCCCGTCACACCCAGGGCTCCAAACTTCCCTCCCACTGTTTCTTAGGCCACGTGTTCACCTCTTACAGCAAATGTGTTTTCTCAGGGAAACAAGGGGCGCCAACATATGCCCCACAGGAAACACACCGTCGCTGACTTGTGGGGAGGAAGTTCTTACCTGTCTCTTCTGAACTTTTGAGTGTCAGCTCGTATGTTAAATCTAAAAAGGAAAGCACAGACGTTAATTGTGTGGTTACAGATACTTCACCAGCTTCTTCGGCGTTGGAGACGCAGCCCCAACTCCCACAA
Source organism: Rhinolophus sinicus (assembly GCF_036562045.2). NCBI lineage: Eukaryota > Metazoa > Chordata > Mammalia > Chiroptera > Rhinolophidae > Rhinolophus > Rhinolophus sinicus. Next base: position 35,482,831 of record NC_133765.1, read on the forward strand.
TCAGCCCTGTTTCCTGCCCGGACAGAGGTGGCTGAGCGGGAAGCATGAGGACAGCAGAAACTACTAGCAGCAGCCACTGTTTTCACTAGGGTTCCCAGGGGGCCCAGTTTTCCCCTAAAACATACCTAGCACCCACAGTCAGCAAGTGGCTAGCTCTGTATGTTACACCTTGGTTATCAGGTGCAAAATGTGTTGCAAATTCTAACCACTGCACTTTGATCTTTTAAGTCCTCGGTAGGTGAAGAAAGGCTTTGCAGCTTTCTGCCCGGAGCGGAGCGTGCGATCCGCAGATGGGGTGCGGCATGCCCTCGGACTCCAGGAGGGTGAAATCCCCTCACTCAGCCTGCAGAGCCGGCCACCGTCTGACCGTGCCCTGGTAAGGGTTCTGCTTTGCACCACAGTCCCCGGCAGACCTGCCGCCCGCTCGTGGGGCCCCTTGGCACCTGTGCAATGTTGCTGCAGCCGCCTTATCTCGGCGTGCAGGCCCTTGAGCGTGCTGGCGTGCTCCCGCTGCAGAAACAAGACGTTCTTCTGCGCGCTGTGCAGCTGGTTCTCCAGGTTCGTGGCTGCCATGCTGGCATCCAGGTGACCTGTGGGAAATACAGACCCTGGTCGCTGTCCCTGACAATGAAGGTCACAGGGTGGGTAAGGACGCTGCCTACCCACTGCCCTCTTCGGCTTTGTGGGGTCATGGGCAGCATGAGGCCCAGCTCCAGATAGAAGAATACAGCAAACCCAGGACCCCGACTCCAAACCCTGGCCTCTCCGTCGGCCACCTAACTCAACAGACCATGACCAGAAACTCTCGAAAGAGTTCTCTAACAAGGTAAGCACCGATTGCCACCCCACAGGAAAACCAGGCGCCTGGGACATGGGGTGAACATGTCCTCAAAATGGTGTCTTGACCTGGCCAAGGTGAGTCAGGGGAAGACGCGGGTGGGACTCGGAGGGAAGCCCCTGGATTTCACAGAGCTGAGCCCCCAATACTTCTTGGGAACCTCCCAAGAATGATCTCACAGGGGCGCTTGGTGCCTGCAGGATCAGGAGTCTGCCCCCCACTTTGCACCCCCGCACCGTGGCTTCAGCCATCATCAGTCATCAGCCACTCACGGAGCCTCAGATCCTCTGCCTTTACTGTAACTCGAGAAATGCGGTGAAGTCAGTCGGTCTTTCTGGAAGAGCTACCAGAGTAATTCAAGATGCTCTGCCAGCACTGAACAAGGCAAGGGACCAAATGTGGATTGTTTGTTTATAAATGCTTCTTGTAAGTGCAAAGCCTCAGAGTGCATTTTTCCTAATTTATTATGTCAGAGGCCTCGCTGGAGGAAACGCCACTTCTCAAAGGGCTACCAGCATGTGGCTCATCTGTGATGGCTCTGGAGACGACAACACCCCCAGGGGCTGTCACCACACTGGGAGGGCGACACCCGTCACTCTTCCTTAACGCCCCAGCTCTGGAGCTTAGAATAGTTGGTCCCTGGAACTCAGGACACAGGTTTTCATTCACATGAGATCATCTCAGGCCACAGGCTGCAAAGGGAAAGTGAAGAAACACAGAGAAGGAAAGCGCGTGCGACGGGTAAGGCCTGAGAAGCGGAGTCAACACTGACCTGTCCTGCAAAGGGAGAAGGTGATGTAAGACAGGCCATCCGTTCGGGGAAGCTGGCAAGGGAAAGAGCAGCGGCTAAGGGAACAAAGTGCCATCTGGGGTGGCTGGCTAACCGGTCAGCCGTGTTGTGGGAAGCGATATGGCGCAGTGTGTCTGGAACCTTCAAATCATCGTCCCTCCGACTTAGCAATTTCATTTCTAGGAATCCGCCAGAGGGAGGCCATTACTTCTGTGTAAAAAGGTGTGGCTGTGAGAATGGTCATCACTGCAGTTTAGTCAGAAAAGACTGGAAACAAACTCCAAGTCTGACAAGAGGGAACTGGTTGCATAAATGCCAGTGATGTCTCTGAAACTGACTGGTCTTCCCAGGCTGTGACCTCTACCTGCATCTGGCTGCAGATGATGGCGGGGCTGAGTTTCCATCACACAGCTCCCTCCTGGGAAATGCCCCACCCCCAAACTCATCCCTGCTGTGACCACAAACTCCTGGCACTGGCCCCCCAGACTGGGTTAGGTTATCCACTCCTGGCCCTTCATGGCTTGTGATGGCCCGAGTGTGAGTGCGTCCCCACCTCCACATACTCCAGGCTTGTCACAGCTGCTCCATACTCAGCGTTTTGTTAGACAGTGGGCCCCAGGGGCCGTCTGCTGAGTGTGGATGAAGGGCTTTTGTTCCCACGCTTCCTGCTTGATTGACAGGCACTCTTCGCTGCAAGCAAACAAAATTTCCCAACAGTTTTGTCCAGCCTGATCGTACAAATGAAGTGTGCCCATTCCTGCTTCTGTCATCTACCATAGGGAGGGGAGAAAAAGGTAACCCGGCAGCCACCCCACTCCACCATAGTGTGGTATGAAATTTTATTTGTAACAAATTTGTGATTTAAATAAGTATTCACATCGTAACTGCCGTGATGAATTGGCGACTTTGTGCACCGTTGTAACTGCAGAAACTCCAACATGCCCTTGCAGCTGCGCATTACCACGGGCAGGCAGCCTCGAAGCAGCACCAGGCACAAGAGCGGTGGTTGCTTAGTGCGCAAAGCCAGCACGGGAGCCTCGATGACCTGAGCGCGTCGGGAGCTCTGACAGCTGGACGCCAAGGGCTTTTCAACCCTGTGATATTTCACTTGGCGCTGGCTTCCCTTTTTTCAAGCTCATGTTGACCTTAGAGTCACAAATGAGGAGGTTCTCATTTGCACGGGGCGTTCTCCAGTTGTTGGATATACACGAACAGGACAGGTCCTCTTGGGTCCGAAGAAGGAAGTCCCATCTCCCAATGGTCTCCAAAGTACCAAGTTATTTTCTCATCAGCTCAAAAGCTTAACAGTATCACTGACAGAGAGCTGCTGCCGCTTAAAAGGTGACATTTTAATTTCTTACCCTCAGCTACTGATGACAGGTAATCACCGTAATGACTCAATCCTTCCAGTAAGTTGACATGAATGAAGCTACAGAAGCTGCGTCCCGTTTAGGCCCAGGAGACGCAGCTGAGAGATGTAGCTCATTGGAGGAAGAAACGGCGTCGGGCCTGAGAGGCTTAACTCAGGCTTGATCGCTGAGATACTGTGGGAGTCAGAGGCGAGGAGGAGGTTCCTGACCCTTCACTACAAGGGTCGGTGTGATGGATGAAGGTCAAAGCGCAGGGCATCCCCTCCGGATGAAGAGTGCCTCCTGTTCCAGTAAAGGCATTCGCCCAACCTCAGCTGATGTCACCCAGTCATGGAAGGTGACAGCCCAGCCCCGCATTTTCTTTTTTTCTACTTTTTTTTTTCTGTGCCCTCACTGCACCCACTTCCTTTTTTTTTTTCTTTTTTTAATTTATTTTTTAAATTTATTAGGGTGACAATTGTTAGTAAAATTACATAGATTTCAGGTATACAATTCAGCCCCGCACTTTCTGTGTCACGAGGGCACATCCTACCAATTGTGAGCTCTTGGTGTCATGGCGTTTTGTCTTGAGGCAATCCAGTTTCGTTTCTAAGCATCGCAGGGAGCCGTTGGCAATGTCCCAGTCATTCGCTCGGCCAAAGGCAGTGCGGCCGGGGCCCTGGTCCTGCCCTCCCCTGGGAGACGCTGCCCAAAGCCGCACAGAGGGGCGCCCCGCACCGTCACGCTAGGGCCCCACACAGATGAACGTGCACAGCTCTGCCAGTTTTTCTCCCCAAAACCTCAAAAGGAGGTGACCTGCTGAACAGGCGACCTTGACGTGATTCGGACATGAAGCTGCATATGTGTTTTTTCCCGTGGTAAACTCTCTGGGTTATTAAATTTACGTTAACTTACTCTTCGCTCTGTTCATAAAATGAACACTGGAAAAAGAGATTCCATTCCAAATTCTGTGGAGATGGGTTCTATAGAGATGGGAGCCTGGCCAACACGGCACCCCGGGGCGAGGAGAGATGCTAACATTGTCCCCTGGGGATAACGTGCTTGGAACGACAGTTCTCGGACAGACTGAGCCCTGACCTCCTGCTCTGCTCTGGTGCAGCCCGAGGACAAATGGCCTGTCAGTAGCTCAAGTCCACTTCTCCTCCTAACTCAAAAGTAATGTTCTTTCCTTGTTCAGGACATTAATGTATAAGTGATGACATCGCAATGGTATTTATGGGCCATCTCCACTTGTACGAGCACAAGAGCTCACCCATCACTTATGTCGCGTGTTCTCACAACACCCCTCTGAGGAAGAGCAGGAGTATCCTCCTGACGAGAGAAACACAAATCAAGAAACGCTGCCTCCGAGGCTTGCAGCTTTCCCTCGCCCTTAGGTTGTATGGGTGAGAAGCTTGAAGGCTGCGGTCGATTTGTTTCACGCAGAAATTCAGATGCTTTCCAAAATGTATACGTCCATCTCTAAAGCTCTGAAATGGGAAATGAGCATGGCATGGCACACGGCAGCTGGGAAGGGAACGCGGCATCCCCCAGCACGCCGCCAGCCAGGGCGCTGTCACCACCTGGAACAGCACGTCTTAGGGAGGCAGGATCCACCTGCGCTTGGTGCCCAGGTGAGACTCGACAACTGAAAGATACCCCTGCGCATGCTTTTAACACCAGCCAATTTTTCAGGACTTCAGGTGAGGGCGGGGCACCCACAGAGCCTTTATAAAGCACAGTGCTGCTTCACGACAAAAGGACAAGTGCCCATCGCACTGTATATGTGTCCTGATCCTCTGGATTCCAGGTCCCAGCCAAGAGCCAGAGCCACACACGCTGTCCTCATCTCCCAGGACGGGCTGACAGGAGCCCTCTGGGGGCTGAGTCAGCAATAAGCTGTTCTCCACTGGGCCACCAGCTGTCAGAAACAGCCCCGGGGTCACAGTGGGAAGGAGCCCCAGCCAGACTCACGTCTTCCCCCTTCAAACACATACCTTCCTTTCTCTTTAGCGGCTCTCCTACACACACGCACAGATCTTGCCTACGTTTTCATCTTCAAACACGACTTGGATCACGTCACAGCCCTTTGATGCTCTTGCGATCAAGCCACACCTTCGGAGAGGCCCCGCCTGCTCAGCCTGTCCCCTCGCCAGCTCAGCCTGTCCCCTCGCCAGCCTCGGGTCCCATCCACACTGCTGTCCGCCCCGCCCCGGCATCGGCCACACCTGCCAGCCCAGGGCTTCTGCACACCTCGTTCCCTCTGTCTGGAATGCTCCCGGCAAACCACTGGCTGCCTCCCTGCCCAGTTCACCCCCATTCTTCACATCTGGACTCGCATTATGCATGGGCATCGGATAATTTGCTACAGCTTCATAATGGTGCCGAGTGGACGTCCAGCAGGAACTGCATCGTGTTCGTCAGAAAGCCTGGTGGCAGCACTGACTGGAACGGGACCTCACCCACCACTTCCTGACATGCCAGAGGCAAGACGTTCAAGTACCCCTGGACCACTTTTCTTGGACTGAAAGAAATGGAACAGCTTTGATGGGAAAGGCTCTCACCATTTAAAAATGGGAAATTTCTTTGTTCCTGTGCAATCAAAAGCAGACTTATCGCTTTGCTCCGCACAAAACACATAGAAATAGGGTGATAATTTTAGTGTCTGAAAAAATAGCACTCCGGTACCCACGTGAGCTGTGAATTAGTTATAACAAGCTATTTTAGATTCCAGTCATGAATAAGTTATGACCCGTTCACATTTGGTTCTCTCGGGCTGTGAACGAGCAGACCTGGAGTCCGCTGCCCTCCCTGAGTGCTTTCCACAAGGCCGATGGGCCGGCAGGAGCTGCCCGGCTCTGAACAGACTGCAGGAGCGTTGCAGTGTTTTGTGATAAGGACCTTGTGGCTTTTTTGTGGGAACTTTCTGTGCTGCTCTGGTGTCCTGCAGCTGAAGCACTGCCATCGAGAAAAGGAAGGCTGGCCAAGGGACCAAGGCAGCCGTGTGGTGATGAAATGGAGGAGAGCAGATGATTCCTAGCAGGGAGGGGGTTTTCCAAGCAGATCCGTGGACTCAGAAAATGTTGAACACGGAAGAAACCTTCAAATCAGCGATACCAACACCTCTTTCTATTGAGACAAGAAATGGAAGCCAAAAAAAGAGTTCCTTAGCAAAACGGGATAAAAGCAGAATGGACACCCTTGAGGTGTTAGGCTGTGTTTGGGGTGAAATCCGAACCCTATCTTGTCACCTAAATCATAATATCTAACTCATAGGGTTGTTTTAAGTGCTGAATGCAATCACTTCTGTTGTCTGGCATATAGTAAGTGCTCAATAAATGTTAGCTGTACGATTTTATGTAACTGTCGGTCAATAGTTACATAAATAGATCTCCAGGTTGTTTACTTAGTGCCACCCTAGGGCATTTCCTGAGTATCATCTAAGTGTAGAAATGAGCTAGCAAACATATTCCAGTTGCTTCCAAAGAGGGAAACATAAAAGCAAACAGAAGCAATTTCTGTTGGCCTTTATCTTCCATTTTCACTGGAGAGGAGCCATTCAGGGAAGCAAGGCAGAGCAAGGTGCCCTAAGGGACAGTAAAACCTACTTCTTAGTCTGAAACAATCTATAGTACTTTACGAGAAGCTAAAAAAGGTCCAAGGCTAATTAGGCCATCAACTCTCAATCCAAAATACCCGATTTTAGAAGAAAGGAAACTTACCCTCTCTGAAAACGAATACCGAGGTCACCCTGAATTCACAACCATCCTGGATAAAGAAACTGGAGTTGTAGGAGCCTGCAAGTCCTATTTGTACTTGTATTTAAGAAATTCAACGAGTCAGTTATCAGAGCATCCCCAAGAGTGAGGGCACCAAGAAAAAGGACATCATTTTAAGAAGTATAAGCATTCAACAATCACTACAGAAACATTTTGCTAAAAAGAATGCACAGCATTACAAAGTGGAATACCACACTTTTGTATGTATAAGTAGATAAAAACTCTAGGATGTTATACAGCAAAGAGTTAAAAGCACTTATCTCTAGACAGTGAATTTTGGGTGATTTTTCCTTAAAAGAAAACACCTCTATTTGGGTACGACCTAAAGCTTCGTTAGTGAACATATATTTATAGTCAAAAAAATTATAAAGCGATTTCTCTTTAAAAAGAGAATCACTAACTAACCACGAGTGAAGTGGTATCATGTGTTTTAATTAGCGTTCGAGTCGTCTATGGTTGCCAGCATTGTGATCAGTTTGCCAGAACCCAGAGGACTTACTAGGAAGGCACTTTTTACAAAAGGAGCAATTTAGCGTCCCCAAGGTATGCAGAGGTGACTGTGCCCTGCACGAGGACTTCCCGACCCCATGCATGACACATCCTGTATTTCTCTGACATTATCCATCATACAACACAAGATCCATCAACAATTCTTTAGATGCTGACAGCCATTTCCTTCTGGAAGAACGTACAGCCTGACATTAGAGTCGTAATAGATGTGATTAGAGACACTGCAATTAGACATGGAAATACGATCCGTGGCTGTCTGGGAAGTCAGCAGCCACCGGAGGCCTCCATCATGGGCCTATTAACCGTGTTCTCTGCAGTCTGATGAGCTCATACTTTAAGAGTTTCTATTTGGCTTCTATTTAAAACCCATGTCACGTGTCTGCACACTGGGAGGGGCTTGGCCCCTCTGTGCGAAAATGTCCCAGGAAGAAAGCCAGTCTGTGTTTCAGGTTGTCTAAAGTGTCTCTAAGTAGGCTGGGCAGGCCAAGGTGGGCAAACGCATGAGCTCCCACGGTCTGGAATGGTACCTTCTGGAAGTGCCCTGGGCCTCCTGGAAAACTGGGTGGCAAGCGCCAGAAAGCCCACACCCTGTGGCTCACCTCACCCCCACTGCAGGAGGCAGGACCCCAGCACCTCATCTCCCAACCAGGAGGGACTGCTGTCTGGGCATGATGCCAGCACAGTCGGCTCAGCACTTTCTATTTCAAAGAGGAAATCTTAAAACTTGCCCCTATGGAAGGAGGCGGCCAAGTGGCCAGTGGGGCTGGGGTGGCTCTGCGTGGCCCTTCCCGCTCTCGCTGTGACCTCCTCCTGCCACCTCCAGGGTGACTGTCCTCCAGGGATCAGCCGAATAGCCTCGTTTCATAAGCTGAGAATATTTACAACTAAACAGATGTTCCGTCTGTGAACTTCTAACAAGCTTGTCATTTACCAAGATGGTCCTGAGCCAACAATTTAGGGACATACATATCTCACAACTCACCACACAAATCGTTCTACCCAGTGATAGTTTCCTGTAAATGGAAGGGAAAATAAGCAGATATCACCTGCTTATTTAGTGTTTCCATTTCTGCATCTGAGGACAATTACTGCAGATTTTAATTGTCCACTAGTTGGTAACTAAAAGATACAGTCACCCAAATGCCAGACTGTCTTTTCACACTAATGAAGTAGGAGAGACTTAATCTTAGTGCTTGCTGCTCACTACCTAAACTGTATTTCCGAGGCTGAGAAAACGTGTTCACTTGCTTTCAAAACCTCTCTCTATATGGTTTGCCAAACAGATGAACCATTTCAATTGATTTAACTGATAGGTCTTCTTTTATCCATTTTGTGGGCCTAATTATAGTATAGGTTTTAAGGAAAGAAAGGTATTGTTAACTGAAGTTCTCTTCATTTTAATTTAGCCATTGTTTCTTTTATTACTTACGAAGAAGTAAAATAGTTGTTTCATGAGAGCTAATAGAACACGTTTAGCTCAACCCTTATTGGGTGTTTGAGATGAGTATCATTTACAAAAAGAGACGAGACTTTGTCCTGTGATAGTCAGAAAAGTTCTGGGCGGCCCCAGCCATGTGCTTTTGGACAGCGTTATCCTTTAGCGAGGCAATCAAGCAAAAACAAGTCACCTCCTCTGACTTCCCGTCTCCAGAATGGGCCCAAACAAGTTGTTTCAGAAGAGTTGAAACAGGAAGGACATTAGTGATCTTTGAAATGATTAAAATAGTCCAACAATAGTCAATTCAGTGACTCAAGTCACCATGGCCAGACACTTAATTTTAGTAATTATGTGTCCTCTGGTGATCACTAATAAAATACTTGTTTTAATTGGGGATTTATTTCTATGGAATAACAGCTTGAGTACCAGTTTTTAAAAATGAACTTATTCTTTGAAGAAGGCATTTACCTAGGTATTCATTTCCCGTGACTCGTTTTGACGGCTTCAGCATGTCTACCTAAGGCTGCTTTACCCCTTGATTCTCCATGTAGTGATCTGATCGTGCTGGCATTGATTATTCACTTGTTTGAGTTTCCTTTCCATGAGCTGCAAGTGCTGCATAAATCAGGCACATTTTACTGATGACATTTCAGGCTGACTCCCCTAAAGTTCTTTCCACTCACAATGATTCTTTATTGTGTCAGAGAATGAGAGAATTCCCAGAATCCTACATTCTAGTTCTTCAGTGAATCGCACATTAAGTTCCAGGGGAGGACAAAAACTCCCCACAAAATACGATCCGTTAAGAGGATCTGTCGTGTAAAATAAACGAGCAATGGCTGAGAACCAGATGAAGCTGGTTAAGTGTGAGAATGATGCAAGGTAGGCAGGTTAGTTTAGAGCTTGTCTTGGCAACCAAATTTGGATCATGTTACATAAATGAGGCATTAGCACATTAACCCAGCAGAAAGAAACGAAAAGAAATACAAGTCAAATAAGAGATAGGACAGATGTATTTCATAGACGATCTGTCAGCTATGGGACGGGGGAAATTGGGCAAAGTGAGCAAGAGCCCTATTTTAGGCGCAGGATTTTTCAAAGGATGGGATGCAATTCAGTCTCGTCTTTTTATTGTCCTTTACCTTGTGAAAAGTCACTTTTCCCATTTGTGCACGGTCTTTGTTTTGTTTCCCTCTTGCCTGTGCCCTCAATCTCCCACAATTGGTTTAATTATAATCCTTGGTTCATGACACACTCTTTCAGGGTCCACTTTTATTTATGTGCTTTTAATAATAACCCCCCGATGCAGCCACATGCTGGGAACTTAGCAGTTTTGGTTTAGAGGGCCCCGATTTCCCATGTGAAGTCCAAAATTCCTAGGCTGGGTGTTTCAGCTCCTTGTGCTGGAGACAGGTCAGGTGAAGCCTCTCGGCCACTCGGGAGCCTGCGCAGTTTGTTTCTCTTCCCAGTTTTTGTAAGGGGCAGGGCGGTCACCTCGGGTTGTCAGGGCCAGACGCCGTTCTTGCTGGTTGTGGAGGAATGCGGAGCAGTTCCTATCTCTGTGGAACAGCGGAGGCGTGCGCGCGTGCCCCGTGATTTTTTGAGGCTGGGGTCACTAATGGTGTTCCCAGTGACGGTGTGGGATGAGAATCTGTCCCGTCTCTCCCTGCTCTGACCTCACACCCAGACGCCTCTGGGTCAGTCTGAGGCATCTCGGCAAGAAAAAAACTCAAAGGCATTTTTTTAATCATGAAAAGCTGAAAATTATTCATGAAGATAGCAATTATGCCTATTATTACCAAGTGTCTATGTACCAGGCTCCTAGGTAATTACTTATTTTTTTAAAACCATCATGCAATAGGTATGATTATACCTAGGGTTTCCAGGCAGGAATTCCCGCCCATTCTCAGGAATTTTTTTCCGCTTTCCTGTTCCCGAATCCCGAGATAAAAACTGTTTTCTGTTCTCCATGACGATCGTTTCCACAAAGTGATGGCCGATACTACCAACCACCTGGGTTCAAGGAGCCGATTTCCCCAATTTCCTGAGAATGGGCAGGAATTCCCGCCTGGAAACCCTAATTATAGCCATTTTTTAAGGAACTAAGACTCGGAGGAGGAAGCCACTTGCCTAAGTTTACAAGTGCTAGGTACATGAGCTCAATGCAAATGTTTCCAGGGGCCTTTTCTGCCGCGGCCCTTCCAGAAGTGCTCTCCAGTTCCCAGCACGTGGTGTTTGCAACCAGACCGTCTCATGGCAGCTCTGGGAGAAGGTGTGGGTTCTGGTTGTTCACTGTGCATTCTGGAATGTTCCATCCCCGTGGCCATTATAGAACGGAGCAGTAATGATGCTGTTGACAATGACATTAGTTGCCATTTATGTAGAGTACCGTGTGCTAGGTTCCATGCTGAGTGCTGTCCAGGCCTTGTCTCGCCAAATCCTCACAAAAGCTCAATGACATAGGTACTTGTTGTCTCCCCAAATCGACGAGCTGGGAAACTGAGGCTCAGAGAGCTTAGATCATTTGCCTTGTTGAGATCACACACACACACACAGTAGCTCCCTCTCCCCTTTTCTTTTTAAGGAGGGAGAGATTGTGCTAACACAGGCCTATGTTTTTCATTGGAAAAGATCTAACCTTTGGCTCAGAATTTTGGCTGAATCTTAAGGCATCCAATGACCAGGTCGCACCAGGGCTGCTCCATCGGGTGCAGTCCAGATGAAAGTGGACTGTGTAGATGAGCGACAGCCACACAGCAGGGTCGGGATTAACCCCACAGGCTAGGGCTCCAGCCCTGCCCCTCATTAACTACGCAACGTCAGGCAAGTTACATATAACTTCCTGTGCCTCACTTTCCTCATCTGCAAAATGGGAAAACAGTACCTACTTTATTAGGCTTGTGAAGATTAAACGATTTTATCTGAAGAGGCGCTGTCCAACAGAACTTATTTTGATGACAGAATATTCCATTCTCTGCTGTCTAATAAAGTAGCCACTTGCCACACTGAGCATTTGAAATGTAGCTGGTGTCTAGAAAAAACAAATTTTTCATTTTATTGAATTTGAATGAATTAAAATTTGAATAGCCCCATGTGGCTAGCGGTTACCACACTGGGCAGCGCAGATGTAAAGGCACTTAAGACTGTGCCTGGAACTGTGTTTGCTGCTGTCCTGAGGACTCCACGAGGGACAGTCATCCAAACGCGTTTCCTCGGCTCCCGCATACTCCTCGCGGAGCCTGCCATGGCCTCCTGTCCCTGCGCGCTCCCGGAGTAACTCCCGCGTTTTATTCTACCTGCTGTTACCCTCGCCATTGCCCCGCCCCACGTCACATCTTCATGGCAGTTATCGCTGTCTAAATGCAGGTCATTTGTCTCTTTGCTGCATTACTGGAATGTAAACTCCACGGGCACAGGCTTCTTGTCTGCTTCCTGCGCTATCACCGGCACCCAGAAGAACGAATGCCTGTCTCTAGGCATCGGAGCTAGTCCTTTAAGAAAGGGTTCTCTCCAGTTGAGAATTAGTGGTGATGTCACCCAATCTCTGCTCTACACCCACCCACCCCATCAGATAGGACATTTTGTATTGGCAAACGTGAGAGGACTTGGCAATGCCCCCTGACTGCCGTGAGACTAAGGCAGGGGGGGGGGGAATGGCTCGTTCACGCAGGCCTTTGGGGATTCTCTCGGTTTACACGGAATATTTCTGTCATTAGCTAACCGTGTCAATTCTTAGAGCTGACGCTGTGGCACGGCATCAAACGCTAGGTGTGGCTCTGTCACCTGGAAGTGGAGGGCTTAGTTCACGCTGGAAGAACTTCTCAGTGGAGGTCAGAAATTCAGGAAACACTCATGCTGAGCTGTGATGGTGCTTTTCCTGGTCGTGATGACATGAGAGAAAGAAGGACAATGCAGCGAGTTTCTGCAAAGCTGACTTTATTCAATTTGGAAGCTAGTTCTTTATCTTCATTTTAGAACCCCCAGCTAGAAAACGCCCTGTTCCCTGAATTCTAAAAGCCTGGGGACCGCTCACATCACCAGGACAATGTGGTGATGGCCGGAAACTGACCATCGTCATCGATGTTGTGTCTTTATCTCTGGAAGTTTACCAGGCCCGTTACAACAGGCCGGGGAACCAGTGCTCCTCTGAGGGGAGGATCACCCGGATGGGAAGACTGAGCAGCGCAGGTTCTGAAGTGCCCGCTGCGGACGCGGGCCTGTGCCTGCAGCTATCGGGATATGAGACGCGGCTGCTCACGTACTAACCTACGTTCAATCCTCACGAGGTCTACACCACGTGCGGGGGCTGGGGAAGGGGAACCCAGGAAGGTTGGCCCACCGCGGCACCTGAGCCCATCCTCCTTTACCTGCCCGTCTCCCATTTGAGGCTGTGTGTGTCCCAGGCCCTTTAGCACCGAGGAGGCTTCTGAGGCTTCTGGTTCCTCCCCCAATGGTGGAACGTTACTGCGCTCGATGGAGCTGTGTTCTGTCCCTGGGAAGTCAGTGCATGTCACTCACAGGTGCAGGAAACCTGGGTCAGTAGGTCCACATTGGGGATCTGCAGTCCACAGTGTCACTTCAGCCCTGCTGCAGGGACTGCACAGTTCTGCGGGCGGAATACCAGTGTGCCCAGGACACACGGCAACCCCAGGAGGAAGACACTGGCCTCACCTGCCTGACAACTTCTAACTTCGCGCAGGGACGGACAATCCGCTTTTCACTTGAGTTTCAGACTTGGGATGGTAACCTGCACAGGAAGATCCTGTGGCATCTGGAGCCTTCTTGGAAAGTCACTCTACTCTGACCACAGCCTGCCGGCGGGTTGAGTTCAGTGCCGCGTTCTAGAATTAGTCAGGGACCGTCCATGGCTACTCTGAATTCTAGCCTACAACCACGCAGGAGACACCACAGCACCTCCAAACAGCACTCACACCGACGGGCTCCAAGGCCTCACCTCTAGCTTTCTTTGCTCTTAGATTCTTAGTTTGTCTCCCCCTAAAAAGCCTGCCTTTGCCCACCTCTGGACTAGGTCCTAACGCCACAGCCTTACTAGACTGATACACCTTTCAGTCACAAATGGACTCGACTGCTTTCTTGACGGGAAAGAATCCGTCCCTTGAAAGCCACCACACAATGCAGAGCTGACGGAGGGTTCCATGTCCTTCCTCCCTGTCAGCAAAGTCTGGTTCCCCCTCACCTGCCTCTGTGTCATCGGCATGTCGGTAAGCTGAGAGGTGCTGCTGTTCCACCGGAACCTTCTGGTCTGGTCACCAGGACTGAACTAAACGATAAAGATGCTTCCCTATGGAAGCCAAAGCTTGGCCCCTCCTTGGAAAGGATGTGCCACACCTAAAACCCTGCTATGTTCTTGTCTGTGGGAACATAAAAGTAAAAACCAAAACAACAAACCTTTCTTCATTTTCTTATAAATGCGCAAAACAAGTATTTCTAATCCCATGTGCCAGCAACACGAGGGAGAAATAAGGGCAGTGCCTGTCACCTGGGTTGGTCCGTGTGACGGCTGGAGAGAGAGGGGTTAAAAGAACCTCCTAACTGGTGCATCACCAGAAAGTCAGATTGGAAGCCCATGGAAAAACAGGGCCATCCGTGGATGATTATGCTGTGACAGTGATGGAAGTGTAACTTGGGGAACCAGTGTTTTTACACCCGCGTTACTCCAAACTTGGTCCTTTCAGAGTATAATGATACTCTGTGGGTAAAACGTGCAACTTTAAGGAAAGCAGTGTTATAAGAATACTGGGACTTATCATTTATATGTGGCAGCAATGAATAAGCAATGTCACATAAGAAAGTGGGCTCAACAGGATGCCTTATAAAGCCTCTCACCTGTCCAGTAAATAAGACCACAGGGTGCATTTAGAACCAGGTTGGGAAGGAAATCTGAAGAGTGAAAATAACGAATCTTCTGCAGATCTTAATTTAATGTATTAAGTGTTGCCAAAGAGGCAACAAAACTGCAGCAGGGTACGATGTGCCTGAAATATCATGTATGCGAAGTGCTCTTCTGCCTGCTTTCTCGCCCTTATTTGAAGCTTTAAGCATTCCAGGTTGCTCAGTCACGGCAATTTGGCCAATAGAATCTTCGAAAAAAGGAGGAAACTTGTTCCTTTTTTCTTACAGCTACAGAAGAGTGGACACTTCTTGCTTCATAAAGTTATTTCTGATAAAGTGGTAAACTGGGAATGATCATGAAAGTTTCAGTCTCAGTCTGCTCTCCAGTGTGGAGACTTGCATAAAAATATAAACTCCTGTGTTCTGATTAACAAAGAAGTCTTTTAAGACATCTGTGCAATGCCTTCAGAGATTGTGGTGAGGAGCCGTAAAACATAACCTTTAACCTCTAAAAAGGCTGCTTTCTAACTGGCTGCCTTACTTGAAAATTTGTTGTCCTGCTTATAATAGTTACAGTGGCATCTGTGATTTTTGTTTTCCCCTGAAGGAATAAATACTTGGAAGGTTTTATTTTTTCGGTTGTTTTTTGGTTGGCCAGGAGAACCTGATATTCTGATCTTTTCCCTTCATGCATAAAGTATAATAGTGTTTTTCTTTTTCAAACTAAGTCTGAGCATCTTTGTCTAATTTAAGTGATGACACCCAAATTCAGCTGGTGGACAAGAGGCACAAAGCGTGAGACTAACTCGTCGCTAAAGAACAAAAGAGAGGAAGTATTTTTAAAAGGGTTTTTAAAAAATTAAGTACATGCATTCAGAATTGTTTTTTTCCTTCTAATTTCTTCCTAAATCGGGGAGGTCAGATGCTGGTTTAACTCAAGTGGCTTCATGACCATTATGCTCCCCTTAGAGCCTGTGCAGGGAGCATTTACTGGGTGCCCTGGTGTTCACTGCAAACTGCTCGGCTCCTGGCCTCGGAGTCCTAACCCCACTGACCCACTTAATACGTGTATTGTGATTGACAGTCAGGAGCCTAACCTTTGTTGTAACAGATGGATCGTCATTCCTATTGTTGATAAATTATCATTCCCAAGATTGGCTTAGCACAAATAGGACACGTCTCTTTCTTCTTCAGACACAAAGCTCCAATTCACTAATCTTTTCAGTGCCCTGTAATTCTGCTTCTCCCCAGCTTTGCTTTACCTTCAGCTGCCTACATATAACAACACAATGCAGACATACTGAAAAAAAGTCCAAGGCAACTTACTGTAGGTGGATATGACTGGACTTTCTGCTGTGAAAGTTGAGTCATATTTGAGTAATGAACTAAATAGAAAGTAAAATGCAGCGCGAGCACAAGAACCAGCCCTTAATCAGTATCTTTCAGAGTCATTTCAGCTAAGAAAAAATCTATTCACCTTCACAACCTGCTGACTATCACAAGCATGACTGACATCATTCCATTTTTACAGAGTTTTAAAAAGACTCCTGCTTGCCTTCATAGCAAAGAGTACTTTTCCTCTTGATTAAATGTTTATTATAGAAAATGAAAGCCACAGGAGGAAATACAAATCAGGTATCATTAAAAAGAGTTGTAAATGAAACATTGAATGTGAGAGTGCTTTATCACCAGTCAAGCCCCATACAAATGCAAAGTGGGGTTAGAATCCTTTCTGACTGACACCAGGCTGGCTTCTACCCAAGGGAAAACCTGAAGGAAGGTGTCTGCGGGTGTCCTCATGCCCACAACTGTACAAGCCAGCGTAAGAAATGAAAAAGAACCACAACGCCCTCCAATGCAGTCCACTGGAGCCCCAAGGCGCCCCCTCAGAAGCCCTCAACACGGCCGGGGCGATGCCTCCTGGTAGCCATGCCGGCCCATGGATGGGATCCGGCTGATGTGGAAATCCACAGGGGAAAAGCAGCGCCGTACTCTTCCCGCGGCTGACGGCTCTCATCATAAGCAACTAACTTGTGCTTTTATGCCAAAGTGAAATGTCTTCCTATAAGCACTACTCATCATCCTCTTCAGTGACTAAATACACAGAATCCCTTTGCGCAAGTCAGACCGTAAGTATTTGAAGACAGTTAGGACCCATTCACTTCCCTGCCCAAACCTTTCTGCAGGTTTTAACATCAAAGCTGGAGATGTGAAAACTGGTGTCATTACTGGCAGCTACCTGACTAGTCTGGAATGTCAATCTGAGGCAAACACTAACTGCACCCTCGGTGTGTGAAGCACATAAGGGCACCTAGCGGCTGCCCTTTAAGGGTATTCAATGCAGCAGATCAAATTAATCTTAGTTAAGAAACGTGTGCCCACTACGTATTAGGAACTTTCTATGGCTGACCTTGTTCCAGACGCGAGAAAAGAGGCCCATGCCTTTTCTTGCCAGAAATATGAGAAATACTTTATAATATAAAAATAACTATTTCTTGAAAGCATCAACGCTGTCATTCACCTCAGTTTTGTTACAAATGCACTCCGCCAATTAGGTAATGATAAAATGAATTTACCCAACGAATATCAGCTGGAGTTAAGAACCCAAATGAATGATCTTATAAGTAAAAGGATTCATTTTTTTAAAACAACAGTCAAAACATCTAATTTTTAAGAAACCTGTTTTAGATTGATGTATTTATATGTGCTACCGTAAAAATCTGACACAATTGTTCTGTACTTTAGATTTTAAACAAACCTAAACCAAATTTACTGAGTAATTATAACATGATGCGCACAAAGAAAAACTTTTATTTTAAGGTTTTTCAGAAACATGTATATGTAAACACACACACACATACATACATATATATCACAAACCTTAAAATCTTCCAAAAATATCTCACATAAGATGAACATTTAGCCAAAAGAGATATATAAATTCAAAACATCTTTGAAAGTAAAAATCACTTTACATGTTAGCATCTTTTTCCTTGCAATTCAATGGCAAGAAAATGCAGGCTAGTTCTCCACTGTGCAAAAAAAAAAAAAAATCATTTAATAAAACAATAGCGATGTTCTTTAAATAAATTTCAAACTTAAAAGTCTTTTAAAAAGGCAATTCTAGCTTTAACACTCTTACAGGTAGATTTCTGGAAATGCGTAACATATTAAAGTATTACAGCCTGGTAGCTTGTATTTTGTTATAAAACCAGTTACTGCAACCTAAATTACAGAGATGGTTATTTCCTCTTAGGCCACTTCATTTTCATCATTGCAGTAGATCATACTGCTAAACATCAAAGCTTGAAATTAAACAATACAGGTCAGCATGAAAACCTAAGTTAGATACACTAGAGTAGTAACGCCCTGGAGCCGACGGCAGCTCTGTAGCCCAGCCTGGAACTCTGCTGCATATTTGCATTATGCTCAATTCATGAATCACAAGCAAATAGTTATTTAGGGTTAACTAAAGCCCCCATCAGAGCTTCAGGAAAGTCTGGAAGGTAGAGTACTTACGTAAACGGTTATCAGGACAGGAGACAATACAACTTATCGGGGAAGGTCTCTAACGTCCAGAGGATGGTAAACGCATTTTAAAAGGCGATGTGGATTCAGACGGCCGCCTCCCCACAGGATCCCAGACAAAGCAGGTCCAGGCCCTCGGGCGCTCCTGGTGCACCTGCAATGCGGATCCCTCACCCTACAATCCCACCCCGAGGCTCGCAGGAGCAGCCCCTGCGCTGGCCTCTCCTGCTCCATCAGACTGGCTTGGGTGCGCGGTGCGACCGGTCCGCAGCCTGGACTGGAGCCCTGGCGAGGGCCTCCGCACAACGGGCTGGAAGACCCTGCAGGCAGCCGGCGCGAGGGTCGCTGCGCCTCACTTTTGCTTTCCTTTCCAGCACTTCGTTTACCCCCCGAGTTGTTTCCGCAAGGGGACACCCTTCCTCACCCCCGAGCCCTGGGGATGGGATGGGGGACACCCTCCCCCAGCAGTGAGGGCTTTAAAAATAATTTCAATGAATTCCTGTCCCGACAGGTGACCCCGCCGCCCGCAGAGCCTCCCCGCAGGTACCGCCAGGTGAGCGGGGCTGGACTCGGTCACACCTCGGGCCCCGCCTCACCTGCGGGCGCAGCAGTCGCTGTCCTTCAGGCGTCTCCCCCCCTCGGCGCGATCCTCGGGGCGGGCGGCAGCGGGGCCAGCGGCCCATGGGCGGGGCGGCGGGCGGGGCTGGCTCCCGGCTCCGGCCCTGCCCCGGCCGGGCCGCCGAGGGAGGTCAGTGGGCGCCACCCGCCGAGCGCATCTCGCCGGCTCCCACCCGAGCGCTCGCCGCGGTGCACACTGGGAGCTAGGGCCAGGGCAGGGAGGCCTGGACGCGCTGACCAGGCGGGCGGCCGAGGCGCCGGCGCGGCGGCGGGTTTGTATTTGCTGGGTGGGGCGGGGGAGGCCGATCGATACTCACTTCGCGGGGAGGGGGCTACGTCCCCCTCCCGCAGCTGCGGCGGGCAGGGGAACCGACCGAAGGGAGGGAGGGTCTGGCGGGTGGGACGCAGGCGCACAGCTCAGGTGCGGCCGCACTGCGGTTGCCCTGGGTAACGCGGGCCCGGGCGGGGCGGAGGAAGGAGGAGCGAGGCCGGCGAGCGGGAGCGCGCGCGCGCCGGGCCTGCGGGGTGGGGGTGCCCGAGACCAGCCCGGGATTGGGGGGAGGGCGCGCGCGGGCGGCCGAGGGGCGGGGGCAGAGGCGGGGGGCAGGGGCGAGGGCCTAGCGGCGCGCATGCGTGCGGCCCCGGCTCCCCCGGGGCTCGCCGGCCTCGTGCGTGCGCACGCGCGCTGTCCCCCGGAGGCGTCTGGGTGTGCGGAGCGCGCGCGCGCGGCTCGGAGGCGCACCTGTGAGGTGTCCCTTGAGGAGAGAGTGGGAGGGTGGGTGCGTGGAGCCCGCGGCCTGGGGCGCTTCAACCCCTCACTTGGAGTGAGTTCTGCGGCGGCCCGGCTGCAGTCTCTTTATTTCTTTTCTGGACCGAGGCGGGGACGCGGGGGGAAGGGGAGCGGGCTCGGGGTGGGAAGGAGGATGAGTGGATTAAAGAAAAGAAAAACAACCCATCACTTAGGATGGGCCTCGAGCCGGGGCCGGCCCCTGGGCATCTGTGGGGAAGGTCAGAGCAGCTCCGCGCGGCCGGGCGGCCTGGCGGCTACTGGGCAGGCCCCGCGGAGGGCAGCCTGGCCTCGGGCCTCCGCGAGCCGGCGTTGGCCCGCAGTGCCGGGAGCGGGGAGCTGGGAGCGGGGTTCACAGATGGCGGCCGGGCGCGCGGCGCAGACTGGGCAGCGGCAGGGGCGAGGCCGGGCGAGGCCCCGCGGGAGCCGGACTCCCGAGCCGCGCTCCATTGTTGTAGCTGAGGGAAGGGGGAGCAAATCAGCTTTAGGAGCCGTGAAGCCGCGCCTTGGAGCCTTTCCAGGCGGGTCCCGGGAGAGGCGGTAATGGCCGCGCCGTGGGAGCGGGGAGCCGGGTGGTGCGGCGGCGAAGCCTCGCTGCATGGTGTGATGTTGTGTTTTTTAGAGCGCCTCGCGTCCCAGCAGAGCCCTCCGAGCATCCTACTCAGGTGATGAGGAGCCCTTCGTGCACCCAGCGCGGAACGCCGCTGCCGCTGGACGCCTCCATTGTTTGACCACAACAAGGGCCGGATTCTCACCCAGGTAAACTGGATGGCAGCGCAGTCGAGCTCCCTCTCAACTCCCACATCCAAAGGAATCCTCTCCTCTTTCAGGACTTGACTTCAGTTTTCTTCCTGTCCGCTGCTTCTGATTAACTCAATATGTCCACCTCCCAGACATTTTCCCATCTGGATTAATCTTCCCGCATCTCTGCCAAGTCACCTCTTATTTCCCTCAAAACTCAGCTCCTTTGTGAAACACTCCTTTCCGAACTCTTAACAACTAAATCTGTCTAGGAGGAGCCTGCTCTGTACTCTTCTGGTTGATAGTTTGCTTATTGGTTGTCTTCATTGCAACAAAGAAGACTAGATGCTAGAAAGAAAAAATTCTAAGCTATTGCTTTTTTAAAGGAACGTTTTGTGACAGTTTATTGTTTTAACGGGATCGAACAGTTTTTGTTTATTTTGAGGGGCGGCCCT
The DNA here is from genome assembly GCF_036562045.2 of Rhinolophus sinicus. Classification (NCBI taxonomy): domain Eukaryota; kingdom Metazoa; phylum Chordata; class Mammalia; order Chiroptera; family Rhinolophidae; genus Rhinolophus; species Rhinolophus sinicus. The sequence continues at coordinate 35,503,517 of NC_133765.1, forward strand.
ATTTTACAGATACATACCTTTTTAGAGTAGAAAAATGATCTGGTTCAACCCACAGGTTAGTTTAAAAATTTTAAATTAAAATTAGTAAAGTAATACAAAAATTAAAATATCACAGAGATGGTTAAAGTCTTTGACTACCAACCCCTGTCTCCAGAGGTAACAACTATTATGTTTGGTGTGCGTGGACTTGCATTATCTTTGTTTTAACAAGTACTAATGTAATCTTTCAATTTTAGCATATAATGCGTTAACTCATTTTGAAGAACTGCTGCCTTATGTTCCATAGTTTGGGTAGACATAGGTTATTTAGCCATTTCCCGGATTGGTGGCAATTTTAACTTTAAAACAGCTTTTTTGGTGGTGGTTCTTTGGTGAAATGAAATTTTAGTGACGGTAGCACAGAGACCAGGCATTTATGATGTAGGTTCTTAATGCAGGAGCCCCCGCCTCGCCCCTCCCCCACTGTCATTATGACTACTATCTCCAAGTCCTGTGACCTTGGTGAGGACACTTAATCACTCAAAGCCTCAGTTTTCTTTTCTATAAATGGTGATAATACCTGCTCTATTTACTCCACAGAGTTCAATGATACGAAGTATGTGCTTTGTAAAGTGGTGTATAAATGTTGGTTTTCTTAGCCTTTATGATCCAAAAGGATTTTTTATTTGCAGTATAATTTATATTTTCTTTTTTGACCAGATGTGTGTATTACAGAATACTATAGCTAACCACTCTGAATGCTTTTTAATTCGTGATTTTGTTATAAATAATTTTTATCAAGTACTGTTAATACATTAGACTTCTTAAAGACTATTTCATAAAGCACATTTTTTTCTAGTGCTTTACATGCCTTAGAAAATAAGGCACATAAATTAGTTGACTATGAATAAAGTATCAGCAAATTGGACACTATAAAACAAAACTCATAATATTCAAACAAAACTTATTTCCTAGTGATGTAAGGTTGTATGTGTGTTTTCCTATGGCAGCAGCAGAGTCATTTTAGCTCGTATGTTCTTCAGGTAAAATGAATCCTTACAGAATTTGCACACAGTATCAAAAAGAGTTTAGCAATTTAAATATTGATTGAACGATGTAATAGATATAATTTTAAGATATAAGAGATACAGTTAGGGGCTTTGTAGGTATTTTTCTTTCTTTCAAATATGTATATGAATGCTTGTAGTGTGGCCAGCAAAATCAACTTGTCCCTGTTCTTTTGGAGTTTATAATCTATGGGATGGAGGGTATCAGAAATTAAACACAGTCACACACAGGGATAATCACAAATTGGTATCGGATATGAAGCTAAGTAGCACCAGTTATGAGAGATTATCAAAAGATGACTAAATTTTAGATTATGAAGAGAGTGCCCAGGAAAGACTTTTTTGCAAAAATAAGATTTGAGCTGAGATCTGAAGAGTAAGTCGGCATTAGTGTAGAATGAAGCGGGGGATAATTTTCCAGGCAGGGGAACAGCATGTGGGAACGTCCTGAAGGGGGAAAATGTTTTGCCCATTCCAGGAACTGAAAGAATGACTTGTAGCTAGATTATGGTGGGTGAAGGGTAAGTGTGGCTAGGCAGGGGGCCAAATCATGTAGGGTCTTGTAGGGCAGGTTGAGGATGTTTTTATTTTACCCTGAGTGAAATGAGAAACCATTACAAGGGTTGGGTTTTAAGCAGGGAAATGACATAATCAGATTTACATTTTTAAACAACCACTCCAGCTGCTACATGCAGAATGTGGGGGTGTTGTGGGGGTGGAGAGTGGAAGTGGGGGAGACTAGGCCACTTCAGAGGTCTACCTAGAAGAAAGGTGGTCTTTCCCTTGGGGTTTACATTGAAATTCAAACTACCAACTAAACTAAGGTCAAAGTAAATATTTGATTAAAAGAAAAAAATTCTCATTTCTTTTTAAAAAGTGGGACTAAAACCGCTTTTTTAATGCAAAAAGTACACATAAATGTTAAACTAATTGCACTATAACTTAACAGAAAAGTATGAGTCAAATTAAAAATTGAGATATTATTTAACATGGTTTTTATTAGCTTTGTTAAAACAGTAATACGTGAAGTAATTCATGAGGTAAGGATCTAAAATGAAAAAAGGGGAAATGTTTGTAGATACTATTGGCTACAAAAATGAGAACAAAAACAGACAAAAATGAGGAAGTGACTGGATACATAATGCATGTGTAAAATCCGTAGCCTTATGAATACCAAAAATAACCTGGCAGAAACTAAAATGGAAAAAAAAAAAAAACAGGCTCTGATTACAATGCAACAAAAAACAAAACATTTAGGTACAGCCTTATCAAGACAAGTGTTAATCTACATGAAGGAGACCATAAACTCTCTGGAAAGATTGGAAAGACTGTCCTAAATGGAAAGACAGGCCGTATTTCTAGATGTGATGTTTAAACATTATAGAGATGCCCATTTTGGGGTGAACTGGACAGAATAATTATGAGTAATGAGGTAGGACATTAAACAGAGGCACATTCATTTAAAACGATGTACTGGCTTTAGAGTATCTATACCACAGGTCACTGGAACCTATTCTGCACCCCAAAAATAAACTGGGAATGTAATAAATGATAATCATCAAGAATGCCCCCCCCAAACCATTAAGAAAATATGAAAGTAAATATTAAACATCCGGAAAAAAGAGTTCTTTATGCTGAGGTGAACAAAGCACGGACTTTGCAATCGTACAGCCCTAAACTGGAGTCTTTTTTAAGTGAGGAAAATATACCCACCATGCAGGTGTTGTGAGGGCAAGAGACGTTAAGTCCTAGCACCTATGGGGCACTCAGGTCTGTTATTAGTTAAAATCCGTATTAGACTGCATAAAAATTTAAAACTTCCTTAAGAAGAAAGGGAACAAACCCCGAGGATTGAAAGCCAAACCACAAAGTAAGAAAAGATTTGTGACCAACATAAATGAAGAGTTAATATCTTCAATATGTCAAGAATGCATACAAATCAGAAAAATCTAGGAACCATCAAAGGAGCATTTTTAAATACAGAAAGAACTTTTACATACCAAAGATCTATATGGTAGAATTATCTTTAGGGGTGCATTTGCAGAATGGTTGTTAGGATTCATCCACTGGGTGATATATAACCATTAAAATGTTAATGAAGAAAATGTATTAAAATGTTTATGGTGGTGTTAAGTGGGAGAAAATCGGCACAAAATTACATACGTGATATGATTAAAATTCTTAAACAAAAATCCTAACCATCCACAAAACCTGTGATGGAAAAATGTCTAGAAGAAATTAGATGAATATTTTAAAAATTACGTACTTTGGGAAGTAGGATGTTGGATGATTTTAAAAATTTACTTTTTTGTATTTTCCAAGATTATATGTATTACCTTTATAATAGGACATTTAGTTTTTAAAAGTACATTATATCTGGGACATAAGTTAGCTGCACAGTTAATAGGTATGTACACCCCACCCCCGCCTCTGCCCCCGCCTCCTCGTCACAATTCTGATTCAAGCTGTTCTCAGTCTAGTTGTGGAGGACGCAGCTCCCTGGCCCACGCTGGTATTATGAGCCTTGCGCTCCCCACTTGCAGAAGCTCACGGCAGCTCTCGCCGGCTGCCAGCTGCTGACCATAGCACAGGGCAGCTGGTGGCAGGTCACATCAACCTCTGCTGCTCACCGGAGAGCCGTTGTTCACAATCTTAGCTGTAGAGGGTGCAGCTCACTGGCCCATGTGAGAATCGAACCAGCGACCTCGGCATTAGGAGCACAGCGCTCCAACCACCTGAGCCACTGAGCCACCCGGCTGCCTGGTATAGGCACTTTTTAAAATAGATTTGCCCTATCTGTCGTGTTAAAGCATGCTCTAAAATGTACTCTAAAAACATATCTAAACTTGTTTTGAATGACGCAATTGGAATAAGTTTGAATGAATTTTATTGCTTCCAATATTTGGAGAAATATTGCTTCCTAGCAATATGTGGAATAAAAGTCTCATTTCTGATTTTATACTTGTAGAATAAATGTAGAAACTTAAACATGGGCCATGGGATTTCCTAGTTTGACTCTTGTTAACACTCTGTGTTTCTAACAGATCCAGTCATAGAGCAAGTTGGATGTAACTGAGTCTTTCAGGACGAGTAGGAGGTAGCCAGCGGGGCAAAGGGCAGCAGCATGGAGAGTGTGGTTATTGTGCTGGGCCTGCGAGAGTTTGGGCAGAGTGGATGGAGCTCAGGGTACCTCGGGACGTGCTGTGTAGGTGAGGTCGAAGTGGTACATGAAGGGCGGGGGCCTCACTCACTTACCAGGTGTTACTGGGGACCTGCAGGTGTTACTGTGGATTTTAGTAGCATGCAGTTTAGTGGACAAGGCCAAGTGTGTGTGATAGAGGGGAGGTGTTGGAGCACATAAAGACATCGTACATAGTCCACTCTTGAAGGTAAGGGTGGAAGCCAGGGAGCCTTCCTAGACAAAGCGATGTCTAAGGTGAGGCCTGAAGGTAATGGGGGACAGCCAGTGTGATGGCCTGGAGGTAAAAGGAGTTTGAGGGGAGGAGGAGAAGGTAGTGGTGGAGGCCTAGGAGCAGGTGAGACCTGGGGAGTTTGGAGAAGTTTGGTTTGGCTGGAACTAGAATTGGAGTGGGCAGTGGTGAGAGAAGAACCAAGAGAGGTAAATAGGAGTAAACATTGTCCAGAGTTTAAAAGCCATATGCGTACATTTGGAAATTACCTGAAAGTTAATGGGACCCATTGAATAACTTAAAGCAGGGTAATAACCCGTTTTGCATTTTAGAAAGAGGACATCAGAGTGGATAATGGGTTAGAGGGATGCAAGACGAGTAGTATTCCAGGGGGAGGTGACGGTGGCCTGAATTACCGCTGAGACAGTATATGTGGCGCGTGGGTACATAGATTCACGGGGGACGTGGTGAGAAGGGGTGGGTGGATCATAACCAGTTTCTGGCTTGGGCTCCGGAGGGATGAGCAGCCCCACTGACTATGGTTGGGAATAGAGGCTTTCGTGAGGAGACGACAGGTTGAGATTTGGATACACTGAGTGTAAAATAAAGGGTTTGTAGGACATGTAGGTTCTTCCTGAAGAGACTTTGTAAAGAATGATTTTATACTGCAGATACGTGCTTTGCTATGTGGGCGACTGGCTGCTGTGCACAAATCCATTACTGAAATCAGTGTGTCCATGTTGTTTAAGATTGGGGACTATGTGGACCGTCAGTATCTTCCATGTGGAGTTATTTGAGAACACGTGACTCTCACTTGGGGGTAACATTGTGGTTGTCCTTGGGGTTCATTGGGCTGAACTCTGCCTCCCTGAACAGGTGCTGGAGGTTTGTCTGAAGAGTGTAAGCGGTCCTGTTGGTAGTCATCCCGTTGTCAGTACTCTTTTCTAATGGGCGTGATTTCCGTTGATGTTGCCAAACTGGTCCCTTCCAAATAGAGGCAGGCCCACCCGGAGGCAGGCCCACATGGAGGCAGGCCCAGACACAGGCAGGGTGGCGCCCTGGCTCAGCATCCATCTGGAAGTGTCCACCTGGCCATTAGAATTTGTCTTATTAGTTCACTCACGCTGCTGTACCAAACCACCACAGACCGGGCGGCTTCAACAATTTCTCATAGTTCTGGAGGCTGGGAAGTCCAATGTCAGTGTTCCAGCAGATCAGTGTTTGGTGAGGTCTCACTTCCTGCTTCATAGATCGCTGTCTTCTTGCTGAGTCCTGAGATGCTGGAAGGGGTGGGGGAGCGCTCCAGGGTCCCTTTCATAAGGGTACCAATCCCATCATGAGGGATCTGCCCTCAAGACCTGAGCGCCTCCCAAAGGCCCCACCTCCAAATACCGTCACATTGGGGATTAGGTTTCAATATATGAATTGGAGGGGTAGGTCACAGACCCTCAGTCTGTAGCAGAAGCATAGACAGAGATTTGAGAATCATTTTCATTGTCCTTTGGACATGGCTGGTGTCAGCCATGGGAGTGGGCGAGGAATGTTGAGCAGATTGAGAAGAAGCTCAAAGCACAGGCCTGGGTACATCAAAGGGAAAGGTAGGAGTGAACGTGCCTGCAAAAGAATTCATTAGAGAGGAAGGAAGATGCCTTAATCAGAGAACATCTGCTTGATAAAACCCATTTGAAATGGCGGCAGTGAAGGGAGATTTCTGCGAGTTACCACGGCATCCAAGGTCGTTTCTTGGCTGGGGCGCAGAGAGTCTGGGACGTTGGCAGGAGGCAGTGCAGCTGCTCTCTCTGCCTTTGTCTCTGCTGAGTCTGTGACCCCTGCCAGCTCACTTTGTAGACAGTCTTTTCACTTCCCAGTGTAAACTCTCAGGGAAGAGAATGTGATTGGCTCAGCTTCGATTCCACATTCAGCACCATTAGGTTCACTGTTGTAGGTCCCAAGCCTGGTGGGCCGAGGTGAGGGCACCCGGGAGAGTGGGATCCTGGCGCCTGAGGGGGAAATCCGCTGATGGGCAGGACCAGTCGTTTAAAATGGTTCAGAGATGGGATAAAGCGAATAAGGAGTTGGGCAAACGGAAGTCATTTAGCCTAGGTGTGTTTTTTTTTTGACTAAAGTTTATTGGGATGGCAGTTGTTAGTAAAGTTACAATTTTAGCCTAGTTTTAAAGTATTACCACAGCTAGTCCATGGGGAAGAATCACAAGATGGATAACCAGTGGCTGTGGTAGATGCTCATCTGTATCTGGAAGAAGGTTGGAAAAAGAGATTTTTAAAAAGTAAAATTTAACTTTGGCGTTGCCTCAGAAGCACTCAAAGTTTAATATTAAAAAAGCAGTAATTTATATTGCTTTCTAACACTAAAGCATTTCTATACCTTTATTCTAACTGTGGAATATGCAGTGTCTCTTGTGTCACCTGATACAAGAAATTCAGTCAAGTTATTCTAGAGCTCATTCATTTTTCATACCCCTGCAAGTTCATAAAATAATCATAGCTTCTTTCCACATCTTACTGTGCATTGCCTTCCATGGTGTTGTGACAGGGCTTGTGAAGAAGCCCTTGTAGTCGGAGCAAACCTCTGTCCCAAAGATTCTAAAGTCGGCCTCCTGGGTAAATGGTAGAACCATTCGTAAAGGTGATCTGGACCCCTTTTCTTCTGTACCGTACACCTCGTTAATGTCCCTCTGACTTTCAAAAGTTTTAGATGCACGGTTCAAACCTGTGGGATTAACCTTCATAGGATTTAAGACTTTCCCTGATTCAGAGTACTTGGCATCGGCTAGCAAGCAAGTCAGGTTTCTCACCCACTAGTCAGCGACTTCTTACTGCTTCTCCATATTAGGATAGGATTGGGAGCTGTCGGCCCCTAGACTCACTGCTAGAATCAGGGAACCTGCAGAAACATTGTACAAATCTTCGTGCTGCTTGCCTGCCAGTTACAGGTAGTAATCCATAGTGAAATTCTTTTCAAGGTCCAATACCTTGGTGTCAGTGTCCATTAGGGTTTCTGAGCCAGTGTTAGAGTGCCCTCTGGAGGCATTACGAACAGTGAAAACATGAAAGGTTCATGAAAGGTTTTCTTGAACAGCCAGAGTCGAGAAGCAGTGGACTGGATGCTTGAGACTGGGTGGGTGCCATTCGGGAGCAGACGAGAACCAGGATGGGGCCCATAGGAGCACTAACTCGTATTCATGGGGGCGCAGGAGCTCCTCACGCAGACTGAGAATGAGGTTTTATGTGGCAAGAGCAGAACGCAGAGCAGTGGAGTCAGCAGGGAGCCAAAGCAGTGTGGTGGATGGTGTCTGGTAAGGTCAAGAGGGACAACTGCCCTTGGCTTTGGCCTGGAGGAGCTGCAGTGGTGTGGTGGTGGGCTGAGGAATGCATGGGAAGTAAACCGGGGGAAACCTGAAATGAAGCCTAGATGGGGTGTATGGTGGGGGGAAGTGTGTGACAGCTGGAGAAGGCATAGGATTAACTGTTGGTTTCCCTTAAGATTGAAGAGACTTTGCATTGCGTTTAAATGACGACGGGCAAAACAAGCGGAGAGAAAACAAAGTTGAAAGATGTGTGGGGTTGGTGGAGGAGGAGAGTTGGCTTTCAAGGTCCTAGCCTGGGATACTTGTTGAGGGAAGACTTCGCTTTTTTAGGGACTTGGAATGTGGCCAGTTAGTGATTTTCAGTTTTTCGTGGGCTGATAGGGACATATTCCTGTAGGAAGTTGGACATACAGGTAAGAAAACAAAACTGGTTATAAGAGAGTGTGGAATTACCATCATGGAAATGGCCCTTATTCAAGCCAGGCAGGTGGTTGAGCTCAAAAATGGAGTCAGGACACCTTTAGAGGACACTGGTTTCGGAAGTAGGAATAAAAGACATGATTGGTGACCGGAGGGGCCGGAGGAGAGGTGAGAGCATGTAGGGGTTGGAGGCCAAGGAGAGGTGTAACCTAGAGGTCAGAGTGAACCTGTAGAAGGGCCTTGAGATTTGACAAGGTCATGGCTTTGAGTGGTTTTGCCGAAGTGCTGTAGGGAGGGGACCTCTTTGGGGTGTGGAGGAGGTAGTGGGTGTCTATGCGAGGTAGAAACAGGTGTAGATGTTTGTGGGAAGCTCAGCAATGAGAAACGAGTGAATTCGTCATAGCTACACAGGTCAGGAGACGCTCCGGAGAACACATGGAGAGCGTGTCTGCGCATCAACAATGAGCCGTAATCAAAGCAATTACAGAAATAATTATATTTACTTTTTCATTATTTAACACCATCATCTCAGATACAAGATTTAAATTTTAACTTCTGTGCCACCTCCTATTTTTCTCCGATTGAGAATCTGAGAAAATGGTAGAGAATGTTTAGGTCTGTTTATGACATTTGAGGGGCTCTTGCACAAGGAAAGAGTAAATGTGACCAATATTTGATTTAATATTCTGACAAATGTCAAAACTTGTTAATTCCTTTTAATGTACAGGACATTTGCAATCATGAATAACTTTTCTTTTTGGTGAAATGAATAGGGTGGCTAATATTTAAAATATTTCATTAAGAAAAAAATAGACTCTTGGTATCAGAACTATTAAAATGATATATTTAAATTTGGGAGGTAGGGGTTGGTTTCTAACTTCAGACTGCTCAGTTGTGAGTGGTGAGATGTAACATTTAAGGCGTAAACTTACACAAGGGTGGGGGGCAGGTCCCCCCGGCTTAAGCCCAGACATGCCCACTGTGCGGGACTGGTTTGCAGACTTTGGAAGGTCTTAGCGCTCTTATCCCTGGTGGCCTTTACGATGTCATCTGGCAAACACTAAAAATGCACCCACCTCCCGCATAAAAGTAACTTGTACAAAACTGTGACCTAAGCTTCATTGGACTAGTTGTAGACAAACATTTATTAACTTTGATTTTACGTTTTTTTTCATATTTCGCATCCAGTAAATGTCTTCTTTCAGGTCTCAAACATTTTCATCAGCTCTTGAGATGCTCTTAGGCCCCAGGGACGGTGCTGAGGTGCCTAAGGGATGAGACATCCTGCTCTGCTGGGAGGTCCAGGCATGTCTGCCGGGCTGGACTCGCCAGGAATCTATTGGTTGGAGGCACCAAGCTGCCTCCTGGGGAAACTCCATCCTCAGCAGAGCTGAAGTCACTTCTAGTTAGTGCTTTTTGTTGTAAGGAGGAGAGAGACTGATTTAGACCATTTTACGACACAGGATCTGCTGAGGGACCAGAGCACTGTCAGAGCTGAGGCAGCTCAGAGAGGAGCAGTCTTGCCCATGGACGGTGGGGTCTCAAGGCATCTCTCTGTCTTTTCTCCACTTTGCAGATTCTGCGTCCTCATGACTTGGGTTGGCTGTGGTCCCTGTGACCTCTCCAGCTCCTTTCACATCGTAACCTTTCAGTGTCACCTCTCACAGCTAACCGCCTCATTCCCAGTGCTGGGAATTGGACCTCGTTATTGCTTTCATTATGTTCCAAGCCGCATCAGAGGTCACTGTTCAGCTCTCGGGTCAGGTGTCTGCACTTGGTCTCCTAAGCTATAGTGAGGGGAGATGCAGTGGTCACGTGGTAATTCCCATTATAGGGTTTGCAGGCTCGCAGGCACCGTGACTGGCCTGTGGCGTTCGGTAAGGAGGAAACAGAACAACCGGGCCCCATATCCAATCCATTTGCAATTCCTCTGAATGTGTTCCTGCCCTTTAAAGTGTAGCCTGCTAATAGCCTTCATTCTAAGTCAACCCTTTGTTCCCATAGAGAAGCTCAAATCTCTAAATATATTGACAGCATTTTCACGTTTCCATGGTCTTCCTGCTTTATTTAGCCTCTGACATTGCGTGGTCACTCGGTAACCTGTAGGGTTCTGTTTTCGTGTCAGTGATTTCTGCTGAAAATGACTAGCGACTTCAGAGAGCCGTTAGTAAAGGGCGATTCTAACCTCATGTCATTCACATGTTTCCTTTCCCTCAAGGTCCTGGGAGCTGTATGAACATATAGTAATTTAATACCATCCCCAGATGCCAAAATTTAGAATGACTGACTGTCCCACCCAAATGTCAACATGGCAGCGTCTTGATACCTCAGTCCCTTAATAAGTTATCAAACTTCCTAAGGAAAAGTGATATTCCCCGTACCTAAAACTTGAAATCTATCCCCAAACTACTCTTTGCAATTATCGAATATAATGGGGGCGATAATAAACGGAAGAAATAAAACAGCGACAGCTAATCTTTGCTGACCCCTTAGAGTTTCCGGGTACTGTTTTAAGTACTTCTCCTGCAGTAACTTATTTAATCCTTACGCTGCCTTCTCAGGTTATCCTCCGAGGTCAGGTGCCTTTATTATTTCCATGAACCCCATTCCTAACCTCTTCGGTGAAGGTTACACTGTTAGTATGTGGTGAAGCCGGGTCTGACCCTGCCCCCAGTCTCTGCTCCTTCACACTTCTCTCGACTGAAGAATAAGTGAGAAAAACAGTAGTAATTTAGCTCCTGTTCCAGCCAACCCGAGTCACTTATCCAGTGTTAATTCCTGTGAACCTGAAGCTCAGTTGGGAAACGTTCCTGTCAGGAGGCCAGTGGTGACGGGGTCCTGGAGCGACGTCGTGCGGACTGCCTGCGTTTTCCTTCCAGGGTCCCTCAGGTGTTCTCACGCCCTCTTTGGCTCTGTGTGACTGGAATCCCATATATTTGTATAAATCCCAAAACCTAAGTGGGTCTGCCCTGTCTTCTGAGCCAGAACCCTGCATTTGTAATAGCCAAGCCAGTTCTTCAGAAAACGTTGTGGTCCTGAGTTCTCCACGATACAAACCTCCTCCTTTTCTCTCTGCATTTCTCCAACCCAGCAGGATCCTCAGACTTCTGTAGCCCTTCAGCCACTGTGGGCCCTGCTTCTGCCTCTTCTTCTGGAATGTCTTGGGGGTTTTGACTCCTGGCACTGTGGTAAGTTTTCCCCTTGTTTCACCATTTTTCCTACATGGAGAATCCCCCTCAGGCATTTCTAAACGGAAGCCGTCTCTGGAGTACTTTCTAAGCCTGTGCCTTTTGGGCCTCAGTGCAGAAGGAAATCTGCCTACCTCATGGTTTTCCTTAAAGCCCTCCTTCTTTCTGGCTTTTGAGTTCCCTAGACCTGGGACAACCTTCCTTAACTCTAACAACAGCAGAAACGACTTTGTCCCACCCGGAGTTCCTCTTTGTTCCTCAGCAAGTTAGATTTTCTTCTCACGAGAGCCGTCGTTATCACAGCTCACTCTGCCTGCCCCCTTTCCTGTGCTGGCCGGGAGGCCGCCTGGGCCGGAGACCTGTTTGGGCACTGTTGCCATCCTGCCTTTTCCAGTGAGCCCCTCTCCAGTGAGCTCTCAAACTTTGTCCAGCTGAGTTTCTTACTCCATAAGTTGCTGGTGTTTTTTCCTAAAGCCCGCACAACAGCCATCTCCTTAAATATGAGGTCCTGAAAGTCTTCTGACCTGGGGATTATGGATTCCTATCAGTCTCTGTGCAGGCTTGACGCTGAGAGCCATCATGTTTCCAGCACAAGCTTTTTTCCTTTGTTTTCTTTTGAGCCTTTGGATATGTGATCATTTTTTCATGATTTCTTTCTCCTCTTCAGCTGTCTAATATCAGACAGGTATTTGTTTGTCTTTATTTTGTCATTGCTGAAATCCAGAATACTCTAGTTGAACATGCAGTCTGGGTCTCTGGTTCACATACCTAATAAACCTTTACATTATTTCCGTGCGTAGCTAGGAAGCAAGAGAAAGAGGGACCCTCTCTCGATGGCTGCTGGGCTCGCTGGGGCGTGCGGCGTCTCGCCTTTCCCCCCGCCGCCAAAGGTTGGCTTCTTTGCTTCCAGTCTTCTCCGTCCCCTGAGTTCACTTCCCCACTGCACAAGAATTGACTTGGTGACGAAGAGGGTATTTCAGTGGCGTCCATGCTCGTGAATCTAGTTACTGCGCCCAGTTAGAAGGTACAGCCAATGGGCACGTATGGTAGCTTTTCTGTTTCCTAACTCTCCCTGGCTGGAGTGCTAAGAGCGGGGCCGCTTCCAGACAGACAGGGTGTGATTTGCAGGGGCTGCCCTGCGTGGCAGTCTGGGCAGGTGTGCCTCGGCGTAGCAGCAAATTCTCTCCTCCGTCTCTCGCTGGCCCCATTTTCTCCTGTGCTGACTTGGGTACCCTCAGCAACCCTTCTTCATTATGGGTGATAAAACCTGGGATACAGGTCTGGTATTGTAGGAATTCCTGTTCGTGCCAGTGCCGGCTTTGGTCTCAAGCTCAAAGTTATCACTCATCCAGGGAAAAGGCGTTCTCCGTGTGATCTCGCTGACCTTAGGGCCTGCTGCAGCGGGAATTGGTCTCACAGGCCTAGCTGACAACCAGGTGTTCGTGCGTTTCTGGTCCAGTCCTGTGCACGTTCCCGCCTAGAGTACCTGGACGTGAGTGTTTGCTGAGACTGCTGGCCAACGTTGATACTAGTCTCTAATAGCATATATTTCCAGAAGGAACACTAATTGCCAACCAGTGCCAGGCCTACGACTCAAGCCCAAACGCTGAAGGTTCTGCATGTTTGTTGAATGATTCACTGGCTCTTTTTGAGAGTGGGATAGTGATGAATTTCTGTCCACGCTAAGCTTGAATTCTGATCGCCAGGTCTTACCCAGTTTCAGGACTTTTGTTCTGCCTGTGTTACTCTTCGGCTGTAGGAGTGAGATGCTCTTGGGTGAACTTGCACCACAGTCTCTCCCCTGCGTGTGCTTACTTTGCCGTGCCAAACAATACACATTGTGTGTTGTGACCCACGTGTAAAGATAGCCAGAATCTGAGATACTTAGTCAAATTCGTAGCAACAGAAAGTAGAATGATGGTTACTAGGGGCTCCCAGGGGGGAAAGGGACTTGGTCAGTGAGTTTAGTGACTCGGCTTTGCAAGATGAAAAAGTTCTGGAGATCTTTTCACAGTAATGTGAATATGTTTTTAACACTGAAAAATGATTAAAATGGTAAGTCCGCATTTTATTTCTGTCAAGGTCACCCAGGGCTGCTCTCTTTTTCCTTCCTTTAGTTAGCCAGCCTGGGCCCCGTATGATCTTCAGGCATTTCTTTTGCCTCTGCCCAAGGGTGGTTTGAACTTCCCAGTTTCTGTTCCTTTTGCTCCTAGGCCCGAATGTGGATTTTGTCCCTTTGGGTCTTAATTGCTCCCAGCAATGGAAGGAGGAAGCAAGTTTAATAAATGAGAGTCATTCAAGCTCATGTGACGTAAGCCATCTGTGCTTATTCTCACACCCCTGTCCCCATCCAGCTCCTGCTTGCCCGTGGAGCAGAGGAAGCCCCTGGCCCAGTTGGGAAAGGCTGGTCCCTTGAGGAAGATGATCCAATAGCATCAGCCAAAGGGAAGGGCCAGGGAAGGGCAGCTTCTGCAGGCCAGAGTCCATTTGCTTACGTTCTGTCGTACTTACCAGTGCATTGACTCTCGAAGCGTCCTCGTGGTGTCTGGAAAGATTTCTTTCCCAGTCCCCCCATCAGTGTTCCCTCCTTCCTGAGGGGAGAAAGAGTACTGAAGCATTTAACACCCCACGTTTTGAGGGCGAGAGTGAGCGTCTGTGTGACTGATAGGAGGCCTTGTTATCTCCTTTTCATAGATGAGTAAACAGGCTGATGAATAAAATGAGGCTGAGAGTCACACAGCTGTGTAGTGTCAGGTTAAGAATTTGAACTTAGGACTTTTGAACGCAAGTCCAGTGTTCTACCCACCCAGTTATTATGATTCCTAATGCATGTACTTGTTACACATTCACTAGCTAGATTAGATAAGATAAACTTACGCCTTGTATGTGGAGATTCACGTAGAGGCCATCACCGAGGCAAATCATATTCTGTCCCATTACTCAGGTGTCTCTGTGTCCAGTGTCGAAAAGCAAGGAAAAAAATCGTGGAGTCCACCTTGTGAGGGAGGAAGTGTCACTGAGGTCAGGTGTATTTTAAAGGAGTCCTGTAAAGAGAGGGTCAGAAGGGAAACCTGCCGGGAGGCGCAGGAGACAGACACACAGGTGTGAAGGCAGCGCTGGACTTGGCGCAGAGGAGCCGCTCTAATTGCAGGCAGGTAGGTCATCAGGTCCTAGGGAGCCTCTGCCTGTGAAAGGACGTTCTTGGCAAGTGAATGCATGTGTCATGCACTGATTAAAAGGAGGGAATAAGGAAACACATATTTACGTAGCCGCAACTATGCTGTGGGCACTCTGATAGGTACTTTCACATTCATTATCTCCTCTAATTATCCCAGTGAAGCGTTACAGGCATTATCCATATTGTCAGATCCGTCTGCGATTAGCCACGATCACACAGCAAGTGGCAGAGCTGAGACCTACACCCTCTGTGTCATTCTGTCGGTCATTTTTGTGGGAGGACTTGGCTGAAGCCAAGCTGAGGAATGGACACCCATGTCATCCTTTATCACTGTAATAACACACGCAGTTATCCTTCCTGGCATCACTCCCTCCGTACTTTTTGTTGCCCTTCTCTGGGTCTAATTTCATAGTCTTTATGGTAATTTTCTAGTTAAAGAAAACTCAGACATGGCTTCTTTTGTCTTTTATCTTTTCTGCGTAAGGCGTCGTTAGGCCAGATCACACGAAGTGAAGTTGTCCCAAGGACAAAATGGCAGCAGCTCTCTTCCCTGTAGCTCATTAGAACCCAGAGCCCAAATCATTAGCTGTTGACCTTAGTTGAGGGAAGGTCGGGGAACCTAAGGCACAGTTGGGGCATGTTACTAAGATGCTGCCGAATGGCAGCTATGGCCCGACTGATGGACTGTTCGAGGAGCCCCGCTCTGAGCTCTCCGGGTTTCAGAAGTGGGGGGCACCCCAGACGGTGTGATGCTAAATATCTGCCCAGACCCTTGGGTGACTAGGGACGTGGAATCCATCCTACGCCTGGCGGGGTGGGGGCGTGGGGGGAGCCAGTTGGCCACAGGACATTTAGACCCAGGGCTATAGTGTGTGCGTGGGTCACTGGAGGCGCAGCTCCCCTCTCAGCTTGGACCACCTCCAGCTTCCCATTACGGAGGTTAGTCCAGGAAGATGAGGATGCCTGTGTTCCCTTCTGTGAGTGAGAATCACCCCTCGGAACAGCGACCTGGAAGATGGGCCTTCCGGGGTGTTGGCAGCTAGGCCATTGAACACGTGTGAGGAGCAGACTCGCTAGAGGCCTTAGTGGCCGCGTTCGAGTGCTTGGGAAGGCCAGGTGGGACCTTCTTCAGAGGCTTTCTGAGAGCCAGCCACCAAGGGGAGAGGCCTAGGGTCTTCAAGGTGGGGCACATGGTGACCTGTTAGCATTGAGATGCAGAGACACTGGAACGAGGAGAAACAGCTCTGGTATCTGGAAGAGTGGGGGACTGGAAAAAGGGTGTGAATTGTGAAGCGCCTGTTTGGGACATGAGCCTGCCCTGGACAGCCAGGGGGCATCTTCTATTCCAGGACTGATGGTGAAGGTAGAAGCAAAATAGACGGGGTTTGGCATTCCACAGTCCTAATCAATGGGTTATGCGTGACTGCTCTAATGAACTTATTCTGAGACATAGCTAAGCACAGGTTAAGTGCACTGGGCCTGTGTAGCTTCCTCTACCTGGTGTGTGTATTTCGCCCTGGACCTTACTGGTGGTGGAGTGGGGCTCAGTGAGGAGGCAGGCACTGCCCGTTGAATGCCCAGCTCGGAGGCAGGCAGGGAGTGGTGGCCTTGAACGGAACAGACAACCTCGTCGCCCCGTTCCTTGGCAGCATGCAGGCACCAGGGGCCTTTCCATTTATTTTTTGTGTGCCAAGGCCTGCAGAAAAAGGCTAAGCAGAGGCCTCACTTCCCTTGGAGCTGTACTGCTGCCAAGTTACTGTCTGATGGTGTTGATTTCTGGGACTTCCTGATAATTGGTGAGGAGGAGGAGTTCCTGGCCAGGCTGGGAACATGTTCCATGTTCTCTCCCATGAACAGGGGCATCCATTATGTCCAGCGGGGACAATATAAGGCGGGATTGCACGGTCTTGCCTGGAAATCAAGGTCCTGCAAGAACACTAGTGGGTTGCTGCCTAATGGGATAACTTCGGAATCATTTATAAAACACCTCGCTGGGTAGAGAGGTATTTCTTATAAGTGTTCTTCCTTTAGTCCTCTTGTGTACAAAACCTGACTTTGGAGTTAATGTGGAGGTATTTGGAGGGCATTTTTCTTACATCCAGAATAATAATGGCCAGTGATGGAAATTACTAACTACAAGTAAGCATTCACCTTGTAGTTTGTTCACATAAAACTTAAAAAAAAAAAAAAAAGTGGGTATAAGGTGGAATCTTACCCTCTTTTTGGTCTCTGGATCTATTTACGCTTTAAAAAGTGATTTTAAGGGCCCCAAAGAGCTTTCTGTTTATGTGGGTTGCAGGCATCGATACTTAGCATAATAGAGATGAAAACTAAACTTTTACAAAAATATTAACTAATTTAAAGATGAGGATAAAACCATTACATGTTGACACAAACGACTTTTAATGGAAACAGCTATTTTCTGAAACAAAAAAAACATTTAGTAGGATGAAGGGCAATATTTACATTTTGGCAAATGTCTTTAAATGTCTGAGGCTTCATTCAATAAGACATCTGCTTCTATAGTCAGTCTCGTGCAATCTGTTGTTTGGGTTGAAGTAGATGAAGATATCAGGCCTCCCCAGATAATGTAGTTGGAAAGGGATTTTAGTCGCCTTTTCAGATAATTGTGAGCTCATTTGTGACACGACCCCAAGATGTGACAAGTAGTGGGTTCTCACAGGTTAGCGGCACCGTGCGGTCTGGAACCAGATCGGTGCGCTTTTTGGACTCTGGTGTGTAAAAACCCACAGGTCTCTCTCGCACTTGGAATAGCTCTTTTATCCACGATGATTTTTCACCTCACACATTGGTCGTTTGGAAAATACTGGTTCCCTGAGTGACACAGATCTTGCACATGTTCACACGTTCCATTATATGTAATGTCCAAATCTCCGGTTTGTTAGTATCACTGTCGATCTCATCAGAAAGTCTTCAAGTATTGGGAAGCTGAAGAGCTTATGGTGGCAGACACACGTTTTCCTAAAAGCCTGGTTGTCCCTAGAATGCCCGGACTTGACCTTTGGCAACAAATACCATCAGTTGTTTGCTTTTAACTGAAATGTCTGCCCAATACCGAAGTCTCCATAACGGGTTGTCAGTCATTCTGCAAGTAAAAATGTTCTGTCCAAAAAAAGGTCTAACATGCTGAATAGATGTAACCAACATACTGAAGAGTGTAAACAATCAGGCGGGATTTTTATATTTAATGCTTTATAGGAAGATCCTGCAGCCATAACATTGTAGAAAAGGTGCATTTCCTCAAAAACAAGAAAAAAAGTAATTTTCACTTGACTTTTATGACAAAGTATCGGTGTAGTTATTTTTAAATGGTTTGAGATTTTCTAAGCCAGCAGTCCGTATTTCAGGTACTATATTAAATTTGAAAAAAACCTCGTTTGAGACGTCCTCCGAGGAATGGTGTGGGCTGAGTCTGAGCAGGTTCCTGGGCACGTCTTCCTTCCACTGTCGCAGGAGGAGGAAGGTGTGGAATTGTGCTCTGTGTACATGTGTAGTTTGGTGGCGGGATGCTGAGGATGACCTCTGCGGAGTTCTGCTTTCTCTGAGAGGATTCCGCGTGGCCCTCTGCTCAGGATGAAGACAGGCGGCGGGGAGTCTGGTGAGAGAAAGGGGCAGAGGTCACAGCCTCCCTCACACGCAGCCTGGAGACCCGGAAAACCCTGCAGTGTCTGATTGCTTGGTCAAGGCCCCAATTTGGATTGGCCTGGGGTAATGATTTCTTCCTGGTAGAGGGCCCCTTTACCCTTTGATCATCCGTATTTGGCAAAAACTCAGTCCTGCAGGAACTTAGCCGTCTGCGTTCCTCACACAGCGCTGAGTGACTGAGTCCTGCCTGCGGGACCAGTCCGTGGGCCTCAGCACTCTGGCATCGCTGTTCCTCTGGTCTCTCCACTCTTCTGCTGGGCACACAACATGTCAGACCCGCTCTGCGCGCCTCACGCCACCAGAGCGCTTGTCCTCTCCTCCCTGGCAGGTGACCTTGCTTCCGCTTTACTGCGGACAGACAGCCAGGGCTCTGCCCACATCCCACTCCAGCACACACACTTGCGCAGGAGAGGGCTGGCCTTCCTACTCCCTGAGGCTGGCTGTCTGGGTGGACTTTGGATGCTGTCTCCAGGGGCCTCTTCCATTATTTCTTTTCTCTCCCATAGTTTTAGTAGTCTTTCCTCTCACTGTAATTCTTTCCCTCCCCCCTCCCCCCGAACTTTTCCTTGAAGTATAACATACAGAGTCACAGGTCACAGAGGTACAATTTGGTGAATGTTCACAGCTATGAAATAACCACCCCTGTGTAAACCAGGGCGCAGCTTAAGAAACCATGTGACCAGGACCCACCCCCACCCCCCCAAACTCCTCTCTTGCTCCTTTCCAGTCGTAGCTGCTTCGCCCTCTGTTCTGAGAGCATAGATGACGGGCTTGCTTTCGAACGGTACATACATGGACTCACACGGTGCAGTCTTGTGTTGGATTCTTTCAAACTCAGTCGTTAGGAGTCAGATTTCCATAAGGCCTTGTCCCAGCTTGTTCCGGGGTCCTCTCCGCTTTCTGCCTAGGTGATCTTATTCCAAACCCCTGCTTCAGTTACCACCTGAATGCGTATATGACAGAGTCCTGACATTTCACCTGAGTGCCAGTTTCTTGTCCCCAGCGAATGTCCCTGACACCTGCGTGGGCAGATCCTAACGGCTTGGAATTGACGTCATGATCTTAACCCCCAAACCTTGGTCTTTTCTAGAGTTTCTGAACTTAATGAATGGTTCCGTCGCCATCCAGTTATATAAACAAAAAAACCCAAGAGTCATCCTAGGTTTCTCCTTTCTCCTCACCCATGTGTTTAGTGCTATCAAGTCAGGTTGAGTTTTCTCTCCTCAATATGCCTTAAAACCATTCACTTCTCCGCTCCACCACTGCGTCCCTGCAGGTCATCGCCCTTCCTGGCCCCAACTCAGGCAGTCGCTGCCATGTCCCCCAAGGACTCTTCCTTCCCACCCTCCTGCTCACTGTACCTGAGCTACAGTTTTCTATTAAAAATGGAAATGTTCCCACTCTAAGCCAAATAAAAACGAAC
This sequence comes from Rhinolophus sinicus, assembly GCF_036562045.2. Taxonomy (NCBI): domain Eukaryota; kingdom Metazoa; phylum Chordata; class Mammalia; order Chiroptera; family Rhinolophidae; genus Rhinolophus; species Rhinolophus sinicus. The sequence continues at coordinate 35,523,176 of NC_133765.1, forward strand.
CACTTCAGTGGCTTTCCATGGGGACGATGAAGGTCAGGATCCGGATGTCCCTTCATCGCCTTCCCTGTTCTCATCGCCGCCACGCCCTCCGGCCCTTCCCACGCCTCGTGCACACCCCCTCCCCACCAGCACTGTGCGTGTCGATCCGCACACAGGCCGCACGTCTCCTTTTCTCCGTGCACCTGCCGCCTCCAGCTCTGAGCGCCACCCAGGGCGCCTTCGTTGTGCTTCACACCATGTGGCGTTCCCATTTCTGTGTGGACGTCTCATGAGTGTCTGCTTCCCGCTGGACTGTAAATTCCACGAGGGAAGGGATTAGGTCTGTTTCTGCTCACTGTGGAGGGCACAGCAGGCTGACACAGACACTTGACAAACAGTTGTTGCTTGGATGACCCGTGGGAGACAGGGATGAAGGAGTTTGAAGTACTCGTTAAATTCCCTGCGTGTCTGCAGGTCCTGCTGATGGAGGAGCTTACACTCAAGAAGCAAGCAGAGGGAGGCAGCAAACCAGGGGAGCCACGTCAGTGCAGAGTCGGTGAGGCAGGCAGTGGTGGGCCTGCGAAGCAAACAGACGGGTGACGTGTTAGGGGGGCTGCAGGGCAGACGGAGTCGGCTTCCTTGGTTACTCTGCTGCTCTCAGAAGGCGACACTGGCGCTGAGACCAAAATGTGGAGAAGATGCCAGCTCTCTGATGATCGGGGAACAGCGTGGGCAGGGGAGTCGTTTGAGGTGCTCAGGGGAAACAAGCTTGGTGAGTTTGGAGACTAGAAGGGGGACGAGTGAGGTGGTGCATGGGGTGCCAGCGAGTGTAGGAGGTGAGCCTGGCAAGTCCCGAAGAGCATGTCGTTTTAAAGAGCATTGGAGAGAGCAGCGGACGGAGGGAGGGCGTTCTTTTCTGTTTGTAAGGATTGGGCTGACTGCTCACGGAGCCGGGTTGTGGGGGAGCAAGAAGGAAGCAGAGATGCCACGGCGAGGCTGTGGCCAGTCTGTGTGAGGCCAGGGGCTTGTGTGTGGAGACAGATGAGGGCGGGGTCGCGGAGACTGATTGATCAGTGGGGATGGGGGGGGAGGAAGTGAGGCCAGCTGACCCAGATGGGGGCGAACGAGGAAGGAGCAGTTGGGGGGAGGTTGCGTTTGGGATTGGGGTGCCAGCAGGGCTGGAGGTCAAGCTGGGGAGCCAACATCATGATGGTGTTTTATGCCGTGTGACTGGCTGAGCTTACGTGGAGAGAGATTATAGGCTGGGAAAAGGGGTCCCCAGGTGGATCCCTGGAGCGCCCCAGCATTTAGAAGTCACGCAGAGGACGAGTCTCCAGTAAAGGAAAGGGGGGGGGGAGGGCAGGAGCAGGATGGCGGGATGAGGGGGCGGACAGAGCGAGGCATGTGGTCCCGTCAGACAAGGACGGTGCCTCCTGCAGAGGTCACGGCGGCCTGGGTAAGAGCTGTTTCCAGTGCGACCTCGGGACTGCAACCTGACGGAGGGAATGTGAGGCGTGAAGCTCTTGAGGAGTTTTGCTTTAATGGGGAGCAGACGTTTTGGCAGATAGCTGGAGTGGAGCTGTGGGGCACTAGCAGTTCGTATGGGAATGGACAAGGTAGGACAGGACTGACAACGGCGAAGGGAGAGAATCACTGCTGGGTGAGGGCTGGGTTCTGAGGGGGCCGTGGAAGTGCTGCTGGGGCGCAGTGGGCGGGCCGGTGTGGAGGAGCAGGGTGCTTGCTGAAGTCGGGGGGCGGGAGGCGGACAGCTGAGGGCTGTGCCAGTGGGGATATGCGGTGGTGGCCATCGAATTGCTTCTGTTTTCTTTATTTTCTTAATTATCTTGGCAGCTCATCAGCCAGAAGTGAGGGAGGGAGGGGGAATATAGGAGATTTAAGGAGAAGCATGAAGCAGTAACTTTAAATATTGGGAAAGTGTGTGTCCTGAAGGCTTTCAGAAGAATTGGAGGGGAGGGGCTGGGGTCGTTTTGAGATTTGTGGTCCTACATTGAGTAAAGCCTGGCACTGTTCGCCTGCCTGGGTGCCTGCATGGATGGGTGGAGAATCAGGTTAAAGAAGGTTGGAGTGTTGCTAAACTAGTATGTGTGATAGAGAAAAGAACGAGAGCATGAACAGTGAATGCAGGCGAGAAGTCCTCCCAGTGGACGAGGGACAGGCAGGTGTGACAGACAGACAGTCCGGAGTGATGGGAGATAGCTGGAAGGGGGAGTGCGTGGTGCCAGAGAATGGGCTGCTCGAACAGAGTTTGGACGTGGTGGCACAGGGACTGGTGATGACCAGGCTGGGCTTGACCATGGAAATGGTGAGGGAAGGGGAGAAGGGCTAGGAGAACCAGCCAAGGGCTGGGGCCGAGTCTGAGCCAGAAAGGAAGCTGACAGGCGGGTCTGATTAGTGGGACAGAAAAGATTAAAAGGAGACTAGAGGTCCTGTGGGGCCAAGGAAAGGTTCAGTCTGATTAACAGTCAGAAAGCTGGCAGAACAGGATGTTTTGGTCAAAGGATAGAGTTTCTCTCAAGACAGAGGAATTGCTAACAAGCTTGTAAGCTGACACCCTGTGGAGTGATGTGCGTGGTGTTTTGCGAGGTTTAGTGGAGATGCAGTTGTTTAGCTCTGTGATTTAGGATGCTGTTGTGGAGCTTCTGTTACGGCGTAGGAGCTTCATGATCGGGATCTCATAAGCAAAGGCTCACTGGGTTTCTTTCTTGTTACGGGACATTTCAAAACTCAGAAGCAGAGGAAATAACAAAACATACCCGTGTGTACGCATCACCCAGGTTCAAAACGCACCAGCTTTCTGCTGTCCTAGGTTCATGTTCCCTTCTTTTTTGTTCACGTGAGAAGCCAGCTTTGGCCTTGAGTTGGTTTTGTCGATGCCTCCAGGTCACACATTGGGTGTGTTAGCAGGCCCACGGGTAATGTGAACACTTGTGCAGCCAACATTTCAAAAAGGAAATAAATGCATAATACCGATGTCTGTCCTTGAGTTTCTACAGCATGCTGCTTTCATTTTGACTCACCGATAGCGTAGCGAACATTGCTTTTGATTGGCTAGGATATCTACATCCTGATTACCTTCAAAGAAAACATGCAAATAGTGTGAGGTGACATCCTTGCCTGACGTTCCAAGACTGAGTAGGAATGTATTTTGAAATCCCTTCTACTCCCGTTCCATTCCTTTGGTCGAACTTCCTTCATGCAGCACCTGCCCTTCATCGTCTGTGCTCCAGGCTTTTGAATGGCATCACTGTCCTTCCTGGCCCCACACCAGACTTTCTCTCTCAAGCCCCCGCCTTGCCTCTGCCATCAAGTAATAACAGACGTGGTCCTACATCTCCGTAGAGCTGCTCTCATGCCCCGAGCACGCCCATCTGCAAGCCTAGTTCTTCCCCAGTTGGGCTGGTTGTGAAATTGTACTTGCTCTGCAGCAGTTGCTCTCCTTCAGTCAGTGGTGACGGTTCCAGGTCTGGCTGCCTTTGCAGTTCTTGTGTCACAGCCATCGTCTCACTGAGAAGCGCAGACGAGGCCTCAGCGTGGGCTCCAGCAGCAGCTGGCTTCCCGCATGTGTGCCAGGTCTGAGGTTGAGGCTTTGGGCTGCTGATTCCTTCAGGAGTTTTCTTTCTCTCCTGCTGAATCAGGGCAATTAGTCTTGATTTCATACCCAGCCTGTACTGAGTGTAATCCAGATCAGAGGCAGCTTCTGGAAGCTTGGTCACAGGTCCTGACCTCTACCTCCATGGTGAAATGGTTGGCATTACTCCTTCCATCGCCCGAGCACCAAGGGCCTCTGTGGGACGCTGTCCCTCAGTGTGTCACACTCCTCGGGTCCTCTGTTCTCCAGCACTGCCCTGTGCAGACTGGGCCTGTCTACCATGAATTACTGGTTTGCAGCCATAGGACCATTGCAACAAGAAATCCATGAAATGCTAGCGTACCTTTTTCCCCCAAGCAGAATCGTGGTTTTGGTTAGATGTATAACCAAGTCATAGCTAAAAGGCACATACAAAAGCATGTGTAGATAACCCATGTTTCAGAACTCACATTTGGGCCTTCCTCCGCCCCCCGCCCACCTCCAGCGACAGCACCATGAGCTGCTTCTCAGGCCAGGGGCGTTACCTCCAGGGGCTGCAGCAGACTCAGGCAGAAGTTTGGGAGAAATCTGTGTCCTCGCTCCACCTTCCTCTTGACCTTCATCCCCAGCAGGTCTGACCAGAGTGAGCTCCTCTCCCTGTAAGCATGTCTTGCCCACAGGGAACATCAAGGCCACTGCAGCAGACTAGCTGCCCCGTGTGTGTCCTGCCACCACAGGCAACGTCAGTAGTCGCGTCACTTCCCAATCAGTGTGCTGGAGTCTGCGTCCGCCTCCGTCCCCGTCTCCAGTGCCAGGGCCTGGACTCCTAAATACACGGTCTCCTGGCGTTAATATTGAGGACTTGTTGCTCCCTCACGTTCCAGCATCAGTTAGTTACCAGCTGATGCCTCAGTTCCACTTGTGCTGGGAGATGAGGCTCAGGTAGTCTTTGGTGTCACAAAGTTCAGAGGAGGCGAAGACTGCAGGAGCCAAACTGCAGGAAGAGAAATAGGCGCCTTTTCACGGAAGGTGGGATTGGAGGCCAGTGGGCTAACCCGAAGCTCTTCTCTCAATTCTCAGCAGAACTCGAGCTTTCCTGCTGGAGAAGTCCTCAAACGTAGGGTGAGTGCATGGGCTGCTGGGGTGCCCCTGAGGTCTCACTGGACAGGCTGAGTGTCACCCTTGTCCGGACTGCTGACCTCAGTGCAGGGCTCCTTCCTCCTCGGGTCCGACAGGCGCACTCGCAGTCACACGGGCTGTCGCCTTGAATGCCCTTAGGGGACGTGGGCTAGGAGACGTGTCTCGAGTGAGGGCAGCTGGGAACACTGCATTTGGGATCTGGAAGATTGGTGGGTGTGTCTGCTCCCTTCATTTCCCCTCTTCTTCACGTGAATGGAAGCCGTGAGCTGGTGCTGCTTCAGGAAAGTGTGCAGCGGGGATCCTTCTGTTCTTGTTTGCCTTTCTGGGGTCCTTTGCTTAGTCACACGGCAGATTTGCTGCTGTTGCTTGTGCTCCATCTTTTTGTTCTTTTTCCTGCACAATGTAGCTTACCCTCTATACCCCGCACTGTGCGGTGGGGCTTCCAGACATGTCCAAGCATTTTGCCTGGGAGGAATGGCAGGGCCTCATTCCTGCAGAGAAACTGGCGGGAGTTTCTGTTGGACATAGGCAGGTATTTCATGTCACCGATTGGTGTTGCGTTACTGCCCTTCCGAGCAGAGTCAGCCTCTCCTGAGACCAGTATGGACGATGCCCAGCCCCTCACTGCTTCAGTTCCAAATGATGGTGCGGGAGGACCAGGGTGTCTCAGTAGCTTGTGGGGAAGGCCCAGCAGGGTGCAGGACTGTCTCTTTGTCCTCTGCTTGTCACTGCCCTGAAGCCATGGCCTGTCTCTGCTCTGCAGTGACATCTGCGGTGCACATGCTTACCCTGCTCTATTGACTGGGGAAGTCACAGCCACGTGGGGGTTGTATTGATTTAGCTCTGTGTCACTTCTGTGTGGTGGACCTGTTCTGGGACCAGTTTGTCACTGCAGGAGGGGCAGGAAAACAATGTCTCCTCACCACGAACCAATTTCTTATCATGAAAATTTAAAACATGCACAAAAGTAGAAAATGTTTTCATCATTTATTCATCACCTACATTTAGCAGTTATAACAATTTTGTCACATTTGCTTTATCCTTTTTTTTGGCCAAAGCATCTTAAGACACATCTCAGACATGTCATTCCGTTCTGACATACTTTGGTACACATCTCTAAAAATACAGGCGTCAGTCAGTTTACGTAACTGCATAACACAGTTAACAGTATTCCTTGTATGATCTGATACCCAGTCCCTAATCATGTGTCTGCAGTTGTCTCCTTTTGGCAGCTTGCTTATTTGAATCAAATTCCAAGGAAGGTCCTCATGTTTCATTTGATTGTTATGTCTCAAGTCTCTTTCATTTAGAGCAACCTCGCCCCCTCTTCTCCATGCCAATCAATTGTTGCAGAAATGGGCAGTTGTCTTAGGAGTGGCTCACATTTTAGTATTTTCCTGCTTGCATCCTGGTAGTTCCTCTGTCCTTCCCAGTTCCTTCAAATAAAAGTGAGCTCTAGAGGCTCGATCAGATTCTGGTTCAGTCTTTTGGCAAGAACGTTTCAAGGTGATACTGTGTGTTTCACAGGTACTATTGCACCACGTGGAGAGGCACACAAGGTCTGGTCGTTGCTCTTAAAGCTGTGCTAAGATCAGCCGGTCAGTGGGTTCAGAGATGGCAGCCCGATCCTCAGTGGAAAGTTCCAGATCATTTTCACCTGTTTTCACCCTTTCCTTATTGTGGCCTAGATCAGGTATTTCATTAGGGCTACATATTTACTAGCTGGGTTGCTGCGAGATCTTGAAAGATAGTTCATAGAGGAAAGATGGATGGACATTTAATTCTTCCCTTTTAATTGCCAATTTTCAACAAAAGTGAAAAGTTTGTGTCCCAGTTACTTCTCATTTTGTCCAATGCCTTGAGTCTCTGTCTCTCTGCCTCTGTCCCTCTCTTTGTCTCTGCACTTCTCCCTACTCCCTGTGAACTCAATGGGGTTTTGTATATTTGCTGTTGCAGTAGATTGCGTTCATTTCTTTTGATGTTCAGTTGTCCCATTTTCGGCCACTGGGAGTCTCCTCATAAATTGGTATCTGTGTTCCTTGGCGTGACTCTCCTGCGCTCTGGTAGCAAGATGTCCCAGACTCATTTATAAAGTGCTGCTCTGGCCTTGAAACCAGCCATTCTCCAGGGATCCCTGTGCCATTTGGTGGGGAAAGGACCGGAGCTGTCGGTCATCATTGCTTCCAGCCCTTTGTTGGTGGACGGACCTAAAACAAAGGCGTGGTTCAAACTGATATTCCTGAACTAAATTTTACGTTACAGAATTTTTTCCTAAACTGATTTTATATTTGTGTCTCGTTTCTCTTACGCTGCGTGCTGGTTCCTGACATTGTCATAAATACTTACTGGCATTATCCTACTTTATAAAACACCAATGTCATTACTAGTAACAGTTAAACTAGGGAAGGAGTGTGATTTCTTTGCAGCTTTGTCAGCAGAATATGTCCCTCTAAGGATGTACATTTGTGGATGTGTCATCAACTTGAAAGTTCAAGTTCATTATCTACATTTTGCTTTACAATTGTAGGGATTGTTTTTCCTTTTTGTTTAATTTTATTTTTTGAATATTTCAACATTTACGTTTCCAAAAGTCAAAACTACCTAGCGGTGCATTCAGAGAGTTTTACTCCATCCTCCCTTTCGCTTTTCTCCCCCATAATGACCATTCAGTTTGTATTATCCTTCTCCATGCTTGTTGTATCCATCATATAAACAAATACATAAATACATTCACATTCCCTTTTATGCACTAAACATAGCACAGTTACCTGCTATTCTGTGCCTTTTTTTTTTTTTCACTGAACAGTATGCCCTGGGTTCACTTCACACCAGTGCATAATGCTCTCCCGCCTTCCCCTTGTGAACTGCCTGGGCAGGTCTCATTGTCGGAAGGACCATGGGTGGTTGAGCCAGGCCCCCTGACGATGGGCCCCGTGTGGCCTGCGGCTCTGCTGTGACAAACACTGCCTCGGTGAATGAACTGAGACATCAGTCGGTTCCTGTTTCTGCCAACATGTCTTGGTATTAATGTCTAGAAGTGTGATTACTAGGTCAAAGGATAGATGCATATATACTTTTTCTAGACATTGACTGTATTTTTGCTGAAACGTTGGTTATCTAGTTGAATTTTATTATCCTAACACTTCCACCTAGAAGCAGTATAATTTATTTTGCCATTTTAACGTTAAATCTCCTCAAGCATCCATGTACCCTATCTTTGTATGGAACATGTTACTGAAAGTGTTATTTTAAGATCTATTAATTTCCTTTAATTAATTGAAGTGTCACTGAGTATAGAATATACAAGAGGAAAAGATTGCTAAAATGTGGTTCTAGACCTCAAAAGATTTCAGATTGAATAATTTGGGATTTATTTTCTTCTATTTGCTTCTCATTCTATTTGTTGTATATTTTTATCCCATGTTGGTTGTCAAAAGCCTGGTCCTAAGGCACTGGGAAATGCGTGTTTATCTGCTGTGCCCGGTGATGTCTGTGGGGCAGAGGCACTGTCAGAAAGCGCGAGAGGTGCGACCCACAGATGTTAACTGAGGACCCCCTTCCCTGAATAGCACAGCAGCACGTGGATTCCTCCCTCATGGCGTTTCTGTCCTAGCACAGGAGACAGATCAGAAACCAAGGAACAATAAGATAATTACAAGTTCTGTGTTCTTTGAAGGACTCAAATCCGAGATTAAAAATAGTCTTAGCCAGGGGCCCACTTGAGTTAGGGGAGGGGCAGCTGACACCCCAGGCATGCAGAGGTGGGGGAGGGGGCATTTCAGACCCAGGAGACAGCGAGTCCAAAGGCCCCGTGGCAGGCTAGCTTGGGGTGTTCGAGAACTGAAACCGAAAGGACAGTGGGGCAAGATCGTGGCAGGACCTTGAGTTTTAGGTTAAGGATTTGGATTTTATTTTAAGTACATCAGGAAGCTGTGGAGGACATTTAAGCAAGGGAATGACATTTGATGCCATAGGTTATGCATTTATTTCTGTAGATTGGAAGGCACGCACATAGGGTGTTGAGCTCCAAAAGCAGCAACATTGTCCCTTCTGAAGTTCAAAGGGGACATAGTTCTCCTTCGTGCTCCTTTATTCAGGACAGCTGCTGCTTATACTCACTGTAGGTCATCTGAGGATTTCTTTTCAGTAATATTCCCTTGATGTTCAGATAATTACAATAAGTTGTTGTAATTGGATTATATACTTGGGCTGTGAACAGGAGCATGATATCTACAAATTCTCTTCTTCAGACCTGCAAATCCAAGAGACACTTCTCTGGAAGATAAGAGCTTCTTTGTCAAGATCAAAAAAGGTCTGTGTTGCTGCTGTCACATTTACATGAAATTAATTATGGAATCAATAGCAGTTTTCCGGACAGAAAGGCATTTTCAATATGTTCTGTTTCTGTTACAGGAGACGAGTGATATCTCTGTAGGGATCCTCAGGAGGAAGGCGACGTACTTGGCACCCAAGGAGCTTGCTTCCTGGGAAGGCTCCTGTCTGATGTGGAGGAGGCAGAATGTCCCACTGACTCTTCGAGGGGAGCTTACAGGGGATCGAGACCAGCACGCAGTATCTCACCCTCTACAACAAGGGACACCGTGCAGTCCTTTTCCTAGAAGTGAGAAGTCTGAGACTGTTCTAGAAGCAGAAGATTCTAGGGGCTTAAAAACGCAAAGGTTTGCACCTTGGGAGCCCCTTGGAATGCTGACAACTCAGGACCTACAAGAAAGTTCTGTGTTAATGAGTTACAAAATTCATGTGGAAGTCAGTGTCACTTTATAATCAGTACTAATACCGCGTGAGGAACACTATGCAGGAAGAAGCCTTCCATAGAAAGACAGGCAGGGAAAAGCTTAGGCCGACCTTAAACCTACCGAATAGAGCGAGCCTGAGATAAACTGCCAAAATGGCCAAATAAGAGACTTGATGAGATAGCAACCCTGTAACTATAGTAGTTGTAAGGAAATTTTCTCCTCTAAGTCACGATACCAAATAGGAAACCATGATCGTTGCCCAGCCTCCGGTGTCACCTGTTGATGCTTTACTCGACAGTTACCCAGGTGCTCCCCCATCGGGAGCTCACAGCCCCCTTTTGCTTCGAGCATACCGGTTACTGCACTAGAAAACGGACAGCTCCCACTGAGAGTGTTCTGGTATTTCTGAGGTTCCACTCGATTCAGCCCCTCCGTGTCTTTCCATAGGTCCCATTATTGCTGAACCCACTTTACCTATCTGTCCTCAAAACACCCATAAATATCCACCCCTTCCTAGATGGCATTCAATTTCATTTTAGATTTTAGGTGACTCATAATTTCCATTCACTTGGCTTCTCAGAGAAGTCATTAGAGACGTACATGCCCTTGAACTTTTTTTTTTTTAACTTTGTGGATTCTTCTAATCACTGTGTCTCTGTTAGTCAGACTTACTTTTCTAGTGGCTGCATCGCGTATTTTTAACTTGAATTTTTTTGGAATTAGCTGAATGTAAATAGGAAGAAGCAAGCAAAGTTAGAACTTTCCCCATCCAGATTGTCCTCTCGGTCTCCTTCTGTCACGTGGAGCTATGTACTGGCTACGGGGAGACCACAGGAGAAGGGGGTGGTAGGAGTCGCAACCTTTAGTCTCCTTTTCTGTCATTTTGGGCAATAACGAGTAGGAGTCCTCGATCCCCTTCGTCGAGGATTGTGCATCAGTTCCTTTTTAGGCATGAATGTCTATGCTAATTGACCTTTTCTTTAATCATTCATTCAGCAAGTATTTATTGAACACCTCCTATGTGCCAGGCACTGCTGGCTGCTGGGAATACCACTGAATCAGGCGGACAAGGGCCCCGCTCATGGAGTTGACTTCTGGTGGGGGAGACGGGCGCTAAGCAAGTCAACATAAATAATGTAGTTTGAGGTAGTGATTAAGTGCTATGAAGAAAATAAACTAGGGTGATGATTTAGAGGGGTGGGGTGGGGTGGGGGTGGGGCAACATTAGCTAGTGGTCAGGCAAGGCCTTTTGGAGGGGCGGCACGAGCGGGGCCCCAGAAGCACCCGCGGTCAGAGCACAGGTGCTGTGGGTGGAGCTGCCACGCGTGGGGGACAGAAAGGTGGCAGGCGTGGCGTGTAAGCGGTGGGAGGGGAGCTGCTGAGCTGCTCAGCGCATTTATAGGCCTTTTTTTTTTTTTTTTTTTCCGCTAGATTGATATTAAAAACTCATGTGGAGGAACTCAAGGAATGTTTAGAAGACCAAAAGTCCCCAATGACAACAAAAAGCATCTAATTTTTAGCTTTGTTTCTCTTCTCATTCCTGTTTTTATTGATTTCCCACATGTCCTTTTTGCTCAGGAAGTCTTTGGGGAAATTAAGGATTTTTGAAACTCTGAAATGGGTGATCTTGTTAGGGGTGTCTGTCCACTGTCAGGTTGGAAGTGAACTCTCCAGAATCGTCATGGAAATACTGAAACAAAGCTGAGTTTTCTCCCCACATTTGAAATAATTTCTTCTGTTTGACTGGAAGGGGTTTCTGTGTAACTAAGACCTCAATGCATAAAGGAGATTGAAAGGAGCACGTAATTTTGTGGGCAGGCTGTGAAGCTAGAAGTGGGACTTGGGGTTGACTGCTTGCTGCCTGGACTTGAATCCAGACACCTGTGAACAAGCCTCCGGGGGTCACTTCTCACTTCTCACACATTCCCTCCTTTTCACAGAGAGGGCGGCTCAGTTATTGGCCAAAGCCCCTTCCAGGCCTGAATTCCTCGACTACAATTTACTGTAGTGTCTTAGCACTCATGTCACAGTAGCGTGAAGCGTTAGAGAAAAGCCTAGACTTTTAGTTGGTAGAGAGCCAGTTGAAATATCATTGATAGAATTTTAGTTTTAGGAAAAATTGGTTTGATTTCTAGCTTTATTAGGTATGTGAGCTTGGGCAAATCACTTAACCTTTGAGTCGTTTTCTCACAAAATGAGGATATTAGGCGAAACGATTTCCGAGTTTCCAGCTAGTCCTAGAGTTCTATATTTCTACATAGTTGGGTTATTTTATCATGCTGTTGCTGGGGAATATGACTAACACTTTTAAAGCTACTAATTTTATGTCGAGCTTTAAAATCCATAATTGTTATCTTCGGAAAATATTATTTGACCTACAGTATGTCCAAATCAATTTAATAAAATCACTTTATAACAGGGTTCTGTGCTTGATAGTAGTTGTGTAAATTCAGTGTGTGTGTGTGTGCGCCTGGTGGGGTGTGGCTTGGGTGTTGTGCCGAGGGTGACCGTATAACTTGTGGTCCAAGCTGGGCATTTAGGTGTAAACGGGCAGGTGCTCCATGCGGGCAGCAGGCCGAAGTGGGGACTGTCTCAGCAAACCAAGTTGTGAGGACAGATTGGCCTGGGGCCACAACCCAAGCAAGTAGTAAATGGCCAAAGTGCATCAGGAATAATTCAGGAGTTGGAGGTCTGTGCAAATGGAGAAGGCATCACAGGAAAGACAGCCCCTGCTCAGCTGTTTCCATGATGGAGTAGCAGCCTAAGGTTCTCACACATCCTGCTCTAAGAAAAAAAAAGTCTAGATTTTTACGTAACTTGGAATGATTTGGAAATTTTGACAACTCGTTTCCTGTGTGACCCGTTTTGGTCATTTCATCTTATCTGTCTGGTGCCCACAGGCTTTTATTTCACTCTGCAAACCCTGCTCTGGTCACTACTGACTAGCCCACACCTGGTGAGAAGTGATGTACTCTTAGCTGGTGCTGTGGTGGCCTGTGTCCAGTGCAGCAGCCTCTGACAGTGGCCCTGGCGTCTGCTAGCGTTGAGGGGCAAGTCTGTATTCTGTTTTCACCGATGAGGTAGAAACAGTCCAAACAGGCCTTTGTGACGTGAATGGGTAGGGAAGAGAGGTCACATGTGGGCTCCCGTGTCATCACTGAGCCATGCGCGGTGCCTGCGAGGATTTAGAGGGTGAGAGAAGCCAAAGCCCACTTCCCAGGTTCCAATGGGAGCCTGAGTAAACATGGCAGATTGTGTCTTTAGGACGGGAAACGTCAGCCCAGCGGTCGTCCAGACGGCCTCATGTGAGAGGACACACATGGGTGCCGAGGCCCCTCACAGGTGGTCCCCAGGAAGTAGTGGAGGGTTTCTTTGGCGCGGGAGTTTGGACATGATGCTTTCTAAGAGACCTTCCAACTCTTGGTTCTGTTCTCCTGAAAAATGTTTAATGATTAAGCAAGTTTTCTGAACAACTTACTGTTATTCTCAGGAATTTAAAAAAATAGGTGAATGGAGCGCAAATACGAGAAGCAGATGGAAAAAGTACTCTGGTCAAATCCAGGCCCGAGGGAACCGATGAGAGCTGGGGAGGTAGGACAGGAAGGAGCTCTGCGGAGTTGGTGGAAGGAAGGTAACAGACACTTGCTCTTGACCTTACTTAGTTTCTTCACGTCTCTGGACCTCAGATTTCTCATCTATAAAATGAATACCCAACTCGTGCGATAGTTGGGAGAACTATTAGGTTGGTGCAAAAGTAATTGCAGTTTTTGCAATTTTAACCTTTTCAACTGCAATTACTTCTGTACCAACCTAATAAAAACACGTATCAAGTGCCTACATTTAGTAATACAACAGGAAAAATAATTACAGTTCCCAGTTAGCTGCTGAAGAGTCGTTCTTTGGCTCTGTTTCTGTTCTGCTGAGCACTAGGAGGGCTCTGGGCATCTAAATTTGGGGGTAGGGCTGACTGGCTCCACACGGTCAGAGAGAGAAGACCTTGAAACACTCAGGATAGTCTGGAGTGAGAAAACAGAGGAGACTAGAGAAGGGAGTCGGGGAGAGGGACCCAGTGTGGTAGGGTAGTGTAAGGTCGCACGCTTTCGTGTCTGAACTCAGGGCCACGCATAATCTCCTGAAAGTCTTGAGGTGCTTGGTCTGAGTGGGTTTCTGACGGAAACGGGCAGAAAGTGTGAGTGCTGGGTCCACGTTGAAATGGGGCAGTACACAAGTACCACATGTAAATACCGGCGCCAGCAGAGGTGGCCACAAGACCATGAACTCCAAGGAATACGCAGAAATCTGGGAGAGAGTCACGCTTCCACAGGCTTCCCCAAGGCCCTAAGGGCAGGGAGGCCTCCGGCGTCTTTGTTGCCTCATCTAGTGTACACAAGGTAGAATAAATGAAAACTTACTATTTTTTAAAATTTTCTAATTAAAGTTTATTGGGGTGACAACTGTTAGTAAAGTTACATAGATTTCAGGTGTGCAATTCTGTAATACATTATATATATATCACATTGTGTGTTCACCACCAAAAATGAAAACATTTTATTCCCGTATTATATTTAAAATTTTAAGAGGCCCATGAGCAAGTCCAAAGATCCCAGGGCCTATGTTTGTGACACATTGGCAAGGACTTGCCACAGAGCTCAATGGACGGTGACTGTTCCACCAGAGTGTTTTTATTCAGATTTAGGCACATGCAAGTACGATACATTTATAGTCAAATAGTAGCTCACGTAGGTTGCTCTTACTGCTTTTCAGGTGGATTTACAGGCTTTCTGTTTTTCATGTTCCCTGCACCTTACACTTCGTAATACTGCTTCTGAGGATGTCCCCTCAGAGACGTTCCCTGCTCCTCTGCTGGCCCCCAGCCCTGGCCCAGGTCTTCACTGCTTCGTGAATATGGTGGGAGTGTTATGTTTGGAGAGGTTTTAAACCTAGGACCCTAGGTGGATTTCAGAGAGGTCTAGAACCTTCTTAAGTTGTATGCAGAATTTTGTGTATATGTGGGTATATGCATGTTCCTAGGAAAGAGTGCTTGCGTTCAATTTGTGACTACTGGATAAAGAACACTAATTGAGGAAAGCCATCTGATTTAGCCACACATACAGTTACTCGGTACCTTTAAACATTGGGCAAAGGGTCACTTAAGAGTTTCAGAGCAGTGGTGGGTCACTGAAACAAACAGAAAATGATGAGTATAACAAATGGGAGAAAACCCATTATGCTGTGTTGTGAAGAAAAAAAAAGGCCATTGGCATGAAATGAAAGATACAAATGCTTGTGCGGTTCCTCTGGGCTCGATGGGTAAACTGTGCTATGGTATCACGTAATGTGCTTCCCAGACAAGTTCCGTGAACAATGTATGAATGTCTGTGTAGGGAGAACAGCTCGTCCCCCTCTAGAGGGACTGCCCGGAGTGGAAGGAAATGGCTGTACATGGAAAATACTGCAGCTACAGCTGTCTTTCCTGGTTGCAGGGGAGGCCATTCTTGCATCAGATTGGAGTGAGGCCCCCAGTGCTGGAACAGGCTGTGTTTAGATTCTCAAATAAACCTCTTCATGTCGCTTGGTGCTGTGTGCTTCTGTGTTTCATTTCTGTGTCCCATTTCACTTCTCTGGAGTACAAAATGAAGGGAATATGTCTTTGTAACGTCTAAGTCATTTGAGCCATTGTAATGAAACCCGGCAGTTAGGCTGTTGTGTCCGAGCGTAAGCCCCTAACCCCTAGTTTTGGGCTGCATGCCGTAGGTGTTGAAATGATACACTCTCATGGTTACTGTTTTGTAAACAGTTTTTATTTGTTGTTGCTTTTACCTGTTGGGCCCACGAGTTGATTTCATTTGTTTTCAATTTTATCTCTCTTTCAGTAATCACTGTAAATTTTCTGCTTTGAAGAACTGACACACACACACACACACACACACACACACACACACACACATCAATCAAACAAGGAGTCTTTCCCTGGGAAAAGTTGGAGGAGAAGGGACCTCCCCTCCAAAAAAAAAAAAAAAATCACATTTCATACAATTTTAGAATTTTAATTAGAATAGAAAAATAATGTTATTTTTCTTTCCCACCTGAGTTTGTAGACTGAAATTTATACCAACTACACAAGCTTGTGTGACAGCGAATTACAGAGAAATTTGGTAGCTTCTTTGCTACTGTGGACAAATCAATAAAAAAGCATGAAGCAGTAATTCTAGAAACAGCAACCTACCTCCTTTGACCAAGTAAGATCCACCAAGCCTTGCATGTTTGAGTTCTGGGATGCTTTCCTTGTAGAGGGAGTAGCCACGTGTTTTGTTATAGGAGAGGACGGTCCCATAGGTGCCAGGGTCTGAGCCCTTCAGGTGGGAGGGCCCAGAGTGGGGTGGCTGCGAGCAATCCTGGCTGCTAAGGACACCAAGCTGCACTTTCAGGAATGTGACAAGTGACTGTGAGCTTGGCCAGGGGGAGGAAGGATCCCCCGCCCCCCATCGTCTGCATGATTGCACTGGTGTCAACAGCTTCTCAGGGCCACCAGGTCAGTAGAGCAGAGACCTCACCCCGAGCAGCCCTGGCCCCACCCAGGAAGCCATCCCGGGTGAGAGCAGATTTGAGTGGGATTCCATTCAGTTTAGGCAAAGAAATGGGCGCATTTCTTGCACGTTAAAAGTTATAAAGCCATCGGTACCTTTAAACATCTTGACATTATTCTAATCCTTTGTCTTACAGTTTCTTGTTTCTACTTGATCTCGCAAATGTTGAGGGGATTATCTCCCACTATGTTTTTGATTTGGTTAGTTTCTCTGGGTATTTCTAATCCTGCACGGCTCCTTGTATAAATGCCCACGATTTAATTTTCAGTTTGACCTTTTATGGGATATAAAATTCCAGTCTTCATCCTGTTAAATGGTGTTTGCTTGACTTCTATGTTATAATTCTTCGTGTGCATACGAACGTGTGTATATGCACCTCCTGCCTTTTCCCAAAGAAATGACGGAATCTCTATGTGGGCTGTAGTTTGACTGATTTTCAGTTCATGTGACTGTTTGATACCAACACATTCAGACCCACATCTTTCTTTTAACGGCCGCATCATTTCTCCCTCTGTATGGAAGACCGTATGTGTGTCTCCAGTCCTCTGTGGATGGAAACCTCCTCATGTTTTCTCCAGCCTACAACTTTTATGCGTTCGTGTTTTATGTTTAAATCTTTGATTTAAATTTTAAATCTTTGGATTTTTAAGGACTGCAGTAAGTGCTCAATGACAAACCATCTCACATGGCTAACTCGTTACCCTGTAACTGCTGTGTTTCCCCGAAAATAAGACCTATCTGGACCATCAGCTCTAATGCGTCTTTTGGAGCAAAAATGAATATAAGACCCGGTCTTATTTTAATATAAGACCAGGTATAATAATTGTAATGTAATGTAAGATAACATAACATAATATAATATAATTAATACCGGGTCTATATTAATTTTTGCTCCTAAAGATGCATTACAGCTGATGGTCTGGCTAGGTCTTATTTTCGGGGGAAACACAAAACTTATCGAATCTTCACAGATTTGAAATGCCAACTGTTTCACAAGCCAGATTCTCATATCTATTTGGAACTCTTTCTGTTCTCTTCAAATATTTTTCATTACTGCATCTTTATTATATGCTTTAATATTTGCAAGACCAGCTCCCCTTTATGATTCTTCCAGATTTTGCCTGTCTGTTCTGGAATGTATGATCAGTTACCTTTAAACTTTAGTGTCAGTTTGTTTTAGCTGCGTATCTTATAAACAACCTAGGATAAGGTTTTTTTATTGGATGTTCATTCTTTTAATAAAGATACAACACATTTTCCCTTTTCTTGTGGTATATTCCAGTGTGTTGAATGAGCATTCCTATTGCCAATTGAAAAGAAAACAAAAAAGTATGGTCACATTTTTATTATTTGGTAATTTTGGCACCCTTTTCTTTGTAATGTAAGTAAATTAGCTTGAACCTCAATTCTTCACGTGATGGGAAATCCCATTATATTGGAGGATGGGACAGAGTGTTTACACTTCTTTTTTTCTTTTCCAGTTTTTTTTTTTGTGTGTGGTGGTACATTTATATTTCTTATAGTCACTGCTGGCTCCCACATTCCTGCTGATTCTGAGTTATCCCTCTCAGCTTTCTGCATTTTGACTTTTATGGACTCTGCTGCCCTGCGTTTTATTCCCCAAACCCCACAGACTCACTGTGTATGTGTGTGAGTGTGTGTGTGTTTGTGTGTGTGTGTGTGTACACACGTATGCGCCGATTCCTTGTCATAAATCTCTCTGTATGTCCTATTGGTTCTGTTTCTCTGGACAATCCTGACTAATGCAGCCCCTAATGTGTTTGGGGCTTGGCACAAGAGGACAAACGGAGACACACATCCCATATGTCTGTACTTGTAAAAGTTATAAAGCAAGTTAACAAAGGTTCAATATAATATGTTCTGTTCTGCTGTTCAGCCTTTGTTCTACCTGTGAGTGCTGTGACTTGTCAGTATTCCATGCTGGTCACGGTGGTCCAGGAGGGTGGGCACCCCAGCCCACGGTCCAGGTACGGGCCATCCCCCACCTCCACCCCTGCAGCCACCCGTCTGTGGGTCCTCGCGCTGGGGTGTCCATACCAGCAACCTGTTCTTAGGAGGGTGCCCCAGAAACAAAGGCTCGTGCAGGCCCTGAGAGCCGGCCTGGACCATTTGGGAAGGACCCTCCAGGGTGGGGCTGCTTGGAGCCTGGTGTAACGGCGAGGCTCTAGGTTGGCTCATCCCCATGGTCCTTAGAGGTCCGAGTGGGGACTGTCTTGTCCAGGCCTCAGGACAGTGCAGACTGACCATGCATGTTCAAAGATGTCATTAGCAAAGGGACCAGGCAAGGGCAGCTCGACTGAAATTTCTGCCCCATGTGAAGAAACAAAAACAATACTTATCGAGCAGTCATTTTGAGGAAAGAAAGAAATGGAAACCGAAGCCCATGAATTCCAACCTTCGATCCCCTATCTGGGGCATTAGCCAGTCAGTATCCTCAGGCCTTTTCCGATGTCCCCGGGTCCTGGCTTCACGTCGGCCACATCCTTTGACCTTCTCCAGGTTGAATGGCAGGAAGACGTGTGAATAACTCTCTTTCTCGTATTTCTATCTCAATGAAAGTGCCAATCAAGATCCTGGAGAGACCCTTGGGCTGCAAGATACCTGGGAAGGAGAGATTGTTGTCCATCTCACGTGCTCAATGCAGGCAATTCATGAAGGCCACTGCCACCAGGGACAGTGGCGAAATGGCTTGTGCTTCTCATCGGCACGTTAGCATCAACCAGGGGCTCCTCTTCGTCTCAAGCTCTCAGAGAAAATGCACAGCACCCCAAACTCCTCAGGTCCCTCTGATAGTTGCCTCTGAGTATTGACACGATTTTAATATCCAATTTTCATACACAGACTAACGGAGCAAAGCAATGACTTGAATCGTCCCCGTGAGTAGGAGATAACAAAATAGATGCCTTGCTTTGCCCTTTATAATTTTATTTGCCTTCATGATTCAGTTTTGAATAATATTAAGTTAGCTTCCATTCCTTGAGCAAATGTGAGTCACGTCGATGGTTGGGAAAGGGCCAGTCATTTGGAGGAAAAGGCCAATTTTGCACTCATTTTTTTTCCTTTGTGAAAACTAGTTATCTAGAAGGTGCTGACTCCCTCATGGATAGTTGAATATTAATCAGATGTGTTCTCATTATAGTCGGGGGTATTTTTTAAGGCCATAAAATAGTGAGAGGTGTTTTTCTTTTACAAGACAAATGATACAAAAAATGCCTAAGACTGAAGAACAGTCAGCTTCGTTATTAACTTTTTACTGAAGATAGTGATGCTATTATTGCCTTCGTTAGTGTTGATGCATTTTAAAATAAAACTAAAGCCTTAAGATAACAGTTTATTAGCATGACAATTAAAAGCTACAGTTATTTTACTAGGGAAGAGATGCTGAGCATTAAAAACCTGACCGTTCTTTGCTATGTGGCTAAAAAGTCCGGAAATTAATTCCCTGGTTATTTTAGGTCCATCAAGTTGGAAATGGAATAATTTCTCTTTGGAAAATGAAGCCACGATGTGGCTCCCTCTAGTGGTCCAAAGGGGTATGTCGGGAGTATAACACCAGAACAGTGGTAACTCGGTTTTCCAACGTCTCCGTTGATGAACATTTTGGTTTAGGAACACCGTAAATTTTATGAATCTATGGGATCATTAAATAGTAAAATTCAGGCTAAATTTGCAGTTTTAGGGGTTGATTTTAAAGGTCTGGAACAGATTAATCCATTTTGCATTACTTTCTATGGGGAAACCACATCTCGGTCTTCGAACGTTTCAGAATTCGAGCGGTCTTCCAGAACAGATTACTGTAGAAAACCAAGGTACCACTGTCATTTGTAATTATCCATCGTAGTTCCCAATCTCTATTCAATTTCCTAAACATTCTTCTTTTCTTTGGTGAGGAAGGGTGTAAAAACTCCCACCCTCCACTTGTTCTCTAAAGTACTTTTAAAATATAATTTTAAAGAAATGTTGAGCCTCGTGCCCCAAATCCATTTACTTTGTTTCATATATTTAATTTATTTGTTAATTCTTTCCAAGTTCTGTTATTAACTATAGGCTAGATCACTCATTTAAAAGATTAAAAATATATAATTAATAATGCTCAGGAGACTTTTTTGCAAGAGGTAGTGTTACATAAAAACTAAAAGCATGATGTAAATTCCTCAGACCATTCTGGGGGGTAATATACGGGGAAAGTAGATACAGTGTATACACCATTAGGTTACAAACCATTACTTCGCTTATGCTGTGGATTTGAAATATGGGCTTCCTTCGAAGGGCTCAGACCACTGCACGTAAATCATACCACAAATAATGTTTTTTAAAAAAAACCTCTAAACAACTGCTTGGTCAGATGTGCCTGGAACCATCTCTAATCAGCCTATTGATAAAGCAATTTTTTTTGGCTCTAAAAGTTCCAAGCATGTGTGTCAGCAGATTAACGTTTATCTCCCCTTCTCTTGTTCCTGTGGGGCTCATCAGTGACCATTATCAGAGCAAAGGAAGCTCTGCTAAAAATATAAGGATGCTAAAAAGATGGTTAGATGATACGGGAGAGCATATTTTAGCCTAGAGACCAGAAAAACTTATGAGCTTATAAGCGGTTAGAACATTTCCTTCTCTGCTTCCTCTTCTCCCCCTTGAGGCAACAATCCTGGAACTTATAAACCGTCTTTTTGTTTTAGAAGTGGATATTTCTGTCTTAACATATTTATCATTATAGTCGTCATAGCAATTCAAAGGGGAAAAGATACCCCATCTCTGGTTTATGCACGGGACACTGGAAAGAATGTTCAGTGACTTGCAAAAGTAAGGGGTGAAAGCTAACTAAAACCCCACGAACCCTGAAATGACCATGTGATTCAGCAATCGCACTCCTGCACGTAGGAATATACCCAAAAGAATTGAAAGCAAGAACTCAAACAGATAGTTTTACACTCATGTTCACAGCAGCGTTTTTCACAGTAGCCAAAAGGTGGAGACAGCCCAAGTGGCCATTGACAGATGATGCATAAGCAAAATGTGGTCTAACCATACGATGGAATATTATTCAGCCTTTGAAAGGAAGGAAATTCTGACAGAGGCTGCACCCTGGATGAACCTTGAGGACATTATGCTAAGTGAAATAAGGCAGTCACAAAAGGACAGATATTGTATGATTCCATTTATACGAGGGGCCTAGAGTAGTCAAATTCATAGACATGGAAATGTAGAATGGTGGTTTCCAGAGGCTGGGAAGAAGGAAGAATGAGGCGTTGGTGTTTAATGGGGACAGAGTTTCATTTGGGAAAATGAAAAAGTTCTGGAGATGGACGGTGGTGACAGCTGCACAACAATGTGAAGGTACTTAATGCCACTGGGTGTCTAAGTGAAAGCCACCTTGCTAGGGGCTGAAAATACAGAGAATAGGATTGGACATTCTTCTTGAATACATGTTTTAGCCTAGTAGGAGAGAAAGACTTCCAACAAATAATTATAGCACAGTGTCCCAAGAACACCTACAGAAGGATGCTCCAGGTACAGTGTTAGTGCAGAGCTCGGTGTGAATAACCCTACCTGGGGCCATGGGACCCAGGAGAGGCTTCCAACAGGAGGGGGGCTTTCAGGGATGCATAGGAGTTCGCCTAGGTACAGTGAGACAACAGAGGAGAAGGTACATACCCGTGGTTCTCAAGGTTAGGTATGCTTCAGGGCTGTCTGATTCAGTGGGTGTGGGGTGGGGCCTGAGAACGTTTGTCTCTATTAAGTTCCCAGGGGATGCTGATGCTGTGCCCTCAGGACCGCACTTTGAGAACTGCTGATTTGCATGGAGCCCAGAAGCATGAAGTTACAGCGCGTGTTTGGGGAACTGTAAGTAACTCAGTGTTGCTGGAATTTGAGGGGTCCGAGTGATATGTTTAGTAAGTTAGGGAGAGGCCTTTGGTGCCAAGGAGGTGTGAGTGAGGGAAATAAACACACATTTGTATATTCTAAGAGCTGCAGGCACTATAATATGACATGATATGATCTGTGTTATAATGTTCAACCCTAATGATATGATATGATATATGATATGTGATGTGAGGTGACGTGATGTGATGTGATAGAATGTTCAATGGGTATTATGCCCATTTTACAGATGAGGTCACTGTGGAGCTGTCACACAGTTAACTGACTGCAGAGAGAGATGTAGGAGGCAGGGGAATTGGTGGCTGATAGGACTTGGGGAGTGACATCTAAATTTTTGACTTTGGTGACAGATACCAGGCGATGCCAGTGACCAGGACAGGAAGTGCAGGGGGAGGGGCAAATTTGCAAATATTCTGTCCAGCTCATGGGAGCAGGTATACGTTTCCCCACAGTTACCGCCCTTTCCCCTTTCGTCACTTGCTTCCTGGTTAACTTGGTCTCATTTTCTCGTTCCCCTCATTCTCTTCTCATTTCCCTTCTTCTGTTGCGGTGCTCATTACCGATTGGCAAATTATGAACCAACATCATCATCCTCTTCATGGACTTAATGTTTAAAGGGAAAAGTGTAAGGATGCGGCCAGACAGGGACAGGCCAGGACTGTACTCCCCGTCGGAGTCCGAGCTCCTTGAGAGAGCATGTTTTATTTGCATTCTGAGGAATTTTGGAGAGAGATGATGGAATAATCGACACCCATCTGCCCGTCACCTGGATGTGCCAATTGTTAACCATTGTGCAATTTTAGCTCCATTGTTTCCTGAGGTACTTGAAAGTGTATTTCAGCATTGTGATACTTCACCTCCAGAGACTGGAATGTGTGTCTCTGAAAATAAGGATATTTCCCTATTACCCACAGCATCATGACGCCGCGTAAAAGATAAACAGAATTCATTCAATCATCTGGGCCTCAGTCTAGCCGTCCTGCTACCCATCCATTACTCCATCTTGGTTTTTCAGTGCATTTCAAAGGAAGATGCAGACAGCAGCATCCGTCCCCCAGACACTTGAACCTGAGCATCATTTACAGGAGTTGAGGACTATTTGGTGATTTTTCCCCCCGTGGGGGCCGTATTTACATATAGCAACATACACACATTTTTAGTTTAATATTTGATGAGTTAAGACAAATGCATACATCTGTGTAACCCAAACCCCTATCAAGATTATACAACAGCATCTTCACCCCAGAAAGTTCCCCTGTGCCCTCCCTGTCCAGCCCCCGCCCCAGCCCAAGGCAACTCCTGCTCTGATTTTTCCCCTCATGGCGCTTCTGGAACTTCACGTAAATGGAAGCACCCAGTGTATACTGTTGTGTGTGGCTTCTTTCACACAGCACAGCGTTTGATATTCCCCCATGCTGGGCGTCTCCATAGTTCCTTCCCTTTCACTGCTGTGCACCATCCCATTATATGGATGTACCACGATTTGTCCAGTCACCTGTTGATGGACACCTTTTGGCGATTGCGAATTAAGCTGCTATGAATATTGATGTACAGGGTATGTGTGTTGAGGGGGGGCGGTGTGGGCTGTCCCCAATGTCTCTTACTGCTGGTTTGTTTTAACCACGATCCAATCAATCAGTGTCTCACTTGGCAGTTGGTTGTTGTGCCTCTAAAGTCTCTTTTACTGAAGTCACCTACCCACAGCTCAGGTCCTCGGGTTGGCTTGAGGAGGAGCTAAATTCTCAGAGTGACAGCTACTGAGGCACTTGTGTCGCCCTTAGGTTTCCCATTGGAGCGGTTTAGTTTAATTGTGCCCGACTGTACTTCGGGGGAAGACAGCCTCCAGGCAGGAAACCCCAGAACTCCATAAGTGAACCCATTGTTCCCTGTCTGTCCGCCTCGTGGGCCCCTTCCGTTGGGTGTGACGTACTGTCAGGCTTCAGCCACAAGAGGGCGCCTGTTCGCTTGGAACGATTTAAATTCGTCAGGCCCAGCAGTGAAAGATAGAATGTTCTTCCAGAAAATAATCTTTTAAGATTTTTCCTTAGGTGGTTTCCCTTCCTTTGAATTCAGTGGTGCTCAATTTTTCCATAAATATTTACTGAATACCCCCCATGTCTAATCCATGCGCGACGCCCGGTGGGTGATGAAGAACTGAAACGTTTTCCCCGGCTTGCGACTCACGTCCCAGCAGGGAAGGGAAGGACAAAGCGGCGTATCTCCGCGGGAGCTTGAAGTCAGGGGAATGACATAAAGCGTTTGACACTCGGGTGGGTGTCAGCTAGGGTGTGATGATGTCGGGAGCAAAGGTGAAGAGGCCAGGAGGTTCTGGACCTCAGGAAATGTGTAGGGAGGCTGCAGGGCTTTAGGTGGCCTGGGACTGGGACGTGGGGAACACAGATGACTTCATTATTTTGAATGTCCTGGGTGAGTTTGCAGCTGGGCAGTGACTGGTGCCGGTGACTTGGGAGGAGCGAGGGGAGTTTGGGAGGTGAGCTGGGACCGTGACATCCATCCAGCTGGGAGGTGACGGGACTGTCCCTTGGTGACATTGGGAGAATGACTGAAAATCATCTCTGAATACTGTAGGAGTGAACAAGACCGTCCGGGAGAGTCGAGAAAGAAGGCATGTTCTGGAATGTTCTCAGAGAGCACTCTTATTTTGAATATTGGTTTTTAAAGAATGCAAATACCTTTGCATTCTATTAACCCTCTGTCACTCCGATGCTTTCAAGTGGGGTCAGTGGTGAGATGTTTTGCCTGTTAAAGAAAATATTATTCTGACACTCATTAAAATGGTAAGGAAGATTTTACGCAGGACTGTTTCAGTAGGTGTCAGGACTATCAAAACGGAGGCTATCTGTCCCCTCTTTGAATACAGCGAACACAGAGCTGGGGATTTATAGTCAATGGTGGGAGGGTCGGTGGACAGAACGGTACAAAGGGAGCGTCATGGGTGGGGATTCTTGCTAAGCTGACCTCAGAAGAGTCTTGCTGAAGGCAGGACGAGATGGTCATATATCAAGGGCGGGGAATTCTCTGTAAATTGACTCAGCAGGATTCTTGCTGACGATGACAGGGCCCAAGGCCAAGGCCTGGGGGAGAAGAGGGCGCAGAGGGGCCTGACTCAGCTTTGGAACAGGGGAGACTCTGTCACCCTTCAGGCATTCACCAGATCCTATGAATGCAAATTTCAGTATGTAAAGTGGGAAGTGTTGTTAGAGGGGGAAGTATTCTGATTATTTACATGGGGGCCTGATATGGTGAGATGGGCACATAAACGTGTTTTAAGCGAGATGAAACCTTAAATCATTTTTATACAAGTATAAAGCTTTCCTGAAATTGTAAGTCAGTGGGAAAAGTTTGAATTACAAAACGAAATGGAGTGGCAGCAAAAGAAACAATTTAGGTAATCTTTTGTTATTACTTTTGTTGAAAGAAGTGGTATTAATAAGTTAAAATAGGTTTATAAAATAAAATGACACTTTGAAGTACTTTTGGTGCATTGAAATAAGGTGATATTATTTGGTCACTGCCAGGTCCCCAGTTAATAGGGTGATTTGCATATGCACAGGCTGATTTACATACACACACTGATTTACATAAACTATCCTCTCCCCCACACACTTTATTAACTTTAAGATGCAAATGTTTCCCTGAAAATTCATATTTTTCTGTTTTCTCCATTCTCCTTTAATCTCCCCTTTTCATTACCATGGGGGCAGTTAAATTCTCGGGCTGTGGATTCGAATCCAGAACCACCTCATGCTAGCTGAATGGCTTCAGTTTGCCTCTCTATAAAATGGGATAATAATAGTACCACGTCACAGGATTTGCTGAGCAAATGGCTGGCAGGGCTGGCACAGTTCCTGGCACACAATGAGGCATGATCCATGTTTCTGGTTGACACTGTCTTTGACCCAACTTTGCTTGTGTAAGATGCAAGTCTGGACAGTTAACTCTGCTTTGTGAATTAAAAGGGAAGTCATTTTTCCAACTTGCCCATGACGCTTCGGTATGTCCCTAAACTTCTTATATTATGTGGTTACGAATGAGTTGGCAGCACTCACTTGATCCAAGCAAAAACATTCGAAAGACCCTGTTAACGCTTCTTTTCTAGGGGACTGTCCAACTTTTAAGATCCATTTCTCCCTTCTATATAAACCCATGGGAGTTAAAAACAGGAGGAGTGTGTGTAAACCTAGGAAACCAGTTCCATCTTCAACACAGCTGGGAAGGTGGCCAGACAGCTCGGTTCCAGGGCCAGTGGCAGAGGCAATCAGCTACGGTTCGTCTCCCTGCTCTGCCAACTCAGCAGCCCCGTGATTGGGCCCTGGCCGAGCGACCTTATCCTCTGTTTGGAAAACATTTTCAACCACGGAAGAATTTATCGGGGGCGCTGGAATTCTGAAAGAATGAAATTGGAAAATAAATGAAACCAACCAGATTTTGTTTGCTCCTGGTGGGGCAGGAAAAGGGAATAGAAGCCCAAAGTTTAGTACCATTTGATCAGGGAGGGTTCTTTTTACAGAGAATAGGATTTGACAGTTTCAGTTGGTAGTCACAGGCTTGGTCCTTCACAAAGAAATACTTATTGTTAGGGGTGTTTTTTTCCCAACTAACTGTGTCCGATATAATAAGACATCATTATCGTAGATAACTAATAAGAAAGTATTAACCTTTTTTATTGATATAGTTCTTTATCAACACATCTGGTCTTAATCACTTCAAATACAAAAGTTGCTGATCAAAATCTTGAGGGTACAACATAATTGGATGGGACCAATGTGGGACTTGGAGGGGAGAAGCAGACGCGGCCAGAATTCCTGGCTGTCTCTCTGTGATCAGTGGGAATCTGTGACGCACAGGATCTGTCTTCCGGGGAATGTGAGGGACGTGGCGGCCTGAAAACATGCTGATGCCCTTCCACTAGCGGCGGGTGTTCTACCCTCCGCACGACGGAATGAAGCAGGGCTTTGGAAGTCAGCACAGGTCACCTCTGCCTGAGTCTGTAATCCATCTCCCAACTAACTGATCCGGGAGGCAGCCTGATGCCTCATTCAGAGGTCAACCCGGGCTTGGCTGCTGCCATCACCGGCCACTGTCATCTTGAAATGCCACAGGCTGAGGGCCAACCCAAAGCCTTTATCTTCCAATGTGTTTTTTGTAGCGTGAAACCAAAGACTGCAACAAGATGAAAAGGTAAAAGGCTGCCGTGTCTCGTGTCACTGTAGGCCCGGGTTCCTCGGTCTCGGCATGATTCAGTTTGGGATGCGAACTTCTTTCCTGTGGGGCTGTCCTGGGCCTTGTACCCTGGCCAATACCCACGAGATGCCAGCAGGCCCCCCCCACCCCGAGTTGTGGTCCTTCACGTTGCATAGATGTTGCCATGGACGACAGCCCAGCCTCTGAACGAGGGGTGCAGACTTCCTGGAGCACAAAAGAAGGAACAGCTCTCCTGGTTCCTTCATTCATGTTTTTACTGCAGGCACCTCACCTCCGCCACCAAGCAGGCAGAGTTCTGTGCTCCTCGAGGGCCCCTGGGGAAGGACATGGGTGCTTGCTGGATCCCGTGGCATCAACACCGGGAGGTCAGGGAGCCATGCTTTTGCTGTCACACCAGACTGGGTGTGGTGTCTGGGGAAAACTGGTGCCCTGATGCGACTCCCACAGTCTCCTGTAACAGATGGCACTTTGGGCATGCTCCACATGGGGCGAAGGAAATCATTGTGGGGTGACGCTGGAGACGCTTTGCCAAGGGTCAGTTGAAGGACCTTGTCTCTTGGTGGCTCCTTTACTGCCGGGTCCAGAGAGGGACAGGTTTGCAGGTGGTGAAATCTGGGATGCGCCTTCATACATTCATGCCGGAAACACTGGAGCCATGTGGTTCCCATGGCAGACTGGGTTTGGAGCAAGGACTGCGAAGAGAAGACTGGCGACCTTGGCCACTGTGTCCCTTCTCCTGGCCCAGTAGCTCCTTCATAGGGTTTACTTAATGAGCTTTAAGGTCAGTTAATGAGCTTTGAGGAGAAAAAAGAATTTCATGTATTTGCACAGAAAAGATAAGTAATATTTAGGAGGGAAATAAGACTTTGTATTATTATTCAGTGGTAGAAAATCGTAGAGGCATGTCTATAAAATCCTGAGGAAAAGAATGTGTGACTCGAGGATTTTATACCCAGCCAAGTTGTCATGTATGCATCATATGTGACTTAAGTTCTGAAAGGATCGTTCTGGCTGGCATGTGGAGAATGAACTATGGGGAGTGGAAGTCATGCTGGCATCCTTTCCTCTCAGTATGATCATTTCATTCTCTTTGCCCTTGTTACCTTGAGGGAAAAACCAAACCTTTGAGCAAGATGTTGAGACTTCCTTATTACCTAGCACTGCTGGACTCTTTGGTCTTCTGTGCCCTGCTCCCCATCCTCACACCTCAAGCTCCAGTCTCCGCCAGTGCACCCAGCTCCCTCTCATCCCTGCATGTGTGTTGCACATGCTGTGACTTCTGCTTGGAAAGTCTTTCCCCTCATCACCCCCTTTAAGTCCCCATCTGGCCAACCTCTTCCTCAATACACACAACTAGAACATCAGTCCCATAAGGTCTGGGAACATATTAATCTTGTTCACTGTCATGTCCTCAGCACCTGTAATAATGACTGGTACAGAGTCAATATTAAGAAATTACTTGTAGGAAGGAAGATATGAAGGAGGGAAAACAGGAGGGACAAATTATGTTCCGTAATTACTAACCTGCCATCTAACCAACCTCTAGCTAAAAATCCCATTTTATTGTTCTTTATCTATTCATGTCTAATAGGAAGGTGGGACAACCTGAGAATTCTGTTGAAGGGTGTAGGTGTAACTGCAGTGGAAGGAAATCCAATCATTAGATCTCGTGGATTCCAATCCACTGTAAGAAGAAGAGGTGTTTATCTATCAGGCATAATCCATGTCTCTTCATGAGCTATTGTATATGTGTGTGTGCGTATGGTTCTTCTTGATTGGAAGAAATAAACACTTGCTTTTCCTGTAAATTCTTTCCCTTGGGGCATTTATTGACATTGTGGAAACACGATCCTGTCAGGCTGAAATTTGAACCTATTTCTAAATGCATGCTGGAGACTGGAAGGCTGTCTCACACCTCCTGTGAAATGGCATTACCCAGGTCATCTCTGATCCAAATGGTTGGGTTAGATTGCGATGTTAATGCTTATTAAAAAGCTATTTAAAATATTTAATGAGGATGGAGAAAACTCTTGCTGAGTCTGACTACTTCCAAGGAATGACAGGTTTGGAGGGATGTGAAAGTAGCCTTAGTTTGCTCTGTGGACCCAAGCGCAGATAAAGGGTCTTTAAGGCATTTAGACCATGTCATCAGAAATTTGCTTTCCAGGCAAAGAAATCAGGTGAATTCTTTGGTGTGGTTATTTTTTTCACCAAGAGGCATTCGCCTCTCTTCTCGGCTCATGTCTCCATGAGCCTCATGGTTCACTCACATGATACACAGCCTTTGGGAAAGTTATTCCCCTCCTCCGGATTCAGGGGTTTTTAAGTGAAAGAACACTTGCCTACCTTCTTGGTGGTGTAGGAGGAGGTGAGACGTGAAAGTAAAGGGCATTATTGGAAATGCACGTGAGTGGGCCCAGAGTGTCATCTCCCAAAGTCCAGGGTCCCAGGGTCACCTCACAGCTTCGGAGATGCCCTCGGTCATGTAAATATTGACTCAAGGTTAGGAAAGACCCTTCAAGCTCAGACATCCCTCCCAGGTCTCTGCTTGGGAGCCTTTTCACGAATTGGATCTGCAGTCCTGTTTTTTCAGCCAAAAATCCTTAATGGAAGATTTGAAATATAATAGAGGAGAGGAATGGCTAGGATGCCCACCCTCCAGAAAATGCAAAAGCCCTGTTAACTATTACTGATTAATGCCTTCCCAGCTCTCAGAGGCAGAGTGGGAACCAGTCTTAGCTTAAAGGAGGGAGTAGAGGGGGAGCTTAATGGGAAGAGAGCAGGAGT
Organism: Rhinolophus sinicus; assembly: GCF_036562045.2. Lineage (NCBI taxonomy): Eukaryota > Metazoa > Chordata > Mammalia > Chiroptera > Rhinolophidae > Rhinolophus > Rhinolophus sinicus. The sequence goes on from NC_133765.1 coordinate 35,553,142, forward strand.
GGAAAAGCCTTCTCTCAGGAAAATAAAAGCAAGTTATAGGAGAGAAGGGAAAACCCCCACCTCCTATGCCGAGTGAGGAAATACAATAGAAAATGTTCCCCATGATATGTCAATTGAGAAGAAAACAGGTCTGTTCCACATTCTTTCCCCTCCTTCTCCCTTTGTTCATATATCCTGTGCAGACAGCTTCAGGAGACATTTCCTGTGAAGGTTCTTTCTTCAAAGCCATTCTCTCTCTCCCTCCCTCCCTCTCTCCCTCCTAGAATAGGACTGAACAGCTGCCATCATCGTTATAGAGAGCGACCACAAGGGGGCAGCCAAGTACAACACATGTGAAAGGAAGACTTTGCTCTTCAAACACACGGGAGAGCGGTACCATCTACTTCCTTTGAAGAGTCCCTCTCCTTTTTTTCCCTAGAATCAAGAAGTTTCCTGTGATACGTTGGCCTCTTTTTAAATCCACTTTCCGTTAGCTGGGAGTAAAGAGGAGAAAATATAATGAATTGTGGAAAGAAGTGAAACCTAGGTGAATAAATATCAATGGCGGGGTTTTATACGCACATGGAAACCTCCCCTTTACAAACCATTGTGATTGTTCTTAGAGTTAGAATTGGTCTCAGAGTAGCCAGAGAGAAGGAATGGAAAAAGGACATCCCCACTTTTACTTTACAGGTCAAACCAGTGGTATGTTTGCCTTCCTCCATTCAACAAATAAATATGTTGCTCACCTGCCGTCTGTGAGTGTAGCAGATGCCACAGGGTGACTTAGACACAGTCTGTGCCCTGGAGAGATTTACATCTGATTAGGGAGGAGCTAACAGGTTCACAAATGGCTGTAACAGGAACGTAAGTGCCTCCCAGCCACCGGGAAAGCACCAAGAGCGTTAAACGGGAGAGAGGACATTCTGTGAGGATTGGGAGACACTTCCCCGGTGTTGGTCAGAAGTGACACACATCACTTTGACATATACTTCATTGGCCAAAGCAAGTCGTGTGGCCAAGGCTTTCATCAATGGGGCAAGAAAGTATACTCCTCCTTCAGGAGGGTCAACTGACATTTTGGAACAGTCACATAGTTTGCCACCGTTGGCGTGTAGAATTGTATAGGTTGAGTTTAAGGACCAGCTGATGTCCTTGGCAGCAGCCTCAGGGCGTCCCCAGTTAGCCAACGCCATGTTCACTAGGAGAAAAATTAATTCTTCACCAGGAAAGGACTGGGCAGGCCTAGAGGAGTAACAGTGAGAACGAGAAGGGAGGAATGGAGAGAAAAGACGTGTAGACATGGATTCAGGAGAACTCATCAACCTACTAGAGTTTTAGGAACTTGACACAGTGATTCGGAAGCTTATTAGGCAGAATAAATAGGCAAGGTAACTGGTAAGCAGAAGAATGGAGGGCACCCACCCTACCAAGCAGTAAACTTATTGTAAAGCCATAGTGGTTAAAGAGAATGGTTTTAAATCAAGAATAAACAAGCAGATTAAGGGACAAAATGGGGGAGCTAAAAAACAAAACCCTGGGTACGTTTAATTGTAAGGGATCACCCCCACCCCAAACAATGGGAGGTAATAGCTTGGTTAATAAATAGTTTAGGGGGGAAATTGACTCTGGAAAAAAATCAGTGACGAGTCTTACCTCATCCCATTTACTGAATAACATATATCAATAAAATCTGGATAAATTACAAGAAAATGTGGGTGATGGTGTTTAGCTGGTCTCTGGGTAAGGAAGTTATTTCTTTCCAAGTGTAAAAACAATAGAAAAAAAATCCCTAAGAGAAAAATTTAATAGATTGGTTAATTAAAATTTTAAATTTCTACACATGTATACTTTTTCCCATAGAAAAATGAAAAGCCAAAGATCAGCTGTGAAAATAAATACTTGTCCAAATATATTAGTCATATTCTTAAAGGCACAAAGTACTCATATAACTAATAAGAATAAGACTAAGATTCCAAAAGAAAAAGGAGTAGAGACTATGAACAGATAATTCACGGAAGAGGAAATATAATTGGACAATAAATAATGGCAAATGAAAAGTTGAACAAATTGTCAGCCTCAGCAATAACAAAAGAAATGCAAATGCACAGCATGAGACAATGTTTTAACTTACTAAATGGGTGTATAAATATGTGTATATGAGTGTATATAAGTATATATGTTTAGGTATATATACACATGCATATATATGTATATATATATATGTGTGTGTGTATATATACACTCAGAGGGTGCCAAAAGTGTATACATATTCTAAGAAAGGAAAAATCGATTAAAACTGTAATACTCAATATATACCAATAACAAAAGCAGAATACAAGTCACATTTGACTTCTGCAATTACAAGAGATGCTCAAAGTGGTTACCATCAGCGTAATTTTAATACCTTTTTATCCTTTCTTAAAATGTGTATACATTTTTTGGCACCCTCTGTATACAAGGTAAACATATGTGTCAATTTCTAAGTCAGATAACACTTTTTTATTGTGAAAAGTGGAAAGTTGAGCTCCATTGATGTACCAGATGGATTTAGCAATTGTTAGCATTTTGCCATAATTGTTTTATTGTCTATCTATCAATCTATTGATCTATAGAGCTGTGTACGTATAATATTTGCCCAACCATTTGAAAGCAAGATGCAGACATCCTGACCATCCACCCTTACACACTTCCTCAGCATGCATCTCCAGTAAGTAACAACTTTCTCCTCCAAAACCACCACTTATCGCATCTAATAAAAGTAACAATGACTCCCTATTATCACCTAATATTCAAATTTCTCCATTTGTTCACAAAATGTGTTTCTTATCACGTCTTTCAAACCAGCAACCAAGGAAGGGTCTTTCCCTGTATTTGGTTATGTTCCTTTGAATCTAGTCCCCCACCTCTGTCCCCCTATGACATTGACTTTTTTGAGAGACAGTTTCAGACACATCTTTAACTCAACTGTGGGCTCTTGGCAGGCCAGGTGACATTTGTGTTTCTCCAGCATGTCCCTGAGTACTCCACACAGTCCCATGTTTGGAGCTGGTGGTACTGGGGTAGCTAGGAGCTTGCTGAACAAATGGGGACAGGATACCCTTCTCATATTTAATTCATTAGCTTATTAACTTGTACTCCACTTTGAGATGGCAATCCTAAATAAAACACTCAGGTGTGGCACTGCCAGTCGTGAGACCTGGGCCTCATATCTCCCTTGCCTGTGGTGGTAGAAGACGGCTTTGATTTGGTCCCCATCCTGAGGACAAGCCAAACACTTTTGCCATCAGATAATTGAACAGATAACGGGCAAGTTGCAAAGGGTCAGTGGAGAACAGCACACAGCGTGGACCCGGGGCTAGTAAACACTCTCAGCTTGACATCCCTTCCTTGGCCTGTTGCTCCTTTGGTGCTGTCACAAACATGGCCCCAGGGAACACCCTCCGTCCGCTCTGGGCCTTCCTTCTTCAATGGTCAGTGTTCTTTTTAATGACCAGTGTTCTGAGTGGGAACTCACTACCCCTGTGGACAAGGATTTCTATCTCCCTCCTCACTTTGGGAGGTGTTTGCAGATACATGAACTTGGGTCTGTGTGGAAAAAGAAGCTGCCCAGGACAGGACTTAGGAACCTTCACACCAGGTTTCCACTTCCTGTCTGCCATCCCATTGCCTTTGGTCATGTGATTTCCCTTTTGGAAGTTAAGCTTCTGGGTTTTTTCCTTATGTTAATGAAAACATTCCAGGAGACTTGGGAATGGCTTCAGGAGGGAATCCTTGGATGTCCGAGGGTCTGGTCCACAGGGGGAAACATCCAGCATTATTTATTCGGAGCTATATAATGCATGGAATTAGCACTGCACATTTTGAAGAAAATCTTGACCGTTAGAGTCAGATTCTGCCCAGTGTTTTGAGTATCAGGAAAACGAGGAAATTTTGGCTTGGTGTGCTGAGCTGAAAGCCCTTGCATTTCCTTACAGCCAACGGTAAATCTTTCCTAAAGTCCCAGAGTGAGATGGTTTTCAGCTATTAGGGCCATCTTAAAATAGATTGTTATGTGTAACATACTCGTAGAACTAAAAGGCATAATTTCTGGGAACTTTGGAAGCACAAGGAGTGCTCTGTTGACTGAAACAATTAAAGAGGAATGGAGAGAAAGCAGAGCTGGGATGTTGGTGCAGAATAATGCTAAACGTCCCCTAGAGTATTTGTCATTGTGAGAGAACCAGTGAGATTCTGGCCGGCTCAGAAAGAGCCAGAGGATGATGATGATGATGGTGGTGATGATATAATGATGATGGTGATGATGATAATGGTGATGATACGGTGATGATGGTGATGGTGATGGTGATGGTGATGGTGATGGTGATGGTGATGATGATGATGATGGTGATGGTGGTGATGGTGATGATGGTGATGATGATGATGGTGATGATGGTGGTGGTGATGGTGATGGTGATGGTGACGGTGATGGTGACGGTGATGATGATGGTGATAATGATAATGGTGATGATGGAGATGATGGTGGTGATGATGATGGTGATGATGATGATGGTGATGATGATGATGATGATGATGGTGACTAGATTTCTTCAGAACACCCAGCTGCCTAAGAATCTGAAACACATTTGCATATTTTGTAGTAACACCTATGTTTCTGTGATGGCGGTAGCAAAAATTTCTTTATCACATAAATAGCTTCTTTTGTGCCTTGGGTTCTCACCACTCTCACCTCTTCTTCTGTCGTCCCCTTTCCTCTCCCCCCAGTCCTGTCACATCTCAGCTCAGGATCCATCCCCTAGACTAGGGAGATCCCCGAGGGCAGCTCCTGAGACACCTACGAGCCGTGACAAGTGGCAGTTGAACATATGTTTATCCCTGCTGTCTGTAAGCTCTGGGAGTGCAGACACCCTGAGCCCCTATAATCTCCACCCCTCCCCAAGTCCTCATTCCCCTTGGCAACATTAACAGGTGTGCTCACATCAGGAAGATTTCAGTGACTGTGCAAATGCAGGAAGAGTTAGAAACGCACCAAGGCCTCCGTGCATAAACCAGCCATGAATTTGGTCAGATCGTTTACAAACAAAACAAACAGGAACCATGCAAAATATGGAAAACACCTTTTAAAAGGTCAACCTCAATTGGATTCAAAGAAATGCCATTAAAACAACATTTCCCCCCATCAAATCAGCAGAGAATAAAATAAAATAATATGCGATGCTGTTGCAGTGAAGAAGAGACTAGTAGAAGTGTGTTTCTGGTATAAACTTTGGAAACAATTTAGCAGTAGGCATGAGATCAGAGATGAGGATAATAGTAATTACAGTAAAACCCGAATCCCCATGGTGCAGTTGGTGGAGGTGTGCTCTATTTGTAGCATTTTGTGTGTATTACCTCATTTAATCCTCACACTATGACACTCCTATGAGTGGGCCTATTGCCAGCAACCCCATTTTATAGCTGAGGAAACAGAGGCAGAGAGCTGTTATTTATCATATCACACAGATCATAAGAAGGTGGGATTTGAACCCCGGGCAGTCCTGCAAAGTCTGCTTCACTATCCTACCTAAAGGAATGTCTGTGCCCTTGGCCTTCCAGTCTCACTTCTGGGAGTCTAGCTCGAGGAAGTGTTTCTAAATAAAGATGGTCGTGTACATACACATGTTCACAGAAGCATTATTTATCCAAGGTGTCCATTCCATGGGTTACTGTGTGGCCATTAAAAAAGGAGTTTATGACAGATAGGGAATACCATGAAAAATGATTCTGATGAAATTTTTACGTGGTAGCAAACTCAGACTTACGCTTCCTATGACCCAAAACTGCACACTCGCCACCTTAATAGTAAAACTTAATCTAAAAGGTATAATAGTAAGGGACCAGAGCTAGATCCAAAATTAAGCACATAGCACCTTACAGAGGTGAAAGCATCCCACACAGCTCTGCCTGGAAAAACTGGAAGGAAATCCACCAAAACAATAACAGCGACTGGTGAAGCAACAGGCAGTTCTCATTTCTTTTTTGTACTTTTCTGTAAGTCTCTATTTTTTTTCTTTCACAAGCATCGTTACTTTTAGAATTAAAACAAATATTTACAATAAAGGAAAACAAAGATTGTGTGCAGGGGCAGGTTGGGGGTGTGGACAGAAAGGAGGAATTAAAGTTAAATCTTGTAGGAAAGCGGATTTACTCATGTGGATATTTCAAACTGTGTTGAAATCCAGAGAGGTTGAGAAGAAGTGAGATCTCACTGAAAACAGGGCTTTGGGAGAGTCTGTGGGCCGCGTCCCCTGCAAAGGCCTTCATGCCTTGAGCGTCTCTCCTTCTGGTGATGGCTCACTGCGGTGTCCCTCAGGGCTGACCCTTGGGACAAATACCCCAGCAAGGAGGAAAGCCGGGAAAAGCTTCTCTCTACTCCACACTCCCTCCCTCCCTCACTTTCCTTATTCTCCTACAGTGGTTTGGAAGGCACGTGGGGTACTGATTGTCCTCTTCCTACAATGTGCCCAAGCCTCCGGGGCCATGCAGGGAAGCGGTGTGATCACAGGACAGCAGATGGCTGGGACGCCCCAGCGTTCTCTCACCGCCCTCACATTGCATCCGCCGTTCACCCTCGCTCTGCTCCCCCCAGCAGAATTTCTCTTTAAGACCTTACTCTCCAATCGTGGAAAGTACTCATTTAAGCTCCAGCTTAAAATGTGAAGATTATATGAAATTCAAATTTCAGTGTCCACAGATACAGTTTTATTGGCACACGGCCACGCCCACTCATTTCCGTATTACCCATGGCTGGTTTGTCCCACAATGGCAGAGGTGAGTGGTTCTGGGGAAGACTCTATGGTTTACAAAGCCTAAAATATTGATTATCTGGCCCTGTACGGAAAACGTTTGCCCTAGACCAGGGCTTTCTCCTGAGTATCTCTGTTATTAGGGTGTAATAACAGAATTAGGGAAGGATGAAGGAGATTCAATGTCTGAGAAGTATTCCATTGCTGGTTTGAAGATGGAAGGGGCTACATGGCAAGGGACTTTGGGTGGCTTCTGGGCAATGAGAGTGGCCTCCAGCTGAGAGCCACCAAGGACATGAGGGCTTCAGAGCTTCGAGCTAACACACATTGTGTGAAGCCACCAAGTTTGTGGTCAATTTGTTACTCAGCATAGATAGCTAATACACCCTGTGTAAGACAGAATAAGGATTGAGCCCTGCCACACCACTCCTCAGCGCCCCTGGGCCTTCTGCCAACCTGGGTATTGCTGCCTGAGACCTTCCACTGGCGACCTCTGCAAGGTCAAACCATGACCTTCCATGTCCTTTCCTTATTCCAGCCACCACAGATAGTATCATCGTGGCTCCCCATTTTGTAAGCTGCACACATTTTCAGCTTTGCAGGCATATGGTCTCTGTCACATCTAAACTCTGCCCTCATAGCAAGAAAGCATAACAGTATGCCAACAAATGCGTGTGGCCATGTGCCAATAAAAGTATATTTACGAAAACAGGCTGTGGGCCCATCCACTCTCCAGACCCCATTCCACCTTCCGTCTGATGAACCATTACTCTGACTGGATCAAGGCCGCTCACTTTGGCATTCTCTCGACTCAATCCTTAGGAGTCTATTTCCAATTTATAAAAAGTGGATTTCTGATTGATGTGTAGTAATGGGGAGGCCGGGGGATGTCCAGGCTTATCTCTGCTTGTCAGTGACTTTCAAAATGCTTCGCTTCTATCTGATTCTGTTCAAGTGAAAGGAAGAGGCCTCTTGGAACATGATGGTGGAGACGCAGCTCCATCCTTTATAAACAAACTCAGGCCTCGTTCAGCCCATGCATCGCAAGTCAGGGGTCACAGCTGGAAGCATTTTCCTGGGAAATTCAGAGTTGTCAGAGGCATTTATGTGGTATTTTATTGTAATTGGTTAATTTATGCCTTATTTACCTTGTGGATATGATCTGAGAGTTAATGCTGGGTAACTGCTGCCTTTTTCTGTTCTACATTGTCAGGAAAATATATGTCTCTTTGGCGTAAGATTTAAAAAAAAAAAAATGAGAAAAGGAGCTTTGGAATAAATTTCCCGCCGCTTATGGGGAGGAGCCCGCAGTCACCGTCGTCTGTGTTCTTTTACGTCCAATAAAACTAGTTTCTGTCGAGAACATTCAAATGTGTCACCTTAGGCTGCAGAATTTAGAACTGCTCTTCCAGGATCGGTGTTGCTGGAAGTCGGGGCAGGAGACATTGGAATAACCCAGCACGTGGTCGGAAAATGCTGAATCCCAGGAGGAAAATCCCAGCGATCCCGGGAGCCTGGTTGCCTTGCCGATCACCACGTGGGCGCACGCATGGGACATGCGCCCTGTCCTGCCTCACTCAAGGAGTTGCCAAGTGGAATTTGCATTTAATGCTGCTCATCATTTGCACTTGTTCTCCAAATAAAGCAGGCCCTGTGCCCAGGCAAATGCCTTCGAAGGCATTTTTCCACTGGGTTCGCATCCAGAATAAATAATAAAGAGAAATCTGCCCCTCCAAGCACTTCTTGGAGATGGCTTTTTGTTCCGACCAGTCGGAAGCCCTTGATAGATACAGAAGAGACCAGGGCAGGTCAGAACCAAGGTCAGCATGCTGCCCCTGCCAGCTTCACAAAGGACAGTCCTCTCCTGAATTTGTCATCTGTTGCGGGGTGACAGAATGCAACAGTTTTCTCCCCCTTCTTTGTCTTTTCATCTCTCTTCCTCTCCCTGTCTCTCTCTCCAGCCTCCTCTCTCCCCCTCATTCCCTCTGTTTTCCTTTCTCCTCCCCTTCCTCCTCCTGTCTTTCTGCCTCCCTCCCTTCTCTTCTTCAGCTACAAGCTCTTCACTTTTTGAAAGAAATACTTTTTATTGCACAATAATCATAGACTCTACAGAATGTTGCAAAAATAGTACACACCTTCCCACGGCCCCTTCACTCAGCTTCCCCCAGTAGTTAACGTCTTACATAACAACAGTACAATATCAAAACAGGAAGTGGACACAGCCACACCAAATGCGGCTGTGTCGTCAATCCGCCATCTTTTAATGCTCACTTTTCCATGTAAGCTGATTCCATCTTCAGGATTCTTCACTTGCTCCAAGAACCATTATCTAATATTTATGTCCTTCTGCAGAGGGGGGCCTTCTTCCTCCATCTGCTCCCTTCCGGCTCATCCGATTGGGCCCTGGTCCGCATGCGAGGCTCCTGGGGGGGGGGGGGGGTTGTGAGGAGAGAGAATTTGAAGACTGAGCCGCTGATCTTGCTGGCACCTTGGAAATGTTCTCAGACACTTCATCTTAGCTAGTGTCCATTTATTTTCATCTGATCAGTGAAAGGAGATGGAACTGTGATGGGCCCACCTCGCTCCTGGTGAAAAGCTCTGATTACAGATTTGATGAGAAAGCTGTTCAAACCGGGACCTGAAATGAATTTCGTGGGCAATCTGCACGCGTCCATCAGGTGGGCAGTCTCCTGTGACATGGGTGATTACAGGCAAGCCGCCCTGCACGCAGCTGGCGTCCTGCAGGAGACAGGGGGACGCTCAGCCTGGTCAGTGCACTGATGACCAGAGTGGAATTTGCTGGGGAGCAGGCAGTGGGTGTGTCCTGTCGATAATCACATGACCCCTGCTGTGACCAGATCTGTGGGTGATTTCCTCCATCAAGCTGTTCTCCAACTCTGACACCAGCTCGGTGTCCTACAATTGAACTCGACTCTAACACGATCGACTGGGAGTTAGCCCAGACTCCACAGGTGAGGGGCTCAGTCCCACAGAAGTCACCCCCCGCCCCCTTCAGACTCCAGTCGCAAGCCCAGCCTGTGTCCTGTGCTTCAGAACGACAGACTGGCTGTGGATCAGAGGCTCCTACAAACACCGCCTCAGGTTTAATTTCCTAGGGCAGCTCACAGAACTCAGGAAAACAGTTGACTTACTAGATCAGCAGTTTATTATAAGAGGATACAACTCAGGAGCAGCCAGATGGAAGGGATGCATGGGGCAGGGTCAATGGGGAAAGGGCGTGGGGCTTCCATGCCTTCTCTGGGCGTACCGCCCTCCCAGCACCTCTGTGTGGTCGCCGACCCGGGAGCTCTCCTAGCCCCCAATTTTGGGCTTTTCTGGACCCTTCATTACTTAAGGGTGATTCATCATGGGCCATTGGTGATCAATTCAACCTCCTTCTTGGCAGTAGAGCGGTGAGACTGAAGGTTCCAACCCTTTAATCACACGGTTGGTTCCCCTGATAACCAGCCCCCACCCTTAGGGGCTTCCACGGGTCACCTTATTAAACTGTGGTCAGAAGGAGCTTGTTAGGAATAGCAAAAGGCACCTTCACCGCTCTCACCACTGAGGACATTCCAAGGCTTGGAGGAGATTCGTGCCAGGAGCAGGGATGAAGACTAAATATAATCTCTAATAAATCACAATATCATGAGATGGAATCCACTTTTTTCATGCCCCCATGTGACCCAAATCGACCTTTCTGGAACACTCAGCTGCAGCGGGTGAATGGACCTGACGTTTCCTTTCTCCTTCTGAACAGACTGTGTATAAAAATGAAGCAAAGCGGGAGGGCTGCTGGGGAGACAGTGCTTAACGATGTGCAAACAGGCCCGGTGTTTTTCTTGGCTGGGTGAGAGGATGGTTACCTTGACTGGGCTTTCCGAGGCACATTTCAAGCAAGGCCGCCCTTGGCGTGGTGCGAAGGTGAGGAAGAGAAATCTTTTATGAGAGCCCCAACCCACCTGTGTGCACAGACCCCCGAGAGCATGACAGCACACCCAAATTGTTTACAAAGGACTCTTATTTCAGGGGGCGATGCTTCAGAGAACCCATGTTTCTTTACACTTTCTGAGTGAATCCATTGGTTTTAAGTAACATGGCGTAAAGCATCCACGAATTAACAAGCCTGGGATCTGGAAGGAAAGGCTTGGGCAGGTGTATTGGTAACTCCTGACGGCTAAGGTCACAGAGTCTGCATCAGGATATCAGCAGGGGGAATGACTAAAGCCAGGTGACCTCCCCACCGTCAATGGGACTTACAGCTGGGTGACCTTGCCTGAGTTACTTAGCCTCTCTTTCCTCATCTGTTAAATGGGGGTGTAAGAGGCAGAATGACTTGAAGATGGGGAGATTAACTCGGTGGCCCAGTGTCGTTGCAAGGGTCCTTAAAAGTGGAAGAGGGAGGCGACATGGGGAGGAGTCAGCCTGCTATGACCAATTTCGAAGACAGAAGAGGCCATAAGGCTAAAAGGCTGGCAAAGGCAAGCATGGGAACTGTCTCCGGGCAGCTCTGGGAAGGGACGCACTTTGCTGGCACCTTGATTTTAGCCCAGTGAGACCCGTGCCAGACTTCTCACTGCAGAACATAAGACAGTGCATTTCTATTGTCGTAAGCCACTGAGTTTGTGGACATTTGTTACAGCAGCAAAAGGAAGCTAACATGGGGACAATGACAGTCCCTATCTCTTGGGGTGACAGCGAGTATTAGGTGAATTACTACATGGAAAGCACTTAGAACAGTGCATGGCTCAGTGTCACCTGGCCATGACGATGAGGATGATGACAAAGATCGTTATTTCCATCTGTGACATCAGTCCACTTATCTGGAGGGATCCCCACCATTTAGAGTGTTGAGAGGAAAGGAGAGCCAGAGTGGGCAGAGGGGTGCAAATGAAAACCCAAAGGATGCAGGGTCTGGAGCACAGGAGGCGAGAGAGGACAGATGGTGACGCCCAGAGTCAGGTGGTGTGGGAGGCATGACAGCAGGGACCCCGGCCGTGGAGCTGGCCGCCACCAGCCACATATGGGGCAGGTTTAGTCCCACCCTGGGTGGGCTGCAGGTGTAAAATGCACTGAATTGCAGGCACTTAGGACACAAAAGAATGTCACCGATCTCACTAATAATCTGTTACGCCGCTTATGTGTTGAGATGGTAAGATTTGTGGATATATTGAGTTACAGCACCTATGTATTAACCTAATTTCCCCATTTCTTTTTACATTTTTAAATGCAGCTACTACCGTGTTTCCCCGAAAATAAGACCTAGTTGGACAATCAGCTGTAATGTGTCTTTTGGAACAAAAATTAATATAAGACCCGGTCTTATTTTACTATAATATAAGACCGGGTCTTTAATATGATATGATATGATATGATACCTGGTCTACCAGGTCTTACATTAATTTTTGCTCCAAAAGACGCATTACAGCTGATTGTCTGGCTAGGTCTTATTTTCGGGGAAACACGGTAGGAAAATTAAAGCTGCGTCTGTGGCTCGTGCTAGACGAACTGGGGCACTAACTGTGGGTCCCCTCGAGGTTTCTGTCTCCTTGCTTGTAAAGCCAGGTGACCCCAAGGTAGTTTGGGCGCCATGGATAGAATCATTTCTGCAGAAAGGTACCTCTAAGGACAGGCATTGGGAAGCCGAGGCCAGGACCGCGTTTTGGGGAAGGTTGACAGTGCGAGCTAGGAAAGAGACGGGGCTAAGGGTCGCGTCTATCCTGCAGCAGCTTGGGCAATTTCTCATCCAAGGCGAGGGGGTCATGCAGGGGGAGCAAGTACAGCAACAGCAGAGGCGGTGAATTGATGGACAGTTCTCACCGAGGGGACAAGAAGATTTAAGAGCGGGGCAGGAGTTTACCCTGGAGGGGCCAGGAGAGAATGAACCGGCTAGAAATGAATGAAACAATTAGCGCATTTCTCAAAACCTTGCTTCACAGCACAAATGAACTAGAATTGGGTGCTGCCAAGGAGGAGAGAGCTAACAGGGCACTGGGAAGTTAGGAAGGGGGGCCGCGGAGCAGGAAGGAAAGCTGGAGCTGCGGGGGTGGGGTGGGGGAGGTGCAGAGCACCAAAGGAGTGAGGGGCGGCCTCCCTCGGAGAGTCTGCTGGCCAGGTGGGGCTGCAGGATAAAAGGAACTGGCACCCCAGCTCCAAAGAAATGCAAAAAGACAAAAATGTGTTGTTCTCTGACCCTCGCCAATCTATGTGCCTAGTGTTCGTTCCTGCCGACTCAGAAAGGATCCATAGTCTCGTAATTCCCCCCAGTCTCTTGGGGCCGGAGCAGCCTTCGCCGCCATCCATTCCCTATCAGGCTTGAGAGTCACCAGCAGAACCCTCTCCAACGAATCCATAGAGAGATCCACGCCTCCTGTTTGAAATCTCACTCCTGCCTCTCTCTTCTTAGGTGTGCTCTGAGGAATGGCCATTTCTCTCCCATTGTCTCGGCTTCAGAGAGAGGCTTAGGAAAATTGCCACCATTGTTTTCTTGTATTTGACGCTATCCCCCGTCCCTGTCCCCACTCACCTGGAAGGCGGAGGGGGCATAGCTGGTTATGCCTCTGCTAGGTTTATCAGGTGGGATCAACGGGGGCCTGTCCCACCTCCAGTGACCATCTCTCCATGGCTCCAGCTCCTTGAGGAATCCTCTGACCCTTTCTTCCGGGGGACCTGCCTGCCAGCTGTTAACACCCTGTCACAGCCCTTCCCAGCTGGCAGCCTTTCTTCCATCTTTGTCCAAGAAAGGCAGCAGGGAGCGGAGAAGCCCGGCCCCATTTCCTTTTCGCTCTTTACAATCCAAACCCCACCAAATTGAGGACAGTCTGTATTGCTTCTACTGGCGTCTGGCCCGTAACTCTTGGCATTTCAGGGGACAAACATGGGAGGTTTCTTTTCTCCACCCCCAACCCTTTGTAAAAAAGTCAGCCTCTGAAGTGTTGATTTTCCTGCTATTTTTAAGTTCAATCAGACTGGATTTCAGCACAGGAAATACCTCACCCCTTCTTTCCCTCTCTTCCTCCCCACTGTTCTCAGTCAACTGAAACAATATCTTCCTTGGAGCCAGCGTGGAAAGTGCAGGCCCTGGAGCTCTTGTCTTTCCAAGTAAACCTCGGTGCCCCCAGATGGAAAAATCCAGCTTTCCAACGCGAGTCTGTTGGCTGCTCGGGCTGAAACATACTGCATTCAAGGGAGTAGAAAGACACCTCTCGTTTTGTGCAGAGCAGAGGTTCCTGGGAGGGAACTAGCTTTGAGCTGAAAACAAAGGAAACATCCTAACAGTGGCACCTGCATTTGTGACCCTTGGTGGATCATGAAAAGCTTTGCCATGTCTTGTCCTCCTGTGACGAAACTAGGCCGCGGAGAGGTCAGATGGCCAGTGTCACATGGTGATGCCCGGCAGGGACGGCACTGGAGTTCAGGGCTCCTGGCTCCCAGGCTCTGTGTACGGTGGGACATAATCCTGGCTGGCTGCGCTATGAGGACACATCTAGTGTCGTTTTGTCGTGAAAGGAGGGAGAAACCTGCATTCTCCTCCCTAACCTGCCAGGGCTTTCCTTAGGAATAAAGCCCTTGAAGTGTCCCATACACTGCCTACTGTGTGTGAGGCCCCCATGCTTCTCTGGAAGGGTGCGGGGGTTACACTTCTGACCCACCGCTGCGAATTCCCCATGTCCTGCCAGACTGAGGCCCTCCTGCCATCTCTTCCTGCGGGTGTTGTCCTTGCTAATGAGACCAAAGGAAGTTGTTTCATATTCTTCATCTCTCTCTCTCTCTCTCTCTCCCTTCTCACTGCCCTTGAATGGCTGGTTATGGATGGATCTGGAATGTGGGTTGTGCTGGGCTCCTGGCTTCCTTCCAACTCACCGTCCCCCTCGCCTGCCTCCTGGACGACTAGGTCTGCCCACGACTCCCCGGCTCTTTGCCACATGACATTGCCTTCAGGATAAACATCTCTGGGTGACACAAGATTGATGCCTCTGCAAAGACTTCCCGGAGCTCACACAATGCCCCTTTTGTAGGAATTCAAGTCTTACTGCCGCGCAACGCTGGCTGAAATGGAGCCGCTCATTACCCGCAGCATAGCCCCCCTCCTCGCCCCCAAGCTTTTAAGAGGCAGGAATTCAGAGCCACCGTCGTCGGTGCCACTTCTCTGTTGGGTTTCTGCTCCGGGCTGATTGCGCCTGAAGGCTGCCTGGACTGAGTCCAGACGGCAGCCCTGAGCTGGGGTGCACCGACCCCTCCTGGAGGGCTCTCCCCAGGAAGGCACGGCCTGGGACTCCAGCAGGAAAGCCGACTGCTTCCTCCCTCAGAAACCCGCACACGTACGTCCCTGCTTCATGATGCATTGTCTAGTCATTTCCTATTATAAGGCTAATGTGTGATCTGCAGAGGATTCAAAGGGGATAATGGACGGCAAAGGATGACAAAAACACAGCCAGAAGTCATCCCTCTTCACCCCTCCCGTTAGGGAGACCCATGATGAGCTTGTTTTTTAATTGAAGTGAAATTCACATGACATAAAATTAACGGGACATTTAGCACCGTCACAAGGTTGTACAATCAGCTCCTCTGTCTGGTTCCAAAACCGTCTCATCACCCTGTACTGGGAACCCTGATAGATTTCCTTCTGGTCTTTTCTTTTTTCTATTTTAATATAGTTAATTGCGCACTGATCTCGTCACTTAGTTAAAAATATTTATTTTGTATCAACAGTATTGCACATAATAACGTCACAGACAGTTCTCTCCGCCCGCCTGCCTCATGTTGTTGGTTGCTTCTAACAGTTTACTGAGCAGTTTTATTACTTATGGGCATTTAGGCTCTTCTGTTGTGATGAACGTCCCTGTACACAAAGGTTTATCCGGGATAGGTCCTTGGAAGCAGACGGCCACATCAAAGTTAAGAACAGTTTAAAGGCTCTTCACACACGGCCAGTTTCTTTCTCCACACCTCCACGATCTCCAGGGACATGAGGCTGGACGTGAGGTAGACCTTTTGTGACTTTGGAGGTACATTCCCCCTTAAAGATGGAGAAGCAGAAAGCAGCCTGTCTGGGGACACTGGGCATATTCTATTGCCTGTGGAGGTCAGATTTGGAGTGAATGAATAGAAACGTCAATAAAGAAGACAGTGAGTCCAGAGAAGGAAGAAGCTCTTCCAGGGCGGAAGTCGGTGAATCCTTGCCTTCAGCGAGGCTCCAACAGGAGTGGAATGCCCATGCGGGGTGTGTGGGAAGGGCTGCAAGCCCCAAGCAGTGTAAGGTTCCCTCCTCCTCTGAGTGTGGTTTTATGACCCAACTCTAACAGGCACGGTCGTCGTTCTGTCTCTGGAGTCTGTCAAGTTTGAAAGGTGGCCACAGGCCTCCCGTGTCCCTTTTCATCTTAACAAGAATGTTAGAATTCATCTTCTTCCTCATGACCCCAGTGGGTTGGTGAAGCCTTTAAAACGGAGCTCAGATTCTGCCCCCAAGGCCCACACTCATCAATCTTCCTTCTGCGGTTTTATTCAAAGGTCGTCGTATAGATTAAAAATGCAAAATACCTACCCCATGCCAAATTCCAGAAATGCAAACCTATGAAAAGGTTTGGTGTTTTAAAGGTTTCTTATGACAGCTGCCACAGTGGTCATTAATATGTAAATTCCATTGGCTGAGAAGGTTGACTTTTGGTCATAAAACGCCTCTTTCCTCCCGATAATCCTGTCTGACTCTACAGCTGTCTAGACAATGAAAAAGTCAACACCATGAAACAGAATAGTTTAAAAACCTTTGGAGCCAAATACTTCGGTTTTGTTTTTTTTTAAATTCAAACTCCTTGGTGAGAAATGTGAGATCAATTAGTTAATTATGCAAGGAATCCCAGAGTACCAATGTTGAGTAATAATAAGACCTCACGTCTGAACAGCATTTTAGTCCTTTGAAAAAGTACTTTTCCATTTGTGATCCTTTTTGAGCCCTAGGAATGTGTGACCTTATTGCTGTGACCGTGCACCCGGATCGTAACGGCCACCAAAAGGTGCCACCTCCATCACACTCTCATCCTCAACAAATTAATTCCCTCTGAGGAAATGCAATGTCAGCTCATTCAATGTGTGACCTAGTGAAAAGAAAATTACACGTAAATCTTTTTTTTTTTAACTCTTAAAATCCTTCATTGGCTTCCCATTGCTTTGGGATTGAACTGCCCCCCAAATTTTAGCCTGGTTACCAGGACCCGGCCTCACGTGGCCACAGTCAACTCTCCTCATTCTCATTTCTTGATAACTTCCCTTGAGCCTTCTTCCATTGCCCAAAGTGCCCTTTGTAACGCTCTTGCAATGGGTGAGGCCTTTCCTTCCCCTTGTCCCCTGCCATCCTTCCACACACCCCTTCACCTGCTTCTCACTTCTTGTTCACTAGTCACTTCCTCAGGAAAAGACCCCTCCCCCCTTGCTCCCCACACCACTTTGGGTGGATCGAGTTTCTTTGTTTCTTTGTTTCATGCGTCTTCAGAGAACAATGTTCCTCGCCTCCAGAGTAGAGGTAAATCAACTGCAGCCCTCCAACCAAATCTGCTTTTATAAATAAAGTTTTATGTGCACACCACCACGTTCGTTTGTTTACGTACTGTCAGTGGCTGTTTTCTCTTTTAAATGCATCAATGTGTATTTTTCCAGCTTTATTGAGATAGGATTGACAGATACGTATTGTATATAGTTAGGTTGTCCAACATGCTGTTGTGATATCCATCTACACTGTGAACTCACTGCCACAATGAAACTCATTAACACATCCATCACCTCACATAGTCACCCTTTTTTTTGGTGGCGAGATCTACTCTCTTAGCCAATTTCAGGGGTACGATGCAGTACTATTAACTAGAGTCACCATGCTGTACGTTCGATCTCTAGAGCTTTCTCATCTTATAACTGGAAGTTTCTACTCTCTGACCAACATTTCTTCTTTTCTCCCCACCCCCAGGCCCTGGCATCCCCCGTTCTGCCTCTGTGACTACGAGGTCACCTTTCTGGGGACTCTGCATATGCGTGAGATCCTGCAGTCGTGGTCTTTCGGTGTCTGTCTGATGTCACTCGGCGTCGTGTTCTCCAGGTTCATCCTTGTCACAGAGGGCAGGATTTCCTTCTTTTAAAGGCTGAATAATATTCCACTACGTATACACATACACAGAGATACACACCACATTTTATCTATTCATCCACTGAGTCCTGCTTAGTGGTTTCCATGTCTTGGCTTCTGTGAATAATGCTTTTGGCTGTGTTCTTGCTGCGGTGGCAGAGTTGAGTAGTTGCAACAGAGGCTGGAGGGCCCACACAGCCTAAAATACTTACTATCTGATTCATCATGCCAAAGTTTGCCGACCCGGCTTCCATGCATTGATCTTGGTTTGCAGTGATCCACTTGTCACTAAGATTGTGTGACCTTCCATTCTTTCTCCTAAACTGTGGGCTCAGAACTCGGCAGTTGCTCAATAAATATTGTCGAATGAGAGGAAAACACGAATGGGAAGAAAATGAAAAAGGAGGAATTAAAACAGAGAGAATGAAATGAGAGAGAAAGAGATAAAGGGAGCAAAGGTTGGGTGGTATTGTGATTATTTGTGATGCTAAAAACTGATCTTCTGAGTAAAGTCGTCCTGCTCTGTTTTCATCACTTGCATTCGGTGTTTCAGGCTTCTTTTCTGAGCTTCAGACAAAGCTGTCAATAGGAGAGACTGAGGCCAGAGATGGGATTAAATGCCAACAGTTGGGTTCTGGATTGAGCGTGCGACAGCTGCTACCCGTCCTGGTTGGGCCTATTCTCAGAAACAAACACACCCAAAAGGCAGCGTTTTCAGGGATTCAGCTCACTATGTCCTCTTTCCATCTGGAAACGGGTACAAATATTCAGACTGGGCCATGATATACTCGGTACATCCCCTCTCATCTTCCAGAAAGACCAGGTCTTAGTTGTGGATCTCTGTCAACGCCACGTAGAGCAGAAGAATCAACTACGCCAAACCCTGCCTGAATTCCTGGCCACAGAGTTTTGAGATTGAATGAAATTGTTCTTATTTTAAGTTGCTACGTTTTGAACTGGCTTGTTACGCAGCAGTAGCTCCCTGGGACACAGTGTGACTGAGCTAATGACAGAGACGCATGTTGGTCATAGACACTTACACGGGAAGTCACTGAAATTGCCTGACTGGCTCCCATAGGCAGCCCTAGAGTGGCAGGGCAAGCAGTTCCATGCCCGTTTTTCTAGATGAGGAGTTAACACAGGTTAAGTCACCGCCACAGACGTGTGGAGGACCTACAGTGTGCATTGTTTTGTCACTGTGGGACCTACAGAGGTACTTTGTTTCAGAGCTTGTGGAGGGTGGGCTGATAGGAATCTCTTTAAAAAGCTCTCCTTTTCCAGGCCAGGAAACCTATGACTTTCTAACATTTAAGGAGAACACTGAGAGTGTTTTCAAGAGAATTTCCAAAGACCCAACAGGACTGCATTCCTGGCGAGGGCTGCCAGGCCACGCTCGATGTGGAGAAGGATGAGTTTAACAAATCTAAGAACAATATTAAGGGGCCAAGCTTCTGGTCCAGAAAATGGAAATTGTTGGCGGTGCAGTTCCAGGCTCCACCCCAACCATCCCATCTCCACCTCTCCCCCTTTATCCAAAAAGACTTTCCTGGTAGGGCCAGGGCTCACTGTACAGACGTTTCCATGTTGGGATCCTCTGTGTGAGTGGGTGATGGGGAAGGATCGTGAGGACCAGCGGCTGGTGGTCTGTGGGGGTAAGCCCGGGCTTTCCGCACGGGTGCGTGTTCAGAGGTTTATGCAGGGTCCTCTCTGCTCTCAGGGCATGGAGATGTGCAGACCTGAAGCAAACATAATAATGCATGTCAGAGTGATCGAATTTCCTGTTCTCCTCTAAAACACAGCACCTTTGACTTAAGTGACTTTAGATTCCTACCCCACCAAGGGATAAATGTGGGTATAGTCCCTGCCTGGCATCCTGGACGTCGCAGTAAGAATGAATACCCCTTAAATCTGTAAATTGTGATGAAGGAATTTTAACAAAGGTGCAGAAACAGTGGCCCTTGTTTCACAGCCAAAGAATCGGTGGAAGGCTATTGAAAGTGGAGGCATTGTAAATTCCAAACAGAAGGATAATTTTGCAAAAACAGTTTGGAGCCTGAAGGAGAAAAGAAAAGAAAGCGCTAGAACTGAACTCATGGGGAGTCGGCAGGAATGAAGGCATAAAAATTCAACCTGAAAAGGCCACTGGAGTTTTCCAGGCAGAGAGTGATTCTGAACTGAAATGAATGAAGCAGAGCTGAAAGTCTCAATTTCCTTCCTGCGTTGTAGGAAAATTGAAAATCTCAGTCCTCTCTGGATTCCAGTGGAAATAATTGTCTGCTCCCTTCAAAATAGTGAAACGGGCCTGGACCATTTCACGCTGGGTATTTCTCTTCTTGTCTCCTCCCTCCCTGTTCATCATGGCCTGCCCAACCTCACTCCCCCGCCTCTTGCTATCACCCTCCTCCGCTGTCACAGGGCAATTTCATCGCGAAGTGACTTTGGTATTTGGCTTTAAAAAATGCCTTCTTTAGCTCAATGTGGGCCTTTCCCAGGATCGCCCATTAAAAAGTGCCAGAGGCAAGCGGGTCTCTGCCTGGACCCCCAAGCAGTGCAGTCCTGGCCCCCTCAGACCCGACAGCTTGGGCCAGAATGCAGACCCACAGGCCACGAGCCATGAGGTCTGCTCCCAGTCTTGTTAAAACCGCCTGTCCCTTCATCTGAGTGTCGTGAAGGTGAATGAGGTTGACAGGCACTGGGTAAGCTTCTGGTCTGGGGAAGAGCATTTGACAAGCCTGGGTCGCCATCGTGGGTTGGAGTAAGGCGGGGAGCAGGGTGTGGCAGGCATCACGACCTCCCCATCCCCACCCCCTGCTAACCTCTGGTCAAGTCTCATGTCGGCCCAAAGCCGCAAAGGGCTCCCTCCCAACCCTCTGAAATATCTTGGGGGTGAGTGGTCAGTGGCGCCTAGAGAAACAGATCCTGAAAATAGAACAGGACGGAAGAGATTAAAGTGCTTTTCGGGACTATTAATGAAGCACTGGAAAAATCAATTTGTCCCCATGCCTTTGAAGCTGCCTGTGACAGCAGAAGCTGAGATTCTGTTTTTCCAAGTAGTGGGAACCCACAGTGCCCCAAGTGCCCGGTTCTGAAAAAGCTCTCTGTTTGGGAAAGCAGAGGGAAGGGGAGGCCACTTCTGCCCAGGGAACCAAAAACAGGGCTCCCAGAAAGGGACTTTTGGGGGTGCTGTGGGGGTGGGGATGGACACGTGTCCCTTAGGACTGTGCTTTCCAAACATGTCCCATGAGGGCCCTGGGGTGGAGGATGGTAATGCCCGGGGGCCACACTGCCCTGGCCGTGCCCTCCCCTCCAGGCGAGGGGTCCACAGGACGAGGGGAGGCGTCCACCCAGCGCAGACAGTGGCCCACAGGTGAGATTAGAGAGCCCAAGGGGCAAGTTCAAGGAGGCGCTGACTCTCAGGGGGCTACAAATGCAGGCGCTCCTGCCTCACCCTCATCCCAGCTCTGGCCCCAGACAGCTCCTGGTACCTGGGATCCCAGAGTCCCCTGCCCAAACGGGCCAAGCCTGGGATACACCACCTTGCTGGGGTGTGTCCCCAGACCTCAGGGGTGGCCAAGAGGCAGCTTGAAGGGGAGTGTGCGGGGAGCTGGATGGGCAGGTTGGGGGTCCACCTGAGCACACAGTGTGCTCTTTGTGCTCTTTGCAGTGCAGAATAGATGGTGTGTGTCTAACATCCGGCACAGCTACAGCATGTCCCAGAATAATGTCATTTTGTTCAACATTTTTTCATATAACACTGATGAGAAAAATAAAAGGATTCTTGGCCGGCACCACTGTCTGTGTGAAGTTGCCACGTTCTGCCCATGTCTTTGTGGATTTTCTCCAAGGACTCTGGTTTCTGCCCAAAGATGTGCAGTGAGGTGAATGGCGTGTCTGCACTGTCCCAGTGAGTGAGTGTGGCTGTGGGTGTGAGTGGCCTTGCTGTGGAAGGGAGCCCTGTGCAGGGGGGGTCCTGCCTGGTGCCCTCAGCCGCCAGGAGAGGCTCTGGACACCATGACCCTGAGCTAGAATAAGGAGAATAATGATCTCACTCGTTCTGATTCATCTTTCTTAAATGTAAGTATAGCTCACGTTTATTTCAGTGTTTCGTATTAGAAGTGTTTGGGGTCTTCATTTAGAAGTTTGACGATGTCTTTGTGACCAGAAGTACGCCGGAGGAACTTAATTCTTATTTACATTATAAGGCTAGGGTAAAATTGGTTTCGTTATGCATCGTTTCTCTTAAAGTTACAGTTTCCAAGAAGGTACCGATGACGTAAATGAGGACTCGCTGTACACAGTGTGTGTGTGTGTGTGTGTGTGTGTGTGTGTGTGTGTGTCTGAGAAAACATCCTTTTATTTTCACTTTCCTCAGTTTAAAAATCTTTCAATCAGGAGCTGCGTTGTTCTAACGCCCTCACTGACATCTGTTGAGACCATTCTGTGCATGACACGTATTTAAAAACTGAGCAGGTTTTAGGATTCGAGTTGTTGGACCTACAAACAGGACCAGAGGTAGGAAAACCAGGGGGCAGTTGGAAACCCTTGACTGTCAACAGCTGTGACAGGCTGCGATTGCTACACTTATTCCCTTGCTCAGGAAGGAGAATTCCTTTTTTTTTTAAAGATTTTTATTAAAATATAGCTAACAAGGGTTCCCTTTTCTCCACATCCTCACCAGCACTTGCTGTTTGTTGGTTTATAGATGATGGCCATTCTGACGGGGGTGAGGTGGTATCTCATTGTGGTTTTTATTTGCATTTCTTTAATGATTAGTGAAGTTGAGCATTTTTTCATGTGTCTGTTTGCCATCTGTATGTCCCTTTTAGCAAAATGTCTCTTCGTGTTCTGCCCATTTTTCAATTGGGTTGTTTGTTTTTTTTGAGTTGAGTTGAGTGAGTTTTTTATAAATTTGGGATATTAACCCCATATTGGATATATCATTGTGTGGTACATTTATACAATGGAGTATTACGCAGCCATAAAGAAGAAAGAAATCTTACCATTTGCAACAACATGGATGGACCTGGAGGACGTTATGTTAAGTGAAATAAGTCAGACAGAGAAAGACAAATACCATTATGATCTCACTTATATGTGGAATCTAAAGAAAAGAATAAGTGAATGAACTAATCAGAAACAGTTTTGGAGACATAGAGGAAAAACTGAGGGTTGCTAGAGGGGCAGGGGGTGGGGATAAGGGGGAAGGTGAGGGGATTAGAAAACAGTCGGTAACCACAAGATTGCCATGGGGTTTTGAAAATTAATTTGGGGAATGTAATCAATAATGTTGTAAAGATTTTGTAGGGTATCCAATGGACACGTGTCCCATTTGGGAGACCACCTCAGGGATGATGTAGATGCCTGATCACTGCACTGTACACCTGAAGCTGAACAATAATGAATGTCAACTACAATTTTATATATATATATATGTGTATATATGTATGTATATGGTTACAGGAAGCAGAGCACAGCATTAGGAATAGACACAGTGGAAATGTAATGGCTGTGTGCGATGTCAGAGGGATAGTGGATGGGGGGAGGGGGTTCACACAATGTGAGGGATATAAACGATAAATGTCTATTACATTGTTTTGTGCACCTGAAACTAATAAAAAATATATATAATAGTTAACATACAATATTAGTTTCAGGTGTACACCATATTCAACATTTATATACCTAAAGAAGTGGTCACCATGGTAAGTCCAGCAACCATCTGACACTGGACGATGCTATCACAATATTATGAATATTCCCCGTGCTGTGCATTACATCCCTATGAGGTATTTGTTTTATACCTGGAATTTTGGACCTCTTATTCCTTTTTATCTTTCTCCCTTTTTTTAAATTTTCAATTACAGTTCAATTACATTCAATGTTATTTTATATTAATTTCAGGTGTACAGCATAGTGGTTAGACAGTCATATAATTTATGAAGTGACCCCCCTGACCAGTCTAGTACCCACCTGGCACTATACATAGTTATTGCCATGTCATTGACTATATTCCCTGTGCTGTACTTTACATCCCTGTAACTACCAATTTGTACTTCTTAATGCCTTCACCTCTTTCACCCAGTCTGCCAACCCCCAACTCCCTTCCATCTAACACCCCAATAAATCTAGTGCCCATCTGACACCATACATAGTTATTACAATAGTATTGCCTATATTCCTTATGCTGTGCCCTACACCCCCATGACTACTGTGTAACAAATTTGTACTTCTTAATCCCTTCCCCTTTTTCACCCATTCCCAACCCCCCTCCCATCTGGCAACCATCAAAATGTTCTCTGTATCTATGAGTTTGTTTATTTGTTTATTTTGTTCTTTAGATTCCACATATAAACAAACTCACATTGCATCTGTCTTTTGCTGTCTGACTTACTCCACTCAATACAATACCTTCCAGGCCCATCCACGCCGCTGCAGAAGGCAGGAACCCATCCCCTTCCATAGCCGAGCAACATGCCATTGTATACATGTGCCACCTCCTCTTTATCCATCCATCCATCGACAGACTGCCACTCAGGCTGCCTCCACATCTGGGCCATTGTAAACAATGCTGCAATGAACATATGGATGCACATGTCCCCTTGAAGTAGTGTGTGTGCTGGGTTTCTTCAGATAAATACCCAGAAGAGGGATTATTGGGTCCTTCTTTGTCACTTGTTATAGCCTCTGTTTTCTTGTGTGTGTTTTTTTTTAATTTTTTTATTGGGGAATATTGGGGAACAGTGTGTTTCTCCAGGGCCCATTAGCTCCATGTTGTTGTCCTTCAATCTAGTTGTGGAGGGCGCAGCTCAACCCCAAGTTCAGTAGCCGATTTCAATCTTGGTTGCAGGGGGCGCAGCCCACCATCCCATGCGGGACTCGAGGAGTCGAACTGGCAACCTTGTGGTTGAGAGCCCGCGCTCCAATCAACTGAGCTGCTCGCCCGCCCCCTGACTGGTTCTTGATTATGTTTTCTGTCTCCATTTTCATGTTTCCTTCCTCTTTGTTGCAGTTCTCCCTGAGATCACTGAGCCTCCTTATAACCAGTGGTTTGAACTCTGCATCGGGTTGATTACTTGTCTTCATTTTGTTTAGTTCTTTTTCTGGAACTTTGTTCTTTTTTTTAAATTTTTTTATTCGGGACAAGTTTTTTTTAATCTCCCTATTTTGGCTGCCTTCCTATGTTTGTTTCTGTATATTAGGTCGGGCTGCTATGCCTCCTGGTCTTAGTAGTGTGGCCTTATGTAGATGTCCTGTGGGACCCAGTGGTGCAGTCTCCCTGGTCACCAGAGCTGGGTGCTCCAGGTGTGTCCCTGGTGTGGATTATGGGTTGTAGTTGAGCCTTGGTTGCTGTTTGCACATCAATGGGAGGAACTGAGCCTCAGGCTGACTGGTTATAAGGACTGGCTGAGACTCCAGTGGAGGAGCTGAGGTGCTGGGTTTGCTCTAGCAGGGCTCTGGTACCTGCCCAATCTACCCTATGGAGTGTCATCCTTGGCAGTGGCCAGAGATGCTCCAGCCCCGTTTGAAGCTGCCAGCTCCGGGGCCTCCTGGGAGGGGACCCACTGCAGGCCAAGTTCAGACACAGTCTGTGCCCTGCCCAGGGCCACCTGGCATGAGCCGCAAAGCAATCCAGAGATGGCTGCTGCCTACACTGTGCTTGGAGGTGCCTGGGGAGGCCCAGCCCCCAAATGAGGCCGCTGTTGCTAGTGCCAGCCTTAGGGCTGCTCAGCCGGAGGTACAGGATGTGCCAAAGCCAGATGCTGCTTGTTTGGGTTTTGTGAAACTTTGAGAGATTTTAGGAGAGTCTGCAGCTTGAGTGAAAGCAGACCATTTATACAGAAAAGCCACTGGAAACGGCTTGGGTGTACCCAAAAGTTGGGTGGGGCGTGGTCTCAGACTCACCAGGGCGTGGCAAACGAATGCCGTTAGCCAGTTGGTGGAGACTCAGCTATGGGGGCCACCTGTGTCTGCTCCAGGAAGGGGGAGGCCTCAGCAAAGAAACAACGGCTTCCTCCAGCGTCTCAGTCTGGGAGAAAGCTGCCCCGTCAGCCCTTACCCTGAAGGTAAACAGTTCAGTTCCTCCCTGTATGTCCCTGGCACCTTTTGAGTTGCTGCCCCAGAGCCGGAGCTCAGAGTGAGTGAGTCCTTCAGAAAGTAAGTCCATGCGCAGGCCCTTTAGGAGGAATGCCTGGGACTTCAGCAGCCCTCCGTCTCATTCAGCCACAATCTCTGCTGGGTTTCACAGCCAGAAGTTATGGGGACTTGTCTCCCCGGCACTGATACCCTGGGCTGGCACCCCTCGCTTCTCAGGGGAGACCTCTGCAGCCGAGATATCCCTCTCGATTTTCAATGGTCACACGCAGGTGTGGGACCAGCCCATTCTGCGTCTCTGCCCTTCTTGCCAGTCTCGAGGTGGCTGCTTATGTCTGTAGTTGTAGGGCTTCATTCAGCTAAGCTTCAGGTGGTTCTCAATAATGACTGTTCTGTGGTTTCGTGAAATTGCTGTGGTCCTGAGAGGAGGTGAGCGCCGCCATCTTGACCAGGAAATCTGCTGAGAACGCTTTTTCTTGAGGTTCAGCCATTCCTTTCACTTTCCATAGTAGGATTCAGGAATTCAGTATGGAGCTGTGGGTTTCCACGTTCACTGTGTTCCCCCTGGGTACCCTAAAATGGGGTTTTGGTATTTTGTGGGTGATCAATGTCCAGGTGATCAATCTCCCTGCTCAGTTGTGGGGTCCAGTGGTCCACCTGGTTCTTAGGCTCCAATGAGAGGTGAATCCTATAAGGGAAGCCTGTGGGATAAAGGGATGTATTGGGGAAGAGACTCTGTGTGTGTGTGTGTGTGTGTGTGTGTGTGTGTGTGTGTATGAGGTGTGAAAAAATATGGAGAATGTTTAAATAAAAAAATTATTACAGTAAAAGACACAGTGCCATTAATCCCCCTCAAAATGCTCCCCCTCGCTTCAAACACACTTATCCCTTCGTTCTGGCCACTTTCTGAAGCAGTTCTGGAAGTCCTCTTTCGTGAGTGTCTTCAGTTGTGCTGTCGTGGCTGCCTCCATGTCCTGAATTGATTCAAAACGTTTACCTTTCATGGTCATTTTGACTTTGGGGAAGAGCCAGAAGTCGCACGGTGCCAGATCCAGTAAATAAGGTGGATGAAGACACACTGTAATGTTTTTATTTGACAGAAATTGCCCTACCAGAAGCCATCTGTGGCACAGAGCGTTGTCATGATGGAGGACCAAGTAAAGACACTCATGAAAGAGGACTCCCAGAGCTGCTTCAGAAAGTGGCAAGAACGATGGGATACGTGTGTTCAAAGCGAGGGGGAGTATTTTGAGGGGGATTAATGGCAATGTGTCTTTCAATGTAATAAATTTTTTAAATTAAACATTCACCAATCACTCTTTTGATCACACTTCATATGTGTGTCTGTGTATATATGTGTGCACATGTTTGTGTATATGTATGTGTGTTATATGTTTGTGTATGCACGTATGTATGGTGTGTTTATGTATGTGTGTGTACGTGTGTGTGTTTTTGTGTGTGTGTACGTGTGTGTGTACGTGTGTGTGTGTGTGTGTGTGTGTGTGTAGGCATCATGAGGTTTGCGATCTTGCTTCATAGTCACTAAAATCACAGATCAGACCATTTCTGGAGGTGGCATTTTAAAGGTCATCTTATCGTCTTCCTCACTTAGGAGCTGTGTTCCAGAGCGAAGCAGTGACTGTCCAATGTCCCTCCCGCACCAGACCCCAGGCCTCTTGACCTTCAGCCCTGAGATAGTCCTCATGGTCTTTCATGCTGGATCTACAGTTGAAGAGAGAAGTTGACATGGTAGCATCGCAGAGGTAGCTTTTAAACTTACTATGGTGCTGCGTTGTTAATTTTCCAGACAAATTGGCTTAAGTCTCTTCTGGTCGCGAGTGACAGCAACCCCAACTGGGTTAAGAACAAAAAATATCTTGTTGTCTTACTTGACTGCAGTTGCCAGCTTTGGGCATAGGTGCATGTAGGCATCTAAACAATGTCATCAAATATGGTTTTGGACTCTCATTCTTCTCTGTGCTGAGTCCATCTTGGGCGCTTCCTGGTGACCACTGCCAGTGGCACTCTCACGCCTGGTGGTCACAAGATAGCGGCCCCAGCTAGTTCTTTAAGGAGAGCAAGCGCCTTGGTCCCAGCATGCCCATCAACATCCTGGCTTCTCATTGGCTCCTATTGAAGCACATGACCACCCTTGGACCAATCACCGTGGCCCTGGGTCCCTGGATCCCTGCTGCCTGCATGGAGCCCCATCTGAACCCGTTGTCTGAGAGTTAGGCAGGGAGTGGGTCCCCAGCGGGAAAATGAGATGCCTTTCCAGAAGAAAGTGAACAGATGCTGGGCAGCCAATGCACAGATGTGTGCTTGATCAGCGACCCTATTATGATAAAATAAGGAGATTAAGGACTCTCCAATGTGCCTAAACCTGGGGGGCACCCCAATCCTTTGTTCATCAGTACATCTGCAGGAGTGATGGCCTTGTTTTTTCTAGGTCCACAGGGTTGATCCCATGTCTCCACATTCTTTGAAATTTATAAAACTTTTTTATAGTCAGGGTGGAGCCCAAGGTAAAAAAAAAAAAAAATTGCTTGTTTAATTAAATCAATTACTTAATACTCTAAAGCTCTGTGATGATATAAAGTGCAAGCTTTA
This sequence comes from Rhinolophus sinicus, assembly GCF_036562045.2. NCBI lineage: Eukaryota > Metazoa > Chordata > Mammalia > Chiroptera > Rhinolophidae > Rhinolophus > Rhinolophus sinicus. The sequence goes on from NC_133765.1 coordinate 35,581,720, forward strand.
TATACAGGGCACAAGAGGTTTTAATAGACTCGACTTGTGTTCCAAATTAAAACAATGTTAAATTCTTTAGTAACTCAAGCAGGGGGAAAAAAAAGAAGAGAAAGAAAACCCTTCTTATTTCCAAATCACTACCAGTGGAATTTTAAAAATTATTTACACACTTGGCCGTGAGTCCCTTTATACATGACAGGTTTGGCAGGAAAGCCTAAAGCAATAATTTAAAACAGAGGTTGGGAGTGTGTATAAGGAACTCCCCCTCTTTTCCAAAATAAATGTACCATCAGATCCACAAAAGAGGTGACTTTTCCTAAGAAAAGACTGTAACTTTGGAAGCAGGGTGCCTGTAGATGCTGTATGAGGTGAGCTGACGGTACTGTCTGTGGATTCTAGAATGAAGTGAGTGATACATGCAAAGAAAGACCGATTGCTCCTCACAGAGCATTACATTTAAATTTAGGTCAAACTTACATGCTGAAATGGAGTTACCAATACATGGTGGTGTCCTTTGTTGTTTTGTTCGTTTTAATTCACTAGTCGTTATCTACTGAACTTTATACTGAGTTTTGTTCTTAAGTACCAGGAAGACTCGTTCTCTGCGCCTGATGCAGACATTCACAGGTGACAAAGAATGTGTCACCTGGTGCCCTTCGTCAAGGGGAGGGGTCGTTGTCGAATCATTGGGTGTACTTGGGTTACATGGAAGCATGTTTGGAAAGGCTGTGCCATCAGGGAAGGGATGACCTTGAATCTCGCAGTCCCTAAAATGTTCCTCCTCAGAGTCAGTCTCTGTGGATGTGTCCCCTGATCCGTGAGGCCACTTTGCTGCCGGGGCCCCCGCCAGTGTGTCCCCTGATCCATGAGGCTACTTTGTCCACCCAGCAGGCAGGAAGTGCTGGTGAATTACCACCCGCCCCAGAAACCTCCAGCCGGTGACTCTGGGCACTTGACGCGTCAATTCCCAGTTCCCCCACTCTTCAGGTGGTCTAATCCTTCATTCAAAAAAAACTTTATTTTGGAAGAATTTTAGACTTACAGAAAAGTTGCAAAGTAGTGCAGAGGGTTGCCGTATTCCCTTCACCTCGCCTGCCTGATGGTGAACTCTTACACACCCGCAGTACGATTAAGACACAGACATCGACACTGCTACGACCCTGTTAAACACGAGTTCGCATTGCACACGTTTTCCCACTGCAGGCCTTTTTCTCTTCCAGGATCCACCCAGGATCCCACATGGCCGCTTGTTGTTGCATCTCTGGTCTCCGATCTGTGACAGTTTTTTCAGTCTTTCCTTGTCTGTCGTGACCTTGACATTTTTGAAGAGTGCTGGTCAGTGATTGCTGAGACTGGCCCTCAGTCTGGGTTGTCTGATGTTTTCCCATGTTTAGAACGAGCATCTGCATTTTTGGCAAGAATGATGGTATAATCCAGCAGGGGTCTCGTGCTGCCAACCAGCCTTAGGACTGGTGGCATGAACCTCGAGCCACGTGCCTGCCAGCTTTCTCCTTTGCAATAGCACCGGTTTCCCCTTTGCGATGAGTAACTCCCGTGGGGGAAACACTTTGGGACCTTGCAAATGTCCCATTTCTCCTCACACGTTGGCCCATGAGTGTAGCATCCAGGGGTGGGAATGGTCTGCAGTGATTAACTCGTGTGGTGTTTGCCTTACAGTGGCTTTCTATTTCCCTCATTCACTTCTTTGGAATTTAATAGTGTATGTATATTTATTTAAATCTATTTAGATTTTTATTTTTCTATGTAAATATTCCAGGCATTAATTGGAATGCTACGTTAAGAAGAGCCATTCTGGGTGGGGTAATTCTGGGGCACCGCTGCCTGGAAATTTCCTCTTGGGGTTGAGTTCCCTCGCCCACAGGGTAGCTGGCATGGCACGGCTTTTCTCCTTTCCTGCCTGACTTCCCACTCCCCAGTGCTGTCCTGTACCTTCCAAACACGTCCCTACTCTCGGATCCTGACCCGGGTCTGCCTCTGGGAGAGCCCAAAGACAGCGTCTCTCATGGTGAAAACGCCTACTTCTGCTTAGCAGGCGGGGCAGGGATGCGGACGCGGCCCCAGGGAGAGACGTGGTGGTTGAGCAGCTACGCAGTGAAATCGATGGGGGTAAAAATCACGAAATCTGAGTGAAGCCCTGGATTCCACGGATGCCCCAGCAGCCCCGTCTTTTCTCTCAATATTCTGGTTAACTCAGCTTTCCCTTGCGTTCTGCCCAGATGGATTACATTTTAGAGACTTTGGAAGACCCCTAACAGAACGTTCTGAAGAAATGAGATTCTTTTTGCACAGGCGACTGGTAGCACAAATGTCAACTTCCCGTGGCCAGCACTGGGTTCCCACACAGCTGGACACTGGGGCTGGTTAGTAGAAGATTCGAGGGTGTCCAGTAGAGATTGATGGAGCTGTGAAGAGCCAAAGGGCTACCTTCTGTTACATTTCAGGCCGTCAAGTGGCTGACAAAACAAAGCTAAATGGAGCTAAATGTTGGCAGTGAGACCTTGGCAGCTGGCTTAGAGGGTCAATGGATTTAACAGATTTTGGAATTGGGCCTACTATCTGCCGTTCGGAGACATGCAGTGTCTTCACATTTGGTTTCTAGGAAAACTGGAGTGGGGGGAATAATGTGCCAAGTGCTGTAGTGGTGTTTCACTTGGTGTGTCAGCACAGATAAAACTGAGTAGAGAACCACCCCTCCAGCGAGGTCACTGGGAGTTGGTGAGAACTTAAGCAGTTCATTAGAAAGGGGTCGGAGCCGTGGATAAAACAGCAGTGGGCCCAGACTGCCCGTTGTAACTTTCACCAATTTTGAAATTTACACATCATTTTAAACTGAAAATTTTATTGAGGGAAAAAAAGGCTTTTTTTTTTTTCTTTTTCTCAATTTCAGGTTCTTAAGGAGATTAAAGAGAAGGAAAGTGAAGGTGCCAGGAGAAACGCAAATCTAGTACAGTACACAGTCACAATCTATTCTCTTAGAACTTTGTGTTATCCAAAACCACGTGTGTTTAGGGAATCAGAATTTTGGGGGGAATTTTGAAAAGTAATCCGTTACCTGGATTGTCCATTAGGGAACACCTGCCCGCACAGTTTGGGGAAGAACTCTGCAATCACACACTGTTTTCTGCAGTATGTTGTAAGAATATTCACTCTAAGCTGGAGAAGACGGTGTCACCTCATGGCCAGTCAGCTCAGGTTTTGCCGCCAAGCAGGTTACAAGAAAACATTTGGTGTTCAGACCTTGTTGGATTTCAGATTTGCAGACAAGGGATCGTGGACCTAAATCTCCTTTCCAGCCTGACGTTAGAAGCTCACAGTATTCCTCTTTCGCTAGAAAAGTTTGCATCAGCATCTTTCACGGGACCTAGCACACAAACACTGGTCTCGTTTCTTGGGAGCCAAGCTGTGCTTTGGGGTGAGAAGCAGGAACCTCGATGACCACACCAGGTGGGGGTGTAGGTGAGCTGGACAGGCAGGCCCGGAACACACAGTCAGGGCAGGTCTGCCCGCCCGGGTCCCCAGGGGCTGACCGGGTCCCCAGGGACTGGCAACAACCCTCCCGTCCTTGGTCATCCCTTAGGCTCTGCGGCATCCAAGATACCCGAAAATGGCCCTGTTTCTTTGGAGGGTGCCTCTGAAACGGAGAGTGGTTTGGCAAAGAAAGAGATACTTCACTGCAAGGAAAAATATACACCCACTGTCAGTTTATTTTCATTTTAGCCGCATAGTCTTCCAAGGGGCGGGCCTTGCGGACTGCAATGTGCTCGGCACCGTTTGGAGAAGAACTGAGTTGAAGCATATAAATAGGGCTCTGAAAACATAATGGAACGCAGATCCCTTTCTTGCCGAAAAGACATTTTAAATAAGGGGCCTTTCAGGTGGCCTCCTCTCCCCCCTTTGATGTACAGGTTTGTTATTAACCATGACAGTGACCACTCAGATGCAAAGCGCATGCTGCTGGGGGGGCCTCGGGGCCAGGCAGGCACTCTTTTCACGGAATCAGCAAGTTCGTGCTTTGTGTCTGTTTCCTGCTTCTGCTGTAACAAATTACCACAAACTCAGTGGCTTAAAACAACACACATTTATTATCTTGCGGTTCTGGAGGTCCAGAGTTTGAGACGGGTCTCACTGGGCTGCAGTCAAGATGCCGGCGGGGCTGTGCTCCATCTGGAGGCTCACGGGGAGCTGCTGCTCCTCTTTGCCAGCTGCTAGAGGGCACCCCCACTCCTTGGCTGGTGGCCTCTTCCTGCACCTTCAAAAGCAGCAGTGGCCACTCCAGTCTTTCTCACGCTGCGTCACTTCCACTGTGTCTTCTTCCTCCCTTTTCCATCTTTTAAGGATTTTGTAATCCCATTGAGCCCACCTGAATAATCCCAAACAATCTTCTTATCTCAAGGTCAGCTGCTTAGCAACCGTAATCCCACATGTCACCTCAAATCCCCTTTACCATGCAACCTAACACATTCACAGGTTTCAGGGGCTTGGGCGTGGGTGTCTTTGTGGGGGCTATTATCCTGCCCCCCAAGGAGCCAATCCCTAAGATGGAGTGAGCGAGTCACATGAGAGAAAATTAAAGATGCTGGCAGGGAGGAGAGAGACTACTGTGTATCAGATAAAACATGTATTAAATGTGTACCATGAACTTGGCCCATCGCACACTTCGCCTCATTTACTTCTGTGAGGTAGATGCTGTTAGTCTACCAGGCGACAGAGGACAAACAGAGGCTTATAAACCCAAATTAATTAATTTGATTTTAATAGTCACGTGTGGCCAGAGGCAACCCTCATGAACAGCACAGCTCTATTAATTAAAAAAAAATTGAAATGTGGCCAATCTTGCCCTCTATGGTTTGAATGTCAACCCAGGGGTCACCTTCTGTCTTTTTTCAAAGGCGTTGCTTGCTAACAGTCTGCCTGGTGTTAGAAAGAGGGGTTCCCCCCAGAGGTGAGCTGAGCTACCGAAGGTGTGGCAGGTGAGCCCAGGCCTGTCTGCACTCCAAGAATGCTCCCCAACCCTTCTCTGCTGGGGCCCAGAGCTGGGCCCCTGCAGGTCTCCAGGCAGGCGGAGCTCTCAGTTCTGGGGAATGGAGTAGAAGGGTTTTCTGAACCAAGAAGGGAAAGCAGAGATGGAAGGAATGTGAGAAAACAAAACTGGGTGCCACCTAGCCCTTCATCCTTTGAGCTGCACGTAAGCTGGGCTCCGATAAACGCAGACTCACTTGGGCGCTCCCAGGCTGGGCCTCCCAACCCCAGGGCTCCCAGGAACGAACACTGTCCCATGCTTTCATTCCCTAAGTGACACACATGGTACTGGCACCTCATGCTGCTTTGGCCACTGGCATCGTTGCCAGTCACCTGTTACCCAGGGCCTCCTGCACGTTCCTCTTCACACCGATAAAGCTCCTTTTGTGTAGCTGTGAATTCCCCAGCACAGGGGCCAGTGTGCAGAGCAAACAAACCTGCCAGCGGCAGACAGAACGTTCCAGAATTCCTGGCCTCCTCCTGAGCAGTGTGATGAGTGCCACATTTCACAGTTTACAAAATGACTTTTCTTTTGGTTTTCACAAGGCAATTTTTCCGAGGGAGGTTTGAAAAAGATCAGTGATGCTTCCAGAATGATTTAACAGCAAATGTTGACCCAACCTTCCCAGTTGCCTCCAGGGGCCAAATAGGGGCTGGCAGGTCCCCGGCTGCAGGATGGATAGCTGTCCCACCTGCACAGCAAAGTTTCCCATCAAGAAAGACAGAGAAAATCTTTCTTATCAGCCTAGGACAAAAATTTTAAGTTCATACACATATGAATTGCAGAGTCATTAGAACAAAGTGTAAATTATTCAGGGTTGTCTGCCTCCCACAGATTAATTGTGCAATAAGAGTTAAAACCAGAATCATAGGAATGAGCAATATTTAGTTTATCATATATGAGTCATGTTTAAAAAAAAATCCTGGGGAACACTGAGTGCTGGTTAAAATAAAATGCAGGATTCCACCAGCCGGCCACCTGGCGTCGACTCCCAGTTCTGTGTCCACCTCTCGCTCTTGCTAGGTTTTCGCTCCTCTTCCATTACTGGTATTTTCTTTCCATTCATTTACTGTACACGAAGCCCTCCATTATTTCAGGCCCCCCCCCCCATAGTTGACTTTAACCCTTTCTTTCCCCAGCTGTCAGTCTGAAAAGTGTTTCTTTGTTGCCCGTTTCTACTCACATTGAGCTGAAATTTTTCATCTTTAAAAAATGTATATAACATTTAAGGGAATTAAAAAGCAAACACATCAACAGAAATGGTCTATGTTTCATATAATTCCTGCTTACATAAAAAAAAAAACACCCTAAATTTTATAACACTTGAACATTCACACAGTGAGGAAAGCACGACACGGAAAATAAACTCCTCTTCCTGACCCCTCCGCCCCTCCTTCACAGAGCTGCCAGATTTAGCAAAGTAAGATACAGGACGCCCCAGGTAAATATGCATTTCAGATGAAAAACAGATGCTTTTTAAAAAATATATAAGTATATCCCACATATTGCATGGGACATACTTATACTAAAAGTTAATTGTTGGTCTGAAATTCAAGTTTAACGGTGCTCTGCGTTGTGCGTGGACATCCCACCCTCCCCCCACCTGGTCCTCTCCCCAAAGGTAACCGCGTTTAGCGCGTCTGCGGGGTAGATCCCTAGCAGTAGGGCTGAGGGGCGCAAGAATCTAGCTGAATTTACAATGGGTTGGGGAATTCACTGGAGTCAGCTGAGCTCTTCCTGCAGGAAGCGTCTTTCTACCTGTCTTCTTGGGGAATGTGCTTTAAAGCACGGCAGCAGGTGGATCCTCGCAACAAAGCAAACAGTCCACACAATGAAAACACAGTCTACAGAGGGGAAGGAACTATTGGCAAACCATCTATCTAATGGAGGGTTAATAGCCAAAACATATAAGAATGTGTACAACTCAATAGCAAAAAACAAATGAAAAAACCCCCAAATAACCTAATATATAAATGGGCAAAAGACTAGAACAGACATTTTTCCAAAGAAGACATGCAAATGGCCCACAGGTCCATGAAAAGACGCCCACATCACTGATCATCGGGGAAATGCAAATCAAAACCACAAGGAGATACCACCTCACATCTGTTAGCATGGCTATTATTAAAAAAACTAATGTAGGCACAATGTGGGGAAAAGAGAAGCATTGTGCGCTGCTGGTGGGAATGTAAATTGGTACGGCCACAACACAGAGCAATACGGAGGTTTCTCCAAAATTAAAACTAGAAAACCGTATGAGACAGCAGTCCCACTTCTAGGTATACTCGTGTGTCTGAACTCATTAAAATCAGGATCTCAAGAGATATCTGCACTCCTGCGTTCACTGCAGCATTATTCACAATATCCTAGACATGGAAGCAACCGAAATGTCCATCCACAGAGGAATGAATACAGAAAATGTGATTTGGGCAATGGAATATTATTCAGCCTCACAAAAGAAGGAAATTCTGCAATATTCGACAACGTGGCTGCAGCGGGAGGGCAGGATGCTAACGTGAAAGCAGCCAGACACAGGACAAATGCTGCCAGCGATATGATGAATGGAAAAGAGTCACACAGAAGCAGAGCAGAATGGCGGTTGCCAGGGGCTGGGGGAGGGGAAACAGGAAGGAATCAGGGACGGGGTACAAAGTTTGAATTACACAAGGGTAGTAAGTCCTAGAGAGTTTCTTATACCACGTGCCTGCCGCTGACAACACTGTGTTGTGCGCTTAAAAATGTATTAAGAGGGTAGATCATATGTTAAGTGCTCTTATCACACACAAATAAGAATGGATAAGAAGGCGGGGCAAACGTTTGGAGGCAATGGGTATGTTTATGGCATAGATTGTGGCCATGGTTTCATGGGTTTGTCTCCACACTCATTACGTACTATTCATGGCTTTAAAAAAACACGAGGTGGGCCTGCTCCCCTGCCTGCCTGGGCTGCTGGGAGTTGAGCATGGGCCAGGGGAATAGGAAAATGGATTTTATTTCAGGAGGTGGATTTTATTTAGAGCCTAAGGTTTGAATGATATTGGCCACTTTGGATTCGTGAATTGACGGCTCTTGTTGCGTCTTGCTTTGAAACACAGGGATTTTTTTGTGAGTAAGCGCTTGGAGGACTAAGGTAGTTAACTTTTTCATCCGTCCTGGGTTTTGATCATGCCGACATAGGGGACGAGGGCAGCCGTTTTCCTTTCCTTCTTTTCGTTTCCTCCCAAGCCTGCCCTTCTCTGGATCATCTCCAGACACTAGCCAGAAGTCATTGTCGTCCCATTCTATCTTGTGTCCTCACCACCTGCTCTGCCAGGTGTACCCAAATGCCCCCAGCGCAGCCACCCCAGCCTCCCACCCCCAAGGCCCACGGAGCAGTGCTTTTCAAACTTCATGAATCATCTCAGCCCATTTAAACGTTCCCATCCATTACACTTGCACACAGAGCTGAGTCAAAACATGTAACATCTGGTGAGGCCAGGAGGCGGACCCATCAGAATTTGGTCTTGACACTGAGCCTGGTCTTAGAAGCACCGCCGTGCTGCGCCAGAAATCAACACTTTCCTTACTGAATCTATGTGAGGTGGGGGGAGGGGGGCCCAAGGCAGCAGGAGGGCGTGTGGGTAGGCCTCCGCTGCCTGCCAAGCAGCAGAAAGGCATTTTGACGTTTTAACAGGTATCGTTGTAACGCCAGTTGCCAGCTGAATCTCAGCTTTGCATATGTATCACTGAGGCAGCGTTTCATAAAACAGTACTTATACCTTTTCTGCTGTGACACACTCTGACGTCTTGTTCGATTCTGTCTTGTTCCATTCCATTCCATCCCATCCCAACCCTTTCTTTCATTAAAAAAAAAACTGCTGACCCAGACCTTCCAAATCGATTTTATAACCTGCAAATTGTGGGTGACCCACTGTTTGAAACAGCACTCGAATCTGGTAGTTCTCGAACGTTCTCCTACCTGAGAAGTACCTGGGAGGCTCTTACAATGTAGAGTCCCACTCTATTCCCCTCACCTGCAGCCTGCATTTCAGAAGTCCCCAACGTGAGGCTGCTGCAGGTGGTTTAAGAAAATTCTTGCAGAAACCCCCGTCCAGCAGGATGTGAAGTGCGCGCACGCACACACACACACACACACAGACACACACACACACACACACACACACACACACACACACGTGTCTGGCCTGTATTGATCTGGGAGGATGATTACACTGATTAAAACAGTACAATGAATTTATTGATGTGTCACTGAGAAGCTCGGGGCCACTGGCTTCAGACAAGGCAGAATCCAGCAGCCCAGATGACACCATATGGACCCACTTTCTCTCTCTGCGTTTACCAGCTCTGCTTTCTTAGCATTGGTGCCACCCTGGCCTCAGTCAGGACCTTCCAAGGCTGCATGCTTCTTTGGTCACATCCAACAGGAAAAGGGGGCGTCTATATAAACAAACATTCAGAATTGACCCTCATTGTCCTATGGTCTGCTTTGAACCCAGCACTGGGGTGGGATACTGGGGACATGCTGACTGGCTTACACCCATTGAACCCCACCCTAGAGAAAGGGGTGAGGTCAATCCCACCCAAGTCCTGGCCATTCAGGTGGCCTCTGGGAGTGGGAAGGGAAGTGTAGACTTGGGCTGGCAAGGGATCAACCATGCAGCTCCAGGTACTGAGACCACACCCTTCTAGTGATTACAGCTTTGTAGTATGTTTTAACATCTCATTGCTGTTCTTTTATGCAATTCCATGACTTTTCATTTTAGATGAATTTTCGAATCAGCTTTTCAAGTAATATTAGAAACCTTCTTGAGAGTTTGCTTGGAATTGCGTGGAAGTTCTGGATTAAAGTAGGGGTGAAATCAACATTTTTACAGTGCTTCTTACCCAAAGAACAAGACAACTCCTTCCATTTATCCAGGTTTGCTAGTATTTCCAAAAAGTTTTGTAATTGTCATCACAAAAGTCTCGGGCGTTTCTTATAACTTTATGGCTCAGTATTTTTCAGTTTATGTTGTTGACATGGATGGATCTTTAGGTCCCTGACATTGTGTAACTGGCTAAGATAGCGATGAAGGGAAGATACTGTTATTTTTGTATTTATCTTGTATCTGGCCACCCTAGTAAACTTTCTATTAGTTATGACACTTCCTCAGCTGGTTCTCCTGCTGGGCTCTTTGCCTCCCTCCCCTGCTCAGAGGCTCTGCCATTGGCTCGCTCTCTCCTCTCAGGAATCATAAGTAGTTTCTTAACCATCAGTTCTCTCAACCTGCTCTTTACGTTCCCTCTTTACGTTCCCTGCTCCATCCTACATTGTCCACCCCCTACCAGAGCCCCTCTGTGCCAGGAGTCAAAACATAGTCCACCTCTTCAGGTTTAGTATGAAGTATGAAATGGACAGTTTCCCCCTAATTTTCCTTAATGTATAAAATTCTCTGCGGGATGCAATCAAGGGCTATTATTTACAAGCTGCCAGACGTTACAGTAATAATTGGTCTCATACTTGGCATCCAGTTTAATTGCCTAATGGGGCCCTTGGAAATACCGCCATGTTTCTGGGAGAGAAACTCTTTCGGGGGGTGGGGGAGGGTGTAATTTGGCCCTCCTTGTTAAAGCTCCAATAAATGTTTTTGTGCCACTGCTTTTGGAGATAGGAAAGCAAGTATTTTCCCCAAAACTTTGTTAGATTTTTTTTCTAATTACATATTTTACTCCCTGCAACAGGTCAGATAGCACGGAAGTAGGTTGTTCATTGCAACATAGAAATACAAAGAATATGTTCATAATCCCTCTAACTCTCACCCCTCAGTCCCCTCCCCCCACCCAGGTAACAAATAGTAACAGTTTAGTGTGTATCCTTCTATTCCATATGGACATATTTATTGGTTTTTATTTTTTAAAAACAATGACAGTATACTATTCACATTACATCCTATTGTTTTTCTTAAAAGTAAACTTTCAATGTGAGAATAGTTTTAAAGTTACAGAAAAGTTGCGAAGATATACAGAGACTTCCCATATGCCCCTCACCTACCGTGTTTCCCCAAAAATAAGAATGGGTATTCTATTAAGGTTTGCTCCAAAAGATGCATTAGGGCTTCTGTTCAGGGGATGTCATCCTGAAAAATCATGCTAGGGCTTCTTTTCCGGTTAGGTCTTATTTTCGGGGAAACACGGTAGTTTCCCCTGTTGCACGTTTGTCAGAAACAAGAGACCAGCCCGGGTACATTACTATTACTAAAATCTACCCTTCATTCAGATGTCTCCAGTTTCTCCCCAATATATTTGTGCTGTTCTAGGACCCTGCCAGGACATGACACTGCATTCAGTTGTCGTGTCTCCTTAGTTTCCTCCAACCCAAGACATTTTCCTTAGTCTATTTATGTCTTTCGTGATCTTGACACTTGGGAAGAATACTGGCCAGTTATTTTGTAGAATGCCCCTCAGTCTGGGTGGGTCGGATGTACTTCTCTTGCTTAGACTGGGCGTTAGGTTTTGGGGGAGGAAGACCACAAAGGGGAAGTGCCATCCTCATGACGTCACAGCAGCAGTCCACGTGGCCATACTACTGAGGATGTTACCTTTCATCTCATGCGCTTTGTTTTCTAACTTAACACCTCGGCCACCTCTTCCGATCACGGCACCGCTCCCGTGCATTCTGTTTTAACAGCTGCATAATATTTCACAGTGTCAGTGAAACATGGTTCGTTCAGGTCTTCCAAAGTTCTGTGGAAGAAATGGGAAAACTCTCAACTCGATACCCGGATAACAGCAATTCTCAATATGTATGTTGAACTGCCATGACCCCCCATTTGTTCACTGTGGGTGAGCGTTAAAGTTGGGGGTCCCAGTGCAGGGAGAGGTGCCAGAGAGGAGAGGGTGCCTTCAAGGAGGAAAGGGTAAGTCAGCAGAGGCCAATAGAAGCAAGTGGGGAAACCTCCAAAAAGTGGAGAAATGAGCATAAGAATGATTGGGCCGTAATTATGACTTCAGTACAGACGAGGAAATAAAATGATAAGTGGCAGGATGCAGGGGAGGGGGCAGGGGGACCACAGGAAGCTTTGGGAAGGATCCCATTAAGTCCAGCTGGATCCAGGCACCTTGAGGAATTCCAGTGACGCCTTGGCTCAAGGGGCAGACAGAAGAAGGAATCTTTGGAGTTAGGGGGCCTGGGGCTCTCTGTCTTTTGTCACGTCACCCGTGTACCATTCCCAAGGGGAGATGCCAGCCTCTCGGCCATCCTGTTGGCCAGAGCACATGCTGCTTCCAGGGGGTGGGAGAGGGTCCTGCAGAAGTGATGAATCCGGATATTTTGCAGAAGTTCTTTGTTTCATATGGGGAGCTGGGGTTCCCCCTTCCCCTTCCACCAGATGAAAGCCGTCTAACGCCCCCACCCCCCACCTTAGGAAATCTGGAGTCTACATTGCAGGACGGCTTGTCATTGAGATGCCAGCATTTTCATACGTCCTGGACGGAGTCACCAAGCTTTTGAAAATGAAAAGTTCAGGGTCATTGCAATTTTCTCTTTCTTTCCTGACGGAAGAGGTGCTTTGGATGTTTGTGGCCAGGAATTTCCCCCACTGGCCCTGTAACTGCAGCCTGATTCGCTTTCTTCCCCACCTGCCGCCACCCCTCCCGTCCCAAGCAGACAGAAACCAGATCCCGCCCCCCACACAACGAGCTTTCAAATCAGGAACACATGAGGCTTTGTCTAAAAGGTAACCGATGTCAGAGAGACCACACTGCCAATTCAGACATCTCCCTTCCTCCTGGAGGATGCAGCTTATTTCAGACCTAACGATCGCATCTTGAGCTTACATAGTATTTGCACAGATGCTTCCTGGGGTGGACACACAGTCAGCTGGCCTTTCTGATACGTGGGCTGTTTCTCAATGGTGGTGCTTTGCTCTTTCCCCGACCTGCTTCTTCAGACCATTAGAAATACACTCTTGTTTTTTTTCTTTCTTCTTCTTCTTTTTTAAAATACATTTTATTGGGGCATATTGGGGAACAGTGTGTTTCTCCAGGGCCCATCAGCTCCAAGTCGTTGTCCTTCAGTCTAGTTGTGGAGGGTGCAGCTCAGCTCCAAGTCCAGTCCCCATTTTCAATCTTTAGTTGCAGGGGGCGCAGCCCACCATCCCATGTGGGAATAGAACCGGCAACCTTGTTGAGAACTCGGGCTCTAACCAACTGAGCCATCCGGCCGCCCCTCCGGCAGCTCAGAGGCAGCTCGTTGCCTTTAATCTAGTTGTGGAGGGCGCAGCTCCCTAGTTTCTTAACATGATCTGTATTCAGATGGGCTCCTCTGCCCACGGCCACATGACTGATCCAGACAGTTGTAATAGCAGCAGCAGCAGCTTGGAGTGTCAGCTCCGACCTCAGCTGTCGGAGGGAGAGTGGCTGTGTCCCTGGCAGGTATTTTGATGAGAATGTGATGACTAAAAGGTCAGAATGACTCATTTTCTTCTTCCTTTTCACTGAGGTAAATTCCCGTAACATAAAATGAACCACTGTAAACGGAACAATTCAGGGACATTGAGGACATTCAGCATGTTGTCTAACCGCCACGTCTATCGCGTTCCAGTACACGTTCATCTGCCCATAGAAGGCCCGTACCCGTCGAACAGTTGCTCCTCACTGCCCTCTCCCCTCAGCCCCTGGCAAGCACCTGTCTGCTCTCTGGCTCTGAGTTGGCCTGTGCTGGACATTTCATATAAATGCAATCGCACAATGTGTGACTTTTTGTGACTAGCTGCAGCATCACGTGTTCAAGGTCCCTCCACCTCGTAGTGAGTGTCAGTGATTCTTCTTTATTTACGGCTGAATCATATTCCACTGTGTGGATGGACCACCTTTTATCTCTCCATCCGCTGGTGGGTATTCAGTTGTTTCCACTCTTTGGCTCTTAGGAATGAAGCTGCTGTGAACATGGGTGTACACGTAGTTGTTTGAGGAGGGAGTGATGCTGAGACAAGGGGTCAGCAAGACCATTATTTCATCAAGGAAATGTTCCCAGGCTCTGTCCGTCCCCTACTGGCATCACAGACCCGTTTTCTAAATAATAATAGTAATAATGCTGATGCTAGTAACCAGCCTTCACAATAATCTTTGCTCATTGTCACCACCATCCATGCTAATAAAACCGTCCATTGCTGGTAAGACGCTTGGAATATCTACAGACGTGTGCATATAGCTTCAAAACAAGCAAATCATTATTACTAGATGGGTGGACTTTGGTTAAACTCCTGCCTCTGCCACTTACTTGGTAGGTAGCGTCAGGTGTGTCACGGAACAGCCTCACCAAACTGTTAATGGGCATCTGAAAAACAAGCATTAAAAATGATGACACCTCCCAGCATTCTGGAGAAGAGCGCTGCGGTGAGAATATAAAATACTGAACACAGTGCCCGGCACGTGACGAAAGCTCATCGCGTGGCAGTGATTTCCTCATTCTTATTTTGTAGGCGTCTGAGGTTTGGTGGTGGCACAGGGGTGTGTGGTCTGTGGGATTTACGATGATTATAGGGTGATATTGTGACTGATTTGGGGGTTCTGTGAGGTGACCTCTATCTTGAGAATGCAGCTGTCCCTTTCTTTGTAGGGACGTTTCCATATCATTGTCCGGGGAAGGGGACAAAAGACGGCCAGTATGAGTTCTCTTCCCATCTCTCCATGTCCTTCTGCCGTCCAGTTGTCTTTCTCGGTCTCTGTGACTCTCTTCGGCTCCCTCTCTCTCTCAGACCCGCTGCTGAATCAGCCTAAACTTTGACTGACCCCATGTAGCTTATAGGTGACACCAATCTCTTCTAAATACAGGCTGAGCTCCAAATCTGTTCCAGAAACACCCAGAAAGTCTGTGCATGGTTATCTCTGAATTGAGTCAAGCCAGGAATTCGGGCCCGTTTTTGTTTTAACCTGATTGCTATTCGAGTTTGATCAGATACAGACTGGAGAGGCAAGGCTCTGTTTGTCAAGGCGAAGACCAAAAGAATTGGAAAAAGATGAATTTTCACATGTCTTGCGTTTAGAACAGGTAGTTCCCCAGCCTGCAGAGAAGCTGAATATTGAACTCGCTAGCACGACAACTCTGTGAGGGCCGATGGCTGGGAATGTGTCACGTAGGAAGATGCTCGAGGCATCTTGGTTTCCAACTGAACAGCCATGTACCCTCTTCCATGCCCACCCCTCCCCACCCAGATGCGGGTAAATCCTGACTGGTCGAAGCACACGTGTGGCCCCATCTCCTTTTGTCTGTTTCTGGCTTAGGCAGGGACATGGGACCCAGTTCTGGCCAATGAGATGTGAGAAGTCTGCTGCGGGCTTCTGGGAAAAGGTCCTTAGCTCCTATAAAGAAAGAGACACAAGGAAGAGGTGGCCCCATTTTTACCTCTGGATGTTGTGTGTGGCTGTTTGCCTGGAGCTGTGGCAGCCATCTTGAGACCACGAGGAGTGACCCTGAGGATGACAGTAAGAAACAGGGAAAGACCCTCCTCCTTGTTGGTATCATTGAGACGTTGAATTAACCAACCCTGGAACCGCTCTACCTCTGGATGTCTTGTCAGGGGAGATAATCAATGTCTTCATCATTGAAACCCTTTTGTTTGGACTTCCTGGTACTTCAACGCAAGGGCATTCTAACAGAGACAACGTCCGATGGCTCCAAGTCGTGCCGGATAGAAGTCACAGATGGGACAACTGGTTGGTCGATTCTAGGTAGAATCCCATACTTGTTAACCCACTTGTAACCCCTTTACCTGTGCCTGTGTCATGATGGCACAGCCCTTGCCAGACTCCTTGAAGGAAATAAGCTTCTTCCCAAGGACTCGCCCTCCCCACCTTGGGGTTTCAAGAGGCCCTGCGCACGGAAACAGCAGAACAGGAAACAGTCGCTCAGTCGCTGCCTCGGACCTTCGCATCTGGATGCTGCCCACTCTTCCCTCTGCCTCGTGTGTTCAGCGGGGATATTACAAATGCCTGCTGCGTGAGGCCGTCTTGGGGAACAAAGGAGCTAACGATTGGAAAGTGCTTCGAACAGGTAAACATGGCTGCTGCTGGCATCAGTTCTTCTCACTGGGCCAGTGTCATCAGCAGGGGTGCATTTAACCTTCAGTGCCACGTAATAGATCTGCAGTGCCTGAGGGGCGTCCACTAAGAGGACGTAAGAAGTGACAAGGGAGGAGAAGGAAGTACTGGGACAGGGAGGTGGAGAGAGCAGGAGGACAGGAGGGAGGGAGAAAAGGACGCCAACGCCGGGGAGAGGAGCCGTGGGGCCACCGCAGCCATCTATGTCCTGGTGGGCGGAGGCCGTTCCCAGGGGTGCAGCGGAAAGGAAGACAGCAGCACTGCTGCAGCAAGCCCCCAGCACTGCGTATGTGCCTGCAAAGCTTCACGAGAGCAGCAGGTCTGCACGTCCAGAGATGCTCTCTGGCCGTGTAGCTTCCAGACGACCTGGCAAGGGAGCGGGGCCTTTCATCCAAGTGTCCAGATTAGTGCTGCCTCTGAGTGTTCCAAGGAGCCCTGAGGTCCGACAGACCGACAGCTCGTTCTCCCTGACCGAGCTCCCGAGGTCTGTTTCTGTCGTTCTATCCGGGGAGCTTCTCAACAGGAAGGGAGAAGAGGCCTGTTGTAAAAAAATTCTGTGAACTGAATTCAGATCAGCAGCCGTGAGGAATATTGGGCCACACGAGGGGTGTTCAGGGACCCCAACATCGAGCCACCATTTCCTGAGATGGAAAAGGAAAGGGAACAAGAAGGAATCTTTTCTGCCAACGCTCAGAGGCTGTGATGAGGTAAAACGTACCACCCAGGACAGGGGAGCCCATGCAGAGGCTTGCATTTCCTGCTCGTGTCACGGGGGCTCATCCCCTGAAAATGTAGGACCCCGTGGCCTCCCAGGGCTAATGCTACCAGCCCCAGATCCAGCATGTAGCTTTGAGGTGCCCTGGGGAGCTTGCAGCTCGTCCTGAGTAAGGGTCATGGAGTTTCCACAGTGGCCGGGCCTCCACCCACATGGAGCTGTGACACAAATGTGAATACTCTGTCCTTTTCAAGTTTGAGATGAAGTCCTTTCCTGCTCTCCTCCACCTGTGGCTGGTATGAGGTTAACCGCAGTGTCGGTGATGTGGTATCATCTGAATGACTCTGGGAAAACTCTGAGCCAGTATTTCCTTGTTCCTCAGATATAGAAACCTGGATGACGTGTCCAAGTACAAACTGCATTTCATGACTTCCCTTCCGCCTAAGTATGCCCAGGTAACAGTTCTGACCAATACAAGGGGAAGTGTTATGTGGCACTTCCAAGAAGTCTTCCTAAAGAGAGCTGACTCAACCGGGAGATGGGCCCCTTTTGTTCTTTCTGCCTATTGACCGGAAGTTAGGCTTGATGGCTGGAGCTCCAGCAGCTATCTTGGACTATGAGGTGACCCTGAAGATGGAAGCCACATGCTGTGAGAATGAAACAGATACATGAAAGCAGCCTGAGTCCCGATGGCAGCATGGAGCCACCATGCCAACCTTGGGCTGCCTATTCGCAGGCTTCTTTTATGTGAGAAAGAAAGAAACTTGTATTCTGTTCAGTCCACTGTCAGTTTGGGTTTTCTGCGTTTGTAGCCAAAGAGATTCCTAGTTGATATACATGTTCAAATGTTCTCTCTTTTATCCAGGTGACACTGTGCATGGAATTCACCTACTAGAACTCATTCTTTTGTGCCAAGCTTGCCTTTTCTGGCGCATGAACCCATATTAAAGTAGAAGCAGACGACAGATGAAGTTCATCTTTGAACCCTCCGAGTTTGGTTCTCTGCTTCCAGGCTTTGGTGTCTTCCCTTTTCCCCTGCTTTGGTTTGCTTTCAGTTTGCTGCCAAGTAGTTTTTCCCAGGTGATAATTTATTACATCTTATGGGATATTTGGTTTCAATCAGTTTGTCATTCCCTGCTAAATCACTCCTAATTTTGACAAGCTTGTCGTGATAGCTTCTATCTTAGAAAAAAAAAATTTTCCTTGACTCTACCTCTTTCGACAGCTATTGCCCCATTTCTCTGCTCCACTTTATAGTCAAAATTCTGGAGAGATTCATCTATATCAGGGCTAGGCAGTTGGACAGCTCCAATAAGCAGCAGTCATTTCATGGGTGTATAGGAAGGGCACCCCTGAGTTGTGCAGTGCACAACCTGAATATCCACACACAGACTTGATCTCTACTCACTGCTTCCACTTCCTTAACTACCACGCTCCTTTGAGCCTCATCGAAGCAGGCAGTTGCTTCTACTGCTTCATAAAAACAGCTCTTGTCAAGGTTCCCAGTAATAAATTGTTAGTCCTCACCTGACTCGGTTGACCAGAAGCATTTATCAATCACGCTTCCTTCTTAAAATGCTATCTTTCCCTGGCTTCTGGGACTCCATTCTCTGGGCTTTCTTCCTACCACACCAGCTGCAGTTTCTTAGCCTCTTTTGAGACATCTTCTATACAGCTCTTGTTTATTGCTATTTCCTCAGCATGCAGAACAGTGCCTGGCAGGCGGCAGGTATTCAACAAACATGGCAGGCACCGAATGAATGGCTGCATGGGGGGTTGTATCTAAAGGAGCTGATGTCAAACAGTGGAATTTCAGGCACGTTGATATTTTGGGGCAGCATGGTTGTTTCTACTAACTTCTAAAACATCAGAGAAGTCGGAAAGGCCACAGAAAGCTACTTTCTTTCTTTCCATAGAGTAGCAGGTCAGTTCCTGTGTCTAGGTTCTGTGTTTAAAACTCAGGAAATACATTCTTCACACTAGCCAACATGTCCATCAATGGATGAATGGATAAAGAAGACGGGATGCATAGATACAATGGAATATTATTCAGCCACGAGAAAGGAGGAAATCCTGCCATTTGTGACAACGTAGATGGGCCTGGAGGGCATTGTGCTAAGTCAGATAATTCAGAAAGAAAAAGACAAATGCTGTGTGATCACATGTATATGTGGAATCTAAAAAAGCCAAACTCATAGAACCAGAGAGTAGGGTGGTGGTTACCAGGGTTTGGGGGCGGGGGGTTTGGGGAGATGTCAGTCAAAGGGTACAAACTCCCAGCTGTGAGATGAGTACGTTCTGGGGACATAATGTACAACATGGTGACTATAGTTAAAACATACTGCTATATACTCGGAAGTTGCTAAGAGAATAGCTCTTAAATGTTCCCGCCACACTTATGTGACGTGAGGGAGGAGCTAGCTGACACTGTGGTGGAAATCATTTTGCAATATGTACGTGTATCACATCACATGTACGTTGTACCCTTGTGATTATGTGGGGACCACCCAGGTAACCCAGGACAATCTCCCCACGTTGAGATCTTTAACTTAATCGCAGCTGCAAAGTCCCTTTTGCCACATAAGTTCCCTTCACATTACCATTATGATCTTTGTGGCCCTTATATGTCTGTGACCACACGTCCTGTCTCCTTGAGGCTTTATTCCAGTGTCACTGAACCATTGAGGACTATTTTAACACTGTAGCTTGTCCCGACCACCCTGGCCTCCTGCTCTGCTTTTCCTTCTAACAAGGTGTATAATTTCCTAATACCTTATGTTTCTGACCTGCTTCCCCCATAGAAGGTCACCTGCAGAAGGGCACGGATTTTGGTTATTTTCTTTACTGCTGCCTCATCAGGGTCTGGCATCTAGAAGGTGCTCAATAAATATCAGTTAAATGGATGATACCCCCCAAAAAACCCCAATGCCCCAGCCAAGCCTTTTTTTAACTTCCATGAGACCCACAGATGGAAAGTTCACTCAGAATGGCTCAGCTTGGCCAGGGGATCGATGCAGCTGACGTGTCCTTCCAGGCCCCTGTGTTGGGAGCGTGTGAACCTCACCCAGCATGGTCCCAGGCTGCCCCCGAGACACAGAGGGGATAGGACAGCACAGCTGACAGAGGCTGGGAGGAACTGAGCGAGGCTGCTAGTTACTGAAAGAGAATATGAGAACAATAACCATTGTCACCCACAAGCACACCTAGTTCAGTCACCAGACAGATGATGCCAGAAGCAGACGTCCTGTGCTGTTCTGCACACACCAGCCCCGGGAGCGGGAGGCTGGTGGCCCTGAGCAGCTGGCCCGGTTCCTGCGTGCTCTGCTCCTGCTCGCCTAACCTCCAGCTGTGGCTGGGCGCCGTTTCCACTTTCGCAATAACACTACCAGGAAACTCGTTGTTCTCCAGCGACCACGTGCTCCTTTCTTTCAAGAGGCAGCTGTCAGAGTCTCGGTGCTCCCAATTCCTGCCATCTTGGGAGCATTTGGTCATCTTTGAAGATGAAATCTATTTTATTAGCCTTCATCTTGTTCAGTTGTGTCCTCCAGCCCAGCACTAGGCTGTCAGGCCGTCCTATGAGGGTTTGGCGGGACTTCTAGGAAAGCGCCTGCCAATGATAGAATAACACAGTGCCTGGGCCAGCTGGATTCCCAGAATGCACCCTCGGACAGGGCTTCCCAGCCGCTGGGGAGCCGGCACTGAGGGCTCAGTCTGCAGCTGCAGCTGGAAAAAGAGAGCAGAAGGAATGAGGGAAGGGATGGTCAGGGGCAGTTTCCCTGCAGGGTTCCAGGAAGCCAGATTTGAGCATATCTCAATGAGGCGGTTCACATTAGAATCAGAAGAATTTTTTAAAAACCCAAACCAAAAAAAGCCCACAGTGGAAAAGCAATGGAAAGTAACAGTGTACTCTTCTAATGAGAAACCCACAAACACTCGGTGAATCAACGTCACCCTCCTCACTCCCTAGTTCATCTTTTTGCTGGCTTTCAAATTTTGGGAGCGGTGAAAAACATCACAGGATTGGGAGTTAGAACCCTCAGGTTCTAATTCAACTCTGCCTCAATGATGAGCTGTGTGACTTTGGGAAAATCGCTCACCCTCTCTAGACTCTTATTGCCCTCACTTGTACCATTAGGGAAAATAAGTATTCTGGCTTCTGAGGTTGTGGGGAAACTCAAATAAGATGATGTGCAACATTAGGACTGTTATTAGCCTCATTGTCGTTACGATGGGTACAGTTTCAATGTTAGAGGTGGAGGAACGGGGCTGGCTGGCGAGGGAGCCTCAGAATTTGGTATCTTGGTCTTCATTCTAACTTCCGGAAGCCTTGCTGTGGTCTTTTTTTTTTAAAGCACCTCAGCGAAGTTCAATTTAATTTAATACATTTAGGCAATTGTTTAAAAATTTGGAAAAGATTCATCCAAATAGCAGAACTTTCATACCTAAATCAAATAATATCTACTTGATAAAAATTTAACTTCTTAGGAGCATAACCTCTAGTTTCAGGAGCTGCATGTCTTTTAAAGCGGTGGCCTTCACTTACCATTTGACTTAAACAAGGATTCCTAACTCAGGAGATGCTAACATAATGACCTTGGGGCGTCATAATAATACTTAGCTGGTCCGTTTAATGGAGGGAGAAAGGGATGGTGGGAAAAGCACTGTTTGAGTGTCACGCTGGCTGTGACGCTACTCCCATAACGACCACGTTTATCATTTGGAATTTTCTGCTCTTGGGTAAGACTCTTAACCACTTTGGGGACATTTTCCCATCCACGCAATGAGGAATAAAACCAACTCGCCACGGTGTTGTGAGGATTAGAAATACTATAGCCCCTGTTGGCAGCTAGCCTCCAACGTGGCTCCGGGTCCCTGTCCCCTCGTCCTCGCCTCTCACCGTGAACAGGGAGGGCTGGCCTGTGTGACCAGTAGGACACGGCAGGAATGTGGGCCTGGGACTGCCGAGGGTAGGTCACAAAGGACTGTGCAGCTTCCATCTTGTTCTCTCTTGGACCATTGCCTGGGGGAAAACCAGCGGCCGTGTGGTGAGGACACCCCAGCAGCCCTGTGGGCAGGTCTGTGCGGCAAGGGGCAGAGGCCTCTTGCCAACAACCAACATGGTTTGTCCAGTCCCAGGAGGGAGCCAGCCTGAGAGGGGACGCCCCAGTCTCGGGCAACCTTGACTGCAGTCTCATGAGACGCCCGGAGCCAGAACCACTCAGCTAAGCCGCTCCCAGGTTCCTGAGCTGCCCAAACTGACGGAGACAATACCGTAACCAGTTCTTGTTTTAAGCAACTAAGTGTGCGGTAACTCGCCACACAGCATGGAGAACTAACAACCTGGGCACACAGCGTCATAAATCTATGTGTACATAATACATGAAGGGTAATACTGTTTATTGAGTTCGCATTGTGGGCCTCCCTTTAAATTTGCACTGAGGCTCTAGAAATGAGCGATACATACAGTATCCCTTCCCTGTAGGCGTGTTTCGATTAACAGGGGAAATATTAATGGGCTACAGTGGCCACAGGTACGATAGGTACTAAAACCTGCCCATTGGAAATATGGTCCAGGAAAGTCCTCTGAAAATCTCTAATATGGGAACTGTAATACCCATATTTATTTTCACGTCTTTATTCTCTGGCCGTTGCCCACCATTTCCACTCTTATAGAAGAAAATTAAGAATGAAACTTCCTGTTCCTAAGCAAACGCTGAAATCCTGCAATCTGACCGGCACAACACCCAGCCACAGTGTGTGCTCACCAGTGTGTGTCGCAGGCTGATTGAAAGGATGGGCTAGGGTTTGAATTATGAGATGCTTTCGAATGTGCTTGGTGTAATCTCCATCACCACTAGGTGGCGCCCTGGAGGCCTTGGCTTCCTCTTGGGGCCATTGGCATCCTAAGCGGCTCTCTGGGTGTGGCTTGGGTCGGGGGAGCTTGGAAGGGGGCCAGTCTCCTCCCTGTTGGTTTCTGGAGGTTGTACTTCCAGAGGCTTTTTCATATCTTTGTATATTCTTTGGAAACTTGATTTTAATTGCTATGTAATATTTAAATAGTGAATATACCATAATTTATTTGCTTCCTCTTCTTTTTTTGGGGGGTATTGAATTGTTTCTCCTTTTTTAACATTAACATATTACAGTATAATGCACTTATGTGAACTTTGACTTATGTCTCTGGTTATTTCCTGAGAATAGATTTCTATAAGTGGAATTACTGGACCAAAGGGTGAGGACATTTTCAGGGCGTCTGCGGTTCCCCAATTTTTTTCTGGTAGAGAGCCAATGTGCAGCTCCACCAGTATGAGTACCCATTTTCCTGCATCCTCACCAACACTTGTTTTTTAATTAAAAGAACTTTAATTAAAAGTTTGATAAGCTATTAAAAATGGTATTTTATTTGTATATCTTCGCATATAAATAGCTACACAGATGAATGTTTTTCATACATTTATTAGACATGTGCTCCCCTTCTTGTACAAGTGTCCTTTGTTCTCTGTCAGAGTAACCAATTTTTTCTTGTTTATTTTTAAGAACTTTTTATGTATAAAGGATATTGATCATTGGTCCATCATCAGTGTTGCAAATATTCTTCCCCAGTATGTTTACTTTTACATTCTGTTTGTGACATCATCTGACCCTCAGAGTTTTTGCTTTCAGGTATTATACTCAAATCTATCAGTCTCTCTGATTTCTTCCATTGTTTGCTGCTTAGACAGCTCAGTCCCATCCAGAAATCAGATAAGTATTTTACTTCTATTTTTTCATGCTTGTTTGAAGCTTTATTATTATTTTTTCTTTCCATTTACTTCTTCAGTCCACCTGGATTTTATTTTGCTTTATAATGTTGAGAAGCCAGCTTTATTTCTTTTTTTTTTCAAGTAACTAACCAACCGTCCCAGCACCAGTGACTAATTCCTTCTTTCTGTATTGATTTGTAATGCCACATTTATAGTGTATTAAACTTTTATAAGAACTAGATCTTAGTATACATAAAATCTACTGTTTTTGTACTATTTATTCCTCCAGAGACATGCTTCCAATATACAGAGTGGTTCGTGTCATTTTCCTGCTTAAAATCCTCCAACGACGCTCCCATCTCACCTCTGTCATGATAAAGTGCAGACCGCCCTGCTTTGAGATGCTTCTTGGCCCCACCCCCTGACCCCAGCCTCCCCTGTTGTAGCTCTGGTCCCTTCAGTGGACCCTAGTGGCCCCACGACCTACCCACCTCATCAGGCCTCTTCCTTTTTCCCTCCAGCACCCCTGACCTCCACCTTCAGTCCATCAGGCAGCCGGCCTCCAATCCAACCACTCCAACCTTCACCATCATTGGCTCAGCCACCCCACCGGGGCCCAGCAAATGGCAGCATTGCCCCCCTGCCCCTCACTCCCCGCTTCCACCTTCCTTCTGTCCATCCTCCACAAGCAGCCACACCACACCCATCTTCTTTTATAAACAAGCATCATGTCTTGTGCTTCCCGGCTGAAAACCCTCCCTAAATGAACTCTTCGAACAGCCTGGCAACAGTGAGTCCTCAACAGGAGAGTCCCAGGCACGTGCCCTGCCCATCGATGCTGAGAGAACACTCATGAATGAACGCTGGTGTGACCTTGCATAGCGGGACTTGGGTTTGCCCCAGGGTACCAGGCGCTCAAATACCCCCTCCAGAATCTTCCCCTCCTGGGAACTGCCCGTCCTCTCTTACTGAACACCCACTCCCCTTTTCCAACTCAGCCCTGGCTCTCACCACCCCTCTTCCCCCAGAGGCTTCCCTTGGGGAAACTGTATCCCTGAAGCCCATGTGAGCGAATCCCAATTCTGCCACCCATGGCTGTGTGATGCAGGGCATATTTCTCAACCTCTCTGTGCTTCAGTTTCCTTATCTGTAAAAGGATGGTGATAACTGCTTTGAGGGGCTGTTGTGAGGACAAGTGAATTAGTACCTATAAAGGGCTTACAGCATTGCCTGGGATTGCTGCCTTCCGTGGGCACTTTGGGTGTTATTATCTTTATTATATATTTTTTCTTCCCAGATCTCCAGGGCAGGCACACAAGTGTGTATATAAAGGAAGGAGGGCAGAGGAGAAAAAGGACAGAAGGGAGGCAGGCGGGGTTGGGGGCGCGTAGGCCTTCCCTGACCACTCCCCACGCCAGGGCTGCCCAGTGCCTGCCCCCAGGCCCTCCCCCGGTGCCGGCTGGTCACCCTGGCCACAGTGTGCTGTTCACGCTCGGCTCCTTTCCCCTGTGGAGGCGTCTTTCTCCAGCATCCTCAGCCTGGTGTGTGGCGGGCCTGCCATGATGTTTGCTGACTTGAGTCAAAGCCACAAACGGAGGGACCACATGCATTACTACTCCTCGGGGGCACTCACGGTCTGGGTCCACTTGCTTGGAGCAGGGCCTGAGAGCTGATGACATGTTTGATATGTCTCCACCACCAACATGGTGGTGAATTTGATCGGAAACATTTCGCCCGCAGAGTGGGTCTTGTCATGCCATCCAGTGTCATCCACCAGCTGACACTGGCGATCCCCTTCACAGATCAGTTGCCGTTATGCCCCAGAGACCCAGCCAGTAGATTTGACAGAATGTGCAATGGACTTGACAGTTCTATCTGCAACGCCATGTGTGTGAGTTTCCCGTTGCTGCTGTAACAAATAACCACAAACTTAGTGCTGTGCCCTGTTAAGTCTCTCACCTGCTTTATCTCATTTAATCCTCACGACAACCCCTGGAGGTAGTTAGAAGTACAATCCCATTATACAGATGAGGAAACAGAGGCACAGAGAGGTTGAGTAACTGGCCCCAAACACACAGCTACCCTCTGTCAGATCTGGCATTCCCAGCCCATTCCTTTCTTTCTTTTTTTTTTTTTTAAATATGGAACGCTTCACGAATTTGCGTGTCATCCTTGCGCAGGGGCCATGCTAATCTTCTCTGTATCGTTCCAATTTTAGTATATGTGCTGCCGAAGCGAGCACCCCATTCCTTTCTAAACAGTGCCTGGCACCTCAGTCTTGTACACCCAACAAGGCAGACAGAGACAGAGCATTGCTCCCTAGGGCTCCAGGATTTGCCCCCCACCTCGTGCAACCTGAAGCTTTGAGGGCGGCCCTCCAGTGCTTTGTTGCTGTGTGGAGACCATCACAGTACCCAGCTCATTGAGACTGAGGTACAGTCCCCTTAAATGCTCAATAAACGTTGCCTATGAAATGGTGGCTGTTACTATGGTTTCTATGAGGTTAGATGTTCTCGGGAGAGGCCTTCCCATCAGAGGAGAGGCGCCGAGATGGTCCTTTTGTCTTGACAAGTAAAATGAGCCTCTGGTGTTGTCCTTCCAGAGCGAAAGCCCCCCCTCTCGCCCCCACGTGCCTCTTCCCAGCAGCTCCCTGCGGGAAACCGGTCTGTTCTCTTTGCACTTTGCACAAACAACCCATCTTCCCTCGCTGGCAAATTCGGGCCCTATTTCAAATTGTTTCGGTTCCACATTTCACAGCAGTATTTCCCGACACTCATTTCATTCATCCAGCAGTGTCTGTCTAGCCCCAGGATTACTGAGAATCAAGGAACAACCCTGAATTTCTTTCCTTTCTTTCTCTTTTTTTTTTACCTTCCCTGAAAACCCCAAGTGCCTTTGTTGACCATGCAATTCTGGCTCCATCAGTATATTTAAGGAGAACCTTTTAAAGAAAAGTCGTGGGGTTTTTTCTATTTTGTTTTGTTTGTTTTTTTATTATTGTTGTTGCTCCCGTTCCCTTCTCCAAAAGCATTTTAAAATCCAGTCTGAATCTCAAGTATGTTTTGAGTTGTGTTCAACTTTTAACGTTCTGTGAAAATTTGGATTTAATTAATTTCTCTTGCATTCTGAAATAGTGTGATACTTTTATTTTTTGTTTCCTGGACCAAAGCCTTGCCACATTTATGGAAAAACGGAGCGGGTGGGGGGAGGGGGGAAGGGGGATATTTTCTTGTAATAAATAATGTAAGATGGATTGAAATTGTTGCTTAAAGGGAAATGACTGATTTCTGGCCTCAAGACTGTGCCTAGCGATATGTGTCTACCAGCAACAAGGTGGTGAATTTGACTGGGAACATTTCAATGCCCCCAAAGCCCAAAGGGGGTCTTGTCATGTCATCCAATGTCATTCGCCATCTGACACTGGCGATCCCCTTCACAGGTCAATTAATTGCCTTTGTGCCATGGAGACTCAGCCAGTAGACTTAACAGAAGGTAGTTGAGTTCCATCTGCAACGCCATGTGTGTGAGTTCCCATTGCTGCTGTGACAAATAACCACAAACCTAGTGGCTTCAGACAACACGCATTTGTGACCTTACAGTTCTGGAGGCCATGGGTCTTATGGGGCTAAAATCAAGGTAGCAGCTGGGCTGCGTTCCTTCTGGAAGCTCCAGAGAAGGGTCTGAGCCTTGACCTCAGCTTCTAAAGGCCGCCTACATTCCTTGGCTCATGGCCATGTCACCAGGACTTCTGCTTCTGTCGTTAACCTCCTTCTCTATCTGACCCCCCTGCTTTCCTCTAATAAGGACCCTCGTGATTACACTGGGTCCACCCAGATAAGCCAGGATAATTTCCCCATCTCAAAATCCTTAACGGAGTCGCACCTGCCATGCAAAGTCACATACTCTCAGGCTCTGGGGATGAGGACGCAGGCATCTTCGGAGGCCGTCCTTCAGCCTCCCACACCAGGCTTGCTCCCGCCCAGGGCCCAAAGCTTCCCATCACTGCTGCCAGCGTTTGTAGACGGGGCCGTCCCAGGCCTGCGTTCCAGTTCACAGCCTCACTTCTGGGGCGAGTGTGAGAGCTAGCTGCTGGGACAGAAATGATGCAGAGCATTTCGGGAGCAAAAAGAAGAAGCTGGCCATTCTGGGCTCCTGGAGCATCTCTTGGAGGAGGAGGCCTTCAGGGTCTTTTGAGTTTAAGAGACCAAGGGTTGAATCTGAACTTGGTCCATTCACCAGAATGCCTTTGCGCTTCGGGCTTGCCAATGGTAAGACATGGACGCTAAGCCCTGTCTTAAGAAATTGGTCAACATTAAACACTTTAGAATGAAAAGTTGAAATAATCAACCTTTTAGATTCTAGTTAAAAAAAAAAAAATGAACAAGCAAACACTCCTCTCACCCCCCACCCCCTACCCCTTGAGAGCCAGTTACCCAGGAAGGAAATGCCAAGAAATCTCTACTTCCTTTGCCCTTGGCGTTGGCACCCTTGCAGAACTACGCCTGTAGAGGATAGACTTTCAGGACATGTGGGGCCAGATTTAAAGCTGGCGTGGAAAGTCGGGTGGGGGATTTCCACGCGGCTCAATGGCAGGTGTGATGTTTCCACTCCAGGTAAAGATCCGAATCGCAGCAATTAGGTTTTACTTTTCTACTCACCTCTTTTATCCCCTTTCTTCAAAATCCATTTACCTTGCTGAGCTCAGTTGGCTCAGGGAGAAAGCTCTGGCTTCAGCATCAGATACCCTTGGGTTCAAATCCCAGCCCTATTGCTGTGTGACTTTGGGCCAGTTACTTAACCTCTCTGATCTTCTGAGTCCTAAATTGTAGAAAATGAGAACAGGTGGGAAAGTGCTTTTAGGAGCTCCTAGAACCTGGAAGGTGACCAGCAAATGATAGTCCCTTTCTCTCCTGTTGGGAGGTATTTTATTTACTCAACAGGGTCCCACGCGAGTTGAGCCGTGGCAGCCTAGGAAAATGAATCCTGTTAGAAATACTGCGCACATGTGTTTCTGTCCTGGCTTTAGTTATATATCCTTGGATGAGCCATTAACCTCTAGGCCTCAGTTTCCCCATCTGTAAAGTGAAAACAAAACTATCATTCTGACTGTCTTGGACTGCTGTAACAAAATACTGCAGACTGGGTGATTTATACAACAGACACTTATTTCTCACAGTTCTGGAGGCCAGAAGTCCAAAGTCAAGGTGCTGTCAGATTGCGTGTTTGGTGAGAGTACACTTCCTGGCCGGAGACAGCTGCTATTTTGCTGTGTGCTCGTATGACCTGCACTCAGGGAGTGGGGATGGGGGCTGCGATAGAGACAGAGATAGAGAGAGAGAGAGAGGTAGAGAGAGAGAGAGAAAGAGGGAGAGGTAGAGAGAAAGAGGGAAAGAGAGAGAGCGAGACAGAGAGAGAGGTTTCTCCCTCTTCCTCTTCTTATAAGGCCACTAACCCCATCCTGAGAGCCCCACCCTTGTGACCTCATCTAACCCTCATCACCCATCGTTGGGGGGTTAGTGCTTCAACATACAGACTTTGGGGGGCACAAACATTCAGCCTGTCATACTGATCCCCTAAGGATACCGGAGAAAATAAGGCCATGACCTTTGGAAAATAACGTATAATGGAAAACCCACTAACTATTGCAGACAAAGAAAAATATTGGTTTCCAAAAGCTTTCTGGATCCCCACACGTTATGCATTATCTTTAAAGCCATTCATTTTTGCTGGAACAAAAATGAAATATGTTGCTTTTAAAATGTTTGCTATCCATTCATTGAAGACACACGCAGACCAGGCAGCCTGCGTGTGTGCTAGCTGTTTAGGAGTGAGAACGGTCATACCACCCGGCCTAAGCCTCCGATGGCAGGCTAGCATGGTTCAAAACCAGCAGCTCCCTTCGGCAGAGACACACATTTACCAGGGGATCCTGGGCTGGGAGCCTTGCTAAGGAGGAGAAATGTGACCCGCTGGCTGGCTCAGAGGTCATCACTTACCTCACCTGTTTCCAGGGGAGAATGTCCCAGAGCGGTCAGCTCCATGGGAAGACCAGTGACCTTGAGGTCAGCAGTATCGATCCTACCACCAGGTGGCTGCACTCTGACAGCATGGCCAACAGAGAACAGGAGGGGGAAGGGAGCAAAGCCAACCCAGCAGTGAGGCCAGGCTGAGCCATGGTGGTGCTGGCTGGGGAGGCACTGCCGGGAATATAGAAGGAGCAAGAAGCTGGCAGCTGCCACCAAGCTGCCGTGGACGAGCCTGCTGCCCTGGTGACCATCTTCATGACCGTGTGCGTGTGGACTATGGATGTCCTGGGGGGGGCAGTTCAGGGGCTTCTGTTTGAGATTTCTTTTTAATGGGGAAAAAAAATACCACTCGCTTTGCCCGTGGAACCATCAGAAGTTAGTTATGCTGACAGAACGGAGATCCCAGAATAGGAACCAGCTGGAGAGTCATATGGAGGAAAAAAAAGGTCCTGCTGATTTATTTTCTTCTCTTCTCTTAGCATGGTAGCCAAACAAACAAACAAAAAGGGGGGCGGACCTTCAATGCACTATTGAGAAACAAAAATGAACGTGCATGTAGAGTCAAGCTAACCGGCCTTACCCTTCCTCACTCCTGAAGAATTATTAATAGAAAGAATTGCAACAGTTGTGACAACTAGAAATACTGGCTCCTGTCCATCGCTCCCCATGGGAACAAGCAGAAACGGCGCCATCAGGCAGAGTGGCTGGGCCAGCAGGACGGCAGTGGTGAGTTCTCGCAATGACGAGGCTGGTTCAGAGAGTGGGCAGCTGCCCCCTCCCCCCAGCTGCACAGAGACTGTGTTCTGAGGGTGACCACAGACATTTCACACCTCATCTCTCCATTAGTACCCCCCTTTCCTGTCCAGTCTGGGCCTCAAGTTCCCAGCAGTGAGCCCGGCCCGAGGCGGTACAGGATGCGTGGTGGTCATTGATTTCTGGGATGTCAAGTTGGAAGCAAAGGAAGAGTGAAGACAGGAATACTGTGGGAGTGCTAGCTCGGGGGCTTGTGGATTGTTATGCGCTCTATCTGGCATTGGCAGGACTTCAGACTGTTTCAAATTATCTATGAATAAATTTCCTTTGGATCGTCAGGCAACCAGGCAGCAGAACTGGAAGATGCCTCCTCAGCCAGCAGAGCCCCCCCAGGAAAATAGCTGCCAGACGCAGGGAGTTCGGTTCCAGGCTGGGTCTTAACAGCCAAGGCTCGGGCTTAAAGATCTGAAACGAGGGTTCTAATAGCGACCAGGCGGATTGTGAGTGGGGGAACCAAAAAGCCCGCGCCCACCAGACTCCAGGCCTGAGCAGACATCTCCTCTTCCGAGGAAGCCACCCGAAAATAACCCTAGTATTTTCTGAAACTATTCTGCCATAGGAAAGGTGGAGAACTTTGCCCCCAAGAAGAAAAACACGCTTTGAAAAAGATTTGCTACAGGAAACGGAAGTGAATTGCAGAAAGCATGTATCTTAAGTTCATAATATAATTCAAGGAAATGTGGCCTTAAAACGAGGTGAAACTGAGATGCTCAGACACTGGATCGCAATGAAGGTGGGTGGGAAGAAGAGCTGGGTGTGTCTAGAAAGGCTGTGAGGGAACTAAAGACATCCCCGAAGAAGGGACATCAGCACGGGACAGCAGAGAACTGGACGGAAGCAGGAGGAAACTGGCTCAGTGACGTCCAGGGACGTGGGGGAGCTGGTGGTTGCCGGCCAAGAGCCGTACCCCACCTCTTCCATGCAAATAAAGCCTTTATTATCCCGGGATCCAGTGCCCTCCTGGGAGGCAGGTGCTGTCCCCTCCTTGGCCCCAGGACGTGAATCTTGGTTGATCGATGCCAACCACAGGGGCCTCATTCCCCTTGGTCAGTGATTGTCTCAGGCCTGGTCATTGGTGCTCCGCTGGCCGGTGACTCATGAGGTGGCCTCTGCTGGGGTCTGAAGAAGGGTCCCCTCACTTGGAAGAGGAGACAGATGAGAAGCACTGCTTCTCTCTTCCTCTGGACATTATCGTGTCTGCATTTGAGGGCTGGAACTGCATCCTCCATCTATCTGCTAAAGATACGAGAGAAGAAAGAAGGAAAGAACCTGGGTTTGAGCTGTTGTGTCACTGAAGGAGCGAATCCTGGAACTACCTACCTCTGACTGTCTTGTTATGAGACACGACAAATGTTCTGATTAAGTCACTTGTAGGCGGGTTTCCTGCTCCACGTCGCTAAAAAGATCCATTGAGGATAAGTTCTAGAAGCTCTCCTAAGGAAAGAACATGCAAAGAGATGGTTATAAGATACAAATGCCAAAAAGTCAAGCAATGGGTGACAGGTGTTCCTGAAGAAGAAAGCAGAGTAGAACCCAGAAAGACACGATAGAAACTGAGAAAAGATCCAGTCCGCAAACTGAAGATGACATCCCGCGTTCGGTCAACGTCTCAGACAAATCCCTAAGAAGAAGACAGTAACACCCTGGGAAAAAGACAAACGACATGGACAGAATCTACAGGACAACAGAAAATGCTGTTCAAATGGCCTATACATTTATGAAAAGATTCCCCGTCTCCTTCACAGTAAGAGAAAGGCAAGTTAAAAGTAGACTGCGACACTCTTTCTGCACCATGGGGTTGGTAAAGGCCCCAAGTAAAAGCAACAAGGGGTGTCAAAGACGCTTGCATATTTCTGGAGGGAAAGTCGGGTTTCAACCACACCTGGGGACAGTTTGTTAGTATTTGTCAACGTTGCAACTGCACACACCCCTCCTAGGAAATGATCCCACAGAGATGAGCAAAGGTAAGAAACAACATCAACCAGCCTGCATGGGGCAGTGTGTTCCTAAGAGCAGAATTTGGGGAACACTCTCAAGTCCATTCATCAAGGACTGGTTCCGTAAATTAGGCTCCATTAAAAACTAGAAAACTTTCTCTATATTGGTATGGAAAGATCTTAAATACGAAAAGCAAAATGTGAATAATTTACTGCCATGTGTGACGAAATAAAGGAAAAAAGGAACACACGCACACACACTCACACACTCACATTTGTTTGTTGTTATGGACCAAAGTACATCCCCCTTCTATTCCCAGTTCATGTGTTGAAGTCCTAACCCCCCAATGTGACTGTATTTGTAGAAAGGGCCTTGAGGGAGGTGACTAAAGTTATATGAGGTCCTAATCCTATAGGACGGGTGTCCTTTTAACCTGAGAGGGCCCTAGGGACGCACATGCTCAGAGGAAATACCACTGATGGCACTGGGAGAAAATAGCTGTTTTCATGCCAAGGAGAGGCATCCCATTAAAAATCAGGAGCAAAACAATGCCTGTTATGCTGCATTTTTTAATGTTCTGGATAAGCCGAATAAGCCAATGCAATAAGACATTAATATTAAAAAGGAGATAAAGTGATGGAAAGGAAGACAGCTTTATCATTATTTGCAATTGATAGGTGTTTATTACTATTATGACTTTGCTAGTTGATGTTTGCCATGCATCTTTCATATATTTCTATGATTTAGGCCATTTTTTAAAGGGGACCTTCTGTCATTTGTTAATAAGCACAGATACAGGGAGGTGAATATACCATGTTTTCCCTGAAAATAAGACCCAGCCGGACCATCAGCTCTAACGTGTCTTTTGGAGCAAAAATTAATATAAGACCTGGTCTTATTTTACTATAAGACCCGGTCTTTTTTACTATAAGACCAGGTCTTATATAATATAACAATATAAGATCGGGTCTAATATAATATATTATAATATAATACTGGGTCTTATATTAATTTTTGCTCCAAAAGATGCATTAGAGCTGATGGTCTGGCTAGGTCTTATTTTCAGGGAAAAACAGTGGGAACACTGAAACTTAAGCAGCTCTGAAGCTTACTTTTATGTGCTAATTGCTATCATTCTTACTTGGGAAAAGTTTTAGACAGTGACTTAGGGGGGTCATATTTATTTACAGAAGAATGTTGGGGCTAAAAAGAAAACCCACAGGAGGCGAGTCAGTGGGGTGGGTGGAAGGAGTCCTCTTCTTGACTGCTCGTCAGTGAATTTCTCCCACTTCTAGAGGCTCTCAGCACGCTGGAACCCAAGTATTATATGCAAGGTAATAGGCTGTAATTAATTCCACAACCTTGGCCCCTCTCAAGGTCACCTTGCCAAATGAAAACAAAACACACTGCGGCAAACTCTTCCTCCTGCCTAACTCTGGTTAAGGGGGACTAGAGCCCTTCTTGACAGTGGCCTGCCCACTGCCAAAAACCCATCGACAGGCGTGTAATAAAGCACCCTTGCCAGGGAGCCCTGGCCCTGGAAGGGGGTACAATGCCTGCTCCCCACAGCGGCTGTGTCCAGCTTCCCACAGGCCCAGCTGGGCAAGTCCTTTCCATTCTTTCTTTATTTTGTTCCCAGTAGAACAAAGCAGTAACCTGAGGGCTTTGTTCCAGATACTGACGCTCGTGAGCCAGACATGTGTTGTTGAGACAGGATGGAAGCTGGGCGGTGGGGGAGTATCTCAGAATCGCTCCACTCCTGAATCCCAGCCCTACCCGATCTGCCTCCCGAGCTGCTGACCCCAAAAGACGGCAGTCAGGGGTCGCCTCACTGCTTTTCCTCTTTGCCTCCTCTCCCCCGTAATCCATTCTACTCATGGTAGCCAGACTCAACTTTCAGAAACATAAATCGTATCAACCCATTTAAAATCTCCCCCTAGTTTTTCTTTGCTCTTAGAACCAAGTCCAAACTCCTTTCTAGGGTCTCCAAAGCCCTCCCTGATTTGCCCCTGCCTACCTCTTCAAGTTTATTTCACATCACTCACTCCAGGCCACTGGCCTTGATATTCCTCGAATGCACGATGCTTGTCCCTTCACTTCCTGTTCCCTTTGTCTGGAAGTTCTTCCCTTAGGGATCTACAGGACTTGCTCTTTCTCATCCAAAAAATCTCAGCTCTGCATCTGCCCTGAGTTTTCTACCAATGGCAATCCCCTCCCTTCTCCCTTTCCCCCTTCACCTTCCATGTTATTTATTGGTTTGCATATTTATTTCCTGTCTCCCCCCACCCCCCAGAAGGCCTCGCGCATGAGAGCAGGGACTTTGTTTTGATCACTGCTATGCTTGGCACAGAATAGGAAATTAAAAGACACGTTTAATTATTTTAATTGATTAATTAAGAAAGAAATATACGACCAAGGATTTTGTTTATGTATTGGTCTAAGATCCAAACAGGTGGGTTTACTTTGGAGGTAATGGAGCTTAAATTGTAAGCTCCTCACCCAAACAACCCCCTCAGAGGTCCTGGATCCAATTTTTAATTTGCAGTTTTGTATATAGATATATATATATATTTTTAATTTTAAAAATGTCCTCTGACATTGGACAAGCTTCAGACTCCCCCAGACCTGGCTCTGCTCCCGACGTCAAAGATTGTAATGGATTAGAGACCAGATGCTTGGCACGGTGGAAAAAAACAGATGGTGGTAACAATAACAATAGCAATAACAATAACAACAGCCTGGGTGGCAGTCAGAATAACAATCACAGCAGCAACAATCATTAAGCGAGCACGTACTCACCCTGACACCCACTTTGCTTGTACCCATTTACAAGATGAGAAAATGGAAGCTCAATGGGTCAAGGGCACGTTCAGCTTGGCCAGCTGCTTAAACCAACCGTCATGGCCATGGCT
Source organism: Rhinolophus sinicus (assembly GCF_036562045.2). Lineage (NCBI taxonomy): Eukaryota > Metazoa > Chordata > Mammalia > Chiroptera > Rhinolophidae > Rhinolophus > Rhinolophus sinicus. The sequence goes on from NC_133765.1 coordinate 35,616,978, forward strand.
TAGATTTCTTCAAGATGGCAGAGAAAGGGGTCCATGCGAGCTGACTTTAGAAAAAACATTTTTTCCCCCCAGGCCCCTGAATCCTATGGGCTGGACTGAGTTTCCCAAAAGGGCCCCGGCCCTCTCTGTCCTGTTCAGGGCCCATCTGTCCTTTCCTTTTCTGATGACCCCCACTCGTTGGCCCTGCAAAGCTGTGGGTGGGCAGGGGTGGAATTCCACGTGTGTAGGAGACCCTCTGTAACAGTTATTTTAAGTACAGTCAACCCTCAATATTCTTTCTTTCTGTACTCGCAAATCGCCTAATCACGACGATTTATTTTAACCCCCAAACTAACATTGTTGGCGCTTTCTCAGTCATTGGAAAACACGTCCAAAGCCGCCTGATGTACCTGTCCTTGGCTGCAGTCCACAGGCAGGCAGGCCACTCTCCAAGTTCTTGTTTTATCTCATACTGTAAACAAGGGTCCTTTTTGTGGTCTGTTTAGAGTCAACGTTTTTTGCATTTTTTGTGCTTTGTGATGGTGACTTTGCTGTTGAAAATGGCCACAAGTGTACTCCTAAGGTGCTGTCCAGTGTCACTGAGACAGGGAGGCTGTGACGGCCCTTACCGAGGAAACACCTGTGCTATGTCAGCTTCCTTCGGGCGTGAGCGATAGATAGCGTGGTTGGCGGAGTTCAATGTTAACGACTCAGTAATATACATTTATAATACATAAGTCATCTTTAAACAGAAACACACATAAAACAAGTTGATGGAAATGTGACCAGAGGCTCGCAGGAACCTCACCCCGTGTTTCCCCTAGGAGCGGCGGTTCCATAATCGCTGACTCAGTATCTGCAGTGACTTTGTAGAAAGCACTACGTGGTAATGAGAATCAGCTGTATTTCCTCGACGCTCCCAGCCGAGCTGAAGATTCCCTGGAGGCCTGCGACACAGCGTCTCTTTTGCTTCTGGGTTCCCAAGCTCAGGGTCAAGTCTGCAGGCCTCGTGCCTGTCAGTGCTCAGTAAGCCCGTGACTGGCCCAGCAGCGGAACTGTGCACCCCACACGCACCCACATCCACCCAGAAAACCTGCCCGAGTTGAGACTGGAAGGCTGCGCGTGACTTGGTTTCTGGAATATTCCCCGCCTGCGATCTGCCCTTGTCCCCATGGGGCTGCCCTGTGTTATTCACTCCATAAGAGGTAAATGATTGATTAAACAGCATACCTGTGGCTGATGCCAGACTGTTAAGAGCCCCGTAAAGCTCAGGCCCCACTCGCCTGGTATGCCACACGCCAAATTCCTCTTTGCAACGTTTGCTGCAGGCGGATTTATAAAAAGATCCTTACTGTTTCGAATCAAATTCCCATTAAAAAAACGTAGACTCAAGTTTCTTTCCCTTCGTCAGGCCCTACGCCTGGCCCGGGCCTCTCTTAAACCCCCTCCCCACTCTCCTCACCCCCACCCCAGCCTGCCTCAGCCCCATTGCCACTGGCCCTTGTAAGTCTCCTTTTACAGGACTTCTGCTGCACGTAAGGGCTTACCATTCTCTCGTTTTCAGTGGGCCAGTGGGGGCAGGGGGCCCAGGGAGGGGGCAGAAGCCGAGAGGAGCCCACGGGGACCATGAAACGAAGGCGTCCCTGCCGTTTTCTAGGCGTGGCCTCTCCTTCACCAGCCCAGCTGGGAATGCCAGCTCAGCCTGTTTACAAGCAAAGTTGGCGGGCTGCGACCTTCCTTATGGCGAGGAGGAGCCCGGGGGCTTATCAAAAGCTGGGGAATACTTGCAGGGGGGTCGAGTTGGGGGAGGACAGAGAAGAGTTTCCCTTTGTCTTTGATGGAGGGACCTGTGCATTCAGTGTGTGGGTCTGGGTGTGCTTGTGTGTGCACAGGGCTATGTGCGCGTGTGTGACAGTGGAGTGTGTTGTTTGGGTAGAGTGGGCTTGGGGAACAACCACTTGCAGCAGTGGAGGAGAAGGGGCGTGGTGGACCTCGGGAGTCAGCCACAAAAAAGAAAGTCAATAACCAAAGAATTTTGTTTGGATTCTTACGGGGCAAGGAAAGAAAAGTACCACATAGTGTGGACCCTACCTTCCTAATACAAAACAGAAACAAGGGTCTGGTTTCCCAGCCAGTGGGCTGGGCCAAGGCCTGTGCCAGACACGGGTTTCCCAGAACTGAAGTTACAAGGAAAAATGGAAGCGTCCTCCCCTTTCTCTCTCCCTAGACTCTGGGCGCTGTGGTGTGGTGTAGCCTGTCAGTGTTCCACAAGTCGACCCTTGTGGGCAGTTGTTTGCTACCCAGGCTAAAATCAGACCCAGGATTAGCCTCAATAACTGACAAGGCTTCTTTGCCACATCTGCTTATGCAGACGCCATTTAGGAATCCTTTGGGGAGATAATTTGTGGGAGACTGAGGAAATTTGAATATGGACTGGGCATTAGATAATATTAGGGAATTATTAATTTAGTTATGAGTGATAAAGGAACCGTAGTTATGTCAGCAAATGTCCTTATTTCTTCTCGGAGATACAAACCAAAGCATTGAGAGTTGAAGTGCCACGATGTCTGTAATTTACTTTAGAGTGGGAGAGAGAGAGAGAGACAGAGAGAGAGAGAAGGAGAGAAAATGACAGAATGTGAACAAGTTAACAATTGTTGACTCTGGGTAGTGGATGTATTTCTCCTTCTCTCTATGCTTGAAAATTTTTCATAGTGAAAAAATTTTGAAATGCTGAATTTAAAACACAAAAATAAATCTCATGTCTTGCGTGAAAAAAATCCTTTGGGGCTTTCTCAAAGAGGAGCCATCAGAGAACCTTCTGGTTCCTCCGGCACCAGCCTGGACGGGAGGCAGGCAGGGAGAAGAGTCAGCCTTGAGGACCGGCTCGGGCACGTGGGGCTGGGAACAGCCAGCATGGCTTTGCGTCCTGCTCTCTTCTGCCTAAACATGTCCAAAATGTCGGTTGATGTGAGTTAGGACGGTTGTTGACCTTGAAATTCAACAAAGGCAATATTCTGCTTTGTATATCTACGAATCATCTCTCTTTAGATCATTCTGCTTCAGAAGTTTGATCTCCCCCAGGGAGCCAGATCCCAGATGGAATTCACCAGAAGGAAGAAGACATCTTTCACCCGTCTTGACCTATCCAAGAGTAACTTGCTTGGTGCTCAGGACACACGACTCATCACATCCAACCCACCCCAACTCTGTGAGGTTGGTGCCATCATTACCCCCATTTCACAGATGGGAAAACTGAGGCCCAGGGAAAGCATCCATTTAAAGGAAGTCACCTGGACAGGTGGAACTGTGACTTACCTGTGGGATCTGGTCTATGGGGATCCAGAACCAGCCCTCTTGTTGCTGAAAATTGATTGTGGCCATAATACCTACAATAGACACAATGCAAACAGCTTGTGAACAGCATGGCAGAATCGTGTGGGGTCTGTGTCTTAATTACCATGGAATCAGTCTATCACTTTTCACTGGACCTAGTCAGCTCCTTGTTCGCAGAAACAGCGTCTTTTCTACAAGCCGTTTACGCCTTCAGTCTCCTGCTTCCCTTAGTTGGTGCCTCAGCTTATTTTTCCTCCCAGGAGATGGGAGAAGGGAGAAGGGAGAAGAGAGAAGGCAGAAGGAATTGGGTCTCCAGCTGGTTTGAGAAAAGGCTACGGCTCCTCTTTATAAACACACACCCTCCTCTCACAAAGGCGAATGTTCTCCTTGTTCTTTCGTTGACTTTTTCTCCATTTCCGGCTTGCACGGTTATTTCTTTTCATCTGCTCTTGCTTGTGTAGAAACATTCTGAGGGTGTGTGTGAGTCACGGGGGAACAGGCACCAAGCTGTAAGCCCCTCAGAATGGCACTGGGTGTCCCCTACTGTCTTCCTGGCTACCCATGTGCCCCAGCGCATAGTACGTGTTCAATAAATATGTTTGGGTTCCTCTCCTGGCACCTAGCACAGTCCTTTGCATACAGCAGGCTTTCAGTAAATATTTGTGGGAGCGACACATTGGGTTGAAATGCCTGACACAGTAGAAAGAATCATCGAGAGTGTCTCAGGAGCCACCCTGGAAACACAGTGCACAAATCTGGGACCATCTGTCGGGCTTCTGGAAGACCCAGAAAAAAAAGCCATCAATTTTCCCGAAATAGCACAAACAGGATTTCCTGGAGGGAGCCGAGCCGGGAGCAGGCTGCATTTTGGACGTGGACAACACAGCCTTGCTTGCAGTTTGGGGCTGGCTCGGCTGAGTTCCGCTGGCTCTGTGCACGCTCCCTGTCCTGTGGTGCTTTCGGTCACTCAGCAGTGACTTCTGAGTGGGGAGACGCAGGAAGATTGATGGACAGTTAATCCACCTCAAAGATTTTAATGTCAATATCGATAAAATTGTCCTTTACCGCAGGTGGCCCGAAGGAGACACAGGATCTGCTTGCCTCTGGCTCAGTCCTCCTTCCTCTGCACGGCCCCACACGGGCGTCTCTTGCTTGTCTCTACTGGGAACTCAACACATTTGAGAGAGGCGTGACGGTCAGACGGCCAGGGTTCAAATCCCAGATCCTCTACTTACCAAATGTGTGGCCATTTGGGAGCTACCTTTCTGTGCCTCAGTTTCTTCACCTGTGTAATGGAGATTAGAGTAGCGTCTGCCTCCTAGAGCTTTTGAGGGGATGAATGGAGCTAATAAAAATCAAGCACTTAGATGCTACCTGGTGCACTATGTGTTTGCTCAGCGTCAGCCGCGGTTCGCAGCCCCACTGTGCGTCTTCGCCCTCCCTCAGTTACTCCACCCCCACAGCTCCGATTCCGGCCACATGTCCACCCTGAAGCCTGGGGGTCTGCTGACCACCCACATCTAGGAGGCCAGTGTACAAGATTCCCCGGGGAGGGGGCTGGAGCGGCAGGCTGCTGTAACAAATTTCCTAGACTCCGTGGCTTCTAACAACAGAAATGTACCCTCTCACAGTTCTGGAGGCCAGAAGTCCAAAGTCAAGGTGTCGGTTGTCAGGGCCCGGCTCCCTCTGAAGGCTCCAGGGGAGGGTCCCTCATTGCCTCCTCCAGCTTCTATTACAGTGGGTCCCCTGATGGTTGGCTTGTGGCTGCATCCCTCTCGCCTCTGCCTCTGTCTTCACGTGGCCTCTCCTCCATGTCTCCCTCTGTGTCTGCTCCTCTTCTTACAGACACTTGTCCTTCAATTTAGGACCCATTCAGATAATTCCAGATCGTCACATCTCCAGATCCTCAATTCGGTCACGTCTGCCAAGATCCTTTTTCCAAATAAGGTCATAGTCTCAGCCTCTTGGTGGACCTCTGTTTTGGGGTAGGCAGCATTTAACCCACAATAGCCATCGGCTTCCAACTCCACACTGACTTTGGGACCCGTCACTTCTGTCATTGGAGACCAGACCTCATCGTTTGCTGTCTGAGCCTCTCAGAATTCGTCTCCTTGTCATCCTGCCTGTGGCCTCTTTACTTCCAAGCCAGCTTCCCAGATGGAAGCTGTGTTTCCGGTGTGGTGGCCACTAGTCACCACATGTGATGATCGAGCACTAAAAATGCCTCTACTTGGAACTGAGACGTGCTGTGAGTGTAAAGCACGCATCAAATCTCGTGGCCTCCGTAGGAACAAAAAAGGGTGTAAAATACCCAACAATATTTTACATATTGGTGATATATTGAATTTCACCTGTTTCTTTTTACCTTTTTTAACATGACTACCAGAGAATTTAGAATTACCGATTGCGGCTTGCCTTATATATCAGCAAGCACTGGTCTGAAGTGTATTACTGTCTGATTGTTGACCCGTCTGTATGCGTTATCTACACCTGTGTAATATACCACTCCCAAAATGCAGTGGTTTAAAATAACAACTTTCTCATGCTTTTGTGGGTTGGCTCAGAGTTTCCCCTGTTGGTTTCACCTGACTTTACACAAGTGTCTCCATTGAGCTGGACAATTTGCTGGGCTGGAAAGTCCAAGATGGCCTCATTCATGGGTCCTGGCGCTGGCCTTGGGTCTCCTCTGTGTGGCCTCCCATCTTCCAGTTGGCCACACTGGCTCCCTTGCATGGCAGTACTAGGGTAGCAGTCAAGAGGTCAGGAAGATGAAGACTCTTAAGGGCTAAAGTCCAATGTGAGGCCAATTCCACCAGACCCTGTAGGTCAGAGCAAGTCACATGTCCAGCACAGATTCAAGGGGTGGAGAAAAAGACTCCTCCTGTGGGAGGGAGGAAGGACAGTCACATTGCAAAGGGGCATGCATGCCGGGAAGAGAGGAATCCATGGCCATTGGACAATTATTGCCTGGCCCTCGGCCGTGCTCCCCTCACAGGATCCAGCCCACGCTCCCTACATGGCACTCACCCCTCCATAGTCGAGTCCCAGCCAACCACACCTGCACCACCTTCAGCCAACATTTGCCCTCGCCTCTGTCCACCAGAACCTTAAAGGGCCATCTGGTAAACTCCTCTCCTGGATAGTTTCCATATGGAAGCAAGAGGAGAGATGTCTCCCCACCCCTCTTGCACCCCTCCCCTCACCCACCCACGCACCCACACTGAGTCAAAGGGCCAGTGTTCTGTCACCATGATTCAGGCACATTTGTGGAGCTTTCTCTTCGAATTGCTTTATCCATGTAAATGCACGACTTGCTTGCCCCTCTCCCAGCTGCAGAGTCGCCCGGTCTCTTTCAGGGACACTGTAGACGACGGTCGCTAAGTACTCACACTTCCCAAGTTTCAGACAACAGTCCCTTCAGCTTCTGCTCCAGAATAAACATGGCGGCCGACGGGGTTTCCCGGGCTGAGTGAAGGTGGAGAGAGGTTTGTTTGTTGCTCTTGAGTTGGCTGCTGGCTGTAAAGAAGCACAAAGGTCCAATATTCTGTCCCTGGGCTGAGGCATGTTCGTGGATTTTCCCCCTCGGGTGGCTTTATCAACACGCCACAGGCACAGTTCCTACTTTATTTTCTCAGGTGTCATGTAAAGCCATCAGGCTCTAATAAGAAGGAAGCTGGCAGCACAGCCTTAAAACAGCACCCCGACCCACCTTCGCACACAGGGCTTTTCATAAGCGCGGGAGGGTTACTGACGCAGCGTTTAGACAGACCAGCCATCGAACACTTCCAACCTCAAAACATTCAAAAAGTTACTTCTTTATTTTGGATCAAGGGGTCTGGGCAAAGGAGGGGCTGAGTCGAGCTTTCAAGATTTTAAGAGCGTGCTGGCAGGACGTGGTGGTTTATTCTTCCAGGCAGCAGGAACACACAGGAGAAGCAGTGTGATGGTGTGGAGGGCTGCGTGGGGGAGGGGTGCAGACCGGGGCAGGGCTTGGGTGGAGGGGGGAGGGCTTCCGAGCAAGGGCGGCTGAGGGGCCTGGAGGCTGGGTGTGGGGCATCGGCAGGCAAGATGGCACAATGAGAATGGGAGGTTCCAGAAGCAGGCTGATTCACTCATCCCTTAGACCAGGGGTCAGTGTTCTGACCCCCTCTAGTCGCCCCACTGGTGAAGGAGGAGTGCCCCGCCCTAAATGGTATGAGATAGCTGAGCAAGCAACACCCAACCCTGGACACGTGAGGTTGGTAGCAGTTATGAGTCACATATACTCAGTCTGGGGGACGCGGACAGCACACACCACGCAGGCCACACGGGGCCACACTTAGGAGCATAGTGAACCAGCAGGGGCCACAGGAGGAGGTCAGCTTTGTAGTCACAAGAGGCTGAGGTGCCCCTGGTTCCCACGGGAGGGTGTGATGGCTTGTTGGAATAATTCCACAGCCTGGCAGGGAGGTGGAACCCATTAGGTTGAGGACCAGGTGACAGGGTGGGGACTATGTCTGGTGAGCACAGGCACACTCACCGTGGGGCTCAAAGATGTCAGGCTGACGTCTTTAGGTGTCGCCACCCCAAAAGTCAGCAAACTTTCCTGGGAAGTGCCAGCTAATAAATATTTTTGACTTTGAGAGCCAAGAGGCAAAATTTAGGATATTATGTGACTTTTTATATAGTAAGAGATAGAACCAATTTCCACCCATTTTTATTGATAAAATTTCAAAATATAATAATAATAATTAATAATAATAATAGACTATACTGTTTTGTAATACAAGTCTATTAATGAGAAGAATGGCGTTCTTTGGGGTAGGGGATAATATTTTGCTAAATTGGAGTTCAAGATTAGTGTGAACCTGATAATCAAATTGATTGCAAATGTTCATCTGTGAAATACATCCTTAGCTCACGGGTCACATAAAAGCAGGCAGTGGGGCAGGCTGGATTTGGCTCATGGGCTGTGGTTCGCTGACCTCTCATTTAGAAAAATCTTTACCCTGTGCTGGACACTGCGTTAGGCTTTGGATGGAGGCAGCAATAGCTTTGTCTTCAGGATGTTCACGGTCTGTGGGGTGGGGGAGACTCACAAGTAAAGAGCAGAGACAAATCAATGTGATTAACCCTATCAGGCAGATGCATTGACAGGTCTGATTAGGGGACGCTAATGCTGCTTGGCGATGTCAGAGACGTCTTCTCAGAAGAGCTGATGTGTGATGAGGGGAATGCAGGCACCCCAAGGCAAAGTGGTGGCAGGAAATCTAGGGCCAGCCTGTGCGGATGTGAGAACCAGTGAGATAGCGTGACTGACCTGGGGACCTGCATGTCTTCAGAGTAAGAAGAGCCTTGTGGGGAAGGGGAAAGAGGTGAGATCACAAGAGGTTTACCAAGTGCAGTCAACAGTGGAACAGTTTCTGCAGCTCTAAGGGTCTTTGAAGGGACAGGTGAAAGGTCCACAAAGGAAGTTCCTGAAGCCAAGAGGGGAATAGGTGGGCAGAAGGCTGTGGTCACCTGGGGGGACACTGGAGTCTAAGATGCCACAGGTGAGACAGATCTGGATACTGACGTGGTCCGGAATGTGGGCTCAGGAAGAAGTTGCCACCGGAGATAAGAAAGGAGGACCCTCCAAGCCCAAGAAGTAAAGGAAATTTGACATGAGAATATTAGGTGGGCTGCTCACGTGGAATAGAGAGCTGACATGGCCCAGCGCAGTGGAAGGAGATTCGGGGCCAGGTCCTGAGTTTAGTTTGGCTTTCCTGTTACCTACTGCTGTGTAACAAGCATCCCCAAGCTTAGTGGCTAAAAGCAACACTGTCGTTATCCTCACAATTCTGTAAGTTGCCCGGCTCGCTTGGGACACTCTTCCTCAGATATCCACGTGGCTCCGTCCTTTGCCTCTTTGCTCATATGTCACCCAGCATCACGCTCTCTGATCAGCTCTACCCTACCCTCTTCTGCCCCAGCCCTTGGCCTTGGCATGCCAATCCCTTTCCTGCCCCATGTTTTCTTGTTTCCATTACATTTGTCACCTTCCACCATTTAATACAATTTATGTCTTAGGTAATTGTCATTGCTTAGCTCCCTTCACTCCCATTGGCTCCAGGAGAACAGGAATCTTTGTCGATTTCATTCATTGATCTATTCCAATGCCTGGCGCCTGGGCAGTGCTCAATAAATGAGTTGAATGGATAAATCCATTTGGTCACAGTCCACTTATCACCTGATCAGAAAGGCTGTCTGTGACCGTCCCACCAAAAGTCACTCTTGCATTCAAATCCCTTCAATGTCATTACCCATTTTATTATCTCCTGAGAAGTACTTACCGCTATCTAATAATGATCTTGTTTTACTGATTGACTAGTTTACTGTGTGTCCCAGTTGCTGGAATGTAAGTACCACAATGCCAGGAACCTTCTCTGTCTGTTCTCTGTCCCTAAAACAGTGCCTGGCACATATCAGATGCACAATAAATATTTTCTGGAAGATTCTATTGAGTGCCCTGCACTCACTATCAGCCTGCTTTCCAATAAACCTTGACTGTTCTCAGCCACACCTAACGTAGGGCCTTGTGCACACAAGCCCTTGGTCAATATTTGCTGAAGGAATGCTATTTCCGTTTACCTGCCTTGAGGTGGAGGCTGGGTGAAAGGGTGTCAGATTCTCTCCCAATACGATGGTTCTTTTGGATCAAGGGTGTCCAGGGGCAGGAATGTAAGGCGCCTGGAGCCCCCTCCTGCCCAGCCCATCCACAATGCTGCTTTTCACGTCTTCTCGGATACAGCCGCGTGCCGGCCCTTGGGAGTGGCGGGGCCAGGCCTTCCCACACGGCGGGACCCACAGTGAAGCCTTGTTCTCCCCTCAGGCCTCTGCCTGAACCCTGCTGGCTGGGGAGAGCCCTCCTTGGGGCCTGGCTCAGCTCTGTGGCAGAGACTTAGATGCCCATGTCTGCCTTCTGTCTCACGGCAGATTGGTGGGAAGTGATGCGTGGCCGAGAGCAGTTGGATTATCACAACTTTCCAGGAGGAAGAGTCCTGTTTCTCTTAAGAAGCCAAGTCTGGTCTCCCCTCACCCCACACCAGTTATACCCTGTTACCTACAGAGCCGGTTATATATTCTGCCTTCTGATATACCCCAAGCACTCCCCTTTCATTCTGGAGAAGTCTGACTCAGCTATTAAAATTCAGCTAAAGAGCCACCTCCTCCAGGAAGTTGGCTCTGAATACCTCTGCATTAAACATCTCTTTTCTGATGTCCCAGGGCTTGTATTTGTCTATATGTTTTTGTCCCACGAGGTTATGAGTTCCCTGGGGCAGGGCCTGGGAGCTGCAGCACCCCATACAGTCACCAGGAGGATATCGTTGGCATGCAACGATTGCTTATGAATGAATGCAAGAATGAATGAATGAGTGATGCTCTTGTAGCAGCCGTCTTGGCATAGTTTTTTGGAGGCTTGGTTTTCCAGTTTGTTCTATGAGGGCTGATCTTATGCTTTTTCTGGAATCCTTTAGCATCGTGGTTTTTAGCCTGGCGTGATTTTTTTACTCCCCAGGGGACATTTGCCAATGCCTGGAGACATTTTTGTTTGTCCCCCTCATGGGGAGGCATGTTACTATCACAGCATCTAGTGAGCAGCGGCCAAGGTTGCAGCTGAACATCCTCCAATGCACCAGACAGCCCCCACCACAAACAATTACCCCACCCAAACATCAGTAGTGCTGAGTCGAGAAAACCTCCTAGCCATTTTGTGACGTTGTCCTTTCAATTCTGAGGTCGCAGATGAGACTGGTACCAAGAAATAGATGATATCAGCAAAGTTCTGGGAGTGGGAAGGAAGGCAGCAAGGAAAGGATGCTTACATCTTTTGCACAAGCTGACTTAATCTTTCTGTATGTAACATTTCCAAGTAAATAAGCTGTATGAGACAGACTTCCCGCCGTGTGTTTCCCAGGGTCATTGTATCAGTTACACAAGCTGTATAACAAACCGGTTGTTCCAAAATGTTTGAGACAATAGTCATTTGATTGGTCAGCTGGGCAATTCTGTTGATTTGGGCCGGGCTTAGCTGACCTCTGTGTATCTGTGGGCAGCTGGTGAGTCAGCTGGGGGCTGGCTGGTTGAACTTGGCCTCCGCTGGGATGGCTCAACTCAGTTCCACGTGGTCTCTGCTCCTCCAGCAGGCGAATGCCATCACTTCCACCATGTCTTACTGACCAAAACAAGCCACATCGCTGAGCTCAAATCAAAGAGTGAGGACATAGACGGTACCTCTTGAGGGGAGAAGCTGCAAAGTCACTTTGCCAAGGGGTGTGAATAGGGACTGCTGAGAATTAGGGTCATTTTTGCCATCAACGTGCCATAGTCAGTCAAGTACAGCCTGTTTCGCCTGTTCTCACCCCAACTCCTGACTTTCCCAATTCTACTCACAGCCTCGGACTGAGCTGAGCCACCCTGGAAAGTGGCACTTAATGTTTCTTCAAGCCTTGATGTATTCTATTCAATGATGACCAGTATACTTCTGGCCAGCACACTGACATCTGACACCCCTCCCTCCCCAGATGAAGACTCTCATCCAAACACACACACACACACACACACACACACACACACACACACACACACACACACGTGCCCACTAGACAGCCCCACCTGGCTGGCTGGACATAACTCAACGTATCTCAAAACAAACTCACCAGCTTTCCTAAACTTCATTTTCAGTTCATGGCGTCACCGACTACTTACTCAAGCCAGAAATATCAGAATTATCCCAAACTCCTCACCCTCCTATGTCCCCCACAATCCAGTGGCCATCCCAACTGCCAATTTTACCTCCTAAATATTTTTAAAACCGCCTTTCTAACACCGCCCAAGTTTGGAAACTCTTAATCTCTCAGTTGGGTATTGCAATGACTTCTCCATGGTGTCTCCACCTCCAATCTTGTCCTCTTCTTCCCCAATCCTCCATTAAATCAGTAAATCAAGCCTTTATGCCACAGACAATCTTTTATGTCACCCTCACAATGTCACTTGGTAAGAAGTGAAGACATTTATGCTGTTAAGTGGAATTACGACCAAGAATGTCTGGATTGTGCTCTGCAAGTCACCTCTTCTGTCCACGGGTGTCCCAGGGGTGCAGACGCATAGGATCTGATATCAGAGAAGAATTAACACCAACCTTAGTAGCTGTGACAATGCTCGTAATCAGATCAGCAGCTCCTTCTTCCTTCAAGGAAGGAGCTGGAGGCGGGCCAGATGCTGGGAGAGGCACTGCAGTGACCTCCTCTCTATTTTATTTCTCTACTTCACACTCTCCACGGCTCTCTCTTCCACTTGTCCAAACTCTGTAGCCTCCTGTGCCAGTTGCTTTTGCTGTATAACGAACCACCCCAAAGTTAGTCATTCAAGGAAATTAAAGAGAGAATAGCTTACCTCTGCTGCATGGTGTCTGGGGCGCCCGCTCGGAAGGCCGGAAGGTTGGAGGTGACTGGATGGGTCAGGTCTGAAATAACCTGAAGTCTCGCTCACTCACGTGTCTCTGAGTTGATGCTGATTATTGTCTGGAACCTCAGCTGGAACTGTCAGCTGGAACACTTACACGTTTCCTCTCCATCTGGCTGCTTGGACTTACTTACAACATGGCGGCTGGTTTCCAAGAGCAAGCATCCAAAGAGAACCAAGTGGAAGCAACATCCTTTTATAACTTAGTGTCGAAAGTAACATAGGATCTCTCCTACCAGTATTAGAACTCCTAATTTTTAGCTGGGTATATGGTCATCTGAAATAAAGACTGTTTTTCAGCCTCCCTTGCAGCTAGGTGTAGCCAAGTGATTGAGTTCTAGCCAATGAAATTCAAGCGGAAGAATTATGTGTAATTTTCAGAAAGTATATTTAAAGGAACAGGGCACTCTGATATACGTCCCTTCCTTCTTGCTGGCTGGAGTGAAGCTTTTGCTGGCTGAAGCTTAAGTAGTCATTTTGAATCTTGAGCTAGAAGCCCAATGCAAAAAATGGCAGAGAAGTGAGGTAGAAGGAGTCTGGGCTCTTGACACCAAGACATGCCTTAGCAATCCTAGATTGCCTGCATGTTTCTATTATATGGAAGAGAAGTAAATGTTTGTTATTTAAGCATTGTTATCTGGAATTTTTTAAATATGAATATCTCAGCGCATAAAATTTGCAAGTTACCAGGGTAAATTCTCTCTAATCTTAATGCTATGGACCTGGCTTAGAAGTGTATACTTTAGCATTTGCACTTGGTGATGCTGCTTCTGTGAAAACAAACAAACAAACAACCCCTCCATTTTCTGGATCTCCTTATTAAACATCTGACAGAACTACCCTAGATGGGGATGGGTGGGTGTGTGGGGCCCTGAAGACACCTCCTGATTTGCTCTCTTCCTGGGCTGGGGTTGGAACAGCTGTGTCCTCAGCTGAAGCCCTGCCTTCCTGGGGTTTTGCCCAGGCTGCTCTGGAGACGTGGCCTCTGCCCTGCCAAATATAGAATGTCACCTTGTGTAAAGTGGCCCAACGCAGAACACACACTGCCTGGTGGAAAGTCCTTCTCTGGGCTGGTACCAGAAATCTATTGACTTTCAGTGACTTCCAAGCCCAGGCCAGCCAGCAGAGTTTCCAGCTACTCCAAGGTCATTTCCAACCCCTCCGCCAACACAACTTCCGCTAGCCTTTCTCCTATATATAACCACCCACAGATTCAGATCAATAACCCAGTTTGCCTCTCTGGCCCCGGGGGGAACACCAAGAAAGTAGGGCGTCATCTCCTGGATTCAACTTTCTCTTGGGTTTAGAATGCAAGCGACCCTCTTGACTATTTCGCCTGACTTTGCTGACCTCCTTATTCTTTTTCGTCTTCAAAGGATACTGAGGCAAAAGAGACCAAACACAAGTAATTCCACAGGGGGGATTCAAAGTCTTTAAGAACAGCAGGTCTGCACTTAAACTCAGTACCCACTTTCAACCAAACTGTGTGCAATTTCAGGTGCATTTCTTCTTGCCGTAGGACTGGGGCGGGTCTAACTGTCCCCCTTGGCTCCATCTCCCAACCACCATCTGTGTCCTCCTGTCCCACAAAGAAATGTTTTAGACAAACATAGGTCTAGGCCGAAGTTTGGGATGTAAACCTCATTCACTTCGGCTTTGAATTTCTTAGTAACCTGTCCACCCAAACCTAGAAAAAACAGGGCCAGTCAAAGAAAAACGTGGCTTTGTTCTTTTTCTGAAGCATTGTGCTTATTTCAAAGGAAATAAAAAGCAACCTCCATAATGAAAATCAGAAAGATTCATGCAAAACAAGAATTTCACGCCATCAATATTCGGCTTTGGATGTCATCCTGCCACTCGGCTATTTCAATGGTCTGTTTGAACTGAAGCTGGCATACATTTTTAGAAACATTTAAAGCTTTGTTTTGATTTGTTTTGTTTGCTCTCTCTTGATGGGTTTAAACTTCTTAAGCAATAGTGAGTCCAACTCGGGCAGCCAGTGTTTATGAAGTCCAAATGAGCTTTCTGTCTAACAGTAGCTCTAAAAAAAACCTTTTTGATCTTTTGAAGCTGTTGGAGGGGAGACTGAACGGGGCATTTTCATAGTGAAATTACTTGAAAGGAGAAGCAAATTCCCAAGTTAATAATTTTCTGATGTTTCTCTTTTTTTAATCTCAGGCGCGGGCATTTGCATATAGCTGTGCTACATAACACCAGGGCCACCAGCCACATGTGGCTCTTTGCATTGAAAGTAAATAACATGTAAAAACTCAGTTCCTTGGTGGCATGGGCCACCTTTCCAGGGCTCAGTCGTCACAGGAGGTGAGTGACTGTCGCGTTGGACAGCACGAATGTGGAACATTTCTATAACTGCAGAAAATGGTACGGGTCGACACTGCTACGCTGACATTCCTCCCTTAACCATTTCCCCCTGGTTATTTGGTGCTAATTGCATTTTTCCAGAATTTTCCATTCCGGATGAATTAAAGCCCTTGCCTTGTAGGCTCTGGATGTTCACGCAGTTTGGAGTGCCAAAGGTGGCCGTAAGGGAAGTTTATGTCCTCCCAGCAGGCAGTGTGGCCTCCCCAGCTGTCTGATTCTGGCGGGAGGTCACCCAACCTAACCTTCCACCTGGTGAGCAGAATGTGTTGCCAGCCCAGAATGAATTAAGGGAACTGCTGAGGTGGCTACAAAAATCAAGTTAAGCCAAAGGTGACTAGAAATTGTCTTTCAATGGAAACCAAACAATTGGAAAAGAATACATCTTACTATGTAAAAAGTTCACCAAATGAAATCTTTTTAACACGCTCATTTTACTGAATATCAAACTCTATCCTATCCCTTCTGCCTGATCATGGTTTATTTCTTACTTAGATTTTTAGCTGAGGAAGGAGAGCAGGTGGGCCCTTCATCCAGGGCTTGGTGGGAGTTTGACAATCCCGCAGGCTGATGGATGTGGAAGGGGGATTTGAGTCCCTCCCGCTTTCGCAGTCCAGGCTTTCGCAAGATGTACCACTGAGGGCGTCACTTAGGCCCATTTCTGTATCTGTAAGGAGAGAAAACAATACCATCCATCTCATCAAGTTGTTTGGAGGGTGAAATGAGGAAAAGCACAGCAAGCCCTTTGCATGGTGCCGAGAGCATGTCAGCTCACTGCCTATGCCATCTCTTGTTGGATTTCGTGCAGATAATGTCTGCACAGGGTCTCCTGTCTCCTATGTAACCTTAGGGAAGGGGGCAAATTCAACTAATTGACTAGGATTTATATAGGAGAGGCACTTCTCAAGATTCTGTGAAGGCTAGGAAGAAGACATGTATTTACATCATTTTCAAGAAATAAAAATACAAATTGTCTATAAACATGTCAAAAGTTCTTTGATCCCGGGAGTAAAAAAGCTGTTTAAAATAATGAGATACATACTGGTTGTCAAGTTGGCAAAATCGACTTTTCACTTTGAACACCCAGATTTGGTAAGGGTGCAGGAAAATGGCCCCAAATGCACAATGAGAGGAAAATGTAGATGTTTCTAGACCATTTGGTAAAACAGCAAAACTTTGAAATGTTTCTACCCCTTCATGATCTGGTACCACTTCTAGAAACATGTCATAAACCATGACCATAGGTGTACACAAAGATTTGTTTCTAAAAATGTCCCCAAACCAGGGAAACAACCTAATATGTGCAACAGTATGTGATTGGTTGATACAACATGGCACCTCTTCATGATGGACTAATACTGTGCAATCATTAAAAGAATAAAATAATAGGAGGAAATGTGTTCAGTGCTATGAGAAAGGCGCCATATTGTGTACGATTTGAATCTATTAAAAATATATGTCCTTAGAAACTATTATAAAAGTACTTCCATCTTAATAACTTCAAAATAAATAAATGCCAAAAGACCTCCTTCCAACATTTGTCCTAAAGATAAAAAAATAAAGAGAAGACAATTTTGCTGGCTCACTGAGGCATAAAGACATTGTTTTAGAAAGGAGCCAAATGTGGTTTTTGAAAATAAAGATGAAATTTGTTTTTACTAGAAGAAAACTCTTTCCTCGTTTTCTCATTCCACATAACATTAAAGGGGAAAGAAATCTGTGGAAAGAGAGTCTCTTTGAAGACCTACCTACCAATAAAAACTATAAATGAAATGAAAAATGGAGTGACGCACACCAACATTTTAACTATGAGTATCTCTGGAGAATAGTGTGGGTAACTTATTTTCTTTTACATGCCCTTCTGTATTTTTCAGTGTATTATTTCCATGTATCACTTTCATAGTCCGAGAAAAAACCTATTGCATTTTTTCTGTTTTTAAAGGAAGCGAGAAGCTATAAAATTAAAAATCCAAACTTTTTTTAGCATAAATATGAAACTTTTAACTCAAACAAGTGTTTTCCCTCAAAGTAATGACCTTGGATTGTTTTATGCTTATTCGAGGAATAACACTGCTATTAATATTATCTTTATAAATTCCTTTTCAAGGAAGCCTGTACATTACACATGAAAATCAATCTTATTGAGCTATACCTGCTCTAATAATGGCAACAAGATAAATTACCACACGTACTCACCATGCCGAGCTCTGAATGACTCTGGGCTGTTTACAAAATCTGAGTCCACCTTCAGAAAGGTTGAAGATTTGTTGGAATTCAAGATTTTTCACAAGAAAGGGTTTTTTAAACATTGCTGCAAAAAATGGTGGCTGCCAAACATTTGTTTCTTTTCTCTCTCTTATCCCTTCGCCTCTTTACTGTCTGTAGAGAACATAACCATGTAAGAAAACGTCAACATGTACACAGCCTCCCTTTTCCACAAGTAACATTTTTGCTGTTGTTGTTAAGTCTTCATTGCAAAATTGAAATCTCTTCCCTCTGGTCAAAAGTTGCAAGGAGCTTCTCCATTTCCATTAAACTCTCCAGGGTCTACAAACTGAAATTCAGAACGAGCTACTTAGGGGTGGTTTGAGCAAGAGAGCTCAGCCAGAGGGAGTGGGTACAAAGAACGGAGATCCTTTCCTGTATGAGCGCACACGTGCGCACACACACACACACACACACACACACAGTGGAAGGCTGCAGGGCAGGCTGGGAATATTAACTCTGACGGGTCCTCAAACTACTTGGGTCCCTGGGTTGGAGGAAACTGATCTCTCATCTTGGGCCACTTGGTTTGGGATCTAGTAGATCATTTAATTTCTGTCCCAAAGGAATACTTAGCAAATTTTGGCCTATCCAAAGTGGTAAACCATTCCGATCATGTGCTCAAGCCTGATCCCCCCAGGTTTTATAAAATACTCAGAAACCTACTGACAGAAGAGAAGATCGCATTAGGGAGTCCTATTTTCTTTCCCCTGGATTTTTGACTTATTTTATATAAAAACAATATAGCAGTAACATTAATATAAAGCAATAATAATCTGATCATCCTAGATATAGCTAATTTTATTTTTTGACATTTTCTTCTATTTGTTACGAAATAAAAATGGACATGCCGTTCTGTAGTCATACATTTTAACTTGGCGTTTCCTGTGCTACCACCTGGGCTTTCAAAGGAGTTTACATAGCTCGTGATTAGTTCATCTTGTCGCTGGACCATGAAGTATAAAAACTGTCTCCTTGTGGTGGCCATGTGGATGGCTTCCAAGTTTTGGCTTATAGATATAATGTTGCATCAACATTTGTATGTTGTCCTGTTGAATACATTGAGTTTTTGTGGGTAATTTTTATATAAAAACTATAAACATTCAAAAGAATGTCCAATTCTTGCTTGTATGGTATTAGTTTCGCAGGTCCGTAAGTTGTGTAATCGATTGTTTATTTCCTTTATTGATTCAAGCACTTACAGATCTGTAAGACACTCTGCTTTTATTAATTTGTGCCTGTATTGCTGCTAGTTTTTACCCTATTCATTTATACTATTGCCATTTTGTTGATAGTTTATAAAACCTTATTTTTATTTTATTACAAGCTACAACTTTTTAATAAAGACTAGTTTTTATTTTGCTGAATGTCTTGCTTTATACATCACATCATTAAATATTAATCCATTTCCTTTTATAGGAATTTGATTGAAAATAATTTGCCACTTTTTTTGCCTTTCTGGATTTGTTTGCTTTTTGTATCCTATGTAAACGTCCACCGTGAGACCCCATGCCTTTTAGTGGGTGAATCTGGACTGTTTATATTTATTGTTATAATGGTTTCACTTTTTCTTGTTGGTTACGTGATTTTGTTTTCTCTTAGTTAGGCTTTTACAAGCTCACATTTCTAGAGTGATTTTAATTTGTGAATATTTTGTTTTCAGCTATATACTAGTGTTTTTAAATGGCAAATATCTGCATTTGAACATCCGCCATGACATGTGAACTCTCTGTTTTAGTTCTCTGCTTTTCCCAGTGCTGGTTTAGGATTTGGGGTTTTGGGGTTTGCTAAGTCTGTTATTACTCATCCATCCACCTCGTAGCTTCCAAAATTTCATTGCTGTTCTCTCCTCCTCTCTCCGCTTTTCCTTGAAGGTTTCAGCTTTTAAAAACCCAAAACCAAAACCCAAACCAAAAACCTGCCTTTCTTATAGTTTTAGTGAGGTTTTGGGAGGGAACAAAGTTAGATGCATATGTTCCCTCAACCATTATAACCCAAAAGTGCTCCACTTCAATTAACATTATTTATTTTATCTAAAATATTCTGGTCTTAATAGATACTTTCCCAACATGGCAAGAGTTTTAAAAACTCTCTTCCCCTTTCTTCAGTCTTCAGAATTTTTGACAATGCCTTCTCCACTGATGTCTGATGCAATGGTACTTGGATGGTAAATTTTCTGCGTCTGCCAGGGTGAGACTATCCTTTGGATGCAATCACATTTGAGTGACAACTTGGACCACTCTTAACCATCATCACTTTAATGTTTCAAAGAATAATTTCTGGCCTTGGTCATTGCAGCAGGAAAACCCCCAGAAATATCCAGCGTTAAACATCTTTGTAAAAAGCTGTCTTCTCTACTTGGGAAGTTGTTATTTTCACTTAATCTACCCTTCCATTCTTCTCATCTCTGTTCCTTTCTTCCTCAACCTCTGCTCATGCTTTCAGCATCTTTCATTTTATTGATTCTCTGTATTTTGGGGACCCATGTATTTACTGGTTTCTGCAATGATTTGAATTTCTTTGTTTAGGGAATTCTATCCTGGTCTGCTCCCATCCAACTGTGACCATGTCTTTTTGTTCATTGCAGTAGTGGCAATGCTGTGCCCTGAGGCTGGATTAGGGAAGGCGCATGTGGCATTTAGAACGGTGCCTGGCTCATCGTCAGAGCTCCTGGAAGTATAGTCATACTGTAATTCTTTCCTAAAACTATTGGGTCTTTATTAAAGAAGATCTCTGGTTCATGGGTAGAATTGGCCTCTGTGCATTTTCTGGGCCCTTTTCTTTCTTTTTCTTTTCCCAAAGGACCTTTTCGTTAGGGTCGGCTTTGTTCCCCCATGAGGTCAGATGTCCTTGCAATTATTGTGCTAATCCCATAAGACCAGTTCCATCAGGGCCTGTGTTGGACTCTATGTGCTCATTCGATGCAAGGTCACCGGCCGGTGTGGGGTCGGGAGAGGGTTTGCTGGCGTGTTGAATGGCCAGGCCGAGGGCCACTCCTCCAACCTGAGACCAGGAAAGCCAGCCACACGGGACAATTGGCGAGCCCCTCTCCTCTCTTGCTGTTGAAGGTTTGGAGCCTGGGATGGGACTTAGCAGAGAGGATTACGAGCAGGACAATCCTGGATGTGAGGCGAGAGCAGCAAGACCTGCGGCTCCAAATATTTGCAGTGTTACTATTTCCCTCTTCCCTAGTTACCCTCCCTGCTCCGACCTTTGTCGGGGACCATCCCCCAGGGGCAGGAACGGGCTTTGCCTTCAGCCAAAACCAGTTCCGTTTTCTTCCCTTGGCTGACCCGACTCACGTATGAGAGCCTTGGTTTCTTCTCTGCTCCTTCCCTTCCTGCCTCTATGGCATCGATTCTCAAAGTGTGGTCCAGGGAACCCTCTCAGGCGTCCATGGTCTCAACACTGGTTTTATAATAGTTCTAAGAGAATTGCTGGTTTTGCCCTCATTGTCTCCTGAGTGCACGGTGGAATTTTCCAGAGGCTGCAGGACACATCCACACTTCTCTAAAAAGGCTGTTACAATCCTGCTTCCTTCTTCCAACGACCTATCAATGTGTGGCAGGGTTTTCTTCATTTCTTTCAACCACAACAACATATCACAATAGATTGGCGGGAGGAGCATAGATAAGAATCCAGTTACATTTGGCAAAGCCACACGTTAGAGAAATTTGCAAAATGTAAAACAATACCACTCTTCTCACTAAATTTTTTGTTTTAGAAAACCATGATTTGTTCTGGAAAAATTGTGTTGTTTTTGTCAATATGTAATAGATATATCATTGTTATTTATAGATGACTTGGACTCTACATAGATTTACATAGATTTAGAAAACTTTCTCAGTGTTATTTTCTAGTACAGTAAATATCACCAGCTCCAGCTCCCACACACAAACACTCGTCGGGAATCCTCAGTAAGTTCTAAGAACGTAAAGAAACCCTGCATGTTGGTTCTCTAGCGCTGCCGTAACACACTGCCACACATTTGGTGACTTAAAACAACAGAAGTTTATTCTCTCATAGTCTTGGAGACCAGAAGTCCAAAATCAATATACCATTGGGTCAAAATTAAGGTGTCGGTCGGCAAAGCCACGCTCCTTCCGAGGGCTCTGGCAGACGTTCTGCCAGCTTCTGGTGGCTGCTGGCACTCCTTGGCTGTGGCCGCATTGCTCCAGTCTCTGCCTCCGTCTTTCCAGGGCCTCTCTTCTCTGTCTCAAATCTCCCTCGGCCTTTCTCTCTCATAAGGACGCTGGTCACTGGATTTAGAGTCCACCCAGCCAATCTAGCATAATTTCATCTCAAGATCCTTGATACAATTACATCTGCAAAGACCCTTTTCCCAAGTAAGGTCATATTCACAGTTTCCAGGTTGATGTATCTTTTGAGGGGCCGCCATCACCCCACGACACCCTGCAACCAACCAGTTTAGAACCGCTGCTCTCTGGCCTTCCTCCTGTCGTCAGCCTCCCCCACTGCCTGATTTATTTATTTATTTTTAAAACAGGGAAAAAGATCTCACACTCTTATAGGATCAACAGGCAAGAATTCACCTCTGAGCCGTTTTACACATTCCCCACGTCCCTGCAAAAAATAGGTGTGATCTAACTGGTTTTCTTCGAATTTTTGTGAAAATATTTTTCCTTCTCTTGTCATTTCTGAAGCTGCAGTGGATGGAGAGGTGGGTGAAACACCCCTCACCCCCACCCCAACCCTCGTCTATCTCCCCAGCTTCAGACATGGTACCTCTAGGCACCATCTGACTGTCTCTTACTAAAGAAAAGAAAAATTATGACCCAGAAGTTTCTCTAGATATCAAACAACTCTGTCCAAATGCAATTAGAATGGCTTAAATGAAAAAGGGTCAGAAACACATGGAATAAATTCTTTTTAAAATAAGCAGGGGTTTTAGGAATAGCGGATTGGAAAGACACTCAGGGCAATGGCTTTTAAGTTTTTGCTAGGACCCAAAATGTCAACCAGGATTAGAGCTAAGTATCAGCGGACTCCTTCCCCACTGTTCCACTGGGTAGTGGTAATAGCTCAAAGTCTGGCGTCAGCCTTCTTGGGTTCAAGTTCCAGTTCTATCCTTTGGTAGCTGTGCAAGCTTGGGAAAATAACTGAACCTCTCTGAGTGTCCATTTCCTCATTTGTATTGCGGGGAAATGGATATTACCAACTTGTATCAGTCAGGATATGCTGGGTAATGCTGCAGTAACAAGCGACCCTAAAAACGATCATTCACTTACGACAAAGCATTATCTCTTACTCTTGCTCCACGTCCTTCCAGCAAGGCAAGGCGTTCTGCTCACCTTCATCCTCACTTCATGACCAGGCTGATGGAGCTTCAGTCTGGAACATTCCCAGCCCCTGACAGAGGGAAAAGATTATGGAATAAAACGTGTACGTCTCTTAACACTCTCACCTGGAAGTGAAATACATCCCTGATGCTCACGTTTCACTGGCCAAAATATGTCACATGGCCACACTTAAGTTCATCAGTATGAGAATGTATTATTCTTCCATGGGAGGGTGGGAGTGAGGCTGGGGGATGGCGGCTTGGGTGGGGACACATGTAGCTTGACAGCCATGCAGCCTCCTGCCAGCCTTATATGCAGTCAGGATCACACGAGCTGAGAGTGTATGTACAGCATCCAGTCCCGTGCCCGGTACATACTTAGTGCTTGCTGAATAGTGTTCCCCTCGGGTCACTCCATCATACCTGGCCCTGCCCTCCGGGTCGCGTTGCCCCCCATCACTGCCCAGTGCCCTAGCTGAGGGCTCTGTGTGTTTTCTTTCTTCTTATAGTAAGAAAGAAGAAGGAAAGGGAAAAATGGTCCCTTTGGTCAGCTGGATGGCTTCCTACAGCTGCAGCAGTCGAATGGGACTCTTTCTGGTTCTGCTTCTGTTGTTGTTTTAAAATAATTGAGGGGCCTCTTGAATGAAGGTGAGGGGGTGGGTATTTATCCCCCTTCCCATGGTATGCATTTCTTTAAAGAACAGACTTTCCGTTCATTCTTTGCGACCTAACATCCAGCACAGCATCAGGCATGCAGTAGTTGCATGGTCAGTGCTTGTGGGATGGATGAATAAATGAATGAATGAATGAATCCTAGGAGCCTGCTGATAAATGTTGAACCAGCGCTCTTGAAAAATAAAAAGCCTTGGTTTGTAGAATTTGCCATTTTCTGTTGTGTCAATACTCTCCCCCAACTGATCTTAAGTTACCAATGCGATGTCACCGAGTGTGGCATTGGGAACAGAATCACCTCCAGGAAGCTGCAGGAACTATGTTCAACATACCATTGGGTCCCTTCGGTGACACCCTTGCTCTCTAGGAAGAAAACGCTCCTGGAGGAAGAAAGCACTCACTTCATCAGAAAGCAATCCTTTCTTTCCAGTTTTGAAAAGGACTGTTCTCCTTATGACCAAACTCTTATATTAAATATAACTGATGGATGTCTTGCTTGGAGAAGAAGACTAGAATTAGGAAAGCATGTCTCTTGTTTAGCTGTGTGACTCATAAAAGTCCTTTACCCTCTCTGGGCTCCATGGCATGAGAACAAGGAAAACGTGAACGTTGCACAGGGTCAAGTTGAGCCAGAGGATAAATGGCAGCCCACTGGATGCTCTGTGAGGATGCTACGCGGTTTGATTCCGGACACATGCCCCGCCTTGGCTGAGGAGGACACCTGGCATGGCGCTCTCTCTCCAAAACACATCCATCGTCATCACCAACCAGACTGACAAACGTGCTGAGAAATCCTTCTCCAAAAATTCCAAAACAGCCCAGCCCAGAGACCGAGCAGCAGGTAACCAAGAAAAACAAAAGGGAAAAACAATAATCGTCTTATTCTGGAAAGTTCACATGTGGGCCAGAGCCTATTCCTATGATTTTAGGGCAATGAAAGGAATGGAAAATTTTGCTCGCTCACGTCTTTTCGTGAAAGCCCTCCTGGCGCCATTGTTGGCTCCAGGGACCCTCGTCATGCTGCAAAACGTGTGTAGAAATCACCGGCAGCCCTCGCTGGCCTCCTAATCTCCAGATATTACAGATGACGGATGACGGTTGGATTGCATCCATGGTCTCTGCAGGGGCCAGGCAGGCATGCTGGCTCTCCAGTCTGCGTTGGACGCTGGTGAAACTCAAGGGGGTGGGGCCTTGGCACCCTCCCTGGCTGTGAAGGGGACTTGGTTCTCCCTGGGGGTCTGTCCATAACCTTGAGATGAGTGCCAGTCTCCACTGGGGATGGCTGGGTTTCCTAGTCCCCAGGGAGCAAACGAACCATCAGGAGCTGTGAGTGCCCTAGTGACTTCTATTCAAGGGACTCTTCTGTTAAGTTTCCTTCATCCTTGTCTCTGCCATCTGTTCCCTCAGACATCAGTCCCTGGGCTATAGGCTGCCTGTAGGCTCATATTCACCGCTGCCATTCTCAGGAGTCATCTGGAGCCCTCTCCCTCACCCCCCACATCCAGTGCATCAGTAAACCTGGAAAATCCTCTCTCCCATCTCACTTCTCCATCTCTCCTGCTCACTGGTGGATAAGGGACAGGCCTCCTATTGCACTGTAGACACCCAACAAGGAAATCAGGCTTTTATCCACCTATGTCACACATAAGCAAAGCTATGATTTTTCACAAAAAAACAGCTTTGGATGAACTGGCAAGTGCTAGATTTAGACCCTCAGCATCAAGCCCATAGGATTTGAAAATGAACTTGCAAATTATTTTTCTCTGCCCAGGAGACTGCAACAAACAGAAACATCTGTTCCTAGCCCTCACCCTGGGCAGTGGCGACAGCCTCCCGATGGGTCTCCCCACTTCCTCTCTTGCTCCCACAATCTATTCATTCTCCCTCCAAACACTGGAGTGACTTTCAAATGACATAAATCAGATCAGAAAGGAGGCCAGGTGGCCACATGTCCCCTGGGGAGCACAATCAGCCAGACGAGAACCACAGCTACTGCTTTCTTCTTCTTTCTTCCTTTCTTTGTTGCACTCACAGGAATTCTTTCGTTTAATTACTTGTCTTTTGTTTATTGCCTGTGGACGTTTCAAAACATGGTTGCATATTCTTTGACACTCTGTTCCTCCTCCCTTCCCCGTCCCTCAGGTCCTTCTCCCCACTCTCATACGTTTCCCTCCTCTTAATATGTGCAGAGACAAGTGATGGGAGAAGGTGGTCTGGTGACCAGAATTTAGGCTGTTTTTTCTGTATCTTCTCAGACTCTGTGCACGGATTAGAGTAGCAGGTCCCAAGCCTTCCAAAATCATGAAGCTGGTGCAAAAGTAATTGCAATTTAAAAGGTTAAAAAAAATTGCAAGAACCGCAATTACTTTTGCAACAACCTAATAATCAACCCATGGTGCTTTACTCCGTCTCAGGGGATCTCAAACCTGAACGTGCGTTGGAATCCCTGGGTGGGTGGGGGGTGGGAATCTGTGGAAACACAAATTGCTGGGCCACTCCTGAATTTCTGACTCAGCAGGTCTGGGGTGTGGTCCGAGAAGTTGCATTTCTATCAAGTTCCAGGAGCTGCTGGGCCCTGGGGACCACACTCTGAGAACCACTGGCCTGTTTTGACTCATAAAGCACCAATGGTTTGCATCCTGGACTATACCTCAATCTTGTCTGCTGAATTTTTTTTTTTTTTTTTTTTAGACATTTTTAGGATAAAAGAATAGCAGCCTCACAAATACACATGGAATTGCTGGTGCTAATTCCTTCCCGGGAGTGAGAATTGAGATGTTGCAGGACAGGCAGCCTGGTGGGGTCCCTGTCCCTGGCATGCCAGAGGAAGTGCCACCCACAGCCTCGCCTCCTCGGTGAGCGATGCCCCACAGGCAGCCTGATGCGGCCTCTTCTTTCAAGGGCTCATTAGCGGGCACAGTGATGGGTCTCGCTTGGCTCCAGCTCTGGGACGCTTCCCAGCAAAACTACACAGACATGGGAGCCTGTAACAGGCCCGGTTAATTATGCTGCCATTTGAAGAAACATAATCGTCCTTGCAAAGTGAAAAAATTATGGGTTACCAGGCTGTCAGAGGTTGTTCGGGCGAACTGTCAGCTCATACACAAGTGACTTTTTAATTGAAAACACTTTCTGTGATGCTTTGCTGGGTCCGCCGTTCTCTTTCAGAGGGGTCATGTCACTCTGCTGGGACACAGACACCACCCAGGGAGGCAGTGCTAGGAATAAAGTGGGCTTGTGTCAGCCCACAGAGAGCAGCAAATGCCAGGGCATGGGAGAATAATGAGCTCTTCCAGGAGACGTATTTGCTTTCATTTCTAACCCCAAAGCTAGTTGTAAGAAATGAAATTCGTGTTTGTTTTTCTTTAGGTATGTTTGAATTTATGCCTTGAGTCTTGGGGAACTAGGTTAACCTGACTTTGCATATGCTTACATCTTAGGTGAATAACGCCTTTATTTACATCCCTCCTACTTCTCTCCAAAAAAAAAAAAAAAAAAAAAGAAAGAAAGAAAGAAAAAAAAAGACAGCTTACAACAAAGAATATCATTAAAAATAATAATAATAATAATAAAAGGGTAGTATAACAGGAGCAGCAAGTTAGGTCCAGTGAAAGCTGTAGTAACCATGCCAACTATAAGGATTATTGATGTCTATGGTGACACATATGACTGAGCTCTGAGCTTCCTGGTAGCCAGGTCAAAAAGGAAACCATAGGAAGTCTCGTCGCTCTCCCTATAGAAAGAAGGAAATAGCAATCCTTTAGTTTATTTCTGATACCAAGTTCTAAAATAAATTTCTTATGTTGGGCTTTATATAAGGGCTATCGAGTTACAATGCTTTTGACAACCATTTTAGAGCAAATGAAAATATAGAATTCCCATGATGGTGTCTTGAAATAATCTTGGATGAAAGCCAATTCAGTGAAAGTAATTCTTCAAGTTGCTAATCTGACATGGCTCATGTGTGAAGACTTCTTTGATCTTAAGATGGACCTTTTCTGAGGACAGGGGGAATCACATTAATACTCCAGCAAACTGTGCTGCTTAACTATTTTAGTTGCAAAAAGAAGAGACCCATGGTGGCTTGCTCAAGTGATGGGAGCATTTTAAGACTACGCTATGTGTTTAATGCCCTCCAAATTGCTTCTCATCACAAGTAGAATAAATCCTACAAGGCCCTACGTGATTGGGCCCTGTCTGGGGCAATTCCTGCCTCAGGGCCTTTGCACTTACTGTTCCTCCATACCTCAGTTCTGCAAGTGCTAGCTTCCTACTCATTCTTTAAATCTGTGCCCAAATGTCCCCTCCTTAGAGATACTTTCTCTGACCACCTAATATCACCCTTCTCACCTTCAAGTCACTCTCTATCATATTACTCTGTTTCATTTCATCTTTATAACAGTTGTCATTCTGAAATTACCTTGTTTACTTGGCTGTTTTCTGCCTCCTCTCCTCATGAGACCACGGATCATGTCTCTTCCCCACTCCCGAATCCTCAGTGCCTTCAGCACTGTTAGGCAGTTAAACCATGCCTACAAATTATGTGTTGAATAAATGAATAAATAAACATATCATGAATATTTGGCAGTCACTGAATGCCGAGAATGTGAGCCCTGGTCAGAACTGTCATGTACGGTTGTAGATGTTGTACACTGCACAACTGCAAGAGGTGCTATCACTTTATGTATGGCACTCCTCTCCCCAAGACATACACTGCATACCCTACATGGCTGTGTGCAGCAACCATGGGGTATGAGTCCTCTTGAAAATGGGACCCGGCAAGCCCTAATTTCCAAAAAGGTGTATAGACCTCAGCTGCAGGACCTGAGCAATTTCCCTCCAGAATATACCCAGCAGCAGGACTCAGATACTCTCTTCGTTTTGACTTTTTTGTGTGTGCCTTTTTGTGCCTCCTCTCTCTATTCTCCACACACCTTTGACTTATATTCAGATTATCTCGATCATAGCTTTGTCTGGCTCATGGCTCACCAGCGCCCCTCCTGCTTACAGCTCCTCTCAAACTCATGCCTTTCTGTTGCTGTCACCAGTCACCTGGTCCCCTCCACATTTCCAATTCAAATTCCCCAGAGGGAAGATCGGCTGATCTCACTTAACCTGTTTGGGTAGAATCTTCATGCTAAGCTTCTCCCATACCTCAGTCAGTGGCTTGGCCACTGACATTGAATTGCCACATCTCTCCAGTCAGTGGAAACCATGAGGCAAAAGGCTATAGCACAGAACGTGCCCTACCCTGGAAAAAGTCTGTAGGTAGGCTGGCCTCTCCCCTTCTTGAATCATGGAGCACCCCATTGCCTTGGCCAGTCCCAACTTCACCTCTCTAAGGACAGCCAGGAATTGGCCATGCAATGACTGACAACAGATCCATTTGTCTGAAAACTAAAACAACAAGAGGCAGAGCTCCTATCTCACTGTGAAAACCAAGCCTGGAAATCAGACTTCTTACCTACTTTATACACAGACAGAGCTATGAATTTTCACAAAAATGCAGCTTTGGATGAACCAGCAAGTGCTAGATCTAAATCCTTAGCATCAAGCCCATGGGAACTTGTTTATGAGTTTTCTCAGAAGGAGATTCTTAAAATGAACTTGTAATTTATTCTCCTCTGTCCAGGGGACCCCAACAAAGAGAAGCATCTACTTCAAGTGCTCTTGGTAGCAAGAAAACCACTCTTTCCTCTGAGCCTCAGTTCTATTTTTCAGATGAGCATAGGCACCCTTGGGCCCATTTGACAAAGCTCCAAGGCCGTGAATGCAGATCCACAGCTCTGCCCTGGGCCTCAGTGACTGGGAGGGACAAACACTCTTGGGAACCTTTAGTCCTCCCTGTTGTGTCATAGTCCTGAAAAGTGGCATCTTAAAATCAGGCCTCACAGCCAGTGGCTATTCAGAATGAGGACTTTTTCTCTGATTCCCCATTTTAAGCCTGAGAAAAGAGAAGTCCAGAGAGGTTAAATGACTTGGGCAGGGTTATCCAGAACCCACATGGAAGTCCCTATCTCCCTCCTCTTTGACAAGTGTCCTTTTCATGGCACCATGTCGTCTTTCTCAGGGAAGCTTTCCTGATCTCCACCTCTCACTTCCCAGAGATGTAACTGACCTTGTTCACCTTTGCTTTCCCATGCCTGGTGGTGGCTTCTAAATGGTGATGATTAAGGTTGGTTAAAATGATACCTGCTGGGCTATTGGCTTCTTAAAGCATTTCAACGATAGCACATCCCCACCTCAGGACCTTTGCACTTGCTGTGTCTTCTGCCTGGAATGCTCCTCCCCCAGATGGCCTCATGGCTTGCTCTCTGACTTTATTTTTCTGCTCAAATGTCATCTCTTTAAAGGGTCTTCTTTAACCTGCTTATTTTAGTTTTTCTCATCCTGCTCCCTCCTTTATCACGTTAAGCTTTGCCTGTCAGCAGCCACCACTACCTGGGGTTATAATATATACTTGTTTGTTCACTGGCGGTCTTGTCCACTGGAATGTCAGCTCCATGGGGGCAGCGGGGACGTTATTTTATTCTCTCCTGTGTGCCCAGAACCTTGAACAATGCCTGGCACTACATAGAAGTTAATAAGTATTTATTGAATAAAAGAATGCCTAATCAATATTTATTTCCTCATTTGGACTTTCTGTTGATATAAAGAGAAGGACCTCTGCTGGGTCATCCACTGATAAGGCTGTGTCGGGTGAATAGCTTGTCCCAGCCTGCTGGAACTTTCCCAGACTTAGCACTGAAAGTCCAGTGTCCTCAGTCTCCAGCAAACAGGGAGAGCTGGCCACTGCGAGCTATGATTTTATTAGCTCTGTCATCCATGCTGTCAATAATATCAGCCAGCCCTTAGAGAGCCCTCACTGAGTGCCAGATATTGCTCCAAGCATTCAATAAGTCACTTCCTTTAATCCTCAGGGTAGTCCCATTTGGCAGATGTGGAAACAGAGGCACCAAGTGTTAGCTGATGAGGAGAGGTTTGGAGTCCATGCACTTCACCTCCCAAGTGCAGGCTGTTAGCCCCAGTGCCAGCCTGCCTTGTGATCAGCCACAGAAAGCCTCCCAGCACCCAAGGCGATCAAATCCCACCCCTCCCCCAGCCCTGCTGGCCAGAGAGGGGATCCCAAACCAGCCAACTAAGGAAGGGCCGCCTGTCAGCTCAGAGTCCCCAAGTGCCCTGCAGCTGCCAGGACTTCTGCTGCCCGTGAGCTCATGTCTATTTCGTTTTCATCACCCTGGCTCCAAATGAAGTTGGTAAAAAAATATATGTCTGTATAAATAAATAACTAAATAAAGTGAGTAGAGGAACAGTAAGTGGCACAGGCCATAAATAACCCTGTGAAACGGGGAACTTGGTGAGCAGTGGAGAGGACGCCTTTGAAAGATCAAACGCTGGCTGTAAATGCTAGGGCGGGAGTTTATGAGCTGAGAATGAGCCTGTCCTCCCCTGGCCTGGGATGGCTCCCATGCTCCCATCGGGACGGGAACGTGGCAGGGTGCCCTGCGGGAACTTGCCTGACCCACCGGGGTGGCCTCCGCGGGGAGACAGCAGCTGCCTGGGGCTAAGAGTCTTGGGTCGGGACAGAGCAGGGGACCTGGGCCTCCTCGTTCTTCACTTAGAGTCGCATCTTATTCACTGCAGCTCTACGTTCTTCCAGGTCCAAACTATGCGTATATTACCTGTTCAAAAAACTTAAAAATCAAAAAGAAGCACACAAGAAAAACTTTGCTAAGCATTTCAACCCCCACCACACACACACCACACACGAAGGAAGTAGCGTTGCCCTCCCCCCACACTTTCCAAGTACCTGGACTTTTTATTATAGATGTTTACTGTTCGTACCTCCCTGTGTCCACCCACCCAGTGGCGGAAATGAAAAGGACGGCCCAGACCAAGTGTGGGCAGCGACATGTGGAGCTCCTGGGACTCACAGTGTAGGTGGAATGCAAACTGGCGCAGTCACTCTGGGAACCAGTTTGGCATTTTCTTAAAATGCTCAACACCTCCCTGCCCTATGACCCAGCCATTTGAAAAATATGCACACGTGTTCACCCAAAATCACGTAGGAGAACGTTCATAGCAGGACTCTTTGAAATGGCCAGAAACTTGGGAATTATCCAAAGATCCATCAACAGGTGAACAGTGCAAATGCAGGCCCTGCACATGGTGCAGGAGGCCGGAGCATGGAGAACTCACAGACATCTGTACACAACACGACGGGTCACGGACCCCACGTTGAGCATGGCCGCCAAGGGCACAGACTGCATGGTTCCGTTTATGCAGAGTTTAGAAGCCGGCCGATGGCCCTGCAGAGTTAGGAGTCAGTGTGGTGGTTGCGCTGAGTGAACACAGGACCTGGGACAGGCCGAGGGAGGCATCTGAGGAAAATGCTGGTCTTTCATCTGGGTGCTGTTGCAAGGCTGTGTTCACTTCATGAAAATTCAGTGAGCTGTACGTGTTGGATTTTTACACTTCTCTGTCTGTGCTATGCTTCAATTAAAAAGTTTTCTAAATTAATGTAAAAAGAAAAAGACACAGAGTGTCAGGGTGACCCACTGCTGCCCCGTGACTTGATTTGGGGTGATGTCCTGTCTGTCTGCTTTCGGTTACGGATATGACAGCAGCTCAGCTGCTTTTCCTTGGGCCTCAGGGGAAGAGGTTCCTTTGTCTCCATGTGAAATCTGGCATCAGATCTACGAAGAGCTGGCAAGCTTGCTCGGCCTGGAAGAAGCAAGCGTCCTTACTGTGGCTCGGATGTCCCTACGTTGGACAACGGCAATTGTTGGCTGCCCAGAGCAAGCCTGCTTGCCCTGAAAGTTGTCTCATAGCCCCAGTCATGTCCTAGCTGGAAGCTCCAGGCTATTCCTGCCACCCTGGCGCAGGGTGGACACCCCCAAAGTCAAGGACAAAGACATTTTTAGAAGAGCAACTGAGAAACATTTTGGCAGCTTCTCGGGGTCTGCTCAGGCCTGTAACTTACCTCAGGGTCCAACTGGAAGGTATTTGCAGCCCATAAAGTTGACATGAGGCATCTTATTACCAATGTTATTCTTGGACTGAAGTTCCATTTCGGAGACACTTGAGACCCAGGTATAGAATCTACCGGTTCACATGTCTTCCCTCAACTAGTGTGGGGAGCATGTTGCAGGGGTGTTACCTGGATGGTGAACAGGGCTCGGGGTTCCCAGGGTGCATGACAATTAACACAAGAAAATGCTTTGTGGAGTTTGCTATTTTTTAGGTGTGGGGGAGCTACCTGAGCCTTGAGTAGACTCCTCCTGGTCTGTTTGAGCTCAGATGTGAAGGATGAATAGAATTACCAGGTGAGCAAGGAAAGAAAGGGCATCTTCAGCAGAGGGAATGGCACGTGCAAAGGCCCTGGGGCAAGAGCAAGTGGGAAAGAAGGCAGGTGGCCCGGGGCAAGAGGGTGACCAGAGTGCAGAAAGGTGGGCAGGACATTGAAGAGTTTTGCCTTATCCTAAAGTCAACAGGAAATGATTGAAAGATGTTAAGGGAAGATGGAGCTGCTGTTGTGCTGTTATTGACATGGTCAGATCTGCTTCTGGAAAGATCACGCTGCCTAAATTCCCTTTATCTGCAATGCTTCTCTGAGCTGGAGGAAAGAGAGGCATACGAGACATGGCCTGTCTCTCAAGTTCCCAAGCCAGGTGAAGAAACAGAAACACACCATATGAGGGAACACAAGGCACGTGAATACTCTAGAAAGTACTCTCCACTAGAAATAAAACGTGAGCCACAATGCCAAATGTGCACACTTAAAATATTCTGGTAGCCACATTTTTTGCAAAGTAAAAAGAAACAGGTGAAGTTCATTTTAATGACTATTTCATGTAACCCAGTAGATTTAACACATTCTCATTGCAACATGTAATCAATGTAGAACATGATTAATGAGCTATGTCACATTTTTCTTGTGTCACATCTTTGAAATCGGGCGTGTATTTTACTTTTACAGCCCATCTCAATTTGGGCTGGCCAGACTTCAAGGGCTCAGTAGCCACGTGAGGTTAGTGGCTGCCCAACGGGACCGCGTGGGACTAAATGATGGGTGTTAGAGACTGTGGGTTGAGCTGAAACTTTTAGGCAGGAACGGCAGGAAAGGCAGGAAAGGTTTTCCCAAATGGGAGTGGCCAAGAACAAAATCCAAAGTGAAGGGAACACAAGCCAGGCTGTCATGTGCGAGAGTGTTCACGGCATCTGGTGTGAAACAGCCAAATCAGAAACAACCTAAATGTCCATCGAGGGGCAGGGAGTGACCCGGGTGGTAGATTAATACAAAGGAATACTGGCCCGTGAGGATGGCTAGAGTGGAAAATAAGTGATGGTGAGGATGTGGAGAAATTGGAGCCTTTGTGCGCTGCTGGTGGGAACGTACAATGGTGCAGCCGCTGGGGGGAAGGAGTCTGGCAGCTCCTCAAAATGTTAAACGTAGAGTTACTGTGTGACCCAGGAATTCTGTTCCCGAGTACGTGCCCAGAAGAACTGAAAATAGGTGCTCTAACAAAAACCTATACACCCATGTTCATAGCAGCATATTCACAATGCCCAAAGGTAGAGACAACCCCAAATGTCCTTCAATCGATGAAGGAGGAACAGAATGTGATATATATGTGTACACAGAGGCTGCCAAAAAAATGGATACGCATTTTAAGAAAGGAAAAAACTGTATTAAAATTGCAATACTCAATATATACCAATAACAAAAGATGAATACAAGTCATGTGTATACATTTTTTGGCACCCCCGGTATATGCAATGGAATATTATTCAACCATAAAGAGATATAAAGTAGGAAGGAAATTCTGACACTCGCTACAACATGGATGAATCTTGAAACCATGGTGCTGAGTGAAAGAAGCCACGTAGTGTATGATTCCACTTATATGAATGTCCAGAACAGGCAAATCCATAGAGACAAAAAAGTAGATTAGTGGTGGCCAGGGGCTGAGAGGAGGGAGGATGGGGAGGGAGGAGGCTAATGGGTAAGGGCTTCCTTTGGGGTGAAGAGAATATTCTGGAGCTAGAAAGAGGTTGTGGTTGCCCAACACTGTGAATGTACTAAATGCCACTAATACTGTGTTTCCCTGAAAATAAGACCTAGCTGGACAATCAGCTCTAATGCGTCTTTTGGAGCAAAAATTGATATGAGACCTGGTATTATATTATATTGTATTATATTACATCATATTATATTACATTCCATTATATTATGTTATACCAGGTCTTATAGTAAAATAAGACTGGGTCTTATATTAATTTTTGCTCCAAAAGACACATTAGAGCTGATTTTCCGGGTAGGTCTTATTTTTGGGGAAACACAGTAGTAAATTGTGTGTTATGTCTTTTACCACCATAAAATACTTACATCATTTTCTAAGGCTGAAAAAAGGAAGGGCTACATCTCACGGAACATGAATACATTTCAAAAAGACACCCAGTTGCAGAAGACTATGTAGCAGATGCCGCTGGCAGCACGCGGGCACCCCCCAGCCCACCTGGCACCTTGGCACTAAGCACAGCTACCACACATGGCTGCCGCATCCCTCAGACACCTGCTGCCCTCTCGCCACCACCGAGGACTTCCTCTGCCCACAGGGGTGACCTTCAACCAGGAGGGACAGGAGTGTATATACAGTGCAGCGACCTGGCCCCCAGCGCTGTCCACACTCGTCGCAGAGCCCAGGGCACGGAGGCCAGCTGCCCACGTTAACCAGCTCACCCTTCCTGGGCTCACCTCCCACCTCACTGCCCCCTCACTGGCCTCCCTGGGCTCACCTCCCACATACACCCCCTTTGCACCAAACCCTCTTAGGATCTGGAACCCAGACTTAGAAAGTACCCATGATATTATCCCACGTATGTAAGGTTTTAAACCGTTCAAAGCAATACGATGAGAGTTGTGGGGAAAACATGCGCGGGGCTAAACTGGGAAAGAGACGTCTGGGGAGGATAAACGCCAAATTCAGGGAAGCGAGCATGCGGGGGGGGGGGACTGGGGGGGTTGCCTCTGAGAAGGGTCCCCAGAGGGTCTCAAGTGATTTCAAATGTTACACAGGGTGGCGGTACATAGGGGTTGTTACAGATCTATTTCGTGAGTGTCTGAAATATTTCATGATCACTGGGAAAGGTAGGCAGGTGTGCTTGGCAGCCAAGAAGCTGCAGAGGTGGCAGTGGGGAGACATTCGATGCCTTACAGCAGGGTCAGGCCAGGTGACACCATCCTTTCTGTCACTCTCCTTGGATCCATGGGCCCGAGGCAGCAGGGAGAGCCCGGGACAGGGAGACCACCATCACAGCTGGAGTCAGATGACATTGGTGGGAGAAGAGTCGGGAAAGCCAAATGCCTGTGAGAACTGTAACGGCAGAATCCATCCACCCCGTTAGCGCATTGGAGGTGGGGGCCAAGTCCAATGAGGAGTTGGAGGTTGCAAGTCGGGGTGACAAGGTGAGTGAGAGGACCTCTGGCAGGAGTCAGGACACCCAGAGGGTTTTATTTATTTGAATCTGTCAGAGAAGGGGGTGGGATAGGTTTGTGCAGGTCCACACATCATTTGTACTTATTTGGGAGACAGGCTGAGACTGGAAGCCTTGTGATCTCAGCATGTTGGATTTCCAGGTAACAACAGGCCTCTGTGTCCTCCTCGCAGCTCCGAGCCCCCGTGGAGCTCTGAGCCCCCATGCAAGCCGACCAGCTGCTGCCTGCAACAGCCACGTGACCACCGAGAGGGAAAGGAGGGGCTCGCGGCTGGGGCCTAACCTAACCCTTCTCAAAGCTGTTCTGTTCTAGGGAGCAGATGCATGCTCCTGGGAGATGTTAGGGAGCCCTGTGTCCCCTCCCTGGTGGATTGCATTCACGGCCCCAGTTCTTCGTCTCTCTTTGTAGCCACAAAGACTTACTCTTCCAGCTTTATTTCAGAGTACGGTTTGATGGATAGGGGTAACTGTAGACCAAAGGGGGGTTATGCAAGCACCAGCACACACAAGTTCTGCGGCGTTCTGATCACCCCCCAAATCTCCCTGTTCCCCTTTGCTGTTAAACCTCACCCCCAGCTCCAGCCCCCAACCCACGGCGATCACTGATCCCGTTCTGTCACAGTCATTTTGCCTTCACTAGAATTTCATACAAATGAATGTGTACAGTAGGTAGCCTTTTGTATGGATTTAAAATGTGTTTTATTTCTTCAGCGCTATTGAAGTATGGTTGACAAATAAACATTGTCTGTATTTAAGGTGCACAGGTGACGTTCTGATATACGTACACAGTGTGAAATGATGACCAGTCAAGCTAATTAACACATCCGTCACCTCACACCGTTACCTTTCTGTGTGTGGTGAGAACACTTAAGATCTCCTGTCTTAGCAAATTTCAAACGTGCACTGCAGTAACTATAGTCGCGTTGCTGTACCTGAGGCCTCTAGGGCTTATTCATCTCCTCACTGAAAGTTTGCACCCTTCACCAGCATGCCCCCTGTTTCCCACACCCCCAGGCCCCAGCAACCACCATCCGATTGTGTTAATAGGAGTTCAAGGTTTTTAAGAGTCTACATGTCAGTGAGAACATGAGTATTTGTCTTCCCACGTCTGGCTGCTTTTACTTAGCGTCACACCCGCTAGGTTCATCTATATTATTGCAAGTGGCAGGATTTCCTTTTTGGGGGCTGAATAATAGTCTGGTGTGTGTGTGTGTGTGTGTGTGTGTGTGTGTGTGTGTGTGTGTGTGACATTTTCTTTGCTATTCTTCCATTGACAGACGCTTCGGTTATTTCCATGTCTTGGCTATTGTGAACGATGCTGCAATGAACATGGGGATGCAGGTAGCTCTTGCAGATAATGGTTTCAATTCCTTTGGCTATGTAGCCAGACGTAGAATTGCTGCATCACATGGCAGTTCTATATTTAATTTCTTGAGGAACCTCCATACTGTTTTCCATAGTGGCTGCACCATGTACGTTCCCACCAACAGTGCACTAGGGTTCCCTTTTCTCCACAGCCTCACTAACAGCTGTTATTTTTCAACTTTTAGATAGTAGCCATTCCAACAGCTGTGAGGTGGCATCTCACCGTGGTTTTGATTTGCGTGTCCCTGATGATGTGCGATATTGATCAGCATCTTCTCATGTACCTGTTGGCTGTTCGTTATCTTCTTTGGAAAAATGTCAACACGTATTCAGGTCCTTTGCCCATTTTAAAGCAGGTTATTTATTTATTCATTCATTTATTTATTTTTGCTATTGAGTTGTATGGATTCCTTATATTTTTTGAATGAGTTCCCTATCAGATATATGGTTTGCAAATATTCTATCCCATTCCATAGATTGCCTTTTCATTTTGTTGATTGTTTCCTTTGCTGTGCAGAAACATTTTCGTTTATGGATGAGAAAAATTAACTTCATTAAAATGTCCATCCTACCGAAAGTGATCTATGGATTCAGTGCCATCCCTATCAAAATTCCAGTGGCATTTTTCAGAGAAATAGAAAAAACAATCCTAAAATTCATATGGAACCACAAAAGATCCCGAAGAGCCAAAGCAAACTTGAGAAAGAACAAAACTAGAGGCATCACATTTCATGATTTCAGGCCATAGTAATCAAAGCAGTATGGCACTGACATAAAAACCGACGCACAGACCAGTGGAAAAGAATAGAGAGCCCAGAATAAGCCCACGCAACTATGGCCAACGAATTTTTGACAAAAACACCAAGAACACACAATGGGGAGAGAACAGTCTCTTCAATAAATGGTGCTGGGAACACTGGACATCTACAGGCAAAAGAATGAAATTGGACCCTTATCTTATACCACATGTAAAACTCAACTCCAAATGGATTAAAGACTTAAACATAAGACATGAAACCATAAAAGCCCTGAGACAGGGATTTGAGTGCCCAGGGTATTTGGGGAGGTGACACCAGGGCACAGCCAGAGGGCAGTGGCGCAGTGAGCCAGGGAGGGGAAGGCCGCTGGACAGGATGTGCTTTGGGCTGCGTTACTGCTCAGTAACCCCTTGGGGAGCCTGAAACCCAGGGTGAAGCATGCCTTAGAGCCACCCATGGTGGCTGCTCCTGGTCACACCATGCCCTGGGGACATGGACTCCCCGCACTCCAGGAGCACAGAGGGCATGAGTGTGTAGCACCAGCAGCATCTGCTCCCCTCCTGGGCCCCTCCTGTCCCTGTAGGATGACAGTGGGGAAGACAGAGCCTCAGTAGGCGGGGACCTTGCTTGGCTCTTGCGTTCTCAAGTCCCCACCACTGCCACCGCCCTTTGGAGCTGTCTGATAGCTTCAGTGCGGGGCTCGAGGAGCCCACAGGCCCTGCAGCAGCCTCTCAGGCTCTGGGCAACGTGGGTTCTAGGCCTGGTGCCCACATGGCTCCTGGCCTCCACCTCCGTCTGGCCTGTTTGTGCAGCGTGCGTGAGCGTTGTTTGTTCTCTGAATCAAGTGTTTGACTCACTCACAGTGATTGCGGCTGATAATTCCTAAACTAACACGCATCCCACTTGGCTGCTGTGCCTTGTTTGGTTTGTAGCTCTGGTTTATAGCCTCTGATAGGACAGAGCTTAAGAGTGCCAGGGCCGCCTGGGGCTTCTCCTGCCCGGGGATCAGCGGGGTCCCCAGGACTCAGGCTTTGTGACGCTGCTGCTTGGTTACCAGCTCCCACTTGGAGCCTCTGATGGATCTGAAGATGAGCTGCCAGACAGGGAGGGGCTAGGTGGGTCAGGCTGGACCTTTCATAGTCATCTGGGTGCCAGGGTGGGTCCCCCGCATCCTGGGTCATCCTTGGAGCAGGACTCTGCCAGCAGCGCCTGTCGCCTAACCCAGCGGGGTGGGGGGTTATTTACCTTCTCTCCATAGGATCAGGGAGGGCAGAGCCACCCCCTCCCGCAAGCTGCCTGGTCCTCCTGTGGGGCAGCCCTGCCTCTGGGAAGGCAGTCAACCTTGGTGCCTCCCCTGGTTTGGGTGCTATTCCAAATAATAGGCGTTCTCATTGTTGGAGTTCAGCCTGGGCAGTGAATGAACTGGGGTTTCTCAGAACAGTCGCTGCTGAGGACCCCCAAACGGCTTCAGGTGGAAAATTGAATGGATTTAAATGAGATTAGGCCACATCATGAAAAAATTATCCCTCCTCCAATTCTCTTTAATCCAACTGATTCTTACAAGGAAAGAGAAAGCCTGACGCTAATGAGTCATTAATGCCTCTCTGGGACTCCCGATTTCCCCTTTTTTACAGAAAGGGCAGGATGCAGGCAGCAGGTCTCCCACAGCCCGTCCTCCTCATCACCATGTGATAACCTCGTTTGTCCTCCATCACATTTCCTTTTGCAGTTTGTACGCAGGGCATGGTCTTTTCATTTGGGGGGATGGTGCGGAATTTTCTTTTAAATTAATTTATTGTAATTTTTTTCCCCTGACAGTGAGTCCGTAATATGTTTTGTAAATAATAGTATGGGTTGGTGTCTGCAAACTATGGCCCTGTGCACAATCCAGTCTGCAGCCTGTTTTTGTCAATAAAGTTTTATTGGCACTTATTGGCCATCATTGAACTATTATGTTACTCTGGCTGCTTTAATAGTACAACAGCAGAGTTGAGTAGTTTCAACTGTCTGGTCCACAAAGCCTGAAACGTGGACCATCTGGCCCTTTACCGAGAAGTTTACTTATCCCTAGTATAGGTGGTACTGATATGGCAAAAATATGGAAGGAGGTGATAAACAAATGGCTAAAGTTTGGAAAATACTGAAAAATTAACCATGAGTTCCATTGGCAGGGCCTTTGGTAACCATAGAAAATGACCAGCCTTCAAATGGTTCAGCTGTTTGTCTGATTATTTTATCATCCTGAGATACTGCTAGGATGACCATATGAGCTGGAATTCAATGTGTTGTGTATCGCTCCCTGGCTCTGGATGGATACTGCTGGGATGAATCTGCTGGGTGTGGGGACAGGTGTGTGAATGTCCAATCTCTCCCTCTCTTTTCTTGCCTGGTCAGACTTTAGTTTCCTTTCCTAACTTAGGCTCCAGACCTATTCCTAGCTTCTCATTTAGTCCTCTGGTAGCTCCAAGCAATCCTCTTTTTCCACTTAGTTATTTAATTACAATATCTGCCTTCAATTCAATAAACACTTATTGAACTGAATTTTGAGTTGGAGATATGAAAATAAAAGACATGACCTGTTCTCATGGACAACTCACATCTTATGGAACTCACCACCACTACCACCATCAACACCACTGTCGCCATCACCACCATCACCACCACCATCACCACCATCATTAACACCACTGTCGCCATCACCACCGTCACCACCATCACCATCACCACCATCACCACCACCACCACCACAACCACCACTACCACCACTACCACCACCATCATATAAATGAGCCAACTTTCAATTGCCTCAATGCTTGACATTTCCCAAGTGTGCCACGAGTGATCTTGGAGCTAAAGCTTCTCAGGAACATTAGGGAAGCCCTGTCTTGCCAGAGTATCACTGCCTTGTGCAATGTCCAAAAGGTTGGAAATGGACAGGTCAGGCTTGGCCCTTGCCAGGAAGATAAAGCTTCTATGGCTTTGTTCAAATTCCCCAGGAAAAGTATTTGTGGCTCAGGAAGTTGTATGTTAAATTTGAGTGGTTCATAAAAAATTTTCTAAAACTCCTTTTCTCCATTAATATATTTGCTTACTCTAATTGAGGCACTTAGAGAAGACCCAAAATTCAGTGAGTGAGTCCCTGTCAGGCACCAGGAATAGAAGCACAACCAAGGCACAGAGGGCTCTCGTCATTGAGATGCCAAGACAAACACACTCATAGCCTTTGCAGGGAAAGTGGTGGCTTGTGGTTCAAGTGCCAAAGGGGGGAAGAGGAAAAAAACCAAGAGATCTACATACAGCAGGATTTTCCTCATCAGCTTCTGTGCTGAAAATGCCTGTGGCATTGCCAAGCACCCCTCCTGTGGGCAGAGGATGCACAGACTACATCATGGCCCTTTGAGTCATCGCCACAAGAACCAAGGTTGGCGGGGATCTAGAAAAACAACGGCAAAGCCTTTCCCCAGACAAGTCTCCAGCTCAGGAGTGGAATCCTTTGGCTTAAACCAGCCATATTGGAGAAGCCTTATCTGGGTGAAAGGTGCAAAGCGAGGAAAAACGATGATGAGAAAACCAAGGCTGAGCTCTTGCTTGGAAGAACTCGAGACAAGAAGGCAGAGCTGGAGCAGAATAAAGAAACTGGATGGTGACAGGAGAGGCCGTGGTCATTGTCCACTGTGGTCGTCTCTGGCTCATGCGGCTCATGACCACTGACCTGGGGCTAGTTCGACGTAGGAGCTGAACTTTCGT
Organism: Rhinolophus sinicus; assembly: GCF_036562045.2. Classification (NCBI taxonomy): domain Eukaryota; kingdom Metazoa; phylum Chordata; class Mammalia; order Chiroptera; family Rhinolophidae; genus Rhinolophus; species Rhinolophus sinicus. The sequence goes on from NC_133765.1 coordinate 35,658,759, forward strand.
TTAATTTAATCTTGATTGAAATGTAAATACTGATACTCAATTCAGTTATTAGAGAACTTTTTAAGTATGTTTGGAACAACTTGGGTAGGTGAATCTAGCTTTTCACCTGTGTACTTTATGAAACTTATACTTTTCTTACAAATTGCAAAATTTACATTGATAAATTTCTAATAAAAATGTAATAGCTGAATGGACTTGTACATAAGTATAAAATGCACATCTGATTTCAAAGACTTCGAGTAAAAAATGAAATGTCTAATCATTTTTTAATTTGATTGTGTGTTGAAATAATATTTTAGGTATCCTGCGTTAAATAATATATCACTAAAATTAGTTTCACCTGCTTTTTTTTCCTTTTGTGGCTACTAGAAAATTAAAATTACACCGTGCGGGTCACATTCAGTTTCTACTGGACGGGCTGCCACAGTCAGTGGGAAACCCACAGATACTGCACGACCCCCAGAATGGCTGTTGACCCTAGTTCTTTTCTTTGGTGCACTCTGTCCTCTGCCCGCTCCCCAGCCACACCTCAGGAGTAAATGTTTGCCAAGAGGTTGTTTAATCACCCAGAAAGGAAGTAGGGTATAAATTAAAAAATGAATCACAAGTTAGAAATGTTACAACTCCCAGTGTTATCACTGACTCTGGAACCTTCCACAGAGTCTCGCTCCCCCAGCGAGTTTGCGGGCAGTTTGAACTTGGCTCACCAAAGTAATTGGATCAGCCGAAGTCTGACTTCTCAAGACCCCCAAAAATCCTGTGCCCTGAATATGCTGGACTCTGCTGACCACGGGAAGATTTTGAAGTTCAAGATACAACGTCTCTGTAAATCTAAAATGATTTCAAATTAAAAAGTTCAGTTTTTTAAAATACGTCATAAGTCTTGGACCCAAAACCAACCAGAAGATTCCTCCTTTTATGGCCCCAGTATATCACTTGGTACTTTTTAAAGGAGCCATTCTCTTGCGCTTGGCTCACCAACGTGGTAGCTACCTGCCACGGGTGGCTAATGAGCCCTTGAGCTGGGGTTGCCCCACACTGAGATGAGCCCTAAGTGTACAATGCACCCCAGATTTCAAAGGCTTAGTGTGGAAAAAGAGTTAAAATGACTAATGAATAATCTGTGTATATTGATCACACGGTGAAATGATAGTATTTTGGATATATTGGGTTAAATATATTATTAAAATTCATTTTACCTGTTTCTAACTCTTGTGAATGTGGCTACTAGAAAATTGAAAGTACCCACGTGGCTTGTGTTTGTGGCTCTCGTTCTGTCCCTATCGGGCGGTGCTGCTCAAAAGCGCTCCGCCTGCCTCCTGAGGGTGAGATGTTTCCCCTCAGATGGACGCACGTGAGGTCCTATTCCAAATCCACCCAGTATGACCACAGACAGGTCCTTTAACTTACGTATGCCTCACTTTCCTCACCTGAAAAATGGGTATGATGACAGTGTTCACGTCAGGGAGCTGTTACAAGGATTGAATACTAAGCTGTTATGTGCGAAGTGCTTGGTGTCTTGCCCGCTGCATCGCAAACCTTCAATAAATAAAATAAATGTGATTTTTCATGTGTCACCCGCATCTTTTCACTTCCTCTGGGGTCTGACTCTTTCTCCTTTCCTTCAGAATTTTGCTTCCTCTTTCATCCGTCCTCTGCAGCCCCTTGTCTTCTTTCCCCATAAACCCTTCCATCTTCCAAGATGCTTGGCTCACCCAATTCTTAAAGGAACAGTATCTTCCCTTATGTACGTGTTTTACCACTTCCTGGCCAATTTCTCTCTGTCATTTTGCAAATCCCATGAGTGCAGACATTTCATTCCTCTATCTTTTTTTTTTTTTAAGACTTTATTTCATTTAGAGCAGTTTTAGGTTCACAGCAAAATTGAGGGGAAGGTAGAGAGATTTCCCATGAACCCTACGCACTCAAAGCCTCCCTCACTCTCAGGCCCCCACCAGAGGGGATATTTGTTACAATTGATGACACACATGGACATGTCACACAGCTGACATGACAGTGCCCTGTTGGTGTTGTTTATTCTACGGGTTTGGACAAATGTGTAATGACATGTATCCCTCACTGTGGTGTCACAGAGCAGTTTCACTGCCCTGAAAGCCCTCTGCACTCCACCTGTTCACCCCCTGAGCCCCCGACAACCCCTGATCTTTTCGCTGTCTCCACAGTTCTGCCTTTTCCAGAATGTCAGAGAGTTGGCATCACACAATGTGTAGCCTTTTCAGGTTGGCTTTTGTCACTTACTTGTATTGCATTTCAGGTTCCTCCATGTATCTTCATGGCTTGATAGGTCATTTCTGAATAAAATTCTGTTGTCTGATTGGACCACAGTTTATTTATCCATCACCTAGTGAAGGACATTTTGGTTGCTTCCTGTTTGGGCAATTATGAATAAAGCTGCTATAAACATTTCTATGCTGGTTTTTGTGTGGACATAAGTTTTCAGGTCCTTTGGGTAAACACCAAGGGGTGCGATTGTTGGATCGTATGGTCGGTCCTTCACTTTTGATCCACCTACCCCCTTTCAGGACCCCTTGGCAAACCCAGCGTCTGCCAAAACCATCTTAAAATTTTGCCAGTGACTTTCATTTCACCACACCTCTTACCCAATCTTCATCCTTCTCAGTGCTTGAGCATAAACAAAACAAAACAAAAAACAAATTTAGGAATGCTTTTTTTCAAAGTACATTTTATTATTGCAATCCAGCTTTTTCTCAGTTGGTATCTAAGACTGCCTCTTCCTGGCAATGGGTAAGGCAGGCTGGCTCCATTTTCAAACACTAAGCTCCTTGCATTTGGGGCGTGAGGATATTCCTGTTTGGAAATGGCTGTTCTTATCTGGATGGAGGCAGGCGGTGCCCTGTGGGGGCCAGAGAGCCCATCTGGCGCCCCTCCAGCCCACGGTCACTGGAGAGTACCGTTAGCGTCTCCATTCAAATCATTTCTTCATGCCACATGTGCTAAGCAGTAAACAGCTCTCCAGGACCCAAATAAAAAGGTCTTTATGGACAGAACAAACACAAGTAAATGCCAGAATCCAATTTAAATGAATAAATAAACCCCATTCCAAAGGCTACAGGCCACAAGATTTGGGGGAGACGAGCCAAGCAAGTTGGTTTCTTAATTCGAGGGAGGAAGAGAGATCCCAGACCCTGTCAGCAAACCCAGGCACCTCCAAATTTGAGGGTCCCAGCCTCCTCCAAGTGAAAGCAGACACCACCAGTTTTCTCAACCAACAACCAGACTTTCAAATTTTGCATTTAGAAACAAAGGCAAGTTGGATGTCATAGACTCGGCAATGTGGGCATGCCAGCCTCCTCGGGTCTGCAGTGGAGCTGAGGCCCTGGAAGGTGACACTGGACCCCCCAGTGTAGGCTCCAGTGATCCGTTTGTCTTATCATCCCAACAACACTGGCTCATCTGTCCCCTGCCAGCAGGAGGAAGTGGCCGTTCCTTGTTTTGACCTGTCACTCCTTCCCTTGACAAGCCCCACCATCTCCCCCCCCTTCCCGGAGGAGCTTTCCTTTATTCCATCATTTCTTCTTACACACAATGCTACTCAAAGCTTCCATTCCCTCATGGTCTCCACTGTCTGCAGTACAGACACCTGGCACTCACTGTGCCTTTTCTCCGTGTCTCTTGGCTTTGGCTCCGGTCCTGATTGACCAACTCTGTCTCTATCCCTGGTCTGAAACCCTGAGAATCAGAGTGTGGACCCAGAATTTTACACCTGGCCACTTCAGAGGCTGCCGTCCCTTCTTCCCAGGAGTCTCAGACTTTCCCTGGGCAGGAGTGCTGGGTGCCGTGGGCCCGGCGAGGACGTGGGTGAGCAGGCACCCTGATTGGACAGGCCAGGATAGTTTGTCTTCCCGACTTGTTCATCCCTTCCCTCCATCAACATTTATGAGGCATTTTTAATGTGCCAGGCACTGGGCAGGGAAATATGGGGGAATTAAATAGCATCCTTGCCTGGGTGGGGCTCAGTGTGCAGAGAGAAACAGAATCACTATCAGCTTCTAAGATGATGCCCCAAATACAGTGAGTGAGATGAATGGGGGTCTCTAGAGAGGGGGTGACTGGGGCAGGGTGGACCACCTGGGCGCCAGACCACTGAGGGCAGCCGGGCTGAGAGGCATCGGGGTGGGCAGGTTGGGGACATCGCTGTGGCATAAACCAGAGGCAGGAAGTGAGTCAGAGGGACTTTGATGGCATCTTCAGAAGCTGGGTCAGTGTCCAGCAAGTGACAAGAGAGCCATTGAAGGACGTGGGGCACCTTTCCTCCTCGATTGCCAGTTACAGGTCCTCACCCAGATCTGAAGAGCTGCTGGCCGGTGTCTCCTCAGCCTCACTGTGGTGCAGAAACAATGTGGTATTTTTTGAAGGAAATGGGGCATCTTTGCCAATCCGGCCCATCAGTTACACCTCTGGTTTTGACCTAAAGTGTGGCTTTTCAAGGGGTGCGGGGAGCTGTGGCTGCCAGCCCGAGGAGGAGCCCAAAAGAATGGTACCTGTGTCTGCCTGAGACGTCCCACCCACCCACACTGGGCTCTTGTGCGAGAAATTTGGAGCAAAACCGAAAGGCTGGTCCCACGTCTCGGGGGCCGCGAAGGGCTGGGGAGCTGGCCCAGCGCTGGGCTCCCTGAAATCCTCAGACTGTTTTTCAAACATTGGGGGATTGGTTAAAATCCAAAGTCAGTTTTTCCAGGTTATGCTGGTCCCCCTCAATTTCACCCTATTTGTAGGTCTGTGGAAATTTAACCTTTGTGTGGGCACACATGGTGTGTGTGTGTGTATATGCGTGTGTATGTATGTGTGTGTGTGTATGCATGTGTGCGTGTGCACATGCATGTTGTAGGGGAAAAGTGTAGAAAACAGGAACCTGGGAGCTGAGGACCGAGTATAGAAGAATTGCAAGCAATAAATTCAGCTCCATTTCCGTCGCACTCTGGCACTCCACTAGAATACTCTGGAAATATTTTTTTTAAGTTGACATCATGCCATTCTACAGTAAAGAGCAGCTGTATGGGTTGAATTGTGCCCCCAAAACTCATATGTTGGAATCCCAATCCCCAGCACCTCAGAACGTGACCTGATTTGGTGTAGGGTCATCACAGACGTCATTCGTTAAGGTAAAGTCCCACTGGATGGAATAGAGTGGGCCCTGATCCAGTGTGACTGCCGTCCTTATAACGGGGAGAGGTTTGGACCCCGAAGCACAGAAGGAGAAGCCACGTGAACACTGGAGTTGTACCCCCAGAAGCCAGCAGAGTGGCGGGGATACACCCCAGCGCCTTTACAGGGGGCATGGCTCTGCCCGCACCTCCATCTCAGATGTCGGCCTCCAGAGTGCGAGACAGTGCTTTCCTATTGTGTCAGCCACTCAGTCTGAGGTGGTGGCAGCCCCAGGAAACCCACACCGGAGTGGCGATGCCATTGACCTCCAAAGGTGGGTCATTAAAAAGGCATTCCCTTTGGGTGCCCCGGGCGCCTCATTCTCCTGTTTTGTTTACGTGTTTGTTGGGTGTGCGTAGGCTAATGAACCTGTCTCCATTTCTTCACCGCCCATCAGAGCTACGTCTTTCCTTCACTCTCCTTCCCCGGAAAGAAAGCTTTCCTCACCCCCGTCCAAGCTCTGCACTTGGCCCACACGTACCCCATTGTTTTCTTTCTTCACATTAAGAAAAATGGTAACACCTCCACCCTGACCCCAGCCCTGTGAAGTGGGAGGCAGTATTTCTTGATGGCCGGGAATGTGCTTCTGGGGAGAAAACCCCTCAGCTTCACAATCTCTGCTCTATAATTTATTATCTTCAAGACTTCGGGCAGGCTACTAAGTGTCTAGCAACCTCAGTGTCACCAGCTGTAAAATCCCGGGGACATTAACATCTATCTTATGAGACCTGAATAAGGTCATGCAAAGAGTGCCGAATCCAGGCAATATCACTACAAGAGGCAGAGTTTTCTAAGATGCGTTAAATCTGCTCTTTCACTTAGTAAACACAGTCGAGAACCTTCTACCTGTCATGTAATGTTCTAACAGGTGGAATGCAAATGTCACCCAGAATGGCCTCTGCCCTTCAGGACACCAAAGGAATGAACTAGCATAGCATATACCAACGTGGATGAACTTACAAAAATAATATTGAGTCAAAGCAGCAAGCTGTTGAAGAGCAGATACAGTTAGATATACATACAAGGTCTGACAATTAAGTGCACGAACTCATCCTAGGAAATCTGCTACATCCCTCATTGCTGAATATCACTACCGTCACCTTTGAAGTACTTCCCTTGGGAAGCTATGCACTGATGCCAGTGCCTAGTCCACCCTTCAAAGCAATTTTGGAGCTCTTTTTCTGGAATGGCCATCAGAGCTGTCGTCATATTTCCCTTGATGTCCTGAATGTTGTCAAAATGTCTTCCTTTCAATATTTCCTTTATCTTCAGGTAAAGAAAGAAGTCATTGGGGTCCAGATCAGGTGAGTAGGGAGGGAGTTCCAATGCAGTTATTTGTTTACTGGCTAAAAACTCCCTCACAGACAGTGCTGTGTGAGCTGGTGCGTTGTTGTGATGCAAGAGTCATGAATTGTTGGTGAAAAGTTCAGGTTGTCTAACTTTTTCATGCAGCCTGTTCAGCACTTCCAAATAGTAAACTTGGTGAACTGTTTGTCCAGTTGGTACAAATTCATAATGAATAATCCCTTTGACATAAAAAAAGTTTGGCGACATCATTGTAGCAAGTTCGCAAACTTAATTGTCAGACCTTGTACAGCTTAAAAACATATATGTAGAAATGGTTAAAGAAAGGCACAGGAATTACTAACACCAAATTCGGGATAACTTCTAACCTGGGTAGGACACTAGCACTTCAGTTGTTTGGTTTGGTGATGTTTTCTTTCTTAATCCCATGGAGGGTGTGTGGCTTTGTTATATTAGTCTCTAAATCTCTTGGATCATCTAAAGAGATTTCATTCATTCTCTTTGATTTCATTAAAAAAAATCAAAAGAAAGATAATGGGATTGAGAACCTGGTGTCTGCTTTCGTCTCCAACGTTCCAGCTGCCAAAATACCATTTTGCCTGTGGTTTGAGTAGTTCCTGCTAGATTCCAGCCCTTATTAACTAAGAATTTTGCCCAAACCCTTTATAAAATTTGAAATGACAGATGCTGCATGGAAGAACCAGGGACACAGCGGCTACCCCCGTGTTTATTTCATGTTGCACGTTATAATGTATTAATTTATAAGGGAAAATCTTGTAGCACACTCCTTGGCCCGGAGCCCATGGCTAAGAAAGATTGCTCAGAAACGAGCTCTGTTTACGGCTTTTCTATATTTAATGGCCTGAGGGATGAAAGAAGGAGAGGGGGCTGAGCAGGGGGTGGGGGCGTTCAACTTTTTGACTATGACTCTGCCCCCCGCCTTTTCCCTCCAACAAATTCCTTCTAGTTCTCTTTTAAAAGGTTTCACGGTGAACCGATGAATAAAGCCCCATCACAGGCTGGCTTTCATAGACAACAAAACTAGGCTACTGTGGAATAAATTGTTGACTTAGCGGCTAAGGCACCTGATGGAGGAGGAAAGAAGGAATGTGTGGGTATAATTGGGTCTCGGTGGAGAGCAAATTAAGGTGGTACGCGTTTCGTTACTCAGGGACCCAGCTTGGGAAGATTCTGGAATGTTTCCAAGAACAAAAACTAAGTCCCGACTGCTGTGGAAAACTAGAGGGGCAGAGAGTGGATTTAGGTAGGAATCCCCTCGCTTTTCACTGGCTTTGTCTCGGCTCCTGCCCTCTGCCCTCATTTTTGGCTGGCTTCCTGGCAGCCGGCCAGAGTAATGGTTGGTCTCATTAGGACACATCTCTGAGCGCGGGCCTCCATCCTACCTCTACTCCCAAACTTGGAACCAGGCTAACTAATACCCTCATCCCATCGGGAATCTGAACTTGCGATCCCGTGTTTCAGGTGGATGATGTTAGACCTCGTGACTCTCAAAGGCCTCAGCTTCTCAGGCACAGAACCTGCGGCCCTGGGTTCTCTTCCCAGCGCAGGCAAATGACTGGCCGTGGTGGAACTGTCACGTCAGTGCTGGGACAAAAGCTTTGGCCCCATAATTCTTCTGACAAAAATCATGTGGTAGCATAATAAAATGGCGTCCCGCGTGGTGACTTTGGCAGACCGACCTGAAAGAGGAACCTTTTTGCGGAAGTGCCCAGGAGTACCTCAGTTTCTCCCAGAGTCACTCGTCACTGCTGAGGCCACCAGAGCATCACCATCCTGATCGATGTTCTCTTCTTCAATGATCAACCGGTCCTCCATTGCCAGGCTTTGAGAGGGAAGTTTCCCAACATCGCTTTCACCAATTTGTTGAAATCCTCCACTTTTCCCCAGATTGGTCCTTTCACTTTGCAGCCTCTTTTACAGGTTTTTGCATTGCTTGGTTGGCTGTTGGAAACATGGCACGAAAGTAACTGCAAGGCCCGTGGACAAACAGTAACAAGATGACATGGAATTATCCCATAACCGAGGCTTTCCCCCATACGTATGTGCCCCAAAGAACTGGGAACAGATTTTGTACACGGGCACATGTACACGCATGTCGCAGCACACGAGTCACAGTGGCCAAAGGGTGGGAACAACCCACATGTCCGTCCGTAGATGAAGGACAAACAAAAGGCGGGCCATGAAAAGGAACCAACGCTGACACTGGCCACACATGGATGAGCCTTGAAGACATGATGCCGAGTGAGAGAAGCCGGACACAAAAGGCCATGTGATATATGATTCCATTTCTATGAAATGTCCAGAATGCAAATCCAGAAGCAGAAAGTTCATTAGCGATTGTTAGGGGCTGGTGGGAGGGGCATACGGGGAGTGTCTGCTACTGGGTGTGGATCTCCTTTTGAGGTGAGGAGAATGTTCTGGAACTAGACAGAAGTGGGGGTTGCACACCATTCTGCTAAATGCCACTGAATTGTTCACTTAACATGGTCAACTTCATGTTATGTGACTTTCACGTCAATTCTAACAAAGAGAGTCACAGGATGGTCGAGTGGGGCCTCATTTGACAAGGGGTCGGTGCATTAGTGAGTGTGTTCTTGTGACGATCACGTCTGTATGCCACCCCAGACGGTGGGGACAGGCAATGGAAGCTTGGATAGCAAGGACCCCTGTCTTTCACGTCTGTCTCTGGGATCTCAGACTCCAGGTCTGGCTCCTGGTGGGCCCAGGAGGGAACCCAGAGTCCAGGCAGGTGTGGACCTAAGGGGTCAAGCCCAGCCCGCAGTTCATGGCTGACTTGGACTGGGACCCTTGGACGGAACCACTGGTTTGGGCAGGCACAGAGGGGGCCAGGTGGGAACTTGCACACTTGCTCATCCGTCTGAGTGAGGGACAGGCAGCTGACCACTGCCCAGTCTCCTGGATGGGCTCGGTGGCCTGGCTCAGGGAACCTGGAACAGGTCCCAGAAAGCAAACCCACAGCGGACAGTGTGGAACACGGCAGCAAACAGGGGCAGACAGAATACCCTTTGGCATCAGACAGACCTGTGTCTGATACCAGGCTCCATTCCCTGTTAGCTGTGTGACCGGGGCATGTCCCTTTACCTCCCAGCCCTCACTTGCCACACCTTTTAAGTGGGGATAACAGCCCCCACCTTGTAGAGCTGTGAGGACTCAGTGGGGTAACATTTGGGAAGTCCCCAGCCGTTAATATCTTCCTTGTTGCTCTTGCGTTATTTCACAACGTCAGGAGTCACAAACTCAGGAAGAAGGCTCATCACAGCCATTTTCCACCTGGACAGTCAGGAAGCCGCCCTCAGACCCACTCTGTCTCCTGTGTCCTCACACCTCAGAATGAGAAGGGAATAGGGCACACGCAGCCCTGACCGGCTCATTTTTCCATCCCAGCCTGAAAAAACCCCCAAAGTGTGCAAGAAATTAGAGGTGAGAGGGAAAAGACTGTCCACTGACCCCACCCCCCACCAAACTGAGAAAGGAAGCAATTAGGGAGGCAGCTGCCCGAGGGACCAGGGACCCCAGGCACAGCCCGGAAGAGGGGGCAGGGGATGCTGACATTCGAGGAGGAGGGTGTAGGGGCTGTGGGCGCCTGTGGGGACAGAGCCAGCAGAGCAGTTTCCAGGCTCTCGGCCTCACGTGGAAAGGTGCTGGCTCAGGTACTAGATGGCCATCAACTGTGACTAGTTGGCCATCAGCTGTTACCGATTAGCCATTGGCCACTGATATAACTGCCGTGGCTATGCTTGCAAGCACGGATTGCAGTTAGCAAGTGGGGTCGGTTGGCAGAGAAGTGGACAGCAGATTGCGGATAGTGTGGCTCCTGCTTCCTGTGTCTCCAACCCAGCCGCCAGCGAGACTATAGTGGTGTGACTCCCCTATCTATGGGTCCATTGGTGTTCCTTTTTGGCCTCACCATATCCTGTGTTTTTATGCGGGGAGCAGGCCCAGAGACCCCGCATGACACCCTGCATGACAGCGCCCTTGGCAGCTGCCCTTGGGGGTCGGGCCAGCAGGGGCCATGTCTCCTGGGGCACCTCCTCCAGCAGCGGTCTAGAGACCCTGGGAAAGAGCAAGTCTTGCTCACCTGGGGTCTCAGAACCTGGGAGGGGGGAAAAATCCTTTATCACTATTTTCACCAGCCTCTAAAGCAGAGGTGTCCAAACTTTTTTCAACGTTTTCCACCAAGGGCCATATGCGGTAAAATACACAAAGAGCTGGGCCACTCACTCAAGGTGAAGTACGTATTGCCTCCCCTGGTTTATTTAAGTAAACTAAATATAGTTTTGGAATTTGCTGCGGGCCAATTACAAATGGAGTGTGGGCCGCAGTTGGCCCGCAGGCTGCAGTTTGGACACCCCTGCTGTAAAGCATGCTCATTCTATTAGGAATCTCCTTCTATTACAAACCTCAAAAATTAACAGAACCTGTGACTCTGTTCTCTGCAAGACTCGGAGGTATTTGCACATCATGTTACGGCCATCACTCATTTACACTGTTCGCTACTTCAAAGTTCCAGAAGGTTCAGACTGCTGCAGCATTGCATTATTTAATACATCTGTAGAAAATGACATCTGTTTAATATTGTGATACATGTTTTTGTACCTTTGGTTATCTTTGCAAACCGCTGTATTTTATGTTATGCATTTAAAAACTGTTCTGAGGAGGGGCCCATGGGGTCTATGAAACTGTAAAAGGGGTTGATGGCACGTAAATCAAATAAGTCAACAATTATTATTGGGAAAAAATCTCATTATATTTAAAAACCACAGTTTACATACACGCGAAAACTGGGAGCGGCGGCAGAAAGTGGAAAAGAGCGTTCTTTGTGTCATTTTACATGGATACCATTTCCTTCCTGACCGTGACAATTATAGAGAGACTGGAATACTTTTTACTGAAAGGCTCACATCAGTGTAACTAAAACCGTTTTACATGTTTCACATCCCTCGAGGGAAAAAGAAGACAACAGTGCCCGTTTTTATAGAGAGAGTTCTGAATAATGGAAATGGCACAACGACTTCAGAACCTGAAACCAGAGAGAAGGGACACAGGGTGTATTTCCTGTGAAAATAAATCTAAATTGGTGAAATGACACAAAGGCAGACTCTAGTGCTGATTCAAACAAGAAAATCCAACTACGTGCTGGGTGCAAGGGACACCCCTAGAATAACGTGACACCGTGAGGTTGGGCACACAAAGGGGCAAAAAATGTGTCGGGCAAATGAGGAGAGAATATGTCTGAGAGGGATGGAGAGAGGCACTGATTCTTCAGAGGCCAGAGGATTTAGTGGGTCACTCTATACTGATAAAATCACGGAGCACAACTCACCCGGCATTGGGTCACACTGCAGACTCGCAGACTCGGGAAAGATAAGGCTGAACCAGTCTGAAATTTGATCTCCACCCCTCCCTCTGGTTCCCTCACCCTGGCCCCCCAACGCGTTTCCGGGTCCCCAGTGCTGACAGTGAGATTAATATTTTGCCAGTCTTTAACTCCAAGACCTTCCTCTCTCTCTCTCTCTCTCTCTCTCTCTCTCTCTCTCTCTCTCTCTCTCTCTCTCTCTCTCTCTCTCTCTCTCTCTCTCTCTGTCTCTCTCTCTCTGTCTCTCTCTCTGTCTCTGTCTCTCTCTGTCTCTGTCTCTCTCTGTCTCTGTCTCTCTCTGTCTCTCTCTCTCTCTCTGTCTCTCTCTCTCTCTCTGTCTCTCTCTCTCTCTGTCTCTCTCTCTCTCTCTCTCTCTCTCTCTCTCTCTGTCTCTCTCTCTCTGTCTCTCTCTCTCTCTGTCTCTCTCTCTCTCTCTCTCTCTCTGTCTCTCTCTCTGTCTCTCTCTGTCTCTCTGTCTCTCTGTCTCTCTGTCTCTCTCTGTCTCTCTCTCTCTGTCTCTCTCTCTCTGTCTCTCTCTCTCTCTCTCTCTCTCTCTCTCTCTCTCTCTGTCTCTGTCTCTCTCTCATGCTCTTTGTCTCTCTCCCAGCAACTCACATTCAGAAATCATTCCAGGCACTTGAAATTCAGAATATAAACATCTGAGACAGCCCCAGGCCCCAAACTCGCCAACACGCCTTATTTTCCCGACACCTGTCTTCATCGCTCCTTCCTGCTTTCTCCAAGCTGTTTGTTCTTGCCCTGTCCCAGGTGCGTCACGTTTATTCACGAAGAGGCCGCTTTCTCAGGGGTAAGAAATAAATTCATCGTTGTCTCCATTGTTTATAACTAACCAACACATGCTCTGGGGATGTGAGAATGCTGAGTGTTCCACCCTCCTTTCAATGTTATTCCCTCCCACCCCCCAGTATAAGGGCAACACCTATTTAGTAGAGAAAATGTGTAAAAGAACACAAGAAGCCACCATCCTCACACACAGAGGTGACACCAATAATGGTGACACTCACCATCACTAACTGGACACTAGACAATCAACACATCTCACCCCGTGGCCTCCTCAGCAGTAGGTACTGTCATTGTCCCCATTTTATAGATGACAAAACTGAGGCTTAGAGTCAGCCAGGAAGTGCAGGAGCTGGAACTTGAACCTTGCTCTAAGGCTGTCCCTGTCCCTTATTTATGTGTATATTTGCCACAGACCTGGAATGTGCTGGTCACAGCGTGCTTTTTCCATCTCACATTGAATGGCGGCAGCACTTTCTGCTCTCCCCTCACTTCGTTTCTCCCCAGGGGTATCTGCAGGCACTGAGGAGAGCAAACCCCTCTCCTCCACCCCTTGAGTGTAAACATTTCAGCACCACGCTGCCAAAGGAGAGAAAAAAAGAATCCCCACCTCAGATTAAAAAACCAGAAGACCAGGCTGTGGAGAGTGAAAGGGAGCTTTGTGCAGTGAAAGGGGGGATGGGGGCCATCCCAGGGCCAAGCCCTCAGCCACCTCAGTGGGGGCACAAGGCTGGAACCACAGCCCGATGGCTCAGAGCAGGCAGCACCAAAACTGGGGACAACAGTAAACCCGCTCTGGGCACTGAGACGGTCTTTCCTGCCAAGGCCCAGGGGCCCTGAGGCTGCCCGTGGGGCAGGGGCTTGGATCCTGCTAGAAGGGGACCAACTTGTCCCCTCAGCGCTACCCAGAGCAGCAAGCCCTCTCCCCTTTGTCTCAGCTCGCTTGAAAACAGAGTGATGTTCATTTTACGACTGTGGAGTTTCTGTGCAGGAGGAGAGGGCACGACCCGTGAGGAGGGCTTGGGGGCTTCCAAGAGCATGTGAGTAGCACTGACCGTCTGTCCCCTAACCACACGCTTCAAGGAGGTTTCCTAGCGGCATAGACACAGAGAAGGGTGTGTGCTCACCCACACGTGGTGAGCTGGGTTACAGATAATTCTGGGGGTGGCTGGCCGTCCTTGGTGTTCCTTGGCCTGTAGACACATGTCTACACTCTCTGCCTGCGTCTTCACGTGACCTTCTTAGGACGCCCGTCGTTAGGGTTAGGCCCACCCTACTCCAACATGACCTCCTGTTAGTTTGACCCCTATTTCCAAGGTCGCATTCACAGGTGCCTGGGGTTAGGACCTCAACATATCTTTGTGAGGGGGCGGGGGGGACACAATTCAACCCACGACAGGGCCCTTATTTGCCAGTTATTTATCCCCACGTGTGAGTGTGTGCACATGTAAGTGTGTATTAACTCACGGGAGCTCATGTCAGAGGAGCAGCTTCCATCTCAGAGGACCTCTCGGTGCAGCTGGGCTGCGTTTCCCAACGCCCGGCCCCAAGCACACTCCCTGGCGTGCCAGCCTGCAGGCCGCATTGCGAGCTCTGCTCGTCCTTGCCCAGAAGACAGCAGGCCTGCACTCAGGCGGGGCTCAGACAGTGTCTTTCCACAGAGCTCCAAAGATCTCTCTTTTCCCATCAGCTCACAAAAGGAGGATTGAGAGCCGCGGTGACCAGACAGGTGGAGTGTGTGATACGGCTTCTGTCTGCGAGGAGGACAACGGGCCGATTCATCACGAGGGGCTGCGAGCTGGCCAGGGCGGATGGACGGATGGACGTGAAGCCAGAGCTGCAGCGGTCAGAGGAGCGGTCGGCTGGGAGAGTGGCTCCCAGCGCCTCCAGGACACGGTCTCCCGTGGGAGGAGAGGGGCCCGGCCCAGGGCTCCCCAGACAACAGAGTGACCTGAGCTCTAAAGCTCAAAACCCGGGGCCTTCGCAGCCCGGGGTCCCGCATGCACAGGGGGTCCCCGCATGCACAGGCCAAGGGGGAGGCCCAGGAGGGCTGCGGTGAGTTCTGAGGGTTTTCACCACCTTCTTCCCTGGCGGTTAGTGCAGATGAAAGGGCCAACTGCCCTCAGTGAATAAAAGAACCCCTTCGATGATTATCTCGAAGGATCCAGATATCCCTTTTCATCATGACTGCTGTGGGCTGAATGTTTGTGTCCCCCCAATTCATATATTGAAACCCCAACTCCCAGTGAGATGGTACTAGGAGGTGGGGCGTCTGGGACACCTCCTCATGGCACCTTAGGTCATGAGGGTGGAGCCCCCACGTTGGGGTTAGTGCCCTTATAAGAAGAGGCAGTAGAGCTCTCCCTCTCTCTCTGTGTCTCTGTCTGTCTGTCTGTCTCTGTCTGTCTGTCTCTGTCTGTCTGTCTGTCTGTCTTTCTCTCTCAGCTAGAAACAACCAGGAAGGAAGCCTCACCAAGAACCCGACTACACTGGCGCCCTGGTCTTGGACTTCCAGGCTCCAGAACCATGAGAAAGAAACGTGTTGTTTAAGCCGCCTCAGTCGATGATATTGTTACAGCTGCCTGAACGGACCAAGGCAGTGGCCAGAGGACAATGAGTGGGCCTGTCACTTAGCGTGTCACAAACCTAAGGCGTGCCTGTCTAGGTCAACATGGAGGTTGTAGAAGCACGAGGTCTCTGCTGTGCTGACGTGTGTGACAGAAGCTTGGGGTGCAGTGCCCAGGACAGAGCGTCTGTGGGGTTCACTCCCTGCAGTGTCCTGGGAGGGAGTATAGTGCAGGTGCCTGCCTCCGACCCTCGTGTGACTCTCGGCTCTGCCGTTTACCAACGAAGTCAGCCTGCACGTCTTGTTTAAAGTTTCCCCCGCCTTCAGAGGGGTCCTACTAGCTCTGACCTCATAGAGTTGCCGTGAGGCTTAAATGGGGTACATATATCAAGTGCTTAAAATGGTGCTTGGGCCTGGGGCAGGGACAAAGAAATGGGCCATTTTGACTATCAGATAGCCACCTTCCCTCAGTGACCCCTGAGCTCCACGTCTGCGTAGCACATCAGGATACACTGAATCCTATATTATGTGAGGCAGGTGACAACTTGCAGTTCCCAAACTCAGGCATGCCACCCCCCAAAATCAATTCATTTTGCTATAATTCAATTTCTCTATCAAGCCCACAATCTATCTATTGGCAGAATATAATCTCAGCCAATTTAGGGTCAATCTATTCAAATCAGAATGTCTAGGGTTCCCTCTCCCCATTCCTCAGTGGTACTAGGTTTCAGATCTAGGAGGTCCCTGGGCTTTGAGAGCGGGTCCCCTGACATCTACTGACACCTAAATTCTCCATGCAGACGAAGCTCTTGGGCCCCACAGTTTAGGGGACCCCCTCTGTTTCCCCATCTTCACTTCGAGGCCTCTTGCTCTGCCAGCCCTGCTGGGGGAAGGGGAGGGGTGGGTGACACACAGGGACCCTCAGATGCTCTTTCACCAAATTCTGGAGCCCCGGGGAACCCAGTGGGGAAGAATCTGGACCTGACCCCCACTCCCTGGACTGTTGCTTTCCTGACACTGAACAGGCAGATTTAGTGTCTGGTGAGGACCCACTTCCTGTTTCATACAGTCTTGTGTTCACTTTCCACATGGCAGAAGGGACGAGGGAGATTGCCTAGGCTTTTTATTATTATTAGTTTTAAAGGCGGGCGCAGCTCACAGTGGCTCATGTGGGGCTCGAACCGGCAACCTTGGTGTTATTAGCACCGCGTTCTAACCACTGCGCTAACCGGCCGCCCCCTCCTAGGCCTTTTCTGTAAAGGCATCAGACCCCTTCCTGGGGGCTCCACCCTCAGGACCTCATCACCTCCCAGAGGCCTCACCTCCTAACGCCATCGCACCGGGGGTTAGGATTTTACATATGAATTTGAGGAGGGGCACAAACATTCTGTCTATAGCAGACGGACAAGCAAATTATGGTACATTCATGCGTACACTACGCAGCAAAGAAAAGGACCAAACCACCACGTAATATGCCCAACAACATGGCTGAATCTCAGGAATGTTATGCTGAGTGAAAGAAGCCAGACGCAAAGGAATGCAATTTGTATGCTGCCATTTACATGTTACTAAGATGTTCTCTAGCTGTCTTTGGGCAAAAAAAAGATGAACGTTAGCTCATTATCAGTGATGATAAAAGCCGGGTGGTAGTTACTCGGGTTCCTGACGGGGAGGACGTGTGAGCCATGGACGTGTCCTCTGTCTTCACCTGGCGGGGGGTCGTGCCAGTGTCCACATACCCCAAAAATGCGTCCAACCCAGCAAGTTGAGAGGTATGTGCTTCACATGTGAAGGTTGTACCCTAAAAATGAAGGCAAAAAGAAATGGTGTGCTCTTTAGTCAGAGTCCAGGGGGGTGGATTTAGTCAGTGCTTTGGGAAGGAATTGGAGGGAGCCCGCTGCGTCCTGGGGTCACCTGAGGTGTGAGCACTGAGGCCTCGAGCCTTCGGCATCCTTTCCAGGTCCCCTGAGTGGTGAGTGTCCCCAGTGTCCTCAGGTTTGTCCCAGGAGGAAAAACACCGTGTGAGTCAGCGCTGTCGGCTCAGTAACACCTCGCTTTACCCTTCCGTGACCCAGGAGCAGCGGAAGGAAGATGACCTCTCTTGTATCTGTGCCCAGCAGGGAGGTCACACCCTCTGTGGACTTGGGGCCCCGTTTGAGTTCAGTGACCCCATGGTGGGGTCGTGGCTGGGGAGTCCCCCGCCAAGCAAGCCATCTCCTGCCCAAGAGAATGTCTGAGGGTCCCCTCCCACCTGTCACTTGGCTTCTGTCAGCAATTTGCCCTAACACATCTGCGTCCCCACCCTCCAGTTAGGACTGCTGAGTGGGGTAATTTCCAGAGCAGATGGCGCTAGAGAGGGCTGGGGCCATGGCAGGGCTTTGTAACACCCCAGGCAGCTGAGGTCCACACGTGGCCTGCCCTTGCCATATATCAGGGGCTGCACGGGCTGTGCTCAAGTCCAGATGAGGCCCGAGAGGGAGCGGCCATGTAGGGTTACCCTCACCCCCAAACTCCGGCTGAGCCTCCCTGTCTGCAGTGCTGGAGATCTCAGGGTTCGTCCTAACACCAGTTCAAAAGAACCGTCTGGAAGGTATGCTTAGCATCCCCTCACAACCCAACCTGGAGCCAAGCCTGTAGAAGGATGGCAGTCAGAGGGGCAGCTGCTGTTGAGCCAACTTTGAACTTGAACTGTTTTGAAATCCAGCTCATAAATCTGCAGCTCAGCCTGGGGGACGCACCTTCAGGTCGGGTGTGGAGTTTGCAGGAGAGGCCTGGGGTCTCCAGCACAATGTGGCATTTACAGGAATGTCGTGAGTGAGAGTCAGTGTGCATGCATGCGGGCATGTGTGTGTGTGTGCACATGTGTGTGTGTGTGTGCGTGCGTGTGTGTGTGTGTGTGTGTGTGTATGTGTGTGTGTGTACCTGAGGACAGAGTGTTGTGGACAGTGCCAAAGCGAGGGCGCCTACATCTGGAAAGTGTCAGGTTTAATGCCCAAAGCCACGGGCCCAGGTCAGCTCAAAGTACATGTTTGCTCGCAGCCGCAGCTGTGCAAACTCCCGCCTGCCGGGGCTTGGCTGGGCTCATGTCAAGTTCCCTCAGAGACAGTGGCCCCTTTGTCAGATTCCATTCCAATCCCCCGTTTCAAAGTCACTGGCCTGCCACGGGGCCCCCGCCACCAACAGCTGCCGGGCAGTATCTGTCTGAGGCTGCATTCATTCCGTCTTGAGAAGGAAAATACCGTAATTTAGGGGCATCCAGACTGTACCCCTTCCCTCCCCCAGGAGCCCCCGTGTCCAGCTCATTGCACACCCCCCACCTCGGTGTCCTTGGGGCGTCCCCGTAGTGCGTCCAACTCCCCTGGGGACCTCATTCCATTTCATTTTGTTCTTGGTGGCTGTCACTTGGGATATCGTTTCCCTGTGGCTGGGCTGTGGTTTGTGTTTGGAAGCTGATGAAGACGCGTGTGTGTGCAGTGCGTCCGTGCACAGAGGTGGGGGTGCACAGAGGTGGGGGTGCACAGAGGTGGGGGTGCACAGAGGTGGGGGTGCACAGAGGTGGGGGTGCACAGAGGTGGGGGTGCATTAGGGCCCACCTGGAGACTGCCAGAATCTTAGCCGGGTTCGACGGAGCTTGAGACGGAGGCTGGTGGGCAGGAAGTTTGTTTGGGAATGTGGTTCCAGGGAACAGGAGGGAGGGAACGGGCCGGCCGTGCTTTGCACAAGAGTTGTATTCATTGAATCACCTATAGAAAAAAACAAAAACAAAAACAAACCGTGTGTGTCTCTGTGTGTGTGTGTGTAATCACTTTTTCTGTAAAGAAACTCTCAGGAGATAGGGTCCAGTCCTTCTGGAATGCAGTGATGCTTTTTATAATGTCTTCTTACTGTTTTTCACTGAAGGATTCGATGTAACCCAACGTTCGTTGACTACTTCTCATGTGCCCAGCACTACCAGGTGCTGCGTGGGGAGCGGTGGCTGAATACGACGGGTGAGGTTCCTTCCTCCATGGAGTTGCCTGCTAGTGTGAGAGACACAAAAGTGAACCCCATAATTTTAAGTGGCCATATGTCCGTGAAGACCATAAAACCAGGGGACAGAGTCCAGAGCGGCCGGGAAAGGAGCAGGGACAGTGAGGCAGGATGGTCAGACATGGCATGCTGAGGAGACGGCATCTCAGCAGAGCCCTGAGCAGTGAGAAGAATCTAGCCTTTGGTTCCAAGACAAACATTTCCTTACTCTCCACTTCCTCTCTGATAGAAGCCCAGGCACCAAGAAACAACTGCAAAAAAGCCACTTCCGGAGCCCGGGTGGGAGGAGAGGCTCTAAGAAGCTTCCAGATGTCCAGCATTCTGTCCAGCTGGCTTCCAAGCAGAGTCTTTACCGGGCCCTCGACACTGGCAGGTGCCAGGAGGCTCACCGTGGGTCCAGAAAGTCAATCTGAAACCGGGTATTTTCTTTAGCTGGATTCTTTTTGCAGCTATCGAGTTTCCTTGTATGTGAAGAAACCCTGGGAAATTATTTGTTTAACAAGAGCATTTGGTATTTCTCAGTCTTTTTTTTTTTAACCTTCTTTCCCCTTGCTCTTGTTTTTCTTCTCTTTGTTTGGCTTTTGAGCGAAAACTTCCTACCCACTGTGATATTTTCCCCATGAATAGCTAAGTAGGCTAGAAAAACAGGAGTAGGAAACATGGTGGATGGCCGGAAGTCAAGGTCAACAGCAGGCTGGGAGCCTCCCAGCAGCACCTTGGCTCACGTCAGCAAGTGGCTCCGATGTCAGTTGGCCACGTAAGTTCCATGGAGCGTACCCCTCTCACAAGATGCCACTTCTTTAAGTCCCTGAGGTGGGAAGTGGCAATTGCAGAGGTCTTACTTAGCATGTCCTGGAGGGAACAAAGAAAGAAAACCCATCTGTTGTGTGAAGTTAGCAACAGTCAGTTGAGGGACATTGGCTGATCCCAATGTCACCCAGCAGTATTAAATCTAGCCTGCGAGACAGAGACAAGGATTAACAGAAGTCTATGAAAATGGAGATTAAGCCCTTGAACATTTTACCCTCCCCCACCAAAAAAAAAAAATCTCTGAATCATAGAACTTCGAAAAAAGGGGGAAAAATCAAATGGAAAGTAAAAGAAAAAAAATCATTCTTTGTCATTTCTCTGCTCTAAGAATTAGAGCAGAGTTACCACACTTTGGTAAGTTAAAATGAAATTAGCTTACTGAAAATGTTTACCATTGTTGATTTTCAAGATGAAATTCCAATCAAATTTTTCTTTATTTTTAAAACATGGAAGTTTTGACCCCACGTCAAGTGGCCTCACCTCAGGTGCCCTAGTTCTGGTACCTCTTACACGTCCTTCCCTCCCTTCGTTTGTCTACCAGACTGGTGTCACAGAGAGAATTATTCCATGCCCCTGTCCTGTGTCCCAGCAGTCGTCATGTATACCCCACGGAGTTAAGCTCTCCTTCTTCTGGAGCCTTCTTACCTTCTTTGTCTCTGTACTGGTCAGGATAAGCAGCATTGGCTGTGGTTCCAACTCTCTGCAGAATAGCCGTCAGCCAGCAGGCTCTTCTCCACGCAGTCACTCAGTGACCCAGGCCCCCTCCATCCTGTGGCTCCACCCTCCTTTATGTCCTTGGAGTCCTCTCTGCTCAGCCTGTGGTGCGAGAGGGATGCAAGAGAAAGTATAGGGGCCAGGCCTAGAAGTAGCGTATGTTTGTCCCACCCACATTCCAGGGGTCAGAACTCTATCACGTGGCCTCACCTAACGGCCCAGAAGCCTGGGGGATGCAGCACAGCAGTGTCCTCTGGCAGGAGACGAAAACCAGGAGCATTCATTAGCAGTCTTGCCATACTTCCTCCTCTCTTCCTCCTGTCTTTGGTACCACCTCCCTGTTTTTGTTCATCTCTGCACGGTGTGTCTAACTAAAGCACATGTCGCCTGAATAGCCGGTAATCCTTGCCTCTTACTAAACTCATAGAGTCTGTTTGCCAACTCGCTGATCCTTGCTTTAGAAAAGCCTGGGTGTCACAAGTATCCTCTGAGTGAAGGGAACAGGCATGTTCACTTCTGTGCTCCACGTGGGCATATGTGTGTGTGCAAAATATTTATCTAACCTGAGCTAAGTATAAAAAACATGGCTAACTGCAGAGAGAGACATTCCAGTATGAAAATCCCTCCATTCTTCCCTCCCTCCCTCTCTCCATCTACCCATCCGTCCACCCATCCACCCATCTGTTGGGTCAAACGATAGTTTATGTATACAGAGCATTGTGGAAAGTGCTGTGCAGAAAGAGAAAAGTGCATAAGGCATGCTTTTTGCCTTTGAGACATTTGTACTCCAATTGGGGAAATAAGAACTAAACACACACAAAGCTAGCAAAAATGCCAGGTCCACACATGTGCAGACAAGTAGGGACCATCCAGGAGCAGAGGTGCTGTGGCCTGCTCTGCACCTACGCCCTCCCTTCACCCTCCGCGTGGATCTTTTTTACAGAGGCTTTCTCCCTGCCCCTCCATGAACTGTCCTTCCCTTTTCCTCCAGGCCTCACAACGGGTCTCTTTCACTTTTTCCCTTTTATATCCTTTCCTTGTTTCCCTTTCTGTATTTCCCCCCACTCTTCTCTCTTCACGTGCTTCCCTTTAGTAAAGAACACCTTGAGCTCGTGGCGGCCCCAGGGCCTTGGCACCAGCAGCGTCCTCCACCAGACACGTCCTTCCTTGGGCTCTTCTCCGAGCCAGCCCCTTTTCACCATTCAAAAGTCACCTCTGCGGAGCTTCCTTGAGCCTTCCACCCCATTCAAAGCAGCTCCATCCTGCTTATTCTCTAGCTCATCATCCCATTTTATTTGTATAGTAGTAACTCTCTGAAATTATCTTGTTTAATTATTCTTTTCTCCCCACACCAGTAACTTCCACAAGAATGGGGACCAAGTTTGGCCTGCCCACGACTGTGTCCCCAGTGCCTGCCATGCAGTAGGTGCTCAATTAATGAGCGCTAATTGAAGGGATGCTAGGCGAGAAGGCCCTCTCTTCTTCTCTCAGCATCTCGGGACTGCACAGGGAGCACCACTGAGTCTTTGCCCCTCCCCCACAGCCTCGCCTGGTACCCAGACTGCGGCTCACCCCCTTCGAAGCCCCGGGCACCACGCCAGGAGCCTGCAGCCTTCCATTTGTTTCCTACTCAATGTCCTTTGTCTTCACTTTGAGCTGGAAACCACACAACCAGAATATCTGCCCAGACTTGTATCTTCCTCGAGGTGTGAATAGAAATGGTATTTGTTTGCCCTCCTCAGTGGTGTGCTCCCCCTGGGGCACTTGCTTGGGCAGACGTTTGCCCCGCAGCTGGGCTCCCTCCCTCCGTCTCTCTGAGGCACAGAGAAATGGCTTTGAGTTTGGCAGGAGGTGGGGACAACTACTTTTCGCTTTGCCCACCTCCCATCTACCCTGGCTCTAACCTGGCTAGACTTGCTCTTATATGGCATGTGCACAGATATCCTGTCTGCCTCTTTATTCAGATGTGGCTCAAAAACGGCTGCTCGGTGTTTTTTGCCATAGTAACTCTTGGAAAGCCATAGCGGGTTTTTTTGGAGGACTCCTTTTTTTCTGGTATGACAACTTTTTCATCCCCCAAATCAAAAAGTAGTATTTTGGCGTTACGGATTCAGGCAGACATACTCACCATTTTATGTGATGTCACGGTTTCTAGTCAGAGAAGATCACTTGAAACCAATTTGGATGGTGTGCCACATTTGGAAGACACCCCAACCCCGCCCCAGGACGTTTTGCTGTACATGGAGTCGCCCAGAGCAAGGCCTGAGGAAGACACAGCTCCCCCAGCTTTTCGTCTCTGATGCGTGGGTCCCGGATCCACAGGTGTCAGGGCCTAAAGGTGTTTGTGTTTAGCTTAAAGAGCAGCTTGACGGCCAAACAACCACGAGCCCCTACAAAAGTTGAAAAATGGTAAAGAGAGTGGGAGAGACAGATGAATGTATTAAAGGAGCCTTATCGACGATAGCTCATAGATTCACCTTCCTCTATGGTCCCCCACCAGCCCCTATTGCTGAGGTCGGCAAGCTGTTTCTCCAAAGGGCCAGACGGAAGACATTGGAGGCTCTGCATGCCGTGTGATCTCCATTGCCGGGGGGAAGACATAGTCGTCGCCGTATCTTGGGCTGTCAGCTAGCACAAAGCCCTTCACAGATGAATTGACCGGGGTTTGTAGAGGTTAAGGCTGGTCAGGGAACAGGATATTCCTGCGGTCTCAAAATATCTCCCCACAGATTCCTGATGAATTACAAAGGCAAAGATACCTTTACAACAAAGAAACGTGGAGGACACCCTCTCCACCAAGTGACGAGACGTTAGCCTGATCAATCGTGGGAGAAGCTGACATCTCTGCCTCCAGCCATCACCAACCCTGTGAAATCCTCATGAAAACATTCATCCGGCGTCAAATCAAATGGAAGCAATCAGACAAATAGGCTGTGGAGCTCTCTACAGAACCACTGGCGTGAACTCTTTAAATTCACCCATGTCCAGAAAGACAAAGAAAGGCCCGGGATGTTTCTAGATGAAAGGGGACGGGAGAGAAATGACTGTGGAGGGTGTGAAGTGACTCAAACCCTTGTGTGAAAATGACTGTCCCAGACTGTGAAGGCTCTGAGGTTCGCCCCCCTCGCCAGCTAAGAAGTCAGCCTGCCGCAGTTGCCTGGACGCCAGCAAAGACAGGAGACCCCTGGGTCAAGGCCAGAGGCTGTTATTACTCACGGCCACACTACCAGCCCGCGTGCTAGCATTTTTCTCGCCCCATTTTCCCCACCCCTGGTTCCCACAGATGACATCTGCACAGGGAGTGGCTTCATTAGAGGAGAGGAACCCAGCGTTTGGGGAACCCACATCTTTTATCATGGGCAGTGAGACCACCTGATCTGTGCCCCAGAGGGACGTCATCTGTTTTCATACTGGACGGTAGGCATGCCTACCTTCTGCTTTGGAGGGAGACGCGATCTCTACCTTTCGATGCTGTTCTCTATACAGACGCCCTTGAAATGATAGTCAAGACAGAGGGCAGTCTCTTCTTGTAAGATGCAACACAAAACCCACGGAGAATTGCCTCCCGATAAAGACAACTAAGTACGATGTGTGCCTGGGCCCTGGATTGGAAAAGAAAGCAGATTGCAAGGATATTTTGGGGATAATTGGGGAATTCTGCTATGAACTAGAAATTCTTTAATACCGTTGTGCCGATGTTCAATTCGTTGGTGCGGTCACACCATTATGGTGACAGAGGCAGTCGTCTGTGTTCCTGGAGATGCTGCTGAAGCCCTGGAGGTTACAGGTCACCATGTCTGCCACTAACTTTTGAACAGTTCAGCAAAACAGACACCACAATATATAGCACGCGCAGACACACAGCTGGGGGAGATTGATTGAGAGGCCAGATGTGTTCACATGTTATCAACTGCCGTGTGGAGGTGAAAGAGATTTGGGTTTTCATTAGATTATTCTTTCAACTTTACAAAACAAAAATTGGGTGCGGGGTGGGACCCGGCTTCCCCAAGAGCAGGCAGCTGGCCTGGGGCGGCCCTCTCCTGACTTTATAGGCTGTGTTTTGACTACACCCTGTCACTGATTTTTATCCCTGCCCTGCCTTAATTGAGTGCTCTGAGGACATAAATAAGTTTTTTGTTTACTCAGGCTTGGGAGAAGCTGGCAGAAAAGGCCTTTTCAGCTAAAAGCTCCTTAAACCCTGAAGGTGTGAACCAGCAAGTTAACGCCCGAAAACCCTTTCGGCTGTGGACGCCTTCACTTGTGGCTGTGACGTGATGCACTCAAGCCCGTTCTGGAGGCCGGGGCAGAGCACAGGAATTGCAAGCCGACCCCAAAGCGGAGTTCTAGTGATTTTGCTCAAAGCCTTGGGAATCCTGAGGCTGTTCCAGACACACTCATTCAGACGTCAGCACAAGGCCCCCTGGGTCCAATGCACCGTGGACCCATTTTGTCCCCACTTCCCTCCCTTAGTGGAGCTGGTCGTCAAGAGCTGGCCTGAGGAACGGACGCCAGCCCTGCCCTCTGTGCACAGGCCCTGACCCCAGACAGACAGCAGCCCAGCCAAGACAGAGCTGCAGGCTCCGAGAGGACGCAGCTAAAAATGAAGAGGTGAGTCACTGTGGCAGCTATGTCCCAGCGCCGTCTGTGGCTCGCGCTGGGGACTGGGAAAATACGGGCAGCAGGGCACCCGCTGGCCAGGCCCCAGGGCCGGGCCTGCCGAGGACGCACAGCCCAATGTCACGGTTGTCCGGCCTTTAACTTGAAACTGATTTCTCTGGGTCACATGCGCCTGTGAACAAATCAAAGCGGAGTTGTCAGGAGCCTGTGATGAAAAAGCAGCTGTCTCCCCTCTGCCTCTGTGAACCCCACTTTAAGTTCTGGTGCTACTTTCAAATGCTAGATAATGTTTGATGCCCGTTGTTTCCTGGATTCCCTTCAAGGTAGACGGTCTCTATGGACTCTGTAGGAAAGACAAGGATTTAAGAACAAGACAAACCAATGAGGAAAGAAACACTCATAGACACACACAATAGTTTAGTGGTTACCAGGTAACGGGGGAGAGGGGTGATAGATGAGGGTAAAGGGGATCAAATATATGGTGATGGAAAGAGAACTGATTCTGGGTGGTAAACACACAATGTGAGATATAGATGATGTAATACAGAATTGTACACCTGAAATCTATGTAACTTTACTAACCATTGTCACCCCAATACGCTTTAATTTAAAAAAAAAAAAAGACAAGGATTTAGCTCACATGTCACCCCTTCCCCTCTTTTCTTCTTAAAGAAAAGATTACACACACATATTAATATATTGATTACCTTGGTCACTGTAATGACGAGAGGCTGGAAGGTAGTCGTTAAAAGCAGGCATGGGCAAAGCCTGGAGAATTTTCTCTGGCACCTTGCCGAGCCCGGCATGCCTGGAAACATACTCCAGTTATACTTAGACTTAATCCCAGGATATTTAATCTCTGCTTAATCCCTTTATTATCCCCACTTTATGGATGGGAACACTTAGGCACAGAGAGGGTGTGCAAGTGGTCCGAATCACACAGCTGAGAACATTAGTGCCTGGATACGAATCCAGGCAGCCTGAGCATATCGACAGCAAGACCCCTGGGAGCTCCCCTCCACCTCCCCACCCCCGTGGGCTGGGCAGTGTTTACAGCGGTGAGGAGAACCTGCAGCCATGGAGTGCACCCCACTTCTGCCAGCAGGGCCCCCCATCTGGAATTTGATGGAAGAGAGACACTTACAGCTCCTGGAATAGAGCAGATCTGATCTGTCCACAGGCCTTATATTCTCACTGGGGGAAGGAGAAGACCTTTTAGGTGCGTTTTGACTTTGACCCATGGGAAGAGTCAGCTCCTCCTTGCAGAGAAGCCCCTGAATGGTAGCGATAAAGGGTCCCAGATGAAGGTTTTAAGGCCATGCTGTGTGAGTTTAGACAAAACACTTACCCTCTCTAAGCCTCCAAGGCTTCGTCTGCTTTGTTTTAAACAGGAAGTAATACGCATCCATGTTGAGTGTCAGGGTAGTTTGCGGGGTTCAAGTGTGAGACAATGGGTGTGCAGAGGCCTTTGTAAGCTGTCCCTGAAGGCACAGCCCCACTTCAAGAACGTCCTCCGATGCTGCTTGAAACCAGTGGCTAACCGCTCTCAATGAAACAGCCTTTTTTTCTCTGTGCCTTTCCTTTCATCCTCTGACCTCTCTCTCAGCATTGAGCTTCCCCCTCCCCTCAGAAAGCAGGCTGGGAAAGTGCCCTGCGCTGGGGTGCTGGGAGAGCCCCTGGAGTTTGAGATCACCCCAAGTCACTTTTCTTTCTTTCTCATCATGTGCTTCTAAAAGCAGAGGACTTCACCAGCTCCTGGGTGAACGGCTCCCTTCCCAGGGTGTGTGGTGGCAGCGGGGTCTCCCTTTCTCTCCCGCAGGGGACACACACTTCAGGCCCTTTGTCGGGTACCCTAATACCTCTTTTCTATTCAATATCTACTTTCTCTGCCCAATTTCTCTCTCGTCTTTAATCCAACTTTGGAAGCAGTTTGGATCAGATGGTTCCTAAAACCTGCGGGTCCCCATTGGCAGATAAAGCCCAAGTCCCTTAGCTCCACACTGGGGTTGCAGCCCAGGCTGCAGTGTGTGGCCCAGAGCAGGCACTCAGGGCTTCATAGACCCCCCCATCTTGCTCCCCTGGGTCACACTGCAGAGCTTCAAGCCCCCCCATCTCCTGAGACCGCTGAGAGGGCCGCCCACCCACCCCTAGCCCCTGGCTCAAGCTCACTTATGGAAATTTCAGCCTTTCCTCTCCTCTGACATTTGCAGACCATCTGGCACTGTGAGAAACAAACTGTTTTACAGGACTGGCTTTCAGTCCCTGGGCAACCCCCAGCCTGGCAGTGGACCCACATAGGTCAGATGTCATGGTCACTGGGGTCACTTGCGTGGGCCGCTAACTGGGCGTTTGACGTTTGTAGCATGGTCATGTTTTTCCTGCCGCTGGCTGTATACCCATCTCCAGCATTAGTCCACACAGGGAGACCCGTTCAAGGGAAGTTGAGTGTGGGCACAGGGAAACTTCCAGAACCTAAGTGGGCATAGTCATGAAGGCAGCCCTGGTAAGTGTGAAGGGCGGCAGCCAGCCAGGATCACAGAGAGACAAGTGAGGCACTCGCCTAGAGCACACAATTTAAGGGGGTTGTCCCAGACAAATACTATTTTACTGCACTATTTTAAAGGTCAAAACTAATGTGAAAAATCCCAGGTGAACAAAAAATCAAAATTTTAAATCAAGTCAAGATGACCCCACACCTCGCCCCGATTTCCTGCCGACCCCGGGTGGGTGTTTCTGCCTGAGCATCATTCTCACTTGCCTGTGATAAGAATAATCTGTGCGTGTCCCGGACATCTCCAGGACAGCCGAGCAGTGGACGCGACTGAAGCCAGCTCTCTCCCTTGGCTGGAGTGGGGGCATCTGGGGAGCAGGTGTTCACGGTCTGGAAGGACCGGCCCCCCACTTTTGTCCTCTGAGGATGATAACAGTGCACTCACGCATTTCAGGTTCAGTGGCCCGAGGGCTGAGGAAAGTCTGTTGTGCCCGAGAATTGAGGCAAACGGAGTCAGTTCCGTTTTTTCTCCGGAATGTTCCAGACATTCAAATTTCAAGTTAATTCTGTTAGGGCAGCAGGCTTCCCATGTTCTTCCTGATCAGTATAGAAATGGGTTGTAGATTCACCTGGTGACAGGTCCAGATGTCCCCTCCCCCCCAGCACTCTTAGGAAGCTCCCCACCCCTCCTGCCTGGTCCTGGACGCATGTCACTCTCTCTGGCTGCAGGCCATCGCCCTTGCTGGCCCCCCACCTGGAAGGCTAATTTGGTCTCCACTGCGGGGCTGTTCAGGTCTCATCTTAAAACTGTCACCTTCTCAGGGCTGCCTTCCCGATGCCCCGAGTCATAACCTGCCCCTCCAATTATTCTTGCTTGCCATGCCTTGTTAATTTCCTCCATTCAACTCCCAGCATTTGCTTCCTGGTGCATTTACCCCTGATCCAATGGGGCTCCCCAGGGCCCGGCAGGGGTGGGGGCACAGTGAGGGCGTGAACCAGCGTGACTGGTGTATCTGTTCACACTGCCACCCCTTCCTGGTCCCTTCCCTGGACTATTTGCCTCCCCCATATCCCAGCTGCTTTCACAGCACCCTGCAAGCAGCCGGGATTCCCTGCTTTCCCAGTGATGGGCTGGATCCCTGATGGTGGGGGTGGGGGTGTCTGTGTGGGTGGGTGGGTGGGTGGGAGGGAGCTGGAAATGCAGGATCCCCTTCAGTCATTGAAAGAAAGGGGAGCAAGTGCCCTTCTCCCTTGAGAAGAAGGAAAAGAGGGGACAATGGAGAGACCCTTGTCAGTGAGCAAGAACCTGTCTGGATGATTTTGGGGAAACAGCCAGATGCTAGAAGATTCCAGGAAATGTTTCTAATGACTCCCCCCCCTCCCCTCTTCCCATTGCTACCCAGTGCTTACCACCCACAGGCCTGACGAGAAACCTGATAATGGGATAAGGGAGACACAAGTACCCAGGGCCAGTGGTGGGCGTGTGGACATAAACAAAGGGATGGGCATTCCCGCTGGAAAAAGAGGCGCTGAGGCGCAGGCCTTGAGGCCTGGCTAGAATTTAGACAGCTTGCCCCCCCCCCCCCCCATTGTAAGTTACAGGTCTTCTAAAGGATTCTTTTATTGGGACTTGGGCGAGATGGAGAAAACCTGGAGTGGCCACATCAAACTTGACTATTCCTCCTCCTATTGCTTGGAGTGACTTGGACACCGGACAGGTCACCCCTTGGTGGCTCCATGGGGTCTTTTTGCCAAGTGGGGGGCACATAGAAAACCCTCATTTGCCGCCGGCCTCGCCTGGGTGGGAGTCCCCGGGGCGCAGACCAGGGCGGGCCGGCCGGGGGAGGGGAGGGAAGGGAGGAGGAGGCGGCGCCTAGAAAAGGAGGCGCGGGCCGGGAAGGTGCGGAGAGGGCCGGGCGGCGGCGTGCGCCGGGGCTGGGCGGGCCGCGAGCAGCGGAGGGCGGCGGGCGGGCGGGCGGCAGGCCCGGCGTGGCAGCGCGGAGCCGGGAGCCGGACCGCGGCCCCTCCCGGGCGGCCTCGGGGAGCGGGGGGCGCGGGGACGACGGGCCTGACGCGCAGCCTCTCGGCTCTGCCCACAGGTCCCGGGCGCGCAGCCCTCGCCCCGCCACCGCCCGCCCCGGGCCCCGGAGCGCGGTGGAGGAGCCCCCCGAGGAGCCGGGGGCCTGCGCCCCGCGCCCCCTAGACATGGTGGGCCACCTGCACCTGCAGGGCATGGAGGAGAGCCTCAAGGAGCAGAGCCGGGAGGGCCTGCTGGACAGCCCCGACTCCGGGCTGCCCCCCAGCCCCAGCCCCAGCCCGCCCTTCTACTCCCTGGCGCCTGGCATCCTCGACGCCCGCGCGGGGGGCGCCGGAGCCTCCTCGGAGCTCCCCGGACCTGGCGAGGCCAGAGCGGTAAGCGCGGGAACAGGGCAGGAGGTGGGGGAGAAATGCGGGCAAGGGTCTGTGCTCACTGCGCCCCAGACGCGGTACCTCAGAAGCCAGGACTGGGGTCCTCCCACACACGCACCCCTCCAGCCAGAAGGTGGCCCAGTGACAGCAACGCTCCCAGGTGGGGTCCAGGGCACGCAGAGCGTGGTGGTCCCGCCTGGCCCCAGACCTGCAGACGGCTCCCTGCCATGGGCCTCTCAATGAGTGACTCTTCGGACTGTCAGCGAAAGGGCAGGGCTGAAGGGCTGCCCGAAATTCCCAGAGAAGTTGGCCCCTGGCTAAGTGGCCTTGAATCCACGCCCAAGCAGAACAGACCTCTCTGGGTACCCAGGTCCTTCGCTGCTTCTGACCCGGTTCCCTGTTCACTGTTCGCCCACCCCACCCCCCAACGTGAAACCCTTTTCTTCTTCTTTTTTTTCAAACCAAACCCAGACAGAAACCTTTCTTTCCTGGGATGGTGAGGGATATTGCCGTGGAGCTGAGGCGATGCCTGGGCAAGGCTGGACGCCCACTTAGGAGCCTCACGAGTTTGTCTCCCGCCAGACTTAGGGGGACCTGCAGGTGGCCTGGTGGCTGAGCTGAGACTGGGTGCCCCCGCAGGCAGGAGCAAGACCTGGGGGGAGTCCTGTTCCTTCTGGAGGTTGCTAACAACCCCTGTGGCATTTATTTGCCCACTCTGCACGTTGAAGTTCTTCTCTGCCTGGTGTACGTGTCTGCACCGCGATGCCACCTGGTACCTCACAGGGCAGTAAATGCCTCCCCCAGCTGAAAATCGGAAAGGAACGGTCCCCTTGCCTCAAGATAATGACAAGAATTTCATTGGTGCCTCCCTTGCTCCTTGGTCCAGTGGGTCCCAAACTTGACTTGGCATTAAGAGTATCTGAGACCTTCACAAACTACCCATGCCCGCCCCATACCCCCAGACTTTCTCATTTAGTTGGTACAGGCTGTGATCTGGACGTCAGGATTTTTAAAACTTCCCCACGTATTTCTAATGTGCAGGCAAGTTTGGGATCTGCTGTCTTAGACCAAAATCCTGCGGCGAATTTGCATTTTGGTCTCTTTTGGGGGCTGGTGGTAGGATGAGGCTTTGAGGATTTCCAGGTGACTGAGGCTGTTTGCATTTACATTGATCCTGCAGTGGGAACTGGCCAGCCATCCTGGAAGTCTCGGATTGGCACAGTTGCATGGAGGGTATCTTGGAGTCAATCCCTGTGGTGTCTTACACAACGGGTCTCAGAGAGAAGGGACATGAAACCAGTCTTCCTCTTTGTTGTTTAGATGACCCAGAATCCTCCTTAAAGAGGGTTTTCTGAATGCTTTCCCTGCCTGCCAGGCCAGCCCGTATGCCCGGCTTACTTGGCTTGGCTGTTCCAGCTGATTGTATTTTCTTTCCTTTCCTTGCTAACTAGATGCTAGGGATGGAACCGTGCTGTCCCTGATCTTTTAACTTGGCAAAACCTGGGGCTATTTCTGCACAGGTAACGATCTGTGTAGACAGCCCTTACGCATGCCAGGTACTGTCCTAAACCCTACACATGCATCAACTCATTTAATTTTCACCATATTCCAATGAAGGATGCACTCTTATTACTTCCATTTTCCAGAGGGGGAAGCTGAGGTACAGAGGTTATTGATTTGCTCAAGTCACCCAGCTGGTAAGTGGCCTGGCTGGAACGGAACACAGGAATCTGACTGCAGAGTCTCTACCCTAGACTTTCTATTATGCCACTTTTCGCTGTGGAGCTAATTAACTACCTGTGTGGGATTTTTCTTTTTCTAATTAAAAAACAAAAATGCCCGTGAACCTATGGCATCTTGAGATGCTGCTTTTAATAAAAAGAGAGGCAATGGTTGCCATGGGCAACCTCTCCTAAGCCCCGGGCCCTGCAGCTGGGGCCCCGCCCACATGCCCGTTAGTTACTGAGTGGCAGGATGCCCCGCCTCCCCGTTAACTCCAGTCCCTCTTCCCTAATCCCGCGTTTAACAACACCCTGCTCGCTGATGACTCACGGAGAACAGTTTTCAGGTGTAGAAGCAGGCGAAGCCTCACCCTCTGACCTCGGGAAGGGGACAGAAAGCTGTCCTGCCTCTAAGAGCCCGTGGTTTCAGATGCCCAAGCAGAGACTGGTGGCCGCAGGGCCAGACCTCCTCTGGCACCTCCCTAGCGTCCTGGGTCAGACCATAAGGGTCTGGGTTTCAGCCGGCTTCGCCCTGGGTAGTTATCTTTGTTCTGACACCCAATTCTCAGCATTCCCTCCCCCCTACCCCCATCAAAACTGGTGGCACACACCCCAGCCAGGGGGTTGAAAGGCAGTTCTGTCCCCAAACCCCAGCCCTGGGGTCTCCACCAGCTTGTCACCCTATTTATTATGCTGGACTACGTGTTAAATTTGCCCATTCCCCCCTCACTTTGTTTTAATAAGCTGGACTTATGTTCTGGACAATACCCCATTGTCCCGGGTGTCTGGTGGCTGGGAGATAGCCCTGCCCAAGACAAAAAAGGCACTAGGGACTAGGCTAGGTGTGAATGAACCCCCGCCCCGCCTCGACCATGGCTTTTCTTGCTTGTTCTTTGGAGTATAAAGACAGTAATATTGGTGATTCCCAAACCCATGCAGATGTGGGAATCAGACATTCACCCACCAGTACTTACTGAGCACCTAGTGTATGCCTTGCACTATTTTGGACTGTGGGTGACACAGCAGGGGACAAGATGTTTAAGGTCCCTGCCGTCATGGCACGGCCTTCTAGTGGGACCCAATACCACGTGGATTGATAAGGGCCCTTAAGACAAGAAGCTGGCTGAGGGTGGAGCTGCTTTAGAGAGGGTGGTCAGGAAAGTGACGTTGAATAGAAGCTAGAAAAAAAGGAGGGAGTGGACTTGATGGTTATAGGGCTGAAGTGTGCACCAGTCCAAGAGAATGGCAAGTGCAAAGGTCCTGAGGCAGGAACGAGGTAGACGTGTTTGAGGAGCAGCAAGGAGGCCGGCAGGGGCCAGAGCAGGGGCCTGGAGGCCAAGCTGAGGCCAGAAGGTAAAATTCCATTCGGTCTTTTAAAAATGTACTTGTGACTGCTTTTGGTTTTTTTTAAAGGCACCATGAACTGTCACACACCCCATATTAGAAACCCAAATCAGACTTGCCTGAGAGATGCTCATGAGGAACAGCATCTGTGTAGGGCTTGGCTCCTCCAAGGTGGGGCTGGCTCTCCTGCAGGACACTGGGCAGCCAAGGCTGCCAGCTGGGCCAGGAGGGGTTTGCCTGTCAGCGGCAACTCATTTCACAAATATTTAAGCCCAGTGGGGCGAGGCATACAAGGTGCTGTCTGTGCCGGACCCTGCCCTCCCTCCTCCCTGTCGCCTGGCCGAGCTGTGGGTTTTGGGGGTGCACCGTTGGGAGAGGGGCCCTGCTGCCTGTCAGGGTGAGTGGGTGTGTGCAGCAGACGCCCGTGTCCCGAGCTAACAGGGCAGTTAGGGGAACCAACCCCACCCTACCTTACTGCCCCCAGGGTGGCCACAAATAGCATTGGGGATCTCCAGCCGAGTTTCCTGGGGTGCACATTTGAGGAGCAGCCACCACTGGAGTGGGTGAGAAGTGGACAGATGTCATATGTGTGGCAGATGAAGGACTCAGCCCGCTGTGGAGTGGTGTTGGGAGGTGACGGTCTGAGCTGTCACCCCTCAGATGTGGAGATGGGGTTCTCTAGCAGCTGGTGACCTGGGCTCTATCCGGCGTTGCTCCTATTACCCCCATCCGATCTGCTGGGGCTCTTTGGAGGTTGAATGTGTTTCTGAGTGACGCACTTGGAAATGTCCCTAAGGATGAAATGCTGGTCCCCTGGACCCTGGTTCTGAGAGAAGCCCTGGGGGCCAAGTTTAGGGAGGAGTGGTAGTGGGGAGTGGGGTGTCATAGCCCCATCTTTGAAAATCTCCTAGGGATGCCCATGGTCACAGCCACATCTTAGGATTTGGACTGTTACGCCCCCCTCTCCCTGCACCCCAGGATCCTGGATTTTCTCATTTCTCTGTTTCTGGTCTGTGAGGGTGAAACCAAGGATAGGGCAGGAGAGGGAAGGGAGTTAGGGATTTTGGGAGTTAGTGCCTGGGATTGGGAGGCATGGATGGATGGATGAACAGATGGACAGATAAATACATGGATGGATAGATGGATAAGTGGGTGGGTGGATGGATGGATGGATGGATGGATGGATGGATGGATGGACCGATGGACCGACAGGTGGACTGAGGAGTCATCCCCCATTGCCCCCTTGTAGGCTCCCAGGTGTGTCCCTGACCAGAGAAGGTGTCTGAGCAAGCTCAGGTGAGAGAGAGCCAGGTGTGTCAGGCCCAGGTGGGAGGAGCAAGTTTGCAGAAAGGGAGGCTGTGAGAGAGAGAGGAAAAGAAAAGCCAGAAACACTGGCACCTCCTTTCAGCCCATCTGCTTAATCCTGGATGAACTGGCCTCCAGTGGAAACTCAGCGACGTCTCTGACAGCCCCACATCGCTGTGGTAGGCTTACCTGTCTGAGAAATTCAGCTCTCTCTGTAGCTATGGTGCGAAAAGTAGACAGACAGGCTACACCCTTGCAGGTGCTCTGGAGACGAGGGAATAAGCAGGAGACACCTTCCTGGGAAATGCCACCGCGCGGAAACTGACAGGGACTCTCCGAGGGCAGCGTGTTCTGTGCTCTTGCCCTTCGCACTCTTGGCCTCCAGGCCGGGAAGGTGGTACACAGACCCCCAATCCCTCTTTAAGTGACAGCGAATGAGGGGACATTTGACCCCTGCAGCAGACCAGGCCTTTGGTGAGAGCAGCGTGTGGGCAGGTTATTCTTGGTGCACAGAAAGCAGGTCACTTTCTGGGAGGCTGCCCAGTCATTGTGGGATGTATGTGGGGGTGACAGGGCTCTGAGTCTTCAGGGAAGTGGGAGGCCCCACCCCGAGCCCTCAGTCCCCCTCTCATTGGCTGGCAGGCACCTGTCCTTGGGCTGCCGTAACAGTCAGAAACTTGGTGGGTTAAAACAAGAGAAATTCATTCTCTCACAGTTCTGGAGCCAGAAGTCACACATGAGGGCAGGGGCAGGGCCGGGCTCCCTCCGACGGCTCTGGGGAGTGTCCATCCCGTGTGTCTGCTCCTGCTCCTGGTGGCGGCTGGCAGTCGTCGGTGTCCCACGCTTGTAGACGCATCATCCAGTGTCTGCCTGGTCATCACAGGACCTCTCCCTCTGTGTCCTGCGTCCAGATTTCCCTCTTATAAGGACCCCAGTCATTGGATTCAGGGCCCTCCCTAATCCAGCAGGCCTTCATCCTCACTTGATCACATCTGCAAAGACCTTCTTTCTAAATAGAGTCACATCCCCAGGTTATGTGTCTTTGTGGCGATCACAAGCCAACCCACCACCCTCCTGCTCTCTTGGGTCCATCTGGCCTGTCTCTGGGCACAGGCCTGTCCCTGAGCCCTGCCTCCAATCCGACGTTGGTGTTTGCTCAGTTTCGCTGCCTTGGGTGTCAGACCCTGGCTTGTGGGGTCTGTGTTGGGCCCATGATGCCCAGTGGCTCTCCAGGGAGAGGCCCGCTCCATTCGGGGTCTCTTGGGCTCCCCAGCCAGGCCCCGTTCGGCTGCCCTGCTGTGCCCTGTTGGAAGAGGGCAACGAGTCTAAGGAACGCCTCCCTCTGCCCCAGGATTTGCCACCCACATGTAAGGTCTTTCATAAGAAGGGTGAGAATTCCTCAAGGTCTCTTCCTTGGATAACTTTCCTTGTGGATGATGGTCAAGGTCAACCTCAGACTAGCATGTGAGCTTTTGGTCTCAAATCCCAAATACAAGTAGAAGATAGTTGAGTTTAATGCCAATTGCAACAGAAGCCATCACCGGCCAGTGAGGCCCTTTTAGCAGGTACAAGCCTCCATGTGGCTTTGGCAAGGACACCCATCCCCCATGCCAGGGTGGAGTCTCTGTGGTGGTCTCTCTCTCCGGTAGCAGCAGTGGGTGCCCTGGACCCCTCTTCTTGCCAGTCCGAGGGCTTGTGACTTGCTGGTTGAACGGAAGGTTCACCGTTCTGTGGGCCACACGTGGCTTTGGCAGCTGTGGGCCTCCTATGTCACCCAGGCTGGGCACAAACACCGCTGTACTGTCCCTCTGTGTCCCTGCCAGCCAGGCCAGGACCCTTGGGCTGGGCCGTCACCGAGTGGCACAGAGCTCTCTTACAACAGAGCGGTTATCTCTCTCTGCGTCCTGTGGGCCGTGCCCGCCCAGCAGCCAGGAAGGGGGAACGTGCCAAACGCCCGTGTGTATTTTTACTTCCAGCCGCCAGCGAGTATTTATCCTCAGGGAAGGCCCATGAATCACCGGGCAAGGTGGGTGGGGCTGGCAGCAGCCTGTCCTCTGAACCCTGCTCCCTCTCTGGGCCCTAGTCCCCACACACACCGCTGCCTGCCCAGGAGACCAGGGAGCCGGAGGGCCCCCATGCTACAAGAGGGCTCTCCCGTGCTGGGGGCTGGGGCTGCCATCCTGGGGCCGGGAGGTTGAGCCTCCAGCTCTCAGCTTGTCTGTGCCTGGAATTCACTATTCTTCTGCTGCCCTTTCATCCCAGAGCTGCAAGGGGACTGAGGGGACGCTGGCTGGGCAGCACCTCCGGCCTCCCTGACAGGCTCCCAGGCCCGTGCTGTGGGCTACACAGATGCGAAAACTGATGGCCTGTGAACAGCCAGCCCAGTGGTCCTCCACAGGTTCTCTTCAGACAGGAACAAGAACCTGGGCTTTTGGGGAAAGAGCTGGGGTGTGGCCACCCTGGTCGTGGGCTGAGGGGAGCTGGCCTCTTGGGGACTTCCTTCCTCCAGGCGGCTCCCTGACCAGCAGAGCAGCAGCAGGGCCACTGGCTGTGTGTGTGTGTGTGGGGGGGGGGGGCGTGTGAGCCCCTCCCTACCCTTCCTACCCTGGTGGCTCCCATCCGAATGTGACCCAGTCTTTGAGGAGTGGCTCGCTCCCGTGTGGCTGGAAGGTCGTCCTGCCAGGGCCCGCCGTGTGCCTTCTTGGCTGTGACGAGCGCTTTCCATGCCTACTCTCTGGCTGGCTGAGTGCCATGGGTCCACACTGCTGTTGTGCTGTTTCAACAACCCTGCGGCCAGAAAGAATCAGCTCTGAGCTCCGGAAGCCCGGTGGCTGCCCCTGTCTTCCCTTCGTGTCTAGCCCTGGGGCCCTTGGGGGCGTCCTTGGGCCTTGGCGGCGACTTCCGGAGCTGTCTCGCCACTGGGCTCGCTGGATGCCAGCCTGCGTCTGGGTTCTCACTGGCCTCTCATATCTCCTGTGCGGTGCTTCCAGCACAGGCGGACTTGAACTGTTTTTCCACTGGGGCCCTTTGGAAAATGGTGCCCAGAGCCCCAGCTTCCTGGCCAGCCTGTGAAATGAGCCTTGTCCCCTGTGCTGGCGGCCAACTGGGGAGAGATCCGGCCGGAATGGAGCTGGTGTCACGTTGGCCTGAAGGTCCACTCTGGCGGTGTCAGGGGTTCATTCGGCAGTTTCTTTAGCCTGGATGGACCCTGGAGAAAGGCACCTGGGGATTTGCCTCTCAAAGAAGTCCTCCTGTGAGCTTGGGAATGACTCCTTGGGGAATGCGGGTGGTTAAAACCAGTACAGGCTGCCTCTCTCTCCCTCTAGCCCTTCCACCTGTCTGGAGAGAAGAAACTCCTCCAAGTAACTTAGCACCCGTGTTCACATCCCCTCACGTGCCTGTACCTTCCTCTCAACTCTTCATTGGCCACATGTCACCCCCTCTTGAACAAGAAGAGCCCTGGGAGGCTCTGTACCTCGTCTCACCCACATGGGTCTGGCGCACAGTAGGTGCTCAGCAGACACCTGCGCACGTTTGGGAAGCATCTTTTGGAGAGAGTGTTGGTTCTACAAAGGTCGTCATGGGCTTTTGCAGCTGGGATCAGTGCCGCGGAGGGGAGACGCACAGGGTGCTGAAGCGTCTGAATCTTGTGGCTTTTTTTTTTTTTTTTTAATTCAGTCTCCTGAGATGATGTGTGCTTGCTTCTGGAAGGTGGGAGCAGTATTATTTCAAGGTCCAATGAGTGTGGATTGTACCTCTCTCCAGGGAGAACCCACACCCACACCCCGGGCCTTCCTGAAAAGGAGGACCCCTGACACAAGCCAGCTTTTTCCAGCACTTACTGAGTGGGCTGTGCACACACTATACCCTCTGACTCAGTCTTCACTGAAGCCTGTGTGGTGGGTGCTCCTGTTGCCCCACTTTAAAGCCCAGGAGGTTCGCGGAGAGGGGGGCTGGCCCTCGTGAGGAGGCCTGGGGGCTGTGCCCTTTGGAGGAACCGAGGGTCTAAGGCTGGTGACAGAGCCACCACCTTGAATGATGTGCCAGAAGGAAGAGGGAGCTCTGGAGAATCACAGGCCAGGAGGTGACACGTGCCCCCCGCACCCTGCCAGGGGGAATGGGAAGGGGGTTTCCCACCACGAGAGTGAAAGGCAGAGAGCTGGACCTAGCTGATGACAGCTCGGTATTAAGCATCCAGGGTAGCCACACAGAAGTGAAAACAAGAGAAAGCTGAGGGCTCCCCTGTGTGAGGACCGGGGAGGACCCCAGCTCACCACCCGGCTTGTGGAGGGGTTCAGGATGTTTCTGACTTAAGGACGGGGGTGAATTGTGGGATGGAGTCCTGTGTGGTCCCTGAGGAGGCTGCCAAAAGCGAGGTCTCAGACGGAGCCCTCCCATCACCTGGCAGATTTCTAACATTTGCTTTTCTGGGTCCCCCCGTGGGCTTACTGTCAGTGCAGGACCATCGAGTGACAGATGGAGATTTTCCTGGGACACTGTGGGAGGGGAACAGAGAGCACTTAATGATGAGGGGGGCGCAGAGACAATGAAGAGCAGACGGTTCCCCGCGTTGGGTGGACCGCTCCTGTGGGAGATCTGTGTCTGTGGAGTGGGTCTGGACAGAGGGGCAACGGGCTGGGGCTGGGAGGCTGGGGGTGGCCGTCTTGCACCCAGGGGGAGCGGAGGTCACAGTACCAAAGTAACCCCGTGTCGCGTCCGTGGCTCTCCCCACAGCCTCCGCCCCTCCCCCCGAACGCCCCCGCGCTGGAGATGAGGCCCCGGATGCTGCCGGTCTTCTTCGGTGAGGGCATCGCGGTAAATCCGGAACCCGCACACGAGATCCGGTGAGTGGGGCTTCGGGCTGGTCTGGACCCTGGGGGTTCAGCAGGCGACCCCTCCCTGGCAGCTGCCCCTCTGGTCTGCTCGTCCCAGGAACCCAACCCACGCTGCAGAGTCCAGTTTGGTCCACTGTCCCAAAATGTCCTGTTAGGGCCTATTTTTACCCCAGTAGGAGCCAGCCAGGGTCACGTGCTGCACTCAGGCACCCCATCTCTCGCCCACTCGAAGCGGGCACAGACCCTCGGCCCTTCTTTGACCTTTGGCCTTGACGTTTCCGGTGTCCAGGCCACATGTTTGAGTTCTGCTGCGGCCCCCTTTTCACGGTCACGGGGCCGGAGCCGCCAGCCCAGTGGGAGGGGCGGTGATAGGCTGCCCGACCCTGGGCTCACCCCGCCCCCCCCACCCCCAGCTGCAACTCGGAGGTCAAGTACGCCTCGGAGAAGCACTTCCGTGACAACGTCTTCTACGCGCCCGTGCCCACGGTCACGGCCTACAGCGAGACCATCGTGGCGGCGCCCAACTGCACGTGGCGTAACTACCGGAGCCAGCTGACCCTGGAGCCGCGCCCGCGCGCCCTGCACTACCGCAGCACCACCATCATCTTCCCCAAGCGCGCGCGCAGCAGCTTCCGCACCACCCTGCAGTGCAGCCTGGGCCGGCCCAGCCGCTGGTTCACCTCCAGCGTGCAGCTGCAGCTGTGCCAGCCCACGGCGCTCTGACGGGGCGGGCGCTCCCAAGTGACCCGGAGGGAGCCCTGGATGCTCCAAAGGACCATGGACTCCAGGGGTGGGCCTGGAGCCGGGGCAGGAGGGGGGTGGGGACCCGCGGGCCTGGCCTGCAGCCGGATGGGTCCAGCATGGCAGAGTTGGTAAATGTATGGATTTTATTAGGCTGTAAAGAGGCAAAGCAGCCTGGCCGTGGCTCTCTGGAGAGCAGAGGGCGGGGGCCATGCAGCTAGGTGGCAGCCGCCCCCAGGGGCAGCGAGAGAAGGAGCCTTGGCTGG
This sequence comes from Rhinolophus sinicus, assembly GCF_036562045.2. Lineage (NCBI taxonomy): Eukaryota > Metazoa > Chordata > Mammalia > Chiroptera > Rhinolophidae > Rhinolophus > Rhinolophus sinicus. The sequence goes on from NC_133765.1 coordinate 35,699,298, forward strand.
GGGGCCTCCTGCAGCTCCTGACACCCTACCACCCCATCTGGCCAGGGCTGGTGGCCTGGCTCCCAGGCTGTGTGAGCAGAGGTTGCCATCCAGACACCCACGGCTCCCAGAAAGGGGTATTTGCAAGTGGGCCTTTCAAATGTGTGCAGCTTGGCACCGAGAGACCCAGGCCAAGGGCCATGACTGGGCACCCCCTGGTGAACGTTAGGCCTGGAGGTGGGATGGACAAAGGCTGGATGCTGCTGTTGGTTATATGGGGGTGGGGGTGGGGGTGTACAGCCTGGAAAAGACCTTGCCTTAGCTGTCCCAGCATCCTCTGTCCCAGTGGGGAAGATTTAGGGCACAGCCCATCTAAACTGAGACCTCCGAGCTCTGTGTCGGAGCCTCAGCGGCAGGGCGTCCCTGTTGTCCACCCCCTCTGTTCACCCAAGCCTGCAGGACTCTCCGACGTCAGAGCCTTGGTGCCAGGTGTCAAGGGGAGGCGTTCAAACTCTCTGGAAATGTCTCCTGCCTGAGGCCTGGGCTCAGCTGTCAGCTTAAAGAGATACTGTGGGGGGCCGGGCCACCTGTAACGTAAAAAAGGTGATTCTACAGTGACAGTGCTGCAAGGTTTACCTCGCATGTGTGATGTCACGAGAGGAAGACCAGCCAGGACACGCTGGGGTTGGGGGTTCAAGCCTGCTGCTGCCTGGGACAAATGCCCCAGAAGCCCCCGCGGTGTCTGTGGGAATGCCCCCAGACCTGAATGGACCTAGTGGGTAGGGGGCTTGCCCCGCCACTCCCCTGCTCACCACCCACCCCCCCCAGACAGGGCAAGGGTTGAGGCTTTAGTGCCCTCATGCAGGTGAGAAGGGGGGACTCGGAGCTCACGTCCCAGAGAGGCAAAATGACTGATATATTTTTATATATCTACACAGACAGTGCGTGTTCTCTCCAGAGATGCTTTTTGATCAACAGAGAAATAACTTAAGAATTGATTATCTTAATAAAATGTCCAAACCCAAAGAGGCTCCCTCCTCTGTTTCTGAGACCCTCAGATACCACGGGGGTGGGTGAGGGTAAGATTGGTTGTGGGTGGCCACGGTACCTCCTCTCTGCTCACAGGGCTGAGTCCTGTGCCCCCATCCCCACCCTTGTATGACAGCCTCCACCCAAGAGTCAGTGGTAAATGGAAAGGCCTAGGCCCCACCTGGGACCCGGGGCTGGGGGTGATTCCATGGAGGGCCTGTGGAATCTGGGTTTTGACACTCTCATCCTGGCTTTGCACTCCGAATGCTGGCGCTCCACACTGACAGACCCCCAACACCCGCCCGGTGAATGAAGGGCCCCTGCTGCCTCAGCAAAGCAGACTGCCCGGCCTGCTTTACACGTTTCTCCCAGTCTCATCCACATCCTTGGAGGGGTCTGTGGGGATCCTGGGTTGAGTGCCATTAGGGAGACAGCAGCTGAGGGACGATGCCCTCCATGAGTCAGGTGAGGCGTGTGTCTTTTCACGGAGGCTTTTTGCGGGGGACCCTTCCTCTGAGGGGGTGGGTCACAGGAGTACAGTGGGCAGTGTCAGTGTGGCCTCTTGCATCCAAACCCTTGCCTGGCAGGGTATAAAATAATGACAGAAGTTCACTGGCTAACTCATACAGCACTCACGTCCCAGGCAGGTGTTAAACGCCAGTGTGCATTCTCGCAGCCTGACCTGCTGACAGGTGCACTACTGTAGCTCCGTTTTCCAGAGGCGTTAAATAAGGCCCAGAGAGGTTACGGAACTAAGTCCCGACACGGGATGGGCCCTGTGGCTGGAAAGAGAGCATGTGACTGTTTCTTTCAACATCTGCAGAATGGGCACATGGTCTGACTTCCCAGGCTGCTGGGACGATAATTCACGCTCATAAAACCTGTGCTGCAACTGACCCCAGTTGGGACCCTTCCTGGGGGCAGGGCTAGGCGTCCGCCTCTCTAGCAGGAGCAGAAACACTTATGCAGGTCGGTGGGACAGCTCTGGCCCCAACACCCATCCTGGGCCCTCTCCCTCAGCCCCTTCTCTGTCACCCCGTCAATGTCTGGGTTCAAACTCAGCAGACCACCAAATACAGGTGCCCTGCCCTCTGGACTTGATGGTCCCGTCTCTAGGAATGACAAGAACAGCAACCCTGGCAGCTGACGGGTGAGGGCACTTACTCTGAGTGCAGACACTCTGGCCCTGCCATCAGCATTTCTCGCATTTAATCCTCACAGTGACCCTGAGAGGAAGCAGGCCTGGCCTAACTCCAGAGGCGCTGCCATGGAAGGACAGCCTATTAACCTGGACTCCGAGGCTTCCTGGAGGAGCCGTAAAATGGGTTTTCTTTCATGACCTGCTGTCATGCAGGGTCTCAGCTCCCGCTCCCCGCATAAGAACACAGGACATGGTGAGGCCAAAAAGGAACACCCACGGAGCCATGGGTAGGGGAGTCATACCACTATAGTCTCGCTGGCGGGTTGGAGATACAGGAAGCAGGAGCCACACGATCTGCAATCCGCCGTCCGCTTCTCTGCCAACCAACCCACAACCTACCGTAGCCACGGCAGTTATATCAGTGGCTAATGGCTCACTGGTTACAGCTGATGGCCAAGTAGTCACAGCTGACGGCCATCTACTACCCAAGCCAGCACCTTTCCACATGAGGGCGAGAGCCTGGAAACTGCTCTCTGGGACTCTGTCCCCACACCTTCCTTAGCTTTCTCAAGAACAGAATGGCCAGGATACGCTCCCCACCACCCCTACTGATACCCAAATTATGCAAATAAGATTCTCAGTTGCCAGACCACGGAGAGTCCCTCTGCGTTCCTGTCAAACCCATTCTTTACTCCTTCCTTCGTCCGACTCCCACGCAGCTGAGTGCGGTGCAGAACCACCGAGCATCTCTGAGTTACTCTCACACAATCTCACTGCTGGGAGGACTGTCTCCCTGGCCTGTTTCTCCCTCATGACCCATCGAGCACTCTTGCCAGCCAACGCCACCTGTTTCAGAAAGCCAGCAAATGGCCTTATTGGGTATCAGCACCTTCCTTCTCAGAACCCCTGGCCTCCACACTGACTTTCATCCAGCCACCCCGGGCTCCCAAGTGTCTGTGGCCGGGTCTTACCACCCAGGCTTTGTCCACACAGGTTCCTTCCACTCAGCCCACCCTTCCCCAAGAACTACTGCCACAGAAATGGAGGGCGGTGGGGGTGGGGAAGCGGCAGGTGAAGATGACCATGCAGGCCAAGACTTGTTCCCACCCCCAAACACGTATCACTCTCGTCTGACCACAGCTGAGGGAGGTGCCATGGGACCCTGGGTTCCTGGGTGGCACCAGCATGCGTGGCCAATCCCTGGTGTGTAGTGTGGCCAGCACCACCTGACCCATCCTAGACTCCAGGTGGAGGTGCCTGTGCCCTGAGTGGAGGCAAATCCTGCCCAGGACAGGGCCCTTTGCTGGCCCAACACTGCCACCTGCCTGCCAGCCTCAGTACTGCAGCTGGGCCAGGCTGAGCCCTGGAGTGGGACCTGAGGCCCACTGCAGATGAGAAAACAAAGCTGAGGGCGCGTCCTCAAAGTCCCACGGAATGTCACTGCCAGGCCTGGAAGCCAGGCCCCGTGTGGCTCCAAAGGCCCCTGATCGTTTTGCCTTATGGCACATACTTAAGAGGGTAAACTTGGGGTGAGTGTGCAGGGAGGCTGGGCAGTCTCCTGAGGATACAGACCCCACTTCCTCGACCTCCCCAATCTACACTCCAGGAAACCGGGGTGCTGGACCGGCCCAGACACTGGAGCTTGGAGGTTGGGCAGGGATGACTTCTGCCTCCAGCGCACAGAGCACTCTGCTGCTCCCAAATCCTGGGGTCATCTCTGGAATGCTGAAGGTAAGGCTGACGTCCCATGTCTGGTGAGAGGCAATGGCCCCCAGGCTGTGGCCATCCTGGTGGTGACGCCGTCAGAGCACTGGAAGGTTGGTTCCAGGCTGAACAAACACTGTCTCCTTGGTCAGACGTGCCACACGGCCTACTCACGAGCCGGCTGAGCCAGGCGGGCCCCTCTCTGCGTGTCTGGGGTCGCCTGTCCCTGGGCCGCCTGGGCCAAGAGGCTGGGGAACAGTGACAGTGGGTTCCAGGACCACTGGACCCCCAGGCGTAGCATGACTTGAACAAAAAGAGAACCCCTGCTTTGCAGACTGTCTTATGGGGTTCACCGTCTCAGACCTACCCTCCCACAATGCTCAGTGCCCAAAGGTCCCAGGCCCGGAAGCCAGGCCCACGCCCAGAAGCCCCAGAAGCACACAGCCTTCCCAGGGTGCTTGTCTCCTGGCTGACAATCGTCTACACGTCCGCCCAGTATTAGGGCTGAGGTGCAGCCCCTCTGCAGATGGAGCTTGAGTGGGACACAAGCCTTCACCCCACAATGCAGGGCTGACCTCTGCTCCGAGAAGGGCATGAGGCCACACTCAGGTTAATGACACCCTGGCGGTGAGAGATGGTTATGGGGCTACCCAAACCTGCCACCTACAGGAAGCCTATAGGCAGGGGTGGGGGCGGGGGGGCTTTCCTCACTCTGGATAAACAGGCAGCAGGACCTCCGAGGGCCTCACAGCGCACACCTCGTGCCTGCCTTGCCAGAACCCCTTCCCACACGTCTCCAACACCCTGAGTGGTCATGATGGGGACAGGATGGGGCACAGGTGGGCAGTGAGGTCTCCCAACCGCACTTCAGAATCAGGCACCCAACCTGGCAGCGGGGCTGAAATACACACACGTGAGCTGGGACTAGGTGGGTGCACCAGGCTGGCGCAAGCTTTGGTCCAGGATGGAGATGGAGAGGCTGAGGCAGGCAGGCTGCTCGCAGAGGGGAGCAGGAGGGTGAGGGTTCCAGAGTCCACTGACGCCCCTCACAGGCAACGGGCAGCTGGGGTCCACGGCAGAAAATCACGGCCTTTCTGAAGCTGGCTGGGTTTTTAGGGAGCGTGGCAGGCGCGAGAGCGGGCTCCTTTCTGAGATACGTTATTCCAAAACCACAGTGACCAAGTTGGCAGCTGCTTCAAGACCCAAGTGGGTGAGAGTTGATCTATCTTCTGCCTTGTGACAGCCAGGGTCTGCTGACCCCTTAATGTGACTTGGGCGGGAACGACACCAAAAACCTTTAAGAACCAATGATGGCATCTCGGACACCCTCGACCTGAGCGTGAGACTGCTCAGTACCCTCGCCGTGCGTCCCCACGGGCATCTCCTTTCTGTGGGTGTACTCACCTGCAAAGGGGCCCAGTCTTGTGAGCTAGGGAGATGTTCCCTTGGCCCCCCAGGGTGACACTCCCACTGTGCCCGAACCCCAGCCACCTGCCCTCCCGGCGGCCCAGTCCGAGACAGAGACGTCTCTGTAGCTGGAGTATAATTCGCCTTTTAATGAGAACAACGTGTGTAAATGACAGAGCGCCACTGCCGTGCGCAGACGGCAGTCACAGAATACCCATCAAATTCATTCTGCCCAAGGAAGGGAGGGAGGGAGGACGCCAGGGGCTCGTGAGCTGGTGGCCCCGCCCCCTCGGCCCTGGGGACAAAGGCGTCACCGACTGCCCGCCTGCACACGCCTCTTGACCGGTAAGCAGAGATCGAAAGCACAGCAGCAATAATACTGGGTAAGTCCTTCCTTGCGTAAAACATCTGAATTAATTCATTGAAGGTATCAAAAATATACCCTGTAAACCAATACATCATTTACACCTGCCTTTCTTTCTCACCGCTGCGGCAACGATGTGTGAAAAAAAAAAAGTCCAGTTCCTCAAACAGCTGCTCGCCCCAGGCCGCACCTGGCCCTGCTGCCCGCCCGTCTGGCCCGACTTGGTTTCCAGCAGTCTCGTTGGCTGGGGCAGCCCGTGGGGACCGGGACGAGAGCGCTGGGGGCTGGACAGGGCCCGTGTCCTGTCTGTCCAGAGCGCTAAGCGGGACGGAGGCGGAGGGAGGGGGCGGGGGCTGCTAGCTCAGTTTAGACTTTGGTTCCAAATGCATTAAGGGGGGAGGCAGTGGTGTGGGAGGTGCGTAGTCGTCCTGCTTTGGGTCCCTGGCCGCCCCGGCTGTGTGCGTGTGGCTGGCACACGCCTGCCCAGCCCCCTCCCTGGGCCCCTCCCCTCCCGAGCACCAGGTAAACATCCCCTGAGTAAGGTCACTGCACAGGGCCAGCCCGGGGCGGGAGTCCTAGTTAAGGCTTTAGACAGGCAAGGATGCCGGCTCTGGACGGACAGACGGACAGACGGGTGCGCAGGCAGACTCAGGGGCCCCTTTCTTGGCCGGGGGAGTCAGCGGCCGCCCCCACCGTCCTGACAGTCACTCGCTGTCGGAAAGAGTCTCGTACTGCGAGCAGAGCAGCGGCTTGGGCTCTTCATCCCAGGCATGATGGGGACCGGTGAGGGGCCCGCTGCCAGTGGGGAGGCCTGGCGGGGGCGGGGAGGCCATGACACCCGCCTGTAGCCGCATGATCAGGGGGTTGTAGGGGAACGGCGTGGAACCTGCCAAAAGACGGAAGAAACACTCAGGAGGCCCCGGTGAGCCAGCAGCCCTCCATGGGCCCAGCCCCCCACTACACCAGAAACTGGGGCCTTGCACTCCTGTGTCTGCCGCTGGCCCAGGCCTTCTAACTGCTGGCAGGCTTCTCCCGCCTGCCCACCTCCGCCCCAGCGGTGCCTCCTGGCGTGCCCTGCCCTGCCCCTGGGGACCCCTTCACCTGCATCACATGATGCGCTCCCCCACTTACATCTCCAGCGGCTCCGCCCAACCTGTGGGATAGAGCCCTGCCCACGACCTCTCTCCACTTCCAGAATCCTCCACCCTCCCTCTGACCAGGGCCAGAGGCCAGCCTCCGGGGACAGCCCTACTCACACCCTTTCCTCCCGCCTGGGCCCTCATCAGAAGCTTCCCGACTCCGTGGGCCAGGGCCCAGCGGGCCAGGCCCCTGCCAGTTCTCCTGAGTAGGCCTGGCCATGTGCTCCTCACACAGCAGGTGCCTGGGCCGCTGCCTGACCACCCCGACGCCCACCTGCAGATGAGGGTCGGTCCTCCCACACGCGGTTGGTGAGTGGCGTCCGGCGGTTGCAGTCGCCCTCTGAGTGCACCGAGGAAACGGAGGGTGGCCGGTCCCCAGACGCCAGGCCCGGGGCCGGGGACTTGGCTTTTCGGCTACTGGGTCTGCCAGAGACTTTGGCTTTCCCACCACCACCTGCAGGGGACACATGGGAAGGGGTACAGTTGGACAGGTAGACAGAACTCACACGGCGGGGGAAGGGAGGTGGGGGGGAGGGAGAGGCCCTGGCTGCCTGCCTCCCAGGCTCCCCAAGGAGGGAGAAGAGCAGCTGAACCAGACAGCCAGGAGCCTGGGTCTCAGAGGTGCATTTCTCCTGGGGGACGGGTTCCACTGTCTACAAAGCCCCTCAGGCTGCCCTGCGGTCCCCCAACCCCCAGGGGCTGAGACGCTGAGCATGAAGCCTCAGGCCGCTGGCGTGACCCTGACATTGCCCCAGGACTGCTGGGCTGGTGCAGGTAAGCCAGGACCTGCGAGGCCAGGCCTGGGCCCCCCTAGGTCCAGAAACTTCCTGAGGACACAGGGTCCAGGTCAGACACACAGGCCCGAGCGCTCTTTGCCTGGTCCTTGCTCTGATATGCAGAGTGTGACTAGGGACCTGGGCAAAGAAGGAAGACCCCTCTGCTTCCATGACTCATGTGAGTTTGGGGCCAGCAAACAGACTCTGGTCTCCTCCCATCAGCCCGAGGGCCAGTCGTGGACCCCAGCAGATGCTGAGCCCACGGACATGGCAGCCATGAGCCCAGGGGTTCCCCCTGATCCACACAGAATTGGTGGGACCTCACTGCAGCCCTATCTCCCCCGAGGAGACACAGACGGGCCAGGACATGGGCACCCATGTCCAGCAGGGCAGGAAGGCGGGGCAGGGCTCGGGCAGCAGTGCGAGTGTTTTTAGAAAAGCAGCAGCTCCTCGGGCCTGGTGGGCAAGGGGGGTCGGGGGGATGTGGACACTCGGGGTGCCTGCCCAGCGTGGGATTAGCCAACTGTAGAACCACGTCAAACACGCACAAAAATAGTCAGAAGCTCCAAAGCTGGAGGGGGGTTGGTGAGAGGAACGCGGAGGCGCAGGATTAATGACACTGGGTGGGACAGGCGGGGCAGGGGCAGGGGGCCGAGGCGGAGGAGGCCTGCAGACCTGGCGAGGTGAGTGCGTGTTCACTCCGTCCGTCGGCAGCGGTTATGGGCATAGCAGCGGGCAGGCTGGCACTGGCATTCAGAGCGTTAAAAGCATTGGCGCCGAGCGGGTGCTCCTCCCACTGGTCATATTTACCCATGAGCGCCTTTCTAATAATGGCCTCCAGCCCCATGTTGGTGCTGGCATGCTCCTGCACGGCCTGGCTTCGGCAGGTCATGAGGCCTGGGAGAGAGACACACACACACATACACACACACGAGGGTCCGAGGGACAGTGGAGGGGGGGGGAGAAGCAGAGAGGGAGAGAGGGAGGAGAAGAAAGAATACACAGTGAGCACATTTCGGCAAAGCAACATGTTTCTTCGTATCCCTAGCCCCTTGGTTTCCTGTGGGTGGTGACGGAAGTGGGGCGGGCTGGGGAGGGCTCCCACTGATGAGGGCCCTGGAAGCGCTGAGGCATTCCTGGGGGGCGGTGGTGTTAGGGAGGTAGGATGACACCCCCTCTCCCCCAGCCTCCTTCCTACACTGACCTCTGGGAAATCACAATCCCCTTTCTGCCCCCCAATCCCAGCTGGGACTGCTTCATTTTTTAAATTCCAAGTGGCCTTAAAAAGGTGGAGTGGGGGAAGGTGTGGGAGGACTCAGAGGGCTGCCCTGACTGGGGAAGGAGCCACTGGGGAACGAAGTCAAGCCAGCGCCTGGTATTGGGGGTGGAGGGTGTCCACCCTGGGTCCCCAGGGCTGGTGAGGGGCTGGGGAAGAGACTCAGGGAAGGAGGGTGACTAGAGGGTCTCACCACTGCCCCCGACCACAAGGCCTGGGACCCTCAGCCCCACCTGCCCCAAGCGGGGCCTAACTCTCCTCCACCCACCTCTCCCCACCTGGGAGCCACGAGGATAAAGAGGTGCAGAGACGGACGGTGAGGTGTGGGGGTCGTAGCCATGCAGTTATGGTGCGTGCAGGGGACAGGGCAGAGCTAGAGACAATTGCATGACCCCCCGGCCCGGCAGCCCGTCACAAAGTGGTCGAATCAACACACTGGTCCCAGACAGACCCTTCCAGACACCCCCTGTGAAGTCACCTTAATGAAGCCTCCTTTTCTGCTGACCAGGGTTTCTGACCCTTCCTTTTTTTCTTGGGAACCAGTCTGGGGACTTTTGTAAACCCCGGGGAATGCGTCTCCTTTCAGAGGTTTTGTTACACCAGACTTTTCCCGTGAAGCCCTAAGCCCACTCTACCTTCCACCAGGTAATATTTCCATGAATTTTAAAACTTCCGCTCTGGGCGAACGTACAAACACCAAGTGGGCAGAGAACGCGTCTTCCTGACCTTAGCTCGTTGGTACACGACACTGACGGCCTCTGTGAGGCTGGGAGCCACAGGGCAGCTTTTAACATCACATTTCCATAGCAACCAACTGCCAACTACATTTTTTTCTTTTCTTCATTTTAGTTTCAAACCCACTCACATAAAGGGATGCCCTCACCACCCTTTTAGCTGTGTCTTGGCCACATTTCATCAGCACTTAAAAAAAAACAAAAAAAAGCCACAAAAAGAAAAAAAAAAGTCATGTCCTCAAGAAAAAGCAAAATTTCCAGTACAGGTGAGCACTAAAAACAAAAAAGTATTTACGATCTTACACACTAAGAAAACACTGGAGAAGTGAAAAAAGACACGAGGAACACAGGCCGTGACAGGTTTGGGTCAGATCAGCGTCTTAGCGATCCCAGACGTGACCGAGCCTTCTACCCAAGGTCATGGTCTGTGATCAGACACGGCCACACAGGAAGCCTGACCGTTTCCAGCTACAAAGATAAAGTCTGAAGCTGGGCCTAAGCAGCAGAGACCAGGATCCGGGGAAAATTTCCGTGTGTAGACCAAAGAGCTTTTTTTTTTTTTAAAATAAAAACGGTCAAATATACCTCACATACAAGTTTTAGCACAAATCTTCATTGTAATCTCTGCATGAATTTCTACAAACATGTCCACCTGCGTGGCTAGTGCCTATGTCAAGATTTGGGACATTCCGGAAACATTCATTTCTAACCATCTTGTTTCGGCCAAACGGTCTCGTCCCTGTTGCCTGAGCCTCAGCAAAGCTGCCCGTGTCTCTGGATAGACAGAGACGCCCCGGTCGGTCGGGACGCCTCTGAGAAATCCTGGCCATCCTGTGCTCACCACAGTCCCAGGGACAACAGCCTCCAGGGAAGGTCGGCACTGCCCCGCTCCCCTGGTCTCTGGCTCCCACTGAAGGACCAGAGCACAAAGACACAGCCCTGCAGAGGCCCGGCACCGCCCCCACAGGGGCAGGCCTGCCCACGGAGCGGGGGCGCCACCCGTCCGCTCCAGGCTCAGCCATCACTCCACACTCACCAGGGCACTTCCCTAAAGCCCCACCACATCCTTCCCTGGAAGCAACAGAAATACAGTGTGGCCCCTACCAGAGGCTGGGGTCCAACCCCAAGCACCCCCCAACTCCAAAATATCATAGAAGGTTTAAGTTTGAGCTTAAAAATGGGAGTTAATTATATACCCAGCTCCGTAATGTGTCCACACTGATTCCCAGCTCTCTGCCTTGAATTTTAAGTAAAACGGATGCTCTAACTACAAAGAATGCACACGTGGACCCCAAGTGGAGGCTGTGCACCCCACACAGGCCCACACCCCGCCCCCGCCACGCACACCCCCCACCTGAGACCTGGCAGGTGAGCCACGTAGGTTCCATCTGTGTATCTACTAGGGCACTGAACGCCAGGGGCTTGGAATTTCACCCCGAATAGAGCCCTCACTAGCCCCGCAAGCCCCACTTGAACTCAGGCCCCCATTGTCATGACTCCGGCTGGGTGGGGACCCCAGTGACCTCCAAGCCCATGTTCCCAGGTCTCCTTCCAGGTCCACACACCAGCCTGACCTCCCCAGGGGGCTGCGGCCGTGTAGCCGTGGCAGCACGGTTACCTGCTCCGGTGATGGCCGGCATATTGAAGATCTCTGTCCCGGGCTGGCCGATATCTGGGGGGCAGGGGTGATGAGATGCTGAGACCACAGCCCCCAGGTGCTGGGACACCACGACCCCGCTGTCCCCGTGGTTGAGGCAAGCTGCACCCCTGGGAGCTGTTCAGTGCACACGGGCTCAGCAGGTCTGAGCAGGTGGGGCCGGGCCCGAGCTTCTGCATTTCTAACCAGCCTGCTCAGGCTGGTGACCTGCTGGCCCGTGCGTGGCGCTCGGCACGGCTCTGGAGGGGCCGCCTGGGCCAGGGACTCTCCGAGGTTGCCACCCCCGGCCCAGAAAGAGAAAAGCCTCTGAAATGCCCCAACGCCCCTGGCCAACGAGGCTTCCTGAGGCTGGACTGTGTCAGATCCCTGTCCCTTGCTCTCCTGTGACCTGTTATGTGCCAGGCACTGTGCTAAAGGTTCAGGGAGCTAAGCTCGGGTTCAAACGGTGGAAAAACCCACCAATGGGACACACGGGACCTTGTGGGGCTCTGACCCCCGCCCCTGGTGCCCATACGGGGCTAAGCATAGCCCCGTCCCTGCCTGTGAGCTGGGCACCATTCTGGGTACCACACTCGGTGCCAGTGTCTACAGCAAAGACAGAGACTGCCCTGGGGCTCCTCAAGTGTGGGGTGAAGGGTCACGGGAGTGGTGGCCGGGATCCACCAGGTTTCAGAAAGCACCCCATGGGTTTCTGCTACCATGCCGGCTCCCAGACCCACAGATGGCCCCCTTACTGTATTCCGGCTCGTTCCGGTTGTGTGTGTTCAGCTTCTTGTTGATTTCCTGTTTCTTAGACTTCACCATGGCCGAGTTGCTCTCGGTCAGCTTGCTGAAGAAGGCCGGCGGCTGGCTGGTGTTGCCTGGAGATTTGGAGCCCATCCTGCTGCGGGCATAGGACACCCAGGTCAGTCCCCTGGTGCTGAGCTTGGGCCTTCACCACCTTAGCTGCCTTACCAACTCGGAACCAAGCCGCCTTCTCCTAACCCGTGCTCACACCCCCATCTCACAGGGGCCATGTCTCCTGAAATCGTCTCATAGGTCACCCATCCTTGGGCTTGGGGGATCCCTAGAGAGCCTCAGCTGCCCTGGGAGGCCACACCTTTCTACCTACAACAGCCCCCCACACACTGGAAATGGCCTCGGGAGCCAGAAGGGGGCTGAGACCACATCTTTCTCCAACGCCAGTGGGCCTGGCTTTTGTCTCTGCCTCTGCCCCACCCTGAGCTCCAATCTGGTCCAGCACACTCAGCTCATTATTTCTCAGGTCCTCCACAAGTGGCAGCACCCAGGGCCCAGCCTGAGCTGAAAGACCCCAGCCCAAGGCCTGGGAAGCCATCACTGAGGTGCCCCAGGTGTTGACATTAGCTGAGCACTGAAGCCCTTACTGGGGAAGGGGCTGAGTTCTCAGCATCCATGGAGGGTGCTGACGGGCGGGCGGCGCCATTCGGTACCTGGGCTCCACCTGCTCCCCATCCCGGTAGAGCAGCGGGTACATGGTGCTCCGAGGATGCCCGGGCTCTGCCATGCCCTCCGGTGGGGACACGGGCTCGATACCATCCTCACCACTACCCAGGGCTAACGTCTTGCTCGGCTCTGGAGACCTGGGAGGAGGAAGCGACCAGGCTGTGGTCAGAGTTCAGAGCGCTCCCTCCCGAAGGGGACGTACCCCTCTCCCCACCCCCCACCAAGCCCTGCCTCACTCTAAGCCAGGGCTCAGCACGCTTTTCCCGTAAGGGGCCAGGTAGTAAAAATGGCAGGCGTTGTGGGCTCTGCCATATATTCTTTCATTTTTAACACCACTTTAAAAATGTAAAACCACCTTCAGCTCGTGGCCTGTGCAGACAGGCTGTGGGCTGGATTTGCCCCATGGGTGGTAGTTTGTTGACCCCTGCCTGCCACACCCCCTTGCCAGGTACCCCATAGTTCCCCCAAAGACATCCAGCTATCTTCCCACCTGTGCCTCACTCAAGTGGTGCCCCTAACCCAGAATGGCTCCCTTCCCTAGAGCTGGGGGCCCTCCCTTTCCTTTTTGACCCCCAAGGCCCCAAGGGTGACCAGGGGTGCAAGGGCATGTGCCTGCATGGCGTGGTGTGAGTTCCAGCTCTGTCACTTACTGGCTGTGTCCCTGTGGGCAAGTGAATTCAGTTCTCATGACTTAGTCTCTTCGTCCGTGAAGTGGGGAGAATGCTGCCTACACTTCCTGAGATTGTGGTGAGAACCTCAGTTACTGTGTAAGGCGTTTAGCGGGTGCCTGGACCCCACGGACTGGGAGAGATGTTACATCTCAGCCGTAGCCCCCGCAGACGCTCCCACCTCCCCGGGCCTCAGTTTCTCATCTGTGTGCTGGCACACAGGTGGCAAAGGTGTCCTGGCAGCTGACCAGCAAGGGGCACCCCGCATGCTCACCTCTTGCCCCCTTCGCTGTGTGGGGAGCCGCGGGCTGGGGCGCCGTGCTCTGGGGGCGGGAGGTAGAGGTCGCTGGGTGGGCGGCGGAGGTCTAGGACCGGGCAGCTGGCGCCAGGGAAGGAGTAGAGGGGGGCGGGGAGGGGCGCACTCAGCTGCTGCGGGTGGTGGCGTGTGTAGTCCTGCGTGATGACCTCCTGTAGGCCAAGGGTTGGGGGCACAGGGTCAGGCGGCAGAGCCTTCTGAGTGGGCGAGGACTACACTGAACTCTGAGGGCGGAACCCTGGCTCGATGCTGGGCGCCCTGCGTACTTTGCACCCACCCACAGCAGCCCCAGGTGCTCAGGGCCAGGGCTTGGCCAGAGGTCTCAAACCCATGGCCCCACGTGGGGGGGTTCCACGGGCCAGCATGTGACATGTGGACCAGGGACGGGCGCTGCAGCTCCATCAGCTGGACGAGGGGCAGCCACAGAATCGAGTCTGAGTCTCTGGGATCCCTGATGTGACTTGCCCTTGCCAACCCTGGATCCCCGGCCCACACCACCAGGCCTCAGTTTACCTACCAGCCTTCCAGCCCCACCCCGGGCATGGTCCCACCCCGGGTGCAAAGGGAACAAGGAGAGGCATAGAAAGGGTAGTTACACTGATGTGCTGTGCCAGGGTGACTACCCGCTGGTGACCTTTGACCCCCGGGGCGGTCTGCAGCAGTGGGCTGGGGGAGGGCTGGCTCTCGGGCATCGGCCGCAGGTGTGGGAGGTGTGTGGCCTCCCCGCCGAGCTTCCCGGGGCCTGCGAGCAGAACAGAGTTGGTCAGGGTGTGGGGGGCAGGCGAGGCGTGTGCTTGGGAGGGTGCTGTACTCAAGTGTTAGCTGTGGCGCGGGGCCAATCCCTCCACGTCTGGGCACCTCACTCTTCCCATCTGTGTGATGGGGCAGCAACTGGCACTGTCCTGCAGGGTGTGGTGAGTGGGGGTGTAGGGGACATGGAGGCGGGTGGGGCCCTACCTGGCTGCTTATGCCGCAGGTCCCCCTCCAGGTGGCTCTTATCAAGCTCCTCCAGGTGCTTGGGGAGCCCCTTGTCGTGGGTCAGGCTGGGTGAGCTCACCGGGCTGACGGGCTCCACCCCATCGGGGCTATAACTGCCGCCATGGTAACCTACAGCAGGGCAAGGCCGAGGGTCAGGCCAGGCAGGGACTTGAAGCCAGGCTGCTCCTCCCGGCCCAGCCTCCCCTGCCCTCCCACACTGGCTGGGTCCCCCAGGCCGGAGCAGGGGATCTGGGGGATGAAGAGGGGGGTGAGCTGGAGCAGAGGCTGCTGGCTGGCCAGGGGTGGGGCTGCATCGAGAAAGGAGGGAGAGAGGACAGCAGAGAGAGACAGATGGAGAAAAAATGAGAGCGGACACAGGAAGACAGGGTGAGAGAGATGGAGACAGACCCAGGGATGGGGGGGGAGAGAAGGAGGGATGGAGGGAGGGAGAGAGAGAGAGAGCGAGCGAGAGAGAGAGAGAGAGACAGGTGGGATAAGGGAGAGAAGACATTGGGGGCTGGGGGGAGAGAGGTGAGAGTAAGATGGGCGAGGGGGAGACTCTGGGGAAGTGGGTATGGGGCAGCAGTGACAGGCCACTGAGGTGTGTGGGGTGCGGCAGGGAGTGACACTCAGGTTCCAGAGGCTCCCGAAGCCCCTAGTCCAGCTAAGAGGAGCCCCACGCTGGGGGAGAGGTGGGAGGCAGGGCGCGGAGAACGCCCCTTTTCCTCGGGGATGCTGGGTGGTGGGTTGGAGAGAAGGACTAGGGGCCAGGGCACCCCCAAGGCTCCCTCACAACCTGGGCAGGACGCAGGGTCAGGTTCCCAGCTCCTCCTGGGAAGTGGGGTGCTCCCCTCCTCTTCCCTCCCCGTCTTCCTCAGTGGGTATCCTCCAAACCAGAGTCCTCCACACACGGCAGCAGGCAAAGGCCGCAGCCAAGCCCCTCTGCAGCCCACTCCCTGCTCCCCAGACGAAGGCGCGAAGGGGGAGATGGGAGGCGTGGTGGAAGTCAAAATCACAGATCCATTCATTAAAGGAAAAAGCGAAAATCCAAAAAAAATCATGATAAAACGATGTGCAAATGATGACGTGCCCCCACGTCAGAGGCGGGCGGCAGCTGGAGGGATCATCAGTGAGCAATCGACGGAGACGAGTTTCAAAACCAAATACCAAAACCAACAAAAAATGGGGGAAAAACAAAAAGCAGAGATCTGAAAATATCTTTAGGCCACAAGACGGGGTGGGTGGGCGCGGGGCCGGAAGTCTTACCATCGCGAGGGGAGTCGTTGGCCAGCGAACCTCCTTCTCGCGGCCTTTTATCGTGAGCAATTTGACGCATGATTATCGCGTCTATGAAGGTGGCCGCTGTCAGGGTGGTCTTACCCAGAGAACGGAGTTCCAATTCCTGGATGGAAAAGGGTTTACTTTGAGTCTTTTCCCGGTGCAGGTCTGCGGCCGAGGCGGGTGGTGCCGGTGGGTCTGGGCTGGCGTGGTGGGGTGCGAGGCTCTTCGCTGGGGTGCGGGTGATGGCCGCGTGGCTGGAGCCGGAGCCCTTGCCGGGGGAGGAGGCGGGCTCCAGCCCCGTGCGGGCTGGGGGCTTGGCGAGGAAGGCGTGGCCAGTGTCCCCTCGGGGTCTCTCTGGCCGGGCGACCCTCGGGGTCTCCTTGGGTAGCAGGACGGGCTCCATGAGGGTGGGGTAGACCCCGTCGAGGGTGCTGCCCAGCGGGCAGTGGGTGGCGGGTGGGAATGTGGCGGCCGGGCGGACAGGCGAGGAGGTGGAGGTGGACCTGGGGAGGACGGCAAGGGGGCCGGTCAGGCGGGAGCCACAGCTGGGGGCCCGTGAGGCCCTCACGGTCACTGCCTCACTCTAACCCCCTGGGGAGTCGCTCCTCCCCATCCCCCGACAGCTCCCAGAATAAACATGCCCTCCTGACCCTGCCCTGCAACACCCTACCCCATCGTTCTGAAACTTAACTGAGCACCTACTATGTGTCAGGCACTCTGCTAAACACGGGGGCATAGCCCGAACAAAGTGAAACCCGATCAGAGTGTGGCAACGGCTCGAAGGCAACGAGGCAGGGGGGCCGGGGTCTCTCTGAGGAGCTGGACTGTGAGCGGTTCTTGCTCAGGACATGAGAGGGAGCCACGTACAGAATCCCAGGGCATCAAGCCCTCCCTGATTTGCTACCTTGGTTTAGAACATCAGCCCCTGGAGGGCATGGCTTGCAGCAACCATCGCCATGTCCCCCACACCCAGAGCAGGCCTGCCCGGGAGAAGGAATGCACAAACGTGCAGTCTGATTTCACTGGGCAAATGTAATTACCCCCACTTTGCAGATGAGGAAACTGAGGCTTGGACATGAGCTTGTCTGACTCCACCCCATGTAGCCTGTCCGCCAGCCCCGCGTTCCCATGAGGTAGTCCCCCGTCCTTCGCTAGCCCTCACTCCTGACTCATCAGCTGCCAATCAGGAAGGACTTGGGTTTCCCGTTCCAGTTTCTAATCGGCTGTTGCCGGTGTGGACAAAAAGTTGGCTTTCGTACACAACCTTGTGTCCTGCAACCTTGCTCTAAGCAGCCAGGTGCTTCTGTTTCCTGTGACTGCTGGGTACCTGAGTCCGTGGGGACAATGCTTCTGGGAAGCAGTGTTGTCAGTTTTCGTAATGGGAATGAATCGTGGGGGCTTGATTTAGAGCAGCCAATGAAAGGAAACTTCATTTGGAAAAAGCAGAATCTGCCGTTAAACAGGTACCTGGACAGGGGGAGGTATTGGGGTCGTCCCCAATTAAGCCCCCAGTTAAGCAGCTCCGCCCACAGTCCTTTGGGGTATTTGTCACCAGAGGGCACTGGGGCCCATTGTGAGAGTACGTGGATTCTGGGGGGCTTCTCATCTTAAGAGAACCTCTGGATTTTGTCCAGACAACAGGGCCCTGATGAATTCTGGGTGTGACCAGGAGTCTTTCCTCACAGCCCTCTCTCCTTTCCCCAGACCCGACCCCGAAACCAGAACCAGACAGCCCCCCTCCTACTCCTGCATGCACCCACCCACCCACCCACCTACTTCTCCGCCTGTCAGCAGCCCCTCGTGCATCCACCCAGCTGTACCCGTCCACCGCCCGCACGCCCGTCCCCTCTGGGTGCCAACCTGGCCCACCTCAGGACCGTGGGCGTGCTGGGCTCCACAGAGGTGATGCCCTTGATGCCGGTGTTCTGCAGCACGCTGGGCCTCTGCTGGATGGCGTCCTGGGTCCGCGGCGAGATGGGCGAGTGCTGGTGGGCGTGGGAGTGGGAGGCGGGGCGGCTGCTGCTGCCGGCCCCACCCCCGCTGCCTCCGCCTCCGCCTCCGCTGCTCTGCTCCGTACCTGCAGGTGACAGGCTGCGGGGTCAGAGGGGCAGGCCTCACGTGGCCGGCGGGGGCCCCGGGCTCGGGGCGGGGGCTCGGGTGCCATACCGGGTCTCCAGATGGGCGCGTGCTCCACCGTACTGGTGGACGTGAGGAGGGACTTTTCCCGCTCCCGCTCCCGCTCCCGGTCTCGGTCCCGCTCCGACGAGGATGTGGCGGTGGGTTTTGTCAAGTGAGTGGGACCCCCTGGAAACCAAAAGGCCTGCAACTCAGCCCCAGGGTCCAGGAAGGGCCTGGATTTGTCTTCCGGGTGGAACAGAGAGGGCGAGGCATCTGCCTGAGGACATCCAGCCACTTCCTCAGACGCCAGGGTCCTGACCCAGGATCAGGGGTAAAGCTGTTACCTGGGGAGAGCGGGGAGCTGCTGAGCCGGCTGCTGAAGTGCTGGGGTGCGGTGGGGAGGTAAGCCAGGCGGTCCATGGCGGTGGCCGGTGTGCCTGGTGTTGGGGGCACCAGCACGGGCAGGTGTGGCACTTGGGACAGGTCAATGATGCCTGCGGGACAAGGTGGGGTGGGGCTGCAGCCGCGGGGCAGGACAGGGCCCAGGTTCCTGCTGGCTGGACCACCCCATTGGGGGAGTCCCACGCACCTTCACCAGAACTGCACGTCCGGGCGTCCCCTCCTCGCCAAGCACTGGCCCCACAGGACCCTCTTCTGAACACCAGCTTTAGTCCCACCTCCCTGCCACTCCCAAGCCGAGAAGCAGTCGTGTCCTGCAGCTGGCACCCCGCAGAGTGTGGTCTGCCCTTTTTGTTTTCAGCCTCATTTCAATCCCCACTTTAGAAACACCTAGTGTGACCACTTTTCCCAACTTGACCTTAACTACCCTGTTTCCCCAAAAATAAGACCTAGCCAGACAATCAGCTGTAATGTGTCTTTCAGAGCAAAAATTAACATAAGACACGGTCATATTTTACTATAAGACCCAGCCTTATGTAATATAAACATAAATAATATAATACCGGGTCTTATATTAATTTTTGCTCCCAAAGACACATTCAAGCTGATTGTCCGGCTAGGTCTTATTTTCGGGGAAACACGGTAGTACTTGGGTGCTCCAGAAGGATATTCCAGAAGTGTTTCCAGAGAATGACTGAAATGCATATGCAAAGCAACCTTAGGCTATTTGCAAATCAAGGGCACCAGAGAGTCCCACTGCCTCATGTTTTGGTCTTGTGCTGTGAACGCCAGGACTGTGTACGCAGAGGATGCACACGGCCGCCACATGCGAACCCGTGCCCAGCTCCCCTCCAGCCCCGTGTGCGTGTGCTCAAAGGGCGGCCTTGGCAGGAACGCACGCGCGTGCATGCATGGGTCCTTTGCACACCCCAGTGAGCTTCGACGCAGGAATCAGGCCAATTCCGGATGGATGTGGTCTGGTCTGCCCACCCACTGGCCTGGAGCACCCGGCGGTACCCACCTCGCGGGCCGGTGGCGTAGTTAAGCGCCAGCGAAGACTCACGAGGGGAGAGGCCCCGCAGGATGTCGGCACGCTGGGCCATGGCGGTGGCCGCATTGTGGTGCATCTGCTGCGAGGTGATGTAGTCGTTGATGATTGTCTGGCGATTCTCCAGCGCCGCTGTGTCAGGGTAGCCGCGGATGAGGTACGGCGGGTACAGGTGCGGATAGGTAGGGTTGGGGGCCAGGTGCCGGGGCAGGTAATAGGCAGCGGCTGCCAGGAGAGGGAGCAAGGTCAGGCTGGCCCGCATCTTGCCAGAGGATGTCACCTCGCCTGTCTTAAAGCCCCCCACTCCCGCACCCTCACAGCTTCTCTCCAAACACGCCCACTAAACAGAATTAAGACCTAGAAATAGAAAGGCGCTTGCTCCCTAAAACCCATGAGCGTCTCTTATTGAAAGTGTTCTTTGAAGTTCTCCCAAACACAGGCCATCCAGTGCTGGTCACTGAAATACCTAAGGGAGGCATCCTTTACAAACGTTTTCAGATCGTGTCGTTTGGGGAACGCTCACCCTCGAGCCCTCTTTACACCCATTTGCAGTTTTAAAGGCATTGACAAGTCCCTCAGGAAAAGACAACCACTGGAAAATGTTTAACCCAGCACGTCCCTCAGATTCCTAAGAGAAATTCTAACCTAGACTGTTCACAAGACTGCACTGTTGGGTCTCCCCACCTCTAGGCCTCAGTTTCCCCAAATAGCCGAGCCCAGCAGATGCCTGAGGAGGCCGTGGGCAGACAGTCACCTGCATCCAGAGGGATTCCGCGGGGGATGGAGGTGGGGTCGAAGGCCAGGGGGATATGGCCGCGGTACAGGTCCACGCCACTCACTCCCCGGAGCAGGTGCTCATAGGGGGACATGGGGTGGGGGTGGTGCTCGGGCACGGCGCTGTGCGGGGACTTGGCAATCTCACGGGGCGTCGACGTCAGCTTCCGATCTTGGGACGCCTTGCTGGACGAGAGGCTGCCTGTGGACAGGTAGAATGGGGTGGCATCGGACCTCTGTGCCACAGCTGTCCCAGCCCCAAAGCGGGAGCTGCCAAGGCTGGAGTTCATGGGAAGCCACTCGACGGTGGAGTCTCTGGGATCAGGACCAGGCCTCTTCATTCACACACTCATTTGCCTCTTGGTTCATTTTTTTCTGAATCATTTATTCATTTGCTTCTTTTTTTCAGTTCTCAAAAAACTCATTCATCCTTTAATTTGTTCCCTTACTTCATTCATTCATTCAATCAATTAAAAAAAAAATATTTCTGGAGCCCCAGCTACTTGCCAAGAACTATTCTAAGAGCCAAGGCTACGGCAGTGAACAGACAAAACTCCCGCTCTCAGGGAGCTGACATGCCGTGCGGGAGACGTGAGAAACTAGTCATCAAATCAGAACTTCAGAGTGATAAGTGCTTTGAAGAACAATTTTAAATGTGGAAGAATGTGACCAGGATGGGGGAAAGGGGTGTTTGGTCATAAGAAGCCTCTCTGAGGATGTGACATTTGGACAGAGAACTGAAGGATGGAAAGAAGCCGTATCTAGAAGGTGGGGGGCATTTCAGGCAGAGGGAACAGCATGTGCAAAGGTCCTGGGGTGAAGAACGAGCTGAGCATGGTCAGGGAACTGAGAGGAGATGCATTTGGCCAAGCCTGGGGCAGCCGGTGAGCAGGCAAGACCAGACCCTGCAGGCCTCCCCAAGGCCATGGCGGAAAAGGCTGATTTTTCTTCTGAGTGCAATGAGAAATCACTAGAAAGATTTAAGCAGGAGAGTGGCATAATTTGATATAAATTTTTCAAAGAAGTATTTGGCTGCTGGTTGAGGGGCAGATTATCAGAACATGAGGGGAGTCGGGAAGCCAGGAGGGAAATCATGGTGGTCAGGGAGGGGGGCAGGCAGAGGAGAGAACTGTGAGCAGGACGGGGAGGCAGAACCCACAGGCATGACGGGTGGAATGGATGCAGTGACCCCTGGATGCCCCTGGATTCCAACCTAACTGAAGAGTGGACCTAGGTGAGGTGGTTTCCTGACACAGGAGCCCACCCCCGCCCTGCCCCCTCCCGCACCCACGCCCCACGCCCAAGCCCCACATACCCTCCTGCAGGCGTGGTGTGGGCTCCCGTGTGCTCACGGGCGAGCCGCGTGGTAGGTGGCCGGTGAAGGGCGCCCCATGGTCCTCGTAGGTCAGGGGGCTCTGCCGCGGCTTGCCTAGCTCAGGCACGATGACTGGGGCCCCCCGGGTGATGGAGCCCCCGGAGCTGCTGACCACGCCCGGCCGGCTCTTCAGGCTCTCCTCGTAGCAGGCGCGTTCCAGCGCCCGAGCATCTGCCATCACATCCAGTGGGTGCACGGGTGGGAACGTCCGGCCGGGGCTGCCGATGATGGAGCGCACGTCGTGCTTCTTGGAGCCGGTGGAGGACGTGCCAGTGTCGTACTTGAGTGGGGTGCCCTGTGGGAGAAGCGTGTGAGCACCAGCTGCGTACCTTTGAGCCTCGGGTGCACAGCTACAAAATGGGAGCCACATCCCACGCCTGGAGGGCAGGGGGCCGGAGGGTCGTGCTGTCCCTACGACTGCCCTGCCCACCCTGGTTCTGGCCCCCACAGCCACCTGGGGGACGGCAGAAAGAGGCAGAGTCAAGAGGTCACCTGTTTCAGGAGCAAGGGGGGACCCTCTGTTTGGCCCGTGGGGTTTGCTGAAAAGAGGCTCAACACCCCCAGGTGGGCAAAACCTGTCCTCCCGCCAGTCTGGAGCCCTCGGCACACCCACTGCCAAGCCAGGAGCTTCAGCAGTAAAATCTGGTTCCATTGCCCTGAGGCTTAAGGCTCAGAGGTCAGGGCTGAGGTTCATGTTTGTTCTCTGGCCAGGAAGGGCAGCTGAAGAAACAGGGGTCATGGTCCCAGCCTGGCCACCTGGGAGAAGACCCCGTCCTGTTTGGACAGGCTTGGGAAACCCAGATACAGTGTCTTTCTTTGCAAGTAACACAACTCCGTATTTATTCAGGAATGTTTTAATTACTTTCATATTTTTTAAAAGAATATTCTAGAATCAGACTGGCCTCCCTTTTGGATCCCTGATAGACTCTTGCCAATGGCTCCACAGTGCCCAGTGGCCGAGAGCCACACCGTCCCTGGCCCTCAGTGAGCTTCCCACCCTCCTGCCTCCTCTCTCCCCCTGCGTCACAGCACGCCGCCTCTGGCCACGTGAAGAGACCGTGGCCCTCAGGGGTTCCCATGGACCAGCTCCTCACACAGCCGGAGCTGACCTTCCCCCACGAGGCAAAGACGGTGCAGATTTGGGGACATTTGGCTTTGAGCTTCACAACTGCCTGCTTTGCGGCCCCAGACAAGTCACTGAACCTCCCTGAACCTCAGTTTACTCAGCAGTAAGTAAAAGAACTACCTCTGAGCGTTGACGTGAGGACTAAACAAGTCACGATGCCACGCGTTCAGGCAGAGCCTGGCCCACTAAGGACCCAATCCATGGCAGCCGTTTATTAACACGTTTAGCTTGGGGGCTGCTGGGCCTCAGTTTCCCCATTTGCAGAGGCCAGGGCGGTGCCCCATGGCCCCCTCCCCTGCCCCGCCTGGCTGGCCCGCGCCGTACCTGCGTGATGGAGCCCTCCTTGAGTGGCCGCGGGGCGAGGGGCAGCTCGGGCGTGCGCCGCAGCTCCTCGCGTGGGATCTCGTGGATGGAGCGGCCGGCCTCCTTCACCGTCGCCACCAGGCCCTCATGGGCCGGCTTCAGCTTCAGGGGGCCCAGGGCCTCCAGGGGCCGGGCCTTGTAGGCCTCGGCCAGATCCCGCGGGGGTGGAGGGGGTGGGGGTGGCGAGCCTTCACGTTTCAGGAGCTTGGCCTCCCGACGCAGATAGTCTTCCTGGGCATCCAAGTAGGACCGTGGGATCCCTGCGAAGAGGACAGGGCGCTGACCTCACACCTGCACCCCACCTTGCCCATCCAGCTGGGGGGCCTCCACATGGGTGGGCTCTGCAGCCACGCCCCTGAGTTCAAAGCCTCAGCAGCCGTGTGACCTTGAGCACATGACTTGAACCCTGGGAGCCCCAGCGTCTTCATAGAGAAAATGGGGACAGTAACTGAAACCCCTCACTCAGTACTGAACATTCAGTGAGATAAGACAGATCAAAAGCATAAATCGGGGCTCACAGCGGCTGGCTTGCCAGTGGCCAACCAAGAGACCTGAGCGAGTTATCTGACCTCTTTACCCTCTGAGCTGCATCTTCTCCAAAACTGTCCCGGAAGATAAAAGCAGCACTTGAGTTAGTGCCAAGCACACAGCAGGTGCTCAATAAGTGACGTCTACAAAATAGAGGGAATAGGTGGAGTTTTCCTTTCCCTTTTTCTTTTCAAACAAGAAATGCCCTCGCTCCCCATTTCACCTGGGACACAGGCGTGCTGCACGCCTTTCCGGGTGCCTGTCCTCCGATCTGCGTTCCCACGGCACTCAGGTACTCTCCCCGCCCCTCCCCACCCAGGACTTGTAGCTGCCATGAGGGCACCAGAGGGCGGGGGGGTACCTTGAGTGATGGAGCCGCGGATGTGATGCGGCTCTTTGAGATGGTGGGGGCTGTGTCGCTCAGGTGGGATGGCACGGCCCATGAGACCTGGGAGGGAGCGGGTGATAGCGTCATTACATGGGTCCCTGAGCCAGTCCTGGGCAGTGACAGGCCCCAGGGTCTACAGCTAGCCCTCCCAGCAGTGAGTCCCTTCAGCCAATCACAGCAGTCCCCATGATGATGGTGGTGGTGGCACAGGACCCAGCAAGCAAATGTCCCGTCCTCTGGGCCCTGCACTGCCCCCAGATAGAGCCTCAGGAAAACCCAGCCTCAGTTCTCCTATCTGTAAAGTAGGGCTGACCATCCCACCACCTCTCTTCAGGGGGCACTAAGACAAATTCTCTCTTCGCCCGATATAACCCAGTACGTGGGGAGCCCCCGGGGCAGGTCCCCGGCCCCCTTGCACTTGTGTGCACTGGAGCAGGCAGCTGGGCAGGAAGCCCACCTTCGATGCTGGCTGAGGCGATGGCCCTGCTGACCCGGCCCTCCATCATGTCGTAGGTGCGCTTGGGGGCGGCCGTCTCGTGCGGAGGCCCTGAGCTGCTCCTGCCATCCTCCTTGGAGCACTGGGACACAGACATGCCACCTGGAAACCAGACGAGGCTTGGGGTGAGGGGCTGGCCACGGGGCAATCGTGTGCTCGGGGCCGAGGACCAGCACACTGGCTGGGACAAGGGGCGGGAGCGACAGGCTCACACCACGCAGGCTACACGACGAGGCCCCGCTGATCACCTGGGTGAGAGCCGGCCCAGGTGAGCCCTCCCGGGGGAATCCAGGGCCTGCGATCCAGCCCGGGTCTGAGGACAGGGGCCCACCAACCAACCAGTCCCTCAGCCCTTACAGGGAGAGGCAGGCAAGCTTCCCGTATGTTGAGGCCCGACCCGCCAGGCTGTTCTGTCAGTAAGTAGGTGTGTGCCTTTGACCACACACAGACGTGAGTCTGTGCAGACACGTCCACACACAGGTGCCCACATGTGACAAGAACACGAGTACGTACACACACACACACACACACGAGCAGCAGTGTGAACACACAGGGCATGTACAACCACTCATGTGTCAATGTGGGCCTCTAAGTGTGCATGCGTGTGTGTGCGTGCCCACGTGCCTGGCTGAACAAAGTGAGGCCATGTGCGCAGACCTGTGTGCCTGTGTTCACGTGCACACGTGTACACTACAATGGGTCCACGGCAGGAGAGCAGGAAGGGAGGCGTGCCCACGGCACAGGCGGCCTGGCCAAGCCAGCATGAGCCCAGAGCGGCCGGGGACGAGGCTCAGCTCCCTGCCCCGGATGGACGGGCCGAGGGTCTGAGCAGGAAGAGGAGCCCTGACGGGGGGGGGGGGGGCCCTGGGAGCTGGTGGGCTCCGGTCCTTGCCCCCTCATGGGATCCTTGGAGCATCGCCTACACCAGAGCTTGGGAACCGCCAGACAGGCTGTATTGCTACTCCAGTTTTTGTTTAGAATTAATTGCAGATATTTAACCACTGGGAGGTTTCAGATGGAAATGGAGTGACTAGAATTGTGGCTGGTGGGCTCACATTCGAACAGGGCGACAATCAGCTCCTGGTGACCAGAGGCAGGTGCCCCTGGGGACACAGCTTAGCTCTCCAGGTCATCAGTCCTCCTCACTCCCTCCTCCCGGCAGCCAGCCTGCTGCCTCATTAACCACTTGGCCCCAGGATGCATGAGAAATAAAAGTCCTGATTTTAACCCATTTTGCAGATGACAAACTTAACCACAGAGGCTCAGGAACTGGTCTGGGGCCTGAGTGGACATTCCTCCCAGGGCTCTCTGCCCACAAACCTGGACCAGGCCCTCGTCAGCCCTTCCCAGAGCCCTGTGCATCGACCGCCAGGGCACCCAGCCGGGTACCAGTGACACTGAAGACGCCGCTGACACCGTCCCCAATGTCACTTGGCAGCAGAGAGGTATGTGCCCCAGCCACACGGTGCCGCCTCCACTTCCCAGGACCAGAGTGGGGGGGGAGGGGTGGAGACGGAAGGAGAGGAAAAGGCGCCCGCCAGAGGAGAAGCAATTTAGGGCCGCTCAGCTGCCAGCCTCTGAGAGGGGCGCCCATTAGCAGCTTTTATCTCCACACCCCTGGGTGCCCAAGGCTGCCAGGAAATTCACGGCCCAGCTCTTTACTCCCTTAACTCCTTCCGTGCAGGGCTCCTCGGTTGTGTGACCCAGAATCAAAAAGGGAGATGAGGGAGGGGCACTGAAGCAGGGGGCCTGGGGTGCCAGGCAGGCTGGAGGGTCACTCCAGTCTTCACCCCTGTGTGGCCACCCACGTGATACCAATTAGACAGCACAGCGTTTGCCCGAAGTGCTGGGCTGGAGGTCTGGGCTTCGCCTTCCGGGCCTCGGTCTCCCCAGTCTGCGTCTGGCCAGGCTGGCTACAAGTTTGGATCGTAAATTGTAAAGAACTGGGCAGAGGAGGGAGGTGGCTGCGGCCAACGCTGCCCTGCTGCCAGCTCGCCTACCTGTAGGCGTAGGGAGCTCCCCACCTGTCTGAAAGTGCTTCCGCTGCCACAGCCCCACCTCCCTGTGAAGCCACCTCAATGAGCCAGCCACCCTCCTCCCCCGACCCTGGGCCTCGTTTTCTCAAGGGGCCAGAAGGGTGGCGACACCGATGGAGCCCTGGATGTCACTGTCACCTAGTTTCCTCACCTGTAACGGAACAAACCCTTCCCCCAGCTCCAACCACTCAAGGCTGACGGAGGGGCACACGCTCCCCTAGATTTGTTCTCTGCAGACATCTGGCTGCCCATCAGCCCCAGCCACGCTTTTCTGGACCCTTTTGTCTTGACCAGCTCCAGAAACACTGAAGCCTGGGGTTGGGTCGACAAGCCCCGCTGGACAGAGTGTTTCCATGACTCAGAACTAACAAGGTGACATCCTGTCTGCAGCCCACGTGGGCATCCTGAGAGCTCTCTGGGGGGGACTTCAGATGCTGTGCCCCCAGCCCCCGGCATGTGGTTAGCTTCCAGTAAATACCAAGTGACCGACTGATGACCAGCTTTCTTCCCGGGTCCCATCAGGCCTCTGCCCTCATCTTTCCGGGGCAGCAAAGACCCTGTGAATGGGGGGAAGGGGAGTGAGCCCCCGCCCACCCTGCCAGCTCCTCGCACCTGCTAATGGCAGAACTCACCCTCATAGGACAGGACGTGTCCCTTCTTGCCCTCGTAGATGACGTGGCCCTTGGGCAGGCCGTCCTCCCGGCTGCGGTCCAGGCGACTCGGGCTGTCCTCGCCAATGAGCCTGGTGATGGTACCCTTGTACAGGACGTCGGCCGGAGTGCCCTGGGGGTGTGCAGGGGGTGACAAACAGCTTTACCAACAAACTGCTGTGTGACTGCTGTCAACTCACTTTCGTCTCTGAGCCTCAATCTGGAGGCCTGCACCTGTGATTCTGAAAGGCACCCAGCACAGACATGCTGTCCAAAAATCAAGATGTCTTTCTTCCTTGTGATTCCAAGAGCCCGTTCAAAGACATGGGGCCCTACTATGTGCCAAGGCCTGGACCAGTGAACTTCAAGCCTCCCTGTAGGAACTTCTCTGCTGAGAAACGTGGGGTAAGGGCAGCAACTGGCCACCCCTGATCTGCGAGGGGGAAAAACAAGATACCCTGAATGCACACAAGTCTCCTCAGCCTCCTCAAAGCAAACTGGAATCTCCCTGTAGCACTTACAAATATCTGTGCTCAAACAAGTGTGGAATAAATGGGCATGAGTTTGGGTGACAGCCCAGGGGCGGGCAGCCGCCTCCCATGGCAAGGGAGCCAGCAACACCCTCTCAGGAGGCCCCTCCACAGGCAGCTGAGAGCTCAGCCGTGACCTGTGTCTTGGCTGATCTGAGAACCAGGCTGATACTGGGCTCATTAGTAGCTTAATAAATAGTACAATACAAAGGGGTTCGGGTGGAACTGAAGGCATTTGATGTTTCCAAGCTACACTACTTTACAGCCCCTCTTCTCTGTGCCACGAGCAGAGGACAGAAACCCTGTAAGGCGGGCGGCGTTTCGTACAATACATGGACGATGTCTGTCTGCAGCCTGCAGCCTCTTGGTGTTGGCCCAGTAAACTTACTCCCAAGACGGCAGGAAGCACCTAGAGGGAAGCGATCTGGGCCTCCTCGGTGGGACACTACGGCCCCTGCCTGCCAGCACCAGCTGGATGAACCAGCAACTGTGTGCACGTGTGTGTGCGTGCACGTGTGTGTGCGTACGCATGTGCGTCTGTGTGTGTGGTCCATGCATGGATTTCATCACCAGCTGGTAGCGAGGCTGTCGGACAGTCTGACCGTTACACATTCTGGCAGCTGCCACCCTCTGTCGAAAACAACTGAAGAGGTGTGTCCCCGAGATGGCTGTGTCTGGTCACCTGGAAACCTGGGGCAGATGGATATCCAGGAACTTCAGACGTCAACCTTTAATCCTAAACGAGTCCATGAGAATGACCCTGAGGAACACTTTAACCCAAAGGGAAACTGAGTCAGGGAGGGCAGTCCCCCACCTGAGTGCGTGTGTGGCCGAACTGGGACTCGGTGCCAGCAGCCTGACTTTTGCCCCAGGTACTTGCTCTTTGCACCTAGCAAAGCTGCCTTCGAAAGCTTGTGATTTCGAAACCTTCGGGTTCAGAGAAAAGTGGAGCAGGGAGGCCTCCTCTGTAGTGTGCTCTGAGGCCAGTCGGGTCAGGGGCCCCTCACTGCAGGCCACCCTGGAGCCTGAAGTCCCACCATGTGTGCAGGTGTGTGCGTCTGTGTGAGTGTGCAAGCCCTTGTATAATATGCAAGCGTGTCTGCGTGCACACACGTGTTCAGGGCCCCTGTTCCCTGCCACGGTGTTCTACAGCCAGACAAGCTGGGCACAAACCCTGGGTCCACCAGCTACTGGCTGCAGGATCTTAGGTGTGATCTCAGCTTCAGTCTTTTCATCTGTGAGACGAGTTAACAGCACGGACTCTGTACCAACAGCACCTGTCTTTCTGGGGGGAGGGGGGGGGAAAGCAAGCCCAGGTGGTGCTAAGGCCCCCAAGGTGGTGGGGAGCTGCCCTTTATGCTTCACTGGCTAGAGGGGAGGAGGGTCAGACAGGTCCTGGACGAATTGGGAACCCTGAGCACTGAGCTCAGGTAGAGAAATGAACCCCTGAGCCAGGAGGGGCTCGGAAGGGCCCCTCTGCAAACCCTTAACTGGGCAGATGTCACTAGCCAATCCCGACACTTCCTTCTGCAGCTGAGTGTGGCTGGACGCCTGACCAGCCTGAGGCTGTGAACACCCGAGGTCCAGGTTAACAAAGGAGGAAATCTCTTTGTCATCTGAGACTAAAGTCACAAACAGGGAGGTTATGAGAGCACACGGGGAGCCACGGTGTGGGGCAGGCTCAGCTCAAAAGCAGACAAGCCTTCCTCTGACCCCCAGGACTCAGCCGGGCTTGTGTGTGTGTGTGTGTGGGGGGGGGCATGTGCAAACTCCCTCACTAGCCCCCACACACTCACTGACCCAATGCCTCCTGCCCCAGGCTCCATCGCCCCCGTGCTGCTCCTTGCACGTGCCAGGGGCCCTGCCACCTCTCTGCCTTTGCACACGTGTTCCCTGGGACCAGAATGTGGCTCCCGGAGAGTCTGCAGGCCTCACACACGACAGGTCTCCCCCACTCGCCTATCCCTGTGGCCTTGGCAGCCCCAGCCATTCTCAAGTACAATGTGAAGCTTCAGGTCCTCTGAAATCACCTGCTCAGTGTTTACCGGTCTGGTATTTGGCTCGGCTTCCTTCCGCTACAAGGCCGGCTCCTTGGAGGCAGCGCGTTCTGTGTTTTGCTCAGCACCAAGTAGACAAGGTGAATGACCACAGAATGGGCTGCTATTGCTAGGACGTCACCCCACCCACTAAGGCAGGTGCCGTGTAGCGACGAAGTGGGGACAGAGGGGCTGGCCCACTGCTCTGTCCGCGGTCAAGGCCATGCCTGGAGGTGCTGCCCACTGGCCCCACCAGGCCCCTCCCACGGCGCCCCAGGCACTTACGTGGGTGATGGAGCCACGGTAGGTGACGGGGCTCTCGGCAGGTACCCGCGTGCTGGGGACCCCCTTGCCGATGCTTCCTCCTGGGACCGAGCCCAGGGACGTCCCTGGAAGACGAGACACGGGGGCTGAGGGGTGTGTGTGGCCCCTCCACGAGCCCTAGGCTCAAGAGCCACCCCGACTGTCCTCCTGGTGACCAGCAAGGGCCCCTCGGCATCCTAATGCAGGGTCCCCTGGCCCTGAACGGCGAGGCAAGTGACTGCTTCTGGGCCTTGCGGGACTGGCGCTTCTCAGCAGGTTTTGGATCAAGAGTTCGCTTCCTGCCTCGACCTCCAAGGACCGGACAGACAGTGCAGGGCAGACCCCAGGCCTCGCGACCACTCGCCATGGCCTCACCTCTCAGCACGGACGTCTCCTGGGCCGTTGGCACCCCCAGGCTTTCTGGTGGCCCAGCCTGGCCCCGTGGGGACAGCTGCTCCTGCTTCACTCCGAAGGGCGCTGGGGACAGGTGAGAACAGTGAGCCACGTGTCACCGGGACAGGGACTCACAGGGATGGCCCCACCCTGTCCCACTCAGGGGCTGGGGCCCAGGACTAGAGGCCACCCCCCAAATCCAGGCCAGAGTCCCATGGGCCAAGCTGTCCTCCCTCAACCCCCCAACACACTGGAACCAAGCCTAGACCATCCAGGTGAGAAGGCCCCGGATCCTTACCCAGCTTCTTGGGGTCCATGGCGAGGGGCAACCCCATGGTGATGGGGCCCACAGGGGCCTTGGCATGCTCAGAGTATGGGACGTGGAGCTGCACTGACAGTCCCTGTGGGGGCAGAGGTCATGGGGTCACAGGAGCCCCCACACGCCCTCCACCACATGTCCCAGCCCAGCCAGAGCACCGACACCCCCTTTTACAAGAGCTCAAGTCCTGGCCTTGCTGCCCTACTGTACGACCGTGGACAAGCAACTGCCCCTGCGGGGCCTCGGTCCCCTCACCTGCGACATGGCCATTGTGACCCAGTGCAGTTTAAAGGAAATGGGGCTGGCAGTCGGGGGCTGAGCCGACGCCTCACCCCACCCCATGCTGCACGGGGGGCGGGGTACGGGGGTGCGTTGACGGGGCCGACGCCACGGACCGAGGCGCAGCACATGTTGGCTGCTGTGTGTCTAGCTCATTCCTTTACTCTCCCATTTCACAGATGGGAGACACACACAGAGAGGCTGCGTCACTTGGCTGCAGAGCCCACGCTCTTGACTGCCCCATGAATGACCTCCCAAGGGCCTGAGTGCCAGGGGCAGGCTCCAGCCAGCGCAGGACCCAGCACCATCGCGAACAGAGATGACCCCGGCCTCCAGCCAGACTTCACTGGTCCCAATACCCCCACTGAACAGGTGGAAAGACCAAAACCCCGAAAGAGGAAGGGGCTGTTCTCTGGCACCAGGCCGCACTGTAGCTTCTGGGGGCTGCCCTGCCCGCCTCACCTGGGAGATGGCACCCATCTGCCTCTCGAGGACGCTGGGGTGCTTGGTGGAGGAGATGAGGGGCGGAGGGTTGGAGATGGTGGGAGCGCGTGGCAGGACGGGCCGGGCGCTGTCGTGGAGGCCCAGGGACAGCGGGTGACCTGCAGAGCACATGCCTTTCCATCACGGGCCCCCAAGGTGGTCATGCTCCTTCAGACCCCAGGGCCTCTGCCCGCCTCTGCCCTGTCCACACGCACCCCTCCGCTGCTCCTCTGACTTTGTCCTAATGAGCCATCTGCGTCCTTGGCTCAGACACCGCCACCCCAGGGAAGACTTGGGATCCACACATTCTCTGCCCAGACCCCTTACCTGGGCTCCCTGTTTCACTTTACCCTCTAATAGTCCACTCCCCTCAGAACCAGAAGGAGCTTTGTGAGTCTATGGTTCACATCCTCCTTGTGCTGTGAACCTTCTGGGGCTCCCTTCCCCTCAGGCTAAACCTCTTAACCTCCGACACAGCTTTCAGGCTCACCCAACCTGCTGTTGGTGGTCTCCCCAGCCTCACTGGGCACCAGGCTTCCAGCATGGCAGCCTGATTCAGTTTCTCAAGTGTCACCTGCTCTTTCCTGCCTCTGGACCTTTGCACATGCAGTCCCCTCTGCCTGCCATGTCTTTCCTTTGCTCCTGGCTCGTACGGCCCACTCCTCCTTCAGGATCAGTTCTGCTTAGCAGCCTCTGGCTGTGCCACTTCTCCTGCTGGTGGGACCCAGCAGGACTGGATAGCCCACAAAGGACCTCTAACCCAGCCTGACCTTATCTGTAAACCAAAGCAGCCTTTCCCTCCCCCACCCCAGGTTTCCTCTCCAACTGCCCATTCTCAAGCTCTGAGTCACTGGTGGGAGACAGAGCTGCCCATCACAGCTCAAGCACCGCCTATAGCTGGCTCCCCATCGGCAGTTGTTTCAATCCCAATCCAGCAGATTTCTCGTATCTCAAGAGATCCCCCGTCCTGTGCCTTCCCCGACCAGACCACCCCTCCTGCTGTCCCGTCAGACACAGATCCTTCTGCATGCAGCTCGCGCCACTGCAAACAGTTGGCGCCCAATGACTGCCCGGGCTGACTCCACATGGCGGCTGGGAAGCCCAAGACTGGGCGCGCTACTCACCAGGCGGGGCGTAGGAGAAGGCCGAGGGGTCAGGGGCGTGCGGGGAGGCCTTGATCACCTCGCGGGGGGGCAGGGGGAAGGGCAGGCCCGACGTCCAGCACGGGGGCTCCGCGGGCAGCTTCTGGCCCTCAGCTGTGAAGGCCGGGAAGAACACGGGCTTCTCTGCCGAGGGGACAGAGGGGACGGTCAGCTGTGCCTGGCCAGCCCTCAGCAGCCCACAGCCAAGGCCGCCCCTGCTCAGACGTGGTCCTCTCCGTGCCGGCAGCACTGGCCCTGGGCAGGGGTAGGGTCCCGGCCAACAGTAACTGGGGGTCTAGGAGGGAAGCCCCTCAAGTGTGCGGGCGGGGAGTATATCTCGGGGGTGGGCTGGGGATTATTGGCAGCCCCCAAGATCTCAGAGAGCTTCTGAATTCCAGTGCTGGGAACCCACAGGCACTCGTCCAGCACACCCAAGCCCTGGACACACCTCTAAGCCGGGGGGGGGCGGGGGGGCGAGGGGGCAGCCAATGGCGGCCCAGGCCCTGCTGCCTGATTTTTACACCCCCTTGTGCTGAAGCCCGGTCACGTCCACACATTTACTTATTGTCTCCGGCTGTGCCGAGGTTGCAACAGAGATCGTCTGGCCCGCAAAGCCTAAAATATTTACTATCTGGCCCTTCAGAAAAAGCTTGCTGACCTCTACAAATGATGAAGGTGGTCAGAGACAGCTGCGTGTACGTGCTGGGGTGGGGGTGGCTGGGAGTCCAGACACCCGGCATGCATAACAACACACACCGGCCATGGTCTGAGCACGTCCTGCCTGCCCAAGTCACCGTGCTGAGTGTTTCATCCACGTGCGCTCAACCAGCGTCCTTGTGAGCTCACAGGGAAGAGACTCACCAGGTTGCACAGAGGGGGAAACTGAAGCAGGCACATCTGTGGACTTTTCAAAGGCACCAGCAAATATCTGGGTACGCCAGGAGCTGACCCCTTAACCTCCTGGCCCACGCAGCAGCACGTACACAACGGGAGGGTGACGCTTCCCCAGGGCCTCTGGCGGGTGACGTGAATCTAAGGGGTTTACGTGTCCTGACGCACTGATCCTCACAACACCCTGCAACGAACTGACTACGATTATCCCCGGTTTACAAACGGGAAACTGAGGCTCAGAGAGGGGAAGTCACCTGGCCAAAGGCTCACAGCTAGCATGCAGCAGAGGAGCTCTGAGTCCAGGCCACACACTGTGACCTTAACCACCGCCATGAGCACGGCCCAGGAAGAAGAGTACCAATAGCCCCACATTCTCAGGCCTGGGGACACTGGGGAGACACCGTGAATGGCCCAGGGGGTTAAGGCCCAATTCTCTGTTCTCCTCCTGGCCTGTCACTGATGAAATCTGTCCTAGGCTCTGAACCTAGCCTTGAAAATTGGTGACAAACTTGAGGACCGATCCAGGAGAGGTAACTGGCAGAGGAGTGGGGCAAGGGACGCACGTGGGTACACCAGGCCTGGGGTAGGAATGGCAGGCAGGTGTCATCTCTTAGGCCCCCTCCAGATGATGGAGGAAGGTCCTGAAGGCCCATCCAGACAGGAGAGTGCAGGCATCGATTCATTATGCCTGCTGTGGGCAAGGCTGGTGGGACCCAAGGTCTGTGTGCTACATCTCATCCAGTTTTCTCCCAGGAGAGACTGAATGCTCCCTGAAGGTGCCCTGGGGAAGTAGGAAGCCCACAGGAGGGTGTCTCAGATGTGGGGAATACCTCAGTGTGGGGATTCTCATGCTCAACCATCCCCTAACAGAGGGGCCCCCATGGGGCCTGCCCTGGGCCCGGAAATCCCGTGAACACCCTGGCCCTTGCTCGTCCAGCTACCCAACTCCGTGCAGCTCGACTTTGGCTGCAGGGGGGCGGGGGGGAGGCGAGTGTCTCCAGGGCTGGAAGGGAAACTTGGGGCCAGGCCAGGCTAGGCAGGCAGCCGAGGGCCTGGAAACACAACCTGTTCCTCCAGTTGGGCCCAGGGGAGCCCGAGGGCCTGGCTTGGCTGGGCTGCTCCACACAGGAGCCAGGCGACCAGAGAGGCAGTGCTGGGTGTCGAGCTCGTGCGTGTACCTGAGAGCTAAGAACACCCAACACAACCCAGACCACGCGAGAAAAGCACGTGGAGCCTGATGCCAGGTGCACGGTCTCTTGTGGGGAGAGTCCAGGAAATAGAGCCTCCACTGTGCAAACGGGCTGAAAGCCAGGCTCAAAGACATCGCTGGCTCACATTCTCCCAGGACAGGGGCTGGGACCGGTCCCAGCAAGGCCTGGCTGGCCCCGTGTGGTGCACAGCCACCCAAGTACTGCCCAGCCCTGCTCAGAGCAGGCGCAGCACAAAGCTGTGTGCACTCCTGGCATCTCTATGTAGCTGCCACCCTGGTGCCCTGAACCTGGGAAGTCCTTCCAGAGCCAGACTCTGCGTCACACTGGCCGGGAACAGCACTGTGGCCTCCACCATCTGCCTCAACTCCTTACAGCCCTTTCTACTGAATAATGGCCAGAGAGAGAGAGATCTTTCCAAAATAGAAAGCAGATTACCTGCTCCCCGACACACACACACACTCTTCCTCTAGCAAAGGCTTCTGCCACACCTGAGGCACAATCACCGCAGGCCTGTGATCTGGTCCCCCATTTCCCACCCCAGCCACACAGCCTCCCAGAAGCAACTCAAGCACACCAAGCTTGTCCCCAGCCCAGGGCCTCTGCCCCTGCTGTTCCCTCTGCCTGAAATGCCCTCCCCCCAGATCATCCGACTGACTCTTTCTCCTCTTTGCAGAGACGTCTTCCCTGAGTCCCTTACTATTCACCCCATTTTGTTACTTTCATTGTGTAAATTATTCTCAAGTCGTCTTGCTTCCTCACACGGGCCCTGGCATAATGTCCTTCTCGCTCAGAAGCACCACAGCTCCCTGGAACAGGGAGTTTGTCCTGCTCACGGCTGAACCCCACTTCCCAGCACGCTGACTGGCAATCGTAGGGGTTCAGCCAATTTCCTGGCTCAGTGGTCACAAGACGGCCTGTGGGCCGGCCAGGATGCATGCCCGCAAATGTGGGTGGCGTCCGAGACGTCCTGCAGTAGGCGAAGCTGCAGGAAAGCAGGCGGGTGGGCTGATTTGACAGCAGTGTTTGGCAGGCCCGTGTCACCTGTGCGAAGTGTGGAGCCATCGTCCTCCAGGACAGTCCTCTTTGTCGTCAGACAAGCACACTGCACTGCCCTCAAGGCAGCCAGTGGCCGCAGGCCAGCCTGGTTTTCTAGAGAAGGAGGGATGCTGACCCCAAGGCGGGTGGGGGTACACTGAGCCCATCCCTGGGCTGCGCTCCTGCTGCCCTCAGACCCCTAGAGCAGCCAGCAGGAGCCTGGGTTAGCCCAGCATGGGGGACAGCCCCGAATACCTACGACATGCCAACAGCACCCTCTGAGTATCTGGCCAATCTGGGAAGAGTGCCCCTTTGGGGACACAGGCTTAGAACTTCTTGGGTCCAGTGGGGAGTGAGGCAGGGACAGAGAACAAGAAACATGCCCCGCCTGTCTGCTGACCTTGAGCTTCACATGGTGACAATAAAACATGCCCCAGTCAGCTGCTCGGGGAATCACCCCACAGCTCCCCACTGAACCCAATGACCTCGGCCGGGAATAAGGTCAGCATGAGAACTGGACGGGGTAGCACTTCCTGCCAGGCCCCAGAGCTGCCAGCGGCTGGGCGCTGAGCCTCGCCTGTGGTTCTAGCTCATGCGAGGATCAAATCACATGCCATCAGGCTGAGGCACAGCCACGTTCTGCTGCACACACAGCGCTTTTCAATCTTTGAAAAGTTGCCAAAGTTGAGAAACTACAAGATTTCACATGAAAAGATGGATTTCTGGCTTCTCTCGAAGAAAAACCCCAGGCCCACATGGCACATGGTCATGGCTCTTGACTGAGGCCAACATGTGCCCACTTCAGAAACAACGCGAGTTCTCCAATTGTCCAAGTCTCCACCTGTCCCCACGACTCGCGCCCATTCCCTTGGCCTGCTGTGCCGCTACAGGCTAGGAGTCTGCAGAGCTGCTCTAGACACACAGGCCCCTTGCCCCCCATCGGCCCCTCACTCCCCACAACCCCTCAGCCACCAGCGCACTCACCCTCCTTCTCAGCAGGAAGTACAGGGCTCCTGCTTTTGCCCCGAGGACTGCTGCTGGGCTGCTGAGGGGTGTTGCTCTCTGGCTGCAGGTGCTGTGGTGGTGGGGGGGCCGGGGGCGCTGGCTTCGGGGCAGCTGTGTCGTCCCGGGATGGCTCGTGGACTTTGGTGACCTGCTGAGGGAAGCAGAAAGAAGTGAGCTCTTTACAGGCCGTGCACGGGCCACAGAGACCAGAGAAAGGCTTCTGGGCCCCTGCATCTGCCCCATCTGGAATGGAGGCCAGGGAGAGGCAATACAGGTAGAGCGCAGGAGGGCAGGTCTTTGCACAGCGTGGGCTGTGCCCACCCATCCCAGCTGCCTGGCAGTAGATGGGAAGGGGCCCGTTCCCCAGCCCGTACCCCAAGTCTCTCTCGGTCTCCCGGCCTCGGGGGTGAGCAGCACAGTCAGCACGCCCTGTGCCCCTCACTCAAAAAGCCCTGTCAGCTCAGTTTGCAGCCCAGAACCCCCACTGCATTTGGGAAGGCCAGAACTACCCTGGGAGGGGCAGCTCTGGCAGAGGCTGGGCCATCACCAGGAAGAGGCACCTCCAGGGGCCGCCTAGTTGGCCTGGAGAATCTTCCAGGAGGGGCTTCCCCCGGAGGACCTCATGTTTAGAACTGGTGGGGCCCCCACCCCTCTCCCCAAGGTGCTGTGAAAGCCAGAGGGACTTCCTGCCTTCCCACGGCCCGGCGCCTGGTTCTGGAAAACCCTCAGTGGGTGAGGCAGAGGTGGGGGACGCGGAGGGAGAGCCAAGCCAGCTCCCAGAGCCTCCCAGGGCGCTGGGCCAGGACAGAAGGGAGGAGGCCTGCAGGCCAAGTGCCCTGGTTCCTCAGAGCCCCACCCGGCACGCCTGCCAGGCCCTTCACTGTTCCCGCCTCATCTCCATGGGGATTTCTCCAGGAAACAGAAGGCGGCTGGGAAGAGCAAGGCCGCAGGTGCTGGCCCCGCCCGCCGCGCTGTGCAGGGCCCTGGCCTGATGTACTGTCTCCGTGAACAGGAAGTGAAGGTCAAACAGGCAAGGGGGCTGCTGCCTTGCTCGTTGTGGGAAGTGGGGGCCTGGCACTCACGATGGGGGGTATGGCGGCCGCCCGCTGCTTCAGCTGCTTCAGGTCCAGCGGCTTCTGGGGTGAGACGTTGGCCCTGGTGTCGCCGGTCGGGGTGAGGAGGCTGGGCCGTGGTGACAGCAGCCTGAGGGGGAGACAAGCGTCAGGCCCACGGCTCACAGCTGGTTCCTCCGGGCGCCAGCCCTGGACCACAGCGGAGAGAGGGCAGGTGAACATCTAGGGTCCCCAGGACACCCAAGGAGACTAACCAAGTCTCTGGGTGTGGGGAGTGGGGAGCTGGCTCTTCCTTCCCTCCTCTGGTCCACGCAGGTCCCACGAGGGGCCGCGAGTCCCTCCGACCCCGGCCCAAAGGCCTAGGCCAGAATCCGACACTCCCGAGACAGCCCAAGGCAAGGAAAGCCCCAGAGAAGCTCAGACTCAGCCCACACCACGCATGGTCCTTCAGAAGTTGCCAGAAAGCCAAAGAATCAACCAGATTATGGTTTGGTGAACTTAAGAGATTCAGGGAGCTTGTGTGTCACTCAAACATTAGGCTCGGGCACCAGGGTGGGGCCCTGGGCGTGGAGCTGAGTGGGCCCTGCTCACTGCAGACAGGCGTTGGCACAAGCCCACCTGCTTCACTGGATGTCCCACCAACTGGACTCTCGCCCACAAACCATCTACTGAGAAGCTAAGAGCAGGTGGGTCGCACGCTTTGCGTGGAGGGGCTGGTCAGTATGTGCACGGTCCACCCGTCAGCCAGGTGCTGAGCTGGGCTTGGAGGCACCTCAACCCCCACAGAGCTCACGCCCGTGTGCTGCTGACATTTGGAATTGGACATTGCATCTGCGCAGGGCACACAGTACAGCGGAACCAGGTGCCAGGGGCAGGGTCACTCCAGTGTAGGGCTGCGGTGTCTGAGATACCTGGGCACAGCCTGACCTGGGCTGCTCATGGCACTGCCTCCTTCACAAAACCGTCAGGGATTTATTTCCAGGACAGCCCAGCACTGGGCACAGCACCCCGCCACACTCCCCATCTGGATCCCTCGCCTGCCCACTGGGGCCACCTGATTCCATGGGTGGGGCCTGCACTCACTGAGCACACAGCAGGCCTGGTGCTGTGCTTGGGGTACATGGAGGAGACCAAGAGTCCAGGGACTGCCTGCAGGGAGCCAGAGCCAGCTGGGTGACCAAACAGCACGTGAGGACATCGGCTGCAGGCTGGGATTCACCCGGAAGGCAAAACCGAGGCCAGCTCCCCAAAGCCTGAGGGCTCTGTTGGCACAGCCCCTCCTGTGTCACATGCAGAACGGAAGCCACACCCAAGGCCTTTGAGGTTAAGACCTGGGACAACCAGGACATACTCAGGCCACCCAGTGCCCAGCAGCCAGTGCTCGATGCCCAAGGAGGAGCAGCCACAGCAGTGGGGTCCTTCCTACAGACAGAGCGGGCGGACACGTGACATGCGGCCGCAGTTGCCTCTGTGGTGGGCATCCACGGCCCGTGACAGGCCAGTCGTGCAGGCACCAGCCTCCGCTCCCATCTGCCACGCTCGGCTGAGTGGAGACAGACTTGGCGACGCCTCCCGGGGCTGCCCATGGCACGCAGGTGGGGCCGGGCGCACAGAAAGGTCATACTGACTTGGCCATGCTCAGTGGCCTCCCTGCTCCTAACCTCCCTCGACCCCTCCAGATCCTGCTCCACTCGGGGACCCCCTGAGGGCTCTCCTGCTGCTGCTGTCCTTCCTTGCTCTGCTGGGCTCGGGCTGAGGCACCCTGACCAGGTCCAGGCTCCAATGTCACCAGTCCAGGCAATCTCCATGTCGGGCACAACTGCCACCAAACCCAGCCTCCTCGCCTTTCACGTTTACTTATTATCCTCCATGTAAAACAGCTCGCGCTCATAAACTTACCCAAATTTAAAAAACGAATACCCTGCAGACACTGTGGAAAGGAGTCTGGCAGCTCCACAAGACGCCAGTCACAGAGTTGCCATCTGCCCCAGCAATTCCACTGGTGGATGTGTGTGTGCCCAAGAGAGCCGAGCACACACGTCCACACAGAAACTTGTTTACGAAAGGTCACAGCAGCAGCGCTCTTCACACCGGCCAAAAGGTGCCAACGACCCAAATGTCCAAAACATGAAGGGAGAAAGAAACTGTGGTCCAACCCACACGACGGAATGGTCCTCAGCCAGAAACAGGAGTGAAGCACGGACACTCGCTATGACACGGATGAGCCTTAAAAGCATGATGCTGAGTGACAGAAGCCAGACACAAAGGACACGTGTGTGATTCCATTCCTAGGAAATGTCCAGAACAGGCCAAGCCAGAGACAGAAAGAAGACCAGAAGTTTCCAGGGGCTGCGGGTGAGGGGACAGAGGAATGACTTCTAATTGGTACAGGGTTTTATTGGGGGATGGAGGGGTAATGAAAATGTCCTGGAATCAGATAGTGGTGAGTGGTGATGGTTGCACAACTCTGTGAATACACTCACTAAAACCCAGTGAACTGTACACTTTAATGACTGAACTGTATGACATGAGAACAATGTCCCAATAAAGCTGTTACAAGAAAGAAAATGAAGATACTGGTGTGTGCGAGCCATGAAATCAAGGGTTTGATACATTAACTAGACTGTTTCTGTGAAAAAATGTTGTATTTTTGTTTTGTAAAAATACAAAGCTACTTTGAAATACAAATTTTAAGTTAAAATATAAACTTTTGTAGCTATGTAAATATAATTGCATGGAGATGCAAAATAATTGTCTACAACATATAAAAAAAAAAGTATCTGTGTCCCACTGACTGTCAATGGACTAGGGATTTCTACTTAGGCCCGTGGCCTGCCTTGGTTTCCCCATGGCTCCGTGCCCAGGCAGGGGGCAGTCACATTGCAGGGCAGGGGAGCAGGGACAGCCCCTCAAATGCTCTCAGCAGGCCCAGCTGGAAGACGCACATGGAGGCCTCCCCCCCAGAGTGAGACAGCTCAGTGGGGACCCGGGCACGGGCACAGCCCCCCAGTTTACGAAAGGGCTCCCGATGGCAGCCTGACCTCACTGCACAGGGCAGCATCCGATAACCAGCTCTGATTCTGACCCATGACCCATCTGAGGGCTCTGAGTCCCTGAAGGAGGAGACACTCGGCACTTGTGTGGCGCCCACCTCCCCTCGACCCAGCAACTGTGCTGGGCAGGCGCCACACTCCGGCCCCCGCTTGGAGTGACCCTTGCGGGTTCCTAAGGCAGTTCCAACACAGGGCAGCGAATGTTTCATTGAGCATCCACTGTGGGCCTGGCACCAGGCTGGCAGTTGATGCCTCGTAACTCCATCATCCTCACAATACCTTGGAAGTGGGGACAACCCACAACCACCTTACACATGAGAAAGCCAAGTCCCAGGGGAAGGGACTCTCTGAAGGTCTGACGCTGCTCTCAAGTGCCCAGGCACTTTACTTTTCTGGGAAACGGAACGGCGAGGGCAGCAAGCTCCAAGCTTTGCAATCAAAGCCACTATCTCTGGTCGCGGGCCCAGAAAAGTCCCCAGTGCAGCTGCCAGGAGAGAGTGACGGAGAGCAGAGTAAAACAGCAGGATATGGTTTTCTCTCCCAAAGTCACCGGGCAGGGGCCAGGACCAGGTGCACCTTATGTCTCTGTCCAGGGACACCCGGTTCACGGCGCCAGGGCTGCCTGGTGGGAAGGAGGGCAGTGGGCACACGGCCAGGACCCAGGTCGTCCCAGGAGGCCCACCCGTCCCACCAACCCTTCAGTGCTCTGACGCATCTCGCCGCCCCCTCCAGCGCCCGCCTGCCCTGCAGGCCTGTGGCCGGGGGAGGGAAGGAGAGGGGAAGGAGGGAAAGCTGCCAGCCAGGAAGAGGTCAGCAGGCTGGCTGGAGTCCAGCCTCACCCTGAGGGCAGGGCCTGGCCTGGGTCACACAGGGCGTGACAAACCAGGTGTCCTGACTCCCCGCCTAGGGCTCTTGCTCCCAGGGGACGGAATACTGGACATTTGGGCAGGAAGAGTGGCAGCAAGCCAGGCCCAGCTGGGGAGGAAAGGACACGTCCCTGGGTGGGGCTGTTGGAGGAGGGGAGGAGAGGCTGAAAGGTGTCTGGCCCCAGGGGCCCAGGGGGGCTGATGGGACTCAGGCCAACCCTCCCAGCTCTCCAGCCTGGACCGGCCAAGTGTACCCACAACACAGACTTCAGGAGGCCGCTTATCAGCGTGGCTGCCCCATGAGCTCAGCCCTCATCCGGATAAGAGCAGAAACGTTTTCCATGACTGTCCCTACAGCCAGCAGGAGCGAGGTTGGGGCGCCGCCTGCCCTGACCCCATTACCTTGGCACAAAGTGGGCGGAGTGGCCAGACTTTGGCCGAGGGCCCTCTGCAGACTGAGCCGCCGTGAGCACTGTTTTCCGAGCTGTGCCTGTTGGGCAAGAAGCTCGGGAACTCTGCGCCCTCAGAGGCCTGTTGGCCAGGCCTCTGCTTATCGAAGGGCCACCCACCAGACCATCTGTTTCTCACACAAACAGGGAGAGGTTCCTGCCAGTGGTGGCCCCGAGGGACCTCCGGACACAAGAAGCAGACGCCAACGTGGCTCACCTGCTTTCGTGGAACATATGGAGACCCAGAGAGTGCTGACAGAATCTGATTTTCCTATGGAATGTTCTAGAACTTGCCATTTTAACATGTCCCAAGGTGAATCATGGGGCAGAGGAAACGGCTCCGAGTGAATGCGTTGAATTTGAAAGTCAGATTTTCCTCCCTCTTGCTCTGCCCAGAACTTTTCCGAGATGTGAGGAGAGAAAGCAGACCGCACTGTTTTTAGTCAAAATAAAAATGACTTTGCCTGCCTCACCAGAAAACAATTCCTCAAGACGCCCAGAGGTGAGCGGAGCGGGTCGTGCACCGCTGGCCTCGGCCTCCTGCCATCGTCCCAACTCGGGCAGATGAGCTTCGGTTCTGGTGGGGGCCTTAGGGTCCCCAAGCGTCTGTGCTGAAAGGGGTTAAAATCTAGCGTACCCAGGGCTTAGAGGGACAGGGACCCCACGCCAGGGGCAAAGCAGAGGTAAGAAAGCGAGGAACACATCCCCGAGACTCAGCTCAGCTGCCACCTCCGGGCCCGCACGGCCTCCCGTGTCTGGACACGGCTCGGTGCCCTAACCACACCACAAGCTCCCTGAGCTGTCTCGGCATACAGCTGGTGCTCAGAAAGTGTCTGCAGAGGGAAGAGAGAAAACCTCACGCACCTGTTCTTGTCGCCCCCCTCAGGCTCGTCCACCTCATCTGCGCTGCAGGTGGCACTGGAGTCGCTGTCCTGGGGGGCGCCTGAGCCCTTGGCCGAGGGGGCTTTGCCACCAGCGCCTCCAGGGCCCTCCTTCTTCTCCACCTTGAGCGCCCCCTCGGGCGTGGGCTCAGCGCCCGCCTCCGCAGCACCCTTGACCTTGTCGGGCCCCTCCTCCGAGGCCTCCTCCTTGTACTCAGTTTTGATGGGCTCCGCGGGGGGTGCCTCCCCGGGCTCCTCCCTCTGGCCCACGTCCACTGCCAGCTCTTGGGTCACAGGGGGCTTCTGCTCCTCCCCCTCTTCCACTGCCGGGGGAGCCGATGAGGCCTCGTCGTCCTTCTCCTCTTTGGGGATCACAGGAGGGGGCGCAGCGGGTGAGGGGGGTGCTGGCGGTGGCGTAGGCGGGCCAGCAGCTTCAGGGGCTGGGGCGGGCTCGGTGGGGGCGGGGGCGTCCTCCGGTGGTGGGGTGGGTGGCTCAGGGGGTGGCACATCAGAGCCCACGGCAGGCGGGGGCTTGGGCCCATTCTGTCCTGTGTCCTTGGCGGCCTCGGTGCGGGGCGACGGGATGCTCTCTGTGTCAGAGCTGTTGTTGATGGTGGCTGTGGGGGGAGAGCGGAAAGGAGGTGAGAGACATGGGGGGCTTGGGAGTGAAAGCAGGAGCGACCTTCCCCGCATCACCCAATTACACATCCCGGCTCCTGGCAGGAGCTCAGGATGCAGCGGCACCATCACCTGACACCAAACAGCCCAGAGGCTCCTACCACCCTGGTGGCTATTCGTTGTTGTGTCATCATAAGACAACAATGTAAACTGGGGCCAGTGAACTAGGAGGAGCCCAGGGGAAACGGCCCACACCCAGTGCATTCCCCCATCTGTTTCCCACAGCGCCTGGTATACAGCAGGTGCACAGTAAGTGATGAC
This sequence comes from Rhinolophus sinicus, assembly GCF_036562045.2. Classification (NCBI taxonomy): domain Eukaryota; kingdom Metazoa; phylum Chordata; class Mammalia; order Chiroptera; family Rhinolophidae; genus Rhinolophus; species Rhinolophus sinicus. The sequence goes on from NC_133765.1 coordinate 35,743,400, forward strand.
CAAACAAATGCATTCGTGCACAGATGAAGGGCGAGGTGACCATGGCTCCAGGCCTGGCTCTTTAGCGTTGAGAAACCACTCCTGTCACTGCTCTGGGTCTCAATTTTGCCCCCCATTTTCTGTAACGTGGGGACATTAACAAACCCTGCACTTGCTGTTGTGAAATCAAACCAGGTTTAAGTCACTGGTGAAAATCAACAAAACAGATGAGCCGAGTGTACTGATCTGTAGGAGTGAGGCAGGGAAAAGCATGGGGAACAGACAATGCATGGAGAAGGGGGGACAGAGGTGGCGACAGCACAAATGGTGGTGCTCACAGGCAGAAGCATGCTCACAGAAGTGGGGCCCCTCACAGAGGACAAGTGACCACAGGACGCCCCCCGCCCCGGCCTGGCCCTACCCCCATCCCCCAGGCCAGACAGCCACATTCGTACCTGGGCCACTGCATTCCCCTCTGGGCACCTCGTTCCCAGAGGCGTGTAAGGCTGGAAGGAAGTGAGAGAAAGGTTAGAAGCCAGGTGGCATGAGCAGAGGGGTGGGAGGGGGAAGGCTGGTGTGGCCGAGGAGGCAGGGCCAGCAGAGGGGCCTAGGGCCAGCAGGCAGCAGCAAGGACCTACACTGGCTCAGCTGGCCTCTCACCTGCCCTGCCGTGACAGCCCTCATCCTTTGACTGACACACCCTCTCCCTCCAGACTCTGGACACCAGTAACCCCAGTTGACCTGCAGTGGCCCCGGCCAATGATGGGGTCCCACAGGGTGAGAAGTGAGTCCTGCCCATTCCTGGGTATCCTTGGACAGGTCACTGGCCTTTTCTGGTTCCCGGCTGCCAAGACCTCAGCCCTCAGATGCAGAGCCAGACCAGCAGGGGCTGCTGGGACCCTGGACAGAGGCTTCCTTGAGACTTCACTGCCCCCACGGCCCCTGGTCTCTCCTGCTTCCAGCCTCCCTATAAGGCCCATATTAGGGCCCCCGCTCCTGGAAATAAGCACCTCAACGCCAGCAACACAGGGCTTGCTGGGGGTGCTGAGCTCCGTGTGAAGCACCTCACACAAACAATTCATGTAATCCTCCATTATCTCTAAAATGCAGATAATCATCATTCCTGTGTGCAGATAAGGAAACTGAGGCACAGAGAGGTTAAGTCACTTGCCCAAGGCCACACTGCATGGGGACAGGAAGGGGTTGGCCCTAGCAGCCAATGCCCTTAACTACTGGCTTTTGTGCCCCCTGCCTGCTGACTCTAGCAATGTCACTCCCTCTCTTTCACATGGTCAGACAACAGGACATAGGGGGCCACCACTGAGGTCCTGGGACAAGTGGCTTAACCCTCAGAGACTCAGTTTGTTCACCTATAAAATGGGCAGTTCATGCCTGGCTCTCTCCCCTACCAAGAGGTTTTTTTGCATCAAGAGTTTTCAGGTGTGAGCACCAGAGGGCTATGTGCTCACACGGCTGGGCCACCCCCAAAACGGTTCTCATTCAGGTCTGTGAACATCTAACAAGTTTGAATTCTGGTCCCCAAACCAGCCAACTACGTGACCTTGGGTGACCACTCTGTGCTTCACTTTCCTCATCTGTAAATGGGACAGTAACAGCACCTCCTCCATAGGGCTGTCGGGACAATTACAAGATTAACTCAAAGCTCTCACTCTTATTATAACCATGATCATTACTGGAGAGACTGGGGCCAAATGGATTACTTCTCCCTCCCAGAACTGATTTATCTCCGGCCTGGATGCAACAAGGCACTTGCTGCCCATCTCACGGGGGTCTGTTGGGGCTGGCTGGGTATTCCAGAAGGTTCCAGTGGGGCAACCTCAGGCCCTAACCCAGAACCTACCCCTATCCTCGTCCCAGGGGACTGTTTTACCCAGCTAATGTTGGCTGACTGGCAGACTCCAAGTGTGTCAGTTACGTGACACCCTACTGAGTGCTTCTCCTCCCCTGGGCCTGTTTCTTCATCCATAAGATGGGAATGTCACCTGTACCTTTTGTGCAGGACCTTCTAAACTGCCACCCTTGATCTGCTCAGAGCCACCTGGTCAGAGAAGCCTCAGCTCCAGCCAGACCAGCAAACCCCCCACGTCCCGCCCCACACAGCAAAGAATGCCCCTCTCCCATCCCCGATGGGGTGTTATGAACCCTCCAAGTGAGCTCACTAACGCAGTTCTTACTGGGAAGTTAGTTTAGTTTTGTTCTGGTTTTAATGATGAGCCAAAGTCTGGTTCCCTTTAACTTTTCCACTAAGCCCTCACCCTGCCCATACCCACAGCTGAGCGGGTATCTGGAGAGGGGAATGGGTTTCTGTTCCCTAGGTCTTCCCTCTCCCTGACTACAGACTCAGGAACCAATTCGAAGACCAGAGGGATTTGCAGCCTCCATCAGACACTGACCAGACCGCTAGCCAACGTGGGCTAGAGAGACCCCGAGCTGGCAAGGAGGCCAGACTCAGACCAGAGCCATCCCCAAACTGAGACAACAATAACCAAATGGTCCAATTCTCCATTTTCAGCCAGGAAGTAGGAATCGGGCTGCTGAAAACACTTCAGGCTGGTCAAGCCTGCATTTATCCGCAGGCCTGGCTTACAGAGCCAAAGGTGACATGCACCTTCCTTTGCCACGCTGGCAGCTCGGGAGTTTAAATGCAGAGACAGGCAGACAGGAGCAAGGGGAGGAAACCCCAGGCAGGGGCAAGAGGAGGGAAGATTCCATTCACCAAGAACTTGAGAGCCTAGCGGGGACAGCTCTGGGCAGGGAGATGACGGAAGGAGAGGCAGAGATATTCAGCTAAGCAGGGGCTGGGATCTTAGCAGCGCCATGCCACTGGGGTGGGGTGGGGAGTGGGTACAGACCCAGGGAAACGGGAGAGGGGCGGGGGCCAAGGGCAGCCTCGTTAGTGATCAGGACCACGGGCCTTCGTCGGGCAGCCTGCGGTGATTCCTGAACCCGCAAACACTTGTACACTTGTCACACAGTGGAGCCAAGTGTCATACAGGTGGCCGGGCTCTCAGGTCAGATGTTGATCAGGTGCTGTCAAACTCCTCCTCCTGAGGCGTGGCAGCAGTGCCAGTGCAATTAGATGATTGACTCTCACTCTCTTTGAGTAGTACTCACCTGGTGAGAGAATTCATCCACAGCAGGTGCAGCAATGCAGCTGGGGGACCCCTGGGGTGCTGGGCCAGGACATTCAACTGCCCAACCCTCAGTTCCCCCACACAAAAATGAGGATTCATGTGACACAGCAACCAAATTGGGACAGTTGGGAGAGAAAGGAGGCACTAAAATTACATAACTTTTAAAATACTTATCGACCAACAGATTGGTTCTACTTATATTGGCCACCTTGTAAAACAGTTCAGGTCAAAAGGCTATTTTCAAAAATAATTTTTTCCCCCTAAAACATGACAGCAGAAGGGATGGTAAGACAACAGTTGTCACTAGGGCTGACCTGGACTGAACTCACAGGGGGATTAAATACGCAAGTGCCCGGTGGGCACAAAGAAGCCAATTACATTATTGTTGTCACCACCATCACCGCCACCACCATCACCATCATCACCATCATCACCACCACCACCACCACCATCACCACCATCACCACCATCACCACCACCACCACCACCACCACCATCATCACCATCACCATCATCACCACCACCACCACCACCACCACCACCACCACCACCATCACCACCACCGCCACCATCATCACCATCACCACCACCACCACCACCACCGCCACCACCATCACCATCACCACCATCACCACCACCGCCACCACCATCACCATCATCGCCACCACCACCACCATCACCACCACCACCACCACCACCACCATCACCACCACCACCACCACCACCACCACCACCACCACCACCATCACCATCACCACCACCACCACCACCATCATCATCACCACCACCACCACCACCACCACCACCACCACCACCACCTCCTCTTTGGGGCAGTCCCGGCCCCTTCTCACAAGGACCCAGACATTTCTGGGAGAGGTCAGTTGCCACCGTCCCACGCTCACCTTCTGCCTCCTCAGCCATCTCCTCCTCGTTCCCACTCGCGCCTGAGGCTTCCATCTCCTCATCCTCTACCACAGGCGGGAAGGCGGCCTCCTCGCTGGCAGCAGCTGGGGCTTTCTTCTTCTTCCTCCGTGCGTTCCTCTCCTTCTCCTAGGACACAGAGACAGCAGCAGCTCAGGGCCAGGCCTGGGCTGTCAGCCTGGGGACTCCCAGTGCCCAAGGCCTCGTCACAGCTGGCCACATAGCCATGAAGGCACCATTCACCCTTGCGCTCCACTGTGGCAGCCAAATGTGCCAGTGGTGTTTTTACCCAGGGCTTTGTTCTTTCATCATGCCCCAGATACACCTGGCATGCAACCTGGCATACCGGCTGCCCTGATATCCTTCTAGGACAGGTGAGGAAGGACTGCCTCTGCCTGAAGACCCCTGGTGATTGCTCCAGCCCCTCCGGCTGCCCTAGCCAGAGCGGTGACCACACCCCAGAGGGACACCTGCCAGGCTCCAATCGGTACGTGTGAAGCAAATGAATGAATGAAGCTTTTCCTTGCACGTCTCATACGCCCCCACCGAAGCCCGGGGGACAGGCTAGCTTGGGAAGCTTGTCACCTCATTCCACCAGTCTTTATAGGGTGCCTACTGTATGCCAGGCACCACACCAGGGCTGAGGACACACAATGAATGATGTAGACAAGATCCATCTAGTCGGGGAGGCCAGCAAACAACACATCTCTTAAAAAGAAGAGAGACTTAGAGGGGTGGACACAGCTGCAGAGGGGCTAAGACGGGCTGGGGCAAGAAAGGGCAGGGGGTACATTGGACAGATGGTTGGGATGGGCTTCTCCAAGGAGGTGCTGAGAGGGAGCTGGCTGGGCAAGGCTGTGGAGGAGAGTGGTCCAGTTGGAGGGAGCTGCAAGCCCAAAGGCCCCGAGGCAGGCACGAGCTGGGTGTGTTCGAGGAACAGAAAGGAGGCCCTCACAGTGGGGCCTTTCACTTCCCTCCACACCGCGCCCCGACCCCCAGAAGCCCAGCTCCTCATGCATGGAGGCCAGGAGCCTATGCCCCAGCTTGGGTACAAACATCACTCCTTACTGACGGCTCCTGTCTTTGCATGTCCCTGGGCTGGGCACTCCAGGAGGGCAGAAGAGACACCTTGGGCATCTCTTTACCCCACCATGCTGAGACAGGCAACAGCTCAGATGGTGTTTGTTGATTGACTATGTGACAGCAAATGTCAGCGTCTGGGGCTTGAACACACAGCAGAGAGTTGGGGATGAATGGAGGCAGAGTGTGCTGGGGGTCTTGAGGTGGCCACGGGGAGTGGAATGGACCCTAGGAGGGCACCCAACCCAATACAGTCGGTGTGACAAGAGGGGTTGCAGCCTGAGACCTTCAGGATCTCTAAGAAAGGAAACAGAAACTACAACACTTCTGGACGTGCCAACAGCTCTCAGCAAAGCCCCTTATCCTGGGTTGAAGACTGTCCCCCCAGAATTCATGTCCACCCGAACCTCAGAACGTGACCTTATTTGGAAATAAGCTCTTAGCAGATGTAATTAGTTAAGATGAGGTCATACTAGATTAGGGAGGGCCCTGAATCCAATGACTGGTGTCCTTATAAGAGGGAAATTTGGACACAGAGGAACACAGGGGAGTGATGCATCTACAAGCCAAGGAACGTCAAGGATGGCCAGCCACCACCAGAAGCTGGAAGAGACAAGGCAGGACCCTGCCCTAGAGTCCTCAGAGGAGCCCGGCCCTGCCGACACCTTGCTGTCAGACTTCTGGCTCCAGAACTGAGACAGAAGAAATTTCTGTTGTTTTAAGCCTCCTACCTGGTGGTATTTTGTTACAGGAAACAAAAAACAAATACACCTCCTCTTCCACCAATCCCCCAGACCCCAGGAAAAAGCCACCCCACATCACAAGAGGACGTGGCCTGCTCTTGAGGCAAACACCCCATCGCCTCCAGGGCCAGCGGGCCCTGCCCACCCCAGCCCTTCACCATGGCCTGGCTGGGAATAGGCCTCAGGGGGTCCCTAAGGCCCAGCCCCAGTCCTGGAGTTGGGATCACTTCCTGTCCTGCCTTCTCTCAGAGCAAATGGGGGTCCTCAGAGCGCAGCCGCTGGGAATGCCGGGAGGAAACGGGAAATGTCCGTTTACCCGTTAGTCACAGTTTCCGTCACCAGCACTGGGCCAGAGGGCCACAGCCCCGCCCTGCCCAATGTCCACCGGCCGTTATGGGAACGCCCAGCCCCGCCACCCGCCCACTCCCGGGGCTGCCCCAGCCCTACACCAAACCCCAAGCTTCCCTCTGCAGGCCCCTAGCCGGAGCCCACGGAGGCGCGAGAAAGTTGTGTGGCAGTGGCTTCTGTGGGCGCGGCTGAGGGTTCCCCCTTCTTCCCCAATCTATTTTTAGCAGGCAGGGACTCACTCCAGTGCCCAAGGCTGGGTAAGGCAGGCAATCGGCTGCCGGAGCGGTGGGTGGGACTTGGGCAGCTCGAGAGCATCGCAGGGAACAAGAGCTCCCTGGGCTGGCTGGGATGCAAGGTCTCTCTAGGAGGGTCTCCCCAGGTCACATCAGGCCAAGAGGGGTGAGTACGATGTCAACACCTGAAAACCCCCAACAGTGGCTGGCTCTGAGAGGTTGGGATGTACTAAGAGTCCCAGAATTATACCAAATCCTTCCACACGCAGCCCTGCACCTCCGAGTCGGGAGGAGTGTGCAGACCAGGAGATGCTGAATACTGGTATGAATAAGTACAGCTGACGTTTACGAAGCGCCTACAGTGTGCCGAGCGTTTTCCCACACAGGAGTTCACTGGATCTGCAGAGCTGCTCTACAAATCAGAGCACGCTGCGCCCTGCTTCAAACCCTCCAGCGGATCCCCAAAACCCTAAGTCCTCCCCTCCAAACACCCCTCCAAGATCTACACGTGCCCCCCCCCCCCCACCTCTCCAACTTGCTTGCCCGCCCCTCACTTCCTACAAACACAGTGCCCGGCTTGTGCCAACGTGCACAGCGTCCCAGCCACAGGTCTTCTGCAATGGCCGTCCCTGCCTGGACACCCTTCTCCCCAGTACCTGCGTGACTCACTTCCTCAGCTCTTCAGAGAGGCCTTCCCTGATTACCCAGTCAAAATCAGCCAATCCTTGCCACCCGTCAGTCACATTCTACTATATGCCTTGTCTTATCATCTTCAGACCACCATCTGAAATTATCCGTGTGTTAATTTGTCTTTCACACTAGAACCAGCTCCTCAAGGGCATCTCTGTGTTCTCGGCTGTACTCCCAGCATCCCTAGAACATGGCCCAGTACAGAACAGGTGCTCTGTAACTACTTCTTTAGATGGATGACCTGACACACGAAGACACTGGCTCAGAGAGGCTGAGACACTTGCCCAAGACCACACAGCGCAGGAGTCGAGGAGCCTAGATTTGAAAGCAGGTCAGGCTCAAGCCTGTGCAGCCTCAGATGGAAGAGACAACAGAGGAAAATGAGGCAAGGCCAGGCCTGCTCTGAGACAAACAGAGAAGAAGAAACACGGAAGCTGGGCCCCAAGGCCTGGATTCACAGATGGGAGAGAAGGGTAACCTTCGGCCAGCAGGAGGGGGAGGGAAAGCCTCGGAGAAGACACTGATGCCAAATGTTATATAACTCTGGGACAGCTCCGCCTGCCCGTCCAATCCTGCTTCCTGCTGACGTCGCCCGTGGCCACACTCAGGCCAGGCCTGGCGCAAGGCAGGAGGGGACACCCACTGAACCTCTGCTTCCCCCACTCCTTCCTGCACTGGCCAAGGGTGACATGTCTTCCTGAGCTCCAGACAGGGCCTGGCCTGGCCAGCAGCCAGAAGTGGCTGCCATGGCTTCAGGATTCACAAGGACCCATCTTCCTCCTGGGGACTGGAGGGTGTGGGGGAGGGGCGGCAGGCACAGGTCACTGAGTTCAGCAGCATCTCATGAGGCCTCTTGCATACTCCAGCGCTAGGGAACTCACCCCTGCACCAGGCGTGGCCACTGTCAGGATGCATGGACCCAGGCTGAACCCCACTTCCTATAACAGGATCCTGCGTCTGCTCACTGTACTTTCTCTACAGCCCTCAATGGAAGTCTGGCCCTCCGAGGTCAGCGGGACTGAGAGCCAACCCCATACTCCAAATTGCCCTTCCTCATCCACAAGCCCTCAGCAAGGCTCACCCGTCTGTGGGAATGTGACTGGCCAGCTCCCCACCTTTGCGCCACGGCCCATGGTCCACTGCTTGCCCAGAAGGACCACCGTCCACGCAGTGGTGTGTGAGCCCTGTCTAGTGACAGTGGGACAGGCCCACGCGGGAAGCCAGGGGCTCGCTCTTGTGGTCTCCCCAGGCATCCACTCCCTCCTGCCCTCATCACCCTCACCTGGGGAACAGGGCAATGGAGGTGACCTCAGGGGGTCGGGGAGGGGGGGGCCCATGCTGGGGCTCTGGGACCCCTCCTGTTCACGCCTGCTTCTCAGCTGCCAGCAATGCTGCCACCCACCAGAGTTCAGGGTCAGGGACACAGAGGGCGACCTTCTCTAGCAGCCTCAGCTACGTCTCACTCAGCCTTAGCTCGGCTGCCCCTTGGCTCATAAACCTTCAATGGCTCCCGCTGTCACACCCCAGTCCAGAGGGAAAACCCCACCCACATGTACACCTGCTGCTGCCTCCCTGGCATACAGGGGGCGCTCAGTAAAGGCTTGCTGCGTGCCCAAGGAGGGCAGCGTCCAACGCTGACGGCTGTCTGGGGGCCAGGTGTTGCCCTTTAAAATAGGAACTCATCTGCTCCTCGCAGTCCTCAAGCAGGTCCCGTTCTTACCTGCTTCAGAGAGGAAACCGAGCACAAGGTGGAAAGGTATCCATGGGCACTGGTCAGTGAGCGGGAGGGCCGGGAGTGAACCCTCCCGCCCAGAGCCCTGCCCTCCACCACTCTGCTAGGCTGCTTCTCTGAATGAGTGAATGAATAAATGAATCGGCCAACCAACCAACCAACCACCCATCCAGTCCAGGAGCAGACATACTCCATATCTGACTGACAACCGAGGGAGACGTGACAGCCCAGCCGCCAGCCGCCACAAGCACACAACCGCCACCACCGCTGTGGCTCTCACTCACGGAAGTTCTCGCGACACGCCAGGTCCCATTCTAAATGCTTTACGTACTTCCACTCAAACGATTCCTACCACCTTGCTGGGTGGGGTCTCTGGTCCTCCAACCCTGCTGTCAAGTTTTAGGGTCCCCAGGGGTGCAGTGGGCCATGCCCTGGGGAAACCTGGAAAGTGAGGCCTGGGGCCCGTGCATGAGAAGCAGATGCCTGTAACCCAATGGCCTAGGCTATGGGGGTCGTGGAGGGGCAGGGGGGAGGGAAGGGGGAGGCAGGGAGGAAGACGAGGTGGGAGGGAACAGGAAGTCACTGCACCCTCCCCCTCACTGAGTCTTCCTCGCTCTCGGCGGAAAGCCAGAGTCCTGGGAAGATCTAGGAAAAGGCAGAGCTCCTGGTGTACAGGAGAGCCCTCTGGAAGCTTGAGAAGCATCACAGACCAATTCCAGGGGCCCCGGCAAGCAGGGATGTGAAGGACGTACAGCCCAACTGGAGTGACAGGGAATAGGGCACAGGCAGGGGTCCAACTGAAGCCTGGGGCCGGCCTCAGCCCTGACCACAGGGGCACGAACAGTATCCCCCTAGAACACTCAGGGGGGCTGGAAAGGGGTGCCCTGAAATTCTGCACAGCGCCCTCAAGGAGAGTTCCGTCAGGGTGGTTCTGTCCTCGGCCCACTGTGCGCTGTGCAGCTTCAGCAGCCTGCCCCACCTCTCTGGACCTCAGAGGGCTGCACGGGGAAGCAACTCAGCATTGCCTCCCAGGACAGACTGCACAAACTTCCAACCCAGCAAGAGGTGGCCCGATCTGGGGAAGCGGGGCTGGAGGGAGGACAGCTGAGTGTCCCCCTCCTGTACCTTCATCTCTACAAGGAAATATGCAGCCTGCCACTAAGAGCGTGGGTCCTTGGCTCACACAGCTGTGGAGTCAAACCCAAGCCAGCTGCTTATGGGCCTGACTGAGCCTCAGTTTCCCCATATCTGAAATGTCGACAATGGTGACAATGCCTGGCATGTCACAAGTGTGCTCAAGTTGGGGGAGGAGCAGAGACCACCCCCAAATGGCCCTCACTTCCAGGAACCAGCTGCAGAGGAAGCAGCCTCTCCGTGGAGAACATGTGTATGCTCCGTGAGGCCAGTCCACTCCTTCTGTGCTGCTGGGGGAGGGAAAGGTCTCAGCCCCTGGAGCCCCTGGGAGGCCCGGGCTGGGCTGGCTGCTCCCTGACCTGTCCTTCCCTCCCTAAGGGCGGTCCGAAGGCCGTGAGGTCAAACAGGGTGGGGGAGACGCTCACTTGGGGCTCCTTTGCCTCTGGGTCTTCATTCCAATGCACTGACAGCCACACATCCCACGTGACGTGAGCCAGTGTGGGCCACAGCAGGCTCCTGCCTCAGGCCCTAGCCGCTCTATAGGCCCTCAGAGGTGTCGGAAAGGAGTGCTGGGGGCAAAGGCTGCAGCAGGGCCTGGAACACGGCCGCACGCCTGCCCGTCCCCGTTCCCAGGAGAGATGCTTATGGCACGATCGACCCTGCAGCCATCCCGTGGATATCGCTGGGCACGCACAGTCAAAGGCCCCAGGCCTGGCTGGGAGGCCCCGGGGGGTGGGCAGGGGGTGCTCACCATCTTCAGTTTGTGCTGCTGCAGGATCTCATCCAGATTCTGCCTCTTCTTGTAGTTGAAGTAGAAGTTTTTACACTGCGACACCGTCTTGGAGCCCACCATGCGGGCGATGGCCGACCAGTTCCGGCCATGTTCCAGGAGACCTGAGGGAGGGGAAGGGCGGCAGGTGAGGGGCTGTGCCCACGGCCTGGGGGACACAGAGCCCCAGGCAGAAAGCAACCCCAACACCAGGCCTGACGCTCACTGCTTGGGTCTAAGACCCCCAGAAGAAGTGATGGCTGGCGGGGGGCACCAGAGGGTGGAGTAGGGGGCCTGGCCTCCCCAGGCTGCATGAGAGACGCCTAGGCTCTCGGTACCGAAGGGAGATGGGTGCTTGCCCTGGGTGTGCCCCCACCAAGGGGCTGAGGTCTGGGGCACAGACCCCGCTCAGGCCCCCACTTCTCCTCCCTCCCTGCTGTCGTGACCCAGCACTGACACACTCGCAGCTGCAGGCTAGGCCTCAGGAGACCGGCTGCACCGGGCCAGGGAAAGGAAGGAATGTGTGAGCGAGGCGAGGGGGGGGGGGAGAGTCCAGGTGGGGGTGCGCGGGGGCCAGAGCGTTTGCACCTAGGTTAACTGGGACACCCCAGGGCCCCAAAGGTCCCCGTGGACACCTCAAGGCCCACCCAGGACTCGGGGCCTACTGAGATGGTCCAGGGGCTGAACGTGAACTTGCCCTTAAACCACAGCCCCCATCTCCGTGAGCTGCTTTCTCCGTCTCACAGCCCCCAGGAAGTGGCAGACCCACCCCACCCCAAACCCACTGAGGTCAGAGAAAGTTCCCTCCATCCCCACAAACTCAAGCCAGAGCTGTACCCCCGCCCCCCTTTTATTTTCAATGCCCTAAACACCAGGCTCAGCAGAAACACACACCCCCACCGGACCTAGACGCAGCGCCCCCTAGAGGGAAGCCTGGCCCAGGATCTCACCCCACCTGCCTTCAGCGTTTGGGCTGCATCTCTGCATTTGGGCCTAGGTCTCTGGGCAGCAGGGTGCCTTATGCCAGGGCAAGTCTGCCGAGCAGGTAGGGCAGCCCACTTCCCCATGATGGCCAGTGGCCAGGGGAGAGGCAGGAGGCGGCTCCAGCCCTCTGGGGGCCGGGGGCAGGACGGGGGGAGGGGGAGGCAGGGGCCTGGGGACGGCAGGTGTGAAGCCCAAGTCCCTTGCTGGGAACACAGGCCTCTGAGCCCTAGAGTTGGACTTGTAACGACTGATGAAAGATTTCCCATAACAAAGTTTGAGGCCATTTTCCTCGAATCCAATCCAGCTGCAGCAGGGAGGCCACAACTGAAATTCTGCAGGGGTGCGGGAGCCTGAGGGGCCGGCAGTCTGTGCTGGCATTTCGTCTTTCATTCATCCAGCCATCCAGCCTCCATCCCTCCACCCCTCCATCCCCCCATCCAAACATGTGCCGTTGACTTGCTACATACAAGGCTCTAACAAAAATAAAATAACAGCAGCAGAAACAACATCAACAAACCACTGTGTCGCACGGCCAAGTGACCGGAGTTCGCAAAGCCCTTCAAAGACTTGCTTTCGTCTCATCCTTGCTGCGAGGCCATGACCGGTTTCCCTTCCCCAGGAAGGGGGGCATGGTAACTCACAAGCTTGTGGGACAAGCCCAGGGGTCCAGTGGGCGTGGGGACCCAGGGTTTCTGTTCTCCCACCTCTGGACCCAGCAGGTGGGGGTGGGGCTGGACTGACAGGCCACCTGCTCCCCTGCGGAGGCCACAGGGCCACGTGGCTACCCGGCTTCTCAGGGTTCCTCAAGGACAGGGGGGAGGGGGGGACGTGGGATCAAGTGCAACCCAGCCCCCTGACCTTTCCCTCTGCCTGCGCCAGCAGCAGCAGCTGCCACTTCCACAGAACCTGGCGGAGGACGATGGGGACGCGCGTTTATTTATATTTCCCCAGCCGGGGCCAAGAGAGCCCAGGCAAACACGTCGGTCCGGAACCCTGGGTGGGAGGGGGTGGGTCTCCCATCTGGGCCTGGGGGGGCGGGGGCATAGAGCACCCAGAGGGTGGCGGGACCCTGGGGAGGCTGACATTTGTGAACTGGGCAAATAAATAAGGAGGTGGACGGGAGTCTGGCTAGGGGTTGGGGTCCTAATTAATTCCACTTGTGGCAGCAGCAAGAGCTGATGGGGGGGTTCACCCAGCCCTTGCCGGGAGCGAGAGGCTTGTGAAGAGCCCTGGACGTAGTTCTTCACACAGAACACTGTCCACACTCCCCAGAACAGGCTGTGTGGTCTTGGCCACCCCACTGCTCTTAGACCTCAGTTTCCTTGACTGCTGCGTGAGGGCTGGGGGGAGTGTCCCACTACCGCTGCCTGGGCCCCTGGGATGGGGGCAGGCGGCTTGGGCTTCCTTCTGGTTCCTGTTCTGGGAACCCCAGATTGAGGGAGAAGCACTTTAGATCCTGCCATGCCTGAGAGACCACCTGACTCAGACCCAGCTGAAGCCCCCACCCCCACATCGGTCCACCTGGAGAACACATCTCTGGCTCGCTCCAACCAAGACCCCCAAGGCTTCCCCCAATACCCAGGTCTTACCCTCTTTCCCGAGAGCTCCAGCACAACAGCCAGAAAAGCAGGGGAGGGGATTCCAAGGGAAAGGGCGGGGGTGGGAATCCACAGACACAGAACTCCTAAGTCCCCGACCCTGGGCTGCCTGATGGCCATGGCCCCCCATCCCTGTCACCATGGCCCAAACCCCCCCACCGCCCCCCCTCCCCGGGCCACTCACTCACATCCTCTCATCTGCGTCTCCCCCTCGGCCAAGTTTTCCGGAAACATACGGCTTGGAGGATGCTCCAGGGAGCGGAGCTGGGAGCCGCGGGCTGGGAGGTGGGAGGCTGGGCGGCCGCGGTGCCGGCTCTGGCGTCTGCTGGCGGCTCAGCTCAGCTCAGCCTCACATCCTTCTCCTCCAACAGCGCCAGGGAGGAGGGAGGGAGGGAGGGAGGGAGGGAGGGAGGAGAAGGGGGGAGGAGGGGAGGGGGAGGGGGAGGAGGGAGGGAGGAGAGAAGGGAGGGGGGGAGGAGGGGGAGGGGGAGGGACCGCAGGCAGGCGGAGGCTGGCTCCGTAGAAGGGTGGTGAGGCAGCTCCTTGCTGCCAGCCTGGCCCAGGCTCCAGCACTGCCACCCCTGACACTGTCCCCACCCCGCACCCCGCTGCTGCGGGTGAGTGAGGTGCCCTTCGCCGATGGGAAGTTGTCAGTTGTGTTCTTGGTGGCCTGTGCCAGGCGTCACCAGGGCTCACACTGCCTGTGGCTCCTCCAGGCACAAGGAGCTCAGAGCGGGCACTCAGCAAGGGGCACTGGCCTGCAACCCTGGACCCTGACGCCCCTGCTGGACAAAGTCCAAAGACCCAAGCCCAACGGGCCGCGGTGCCCCAGTGGCCTCGCTCGAGCTTCCTGCTGCCTGACCCAGAGACGCGTCAGGGCTGAATGTGACCTCCAGACGAAGGCTCGAGGGAGCGGGCGGGGGAGCGTGGCAGAAGCCCAGGTTCAGAAGGGGCGGGCCAACTTGGCACTGGCCTCCCCCCCCCTTCCCCGTCTGTGGCGGTGGCGGCGTCAGCAGCGGTAAGAACAGATGAGGGTTCAGAAAAACAGCTTCTCCACCCCGGCAGACGGGAGCAAACAGCGTCTTCCACTGTCATTCCCCTGCGCCAGGTCCACCTGCGGTCTGCCCACAACCAGGCCTGATGCTACTCAGACGGGCCAGGCCCTCCGTGGGGGACTCTGGGCGTCTGGCGAAGGCTGGAAGGGGACCATACACTCCTTCAGCACCTACCAGCCAGGCCAGGGTGGACAGGGCTGGCTTAGCAATGGGGGAGGAAGTACAGGCTTTGAGGAGACTATTCAAGTGCAAAGAGACCTCCAACCATCTGTTGTGGGGGGTAAGGTTTGGAGTTCCCAAAGGGCTCTAGGCTGCTCTCTGTAGCCAGCGCCTCTCTCCTCCCTCTCAGAAAACCACCCCCCACCACCAGGTCAGCCTGCTCCCCATACAAACACCTGCCACGGGTGTCCCAGCAGTTCCTGGGAGGTTGAAAGCTAACTGAGTTGGACTTTGGGGCCAGATCCAGGTCACAACCGATTTTTCCAGCTCCGAGGTCACTGACCTGCTTGTCCCTTTAGCCCTCAGCCTTTCCATCCTGCCCATGGAAACCCAAGAACAGACCACAGGCCTCAGAAGCACCCAGTCCCCAGCCTGTGCCACCAGCCCTTGCACTGGGGGACTACGCCGGAGAGGAGAGAAGACCCCATCCGTGTCAGAGACCCTAGACTTGAGTTCTCCACAGGGCGCTACAAGCCAGCTTTTAAGAATGCCAATTCAATCCTGTCACTGCTCTGCTTCAAGTCTTCCCATGAGGACCCAAAAGCTCTTGGAACAAAATCCAATGGCTCAGTGTGGAGCCAGCCCCGCCCACCTGTATGGCCTGCTTCCTACCCCTCCCCTTGCTCACTCACACCACTCACTGGGATCTTTAAGCCCAGCCCTGGAATGTGCCCCAGGACATTTGCATTGGCTATTCCTTCTGCCTGCATGGCTTTTTCACAGATCCGCCTCTGCTCTCTTTCAGCTCTGAGCTTAACTGAGTGACACCTCCTCAGAGCAGCCTTCCCTGACCACCTATCCAAAGTCGTGGTCCCAGTCACTCTGCCATCATAGGGTTTTGTCATCCTTGGAGCACTTACCACTCCCTGAAATTAGCTCCTTTGTTCCATTATCCTCTGATTGCCATGTCTCTGGCAACCACAATTGCTAGGCTTGCGGGAGGCGCTTGGCAAATGAACAAAGCTCCAGACACTCCACGCTTCTGGGTCTGGAGGCCTATTGGGTGTCCCACAGGTATCTGCTACTTCTCTAGGGCTCCTGGGAAGGAGCTCCCAAGAGAGGAGGGGGCTGAGGGTTTACCCCCACAGGGTGCCCTGACCTTCCCCAGAAGAGGCAGGAGGAGTGCCCACCTCTCCACCCAGGAGTGTGCCCACATATGGTGCCCAGACGGCAGATTCTGCCAATGTCCCCTGCGGTCTGGATTCTCCGACCCCACTTCTAATTTCTAAGGAAGGAGTTTCGTTCTGAAGAGTCAGGAGGCAGGAACTAGGAAGTGAAATTGACCAAGACAGGAAGTCAAGCCAGGAGGTCTGAGTCACGGACTCCGAGCATGGAATGAGGTGAAGGAGCAGGGGGTGGCCGCAGGGGTGGTGGCTTGGGGGGTCTCAGGCTGGCCGCTGGCTACACTGGCCACCCTCAGCGGGAGCTTCTCATATGCCATCCAGGGACCTGTGACAAACCGTTCTCACAGGAGCAGTGACTCAGCCCCCAGAGAGAGGCACTGTCCCTTCCAAGCTGCCACCCTCTCAGGGTCCCTGCCACAGACAGCTCTCTCCCCTGGGAAACTGCACCAACAGCCAACCCCCACCCCACCACCGAGTTCAGATAAACTGCGGTGGGTGCCCTTCTAGCACCCGTGGGCACATCGCCACCGGTCCTGGAAACATCACAGTTGCTCTCCGGAAACCAACACCTCTCGCCCCACCAGAAAACACACGGGCTCTTGCCACCCCAGCGGCCCCTCCAACTCCTGAAGCTTTCTTTTCTCTCCATGAAAAGCACAGGCTGCCTGTAAGGGGGGCCCCTCCACACGCATCCCGCCAACCACCATGTTCCAAAACAAACTCCAGTTTGTGAACAAAATTTTCTTCCCAAAACACTATCAATGGAGGGGGAAAAAATCCAGCAGACATAATCCTGAGTCATGCCACTTCCTTATTTCCGAAACCCCAAGCCCTGGGTGGGCACGACAGGGACTCAGCCACTCCGTCGGGAACCATTCTGGGCGCTGACTGCGCGGCAGCGCTTCTGAAACGCCCTCCAGTCCTGAAATCCCATTGAGACAACTTCACACCTGGACCTGACTTACCTTTTCCTTTCCGCCTATTCTTTTTAAAATAAGCTGTGATGCCTCCTTTAGCCACAGCTTCAGCAATTATGGCTGCAAATCATAGAGACGCAGTGAGATAGCTACTCTTCCCCTAGCACACAATAAAATACACATTTACTAAAATGAAAAAAACCACCTGTGTACAATCCACTGTTGCCTTGCCTAACACTTTGGGAAATGCCAAGTTTCGCGTTATGCTTGTTTACCTATAAGGCAGAGCCGAGCCCAGCGCTCCCGGGCTATAAGCCCCGGCTCACCACTCAGCCTCTGGGCCTTGGTTTTCACATCTCAAAGCTGAAGTCGTGTGTGCGTGTGTACACGTGTGCACACACATGTGGAAAGCTCACTTCGAGGGTCCCATGGGGGACTGAGATAACCCACACAAGGAGCTCAACCAGTGAGCACTTGCCACGTGGTCACAGGCATCAACTGCCACATGACTCTTTCCCTGAAGGCACGCCTCGAACACTTCCGTGTGGCTTTTCCTACTGGGGGGTGAAGGAGGGCTGGCAGAGGCCTGACTTCATCTTCAAGGGTGCTGACAAGGAACAAGAGAGGGGTCTGGAGCCTGTCCCTGGGTCTGGCTGTCCCCCTGAGTTCATTCAAAAACTCCGACTTTCTCCTGAATCATTACGGCAGCCTATCATCTCCCACATGCCAGAAGCATCCAGGTCGGGAGGCAACAGGACCGAAACCTGGCTGCTCCACAGCAGTGTCACCAGCCCGAGGGTGGTAGCAGTCCCCTGGGACACTGTCCCTTCTAAGAAGCCTAACGCCACCCTGCCCCTGTACATCAACCCTCCTCAGGTACCCTGTCTCGGGCTGGGCCCTCACTGATACCTGCGCCCAGAACCCCGGCCCAGCAGCTCCTGGCCCTGCGTACTCAGCACTGCACCACACGCTTCTGAGACGCCCTCCAGCCCTGACATCCCATCGAGACAACTTCACACCTGCACCTCGGTGAGCATCAGTGAATGTGTGCACGGCTGGCGAGGCCGAGCACTCAGGCTGTCCCTCTCCTCGGTACCTGCAGTGGAGGCAGCTCTGTGGCTGGGGGCTCACCCCTACCCCCCGAGCCTCAGACTCTTCATCCGTGAAAACTAATTAAACCAGCCAATATACACACCCAGCACTCTGGAGGGGCAAAGCTATTAGTGGTTTCTCACTCACTCCCCAGGAAAGGGGGTGAGTCCGCAGGCAGAGCTGGCCTGGAGTTACTGGGGGAGAGTTCTGGGGCTGGCCTGGGGCCACCAGGGCCTGGCCCTGCAACACCCTCTGTCCTCTCAGCAGGCAGGCCACTTGAGGTCAGGGAGGAGCTGGGCCAGTGCCTATTCCTGGTCCGGAATGGTGTGACCCGGGGGGCTTCCCACCCCTTCCACAGCTGGCACCTTGCCCACCAGAGAAGGGGGGCTAGGGGTGGGGAGGAGCTGCCAGCAGGGCCCTGGGCCTCCCAGCATGGCTGGGTCAAGACTCTGAGCCAGGCCAGGCTGACCTTTCCCAGGGGAACTAGAGCCTCACATCCCGGCCCAGCGCCTGGCCTGCCCCTCCTGCCCAGTGTGGCGCTGGGCCCGAGGGCGCTCAGCCAGCTCCCTGGGGCTGCCCGATTCCTGGGGAGGCAGCTTTCTGCACATGCTCAGTCCCCACTTGGAGTGAGCCCCAGGGCAGGCAGCCCTGACCCGATACACACAGGAAGGGAAGGAAGGCACCCACCTGCCTACCTGGAACCCTACAGCTATCGTGTTCCCTACCCCACCACCTCCTCATGCTCTTAGGGTAACAGCCAAACTCCATGCTCCAGCTGGGAAGGCCAGGGTCCCAATGGCCTCCCTGTCCCTTGCCTCTGTCCCTCTCACTCTCAGGGTTTCAACAGGTTCTTACTCAATCACACTGCCCTGCCACGGGGATTTTGCATGTGCTGTTCCCTCTGCAGGGGTGTCCTTCCCTCCTTGCTATCTGATTCATGACAGCCGGGCTTGCGGACTAACTCATTCAGCCTTCACACCAGCCCATTCCTACCCTGTAACTAGAGTGCCTGGGTTCAAATCCCAGCTCCACCACTTCACAGCTGCATGACCTCTGGGCCTGTTTCCTCATCTGGATAAAGGAACTAGTATGAGCACCTTCTTCATAAGGTTGGTGGGGACGAAGCATCTTCACAGGTAAAGCAGTTTACCTGTGCAGTTCCCACGCACCCGAAAGTACTGAGAACTGCTCAAGAGTGTTACTGTTACTCAGTACTCCATGCTTTGAGTGTCAGCCCAAAAGCCCTCTCCTTGGGGGAGCTGTCCTGGGCCAGGTGGAAACCCCGCGCTGTAGAACCTTACAAGTGTCATTTTACACCTGTCCAGCAGGCCACTCACATCCTCCCACCTCCCTGAGGTGCACAGAGGCCCCAAGGGGTGCAGCCAGCTACTCGGGGTCCCACACAGTGAGGGACAGAGCTGGGACTCAAAGCCAGGAGGAAAGGCTCCCGCGTCTGTGTGCTATATACCAAGGACCGTACAGACGTGGCTCCTAACGCTTGACACCCCCAGGAGATGGCATCACAGTCACATTTTAGAGAACTAGGGAAACGAGGCTGAGACAGGGATGGGCAGGGCCGGGGCATGTGGGAAGGGGCTGGTTTTAGTGACGAATAGTGACGGGGAGCTGAGTACATTACATCTAAGACATCACTGCCCTAAGCTCTTCGTTTTCTTTCACCAAAACCCCAGAATGGTGGCTGTGCTGGGTTGAAGCATGTCGCCCCACAGCCTGTCAGTGTCACCTTACTTAGAAAGAGCCTTAGGGACGTGACCCAGTTAGATGAGGTCATGCTGGTTTAGGGCGGGACCCTCTAAGAAGAGGGAAATTTGGACAGAGACATAGAGGGACGAAGGCCACGTGAAGACAGAGGCTGGAGATGAGTCTACAACCCAAACAGTGCCCAGCCTGCAGCCGCACGAGGCTGGAGGAGGACGGGCAGGAGCCCGGCCCTGCTGACACCTGCATTTTGGACTTCCAGCCTCCAGGGCTGTGAGCGCCTGTTTGTTGTTTGAAGCTGCCCACTTTGTACTTTGTCACGGCAGCCCCAAGAAACGAATGCAGTGGATGGTACTCTCCTTCCCACCGCACAGGTGAGGAAACTAAGGCACAGAGGGGTTGACTGATTTGCCTGAGGTCACAGCCCTTCAAGGTCCTGAGGCTGAGGTCCAGTTCCCCTCTGGAGGAGGGGGACCCTCTGCAGCTCGTCCTTGCAGACCCAGCTGATGGAAGTGTGCAGAGTGCTCTGGGCAGGCTGTGCTCCCAAGGCCCAGGACACAGGCTGCTTACGTCTGAGAGAGGGACCAGGCCAGGCCCACTTCTGGAAGGCCCTGCCCTACAGAGGGTGAGGCACTGGGTCAATTTAAATGATGGGTAGAAGCAGGGTGGATGGCATCCGCCTTGGGTCCTTTCCTGGGTTTCTGACGGCGAGGGAGGAGGCCCTGGAACATTCTTAGTGCCCCCCCCCCGCTGAGAAGGAGTCACTGAGGCTGCCAGCACCTGCCTCCCCACCCCCCTCTCCCCCCTCCACAGCCTGGAACACACAGGCATCAGTAGGCACCCTGAGCGGTAATTGTCCAGATTGCTGTAATTCACAGCGGACGAGCTCACCGGCGCTCATCGCATTATTACAAATGTCACCGAGCAGGGCCTCGGCGTGCACGGTCCCCGGGGGACTCATGCTGCCAGCTCCATGGGCTGGACCCAGGATGAGCTCACTGCTGCCACTGAGGACCCAACCTCGGTGGGGCACACTCGTGTCTTGGGGGTGAGTCATCCCGCTGCCCTCCCAGTGCCCGACATGTCCTTCCTAAAGGGAGGGAGAGGCAGCCGACAACCTGGCCAATCTCTACTCCCGGGCGAGAGGGCTGGGGCTGCCGCGAGAACAGAAGACCCCACAGGGAGTGAGAGGCCAGGCCTGGGACATGCACATGGAGCCCTTACTTCCCTGGCGGGTGGATCCTGGGGCAACATCACTGCCAACAGCGAGACCCCAGGGACTCATGTGAGCTTAAAAACCCCAGGCATTCCACACAAACGCTCACAGCAGCACTATTCACAATCGCCAAAAGGTAAAGACAACCCACACGTCCATCAACCAACAGATGAATGGATGACAAAATGTGGCATGTCTGTCCACATCGTGGAATATGGCACAGCCTGGAAAAGGAATGCAGCAGTGACACGTGCTGCAACACAGATGAGCCTCGAGGACGCGATGTGTGACAGAAACCAGTCACCTCACGAAGGGCACACACTGTATGACCCTACTCACGTGAAGGTCCAGGATGGCAAACACAGACAGAGAGCAGGTCAGCAGGTGCCAGAGGCTGGCAGGGCTGCAGTGGGGGAGGAACTGCTAGTGGGGACGGGGCTTCCATCGGGGGCGATAGAAAGTGCTGGAGCTACACAGTGGGCCTGTCTGCACAATGTACATTGGCAATGTATGTAATGCCATTGAATTGCAGTTTTAAATGGTTAAAATGGTCAATTTTATGAGTATTTTACCAAAATTAAATAACAGGGGGGAAAAATAACACAATTTTAATAAAGCCTCTTTTGCACCTGATAGCGAAATCCATATAGAAACCACACAGTGGACACAGAAGACAGAGAAAAACAACTATATGGCCCCTTAGGGGGCTGATAGCACCCCTGTGTCCTAACAGTTAGAGAAAATACCCAGGGGTCTCCCCATTAGCAATCCTCAGAGTTGCTACGGGCCTCAACCTACAAGGTGAAGCCAGAGGCTCCTCCCCTGAGTGACTCTGAAGGTTCAGCTGGGCCCTTCCTCCAGGCCTGCCTCACCTGAGGGCGGGAGCTGGAGGAAGGAGCCGGACGGGAGGGGAGGGGAGGGGAGGGGAGGGGTCGGAGGTGGGGCAGGGCTGCTCAGGTCTGGGGCTGCTCTGGTCAGTTTCTGAAACACCAGGCCAGACACTTGGGCCCCTCAGCACCCTGCCCCCAGGGTGGGGGACGAGCCAGGGCAGGCAGCCCAGCGGTTCAGGGTCTCAGCCTCCAGGCCCCACTGTCCCAATACATGCTGCCCCTACGTGCCCAGGCCTTTCGCTAGCAAGACCATTTATTTGTTCTCTCATCTGTTTGTTCCCTCCTGAGTCACAACCTGGAGCTCTGGGCACAAAGAAGCCGAATGTGCGGGGAGGGCTCGCTCCTGGCCCCTCCACACGAGCTCCAGGACCCGCCAGTCCTCAGCCTCTGCTCCTCGAATCCTTGCCAGGAAAATGGGGACCAAAACAAGACCCACCTCTCAGGGCTGGGGGTCAAGATAAATGAGAGCGAAATGGCAAAACAGGGTTTAGATGCCACCCCAGCCCCAGCATTCCTGTCAGCGCCATGCTGGTCTGACACACCCATCCTCCTGGTACTGGGCATGGGAGAGGGAGGGGCAGGCTGAAGGGTCTCCAGAGATGGCGGAATCCACACTGACATAGCCCGGACACTGCAGGGCCCATCCTCGGGCTCCTCACGGCCAACCCAAATACCCCTCCTATTTCACAGACAGAGAAACTGAGGCCCAGAGACAGGTCACTGAGCCGGGAAGTAAGGACCCAGCTACTGTGGCTCGAATGACCATGCAGGCGGCTCCCGTGGGAGGATGTGGGATTGGCATTTAGCTGTCAGCCTCCCCCAAGATGGAGCAGCTGAGGGGAGTACAGCTGGACCCTCTGGACCCAGGTGGCTGCCAGCAGGCTCTGCACCTCCCCTGAGGTGCCCAGGTGCACTGCCACTGCTCTGCCTACAAGGGCGGGGTGTGCTGGCCCCACAGGGAGCCATCCACCGACTGGGTGCACAGCATGACCTGTGACCCAACAGCACCATGTGGAGCCTGACATGGCCACACAGACCCATCTTCTGGAGGGTAAAACTGAGGCTCCACGGAGAAGGGACCAATCTGAGAAGAGCCCAGAAGCAGAGCCTGCCCTCCCAGAGCACAGCAGAACCCAGGACAGCCCGATGAGTCAACGTCCTCCCCACCACGGAACCTGTAGGACCCGGATGCAAATCGAGGGCCATCAGGGCTGCCAGGCACCTCTCACCTTTCTTGGCCGTTTCCATCTCTTCTTCGGTCCAGCGGGAACTCTCGTTCATCTCCATAGAAGCTGAAAAGGAAGGCACGGGACGTTGGTAGCAGCTGGAGAGGGCCGTTTTCTACAGCTCTGGCCACACAGGCACCATGCTGAGCCGGAGTCACACCCAGGTTAAGCCTCACACCGGGTCCAGCCTCACAGGGCCCATGGGGTGTGAGGTGTGCAATCACCCCATTTTACGATGGTGGTCCAAGGCCTCAACTGGGAGAACTGCCTCTTCATGCACTTGGTCGGCATTGGTCCACTGGGGAGTACGGTGACTGTGTGAGAATGGGGGGCATGACGGACCTGGGCTCCAGATGGGCAGGGACCTCATCTGAGTGTGGACTCCTTGCTAGGGGCCCGTCCTGAGCATTGCAGGGTGTTCAGCAGCAACCCTGGCCTCTACCCACTAGATGTCAGTAGGCTCTCGCTCCAACTGTCACAGTCAAACATGTTTCCAGACATGGCCAAGTGTCCCTTGGGGAGTAAATTACCCCGATTAAGAACCCTGTTCCATGGGGTGACTGTTAGTTCTCCCCAACTCATCCAGTACGAGGCTTCTCGTGTGACTCAAAGGGACACGGCTGACCCTGGAGTCGGGCCGGCGGCCAAGTCCCTGCTGGGCACTCTGCCCCCACATGTGAGTCGGGTCGTCCCCTGCAAGTTGCTGAAGACCCCATGGCGGGGGCACGAGGGATGTCAGCTTCGTGGACTGGGCACCAGGCACAGAACATGTGCTTGACAAAGGCTGGCAGACCAGTGGAGGCGAGTTCGGGCAGGAGAGAACATGAAGCAGCAGCTCAGGAGAGAGATGGCCCCACCCCCACAGGCAGCCACCCACTCTCGACTGCCATGACCAACTTCCCCCTTCCTTCCCACGGGACCCCCAGAGGGAGGCTGTGAAGTCTGAGACTGGGTGGGGGTTGCTGGAATAGCCACGCTCCAGCCCCAACACTGGCCTGGGGTCCAGAGGAACTTCCCTAGAAGTCAGGCACACCAGTCCACTTCTGAAGGGCATCCTTCTGGCCTTGGCCTCTAGGCAAGCTGGCACCAAAAGGCAGCTGGCCTAAGACTAAAGGAACTGCATGGGATTTGTGGTCAACGGGACTACGTTTGAGCTTGACAGACTCCATGACTCTACAGAGGCAATGACCCTTCTCTAAGCCTCCAACAGCCCATCTATGAAATGGGTACTAATTACCTCCCATCAGAAGAAGGAAGGGCCAGGTAGCAGGCACAGATCCTGGGTGTGGGGGACGGGGTGCCTGTGAGAAATGCCACATTGCCTCTATCAACTGCCACCCTGGAAAGACATCTTGGTGGCAGGGACCCGGGTGGGAGCACCTCAGAGCAGGGGTGGGGGCTCCCGCAGAGGCGGGGTTCCAAAGAGCCAAAATGGAAGTGACGGCATACACACATCAGCTGCCCCCCTGTGGCCGAACTTGGGAATTGCTACTCAATTCTCTGTCTTCCCTCTTGGGTCCACAGAAGTGAAGCTAAGAACCCAGGCGCCTACCAGCGTGGAGACAGGGTTGGACAGTGGCTACTCAGCTCCAGCAACTGCTACCTGGTAGAAATGCAGGCCAAGTGCAGCCAGCTCTTCTGATTTAACAACAAAACCAAACTGTCCATCTGGATTTTTATGGGAATTGTCCCAGCTCTGGAACAATCACGGCCACTGAGTACCTTGCATGCCTCGCGCACCGCTGTAGGCTCTTCCTACACACAGTCACTGCAACGCTCACCCCACGGTTGCAGGCAACCACCGTGCAGATGAGGACACTGGGGCACAGAGAGGTTAAGGAACTCTGCCCAGATCACACAGCAAGCTCACAGCTAAAGATGGGGTGTTGAACCGGCTATGCTCTGGTGCCCTTCCCTGGCCCAGAACTCACCCAGCTCGGCGCTCTGCTGCGGGGTGACGGCTTCCTCACTGTTGGCCTCGTTGGCCATCGAGCGAGTAATACGGCCTTTGCGCCTCCCCTGGCTGTTGGCGGTTTTGCGGCCTTTGGAGGCCACTGCCTCCTTTTCATCGTTGTCCTCCCCAGACGTGTCGTCCGTCTTGTCCCTAAAGGCCAGAGAAGGAGACAGGGATGGCTTCACCTGAACCAGGAAACCGGACGGCAGCTGCAAGAGACCTGCGTTTCTTTAGCTCGAAGAACACTGGCTGGTAACAATCTGCCAGGCTCTCTGATCACCAGACGAGGGAGTGAAGCTGGTCGCTGTGTGCAACGCCACTTTATTTATCAAAAAGGAGGTGCGAGCTGGCAGCTATCGATTACCCCATTCTCCAGACGAGCAGACGTGGGCTGACAGTTCACTGGATGGCCATTTTATTCACCCAATGGGGATATGGGCTGGTGGCCACTGGCAAGACCACTTTATACACCAGAGAGAGCTCTCTGCTGCTATCTGTCTGCCAGACTACTGGGTTAACCGCACGGGGGTGCAGGCTGGCAGCAATCAAAGCCACTTGACTCCCCAAAGAGATGTTCCTAGCACTGCCTTTGGTATTATTAGGGGCCCGTGTGCCTTGTGGAACATGCAGGAGGGAAGTCTCCTGCTTCCCTCCTGAGGGTCTTGCGCAGGCCGAGCCAGGTATGTGGGGGCGACTGTGACCTCAGTACCCGGAGGGAGCTCAGCCTTTCTCAGAAGCTGACTCAGGAGGGTTTACTGTGGGGCCGCTGGGATTTATCACCTCCGCCTCCCATCCATCTTCCTGAAGGCCCTCGCTGGAAGTCTGGGAGACAGGGGGTAACGAAGCCAGATGTTCTCTGAAACCACATTCCTGAGCCCATTCCAGGTACCTGGCGCTAAGCTAAGCCCTGCCCGCCTCCCTCGCTCAGCGTGACTCTCCAGCTGGCTGAGCTCCTGCCTGGGGCAGCACGGGAGGCTGTCAGGGCCCCGAGGCGAGGCTGTGCCTTGATCTGCAAGAACTCACACTGACAGCGATAATTCTAAAGGTGAGGGCAGCCGCCTGCCTGCATACCTAGTCCTTCCCCAGCTCCTCTGATCCCTGTCCCCCTCCCGGCATCTCAGGAAACTTGCCTGAGGAGGGAGAGGAGATGAGGAGGCAGAGTTCCAAAGTCATTGCCTGGATTTATTAGCTCAGGAGTGGAGCTCAAATGAGCTATCAGTCTGCAAAGTCTCCCGAGGGTTTGAGAAGAAAGGGTGGGGGAGGGGAGGCGCGGGCTTCCTGAGGGGGACTGTCAGGAACAGAGCAGAAGGCGCCTCCCTTCCAGGCAGGCGTCTGCAGGCAGCACACTGCCAGGTCCTCACCCGGCTCCACAGGCTGAGCGCTGACCCCGCCCCCAGGGCCACAGGCTGAGCGCTGACCCCGCCCCCAGGGCCCCGGCTGAGCGCTGACCCCGCCCCCAGGGCCCCGGGCTGAGCGCTGACCCCGCCCCCAGGGCCCCGGCTGAGCGCCGACCCCGCCCCCAGGGCCCCGGCTGAGCGCCGACCCCGCCCCCAGGGCCCCGGGCTGAGCGCTGACCCCGCCCCCAGGGTCACGGCCGACTTACTTGGTCAGGTCCTCCTTGTCATTGTCCACGTCTGGCCGCTCCTCCTCCTTCTCGGCCTCCTTCTCCTTCTCCTTCTCCTCCTTCTCCTCCTGGCTGCTCCGGGGCATCTGCTGTTGCTGCTGCTGCTGTTGCTGCTGCTGCTGCTGCCAGGCCCGGGAGGGGGGGCAGGGGGAGAGAGGAAAACAGTGCGCAGGTGAGCCCTACACCTGGGCTGGCGGGAGGAGAGCCACACGAGGGAGTCAGCCCTTCCGAAGAGGTGGGCTGAGGCTGCTGCCAGCGCGGGCGCCCTCGGGGCCTGGGGAGGCCTGGCTTCAGCTCCTGCCTCCTCCCCTGGGTGGGTGGCTGTGTGGGTGGCCTTGAGTGACCGTCTCAACCCCTCTGTGCTCTGCTGCTTCTCCCTTAAAAGCAGGGGTACTCAGTGTGCCTACATCTCAGCCAGGGGCCAGGAGGCTGAGATGGGAAACCCTCACAGAGCTGGTGTCTAGTGCAGGTATTCTGGTGGGACAGAAGCCGTGAAGCCAGAGGGCAGGGCCCTGGTCACCCTCAGGCAGGAGCAGGCTGTGGGTCGGGGACCCTGGGATACATCCCTGGCTCCCACCCCTGCCCGTCCCTCACGAAGCTCAGGCCACCTGCCTAAGCCTCAGTCTCCACAGTAGGTTGATGGTGGTTGTGGCCATGATGGGGCCCACTCTGCTGTCAAGGGCTTGGTCTGGACCCCCTGGGGGGCAAGGCAGGCTCATGCTACAGGGAGATCAAAGAGGCAAGGCCAGCCTCCTCCGCAGGCCTCTTTCTTTCATGTCCTCCCAAGCCGGCAGGGCAGGTGAGGCGGGCACTGGCCAACCACACTGGGCCACTGACCCTACCCTCACCAAGACAGGGGAGGAAGTGGGGAGCAGCCAGCTCTTTCCCGCACGCTGCCCAACTTCCTTTCTGTCCTGTCTGATTTCTTTCAAAGCGCACAGATTCCCTTCAGCACCCGAGTCTGCCCTGAGGACAGCTGCCAAACCAGACCATCTTTCCCTCCGGCTGAGCCAAGTGAAATGAAAACAAACCCGCCGAGTACTAGGGACATGGTCATACACCAAGGGAAAAAAACTCAAGCATATTGGGGGGGCTCCCTTCCCCCCATCTTTCCTCAGTACCAGGAACACAAGCACATCAACACACAAGGCTGCCCTGGACTAGAGCCCCCACTCTCTAGACCCTGTAGCTTTCATTGAGGGTGCAGCTGAGCACAGGGCCAGTCACGGGCATTCTGTGGCCGCCAGGGCACAGACCGTGGCTCCCCAAGGCTGCACCAGTGTCCATCTGGAACCTCCTGGCTCGAGTCTGCCCCCTTCCCCAAGGGACCCCCCGTTCTGTAAGTGGACAGGAGGAGCGAACAGCCCCTCTCCCCAATAGTGTCTGCCGATTCCCGATAGGTAGCCAGTGCCCCTCAACTGGCCTGACCCACCACCACCGAAACCCTCAAACACTGAGGCGTAACCTTTCAACAGCTGGGGAGCTGCAGACGAAGCCTCTTCTGGAACTGGCCCAGCAGGTGGAGCCTGGCAGAGGTTTTCCAGTGTGTTCCCACACGGCGTGCCCTCTCCACACTTGCCTGACGAGGGCAAAGAGGGTGAGTGGGAGTCATGGACCAGGACGTGGGCTGGGGAGATGGCGTGGCCCACTAGGGAGGGGTTCCCCACCCTGTGGGCTGCCCAGCGTGGCTGCTGTCTCCACCTGTCACATTCGCCAGCTCCTGAATACACAGGAACCGGATGCCCAGAGCTGGGGGCAGGCCAGGGCAGGGGCTTTCCAACCGCAGGGAGCTTGGCGTCTCCCAACATTGCCCTCAGCTGTGCCTGTGCCAATAAGCACCCACTGGGCTGCAGCTTCACGCCAAAGCTTTTCTCACTGTCTCTCTCAGTGGCCACATGAGCCTGACTCCAGGCCACCCTCCCAGAGCACCTGTCATTGTCCCTTGGGTCTATGCTTGTTGGGGGTCTCCAGGCCCCTTGGGGTCTCATCTTTGCGCCACAAAGCAGGCTAGCAGGTACAGCTACCCACCCACTGAGGCCCAGGCAGCAGCCGGCCCTAGCCTCCCAGCCGCACATTAATGCATCGTGGCTGCAAGGGCTGCCTCAGGGGTCTGCACCGGCACCGGCACTGGGCTAGGTGTCTGCCTGCTGCAGCCCTCCTCTGTGCCCCGAAAAGCCCCACCGGGGTTCACGACACGCCCATTGCTGTGCATATTCTACAGACCTGCTCCTTCCTGACTTGTCTGAAGTCCCGAGGATGATGATGAAGAGGGAAAAGCCAACAGTAATGGCCCTGTCCCCGGCACCACACTGAGCGCCTTGTGAACGCTGTCCTGTTCAACACCCTTAGCCAACCTCGGGCAGAAAAAGCGTCACCACCTACTAGGGCTCCCCTTCAGGACCTCAGCCCCATCCACAGGTCGCAGACGACACTGGCTGGGTTTCACAGGCAATTTAGAGCCACGGGTGTCACAGCCCGACGGCTGCACACACGGGTCCCCTAGGAGCTCTTGGAAGGCCTTCTCCCAGGCCCCACTCACACCAATCACGTCTGACTCTCGGGGTCAGACCCAGGCATCGGTGGGCTTCAATTCCCAGGTTATTCCAATAGGCAGCCAGGTTTGAGAACCAGGGCTTTAGATCAGGAGCCGGACAACTCTTTCTATTAGGCCCAGCTAGTATTTACTTTCAGGCCATTTCTCTTCAGTCTGTCACAATCAGTGAACGAAAGCAGCCAAACTGTAAGCAAATAGGTGTGGCTGTGTGCCAACAAAACTTTATTATTATTATTTTTTAAGAAGGGCGCAGCTCAGTGGCCCATGCAGGGATGAAACCGGCAACCTTGGTGCTACTAGCACCACGCTCCACCCAACTGAGCTAACCGGCTGCCCCCCAACAAAACTTCATTAATGAAAACAGACTCTGGGCCTGCTCCAGACCAGCGCTGCTCAAACTAGAACATACACATGAACCTCCTGCTTATACTGGAAAAATGCAGATTCTGATTCTGTGGGTCTGGGGCGGGCCTGAGACTCCGCATTTGTAGGCGGCACCCAGCAGAGGCTGACGGGGTAGTTCCTGGACCATAGGACACACCCAGGCCCCTTGCCACCGGCAGCAGGTGATGCCTGGGGACCGGGGAGAAGATCCAGAAGCCAAACTGCCCCATATACATTGATTCCACAGCTCACAAAGGGGGTCCCGCTTTGTTTTTCAGACATGTCAGGCTGACGATGGGCTGCATGCCCAGTGCTTGGTCGGGAACGTCCCCTCCAAACCACAGCACGGCTCTGCGGAAAACCTGACCGGATCTATGGTTAGCCAGAGACATCAGTTCAGATCCCCAAGGGACCCTGCTTCCGGAGCACTGAGTACTGGACAAGCAGCCGGTGACTGAGTCTGCGTTGTGCCGAAGCCTCAGACCATGCATGGAAAACAGGATGAAAAAAACAGCAAATACTGACTGAGCCCCACAAACGTTTGACAGGCCGTGTTCTCCTCATTTCACACCTGTTAGTTACTGAATCCTCCCAATAACCCCGGGGTTATCTGTTTTATAAAGAGGAGAATACAAAGACACGGCGAGGTTAAATAACTCGCCCAACGTCAACAGCATTTCCTAGCAAGACCCTGCAGGCAGGTGCACTGCTTCCCACTCCGCTCGCAGATCACAGACTCCTCCTCACCCCCGTTTAAGCCAAATTATGACACCCATGTGTTCATTCCTTCCACGAACACGCTCTAGGTCCCCAAGGGGAACACCAAGCCACAGAAAACCCGGTCCCCAACCACACAGGGCTAGCACTTCAGTTGACGAAGAACTACGAGAAGACAGGTGCTGGCTGCGGTGATGAGTTTACAAAGGCAGCACACTGCACACGTGGAGCATTTCGCCTTGACCCACGGAGACAAGGAAGCAGGCCTATGAGCTGAGTCTCCAAGGCTCTGGGCAGAGGATGATGGGCCCTTCCAGGCAGGGGACGTGGCTAGGCGACGTGGGCTTTACGGCGTCCTGCTCGGGAGGTGGAGGGGTGAGCTGAGAATGATGTGACTGCTCCATGCCTAAGGGCAATGCGGCCGTCAGTTCCAGGAATGAGAGGCCTGCCCCATGACAGGTGGTGCCAACAACCCACGTAGGAGCAATGAGACGGAATTCTCAGCCGACAGTTCACGAGAACTCCCCGACATCCAGCAATGTCGGCTGAGGCCCCCTCTCATGCATTCGTTCCACAAATACTGGACTGAGCATGTACTCTGTCTCACGTGCCTCCTGAGACGGGTCTGCCCCCATGACACCCCGTGTCGTGGCAGTGGGGGGAGGGGAGCCCAGGAGCCCGAGGCTGGTGTGAGAAGTGGGGTCTGGGGTCAGAACCAAGGCAGAGCAGCATGTCCAGTTGCTGGCAGCCCCTCCCTGGCACTCATCCAGCCCATGTGTCCCTCCTGGGGATAAAGCACAAGGTGATGCCGCCTTCCTCACCGAGGGGCGTCTTCTTGCAAGACACAGAGCAGACAGAGGTGTTGCAGCCGGCTCGTACCAGCTCAGGGGAGCAGCAGACTTCAATGTGCAGGGCTTGCTGGCCGGGAGTTAAACTCAGCCATTACTAAACACTGAAACACATCTGCATAACCTTACAAGTAAAGAAACGGTAACAAAAGCAAAGGTGGTAAGTACTGGAAACGCATCACTCCCCAGTTATTCGACTACATCTGGCTACATCTCCAGGTTCTTGTGTCAATTGTGCCTGTATGGCAGAAGCAGGATACGACGATGTGCTATGTGAGTCCCTCCCCAGTGCCACACTCAGTGACATCACGGTGGTAGCCTGGAACTGGCCATGGGGGGAGTATTTACACCACGGCAATCGGCGGGGGCTACAGATCTGGGCTTCGCTCCCAGAAAGCTGGTCGCTAAACACTCAGCAGCACTCCACTGCCGACATGCCAAGAAAACCTGAGCAGCACTGAACATACACACCCGTGATGTCTGTCCTGCCTATGGGGTGATGTGGGCTTTTGGCAGCCAAGGCTTCGTTTCAAGTGCTCAATCAGATTCTGTCCTGCCACCTAGGAGTAAAATCTTAAGTCCACACCACACGGCAGGGTGACCTAGCCCCTGCCCATCTCGCCCACCTCCCTCAGGGCTGCCCTCCACCTGCTGGAGGACACTGCACTGTCTCTGCCTCAGAGCCTTTGCACCTGCTGTGCCCTCTGCCTGGGACTCTGCCTCTGGCTCTGCCTGGCCAATTCCTTATGACTCAAGTCTGAGCCCCAATGACACCTCCTGAGGGAAGCCTTGGGTCAGCTCGCTAGAAGCTGCCCTCCCTCTCATCAGCTGTTGTGGCTCCGGCTTACTTTTTGCAGCCCTTACCACCATGGGAAACAATCATGCTCATCCACTTGTGCGTGCTCCACCTCCCACCCCCTGGACTGTCAGTTTAGGGGACCTCGTTTGTCTTGTTCACTGTGGAATCACCTAGAACGGAGACACGGTGCAGGCTGGGACCCCTCCTGCCACGACCTCGCTGGCACAGGCCCACACAAACACTACTCTCCTGGTAACTACTTCCCAGACTCTTGGCAGCCCAGCCTGCGATGCCAACTGAGGTCTGTCAGCCCCACACCTCTCACCCCGAGGTCTGACTGATCCGCGCTCCTGTTTTCTGGGCGGGGCTCACATGGTCCATATCCATGTCTTCTGTCCCTTTGATGTGGTCTCCCCGCCACCGCGTCACAGCCCATGAGAAGGCCGTGTTTGTCTTCTCCCAAAGCAGGAGCCCAGCTCGCTCAGTGCCTGGGGTACGGCCTGCCCAGGGGCCACCTGCCAGATGTCTTCCTGAGAACAGTGTCCCAGGGACATGTCTGGGGGACTGTGGGCTTGGAGGAGGAGCCCCCTGGAGGTCTGTCCCCACTTAGTACAGAGCTGGGCAGGGGATCAGGGACATCTGCTCACAGGAACCCTGAACCAGACGCAACCCTGCCCAGCCCAGTTTGCCCCCAGCAGGGCAGAAATGGCTGCTTCTCGCAGGCCTGGGGAAGTGGGACTGACCCCCTGCTGGAGGCCCATCCCTGCATGGGCGGTGGTTTGGGATAAGACGCAAGCAGCTCGTGCTCACCCAGAAGCACAGCCCAACCTAGAGGCAATCTGGCCCCGTCTGGCCCGCCACATGTCCCCGCCAGACTTGTCATGGGGGGAGGGAGGCAGCCAGGCCCTGGGAACCAGCACCAACTGCACAGTGGCTGCCCCCTCTCCCCGTGTGGACCTCGCTTGGCTGGCCCTGCCCTGGAACAAGGCTTCCTGGTCATACTATCCCCATGGGAGCTGAGCTGCCTGAGGCCTCTGGAGTGCCACAGCAACCAAAACAAGGTCACCTAGCCCTCAGCAGGGAGCTGGGAGAGGAGGCTGGGGGTGGGGGGGTGGGAAGAGGGATGGGGGAGGAAGAAAGATGGGGGAAGGTGAGAGACCCAGACGGACCAGGGAGAAGAGGGGGTGTGTGTGTGTGTGAGAGAGAGAGAGAGAGAGAGAGAGGGATGGATGAGAGAAGGGAGGGAGAGAAACAGAGAGAGATACATGGAGAGGCAGAGAAGACAGAGACAGAAACACGAGAGAAACAGAGAGACAGAGAAAAAGATATGGGAGAGAGAAAGAAGTGGACAGAGAGAAACAGGAAAACAGACGCAGAAAGAGAGATCAGCCTGGGAAAGTGCAAGAGACGGAGGTGAGGGCCCGGTCAGCGGTGGGGCAGCTGCACAGGACACAGGAAGAGCTGCGACGGAGGGTGTGTGCAGGCCAGGGAGCCGGAGGGAGGAAGCGGTCCCCTCCCTGGACTTCCCCGCTGGAGGGACAGGCCAGGAGACTGGGCGCCCAGGACAGGCATTTCCTGTCCCCGCACGGGCTCTGCAGGAAGGGAAGACCACAGACGGCGGCCACGAGGAGACCGGCCAGGCCTGTTCCCCAGCTGCCCCGTCCCCTACGTACAGCAGGAACACTCACCTTTGGTGACACGCTCCCACCACAGCATGGCCCCCCCATCACCGGCAGGCCACAGCGGCTACCCCACCATCACTGCTGCCTCTGGGCCTGGCCCTGCTGCCTGGCCTCAGCTCCCCGACGGTCCGCATAGTTAGGCTAACTAGTGACCACAGCATTCCTGGGCTCCGATTTTGCAATTAGTTGGGATAACTCGGCCCCCTTGTCCATGAATCATAAACTATAAACCATTATGCCGTCACCCGGTGCTCTGAGCTGGCCTTCCTTGGCCGGTGATTCACCTCAGGCAGAGGATAAGCAAGCCATGGCCCAGGCCACAAGTTCACCAGCCACCCAGGGTTGGATCTCCGGGGCCAGGGGCCAGGAGGTGGGGGCTTGGTCCTCTCCTGCCAAGGCTTGGGCATGTGCGTCTGGTGGGGGTGGGCATGAAGAGGCTGGCATTCCAAATGTTTATGGCCAGGCCTGCATCTCCCTCTGTGAGAATACGGAGAAGCTTCTAGAAGGTGGACAGCACCCTCTGTTAAACAGAAGGCCATCCTGGCACTCCCAGTGGCCAGCACACATCGCCCACCTCCAGATGGCTGCAGGGCCGGGCAGCAGCGCAGTGGACGTCAGGACAGGACTTCTGAGGCCCAGAGACATCCCACGACCCATGCTTTTCACCAAGGAGTTCTACCTTCCACTTGTATAACCATCCACGCTTTTGAAATGCAGCCATCGAATGATCGACCAACGGGTTGGTACAGGTGTGCAGTGAGGGCGCGACAGGGCGGGGTATCACCTGAGTGAGGGGCACCGTACTGCACACACTGCTAAAGTATTCAGGTCACGAGCACTTTGAAGTAGTTTGCAAATGAGCAGGATTCGTCCCCCAAGACAGACTGGCCAGGTCCCCTTCTAGAAGGGGCTTTGCTGCCCCAGCCACCATGAGTGCCCTCAGCTGTCCGTGGCCTGTGGCTTAAGTCCCAGCCCTCTGAGCCCACCTGGGAAACCTCAGAAGGGTCATTCCAGCTCCAGAGCACCCCCGATGGTTGGTCAGGGCTGCTGGTGAGCCTGTGTTGTGCCTGGATTTCCCCTTCTGCCACCCTGCTCCCTTCCCCTTTCTTCCCCAAGGGGCGGCCCAAGGGGCCCTCCCAATGAAGGCACAAGTTCTTAGAGGGTTCCTGGACCACAGCAGCGGTATGGCCAGAGCGCCTGTTAGAAATGCAGGCCCTCAGGCCCCAAGAGGGGCGCAGGGCAGCGTCTGCACTTTCACAGCCCCCAGGCTGTCTGAGAGGTCCTGCTGGTCGCCAGCAATGTCTCAGGGTCTGTGACTCAGTCTCAGCCCTGGTGACCCCAGGAGGGCACAGCCCAGGGACGCTACCCCAGGCACTCTGGCATGGATGGCAGTGTTAGGAGAAGGAAGAAGGCCTCTGTTCTGGTGAGAATAACTTCCCACTATCAGAGCCATGGGCTTCCCCTTGTCAGACCCGGGCTTCTGAGACTGGAGCCCGAGACAGCCTCCCCTTATCACTGCCCGTTTCAATCCCACTGAGGCAGGAACGGCAACGGAAGGGAACACTGGGGAAGTCATCAGGGGCATCCCGAGCTAGGAGCCAGCCAGCTCAGGTAATGTACCTGCTACAAGGTGGCAGGTGCCCACTTGCTGGCACCTCGGAAGTCCCACCTCGCTTGAGTCTACGACAGCAGCTCTTAATTGGGACAGTCTATGAGGTGTCGAGACAGTCAGGCCTGGCTGAGTCCTTCGCTCTGGCTTCCTGCAGGATCCCAGTCTGATATGGCTCTGGAGGTAAAGCTTTACAGCCCTGGCATGCAGCAGGCACTCAATGAACGCGCTCTGGAAAACTCACATGTGCATCCGACACCCCTGTGGGGGAGGGGATTGACCTTGGAGAAATGAGGCACAGGGCATATCCCAGGGGTATCGGCCAAGCTGACAAGAAAGGGCTCATGGCCATCCTTGGCAACGAGTGGCCAAAAGCCACGGAACCACTCCAGGACCACGGACAGGGACCACAGCCACCAGCCACCTGGAGAAGGGGCCCCTGGGGGTGCTGAGAGAGACTGCAGGACAGAAAGACCAGGGGAAACAGCCCCCTGCGTCTCCCAGAGGCATCCATTGCACCGGGAGCAAGAGACTCCCCAAAGAGACAGAGACTTTCCAGCTGCTGGCCTCATGGGAGCTTGGGTCCCACAGGGGCTGGAGCACAGAGGGATTCCCAGTGACTGGATTCAGAGCACAGGCAGGGCCGTCCCACTGCAGCGAACCCTGAGCCCCATCTGCTGTACGGATCCAGCAGAGCCTGGCACCGGGAACACCCCAGAGGTCTACGAGATCGGTGAGTGCCAGTTTCCAAGAGGCTGGCTGCACCGCAAACACGCCGCAAACAACCCGCCGGGGCCCCAGCCGAGGGTGCAGCTTTGAATCCTGAGTCTGACACTCCCAGCAGGCTCCCCGGGAACCCTTCTCCCTGTGCCTGCTTCCTCATCTGTGTAGTGGGGACAGTGACACAGCCTCTCCCATAAGGCTGCTCCCAGTTACCACGCGTCGAGCCCTCAGCACAGCCTGGCACGTGGTGACAGCTGGCACAGCGTGAATGTACCATTGTCGCTGTCCCCGCCCCAACACAGGGCCGGGCGCCCCAAGAATTCTGACAGGGCTCTGGCGTCTCACTGGATTCCCAGTGTCCCCCACGATGGGTCAAGCAAATACAGGCCGTGACAACCTAAAACCAGGGGGCCCAGGCAGCTGGGGTGAGCCTGAAGTGCTCCCTTCAAGAAATACCTCCCCCACCAATGGCTCAGCCTCCATCCACCTGAGAGCAGGGGCCACCTCCTGGCAGCGATGCCCCATCCCCGAGGCCTCCACCACATCTGCTGGGAAGGACCTGGTTATCTGTCCTGTGGTTGCCCAGGGAGACAAGGGGACCTTCTCTGGGGCTGAGCTGTTTATCCAGAAGTCCCAATGGACAAATGACCCACAGCAGGCTGTGAGGGAAGGTGACGCAGGGCGGGGACCCATGTGCACTGTGGCCTTGGATTCCCGCCTCATCCCACCCAGGGTCCTGAGCTGCCACAGTGTGCCGAGTGTCGGTCAGAAACAAGGAAGGGACAGAAGGGACAAGAGAGCGGTCACCTGGCTCAGGCAGCAGGCACTGCCCCCAGCCTGTGGTGGGTAACCCTCCATGCCCATCCCCCGCGCGTCTGGCTGCACGGAGCGCAGGGTCTCTCCCCCCACGCTCGCAGCACCAACCCACTGGAGACCTCCACCGCCTGCGCCCACCTACAGGCGCCCAAGCAGATATGCCCAGGCCCACTCCATGCCAGGCAGCTGAACCGCCACCCTCCTCACCAAATTTATCGGCAAGATCATGGGTTTTATAAAACCATGGAGAGAGAAAGACGCTCAGCATGCTCGAATTAACACGAGGAGCTACAGGACCTGTGTCTGCCGCTTCCTTCGTTGTCAAGGGGCAGAGAGGAGTTACAGACCAAAGTCAACACGTGGGTTGACCCATTTACTCCATAGTTATGAACAGGGCTGGCGGGCAGTGGTGAGGGCAGTGGATCTGCCTGGCAGAGTCCGTCCAGGGTTTGCGCATGCATCTCCATCCCTGGCAGGACCTGGGCCACAGCTGCACCTCTCTAGCAGCCCCGGCTCACCAGAGGGTGGAGAGGGCTCCAAAGACATGTCCTGTCTCCCAAGGAGACAGGGCGCCCTGCCCTCTGGCTTCTGTCTTTCTGCAAGAGGCAGAGCGCGGAGGCCTCCTTTCTCCATCCGGGGAGCCCCAGCCTGAGAAACAAGCTTGAGCAGAGGGTAAAACCACCAGAGAAGCCCCGCATCTCCCAGCTTTACAGATGCGGCAGCTAATCCGGGACAACTGAGACAAAAAGAGGAAACAAACGTTTCTCTTCTGCTTTAAAACACTGCCGTGCTCCCCGTGCCCCGGCCTGGCCACTGTCCTAAATCAAGCATCTCTTCTTTCCGTCTTCCCCTGGTCCTACCGCATTCTAACACAGAAGTCTTACACTGGGGGCTGAGGACAGATTTCACAAGCAAATATGAGATGTTGGGCCGATACAGGGTTCCACTGTTGCTTTTCATGTGACCTAAGATTTAAAATCAGGCAACTTCACAAGAAAACAGATTTCCAGCTCATCATAAAAAAAATCAGAACATACAGGGCCACGTGGCCAAGAGCCAGCTGGAGCTGATACATGGCACAAACCTCCCACGGCACTGAAGTCAAGTGTGAGCTGTCACTTATTATTGTGTTTGTCCTTCTATTTTCCAGAGCACAGAAACACCTCTATTTCCTCATCCAAAGTGAGCAGAACAGAAAGGTCCCTTTCCATTCCTACATTCATTAAAGACCCTGGAAGGTACTGACACCCCTGTTCTAAAGACTCTTTGAGGGCACCACGCTCTCTCAGGCCCCATGCCTTTGTACCTGCCGTCCCCTTGCCCAGGACACCCTCACCTGTCCTGTCCACCTGTGGGGTGCTCCCCAATCTCCTCTTTGGGGCCTTGATTCTGTGAAGCCTCTCAGGCAGGCCTCCAGCGTTTTGTCTTGGAACCGCCTGTTTGCCGCGTGGAGCCCCCATGCCAAGCACACAAATGCCCAACGGACGGATGAGTCAACAAGCAACGTAATAACACAATAAAGTGAAAGGGTTGGCAGCCAGGACCAGAGAGAGATGGGGGGCACTGACACCCCCCACCCCCAGGACTCATTGGGGGCTATTCCCCTCTTGAATGATATGAACACAGTCTCTACCTCCCTCCATGCAATCAGGGCTCTCAGTACAGGGTGAGGAGGAGATGGGCCCCTATCTATCCCCCTCTCCTCTCCAGAGCCCACCCACAGTGCCCCCACAAAGGCATGGGGGGCACTGGGAAGACGAGCAAGAGAACTGGTACCCAGCAAGGTACCCAGCAAGTGCTCAACAAATGTTTGACAATGTTTGTAAAATAAACCTAAAGGCCTTTAGCGCCCCCTCATTTTGCCTCAGTCCCTACCACTCCCTGCTGTCTCTCATGCCTCAGCATATCACTTAAGGGTCCTATCACCCCAGCTCCTGCTTCCTGACTGCCATTTATTTGAGTTTTTGCCTCTCGGTCTAGAAAATTCCTGAATGCACTTCCATTTCTAAAATGCCACAGCTAGGTCTTTGGAATTCAGTAAGTCCAAGCCAGTAAGCCTCGGTTTTACACATCTGTGAGATGGGCCAACAGGCTGGCCAACTGTGGCTACACAGAACTAGAGAGGAAAACCCAGTCCACAAGCCAAACACAGCCACCCTTCAAGGATCTAGGCCATCGAGGACCATTGCTCAGCCCATCATTTAGGCCTGACGCTCAGAACACAGTTAGGGGCTGTGTATCCCATCAACAGATTTACTTCCCTAATTACACTGCTAGCCAACAGGTCCTACTCCTGAAGCACAGTTCCCGGAAAGCAACACGAGACAGAGTGCGGGTTAGGAGCGGTGTGGACCAACCTGTCGCAGGCTGTAGAAACTTGATTGCCGAGTGGCTATTTCACAGTGGACAATGGGACCCCACTGGTAATGGCTAAACTCAGGCTCCTGCCCTCGCCAACACGGGAAAGGGAAGGCGGGCAGCCCAGGGGGAGCCGGACGATGCCAGTGTCAGGGAGTACCCACCGAGGAAACCTCACGGTCCTATCACCCCAGCTCATGTGCTCCCGGCCTTGGTCACTCTCCCCTGGGCTCCCCCAGACCACAGAAGCCCCCGGGAAGGACCCGCCTCCACCAGCTCCAGTCAAGCTTCTAACAGCAGTGCCCAACGCTATTACTGGGACTCTCCTCTGCAGTGTCAGCCCAAACCCTCCGACCGCAGCACAAGCCGCCTCCCACCATCAACTGCTGCGAGCATCTGCTCTGGACTGATTCTCAGAGTCCGGGAGGGAAACAGACCCGTCCCAACCCCTTGTCACCTAAGCACCAAGCACTCACGATCCCACGTTGAAAATGTGTTCCACTGACCCTCATCCTCTTTACCGTTATTTACGGAATATTTTTTTTAAAACAACTCATTTCCCTCTAACTCAGAGATCAGCAAACGGTTTCTGTAAAGAACCACATAGTGAGTTTTTCAGGCTTTGCAGTTTTTGTCTAGACTCCTCAACTCAGCTGTTGTAACAGGAAAGCTGCCGGAGTGATATGTGAGTGGGCATGGCTTGTGTGCCAATAAAACTTTATTCACAAAAACAGGTGGTGGGGCCAGAGTTTGCCGAGCCCTGCTCTAGCTTAAAGAACCCTTTAGTGTCATCCTAAACAGTGAAGTCTGAAAAATGACCAGTTGAGATACTGGCTATTTTTTTTCTTTCAAGTATGCATTAAGATAAACGCACAAAACTACTCAATATTTTAAAATGTTAAGTTTGTGGACCAGCCCACGTCATCTTAGGAACCCAGCCCTTGCTCTGGGAATGTGGCCCTTTTAACCACAGGGACCATGGGTCACCAACTTGAGTTCTAGAATTTTCTGGCTGAGAATGAAGCCGCCATGTTCCTAGCTCTCCTCTCTGCTGCTGGGGTAGGCCCAGCATCCCCAGTGGGTGGGTCCAAACCACCGAGAGGGACCCAAACTGAGCAACGCGCAGACATCAGTGCCCATAGCAGAGGCCGTTGAGCA
Source organism: Rhinolophus sinicus (assembly GCF_036562045.2). Lineage (NCBI taxonomy): Eukaryota > Metazoa > Chordata > Mammalia > Chiroptera > Rhinolophidae > Rhinolophus > Rhinolophus sinicus. The sequence continues at coordinate 35,783,450 of NC_133765.1, forward strand.
TGCTGGGAACCAGTCCTGAAGGCCGACCGCCCCGCCCCCGCCTCTCACCTGGCTCTTCCCACGGCGCCGGTAGCTCCGCCTCACCAGGCTCTTATAGTTCTCGTTCTTCTTGGTCAGGTAATAATAGAGGACACACTCAGCCACCGTCTGTGGGGCGGAGAGAGGAGAATGCTGAGGAGTCTTCAGTATCGGTGGTCAGAGCAGAAGACCAGGAACCTGAAGGCCTGGGTTCAAATCCTGCCTCCCTCACGTCCTGGCTGCCTGACCTTGGCCAGGCTACCTAACCTGTCTCAGTTTTCTCACCTATAAAATGGGGATATTAACAGTACATACTTCAGAGTTGTCCACAAGACCAAGTAAGTTCAAATATATATAAGTTCAGTACTTAGGACAGTGCCAGGCACAGAGGACAGACTATAGGGGTTGTTACCTGTTAGTATTGTTGCAGCTACTGGTAATTGTAAGGACAAAGCTGTCATCTGCCATCCCCAGCCCAGGAGAACAAGGCTTCCTGCTCCCAGGGGGGCAAACTTCGGGGACCCCATCCCAGGTGTGGGGTCTCCTTCCTCTCACCCCAGCCTCCTCTAATACTTGGGGCACTGAACAGAAACCTCTTCCAAGCTTCATGCATCCAGCCTGACTAATGTCCCCACGCAACTCTTTATCTCTTTGAAATGTTTGTCTTTTCTCTGCCTTGGTCTTTTCCATGTACACCTAGACCTGAGCCCCACCACCTCCTCGTCCAAATGGGACCAGTCAGGAGGCATCCTCAGAGGACTCAGTGCAGTGATGGCCGCCACCTGCAGCCAGCAGCCCCGCTCCAGGTGACAGCTCGTTAGTGCCGGCAGCCGTTACTGATCCGACGTACAATGTTTCTGTGATGCTCACAGCTGGTGCCAGGCCAGGAACTCGCCTCTGAGGGGCGATACACAGACGCTGCTGGGTGCAGAGGCGGGCTGGGCCTCACACCCCCGTGTCCTTTCCACCTCCCAGAATGCACTGTGAACAGAGGCTGCTCCCAGGCTAAGCCAGGCCCGCACAGCATTCAAGAAAAACATTTTATGGGCCAGCCCGGTGGCTCAGGTGGTTGAAGCGCTGTGCTCCTAATGCGGAGGTCGCTTGTTCGATTCCCACATGGGCCAGTGAGCTGCGCCCTCTACAGCTAAGATTGTGAATAATGGCTCTCCCTGGAGCTGGGCTGCGGTGAGCTGCTGTGAGCCTCAGAGTGCTGACAGGAGCGGCTGGTGGCCACCATGAGCAACCGGAGGTCAGCATGAGGTGCCGTGAGCTGCCATAGACTGCTGTGTGCTGCTGTGGGCTACCGTGTGCTGCCATGAGCGGCCGGCAGCCAGCGTGAGTGGCCAGCAGCCAGCGTGAGCTGCTGTGAGCGGCCGACCAATGACTGGTGTCCCACTGCCTCAGCCGGGGGGAGGGGGAGCACAAGGCTCCTAATACCAGCATGGGCCAGGGAGCTGTGTCCTACACAACTAGACTGAGAAACAACGGTGTGAAACAGAGTGGGGGTGGGGGGAGGCGAAAGAAGGGGAAAAAAAGAAAAACGTTTTATAATCAGATGCCAGTCTTTGCAAATCGGGCGATGTGGTTGTGTGACTTTCCCTTGAACAGCTTAGTACCTTCCCTTCCCTTCCCTTCCCTTCCTGGGTGACCATGACTATCCCTCGGCGGCAGCTGCTCCTGCAGATGGCCACAGGCCGGACAGGTCACCAAGCTGCCACCCTGCCGTCAGCCTCACTCACTGTCAGGATGGGCAAGGGGCACAGTGGGCTCCCACCCCTGCTTCAGATCCTTCTGGAAGCTCTAAGTCTCCTCCTGAGCAACCTCTTAGTCAAAGAACACTGTAAACACACTTCACTCTCCCGCGTGGGGACAGCTCAATCCCTTGACCCCAAACAGTGCTACTCAATTATTACCAATCTCCAGAAGCCCTAACCTAAAGTCCCCCGGGCTGTCCACACCCTAGCAAGACGCCGTCACTAACTCAGGGGAGAGGCTATTTAGAGGGCTTGCTTCTCTACACTGGCTTTCAGGTGGGGGCAGATGCCCCCCCGCCACTGCCCCATCCCCCCTTCTATGCTTAGCAGCTCAGTAAGGGCAGAACTTTAAAGGGACCTTTAAAATACCCTCCTGACTCCTGCTCCTCTGCCCTCTCTCAGTTAGAAAGCTGGAGGCCACCAGCAGCAGGGCATTTGCAAAGCTAGGGGTGGGCAGATGCCCTGTCTCTGAGATACAAGATTCAGGGGGAGCTGCTTATGACACGTGAACAGCAGCCCCAGAAGGTAAAACTTTGCGGGAACCCATCCCCACTCTGCCCTGTGATGCGGGGGTTCCGAGGGCCGGCTCCAACAGGGCTGTGTCCAGCCCCCACACCGGCTTCCCCACCTGTGGCCGCTGCGGGCACTGCCCAGCCCAGCCCAGACTCAGGGATGCACAAAGGGGACTCTGCTGTCTCTGGGACACCTTGTGTCTACCAGCCAGGAGGAGGCCGGAGCAGAAAGGGGAGTTGCCCCAGGCTGGGTCTGGGGGCAAGGTGGGGTTCAGACATCAGTGCTATGTGAAAGTTGGTCTGAAGGGGGTGGGGATTTGCTGGCCATATGCCTGGCTTGGCATCAGGGGTGTCCGCATACAGTGACCGTGACAGAAACCTAGAAAGGTTACTCTGTCCAGCGCCCTGGAAGAATGCCACTCTTGCCTATAAAGCCTTCACTAGGACGCCATGACGTCCAGAACCCATGCCCCGTCTGTGAGGACGCTGGTGGCCACGTCTGAGCAGTCAGCTCCAGAGATGCCCTTGCACACAGCTCTCCTGGGGTTTCCCAGCCCAGAGCTCCGCCCCCACAGGCCCCGGGAGGCCAGGGCGGGGCCTGACGCTGCTTCTCTCAGGAGAGAGGAAGGAGGGAAGGACTGACAGACACAGCAAGGAGGGCAAGGGGCAACCAGCAGATGCTTCGTGGGTGGGGAGAAAGGATTCTTCACCCCAGCCCAGCGTCTGCCCACAGGAGTGAACACAGGAGGGGCCAGAAACAGGCAGCCGGGCCAGTGGGTAGCGAGCGACTCACCTTCCTCTCCAGGAAAGATGCGATCAGGCCAAAGTTCTTGGGGTGCTGCATGAACCTGCAGGAAGAGAAGGGTGGGCCTGAGACCAGGCCGAGGGGGGCCTCCCAGCTGGGCGGACGCCGAGCTCCCGGGCGCCTGCCATCTCTGCTGGCCCGGCTGGGAGGGCGCCGCCCCACTCGGAGCAATTAAGCCCAGGGGGGTGTGGGAAGGGCTGGGCGGGCGGGCCGAGGGCTCAGAGAGGGCGTTCCTTGGAGTGAGTCACTGGTTTTAGCGCCTTTGAAAATATATTTGTTTGTCCTGCTGGAGGCGGCTTCCAGGAAAAATGAGGACATTACATGCAGCTCTTTGGTGGGTCCCCCCTTTAAAATCTGCTCTTGTTTCTATCTCCAGCTGGGCCTGGGAAGCGAGGCCTCGCCCAGCCCACGCGGGGCCCCCACCAACGAGGTCACAGGTCAGGTCTCGAGTGATGGGAGCAGAGGCTCTGAGTGCTCTCGGGGAGGAGGGCAGGAGGCAGGCCAGCCAAGGAGGCAGGCCAGCCAAGGAGGCGGCAAGAAGGGACTAAAGCCGGAGGGGGTGGCGGGAGCTGGCGTCCCACCAACTGGCTTCCTGCGAAGCCGGGAGAATTACTGGGAAACAGCTCGGCCAGGCTGAAATGTCAGGGCCAAAGGAACAGGCGGACGGCGGGGGCGGAGATGTGGGTCACGGCTGCTCCAGGCCCCAGGGGTGCGGGGTGGAGGCACTGGCCTGGGCGTCCCCATGATGCCACCGGCCCACGGCCTCCTCGGGGAAAGAAGAGGCTGCTGGTGAGGCAGGGGCCCCTAGTCCCCTCAACGGAGCCTGGCCCAGCACCCGGCCATCCAGATGGCTGGGCAGGAGGCCAGCGGGCCCCTCCCCAGCTCCCCAGCCAGACACCGGAGAGTCCGGAACAGCCTCTTCTCTCTTCCCGGAGGAAGCTAAGAGTCGGCAGGCTTCCCCGCCTGGGATCCCGCCTCAAGCAGCTTGCAAAGCTGGAGCTGGCCTTCGTTTTCAGACAGACAGGCTTCCCTTCCCCTCCCTCTCTCTGCCCCAGGGACATTTCCTTCCCCCAAATCCCTTCCTCGGGGTTTCCCCAAGCAGAGATGGGCCCCCAGGAGACCAGGAATCAAACTTGGGAATCTCCTAGGTCACTTGTTCCACCTCCCTCCAACCTACACGTGTATCCTCTGCCAACGATTACTGAGAATTTAAAGTTACTACCGTGTTTCCCCGAAAATAAGTCCTAGCCGGACAATCAGCTCTAACGCATCTTTTGGAGCAAAAATTAATATAAAACCCCGTCTTATATTATATAAGACCCAGTCTTACACTATAGTAAAATAAGACCCAGTATTATTATATTATATCATATAAGACCTGGTCTTATAGTAAAATAAGACCTTGTATTATTACATCACATTATGTTATATTGTATTATTACATATTATTGTATATTATTATATTATATTACATTACATTATATAATACCCGGTCTTATGTTACAGTAAAATAAGACCGGGTCTTATATTAATTTTTGCTCCAAAAGACACATTAGAGATGACTGTCCAGCTAGGACTTATTCTCCGGGAAACAGGGTATGACTGGGCCCCTCACAACAGCCAAACAGGGAGGTGCTGTTGACCCTTTTTACAGATGTACAAGCTGAGGCTCAGAGTGGGGAAGTGGCTTGAGGTCTCGAAGCCAGTAAGTGGGGAGCTCTCTCCCACAGGCATGTGACTGTCAAAGGTCCTGAGTGCTATCAATTCCACTGAAAATGAGACCTCAACCAGGACCACATTCCTTGAAAAGCACGAATACGTCTGCAGACATCGCCCAGCCTGGGCTCCTCGTGTTGTGCTACTGAATTAACAGAACTCACTAGGTCTGAACAGCAACATGGAATCTCCAGAAAGGCTGAAACACAGAAAGCACCCAGAAACACTTTTTTCCCCTAAGACAACATAAATCAGTAAAAACATCACATACCAGGGGGATTTAAATACCTAAAGCAACAGTAATTCTTAGCGTCCTTGACTGTTCCACAGTCACTTCACTGGCTTAAAATTGTGTAACCCCTTCTACGTAGGACTTGATTCAATGATGGAACCATCCTGTCGGTGAGTGTGAGGACCTAGCTAGCAGGAGCCACCAAGGAACTGGGCTTTTCTGTTTGAGCTGAAACCCCAAACATACCACAGGAACTGCTCCCCAAAGTGCTACTTCCTGTGGGAAACTGCTGAAACCTGTGTTACGGGTACTTGAGGACTCGGTATACCACCCCTCTATTTCTAAGTAAGTTTTAACATTTCCATAGTCAAGAGCTATTCTAAAGGGTATCATTTGCCACCCGAGATGCTCTTCGATTGCTCCTCCTGTATTTTCAAGTCCTGGTATCTGCATTGGCTGACAGGCCCCGGCCTGGCCCATGACCCAGAATCGCCCCACCCCCCGACCCTGGACAGGCAGAGCTGTTCCCAGGCCCAGCCTCGTCTCTTCTGAAGACTGTCCACCTTCTCCAGGATTGGAACCCAACGTGGAGGCCAGCAGCTGAGCAGGCGGTCTGCTTCCCATACACTTCCTGGAAGAGCGAGGTTTCTGTCCATGCCTGTTTCCCACCCTCCTGCCTCACGGGGGTCCCAAAGAAAGCACTCTGTGCCCAGGGTGTGGTCCCTGGGACCCAACTTTTCAGTTTGGTAAGTGGGGAGGACGGCTGTCTCTATCCGGCAGCTCTACACTCACCTACCTGCAAAGCACTCGGTCACTCTGCTCTGACATTTCAGAGGCCCCAAGGTCCACTTCTTAGCGTCCAGCTCCTGCCTCTGCTTCCCAAAGCCCTCTGCTCCCTGGCTCCATCCCCCCGCCCCCACAAGCCTCTCATTCCAGCTGAGACATTGCCCCTAAGCTGGGGGAGTGTGAATCCTGCCTCTACCATTTGCAAGCTGTGTGGCCTCTGTTAAATGTCTTAACCTCTCTGAGCCTCTGTTTCCTCACCTGGCAATGTTGTTTTGAGAGATAAGAGGGAAAAATGCACAAAAACCCATAAAACATTTGCACAGTGTCTGGGATGGAGTGTTCAGTAAATCACCACTTTCAAAGTACAACGAAGACCACCGCCAGCCACATCCCTGCCAAGGCTGCAGCCCAGCCTCCAAGATCCTGCCTCCGATATACACCGCCGTGTCTCACGTCGGGATGCCTTTACCCTTTGTCCTTGAATAGTGTCCCCCAAAACGCACGTCCACCCAGAACCTCAAAATGAAACTTGGTTTGGAAATGCACTCTCTGCAGATCTGATGAGTTAAGATGAGGTCGTACAGGAGTAGGGTGAGTAGGGTGGCCCTGAATCCAATGTGACTGGTGTCTTTCTAAGAAGGGGAGAAGAGACACAGAAGACACAGGGCAAATAAAACATGTGAAGACAGAGGGGGAGATGAAGTGATCCAGGTACAAACCAAGGAATGACAAAGGAATGCCGGAAACCAAAGGAAGCCAGGAGAGAGGCACAGAACGGATTCTCCCTCAGGGCTTCTAGCAGGAACCAACCCTGCTGACACCTTGACCTTGAACCTCTGGCCTCCAGAACTGAGATGATACGTTCCTGTTGTTGTAAGCCACCCAGTTTGCGGTCCTTTGTCAGGGCTCAGGACAGAGGAGGGCAGAGAGGTCCGTGGTGGCCGGGCCAGGCCCCCCAGCAACAGGGGACTCACTTCTCCCGGAAGGTCTCCTTCTCCTGCTCGCTCCACAGGTTCATGACCTGGCGGTCTTTGTAGACTTTCATGGGGTCGTCCATGAGCCCGTTCATGTTGATGAACTTGATACGCTGCTGGTCGGCGTCGTACAGCATCGGTGGGATGACAGCCAGCTGGCGCATCTGCTTCTCCAGGTTCTGGAGAGAAATGGGGACGCGTGGGGTCAGACTGCACGCAAGACAGAGAGAGAGGGGCAGGGACACAGTGGGGGAAGGGAGGTGTTCCTGCCGGCGATGGGGACCAGGGTGACATGTGGAGGGAACCAGTGTTCTGAGCAGGAGTAGGACAATGTGAAACCAGAGAGAAAGAGGATGATGAGTGAAACAAATAATAATAGCCCAAGCTGGAGGCAGGCAGAATTTAAAGGCAGCCCCAGACAGGTTTATGGTGGGCAGGGCTGTAAATCAGACACAGAGAGCAGCAGTCACCCAATCTGCGGTGAGAGGGGAGCAATGAATCTTCCCTTTGGAAATGCAAGCGCCATAAAACACCACAGGGAAGGTGTTCAGTGCAGCTGGGCCAAACGTGCTCAGGAGACAGGCCTGGCTGTCGGGATTCAGCCAGGGGCGGGGAGGGGGGCCGCCTGGCTCTGGGAAAGCCTGATGACACTGCACAACCATTTCCTCCCCAGCCGCCCACCCAATGCCCTGGCACCCTGCTCCTCCATGCGTTCCCACCTGGGACCGGCCCTGCCCCGCCTGAGCACGGAACGCGTTGGGCGGGCTCGCTCCTAATGCATGGGGATGGCTGTTAGAGGCTCTGAGCCACCACTCAGCTGGGCTCATCTCCCCAAATCTCCAGAGCAGCCCATTACCGGCCATTAATTACCCATTTCCAGAAGCAGGAGAGGGCCCAGCCAAGCCAAGGTCAGCTAGTTCAAAGGTTCCCTCCCAGCTTCCCACATCCAACCTATCCATTCAGTGCCCGGGTCCCCCAACAGGAACAGAGAGCGAAGGGGTGGGGGTACAGCCTGGCCTGGCTGGGAGAAGGGCCCCCATGGAGGCCTGAGCCACCCCAACATGGCAGCAGCCCTCCAATACCCTCAGTCCCCAGCTGCCCAAGAGACGAGTGACGGCACACCACAAGGCCAGTCATGGGCTCTGCCCCTCGGCTGCCTTCCTGCCTCTCCCCACGGGGCCTGTGCCTGACTGCTGGCAGCTCCCCAGAGGAGGATGGGTAACATCTGCCCTCTGGCCAGTTCACTCCTACCCACCCCCCCAGGGGGCCTCAGGTCGCCCGGGCTGCTGGGGGGAAGTTTCAGCCCCGAGTTCCCCTGCCCCCATCCCCAGGACGCTGATCCCGCCACACCTGAGGACGCCGGTGGCTACATTCTCATGTGGCCAGGACCGGGGCACACTGAATCAGCCCGACACCTGTCCCCAGGACTCCCATCTGTCCCACTGGAGAATCAGCAGCCAGAGCAGCGCTATCCACCAGGACGTTCCACCTGCCACGCCCAGCGTGGGAGCCACTGACCACGTGCAGCCACTGGGCACCCACGACGTGGCTGGTGACACTGAGGCCTGGGGTTTTCATTTCATTTTAGTAAATTTCAATTTGAACAGCCACACGTGGCTAGAGGCTACTGCACTGAGCTAGAGCTCCAACATGTCCTATCTGGACCAGCGTCCCAAGGGGAGGAAATGTGCGCCCGGAAGGCTCCCTCATGTCTACTGTGGTGCTGGGAACATGGGGCTGTGGGGTGGGGGTCTGGCACATTAGATTCTTGACCAGGAGGGGACAGGCCATCACCAGCCCTTCCCCAGGAGCAAACACTTCCTCTTTCTCTGCTTCCTGGACACCTCTGGGCTCCAGCAATCAGTCAGGGTCACCCAGGCTGAACTCCAGGTGCCCAGGTGACCCCAGGGACACCCATGGGAAAACAGAGGCAACGCCTGAGCTGGCAGGGCTGGGAGTCCTGACAGGAGGCCCCTGCCTGGTGGACAGTGGGTGTGTTAGGAACTGTCCCTCGGCCCAGGTTCCGGGCACCAGGAGGCTGACCTAGAAACCACAGCTCTCGAGCCCTCGTCCTCTACTTTGCAGTTAGGCTCAGCCAACGAGAGGCACTAAAAAAAGGTGGGGGGCAAGAGAAGGGAGAGGCAGGGATACTGACCCCCAGCTTCTTCCCCACTGTGGCGTCATCATGGAACCAAGTCCTGCCCGGCGGCCCCCTGGACAGACCCAGAACACCCGTCTGCTCGTCCTTCAGGGCTGAGGACAGGTGATGGCTACTCCCTCAGTGCCCCAACCCACACGTCAGCCACAAGCCCATGGTTTCAACCAGCCAGGTGAGCGAGCATCGACGCCCCGGACTCACCTCCTGTTCTGAGAGGCCGTCGATGATCTCGGACACCTCGTGCTCGCTGCGGGCAGCTGACATGGAGAGCCCGCTGCCCCGCTGGCCCACCCTGCTGCAAAGCAAAGGGACACAGTCAGGACCGGCCTCTCAGCAGTCAGGGATGCACGGCCAGTGCCGCAGCACAGACCTGAGCCCACAACTTCCCCAGAGGCAGCGTGTGGGCCGCAGGGAGGGGCCAGGGCTCCCGTACCTACAGGGACAGCCCCGAACCAAGGGGTCAGGGGGAGGCACAGAGCCCCCGACCCACCGAGGAATGCCAGAACCCAGAGACAGCAGGGGGCTCAGCTGGTGCTTCTCTCCTAAGATGCCCCAAAAAAGCCCAGCCACACAGATCCACATTCAAGTCCCAGCTCTGCCTCTGTGGCCCTGTGCCTCGGTTTCCTCCCCTGTAACGTGGACATAAAGTGGCACCAGCTCCCAGGGCTGGGAGGAGGCACTCTGTGACACTGAGTGTGCAGGACAGAGTGAAGTCTGTATGATCACTGCTCGTGACCCGCACCTTATCTGCTAACCAAAGAAAACAGGACAACAAAAACTCCAGCCACACATCACCGAGCACCTACTGTGCGCTGGGTACGCCTATGCTCAATGTCTCTCAGTTCTCACTGCCGCCATGTGAGCCCAGCTCCCTGATGGGCGCCAGGAGGTCCTCTCCCCTCACATCCACACCAGGGATCTCAAGTCAGCTGCCTTCAGGGGCCGTGCGGGCCACATAAGTGAACGAAGTAGGTCCCAGCCCAGGGCAGTGGAAGGAGAGCTGCTCGCTGAAATGTACTTCAGTTTCAAGTAAGTGTTAAGGCCAAGCAGACTGTGTGACACATCCAAGGGCCTGACGTGGCCCTGAGGCCACCAGTTTGAGACGCTGTTGTACTTCCCATTTCACACTTGCCAGGCTCTTCTGCTGGCCTGGAGGAGGGAGGGAGGAGGGGGGAGGGAGGGAGAGGGAGGAGGGGGGAGGGAGGGAGAGGGAGGAGGGGGAAGGGAGGGAGAGGGAGGAGGGGGGAGAGAGGGAGAGGGAGGAGGGAGGGAGGGGGAGAGGGGGGAGGGAGGGGGAGGAGGGAGGGCCGCCGCCTCACCTCTGCATGCGCTCCTGCAGCTCCCGCTGCTTGCGGATCTCGGGGAACTGCTTCTCGTAGTACTCGCGCACCTTGCTCTCCTTCGCCCGCCGCCGAGGGTTGTTCTCAATGCGTTCCACCTTCTTCTCCCAGGCCTCCATGAGCTGATCATAGCGCTGGCAGAACTTCTGTTCCTGGGGGGTGGGGGGACACTGCTCAAGGGGGGCACCCTCCTGAATCTGGACATGCAGCCCCCTGGCTCCCTGCGCGCTCTGCACGCATGGTCACGGACAGCAGACACGCACAACCATTTGAGGCCTGGGCAGAAAACCCACAGGACGCCCCGCTGGGCCTGGCCACCTCCCTCCCTGGGGAACGGCCGCCCCGCCTGGCCTCCCCTGAGAAAGGCCTCGTTGGATATGGAAGCCACCAGCTATAAGTGGCAATTAAGTTCAAATCACACAAAATTAAGATCCCTGGTCCCCCCGCCACATTTCTAGCACTGGATAACCACACATGGCTAAGGCCACCGCCCAGTGCACAGCACACAGAGGCCACGTCTGTCATTGCAGGGAGCTGCGTTGGACTGAGCAGCTCGGGGTGTCAGGTGGGCCCAGGTGGCCCCCCGGGAGGTATCGCTTTCTGAACAGCTCCTCATCCCCGGTCTCAGGTTCAACCGTGCTCCCCAGGCCCGGGGGCTGGGTGTGAAGACCCAGCTGCCATCCATCCAAGACAAGGAAGTCCCTCTTTATGTCAAACCACAGTGCCACCTACTCTCCGTCCTTGGAGAGAAGAACCCCACCTGGCCCAGAACGTAGCTGCCTTGCTAGCGAGTCTCCAAGGTGACCTGGACCTCGAGCAGGTGGGGAGCATCCGGTCGCCCATGAGACACTGTCCCCCCATCTCTAACAGCTGCGGTGGACAGATGGCATGGTCTAGGAGTCTCGCTTGAACGCCTTCTCGACAATTCAGCAGTCAGAAAAGCCCTCCTGGTCCCCGTGCCGACACCCCACCCCATCCTGTGTTTCAGCCTCTGACCTTGGTCCTCAGCAAAGCTAGCAGCCTGACAGTCCCCGAGGGGTGGTCAGGCAAGCTTTGATCGGGGAGGCAAACTTGATCCCAGCTCCCAGGGGCCCCACATGTCTGTGGGCTGCTCAAAGACCCCTTGGAGATCAAGACACAGGTCCAGTAACAGACAATGGCCACACACGCTTGCGGCAGTGTGCCAAGGAAGCTGCCCACCAGGGACGGGGATCGGCATGAGGGACACCAGCCCAGGCTGTCAGAATGAGGACCCTCCCTGCCCTTGCAACACCCCCGAGTGGCCTCAGTCTGATGGATGTGAGCGAGAAGTGTCAGACAAGGAAAGGTGAGAAAATGTGAACCAAAAACGAGCAGAAGGAAATAATGCCGCTACCGGTGAAGACAAGCAACCCACAGAGAGGGGCTGGTGGGGCGGTGACACGATGAGCCAGCCTGTCTGGGACTCTCATGGAAAGTGGTGGAGCAAAGGGACGTGGCAGGAGTGACTGAGGGGACATTCAGCCATGCTGTCCAACCCCATGCACTGGGTGCAAAGACCCGAGCAGCTCCTGAGGACAGTCCAGGACCAAGAAGTCCCCTCCACATCTGACACAGTGCCACCTGCTGTCGCCTGGGCCTGTGTCCACTGCTGATGTGCTGCCAGTGCACTGGGTGTCCTGGGACGATGCACTGCAGGTGGCTGGCTACAGCCCTTCCCTGGGGCAGCAGTGCCTCTGCTCAGTGGGGGCTTCCACATGGGGGGAATCCGCTGGCCAGGGGAGGAAGCACATTACACACACACACACACACACGCAGGAGCAGGGCTGCCGAGCCCCTGCAACCACAGCTTGTGTGTACGAAGAAGACAAGCCCCCCTCTGAGCCTCGCGCACGCTCAGCCAGAATTCTTCTCCACCATCACCACCACCACCACCACCATGACACTGGCTGAGCGCTGCTGGCTCACACGGCCAGGCTGAGCAGAGTCCTTCCACGGACTGAACTCACCCAAACCCACACAGGCAGTGACTGTCCCTGCACAGGTGGCGCTGGGGACCCCGCACTCAGGGCCCCTTGCCCAGATCACAGTTAGGGACTGGGGACAGTTATTCTGGTGAAGTCCAGGGCACCTTTTCCTTCGTTATTCATGCTTCTGGTGTCACACCCAAGAATCCATTGCCAAATCCAGGGTCATGAAGATTCACCCTTATGGGATTTTTTTTCCTAGGAATTTTATGGTTTTAGCTCTTGCATGTAGGTCTCTGATTCATTTTGAGTTAATTCTGTGAGGCGAGGGTCCCACTCCATTCTTTTGTGTGTGGATGTCCAGTTGTCCCGGTGCCATCTGTTGAAGAGACCGTCCTTTCTCATTGAATAGACTTGGCCTTTTGTCAAAACCCAACCGGCCGCAGATGTGAGGGCTTGTTTGTGAGCTCTGTTCCAGTCCACTCCTCGCCATGGCTGTTCTGACGCCACAGCCACCCTGCTGGAGTAACTGTAGCTTTGTCATATGTCTGAAATCGGGAAGGAAGTCTTCGAACTTGGTTGCTGTTTTTTTCAGGATTGTTCTGGCCCTCCGGGCCCCTTGCAATCCCGTATGAATTTTAGGGTCAACTTGCAGCTGCCAGTTTTGAGGTCCTTCTGTATGCAGCCTGTCACTCAACAGCTCGATGAGGTGGGTGTTCATATTATCCCCAGTGAACAGAAGAGGAAACTGAGGCCAGAAGTTAAATGATTTGCCCCGGTCACCCAGCAAGGCCAGGATCTGCACCCCCTCCTGCCCTGCCAGGTGGCGTGTAACACAGCTCTGTGTCTGGGAAGCAATGAGAAGTAGGGAAGGTGGCCTCAGGCCAAGGGAGGGTGGCTGGAGCCCAGCATCCCCAGACGTGCACGGAACCTGCGGCCTCCCACAGAGGCCTTTCGCAGGGCTCAGCAGGACAGGACCGCAGAGCCCCGAGAATGCTCCCCCACTGGCTATCCTGAGAACGGGGGCTCCAGCCTGCTCTCCACACATTTGGTGACTGATGAGGGTGAGGAGGAGAGCGCTCTCCCAGCCCATCCTGCCCACAGCTCGGGCTGCAGGAGTCCTGGACGCTGGGTGGGCCATGCAGCTGAGGCCTGGGGCCACCCTGGCCACGCCCCCTCCCAGGCCTTGCAGAAACCACATGCAGTCAGGGGTTCTGGGCCCATCATATAAGAACAGGAACCAGATCATTCCATACGCCCTCCTGCAGCAGTTTCTGTGAATTCTGTGGTTTCTGAATTCATTTCACAAGGGCCACCTGGTATTTCCTAGCAGTCTCCAGTTGCTCTGTCTTTAAACGAGCTGATCTCCCCTCCACCCGCTGAAGGGACCCCCCCCACCCCAGGTCCCTTCTTAAGAACTTATACCCACCCCAACTCTACCTAGTCAGCCACAGGGATCCTTTTAAAATGTACATCAGACCCCACCCCCACCCCACCCCCAGACAGGACAACAGAGTACACAGGTGTTCACAGTATTCTGGAAAACTGCCTGCACGACTGACAACTCTTATAATGAAGACTTTGCATTCTTTATTAAGAATACATTTATTAAAAGTAAATTAAGTGTCCCACTGTGTTTTATAATAAAATCTAAACGCTCCATCCTAGTGGTGGGTAAACATTTCCAGGTGATCTGGCTCCCAAGGTTCCCCCGTCAGTCACAGCTTCGCCCCCGTCCCCCATTCATGCACCTGCCTGCTACCTTCCCGCCTGTGTCACCCCAATGCTGTTCCTGCCTCAGTGCCTTTGCACTTGCTGGCTCTCTGCCTGACATTCCGACCTCCAGATCTTCACACAGCGGGTCTTTTCTTGTCATGCCCAGCTCAGTACTGAGGTCCCCACCACCACCCCTCTGCTCACCACAGCTCAGCACCGTGCCAGGCCCCCAGCAGGTCCTTGGGAAATGTTTAACTCGATGAATAAGATGGGACGCCCAGGTGCGTGAACCCCATCCACCCTGCTCAGTGCCTATGGTCACCATCTGTCAATCTGGGGGTCTGAGGAAGTTGAGAAAGGAAAGGCTGGGAAGCCCACCACCGCGTCCCACCCCTGGGGTCCAGAGTGCCACATACTCAGCATCTGGGCCAAAAGTGTCCTCTCCGAGGACCCAGCCAAGGTCTGGGCCCAGAGCAAGGTGAGTTCAGAAACTGGTTCAGAGGGACCCAGGCCCTCAAGTTGTGCCATCCGAGCTTTTGTGAGATGGTATGAACCTGCTGTAAGAATTCAGGTCCCACAGAGAAACCAGTCCGTCAATGCACTAACACACAGAGTTGGAAAAAACTGCATAGAAATGAAGGTAAAGCCTGATCAAACTGCTCCTGAACTCCACCCAGTGCACTTTCTCAGCTACACAAGTTCTCTTATTGTTTAAGCCCATCTGAACCCGCTCCTTTCCCCCTCACAGCTGAGCGGGTAGCTACCTCTTTGTCACTTGGCCCCCACGAAGTAAACGGCTACCCTAAGCCACAGCTGCATATGTCCCCTCAACACATGCCCACCTGGCTGGATGCAGGAGTGGGCATCCTGACTGTTTTCACGCAGCTGCTGACCGCTGGGAAAGCCTCATTCCTAAGGCAGCCCCCTGCATCGCCACCACCCAGCGCCCCTCATCCTTCACCTCGTACAACAAACCTCTCTTTCTGCCTATGAAAGCCCAACAGGTCCTCTGACAAGGAACCAGTTTTCCTGGCCAACATTCTGCCATCTTCCTGTCTAGGTTGGAAAAGCAGCGGCAAAGTTCTGGGCCCAGCCCGCTCCTGGACCTCCTTGGGGCAGCCAAGGGTGAGCCCCGGGCCTCACTGAGCACCTTCTCTCTCCCCGTTTGTCTCACTGTCCTTGGCTTTTCCTCACAGCCTCGACACTCAGGAACGCGACAGCTGCAGAACCAAGGGGTCCCAGCGGGTCTCGGGCTCTCAAGCCCAGCGCACAGGGGCGAGGGTGAGGTTCCAGGGTGGGGGCCGCGGGGGGACTTACCCATTGTTTCCGAGCGTGATTCCTCCTCTTGAAGTACAAGATTA
The DNA here is from genome assembly GCF_036562045.2 of Rhinolophus sinicus. Lineage (NCBI taxonomy): Eukaryota > Metazoa > Chordata > Mammalia > Chiroptera > Rhinolophidae > Rhinolophus > Rhinolophus sinicus. The sequence continues at coordinate 35,798,768 of NC_133765.1, forward strand.
ACTTTTTCCGCATCGCCTGGTTTCTACGCGGGAAGGAGAAACAGCAAGCGGGGCGGGTCAGCATTGCGGGGCTCCGGCCTCCCATCTGTCCTGAGCTGCTCCTGAGAGCCAGGCCTGTGTTGGCCCATTACTGGTTCTTGGGGAGACAGGACACACCCAGAACCCCCGCCAGAGCAAGCCAGCAACTGCCAGTGTACGTCTTCCTCTCCCCACAACCCCAAAGTGCCCCACCCATAATCAGACTGAGCGTGGTCTACAGGAAAGGGGATTCTGAAGGGGGACGAGGTATCTGTGGCCTGCCCTCGCCTGGAACTGCCATTACCCCCACACGCACACAGGCTCCCCTCAGCCCGTGAGCCACACCTGCCGTGGAAAACTGGCCACAGAGACATATCCACAGCCTCAGACTAGGAACAGAGGCTAGGAGACCAAGACCCCACACCTACAGCTGCACACAGGTGGGGTTTCGGGGTCTGGCATGGTGTCCCCCAGGCTGGTGCCCACCAAGCACTGTGCTCTGGCCTCCAGGCACCTCTGCCGCAGCACTGGGGGTGACACAGGCAGAACAGCAACAGGCTGGTGGGAGCCAACACAGCAGGTGGGGCCCCTCTGGGCATCAGGGCACTCGGCCAAGGGGCTACACCCAGCACTGGGGCTCAGATGGCAGTGGGTGCTCCCTGGGGAAGATGCAAGAGGTTCCGAGAGAGAGAGAGAGAGAGAGAGAGGCGCAGAGAGAGGCGCAGAGAGAGAGGCAGAGACACAGGGAGACCAAGATGAGGAAGAGAGACAGAGAGAAGACCCAGAGAATGGGGGAGAGGGAGAGAGAGATGAATGAGATGAGATCCAAAGAGAGGACAGGAATCCAGAGAGGGACAGAGGGAGACGAGACCCAGAGGAACATGAGAATGGGAAAGATGGGGGACAGACAGAAAGAGAGAAAGACAAGCTCTGAAGAAAGGGTGACAGAGGGAGAGAGGAGACCCAGAGGCGACCCCGATGCAGAAGGGGTGGCAGACACCCCCCCACCATCCAGACACCTGAGGCCCTTTCTCTGGGTCCCCTCCCCACAACCTCCAACATGAGCAGATGGCTGCAGATGCGCCGTGGGCCTGTGGGGTCACAGACAGGCCTTGGGAGCCGCTGAGCCCCTGAACTTGCTCACTCAGGTCTGGGTGTGCAGCTACATCAACTTCTCTGGGCAGGGGCATCCCGGCTTCCTCACATTCTCAACAGTGTCTAACCCACAAAAAAATCTCACAAGTTGCTGACAGGGAGCCACACCCCATCCAGCCTAGGAGGCACCAGGCCCATGGGCCGCCCAGGACCCCAACCTGAGGAAGAAGACAAAGGTTGGGGGGGCACCCCAAGCCCTGATGGACAAGCAAAGATCCCCCAACACATACCTCCCAGGCGCTGAAGGGCCTGGAATCAATCTGACAAAGGGACCCCAAGGAGAGTCACTCTCTGCCCGCACGCCCCGGGCAGACAGACACCCTCTCCTCAGAAGGCCTCGCTGCCAGGCGCAGCCCCCTACCTCTATCCTGGGCTGGAGAGCGTGCCCTGGGCCTGCCTGCTGCACCCCCTCTGCTCCCCAGGTCCCACACTGACTTCCAGCAGGAAGGTAGGGTCTTCACTTCCCGGGCTTACGCCTGAAACACTAACGAGCCTGCACATTCCTTCTCAATTAGGAGGGAAAGGCCGCAGTGAGCATGTGGGCAGTGGTGCCTCGCTGGAACCCCCATGAACCCAGTGGGGCTCAGAGCCCTGTCTGCTTCCCGGGCCCCCACAAGGAAGAGCCACACCGATTCATGGCTCCCAGGGTCATTCTGGCCTCGCATCAGTCAGGGCCTCCCCACCTGGAGGCCGCACTGCTTACAGCAGCCACCTCTGTCCTGGTCAGGGCAGGCACAGCGATCCTCGGTCACAGAGGCTGAGCCCAGAACCACACCACACAGTCTCTGACCAGATCTCAGACGATCTCGCTCAGCCTCCACTTCCTCATCCAAGAAATGGGAGTAATCGCATCCTACATTCATCTCCTTGGTCAGTCAACAAATGTATACTGAGCACCTACTATGTGCCAGGCACTGTTCTGGGGACACAAGACAGGTGAAGCCCTGGCCCTCATGGAAGTGTCACTTAGGAAGGTCACCCTGACAATAAGCAAGGTAGTCAAGATAATCCTGGACGTGGGAACGTAAATGGGGTGGTAGGCAGTGACAGGGTCGGGGGAAGCTATTTTAGATTCAGTGGTGCAGACAAGTCTCTGAGAGATGAGCTCTAGATCACCCGACGGACCCGGATGGGGAAAGGTCTGGAGGGAAGGGCACTCCAGGCAGAGTGCACTGCAACTGCAAAGGCCCTCAGGTAGGAAACAAGCGCCACGTATTTGAGGAACAGAGAAGAAGGTCCATGTGGCTGGAGACTGTGGGGGAGAGACAGAGGGCAGGGAGGAGAGGGAATGAGCCAGGCTGGCAGGGCCGGGTGTCCAGGCCATGTTGGTTTCAACACAGTAAAGAATTTAGATTTAAAAAAAGATGGACAGCTGAGAAGGGCAAGAAGCAACAAGGGCCCAGCAGTACCAAGGTTTTACTTTCCAGCACCACTCTCCAATAAAAGGGGCCATATCTCCTGCAGGAACAGCTGATTCCAGAGTTCGGATGGGAAATACATACAATGTGCCCAGAACACCCTTAAGTAAAAAAGTGCTGGATAGAAAAAAGATCAGGACACAGGACCCAACCCAAAAGAGCTCCCGACTGCCAAAGCGGGAACAATTTGAATGGCAAAATAAATAACGCTGGATTACAACCCAAGGAAAAAACAAATATCCGTGAGTCCACACTGATATAAATAAATGGTTGAATAAATAAATAGATGGAGAAGGGATGAGTGTTCCTTACAGAATTCGAATTAATCAACGTAGGAGGAAGGACGGAAACAGAAAATCGCCATTGGAGCTATCGGCTCCGGCAAGGTCTGTGCAGGAAAGGTCAATGAGTCGGCAAAGCTTGTAGCAGAAACAGGAATTTGCACAGCCTCACAGCATCTCCCTCAGATGTTTAACTCACACCCACAAATTCTCGCCTATTTCTCCTCCAGGAGGTGGAGCTGGGTGGGCTCCCCTGCCCTTGACAGTAGCGGGACGTGGCGACTTGCCTCTAAAGCAGGGACGGAAGGAAAGACAGCTATGGGACAGAGAAGACACACAGCTGACACCATCCTGAGCGAGGGAGCAAGGCGAACACCACCAGTCAGTGGGTGTGAGGGACCCGGACAGGACAGGGGACGGGGTGTGATGGACAGGGGTGTGATGGGGAGGGCCCCTCCCTCAACTCTGCGGGTCTCCCCCAAGTCCACAAGCCCAGCCTCCTCATGAGGAAACATCAGCCGAACCCAAACCAAGGGCCATTCGACAAAATCCCTGACTCGCACTCTTCAAAAGTGACTGGGTCAGGAAAACCAAGGGAAGGCTGACAAGCTGCCACAGACTGGAGACTGAGGGGACACAAGGACAGAGTGCAGCGTGGGACCTAGATCTGATCTTGGACCAAGAAACACATTCGTGGGAAAACTGGTTTAGCTAACGGTATTATGCCACGGCCACTCTCAAGGCTTTGAGAAGTATGCCGCACGTGTAAGATGTCTGCCTCAGGGGGGCACTGGGTGAAGGGTACACGACACACTCTCTGTACTATGTTTGCAACGCTTCTGGAAATTCAGCTATCTTAAAATAAATAGTGAAAAAAAGAAGGGCAGCTGATTCCAGAGCTGGGATGGGAAATACATACGACATCTTGAAATGTCATATGAAAGTCAAATATAATTTACTTTGCAGCTTGCAGGGGGCTTGGTGTGTGTTATGGGTTGAAATGTGTCCCTCCCCCCAGAAAAGAGGCTGGAGTCCTGACCCCCAGGCCCTCAGCATGTGCCCTGAGATTTGCACATTGGGCACAGCGGTCATCGAGTTAGAATGAGGGCATGAGGGTGGCCCTAGCCCCAGATGGCTGGCGTCCTTTTAAAAAGGGGAAGTTGGGCCATGGAGACAGACCCAGTTGGGCACACGGACAAAAGACAACACGAAAGGACGCGAAGGCTGTGTGAACACACGCCAAGGAATACCGCGACGGAGAGCAAGCACCGCGAGCCGAGAGGCAGGAAGGAGCGTCCGCTAGAGCCTGCCCACACCTCATCACCGACCACCGACCCCCAGAACCGTGAGAAGCTGCTGCTGTTGTCGGCCCCCCCAGTCTGTGGTGGTTGTCCCAGCAGCCCCGGGACACTGGTCTTCAGCAGATGGTGTTAAGCAGAGAGCGGAGCTATGGCTGGGAGCTGGAAAGGGCTGGGTGAGGACAAAGGCTCGTGGGGCAGCTGCCTGCGTTCACCTCGGCAACTCAGGGCGTGACATCTCCCTGGCTGAACCGGGTTTCCTGCCAAGGCCTCTACCAAGCCTGACACCCAGAGGCATCTGCTTCCTGCCAAAGGGGACAAATGTCCATAGGTTGCAAACGGGTGCAGTCCACCTACCAGAGCCAGCGCGTGCCAGTGTTGTGCTTGGACCGTGCTTTTTAAAAACTGGATTTGTTGCCAGCATTGAAAACCAGAAGCTAGTGCACAAAAAGCTGCACTTACTGCTTCTCTGGAAACATCAGGTGGTCTGGCCACACTCTGGGAAGTGAGGCCCATGGTCCCTCGGAAAGGGCCACGAGCTCACGATTCACCAGAGTCCCCACCACTCCCCACTCTCCTTCCCTTCCCGCCCCTGGAGGCCTGCATCCGGGTTTGCAATCCCTTCCACATCTGGCAGGGGGTATCCACTTGTTCAACATGCTTCCAGCAAACATTTTTTTAAGTGTTTATTTTGAACCAAGAAGTGTTTTGGTAGTGGCGATGCAAATAGCTTGCTTACTGGAGACATTTCTTTTCTACTGGGATTTTTGTCCAGCAAAAATAAGGAATGCAATCTCCAAGAAGGCTCGGGAAGGGCTGATAAACCAGCAACATAATGAGTTCGCTGGCGGAGGCATTTATAGGGTGCAAAGGATATCTACGGACTCCTGGAGAAAGTCGGGGTGTAAAAAGCACAACCTGTGAGGGATTGTAGGCCTCGTCCTCTGACCTGGACTGGGGAGGAGAAACGTGAGCCAGGAGGGAGCAATAAGGAAATGGAAACTGTGGAGGTTTCAGGAGACTGGCCAGGCCCTGAGTGAAACTGGCCCCAGGACCTATGCGGTTCTGGAAAAGGATAACTTGTGGCAATCTGGGAGGCTTCCTGGAGGAAGGGAGGTTTGAGCTGAAGCTTGGGAAAAGCAGAGGAATGGGACAGGCAGAGGAAAATGAGGACAGTGCTGGGTTCCAGGTGAGAAAGGGGCGATGGTGAATTCAGAGCAGGTGAGGAGGGGCGTTCTGGCAGAGCCAGACCCCTGGCTGCTGGGGAAGAGTCAGATGGAGGCAGCTCGTGCAGGACCCTGCGTGCCTTGGGAAGAGCCTGTCAGATTGGGGTGACTGATAATTTGAAGTCCCCTTACTGGGCGCCAAGCACTTTCCCATGCTAAATAGATGCTCCAAGACCATCTTACTGACAAGCAAAGTGACATGACTTGCCAAGGTCACCGGGCTAGCAAGGGACGGACCCTGGACTGGAGACCCAAGAGAGGAAAGAAGGTGAAGACCATAAAGACGTCTTGCTTTGGAGGTTCCGAGATGTTGAGTGACCCAGTAACCTGGGTCCCCAGCATCCTTGTCATCTGTACAGCCCTCTGGGCTAATGGCTCCCATCAGCCGGCCGCCACAGGAGGCAGCAAGGAGAAGCAATCAGGCTGCAGGACAAGAAAAGCGGGGAAGAAGAGCACACGGGAACCAGCAGCTTTCCAGACCCCAAGGGGATGGGGGGGGGGAGGAACAGGGCCGGCGCCTGGGCTCTAACACCAGGCGAGGGTGTGGCAAGTGAGGCCACAGCAGAACCCACAGGATCAGTCATTGTCACCCGTGCCTCAGCCCCACACCTTTTCCCCATCACATGTGGGCTTCATGAAGCCAGTGAGTTCAGCCGAGAGCGCTCGGGCAGGTCCTGCAGAAGGGACCCCTCCCTCCATGGAGCACCCACTTATACTGCTCGGGGCTGCCCCCGACCCCTTCTCCTGCTCCCCGAGGCTGAGGTCTGAGCCGCTCCTGAGGCCTGGGGCTAAGATCCCACAGCAAGTCCCCCCACTCCCCTCACAAACGGTGGCCACCCCACACCTCCCAAGGAGGCAGGTGGCAGAGGGAGAGCAGTCAAAGTGGGTCCAGGTGACATCAACACATCTGAAATTGCCAGTGAAGCAGGAAGTCAAGCGTGAAATTAACTTTAAGTCTGCGTCCCCGGCAAGCAGACACAGAGAAATTAAAGTGACAGGGCAAGGTCCTTGGGGAAGGGATCACCTCCCACCTGGCAGCAATTACAGCAACAGGAGGGAGGGGTCCTGAGAGGAGGCGAGGGGACGAGGGGACACGGGTGAGTCTGCAGGCGCTCGGCGTCACCTCAGCCTGACCTTGTCCTTCCCAGGCTGCCGCGATTCCACGTCCGATGTATTCATTACCTGTCTATACCACCGGAAGGGGAGGCCTCACCCACGGCTGTCTCCTCAGGGCCCAGAACAGTGCCCAGCACACAGCAGGTGCTCAGTAAACACTCGTTGAATGAATGAAGTAAGAAGGAGTAAGGCACTCCCGAGTCTCTGCAGACAAAGTAAGAACAGAAAGCACCGAAGGCCTGTGTGCCTGGCACTGACTCGGCACCTCAGGGACAGTAACTCCTGAATACAGGCAATGATAATACAGGCAAGCGCTGTGTTATTCCCACCTCACAGACCAGGACACCGAGGCACAGGGAGTAAGAGGCTCGTGGCCCGCAACCTGTCCCTGCAGCGTCGGCTTCCATCTCAGAAAGTGGCTTCACTGTCTACCCCCACAGCTGCCCAGGCCCCAGACCTTGGCGTCCATGGGCCCTGCCATCCCTGACCCTCCACACCCCACCCCCGCAGCTCCCACATGGTCAGGGGCCATCTGCCTCCACGCTAGCTACCACTACTTGCTGTGTTTGCTGGGAAGGCCGCAGTGACCTCTGCCAAGGTCTTCCAACCCTCAGTCCTTTCTCCCTGTGGCCACCAGTGTAAGCTTTTAAAAGCGAAAATCCAGTCATACCATTTCCTGAAGGAAACCCCGTCGCTGGCCTCCGTGTGCACAGATAATGAAACCCCAGCTCCTCACCCTGGCAGGCAGCTTCCTCCCCTTCACCTACCCCCTCAGGCCAGGCTGGCTTTCTCTGTGATCCCACCAGCCCCAGGGCCTTTGCACTGCCTGTCCCAGCTGCCTAGGAGGTGCACACAGCTGACTGCTGCTCAGCCACCAAGTGTCCACTCAACTGTCAGGTCCTGCCCTGATCCGCCTGGCTAGTCACCCCTCACTTTCTCTACTGTCACCCCATTTACCATCTTCACGGCATTTTTTAAAGTGAGTGACTGCACTGATCTAATGGCGTCCACACTGAAGTTTCACACACAGACGTGATCACGCTTTTAGTTGGTGGAAAACCGTTTTTAAAAAAGTAAAATTCTAAGGAAACATTAAGTTCAAATAATTTAGTTATACGTATATTTTTCTAACATAAAACTGACCACTTATTATGTAAGAAACCTTAAAACTCTTCATCTCTGTTTTAATCGTTAAACACATTCACCTGTGACTTTAGACCTAGAACAAATCTCACTAGGTGGCCACCTCCTGGGCCCAGATGTACTCCGCAGACCAGAGCCATGCTCTGACGCAGACTATGGGCTGTGGAAATACAGTACTGATTTCAGTAAGCTTGTAGTTTCATTCTACTTACCAGAGATGCAGCAGTCTCTTATGTGCTAATATTCTTTGTATGGATCTTTTTTGTTTGGATTTCTATGGCTGTTTTTATCAACTGAAAGCTTCCAGCATCCACATTATTCAGCTTAAAATACTACTCATTTTCAGTGGTAAAAGTTATGTAAAAATTTCAGTACAATCCTCTTACTATCAAAAACGATATCAAAAGGAAAACTACAACTAGGTACATCAAAGCATAAAGAGCTTAAGATAGCTACGGACTATATACTACTTTTATTAACTGATATTTTCTTATTTAACTCACTTATTTTCTGTCTTCTGCTAGACAAAACTTGAAGAGGGTATGGGTCTTTGTTTTGTTCACAGCTAAATCCCTAGGTCCCAGAACAGGGCTTGGCACATAGTAGCTGTTCACTAAACGTGTTCGATGAATGAGTGATGAATGAATGCTCCCAGCAGCCCTGCTCAGACAACACCCACACTGAGCCTCTAAACCAGCTGTAACAGGCCCTAAAAAACGTGCGCGTGCGCAGACACACACACACACACCCCTGCCATCCTCTATCTGGGGGTCCCCACCCCCAGCAGTGGCCCCAGGGCAAGGCAGGTCCCAGGAAGCTTAGAAAAGACTGAGGTGGCCTGACTGGAAAATAAACTGTGTTGAGTCAAGAGGCATTTGGTACCTGGGCCGTGAACACACCTGCAAGACCAAACAGAAGCCCCGACCCCAGTGGCCTCAGCAATCCCACACTGCACCGGGGCCCCAGGTGCAGGGACCTCTCCCACACCTGCTAGCCACGGGCTGATGCAGGTGAAGCAACCTTGGCAGGTCCTTCTGAGACAAAAGGCCCAAGGACCTCGCTGGCAACAATGGATTTTCTAGGTTGTTCCATCAGTCACTGGGAGCTGCATGGGGCAGCTGAGTTGGTCACCAGCGCCTGGACCTGTCACTTGAATCCAGAAACTACAACAGAAGGGACCTCCCTGACAACTAGTCCAGAAGCAGCAGGTGTGTGGAAACCATCGGGAGGTGTGCACGCATCCAGCGCAGCAGGGCTGCTGGGGCGCTCACTATTGCATGCACACCCTGCAATTCCACCCCAGGGACGCTGACAATCTGATGGCGCTGGGCTGCCCACTGGACCAGCTAAGCACTGCCCTCTGACGTCATACGGAAAAGCCTGCACCCTCACCATGAGGAACCTTGAACAGTTCAAAGACTGTGATCCTGAAGAGTCAGCCTCCAAGCTAACAGCCAAGTGCTCACGGCCACGTGTTTCAAGCCCAAGGTCTGCAGTCCCTTTCACCTTTTGGGTTCCGGGATAACAGCATGAGGTAACATCCGTGCCCCAGCCAAGAAGGCTACGCTCCCATTAATGCATCCCAAGAGGAAGCCAGCCCCTTCCAGCAGCCACACCTCTGAGGCCTTGCTCCCAGGCTGAGGACAGAAGCCCCCAGCCCCCAGTGCAGTCCTGGTGCCCCAACTATGCCAGCTTGGCCCACGCATGTAGCACTGAACTGATGTCTTTCTGCTCACAGCACCCATCTGGGACAGGCCCCGCCACTGGGACACCTCTGACTGGCCACCTCCAGAGCCTCTGGGTCTGGATTAGACAGCGCTCCCAGCTGGTCCACCTGGGCTCGCAGCCTCTGTGCAGACCGCAGGACCCTCCCAAATAGGCTCCCATCAGGGCCCAAACCATGGGCCCTGCTTGCCCTGGGGCCAGCACCTGCCCCTGGGCCGGCTCTCCTCTGCCTGGCAGCTTCCTCCTGCTCCCCAGCATGAGGACCCGCGACCCCCCAGCTCCGTCTCTCCAGGGCTGTGCAAGCAGCTGCCTCGCTCGCCCTCCCCAACCTGAGGTCTGTTTTCCAAAGCTTCCTGCGGCTGCTCCCTCTGCCCTTCCTCACCGCACACCTGCTCTGACCCCATCCCAGCCCCTCCCTGGCCCAGAACTCTTGCCCACACTGCCTCCTTCTGCCCCTCCTCCAGCACCTGGGCCTCCGAAGCCTGAGGGGCTGTCCTCACCCCCTGTGCGTCTGCACGGCTGCCTGAGAATACTCACATTTTGATGTTTTCATGATACTGCCTGGTGTCAGATGGCTGGTTGTACAACGGCTGCAGAGGAAGAAACAGGAAAGCAGTCAGAGACCAGCCCTAGGCCACCTCAGCCTCAGCCGCAGTGGCGAAGGCCCTGGCACCAGGGAGCTGCCCACTGGTGTGTGAACCAGCCGCCGGTGGGCATGGAACGGAACATGGGGCCCCAACCAGGAACAGACTATAACCCTCTGGGCACATCTGTGGTCCCCTGCACCCCGGCCAAGGCCGTCGTGGCTACTCTGCAGGGCAGTGGGCAGTGCTGGCCCGAGCACCAGGGCGCAGCACACACGTCACAAGGGAGCTGAGATCAGCGATGGTCTCCAACAGGGAAAACTGCCCAACTTTGCAGTGTCCATACCACTGTGAGAGGCCATATCCTCCCTACTGACCGGGAGACGAGCCTGTGGGGTGACGTGGGGGAGGCTGCACACGGCTGGTGCAAACGCATGTGGGTGACATGCTGCGGAGAGCACAGAAGAAACCCGTCCAAGAATGGAGCTGAGCCTGCCCTCTGGCCCCTGCCCCTCCTGCAGGTGCCCACAAGGCTGGGGCCTGTGTCCCACCAGGCGACAAACACCGGGATGCCTGGACAGCCTTGTTCATAAAGGCAACACATTGGAAAGCTACCTGCCCGCCAATAATTAGGGCTCGTCCAGCACCCGGGACAGTGCTGGAAAACGAATGAACTAGGCATACGTTCGGCGACAAGTGAGCACAGTGACAGAATAAGGTGCTGTGGGCTCTGCGACGGGTCTGGATGCTGTGTATGCCCCTCCTGGATGCCAGCACCACAGCCAGGGGCTGAGGGCAGAGCCTGGGTTCAGGTCCTGGTTCCCCCCCTCCAGCTCTGGGTCTCTGGGTGAATTACTGAGCCATCTGTGCCCCTGCTTTTCATCTGTAAACTCACAGGGGCTGCTCTGAAGCCCAGATGGGGCAGGGCTTGCAAGCCCTTAGCCCAAGCCCGGCACAAATGCCTGCATATCATTGTCACCACTGCCATCAGGGTGCAGTGACTGGAGTCATGGCCCCAGTGTTTCCTGCCTCCCTGTATCCACCCACGCCTTTGCTTTGGCCAGTGGGACAGGGACGAACTCAATGACCACAGAGGCTTGGAAAAGTGTGTCTGCAGTTCTGCTTCCTCTCGTCCACCCGCCCCGTCAAGAGAACAAGCCTAGCCTGGCCTGCTGGAGGCGGGGAGGAGACATGGAGCACCGCGGTACCATACCAGCCAGCGCTGAGCTAGAGCCACCAGCCAATGCCCAGCTGACCATGGACATGAGCAAGCTGAGCCCAGATCAACAGAAATGCCCAGCTGACTCCTACATTCGTGGGAAACAGCAATTCAGTGCCTCAAGCCACTCAATTTGGGGCTGGTGTGTTACATAGCAATAGCCAATGAATACGATTATCATCCCCACTTTACAGATGGGAACATCGAGTCCCTGAGGTGAAAACATTTGTGCATAGCTGAAGAGATGAGCTGGAACTAGAATCCTGCCTCTCAACTCCAGACCTGGAGGGAAGGGTTTGCCCTGTCTCTGCCTGCACCCACCTCCATGCGTCTGTGTGTCTCTGTGTCGTGCTCTCTCCCTCTCCCCCTTCCCCTGTCCCTCTCTCTCACAAGCCCACACCTGCAGCAGGAACCTCCAGGTCAGCCATGGATGACTGAGGTAGAAGAACCAGGTATAACGTGTGAGGGGTCAAGTAGGACAGGGGGAGGACAGAGACATGGAGTCCTAAAGCCTCAGGCAGGGCCCCAGGAAGAGGGACGAGGGCACATAAGCTCCGCCCTAGAACTTGTCCCTGGGGGTGGAGCTGGACACACCTCCTGACACCCACAAGCGTCCTGATAATACCAGCTGATGGGGACCACCCACAACCAGCATGACCACAGGACCCAACCTGCCCTCTCCCCAGGGCAGGGCCCAAGGGCATCTCCCCTAAGCCCCTTCCCTGACACCTGCAGGGGGCTACACAAGGCCAGGCAAAACCTCCTTCTGTCCTGGGAGGCGAGTCCCAATATGGTGGCCATGAGGTGGCCTTGGCCCTCACAGCTACAGCAGGAGGACGCGCACCCAGAGAGAGAAATCCCTCCCACAGAGCCCGGGGGAGCCCGGCTGAGAGGGCTCGAATACAACCAGGACAGGGCGCCCCTCCTCGCTGGCCCCGGGCCTGTCTCTCGACCTCTCCTTCTTCTATTTCCTCCTCTGGAAATGGGGGTGCAGCCAAATAGAGGGCAAAAAGGGAGCACAAAGGGCAAGGACGTGCACGACTGCTGAGCCCTGGGCAGAAATCAGCGGCTGTTATGCCTAAGAAAGGAGAGCTGGGTCTCAGCGGGGAGGTCGGGGGTCCCCTTCAGGCCTGACTTCCGCCAGCCTGCAGGGTGGCCAGGGAGCCAACAACCCCAGGTGGACTATGCTGGTAGGAAATGAAGTGTAAGCCCTGGCCCTCAACCCTCTGATGACACCAAGGCCTTAAAATAACACCTCTGAACAGGAAGGAAATCAGTGAGTCAGAGCAGCGGGGGAGGGGCCGCGGCTGCCCACACCCTGCCCCCTGCAGGCCAGGCCTCGGTCCTCTGGGCGCTGGGACGGAGGGGCGATGCCACATGTCCTAGGCCCAGGCATCCATCCCAGGCAGGTCACAGGGCGCCCATCACTGTCCCTGAGGCAAGGTGGCCGCTCCCTCGGCTGAGCCCCATGGCTGCAGCTGGGAGAGCCGGGCAGAGAACTGGATTCCCAATGGTGCAGCCCTCTGACCACAGAGCCCCCATGGCCTGAGCTCTGACTCCTGGGTGGCACGAAGAGGCCTCTGCAGAGGGCGCACCTCTGAAATGCCTCCACCTGGACACACCTCTGGCCACTCAGGCCATTCAGGGACCACAGGGCAGACCTGTGCAGAACTGGTCAGCGATACCCCATGGGCTCAGCACAACTCCCTGCCTCGTCTCTTGCTGTGTGACCGTGGACAACGTACGGCCCTCTCTGCGCCTCCTCTAGGAAAGAAACGGTGACACTTCCACAAGGCCTGACACACAGTAAATGCCGTCATGTGAGGCTCCTCTCTAGTCCCACTGAAGGCCACAGAGCCAAGCGCCTACTGGCTTGGAGGGGACTCCAGTGACAGCCACACGGCCCAGCAGACAGTCCAGACCTTGGCCTCCTGTGCCACCAGCCTTGAGGGAGCCTCTGCTCTGGGACCCCCAAGCAGGGGATGATCCCCTCACCCCTCCACCCACAAAAGACGGCTCAGATTCTGAGACCAGGAAACCCTGCCGGCTCACAGGGACGCTGGCCGTACCAGCGTCCTCACACCCTCATACAGTGACCTCCACTGACGACCCCACTCAGGAAGCCCGGGACTGATCAGGTCAGAAAAGGGAGAGGGAGAGCCTCCGGGCCTGGAAACGGTTGAGTACCACCTCTGGTCCCACCATCCCCTGGCAAGAAGAGGAAACTGAGGCAAGCAGCAGCCTACTGTGAGGCTAGAAAATGGTGCAGCAACTTTGGAAAATGGTCTGGCAATTCTTTAAGAGGCGAAGCACAGAGTTACCATAACCCAGTAACTCCAGCCCTAGGTACACACCCACAAGAAATGAAAATGTGTGCACAAAGAAACTTGTACGTTAATGTTCGTAGCCACTTTATTTATAACGACCAAAGACAAAAACAACCTAATGTCCACAATGGGTGAATGGACAAACAAAACGTGGTCTACCCACACAATGGAGTATGATTCAGCCATAAAGGAACGAAGACTGACACACGCTACACTGTGGGTGAAACCTCAGAAACATGATGCTGAGTGACAGAAGCCAGTCACCCAAAGCCACATGGTGTGTAAGTCCACTGATACGAAATGTCCAGAATAGACAAATCCATAGACAAGACAGCAGCTTAGTGGGTGGTTAGGGCCAGGCGGGCTGCAAGGTGTGGTGAGAGGTGGGGAGCCGAGGTGGTGGGGAGATAAGGTGACACATGTTTAAGGGTATAGAGTTCCTTTTGAGATGGTGAAATGTTCTAAAACTGATTGAGGAGATGGTGCCACATATCTGTGAATATGCTTAAAAATCATTGAATTAGACACTTTAAATAAGTGAATTGTATGACTTGAATTAAATCTCAATAAAGCTACTAAAAAAATAGAAAATAAATTTAAAAAGAGGCTGCTAGACCTTCCAGAGGTCATGCCCCAGGCAGGGAGCCTGTCACTGGTCCCAGGAGGGGCCCTGGGCTCTGCCCCTGGGCCGTAAGAGCCCCCCACCACCACCTTCCTGGCTCTCCCTCTGGGGGCCAAGAAAGGCCAGATGCTCCCTGTTCCTCAGTGGCCCAAGCAGACAGACCCCAGGCTGAGGAGCAGCTGTCACTGCAGGGAAAGCTCTGGGGGCAAACAACTCAACCCTCCCACGAGTTCACGCCGGCTGAGTGCTTACTATGGGCCACGTGCTGTGCTAAGGGAGCCTTCACTTGCATCATTTTCATTTAAGACTCATAAAGAGCCCTGATTCCCCATTTCACAGATGAGAAAACTGAGTCCCTTTCCCAAGGCCACTCAGCAGACACGTGGTTGAGCTGAGTTTAATATCAGGCTCCAAATGCGTAAGACTATCCCTTCTCCATGAGCGTGCCCACGCACGCCCCCGAGCTGTCCGGGGCATGAGGACCTCACAGCCATCCTGCATGCGTGTGCGGGCTAGCAGTGTCCCTATATGCTGCCCCTCAGCTCTGCGCCAACTCATGGCATGTACCCACCCACCAGTCAAATGACACTGGCAACAGTAACAGTAATGACAACAACTAACGCTCGGCACTTGCTGTCCATCAAGCCCTGTATCTAGTGCTTTATAAACACTAACACAGTTAATCACCACCATATCCCAGTGGGATACATGTTATTTTCATTTGACAGATGAGAGACTGAGGCACAGAGAGGGTAAGAGACCTGCTCAGGGTCACACAGCTATTAAGTGGCAGACCTAGGAGCTGAACTCAGATCACCTGGCCTAGGGTATGGGCTTTCCACACTAGGCTGGGCCACATGGGTTGGACTCCCACCTGTCAACCTCCTGGCGCCTGACAGGCTAGGCTTGAGAGTGTAGCGGGAATCGCTCTGCCACCCCACCCCCAGTGCAGCCGGGCCCAGCTACCCACTATCTGCCAGGCCCTCTTATCAGAGGGTGTATTTCCTGCCTCCTCCGAGGACAGGGCAGCGCTTGCAAATAGAGGACTTCCTCCTTCCCCTCCACGCCCACCTGCCGCCCACCTCTCCAGCCACCCCCGCCCCTCCCAGAGCACCCACCCTGTCCCCAGCTCACCAGCTCCACCTGGGGCCCCAGGCCTTCCAGAATCCGATGTGCAGCTTCAGCCTTCTTCTGCAGGGTGCGGAGAAGAGGAGAATTACACACGCGCACACACACATGCACACAACAGATTATAAACAGAGGCCTCCGGGAAGAGCAGGCAGCTGCCCAACCCGGCACGCAATCCTCGGCCCGGGGGTGGGGGGGAGGCCAGGGCCCCCCTGCAAGCCCTCCCCAAACTGGAAACAAACACACAGGGGTCTAAACACCCCTGCAGTGTCCCTGGCGAGCTAGCCGAGTTTCGATTCTAACAAACGTACCGTGTTCTCTGGTGCCGGTCCCCCCAAGCCCCCAGACCCGATACCCCAGGCCCAGTGGTGCGGGCACAGCTCCTTGCCAGCCAGCACACACTGCCAAGCCGAGGTGCCTTCCTGGGCCTTGGAAGCTGGCTGGGTGTCTACGATTACCTCAGAGCTGGTGCCGCCAGCGAGGGGGGTGGAAGAGGAGCAGGGAGGGCGAGATAGACACACTCAGAGATACCCTTTCTAGGATTCTTGTATTTCACAATCATGTGACTATTTCTGAGCTACCCTGGGGCCTCCCCGCCTCCCTCCCCGCTCACAACCCGGGACTTATTAGGAAAACAGAAACATGTGGCAGAAAGGGCTCGGTGGCGGAGAATTCAACAGGCTGGACCTCTGGGCCCCTGGCCATGAAGGCGGACATTGTGCCTCCGCCAGGCCCCACCGGCCCCGCCTGGGACCACCAGGGCCTGCTCTGAGGGGCCCAGAGGGTGTCCAGGCCAGCTGGAGGAAAGGGTGGACAGAGAGCTGTGCAAAGGGCGTCAGCAGAGTCTTTATCGGATCTGGGCCACTGTGTGCGATAGAAATCGGGGTACCCACAGCACGCACATGGGAGACCTAAGCCCCTCCGGTGACCCAGGAAAGGCTGGGTGTTCCTCACTCAGCCAAAATCGATACCGTTCAATATGTGGTGTGGGTCGAGAGGACAGGTCAGCAAGTTATCATCAGATCAAACCGTTCCCCAGTGATTCCCAAATCCAGATCCACTAAGGCAGTGACCCAGAGTCCTGGGGAACACGGTTGACAACAGAATTCGAGGGCCAGGCAGGCTCCTGGTATAACATAGGGAGGAGGGGTGCCAAGGGCCAGCCTTACTCCCCTTCCCCCAGCCCCCAGCGACAGAAAGGGAGTATGTAGGTGGGCTCAAGCTGGCACCTAGAGCTAGCTCCGCCTAGAGCCCTGGGCCCAGCCCACCCAAGAACACAGCCATGCTTTCGGCCCCCTTCGTGCAGAGCCGAAACCCCGAGACCAGCAGGCTCAGAGTGTGGCTGGGGGCCAGAAAAACAGGCGGCAAATGATGATTATAATGAGTGCCATTTCACCAAGCACCTACCATGAGCCAAGCATTGAGCACACAGCATGCACTATTAATATTTAAAGCACACAGAAACACACACTGAGGCAGATACAAGACTAGCCCCATTTTACAGATGATGAAACTGAGGCACAGAAGATGATGTGAACAGTCCTTCTGATAGCCAGGCTCCGAGAAGGGAGACAGACAAGGGCCAGGGGATACCACCCTGACAGTCACTGTAGACTACCCTTGCCCTGGCCGCACCTTGAAGCAAGAAAGGGTCAGCCATGGGGCAATGAAGATGGGAGAATTCCAGAGCCAGGCCAAGTGAAGGATTAGGAATGAGGTGGGGAGGGGACAGGGTAGCTCCGCAAACACCTCCTGAACATTCACTCTGAATTAAGCACAAGGACAAGACAGGAATAAACGCAACCTGGGCCCTGCCTGCAACAAACCCAGTCTAGTGGGCAGTGGTAGCGGTCAGTACGCTCAGGCAGAGAAAGGTACCTGTGCTTTGTAGGGTCGCACCAAGAAGGGCACAAGTCATTCTCTCCAGAAAGGTAACAAGAGGGATACATAAGCTGAGTTTTGAGGGATGAATAGAAGTTTGTGGGCATTCGTGAGGCTCTGTGGGGATCAGCAGCAACTGCCCATTTAGATAAAAGGGTGATGCCAAGCACAAGATGGGCAGGGCTGGAGCGGCAGCTCCACTTCATTCCCACTCCCCGGGCTTCTGGGTTCAGCTGTGTGTGTGTGGGGGGGGGGGGGGCTGGGGAGCTGGGGGGATATCCTGCCTATGGGCCCCTCCTCCCCAGGCAGGCAGGGCTGGATAGCCACGCCTGTCCCTCGGGGGCCCACATCTGGGGTGGGCTCTGATCTGACCCTCAGCAAGTCCCTTCACCGGCTGAGCCTCAGCCCCCACCACCGCCCCTGCAAAATGGCCGTGCTCACCCCAGGTCCCAAACTCCCAACTTCAGCAAGGATGTTCTGCATGTTGTCACTCTTCAAATGGAGGGGAGACACCTCCCTGGAAAGGAGCCTAGCCAGGGGACACAGGTGCAGGCCACAGATTCAGACCCAAGTGGAAATACCCTCTCACCCGGAGCTGATAGCTTCTTACAACCTTGAGAATGAAAGCCCAACTCCGAGCCAGGGTCCACGGGACCCCCAGTGCCCGGCCTTGGGGAAGCTATCAGGCAAAGCTGCCCTGCCAGCTCCCAGAGGACAGACAGGCCCAGGAGCTCAAGCTGCAGGGGCTCTCACCAAGCATCGGGAGGTCGGGCTGGGGTCTCACTCAACAGACTGCACTCTGCCTATGGGGGGCCCCAGGGTCCATGTGACCCGACCTCCTGGCAGCTGTACCTGGGGTACAAAGATATCAGTCACCTGCACAGAGAGGTCCATACAAGCCCCATGGACTCTCGAGACCAAATACTGTGGCTACACCTATCAAAGCATAAACATACACACACACGTGCCACACAAGCAACTCGTACACACACTGCTTTCACATGCACGTGCACAGGGCACGCACAGTGCAAATGTGCACCTGAATGGATACACACACATGCATGAAATATTAAGCACAGACAGACACACGTGCCCTACTCACGCCCATCTACAAACACGGGCACACAGCCACTCACATACATCTACGCATGTCAGACAGCTAACAGACGTACCCACAAGTGTGTGGTGTGTCAATGCACACACCTCCTCAGGTGTGCCCCCCATGTGCTGCCTCACACACGTATCACACACACGCACACACACGTGCATGGATGTGCATGAATCATCACATAACAGCCTCCTTCCGTTGCCCAAAGTGCCCACTTCTACAGCCGAGTCCAAGTTCTGTCTCCTCTAAGACGTCTGCCTCGACTGCCCACTGCCCTGAATTCCTCCAGTGTTAGCACCAGGCAAACTGTCACTAGTTCTGTGTGTGTTGGTTTTATCCACACTCAGTGTGAGCTCCTCCCAGGCCTCCACCTCCCGCCCATGCACACTCCCTTTGAAGATCAAACGAGACCCCTATCCCCTCTCTGAGCCTTGCCCAGTGCTGTGACCCCCACTCGAATGCCCTCCTGGGGCCAGTGGCCCACCCACTGCTTCCAAGAAGCCTTTTCCACCCCCGCCCGCCTGTCCGTCCCTGCCCCTTGGCTCCCTGCTCAGCCATTCTGTGTGCACCTGCCTGGCCCCATCCACACAGGCAGCTCCTGGGAGGCAGGAAAATCCTGGCTCAGCTGGCTCCCCCTTGCATGCTGGCGCCTCTTCCATGTGCCCCGAATGGTAATGAGCCTGAGTCCACTGTGCAGAAAAGCCAGGCGGGCCCTGCCCAGCGGGGAAGCTGCGTTTTCCAGCCAGTGCAGCATTTAGAGACAGACCCTTGTAGTCAGCCTCTCAGAGGAACCAGCAGGGGAGGAAGGAGGATTAAAATTTAATCCTATTGATGCCCCGCAGGCGGTGAGTCCTGGCTGCCCCTGCCAAAGGCAGCGGGGGCGCCTCTGCCCACCCAGCCTCCAGCCTGAGGCTCAGCCAGGCAGAGACCCACCGACTCCACTGGGGCGAGGGGCCAGTCCCCACACCCCAAAACCAAGGACTGCTTCTCAGGGGAGTCTCCCCTCCCCTCCGCCATCCGTTCATCTGTTCAACAAACATTTACTGAGTACCTACTATGTGCCGGGCACTGTTCTAGGTGATGGGGACACAGCCGGGGGGAAAAATGACAAAGATCCCTCCTTGCCCTCACAGAACTTCCGTCCACAATAAACAGAACAAATAAAATATGAATCACACCCAGTGGGAAAAGGGGACAAGGGGAAAATTAAAGCCAGAAAGAGGAGAAACAGGGGTTGAAGGCTTTGCAGGATTAAATAGAGGGTCAAAACAGGCCTCCATGAAACGGGGACATTTGAGCAAAGAGCTAAAGGAGTGAGAGAGCGAGCCCAGTGGGAAAAAAGGAGCTGCAGGCAGAGGGCACGGCCAGGGCAAAGGCCCTGAGGCAGGGGCATACCCGGGTGTTCCAGGAAGGACAAAGGCCAGTGAGGCTGAGCAGAGTGAGGTTAAGGTAAAGAAAAGGACAGGAGGGGGATCAGGAACAAGGAGAGCAAAATTCCTCAGATCAAAGTGTGCCCACGGGTGGTGACTTGTGGGTGTGATTATGTCTCCCCACTAGAAAGAATGTGAGTGGGCTAGGGCCGAGGTCACTGCTGTGTCCCCAGTGTCTGGAACAGCAGCAGGCACAGAGCAGGCGTTCAATTACGTGGCTGCTGAATGAATGAATGAATGAATGAATGAACGAACAGGTTTGAGTGTGATGCGCCCAGCACACCTGAACAATAACAGCACACCAGCACTTGCCTGGTGCCAGGCATGAGGCACTACGTAATGAACTCATCTAACCCCCACGCCACCATATAAGGTCGGTGCTGTAATTATCATCATTTTGCAGGTGAGGAACATGAGTCACAGAACAGTTTAAGTGGCTGGCCCAAGGTCACAAAACGAGGAAGTTGTAGAGATAAGATTTGAACCTAAGACATCTGGCTAAAGCAATGTGGCCCTTTAGCTAACCTATTGTTATCATTGCTATGTGTCACTTGGGGTGGGGGACCAGGGTGTGTGTGTGGGGGTGGTAACCAGCCCCACAAGGCCCAGCACATAGCTCCCAGTAGGCTCAGTCTCATCCTGCATCTATTGCTGCTTCAAGAGGCAGAGGTATAGCCAAAGCTTGTTACTCCAACAGTTCCCTGCCTGGAGCTATAGCCACAGGCACCAGCCACATGTTCCCAGGGTCCAGAGCAGCCATCAGGCTCCAGGACAAAGGGTACCCAGCCCCAGTCAAACTCTGAGCACTGATCCACCAGCCAGGAGCACATCCCACAGCAGAGACAGCTGGGAAGGGTGGCCAGGAGCCTTGGGCAAGAGGGGGACCAAGGGAGCCAAGCAGGGAGAAAAGTTCCCCCATTTGTCAAACTTGACTATGTGACCTCAGACAAGGAATAGTCTCTCTCTGGGCCTGTTTCCTCATCTGAATGAAATTAAAGGGAAAAGACTCAATATCCACAGGCCCTGAGCACATTTTAAAAAGAGTCAACTGCAAATCATCAAAGCTGAGCTCTCAGTGGTTTGACTGGGATGACAGGCAACTCACCTCACCAGACACCAGGTTCCACTTCAGGACAGCTCAGACCCCTGAGGTTCATTCTCTGAAGACATTCTTCTCTGGGTACCCTGAGTCCCTCCCCCAAGACCGAACTCCCTCTAGACGCCAAGCAGCTGCCCTCCATGGATCCACAGGAGACCCCACAGCCTGCTACAGACCCTGTGTTCAAACACTCACAGGCCTTTTCCAGGGCTAAATGTCAGTGGAGGCCAATACTGACAAATCAGACTCCGGGGTCTGATGGACCACAGGTTCAAATCCCAGGTCCACAACTTCCTAGCTGTGTGACTTTGGACAAGTCACTTAACCTCTCTGGGCCCCAGTTTCTCCATGGGTTAAATGGAAACATACTGTACCTACCCTACTAGGACCACTATGTAAAGAAGTTGGCACACTGCATGAAAAGGAGGAGCTGGTCAGGTAATGTTTGCTGTTACTGTTAATGACAATAATATTACCATCTGTGTTACAGGAACTTCTGCATGAGTGCCAAAGTGACTGCCTATTGCCCCCACTGGTCAGCCGGCCCCTGATGCTCTGGTAAGACCTGATGCCTACATCTTCACACTGCATCCCACAGGCCAACCACAGTTCACACCAGTGCCACGTCTGAGCAGAACAGGCTGCAACCACAGCAGGCTGCGTTTCCACTGACCACCCTCCCCCCTCCCATTCACACACCCGGGTCTGTGTATGGGGCGGAAGGGGGTGACGGGTGGGAGGCAACCCTGAGGCCTGGGGAGAGCGCCAGACCCCCCGAGGCAGCCCTGGTGGTCAGCACAGGGCGAGCGGGAGTGGGAACAAGGACACACGTACCCGGTTCTCGTCGTAGATGATCTGCACGAGGCTGCGATGCTTCGACTCGATGGGCGGTGGCGACACCGGCTTCTCGGGCTCGGGAGGCTTAGCAGCCTCCTCCTCCAGCTGTTGCTGTGGGAAGGGGGAGAGTGTGGTGGTAAGGGTGCCGGCAAGCGGAAGGAGCAGAGGCAGCACCCCCACGGCGGAGGGGCGGCCCCGCGGAGCCCGGGCTGGTGGCCGTGCACACAGGAAGTCAGGCTGCTAACCATTTCCTCTGAATCACCCTCGGGAACTCCAAGCCCTGGAGAGGCCCCAGCTGCCCCCGCAGGGAAGAGCCCAGCCCAGGGCCAGCTCCAGCCTCCAGGCTCTGCAGCCGGCCTTGCTGGGTTCAGTCCTGCCTTGGGGACTTAGCAACTAGGTGAACATAAGCAAGCAGCTTGACCCCGCTGTGCCTCAGTTTCCTCTTCTGTAAACGGGGCTTATCGCTGTGCCTCCCCGATAGGACTACGGTGAGAAAAGGATAAGCTGGTGCACGTACAGCACAGATTGGGGGTTCGCTAAGAGCCAGCTGTTATCATCCATTCTTATCACACGCGCCACCATCCTCAGGACAGAATGTGGAGCCAGACCGTCCAGACTAGAAACCTATTCCTACTACTTCCTTGCTGTGTAACCTTGGGAAGTTGCTAAACATCTATGAGCCTCACTTTCCTCATGAGGAAAATGGGGATAATTGAAGTTTCTACCCGAGAGAGTTGGTATGGGGAGGAAATGCGCTGATGTGTGCAAAGCAGTCAGGCCTGACAAGCAGCTCTTCATCAGCCTCGCCACCATCGTCATCTGCCCTGTGGTTTTCATTTGGGGTCCCCCCTCCTCCAAACATCATAAAGGACTTCGCTTCATGCTGCTGTCTGCTTTATACCAAAAAGGGAAAGTAAAGACCAGAGAGCTTAAGACACTGGCCCAAGGTCACAGGGGAGGCCCGTGAGCAGGTGTGCGATCTGACAGGGCATCTTGAGATTAAAATCCTGTTCTCTGCTGCTAATGCTCACATACCCTGCCCGTGACCGGGGAGCAAACCATTATGAACCCAGAAAGGTGCCAAGAGGAGGGCAATGCAAAAGGAACCAGAAAATCCAGTCCTGGCTCCTACTGGCAGAAAGCCCTGGCTGGGGGGAGCCAAGCTGCCTCTGCCCCACAGCGACGCCTGGTGGTGGCTTTCAGAAAAGCAGCCAGAATCTGACATCAAAATCACTGCAAAAAGCATAAAACAAAGTCAAAAAATGGAAGAAGTGCACAGCTACAAAGGGCGGGTGGGGATTCTCTCCCATCAGGGAAGGTGGCCCCTCCTGAGGCACCAAAGAGAAACACCACAGAGTCCGTGCTGAGGAGACAGAACTCTGCCAGACCTGGTCTCAAACCCTGACTCCATCACTCACCAGCTCTGTGACCTTGGGCAAGTCACTCAACCTCTCTGACCCTCAACGTCTTCCTCAGAGAAAGCTGGGAGTAACAGTGCCGACCTCAAGGCCGTTCTGAAGGCCAAAGGAGGTGTCACGCGGAGAATGAAGCTGGGCAGTGGGGTGAAAATTGGCTACCGAATGCAAACACAACCACAACGGGACACCACTCCATGCCCCCCAGGACAGCTGTGATTAAGAAGAAAAACAAAAAGTGTCAAGGGTGGGTGAGGATGCGGAGAAATTGGGGCCCTGTGTACTGCTGATGGGAGTGTAAAACGGTGCAGCCGCTGCGGAGACTAGTTTGACAGTTTCTCGAAAACTGAAACAAGAGTTATCACAGGACCTGGCAACTCCACTCCTAGAAGCACAGACATACCTCGTTTTACTGCACTTTGCAGACATTATGTTTTTACAAACGGAAGGCTTTGTGGCATCCCTGTATCAAGTGAGTCTACCGGCTCCAAAAAGACTAGGAGTCGCTGAAGGCTCAGACGATGGCCAGCACTGTTTGCCAATAAAGTATTTTTTAATTGAGGTACGAATGTTGTTTTGCTAGAAATAATGCTACTGTACACTCAATAGATTACAGTACCGTGTGAACATAACTCTCATATGCACTGGGAATCCAAAAAACTGGAGTGACTCGCTTTATTGCGACGTTCACTTTGATGAGGGGCCGGGGATGGAGGCCACAGCATCTCTGAGGTCTGCCTGTGCCTGAAAGGTGCTCAAACAAAAGCGTGAGCGCAAATGCTCACAGCAGCACAGTCACGATGGCCAAAAGGTGGCAATAACCCAACATCCATGAGTGGATGACTCGGATAAGAAAACGTCCATTCACACAGTGGAATGACTCAGCCAGAGGAACAAAGCACTGAGGATCAGCTTTGAGAACTCTGCGCTGAGAGAAAGAAACCAGTCACAAAAGGTCACATACTGTGTGATTCCATTTACACACAAGTCTAGAATATGCAAATCCAGAGGCAGGAAAGTGGTGGGGAGGGAGATGAGTAGTGACTGCTAATGGGTCTGGGGTCTCCTTTTGGGGTGATGAAAATGTCTTGGAACTAGATAGGAGTGGTTGTACAATATTGGGAATGCAGTAAATGCCACGGAAATATTTAGTTCAAAATGAGAAATTTTGTTTTGTGAATTTTAGCTCAAAAAAAAAGCCAAATTTTAAATTTAATGTCAAAATGTAATGCTGAGCCTCACTGACCGGCCCAGCTCCTGGGCCATACCCAAGTCCCACTCCTCCGTGCCAGTTGACAGCCCTCCACCCCCATACGTCCTTCAAGACGTGCCCACAGGACCCTGAACTGCCTTCAGTGGGTCTTCTCTCATCAAACTTCACTCTACCACCCATGGTGGCCAGGATGGCCCTTGATCATACATGGAGTCCACACTTCCTCACCTGGAGAGGACCAGGTGTGACCCTGTTCCCAGGTACAACCCAGATACTCTCCAGTGTCAAGACAGTGTCACACACTCTCCAACAACAGTGTTTCATGAGCACCTACTATGTGCTGGCACTGCTAAGAGCATAGCAGTGAACCAGGATATAAGGACCCTGCCCAGATACTAAATATTTTCAGTTCTGCTGACACTTGGTCTCTGTTGTGACCACACAAGTCTGCCCCTGTATCTGGAAAGCAACCATAGACAATACATATACAAATGGATGTGGCTGTGTGCCAATAAAACTTTATTTACAAAAACAGGCATCGAGGTAGGTTTAGCTGGATTTTCTGGGCCCCAGGACAGAAGACGGCTAGAGTAAGGGCTCCTATAAAACACGGGGAAGGGGGTCTATCTGTGGCGGGGACATCTGAGCAGAGATCTGAAGATGCCAGTGAGAGACATATGAAACGAACTGGGAAAAGGCAGACTATCGATTATTTTTATCAATATTAAAAATGAAATTATGAATCCTTATAAATACGTGTATTAACTTTTCCTTTGGTTTTGACAGTCACAATGAGGATTTAGTTTTACCACATGACCCTGTTTCTGTGCCCATTTCACAGACAAGGAAACTGAGGCAGATCCAGGAGGCCCAGCCCATTCAGATTCCAAAGCCCGGGCCAGTCAGACAACATTTCCCTCCGCATTATAGAGAGGACAGGGAGGCACAGAGCAGTACCAGCCCACCCCACGTGGCTGGGAAGCGCCAGAAATGAGATCGGAACCCAGACAGCCTGACCTCACCCACTGTCCCTGTGCTGTCCAGTACAGTAACCATGTGGCTATTCAACTGCACGCTTCATTTAATTCTAATTAAACTAAACTAAAAGTTCAGTTCCTTGGCTGCATGAAGCACGTTTCAAGTGGTCAGCAGTCCCAGGGCTGCGGGCCAGTTCCATCACTGCGCAAAGTTCTACTGGACAGCACCGCACCACAAAAAACAGTGCCCTTGTCCCAATAGGCGTGAAGGACACAAAAACAAGCCGGCACACGCGCAGTGCTCAGCGCACGCCCCCACCGCCAGGACCGGGTCACCGGCTCAGAGCCGCCCCCGCCCGCACCTGCTTCTTCTTCAGCTTGGAGATCTGCTGCTCCACCATGGTGATCTCACGGTCGACCCGGTCCATGCTCTGGATCAGCTCCTCCTTGGAGAGCCGCGGGGGCACCAGCTCCAGCTCGGGGTCGGCGTGTGGGGGGCTGGGGGGAGACACTGGCTCCAGTTTGCCCGTCAGGCTGCGGTCCTGCAGCGGAGAGAAAACGGGCCGTGGGGTCAGCACACGGCACCCCCAGCTGATGCCCCCAACACACCCCGAGTGTCCAGCCCTGACTTCCGGGCCCAGCACATGGCACATCTACCATGACAGTCCCACATCCCAGTGCCTTCCCAGCGCTTACGGGTCCCACCGCCCGGCCCGGGACACATTCTGCACAGGTCGGCTCCTTCCTGTCCTACAAGTCGTGATGAGTTCCTTCTTCCCTTTCCCAGAACACGCTCCTCTCTTCCCCCCCATCCCATTTGTGTCCTCCCACAGGACCAAATTCCCCAAGAACAGGCACCAAGACCCTCAACCTCCGTCCCCGCAAGGACTGGCCCCAGCTGACCCTCCAGGAACACGTATTTGGTGCTCAGATGCCTGGTTCAAAATAGAAAGTTACAGAATATTACATATGGGCAAACCTGGTTCTGCAGAAAACACACACGTATATGCAAACAGAGGCACCTACGAGGCAGGATACAGAGGTAAAAGAGTTCTCAGCGGCGGTGAGAACGTTTTATTTACCGGTCGGTATTTTTCTGTTTTTCCTTCACTGAGCTTTACTCTTTATGAAATAGAGCTGCTTTAAAAAATGTGTGAAACAAACGAACTCTTCATTGGGATTTTCGGCAACTCCTTCATTCCACCCATTACAGTTTACTAGCGCTCACCTGCACGGCCCTGGGTTCAAATCCCCACCCTCTACCACCTCCCAGCTCCGTGACCTCAAGCAGATCACGCAACCACTCCCTGCCTCAGTTTCTTCATCTGCACAATGAGACAATTCCCACCTCCCAGCCTCCTCTTGTGAGGCTTGAATGAGTGAACTGTGCAGAGCGCTGCGTAAGCACTGGCTGGGACTGTCCTACTCCCAAAACCCAGCTCCAGGCCTCGCGGCTCCGGGTGAAACCCAGCCTCCCCCCACCCCCATACCATCCTCAAGGCCAAGCCGGCAGCTGCTGGCAGGGGAGGCCCAGCAGGAGCTCTAGGCCGCTGCTTCCCCACCCCCATGGCAGCTGCACCAGAGGACAGAAGACACATTATTCCCCAGGACAACTGCAGCCTCGGGGGCTGCCAACTGCCCCACCACCTCAGAACCGGCAGAGGCTCAGCTATGCTCAGGGTCTCTGTCACACACCACACACACACACACACACACACACACACACACACACGCAGACCCCTACAAGTCCCACAGGGCCCGAGGGTGTCACACTGGGGTGACACTGGGTTTGCCTCCTGGCCTCAGCATTTCCATCTGAGACATGGGGAGAACTGGAGTCAGGATCCCCAGGCCCTCCACATACCCAGACCCTCGGGAAAATGCAGAAAAAGCCTCAAGTCCCGCAAACGCCCCAACGTGACCCTCCCCACTGCTGAGGCCGCTCTACACAGAGAGCTCCAGGGATTAGACGAGGCACAACTCATCTCTCCGCCTGCTCCAGTCCTCAGCACAACGGGTCCCTGCTGCGCCCCTGCTAGAGGGCTGCTGCTCCATCCCCACTGCACAGGTGAGGAAACAGAACCTGAAGGCACAGTCCTGGCGATGCTCTACGCCAGCGGTCAGCACACTGCCCTGTAAAGGGCCAGGTGGAAAAAGCCTTAGACTTTGAATTTCAGTCTCTGTCCATCTACTCACCCACCACTGTATTGGGAAAGTGGCCATGGACAAGACACAAGAGAGTGAGCAGGCCTTTGTGACAATAAAACTTTATTTACAAGAACAGGCTGAGGGCCAAGTCTGGAGCATACCAAGTTTGCCAACCCCTGCTCTCAGCAACTCCCAAGTCTTAACTCATGTAATTGTCACAAAAACCCTGGGAAGTGGCAATATCATTTTCCCCATTTTCAGATGAGAAAACAAAGGCCCAGCAAGGTTCAATGATGAGCCCAAGGTCACCAGCCACAAAGCGATGCAGCCCTGGTTTAGAGGGTGCGGGAGTGGAGAGGCCAGGACAGGAGTGGAGGCCGGGACCCAGAACTTTCCAGAGGCAGGCAGAGCACGAACCCAGGCTGCAGGGGCTCCCACGGCAAAAATGCACCAAGCCACATATTCATTCATCCCACAGAACCACAGGGCAGGGCAGAAAAGCAAGAGCGGATCCCTTCCAGGGTCCAGGATCCACTGAAATTAGAGACAAAACTGTGTGTGGAAGAAAATTCCCTAGGAAAATACTCAGAAGGAATGTGTATGTGGTGTCAGCACGTGTGGGGCCGTATCTGCCCCCCACAAAAGGGCTGTGCTAGTGGACACCTGACCCCTTCTCACACCAAACCACAAGCAACTCGGGAGTTCTGGCACCTCCAGGCCTTTGCATACGCTGTGCCCTCTGCCTGGAGTGCCCCACTCCATCTGTGTCCCCTGAAATCAGACCACCCTCCCATGCCACCACCGCTAGCCCTTCACTGAGATCAGGCCCTTTCCTCCATGCCCCCAGGACACTTGACTGGTCTCTCCTGGCAGCCGCATTCATTTCTCAGGGTTCTTGGAGACCAAAGGTAAATGGTAACATGGTTCCTGGAGCCCAGGAGCATTATCTGCTGTAGGGAATGTCTCCCCTCCACGCCTGATCTTCTACCAGGACCGAGAAGGGAGATAAACAGAATGAAATCGAGGGCTGTGGCTAGAAAGGCTTTGGGGGCCAGGATACCCCAAATCTGTGAGACAATCCCAGGAATAATTCTCAAAAGCAACTTTAGCAAAAAAAAAAGGCTTCCATCCCCAAAGCTGGCAGGGGCAACGCAAAAGCGTTCTATGAAGCAATGGGCAACCGCTAGGAAACTTTTCCTTCAATTCTTGACGCTACAGTAAAAGCTACCTTCTTCAATGGGCTCTTCCTTCAGTTTCAGGCTTAGCTTTTATTCTCACCAAACACGCACAAGTGGGTCCATCAATGGCTGAATAAATAAATAAAATGTGGTGGCCACACACACTGGAATATGAGTCAGCCATAATAAAGGAACACAGCGCTGACACACGCTACATAGATCAAACTTAAAAACATGACAATGACTGACAGAAGCCAGACACAAAAGGCCACGTACTGTAGGATTCTATTTATAGAAAATGTCCAGAATAGACAAATCCAGAGACAGGAAGTAGATTGGTGGGTGCCAGGGGCTGGGGGAGGGAGATGGGGAATAACTGCTAACGGGTACAGGGTTTCCTTTTGGGGTGATAAGAATGCTTTGGAACTAGGAGAGGTGCGGGTTGCACAATATTATGAATGTACGGAACTGTTCTGAGCTGTTCGCTTTAACATGGTTAAAGTTCCTGTTGTGAACGCACATAGGGAGGGCGAAGGGCACTGTCTCGGTGCTTAGTTTTCGAGGAATGGGACCAAGGGACCTGGCCACTGGGCCTCCAGATGGTTCTCCTGATGGCTGCTACCTTCATTTCAGCCCAAACCCGCAGGAGGAAAACAACAAACCAACACCCCAAGCCGCAGCCAGGTAGCAGTTGGCACCATTTTCCCCATCCGATGCCACTGGTGTAAAAATGAGGGCCAACGTAGAAGGGGAAAACTCCTTATGTAAAATTGAAGACACAGAGGCAGACAAAGCCCTGGGGCCAAAGAGGCACACACACACCCCCGCCCCCAATCCCAGCTCCAGTATGGGGCAGGGCCCCATCAGGCACTCGGTCTGCTCCCCCAGACGCATGACGGCTTCCAGCTCAGGCTGGGCCCCACTCAAAGGCAAGGGGGGAAACGGCTTTGGGTTGGAAATGTGGCCTTGAACGTGAGAAGATGAAGGCCCACAGTTAACACACTGCCTTCTTGTTAACACACCAAGACCACATGGAAGGTGGCCCAGCCAAGAGACGGACAGACGTGGGGATCCAATCACATGGTGTCACCTGGTGCGAGCTGTGTCTGAAGTCAACCAACCCTTGGATTTCAGTTACCTGAGCCAGGACTCACTTAAGTCGGTCTGGCACGGGTTTTCTGTTCCTTTCAGCCAAGAGAGCCCCAACACACAAAGGGACTTTCAGAAATGGGTACTTTTATGGTGATTCTCAAGTCCCCTAAAACAAAGTTGGGTGAATTCCAAAGGAAGCCTCTGATGCCACAGGACTCCAGAGTCTCCCGGCAGGGAAGAATTATAAAATAGGACATTTTTATATGAAAAAGGAACACAGCCAGGGGTAGGGTGGGGGGGCTGTAAAAAAAATCCCATCGAATTCCTCTCTCATGCATCCAGCTGAATTCCAAACAGCAAACGCAAAAAACATCTGACCACTTTCAGAACCGTCTCTCCCCAGCTTCTTCCTCTGCCCAAAATGTGCTCAAACTTTCCAAACACTCCTAACAGCCTGTAGCAATTACAGTAGTGGGTCCAGCCAGGCCCAACACTGGGCCCGTCCCTCCCCCACCCCCAGGGTCCAGGAAGAGAACAGAGACACAGACAAATGGAGAGTCGGACATGGACATACACAATACCCAAGCAGACGCAGGTACGCACGTGCACGCATTCACGCACGCGCACATACACAGCGAGAAACAAAGACAGAGGGACAAGCAGACACAGACAGAGAAACAACAGAGAGAGAAAGACAGACTAAGGCAGAGAGACAGACAGACAGAGACACACATGCACGCACGCATGCATGCAGGCTGGCAGAGACACATAAACAGACACAGAGACTGAGAAAGACCCACAGAGGGAGAGGGAGCCCCTGGGGCGCCATGAGCAGGAGGGGAACAAGCAGACAGACTCAGCCACGAGAGACATGGGCCCTCACAATAACCTGCAGGCCCAAGGGCTCCGAGCCCATATTCTGGAGAGCCAGCCTGGGCGCCAGACAACTGCCAGTGCGTATTCTGGGCAGAACCAGACATGAGTGCAGGGGCATGGCCCACTCAGGGCTCCAGTCCCGAGGGAGGAAACGAAGCCTGGCTAGCGTGGCCCTGCGCCCCTTCACACAGACGCCACTCCCCTATCTGTCCCAGACCCGCTGCAGGGAAGAGCATTCCATAGAGCGGCATCCCTCCCAGGAGGCGGAGCGGCCAAAGCTACAAAGAGGAGGAAACAGACATGGGTGCGGGGGGGGGGGGGGGGGGCCACTTGGGAGACCAGAGGGGAAGTTTATGGTGGGAGAGCCCAGTGGGCAGGGCTGGGCTCAGGCCCCCACTGCCTGGGCTTCGGTATCCACTCCCCCATTTCCCCTCGGCCGTGGATACGCGGCTTCTGCTCCCTGAGCCTGGGACCCCGTCTGTGAAAGGGGATGGCAGGTTGGACTTCGTTGGGCTGAGAAGATATTATGGCATGACAGTGGCACCTGGCACACAGCCAGAACTCACTTAATGTGAACTTGTCACCACCATGGAAACACCCTTTTCTTGCCAGCTCCCGAATAAAGGACCCGCCTCCGCCTGAATCCCACCATTCAATCCCACCCGACATCAGGCAGAGAAGAGGACCCAGCAGGCCTGAGTGGGCCACTTCCCTCCCCTGGTCTGGTCCCAGCCCCCACCCACCTCCACCAGTGCTGCAGTAAGATGAGCAGTGACCTCGCCCAGCAGCTGGGACGCCGTTAACGAGCTCATGTGTGTCCCCGTGGTTGTGAAGAAGTCTAATGGAACCGCTCAGCACGCGCGGAAGGGGCATCCATCACACGGCCGGCCAAGGACAAGCACGTCACCTGGCCCCCGCCCCCGCCCCAGCCCAGGCAGAGACCGTGAAATAACAAGTTTCCAGGCAGCTGGGTGACCCTGGGGGACAGAAGCATCTGGATCACTGGCTATGGCTCCTCAGTCGGCTTCCTCCATGAAAATGGAGGTCAAACGAGCTTTCAGCATCAATTGCCCTGAGCTCTACTGAAACGGCAGAGCCTCACCCCAGCAGCAGCAAACCATAGGTGCTTAATCTATGCACATTCTCCAAACACCAGATTAGCTCTGACTTGCTGTTTTAAAGAAGAGTGAAACCAAAGGGCCCTCTAGGACACTGGGGGCATGGTGGTCCCCGCAGGCGGGACACACTTGGGTGAGAGCTGTCCCTCTCCAGCCACGCAACGGCTGACAGACAAAACCTCGCCCTCAACCCTCCTCTCACCACCCGCCCAGCCTCTGCGTGCACCGTGCTCAGTGCACCTCCCAGCCTTGGCCCAAGCTGTACCGCACACGTCCCCTTTCCCATGCACGCAGCTCAATCACAGCAGACGCCAAACCTTCAGAGGAGCTCCCAGCTGGGGGCCAGGCCTTACCTTGGACAGGTCGTCAGAGCCCCCAGGCTGGCCCGCGGCCAGCAGGGGTGAGGGCCGCAGTAGGGGGTCAGGCAGCAGCTCCAGGCGAGGGCGCTTGCTCTCAATGAACTCCATCTCCGACTTGCCCAGCTCAGGCAGGTATGAGTGGGACTCAGGTCGCAGGTGAAGCTCCTGAGACCTGCAAGAGGCAAGGGCATACGGCATCACGTCCACTGCCCTCCCCGCGGCACACCTACTGGGCACCGTGCCCTCTTCGATCTTGCGGGAGAAGTGCCCACCTGTCCAAGGGCACAGACTCACACAGACTTGTCTTCCCTCAAGTCAACATTCACTCGCTGTGCTTACAGGAAGAAAATGCACCGATTCCACACACCCTCGCTGCTGTGTGTGCAAGAACCGGCTGCAGCAGCCCCACCCGGAGCCGGGGAGAAATGCAGGATCTTGAGTCCCACCCCAGACCTACTGAGTCAGACACTGCACTTACACAAGATCCCCAGGTGATTCGTGGGTACAATCAAGTCCAAAAAGCACTATGGGTCTAACTCGGATAATCACAGACGGTGCCACGTGCACATCACCCACCCAGGGCAGACATCACCAGCCGATCACAGCACTCTTGCTGCTAAACCTGGTCTTGTCTCCTCAACTCAGCCCAGCTGCCTGATGCAGAGATGGGAGCTGTCCAGCCTCGTCCCTTCTGTCTGGCTCTCCTTAATCCTCCTCCCCAATTTTCAGGGGTCCTTCCTGAGACACGGCCCTTCCTGAGCACACACAGCAGAGCCAGGACACTCGGCCTCCACCTCCAGCTACTGCTCCTTCTCAGACGGCCCAAACATTGCCCCTTCTGAAATGTTTTTCAAGTTGATGCCTTTTCCAGTAAACTTGGAATCAAATTCAAACGCATTCCCCTCACGCTCAGGCCCTGCCGTGTCTGGCCCTCACTTACCTGGCCCACTGTATTCCTGCCTCAGAGCCTTTACAATTGCGAGGCGTCGGCCAAGAACACTCACACACCTGCTCCTTCCATGCTACCCCTCCTCCTAGATGTCTCGGCGCACGTGGCACCTCCTCCCAACAGAAGTCTCCCTGCCCACCAGCCACACCCCATCTCACCTCCGAAGCATCCGCCCACTCAAGGACACCTGCTCCTGAAAGACTGCAGCCATGGCCCTTGACGGTGGCCTCCCTGCGTGGCCCTGGGACACCTCCAGGGGTATGTGGTACCACAAAGGCTCAGGCCAGGTCTCTGGAGTTTCTAGTCCCAGTGAGTAAACACAGGCCATCCATGTAACTCGCAGCCTCAGCAGAGTGACAGGAGAAGCCAACGGCACGGGCCTCGGGCCAGCCCAGCCTCAGTGGTCCCCCAGGCCCAACAATCACTGCGCACAGCCTGAAGGATCTCAGAGTAGACGTTCCATCCAGTCCATCCGAAGCTCAAAAGCGTCCCGTAGCTCCTGTGAAACTCAGCCCCTGCCCTGCCCCCAGTCACCTGCTCACTCCAGCAGCAGCCTCCTTGCCTTTCTGAAACACTCCAAGCACCTTCTCAACTCCAAGCCTTTGCTGGTACTGTCCCTGCCACCTGCATGCCTCCACCCAGCTCTCTGAATGGCTGGCTACTTAGCAACCAAGAGGCCCTCCTCCAAGAGGCCTTTCCTGGCCACCCCAGCCAAGCAGCAGCCCTTCCTGCCCAGTAGGTGACAAGTCACCTGCCACGTCTAGAGTGACTGTGTGTGTTTGTGGCATGGAGGCTCCCTGTGGGCAGAGCCATCTGTCGAGATTCCCACTGTGTGCCCACAGCCTAGGAAGGGCCAGCACGTGTCAGAGGCACAGGCCTGAGCGATGTGTGCTGCTACTGTCTCAGGCCACGTGGGCCCTGCTCTGCTGTTGCCCCTCCCCTCGCTGAGGTCCCCACACGGCCACACTGGCTCGTTCCCTCCTACCTGGATTTAAGCAAAGCTGGCCCAGCAGCGGGCAGACACAAGAGGGCCTTGTATGCCAGCCGAGGGACAGAAAAGGACTCGAAGAAAAGAGGGAAAACAAAAGGAGGGAAGGAAGGCGGCTCCAGCTCCCTGTGTGTACCCAGGTGTGGACACGTCCCTCCCAACAAGCGACCCAGCCCCTCTCCCCCACATTTTGATGGTCACCCCCTCCTGCATGGACCACACACCCACAGAAGACCTACAGCAGGGAGTCTGAGGGTCACATAGCGATTCCCCGCCCATCCCCATCCTGGCCCCAGTACAAGGGCAAACACATAGCCTGGCACCCCTCATTTAACACCAGCCCAGCAAGCTCCTGCTTCTCCATGCGCCTCCATTTCCCCATCTGAGAAACAGTTCCGTGGTTCTGAGCAAGGAGGGGTGGGGGTGTAAGCCTCCCCTCACCTTTCATTCCCGGGCTGAAATTCGGACAGCAGGGAGGGCCTCCTCCTCTGGGGCTGGATGATGGAGCCAGGTGACAGGTGTGAGGTGTAGTCACGGGGGTGGTGCTGGTACTCAAGCAGCCCGACGTCCTACAGAGAGAGCAGAATGAGAGCCAATGCCAGGGCTCACGGCCCACTTTACACCGGGAGGCAGAGCCAAGAGCCCCCTGTGCAGGGCTCGCTCCTGCGCCAGGAGGCCCAGCCCTTGTCCTCCCTGGCCCCCGAGGCCAGAAGCCAACGGCCAACGCACTGTGGCACACACAGCTAAGTGGGCAGGCGCTCTGGGCCGGCAGTGCGCTCAGTCCTTCCCACACAGCGTCGCCGAGGCCTGCCGCTCTGCGATTCTGCCTGCTTTGCAGATGAGAACACCGAGCCCGCGTGTCAGCAGGGACGACGGGAATGAAAGGGCGGCCTGATGTCTGCCAAGGGCACTAAGTGAACACGGACCCACGTGAGACAGTGAGGCACGTGTGTCACATACCAGGGGAGGGTCTGCAAGGCTCAAAGACCAGGCCCCGAAACAAAGGAAAAACCGCACACGTGTGTCACATACATAAGCACAGATCAAAGTCAGAAGAATAAACTGCAGGCAAAACCCTCCTACTTTTTTAGTCAAATGCCATCCACTCTCCATTGTCATCCAGGGAAACACTAAACATTAACAAATTAGGTGTGCCCCAGTTGTCAATACACCCTGATTTGAGAAGCATTAAAATGTTAAAAAAAATAGAAACAAGTCTTTCAAACGAGAAAATGGGACAGGCTTTATCCATGTACCAATCCAAATTGATTAGTTCTGTCTGTCTAGAACAGTTAGTTACACTGAGTGTGTGTGTGTGTGTGTGTGTGTGTGTGTGTGTGTGTGAATCAATTAGTGATGTCTGACACAGGTAAAGATTAGGAGAGAGTGGGATTGCAGGTGATTTATTTTCTTCTTGGCACCTTTCTTTAAATTGTCCCAATTTTCCATAAAAAAATATCTGGTCATTCTTTTGCTGTCGAGCTTATTGTTTTTTAAACAGTTATTTCTGCAAAGAGAATCAGATGATACCAGGTAGGTGTGCAGGGAAAGTATGTGTTTCACAGCCCCCAAAACAAGCATGTAAGATGAAAGGCCAGGCTAGAGAGGATGAGTAACTGGAATCAAGAGAGACCCTGTCAACCTCAGGCTGGAAACAATGAGGGAAAGGCCTTACCAGGCAGCCCATGCGGAAACAGAGCTGCAAGGCCTGAGGCTGGCGGTATCTGTCCATCACTCAAACCCTCTGAGTGTCAGTTTCCTCATCTTTGAAACAGGTGACTGACCCAGATGGAAGGAGGCCTCTGTGCCTCCTACCTCTAATCCCACTTAACTCTCCAAGAGA
Source organism: Rhinolophus sinicus (assembly GCF_036562045.2). Taxonomy (NCBI): domain Eukaryota; kingdom Metazoa; phylum Chordata; class Mammalia; order Chiroptera; family Rhinolophidae; genus Rhinolophus; species Rhinolophus sinicus. The sequence goes on from NC_133765.1 coordinate 35,834,539, forward strand.
TTTACCCCAAGGCTGAGGGCAGCTTCCGGAAGGCAGAAAAGGGCTCATCCTCCCCACCCTTGCGCTCCATGAGTCTAGCACAAAGCACCAGGTGCTTGTAGACGGGGAGGTGGGGGAAAAGGAAGAAGAAAGGGCTTGAGGGAGGGAGTGGAGGCCTCTGGGATTGCTCTGGCGAGGCTGCCAGGCAAAGATCTTCTGTGCGCACGCACAGAGGTGTGAAAAGAAATCAGCAGGTCTTGCAGTCTGCCAGGAGGAAATTTTTCCCACCGGCTCTTTAGCACAAAAGCAAAGTGGCAGAGAGGCAGACAGCCCAATCCCTCGGGAGAGGGACTCGGCAAGACAGCACTTACAACTGCCAACCGAGGCAGCAAGAGTCACGTGGCGCAGGGGCCCCCACAGAGTGGGTATGGAGAAGCCACTGCAAGAACTCTCTGGCCTCAGTTTCCCAATTCAGGAGCCAAGTGGGATGAGCTCGTCAGCGAAGTCCGTCTAAGAAGCATGTGAGGGGCCACTCCTGCAGTGTCCACACCACCAATCTTCACCCCAGGGCCTCCTGGCCTCAGCCTAGACACCCCTCCCAGCCCCCGCATCTGTGAATTGGGTCACACGCAGTAGGACCATGTATCAGTTTGTGACAAACTGGAAATTAAACATACTGGTCCTTCCCACAGAGTTTGATAAGCACTGATCTAGGGCAGAAGTCAGCAACCCAAGGCCAAAGCCAGGCTCAGCCTGTTTCATCACATGTCACTGGCTCATGGCCATGGCCATGGCCATAGATTTACGTCTTGGCTGAGCTGCTTTCATGAGACAACGGAAGCAGCACCACATAGTTGTGACAGAGACAGCATGGCCTGGAAAGCGTGAAATATTTACAGAAGTCAGCCACCCTCCTCCAGAGGAAAAGCCCACAGTGTGTTCTAGGAAGAAATGAAAAGGACACAAACAGCTACGCTGTCGTCATAGCAATAGTGTCATCATCAGAGTTACCACTCTTCTACATCAGTGCATGCTAACTCTGTCCAGGCACTGGGAAAAGGCCTCTGCACATGTCAACTAATTTGATCCTCACCATCTTTTAACTACCCTCAGTCAACTGATGGGGAAACTGAGGCACGGGGCGGTAAGGCCACTTGTCCAAAGTTTCACGACTAGGATGTCACTGAGGCAGGATGTGAATGCAAGCAGTCTGACTCCAGAGCCTGTGCTTCAAACAGCCCTTCTACCGCCCTTCTACAATGAGGCACAGAGAGGTTAATTAATTTGCCCAAGGCCACACAGCAAGGGGTAGCTCTGGGATTCAGATCCTGTCTTTTGACTTTAACACATTCATTCAACACAAGGACTGCAGGAGCTCAGGAGAGCTGAGGGGGTTCCGGAGGATTTGGGGGAGAAGGCAGACTCGAGCTGGGCCATAAAAAGCCCCAAAGGAAGCAAGGAGGGAGGGTGCGTCAAGACCCTCAATCCTGGGAGACCCTCTGTACCAAGCAAAGACCCTCAGGGAAAAATGTGGGGTCCTGATGCTGTGGGGGAGGTAACAGGGCATAGAGAGATCCTGCAGGGGAAGCAGGTGGAATTCCACAAGCCACGCACACACCGACATCCACAGAGGCTCGGAGTGTGCCTGAAGCTGGGTCAGCAGAACTAGGCCTCCGCAGCCTGGGGTGCAGGCGTCTGTCTGCAAGCACATCTAGAACCAAGCTTCCATTTGTGCTGGGCATAGCACACCAGCGGCCTGCAGATGACACAGGCCAAAGCACGGCCGGCAGAAGAGTCAGTTCCCACCACCCCTCAGAGTCCAGAGTCCTGCAGTCCTGAGGGGCACAGGCCTCCTTGAGTTTCCTGCTACCCTGCCAGGGGGAAAGAGACGACTGCCATGTACACTCACCACCCCAATCACCTCGAGGGCTCAGATCCATGACACCCATATTACAGATGGGAAAACTGAGGCTGCCCCACAGAGTTAAGTGAGTAGCCGATGTCACTCAGCAAGTTGGGAGGAATGGATTCAAAGCCACACCTGGAGGTTCTTCAGGCTGCAGATGGGACTGGTCATCAAAGCCACCCTATGCCCAGAGCACCTGGAGGAGGTCTCAGGGCCAGGAGGTGCCACCCCCGGAGGCAAGCCTGTCGGGAGCAGGTGAGCTGAGTCCCAGGAAGGTCACAGGTCCGTAAGTCGAGGCCCTGCCCCTACACCCCAGCAAGCCTGCCTCAGCTATAATACTATACCAGGAGCTGGGACACGGTTCCCACCTCGCCCTTGGATGGGGCATTCGTCTTTCTGTGCTTCGATTGCCTCTCTTCTCCACCCTGTCTTCCAAAGTCTCAAAAAATAGGGGCAACTCCCAAACCATGCCCTGACTTTAGGTGGGGCTGGTGTGAAGGGGTCGCTCCCTTCACACCAGCCAAAGGAAAGCAGCTCCAGCCCCAGATACACACCCGGAAGAGCAAGACCCCTGCCCAGTATTCTGGCTCCTGCCTTCAGTTAACAAGCAGGGTCCCCGCTGGGCCGCCCCAGCACAAGGCAGGGTGGTCAGGGACTAGGCACACACTGCTGCCACCACACAGGATAAAGACGCCCCACCCAATGGTTGCCCAGGGCCCCCACTCACCCCTGGCCTTCGCCTCCTGCTGGAGGGGTGGTGACCACTGGGTCCTGTCCAGCCACATCCTGCATCACTGACGCTCCAGCGGGGGAAGAATGGGAGGTGTCTGGGGTCAGCTGGTGACCCCAAATGACCGAGAGGGCCCAGCCAGGACAAAGCGCAGGAGGGACATCAGGAAGGCAGGGGCTGGGTCCCCGAGGCTGGGTCCGTGGGTAAGCGGTGGGAGAGGGGTGCAAACCCAGCAGGAGGGGAGGAGAAGTAAGAGAGGCAGAGGCATGAGCCAGGCGCCCCGGGGGGGCGGCCTCCCCAGGCAGCCAACAGTGACAGGAGCATATACAAGAGCAAAGGGGCACCTGGGCTGCACGTGTGTCAGGCACTGGCCTGAGGACAGTACACAGGTCACGTCTGGTCCTGATGGGTCAGGACATGGGTGCTCCCATTACCCCCATCGTGTGCCTGGAAGACTGAGACTCAGAGAGGTTACCTGTCCTGTTTCCTCACCTGCAAAGTATTTCCCATCTACAGAATGAAGAGCGTCAGGGTCTCCCTCTGGGGTGAATAGGAGAAAGGAGCCAGTATACTGTCCACAGACGGGACTGAGCAAAACGTCTGCCCTACAGGACGCGCTCGGCACACGAGAGCCCTTAATTTTGTTAGTGTTGGTGGCACCCATGATAACGACAATGGCAACAGGGTTTCCGGGCGGGAATTCCCACCCGTTCTCGGGAAAGAAATTTTCTTTTCTTTTTTTTTCACTTTCCCGTTCCTGAATCCCGAGAAAAGTTGGTTGGGAAATCGGGAAAATCGGCTCCTTGAACCCAGGTGGTTGGTAGTATCGGCCGCAACTTTGTGGAAACAATTCATCGTGGAGAACAGAAAACAGTTCATATCTTGGGTTTCGGGAAGGGGAAAGCAAAATAATTCCTGGGACAGGGCAGGAATTCCCGCTTGGAATACGTGATGATTGGAACAGGGTTCCCGCTTGGAACCCTACCAATACATGATAATTCACCTGCGGGAGCTACTGCTCAGCCCTGGGCACACAGTAGGTGCCCATAAACAGAGGCATCCAACACCAGGCTCAGCACCATGAGGCTGAAGCAGGCTGCCTTCTCACCGTGATTTAACCTCCTGGCCTCAGTCCCCTCATCTGCAAAATGGGAAAACAATTCGAGGTACTCTTTCATTGGGTTGTTTGTGAGATTGGGTGACTCCATGCAGGGGATAGGTCTCGTAACTCTTTCATGCGCTGGCTCTGACAAGCTTCCGGGGGTGGAGGAGGGCACATGGCCTCAAGAGGCCACTGTCTGGGACACCCCAGGCTGGGCCAGTGGGTTCATATGTGACCACGCTTCACTCACTGATGGAAATGTCCTTCCATGCCACTTCCTCTCTGTCTCATGAGGAAGGACCACACTGGCCAGCAGGACATATGCACACTGGCCAGCTGCTACCCCAGCTGTGACTACAGGGGTTCAGCCACTGCCCAGCAGCCAGGAGGCCAAACAGGGGAGGCCCAGGCCCCTTAGAGTCAGCCCTCTGGCAAGCACACAAGGTTATGGTATACAGGAGGTACCTAACAATGCCCACAGAGCAGAACCAAAGGCCTGTCCTCATGCAGCTAGAGGTGAAGGCAGGAAGTGTGGGCAGAGGGGGTGCAGCCTAGGAGACCTGGCTATGAGGGCACAAGTACTGAAAGCACACCTGCTCCCCGCCAGGCAGGCTGTCCCACTCAGTGAATAGAACCACCACCCAGGACCCCAAGTTCAGGGATTGAGACATGACATGTACTGGGCCTCGTCGTCTCAGGGCCACAAGCATCACCATAGTGAAGAAACTCTGGGGTTAAGGATCAGAGAGAGTAGGGACTACAAGCAGCGGCCCCCAGGAAGGCACCCCAATCTTACAGCATGGTAAGGAAAGTGTGTACAGCAGGCACTTCATGTTTGCATGCAAATTTCTCTGCTGACTTTGAGATGTACCAGCTCAGCCTGGCCCTGATCTCTACCTTCCCATCTTTAAAGTGGGAACTAACAGATTTTACCAGATGCACAGAGCCTGGCAGGCCACGGATGCCGGAGGTCTCTGCCGAGGACCCACGTCCCTTCAGGGACACATTGAGCCACACCAGGAGCCCTGACTCTGAGGAGAAAAAGGAACTGGGCAGGGACTCCGTGACAGGAGAAAGCCCCAAAGGTGGCCCTGGGCGCCCTTACCGTGTGGGGTCGGCCGATCTGCACGGGATAGGATATGCCGTGGGGCGGGTAGCGGGGCTCGGTGGCCCTCCACGTCTGCGTCACAGGCTGTGTGGACCCCGACATGGCGGGGCTTGTCCAGGTCAGCTCCCTCTCAATGTCCACTGAGGATTATAAGCCAGTCCTCGTCATTTGCTTGCGGGCTGCCCTGTCACAGGGACCTGTGAGAAAATCAGAAAAGAAGATCAGACACGGGGCAGCAACTCCTCGTGGGACCCCGTTGGGGGCGCTAAGCCCTTCCTTTGGTGCCCGTAAGGAAGAGCAGGACACAGGTCCTCCTGACCCTCCTCCCTACCCACAGACAGCACAGGAGACGTGACACAGCATTGGAGGAACTGAGCCCCAGGCTAGGCCAGCAGCTGCCCCCCAAGCTACACCAGGAAGAGGGGTGCCTTCCCCCACTGCCAAGGGCCTCACTCAGCAGACACAGGAACCCCCACCATGACAGCATTGCCCCCACCACCCCGTGATGGTTCCCAAGCCCCATGCCCCCTGACCCCACTCCAAGAAGTTTTCCGAGAGCACCCGGGAGCTTGTGGAAAGCAGCTGAGGACCTGTCACGAGAGGCATGGCCGGGGGAGGTACACGACTGCCCCAGGAGGTGGTGGGCAGTCAAAGCTTGGGCAGGATATGGGTCACAGAGTGACCCCAGGCAAGGCTGGGGCCTCCTGGGGAGCCTCTGCAGGACGGTGACGCTATGATGTGGGAGCAGTGCATCAGGACACCAAGGGCCACACCAGGGAAACAGCGGAGGACACGGATGAGAGCCACCTGGGCCCCCAAAGGCTCCTGGCGGCAACAGAGAAACCATGTGTCTACACTGGAGAGAATCCCAATAAATATCCACTGGCTTCACAGATGGGAAACTGAGACCCAGAAAGAAAGAATCAAGGGAGCAAGGGGGCCCCTAATCGGAAGCTGCCTTGGCCCAGAAATCTCCGGGGCCCCATACTCCCCAGGATCCGTTCTCTGCGGACCACTGCTCCATGCTCCCCTGCCCCAGGTTACGAGAGGCTTCTCTGCCCACACTGGACCGAGAGCCGGACATGCCCCAGGCCTCCACTCAGCCACTCAGAGAAGGTGTGTCCCCGGCCCCACCATGTGCAAACCGCCCCTCCATGCCAACACGCCCAGAGCTCAGGAAAACCCAAGATGGTGCGGGGGCCACCTGGACGTTCCTGTGCGATCTCACGTGATCAGGTAACTAGAAAGTGCCCCAGCTTCCTGCAAAGAGGTCCCTCGTCACTCTGCCCTCCCAGGAACAGCTGTCCTTCTCCAAGCGGGTGGCCGCCCTAGCCCTCCCTGGTGATCTGCCGACTGGAGGTCTAACGCGGGCAGGTACGGGAGGGAAGACGGCGATCACGGCGGTCAGGGGAGGGATGAGGCCCCGTCAGGGGGCCCTAGCTGCACCCCACTCCCCACCCTCACCTTCTACTACAGACTTGACTTTCCTCCCCAGGCGCTGGGAGTAGTCACGTGATCTGGGCCTGGCCAATCCGATTTCTGCTTCCCCTGGGCCAGTGATTGGTTCAGGGATGGGCATGTGACTCAATCTGAGCCAATGAGAGTCAGTCGTGAGCCTTTTGCTGGAGGAACCAGCTGGGAGGATGAAAGCCGGGGGCGCACGTGACAGGAGCCTGTCCCAGAATGATGCCAACCCGCAGGAAGGTGGAGCTGAAGGGTGGAGAGAGGACATTCGGGTCCTGATGACAGCTGTGCCCGCAGGCAAATCCAAGCCTGCTTCTTTATTTAGAGAAGCCACGGTGCTCCTGGGTGTTTTGCCTTCACCAGTCCAACCTGGGTTTCTGTCACTTGCCACCAAAAGTTCTGACTCACCCAGGGAAGGAGGGAGTCACAGAGGAGGCAATGCTTCAACTGGGTGCCGTCAAGCCTTCCAATACTGAAAAGCCAAAGAGGTCCAGAGAGAAGCCTGACGCCCCTGCAACCACGTCAGGAAGTGCCCACGTGGACTTTACCCAGCCACCGAGACAGGATGTCCATGTAACACGGGAACAAGTCTTGCTGGCTGGGTCACAACCAACAGGAGCTACTGTGATGAAGTACCGTCCCTAGAATGGTCAGTGCAGTCCTAGCGGTGATCTGACGTGGGAGGGAGGAAGGGCTGCCCCTGCCAGCTCCACCAGAACAACGTGGCATCTGTCCTGCAGCCCAGACACACGAGACTGGCCTTGGGAGAGGGGGCAGGTGTGGCCTCCAATGCTGGACCATTTCAGAATTCCCCCTTTCCTGCTGGTCTCAAAACCTGCAGGCCCCGCTCGTCCGAAGCAGCAAAGCCCATTCTATTCCTCCCTCTCTGGATTTTAAACAGGTGCCCGCTCTGCCCTCTCCAAGGACACAAGGCCAGAGCTTAGGCAGGACTGCTGCTCGCTGCTTCACGCCACGTGTCCCTCCTCCAAGAGCACTGCAGGCCACTTCCAAATTGGTATTTGATTTCGTGGTGCACAAGGTGGTGACAAGTCATTTCTAACCTCCTTTGCCTAATGAGATGCTGACTGGGGATGGCAGGCCCCTGCCAGGTGCTCAAGGTGGCACTGCACCATGGGCTCTAGAAGCCAGGAAGGTGACACCTTTTCAGAGCAGCCCTGGAGAATCCTCAGCCACATCCCTGCCCTCCCACCCCCTCAGGACTTACAGGGTGTCCACTGCTGAGCTTGGGGGGCTGAAGCCTCCCCCCTCATCCATCAAGGGTTCACCCTCCCACCTCCCTGGCCTAGCGTCCTCCTGTGCAGGCTGTCCCCAAAGCTGGGGACCTGTGTGGACCTCCAGCCTCCCTCATTCACCATGAGTTTATTCAATAAACTCAATTTCCACTCCTCCCAACCTCAGCCACATTTATTGCCAACTCAAAAAAAACTTTAGGAAAATAGTTTGGCAGGTCCTCAAAATGTTAAACATGGAGTTACCATATGACCCAGCAATTCCACTCCTAGGCACACTCCCAAAAGAACTGAAAGCAGGGACTCAAACAAATAAATGTCCACGCTTGTTCACAGCAGCACGAGTCACACAACAGGCGAAGGTACAAAGAACCCAAGTGTCCACCACCTGATGATGGGTAAACAAACAGAATGTCCTAGAGCCACCCAGTGGGGTACGATTCTGCCATTAAAAGGAACAGAGTGTGGACACACGCTACAAATGAATGAACTTGAAAACATTAGACTAAGTGACAGAAGCCAGACACAAAAGACCACATAACGTATGATTCTATGTATATAAAAGAGGCAAATCCAGAGAGAGAGAAAGCAGATGGGTGGTTGGGGGCAGAGGGTGGAGACGGGGCCATGGTAAGGATGCCTTTTGTTCCGAGGCCTCGGGGAGCCACTGCAGGCAGTTGAGGAGTGGGTAAAGGGTCACAGTGTTTGACACACAGTCTGTGGAGAGCAAGAGTGGACCAACCGGGAGACCTAGCGGGCCACTGCAACCGTCCAAGCGAGAGAGAACGCTGGTGGGACTGGGGCAGCACTGACAGAGATGGAGAAGCGGCAAATGGCGGGAAGGCCTCGGAGAGAGCTCACCATACAGTGACAGAGGCCGAGCGGCCCCGGGGACGGGAGCCCTTTGTTTCCCTCGTTGGGCCAGGTGCCCCATGGCTCTGAGCCTCAGTGTCCTCAGCTGCCGAGGGACACAAGGGTTTCCGCTGCAAGGATGCATGCTTGTGAAGCGTGTCGGGTAAACAGCAGGTGCTCAATAAGGCAAGCTCAGCAAGGCCAGAGCTCCAAGGAAAAAAGGACAGTGCTTGGCCAGGTGGCGTGGGACGCTTCTGAGCCCGAGTCCCAACCAAGCCTTGCACAGCCAAGCTACAAACCATGGCACCAGGGAGCGTGCCCTGCCACCCCAGGAGCCAGCTGGAGGAGGGTTCCTCACACACAGTCCACAGCAGGCCTCCCCAAGAATGGCCGGCAGGGCCTCCAGTGTGGCCCTCTACCACACTTGCCCCAGGGGCGGCGCACAGCAAGGACCCCTCAGCGGCCCACAGGAGACCCCATAGGTTACAGGTCCAATGTGGCAGCATCCCACTGTCCTGCTAACCCCACAGTCCCTTGTCACTGCCCTGGCTCGGACTTCACATCCACCCTGCTCTCTGCTGCGTCCCCGGAGCCAATCACAGCGCCTGGCACACAGCAGGTGCTCAATGAATGACCCTGTCCAGCATGAGAGGTCAGAGCCCCCCACAGGCATCCACCCTACCCTGCTGGGCAGAGGCCTCTTTCCTTAGGGTGGGGGAGAGGGGTCCTGAAAGGTTCTGTGGGCCCTGCTGTCCCCACATTCCTCTCCAGCCCACATAGGGAGGCCGAGGCCACCCTGAGACACATCCCCTAGATTTTCCGTGTCCTGAGCAGTCTGATTCAGATCGGGGGAGGGTGAAATTACAGCCGCCTGGGGCTGAGATGTCTCTGAGGGGGGTGGGGCACGCTTGTTAAGGTGACAGAACTGCTGAAATGTGCCTGGGAGCCTTCAGACCTGAGCCCACGCTGCGGGAGATGATGAAAGGTGAGCTGTCTGCGCCACACGTGCCTGTAATTTTCTTGGAACTTGTGGCAGATGGGGGAGCCTCAGAATTAAAAATCAGCTGCCAGGCAGGAGAGAAGCCCCCAGCACACACCCACGCACACATGCACGCTCATCGGACGCCCCTGGGTGCTCGGAGGAGCTATGGGTCCCACGGAGGGGACACGCCTGTTGCACCCCCACCCCAAGCCAGCCTGTCCCAGGCCAGAGACACACGGATGCACTGGGAGCCCGTGGGCAGGGACCCGTCAGTCCTCACCGCTGTCTCTTCCGCATCTAGGACCGGGTCTGACATTCAGTAGCTGCTCCATGTTTGTCTGAATTGACAGCTGAATCCCCGAGAGACACGGTGCCTGGCACACAGTAGGTGTACTAGTTAGGGGCTGCCCTATAAAGTGTCAAACTGGGTGGCAGAAAACAACAGGATCTATTCTCTCACAGTGCTGGAGACCAGAAGTCTGAAATCAGGTGTCGCAGGGCCGGCTCCTGCCTTGGTCCACTCCAGCTCCTGGTGGCCCCAGCCGCTCCTCCGCCTCCATCTCCCGCTGAGTCTCTATCATCATTATGGTGTCCCCTCATCTCACAAGGACACCAGTCATTGGATCAGGGCCCATACTACTCCCGTGTGACCTCATCTTAACTAACGACACCTGCAGTGACCCCCTCACGTTTACACGGTCCAAGCGGACGTGAATTTTGGAGGGGACACTATCTAACCCAACAAATATTTGCTTTGTTCACTGCAACATCCCAGAACCTGGCACAGTGCCTCCGTCACCACACTGAGAGCTCAACTCAGGTGCTGCCCTCAGGCCTGCCACCTGCCCGCCCCCAAGCTGGGACCATTCCAAATGTGGTCTCCACCCTGTTCTGGTCAATCAGGAAATTGCCTGAGCACCTACCATGTGCAGGCACTGGGGTTACAGCAGTGAGTCAGACAGACACATGGGCCTGCCAATCAGACAACATCCAGTGACAGGCCTGTCCCAACAGGGAAAGCCCCCAGCCACGTATCAGCAGGGGTTGGGTGGGTGGACGGACGGATGAATAGACGGATATATGGATGGATAGATGAATGGATGGATGGACAGATGGACAAACAGATAGACTGACGGATGGATATCCGTTTAACTGTTTAATTTGCCAGGGTTTTTCTGGTCTCACTTTTTAAAGCAACCCCCAGGGCCAAGCATGCCTTTATTCCACTAATATTCCCATGTCAGGTTCCCTGCCAGCCCCCACAGGGGACACAGCTGAGCACACTCACCCCCGGGGAACCCCCAAGTCCACACAACTGCTTCTTAAGCCCCAGCCCGCTGGGCACAGAGGACCCGGAAGAAACCACCTCTGTCCGAACTCTAGAATCCAACCAGGGAGAGACCAATGGAAAGATTCATTGGGAAAAGATCTACGGAAAGCTCCATGCCCAGAGGAGAGTTCCCGAAATAAGAGCTGTGGCCATCACTGCCCTGCACTGCTCAGAATCCCGGGCAGGGAGGCGGGCAAGCTAACCGTAACGATCATAATACCATCAGTAACAGTGGTAGCTTCTATTAGTATCCTCACTTTGCAGATGAGCAAACTGAGACTGGGTGAAGTGAACTGACCAATAGAGCGAGTCCCTACTGAGAAGGTCACACAGGATGGGGAGACCCACACCTGAAGACAGCGCTTCCCGTGAGGTCACTGGGCCTCGCAGGGTCTGAACAGAGGGAGGAGGGGGGCTGCCCCTCCCAGCCCTGAAACCGTGACTGCACACATCTCACTCAACACCCTCCTGTTGCAGATGGGGAAACTGAGGCCAGGAGAGTGGCAGGCATGTGCCCACTCCATCCTCCTCTGCTCGATCCCCCAGCCCACGGGGTCCAGGCATCTGGGGAGGTGGGTACAGTGGCCCTTTAGGGGAACACACAGCCAGGGGCCATGGGGAGAAGGGCTCCAGGTCTATGGGGATGACCAGGCCCCAGGACACACGGCTGCTTCAGCCTTGCTGGAGGACCAGGCCTACACCAAACTTCAGGGAAAAACTGGCCTGGGGCAAAACACACCAGGCACCGGCCCCATCTCCCCCTTCCCCTAAAAAGGGCCCCCAGCCCCTGTGACGGGAGCACCCCCAATTGTGCCTCACACCCTCCCAGGATCCTTGTATCTCCTCGCCAACAGCAGGCTGGATCTCAGCCCCAGGCACCAACACAGCGGGAAGCTCCAATTTCCCTCACCAAAAAGGATCGTCTGCATGCAACAAATCAGGAAACCGAGGCTCAGAGAGGTGAACTCACTGGCCCAAGATCACACAGCCAGAAAGCAGCCAGGCCTGATTCTGACCCCCAAAATCACGAGTCCAGGCCCCACTCAGCCCACACCCCTCCGAGGCGAGCAGAAGGGAAGCAGTGCTGGTTGAAGCTGCCGAGGAGGCCCGTTCGTTTCCAGTTTAATTGGTACATTTGTGTCCACTGGACTCCAGCCAGGGCAGCCCAGCCCTGCTCCCCCTGCCACAGGGATCTTCTCAAAATCACTTCCTCCTTGACTCTTCTCCCCATTTAATTTTAAAAGGAACAGAGAAAGAGAGAGAGAAACCACAGCCATGACAAACCGTCCCCACACACCAGGTCACAGGGTCCCACGCGGAAACCCTTGCCGAGCGGCGCCCTCTGCCTTGGGCATCCCGCAAACACTACGTGACTGTTTGCCCGGCACCTCCTTGTTGTGGTCCACGGGCACCCGGGAGGGACACGTTCTCCATTAGGCCCGGCTCCTCCACCTGGTCTTCCCCACGGCAATTGTCCCTGCACAGGGAAGGAGGGGCCCAGAGAAGAGGCTGGTGTCTGGGCGATGGGGGGTGGGACGCTGGCCCCCCGCTGTGAACTGGGCAAACCACTTAACCCTGGGGCTGGGAACGAGTGGGCCACAGGGACGCAAGTGGCGAGCTGTGTCGGGCTCAGCCTGTGCTGCTCACAGTAACGGCTCATCCACGCACGGGCAGCCAGGACTGGGTTTCTAAAGGATGAGGGGCTGCGGCCCTGGGTCCATTCACTTCACTGCCTGATGGGAAAGAACCAGCAACCAAGGAGAAAACGGGCCGCAGGTCACAGGTCTGACATTCTACCAAGTGAAACAAGCCAGACACAAAAAGACAAATACTATGCGGTTATGCGATTTCACTCACATGAGACAAACCAGGAGTCAGATCCATAGAGACAGAAAGTAGAGTAGAGGTTACCAGGGGCGGGGGTGGGGGGGGCACAGATAGTGCTTAATGGGAACTGAGTTTCAGTTTTGCAAGATCAAAAAGTTTGGGAGATGATGGTGGTGATGGTTGCACAACAGTGTGAATCAATGTATTTAACTGAACTGCTCGCTTAAAAGATGGTAAATCTTTTGGTAAGCACACTTTGTCACAATTTAAAGAACAATAACAAAATTAAATAAGCCACACACCTCCTCCAGGAAGGCCTCCCTAATTGCTAGTCAACAGCACCCAACTGGCTTGGGTTGCCCTGTGGTGGTTCCTTGTGTCAGGGCTGCCCCATGAAACCCAGTGCTGGCAAGGGCGCTGCCAGGGGTCCCAGCACTCAGCGGCACCTCACAGCCAAGCACGGAGTTGGACCACAGACAAGGCCTCTTCCTCTCTGGCCCACATCACCTCAGGACCTAAGGCCTGGACACAGGGAGGGGCTGCTCTGAAATTCTCTGCCCCTCTAGGGGGGCCCCTGGCCCCGACCCCAGGCCAGGCAGCCACAGGCCAGGCCGCTCTCTCTCTGCCGCCTGTTTGCAGCCTCCATCCCATCACTCACGTCTCGTGCTGAGACCCCGAGGGGAAGGGGGGCCACCTCCCAGGAAGGAAGGCAGCAGCCCCAGTTTCCCACCGACCTCCCTGCACCAACATCTGGCGACCCGTGTCCCCAGCTGTGTAGCTGCCGGAAATGCCTCCTCCCACCCCTCCTCCTCTTTCACGCACACCACATGGGGCCCTCAAGAGCAGCTTGCTGAGGAATTTATGGGGTCGTCCCTAGTATTTCAGGGCAGATCTCTGGGGGACGTCCTCTGCCACATGTGAACAAGGACAAATGTTTCTGCTGCCAAGAATAGCTCCCCCGGCAGTGGCATCCCAGCCGGGAGCCCACCCACTCAACAACGGCCCTCCCATGCAAACCAACAGTCTAAGTCTGGACCCCAGCGGCCCGACTCCCACAGGCCTGGCCCCTACTGCCACCCAGACACTCAGGCCGAGGGGGAAAAGGGTCCACTCTGACCAGCTCCATCCAATGCTGGAATGTGGACACGTAGGGGCCACTCAATCAGCCCGAGGACGTCTGTGCTTCAGTGAGTGTCTGATAATGGAGCAGTCATCAAGAAGCCACAGCCCCCCGCCCCCCGCCCATGCACCCAGGCGTCCAGTGACACGTGCTTAGATGCTCAGGAGTGGCAATGGGGAAGTTAAGCACCCACCCGGGATGTGAGTCCCAGTTTGTGGAGGGAGCAAAACTAACAGGGCTCCAGGGGACAGGGTCCCAGGCCAGAAAGAGGGAGCGGGGAGAGCAAGGAGGGCTGCAGATACCAGGCCCGCATTGGAACACATCCGGGCCAGGCCAGCATCAAGTGAGGGAGAGGGGCGGGGTGTGGGGCTGCTTGTGTGAAGGGCACAGGCTGGGAGTGGTCGGGGCTCAGGAAAGGGGCTCAGGGGACCCACAGCTTCCAATCCTTTCGAGAAGAAAATCTGATTTAGAGACATCTCTCAATTCAGTGTTTTTATTTTAAAAACACTGACTATAAACCCAACCCAATAAGTCAGCCTGACATCCAAATACAGCCTGCAGGCTGACTTATGGTCAGTTAGAAGCCACAAAAGAGGGCCAGGGAAGCCTAAGGGAGCATGAAAAAGGGGGTGATGGCAAGTGACAGGCAGGAATGTTCTCCAAAGAGGGCAGAGGCTTGGAGGGGGGACCTGAGAGGCCTCTCACTACAACAGGCAGTGGGAGGGGCTGGGCCCATTTCCACAGTAAATCCTCAGTGGCATCCCCCACCCCAGCGGGACACATACCGGCTGGAAAAGAGGATGCTGGGCAAGGACCGACAGCTGGCCCCTCTCCGACACACAGGGTGAGCTAGCTGTGGCACACGGCACCCCGATGTCCCTTGGGCTACCACCTCCTCTGCACCCCGAGCCCTGGACTCCGGGGGACGCTGATCCCACCCTCCAGGTCTGGCCAATCGGCACCAATGGCAGCCCACAGAAACGTACTCTCTGACTGCTTTGGAGGCCAAGTGTCTGACATCAAGGAGCTGACAGGGCCGTGCTCCCTCCGGAGGCTCTAGGGGAGTCTCCTTCCTGCCTCCTTCAGCTCTGGAAGCTCCCGGCATCCCTTGGCTTGTGGCCGAGACACTGCTGTCTCAGCCTGTCTTCACGTGGCCATCCCCTCGGTGTGTCTTCTCCTCTTTGTCTCTCATAAGGTCACTGGTCCCTAAATTTAGGGTCACCCAATAATCTAGGATGACCTCATCTCAAGACACATCTGCAAAGACCCTTTTTCCAAAGCAGGTCACACGTACAGGGCTGAATAGTAACACGTACACGTATCTTCTGGGGACCACCACTCACCCCACTATACCAACCACGGCCCTGCCTGCCCCATGGCCAAGCCCCAGCAGAATTCCCACTAAGCAGGTGAGAAAACTGAGGCACAGTGACTAAAGCTACATGTCCAGGGTTTGAATGGCTTTCTCTGACCAGTCCTGCCATGGAGCCGCTGGACTTTACAGGAAACAAGGGACTCTCACACCCACGCTTCTGGGGAGAGCTGCCCCACCTCACAGGCCAAGAAGCCTGAAGTGGTTCAGCATGGGATGGGGGGATAAACCGGCCAAGGAAGCTTCTCAGAGTCAGCCTGCTCCGGTGTCAGTGGGAGTAAATCCCATCCCCTGAAGGGTGAAGGGGGCATCGGGCCCCTGATAATCACCACCTCTCTATTTATTACCAGCCCTGCCCGGCCCACACAGCTGCCCCCCCCAAGGCAGAAAAGGCCCATTACAACTTCACAGGCCGGGAATTATGTTATTAGCCTGGGAAGGAGGCTGCACCCGGGGACAAAGGGCTCATTGTCATGCAAATGCACGACTCCACGAAAGGGGGCGGCCCCTCCTGCCTTCCCCTGTTCTGTGCCACAATGACAAACCCACTCGTTTGGGCATCTCTGGCCTCAAACTGGGAAAGCGGTCTGAGCCAGATTCCCAGAAAATAGCACCTGCCCTGGGGAGGGCCCCTGAGAACCTGGGTTCAAATCCTGCCTCCTCTACAGCTGTGCCATCGTCCTTTGAAACAGGCATGACAAAAGGGTCTCTGAGGATGAAAGAGGATAATCTGCTTAAAGCGTTAAGTGTCACCCTGGGCAGGGAAACAACTGTACACAAAATGCCATTACATATTAATCATACCTATGTAACAGTGTGTGCCTGCAGCTGTGTGTCTCTGGGTGAGTTGCTGACCCTCTCTGTGCCTCATCTGGAGAGGCTGATTCGGGCCCCCTTCATGGGGTTCTTAGAAGGGCTCAGTAAACTAAGGTGCTCAGAATGCTTGCCCCGCCTGCGATGAAGCTGATGCAGTCTGCACCCCTCCTCCGTATCCCAGTCGCCACAGGGGTCCCGACTTTCCTTGCTCCTGAGTCTCTTTAGCTAATGCAGACTTTCTGGGGTGCTTGGTGGGTTCCTATGGGGCATTTCTGAGCAAAAGCACACTGCTTTCCAAAAGACTCTAGTTTTCTGAGAGTGCCCCAAACGCATTCTCAACCCTCAGCTGCAGAACTTCTGGGGTAGAGGGAGGTGCGCTCAACGTGGATTCCAGCTGGAGGGGCCCCCTCGCAGGAGCCCTGCACGTGTGGCTGGCCAGGATGAATTGTGAAAGCAAAGCGCCTCTGTCCCCAGAAAGGCCCCACTCGCTGAGAAGGGACAAGCTCAGGTCCACAGTCTGCGGAATACACTGAATCCGACACAAGTGTTTGCTCAGCACCTACTATGAGCCCGGTACTCAGGACACAGTGGTGACCAAGGTGAACAAAATCCTGGTGGGACATGGCGGATGGACATTCATTAAATCCCAGGTGGTAACCGTAGTGAGGTGACAGGGAATGACTGAGGGGTGCGGGCATGGGGGGCTTCTTTCAGGAGGCCTAAATGAGGGGAAGGTGTGAAGATCTCAGGGAAGGGTTTTCCAGGAAGAGGGCACAGCATGTACCAAGGTCCCCAGGCAGGACCATGACTGGAGCTTTAAGAAACAGCACAGAGGCCCGGGGTGCCCCCAGCCGCAGCCCCACTCCCTGCCCATCCAGACTCTGCCCAGCCAAGCCAGACCTGAGACCCCCAACCTCTAACCGACACCCCGGAGCCCCAGGCACAAGCCTCCATCACCCTGACATGATGGCGGAAGCCCCTCTCGGCAGCTCAGACCCTGCATGTAGGTGTCCACCTGTCCCCCAGCCGGAATGCTCTGGAACCCTCTGGAATCCTTAGGCATAAAGCAAGCCCTGTCTGGATGTCCTGGGAAGCCTGGGGGCCCAAGCTCAGTTACTAGCCAGCTGTAAGGGGAAAACCACCTGCAGACCCTCTCTCAGGAGACCCTGGAGGACGGCTACCCTCAGATTGGCTTTGGTTGGACGGAAATGCATATCCCACGCTTAAGTGCCAGCTCACCCCCGAAGGCCTTCTCACAACCACTAGTGGAGGGAAGGGGTCTGCGGGAAACCAGTACCTACCAAGGGAACAGCAGGGAAAGAAAAAATGCAGCCCAGAGGACAGCGCAAGGGAGGACAGCACTCAGAGAAGAGAGGAGTTCAGCCATCACATGAGTGACCCGCAGACAGCAGTGACACCGAGTCACACTGTGGGGCTGCAAACGGAGGCTCAGAGGAGGCCGCTGAGAGGTGGTGGGCCCAGAGGCCAGAGCTGCCTGGTTCTCACAGGTCCTGAGCCGGCCCCATGTCTTGACCTCCTAGCCTGGCCTACAAGTGAGAAGAAAAGGAGGAAACTGAGGCTCAGAGAGGGCAAGCAACCTTCCCAGGGCCACCCGGCCAAAGAGCCACCACACACAGGCTCTGGCCTGGGATTTGTATCCCGTCCCCTGAGAAGCAGGGATCACAAGCACCCTCCTTCCCGTGGCTGATACGGGTATAAAACGAGCTAGTGCCCGACTAACCACAACAATCACATAACATCACAAACGGTAACAATGGCAGCAACAGCATCCTCACGTCACACTCAGCACGTGCCCCCATCGCTCTAAGCACTTAGCATGTATCCACTCATTTAACCTTCATACAAGCGCTACACAGTACTAAACCCTATCCCCATTTTACAGATGAGGAAACTGAGGCTTGGCGGGGTTAAGCCTGCTCTGATTCACACAGCTAACAAGGGGCAGACTTGCACTCGAACCCAGGGCAGCCTGACCCCCAAGCCTATGCTCTTTTTAGATCTCTGTAGTCATTCATATTCAATCGTAAGAAAGAACATGGCAAGCTCCCAAGTGCCCTTCAGCCAGCTTCCCCCACTGGAACCATCCCTACATAACTAGAGGTCAATATCAACAGCGAAACCAGGAAACTAACACTGATAGTCGCTCCAGTTTTACACGCACTCACTTGTGAGTGTCTGAGCGTGTGCATGCGAGTGTGCGTGTGTTCAGCTCTGGGCACTTCTCGCTCAGTGCAGTGCGGCCACCACTGTCGATGCAGATGCTTCTATCACAAGGGTCCTCTGTGCGACCTCTGGTCTGAACCACCACACACACTGTCTTTCTCAGTGTTGCGGGATCGAGTCACGAGACCCTCAGGGCAGAGCAGGGGCGGCCACAACACAGTGGGCACTGAGGAGGCTTTGGGGGCAGAAAGGGGACATTCGTGGGCCCATTGCTGCAGAGGCCTTTTCCGAGGCCCCCAGGAGAGGTTTGAGGACAATGAGACAGCAGGCAGCTGGCGTGGGCACCCTGGACACACGGGGAACTCCCCAATGGCTCCTGCTGGCCCGAAAGGAGAGGCCCCGAGCCAGCCACCAGTCCAGCATCCGGTGTCACTTACAAACACAGGACTGTTGCCACCCTTAGTGGGAGAGCCAGCCCTGCCTGCCCAGCCCCCAGGCCACGCTGGGCACTGTCGGGGTGTCTGGTCCAGGTTGAGTGGGAGACGGAGCAAAACAGGCAAGACTGGGGGAGCCCCAGGGACCCCAGCCCAAGCCCAAATGCAGACAGAGCCTGGGGCTGGGTAGAGACTCAGCCACCTCCCACTGTCCTGGCCGCGGTTTCGTCTATAAAATGGGAGGGCTCTTAGCTCTCGACAAGGAAGAAAAATTGCCAGAGACTAAGACATAACTAACTTAAATCCAAGCTTTTGTCCATACTGACCAAGCCCTCCCCCAAGACACCAGCCACGGAGACCCTGCGGGTTTGTCCTGGTTTCCTCGAGGCACACTGGCCGGTGGCTTGCGCAGCCTGGACGAGACAAGTGAGTTTCCACTATCCAAGGTCACATGGTCCATGAAGGGTGGGGTGGAGACAGGTGGTGCATCCATTTGTCAGATAGGAAAACTGAGGCTGAGAGCCGGGAAGTGACTTGTCCCAGGGTCACACAGCCAGGAAGCATTGGCCAGAATGTGAACACAGCAGTCTGGCTATACAGTGAACCAGGGGGCTGCAGCTCATTTCATGTCACCCCATGTCTGTGCGGCCCCCATTAGGGCCCCACTCGCACAGGGGAGGCGAGGCCACCCAGAGTGAAAGGGACAGAACCAGGATTCAAACCAGGGTTGTGGCAATTGAGCGCCGCTGTCTGAGGCCCCTCGCAGGCCAGGACGTGATCCCCCACGAGCCCTGCTGCTGCCTCCCACCAGTCCCAGCCCACCCAGACTACAGGACACGTCGCTCCCTCATCCACTCTGCTCGAAACTGAAGGTTCCTTGTAAGCTCACTCCAACTCTCCAGTGTTTATCCCAGCTCCTGGCTGCCAGGGCCCTGGGCAAGCCTAGGCCGGTGGTGCTGATTTCAAACCAGACATGGGCACCCAGCCAAGCGCCACCGTGGTGGGAGCCGGCTGCCAGGGACGCCGCAGCGCTGCCTGCACCTGGCCCCTCCCCAGCTGCACCCCCAAGTCCTGAGGCCCCCAGGCCACCCCTGGCGGCCAGTGCCGAAGAAGAAACCAGGACCACCCAGACCCCCGGCTCTGCTCGCGGTTCCCACCCCACACGTCCCCTCCCACAGATAGCAGCCAAGAAGCACTGTCCCTCCGGGCCACCCGCCCTCTCGGCACCCTTTACTGGGACTTCAGCTATTCTGGCTGGCCCACTGTCCACTCCTGCCGGTTGTCCGGGGCCCACACAGCCCGGGCCTGGACGACCACACTGGCAGAATCAGGGCTCCTGCCAGATGAGCCACGGGCCCCCAGTGGTGCCCCAGCCCAGGGCCCAGTCCTACCACGAGCCACAGCCCCTGTCCTTGGCCACCCTCCCTCTGCCAGAGACACGGCCACCGCGGCTCCCGGCCCACCGCCGAGCCCGGAAACTTCTCTTACCGAGCACATGACCAGCCTTTCACTCACGTCAGCTCTGAACACAACTTGAAGTAACTCTCCCACAAAAAAAAAAAAAAAAAAAAGACAAGGAAAACGTGCCAGCCGTAGGTCAACAGAGTCCACACACAGACTGCTCTGCTGGCTTCCAGAAGACACCCCGCGTCCAATGTTCAACCATCCTTCCTGCAGGCCCGACACCGGGAAAGGCTGGCCGCTCGGCCCTACCGCCTTCCCGCGGCACTGTGGGCTCCCCCGGATGGGGAGGCCCTGTGGGGCCTGTCTGCAGCCAGGCCACCGCCAGACCCTCACCAATGTCCCCAAGACAGGGCCGGCCAGGCCCACTGGGGACAACCCAAGGGCTGCCCAACCCGCAGGGGGCCGCCAACGCGAGGTCGGGCCTCGGCGATCCTTTTTGCCTCCTGCCACTCGGGCCTATAAACATAGGGAATTACATAAGTCCACTCCTCCTGTTGGGAAGCCAAAAGTACAAGCTTTTTCTCCCAGCCTTGGCAGTAAGTAATAATTCCTCATCGCCATGGTAACCCTGGCGGGCTTCCAGCCCGACACTCAGGAGCTGAAACACTGGGAGGCCTTTTTATAGCTCGGTAGAAAACCTCTTCACTATTCCCTCGCTCACTCGCTCGCTCGCTCGCAGGGAAAGCGAGCTCCAGGCCAAATTTTCTTCCTTTAACCCGTTTCCTCCCAGCCGGACCGTCCACCCGGGAGCCCAGGCCTGCCCACCACCTCATAGAAATGAAGCTGCTGCCGCCCGTCCCTTCCTGGTCCTCCAGCCTCCAGGGTGACATGGCCAGAGGACAGGCTCTGCCTTTAAAATATTTCTGTCGTCTTTGTAATCTCATGAAAGGCAAACATGACCCCCTCACATTGGTATTCTGAAGGAGGGTCATCTGGCCCAGAGGGTGAAAAGACACAAACACACACAGACACGCACACGCATGCACCAAAATGCATGGTTTGGTGGTCGGCCAGCCATCTGAACCTTGGCTGCAACTAGCTGTGTGACTCAGAGACATGTCTGAGCGTCTCTGGGTATCAACTTCCCATCTGTAGCAGGGCAGGCACGGCTCTGCTTCCCACTACTCTCAGCAGCAGTGACAAGGCATCAGGAGAGGCTGCCACAGCCACCAGGAAGCAGAGGGTCCCGCGAGTGGTCTCCCACCCCCAGCAACCAGGAGTTGGGCCCAGAGATGTCTGCCCAAGGCGGCACCTGAGTGACGACCGGGGCTCGTGGGGTGCAGACACAGGGGAGGTACCACAGGCAGCAGGCACAGCTGATGCAAAGGTCTGGAGGTCAGACCGAGTTTGGTGTGTTGCAAAAGCAGAGAAGACAGGGGTGGAGGGGGGAGAGCTAGAAGACGAGGTCAGGGAGCAACGGGAAGGGTGGGGGGAGCGTGGCTCATGAAGACGCAAGTCATGTAACTGTAGGCTAGGGGTGCCCCCGAGAGTCATCACAACAACAGTAACACATACTGTGTGCCCAGCACTTCCCCTGTGAACCCATCTGTACTCACAACAGCACAACAAAAGGCAGGGGCAATTTCGAACCCCCATATACGGAGAAGTTGAAACAGGCCCCGAGAGGGTTAGTGACTTGCCCAAGGTCACACACTGAGGCTTGAACCTGGTAAGCCTGGCCTGCCCCCGCCATGCCACGTGGTGTAGTCAGCAAGGAGCCACAAAGCGTTCGGGCTGGGTCAGATCTGCATGTGACAAAGGTCCGTGGTCACTGGTCTAGTCAGGGCGATGGGAATATCTGCTAGGAGACCAGTGAAGGGACCCACACGGAGCCCGTTAAGTGTGTCACCTTTCATCAGCTCACCCTCCAGCCTTTCCCAAGGAAACACCAGCCCGAAAGTCAAGGTGGGGTTTCTTCTACTCCAAAGCCTTCTTGTCCACATGGAGAAACCGAGGCACAGGAAGTGAGTGACCCAAATCCGTCCACTTAGACCACAGATCCAGGCGCTGTCTTCCAGCCCGTCACCTCTCACCGTGACCATGAAGAGACCACAAAACTCAGGAACGGGCCAAACCAGCCACACCAAGCCCGGCCAGGACGCGGAGCCTGAAGCAGCAGGGGCAGGACTCACTGGTTCCTTGTGTTCTTTTCTGTTGGTTTTGGACACCGACCTGAGTCCAGACCTTCGCAGAGGCCGGCCCTGGAATCAGGAGTAACTCAAGCAAATCCCAGAGATCTGTGCTTCGGGCAGGTTCCACGCTGGTCCGCTCACTCCGCGGCCACTTCTTGTGTCCTCCCCGGAGGAAGCGGAGGGTTTGCTGAGTAACTTCATGGAGACAGCAGATCATCAAACACCGGAAACAGCCTCGTGCTGCACCCTCCACACAGAGCCAGAGGCTAAAGCTGAGCTCATGTCAGAATAAGCACGTGGTCGTCTGCTAGCAAAAGACTTCTGGATTCCCCAAGCCTCTGAGGGTGACCAGTGTTCCCTCCTCGGTTCTTTGAAAAAGTGTCCCCTGACCCAAATTTACCAACGTGCCACTTCCAGGACCTGTGTGCCAGGCAAAGCTTTGAGGACGGTGGGAAAGACCAGTGACAACATTGCAGGATGCGCTGTGACGGGGCGCGTGGAGGCACAGGGGGCAGGATTCCGAAAGGGAGGCGGAGGGCCCTTAGGCCAGACGCCCTGGGGAAGGCCCCCGGCTTCTGCGGCATCGGCCTGCCCAGCTGTGGGCCCAGGGACCGGGGGCACACCTGTCTGGTGCCTCCTGCAAGGTCAACAGAAACTACGCCTGCGGGGGGCTCCGAGGACTAGAAGGCCCCACAGTCTGGCCCCTGTTCAGCATCCAGCCCCAAGGGGAAGGGAGCGCCACTCACTTCTTCCCCACACAGCTCTACTTCCTGGCCAGGCAGAGAGATAGGGCTGGGAGCAGGGTGGGAGCTGGGCAGGGAGGGGTAGGGGGTAGGCAGAGGGCGAGAGAGGACGAGACAGCGGGGGGGCGGGGGGGGGTTGGGGGGGGCACCAGACAAGCAAGCGCTAGAAAATATCTGCCTGTTTTCACCTCCTGCTCCCCTGCTCACACCCCAAGGCTCCAAGACTTGGGCACGTGACTACCATCTCTCTAGGTTGCCTCAGTTTCCTCACGTGAAAAACTACTTATGAGATGGTTTTGTTGAGGTCAGTCCATAGGATGGAGTATTATTTGGCCATAAAGAATGAAGCACTGACACACGCTACGAAGACGATGAGCCTCAGAAACGTGATGCTGAGAAGCCAGACACAAAGGACCACATACTGCGTGGTCCCACACATACTACGGAATGTCCAGGAAAGGCCAATTCACAGCGACACAAGGACAGTGCTGGCTGCCAGGGGCTGGGGAGGGAGGAGGGGGAGTGGCTGCTGCTGAGTACAGGGTATCCTATTGGGGCAACGAAACTATTTTAGAACTAGAAAGAGACAGTGGCTGTACATTATAAACGTACTAAAAACTAATAAACTGTTCACTTTAAAATGGTTAATTCTTATGTGACGTGAATTTCATCTCAATTAAAAATAAATAAAAAGATGGTTTGGTTGAAGGGGCACCATTCCAGCCCAGTTTACTGTTTCTGCAAGTCGTAGCCACCTCTCCTCAGCTGGTAACAGTCCCTGCCCCCAGGCCTGGGGCCATCAGACATTCAACAAACATTTACTGTACGCACTGGGCACTGGGCAGACAGCAGGGAACAAGACAAAGCTCCGGCCGGCGTGGAGCTGACCCGGGAAGAGGTGAGAAAGTCAACAGCAGATAAGGACATGAAGCAATTCCCGCAGTGGCAGCTGCTGTGGACGGGGGGTTTGTGAGGCAGCGACAGTTCAGCAGGGGTCTGGGTGGAGGAGAGGGATGTGGAAACTTCTCAGGGGACAGTGTCCCAGGCAGAGGAAACAGCCACGACAAAGGCTGTGAGGTGAGTTCCGGAACAGCCAGGCCAGCGCAGCTGGAGGTATGAGCAAGGGGAGGGCACGCCAGGGAAGGTCGGCCTCGTCACGGCTCCGGGTCTCAGAGGGCCCCAGAGGCCGCAGACAGGGTCTTGAAATTTTAAGTGTGATTAACATAAAATTCATAACGGCATTAGTGTCCTGGGGCTGCTGAAACGAACGAGGACCAACCGGGGTGCTTAAAACAACAGCAATGTACCCTGTCACAGCTCCGGAGCCCAGCAGCCCGAAATCTAGCTGTCGGGCGCGTCCCTCCGAAGCCTCTCAGAGAGGGTCCTCCCAAGCTTCTCTCAGCTCCTGGTGGCTCCAGGCGTTTCTTGGCTCGCGGTCTCCTCATTCCCACCCCTGCCTAGGTGTCACATGGCCGACTGTGTGCACCTTTTTGTCATTGGATTTGGGGCTCATCGTCACCTAGGCTGATCTCATCTTGATCCTTAACTTGACCACATCTGCAAAGACCCTTTGTCCAAACAAGGCCCATTCACAGTTCCGAGTGAGCATAACTTTTGGGGCCACAACTCAACCGTCTGTCATAATCAAGACTCACAACACGGCAGCACCAAATGCTCAGAGCTGTGGTTGGTCTGCCCTCTGCTTTCTGCAGATTCCAGGGGACCAGGCTGGAAGCTCTGGGGTAGCCCTGTGAGAAGTCCCCCCGGGGTCCACAGCCGGCCCACTCCCAGCCTGAGCCAGCGAGGAACAGACCCCAAGGAACTCAGATTGTCTTCCCTGCGAGAGGCATGCATGAGCCAGTGGCGGGCAGCTGGCCGGAAAGGGACTCCTTGACACGGAGGCCAAAGCAGGCCGGGACCGGTGTCCTGAATGGAGACTTCCCCAGCCCCAAATCACTTCATCCAGGCACCAAAGCGTCAAGTGAAACCCCTGGCACGCTGGCCAAAGGCAGGAAACTGTCCTCTAGGGCTGGTGTTCTGTGTGCTGCTTTTATTTTTAAAGCAGCTGTGAGCAGGACTTCTGTGTAGTGCAGCGCCACCCATCCCATAGCAAAGGGCACTGAGCGCCTGGCAGGGTGGCTGGGGAAGGAGGTGGCGGCTGCCTGCTCTGGGCCTTGGGAGCCACGCCCTGGAGGTGCAGGGAGAAGGGGGAGGTGTCCAGGACTGCCCCTGGCCACCGCCAGCTGGATCCCGGGAGCCACGCCGGGAAGCCCAAGTTTCAGTATCAGCCAGGTGCACACACTCCCAATGGGCCAGGCACAGGGGGAAACAGCCTTCACTGGGCTTCTTTAAGGCCTCACAACAATCTATCCGGTATTGCCATCCCCGTATTACAGAGGGGGAAACTGAGGCACAGAGTGGTGAAGGGGCTTGCCCAAGGGCACACAGCTAGGAAGCAGCAGGGTGGGGATTTGAACCCAGGGACTGTGGCACCTGAATCTATGTCACTAACCACTGGGATTTACTGTCTCTCTCTCTGAGACTACATCAGGCCAAACTAGAGGGCTCTCGAAGGAACTGCTGAGGCCCCGCGGCCCGACTTCTGGAAAGTATATCTCCGGAGGCGTTAAACGTGTCTTCCCAAGCCTTGAGACCTTCTGGTACATTCCATGGTACATTCTGCCGAGACCACAGAGGGCAAAATACTTTGAGATAAAAGTCACAACTAAAAACAGAGGCCACAAAATGACAGTCAGCTGTGGCCAACAGGGAAACTCTTCCTGGCACACACAATGTTTTTTCAAAACAATTAGGACACTGCTTATAAAATCCAGATTTCCAGCTTCTCTTGGAAAAATATCAGAATATCCAGCTTGCCAGTTAGCCACAATCCCCACCCATCCCTTTCACCTCATTCCCTTTCCTTGACTGCGTATGAGTTTGGAACACCCCTTTCCCCAACCTTGGCCACCTCCCCCCTGCTGTTGAAAATAGCTGAACAAGCGCTAAAGGCCTCATTCAGTGAGGAAAAGGACAAGAGAGACGAGTGATACTCAGGGTTTCGGGCGACTCTCCTTCCCCTTGGCTGGCTGTGCTGGTGGCATAAACCTGCCTGAGAACACAGCACACACAAAGGAGCAGAGCTGAGAGAGTCAGCTCCCTAAGGCGTGGCTCGAGCCCCTGGATCCAGCCATGCCTGAACTCGTCCTATGAGCATCTAACAAATCCCCCTTGTGGCCTAAACCAGCCTGAGTGCCTCCACCACGATGCAGGAGTCCTAATGAATCACCCTCACGTCTCGCCTCCATCGACACTCGTCCAAGGGAGCCTGACCAACCACCAATTCTGACCTTGTTATACCCCATCGCAGACCTGAGCTCGGTCCCCATGACCCTCACCCTCGAGTGTTGACCTGACACTCTCTCTGGACACTAAACTCCAAGGCATGGAGGAGGTTAGTGTCCTAACTCTTCAAAAGTCCACAATGTCCGACGATTCCATCATTCTGATTCCAGAGGCCGACAAATCTCTGGAACATTCCATGGGCCCAATAAATGTAAATTGATCAACCAGCAAAAGAACAAAAGCCAGTAAATTTGATTTCTGCCTTAATTGGGAAAAGGGCCCAACCCCCAAGGTCTACAGAGCAGCTTCAGATCCAGAGAACCACACCTGGAACCCCAGCTCTGTTCCAGATATGCAGGCCTCCTCAGCGTTCCTGAACATAAGGGCCTCAGGGCCTTTGCACATGCTGTTTCCCTACCTAGAAGGCTCATCCCTCTTCCTTTCGTATATCTGGTTCTTTTTCATTGTCCAAGACCCAGCTCAAACGCCACCTCCTCAGAGACCACCCTTGATTCCTGTACCTAAAGTAAGTACCCCTGAAACCCGGGCTGCCCCCACACACACTCCCTGTGCTATTCCACAGCCAACATTTCTTGGCCTTGGAGTACAGTGTTTCTTTTTTGCACTGCCCATCTCCCCATCAGCCCATGGGATCCACAAGGCCCTGGCATCTTGTTTGCTGTGTACCCCTGCTGTGAACACTCGGCTGGCTGCAGGGAGGCAGGAAGCAGACCCCTCGTGTCCTGACCGGTCCTGCCCAGCCCAGAGCAGCTGCTGCATGCCTGAGGGCCCTACGTAGCACACAGAGCCTGGCTCATGGCCGGTGCAGCCCTGCCAAGAAACCCAGGCTGGCTCTGAGCTCAGGGAGGGCTGCAGGTGGCGCCCACACAATCCTCACAATTAACAGCAGGTGTCGTGGAGTAAAGCTGCCCAGGTTCAAATCCCAGCTCTGCCAGCTGTGTGATCTTGGGCAAGTCACTGAACCTCTCTGTGCCCCCAGTTTTCACACCTATAAAATGGGGCTGATAATAACAGCAGCCACTCACAGGGCTGCCGCGATTAGTGCATTAGTGAACGTATGTGATATACTCAGAACACAGCTGGGCACAAAGTAAATGCTGAGGAATCACTGGACATTACAGCGGATGTCAGTAACCCCGATGATAACGGCAAACTGTCCCACAGCACTAAGGCCAATGGTTAGCAAACGTCAGCTTTGATAGCAAATACAGGATCTGCTCTACACCAAGTCCTGTTTGAAGTGCTTCACACAAATTGATTCCTACAAGATAGGTTTACTGTTCAACGTGCTTGTGCCAGCTCTTCCAGGCAGCCTTCCTGGATTGCTCCAACCCCCAAGTGTACCATGGACACACAATCCTTGCTGTGAGTCTG
This sequence comes from Rhinolophus sinicus, assembly GCF_036562045.2. Taxonomy (NCBI): domain Eukaryota; kingdom Metazoa; phylum Chordata; class Mammalia; order Chiroptera; family Rhinolophidae; genus Rhinolophus; species Rhinolophus sinicus. The sequence continues at coordinate 35,862,074 of NC_133765.1, forward strand.
TCCTCAACTCCCCTCTCCGTCTAAGTGAGGGGCAGGAAGAGCCCCTACCATTCTGAAGTCAGCACATGGACTGCATGTCCCATGCCAGCCCAAGCCATAGCCCTGCCAGAATCCCAGAAAAGCGGGCCCCGTCTGGCTGCATGAGTGCACCCCAGAAAGTGAAGTGTGTTCCCTCCCTGCAGCCTGCAGAGGACAATTCCTGGTTCCTGGTAGAGGCCCAGGCATCTCAAGGGCTCCTGTCCTACTGGCCCTGCACAGGGCCAGACATCCTGACACAGGGCGCACTGTGAAAGGGTAGGCATCAGCTCTAGCTGGAGGTCTGTGGTCTGCATGGATGGCGTGTGAGAGCAACACTGCCCCCAGCCACCCCCAGCCTTTCTGTTCACAAAATGAGGTGGGTGCGGCTGGCCTCCTCTTCCCATTCGACAGATGGACAGCCAGCTCACCAGTCAGGCTGGCTGAGGTCACTCAGCACAGCAAGGACCCCTGCAAAGCCAGCCTTTGACACTTCTCGGACAGAAGAGGCGGCCCCACCTACCCCATCCCGCCTGGGACCTGAGGTGGCCCCCAGTTCCCCAAACCAGGTGGTAAGAGCTGGTTACAATGCCAGCTCCTCCAACCATGGGCTATGTGACCTCACTGAAGTCCCTCCACCTCCCTGGGCCTCAGTTTCCTCATCTGGAAAATGGGTCTAATGATCATGATCACATTACCACAGGCAGGAAGGACCAGGAGTGCCCCCAAGCCAGCAAATCAAAGCCACCGAAAGAGAAAGAGAAGATTTAGAAAGAAGCTATTTTAACTTCAGCAAATGGGCCTGCTTTGTGACTATATGCAACACAATTTTATGTTTCAGAACGTTTTCTGTTTGGATTCACGGCAGTTGGCAGTTGTAGAAGGGACAACGTGGTGATTTTTTCCGCATTTAAGCCTCTTGAGGCCTTGAGTCACCCTAAATTAGCATGTCCCTCAAAGGACCATCCTGAAAAGTCATCAATAAATGCACAAAGGCTTAAAACAGCACCCACACAGGGCTAGCACTCGAGACCTCCCACTAGACGTCCCACGGAGGCCACCCCGAGGCTGGGGCAGGAGGAAGGGAAGGAGGCAGGCTCTGGGACAGACGTCTGGGTTAGAATCTCACCAGCTGTGCAACCTCAGGCAGGTGACTTCACCTCTCGGTTCCTCCGTTTCTTCCTCTGTAAAGTGGGGATGATGACAATCCCTACTTCACAGGAGGTTTTGGAAGATTAAATAAATTATAACATGTAAAGTCCAACACGATTACTTCTATAAACTTATTATTATTGCTGTCATTTTTGCCAATTTCAAAACTTACGCAGGTAGGTTTATAACCGTGACAGCAGGATAAAGACAAGACCGCCTGGATCCCTGGGGCTCGCTGGGGCCCCTGAAAGGCAGCGCCAACCCCCCTTCCAGGTGGGGGCAGGGAATACTATTCAATGGAAGGAGACACATGTCAGAGCCAGAGATTAAAAACAAGTACAATTATCAGGCAGGCATCCATCCATAATTGTGAATTTGATGTAATTAGGCACCCCACTAACTTCATTACTTATTTATTTACGGGATTGCTTATTTAATCTGTGGGCCTCCTTCCCCGAAAAGTCATCTTAGCTAACACCCCTCAAGAGAGGGAGGAGGGGGAGGAGGTCCCCTCTTCCGTCACCACCCCCATTCCTGGGCTTCCATGTCCCACTCCTGCCTTGCCCAGAATGGCTCCCCGAAGCCTGCATGACTGTGCACAGGATAACAGAACTGCACAAAGCCTGCGTGCTCAGTGCCAACAGACAACGCTTGGCCCGGAAGTCATGGACCCTCCTTTACACTCTCATCTCTCCAGCAGAGGTGACCCTGGTGGGAGAAGAGTGGTTTGGGCCCCACCAGCCACCAATTGCTGGTGTGACCCTCTGTACCGGCAAACACGTCAGAGCAACAAATGGGGCTGGTACTTTCCAGCTTGGAGGAGGAAAAAGAGCACTCAACTGTTGCTGAATGACTTTAGATAAGTCACCTGACCTCCCAGAGCCTCAGTTTCCTCACCTGTAAAATGGGAGTGTTGATTAAGAACATTCACAGCTAGCTCCCCCTAAAATCCCAACTGCCGCTACCCAGTGTCACCCATGGCCTCAGCCAATGCAATACGGCAAGAAAAAGCAATGAGAGGTGGAAAGACTTGCTGGCTTTATTTGTAATAGCCAAAAACTGGAAACAACCTAAATGTCCATCAGCTCACGAATGGATAAACAAACTGTGATACATTCATACGATGGAATATTACTCAGCAGTACAAAAAAAAGAATTACTGACAGAATTACTGACACATACAACAAACAACACAGGTGAATCTCAAAAACATGCAGAAAGAAGCCAAACATAAAAATGTACACACTTTATAATTTTATTATGAAAATCTAGAAGATTCTAGAACTCCTATGGCAGATCAGAGGGTGCTCCTGGTGGGCGGATGGGGATTCTTTTGGGGGTTATGGAAACCCTCTACATCATGACAGTGGTGGTTGCTATCTGAATGTTCACATTGGTCAAAACACTTTTTAACCCTAACAGGAAAACGTATCAGCCCACTAACCCCAGGCCAGTGCCCAGGGACCATTTCCCCACTTCCAGGTCAGATCTGCTGGTTCCATCACCATCCCTCAACTTCCCTAAGACTCAATTTAGGAGCGTTGGACAAGGTCAGGGTTTGCCTCTGCCCGTCAGGTCCCCACCTGCAAATGCAGGGTTATAAATAGCACGCTCCTTGGAGAGCTATTGTAAAGTGAACCATGGGGAATGTACCAGCTGCGGGCCCTGGCATACAGCAGGGGCCTCATTATGACTGCAGCAAAATGATGAACAGGCAAGCACCAGGCCCAGGTGGACAGGACTGGCCAGGATGCTTGACCCCAGACACACACAAGCCCCCAGCAGACGAGACTCCAGGCCTGGGCAGCTGCCCCCATCACCGCCGGCTCCAGGCTGCCGCGTCTCCAGCATTTAACTGATGCCTGCTTCCAGGACAGGACAGGGCTCCTTGGCTCCACCCACCCGCTCCTCCCGAGAGGAGGAAGATGGGCACCCTGTGGGGACGGGCTGGCCCTGAGGGTGGCACAGTGCGCCCTGGGAGCTCATTTTGAAACAGGAGCCTGTGGAGAGGACGTCCTGGTGGAGAAGGGCGGCTTGGCGGTCTGGCTGTCACGTACACACTAAGCGGAGCAGGACAAGCGTCACCCCAGAGCCCACCCAGTTATGAAAGAAAAAGATAATAATAGGAGGGCTCCAGGGTAGGGGCTCCAGGGACTGGGGGGCGGTTCTGTGCCGGCTCACGTGCCCCTGTCTGAGGACTACCCCGTGAGTGATGGAGCGGGCAGACGGCGCCTGGGAGCCATGACGGCAGGGGCGTCCCCCGGGCCCGATTAGAGGGCCTGCCGCAGGCAGACACGCTCAACTGTCAGCCGTGTCCTCCCAGCCTGCCATCAGAGGCACCATTAATTGCTGTCATTTGAGGGTGGCCTGTGGGGAAAGGGAGGGGATTGTGGGGAGGGGAGGGGAAGGAAGGAAGAGGAAGAGTGAGATGGAGGGAGGAGGGGAAGGAAGAGGGGGCAGAGGGGGGAGGGAAGGAGAGGAGGTGGAGGCACCGCTTGCACAGGGCTGAGCCTCCTGAGCTGGAAGGGAAGAGACCCACACACGCCTCCTCCTCCATCTAACAGAGGGACCAGGGCCCTGCCTCACTAGGGACAAAGCCAGAGGACCCATTGCCTAGGAGGGACAAATAGAGTCCAGAGAGGTATGATTCTGCAGGAATCAAGCCTCCTGGCCCCTCCCCCACACACAGCCTGGTCGCTTCCTCCCCAGGGAACCCAGAAAGCCTGGCTTCCCCAGTCTCCCATTCACTGTCAGCCTCCACCCATACCTTACCCCTCACCCTCATCAGTATACCACCAGGCACCACGCTGGGAGAAGTTCAAAGCCAAACCCCTTTCCCACCCATGCCCTGGGCTCAAGCAGCTGCCCATCCTAGGATCAAAACCTACACCTGCTTTCAGGGATACCTGAAGGCCACCTCCTCCAGAACCTACACCAGCAGAAAGGATTCCAGAGCAGGGCTCCCTGCATTCCAATCCTCCTTCTGCCACTTGCACACTTGGGGACATCACATCGTCTCCCTGTGCCTCGGTTTCCTCATCTGTACAATGGGGATAACAACAGGGCCCACCTCGTCGAGTGTGTCTGAGGATTAGACGATGTGCCTCCACAAAGCGCGGAAAAGGGGGTCTGACGCCACATGAGCATGGAGGGGTTTGATGCTGCTGGTCCGCCACCACCCCAGACACCGTCCCCTTGACCCTCACACATCGCATCTTCTACTGCTTATGCGCTTACCCAGTTCCTTCTCAGAAATGCCTGCCCCCCCCATCCCCGCCTCCAGGCCTCCCCAGGAGAGGAGGGCTCAGCAAAGGCCCGAGCTGCCAGCAGAAAGCTACATGGCACGGCGTCCACACCGCGCCAGTCTCCGGAGCACCCACCCCACTGCCTCCTTCCCAGCCGCCAGTCCCGACAGGCCTGCTCTTGGGCTGAGGAGCCACTTGGGCCCTGCCAGGGAGCTCCTGGGAACACAAGGCTCTCTCCGCAGGGGGAGGGCCCCTCTACCCCCTCCCCCATCTGTCTGCCTCCCTCCTCCCTCAGAGGTGATGGATCGCCCCAGAGGAGGAAGCTAAGTGCTTGCAGACAAAAAGCCCTTTTATCGTCCTCGGGTGGGCCACTGGCATGACAAGCAGATAACTCAGCCACAGAGGAAGGCTCTCCATTAGGCCTACGGATTGATGGAGAGCCAGAGGCAGAGGAGGACGAAGGGAAAACATCCAGGCAAGGCCACCTTCCTTCCAACTTCAGGCACGCTAGGCAGAAAACCTGAGCTAACCACCTGGGGGGACTGCCACACCAGCGTCGCCCATGCCTCCCCATTTCCAAGATGAAACCCACAGCTGCAGGGCCCAGGGCCTGGCTCAGGAAGCAGGTAACCTCCAAAACTGTTTTTCCTGGGGGGACCCTAAAGGCTCAGGAACAAAGAAGAGAGGCCTGTCCCAAGAAACCCCACCCACGTGACTCATGCAGACGCCTACAAACCAAGATGGCCATTCCACACAGCCTCAGGGCCTTTGCACGGTGGTTCCTCTGACTGGGGCACCCTCCAGAGACCTGCATGCTCCCTTCCTCTCCTGCTGCAGGTCTCAGGGAGGCCCTCCCCCCCTCCGCCACCCCCCGCCCCCCACGCACTCCAAGCCCCTCCGCTGGCTCTGCATCTCAGTGCCTCCCACCAAAGAACACACTGTCTGCCCCTCAGTAGGAATATGTCAGGGTCCCCGAGACGCTCACATGGTTCGAGTCCCACCTCTTTGCTTCCAGGTCAGACTTGAAACAGGTGACCCATCTATGCCTTTACAAACGGGGAGACTGAGGCACAACAGCCCATTTGAGAGCATTGCTGCGAGGGTCACAAAACGGGGTGAAACATGAAAAGCACTCACTCTGATTATCAGCTTGTTGAGCACCTACTCTGTGCCAGGCAGTGCTCAGTATTAGCTCATTTAGTTCTCGCAGCAGCCATGTGAGTGGATATTGTTATTCGCCCAGTTTACAGATGGGGAAATGGAGGCACAGGGAGATGGAAGCTTGCCTGGGTGCCCCAAGTGAAAGTGCCACCAGGAACCCAAGCCACCTCCTCTCCCGCTGGGCACAGTGACCACGATGCCACATAAGTGTCCCACCCAAGGGCTTCCTCCAACACCAGCCACCCCCACACGTGCGCCCTTCCACAGGCCCTGTTGTCCCCAAGCCTGGAACCCGCCATTAGAGCACAGAACCCCAGAGACAGAGAAAACCATGTCCTACATCTGCACCGCCAGGGACCAGCCCTTCTCCCAGGCATCATTGGAAAAATCACTGCACTTGGCCTGAAAATATCCCCTCCCCAGCCGTTCCCACCCTGCGCACTCTGGGTGCACGCCCCACCCCTCAAGGCCATGCCGAGACCCACACTACATCCACCAGGTGGAATGGGCTCCCAGTTACTTCCAACACCTTGCCCATGAGAAGGTCCTGGTCACGTGAATCCGAGTGGGGACAGATGTGAACCTACCAGAAACGGCTGCCAGAGACGCTCCAAGACTCAGGGGGCGGGAGAACCTGCGGGAGAAAACAGGGTCTTGTTAGTCAAAGTCGCAGCCTCCGCAGTGGGGTGCCAGCAGGTCCACAGCAGCGTGTGGGCAGAGATGGCGAGGCCCACGGGCCTGGCACCTGTGACATCAGGCCAAGCACTTCTCCACGAGAGCCCCGTGGGGCAGGCACTCCTATCCCACTTGACAGAGAGGGGAACTGGGGCTGAGAGAGTCTTTAGTGTCGTGCCTCCAGTCCCAGAGCCAGGCGGTCACAGCTGGGACTCCAATCCAGACCACAGGGTCATAAAGGCAGCCACAGCCCAGCAGGGCCACCCAGGGGCCCGGGGCCCATAGCACCTGTTACCTTGACACTCCTCCATGAACTCCCAGAGGACACTATAAACAAGAGTGAGTGACACCTGAAGGAGGGGCCGGCCTACTGTTCTCACTCAAGAGTTTCTGAGCCTCCATTCAGAGTCAACACCAGGACAATGGAAGCTGGCGTCCAGAATATAAAAGGGTGCCCCCAAATAAGTAAGAGGCAGCCAAGCCAACAGAAAAACAGAGGAAACACTTGATCACACTGGACGAAAGTGGACATACAGATGGCCTTAGTGAGCACATGAAAAGATGCTCAACATCATTAGTCATCGGGAAAGTGCAAATTAAACCCCAAGACCACTGCACACCCAGGTGGACGAGGTGCTAAAAGGAAAGACAGACAATACCCAGTGTTGGGGAGAACAGCAGCCAACAGGAAGCCTCAGACATCGCCGGTGGGGTGGGTACTAGGCGGAGCAGCTGCTTTGGGAAACAGTTTGGCAGTTTCTCATTCAGTTAAACATACACTTGGGTGACCGTAGGACCCAGCAACTCCACTTCTGGGTATTTCCCCAGGAAAAATGAAGACATATGTCCACACAGACTCGCACATGAGCGTTCCTAACAGCTTTGCTCATCATCACAGTGGACTGGAGACGATCCAACGATCCATCACTTGGCGAGGGATAAACACACGGTGGTGGTAGGTCCACACCGCGGAGCACACCACGACACGAACAAACTGCAGGTACGCCCCACCACGTGAAGGGAGGTCAGGCTGACCTGAGCACAGATGCCAGACTCCAGCTGCACACACTGGGATCCCACATACGTGAGCTGAGAAAGGCACAGCGCCACGGTCACGTGTATGGAGGTCTACAGAGGTAGCGCAAGGAGGTGAATCCCACAAGTTAGGATGCTGATCACCTGCAGAGAAAAGACGGCGGGTGGCTACACGAGTCTCCCTTATAATTATGCATTAACCTGTACCCGTGTTTACGCATTCTTTACGGTACCAGCGTCTGCACAAAAAAGAATGTTAAAAAACAGTACAGTGGGCAGAGCTCTACACTGAGTCCAAAGACCTGGCTGTGGTCCCAGCTCTTCCCCTGACGGATGCCACCTTGGGCAAGCCCCCAGCTGTCTCTGAGCTCAGTTTTCCTATCCAGAAAATGGGGCTGCGCCCCATGGTTGTCTCCAAGGCCCGCTCATGCAAACACTTCTCCGTCCTGAGTAGACCTCCTGCAGCTTCCATCTTCCCATCGCAAACCCTCAGTGGGGTCAGGTCAAATTCTACAAAACTCACCAGGGGCCTAGGGGCCCGATGTGCTGCCTGCTGCTTTGAAGAAAGGGAAGTGACACCCACGTGCCCCTCCACATGGCTGCCAGAACAGGCGGTGAGAACCATGCTAGGCCAGAGAAGCAAACCATAGGACGTGCTCTGCAAAAGCCTAAGCTAGACCCGGGGACCCTGCAGATCCGGGCACTGGCGCCCAAGGGGCAAGTGTAACTTCAGAAGTGGTCCCTGCGGGTTGGAGCTTGTGACTTCCGGCACTGGGGTGGGGGTGGGGGGCGGAAGAGGACCTCACACACCCCACAGCCGCCTGGGCCAGCCTGGCACGTCTTTTCACAACAGGTGAGCAGGGGACCCTCCCTGTCCCCTGGGGTCAGGTGTCACCCTCCCTGTCATCATGGTAGAGAGCAGCCCAGACAGTGGAGAAAGAGGGAGGCAGGCTCCACAGCCCTTCCATTTGGAACCCACTGGAATATTTTATGTTCCTTCTCAAGTGACAGCTGAGGCGTGCCGGGCCCAGCGCAGGCTCTCCTTGAAGCTGCCAGAGAGGCAATCACCAAGTTCACCGAGGTCTGATTCCCCACCAGCAATGGCAGTGGGGCGGCAGGCGGCGTGGATGGGAGCCAGCAGACAGCGCCTGGAGCAGCCCAGCGGGGAGCAGGGAGCTGTGGCCCAACAGAGAGGGCTCAGCCCACCCAACAGTAGGGGACACAGTCCCTCCCAAGGGGGCACACAATCAGGGGAGAACTGGGGGGCACCCTGACCCTGGCCCGTGAGCACCTCCAGCCCCAAGTCCATCTGTCCTGATACCAGACGAAACCACTGCGCCCGCCATCACAACAGGAACGCCCCTTCCACCGGAGTTCTCACTGCCAGACCCTGGGCCTCTTCACAGCCCTGCCAGGCGGGCACTGTCCTGACCTTAGTCACAGATGGGGAGACAGAGGCCCAGAAAGGCTCAGCAACCCCCTGGGATTGACAGCCAGAGAGGGGCGGGCAGGTGGGAACCAGGGCGTCTGCCCTCTGCCGCCCCACCCTCCACTCCCTACACCCCCATTTTGGCCCCAACTGTGCTTCTCAGAAACCCCCACCCATCTCCTGGCTACGGGTGTGGGGCGTCTGCAGAGACAGCAGCCGACAGGAGCAATTAGACGCCAGGAAGGAGCCGGGATATCGACCGCTTCTGGAGGAAGGGGGGCCGTGTCGGCAGCTGGGCTCCCAGCCAAGCTCGGGGCAGGCGGGAGGGCCGGGGGCTTCACTCCCAGGCCTGTGCAGGCGGCAGCACAGAGAAGCCATCTATCTGTCCACCTGTCTGTCCTCCAGCCCACCGATAGCCCACAGGGACTGGAGCCCCCCTTCCTAGGGTTTCACTGGGCCGGGCATAATGCTAAGCCCTTCATGCCTATTAATTGGTTTAATTCTTACACCCGCCCTACATACTAGGTACTCTGACCCTCCCCAGGTGGGGGCAATGAGGCAGAGAAAGGCAAGCAAGCTCGCCCGGCTTCCCACAGCTGAGATGTGCATCCAGGCATCCGCCATAACCTCACGTTACCTCTGCCAGACACCCCCTGGGAGCCCCCAGCAGGGTGAGAACCAGAGAGCAGGTTCTCTGGGAATAGTGCACTGGGGATGGATTGGGCAGAAATTCGGGAAGCCTCTAGATGCCCCTCAGTGGCCCCACCATAGGCTCCTTGTAAAGGTAATGCAGGTTTTGCACGTGGCGCACAAGGCAAGTGCCCCAAAATGTTAGCTGCTGAGTCCCCCCGAGGAGGCTGCCTGGCACTGGATCCTGGTGGTTGCCGGAAGAAAAACCACTGCAGACCCTTCCCCACCAGGAGTGGGGTGTGGGCCATTAGTGGCTGCAGGGCGGGCCAGGGGCTGCCTGGAGAGCAGGGGTGCTGGGCAGCTATCGAATGCCAGAAGCAATTAATTATCTGGGTCAAGAGACAGTGAAAGAGATTTGTCACCAGGGCCTAGGGGACAGTCCAGCGAGTCTGGCAACCCAGGCAGGAGGGGAAGGACAGTTCCCACTGACCTGGGCCTGAGAGAGGTCAGGACCCTCATACACATCGTCCAGAACTTCCCTCCTCCCCACCACCCACAGGCCTTCTCTTGGTGCTCCCCACTCACAGACTCAACCTTCCGTGGAACTCTCCCCGACCCAACACTAGCCCCTGACCCAGAGAGGTCACAGACACCCCGCAGCGTCCGTGACCTGTGCACCAGGAGGCAGCAGCCAGTCTTGCAAGCGGTGACACTACACAGATGGGGACACTGCATGGCAGCAGCCCGGGACCTCGCCTGGAAGCCGGCTCCGATCCCAGCTGCACCAGTGTTTTGGCTGGGCGACGCCACGCGTGTTGCTTAACTCCTCTGAGGCTGCGCCCTCTGCTATAAAATGGAGACAATAACCAGGGGAGCTAATAACTAAAATCAGGCCAGCTCGGCTCAAACCCCAGCTCTGCCATTTTGTAAAGCCTGAGAAAGTCACCTTGCTTCTCTGCACCTCGGTTTCCCCATCTGTAAAATGGGGGTAATGCCAGGGGCTCCTCTGTGTGACACATATGGCCTGGCATACAGCAGACACTGAGCTTAAGCTCGCTGTTGGGGTTCACCAGCCCGCCTCCCCAGGGCCCTGAGCCCAGCCACCACCCTGCTCAGACGCCCAGCAGTCAATACCCCCAGCACCTTGGACACAGACTCAGGCCCTGAGCCGGGCCAGGATGAGACCTCACGAAGCACAGACCCCCGCCCTGGCCTCTGAAGCAGAACCTGGTGGGAGCTGCAGGCGTTGGCGGCTGCCACTCACATACCAGGCTTGGTGGCTGGTTGTCATGAAGAACAGAAGCATCCAGATACACGCAGCCCTCCATCCCCACATCCTCTGAGGCTAGGATGTGGGGGTACCTACCGGGCACAGGCCTTCCCAGGAGGCTCCCTCAGCTTTCAGCCCCTCGTGTCTGCACCAAATCGCTCCACACACACACCCCGACACACGGCCCCTCCCTTGCTGCCCCCACTACACAGATGGGAAAACCGAGTCCTGAAGCAGCCAGCAGAGGGCAGCCTCAAACCTGTTCTCTCAGATCCCATGGGAGCAAGATCTCGGCTCTGCAGGTGTTCAGGAGCCCAGGTCACTGGGGCCGGGGACTGGCACTGAGTCAGAGTGAGAAACTCGGCGGAAACTGAAAACAGCCCCGGAGGCTGGGCCTGCTCCCAGGAGTGAACCGCGCTGATTCACAGGCAGCCCCGGGGCCTGTGTTGGAAAGTTCCTGCTTCTGTGGCCAGGGTGGGGGTAGGGACTGAGCAGCACCGAACAGCCTCTAGGCCTGGGGCCCCTCTCTGGCCAGAGGGGGAGCAACGCTCCATGCACAAAGCTGCTGGATCACACCCAGGCTCGCCCACAACCCAGTGCCCTCGAGACCTGCCAACCCCAGCCAAGCTGTGCCCCTCAGGGGTGCTCGCGGCTGTCGGGCGGGCAGCAGCAGAGCCCCCTGCAGAGGCCGTGACCTCAGGATCTGGCCTGAGACCTGGCTTCAGTCCCACTCCACCGCTCTCTAGCTGTGTGACCCTGGTATGTTGCTCAACATCTCTGAGCCAGTGCCTTACCCATGACATGGAAACTCTCATCTCGCAGAACTGACTTAAAAACTCAGTGAGAAAATATTACCTACAGAGCGCCCAGCACACAGTTTAAGTGCTCAACGAACACGTATACTTCCAGCTCCCAAATGGGTTTTTTATCGAGGTGAAATTCGCATAACAAAATGAACTATTATAAAGTGAACAAGTCAGAGCTATTTAGCACCGTCACAAGGCTATGCAACCACCACCCCTATCTACAGTTTCCCCAAAAATAAGACCGGGCCTCACATTAATTTTTGCTCCAAAAGACACATTAGGGCTTATGTTCAGGGGATGTCATCCTGAAAAATCATGCTAGGGCTTATTTTCCAGTTAGGTCTTACTTTTGGGGAAACATGGTAGTGCTAAAGCATTTCCACCTCCCCCAAAAAGGAGACCCCCTACCCAGGGAGCAGTCTCTCCCCATCCCCAACACCAGCCTCTGGCAACCATTAATCCGATTTGCCCATTCTGGACATTTCATGGCAATGGAATCATACAGTACGTGGCTCTCGTGTGTGGCTTCTTTCCCTTGGTGTGTCTTCCAGGTTCGTGTATATATAAAATGTATCAGCACTTCATTCCTTTTTATGGCTGAATAGTATTCTGTTGTATGGATACACCAATCATGTATTTTTAAAATAAGGACAATAAATACAGAAACGTACCATGACAAAATATGTAAATATACACAGATATGAAATTGTAGAAAACTGTTCAATTATAAAGTAAACAACCATAATGACTGGGATGGTATGGAAGCTGGTTAGTGGGAGGAACCAGCTAGCAGGCTCAAATATCAGGCCTCCAGTGTCCAGGCCCCGCTGTGCTGTGTGACCCTGAGCCAACTGCTCACCCTCTCTGGGCCTCAGCCTGACCATGTGTAAACAAGAGCACTGGAGGGAACAACCTCAGGGGATTTCCTACCTCTACGATTCTCAGGACCTCCAAGTGTCCCTCAGCCCAGAGAGGTTGTGGCAGCCAGGAGGGTGACGGGCTGCCCCATGCTGGTGACGAGGACAAGCTCCTCTGGGCTGCCTGGAGACTCTGCCAGGGAGAGCTCTGGGCCACCACACGTGGCCTCAGGGCAGAAAGGGAACCTCGGGGTGCCCTGCCCTCCCCAGCCTAAGCCACAACCCACATGTTGAGTCTTGAGGCGTCTCAGGCCTCTACCTGCTATGTTTGTAGCACAACATTGCAAAATGAATCCGGGGGCACCATCGCTCACTGACCCCAACCCCACCCTGGGCCCTTAAGGGACTGTCTCCCTGTACAAGAAACAGTAACCAGGGGCACCAGCTCTCCCCTGGGCTGGTCCACTGGTCTGCCGGTTCCAGGCAGGTTGGAAGCCACTCAACAGGGCCACTCGAGGGACAAGTGCCCCGGGTCCAGCACCTGTCCTCCCCCTCCTCCAGGCCACACCAGGCCCGGTCTTGCTGCCAAGGGATCCATTCGGCCATCAGCACAAACTGACCGAGCCCTACTACGTCCCAACACTGTTCCAGGCCCTGGAGCCCAGGATGGATAACAGACGCAGCTCCTGCTTCCTGGGAGTGACCTTTGGATTGGGGAGATGGACAGCTCACAAGGGTTTGAATCGACTGAGAAATTCCATACACCCACAACTACAGACAGTAAGTGGGCGCTGCTTGATGGGGTGGTCAGGGGGGACCTCCTGAGGGTGACAGCTGACTATGTCCTGATGGCAGAAAGAAAGCTGCCGTGCCAATCTCCAGGGAACAGCATGCCAGGTGAGGGAACAGCACTGCAAAGGCCCAGGGGTGGGAAGACGTGAGCCAGGAGCAAGGGTGGAGCAGCTTCCCAGCGGCCTCAGGGCCTCTGGACCTCAGGACCTCAGAGAAGGAGAACAGCGGAAGCTGTGGGACCAGAAGCTGACGAGTCTTATTCTCCTTCTGACAGGCTCCCTCTGGCTGCAGCACGGATAACAGATGGCAAAACAAGAGTGGATTTGGGGGACCAGGAGGAGGTCACTGCACATGTCCAAGCCAGACAGTGGGGGCAGGTCCATCACGGGGCCTGGTCGGCCGTTACTAGGTTTTGTTATTATGATTTTTTTTCACTTCTATACTTTTTTCTTTTACTATTTATGTTTATGTGGTTGCCTTGTTATCATTATTGATACAAAAATGGAGGTCTCGCCTGCAGTGGCCCTGCCCACAATGCCAGCATACTGCTACCGTTACTGTTACCGTGTTGTGTGGTTAGGGCACACGGAGCCCCTCGGCTGTGTCCCGCCCCACAAAATGCAGGGATGCTTATGGCATCCCTGCATGTCCTGTGACTGGCACTCAGCCAGTGGGACAGTCCCACACCATGAAAGTCACCTCCTCACGCAGTTCTCAAATGGCCTGGCTATTCAAAAAAAACAAAAACCTGCCAGAACATGAGCTTTTTTTAACGTCACTTTCATGTACTTCCAATAGCGAAAGGCTTCTGATCTCACTTCTCTTGAATCTACACTTTCTCATTCTGAGTGGGAGCCGGCACCGCCTTCCTTTCGTTTCCCTTCATACTGTAGTTGGGGCATTACACTGATTTTTGTTGTTGTTAATTCTGTGCAAAGTGAGGACTGTTACGGAGGAATTTCAGTGCCAAGAGTGAAGGGGATTTTCCAAGTATGAGCTGTAAATACTGTTCAAAGCTGTTGGGATGCTGTGCGGCACTGGGCCAGTTAGCTGACCTCTCTGAGCCTCATTTAGCTGCTCGCCTGTAATACAGGGAAAGTGATGATCACTGCTAGCTCCTGAGATTGAGAAGATCAAATGAATTTAGGCGGCATGTGCCAGCCACTATTAGATACCCACAAAAAACACACAGCCCTCAGTCCACCACAGGCAGCTGAAGGGCCTGGAGGCAGGTGGGCAAAAGCCCCCAGCACAGGCCCCAGCTGGGCAGGGGGTGGAGGATAAAACCCCAAACTCCTGCCTGGGCCAGGTGGCTCATTGCCCGCCAGGCTTTCATCTCCAGGAGATAAGCCCCCGGCTCAAGTTCACATTCAGGATCAAATGAACCCACTTAATCGCCTTAGGGATCTCCACTGAGCCTGGGGAGCCTGCGGAGGAGGGCCGTGGAGGAAGGCCGCTGAGCCCCCTCCATCCAAGACCCCCACCCACATGGCCAGGGACAGAGAGGGCAACGTCATGGGCATCCTGCCCACACACCCCTGGGCACCATCCACTGGGGTGACCCCAAGGATAGATGCATGCACACAGGCCGTCAGAGTCTACGCACACGTCATGTGCTCCCCTCACCATCACAAAGCCCCTACTGTGTGCCATGTGCCTGGGGCAAAGTGACTTGCTTAATCCCCACACAATCCAGGAGGTAAGCACTACCACAAACCCCATTCTACAGATGGGGAAACTGAGGACTGGAAAGAGCCAGCTCCAGGTGATACAAGCTCCTCATGGGACCCCCTGCAACTCTCATTTCATTTCTCAGAGGGGGAAACCGTGGCATGAACAGGCCTTAAATCACCACCACATTACAATGTGGCTGGGGAGGCAGGGCACATGCCTGCCTCGTTCCCAGCTGTGTCCTAGCACCAAGGACAGCTCCCTGCACAGAGTAGGTACTTAATGAAAGCATCTGAATGAACAAAATCTATACACTGGGCACCGACTCCAAAGAAAACGCCTTCACGGGGCGCCTCTGCCCTCCAGACAGTCCTCTCTGAGATCCCATCAAGTACCACAGGGGCCCTGGGCAGGGTGACTATCCCCCTCAGAGGACAATGTGTGGAGTCATCACTGGTTGTCCAAATGCAGGAAGAAAGGATGGGGGTACCACTGGCATACAGACAAGGGACGCTGCTAAACATCCTACGATGTTCAGGACAGCCCCCCAAACAGAATTATCCAGCCTAAATACCAGTAGTACCCAGGTTGAGAAACCCCGCTGTGCTGCATTCACTCAAGCATCAATTGAGCACCTACTGTGTGCAGGGCTGCACAACAATCCTGGAAGGAGACGAGGTCACAGGGCTCCATGTCACACAGCAACTGCAGGGCACAGGAAGGACTCAAACCTGGGTTCAACTGACTTAAAGCCCCACCTCAGAGCCACCATATGTCCTGACC
This sequence comes from Rhinolophus sinicus, assembly GCF_036562045.2. Taxonomy (NCBI): domain Eukaryota; kingdom Metazoa; phylum Chordata; class Mammalia; order Chiroptera; family Rhinolophidae; genus Rhinolophus; species Rhinolophus sinicus. The sequence continues at coordinate 35,877,595 of NC_133765.1, forward strand.
CATCCATGAGGACTGGGGCTGGAGTGGGGACTGCAGAATCTGTACATTTTACCACCCCTCCCCCCTTCACTTTGGGAAAGCAGAGGTCAGAGCTGGCCCTTCTTATCAAAACCCACGTTACACCAAAATGCCGACAGTCTGTCTCTGGGGGGTGGGAATATGGTCATATTTTTTTATGTGCAGGGTTTCTGTTTCTTCATTTTTCAATTTACAGAGAACACTTTTGTTCTGCTTCTTTAAAAAACCAGTCTTTCTCGAAAGGCAGCTGTCAAACCACAGGTCCCACCCAAAGCCTTGCACCCCAGTGCAAAGAGGTCCACCCAGCACAGCCACCATGCGGCGTCGGGAAAAGCCACCCGCTGGCAATTCCACTCCCAGGAACACCTGGAAGAGAAAGGACAGCACCTGAGCACCCGGAAGCACTCGGGAAAGGTCCAAACACCTCAGTCAACCCCAGTGACATCTCCAGGGGACACACTGAGCCCATATCATGTGTCCCCATGACAAGATACTATCTATACAGAAGTCAAAATTCGGCAACTAGATCTAACTGCACCAACACATCACAAAATCATAATTTTAAAAAATAATAATCATAGCTACACGGTTCTGCAAGCCTTGTATAGGACCCTTCTAACCCCCAAAGTGATCCCAGCCAGGTAGGTACTATTTTGGTCCCCATTTTACGTATCAGGGAAACTGAGGCACTGAAAGACTCGATAAAGCGCCGGACGACTCACACAGCTGTCGAGGGGTCAAGGGCAGGGGGAACCAAGCCCTCAGAATCCCTGCCTGTAACCACTCCGGTCTGCTGCCGGTCTAAACGTGGAGAGGAAATTACTAGGTTGAGTTCTATGAAATCTGTCGATATTCGACCACTCTTGACCCACAAAGCTGGCAGATGCAGATGGCTCACCCTGACAGCGACTGCAGAGCGGCGGACACAGAAAGACACGTCCACACGCATTTTCCCAGCCTGGATATGAGGCAGAGCCCCAGGCCTGCAGGCAGCCAGCAGAGGCCCGCGGAAATATGAAAACATGGATTAGAAGTGCGAATGTCCAGTGGAGAAACGGCCACCTCCAGGAAGGGGACTTGGGTGACCTGAAAGTCACCTGCAGGTTTTTTTTTCAATAAAAGGCAGCCACCTGGACCTGGAGGAGGCTGGCTGGTGGTTCCCTCTCCCCCCTCTCCCTACAGCACACTGGCCCCCAGGCCCCACACAGTCGGTGCACTGCTGCGGGAGCTTCGGCTCCCTGGGGCCTGCTCTCCAGAGCCCCCTCACCTAAGGATCCAGTTTCATTTAATTGCAGGCTTCAGGTTTCTGGACGCAGGCCTCCTTCGGGGCCAGGCGTGGGCCATTTTCTTCCTCTTTTCAATAAAGCCGGGAAGGAAGGAGCGTGTGGCATCGCCACATCTGCTCCAAGAATCTGGAATGCCTGCCCCTTGGGGACAGGGCCGTGGCATGGGAGACCCCACCCTGGGAGAATCAGCCCTGGCTCATCACGGGTGGGGGACAGGCTAGGGACGTATTTTTTTTCCTGGCCATTCCTTGGAGGCAGGTACCCCCACTGGATTTAAAGGAATCAGGAAAACACACACACAAACATTCCTACCTCACACCACCCGACCCCACTCAAAGCCTCTCAGTGGATGTCTCTCTGCTTTGGGATATTTCTTTTGCGTATTTTCTCCAGCACAGCCCTTTCCAGTTTGCAGGCCCCTCTCTTCTCTCTGTGTCCCTCACCCACAGCCCCAGGTCAAGGCCAAGACACTGAGCTGTCACCTGATTCCAAGGTCACTGGCAGCAGGGACACTCCACTGTCTAAATGACCACGTCGCTCCTGCTGTTGGAGCACGTGTCGCTTCAGAGGAAACATCAAGGAGACCAGTGTGGCTGGAACAGTGTGAGCACACGGAGCAGACCAGAAAGGGGGTGAGGCGGAGGGCACAGACCACTTACATGCTCCCCCTGGTTTAACTGCTCATAGGAGTTACCCAGGAGTCAGCCCATACACAACTCCCACAAGAACCCCAACCCCATGGACCTGGCCCAAGGCCCCAGGACCCTGGAGGGGCCCCCGACTCGCACTGGGCTCCTCAACACCCACTCCGGGCCCCCCAGCTCCGATCCTGGCCCCGTGGCCTGGCAGAGATGCCCGGCCGAGTGCTGGAGCGACCATGCCCCCAGCCCCCCCTTGCTCAGCAGACTTGCCTCGTTAGCCTAACGAACGAGCAGGCCCTGGTGCCAGGCAGTTGCCATGGCCACGGAGACACCATGGCAGCACTGGGCGATGCTCCCAGAGGGTCTGTGGCAGGCCCCGAGTTCAGGATGAGGACAGAGGGGACATGCAGGGGTCTCCGAGGTAGGCCCCCCCCCACAGGCACCTTGAGGCCTGGCCTCTCGGACTCCCACCTGACAGCCATCTCCCAGAGAGGCCCCCCACCCGGGCCACAAACACTCCCCCCCTCCCCACACCCACCCCTCCAGACCTGCCCGCCCAGAAGTCGCCCCCCACCCCACCCAAGGCAGCACCAAGTGATGGCAGGGGAGCCAGCCAAAGGGGTCGGAGGTGGGCTGGCACCTGGCATAGAGGCCTCCAGGGCAGTGAGGAAGGTCTGGATTTCCTGTAAGTGGTGGGAGGCCCTGAGTAAGGCCAAGTCACTCACCCGCTGGGGCCCCACCGGCAGCTGGCAGCTGTGTACAGAGAAGGGCCTGGGGCAGCCAGACTCCGGGACACCAGGGAGGAGATGCCCTGGGCGACAGGATGCTTTGGGCAACTCCCACGTGTCTGGCCTGTGCGCCCCACACTCCAGCAGGAAGCTCAGGAGTGGGTCTGGGATGGGGGGGCCCATGGGTCCAGGTTGGAACAGCTGGGTCTGAGGTCCTTTTGGAACATCTGTGAGCACTGAGGCCTCAGGAGGCCACTGGATCCACCTGCCTGGCCCTGGGCGGTGGGGTGGCTCCACGGGTTGTGAGCCGTGGACAGCGGGGAGACGGGCAGGACTGGGCCTGGCTCATGCTTCACGTGGCCTCTCAGCTCCCTTTGCCTCACCATACACTGGGAGCCCGTCTGTCACTCAACAGCCCATTTTACTGCTGGGTAAACCAAGGACTTCTGCACAGAGGCCCAGGTACTTGTCCTAGACCGCACGGCACAGCCGCAAGAGGCCGACACAGGGCTCAGACCCATGGCTCACTCGACCTCTGTTCACAAGCCCTAAAACACAGGTCACCAGAAACCACGCCAACCCCAGAAGGCGGGAGGCAGTGCCCGGGAGAGCTGACCCCCAGGAGCCTCCGAGCCTCCCAGCCCCCACCCCACACCATGCACACCAGCAGGCAGCCGGGCTCAGGTCTCGTCCAGGTCTCATCCGATTCTACATCCAACAGCCCACCCGGGCTTACTTCCTCCCTTATGTCCTTCCCAGCTCAAAGAAACATCCCATGTCAGCAGAGGGAAGCAATCGTGTCTGACAGCAGCAGCACAGCTCATGGCTGGTCCCTCAGTGTGCACACCTGCAGGATTTGTCACTGCAACAATCCAAAACCCCCGTCCCCAGATACGGGACAGACTGACGGCTCGTTACCTGCCCCACACCAGGGCCTTCCCTCAGGCCAAGTGGTTCCCAAAGGACACAGGCCTCTAAAAGGGACATCTTTCACCAAGCAAGTCACTCACTGTCATCTTCCCAAGTCTGGCCCAAGGCAGATGTCCAAAGATCCCAGTTCTTGCCCAGGGAATGACCTTGGTGAAGACACTCCACGGGGCTAGGCTTTAATTTTCTCCTGGAATCTTCTGCCACCACCCCATAGGCACTCAGGAGAAACAAGCATGGAAACACCTTACAAAGTATTTTCTTTACTCCTGCCCCACTCCAGTCTGCCCCTCAAGAGCTGAGAAACTTTTGGAATGCAAGCGATAAGATAAAATCAGACAACAAGGTCAGAGCAAAGGGAAAAATCAGGGACAAACTAATCTGAAATCAGGATGAATTACGTAAAACCAAAACAAAAACTGGACCAGCCTGCTAAAGTCAAGCTGCAAAGTTGGCTCTGAGCTTCCTACCAGCCAAAGCAAAGAGGGAAACAAGATGGGCTCTAAGAAACTCTGCAAAAACTGTGCAAACTATGGAGCATGGCGCAGAAGGTACTACAGCAACTATGCAGTGCTGTACAGAAGGGATTACAGCCTCAGGTTTCACAGGCCAAAACTCGCGCCAAAAGTAACTGCTGGCTGCCTTAACCATCCCCTTCCTACTGCATTCTACAACAGCAAATTATAACCATGAGCATCAGCACAACTTAGCAAGAACAGCGAGCCAGGCCAGGAGGGGTTTTAGGACGACCCTCACAGGGTGTGACCCTCAAACTTATGACCCTCTCTGGACTCCCGTTTCCTCCACAGTGAAAACCCTGGAAGGTTCTGCTGCATTAAACAGAGCGAGGCAGCTCTCTGTCAGGGCTGGAGAATAAGCATGCCGGGCTCTGTGGGCCTCCTGACCTGTCGCAACTCCTCAGCTCCCCACCATGCAGAACTGAATGGGCAGGGTTGTGTTCCAATAAAGCTTAATGTATGGACACTGGAATTTGAATTTCATATAATTTCACACGTCACAAAATTGTCTTTTTATTTTTTTCAACCATGAAAAAAATGTAAAAGCCATTCTAAGCTTGCGCACCATCTAAAAACAGGAAGTAGGCTGGACCGGGCCCGCGGGCCACCGTTCACTGACCCCCACTGTCTCTGTTCCAAAATGAACTCCAACATATATGATCATTTAGAGGAGGAAAGCAAGGCGTGCATATGGTGTGACACAACTCGTGCGCTTGGTTTTAAAGGGAACACACACATCCAAGCCCATCGAAGGCGGGCCTCTGGCCAGGGTATCTCTGAGGAGAAACTGCACCGCATGTCTGCCCCAGGGGGCGGAAACTGGGAGGGCAGGAACAGGAAGGACACTTCCCTCCACACCTTTGTGCACTGATTTAATTTTTCAACAGGCCCAGGCATTTTCTTTAATACGTTTTTATAAAACCCAAAGCATGTGGCAAATTTAAGTGCATTACTTTTTGGTTTTCTGTATTTTTCAAATGACTAAAATGCAATGCTATCCAAAACAAAAGTTCATCTAGTACTTAATATCCACAGAAAGATGTCCTGACGTGTTAATTCACAGGAAGAAAATATGGAGCGTGACGGCACGCAGGCCTTCCTGATGTACGGGCGTGCGTGTGTGGAAACACACACAAGGGGCGGACCAAAGTCTCAGTGAACCCGGGGTGCGGCCCACGCACAGGGCTCAGCCCCCAGGAGTCAGAGGTGCCCACACCGCGCAGGCCTGGCACTGCCTCAGGAAACGGCAGCCAGGAACGACAGTGGGGACACTGAGCAAAGAGCTCCCAGTCTCGGGTGGTGGCTTGTAGGGCCGAGAAGAAGAGAACGCTCACCCAATAGCCTGAAAACTGGCTTTTGGCCCTGAGTCCCCAGAGAAGGCATGGCACTAAAGCCACACTGACCAACGGGGACGGTGGCCACTCGCCACGTGGGGCCATTTAAGTTTATGAAAATTAAGTGAAACATAAAATTCCCTTTCTTGGTCAGTCACACTGGCCTCACTTCAAGTGCTTGGTGCCACGTGTGGCTATGACTATGGTGCTGAACAGAACAGCTCTAGAACGTTCCGCCATCCCAGAAAGGCTACTGGACGGAGCTGCCCCAGAGACTGGTGGGACAAGAGGGGGTGGTGAGATTAGGAATGTGGACAAAGGAGGGTGGACAGAGCTTGGAAGACCCTGGGCCAGCACCAGGGAGGGAGAGCCCTGGGCTTTGTCTGGGTCACCGGACCACAGCGCTCCAGGCAGAGAAAACACACGCAAAAGGAAAACATCAGAGGCTAAGAGCCAGGCCCTGCTCCCATACACGGAACCTTATTTCATCATCCAACCCTGTGCCGTCTGAGTAGGCAGCCATCAGCCACAGCCACATGTGTCTGTTTAAATTTAAGTTAATTAAAATGAAATAAAATTACCAGTTCAGTCGCACTAGCCACATTCCAAATGCTCAAAGGCCACATGTGCCTGGTGGCTGCCTGGTGGCGACAGTGCAGTACAAAACACATCAACAACAGTTTCCACCATCGAGGGAAACTGACTGGACGGGACGGCCCCACACTAGCCTCTGGGGTGGGCATTATTTTCTCTCCCCCTCCTCTTAAAGATAAGAAAACTGACGCCAGAAAGTCCGAGACCACTCAAGTTGTAAACTGCCACAAGTAGGATTTGAACCCAAGTTTGACTTCAAAGGAGCCCTCTCTAGACCCCTCCTCCCCCAGGAGGCCCTCTCTGTCTTAACCAACAGCGCCCGGCTTCCAGCTCTCCAAAGTCCCAAAGAGAAAACCTCAGCTTTCAAAAGGAGAAGCAGGGAGCTGAGCACATCTGTGAATCACCAACCAGCGGGACAGGGAGGAGCCCGCTGTCTCGGGAGGGCAACAAGCCCAGGCCTGAGGCTCAGGTGAAGAGCCATTCCATTACAGAAGCCTCCCCAGCAGCCCTTTAGAAGAAGGAACAGCTCATGGCCAACCAGCCTGTGGATGAGGACCTGGGTTGGACAAATTCTACACGGAAGCCTTCACTCTCCAAAGGGGTGAGCCGAAACAGCAGCTCCGGCGACATACATCACGACACTGGGTCCTGACAACAAAAAGTCAGAAGTATCACCAACATCGTCATCATCATCCCCATCTTAGAGATGAACAAACTGAGGCTCAGAGAAGTAACTTGCCCAGAGTCAAATGGCTGAACATCAAACCCAACACTCGTGCTTTCTGCCCCTTGATCCTCTCCACTACCCCACTGGCAGGAGGCAATGTGCCCATTTTATAGCCCAGGACGCCTACATTCTGCCAGGAGCAAGGACAGCCCCTGGGCACGCCGCGTGCACATGGCTAAGCCGGGACTTGAACTCATGGGAACTTGCAATGCTCAATCGGCCACGAACACTCCCAGACTGCCCTGCTTTCTGTTCACAGTAACTCTTTACAGATCTAGGAACCGAAAGGGCTAGCCTGAGCCCAGCTGGGCGTGGGGTGGATAGTGCGGGCACAGAAGGCTCACTTTACTCTAAAATACAGATGATGACGATGATGATGTCAGTCATCTTAACCAAAAGTCACACCACAGTGCGACCTTGGGCTAGCCTGGCCCGCTGACCTGTGACCTCGTCCATAAAATGAGAAAAAGCTGTATCCTCCCAGGACCTCTGAAGGTCTCCAGCTATAAAGTCCCCTGGGGATGCAGGCTAGCGCGGGGACTCCCTGCCAGCCCTGGCACTCATCTGGTACAGCTTTCTGGAACCCCGTTTTACACCACGCTAAATAATTTAAAGCCATGTTTTCATTTCCAGATAAACAGCCCTGCCGCCAAAAGGAATGCCAAATTTGCATGAATGTTTAAGATAAAATGAAACTTCAAAGAAATGCCAGGTCTGCGGCTGGGCACTGTCCACCTCCCCAAACACTGGGGAGAACAGTTTCTCAGTCTCCTGCTTCCCTGAGGCAAAGATCTTTAGGTGATCAAGTAAGAAACATCATTTCTTTATTTCTATCCCCTAGGGCAGCTCCACAGAGCAGATCTGCAGTAAATTCTTGCTGCACCAACTTGACCTTGAATAACCCCAGGTCTTACCACATCCAAACTGTGTGACCTTAGGCACGTCACTTAACCCCTGTGCCTCAATTTCACCATCTATAAAATGGGATAATAGCACTGACCTCATAGGGTGAGGTTAGAGTAAACAAGAGGATTCCTGTTGAGCGCAGAACCTGGCACATAGTGAGGGCTTTACATGCGTTGGCTTTATTGCCATTGCACTTTATATATATGATGTATATACCACATACATGGTCTACACATCACATATACACCACACATATCATATATTATATGTATGGCATATACAAAGAGGGTGGAAAAAAATGTATACACATGTTAAGAAAGGAAAAACCTGTATTAAAATTGTAATAGTACACACCAATAACAAAAGATGACTACAAGTCATGCGCATACATTTTTTTTGACACCCCCCGATACACATCATATATACAGTGTTTTCCAGCTCCTAGACCAAAAGTTCACTTGACAGGTTATAAAGTCCATTCCCCACCGCCAGGATCCTCAAAGGATGTCAGCTGACCTTTCTAAGCACCACTTCCCTGGGACACCCCCCATACCCGTCTATGGGACAAGGCCTTTTAAGATGTCACCTCAGCCCTGGCCCTTCCCAGCCCAGGCAGCCCAGGCTCAGGACCCTCCCCTGGGTGCCTGGAGCAGTTCCTGCAAGCTGCTCCCCTTACGGGGAGCCCAGTCTCTGAGTGTCACCTGGGGAGGCTGCTGCTGGCTGAGAAATGGAAACAGAGAACGGAATCTCTCTCTCTCTCTCTCTCTCTCTCTCTCTCTCTCTCTCTCTCTCTCAATCTCTCTCTCTCTCTCCCTCCCTACTGTCAGAGCCAGCCTTGGATGTGGGGATTTTGTTTGTAGTTATTGGAAGGAAGGGGTGAGAGCCCCAGCTCTCCTGCTTCTCACAGACAAGGACCCCTCAAGTTGCATTACACATAGGTACAGATCCCGCCCCCCATAAATGATACCTCAAAGTGAACCACCAACTTTTCCACCCCCAGGCCTCAGGCGGGGGTGGGAACAGAGAACAAGGTACATTCCACCTCGCAGTCAGGGGGAATCCAGGCGAGGCAGCCCCCACATCCCATCTGAATGGCCAGGACTGCTGGGGCTCTTCCCCCGCACGCCAGCCAGCAGGTGAGTGCCAGCCGCCAACCCCCTCCGCTCCCCCTCCACTCCCGGAGAACAACCAAGTCCTCCCCAGCTTGGGGCTTTCAAGCAGTTAAATTTGCATTTGCAGAGCCCTCAGAAATCTTTAGGCGGGTGGTATGAGTGTTATTAATTGGGGGAAAAGAGCGGATTATGCCAAATAAATCCTTCCCACGTAGCCAAACCCTGGCGAGGGAGGGAGGGGGGTGCGCACAGACCCACGAGGGGCCTCCATCCTTCACCAGGCCTGACAGCCACATTACCACTTACATGGGTTCATCAATAGTATTGATCCCTGAGCAAGCGTAAATAGCTCAGTGGGAAGAGGCCAGGGCTGGGGCCCCCTGGCTCAGGCCCCCACGTCTGGGCACCACAGACTCCCCAGGCACCTGGCGGTGGTAAATTTCCAATCAGGGACAAGGCAGCCGGCGCGGGGTAATGGGGGAGCCAGACAGCACCCCAACGCCCTGGCGACCACCGGTTCACCAGGCATTGTCAGCTCCAGGCCCCTGCATTAGCATAGTGGACTCAGTCTGTGCATCTGTTCAATGGTCAGAAGGCACCATCTGCCCTTCTCCACTCTCAAAGGGAAAAGCCGAAGGGGTGGAAAGGTCCCCTACCCTCACCAAATCACCCACTCTCCAGGCAAAATCTCACAAGATTTCCAGGCCTTGGATTAAAGGCCAAGTTTTAGAACCCAGGAATAATAACAGTGGCCATTGTGATACATATACAAATACTTTCCAGTAGTAGGACCCTCCGTGCTCACAACCCTGCAAACCCGGTACTATTATTATCCCACTTTGCAGATGAAAAACTTGAGGCAGAGAGGTTAAGTAGTTTGTCCAGGGTCAGGCAGGCAGTAAAGTGGCAAAAGTAAAATTGGAACCCAGGAAATTGAGCTGCAGGCTATAAATGGCGGGCTGGGCTATCCCAGCTCACATCTCTCTTTCCCGATTGCTCTCTCCTCACCCCCCCCATCAAAAAGAAAAAAAGGCCACCCACGACGATGTACACAACAATGCCCAGGGAGGCCCTCCCAGCTCCCGCCAGGCCCCAAGAGCCCCTGAGATCAAAGCTGCCGCGGGACCCAGATCTGGTTTAAAAAGGGCAAAGTCAAGGCCACCGATAACACAACCCAACCGTGCCCAGAACTCCCCCAACCAGCCCACAGGGATCCTCTCCCCTTCCCCCTCCCTCCCTCCCTCACACATCCTTCCTCCAAATCTGCAAAAGGGAAAAAAAAAACAATAATCATAATAAAACCAGTTCTCACCAACAGGGGGGGAGGAGGAGAAGGAAGGGAGGAGACTGAGCCGACAGAACAGATCCGCCTCCGCTGCCGGCACCAGACCCTCAGAGAGCCGTAGCGCGCGACAGGCGGCGGGACGACACTTGCTGCCCCAAAAAATAAACCTACAATGTAAAAATAACGCTGGGTGCCCCACGCTAATTGGGCCCTGGCGACAGCCGCTTACAGGTACTGCGTGTCTCTCTCGCCCGCCCGCCTTGCCCTCTCCCTCCCTCGAGCTTTTTCCTGCAAACGTCCGGGGTTGGGAAGGCGCTCCCCACGGGTGCCCCCACTGCCCGCAGGTCTCTAGGGACGTTCCCCCACAACTAGGGCCTGGGGCCTCCGATCCAGCCCAAGTGGGATCAGCTCTGAATTCCAACTTCGCAAACTAGTGGCATCCCAACTATCCGCACAGCCCGGGGGAGGGACCAGGAGGCGGCCCAAGGAGGCGTCACCGGCCGCGGGAGGCAGGCCCAGACACCAGGAACACCGGCAGGGGGGAGGGGGAAATAAGAGGCGCCTCTCCCCGGGGGACCCCCGCCCAGCGCCCTCTGGTCCCTTGCCCAGGAGCGCCCGCGTCCAGCGTCCCCCCAAGCTGGCAGGAACCCCACATGCGCCCTTCCACAGCAGCCAGGCCGGGAAAACGGGGGTGCCATCTCCAAGGGCTCCCCAAATCCGCGTTGCCCGCTGAAAAATAAGGCGCAGTGTTACCCCCCAACTCTGAAGCTCCTACGTAAGGCAAGAGCACGGCGGCCAAACCCCTGGTGCTTGGGACACACGGTGGGGGACTGCCCTCCGCATTTCCATGGCGCCCCCCCGCCCGCCCACCCCCACACCACTTGCCTCCTTCCCGCCCCCTCGCTGGGGAGCTGGAGTTCCCCTAAGTTCCCCAGCGCCCCCACGCACGCGGGCCGCAGTGTCGATGGGGCGCCTCGCTTCCCAGCAGGCCATCCCCCGAGAGCGCCAACTCGGGAGTGCAGGGGCCCCGCCAACTCCGCCGCGTGCGCCGCCCGCTCTTCCCGATTCCCCGGAAGCGCGATCCGCGCCTCCCCCGCGGCCGTCCGCGGGGACCCCCGACCCTAACTCACCTCGCGGAGGCGGCGGCGCAGCCCCGTCGCTCAGGCAAGTGGCGGTGCGGGTCGGGCTGGGGGCGCGCAGCAGGCCGTGCCTCCAGCCGGGGCGTGATCCTCCCGCCGCCGCCTTCTAGGGCGCCGGCCCCGGGTCCCCGGCGCGCAACTTGGCGCGCATCGCGGGGCACAGGGCGCGGGCGCACAGCTCGGGCGGGGCGCGGGCGGACGCGGGGCTCCGGTGCGGCCCGGCCTGCCCGCGGCTCCGCTCCCCGGCGGCGGCGGCGGCGGTGGCGGCGGTGGCGGGAGGGGGAGGAGGGGGCGGGGCGGGAGCCCGGGAGGCGGTAGCTCGGCCTCCCCGCTCGCGGCTCCCCGCCCGCACAGACGCGCCGGGCCCGGCCCCCTCGGGCTCCTTAAAGTGGCCGCCTCTCCTCCACTGGTCCTGCGCGCACCCACTCGCGCGCGCGCGCGCTCGCTGCCAGACAGACACACAAACACACACACATACACACACACGGGCGCGACGCCGAGTTTCTTTTTAGTCGCTTCGGTAAGGAGGAAGGAGGGCAAAGCACCTCCCCATCCTGCCCCTCCTCCTCCGCAGCCCCTGATACTGAACTGGAATCGCGTTTCAGCTATTAAATTATAACTCGAGAGTGGCCAGTGGATGGGGAGGGCCACACACAGATACGCAGGGACACTCGCGGTGGAGCTTCCTCGGGGGCTGTAGCACACAGTAGAATGCGGAATTCTTACCAACGGACACGCACACTGGGCCTCAGACGGAAACTCACAGCTCCCCCGACCCGCGCAGAGGGAGTGCAGCCTGGGACCCAGACTCCAGCGCAAGATCACCCACAGATAAACGCTGTGGGCGATCACACGCACACGACCTCACACCCAGGCAGGCCCACACACCAGAATGTCCGTTTCATGAGTTCACTGTCCTAACACAGCAGGGAGGTGAGAATGTGTTGTTGAGTGAGTGAACGGCCATTTGGGGACATTCAGGGACTCAGTGCCCAGACTCCATGCTCGCAAGCCTGTGTCGGGGCACATTCGGAGCGCCCGTCCAGGAGCCCAGACTGCGCGCAGGCAGGCTCACAGACAGGCACACGTGTGGACACACTCCCGCCCGAGCCTCACTGGCTGCCCTGACAACTGTGTGTCCTCATTTGCCTCCTCGGAGGTGGCCCTCCCAAACCAGGGGAGATCTTTTTAAACAGCAGAGGGCACTGAGAGTGCCAGCGAGGCTTGGAGCCTCCCTCCTCCTCGGCCTTCCCTTAAGATGTTGGAGAGTTTGATTTTTTTTTTTTTTTTCAGTTCAACTTTCCTTTTTTGGAGCTGCGTCTCAGCAGATTCAGTTCTGCCATCTGCCAACATCTGAGAACCCCCGGGGGAATGGAGAATGGTTGTGGTGGGGAGGCGACCACGCGGTTTCCAGGGGCCTGGGCCTGTGCCCAGCCCCTGACAGGAGGGGGGGGGTAGCCTGCCTCGCCCTGCAGCAATTTGTCCCTTGCAGGCCTCTCAGTGCTTTGGGAGGGGGGACCACCTAGGGCTGACAAATCGGGGAAAAAGGGAAGTGTATGTGGAGGGTCAGGAGCAGTTTGCAATTTGGAACAGGAGGGGGTCACAGGTCAATGTCCCCACCCTCCCCATTCGGTCCCCACCAGCTGCCCAAGCAGACCGTGGGAATTCACAAGCAGAGCCAGACCTGCAGAAGGAAGGCCCAGCCCTTCGTGAGGGTTTTGGGGGAGGGAAGGGAGGGCGGAAACGGGGGAGCCCTCCTCAGCCAGCCCCACCCCCACCACGCAGCCTCCTCAGCCCCCCTCCGTAGTGTCACCTGAGAACACTCCCAGGATTTGCATCTCAATGAGATTCCGCAGGGGAGGAGGGGGGTGTGGAGTATCTTCAGAGGTTCCTCCTCCCAGCCCCTGCCCCCCAAGGGTTGCCCTGGGATTTTGACTGAGGCTATGGACATAGGAGGGGGTCAGGAAGGCAGGGGGTCCCAGGGGTTGCCTCTGGACCCACCACTTTACTGATAGAATCACAGAGCACAGGAGGAGAAGGAGGCGTTTTTCTGAAAAGGATTTGCCCTCTTTCTTTACCACTCCTGTCTCTTTGGTCCTTAATCCCGTCCTCACGGGCTACAAGGCCCAATACAAGTGCCTGTCCTCAGGAGATCATGAATTCCCCCCCAGAAATCCTCAGACGTTGCGGGGGTGGGGGGGTGGCTGTGATTGATCCCACTTTACAGATGGGGAAACTGAGGTCCAGGGAAATTAAGAACATCAATGGCTGGTCTCACTCAGGTAGTGATTCCAGATGGGTGCTCTGAACCCTGTCTCTGAAGGGATGAACTGGAAGGGGTCTCAGCTGAGCCCACACCCAGCCCACCACACATCGGCACCCCACACCCTGAATGCTACTCTGTGCCCTGTTAGCTACTCTGGGCACCATTTGCTACTGAGCGACAGCCCCAGTAGTGGAAACAGCAGCTTTGAAAAATTGCCAAGGAACCCTCTGCCTCAAACAGCCTCTCTGGAGGGCCCCCCTAAGCCCCCAGGAATGTGGGTTAGCTCAAAGCTTCATTAAGCCTTCGTGAGGGAATACCTTCCCACACACCCATTTTATAGGTGAGGGGACTGAGACTGTTAGGAAAGTCACCCAAGGACATTGGGCAGCACATAGGAAGTGGCCCCAGACCAGACTGGAATTGGCTGAGGGATGTCACAGACATCCAGGGGGCTCTGGCTTCATTGGAGCCAAATTCTGCCCTCAAGCGATGTTCCCACTGTCCCCCTCCCAATCATTCAACCTTTCCTGCCTAAATCCTTGGCAAACTCTTAAAACTCATCCCTGCCTCAGACCTTTGCACTTGCTGTTCCCTCTGCCTGAGACAGCAACATTCTCATTCCAGGTCCCAGCCCAATGTCACCTCCTTAGGCCTTCACTGACCCTCGATCTAAAACCCCCAAGGCATTTGGCAACTCCTGCCCATTCATTTCTTCACCATTTTCCACCACCTAAAATTGCCTTGGGCATGTCAACTTACCTATTGTCTTTTGTCACACAATGTCAGCTCCATGACAGCAGAGACCTCCTCTATCTAGCTCACTGCTGTATCTCCAGCACATAGTAGGCACTCAATTAAAATGTGTTGAGAGTGAATGAATAAATGAATGCATGCAACACAGGCGAGAAGGGGCGGGCTGGGGTCAGGCTTGGCCCTGGAGAACCCAGAAGCCAATGGGAATGCTGACCCCTGCACTCACTCCTCTGGCAGGTTTCAGAGTCGAGACTTGACCTCTCTCCATGGGTCTCAAACTCCAGGAAGGTGGGCAGCTCCCCGGGCACAGCCCAGGGCCTGCCACCCAAGAGATGCCCATTCAGACTGATTAAGTCCCTATGGACCACCAGGGTGTCAGGTCAAACTTGCAGCCACTCCAGTGGGCCTGCCCCCCTACACCCCCAACTACCGGCTGGGCAGGCCTATAGAAGCCAGGCGTTCAGAGGGTCAGAACTTGGCTCTGAGCATGTGCCCAGAGCCACCTGGACCCACATGCCCCCAAGAGCCCCAGGCTGGTCTGCAGAGCACAGAGGAAACCCCACTCTCAGGGCCTCTGTCAGTGACAACCCAAAAGACACCCCCACGAACATCCCAGGGGCAAGCCCTGCGTACACACCAGAACTGTGTACGGAGGGGAGACAACATACATTTTTCATAAAACGGGGGTTGTGCACCATGAAGCCCACAGGGTCTGTGCTAAGTAATGCAGATGGGTAGAGGTTGCAGCCCACACCCAAGCCGGTCCCCAGGCTTTCTCAGGCACAACCCCTCTCCCCCCATTTATAATACAAGTGTGGCCAAGCCAAATACCCAAGGCCTAGGTGGGCCTCAGTCAGCAGGGGAGGGCCTGTTTGTGACCCTAAAAGCAGTAGCTCCCCAGGCCAGTTTTCCACCACCCCCACCATCATCCCATCCAAAAGGGAGGGGAGCGTGGGGTGGGAAGCAGAAGCTTCCTTACTGAGCAGGGGGCCCTCTTTCAAAAGTGTGGGCAGGAGGAGGGAAAGCCTGCTTTCAATGAATGCATCCCAGCCTTGCCATTCTGTTGCATATGTAATAGTAAGTGCCTACTGTGTGCTGGGTGCTGTGGAATTGAACCAGCCCTCAGGAACTGGTACGCAGTGGGGAGGTGACACTCAGAATAGGAAGTGTGTGAACACCTGTGGCTAAAAGCTCTTCAAAGACACCCTGGTGTTCACAGCAAAGGTAACTTTAGGACACAGAGGACTTGGCAGGGAAAGGAGCTGCCCAGCTCCCCATCCTGTCCGCACAAGCAGTCAGAGGCCCGGTCCAGTCTCACAATATCACGGAGGTCGCTCAGAGACCCCAGCCACCCTCACCCTTGCTGCAAGAAACTGCATTGTCAGCCCCAGCTTCCTGTGCTGTCTGCACCTTTATTCATGACACTGTGTGTACTTCAGAAAGAAGGAAAGCAGGGACCGAGATCAAACCCATCTGATAGGCCTGATTATCTCTGAAGATAAACAACTTTCTCCCAGGGCTGCACTTCTGGGGTGTTCTCTGCTCTAGCCTTTGCTTGGTGAGATGGGAACACAGAAATACTCGGTGAAGGTGAAGGGGAGTCAGCCAGCGAGCCACCTGAGTGGTGGTCGGGGCCACTGTAGACACCAGAGCACAGGTTGTGCGTCCTGGGGGGGCAGAACTCTGAGACACGTTGGCCAAAAGCAGGTGCAGACCCGGTGTGCAGTGTGGTACCTTCCGTGCAAAAAAGGGACAGGGAGTAAACGTGCATATACGCGCTTGTCTGTGCTCGGATACTTCCAGAAGGGTGTTCATTAATTCGGGAGCCTCCTACGATGCTGAGCTAGGCACCATCTAGGTGCAGGGAATCCAGACTGAGAGAGGCAGTCTCTGCCCTCCTGAAGCTGCCGTTCTGAAGGGGAGGGTGCATAAGGAAAACGAAAGAAACTTCAGTTACACTGTATTAGAAGGTAGTGCTCTGAGAAAAACTAAATCAGGAAAGGAAGACAGAGTGTACAGAGGTGGGGAGGTGAGGCAAGGCCTTGCCGAGAAGATGACATGCGAGCAACAACACAGAAGAGAAGGAGGGAACCATGTGGCATGTGGGCAAAAGCACCGCCAGTGCAAAGGCCCTGGGGTGGGAAGGCACCTGGCATATTCCTGGAACGAGGAGGCAGCTGTGAGAAGAATGGATGTAGTGGGCAGCGAGCAGGGAGCTACGCGGTGGGAGTTTGGACAGGCACAAACCGACACCAGGACTTGCCTCGGGGTGTGTGGGGGTGCCTGGGAGCGGGGGTGGAGGTGCGGGCCCCATGTGTACCATTTAAAGACCCATAGTGAAAGTTCGTCCTTCCTTCCCTTTGTTTTTTTTTTTTTTTATTTGTTTGGTTTTTTTTTTTTCAGTTTGGACATCTGGTTTTGGACATCCCTGTGTGTGCTTCTGGATTTTTTTCTTGAGATTCAATGAGGTCTGCTTTCCGGCATCTTTGCACCACATTTGCTATTTCTCAGCCTCCCAGAGAATGTCAGGAATTAGCCCCTGGGTGGCCTGAGATCCTGGTGGGACCTGAAAAGCCAACAAAACCCTAACCTTCCCAGGGTGGCCTGTGGTGTACGATGGTGGGAAAGCCCTCACTGCAGTGGTGACAGCACCTGATTCTCACAGCAGCCCTGGGCTGAACCACCCTGCACACAGGCCCAGGGCTCAGGCCCCTGATCCAGGAGAGACCAAAACCCTCAGGCTTGTCCACAGCTGGTGACACCTGCGGTCTTGGAGTTGAGCATGTGTCCCACCTGGGTCCCTTCTGGCTTCTGCCTGACAGGGCCAATCATAACCATCACTTTGCAAACATCAGTGGGGCCAGCTCCCCGGACTCAGAAGGGCCCTCCAGCCCTTCTGGCACCTCGGGAACGACTGAAAGCCCAGCACTGCAAGCACCAAGTGTACAGGCCCTAAAACCCTGGGGGAGGGCCCATCTGGCAAGCGAGAAGCAAGTTACAATGAAAAGAATGCAGTTTTAAGTCAGACCTGGGTTTAACTCCCAACTCCGACACCTTTCAGTCACTTGACATGTGGTCGGCTGGCCCCAGGGCACAGCCGTGCATGGCGTGCACAGAGAGCTAGCTTCCAGCAGGCCACGTAGGGCTTGTGCAGGGACCCCTCCTCCCTCTCCTGGCTGCCTTCTCTAATGGCAGAAGCCAACCTGCGTGCTTTCCCAACTCCCTTGCAGCAAGGATTCTGTATGGATTCCAGTTCCTGCGATCCATATGCAGCACTAGAATTCTGAACTGCATCCACAGGGTCCAGAGAGGGCCAGCCGTTGGGCTGGGTGCACAGCAGCAGTGGGGCAGCTTCTGGAACTGGCTTCCTGCCCAGGGTGGGCAGCCGGTTCTACAGTGTGTCTTCCAAGTAGCAGGCTTGGAAGCTCTGCCTCAAGGGCATCGGCCACTGAACACCTTGAATGGAGCCCATTCTCTTCCATGCAAGATTTAGGGAGTCAGAAAACAAACAAGCAAAGAGAGAGAGTGTAGTTAGAAATGGTGGTGATTGCCAAAAAGGAAGCCACTTAGGGATCGAGAGAGCTGGAAAGAAGAAGGGAGAAGGGCAGAAGGGAGATTTGGTGATCAGGGAGGGAGAGTGTCCCTAAGACATTTAAGATGGCATCCAAAGGTTGAGAAGGAAGCAGCCAGAAGGTGAGGGGATAGCATTCCAGGTGGAAGGAACAGATACAAAGGCCATACCATGGGAAGTGACTTGTTGTGTTCAAAAAATGGATAGACCAGTGTGGTTTGGAAACTCATTTTACCTCCCTGAGCCTCAGTTTTCCTCATCTGTAAAATGGGCTGGACTCCCTGCCCAGCCAACATCACAGAGTGGTTGCAGGAACTCAATAAGCTAATACAGCCAAATACCCTTGAAAACCCTAAAGAGCTGGAACATGTCAAAATCGTAAAAAGTGTTTTTCAAGAGCTTTTTCTATAATGGACCCTGGGTCAGCTAGGGGATTACTGATCTAGACAGGCTGTGTAGCATGACGACAGGTGCACACACCCTGGAGCCATACTGACTGGCTGTGTGACCTTGGGCAAGTTATTCAACTTCTCTGAACCTGTTTCCTAATCTGTCAAATGGAGAATAACAGACCCTCCCTCATGGGATTACTGTGAAAAGCACCTGAGTTAATGCATGTAAAGCAGGCAATATTTGACACACAGTCAGTGCTTTATAAGCCTAAGCTGTTATATCTCACAGCATCTCCCATCACCTGGTAAGATCAGAACTACTACCACCCCAACTCTACATATGAGGAAACTTAAGGCTCGGAGAGGTGAGTGACCAGCAGAGGCCATCACCTGGGAAGTGATTCACATTTCAGCCCAGCTCCATCTGGCTTTGGAGCCTGCACAAGACCTACATGGCTTGTTGTTTTGACTGTAATTTCTACTGCTCAGAAGAGGCATTTGTATCAGTGATGGAATAAACTGCCACAGCAGGTGCGGGGTTGATGTCCCCATACCCAAAACTATGGCTCGCTGGCCCCACTGTGGCCCCCTGTGTGGTAAAACATTATACAGAATCTGGCAGGTGTGACTCATGGTGGTCAGAGCACCCGCCATCCCAGGACAGTCAGTTTCACTGGGCTATCCTGGAGGGGCATAAAGGCAGGAAGGACGGCAGCAGGCAAGGGCCGGGAGGGCCGGCGGCCGAGTCCCCAGACCTCATCCCCTCTCCCCCTCCCTGACTCTGGTCCACCACGCTGACCTTCTCAAAACATCCACGCTGCCTCTGGGCCTTTGCACTGACCGTTGCCTCTGCTTAGAAGGCTTTTCCCCAGATGGCTGGGACTTGCTCCCCCACCTCCTGCATGTCTTGGATGAAATGTTCTCTGCCGGCTTTTTCTAAAATAAGCCCTCTCCAAAGCTCCCAACCCTCCTTTCCTGCTTAATCCCAGAACTTAACACCAGCAGACTTAAGACAAACTCCTTGATCTCATAGAGACCATCGTCTAGTGACAGGCATCAGACAAAGAAACAAATCCATATATTAATGGTATGTTGTAATTTCAGCTAGTGTTAAAGAAAGAAGAATAAAGACAGAGAGGGTGGTCGCGGAAGGTCTCTCTGGGGAGATGACACGGGAAAAAGAACTGAATGAAGAGCCAGCCATGAGGATGTCCATGGAAAAGACATTTCTGGCTGGGGAAACAGCATGTGCAAAGGTCCTGAGGTGGGCTGGATGGGCCTGGCAAGCACTGGGGAGGGTTTCCGTCGGACTGTGGTCAGGCTGGGTCAGCTTTCAGAGCGGTTATCCCTTTGAGCAGCATGAGGTGGGCGGGCCTTGCAGTAAGAAATGATGTGTCCGAATGGGCAGTGCAGTGGGGAGGACGAAACGGAAGCCAGAGAGGTTCAAGCGGCAAGATGTAGGGGACCCATTCCCCAGCACCCCAGCAGAGAGGAGAGACCTGCAGGGCTGGGTGTGGAGACAAGTCTGGGCCCGGCAAGGAAAGTGGAGCCTGTCTGTACCTGTAAAACAGTTTGCTTTGGCAGCAGCACGTTGGAACAAATTCAATCTGTGCTGGTTGCGGTTTCTTTGAAGCTATTTATGGAAAGCACACACTGGGACTGCAAGGCCTTGGGAGTCCACGCCAAGCCGATGAAGGCTGTCCCAGGCAGGTGGGTCAGGCCTCCTCTCATTCCATCCCATTACGTTTCTTAATTTCTCCCTCCCTCAGTTTCCGAAACTCTGTGAAAGGAGTACCATACGAGCCCCTTCCTCACAGGGTGGTCCTGAAAATTAAGTGAGTTACTGATACAAAGCCTTTAGTACAGTGTTGGGACCAACTTTTGCTGCACCTATTATTTGAACCTGCATTCGGGTGTCCAGCCACTCTGCTTCAATTCATTTAACAAACATGAACTGAGCACATGTGTGTGCCAGGCAGTATTCCGGGCACGAAAATACTGTGGCAATCAGGACAGGAAAACGTGCCTTTGTGCGCTAAGCTGAGAGTGATTCAGTCACATCCATTACGATCCAAGTAACAGAAACCCCAGATCAGGTCAGCTTAAACAATAAGATCACCTATTATTTCTCACAGCAAGAAATCAGGAGGGGGGGTAGTTTGTTCTTTGTTTGTTTGTTTGTTTGTTTAAGGAGGGCGCAGCTTACAGCGGCCCGTGTGGGGGATCGAACCGGCAACCTTGGTGTTATTAGCACCGCGCTCTAACCACTGAGATAAGCGGCCACCCAAGGAGGGGAAGTTTCAAGTCTGGTTAATTACGTGCCATTGTCACAGACCCCCAGCTTCTTTCCATTTTCCTAGCTCCCCATCCTCAGCTCTGCTCTCATCCCAAATTCCCTCATGACCACTACATGGCTGCCACTGCTTCACCTAATACACCCGGACGCAATAGCCTGTGCGTGAAGAACAAGAACCCTTTCCCCAAAGCCCACTGTAGCCTTTGGCTCATGTCTGATTGGCTAGAACTGTGTCCCATGCCCATGGCTTAATCAATCTCTGGCGAAGGAAATGGGATCAGAGCAATGCCTGAGACCAATCTGGATTGCCCCCAGAGCTGGGGATATGTCACACTTTCATGAGTCACATGGAGAAGCATGGGACTCTAAATAAAATCAGAGCTCTCACAGCAAGGAAGGACATAATTGCTTAGGTATTAGATGGCCTGGATTCAAATCGACTCTTCCATATCCCCTCTGAGTAACTCTGGGCCTCAGTTTCCTCATCTGTAAAATGGTATCGTAAAGGGACCTCGTTTCACGGAATTGTTATGTGAATGAAATGTGTCACACATGTAAAACCCTGCACTCAACAAGCCGCAGGTACCACTGTCTTTCCTTCAGCCTACACCCCAGGGCAGGGTCCAGAACAACAGCCCTTACTCTATTGCTTTCATGGCGGAAGGCTTTTTTCTAGTTTCTCCCCAAATCAAAACAGAAAGCTGCTCAAGGTGACAGCCTTTCAAGGCTCCATCCTTGAAGCTGATAGGGGAAGGACTCGTGTGAGCCCTCTGCCCAGAACAAACAATAATTTGAGAGATACTCACTAAGAGTGGGGTGCTGGCCTCCGTGTGTGGCACACGGGACCTCTCTCACTTTCACCAGAATCAGCCACCATTGACAGGTAAAGAAACTGAGGCTCAGAGAAATAGAACAAGGTTACCCAGGGCAGAAGCGAGATGCAGGCAGGACCTGAACCCCAATCTGTCACCACTGAGGTTTGGCCTGCGGATAGGGTGCGCCCCACACAATATTTCAAACATCTTCTTCGCCAAAGTTGGGTCACATGCCTATTCCTGAACCCATCCCGGGCAAAGGGGATTGGCTGGCTCACAAGTCAATCAGGGGCCTTCCCTGGACCAGGGGAGGGCTCAGCTGCTCCAGAGGCCAGTAGAGTGATGGGACCCCAATAAAATCGGGGTCGCTCCTACTGGGTAAGAACCAGTAACATCCTCTCTACCAGTCTTTCCAGAAGTGTGACATCCATACTGCTAATGGCATGTGAGGTGACTTTGGGTGGTGAACCTTTTTATAGGTTTCAGATGACCTTTTCAAATAGTTATTAGTTTTTATAATAGTTACTATAACCTTTGATTTGGGGCAGGTGACACTGATTTTTCTTTGATGATAGCTATACAATTTTCTTTTTAAAGTAAGTTTAGATCCCACCACTCTGACCTTTGAAATAATTACACCAAAAAGAATAGTAATAATAAAAGTTTAGGCAAATTCTCATACACTCAGGCGGGGTATAAAACGGTTCAGCCACATTGGAAAACCGTTATAGCTGAACATATGCCTTCCTTATGACCCAGCAATTTCTGTTCCAGGAATACACCCTTCAGAGGTGTGTCCGTGTGCTCATTAAAACACGTGCACGAGGATGTCCACACAAGGCTTACTCATTACACCCCAGAATGAAAACTCCCCCAAATGCCTTCCGCCCAGAATGAATCCACTGTGGTATGGTCACAGCACGGAAGGCTAGGCCACATCTACACATAACAGCACAGGTGAAAGCAGACGCAGAAGACTCCCAGCTGTAAGACTCTGCTGATTTGAAGTCCCACATCAGGCCACACTGAGCTGCAGTCAGAAGCACAGCAGCGACCACTGTTGGGAGGCGGTGACTGAAAAGAAGTCTGGGTGGGGGCCCTGAGGGGAGCTGGGAATGTGGTGTTTCTGGAAGTGAGTGTCGGTTACACAGATTTGTTCACTTTATGAAAATTCTGTAAGCTGTCCACTTAAGACCTGTGACTTTCCTGTATGTATAATATACTTCAATAAAAAATTCTGGAAAAGTGACGCATCTCAAAGAAAATTCCTAGCTAAACCAGAGAACCAGCGGTAGCCGGGTTTAGGAATACGTGGGGGTTTTCAGGAATGACTGAAGTCTGGGAATGTCTCTTCCACCGTCATTGGCTCTCGGGCCTATTTTTAGTGGTTGGAGTCAAATGCGCAGCAACACCTGTTGTTGACAATGCAGCCCAAGAGAAGGGGCTTCGGGAGACAGACGGTGCACAGAGCGCTGTTGGCTTAAAGATGATTTCATTTCGCGTCCGACGGAAATAAATCTGTCTTCAGTTGCTGGGGTGGCCTCTTGACATCCCCTCTCTTTGAAACAGCCTTGGGAAGTCCCGGCCCAGTCTCAGCAAATATGAGACGCGCCTGCTCTCCCTCCGTGTTCCACTCCCAGGGCAGGCATTGCTAAACCATCCCAGCATCTTGTCCATTGATTGCAGATAAAGCCTTTACCTCTCTGCAGCACGATATCAGAGGGAGCTGCTGCAAACAACTGCAGCTGGCACTTGGATGACATTTACGTGACATTCCAGATCTACACAGATGCCCTGCCTTAGTCAGGAGGATGCTAAGCCACGAGTCCCACCTTGGCCAGAGGCACGTCCAGCATGCCCAGCACAGAGGGCGGAACAGGGCAGGTGGACAGGTTCCGTCCGGGACTGGGGCTCACACTGAGTGTTTCCTGGACGCCATCTCTCTGCTCCAGCCTCCCCACAAATCCACCTCTCCCTCTCCTACGCCGCCTTCACTTCTAGACAGAGGGCCTTGCATGCGTCCACCTGTGTGACCCACGTACACACAGATCCCACAAAAGCACCATCTGCCCTGTTTCCCCAAAAATAGAACCTAGACGGACATCAGCTCTAATGCGTCTTTTGGAGCAAAAATTAATATAAGACCCGATCTTATATTATCATATTATATTATTTATATATATTATATTATATTATATTATTATATATTATATTATAGACCCAGTGTTATAGTAAAATCAGACTGGGTTTTATATTAATTTTTGCTCCAAAAGACGCATTAGAGCTGATTGCCCGGTGAGGTCTTATTTTCGGGGACACACGGTAGTTGTCATGGACCCTAGTACTGCGATTAGTGAACTTGTTTTCTGTATTAATGGAGGGGTGGAGCCCAGGGAGAGAACAGTGCAGATTCATTTTAAGTTGGGGGTGCCATTTAGGATTCTCCCGTGTACAATACTTGCTGTTCATAGTAGCTGTTCAACAGTACAATAGTAGCTGTTCATAATTTGATTAGGCTGTGTTTTTGCTTGACCAGCATCCACTCCTTTCGCCAATACAGGCACATGCAGCTTAGTGACAAGGACACATCCCGAGAAATGCACCATCAAGCGATTTCGTGGCTGTGCACACAAGCTAGCGTGCACGTACTTACACAAACCTGGATGGTGTGGCCCATGACGCCCTGTGGTCGCCTCCTGTAGCCTGCGTCCACCAGTCACGCACGTAGGCTATACGTCACACATGTGCTCCGCGGTTGACAGAAACGTCCTTATGTGGGGCATATTTGTAAGAGCATCTCAGCTTTCCTCCTGCTGCCCAGTGAAACCATCTCTAATGTGATTTGTATAGAGGATATGGCCCAGGCCAGGCAGAGTCATGCTGAATGTTTCAGGAATGGGTATAAGACACAGTGGGGCCAAGCAGAACCGGTGCGGCAACTGGAGCTGTCAGGCAAGAGGTGCCCCTTTTCTGCTCAGGTGGCCAAGGTGAGAAGAGGTAACCCAACAGCTGTTGGCACCATCTTTCCTGCACTTGAGGAACTCTAACCTTCGGATGAAACCAATACAAGGGAAAACAGATTCAACATAGGGCAGGACACACATTCCCTCCCGAGGATACCATTTAAGCGTTTGGGTCCAGCCATGCCTGAAACTGGCGACCTCCAGACATTTCTGCTTAAGATTATTTGAGAACTGGATTTCCTTCCCTTTGTAAACAAAAGACTCTTGACAAGTACAGGTTAAAATAAATAAATATTAAAATAAGTCTGACTAGCCTACAAATAGACAAACAGCTATGAAGGCAAATCAATGATATTGCCAGATAAAGCAGATGAAGAAAACACAAGGCAGATAATCAAAGAACTGATAACGATTCCCTATGAAGATCATGAAACCATTAGTCTACAGTGCCTTTTGGAGGGCTGGGCCTAAGTGGCCATCTGGTCTACCAGGGTGGTCTCTCCATGAGAACAAGAAGTTGACCTTAGCCAACAACACAAGGTCACTTAGTGAACCTGTGTTAGCTTCTCACAATCATATTTCCTTCTAAAGAGTCACGAGCCATCTGTGTGAAGCTCTGCTCCAGAATTCTGCTAAGAAATCTTGCTGTCAGATATACCCCATCCGGGATTTCCAGAATCCATATGACTTTGCGTTTTAGAAAATTGGGGTCCTCGACCCTCTTCAGGCTCCACTTCCTTTCCCGTGGTTTCTCCTGTGTCTTCTTGTACTGCCTCCTGGCCGGCTACGAATTCAGTTCTCTCTGTAGAACACGCCTTCCTCCCGCGGGATTGGAAAGAACAGTTGTCCTCAGCGGTGAAGGCAGAGCATCAGTGATTCTTCCTGCTGTCCGACCACATGACCCCAGCCACCTCCCCACACGGGGGCTCCGTCTTTGACAGTTCATTATTTCCCGAGTTTCTGACATTTTTCTTCTTGCAAAATTCACCTGGACATCTTATTACATCTGAAAATTAACACGTGCATATGATAAATAAGGCCCAGTGGACCAAAGGTCTCCTCCACCTGGGCTCCCAGCACCCCCCAAGTCCGAGTCTCATCCCACAGTGGTCAGCTTTTCCCTCCAGGGGTATTTGTTGCCTATACCAGGATATATGTGTGTATATACATGTGTGCTTGTGTATCTTCTTCCTACCATTCTTTTGTGTGTCTGTGTGGTAAAGAATACGTAACATACAATTTACCATCAATGATATTTAGTGTATTCACAGTCACCCCTATCTCGTTCCAGAACGGTTCATCACTCCGACAGGAGACTTGCACCTAAGCAGTCACTCCCCATCCTCCCTCCTCCCAGCCTCAGGCTCCCACCAATCTGCTTTCTGTCTCTATGGATTTACCTATTCTTGACATTTCCTATAAATGGAATGCTACACTATGTGGCCTTTTGTGACTGGCTTCTTTCACTGAGCAATCATATTTTGGAGGTTCATCCATGGTGTAGCATGTCAGTGCTTCATTCCATTTTACAGTCAAAAAATATTCCTCTGTACGGATGGACCACATTTTGTTTACCCCCTCGTCCTCTGATGGACACTTGGAACGTTTCTACCTTTTGGCCCTTTTGACTAGTGCCACTGTGAATACTCGAGCACATGTAGCTGGTTGAGCCCCTGTTTGCAGTTCTTTTGGGGAGTATGCCTAGCCCGGGAATTGCTGAGTCACAGGGTAATTCAAACTTTTCCACAGCGGCTGCCCCACTTCACGTTCCCACCACAGCGCACAAGGCTCCGCTTCCTCCACACCCTCGCCAACACTTGTTCTTTGCTGGGGTTTTTTAAATATCCATCTGAATGGGTGTGAAGTGGGATCTCAGTGTGGTTTTGACTTACATTTCCCTAATGACATCCTCCCCTTCCACGAACACAGCCTCTCATACATTTTGCCTCTTCAACATTCGCTGAACTTGCTATACTTGGAGCTTATTCCATAGCAGGTTCGTATCGGATCCAATTCTCCACAGAGCTGCATCGTAACCCACTGTGCGGACAGACCCTGACACACCGGCCAGCCCCCACTGACAGGCAACGGCCTTCTCCATCCACTCGAAGCCTCGGCAGATGTCCCTGTATCCGTCTGCATGCATTCTCCTCTTGTTTTCTTAATTTTCTTCCCTGAAGTCCAGGGCAGTCCCTCCCTGATAATTTCCAACAGCAAGAGGCCTTCAGCTTGGTCTCCCATAATCGACAACAAGAACACCAGCACTGGGAGCCGGCCCGGTGGCTCAGGAGGTTGGAGCTCCCTGCTCCTAAATCCGAAGGCTGCCGGTTTGATTCCCACATGGGCCAGTGGGCTCTCAACCACAAGGTTGCCAGTTCAACTCCTCGAGTCCTGCAAGGGATGGTGGGCTCCACCCCCTGCAACTAAGAACGGCAACTAAGAACGGCAACTGGACCTGGAGCTGAACTGAGCCCTCCACAACTAAGATTGAAAGGACAACAAATTGACTTGGAAAAAAGTAATGGAACTACATACTGTTCCCCAATAAAGTCCTGTTCCCCTTCTACAATAAAATCTTTAAAAAATAATAAAAAAAAGGACACCAGCACCCCCATGCCGACAACCACAGTAGTTCTGACAGCTCACTCGATTGCTGGTGCTGACGTTTACCGCTTTATCCTGTTTAGTGCCCCCAATGATTCTCCGAGATGACTTTTATTCCCTTTTTTCCCCAGGAGGGTCCCTTGTCCCAAGTGTCACAGGATCAGTGGTGGGAGCCCCTGGTCTGACTCCTGGGGGGTCGTGCCCTTTGCCTCTGTGTGCTCTTGCTTAGGAGGTGTCTAAATGAGGGTGACCAACTGTCCCAGTCTGCCCTGGACAGAGGACCTTTGATGTTGAAACGCAGCAAGTCCCAGACAAACCAGGACGAGCCAGTCACCATGGTCTGGAAAGTCGTCCCGCTTTTGTTTTGGAGGCACTTTGGCACGAGCCATTATGTCTCTGTCCTCCCTCTGCTGGCAGGGCAGCCAAGAGTCACAGTCCACGGGCATTGGAGGGACCTGAACCCACAACCCTGCCTTTCACTCCCCTCCCCCACTCTGGCCTGTGCAGCCTCTGTCCCAAATCTCCCCTCCCACACAGCCCCAGTGAGGCATTCTGACGACAGCCCATAGTGAGGCCAGCCAAAGGCCCGTCCGTCAGTGAAGAGAAGGCAAATTCCCGGCCTCGCTGCCAAGGTTACTGAGTCAGGGAATGCGGTGAAAAGCTCGGCGTTCGGTCTCCTCGGGCGTCTGCACTTTCCACAGTTCCCTGCGTTCCCGTCACACATCTTGGGATGGAAGAAAGCATTCAGGACCCAGGGGTTCAGAGGTATCTGTCTGGGTAATTGTGTCCGGGCAAATCTGCCAAGTAAATAACAGCTCCATGGCACAGCAAGCCGGCGACGGCTTTGTCACATCCATAATCATTCAGAACCGGTCGTTCAGATGAAACCCAGGCCGACACAGCCTCTCCTCACATCCCTGATCCGCCAGCACCATAATTAGCTTATTACCAGCCACCTCGTGCTAATAACCTTTCCCTTTATTACCGCGAAAAGAATTAAAGGGAGCTAATAGACCGCGGCCAGTAATCCATCTGTAACCTTGCATTTTTCCTGGGCACCCAGCAAACGTGGAAGCCAAGGGAATTTCCACCCCACCCCACCCCACGCCCAAGTCTCGCAACCGTTTCCCGCTGTGGTGCCCACAGAGCTTCCTTTTTTGGTGGAAACATCTCAAGTTCTGCAGGCCCTCAGCTGGAAGGAGCCAGGACACTGGATGGAGGAGAGGGGGGGACTGGGGAGTCCCCAGGGGGTGGGAAGGTGGGGCAAAGGGGACTTGCCATTCCTGGGCCTGGTGAGGCCTCCTGCCTCCTCTTGGCCTGGCCATGGTCCGCTGTGGTCAGGTGGTGGCTCAGTCATGAGGCAGCACTGTTATTTACCCACCAGCAGCCATTCTCCCCGACTTGTTCTTGAAGGGAGGGTGAGCGGCCGGCCCCCCACGGAGGTGGAACATTCCAGCTCCCTGCTTTCCCCGTGCAGGGAAGCCTGACCCCCTGGGAGAGCTTCAGAAGACTGACTTTGTACTACTGGAGCCTCCTTGCCTGGAGCTGACGTCCCCTGGCACGGCTGTCTGGCAGCATGGGCTGGCGCAGAGGACGAAAGCCCAGCCCCTTGCTCAAGACGGGACAAACGACGGAGCCACTGATGCCCAGAGCTCCCCGTGGGGCCAGGCTGAGGCCAAGACTTAATCTAAAACTGCCCCTTTGCCTGATTTCTTCCTCCTTTCCTGCCCCCCTCCCCCACTCCCTCCTAAGTTGTCTGTAGTAATAAATCACCCGCACAGAAATTCTCAGCCCAGAATCTGCTTCTGTGGAGCCCTGCCCGAGATACCCACTCTCCACTAGCAGAAGTCCCCTGACCCAGTTCTGGCCAGTGCACCTCAGGGGAGTCTGGGGCAGGCGATTTCCTCCCTGATGAAAAAGTGAGGCATGTGGGCCCCCCCTCCCACCTTGAACACCATGTGTGAAGTGTGGAGGCCACACTGAGATCCTGAGGGGAACATGGCTGTCACACGGAGGGTGGCGGGGTGACAGACGGACAGCTCTTGGGTCTTGCTTATGCCACTGAGGACTCCATCTTGTGGCTGCCTGTATCTAGACCTCTGCTTGTGTGACATGACAGTCCCTCCTTCCTGTGGGACCTTGTTACTTGCAGCTGGAAGCGTGCTCGCTGACAAAGCTCCCACCATCCCTTCCATCAAGGGGCCACATCTAACCCAAGTGGCGAGCCCGGGGCCCTTTCTAGTGACTGGGTTAGATTCGGGGGGACATTAACCCTCCTTATGGCCAAGGACCTGTGACAGGACACCTCCTAAGCCTTCTGGGGAACATGTCTTTGTCGTGTCTGAACGCGATACCCAGACCTGGCCTGAGAAGACTGCCACCCCGGCCTCCAGTGGATGGAGCCAGGCTCTGGCCACTGCACCTGACCTGCGGGGCCCCAGACTTCCTGTCATGTGTGACGATACGTTTTCTTACTGACAAGGCCCTGTGAGCTGGGTTTCCACTACTTGCAGTCAGAGCATCTCAGCTGACAATGTGAGGACTTTTGGGTGGTCCCTTCTGGACCGTCAGGCTTAAGGTGGGGGATGCACAAGGAGAGATACGATAAAAAAAGGTCCACTTATTTAGACTCTGCCATGTGACAGCCACCAGGACCAGGCAGTTCCCAGTCACCACAGCCCTGTAAGGTGGGATGAATTGACCCGAATTACAGCTGTGGGTACAAAGGCCCAGAGAAGGTAAGTGACTCGCCCAGCATCACACAGCTGGTTAGTGGCTGACTCTAGAACCCACATTCTTAATCACAAGTCCTGCCCTTGGAGAGCTGCAAATCTTACAAGAGAGACAGAGCCCAGGGCAGGATGGAAGGCCTGGAGGAGGGCACGGGAGGAGGCAGCGGACGACACAGGCCAGAGTCAAGCAGGCCTTCCCCTGGCTCAGTCTGTGACCTGGAGCAGGTCGCTTTGCCTTTCTGAAGACAGTTTCCTCTTGGGTGAAATGAGCAGGTCAGTCAAACGAGAAGCAGCAGCAGAGGTGTGCTGCCAACTGTAAAGTGCTGTGCACAGGTCAGCAGGGGCCATCTTGCAGGACCTGCCAGAAGGACTAAAGGATGGTCCTTGCAACCTGATTGTTGGGTGAAAGAAAGAAACAGGAAAACAGAAAGAGAAGGAGGGAGAGAGGGAGGGAGGGAGGGAGAGGGGGGGAAGAAAGAAAGAAGGAAAGAAAAGAGGGAAGGAGGGTGGGAGGGGAGAGAGAGAAGAAAAGAGAAGGGAAGGGAAGGGAAGGGAAGGGAAGGGAAGGGAAGGGAAGGGAAGGGAAGGGAAGGGAAGGGAAAGGAAGGAAAGAGGGGACATGGCGTTCATTCACTGGACTCTGGGAGAGAACCCTCTGATCTGATGTGGCTTCTCCTTAGTCTTGTCAGGTTTACAAAACGTCCCGCTCAGTGGTCCTGCACAGCTTGGCATATAATTGCTGAGTTTGGTTCCCAGGGTCATTAAGTCTCCCGACTCCTGGCTCACAGCGCAGAGTTGAAGTGCTGCTCCCGGGCGCAGCAAACTCAAGGTCTTCTGACATTGCTCCGGAGCCCAGAAGAGAGGGCAGTGTTTGTGACAATGGCCCAGCCTTGCTTCCACAAGGGACGCTACCACAAGGGATGCCAAGACCAGCCAGACCTCGGCGGGGCCAGGGCCCTTATAGAACAGGGTCGTTTTGCATTTATGGACTGAAGACTGTCCTGTCAGCTGTCACAGATGAGCTAGTGGATGGGCATTTTTAGGAGTCTGGTGTTTTTTTTTTCAATTGGGGTAGGGCCTATGTACAGAAAAATACACGATAAATTTTCACATATTATACATATAAAGGTCTGACAATTAAGTTCACAAACTTGTTGCAACGCTGTTGCTAACCTTTTTTGACATCAGAGGGATTATTCATTAAAAATTGGTACCAACTGGACAAACAGTTAACCAAGTTGACTATTTGGAAGTGCTGAAAAGGCTGCGTGAAAAAGTTAGACGAAAACGACCTGAACTTTTTGTCAACAATTCATGTCTCTTGCATCACGACAATGCACCAGCTCACACGGCACTGTATGTGACGGAGTTTTGAGACAGTCAACAAATAACTGTATTGGAGCACCCTCCCTACTCACCTGATCTGGCCCCCAGTGACTTCTTCCTTTACCCGAAGATAAAGGAAATATTGAAAGGAAGACATTTTGATGACATTCAGAACATTAAGAATATATGATGACAGCTCTGATGGCGATTCCAGAAAAAGAGTTCCAGAATTGCTTTGAAGGGTGGACTAGGCACTAGCATCACTGCATAGCCTCCCACAAGGAGTACTTCGAAGGTGAGCATAGAAATACCTGGCAATGAGGTATGGAGCACTTTTTCTAGGATGAGTTCGCAAACTTAATTGTCATGCCTCGTATGTATGCACCACATTCCAGTCAAGATGTGGAACATTCTAGACCCCAGGAGGCTCCCTCATGCGCTTTGTGGCCTAAGCCACCGTCCCCACAGCCCCTCACAACCACTGATCTGATTTCCGTCTCTACAGCTTAGACTTGCGTGTTCCAGAGTTTCCTGTAATTGGAATCCTATAGTCTGTGTTGTTTTCCATCTGGCTTCCCTCCCTCCACATAACGTTTCTGAGATTCCTCCGCGTCGCTGCACATATTTGTAGCGCATTACTGAACAATGCTCAGGGCGCGGACATGCCGCAGCCTGGTTATCCACTCGCCTGTTCATGGGTTGTTTCCAGCTTTTAGAGAAGATGAGTAACGCTGCTCTCAGCCTTGGCATCTGAGCTTTTGTGTGGACATGTTTTCATTCCTCTTGGGTTAAACGCCCAGGAGGTGGCTTGCTGGGTCACAGGCTAGGCATCCGGTTAACTTATAAGAAACCACAGAACAGTTTTCCCAAGTAGCTGCACCACTTTGCATTCCCACCAGCAAAGTGCCCTCTTCAGCACTTGGTGCTGTCAAGTCCGCCCAATGTGAGCTGTTCCGGTTAGTGTGTAATGATTTTCTCACCGTGGCTTTGTTTTCCTCTAGGAGTAATAAGTTGATGTGCATGGATTTTACAGAGTGGAAAGCTCCCTACCTCATGAGGCCTCTCGGATGAATCTCTTAATGAAAGGCTCAGAGGAAGCCCCCAGCCCACCCTGGGTCCCCCCACCCGGCTTGGGTGGCAAGGACTTCCTGTTCCCAGAAGCCCCCTAGAGCCAGAAGAGAGTCCCTCTGGGTAGCTGGGGCCTGGGCCAAGATATCCCCCACACGGTTCCAGAGGGAGGAGCACAGCCTGGGGCCGGTGACTGACGGCATGGCCGGAAGACAGTGTCATAGTGAAGAGCATGGGTTTGGGGACCGCCCTGCAATGGGGCACCCACTGCCATTCCCAAGTATGCGACTCCGGGGGAGGGGTCTCCTGTCTGACCTCAGTCCCCCCATCTATAAAATGTCTGTAATAATAGAACTCATCTCTCTGGAACCTCATGCGAAATGCTTACCCCCATTTCTGGCACCCAGGAACACTGAGGACATGGAAAGCACACCAACACCCCCATTCCCTCAACAAACAGTAGCGCTGTCCCAGAGAAAACAGGAGTGGCCTGGTATGTGAGTCCTTACAAAAAGCCCACACGTCTTCATTGTCTCTCAGTAACTGTTTTTGGAAAACGTCAAAGCCTGGTTTGGAGGAGCAGCTCCCCAGTTTGAGCCTCAGGACCCCCCTAGAGGGCTTGGGAAACTGCCCTGATTCAGCAGGAGTGAGCTGGGCCAAGAAAGTGCATTTCCAGCAAGTCCCCTGTGGTGCTGAAGCTGCTGGCCCCAGACCACTGGTTTGTCATAGAAAATTAGCTCGTGGGTCTCCGCCAGGCTAGATATGAGAATCCCCTGAGGCGTTTTTAGCACCACACATGCCTGTCCCCACCCCCTAAGATTTTGATTCCCATGGTTTAGGGGTGGACCCAGGGACATCCGAGGACATGAAAAGCTCCCCAAGGGGATTCTACATGAACTGTCAGGTGGGGACCACAGCCTCAGCCTGAAAGCACCTTAAACTATGCTGTGTGGGATTTGCACGCATCACATCCCAAACCACTTATACATAGAGAGTGACAAGAAATCTCATCAGATCTAGCCATCATTCTGGGGGCACGACTTCGCCTTCACAGGTGTCGGATGTCACTATAAAAAACCCTTGAAAGATCACTATAAAAAGTAACATAGTAAGCAGTGACTTGCTGAAACTCATCAATAATATACACCCTCAGAGCAAATGACACAAACCAATGTCCTAATTTATGCAAAAGGGCATGTGTGGCCTGCGGTAACATTCTCAGTAGCTGCGTCATACGCAGATTCAAAAAATGCCGTCTCTGAAAAGTTGTAGGCATAAGGAGAGCAGATGGGGTTAGCCAAACCCTGCTTGGTGACTCAAAGGCAGGCTCAGAGAGCGTTCTGTCATGAAGGTATGCGTGGGACAAAAAGAACTATTGCTAATGTATTATATTCCATATATAATGTGACTTGAAACAGGCATAATGGACATGTGTAACTCACTGTTACTAATATAAACGTGCAAATAAACACTGGACTACTTAATTTATACCCCCAAACTTTTAGGCTTAAGTGTATCAAAAACACTGGGAGAAGTACTCTCTCATTGGTATAAATAGGGAGTTGCCTACATTTGGGCATACATTGTGTTTTTCTGCAGCACGATGGTAAACACGATAGATGAGGTCTCTGCTGCCTCCAGGAACTGGCGGTAGAAGGACAGAGAAAACAAATAAATATACTGAGATGACCGCCGCAGTGAAGACGAAAGGGGCACAGAGGGCAAGGAGTGACAGAGCCACGTGCTGCTCCATTCGAACGGAGGCTGGAACAGAGAGGACGGGAGCTTTGCAAATGAGTATCTGCGGAAAGAGAATACAGGCAGCGGGGAATGCACGTGCAAAGGCCCTGAGGTGGGGCCACGCGTGCAGTGTTCAGAGGACAGCAAAGAAGCCAGTGTGGCCAGAGCAGAGTGGGAGTGGGGAGAGCGGGTGGGCCTAGCTGACCAGGGAGGGAGGTGGGTTCATTTAGTCTAACGGATCTGGAGGGCCTGGTTCCTCTTGGGCTGAGTGGGAAGTAACCTCTATCCACAGCTGGGTCCAGCATCCTCAGGAACCCCCAGAATGGAAGTATTATTGCTTCCTACTTCCCCATCTGCCTCCTACCCGCCTTCTCCTCACTGACGGGGCAGCCAAGGGCAGGGAGGGGCCGCAGCAAGCCCCAGAGGGTAAGGAAGGGCTGTGTCCTCCCAGCTCCATCTGTACAATGCATCTCAATTCTGGGAACGAGTACGTATTCAGTGCATCGTGGATGCAAGGCACTGACCTCAGCGTGGAGCCACACACAGCCAGGCACCCAGCAACACCTGCTTCTGAGGCCGAGGCTAAGAGCCACACAATCACCCTTTGTATTTTTATGGCCCTTGAGAGTTTACTTTGTTCTCCTGCCCAGGCCTGCGTCCCCTGGGGGCCCGGAAGAGAGAGCTGATGGTACCCACTTGGTAGATTAGAAAAGTGAGGGGGTGGCAGAGCATTGGGTCCCAGAATGCAGCTCTCCCGACTCCTATTCACTGTGTGGCCAGCACATCTGGCTTTCCACCCCCTGCTGTGTGCGCGTGCTGTACGGGGGCAGACGCGGGCAGGGCCAGCCTCTGAGTGTGCCACCTGTGCAGTCACAAGGGCCCTGCCTGGCTGAACACTCCACGGAGGCCATCTTGAAGTTCTTCACCATTTTTGATCCCGGATCCTGTGTTTGCATTTTGCACCAGGCCCTGCAAACGATGTGGCCGCCAGACAAGGGCCCCATTTGAGATCTGCACACAGGGTCCCGGCAGCCAGTGATGCCTGCCCAAGGCCCCAAATGCTGTGGCTACAGACCCCCAGCTCTCGGCCAGAAGCTGCTGGAAACCCTCCGCCTCTGTTTGGCTGTGGAAGCACGCTGCTCAGAGCAGACGTCCATGAGGTGATGTCTGGTTTTGATTAAATATCCAGAGTCACTCATTAACTTGCTCCACAGGCAGGCTTGGAAGCCCTCGCAATATAAAACCTTTCTCCCCACAGCTGCCGGCCTATCCCTGCCACCTACAGCTCTTGCCCGAAACCAGGAGCCCCTGGCGGGGGGTGCTTAGAGCCAGAGGTGTGTGAGGGCTTCCCCGCCCTGCTCTCCCCAATCCTGGCTGGGGTCAAAGGCCACCGTCTATCCAGTCCCATTTAAAGGGGTCCAGGGGTGACCAGCCGGGGGAGCTTTTCCTCACCTTGACCCCTGGGGCTGAAATTCCATCAAAGCCAGTCCTTTTTCCTTTGGCTGGAACCCATATCTTGAACTGTTTTGCATTTCTCATTGCAATTTTGCAATGATTTATTTACAAGTCTGTTTCCTCTCCAGGTGGGAGCTCTGGAGGGCAAAGTCTGTGCCCCATTCATTCTTCAAGAAACCTGCTTCCAGGCACCCCTGTCAGGCATTAGCTGGGTCCTTAGCCTATGCAAAGGGCCTTCCCTGGTGGGGGCCTCCAAGTATTTGCAGAAGGAAGGGAGGGAGGGAGGAAGGAGGGAGGGAGGGAAGAAAGAAAAGAGGAAGGGAGGGAGGGAGGGAAGAAGGAAGGAATGGAGGAAGGAAGGAAGGAAAGAAGGGAGGGGGAGAGAGGGAGGGAGGGAGGGAGGAATGAATCACAGCTTACACTGCTTGAACACCTACTAGGTGCCAGGCACTATTTTAATTGATTTGCATGTATTTCCTCATTGAACTCTCACAACAGTCCTGCATTTAGTGTATTCTTGTCTCTCTTTACTTACAGGGCTTACGGTGAACACATCACACACCCACGCACACGTACACTGGCACCTCTGCAAGCCAGAACCCAGTCGATTCACAGGCAGGCAGAGTTCAGAGCCAAATTAGCAAAATATCTTGAGATGGTGTTTATTTCCCTCTAGTTGTCGAGTTCTAATGACTGTTTATTCTCATAAATATCTGATTTGTGTGCTTGACTCCCAGTCAGAGTGCAGTGCCAAGTGGCTCCACGTTTGCTCTCTGGTGGGACAGCACAACCCCTCCCTGCTTTTTTTTTTAACAAAACAAGACTCTTGGAGCCCATGCATCTTGCTGGCAACTCACAGTTGGGACACGCTGTCCTCCACAGACTCTGAGGCTTCACCAGACCAGCAGGCAGCAGGCGGGAGAGGAGTGAGGGTTCCCTGAAGAGATGGCCATCAGCGTCCAACCCCCACTGCACTACCTGAAGCCCCTCCCATCAGGCGGAGAAATCGCCTGAAAGTGGGTGGGTTCTGTGAACGTTTTGACCAATAGGAGGCAGCAGAAGTGTTCCCAAGCCGGTCTGGGACTAAGCCTTAAAAACACCTGGCAGCTTCTGCTTTCCCTCTCTTGGGATTCAGGTGCCACCACGTAAAGAAGCTCAGGCCAGATGCCAGAAGCACAAGAGACCACGTGGACAGAGTGAAACCTGAGCAAATGAGAGACTTCCAATGGAGACAGGGGCCCCACCGTAGCCCCTGCAGCTTGCCCAGCGCTAGGGCCAAGCATGGTGGATAAAGCCACTTGGGTCATCCAAACCACCCTGCTGAGTCCTGAGGGCCAGGCCTGCAAAGAGCATCTCCCCATGGACGCCCTCTTCCCCACCCACCAGGGCCTGCTTGTTTTCCCAACAGGTGTTAAAATAACGACCTTTGGGCTAAAACGGAAGCTGTGTGCCTGGGTGATAAGAGGGTCTGGCTGCCGGCACCGGAAGGAGGGAGGGCGGGAGGGAGGGAACGGAGGTGGAGCAGAGAATGGGGAGAGCTGGCGAGAAGTGGGAAATTTCAGGGATGGCTATCAACTGGACTGGGGGCAGGGGGGGCACACAGCTTCTTTTTCTTTTCCCTCCCCCTCAGAATTCAGCCTCATTCTTTCCTTCTTGAACAAGGTTTGCAAGAAACAAGGGCCCGACACCAAAAGCCCTCTCCTGCCTCCAGGCCTTTGCACTTGGCGTTCCTTCTGCCTGGAAGGCCATCCCCCCTTCCTCTTCTGGGTCGAATTGTGTCCCCCAAGTGACATGTTGAAGTCCTAACTCCCAGTACCTCAGGATGTGACCTTATTTGGAAATAGGCTCACTGCAGATATAATTAGTGAAGATGAGGTCATATTGGAATAGGATGGGCCCCAAATTCAATATGACTGGTGTCCTTATAAGAGAGGAGAAAGCCATACTGAAGACACAGACACACAAGGATAACATCATGTGACATCAGAGGTTGAGACTGCAGTGAAACAGCCACTAGCCAAGGAACTCCAAGGATTTGCTGCCAACCCCCAGAAGTTGGAAGGGGCCGCCAAGGGTCTTCCATTGGAACCTACAGACAGAGCCCCGCCCTGCCGACACCCTGACGTCAGGCTCTGTCTCCAGAACTGTGAGAGAATGACTTTCTGTTGTTTGGAGCTGCCCAGTCTGTGGCTCTTGTTACAGCAGCCCTAAGAAGCACAGACAGACAGAACCGTGCATGGCCAGGTTGCTTCCAGGGGCAAAAGCTGAAAACAGGCTCTGTGCCCCTCAATAGGGGCCCAGTGTGTCCGTCAGGGAACCCTCCAGACGATGGAACACTCCCCGGCTGTCACCGAGGGCGAGGCCGTCCCACAGTCAGGGCACAGAGCAACCTCTAAGACCTGTTTCGTGTCGTTTCTCTGTCGTGTTTTTAGCTTAGGAATAATACAGAGTAAAGGGCTTTGTGAGGCTCAGTCTCTCGTGTACAGCTTGAGGACTTTCTTTTTAAATGTGTCCTTTTAAAAAATAAACTAGTTTATCCAACAGTTTTAGCTTTGCTGAAAATTGCAAAGGCAGTACATTGTTCCCGTATGCCCCGCATGGCTTCCTGTCTCGTTCACACTGTACATTCAGAGGGTGCCTCTGCCACCATTAAATGGACACTGATACGTTATTACTAACTGAAGCCCACCCTTCACTCAGATTTTTCTCGGTTTCCTCCGAGCATCCTCCTCCTGCTCCACGGTCCCATCCAGGACACCAAGTTACTATACAATGATTTGCTCAGATGTCTGTTGAGCCCAGTTTCCGCTTCTGAAACGCAGTCTGGGAAACTGAAACCCATGGATCCAAGGCCAGGAGGAGAAGCCTTTATTCAACAGGGAGCAGCTCTCGCCACTGCCTTGCTTAAATCCTGCTAGGTCTTCCTTTGCTCTGAGGACAAAATCTAGGCATCTCCGCAGCCTACACAGCCCGCATGTACACAGCCAGCCTCAAAACACCTCGGCCCCCTCTGCCTCACTTCCCTGCCCGTCTCCCTCATGCACCTTCCACCACAACGGCCCTGTTCCTTGAACATGCTGAGCCCGTTCCTGCCCCAGGGACTTAGCATGTGCTGTTCCTGTGCCCGCAATGCTTGTCCCCCAGGCTTTTGCACAGCTGCCCCCTCTGCCCCTGCCCCAGGCTAAGCCACAGCCCTGTCGCTCCTCATCCCCTCCCTGCATTTCAGGAGTGCGGAGCACTGCTCACAGATGGCACCTCGTGTTCATTCCTCTGTTGACAAGGACCTTGCCTCTGGTCCTCTGCTGTCACTAGTGCCTGTTTATTTAGTCAGGGCTTGACGCACGCACGCTGGTTGACTGAATCAGGGATCCCCTAAAACAGGCTGGATGAAGGTAGTGCTACCTATTTTTCAAATAGAGAAAACTGGGGCTCGAGGTCACCCACGCCCGGTCAGCCTGCTGTCTCCCCACCAGGAGCTCCTCAGAGAACAGGATGAAGGTCCGGAAGAGGTGGGGCACGCCCTGTTTGGCCCCCTCGGGAGGAGCCACTAATGAGAGAAGGCGCCAGGCTGGCCTTCCAGGGACCGCTAAGCCTGAGCAGCCTGGCTTGTGAGGGCAGAATTCATCTGGCCTTGGGCTGCGCTGGCTCCAGTCCCAGCGAGGTGGTGACGGGCACTCTAGAGAGAAGAGGGTGCCTCTCGCCATGGCAACGGGGACGTCACTGGGGATGTGTTTGCACAAAAGGGGGTGTCAGGAAACACCCACACACTGGCAGCAGGAACACGGCGGTGCCGTGGCCTCTCTGCCTGGGGACAGCTGCCGGGAGGGGCCTGAGCCTCTCTGAGCCACCGTGGCCTCCCCCCATGCTTGCCCTCCCAAGTGTGGCTGGTTGTCTTCTTGCAAAGCAGACGAGAAAGGAGAGCTGTGCTGCATGCACCATCCATCGCTCTGTGCTCGCACATCCCAGCCACTTTCATGCCTCTTCGAATCACGCCCATCACACAAACGAGACCAAGGCAAAGACAGGCAAGGAGGCTTGCCCCAAATTATGGTGTGGGGTCACCTGGGGGGCTTCGGAGGCAGAACTGGCCTGCGATCGCATCCCTGTGTTCCCATTCACCAGCTCTGTGTCCGTGGACGAGTCACTGAGTCCCTGAGCCTCCTGGTTCTCCTCTGTAAGAAGGGGACAATAATAGCTCCCAGGACAGCCACTCACCTTTGTTTCTTACGTGGACAATTCAGTGGTTTTAGTACATTCACAGTGTTGTGCAACCATAACCTCTATCCAGCCCCAGAACACTTCCATCACCCCCAAAAGACACCCCTTACCCACTGGCAGTCATTTTCTACTCCCGCCTCCTCCAGCCCATGGCAAGCAGCCACCTGCTTTCTGTCTCTGTGGACTCGTCCACTCTGGACATTCCATAGAAATGGGATCATACATGATGTGGCCTTTGGTGTCTGGCTTGTTTCACTCAGCATATTGTCATCCAAGGTTCATCCAAGTTACAGCGCGTGTCAGAGCTTTGTTCCTTTTTGTGGCTGAATAATACTCTATTGTGTGGACGGACCACAATCTGTTTATCCACCATCAGCTGATGGAAATTTGAGTTGTTTCCAGCTCCTGGTCCCTGTGAATGGTGCTGCTGTGAACATCCGTGTAAAGTTTCTGTGTGAATGTACGTTTCCGTTTCTCTCAGTATATATCTAGGTGTGAAATGACTAGATCAAATGACAGGTGTTATCTTAAACTTTTTAGGAAACTGCCGAACTCTCTTCCAAAGTGGCCAAGAATCATTTTGCATCGCCCCCAACGATGGACGTGAGGCCTGGTTATCCCGTCCTTGCCAACACCTGGTGCACTGCCATCATTTTATCAGTGAAGGTAACGAAATACCCCACACATTACTCACAATAGCCCAATAGTGGAAGCAACCCAAGTGTTCACCGGGATGGATGAACAGATAAACAGAATGTGGTCCATACAGACAATGGCATATTGTTCAGCCTTAAAAAGTCTGCCTCCCGCCATGGGTACCATATGCCAGACGGTCTGAGAAATGCTTCGGGAGGTCAGTGTTGCTATGCTTGTAAATATGGGCTAGTCACCAGTGGACTAGCTCACAGTGACATTACGGTATAGAAATAATCGAATCAGTATTTTTTATAACATACTCAGCTGGCGTGACCACTGACACAGCTTCTAATGATCTGGAATGCAAACAAATAAAATGCCCAAACATTGGGTCTTTCCCCTTCTATTGTACGTACGTACGTACACACACACACACACACACACACACACACACAGGAAATTCTGACACAAGCTACACCACGCATAAATCTGGAGGACATTATGCGGAGTGCAAAAAGCCAGTCACAAGGGACAAATACTGTAGGATTCCACTTACATGAGGTGCGTAGAGCAGTCAGTCACAGAGACAGAAGGTAGAACGGTGGGTGCCAGGGACAGGAGGCGGGAGTGGGGAGTGACTGTCTAATGGGGGCAGAGTTTCAGTTCGGAGGGGGAGTACAAAGCTCTGGAGACGGATGGTGGCGATGGCTGCACAACAATGTGAATGTACGTAATGTCACTGAACTGCACACTTGAAAATGGTTAAAATGGTAAATTTTATGTTACGCATATTTTACCACAATTTTTTAAAATTCAGCAGCCTTTATTTTCATCCTTGAATGAACTTTTTTTTACTTTCAAGTCCCCAGTCTACCATGTGGCAGGAGGTAAATGCCACCCATCTGGGCCTGGGGGTGCCGAGGGGAGGGCCTGTGGCCCATTTCTGGTTGGTGAGACATCAGGGGAAGTCTGCTGATGGCTCCTGGGAAAACAAGGTCTAACTATGAAACGAGGAAAATACATGAAGAGAGACTTGTTCCCTTTGGCCGCGTCTCCCACCTTCCTTCCTGCCTCTGGATGTCACGTGTGAGGAAGTGATATCTGGAACCATGGCAGTCACCTTGCCACCATGAAGAGAACGCCAAGAGATCTGCAGAGATGCCAACCCTACATCATGACACAGAACTACTGAGCCCCCCTGCTACTTCCCCGTGTCCTCCAAAGGAACGGATGGCCTTATGCTTTAAGCCCTTCGAAGCCAGGTTTCTGTTCCTTGCAGCCAAGTGCAATTCTAATGGGTCCACCACACTTCTGCTTCTACAGACCCAGTGACACAGCGCTCGGGACAGGAGGCTTCCAGTCCAGCACACCTGGGCTGTATCCCAGCTCCACCTGGCCGTCTCTGCCCCACCCCTCTGGGCCCCAGCTGCCAAATGGAGACAGTAGTGCCATGGGCTTCGTAAGGCAGATGGTGTGAGGCTTAGTGCATTACAGATGTCAATATGTGCCCGGTACACAGTAGGGGATTAATCAGTGCCGTTCCATGGGAGGCAGGATGGCCCTTTTGCTCTGGGGAACAGTAAATAACGACAGCTGCAGGACCCCAGTCTCGCAGCTGCAGCATCTTTCTGGAAGCTGCAGGGGCCTCGGGCTGCTGTCTGGGGAAGAGGCATGGATTCAGTGTTGACTTGGGGTTTTATGCTCCCTTCCCCCCTAACAAAAGCGCTGAGCATTTACTTAGAGCAGGCTCATAAACTCCCAGCCATCGTACAGCCTTCCAACTGGAAATGAGTCAAGCCGTCCTCTTTGCTGAGTTTCACGTTGGCCCCCTGCTCGGCTGGCACTCAGGAGCCCCAGAAATGAACTGATGGCAGCACAGCAGGAAAGGGGTGGTTGGCAGGAGTGACACTGCCCCTCCTGGGAGGGACAAGCGGAAGTGGGAAGACAGGCAAGATGTCACCTAACAGGACCCCACAACCCTGAGGACTTTGAGAGCAAATCAGAGAAGACAAATTTGCAAGTGGCCACGAGCCGCTGGGGCTGGGGTGCTTCCATGCCCCCTGAAGAAGGGGTCGGCTGGCAACTCTGATCTCATCAGCAAGGCTGAGTTAGTCTTCCAACTGTCCGCCGACTGGGGACCAATCTTACACCCACACCCCAGATGCCTCAGCCAAGGTTGTTATGGACCGAATGTCTGTGTCCCCCAAATTCTTATGCTGAAATCTAACCCCCAGGTGATGGTGCTGGGAGGTGAGGCCTCAGGCAGGTGCTTAGGTCATGAGGTGGAGCCCTCACGATGGGATCAGTTCTCTTATAAAAAAGACACTCTTATGAAAAGGAGCCCCTCTGGCCCTGTGAGGTCACAGCGAGCAGACAGCATCTCAGAACCAGGAAGCTGGCCCCCAGCAGATACGGAATCGGCCCTTGCCTCCAGCCTCCAGAACTGTGAGAAATAAATGTCTGCTGTTTAAACGGCCGTCAGTAGTACGTTTGTTACAGCAACCCGCGCTGACTGAGAGGCCCACAGAGACGTTAGGGTGATCCTGGAGAATGTGGCAACCCCCGCCCCCAGAAGTGGAAGGTGACCAGCTGCAATGGATCCACTGCAGGTTGGTCCCAGCAAGAGGGCAAAGTGCTCCGGCACGCAGCACTATCTTACCCCCCACTTTGTTCAACCCCACCTCGCTCAGTCTCGCCCAGCACCCATCACTCCAGCCGTCCGTGCCATCCCCTCTTCTCCAGAGGCCTCTCACACCAGCTGCCATTATTCCCACCTCCATTCTCGAGGCAGCGATTCTGAGAAGTGTTTCCATCATAAGGAATGCAGACTTGCTGCTGCTTCTTTAAAAACTAAAGTCAAATCCTGAAGCAATATATGAGCAAAAGCAAGGATACGGGAAATACAGAGAAGCGGGAGTTGTGGGGGGAAGGTGGGCGGGACTCACACAGTGGTGGCTTTGGGTTCAGCTGGGAGCTATGGGGTGCTGCAGCCACACGGGCGTCCTGGTTGGCCCTGGAACGTGCCCATGGGGTCCTGCGCAGGCCCTGCTTCTGCAGTTCTCCCCACAGCTCGGATCAGAGACCAACTCCAACAGGGGGTCCCCACTGGCCTTTCTAGAGCAGCAGCCTCCCTCTGTCACGCTTCCTCATCATTTCATCTTACAGAGTTCTGACTTCCCACTGGCCGGAATCCCAGAACTGCCGTGTTTGTTTATGAGCTGTGTCCTTTACTGCAGTAACCCCAGTTCCCAGGACAACAGGGTGAACGAATGACTGAGTGAGTGAACGAATGAGGGAGCTAGGTTTGGGGGGTTCAGAGCAGCATGCACAGTAAGGTCTTGAGCCTGCA
Source organism: Rhinolophus sinicus (assembly GCF_036562045.2). Taxonomy (NCBI): domain Eukaryota; kingdom Metazoa; phylum Chordata; class Mammalia; order Chiroptera; family Rhinolophidae; genus Rhinolophus; species Rhinolophus sinicus. The sequence goes on from NC_133765.1 coordinate 35,920,994, forward strand.
GAGGGCCCTCCCCTCTCCCACAGCGTCTTCATGTTCACATCCGGGACCCTCAGCCCTGAGGGCCGCCTCTGCCCCCCTCAGCGCTGGGGCAGGCTCGCCAATGGCTGCACCAGCATCTCCATCCTCCCCGCAGTGCTGTGCTTCCCTGCATCTCTGAAGACGTATGTAGGAGGCTGGGGTGCAAGGAGATATGGGGCAGCCAGGCTCCTGGTTTCCTCTCGGACAGGAAAGCAGCTTTTCCCCAGAATGCCAGGCAGCCTCTACCTAAGGCTCCAGAGTTGTGCACAGTGAGGTGAGGCCTCGGGCAGCTCCTGGAGCAGTGAGACCCTGCCGGGCAGGAAGAAGAGAAGGCGGCCTGCAGGCTCTGCTGAGACGGGCACTGAGAGGTCCCTGCACGGCCTGACAGATGGGACAGAAGGCCCCCAGCAGCCAGAGGCAGCCATGAGAAGGAGCCTGGCCTGCAGGCGAGGGGGCAGGGTAGGTCTCAGCGCTCAGTAACTGACTGCTTTTGGCAGAGATGGCCACCACAATATCCCCCACCCCATGTGGTCTTCTGACCCTATGGTCCCTGACACTCTTTTCACCAAAGGGCGGGGTGTCACCTTCCTCCTGTAGCCAATGGCACACGGTAGAAAACACGCTGTGTGACATCCAAGGTCAGCTCACCGAGGGCGGTGAAGGTACATTCATGCTACCGCCCTGAGATGCCACGTAAGCAGTGTGACTGCTGGGGCCGCACATTGTGTGGAAGCCCAAGTAGCCACGAAAGGCCACGTGTACGTGTTCCGGCCAACAGCCCGGCGAGGTCCAGCCGGCAGCCAGCGCCAAACCAGGCATCTCTGCTACGTCCTGCGTGAAGTCCTGACCCATAGAATCTGCATGTAACAAGGTGGCTGTCGGGTGCCATGGCGTGTGGGGGCTTGGTAGTCAGCACTAGTTCCTTCTACCCGGGCACTGGAGCTTTGGCTCAGCTTTCTCACCGCCTCCTCCACTCTGCCCCACCCAGCCGCCAGGTCAGACCCTTCCCCCCAGGGCACCGTGAGGGAGGGGCGCTCTCCCTCACAGAACCCACCTGTGGCGAGCAGAGTAACTGCCCCCCAAAAGATGCCCATGGCCTCTCCCCGGGATCTGGGGGTGTTCTTAGCTCGGGCTGCCAGGACCAAACACCACACACTGGGCAGCTTCATCAGTAGACGATGGGCAGCTCCTCATAATTCTGTGGGTGCCAAGTCCAAGATCAAGGTGTCAGCAGGGCTGGTGTGGGGACAGAGTCCCAGAGAGCAGTTTCCAGGCTCTCAGCCTCACGTGAAAAGGTGCTGGCTCCGTTATTAGATGGCCGTCCGCTGTGGCTGGGTGGCCATCAGCTGAGACTGGGTAGCCATTAGCCACTAATATAACTGCCGTGGTTATGCTGGCAAGGGGGTTGGGTTGGTTGGCAGAGAAGCGCACGGGCGGATTGTGGCTCCTGCTTCCTGTGTCTCCAACCCAGCCGCCAGCAAGAATACAGTGGTACCTCGGTTTTCTAACGTAATCCATTCCAGAAGACCGTTCGAGTTCTGAAACGTTTGACAACAGCTGACAGCTAGGCCTCAGGACCTTGCACTCAGTGGAAGCCACATGACATGTTCGACTTCCAAGGAGTGTTTGAAAACTGATGTATTTACTTCCGGGTTTACAGCGTTCGTAAACCGAAATGTTCGTCAACAGAGACATTCAAACACCGAGGTACTGCTGAATAGTGGTGTGACTCCCCTATCTATGGCTCCGTGGTGTTCCTTTTTGGCCTCACCATGTCCTGCGTTCTTGTGCAGGGGAGTGGAAGCTGAGACCCATCATGACAGCTGATCTCTCTCCAAAGGCTTTTCTTCTTGGCTTGCAAACGGCCGCCTTCTCACTGTGTCCTCGCGAGGCCATCTGTGCGTGCAAGCATCTGGTCTCTCTCTCTGTGTCCCTATCGCCTCTTCTCATAGGGACATCAGTCTTGTTGGATTAGGACCCACCTGAATGATCCCACTTTAACTTAATTGCCTCTTTAACAGCCCTACCTCCAAATACAGTCACATTCCAACGAACTGGGGGTGAGGGCTCAACCTGAATTTCAGGGAAACAAACTGAACCTGTGGCAAAAGGGACTTTGCAGATTCGATTAAGTGACGGATTCTGAGATGAAGAGGTTGGGCCCGCGTTATCCTGGTGGGTCCAATGTCATCAAAATGTGCTTCCCTGAGGGAGGCAGGCAGGTCAGAGTCAGAGAATGAGAGCCCACGATGGAAGAAGACGTGGCAGTGACCTGGCCATGAGCCAAAGAAGGTAGGCGCTGCTAGAAATTGGAAAAGGGAAGGAAGTGGGTTCTCCTCTGCCATCTCCAGAGTAAACAGCCCTGCTGACACCGTGATTTTAGCCTCATAAAATTCATTTTGACCTTCCGCCCTCCAGAACTGTAAGATAATACATTTGTGTTACTTGAAGCCACTATGCTGTGAATATTTGTTACAGCAGCCAAAGGAAACCAATACATCTTCCAAATGCCCATCTTTGTAGAAACTGCCCCAAACCTCCTCCCTCCTCAGCTGGCAAACTTCCCCTGTACACCCTTCCTCCTCGAGGATGGGTCAGCATAACAACTTCCCTAGACCAGTTGCCCCCAGCCTGACTCTAGAGACTTCTTCCTCCAGCCTCAGGACACAGAAGGCCCCCGGCCAGAGGGACCCAAAGGCCTGGAGCCCCCGGGGGCCACCACCTTGGATGAGGGGAAATCGGTGTGTAGGGGTGCATGCTAAATCAAAAGGACACGTGACCACAGACTGCCGCCCCTCTCTTGCTATTCTGGGGACAAAGTGCCTAAACTCTCAGCTGCCCCCCTCACCTCCCAACCTCATCTCGGGCCACACCCGGCTGCTTCCTCAGAGTCACCAGGCCCTTCCCACCTCCCAGCCTTTGTCCTGCTGCTTCCTCTTCTGGGCAGCAAGTGGATGCGCCTGACTCATCTGTCGGGGTTCACACGTCCCCCACCGGCTATGGCCTGCTCCACCCAGCCGCCCGTCCTGTCCAGCTGAATGGATCTCAGCCCTGTACTGGGCGACACACAGACACACATGGTTCTCCCTAGACACTAAAAGGGACAGACGCAGCCCTGACCTCTGTCTGGCGGGGGGCGGGGGGGCGTGAAGGGTTTAATAAAATGCAGCCATTCTGAGCGCATAGCTCAGGACTTCGGATAACTGCACACCCTGTAACCAACCACCAGCCCAACCAACACACAGGGCGTTTCTGTCGCCCCCAAAGCTCCCTCGTGCCCCTTCCCACAGTCGCTCCCGCCTCACCCCAGGCCTTAGGCCACGATGGAACAACATATGTTCTCTTCTCTAGAGCTGAATGCACATGTGACCACACTCTCTGTCCCTTCTGTCCCTTGCACAGGCAGTGGGGCTTCCTTAAGGCCTGTAAGCTAAGGACGGTTTTTACTTTTATTTTTGTTTTCCCAAAAATTATTCATCGACTTCTTCAAAGTACAGATTTACAGAAACTGAGCAGAGAGGTCCCGCTCCACCGGGGACCCGGTTTCTGCTATTCCTAACCCTGCATTAGTGGGACATTTGTTACAATTAATGAAGCGATGCTGGGTCATTATTGTCAACTACAGTCCATAGTTTACATCCGGCTTCTGGGTGTTGTACCTTCTGTAGGTGTCACACAGACGACTTTCACTGCCTGAAAACCCCCTCGCTCCCCCCAGCCCCTGGCACCCGCTCATCTTGCTGTCTTCACAGTGGTGCCTTTTCCAGAACGTCACGTAGTTGGAATCACACAGTGTGCGGCCTTCTCAGCTTGGCTTCGTTCACCTAGTAACATGCATTTAGGGTCCCTCCGTGTCTTTTCACGGCTCGGTAGCTCATTTCTTTTCAGCACTGAGTACTATTCCGTTGTCTGGATGTAGCTTATTTCTCCATCCCCTATGGAAGGGCAGCTTCCCATTTGGGTGATTATGAATAAATCGGCTATAAACATCCGAGTGCAGGTTTCCGTGTGGATGTACGTTTTCAATTCATTTGGATAAATACAAAGAAGCGTGACTGCTGGGTCATATGGTGAGAGTGTGTTTAGTTTTGTAAGAAACTGTCTTCCGAAGTGGCTGCACCATTTTGCATTCCCACCAGCAAAGAATGAAGAGTTCCTAGGTTTTTACCTTTTTTGTGTGTGGTTTAAAAAAATCAAAAGAAGAGTATTTCGTGACACCTGAAAACTGTATGGAATTTAAATGTCAGTGTCCATAAATAAAGTTTCGTCAGAACAGAGCCACGCTTCTCCATGCTTCTCCATTATCCGTGGCGCTTTCTACAAGAGTAGAGGTGAGTACCTGAGACGGACACATTACGTCCTCTCCCTGGCCCTTGACTGAAAAAGTATGCCCACTTTGTATAGTGATTTTGACATTCACCGAGCTGCTATATGTAGCAGTAGTTCACTGCCTTTATCGCTGAACAGGATTCGTTTGTGTGGATACGCAAGAGTTTATCTGATGGACACTTGTACGTTTTCCAGTTTTTAGCTATTATGAATAAAGCTGCTATGCACATTTGTGTATGAGAATATACGGGACATATGTTTTCATTTCTCTTGGGTAAATGCCTAGGAGTGAAATTGCTGGGCCCTGACGTAGCACATTGTACTTCGTGTATCACCATGTGGCAGGATGCTATTTCTAACCAGTGTCCTTTTTATCCCAGTGATTCCTCCTTTGTCCTTTGCCCCTTGCCTTCTGCTGAACTAGACCAGGAGGCACCCATTGCCCAGGGAGGAAAAAGAGAGTGGAAAAGCACAGCAAAGGCTACTCAGTTTCAGAAGCCAAAGGGCTTTTGAGCTGCAAGGCCTCAGCCTTGAAGAACGCAGATGGTGAGCGACACCCCAAACAACCGGCTGGAGGGAAATGTCTGTGAGGATGAGACTGAGAGCCCAGGGGATGACCGCAGCCTGGAGAAAGATGCCGATGGATGCGAGACCACTGTGTGCCCGCCAGACCCTGCTCGCCTCTCCATGGGGAACAGCAAGATAGCATTCATCAGCGTTCTTGGCAGTCCGCAGGGCCCTGGGACCCAGCTCTGGCCAACAGAAGGGGAGGGCCACTTGCAGGTGAACCCTCCAAACCTCCCCTGATGCTCCTGGATCCCTTTTCTTTTCCACCAACTAGAAACTGCAGGAGCGAAGAAGCTCAGGGACATGGTGGAACCACAGGATGGCAGGAGCCTGAGGCCTGAGTGCCTGTGAGGAAGGAGCAACCTCCTCCACCCTGAACCCCCAACCCTCAACTGCGATGTGAGCAAGAGACTGTGTTTTGCTAAGCCCCTAGGGAAAGCCTTTCTAAATCGAGACTACCACACACCAGTGCGGCCGGGAGTGAGGTGATAGGGAGGAATGGAGACGGGAAACGGCAGCCCACGGCTCGTCGAGAGAGGGAAACCACATGTCACCTCCAACAATTGTTGTCACAGGGAATATGACCCAGCGTGGCCAGAAATCCTAACTTTTCTAGACTTTCCTAGCAGCTGGAAGTTTAGATACATGCAAAGCACCCTCGTCATCAAATGGAAGCAACTCAATCATGCTGGCTTGATTCAACACATCTATGGCTGGATTTGATCCTTGGGCCACCAGTTTGCAATCTCTGCCATTTGTTCAATTAATGAGCATTTATTGAGCACCTACTGTGTGCCAGGCACAGATAAGGCATGCATGCCTAAGGAAAGGGTGGAGGGGAAAGTGATTCCCCAGCAGAGACCCAGAGGGGCAGGATGTGATGGGCGGTCCAGCTGTCGGAAGCCCCTTTGCTGCACAAACCTCACACCTCCCAGAGCGGTGGCTGGCCCTGGGCTGGTGGACAAGGCCATGGCTTCCTCTGTCCTCAGCCCATCTGTGTGCCCCAAACCATAGCCTCCCCTCCTGAGGTCAGGGGTCTGTACATGCAGCCCAGCAGCCTCTGGACCTTTCCGAAGATTTACTGAGGAAAACGTCCCCTCACTACTGCCCTGTCCACTAACGACTGTGTCCTGGCACAAACATGTTAATCTAAAACACAAGAAGTTGTAACGGCTCACGACCAGATGAGCAGGGAGACAACAGCAGCAGTGTCACCCACATCAGACCCTGCCGGCCCCAGGGCCCACCTGGCAGGAGGTAGTAGGGCCGGGCTGGCTGGGCAAAGCCAGCAGGCGGAGGGGCTGGGGGCAGGGCCTGTGTGAGGAGGTCTTCCTGGGCCCACTGTGCCCCTGGCCTTGGCTGTGGTTGGAGTGGGTTTCTTCTGCTTCTGGCCCAGACTGAGCACTCGTCGCGATGGCTGCCGAGCAGCCAGCCTGGGTGCTGGGGTCAATGATTCCCTGCTCTGTCTATACCTTCCCCCGTCTGTGACATGCGGCCATGAAGAATGTCCACCTCTGCAAGTTATCCTCCACGCTGCAGGTGTGTAAGCCCCCTGCACTGCCCGTGGTCATCACTGCTGTCGGGGGGAGTCCCCATGCCTGTCTGATTCGGGAGGGAGGACACCCCACCAACGTGCCTGCCCCTCCTTCCTCTCTCCTCCTCCAGGGCCTGTCCCAGCCCTGGCTTTAGCTGCAGGGTCCTGTTTGGGGAAGGCACTCCTGCCTGCCTGCCTCGCTGCCGTCCAGGAAGGAAGACTCCAGAGATTCTAGAGCCAGCGAGGAGGAAAGCAGGGAGCTGGTAATCACTTGATGAGAGATGTTCCAGAGTTCTTACTGAAGATGCAGCCCAGCCCTTCCTGTCTGAGCAGGAAAGATGGTGGCAGGGTGGGACCACCCAGGGCCCGTGCACGCACCTGCTGTTCCCTGTTCATGTGCCTGAGCCTCAGGACAGTGGTCACAGAAGCAGCCTGACCTCCTGTTTCCCGGCCGCAGGGCCTCAGCAGAAGGTACATGTGCTGGGAGTTTACCTGTGCACAGCCAGGTGCCTTTCATCTCCGCCTCTGAAGATAAGAATCTGTTGGCTGCCAGGAGGATTGCTGGGAACGCCAAGAATTATTCACCAGGGCAATAAATAGAAAGACAGTCATGGTGCCCAGGGCTGTGTGCTGCCCCAGTGCATGCTGGGTCACTGATGCTCACGTGGTGTTTCCCAGGTGCCCTGAGGGGATGCTGGCACCTGGTGGCTTTGGTTCGTGGTAGGCACACTCAAACGCAGCAAGAGGCAGTGGGGACGGGACGTGCCCGGTCCAGCACTCGGGTTCCCCGACTCCGCACACCATGGTCTTGGACCAGGCCAGCCTCCCGGGACCTCGGTTTTCTCATCCAGAAAGCGGGTGTCATGATACTGTATTTCATCACAACAAAGCCGCCATCAATAGAAGCTGTGCAATGCAATGTCATGTACCAGTAAGAAAGAAAACTGTTGCCACTTAAACTCTGACAAGTCCCTGGTCAGTCAGAAATGTTTTGATTTCAGCCATAAGGGAAAACGCGCCTCTGGGAGTTGATGAACTCATGTCAGGCAGCCTCGTGGGTGAAGGAGTCAGTGGATGTGAAGTGCCCGTGGCAGGCCTGGGGCTGGTGCAGCTGCGCTTCTGTCCTCATGACCGTTCTTCTCTGACCTCCCATCTTGTGGCCAAAGGTGAAAAACGGTGCTAATTTCCCAAAGGGACTAAGTCTCTGGACCGCTTGTCCTGAGCTGCCCAGAGGCCACTTCTTGGGCTGGGGTCATGGCGTTTTGCCCTCCACCCCTTGGAGACATCATGGTTCTCTCTGCTATGATGAAGGGCACAGAGGTGGCCCTAAGGCAATGACAACTCCTCACTGAGGAGGGGTCCTTGTGGAGATTACCTTCCAGGGGAGGGAGAGGCAGGCAACAAGCAGATGAACAGGAAACACCCCGTTATAATATCAGGGAGGCACAAGGGCCAGGAAGAAAATACATCAGAATGAGGGACAGCAAGTAACGGGGAGGGTCCAGGCTATTTCAGTAAGGAGATCAGGGAAGGCAACTGACGTGAGAGGTGAAGGGTAAGAAGGAGGCAGCCATGCAGACATCTGGGCAGGGGCAGCAAGTGCAAAGGCCCTGAGGCAGGAACAGATCGGTGCGCCTGAAGGGCAGAAGGAAGGCCATTGAGGATGGAGCAGAGTGAATATACGGGAAGAGGGGTAGGTGATGAGATGGATAGGTGGGCAGGGGCCTTGAAAATCATGTGATGAGTGCAAATTTTCTTCTGGGAGCAATGAGAGCCACTAGGGGTTTGAAGCAGTGGGGTGCATGGTCTGGTCGATGTTTTCAATGGCTGCTGTGGCTGGGGTGAGGACAGCACTGCCTCATAAGGGAGGTTGCATAACAGCATCTCCCACATGACGTGCTCTCCCACACCTGGCATACTGTAAGTGCTCAATGAATGGTGGTTGATGCGGGTATTATTATATTAGCATTACTGCATTTGCACTATTGCATTTTCCATATACCAACAGAGAGCCTCAATCCTCATGTAACCAAGTCCCCTAAACCTCAGAACCTGTCCAGGAAGGTTTAGACAAGCACATTAATGCCTCCAAATCAGGGAGCCCCACCCTCAGGCCCAGAGAAGGCTCTAGCACGTCAGGGGCAGGATGGTCAGCTGGGACCACCCCCCCTCTACTGTCCTTTCTCAGTGCAGACCTAGCTGTCAACACCCCCAATTCGCCCCACACCTTCTTCTCTGCCCCAGAAAAGCCACCCATCTGTGTGCCACCCAGGCTTTGAATGCACTCACCAACTGGAAAGGAACCCTGGCCCCAGCTACCGTCTGTACCCTCCTCAGAATTCTCCATGGATCTTGGTTGCCTCAGCCACCAACTTGATGTCTGTGAGTTAATATTCCACGTGGGTCCATCGAGTTTCCCCAAGTCAGACTGTCAGAGTTTGCAGAAAATTCTGAGATGGCCAACCAAGCTCAGGTTGGCACACACACAGCATTTCCCAGTGCCACGCCCAGGGAGACATCACCAATCGATCCCGGCTCTCTCTGCATTGAGCTAGAATATCACCTCGGGCTCCCTGACCTGGACCTCTGACTGCTAGAAATTGGCACGTGATTAAAGCTCCTTGCTGCGCGAAGTCTAGCACAAAGCCCTCACTGGACATTGGTAAAACTGAGGTCCAGAAGCAGCAAGGAATTAGAGTTCAGGCCCCCTGATGCCCTGTCTACAGTCTCATTCCTCAAGGTCAAGGGGACATCTGTCATTTATATCCTCTTTAGAGGACCTGGTTAAGGAATGGCACTCAACAGATGTTTGTTCAACAAGTAACAGAAACTAAACAAAAACCAAAGAAAGAAAAAAAGCATTTCAGCTGCAATAGATGGAAACTGGGTTGGGTGTGAAGGAAAAATTCATGACATCAAGGGTTGCTAGACGTTTAGAAAAGTTGCTAAGGGAAATTTTCAGAGTGTCTTTCCTTGCAGGACATTAAATAGTCCTGAAAAAAAAAAATACTCCGGATTAAGTCCCCATCTGCCTGGGAGGCTCCCACAGAACTCTGGGTTTATTCATCATTCATCGTCGACACACGTCTGCTGAGCACCAAATATATGCCAAGTGTAGATCGGTCATTGAATTCAAAAGCAAATATAAAAGTTAGCATATGTGTCTCTGTACCCATTAGAGACCTTGAGCCCGATCTGGGAGCCAGACGTGGCAGGTGTATTCTACTGCTGTCTAACAAAACATCCGAAAACTTACCAGCTCACACCAATAATAAATATTCATTTCGCATAGTTTCTGTGGGTCAGGAATTCAAGAGCGGCTTAGCTGGGTGGTTCTGCTTTGGGGTCTCTCGGGAGGTTGCAGACAAGATGTCGGGGGTGGCTGTGGCCATCGGAAGGCCTGACTGCAGGAGCCTTTCCTAAGATGGCACACTCAAAGGCGACTGGCGGGTCCTAGCTCGGCTGCCGTAACACCACAGACTGTGGCTTAAACAACAGACCTTTGTTCTTTCACAGTTCTGGAGGCTGGAATTCCAAGATCAAGGTGTTGGCAGACTTGGTTCATCCTGAGGCTTTTCTCTCTTTGGCGTGAAGATGGCTGCCTTCTCACTGTGACCTCACATGGCCTTCCTCTGTGCGCTTGGACACCTGGTGTGTCTTCCTCTTCTAATGAGGACACTGCTCAGACTGGATGAGGGCCCACCCTAAGAGCCTCATTTTTATTTCATCACCTCTTTAAAGGCACTGTGTCCAAACACAGTGTCTTGTCGAGGTACTAGGGCTCAGGGCTTCAATGCAGGAAGTTGGGGTGACACAGTCCAGCCCGTGACAGCAGACCTCACTGGCTGTTGGGGGGAGGCCTCAGCTCCTCGCTCTCAGCCCTGCAAGAAAGAGCCCTACTGAGCCAGTCAGCGGTTCATTCAACAAACATCCCCTCCCCAACGTGCACAAGAGCTGGGGGTGCCAAAGCAACATCCAGGGGGGTCGCAGGCTCTGAGGAGTACACAGTCCTGTGGGTGGGACAGCGACGCAAACATGCCATTCCAGAGCTGAGTGATGATATTTAAAAATAGTAAGAGTCGCCGCTTGCTGCAAGACCGTCATGCACCAGCTCTCCACATACATTAAACCATTGAACCCCGTGGGAGGCACTATTGTCACTCCCCCTTTACAAATGAGGAAACTGAGACATAGAGAGGATAAGTAACCTACCCAAGGTCATATCGTAAAGAAATGGCAGAGTTGGGGCTCCAACCTAGGCAGCTGAGCTCTGGAACCCAACAGGCCCACTGCAATCTGATACGATGACTCTTCATGAAGGGGAAACCCCAACAAGCTACGACTCATGCCCAAAAGATTGGCAAAAATTATAAAGCCCGACAACGCCAAGTGCTGGCGACAACATGGAGCAACAGGAACCCTCATGCCCGCAAGCCGTGGTGGACACCGGCGCTGCCATGTTGGAAATCAGTGTGATATTAGGTACTGACACTGAAGGCAGGCATATCCCATGACCCAGCCAGCCCACTGCTTGGTGTTAATTTTCAAGAGAAACGAAATCCTATATCCACACAAGGACAAACCCCACAGCAGCTTTCTTCATAGCAGCCACACACTGGAGAAACACATGCCCACTGACAGGTGATGGATGAGCAATGGACGAGCAAATGGTGGCACATCCACACAACGGAAGCCCCCTGGGCAGTGACAGGAGTCGAAGGACCCACACAACAACGTGGGTGGTCTCAGGCACATGGAAAAGCCAGATCAAAGGAGAACACACTGTATGATTCCAGTTTTTCTGGAAGAGGCAAAACTGGTCAACAGGGATGCCTATCTGAGTGGTAAAACTATGACGAAAAGTAAGGAAAGGGACATGATGGGGGCAGGTAGGAGGTTAGCCCTTGGGGAGGAGGAGGGGACGGCGACTAGGAAGAGCCACACAGGCGGAGGGCACTGCTAACGTCCCTTTCTCCATGTCTGCTCTGTTTCAGGAAGAGAAAGGCCAGGGGCTTTGGTGCTCAACCTGCATTAAGGATTTATTTACTGAGCACCTACTAGGTGCAAGACCTTATGCTAAACTATTAGGGATACAAGGAAAACAAGACAGATGTGATCTCTGTCCTCAGGGGTTCATGGACAAATGGGGAGACAGATATTAAAGATGGTTACACGCATGACTGCAGTTTGATTACAGTCACGCCAAGTCCATCAGGCACATTAGGAAGGTTACACATGCTGGTAACAGGGACACGTGTGTGGACGGATCGAGGAGTGACCGTAGCCAAGACATCTCTCGCCTGCCCTCTAACATTTATCGGGCATTGTTCCATGTGCTTTTCTTAATTCCCTCACTGAACCCTTTTAGCAACACTGTGGGGGGGGGTCTATTTCTATTCCCATTTCACAGATGGTAAAACTGAGGCACAGAAAGTTTCAGTCACTTGTCCAAGGTTACCTAGTTCAAGTGGCAGAGGTGAGGTGTGAACCCAGGTGGTCTGACTCCAAAAGCCCTTACGCCCGACTCTAGTCTGCACCCAGAGGAAGTGGTCTTTAGATGAGGTCTGAAAGATGAGTGGGGTTAGTAGTAGCTTTCCCCAGGAAAGCAGGGAACAGCATTTTCCCCAGAGGGACCAGCATGTGCTAAAGCCGGAAGGCAGCCGGGAGTGTGGGAGAAGCAGAAAGCTGGAACCCAGTGAAGGTGGGCAGAGTGACAGAGAGATTCCCCACCGAGCCCCAGGGGCCAAGTGCAGAGCTTTAAAGCTGCTGTTGACCCCAGTTCCCCCACAAGCCAGTTCTCTCAGTCTGCTGGGTGTAATGAGAGCTCCCTGTTTGCTGCAAGGATGAAATGGAATCAAATGAGTCAGTTCTCACCTACACTAAATCCTTTCCCCTTCCATTCAAGGAAATTGCCTCCAAACCACAGAGCCATGAAAAACATACTCATCGTAATACTGACAGAAGAGGTCTGGCACCCCCACTTCACACAGACCCATCAGTGCCCTCCCTCACAGCCCTTCTGCGGTCTTGCATCAGGCATTTCCAGGGTGTCCGGGCCCCATGGTGGGGTCCTGCTTCCGGGAGAAGGTCGGGGCGTGTGCCTCCCCACACCAGCCGCCCACCTGCGGAGGGAGCAGCAATCTCACGTTCACGCTCTGAACTACACAACCCCTAATTAGACAGAGGCACTGCGAGTTAACGGAGATGGGGAGGGGATGGTTCCTAGTTAGTCAGAGTGTCATTTCGTCTCTCTCTCTGGCTGCTTTTGAAACTCACTGGTGGTAACAGAGATCAGACGAAAGAGAACGCCCACAGAAACACATTCCCAGGACGAGGTGCACTGGGTAGGTGTCAAAGCAGCAAGAACACTTGCACGCGTGCACACACACGCACACGCGCCGTGTTCTCACGTGGCTGGGCACCCAACACAGACACACTCTGCTCCTAGAGCTGCGGGGGAGCTGGGACTGGGGCCCCAAGGTCCTGGGTTCAAATCCTGCTCTGCCTCCTGTTCAAATCCTGCTCTGCCTCCTGTTTGCTGAGTGTCCTCGAGCAAGACTCGACCTCCTTCAGCCTCCTAATCCTCAACCATAAAATGAAGGTCACTATTTCTGATGGTCTCAGCCGAGCCTCCCTGGCTGTGTGTCTGCAGCGGCTGACCCACAGGAGCGGCATCAACAGACCACTACCCTCTGGCCTCTGCTGGGGGGTGACCAAGGGGAAGCCTCAGAATAGGCCAGAAGGCGAAGGAGAGAGAGGTGGGGGGTTTATGCCCCCCTTCCCCACAGGGTCCAGGTGTGGCAGTGGCTGTGTCTCTCTGCTGAAGGTCACAGCTCCCGTTGGGCAGCCCTTCCTGAGAGCCACCTGTATTAGTCTCCTGTTACTGCAGTAACAAATGACCACAAACTTAGTGGCTTAAAACAGCACAAATTTCTTATCTTACTGTCTGGAGGGCAGAAGTCTGAACTAGGTCTCACTGGGCAAAAATCAAGATCTCGCCAGAACTGTATTCCTCCTGGAGAGGTGTAAGGAAGACTCTCTCCCTGCCTTTTCCAGCCTCTAGGAGCCGCCCATTTTCTTGGTTCGTGTCCCCCTCCTGCCTCCATTTTCAAATCTCTGACTCTGAATTGCTGTCTCCCTCTTCCACTTTCAAGGACTCTCGTGATGACAACGAGCCCACTGGATAATCCAGGATAATCTCCGCATCTCAAGGTCACCTGATTAAGGTCAGCAACCTTAATTCCACCTGCAGCCTTCATTCCTCTTTGCCGGGCCACCCAACATACGCACAGGTCCCAGGAATTAGGATGGGGACATCTCTGCAGGCCATTCCTCTGCCCTCTCGAGCTCCAGGCCCTTTTCTCACCCCTTCCTCCAAGTCTAGGAGTGGTCAGGGGTCCCCGTGCCACTAGCTTCTGGGTTAGCTACGTCACCCCTGAACCCATCCACCCCACTGTACATCACCCCCCCTTTCATCTCCCCAGGGCCCCCCATTCCAGTCATCTCCTACAGGGGCCGGATGGTGCCTCTTAGAGTTCACTGGGGACTAACTGAGGTACCACATGACCTCTAACACCCCAGCCTGGTGTCTGGCTCATGGTCAGCACTCAGCACATCTTAATATAATAACCGTTTTATTTCCCTCACTAGAGCCAGGACCCCTTGAAGGTGGAAACTATGTATCTTTATCTCATTTTACTAGCCCAACCGCTCACAAAGAATATGTGGTCAATTATTCATTCAGCAAACATTTATTGAGTACCGACCAGACTCTGGGAGACAGTTGAGAACATCTGACCCCAACATGCCTTCAGGAAGCTTCTGGTCCAGTGAGGGAGACAGCAGCTACACCAGTCGTCACACACATAATGACAAGACCCTCCCACACACACACCCAATATTCCTGGAGCAGTCACACCTGGGTTTATCTGGAGAACCAAAGTCAGAGAAACACAACCCTGCCCTCGACGCGTCAGGAGACTGAGCTGTGGGTCCTGCCTGCTTGTCTCTCAGTAACTAATTCTCACCTAATTCTCAGATCAGGTTAGGGACACATGGCATCTTTTTAGATTTTAATCCCTACTTCCTTAATCCAACGTACAAATGTGAGCAAGAGAAAAAAATAATCTTTTATACTCTGTTAAACAAACACATATATTAAATCTGAACTACCTCTAATATATACGAGGTCTGACAATTAAGTTCGCAAACTTGTTGCTAACATTTTCTGATATCAGAGGGATTATCCATTATGAATTTGTACCAACTGGACAAACGAACCATCAAGTTTACTATTTGGAAGTGCTGAAACAACTGTGTGAAAAAGTTAGACGACCTGAACTTTTTGCCAACAATTCAAGACTCTTGCATCACGACAGTGCACCAGTTCACATGGCACTGTCTGTGAGGGAGTTTTTAGCCGGTAAATAAGTAACTATTGGAACACCCTCCCTACTCACCTGATCTGGCCCCCAATGACTTCTTCCTTTACCTGAAGATAAAGGAAATATTGAAAGGTAGATATTTTGATGACATTCAGGACATCAAGGGTAATACGACGACCGCTCTGATGGCCCTTCCAGAAAAAGAGTTCCAAAACTGCTTTGAAGGGTGGACTAGGCGCTGGCATCAGTACATAGCTTCTCAAGGGGAGAACTTCGAAGGTGACCGTAGTGATATCCAGCAATGAGGTATGTAGCACTTTTTCTAGGATGAGTCTGCGAACGTAATTGTCTGACCTCGTGTGTACACACACACACACACACACACACTATATAATATATATAAACTTCTCATCGCCACCATAGCCAATTACCATAAACTTAGTGGCATAAACAGCACAAGTTTATCCTCTGCAGAAGGCTGGAGGCCAGAAGCCCAAAACCAGTCCCACGGGCTAAGTCAAGCTTCCGGCAGGGCTGGCTCCTCCTGGAGGCTCTGCCTGCAGGACAATGGCTACCTGGTCTTTTCTAGCTTCTGGAGGCTGCCTGCAGCCCTCGTCTCAGGACCTCTTCCTACATCACTTCGACCTCTTGCTTCCAATGTCACATCTCCTACTTCCTCTTCTGTAGTCAAATCTCTCTGCCCCCTTCTCATAAGGACACCTGCGGCAACATCTAGGGCCCTGATGACCCAGGATGGCCTCGCCGTCTCCAGGTCCATGTCAGCTTCCAGGCACTGGGTCACGGACATGTGGGGGCCACTCTCCTGCCCACCACACCTCTTGCCTTTACAGCCCCCCGTTTCTCTCTGTGCCAACACGTGCTGATTTGCTTCCTTCTTTTCCGCCTGGCGGCACTTGCACAGCAACTGCCTGTTAAAGCCATGCCAGCAGCGCTCACAGGGAAATGGTCTGAGTTCCGGGCTCCCCTGGGGGCGAAGGGGGGAGCTGGCCGGCTCTGAGAAAGCTCTGGAAACAACCAAGCCTTCCCACAGCCAAAACCTCTCCTGGAGGCACTTCCAAGGCCCCAGACGCCCCACGTCAGAGACGGCTGCTGCAATACGTGACGGGCACTAAACCTGGGATTTGGGGACAAAGGTGGCGAGGCAGCCAGGGTCAGCATGGGAAAGGAAGTCAAATGCTCCTCTTTGCAGGTCAGAGCCATGTGCAGTCCGATGGGTCCCTGAAAGAACCTTCCTTTTTTTTTTTTAATTTATTTTATTTTATTAGTTTCAGGTGCACAAAACAAAGTAATAGTTAGACATTTATCGTTTATATCCCTCACACTGTGTCAATCCCCCTCTCCCCATCCACTATCCCTCTGACATCGCCTACAGCCGTTACATTTCCACTGTCTCTGTTCCTAATGCTGTGCTCCGCTTCTTGTAAACATATATACATATATAAACTTGTAGTTGACATTCATTATTGTCCAGCTTCAGCTTCAGGTGTACAGTGCAGAGATCAGGCATCTACATCATCCCTGAGGTGGTCTCCCGAACGAGACACGTGTCCATTGGATACCCTACAAAATCTTCACATTATTGATTACATTCCCCAAATTAACTTTCGTAACCCCTGGCCATCTTGTGGTGAAAGAACCTTCTTAAAACTTAACAGTTTCCTTACATTTTATATTTCCATTTCCGCGGCCCCTTTCTAAGTACGCTGGTTATCTTTCTATCGCCCCTCCTCGCCCCTGCTGCTCTGTGCACTGAGGCCGTGGACTACATTTCCCAGGCTCCCTTGCACTCCAGCTTCCTGCTGGGTTCAGCCAATACAAGGCACTAACAGAACACTGGGGGGTGGGAGGAGAGAGAAGTTGGGGTATCCCCCCTCACCTCCCTTCTTGCCTCCCTGTGATTGTAACAGAGGCTGTGTCCTTCTGCTGAAGGTCACTCCTGTCTTATGGCCCCTCTCCTGCAGCTACAGCTCCTCTGGGTTCCAGGAGCTGCTCCCTCTCCACCCTTCTGGCCTAAGGGTGGTGACAGCTCCCTGCTCTTGCTAGCCCTGGCACTGCACCATTTCTTGTTGGTTTCCCTACATACACCCTGCTTCCACCTTTGGAAACTGTCCATCATTCAACTCTCTCAATTATCCCAAGCGAGTGCTGGGACTTGGACAGATACACTGATATTTGCCAAGGAGTCAGGTCCTGGAAAACCTCATGGCCTAAGGGGAGGGAGGGTGGGTCCCCCAGGAAAGTGGTTACAGAAACAAGGAGTTTGGAAGCTGGCCAGCACAAAGAACAGATGTCTGAAACAAAACAAAACAAAAACACCCAGGAAGAACACCCACCCGTGATGAACAGTAGTTATCTTGGGAGTCAGAGATTTGCAGCGTTTTCACTGCACTGTCTACAGGATACATAGCTGACTTTTGTCTTGCTGGAATTTTCTTGAAGAATGAGTGTCTTCGTTTGCATTCCCAGGGGTAGAGACTCTGAGAAGGAGGTTAGCATGCACGGAGTCTATGAAGGTGTGCTTTTGGGATCACCCCTGGGGAGGGAGGGGAAGGAAACAGGAGGCCCAGAGGAAGGGGATGGCTTGGCCGATCCCACCCCACAGGGGCTCTGGAGCTAGAAAGCCTCTCAGAGGGGTCCAGCAGGGGGCTGAGATGGCCAGTCTCCTGCCTGCCCTCATTAGTAATTGCAGTGTCTCCACCTCGCCCTGAGGACATTTGAGGCCAGATCACTCTTGTGGGGGGCTGCCCTGTGCATAGTAGGATGTTGGCAGCATCCCTGTCTTCTACCCACTAGATGCCAGCGTCACCCCCTCCCCAGCTGTGACAACCAGAAATGTCTCCAGACAGCGCCAAATGTCCCGGGGTGGGGGGCAAATCGCCCTGTGGAGAACCACTGGGTCATCAGATGAGGGGAGCTCCGGGAGGGCAGTGCCCCCAGAGGACATGGCTCCGCAGCTGTGGCCAACCCCAAGGGGCTGACAGCTGAGGCCACCGCCAACAGAACTCCCTGAAACTGGGCCAACAGGCCCTTCCTTGGAGCAGGATCTGAGCAACATAGCTTTACCCCCACCCTAACAAGCGTTACTTTTGTTATCAGAAAATTAGTTAATGGAGGTCCATAAAACAGGATAAACTGCCATGTTTCCAACATGTAGCGTGGGAAAAGAATTACTGTCACGTGATCTCCTCCCCAGGCACTCAGAGAAATGCTCTGGCCCCTTGCCCCCCAGAACCCTCCCCCACAGCCAGCCAGCTCTCTGCCCCTTTGGGGGGTCACACACACTCTGTCTGCAGAAAGTCTCCAGGCCTGGCCTCGCCACTTTTGCCTCATTAGTGACCCCCTTCCCAGTCAGCAGGCCTTGACTTCAGGTGGGTATTGGCCTGGTCCCACCGCGCCCCACAGTGGGCACTGATTAGTTAGGCCACATGGGGCTCCCTTGTTCACAACTGGCCTAGGAGGGGTCACACAAAAAAGCCTAGCGATACAGCAGTGTTCAGGGCATCTGTGGGCACACTCACTTGTCCGTATGCCTGGCCATGAGGAAAGCACACTCACGCTGCCTCTGGGCATTGCGATGGGTGCCTGGCCCAACGCCAGCCACGCTGCACCGTGAGGGGCTGAGCCTAAGGATGGCAGAGCACAGAGAACCCAGGTCCTCAACGACACTGGCGGGCTGCTCGATCTGCCAGTCCTGACGCCATTCCTTCTTCCTGTGCTGTGAGGTGATAAAGCCCCTCATGGGAAGCCATTTTGAATTGGACTGGGGCCTCTGTCATCAGCAGCCTTCTAATTCACGTGGAAAACTCCTCGAGTAAGGAAGCCTGTTTCCCTTTGTGTAACCCAACGTCTCTCAGGCTTATCTGAGCAGAAAAACTTAAAAAGAACATTTTAAGTAATACCTTTTTGATTTCCCTCAGAAGACAAACAGCAAATGTAGCAAATGTGGAGACACCTGGCGGTGGTGGGTTCAAATACGGTTCCCTTACCCATCAGCAACGTGCACTTGGACAGGCCCCTCTCTCCTAGGAAAGCCCCAGGGCAGGGGCCGATCATGTATTTTAAATATCTGTCCTCCCCTTCTTCTTTAGCTGTCCAGGGCACCTTGATCTTTATAGCTGGGTGACATTTCCCAGCCTCTCCTGCAGGTATATGGCTGTGTGGCTAAATCTGGCCAGTGAGATGATGCCGAAGGGTTTAATGGAACTTCCAGGAAGGCTCCGTAAAGGATGGGATGACTCATTTGAAGTATGGTCTCTTTACTCCTTCCTGCTGCCTGGAACGTGACGGCTGGAGCTCCAGGAGCCATCTCGAACTCTGAGGTGTCTCCGAGGATGAAAGTCCATACTAACATGCAGAGGAGTCCAGGGTCCAATGCATAGTAAGTGCTGAATAAACGGAAGCTGTGACTTCATCGTATCTCCAGGAACCAGGTATTCCCCCCAGTACGCTCGGCAGAACACAGGAAGTTTCTCAAAAAAGACTGATCCTGTGATACAGTTGGGATACGTCTCCTACACACCATGTATATTTCCACATTAAGGGCCCTGATAAGTCCTGCACTTTCTCTTTGTTTCACCTTGCACTTGCCACATTGATTTGGGCACTAACCCAAGTCTTTATCATTACCTTTTCTTCTAATTCATTTATTCCCATCTCCCCGAACATAGACCAGGAAACACTGATCTTCCCAGAGCTTCTCAAATGTCACTGTGCACACCAATCGCGTAGGGGGGCTTCTGGTGGGGCCTGAGATTCTGCATTTCTAGTAATGTCCCAGGTGAGCCGGGTACTGTTAGTCTGGACACCCCACTTTGAGAAGCAAGGAGTAATGATCTCTCTGATGGCATGTCTTCCTTTTACTCACCTTCTCAGGCAGTCTAGGAGTCATGGGGATGAGATGGGTGTTAGCCTGGCAAAGCCAGGTTTAAATCCTGCCTCACTGTTGAATCTGTGGGACTCTGAACAAGTCACTTTGCCTCTCAGAATCTCCATTTTGATGTGTATTAAATAATCCATTCCTTAGACAATGGCTGAGAAAGTTAAAGGAGAGATGGAACGAATGAAGTAAGAAGAGTATCAACTAAACTCGCCTTTATGTACAGGTGAGGAAACAAGTTCAGAGAGGTTAGGCAACTTGCCCAAGAACACACAGCCAGGAAGTAGCAGATTTGACTCCAGATAAAATGCCTTGGCTTCCTCATCAGAAGGTTATGGTAATGTCTGGGGAATAAGGCCAGCATTTCAGGGAATTCCCGGTGGGAGCTGATGTCAACTGTCATTTTTCTGCTTTCAGCCCCCAGAGGGTCCCAGGCTCAGTGAGGCTGGGTTCCATGCTGTCTGGTTATCTAAGGATTGATCTTAGTCAGGAGGTCGAGGAACTCCACTGCCCTGAGTCACCAGGGTTCAATCTGTCAACCTCTCTGGTACATACATGGACAAGGCATGAAATGCCCCCTTCCTCTTGACCTGGCCTGCCACCCTCAACTGCTGGTGAAATCATCTTATTAGAATCCTGAGATGAGCAAATGAGGTCATTCTGGCAGGCCTGAGCCAGCCATGCCTGCTCCCACACGCCCCTGCGGCAGCCCCCACTAGGGCCAGAGGATCCATTATGATGACACTGGGATTTGGGGAGGGAAGGCTAGAGCTGGCCTCCACTGATGGGGCACTTTGGGCCTTTGTTCAAACCCCCCTTTTCCTCTCCCATCCCAGACCCGGGCTGAGAAACAGGGGTGCCATGAGGGTAGAGTGATCAACTCCGTCCTGAAACGCTCAGGACTGCCCAGCTGCAGCACCAAGACGCCTGCAACCCAGGAACCGCTCAGTGTGGAGCTAGTGGCGGTGGCTGGGGACTTTCTTTCTATTCCTGTGTGAACAAGGCCTGCCCACCTGCCCCGTTCCCTTGAAACGCTTGCTTCTGCGATGACAACGGAGCAGGGAAAGGCATCTTGCTGCCGTGTGTCTTTGTGTAAGTACCTGACAGCCGCCTCGGCCTTGCTTCTGGGAACAGGGAGGACAGCAAGAGGTTCAAAGGAGGTGAAGACTGTAAGGGGCGCAGCAAAGCCTGTGAGCGCCATGTGGCGGGAGAGCGTCTATAAATAATAATAACCCCAAGGGGCCTCCACTGACAAGGCCAAGAGACTGCTAGGAAAATGAAATGAATTCATAAATGCGTGTTTAAAAATTTTATCAGTTTCAACCTCTAACACAGCAAATGCCCAGTAACAGAACCCACATAAATATAAGCTCTTTGGCGTCTTTGATAATTTCTAAGTGTCACGGGGTACAGAGAACGGCTCCCTTAAACGATGGTCTTACTTTGCTCCTTAAATTAAAACAGCTGAGTTACACAGCACTTTCTAGGTGCCTGGCATCTGTCTAGAAACAGTCTACATAGACATTTTTACAGAGATGTGCACACACTCGTAAGTATTCATTTAATAAGCACAAACCCCCTGAGGCAGGTTCCAGGTGATTCCGTTTTACCAACGGGAAACTCAGGTTCTTAGAGGGGTGTCCCTGCCCCTCTTAGGTGAGGGGTGGAACAAAGCTGGAGGGGCTGGAACCCAGGCAGCTGGAGCGTTAACCACTAGGAGGCACTGCCTCTGCGGAAGGGGGGGCCATGGAGACCATCCAACCCCGCCCAGAAGAAGCAGAGGACGGGTCAAACCACTGCAGTCCTCCAAGTTGGGCCCCACGGGAAAACCCCCACGGTGCACTGGTTGGATTACCCAGAGTCTAAAGCAGCAACAGGGCTCCCCTGGAGTACCCCAAGTCCCAGCCTGGCCAGGTTACCTGTTCCAAGGGAGGCCTGGCCACCCCTCACTCACTCCCCTCCAGCCACAGTGGCCTTTCTGCTGCTCCCTGGACACACCAAACAGCTTCCAGCCTCAGGGCCCCTCCCTGCTGCTCCCTCCAGGAGGAAGCCTCTCCTCCACCTCCACCTGCAGGCCCCTGCACCCCGTTCAGGCCTGAAGGAGCAGCCTGCCCCCGCCTTGTGTGAACCAGCGGCAGCTCCCCCACCCACCCCTTCCATAGCTTTCCTTAGCAACACTGATCACCCTGTGACATTGTATTTTACATGCACTGGTTTAGGACTTCACATGTCTGCCCTGTGAGCATGTAAACGCCATGGAAAGACCCAGGCACAGCAACAGGTCTCAATGCCATTGAATGAGTGAATGAATGAGGGCACGAGTGGAACAGAAAAGTCAGCCAAGCCACAGGGGCAGACACCCTCCCCACCCCAGCCCTGGCTGATGGGGGCCACGCTGACCGCACAGTCTTGCCTGATCCCCTGATTTCTCAAAAGAAGCTGAACGTCCAGATTTTTATGTAGAATCTCCTGGTTTTTTATACACTGGCAATGTATTCAAATTACCAAAATTAAAAAACAGCTCTGTGAGCCAAACCGTATGTAGATAAACTCAGCCGAGCTTGGCAAAGTGGGCTCCCCTTCCCTTGTAAGGAGAAGTGACATTTGAACAGGCTGAGGGCCTTAATAGGGGAACATTAGGCACATGCCAGGCAGGGGGAGGGGAACAGGGACAAGAGCCCAGTGGGGGTGGGGGCTATCAGCCGCTCCTCCCCCATCACTTCGGAAGCACCCCACCCACTCACCCCGGGTCCCAGCTGGCTGCACGCCACTCACTGAAGCACAGGCGCGGAGTGTTTTGAGAAAGGAGCACACAATACACAGCAAATAAGGCTGCTCCTCCGTCTGGCCGGACGCGCCCCGCACTCCACCAGATGGTCCCCACCGCCTCCCCAGCTGAGGCCCCGCTTTGTGCGGCCCCCGTGGAGGCTCCTCTCCATCCCACAAGAGGCGGCGGGGAAGCTCTCTCCCAGGCAGGCCCGAGGACAGGAAGCCTGATTCAGCTGGGAACCTTCTGGATTTATAACCCCCACCGCTGCATCCCCCGTGACCCCACCGCAGCCCCAGTGTGCTGGCGTTTATTGCTAATTGTTTTCAGACAGATGGCGTGGCCCGGGCTCTAATTCCCCCGGCTAGGGGGCGGGGATGCTGGGGGAGGAGGCCATGCCCTTGACCGCTGCTTGCATTCTAGAAGAAAATGCTGGGGGTGTGGGGGGGCGGGGCGGGGGGCAGTGACAATGGTGAGGGCTTACAGAGGAGACCTCAGAGCTTTGCAAAGGGAACAGGGGAGGAGGAGGCAGCTTTGAAAGGACGAGCCACCCGTGGAGGCTGAGAGGCTGATAAAGCTGGGTGGAGAACGCCCCTTTCTCCAGGAAGTCCTCTTGGGTGCAAGCCTGTGCGGCAGGGAGAATTTCCCCTTTAGGGTTGGATTTAGGGATGAGGGAAGACAGTGGGTTTGTGTGTGGGCGGTGAGGGGGGGAGGGAATGGATGACCTGCCCACCACCTCATAAGCAGCCCTCACTTGTTAATATGATTGCAACAGACTTTGAGGTCTTACAGAGCCAACTTCATTTCACTGGATCCCATGAGTGCCAGGCATGAATAAAGATGCCAAATTACAGATCAGAAGAAAAGCAGGTGGCCTCTGAGATGCAAATGACTAGCCTGAGGTCACACGGTCTGTCCATAAAGATTGACTGAACACCTACTATGTGCCTGCTGGTGCTACAACACACAGCAGAGGGCAAGCCCAAGAAGCTCCCTGCATTCACACTTTCTAGGTTTGTAAGAGGAGATGGGCATTAATTCACAGAGGAGTAAGTTCAGAAATGGGAAGGGCTGGAAAGAGAAAATAGGGAGATGAAGTAGACAGGGACCTCAAGGGAAGGTAGGGGGGGCGGCTTTTTGGAGGAGGCAACATTTGAGCTGAGCCTCAAAGATGGAGCAGGGGCCAGCCATGCCTGAATCTCAGGGGAGAGTGCACCAGGCAGAGGGAACAGCAAATGCAAAGGCCCTGAGGCAGGGATGAGCTTGTGGTGTCCAAGAAACCGAAGAAATACCCAGTGTGACTACTGCAGGGAAGGAGTGATGGGAGGTGAAGTGCAGGCCGGGAGGCCGTGTTGGGTCTCATATAAGAGCTGAGGTTATAAAACCCATTCACCAACATCATCGGACACCTAACACCCACAACTGGGAGAAAAACCAGCGGGCCAGCAATTATAACCCTGTGTCCCAGGTCATGAATCCAGGGCCCCCTGTGAGAGGGCAAGTGACTATCCCAAGGTCACCAGCTAGCCTTGGAGATTTAATGCGGTCTCTTGACTCCTTCAGCAAGTCTCAGGGCAGAAGGAGTCACCCTGGGTTCCCCTGTAGGTTCTGTGAAACCTCTGGTGTGTGCGCATATTCTGTGTGTGACATCAGATTGAACACTGGAAACTCCTGAGCCGTTTGTCACCCCAGGAGCACCTCACTGATATGCCTCCAGCTCAGCAAACTCCACACAGACAAAGCTTCTCTGTTCCAGTAGTTTCAGCAAAAGCTGCAGGGCTGACTCACTGGTCCTTTTCAGGTCACATGGCCGTCCCTGAGCCAATCACTGTGGTCAGGTGAATGTATCCAGCTGATTGGCCACCCCTGGAACTTGGGGTGTGGAACCCCTCCTTCTTCTCATGGGTGCAATTGGGAGAGAGACGGTCCCCAGAGAAAAATGGAGATGCAAAGAGCAGAATGAGGAGGAAAGGACACCAGGGAGCCCAAAGCAAGCATGTCCACTGTTGTTGGAAGGCGGCTGCACCCAAGTGCCCCCCTCGCCCTGTCAATGCCAGGAGACTTATCGAGGCACAAAAGCAGGACACCCCCTGCCCAAGCAGCTCCCAGAAGGCCATCAGGGGTGGCCGTAGGTGATGCTCACAGGCTGCGACCCCTCTGATGGCTCACATCTCCCCTTGCAGTGGCACCTTCTCTCTTTGTTGACTGAGTCAACACTCACTATGCATTTACTTCTACTGTACTCGGCCCTGGAGATACAGCCATGAATACAACAAAACATTCTGCCTTCGTGGCGCTTCCACTCACCATAGCAGATGATAAAATAAATATAAAATACGTAAGAGATAGCCGACAGTGATAAATGCTACGAAGAAAAAGCAAGCAGGGAGGGTGGGAGGCAGCCTGGGGGTTGGGCAGACGCTGCAGCAAATCCTGGCTCTCAGCGAAGGGCACTGTGACTGTGACCAAGTCACTGAGCCGCTCTTGGCCTCATTTATACAATGAGGATTAAATGAGATACTATACGCCAAAGTCCTGGAACAGGGCCTGACACATAGCACGTGAACAGTACTTGTTGTTGACGTTATGTGGAACCACTTGCTCACTGGGCATTTCCCTGCTGGGCTGGAGCTCAGAGGAGAGGCGTCAGGGCTTGCCTCAGGCGTGTTACACCTGGTTTGCAGGTAGGCCTGGTGCTGCATGGGGTCTGGGTCAGAGGGGGAGACAGTGGTCCCATGCTGACCGGATGGATGTTTCTAATTGAATTCAGAGTCCAGTGGACCCTCCATCCTACTCTCTCCCCTCCCCATCCCCCTACAGGCGGGGCTCACCTGACCCCATCCTCCTCCCAGCCTCTTCTAACCACCCAAGTGCAATTAAGCCAAACTTTTGATTTAAGACATTTATAAAGGCACTAAGAATGTCCTCTAATATCAGCTTATATATTTTTAATCTGCTGTTAAAGTGATTTAAAACGGAGCTCCACTGGACGAGCGTGATAAAAATTAAAAGTCTCCATCACCTCGCGTCTGGCTATGGTGCCCCTGCAGACAAGGGCGCGGAGACACCTCCGTCCCACCGAGTTCTTGGGAAACACAGCCTCCCAGCTTTCTCTAGGGCTGGGCCACAAGGGGTCCAGTAATGAAGTAAGGAGCGCCAAGGGCAGCGGGGTCTGGACCATGAGTCACGCGGGCGCACTGCACACGCGGCCTAATGAACGGTGACATCTGCTCGTCCGTTTAATTAACGAGCCCCTTGCGTGTGGCAGACACCGGACCATGTCGTCTGTGCTTCCAGGGGGGGGGGAAAAGCCAGAGGAGAGAGGGCTGCAAATGTGCAGAATGATTTTTTTCCCTGCCTCCTTTTAGAAACCAGAGAAGGGACCCAGCTCGTCTCTCCCTCTCAGCAAGGCAATTCTGCGAGTCTCCTGGTGGGAGGATGAGCTCCCGGCCCACTCTTCTCCGTCCTCCCACCCGGCCCTCCTCCCACCTGCCTCTTCACACAAAGTCTGAAATAAATGAGGGCCTGGAGCACACAGGTCTGCAGCTTCCTCCAGGCCCAGGATGAAGAGCCTTGTCGGCAGACAGCGAATTAAATCTCCCATCATCAATTCACTCCTGCACAAATGCCTCTGGCTGCCCTCCGCCCACTGCCACCATGCTGCCACCTAAGAAACACCAAGCGGGGACAGGTAGAAAGCTTGCAGGACAGGACAGGACCAGCAGCCGGCCCGCCAGCTCAGCCAATGGAACACTGACTCACCTATTTCAGAGTTGGAGGGGGGTTTGCAGAGAGCCAGGCCTGGGACGGTGGGTCTTGACCTGGGTACCAGAGGCTTGAGTCTCTGGTTTGTAAAGTCTCAGAAAATGCAGCACCTAATGCCCCCAAGGGGAGCTATGGAAGAGTCCCCCACCCTACTGAGCACTCCCTGTCTGCTGGACACTGGGTGAAGTGTCTTATATGCATCAGCTCTCACACCCACCCTATAAGGAAGGGGCTATCACAAATCCCATTTTACAGATGAGGAAACCAGGAGGCACAGAGAGGGCACGGACTTGCCCGAAAGGCACACAGCCTGTAGGAAATGGACTTGAGACCACAGCTCCATGCTCTTCACACCACGCCTTCCAGGGGGAAACTGGCGCAGGGCTGTTGGGTGGACTGTGTGCTGTCACGCGGCTAGCTGGGGGGCAGGGGCTGACTCTGAGACTGGAGAGATGTCCCCCACCACACCATCCCTCCCATTTCCTCAGGCATCCACCTGCCAGGTCCTCACTCAGCGCTGCAGGCACTGGGGTGAATGAGGCATGGGCTCTCCCTGGGGTCCTCCCAGCCTGGTGGGGAGCAGAGGTAGCCCCTGTGGACGTGGGAAGGTGGTTGTCAAACACAATCTTCCCCCAGGAAGCCCCAGGACACTCAAGGCAAACCCAACGCAAGTCAGAGGCGGAGTCAGGACAAAAAACAGCAATCTTGTTTCCTGTTTATGGAAAACTAACGGCCTTCACGTGACCTCAGAGCCCCCATGATATGGGTCCTGCTGCCCCCTCCAACCACAACCCCTCTCCCTCTCTGTACTCCAGCCCCCTTGGTGGCCTTTCCATTCTTTGAATAATTCTGCTCCCTCCCACCTCAGGGCCTTTGCACACGCTGTTCCTGCTGACTCGGACTTTCTCCATCCACCTCCTGACTCAGCTCCCACCAGCCAACCTGCTTCTCTGCCCGGATGTCACTTCCTCCAAGAAGCTTTCTCTGACCCCCATGGCTCAGTCGGACGTTCCCTCTATGCTTGGTTAGGGTCTCATGCTTTTCCCACCACAGCCCAGTTGTCTTGTTTTTGAGTTGCCTGGTTACATGTCTTCTCTCCTACGAGGCTCTGAGCTCCACCCACGAGGGACCATGTTTTAGCCACCACTGGATCCAAGCGCGTCTGACACCCTCAGAGGTGGGGAAGGAGCAATGTGGTGGGCAGACCCTCCAATGCACACAGCATGCCTGTCTTCTTCCGGTGCTCACGCCCCTGGGGAGTGAATGCGTGAATGCGGGCAGGTCCTGAGGCTTACTTCTTACCAGGGGAACACCTCTTTTTAAGATCTGGGGTCTAGAGGGCACGTCACAGCAGACAGAACAGATCTGATTGGGCAGAAGCACTTCTAGTCCCAAGAGGAAGAAAGTAAAATGGATCGTGTGTCTTTTGGGGAGGCTGATGGGAGTGAGAGCCACCGTCCAGGCTGGGGGACCGGCCCTCCCGCGTGAGGCCTCCCTCCTGCCCAGGCAGCCTGGGTCGCTGAGGTGGGCCAGGGGCTGGTGGGCAGGGAGCCGAGCAGGCCTGGGGAATCTGCCCGACCTCCTGCAGGCGGGCCTCCGTCTAAACAAGGGCCCAGTGTGTTTTCCCAGGGCAGGATCTGGCTGGGGGTTCGCAGGGAGCCCAGTTCAGACAGGAGCCCTTTGAAGGCAGAATGAATTGGGCTCAATGTCTCCATGCAGCTGAGGGCGGGCGGGGGCTGAGGTGGGAGCAGCAGCCTGCAGGCCTCTTGTCTGGGGCTGAGGAGGGGCCGGCCGGCAGGGGAGCCTGGCTTCCATGCCCATTGCTACCAACTCCAAGCCTTGCCAGCGTGCGCCCCAGGCAGGGAAAACATGGTCCTGGACAAGCGGTTCTAATTTTGAATACTTAACGCATTTATTCTACCGTGCACTAGATAAAATACAGCCAGCCCATCCCACTAGTGCTTTCTCAGGTTTTACTGCTTACTACAAGGTGACATCTATTGGCATTTGAAAAGGCACTTCCTGGAAATGCCCCAAATGTCCCTGAGCAGGTGAATGGATAAGCAACGGTGGCCCATCCACACAGTGGGCAGCTGCACACCAGCGTCCGGGTCATGGCATACGTGGCAGGCGGGAGAGAGATGCCCGTTCATCAAGGAGGGAGAGGCGAAGCATGGCCCTCGCATGCCACAGGGGCCAACACAGGGCTGCTCTACGGGTCCCCCTCTCCCTGGCTCCCATCTGTCTCTATCGTGATCTGACTGTCCCCAAGAATGTCCCCGATCGCGACCCATGTGGTCGTCTGCCTGATTCAGATGATTGCACGTCTCACTCGGCTCCCCACCCCCGTCTCTGCCCGCCTCAAACCACTCCCCACCCTGCACAAATTAATCTTCCAGAAGCGCTGATCTTACTGAGACTCTCCCCCTCAAGCACCGTCAGTGGCTCCCCATTACCTGGAAAATAAATATTCAATCCCTCAGCCTGGTATTTCAGGATCCTGGCCTCTGTCCTACAGAAGCTCAAGCCCAGCCCCCGCTTATTGACTCATGAATGAAACTTGTCACCTTCTGAAGGGGGGGGGGCAAATTAAACCTTTGAAGGTGAACTTTCGAAATGCTTGCATAAGCCAGGCCAGAGAATTTCCTCTGCTGAGTTTAGAGGAGGCTCAATCACAGTGGGTCCCCTTCACTCAGCCCCCTAACTCAGCTCCTGGGGGACTTCCTGGCTCCCATTCAGTGCCCTACCCCAGGCCTGCGCCCTAAGGTCTGTCCCCTAAGAAGGGAGGTAGTGCTGAATGGGAACTGCACCCAGGCAGTGTCCACACAGAGCAGGAGATGACCCAGATAACCGAATCCTTTGACGTGCACAAGGAAACGTCCCACTGGCCTCCGATGCCCAGGCACTGCCCGCCCCTCGGCGCTCGGGCATCACCACCCGCACTGCCCATCCACCTAGCACCCCGGGCACAGGTCCCGCCTCCTCCAGGCCTGAAGGGCAATTGGCTCAGTTCTCTAAGGTCAACCACTTGTTTTTCCTTTAGGCAAATAAATGGACTTAAAAAGGACAGCTCAGGTCACCCCATATTTGGGAAGCCGATACCACGTGCAGATGACAGTGAAAATAAACACAGCAACACAAAGGGGATCACCACAACCTGGGTTCTGTCCTGCTGCCTGTGGGGACCCAAACCCTCTCCTGCTCTACTGACAGGCAGCTGAGCCAGCCTGAGGCGGGAGGACACAGCAGCAGCGCGTGGGGACTTTCCCCTTGATGCTGGCAGAGGAGTGGAAAGAAAAAAGGGAGTGACTTCCTTGCTGCTGAGGATTGCTGAATGCTGTGTCTGCATCCACACAGGCCCTCCCACCCAACCATTTGGGAAGGATTATAAATTACCATGACAGGGATGCTTGCGGAGCCCCCGAGGCCATTCCAAGAGCTTCCTGGGGTGTCATTCCTTGTTCAGGACAAGCCCACCAGGCAGAGGGGGGCGTCACTATCATCATCACAGGGGACCCAGGGAGGTTTCGTGACTTACACTGCCATTCACACACCCGTACACATACACGTTTGCACAAACACGTTCCTAATTCACATACATGCATTTACACACCTACACACACTCGCATTAGGACATACACAATCATATTCTTTTACCAACATGTGTGACCACTGAATGCATGTGACATGTATGCACGTGCACATACACAAAGCGAGACCACATACACCTGCCCCTCACACAGGCCTGTTCACCTGCACACACGCATACCACACGCCGGCCCACACGCAAACCCACAGCGCACACGTACACGGTGTGTGAAGACCACCATGCACATACCCCTACGCTACACATGACACCTCTGTCAACACCACTGGGACAGCACATGCTGTTACCTGCACCATGAATTAAACCACAAACAGAAAACCATGTAACTCAAATACGTGCTCCAGAAAAATCCCAAACTCCAGGTTCCTCCATGCGTCCCAGACACGTACATGCACACTCACGAGGGCGCACAGAGACAGGCTCCTGTTCTCTGCCCCCGGCTCTGCGCTCCCACACTGCGGTGACACCTGGGGGGCAGACACCAACGCTCTCTGGTCTGAGATGACCTGGGGAGGAAGCACAGTCAGCTGCCTGCCTCAGCTGCCCGGTGGGGGTGTCCGGAGGGGGGTGTCCAGTGCCAGCCTCATCCTCAGTGCCCTCACCACACTCCTGACAACTGCATGGTCCCGTCTATGCTGGACCCTGGGGCCAGATGCAGACCCAACACACTCCAGGGTGCCCAGATGAGACCCAGGAGTCTGGGCGGGGACAGGCAGCCCCCTCGCTCCACCCTGGAGCCCCCACTGGCCCTGCTGAGCAGAGAGGGAAAGGAAACACAGCGTGGGGTGGGGGGGCAGGGGGCCCTGCCCAGACAGCCTCCTGCGCAGCCAGATGGCCGGCCATCTGCAGTCCCCTCCTCCTCCCAGCGCGGCCAGGCCTGGTGCCTCCCCAAAGCTGGCAGAGCGTGCTGGAGCCATGTGCTGCCTGGCAGGCAGGCCGGGGGGCTCTTCTGAAAGCACAGAGACATCCGAACATATAGCCAGTACGGCAGGCCTGCCATGCCCAGCTACTGGGACCCCGCCTCTCACCCCACAATGCAGGCACCTTTGTTCTGGAAGAATCTGGGGCTCTGGGGGAGAGAACACCTTCATCCATCCAATCATTCATTCGTTCACTAAACACCAAGTACCTACTAAGTGTTAGGCACTAGAGCTAATGAACAATAACAAACAAAATAAGTATTTGCGGAATGCCTATTATGTGCCAGTTACTTCTCTAGGAACCAGGACACAGCCTTGAACAAAACAAATATATCTTAGACACTTACCATGTGTCAAGTACACGGTGATGACAAGTGAGCAAATGTTTACTGAGCACCTACTACGTGCCAGGAGCTGTCCTAGGTACTGGGAATACAGCAGTGAACAGACTAGTCATTTGTTTAGTATCTGCTATGTGGCAGACAGTGGGGTACAGCAGTGGCCACGAAGGCCATGGTCCCTGCCCCCCCAGAGCTCACAGTTCCTGGGGCAAGGGGGACAGACAAGCAACAGTGACTATGCGAACACCAGAAGCAAACTAAGGGGTGAGGGGAAGGACAACGCATTTCTCTCCATCTGCTGGGTGCACAGGGAAGGCTTCTCAAAGAAGGTGACATGGGGCAGAGACCTGGATGGAGCGAGGACCCAGCCCTCAGGCTCCCTGGGGAAGAATGTTCCAGGCTGAGGCAACAGCCAGGGGAAAGGCCAGTGGTGGCAATGGGCTAGGTGTGCCTGAAACAGCCCAGAGCCCCCGGCCAATAGGGGCTGGGAGATGAGGGGTGGGTGGGGGTGTGGGGAGGAGTCTGGGGAAAGCAAGGCCTGGGAAGAGACCCCAGGGGTTCTGGGGGTGGGGTGCAGTGGCCGTGTGATGTGACAACAACCCGGACACCGGACACCGTGAGCGAGCGAGTGGGGACGTGCTCCCTGGGCCCAGCCTCCTGGTGGCTCAGGGCTGGCGGAGCTCAAGCTCCGAGCTGCTGCGCTCACTCCTCAGCCCTGGGCTCTGAAGGCAACGTCCCGGCCAAGCCCTCCGCTGGCATCTGAAGCTGTCAGCCTCGATTCCCCACGGGCTTAGTCACCCCGTACAAGTGACATTTATTTATTCCCTCACACGGGAGCGTGGTGAGAATTAATTATTTAGCGCCGAGGAAGCACTTTGAACATGAAAAGTGCTGAGAATGACCGTGACATTACAGAGAATAATGTTTCCTCCTCACGCCCGCCTGCAGGTCTGGGTGGCTGAGCTGGTGGCTTCCAGGGGCGCCTGAACCCCCCACAATGGGGCTGAACCCTCATGTGGGGAAAAATGTTCTGAGCTCAACATGTCTTTGCTGTGAAAGCAGGAGGGATGAGAGTGAAGGAAGGGAGAGAGGTTCGGGAGGGAGGGTTAAAGAAGGAAAGAGAAAAGGCGAGGAGCAGGGGTCGGGGAGGGGGGCAGGAGGAAGAAAAGAAAAACAGAAGAGTAGGAGGGAGGGGAGGAAGGTTTCACCCTCAAAGAGTTTCAGCCACTCCACACTGGGTAACTTAGGAAGGAAGGACAGAAATGAGTCACAGAGACACAGTTTTGGTTTATGAAGCACTTTCTCTACCTTATTTCACAAGGTCCTTAACACGGTTGGGGTGGGGAAGCTTCTCACCGCAGAGCTGGGTTGGCAGCCCATTTACAGACAAGGAAACTGAGGCTCAGGGAGAAGCAGCACCTTGCCTGAGGTCCCACAGCCCGGCCGCAGCAGCCAGGAGCAGAACCTGTGCCGAGTGGCTGAGAGTTCTCACCGCCAGTGGGACAAGCCCCCGCTCTCCTGGCACACGACAGCAGAGCCCAGCGGGGACCCCAGGGTGGCCCTTGAACTTGAGCCTCTCCCCTCATACCACCCTGAGGATCCGTGCATTCTGCCTCCCATCAGGAAGGAGGCAGGGAGGAGAGGTCTCACGGGGCGGGGGGGTGGGGGGTGTGAAGTGGGGAGGCACATAAACAGATAGGCAGGGAGTCTGAAGTTTGATTTGACTTCATATTTACCCTAAAGACACTCCACGGAGCAGAGAGAAGCCGGAAATCAGAGCAGCTGAGTTTGCTGGAATTACCGGCTTAGACTGCTTTTGTTCCTGCCTTCAGAAGGAAAAAGGTGGTGGGGCACACTTGACTCCCCTCTAAGCCACAGCCGGAAAGTCCTAGTGGAGGCAGTGAACTTGGGGTCCTGGGCCATCTGCACACTTCTTTCTGAGGGTCCCAGCTCTGCCTAGATTCACCTCCACTCTCCCCAGAGGCCAGAAGCAGGCCTGTATTCAGTAGGTGCCCGATAAATGCCTGCTCGTGTGTCCTGTTCAATGAAATAGAGAAGGACTGGGGGACGCAGAGGCCTTGCTGGGGCAGGTGGCTTAACCCTCTCGTGCCCTGGGGTCCCCATCTGTAGAACAGGAGTGAAAATGCCAGCAATGCAGCCTTGACTTGGGGCTCCCAGGGCCGAGCCCCAAAGTACTTCAAGCAGCATGTGGCCGCGGCCAGCACTCATTGCATCTGAGCCACTATTAGGGACCATTTATGCAGAGCCCCTGGCAGACACGGGGTCCTCATAGCAACCCCACACAGCAGGCACTGTTAGGCCTGTTTCGTTGTTGTTACATTTTTGTAGATAATGAGACGGACCCAGAGAGATAAAATAACTTGTCCAAGGCCACCCAGCGAAAAAGCGACTGAGCTGGGTCCAAATCTCTCTCCAGCTCCTGCCTCCTGGACAGACAAGTAGCCTAGAAAAGAGGGCGGGGCTCCCTGGGGGGGCGGGGCTGGTCTCAGACCCGCTCACACTGGGAGCCTCTGCTTGCCAATCAGGCAGCTCTGAGGTTTCCTTGAGTGGCAGCCTTCGTGGGTCATAACTGAGTGACAGGTGCTTTGAACCAGAGGGCACTCTGAGGTAAATCAGGAGGCCACCCACAGGCACAGAGGCCCGCACCACCTGGCTGCCCTCAGCCTGGGAGGTGGGTGAAGACCTTACAAGCTCCTTGGACAGCTGGGAACCTACTGGCAGCTGCTACCATGGCAACAGTACTGGCTGCCCTCACTGCGTGGGTCCCATCCTGCTTCTCCTGGGCACCTAATGGGCTGGGGCTCAGCTGGCCACTTGCCCCTCTGGGGGTCATGGGGGGGGCGCTGAGAGCTCCCCGCCTACTCACAACCCCAGCAGGGCAAAGGCAGCTCAAAGACGTCCCTCTCTTAATAATAACTAATACCATCTGACATGTGTTGAGTATTTAGCCCTTTACAAATATTAATTGCTTATTTCTCATGTAACCCATTTGATAGACGAGAAGACTGAGGTCCAAAAAGGCAACTTGCTTGCCCAGGGTCACATGGCTAGTAAAGAGCAAAGCCAGGGTTCAAACACAGAATGTCTGGCCCCAGAGTTCCATTGTATTCTACAGTATAATGGTTAAGACATGAACTCTGGAGCGAGATGAGCTGTGTGACCCTGGACAAGTTTGTCACCCTCTCTGGGCTTCAATTTCCCCTTCTGCTAAATGGAGTAACAGTACCAGCTTCAGAGAGTCCTTGAGAGGATTAGATCAGTTAATGTGTGCAAAGCACTTACAACAGGGAGCAGAGCGAGCGCTGGGGCTTACCACAGTTTCCTCCAGAAACGGGTCCTGAGATGAGGATCTGTGGCTGGGTGCTTCACGGCCAGCAGGCACAACCAGCAGGGAGGGAGGGCAAGCCGCGCCGAGGTGCCATTCGAGGCACCGTCCAGCCCGAGCCTGATCCCTGGCGGAAGGCTCTGGAGCAGTGCTTCCACCTCAGGGTTTGTCCTGCCTCCAGGCTTGGTGGTGGGACCTTCACACTGTCAGTGGTCACCTAAAGGCTGCCCCAGATGTATGACAACCCCCAGGCAGGTCCGGCTTTCTGGGCACGGGGCCAAAGCACTTCGAATCGCCCCGGAGTCACTCCCAGAAGCGAGGCAAAAGGATAGGCAGTCGGGACAAGGCCCAGCTATGCGGGCGGGGCCCTGACCGGGCTCCTCTCCTGACCTAGCTAATTGTCACTTTAGCTGCCTAGGACCTCACAGAAAACCTGTCTGACCAGTAGAGCTGACCTGGTTTTACAGCTGGAAGGCCACTGGTTTGGTCAAAGTTACACAGATTGGGAGCAAGGAGCCAAATCTCCAGACTCCCAGTTCAGCACGCTTTGCAGTGTGCCCTTGGCCGTGCCTGCCGGCCTGGAGAAGAGGGTGCTGACTGGCAGGAGGAAGTGAGCTGCTCAAAGGCCTGGGGCTCCTGGAGGGGGCTGTATCAGTCAGGGTGTCTCAGGCAGCTATTTAACAGGAAAGTCCCAATTCAAACAGCTTTGATAACAAAGAAGATTTATATTTTCCATGATAAGATGTCCTGAGGTGACAGGGCTCCAGCAGCTCAATGGTGGCATCAGGACCAGGCTCTTTCCATCTCTCTTCTGACACCCTCAATGCATAAAGATCACTCCCCTCATGGTCCCAAACTGGCTGCAGCAGATCCAGTCACCACATCCCAGGACAAAGTGCAGTCCTCTCTTCCTTGGGTAAAGATTCCCCTTAAACCCTGCAGCGGAGTTTTCCACACATCTCATTGGCTAGAATTGGGTCACATGAAAACCAGGCCAGGGGCATAGGATAGAAATGACTGACTTAGACCAGGGGTCAGCAAAGTTGGCCCGCTGGCCAAATCTGGCCCCAAGCCTGTTTTTGTAAATAAAGCTTTATTTGTGCAAAGCCACACACACTTTTTAATATGGCTGCAGTTTCATGCTACAACCTGCAGAGTTCAGCAGTTGCAATAGTCTCTCTGGCCCACAGAGCCTGAAAGAATTACTAGCTGACTCTTGACAGAAAGTCCATTCGCTGACTCCTGGCTGGACTCATTGGGATTCACCCCCAGGCTGGACTGAGTCACTGATCCTGAGGAATGAATACTGAACAAAACAACAGGCTGTGAGCAAGGTGGACGAGGGATGGTGGCTGGGCTGGCAGCTAAGCCAGCTAAGATGTCCTCTCGGCCTTTGCTGCTCCGAGCACGGTCCTCAGAGGGAGCGCAGGCCCGGCCCGCACCACCTCCCGAACCAGAACCTGCCCTCTGACAGGATCTGTGGGGTCTGTACATGCAGGATAGAGGGGTGAAGGCATAGGTAGGGACAGAGTGACTATAACTCTGGATCAGCACAGAGCCGGGCCCAAGTTCAAGTCCTGACTGTGACCCTGAGAAGCCGCATAGCTGTGGCGGTCTGGGCACCCTCACCCTTAAATGCTGTGCGTTAAGAGCCTCAGAGCTGCCTTAACGAAGCCCCCAAGCTTCAAGGACATGAAGGGGTCCCAGGCCACACCCCCTCCAAAGGCTGGAGGAGAGGCTCCTTCCTGCCCTGGCACTTGCTAGTGGTACCAGGTGTTCTCGGCTGTGGCTGCACATGCCAGTCTCCACCTCCGTGCAGACCTCTCCCTGCGCACAGCTCCTCTTCTTACAGGACACCAGTCACAGCAGATAAACGCCCACCCTAATAACCACATCGTAACTTGATCACATCTGCCAAGAGCCTGTTCCCAAATAAGGTCACTTTCCCAGCTTCCAGGGTGGGGAGTCCCAAGTCTGTTTCTGGGGGACTCAGGTCAACCCATAACATGCGGGTCGCACCACCCACACATCACACACAGGGGAAATGGGACACACATGCTTGTGTGTCGCGGGGGACAGGGCTGAGGAAGGGACCACCACCAGCTGTGCCGCCTTCTCAGACACTCTGAGCCGCTCCCTATGAAGCAGAATGCCGGAAGCTTCCCGAAGGCGGCGGGTCCAAGGTTGGCTCAAGGAGACCACCTCTACTCCTTCAACTGCTGCCAGGCCCCAGCACTTCTGGGGCCTCCTGCTGGGTCTGTGGGGACCAGACCCCAGGACCCTCAGCAAGTCTGGGACTCGGGTGAGGCAGGTGAGGCATCCAGCTGCAAGTTTTAAGGACGTGTTCATCCTCAGAGGCCTCTCTGCACTCGCATGGCCCTGAAAGGACGTGCCTCCTTAAATGTGGTACCCCCAACTCCTAGCTCGCCTCACCGAGTCCAGTGCTGACCCTCAGTCTGCCTCTCATCCCCACACACCTCCTGCCCCGCCCTTCATGTCCATGTGGTCCCGGAGCAGGTGGGCTCAGCCTCAACATTTACTGCATGAACAGAGGAAGTCACGTAACTTCTCAGGTAAATCTACAACATCCAGAAGTGCACACTGAGCACCCCTCTTTGCTTTGCCCATAACTGGTGCTTAAAAAAACGTGTTGGGTGAATGAGGAAGTCAGTTCCCAAACACAAACCCCTCCCCGTGACTCACAAGGCCCCACACGAACTGGCCCTACTCACCTGATCCACCTCATTCCTACCATTTGCCCCCAGGCCATTAGGTTCCAGCTACACAGACCTCCCTACTCTTTCCAGAACACGCCAAGCCCCTGCCAGCCTCAGGGCCTTTGCACTTGCTGTGCCCTCTGCCAGAATGCTTTCTGTAGATGCCCATGCTTAGTTTGCTTATTTTACACAGATTTCTGTGCAAATGTCACCTCCTCAGACAGGCCTTCTTGATCATAGTCTCTCCCCCCCCGCCCCAGTCACATTCCATCCCATCAAACTATTTTATGGTGTTTGGGGAACTCACAACTGGTTGGACTTCTCACATTCATTTATTTCCCTGTTGGCCACGTCCTCAGCATCTCCAACACCGCTGGGCACACAGCTGATGCTCAATCAAAGTTCGCTACTTACCTGAATGGGCCCCTTCCCGCCCCCAGCCTGCTAAGCGCTCAGTGAGCACTCAGGAGTCCCGCCCTGTCGTGGAATTTTCCAGATGAAACTGTTCCTTTGTGCGTCAACAGAGCCTTCAATCTCAGCTCATTGCACTGGGCATGAAGGAACCTGCTTTACTAAACGGCTTCTGTCCTAAGCACATCTGGACCCCCAACCCCGATGAATGTCCAGGGGCCCCTCACCTTCCCAGGCCACCTGCCTCGGCCCACCGCCCTGTCCACAGGGTAGATGGAACTGCTCCTGTGCTCACACCCCAGCCAAACCCTAAAACTGCCACACAGCCCTCAGCGCGTGTGGCGGGGAGGGGGTCTTCAAACTTCCTGCACTTTAACCCTTTAAAAATAGCGTTACTGGCTGGCCTGGTGGCTCAGGTAGTTAGAGCTCCATGCTCCTAACTCCGAAGGCTGCCGGTTCGATTCCCACATGGGCCAGTGGGCTCTCAACCACAAGGTTGCCAGTTCAACTCCTCGAGTCCCGCAAGGGATGATGGGCAGCGCCCCCTGCAACTAAGATTGAACACAGCACCTTGAGCTGAGCTGCCGCTGAGCTCCGGGATGGCTCAGTTGGTTGGAGTGTGTCCTCTCAACCACAAGGTTGCCGGTTTGAGTCCCACAAGGGATGGTGGGCTGTGCCCCCTGCAACTAGAAACGGGACCTGGAGCTGAGCTGCACCCTCCACAACTAGGACTGAAAGGACAACAACTTGACTTGGAAAAAAAAGCTTGGAAGTACACACTGTTCCCCAATAAAGTCCTGTTCCCCTCCCCCAATAAAATCTTTTAAAAAAAAAATAGTGTTACTAATTTACTTTTCTTTTTCCTGGTTAAAAATTTACGCATGTGATCTACGCGTGCTGACACTGAAAAATCCCAAAATTTCCAGAATGTAAAGGGAAGGCTGTCTTTGCCCTCCTGATTCCAACCCCCAGTCAAAGGTGGCAGGCACCCATCATGAGGTCTGGATGCCTTTATTTACCAAACTCTTGAACAGGGCCCCAGCAATCCTCCAAGGTTATTACCACTATTATCCCCGTTTTCCAGATGGAGGAACTGAGGCCCAGAAATGGGCAGAGCTAGCCAATGGTGGAGCAAACTCACACAGCCTGGCTTTGCCTCTCACCTTCCACCCTATGCTATACCGCGTCTTGGCAGAAAAGTTCTAGGTTTTGTTTTTTACTTTTTTCCCCATTTCCCCCTGCCCCCATTTTGTGTTCTGTATTGTTCTGCGACTTGCTTTTTTCATTTTCCCCCACGTCTGGGACATTATTTCATGCCAGACACACACAGGTCACCCCATTCTTTTTAATGTGCGTGTTGTGTTGCATAAGCTCTGGCGCACAGCACAGAACTATTGTGATTGTTTGGGTGAAAACAGTCCATTTGTAAGCATCTTACATTCTCTGGACGTATCATTTGAACGTACGCCACAGTTCACATGTGACACAGAGAGCACTTCGGGGAAAACCAGTAATATTTGGATGGGGTAGGCAGGGGAAGCTCTGAGCTGCCCTGTCACCCACAGATTCTAGACTAAGTCTGAGACTGTGCTGGTGAAGAAAGTACACACAGCGCCTCACACTACAGCCTAGAACGTTCCCAGCTCCCAAGCGAGCATGAGGACCGTGCGTCCCTTTCGCTGGCCAGCTCCGCTTCTGAGGACTTTAGAATGTCAATCCTGTAACGCATTGTGAGGCGTTCCTGGAACAATGGTGTCTGGCAATTCACAAAGCAACCCTCAGGACACCACAGTTTGTTCACATCTCCAAAGCAAGTCCTACTCAGAGGCTCCCCTGAGCAGATCAAAAGGACCCAGGCTGCTCTCCACGGCAGGCATTGGATGCTTTTTCGGGCTGGCATAAAGGGAGTGGGGAGGGATGGGCGTGAATTGTCAGAGTCAAAATGAAACTGCCAACAACACAGTTCTCTGTCTCCCAAGAGTGACTCACCCGGTGAAAACCAGAATATTGTTCCAAGTGTCAAAATCTGCAGAACAGCCTGCAGGAGTTGGGTCTTATCCAGCTTAAATGAGCCAAAACATTCCTGCATCTTCCTCCAGTACCTGTGAATGGTGTATTGTCTTCTCCCTGCAGCCTTTGTTTTTGAAAGCTCACAAAGAGGAGCCCAGGATGTCAGAAGGCAGCAGGCCAGGCATTTGCTTCCCCCAGGACAGCATGCAGACGGCTTCTCATGCCTCCCAGCGCTCACTGCCTGCCAGTGTTGGCACCGGATGCCCAGAGCACACAGGCTGACACATGCTCCTTTGGAGAATCGTGTGGCGTCCTGGGCACTGGGAGGGCCAGGCAGTGGCGGGGGCAGTTTATCATCATTAGGAGCAAGTTAACTCCAAACAGGGGACAAATGCTTTTAGAGTAATTTTATTAGCACTGGATTCCTGAATGCCTTTTCTATTCTTTTAAATAATATTCTATGCAGCCCTGTGCCCTCCACAGAGGAAGAGGAAATCAACAGTTTTGTAGATGGGGAAGCGGCTGAGCCATTTCTCTCTCCCGGCTTTATTTATAGGAGGGAATTCGCAAGGCAATCCTCGAATGCTACAGTTTGCCTCGTGGAGTTGGCCAGATCCTACTGCGTACATTTTTGGTGCATGTGTTAATTCATGAGTCATATAAAAACCAGGACAATTTGACCCATGTCAGTTTTCAGCTGTGATGGGACTGGAAGGGGGGACAGTAGGGATATTAGCAGCTAACACCTACATATGGCTCCATATGGGCTGGGCACTGCCCCAAGCACTTTGCATGTATTAATGTTTAATTCAGATAATGACCCAACACGGGAGGTCATTCTGTGGCCAGAAAGGGAGGTACTAACATGATCGCCATTTCACAGATAAGTAATCTGAGGTACAGAGTGGTTAAGTAACTTGCCCAAGGTCACACAGCTAGTATAGAAAATGGCTGAGCTGGGATTTGAACCCAAGGCGACCCAGCCCTATAGCTTAAGCTCTTTATTGAGTACTGAGTGGTTGTCCCAAATCCAAATAAACTGGCAATGAGTGGGTTCTCTGTGACAGACACTGTGACCCACCACCCACCCAGCCCTCGCTCCGTGCCTACATCCACCATCGCGTCCAGAAAGTGTCAACATCTGCTTTCCCAGGCGCCCTTGAAGTTCTGGCCAATGAGATGGAAGCAGAAGCCAATTGGGGAAATGGTGGGAAGGGTTTTGCTTTCCCTGATAAAAGGAACAAAGGTAGCTGATGCCCCCAGTTGTGTCTGCTTTGAACGTGGGCGTGGTGCTTGGAGTTATGGCAGCTACCTTGTGATCAGAGCGAAAGAGCAGTGGAAGCACAGAAAGTGACCTGGGAAGACCTGAGCTTTGGAACCGACCCCCTCACCCCTCGAGACTTCTCGTGGGGAAAAATTAAATCCTGTTTGCTTACATCACTGGGTTCGTTTTTCTGTTACTTACAGCCCAAAATCATACCTAATGTCCTCCTTTTCTCTCTTTTTTCTTTTATTTCCACTTAAAAGTAAACTGGTTGTTAAAAGTCAGCGTCTTTGAAGGAGGGACAGTGATACCTGGCTTTTCAAAGGTATCTGATGGAATTACATCTTCCTGTTGCCTTTCCAGATATCATTTACTGAGCACCTACTGTGGACCACGTATACCGCGGGCTTCAGGTTCATTTACCCACTAAGGCTCCATTTTACAGA
This sequence comes from Rhinolophus sinicus, assembly GCF_036562045.2. Lineage (NCBI taxonomy): Eukaryota > Metazoa > Chordata > Mammalia > Chiroptera > Rhinolophidae > Rhinolophus > Rhinolophus sinicus. Next base: position 35,962,317 of record NC_133765.1, read on the forward strand.
TGAGGACACCGAGGTGCTGGGGTTTTCAGAACTTGCCCAGTGGGCGGGGAGCCGGACTCCTCTGGGGCCAGCCTGACACCAAGCCCTGGGTCTTCCTGTTGTCAGCCCTGGTCACTGCCACCCACGGCATAACCCGCAAGAACTTCTCCAACTGTGGGACTCCGGGCCTTCTGCTCCTTCCTGTCCCCTCGGGGCCAGGGCCTCACCCTCAGTGCCTCAGCATTTTCATCTCCAAAGTGGGGATGACACTAGGACACGCTCACAGGGCTACTGTGCCCAGTCCGTGAAACCATCCATTTGGCCTGGAATCTGGCCCTACTGTTATTACCATTATTATTACTAAGTACCAGAGTCCTGTCCCCGAGAGTAATTCCCCAGAGCAGCAACCAATGGAAAGGAGATGTCGAGGGACCTGGGGTGTTTTGTCTGTTTAGTCTGGCCTGATTTCAGGCTCCCCAGGCTGAGGCACAAGTGTGCCCGTGGGTGACACCTTGGAAGGCCTCCTGTATGGCGCTCCCAAGGAAGGAAGGTCCTGCCAGCCACCTTGACAAGACTAGCTCCTGCCAGGGCTCAGGGATGAGCCGTCAGCACCATGGTCAGGGCTGACCACCGTAGGGGGCTTGGGTGGAGGCCAAGGGGGCTGCTGGTGACTGCAGCGGGGTCACTTCCCAGAGTCTAGTTTAGTGCCTGGCACGTAGGAGGTGCTCGATTAAATATGTGTCTGTGTTGAATGAATGAATGCATGCATGCATGAACGAACCAACACATGAGTAGATATTTTGCAGCACTGGAAATTGTCTGGGACATCAGGGGATTCTGAAGAACCAAGAAAGAGGCTGATCATTCTCTGTCTCTCTTTCTCACACACTCTCTTCCTTGACTGCCTGCGTCTGGGGCAATCTCACTCCCCCTGGCAAAGCCGCCAGATTCACCTCTCCAGGTTGCTTCCCAAATTTGGCATCTCTGGCCCCCACACTTTCTCCATCCTGGTCTCACCAGATCCGTGGGCCACTTGCATAACAAAAACCACACAGAATCTGGAGTCAGACAGACTGTTCCACATTTGGAACTTCCCAGTTGCATGACTTTGAGTGGGTCACTGTCCCGGTCTGAGCCTCAGTTCCCTCCCCTGTACAATAGGCAAACTGAGACCACCGTACACAAACAGCTACGTCGTCTGCATGAGGATGAGGTGTGGTGCCTGCAGGCGTGGAAGGCCACTCGCTGGCCTGGGATGAATCTCCCCTCTCAGCAGCCCACAGCCACTAACACTCCCCAGTCTGACCCAGCACCCGCCCCGCCTCCTGTAGCTGCTCCCCCAAGAGAGTGCGAAAGTGCGAAAATGCGATGCTTAAATGGCCCAGATTCCCAGCTCAGCACAAAGCACAATCACTACAGGGCAGCCAGGAAGGCCGTTAGCTTGATCGGCTCCTTTTTTCATCCCGGTGTCAGCTGTTAGGCAGCTCAGCTCACCAGAGGCAGCGGCTCCTTTATCACCCAGCGCTGGAGTGGGGCTGGGGGGCGGGGACGTCCTTAAGTCACAGCAAGCATGTGGCCCCGCTGCATACCCCCCCAGGCGGCAAACTCTTGAAACACCTCCTCTCTCTACCAAAGTCCAGTAACAGGTCCTCACTCCCACCCAGGAATCCAGTCTGGAGACCAACCCTCCATGCTGAAGGGTCCTGACACCTGGCCCCACCCCTGCTTCCTCCCAGGACTCTCTCTTCTACGTGGGCAGGTTTCCCTTTCCGTAAAGTCAAGTCAAAACCTCACAGGTTTGTGAAGATTAAAGGGATTCATAACCGGGAGGGCTCAGAACTGTGCACACAGGGAAGACACTGGAATCTCTAAGCCAGGCTACAGAGACCCGCACATTCCTACTGCCACACCTTAGCCCAGGCGATGCCTCCCGCCACCTTCTCGGCCACATCCCGTCCTCCTCCTCCATGAAGCCCTCCTGGGATCCCCAGTGCACTCTGAGCCCCTGGAGCCCCACGGACCTGGGTCTGAAGCCCAGCTCAGCTCCTCCGGCTGTGTGACTTCACCTCTGTAAGCCAGTTTCCTTTCCTGGAAAATACAGGTAATTAAAAGCGCCCCAGAGGCTCTGGAGATTGGGAGCCATTGGCTGCATTAAGAGGTCGTGGTCTTTTTGAGGTTGGGGTCCCCTCCCTGGCATCTCTCAGTGCCCTTCATAACACGGATAGGCTAAGATCGGGGTTCTTACAGTTCCGAGTTGAGCCCCAGATCTACCTCTCACAGGCTGTGCATGACATGGGGAATGTCACTTTGCCTCTCCGGGCCTAGTTTCTTCATGGTAATTCCTCTCTCGCAGAGAGGTTCTGAAGCTGGCAGTAACCTCCACGCAGTTCCCAGGGTAAGCAGCTCTGCAGTGAGGGGGCATTCCCCCGCCCCCCGCGGCCAGTCCAAATGCCACCTCCTGAAGCGGCCGTCCCTGGTTGCCCAGCTCCAGTGTCCTCCTGGTCTCTCCTCTTGCTTGCATAGTGAGCTTCTTGGAAATTCAGATCAGGCCATGAGTGCCTTTGGAGTCCCTAGTACCTGGCACACGGCCCTGCAAATCGTGGGTATTCTAGAGAGTTTGAGATTGGTGATGGTGACAGTGATAATGATGATGGGGAAAAATGTCGTTTGAGACCTCCCAGGTCTCCTTAATTCTTCTCCCAATTTAATTTCAGCTTAACCTGATTCCAGAAGTTTTTTTCAAAAATCCTCTTTTGCAAAGAGGTCGGTATAAACAAACACATTAAAGCCAGCATCTGCCACGTACCCAGCTCTCTAACAGGCAAGACTCTTTTTGCCATCTCGAGTGGCGTCTGGCCTCACACGATGAGGCTTTCATTCACGTTTCCTGGCAAGATGACCTGGACCGGCACGCACAGAGGAACACGCTTGATTGTCACAGTTTATGTATTTCTTTTAACTAGGAATTGCATTAGGCTACAGATATCAGAAAACCCAAACACCAGCGGCTTCCCCAAACACGGAGTTTCTTTCTCTTTGTTACGAGAGAGCTGTACCATGACACTGAAATGCGGGCCCTTTCTGAGCCTTTTATTTTAATGGTCACCTATGGTAACAAGGTGGCTGCTGCATCTCTGGCATTGCATCTGAATTCCAGGCAGGAAGAGAAGAAAGAGCAAAGGGCAAAGGATCTGCATTAGTTTCTTCCACTCCCCACCTCCATTTTTTAAAGAACTTTCACAGAAGTCCCACCCAATGGCATCCACTTACATCACACTGGCCAGAACTGGGTCATGAGGCAAACTTTACTTGCAAAGGAAGTGTTTAGGGGGAGATTAAATGGGGCGTGCTGCTGCCCTAAACAAAATCCGGGTTTTATTAGTAAAGAAGAAGGGAGGATGGATATTGGGAAGGCAACCAGTTATATTAACCACACACGCCAAACCTATGATTCGCAGAAATTATTACTTAGAGCAGTGGTTCTCACGCTTAATTAAGCATGCGTCATGAAAACACAGGTAGCTGGGCCCGCCCTCAGCGTATCTGATTCAGCACATCTGGGGTGGGGCCCAAGGAGCTTCATTTCTGACACGCTCTCAGGTGACTCTGAGGCTGCTGGTCCCAGGCCACAGTTTTTTAGAGAACTGCTGACTTGCGGCGAGGCTCAAGCTGGCACTCAGATTAAAAGGAGTGAATTGATTTAAAAAGGATAATAATGAGACCATAATGGTTCAGACATGTTATAAGTTAGGATCCAATAGAAAAGAAAGGAGGACACACTCAGATGGGAAATTGAGAAAAGCTAGCAAAGTGACGATTAATATCTGCAAAGTAGAGGCAGGGGTGGTAAGTAAAGCCCTCCACCCCCCAATATAGCAACATGGGGGGAGCTGTTATGCACCTGAAGGGGGCAAGAGTGGGAGCATTACTGGAACCTGAAGGGGGAGCTGGAGGAGAGAACCCCCCAGTAGGAACCTCAGCCTTTGTTGGAGGGGCACAGCCAACCTGAGGCAAGGCAGAGGGAGAGCTGGGGGATGCCCTGGCCTCTTCCCCCACCTGCCTCCAACCTCCAGCTGGCGCCTCCTATTGGCTGCACCCGGCTGGATGCCAGAGGGCTAGGGAGTCCAGGGACGCAGCCACACAGGTCAGCCTGAGTGGGGCAGAACGGAAAAGGATGGGGAGGAAACCTGGAGAGGCAAACGGAAAATGTCCAGCACAGACAGAAAATATCATGACATGATACACAGGAGCTGCCCTGTTTGGCTCCTTCCTTCACTCAATTATTCACTGAGCACCTGCGGTGTTCTAGGCTCGGTGCCAGGGCCCAGGGATTTAGAGCTGGATTAATCATGACTCCTGCCCAGAGGGGATGCTGTCTGTCGGGGACCAAGGCCCGGTGATGGCAGGTCAGTGGGGTGTCTCCCCCCAACCACCCATCTGCCAACATCACTGTGTCTTCCACTGATCTCACCTGCTTATCACCCACGAGAATTCGTGATTTAAGCTTTCATTCAAGTTTAACTATGAGGAAAAGACTGAAAAAAAAATCACCTGTTCCATCACAAATCACAAAGTTATTATGTGCTGAAATAGGGGCTGTGGGAATATGCTGGGGGGCGGGGGGGGGGGCGGGGGTTTTGCTGGAATTAGGGATGAAATGAATTTAAACCACTGGGTGCCCACACACCCTCATGGTAACAGCCCGTAAACCTTTATGCATGTAGATTTCCATCGGACAAATGTGTCGATTATGATTTTTTTTCCGGCTGCAAACAAAACTCAGCCTGCACCGGCCCCAGCGCTGCCATATCGGCCTTCTGCAAAGTGTCTGTCTCGGCACTCAACAGCCAATAACAGAAAGGATGAAGAATCTGACGCAGACGCACATAATTGCTCTGGCTGCCTCCCGTGAATTTAAATAGCTTTCTTGAATTACTGCTTTTGACACAATCAATAAAATTGAGCTATTGCTGTAGCAGGCCTTTCGACAAATATACAGGGAGCTGTGCTCCTGGGGCTGACAGTTCAGCGAGCCCAGGTCCACCGGTGGGCAGGGCCAGGGGCTTGGGGACAGCCGATGCAGTGAGGACAGGACATGCTGGCCTGGTCAGCGGGCTGAACCAGGAAAAGCAGGTGAACATCAGCAGTCTGCCTCGCCAGCCACTCAAACTGCTCCTACATCCCTTTCCCCAAAAAACCAATTAAGCAAAACTCACCTGTCTGGCATCCTATCCCCTCTGCTCCCTGAAGTGCCAGCTGGCCAACGAGATAACCCAACCATGCTCCTGTACTCAGGGAGACACTGAGCGCTCTCTCCCTGCCTCCCAGGAAACATCCCCGCCTGTAACTGGGGCCTCCTGGACACAACGCCTCCAGCAAAGGAAGTCACCGCACTGGTGGCTTTCACAACTTCTGAATACCAGAAAAAAACTTTTTTAAGGTGAAATTCACATAATATAAAGTTAACCATGTTCAAGGGCACGATGCAGTGGCATTCAGCAGTCAGTGTGTGCAACCAACAGCTCATCACCCCAACAGGAGACCGCGGACCCACTCAGCAGTCACCCTGCTCCTTTGTCTCCCCAGGCCCTGGCCACCACCAATCTGCGTTGTCTCTATGGATTTGCTGAGAAAAATCTTTTAATCCCTTTATCCCAACATTGACTGGCTGGATCCACATGTCGTTGAAGGGGACTCTAAAACCTGAGTGCCTGCAGGAAATGAGGCTGTGGGGGTGGGAATTCTTACTGAAGCCTCTCTTGGACTTAGCATTCCGGTGCCAGGTACTGCCAAGGTTCAGACAGAGCGAGAAGCTCTGGAGCTAGGCCGCCCACAGTTTAAATCCTGGCTCCATCATTTTTCCAGTTGTGCAACCCTGGGCACTTGCCACGTACCCCTGGGAGCCTCAGTTTTCTCATCCGTGCAATGGGAATTTCAACTGTACCTGCCTCCACGGGTTGCTGTGAGGATTATGTGGGGGAGAACACAGAAAGTTCAGCCCAGTGCGTCCCCTGAGGTGCATTCTAGGTTGAACAGTGTCCCCCCAAATTCGCATCTACCCAGAACCTGCATGTGATCTTATTCGGAAACAGGGTCTTTGCAGATGGAATCAAGTGAAGGTGAGGTCATACTGGATTGGGGTGGGCCCTGAATCCAATGACTAGTGAATTTCTAAGAAGGCCATGTGAGGACACAGGGACACAGTGAAAAGACAGCCAGTGACGCAGCTACAAGCTGAGGCACGCCAAGGGTTGCTGGCAGCCTCCAGAAGCTAGGCGAGAAGCAGGGAAGGACCCTCCCCTGGAGCCTTCAGAGGGGGTGTGGCCCCACCACTCCCTTGATTTGGACTTCTGGCCTCTAGAACCGTGAGAGAATACACTTGTGTTGTGTGAAACCACCCAGCTGTGGCTTAGTTAGTTAAGGCGGCCTGAAGATACCAGCACAGAGAGGGTCTGACACGCGGGGTGCATGGTGATGGTTACCACTGAGGGACACAGCAGTCACTCAGGAGGGCAGACCGCTCGGGGACCAAGCAGGGCCTTGGGGACCTTGCGATGCTCTGTGGCCATGGAGAGCCACACCCACCGCCAGCTGCTCAGAGCCTCACAGGAGGGTCAGGTCAGGTCAAGGATGGGTCTGGGCGGGTGAGGGTTGGGGACAAAACTGGGGACAGTCTGAGGGTGAGTTGGGGGCAGGACTTTGGGGAGAATTCATGATTAGAGAGACCCTTTGAGGGCCTCCAGTCTTAGACTCAACAGCCAGCTGCAGAAGGAGAGGTAAGTAGCTTTTTAAGAGGGGCCCCACCTTCCCCCGCTGGAATGCATCTGCTGGTCTCCTTCCAACATGGTGGGGGCTCGTGGGGGCTTGAGGGGCAGGAAGCCAGGATGTTGATTCACCAAGTTCTTGAGCGGAATGTTGACGTGCGGAATTGGAAACCATCTGGGAGCTCAGCCCGTGGAGTGGCTATTCAATCTCAAAGTTCTCTTCCCGCCCAGCCACCCACGAATCAGAGGCTCTCCCCAAAATGCTGGTCACGCCCAGAACCTCAGCCACCAACTATCCCACCCAGTTCCCCTGCCCCCTGAATCTGGGCTCTGGGAAGCCCTGTTCTCACACTGTGTTTCTCCGAAAATAAGACCGCGTCTTATACTAAGTTTTGCTCCAAAAGACACATTAGAGCTGATCGTCCAGCCAGGTCTTATTTTTGGGGAAACACAGTAGGAAAGGAACACTCTTCTAAGAAGGGCCAAAGTAGAAGGCGAGGTCGTGGGCATTTGCACTATCGGTTCGCTCCTTTCCACCTGATAAAAGCCACTGGGGTAGCGGGAAGAGGCCTGGGCAGCCGGGATGGTGCCGGCTGCACCTGTGAGAAGATCCGTTTGCATTTCCAGTCCAGCGGGTTGGCAGACGGTGGGGGAGTTATGAACCCTGACAGATCAAAAGATGCTGTCGCCTCAAGGGGCTTCCAGAAAATGGCAGATTACTCTCATGTCTTTCTCGGCCCGGATTTTACACGCTCGCCAGGTGACAAGCAGCCAGGGGGGTAACCGCGACCTTGGCCGTGCACACGCGCACAATGCAGCCCCTTCGCCGGCAACTGCCTGGAAGTCTCCGATCGCACAAATGTTATTGCAAACCTGGTCTCCGACCCAGGCAGATGCCAGCCCCAGCCACGCATGGGGCCTGAAAGCTCTCAGAAGAACGCCGGTTTGAATTTCTGAAGCCAAACCAAACACTGGCTCAAAAACGTTTTCGTATTATCTCATTCCCTGACTATGGAACAATCACCCCATTGAAAAGCCATGAGCCCGCCCAAGTTTTAAATTAAACCTCTTGAGTTTTCCCTCTGAGAGCAGATAAAAATCCTTCCAGCTTATGTTTTGAGGAAAGAATTTGGTGTGTGTGTGTGTCTGTGTGTGTGTGTGTGTATTTGCGTGTATTTCCCCTAAAACTCATTTTCCTTTGTTGGATTCCTTGAAGCTCTGTTTAAATATTTTACTTGAGGAAATAATTACGTTTGATGAATGTTGAAATACCCTTCCAGGAGTGACTCCTCCACGCTGCCTGGATTCCAGAATGCAGTTCTGTCTGAGAGGAGAGGCGAGGCCCCTTTCCAAGAAGGAGCCCCCTCCAGAGTGGTCCTGAAGGGCTTGGCTGCCATTGTTACAAGAAGCATTTATTTCCTACCCATCTATTTATTCATTGGATGTCAACCACAGGCTCTGAAAATCCACCGTGCGAGAAAGCGCGCGTTGCATGCTGGACCTGGACTGGAGCTAGAGGAGAGACGGGGTTTTGCCCCCAGAGCCGGCCCATTCCTCCACCTCACCTGTGCGCCTCATCCTGAAAGGAAGGGTAAGAATAGGAATCCTTTGGTGGAATTCCCTCTCATTAGCTAATGTCTGGGAAGAGGCTGCTACCACACTGTCGTTCTGTCACTCAACAAACATTTGCTGAGCACCTACTATGCGCCCCATTCTGTTCTAGGCACCGGGGCGACCGCAGGGAATAAGACAAAGCAATGTTCCTGGCTTCGTGGAGCTGACGATCTAGAAGGCAGGAGAACTCCCCCTCCTTGAGACTCTGGAAGTGATTTCTGATTTTGTTTTGGAAGCTGCATGGGGCCTGGTACACAGTAGGTGGTCAATACTTTTTTCTTTCTTTCTTTAAAATGAACGGTAAACACCAAACACCAGGTGGGAAGGGCCCTGAGACAGTGTGAAAGGGTGGGGGTTGGCAGCAACTCTGGGTCTGGAGGTTGCAGCCACTACACCTCCTAGGTCCTGGAGACCTCGGGCTCCCACAAAGGACCCTGACGACGGCGAGAGCAAAGGCCAGGATCCACCACATGCAGCCTGCCCTCTGCAGGTAGTGACAAAGACCAAGCTTTAAAGTTGAGGGCACAACCTGGCAACATGGCGGGGGCCCCCAGCCGCTGCCACTTGCCACCTGGCCGGGGAGGGACTTTATACACATCGGAGTATGTGCACAGCACCGACAGGTTGGGATATTTCACACACAAATCAGATGCCTGGCTTCTCTAGAAACATCAGAAATCCTGCCACACTGGGCCACATGCTGGCCTGGGGTCCCTGCTCTTGATGTCACCCCCACCCCTCCTTTATGTACCCTCATGGTCCCTGTGAAATCTGAGTGTTCAATCCGTCTCAAAATGGAGCAAACAAGAGGATTTGGGTGGCATTTTAAGTGAAAAGAGGCATTTTCCATTTTCCATTCTGGTTGGTGCAGGCGTGGGACGGGGTGAAGGGAGCCCAGGTCTGGGGACCAGGTGACCGGTGGCTCCAATCTCGGTCCTGCCACTTGTTATCTGTGTGATCCTGGGAAGAGGAGTAAGCCTCTCTGAACGGCAGTTTCCTCATCTTGAGAATGAAAAGATGTGTCCCGCCAGGCTGTTGCAATGACTGAGTGTAAAGGGCCTACTACGCACCAGGCACAGATGGGCCAGGGTCACGGAGGACCAGACAAGGGGTAAGAACACAACACCCACAGAGACGAGACAGGCGGTGTAAACAGGTGAGGTGGCTCCACTGCAGGGCGGTCGGGGCTGACGGGGAGGGAGGCACAGTGGACGAAAGCTGCATCCCTGCCTACGGGACAATTCCCGCCGACCGTCATCAGGCAGGAATGGGGGGCCCAAAGGTACTGATGCTTCTAGGTTTTTCTTTTTTTTTTAAGAGTCCACAAATCCAGATTTTTAAATGTGAAATCTGTTCACTTTAAAATGATGCAATTAATGTTAAAAATAAAACCCTAAGCAAGGGCAACTAAACACATTTGTGCACGTCTGGGTTAGAGACAGGGGGTTCCTGCTTTCAGTGATACTGCAGCCTCGGGGGAGCTGGGTATGAGGAAACCATCTCACGGTTCTGGAATTCCCACTGGTGTGGGGTTCTGAATGGATAGCACTGAGGGCCGGAGAGCACAGTCCACGGAGAAGGGGGACCGGCCCTAAGGAGGACACGTTTCAGCCGCGACCTGAGGGCTGAGCTTGTAGGGTGCAGGGAGTGAGCGGAGGAGGGGCAGGGCAGGACCCGCAGGGGAACAGCAGGGCCAGAGGCTCAGCAGTGGGGCTCTGCCCTGCCCATCTGGGGACCTGAAAGGCATCCAGCGCTGCGGCACAGACACCAACACGAGTGGTTGTGACATCACGCATTCAAGTGGAAACAAGGCGCAGCCCTTCCAGAGAAGTCTGCCAAGCTCAGGACCCACCGCCCCGCGTGCCAGTGAGTGGAGGGTGAGTCAGGCTACCCTGAGATGCCCTCCCCAAGGACTGGCGGGAAACTGAACTGGGGGACCCTCGCCCAGGCCTCTCCGCGCCTGACATCACTCACCCCAGCTCCTGGGCCCTGCCCAACCCACTCTTTCCTGAAGGAGGGAAGCTGGAAAGGCATTTCAGATTCCTCTGTGATTATGTGGTGTTTGGGGCGGGGCCTGGCACATTCCAGAACAAATGGAGTTAGCAGGCAGGGCAGTAAGTACAGCTTCAGCAAGGAGAAGGGGAGCAACGGCACAGGGACAGCTGGAGACTCACCTGCCTGGGTTGCTCTCCTCTCTGCTGGGTCTGGTTCTGGCTTTGACCTTCACCCTTTCCCTCCTCTCACCTCCACCTGTTCCGGCTCACCATGGGGTCTTGGAAAGGTGCGATTTATCAGCAGGAAATTCTTCAGGGTCAAGTTCAAGGTCAAACTGATTTGCATGTGATCACCTACTTGGGGCCAGCACTGGGTTTATGGTGAGCAGGCCCCATCGCAAATGGAGGTGGGGCAGTAGAGGCCAAGTAGAGGGGACCCTCCCTCAGTGTCCCTAAGTCACGCACGACAACTGCTACACCGAAGCCCAGAACTCCTTCTTGCAAACTCTCCACTGAAAATGTTAACACCAGGGCTGTGCATACAGTCAGTGCTCAATAAATGCACACCCAGAGAATGATCTGAAAAGGGACAGGGTGAGTCTGCTTCCTGAGGTCACACTCCACAGCATATGGAACCCACACACTCCCAGCCAATCCCTCTCCAAAGACTATGGGAAGGAAAATATTAATATGTTCAACCCTAATCAAATCTGGATAATTTCACTAGAAACCTTTCCATAATTTCATCAGCGTTAAAAGATTACAATAGCAACAAATTAAACCAACAGGCATGAATTTAGTTGCTCAAGAGGAAAATGTAGCTTGATTTAGAAACGGATGTTACAGTTTATTAACCAATCTAAATTAATTTGATTTGAAGCCACTGTTGAATATACATTAGGCTGCATCACCCAATAGCACCGCTGGCAGGGGAAGGGAAGGGCAGGAAGGAAAGCAGTGAGACCCACACGAGCATGGCACCGCCACACGAAATGGCATGCTAATTCTGAGGTTTGGGGCTGAATGCCCGAAACTGGGGAAGCGAGTACCAGTCAGGTATCTAGCAGCAAGAATGACAACCTCAATTCAAGCTGGCTTAAGACCAAAGGGGGATTCATTATCTCAGTATCTGAAAAATCTCCGGGCCTGGCAAGCTTCAGGTAGAGCTAGATCCAGGTCCTTAAGGTCAACAGGAATTGACCTTCCTCTGGTTCTTAGTCTGTTTTCTTCCATGTAGACTTTATGCTCAAGCAGGGTCTTCCTATGTGGAGGCAGCATAACCACCAGCAGATCCAGGTTTTCATTCTACTGGCTTAGCCACCTCGCAGAAAGACCAGCCACCCCAAATGCAGCTAAACTCTCTGTCTTGGCCAAGGTCATGAACCACTCTGACGGCCTGGGCTTGGGCCCTTTGCCCGCCCTTGTGCTAAAGAGCAGAGGGAGGTGCTCAGAGCCCGCAGATGCACTAAGAGCAGGAGAGGAACGGCTCCCCCAAAACACAGAGGAGTTGTTATGATGGAGAAACCGGCAACGGTCCAAGGAACTCAGGCCTCCTCCAGAAGCTGAAAGAGGCAAGGAACGCATTCTGCCCTGGAGCCTCCAGAGGGAATCCATCCTGCTGACACCAGGAATTTAGTCCGTAAGTCTCATTTTGGATTTCTGACCTCCAGAACCGCAAGAGAATAAATATGTATTGTTTTAAGCCACTAAGTTTTGGCGATTCGTCCCAGCAGCCATAAGAAACCAGTGCATTTGTATAAGGCCTCGCACTCCCCTGGGGGCATGAGGGACAGCAGAGAGAAAATATTTTATGTTGTCGCACTGTCGGATCTCTTATGGTACAGAATGCCTAACTTGCTTGAATGATTACCCTGGAAAAAAAAAAAATAAAATAAAAAGGAGCCCTCTGATCCGGGCCGGCCGGTGGCTCAGGTGGTTGGGGCTCCGTGCTCCTACTTCCGAGGTCGCCGGTTCGATTCCCACAGGGCCAGTGAGCTGCGTGAGCTGCCGCGGGGTGCTGTGAGCTACCGTGTGCTGCCATGAGTGGCCAGCAGCCAGTGTGTGTCGCTGCGTAATGCAGCTGAGCGGCTGCTGTGTGCTACCGTGTGCTAGCCATGAGTGGCCGGCAACCCGTGCGGCCGCAGCCATCATTGTGCTACTGTGTGTTGCCCCGGGTGGCTGTGTGCTGCCCTGAGTGGCCGGCTGCCGGCAGCCATCTTGTAAAAAAAAAAAAAATAAAATAAAAAAAATAAAAATAAAAAAGGAGCCCTCTGCATCACAGCAACGTTCTCCCAGGATGAGCAGCATGGCCCGCGATCCCCCGTCACTTCTCAGGGGGCGCCTTTGTTCAGTGCACAGCATATATGCCGCATGGGGGGCCGCTGCAGACCCCTGGTTGTGAGGGGACCTGGGGGGACACCAAGGTAGGCAGGCGTGAAGATCCCTCCTCACTGAGGGGACCAAGAGAAACCAGGCGCCCCCTGTGCCAGGCCTTCCCCCCTCCCACCCAGCCCCTGGGCTCTGCCCACCTCAGACCCACAGTATTCAAGCACAGACGTTCCCAGCAAGGACCACTCCATCTGGTCTACACTGGGCTTTCTAGAACTCCGTTTACTAGATGGTAGCCCTTACAAACATGGGCTTTAGCTAGCTTCTCGTGAAAAGGCAGCTGACCTGGTCACACAGGGTCCGGATCCCCACACGGGTATAGTCCAGTGGCGCTCCACAGTGACCAGTCTCTGGCCGGGCCGAGTATCCCAGCGTGCCACAGTCCCCACCCGGGCCATTCGCTCCCCGTACCTGCCGGGGTCCTAGGTGCTGGGGTTTGCCAGCAACTCGCTGTGTGACCTTGGTCCTGCCAGTGCCCCTCTCTGAGCCCTGTTCTTGAACCTTAGGAGGACAGACACACTGCTCTCATCGTCAAGGGCCTCCAGGCTCTGATGCTCTGACAGCACACTGGGAAAGATGGAGACGGAGATACAGAAAACAGTTCTGCTTAATTGCCTCATTAAGCCCTCCTTGTTGGAAAGCTGGAGTGGGAGCAGCTTCTGGTTTATGGTTTGCCTGCATCTCCCCAGCTGAGTAATGCAGCTGGAGGGGGAAGGGGGTTTTGGGGGTGGAGGGATCCCGGCCAGGCTCAGGCTCAGTGAGGCAAACGTCCTCTCAGGCTTTCCTGTGGTTGCTTGTAACAGAAGCCCCCAAGCAGTGGCTTACACAGAGTGTGATTTGCACTTCTCCGTGTGGTAAGGATGGTAGCAAGTGCTATGGGGGTGCACGCCGTGCACAGGCGCCCAGAGCTCTGCTAAGCACGGTGCACAGATTAAGTCACGTGCCCCATGGCCCCCCAAAGTCATGTCCACTGGGAACTGTGCACGTGGTCTTATTGGAACAGGGCACGTGCAGATGTGATCCAGTGACGATGAGGGCATGCTGATTCGGGTGGGCCAGTGATGGTGTCCTTCTAAAGGACGGGAATTTGGACACACACCCCAGAGGGAAGCGGTTATGTGGGGACAGAGGCAGGGATGGGAGTGATGCATCAACACGCCAAGAAATATCAGGGTTGGCCGGCCGGCAACACCAGAAGCTCAGAGTCCTGGGGCGGATGCTCCCTCAGTGACCCCAGAAGGAAGGAGCCCTGCCGATACCTGGATGTCAGATATCCGGCCTCCAGGACTGTGAGGGAATACATTTTGGCTGTTTTAAGCCACTTAGTTGATGGTACTTTGCATGGCAGCCCAGGAAACCAGTACACTCCACGAGGTGGGTTCTGTCATCGTCCCCACTTCACAGATGGGAAACTGAGGCACAGGGCAAAGTTGCACAGCCAGTAAGTGGCAGAGTCAGGATTGAAAGCCAGCCCACTGGGCTCTACCTCAAAGCCTCTCTGCCACAGAGGGAGGCCTGTGTGCAAGTGAACACGTATCTGTGGACACGGATGGGGCCTGGAACCTCTACCGGGTCACATGTAGGGTGCATTGGGCTGTGTAGAAGCCACAGTGCTGAGACCCAGGCTTTGGCCACATCCACAGAAAGTGCCGAGGAAGTTATGACAAACGGGCCGTGGGGACCAAGTCTCTGTGGCAGGATCACACTGCCCAGCCCAGCCGGGAAAGCGGCCTGTTTCACGGATGAGACGCGGTGACTGGGCTGGTGGCGTTTAGCAGGTCGGAGCCTTGGCTGGTGGAACAGCCCCCAGTTACTGCAGGTGGAGGGGTACCCCAGCACAACAAGGCACGGCCTGCCGTGCAGCACGCAGCATCCCGGGGTGGGTTCAAACAAAGAAAGGGGCCTCTGCAGAGATCTGGGGGTTTTCCTCAGGTGACGCCTCCCTTAGCCTGCACGAGCCTTGTCTCTTCATCTGTGAAACGGGGCTCGTCTGTCCCCACCTCGCAGGGTGACGTGACATGACGCTCCCTGGGCAGGTGTCAACACGGTTGTCTTGTGGTACATTTTTCACATTTCTGGTTTTTAATGTTCTCTCCCTTCTATGTACGTACAGTGAGTACCTATTATTTTTATGCAGGGATAAAGCATTTTTTTCCTGTTTTTATTGGAAGATCTCTGAATTTGCTCCACGTGCCCTGGGAAGCAAAGCCACTCCTCAGCAACAAGCCAACCCTTGCTGGGTGTAACCTTCCAATTTCCAGAGGTCCATGGCTGTGACTTGTCTGGGTGCCCACACTGCCTTCTCCCCAAAGAAGCAAGGTGACCGCCAGGGCACAGAGGGGGTCTCAGCCTCGGGCTGGCAGATTAAAACATGAGCTCCTGTGGGTAGAGGGCCTGGCACAGGTCAAGACTCCCCAAAGGAGCACCTGCTCGTGCCCCCTCATCTCAGGGTTCACCAAACCTCAGGCATCTGGGCACACCTACCCCAAATTTACCACACATGCACCCCACCCCTACCCTGAGTTCCCTGATGTTTTCCTAAACTGACTCAATTGATTTTGTTTAAATCTATTTACTAAGAAGAAACATTCTGCTGACGTGTCCACCAAAAGGCATGTCACATTTATAACAGCTATGTTCATAATCTCCAAAAACAGGAACAACCCCAAATCCACCAACAGTGAACTGTGGCCCACGCGCATTGCAGAGTATTATACAGCACTGAAAAAGGACGAACCATGAATACATGTGACATGAACGCGAAAGCAGCGAAACAGGGCGTGTTCTGCATGACCCTACTGACATGAAACTTTAGGACAAAACCCACCTATGGAGAGAGAGTCAGAAGAGCGACCTCAGCAGGGTGGGTGCCACTGATGGAAGGGGCACAGGGGCCTCTGGGGCTGGACGTGTCCTGTGCCTGCACCTGGGCGGCAGTGAGGGGTGGTGCACCCAGGGAGAGGCATCCGCTGCACCTTCCAGATTATCTCCTTTCGCACACGCACACACACGTATGTGTATATATGGGTAAGGAAGGGAGACAAAATATATATACGAAGGGAAGGGAGGGAGGGAGGGAGAGAGAGAGAGAGGGAAGGAGACCAAACCACTGCGTGCTGCCACGAGGACGTAGAAGTGATGTGTGCCGTGTCTGCAGAGCACCCTTAAAGGGAGGGTGGTCTTCTTACCTTCGTCCTCTCTGCTGCCTGGGATTCAGACGTGACGTTTGCACATGAGCCGGAAGCTGGGACTCCCTCCTGATTGTGTTTTTCTGTGAGAAGTAAACTTGTGTCATGTTTAAACTCCCACTACTGGGGTTCTCTGTCAAACGTTTTCCTAACTCCTAAGGGCAATAAAGTGTCTGAACAGCCACAGGTTTCCAAGGGATGTGGGGTACCCTCCAGGTGGCCTTGTTTCAGTTGAGAGGAAGTGACCTTTCCTGAGGGTGTTACCGAGGCCGTAGCACTGAGCACAGAGGTGCTGCCTGCGATGACAGCGGGACCCACCATACTTCTATCCCGCACTCGTGTGTACAGACAGTGTGATTCAAATCCTGTAACAGGTCAAGTGTTCCCCACATTGGGGAAAAATATTTCAAATAGCGAATTAGACGCCAGCAGTTATGACATCATCCTCATTCCAAACTCACTTTCTCAATGTCTTTTACTTTGCAAACTATTTCAAACACACAAAGGGTAAAGCTAACAATGTAACAGATTGCACATATCCAACCACTCGGATTAAACAGATAGTAACATTTTGCCAGAGTTACTTCAGAGCTCTCTTTTCACAGAAATAAAAGCTTGCAGACCCAGCGAAAGCCCTCCTCCCACACGCGCTCAAGCATCCTCTCCCCCTCCTGCCTGCCTCCTTCGCTGCCTTCCTTCCTCCCTTCTCCCCTTCCTTCCTCCCAGCCTCCAAACCCGAGCTGGCGGGTAACCTCCTCTGTGAGTCTTAATATTCCTCCCACACAGAATGTTTCCATAAACAATAGGCAGTGTTGTAATAACTACTTTCTTATTCTAACTAGTTAAATTCTTCCTCCGAATACTTGTTCATACACAGGTGAAGCCATCACTTCACAACAATTTGTGGGAGATTACTGGGCCCATTGGGAATACGTAGGTCTTTGGGGACATTTTTTTTTCCCTACCAATATTGCCCAAAGACACATGTGCTATTTTATTTTTCTCTAGTACATGTTATAATTCAACAGTGTAAGTATTCAAATTAAAAGAGAAGCTGAACTGTGTACCAGCCAAAATTATCCTGCACACCCCCAAGGGTACGCTACCTGTTGGGAACTTGCTCTAACCAGTCCCGGGAGAGCTGGGACTGTCTCTCTCTCTCCTGGAAGGGCAGCCCAATCAGACTGTTCCAGACACTTCCGATCATACCGTGAGATAGTAAAAATAAATTCTGAACACCAACCCCGGTTATATAAATATTTCCCAGCCTGTAAACCACGCACGTCCTCCTGTATTACTCAGCTGATTTCTTGCTGCTCACCTGCACTTGTGTTACTAGAATTATCTTCCATCTGCCACTTCTCTGCAGGGAGATTTTGAAGGCACTTGTCCATTGCATGAGGGTTATTTTAGGAACACCAGGTACCCTCATCCTCAAAGCCGCTAGCTGGGGCTCACGCACACTGCAATTGTGAAAGGTGAGTGGGGGGGGGGGCACCACTCCAACCCCAGGTGCGAGTGGAAGAACAACAAACAAGCACTGACGGGGTGCCTGCTGGGTGCCAGGGCCTGCACTGAGCACTCCACACAGACTAACTCACTTAGCCCAGGAGGTGCTATTGTTGTTATCCCCCGTTTTAGGACGGAAGCTCAAAGAGGTTGAGGAACTTGGCCAAGGTCACAGAGCTGTAAGGAGGCAGGAGTTAAACCCAGGCTGAACTAGCCAGCTCCCTCCTGTCCCCTGTGGGACAAGGGCAGCTCGCTGTTTCCTAACAGTGACGTCTGGTCTGAGAGGGAGCACCCATAACCAGCCAGACTAAACACCAGTAGAGAATTTTCACCTGTGGGTTATTAGGTTCTACAGAGAGCTGGTAACTAAAATAATGAACATAATCAAATTTACCCTTAAAAGTCTCTTAAATCACCCCCAAGGTAAGTGGTGGGCCACGCGGGAGGAAGTACAGCACAGCCAGCTCCTCCACTGCCCCTGCGGTCACTGCCTGCTCGCTCTGCCCCGGGCCTTATATGCTGGGCTGTCCAATCAGCTGGCTTCCACCCAGAGTCAGCCAATGGGAGGCACCAGGTGCAAGAGGAGGGCGGGAGGAAGGGAGCAACCAGAGTATTTCTCCCCTTCTTTCTCCAGCAGTGGCTGCCTCTCTACCGTGCCTCCAGCTCCTGCCAGGTGCTAGCCGAGTCACACTGGAACAATCTCTGGGTTCCAGGTTGTATCAAAGATATGTAACCTGAGGGGCAGCCGGTTAGCTCAGCTGGTTAGAGCACGGTGCTCTTAACTACAAGGTCGCCGGTTCGATCCCCACATGGGCCACTGTGAGCTGCGCCCTCCACAACTAGATTGAAACAACTACGTGACTTGGAGCTGATGGGTCCTGGAAAAACACTTAAATAAGCAAAAGTTTTTTAAAAAACTATGTAACTTTGGTTGGCAATGCCCGTGTCAAGGAGGACATGCAGCCTGGAATGCCGACGTGACCGGTGGCCGTGAAAATCGGTACAACTCGTTTGGCAAACGGTCAGTAGCTACTGGAAGCAGTATAAGCCTCGTCTGCGATTCAGCAACCGCACCTCCAGATATACCCCCAAGAAAAAAGGGTACAGATGCCCAACAGAACACAGACAGGGACATCCTCGCAGCCTCCTCGCAGCCTTCTCTGAAACTGCCCAAACCTGAAAACAACCCCCATGTCCACCAGCACCAGAATGAAAACTAAATTGCAAACTATTCATACAACTGAAAACCACAGAGAAACAAAAAGGACAAACTGATGCTTTACAGGAAAACATGAGCGGCTGTCACGGCCAAGGTTAAGCAGAAGCAGCCAGACACTGGCCGTAAGAGCTCATGCACTGCGGGGTTCAGGGGTGATAGAGGTGCCCATAGTGGGCACCCCTGGAGGGCCAGAGTAGGCTGCAGGGCACGAGGGACACTTCCAGGTGGGTTGATCCTACACATGGTGACCAGGGGCCAATGATGTCGCTGAGAATGTGTCAAAGTCTATCAAACTACACACCTTACTGTGTATGGTTCTTCAATACACTGTTTAAAATTGTTCCTTTGACCACAAGGGTCTCCCTCAGCATGACAACATGGTCCCAATAGGAGGGGCACGTGACAACGGACACCAACTCCGGAAACACAGACGGAGGTCCCCACCTCACCCCCACTCCTTGGGTGGAATGGCGTGGTAGTCGCCTGCGTATTGAAATTTCTCTCATTCCAACTACACACTTGAGTTAGTGCGACTTAAACACACATGGATGAGAGCACTTCAAAACATAGGGAGGCCGGTGTCTCAGCTGTTAAGCCCATGCTCTCAGGGGTGGGCAGCCCTGGGACCGTGTCCCTGCTCTGCCACTCCCGAGCCCTGAGACCTCGGGGACTTCCCTCAGCACCCTGAGCCTCTCAGTTCTCTCCTCTGTAAACTGGGTACAATCGCAGCGCCTACGTCACAAAGCCATGGTGATAATTCAGAGGTGGTGTGCATAAACGCTTGGCATGGCCCCCCATCATGGGCCATTCATTCATTCAACACACATTTATGGAGCCCTCCTGCGTGTCAGCAGCTGGGAACCGCTGGTGAGCAAAATAGACACAGCCCCGGCCTCCCAACACTGGCTGGGGCAGAGTCCGACAAAAAAAGAAGTAGATGCATCATTGCGATGTCAAGATCTTAGCAGGAAAACAAAGCAGGTGATGGGTGGGAGGTAAAGGGGACACCCTTGGTGCTCCGGCCACCAGGTCCCCTTCCTCGGCTGTGAGGGGCTCACAGCTGCGTCCTTCTCTGGGAACTAGCTTTTACCCAAACTGGAGTTAATCACTTGAGTGTACCCCCTCCCGGGGGCACCCAGGGGCCAACACCTGACTGACATAGCCCCCAAAGCAGGGATGTAAACAGATGCTTGCATATCCATGTGCCAAAAAAAGGAACGAAGCACGGACACAGTCTGGCTGGACCTCGAAAACGTTATGCTGAGTGAACCAGCTGCAAGGGGACAAATAACGTATGATTCCAACGTACAGATTTTACAAGGGACACAAACATTCAGTCTACAGCATGTATATTTTATGGCAGTAAAAAACAAAGCAACACCCACCTCCCCAAAACCCAATATGTATATAACACACACACACACACACACACGACCCACCTGGCTGAGGACAGGCCACCCTGGTGCAGTGCAGCTCCAGGCTGAGGTTAGCTTCTCCTGAGACCACACGCTTGCTCCACTTCTCCTGTGCTCCATCCGGCCTCCGCCTGCCTCCTTCAGCTCCATAAATCACCCCTAAAATCCCTCTCTCAGGCTCTGCTTCTGGGAAACTTCATCTAGGTTAGGCTGCAATTTTAAAATAAGGCGCTGGGGCGGCCTCTCCGGCAGGTGAAACCTGCAAATGGCCCAGGGCATCAGCACCTTTGATGAGCAGCAGCTGAAATCTCTCGTCTCCGAGGGAAGGGAACTGACGTGCACAGAAAAGTCATGATCGTGCAGGTGAGGGCACAGGGGCCCACACGGGACACGGACCCACAGCCCGTGGCGCCTGCCTCGCTGTCCCTTTCTTTACACGTGGAACGGTGGTGCCAGAGTCCTTTGGAAGCCTGTGGAAAATGTGGTTGAGAGCGTATGGCCTGGGGCAGCAGGCCCCTGCTCCTGCACCCCTGCCCGAGGACCCAGTTCTCCAGAGCTCGCACGTGCCTGACCCGAGACGCTGACCTGGGCATGGCCGTGACTTCAGCCAGCCACACAGGGGCTATGGGGACGGGGCCAAAGACCAGCTGGGTGTGAGAAATCCCATTTCTGTGACAAGGTGTCTCAAAGACACACACAGCTCCAAGTGTAATTCTCCACCCTCTCTGCTGAAATAATCAGTGTGTGCAAACATGAAATATTGGGTTCCCACACAGCACTAATTGTGTCCCCTGAAAGCACTGGTGATGGGACGTTGCATTGAAATAATTATGGCTTTTGCATGTGAAGGGGGAGGGAGAGGAGAAAAGGAGAAGATCTTATGTGATTATTTACAGTAAATAGCAGGCGCGTTGGATAAAGAGATCACTCGTTTTTTACAGAGAGAAGGGCAGTCACCGTGGCTGGGCTGTGGAGCGGCTCCTGGCTAGCCCGGGGCTTCTTCACCACGGGGTCAAGGGCTTTGCTGGGCCAGGACACAAGAAAGAGACAGGTCCTGTCTGACTAAAGGCAGCATGGGAGGCTGGCGGAGCTGGGACGGGTTGCTCTGGGCTGGCTGCCTGGTGGGTTCTGCAGATGTCACTGGACCCTTTTGGTCGCTGCATGATGGCTGATGGGGCACCCAGCCCCACAGCTCATCCTCCCACTGGGACCAGTGGTCACTCAGCATGCTCTCCTCATGGAGATGGAGGAAACGCAAAACAGCTCGCAGAATCTAGCAAGGTCTCTGGGGCTATGATCCCTGGGCTTAGATAAGGCCCAAGTCAAGGGGAAGGAAAGCAAACCCTGCCCCCGAGTGGGAGGAGCTGGGACCACAGGAAGGGTGAGGAACGGAAGCGGGTTCTGCAGTGTGGCACCCACGTGTTCTGTGTGCCAGACTGTGCCACTTACTTGAAGATGCCCTTGTTCATTAGACACCGAGTGTGGCCACTTGTTCACACGTCCCACATACGTTTACTGCGCGCCTGACCACCAGCGCTGGGACCAGCACTGTGGTGAGCGCTGGAGAGCAAGGGTGAGCAAATACAGGTACGCCACTTCCCTGGTGGTCCTCACAGATGGCACGAGGCCCCCTCACAGAGGACACCAAACAGTGACCCACGTGCATGACTGACAGCTGGGATCGGTGTTCTAAACAAGAGGCACCTCGCTGTGGGCGCCCCTAATAAGGGACCTGATCTCGCCTTGAGGGACGGGAAGGTCTCCCCAGGAACTGAGGATGGAGCTGAAGCTGGAGAGACACGTGTCCATTGTGGGAGGAGGGCTCAGCAGGTGCAAAGGCCCTGCGGGAACAGCTGGCCTGCAGAGGTGGGGAGGCTGGGCGTCGGCGGGCGGAGGCGCAGGTGCGGGCAGCTCGCTAGGAGTGCCAGGCCTCGGGTCACTGCAGCCTGTGGGCACAGCACTCAGCGCGCCAGCTCTCAGGGCTGCTGACAACGTCTGAGACCTTAAACAGAGAATATGCTGCCTCCAAAGTAGAAAAGACAACGGCAAAATCAAAGTTAACAGCTGTCGCCTTAGATACTGACAGACCTATCATTTTGTTAACAAGCCAACTGCAAACTCTTAGAGGTCTCTGCTTTTAAAGAGCAGTACCCTGTTCCCTGAAAATAAGACCTAGCCAGACAATCAGCTCTAAAGCGTGTTTTGGAGCAAAAATTAACGTAAAACCCAGCATATCATATCACATCATATCATATCATATCATATCATATCATATCATATCATATCATTAAACCCGGTCTTATAGTAAAATAAGACCGAGTCTTATATTAATTTTTGCTCTAAAAGACGCATTAGAGCTGATTGTTTGGCTAGGTCTTATTTTCGGGGAAACACGGTAGTGGCAGGACTGCTGCTCCAGAAAGAAGGAGCAGGTGTACTGTCCCCTCGCCCTCCCACTGGTACAACTGAAAACAATACTGGCTAACTCTTATCTCCCTTTCCACGTGCAGCCACTGCTTCCAGAGCTCCACACACAGACCCATTCTATGAATCTGCATAGCAATCCAGTAAGGAAAACACCATGGCTGCCCCCATTCTACAGGTTAGGAAACCAAGGCCCTGGTGTTGTGGGCCCTTCTGTCTTCTCCCGACTCCATCACTGGACCATACATCAGGCTTCCTTTCTGCTGTCACCCTAGAGACCCCACAGTAGGTGCTTAACCCACATCTGAATGCACACATCCAGCAAATGTTAGGTGAGCACCTACTATGTGCCAGGCCCTGTTCTAGGAATAGGGAGCCAGCAGTGAGCAAGATGGAAAGAAGCCCTACCCTGTGGGTGTTGCCTAAAAGAGCGGAGGAGACCCACAATAAAACGCACGGCACACTAGGCCACGTCCTGGGAGGGGCTCGGGGCAGAAAAGAAGGAAAAGACATCCAAGCAGCACATGCCAGGAGGTGCAACTTAAAATGGAATAGACGAGCAGAGAAGACCTCCCCGAGAAGGGGTCGTTTCACCTGAAAGAGAAAGAGGGCACAGCCCTGCACAGGCCTGGAGGCTGGAAGGTGCCTGTCAGATCTCAGGAGCTGGAAGGGGGCCAGTGGGGCTGAGGCTGAATCAGTGAAGGGGTCGAGACTGGGAAATGAGGGCAGAAAGGGAACAGGGGGTGGGGGGGACGGGAGCATGTGGGGCTTGGAGGCCACCGTGAGAACTCGGGCTTTTCCTCTGAGGGAGGTGGGACCAGAGGAGCAGCCTGCTGTGCCTGGGGTTTTATCAGGACCCCTCGGCCCGCCATGTGGGGCCAGGGGGCAGCCAGATCAGAAAAGGGGCTACTGCAACGGTCCTAGTGAGCAGTGACGGCAGCTGGCACCCGGGTGCAGGCAGTGGGGCGATGAAAAGTGGTCAGACTCTGGATCTATTTTGAAGATAAAAACCACAGGATGTCTGAATGAATTGGCTATCAAGCATGAGAGAAAAAGAAGAGTCAGGGATGACCCCGAGAGTTTCAGCCCAGCAACCAGAAGATGAAGTCAGCATCAGAGATGGAGAGGCAGCAGCAGGAGCAGGTCTGAGGCCGATTTTAACATGCTCAGCTCGAGATGCCCGTGAGCCGTCTGTAGCCCAGCCAGGCTTTCCTGTAAGGACACAGCAGCAGAAGACGTAACGCGCTGTCTGGTTTGAGCTTCTGGCAGTCCGCCTCTCAGGTTTGTTCTCCTCTGGGGATAAAACTAAGCGACCAGATCTTTCCCCGCCATCTCTCCTGAGCGCCTCGAGCCTCCAACTGCGTCAGCCTCACTCGGTGGGGAAGCTGGTGCCATAAATCACCGAGTGATGATACCAGCGCCCTCAGAGGACGCCGTCTCCTGGTACGAAGCTCAGACAATAGACGGGGATTCGATGAGCTCACGCAGCGGCGGGCACATTAGATTTGCCATAAATTATTACAAAGTACCAGGAAATCACAGTGATCTCAGCTGAGTGCAGGAGGAACGAGGGGAGGGGGCAGGCGCACTCACAGCTCCACGTGCCCCAAACCACTGCCCTGCTGTGTGGTCGGTCGGGGTGTGTGCATGTGTGCGTGCGTGTGTGTGTGTGTGTGTGTGTGTGGTGTGTGTCCCAGAACAGAACATACACCGCCTGAGAAATGTGAAGGTTTTCTTGAGGACATCGGATGATTTCTTTGCTTAGCTACGTCAAAGCTGTATGTCCTTGAGCAAGGTACCTAACCTCTCTGAGCCTCGGGTTTCTCACCTGAAAAATGTGGGTAATAATTGTACCTACTCATAGCACAGCGGGGAGGATGGGGGACAGTCATCTGTGGTGCTCTCTAAACCCCTTGCTGGCTTTCTGGCTCTCTTCCCCAGCACACAAGAGGAGCCATTCCCCACCCCTTGAATTGAGGTGAGGTCATGTGATGTGCTTCCATCAATGAAATGTGCATGAGAGCAACACGGATCGCACTAGGAGCCAGTCCATGACCACTGGGATTCATTGCTCTCACCTCCCTTCAAATGATGGCTGCTCTGCTTACCAAGGGTAGAGCTGTCTTTGCTGACCCACGATGAACAAGAAATAAACTGTGCTTGTTGTTGTTGAGTCAGGATGTGGGGGTCCTTGGTTACTGCAGCAAAACCTCACCTTTCCTGACTGATACAGGATGAAATGAGTTAATATCTGTAAAATCCTCAGAACATTTCCTGGCACACAGTAGGCACTGCCAAGTGTTGGTGTTTTTCTGCTGAAAACGTCCCCTGGGTGAAATTCTAACCATCTCCTTTCTCTTTTAAGAACTACAAATCCATATATATTTTAATGTATTATGTTCTGTAAAATTCTAGCATGAGATGAATGAACTGGCCGTTTGGGCCCTCGGGCCCACGGAATTACATGCGCCTCAGGGTTTTTTGCCCTGAGGTCTTGCTGGAAACGGTAATACCGTTACTAGTAATGGCTCATATTTATTGAGTCCTGTACGTGCGTGGGCTGTGAGCTGTGCTAAGCATGGCACAATCGTTTCTCATTTAAACCTGACAAGAACCCTGTGAAGTAAGAAGTGGTGATGCTCCATTTTGCAGATGAGCGACCTGGGGCAGTTAGAGGTCAAATACCTTGTTTAGTGCTGGGCAGGAATCAAGAGGCGAATGACCTTGAAATACATAAGGGGGCTTCAGTAAGATTTTACATAGAATTGCAAAGACTATAAGAGATTGTGACGGTTGCCAATTATTAACACTGTCTATAGCAGGGGTGTCCAAACTGCGGCCCGCGATCCATTTTTAATTGGCCCACAGCAAATTCCAAAAATATATTTAGTTTACTTAAATAAACCAGGTGAGGCAATACATACTTCACCTCAAGTGAGTGGCCCGGCTGTTTGTGTATTTTACCGCATATGGCCCTTGGTAAAAAAATGTTGAAAAAAGTTTGGACACCCCTGGTCTATAGGCTTTGGGTAAAAGCAGCAGCTGTTTTTATCACATGCCTGGCACCAGTCAGAGGGCTTTGTCTATATGTATCATTTAGTGTCTACCCTGTTTCCCCGAAAATAAGACCTACTGGACAATCAGCTCTAATGTGTCTTCTGGAGCATAAATTAATACATGATTTATATAATATATATTAGATAATATATATAAGACTGCGTCGTATATTAATTTTTGCTCCAAAAGACACATTAGAGCTGAGTGTCCGGCTAGGTCTTATTTTCGGGAAAACACCGTGTGACAATCCTATAAGAGCATAAATGCTATCATCGCACCCATTTTCCAGGTGAGGAGACTGAGGCACAGAGAGGAGAAGTGGCATGCCTATGGTTCCACAGCTAAGTGGTGAGGGAGCGGGTGCCAGCCCAGAGCCCTGAGCCCTGAGCCCCTGCACTGCACCACCTCTCTGGTCCTCACCAGGAGCCATGTACTGGGCGTTATCTGCTTCCTCTCCCAAATGAGCCACTCGGCAAAGGCAGGAAGTGGGCAGGTTGCTCGGGACCACACAGCTAATGAGAAAGCAGGCCTGATATCTATCTGACCCAGAGCCAGTGTTCTAACCCCCAGATTCCCCCTCTGGGGCACCTCACACCAGGCCAGAGACATGGGTTCCGCCTTCGCTATGCCACATCCAGCTAGACCAGACAGGCCCAGATGGACCCCACCCCTTCTTTCCAGGCCCATTGCCTGCTCTACGCTGAGAAAATGCAGACCCAAAAGAGCAGAGGCACAAGAGGGCTCGATGCTCTCCACATCTGCCACTTGCTCAGCATTCTTGCTGAACTTAAAAAAAAAAAAAAAAATCCTGAGAATGACAGACCCAGAGCTGTAGCGTGCTTAGAATGAAAAAAAAGAAAAGAAAAAACTGATAATGTCAGGAATCTCTCTTGCAAGCCAGTGCAAATCCAACTGGCTTAAGCAAGAAGAGGAACTAAAATTCCAGGAATAGATTCCGCTTCAGACACAGCTGGATCCAGGGGCTTAGACAATATCCTTCGGCCTGAGTCTCTCCCTATCTGGCCTGTCCTCTCCTCCATGTTGGCTTCATTCACAGATGCCACCCGGTGGCAAGATGGCTGCCAGGAATTTTATGCTACATCCCTCAGGTCAGGGTCCAGCAGGAAAGAGGTGCCCCTTCAGGGCCCTGTAGCCACGCCTCTAGGATCAGCCCTGACTGGCCATCCTGAACCAATCACAGAGGCCACGGAAATGCAGTAAGTTGATTGGCTTAGACCTGGATAATCATCCCTGGGACCGGGTCCATCCTGAGACTGAGAGTGGAAGCCTGGATCCCCCGATGAAAAGTAGAGCTGCTGCCAGAATGAGAAACGGGTGCTGTGAAGACACAGGGGTTCGTTCACTACACTAAGAACCGAATCAGACCCCGTGTGCCAGCATCTTCTATGTGTCCATCGCTCTCCTTCCGGCCGCAGGCTCTCTGCCCCCAGGCTGACCACACCACCCAGCCCGCTGCTCTCTGCCTTCTGGATGGACTTGGCCAATGGGAGCCGCTGCAGGACGCTGGGGAAGAGTGACCTCACTCCCTAGGACTGGCTGTTTCCCTCTGCTGAAGGGGGCACCTCTCTTCTCAAGGTGGCGGTTGCTACATCCTCTCTCCTGGGTCTCTGGAACTCTCCCTCCTCTCCTCCCTTCCAATCCCGGGGTGATGACAGCCCCTCATTTCTAGCCCAGGATTTTGCCCGTGCCAGCCCCCACCTTTGCAAATAAATACTCCCTTTATTACACCCTCCTGGAATTATCCGTACGTGACTGTGCCTACGTTTCCTGGAGTCTGGCTCCCAGAGAGATGCCGAGAGGAAACCCAATCCAGGCTGGGACACCTGCCTTCTCCCATGATTCTCCAGCTCTGGCCCCTCCCCCAAGTGCCCCTGCCCTTCCCCAAGTCTGAAAAGCCAGTGACTTGAGGAAGATGAAAAAGTTCTGAAGGCTGATGGTGGCATAGCGATGTGAATGCATTTAATGAAACAGAACTGTACACGTAAAAACGGTGAAAATCGTACATTTCACATTATGTATATGTTACCGTAATTTTTTTAAATGTTTAAAAGGAAAACAGAGCCAGTACAACAAACCCTCGTCCCCCTAGTCTCCCATTTCTGCCCCCCTCCCCCAACCTGGGTTCCGGAGAGTCCAGCTGGAGGCCTTGGGTAAGAAAGGCAGCCTCCTCTGGATCAATGGCGTATTGATTTGTTTCATGGGGAGCACAGGGCACAGGCTGATTTCCTTCCAGTGAATCTGAACTTCAGATGCCCCCAGGCCTCGGGTACAAATGATGCAAAGCATTTCCGCAGCCAACAGGGAGGCCTCCCAGCCACTGGCCCAGGGCGGGCAGGGAGGAAGGCCTTGGCAAAGCGACCTGGGGAGAAGCCACAATGACAAGAGCCCAGCAGACGCCCAAGTTCCCTTTCCAGCACAGGAACTGAGTCACCCTGCCCCGCGCCCTCCCAGCCACCGCTGTCCCTCCTGTGGGGCCGCAAATGCCCTCGTCCTGGGGACAGACGCCCAGGTCAGCAAATCACGGCTGATCCCTGATCCCTTCTGCTGGGAGGAACGGGGACCAGGGCACGCAGCAGGCCAGGTGCTGGAAGCTGCTGCTAAGTGAGCCCAGGCTCCAGTCCTGCCTTCCCGAGCTAGAATTCCAGAACTTAAAATGCCCGAGTAGCCACATTAAAATAAAAAGGTTAAATAAAAGATGGAATGACGTTCAAGATTTCACTTAACCTAACCTATCCTAAGCATTACCATTTCAGCATCCAATCCACATGAAGAGTTATCGGGGAGATATTTACATTCTTTTTTTTCCATATGAACACTTTGAAATCCACTGTGTAACCTACACTTGCAGCCCATCCCAATGTGGATGCCAAATTCCCACTGGAAATACATGACTGGTGTTTCCATTTCCCGACAACTGGAAAGGTAGGTTGACCTGCCTGCGCTGTTCTGCAGAGATGAGTCTTCCAAGCACCGAGTATCAACACTCATTTTCCCTTAATATCTGCATCCACATCAGCAAAACTGCTTGTTTTTTCATTTTAAATTAAATGAAAATAAAGTCATATTTAGAATTCAGTTCCTCAGTCTCACTAGACACATTTCAAGTGCTCAGTAACCACAAGTGACTAGTGGCTATTGTTTCGGGCAAGGCAGTTCTCAATGGAGGAGAGAGATGATTAAAATACTTATAACTGGAATCATTTCACGTAAATGGAATCACACCAGATCCTCCTTTTTCTGCCTGACTTCTTTCGTTTCGCGTAAGTATTCTGAGTCATCCATGTTTTTGTTTATGTGTATGCACATATAATCTTACCAGAGAGAAGCAAGTGCTAAAAAGGAAATAAAACATAAGGCAAGACCGAGGAGGGGTCTGGAGGTCTTTTAGAGAGACGAGATCTGGCAGGCCTGCCTGTGGAGGTGACGTCTGAGTAAAGACTTGACGGGGCCATGTTTAGATCTGGGGGAACAGTGTCCCAGGCAGAGGGAACAGCCAGCGCAAAGGCTCTGAGATGGGAGCATGGCTGGTGGGCTCAGGCAGTAGGGCAAAGGCCGGGAGCTGGGGTGGCTGTGGGAGAGTGAGAAAATAACACCGAGGGGTCTCAGAGTCAGACCTCGTGGACCTCGTTGGGCACAGGACGTGGGCTCCCACCCTGCGCGTGATGACGGTCCCCTCACTGGTCTCCAGTGCCCACTGCCCCCACCTCAGCCCAGTTGGCCCCCTTTTCTTGTCTGGCTTCTTCCATGTGATACTGCGATGCTGAGTCATCCATGACGCTGTGTGTGTCAACCGTTCAGTCCTTATTCTTGCTGAAGAATATTCCATCGTGTGGACAAACCACCATTTCTTCGTCCATTCACCTGGTCATGGGCTGCTGTTCTATTTCCAGTCTTTGGCGATTACAAAGAAAGTGACGATGAACAGTCATGTACAATCTTTGTGTGGACACATGCTTTCATTTCTCTTGGGTAAATACCAAGGTGTAGGGTTGCTGGGTCACGTGGTCGGTGCATGATTAACCTCTTAAGAAACTCCCGAACTGTTTTCCAAAGCAGTGGCACCATTTTACATTCCTTCCAGCTACGTACGAGACGTCCAGTGCCTCCAGTTTCTCATCAACACTCAACACTGTCAGACTTTTGAAGTCAGTCACTCTCGTTGGTGTCAAGTGGAATCTCATCATAATTTTGGACTATGAGATCGTGCAAGTCCTGAATAGTCACTCATGCACTCAGCAAATATTCGCTGGGCACTCAGGAAGCTCCGGGCACAGCGACAAGTGCCAGCGTTGTGGAACGTCCAGTTTCATGTAGGAGACGGATGTTCACCAACTGCTGAGCAACCACGGGGGCTTTAAAGGCATGCGATGCTAGAAGGGAGTGAAGCAGGGAAGCGTAACATACTTACTCCTGGGGCAGGAATCAGGGCAGACTCCTCTGAGGAAGTGGCACCTGAGCTGAGCTCTGCCTAACGAGTAAGCACTGCCCAGGCAGGGGGAGGAGGCCAGGAAGAGAAGTCCACACATAAAGTCCCACGGCCGAGATGGGATGCTTTTGTCTGCAAGGAAGAGCTATGAGGAAATGTAATTATCTCACAGAAGAAGAAATCTGGGGAGCGTTGTTTCAGGATGATTCTGTCTCCATAATCAAAAACCTAGCAGCTTACCGGCTTTCTGCTCCACCATCCTCAATGGATAGGCCATGTCTTGCCTCCCAGTCATAAAATGGTTGCTGTGGCTCCGTGCAACACTCCCTCACACAACAGTGAGCCAAGCAGGAAGGAAGGGTGAGGCAGCAAGAGGAGCTTTCTTCTCATGTGCTTCTCTCTCATTAACGGGGAAAATCTGCCCCTGGCAGAATTCCCCTTTAACATTTCATTGGCTAGAGCTGGGTCTCATGCCCACCTCAGATGAACGAAAAACAGAATTTCCTGAGACCTATCTGATTAATCCCCTGGGACAGGGTGGCTCCCCACCAAGAAAAAACAATAATAATAATGAAATCTGAACTCTGTTGGAAAGGAAAAGGAGGGACTGGTTGCTGGCAAGGTGACCACCAGGGCCCGCCTGGCTCACAGATTACTGTTTAACTGAATTGGCCGCCATCTCAGGAATGTCTAGGATGCCAGCCTGAGAGAATTCCCCCCAGGCGACAAGGCAAAAACCGAAAGATGTCCAGGTGGCCTCATCTCAAACACCAAGACTTCGTTCTCAAATGTCCCTCATGGCCACCAGAGGGCCCAATGGACAGCACTGGAAGCGAGAGCTGAGTTACAGGGGTCCCACCTGCCAGGTTCTCTGAGTGAAGGTCCCGGACCCCTCTCTCCACACCCCACTGAGACATCTGGAGGGGAGCTGGGGGCTGGGCTGGGTGGCAGCTCAAACCATTCCTGGCACCAGCCCCAGCCCAGCCGGCCGCTGGCACACAGCCAGTTCCCTCTCTCTTTCTCTCTGTCAAAGCTTTGTTTTTCACTTCCCTGTGGGAAACATGTCAGCAATTCCAGAACGCAGCTCTGAAGAGGAAGGTCAACCTGGAACAGGAATAATCCAATGGCCGCCCCACCCCCTGCTCCCTGCTGAGGGGTCACGGCGGGTTGGGGTGTGAGGGTCTGTCCACGGCTGTGTTGGTGCAAGCTCAGCGTAGGCGGGTGAAGTGTGTATGAAGGGTGTGTGTTTGTGAGACTGCAGACGGCGTGTTGGAGGTGTGTGCTGGGTGTTTGCCTTCATTCATTCGGCCAAGACTAAGGACCAACTAACATCGTGCTTGGTGCTTCTCTGAGTTCCCAGGAAAATCGCAGGAACAAGGCCTCCAGGGCTGACATTCTTGCCCAGGGAAAGGGACAAGAACAAGAAAAGTGGAGGCTGATGATGTTGTTCATTCCTCTGCCTAAGAGGTAGAGGGGGCCTGTCTGTCCAGCTGACATGGGAGCTGAAAGCCAGGTAAGAAGGAGCTGACTGTGCAAAGCCCCTGGACACGCTGTTCCGGGTAGAAAGCGCATCAAATGCAAAGCCCTGAGGCGGGACCCAACCAGGTGAGTCCAAGGAACGGAAGGAAAGTCTGCGAGTGAGGGAGGTGGTGCGTGCGCCCTGCGGCTCTGTGCCGGCGTGATGGGCCCGAGCGCGCCCGCCTCTGAGTCTGGATATTAAGTCAAACCAGACCAGGAGGGCTCTGTTGGCTGTGCTAGACTTTTTCTGGAAATCCTGGAGGCAGGTGGAGCAGTCAAGAGGCTGTCTTTGGCTCTGGGGGGCTGGATGGTTTCAGAACCCTGAGGTTTTCTCACGGTGACAAATTACTTGGCTGAAAAATTCTATTTCCAGCCTCCCTTTCATGGTCATAGGCAGGCAGTAAGTGACGAGCAGTTGTTGGGACGGGATCCTTGAAAAGTGTCCTTTTCTTAAAGACAGAGTTACGGAGGCATGATTTATATACAATATTTGGCAGCATTCCACCAGTTTTCAGGAATTTGTGAGCACTTGTTCAACTGTCAGCATCCTGCAGACAGCTGTGGTCGGAGTATTTACACCACGGAAATAGGCAAACGCTACACATCAGGATTGCCAGCCACCCCTCTCACCAAAAAACAAACAAACAACAAAAACAAACCTGACTTAAAAGCACACAACGGTACAGTTTACCCTTTCAGCGAGCAGTTCTATCACTGTTAGCAAATGCATGGTTTGTATCCATCACCACCACCAAATTACAGAACAGGTTCGCCACTTCCCACCTTAGTCCCTCCCAACTACTGACGTGTTTCCAGTCCCTCTCGTGTTGCCTTTTCCAGAATGTCACATATATGAAATCGTACAGCTTCTTTCATTTAGCAAAATGAATTTGAGGCTTATCCGTGTTGTATCAGTAGCTCATTCTTATTGAATGCTGAGTAGTATTTCATTGTATGGCTAGATTACAGTTTAATGATCCAGCTATGGTTCCAGGTGGGAATTCCCACCCGTTCTCGGGAATTTTTTTTTTTTTGCTTTCCTGTTCCCAGATCCCCAGAAAAGCTGGTTGGGAAATGGGGAAAATCGGCTCCTTGAACCCAGTAACACCCACAACAGGAAGTAAACATACTACTCACAATGTATCTCTTCGACATTTTTCCTATTTATCACTAGTGTTTCCAGGTGGGAATTTTTCCAGGCAGGAATTCCCGCCCGTTCTCAGGAATTCTTTTCACTTTTCTGTTCCCGAATCCCGGGAAAAGTTGGTTGGGAAATCGGGAAAATCAGCTCCTTGAAACCAGGTGGTTAATAGTATCAGCCGTCACTTTGTGGAAACGATCATCGTGGAGAACAGAAAACAGTTTGTATCTCGGGATTTGGGAACGGGAAAGTGAAAAAAAATTCCTGAGAATGGGCGGGAATTCCCGCCCGGAAACCCTAATCCAGTCAGCTCTAGAATCTCCCGTGCCCCTTTCCCCTCCTTCCTGCCTACATGTGGACATGACGACTGGAGCTTAGGCAGCCCTGTTGTAACCATGAGACAAACTTAGAGGCCATGATGAGAACGGTGGTGCAAAATGACAGGCGCCTGGCTCCCTGAAGACAATAGCCTTCATTCAATTTCCTACTCGCCATTAGACGCTTAGAGTCAAAGTAACCGCTCTCTTATTTAATCAACTCTTAAATGGGTTTTCTGTTACTCACAGCCAAATCTAATAATCCTAACTGATACACTAAGCAAAGTCGGAACTTTCCCCCCCCCTCCTTTTCCTCTCTCTCCCGCTGTGTATTTATCCAGAAGGAGAAGAGAATGGTGTGGAAGGGACATACACTTTAGGTAGGGAGATGAGACCGTGACATATGACACATTCATGGGTCAGGGTACACAGGACCCTCCAAGCTGAGTGGCCATTCCTCCTCGCTCCTTCTAAACTGGGATTCTCCCAGAGTTTAGAGGGTGTATTAGTGTCCTGTGCTGCATAACAAATCACCACACCTTTGGCACCTAAAACACAAATGTATTATCACACAGTGTCTGGGGGTCAGGTGTGCAGGCACAGATGAGCTGGCTGTCACCAGGCTGAAATCAACATGTCAGCCAGCTGCCATCTCATCTGAGGCTCAGCTGCCTCTTGCAAGTGCCCTCAGTTGTGGGTGGGATTCAGCAGGGCTGAGGGCCCACATTCTTGCTGGTGGTCAGCCGGGGCTGGCGCTTCGCTCTCAGCAGCCCTGCTCACATCAGCCCCCAAATTCTGCACAGCCAGCAGAGGAGTCTGTCTCCTGTCTCCCACTACAAGCTCTGATATCCTGTAACCGTGGCGGTGACTGGACCGGCCCACTTTCTGACATAACTCATGTCATCCAGGCAGCACCTAGCCCACCCCATTCACACTCCAGAGCAGGGAAGCTCTTGGGCCCTTTTAGGATTCCATCTACCACGGAGGACAAAGCTTCTGCTGGAGGCCTGGCCTGGGACACGCTAAACCCCACGGAGCCCAGTCCCAGAAGGGGGCCGACTTCCTCAGGGGGGTGTCCATAGTCCCACATTCTGACCAGGATCCCCCACTGCCCAATTTCCAGCACAAATTGCTGACTCCTCACACTGCGTGGAGCAGAAGCTCTCGAGTGATCCAGGAAAGTTGAAGGAAAGCAGGGACAAGCCAGGAGAAGGCCAGACTGGGGGGTGGAGCCTCGAGGGGTCTGGGAGACGACCAGCAGGTGCCTCTTCATGGAACCAGAGGACAAAGGGCCAGAGAGGGGCGAGGTTAGGAGTCAGGGTCAGATTCAGCTGCATGTAATAGGAAACCCCATTTACAGGGCAGGGCAGGGACCCACAGGGAGTTCCTGTAAATAGAAAACGAATCCAGCTCCCACAGACGGTTACCTCCATTTTACAGATTAAGAAACTGACGTTTGGAGAGGTTACGTGACTTATCCAGAGTGACACAGCTAGTAAATGGCAGAGCTGGGATTTGAACCCATTTGATTGGAATTTTGTCATTGGCAGCCAGTAAGTCCTGATCAATATGTCAGGAGACCCTTGGCATCCGATCTGAGTCAAACCAGGGGACAAGCTGGCCCTCGAGAAGCCCCTTCCTTCTCAACAAATGGGCTGAGGTGCCAGCCTTCCTCTGACAACAACCAAAGATGGTTGGCAGCCATGACAGCAAGAGAAGCACGCAGATTGCGTCAGGAGCCACAAGACTGCAACCAGGAGGAGCCACATTTATTTTTCACGTGCCATCAACAGACCAGGGGGGATTTGCCCTGAAGTTCAGCCTCCTTTGAAGTATGAGTCACCAAAGGACGATTCCATTGAATGCCCCCGATAAAGCAAAACCACTGAGAAAACAAACTCAAGAGAGTGTCAAAGCTCAGGCCCGCCCGCCATCCAGGGTCCTGGGGTTGGTCTGACAGTAACTGAGGAGTGGCTTGCAGCTGGCCTATCGGTCAAGGATGGTCCCGGGGAAGTCACGAGCCCCATTTTACAGGTAATGAAACAGGAGGCCAGAGAGGTTGTACCACCCACTCGAGGTCACACAGCTCATGAGACAGGAAATTGGGAATAAAACCCAAGTCTCCTAATGCCCCCCCAATGCACGTTCCTCCTACCTGGGTGCTGGGTGAGAATTCTCCCTCCTCTGCTGTAGAGAATGGCTGCTATTTTTAGCTACTCTGCATCCATTCCCCTTTTAAATGGGAGCATAATCCTGGATTTCCTTCACCTGCCAAGACTCAGTTCAGGATGTTTCAGTGGGGGCTCCACTTCCTCAAAGGGTGGAGCCTGTGACCCAAGTCTGGCCAATCAGAGCACTGCGAGCCAGGCAATTGGCTCAGAGGTGGGCATGTGACCCACGCTGGTCCAACCAGAATGATTAGTAGGACTTGTACGGGAGTTACCAGGAAGAAAACATTTCATCTTTTCTGCTAGACTTGACACCAAGGGAGATGTGAGTTAGAACAACACAAATGTATTATCTTACAGATCTGGAAGTCAGAGTCTGAGATCCGTCTCACTGGGCTACAATCAAGATGTCGGCAGGGCTGTTCCTCATGGTGGTTCTAGGGCAAAACCCATGACTTCCTTTTCCAGCCCCTTCCAGAGGCCGCCCCTTCTCGCAATGGCAGCACTCCAGTCTCTACATGTGCAGTCACCTCTCTCTCCAACTTTGATTCTCTTGATAAGGACCCTTGGGATTCCATTACCCTCATGATAATCGAGGACCATCCCCCCGTCCCAAGATTCTTAACTAAATCCCAGCTGCAAAGGTCAGCTATTCACAGGCTCCCTGGGATTAGGACATGCGCCTCCTTGGGGTGAGGGGGCGTGATTTAGCCTGCAACAGAAACCAAAACCATGGAGAGCATGGTTCCAAGATGGAAAGAAAGTAAACCCTGGTAAATGTTTGGAGCCCCTGAATCAAGTTATGCCTCAAGCGATAGACTTAACTTTTCAGTTCCATGATAAGTATTAAATTACCTTTTGCCTAAACTAGTTTGAGGTGTTCGTTTTACCACTTGCCAAACGGAAAGCCTGGCTGATACAACTCCCAACCCGTGCGACTGTCACGATGAGTCACCAGCGGCCTGCGTGTCTCTCTCCCGTGAGGCTGACATTCCCTGAGAGCAAGGATAATACCTTATTTAACTTTCGTGTCATCAGGCCTAGGCTAGCACAGTGCGTGGCACACAGGACGTGTGGAGAAAATAAATATACGGTGATTGAATAACCATTTGCTAACTGAACAATCGAATACAAACTCCCTGCTATCTGCCCTCCGTCAGCAGCTAGCACTACAAGAGGGCAGAGAGAAGCCTCAGCAGCATTTTCCAGGGGTGAAGTGTAGGCCAGTCATTTCCTCTTTGGGGGTGGCAGCTTCCTCAGAGAGAGGCTCTGAGAGTGACCCAGACAGCAGGCTCAGAGAAGGCCTGACCTTCGTGGGCAGCCAGCAGCGCCGCCATCCTGAGCCAGCACTTCCAAATTAATCCCAGGATGGCAGCTGCAGCCCTCCGCCAACAAATTTATCTGAGTCATTTCTGGTCAGGAAGTGCCTCGCGCTTAAGTGAGAGTCACAGCGGGGCCCTCTGCACACCCGGAAAAGATCGACTCATTTTCCACAGCCGCAGGGCTGGGCAGCCCAGGCCTGGGAGGAGGCTTTGCACGGAGCGAGGAGAGCAGCTGGGAGAAGAAAAGCCTGCCAGGGACACCTAGACGTCTTCGTCCCCAGAACTGACCTATTGTTTTTAATCAACCAGGTCTCCGCAACCTTGGTTCCCACACAGAAGAGAAGAGGGTTCTTCTCTTCTGCACCCCACCCCAGACACACCGACCTGTTCTCTCTCACCTCACACTAAAGGGTCTGATTTATCCTCTGTGAGCCCCAAAGGGCAGGGCTCCACTGTTGCCCCATCTGTGCTGAGCCCCACACTCAGCTCTTCATGTATCTCGGTGTGACAGGAACACAGGTCTTTCCACACACTGTTCCTTCTACCTAGAACACTGTTCCCCACACCGCCTATACCTTTGCCTAGCTACCATCCCCCCGGATGCTCAGAGACTGGGCTGAAACGTCGCCTTTTGTCTATGTAATCAAGTGGGATTAATAAAAAGACTGACACGCACAGCACTTACGATGCCCTGGGCTCCGCTCCATCCATTACAGACACACATCACTTACTTCACCTTCACCAAAAGCCCACGAGGTGAGGAAACTGGCTCAACCAGGAAGTGCAGACAGACAGACCGAGCTGTCCCCAGGGGCAGGCTGCGTAACCCCCGAGCCGTATACCACGCTGGGGACTTACCGTCCTCGGGGTAGATTTTCTGGACCCCTGGATTTTAGCCAAGGCTTCTGCTGTGTGCCCCCCAGCAGCCCGTCAAATCCTGTGCTCCCTGAGGATGGGGGCTGCCTGTTCACCCGGATTCCCAGCACCACCACTGAATAGATGCATAAATATTAAAACAAATGAACGTGCGACCAAGCCATGTGAACTTGGGCACTTAGCCGTTAGTGCCTCCGTTTCTCTTGGTGACATGGGGATAATATGCTCCTACATTGACAAGGGTGTACCTGAGCCCCTCTTCTTGAGGGGGGCTCTGACAAGAATTCAAATAAAAGATGGAGGGGGTCTCAAAACACACCTACAAGTCAGTGATTGAGCTCACACCGCCCAAAGAGCTCCAAAGGGATGATGTGATACATATTTAGCTCAACGGTCTGGGCAGTCATCCACTGGGATGAAACCGGCCACAAACACCCGGAACAGTGTACCGGTGTAGAACCAGGTAAATGTGCCCCCTGGACGCCTGGTAGCAGGTGCAGGTCTGCCGGCCAGGCACTCCAGGACTCTGACCAACTGACACCTGCATTGTGACGAGACCAGGGGCTCTAACAGGAGCGGGAAGGGTGCCCAGGGTAAGACGGCTGCTGGGACCATGTGCACATTCCGGGGTTGGAAGCCGTGCCTGGAGAAAAGGGCCAGGAAGCGGGGGGCGGGGGGTACCCTTGACTCACCACCCAGGCCAGTCCCCCAGACCCAGGGGGGACTCTGAGGCCTGCCTGGCTTGGATTCCTGCTGGGCTCTAGCTTCCCCCGCCAGCTTGAGCAGGGGGGTGAGAGGTGTCCTGTTAGACAAGATCCAAAGACGGCTCAGGACTCCAGAAGTCCAGGCTCCTGGAATTCCCCAAGCCCAGGGCTCCCCAGAAAGCTAGGCTCAGAGAGAACTTCAGAGCTCACGTGTCTCTGAGGCGCTGCTTGCGCCAGGTCTCAGGGTGACGGCCTGGCAGCTCCCTGATCCCAAAGAAGCCACATCTGGATCTCAAATCATAGCCAGAGGTTGTCGAGCAAGCCAGGGCGCTGTGGGCATCTCTGGCAGAGGAGGGACCTGCCTTTGGGGGAGGACGCACGTGTGCATGGCCCTGGCAGGCAACCTGCTTCCACTTACACATCTTCAGGAATGGGGAGCTCACTACTTTCTGAGTGCATGGTCCTGGAGCATGGACTCAGCTTGCGCGCGCAGAGAGGACGCCGTAGCCACCCGCTCGCCCGCCCAGCTCTGCACACACAGCTGAAAGCCCAGCATCTCGGCCCTGTGTCAAACTCACCACACAATCTGACCAGCTACACAGTCTCTGAAATCAGCCCCAAATTGCCAGGCACCCTGGACCCTGGGCCTCCCAGGGCTTTCCTTCTTCATAGACCTTATATTCTAGAATGAGGAGGTGCTTAAAATAATCAAAGAAATAAACCTGGAGTTACAAATTGATAAATGCCATGGAGACAAACAGCAGGCAAAGGAGATGGGGGCTAGTTGCAAGTACCGTGTTTCCCCGAAAATAAGACCTGACCGGAAAATAAGCCCTAGCATGAATTTTCAGGATGACATCCCCTGAACATAAGCCCTAATGCGTCTTTTGGAGCAAAAATTAATATAAGACCTGGTCTTATTTTCAGGGAAACACTATGAATTTTGACACCAAAATATTAGAATTTCCAGGATGTTTCCTGGGTTTGGCAGAATGAGGATTTTTGTCCCCAAAAAGAAAGAAAGTAAGGAGGTAGGAGGGAGGGAGGGGAGGGGAGAGAAAAGGGACACTGGGTTCCCATAACTATAATCTCATCCAGAAGTCAGTAAATTATAGCCGTGAGCCAAATCCAGCCTGTGGCCTATTTTTGTGCAGCCTGTGAACTAAGGGTGATTTTCTACATTTTTAAAAGGTTGTAAAAAACAAAACAAACAAACATCAAAGAAGAATATGCAATAGAGAACTTACAGCCCACAACGCCTGAAATATTTACTATTTGGTCCTTTTGCAGAAGAAGTCGGCCACCTCTGAATCCCACCAACTTCCCCACCTGGGCCAGCCGTGAATACAGAATGAAGGGACAGACCAGACAGCCTAGAAATTTCCATCTCTGCCCACACGGCCGAGCACTATCCATCTTAAACTTTCGAAGCCGAGCTCAGAAGGTTAAGTGGTTTCTGCCCCAGTTCAGTGAAGCGAGGTCAGAGGCCGGGGGAAATGGCTGTCCTCACACACGAAGAGAAAGGAGTGATTATGCATCTCTCCTGCTAGCCGTTCCTCATCAGCTTTTTAGAAAACAAGGACATTAATTTTCCCTCTTCCATGTGTGGCATAGTAGGATTCCTGTTCTATGAAACGAGGAGCAAGAAAAGGCTTATTTATGAGTCACGGCGCTTGGTTCCAAGTGATAAAATCCCAAATCGAAGTGACTGAAGCAACCAAGAATGTATCGGCCCATGTTACTGAAAAGCCCAGGATCTATACGAGCTTCAGGGACAGTTGGATCCAGGGGCTCAGAATGGCACCAGCAGACGCATTCTCTCCATTTTCTTCCGGTTGGTTTTATTCTCAGGGAGGCTCTTCCCTCTTGAGGCAAGATGGTGCCAGGGGCCCACATCCCATCTGCTTGCCAATCCCAACAGGAAGAGCTTCTCTCCCTGATGGTTCCAGAACTGAATCTCACTGAACCCTAACTGGATCATGTGACTCCCCCTCTAACCAATGGCTGAGGTCAGGGGATAGGATGACCTGATTGGCCAGGTTTGGCCATGTGCTCCTCCAGGAAGGGTCAGCACCACCTGAACCACAGGTGCTGAAGAGGAAAAAAAAGAATAGTTTCCCCCAACAAGACCAGGGGACCGTTACCAGGAGGCACAGATGCTGAGCCATCAAAAGCAACAAGAGTCCCCTACAGAAGCCATCTGATATTTCCCAGGCGCCTTTGCTGCGTCTCGCTACCACCGGTTTTACAGTTGAGTGAACTAAGATCCTGGAGGTGAAGCCTCTCACAGTTACAAACGTGATCTTAATCTGAGTCTCGCAGCATTCCTGCTGCCCATAGCAACCGTCAGGTGTCTCCAACCCTGCCCTCCGAGGGCCTGAGGACCCTGCACACAGCCAGTGTGCAATGAACGCCCGTCACACTGAGTTGTTGAGTGCCCCCTACTCACCACAAGATGCCTGAGAGCAGGGAACACGTCCATCGTGTTCACTGCATCACTCCTGACACCGAACACATAGTAGGTGCTCCGCAAACACCTGGCAAATGAATGCATATAGTCCTAGCATTTAGCACACGGTAGGCGCTCCACAGACACTTAAACACACGTATCCCTGTGGATGTTCACCACAAATACTGGGTAAATGAAAGAAAGTCTCTCTAGTGCCCACACACAGTAGGTGCTCCACAAAGTGCTGACAAAAGAACATCTCTTACTGCCTTCTCCTAGTAGGTGCTTAAAAAGCAGTAAATAAATGAATGAATCTCAATGGAAGCCAAGCTGCTCAAACATTTCCAGTTCATTAACAAGATGGATGGAGATACAGAGATGGGGGTGGGGGAAGGAATGGAGGGATGAATGAATGAATGAATGACAAAAACCTTTTCTAGAGTCTGGACCGCTCAGAGGAGGAGCCAGGGTTCTTATGGAGGGTCCAAGACAGTGAGAGCATCAAGGTTACTTGGACAGCAAAACCCAGTTTTGGAAAGGGATGCTGGGTCTTTATAAGCCAGGAGAGGGGGTGGTGGGGCTGGCAGAAGGAAGCCAGGTCAGCCAGGGCCCAGCCAACTGGCTGTGCCAGGGACACTGCGCCCCAGGCAGGGCCAGTGCCCCGCCCACGTGCCCCTGACCTTGCCTCATCCCACAATAGAGCACCCATTGTAAGTGGGTCATTGGGTTCCGGTGCATCCCCTCCCCCTCCCCTGGCTGGGGGTGGAAGCAAAGGGAAACACAATCTGTTTTCTATTTGTCACAGCTGCCAAGACTTCGCTCCCTCCTCTGCCCCCCACCCCGGCCATGCTGAGGCACAGCGCTGTGACATTCCTTGGCTGGGGCTGAGTGTGGATTCCAGCTGCCGGCCCAGGCTGGCTAACCTGGGAGAAACGACAGGAGGAAACCCTAAAAACAGCCTCCTGGCCTTGGTTCCTGTCCTCACCTATGGGGAGCCATAAATAGAGCCCTAATTGGAACCCAAAGGAGGGGTTCACATCCTGGCTCCTGTTCTTCGCAGCTATGTGAACTTGGGCCAGGCATTCAACCTTTCTGTGCCTCAGTTTTCTCATCTATAAAATGGAAATGATAATAATATTACGAAGGGCCACAGGTTGTCTTGAATGTGCTCATCCAAGGTGCTGGGTACCTACTGTCTGGTATCTACTGTCACTGGACTTATTGATTAGGGAGTTGGAGCATCCAGGTTCCAGTTTAGTTTGCAGAGTTGTTGTCTGCCCAGACCACTTGGAGGTGGGGGAGAAAAGAGCACTTGCTCAGAGGGGGTCCTCTGCCTGAGCCCCAGACAGTGTCGGAAAAGCACATTCTCAGGCCCTACTCCAGACCTACAGAATCGGACACTCTGGGGTGGGGCCTGGGCATCTGCTTTCACAGATGTGAGTGGCAGAGCAGGACACAGCCTGACCAGAGTGTCGTGTTATGTGTAGTGTTCCGTGACCAGGTATTTTTACTCTACACCAGTGATTCTCAACCAGGAGCGATTTTGCTTCCAGGGGACACTGCGCAATGTCTGGAGACGTTTCTGGTTGTCACAACAAAGTAAGAGTGATGTACTACTGGCATCTGGTGGGCAGACCCCCGGGACGCTGCTAACCATCCTACAGGGCCCAGTAACAAATGTCCTGCCCCAAATGCCAACAGCCCCAGGAGAGATGAAAACACATGTCCACACAAAAATCTGAACACAAATGTGCACAGCAGCACTATTCACAATGGCCAGAAATGGGAACAACACACATGTCCATCCACTGATGAATAAACAGAATGCAGTGTATTCAGACGATGGAACATCACTCAGCCATAAACAGGAACGAAGCGCTGACACTCGCTACAACACTGATGAACCTTGAAGCCATGATGCTGAGTGAAAGTCAGACACAAAAGGACATGCAGTGTAGGAGTCTGTGTGTGTGAAATGTCCAGAAAGGGCCAATCCATGGAGACAAAAATAGATCGGTGGCTGCCACGGGCTGGGGACCAGGGAACAGGGAGTGACTGCTCATTGGGACAAAGCTTTCTTCCAGGGGGATGGAATGTTCTAGAATTGATTGTGGCGATGGTTGCACAAGTGTGTGAGGACCCTAAAATCCACTGAATGGTATGATTTAAGTGCGTGAATTGTATTGTATGTGCATTAAAAGTCAGCACAAATAATAAACGAGAAAAACTGCCAACAGTGCCAACGTTGAGAAACCGCCGTACACGATTACTACGTATGAGCCCCCTCCCATGTCACGGCCTGCAGCTGCTGTCTACGAATGTTCACGGCTGTGTACTACTCCACTGCGTGAACGCACCGCAATGGACGTACCCACTGTCCTACCGCTGAGGTCGGTGGGGCCAGGTTTTGCTATGACCGGTGCGGCTCTGCACCTCCTCACACACGCCGCCTGGGGCACCCGGGCCCAAGTTTTGCTTTGGCACATAGCCAAGAGAAAAGCCACTGAGGAAATCGAACTTGACAAGAAAATGCCAGCACTGCACTGAGCACTCCACACTCGTGCCAGGCCCCGGGCTAAGTATGCACCTGTTTTGTCACTGAATTGTCCCCGGAGCCACGAGGCTACTGAGGCTCAGAGCGGTGGATGCAATGCCTGGCCCAGAAGAGGCAGACCTGATGTAGGCTCTCGGCCGCACATCCTACCGCGCGCCCCCAGACACGCAGACACGCAGGCATGCCTGCACCAGTGAGGAAGGGCCTCTGCAGGAGCAGCTCTGAAAATTCAGCAGTGACTCCCAGCCCAGCCT
Source organism: Rhinolophus sinicus (assembly GCF_036562045.2). Classification (NCBI taxonomy): domain Eukaryota; kingdom Metazoa; phylum Chordata; class Mammalia; order Chiroptera; family Rhinolophidae; genus Rhinolophus; species Rhinolophus sinicus. The sequence goes on from NC_133765.1 coordinate 36,005,618, forward strand.
GATGTGGGCAGAAGACAGGTGACAACTTGTTTAGAAAACAGCCAGTTCTTCTGAGACATATGTAAGTAAGAGCCTCCAAGAGGCTTCCCAAAGTGCTGCCTGCTGAACTTTCTAGAATGGCCATCTCCTCAGGCTCCCAGCATCCTCCACCACCCCAGGTCCTCCTCCCTGCCCTGCGCCCAAGCTCCGAACGGTGCTGGCACACCAAGCAGCGCAGGGTGTGTAGCAACAGTGTGTGTGGCGTCTGCAAACCACAGGCCTCCTTCTGAATCCCATGCTCATCACAGACTTGCTGTGTGACCAGGGCGCCGTGACTTGACATCTCTGAGCCCACCTGCTTCCTTAATAAAAAGAGATCACAATACAGCAGGTATACATCTCAGGATACAAATCCATGTCTGCAACATATTACCAACTTTTATTTCTTTCCAATTAACGAACCCATTTCAAGCCCTGATCCTCCCAAGATGATAGAAAATTCAGTCTCAGTCTCAGGACTGGGGCTCCCTACGCTGGGCTGGATCAGAGACCAAATGTCCAAGAGGTCCCTCTGGTCACTGGTTCCCACTAAAGCCCCTGACTGGGGTCCAGGACCAGGCAGCCCCTTCTGGTGGGAAATGCTTCAGCATCCGAGTTGTGTAGGGGGAGGGGCTTGCCAGTTCTGGGACCTCTTTGCTTAGGGCGCCCCCTTCCTGGTGCATGACGCAGCTTCTGGACCCGTCACCTCCCAGGGAACTGCCATAGAATGACATCGCCAGGCCTGCCTCCCTCTTACCAACTCCAACATGTGAAAATCTTTCTCCCTTTCTCCAGAACCAATAGCAACTTCTCAGCAAGGCCAGCGATGCCTCCTGACCCACAGTAAGAAACCCTTAGCTGGGCCGTGGCTGCTGAGCCGCAGATGCCGTCTCCCTGCCTCCCCTGCTCCCGTTGGAGTGTGGGCGGAAATGGGTTTCGCAACTTCCGCACCACCTGCTTCACAGGAAGTTGCCTGCCCACCACTTTCTCTCTCTCCTCTTCCTGGGAGCTGGAATGCAGATCTGGCTTTGGCTCTGTTTCAACCAGGCCACGAAGGGTCATATCCTAGGGCTGCTGGGACAAGATGGAAGGCCTGGTCCCTAAACGACGGCAGAGCTGAGCTCCTGCCTCCCCTGCACGCTCACCTCCCTCAGCCCTTTTGCATTAGAGAGAAGCACATGTCTCGTTTTTACCAATGTTCTTTGGGGATTTCTTTGGTACAGCAGCTGAGCCTATACCTGACTAATACATGGGGTTTTCACAAACGGCACATGGAGGTTAATTTTCTGTGTCAACTGGACTGGGCCGCAGGCCACCCAGATATTTGCTTAGACGTCACTCTGGGTGCATCCACGAGGGTGTTTCTGAATGAGATTCACATCTGAGTCAGGAGACTAAATAGAGCAGATGGTCCTCCCCGTGGTGGGTGGGCTACGTACAATCAGTTGAAGGCCTAACTAGAACAAAAGGCTAAAAAAGGCAGAATTTACTCCCTCTGCCTGACTTCAAGCTGGGACATCAGCCTCCCCTGGCTTTGCACTCAGACGCGAACTGGCACTTCCACTGTCAGCTCTCCTGGGTCTCCAGCTTGATTGTGGGACTTCTCAGCCTCCATCATCACACATGCCAATTCCTCATAATAAACGTCTTTATAAATATAGTGATGGAGATGATACAGATATAGGTATAGGTATCCTATTGGTCTGTGTCTCTAGAAAGCCCGGATTAATACAAGGCAAATAGATGGACTGTCTTCCAGAAGTCTGTACTCTCTGCTTGGCAGAAACACAAACCGAGAAAACACAAAGGGCTGATCCTGTCTTGGAATCGGAGAAGGAAAAGTTACAGGGCGAATAAACACGAATGACGTCTCAGGGAAGAATTCTGCCTAACGTTAACAATTCCGCAGTATGGTATATCTGAAAACTGCTAAGAGGGTAGATCTTAAAAGTTCTCATCATGAACATAAATTAATTAGTTAAATAACTTGTAACGACGTGAGGTGACGGCTGTTAACTAACCTTACTGTCGTGACCGTCTCAGTGTACACAGCTATCAAATCACCGTGCTGTACACCTAAAATGAACACCGCGCTACATGCCAATTACATATCAATGGAACTGGGGAGAAATGGGAAATTGGAAAGAAGAGTCGCACGACAGTACTGCCTACCGTGGGAGTTGTTTGAGGGATGGGGGGCCAGTGCACGCACGCAGGGCAGCTGGCGCATGCAGCCTAGCACACGGTGCGCGCACACCCCACGACTGCGGGGGGGCAGCACTAGAATTGTACCCCGCCATCAGTGTTTCCAGGACACACAATGTCGTGGGTGTCATTTCAGTAATTACTGAGCACTTACTGCACGCCAGGCACTGTTCTAGACTCTGGGGATACCGTGGGGGTAAAAACTACCTGTGCCCAGCCCTCTGACACCAGATTTGACTCCCCTGAGAGGTACCAGCACGGGGGCCAGGCTGACTAGCTTTACAGCTCAGCAGCAGGCGTGGCGGTTCCCAGCAGATGGGGTGACATGGCTCAGCTAGGGGAGGGCGCTGAGTGTGGCCAGGACACAGAGAACGGATTAGAGGCAGGCAATGAGCATCCTCAGGAGGGAGAAGAGAAACCCTGACTTCCACGATGGCTCAGCAGAGCTGCTCTCTGATACGTAATAACCCTCCTGGCTTTCCCACTAAGAGTCACATGGGAGGATTTTTCTGCTCTGCTCTCACTGCGCCCAGAAGTTAGGCACGGCCATGTGACTTGTCTGGACCAATGAGATGTAGCCCCAGAATCTTATATCACTTCTGCTTCTCAGAAGAAGCTTTAAGATCCAGCACAATTTACCCCACGCCCAGTGATGCTCTGGATTGCGGATGGGATGCTCCATTCGTCTGGGTCCCAGAGTGAGGAGATGTGGAGCAGAGACCCCAGCCTACCCACCGTAGACACACTGTACAAGTGAGACATGAACTTGGGCTGTTTTAAGCCATGAGATTTGGGGGTTGTTTGTTACTGCAACATAACTGAGCTGATGCTGGCCAATACATCTCCATTTCACAGATGAGGAAACAAAGTCTGGCAGAGGTCACATAGCTTACCCAAAGTCAAATGTAGAGGCACAGCCAGGCCTCAAAGCCAGGTCTGCCCATCTCTGCGACCTTTCCAAAGGTGGGTGTCTCCATCCTGAACAAACGCAGCCAAGCCCCTCGCTGCTAACCCCTTCAATTAAAGCCAATTTCAAGGTCTCCTGGTTTCTAAATGAGAAGCCCTGATCATGTTGGTTAAAGGCCCTGGCTGCTCAGGCTGCTCATTTTATCAGAAGCCGCCAACGAGATAAATGGCCCTGTAACTTACTGTTGCACTGCAAAGCACCTCGCAGCAAGTGGCAGCACAGATGCCAGGAATAAATCACATCTGGTCTTCCAAGAGCCAGGCAGAGCTCCCGTGAGGACGGTCGGAAGTAGGGGGAGGCCGGGAGCAGCCATGGACCTGGGGGACTTCACAGAGGATCACAGAGCTGCTGGGAGGTCCTCATCAGGACCCCAGAGGTCTGGGCTGAGCACTGTTGGTGTCTTCTCTGCCCAGCATTGTATTTCCCCAACTTAAGGTTTAACAGCAGCACTTTCTCTTTGGGAAAACCCTTCTTCCTCCACTCTCACGTGGTTCAGGTCATCACTTCCCCCAGCTACAGGGAGTGGATACCTGGTCTAACCCGGGCAATCAAAGCCCCATGTCCTGTCACTGCCATAATTGGTTCAGGACGGGTATATACACCAGGGTGATGGGCACAATTCTCAGACTTCTGTTGATACTCCAGGAAAGCAGAGGTTCTTTTTTAGCAGAGGTTGCTCATAAAAGGAATGTCTTTTTCATTGTACTATCTCTAGCTTCTAGCACAATTACAGGCACATAGTAGGTGCTCAACAAAACTCTGCTGAATGAATGAATAAGTGAGACAGCTGTGTTCTCTGGGCTCAGTCACATTAACTCTGTAACATCCAGAAGCTCTCTTCACATCTCTGGGCCTCAGTTTCCTTGCCTATAGAGTGGCTTTAATAATAGCTGGTTGTATCAGCTAGCTATTGCCAACAATACGCTGCATAACAAATGTCTCCTAAGCTCAGTGGCTTCAGACAATAATCATGCATTACCATTTACACACCCACCAGCTGGCTGATCCAGGCTGGGCTTGGCTGGTCTGCTTTGCCCACCTGTCTCTCCTCCTCGAGTCAGCAGATGAATCCTGGGCATGTTTGTCTCACACGGTGGCAAAGATGCAGAAAAGTATAAGGTCCCTTAAGGGCTAGGAACAGAAGTGGAAGCACCACTTCCACTTCGTTCTTTTGACCAAAGCAGGTCCCATGGCCAGACCCAAAGTCATGGGGTAGAGAAATGCATTCTCCCCTTTGGTGGAAGAAGCGCCAAGTCACACGGCAAAGAGAACAGATGTGGGGAGGGGGAGGACCCGAGGCCCGTGGTGCTCTCTCCCACGCAGATGTGAGCATCCTGCGTCTGCTGCTCCACAAGAACAGGACAGGACAGAACCTCCCCACGCGCCTGGCTCTTCTTCACCTGCTCTGTTCACCAAGGGAACTCCAGCACCTGGAACAGGGCCTGGGGCAGAGCAGGCACTCAGTGAACACTTGTCAGGAGACTCAGCAGCTGCCCCCACCTCCCGACACTGTCGTCTGGAGTCACAGAGCCCAAAAGAGCCCGTCTGACCCCAGCCCAGCCTTGACTCTCCAGAGGGGGCTTACCATCCCATGTCTGTCCCCCTGGTAAACAGCAGGGGCAGGGGTGCAGTTGTGGGTGGGGGTGTCACATCTGGGCACCGACTCACTGCCCTTGGCAAGCCTGTGCTCGGCTGTCCTCCTGGGGAGGCCCCCCGTGCTGCTGAAACCCATCTCCTGGATCAAGCAGTTCAGCTTCAACTCTGAGCTGAGGACAGACCTCTGTGGGGTGAGAAGGAAGGAGCCCAAAGGCCCCCGGAGAGAGGGCTGGGCTGCTGTGGGCTGTGCTTGGCCCGCAGGCCCTGAGCCCACAGCCCTACGCGTGGTTTCTCTTGACCCCCCCCTTCCTGTCTCTGGAAAACTGCATAGTCACAGAGCCCCTCCTCCTCCCTCCCTCTAGGCCCTGCCCTGGGGGAGCTGCCCTGCCCACCATGTCTGTCTGGCCCTCAGCACGGCCTTCCCGCCAGTGGACTGGCCCCCAGCCTGGCACGTAGGAAACCTCTCTGCCCCGCGCTGCACACTTCAGCACAAAACCTTCCCCTCCACAGGCCCAGCCAAAAGCACCAAATGTTCCTCTATTATGCAAGCTCATTTCTCTCCTCCTGCCGGGCTGGAATTGCAATTTGTGCAGGGGGGAGAGCAGGCTCTGCCAGGAGGCCTGCAGTCAGGGCGCGGAACATCTGCGGAAGGAAACCTCTCCCGCCTGCCCAAGGCTGCACTGTCACAGCCGCACCCCTCCCGAGGCCCAGCCGGTCACCCCAAAGAAAGGGGCACTGTGTCCGTGCCTGTCGCCAAACACTAACCCCATCCCTGGGGTGTTTGCCCAGAGCAGACAAGCTCTGGGTCCATTCAGATCGAGACAAGCATCCCTCCTCGCCTTCCGTCAGCTATACTGCTTTTACCCTCGGGGGCGGGGCAGTGACAAAGGCAGGACCATCAGACAAGAACTTCGCATGAAACACATGGGTGTTATTCACTGAGCATGTGCAATGTGCCAGCCACTGCTCTAAACACTTTACTCCTCTAGGCTTCACAGTCTATGAACAGATACTATTATTAACCCCAGTCACAGAGAAGGAAACTGAGGCTCTGAGCAGGCGACTCGACTGAGAACATTCGATTAGGAAGCAGCAGAGCTGGGATCCAAAGCAAGCCGTCTGACCCCGAGTTTGCTGCTCTGTCAGACGTGTAGATCAGCGTTTATGTTCCAGAGGGTTTCCCCACTAGGCTAAAACCACACCACTCATGCATGACCCAGCAACGCCATTTCTGGGCATATAGTCGGAGGAATTGCAAGCAGGGTCTCGAAAAGACATCTGCACCCCCATGGCCACAGCAGCGTTATTCACAAGTGCCAAGTGGTGGAAGGAGACCACGTGTCCATTGACGGATGGTGGGTAAGCAGAACGTGGTCCATCCACACAATGGAGTATGATTCGGCCTCAGAAAGGAAGGAAATTCTGCCACAGGCTACACCGTGGATGAACCTGGAGGACACTGTGCTGAGTGACATAAGCCAGTCACAAAACGACAGCACTGGATGATTTCACTTATCTGAGGGACCCAGAGTAGTGAGATTCAGAGACAGAAGGTGGAACGGTGGGTGCCAGGGACTGGGGGACGAGGAGTGGGAGTGAGTGTTTAAGGGGTACAGGATGTCGGGTTTGCAAGATGAAGAGCGTTCTGCAGCTCTGTTTCACAACAATGTGAACGTACTTACTGCTGACCTGTACTGAACATGGGTAAGATGGCAAATTTTGTGTTCTGTACTTTTCACCCCAATAAACACACACACGCTGTCACCTTCCTCACTACCAGGAGAATCGCTACACTTGCTCAGACTAGAAGCATCCCTGTACTTGTGTAGCACTTTTTAAACGCCCACTCTACTGTTCTAAGAATTTGACTGAATCTTGCTGACAGATTGCGCCGACGGTCTCGATTCCACACACACGCACACACACATACACACACACACTCACACTCACACACACACACACTCTCACACACTCACATACACTCTCTCACACACACTCACACACACTCACACTCACACACTCACACTCACTCACACACACTCTCACACACACACTCACACTCACACTCACACTCACACTCACACACTCACACTCACACTCACACTCACACACTCACACTCACACACTCACACACACACTCACACTCACACTCACACACACACACTCACACTCACACTCACACACACACACACACTCACACACACACACTCACACTCACACACTCACACTCACTCACACCTCACACTCACACTCACACTCACACTCACACACTCACATACACACTCACACACACTCACACTCACACACACTCACACTCACACACTCACTCACACACACTCTCACACTCACACACACACACACTCACACATCACACACACTCACTCACACTCACACTCACACACACACACACTCACACACACACTCACACTCACCACTCACACACACTCACACTCACACACACGCACGCGCACACACACCCGTTGCCATGTGGCTTTGCGATTCCTTTCACTCAGGAGGTAGAGTTTACTTCCCTGCCCCTTGAGTCTGAACTGGCGTTGTGACTGGCTTCAGTCCCAAAAGCACCAGAGCGCTAGTCCCACGCTAGGCCTCTGGAGGCTGGCATCCTTCTCTTGCCCTCCTGCACCTGCTGTCATGCTGACTATACCCGGCTGGCTGGAGGAGCGATGTGTGGCACAGAGACAGCTCTGCCTGCAATGCCAGCCGACGCCACCCTAGATCAGTCAGCCAACAGCCAGCCACCCCCAAACACGTGTGTGCCCAACTGAGACAGAAGAACCCCCAGCCAAGCCCAGCCTCAATCACTGACCTGCAGCCTCGTGAGGCAACTAAAAGCTTATTGTTTGAGGTCAGCAATATTTGGGGTGATTTGTTTCACAGCATTATTTTGCCAGTAGATGACTGATACAAATTCATAAAAGGCCTCCATCTGTTCACTCACTTATTAAAAGTTCCCACGTGTACTTATTAAGCACCCACTCTGCATCCAGGGCCAGAATTGCTGGCAAAGCCCTCACAGAGCCCACAGTTCAGAAAGGGATCAGACTGAACCCAAGTACTTAGGATGGTGTGAATAAATGCTGTGAAAGATGCAAATGTAGGCACTGTGGAAGAAGCACACAGGAAGGGAACATATCCAAGGCTTGGGAGGTCAGGGAAGGCTTCCTGGAGGAGTTGTCAAAATGGAAGCCCAAAGAAGTGAGAGACAGCCAGGTAGGGGGGTGCCTGGGCCAGAAGGAACATGGGTAAAGGCCCTTGAGAGAACTGCAAGGACACTGGGAAAGTGGTGCCGGAGCCATTTCGGAACTGGGGCTTCACCCTGAGGGCCCGGGGAGATCCCAGCTGTGCGCTGCATGAACAGATATGCACTTGAGAAAGATCACCAGGGACAGCGAGATGCCAGCGAGCACGTCACTACGCACGGCTGTGAAAGCCGCCAGGGAGTCAGAGGTCCCTGTGCCAAAGTGCAGTGTGGACGGTCCCCAGATCACCAGGAGTCACAATGGCCGGCTGTCTCGCTGCCCGCTCCCATGCTGGCTCCCTCTTGGGTAGCGATGCAGAAACTCGGCTTGTCCCAGGCTACAAGCACTCCATCATCATGCCGACGCCCCAGGGACCCATTCGGGGGCAGAAAGGAGGACTTCTGCCAAATGTCCGCCCTCTCCCCACCCAATCAGCTGGCCGCCACCAGCTGCAGAAGACGCCCTTCCCAATCAGGAGCCAGGACTCCCCCACAGGCCACCGTCACCGTATTGGTGGAGGGTAAACCTGCCAGTTCTGCCCAGTGACTGGGCAGCCAGAACCCTCCCGCCAGTCCCATCCAAATGTGGCCACCTGCCCAGGCAGCCGGCACCCCTGCCCCAGAGGGCCTCCCCTACCCGGGCAAGACCCCACATCCATCAGACAGCACCATCCACTGGCATCCATCACTCCAGAGAAGAGAAATAAAGACATTGCCACATCATGTCCCTGGATTAATGTCCCTGCTGTGAAAACAAACTTCACGTCTTCCCGCCAACATTTATTTTTGATAAATGCTGTGACTTTGCCTTGACATTTCGGAAGCAGCGGGAGACCATTACCCGGTGACAATGTTCTATTCCACTGACATTATCTCTTAATTATAATATGCAAGTAACACTGGAAAAAAATGGCCCATAAATACCTCATTTGGAGCTGCTGCATTCTGCCCTGTCGGGAAATGCTGCCGAATTTCATTCAGCCCTTGCAAATGAGGGAAGACAAATGTGCATCTGGGGGCCTGTGAGTGTCCTGCCTCTTCAATGACAAAGCTCACAGGGGGGCAGGAGGTGGCAGGGAGGTGAGGATTTCAGGGCATCCTCAGCTGGGCTTCCGTCAGTCCCCAGGCCTCCTCCAGCCCCATCCCAAAAATTAGAGGGCACTTCACCCCCATCACCAATTAATAGCTGCCAACTCCAGGACTGCAAAAACGGTTTGCTAGTTAGCACAGAGGGGATAGGCAAGGATTTTCTTCCAGGAATTAATTCCGTCCAGGGGTAGGGAGGCTGAGGGAAGAGCGTCTGGAGGAAATGCCATTTTGTAACTCCTCTGGGTCCTAAAGAACGGAAGCAACAGTCGCCAAAGTTCAGAGGGAATGCGTTCCAGGAGCGGGTTCTGGCGACAGGACAGACAGAGGCTTCCCAATGGCTGGAGAAAGACAGGCGGATGCTCCTGTGGAACTGGTGGGCAGCGGAAGAGCTTTCAGAGGCTCGCGGGACACCGTAAGGCCCCCCCTCACCTGGTCTACTCCCCGCTGTTCAGTTTGCTTCTCAAGATCAAACCCTGAGACTCAGTGGCTGCTTTCAAGTCACTGAGTAGAAAGAGGAGCTGCCAGGCTGTGTGACAACCGTTGGGGGGTGGAGGGGGACACTGCAGATGGGCTCCTCAGAATATGTTCCCACATCCAGGACAGCCCTCCACCAGCTTCTAGAAGTCTATTCCAAGAGTTCAGGCTCAGTGCAGGGTCACTGGCTCAAATGCCACCAGGACACAGCAGCATCTAGTGAGTGAGGCTGACTGACCCAGGCAGTGACACAAAGAATATATGTCCCTTCTCAGAGCAGCAACCATCCCAGGGGACCACTGCTGGGCAGCCATGAGGGCCCAGTATGGCCAGATTTCTGATGTTGCAAAAAATAGCTGAAATGCAGATTTTTATACGAAATCTCTTGATTTTTAAATATTGGCCACTAATTGAGGGTTCCCTGCCCCCTTAAAACACTGTGTAAGCCAAAGTGAACACATCTATAGTCCACTAGCTTGCACCCTCTGGTCTGGCCCAAGGCCGTCCCTTTCCCCTGGGAGACGACCCCACACGTGCCTGGAGTTACCCTAGAACTCACCCTGCCCTGGGATCATGGCCAGAGACAACAAGCGTTGCTGGCTCCCTGTTGTTGGCCCCCAGGGGACGCGTACCTAAAGCTCACTGACCCTTTACCTGCCTCTGACCCCTCTCTGGCCCAGAGTTCCACACCGAACCAGTTCAGCAAAGCTGCCCCATACCAGCGGCCACCAGACTAAGTCAGGTCACCTCTCGGCGCCTCGGTCGCCTGTTATCATGGGAGGAAGGCCAGCAAGTCCTCTCAGGGTCCCTATGAGCAGGGAACGAGGGGGTACAGCACTCCACATGGCCTGCACACAGCATCTTCTCGGTCCAAAGGGCAAAATGATCAAAACCGGAAAGAACAGCAGACCATGGCCTTGCTGGGGTCTCCAGGGGAAGCGAGGGCGCCTGGGACTGCAGCACTGTCTGTACTTCCCTCTTGTGCCACGAGGGATCCGCATGGGGACACCACAGATTTGGGGGCAGGAGGCCTGGGCTTGCACCCCCGCGGCCCCACCCCCTCGCGGTGCAGCCTTCCACAGCCCCCTCCACCTGCGCCTGGTTTCCTCACCTGTGACACCGGCGAATTCCTCCTTGTAGAATTTCTGTGGGGACTGAAGGGTGTGAAGCAAGCACTAAGCACATCAAAAGGCCCTTGGAAAAGTGGGCGCCTTTTCAGAAATCCCTAGTGTCTTCTATGTAGCACAGTTCCTGGGTTAGGCGTCCATGGGGGTGGAGCCTGAATGAAAAGCTTTATGCCCTTCAGTTTTCTGAGGTGCGCGGTGCCGTCCTGCCCACTTTCATAGATGTGTCTTGTACCAGCTCCATTTCCCCTGCTCCCCTGGCAAAGTTAATACTTACCTCCCTCCGCCTACGGCCTGGCCCTGTCACTGATGTCACCATGGGCCACCTGGGGTAACCTGGCCTGAAAAGTTCATCATCACCACAATCTGCCTGCTGCCCCCTCCAAAGGGAGGGGCTCCCCATTCCTGCTTGTCTGCCCTGACAGTGTCTGCAGACTTGCTTTTCAATCTACCGTGGGCCCAGAGCAAAGCGAACGGCTGCATTTTCCCCTTACACGCAACAGAGGAAGGAGATAGCCACCATGTCATTAGAACGGATTCACTGCTCTATCTCCTGCCCACAGCAGGGCCTGACAAGGCCTGGGAACTCAGTAAGTATTTGTTGAATGAATGAAGGAGAATCTGCCGTTTACTGAGTGCCCGTTGTTGCCAGATACTGTGCTACACGCCCTTCAACGCATCGTTTCACCGGAGCCTCACTACATTCCAAGAGGTGGGTTGTATCAGTCAGGGTACAATCCATCCCCCCGATCTCAGCAGCTCAAAATAACAAAGGCTTATTTCTTGCTCACGCTGCACACGTCAACATGGGCTGTGCTCTGTGCAGTCCTCCTTCTGGGACCCATGTTGATGGAGTAGCCAACATCTCCATCGTTACCTGGCACCAGGGCAGATGGCAAGGGAGTGTTCTGAAGGTTGTACCCCAGCAATTCAGTGTTACGACCCAAGAAGCTATACAAGTGATACTCCACTCTCAGCTCACTGGCCAGAATGCATCACATGACCCCAGCCAACCACAAGAGGGCCAGGAAATGCCATCCTCCCGTGTGTCCGGCAGGTGGGAGTTAGAAAGTGCTGGCACATGTACCACTAACGGCTACCACATTGGTGTTTTTATTATCCCCATTTTCATAGATGACAATGTTGTGGCTCAGAGAGGTTAAGCCACTTGCCCAACCTCACACAGCTAGTAAAAAGCAGATCTAGGATTCACACCCAGTTTTGCCGGACACTAGAAACTCGTCTCTCAGCCATTACCACTGATGAGCCCCAAAGTACGATCTGTTTAATCCTGTCTGTATGTAAGATAAACACATTCAGTAAATTAGGCTGATGAAAGACACCCACCTACACACCTCCAGAAGGAGGTGTGTCATCACAGACATTTATACTTAAATTACACAACTAACAAGCAAAGGAAAATACTGCTCAAAAACTGACAGACTAAGTCCTGTCCAAGACATGTTTCGTTTGGCCCATGCAGTATTTTATTTAATTGGAATCTGTTGCCAATAATTAAAAATCAGTCGATTTCACATTTTAAAAAACCATCTTCGTTTGAAATTTTTTTAAAAAAATTGAAAGACTTGGCAACAACAGCCTGCATCCCCATAAGGCAGCCGTCAGCATGACGAAGGCAAAGCCAGGTTCTCAGATGACTGAAAGGCAGGCAGGCAGCCTGGGTTGGAACATGCAGGGAGGGGTGTCGTCATCCCAGAACCCAACACGTAGAATCCTGCTTTCTTTAACCACAGGTCTAATAGTCTCACGTTCACACTTCAACATATTTTCATTTCAGTCGTAACAATGATGGTGTCAACTGCGCACCTTTAGGAGTGCTGAGAAAGTGTCGCTTTGGGGGAGGCGAGGCATCAGTTGCCCGGCACGTACCCACGGGCTCTCCAGCCAAGCTCTGGGCAGGGCACACCTTCTCCTTCTAGCCTGCCCTCAAGCTACCTTCCCACTCGGGGGACAAACCCCTGGCTTTCTAGGTGGATTCACATTGCTGCCTGGCTCATCTGGACTCGCCTCCCCGATCCACGTATACCATTTATTTAAAGAAGCTAGTTTTACACATACAGGACAGCCACTCGAGGACTGACAAGGGCAAGAATGCCCAAGAAGTGTTTGACAGCGACACCTCCTGGTGACATACGGTATTACAGCTCAGCTCCAACAGACCTCCCAAATACAGCAGGTCCTCGAATAACGTCATTTCCTTCAATGCCATTTTGCTCCGCTGATGAGATGCGGTAGGAACTTAATCCTGGTTTATGTCCATTAGCATGTGGTAAAACTGGTTTCATGATACATTGTTTCCCTTAAAGTTGCAGGTCTATGGACTACATTAGGTGAGGATTTACTTTGGGATACATTTCATAGTCTTTTCTAACACTGTTCAGCCTGAAGTGCATACAGGGCCTTCTCTACAACCCTCGTGAGGACCTGTGAAATAAACGAGGCAGGAATGAGAATTCCTGCCAGACACAGGGCCAAAGGGCCTTCCTGGGGGACACGAGGCCGCTTCAGCAAACAGCTCTCGCTTCCAAACCTGCCTCCTGCCTCACCCCTGAGGCTGACGTCATGGGAGACACCATGTCCACCCCTCCAGCAGCAGCTGCTACCCCAGCCAAGGACAGGGCTGAGCACAGCAAGAGGCAGGACCAGAGGCGTCTCATCCAGGAGTTTCCATCCCCGAAAATGGAAGAAATTCCTGTGGCCCAGAGAAGAGCAGATGGGGCGGAAACAGACGGAATAGCCCAGAGACCAGAAGAATGTTCCACAGCTCTGAAAAGCTGCCACAGGCCTGGCCACCCCTCTAATGCCTTCCACACCACACTGTTCCAATCCATCTGCGGAGAGGCACTCCCAGGGCAGTGGAAGCCCCATTTCATAACGGAGGTTGAGGGGGCAAATGAGACCTAGTTTTCAGAAAGGGGTGTCTCCGCCAATGTTGCTCAGACATCTGTTCCTGAAAGCAGAAAACAAACAGCTCCATCTTGAAGGGCCCCCTTGGCCTCAGCCAGGGACTTCTGGAGGTTGTCACGTTTGCTGCAGCTAAAGCTTTGTGGAAAATGTGCCATGAAATCTGGAAACGCTTATGACTCCAGACTCAGGACACTGCCACTTGGCCCACAATGTCAGGAAAGACACGCCAGGCCTGGAACCTTCCAGAGCTGTCTCCTGAGGCTTCAGAGAGGAAAGTCAGAGAAACAATCCCCACCAAAGCAGTGGACCTTACACAGAAGTCCTGGGTGGCTTCCTCCCATCTCATCTGCTCTCTCGTTGGAGTTTTGTTGTGGGTTTTGGAGAGCCAAGCACTATTTTTAGGAATGTTTATGTTTACTCCTCTCCTTCCCCTCCCATTCTCAACCTGTCTGGAGTGAGCCTGGATGTCCCCTGCTGGGGGCTTTCCTGGAGTGGGTGGGCACGTGGCCAGTGTGCACGGCTTCTTCCTAGAATTGGGACGCGTTTGGGGGATGAGTTCTGCAATCTCCTTTCGTCTCCCAGACTCCTCAAATTCTCCAGAACCTGGACGTGTCTGTACCTTTGTTTGAAAATGATGTTCCCTGCAGCTGGCTGCCCCAGTGCCATTCCAGAAGGGATAAGGGAAGGTGTCTGGCTGCTGGCCAACAGCCTGGTTAACTGGACAGTGAGGCTGAGCACGCGTGCCTTGGACCCAGCTGCTGGCGTTCACAGCTGGATGCTGACACTCACCAGTCACAGAACCCTGGACATCTACTGCACCTCTCTATGCCTCAGTTTCCTCATCCATACAGGGACGAGGATGATAATAACAGCACTACCTGGGTTACAAGGAAAATGAAATGCCTGCATGTTGAGGGTTGAAAACGGCACATGGCTGGATAAATGTCAGCGACGCCCTATTTTAGGAGAGGAAGCAGGTACACTGGAGCCCAGCTCTGCCCTGACTGGCCAAGAGCGGCCAGCATCTGAGATGTTATATCTGTGGGCATCCAGAGTTTGGGTCAGGCTTGGGCTCATCCCCAGCCCTTGGGGCCTGAGGTCACCAGAACTCCACGATCAGACCCAGAAGTACTGTCCTAGAACCCCACCACCCAGATGGAAAGGATCGGAATCATTTCCTGTTACCACAGCCTGCCCTGGCCAGACACTAGTCATTAATATTTTCATAAATCCCGTAACTTTACACAGGTACGCTGCAGAGCACTTTCATGTGTGGAAACTGTTAACTTGTTAAGTGTAAACATAAAAGGGAGCACCATTTATGCAGCCTTAGTCCGTCAAATTTTCATCTTTTCTTTTACTATATCTACAGCTTCAAAATACAGCGGTAGCTCAGGCCCCTGGAGGTCCAGCATTTATAGCCTGGACGCAGGGCCGCCCTGCAGAGGGTGGACCCACAGCTACCCCTGGTGGCACAGGCCTGCACTGCCAGCCTCTGGCTGCAGGGGGGGGGGGGCAGTTCTGGGGCCTGAATACTGGAGTGGGGAGAAGAGAGAGGGGGAAGGGAGAGACGGGAGGTGCGGAGAGCAGCAGCTGCAGCGAGGCAGGCTGTGTCACACCCCACAACTCCGCTGCTCCCCTGATTATTTATTCAACAAACACTTATCTGCACACACATCTGAGGAGACAGGCACTGTGCCACGCGCTGGGGAAGCAGCCAGGAACCCCCCAGACCTGGCGCCTGCCCGCAGGAGCTTAGAGTTGAAGGAGGCAGGCAGAGTGACCAAATAAAGATCAAAGTGCAAAGAGCAGGCAGGTACTGGGGCCCTGAGAGGGGACAGCAAAGCGGTACAACCTCTCCTCAAGGGGCCACTTAGCAATAAGGAAGGAGAGGCAACGAACTTGCCTGTTTCCTCACTTGTATATGGCCTGATTCTCCTGCCCCAGCCATTGCAGAGGTGCTGCAAGGATCGTGTGACAAGAGAGGTTTTATGCTGTAGAGACCTCCTGTTGGATCCCTCCACATCCACACCTGCCCCAATGCAACTCCCCACACAGCCAAACAGCGATCACAGGCCTCCCCAACTGAAAACCCTCCAGTGGTTTCCCACTGGACTTAAACTCCAAACAACAGGGGCCCGTCTGGTAGGCCCTGCCTACCTCTCCAGCCGCATCTCCCTCTTGCCTCTCTGCACTCCAGCCACGCCACACTCATTTTTGGTCTGCATGTGGCTACCTCAGGGCCTTTGCACATGCAGTTCCTGGTTCCTAAAGTGCTCTTTTCCTGATTCCTTCAAATCCTCAGGAATCAGCATCAATGGCACTTCTCAGAGGACACCCCTAGAAACATTTACCTACATAGCATCCCCACCCCACCCTCTCCTCTCCTGTTACCTTGCTTTTCTTTATTTCCAGGCACCCACCCCTCTCTGCAGTTATCTTACTTATTCATTACTTGTTCACTGTCACCCCCACTAGAATGTAAGCCCGTGAGGGCAGGGACCTTTCCCACTTTGTCTGGCTCTGTATTTCTGAGGTGATAACATCGGTGATCTAGCAGGTCCCTTCTGGGTCTGTGTGCCCCTGGCTTCTGTGTGCTTTCACGTCCAAAACTCAGCACCTGCTGGTCTTCCTTGGAAAACTGCCCTCCTGGGACACCCCCCGGCCACTAATCTTTGTCTCAGCATCTCCAACTGAGGGAACCCAAGCCAAAACAACTCCCCCAACTCCCAGTATGTGCCAAGGTGTCTGACACATAGTTGGCACCCAGAAAACACTTGTTGAAGGAATGAATGAATGAATGAACAAATGCGTCCACACGGCCCTCTCAGAGCTTGACTCCCTCTCAATGTACAGCAAGTGCTCTGCATACAGCAGGTATCTCATAAATGCTTGCTGGAGGCCCAGCACCTGAGATCCTTCGTAACAGTCCTCGGCCCCACAGAGAATGCTTGCACATCCATTTCCATTCCCCATTCAAAAGGCTTCTCAGAGATTCACGGAGCAGCCGTCTTCATTGCCACGGGGCTCACAGAAGTTACAGAGGTGACAGCCACTGGAGCGGAGCTGGGATTGGCAGGTAGGTACCTGCCTCCAAAGGCAGAACCCTTTCCATTACATGCGAAGTAAGCGCAAACCTCACGTGGCCTTGGCTTTTATTTTAGGGGTTTACTCTTGCCCACCAGATCCCCGGAGAAGGTCAAGATCCTTTGAAAATCTGAATATTAAGAAAACGTTTCCCCCTCAAAAAAAACGCCCAGACACATGTATAAAATCCAATTTCTTAAGGTTACAGGTTCCTGGAGCCAGTCTGTGACGTCAGGCACCCCCCCCCTAATTTAACGAACACAAAGATGTTCCGCAGCACCTCTTAGACCGCAGGCCTCTGATCAACCTGTGTGCACAGCTCGCCCCCCAGCGGCCGAGCCAGGAATTACCCAGAAGCCCAGCACCGCGACCAGTGGAAGGGAGGGATTTTCCCAGCAGCCCCGGAGACCGGGACTTGATCTTCAAGGCGGGAAAAAGCCGCTCACGGATTTAAACAAGGGATGAACCTTGTGCCAGTGTACATTTCAGAAGGGGCTCGCAGGCCACTGCATGGAGAATGGAGAGCACAGGACACCCGTGGGAGCCGGGGGACCCGTGGGCCAGGCTGGCAGAGGCTCCAGGTGAGAGGCCTCAGTGACATCAAGCAGGACAGCTCCAGAACAGCGGGCTGGAACGCACTGTCCCCAGCCCTGAACCCATCGCGCGGGGCCACCAACTCTTTGGAGGTCCATGCTGACCTTGCAAGGCAGATATTAGATTATTCCCATTTTTTTCAGATGAGTAAGCCACCCTAGGACTTTGTTCACAGTGCAGAGTGTGCACTTGATAAACATTTGTTGCAAGAATGACCCGAGTGAGTGAAGGAACACCAAGGAATATAACCGTCTTAAGCATATTCCAGTTTCCCCGCACAATGGCAGGTACCAGGGGTTACATTACAGGCCCTTGGGGTTTGGGACTACAGCGACTGGAGTTAGCACTGCTAGTATTCTAGAATATTCTAGTATCAACTAGGGCACAGACACAGTGCCCCAGGAATTCTAAGTAGGCTGGGGGGAGCTGAGTGAGCAGACGTGATCAGGAAGGCTTCCTGGAGGAGGGGACATGGCTGGAACTGAGCCTTTGATCATGGGCAGGGCTGAGCAAGACAGAGAAAGGAAAGCTTCCATGCAAGGGTAGCACTTATTCCACAGATAGAGTGGGAGACGGGGGCAGGCACGCTGCGCTAAGGGACAGTGCAGAGTTCCTGAGTAGGGCAGGTCCGGTGGTACCTGCTGAACATCTGTACACTTTACCCATCATGTGTGCATTTATCTCATTGGACACTGGAAAAGTATCTTTTGCCCATTGGACCCATATGTTCAGATACCACTGCTTTTCTTTTAAAAGAAAATTCTTTAAGTAAAAAACGTGAATCAAATTAAAGAAAAATGTTAAGTTAGCAGTCACATAGTAAGTGAGAGGCTGGGGTATTTATAAAGTGAGAACATGGAGAGAAAGTCTCAGCATCACAGATGCTCCTGAGAATTCCTTAGAACGATGTCACACTAAAGCCTGTGCAGTGTCCCTTCGTGTCCATGCAGTCCGTCCTTCCTGCCAGATGGCAGTTTCCTCACTCCACCCCAGAAGAAGTAGTTGGCTGGGTTTGGGGACCAAGGTTGTCCCAAAACACAAATCAATTTAAACCCAGAAAGATGCTCGGAAGCGAGATGTTCACACAGTGAGACACATGGAGGGCACCGTTCACCTCTCCTGTCCCTTGTTCCTTTGGGGCGTGCGCGCACACACATATACATACACACACACACACACACACATACACACACAGAGCAGAATGCTTCGTGGAGATAGTCTTTTTTTCTTTTCTTTTTTATGAGCAAGTAGAGCTGAATGCAAAAGTTAAAAGTGTGTGTGACAAGCTCAGACAGGGGCGTCAGTAATCCTCCTGGTGGTTATCTAACTAAAGCTGGGAACACCGGGCTTAGCCTTCCAAGGGTAACAAACTCAGATGTTTGAAGGAAACCATCTTCTAAGCCTGCACTCCCTGTGAGCCGCTGGGCTGCAGTTCTCTGGGAGAGCAGGCCGGGCTATCCCCTGGCCCCTTCATGAGGCCCCCTACCCACCCCCAAAGCAGACAGGTGCAGCACTCCACTGCCCTTCAGCCCCCACCAGGGGGACACTCCCAAATACTGCTTTTGAGGACTGACCTGAAGATTGGGTAATCCTTTTGCAGCCAAGTCAGTGGTTTCCACTTTGTTGCTTTGTACAAATGTGAAGAAAGGTCAGACAGACTTGTCAGCTGACAGATCAGAAAAAATACTTTTTGATGACAGACGACCATCTGAGTTTTGCCCATTACTCAGGAGGATAAAAATTGAGTGACATGGCTATGAGGAGATTCCTCATACTCCTGGCTACTCATCTATGTCAACAAGGCTGCTCTATCTTACATCCACAAGAATAAGAACGGAATTGATGACAAAATTGGTCTCATTCTGGTAATTAGTGACAGTCATTCATGGATACATGAACTGATTGGGGCCGGAAAGAAAGTCTCATTCATCTCATTATGAGATTCATTTCCATGCCAAAAAACAAACAACCCACAATGAGATAAAACTACTAAAATGACTAAAATTTTTAAAAACTGAAAATACCAAAGAACCGGTGAGTATGTAGAGCAGGTGAAACGATCATACCTTGTCGATGGGAATGCAGAACGGCACAGCAACTGTGAAACTGTCTGGCAGTGCCTGAAAAGGTTCAACACAGACTTACTATATGGCCTAGCAATTCCATTCCTAGCTGTTTCACTTACAGCAAATGAAAATACTCATATGTGTTCACAAAAAAAGTGTACACTAACATTTACAGCAGCTTTGTATTCATATCGCCCCCAACTGGAAGAAACACTTTCATCTTCAACTAGTGAACAGCTAAAAGCCTGTGGTATATGCGTGCAGTGGAATTCTACTCAGCAATAAAAAGAAACAAACTACTGATAGATCCAACAACGTGGATGAATCTTGAGACATGCCAAGTGAAAGAAACCAGTCTCAAAAGGCTACATACTGTATGATTCCATTTCTATGACATTCTGGGAAAGGCAAAACTGTCTGGTTGGCAGAGGATATGCCTTCCTGGAGAGTTTTACTACGAAGGGGAAGCGGAAGGAAATTTGGGGGATGATGACATTGTTATGGATCTTCATTGTGGTGACAGTCACGTGGATCTATACATGTGTTAAAATTCCTAAGCTGTACACACATCAAGTCTACAATGTAAATTTAAATATATAAATACATCTTAAAAGGAGATGCACTGCAATCAAGTTTGACTTCTTTTTTTGATATATACCAAAACGTGAAACATATTTTTTTTGGTCAATTGTGTACCTATAGTTGAATGGCAATCCTGACCCTGACCCTGACTCTGACCCTGACCCCCACCCCGACCCCCACACCCCCAACCCGGGGGAAAATAATCTTTATGGTCACGAGAAAAAATGTAAATGTCCATTTCAACTTACACAGACATTTATGTCGCTGAGAAATACAACGGAAGGATTACGTTGAAGGTATACATTATATAACATTTAGCTAAAATTATAGGGGGAAGAAGGAAACATGCTCAGAGTGGGGGGGGCTAAAACTTCCGACTACAAGAGCTGTTTCGTGTATTTTCTTTAAATGGCGGCGAGTATCCCGGCACCATCATATTGAGATCTCATTAGGCCCATTTAAAAGAGTAATGAAGTGGTTTCATTTTAAAACATCAAGGACAATACGCGGGAAGTAGTATCCTTTGCAACTATTTAAATTTACGATAAACACGTTTCCACCCGTTTCAGACAGGGAGCGTCAGGAGGGCGTGCTGAGCACAAAGGTGGAGGGACCAGCGGATGAGAAGGTGGGCAGCTGTGACCCCAACTCCACAGACGCCGGTGCCACCGCCCCGAGGGCCCACCCTGACACAGGAAGGCAAGTCTTCCTGCCCCAAGTCTTTTGTTGTCGCCACAGCGCCTCTTACGTCATCACGGGGCCTCTGGCGTCATCACAGGCCTCCGAAAGTAATCACGGCACCGCCAGCACCGCCACAGCGGTGGCATCACCACGGCGCCGAACTCATCACGGCGCCGCCTGCATCACGATGGGGCGGCTGACGTCATCACGGCGCCGTCCAGAGAGTCACAGCTGGCGGCGTTTAAGTCGGCACAGCGACCTCACGTCACCACGGCGACGCCTACGTCATCACGGCACCTCTGCATGATCGTGGTGCCTCTAGCGTCATCACAACGCCTTCTAAAGTTGTCACAGACCCTCCAACGTCACCGCGGCGCCTGTTATCACGGACCTCCAGCTTCATGCCCCTCCCGTCACCATGACGACGCCTACGTCATCACTGAGCCTCTGAATGGAAATGTCTCGTCGTTCTGCGCCTCCTGACAACCCGATTCAAAGCGCTGGCCTTGCTCCCGGCGAGGAGCGCGCAGCATCTTGCATTAAATCCCAGGCGACTGCACCGGGCAGATTAAGCACAGGCGCCTTAAACCAGCTGAAGTGTCCCGGGTGTCCAGGAGGTGGGAGCCCCCACCCCGCCCCAGCCCACGTCTGGCCCAGGGCAGGGCTGCACAGCGACTTCCGCAGGCCCCTTCCTCCATTAAAAATACTTGAAATTACGTTTTACAATAACATTGGTATAGATGACTATGTTAAGTTTTAGCACATTTTTTTCTACCTAATAGTTTGGTTTTCTTCTTCTGATTTTAAAAGAAATGAAAACACTGTGTGGGCCCCTGAAAGTATTGTGGGGCTAGGCTCTGTGCCTGCTTGACCTGTGACTAAGTGACCCTCGCTGGCTTCTGGGATGGAAATCCATCTGTTGGTCACCAGTTGGGCGCCCATCCCAACCCCCAACAGCTCTGCAAGGAGGCGGAGGGCAGCTGCTGCAGGGTCGTTGGGCGGTGTCCAGTGAGGCTGAAGGGCATGCCCAGTGACTGTGCATTTCCACCTGCATATTTACCCTGGAGAAACTCGTCCATCGGTGTTTTGGTCCCTGACACATCCCAACTCTTGGGGCGGTGCGCGGCACATCGTAGGGAAAAAAAGAATGTTGAGTGTGTTTGCAATAGGGAAAAACTGGGAACAACTTAGATTCCATAAAGAGGGACTGTGTGATCAATACCTCAGAAGCTGTGCAACCAATTGCAAAGAATGAGGTGACTCAATATGTGGGAAGTGGGAACAGTGTCCGAGACAGGAACAAATGAATAGTGTCCAACTTGAGTGGGAAAAAAAATCAAGGTGACGTCATAATAAATAAAAATGATGGCAAATTTATATAGCCTCTACTATGTGCCAGCCATATGCTAAGCATTTCATGGATTAAGTCACTGGATCTTCATTATACCACTCTAAGAGGTAGGTACTATTCTGTCCATTTTAAAGGCGGAGAAACTGAGGCACAGAGCAGTCAAGTGACTTGCCTAAAACCACAAAACTAGTAAGGGCAGAGCTTAGATTCAAACCCAGGCCATCTGACTCCAATCCTCTTTTTATTTTCTTAAATTATTATTATTAGTTTCAGGTGTACAAAACAATGTAATAGTTGGACATTCCAATCCATTCTTAACCACTCCTCTTTTCTGCCATTTATGTAACAAGAAAAAGCAAAAGCCCAGAACAAGACTCCACAGGTCTTCCAGGCATGTTGCTTTGTATATAAACGCACAGGAAAAAAACTGGCAGGTTCCATGCCAAAGGGGCCAAAGTACTTAACCTTTGGTGGTGTTCAAAATGGCCTTGGATCCCAATCTTTCTAAACAAGATTTGCATTCATGCAATATTTTTATTAAATATTAAATACACACAACATTGAAATTTTAAAAGAGAGGCGAGTCAGCATCCCAGCCCATGAGATGCTCGTGGCAGCTTCCAGAAAGGAGCCATTGACTAAGAGCCCAGAATTTCCCAGGAAGTTGCCCCCCTCACCTCCACCCCCACCCCCGCCAATAAGCAGGCTGTCACAGATGCAAGCGTTCGCTTTTTTTAAAGGTTTATTACTTCAATAGTGAATTATTTTTAAAAGATGATAAAACTCATTTCTCTTCCAGTAGAAAAGAGACAGAGGCTTGCCCTCGAGACCAGAAGCCTCAGGTGGATGAGTCTCCCACCCGATCGGACACCAGGCTTTCGGGGCCCAGGCCTACTCCACCTCTGCCCCAGCACCTAGAAGATGAGGGCCCTTGTTGGGGGGCAGCTCGGGGCAGAGCCTCCTGCCACCCCAGCCAAGGAATGGCTGGCTCAGTATACAGGATGATGTCAGTTGAGCTTGGAGGAAAGGGGCCCTAGACACCCAAATCCAGTGCCTGTGTAGGGTTCAGGGAGATCAAAGTTCTGTGGGGGATGAGGAGACAGAGCAGGTACACGGGCATCTGACCCTCATGCTGGTTTTGGAGGCCTGTGTGAACGGGCTGTGCCCCCAGCCCAGATGGGTACAGAGAGGCCAAAGCTCTGCGTCCAGGCAGGGCACTGAGCCCACAGCAGCCCTGCCCGCCTGGCTCTGGCACAGGAAGTCTGCACTCCCAGGCTGGGTTTCAGGACAGTGGCCGGCTCCTCAGAATAAAAGCTCTGTCCTACTGGGTAAGCCACCAAGCGGAGGCTGCAGTGTTTCAATGATGGACAGGGCAACTGGGAGAAGTAGTCTAACGGCTGAACAGGCTCACCCAAGGGAGGGGACCCAACGCCCACAGCGCCTGTGGGTGACTTGGAGAGAAGGTTCCAGAACAATCCCTATGGATGAGCTTCTCCTGGAGTCCCCTCAGCAGCCGCTCCATCCCTGAGTGTATCTGCACACACCTGTGCACACATGTGCATACATGTGTTGGGGGGGTGTACAGTGTGCAGCCGTGTGTGGGGGGCAACTGGGAGGTTCAGGCTTTGGGACTGGTGGGCTGTCCGCTGAGAGATTCCTGAAGAAGTGGGGTGAAGGGGCTGGGGAGCCGGTCTGGCTGAGCGGCTGGGCTGGGCTGGCTCTTGGTATCTTCCGGACCCTGTGGAGAAAGGGGGAGCTGCATTACCACACCCAGTCACCAAGCCCCACACATACCCCCAGCCCCGCCCTGGTCTCCCCACCCACGTCCTCCAACAGCACAGAAAGCCCCTTCACCTCCCTATCACCAGCACCCGTCTATCAAGCTCAAGATGAGAAAAGCTGGAGTGACCTACAGACTCCTGCACTGCTTTTCCAAAGGATGCCCTCATCTCACCAAACAGTGTCTTGCCCTGCCCTCACCCCATTTTAGAGATGGGGAAACAGGCCCAAAGCGACTTGCCTAACATAGTGAGACAGGCAGAGCAAGGAGTCCAGGGCTTACATGCAATATTGTCCACACAGAAAAACTGGCAACAACTTAAATGCCCACCAATAGAATGCATTTGTAAAATATAGTCACAAGATGATAACCTAGGCAGCTGTCACCGACAATTGAGGAGGGGACAACCAGTTGCAGTGATCCACATACTATATGATACCACTGAGAAAAGGTGAACAGGACAAAATAGTAACCATTAGTGTTGGTAATTAATGTGAAAAATGTTAACAATTAATGCTACTGAGGCTGGGGCAGAGGGAACTCAGATAGTGTAATTTATCTAGTTTTACATTTTAAAAAATTTCTCAACTTAAAAAAAATTTAAAGATAGCAATGATGATAAGAATGTGGGGAACTCTTCGTCCCCTAAGCCCTCTGCCACCTTCCCAGAAGGACAGAGGGTCTTCTTGCTCAGCGGCTGCGGTTGGAAAGCCCCAAATGCTCCTGCCCACTTGTGCCTTGTTCATAAGCACCAACGGCCTGCTTTACCACCTGGTGGGGAAAACCAACCCTCCTCCCCCTCTGGACAGGACGAAGGGGAGAGGGGGTTCCTGGCTCCTCTCCCTCTGGAACAGATCCCAGGCTTGAGTCATATTCAAGCTGCTGCCAAAGGGTGGGGAGCATGTGAGCACCTACACACACCCTTCCCCGGACACACACCACCCCACAGGGGCAGAATGGGACAACCCGGGGTGGCCAGAATCTCAACAAAGTGGGCCCAAAGAGCCACGACCTGAGGAAGCCTCACTCAAAAGTAAAAAGGGGAAACTATTTTCTCAAAGACAACACTTGTTACAAACTCTCAAGGAACCAGAACATGAAGCCGACTCCTCTTCCTCCTGTTCCCTTCTGCTTCTATTTGACTGAGTAATGAGGACTCAGAATGGGAGACAGATTAATGAGAAGGACCAGGACATTTCCGTGAAAGGCTGCCCTGTACAGTTGTCCAGGTTGTTCACTGCACCAGGCCACCTAGCCAAAGGGCCTACAAATGGGTGGTGCACGTTGTTTGCCAAGCCCTCTGCCCTAGAGCTGGCTCTGTCTGCACCAAGGAGCTGTCTTTTTCTTATTCACATAAAAATGCCCTCCTGGGCTGCTGGAGGCCCTATTTCCTGCCTTCTCCCAAGCAAGGCAGTCCCTCAGGCCATCCCCACGTCAAGGTGCAGAGACCCAGGCCAAGACTCAGCACTGGCTAGAGGCTGCCCTGCATGGATTCCAGGTCTCCAGGACCACTGGCTACTTCCCAGGTGCCTGCCCCCAAACCAAAGCCTACAGGACACTACAGGCCTGCATTCCCCAAGAACACGTGACTGGGGGAGGGGTGTCACCTGGGGTGGAGGCTGAGCTGCCTTCCAGCGGGCAGGGCAGTAGAATCTCTTTAAGTCAGAAAATTCCCTAACTTGAAAATTGGATTCTGTTGGCAAAATAAAGAGGAGCCCCCCGTTTTGTTTTATGTTTGGGAGGAGGGTGGCACGACATGCTGGCTGTGCCCAGGGAGGTGCAACCGTGGGGCTCTGGCCTCACACCTACCAGCCCCACCTGTACTAAATCGAATAACCCCTTTCTCTGCGCCTGAGGACTGTACCCCTGCACCCCAAGAATACTTAACAAGTTTCTACACAAGGGGATAGCGGCTGGAAGGTGGCATGGGTGACGGTGGGGCCAAACTGTACCTGACAAAGCATCCCAAAGGAATTCTTGGGAGCGAGGAAGGAAAGGGGGGACACGTCTCCAGCTAGGATGCCCTGCCCCCAAGCCCAGGGACCAAATCCTCAGGAGGTCACCCCCTTAATGCTCATCCCCAAAGTGATGGGGCCCTGCCCTCTTATTCCCAGATCACAGGAGGAGCCTCCCAGAGCCTGGCAGGGGACACAGCTGTCCCTCTCTTCCATCTCCTCATCCTCGAAGGGCTGGCAGCACATACACGCTGGTGGCCACCACTGTGCATTTTCTATTTCATTGCCTCCTCCTGGCAGTCAATCGGAGCAAACTGCAGGCAACCGGCTGGCCCCAAAGAGCAGGGCTGTTGCCTCACTGGGACTCTGCCGCTCAAGCCCCAGTCGGCCCAGCCACAGAAGCTCGGGAGCATGAGCGGCACAGTTTTTAGAAACCAAATAAACAGCTATTCTCAGAGGCTCAAGGGTAGAGCCATTCACCTCTGCCTATCCTCACACTGCAGGACCTGCAGCTCTGCCTGGCACACCCCCCGGCAGGACTCTCCCTCCTGAGATTCGGAACCAGTGGGACAAGGCCCAGGAGGGCTCCCCACACACGCACTACTTTTCTGGCAGGTAGGTTGTCAGAAAACATCAGCGAGTCGTTAAATTTCAGTTTCAGGGAACAGCAAATAGGTTTTCAGTGTAACCATATCCCAAGAACTGCAAGGGACACACTTATGCCAAAAATTATTCACTGTTTACCTAAAATTCAAATTTAACTGGGCATCCTTTTGTTGTTGTTGTTTCTTCATTGTTTTGGGTATTGGATTGTTTTTGCTCAACCCGGCAGCCCTACGCTCAGGCCGGGTCGTGGATATATAGCCAGCCTGCATCCGGCCTCTAACATGACCTTGCAAATAAGATAACCAGCCCACGGAGGAACACTAGTCACCCTGCACTTCCACCAGGCCTGGGATCAAAGACACGGTCATTCACTCGGAATCTAAGAAAGGCAGTTCCTCCAAAAGCAAAATACACAAATACGTATGTTCAGTCTGTAGACACTCCAGGTGAAGTTTAGGCTGAAGAAATGTGTCAGATCCAAAGTGTTTCAAGCCGCCCGAGTTCTACTCACTACGGGAGGGGAGGCAGAGAGGGGAGGCATTACCTGGTACGCACCTACAGTCTTGCTTCTTGCAGAACTGTCCCCTTGGGAGCGGACGCCATCAGGGACTCAGAATAGGCCTGCATGGCCTCCTTATCCTGTGAGCCCTTTTTATTACCACTCCAAAATAAATAGCACTTCTCCTAGAAGACAACCAAGCTCATTTATAGTAGACGTTGCAGCTACACACAAGGTTTCACACAGGTCTTTGATTTTCAAGAAGCCAAGGGGAGGGTGCAGAATTCCAGATTCCAACAACTGTTAACGATTGGAGGGGGCTGAGATTTGGGAAGTAGCGTTGCCCTTCAGCAAAGGCCAGTATCTTCAGGAAACGTGCTTGGTCGGATAGACCAGCCAAGCTGGAAAGGGTTTGTCCACCTGGAAGTTTAGGCTGTGGCTAGGAATCCAGGTGGGGAGATGGGCCGCCGTGTGGACGGGGTGGGTTGGCCAAGAATCAGCGGGTTGAACAGATGGGAATTTAAATCAATCAGAGACAGAGATTTTTATGTTACAAGGATTTTGATTTGTTTCTAAAGAATGACTTGAGAAGAAAATTTTTTCTGAAGAGAAATTAAAATACATTGAGTTTGCCAGCACGCGATCTTTTCGTTTTTTCCAACCAGGACAAACAGATAGAAACGTGTAAAGCCTAACCCCAACTAAGCCAAAAAATATGTAACGGGATAAATTTCAATTATTTGGCCTCCAGTGAAACCTGCAAGGAGGGGGCGTCAACTGCGTCGCCAAGAGAAATGATGGCGTTCTGGTTGGGTTTGGGGGCCGGGCACAGATCTGGGGGCTGAGGCAGGGAAGGGGCCCAAGCTACCATTTCAGTTGGTGTCATCACTCTCCTCCCCGTCCCCCTTCTGATGGACGATTAGGAGAGAGACCGATGGGATAGGAGGAGGAGGCTGCGTGGCCTCCTCTCCTGGTGCAGCCCCTCAACAGCTAGTCCCCTGGGCACCCTGCATGTGACTGTGTGTCCTCACTCGTGGAAAACCGCCCAAGTGGCATCCACAGGCTGGGGACTTTGGCTTCTGGTCCCCTCCGCCCTCCCACCACAATTGAAGTCTAAAAACTGTAGGGAGTTCCCATCTGCTCACTGGAGTGACAGCACTGCTCTGCCTGGCTGTCGCTGGAACAGTGACAGAGGATGGGGCACCCAACAGTCGCATTACACCCAACGTCCGTCAGGGACTCGAACTCCAGATGCAGCGATGGGCGAGAGCTGGCACCCTCACAGCAGCGCAAATCTTTCCCCCACAGGAGGGGGATTTGGAAGGGCCATCAGGACAGGGTCTGAAAGCCCAGGTGAAGAGCCGGGAAGGTTTATTATTCTGCCAGCAAGCAAGCAAGTGTGCAGGCCACCCCGAGAAAGAGAGAGCTGTTTCCAAAGCTAAAGAAAGAAAGGTACTGTGGGTGGCCCAGGGGCAGTGCGGGGGCTGGGCGGCACCTCCACCAAGGCCCAGCCTGTGGCTCCAGGACAAGGTGGGGGCCACCAAGGTGGCTTTCTGGTTTATAGCGCCAAAATGACCTCTCAAGACTCCCTGCCATTGAGCAGTGTCCCTTCCCCACCATGCAGCTGCTCACCCATCGTCACCACTGCCCCTGGAGCCCGAGGTCACAGGCCTTGGCCCTGCACGACCGCAGGAACTGCTTATCTTGCCCAGTGCTATCCAGACCTCATGTCATTGCTCCATCCCCAAAACAGTGCACAGTGCCTTGAAAAAAGGACACTGCTCACCAAAGAGGTGTCATTAATGCCACGAATGAATGAATGAATGAATGAATGAATGAATGAATGACACCAAGTCAAGAAGGGGTATGTGTTGTTGGCCCCTCGTCTTCCTGCCTCTAGAGGGCAGATGCCTCAGAGCCCTCTCCATCTACGCTCCCTTCCTGAAATAACGTGTACCCTCCCTGGTCCCACCACCTTCACTCACCTGGGTCTCCTCACTGGTCCTCCTGCCTCCGCCCCTCCCACCCAAGGCCCGAGTCACTATACAGCAGCTGACGTTGAAAAGCCTCCACTAGCTTCCTGTCACCCCTGGAAGGCAGTTCCAAGCTGCTCGCCCTGTGTTACAGGGCCCAGCGTGACCTGTCCCTGCCCCCTCAGACACCATGTCCCACTCCTACCCCCACCTCACTCGCTTCCAGCCACGCTGGCCCTGCCGGATCTCTTCCAGAATGCCTCCAACATCCCTGCCTCAGGGCCTTTGCACTGGCCATCCCTTCAAGTGGGACACTCTTTCCAAGACTCTGTGCGGAGTGCCTCCTTAGCATTCACAGCTAAGCCTAAATTCTACCTCTAAAGAGAAGCCCTTCCTGACACTCTCTCTATAGTTGTTACCACCCTGGACGCTGTGCTGTCCAGTCCCCATGTATGGCTGTTGAGCCTTTGAAATGGAGCGAGTCCAAATCAAAACCCATTGTATGTGTAAAATACATACTGGATTTCAAAGACTTAACATAAAACCAAATAAAATATTAATGCCTGTTTTTTATATTGATTACATGTTGAAACGGCTGTATTTGGGACATAGTCAAGTTAAATAAAATATGATTAAATTTAATTTTTTGACTTAATGTGGCTATTAAAAAATTTAAATTTAAAACCACACACGGCTCACAGTGCATTTCTATTGGGCAGCACTCCTCTAGCCTGTCATCTTTATCATCAATAAAATTATCTTTTGTTTACTTACTTGGTTTTCATCTGTCTCCCCGACTGGAAAGCCAGCCCCCCACACCCCTCCCACCCCGGGAGCAGGGACTGCATCTGTCTCATTCACTGCTATGTGCCCTGCATGTGACAGAGCCTGGCACCCAGAAGGTGCTGACGTGATGAACAAACCATTCAAGTACCAGGTCTCATAACTCAAACCCCACCAGCAGCCCCTCCAGGGGAGGGTCCCCAGGCCTCCCAGAGCAGGCAGAGAAGTGGTAATGCAGGACGCAGGAGATGCAAGGACCCAGTGACAGCTCCCCGGCTCCAGGCAGAGACCCAGGCTGAGGGCGTCCTCAGGCACGGCAGAAGGGACAGCTAGGAGCGCTTGGCCCCAGCAGGCAAGCAATGGGCCGCTCGGCCCTGGCCATGCTCCGGCCACCACCTACTTGGCTCCGGATTTGGTAGACGACGGGGATGAACAGCAGGACACAGCCCAGTGCAAGGAGGACATACTGGGCGTAGTGCAGCACCCTGGGCAGCAACACCAGCTGGATATAGAACGTGTGAAGGGGCTCCCCCTCCATGGCCCCTCTCTGGGGAGGGAGAACAACAAACAAATGGGCTGGGGCCACACACAGATGTTACCCCACGCCACATCCCTCTTCCCACCCCCTTTCCTCATCTCAAGTCCACTGGCCAAAGCATTGGATGGAGTCTGCAGGAGGCCTCCATTTCTTCCAGGACCACATGTAAGGACACTACATTTCCCAGATTCCCTTGCAGTTGGGCAGGGCCATGTGATCAAATTCTGGCCAATGGGATGTGGGCACAGTGATGTTATGACTTCCACACCTGGCCAGTGAAAACCTTCCACGTGATTCTCTCCATCACTTTTCCCAACCACTGAACGGGGATGAATTCTGAGGGACTCAAGGACGGCAAGACCACAAGCCGACCCCAAATGGCTGGGTGGAGCAGAGCTCCGCCTCCCACCAGCCCACATCAGACTGTGATGTGAGCTTGACATTCGGAGGCTGCCCGTTCTAGCCCTGAGCTCACCCTGACTGAAAACAAGCTAGGGGCCGGCCCGGTGGCTCAGGCGGTTGGAGCTCCGTGCTCCTAACGCCAAAGGCTGCCGGTTCTATTCCCACCTGGGCCAGTGCCAGATGGCTCAGTTGGTTGGAGCGCAGGCTCTCAACCACAAGGTTGCCAGTTCGACTCCTGCAGGGGTGGTGGGCTGCGCCCCCTGCAACTAACAAAGGCAACTGGACCTGGAACTGAGCTGCGCCCTCTACAACTAAGATTGAAAGGACAACAACTTGACTTGGAAAAGTCCTGGAAGTACACACTGTTCCCCAGTAAAGTCCTGTTCCCCTTCCCCAATAAAATCTTAAAAAAATAAAAATAAAAAAGAAAAGAAAGAAAGAAAGAAAACAAGCTAGGCCAGAAGGAACCCTGAAAAGTGAGGGAAAAGAAAGTTCAAGTGAAAAGCTGACACCCTGAAAACCAACTTCCCTTGTCTCAGTAGTCAAGCACATTCAAAAAATCAGTACCCCAGGCTGGGGCTTTCCCATTTCAGGCCGTTTCTGTCTTCTCCATCTCAAGTGACCCTTTCGACTCAGAGGGGTAATTGACAAAGTGCTTGCAGAGTGAGAAGTTTCTGGTAGACTGCTCTGGGTCACACAGTCCAGCTCCCCTGGCCCCCCACCCCGCCCCCCTTCACTAATGGGACCCTGCCTCAAATGCCCACACTGGTTCCTCACTGGGGTACCAGACGTGGCCACGTCCAAGGGTGCCCAAAGCAGGTAGAGTGAGGTGACCTTACCTCCTCAAACCACAGCAGCGGCAGGACCACCGGCTCAATCTGTCCAGTTTGCCTGGAAATAAGCAAGACAAAGCTGGTGAGAAGTTTCGTCAGGTGTCTTCCAGCAGGCAGCTTCGGACATGTGGTCGGAAGCTCCAGAGTCAGGAGCGACTCGATTGGTGGGGGCTTGAGGAATGGCTGCGTCCTGGCAGGGAACTGCCTGACAGATGGGACAAGACCTTTTCAATGAAAAACTCACATCTCCTATGTGGCAGGGGCAGTCCACGACCTAGCTCATATCCAGTTGTTCCTTTTAGAAACAGAACCCCACTTTTATTCAGGATGGCAATGCACCCGGTCAGCAAACAGTGTGGCTTATGCTGACCGCTGGCTTTCCTTCAGAAACTCTGGGATTCGGGTGCCAGGCAGAGGTGACCAGCCACCCAAAAACACCCTGGGCACTAAGTCTCTAATGGGCTTCCCTGCTAGATGACACTTCACAGGTGTTGTCACAGCTCATTGCTAGGGAATTAAGGACACCCTGTGTGACTCTCCTGGGAGAAGACTCTGAAAGACAGAGCCTAGTTCCCCCAGAATTCCTTTGCTGGTTTTGCTTTGAATCCTTTCACTGGAATAAATCACAGCTGTGACTCTGACCACATGCTCGGTCCTGTGAGCCTGAGCGTGGTCTTGGGGACCCAGACACAGCCACTTACTAGCTCACCATGTAACCACAGGCATCTCCTTACCCTCTCTGTGCCTCCTCTGTAAAATGAGGCTTAAAACAGAATTCCTCGCAGGGCTCTAAGGGAGGACTGAGCAACACGAGCAAAGTGCTGAGGAAAATGCCCAGCATATAAAAAGTGCCCCACGTTTATCATCATCTGTTGCTGTTGTTGTTAACAGCCACAAGCAGTGGACAAATATTCTGTGGCTTTTCCATCCTTGAGTCTGCTATATAAGGTACAGCCGTACGGGGACAGGGACCAGACTTGGCACAAAAGGCCAAATCCTCAATTGCAACTCTCAAAAACCTGTCGGGGGACCGGCCCGGTGGCTCAGGCGGTTAGAGCTCCATGCTCCTAACTCAGAAGGGCCGTTCGCTGCGGCCTCTTTTATCTGCGCTTGTAAGAACTGATGTAAATTTAATGCAAACAGCATTTTATCTCAGGATAAAGATCTCGTGAGCAAACAACACAAAAGTTCCCAGACAAGGCACAGCTGCCCAGCTCTGCTTCGGGGCGGTGCGTATCCAGACCTTTCCCACAGCCATTCCTCATCGGCCCTCCAGAGGGCGACAGGCACTGCACTTAAGACCAGCTTCCCTGAGACCAGCTCCAGCTGGCAGAGGCCATCAGGCAGCCCTGTGGCCCCATTCTCAACAGACAGGGACACTGAAGCCCAGGGAGGTCAGGGTAGCAGCCTGACACCCCCAACTGGCAGAATCCAGCAATCAAGCTGATGGCTTGAGCAGTCTTTATGGAGAATCTGAATCAGCTCTCCCAACAGGTGAAACTGAGTGAGCTCGTGTTAAAACCAAGACTTTGAAAAATGAATGCATTTGAAAATGCGAAGGATGGGGCCACACTGGCCCCTCCCTCTGGTGCTGGGTGGGGGCTGGCCTATGGCCCCAGCCCCGCCCAGCCAGCCCGGCTGCTCTGAGTCACCTGTCCGCCCCAGGGTGTGAGTTAGCAGACCGGGCGCCATGTGCCCCGCCCTCGAGCTCCAGCCTGGGCACAGACACCTGCTGAGTGTGGTGCCACTCCACCGCCCACACATCCTTCAGGCACAGATCCTCCGGGCGGCCTCCACATGTGGAAATGAAAAGGCAGGTGGCAGTGAAGATGAAGTCGCACTTTTGACTCCCTGTCCCTCGGACAAAGTGTTCTTCCTTCCGGCTGACAGGCGTTTCACAAAGTGGAACAGATGCCCACATTCCTGCTGCCCAGACATCTTTTCTAGGCAAACTGTTTTGTTAATGAAATGTCAAATATGCCGAGAAGTACAGCCACTGACATAAGGACGAATCCGTTACTCCCTCACCAGCTCTGTCAAAACGTAATATTGTCACAAGACTTGGAGAGGATACAAGTGGAGCCCTCCCACACTGTTGATGGGAATGCCAATGGGGCAGCCGCTGTGGGAAACAGTCTGGCCGTTCCTCAAACGGTTAAACACAGAGTGACCACCTGACCCAGCAATCCCGCTCCTGAGTAGACCGAAGAGAAATGACAGTGTATGTCCACAGAGAAATTTATACGTGAATATTCATAGTAGCATTATTCACAATGGCTTTAAAGTCGAAACAACCCAAATGTCCATCAACTAATAAATAAAACGTGGTCTGTCCATACCACGGAATATTATACAGTCTATATAAAGGATGAAACACTGACACACGTTACAACACAGAAGAATCTTGAAAACATGATGCTGAGTGAAAGAACCCAGTCCCAATAGGACCAGATATTGTATGATTCCACTTATAGGAAATGTCCGGAATAGGCAAATCCATAGAGACAGGAAGTAGATTAGGGGTGCCTGGGGCTGAGGGAAACGGGGAATGACTGCTAATGGGGACGGGGCTTCTTTTGGGGGTTGATGGAAACGTTCTAAAATTGATCGTGGCCAGGGTCGCACAGCTCTGTGAATATGCTACAATCACTGAATTGTACATTTTTAAAGGGTACGTTTTATATATGTGAATTAAATCTTGATAAAGCTGTTACTCAAAAAAACCAAAATAAGAAAATCCGTGCTTAAAAAATTCCTCCTGTAGAATGAATCGTCACAGTTCAGAGTGCTGTCTGGTAAGTTTCTATTTTCAAACACTTGGTTTTGCCAGGACTTAATTTCTGCCACTCTGTTGAGTGGGAAACAGCTTGGATGGAAGCTTCTGGCTAAACTGGGGGACAAATGTTGAGAAAAAGGGGATTCTGGGGCAGGATGTCCGGATGTGGGTATGGCCCAGAGCTAGGACGCCCCCATCAAGGGAACAATCGCAGGGACCAGATTCCACACCCGGCAGGGCCGTCTCCCTCCCCCAGACCCCAACCCCTGGGTGGTAGCTGGAGTCCTGAGTCCCTGTTCTCTGAACAGCGCGGCAGCCCCGCTCCCAGGCCCCACTCACCCGATGCCTTTGATGGACTTGATGTAGAGACTCAGCTGCAGTTTCACAGAGCAGTTCATGGGGATTCCCGTGAGCTGTGACAACACACACAGTGAGGGGGGCGCAGGGACCCCTGCAAACTCCCGTCTCCCTTGTCCCGCTCAAGAGGGCGGGCGTTCCAGCTCAGCTGTCCCTGCACTAGGGTCTCCTCTATTTGCTCTAAACCCTAAACAGCAAACATGTGCTTCCCAAACGGCTCTTTCATCTATGACCTCGAAGGGCCCTGTCTGGAGACTAAGCCTCTTTCTGGATGAAAAAATCCTAATCCTTTTACGACGATGCTTCCCCAAGCGAATGACATTTTTGAGTCATCAGCCCTCGCCTCCACCCCCCAAATTAAACAAAACAGAGTTGCATGTTGAGACAGTCTCTTCTCAATTCACTCCCAACATTTTCTGATCATCTCCAACCCAATGACATTTTCCCCCTGTTTATTTTTATGGTTGCCCTCTTTTTACGGAGAATCTGTAAATTTCCAATTTGAGGTAGTGATAGAAAGCTTCCTTTGTGTAGAATCTACTTTTTTTAATGAGACGATTTTTTAAAATAATAAGTAAATAACAGAAGTGACACACATATAGCACCAAAATTGGGAAGGTTCTGGAATGAAGGCAGGAAACTGCAGTAGAAAGGAAGCCAGGTTTGAGTTCAGGAGACCACCACCCTGCTTTTCAGCTCTGACTCGTTTCCTCATCTGTTAAAGGGAGATATCCCACCCACCTCACAGGATTTCTGCAAAGGAAGAATAATGTCTGCAAGCTAGCCACACTCAGCCATAAATGTCTATTATCATCACACGCCAATGGGAAAGCCCAGCACTCTGACCACCTCCAGGGCCCCCATGGCACAGAGCAGCGGGTCAAAGGCTGTGCTCCATGAACTCAAGGACCTGGTGGGCTGGGCAGGAGATGACCTGTGTGCAGAAAGGAGCCAGCAGCTGGCCGAGGCTGCCCTCCTTACTGCGGGGGCTGGCGAGGCTGGCCCCTGGCTGGCATCAGGGAACCTGCATTTCAGGAAGGTTACCTCCGTCCCTGGTCAGAGGGGCTCACTGTGCCTACACTGTGTGTACACAGTGTGGTTTATGCTTCGGGGACTCTGGGATTTGGGGGGCAGGCAGAGGGTGCCGACATGACCTGCCCCCGATAAACACCCTGGGCACAGAGTCTCTAAGGAGCTTCCCTGCTAGATGACACTTCACCCGTGTTGACACAACTCAGTTTCTAGGGAAATAAGCACGTCCTGCGACTCCCCTGGGAGCCTGGGCCTGGTCCCCCCAGACGTCACCCCGGCAGCCTTTTTCTGCCGCTGACTGTGCTTTGTGTCCTTTCGCTGGAACACACCTGGACCGTGAGCACGACCATATGCTGAATCCTGCCCGTCCGCCTAGCAAATCATCCAACCTGGGGGTGGGCTTGGGGCCCACGACACAAGCTGCCAGCGCCTTCCGCTCTCTAGAACAGACTCGACATCCTGTGGTCTCCACTTGGGCCCCTTTCTCCCCTCCTAGGCTCGGTCCTCCAGGGGCTGTCAGGACACCTCTCTGCACACAAAGGCCCGCCTGCTCCCTGCGCAGAGACACAGACCCAGGATCCCACTGCTGTCACCACACCCTGCCCGGGACTCAGGAGCAGAAAAGTAACCACCACAGAAGCAGCTTCCACAGGTGTTCTGTTCTAACAGGCAGCAAAGACCCCACAGAGTGCTCAGAAACAACAATGGGAAAATGAAAGGCCACTTCCTCTCCCTGCCTGCCTCGTGGACCTGAAACTAGAGGATGAGGAGAAGCCAGCTGTGTGGCTGCTGCAAAACAGCTGTGAGCAGCCTTCTGGACGCCCAGACGTACCCGCCTGTTTCTCAGTATGGGGGATGGAGGGGTGGGAAACTCACACATTGAAATGACAGTCACCAGTGGGAACAGAGAAGAGATCGTGCTGTCGCTGGAGTTCCCCAGAAGGCAGCCGAGAGAGAGAGGCAGTAAGATAAATGAACAAAGAGAGAAGGTGCATGCTATCTGCTAGCTTTATTATAAAAACCTTTTAAAACCTGGTTAAAAATTTAAAACAGTATGGAAAAGCTTAGCATTTCTAACAATAAAGAATGAATTTAATAGAGGACACATAGTATATTAACGGGACTTAATACCAACATAATTAATATGAACTATATATTAATACAGGACATAATGCGGTGGGCATTAGAAGGCTTGGTGTCAGAAGACCTGTATTTGAATTCAGCTTTATCCCTTACTTTCTCTCAATCATTTATCAAACCCACACTTACTGAGATACTAGTACCTCTCTGCTAACTGCTAGAATTCTAGCAATTAATAAGACGGAACAGACCCTTCCCTTGGGGAGCAAACCATCCTAGTTACTAGTTGTGTCACTTAAGGTATGTGGACGACAGCTTCCCCATCTGTACAATGGGAGCGCCTGGGCCCACCCCCCAGGTCCCCGTGCAAATTCAGTGGGTTAATGCATGGGAAAGTACCTCGCTAGTACCTGGAACATAATGAGACTCAAGAAACATTTGCTGAATGTGAGGTGTGTGCAGACTTCATTAGCCTAGGTTTTCAGTCACAGAGAGAGAGAAGGTGAGTGCTAGGGGCTGGCAGGTCGAGTCAGTGGCTAGGAAAGCCTGAGCACTATGAAGAGAAATGGTGTGGAACAGCACCAAGCAGACAGAAGAGCTTCAAAAAGGCCTGTGGGGGAGACGAGTGTCCACTTAGGACACCCATAGAATTTTTGAATCAATGGTAAACATGACATGGGCACATTTTACAGAGAAGAGGCAACTAGCTACGGACACACCCCTGGGAGGGTCACTGTGCAGGTCTGATACCCTCCTGGTCCCTGATCGTCACACAGACTTGTCACATGGGACAAATTCCCCGGAACCCAATTTACCTGCACGATACTCATTGATACCAAACGATCTTTATGGTGTGTTGGCACAGTCAGAAGACTGCCTCTGGCTAATTTGCAGGCTGATAATTCCTAATTAATTTACTGTCTTATGGTCCTTTTATAGAGATAATGTCCTTATAAAGAGACAATAAAGCCCTTGAACTATGGAGTCAAAGGGCAAAGTAGGGACCTTTGATGGCTTGATATTCTAGAAGCTATCACTGCCAAAGAAAGCCAGGCTTCCCATCACTTCCCACAATAGCTTGGTAGGGGCCAATCAGAAATCCCCGTTCCCCACTGTCTGGACCAATCAGAAATCCCTGCTCCCCACAGTCTGACAAGCAGGGGCTTACCGGGTGAATGTCCAGGAACAAGGAATGTTCTGTCTCGTTGGGGTGGAGGCCACGCACTGCCTCTGCCAGGACAGGGTCGGCGTTGTAGAAGTGAGGATGGGAGAGAAACAAGGGTGCATCTGGAAGGCAGAAGGTAGAGAGGGGGGCGTCAGACAAGGAGAATGCGTGGGCACATCCAGAGGCTTCATGCCAGGCCCTGAGCCAGACGCAGGGATGCACAGACGATGAAATGCAACCACTGCCTGCAGAGCACCGCGTGACGATGACAAGATGCAAACAACAATAACTAGACAGAGAGCATTCCTTCATTCAGTCCGTAAATGCTTACCAAGCACCCAAAAGGTGCTGGGCATGGGAAGCCAGCAAGGGACAAGCTCTGTGCCAGAGGAATGGTAACGCTGGAGCTGCTGATTCTGGCAGGAGAGGTCAGAGGAGGGAAAGGAAAAGATGGACAACAGAAGTCAGGCCAAGGTCAGGGCACAGCATTCCAGGTAGAAGGGATGGCAGAGCAAACGCAGGAGGTGGGGAAGGGCAAATGGAGTAGACGGTGTGTGTGTGTGGAGGAACGTCATGGGAGTTCAGGATAGAAAGGTAAGTGGAGGCCAGATTTGAACTTGGGTGGGGGGAGGGGCATCTCGATTGCCAAGCCAAGCAGCCTGGGCCGTCCTCTGCAGGCAACATAGCGACGATCAGAGAGACTCAGGTGTGTACACCTGTGGGCAGGTCTCCCTAACGTCCACAGGAGGGGAGAAGACACACCTGCTTTGCTTCTCTCCCAGCAGCCAGTCTGCAGGATGGACGTCAGCATGTATGAATAGGGGCGGACGGGAGCCCCGAGTGAGAAATTCACACCCAGAAACGTGTGGTCAAACCTCTCCATTAGCCGAGCAAGCAAGGCAAACACCAGCTCACCTTCGAGTGCTCAGGGCAACGTACAACAGGCCTGGGGACAATGAGTTCATGAGGAAAAAGAATGAGCCTCTCAAAATTTTACCAGGACCCGGAACAGGCAAATCACAGACAGCACGCAGACTGGTGGTGGCCAGGGGCTGGGGAAGGGGAGAGGGGCGTGACTGCTAATGGATCTAGGGTGTCCTTTCAGGGTGGTGACAATGTTCTGGAACTAGACAGAGGTAGTGGCAACACATCATGAATGTACTAACTGCCACTGAGCTGTACACTTGGTTAATTTTATGTTACGTGAACTTCACCTCAGTAAGAATAAAGAATGAGAAAACAAACGAAATTCAGGAGGTCTTCTTCCCTAAAACCAACCGCTCATCTGCAGCTAGACCGGCATTCGTGTTTGTGTGTATCTGGCAACCTCAAGCGTCTGGATTCTTCCTGCTTTCCTTTGCAAAACCAAGCACTGGTTTGAAATAAAAGCTGGGGATTTATCGATGTCTGACTTCGTTCTTCCCAGAGTCCTTCTCCATTCATCGCCTTAAAGTTTCTCAACATGAATTCATTCATCCTAGTACCGCTTCCATTTTGCCACATCCGCTTACCCTCCCACACCGTCATATAATGTGCTTCTTTGAACCAACTGCCACTGCTTTATTTAAATAGCTATATTTTTTTTGGGGGGGGCTTTACATTTGAACTATAACTGGCAAACGCTAGCCACAATTAGAAAGTAAATACAGGAATAAATGCAATGGAAGCCAGTGAACATTATACATTCTAATGAGACACTGTTACCGGCACAAGGCTTTGACCCTGAAACCTGCTCTTTCTCTGTTAAAAAGAGAGATAGATGAGTATTGGACAGGTGTTCAAATCCTCGTAGCATCGACAGAGACTCTCTCCTGGAGGTAGTCAGAGGGCAGAAAAAGAACAGAAAAGAGAAGCCCTCTTTTGCCGTGTTAAGTCAATGTTATTCAAAGCTGCCTCCTTGCACCTCTGAAGTCATCTTGAGTGCCTCAAGGGACAATGTTATACAATTTGAAAAACTCCACTTCCCATCCTCCCATTTCCACCGTCAAAGGAGACCATCAGAGCAAACATGAGGACCCCATTTTCAAGGGGACGAAACTCTGAGGCCCTTGGTAAGGAGGCAGTCACCAAGAGAGGCCCTAAAAGGTGGTGAATCTCAAACAAGCCCCTAGGCCATGTGTCCAAGGCCAGGGGGAGACCGAAGTGAGCTGGACCAATCAGTTAGCACCTGCCCTGGCTCCAGACACTAAGCCCACTGGGTTTTTTAATAGCACGCATGTGTGCGTGTGTTATCTTTCTATTTTATTTCCAAACAGACTGAGAGAACCTGTCCAGGTAATCAGTGCTAATTAATTTATAGCTTTATGGTGCATTTGACCAACCTACTTGCCCAGGATCACCATGGGTTACAACTCAGGGTTTCTATGGGGCAAGTCTGAGGCTTCACACAGCACAGAGGTTTAAGGAGAGAGACTCCTCTGGGTCCAAGAGACTTTCAAGGCCTGGAAAGGGAAATATGTGCGAATTTCTTATCTTCAGGTTCAATGTCACACAAATGCAGGTATGCCAAACGACATGTACGAGAATGTTCCTGGCTGCACTAGGGTATGTTCAAACGCCCAGAAACTCAGATGCCCACAAGCAGTAGTAGAGGTAAGGAAACGTGTGTTCCCCAGGACGGAACGCCAGACAGCAAAGAGGGCATCTACAGCACCCATAACAGCGGGGGTGGGGCTCACCCACGTGATAATGGGCGAAAGAGGCCAGAAAATGAGAAGAATGGAGCACACACTTTCTGACCCCATTCACAGAAAGACCAAAGGCAGGCAACGCTATGTGGCGCCGGAAGTCGGGCCAGTGGCGAAGAACAGAACACAGAGACATTGGGGGCGGATTCTATTCTGTTTCTTGTTTGGGGTGCTGACGATATGGGTGTGCTCACTTTCTGGAATTAAAACCGCACGTGTCATTTGGGCACCTCTTGGTATATATGTTTATTTCAACGTAAAGCACTTTATGTACATAAATATTTTTAAATTCCCTTGCACTTGTGAAGTTGTTTCGGCAGATGTGCTAGGATGAGGCAGTGCAGGTCTGAAGTACAGTTGCGGGGGAAAGACAGGAAGAAATTATGTTAGCGGGGCCGGCAGAGGCCAGCTGCTACAGAGCACCAAGGCCACGGTAAGGGTTTCGCTGTATGTGTGCGGGGAGGTGTCAACATTTGAAGCAGAACTGGGCAGCCAGCCATGTTTCTGAAAGGTCCCTGGAGCTGCTCTCTGGAATAGGGTCCAGCAGCGCTTTCTACGACGGTGGAAGTGTTCCCTTTCCGTGCGGTCTGTCCCCAACAGTGGTCATTAGACACACGTGGGTGGTGATCATTTGAAATGTGGCTAGTATGACTAAGGAAAGGCCTTTTTCATTTGATTTCATTCAAACCAATTTCAATTTCAACAGCCCTACGAGGCCAGTGGTGACTGTGCTAGACAGTCTGGGGGATGGATCAGACGTAGAGCGGCAACCAAGCGACAGGGGTCCCGCTGGAGAGGTGTGGATGAGCGGCAGGAGATGCTGGTGGCCTGGACCATGGGGCAGGGGGAGGAGAGAGGAAGAACTGGGGGTTAATTTGGAGGCAGAGCAGACTGAGCTTGACGACACAGTGGACGAGGGTGAGAAGAGGGGAATGGAGCTGACACCCAAGGGTCCAAATGGAGCAGCTGAGGTGGGGGCGTCTTGGGGACTGGCACTGAGAAAACACTGATGATGCCAGAGGACCCCATGCCAGCACAGCGCTCACCCAAGCCCGCAATCGCACACTGCAAAGAAGCTTCCACAGGCCTACAATCCTGTTGCCGGCTTCATTTCCTCCCAGATGGGGGGCCCTTCCCACAGAGCCTCACTGCCAACCTACATGTCACGGTGTGGGAGGCAGGCAGAGCTACGCTGCTCGCCACGGCCTAATGCCCAGAACCCGTGAATATGGGAGGTTACGCGCCCAGGGGACGAGGCTGCTCGTCAGCTGGCCTTCAAACAGGGAGCGTGGTGTGGACTCCCCGGGCGGGCCTAACATGCGCTGCAGGGTTCTTCAGCTGGAAGAGGGACGTGGAAGAGGGTCCGAGATGAGACCGCAGGAGGAACAGAGAGACTTGATGTCGGAATTCTGAACCACAGAGCTGTTTACGATCATGATTTTTGTGCTAAGCCACTAAGTTTAAAGGAATTTATTACAACAGCAGCTTATACACACAGCATGGTTTTTTTTTCCACATTACCTTTCTTCTGCCTCGTTATCGCTGGCCTAATGGGATTATCAAGAGTGCAGAGGCCAGAGATGAAACAGGGCAGATAAGCCCCTGGTCACGCCC
This sequence comes from Rhinolophus sinicus, assembly GCF_036562045.2. Taxonomy (NCBI): domain Eukaryota; kingdom Metazoa; phylum Chordata; class Mammalia; order Chiroptera; family Rhinolophidae; genus Rhinolophus; species Rhinolophus sinicus. The sequence goes on from NC_133765.1 coordinate 36,047,719, forward strand.
GTCCCACCCGCCTGCCCTCCCACAGGGATGGCACATACTGAACCTGCAGGTGCTGATGTTCTGAATTCCCGACCTCAGGCACGGGCAGAAGCCCTCGTTGGGCGGGTAGTTGGTCCCGCTGGCAAACAACGTGTTGGGGGCCTTGAAGCGAAAGGTGGGGATACCTTCAAACACGCCTTCTTCCTGGTATACGAGCTTCATGGACCTGCAGGGGACAGACAAGGTGGAGGATGACACAAGACACAGTGGCTGCGACCAGGCCCCACTTCCCCCCACCTGCAGACACCTCCCGGGTCCCAGTCGCCATCACAGAGCTTTAAAACAAGAAGTGGCTAGATCACATCCCCACTTAACACTGCAGTCGCTTCCGGTCTAATCTGTAGTAAGATCCAACGCCCTCACCATGGCCCACAAGCTCCCATGGGGTCCAGCCCCTGCCTATTCCTCCAACATGCTCCCTCCTGCCCCTGGACCTTTGCATCTACCACGCCCCCTGCCTGGAATGTTCTGCCCTGGAATCCTTACACATCAGACTTCAGTTTCTCACTCAGGCTCAGCTGTCACCTCCTCGGGGGCACCAACACGCCCCACACCCCATCACTCTCCGTCCGTTCACTCTCCTGTAGTTCTCGAGGGCACATCTGAATCTGAACATGGACCATGGCCTTGAACCGTGCTGCCCACGCTGTGGCCGGAGCCACTCATCAATCACAGTGGCCCTGGAGGCCCTGACGTGGTACGAGGCCACACGCAGATGCACTATCAGTGTATAGTGACTACAGGTTTCTACGGCTTGGTACCACAAATAGGAAAAACGTCGCTTCCATGTTTTGTTTGCAATATTTACACATGAAAATGATAATACTTGGGGTATACTGGGTGAAGCTAAACATATCATGAAAATTAATTATACTTATTTCTCGTCCCTTTTTTTTCACGCAGCCACTAGAGAATTTCAAATTACAAGTGGGACTTGCATTATGCTTTTATTGGACAGCAACGGCCTACACGGTGGGACTCCCTCAATGCTGAATGTCCTCATCAGGACAGTAACACAATCATGGAAGAAAATGTCCTTGTTTTTAGAAAACACCCACTGAAGTATGTCGGCATCCAACTGACTTTCAAATGGCCCAGGAAAAATCTACCCTGACAGAAGTGAGGGGTAACGACAGAGCAGACGGGGCAGGAGAGAAACAACTGGTAAAACTGACGTAAGAGAGTATGGGGGGTGGGGCGACTTACACTTTCCTTGCAATTTTTCTCTAGGTTGCAATGTCTCATTTTAATAAGTGAACACACGCAGAGCAAAAGCTCTTCCCGCCCTCTGACACCCCCCCACCCCAGGTTTGTCTGCCTGAGCCCCCTGCCAAGACAGAAGCTCCTGGGGAACAGGGACTTGGACCAGTGCCTTGCACAGATGGACTCCATAAAGGTTTGCTGGGAAGGCAGAGGACTCAGAGCTCACATTAGTGAGTCCCCAAGTGAAAGAGTGGCCTGTGTGGAGCAGAGGACAGGGCAACGCCCAGAGGAGGGCTCCAGGATCCATTGTCCGGTGTGGGCCTCAGCAGAGGGCAGACCTCCAAGGCTGCAACTCCAGCGACTGAAGGGGCCATGGGAGAGGCGTCCAGATGTCTCAGCATCCGGAAGGAAAACAGGGCAGCCAGAGAGACGCCACCGGCTGTCCATTGCTTGTCTTACTTCACAACCCCCTGCAACCTTGAGCATTTCCTGCCCACTACCACCACCACCACCACCACCCACGCCCCAACAATTGCTAGCAGCCTCTCTCTGGGCTTTGAAAAGCGTCAGCAGCTGGAGTTTGGCTCTCCGTGGTATAGCCAAAAGCCGCCTGTCTGGGCCGTGAGCGTCTACGAGGCCAGAATGTCCCCCCGAAGAGCCATTACCGGCAGGCTTCAGGGCTGTAGAATTCCAGCGAGGACTCAGGAGTCATAAACGGTGCCCACATCTGCCCGGAAGTTCCGTTAATCATGTTGCACTGATCTGAATGCCAGAAGTTGACCTGCAGGGGACATTGAAACACAGCCGCTCAGGACAGGGCATGCTCTCGGGCACTGTACACCTGACTTGAGCTGCGACTTCCCAGGCCGTGTGACCTGGGGTAGATGTCACCACTCAATTCCCAACACTGTTTGTGGACAGAAGACAGTTCCCTCAGAGAGACAGCATGGCACGGTAGGAGAGCAGGCTGTGTAGACAGCCAGTGAGAGTGTCGACTGCACCTCCCTGCTCCCTAACTATGGATCTTTAAGTGTGCAACTGTGGACTCAGTTTCTTCATCTGCAAAATGGGCCTATCACCCACATCTGCAAGGAGCACGATGAGTGGATGGGGTGGGAGGTGGGATGCTGACAGCCTCACCTCTCAGAGAGGAAGGCACCAGACATTTCCTAAACCCAGCTGAAATCGTAATGGTAGCCACCAGAAGAGCTCAAAACCCTAGTTGCCTCTGGGAAGTGAGACCTGGACAGAAAATAACAGACTTCTCCCTTTCTACCCGTCTGTACTGTGCTTTTAATCACGTGGACATGTATATCTTTTATACTGAAAAAACAAGCTGAAGAGAACTGTAATAGTCTCCACTAAGAACGGTTATTACTGGTTACAAATGGTACTTGGGCTGCTCTGGGCACCTGATTGGGGCAGAATCTGTCCCCAGCCCACAGATCTGTGTCCTGTGAGCAGGAAGAGCATCTGGCGGATGTGAGCAACAAACACCAGTGCACAATCATTGTCGTGCATGAGGAAAGGCCACGCCAGTGAAAACAGCAAGATGCAAAACGGTGTACACAGTCTAATTTCACTATGTTCACAGAAGGGAAAACCCTACCACGTTTCTCTATGTACACACAGAGAGAAATGCATAGAACAGACAGAAATACAAATGCATAGAACAGACAGGAAGAATATACTCAATAGTGAGAACTTTGTGGTTCAGGGTGGCATGAAGCTGGTGTGTGAAGGGGGTATAAAGTGCACCTGAGATCTGTCCCTATTGTTTCATTGTTTGTTTTAATGTGAATGTCTTCCTGTGTTTCTAGTATAATTTTTCTGTTTAGTTAATATTATATTTTAATACAATGGATGCTTATATCATCAGCGTAATATTTTTGAAATGTTTTTGTGACTTAAGAACCACAGGAAAGAAAGAACTCAGTTCTGAGTACACACTAGGTGCTACGTAAGTCGGGTTTCTGTCCCGCTCCCACCCATCCCCCCGGAACCAAGAGCTCACTGAGCCTTACCCACAGGTAAAACCCCAACTCCGAGAGCGCTGTCCCTCACAGATGGGACCGCCCTCCGAGGCTGAAGAGGAAGAAGGTGCTGGGCGGTGGCCAGAGTGGCCCCCCCATCCTGTCCTCTCACCTTGCTGAGCCCGTTCCACTTGTCCACGAGGTGGACCCGGCTGAAGTTTTTGACCCCAGTGAATACGGTGAAGAGCCCAGAATCAGAGTTGTTGAGCTGTGAACACGGCACAAAACAGCATCGTTAAGCCTCAGGACGGGGTGGGCGTTGGAGCCGGGGCCGCCCTCAAGCCCGCCCGGTTAGTTGCAGGCGGTTCCTGCATCCCTAGTGCCTGGGGACCCAAAGGAGGAAGACTGGGGGCTTCCTGGCGGGGGCAGGCGCCTGACTACACGTCCCTCCTAGAAAACATCCACCTTTCTGTTGTGATTCTAGAAGAGTCGGGTTCTCTCCACCCAGGTGATTGGTAGGGCCACCCCTCCCCTACGCCCACAATACACACTTAAAATCGACCATGGCCAGGTGACCTCTTCGGTCAATGAAAAAGAAGCAGAAGTGGCATGTTACTTCCGAGTGGAAGTTTTAAGAGCTGGTCAGTGCACACACATTTTACCGTATTTTCTGCTGCACTGTGGTGACCATACGTGTGTATCAAGCTAGAGCCTCCCTCAGCTGGGTCCCTGACCGACCACCAGGAGCAGAGGGCCCCCTGGTTATTACCTGCACTGGATATGAGCAAGAAATAAACCTTCGCTGTGTGGAACCACTGAGATTCTGGGGCTGCTTGTTACGCAGCATAACCTGGCTATCCTAATGGATACAGGACCAATCCAATGTGTGTCGAGCACTTTCTAGATAGTAAGCCCCAGGCTTTGGCGCTCTGAGGGTGTTTCCTAGAATTAGGTCTCTGACTCAGAGCAAAGACACACAAAGTGTACAAAGAAGTGGTGACTGCTGGGTGAAATGGAGAAGCACTGTTTACCTCTGAGGAGGCCGCGCAACGCAAGGTGTAGCACATGTTAGGGACTCAGTAAGGGTTGTTTACTGGCCAAATGGCTAAATCGACCACCAGCTGGTTCAGCAAACAGGCTCCAGAGCAGAGCCCAGTCCCAAGCCCTGCTCTGGCCTCCTACCACCTGTGTGTCATGTTACCTGTTCATTCAGAGATTCCTGAGCCCATTCTGAGGAAAGACAAACAGGAGCCACTACAAAGAGGCACTGGGACTATTAAAATAGTTACTGTGTGAAAACTGCGAGTGCAGTGACTGGGACATAGTAAGTACTCAAAACGCTAGTCTTTATTGTTATAATTAATAAATGCTCACCCAAAGGGATACTTAAATGATAATTATAATAGACTAAGTGTATCAGAGACTGCTAGTTATTACCCAAAGTCCATTCTCCCTTTTCTCCTTCACAAGAAAACCCAAACCTTACTCAGGGTATCCACTCACCAGCTCAAAGACTACATTTCCTAGCTTCCCTTTAGCTAGGTGCGGCCACGTGACTAAGATGTGGCCATTGGAAAGTAAGCAGAAATTGGTTTCTCCATCCTGATGGGGGAGACAGCTGGGACGTGCTATTTTGGCCTCAACTTCCCTACCTGTCTCCCAACCCCCATCATTTCTTCCTTGCCGCCGTGCTGCCTGGAATGTGGATGTGAGAGCTAGTGCTCTAGCAGCTATCTTGGACCATGTGGTAATGCTGAGTATGGAAACCATACCCTACGGATGGTAAACCTACCAGGTTACAGAGGTCAAGATTAAGAAAATCAGGCAGCTCGGAGCAATGCTATAGTCGACGTTGGTGGTCTGCCTCCCCAGCAGCCACCCCTCCTCTTCCAGCAACAGACACCAATTGTCTAAGTTCAACCCCAATCACGTCATTTGAGCCTGGATCAAGCTGTACCCAAATCCATCCTTAGAATTTGCAGTTAAATGAGGCAATAAATTCTCTATTTTCATTAGCTGGTATGAGTTAGGTTTTCTGCCATTTATACCCACAGCCCCAGCGCTCCCAGCCAACTCCAAAGCAAGCTGGCCACTGGTATCCGGGTTGTGTCAATGGAAAATAAGACACAGGCTGTGAACTTCGCATGGGCCACACTCACCCCGGCAAAGAGCCCGAACTTGCCCTTCACAGGGAACATGCTTGGGAAGTACTTGCTGATGACATTCACGAGCGGGTCCTCATAGCCCCACATGATGTCGCCCACCGTGCGGTTCATGAAGGCGCGCTCGCCAAGGGTGCTGAACGCCAAGGTCATGAACAGCTTCAGGGCCATGGGCTTGTTCTCCATCATCACCGCTGCACCCTGTAGAACAGGGGACAGCATGGGTTAGAGGCTGGACATCCCCCCTTGACTTGAAGCTCGGCCTCAAGGCAAAGAACCCATCTAGGGCGTCTGGGGCATCCAGAACAATTCTCTGAGCCTCTGGTAACAGGACCACATGGCTGATGGATCCAGCCCCAACCCCACAGCTCAGGCCTGGCCAATCAGAAACCTTCCCCCTGCCAGCCACAGTGATTGGTTTGGAAATGTGTATGTGGCCCAATCACAGCTAACAAGCCACAACTGATGGTCCACTGGGGGCTGTGGGAGAGAGGAGGTCTCACCACTGGCCTTGAACCTGGGATGTGCAGGGCTGTAGCCACCCCAAGGGGCCGATCTGCCAGAGCATAAAAGGAACACAGATCTGAGCAAGACTGTGCGCCCTGGATGAAGGGACACCTGAAGCCTGCCCCACCCCTGCCCCTTCGGCAACGTGAGCCCATAAATTCCCTTTTTGCTTATGCAAGTTTGGAGCACCTTTGACTGTCACCATGTAACCAAAAGAGACTTCATGGAGAGTCTACTCCATTCCCTTTTCATCTCTCTCGCAAACACTGAGAGCCCCAAACATCTGCTCTACCCAATCTCTAGGTGCTTAAAATACAAGTGAATTTATTTTCTAACTTTTGCTTTCCTCTGGAGATACTGTCTTGGTACTTGGGGTATTTTTTTAAAGGTACTTCATCCAAAAGCAATCTCCACCTGTAGGAAAGTGAACACAGCCAGCATTTCCTAAAACATGGGCCATAGAGGTTTGGTTCCATGGTAACTCCCCAGGGTCCATAATAACTTTTTTATTTATTTAAATTTTTATTTAATTGGGGAGGGCGGGAGTGAGGAGGGCAGGAGAGGGCGGAGTCAGTCGGTCAGCCAGAAAAGGCCTCCCTACATTAATAACTTTTTAAAGGTAATAAACATAGTTCTTAAAAATCACAAAAGATACAAAATAAAATAGAAGACCCTCTCCAAACTTTGATCTTCCTCTTCCCATTCTCCTCCCCCAAAGCAACCCACTGCTATGGGTTCTTGGGTATTCCTCCAGAAATAATCTACACCAGTGCTGAGCAAACTGTGACTCGTGGGCCGTGGGCCAGCACCAGCCCACTGCCTGTTTTTCTACAGCCCAAGAGCTAAGAGTGTTTGCCAATCTGATCAGTGGGGACAATGACTTCACTGCCAAAATGTGCGTGTCTAACTCTGAGGGACGTGGCCGCAAGGCTCCGGGCTGCATTTACTTGAGTTTCTTCTGTCTTGTCCATCCAATGGACTCACCAAGTGAGTTCAGCCCTGATCCACAGCCCAGTCCAGTGCCAGGCCCAGAGCAAATGTCCAACGGTCCTCAACCATCCAATGGAGGGCTGAGTGCGACAGAGGGCGGCACACTCCTGACTCCAACTTTGTGAGTTCAAAACCCTAATCTGCTACTTACTAGCTGAGTGGCCTTGGATAAGTCAGTTGACCTCTCTGTTGTTCTTCAGTTTTCCTCCTCTAGAAAGGGAGAAAACAACTGAACCTACCCCACAGGATTGCTGGCAAGTAAACAAGGTAAATTAGGAACGGAAAGCCCTCCGAAAACTAAGTTCTAACATGGAGTGTTAGAAGGAAGACGTTAACATGGCAGGCCTGAGGCTGCCCTCCCCAAAAAGGCTGGCCCCTGGCTGGCATCAGGGAACCTGCATTTCAGGAGGGCACCCTCCCTCCCTGATAAGAGGGGCTCACTGTGCCTGGACTGTGTGTACACAGTGTGGCTTATGCTCACCGCCTGCTTCCTTTGGGGACTCTGGGATTCGGGTGCCAGGCAGAGATGACCAGCGCCCGATAAAACACACTTGCCGCTGAATCTCTGATATGATAACATGTGTTATCATACCATGTATGCCGCATGTGTTGTCACAACTTGATGCTGGGGAATGAAGCGTGTCCTGTGTGACTCCCCTGGGAGAAGACTCTGGAAGCTGGGCCTGGTCTCCACCCCCTGTGGATCTTGTTCTATATTGTATCCTTGCACCGTAACAAGTCATAACCATGCACAAGACCCTTTGCTAAGTGCTATGAATCCTCCTGGCCAATCAGCGACCCTGGGGGTGGCCTAGGCAACCCGATACATGTGGGAAGTAGCCCGTCAATCCAGCTACTGCAATGATTCTCACCTGCACAGAATGGAGGCCATGCTGCAATGACATGGCTTGGGGGTGCCCCTTCAGCCCCCCGTTACTACCTCCTTTTGAAAATTTCAGATCTGTAGATTGACAAGGGAAAGACAACGATTTTGGCCAGTACCCCTAAACCAGAGACTGGGGGCCGTGCCTGGGCAGCTCACTGGGCTGAGAGTCTGGCCCCATGAGCACAGGCCTGCCACCAGGGCCTGCCCCGTGACAGGAGGCGACGGGGAATGGGGGCGGTGCGAGGGGCACAGCCGCGGGCAGACGGCCTCACCAGGACCAGGATGTTGGGCATGACAATGTAGTCGCTCTCCGAGCCTCTGGACCTGTCGGGCTGGAACTGGAAGCTGCGGTACTCGAGGAAGGACACCGTGTCATTGCTGTTGAAGGTGATGTTGCTTTTGTGCCTGAACTCCCTGTAGAGAAGAGCTGCGGGTCAGTGGGCTCCGGCTGCACGGCGTGGCGGTGCCTGCCCAGAGGTGGGGCCGACTCCAGGCTTCCCCGGGGGCCCTCGGGTGACTGCACATCTCCAACCTGACAGCGCCACAGCCAAGCCTCACCACCCCTCGGAGCACCCCAAATCCCGACACGTCCCCTCCACTTGGCCAAGCTGCTTCTGTCAAGCTGCCAAACTCCCATGTCACCTTCTCAGAGAGCCCACTCTGGTCATCTCTAGACGTAAAGCAGAAACACCCTCCACACCCCCTAGGTAGCCCCCTTGATACTAACATCTGACTTTACTTATTCATCTTTAACCAATCCCCCCAACTCGACTGCAGGCACCCCAGTATTTTTTGTCCATTTTGTCCACTTCTGGGTCCCCTGTGCCTAGAACAGTCACCGACACCCAGTAGGTAGGTACTCAATAGACATTTGTTGAATGAATGAGTGAATGCATGCCGCTGATGCTGAGTAGTTTCTGACTCCCAAACCTCAGGCACATTGTTACGTTTTCACGCCAGGTTGCCCAGAACCCCGGTGTGCCTCAAACAGCCAGAACCCTCTTTGCCCATGCCATCCCCAGGAAAGCCAGGGTGGGGTGGGCCACCCCTCAAAGGGTGAACCCCCAGCTCGGCCAGCCATGGTGAAAAGTGCCTTCCCACCAGCCCTCCCGTTCTCCACCCTGGACAAGGTGATTCCGTCCTTAAAACACTCTAGGGGGTGCCCCTGCTCTCAGGCCACACACCTCGGCCTGGCCCACCAGGCCCATGTACCAAGCTCCTTGCTCTTCCATGCCCATGTCCTTCCTACATCCAAGCCTTTGCACACGCAGTGCCCTCCTCCTGGAGCAACCTTCCCTCTCCTGCTTAGCACTGGCTTCTAATTGCACTTACATTTGATTTGGTCCCACGTTCTCAGCAGACAGACAGCATCTGCCTCTTCACCACTGTGTCCTGATGCCTGGCACACAACGAGCAACAGAAAATACCAACTCAACGGAAAAACGGCTCCTGCAGCCTGTGGCCATGCAGCCTCTGTCACGTCCCTCACCTGCTCTCTGCTCTCCAGAGTCCTGCCCTCGACCCCAAACCCCACACAGTGGGGCCGCCACCTCTGAACTCACCTTCCATCCTCTCCCCCAGCCCATTACAGCCAACCACGCTGGCCTCCCTGCTGTTCCTCACACACCACACTCTGTCCGGCCTCAGGGCCTTTGCACTTGCTGTTCCTTCTGCCAGAGACACCTTTCTCCATGGCTCAGTCCCTTGCATAGAAGGCCAGGAGGCCTTGCCAGACCAACACACCAAAGATGCACAGACCCGTGACCCTGCTGCGTTTTACGGCACTTAATACTCACCACCTCCCATCATATGATAGACTCATTTCCTTATTAAATATCTGTCTCCCTCCCTCCCCAGAATGTCAGCTCAGAGAGGCAGGGACCTTTGTCTGTGTTACTCCCTGCTGTTTCCCCAGTGCCTAGCACAGTGGGCAGCACATAGTAGGCGTTCAATAAATGTGCTGAATGAAGGAGTGACTAGGGAAGAACTGTAGGGTGCCACAAGAGCTCAGGTGTGGGGAGTAAGTCCCTGTTTGCCGAGAGACCAGCCCTGTGCATGTGTGCGCGTGTCCCTCTGTCTCTGTCCCATACACCCCTCCCCCTCCCCACATCACAGGTGCCTCGCTGCTCCACACAGAACATCACCAGCACCATCACTCCCCCTCTGCAAACGGCCTGCTTCTGGAACGACCTCTGGGCTCAGCACAGCAGCCCCGCCCCCACCTGCCCCGAGCCCCTGACGCTGCCAGGCCACCTCTGCAGCCCCGCCCTTACCTGTACACGTAGGGCCCCCGCTCCTGCACCTCCGGCTTCTTGCCCTGCAGGATCTCTTTGGGGTTGATGACGTCGAAGAAGTAGATGGACAGGTAGAAAGGGACCGGGATGTCCTTCCACATCCCGAACGACAGGCTGCTGGGGTCGATGCGCACATTCTGGGGGCGAGACACACACGCCGTGAGGAGGGCCAGGACCGCCGCCCGCCTGCGTGCCCGCCACAGGGCTCCGACGGCTGCCCAGAGCGGCCCTGCACCACCAATCCCCACGGTACATTGACAAAGGGGCTTTACATAATTAAAGTTAATAAGTAATCTAGTCATGTTGGTATTTTTTAATGTGTTTTAATAACAATAACAACAGCCTGATCAGGGGACCCTGGCAAATGGGAGCCCCACGCCCCATCTAAAAGAAATAGCTGCTGCTTTATGGCACCATGTGGCCAAATGTATCATTCATTCATTCATTCATTCATTCATTCAACAAATAATTTACTGAGCACCCACTACCTGCCAGGCATTCTTCTAAGAGCTGGGGGTAGGAGAGTGAACAAAGGAGACTGACCCAAATCCCCAACTCTGTGGGACTTTTATTCTACTAGGGGAAAGGCAGGGACTAAACAATTAGGGCGCAATGGGTGCCACACGGCAGAGAGTCACGAAAACAAAGCAAGGACAAGAAGAGAACTGTAATTGTAAACAGAGCAGTCGGGTAGGTGAACTATAAATAAAAACAAAGAAGCAAACCAAGACAAACACTAAACGCAGTCAGGGGAAGCACATGGATTTGGTGGGGTAAGTCCATGTAGGAACAACAGCCAGTGCAAAGGCCCTGAGGCAGGGTGTTGCTGGGACAGAGAGCGTGGGAACAGCAAGGAGGCCAGTGTGGCTAGGGCACAGCCTGTGAGGAGGTGAGCAGGAGATGAGAACAAGAGCAGGGGTCCAAGAAAAGCCAGAAATACAGAAATCTATATGAAATCTCCTGATGCATAAAGCTTGGCAAAACTTGATTCTCTTAAAGGGCCAAAGGAAACAGGCCAGAAGCCCTTGGCAAGTCCCTCTGTCAAATACACTGGCCTCTAATCCCTGCTTTGCTCCTCAGCTCCACAGTGCCTGCCCGTGTCACAGGGAGGTCCCTCCAGCGCCACCCAACCCACCCACCCCCTAGTCCAGCCATATCACTGGCCCCAACCAGGCTCATGTCCCCTCAGAGCCAGGCCCAGGGGAGTGACCAGCCCATCAGATAGATGCCAATGTCACAAAGCTGGGCATCCGAGCGGCTTGCATCACCTTCCAACGTCTTTTGAACATGGGCTTTGAGGACAAGGACAGCCACCCCCACGCTCCCCAAATGGCCAGAACCAATAGGCAGAGGCTCTGGAGGAGGCAGAGGGCTGGAGCTGGCCAGTCAGGCCCGGCCCCACTGCCCCAACCAGCTGACTCTGGGAAGCAGCAGATTTGGAGGCAGCCAGACCCCAGGGCCATTAGGGCAAGTCAGTCCCCTCAGTTTTCCCATCTGTACAAGGGGCTAGTGACTCTGCAGTCTCAGCTGCAATTCATTTGACCTACACAACATTTAAATGAAGAAAAGTTGAATTCATTCCCAAGAATAAAAAACTAGGAGAGATTTAACTTAAAATTTGGATTTGTAGGTTTCTCTTGAAAATATCAGATCAAAGACTTGCCTTCAGAGGTTAATAACTGTCTAGTGATAAACACGTCCTCCTAACAGCTGTGGGAGGCACAAGGATCATTTTTATGACCGGAGGATCCAATAGGTGCAAATAAAGGTAAGTAATAAACACAATACCGTGTTTCCCCAGAACAAGACCTCCTGCGAAAATCAGACCCAGTTAAGATCATCAGCCAGCCGGATGCATTTAGTACATTATAACGACGTTCCAGAAGAAGACGACATGACTGTATTTGAATAAATGTAGATCACTGTACAGGAAAAAATAAGACATCCCCTGAAAATACGCCCTAATGTGTCTTTTGGAGGAAAAATTAATATACGACCCGGTCTTATTTTCAGGGAAACACTGTATAAGACCCGGTCTTATTTTCAGGGAAACACCGTATAAGACCCGGTCTTATTTTCAGGGAAACACGGCAGGAACAAAGCAATGAAATGAGCATTTTCCAGGTGCACCTCATGGCAGGCCTTGTTCTGGACTCTTCACTGCACCTCCCTGACCAGCACCACGCCCCTTGGAGGCAGCCACTCTAAGTATTATTTGTTTGTTTCCTCCTCACTTTTCCTGAAGACGTAAGTGAATGAGGCCTCCGCAGGCTGTTTTCCCAGTATTCCCAGTCCCCCGACCTTTGGCCAGAAAGGTCCTGTTTTTCCGTGTGCGGAGGGGAAGCGGGGAGCCTGGGTCCACAGTGACAGATTATTGCTGATCCCTTCAGTGTGAAGCAAAGGCCACAAGCCTGGGGCTGGGGGGCAACCCTGCTGCTCCTCTCCCAAAATGAAGGCAGGGAGGGGAAGTCAGTGTGTAGCCCTTTCAGCCCCAGCTCTGCAGTGCAAGGGCTAGGAGGCCCGTCCGTGGGGTGTCCGGGAGAAGTGGGAACAGAGGTGGGGGTCCCCATGTGCCCGCTGTGGGAGGGGAAGGCCCCCTGCTCAGTCCTAACAATAACAAGCCATCTGGGAACCGAGAGAACAACTGTGGTAAGTGTGGTGAACTGATGCAGTCACCCCCAAACCAAAGGCAACAGCTGCTACCCCTCCAGGCCCCTGAGATCCTGAGGGCTGTTTTTCCAGATCCTCCCATGTTTCATGAGATACCCGAAATCCAGATCTTTCTATGGAATCTCCCCATTGTTTCAGTATCAACAGCTTATTTTTCAAAATCGAACACAGCTAAGAGCCCAATCGCACATCTTCGGGCCACAGCGGGCCCACGGGCCACCCCGATGCCAAGCCGACATCATCTTCTGGAGGTGGGTGACCTCCATGTGTTACAGGTGGGGACACTGAAGACCCGAGAAGCTGCATGGCTCTCGCCAGACCCCTCAATGAGTCTAAGATCAGAGGAGATTCCCCCCAGTCCCCTTCAGCACAGGCTTGGCGAGTGAAATTCAGACCTCAGCCTGGAGACTGCTGGCAGGAGGGGGCGGTCACCCAGGAAGGAAATCCTCAAATTCTAACCAGAAAGAACAAAGGCCCACAGGCAGGCGTAGCAGAGGGAGGTGGTCCCGTCATGCCCTCTCTACCATCCCCTCACCCACAGGAAAGACACAGAGGGCTGGTAACTAGGGGTCTGCTTCTTAGCACGCTCTTCCAGGAGAAAAGGTAACATGAGTCCCAGTTTCCTTCTTGCTGTGTGTGCGTGATAAGAACACGTAAGATCTACCCTCTCAGCAAATATTTAAGTACACAACGCAGAACTGTCCACCACAGGCACAGTGGTGTACGGAAGTCTCCAGGACTCACTCATCTTGCATAACTAAAACAATAATAATAACAGCCGTCGTTAATCAAGAGTGTGGGAGGAACGGTTGGAGGTGACGGATATGTTCACGCATAGACTGTGCCAATGGTGTCACAGGTGTACACTTCTCTCCAAACTCATCGAGTTGTATACATTACATATGTACAGCTTTTTAAATGTCAATCATACCTCAATAAAATGGTTTTAAAAAAAAAAGTTTCGAGTTCCTGCTTCCCTGCCCCCACCGTTTCTTGGCAAAGGCAGCTGGGCCGGAGAAGCCTCTGGAATCCCAGAATCCCATCCTCACCCACTGGCCTGATCACCCTGCTTTGGGGATAAATTGGCCAAACTAGTGAGTCACCAGACAAAGCCTCGTGTCTCTCTCTTTCTCTCCAACAGATGGGAATCTGGGGCACTGGGGTTCCATCCCATTTCATGGGCTCTTGTCCACAGGGAACGTTTGACGATTGCCTTCCAGCTGGGTGACTGACAGTGGACAAGTCACTGATCCTCTCTGCATTCAGTTTTCTCATCCATAAAATAGGTGTAACGATAGCATCCACCTCATAGGGCTGGCGTGAGGTTTTAACAAACTCACAGAGGTGAAGTGCTCAGAGCAGGGCCCGGCAGAACCCAGGGCATCTGGGCTGAAGTGGACGGGCATCTGGGCTGAAGTGGACGGTCACCTGGCATGAAGTGAGCGACCCTCCTGCCCCGTTGCTGCCCCACACCCACCTCAGGTGGGGGCCGGACTTTGCACTGCTTTTGATTTGCAGGACAGCTCTCTCCTCACACACCAACAGGGGCATCTGGACCAGGCAGCTGATTAGATAACAGTACGCTGGCCAAGATCACAGCCTTTTGCCTAAGTAGCTGATTCTATCCCAGCCCCCTCCCCCAAGGTCAAAGATTCTATCCCTGCCGCCTCCCCCAAGGTCAAAGATCACAGCCTGGAACACAAAGACTGGGAAAGAGGGACAAAGCGATCCCTCCCCTCGTTGGATGCCACTCTCTCTTACCCAACCCATTCCTGACCCATCAGGAGGGCTGCCTAGAAGGGGGGCCTTGTGAGCTAGGCTTTCTCAGGAAAAGAAGATGGGGGAAGGGGGTGTTTTGGTCCTGGGATACAGCTTGTGCAAAGGCCAGGAAGGAAGCCTTTAAAGCATGACTTACCTAAGCAAACAGGCCAATAACAAACATGTTTTTAAAACAACCCGAATGTCCCTCAAAACTGCCATGTACCCCAACAACGGAACAACACTCAGTAATAAAAAGGAACCAACTACTGGTCAATGCCACGACGACAAGGTGAGCCTCAAAAGCGTATGTTAAGTAGAAGAAAGTCAGAAACGAACAGCTACACACTGTTATGGTTTCATCCACATGACATGCTGGAAAGAGGAAAACCATAGGAATGGAAACCAGATCAGAGGTTGCCCGGGGCTGGGGGCAGTGGCCGTGCACTGACGGCAAAAGGGCATCAGGAAACTAGTGGGGTGATTAGAATGTCTCAGATCTTAATTTCGGTTGCCACGCAGCTGGGTTGTATATATTGATAAAACTCATCAAACTGTACATTTAAGAAGGACGTCACACAGGTACCTTGAAGACATTACGCTAACATCTTCCACAGTGTAACTGAGGCACGATTCGTACACTACACAATTCACCCACTTGAAGTGTACAGCTCAATGGTGTGAGCATAGTCACAGTCGTGCAACCACACCACTGTGCTTCCAGAATATTTTCATTATAAAACAAAATCTGCTACCCACAGTGGCCTCCTGTCCCTCCCTCAGCCCCTGGCAACCCCTGATCTACTTTCTGTCCCTATGGATTTGCCTTTTCTCAGATACACAGAATCACAGGAGTCTTTGTATGTGCCCATAATGCTCTCTTTCTCGAAAAACAACCCGCAGGGATACAAAGGCCACACATGGCTTCTTTCACTTGTTTTTTCAAGGTCCGCAACATCCATCCACTGTAAGTGGAGTCTGTTGTTTTATCAAATGTATACACCCCGCCAAAATCAGGAAGGACAGGGAACACCTGCGTCACAGCTGTTAACGAAGGGTCTGTATGAACATGCCTACGAGCACTGTATTTATTCATTATTCACAGCAGCCAAAAGGCAGAGGCGGCCCAAGGAGCCATCGACGGATGAATGGAGGCATCCAATGTGGTCTGTCCATCCAACGGAATATTATTTAGCCTTAAAAAGGAGTGAAGCGCGGACACAGGCTACAACACGGATGAACCTGGAAGGCACGTGAAATAAGCCAGACGTGGAGAAACACATAGTATGGGATTCCGTTTACGAGAAGTGTCCAGAACAGGCAAATCCATAGAGACCGAAAGCAGGCTGGTGGCCAGTGGAGGATGCAGAATGACTGATGAACGGGGACAGGGCTTCCTTTGGGGTGATGACGATGGTCTAGAACCAGATAATGGTACTGGTTGCATGCCATTGTCAATGTACGAAAAGCCACTATATTGTACACTTTTAACGGATTTAAATGGACAGTTTTATGCTAAGTGAATCTTAACACAATTTCTTACGAAAAGATTTAACTGCAAATTAAAACAAGCTATTTCCCAGAAGGTGCACACAAATTACAACTGAGAAAATCAAGTGCAGACTAAGATGTGGAGAAACGGACTTGACTTGCCCGTTTGCAGATGAGTCGGCACCTGGGGGAGCGGTGGGTGTGTCCTAACAGGGAGGAGAATGTGAATGTGAGCACAGCCCCACGCCTACCTCCGGGGCCCCTGCTCAGCAGGGGACATGAATACTGGCTTTCAGACACTGCCTGCCACCCCTAGGACCACAAACTGTACACCTGGAGTGACTGAAACGGAAGCTTCAAAAAGTATAGCCTCGTTCCCAGCGTGTCTCTTATACTCCAAGTAGATTATTTCCTACTGTGATATTCTGTCCTGTTCCATTCTGCTTTTAACATGCTGGTTCCCACTCCCCCCAATCTTTCCCAACCTGCTATTGGGTCACAACCCAGTTTGACAGCTCTGCCTTCAAGAAAGCCCCACATGCATTCAAGAGGACTGCAAAAGAATTGTCGAATCTCAGGAGAAGAACAGCCAGTTCAGCAGGCCCTCAGCAAAGAAAATTAGGCTTCCACACAAACCACAGAGGGCAAAACGAACTAAGCAGATCTGCTGAGATAAGTCTCAAAGGCAGAATCTTCAGAGAAAAAAAGGCAAGCTGTGGAAAAGTACAGTCAATAGTGACCTCTTTACGTGGATTTTTCAAACACACAAAACAAGGTGTAACATTTTGTTCCTTGAAAAGGAGCCCAAAAGCTCCTTTGGCCTCCTTTGGCCTCCACATTGGCCTGCAAGCCCCTCCATCTGCTCTCTCCAGGCCCCATGTGCTGTCATGGTCCCTGTCACTCAGCCCAGCCACGCTGGCCTCCTTGCTGTCCCTTGTGTATGCAGGCACACTCCTGCCCCAGGGCTTTTGCACTGGCTGTAATCTCTGCCTTCAATGCTCTTCCAGAGGTAGCCACATGGTCAAATCTCTCACCCCTTCCCATCTTTGCTCACGTGCCCCCAGTCTCAGGAAGGCCCCCCCACACCCCCAAATTCCTGAACTCCCTTAACCTGTTTTTCCCATGGTCCTCGTCCCCTTCCAGCACACACTGTAATTAATTATGTCTCTAGTTCTTCATCAGCGTCCCCTGCTGGACCGTAAACCCACGAGGACAGAACCCTCATCTGCTGTGTTCACTGGTGTATCTGCAGGACCTCCAGCAGCGCCGGGCGCCCAGCAGGCCTTCAGCCAGTGTCTGCCGAGGGAGGCAGCGACAGGAGCTCTGACACAGACCACGGGGAAGCCATCTAGACAGTGCTGAGGATGCTTACTCCTGTACGTTTTAATAGCTCACATTTAAGAGTAAAATTTAAAAAGTAAAAATACACAGAGCGTACGGCCCGTTTGGGGTCCAGCTTGAGCCAAGGCAGCAGCTCAGTAAACGTGTGATGAGAAAATAACGAAAATTTCAGACACTTATCCTTCGCTATTTCCTATTTTTCAAATAGGTAAATCCTAAAAAATTACAACTTCAGTACAACTTTCTGGCTCAGTGAGCTACCACGGCTCAGGCCACCCTCCCATCTGAGGGTGGTCACAACAGGCCCCTCTGCCAGCACCATCTCCTTTCCAGGCCGGCGATGCTGGGAAGCGGTCCCAAAGCCCGGCGGTTGGGGGTCGGGGGTACAGGGGGGCAGCCTTGCGCTTCCCAATGGAGGCAGGAACGAGGCCCAAGGAAAAAAACTCAAACCAGAAGGATAGTGACACAGCCGGCCATTATGTCAGAGGGGGCAGCCTAGGAAGGCCACTCTGAGGTGACACTCCACTGAGACGGGCAGAGAAGTTACTCTCCAGAAACCACCGACGTGTTAAGAAAAACATTTTTTTTTAAATATCATACGTTAGCTATTCTAGATGCATGTGCCATTTTCAGTAGTGGAATCGTTCTTATTTTCACTTATTCAACACACATGGGTCCTGTTCTCTGTTTGAAGAAGCCCAGTGTAGGAATTCTCAGAGAGGGACACTCATGGTTACCCAGAGATTTTATACTGATCACAGGCTAAGGGGATGTGCTGGGTGAAAAAGGAGACACCACTCATCTCACCACCTGTTCCTTACTCACTTTTTTAATATTAATAGGTGGCTACTAGAAACTTTCAAATCACACAGGCTCACATTTGGGGTCTGCACCCTAGTTCTGTGGTGGGCACTGGTGTGGACAGACCTGATTGGACCCCACCTCCATCACTTCCTAGCTGTGTGGCCGCCAGCAAGAGACTCCCAGCTTGGTGCCTCAGTTTCCTCATCTGGGATGGTGATAGCCACGAGGTGGCAAGGTCGGGGATGAGATTTAGAGACAGCACAGCAAGTGCGCACAGTAGGTGCTTAATGTGAAGAAGCTGAGGTTACCACTGGCTTCCCGCCACCTTCAGCTGTGAACTCCTGTCCTGTCCATCCAAGGCCTCACCTCAGTTCCCTGATCCAAATGTCCCGTGTTCTCCAACACGCGCCCATGCCGGGAAGGCCACCTGCTCACTGCCTCCCACACACACACCTCTCTACTCCTGCCTCCCACAAATCCAAAACCCCACTCACCAGGTGCCACCTCCTCCATGGAACCTTTGGGAACTACCTACAATGAGCCTGCTCTGATCTAATTAGGATCCCAGTTCATTCTTTGCACAATTACCCATCCCTGCTAGAGGCTATACCAGGAATTAAAACACGCAAAGATGAACAAGACAGGGCTCCTGCCCCAAGAAGCTGGGGGAGAATTGGGGAGCAGGAGAATCGTATCAACCATCTGTATAGCTAAGAAAACACTTCTGCCTCCTCCACCTCATTAAATTTTCAAAGGCTCATTTCACAGATGTGGCCACTGAGGCTTGAAGGCCAAATGTCTACCCGAAGCCACGGGTGCAGGGAAGGACTAAGCCTCGGGTTCTGTGTCCACATGCAGGCCTGTGTCCTCAAACTTCTCTGCTAGGCCTTCCCACTGGGCTCGGAGCACAGGTCACAAATTAATCATTAACTTGACCTGGCCGATGAATTACAAAACCTAATTTGTTTCCCAGTGATAAGAGAAAACAGGCTGAAACACACCTCTCAGCAGATGAGCCAAGAGGCCAATTCGTCCATAGGAGGCCATTTCTGGGACAGGACCAGACCCTAGCCACTCCAGACGGGGCAGTAAGTCACTTACCGCCCTCTGGATCTGAGGGTTACAGAGGCATCCCTGCTCTACGGGGACCGTGAACTCTGAGAGGACTCCGGCCTGGGCTGATTCAATCTGGGGCTGAGACCACACCCTTGGCTAATGTTCTAATGTCTTTAGATTTTAAAGGCTCCGAGAATTTAAAAAGAAACACAAACTTTTTATAGAAAACTCAAGCCTGTTGCTAAGGCAACAGAGTTGTTTGCTTAAGTTAAGGAGTTGAGTCATCCTGGACTCCTCAGTTACCTCCCACCCAACACCCTCCCATCAGCAAGTCTTGGCGGCTCTCTCTCTAAGACACACCTGAAATCTGTTCGCTTCTCTGCAGCAGCACCCTGGCTCCTCACCTGCTTGGACCAATGCAGTCACCTCTTCACTGGTTTTCCAGCTTCTGCTCTTGCCGTTGGTCTATTCCCCCTCACAGAATCAGACTTATCCATAAACAAGCTGAAGCAGCGTGGTCTCCTGCGTGTGGAGCTTGGGGGGCAACATGTGCTTATAAGTTTCATCCATGTCACGTGGATGAAATTTCACGTCATTCCCCTGCTCCAACACTTCCTATGGCTCCCTACTTATCTCAGAATAAAATCCGAATCTCTGACAGTCACCTATGAGGTCTTGCGCCATCTGGGGACAAGCCTCCCGCCAATGCCCACATAGGTGACCCCCTAACTTCTTAAATCTAAAGTCACCTTCTCAATGAGACCTTCCTTGAACACTTTTCACTCCCTCAACAATATTTACTCAGTTCCCACTCCATGTCAGGCTCTGTTCTAGGCCTGGGGACTGCAGCAGTGGATAACATGGACAAAAACAGCACCTTTCTAAAGTAGCCATTCCCCCATCACATTCTATCCATCACCCTATTTTGTCTTCCTGGCATTATCAACATCAGAAAATCCTATGTATTAGTTGACAGGTACCCCCTTTCTGCTGCCTGGATTGCCGTCATGATGCATGGAGCTAGCACCTTGGGTCACGAGGCAACCTTGAGAATGGAAGCCACACACCAAGGATGGAGGAGCAGAAAGATAGGAGATTAGATTCCTGTGACTGCATGGAGTCACCCCAGCAGCCCTGGGCAGCCTATCAGAGAAAGAAATGTCCATTAATCTCACAGCGAGATCCTGCGCCATACACCAGAAGAGCTAAAGTGAAAAAGGCTGACAATAACAAATGCTGACGTGGACGTGGACCCAGCAGACGCTCACACACTGCTGGTGGAAGTGTAAATGCGGACATCACTCTGGAAACGTGGAAGCAGTAGCCACCAAATGGAACATACGTGTACCCCACGATGTGGCAATCCCGCTCCCCGTGTTTATCGCAGAGAACTGAAAACGAACGTCCACACAGTGATTGTTCACGACTGTTTACAGCAGCTCTTCATAAGAGTCCCAAACTGAAACCATCCGATGCCCTCAAACAAGTGAATGGATGACAAAAGCTGGCACTCACACAATGGGCTGTCACTCAGCAAAGACAGGGCGTGGACAATGGGTGCCCACCTGACATGGATGGAACTTACAAGCACATGTTGCCCCCCACACGCAGGCGCCACACGCAGGAGACCACACTGCGTCAGCCTATTTATGTGACGAGAGCCTTCCACACGTGAGCCACCACAGCAAGCGTGCGTACCTACGGGAAATGCGCCCTCTGCACCTCAGATTGGGTACTTTCTTGTATGGGTGTTAAATTTCGACTTTTGCAAAAGAAAACAGAGTTTTCATCATGGAACTGTGTGCTTTTAAGATGGTTAGCACACCCGTGAGTGGCTCCTTGGCCCAGAAAGGCCCAAACTCTCGCCTGCCCCCAGGAGACCAGGGAGGAGAGAGATGGGAGGCCTGGGGACCCTCCCCACAAGCAAAGGGACCCAGACCTATGGACAGGATGCTCAGGCGACCCTCACCCCCTCTGACGTGCAGCCTCTCCGTCCTTCTGAGTGGGCAGGACACACTCTGGGTGGCTTCTTTCAAGTAGCCCAGCAGGGGCCTTTGTCCTTGCACCTGAGAACTGCAGAGCAAGCCCCTTCCAGGCTAAAAACTGCCACCTCCTCCTCCTGACTTCTGAGACCAAATGACAGCCTGGCTTGACAGTGACACAAGGGTGTCAGAACACAAACTGAGGCACACCCCAAAACAAGCCCAGCCTGCTGCATCCTCACCCAGAACACCAGGGGGGCTGAGGGGCCCTGGAAGGCCAGCCTACCCACTCCCGAACCGGGAGGTCTCGCCGAAGGAGGCCTCAGAGAGCCAACAGGTTTCCACAGACAGGTTGGGGAGAGCAAAGCCCAAAGGTCATAGAGACTCGGGGGCCGTAGGAGTCCCAGGGAGCTTCCTGGCTGGGCAGGGACCAACTAACCACTGAGCCACACTCCCTTGGCCCCCACAAAGGACCCAACTGCAAGGGGCGGAGGGCCAGGTGGAAGCCCCTGGAGGTGGAGGCCCCAGGGAATTTCTCCACAGTTACACAGGTTCATTCATCATTTCAAAAGCTCAACATTCCACCTCAGAATTAGTTTTGGTGCAACAATAGTGCTATTGTCACAGCTCGTGGAGGGGAGTGCAGGGTTCGTTTGCTTTGTGTTATTGTTGCTTACTCTGTACCGGTGTCGAGCAGTGCTTCTCCAAGGGTGGTCTCCGGATCAGCAGCATTCCTTATTGCCTGGAAACTTGATGGAAATGCAGTTTCTCAGGCCCTGTCTCAGACCTGCAGACTCAGAAACTCCGGGGAAGGGGCCCAGCCATCTGCGTTTTAACAAGCCCCCGGGGGATTGAACAGCATGATAAAGTCAGAGAACCACCGCATTAGAGACAGAGATGAAATAATGTCCCTCGGGAAAGGGGAAGTGAATGGGGTGATGGTCCATGTGAAACTAGAGGGCACGTAACCTGATGTCTATGAAGGCAGGTAAGGGGGCACATGGCAAGCGTCATACTGTTCTGTTTTTACGGACGTTTGAAATTTTTCATAACAAGTTTTTTCAATCACTTAAGATCTCTTAAACAACCCCCCAAAAACAACAACAACACAGACGGGTCTTCCTGAAGCCCACTCCACAAACTGTCAGCCCACGGGTCAGAGCTGGACAGTGGATAAGTTTTAAATCATGTGGTATTTTGAAATATTAGCATTTGTTCACAATTATCTTAAAAAGAGCAGATCAGTTCCGGATTTCAGGCTTTTTCTGAAAAACTGGGAGGGGCACCAGCACTGGGCCTGCATCCCCACAGGGTCACAGGCTGCTGGGCTGAGCAGCAGCTGCTCTGTAGACAGAGCTGGCCCCCCAGCTGGCCACAGGCCCCACCGCTCCCTGTCGCCTCACACCAGGCTTCTCCATTCATTTGTGTTGCCTGTATGGCCCTTACAGGTAACTGAGTTTGCAATCCCTGTGCTACAGTAACACAGGAGGAGAACACAGCATTCCTCCATTCATCCATTCACTCATTCATCATGTACACGTCCTACATCCCAGCAATCCCATTCCTAGCTGTGACCTAAGGGAAATGAAAACGTATGTCCACACAAGGACTTACACACGTGTCCCCAGTGGGTTTATTCTTGGTAGCCCCAAACTGGAACCAGCCCCAATATTAGCTAGCACATCACGGAGGTACCTCCACACAGCACTGGGCAGGCGCAGCCACGCGCGACGTGGGTGACACTCACAAAGCCACTGTTGGGCAAAGAAAAGCCAGATCGCACGAGGAGCTGTGGTCAGCACGACTCCACTTTGACAAAACCAGGTAAGACTAAGCTTTGCGGTAAGACGTGGCTACCCTTGGGGTGGGTAGTGACTGGGAGGGGTGACCACACGGGGGTTCTGGGGTGCTGCTGTTCCTTGATCTGGTGCTGGTGACTTGCGTTTGTTCAGCAGTGAAAATTCTGTGTGCCTGATGGGCATTTACAGGGCGCCAGGCCACACCCTGCATGAGCATTTGACGCACATGTGGCAGTGCTGCAGCCCACCCTAAGGCCACCTCTATGCCCTCCCCCACTAGGAGAACCCTAACGTGCTTCCACTATCGGGCAGAAAACCCTAAATCTCAGGGAAAAGGGGCCCAGACTAGTCCATGACCGTGTTCTAGCCAATGAGAAGGAAAGGCAAGTCTGTTGTGAAAGAGGGAGACCTGAACAGAGCCCTCTCACTGCACCATCCATCCTTCAGGCTTGGAGTGGTATGTGTGGTGGTGATGCCTGGTGCTGTGGCAGCCATCATGACACCATGAGGGCAACGCCAAGAGAGTGGCGCAGACACTGACCCAGCGCCCTGACATGACTGAACTGCAGACCAGATCTGGAAACACCTACCAACTCCAGTCTCTTATGAAGCATAATAAACGTCTTTATTATACCAGACATTCAGAAGCAGGTTTCATGTTGCTTGTGGTCCAAAACATCCCAGCAGAAGCACTGCTTTCTTTCATTTAAACCTGGCAATTCGTCTATGAAGTAGGTACCATTCATTATTCACTGTGCTTTATAGATGAGGAAACCGAGGCACAGGGAGACGAAACCACTAACTTGCCCGAGGGCACAACCCTAGCAGAGGCTCCGGGCTGGCTTCTCCCAAAGCCTGTGCTCTAACCACTGTATTTTACTGCCTTAGGAAAGTCTCACCCCAGGTGTGAATGAATGAGGAGGCTCAAAGGTAAGTGAGGAGCCTGCAGGGAAGCACGCACAGTTCTAACCCCAGCCCCGGGCAAATTAAGGACCAGCTCACCTCCACCCCCCATATCAGGGCCTTGTCCAGACCCCCAACTACACTGCCATGACGGGACCTGCAGGCAGCCCGTCTGTCCACGTTCTGTGGCAGGCAAAGGATCTTTCAGGGCTCCTTCCAGCCCCCCTTTTCCCACATAAGTCAGGCAGAGGAAAACCCTTCTTTCAGACACTAACTCCACTCCAATAATAAAACTGGTGGTTTTCAAGCAAGAAAGCGTTCAGCAACCTACAGCCCGTGAGCCAAATCTGGCCAGGTGCCTGTTGCCATTCATGCCTGAAGCTAACAATGGTTTGAAACTTTTAAATGTTTGGAAAAATAATAGAAGAATCCTACCTCATGACATGGGAAAGTTCTATGAAATTCACGCTTCAGTATCCATAATAAAGCTGCAGTGGACATAGCCACGCCCATTCACGGATGTACTGTCTGCGGCAACCTTTCACTACAGCAGCAGAGCCAAGCCGTTGAGACAGAACCTGTTTGGCCTGCAAAGCCGAGAATATTTACATTTGCACCATTACAAAGTGTGCTTAGCCCGGTCTTCTCCACCTCAGCCCCCTGATTGGCCAGATGAAGACGTGAGCATGTCCCCCTCCTCCCCAATGGCAGTGCAGAGAGAATGAAGCGACCTAGGTCGTGGCCTGCTCTGTACACGGCAGCCGGGTGTAAACGTGCCACAAGGACTATTGATTGCTAAATGAGCCATCCTGCGCTCACCTTGGCCCCGGTCCTGAACACATGGAGAAGCTTGCCAAGGTCACGTGAAATGGGGCAACAGTGTTTCAAGCCTGTAGGAATGAGAAGTTCAGGGCTGCCTCCTCCAAAGGATTAATCTTTTGCAAGAGGCTCAGCGTGTTGTAATACCCTGCAGCCAATAGTCTGAGCCGTCTAATAGTCTGGTCGACCGTCTACAAAAGCAACCATGCCACCAGTGGGGCAGGTGGCGCTGGTGGTGACACCCACTCGGGTTAAAGCCCACCACAGCTTTGTTTTTTTCATTGTGGCAAAATACTCATAACATAAATGGACCATCTTAACCATTTCTAAGCACACACAGTTCCGTGGCACTAAGTACATTCACATTGTTGTGCAACCATCACCACCGTCCATCTCTAGGGCTTTATCTTCCCAACTGAAACTCTGTAATTATTAAACACTGACTCCTCATGTCCTCTCCTCCAGACCCTGGCACCCACCACTTCTACTTTCTGTCTTGATGAATTTGACTCCTCTTAAGTACGTGGTATGCGTGGAATCATGGCATTGTTTGTCCTTTTTGTGGACTGGCTTAATTTCACTGAGCATAATGTCCTCGAGGCTTATCCACGTTGTAGCCTGTGTGTCAGAATTTCCTTCCTATTTAAGGCTGAATCATACTCCATTGCATGGGGAGATCACATTTTGTTTACCCATCATTTGTCGAGGGACACTTGTGCTGCTTCCGCTCGTTGGCCGGCGTGAGGAACACCGCTGTGACTATGGATGTCCCGACATCTCTGGGAGACCCTGCTTTCACTTCTTGTGGGTGTCTACTCAGAAGCAGAATTGCTAGGTCATATGGTAATTCTATTTGCAGCTTTTTGAGGAACTGCCAGGCTCTTTCCCACAGCGGCAGCACCATTTCACCTTCCTACCAACAGTGCAAAGGCTCCAATTTCTCCACATCCTCACCAACAGTTGTTAGTTTTTCGACAGTGTCCATCCTGATGGCGGTGAGGTGGTATCTCCTGGTAGATCTGACCTGCATCTCCCTAATGACTAGTGATGCTGAGCCTCTCCTCGTGTGCTTCTTGGTCATTTGTACGTCTTCTTTGGAGAAATCTCTGTGAAGTCCTCGGCCTATTTTTAAACTGGGTTGTGTTGTTGTTGTTGTTGTTTTGTCCTACCGAGAACTGAAGACAGATTTCAGGCCCCCACGCTCCATCTACTCTTGACTGCCCTCCCCGGTCTTTCCCTCTTGGGAAACAGCTCCACCATCCACGAAGCCCCTCTAACAGAAGGCTAAGACGCGTCCTATTTCTCTCCTTCCCTCACACTCACATTCAGTCCATCAGCCCACCCTGTTGACTCTCCCTGCAAGAGAAATCTCAAATGTGTTCCTTCCTTCCAATGTCACTGCCTTCACCCTGGCCCAAGCCACCGTCCTCTCGCCTCCTCGCTGGTCTCCCCACTTCCACCCCGACACCCCAACACTCCTTTCTCCCCAAGCAGCCGAGGGCTCTGTAAGACATCAATCAGATCATGGTTGTCCCCTGCCTAGAATGCTCCAATGGTGTCCCAAGGAATTGAAACCACATCTAAACCACTCACTGTGTCCTGCAATGCCCCCACTTGCCTCCCCCTCTCAGCACTGTTTCCCTGTCCATTCTCCCCAACCGCACTGGCCTGTTTCCTGTTCTTCCAATTCAGTCAGCAACTTTCCATCTCCAGGCCCTGGCACTTGCTGTGCCCGCTGCCTGGCAGGCAGTGCCTAAGCCTGACTGCTCCTCAGCTCAAACAGTCCCTTCAGAGAGAGGCCCTCCCGGCCACCCCACCCTAAGGAGACCCTTGATGTCAGCTCCCCTGCCCTAGTCCCTGCAGAGCGCTTACTGCATGCGAGCAAGTCTTCGGAGTCTTTTGTGTGTGTCTTTATTTGCTTGTTTGTGGGCTGTCCCTCCTGCTAGAATATCGGCTACTGAGAGCAGGTTCTGGTCTGGTGTGTCCACGACTGCAGCTCCCACACCTGGCACGACACCCAGCACACAGGTGTGCTCAGTACACACGTGCTGAACGAATGCGCGACCTTCCCGACCACTTGGGTGCTTGAGGGTCCCTCCTTCTCACAGACCACTAGGCTGGTTCAGGAAGGGGCTGCCCAGAGCCAGTCACCACTGGGGTTGGTCCCATCTGTCCACGGGGACTGTCATTATAGTGACCCCTTCGCAGTGTCTACAGAGACAGCTGGTGATGAATGTGACGTGTCACACCTAGCCGGGAGCGAGGGGGCTCTCTGCTAACACTCACTCCTGTCCACGTGATGGGCACCTGGAGCCTCCGGGCCTCACCTACTGCGGGTCAGCCAGACCACATGCTGTGAGTGCTCCAGAAAAGTCGAGATTTCTGCAGAAATGCAAGCCTGCTTCTTACCACATCCAAAACCAGTAAGAGGACTCAAAGAACCCTGCCTCCCCAGAGTGGGAGAATATCTCAAATCTCAGCTGGACTCTGTCCTAGCCCCTGTCCTTTCTCCCTGCCCCCACCAAGGACACAGGTGGCCATGACAGCAGACAGCTATGCCACACTTATCTGTACTCCCCGACCATGCATCACAGCTGCCAGAGCCCAAGGGAGTGTGGAGGTCAGCGACGTCAATCCTTGAGTCTTACAGGAAAGAACGGCAAGAGCCAGTCTCCCAGCCTTGGCCACGGTCACTGCAACCTCCGCTCCCCACGCCCTGGGCCACGCTGGGCTTGCCGCCCTCCTGTTCCAGGTTCCCTGCACACACACCCCCCACCAGGAGTGGGCAGTGCTCGAAACACTGTGCTCTCTGAGTCCTCATGACAGCTCTACCAAACGGACGTTCGCATCATCACGTCTTACAGACGGGGAAACTGAGGCTAAGAGGGTGGTCACTGCCCCAGGGCTGACAACCTGTGAAGTCAACACTAATGCCACCTTGCAGATAGGGTAACTGAGGCTCAGGGAGATTAGGCCACTGCCCAAGTGTGGGTACAATCTGGGCCATTTTCTTAATCCCCACCCTATATTGCCACATGTATTACGATAATTATAGTCATAAATTATATTTTTAAAATTCTTTTCGTTGTTACCTCACTTGATCAGGTAGAAAGAACAGGCGCTATCGCAGATGAGGAAACTGAGGCAGGAGGCATACGATGGGCCTCAGGCCTCCAGCGTCTCCCAAGCCCCAGATTTCCTCTGTGGACACCTAGATGCTGGACGGCCTCCACAAACTAACTGAATTCATTCCAAAACAAGCTGGCAATTAATATCAAGAACTCCAGCCTGATGCAGCCCCCTCACGGCCCACAGCTGCAGCCAGCTGAATACGCACCAGCGACACCTACGCATGTCCCATCCATCAACCCGTTCACCCGTCACAGCCACCTCTGTACGGCTAGCGCTGTTATCGTCCCAATTTTACAGATAAGGAGACCGACATCTGGAGAAGCCAAGTCGCCTGCCCGCAGCCTCACAGCTGGAAAGCGTCGTCCTGAAAAAAGGCCTGATGACCAGCACAGCTGCTTGAACAGGGCAGCCCCAGGCTGGTGGCTGCCACGCACATCCTCCAAACTGCCACCAAGAAATCCAGATTTGAATGTAAATCTGCCTATCTAAATGCTGGCGACCAATGTCATCTTTCTTTTCTTTTAATAGTAGCGTGGGCCACACAAAACACCTCTCCAGCCAGATCAGGGTCTGTGAGCGGCTCGGCTGCAGCCTTGGGACCAAAAAGTGGGGAGCACAGGAGCTGGTCCAGGCTCTGCTTCTACCATCAGCTGCGTGACCTGAGGCAGGTGCCTCAACCTCTCTGAGCCTCTGTGTCTCCCCACCTGGAAAACAGGCATGACTACGCATCGAAAGCGGGCTGTGAGGATCTGATGCCCTAACACCTGGACCACACACGCAGCTTGGGCTGGTACACAGTAGGTGCTAATCCATGCCTGCTATTGTTCATATCTTCCTTCTTGTGGGGGGTCACATGTAGCCCCTCAAAAGATGTATCTATGAATGGGACTTATTGGGAAAAAGGGTCTTTGCAGATGTAATTAGAGAAACTATCATGGATTATTCGGTGGGTCCTAAATCCAATGACTAGTGCGCTAAGAAGACACAGGGGAGACGGCCACGTGGAGACGAAGGCAATGAATGAAGTGACGCAGCCACAGGCAAAGGGACGCCACAGGCTAAGGGACGCCTGGAGCCACCAGAAGCCACAAGACAGGCAGAGTCCTCCTCTAATGGCTGGGGGAGCACAGCCTGCCGACACCTTGATTTCTGACTTCGGGCCTCGTTTCTATTGTTTTAAAAGACCTGTCTGTGGCCATTTGTTACAACGGCCCCAGCAAACTAACACACTCCCTGAGAAAGTTCCAGGAGACACACAGGCATTTCCAGCAGGAAGGTTTCCCTAAAATGCACCGCAATCCGTGGCCTTCCTTTGTCGTGGCCTTCCTTTGTCGTATCCCAGGGAATAAGGTTTCCCTCCCTCCCTCCCTCCCTCGCCTTTTCACTGCTGTGGCCGTAAACAGGGCAATGCAGCTGTGTCCTCTGCAGGGTCCCATGGACAAAGCCAGCAGGGTGGAGAGGGAGGCCCTGCAGCCTGCCTGGACAAGGGTGAGTTATGTGTCAGAGCAAAGACGTCCCAGACCCACCGGAGGTGCCGAACCCCAAGGAGGAGAAAGGCATGTGGGGCAGGGGCCGTGTGTCCTGGGGGGAGGGTATCCCAGGCCCTGGGCACACAAACATTGTTTTTCAGGAAGGAACTATTAACTGCACATTACTTCTGGGGCAAAGATCCATTGTGGGGCGAGGGAGTGTTCGCTTTTTATGTGGTGCCTCTTTTTTAGAGGTGGTACCCTTTCTCATACTTTCAATTTTTTTTTTTCAACCATACCCGTTTAACTTGATCTTATTTCTGGGCAAGAGCTGGCCCCGCTGAGCACATCCGATCCAGCTGTCACAAGTGACGTTACCTTCCAAGGACACTTGACCTGACCTTTAGTTTGCGAGAGCTGAGAAAATTGGCTTTCAGAAGAAAATCAAGTTCCCAGAAAACCCAAGAACCAGGGTCTGCATTTGAACCTGGAGTCCTGTGGAGCTGAGGGTTAACTCGTGTCCCCCAGAATTCATGTCCACCTGGAACCACAGAATGTGACTTTATTTGGAAATAGTATCTTTGCAGATGTGATCAAGGTAAGGGTCTCGAGATGAGGTCCTCCTGGATCTGGGAGGGGCGGGGCTGAATCCAGTGACAGATAACCCTTATAAGAAAACAGGACAGAGACACACAGAGGGGACGGCCATGTGAGGACAGGTCCTAGGAAATTAACACACACGTACAGTTACGCATTGAGCAGGAGGGGCACCGAAGGTGGCTGTGCAGACGGGGCAGATGGCCGTCGGCCACATCCTCTCCCATCACAACAAGCGTGACCTTCTCAAAAGAAAGGGACCTACGGTCCTCTGTCCTCTCCCTGCGTCTGACCTCAGTCATCGGGAGCCAGAGATTTCTGTTAGACCAAGTGCAATCTCTGGGGTCTAGTCCTTGTTCGCCGTGATCCCCCCAACAAGACCCTCAAACTCTCTGAGCCCTGGGACCCCCTAGTCCAGTCCCCCTACTGACTTACAAAAAAGAAGAAGGTTCAAATTCACAACTCAGAAATGCAAGTCAGAACAACAGCCACGACACACACACACACACACCCATCACAACTGCAGATGCCCTAGAAGACCAGCCGATAGCAGGGGCTGGAGCGACTCTGGGAGGGAATGTCAACAGTGCATTTAATGCAGCGGCTTCCCTACGACCCAGCAATTCCACCCACTGCACCCCAAGGAGGTTCTTGGCAACAATAAGGTGCAAGGTTCCAGGACGTCTGCTGTCTCTGGAGGCAGAAGTGGATGGAACCGGGTAAGTAAACCGTGAAGAACGTGAACTTGGAAATCCAGGCAGCAGCAAGAAACAAGCCAGGTACACACACTGCAATGTGGGTAGATTTCCAAAAGCCTGATGCGAAGGTGGAAGCAGCCCGTGTCCTCCACTGATGGCTGGACAAGTGGAATGTTGTCCGTCCATACAGTGGAATATTACTCAGCCATAAACAGGAACGAAGCACGGACACACGCTCTGACATGGATGAGACTTGAAGACACGATGCTCAGTGAGTCCATGTATATGAAATAGGCAAGTCCACAGAGATAGAAAACTGACTGAGGGCTGGGGAATGGGGAGGGGGAGCAATGGAAAGGTTCTAGAAGTCGACGGAGGTGCTGGTTGCACAACACTGCGAATGTACTAAATGCCACTGAACAGATCGCTCACTGAAAGATGATTCATTTTACGTTATGTGAATTTTACCTCTACAAATTACTAAGTAAAAAGCTAATGACGGGACTGAAAACTGTGCCACCACTTTGGAAAACAGTCTGGCACTTCTGGGCAAAGATGGAAGATGCACGTGCCAGGACCAGCAGTCCCACCCTCCTTGCGGGTCTGAGAGAGACTCAGGCACGTGCACTCCGGGGCCCAGGGCCAAGAGTGTTCACAGCCCAGAACTAAGATGCCTGCAGCCCACAGCCCCATCAATCGGACGGCTCAACTGTGACAGCTTCATGGAATATTATACAGCTAAGAAAATGGGGTGGGCTTATTGCAAAGACATGGACGGATCTCACAAAATAAAGGGAAACAGGAACAGCAAGACAAAAAGAAAACAGATTATGTGTCTTCGTCCATCCAGGCTGGGCTGCTATAACAAAGTAGCACAAACTGGGTGGCTTATTAACAACACACACTTATTTCTCCCAGTCGGGAGGCTGGAAGTCTGAGGTCAGGGTGCCAGCGTGGGTGGGTGCGCACCCTCTTCCTGGGGGCAGACTTCTTGATGTGTCCTCACATGGCAGAAGGGGCGAGGGAGCTTGGTGGGGTCTCTTCTCTAAGGGCACGAATCCCACTCATGACACCTGATGTCATGACCACATCCCCTCCCAAAGGCCCCACCTCCTAATACCGTCCCCGTGGAGATTAGAACGTCAACATAGGAATTCGGGGGAGGCAGGGACATACATTCAGCACTGAGATTCCATTCAAGTAAAGTTCAGAATCAGAAGAAACTAACCCAGGGCGTAGGAGGCAGACAGGGAGCAACAGGATGCAGAGCAAAGCAGGCTGGGACCGAGCGTCGTTTCCTCCGCAGGGGCTTCTGGGGGCAGATGAGGTTCTGCTTTTTAATCTG
Source organism: Rhinolophus sinicus (assembly GCF_036562045.2). Taxonomy (NCBI): domain Eukaryota; kingdom Metazoa; phylum Chordata; class Mammalia; order Chiroptera; family Rhinolophidae; genus Rhinolophus; species Rhinolophus sinicus. Next base: position 36,079,637 of record NC_133765.1, read on the forward strand.
GGTATGATCACCCAGGTATTCATTTTAGTTATTCATTTAACTTCACGTGTCTTGGGTACTTTCCTTGAAGTGCCTTCAAGGAAATAGTCAATTATTGTGACAATTTCACATATGAATAAGAAATCAAAGACTCCAAATTGAAACTGCGAGGTGGTGCCTGCAGCAAATGGAATCCGGGGCCTGAAAACAAGCAGTTGAAGGGAGTCCCAAGGACTAGAAAGGCCTTTCAAAGGTGCCAAGGGATTCCAGCTGCAATCGGCTGAGCCAAGGAAAGCCAGGATGACCTCCACCCACCGGCCAAAAGGCCAGATAGGACCAGGGTGAACAGGTACAAGAATTTCTGCAAGGATCAGTGTGGTGGGTGCGCATGCAAAAAGCTCCCATCTGCCACTCCCGCGGGCCACCTCACCAGACAGGTCCTGGCACCCAGGGCCCAGCACCTCTCCAGCTCAGAGGATGAAGCAGGCTTCGACCCAGCCCATGGCCCGTCGTGCTTCGTCACGCTTCCTCGGCGGAGCTGGGTTAATTCTCAGACGGGGGGGCCTGGAGGGGAGGCAGTCTGGCCGAGGCAGGCCTCAGAGGACCAGGAGTCTGAGCTAGGAAAGTCAGGAAGCAAGTGGAGAAAAGGCTGAGGGTGTTGTGGGGGGGGAGGCAAACTGGCCCTGGGGTCCGGGTCCTGGCCCACTGTGGGGCGTGGCTGCCAGACTTGGGAGGAGTCCAGACACCACCCAAGTCAGCCAGGAGAGCTCTCTCCCATCTGACTCGCACAAGGAGACTTTTGTGTAGGAGGAATCTGTCAGAGAAAATGTGCACTCATGAGGAAACAATAAGACAAATCCAAAGCGAGGGACATTCTGCCGAAAAACACCAGCCTGGCCCCCTCACAGATGCCCACATCCGGAAAGACCCAGGAAAAAGAAGAGGCTGGAGGCTGGTCTAGATTAAAGGGGAAAACAAGACAAGGCGACCAGACACAGGACGTGATCCTGGACTGAAAAATAAACATGAAACACTGCTAGAAAAGGTGCTATTGGGACGGTAAGGGAACATGGATGTGGACCGAGTGTGAAATCAAAGAGGGACTCATATGCGCCTTCCTGAGTGTAACCCTGTGATTACAAAGAACAGCTTTGTCCTGAAAACACACAGGCAGCAGTATTCTGGGGTGAGATGTCATCGTGTCTGCAAGCAGCTCTCAAGCGGCTCAGCAAGGCGAGAGAGACAGGGAGAGACAGGGAGAGACAGGCAGAGACAGGCAGAAAGACTGACCAGCAACGCAAACGCAGAGAGACTGTCAACACCCACGGGGCAGCGGAGAGGGCTGCACTGTTCTTGCAATTTTTCCAAAACTCAATTTTTCAAACTCAAGCCTCAGGGTGGGCAAAGAACACGTCTGCTGCTCTGCGGAGTGTTTTACAGGTTTGAAGCTCCCTCGTGGGCACGGCTGGTACATCCACACAGAGGAACAGCCCCAGTCATCCAGACGACCACTCAGAGCCACCCAGGTGACGGGAACATTTAGAGAAGAGATAACCGAGTGAGAAGAACAGCCACAGGAAAGTGGGCAAGGCCGGGTCCCGTTTCAGCACAGTGACGACAGACTAATCCTTGTATATGTATGTGTCTCCAAGGCCAAGACGACAACACAGCAAACACTTATGTGACACTTGCCGAGCTGTTATTCTAAGTGCCAACTCCTCCACCTTCATAAGAGCCCTATACAGAAGAGACTTTTTATGAGTTCCATCTTCAGAGGGGAAATGAGGCACAGAGAGGTTAAGTCACTTGCTGACGACACACAGCTAGGAAGTGGCAAAGCCAGGATTTGGACCTAAGCTCCTGGATGCCAAAACCCTGGCCAACAGCTGGAGAGAAGCCTGGGGATTTGAGAACTCCTCCCTGACCTTGACTGTGACATGCCAGGGCCATCTCATCGGCACCACCTTTGCCACCTTCCAGCTCCCCGCGTCCCAGTCTGCCCTACACCTCTCATCCAGGTGGAAGGTGCTCCCGTGAGCACCCAGGGCATGCGCTCAGCACACAAAGGGATTTTCTCAGAGGCCCCGGGGCCTGGCTGTCCAAGTGGGCCCCTCCCCACCACACCTCTGCACTGTCCTCGGCCAAGAAGGGTGTGCCCCAGGATTTGGGGCAAGGGCCAGCGGCTTGGCAGCCATTTGTCCGGGGTGGTCGCTGACAGGTGTGCTGCTCACATTGCAGAAGATGCCTCTTGGCTACGATTTCAGAGCAACCCTCGTATCTGTACGCGGAGAGGCTCTCATCCTTCGGTGCACACCCAGGACCCGCCCTCCTGGGGCAGACAAAGCCTGAACTCTGGCCCAGCCCAGCCCTGACACCTCTTCCAGGTATTAGAAAACACTTCCTCCCCGTCCTGCCACCAGGGTGTAGGCAGCAGGGGTGCCGAGGTGGAACCCGGGGCTTCTGCCTGAAGGACGACAGTTAATGCCTTGCTCCGGCTGGTGCTCGGCCTCTTCCAAGCCCTGCTTCCGGGCCCATCTGGATCCACTCAGCATCCCACTTCCCCTGCTCGTCCGGGACACTCTGCCCTGCCATCACCCACGGTTAGTTGGCTCTGTGGTTATACAGAAATCCCTGCTCCCTCTGGACTTTGGTGTCCCCAAAGGAAAAATAAAAGATGTCACTAAGTAAAACCCAAGTTTTCAATCCAACCATCTGAGAGTTCAGAAAACTTTCTCTGATAAAAACAAGAAGTATTTTAAAAACAAGACTCCTCAACAAGTCTTGGATGGAGCCAAACAAAATAATCTCTAACCCTGTAATAGCAAGAGTCACTCAGACACAACGAGGAGATAAAACAAGGAAACTATTTGGGGGCCAAGGGCCCATCAACTGACCTGTCACCCTTTCCTACTTCTGCTGACATAAAAGAGGAACCAAGCATAAGAGCCAGGGGGCAAAGCATTCCAGGAAGAAGGAAGAGCCTGTGCCAAGACCCTGAGGCAGGAAAGCACATGGTACGTTGGAGGAAAAGAAAGGCCTGTGAGGCTGGAGCAGGGTAAGAGTGCTGAGGGTTGAAGCAGGCAGGGGCCCGTGAAGGAGGGCCTTACGCCGTGGGGCCAGATGGGTTTTATACAGTGTGCAAGAAGATCTTAATCAGGGTCATGAAATGACGCAGTCTTCCTTTTTAAAAGAGCACGCTAGCTGCAGCAGGGAGAAGTGACAGCAGAGTGGCACGGACAGGCAGGAGCTGGGACAGGAGAAGCCAGCGCGCTGAGGAAGCTCCTGCAGCCGGCAAGATGGGGGGCAGCTGAGTCTGGAGTGGGGCCGGTGCAGGGGGAGAGAAGCAGGCCCCATGTCCCTGCACAGGAATCACCACGTGCCACTGGTCACGAAGCTCCGTGTGAAACCAGCCTTGTCTTCTAAACCTCCACTCCGTGAATATTTGAGAACCTACGATTACGTGCTAGGCATCGTTCCAGGAGCTTGGGACACAGCAACAAACAAAGCCGTGGTCCCTGCCCTCACGGGCCCAACATCTTCCAGGGAAGAACTAGACAATAAACAATAAAAACGATGCACAGGCAAAACACATGATATCTCAGCGGGTGACGGGGCTACAGAAAAAACAAGGAGGGCTGGGGGGGCACAGGGGACCCAGGGAAGGAACCGGCAACATTAAAAAGGGGGTCGGGGTGGGCCTCGGAGAGCAGGTGAGATTTGAACAAAGCCTCGAGGAGGTGGGAGAGCGAAAAGATCAGGGGAGACAGTTGTGAGCAGAGGGGAGAGCTAAGGCAGAACATGTGTTGGTGTGTCTGAGGAATGGCCCGAAGACCAGTGTGCACAGTGGAGGGGAGGGCAGAAAGGGGTCGGCCCCGCCACCATGACTGAGGGGGGTGGGGCAGGCCCACCGTGGGGCTTTGAACAGAGTAGGACGGTGATCTGACTGCAGTTTTAACTGAGAAAACTCAGTTGGCTGGGGAGCAAAGGTAGGTACAGGAATCCAGGTGAGGCTGACAGCGCTTTGGACCAGGGCGGTAGCCACAGGTGTGGTTAGAGTCTGCATGTGTTTTGCAGATATGATGAATTGGGCGCTGGCCAGGGTGAGCTGCCTTTGACAGCCAAGTTGAGATATGGAGTTGGCCGTTGGAATTGGGGGGAAAGGTGTGGGCCGGGGATACCAATTTGGGAGTGGCCAGGACAAAGATGGCATTTACCAGGTGAGACTGGATGAGCCCACCCAGGGAATGTGGGAGCACCGAAAGGGTGTCCGAGCCCTGGGACACACCAGTGGCAAAAGCTCAGGGACAAGGAGGCAAAGGAAACTGGGAGCAGCCAGCCAATTACGCAGGAGGAAGACCAAGAGAAGGACATTTAAAGTGTCTCAAGAGTCTTTCCAGAAGCTTCAGAAAAGGTGGAAGGAAGCTCACCCTGAAGGCCAGGAAACAAACAAGGGTCGTGCCACTCCTGTTCCTCCCCCTTCTTCAGGGGGAGGCAATCGCTGGACAGGAAAAAACAGTGGGGTGAGGGAAAGGAAACAAGAAAACGAAGACAGCGAGCCTGGGGCCATGGGGTCCTGGGCCTCTGGGCTCGGGGAGACTCTGACTGACAGCTGCCCATCAGGATCAAACCGCCAACAACCTGGACATCCCAGCTCCTGGGCCCTTTAAGGCTCTAAAGCCAGAAAAACGAACTTTTCTGGGTTATTTAGTTTCTTTTCGCATTTCAGCTCCTGCCAGCCACTCCCAGGGCTCCTGGAGGCCAAGGTCACCTTTGAACAAGAGGGAGGAAGACGAGCTACATGAAAGGACTTCTCCTGTTGTGTTGCTCTGGTTTTGGGCAGAGCCGACGCCTGAACTCTGCACAATAAGTACGTTCATGAGGCTGAGGCTGCCAGGTCTTCATGGTGCAGACGGAGGCCGGGGCCCAAAGCTCCTTACACACGTTCTCTCATTCTCAGACTATCAAGAAGCGGGAGTTTGCCAGCATCTGCCTTGTGGCTGAAAGCAGCCCTGGGGGTGGCCGAGGACCCCTGGGGCCCCTCTGCTCCTGACCAAGGGGCACAGGAACACCCTTCTGGGCACTAATGACCACCCAGCGGGCCCACAGACATGGACAGGGCGACACGCCTGTGCCTGGCCCCCACTGGGACCCCGGCCCGCCCATGGGACACTCATCACTGAGCAAGTCCTCCACGCCGACTCCCTTCTGTCGGGGCCGCTAGAAGTCAGAGGCCAGAGCGACACAGTTCCAGGTAGCGGCGCTTAACCATGTCCCAGCTCATCACACTGAATCGCCCGGCGGAGGCACAGCAAGTAGTAGGCATTCTGGGAAGGGCCCAGAACTTTCTGTGGAATGGGAAATGCCAGGCACACTGAGCACACCCCTGGTGCCAGGCCCCAGGAAGGCCAGACCATGGCGGGGAACACCAGCACAGGTGTGCACACACACCAGCACAGGTGTGCATACATCGACATGTGCACGTGTGTCCCCGTGTGCAGTCGCGCACAGCAAGACATGGGCACACACATGTGTGTACACATGTCCTACATAACCACACACGTGCACGCACACATCACCCACATGTGCACGCATGTCCACGTGCACACATACACCAAGACACGTATGCACATGCCCCAGCATGTAGTCACATATACACATACACACACATCCCAACACAGGCTCACGGGTCACCAGTCACGCGTGCACAACTGGCACGTGTGCACGCATGTCAACACGAGAGCAGTCTGCACACAGGTACATGCATCAACACATGTGTGCACACATGCGTGCGCACGCGTGCGCACACACACACACACACACACACACACACTCATGAAGCCAGACAGAAGCAAATCCACCAGGAGCAAAGTAGGAAACAAAAATAAACTAGACTGAGGAAACTAAAAATAGCTGGTGTTTTTGGCTGTCGCCATGGAGCAAGTCGAAGTGGCCCTTGCACGTAATGGGAGTGGGCAGTGCCACAACAGGAAACAGGAAGGAAAACAGAACAGAACCTGCGAGCCGACAGAACGAGACCTCCCCCGAGAAGGAAGCACCCCGCAACCCTGGGCCACAGATCAACTCCACGGCTTGGCCTCCAAATACCCTGTTTCCCAAAAATAAGATCTAGCTGGACCATTAGCTCTACTGCGTCTTTTGGAGCAAAAATTAATATAAGACCCGGTATAATATAATATAATATAATATAATATAATATAATATAATAGCCCGTCTTATTTTAATATAAGACCAGGAATATGACATATGATAGGATAGGATAGGACAGGATATAACATAATATGATATAATATAATATGATACCGGGTCTTATATTAATTTTTGCTCCAAAAGACGCATTAGAGTTGATGGTCCGGCTAGGTCTTATTTTGGGGGAAAGACGGTATCAAGTCAAGCCGCTGGGAAACACAGAGGGCAGGGAAGGCAGGGGCTCGGGCAGGCTCCCAGGTTGAAATCCTGGTCCTCCCTCCTTAGCTGTGTGGCCTGGGGCAACTGACCTGACCACTCTGTGCCTCCCTTTCCCTCTCCCTCAACAAAACAAGGCAACAGTCACTGTTTAGATACTAACCAGAAATGAGTTAATACACATGAAACACTTAGGACAGTGTCTGGCATCCTAAGCGCCCGTTACTGTTATCTGTGAACCCTCACCTTTTCATTGATGAGCAGAGATTTGCCAAAGGCAAATGTTTACACAAGGCAACAGAGACAGGGTGTGGCTCTCCCTGGGGGAGGAGGGGACAAAACAGAGTCTGAGGCTGGGCCAGTGGTGAGGATAAGGAAACAACCGACCTCCTCCGAGTGCTTACCACCTGGGGACTCCCTTCCAGGAGCCCCAGCCTGGCCCTCAGGGCCACCACAGTGACAGCCACAGTACAGACCCTGCCCTAGCAGACTTCCATGCTCCTGGGGGAGAAAGAAAACACACAAATAAACATACAACATAATGGGGGCGACTTCTAGGGAAGTAAGGGGTAAGTTACACAGATATCTAGGGGATGAGCCTTCCGGGCAGAGGGGAAAGCAAGCCAGGACTCTGAGGTAGGACCAGGCGGGGTGGGCTCAAGGACCATCAAGAAGATGAGCGTGGAGAGTGAGCAGGTGGGTGACAGGGGCCAGAGCTTGGGGGCCTTCAAGCCATTGAAAGGACTTTGGTGTTCACTCGGAGTGAGATGGGAACCTCCAAGGGCTGTGAGTGAAGAGGGCACATGATCTGAGGAGAGTTTTAACAAGATCCCTCTGGCTGTCTACGGAGACCAGAGATGAGACCACGGCACTAGTCCAAGCAGCAGATGGGGAGGCTGAAGGGGCGGGGTGTTGAGAAGGGGTCAGAGCCTGGATATGCTCTCAAGGTCAAGCCAATAGGCTCTACTGATGAACCAGATATAGGGTTATCAGAAAAACGTGTTCAGTTAGAATGACCCAAGGCTTTTGCCTCTACACTTGGAGGGATACATGGAGGTGTGACTCATTGACAGGGGGAACAGGTGGCAGAAGCCTTCAGTAGTAGCTGGAAGAATTAGTGGACAAAGCACCCAAGGCTGATTCCAACCCAAAACCCGACTTAAAGACAGCAGAGGGGACTCGGGACATGGGAGTAGGCCACAAGGCCAGACACGCGAGTCACTTCCCCTGTGGCCCAACAGCAGTGAGGGGACCCTCCTACTGTCCACCAGCTGGGGCCTCCCCTAGTGGGCCAGAGACACACAGTAACTCAAAAACGTACCCCCAGAGGTCTGGACCGGGCCTTCATTGGCTATTCAAGTCCAGAGGGCCTCGCATGGCAGGCTCAGTTCCAGGCGGTGGATACAGGAGTCCTTGCCCTCCCTGGGTCTGTCGCTGGGACATTTCCTCTCTGTCTCTCTCCCTTTGTCTCTCTCTCTCTCTCACACGCACACACATACACCAGCAAGGTCACCTGGGGCAAATGACTCTCTTAAGCTTGTTTCCTAACTGTCCATGACAATGATGATGATGAGGAGGAGGAGGAGGATGACGAGACGTGTCTCAGAATTCTCCCAGCACAGAGAGGCTCTGAACGCGGCCAGGCACACAGCGATTCGCGATTACGTTCCTTGGCCCATTAGGGCTTCACACCAGGGAAGAAATGAGTCTCACTTCTTCCCCAAGGCCTCTCCCAGCGAGTTCAGGACGCGGGCTCCGCACCATACCTCCTGAGTTGGTGCCTAATTCGTCTGGCCATTCCTTGGGGAAAACTATAATTCACTACTAATTTTTAATTAAATGCATAATACATGGAAACACTCTTTGTTTAAGTTTACTTGGGCCACAACCCCAGGCCCCTCCCATCTCCCTTGAGACTAACCACTTTTGTCAGTCTGGTGCGCACACTTTCACACCTTTTTCTGAGTTTTCACATGCACTAATATCAACCCACTGAAAATACAGAATATTGTTTTGCGGATTTTTTTTTAAAGGCATATATAGCACTGGAGCTTTTCTCAACTAGCAATTTTTGGCAACCTATCCACACTAAAACACTCGTATCTAGTGCCTTCTTTTTAACTTTTGCCTAGAAATCCACTAGATGAAGCACTCCCACTTTATTTTCTATGACCCAGATTTGGCGATCAGGGCTCCTGCCCACCGCTGCCACGCTGCGTAAACGACACTGCTGTCAACCTCTGCTGTGCCTCAGTTTCCTCATATGCAGGAAGGAGAAGGACGACCACCTCCACCTATTTCATAAGGCTGTGGCAGATTCAAATGAGAAACCAGGTACTCCCAGGGCATTGCCACACACCTGTAATTGCCTTTGTACTTAATAACCTTGCCAGAAACAAACTAGATCTGACCCCTATCTCAGACAGAGGTGAAATAACCGGCCTGAGGCCCCCAGCTGGCACACGGCACAACTGGGTCTGCAACCCTGGGCTCCAGAACTGACAGGAGTTGCAAACCTCATCATCTCTCTCCTCGACCCCACCAGTAACCTGAGAAGTGTAAATCAAACCCATCAGAGCAACCAAAACAATAGATGATGACAATAAATGAGTCATCTCCAGTGATGGCAGAGACATGGGGGAAGTGGCTACTTTCATACTCGTTGGTAGAAGTATAAATGCTAGAGCTTTTCAGAAGGGCAACTTGGCGGTAACTGTCAAAATTCAAACCATATGGTTGTTTGTGACAGAGAAAATTATCAGTCAATAGAGAAACAGGTAAATAATAAAGCGTATGGCCATTCAAAGGCATACCATGAAGCAGTGAAAAAAAACTGCTACATTTCTATGTCCTGACATGGAAAAAGCTTCAAGCGATATCACTGAATGGAAAAGCAAGCTGCAGGATATTTGTACATAGTAGAGTTCAATTTATACAAAACTATGTATTAATGTGCATAAGTATGTGTTCGTGATGTATATATTGATCAAGGTCTAGAAAGATACACGCCAATGATGGTGGTCCTGAGGAGAATAAAATGAGGGGAAAATTTCTCTTTATTTCTCCATTTGAATTTTTTTTTACAAGCAAGTATTCTCGTCTTTTATATATAGACTTCTTTAAGTAGTGAAAAAAAAACATAAAAACAAAAATTAAAGCACAGGCCTCCCCTTCAAGTTGGACATGGACATGTGTCGCCAAAGAACACACCAGCGGGCAGCGCCTCCCTCTCCTAGCATCCCACCAGCTCGGTCCCCTGAACACAGGCACTGTTCTTCCATGGGAAGGTTCTTGGCCGGGGCTCAGCGGGGCTGTCCAAGAAGTGGCTGCGATGGGCTGGGCTTGCTTTCCTGCCTTCACGCCACTCAGCCCCAGACCAATCGCCTTTGGGATAGTCACGTAGATGCTGGGTGCCTCTCACTCCACTTTAAGCCCAGAAATCCTAGCTCAGCTCCAGGACAGCTGAGGACGATGGTGCTTTCCTCTTTGGAAGCCCAGAGAAGTGGGAAATTAGGTGTGTGTACACACACACACACACACACACACACACACCTGACATCCTTAACCTGATCCAGTGAAAGACACCCTGAAATAAGCCCAAGAATGACAGGGCTGACAAGCTTCTTCACTGGCTGTAAAACCCACCCACCCCCACCCTCCAAGGCAACAGGCTCTCTCACCAGGTTTCTGCCATCTGAGTGACAGTCTCTCCATGGTGCACATGGCACAGAAACCATGCAATCAGCGGGCATTTACAAAAGGCTTTCACTGAGATAAAGCTCTCTCGTGGCTACTTTAGACAGTGTAACAGACATATCCCCCTTGGCTGCCATGGGAAAGAAAGAAGCGGTTTGGCGTTCTGAGGTTTCCCCACACAAGTTTTTTCCCCTGCCAATCTCAGAGGACACACAAAAAAAAAAAACCTCAAGAGGAACTCAGTACTCAGTGTCACCATCAGACGGGATCTCCTTGCAATCAGATTACAGGAATTAACGGGGCAAGATTTGAAAACCAGAAGAAAAAAAAAAGACATAGCGTGGCCAAGATGACTCAAGACAACTGCTCCCCCAAAGTCCTTAAGAAAAGCCTAACATTGCCCCATCTTTAACGCGGCTGAGTCCCAAGATATGTCAGTTAGGTCTAAGCAGAAGGAGCCTTCATTCATTCACTCATTCACTCATTCACTTCCCAAGTATCCTGTGCATGGGGCACAGACAGGAAATGTGCACAACTCCCCCCATTCTTAAGAAACTTGCCTAAAGCAGCAGCTACTGGCCAAAGAGAAGTCAACTAGCAAGTGACAATATCCACCTCCATTTCAGCTCTGTGTCTGGCTGGATCTTGGGCAAGAGTGAGCCTCTGTTCTCCCTCATGCCCCCGCAGGTGCTGGCTCTGGCTCAGAGCTCTGGGCAGCTTTACGGTTAAGTCTGAGCCTCTTCAATCTCCGGGTCCCACAGTAATTCGGGCTCATTCAAACAGGCCGCCCAGCCACACAGGGCAGGATCTCACGGTCTGAAGGCCAGCTGACTGCCAGCCTTTATTTTCTCCCTGCTTAAAGGGGCAGTGCTGTGAAAGATTAAGGTCCGAGGACAGCCCTCACTCAGGCTGTGGGCTTTCCAGGACCCTGCTTCTCGGCCATGGGCTCGCGCCTGCCTCTGCATATATCTGGGGACAAAAGCGGCTTATCCTTTCCGACGTGCATCAGGAAGGCAGTGGGGCGTAGGACACAGCAGCACTCTGCCTGAGAAGGGGTTTCTATGCGGAGACTCTGGACGCCCGAGTGAGTCTCAGACGCACGCACGTGAACGCGTTGGGTTCCTGTCGTCCTGAGCTCAGCAACAGGCAAACTGCAGCCCTAGTTTTAGCTGACCGCAGTAGTGTGAACGCGCTGCTGGGCTCCCGGGGCAGCACCACAACGTGGCCACAACTCCGGGCCCGTGTCAGGCCGCAAAACCCTTAGGGTGAGGTCGGACCCCGGGGTTGTCTCTCATTCAGGCCTCCCCAACCCTGGCCTCCAGCAAACTCCCTAGGTGGCCCCCTTGGCCCCCAACCTCCGCCTGTGTCGGGGAGGGTACGCGGAGGTGGGCCGCTGCCGCCCCATGCGCTCCCCGGAGCCCAGGCGCTCCGGCCCTCTCGGCGCCCAGCGCCCTCCAGACCCCTGCCGGCGCCCCTCACCCACCTTGTAGACTTGCTGCTTGATGATGGAGGGCAACGTCACGATCATGACGGCGCCCAGCACCGCGCACAGCAGCCCGGTGCAGCCCAGCGCCGCGACCACCCAGCGCGCTCTGACGCGGCTGCCCATCACTGTGCGCCCCCGTGCTCACACGGCCCTCGCTCGCCGGGCTCCGCGCCTTCGGGTGACGGGCTTGAGGGCACAGGCGACAGAGGCGGGGACTCGGGCCGCAGAGGCACAGCGGGCCTCGGACAACAGGGAACGAAGGAGCGGGCCGGCAGGTGGCCAGCGGTTTTATGCGCCATTGCGCCGCCGGACCGCCCCCGGGACGCCCTGTGCACCGGGATTCGGGCAGACGCCTGCAGGCGAACGGCGGTGGGGCGGGGCCTGAGCGGGCGGGGGCAGGGTCGGGGGCAGGACGCAGATCGGATGGTCCGAGGAGGCGGTGCCACCACTCCCCCGCTTCCGTTTCCTCGGGGGTGTTGTAGCTCGGGCCCCGAGGACCGCGCGCCAGGATATCGGTTGAGCGAGGCTCCCCTCCCCCTCCTTTAACTTCTTTCTCTCCTCACTCCCACGTGGTCCCCTCTCACCCCTTTCCCTGCCCACCCCCCATCTTCTTCCCCTCCTCTTCTGTCTCCCTCCCCTCCTCCCCTTCCCTCCTTCCCCCTTAGGCGCCCCTGCTTTTCCTCCCCTCCCACTTCCTCTGTCGTGACCCTCACGGTTCACTTTTACAGTAGGAGTTTCCCAACAGCGACAGACACACACACACACACACACACACACACACACACACACTATTCTAGCTTCACTCTTCCTGGAACGAGCCTAGGACTCCTGACTCTGGGTGTTGTACACCCTTGACTAGGAATTGTGTTCCTCCAGTTTTCTGACTGGCTCCTTCCTTCACAACTGCTGGGCCACCTTATCGGCAAGCCTCCCTGCCACCCTGTGTAAAACGAGATAGCACCAGCTCTCCCAGCGCACCCCCTCACCCTTATCCTGAGCGCCACCTGGCATGTTAGGCTTTCATTTTTTCTTTGCATTCTGACCATGACCCCTAGAAAGCTGCTACGGGCAGACGCTTTGTCTCTGCAGGCGGTGCCCTGTCCCCAGCAGCTAGAACACTGCCTGGAAGGGAACACACACTAAACAGAAGGAACCAAGGAGGAGCCTTCTAGGTGCCGCCCAAGCTAAGGGCCTTGCATGAGTAGCTCCAGTTACAGATAAGGGAATAGGCACACAGGTTAAGTCAACAAATCTAAGTTTCTGCTTTCTAATGAATGATGGATAACTGCAGATAGCAAGGTCTCCAGGAAAATCAAACAGATGGGCACTTGCTCCCTCCCCTATAGTCCCCCATGCCCCCACCTGGCCTGCCTGCAGCCCCCCAGCCACATTGAGTTCTGGACCCCATACAGGCCCATCCCCTCATTCTCTAGGTGGGTTTACGGAAAGGACAAGGGACTCCTGGGTTACATGGTGATGGGAGGGCAGTGTCCCCGATGCCTGGGTAAGGCAGGCCAGTCCCTGAGGGCTCAGAGCAAAGCCTTCTAAAACTCTTATTCAATCCTGGAAGGAAGCAGCCTTCTTCCAGCCCCATCCTTAAGCAACATGTCCTGGCCTGAGTCGGTATTTATTGAGCACCTACTACGTGCTGGCCAGAGAGCCTTTCCTGGCCCTCTTCTCCCCTCAGGAGACCCAACCTTGTCCAGGGTGCTAGGAGCAGGGCCCACCTCTGACCTACTTCAGGGCAGCTAGGGCGAAGCTGTGGTGTTAGGTTCCAAGAAATCCATACTCCAGAGTTTCCCACCCCAGAGTCCTGGGGCAAGAGGCTTGGCCCTCTCTGTACCTCAGTTTCCTCAACTGTCAAATGGGGGATAACAAGGGCCTCTCTCTCCAAGGGCTGCTGTGAGGATTAAGTGAGTTGGGAAACTGCAACAATGCTAGTATATAGCATCTAGTACATACTCAATAAAGATGTGAAGTCATCAATTAGCTAATTAATTCATTAGTCAAGTAACTCATTGATTAATTAACGTATTTCATTGAATTCCTTAAGACCTTCAACAGTCATCAGCTATGGGGATCGTTGTATGTATGTATGTATGTATTTAATGTAGTTCTTGGGACTTAACCAATTACTAAAATCTGGGATCTGCTCTGGCCCTGAACCCCCTTCCTCGATGCCCATTCTCCCTTGTCAAAGAACGACTCTCCTTGACCATCTCACCCAGTCTAACTTTTATTTATTACCAAGTCTTCAAGGTCCAAATGTACGTGGTACTTACCCAAGACTGCCCCAAGGCCACGGTGGGAGGGCCCTTGTGTCACACCACGCTGCCACTTGACAAGAGAGAAGGGCAGAGATGAAAGGATGTTTGGCACACAGGACCAGCCATGACCTCGATGCGATGAAGGCACGTCTGATGTCAGGGGACAGGGGCCCCTAAGAAGGGGAAAAGAGACTTCGTCATGTTCTGGAGCGAGACCTCGCTGGGCTGAGCACAGACAAGGACCCAGGAAGAAAAGAGAGACTAATGATAGTAAAATACCAACACTGATGTCAGAGACAGGCTGCAAAAGGCACGGCGGATGGCGTTTTTCCTCAGCTCCAAACCCCGCCGTGGTCAGAGACAGAGAGTGAGTGCTGCCAAGATGGGAAGAAATCGGAACCCTCTTACACTGCTGGGGGGCTGTACCGTGTTGCAGCCACTGTAGAAAACAGTCTGGAAAACAGCTCCTCAAAAGGCTAAACCTCTGGTTCCCGGAGGACCCAGCAGGTCCACTCCTAGGTATATACAAGAGAAATGAAAACTATGTCCACGCAAACATTTGTACACGAATGCTCTTTACAGCCCTATTCACAGTAGCCAAAAGGTGGAAACAACCTAAATGTCCATTAACTGATGAACAGATAAATAAAATATGGAATATCACACAGTGGAATATATGATCCAGCCATAAAAAGGGAATGAAGTGCTATACCTGCTACACCCTGGATGAGCCTTGGAAACATCACCTTGCGTGAAAGAAGCCAGGTACAAAAGACCACGCATTGGGCAGCCAGATGGCTCAGATCGCTCCGTTGGTTAGAGCTCGAGCTCTGAACAACAGGGTTGCCGGTTCGATTCCCACATGGGCCAGTGAGCTGCGTCCTCCACAACTAGATTGAAGACAACGAACTGCCACTGAGCTCCCAGAGGGGTGGCCGGATGGCTCAGTTGGTTAGAGCGCGAGCTCTTAACAAGGTTGCCAGTTCAATTCCCGCAAAGGATGGTGGGCTGTGCCCCCTGCAACTAACTGGACTCGGAGCTGAGCTGCACCTTCCACAACTAGATTGAAGGACAACAACTTGGAGCTGATGGGCCTGGAGAAACACACTGTTCCCCAATATTCCCCAATACAATTTTTTTTAAAACACCACATATCGTATGACCCCATTTATAGGAAAGGTCCCGAACAGGGAAAGCCATAGAGACAGAAAGCAGATTAGGTTTCCCTGGGCTGGGAGGAGGGAGAATCAGGAATGACTGCTGAGGGGCACAAGGCTTCTTTCTGGGCTGATGAAAATGTTCTAAAATTGATTGTGGTGGTGGTTGCACAACTCTGTAAATATACTAAAATCCACTGAATTGTATGCTTTAAATGAGTGAATTGTATCTGATAAGAATTACATGTCAAAAAAGCTGTTATAAAAAAACACCACCACAATGCTTTCCTGTGGCTCCTACCTGAGTAAAAGCCAAGTTCTCCCACAACCCACAAAGCCACCCGCATCTCCCTAACCTCCTGATTTCCCCCCCCACCCCCACTCTGCTCTACATCCTGGGTTCCTCACACCTGCTGCTCACTCCTGCCTCAGGGCCTTTGTACCTACAGGCCCCTTTACTGGCCCACTCCTCTCAAGCCCCCACACACCCACCCTCCCTCCCTTCAAGTCTTCGCTCAAATGTCATCTTCTCAGCAAGGATTTCCTTCCTATCCACCCTTTTTAAGTGACAGGCACATCCCACAACACTCTCTATCTTCCTTTCCTGCGTCAGTTTTTCCCAGAGCACTTATCTCCACCAAACACGTTGCATAATACGTGTATGTATTTGCTTTATTGGCTCCCTTTCCCTCCAGAATGAAAACAAACAAACAAACAAAAACACCCACAAGAGCTGAAATCTGTCTGTTTTGTCCATTGCTGTGTCCCCAACTCCTAGAACAGTGCCTGGCACACAGTAGGTCTTTAATCAACAGGCATCGTTGAAACAATAGCTACTGGAGCCCAATGGTTAAGAACCAGCCTCTGCAGCCAGGCTGCATAGCCGGAGGGACTTGGGCAAGTTGTTTAACCTGTCTGTGCCCTGGCTTCCTCGGCTATGCAATAGGGACATCTCAGTGGTGCCCGCCTCCTGGGGGCATCATGAGGATTAAATGAGTTAATTCTTGTTCCACACTTAGCAAGATGCCAATATCATATGGCATTTTCACCCTGTGCAGGCAGCCACATGCTGCTGTCTGCCCCACCCTAGCTCAGGAAGAATTATCACCAGCCCCACAGGCTAATGTCTCGCACAGAAGCTAAATGACTTGATTCAAAAGAGTCATAGCTGGTTAGTGGCAGAGCAAGACTTTGACCAAAGTCCCTTGGCTCCAGAACCTGGACATAAATCACTACTCTTTCTGCTAAGGAAAAAGAACAAGCAGAGAAAGAGAAAAGAGGAAGCCGGTAGAAGGAAGAGAGGGGTGAAGGAAAGAACAGGAGTGAAGGAAAAGCCAGCGAGGACAAGGAAAACACATGCATTTGGCCCCGTCTGCCACCCAGGTCACTGCTCGGGCGCGGGCAGAGCCAGAGCTCACATTCACTTCTTTTATTTATCAGCCGATATTGACTGAGTGCCTACTATGTGCTGGGCACTGACTGAGCTTGGAGCAGGGGACCCAGCAGCAAACATAACAAAGCTCCCTGGCCTTACAGAGCCTACATTTCAGCAGACAAGCAGGATTGGTAAATGATAAACATAGTCACTGGTAAATTTTATAACATGTCAGAGCTCTGCTGTCCAGTACAATATCCACTGGCCACGTGTGGCTACTGGGCACTCGTCCCAGGTGACGGGTGATGTGTCATACACATGTCGGGTTTCAAAGACTTAATATAAAAGAAAGAACATTAAATAGCTCAATATTTTTATATTGGTTACACGTCGAAATGACAACACTCGGATACGTTGGGTTAAATAAAACATGCAATTAAAATTAATTTCTCTTGTTTCTTTTACATTGTAAAATCGCCTACTAAAATTTTTTAAAATTGCATATGTGGCTCGCATTGCATTTATGTCGGACAACTCTGTGTTAGAGGACGATGGGGGCTTTGCAGGGGAGAAATAAGAGAACAGGGTAAGTGCCACTGGTGGGGAGAGGGGACTGCAATTTAAATGGTTGGGGAGGGCCTCTGTGAGAAGATGACATTTTTGTAAAGACCCAAAGGAAGTACAGGAAGGAGTCATGCAGATATCTGAGGAGCCATGCAGAAACTGGGGAAGCGCAGTCCAGGCAGAGGGAATAGCCAGTGCAAAGGCCCTGAGGCAGGAGTGTACCCTGATAGATTTTAATTAAGATGCTAATTTCTCATGTTGCTGCAATGACTTCTTAGGAACTGCTTTTCTTCAGTAGGTGAAAATGCCCCCTACAATATTGTGAATATTAATGGAGGTCTCCAGAGCTGCCAAATATCCCGAGGAGACCTATAGCGTAGCCCCTGCAAATCCCCACTTCCTGCAAAATCACCCATCACCTTGTGCGTCTCCAGTCGCCTTCTTTCTCTAAGAGCTGGCAACTGAACATCACCTTTGCCCCCAGCTCTCAGGACTTGACACATTGCCTCTCTGGCGAGAGAGCTAAGCCTCCAACACAAAACCACCCTCCAGGACAAAGGTGCAAGGGTGTTGAAAGGAGTCAGCCAGCAGCTGTGAGCTAATAAGTCTGCTCCATTTCTGCCGGGTCACAAAAAAAAAGAGATGCTTTATCCATTCCCACAGACCACAGCAGCTGGACATATGAGAATGTTTCCCGTCTCAGGACCCAGAGGCTCCTTTGAGGTCACCTGGCTCTGCCATATACCTCCCTAGAGAAAAGATGCACTCATTCATTCATTCTTTATTCATTCATTCATGTGACATATACCTGCTGAGCACCCACTCTGTGCCAGGCCTACTGTATGCAAGAGACAAGGATAGCATGGTGAGCAAGACAGAGGTTCCCTCTGTCCTGGCCTGACTTTTTAGCGGGGGAAAGAGACTTTAAAATGAAACAAAAAAACATATAAAAAAATAAATAAGGATTTTCAGATGGTGCCAAGTGCTAACGAGAGAAACAAATGAGGTAATGCCACAGAGAAGTGAGGGGGTGGAGAGCTGAGACCTGAAGAGTGACAGCTGGGGGAGGATATTTCTGGCAAAATAACCAGTCAGTGCAAAGGCCCTCGCCATTGTGGCAAGGTGTTTTGGTTTGTCCAACAGGTAAATAAGCAGATGTGGCACCACGAAGGGCCGGCCCCTTAGGTAGCATCGCCACCCCAGTTTATACCTCTTGTCCCAACAGTATTATTGATAGCACCCCCTTACTCTCAAAGTTTTACAGTAAGTTATATTGTTAACTTTTTCTTAGGCCATGATAAAGAATTCTGATTTTTGCCGTGGAGACTTTGTAGCAAAAGTGTGACCCGAGGGAGGGCCGGCCTGGTAGCCCAGGCCGTTAGAGCTCCATGCTCCTAACTCCAAAGGCTGCCTGTTCAATTCCCACATGGGCCAGTGGGCTCGCAACCACAAGGTTGCCAGTTCAATTCCTCGAGTCCCACAAGGGATGGTGGGCAGTGCCCCCTGCAACTAAGATTGAAAGGACAACAACTTGACTTGGAACAAAGGTCTGGAAGTGCACACTGTTCCCCAATAAAGTCCAGTTCCCCTTCCCCAATAAAAAGCTTTAAAAAAAAAGAAACAAAGTGTGACCCCATCTTGGGCAGCCGGATGGCTCAGTTGGTTAGAGCACGAGCTCTGAACAGGGTTGCTGGTTCAATTCCCACATGGGATGGTGGGCTGCGCCCCCTGCAACTAAAGACTGAAAACAGCAAGTGGACTTGGAGCTGAGCTGCGCCCTCCATAAGCAGATTGAAGGACAACAACTTGGAGCTGATGGGCCCTGGAGAAACACACTGTGCCCCAATATTCCCTAACAAAATAACAATTAAAAAAAAAGGTGACCCAATCTAATTTAGGTTTGGAAATATCTTTAAATGATCGCTAATTTTGAAGGAGTGATAATGGCATCGTGGGGGTCTGAGACCTCCATACTTTCAAAAGGGGAGTGCTGTTAGGATGGAGGGTGGAAAGGGCATCACGTTTGAGATTAGCTTCAAATAATTCACTAAAAGAGAAAAGGATGATGAAGGAAGCAACTGGGCCAAAAACCTTCATCATTGTGGAACCTGAAAAATGGGTAAATGGGGGTTTATGGTACGATTTTCTCTACTTTTGTGTCTGTTTCAACTATAAACTGAATGTTTGTGTCCCCAGCCCCACCCGCACATTTATATGCTAAATCCTAATCCCCAGTGTAACGGTTTGGAAGTGGGGCTTTGGGGAGGTGATTAGTGGAGCCCTCATGAATGAAGTTAGTGCTCTTATAAAGGAGACCCCAGGGTCTCCCTGGCCCCTCCCACCAAGTGAGTACACAGAACAAAGAACCATTGATGAACCAAGAAGTGGGCTGTTATCAGACATGGATCTGCCAGCACCTTGACCTTGGACTTCCAGCCTCCAGAACTATGAGAAATACACACACGGAGTCTGTGACATTCTGTGACAGCAGCCCAAGTGGACTAAGACAATTAGTCTTACAATTGCTTCTGTTCGTTTTATTTTGGTTCTACAATTCTCTTTCCTGTTGTTTAGAATAAAAATACATCTCCCTGGCCGTTGCTGGGGAGTCAAGAGTAAAAAGCATGGCTTAGTTATGAGGAGGTGTAGTTGTGCTCAGAGGCCTGGGTTGCAATGACTTGGGTTGGGGGAGCCAGGGAAAGCTGTATTTGGGGCACAGAACCCCGAGCCCTAGCAGATGGAACGTGAGTGAGAGGGGGAGGGGGGAGAGATTCAGGTTGGGTCTCCTTAGGAAGGCCCGGCTCATTCAGTGAATATGTATTGAGCGCCTACCTGCCAGGCACAGTGCTGGTGCAGGGACCCAGTGGTGGGCAGAGCAGCCGTGGTGCCAGCCCTGTGGGAGCTCACCGTCTTGAAGGAGAGGCTGACAATACATAATCACAGAGGCCTATAATTACAAACTGCACAATAGAGGGAAAACAGCGAGTTCCAGAAGAGCTGGAGAAGGGAACGTACTGAGGCCGGATACTCTCCTCTCCCTCAAAGAGCCACCTGCCTCTCCACCCTCCTGTCTCCCCTAAGAAGGGGACTCTTGGGAACCAGCTCCCTTGTCGTCCAGTGTCTGGCTGGCTCTGGCCAGGGGAAGGCAGGAGATCTGAAGGATATGAGGAGGGAAAATAAGCAATTACTCCCCAGCTCCCTGCTGTGGGATTTCCTTAGATTAAAAATGGTGGCTAATCCTTTGCTACCCCTCTTATGAGAATCTATTTCCCCTCCCCTGGAATCTGAACTGACACAGCGACCTGTTTCAACAAATGGGCTGTGGCCAAAGTGACACTGTGTGGCCCCAAGAGTGGCCCTCCCCGCGGGCATCCAGCACATGACGGAGGCCATTTTGGGCCTGCCAGGCACCCAGCATCCCAGCACTGCCTAGTCAACCCACAACAATGTGAGAAAGACTACATTTGTGTGGTTTTACGTCACTACGTTTTGGGATTGCTTGCGATGCAGCCAGATACCTGAAAGGGCCATCATGAGGGAATCCTGATTATGCTAAACCAGGCTTGGTAATACCATTCCCCTATGATTGGGTAGGGGTCGACATGTGACCGAATTCTGGCCAATAAGACAGTCGGGTGGTGTGCTGGGGGACTTCTGGGAAAAGTTGTCTGACCGATAAAAAGGGATGCAAGGAAGAGATGCTTCCTGCCCTTTTTCTGTTGGATGTTAACCCACCCACCTGGATGACTTACCTGGACTGAAGGCGGCCATCTTGCAATGCAGAAAATGCTAGAGCAGCGATAGAAAGAACCTGGGTCTTCAAGGGTATCCTTGGCCACTGAGACTGAGAACCCCGCAGGTGGTCCATCTCAGGATTTCCTTCTGCATGGGAATAATAAATGACTTCACTGTTAGACCACTTGAGTTGGTGCTTTCCAGTACTTTCAGCCAAAAGCTTCTCAATGGACACAGATATGAAACACTTTGGCAAGTAGCTAGCAGCCACAATCAACAGCTCTATTGATATATTTGCTCAGTGAATACTTACTGAGTGCCTTCTATGTGTCAGGACAGTTCTGGGCACTGGAGATCATGAGAGAGGTCCCTTCTGCATTCCAGTGGGTGGAGACAGACACAAAAGCAAGTCCACAGGTAAGCAAACAATATAATTTCAGATCATGTTAAGTGCTGAGAAAGAAATAAAATAGAGTGGTTCGATAAGAGTGAGTGAGGGTGGGGCTTCTCTGGGAAGCTGACATTTGATCAGAGAACTGAATGAACAAGAGCCAACCATGTGAAGACCCTGGGAAAGCATTCCAGGTGGAGGGCACAGCAAGTGCAAAGGCCCTAAGGTAGGAGGGAACTTTGTGTGTTCAAGGAACTGATATGCGGTACGTGTGGGTGGCATGACTATGGCAGCAGCTTTCAGGGAAGTATCTAAAAGCACACAAAAGGCCCACAGTCCAAGCTTCTTTCCTCCCTCCTGCTTTCTTTTTTCCTTTTTTTTTTTCTTTTCTGTCTTAGGGCTTTTATTGAAATCTGGACTGAGATTTCAAGCGTCTCTTCCTAACTCAAGAGAACCACTTGACCTCTCATCGTGTGTGGGCCTGACACACACTGGCGTTTTCCATGAAAGCCACGCTTTTGTGCTTCAGCCTAACTAAACAGCTCGATTTGCAGCCAGTCGTCCCCATCTGTTCTATTTTTCCTGCCAGAGCAACATTTTCTGTCCTGCGCAGTAAACTGCAGCTCCTGTCATTGCCCCCTCCTCTCCAACACCCACCTCCTCTGCCCGGGGCACGCCCAGACCTGGAAACACATTCCATAGCAGCAGAGCGAGAGGAGAGCACCGTGCAGCCAGGCCACGCAGCGTCCTTGAGCCCAACGTTGGTACAAAGGATCCTTTACGTAGAAAATGCCCCAGTCTTTTAGAAAAAATCCACTCAACTGTAGAACTGTAATAAAGTTACCAGTTTCTTTCCTAAAGGGAAATTATTCCAGGCACCAGGCTAAGGTGTATGCCAGAGGTGGCTGGAACCCAGGTAGAAGATTCTAAAAATTCTTTGGAAAGCAAGGGATGGCAACACCATTCTGACACAGCCGCCAGCAGCCGAAACCTCTGATTGGGCGGGAACGGACAGCATCCAGGGGGCCCACTGGACACTCACTCAGAGCGTCGTTGATTTAACTGTGTTTACTGAGCATTTCCTGTGGGCACGAGGGGCCATGGGCTGCATTAGCCGTGGCTTCTTCCAGGTCCCGGACTGTTGGGGACAAAGATATTACTCTCGCACCAATCAGTCTGTAATGACACCTGAGAAAACTGCTCTCAGAAAAAGGAATCTGCTTCGGTGAGGGTATTTTACAGCGGTCACAGAATGGACCTTTTTCAACGCAAACAGGATCACATTACTTCCTGTTAAAGCCTCCGCTGGCTTAACTTTGCACAGGCATGGAGTTCACACCCCTCCCAGGGCCCGTGAGGCTTTGCAGCTCTGGCCCCGGCCCACCTTCCCCACCTCGCACCCCCCCACTCCCTGAGATGTAGCCTCTTGTGGATCTTCCGAGGTGTTCAACTCGTGCCCACCCCAGGACCTTGGCACCTGCTGCACTTGCTGCTGTAAACACGCCTCACAGGTCTCCACAGGGAAGGCATGTCTTCCCTGACCAGCCCGTCTAAAGTAACGCTCCCTACCACGTCATCCTGTTTTATTTTCACCACACCCTGACATTGTCCAGCCGGGTTGTCCACAGGTATGAAAGCACCGTGAGGGCAAAGGCCTTACCTGTCCTCACAAGGCGCACGGTGGTTTGCGGAATGAACAAACAGATGAATGCGGGCCTGACCCCCGCTGGGGAGTCCGGGAAGGCTTTCTGAAGAAATGCTATCCGACGGACGAGGAGGAGCCGGGCTGTGGACCTCCAGCTTGGCCAGCCATTAGAATCCAAGGTCTGGGAGGCATCCCAGTGCCCGGGGCTCTCAGGGTCTGGATCCGGAACTGGGGGTGCTGGAGTCTTTCACACCCTGTGTGATGCTTATGCACAGTCAGGGCTGAGAGCCATTCAGAGCTCAGGCAGTGCTTCTCCATGGCCTCCCAGCCGCCTGGGACCATCATAGAAATGCAGACTCTCTCGCTTTCCCCAGACCGGCTGAATCAGACACTCTGGAAGGAGACCCAGTGGTCTGTTTCCACAATCCCTCCCGGGGACAGAACCCCTGGGCAACGGGAGGAGGGCGGAGAGGACGGTCCAGAAGATCAAATGCTTGAGCCAAGCCTGGTTTGGGGACGGTCGGCCACGCTGACCTGACCCGTCCGCTGGCTCCTCCTCCGTGAGAGGGGGCGAGACTATCTTTCATTCCAGCCTTTCCCTTGAGGCAGCTGAGATCTGGAGCAGCTTCAGATGTCCCTGGGCCCCGGGACCTTGCACTTGATTTTGGCTCTAAAGTGTCACCTGAACTGGATTTAGTGCTGTCAACTACAGGACTCGCTTCTTTTCACACTCCTGTCCCTCGCCTGCCCCACAGGGAAGGGAGAGAGGTCATCAAGCCTGAGAAAGAGTTTATTTCAGCAACTGTTTACTGGTCCCAAGATATTTGACTCAAGTTCCTGAAACACTATCGCACTCATTCAGAGAGAAATAAGACACCAGCGTCACTTAGTGATTTATGTAATAGCAGGGCACTTAGTGAGTTGTTTCCTTCATTCATTCATGTCAGTCCTCCTTCCCGCATATAAGCACTAAGATTTCTTCTATTTCTTGAATCCTTTCCCTTTTCGCCACCTACAGTGGGCAGAATAGCGTCCTCCTAAAAAGATATGTTCAAGTCACCCCCCGGCACCTGTGAACGTGACCTTGTAGATGTGATCCCGGGAAGGTCATACATACCAGAGTCAGGTGGGCACTGAATCCAATAAGACCGGTGTCCTTATAAGAGAAGACGACACACTAGAGGGAAGGAGGCCATGTGGAAATGGAGGCAGATGCTGGAGAGCTGCAGCTCCAAGCCTGGAACACCTGTAGCCAGCAGGAGCTGGAAGAGGCCAGAAAGCGTTACTTCTAGAGGCTTCTCAGAGGGCAGGGCCCTGCAACCCCTCAATTTCCAGCCTCCAGCCTCCAGAGCTGTGAGAAATGACTTGCTGCTGTTTGAAGCCCCCCAGTTTGTGGTACTTTGTTATGACAGTGCTAGGAAAGGAATGCACCATCCCACCATCTTAATTTAGACCAGCGGTTCTCACCGTTGAGCACTTATCCAAACGCGGTGTGTGTTTGGGGAGGGGTGTGGGGGGGGTGACGCTGCTGATCCGGGGACCACACTTTGAGAGCTACTTCCTGGTTCCATCATGCTGCCTAGAGGACAGTCCCAACGCCCTAACTGGCCATTAGCAGTCACTTCCTCCTCCCTCTCCCCCAGCCCCTGGCAACTCCCAACCTACTTTCTGTCTCTATGGATTTGCACATTCTGGACATTTCACGTACATGGAACGCAATGAACTCTTAAATGTATGACTAAATGGTGAGATTGAGGTGTGAAGCACGGATCACTGTTAATTCAATTCTGTGCTCTGAGAGCCCGTGGCAAAAACCAGAACATGGATCCTCGGGGTGATGTTCCAATACTAAACCCAATCGGGAGCAGCCCGGTTTCTGGCTTCTCATTAGGCAGGATAACAAAGGTTTCTATGGCTAAAGTCACATTTGGTTGGGCTTTTACTGACTTGCCACCAAGAGCATTCGAGCTGACAGAACCCCCAACACACACACCCTGCAGGTGCTGCTCCCCCCAGCCCCCTGCCAAAAGCCTTTGCTCATGCTTTTCCTCTGCCTGGAAAGGTTCTCCCGTTGCTTCTCCCTCCTTTTGACTAATTCCTATTCCTCCTTCAGTCTCTGTTTAAAATTCACCAGGAAATCTTGTTCTAGGGGCTGGTTGGAGGCCCCTCCAACCTCATGCTGGGTGGGCCCCACGGACATTTGTGCTACGACACCCGTATTGGCGAGGACAGAGGGTTCTCTGCTCAGGAACAGAAAGCAGAAAGATGCTGGCTGGGCAAGCACCAATGCCAACCGCATTTCTGTGGAGCTGGACCCCAGCTGCATGCCTGCCGGACCCCAAGTGTGCATCTTTCTCATTTGGAAAGGCTTTTCCAAGCCACCCTCCAAAAAGAGCATCACCGTTTCTCCCCCCGGTAACAGTACATGCAAGTACCTTACCCTGCATCCTCAACACTTGGGTATGATCAAACTCTTCATTCTTGCAAACTGGACAGATGAGAATTGCGTATGGCTCTGCTCTGCATGTCTTTGCATCGTCAAGGAGGCTGAACCTTTTTTCATATATTTATCGGCCATTCGCATTTCTTTTCTGTGAACTTCTCAACGACCTCCTGTGACCATTTCTTCTACTGACTGGCTTGTTAGCACCCTTTGTATATGAAGCACGTCAATCCTTTGCCTGGCATGGGAGTTGCAAATGTACTTTCCAATTCGGTTTTGCCTTCGATATTTTGCAAAAGATGAACTTTGATTTTCTCATGGTCAGATTTACTTTGTCTTTGTCTTCTTAGTATGGTGTCATGTTTAGTAAAGTCTCCCAGACTGAGAATTTTTTTAATCTACATTCTCTTCCAAAGTTTTGCCGGTGTTTTTACTTTTCAATCCGTGCTCTATTTAGAATTAATTCGTTTTCAGCTGTGGAATAAAGGAATCCAGTTATCCCAACCCCAATGTGTTTCTCTAATCCTTTACCCATGGGATGAAGTGACGGTCTTTCACTATATATACAGTTTCTCTATATACTTTGGTGTCTTTCTGGATTTTTCTCTTATGACACTGCTCAATCTGCCCATTCCTGCTCCAGTGCCAAATGTATCTAATAATCCACCTTTATAATTCATTATAATATTTGGAAAAACTAGTCTTCCCTCATCATTCTTAATTTTCAGAATTTTCCTGGAAATGTTTATACATTCATTGTTTTACGTACTTCACAATTTTCTCAAATTCCCCCAAATTTCCTGTGGGTTATTTGATTGAGAGTGTATTGATTTCTGGCTTATCTTTAGGGAACTCTGACATCTTTCCAAAACAGATTCTTTCTCCCTAAGAACAAAGATTGTCTTGCCACTCATCCACGCCTCCTTATACGTTTGATAGTAGAATTTTAACACTTTTACATTATTATGCTGCATATTTCTTGGGAAGTTTGCTGCTAAGTATTTTATCATTATGTTTGCTATTGTAAATTGGATCTTTTCTTCCATGGTAAGTAAAGTTCTATATTTATAGTGAGGTGCAAAGATTGATTCCGTAGGTTTGGGTGGAGACCCCAAAAACTGCATTGTTGATCCGACTCATTGTGATGTACCCTGAAGTCTGAGAACCATATTCATTCAACTACTACTGCCTGGCAGGCACTGGGATAGAATGGGGACCAAGGAGGCACAAGGCCTGTTCCCAGGGGACTCCTAGTTCAGTAAAAACCACTGTTAAAAAATGTACAAGTTAAAGTTGTATAAAAAAGAGAGAGCCCTTGATGTTAGGGTATAAGTTTAGCTGCTATAACAAAGAAACCCAAAAATACAGTGGCTCTAACAAATTAGAAATGTATTTCCTTTAAATTTTAAGGCAAATAAGATCGTTAAAAAATTCAGTCCCCTGGACTTCACAGTCCAGAGGTGGCCAGTGGTCCGGCACAGGCAGGAGACTCTGCTCCACGTGGCCATGCAGGGACCCAGCCTCCTGCAGTGTTGATACTCTGTCACCGTCCCCAGGGTCAGAGCTGGTTCACCAGCAACCTGCCCGCACGCAAACTCAAAGGAAGCAGGAAAGAGTGCGTAGGAAACAACCAGCTTCCTTTTTAATAACGTGGCCTGGAAGTGGACCCCTCACTTCCTTCTCCATCTTATAGACCAGAACCCAGCCTGGAGGGCACACCTAGATTCACTGAGGCTGGAAATATCATCTCTAACTGGGTGACCACATTCCCGATGAAACTCTGGGGGCTCTAAACGAAAAGGGAAAAGGGGTTAAAAGGTAATCAGGAAACAACTGAAAATCTCCCCCCACTACCCCACTTTAAGCCTCACCTTCATCAGGGGCTGATTTCCTGTGGACATGAATCTCAGACTAAAGAGGAATCTTAGGATGGGACAGCAGTTTTGTTTTCTTGCTGTTGCCACACTTCACGTTCTTTGGAATTTATGAAAAATAAAGAACTGAAACTAGAGTTTTGTCCAGCACAGAGCTGATGAGAGGAACTTAGTTGTTATTTAAGTGAAACAAAACGTGAACTCTGATATTCCTACAGAACAGTAACTCAGAGCCAGCTCAGAGCAAACGCTTTTCCTTTAAGAAATCATCTTTCAAGGCAAGACCGAACCTCCATGAGCCCAAGTTCTTGTTTAAGGAGTTTCAGTTTTGCAAGACACAAAAGTCTTGAAGATCTGTTGTACCACAACGTGCATACACTTAACACTACTGAACTGCACACTTAAAAATGGTTAAGATGGTACGTTTGATGTCATGTGTTTTTTAGCACATTAAAAAAAGCAAAAACAAAAAACAAAAAGGTGGCACCGTATCCTCTTCCCATAGAATGTGCGTGACTGTCTCCTGCTCCGTAGCCCCCCAGGGTCACAGCTGGCTCACTAGCAAGGTGTCAACAATCTGGACCAAGGAAAGAGGGAAAGAGAGAGTGGAGGACAACAGGTTCCTTTTTAATAACGTGACCTTGAAGTCGCCCCTTGTAGCTGTGCTTGCTTCTAAGGCAGAGACTGAGATGTCTAGCACCGGTAACTGCACAGAAGTGAGGCAGTGCCCACCTGGTTCTCACGGCATGCTCGCTCTTGGAAGCAGCTGCCATGCTAGGAGGAAACCCTGACCACATGAAGTGTTCTGTGTAGTGTGCTGGCAGCAGCTGCCACTGAAGTCCCAGCCAAAACTAGTACCAACTGCCAGGTGTGTGAGTGAAGGCGGTTTCTTGATCCCTCCAGCCATCTCTGACCCCAATCGAGCCCATGAGAGAGCCAGGGAGAACTGCCTCGCTTAGCCCAGTCACCCCCAGAACCATGCTAGAGAATCAGAGCACATCGTCGCTGTTTGCCACCCCTGTGCTTGGAGCGGTTTATTCAGCAGCAGTAGATAACCAAAGCCATACTCTGAATGTTTTTGAATTGCATGTAAGTATTAGGTATGCTTTTAATTTTAAAAAGACGATGAAGGTCTTATTGCTGCTTTTAGAGTCTAAAGATATGCATAAAAGCTAAAAACTATTCTAGATCATAGTTTTTTGCCCATGTATCCTAAGGAACTACTTTCAGAATTCTTTCCTGATTATGGAATGTTTTACATTGTTCATGAAAGGATAGAGAATAACATCAGGGACACCATGGACCTACTGTCCAGCTCTAACAAACCTTAATATAATGACGTGTTTGCTTCTACTTGTTCTTTTAAAAATACTTCAATTTTTAAATGTAGTAAAAAAAAAAAAACCACACACACATAACATAAAATTTACTATCATGACCATTTTTAAGTGTGCAGTTCAGTGGCGTTCAGCACATTCACATCACTGTGCACTGTATCTCCAGGACTTCCACATCTTAACAAGTGAAACTCTGTCCCCATTAAACAACAACCCCCACTTCCTCCCTCCCCCCCAACCCTGGCGCCACCATCTATTTCCTTTCTATGAATTTGATGACTCTGGGTCCCTCATATAAGTGTAATCACCCAGTATGTGTCTTTTAGTGACTGGCTTATTTTTTTTTTTTTTTTTTGAACTGAGGTTGAATAACACAAAATTAACCATTTAAACTTAACAATTCAGTGGTACTTAGTACTCTCAATGTTGTACAGCCATCATCTCTGGTTCCAAAACATTTTACCACCCCCAAATAAAACCCTGTACCGATTAAACAGTTGCTACTCACTCCGCCCCGTGCCCTCAGCCCCTGGTAATGACCAACCTACTTTCTGCCTCTATAGATTTGGCGATTCTGGATGTTTCGTATAAATGGAATCATGCCATATGTAGCCTTTTGTGTCTCTGCTTGTTTTTAAGAAATGAAGGGCCGGCCTGGTGGCTCAGGCGGTTAGAGTTCCATGCTCCTAACTCCGAAGGCTGCCGGATCGATTCTCACATGGGCCAGTGGGCTCTCAACCACGAGGTTGCCAGTTCAATTTCTCAAGTGGACAGCGCCCCCTGCAACTAAGATTGAACACGGCACCTTGAGCTGAGCTGCTGCTGAGCTTCCGGATGGCTCAGTTGGTTGGAGCGTGTCCTCTCAACCACAACGTTGCCGGTTCAACTCCCGCAAGGGATGGTGGGCTGCGCCCCCTGCAACTAGCAACGGCAACTAGAAATGGCAACTGGACCTGGAGCTGAGCTGAGCCCTCCACAACTAAGACAGAAAGGACAACAACTTGAAGCTGAACTGCACCCTCCACAACTAAGATTGAAAGGACAACAACTTGACTTGGAAAAAAGTCCTGGAAGTACACAGTTCCCCAATAAAGTCCTGTACCCCTTCCCCAATAAAAAAAAAAAATCTTAGGAAAAAAAAAAGAAATGCAGTATTACGGACACACTGGAAGACTCCAATATACCCCTACCCAATACCATTCCTATTTTTCTATCCCCAGAAATCATAAAGCATTTTTTGAAATGAAGGATGTTTCAGGAAGATAATAAGACTCAACACTGTACTAAGACTACAGAATAGGAAAAAATAATTGTTTTTCATGGATTACTTATTTCACGAATATTTATTGAGCACCTACTATTGTCAAGCCCTGTTCTAGGCACAGGGATACAGCAGTGAAAAGACAGATTTCCTGCTTTTAAAGAACAATGGGGAAGCAGACGATAAGTAACTACCAATAAGTAAATACCGAAAAGTGTTCACTGAAACAGTGGTGGAGAGAGGAGTGACCAGACGGGAGGCCAGGGAAGGCTCCTCTGATAGTTAAACTAAACTTAGAATGGCAAAAGAAGCTTGCCACTCAAGCACAGGGAAAAGCATTCAAGGCAGCGGGAACAACGTGTGCAAACATAGGGAGGTGAGCAGGAACGAGGTGTTAAAGGAATAGCAATGCTCTAAGTATAATGGAGAAACAAAATCAAGGTCACATAGAAGAGAGTGGCTGGGTGGGGAAAGTTCCAGCAGTCTCTCTGAGGAAACGACCTTCACATATACCTGAACAGTGAGAGGGGAAAGGTGGGAGATGAAGTTGGAGGATGGGCAGGGCCTGACCATACAGGGTCTGGCAGGCTGTGCAAGGAAGCTGAATTTTATGTGTGGGCACTGGGAAGAAGCCATGGGGGCGAGGGAGTTAAGCTGGAATCGGTGAATGTTTAAAGGAATCCCCGGCAGAGTTGCGGAGAGTGGAGGGGTTGCAGGTATGAGCTGAAGGTATTTTAAGTTAGAAGATTTGCTCATGCAAATCAAAAAGGAAGGAGGAAAAAGCAGTCTGGCAGTTCTTCACCAAGTTAAACACCGAGTTAGCATGTTACCCAGCAATTCTGCTCTCAGCTAAATGCCCGAGAGAACTGAAAACAGGTGTTCAAACAAACACGTACGTACACATGCCGCGCGCAACAGCAAAAATACACATGACATAAAATTCCCCATGTTCAAAAACGTGTGGGAAACAACCGAAATGCCCCTCAGCAGATGAAGAATGTAACAAAATGTGGTCGATTCACCCAGTGAAGTATGATTCAGCCATAAAAAGAAATCAAGTTCTGACACGTGTTGCAACATAAATGAACCGTGAAGACATGACGCTGAGTGAAAGAAGCCAGTCACAAAAGGCTGTGTCATGTACGACTCCATTTAACAGAAATGTCCAGAATAGGCCAATCCACAGAGACTGAAAGCTGAGTGATGGTTGCCAAGGGCTGGGAGGAGGAAGACGGGGGAGCAGCTTCTTAACGGGTCCAGGTTTCCTTTTGGGGTGATGAAAACGTTCTGGAATTAAACAGATGTGGTGGTTGCACAACAGTGTGACTCTGCTAAACGCCACTTAATAGTACACTTTAAAATGGTTAAAATGCTGAATTTTGTGCTACATGAATTTACCGCAAATTTCAAATAGCCGGATACCACTCTGGTGGGGGGACGCTGATCGTGGGGGAGGCCACACGTGAGTGGGGCAGGGTGTATATGGGGCAGCTCTGCACCTTCCCCTCAATTTTGCTGTGAAACTAAAACTGCTCTAAAAACTAAAGTCTGTAAAAAAAATTGAAAAAAAGGAAGCAAAGAGGAAACGGAGGGCGGGAGGGAGGAGGGAAAGGAGAGGCGGCCCTTGCCCCGACCTTTCTGCGACGCTTAGCGACCTCATCACGCCCCCTTGTGGCTGGTGAATTTGGGGGCAGCCTGGGAGAGAACTGGGGTGTCAAGAGACTCTGGCGAGCAGCTGGCAGAGAAATGGCTTTCGAGTCACGGACCCTCCACTCAGATTGTGTAACTTTGAAGCAGCGCTCTCTTCTCCCCTGTGCGACCCACTGTCACACCCGTGAGCGTGTAGAGAATCCTGTACACTGGGGTGACCAACAGATAGTTCCTCTCCTAGGCGACACTGAGAAATCTTTCCCTGTGGGAGACTCCCTATTTTCTGTTTCTCCGCCGATTCCCTAAACTCTTTTCCATGTCTTGCCACCATGCACATAATTTTTTTTTTTTTTTTACCATTTTCCAAGTGTACAGCTCAGTGGCATTAAGTACATCCACACAGTTGTGCTAACATCACCACCATCCAGCTCCAGAACTTTCTCATCTTCCCAGACTGAAATTCTGTCCCCAAGTAAGACTAACTCCCCAGTTCTCCCTCCCCCAACACCTAGCAACCTCTGTTCTACTTTCTGTTTCTGATTTTGACTACTCTGTAAACCTCATATAAGTGGAATCATACAGTATTGCCATTTTGTGACCAGCTTACGTCACTCAGCATAATGTCCTCCAGGGTCATCCACGGTGTCGCCTGTGTGAGAATTTCCTTTTCATGGCTGAATAATATTCCAGTACATAGATAGACCACCTTTGTTTACATTCATCCATTGATGGACGTTTGGATTGTTTCCACCTTTTAGCTGCTGTGGATAGTGCTGCTATGAACATGGTGTACCGCAATTATTTTTAAATGTTACACACTTTAGCTAGGTTAACTAAACTTAAGCTGTGTGTCTGCTGCTGTATAAAACTTGGATTCCAAGAGCAAATCAGTCAACCAGTCACCAAGGATAAGGGCCAGGTGACAGCCCCTTACTCGTTCAGGTAAATGAACAAGCTGGACCTAATAACGAAGTGTCCCATGAGACACATCATCCTTTTTCACAAAAAAGTGACAGCCAGGTACTCTTACAGTTTGTCATAGCTTTGCGCATTCCATACCCAACTTTGCCTTTCCCTCTGCGTTCACCGTAGCTAATAATTAGCAGCCCACAGTTCAACCCAAATCAAATGACAGATGAGGCAATCAGTATCAACATTAGACGCCCCCCTGGAGGACAAAGTCCCTCAGTGAGGTACCGTGTTTCCCCAAAAATAAGACTGGGTCTTATACCGTATTTCCTCAAAAATAAGACCGGGTCTTACATTAATTTTTGCTCCAAAAGACACATTAGGGCATATTTTCAGGGGATGTCTTATGTTTTCATGTACAACATATTTTCAGGGGATGTCTTATATTTTCATGTACAACAATCTACGTTTATTCAAATACAGTCATGTCATCTTCTTCTGGAACATTGTCATAACGTTCTAAATGTGTCCGTCTGGCTGACGATCTTAACTGGGGCTTATTTTCAGAGTAGGTCTTATTTTCGAGGAAACGCAAAAAGCTTTGAAAAATGTTTTTCACACTGAAAGTGACTTTGTCAAATGAAAACAAGGGATGAGATTCTTACTGTGTCAGAGGAAACTTAAAATAATTTTTATATTAAAGCTAGTCTACGATAACCATCATGCACCTAGCAGATGAGCAAAGGTCGAAGTCTGAGAAGCCTGTGTGCTGGCAAGGATGTGAGGAGACAGGTTTGTTGACTATTGCTGGCAGAAGTATAAATTTGTATGACCTCTCTGGAGGGGAATTCGGCAAAACGTGTCTAAATTTCAAATGCGTATGCCTTTTGACCCAGAGGTTCAAGAACTTTATCTTTCGGATGTACATCTGCACATGGGCAAAGATCTATGGGTAAGAATAGATGTTGTCCCACCCGTCATAGTCGCAAAATATTGGAAGCAACCTGAATATCCAGCGTGCAGGGGTTGCTACTAAATCAGGCCCATGTACGGCAGCTCGGTCCAACAGGACTTGTTGCAGCAGTGAAAATAGTCTAGGTCCACATTGGCAGCTCCAGTCAAATCTGTCTTTCTATCGAGCACTTGAAATGTGGCTAGTGCAATTGAGGAACTAATTTCATTACATTTTAATTAAATAGCCACACATGATTAGTGGCTGCAGTGTTAGTGCAAATTTACACAATGGAATATTTTGCAACTGAGAGCAAGAAGGGGCTGGATCCACTTATAAAAAAGTATTCTTAAACTAATATTCTTATGCAAAAAAAGCAAGGTAGAGTAGGTATCACATGCTTTCAGTTTATGTAGAAAACAAGGACATGTAACTAGCCTCCCAAATGTATATAGAACATCTAGAAGGATACACAGGAAACTGGTAACCATGGGGTGGGGAACTGACATGGTCTGAATGTTTGTGCCCCCCAAAAAAAATTCATATGGGAATTTTAAATGACTGGGACCTTTGGGAGGTGATTAGGCCATGAGGGTGGGTCCCTCATGTAGGGATCGGTGGCCTTATAAATGAGACCCCCCAAAGTTTCCGCCATGCGAGGACACATAGAAAAGACAGCCAGCTATGAACCAGGAAGGGGGCCTCACTAGACACTGTCCTGCCGGTGTCTTGACATTGGACTCCCAGCCTCTGGAGCTCTGAGAAATCCATGTTTGTTGTTTAAGCCACGAGTTTATGGTCCTTTGTCATAGCAGCCCCAACAGACTCAGACAGGACAGAGGGCCAACGACAGGGCTAAGAGAAAAACTTTCTTTTTACTCTCTCCCAGTTTTAATTTTTCACCTGCACATACATTACTTTTTAAAAGGAGTTGTGGTCATTCTACCAAGAAGAATGCGCCCAAGTCAGTTCAGCAAAGCAGTGACGAACCTTAGAAACACTGCGTGCTTAACACGTAAACTCTCTGGACTTGCTTCTCACCCTCCCCCCGGGGCCACAATGATTTTCTCTTATTTGTCTTGAAGCTCACAGGTCTATTCCCAGATGTCACCTGGATAGCTTGACAATGAACAAGTAGTGAAAGGACAACACCATGACATGCTACCCAGAGGCCTGCATCAGTCATGATAATGACCCAAATCAGGTGCCAAATTAGACAGCTGTGTTACAAAGACAGGGCAGCAGCTCACTGGGGTGGCTTGTGGCCCCCAGACAGAGGCAGCCATGATGAGCAGAAAGGTAATGCACAAGCCTACCACACTCATCCCTCTCTCTGCAGCTCTCAGGCCTCACTGGGCTCGGGAAGGCACCTAACATTTTTTCTGTAGGCTGGTTGTCAGTATTCTAAGAGGGCAGGGGAATTAACAGTCTCCACATACACAACCAGTCAGAAAATTCCAGATGCTGGTAAGTGCTATGAAGAACCTAAAAGTGGATCACAGAATGAGAGAGACTAGTTGGGGGCCAGTGGACTAATTTACAATGGTGGTCTGGGAAGGGAGGTTGCAGTTGAGACCTGAAAAAGGAGAAGGGGCCTCCGATGGGAAGCTGTAAGGGGAGGGCTTTCCGCGCAGAGGGGTCTGCAAAGGCTCTAGGCAGGACAGGCTGGGCCTGTTCAGGAGCCAGAAGGAAAACCTCGCAGCTGCGGGAGAAGTGGGCAGAACCACAGAGATGAGCCTGGTCGCCCAGGGCCAAGTGCTGGGGTTGTGCTCTCAGCAGGAAGGCTGGTCTTCAGGGAGTTTTAAGCAGGGGACAGCTGCTCGTTTTTAATAGTGGCTGGGACTGGCAAGCCAGCAAGCAGGAGGACTCAGACACGAGGCGGAGGGGGCGTGTGCAGCACTCACTGTCACCTTCCGGGGGTGAGGGCTCACCCCTTCCTCACACCCTTCACGGCTGTGTGCTTTCCTCTCCTAGTTGGTGTATTTGCCCGCAGACAGAGTAGGAAGTGAAAAATGAGGGCTATGGGCGCAAGCCAGTAGAAATCTGTGCACCCCATGCTGCTGAAAGGAGGGTGCATTGTCCAGGACCCAAGTGGGAGTGGAGAGAACAGCTGAGAAGTTGAGATGAGAAAAATCAGTGGCTTAGACCAGGTATTGGTAGGGAGACAGGTTGCGAGAGTCTGGCTGTGTTTTGGAGGCTGAGTGGACAGGACATCCTGAAAAACTGACTGAAGGGGTAATGAGAGAGAGGTAAAGGCTTCAGCTGGAACATGAAGATGGTGGAGCTACAGCAGCCCCCTTATCAGAGGAGGATACAGACGTATCACGACCCTGAATGGGTGCCTGAAACCGTGGGTAACACCGATTTCTATATATACTGTGCTTTCCTGTGCATAGAGACCTACCATAAAGTTTGACTTCTAAATGAGGTACAGTAAGAGATTAACAATAACAATAAAACAATTGTAACAATATACTGTAATAAAAGTTATTGAATGTGGTCTCTCATTGTACTGGACTCACCATTCACTTAAAGGAAGCACTTTGCACGTCTCTCTGTCGTTATCTGAATTGCCAGCATCACCGCTCTTGCGCTCTGGGGCCATTAAGTAAAATAAGGGGTGACTTGGACACAGCTATACAATCCGTGGCAACCCGTCTGGTAACCAAGATGGCTACCAGCCGACTGACAGCGGAGACGGCCGACGGGAGGAGTCACGTCCCAGGCAGGATGGAGAGGGTCACGTGGGATTTCATCATGTTACTAGGGGCACACAATTTAAAACTCACGAATTGTTGATTTCTAGAATTTCCCATTTAATATTTTTAACAGACAGTGAAACTGTGGAGAAGTGGGGACGACTGTACCTCCAAGATATCTCCAGTGTCCCCCACTTCCTGGAATTCATGCCTCCATGTCGTCCCCTCCTACGTCCACAGGGGTGGCCTGTGTGACCAAAAGGGTATTGTGGGAATGGAGGTGTGATTTCCAAGACCAAATCATAAAACGTATTGCACCTTCCACCTTGTGCTCGCTTGAATTACTCACTCTGGGGAGGGCAGCTGTCGCATGGGGAGGTCACTGAAGGAACCCTATTGAAAGGTCCCAATGGTCAGCATCATCTCACCAGCGATGTGAGTGCGTCATCTCGGGCAGGTCCTCCAGCCCTCGTCAAGCCTTCCGGTGAGCTGCAAGTTCATTGGAGACCCAAACCAGAACCACCCAGCTAAGCCACACTCGCATTCCTGACCCACTTCAGCTGCTAGTTTTGGGGTAATTTGTTTTGCAGCATTATAATGTACATCGGGTTCTTACAGTAAATAATCAGTGAACACAGGAAGTGTCGGAGACAGGCAACCATTTCTCACCTGTCCTCCTTCCTAACAGCCTCAGCGCCCACCTGGATGGCGCTCTCACCCCCAGGGGAAGACCCTGGCGAGGCTTGGTCAGTCATTGGTCACCCCATTCCCTCTGCTGGCAAGTGGCTTAAGAACATTCACTTGCTTGATGAATGCTGTTATTTTAAAGCTTTCAATGTTTTCCTAACATATCGTTTGAAAAAAAACTACTCATCTTGAGAAAACACTTCAGTGAGTGTTTTGGCCCAAAGGAAAAGCCAAACTTCTATTCTGGAATAAAGTTTGAAGAACAAGAAGCTGAAATTTCTGGAAACTACTGTCGACTTGGTCTTCCCTGTGAGAGGAATTTTATCTCTGGAGGTCAGATGATGTCATCTGGGTTTGAGGTGTATTTTTTTCCCCCTTACACTCAGCCCCAGAAAAAGTGGGGTTTGACTCTGGATTTGGGAGACATAGCCAAACTACTCCCGCAGGGCCAAAGAAGGATGTCAGGTCAGGGCCCAAGAGAAAGATGGCCCATCAGAGTCGCCCAGGCGGAAAGGCTCCCATGGAGCCTTCCTTCCTATCTGCAGCACACAATTGGGACTTCTTCACCACTTTGCAACTTTCTTTTATTACCCGTGTCTGACTAAAAGAATCCTATAGCCTACAGTTGGCTGTACTAACGGAAGAGCTGGGTTCCTGAGGCAGCAGGGAGAAAGCAGCCCTGAGAAGCCGCGGACATTATGGCAAGGGGTCACCAGCAGAGTCTCCCGGGGCAGTGGCCTGGGTGAGTGACAAGTGACTAATTAGCACAGATTTTTGGAAAGTATAAGTCACACACAATGCAGGACACACTGTCAAATGGGCTGTAAAAGAAATGCTGACCCTTCCACACTGGCCACACACACCTCCCCTCTCTCCTGCCACATCAGAACCGGTCATGGCCCTGCCTGCCTGCCACGGTCCATCCTGACGGGCTGCACCCTCGACTCCCTAGACTTTGGGTTCTAAACACATTTTAGATTCATTTGCCAATTCATAAATATATCCTGTTTTAGTATAACCATCTCTGAGGAAGAGATAAATGTGTCCTAATCTTCGTTTCCCATCAAAACTTACGCTGTCACTGTGAGAAGGGAAAAAGAGCAGTTAAGGAAAACTGAAAAATTAAAATATTATAGATTCTGCACTTTCAACAATAAAATTAATAAACATGTAACCCAATTCTGGCCAATGAGGGCAAGTTGGCTGAGGGGACTTCTGGGAAAGATTTTGTTTCTAATAAGAGTCTCAGGGAAGAAGTATTACCTTTCCTTCCTCTGGACATTGCCGGGTCTGTATGTGATGCCTGGAGATGGTGAGCCACCTTCTGACAACCTGCAGGAAAAAACCACACAGTGGAGGCCAGGGCCCGAGAATCCTGGTGTCTTGGTATCAAGGTAACACATTTCCCTATGGGTTACGCCAGTGGAGTGAGTCTTCTGTTACTGGGAGCATCCTGTAATAGGCAGGGCTTGATAAGGCTTTGATTAAATGGATACCTGATCACAAATGGTAGCTAGTATAACTTAACTATTTTTTAAAATGTATTTAAACTCAGTCTCAATGCAATTCTTTGGTACTAGTTTGGTTAAAAACTATCTCACCCATTTAATGATAGCAACTTTAAACAGTTGCTCCCAACAAGCTTTTAAAAATGCTGATGCCTGGGCCTCCTCCAGACCAGGTCTTTAGTATCTGTCGAAAGCCCTGCAGCACTCTCTCCACTTGCTTGTTGCACGTCAGCCATGTTGGTCCCCTTTCTGCCCCTCAGATACGCCAAACCTGCCAGTCCCAGGGCTCCTGCACTGTTTTCTGCTGCCCTATCTTTTGGAACGCTGCCTCCGCTCCTTTTTCAGGTCTCCTTTAGTCTCTTCCCAGAAAGCCTCTCCTGACCATCTGGTCACAAGTAGATCCCAGTCCTTTCCCACTCAATCTGATTATTTCTGCTGCCATGTGCAGGTATTGTTTATCATGAAATAAAGGAACAGAGCGATCTCATTTGAATAACGAGCTTCAATACAAAATTGAAAGAGCTGAGATTTCAGGGAGGACAGATAATTTCCAGTTGAGACAGTCAAGGAAGGCTTTGTGGAATCTTCTAATTAGGTCTTGACATTGGGTAGGATTTGGTTTGTTGAGGTGGGAACAGTGGTTATTTTAAAAAGAGGGAGCAGCTTGAGGTACAAAGTGGCAAAGAACATATGTGAAAAGTCACCGGCAGACAAGGGAAGCAGGGAGAGCATTCTGAGGGGTTATATGATGAGATACAGGAAGAAATAGAGGGTCTGTGTTGAATAATGTAATAACTACATTAGATGTTATGGAGTAATACCAACTGGGATGGAAACAGAAGTGGCTGCAAGACTGGAAAAAAAAGGAGAAAGTAAAAGGCACTTGGGGTTGGGGGGACAGTAAATTAACTTTTACTAGTTAGTAAACAAGCCTCTGTAAGGACTCAAGTAAAAGCGTGTTACCTGGTCAATCACAACCGCGTGGGGACGCTGCAGGCTTCATGACTAAACCAGTTACTCCCTCCTGCGGCCGAAATTAACACTGCAGACTAAAATGACATCCTTTTATTAAAAGGCACTTGCCCATCTATAAGCAATATACCTCTATGAAAGCCGCATTTATACGTTGGCGAAGATTTTGTTGTACTTTCAGACAAAACATAAAAAGGAACACTACTTTAACTAAAAGCCACGAACCTTTCCTCCTGGTTTATTCAAGGTTCACACAACTGCATCTACATAAGTGAATCGTCATATTCAAGTGTGAAACCAAACTGAGGTTGAAGATTCAACAATCATTCAGTGAAACTGGTCAAGTCTAGCATCTGTTACTTAACACACTGAGGACCCCTTGACAGCAGGAACCTTTCTCCTTCATCACTGTCACTGTAGTTCCTGACATGCTTGCATTTGATGAACGCTCCTGTAAATGTTTACTAAGGATTGTGTCACCGTGGTGATTTTCTTTATTCTTGATTAAAATTACATAGCATTTTTCCTTTATACAAAGTGAAAGGATGTTGGAACTGTCAAAACCGTAACAGATATAAAGTGAAAAAGAAAGATGCAGGACTATAAACCAGTATGCTACCTTTTGTGGTGGGCAATTAGTTGTATATGCATAGAAAACTGAAAGTACATACAGGGAGGCTTGGGAAACTGGGTGGATGGGAGAGACTGGAAGTCTTTTTATACTGTTTTAAACTTTTTAAATGTCTGAACACACATGCAAGTATTACCTACTCAAAGAATTAAAAGGAAAACATAGGGCAATGACAAGTCATCATGAATTAGTTACAAATATAAATTCTAAGGTTATTTTTAAACATGCCCAAGAACCTTATTAAATGGAAATCTTGAATTTATGCTACCTTCTCATTAGTATACAGAATATATACTACGGATGTACTTTGTAGCAGCACTGTAACAGCAAAAATCTGGAAATAAATGTTGGACAGATTAAATAAATCCCAAATCACTGGAATACTAGGAAGAGTGTTAAAAAGAATGCAGTAGACCTGGCTATGCTGGCATGGAAAAATGCCCAAAATTACCTAACAAAAAAAAAGCTGAGAACCTGTTGTGAATGGATGGTCCTGTGCATGAATTTATGTATTTGTGTAAATATGTAAAAAAATATGGTATTATTTATACAGGGGGAAAGTCCAAAAGGATACCAAACTTTAATAAAAGTAATCGCTGGGAAGTGGTAACAGATTAGGAATTCAGGTGGATTACCTGACTATGAAACACACATGTATACATTACAAGCAATGAGGCAAATCAATTCCTAACTCAACCTTTTTCCTGGGAATAAGCTTATATGGAACTAGCACTTTCTACATCATTGGCTTAACATGCTTGTATTGACTTCTGCAAAACTTTTCTAGTGTTTACAGCTCTAATTCTCAGTTCCTTTCACTAAACTTGGAAGCACTTTAGTTCAAGGAGCCATGTTCAGTGAGTTATCAGTTGAGCATCCCCACTCACGCCAATACCTACAGCTTTATTAGACTAATGCCCCAATGCCAAGGCCCTTGCAGCTTTGCCCAACGCAGTGTCCCCATCAGTCCGTAGGGACATCAGGCTCTAACAATGAGATGACCCAGCCCGTTCTCGTGTTATAGCAACTGAGCACTCATTAACACTGACTTAGGAACTTTGCAATGCCCAGCCTGCTGTGGTCATTCCCCCATGCTATGACCACTCAATTTTAGAACTAAAATTACACAAAAACTCCCAGCATAGTCACTGGAAGTGCTTACAGGTTCTGGAGTTCCTGGGGTTCTTGCAACACTGCATCATAACCTTTATATTGACTTACGTAAAGTAAATCATGGAAATTCAGTGAATTACACATTACATGCTCTTACAATAAAAAAAACTACCTAATGAATTTACCTGATTTCTGGATTCAAGTGGCATCTTCCAATTGCAATTCCTTCAATCTAGGACTTAAACCTGTTAACTATTACAAATGATAGTGACAACACATCCTCTACATCATGTCACACAGGGATAAAATACCGGGAGAAGGGAAGGAGGGGAGTGGAGGTGCCCTTTGGAGAAAATCCCCTTTCAAGGCCTTTTAATGGGCCTGACTTCTGGGGTGCCTAGTCCTATTAAACCAGCTCCCTACAACTTCCTCCTTTGGTTCATGACACTGAATTCCTACCAGCATCATCTGGGTAAATGCTCCACCACTGTAAACCACAAATGAAGACCAAGGGCCAATCGTTTCACCCACCAATTGTTATATATAAACCCTTTATACTTATTAAATACAAATTACCTGCCATGTTCTTTAAATAAATCAGGTCAACTTATTTTCTCTGCAACTGTGAATTTAGATAGAGCTTGTGTACTAATGCTGATTCTTCCGTAGTTTCCTTCAACCACTCACACCTTTCTTGCTGATATTCCAGAAACTTTCCAATTTCAGGTATCTTGCACCTCACCCAAACTCTATTTTTAAAGTCAGTTTACAAGTAAATCTCCATTTGTGTACACATGGAAAATTCTAACTGCAATCTCCAATCCGTCTAATTTTCATTCTTAAACCCCCACTCCAGTTCTATATTATGGCCACCTTACACCGACACTTACCTCCTGGTAACCACAGATCATTTGGTAGACTGAAAACCTTGATCCTTCACACCCCATAACTAAAAACTTAACATTAACAAAGGATAAACGATACTCTTTGGGAATGCAACAACTTTATTGAAACAAAAGCACAATTAAATTTGTTGAAAGCTTAAATGAAGGAACTTAAGACACCTCCCCTCAAGCGCAGGACCAGGTGCAGAGTGGACTCTTTCTGGATGTTGTAGTCGGACAGAGTGCGTCCATCTTCCAGCTGTTTCCCGGCAAAGATCAACCTCTGCTGGTCAGGGGGGATGCCCTCTTTGTCTTGGATCTTGGCCTTGACATTCTCGATGGTGTCACTGGGCTCCACCTCCAGGGTGATGGTCTTACCGGTCAAGGTCTTCACGAAGATCTGCATGCCCCCTCTGAGACGGAGGACCAGGTGCAGAGTGGACTCTTTCTGGATGTTGTAGTCGGACAGGGTGCGTCCATCTTCCAGCTGTTTGCCGGCAAAGATCAACCTCTGCTGGTCAGGGGGGATGCCCTCTTTGTCTTGGATCTTGGCCTTGACATTCTCGATGGTGTCACTGGGCTCCACCTCCAGGGTGATGGTCTTACCGGTCAAGGTCTTCACGAAGATCTGCATGCCCCCTCTGAGACGGAGGACCAGGTGCAGAGTGGACTCTTTCTGGATGTTGTAGTCGGACAGGGTGCGTCCATCTTCCAGCTGTTTGCCGGCAAAGATCAACCTCTGCTGGTCAGGGGGGATGCCCTCTTTGTCTTGGATCTTGGCCTTGACATTCTCGATGGTGTCACTGGGCTCCACCTCCAGGGTGATGGTCTTACCGGTCAAGGTCTTCACGAAGATCTGCATGCCCCCTCTGAGACGGAGGACCAGGTGCAGAGTGGACTCTTTCTGGATGTTGTAGTCGGACAGAGTGCGTCCATCTTCCAGCTGTTTGCCGGCAAAGATCAACCTCTGCTGGTCAGGGGGATGCCCTCTTGTCTTGGATCTTGGCCTTGACATTCTCGATGGTGTCACTGGGCTCCACCTCCAGGGTGATGGTCTTACCGGTCAAGGTCTTCACGAAGATCTGCATGCCCCCTCTGAGACGGAGGACCAGGTGCAGAGTGGACTCTTTCTGGATGTTGTAGTCGGACAGGGTGCGTCCATCTTCCAGCTGTTTGCCGGCAAAGATCAACCTCTGCTGGTCAGGGGGGATGCCCTCTTTGTCTTGGATCTTGGCCTTGACATTCTCGATGGTGTCACTGGGCTCCACCTCCAGGGTGATGGTCTTACCGGTCAAGGTCTTCACGAAGATCTGCATGCCCCCTCTGAGACGGAGGACCAGGTGCAGAGTGGACTCTTTCTGGATGTTGTAGTCGGACAGGGTGCGTCCATCTTCCAGCTGTTTGCCGGCAAAGATCAACCTCTGCTGGTCAGGGGGGATGCCCTCTTTGTCTTGGATCTTGGCCTTGACATTCTCGATGGTGTCACTGGGCTCCACCTCCAGGGTGATGGTCTTACCGGTCAAGGTCTTCACGAAGATCTGCATGCCCCCTCTGAGACGGAGGACCAGGTGCAGAGTGGACTCTTTCTGGATGTTGTAGTCGGACAGGGTGCGTCCGTCTTCCAGCTGTTTGCCGGCAAAGATCAACCTCTGCTGGTCAGGGGGGATGCCCTCTTTGTCTTGGATCTTGGCCTTGACATTCTCGATGGTGTCACTGGGCTCCACCTCCAGGGTGATGGTCTTACCGGTCAAGGTCTTCACGAAGATCTGCATGCCCCCTCTGAGACGGAGGACCAGGTGCAGAGTGGACTCTTTCTGGATGTTGTAGTCGGACAGGGTGCGTCCATCTTCCAGCTGTTTGCCGGCAAAGATCAACCTCTGCTGGTCAGGGGGGATGCCCTCTTTGTCTTGGATCTTGGCCTTGACATTCTCGATGGTGTCACTGGGCTCCACCTCCAGGGTGATGGTCTTACCGGTCAAGGTCTTCACGAAGATCTGCATGCCCCCTCTGAGACGGAGGACCAGGTGCAGAGTGGACTCTTTCTGGATGTTGTAGTCAGACAGAGT
Source organism: Rhinolophus sinicus (assembly GCF_036562045.2). Classification (NCBI taxonomy): domain Eukaryota; kingdom Metazoa; phylum Chordata; class Mammalia; order Chiroptera; family Rhinolophidae; genus Rhinolophus; species Rhinolophus sinicus. The sequence continues at coordinate 36,123,341 of NC_133765.1, forward strand.
GCGTCCATCTTCCAGCTGTTTGCCGGCAAAGATCAACCTCTGCTGGTCAGGGGGGATGCCCTCTTTGTCTTGGATCTTGGCCTTGACATTCTCGATGGTGTCACTGGGCTCCACCTCCAGAGTGATGGTCTTACCGGTCAAGGTCTTCACGAAGATCTGCATGCCCCCTCTGAGACGGAGGACCAGGTGCAGAGTGGACTCTTTCTGGATGTTGTAGTCAGACAGGGTGCGTCCATCTTCCAGCTGTTTGCCGGCAAAGATCAACCTCTGCTGGTCAGGGGGGATGCCCTCTTTGTCTTGGATCTTGGCCTTGACATTCTCGATGGTGTCACTGGGCTCCACCTCCAGGGTGATGGTCTTACCGGTCAAGGTCTTCACAAAGATCTGCATTGTCTGGTAAAACATAAAGATAAAAAAAAAACCCCGACTTTAGCAGGCAATTCATGTGTTAACACATTCCTAGTAATTCTAGAAGTGAAATGTTTTTTCAATATTGCCCAAATAACTACGATAAAAAACCTGCCTAAGAAGCCTCAGGAAATAAAACGGTATGGACTTGATTTAACAAGCTCAAACCCCAAGCTTCACGCACTTACTAGAGCACAGCACAGAAACCGGCGACCTCCCTTATCTACCCCCTGACGGGATGGCTGTCCTGTCAATTCTGGGTCTCCCCCAGGCCCAAATCCCTTGTTCCGCGAGTGAGCAAAGCCTACCGCACACACCGGCAGGGGGCCCCACCCTAGATGGTGAGCCCACAGTGACGTCACCTCACCACCGTAGTGAGCGCCCCCAACAGGGCGGGTGCAGGATCGCTCAGAGCAGCATCGAAGCATCGGCCCAGTTCACGCTCCTTCACGGCGCGAAAAAACCGACATCGCGCGCGGTCAAGCCGTGAAACCGGCTTCACGTTCAATTCCCTCAACACCAAAAGCTGCCTCTCCGGTCACTAAAGGTCTCAGAGACCCTATGTTTACTCTCCACCCACGATCGTCCTAATCTCGCCAGCCCCACAGCCCACTTCAGTCAGCCTTCCCCCAATTAAGGATCAGAACCGGCCGCCATTTTGCCGCGTTTCTCCCCGTCAGGACCGCCCTCCTCCCGGGCCGCGGGAGACTCAGGGCCTCGGCTGCCCGCCACCCCCGCCGGGCTACTCTGCCTCCCACCCTTCCAGCCGCGGGACGACAGGACCCCAGGGCCAGCGTAGCAAACCCTCCTCACCAAACGGCGGTGACAGCAACGCACGAACAGTAACGACTGAACTCCCGGTCTCGACGGAACTGCCTACGCCACGCCCGGCGCTGCCTTATATAGCAACCTGTCACCCCGCCCGGTAGATCCCTCCGCAGAAACGCCCAGAAGGGACTACTTTTCTCAGTACTTGTGCTGTCCGGTAACAAAACTAGCTCGCCGATGTCATCTAATCCCCTCCTAAAATGTTATTCTGTTAAGGTTAGGCCCTTGGGCTGAATCTGGTGGGGAGGAGGACGCTCTCCTGAGGGGCAGGGCGGAGGGATGAACGCGTTCGCTGCGCGCTGCGTCCGCGGACGTAGCCGACGCTCGAGTCGGCGGCAGGGGAAGCGCCTGCGGGAGGCGCGAAAACCCGGCGTGGAGCCTGTGGGCGCCCGGATTGGGCAGGGAGCCCGCGTCCCTGCATCCCAGCCTCTACGACCCCTCCGCTCAGCCCCGGCGGCCCCTAGGGGTCTAGGGACCAGCCCTGGGCGCACTGGTGTAGGCCCAACGGCCCATGCTGAGTCGGGGTCCCGCTCCCCTCGCGCGCCCCCGTCCCTCCCTTCCCCCACTGTGAAACTGAGGGGTCTTTCTTTGGGTCACATTTAAAATAGTGGTCGTGTTCTGTTTCCCTAACCCCCCCCCACAGCCCCCAGGCCGGTCGCGAGTGCTGTCCAGGCCTCAGCCCCCCGATTGGTGGCGGCCGCGCCCCTCCCCCGCCGGCGGGCACCGGAACAAGGTGAATGACTCGGCAGATCTCAGCCTGGGGCCCGGACGCCGGCCGAGGCCTACACGCTGCCCCGGACGAGCTGGGCCCCGGTCCTCAGCACGAGCAGGCATTTCTCAAAGCAAATGAGCGAACAATAAGTTTCCATCCGTGAAAAGACTCTGGTGTGTCCACGTTGAGTTTTGAACAGAAAGGTGGGCATTCAGCCCACCTTTGTAAAACTGTTGGAGCTGAAAGAACCAGAACTTTCTAGATTGTTCTTTACCCTTCCTGTTTGACCTGCGCAGCCTGGGGTTTGAGTCGCTTGTACTTGATTACAAACAAGGAGGGAGGCATCGAAATTTCAGCTCTGTTGAGACTTAGTTGAGCTCAGAAATGAAACCTATTTAAGCCTGAGATTTTCAAAAGGACACCACTTGACTCTCAACCTTGTATATTTGGGGGGGGGGGGGCCTTAATATCCCAAATATGAAACAATTCTACAGGAAAATTCCCTTTGGGTAAAAGAGGAGAAAGAGGATCACCAGATTTTTTTTCATTTGTACAATCTATTTAGTGATCTCTGTCATTTCTTGAGCATATTTCTAAGTTTGAAAGGTATGAACATGGTGAAAATTTAAAACTGGCTTTTAAGTTTACAGTGAAAAGTCTCCCTCATGCCCTGAGTTTCTTAGCCTCTGTTTCTTCTGGACTCTTCTAGAAATATTCCCTATTTCTAAAAATAGGGAGGGCAAAGCATATTTTAATGTTTACCCTTTAAGGCCTTCAAAATAAATTTTTTTTGAAGAGGCAACAAAAAAAATGAATAAAAGGTTTTTGCCATTAAGAAAAGACTACATTCCTGGTTTAAATTGTGAACATAATATTATTTAAATATACTTAAAATGTGAATCAAACCAAAACTATATGTTCTTTAATAACCAATGTATGTATGTATGTATTTATGAAAAAGGTATGAGCAGTGTTCAAAACAGACTTTGACCTCTAATTTTTAACATTTTTCAATGAGAATGAATTCATTACTAGGAAATTAAAAAGAATAAAATGTCATTGTTCAGGTTAGGAGACCCCAGTGACTTGCGATACAGATTTCTGTAAAGGTTATTTCTAAATCATTGGAAAGAGGTTGTAAAAGAACAAAAGATTGAGTCACTTTATAAGGTTATTTCTCCCTGAATTTCAGAAAGAAGTTTTTAAAGGAACAGAAAGCTTGTCCAAGGTGACCAGGCCTAGCTTCAGACCACACCCTGTTTGCTTTTGGCTGTTGTTTTGCTGCAAACCTTGTGATTCACGTTTAAAGGCTGAGTCATGAGCTTTGTCACACAGCTTTTTGCAAGAGTCCAAAGGTACAGAGAAAAGCAGCCCTGATTTCAGAGGCAAGGGAGGGAGAAGAGACGGGGAAGAATGAGCCCAGGGTTATCACCAAGGAGAAAACATTCTTGTGAACTGGAGAAAACATTGATGTCTCTAGCAGAAAACATTTCCTGTAGTACCCCTGCGTTCCCTAACTTAAGTCCAACAGTGCATCCTGTTGCAATATATAGAAGGAAACATTTGCCCAAGGGCACTGAGGTGAGAGGAGAAAATGACTTCCCCCAAGAAAGATGGCTGGTATTTCTCTAGAATAGTGGTTCCCAACCAGGAGTGATTTGGTCCCTCAGAGGACATCTTGCAATGTCTGGAAATATTTTGGTTGTCACAACTGTGGCGGTGGTAGTGCTACTAGCACCTAGTGGTAGAGGCCAGGGACACCCCACATCGGACAGTCCCCCACAATACAGAATTACCTGGCCCCCCAATGTCAGTCATGCTGGGGTTGAGAAACCCTGGTCTACAGAGGATTTGATGTGTCATCGTTGCAACTGCTTTTCTATTGACTGAGAAGGGCTCTCAAAGTCTAAGTGTCCCACTGGGTCTCAAGAATTGGGTATCAGGTCATGCTCCTAACCCTAAAATCCCCTGACCTAGATAGAATGGAATATGCTAGAATGTGCGAGAAGCAGGATGAGTCATGGGATCCATTTCCAGTTCCTTCCCCAGATCTGTCTGAAGAAATTGCTTCAGAGCTGGCACCAATGGAAGTGACAAGCCCAGCAACATGGCCAGATTGGCAGGCAGAGGTGAGCACGTGATGGGCTGAGCTCACAAAAGGCCTGGGTGTTGGGCTGCTGGAGTCGGGGGTGGGGTGGGGGCGGGGCAGGGATTGGACTGGTGCCTGTTTGCTTTTCTTCCTTACCCCAAAGGATTCAGTTCCCCTGAAGGTCACAAACTTGTATGGGACTTAACTCAGCATCAGGAGAATGTCCGAGAACACAACTGGCAAACATTTTCCCCCAAAGGAAGGGGTGAAATCGGAGAGCTGGGAGAGATGGGAAAGGCTTGCCTGGCTTTGCCACTGGTTATATAACCATAAAAGGTAGTCAAGAGTATTTGTAGCTCAGGGGAAAAAGAAAACAAACAGAACAACCCAAGGGACTCTGTTCTTTTTCCTGTTTACGTTTATTCATTTGCATCGTAACACAAATTGCTCCATCTTAAAAATAACCAATTTCCTCCTCTAACTTATTGGGGCTTTTTTTTTTCTTTTTTAATTGTGGCAAAATACGCGTAACATAAAATTTACCATCTTAACCATTGTTATGTGTACAGTTCAGAAGTGTTGAGTGTATTGTAGGGGAGGAAAAACAATTTTCCTTTTACCCGTCTGAGTTTTTAGCTGAGGCACCTGTAATGAAAGACAGAGTAATCAGAAGGAAAAACCCCAGTTTATTCACACGTCTTACATCATGTATTCATGGGAGGTACCAGGAGACATGAGTAACTCAAGAGGTGGCTTTAGAGTTTAGGCTTTAATACCATAAGGAAGGGGCAGGGGAGTTAAGGCCTCTTAGGAGAGAGTAAACGATTTTTAGGAAAGACAAATGGGAAAATAGAAGAATAGATGGGATATATGATAGTTTGTGACAAAGTTTGATGTCCATTCCTTGTCTCCTTCCTGTGACAAGAGTCAGTCTTCCCTGGTCAGTGAATCTCCCAGGGAGGGGATGTATGAATGACCATTGAGTTCCTTTTGGCGGATCTCTCTTTAGGCAGGTAAGGGGATTCAGTGAAAGACTCTCCCTGCATTTGCTGTTTTTCAAATGCCTTCAGCTCCAAATAATATCAAAGTGACATATTTTGGGGTGGCATATTCTGTTACCCTTTGACGTTCATATTGTGCAACCATCACCATCATCCATCTCCAGAACTCTTCATCTTGCAAAACTGAAACTCTGTACCTATTGAATCACTGTCCACTTCCCAGCCTGTGGCAACCACCACCCTCTGTCTCTGCATTTGACTACTCCAGGTACCTCCTATAATGGGCTTTGTTTTTTCAAAGGTATAATAAATCTCACGGCAACTTTTATAGGAAGCTCCATTTCCCAACACGAGCCTCGTGTTATTTTTTCCTTATTAATATAGGAAACGGGCATGAAGACTATTTTTGCAGAAGAAGGAACTTGGAGGTTGGATTCCAAGCCTGCTGCCTATGTGCCACCAGACACAGAATGCAACATACACACAGAACAGACCATCCGGACGGAGCCTGTTGAGCAGATTCCATTATGGCCATTCCTGTAATTAAACCTACTACAAACTAGCCACAGGCTGTACCTTACAAAAGTTAAAGATAAGCCCGCCCCTCCTCTTCTTTTACCTTGCAGAAGTCCCCCATACCAAGGTTTCCATGGAAACAAGAAACACACATAAACCATAGCCTGGCAGATGGAGGGGCTCGCTCTTCCACTAGCGATTAGAGGCCGCCACTCCTTCTGTGGGGTGGACTTTTTTCTTCTACTTACTCTCTGCTAAATAAACTTACTTGTACTGTAAACTCCAATGTCAGCTCACATTTGAATTCTTTCCTATGTGAAACCAAAGACACTCTTTTCCTATAACAGTATGGTATTCTCTCCCCGTCATTGTGCTATTGGAAATATTTAATTATAAGATACAAAGTAAAACAGAAGCATATAATTAGTTTTGTGGTAGGCCTGATAATTTTAGAAGTAACTTCAACTTTTTTTTTTTCTTCCTTAAAACCTTGTTGACCTTTAGGGAAAAGTAACCTTCACAGAAGCTCATTACAAACAGGAGCTGCCACCAATACTCCAAGTGGTGAATCTCACGAATTTCAGTTTCTTCTCAAAAATGAAGGCTTTGCAAAGAGTCAGTTCCCTTCAGACCTAAGATGAGATGTTTTTATGATTTAAAACATGAGGTCAAGTCGAATAAGGCAGGAGTTGATGGATGATGAATTTCATTATTACTGCAGACAAAGAACTGAACCCACAGGATGCAAGAGGAACCCTGCTTTCAATAAAATATACTAGCTTTTATTTTTAATGATAAAATCGTGTATAAATACAAACAGTATGTACACCACAGCCTGCCACTCATTCATTCATTCATTCATTCATTCAGGACCGGTTGCTGATGAAGCAGGGAGCGAAACCCGTTTCCCTAGTTTCCTCATGGGTGGCTTCCTCTGAAAATGGTGGCTCCTGATAGCATAAAGGGCATGGCCAGCACAGACACTCAGACCTGGCACCCTCTGATGGCCAGGAATAGGCCAGTGGAATAAGTCACCAGCCCTCTTGGCCTTTCACTGCAGTCACAATGCCAGGAAACGCACAGTAACTCCCAAAACAATCCTTCTGCTCACTTTGGCTGTGGTTTCAATGCTCATATCAGGTTTTGTCTTTACATCCTTCGCCTAACTTCTCTTCTAGCAAAAGGACACTTGGAGTGTTACGGGTTTCAGTAAGGACAGACCACTCCTATCGTGAAAACCCCACCTCCAAGTAGTGACGGAGGAGATACACTTGTTATAATTGCATCTGTGGTGCTCTACTGACGAACTCGAGCAAAAATAAGAATCAGAAAAGGAGAGTGTAGTGGAGAAGTGAGGGATCAAACCCGGGGCCTCACACATGCAAAGCATGAACTCTACCACTGAGCTACATCCCCTGCCCCCATGCCCCTATTTCCTGAAATTCTCTGCTACACTAATCTGAAAAATGTTTTCCCCCTATATTTCATATATTTCAATAAGCGTTAGGGTTTAAAACAAGCAGACCAAAATAAATCATTTTATTTCTCCCAAATATAAAACCTTATAGCTGAAATTCTGACACTGGAACCAAGGAACAAACGGAAACAGACCTATTCTTTTTTTTGGTGGAGGAGCTGAGCATAAATCTTTTTTTTAAAAAATGATTGGGATAACATTGGTTAATAACATTCTATAAATTTCAAGTGTACAACTTTATAATACCACATCTGTATACTCTATTGTGTGCTCACCACCCTAAGTCTAGTCTTCTTCCCTGACCATATTATTTGACCCCCTTTACCCTCTTCGTCCTCCCCAGACCCCCCCCACCCCTCTGGTAACCACCATTCTTTTGGAAACAGACCAATTCTTGAATGTTGCTTCTCACAGACAGAAAAGAAAGGAAGGAAAATGTGAGAATTTCTTTCCAATAAAAAAGGGCACTGCACCAGTCGCACTTCCACTCAGAAATCACTGGCTTCCTGTCTTTCAAAACCATTCCAACCTTCGGTGACTTTGAGGTTTGCACATCTGCTTGAAGACTTTTTTTTCCCTTCCCAGAAAAACTCTTTTGAATATAAAAATAAGCAAACTAAAGAGAAAACAGATCCAGCTCCCAGAATCAGAGGAAGGAAATCTGCAACAGCCCACTGAAAAGAGCCCTTCTTTAACTGTCAATGAGCCTTTCTTCCAGAGTGCTTAGGAAGCACACCAGGTGAGAGAAGTCACAATGTGTAGTGTCTTTTGGGTCATCAAGGGGCCACTGGGTGATGAAGGAACAGATGAGGGGCAAGAAGAGGGCAGAAAACTGAGGCTGCACCCTCTCCCACCAGCGCTTGAGATTTCTGGGCAAGAAAACAGTCATTTACTACAATGGGGAGAACACATCTAACAGTGTCCTGCCACTTTGGTCCCCAGTCAGCTCCCTTATATGACAGGCTACTGATGCCTGAAACTTCACAGCTGGAGGCCTAAGTGAGCTGGGGCACAGGACAGTGGAGCCGCAGCTGTGATTTCATGACCGCACCTCTCAGGGCCTCCTGGGTAAAGTAGAGATTAGACTAGTCCCTACTTCACAGGGTGGCTGTGACTATTGAACAGTGACACCTAGAAGGTTTAGAACAATGTGTGGTATAAGGTCCGAGCTCTGAAATGTGATTGAAGGGCTTCTGGTGAAGGACTTCTTCTCACATTCACACCAGGCCGGAACTGACACTTTGCTGATGCTGTTTTGGTGAAACAGAGGGACAAGCAAGAGGGCATGGGGTGAGGGGCGGGGCGCAATGCAGCTCCTGTGTAAGCCATCCACTGTCCTTACTGCTCTAGATCAAGGGGCAGCCAAGAGAGAGACCTTGGCGGGAACAGAAGGATGGGGCTATATAGATGGCCATATTTTGGACATGGTTTGGGAGGAGCTAAGGGACTGTATTCAGATTAGTAGATGCTCCTGCTTGTTCTCTTTCCAGATTGCTCTGCTCAAACCAACTCCATTATGTCTCTCCTCTCTGCACAAAACTCTTAGAATCCAATTCATACTCCTCACTCTGGTCTTTAAGGCCCTGTGTGATCTGGCCTGCTGATCTTGCTAATGCCATCCCTCAGCCCTCTCCTTCTCCCTCGGGGCATGCCAGGTTCCTCGTAGCTCAGGGCCTTTGCATTTGCCATCCTTCTGCCTAGAAGCTGTTCCCCAGATTTTCTCCTGATTGGCTCCTCGCTGTCCCGGTCCTCAGGCAGGCCTTCCTGTCCACCTCTCTGAAGGGGCCTAGGACTCCCACACGTGCCTGATCACACGCCTCTGCCTTGTTTTGTTCTACTTCACAGTGTCATCCATCACTCTGAGACCTGCTTTATACAAGTCTGTGTCCCTCCCGGGGTGGGAAGGTCAGGAGGGTAGGGTCTTGTCTGTCTTCTTTCCTGCTGCATCCCGGTGCCTAGAACAGTGCAGGGCACATAAGTACTCAGTAAATATTTGTGGAATAAATGCAAACAAATAAATGACTGAAAGAACAGGAGCCTGGGACAGATGATGGCTATATTCAGGAAGTCTGCAGCTGAGTTACGCCCAGAAAACCTTGCAGTTTAGAGTGACCCCACCTCCTCTCTCAAATCCACAAACATTTTCTGAGGGCCCACCTCTGGGCCAGAGCAGGACATACAAAGATGGAATATTTGCAGCAGCGTGAGCAATTCCTGGCCTTGGAAGTTGACATTCTGGGGAACGATCATATCAACCAAACACTGTACACTGGCGCTGTGGGCAAGCAGGAAATGGAAAATAGCGCATCAGTGTGAGAATGTTTTGTTCCTCCTAAGGAGCTAGCGCATTACTGGGACTAAGTGGTTGACAGACAACCGCGGGACCGAATGTCATTAGACTGTCAAGTTTATGCTTCCAGAGAAGAGTAAGGCATTTCTATGGCAGTTGAAGAATTTGATTTATTTAAAGAGAAGTGAAAAAATACACAGGGACGATAAAAAGTGCCATGGCCTCCCCGTCGGGGAATCGAACCCCGGTCTCCCGCGTGACAGGCGGGGATACTCACCACTATACTAACGAGGACGAGCCGTGGGAGCGGCGCTCCAGACGGACCTGTATAGAGACGTCACTCTTCGGCTACGCGCCTCTGCTCCCAGCCGGGCCTCCACGGGCACAGCGCCCAGTCGGTGGCTCCGCTGCGGTCGCGGGGAGACCTGCTTGAACCGACGGAACCGATGAGCTCCAGGAACACGTACAAAACGGCGAAAACTGTGAATTCCTATCCTTTTCACCGCGGAGCAGAGGGGATGTAGCTCAGTGGTAGAGCGCATGCTTTGCATGTATGAGGCCCCGGGTTCGATCCCCGGCATCTCCACCTCCGGGCTTCGCGCTGTTCTTTTCGAGCCCCACCTTTAAGGTGCGTTCAGTTATTAACCTGGATTGAAATGTTACGGACTTCACCCCTTCTCACAAAGCTAAACAACGGCAAGTCCCACTGGATTGGCTCCATTTTAAATTTTAAAGAGCTCATTTCCTGTTCGGTGCTAGATTTAGCAGTGAGGGTTCAGAGAACAGAAATAAAGCAAAAATTAACGAACACACATCAACAGACATGTAACAGATTAATAACGTTTACGAAACAAAAGAAATGGAGTCAAGAAAACACTTGCCCTTGACGGATTTCCCCAGATGGAGAAGTCTCCATCCCCCCGGCTTCCCGTGGATGCTGCTCGGAGCTGTTTCAAACAAAGAAAGTAAAGTCCTTTCTGTTAATTGGAAAAAATAAGCTTCATCTGTTGACTTACTTCCTGTCCCGTCTTTTCCCTTGGGCGGAAAAAAACACAAAAAGGAGAGCTGCCGAAACCCGGGATCGAACCAGGGACCTTTAGATCTTCAGTCTAACGCTCTCCCAACTGAGCTATTTCGGCGGCTGTGGGAGACGCGCCGCTCCGCCGTCCTCCTTGTCGTGCTAACGGCCCTGCGCCCCGCACCCGGCGCCCGACGCCGGAAGGCCCGGCTCGGCCGCAACGTGCCCGCCACCTGCGTGCAACGCCCCTTCTCTGCTTTCAAGGGCACCGCCTCTGAGCAGCTTTCCCTAATCAGGCCTCCCAACACGACCCCAGCCCCTTATTTTTTATTGTTAGCTTTGGTATTGATTGTTTTCCTTGTCCATTCTCTGTGTCTCCAGCTAGAAAGACAGACTCAGGAAGAGCACGGAAGTCATCTGCCTCGTTCAGAGCCTAGGACAGTGCCTGGCACAAAACAAGTGCTTAATAAATATTTGTTGAACTAATGAACGGAGGAGTGAACGGACGAGTCCTACTTGGCTCAGAGTCCCACTTTCTCAAAGTCCCGTCTCTGCGCAAAGGAACAAGGTCGCCCTTGAGGGCTGCCCTCCAACAGCCCAAACATGGCAGGGATGCTGACCACACCTAGGCATGTGGGAGGACGCACCGGCAAATGTGGCTTTCCTTGGGGCAGTGAGTGACTCAGATCTGGCCTCCAAGCATGGCCACCACACCTGTGGCAACTGCTCAGCTTCAAGGCATGAAGAAATCAACAGGTAGGCATCCAGGTGCAGCTCTCCCTGCCTCCCTTCCCTTTGGGAATTGGGTGGGTGGGGAGTGCTGTCTGGGAGAGGATGAACCAGTGGGGACATCCTCCGTGCTGTGAAGTCGTTTAATACGTGTTTGCCAAGCACCTGGTGATCCTCTGGCCTGTCCACAAATACAGTAACAAGATAGTTCAGTATAGTAGTAGTTACACTAAGGGGCAAGATAAAGCGAAGTGATGGGGTGGAATACGGCGGTGGGCTTAGTAAGAGAAGCGGGAGCTGAGAAGACCTGCAGAATGAAGAGTCAGCATGTTAAGGCCTGAGGAAGAGGCTCTCAGATAGAAGGACAGCTGATGCAAAGGCCCTGGGGCTGAGAACAAGGTTGGCTAGAAAGAGTCAGCGTGGAAGCAGTGAAGGGTGGGGAGGGGAGAGGGTGGGTGGCAGATCACAGAGGGAAGAGGCCAGATCTTGCAGCCTTGAAGGTGAAAGGTTTAGATTTTCTTCTGAGTGGAAATGGAAGGCCTTTGGAGCTGATGGTGCCTCGAGCATTCATATACCTTCTTAATAGGGGAAAGGGAGGATGTACGCCACTTAACGAAGAGTTAATATCATAGATACAGAGAACATTTTGATGGTTGCCAGATGGGAGGGAGGTTGGGGGGATGGGCGAAAAAGGGGAAGGGATTAAGTACAAATTTCCAGTTATAAAGTACAGCACAGGGAATATGGTCAATAGTATTGTAATAACTACGTATGGTGCCAGGTGGGTATTAGACTTACCAGGGGGATCACTTTCTAAGTTATATAAATGTCTAACAACTATTCTGTATATCTGAAACTAATATAGTATTATATGTCAGCTGTAATTGAAAAAAACGTAGAAAAAAAAGGAAGAGTTAATAATTTTCAGGAAAGACGAATGGGCCTTAAAAGAGGAGGTGGGAGGTGTGATCATTTGTGACAGTTTGTATGGGTGAGTTGCCCACTCCTCGTCGTCTGTCCTGGGACAAGAGTCCGTCTTCCCTGGTTGTTGAAACTCCCAGGGAGGGGATGTGTGACCACTGAACGCCTTTGGGAGGATCTCTCTTTAGGCAGACAAGGGGATTCAGTGAAAGACTCTCCCTGTATTTGCTGTTTTTCAAGTGTCTTCAGCTCCAAATAATCTAGATACCAAAGCAGGAGCCCGTGAGGACCAGAGGGGACTCGTCCTGCTGCTCTTCATTAACCCATAGGCGTTCTTTTGCAGCTAATGAGAAGTGTAACATTCTGATAAAAATCGAGTAAGAACGAAAGAAAGGGAAGAAGGGAGGGAGGAAGAAAAATAAAATTCAAGCAGTCCAGAAAGGTACAGAATGGAACGTCGAGGAGTCACTCCCACGTTATATCAGTGCTCCCCAGAGCTGACCAATGTCTGGAGTAAATTATGATTTACGTGACTTTGGGCAAATTACGCAGCCATTCTTTACCCCTGCATTTCGTCATCTAATGTGATCAAATGGCACCTGCCAGAAGGGTTGTTGTGAGGATTAAATGAGGGAACTCCTGTCAAGCATTGCCCAATACATATTATCAGCTATGTAATTGTTAGTTACTGATCAGGAGTGTAAGTACCAAAAGACTCGACATGTATGCGTTAGGCCCGCCGCTCAGCGCACACCCGGCTTTCTGCACTCAGTACTTTCTTGAGAGATGGAGAACTTTTGCAAGTGCCCTGAATCACACAGTTGCAGACACAACTGTGACACCTTCATCCCCAGAGCACTTGGAAGGGAACACCAGAGAGGTCTCCTTTTGTAGTTAAAATATTTTGTTAGCCTCCCCGTCGGGGAATCGAACCCCGGTCTCCCGCGTGACAGGCGGGGATACTCACCACTATACTAACGAGGAGAAGGCACAGCTCGCTTTCTCTGGGGGAGTCCATATAAACAAGACGTTCTTTGCTTTTGGAACCCATGTACCGTAGATTCTCGGTTTCCATAGGCGCATTGCTGGGTGCTCCTGGCCGGTGGGCTTCTCTGCTGCGTCGAAGAACGTGCTTGAATCGGTGGTGGCGCTGAGCACCCAGCAAGGAACAGACACAAGTGTAGGAAAAGCGGGACTTCCTAAAATGTCAGCCCCAGAGAAGGCAGGGGATGTAGCTCAGTGGTAGAGCGCATGCTTTGCATGTATGAGGCCCCGGGTTCAATCCCCGGCATCTCCACTGTTTTTCCACTTTCTATCGTAAATCAGACGGAGGAAGGCTAAGCAGGAAAGACACACCCCCATCCGCCGGCCTGGGAAGGGAGCCCCTCTGGGGAGAGCGGCGCTGATCACCGTCCCGGGGCTCAGTCACAGCTGCCCGGACCCCTCCCCTTGGGCGCTGGAGTCAGTAGTTGGGCAGGGAGCCTAGGAACCTGCATTTTTAAACGGAACACTCCTAGTTATTCGTGTTATCAAGTAGTTTGAAAAACACTGGATTTCTAAGGGTTTTGCAGCGGGCCCTGCATGCGGTGGACTCCTGGTGCCTAATGCCCGGTGACGTGTATGCACTGAGCCCCCGCTGTGTGCCAGGTCGACTGGCCAAATAGTTCTCCAGGTAACCGACCAAAGGAAAAAGTTTATCCGGGGGGCACAGAACCACCAAGGAGCGAACACACTCACCCAGCCGGCTGCCCACCGCCCGCCCACGTGGGAAAAAGGCGCAAGAACCCAACATGGCTTCCCCTTCATTTGCGTCCCCTCCCCAGAAATTACCACTAAATTCAACAGGAAGTGAAGACTAGAGAGTTACCCAGGGGCCCAGCGCCACCCCCATAGTCCTCCCAGCTCTATGGCTAAGTATTTTAAGACCCCAGTTCACTTTTATCAGTCAAGTACTCTGGTGTCCCTGGATACGACAGACAAGGTCTCTGGACTCTCCCGGATTTGACAGCCCAGTTCAGGAGGCGAGCGATGAGCACGTGGTGATACGTTTCATGAAGACAATAAAGGTGACGAACGGGGACAGCGTGGCGGCTGCTGGAGGTGGTCAGGGGGCCCTGTGTGCAGAAACAGGAAATGGCAGGTGCAAAGGCCCTGAGCTTGGGCGTTGGGATGCGCCGTGTTTAAGGGACAGAAAGAAAGCCCAACACATGGAGTTCCCAGAATGAGGGCAGGAGGTTCGAATCTTCCAAGACCCTGGGACGCCTGATGCAGGGGGATCACGAGCAGATTAAGGCTTACAAGGCTCCCTCTAGCGACCGGTGGGGAATACACCGAACCAACCAGGACGCCGCAGCGCAGCCTACGCCCTGGTGGAGGTGGAGAGCACGAGGGGGCGCCGGACAAATTCTGGACGTAGTAACAGAACTTGCGGACGCCTTGATGTGTGTGTGGGAAAGCAGGGGCAGAGAGAGACCTATCTGGGGTTAGTGACCAGGAAGTGGGGAAAATGAAGAGTTTTGGAATATTAAACACGTATCTTGGGAGTTTTGTCTTATGTATTTACATTATGGAACTTGTTCGTTTATGTTGCATTTATATTCTGCTATGAGTACAAATTGATTTCAGAAAACGACCTAAGTGAGAGGAAATCAACACCCTGCAGGCTCACAGTGCCAGACCACTAACACCTGGGGCAGTCCCCACCCAGACCAGTTTCTATACGGACGTCCCCAAGACCCCCACATTCAGAGATTCACTAGGACTCACTCACACGCCAAGATTTATTACAGCAAGGTAGGCGACAGCTGCCCCTGGGGAGGAGACACCACGCCTTGTGCCCCACTCCACAGGAGCCTGGGCGCCCCTCACTGTAGCGTGGGTGTACCGCACCCCCAAGGAGGGGGCGCAGGGGGAGGCCTGCAGTCACCGCCTCCTGCTCTCGGCCACTTCACCCTCCAGCTCCACAAGGACTAATGTAGTCCACAGAGCACATTTAAAAGGGGACTCGCACGTGAGATAAACCGTTACCCACCACGTAATAAATAGTTATAAAAAGTCACTGCCAGGGCAGACTGCCCAGGGCGGCAGGCAGCAAGCTGTGTCAGAACCGGGCCAAGATGAACGAGGGTTTCCAGGGGCTGCCTCCTGGGTGAAGTCCAGGGGCCAAGGGGTGTCATGTCAGAAACTGGCTGCTCACATGTGGTGCTCGGCCGGCAGCCAGGCACCAGGTCAGAGGTCAGAGGTGGGGGGCCAGGCTTTCTCCACATCAGCGTGCATGGCCTCGGGGAGCCACTCGCAGTACTCAGCCAGGAGGTCTGCAGGGGCAGAAGACAGCGTCAGAGTGGCTCTGTGCCCAGCTGCCCTGCCAACCCTGGGTTGCCTGGGCAGGCCCTGTCCCAACCGCTCCCAAGTCCTGGTCAAGGGGCACCTGCCCCGTCAAACTCACATTTGGGGCTTTTCCTCCAAGCAGCCAGCAAGGCGTCTCGGCAGTCGGCCTTCTCAGCCACAAGGGCTCTCAGGAGACTCTCTGTCCTGGGCTGCAGCCTGTGGGCGGGGATGGAGGGCATTATGCCGCCCACAGGGCAGCCCTGCCGTGGTGGGTGAAGGATCCCTGTTCCTCCACCATGCTGGGTGCCTTGGCTCGATGGAAGGCTCTAGACGCCACCACCTCCTGCCTCTGGTCCGCCCGCCCTGGCCTTTCTTACCCGCCTTGAGCACTCCCCCATCCATGCTGCTCGTCCCATCTAGAACCTTCCTCCAGATTTCCACCTTGCTCACAGCGGCCTCCCCCGAATCTGCCCAGTCGGGCTCTCCTGACCAACCCCACCAGGCCCCACACCTCATCGCTAACGTCCTGCTCTGTAGCCGCGTCACCACCCGCCATGTGTACTAGCTGTGTTGTTTGGTGTCAGTCTGCCTGCACTGGACATCCCCACGGGGACAGGGTCCTCCCTGTATCCCAGCAGAGAGGGTGATCAAAACCAGCTGCTGGGTGAACAGCTGGCTGGCAGCAGCCTGGCAGGGGGCGCCAGGCCCCAGGCCCTCATCCTGAGTCCCTGGAGTGAGGGAGTGTCCGTGGACTTGCACCCATCTGCTTCCAAGCCCCCTCCCGCGCACCTTCCAGACGCCAGCCTCAGGGAGGGGGAGGCGTCCACTTGGAGCTGGCCATGGCAGAAAGAGAGCAAAAGGGGAGGGGCAGGGACAGGCAGGGCAGATGAGGATGAAGATGATGGTGATAGGCGGGACAGGGGTGGGTCTGTGCTCAGCTGGCAGGAAGCAAGCATGTAGAACACCTCCCCCTGGCACCTGGCAGCTCTGTAGTAGGTTGACCAATGTTTCCCCAAAAGTCCATGTCCACCCAGAACCTCAGAATGTGACCTTATTTGAAAAGAGGGGCTTTGGAGATGCAATTTTGATGAAGTCATACTGGACTGGGGTCGGCCCTGAACCCATGATGATGTGCTTACAAGAAGAGAGGACATGAGGTGACAGCCATGTAAAGACAGCAGCAGGGATCAAAGTGACGTGGCCACAAGCCAAGGAATGTCTGCAGCCGCCAGGAGCTGGGGGAGGAGGGAAGGAGCCTCCCCTAGAGCCCCCAACCCTGCTGACACCTGGATTTTCGACTTCTGGTCTCCAGAACAGAGAGAATACATTTGTTGTTGTTTTAAGCCACTCGGTTGGTGGTCACTGGTTTCGGTGGCCCAGGACACTAATCCCAGCTCCTGCCGTCACCCCCCGCCACCCCGGTGTTGCCGGGAAAGGCTGTACCTGGCCCACGTCTTCAGCATCGTGCTGGGGCTGGACAGCAAACAGCCCTGGTATGAGGCCAGTTTGGGGAAGACCTGAGGAGAGCGCACAGGACAGGGTGAGGGTCACCTGGCTCACCTCCCGCCCACAGCACCCAGGAAGGGGCGGGGAATCACCAGGCTCCCTACCTGCCCTTCCAGCAGAAAGCGGGCAAAGTGCTTGTAGCAGTCGAGGCCCTCCGGGAAATCCACCTGGACCGCGGGCAGTGGCCAGCCGACACGATCTGGAAGGCAGCAGCTGGTGAGCGAGGGACCATGAGGGATCCCCACAGCCTCCCCAGGAACAGCCGGAGCCGGGGCCTGTGGTGACACCACCCAAGACACACACACACTTCCCAGTGTAGGGTATGGGACCGTGTCCACGGGAGCCCAAGGCCACCAGGAAGTTGCCCCAACTCACAGAACACGCTGGCCCGGTGACACAACACCCGTCCCTTCTCGGGGCAGTAGGCAGGGGGTGGCTCCTCCAGGGGCTTTTCGAACTGGCAGTAAGAAGGCAGCAGGACTGGGATCCACTGGGCCTCCACGGTGGAGACACCTGGGGGCCCGGGAGAGAGGGCTGAGGACAGCGGCCAAGCTGCCTGGGAGGGGCTATGTCCTCCCCACCAAGGGCCTCGGTGAGCAGGGCGAGGGGCCGGCCACCGGCTTTGCTACCTTTCATGTACATCTTGGTGGTCTCCACAATTTCCTGGTAGACCACAAAGTCAGGCAGCTCCTTGAAAAGGACGGAACTGGGGTGGATGTAGACAGGGTCATCGAGGAGGGGGGTCTGCAGAGAGAGGGTGAGTGGTGTGGGTCAGAGACACAAGCACAGGTGCAGTAACCCATGTGAATTCAGCTGCACATGTGGCCGGGAAAGCGGAAGGGCATTCTGCCAGGTGACGAGCGGCGTGTCGGTACCGGGACCAGCATTCAGCTGAGCGAAGACCCTGACACGTGTACTGACAGGTGCCTCACTCACCACCATGCTGACTGAGAAGCCAGACAAAAAAGGCCACAGTGTATGCTTCCACTGACACGAAACATAAGGAATCAGCAAAGCCATAGAGACAAAAAGGCAATTCACGGTGCGGCGGGGTTAGGAGAAAATGGGGAGACTGCTAATGGGAATGGGTTTCCTTTTGGGGCAATGAAAATATTCCAGAATTGACCGTGGTGATGGTTATACAACCCCGTGAATACGCTAAAAACCACGGAATTGTACCCTTTGCGATTCATCTCTCCATTAAGCAGTTATGAAAATAGACTTGGGGTGAAGCTAATGCCCAAAGGAAGTGTGACGCCTGTACACCCCACCCTGTTCCTTGGTGGGGACTTTCCCAGAGGCTGCAGTGACAGGACTGAGGAGGACAGGTCCCCCCAAGGGTCCCCTGGCTGCTCCAGGTGTCCTGACAATGCGCAGAGCCAGGCATCACAAGTGCCCAGGCTGGCAGGACTCACGACAGATGGAGGGTGGGGTGGAGAGGGCAGCCCAGGCATGACGCCTGCCACGCTGCCCGCCCCCGAGCTGGAACCCGACCTTATAGGCATTCTTCCACTTGTCATCCAGCAGGTCCTCGCTCTGGACCCTGCGGGCCAGGTGGTCGCCCAGGCCGGCCGTCACGATCTGCCGCAGGTAGGTCACCTGGCTCTCGGAAGGAGGTTGCATCTTGGGGTCCACAAACAGCCCAGCCTCAGGGCACACAGAATTGACTGGGGGAAAAGCCAGGTGTGAGGACAGCAGTGGGCAAGTGGGTGGGGCCTGGGGTCTCGGGCTGACCTTCTGGGAAGCCCCGATACCACTCAACGCTGAGCTCTGGCCTCAGCACCTGTTCTTCTCAGCCCCTTTCCACCGAGGCTGCCGGGTGGGCAGGAGACAAAGCCCTCAGCGGGCCAGAACCAGCTGCCCACGCCATAGCCATGCCCTCTTCTCCCTTAGGACAAAACCCCAATATTCCTCTGTGGGTGGCAGAGTGGGTTGCTAAGAAGCCACCCCCCCAGATGCGAGGGTGGCCCCGGGATATGACGGGTGCCCATGATATGACGATGGAGTTGCCGGCTGAAATTTTTGGAACGCTCATCTGGCCCCTTCCTCCTGCCTGGAAAGCAGGTGTGATTAGATCTCCAAGTGTCTTCTCGGCCCCTGAGGTGGCTTCAAGGATGGAAGCCACATGCCAAGGCTGGCAAGACAGCAGCCCAGAAATGTGTGGGCCCCTGGAGGCCCTGTGAAGCCAGGGTTGGACCCTACTTGGGATCAGGGCACCCAAGGATGAAGCTGGGGATGCCCAGGGGCAGCTGGTCCAGGCCAGAGCCAGGGACAGAGGGTGACGCGAGGGACCGCACCGGAAAGGGTGAGGCCGAGGGGCGCGCGCCATGGCTCTGCTCACTGGCGGGTCCTCAAAGGACCGCAGAGGCGCCAAGTACTGACTTGGGGTTACGGTCAGTCTCAGCGAGGTGAATGTGTACACATGGGACCTGTGACAACTGGGGAGTGACTGTACACAGATAACATCGAGGAGAAGAGCTTTAAACATTAAAAGGGTCCCGTTTGTGCTGGGGGCTGCCCGTGGCAGGGGCCCTGGGGAGCCCCAGAGGCTGGTGTGTGGGCCGTACCTGCGGTGGTCAGCTGGCCCCGCAGGCGTCGAATCTCCATCATGGCCTTGTACCGCAGGCTGCTGACCTCGCAGAACTGAGGCGAGCAGCCCGCGTACTCGCAGGCCCCCACGGCACCTGTGGATGAGGATGCACTCACTCACTGTCCCCCAGGTCCCGTGGGCCCGCCCCCCTTGGCTGGGGCACACACCCAACAGCACCATGAGGTCTCCGAGTTTCAGGGAAGCGCCTCGTCCTGCCCAGGTCCTCTTCATCTGGGCCACCCGGGCACGCCTGCCCTTCAGCGTGGCCAGCTCCTCGTCGCTGGACGCTGGTCTGCAAACACACACACCACCTGACTATCGTCCTGGCCGAGGGCCACAGGGGCAGGAGGCGCAGGCTCAGGGACAGAGACCATCCGTGCCCAGTGGGGTCGCTAACATGATTAAGGTCTTCAGCTCCGGCTCAAAATTTACCCTAAAGTTCACCTCCGGTAGCCAACAAGATAAAAAAAGGTGAATGCCTCCTACCCGCGATTTCACATTTAGAGATCAATGTCAAGACAATCCAACACACGAGCAACAGTGCACAATGCTGTGCAGCTTACAAATAGTAATAAAATAAACCCTGAAACATGCTGAAATATACACCAAGAACGGACTGGATAAACGAATTTTCTCCTGGTTCCCAAACCTGAAAGTAATGACACTCAGGCAGGTGCCAGGCATACTTTGAAGTCCCTTGCTTGTATTAACTAATGTAACCCTAACAACAACTCAGTTATTATTAACATCTCACCCCCATTTCCCAGATGGGGAAGATGAGGCAGAGAGGTGAAGTCACCGTCCCGAGGCCACACAGCTGGGGAGCAGCAGAGGGAGATCTGAACCCAGGCAGTCTGGCCCAGAGCCTGGGCTCTTAGCCATCATGCTACAGAGCCTTGTATCAGCTTTGCTCGAGGAATTTCCTTAAAACACATTCTGTAGCGACCAGAACACTGCAGCTCTGGAGAATGCGGGTCTTGCACAGACTACCCAGTGATCCAGTTATTGCCTCAGAGGCCGGGCTCCAGGCCCTCTCAGCCCGGCGCACCCCGTCAGCCCGAGCATGAGGCCGGAATGCACAGCCCCCCAACCCCACCTGTCCAGTTCCACGAACAGCTCCCGCACGGTCATGGCAGCCACAATGGTGATGGCGTAGGGCAGGCAGCCGTGCTGTCTGCTCAGTGCCAGCATCTTGGCATAGCGGGGCGCCACGGGGAACGTGGCCATGGTCCTGCCCAGCGCGGTGATGGGGCAGCTCAGCCGGGACCTCTGCAGCTGCTTCATCCTGGAGGACGGAGGAGGCTTTAGCACCAGAGCTAAGAGGCCCCAGTGCTCAGGGCAGCTCAGGAGAGGGGAGAGGGCCAAGAACGGGGCGGGAACTGGGCTCCCCCCACCAGCCCCTGCCCTACCTTTCTGTTTTCTGGGGCTCCTGCAGGGCACCCAGCGAGATCAGCAGCTCCTCGGCAGCAATGAGAGCCTCCACAGAGGGAGGAGTTGGAAAGGGGAAGTTGATGACCTGGGACACAGGGAGATATGCAGGTGACAGAGCTGAAGGCACAGAAGTGAGCACAGTCACTGCAAGGGGGAGCAAGGCCAGGCCTGGACACTCAGAGAGGGGCCCCAGGCATTCTCAAAGTCCAGGGGCCAAGGGAACCCCAAAGGCCTGCTTCCTTCATGTACTCACATCACCCACTCACTCAGAAGCAGGTACTGAGCACCTAATGTGCGCCGGGGCTGGGGCTGTTCTTGGCCATGGAGATTGAGAAAAGCAAGACAAGGGCTCTGCCTCCATTGAGCTTTCATTCAACCGGAAGGGGCCGTAGATGTGAGTAAACACATAAACAAGAGCAAATGTGCCCAGACAATAAAAGGTGACAGGACAGGGAGTGGGGCTCAGGGGTGGTGGCACCTTAAAAAGAGGGACCATTTAAAAATGAGTGTTCTAACCAATCCCTGTACTCTCATGTTCACAGCTGCCAAAACATGGAAACAACCCAGCGTCCATCAGTGGGCGAATGGATAAACAGAATACGGTTCATCCGTACACTGGAATGTGATTTGGCCATAAAAGGAATGAAGCAGCAACACGAGCTACAGCATGGGGGAACCTTAAAACATCACACTGAGTGACAGAAGCCAGACACAAAAGGTCGAATTCTGTATGACTCCATTTCTATGAAATGTCTGAAATGGATAAATCCAGAGACAGAAAGCAGACTGGTGGCTGCCCAGGGCTGAGGGAGGAGGGAAGAGACGGACAAACCCTGGACAGGGGGACATGAGGACGTCCCTCCCCTTCCCCCCAGGAGACTGACCGGGCAGAATATTCTATGAGCCTGAGGCCACCGACAGCCCTCCACACAGTGGGTGGGCCCTCTGTCTACACAGCTTCTGTCCCTGGCAGCCAACCTCCAGGTGCTCAAGGGGCACAGCACTAGGGGAGTGGGGGGTCACAGGAGGCAGGGAGCCCCAGGTGGCTGGACAAGCACCGCCAGGCCGAGTCCCCAGGCTCTCTGGGCTGTGGGGAAAGGGAGCTGCCCCATGGGGGCCTGGAGCCGCCCTAGCTGACCACACCGGACATGGATACGCTGAGAGGTTAGAGAGGTGATAGTAAGGCTGGGGGCTTCGACGGACCTTTTCAATGTTGAGAGCTTTCATCTGAAGGATCAAGTCTTCCACGGGCCTCCGGGTGATCTCAGGAGGTGGAAAGTGTTCAAAGTCACTGAAAACGGCCGATGAATAGAGCCTAAGGAAGGACCAACAGTACAAAAACAGAAATAAATAAAGGAGACACTCAGCCAAACCACCCGACACTGAATCTTGACTCAGGCAGACGTTTCCCGTTCCTTGCCTGTGAAATGGGGCTAACCGAGCAGCTGCCTCGTGGGGGCTGGTGAAGGTATTTTAGGTATCACGGTGGAGTATGTAGAACCTTTCCTGGCACACAGCACTTGGTAAACTTAACTACTGTTACTTCTTACTGGTTTTCTTTGTATAATTTCTCAATTTTCTTTTTATATAACTTACAACAATATTTAAAAGAACAGCAATAGGGGCGGCCTGTTAGCTCAGTTGGTTAGAGCATGATGCTCGTAACACCAGGGTTGCCAGTTCGATCCCCACATGGGCCAGTGTGAGCTGCGCCCTCCACAACTAGATTGAAACAACTACTTGACTTGGAGCTGATGGGTCCTGGAAAAACACCCTTAAAATAAATTTAAAAAGTTAAAAAAAAAAGAAAAAGATTAAAAAAAAAAACAACCAGCAATAAAGCTGTTATAAAAATAACAGCACACAGACTGGGAAAAAATGTTTGACAATGTGACCTCTGACAGGTTCTAATGTAAAGAACCCTTACAACTCAACGATCAAAAAAGACAAAAGAGAAACAAAGCAGCTCAGCACAGGGCTTCGGCAGCAGAACAAATGAACAACGTGAGCATCCGAAGGCCAACAAGGAAGGCTCGTGGCGCACCCCCAGGACAGTCTCCAGCAGGACGCAGGACCCTCTTCTCCGTGGCGGGTGGGCACCGCAGCCCGGTGCCAACATCACCAGAGGACCCCGGGGCAGCGCACCTGTAGCAGTGGCCAGGCTCCGTGCGGCCTGCACGGCCCGCCCGCTGATCAGCGGAGGCCTGGGACACCCAGCTGATCCGGAAGGAGGACACGCCAGTGACCCGGTCGTAGTGCCGCTTCTTGACCTTCCCACAGTCCACCACGTACTTGATGCCCGGGATGGTGAGGGACGTCTCGGCCACGTTGGTGGCCACAACACACAGTCGAGTCCCCTCTGGGGGAGGTTGGAAGACCTAGGATGGCGGGGAAGGCAGCAAAAAAATACCAGAATCAGGAAAGAATTCGTGCAAGTCAGGAAATGTCCCTTGATCAGACGTCAGCCAGGCTGCGTGGGCCTGGAGGTGACGAGATGAACAAGTCCTCTCTGCCTCCAGCCACAACGCTCCTCAGCTAAATGCGGGGACGTGGCAGATCCCAGTATGCTCTGAAAACCTGGAGGTGCTGCTCAGACAGCGGACGGGGTGGAGGACTCGGGCCGGCCCTGCCCCCATCCTGACGCCCTCAGGAGGCACCCCCCACCGGGCACTTGCCCCAGGCCCTACATGGTTACCTGCGCTTGCTTCTCTGGGGCCAGCAGAGAGTAGAGCGGGAGGACGTGCAGGGGGAGTGAGGCGTCCGGCTGCTCAGCTGCAGGGAGAGCAGAGGTCCGCTGGCACCAGCAATGCCCCTGGCAGCAGCCAGCCACATACTGTCCAATGCCCCTCTTTGCTCTGCTGGAGAGGGTCCTATGCCAGGCCTGGTGCCAGCAGCTCAGCCCTCGGGACTAGCACAGTGGGCAGGGAGGCCAAGCCTGGGCGGACGGGGGCTGGGAGGCTCCCCAAGGCTCTCGCTGGCCCCACTGCCTGGGCCAGATGGGAACGCCGGCACTCTGAAGAATCGCCTCCTTAGAAGAGCCCAGCCACGGGCCCAACCTCTTGCTGGGGGTGCCCTCAGGCTGCCCCACATGGCCCCGAGCTGAACACGGCCAGGGCTGGGCCCGTCTCCAGACGGAGGGCCCCAGTAAGCAGCCTCTGGAGGTGGACAGCCCTCCCAGCAAGCCCTGAGGCCTGCGTTCAGCCAGCAACAGAGCCCAGGGTGGCACCCCCATTACAACCAACACAACAAATACTTGAAGGGCTGCCATGTGCCAGGCAGTTTTAGGAGCTCAGGGAACAGTGGGGGACAAGGCTGCCAGAATCCCCAGCTCTCTTGGGCTCAATGCTAGGGAGGAGCAGACACTCCAGGTCACATCACTTGACTTGGAGCCCCTGAGGGTGGGACAGAGAAGTCTAGGCCCCAGCAGACATTTGGGGAATGAATGAACCATATGAACTCAAGGGCAGGAGACCCTGGCGAGGCCACACCTCCGTCTGCTCCGGCGTCCCCCAGCTCCAGGTCCAGGTCCGAACCCAGGGCCTCCTCCTCGTCGTCCATTTCCGCTTCCCTGTCCTCGTCACCTTCGCCTGCTGGCAACACCGAGTAATTGTCCAAGCTGATGTGGGGCAATGTCTACGGAAAACAAGATATAAGGGCTGCGGGCTGCAGGCGAGCTGCATGGAAACTTACATACAAGTCTGTTCAAGCACGAGGCCCAGCTCCACCGCCAGCGAGCCACGCGGCCATGGCAGGTCTCACCACCTTCTGCTGCCTCAGTTTCCTCATCTCAAAATTGGGGCTAATCACAGGGCTTATGTCACAGGGCTGCTGTGAGGGATATTAGCTGACACACGTGAAGAATTTAGGACCCTGCCTGGCATGTTGTAAACGCAGCAGGAGGGCCAGTGACTAAACAATGACGCTATTGCTCAGGCGCTCACTCAGGGCCCGGCCTTCCGGAAGCTTCCTCCCGGACCACAGCACAGGGAACCTTGAGCACCACCCAACAGAACTTGTTCCCTGGTAGGAGTGTTCTAGGCCCACGATGTCCAACATGGTCACCAGCAGCCCCCGGTGACCACTGAGCACCTGAGATGAGTGTAATATGACCGTGGAAGTGAATTTTAATTTTATTTCGTTTTAATTAAATTTCCATCTACACAGCCAGGGGGTGGGGAAGGGCTGGCATCACCACTCGGGCAGGACGGAGCCCCGAGCTGCCCCTGCGCACCCACGTACCGCTGCCTGGGCCTTCCTCGCCCTCGCCCGCGACTTCTTAAACTTCCGCATTTCTTCTACTGAATCTTTCTGATCGTCTTCTTCTGGAAAAGGTAAGCAGATTAGGGAGGAAGACGTCTTGTGACCAGGGCCAGGCTATCAGGACCCTGCTCTTCACTGTCCGGAGTAAGGTCATTGCATCAGTGGCCATTCATGGGGGGGAGGCAAAGGTGTCACCTCTTACAGAGGGCAGAGCGAGGCTCTGAAGCCTAGGCTGGTGCCCAGCCTCGCGGGCAAGGCGCTCCGGCTGCCAGCTTACCTGGCGGCCTGGCTCGGGCGTGTGGGAAGGCCCTCCTCAGCCTGTGGCACAGTGCATGCACCTCAGCCTGCCCCGTCAGGAACACCAGGATGCCGCCTGCGGGAAGAACCAGGCCCGTCCGTTATCCACGCTGCAAACACCGACTCAGCAATGACCACTGTCCAGGCCCTGCCTGCCCTGAGAGCCGGGTGCAAGGAGCCCATCAAACCAGGAGACACGGATGAGCTCCGGGCAGCCACCTCGGGGGCGGAGGGTGCTGAGGCAGGGAGTGCCACCGTAACTGCCTGGGCACCTGCCCAGGAGATCGGGAAAGAGGCACGCAAACCAAAACCCGTGCACAGAGCTCACGGCAGCTTCGTGCACAACAGCCAGGAGGTGGAAGCCACCCAGCGCCCATCAACGGATGGATAAACAGTCTGGTCCATTCATAGGATGGAGTATGAGTCAGACGTGAAAAAGAATGAAGCACTGACAGGTACTACAGCCAGGGTAAACCCTGAGGACATGATGCTAAGTGAAAGACACCAGTCACAAAATGCCACGTACGGTATGGTTCTATGGACAGGAGGTGTGCAGAATAGGTGAATCCACAGACAGGAAGGCTCAAGCCAACTGAAGTGACGTTAGGTAAATAACTAAGTGCTAGGGGGACATGGTAAAAACTGAGGGGGATCAGGAGTGAAACTCAGGTGGGACGCACCTGCTCACCTGTCCTGTGTCTGTGGGCACCTGTGCCAAATGGCTCCTGCCCAGGCCCTATGGATTGTCCTACTCATCAGACGGCACCCCCCCGCCCCCGTCCCCCATCACTGAAGCCTCACAATACTTGGGGCGGAACTCGGCAGGGTCGGTGCTGTAAACACTTTGGAAGCAGTGAGGAAACTGAGGCACAGCAAGGACACGTAACCACTCCGAGCCACCCAGAGATGGATGGGCCAAGAGCCCACGATGCCTACACCCCGGGGGGGCTAGAAGGGGAAGACCTGGCCCTTTTCTTTGCCAGGGCCTCACCTGCAGGCAACATCCGGTGGATCTTACAGACCTTCCGGAAGCACTCGCCAGTGTAGTCCTCAAGCGGCGTCCGCTTGTTGAAATGTACTGTCACTGGGAACTGCCTGGACTCCACCTGTGACCAACGCCCAAGGAGGCCGCGGTTGGAGGCTGCGGGGTGAGCTTTAGCCCAGGCTCAGGCCCCCCACTTTGTGAACGAGCTGACCAGGAAGCGCGCAGTTTGGTGCCTCCTGGGGACCTCCCCGCTCCCAGGGCGCCCTCGCTGCCCCGGCTGCCCGAGACCCTGGCCTGGGCGTTACCTTGATGACCGGGGGCGGCTCGGCAAAGAGCCGCTGGTTCTGGGTGAAGTCCTCCACCCGCAGTGTGGCCGACATGATGAGCAGCTTCAGTGGCAGGAGCCTCTGTAGGACGGACAGGCTCGGTGACCCTCGGCCACCCAGGCCCAGGGAGGCCTCTGCCCTCACAGCCACCCTCCAGCCCGACAAATAGGAAAAGTGAGCTGATAGCAGGCTCTGCCTGTCCTTGCAAGGTGGTGGCTTGTTAAAGGGGCCCTTCAACTCCCCAAAGTGTGGTTCTAGTGGAGCGTTGAGGCAGGAGGGCTGAGCCTGAAGGGACAGCGGGCGTGGTCAGCACCAGCTCACAGACCTTCGGAGTCTGCTTACTGCCAGCTGCCCTCAAGTCAAGGGCAGGAATCGCTGCCCTGTCCACTGGCGAGTGCCAGGTGCCTTGAACTGGTCTGGCACACACACAACTGAAATCTCTGAAGAAGGTTCTGTACTTGTAAGAATCAAGCAAAGTGTCAACTTCCCAGCAGGACTGGGGGGGCTACAAGGGGACTGCTCCCTGGAGCCCCACCCGAGGGCGGCATCCCTCGACTAGCAGGCCTCTGACGCCCACCTCTGCCCCATCAGGGTGGGAGTGGGATGCAGGGAGGGCTGACACCAGGTCAGGCACTGGGCAAGCAGCTCCGCTGGGAGCACAGGGCGTGGCCGGTGGCTCCATCTGCTCTGCGGATCCCAGCGGGCCTGGTCGACCACGCACTCCTTGCTTGAGCTTCTTGCTTTGGATGGAGGGAAGGGTAACAACTGGCGAGGCTGGACCCAGATTCCCCCAGGGTGGAGTCACACAGGGGCAGTCAGACCAAGACCCACAGGCTGGCACTGGGCCCGGGGTGAGGGAGGGTCTTGTTCTCGGGCACCCTGTCCCAGTGGCACCCTGGGTGCAGACGGGCGTGGGCCGAGGGAGCCTCGGCCTTGGGACGCAGGGGCTCCCAGCACCCCCCTCCTTCCTACCTTGGCCCGGAGACGCACGATGCGGGACAGGAGGCCGATGAGTATGTCCGTGTACACGCTCCGCTCATGGGCTTCGTCAATGATCACCACCTTGTACTTGAGCAGTAGGAAGTCCTGGGAGGGGAGGCCGGAGGGGTGAGGCTTGCCAGCCCGGGCCTGAGCCACCCAGGGTCATTTCACACCCCAAACTCCCACTCAAGGAGCCCCTTTAACATGCATTCTGGAGCACTCGGTCTGGGGGGATCTTGGTCTGTGACCTCGGACAAGTTACTTCACCTCCCTGTGCCTCAGTTTCTTCATCTGTACAATGGGATCAACAGGACCCACCTTATGGGTTTCCGGTGAAGTTTCGATGACAATGACCACCTATGAAATACACAGCAAGGGGCCGGGGGCCTAGCAGAGAAAGCACACCTACTGCTTATTAAAGCTCAGCTACCAAACACAGGTGCCGTGGGACGGGGAGGGCAGGAACCAAGAATGGGGAGATGCTGGGTGGGGACCAAGGGCAATCAGATGGAGCAGGCCATACACAAAGAGGCCATCAGACCCAATGCCACGCTCACAGCCTCCTTCCCAGATGACCATGGATGGCCTCAACGCAGAGGAAGCAGGAGTCACCTGTGCCCTCCCCACAGACCCTTGCCCCAGGGGGATGTCATACAGTCAGCGAGGAGCAGTATGCATTTGGCTAATGCACAATGTCTGTGAACCAGATCGTAATAAAAATGCAAGCTCACATTTAATGAGCACCTACTAGGCGCTGTGCTAAGAAGCTCTCACTCATTGTGCTACAAGACAATTATATGAGGAGGCACCAGCTTGCAGATCAAGAGATTAAGGCCCAGCGAGGTTAAGTAACTTGCCCAAGGTCACACAGTGGCCCAATAGTACATGGTGCTTTGCCAACAGCTGGTACACTACCCGCTCACATCCAGGGTACCTAACATCCTACCTAACTCCCCACCCCCACGCTCACAGGCCTTGCATTGAGAAACGAAACCAACAACCAACCTTCTGGATTTCCTTGAGCAACACGCCATCCGTCATAAACTTGATTCTGGTCTCTTCAGTCACGTTCCCTTCGTATCGGATCTGATAGGAGACGACCCTGTGGGGACAGGCGAGTCCCTCAGAGGTCTAGCTATAGCCTCAGGGCCACTGCAAGGGCAGCAGTGTAGGACTAGCCCCAGGGGAGGACACGGCCAAGGGCAGGACCATTGATGCCCTCCACAAGGGCCGACCCCTGCCCAGCCCACTGTCCTTGCCAGTGTAAAGGCGGAGGGCAGCTGTCACTCATTGTGATGGAACCAATGAATGTCTGGCCTGTGTAATGTAAAACATTCCTTCCTTGCTTTCTTGTGTTAGGGCATGTATTCTATTTGTGTGGAATTCTTATTCAAATATAGTCCTATTAAAGAATATACTCTTATTAAGGAAAACAAAAAAAACCCAGAAAACAAACATGCGTGGAGACGTTGGCCGGAGCCTGAATGACCCACCAACTGTGAAAGCTTTTTAGGACACAGCCAGGGAAAGCTAAACACGGGCTGGAGGACACTCAGGAGTTAGGATATACTTTTTAGTCGTGAGAAAGGCAGTTGTTTTAGAGTCTTATTAAAAAAAAAAAGTCTTGATCTGTCAGACCCACAGTGAAATACTGAGGATGAAATAATGTAACATCTGTGACTTGCTTCTCAACAACTGGGGGCGGGGGGCGGGAGGGGAGGTACAGATGGAACACTGCTGGTCATGAGTTGATAATTATGCAGACAGGACACTGGGTACAGGGGGGCTTCTATAACATTCTTTCTACTTTTGTAGATGCTTGAAGTTTTCACAACAGGAAGTTTAAGAAAGGGATGAAAAAAGGGCAGCTTTGTATGTATTGCTGTTTTCGAGGTATACTATTAAACGGAATAGGAAAGATATAAAAGGGTGTGAACAGTATGAACCATTTAATGCGGCAGTCAGAGAGACACAGAGAGACAGACTTGCTTGTCTGTGCACAGACCTGCCTAGAAGGATCCACAGGAAACAGGCAGCGGGGGCTGCTGCCGGGGAGGGGAGCTGGGCACCTCACCCACTAACGTGGACACATCACAAGCCTTCCCCACTTGCATGCCAGCCCCAAGGGGGCAGGTGGCTGTCACTCCCGACCGTGCCCTGAGAGCCCAGGATGGGTCTGCACTCAGCAGGTGCAGCTCAGTGACATCTAATGACAGGATGACAGACTCTCACTCTACACTCGTTTGTGTTTTCTGAATTTTACACCACACGAGACGTGCCACTCTTTCGAAGCTGAATGCCAGGACTGAGGCCCTGGCAGCTGCAGTATAAACATGCCCAGCCATTCTCGCTCAAACTGCTTTCCAAGGCCAGTCCTACAGCCTCACTGCCAGGAGAGGACTGGTACTGTGGACCCGTGAGTTTTAAATGAACTTGGCAATGGGAAGTACTAAGCACGGCCTGCCTGTGTCTGCCCACCTGCTGCTCTGCTCCACCCCCAGACCCCCGCGTAAGGGCCAATTTGTCCCCTCTGGGCCCTGTGTGACGTGAGCCCAAGGGCCCGGCTGGCTTGTCCCTGCTTCATGCGCCCCTGCCCAGGGGAGTCCCACTGTGCAGTGTGCAGGAAGCCTTCTCAGATGCAGAAGCGACCCCCCCCCCCAGAGCCCTTAGGCTAAACAAGGGCCCACAACGCTGCTCAGATCCCCCTCGGCAGCTGGCCCCTGGGGAAGGCCCCCAAAACCACCCCTCACCACACCGCCCCCAGGCACCTGAGCCCTCACCGCTGTGACACATTCATCTCCTTGGCCACTCGCTGGGACATGGCCACGGCGGCCACTCGGCGGGGCTCTGTGACGCCGATGATGCTATTGTCACTGGGGAACAAAGAACGTATCAGCAGTGCTCGCCTCACCTGTCTGTCCCCAAGTCCCATGCAGTGCCATGTCAGGATTCGTTGAACAGATGTGGCCCTCACCAGGGCGACGGGTCACACACCAGGCAAGGCACCTCAGCACCACTTAGCAGCAAAAGGGAATGGCTGGCGCGCCAGCACACAGCACCTGGAGGCCGGGCAGCTGCCAGTAGGCAGGAGGCCTCGGCACGGCAGCACATGCTCCTCCAGACAGAGCCGACCAAGGGCCCAGGGGCTGGTCCTGAGCTGTGCAGAAAGGAGCCAACAGCTGGCCGAGGCTGCCCTCCTTACTGCGGGGGCTGGCGAGGCTAGCCCCTGGCTGGCATCAGGGAACCTGCATTTCATGAGGGCACCCTGCCTCCCTGGTCAGAGGGGCTCACTGCGCCTACACTGTGTGTACACAGTGTGGCTTATGCTGACCGCCTGCTTCCTTCGGGGACTCTGGGATTTGCGCGCCAGGTGGAGGTGACCTGCCCCCGATAAACACCCTGGAAACAGTCTCAAGTGGGATTCCCCGCTAGACAACACTTCACACGTGTTGTCACAGCTCACTGCTGGTGAATTAAGCACGTCCTGTGCGACTCCCCTGGGAGCCTGGACCTGGTCCCCCAGATGTCACCCCGGCAGCCTTTTCCTGCCGCTGACTGTGCTTTGTGTCCTTTTGCTGGAACACACCTGGACTGTGAGCATGACCACATGCTGCATCCTGCCCATCCGCCTAGCAAATCATCCAACCTGGGGGTGGGCTTGGGGACCGCGACATACATGGGTCCAAAGTGCCAACAGAAGGTGATGTACCACCCAATGTGCCAGGGACCAATCACAGCATTTTACACGAATTCTGTTACATATGAACATAAGCCCCCGGGAAATAGGTGCAATGATCATCCCCATTCACAGCAGAGGAAATGGAGGCCCAAAGTCACACAGCATACAAACGGCAGAGCCACGACTAGGGACGTTTGGGGACATTACCACTGTCACCCAAGGGACCTGCGAGCCCCTGTGCCAGCCCCACCTGCTGTAGCCCGCTTCGTAGAGAAACTGGGGCACCTGTGTGGTCTTCCCGCTGCCCGTCTCACCACACACGATGACGATGGGGTGCTCGGCCACCGCCTCCATGATCACTTGTTCTTCAGAGACAATTGGGAGCTTCAGCCGTTCTTCCTGCCAGAGACACGAAGTCAGCGTTTAGGGAATAGAGGGTCCCCTGCAGAATGGCAGAGGGGACGAGGGGACAAAGTAAGACTCCGTAAGGTGATGTGGTTTCTATAAAGGAGGCAGCCAGCGTGTGGAGAGCGCCCAGACACAGGGAGTAGGTGCGTCCACTGGTGAACAAAAGCCTTGACAGCTGGGGAGGGAGACAAACAGCGACAGCCCATGGGGGCAGAGATACAGGCTGTCTCCGTCTCTGTCCTTTGGGCACGAGACCCGACATCCTCGGGGACATCCTGGCCAGAGCAGAGGGGCCCCGAGATATGGGTATGCTCAGCTGTTGCTGGTGGGGGGGGGGGGTCACATTTATGGCACAGGTGATGTGACCTGCCCGAATCACAGAGGCACCCTCCTTCCACACCCTCAGGCCCTCATGGCACTGGACTAAGTTCTCATCACAAACACCGGAGTGGCAAACCTGCATGTCAGGGGAGCGGTTCACAGGGATGAAGACGGCGGGCTTCACTGGGGGCCTGGCCGGGGTCGGGGCTGCAGCCGGAGGAGCTGAAGGAGCGGGAGGAGGCCCAGCAGGAGCAGCTGAGCCCGGGCTCTCACCCCTGGCCCCTGGCAGAGCTGGCGTCAAACACACTGCCATTGTCCTGGCACCAGCCTCTACCCCCTCAGCAGCCGGGGCCTCCTCGGCTTCAGACTCCGCAGAGGATTCAGACTCGTCTTCTGCCTCCTGGCGCTGGCGCTTCCGGGCCCCGCTGAGGCTGCTGATCTTCTCTCGGCCCTGGGCTGAGACCGTGTCAGACTTCCTGCCAGGAGAGCCGGAAATCAGGCACAAAGGCTCAAGGAGGGACCTGAGGCCGCTCTGGACTGCAAACACTCCTCAGAGGCCAGGACTCAATGGCCGCACCCTTTTCCACCCCAGGGCCTTTGCACTTGCTGTTCCTGCTCCCTCCCTCCCCTCACTCAAACGTCACCTCAGGGACTGTTCCTGACCATGCAGCCTCTTCCGGCTCCCTTCATCCTCTTTTTCCTGCTTTACTTTCTGCTTCCCTTAGAATGTGAGATTAAGGGAAGCTTCTTTATTATTTTAATTACGTGCACTGCTTTATCCTTAGAGCCAGAGGAGGGCCCAGGACTAGGGTTTCCAGGCGGGAATTCCCACCCATTCTCAGGAATTGTTTTCCACTTTCCTGTTCCCGAATCCTGAGATATAAACTGTTTTCTATTCTCCACGATGAATCGTTTCCACAAAGTGACAGCCAATACTACCAACCACCTGGGTTCAAGGAGCCGATTTTCCCGAATTCCCGACCAACTTTTCTCGGGATTCGGGAATGGGAAAGAAAAAATTTCCTGAGAACCGGTGGGAATGCCCTCCTGGAAACCCTACTCAGGACGTAGTCTGCACACAATAAACAGACGTTAAATGCCCACAGGGACCAGACCTGCAGTAACATAATGAAGAGCAGACGGAGTGCAGCAGTAAGTGGGGACAGGGTGCCAGCTGTCCTGTAGGAACGCCAGCCAGTGGGGCCACATGGTCCAAACTGCTCAATACCAGGCGGGAACCTGGATTTTAATGTGAAATCTCCTAATTCTTAAGTGTTGGCTGTATTCAGTTGAATAGTGTCTCCCCAAAATTCATGTCCACTGGAGACTCAGGATGTGACCTTATTTGGAAATGGGCTCTTTGCAGACGTAATTAAGTTGAGGTCATACTGGACTGAGGTGGGCCCTACATCCAACGACTGGTGTCCTAAGAAAACAGAGACACAGACACAGAGAGAATGCCACAGAAGAGACAAAGCCACACCGGGAAGACTCTGAGCGACGCCAGAGGCTGGAGTGACGCATGTGCAAACCAAGGGCTGCCCAGGGTTCCTGACCACTGCCAGAAGCTGGGAGGGGAGGCGTAGAACAGATTCTCCAGCCTCCAGAAGGAACCAACCCTGCCGACACCTTCGTTTTTGATTCTGACACCTGAAGGCTATGGTTCCGGCCTTCAGAACCACAAGAGTAAATGTCTCGTTGGAAGGCACGGTCTGTGGCCATTTGATACAGCAGCCCCAGGAAGCCAATATGTTAGCAAAAGATCTGAATGCTTTAACAACTCAGTATGAACCAAACAAAACTTGCTAATGGGCCAAGTCTAATCCTTGACGCCTTGACGGCAATGTGTGTGCAAAAGCTGAAAGAACCTGTAACACAGGACCCCACTTTGCAGGGGAACACGGACATCACTGGAGTAGAAAACTCTGCTGTCCTGCTCCTCGCAGGGTTTTTAGCAGCATCTGGGGCCTCTACTCACTGAAGCATTACAGAACGTAGGCCACCGCAAACGTCTTTTCTCTGGAAGACTTGTCACCCAAGAGTCCGCCCCCAGGGGCCCTGGCAGGAGGGATGGGCTTCAGAAGTGGCCATCCGACTTACTCTTTGGTGTGGTACATGCGGACCCCGGTGCCCAGCTTGGACGTGGTGTAGTAGAGTTTCATCTCCGCTTCTGAAACCTGGACCTCACTCAGCTTCTGTAGCATCTCTGCTCGCTGGGGAAGGACATGAGTGCGTTAGACATTTGCAATCACGACTCCCTCTTCAGAAGGGAAGTGAGACGCTCCATAAAATTTCAGCATGGCCGACACCCTGTCTTTTTAAGCCGAAGGTCAAACTGCATTGCACTGCTGCGTGGTGTTCTTACGCCAACAGACGTGTGAGCTGGGGGTGGCTTTGTACCCCCTTACAAAGTCTGGGGTTGGGTAAACAAGACACTCTGCATCACTGTGTGGCATAGGAGAAGACTGTCGAGTATCCAGACGCCCATCCATGGGAGACGGAATAAAGGAGAGCACATCTGTAAAGGCAGCACATCCCGCTGTTACTACAGAGGCAGCTCCGCATGACAGGAAGGGGTCCCACGCTGTGTTGAGTAAAACAGTATGTGGGAACGGGCCCAGTGGTTTCTTTCCCCCGGTGATTAATGAGTTTCTGTTTTATTATTCTTGAAATTATACATATTTTATATGTGCTTCTGTATGTCAATTGCACAATCAATAAAAGGAAAAAACAAGGTACTGGACAGCAGGAAAAATACTGCACAGGATTTTAAAAAGACACACTCACCAGAGAGTGAGTGTCCCCTGTAGTAAGGACTCCAGGGGCTGAGCGTCAGTGCTAATGGTTGACCTGTGTGTCCCCTGCTGGAGACCCAGCACCCTGCTGACCTTGATAGAAAGTCAAACATGAATTTCACGAAGAAGCCTTGAGATCGGGGTTTCTCAGTCTCCCCGTTTTGGGACCTCCCCCCGGCTCCATCTCTCTCTCGCTCTCTCTAGTCTGGAGAGCCGTGTGCAGACGCTGACAGAGTGGGCGTACCTGGCTCTTTTTCTCCTTCTGTTCTAAGATTTTCTGCAGCACTTTCCGCTCTTTCTTGGTCAGAGGCTTCTTCTTCTTCTTGGACAGCGGAGGGGCCTTGGTCTTCTTTTTCTTCTTCCCCGGCAGGACGAGCACGTTGCTGTCATCAACTCCTTTCAACGTGCCCTTTTCTGAAAAGAGAGGCTTGCTTGACCAACAGACCCAGAGGCCAAGGAATGCAAAACTCAGGCACTGGCAAAACTCAGGATTCCATTAATGCTGGTTTCCTCTGGGGACTCCTGCCCCACGTGTGAGCCCCTGAGTACCGGCACGGGGGTCGGGGGTGGGGTGGGGGTGCAGGCACAGCCACCTCCATCCCAGTGCGGGAGAAGAGGGAGTACCAGTAAGCGGGGTACAGGCTATAACAGTGCTTCCCTCAGAGTGGGGCCTGCTCTGAGAGGGTATGAGGTCCGAGCTGTTTTTGTAATACTACTACGACGACGTTCTCTTCAGAGCATGCAGTGGACCAAGTACTGAGTTTGTGTCGTATCTATTTTTAAATGTCACAGTTTGAAAGTATATAATGTAGATCAAAATCCAGCTATCATATTACTCTTCAACTCAACTTACTGAAGCACCTTGGGGCGGGGGGTCTTGGGGCGTGCCCATGTGTCTGACATCTAACACTGGAGTTCCCTGAGCAGCGTCCCATACGGGCCCTATCTGATTCTTCCGTTACCCGTGCAGGCTTTGTACGTCTTCATGTACATCACAAAGTGTAGGAGAGGTTATGTGGCCCTCATTAAGAAAAATGAGACCATTTTAAGCAATGCAGCTACTTCCTGGGGCCACAGTGCTCGCCATGACCCACGAGCCTTCCATGATCCTGCCCTCATTTTTAATTTCATCTCCACTCAGCCATTCTGGCCACCTTCAGATCTTGACTCAAATAATGCTTCCTCAGTGAGGCCTTCCCGGCCCCCTCGACGAAACATCACAACCCACCCAATCACCTCTGCGGCTTCATTTCCTCGGGACTTATATCCACACAACATTCTATGTATTTTACATGTGTGTCTTTGCCTGTCTCCTTGCAAAAGCAGCTGAGCTCAGTAGGGCAGAAACTTTCCCCCCCCTTAAATCTTTTCTGTCCTGTCACCTGCACCTAGAAGTTGCTGGCACTTGTAGGCGCACATGTTAAAATATTGTGTCGAGACGCCTGGGGCTGAGCAGACAGGTCAGGGGTTAGAACACAAACCTAGGCGTCCCCGGCACGATTATAACGGAAGCCATCGGGATGGCTGAAATTAACTTACTTTCTTGCCCAAAGTCCCCACGCTGTTACACTAGGGCTGGACTCCGAGCGAGGGAAAACCCAGGGATTGGTCCGAATTCAGGTAAAATTTGCCTGCCACCGTCCCCCACTCCCTTGTACCATCTTACAGGGGGTCCTCCCGCTCCAGCTCCTCCCGCCCGAGTCACGAAAGCCAGCACAGGCCGGGAGCCCTTCGGCGCCCCCTGGTCGGCCCCTCCCCCGAAATCCAGCCCCGGGACGCCTTACCTTCTAGTTCCAGCCGCACGGGGGGCGGCTCGGGGGGGCCCTTTGAGGAGCCGGGGGCCGCCTGCTGGCGCCCCTTGACGTTGTACCGCCGGTGCAGCTTCCCCATGGCGCCCCGGTCCTGCTCGGCTCCGGCGGAGTTCACCACAAGCGCACCCCAAAGCCCAGCCCTCGTGGGTTCCCAGGATACCCGCTCAGGTCGGAAAACTTCCGGGCTACGCTCTCGCGAGAGCTGGGACTAACCTGGGCCCTGAGGGGCGGTGCTGGAGGCGGGGCCACGCGGAAAACCAGGGCCGGGCCAATTTGAAAGCGTATAGGGGCCCGCGGTCCCAGCAGAAGCCTAAGTTTAAACCCAGGGTTGTCCTCACATGGTGTAGTCTGAGGCTCTGAATTTGAATTACCTACTAATACTAATTGGGCCTCTAGGAAGTGGGAGTGTTTTGTCACCTTTTAAAATATACCCCCACCCCTCATACAAACTTGTTCCTTTTTTGCTCATTTCTTTTTTCTGATATTCCTGTAAAAAACATACATTAGTTGTGCAATAAAAAAGGACTAAATATTTCCATTAACAGGGAAACAACTAAAAGGAGAAAGCATCTATTGGCTTTGAACTCTCTTTACACATCACATTGTCTGCAGCGCACTCGGAAATAATATATTTTCTGAATCCTGTAATTATCTTGTGAATAGAACAGTTCTATCATGTCGACTTTTTTTCTGTTAAAAATATTAATTCGTTAAGGGCAAACATTTAAATGAAATCACAAAGAAAGGTGAAGGTGATAGGAGTCATTTTAGAATTTTAGAAAGGATAAAGTTATTTTTTTATAAACTGTCCCAGGAAAAACATTTGAAGAATCTAGAATAAGATCTGGCTGCAGAGTAGGTAAGCAATAAGTAATTGTTGAATGTAGGAATGAATGAATGAATGATGTGATTGAATTTGGATAAGCGTCCCCTCCTCCCCCAAAACTAAAACGAACCACCACAAATGCACAGTTGGTGCATAAAAATTTAGGTAGCACACATATGAACACTTTTCTGAAGTTATATATTAATTTAAATGGTTTTTGAAAAAAAGTATAATTAACATATCAAACTTGTGTTTTCATTCTTTAGGATGATAGTGATCCAGTTTCTTCTTTAAATATGTTTATTAAATAAAATGTGTCCATTTTTAAATTATTAAGTAGGTAATAGTACATTTTCCTCTAAAATATTATATACCAAAACATTATCTTTAGAAAAGATAAAGAACATTCTATAAAGGAAGAAGAAAAAGACATATACACAACATGGATCTCATAAATATAATGTTGAACAAAAGAGGCCAATCAGAAAAGATCGTATTGTGATCCCATTTACATAAAGTTAAAAAACAGGCAAAACGAATCCCTTAAATTTTGGAAGAGGCTAGTCAATGGGAGAGGACAAACGGAGCCTTTCTGGGAAGCTGGTAATGTTCCATTTCTCCATCTGTGTCCTGGTTACTATCCCATACCTGTCTTGTCAATTACCTGGGTGTTGTTTAAATTCATAGCGAGACACCTTATGATTTGTGTATTTTTGCTTGTATGCTATTCTTAAATTTAAAAGTTTACTTTAAAAAATGAAGATAAAATACATGGCCAATAAATATTTAAAAAGTATACTGGAAACCTTACCAGGAATCCAGAAAAATAAGATACAATTTTTCACTCTTTGGGTTGGCAAAAATTAAGTTTTATTTTGCAAGCTGTCTCAAAAATGTCTGGTTAGACACGGTTTATTTGATTTAGGATGCAAACAGGCCCCTGCATTGCATTTGGTTATTATGGCTCTTAGGTCGTTTAAAACCAATAATCCTCCCCTCCCTTCACTTTTTATACCATTCACTTGTCGAAGAAACTGGATCGTTGGTCCTGTACAGTACTCCCCATTCTGGATTTGGCTGACTGCTTCTGCTGCTTCTGCTTTTTTTCTCCATCCCCCGTATTTCCGGTAAACTGTTCGTTAGATTTAGGGGCCAGATCAGGTTATGGCTCAAAGGGTTTTGGCAGGAATCCATCATAGGTGGCGCTGGTACTTCCTTCTACAGATTGGTGGGTCCAGGGCTGCACAACTTGGCCCCTCCAGTATCCAGTTCCCCACTAACTCTTGGTTTTAATCTCTGGATGATCGTCGCCTGGACCTATCATTTCATTACGGGCTGCAAAAATTTTCTAATTATGTCACTCCTTCCTCATTTACTAGCTGGACTTTTCTAAAAAGAACTTTTCCTCAACTATTTTGTGACTCTGAGTGAAATACAGTTCTTCCAGTAAGGGCAAGAAGGATGCTAGATGCTTTCCCTTTATTTAAACATTTCAGAATTAATGAATGAGCTGGTGCCGTTGCCATGGGCAACGGTGGCCAATTATTGGGCACCATTAAGTTCAGTGATTCATATATGTGTATATCTATTTCATGTTTTCCAATCAATTGCAGTCATTTATCTTTGTTGAGGCTGTGGCAAGTTTTCCAGTCACGGTTTGGTTGCATTTTACGGAAAAGTTAAAAATAAAAATTATTTTTAGAAAAAGATTAAAACCTCACCAGGTCAGGGAGGGCTTCTGGAGGGTGGGTGCGGGGAGACAAAGCAACCTCAACCCAGTCCCGCCGGCTCCGGCCAGGTCGATGGCTGGTCCCCGCGTCTAGGGGCGGGGCCAGGCGTGGGCAGGGCCGTCGCGCCTTTGCGCGCGGGGCGGGGCAGGTGGCGCAGCAGCGGCAGCGGCGGGCACAAGCGCGGCGCGCGGTCCCCCAGCGCGCCTACGCGGTCCCTGCCGGAGCCGCGGCGTCCCTCTGTAGGGCCCTCACCCTGCTCCCTGACCCCCGCATCCCGCCGGCCCTAGGATGGGAGCACGCGCCTCGGGTGGGCCCCAGGCCCGGGCTGGGCTCCTGCTGCTGCTGCCGCTGCTGCTCGGGCTGCTGGCCCCCGGCGCGCAGGCGGCGCGGGGCCGAGGCGGCACCGAGAAGAACAGCTACCGCCGCACTGTCAACACCTTCTCGCAGAGCGTCAGCAGCCTGTTCGGCGAGGACAACGTGCGCATCGCTCAGAAGGTGGGTGTCGGGCCCGCGCCCGCGGTCACCTTGCCCCGGCCGCCGCGCACCTGGCGCCGAGGCCGGCCTGGGCCGTGCGCGGCCTCCGCTGCGTGGAAGAGGGGTGCCCATTCCGGGGACGGGGGTGGCCGGCCTGCGCCCCGAGGCCTGCCTGGCCAGTGTCGGCTCTGGTGGCCGGTTCCGGCTTGGAGCCAGGGTGCAAAGCCGCGGGGCGCCGTCTGTTCCACGCTGCACTTCTCCTTGGACCTTGCCCCCTAGGGCGGCGCGGCCAGGCTTCTCCTGGGGAGCGCTGACGCCGACCGCGCCTCTCATTCATTCATTCAACACGTTTGAATGAACACCTACTATGAGCCAGGCACCGTGCTGGGTGCCCAGGGGGCGCCCTGCCCGCTTACGCCCTCTACCCACGCTGCTGCGCTCTTCCCCTGAGCATCTTAGGCCCTCCTCCGGCTTTTAAGATGTTTAGGCTTCTTTCTTTCTTTCTTTTTTTAATTTACAAGAAAAGAAAGGGAACGATGCCGACTGTTCTGTTGCTTTAGCAACCTGGCTCATTAACCCTCCTGAGCGCCTACTGTGTGCCAGGCCTTTTACTTGCAGCGTTTTGTTCACTGTGAAGCTGTTTAGGATCCTGCAGCCCCCTGAGGTGGTGTTGAGACCTCAGAAGGAGCTCAGGGAGGCTCCCCACGCCATGCTTGGTCCGCTGGAGCTGGGTGGGATAGGCACGCCGTTAGGGCCACAGGGCCACCAGTAGCGCCCCAGAAAGGGGAAGGAAATGGGGGACAGTTGCACGTGGTAATGTGGGTCCTTGAGCACTGCTCTTGCCCTCCTCTTATTCCTTTGCGCTGGTCCTGGCGTTTTGGAATGGAGAGAAGTTTGGGTTGAAGTTTGGGCTCTGTTATTTGGCTTCAAGTTCTGGCTTTACTACTTACATGCTGGATGGCTTTAGGAAAGTGGTTTCCCTTCTTTGAGCCTCAGTTTCTTTATCCTGTTAAATAGGGATAATACCACCCCCTTCAGTGAGAGGCTGTGATTGTAAGTGGTGGGCCAGAGGAATGGCTGAGTTGATATTGATATCAGCTGCTCTTGGCAGTTCCACCCTAGCAAGGGTACAAATCAGCTTTGCTGAGCCCTGCTGGAAGGACCTTCAGGGTTCAAACACGTTTTCTGGTGCTTGAGATGGAGGGGGAAAAAAGAACCTTGAAACCCAAATCAGACTGGCTGGATATTCTTACTGGATGAAATGAAAGAGGTTAATTTGTTGGGGAAAGGAACGTCTGACCGTCCTCTCCTGTGGGTGTGTGGGTGCCTCTCGGGGAGGCTGTGGGTTCTGGAGGAGAGAACTCTTTGTCGGTGGTAGAGGATGTGAACAAGGTGAGTCTGCGTGCCCTGGGCGATTGGAGAGCAGAAAGCTTTTGTTTTAGAGCAGAAGGAAGTCTGACTTCTTTGTGCAGGATAAGCAGAAAGAAGCGATGTGTCAGCTGCGGGTTCTGTGTGAGAGTCTGAGGTTCACGGACATGAATTCCAATGCCGACATGCAAGGGCTTATCTTCTGGGTTGGGATCAATAAGACAGCGGTATTCTGGCAAAGAATCGGAGAATCTGGAGGTCCGAAGAACTCTTTTAGGGGTCAACCAGGGTTTGTGCCTCCAACAGAGATGATGGTAATACTATCTTCTGTTCCTTAAAAAGCGCAAAGTACTTTCATCGTTAGAGTAACTCATTTAATCCTTAGAACAATCCCATGGGGTAAGTACTGTTACCGTTTCCATTTTACAGGTGGGGAAACTGAGGCATGGGGTGGTGAAGTGACTGGCTTCACGTCTGGCTGAGTGGCAGAACCAGGACTTGAACCCAGGCAGAGTGGGCCGAGAGCCCATTCTAATACCCTCACCGGTCTTCCTGCCTTGTGACCCTTCTTGGTTTCTTCAATTGGTACAACATGTAGAATGAGGTTGACCTGACTTACTTCCAGCTGAGTGTAGCCCAGACCATCCAGGCTTGGTTAGGTGGTTTTGTTAATCTTAGTGAAAAGAAAACTGGGTCAGTTAGCAACTATAGTTTTCATCGCGCGTGGGTTTACTAATTAGAGCCAGAGCTGCTTGGTGGGTTGTGAAGTTCGAGCATGTTTAAAGAAACACCTTATTTTCTAATCTAGAACTTGTCTAAAATAAACCTATGACCTTATTGTTTGGAGCATGGGCCTTGCTGACGAGTAGACGTAGGTTTGAATCCCAGCTCTGCTTTTCACTAGCTCTGTGACTTTGGGCCAGTTGCTTAACGTCTCCGTGTCCCTTTTGTGCAAAGGAGATAAATTGGGGGTTAAATGTGATTAGTCTGGATGTATAATACCAGGCACTGAATAGTGTTTAGTTAATGGTTGAAGATATTTACATAAGAAAGGGATTCATCTGCTAGGAGAGTGATGTATTCATTAATTCATTTAACAGTTATTAAGCAACTTGTACGCGAGTGCTCACAGCAGCACTTTTCACATTAGCCAAAAAGTGAAACAACCCAAATATCTAGCAGCCGATGAATGGATAAACAAACTGTTCTGTCCATGCAGTGGAATATTGTGCAGCCATAAAAAGAATGAAGTATTGACACATGCTGCAGGTATGTGTCAAGTGAAGTACTAGTACATGATACACAGATGAACCTTCAAAAAAAAAAAAAAAAAGGGATACAAAAGGCCACATAGTGTGTGATTTCATTGATAGGAAATGTCCAGAATAGGCAAGTCCGCAGAGACAGAAAACAGATTAGTAGTTGCTCAGGGGAGAAGGCAGGGGAGTGACTACTAAATTAACAGGGATGCAAATGTTCCGGAACTAGATAGTAGTGACGACAGCACAGCATTGTGAATGTACATATTGCCACTGGGTTGTACACTTTCAAATGGTTTAAACGGCCGATTTGATGTTATATGTATTTTACAACAATTTTTTAAAATTTCTTAAGCACCTACTCTGTGGAGCACAAGCCAGACAAAATGTTCCTTCTCGAGAAGGTTTCATGGGACAGGCTGTAAGTAAGTAAAAAATAAATGAAACAAGATTATTTCAGCGGGATAGGTGCCATTAAAGAAACGAAACAGGATGGTGTAATAATAATGGTGGATAATCTTTGTTTAAGCTTCTCATGTGTCTGGCACGGTTCTAAGATAGAGGTGCTGTTGTCACCCCTGTTTTACAGACAAGGAAAGCGAATCAGTGGTAGATAGCTGGGCACGTCCACCCTCATAGCCCCTGCAGAACTGGAAATAATGGAGGGGAAATGAGCTGAGTGAGAAAGAGCGGGAGGGACAGAGCATCCCAGGGAGCGAGAACAGCACGTGCAAAGGCCCTGTGGTGGAAACGGGCTTGGTGCGGGGGAGAGCCAGTGTGGGTCATTGCATGGCTGCAACAGAGCCAGGGAGAAAAGGAGACATGCATCATGCTGGACCCAGGGGTTAACAAAGTAGACTCAATCATGTGCAAAAAAGGCATTGCAGAAAGCCAACAGGACGGGGTCCAGGTGTCCTGCCTGGAGGAAGGGGCATGAGTTGGGTCTGGGAAAATGGGTTGGCAGGGAAGGGAAGATCTGGGACAAGGTTGGTGGCAACGTTCCCAGGTGGCTGCATTGAGTTCTGGATCATGGGGAGCCCAGGGGAAAAAAAATCCAGCAGGACTGATATGGTGGGAACATCTGAATGCCAAGCTGAGAGCTGGTGTTTTTCTTTTCTTGCTCCTTTGCTTTTGTTTTAGTTTAGTTTTTTTTCTTTTTTAAAGAATCTTAACATTTCTAGGTCTTTTTAAAAAAATAAGGCCATAATTTCATGGAATACCATTTCAAATAGTTCAAAAGTTAGGAAAATAATCTGCCTGCTGCCTCTGACCCCCTCTCCCGTTCTCCTGCCCAGAAGCAGCCAGATGTTCAAAGTCTAGATAAGCATATAGGTATATACTTGTAGATCCGTTGTTGGTTTTCTGTTTGTT
Source organism: Rhinolophus sinicus (assembly GCF_036562045.2). Lineage (NCBI taxonomy): Eukaryota > Metazoa > Chordata > Mammalia > Chiroptera > Rhinolophidae > Rhinolophus > Rhinolophus sinicus. Next base: position 36,167,075 of record NC_133765.1, read on the forward strand.
TTACACTATGTATGCTGTTCTGTACCTCCTTTTTCAATTAAACTTTGGAGATCAGACCTTATCAGTACATAACGTCTTGCTTCCTTTTTTTTGGAGGGCTGCAAAGAGCAAATTATTGTAAGGATGTACCATAATTTCACCCACACCTAATGGTGGAATGGTAGGCGTTTTGTTAGTTTGCTGTCTTTTGCCACTCAAACAAGGCTGCAATAAAGACCTCTCTTTACAGATGTGTGTGTGTGTGTGTGTGTGTGTGTGTGACCATAGACAAATTCATGTGTAAATTGTTAGAAATGGAATTGCTGAATCAAAGGGCCTGTGCATTTGAAACATTTTTAATTGAAATATAACCAGTGCACTTTCGTGCCTCATCAGTGGAACGAATGGTCACGCCCTAAGCACCCGTGTGACTAGCTTGGAGAACTAGAAATGGATTGTTCAGCCATCTCTGCCTCAAGATAACCACTTTCCTGACTTCTGATAACATCAATTCGTTTTATCTGCTTGTGTCCTATACACATAGTTCCACATGCACTTCTAATATTGAGAGAGACTACTGAATTGTTTATCAGAATTGTTTATTCTAGTTACTCGCATCAAACACACGTGAGGGCTGGCTGGTCCCCAAACCTGGTCCTACAAAGAGTATCATTAAACTTTTTGGCTTTTGTGTTTGAGATAGATGGTCTTCTCCCTGACTCAGGATCTTATTGGCATTTTCTTTTCTGGGAAATTGCCTTTTGTTTTCTTTGCCATTTTTCTATCAAACTGTTAGGGTTTTTTGTTTGCATTTTTGGCTGTTTGCAAGAAAAATCTTTTCAGCAAAATCACTTTCTACTCTTTTGTTTTTTTTCCACCAACGTTTTACCGGCTTCATGGGGGTGTAATTGACCTTACACTTCAACAGACTGCACATATTTAAAGTGGGACAAAAGTGGACACGTTGGTAAGTTGTTTGACATAGGCATATACCCATGAAAACATCACCACAACCAAAATAATGTTTCCTTTAACTTTTTATTTTGAAAAATTTCAAAGTACTGAAAAATTGAGAGACTAGAGTAAGGAACAGCTATGAAGTCTTCACCTAGGTTCATCGGTTGTTCACATTTTCCCGCAATTGTGTTGCTTTTTCTCTACACACAAAACACACACACACACACACAGTTTTTGACTGAACCATTTCAAAGTCAGTTGCACACATCATGACACTTCCTCCTACAGAACTGCAATACCGTCGTCCCCTCCAAGAAACTTCAATTTAGTACAATAAAATTTTGTAATATACAGTCCGTATTCACATTTCCTTTGTAGCTTTTTAAAAATTCCAACTTGCAATCAGGAATTGCTCATTGCATTTGGTTTTCCCATCTCTCTAATCTTTTTTAGCCTGTCAAAGTTCCCTCACTTTTTCGAGGATGCAGGAAGCATTTATGACTTTGACATTTTTGTCTTTTTTTTTGGTAACAGCTTTGTTAGCTGTTATAATTCAGATACCATACCATTCATGCATCTAAAGTTCAGTGCTTTTTAGTATATTCAGAGAGTTGTGCAACCCTCATCCCAATTTTAGAACACTTTTATCACCCCAAAAAGAAACTCCATGCCCCAGTTAGCAGGGACTCCCCTTTGCTCCCAGCCCCTGGCAGCTCGTAATCTACTTTCTGTGGCTATAGATTTAACTATTCTGGACATTGCATATCGATGGAATCACACTGTGGTCTTTTGCATCTGGCTTCTTTCACTCAGCATTGTGTTTTCAAGGTTTACCTTTGGTGTAGCGTGTGTCAGCATCTCATTTTCTCTTATGGCTTCTTATTTATCCATTCATTGGTTGATAGACACCTGGGTCGTTTCCACTCCTGTGACACTGCTATGTGCATTCATGCGCAAGTTCTTTTGCAAACACACGTTTTCAGTCCTTCGGGGTAGACCAGCAGTGGAATTGCTGGGGCACATGGTAGCTCTCACGTTTCAGGGAACCTCCGTAGAGCTGCGCGGTTTCACATTCCCACCGGCAGGGTATGAGGCTTCCGGTTCCTCCTCATGCTCGCCAACACTTGTTACTGTCTGTCTTTTTGACACTGGCCCTCCTCCTGGGGCTGATGTGGTATCTCACTGTGGCTTTGACTGGCCAGTGTCTTTTGCAGTGTCCCACAGGGGGTACTGTCTGATTGCTTCCTCGGGGTGGAGAGAAAATATTGAGAGCACACAGTTCTAGGGAGAATTCTGCAGAAGGGGTTTGGGTCCTTGCGGCGGAAGCACATCAGGGCACGGGGTGCCAGCTTGTCCCGTGCCTTTGATCTCTGGTGGAAGCTCGTGGCCCTTCGGCCCTCTTTTTCCCCTTTGTAATTCCCTCATGAATTGCACGTTCCAGCCCTTTGGGTCCGGGTGATCTTGCATTTCATTGTGTTCCTCTGAGCTGCAGGAACCCTGGCAGCCCTGACTTACCCAAGATGTACTTGCCCTTACGGCCTGATTCTCCTGGGGCAGGAAGCCGTCTGGAGGTGGGTGCCCAGGCCTCTGGCTGCAAGGGGAGGGGTGATGAAATCCCGGAGTGTGAGGAGTTTTGTCCCCTCCCACACCCACGACCCCAAGCCCCCTCGGTTTGTTCACCTGAATCTCCCTTGTTTTAACTTTTCATCCAGAAAATTGTCCAACACACACAAAGGGAGAAAGAAGCGTAGACTGAACCCCTGTCCTCATCACGCAGCACTTCCATTGATCAACTTTCTTCCATTTAAAACAAATTTTTAAAAGTTTTCAATTAGAGTTGACAGACAGTATTATACTAGTGCACAGCACAGTGGATCAACATTTGTACAACGTGGGAAGTGATCCCCCAGTAAGCCTAGTCCCCACCAGACACCCGACATGTTGCAGTGTTATTGACCATACTCCCTGCGCTGTACTTCACCTCCCGTGACTGTTTTGTAACTACCAGCTTGTATTTGTTAATCCCTTTCCATCTTTCAACCCATTCACCCAACCCCTACGCCATTCTTGTTGTATCTATCCCCCCTCAGAAACATTTTTAACCTGGAATAGTATTTTAATCTAAGACATATTAGTTTGGAGTGGAGGTCGGGCTTTCGTCCTTGTTGGGAGCGCCAGGGTTAGGGGGCCCCCCCCACCATTCATGGGTCTGACAGAAACAACCCCAGCAGCCCCACTATGGGGGCCTGCACTGTGTGCTGGCCCCGGGCTGAGGTCTGTACAGGTTCTGATGGGGAGTCCTCTCTCCGTCCCATTTTACAGCTGCGAAAACTGAGGCACAGAGAGGTTTAGCAGCGTGAGCAGGAATGTCTCTTCCTTCCCAAAGAACTGCCTCCTCACACCATTTCGGAGGAGTTGGGGCCATTTTAAAGGCTCGATATCCTTTTCTCACAACAGCCTCGGTGCAGACCCCTTTCCTTATTCCTCCATTTGAATACATTCGAAAAATTGCTATCTATTGACACACATGTGCAAAGTGTACACACTTTAAAGAATGATGACAGAAGAAACAAAATGTAATATGTCCGTAACATGGAATGGTATTTGGGAGTGAAGAAAAATTGAGTTGTGATTCATGCAACAACACAGGTGAACCTTGGAAATGTTATTCTGAGTGAGAGAAGCCAGATACAAAAGGTCACGTATTGTATGATTCCATTTGTGTGGAAAGTCTGGGAAAAGCAAACCCGTAGAGACAGACAGGAGATTAGTGGTTGCCCGGGTTGGGAGGAGGAGGGATGGAGAGTGACTGCTCATGTGTGCAAGGCTTCTTTTGTGGTGCTGAAATTGTTCTCGAATTACATTACAGTGATGATTGTACAAACCTGGTAAATATTCTAAATGTAAATGATCTGTCAATAAAGCTCTTTAACAACAACAACAAAGAATTATAACTAAACCAACACCAGTGTGCCCTGTATCTGGGTGAAGGTACGTTCTCCCAACCCCTCTTCCCCGCCCCCAAACCCCCAAAGAGAGGGGTAGTCACCTCTCTTCTCTCTGACATGTATACTTTCTCGCATTCTCCACATAGTCTTTGGACGTCTTTTTTTTGTTTGTTTTTTAAATCAACTCGCCCATTATTTTGTGTAACCCTTCCGTTGTTTTTACTAGCAGCTTTATGGATGTCTAATTCATGTACCATACAATTCACCCATTTAAAGTGTACAATTCGATGGATGTTCGTACTATATAGAGCTGTGCAGCCATCACCATAGTCCACGTAAGAACATTTTCACCACCCCCAAATAGAAATCCTGTACACTAGCTATCACCCCCTCCCCAGCCCCTGGGAACCACTGACCTGTGTTTTGATTATGGACTTGCCCTTTTTGGACATTTCATACAGAAGGAATTATACGACGTGTGGTCTTTGTGTCTGGCTTCTTCATAATGTTTTCAAGGTTCATCCATGTTTGGAGCATTATGGCCAAATAATATCCCATTGCATGACTATACCAAGTTTTGTTTATTCCCCATCAGCTGATGGCTACGTGGTCTTTAAACATAGAGATTCGGTTAGTGCCATTACCTAAGGCTGATTATTTAATGCTCTAATAACCAGATGGGGCAAGTGCTGTTACCTCCATTTGTCAGCTGAAGACTTGGAGATCTTAAGAATACATACAACATACCCATAGCCAACCTACCAAGTAAGAGGCCTCTTACTCTGGGTATTGAACCCTGGCAGTTAAGCTTCCAGCGCCGGGCACACTCAGCCAAGCCACAGTGCCAACACGGAGATTGCTGGGCTCCACTGCTCTCCTGTTTGCTGATTCAACCCTGCCCCTCCTTTTTTTTTTTTTTTTTTTTTTTTTAACAGGACTTTATTGGGGAACAGTGTGTACTTCCAGGCCTCTTTTTTCCAAGTCAAGTTGTTGTCCTTTCAATCTTAGTTGTGGAGGGTTCTGTTCAGCTTCAAGTTGTTCTTTCAGTCTTAGTTGTGGAGGGCGCAGCTCAGCTCCAGGTCCAGTTGCCGTTGCTAGTTGCAGGGGGCACAGCCCACCATCCCTTGTGGGAGTCGAACCGGCAACCTTGTGGTTGAGAGGATGCGCTCCAACCAACTGAGCCATCTGGGAGCTCAGCGGCAGCTCAGCTCAAGGTGCCGTGTTCAATTTTAGTTGCAGGGGGCGCTGCCCACCATCCCTTGCGGGAGTCGAGGAATTGAACTGGCAACCTTGTGGTTGAGAGCCTGCGCTCCAACCAACTGAGCCATCCGGGAGGCAGCTCAGCTCAAGGTGCCGTGTTCAACCTTAGTTGCAGGGGGCAGAGCCCACCATCCCTTGCGGGACTCGAGGGATTGAACTGGCAACCTTGTGGTTGAGAGCCCACTGGCCCATGTGGGAATCGAACCGAGTTAGGAGCACGGAGCTCTAACCGCCTGAGCCACCGGGCCAGCCCTGCCCCTCCTTCTTCCTCTGTCCTAGATGCACATTCCACCCAGGATATCCAATTTAAAATGCTGTAGCCAATTTACTCTTGAGGCATTTATCCTCCACATGTGAGCCAAAGGGAATGTGTACAGGGTCCCATTGGCTGTAATAGTGCAGGTTGGGAACAACTTAGGTGTCCATCAGCAGGGGATTGGTTAAATACCATCTTTAAAAAGAACGAGGCAGCTCTATACAGGCTGAGGTTGAGTAATCACCAAGGCAGAGTGTTACAGAGAAAAACTGCAGAATTGCACACGTATGCTATTATTTGTGGAAAAAATATTGGTTTGTGCCATTATTCACCCAGTGCATCCAAGGGAGACTACAGAAGTGAGTGCTAACAGTGGTGCCCTCCAGAAAGGGATTTGGGGTGTGGGGAGTGAGATGGGAGGCTTACTTTTCACCAAATTCCCATTTGTAGCTTTGGGTTTTGTGCCATATGTACAGAATATCAACTATTCAAAAAAATAAGGATTCTTAAAACTTTTGTATGAATTTTTATAATAAAAAATAAAAGTAAGCCATGGGAAAAAAAATAATAATAATGTGAAACGAGGCTACACCTCATATTCATATTACTCTAGCCCTGTGATTCTCCCAAATCACCTGTAGAGCTAATAAAGACCTCCCAGACCCTGGTGCCTAAAGCCGGAGAAGGCATGGGTCTCTATCATTTCCATGGATACAGCCTACGTGTGAGAACCACCTTTCTCCCCTGTCAGCCTTTCAGAGCTACTCCCTTGTCGCATCGCCTCACCTCCTGGTGAAATAGATCAGAGGCGTAAACTCCCACATTTACAAATGAGAAATCAGAAGTACAAACTGCCAGTCCTAGTCACAGGGGATGTAAAGCCCCGCATAGGGAATATAGTCAATAATATTGTAATAATCATGCATTGCCAGGTGGGTACCAGGCTTATGGGGGGCGGGAGGGATCACTTCGTAAGCTATATAAATGTCTGACTACTATGCTGTACTCCTGTAATGAATATAATATCGCATGTCAACTCTAAAAGAAAAATACATTTAAGACATTAAAAATAAATAAAAATGAGAAGTCAGGCAGAGGAAAGCGGAGACCTTGACAAAAAGGTCAGCAGAAGGCTGCAGGAGAAATGGGATGTGGAGCAAAATGGCTCTGGGAGCGCTCCCATCTCCCAGGGGACATCACTTGGCCTGCAGAAGGGAGGTTGGACCGAATTTCTCTCAGTTCTTGGCCCACCGCCAGTTGGTCCAAGCTAAGTCAGTCCCCTGGGCTACTTGGCTACTCCTAGTGTGACCATGATCAGGTCCGCTGTTTTCCCCCTGAACTATAAACTGATGGGCTTGGCTGGACTAGGGAGAAGGCAACGTGGACCGAGGTAGTGATGACCCTTCTCTTGTCTCTGCAGTTCTTGACCAGGCTGACCGAGAGGTTCGTGCTGGGAGTGGATATGTTTGTGGAAACAATATGGAAAGTTTGGACGGATATCTTGGATGTACTTGGCCTTGACGGTAGGTGAGGGGGGTAGTTGGGGGCGCGGGATTCATTCAAGGTGCTGTTTTATTCTGGTGGTTCTCAAAGTGTGGAACCGGCACCCATGGTGAGTGGTAGATGACACACCTTGCGGGGGTGGGGGCAGCGATGATGTGAATGAAGATTTCTTATTGTAATAGTTGCATACACAAATGGGCTGTCAAAGCTGAGAGTCACAGAGGCTACTTAGGATAAGGTGCCAGTGGATAGTGCCAACTCGTCTGCCCCCTGGCAAACTGCATGGACCAGAGGTGGCTTCTCTGGGTGGTTGGGATCTGTGGCAAACTACTCCAGTTACTTACACAGAAAGAGATTGAATACGGAGAGTGGGGTGCTCCTGGAATCATCAGAGGGTCTGAAGAGGCCACAGGTGTCCCCAGCCACAGCCGACCTGGCCTGCCAGCTGTTGCTAACCCTGTTCCAAGAATCTGGAGGACCGCTGCGGGAGCTGCTGAAGTCAAGAACACAGCCCGGGTCCAGGCTGCCACCTCTCTCTCCAGGAAGTCTGCAGCAGCCTCCTGTGTCAGGGTCCCCAAGACCACGCCAGACACAGTGACTCTAGGAACACCCCCCCCACACTGCCTGGGGTCGTACTCAACGGCTGTGGTTCATTCCACTCCAGCGTAAGGACACAAAGCACAGTCGGCAAAGCAAAAAGGCACCTGGGGTGAAGTCCAGAGGAGACCGGGCTCCAGCTTCCAGAGTCTTCTCCCAGCGAAGTCACACCGGATGCTCTTAATTCACCAGCAGTGAGCTGTGACAACACGTGTGAAGTGTCGTCTATCAGGGAAGCCCATCAGAGACTCAGCACCCAGGGTGTTTATTGGGGGCTGGTCACCAAGGCACCCTCTGCCTGGCACGGACCAAAATTCCAGACTTCCCTGAAGGTCAGCATAAACCATACTGTTTGTACAAACTGTCAAGGCCCAGTGAGCCACACTTACCAGGAAGTAGAGCAGCCGCTCTCTGCAATGTGTGTTTTTTCCACTCCACCAACCAGTGACCTCAATTCTCCTCGGACGCTGACCAGGCATTCCACAGATTTAACTCAATTCTGACACGATCTACGTGGAGATAGCATCAGATTCCTCAGATTCCACAGATCAAGGGCTCAGTACCACCAGACTGCCCACTCCAGAGCAGAGGCAGCCTTCTGACTACACGGAGCGGACCAGAACAGAGCCACTCTCTGGCGGGACCACGAGGCCAGAAATGCTTGTGTTCCTGCCTGTTCCCAGGTGAAGAATTCGCTTCTGCACCAGGGTTTTTCCCCTTTTATTTGATGCATAAGCTTCAGAGCATCCGAAGGCCTTTGGAAGTTGTGTCTTATGCTTACAAGTCCAAGTGTGTAAAAGACTTTGCTGGAAACTACTCCCCAGTTGCATGTGCTGCTACGAAATCTTTCCTTGAGGGCAATCCTCTAATTTCCTTCTTCAGAATGTTCCAGGGTGCTGGTTAAAATGGAGACTTCTCAGCCCAGCGCAGTCTGATGGGAATGGAATACCAGCCACCCATGTAATGTGAAACGTTCTAGCTGTCACATTAAAAGGAAAAAGAAGCCGGTGAAATGAATTTCAATAACAAATTTTGGTTAGCCCAACAGATCCAAAATATTGCCATCTCAACTTGTCATCAACCTGGAAAGTGATTAATGAGGCAGCTTACGTTGTGGGGGCAGGGGGATTATGTCTTCGAAATCCAGTCTGTATTTGACATGTGGGGACAGAGTCCCAGAGAGCAATTTCTAGGCTCTCGGCCTCACGTGGAAAGGTGCTGGCTCGGTTCTTAGATGGCTATCAGCTGTGGCTGGGTGGCCATCAGCTGTAACCAGTTAGCCATTAGCCACTAATAGAACTGCCGTGGCTACGCTAGGGGGTTGGGTGGGTGTTTGGTTGGCAGAGAAGTGGATGGCGGATTGCTGCTAGCAAGTGCGGTTAGCAAGCAGATTGTGGATTGTGGATCATGTTTATCCTACTTCCTGTGTCTTGCTCAGCTGCCAGCGAGACTGGGGTGCAATAAGACCCCTCATTGGGGTACTGGTGGATGTTTGCTTTTGTCTCGACCAGCCGCCATCGAGAATATAGTGGTGACTCCCCTATCTATGGCTCCGTTGTTGTTCCTTTTTGGCCTCCCCATGTCCTGCATTCTTGTGCAAGGAACGGGAGCTAAGACCTTGCATGACAACACAGCGCATCTCAAATGAAACTCACCACATCTCCAGGCCTGTGGCTACTCCCATGGCCAGCATGGCTCGAGCCCCACTCCATGTCTGCTGGCTCAGGACACTGCTGGGACGTAGAGCACGTGGCTAGGTGTCAGAAGGGTGAGTGTAAGTCTCCCATCTTCATTAGGTTTTTGCTTTCTCTGAAGCCTCTGAGGCCACTTCTGACAAAATGCTGCTGTGACTCCCTGCGTCGGAGCTCCTCCAGCTCGGTCCTGTCCTACTTGTGGGACCCTGCGCCAGTCACTCTCTGTGCCTGAGTCCCCATGTGGAAAATGCTACGTGTCTTGTCAGCAGCACATTGTGAGGATTGAATGACAATTCATGCAGAGCGGCCAGAACAGTGCCTCGTCCACAGGAAATACCCAGTGACCCTCGATGGCTTCTGAAGAGGCTCTGCTCCAAAACATAAGTCACGCAGTTCTCAGTTCTCTGTGCAGAGGCCGCCTGTGTCCGTCCCTGCCCAGAGCCAGCTTTCCCCTCCTCCATCCTGGGGACTCTAAAGATGAGCAGTGACATAAAGCCAGGTCAAGCTGAGGACAAGTCTGCCACCAAAACGTCCAGTTTTCTTTGAATGGTTAACAAGGTTGAATGTGTCCCCCTAAAACTCATACGTCAAAGTTTTAACTCCCAGGACCTCAGAATGTGACCTTATTTGGAAATAGGGTCATTGCAGATGTCATTAGTTAAGGTGAGGTCACTGGAGTAGGGTGGCCCCCTGATCCAGTATGACTGGTGGTGACCTCATAAGAAGGGGACATTTGCACCCAGAGACACACAGGGAGAAGCCACATGAACATAAGGCAGTCATCAGGGTGATGCGACAATGCTGAGGATTACTAACCACCAGGAGCTGGGCGAGGCCTGGAACTGCGCAGAGGCAGAGACCCCAGAAGGAACGCCCCCACACACACACATCGGTCTCAGACGTCGGCCTCCAGAACGGGAGAGTGTCCATTCCTCAGCTTGTGGCACTTTGTTATGGCAGCCCCAGGAAATGAATGCAGTCCCTGTTTGCTCTAGGGCAGAACACCCCGAGTTGCTCTTGTTCTCTTTAGGACTTTTAGGACATCTAAGGAGCAAGGTTGCTTCTTACCACCTCCCTTGACTGAAGCAGCTGTTTCTACTTAAGTCGTTGAATGGTGGCCCGCAGGTTAGCTGTTCTCACCTCCAGGCCAGGATTTCCCCCAGGTGACCCTGTACCTGCTCATCACCTGTCTTAGCCCCTGGATAACATGATAGTACATGTTATGTGGCTTTGGACATATAGTCCACCATACTTCTCAAAGTATGCTCTGAGGAACCCTGGGGGGTCCCTTTTTCTAGCAACATGTTTCAATGAGGCCAGGCGTTCAACACATTCTTCAATAATTTTTATATACCCATTACATGTGGATAATATTTTGAATATGTTGGGTTAAATATTTTAACATTCATTTTACCTGTTTCTTTTTGCCTTTTTTAATGAGGCTTCTAGAAAAGTTAAAATTAATACGTGGCCCACATTGACAGCTGGCATTCTATTTCTGTGAATTGAAAAACAGGTTGAGAACCCAACTCTCTCCTAACAAGCCAGATTAACAAGATTTGCAAAAATGCAAAACAGTGCCATTGTTCTTGCTATGGTTTTTGTTGTTTGTTTTGGGAAACAGATATTTTTTATGAAAAATATATTATTTGTGTTAACCTTCAATGGGTTCATTGTTATTTTTAAACTAGTTAATAATAGCAGTGTTTAAAATTTATACCTTTTGCTTAATTTTGCTTTGAACCTAAAACACGTTTGAAAATTTGTGTATTTTTTAAAAAGCTTTAAGAAAAATTAGCCTGAAAGTATGAGGTGTATTAAAGTACAAAATCACAAAGAAAAAAATTTTAAAGTTAAGAATTTATTAAAAATTGGTTTTAGTTTCTGCTATGTAAATATAAATAGACAGAACTCATACATATAAATATTGGTTTAGTCTCATCCTCTGCAGGAGTTAAGTTTGAAAGTCAGCTCCAAAGTCGAAACCACTAGTCAAAGTGCTCCGATGCCTCTGAAGGCACCACGAAGCAAGCTGTCATCTGGCTTTCGGGGAGTCCTGGGGGCCCCTGTGGCTTCAGCCCGGGAGAAGGTTGCTGTTTGCGAGGTTGGGCCCCAGGCGCAGTGGCCAGCTTGTGCACGGCAGTCTGACCACTTTTGGGGTTGGGGGGAGGGTGCAAAACATTCATACTGCAGATGCATTTAGAGACTGGGAAGTCCCAGGTTCCAGACGTTTCGTCTCATGCGTGCTCTGAGTCCACACTTACCCACCCCACATCGTCACATCCCACATCACCCATGCCCTGCTCTTCCCCTTGTGCACAGAGTAGGTTGTGCGTTGGCCAGTAGATCTGAAAGTGAGGCCCTCACACCAGCGGCTGCAGCAACAGCGTCCCAGAAACTTGTAAGCGGTGCAGATTGCCTGGCCCAGCCCTGACCTACGGAATCGATGTCTTGGGGTGGGGCCCAGCTGCCTGTGTTCATAAGCCCTTTGGGGTTTTCTGGGACACACACTCAAGTTTGAGAGCTGTTGGTGTAAGTTAAATGCACGTAGCAGGTAACTCCTCTTGAGCATGGGAACTGACACCATAAGGAGACAATCAGACAATTCCAGAATGTAGGTCTTTCTGCAAGAAAATGAGGCTGGACAAACCAGTCTTCAGAAGGTCCGTGTCATGGGACTCTTCTAGATTAAAGAAGACTGACGCCCCATGGCCACATGCAGCACAGAACCGTGATTGGGTCCTGGCTGGGGGAGAACAGATATAGTAAATATATTCCTGGATAACTGGGGGAGTGTGAATGATATTATGGAATTTAATATTCTTAGGTGCGATCGTAGTATCATGGGTCCTGGGTGTTGAGGGAAATATTATCTTTATTCTTAAAAGGTGGAAGGCATCAGAATTAGAAAGGAAGAAGTAAAACTGTCCCTATTTGCAGATGACATGATTTTATGTATACAAAATCACCCAAACTGTTAGATCTAATCAATGAATTCAGTAAAGTTGCAGGGTACAAAATTTACATATAAAAGTCAGTAGCGTTTCTATACACTAACAATGCATTATCTGAAAGAGAAATAAAAGGATCCCATTTATAACATCAAAAACAATAAAATACTTAGGAATAAACTTAGCCAAGGAGGTGAAAGCTCTGTACTCTGAAAACGGTAAGACATAAATGAAAGAAATCGAAGAAGACACAAATAAATGGAAAAGTATCCTGTGTTAATGAATTGGAATAATTAATATTGTTAAAATGTCCATGTTACCCAAAGCACCTATCGATTCAATGCAATCCTTATCAAGCTTCCAATGGCATTTTTCACGGAAGTAGAAAAAATCCTAAAATTTATCTGGAACTACAAAAGACCCTGATAAGCCAAAGTCGTCCTGGGAAAGAAGAACAAAGCAGGAGGCATCACATATCCTGATTTCAGGATCTAGGAATCAAAACAGAATGGTAGTGGCATAAAAACAGACAGGCAGACTAGAGGAACAGAATCGAGAGCCCAGAAACAAACCCATGCATACATGGTCAACTAATATTTGACACGGGAGCCAAGAATACTCGATGGAGAAAAGATAGTCTCTGCAATAAAATTGGAAATTCACCTGTAAAAGAGTGAAACTAAACCCCTATCTTACACCACTCACAAAAATCAACTCAAAATGGATTAAAGACTTAATGTAAGAACAGAAACCATAAAACTCCTAGAAGAAAACATAGGTGGTAATCTTGATGTTGGTCTTGGTGATGATTTTTTAGATTTGACACCAAAAGCAAAAATAAACAAGTGGAACTACATCAAATTAAAAGGCTTCTGCGCAGCAAAAGAAAGAATCAAGAAAATGTAAAGAACCTATGGAATAGGAAAAAATATTTGTAACCCATATACCTGTTAAGGGGTTAACATCCAAAATATATAAAGAACTCATAATATGCAATAACAAAAAGCCAAATAATCCAATTTAAAAATGGGCAAAGGACCTGAATAGATATTTTTCCAAAGACCGTAATGAATGGCCAACAGGTATGTGAAAAGGTGCTGTTCAATATCACACATCATCAGGGAAATGCAAATCAAAACCACAGTGAGATACCACCTCACAGCTGTTGGAATGGCTCTTTTCAAAAAGATGACAAATGCTGATGAGGATGTGGAGAAAAGGGAACCCTGGTTACTGTGGGTGGGATTGTAAATTGGCATAGCCACAATAGAAAACAGTATGGAGGAGCCTCAAAAAGTTAAAAATAGAATACGCTATGAGCCAGCAATCCTTCTGGATATACATGCAAAGGAAATAAAGTCAGTATGTGGAAGAGATTTCTGCCCCCCCATGTTCCCTGCAGCATTATTCCCAATAGCCAAGACATGGAAACACCCTACGTGTCCACCGGCAGATGAATGGATAACGCAGTTGTGATATATAGAGCACAATGGAATAGTATTCAGACATAACAAGAAGGAAATCCCGCCATTTGCGACAACATGGATGGACCCGGAGGGTATCAGACTGAGAAAGACAAATACTGTATGATCTCATTTATATGTGGACTCTTAAAAAAAAAAACTCATAGAAAAAGATCAGATTTGTGGTTATCAGAGACGGGATGGGGTGTGGGGGAATTGGATGAGGGTGGTCAAAAGGTACAAACTTCCAGCTGAAATAGAAATAAGTCCTGGGGATGTAATGTACAACATGGTGACCATTGTTAACACTGCTGTGTGATACATTGGAAAGTTGTTAAGTGAGTACTAGAGCCTAAGAGTCCTCAGGACAAGAAAAACAATCGTTTTTTTGCCTTTTTGGCATCTATATGACGTGACGGATGTTATCTAAACTTACGGTCATCATGTCACAATATATGTAAGTCACGCCATCATGCTGCACACCTTGCCTTCTACAGTACTGTACGTCCATTATATCTCAATAAAACGGGGGGCAAAGCGTGCTAAAGTATGATGTGTACATCTGTCAAATGGTTTGGTAAAAAAAAAAGATGTGACTAGAGAGATGAAACACAATTGTTAAACCTAGGTGGTTTCAATAGAAGTATTTTACTGTTATTTTAACTTTTCTGTTTGAAAATTTTCTTAAGTTGGGCACACAGAAGACGCAACTCCTCCATTTCACTCCAGGCTTAGGATGGAACTTCATGTGTGGGTACCAGTTACGATTAGATTTGGCTGTGAGTAAAAAACCCCTAATAATAGCAACTTAAACAAGATGGACACTTGTTTCTCTTATGTGAGAATTCACAGGTAGGTGGTTAGGCGGGTAGGTAGCTTTGCAGCACGTGGTCCTCAGGACCCAGGCACCTTCCATCTTATTGCTCCCCGATAGGTGACTTTTCTTCCCTCATGGCCCAAGACAGCTGCTCCCACTCCTACCTTCGCATCCACATTCCAGCAGGCAGAAGAAGAAGAGGTAAAGGGCACAGTCCTGCTACTTTCAGGAAAAGCCCCTTGAAGCCCACAGAACATTTCCTCTTCCCTCTCCCTGACCAAAGCTTAGCCATGTAGCTGTTAGGGAGACTGGGACAGGCCTTTGTCCTGGGCAGCCGTGTGCCCAGCCTGAAACTGGGCATTTGTTATTTGGAAGACAGGAAGGGAGGAAGTCAAGGGAGAGTTTGCAGGCTCTGCCCCGCCATGACAGGTGTTTTGAACCCATGATACAGCAGGCAGGCTGACAGGCATGCTCTGTATTTTGCTAGGGTAGTCTGAAGGTCACTGAAGCAGCTTAGTTCCTTGGGCTTTTGCAGATGCCCAGCACATGAGCTCTGCTGCCCCCCCGCCCCCACCTTGTCGGGAAACCCCTGACTCCATATAACCAGCCACTGTCCCTCTTTTCTGTTCTGCAGTCTCGAACCTGTCCCAGTATTTCAACCCCGCCTCGGTGGCCAGCAGCCCAACCCGTGCCCTTCTGCTGGTCGGTGTGGTCCTCCTGGCCTACTGGTTCTTGTCTCTGACCTTGGGCTTCACCTTCAGCATCCTGCACGTGGCGTTTGGCCGCTTCTTCTGGGTGTTTCGGGTCATCCTGTTTTCCATGTCCTGCGTGTACATCCTGCACAAGTACGAGGGGGAGCCGGAGAACGCCATCCTGCCCCTGTGCTTCGTGGTGGCCGTCTACTTCATGACTGGGCCCATGGGCTTCTACTGGCGTGGCGTCCCCAACAGCCCCAGCGTTGAGGAGAAGCTGGAGCACCTGGAGAATCAGGTCCGACTGCTAAGCATCCGCCTCAACCGGGTGCTGGAAAGTCTCGACCGCGCCAACAGCAAGTGACAATCAGCCAGCCGGCCGGGTCCCCTCACACCAGCGCCCTCTCTCAGAAAACAGAAAAGAAAAAAGAAAAAAAGAACACCAAACCCCAAACAATCTTAATAAACATTCCTGAACAAGAGAGTGGCGCTTGGTGAGGGTATTTCCGGCCACAGGCAAACTCGTAGGATGCGTTCCAAGGGGAACGGTGAGCTCGTTTACGTAGAACTCCCTACGAAGTGTCATTAGCGGAAGAAATATTTTTTAAACAAAGGATATAACCATATTAGCTGTACAGTCAGAGAAGTTTATCTGCATAGAGCATAAAGTTAATTTTTTCAAGCATTTAAATACATCTTTTGTAAGGTTTTTTAATAAAGGCAGACCCGAGTCAAGTTTATTAAAACTTTACGTGGAGGGGAAGCATATGCTAATTGGACATGTTTAGCAAAGTTAAGGTTTCTTTTCACAGTGTAGGGATTACTGGGTGAGGTCTGTGCGTTATTTTCATGTTCCAAAATGGTGAGCTTCATTTTATGTTATTTTTGGTTGATGTGGACCGAGCTGATGAATGTTGTCACTTATGAATGTAGATGGTTGGGCTTGACGTGGAAACTAAATGTCTCTTGGATCTTAGTGACGCGAGCCAAGCTGCCGTCGATTAGATTTCTAAGTGAAGAAGTCATTATTTGTAGGAAACCTGATATTCCCCCCCCCCTCTGTGCTTGGATGAATTTTAACCTCAATGTTTTGTGAAGGAAAAGCTCAAGGACGGGGTGAAGAAATATCTTTGGGGTCAGACGTTAGGAGCTGTCTGGGTAGGCGTCCAGGCTCACCCAGGAACCTTTTGATGTCCCAATTTCACTGTTTGCCAGCTAGGCCTATATAGGAAAGATGAGCTCTCACGGGTGTTTTGTTTGTTTATTGCATTTTTGTTTTTGGTTGACTCGGGACCTTAGAAGGAAAACAAATCATAGCAGCTAATAACATTTTCAAGTCTGTTGCTGCTTAGAAAGCGTCTCAGGAACAATCCGCAGCGTAAACAAGCCTGGGAGAAGATCTGAATTGTTTTTCCTGAAATGTCTACAATACACAGGTTAGGTGTTCTCTGTCTGAAATCTGCAGCGTCCTCATTTTAGGTGGTCTCTAGGGGCAGAGAGAAGTACATGCAGGGCAGACAGCTGTGGGGGGCCTGAACAGGGGAGTTTTACAAGGCTTGGATCTGGGGCTGGTGGAAACGCCCCCTGCCTAGGACCCCCCAAGGGTGTTGGCAAGCACCAGGAAACCGGGCAAGCTAAGGCAGCTGCTGCAGAACTCACTTTTGAAGGCTGCCGCAGGGTCATGACTGTCTCCACAGCCTTTCCCTGCCCACCGCTGTGCCCTGGCAGCCCCCACCCAGGGCCCCGGTGTGCACATTTGCAGAGATCTCTGCCTGCCCGATCGTGTAGAACCAAGACCTTCTGGTTCGGGTACCACACTGGGGATAACTCGGCTGTCTGCCCTGTTTCTGTCACGTTTTATTTTTGGTTGGAAGTATCTGGAACACGGAAGCAGATGTTTCTGAGGATGTTTATGAAACTTCTCTTTTGAAAGTGCACCTCACGGGACCCAGCACTCACTTTCTGGAATGCGTACCTGTTCTCTAGGATTTGCTCAGCAAATCGTCATCCATGGGCATTTGAAACCTGTGGTTTCTGGATTGAAACTGCCCTTTTTTGTCATTTAGATCCTTGTGGATGAATCTGTTCTAGCACTGGGAACAAATGACTCTAGGGAGGTCATTGTCACCGTCCTTTCCTGTTACGTGTGCATTTGGCTTTTGTGCACTGGGCATGCTTATGTACTAAAACATTACTTTGCTTCTGTTGACGGGTAGGGGTGGGGGCGTAGGAGGTGGGGTTGGCATATTCCACACAAAGCTTTTAAGTCTTAAACTCTCACCGGTTCGGGTCTCACAGCCACTCCATTCCCCATCTCACCCTCACACCTGACACCTGAAGGTCCCCAGGCTGGATGGAGATCCAGGCAGGAAGGCCATGTTAATGTCCAGTAAATCGAGGGCAGCACACGAATGTGGGCAGTAGTGGACCAAGACTGTACAAGCATCCACTGAAAATTGCTATCGGGACTTTGCAGCGTTTTTACCGAACTGGCTGAGTGTAGACTCTGAAGCCCATTTTACAGTTCGATACACTCAAGTGAGAGGTGTCTTTATTTTTCATGAAAGAGCCTCACTTAATTAGGAGTAGCACTTCAGGATAGAAGCTTGTGGGAAATTCTGATAGAAGTCCCTAGAT
The DNA here is from genome assembly GCF_036562045.2 of Rhinolophus sinicus. Lineage (NCBI taxonomy): Eukaryota > Metazoa > Chordata > Mammalia > Chiroptera > Rhinolophidae > Rhinolophus > Rhinolophus sinicus. The sequence continues at coordinate 36,184,829 of NC_133765.1, forward strand.
GTTAGGTTGGAATGACTCTTGCTTTTTAATGCAGAAATTTGACTTTTGTTTGGGCATAGTCCTTACCTCAAATCGTTAGGGATTTTTTTTTTTTTCTTTCTCCATTCCACGGAAGCTTATAGGGTATTTGGCGTTCCGCTGCCACTCCCACCCGTCTCTCTTTTTTCTCTTTTGTACGTGGAAAAATGTATTTTTGTACCATATCTCATACCTTGACGAGAAGCCTTTTTTATATCTTTAGGGCTGTAGAATATCTTAGTGCAGCACTTAATTAAATGTGATACAAAAACATCCTGGTGAGAACGTGGATCTGTTATAATTAAGAGTCAGTTTTTAAAATATCTTAATCAGTGTTAATTTCCCAGTACTTCAGTATCACAGTAAATACCAAGAGCAGAAAATAGTCCAGAAAAGAAAAAGGACCCACAGTCTCTAAATTACTGGATTTGGGGGGATATTTTGGGATCAATGTTTACAGTGGTCTCTTCCGTGACTGGCAGAGATTCTTTCGTGGCACGTAAGCCTTCCATAAATATATTTTCTGATACCAGTAGCATTACCTGCCCCCTGGGTTTCTTTTGCTTCACGTTGCTGTGATACGCCTTATCATTTCTGGGAACAAAGTACAGCACCAATAGAATTTCTTGAAAGCTGGTCTGGGGTCTCAATTTACAAAGGTGACTGAGTGATAGCATGTAGGGCATAATACCATTGAAAGAAGGTTTTTAATACAGTTCCCTGAAGATGAGACACACAGAGTGCCACACAGGGCTGCCTGAATGCTGCCACAAGCAGGGTCAGGAAGCAGAGAGGGGAACTGGGACCATGCCTTTCTGACTGGTGGTGGGAAGTAACTGGCTGGGGACATCCCCTATTGGGTACGAAGTGTTAAACATACAGGTCGTGACTTTTGCACACCCAGGAGGACTGGCTTGAGGGGAAGACGGAAACCACTTTGACTGTCAGTCTGTCTGAGTCAGCTGCTTTACCGACAGATTAGGAACAACATGTGAAATAGCCAGTGCAGACTCTAAAGCATAGTGTATACACCTGGTCCCTAGTGGGACTCCTCAGTGGCTTCATTTCCGTGCTTCCTGCTTCTTAAGATGCTTTTGCTGAACGACATCTGCCTTATGGGTTGATGCCCGATAACGTCCCCCTGCTGGGTTCTGAATTGGCTGGCTTAGCCAACGCCAGCTCTCAGCATCCAGCTAGCTCAAATTAAAAGGAATTCCTAAGACCTGAAGGTGTCAATCCTCCCACAACTTAATTTTTTTAATAATGTATTACTAGTCTGCAAAGTCTTGTTGATGGCCATTTGAGTAGTTGGACTTTTGCTCCTCTAACAGTACCCTTAAAATTAGCACTGGACAGACATCGGTATGATGTCCAGTATCTGACATACACAGACTTTGTTCAGCATACTGAATTCTGTGCTTTGCTCTGCCATGATTCCTTGATACGTAACAGATACACCAGGACCAGCTTTTCCTTTGTGGCGTCATAAAAAGCTGATTGTCACTTGCATTGTCTACTGAAAACCTGTGGCAGCTAGTGGTGTTATTGACCATATGTGCTAATGTCTTCTTGCAGATTAAAAGGTTTTCCTGTAGTGTCCATTTCATATCTGCATGTGTGTTAAATCTCTGAATACCGTGTAATTAAATCGATTTCTTGTGATGGTGATGGCAACTCACGCTCACTTCACATCCAACAAAGCAGTTTCCTTCTTCTTAACTTGGAAATCATATGTGAGGTACGGTACCCATTGTCAGTACACTCCTGATTCAGTTCCTATTTTGTGTGCCTGGTTATGACTTTGATATAGCATTTAATTGGACACATACGATAAACCCATTTGATTTTAATATAGTGGGGTGTGTGTGTATGTGGTATGTCCACACTGTAGTCCCGTGAGCCTCCAAAAACTGATTCTACAAATATCATATATAGACATAAATGTATAAGGCTTATTTTTTTTGCAAAGTGATACATACATTCCTGTTATTTATTAAATAACTGGCTTTGGTGTTATGTAGCGATATTTGTAGACTGATTTCAGAACAGAATGAAGATATTGTGAAAATTACAGCTTAATAAATGTTTATTGTAATTTTGTTGTATGGACTTCTGAAATATATTTCATCACTTCCAGCCAGGCCTTTGTGGAGTTTTCCCAGTTTTGACACGTAATGCTGATTCTATGGTTTTGTTCCCTTATCTGAGAAGGTCATACAATCTTGAATTTAAAATGTTAGATTGGAGGTAGGGTTGTCAGATAAAATACAGGATGCCTGCTTAAATTTAGTTTAACTGTATCCCATGTACTATTTGGGACATACTTATACTAAGAAAGTATTTGTTGCTTATCTGAAATTCCAATTTAACCAGGCATCCTGTATTTTTATTTGCTAATTTGGGCAACCCTACCAGAATTTTGCAACTGATGTACACCTTTCCACCCCACCCTGAACCAAGATGCTTTCAAGATAACAATTGTGTGTGCTAACAATTGTTTTTCTAGCAAACATTCAGGAACAAATGTAACAAGAGAACAGTCAAGTTAAATCTGCTTATGACCTGAGTATTGCTTATATTACAAAGAAAGTCTCAAGAGCCCATAGGGGACATTTTGAGGCTAGTCATTGTGACATTTTTGGGAAGCCACCCGGCTGGCTGGCGCAGCATTGGGAGAGTGAGCAGGTTGAACCCAGCAGCGACCCCACACCAGGGAGAAGGATGCAGCTATTAGTATCCATAGCAACCGTGATGGGTGAGAAAGTAGGAACCAGAATGAGATACGAAAACATAGTCCATGCGTGAATTAAATAAGTGTGATTAACACTCATTTTGCAAGGCCACGTTAACAAAGAAAAGTGAGACACAGCAGGCTGGGGAGGAGGATGGGAGCAGGTCACGGTGACGAGAAATGAAGTGAGACAAGCCCGTGCTCGCGGGGTAATGCTGTGCTGGGGCAGAGGAGCAGGACCAGACGGCCTTGGAGGGAGGAACAGGACACTCCTACAGCACGAGCCAGGTGTCCTGCCCAAGCCAGCCTTGTTTTAGCTTCACCAGCCTCCACCGTCCCTTCTGCTGAAAGCCGTTGGCTGCCTCCTGTCACAGCCCCTGTTGCAGCTGGCACGTGGTTTACTTAATGGCCAGGTCAGCGAGGTGTCGCACCCGTCTCCTTTGCGTCTGTTTCCAGTCTGAGCTTCCTACAGCCTGCTTGGTTGTTTTTAAAAACAGCCTTATGGAGGTATAATTGATATACAACGAACTGCCCATGTTTCGGCTGTACCTTTTGGTAACTTTGGATGTGTGTCTATGCCCATGAAAACGTGGCCACACTCGAGATAGCATGACCGTCACCTCCCAGAGTCCCTCATGTCCCTTCACAGTCCCTCCCTGCTCTTCCATCCCCAAACTACCCCTGATGTGGTCTCTGTCCTATACATTAGTTTGCATTTTCTAGCGTTCACTGGAATCAAACAGCAGTACTTTCTTTTTTACCCTGGCTTCTTTCACTCTACACAGTTACTCTGCAACCCATCCAGGTCACGTGCGTGAGTAGTTCTCTCCTTTTTATTGGCAAGTAGTGTTCCACTGTATGAATATACCCCCATTGTTTATCTACTCACCTGTTGATGGGTTTGGATTATTTCCAGTTTGGGGCTATGAATACCTACGTACAGGTATTTATATGGACATATCCTTTATTTCCCTTAGGGGTGAAATGGCTGGATCATATAATAAGTATGTGCTTAATTTTTCAAGAAACCATTCCCCAAAGGGTTTGTAGCATTTTACACTCCCACCATCCGTGTAGGAGAATTCCAGTCACATCCTTGCCAACACTTGGTACGGTCAGTTTTATTCCCTCACAACATACACTGTTCCTTTACTGAAAGGTATCATCTTAAGTGAAAGCTGGCCATCTTTAATTAAACCAAGAAATGCTTATTCTGACAAGTATAAACAATTTCAATAAAGTTTGTCCAAACCACCTTAATTATATATATTAGCTGAGACTTGCTCTTTTTTCCCCCCTTCTTCTGCCTCCCCCCCCCCACCCAGTCCAGTTCAAGCCGTTGTTTCTCAGTCTAGTTGTGTAGGACACAGCTCCCTGGCCCGTGCTGGTATTATGAGCCTTGCGCTCCCCCCGGCTGAGGAGTGGGTTGTCAGTCGTCGGTCATGTGGCAGTTCTCGCTGGCTGCCTGCTGGCCACTCATGCTGGCCACCGGCCGCTCATGGCAGCATATGGTAGCCCACAGCAGCCCAGCTCCAGGGAGAGCCATGGTGGGAATCAAATCGGTGACCTTGGCGTTAGGAGCACGGCGCTCCAACCACTTGAGCCACCGGGCCGGCCCCGGGACTTGATCTTTAAGGTAGCAAAATAATCACTCAAAAATGATAACATGCATATATCCACATACCTGTTCTGTAGCTGGAAGAACCAAGCATGTGATTGGCAGGTTGGGATTTCAGCCCCAACCCTCACCTGAGTCAATCAGCAATGGCCAATGATTTAATCATCCATGCCTACGTAATAGAATCTTCATAAAAACCCTAAACTATGGGGTCCAGGGAGCTTCCGGGTTGAGGAACACATCTGAGAGACTGGTGCACCCCAACTCCATGGGGACAAAGCTCCTGCCCTCAGGACCGTTCCGGACCTCAGCCTTTATGCCTCTTCCTCTGGCTGTGCATCTGTATCCTTTGTCACTTCCTTTGTCATGAGCCACAAACATAAGTAAATGGTTCCCTGAGTTCTTTGAGCCGTTCTAGCAAATTATTAAATTTAAGGGGCAGGGTTGTGGAACCCCTGATTTGTAGACAAGTCAGACAGAAGTGCGGGTGACCCGGGGACCCATACTTGGGATTGGCAGCTGAAGTGAGGGCAGTCCTGTAAGACTGAGACCTTACCTGTGGGGTCTGTGCTAACTCCAGGTACCTAGTGTCAGAATTGTTTAAGGTGTGAGAAAATGCCACTCATTTTGGTGTCCGAGTGTTGTGAGTAGAGAAACAGTTCTTTAGATGAGTTTTCAGAATCAAGAGTCCCAGAGGTTGACATAAAGGTAATGGGAGAGGGGTGGGTGACTCTGTGCCCCTCATAAGTGACAGCCATAATTCTCATAAACTAAACCTCCTGCATGTCACTTCTGCTTTACCTGCCCTGGCTTGTTAAAATTGCACAGTCACTCTGCTAAGAAGGGATTATCTCTCTAAACCGAATGAGAAAACCCAGTCTTCAAGAGCGTCCTGGGAAACATCGCCTGAGGTCGAATGGCCAGTCCTGGGGAACCTGGGAGGGAGCCAGTCTTGCAGGCCACCTCCCTAAGGGCAGAAGTCACTACACCCTTTAGGATCTCCCTCCTGGAGAAGTGTGGCTTTCATGGTTTTTTTTGGAACTTGTATCAATGGAGATATTAATTGGTGGCCATGATGAAGCAATGACTATAAATCATGATAATCAAATAGCTCAAATAAGGAGGAAGGCCCAAGATGATGGAATAGAAATTTTTTTTAAAAAAGCTCAAATAATCACCATCTTCTCTGTGCCCAAGAGTGGTGGCTGAGAGTAATGGTAAATAACATTTGGGTTTTACAGCCTACCAATTAAAAAAAATTTTTTTCATTTAAGCCTTACAACAAAGTCCTGTTTTTGTGGGGTTCAGAGAGGATATGTGACTTGAGAAAATGGCACAGTAATAAGAGAGTGTAGGGAGGGAGCCAGGACTGAAACCAGCTCTTGGATTCTACATGCTGTTTTACACCAAGTGCTGAGGCATAGAGAGTGCCCTCTACCGTCAAAATGTACGTAGAATGGCCTTTTCTCCTACCGGTCTGAGAATTTTTAAATGCATGAATTTGGTCATTCTCATGCGATTAAACCAATATCCAGCTGTGCTGGGAACCTAGGAGTTTAATGTACATTGCAGTTCATTAGACATTCAGGAGAACCTCAGCTCGAATTGGTCTTTATCTTTTCTGGACATTTTTTGTGTTTCAGGAATTCTGGGTTGCCCTATTCAAAGAGACTGTGTTTGACTAGAATTTAGAATCTTGTTACATGTAGGATGAAACTGTTCTTATCACAGGAATCAACAAAACAAGTGCACCAAGTGTACTCTCATCGACTTTGATTTTAAAAGACTGCAAAATCACCTCCCTTGGTTTTTTGGTCCTTTCCTCATATTGCTTAGAAAACCCTGTGTAAATTGTGTAAAATCATTTGAATGTTCATCCTACAAGCAGACAGAGGGTGCCAAAAAATGCACACACTTTTAAAGAAAGGAAGCAACTGTATTAAAATTGTAATACACCACATATCCCAATAACAAAAGATGAATACAAGTCACGTTTGACTTTTGCAATTACAAGAGGTGCTCAAAGTGGTTACCGTCAGCGTAATTTTAATACAGTTTTTTCCTTTCTTAAAATGTATATACATTTTTTTGGCACCCTCTGTATATAAATTTCTTTTTAACGGAGGAAACCTCGGAGAGGCTTAAAAATGTTTATTCACTCATTCATTTGTTTGCATAGGCCTGTGGTTCTCAAAGTGTGGTCCGGCCTCTAGTTATATAAAATACTATTAATAATCAGTTGTTTGCATGCTTTACTCTCATTCTGTTATGAATGGAAAAAGGAGTTTTGCAGAGGCTACAAGATCTGTGATAGCACGACAGACGGAACACGAAAGCAGAGAGGAAGATCCAGCTGTCTTCGATTAAGTTACACATCAGAGATTTGCAAAAAAGTAAAACAATGCCACTCTTCTAATTGTTTTTTTTGTTTCACGATGTAGTTATTTTCATACAAATATGTTCTGTACGGTAACATGTAATGGGCTTATTGTTGAAGTGAACATATGTTATACCTATTTCTCAGTTTTTATTTCCAACTTGCTGATTGTTTTTAACTATTGTTAATTCTAATCAGTAGATATAACTCACAGAAGCAAAAGCTCCTGGGGTAAGTTAAAGAGCGTAATAAAAAGGTCCTTGCCTTAGTCTGTTTGGGCTGCTGTTAACAAAAATACCGTAGACTGGGTGACTTAAACAACAGACATTATTTCTCACAATTCTGGAGGCTGGGAAGTCCCAGATCAAGGTGCCAGATATTATGGTTTCTATTGAGGGGCCGCTTCCTGCTTTAGTCACTCTCTATTCTGTTACCCTGATTATTTGCCACTTCTCACTATCTTACCTGATGAACTTGTTCACATTCTTTCCTTTGCGCTTCCTCCTGTTTCCTCCGATTCCCCTAGTGCTTTGGGTCTCCCACATACTATAATAGGAGCCCAATATGCATATCTGAATATATAAATGGAAGAATAAACGGGTCCCAAACGCTTCAGACGCAAATCCCTCCTTCTGTCCCACAGGACTCAAGCTCTAGACTGTGATTCAGTGACGTCAAGGGTGATTATTTCGGGACGGGGGGGGGGGGGGAGGGAACAAGCTGGAGGGCAGCACTGACTCGCCCGACAACGGTCAGGTTGTCAAGGTGACAGAGCACGGCCTTCGAGATCGAAGGGTGACCCCGCCCCTCGGTATAGCTCTCATTGGGCACGCCTTTTTCTCGCTCCCCTTTTGGATTGGCTGAGACGCGCGGCCCATGCACCGGAGTAACTTGCGATTGGTTGACGCTCAGGCCAGCCTTCAGGGCTGATGTGGGACCAGCTCTCCGACAGCCAATCAGCGTGCGAGCTGAGTGTGGTGCGTGAATACGGTCTGGATCCTTCCGCCGCCGCCGCCGCCGCTGGGGGCGTGAGCTGCCGGCTGGGAGCAGGCCTGGGGCGAGCGGGGGCGGGTGGCGTTCTCGCGGATCGCAGCGGGGACCGGCGGCGTGGACCTGGGAGAGGCCGAGAGGGCGCTGTGGTGCCAAGTGGAGGAAAAATGAACACAGCCGGGCAGCTTTATCAAAAGGGGCTTTCCCTACTCCTGAGGACCCCTCCAGCCAAATCTAACTCTTGCGTGACATCCTAAAGAATTAATTATTTAAAAATCAGGAATACAGATAAGAACGCTAATAAAAGTAAAAGGTTTAAATTGCCCAAAAAGTCCAAAAGAAATGCCCACTATAGACTTAACAATAAAGAGGAGAGAGACAAATTTCGAACCCTCTGTGTCTTTAATCTTTCCGCAAATATTTATTTAGCTCCTACCGTGGGCCCCACTTCATGGGAAGCAACAGCCAGGAACCAGATGGGCAAGAACTAGGTGCTGTCATGGAGCTGGAAGCACACGAAAGACTTAATTTCAGATGGTGATAAGTGCTGTGGGTAAAACAGGGTCATGGGTGGAGGGTCTGGGCCCTGCTTTGAACTGCATCCACACACAATGAAATGAGGTGGGGGAAGGTTTCCAAAAAAGGAGCAGCCGGCTGCAGGCCTTTACTATGTGCAAGGAGAGAGTATAGTTTTAAAAAGGGAAGTGTGTGTATGTGTGTGTGTGATGAAATTTCTTTGCATTTTATTACACCATCCAACCCCTTCCTTCACCATAGGTGCCAGGGCAATACACTAGGGACTTTGCATGTTTCATGATCCTTTTTTCTGGAAGCCTTGCTTCTGCAGGGAGAGGTTCATATTTACACAGGAGAAGGAAGCCAAATCAAGCGAGAGGGTGGGAAGTCACCTCACCTGGTCACACTGTCTTGCCCAGAGCAAGCTGTAGATGGCTTGTGAGGCTGGTCTAAGTGTCTCGGGAACTGAGGCCTCTGCTGGCCAAGATACCTGTTTCACCTGTAGCACTAGGCTACTAAGGATTAGTACCGTCTAAAACCTTGTTCATACTAGATCACCGAGTTGTAGGTGATGTTGAGTGGCTGAGTGTCATAGTGAAAACAGCAAGAAAGTAGCCTGTGTCCTCTGTTTGCCATGAGCCTACAATGGTAGATAACAGTTGTAGACGACATGCGTTCATATAACAAATATTTACTGTGTGCCCACCACCTGGTAACATGTAATATACCTATGAGATATATATATTTTAATATGAATGGTGTCTTATATGTATTTTTTATAGCTATAGAGATATTAATCTGCAATTTGCTTTTTTTCTTCAACAATCTCTTCGAGAACTATGCTGTGTATAGGTCTACCTTATTTTTCTTTTATTATTAGTTTCAGGTTAACCTTATCACTTACTGAGGCATATAGCATTGCAAGGTACGGACTATGCGATGCTTTATTAGCCATTCCCCTATTGATGGACTTTTAGTTTGTTTCCAATTTTTCACTCCAGCCTTGGTGAAGTAAAACAGTCAATGTCATCAGAGTTTGGGGGCCTGCTTTTATTTATTTTTTTAGATTGTGAGATATACGAAGCATACAAAAGGACTCAATATAGTATGTGCACACAGTTTAAAGAATCATATAAATGTACATCGTGTACCTATGCTAGTTTAATAGGGCATGACCAGTATTGTGGAAGCCCCGCCCTAAACTCACCCTCTTTACTTTTCTTTGAAGAAACCAGTGCCCTGACAGCCGTTAAGCATTTCTTTGCTTTTCTGTTTTTCTAACATGTAAATATTCCTAAACAAGACATTTTGGGTTTTGCCTGCATTTGACCTTCCTGAAAAGGAAACATACAATTGGTACACTTCTGTGGCTCACTCTTTTTTGAGGTTCACCATGCTGGCTCATTTGTAGAGCATCCCTTTTCGCTGGTGCATAGTAGGGCGACTACCCAGCACTTACTTATCCCTATTCCTGTGGAAGATGCTGGGTTATATGACCACATTTTGTCCTCTGCTTTCTCCTTGGGGCTGGAGAGGAGGTGGAGAGATTGCACTTTGAGATATCACTTTGGGCACATTTGGTCCTTAGTAACTGGCATTCACCCAACTGCCACAGCCCCGTGGGCAAACCAGGAGGGTTGAGGCAACCACACCATGGAGGCCAGATAAAGAAACCTTAAAGCCACCCTTTGGCCTGATAAACTCAGGGAAGTTGGCTGAGTCTCTGATTGGCATCATGCCTTCACCTCTCTTCTGGACGGGTTGGGAGAGCCTGTTGTGCTAGGAGCTGCTGGAAATGGAGATATGTCAGCTTCTGGCCCATTCTGCTTTTCTCAACTTTCCCTGTAGTCCTACTTCATAGTACTGTTTTGGTTATGACTTTGGGAAAATCAATTTTATGCTAGAACTTGTTCTCGTCTCATCTGGGCTCCGATGACTGCTTATCTAATCCAGCGGTATATACTCTTGGTTCTGCTTTATCTGCAGGTACATATATCATAGGTAGATATCATATATATATATTCCCCCTTATCATCTCCACCTTTCCACCTTAGTCCAAGCTGCCATGACACCCCATGTGAATTTTTGCAATATCCCCCTAAAAGCTCTCCCTGATAGCATCCCACCTACCCGAAACCTAACCGTATTCACTCTCTTACCTTATAACAGCTAGAATAATCCTTTCAAAATGTACGTCACATCGCTCCCCTACTCAAAACTTTCCAATCACACTTTGAATAAAATCCAAACTCCTTACCCCTTGGCTCCCCAAGGCCCTATATGGCCACTACCACTGACCGTGCCAAATATGCCTCAGGGCCTTTGCACTTGCTGTGCTCTCTATCTGGAAGGTTCTTCCCAAGGAGCAGCACTGGGCTGGATGCTTCACTTCACTTAGGTGGAGAATCTTCAGTTCTTGTTCTCCCTGGCCTGTGGAACCCGCAGACACAGGAGCTGTGATAGAGTGGATCTGGCTTGGGGATCTGAACCTCCCTAGTTACTGCCGATGGCTTCCCCTTTTCACATCAGGTGGTCTAGGCCATTGCACGTGGGTGATAAATGTACCAGAGTGAAGAGAAGCCCCGGTGAGAAAGCACAAGTGTTACGACCTTTGCTAATCGTTTCAGTTAGAATGATTTTGGCAGCAAGTTATGACAGCTCAACGCCCAGTGGCTGAAGCCACAATGACAGTCACTCTTTATTCAACCAGAAGCCCAGGGCTAGCCATAGATTTGCTCCAGCAGCTCAGCGAGGGCGTCCAGGCTCTTCCTCCTTCTGCCTCGCCATCCTCTGTTTCCCTGTTTTCTTCAACCTTGTTTCTCAGGGTCAGGAAGTATCTGCCATAGCTCCCTGCAAAAGGACCTCGCTTATGGGGGGGGGGGGGAGATAACATGCCAGCCTCCTCCCCCCATACACTCCCCTTCAGTCTCATTGGCTAGAATTCGGTCTTACGAGTACCCCGGGCCAATCACTGGCAAAGGAGAAAAAGGAGCGCTGTGATTGCCTTAGACTAGTAGGTCTTTAAATTGAGGCGTATTGATCCCTGAGGGCTTATACAAAGAAATTTCCAAGGGGTGTGGGTGCCCAGATACTTTTTTTTTTTTTTTAACATTTTAAAAAATTAGTTTCAGGTGCACAAAACAATGTAATAGTTAGACAGTTATCATTTATATTATATCCCTCACGGAGTGACAGGTCCCCTCCCCCCCCAGATTCTTTTAATGCACTTAATTTACAGATCGGCAACCTCATGTGTACTCAGTCCTTACATCCACTTACGTCCCTCATCCACTTAACAATAGCAGAGGCTTCCTCCGCACTCACCCCAGTTCTATGGTGCCTTGCTCTGGGGTGAACATAGTCACCAAGCAAGCACCAAAGCCACCTTAATAAGTACTCTGCATTCTCTCATCTTTAAACTGTGGCTTGGACATTCCTCCCAAGGGTAAAGTTTGCCTTGGGTTGGAACGTTCTGGTTTCAGAACAACCAAAGCAGTGAACCTTACTGACACTGATTCTTTTAACTGCAACTGGAATATTTTCCAGTACTTCTAAATTTTTCAAGATACATTAAGGAACATCAACGAATACATTTTAAAAAGTGCAATTTCTTTCAGATTTCATGTTCCTGAATCAACAAGATCAATAAAAACGTATTTTATTTTATTACATCAGGGCCCATTCATTCCAATGACTGCAAACAAATCCTCATTTTATTATAAAATGCTCAATTAAAAAATGTCCATGTAAATCTATGATGAAACTTTTAAAAGTCAATTTAGGATCCAGTCCCTTGGGTTGGGCATCGTCCTCCCAGGAGAGACTTCAAAGTTGGCACATTGTGGCATTCCTAGTGGGTGGGTCACCAAGTGTCCACCCTGTTCTTTTCCAGCTCTCTCCCTAAGACAGACATTTCGGGTTGTTTTTTTTCCCAGCGGCATTTTAGCATCGTGACATGTTTCTATGTGTATAAAGAAATATCACAATCTGAAAAGAGAGGCGACAAATGCGATTCATAGTGTCAAAAGCATGTGGACGCTTCTGAGATAATCCTGGCTTCTATCTCCACTAGGGGTACCACATCTCATCTACACCGTCAGTTTGGGCATTTTTGGGAAAACTCCTTGCTATTTCCAAATACTCAAGCCTTTCCCATGAAACTGTTTTCAACACATTCCAGAGGACTCAATATGTTTGCATAGTTTACTGTATTGGTTAATGGTCAACTGAACAAGAGTGAGAACTTGCAAATGTGGAAAATGTAACTTAACACACACCATGGTGGGAGAAATACAAAGGAGCATGGGGGGGCTTATCCACGGAGGAAGGAGCAGGGCCAATTCCAAAGGAATGAGCGGGAGGCCTGCATTCTGATGGAAGCGTAAGTCCACTTGGCCTGGCAAATTTCTATGCTCTTTTTAAAAAATTTCAAAGCATCTGGAATAGGGTGGGGGAGCACAGGTCAGGAGTGTGGTGTAGACAAGGTATCAATCTGAACCCTTAAATCAAAAATAAGCAACAGGTGCAAGAGGAAGCTGAGAATCACAGAGACCCAAGGGAGGTACAGACAACAGACAGTCAGCATTCTTGGTCAAGAAGGGCCCTTCCAGCTCTGTTCCCATTTTAAATGGGAAGAACTTTCTTGAATCTCTTCCACTCCCCTGTCTCTGATCTTGTTAAGGATAGGGGGTACTAAGGTGGGGCATCCAAAGGCACCTCCGAAATCTCGTGTGTCTGGGACAGTGTCATAGAGGTAATGACCAAGTACCTGGTTATTCTGGCTGTAGCTTATCTCGCCCTTGGGTTCCCCGGTGCCTGGTGGGGTGGACCGAACTGAAGGAACTAAGGATGAATCAAGTGGCTGTCAGATGCATAACACCAGCCTTCCCCTGCTCCGTGAGAATTGGTCAACCCACTGGTCAATTCCATGCCCTTTGAAGGCTGGGTCCATGCTTTACACAGTGGAGCGCCCATTGCCTAGCTCACCACAGGCACTCACTAGGCATTTTTGAATGAATGAATGAATGAATGAATGTTTCTTGAGCTCCTACTCTGAGGATCCTATGGTGAACCAGTTTGACAAGGATTTTACATTTGTGGACTTTGCATCCTTGTGTTAAAAGAAAGAACATAAATACATGACTCCTTCAGAAACGATTCTCCTTCTGCATCGAGATGGATTCACAGCTCCACAAAGGTGGTAACTTAGAGACAAAGAACTAGGGCTGGACCCAGAATTTGGAGGTCAGGGGCGGGTGCTATTCTGGAAGTCATGCTTATAAAGGAAGGAAGCACCCTGTTTTAAGTTAGAATCTATGTTCATTTTTTCGTTTTAAAAAATTATTTGTTTTCAACTACAGTCGACAGTCAAAGGCTCTATGTTTATTTGTGGTGACTAGGAGATGGAAACTGTTTAAGTGGTGGGGGTGGGACAATGCATCATAAAACCTCAACACTGCCCAAAAAAACTGTACTTGGGGGGAACTGTTTGGGTTGCTGTGAGAATATATTATGACAAGGAATATGAAAAGGTCCCTAGCACGGTGCCAATGTGCAGCCGAGTACAATAAATAAACCCTCAAAATGTATCCCAAATCGCATTTTCTCTCTATTTCCACAGCTACCCTCGTGTCCAGGCACCATCATCTCTTGCAACGCCATCATCACCGGTCTCCCTAACTTGTGCTTTTGCTCCCTGCAGAGTATTCTCCATCCAGCAATCAGAGGCATTACTGTCACACGCCCAGTCAGAGCACATCCCTCTGCTGCTCCAAACCTTCCAATGGTCTCATCCCACCCAGGGTAAAGCCAACGTCTTCAGTGGCCTCCAGGACCTACCTGTGCTACCGCCTCTCCCTTCACCCACCTTACCTTCTACCCCAGGTCTCTGAAGTCAAAGACACTGGCTTCCTTGTGTAGTTCTCTAACCACGTCCAACACTCTCCTGCCTCAGGGTCTTTGCATCTGCTGTTCCCTCTGCCTGGAAACGTTCCCCTCAGATACTGAATAGCTCACTCCTGTCACCTTTTTCAGGTCATTGGTAGAAGTCATCTTTTCAATGAGACCTTCCCTGACAAGCCTATTTAAATGGAAACACTCCTCCTTCCATAATATCTACCCTTCCTCTGGTTTATGTCTTTCCATAGCACTTAGTATCTTTTATTATACGAATAATATTATACGTATTACTCTACTGTATTATGATACTCACTGGTATCCTGCGTGTGCCTTACACTGTGGATGACACAGATGATGTATTTACCTGTTCATTGTCTGTCTCCCCTCCTCCCCACACCTGCCCCTCTCCTTTTACCTCCTGCTGGCAGGGCAGGGCTTTTACTTTGTTCACTGCTGTTTCTGCAAAGCCACGCACAGAGCCTGGTACCCAGGAGGCGTTCAGTAAACACCTGCAGTGAGAACAAACCCAGAGTGAATGAACGAACACAGGAAGGAGCCAGCGGCCTCTAGCTCCCGGCTTCCGGTGCTGCTGTATCCCCCTGGGTTCCAGGTGAGAGCGAACAGCCCGGGCCCAACGCGCCTGCGCGGCCCCACCCGCCCCGCCAGCAGGGTCTGAGTCCCGGAGGCGCGCGCCCGGCCACCAGCACTCCTTTGCGAGGCGCGTCGCCGCGGAGGGTTACACGCGAGAGGGGCGGGGCCTTCGTGGGCGGGGCCTGCGGGGGCGGGGCTCGCCGGGTGTCTTAACGGGGGCGGCCTCACCTCGTTCAGTCGCGCTCGCTGCCAGCTCGCGTCCTAGGCCTCCGAGGCGCCCCCGGCCGTCGCCACCTTCCCCTGCCGGTTCCGGTCCCCGCGTAGTTCCCGCCGCAGCCATGTCCAAGGAGCCGCGGGCCGGGCAGGGAGAGATCCTGGAGTGCCAGGTGATGTGGGAGCCGGACAGCAAGAAGAACACGTTGATGGACCGCTTCCGGGCGGCCGTGGGCGCCGCCTGCGGCCTGGCGCTGGGTGAGTGCGCACGTGGCCCGGGGCTCCCAGGGCACCTCCCTCGGAGGCCGAGGGACCACCTGGCGGAGCGGCCCTCCTTCTGGGGACCGGGACGCCCCCACTTCCTGGGCGTTTCCGTCAGGGCCCCTCCCGAAGTCGTTTGACTCTTCCGGGGGTTGGAGGCGCCATTGGATTGGGGGCCCCTCTCCAAGGGGTGGGGCACCTCTGACTGGGGGTTTTGTCCTCTTGGCTCTGCGGGGCGTCACCTCCTCTGCTTTCAGGCTGCTGGACCCCTCCTGACTGCAGCATCTCCCTGCATGTGGGGCGCCCTCTCCCTGGCAGGGTCCCCCCTCTGGTCTTGGAACCCCTGTGCGCTGAGCCTTGCTCAGGAGGTTCCTGCTGTGAGGTGAGGGGGTCCTGGAGTGTTGCACGCCAGCCTGGGGGCCTTCCCCCCGGGACCCGGGGCCTGTCTGACTTCCAGCTCTCCTCTGTTTGTGGGAGTCACTCGCCAGCCAGTAGTACCTTGTGCTGTCCCCTCTTAGCCCCCTCCACCCCCACGCCTCCCGGCTGATCCTGCTAGAAGGCCAGCGTGGAATTCCAGGTGCCTAGGAGGACAGTGAGGTGGCAGCTTTCCCCTGCGATTGGGGCGCATTGGGGCGGAAGGCTGTCCCGTCACACTCACGCTCCCAGCCACAAGCAGGACCTAGTCAGGGGCCCTCGGCAGCCACCTGGCTGGCTGTGAGCTGGGCAGAGGAGGCCCCTTTTCTGGGTGAGAAGTGCTTGCTTGTGCGTCCCTCCAGCTCTAGCTGGCTTGGCCAACCACTTCCTGGACCTCCCCGCTCAGAAATTTTCAACTCCTGTGGCTTTTCCTCTCCTCTCACCCCTCAGCTCGCTGCAGCGACTCCTGACATCTGTTGGTGGCATCACTAGCCTCAGTCGGCCTCACAGAAATGGTGGCCTGTCATCTGGCTTGCACAGGGTGTCACTACCTCAGCAGCACTGCCCTCCTACAACCCCTCTCTCCCCAGTGCCAGCACCTCTCCTGGCTCTCTTCCCTGAACACTGGTTAGTCTTCCTGCTTCCTGCTTTTCTCCCCGCCCTCCTCGGGTATACCCTGCTTGCTTTCCCAGAGCAGTCTTGATGCACAGGTTTGACTTGGTCACTCCTGGGCTCAGATGCTCACAGTGGCTCCTTGTGGACCATGAAATTGCAAATGGGTGCCACCTGGCAACTTCCAGGCCCTCCCCAGCATGGTGGTGTCAGAGCTCCCACCGAGCCCCTTTCCTTGGCTCACCCAGCTCTCTCCCGCTTCCTCCTTCTGCTCGCTAGAGAAAGAGCAGCCGGGAGACAGAAGGTCTTATTACTCTCTAGTTGGTAAGGTAACGTGTGTAGCACTGGGGGAGAACAGACTTGATTTCCAAGAAGAGCCCAGAGTGGGACCACATTCTCCCGTGTTACCTTTCCTTGGTTCCATCCTCTTTCCTTTGTCAGCAATGACATAATACTGTTCTGCTGGTGCTTCTCTAGCCCTGACGCTTTACGGAAGTATTTCACAGAAGGGCAGCCTGTCAGGTGGGTAGACCGATCTGTAATCTGACTACGATCTGGATTTTGAACTGGCTCTACTCTTACTAGCTGTGTGATCAGGAGGAAGTCGCCGGATCTCCCCAAGCCTCAGTTTCCCCATCTATAAAATGAGCCACCTATGTCACTGGATAGCTGTGGGTGACAGGAGGCGATCAGGCCCAGTGTGCACCTGCCCCTGGTCTGTAGGGGTTGCTGAGTAAGTACCAGCAAGCGCTGGTTGTCGCCAGTCTGCCTACCAAACTCCTTTCTGTCCTTCAAGGAGCGTGGATTGATGGCCTGTCAGTCAGGTTGGACCAGCAGACTTCGCTGGGGTGGCTCATACGCTGGGAGACTGTAGGAAAGGCGAGACTTCCAGCTTCTTGGGAACCCAAAAGCCTGCGATGCCGGGTCTGTGTGCCCATGTGGTGGCTATTGGCTGGGCCGAGTGGGTCGGGGTGTTCAGAGCTTGGTCTTTGGCTTTTCCTTCCCTCCCACTCCTGATGGTAACCCCCACCTGCTTCCCTCCTTTCTGCAGGCCTGGCCCTGGAGGTTTGAAGCTTTGCTTTACGATCCAGCTCAAATGCTGCCTTCTCTTTGGTCGTTCTCTTTGACCATGTTCTCCTGTCTTCTGCTCTCTGAGTGCATGTAACTTTGGGCTTGCATCTGCCTTGCCTTTCCACTTATTTGTGAGCATTCTCACTGTGTAAAGCCAGCACCTGGAACCCGTAGCGACTGTGTAGCCAGGGTGCAGTCCTGAGCCATGCTGTTGACCGGATGTGCAGAGACAGGAAGGCACACATCCTCACCGGCCGCCTCAGCCCTGAGGGTGGGTGGACGGGGGGTCCCGGTTCCCCAGCCTGGCCCCTCATATCAAGAGGGGCAGGCCCTTGGTGGAGTTCCAGATTCTTCTTTCCACCAGAAGGGCCATACGTTGGTTGGTCCTTGTCACTGCTCCCAGCAGAGCTCACTGAGGACCCCCTGCAGACCCCGCCCATATATGCTTGTGATGTGGGGCCTCTTCTGTAGGGCTCCAGGGGACATGCTGCGTGGACCTACCCTCTGTTTTAGGGCAGTGACACTGTTTTATAGTACACATTCTTTGGAAACACTGTGTCAAATGTCTTTCTGTACACCACAAGCTGCACGTCACCTCTGTGGGCAAGCAGCTGGAATGGAGTGCCAGCCCAGGGACGGCTGGGACCCCATCCTCAAATAGCTCACGTGTGGTTGGGGGGAGAAAGCAGACATAGCCTCGTGACGATGTGTCGGTGCTGAGCGTCTGTCTTCCTTCCAGTACTTCACGGCACCCTGAGTCTATGGGGTGCTTTTAAAAGCACTGACAAAATCCTGAGCTGAGATTTGAAGGTGGAGGCTGGTCAGAATTCTCATAGGTGGAGAGGAAGACGGGGGTCAATGGAAAGCAGGGTTGCAAACTCAGATGCTCGCAGGGCCCAGGCAGGTGACAGAGATATTAATAACAGTTAATATTCATTGAGCGCTTTCTGTACGCCTGGCCCCATTCGGGCACTTTACGGGTATTAATTAACTTAGTCCTTAGTGATTGGCCCTGGAAGTGCTGCTGTTACCCCGTTTCCCGGCTCAAAAAACAAGCTGAGAGTCTTGGCTGAGGTCTCGCAGCTGTGAGTGCTGGAGCTGTAGTCTGTTTCTAGAATCAATGCTCTCAGCTACTGTATTAGGTTGCCTCTTGCATGTGGGTGAAGGGCCAGGCGGGGCAGCTGATACCCCACTCTAGCCGATTGTTACTATGTGGTGCAACAGTGCATTAGTTATCTATTATGCATGACAAATCACCCCAAGACTTAGCAACTCCAAGCAGCAGTAAACGTCACGTACCCCTCAGCCATCTGGGAGAGGCTTGGCTCGGGGCTCCTGGCTCGGTCTGAGGGGCTGCCGCCTGCCATCTGAAGGCCTGATGGGCTGGAGAAACGAGGTGGCTCCCTCACCTGGCAGTATGTCAATGCTGGCTGTGGGCAGGGGGCTTCTGTTTCCTGCCACCTGGGACTACTTGAGTGTCGTGACATGGCCACTGGCTTCTCACAGAGCAAATGATCCGGGAGAGTGAGGCGGAAGCTGCAGTGTCTTTTAGGATCGAGCCTCACAAGTCACGTGTACTCATTTCCCTAACATCTAGTCAGTTACACAGACCAGCCCTGCTCAGTGTGGGGAGTGGACGGCACAGAGACCTAAATGCCAGGAGGTGACACTCACTGGCTGGCTCCCCCAGCTGGATAGTCTGTTTTCTTAGGAAAAGCCAGAAATCCCGATTTTCATTTGAAAACCGTGATTTTCACACTGGCAGCGAGTTCAGGTTCTTTATGAACACTGTGGAAACCGAACCAAACGTGCCCGCGTCTGTCGTCGGGGCTCCTGGGTGGTAGCCTCTGGGTAGTGGAGTGGAGTGTGTAAGCAGAAGCCTGAAGAATTGTGTCTGACCACTTGTCCGAGTTACCCACGGGGGAGACACCCTGCTCAGAGTCCATCTACTGCCATCCTCGGGGACCCTTGTGATGTTGAGATGCTGTTGTGGCCACTCGTCCCCCCAACGGGCAGGCTGGTGATGACGTGCTCTGTGATGGGCTTTTGAGACCTTCAGCGGAGGCCTGCATTTCAAGCCTCTGGCCCCTCTCATGTATCAGTTAGGAGGGGATTTTGGTGCTGGAAGTGTTTTTAGTTTGTGAGGACCAAGGTGATTTAAAAAAGAAAGACTGAGAGAGAGGAGCCTGGGGCCTGTTTGTCTCGTGAGTTTCCCACAGAGGCTCCTCCCAGACGCCCCGGGCCTGGCACTGACCTCCTTCTGGACTAAGAACATGGCATGCTCGTACTGATCCACTGTATATCTCTGTCTCCATGTCGTGGCTTATCATATTCTGTCATACAGCCTGCCATGCGTCACACTCCTGCAAAACAACAGAATGGTAACACATTCCAGCACTTTCTGCCAAGCACTGTCCTTAGTGTTTTATGTGTTTTGACTCATTCCACCCTCACAGTGATAAGTACCGTTATCTTCCTTTTATGGAGGAAGAGACTGAGGCCCAGAGAAAATTACTTACTTGTCTGAGGTCATCTGGGTAGAGCGGCAGGGTCTGACCCGCACAGTCGAGCTTGGAGCCAGTGCCCTTATAGCAACGTGCTCTGTTGATCCTCACCACTGTCCTTTAAAGGAGCTGCTGTTGTCCCCATTTTACAGATGAGAATGCTGAGGCTCAGAGAGGTGAAGCACTTGCCCAAGGTCATTGTCTAGTAAGTGGCAGAGCTGAGATGGTAATGTAGGTCACCCAGACTAGCCCTGGAGCACAGGGCTAACTGCATGGTCATGGAAGGATCCGTGACTTTCTCTAGCCAATTTCCAGGTGATACATGAGGGAAACTGAGTCCCAGAGGGGCAAAGTGGCCTGCCTGAGGTGCTCCAGCTTGGTCTGTAGAGTCAGGGCTGGCCCCAGCTTTCCAGACGCACTGTCCCCATGTGCCTCGTTGACCTGGTCTGTGGCCCCTGGATTGAGTAGATGGGGTGGAGCTGCAGCGAAGTCTCGTGTGGGCCTTGGAGGAAGTGCAGCCATCATTACTATGGACCTGATTCTCTTTCTTTCTTGGTCTCAGAGCCCTAAACACCCTGTCCGCTGATCTCAGCTGTGTGACCTCTGGGCCGAGTGTCCCCACTTCATCCAGGTTGATCCTTCTCTGTCCCTGCAGCGGACCCACGCACTCCAGCTCTCTACGTGGGCACCTGGCTTTGTCCCAGTGTCCTAACCTGCCCTTTCTGCCAGGGCCAGCCTGCCTCCTCCCGTAGCCCGCCCCGGCTCAGCAGTCACTCTCCTCCTCGGGCTCTTGAGTCCAGCATGATTGGGGACAACTACTGGGTGCCACAGTGAGAAGTGACACTACTAAAGGGCAAGGATCATTGTATCTCTTCCTCTGTACCCACCGCGGCCCCCAGAGTTGGGAACAGTGAGGATGGTGAAATGTGCAGTGAGAGAATTCAGCTCAGCCATTGTATTATGCCTTTTCCGTTCCTGACACCATATTGGCCATCTCCCTGCTGTTGTCCTATGCAGTGCACCAGCATATCAATGGGTATCCTATTGAAATATACTGAGATTGAAAAGGTCCCAAGGGGGATGGGACTTTCCCAAGTTCCCAGGATTAGAGCCTGCTGTGAAGTGAGCTTCTATTTATGTCAAAGTGGGAAAGAGGGATGGATTTACTCACACGTGAAATCTCTGGGAAGACACAAAGAAATCTCTAGTTAAGAAAAGTTAGATGGTTGTGGGGCAAGAGGGAGGGAGACTTTTTTTTTAACCATATTACCTTTTATACTTTTGCAATTTTGAGTCATATGAATGGATTACGTACAGATCAAAATATATAAATAATTTCCCAAACTCCCCAAGACGTTGTTACTGGCATGAGAAGTCACCAACAAGCTTCTAGTTTTGAACTGGGTTTTCAAATCTCTTGCCGATATGTTTCCCGAGTTCGTATGGTATAATAATGGCCAACTTAACGTAGTTCTGATTGTGTGCAGGCCCCATTTGAAGCATTTGCTACACATGTACTCGTTTAAACCCTCACAGGAGCCCCAGAAGAAGGGTTACCATTCACCATCTCTGCTGTACAGATGGGGACACTAATAAATAGTCAAGTCAGGGTTTGAACCCTTGCGGCTCCAGAGTCCTTGTTCTTAGGGACGCTGGTTACGATGTAGAACCACTGCCTCATTGCTTTTGTTCCTTTGGGGGACTAGGGGGTGGTGGGTGTGCTTCAGTAAAAATTAAGATACCCTCCACCCCCAAGACCATTTCTCATCAGATGCCTTTGAACCATTCAGACACACTCGTAATTCCTCAGGTGTGTCCATCTTATTATCAAACCGCTAAGACTTTCCTTTTGAGATTTATCTGAGCTATGTGCCATTTTATTTTTAGAAAATTACGATGACTTGTACCATTGGTCAGTTGAGTCATATTCAGACTTTTGGGCACAGTTCTGGAAATTCAGTGGAATTGTCTGCTCACGCATGTATGATGAGGTAAGTAGAGATTTTGCTGATGTATTATCTTTTTTATGGTTATGTTCCAAAATGAAGTGTTATTTTTGGGAATGTGGAATCATATCTTCTTTTAAAACCTGACATCAGTGGGGGGAAGTCATTGCCCTAGAATTTTGGCAGAACACTGTGTTGGGGGTCACGGCTCCATGCAGACAGACCCTGCTACCTCTGTGTTCTCTGATGGTGAGACTCAGGCTGAGTCCTGGGACCCTGACGATCCCAAGTGGTTGGGCATCATTTTATTTAAAACTTTAAAAATTGTGGAAAAATATGCATAACATAAAATTTCCATCTCAGCTACATTAAAGGGTGGAGTTGTGATGCTGTGTATATTCAGGTGTTTTTTTTTTTAAGATTTTGTTGGGGAAGGGGAACAGGACTTTATTGGGGAACAGTGTGTATTTCCAGGACTTTATTGGCGGACAGTGTTTTTCCCAGGACCCGTTAGCTCCATCCAAGTCAAGTTGTCCTTTCAATCTTAGTTGTAGAGGGCGCAGCTCAGCTCCAAATTTAGTCGTCACTGTTAGTTGCAGGGGGCGCAGCCCACCATCCCTTGCGGGAGTCGAACCTGCAACCTTGTGGTTGAAATCTCACGCTCTAACCAACTGAACCACTTGTCCGCCCCCAGGTTGTTTTTTAAAGTTTCTTTTTTTTTTTTAACTTTTATTTATTTATTTATTTTTAAGTATGTAATTGTGTTTTTGTTTTTTTTGCCCTTCGTCCGCCTCCCCCCCCACCACTCCAGTTCAAGCCGTTGTTTCTCAGTCTAGTTGTGTAGGACACAGTTCCCTGACCCATGCTGGTATTATGAGCTTTGTGCTCCCCTCAGCTGAGGTAGTTGGTAGCGGTTGTTGGCTCACAGCAGCTCATGGCAACTCTTGCTGGCTGCCGGCCACTCACGCTGGCTGCTGGCCGCTCCTGGCAGCACACAGCAGCCCATGGCAGCCCATGGCAGCCCATGGCAGCCCATGGCAGCTCATGGCAGCTCACGGCAGCTCACTCGGACCTCTGGCTGCTCATGGCAGCCCAGGGAGAGCTGTTGTTCACAATCTTAGCTGTAGAGGGCGCAGCTCACTGGCCCACATGGGAATCGAACCTGCGACCTCGGTGTTAGGAGCATGGCACTCCAACCACCTGAGCCACCGGGCTGGCCCTCATTATTTTTTTAACCTGGATTTTAGAGATTTTTTTCCCCAACTCCTTATGTATCCAATAAATATCTGGGAAAGGGAATCCTGTTATTCAAAGTATAATTTATTGTGGTTTTGGTTTGATGATGGGATGAACCATTCTTAAGCTACATCTATAGGCACTTGGAGAAGAAAATCAAGGTTCCAGCCCTTGAGAAAAGAGGCCGGAGTCAAACTTCTGGAAACTGTGGGGGCGCAGGGGGGTCCTGGAGCTTAATCTTCTGGTTTCCAGTGTGTCTGGTCTGAGCCTAGGACGTTGGGCAGGCACCACATCTGTCTTACTTACTTTCTGTCTTTAGCATCTCTCATAAATTAGGTGCTTAATAAATATTTGCTGAAAAAGAAATGAGTGGGGATGGTGTTTCCCCTTGACATTAATTTTTTTTAACTTTATTGAGGAATGGTTGACACGTATAATTGTCTGTATTTCAAGTGTACAACATGATGATTTGATATGTGTACTTTGTGGAATTAACACATCCATCACCTCACATTGTTAAGTCTTTTTTCTTTGTCTGTGTGTGTGATGAGACTGCTTAAGATCTACTTTCAGTAACTTTCAAACATACAATACTATAGTATGAACCATAGGGCGTTAGTTTCTATTTTCAGTTTCACGCCTTTCGGCCAGTTCAGTGTTCAGTCTATGAAATGAGATCATGATGCTTTGGGCTTCCGGGGACGTGGAGTCACGGTTATTTGTTTGTGGTGTAGATCTCACGTGTGTGCGTGTCTTGCTCTGTTGTCATCCTCTATAGGTTGTGGACACATCAAAAGGGGTCGCAGATGTCCCCGAGTGGTTCAAAGGCAGCCGTCTGAACTACGCCGAAAACCTGCTTCACAAAGAGAACGACAGAACTGCCCTCTACATTGCCCGTGAGTGTTGATATCGTGTTTCCCCGAAAATAAGACCTAGGCAGACAATCAGCTCTAATGCATCTTCTGGAGCAAAAATTAATATAAGACCTGGTATCATATTAAGTTGTATTGTATTATATTATATTATATTATATTATATTATATTATATTATATTATATTATATTATATTATATTAGACCCGGTCTTGTATTATAGTAAAATAAAACTGGGTCTTATATTAATTTTTGCTGCAAAAAACGTATTAGAGCTGATTGTCTGGCTAGGTCTTATTTTTGGGGAAACACGGTAACTGCGCCCCTTTCCTTGTCCCTGTTCCGGAAGCCACTTCCACACTGGGCCACGTGTTTGGAGAGGCACCCGAGCACTGGTCAACCGCAGTGTATGATTTTCAAACAGTATCTTGACACCTTTCTCTTTTTTAAAATTTTGGTCAGAAACACATAACGTTATATTTGCCATCTTAATCATTTTTAAGTATACGGTAGTGTCAGGTAGAGTCACACTGTTGTGTAGCAGATCACTAGAACTTTTCCATCTCACAGCACTGAAACTGTACCCACTAAATGCTAGTTCCCCGCCTCCCGTTTCTATGATTTTGACAACTTTTATGATACTTCCTGTGCTTGGAGTCACATGCTATTTGTCCTTTTTGCGACCGGCTTATTTCACTCAACATGAAGTCCTTATGGTTCACCCATGTTGTAGCCTGTGTCAGAATTTCCTTCTTGTTCAAGGCAGTGTACTATTCCATTATATGTATATGTCACATTTTCTTTACCTATTTATCTGTTGATGGACACTTGGGTTGCTGCTACCTCTTGGCTACTGTGAATAACGCTGCTATGAACATGGGTTTGCTAATATCTCTTTGCAATCCTACTTTGAATTCTTTTGGACACATAGCCAGAAGTGGCTGATATATACTACATACTGCAGTTGCTGTATATATGCATTCATTGCATATAGCCATGCACATCGATCTTACAGCTGTCTTTGGCACAGAGGGTATATGCAGTTCTCAGCTGAGGTTTTACATCTGAAATCCTTGTGCAGCTTTTAAAATCATGGCTGTCCAGTCCCCACTGTGACTTCCTAGAGCACACTTTCCAGGGATGGGACCCAGGCTTGTGTATATTTTTAAAGCCCACAGTTGGTTCTCATGCGCATTCCACAGGCCTTGTCTATGTGTAATACAATGGCTGCTCAGTATTATTTTGCTCCCTTCCTTTGTTCTCAGCCCTCATAGGATTGAGGCTGAGTGTGTAAGTAGCCTTGGGACATTATATAATACCGGACTGCATCTCCCTTTGCTCTTTTTCCCCCCTTTCTTTTGCCTCCCCTCCCCCGCCCCCTGACTCCGGTTGAAGCCGTTGTCTCTCAGTCTAGTTGTGTAGGACACAGCTCCCTGGCCCACGCTGGTTTTATGAGCCTTGTGCTCCCCCCCGCTGAGGCAGTTGGTCGCCGGTTGTCGGTTGGCCACTCACAGCAGCCCACGGCAGCACACAGCTCATGCTGGCTGCTGGCTACTCACGCTGGCCACCAGCCGCTCATGGCGGCACACGGTAGCCCACGGCAGCCCACGCCAACCTCCGGCTGCTCACAGCAGCCCAGCTCCAGGGAAAGCTGTTGTTCATAATCTTATCTATAGAGGGCGCAGCTCACTGGCCCTCCTCCTTGCTCTTTAAGGAGGCATTTTCTTCATCCATCCATCCACCCATCCACCCATCCATCCACCCATCCACCCATCCACTTGTTCCTCAGCTTTGTATCAAACGCCTCCTCCGTGTGAGTAGAGCAGGGCAGACATGGTCCCGGCTCTCATGGGGCTGACGTTCTAGTGGGGGAAACAATAAATAAGAAAACCCAGACGGCTCTGAGTGCTGCGAAGAGCAAACAAAGCACCATGATGGGAAAGAGGTGACTGCGTGGGGAGTGGCGCTCTTTCCGAGGCAGCTGCCAGGGCTGCCTGTTTGGAAGAGGCGAGATTTGAGCAGAACTTAAATAAGGTGAGGGTGTCATGTGAGGTGGGGGGGTGCATTGCTGGCATGGGGAGCAGGCAAGGCCCTGAGCCAGAGCAAGCCCTGGGGCGTGGGCAATAGCCAGAGAGGCATGTGGCTGTGGGGACAGGCAATGAGGTCAGCAGGCTGGCGGGGGCCTCGAAGGCACAGGCAGGTGTTTGGAGCTGTGTGAGGGCAGTGGGCCGTCCTCAGAGGATCACGAGCAAGGGAGCCTTGGGGTCTGACTGACCCTGGCTGCGGGGAAGAGAATGGCAGAGAGTGTGTACTGGGAAAGGAGACAGCCTAACCTAGGAGTTTGCTCGGCACTCCATCTCTGGGTCCCCCAGGATCGCTCCTCTGACCTGGGGTCGGGATGGCTCATGTTTAAATTTCTGGGGACAGTCTAGGAGACCTGCAGGAAGTGCTTGGCGGGTTCAGTCTACGGAGGTGGAGAACAGAAGGAGGAGGAGGCTCTTTATTCAATTGTGATCCAGTTCACATAACGCAAAATTCACCCCTTTTCAGTGTATCATTCAGTGGACTTTAGTACATACGCTTACAAGGCTGTGCAACCACCCGTATCTAGTCCCAGAGCATTCCCATCACCCCCAAAGGAAACCCCCTTCCCATCAGCAGTCACTCCCCACTCCTCCCTCCCCCTTGCCCCTATCTGCTTTTTGTCTCTATAGGTTTGCCCGTTCTGGACATTTCACATAAATGGGATCATACAACACGTGGCCTTTTGTGTCTGGCTTCTTTCTCTTAGCGTGGTGTTTTCAAGTTTCATCCACATCATAGCATTCCTTTTTATGTCTGAGGAACATTCCACTGTATGGAGAGACCATATTTTGTCCATAAGACACTCTTAAAGGTCTGTGCTGTCCCAGACACTGCGATGCTTTCGCAAACCTCGCTCTCGCTGTCTGTCATCCCGAAGAACCAGAATGCCCGGTGTCTCTCTTATCCTTTTTCCCTGATCTCTTTAAATGCCTGTGCACTATTACCCAATGTCTCAGGCTCTGCTTGAAGTGCTGGTTTCTCCTGTAAAATGGGAAAGGTCCAACGTGAATCTTCTTTAAGAAACAAAACAGAAACAAAATTAACAAAAAACAGCAATATACCTGATTGCTAGTCGGCCTTCCGGGTGGCTGGGTTGGGACTGAACTGGCTGTTCTCTGTGTCACACAGACATAACAGGCGGAACCCAGCCCCTTTCCTCTTACACCTAGCGCTCTCTTAAGTGTGGGTTAAGGCAGGATGGTTATGATTGTGGGTGGACTGTGTCTGTCTCACACTTTTCTCTCTGTGCCCTCTCTCCTCCCCACCCTGCTGTCCCCTCCCTTTTAAATATTCGAGCCCCTTCTTTTAAGGAGCTCCCCTCCTCACATTTGCGGTGGGCATAAGTGCCCTCAAGCCAGGTAGCAAATTTCGTTTACAAATGGATATCTTTCCTAAGCAGGGTCCTAAGTTGGCTGATTATTGGCTTGGGGACTTGAAAAATCATTGGGTTTCACTTTCTGCGTGTGTTTCTGACTTGTTCCTTACTCTTCCAGCTGCGTGCAGGTGCTCACGGAGTTTCACTCTGTGCAGCCAGGCCTCCTCAGCAGAGCGCATCCTCCCCACGTGTAATTCCGGGTGAGATCGGGGGGTGCCCGCTAAGAGGACTGTGTGTGTGCTGCTGTCTTCACGCTCCAGCGAGTGGAGCGAAAGGAGCGTACATTAGCCCGTCAGTGTTTATGTTATTGGAACAGCTGCCTGCACAGCACATTTTGTCTTTGAACAGTGGATTTCAGGTTACAGAGTATTTTCAAAGGACAGACAATTAGCTGGGGTGGAACTGTGGGAGAGGTGATGACCCGGTGAGGTGAGGAAAGAATGGGCAGGCGTGTATAACTTTAAGCAAGGAGGAAAAGCCACATTTATACCAAAGGGAAATCAGCATGTTTATTCGCTTTGGAAAAGAGATACTTCATGTTGTAGAACTGAAAAGCAGTTAGCCATCAGCAATAAAATACTTGCATCAAAGATAATGGGCAAAGGATTAGCCACCTTTTCTGTAGAAAGTACACTCAAATAATTTTCCTACGCCTTTGCAACATTAAATCTTTATTGTATTAGTTTTCGATTGCCCTGTAACAAATTACCCCCAAAACCATGGCTTAAAACAGTGTACACTTATTATCTCACCGTTTATGTGGGTTACACATTCAGCAGTGGCTTAGCTGGGTGGTTCTGGCGTGGTGAGCTGTCTCCTGAAGCTGCAGTGAGGGTGTTGGCAGGGGCTGCAGTCGTCTGAAGGCTGGACCGGGGCCGGCAGATCCACATCCAAGCAGCCCATTCCCTCGGCTGTTTGGGCCTCAGTTTCTCCCCACATGGGCCTCTCCATGGGCTGCTTGCCTGTCCTCACAATGTGGCCGCTGGTTCCCCCTGTGGGAGGCAAGTGGAAGCCGCAGTGTCTTTTATGACCAAGACTCAGAAGTCACTGTCATTTCCATGATATCCTGCTGGCTGTCCAGGGCCCCTTCAGTGTCAGAGGAACCACGAGAGCGTGCACACCAGGGGCAGGGTCCCGGGGGGCCGCTGTGGAGGCTGCCACGCCGTCTTTCCCATTCTCGCCAGTCTGTTAGGTGACAATTCATATCTCACCACTTTACTAATGTACATTTCTTTGACAGTTAGTGAGATTGATTATTTTATTTTTCTCACTCAGACATATTTTGCAATTTCGAAGTTTTCTGCAGTGAGCTTTCATTACCTTTATAATCTGAAAAAACAACAAAGCTGGAATATTATTCAGCAATAGAAAGGAATGAGTTACCGAAGCACAACAGCTTGAGTGACTCTGAAGGGCATTGCATTGAGTGGAAAAAGCCAATCTCAAAAGGCCCCCTCCTGTGATTGCATTAAATGACATTCTAGAAATGAGATTTTAGAAGTGGAGAAGAGAGAAGTGGTGCCAGGGTTTGGATTAATGGGGGTGGGGAGTGAACACAAAGGGTAGTGGGCGGGGGGTCTTGGTGGTGATGGGAATGTTCTGGGTCTTGGCTGTGGTGGTGGTGGTTATAGGAAATGTTATACAATGGTAATGAACACATTGTATCAATGTCAGTTTCCTGGCTTTGACATTGTACTAGAGTTAGGGGTTGAGGGTACAGGGAGCTATCTATAGTATCTTTTGTATTATCTTTGAACTTTATGGAAATCTATCTATATCTATCTATATGTTTATTTTTTAACATTTATTGAGGAATATTGGGGGATAGTGTGTTTTTCCAGGAACCATCAGCTCTAAGTCAAGTCGTTTTCAGTCTAGTTGGGGAGGGCGCAGCTCACTGGCCATGTGGGAATTGAACCAGCGACCTGGGTGTTATGAGCACCACGCTCTAACCAACTGAGTTAACAGGCCGCCCCTAGAAATCTGTAATTATATTCAAAGTGAAAAGTTAAAAAAAGCCCACAACCAAGACCAAAGGATTCTTCACCTAAGAAAAGCACTCCCAACAATAAAAAAAATTTTAAGTGGCAAATTCTGTGAGTGCATTTCGCTGGCTAATTGTTACGCAGACTTTCTTTTTGGTCAAGTTGAGTAAGCCTGCATCTTGTTTGTCTCCCGCACCTGTGTAACGTTTCCCTGGGCAGGTATTCTTGACAAGTGCGCGTCTGCGTTGCATCTGACCCAGAGCCGTTCTTTTTAGGGTGGTCTCCATACGACCTGTCCTTTCTCTTTTCCAGGGGAAGGCAAAGAGGAAATTGAGAAGGTGACTTTTGAAGAGCTGCGGCAACAAGTGGCTTTGTTTGCAGCCGCAATGAGGAAAATGGGTGTGAAAAAAGGAGACCGGGTCGTCGGTAAGTGTTTTGGGAGCTTGTCGTGGTTGGGAAGGGAGGAGACCGAGGCAGAGGAAATGGCTTAGAAGGTTGGGACAACCTCTGAATAAGGTGGAGTCTCATCATCACATACGGCCTTATAGGATTTTAACTATTTTTTGCACAGCAAAAAATAACCAAGAGAGGAAGATCATTGGTGTGGCTCGTGTAGCAGTATCTGAGGGCACCAGGCTCCCCGGAGTCATACCTGTTTCAGTGCCTGGCATCGCCTTGGGCCAGGTGTGTGGGTTTGGACCAGGAGTCTCTCCTCCCTGACCTTGACTTTCTTCATCTTAAATCTAATCGGTGCGGCAGAGATAGGCTGAACTGGCTGGTTGTTGAGAGCGTTTTATGGGCACAGAAGTTAAGGGTCCTGGCATTGCACTGGCTCTCAGAGTGCACGGGGGCCAGTGACAGGGACGACAGCATTCGGTGACAGTTTCCTATCCAGGTGGGGCTGAGGTTCTCAGTGCTGTGCTGCTGAGGTCCGAGTTAAATGGGTCATTCCCAGATCAGCAATCTGGTTTCGCTCTTAAACCAAAGAGGAGGGCATTTCTGTTCTCTGGCCCCATGATTTTAGTCATGCCACCGACCGCAGTGGCATATGATGGTGTCTGTCCCCTGCTCGCACGGCCCTCCGGGTGGAGAGGAGGACCTGAAACCAGGTCGGCAGGCCCTACACGGGCACCCTTGCTCATCTTTCCTGCCTCCTGCCACACCCACCCTCCATGTCCTGTCGATGTAACGTCACATCTGTAGAGAATTTTTATAAAGATGGACTTGAGCCAAAGAGAGGATACACTTGGAAGCAAGAGGTCAACAGACTGAGCCAAATGCTTCTGGAGGGTCTGTGTCCTGCTCAGAGCCCTCTGCTTGGCCCTCGAGCCACTGCCTCCCCGAGAGCCGCCTTCCCTACCGCCCGTCCTTCCCCGAGCTCCCTCCGTAACTTTTATCATCGCCTGACGTAGTCTTATTCTCATCGTTTCGTTGTGCCTCTTTCTGCCCACTGCAGCTCACCTCTGTGAGAGCAGGAATCCTCTGTTCCCTGCGTGTCCCAGGGCCTGAAACAATTCCCCTGAATATTGGCTGTGCCTGAAACCGGATGATAGACTTTAGCTCTCGTGTGGGAGGGGAGGCAAGGGTAGTCCTGGCTGCAGAACCGGCCTGGGCAAAGGTGGAGGCTAGTGAGGGCAGGTCCTCTGCAGGGCCAGCTGGGGCCACGGGGCTGAGTGCCTGTGGAATGTGTGGGGTGGGGCCATCCCGGAACGCTGGTCCTGGAAAGAGCCGTTCAGGTCAGCTGGTAAACTGAGGCCCGCGCCTTCTCCTGCCCTGAGCACCCCCGCCCCCCCCACCGCCCTTTGCTTCTTCAGGCATCCCTTGTGAGTCGTGATTTCCTACCAAGAGCAGCTCAGATGTTTTCCGTATTTTCTTTTCACTTTGACTTCTATAAAAAGTATAAAGGCTTATGTATGGACGTGTTCTCTGCCCCAAGGAACTTGAGTTCATTTGGACATGGGCTGGTTTCTACGTGGGTGAGCAGGCACACATGAGATGGTGTGCGGCCCTGGTGATCAGGGCACCAGCCTGCCCTCCTCCTGCCCCCATGTAATGGGACCAGGGCCACAGGAACCAGTGTGGCCGCAGCAGGGGTGGCTGGGCGGAGCTTTGGCCTTGGGACCTCAGTGTTTGGTGTGGGTGTGCCTTTCCCAGGGGTGCTTCAGCGTGTGTTTGCAAAGAGGGTGGCCTTATCGCACGAGAGCGAGTAAATGGGCTGGACCCAGTGTCAGCCCATTTCAGGTGACAGAACTGGCCTTGGAGTTACCGCTCGCCATATGTTAGTTGATTAGAAAGGAATCGATAGTAGGGGACACACCAGGGTGCCCCAGTCTCCACCCTCCATGGAATGTTCTCCTGTGTAGCAGCGGGTTCACCCGAGTTCATTGAGGTCTCTGCTTCAACGTTTCCTCCTCAGAGGCCATCCCTGGAAAAACCCATCACCACTCTCTCCTTAAATGCTGCTGTATTTTTCTTTGTTGTCCTTACCACCCACCTAGCATCACAGGATTCTGTGTTTGTCTGTGTGTGTGTCCATCCTCCAATACTAGGGGACAGGGCCTTGTCTTCTGTTCACTGCCATGTCTCAGCCTATAGAGTGACTGGCATATAATAGGTGTATAATAAAGGTTTGGTGAATGAATGAATGAATGAATGAATGAATGAGAGCCGGGCCGATGATCAGAGCAGATACTTTTGTGGTTGGAACCTCAGTATCTTGGGTTCCTCTTGGTTAGGTTTAATCTGTTCCCTTGTCAGGTCTAGAAAAGGAATTTGAAATGTTCTCCAATTTTTTCATTCCCTCCCAGTTTTATTTTTAAAAATCTCCTTTTGAAGCACACATTTCTGGGAGAAGGAGAAGCAGAGAACAGGGTGTGTTGGGGAAAACGGCCAAGCCCCCTCTTGGCCATGGTGTCCTGGACTCTTCAAAATCAGGCTGGTACCTGGCAGCCTGCCCTCTTTGAGCGTCTCAGCTTGGACACCAGTCTCCCATAGTTAGTGGGACCAGATTGTATGTTTCTCTGAAGAGAGCCCTGTGGAATGATTCTGGAGGAGTCCATGGGGAGATGCTGAAAGGGCTTCAGAGACGGAGTGAGAGCTGCTCCTGCCTCAGTTTCTCGTGTCTGATAAGTGGTCATCCAGCCGTTGGTCAGTCTCCACCAAGTCTGCTGGGTCACATAGCCGCTCTGGGCAGTGAGTCCACCCGCCCTGGGGCAGCGGCACCATGGCGAAGCTTCAGTTTGTACTCATCTCTGCAGCAAACATCGGGGCCTGCCATGTGCCAGATGCTGGGTGGAGGCCTGGGGACCGAGAGAGTGATGCATGAACCCTGCCCCGTGGGACGCTGTGGCTGGGCAGGGCCGGGCCGGTGCTGAACCCAGGACACGGAAGTGCCAACCGCTGTGGTCAAGTGCATGCAGAGCAGGGGGAGGAGGGGCAAGGGAGCGTGTCCCGGGTCCTGGGTGCCAGAAGCCACGGCTTGGTGGCCACCTGGGGAGCCCGGCACGGGTAAGACATTTGGCCCTGGCCCTTCCACTCCCTGACACCTCGTGCACAAATCCTTTCCTCTGGAACGTTTAGGACCATCTGCTTAATTGATCATAGTCTCTGGCCAGAAAGCTTCTCTGCCTCTATTGTCATAAAACCAGCCTCTGATGAGATGGAGGCCCTGAGCCCTTCCTCTGCCCCTTATAGGCGTGTGTGTCTCTTGACTGTCTGCTCACATTCTGCATTTCCCCTGTCCTTCCCCTCCTTCCCATCCTCCCTTCCTCCATCCACCAACCCCTCCATCCCTCCATCCCTCTACCCATCCATCTCTCCATCCCTCCACCCACCCATCCCTTCATCCCTCCAACTATCCATCAGTCTGTCCACCCGTCTGTCCATCTGTCCAACCGTCCACCTATCCATCCATTCATCTGCCGGCCAGCCAGCAGTTCAATATCTGAAGGCTTTGATATGTGGGGCAGAGGAAAGAACAAGACAGACGAAGTCCCTGCCCTCCCTGCCCTGAGAAGCAGCCACGAAGCGCCAGCTACCGTTGTACGTAGGGGCTTATCATGCGAAAGAGAGCTCACTTGGTGGGAGAAATATTACACAGCGTGCTTTCTGGGTGACAACCCAGGGGACTTGAGTTCAGGGGGTGGCCTTGGAGACGGCTTCTCTGGCAGTTTCAGTGAAGAGCTGCAGGGTGAGCACCCGAGTAGGGAAGGCTGGTGTGTGTGGAGGAGTGTTCAGGCAGAACAGACAGCTTGTGCAAAGGCCCTGAGGCAGGGGGAGCAAACAACCACTAAAGAAATGAAAGAAGGCTGTTGTGGCCGAGCCCAGAGTGGGAGGAGTGGAGGGGGAAGAGGCCGGGGCCGGCTCATGTAGGGCTGCGGGGGGTCGCTCTGATCAGTGCATGGAGAGCGGGTTAGAGGGTGACAGTAGGAAGTGGACAGGCTGGCGGTAGGTCAGCCAAACGAGAGCTGTCAGGGCAGCTGGTGGGGGGTGGGGCTGGCGTGTCCCTTGGGCAGTTCAGAGCCAGCCCCTCTCCCCACTCCTGCCTGGCTCCCAGAGGGACCTTTTGGAGGTCTACTACATCCAACACACCCTGAACCCCAAGCTTTCTGTCTGTGTCCCCTGTGCAGGTTATTTACCCAATGGGCTGCATGCCGTGGAGGCCATGCTGGCTGCAGCGAGCATCGGTGCCATCTGGAGCTCCACATCCCCAGACTTTGGGATGAACGTGAGTTGGGGTCCCCACCGGAGGGGGTGTTTCTGGGCCCTGGGAGTGCCCTGGGTGTGCGTGACCACATGAAGTTGTCTACATGGTTATCCTGTGCGGGGAGTTTCCCCCATTTGCTTCCAGAAGTTCCCTCGATGCTTTGTGTCCGTCATGGTCATCTCTTACCTTGTACTTGGGATCTGGGCTTTGCGCTCTGTGCGGGAGGGCAGGGCGCGGGCTTCTTTATCTCCGTAACCCCCAGGGGACCATGGACCCAGGGTAGCTTCAGCCAGCTGCCTGGGGCAGGGGCAGGAAGTGTGCGCCGAACCCACTGTCGCTGCCCGGCCCTGGGGCCCCTCTGTGGGGCAAACGACGCAGCAGGACAAATCCCCAGCCACTGAGCAGCGCTACAGCTGCCCGAGAGCAGAAGCAGCCTGGTGCCAGGACGAACAGTCAGTCAGGGACGTGGATACCTGCCGTGCCCTCTAACGGGTCTGTCCTTGTGGCTCCTGGGTATCCCACGTGCCCAAGGCTCCGTAGCCAGCAAAGTCCCCTGGTGGGAGAGAGGGGCCAGCCTCGCTGAGGTCAGGGGCAGCATGACTACCCCAGAGAGCACCACTTGGTGGCTGCCAGCTGGACTATGGTCATGCCTCCTGGAACTTTCCAGGGCCTCTCCCAGATCGCCTCCACCCAGCACCACCCGTGGTCAGTGAGGACTGACCTGAGACTGGAAGTCTCTGTGTGTGTGTGTGTCCTCTCAAGTCCCCAGGGCCCTCAGTGAGGCTGTGTGAGCTGCTTGGGGCCTGTGGTGACCTCATGGGAGGGTCTGGAAGGTTGGGACTGAGCGCTTGGCTGCTGTTGCTGGTGGATCCCTCAGCAGGTCTCCGGCTGCGTGGCACGAATTGCAGAGAAGGGCCCTAGGGGTGAGAAGTCAGTGTAGTCTGCTGGCACAGGGCACGCAGGCAGGCAGGTTCTCAGGTTCTGCCTGGGTTCGAATCCCTCTCTGCCGCTTCCTGGCTCCGTGTCCTGAGCACACGCATAGGGGAACTTGTGAGGACCGCAGAGTGACGCTTGTGTGGGGTTGGGGACAGGGCGACCTACCCCTCGAGGTCAGTGATGTGTGCTGCTCAAGTTGGGAGATGGGTGTTTTCTGAGCTAATTGGAACTTTTAACTTTTTGTAAGCCAGTTGTGAGGGTGTTGGGCAAGCTGTGTGTGGCATGGGGCGTGATTGTGACCTCTAGGGGCTGCAGTGATGCCCCCACCCGAAGGCTTGGCTGAGAGCAGAGCTTGGGGATTGGGCTAGAGGGGTGTCTGAGCCACGGGATGTAGGGCGGGGAGCATGAGGGGCAGGCGGGCCTCTGGCAGCCTCCAACTCAGTCGGTGCGGCCGCGGCTGCTGACCTGTGGCCTGTTCTCATAGCTCATTCTCCTGTGCAAAGTGTCACACTAGATGCCATTCCGGCTGCCTCTGGCCGCCAGGTTCTGCGGTGGGAGGACACAGGCAGGGGACGGCCCTGTAGCACGAGTGTCTCATTCCTTCCTGCTTCACAGTTTGCTGGAATCACGGCCGCTGTTGAAGCTACTTTGGGTAAAGGAAACACTAGATGGCGACATGGCTCTGCTGTCCCTGCCGTCGTTCGCAGTTCTGTCCCAGGAATCTTGGAGTCGGGTGGCATGAGTCTCAGGGGAGAGCCCTCGTTTATTCAGAAAATGACAGCGCCAAACGCCTTCCTGCTAAGACTGTTACTCTGCCCTGAGTTCTGGGAATCGGTCCTCATTTTGCTGGCGTGATGGTGTACAGTCCCCTCTCCGTCCTGCTGGAGCCAGCAGGCGTGTGTGCAAGCCATCGCGTCACTCACCTCCGAGTGAGCATCCAGGGGCTGGCAGTTACCACGTCAGTGCCTGCTGACCTCACAGCCCTCCTGGCTGCCCGCACCCGCCTTTCGGCTCCAAGGCTGAGCCTTCCGGGCCCGGGGAGTCCTGGGCGCGGTACTGAGCCGTGGCACTTGTTCACATGGGCATCTGTGTGCTGAGTAGGCACCTGGGACAAATGGATGACACTGGCGCCTCAGATGTCAGCCATCAGATTCTGCTCCGCCCTTGGTTAACCCTCAGGGCAGCATTCCTGGTGACGAGGTGGGGCCTGGGACTGAAGACAGGGAAGCCATGGGCTGAGGGCAGTTCTCAGGCTCACAGAATCTACTGGGAAAACGTGTCCCATTCTTCATTTCTGACGTCACCATTGTAAACCTCAAATGGTGCCCCTTTTCAGGAAAGGCCACTTTTCTGAGATTGGCAATGGGACACAATGACTTTTCCACTTGGAGTCATGTTTCCCGTTTCAAATCACTGAAAATCCCTATTTAAAGAGGAAATTGCCACTCTCCTGCAAATCCTGGTTTTAACTTTTTGGCTTCTTTACAATGATGTCACGTCGTTAGTGCCCCTGAAGGAAGTCCTGGTGCTGTGGCAGTTCCCGAGTACGGGGAGGGGTCTCCATACGGTGGATTCACCCATCCACAAATGTCATGGTGACCTTTCCTCTCCCCGTTGGCTGGTAAGAAGGGTCCTGTGCGTTGCCAAGCATGTACCAGTCTGTGGTGGGCTGTTCCAGTGGGGGGCAGGGGGGACACACTGCTCTTGCCCTGATGATGCCGGGAATCGCCCCTTTGCTCTGCGTCTGCCCTGCCCCTGCCTGTCTCCTCACTGGGTGCCCTCCTCCATCTTTGCCAGTTGTCCCCGCCGTAGTCGGACACCCAGTGCTTTGGGCTGGGGTGGGGGGTGGGGTGGGGGAGTCATCTCCAGGCAGGAGGGGTGCTCTGTTTTCTGGGTCTGCAACCTTCCAGCCTCATCGAGACCTCCAGGTCCTGCGTTTTTCAATGTTTTGCTTTTTTCTCTGTTTGCCCGTTGCCTTTGAGTTGGTGGCTTTCTCAGAGCCGTGGGGGAGCCCAGCCTCTGCGCTCCGCACATCTAAGAGCCAGGCCCGCAGCCTCATGAAGCATTTTCAGATCACTGGGTGTGGGGGTGTGTGTGCACGTGTGTGTAGACGGGGCAGCTGTTCTTGCTCTGGGTGGCGGTCCATGTGACTCAGCACTGTTGGTTTCAGGGCTTGACTGGTTGCTAGGCACCGTATTCAGGGCAGATGTGTGATCACAGGTGTGTTTGTTTCATTGCAATAGGAAAGCAGCTCTCGCCTGAGCAGCTCCCTCCCGGACCAGAACCAGTTTCTGGTCCAGTAGTTCCGGTGCTCAGGGATCATTGGTGACCCACGCTTGACCAGCCAGGACAATGTCCAGCGCGTCCTGACACGCATCTGAGTCTCCCCACGATGCCAGGGCCCAGACCTCAGGTCCTGTTTGCTGTCACTGTGACCACGGGTCACCCCTGAGACCTCTGAGCCCTTGCCCGAGTTTGTTACCAACTGAGTATAGGACAGTCAGTTGGGAGAGATGCTGGATTTCACGAGACGTCTCTGCTGTCTTTCAGGGCTCTGTATCTGGCTCCCTGCCACTCCTCCCTGACCTCAGGGTTTCATGCGGGCCTTTCCCCCCCAACCAGCCCCACCTACCCCACCTGCCCTGGGCTTTGCTTGTGGTACCCTCTGCTCTGAAGGCGTCTCCCCTCCCACCTGGCTGCAAAACCTACTCCTCTTGAGGCTCGCTGAGGAGAGTCGCTGCCCTGGAGCTTTCCAGCTTCTTTCTTCCTCCTCCTGATTCTCTTTAGCTGCCCTCTGCTTTCCTGTCCCATGCCACCAGCCTGCCATTCTGCCTCACCCTGGTGTCTGTGGAAGAGACAGACCTTTGACCACTTTTTCTGCCATGGTAATGTCTCTTCAGGTATTCTACCACTTCTTGAATCAAGTTTGATACTTTATATTTTTCTTGGGAATTTATCCACCCCATCTGGATTTTGAAATTTATTAATGACATTAAAATAGTGTTTTCTCATTCATTAATCTTTATTTCTGTAGGAGAGTGTGATTTCTAATTTTGTGGGATTGCATGCCTCAGTTTATTCATCTGTAATATGGGGATAGTAATGGTATTGTCCTCTGTTATAATATCCATGTATGTCACAGGTTGCTCTGAACATTAAATGAGTAGATATTAGTCAAGTGCTTAGGATACCATCTGATACATAATAAATGAATTGTATGTAAGTGTTAGCTAGAAGTGTTGTCGTTTTTCTTGATCAGACTTGCCAGGAGGTTTATTTTATTGGTCTTTTTGGAAAAAAGATTTTGCACTTATTGGTCAATTCCATCATTAATTTTTCCTTATGGCTTTAATTCTTCCCTTCTTTTCTTTTCCTAAATCATGAGTGTAGTTCACTAAAACAATTGGGAATTGAAAACAGTAACATTTATAATTGTTTTCCTATTTTTTCTGATAGATTATATGTTCCAGAGAGAAGGAACCCTGTCTGTTTGGTTCCCTGGCATGGTACCTGGCACAGCAGATGGAATAAACAAATGCTTTTTTTTATCCCAAACTCTTTTCTGTTAATTCAGCTTCTGGTGTTGAAAATCGCGCAGCAGTGAAAGAGTCTCAATCCTTGAACCTTTAGCCCAGAGAGTCTCAGATTTTAACGTGCGTCAGGGTCACCCAGAGGGCTGTGAAAGCACAGGTTTCCCGGCAGCCCCAGAGTTCCCGATTCAGGGGGTCTGGGCCCCAGGTGATGCTGTCACTGCTGGGACCCCTGGGGGCCCCTGGCCTCCCCGTCAGAGTCAGTGACATAGACACATGTTGTGCTCTCCCCTCTAATGCCTGGCCCACTCCAGAGCAGTGAGTTACCCTAATGAGCTTAATGACCCGTCCAGCCACGGGTGGCTGTAACAAGGGGGAGCCCTGCCCCATTGAGTCCTCAAGGAGGTTCTGGCCTCACGGCCCGGCGCTGCAGCCCGGCATTGACCTGGAACCACTCGCACTGGACTGCTGGGTAAGGGAACAGGAGAGCCATTCTGGGCGATGTCTTTCCAGCTGCTGTCTTGTGGATATAAAGGGCTCCACCATCGTCTGGACTTGGGGAAGGCTGGGACGAAAGGGAGGGAAGGCCTGTCTGAGATGCTTTAACCTGTCACCCTTGGGATGACAGTCAGGTTGTATTGAGTGTGTCACAAGGCTATACTTGTCGGTTCACATCATTTACAGAAACAAATTCAACACCTGCACGGGAGAAAGGTGTTGCTTGGCCGGACGGCAGATTCCATGCGTGGTGTCCACAGACACCTGGGTGTGGGGAGCCTGCGTTTTAAAGTGGGGCTTGTTTCCTCGTGTGCACATCATCGTTCAAGCATTTGGTTGGCAAAAAGTACCATTCAGAAGATTCAGGTACCTCTTTAGTAGAAGATTAAAAGAGAACCAAAACATGGAAACGCTTTCCTGTTTGGAGGGTGGGTCTCCTATTACGTACACAAGAGCAGCCGTGTTAAAAGGCTCCTGTGAGTGCGGAACCTTTTCTGTAGTGCGAACACCTTATAATGTTTCCATTTTATACACTTGGAGTTTGTCCTTTCAGTCTCTGTACGTCCTTTGGTATTTGTTTACGTCGATACTTCCCCTGGAGTGATGGTCACGTTTTGCTTGAGTGTCTTTATTGGCCACTGGGTGATGGGGACCCCGGAATGGGGCTGGCGCCCTGATCATACTGCTTGTCCTTTGCCTGAAATGTCGCGGTCCCACGGCTGCTGAGGGCGTTTGCCTTTTGGAGGACCGACCGATGACGACGCTTTCCTCCCTCTCCTCAGGGTGTCCTGGACCGCTTTTCCCAAATCCAGCCGAAGCTCCTTTTCTCCGTGGAGGCTGTGGTGTACAATGGTAGAGAGCACAGCCACCTGGACAAGCTCCAGCAGGTGGTGAAAGGTGTGTGGCCCTTCCGGTCGGAGCGGGGCTGGGGGTCTGTGTGCAGGGCCACAAGGGCTCTGGAAGCGACGCTGTCCTGTACCGTTATGCTTTATTAAAAAACCCAGCCACTAAGTATCTCGCGCCCCATAACTTTGTGTTCTCCCTCCTCTCTCCTTCAGGGCTACCGGACTTGAAAAGAGTGGTGGTGATTCCTTACATCGCCGCTAGAGAGAAGATAGACATTTCCAAGATCCCCAATAGGTAAGCCATGCACGGGCGGATCGCTGGCTCCGTGTGCAGCCCCTGCACGTCCCCCCGGGCAGCACACTCTCACCCCTCCCGCGTGGGGCACAGGTGCAGGGGCTTTTAGTTACACTCAGCATTTTGCAGCTGGGCACCTGAGGCCACATAGTGAATGAGTGGCAGGACAGAGAAGGTCCCAGGAATCCTCTTTTCCTGTCTGTTGTCCCTTTGAAGTGGTGGGGCCAGGCCCAGGTCCTTGGATTGGCCACAACGGTTCTGACGGTGATTAACGTGTATATGTATGTGCACACTTGTGTACTTGTACACGTGCGTGCATGCACACACAATGGGTATATATACATGCATGTGCATACACATATGTGCATGTGTGTGCATACAGATACACATGTGTACACATACATGTACACACACGTGTATACACACATGCACACGTATGTATTTCTCTTTTAGAACCTGTTCCTGTCCTCATTGCTCACGGTATCTTCCTTTGCTGTTCTAACATTTGTAAGTTGATACACTACCTTCCTGGAGTATCAAATAGAATTGTGAGCATCTTAATTCTTAATAGAAATTAAGAAATGGATTACGGTTTGCTCAAAGTTGAATTCGTTCCCAAATTCTTGGAGTTATACCGCTTTCCTTTTCTTGAAGCAATTGTGAGGGACAGTTCCGAGATCAGGCGTGTTTACCTTCCCAGGTAAACTTTTCCCTTTAGCCTCCTGTGTGGGCTGCAGGCAGGAGCCTCGTGAGCAGCCCCCGGAGGCCACCGGGGAAGCGGCTGCACAGACGCGGTGAGGGGA
This sequence comes from Rhinolophus sinicus, assembly GCF_036562045.2. Lineage (NCBI taxonomy): Eukaryota > Metazoa > Chordata > Mammalia > Chiroptera > Rhinolophidae > Rhinolophus > Rhinolophus sinicus. Next base: position 36,225,754 of record NC_133765.1, read on the forward strand.
AGAGATTGCAGAGGCCTTTCATTTAGGCGAACAGTTGGCTGAGTGCTCTTGTGCAGGGTGCTCTGGGGACACGGAGAGGATCAAGGCTCTGTGCTGGCCTCAAGGGCCTGCCATCCAGTGGGACGGACAAGTCACTTGCAGTGAGGGTGAGCCACGACCACGTGCTCAGGGGACACAGCTTTGCTCGTCGAGGGGGGGCAGGAAGTACCTGGAAGTTGGGAGAAGTGTGTCGTTGCTTATCTGTGGGGTCTGGGGGAGGTGGCACCTGAAGTGACCTTGATAAGTGAGCAGGATTTGGGGACAGGTGTGTGTTAGGATTCCAGAGGTCGAAGGGTACTGCGAGCAAAGTGACTGTCCCCTGAGAGCCAGACTGCTCAGGTTCACATGTCAGCTTTGTGACCCTGTGCAAGTGATTGACTTCTCTGTGCCTTGGTTTCCCCATCTGTGAAATGGGGATGATGACAGTACCTTCTCCTTCAGGCTGGCTGTGAGGAGAAGTAAGTCGATGTTGGGCGGAGTGTGTTAGTTAGGTCTCAGTAATATCGTCATGAGAAGGTGACAGCCGCAGGTGGGAGCGAGCTCTGTCCCTTGGAGCATCGAGCTCAGGATACAGGCAGGCCCAGGAGCCTGGACTTGTCCCCTAGACTGTAGGAACCCTGCCCGTCTTGATCAATGACGACCAGGTGACAAAGCCAGGGTCTCAGTTCACACAGCCGAGAGCAGCTCCCTGCTTTTTAAAATTCACTCACTCATGGACTCATTTCTTCAGCAAATATTTACTGAGCACCCACCATGTGCCAGTGTTCTTCTAGGTACAATGAACAAGGTTGACAAAAATTCCTCATGAATCTTATAGTTTCAAGTAGGGACAGAAATCAAGAAATAACTTGACTAAGTAACATACGTATTGTGTGAAGTGGTGAAAGTGCTATTCATTTATAATAGCTATTTATCAAAGCACCTCAAACCTTACCATCTGTGACGCTCATGGATTCTGTGGGACAGGACATCAGAAAGGAGCTTGGGTGTTCTTTGCTCTGTAACGTCTAATGTCTGGGGCGTCAGCTGGAAAGACTCACTCAGCAGCTCAGGGCACCTGGGTAGCCCGCCATCAGAGGCATCTTTACTCACATGAGTCATCTTTACTCACGGGAGTCTGTTCCTGGCAGTCGACTGGCAACGTCTGGATGCCGTTGGTGGGAGCTTCTCCCATGGCTTTGTATGTGGCCTGGTGTCCTCACACAGCCTGGCAGCCTGAGGGAGCCTGGACTTCTTGTGTGGCAGCTTGGGGCTCCCAAGGCAAGTGTCCCACGAAAAGGAGGAGGAAACTGCATGGTCTTTTCTGACTCGGCCTCCGAAGTTATACACCAGATTAAAGGAAGAGACCTAGGCGCCACCTTTTGATGGGACAAGTCTCTAAGACTTTACGGACACATTTGGAAACCACCACGAGTGCTCTGGAGAAAACTCGAGCAAGGTTAAAGGGCTGGGCTTGCCACGGGGAAAGGACGAGGTGGTTTTCCATTGTAATTCGTGTAGTCATTGAAGAAGCAAGTTCTGACCAAGACCCAAAGGAGGTTCAGGAAGGGAAACGCATTTCAGGCAGAGGGACAGCCAGGGCAAAGAACTTATCAAATGGATTGGCCAAGGAGATTGGGGTGGGGGTGGGGGCTGGTAGTGGATAAGAAGGAAGAAACCGAGGAAATTCCTCCATTTTGGGCTTGAGTGTTTGGATGAATGCTAGTTCTGTTAACCAGGAATGGGAACACAGGAGGCAGGGCAGAGAGAACTCACCGGCTCCCTGCTTTCATGGAGGGGTGTGGAACGCCCCGAGGCCAGGAGGAAAAGTGGACGGGCTCACTGCCCCAGGGTGCCTGGCTTTGGTTCTTCTGACGTGTTGATCAGTAGTTGACGTGAAATGCCAGCGTCCAGGGGAAGCCTATTAGCCCCTTCACTTAGCTTCATACAGTGCAAAACCTCCTCTCGTAAACCCTGCGAATTAGACCCCTTGCCATTCACCTTTTGATTGCTGGCTGCCGTAGACACACTGAAAACACGTGCGTGCCCATGTGCAGAGACCTGGAGGTGGTACCCACCCTGGGGGCTTTTCATTTTTAGAGGAGCAACAAAAACAATCTGTATTTTCTGTGACTTATAGACCTTTGAAAGAAAAGCCTTTTCTCTGCGGACGTACGCATTAGATTGGGCACGCTGTGTAAGTGGGATTCAAATGGGAGGTGCCCTTTCCCATTGGCTGGAAAGTGCCACAGTGAATCGTTTTCCTGGCACTCTGGGGCAGGAGGCTTTGTTCACTGCTCGGAGATGAATTATTTTGCTGCCCTTTAAACCGCCGTGCTCCCCCCGGACACATCCCTCTTTGAGGCCGCCTTCCCTGCACAATAGCACGGTCTTTAGTACACATGCATCTGTGTTTCCGAGCATCCTTTGCAAATCGCTGCGGGCTCAGCTGAACTGATGTCTCCCCGTTCTTTGAAAGAAAGCAAATTCTATTTGTCAAAACTGTGTTTTTGGTTTTTTTGCCCCCTTTTTTCTTCCCCCTTTTAAACCAATGGAGGAATCAGGCCAGTGTTTGGGGATCCATCTTTTTGTTGGTTTCAAAGTCAAGAACCCACCTCTCCCAAGATGGTTTTTCGGCTTCCGCTGCCCTGTTTCTGCTCAGAAAACAAATGTCCTGTTTGTGACCCCTTCAGTGCTTCTTGGCCACACACATGGATGCTTTCTGTCTGTCAGCTTTGGGGACAAGGCGGGGCAGATTTCTTAGCTGATAGTCCATAGCTGGGCTTCATTTTACTTGTTCTTGGAGAAATAGCTGTTGTCTTGCTGTTGTGCACCCTGGGGATGGGATGCACTAGTGATAACACGTGATGTTTGCCCAGTGCTGTCTCTGTCGTAGAAACTGTAGTTTTCAGTTCTTGGCCCCACCTTCTTGCTGTGAGCTTCATGCTATGAGAAAAGTTCTCGAATCTCGCACCTCCTTCCCTCCCTTCTCCTTGTGGGGAAAGTGTAGTGATTCAGACCCACTTGGCCAAGGCTTCCTTTTGGGCGACTGGAAACAAGGGTCTGCTAATGAGATGGTTGGTAGCAAACAGGGAAGGAGCTTGGGCTCAGGCCATCAGCACCACTGTCCGACCTCCTTCAGCAGCCGCGTTTGCTTACAAACAGCAGCGTGTTAAGTGCGCGTGAGCCTGGCTCGCAGTGTCTATTAAAGCACTTCACAGATTCTCTGAGGGGACAGCCCTGGCCCTGTCCACGGTGCTAATAAGGCAACTTGACCTCAGCTGAAACCATCACTCACTGAATTAGTTTCCCTTGAGCTAGTTGTCTTCTCCTGAACCCCGGGTAAGGCTTCCACTCCAGGCTGGTTTCCTCGGGAGCCCAGGCTCTCATCCAGGGGGGCTGAAGGGGACTGAGTCCGGGAGGGCTCGCAGACCATCCAGCATTCCAAACGTTCACGGTTTGTCCCATGCATTTCACCCACAGCGTGTTTCTGGACGACTTCCTTGCGACCGGGAGAGGGGAGCAGGCACCTCAGCTGGAGTTCGAGCAGCTGCCCTTCAGCCACCCGCTCTTCATCCTGTTCTCGTCGGGCACCACCGGGGCGCCCAAGTGCATGGTGCATTCCGCCGGGGTAGGTCTCCATCTGTCCCCGGGTGTCCATGGGGCGCCAGCGTGCAGGTGGGGTGCCTGGCGGAGACCAGAATGGAGCCTAGGCGATGGCCAGCTGCTGTCCTCAGTGCCGCTGCTGCGCTGCCTGGCCCCACGGGGATGGGGAGAGGGCTCCGGCCCCTGGCGCTGCTTCTCCACCACCCTGGGCCTGCTGGCCTGGCCCGCTTTGCAGCTCTTTCCACATCCAGCTTTCCATTTCCCCCGCAGTTGGCTTAGCCTAAAGGGAGAAGAACACCTGTGGGATCTTGGTCAGACCTTGTCGTAGCCTTCCCCCCCCCCCCCCCTTAGGAGAAGAGAATTCTCCACGTGCAGAAGCCTCGTGTTCTCAAACAGCTCACGGCTATCACTTGATAAGATGGCGGTGTTTGAAAATGAAATATAAAATTTCTTATTCTAGCTCATTTAGCTTTACAGAGGTTTTCTATACCTAGAAGCACTTTGAATCCCTTCCATAAAAAGGAACCGTTTCCATCCGAGTCACTTTACAGCTCACACAGCTTTTTCCAGAGTGTCTCCATCAGAACAGGGGGACGAGTGAACATCCTTCGTTGTTACCTGGATTTGGACTCACTGAAGGTCTGACTGCAGGTTATGAAACAAAACCGCCAGATACACCGAGAGCCCATTCACACACAGTGGGTGGCTTCTCAGGAAACCCGAGGGGGGGTGATGGTGCAGGAGGGGCGGTGTCCAGGGCCAAAAGCTTTGTTCCTGGGGGTAACACTGGCCAAACTGAGGTGCCTTCTCATGGGAGTGAGTTGTCCTTGTAGCTGAAACCATCCTATTTTACTAAGTCAAGTCAGGGCTGTGTGCAGTCTGTGATGTCATTCACTGTGGTTGCTGGAGTCACGTTTTCCCTGGGGAAGGGAGCGGGGTCCGCCTGGTTAGAGGCCTATTAACGAGCCATGGAGGTGACCATTTTTAGAAACCTTGCAGACGAGGGAGGGCGTGTGTGGCAAAACAACAGACATTTTAGGAGAAACTGAAATGTGTAACTGTACTTTTATTTTTAGTGCTTTATGCACAGTGAATGTCACTTTTTTAGGAGAGGAACATAAAAATGTATTAGATATAATGTAGTTTGCTCTTAAAATCATCGTGCCTGGTATATTTAAAGTATGGAAAAATCATACTTATTCTGTCCTCACTGGGCTCTTGCATCTCCAGGGAAGTGACTAAGCAGCTTGCCTGTTTTAAAGCGTCATCTTGACAAGCACCTTGATAACAGCAAGGTGAAAGGCCACCATGATAGGGCACCTGGCAGGTCCCCTGGCTTACTGGGGGAGGGGCTTGTTCCTGGATGGCTGGTTTGTTTTCTAAGTCCATTAAAGAGCCCAGAAGGCAGCGTCTCTCTTCCTTCTTTGAAATTAAATTACTCTTCTTGCCTGAGGCCCACAAGACCATGCTGCTCATATTTCCTTTCGCTCAGACTCGGCCATGACTCTAGAAATCACGGGGAAAACTACTGATGTGAATTAAGGTGCATACAGAGAGATTCTTGAGAGAGAAGCGAAGCCTGGCTTGTTTGTGCCCCCTGAGAGGGTGAGGACAGTGAACAGTGTGGGTTATAAATAGGCCATGCTAGGCGCAGATCCAGATTTAAATTAAGTGCCGATATTAAGTAAGAAAGAAAATGGGAAAGGGATTTGCCGCAGGTTCATGCGGTCGGGGAGCCCTGGTCCTCACAGCGGATTCAGTGTGTCAATAGTGAGCATTCATCCGAGTTCCTGAAAGCTGCTTGTCCCCCGGTGATTGCCCAGCCCTCCGAATCAGCAGTGTGCGTCATGGAACTTTCCTCGGAGCCCTTGCCTGCCCGGTGGGGGAGGCTGTCCCTGACCCACCCTGCACTCACCAGAGGCTCAGCTTGGAGGGACTGCAGGTGGCCTTGGGGAGGCCTCGGGAGGAGCCCTCCCTGCCTGCAGTCTTCCTGCTGCCTTCTGCAGGGACCCCGTGTGGCCCATCACAGGGGCAGCTATTCAGAACAGACTCTGGAATAGTTCTGGCTCTAGAATTAGAGAATTTGTTGGGCAGGATTTTTCTATTCAGCTTTTAAAGGGATTGTCTCTTCCTGTTGGCTTATTTTTCATTTCTTTTGGGTACAAAGAGGGTTATAAAGGCCAGATTTTAATCCGTAGTTTCTTGCTTCAGCCCCCATAGTTCCTAAACAACCAGGGTCTGCGTTGCCACCAGCCAGGTGCTTCTCTGGGGCCTCAGAAGGGCGTCCCCAGTGTAGCCTCAGGATCATGTATGAGACCCATTGTAAAAATGGGAAAACTGAGACGAGGGTGGTTTAGCGGCTGGTACAGGGCCACTTGCTCTGCTGTCTGGATTGTGCTTGGTGATGGGATGTTTCTGGTCCTCCCTGTGAGCTGCAGACAGACACTGAGTTGTTCGGAGCAAGTGGAATACTATACAGCTGTGAAAAATCACGGGGAAGCGCTGTGTGTACTGATAAAGAGCTCCAAGTGATTTAAGTGGGAAAAGCAAAGTGCAGGACAATGAGTGCAAGTGAAGCGGCATAAATCAATGTATGTGGATGCGCGGGGACCAGTATACTGGAAACAACCCCAGGAAGCGCATTCACCGGCTGCCTCGGGAGGCCTGGGTGCGGGGTTGGGGGAGGGAGGCTTCTCATGGTGTATGCTTGAGAGTTCTGGACCATGTGAATATACTGCTTATTAAACATGAAAATAAAAACTAATAGGCTGTGTGTAGGGGTGGGAGGCAGGGGTCCGACTGGGCGTTGGTTTGAGCTGAAAGCAGCATCTTGTGCCGGTCCCTGGCCAGGGTGTCCCCGAGCTCTGAGCCGAGGCCCGCAGAGAGCTGCAGGCAGCAGTGCTGTGTGTCCCGGCCACAGCCTTGTCCTGCCGCCTGCCTGTATACCGCGAGGGGACAAGGCTGCCAGGGGAGAGGTGCACGGAGCCCGTCCTTTGACCTTATCCGGTGACTCTCCCCTCGGTAATCTTCACTCCTGTCTGCCTGAGGTTGCTGGGTCCCTTGCTGATGCTGACACCCTGGTACCCAGAGCTTGCAGGCCGGCAGCAGCCCATCACAGGCTCCTCCCCAGCTCAGTGGCTCTCAGCGCTCAGGTGGCAGGTGGCAGGGTGACATGGGAGCATCGCTCATCAGGCGAGGGTGCGCACAGTCGGCTTCCTCGGGGAAGGAAAACGGAGGTTTACTGCTGCGACCCGTGGGCAGTGAGTCTGCCGGTGGCTCCGTGCAGGGCGCGTCCCAGCCGGCAGCGCCGCTCACTGCGCCTCTCCTCTCCCCAGGGCACCCTCATCCAGCACCTGAAGGAACATATTCTTCACGGCAACATGACCAGCAGCGACACCATCTTCTGTTACACCACGGTGAGCGGCCCCAGAGACGCCAAGAGAGGTGCTGGGCTGAGAGGGCTGCCCCTCCCCCTGCTTCCCGCCTCAGATGGCTTTGGTTCCTTCTGGGCAGCCAGGCTTTGGGCTTTCCTTACCTTTCGGCCTCTCCCATCACACGTGTTAATTGCAAGAAGCACCCGAGACCCCAGGCTGCTTGTGGAGCAGCTTGTGATGGGTGGTCTTTCTCTGTCATCCCTACAGCCCTTCCTCTCTCTCTGGCCCTGCCTCCCTCTCTAGCTCCGCCCTCCCTTTCCGGTCCCGCCTCCCCCTGGCCCTGCCTCCCTCTGGAATTGGGGCGCTCAGTACTTTGGCCTGTCCTCTCTGCAGTGCCAAGTGCATTGGAAATTCTCGAGAAACCGAGGACACTGACTCCCAGTTCAGTGCCTTGAGCCTCTAGAGGTGAGGGGTGAGAGTCACATGACTGAAATCTGCAGTCAACTAGCTCTTGCCCCAGTGTGTGGACGTGAGGTTCACTCTGCCACCACGCTGAGCCTCTGCCCTGATGAGACAGCTCTGTTCTTCCCCTGCGTCCTTATTGGTGCATCTGCTGGCTGAGCACAGGTCACGTCCCAGCTGCCTGAGAAGCCGGCCAAGTCAGTGTCTGACCTTGGTGTTTCTCGCTGAGGTATCTGCACTGGAATCCTGCAAAAGCTGCAGCATTCCCCAAATAAGGCAGTGGGTTTAGGTGGCCAAGAAAAAGCAAACAGAACACAGCAGAGACCGATGTCCTTAGAGTCCCTTCTCTGTGCCAGACGTTGCTGGGACTGTGGTGGGAAACAGGATGGTCCTGCCTCCTGCAAGTTCCGTCGCTCAGTGTGAAATATGCATCAGACCAAAGCTTGAGTTCAAGGGATTGGAGATATTCCTGTCCTCACTGAACGCTGAAAGATGAAAGCTTAGGTCAAGTTAAAGGAAGCTGTGCTTTATCACAAGGCAGGAAAACTCAGAATCGGCTTTTTCCAAGACTGCAAATATCAAGAGGTCCCAGGATGATTTAGCTCCATTTCCTGGATGTTTACTTGGGGCTGAGTGTCTCAGGAAATGGAATGCTGGAGGTGCGTCCCTAACCTGTGAGGTGGATGCCCAGGACCCCGGCTGTGCCCCTGGGGACAGACCCAGGACCCAGGCAGATATAGGAGGGGGAGCCTGGAGTGCTCCCGACGTGTGCCCGTGTGCAGGCGCCCTCATCTCTGTGTGCCCAGATGTAAGTCAGGGGACTTGGGCCAAGGGATTCAGGTGTGTTTCAGCTTTAGGCTTTAGCCCAGATCTCTGTTCTCCCCCTCCTCGCGTGTGGGACAGTGGAAGGCCTCAAAAATCTGGGGCATTTTTCTCTTTTCACTTTCCTGGAAGCATCCTGTGTGTGAAGGCTCAGACAGTTGAATGTTCCCATGGAGCAGGCCGGGTGCCAGCCACAGCCTGGGGGTGGTTTCTGCGGGCCCCACCTGGCCAGGCCAATCCGTGCTGGGTCCCTGACTAACCAGCTTTAACAGCTGGATGGTAAACTCCTGATGTGAAATTGCTGGGCAAAGCCTCATGCATCTGAAACGGGCACTTCTTGCTGACGTTTGGCTCCGTTTTAGGCGGATGTGAGAGGCTGAGTGATGGAGGCGAGCGGAGCTGGCCAGCGCTTGGTTGACACTGCTCCTCTGTCTGTTCCAGGTCGGCTGGATGATGTGGAACTGGCTGGTGTCTGCTCTGGCCACGGGCGCGGCTGTGGTCTTGTACGACGGCTCCCCCCTGGTGCCCACGCCCAACGTGCTGTGGGACCTGGTCGACAGGATAGGGTAGGTACCAGTGTTTGGACTTCTCACCCGCCTTTCTGCTGAGCCCAGAGGCGAGGAGGAGAGCCCTGCCGTCTCAGCTGCCCCTCAGTGCCAGCCAGCGGTTTCCTGGAGTGTTCTCTAACCCTTGCTAGTATGATCCTAGATGCTTTCTTCCGTTCTTCCAGTGCTGCGAAGGGCATCTCCGCCTTTCCTTTGCTTGGGTGACAGGTGGGGATGCTAACAGCAGAGGCAGAGGCCAGTTACAGGGCAGTGCCAGTGCCTCTCCCGAGGATCATAAGAACGGGGAAGGAGGACGTGGTCCCTTCTGCTCCCCCATTCCCTTCCTCATCGTCACTCAGACACTGGCAGAGGACCCCGTTTCATCGCTGCTTTCTCTGCTGATGAATTAGTCATGATGGGTGGACACAGTCTCAGCACTGCGGTTCAGGCCACCGCTGACCTACTGGTCGCGTTTTCAGAAATGGGGACGTCAGAGAGCTCCAGGGGCCTGGAGTCAGCCCGCTCTGAACCGGCCTCATTATGTTAAGTGTGCGCCTGCGCACAGTGGGGAAGCAAGGAGCCGCTAACGTTTTAAAATCCTTGGCCATTAATATTTTAAATACAAGTTTGCCCAGTCTGGGAAATATTTAAATCCTGACATTTGGCTCACACTATTAGCCAGGAAGATTCTCCCTAATGAGCTTGTTTCTGACGGCAGGTTAATCAAATCCCTGGGGATTTGGATGGCGCTAAGCTCTTCCCCTCAATACCTGTAAGCCTGGCTCTAGTGTGTGTGTGCGCGTGCAAAAGCGTGTGACTGTGTATGTGTGTACGTGGGTGTGCAGGAGTACATGTGGCCAGGGGGATTTTGTGGTCAGGGTTAGGGTTGGAACTCGGGGGTGTTCTGTCCAGGTTTGGTAGTCGCTGGGCACGCCTCGAAGTGCCTGTGAGCCGTCTGCCCGGGCACACTGGTGCGGCAGTCCCAGGTGGAGCGCGGGGCGCGTGAGCAGGCTCGTTTTTCAGTGAACTCGTTAGGCAGGCGTTTGCCATGTTCTTCCCACACCCTCCACATGTTTGGGTGTCTGCTCTGCTCTGTGCCAGACAGTGGCCCCGGCGAGCAGATCCCTGTCCTCATGGGGCTGGCACTGGGATGGGGAAGGTAAGGAGAAGAGAAAGAAGTGCCCTTGTAGGTCTGGGATCAGGGAGGCCCCTCGGGATGGCACTGGGGCTGGCGCCTGAATGTTAGGACTGGGCGGTGGTCCTTGCCGAGGCCCCGGTGGGACCGAGACAGGTGTGTGGGGGGAGCTGGAAGGGGCCCCTTATGGCCCGAATGTGAAGAGTGGCCGTGGCGGTGGGGGGAGACCTCCAGGTTGTGCTTGCAGGGGGCGTTTCCCTGTGTGAAACAGGACACTGTTGGAACGTTTGAGCGACAAGGTCTGGTTCATATTTTTAAAGCTCAGTATCCGGTGTGGAGAATGAATTGTGGGGGAGGGCAGACGCGGGGAGCCCAGGTCGTAGGCTGGTGGGGCACCCCAGGTGAGGGAGGGTGGCCTGGGAGGAGCTGTCTGTGACCTGTCTGCACAGGTCCTTGGAGGACTCTGGAGGGGCTGGAGGGGCTGGGGGGTCCCAGTGCTTTTGGAGCTGAGAAGTTGCCTCATTCCTTGTGGGGTGATTCCCAATGTACTCCCTAAAAATATGCAGCACTGAGCACCCACACAAGGGTTCCGCACTTCGTGAACTAAATGTGTTTTTAAACTGTCTTATGTAAGCCCTGAAGATAGATGGGGAGACCTTGCCAGCCCTGCAGACAAGCAGGTTTGTGACTCAGGCCGGAGGTACTGTCTCAGGGTCCTTCCCCACTGCCAAGGCCAGGTTCGTGGATACACACCTGGGACTGAAACCCTCTTTAGAAGCATGAGAGCCATCGGTTTGGGCGGGTGTGGAGGACAAGAGAATAAAGTACATGTGTTGTTTGGGGGTGGGGGTGGGGGTGTGGGTGTGAGAGAATAAATTTCGCGTGTTATTTTGGGGTGCTGGGTGACTGGAGATCTTTGTACCTGTGGCCGGGGGCAGTCACTGCTGTCCAGGGCCAGTGTTCCCGTCAGAGGGCGATGGGGTCCCTGGTCTGTTAAAATACAGATATTCCCGGAGGGGTGACAGCTTAATCCTTGGAGGTGGTCGGCAGTTAGTTCATCAGGTTATTTGAGTTGATGAAATAAACACGGGGGGACGGGGGGAGAAGTGTGTCTGCTTCCTGCTCCCCACAATACCCCCAACCCAAAACAGGCATCTCTAAGGAACAGGTGCCTGAGGCTTTAGTGGTGGGCTTATAGGTGGCAGGGGGTCCTGGTGAGAGAATAAGAGAAGAGTAGTTTTGAGGGGGCCCCACCCTGCTGTTGATTCAGCCACTTCCTGCCCAGCCAGGCCTGAGTCACCCAGGGTCCTGTGTTCGTTGTCTCTTAGCATCAGGTCTCGTCACCCAGGTGTGAGGGCTGAGGTTTTACTGCACAGAGAGATAAGGAGGGACCTTGGTTTTACAGCCTCTGAACCCCCAAGAGAAAACTCTCCCAGGAAGACGGTTTACATGTCAAGGCTGCCTCAGCCAAGGAAGAGAGACAGAATATTAAGTAGCGCTCTCCCCTTGAAAACACAGTGATTTATACTCTACATACTGTGTCATTTTCTGAGCGTGAACGTGGGGCTACAGGACTGGAGTAGATTCTAAATGTTCGAAAAGAGAAGAGCTGCCATTTTTCTAAGTTCTGTAAAAATCTGAGCTTACTTGAGACAGGGGGTGGGTCAAGTGTGGTCCCTGTTCTCCCGGAGACCCTTTGCCCCGTCAATGCCATTGGACAGTGAGCGGGTGAGGTTAGAATCTGAGGGTTCTTAATTTTGATTTTGTAGTCTCCTTTGGTCCCCCAAGAGACAGTAGTCTGCCGTTGGGCAGGTTGTGGGTCTCTGTGGAAAGGATAGTTGGAAATAGAGCCCAGGCTTCAAGGGAGCGCGCTGCTCTGCACACTGGAATCGTGTGAGGGCCTTCACTGCTGTACCCAAGGAAACGCAGGTGTTGTGACTTGTTCCAACTAAATATAAAGTATTAACCCAGAAAAATGATGTGTCTTGGAGTTTGCACACTTGTCAGAAATGAGCCACTCATTTTAGAAAGAACCTTGCAGAGTTTCTGGTGTTTTCTTTCCCTCCTGCGCCCTCAGCATCACCATCCTTGGGACCGGTGCCAAGTGGCTGTCTGTGCTCGAAGAGAAAAACATGAAGCCAGGTGAGTGTGCCTGTCAGTGTCTGGTCCCTGATTGCCCGCCATGGAAACCTAACCCGCCGTGTCACCCGTTTCCGGCACGCAGGCTGGGTTGAAGGCGTTAGTCTTAACCTTTTGCTGATTCTTTGCCGCAGTGGAATCCCACAATCTCCAGACGCTTCACACGATCCTGTCCACCGGCTCCCCACTGAAAGCCCAGAGCTATGAGTACGTGTACAAGTGTGTCAAGAGCAGCGTCCTCCTGGGCTCCATCTCAGGTATGGCTCCTGTGTGCTGGTGCCAAGGAGGGGAGTCCTGCATGAGTCAGAGGAGGTGGGGACACGTCCAAGCTGGTCCCCCAAGGCGTGCACACCCTCTGACCCAACACCTGTGGGGTGGCTCTGAGGGGGTGAGGCATCCATTTCCCGGGAACCTTCCAGAGTGACCACAAGAGGTCATTGTTTTAGGCTCTCCTCCAGCTGGGAGACTCGGGCAGAAGGAAACCACCCAGACACGGGAGGTTCACTCCAGTGTCTAAATCACCTCCTCCATTTCTTTCTGAAGAGCAGCTCCACCTGTTGGAGAATTTTTCAGTATTTATCTGGAGAAAAAGGGGTAGATATTTGTCCTTTGGGGTCTTTCTCCTTTGCTGCTCACTAAGGCAGGACATAAGCAGTTCGTCTCAGTCTCCTGATGTTTGAAGCTCCTCGTATCCTTGTCACAGGGGGCACCGACATCGTCTCCTGCTTCATGGGCCAGAATCCTTCTCTGCCTGTGTACAAAGGGGAGATTCAGGCACGGAACCTGGGCATGGCCGTGGAGGCGTGGAACGAGGAAGGTACGGCTTCGCCAGCGTTTCTTTTCTGTGACCTGGTGTGAGTAGGACCTTGGAGGCACAGGGACGTGTGTGTACGTTTGTGCGGTGTTGGTTCTTCAGAACCACGCTGTCTGAGCGGGGCAGCCCCTCTCACTCGCAGACTGATGTCCTCCGAACCTGGCTGAACAGCTGCTGGGCTCCGGTCCCCAGCCCCCGTCAGCCTGCCACCTGAGAAGTAGGTGCTGGGCTGGAGCACGGACAGAGCCGGGGCTCAGGCACGCAGGCGGGCCGTTTTCCTCCTGGCATCCAGGCCTTGGAGACGCTGTTGATGCAGCCTCACTGCCTGGCCAGCCTGATGCCCTGACCTTGACGAGGCCCATGGGGGAGCTGGGGACTGGGCCCTCTGCTGGTTTCAGGACAGACTTTTGCTTTGTAGCTTGTAGTGGCCACCGGCTATAAATCAGCAAAGCCTGTTTGTGTCTCCAGCACCACACCAGGCCTGGGGTGTGGTGTGTGCACTGCACAAGTTCACAGACTTATACTGCAGTCGTGTCTGCACTGCAGCTGCTGTTACTTTAACCTGACGGAGTGAATGGGGAGGTGATGCCAACCCCCATTTGTGTGACGGGTGCGGGTCACGGCTGGCTAGGGGCTGGAAGCCTGGCGGGTGCAGAAAGCGCTTCGTCTCTCCTCCAGAGACCTTTCTGAATGTCAGTTGTCATTTTCACAAGGGCTTTTCCCTGTGCTGCCCAGACTGACGTGCTCTGCTCCTTACGTCTGCCTTCTTCCCAACGGTCTGCTCTGTTTCTCCTGGGACTGGCCTGGACGGGGGTGCTGCTGTTTCAGATGCACGCTGTCAGGGTTATTGTGGGCTGGAGAGCTAGCCGAGGGGAGAGAAGTTTGAAAAGTCAGAAGCCTCTGCACAGACACGGTGGAGGTGACGGTTCTCTGCTCCAGTCCTACTCTGTCTGGCCTGTGAAAGGTGCTGGATGAACAAGCACCGGCTGGCTCACCGCTTCCGAGGGCCGAGTCACTGGAAGGGACGATCTCCCACCCTCCCTGTTGGCCTCTGCGGCCTGCAAGTTCATGGGGCTAGAAACTGACTCAGTACGACTTTTTTAGCAGGCAGTTTGGTGAAGGTCTGTAGGTACCCAGTGATGTACTGTGGGGAGAAATACCCGCATATATGCATAGGGGGACACATGCAAGAATATTCATAGCAGCATGGCTTGTAATGGGGAACAATGCAAACACATCCTCAGGAGGAACGGACGGAGGTGATCACACACGGAGGGTTAGAATGGTGAAGACGAATGGACTGGAGTGTGTGGCACATGAATGAGTCACCCGGAGGTTTTGCTCGAAGAGCAAAGCATAATGATGGACACGCGCAGTAGGGTGCCATTTATGCAAAGTTTAGAAGCATGCAACGGGACAGGGCATGCTCTTCAGGGATGCATGTCGATGTAGCGAAAGTGTTAACACACACAGGATTAATAGAACATTCCAGGGAGAGGTTTGGGGAGTGCGTTGAGAGGGAAAGGCACTGGGGAGGAGTAAGACGCTGTCAGTGACACGGGTGATGGCACGGGGTGCGGATCAGCCGTCTGCATATGTTGGAAATTCTGTATAATAGGTAATAGGTTAAGAAAGAGCGAGAGCGCAGGTGTGCTGGGGAGCGTGGCTGTGGTGCATCTCAGGTTGTTCTTCCTTCCAAACCAGGAAAAGCAGTTTGGGGAGAGAGTGGAGAGCTGGTGTGCACCAAGCCGTTCCCCTGCCAGCCCACGCACTTCTGGAACGACGAGAATGGCAGCAAGTACAGGAAGGCATATTTCTCCAAATTCCCAGGTAGGCTGGTGCAGACAGAGCTGCCCTGAGTCCCACCTGGGCTGAGCCTTCTCGGTCTAATTCTGGATGTGCCGCCCCGCCCCGCCCCGCCCCTCCCACCCTCCACCAAAGCCTGGTGAAGCCTCTCACAGCTCCCTCTGCCAGTGGGGTGATAAGAACTTTGAGTCAGTATCTTGTCATCTTCAGACTGAAGCCATACGAAACCATCACCTGGGTTTAGTTTACTCTTAACCACCTGGTGTGCCCTGGGCCCCTTGGCCCCACGGGAGCCGGCATGAGCCGCCAGTGGCACGCGTGAGGCTGGAGGGCCTGCTCCCTTACTCAGGATTGTGTCCGCCTGTCGGAGGAAGATGGCGTGTGGCTGGGACTCTGCCTTTCTGTCTCGCACTCCGTCCTCCAGGCCCTGCGGCGATGGTGGAGTGAGTGCTTCGCAGTGGCATGGTTTCCTGCCAGGCCTGTCGCTCATGCAGACGGCACCCCCTCGAGTGCTGCTTGCTGCAGGGCGCAGAAGGCTTTTATTGGAAGCTCCGATTCCTGTCTCCCTCTTATCTTATTTCATAAGCAAGCTCGAGTGATTGCTGCTCTGGAGTTCATAATTTAGCAAGCCTTCTGTCCCAGAGTTATTTATACTAAGTACTTGCTTTCTGCAGTCTCTCAGAAGGTAATCTGGTTCTGCATAAAGCACATGTGGAGAATCAGAAAACACTGGTGACCGTCAGGGTAGACTGTGCCACGTATTCCGCGCGTCTCTCTACTGGGCCTTGCGTGTTCACATGTCCCATGTGAAAGCCATTGTACTCAGCGTCACACCCTCCACACGGGAGTTGCAGGACCCCCCCCACCCCCCCCGACCGCCCCCATGTATAGCTTGGCTTCCACTGTCTAGCCCGCCGCTGCCTTTAAGCCCCACCTTGGATCCTGCCAGTGTGTAGCTGTCCAGACCGACTAGGGCAGAATAGAGATTATAGAGAGAAACGTTCCTCAAATGACCCTGAAGAGAAGGCAGAGAAGGTAGTGGGGTCTGAAGTCCCTGGCTGTGGAGGGGTGGACACAGGTTGAACAGGCTGCTGCTGCGGCTGACGACTCCCGGGTCACTGCAGAGCCAGGGGACGCTTGCTCTTGCCACTTCTCGCCCAGTGGCCCCGCGTGTGGCTGCCCCAGGGACACTGCAGCAGGAGGAGCCTCGGGCTGGTTTAATTGTTCCTGGTGATTTCTGTGACTTCCAAAGCCGGGGGTTGGTCCCTCGGGTATGTGAGCTATGTCGTGCCCACCGTGAGGGCCTCCCTCTGAGCAGCAGGGGCCCAGAGCCAGCTGGGGCTGGTGCAGGGCAGCTCTGCAGTCAGTGTTGCCTTTGATTCTTTCCTCTTCCCCCGTCCTCCAGGTCCTCCGGGTTTCACCTGCTCGTTCGCTCTCTGCCCATGTGGCTGGTGCCTTAGTTACTGGGACGCTTAGTGTTACTGGGACGCTGGCAGTAGCTTCCAGGCTGGTCACGCTGCTTCTGTTTACTCTGTTCCGAGAGTGGCCCCTGCCCTCCAGACCAGCTCCCTCAGCTGCCCCAGACCACCCTCTCTTTCTATGGCATGGTTTGCACTTTCCCACTCTCCCCTCATAGGGCCCTCCCCAGCTCCCACTGACCTCCCCTGGGCCCCCTCTTTATAGCCTCGTGGCTGGGGTTGGTCTTACCGTCTGAATTCCCATGGCCCTTCGGTGCGTGCAGGAGTAGCATTTCTCGCATGCCAGCGCGTGTCAGCTGGGTGTATACTGGCCCGCACTGGACCTGTAGTCTCTGGGGGCAGGGACTGGGCTTCATTCTGCCCCCAGCACCCAGACCCTGCCCGTACCATACCCATGTCGGCCATGACTGTATCTGGTGATGAGAGTTACGTTGCTGAATTGCCGAGTGTCCTGTTGCTGTCATGCCTGCCTCAGGCGTCCGTCGGGGCAGCTGGTCAGTGCCCCTTCTCCTTGGCGTGACCGAGCACCTCTGCCTCCCTGCAGGTGTGTGGGCACACGGTGACTACTGTAGGATCAACCCCAAGACCGGGGGCATCGTCATGCTGGGCCGGAGGTGAGGGGTCTGCGATCGGCTGCTCTTCCCTGGAGGCATCGGGGAGGGGAGGGGGCGCTTCCTGTGTCCTGGGCTCAGTCTGTGGCTGGGCTGACTGTGCCCCCGCCCCCTGGCCCTTCCTGTGTCATTCCTATGCCAGTTTCCTGAGGGCCTGGTCTGCATTCCCAAAGTGGTGGGTCAGGGGCGCTGGGTGGGAGGCCCATAGCCAGTGACTGTTCACACTGGCGACAGCCCTTCCGGGATGGGGGTGTGTGGGTCTTGGGTCCCATACGACACTTGGGAGGGAGGGACCCATGTACAGGAGGAAGGGGCAGTGAGGTGACAGATGTTTCCACACGAAGGGGACTCCCTTGATGTCCAGCTTTGAGGTTAGAGAGAGTAAGAGAGGGGTGGCTGGTCGGGATTAGGAGCCTTGTGTCGCCATGTAGAAAGGGGGTGACTGTCTCCCGGCCTCCTCTGCAACGTGGCCCGCTTACGACCTGCTGTGTGTTCATAGCCTCATTTCTCTTTCCAGTGATGGCACGCTCAACCCCAATGGAGTGAGATTTGGCAGCTCGGAAATCTATAACATCGGTACGCACGTCCCCTTTCTCCTGAGTTCTTCTCAGGGCATCCAGGAAGGAAGGGGTGTCCCAGCATGGAGCCCAGCGGCCTCCCTTCCAAAGAGCTCCCCTTTTGGCAGGACTCTGGCCCGTTGGCCTGGCGTGAGAACACGCAGTGAGGACATACATTGTCCCCACTGCCTGTGGCTCATCAGATCCCCCAGGGCGACTCTGAAGGTGGCATGGCCCGGCCCGCCCTGGCCCTTCCTCACGTTGATCTCCTTCGGGTTCCTTAGTAATGTCTGCTCTTCTGGGTGAAGTAGCAGAAGCACAGAGGCTGCATGACTGCTGCAGGCCGTAGGCACCACGCAGGCAGGACCCATGTAAAGCAGCGTAGGCCTCCCGGCTGCACAGCACACCCCCCTGCGGGCCTTCAGAATGCCCAGCTCAGGCCAGCGTCAGCCTCGGACTGATGTCCGGGCTGCTTGCAGCTGGGGTGGAGAAGTCCTGATCCCCTGATTCCAGCCTTTCTTCCTCCCACCTGTGGGTCCCCACCCAGGTGCTCACTTCCTTTTCAGTTTTTAAATCAATCTGTGAAGTAGGTACGGGCCGCACTTGGCCTCCTTGCAGAATATCAGCCGCTCCAGCTCCCACTCCCGCTCTCTGTCTGTCTCCTCCGTGTGGGTGATCTTCTGTCTGTCTCTCCCCCCACCGCGGGGTTCTTCCCGGGAGAGCTGGGAGGAGAGATGGGCAGTCCCTGGCCAGCCGGGTGGCCTGGACTCCGCGTTTGCCCTGTGGGTCGGGTTGGCTGAGACGAGCGTGGCCCCTCCCCTGTCCGCAGTGGAAGCCTTCGAGGAGGTGGAAGACAGCCTCTGCGTCCCCCAGTACAACAAGGACAGGGAGGAGCGGGTGGTCCTCTTCCTGAAGATGGCTGCCGGACACGCCTTCCGGCCCGACCTGGTGAAGCGCATCCAACACGCCATCCGCATCGGCCTGTCGGCCCGGCACGTGCCCAGCCTCATCCTGGAGACCAAGGGCATCCCGGTAAGGCCAGCGCCGGGCACTGTCTCCTGCCACCTGGCAGTGGTGGCCAGAGCGCTGTCGTCTCCCCACAAGCCCACATACTCAGGGACACTCATGTGGGAGCTCGCTCACGCTTTATATATAGTTTGTCCCCGTTGCCTGGCAATGCCATCTTTTTTTCCTGCCGTCTCTTTTTTTTTTTAACCCTTCCCAAGTGGCATTATAAAGCAACTTCTGCTAAACACCAGTGTCCAGAGGGTAAGCAGGCCCAGCCCTGCACGTCCACCTGGCTTTTCCTCAATGTGGTTTTAGTGTGTTCTCAAAAGTATTAATGAGAAAATTAATTCTAACTGTTTATAAAGAGCCGCTGGGGTGCTGTTGGTCTCTCCTCATTTTATATTCTGCCTGTGGAAACATTTGAATCTACTTAGATTTGAATCTACTGAAAGCGGTGCCCCCGTTGCACACTTTGTTTAGGTTCTAAGTGGGGGAGGAGGTCTGCCCTGACGGGATCACAGCTCTGACTTGCTCTGCTCTCAGCTGAGTGAGCGTGCACGTGTGCGTGCATGTGTGTGCGTCCAGACACACAGCCCTCTAAATACACAGACGAGCCGGGCTGTCCCTTCAGCCTGCAGAATGGCTGATGACGGAGGAGATGGGAGCAGACGCTGATGGCCAACAGGTGAAGCCACGTTTGGTGCTGCCCGAGCAGGGTTGGCATGTGAGGTGCAGTTGGAGGCGGAGGGACCAGGAGGGACGGCACTGTGGGGAATCCTAGAGGGGCCACGGCATCAACTCGGGCACTCCCAGAGCCGGCTGGCACGGTGCTCCTGGCCGTAGGGTCCAGCACAGCTTGGCTCCAGGACGAGGGCTGGGTGCGCTCCCGGTGAGCCTGCTGTGCGGGTGCTCAGAGCCCCTCCCTCCCGCTCTGTCTGTGTCGCTCTGACTATGTGGAGACGTTGGCTGTCAGGGACAGGAGGTACTTGACTCGGACCCTTACTGCGCTCTCCTGATGAGGGTCTCAGACTTCCCTTCAGCGAAGCAGTTCTGTTGGCATTTGGACCATTTTGGTGACTTGGAGTTTGAGTTTGTCGTGTCGGCTTTACTTCGTTGGACAAGAACCTGTGTCCTTTGCGGCCAGAGCGGCTATTCCCGAACTGTGGCTGCTCATGAGAATAGCGGGGCGATTTACGAGAAAGAGAGAAGGGCCGCGGCAGGCCGTCCGTCGTCGGCCTCGCCCCCAGCGGCTGTGGGGACTGCCCTCTCTCCAGGGACTGTCTGTTCTCCGCCTGCGGGGCCCGTGAGGTCATGTTGAGGGTGACTTGAGATTTTTCAAGTATTTTCAGACCCTTAGAGTCTGAACTAAGGGAGCACTTAGGAGAGTATTTGTTCCGTGTGTCGCTGAGCTGGAGAGGGTGTGACCCAGCCGCAAGGACTTGGGGTTGGTCCCAGCCATGGGACACGCGTGGGGAGTTGAGACATCGCCTGGCTGGCAGGGCCCCAGACAACCCCTCCTGCCCTGGCCTATCCTGGCTTTGCATGGTGGGGTGCGGGGGGAGGAGCCTCCTGCCCTGGCCTATCCTGGCTTTGCATGGTGGGGTGCGGGGGAGGAGCCTCCTGCCCTGGCCTATCCTGGCTTTGCATGGTGGGGTTCGGGGGAGGAGCCTCCTGCCTGTTCCCCAGCCCCTGCCCCAGAGGAAACAGGAGGATTTCCTCTAAAACGTTGCCTTGTTTATTTTGTCGGCCGATGGAAGATATAAATTATTAGCTCCCACGAGCCGTTCTTGGAGCTTCTGTGTAAAGCTTAGAGGCACATAAAGCACGTGAGATGCTTGCATGTCAAGGTGACAGTGACAGGCAGTCCCTCGGAAGCCAGTGCTAGATTCTTAATTAGTTCACACGTCTTCTGAGTTTTTCAAATTAATAAATTTTAATTACATAGCAGGTTAAAAAAAAAAGTGCCAGTGAGAGGAGAGATTAGGGTACCAGTGGCTTTACGACAGGGCTCTGTTTCTCTGGAAGCTTCCTGGCCCCTATACCCGCTAACGCCACCGCCAAAAGCCCGTAGGGATTACAGATGACGTGCACGTGCTCTGAGAAAAAGTAGTGTCTTATCCTCCGCAGATAAATGGTTCCAAGGAAAGATTTTTGCAAAAGTTTGGTGAGGCAGCTGCATGAAGCTCGCTTTCCGGTTCCAGACCAGTGACAAAATCACAGGAAACCTGAACTAAGAGTCACAGCTAGTCTCTGTAATACAACAAAGTGTAATAAAGTCAATATAAGTAATAACATAAAAACGAAACGTAATTGTGAGGCACTTCTGAGAGCTGTGTTTGCTCCCTTAACCTTACGGCCTCGGGGGAAGGTGCTGTCACCCCCATTTTGCATTCGAGGAGACAAGCTCGGGCTAAGGCATGGGTCCCCAATCACCCAGCTGCGGTGGCAGAAGTGCCGTCCTCTCCCTGGGTCGAAGATCCCTTCCTCCGTGCGCCTGCGCTCAGGGCTGAGAGCCTCAGGCTGAGATCGGTCCTCCCGGATGGGATGTGCTGGGATACCAGACCCGGTGGCCTTCTTCCCCTTTTGGGTTTAAACGCCATTTTTGTGTGTTTTCCCTGGCAGTACACCCTCAACGGCAAGAAAGTGGAAGTGGCGGTAAAGCAGGTCATCGCTGGGAAGGCCGTGGAGCACCGAGGGGCCTTCTTGAACCCTGAGACCCTGGATTTGTACCAGCACATCCCTGAGCTGCAGGGCTTCTGAGTGGCCAGTGGGCAGCCTCGCCGCGACACGTGTCGGCACCGTGACAGCTGTGTGGCCAGGAAATTGCTTAGACACCTGCAGCTCTTTGGAGCAGATGTGCACCAAGGTCTGTGGGCTTGGTGAGGTCATTTATCTCGTCTCTGGGGACTGCCACACGCACGACCAGGATCCTGACCTGGAGGCAATGGGGGCCCTGGGGCGTGTGTGGCCATCTGTGCGGGTACATGTCTGCACATGCGCTCTGGTGTGCACGCACATGGGGACCTGGGTCTGCCTGTGTGTGCACGCGTAGGGTGCTGGCCGGCCTTCTGGTGACAGCACACCCCCAGGAGCCGTCGTGCCCTCGTCCTCCCTGTGGTCCACTCCCCTCTGCCAAAGTGCACAGCTCGCTCTTCCCTTTACTGTGGTCTCTGGCTCTGGCCGTCGTCCCACGGGCCACATGTTACAAGGGCACCCGGTGTGACTTCCTTCTCAGCATCTTCTTGTAGCTGGTTGTCAGGACCCAGTGGCTGGTCGCCGTGCGTCGTCTGTGTGACAGAGGGGGCACATGCAGTTCCTGCTGGAGCCCTGTGTCACCCCCCCAAATGGCACTGCCCAGCGGACGGATAGTTCCCTCTGGAGAACCAGTGGGTCTCATGCTTTAATAGCAGCTCTTTCTCTCACGGACTTTGAATGGTTTAGAAATCTTTAATGTGAGTTGTCTGTGGTATTCAAAGAACTGGATGTCCACCCTGTGGGCGGCCCCCCAGGCAGCAGGTCACCGAGGGTCCTCTGGGGACGTTGCCCCACTGCAGGCCTCACGTCGAAATGGTGTCATTAGTGCCTATGCCTCGCGTCGCGGGTCTGGTGGGCGGTTGCGTGTTCTCTTCAGTTCAGTCCCTGTGTTCCTACTGTTCGTTTTTGTATTTTTTGAAACTGAGCACAATGCCGTACTTTTCTTCTGGATATAAAAATATTGGGGGGAAAGTGCCCTGAGGGCTTCACTGCAATAAACAAACATACATGTACATATGCGTGTACACTGCACACGTGTTTTCTGTGAAGGAGGTGACTGGCTCCGTGGGTGGGAAGCTGGCCAGCCGGAGCTGTGCTCTGGGGAGATGCTTGGTCCAAACGGTCGGGGCATTTCCTGGGCCCCTGGTGACCAAATGAAGCCACACCCAGAGGGTGCTGATGTTCTCACCTGGGCTCTCAGGGCTCAGGGCCAGTGTCTGGGTAGCAGCTCTTAGCTCGTCCTTGCAAGAGCTGTGTGTCACTTGAATGGTGTCTGGCTGCAGGTCACAGGGTTCAGGCTCAGCCCGGTAGGACTGATTTTCCTCGTGCCACAGCAAGTTGGAGGCTGTGCTCCTGGGGCCGCTGTAGTGACCTCACAATACAGCAGTGCCCAGCTTTTCTGCATTCTGCTGTCCTCCGCGTGTGGCTGTCCCACCTGTAGCCTCCCATTCGTGTTCCAGGCAGGAGGAAGGAGGACAGGAGGGCTGGGTGACAGGCAAGAAGCCCACCCCCCTCACTCGGTCCCTTACCAGCAAAACTGGCTTTTCTGGAAACACCACTCAGGACTCATCTGCTTATGCATCCGTGGCCAGAAGCGGGCCACCCCTGGCTGCAAGGGAGTCTTGAAGAGCTGAGTAGTTTTGTTTTTAGATCTGAGTGTTTTAAAACAGGACCTAGTCCCTTTTTGTACTAGTCTCCAGCTGCTGCTGTAACAAAATACCCAGGACACAGAAGCCTAAAATAACACAGTTTTTATAGTTGTAGAGGTTAGAAGTCTGACATGGGTGAGACTAAGGTCAGTGTCACTGGGGCCGAGTGCCTCCTGGAGGCTCTAGGGGAGACTGTTCCTTGCCTTTTCCAGCTTTTGCTCACATCCTGGCAGGGGGCTCCTTCCTCCCTCCTGCAGGGTGTGACTCTCCTGCCCCCAACCACATATAAGGACCCCTGTGATTAGACTGACCCCATTCAAATAACTCAGGAGAAGCTCCCTGTTTTACCATCCACAGACCAGCAAATTGAATCCCATCAGCAGCGTTACGCTCCCCTGACCATGCAACGGGACATTTTCACAGGTTCTGGGGTTGGGATGTGGGCATCTTTGGGGGCCACAGTGGTTGTCGGGAAGGTGTGAGCCCCGAGCAGAAAGAACTGAGTGGTTGGGACCCTGGCTTGTTGACTGCCCCTGGCTGGGCTTGTCCTCCCCGTGTGACCTCCGGGGTGAGTTGAGGCCCGGGACCCACACCGGCTGCTTGGAGACCCACTTCATATTGAGTCTCTGCGCCATCGTCAAGGCTTCATCACTGTGCCCTTTAGTTCCCACAAGACGTCCCAGGCTGGCTAAGCCTACGCGTCCTTCTGAATAAGCCGCGCTGGACACCTTCACTAATGAGAGGCAGATGGTGAGGAACAACAGCCACTGGAACGCCCGCCGTGCCGGCTGTCCTGTGACGTGCCTTGGCTCAGCGTCACTCAGAAAACCCACCACCTGCCGGCCAGCTGCCTTCTCCTCCGCGATGGCCGCAGGCCGCACGTGCCTTTCACTTTCCTTCCAGTTGCCCACCGTGCACGTCCCCCAGCCGCTTCAGGAAGCGTTAGCATCCGCCAGGCAGCCGGGCCCAGGCTGCCAGGACTCTGCGCCTGTCGTCCCCAGGGCCCGCGGGCACCCGAGCAGCTCTTCCTCCCCGGGCCCGTCTTCCCACCACCAGGACCTTTCTCGAGGCTGGAGGGCTCCTTCCCGCGTGCACCATGCCCATGCCCACCTTCTCACCTGTGCAGGCTCACCTGCGGACCGTGGTGGCTAGATCCTGGTCCCCACCCACCCTTCCTTTGATGCTGTGCTCCTCTGCCCTGGCTTAGAATCCAGCCACTCTCGCTGCCGCACCTGCTGCTCGCCCCCTCCCCCATTCTGTGCCCTGGGTCCCCAGGGTTGCTCAGTCACCTGATCCCAAGCTGCTAGCACAGGGCCGGAGCCTACCATGCAGTGGGAAAGGCGTCTCCTTGACCTTCTGACCCACCCATGTCTGTGGATGGAGGACACAAAAGAGACCCTTCCCTCAGGTCTTCAGATGCCCAGGGGGAGGGTCTCACGGGAGCAAAGTCTCTTTGAGGGCCCAGCCACATCCCCAGACTGGGCTTCAGCCTGTTGAGGGGAAGTGGTGCACAGATTTATGGGGGGTATGCTGTAGTCATTCGGGTATAGACTAAACTGCTGTAATGAACACCCCCAAATCTGGCTCAATCAGGAAAGAGTTTGTTTCTTGTAATAGCTCTGACTTAAATGGGGGGACCAGGGGGCTGGTGGCTTTGCTTCACAAGGTCACCCAAGGGTCTGGGTTTCTTCCCTCGGGTTGCTCTGATTCCCCTGGACGCCTTGTCCACGTGGCCGAAGCTGCCTCCCTAAGTTCTCATTGCAGCCCCTGGGGCAGGGGCTTGGGAGGAGGCGGCCCCATCCCTTCTGCTCACGTCCCATCAGCCACAGCTTTGTCACCTGACAGCACCTAGCTGCAGGGAAGGAGGCTGGGTGGTGTCCCGGTCAGTGGTCCCACCTGTGGGTCCTGCTCACCTGTAGCTGGAGCGTCAGGCTGGGGTAGAGTGGGCGCGTGTGTGTGAAGGCGATGTCTGCATTTTGGAGGTAAACAGATTTGTGAGACAAGCTCCTTGCAGTGCTCACGGCGGCATGACCTCAGCCTGGGCCCCAAACAGCTTCTGCTTTGGAGACAACCTCAAGTGGCCTTTCCTGGGTGTTCTGGAGAGCCGGGGACCTGGAACTACTTCCTTCGACTGACATACTCAGTGTCTGTCACTGGGTCACCAAGTGGTCACCAAGGTCATGAGCTCCTCGTGCCTTGGGGTGCACACCTCGGGCAGGGAGACAGATGGTCAGCAAGGAAACGAGACAATGTCTGACCAGATGTGGTGGTCAGGGGCCTCTCTCAGGCGGTGACACAGACATGGTCTGAGAGCACAGACACCGCAAGTGAAGATGGGATGCCAGCCAGTGGGCAGAGGAGAGAGCGCGAGCCAAGTTCCCAAGAAGGGAATGGTCTGACCTAGAGAAACCCAGAAGAGGTGATTTTGAGAAAGCAGTGGCTAGAGAGCTGAGTGGCAGAGGCAGGCCGGGCCTCGGATGTGGAGTGTGGAGTCTATTCTAGGGGTGACCCGGAGGCCACATGGATTTTGAGCCCAGCGGTGACATCAGCGAGTGCATGTGTAGAGGGTGGCACTGAGGGCAGTTCCTTTTGGTTGCCTGGGTGGGGGCAACAGGGAGAGTGTGGATTGGGGGCCGGGTGGTGGGAGACGTCTCCCAACCTCAGCTCAGCAGCTTTCTCCTTCCTGTCTCCTCCCGTTTCCTCTCGCTGTCACCCCGAGCAGCACCTGTGCACGGGACGCGAGACCGATTCTGGTTCATGACGCAAATCGGTGTTGAACACCCAGCCAAGTGGGTCAGCGGCCATGGCCCTCAGCCGGGAGCCCGAGCTGGCTTGCAGGAGCTGCGTTTCTCTCTCCGTACCACTGCCCTTTACACACGCAGACGCGTTCTGAAAGCCTGTTGCCATTTTGTCCCCCATCCTTCAAGACTGTCGTATGCAAAGAAGTAAAACCTGTAAGATGACGTTTAAAACACCACGAGCTGTCATGAGTGGTCACATTAGAGGGTGTGCTTCGCCGGCACAGCCGAGAGTGGATGGTCTCCTAATTTCCTTAGATGACTTCCAAGGGAGGAATGGTCGTTAGGTCATTACACTCGGAAACAGTTTCCAAACACCTTCATCTTGGGACACCCCTCCCCCACTACCTTCCCTGGCTCAAACAGCTAAGTCACTGTTTGGGGCAAACGACCCGGGACTGGTTGTCGAGGGGCCCCCGTACGGCTCAGAGCCAGTTTTCATTTCTGGGCTCTGCGCTGATCAGTGTCACCGTTACTTCCGACCCAAATGGAATGAGTGGGGGAGGGGAGGCCCCTCCCAGGAGAACCAGGGTGCTGGTGGTAGGTGGCGGGTGAGGGTGGGTTCCCGATGGGCCCCAGCCCCCTGCTCAGCACAGTTACGGGCACGTTAGCGAAACGGGAGGCTTCTAGGTCAGGAGGAAGGGCCCCGCCCCATCCTTACACCTTTGGTAATGATGCCCCAAGTGAAGGCAAGCGCACAGGAACCTGTAAGCGCTGCCTCGTCTCAGGAGGGACAGAGAATTGAAGAATTGTCAGGGCCTTGTCTGGAAGAGTGCCCACCTGGAATTCTGAAGGAAAAAAATTGTTTTTCAGTTTCTGACTGTTCACGTGTAATGAACACAAATGAGACTTCCACGCACAGGCAGCAAACACAAGAATTGGACCGTGTGCACCAGCGAGGTTTAAAGCGAGGCAGGCACCTTTTGAGGGGGAAGAACTGTCTGGGATGAATCCACCTTATAAAATTGCAGTCCTCTCGGAGCTAGACTTTCCTCCACGAAGAGAGGCACCTCGGCGTGTGGCACTGAAAGAAAAACGGCAGAAGATGTTTTGACACTTCTCTGTGTCAGGGGGCATGTCTGTACCCCCTCCGCTTGGATCGGAGTGGGCTGGTGACGGTTGTGATCTGTATAGTATGGCAGAGGTGACTCTCAGTGACTTAAGAACTGGGCCAGGAATGCTGTGGAGCTCTGCCCAGCTCTGTCGGGGTCGCTCACTGTGGGGGAGCCCATCACTGTAAGAAGTCTGATTCCCTTGAGGTCACCATGCTGGAGAAGCCACATGGAGGTGCCATGGCCCAAGTCCCCTCAGAGCCCAGCCTCCCAGCCATCCCTGCGAAGGCGCCGGGCACACGAGTAGAGCCATCTTTGACTCACTCCACCAGCCATCTACCATCTGAATGTCATTGAGGGACCTCAGTTGACAGCACACGGAACCGAAGAGTCACCCAGTCAAGCCCTGTCTGAGTTCCTGACCCATGGAATCCATGAAATGTAATAAAATTAGTTTTGATCTATGCTACTAAGTTTTGGGTAGTTATGCAGCCATGGTAATCAGAACAGAGCTCTTTAAAGTAGGGCCAAGCTGATGATGGAAATACGAGAAGAGGGTGGGGTGCATCCCTAGGAAAGCTGGGGACAGCAGAAGCCTGCTCTGTCTCATGGCAATGGCCATTCCTTAGTGGGAAGCACAGGTGTGAGAGGGCTGGCTCTGGACCCAGCTGTCTGGTTCAAGTCCTGGCTCGACCAGCTGGGTCACACGAGTACATGTCTCAACCACGCAGGGCCTCAGCTTCCCCATCTGTAAAATGGGACCATCATGGACTGCAAACTTGGCGATAAGCAATGGACGACTCAAGCCAATGGCCAAGGGCTCAGATCTATCCTGCACATGTATCTTGCTTGGCTCTCACAATTGTTTTATTATTTGGATCTAACTTAGAAATTGTGAGATTTCACAGCTTCTCTTGAAATTGCCTGGTTGTAATGGCTCACACAGACTGACCGCCTAGCACGGGCTGGACACCGTTTTAAGGCTTTGCGTGCTTAACTCATTATCTCAGCCTGCCTTACAAGGTCCATGGCACTGTTAGCCCGCCCCCTGGCACCGTGGCAGGAGATGATGACTAGAAAACGTTCCTTCCACCCCTGCTGTGGCAAGACACCTCTGCCCAAGTTTAGGCACAACTCTAGGAGGTAGGGGGGAAGCCCCACATGTGACCGAGATGAACTTCGTGTCCTTAGAAGAATGGGGGTTCATACAAGGCTTCATTTTGGTCATTGAAAAAGAAAGTTGATTTCTGCCAACTCAAGTGTGAGGGCTGAGTGTTCATAGAAGCCACTCTCTGAGCAAACCCTCACTGAGCGCCTTGGCCAATCAAAGCATGGGAAGCATCAACTCATCGAACCCTCACAACTACCCCACCAAGAAGACACTCTGATAGCCCCAGTTTCACAGAATGGAGACTGCGGTACATAGGACGTGCCTCAGGTCACACAGCTGGTAGGTGAGGAAGTGGCATTCAACCCCTAAGCAGTACGCCGTGCTGTCTCTGGCTGCACAATAGCCCCTCTGCCAGCATTATTTCCTGAGAGAGAAGGGACAGTGCCCTCTGTAGCCCTTAGCGGTCCCCATGCAGGAAGGCAGGCGAGTTGCCTGGAGCAGGGCAGGCAGTGCTTAGGGGTCACTGGGGGGCATCGGAAACAGCGTTTGTAGGAGGGAGTGGACGTGTGCTCCTCTCCCACCCAGGCGGGGCTAGAAAGAGCTGATGAGGGTCATGCTGCATCAAGCAGACTGCGGTCCCTGCATTTGGGTAATGACGGCTCGGGTCCCCTCTGTGCGTGGAGAGCTGACCCAGGTGCCAGTTGCTCAAGGCAACAAGCTTGTTTTCCACCAGTCTGGGCTGTCCTGGTGGCCGAGGGCCATGGCTCCCACTGGGTGATCTGTTGAGCTGTCCTATAATGAACAGGTCTTAAGACCACAGGCTGCAGGGGCTGAGCCATTTGTCTGAGCCTCAGGCTGGCTGGTGCTAACAGCTAATGTTGCCATGGCACTTACAATGTGCCAAGGGCACCGTCCTGACTATAGGAGTTGGAGGTAGGCATCATCATTATCCCCATATTGCAGCTGGGGAGTAAGGCACCAAGTTCAAGGTCACACAGGGCTGGGATTCCTGCCCAGACAGGCTGGCTCCACACCCTGGCCTTGACCTTCTTCCTGAGCTTCTTGGGAAGAACTCCCAAAAAGAGAGAATCCTTCTTTTGATCAACCTCAGGTTGTGGTCTTTTTTTGGGGTGGTTCTTAAATGTCTAGACTGATTTAAAAAAAAAAGTCACACCCCAGTGAAAAAGATCAATTGCCATGTACGGTTTCCAAGTCACTCTGCCACTGTCACCGACCCTCTCACAGGCTTCAGTCGCTAATTAGATTTGGAGCAGAATCAATTCATGTGCCATGAAACTTTAAAAGACAACGTTCCATGAATGGCGCATCCCATTATTCCAGCTTGATTGAAATTGTGGGTTTTGAAAAGTGTGCTATTTATACTCTTAAGACAATGGTGTTTTCAAAAGGATCCTGATTCTTAGGTCTTTTCATATGTGATTTCTAGGGAAGGGGGAATTTTCACATTTTTCATAATGAGTATGTTTTTGTGGCTTTCCTTCTTTTCTTTCTTTGAAATAACCCGACGCGGCAGTGATCTCTCTCCCCTGATGGGAACGTCAGGTTCTTGCCAAAGTATGTATCACATAATTGCTTTCGTGTTCAGACCCGGCACGAGCGTGTTGCGAATGGCTGCGGCACAGATGTGACAATTCTATTAGGCCTGGGTTCTTGCATGGTTGACCTTGCAAATTGAATTCAGGGAGGTCAGCCCTTCTGCCTGGCTGCTAGATCTCATGTTCGCGGTTTGGGAGGGGTCTGGGGAGGTGAGGGTGAGATTTCCGGGCCTGGGCCTGGACAGAGGGCAGCCACTCTGACTTGCCCCGTCCTGCATTTCCCCTTGCGCCCTGGACTCCCCCGCAGCTCCCCAGACCGAAGGTGGCAGCCCATGATGGATGCGCGCCTGCCCGCCGTGGCGTTATTAACCACTCTGTCAAGGTGACAATGTCATTTTTAATATTCCATCTTCAGAGCTGAGGTTTATTTTTAGGTTGGGAGTCAGCCAGCCTTCCCAGAGAGAGAACGGTGAAGGGTTGAGGGTGTGCTTGCCGACCCTGGTGGCTGGGGATACCCAGGCCCACAAAGGTGCCCTCTGGGGTGCAGGAAAGGCTCTATGTCTGGACCCATGTGGTGGCTCCCTGAGCTTATATGTGTGTACAAACCTGAGCTCTGGCAAGGATGTGGAGAAATCAGAACCTTTCCGCATGGCTGGTGGGCATATAAAATGGTGCAGCTGCTCTGGGATCAATTGGGTATTTCCTCAAAAAGTGAAACAGTTACCGTACGATCCAGCAATTCCACTCCTAGGTCTAGACCCAAAAGAATGGAAAGCAAGGACTTCCAGCTTTCAATTCCAACGGGTATTTGTGTGCCCATGTTCACAGCAGCGTTATTCACAGTGGCCACAATGTGGACGCAACCCATGTGTCCTCAGCAGATGAGTGGATGAACAGAACGCAGTCCAGCCATGCGAGGGAATTTTATTCAGCCATAAAAGAGAATAGCGTTTTGACATTTGCTACGACATGGATGGACATTGAAAACATGATGCTCAGCAAGAGACGCCAGACACAGGAGGACAGACATGTATGGTGCCACTGAATGCAAGACCTGGAATAGGCAAGTTCATAGACGGAAAGTGGAATCCAGGTTGTTGAGGGGCTGAGGGGCGTGGGGGTGGGGGGAGTTGTTACGTAACAGGTCAGAGTTTCTGTTGGAGATGATGACAGAGTTCTGGGAATAGATGGTGGTGATGGCAGCAACAGTGTGACAGCAATGGCACCGAACTGTACTCTTAGAAAGGGTTAAATGGAGGAAGGAATTCAACCTGGGAGCCGCTGGGAAGGCAGGCGCCATCAGGGAGGGAGAGGGACGGAGTGGAAGTGACCTCAATGCCTCACGGAAGAACGTTGGGTGGAGGGATAATGTTTGTCAAGTTCAGTGATTTCTTTCTTCTTATCTCACTATCTTTTCTCGACCCTTCCCCCCTACCAGAAGCTGGGATGCTCTGTGTATGTTGCATCAGGGAAGATTTATGACAGGGATGGGGGAGAGAGAGAGACAGACAGACAGACAGACAAATGGGAGAGGGAGAGGGAGAGAAAGAGGGAGAAGAAGGGGAGGGTTATTTCATAGCTTTTACTTTTTAAAAGTCTAGAACTGAAAGGACATGTAGCACAGACAGAAAACACAATGAAACACAGGGTTTCTCTGGCTCCCCCCCCCAGACTAAAGATTCTCTGGGCTGGAGGAGAAGCCACGAGAGAGGACATTGAGGGGTGTAGGCAACAGGACCCTGGCTCCCTGGGCCGAGCCCTCCAGCAGCAAAGGCCCCAGACTCCCTATTGGACCTGAGCGCCGAGGGGAAGGTGGCTGGGAACAACAGGACACCCAGTTAGTAGGGGTTAACGAGCACAGCATGGGAGGCTGTCACGTGACCTCTCAGTGGGGAGGGTACCAGGCTTCGGGCACCATCTTGGTGGGTTTCTGGGCTGCTTCCTCGTGATTGCAAGGTATCAACGTCCTCCCCATCTGTGTGTCTGTGGTGGGATGCGGGGCTGTGGGGTGGCCAGTGCAGCGAGAGGTCTCTTTGTGGCCCTTACTGTGGGAAATGCTTCCCCCAGAAAGATCCCCAGTGGTCTTCCCCTCCAATTCACTAGGCTGAGCCATTTCTCACAGCGAGAATAGCACCCCCAAAATTCCTGATATCCTTTTCTCAAATCCCCTGTATTTTTTCTGAATTGTTTGTCAGTTGCAGACATACTGTCCCTTTATCCCTAAATACTTCACTGTGTTTCGGAAGAACATTGTCTTACATAACCACAGCACAATGATCACAGTCAGGAAACTCACTTGGAAACAATGCTGGTAGCTAATCCACTGACCTTTCCAGATTTTACCAATTGTCCCAATAATGTCCTTTGTCACGGAATAAACCCCAGGTCACGTTGTACTCACTTGTCATGACTCTGTCTGCTTTACTGAAGGCACTTTGCCTTCAGTGCTGGTGATGATTTGAAGAGGACAGGCCAGGGAGTTCGTGGCACGGCCCCTGCACTAGGT
This sequence comes from Rhinolophus sinicus, assembly GCF_036562045.2. Classification (NCBI taxonomy): domain Eukaryota; kingdom Metazoa; phylum Chordata; class Mammalia; order Chiroptera; family Rhinolophidae; genus Rhinolophus; species Rhinolophus sinicus. The sequence goes on from NC_133765.1 coordinate 36,257,555, forward strand.
CTCCTGGTGGTTCCTTAAGTTTTCATTCAGTTGTGAACCTCTGGCAGGACCACATGGAGGTGACGCCGAAGGCTTCCTGACACCTCGTATCACTCTGTCAATTGGTCCTGTTCCCGGCAGTGTGAACTTTGGTCACTTGGGTGGGGTGGGGTGTGACAAGTCCTCTGCTGTAAAGTTCTAGTTTGGCTTTGGGTTTCCCACCGTGAGGGCAGGCACAGCTGTCAGTTGCCAGGCCACCAAGATGACTTCAGTCTTGCACATCTGAAGTTGTGAACTGTGGGTTCGGCCCCCCTAGTCATTGCTGATCTTGAGTTGAGGAGGAAGAGTCCTCAGGAAGAAGCAGATTTGATTCTTTCTTTTTGGCTCTACTTTCTGAGGACCTACTGTGTGCCGGTCGCCTGGGCACAGCCCCACAGAATACAGCCAGTAACAGATGACATCGTCTACCCTCCCTGACCTTCCTATCCAATGGGAGGGAAGGAACTTAGGCTTCCTGCACACCTACTGTGTGCCACACCTGGGGTTCAGCCCTCATGTCCACTACGTCATTCACATGAACACATCCACCCTAAGGGCAGGTGCTGGGTAAGGATTCAGGGGGACTATTCATTTTCCACCACAGAAGCGATTCATAGCTTTCTCTGATTCCTGAATCTGCCTCACCTCACTTGAGTACAATTTTTTAAAAGCATCTGAAATATTTTCCAGATCAAGTGTTTTAGGGACCTAATTATGAACTTCATTATAATTGTTCATTAGTTATATTTTGTTCAATTACTTTAACAAGTTGCCAAATGGAACACAAAGCCTGCAATTAGCATTATGCAATTGTAATGAGACATTCAAATTGGGTTACAGAGCGTTGTCTGTGTGTGCAGATTTTTCCTTCAGAGGAAGACAAGCCCACGGTGTCGGCTGACCCCCCCATCTGCTCACCGGGTCCATCTGAGCTGTGGCGGATGGGAAACAGTCTTTTTTTGTACAAAGGTCACGTTCGGTAAAGCGGATACGGGTAAGGAATGTGCTGAAAAGGTTTCAGATGATAATGACATGTAACACTCATTACAGGGCAGCCACTGTTCCAGGCATGTTTTCATGCAGTAACTCAGTCTCCCTGTTAGATCCTCGAGGTGAGAACTATCGCTTGCCCCATTTCACAGATGAAGAAATCGAGGCACAAAGTGTGGGCCACTTGCCCAAGGTCACGCAGCCAGGAAAAGCTGGCGCTGCTCAAACCCAGGAAGGCTGGCTCCAGGTCCGTACTGGGATACTGTCCAAACTCTTGACCACTACTTTCTATTGATAATGGAGTCTCGGAGAAAAACGTGCATTTTGAAAAATGCAATTACCCACTTTATCCAATAGGAGACTATCAATGAAAAACAAAATGACATTGCATTTTGGCCACTTAATTATTAACATCAGAATTTATTTTAGAGGTAGGCGTAGGAACACAACTTTCTAAAATTTGTTGTAGAACTAGATCACAACACTGTCCCACGTGGTGTTGTGTCCTTGACCCACTCGCTATGGCTGAGGGGACAGACAGGCTACCTGACAGGCTGTGGTCCCTTGCTCAGGCAGTTTGATCTGTGAAAATGTTTCGGCAGGATGCCATTACCTAAAACACTCATGTGTTGAATTTAAAGAAGCTGACGTGACTAAATGTTAGATTCTTTGGAGAACGAGTGACAGAAACCTAACACATCTGGCTTAAGGAAAAGTGAAGGCTTTATTGGTTAATGCAGCTGGAAAGCCCAAGAATGGATTTCAGGCATGGCTGAATCCAGGACCTCAAACAAGGTCCTCAGTGCTTCTCCTTCTCAGTCACAGTTCCCAAAGGAAAACCTGGGTCCTCTTCAGAGAAGAGAAGGGGAGTCACTGCCACTTAAGCACAAACAGCATGTCTGCCTCAGCAGGCCCTGCCCTCAGGACTTAGCAGTCACATCTGTGAAATGGGCATAGGGCAAATGGATCCCACTGTCTGTTTCTTTCTCTGTGTTTCTGTCTCCGTCTTTCTCTTTTGCACTCTTTCTGTCTGTCTCTCCCTCGCAGCTCTCCTCACAGCTTCTGTCTGGGCTCCGTGCTGTTAGCGAGAGCCTCTTCCAGATGGTGCGTGGAGTTGAGTTGATGCTTGGTGTGCATTAGACCCAGAGCTAATTCTTAACAATGATGAAAGGCGACAGAAACCTCCTCTGGGTGAGGTCGAGGTATCTGGTCAGAACCACGCTGTCCGCTGTGGTCTCCGCCACTGTCACCAGGACAGGTGTGGTTATTCTGGAGCTGGGCTTTAATCCGAGCCTTGGTCCTCTCCTGGTACCCCCTCAGAGTTTGGAATCAGGGTCATCTGAATCTGGGACTGGAGAGTGGCAAAGCCCAGAATCCTTCTCAAAGCTGCTTGAGTCACAGGGAGCAGGTGGTAAGTACAGCGGCCACCAGGCTCGGCTCACACACCCAGGTGTGCGTCAGGTAGAACCAGACCAGTCAGGATTCCTGGATGAGCAACGAAGACTGAGTCCATCTGCTTCAAGCTGAAAAGGAATTTATCGAAACGATGCCAGGGAGCTCACAGAGTTGGTGAGAAGCTGCGGAAATGTACTCCCCAAATGAGTAGTGTAGGATGTCCCAGCAGAGAGAAGCCGGGGAACTTGCCTGATGAGGCCATCGCTGCCGTGCCAGCCCCTGACGCCCTGACACGAATCCTGCCACTGCCATCAGAATCACTTCTTCCTGTCCCTGCTCTCCCAGGCCACTAGCTCCCAGTCCACAGTGTGGCTGGCTAAGCTCTGTCACACACTCATGCCCTTCCTGGAAGGGAGGGAAGGCGCTGAGCACATCGACTCTGCAGCTAGATGGCGTGCGTTCGAGTCCAGGCTCTGCCACCCAGTGCATGCATGACCTTGGGCAACATGGTGCCTGTTTGCTTGTCTGTAAAACAGGAGGCAATGGCTGTGCATGCCCCCGTAGGGTCGTGTGAGGGAAAATTTGTGAGGGAAAAATAAGGATGTGCATTATATTAATACATGGGTAGTCCTAATTCCGTTACCCTGAGAGTTTGGACCAAAAACGTGGGTGCACATTATACACAGCAAAATACGGTAAATGACAGACTATAAGTGAAGCACGTTGTGTCAGAGAAGTAACTGAGGAAGCACTCTAAATTTTCGCTCTCACTGTTTGTCTTTTAAAATGACCAGTGGACATTTATTGTGTGAGGTTTCTATGAAACTGCTTGTGCGGTTTCTTGTGAAGATGATTACAGGGGGAATTCCCCACACGTAGAAAGGGCGATTCAGGTGACAGGTGCCTAATTCCCTCTTTCTACTACTCACATTTATTTCTGTTTTGAGCCCCGATCCCTCTGTGGTTTCCGGAACTCTCCGGCAGTCTGGGGATGCACTGCCTGCTCCCCAGGACTGCTCCTGACAAATGCAGTCCCAGTGCCGTGAGGCGGAGTATGCCTTCTGCAGGTCAGCGCGGCCCACACCACTCCCCATGGCCTCCCCTGCCTGCTTCACTCATTCATCTTACTTAGCTGGTTCCCTGGCACATTTGAGTTTATGATCCCAGAGCCAAAGAGCTGGGGGTTTGGAAGACAATAGGCTGACGCTTAACGGCTTCTGTATCCGCTTTCATGGAAGTCACCTCCCACCCTGAGAGAACAAGCACAGGGTTTGTCATCTGCTCGGCGGGGGTGGGGGGAGGGTAAAATGAGTGCGTAATACGATCCAGTCTCCTATGGATGCAGTGGCTTCTCACGGCCCCAAATGCAGGACATACAGCTGGCCTCCTGAGACCTGCTTTCTCTGCCACTCTTGCTGGGCCGACTCGTTTCTCGCCTCTGTCCCTCTCTGTTTTCCCTTTCCTTGCAGTCAATCCCTTGGGCAGAGGCCATTGCTGCACTTCCTTTGTTGCAAAATGAGTTCCCAAGCAACACTGTTGCACGCTTCCCCTCTATTTATTCCCAGGAACACTGGGACTGTTCATCTCTGACAAAGGTCCTTGCAGACCCAGGTGTTCTGACCACTGGTACATCCTGCCGCCCCTCGTGGAAGATGAGCTTCTACCATCTCTGGTGGCTGACTGCTGTCACTGCCTTGTGCTCTGGGGTCCCACTCATTGAAATCAGGGACCCCGTCACCACTGTACTCTTCAACACCTTAGCAAACGAAGTGTCTTCTGGGCTTTCTCTGGGGATGGAGGTATGCAGGTCGCCATCGTAAATCCTTTCTATCATTCCAACCCCCTAAGCTTTTGGAGTCTCCCCTCCACATCCTGTCAGGGCAGTGCTGGCATCTTACCTCATTCAGTGTCTGCCACCATTGGGTCCTAGTTCCGTCAACCTACCAACTAAGCTTTGAGGTTCCAGAAGCTACCGCATTATGCCCCAAATCTCTAGTTAGTGCCCCCAGGTCAGTGACTCCCGCCTTATCTGGGTCCTGTACTTCCTGCCTTGGTCTGACACCGCCGCGTGCTCCCAAGGCTGCTGCCAATGTATTGACAAAATCTTGCAATTCTTTTGGTGTGTGAGATGTTTCATCCTAGACTGTAGTGTGTACCTGACCCATGGGCATTCTAAGAGTCCAGTTATGGGTCTAAGCACTGATAGGGAGGAATTGTGGTGGGTTGTAAGGAGAACGGCTCCCCCTGCAAGGCACCTGTCCCAGGTGAGTTTTCTGCACAGTTTTCAGGAAAAGGATAGTCTCCTTAGCCACAACAGAGCAAGCTACTTCCTTTGGGCGGGGAGATTCAGAGTAACAAGGGGATCTGAGGTTCTCGGTTTCATCTGAGTGCCTCCCACCCCACCCCCAGGTGTCCCCGAGCCAGGTCTCAGAGTCCCATTCTGAGCTTTGTGGCTGCAGTAAAGAAAGACTTTTCTGTAAGGCCATCACCTCAGGGAATGGAATGTGAACAAGGAACGTTCAACATAAAGAATTATGAACTAGTAAGAGGTGGCAAGTTAGTAAAGGGGTTAAAGGAGACTCTGGGGGCCCAGAGGCAGCTGAGGGAAAGAGGACAATGAAGGGACTTCAGGCCTGGAAGAGTCCCTCCCTCGTCCCCTAGGCTGAGAGGCAGACATCTTGGAAGAAGGGAAAATGACCACGAGAACAGGCAGTCAGCTGAAGCGGAGAAACGTGTCAGGAGGTGAGGCTGCAGCTGGTCTGCAAATACCGTCCGTCCGCCACTGCCACTGCGAGTGCGGGAGCAGCTGTCACTGCTCTCTGGGACCAGCCCACCCGCTGGGGATGCTTGGCAAGTCACTGCACCTCTCTGAGTCTCAGATTCTTCACCTGTCAAATGGGGAAGCTCAAGTTTGCTCGTCCACACTTCAGGGGTATTGTGATGGTGATGAGATTATGGATATGAAATTGCTCTGACAGAAGACAGAACTTTGGAGCCATTCAGCTGGCACATTGGTCAGAAATGATTTTTGCTCACAGGTACCAGGAAACCTCACTATCGTGGCTTGGTTAGGATTTACTTTTCTCATAGATCAAGAATTCTGGAGGTGGTTATCGTTGGTTATTGTTGATGATCGAGCTGCTCAATGATGGAAGGGCCAAACATCTCTCCTCATGGTGACAACGTGATTGCTGCCAGTCCAGCCATCACGGCCACATTTAAAGCAGGAAGAAGGGCTAGGGCCTGGTCAGGCCCCTCTGTTCCCGTTTCTGGTAGACAAAGGCCATCCTGGGCTCTCTCTCGCCCTCTTCCATTTCATCTCACAGGACAGAAGTGGGTCCGCAGGAGAGTCTCAGCAGACGTGCAGGTAGCTTTCCTACCTCTGTAGAACGAGGAGGCCTGGGAGGAAGTGAGGATGGGGGCTGGATTAGCCATTCCACACACTAGCTAACGGTGTTTGGAATGGCTGGTAGGTAGGTTCTAAACGGCACAAACTGAAATTCTCGTGCCACGGAGGGGAAAGAGCCACGGAAGGACTTGATTCCCACTCTTGTGGTTTCTGCTTCTTCATGAGGCCCGGCTGCATCTGAATAGCTCACATTTTACTTCGGAGGTGGAATTATATTAAAAATCAGATGCTTGTCATTATGCAAATGGCTGTCTCGCTATAGCTTAAGATTTTCATTTTTCTATGAATTATTCCTTTCTTACTGTCCCCCCCCCCCGCCTCTTGGAAGAAGTAAAAAAAACACTGACTGATCAGAGGAATTTTCCAATCACTGTGAACGGATGTTTATTGACTGTCTTCCATGTGCGGGGAGCTGTCCTAGGCTCTGGGGAATAAGGATGCAAGAGGAAGTCTTTGCAGCCTTGGAGCTTAAAGTCCAGGGGAGGAGATAAGCAACAAGTAAATCGATAAGTCATATAACGTATGACATGCCATGAAGAGACTAGAACATGGTGAGGAAATAAAGAGAGGAGGGCTTCTGTGGATAGGGTGGTCGGCAAACGTCTCTGAAGAGGTGCTATTTCAGGAGAAACTTGCAAGATGAGAAGAGGCCAGGCATGCAATGATGATCTGGGGAAAAGATGTTCCAGGCAGATGGAACCGCATGTGCAAAGGCCCTGAGGTGGGGACAAGCTTGGTGTGTTTGAGGAAGACAAGGAAGGCCTGATGGCTGCCTCACGAGGAGCCAGGAAGAGAGCGGCAGGAGACAAGGCTGCAGGGGGCAGGCTGAGTCACACAGGGCTTTGGAGAGGTCGTTTGGCTCAAGTTCTGACTGGTGGGAGTTGGTTTGCCGGCATGGAACTCACTGGCTGGAAGAAGTGGGCCGCCGAAGCTTAGCCCGGCGCCTGGTCCACAGGCTCAGCTTTCAGGGACCAGCATTATCTCCATCTGACATGACCTTGTTTGTTTCCTTGCCCACTATTTTCCTAATTTGAATATCAACCCCATTCAGGAAGGAACCTTATCCATTTTGCCCATGGCTATGTCTCCAGCCCCTAATAGGGACCGGCACATAGTAGGTGCGCAAAAATATTTAACGAGTGTGTTCTAGTTTTCTATTGCTGCATAATAGATGACCCCAAATGTAGCAGCTTGAAACAACACCCACTCCTTAGCTCAGAGTTTTGTAGGTCAGGGGCCCATGCACGTGTCTCACAGGCTGAAATCAAGATGTCAGGCAGGCCCTGTTCTTGTCTGGGATGTGGGACCCACCTCCAAGCTTGCGTGGTTGTGGTGGCCATAGGACTGAGGTCCCATTCCTGGGTGACTCTTAGCTGGGCTGCTCTGAGCTAGAGATCAGCCATATTCCTTCTCAGGTGGGCCCCTCCAGTTTCCAGGCCAGCCATGGAGAAGCTCTCTAGCTTCAAATATCCGACTTCGGGGAGAGCCCAGTCTTTTTTAAGGAGTCACCTTAATAATCTCCCTGTCTTAAATAAAGTCAACTGTGCCGTGTCACATAACCTAGTCACAGGAGTAAAAGCTGTCACCGTCTCAGTCTTAGGGGCAATACGGGGCATCTCAGGCCATCCGAGAATTCTGCCTGCCAAAGAAGGCACAAATGAATCAGCTCTCGCTCCCATCCTCTTCCTCCTCATCGGAAGCCATCTTCCTGCCCCTGCCAGCACAGCCACATCCGCTGTGGGCAGCGACAGATTTTGTTTTCTGATTGCTGGGAGCTAGCTGCTTCTAGCCACGGAGTCTGCAAAGCCCTCAGTCTGGACTATGGGTCTCCATTGGTGCCTTTTTAATGGTGGCACCGTGCAACCCCAGGGCCTTTGCATTTCCTGTTCCCACTGCCGGAAAGCCTCTCCCCTCAGCACTTGTGTTTCATTCCCTCATACTATTTGCTCAAATGTCACCTTTTCAGTGAAGACTTTTCGGACTCCCCTTTTTCTCCAAAACATACTTTTTTGCTTGTTTTACTTCTCTTCTTTGCACTTATTTTCATCTGACCTGCTGTATATTTTGCCCATTTATTTGGTTTATAGTCTTTTTTCCTGCAGTAGAATGGCAGCTTCCCACAAGCTGGGAATTTGGTCTGATTCTTTGTCACATCCCCAGCACCTACAATGGTACCTGGCACATAGTAGGGGCTCAGTAAATACCTGTCCAAAGAATGAATGAATTTTAAGGAGGGCAGTTTTCACTTTACTTGTTTTTCCCTTTTCCCCTCCCTCCCTCCCTCCCTCCCTCCCTCCCTCCCTCCCTCCCTCCCTCCCTCTCTCCTTCCCTCTGTCTGTCTGCCTGCCCCCCCCTCTGTCTTTTTGGAAAAACCTGGAACAGGCAGAAGTCTGCCTTCCCCAGGCAGCCTCCTTATGTAATCAGGCCCTTCGTTCTGCAAGGAGCTGTCAGCACTGCTTCAAGCCGTTGCTTAGTGTTTACAGCCTCTCCTTTTAGCGGCATGAGCTCGCCTGAAGAGCCTTGGAGATTAGGTCTTGCTTCAACAGGGAGAGGGGGCTCCCGGCACAGTCCAAGGTGGCCCTGGGGGCTCACAGGACACCTGTGGGTGGCAGTGGCCATGCAGCCCTGACCCCAGTGTCAGCCCAGGGCCAGCATCATGAGCAGAGCGTACGCATCCTGGGATGGAAGGCGAGATCTGGTGTGTAAACCAGGGCTAGGAGAAGCTGTGTGTCCTTGAGTGCCCCAAAGTACCCATCATCTCCTGGGGATTCAGGCAACACAGTGTCTCCAACTCAGACTCACCCATGTTTCTGAAACCTGCAGGAGCCATCCGCAAGGGGCAGCATACGAACCGTGTCCGCAGGCTTGACAGGAGCTCTGCCCCCTGCCGGGGGGACCTCCCAGAGACGAAGGAAGGCCACCCGCCCTGTCCTCAAACCCCAAGCAGTCACGTGTGCCAAGGCTCCTTCCAGGGCCAGCTGATTTGAGGTCTGCAAACGCACCCTCGTTTGTTTTATTTATTCATTTTTCACACATATACTGTCTGGTTTGTGCAATTAATAAGAAGATTTCCATTTCAGGTTAGTTCATTATACATGACAAATGTGTAAATGTCAAGGAGATGGTGGCGGTGCAGTGGGGATGGTGTGGTTCCAAGGATGCTACGCCCGGAGGGACATCAACCCGCATTTAATAAACTTGGTGGCGCCCCCACCCGCAACAGGTGCTGGGGCTGCCTGGGGGCTGCCGCAGAGCTCAGCTCTCGGGCATCTTGAACACGCATGAATTTTCACGGCCGCGATGGAGTGGGTTTGCAGGCCCCTGCTTTCCCTGCCAATCAGTTTCTGTATGTGAGCGTCCATCGCACTCCTGATAGCCCAGGTGGTTATTGCCGTTCAAGTTCAACAGTGGGGGAGGAAGTTCAGCAGTTACAGCTGTAGGACCACACCCCAGGCGCCTGTCTGAGCGAGACTGCCCGGCCGTGGATGCCAGCCAGAGGAGAGCTGGAAGGTGGCTCTGCGTTTTGACATCGGGAATGGCTTTGAAAGAGATGGAGAAAGCAGTGTGGTGGCTCACAGAGGGCTTTGCGGACAGCTAGGTCTCGATTCAAACTCCAGCTCTGCCATTTGAAGGCTTTGGCGCAAATCGCTCTGTTTCCTTGTCTGTAAAACGGGGGTAAAATACCCCTTCCCATCATACTGGGAGGGTTAAATGGTTGGTGGGTCACATGGGAAGGTCTCAATAAACAGTAAGACAAAGCTGAGATGTTAAGGAGCTCCCGTCGCCGTCACGTCCGCTGACGATGGCCAGGAAGCGTAAGGACAGGACCTGGCCCACTCTCAGGCCACGTGGTTTGAGTAGGGCTGATCTCCCTCCCAGCTCCAGGGTTGGGCATGTGACTCAGGCCTGGCCAATTAGCATATTCATGTCCTTGGACTCAATGATTGGTCCAGGGATAAGCATATGACCTCACTGTGGCCAATGATATTCCTGGCCTGCCATTCTTCTGCTGACATAGAATCCTGAGGACACTGGGCTCCTGGAACCAGCCAAGCCTGAAACCATGCACACATTGATTACGGGAGCCAATAAACCCCTTTTGACTTAGGTTTTTGTCATTATAAAATATAACACTGTTCAGAGTCCTGGGGTTCCAGACCAGAAAAAGTCTCTCGGCCCTTTGTAGGCTAAATGCAATGATTTGACAAGCCAGTCAGCTCCAACTTGGATCCTCCAAGAGAGGAATGTGTAGGGTGACATCCAGCCAGCGCCTTCTCCATTGCCGTTTCCATAATTCCACCCCAGCCTGTCCTGCATTGACTCATTTCCTGTACTTCCTCAGAGCCATGGTGCTTTGCAAACCCTGAGAAGCTAATTAACATTAATCCTGGTGTGGCACCTAAAAGCTCTCTCATTTCCCCAAGGAAACTCTCCTCAACAAAGAAGAGAATAAATATAATTTGCCAGAGAACTGCAAAATGCTTCAATGTGCACACAAGCATGTGTGGTCAAGAGAAAGCGCTATCAGAGGGGGATACGCCCACCCACTTTCCTGACAACAGCACAGTATCGTCCCTCCACCCAGGTCTCCTGAAAGGGTGGTAGATTAAACCATTATGACAGGAAGTGATAGTCACATGACAACTAGTGACGGTTGCACGACATTTCTAAATTTCATGGTGACCACCTCCTTGATATTTACAAATTCGTCATGTATAATGAACTAACCTGAAGGGGAGATCTTTTATTAATTGCACGAACCAGAGAGCATATTAAAAATGAATCAAAACAAACAAGGTTGCGTTTGCGGACCTCGAATCAAGAGCAAACGGGCACTGCCAGGCATTCATGGGGGTCTGAATCGGTACAACTTTTCCAAGAGGCACTTGTGAAAATCCCGGGATGGCACATGCTTTCACCCGACAATTCATTTTTAGGAACATATGCCGAAGAACTAATCACGCACACAGAAAAGTGTGCAGGAACACGACTGTTGCTTTTTAACAGTGGAAAATTGTAAATGACCTCAAATGTTCAGCAACTGAAAACTGGTTAGACACATTATGGCACTTGCAGCAGTAGGGCTGTTTATACATTAAAACTGTCCTGTAGAAACATTTAAATGGCATGAAAAGATATGCATAATATATAATCAAGTGCAAAGAGCAAGTTAAAACAATACACATCAGGTGAGCCCATTTGTAATAAATTATATGTAGAATGTGCCTAGAGAAGAGGCTGGGAAATACAATAAAATATGAGAAGTGGTTATCTCTGAAAGGTGGGTCGGTGGGGTGATGTTTTTTCAATATTTGTATCTTTGAGGATTTACCAGAAGCACATAATTTGATAAATAATTTAACCCTCACCAAGTCAGTATAAAGGAAACATGCTCTTCTGTATTTTTCTCAATATGTACCATAGTCCGTTTGGGCATTTCCTGTACCTGCCTGTGTCACTGAGGCTGCTTTTGGCTGCAAATATGTCCGAATAGCAGTGCTTAAACCATCCAGTTCATCACCCCAGTGAGTGGGAAATCTGCAGGCAGCACTTATGGGGCTGACATCATGGCCCAAGGTTGTCAGGAGCTCTTGGTCTTCCGGCTCTGCCATCCGTATTCAGTGGTGGGCACTGCGGTGCCTCATGGTCGTAAGGGGCTGCCAGAGCCCTCCTGTCACACCTTCACTCTATAAGATGCCAAGAAGGGGGTGCGGGATGCAGGGTGGGGGTGGGGGTGGGGCGGAAGGGCCCTTTGCCTCTCATCTCCGAGGAGGACAATCTTCCCACAACTCCCCTTTGCATCTCATTGGTCAGAACTGGGTCACATGCCTTGTCCCCTGGCAGGAGGGAATGTGATTGTCTGAGACGTATCAGGATTCACCCCCCTGCCCTCATGCCTGGGAACATTGCCACTCAAACCAATTGGAGGCCTGTTGGGAAGGAAGATAGGGCTGTGTAGAGTTTCTGGGGATCCTGGGTTGTGCTGAGGCAATGGTGGGCGGGGGAGGAATAACCCATCCATCTTGGTGGCTATCAGACCCTGGAGTCAGACTGCCGGCGGTCAAATCCAATTCTGCTGCTCACTGGCCAGCTGTGTGATGTGGGTAAATTGTATAATCTCTGTGCCTCAGTCTTCTGCATCATTAAACAAACGGATGGTTGTGAGGACTAACTGAATCAAAACGTGTAAACCCCAAAGAATCGAAAGCAGGTGTTCCAACAAAAACTTACACTCAAGTGTTTATAGCAACACTATTCATAGTAGCCAGAAGATGGAAACAATCCAGATACCCAATAACAGGAGGACGGATAAGCCAATGTGTCACATCCATGCTGTGGGATATTATTCTGCTACAAAAAGGAATAAAGTGCTGATTCATAGTACAATGTGGAAAGAGCTCAAAAACAGTAAGTGCAAGAAACCAGACACAAAAGATCACGTACTGCATGAAATGTCCAGAATAGGTAAATACAGACAAAGTAGGTTGCTGGTTGCCAGGCACTAGGGGAGTGGGGAGTAGCTGGGTGCAGGGTTTGGGGTGATGAAAACGTTCTGGAACTGGCTCGCGCTGATGCTTGCACAGCGTTGTACTAAATGCCACCGAATCGTACACTTTAAAATGGCAACTTTTATGTTATATGTGTTTTACCACAATAAAAAACAGGTAAAGCGCTTAGAGCAGTGTGTGCCTGGCGTGGGTTATATGCGACTTCATTACTCATTACTGGTCTTTGTTCTGCGCTCGCACATTTTAAACGTGCTCCCAAGTTCCACCCCTTTGCTGCCTTCACTCCAGGCTGCTTTCTCACGCCCCGCCCTTGACCCGTGGGCATCCGAGGCCCTGCTGGAAAGCTACAGGGGGGCTGTTTTCAGTGTTTTTCACTTAAACATACCAGGAAGCCATTCTTCACTGGGGTCTCCCCACCCACTGGAGCTCTACCTGAAGGGGACTCCAACCCCTTCTGTTCTCAATTTTCACAGGCTTATCAGGGCTTCTGACACCTCCCCAGGGCTCAGCCCTTAATCTCTTGTCCAACCCTGAGTTTCATTCATTCATTCATTCATTCATTCATTCATTCATTCATTCATTCAAACCACGGTTTACTGAACATTTCCCTTCTGCCCAGCTGCTTGATGAACAAGACGGGCTGACATTCCACTGGAGGAGACCGGCAGAAGTGACGCTCTGAGGGTACATGTCATGGCTGGTAATGACAGCTAGCAGTTCTGCAGAAAAATAAAGTAGGGAAAAGGGACAGAGAGAGATATGGGATACTCGAGGCCCGGGGCCCCCAGAATGGTTGCCGGAAAGGAGGCACTTCCTTCCATCAATGGTCCAGGTATCCAGGTGTGCCCTAAACCGTATCATTTTTTATCTCCTCCATAAAGTGATCCCAGTTGCTGTTCTGAGAGCGTCCCCGCCCCCACCGTTCACGTAGCGGTTGGGGACGTGATCTGAGTTGGTTCTGTTCCCCGGTGAGAATGCCTGCGGCTATTTCAGCTAAACACGAGTATTTGCAATGCGACACGAAAACAGTCTATCTTGGCAAAGAACGTCTTCAGTGGTGGATCACCATGGGGGTCGCTGCCTGCGTGAGGGAAATGTTGGCGGTGCAAAGGATAAAGGGTCTTTTAAAGCCTCTGCGAGTTGGGAGAGGTGGGGAAATCTCTGCCTAGTCCCCACCTTGCGCCCCCATCCCACTTCCCCACCTACAGTCTTCCTTCTGCTGCTCAGGCCGGGCCCGCAGTGCCAGCGACAGCCACGAGATGGCAGTGTCGCTCTACGCTTGTAGCCCGGCGGGCGCGTGGGCAGAGCTGCAGCAGAAGGGGCGGGGCGGGGGAGGGGCAGCGATGTGGGCAGCTGCTGGTGGGTGGGGCGTGGCGGGGCCTCGGGGAGTCTAGCGCTGAGTAGAGGGCTCTGGACCCGGGGCGAGGACCTGGATCTGCCTCCCCACACTTACAGAACCTGGAGCAGGACCATTCCTGGACACAGTTACCCCGTCTGTACATAGGAAGAGATTTTGGGCTGTGGAATTCTTGTGACCCTGCCCCAGCCTACCAGAGCAGCAGGCTGGGAGTGAGATTCTGGGTTCGCTGGGTGGGGGCACAGGGTGGAAATGAGAGGATGACTCTGCCCAGCCCCCCAGATTTCCTAGGTCACTGCTGCCAGTGACTCCCTGCCCCCTTCTCTGAGCCCTTCATGATCAGGGAAGGCCTTTTTTCTGCTGAGAATAGCGCCAGAAATACCCCATTACATAGTCTCAGCGTCCTGGTTAATATGCAGAAATCTTTATCCAACCCCGGGACAGGCTGAGGCAGAGCTGCAATTCTCATGTCTGCTCACCATGAGCTCAGAGAGGGTTAGGTGCTTGTCCAGAGTCACACAGCTGGGAGATGGAAAAACCACTCTCAGTACCAGATCCCTCTGCTCAGCCTCTGGTTCAACCACCGTCAACATCACCAGTCCCGGGGGCGGAAGCGGGTCTGCCTACTTCAGTTCTCACGGCAACACTTAGATCAATACCTGCACAGGCCTAGAGGGAGTGTGTGTGGGGTCTATTTTAGATGGCGGGGTCTGGAAGGCTTCTCTGAGGAGGTGACATTTGAGCTGCGAGCTGAAGGGAGAGGGAGCCAGCCATAGGAAGACCTGGGAAGGGTGTGCCAAGAAGAGGAAACTTCAAGTACAAAAGTGCCCAGGTGGGAACACAGAGGCTGGTAGGGCTGCAGTGCAGTGAGCCGGGGGCTTGCACAGGTACTCCCGACCCCAGCTCTGCCCTGGAGAAGCGGAGTGATTGTGAGGTGTGACAGAGTGATCCTGAGTGGGGGGGGGCGAGGGAGGAAGGCAAGTGCTGTCTGCCATCACACCTGACTCTGTGTGATCCTTGGCTTGGGGACTCGCTGCACTGGCTCACGCCCTCCCCATGCACCCCTACCAGAAAATGACTTCTTATCTTTGGTCACAGACCGCCAGCCCGCCCTGACCTGCTGCCTGGTCAAACATGGGGTACCTTGGCGTAAACACCCCAGGTCACTCTGACCACCTGCTCCCCTGCTGTGACATTCCGTCATGATTAGCTATATATACATTTCCCCCTTGTGAGATAGAGAACTCCCAAAGGGGCATGCGCACACACTCCATTCATTTTCCGTCCCACCATCACCCCACACAGGCCTGGCGCACAGTAGGTGCTCAACTCAGCAAATACTCATAAATGAGAGAGTGGGAAAGAGAAGAGGTGGCGGTGGCAGGATCCCAAGAGAGGCCTGACAGCGACTGGGGGCTCATCCTTCCAGCTGGGCAGATGGACACAGAGACGGGCCCTTTGCACAGCTATGCCAGACCCAAAGGGACCGCCCATTGTCCAGCCTGTTATGTGGCTCTCCATGAACCGCAGGCCTTGCCAGAGGTCCCAAAGGGGCCTAGGCCGAGGCTGGGTTCCTTGAAACGGAAGCGTGTTAGCTGCAGCAGGAAAATCCCTTTATGTTTCGCAATTAACCTGGGCTACAGACTCAGCGCCTGCCCCTAGCTCTTTCTTCTTTTATCTAAGAAGAGCTGAGTGCTACGTCTGCTAATGAGCTTGTCTGTACTAATGAAGCAGGTGCCCTGTCCCCCCCCCCCCATCCCCTTCGCCAGCTGGGAGGGGCGGAGGATTGTTCTGATGTGAGCTCTGGGCCTGCAGAGGAAAATCAAACACATAATAATAATGACCATAACGATGAGAATAATAATGTCGACAAGGGACTCCTTTAAATGAGCTCTTGCTTCATTGGTCAGGGGTTATCTGGGACACGGCAATGGCTTCCACGTCTCAGTTGGGGAAACTGAGGCTTGAGAGGTTAAAACAAGAGAGTGGCAGAGCAGGGATTCTCAGCCAAGACACCAGGAAGCAGAAGTCTCCCATATCTGTCTGTGCGTCACCCCACGCTGCCTTATTGACCGTTTCCAAAGAGTTTGACCCACTTTTTCATGGCAAACGGAGACACTGGAGCCAGTGGCTGGTTTGATGGGGGTTGGGGCTGAGCAAGGACTCCAACGCAGAGTGCCCCCCCCCAGCAGGCTCCCTGCTTCTCTAGCTGGGTGGGGCAACTTTCAAGGTTTCTGAGGACTGCTGGTGGAGCCCCCACGGGCGCCCAGCACGATCCATCCATTTTGCCACCCTGGTTGCCTTGCCCTGGTTATGGGGGTGGGGCGATCAGGGGGATCTAGGGCTTCTGGATAATAGGTACTGTGACCCCCGCTGAGGCTCTGCCCCTGGCTGGAAGAATCTGACCACCCGTCCCCCTCTCCACCTCCGGTATTCCCCGCGTGGTCACTGCCTGACCGGCTCTGGCCCGCGCCCCCTGTGCTGTCGGCGCACTCTTCCTGCCGGTGGGAAGTGGGAAGGTGCGTCCTGCCGCTCTGGTAAATAAGGGCTCTCGAGGATCCCTGCCTCTCGCCTGGGTAGACATCCCTAAGACGCCATCGATCTGTTTCAGGATCCATGACTGCGCCCAGCCAGCGCCCCACCTCACCCCCTGCCCCATCCTGTGCCCTGTGGAAACTCCTCAGGTACCCCCGACTCTCGGAGGCCACCCCTGCCATCCCCTCCCCCAAAGCACACCAAGCCATGCCAAACCTACCCTGGGACCTCTTGTCTGCGCTCAGCCTCGCGTCCCTACCCCCGCAGACACCTCCTCTCAAGACTTCGCTGCCTCAGTCCAAGGACCCCCGCCTTTGACCCTCAGCCCCCGACCTTGGGAACTCCCACCACATTACCCCGAGTACGCCCCATCCCATCTGCACCTTACCCGGTAGGTCACCCCTCTAGCGGCCCCTGTCCCCCTCGCCTTGACCACCCCCGCAGGTCTCCCCAGGCCTCTGCGGCCAGGCGCCCTCCCCCGAGGACGCCAAGGAGTGGCACGTCCCAGCGCCTATCGCGGGGCGGCCGCCAGCTGCCCGGCTCCGGCGGCGGCCCCTCCCCCGGCCTTCCCGCCCCGCCCTCCCCGGCCCTCCCTCCTCCCGGCTTTCGCTCGCTCGCTCCCCTGCTCCCTCGCTCGCTCGCTGGCTGGCTCGAGGGGCGGCCGGCAGCTGGCGCGGGCAGAGGCGGCGGCGCGACCGGGATGGGACGGGCGCGAGGGCGCAGGAGCCGCGGCGGCGGCGGCGGCGGCGGCCACGCAACTCCGGCCAAGTGCGGGGCCGCGGGTGAGGACACCGGGCGCTGAGCTCGGGCCCCCGCTCCGCTCCGGCCCGGCCGAGCCCGGGAGAGCGCGCAGCTCAGGAAGCGCCGCCCGCCTGCGTCCGGGAAGAGCGGCGCCGGGAGAGCGAGCCATGCCCGGCGCCCGAGTGTAGCCGCTCGGGCTGCTCCCGGGAGCCGCGGGCCGGGCCGGGCGCGCGACAGGAGCAGCCCCGCGCCGCGCCCACCGCGCGCAGAGGACCATGCCGCCCCCGGGCCGGGCGCCGCCGCTCGGGCTGCTGCTGGCGCTGACTGCGCTCCGGTGCCCAGGTAACGCGTTCGTGAGACCCCATCCCCGACCCCGGCCGCCGCGCAAAGTTGGCTCCGGCACCGGGCGGCCACCTCCTTCTTAAGTCCCTGGCAGATCGCCTCTCCCGAACTTGGACAGATCTGAGGAGACCCTGGGAACCCAGGGGTCCCTGGCACGTACCCCTTTACCCAGCGCAAGACCGCCCGCTTTCCTCCCCAGCGCCCCTGCGGATCCCTTCAGGGCGCGCGGGGGCAACAGACTCGAGGCGCTGAGCCTCTCGAGGCGGGTGGGGGCGCGCCTCCGGGAATCTAGCCCCCTCTCCGCCCCGCCTTGGGGCGCCATCCCCCAAGCCCTGGTTCTCGCGGGGTTTTGCTGTGGCAGGGCATCGGTGGACCCCCTCTTCGGTTTCCTGGTGCCCGCGGACCCAGGGCCGTGACTTCCCAGGACACCTGCGGGGCCCCAACCGTCAGGTCGTTTCTGTCTGCGCAGTCTGGCAGGTCCCCAGCCTTTCTGCACGCCCCGCGGCACTCTCCTGCTTTTACATCCTTTCCCCTCCAAGATGCCCCCTCCCCAAGTGGCCAAGGCGCAGCCTCTGCTCACCTCGTGAATCCCGGCTGCCCCAGCGCCCTGACCCCAAGGCGGCGAGACAGCCCCTGGCGCTCACGGCCTCCCGGAACGTGGCGATGCTCAGGGCCATTGCCGGGTACCAGGGAGCTGGTGCTCCTGCTGGCACCCGCGCGGCTGTCGCCAAAACCTAGTGAGTGGGAAAGGCAAAATAGTCAGGTGCTTTTCGTCTCCGCTGGAGTTAGGAAAGCGTTCTACCACCTTTTTGTGGCTACATGTTGGTTCTAGAGGAAGCTGATCCTAAAATGCCAATTCTTCCCCTCCCCCCACCCCCAAGCAGTGGAGAAAATCCTAAGGAACCGCCAGCAGTCACCAGTGACATTCATGTGCATTTGGAGTGCTCAGTTCTCCAGACCTCTTAAAATCAGGACCTGTGGTTTAGGAGCAGGTAGCTTTGGCTTTAGAGATTTTCTTCTCATTTTCGTAACAAACCAACCACACAGACACTCTGAATGCAGTAGAAAAATACAACTTTAACTTTTCAGCTTTCAGTGTCTCAGAACCTTGTATGCTAACTTAATGCGTGATGTACTTGCATGGAGAAAGTAAATGCTGTCTTCCTTTGAGATGCCCTCATGTGACCCAAACGATTTAATAAAACCTTAGACTCCGAGAAAACCTTCTGTCAGAGATATCCATCGGCATTCAGCTTTGGCTCCGTCTGGAGAATGGTGTCGGGCTTACCGTGTGGCTGAATCTTCAATCTGCTGGGTGAATAAACAGCTCTGATAGCTGTGTTCCCCCTCCACGTTCCTCTGTGGTACATTAGAGGGGCTGTTGCTGGGGTCCAGGCTGTTTCCTTTTAGCTGCAGCTCTGCGACCTGTTCCCAAAAATGCACAGTCCCTCGGACTTGAAAATTGCAGTTTTCTCTCTATTTTGTGTCTCCACGGGGGTCAGCGTTTGCCTGTTTGCCTGGATGTGCTCATAAGCGAATGTTGGATTTCTCAGGGACGTTGCCTGCCTGATGCTTTGTGGGAGAACATGGTGACCCCCCACCCCCACAGCCTCCCCGAGCAATGGGAGAGCTTGTGCCTGGCTCTGGGAGGCCTGGCTCTGGGAGGGAAGGTGTGCCAACCCTGAAACCTGCGGCTGCCCTGCTCCTGGCCATGCCGCCCTGTTGGGCAGCTCGTGTGCACAGCCCCCATGCCATCGCCAGGTCCTTGGAAGCACATGTCTGTCTTACCCCAGTCCCCATCAGGGACATAAAGAGACAGTTTGATAACTCTATATTTAGCACCCGTTGGGAGAGCTGGAAAAAAACAAGGCTGAAATTCCTGAAAGATACTTAGCTGCCTACTGTTGGTTGCAAGGTTTGCAGGAATTAACTGAGGCTTCCTTCAGAGCTGGTTGGATTTGGGGGATAATTTCTGGCATGATTTGCTGACCACATTTGGCCGAGGCTCTGGACATGCTAAGAGGCGAGGAAGGACCCACACTCTGCCATCACACCCAGGGACTGTCTGCCTGTGCCCCTCCCCCCTCCTGCGTGGGTAGCTGCCATGGTAAAGAGTGTGGTGGGTGTACTTCTTTCAGCCTTGCAAGCGCTTAAACATATGGAACTGTACTTGGTAAGAGTCAGCAGAAATCCCTCAGTTTAGCGACTAGGGGCCCCCATTATTCAAGCCACTTTTGTGCCTGCAATGGCTTTGCAAATTAGCGGTGCTGTTACAGTCCCTGCTGGGAAAAGGGACGAGCCTTGCATCATTGACCCATTATGCTCGGGGGTCTATAAAATCACAGTGGGTGGAGAACCCCTGACAGAGGGGCCTTGTGAGTGGCACAGCCTGCCAGTGGGGTGGGGGGCTTCAAGGAGGAGAGGCTCTTAGCCTGGCACCTTGGCATGGGGTATATTTCTCATTTCAATAGCGATTGGGGGGGGGGTTGCCTGTGTGTGGTGTTGCTCTTTAGAGAGGTGGCGGGGGCAGTGGTATGCAAATGCTGTCGCTCCCCCTGAGTGATTTAATGGCTGTATGGTGGAAGTTCCCAGAGTAAATCATTTTATCGCCTCTGCCCCCCTTCCCCCGGATGCAGGGAACTTGGGGGGCGTGGGGCTTCTGCATGAGCTGCGATGCTTGGAGCCAACAATGAGTGTGGCAGCTGCCTTGATCCAAGGGAGCAAAAGAAACCCCTCGTTTGTTGGCGTGGAGTCTGGGCGGGTGGCCTCTGGGCCCACAAAGCCCTTCCAAGGACCTTATTCCGCGATGAGCCCCTGCTCCTTTCTGCTCTGCTGGCTCTCAAAGTGAACAAGATGGAAAAGGTCCATTTCCCTGGGAAGCTATGGGGTTCAGCGAGTGCGTCGCCTCCCATCATCATGGAGAGATGCAGGCACCCTGGCACCACAGGCAGCCTTCCAGGGGACAGTGATGCCTCCACCTGGTCCCAGAGTGAACGAGTGGGCTTTGGGAGCAAAAACGTGTCTTAGAGCATCTCCTCCATCAGCCCCCATTGCAGACGGGACAAAGAAGACCCAGGCCAGGGCAGTGACTTGCTCAGGGTCACACAGTGAGTTGGTGTCAGATCAGGGCTCATGGCTCACACACTTTCTCTTTTTTTTTTTAAAAAAAAACTCCTCACCCAGGACATTGTCAGCCTACACAGGGGACCCTTCCTGGTAGAGGAAGTTCTCCTGTATGGTCCTTGAGGGCACTGTGACTCCATTTACGGAGCCCAAGTTCACTAGAATGACAGCCACTTGTGGCCAAAATACCAAATGTCAATCCAGGAAGACAGGCAGCCAATCGTCACCATGAGGAGGATGATGATGGGCTGATGATGGACGCAGGCTCTTCTGAAGTCTCTCCCAGTATTTTGGGCACCATCCCTGAGCACGAAGCAACACTCACCCCCCTGGCGGGTGGATGCTCTCACTGCCCCTAGTTTTCCGGGGAGGCTGTTGAGGTCCGCAGCTGCTAAGTGACGTGCATGAGTCCAGTGTCAGAATCCCAGCCCAGGGGCTGGGCTGTGCGTGGAATGTGTGCAGAGGCTTCTGGACAAGCCACACGCACATTCTGAGGTGGTGGGTGGTGATTGGGTCCCCATGTGCCGGCCTTTGAGGGAACTTTTACTTTGTTTCTGCCCTCTTCCCTTCCCTTCCCTTCCCTTCCCTTCCCTTCCCTTCCCTTCCCTTCCCTTCCCTTCCCTTCTTTTCTCTTCCTTTCCCTTCCCTTCTCTCTCTCTCTCTCTCTCTCTCTCTCTCTCTCCAACTAATACATCTATTAATGTAAACTGAGGTTTAGAGCCATAGAAATCAAACGGTTTGGAGTCAGCTCTGCAGGCAACTAGGGATCCTTCAAATTCTGTGCCCTCAAGGGAATAGACGGTTCCATCAAAGGACAAGCTCTGAGCAGACAGACATCCCCTCCATTTCCTCTGGCCTCTGGCTGGTTCTTCCATGTCAGGGTACCTCAGGCTCAGAGACAGGGTACCTCTGGCCCAGCTCTAGAGCTGACTGAGTGGTCCACGCCCAATGCACACAGACTTTATTCCATTGAGTCCTTGGCAGCCCCAGTAAGGACTTGTATGTGCCCCATTTTGCAGATGAGGAACCTGAGGCCCAGACAGGTGCCGTGACTTGTGTGGGGTTGGTCACATAGCCATAAAGCACGGGGACACGGATGTGAAACCACGGTGTGTCATCTTAGAGTCCGTGCTCTTAACCATGACCTTCTCGATGTCCCCGGGCAGTCACGTTGGTGGCTCAGTGTATTGGACTTGAGACCAATTTGGGCCCAGAGAGTTCAGGGACATGTCTCGAGTTGAGGGCAGAGTTGGGTCTGTTTTAAAAACCCATTTTGGGGAATTTGGGGCCCTCTGACGTCAGCCGCCTCAGTCACGAGCCCTGGGTGCATGGCAGGGAGAGGCTTGGCATTTTGGGAAACTGAGCCAGCATGGACGGCCAGGGAAGCGCGGCCGCGGCCTCTGGGCCATGTCTGGCCTGCACACATCTCTCGTCAGTTGCCAACCTTTAAAGACTAGGAGAGGTCAGTATCAGGACGCAGACACCTGGCTTCTCTCAACAAGTGGGGAGACCTCGTCTAGGCCCCTGAGCTCTGTGAGACTCAGTTGGCCCCTGTGGAGACGGGAGCCTGTCTTCACCCATGCTGCTGTAACAGAATACCACATACGGGGTGGCGGAAACAAACAGCAGACTTTTATTTCTCTCAGTTCTAGAGACTGGGAAGTCCAAGACCACGGTGCTGGCAGGGTCACATTTTGGTGAGACCCCAAGTGTCCTTGTGTCCTCACGTGACAGGATGCGCGAGGGGGCTCTAATGAGACCTAAATGACCAAAAAGCGCCAACACAGAGAAGCGCGTTCCAGGCAGCAGGAGCGTGAATCCTTGCAAGGTGCTTTGCACAGTGCCGGGCACACAGCAAGTGCTCAAGCGATGCCAGCTCGCTCACTCAGTCACCCACTCATTTATTCATTCAACAAACCTATGTTAATCAGTGCTAAATACTGGGCACACAGCAGGGAACACACGCGACATATTCCTTATCCTGAGGAGCTGTCATTTCTGGCAGAACGAGGCAATAATAAAACAATGGACAAACAAATACATAGTTTAATGTTAGGCGGTGACAGGCACCACAGACAGAAGTAAAGGAGTGTCCCTCGTTGTCACTTTTATGCTCCATCCAGGCGCTCAGGTTTTGTCTTCCCACTCAGTGCGGGATGGGCCCTGATGACCACTCTGCCAGGCTCCAGGAGAGGAAGGAGCCGAGGTCCCTTGGAGTTGGATTCCAACGTTTCCTCTTGCCCACAGCTCCAGGGTACGCAGTCGGGGGGCTCTGGACTCCCTTCCCTGACACCTGACTCCTTCACTGATCAATACCCTCGCCTTACGCTTCGGCCCCAAAATAGTTACATAAAAAAATCAATCGAGTCCAATTTGATTTGCTGTATTTTATTACTTAGGGTGATGGAGTCTCTAGAATTGCTCAGTGCTTCTGAGCCCGACTGTTTTGCGGGTGTTAACCTAAATTAACCCATTGGGGGACCTAACTCGTCATGGCTGCCTAGGAAGGGTGACTCAGTAAATAACACGTCCCTCATATCTGCTTTGTGCTCGGAATGCCTCCCAGCGGGGCTCTTCAGGCACCAGAGCAAATGGACACAAAAATACTGCTGCTGCTGCAGGCAGCGCTCAGGACCGCTGGGTCTGCCTGTTCTCCGGGCTCTCGGCATCCGAGGCTCCCTTTGTTTGTCCGGGTCTCTCCGTGTTGTGTGCTGTTGACGTATTTATATCCTTGCCTTGGTATTTCCCCCCTCTGCTGTTATGCCATCTGCTGCTACACACTACTGGCTTTCCTGGGCAGCTGAGGGGCCAGGTTAGCAGGGCCCAGGGCAGCAGGGCTGAGGACGCTGTGGGAAAAGAGGCTGGACGGGAGGGAGGAAGGAGGGGCCCTGTTCTCCCAGAGTCGGCTCCAGGTAGCAAGATGGGGTGGGGGAGTGGAAGGGGGGCCTTAGTATGGATGACAAATGTCGTTCTGCCAAAAAGTTGCTTCCAGGATGGCAGGGAATCGGGACTTTTCCAGGTCAGTGGAGAGCCTCTGGCCACCCTTGGGTCATATCTGTCCCACACGTGTTTCTTGTTAGGTGCCGGCAATTTTAAAAGGGGGAGATGTCTGTATCCAGGTTTCTGGCTTCTCTCAAGAAATTGGGAGATCTGGGAGCACTGGTCTAGCCCCTTGAGCTCTCTGGGACTCAGTTTCCCCATCTGTAAATCAGGCCTTGAATTTGCGCCCTGGTGACCTTCTTCCTTGAAACCCCACCCCAACCCGCCTCGTTTCTTCATGCCTGCCTTTGTTCACGCTGTCATTTTTGTTGGCACCTATCCTGTGACAGGCACTGGACAGGAGCTGACAATACAGCAAGGACTAGACAGCAAACGTCCCTGTCCTCGCGGGATTACCAACAAGGTGGAGAGAGGCAGCTACTGAACTAAATCAGGAGCTAAAGGGTTTGTTGAGTGGTAGTAAGTGCCTCAGAGAAACGTGAGGCGGGGAGCAGAGTGAGAGCGCTGGGGAGGGTGTTTGGCAATTTTAAGTAGCAGGCTCATGAAGGTGACATTTGAGCAGAGACCTAAGGAGGTGAGGGAGTGAGCCAGGTGGCTCTCTTGGGGAACAGTGTCCCAGGCAGAGGGAACAGCCAGTGCAAAGGCCCTGAGGTGGAGTGTGCTTGGCAGGTTCAAGGACACAAAGGAGGCCTGTGAAGGCTGGACTGAGTGAGTGAGGGGAGAGCAGGAGATGAGGGGACAGGGACCAGAGCCTGGTGAGGACTGTGGCTTTTACCCTGATTCACAGGAGTGGAAGCTGGGAGACCCGTGAGGGGCTACTGCAGTGGTCCAGGCGAGCGATGATGGTGGTGTGGGCCACAGTGTGACTAGAGGACGTGAGAAGGGGTGACATGGGAGTGTAGTTTGAAAGTGGAGCCACAGGATTTGCTGATTGATCGATCTGTTCAATAAGTATTTATTGGGTGCCAATGATATGCCTGTCACTGTACTTGGAATTGGGGCCAAATCACTATTTGTGAATGAGGAAATTAACAAACAGAACTTACATCTGCGACTTGGGTTTCACATTTTTTCCAAAGATTTTATGGGGGAAGGGGAACAGGACTTTATTGGGGAACAGTGTGTACTTCCAGGACTTTTTTCCAAGTCAAGTTGTTGTCTTTTCAGTCTTAGTTGTGGAGGGCGCAGCTCAGCTCCAGGTCCAGTTGCCGTTTTCTAGTTGCAAGGGGCGCAGCCCACCATCCCTTGTGGGAGTCGAACCGGCAACCTTGTGGTTAAGAGGACGCGCTCCAACCAACTGAGCCATTGCTCAGCGGCAGCTCAGCTCAAGGTGCCATGTTCAATCTTAGTTGCAGGGGGTGGAACCCACCATCCCTTACAGGACTCGAGGAATTGAACCAGCAACCTTGTGGTTGAGAGCCCACTGGCCCATGTGGGAATCGAACCGGCAGCCTTTGGAGCTAGGTGCATGGAGCTCTAACCGCCTGAGCCACCAGGCCAGCCCCTTGGGTTTCACCTTTTGGGTGAGCTTCCCAACAGCCCTGGGGAGAAGGTTAGGGTGCACGAGCTTGTTCCTGCACCTGTGAGATGGACGTAATGACACATCATTAACGAGAATAAAGCTAAGAGGATCCAATTTGACGATAGATGCAAAATGCTTCTTACAGAGTGCCCAGCATATACTAAGTGCTCAATAAATGGTGGTGATCACGAGTAATGCTGTTAGGACAGTTAATGAAGCCAGAGCTCAGTTACACTATGTGCCCCTGGAAGCACAACTGGTGGATGTCGGGTTGGAACTGGTTTCCATTTTTCCTGCTGGGACCATTAATACTCAAAGGAAAAACGTTCTTTCTGTGTTCATGATGTCATTATTCTGGCAGTTGATTGTTAGTTTGCTGGTACAGGTGTACGTACTTTATTTAGTAGACGTGTAAGTGAAAAGTTATGTCAATCAAATCCAATTTGCTCCGTCTCCCTCCACAACATTTCAGAGAGGTGTAAATTCCATCTGACCCTGTGCTGGCCTGGGCTCCTGACATGTTGCTTATTATTTTCTGTGTCTCTTAAACTGGGCATCACCAAACTATGGCCCATGGACCACATCCGGCCCTCCACCTGTTTGTGTAAATAAAGTTTTATTGCAACACAGCTACACCTGTTTGTTCACATATTGTCTATGGCTGCTTTCTCACAACAATGGCAGAGGTGAGTCATTGTGACAGAGGTCATACGGCCTGCAAAGCATAATAAATGACCTACTCTCTGGCCTTTTAAAGGCAACGTTTGCCTTAAATGGTCAAACCTGGAATACTCTGTAAATGTGTGTTTACAGCTTTTCGCGCTCAAGAACAAGACCCCCTTTTTAATGTCAAAAATAATTTCCCAGCTTGTCTGAATGAGGAGAGCTGTGAGTTTGGAATCTCTTGGTTGAACAAGAAAAACATATTGATCAAAAGTTGCCATCAATTCAGTAATGCTTTTGAACAAGTGGGTTTTGGTAATTACAGTAGCATTTATGTAACATTTTAAAAATAGTAGCACATGTATCTGTGAGATATATTTTTGCTCTGTAGGCAAAGCCCAATGATGGCTCACAGCTCAGGAGACCCCTTGCAGGGATGCTGCTGGAAGGAGCGAGTATTAAAGGAACCCACTGGTTGGTTACTTTATATTTGGGATGACTAATCAATGCTCTCTTTTAGGACCTCATGTTTTTTCTTGTTGGATTGTTTTAAAGATGAACATAGTCCTCTCTATTTTATGTCTCAAACTGGTCTGTGATATGTTTAAGTTTACAATGCTAAGGTTTTAGTTTACAATGTCTCAAACTGGTCTCAAACTGGTCTGTGATAGTTTAAGTTTACAATGCTAAGGTTTTGGGTGCACTCATGGAGATGAGGCACCAAATACAAGGGTCTGTCACTGTATTAATCTGGATCCTCACAGTGGCAATGGACAAGGTCAGAAATTTACTGGTCCTTGGAGCTGGGAAGTTCAAGAAAGAGACAGCTTCAGGCATAGGTGGATCCAGGGGCTCAACACTCTCCTGATGAGAGTTTCTGCTCTCTCATTTTGTCTCTTGGTTCTTTTTTCCCCATGTTCAACTAATTCTCAGGTGGGCTCCCTTCGTTTGATGCAGAGTTGGCCGCAGTCAGCTCCAGGCTTTCCTCTGACCAACTGAAATGGAATTTGTCTTTCCTAATTATTCCAGCAAGAATCCCTGAACCAACTTTTACTGGGCTAACTGGGTGTGTGCTGATGCCTCCACCAGGAACTGTGGCTCTAGGGATGGAATCCTGTATCTGAGCCAAATTTAAGTCAGAGGCTCATCTCTGGAGCTGCAATTGGAAGCATGTTGCCAGAGACAGAGGTAGGGATATTTCCCAAAGGAAAATCTGGTGCTTCTACCAGAAGAAAGAAAAAGTTACTAGTGGGGAGAACCCCCAGGCTGGGAGCACCCTCACTCGTGTGGGATTGACGACCCTGGAGCCCCTCCCCCAGGGAGCCAACACTCACCCCTCCCGTCTTTTGTGGGTACTTTCTGGGCTGCAGCTGAAATTCCTGGGACTTCTGTATCATGCATGAGACCTCCGAAACTCCAGTCCAGTGGTTTCACCATTATTTTGGTTGCTTTGGTTGAAAATATGGAGTATTTGGAATGTCATCTGCTAATATCTATGAAAAGAGAACTTAATCTTTGACCCAGCAGACCTACTTCTGGGAAATCTCTATTTTCTAGAAATAGAAGCACCACTAGGCAAGGTTGTAGGTTCAAGAACATGTGTTGCAGCATCGTCTGTAGTGAGAAAAGAGAGAAACAACTCGACTGCCCATCGGTAGAGTGGTCCTTGACCAAGTGGTGGGATTGCATGCTGGAGTACCATGCAGCTGTTAACAGGGATGGGTCAGACCTGTGTCCACTGTCCTGAGGGATGACCGTGGCTTGTGGTCAAGTGAGGAAATTGAGTAGCAGAATAACTTCCACTTTGAACGCCATTTACACAGAAACAACCAATCAAAATCTCTTATGTGTATAAAAGAGCGAATATTTATATAATGCTTTCTATATGCCAGTCACACTTCTAAGCACTTTACATATATCAACTCATCTAGTACTTTCAACAAACCTAGAGGGTGTGTGGGCATTATTATTAGGATAATACCCATTTGAAAGAAGGGGAAATTGAGGCACCGAGAGGTTAAACAGGTTATACAGCTAATGAGTGTTGGAGCTGGGGTTTTCATCCAGGTAGTTTTAACCAACACTCCATGCTACTTCTTAACTCCCCTCTCCCCCACACACATGTTGTTATGTTTTTTATGGAAAAAGGTATGGAAGGACTGCCGGCCTCAATGAAGGAGGAAAGGGGGTGATGCTGGTGGGGTGGTGGGAAAGGTGTGGGGAGGGAGCCGGGAGTGTTGGAGATATTTTAGCCACCATAATGCTGATTTTAAAGTAGAGAGCCCATCTCTTTCCTCTAGGGTTTCAGGGTCCCTGTTGGGCCTGGTGAGAATACCTCAGTGGAGAACCCCTAAATTTGCTACTGTGCTTTGCTGGTGCTGGGAGCTAAGGTGCATGAACTCAGGTGACCTGGGAGGGGTGCTGCTTGGTGGTTCAGTGGGGGAAAGGAAGCTTGGATGTGGTACGAGGGGCATCCCTGTTGAGAATGGGCTTATCAGAGAGTGACAGAGACTTAAAAAGTAGGAGTTTGTTTCTGCCCCCAGTCAGATTCTGGAGCCAGGTAGCCCAGGACTGTAGGTTGACTCTGCTCCATGATCTCCTCATGGACCCTCACTCCCTTCTACCATTTCAAGGTTGTGGGTTTTGTCGTCACGGTCCAAGATGACAGCAACAGGTGCAGCCATCTCGTCTCCATTCCAGGCACCAGGATGGCGGTGTAGACAAAGAAAGTGTAAAGGATGAACCTCAATTGTCTTTTATGGAAGAATCCTAGAAGCAGCCCAGTGACACTTCCACTTATGTGCCATTGGCCTCAACTGAGTCACATGGCCTCATCTAGCTGCAAGGGAATGTGACAAATGCAGTTTTCATTTTAGGTTGCTAAAAACCGGGAGTTCTGTTACCACAGAAGGAGAGAGTGGATAAAAGGGCGGCGGGGGGGGGGGGAGGTTGC
The DNA here is from genome assembly GCF_036562045.2 of Rhinolophus sinicus. Lineage (NCBI taxonomy): Eukaryota > Metazoa > Chordata > Mammalia > Chiroptera > Rhinolophidae > Rhinolophus > Rhinolophus sinicus. The sequence continues at coordinate 36,286,112 of NC_133765.1, forward strand.
TAGTTATTTGGTGATGAATACCTAGCCAGGACAGCACAGCATTTGGAAAGAAAGTGTGAAACATCAGGACCTTTTATAGTCACAGTGTTTATGTGTGTGTGTGTGTGTGTGTGTGTGTGTGTGTGTGATTTCATTCTGTCTCCTAAGGTGGAAGTTTAGTTTTTCTGAGTACCAGGAAGAAAATGAAAGCACTTTGGTGAATGCATAATACCATCAAATATATAAAAGTGGTTTAAAAAGCATTACAGAGAAATCTGAAGACTCTTTTGAATAATTTCATATCCTTCTAAAAGGTAATCGCTCTTATCAATTTGCTCTGTATTTTCCCTGTGGGAAATACGTATAACTAAGTTTTAAGTTTGTTTTAAATACGTATACATGTTGTCTTTTCCTCAATATCCATGTATCTTATGTTTTTGAATTGCTGCATAGTAGTCCATGACATGGAACTATCCAAGTGTATTTCAGTGTTTTCCTGCTGCCTCCTAAGATGGGGATTCCCTAAACATAGAAAGGGGGTTCAGAAAGATTTGCAAATGTCCATCCTACCCACCAGGAACACTGGACAGAGACCAGCACCCAGCCAGAATCCCTAGGCATTTGAAGAAAGCAATGGTGTGATTGAGTGGTAATGGATGAAGGAACTGACACCCGAGGAAGTGGCATTAACACAGAAACGGGGATGACAGGGGATGGTTCTTAGAACCCAGGCCTCTTGCTAAGAGGGGCTGCTCCTGGGTGCTTCCTTCCCACGGTTCTGTTCCCAGTGGTTCCAGCTGTGGATGATTCCCGAATGACTTGCAACGCCAGCCCATCTCCTCCCTGCTTTCCTCTAGATTCTGGGAGCTTCGGTCTCAGAAAAGGGACTCCCTCCATTCCTACAGTCTGTGCCTCTGCAGTGCTTAGCACAAGCACGTTTGTTGCTAGTGGGAAAAGCTGTTTGGAAAGCACCATGAATTTATGATGAAACTTTTATTTTCTTAGGATATATTTTTTAATCCCTCCACCCACCCGCCCCCATGCCCGCCCCAGTTTAAGTGTTTTTCTCCTAAATTTATGGGCTGAGCTGTTGAGAGGGTCTGTATATTTCAGGAGGAAAAGTACTGGGGAGGAGGCGTCGGCCTTGCTTGTGTCAGCTTCCCTTCCACATGTTCCAAAGTGGCCTCATCTTCCTACTTGGTCAATTTACCTGTCATCTCGGGTCATTTTGTCAGGGCGACTGGATCCTGCTTCTCTCTCACTGTGGCACAGAGGACAACGTGAGGGAGGAAGGTGCTGGAATTTCTTTCTCAGTCGTTCCTATTTTTCAAGGTTTCCTCGCTCATTTTATTCCCGTCTTTCTTTGTGGAAGTTTTTAATAAGTGGTTGAGTGAGGAATGAACTTCCGTAGCACTTCCTGTCAGCGTTCGCTCTCTCACTGCTTAATTATACGCTGTTCGCTCTTCCCCCAGCTCCTTTCCTCTTGCTGTCTCAACCAAATTGCTGAAGTTAAGGGCATGAACTCAAGAGGCAGACTGCCTGGGTTTGAATCCCCGCTCTGGCACTTGCTAGCTCTGTGACCTTGGGCGAGCCACTTAACCTGTCTGTAGCACAGCATTTTTATCTGTGAAATGGGAGAGTAGGAGCTGGGTAAGGGAGATGTGTAAGAATTCAATGCAGTGCCTGAATTCACATGGGTCTTTAATAAATGTTAGCACTGCTTGAATCCTCTTCTCCATTCACTGAGTGTTGAGTTGAACACCTACTATGTGCCCTGGTGTTCATTTTTGTGGCTTTGCTCATCCCTTCTCCCACATTACTTCACATCCAAATCCTGTCATATGATAGAGGTTGTCTGCTATTTTTGCCTTCCTCTGAGATTAACACCCTGACTTTCTTTTGGGGAACAGTGGCTCCCCTGCTTGGAGCCCATCTACTCTGGGAATTGCTATCTTTCTCTTCCCCCTCCATGGGTGGGTGTATGACTTGTGCCTGACCAATCAGAGCATCTCATCTCCTCGGTCTCAAGGATTGGATCAGCCTTGGGCACATGACCCAAGCTTGGCCAATGAGGGCCAGCCCTGGGATATTTGTTGCAAGCGTTGGGGAGGAGGCCTGCCTTTCTCTGTTGCAGCTGCTAAGCTGGTAGCATGTGAGCCTGGATGTATCAGTTATTATTGCTGTGTAGCAAATTAACCACAAACTAATGACTTAAAACAGTACACATTTATCATCTCCCAGTGTCTGTGGGTCAGGAGCCCGGGTAGAAGTTAGCTTTTGCCTCCAGATCTCTCACAAGGCTGCAGTCAAAGGTGTTAGCCAGGCTGGGTCTCATCTGAAATCCTGACTGGGGAAGGATCTACTTTTACACTCACGTGGTTGCTGGCAGGTTTCAGTGTTTGTGGGCTCTTCTCTGACCAAGGGTCTCTGTTCCTTGCCACGTGGCCCTCTGTATATGGCAAGTTGCTTCATCAAAGCCACTAAGTGACAGTCTCTTGTAACCTAATCACAGAAGCGACATTCCTTCCACACTGAAGTATTATATCAGTTAGGAGTTTGCTCAAGGGCAGAGGACCACACAGAGCCGTGAATGCCATCAGGCAGGGAGTACTGGAGTCATCTTAGAAGCTACCTGCCATTCTGGAACTCTGTGCGAATGGGGAGAAAACAAAGCCGTGATGGAGTGGGGGAGAGTTTCCTGGTGACTGTAGCGGAGGACCCAAAAGGAGCTGTTCTCATAGGAGCTTGATCTTGGATTTCCCCAGTACCTGACCCAATACTTTTTTTTTTTCAAGCTACTTCGAGTTGGGTTTCTGTCACTTGCAACCAGAAGAGTCCTGATGAAGTCCCGTGAAGGCTTGTCAGATTCCCTGGCCTGGCAGTGACCACTTCTTGGAAAGCCTTTGGCGTTCTTGACTGAAATCTAGAAAATGTGCACGTGCCTATCTGCCCCTGTAGAGCAAGCTCACCGAGGGCAGAGTTGTGTGAATATTTCTTATCCCCCCTCCCTGGTTTACTCGCAGTGCCTGGAATGCTGTCAGACTCCGTAGATGCCATGTGCCAGGAATTACTGGTAGGAGAGGTTCTGCTTTGTCCCCCTCCCTCACCCTGCCAATTACAATGTTTCAGAAATGATCTCAGCCTCCTGCACCTGGCATGTGGTTGGATGGCTGAATGTCTAAGACGGGACATCGTTGATGCTACCCCTAGAGGCAGCTCATGGCTGCTCACACCCAGCCCAGTCACAGGGAGAATTTCACAGCGTTCTGTGGGTCATCCTAACAGAAATGACAAGTCACAGGCAACAGGACTGATCAGAGGTAGCGCTGGGCTCCTTCCCTTGACATTTTAGATTTTAATTGATTACTTCTATGACGACCCTGCCATATACAAACATTTACTAACACCAACATATTTCTTTTTGATAGGACTTTATAGATTTTTTTTTTTTAGGTTTAGTGGAATTTTATTGTCTATCTGGAACTTTGGATTTCCTATTGGAGGACAACATACATATCTATGTTTTCTTCACAGAGCCACTTTAAAATGCTTTTCATTAATGCATTCGGTCCATTGCAGTGACCTGGCCTTGAGGCCACTCAGGGTGACTCCCTCCGCATTTTATTCCTTAGAGGTCAGCCCAGCATCAAAGAGAGGAGAATCTGACTTCCTTGCTTGATCATAGCATCAAAGACCTTGCAGGCATATTTTAAAGCCATTACAAGTGCTTTGGAGCAAGACAGATGCAGACGGGGCCTCAACAAGGGTTAATCAGTGAATTAACGAAGGACCTCTGACCGTGATGAGTCGGAGCATGGATGGGGCGCTAGGGGCTTCTTGGCTCCTGGATTCATTAGGAAGAGTTTGAGTGGTGGGATGGAGGTGGGACTGCCTGACCCCCCAGGTGGGACGCGGTCCACTTTCTCTTGCTTTTTCTGCTGTAATAATGTCCCCACTGGTCTTCCTCAGAGGTATCTGGTGACCCCGGGCTCTTCTCTGGTGATGTGCCCTGGGGGCTCATGGTTTAAACGTGGCCCCCACAGTTTCTGGCCTGATTTCTGGACAGCGTGTGTGGTGTGGGGTCCTCCACACCATGGGGCCACCAGCCATGGCTGGACAGCTTTGCATCTTAGCCTGGCGGTGGTTTTGGTACCCAGACCCTCCTTTCTGGAGCCACCAGCCTCCCTTCCCTCTTTATTATTCATTTTCTCCTTTTCTTTACTCCTTTTCAAAGGGACTCATCTCCAGTTGTTAGCATTCCAGGACAGTGGCAGCCAGCTACCGTCATCAGTGTGAGAAACTTGAATTAGAATATTAATGTCACCTGGGGCTTGGGTACATTGTTTTTGTGCCAAGCACATATTTAAAAGGAAGAAAATGTAATTGGCTCCTTCCTCCTGTGCTTCTTCTTGAGTCCCCTTGGGGGAGTGAACGGGAGGGTTTAGGGTCTTGGGACCTGCTAGTTTCTCTGTGTGGGAGATCCTGTGAGCCCCCACCCCTGAGGCACACATGGAAGGAACATTTGTCACCTCCTAATACAGTGGCTGTAAAGCAGCATGCCAGGGACATATCTCTTTGGTCAGCCCAGTGCTGTAACAATTTTTGAGCCAATATTCCAGAGCTAGAGGTTTTCGTATTAAAATCTGGATGTTGGCTTCTCCACGGGGTCTGCGTCCCAGAGAGCGACTCTTGGAGGCAGTGAGTGGGGGCTGCCCCCTTTAGGCACGATCTCCAAGTCATTCAACAGATATTTAGCTGAGCACCTACTATGTGCCAGGCACTGTTGTGGGTGCTGTGCATATAGGCCCAGCTGTCGAGGGGCTGCCATTCCATCTAGAATGCGTCACTAATTTGTGTTGTCTGCCTGAGCCCTCCAGGCCAGCACTGTCCCACAGAAATGTCTACGATGATGGGAACGTTCTCTGGTGTCCAGTACGGCAGCCACAGGCCACATGTCGCTGTTGAGCACTTAACATGTGGCCAGTGCGGCTAAAGAACCGAATTTGTGGTTCCATTTCATTGTAATGCATCGAAACTTAAATTTAAGTTTAAACAGCCGCACGTGACTAATGGCCCAAGTGTGGAACAGTGTGGCTCTCGGCATTTGAATTTGCATCTGCCACTTAACCCAATTCCTTAACAGTTGGGGAAACCGCGATACGTGGATTGTGTAGAGCCAGGACTGGAACTCAGGTCTTCTTGATAGCTCAGTTGGGATGTCCAGTGTGACCAGTACCAGGCAGTGAGTGGGGGGGATGACGTTAGATGTAACTGGAGCAGTGGGCAGCACTCAGGTGAGGCGGGGCCGGGTAGCACATGGGAAAGAATTCGGATGAAGAAAAATAACTTACCGAGGTGGGAGGCACATACAGAGTGACCATCTTAAAGTGTACAATTCAGTGGCATTTAGCACAGTCACAATGTTGTGTAACCATCACTATTGAGTTCCAAAACCTTTCCTTCACCCCCAAAGGAAACCTGTACCCATTAAACAGCTGTTCCCCCCCCACACACACAGACCTTGGCAACGACTGGTCCACCTTCTGTCTATGGATTTGTCTGTTTTGGACGTTTCATAGAAATGGAATCACACAATATGTGGCCTTTTGTGTCTGGCTTCTGTCACCCAGCATCATGTCTGTGCTTCGTTCCTTTTCATGGCGGAGTCATATTCCACTGCTCGCATGAGGAACTTAGATTTTGTCTAAGAGCAGTGGAGAGCCATGCAGGGTGGTTGGCAGGGGCTATTTCTTTCTGAGTGTTACCGGTAGCCCCCTTCTCCGGCCCAGTGGAAAGCCCAGGGCTTCCTCTGTTGGGTTCTGTGAAGCCAGTTCTCAGATTTGTGTCTGGGGTCCAAGGCGCAGGGCTGTCCCAGCCGCCATACCAGGTCCTTGCATGCCCTTTCATGCCATCACCGTGAGTTCCCACCTGGGACCCTTTTCTGAATTAATTTGGGGTGCAGCTCAGCGATTTACATGAGACAAATTACGTTTGGAAAATAGATGTGATTTGGGAGTTTCCACATTGAGGGGAGTGGCCCTGGCCTTGGAAGTTGGGGCCAGCAGGTAGGGGTAAGGAGCTTGGGGATTAGACAGAGGAAAAAGGGAAGGAAGACGTCCATGCAGTGCAACCCGAACGAGCATGAGGGCATCTCTGTAAGTGAATGTTCGGCCACTGAGCACGGCTGCTGGGGAACCCGGCCAGCCCCACGCATAACCCTCTCTAAGTGGGGTACAGGCTCCTGACTGACTGTCCCTGGGGTGGCCCAGTGGCCAGCTGGGCTCCTTTGACCCAGCCACTGAGAGCAGGTGCTGGTGAGGCAAACGAGTGACCAGGGACAGTGCTCTCTTGGGGGTGGGCAGGGGGCTGGCCCGTGTTTGCCCCCCATTGCCCCATGCTCTGGGAGGCCTTGGTGGTGGGGTGTTCACTGGGTTTTCTCTGTAGTGGGGTCTGACAAGGGCCAGGAGCAAGGACCACCTGTCTCCTCTCGGCGCCACCCCTGGCCCACCCCTCCTGGCCAGGATGGCGCTGATCACGCCTGGGGCCTGGAGACACTCGTCCCTTGTTTCCCAAACCCCGCTGGTCGTTGGCCTGGACCCCAGACCCCTCTGGCAGAGCTCAGTCTGCGACTCAGACAGGCTTTGTTTTTGTGTGTGGCAGCTCTTCTTTGCTCCACCAGCTTTCCTTTCTCTTTTATGCTGAGGGATGTAAGTGCTATTGATTTTATTTAAAAAGTGTAATATTACAAGTTGTACATATATATTCTCTCTTGTAGAAAATGAAAACATTCCCCAATCCCGAACGCCCTGCTCCTTCCCAGGAGGTGATCACTCTTGCGTGAGTGGCTTTCCACTTTCTTCTATGAATCTCATCTGTACCCGCTCCCTTGTTGGGTCATACATTCGTTCAACAAGCGCCAATTTACTGAGTGTTTATTTATTTTCTCTGTGTCAGGCACTGGTCTAGACTCTGGGGACATATGAATGAACAAGACAGACAGAAATCCCGGCTCCCTTGTGAGGTGGAGATTCTAGTGGGGGAAGTGAGTGCTGTGGAGAAAGATAAAGCAGGGAGGGGGCTCAGGAGTCCTGGGTGGGGGTTGCCATTGGTCTGGCTGAGAAGATAATGTGTTTGCAGAGGCCCAGGAACACGAAGGAGCAAATCACGTGGCCGTCGGGGGAAGGGCGCTCGAGGCACAGCCAAGTGGCCGGTGTGGCCGCAGGGTCCGCAGGGCAGAGCAGATCCGGTTGGCGACGAGGTCGCATCCGAAGGCTCTGTGGCCTTTGCGGTGTTTTCATCTTTCACCCCGATTGGGATGGGGACCCACTGGAGGCTTTGAGCAGCCGAGGGACCTAGACCATTCCCGTTGGAAAAGCTTCACTCTCCTGTGGTGCGGAAGGCAGACTGATGCGGGTGGGGTTAGGGTGGGAAGGGTGGAGGGCGGGAGACCAGGAGGAGGCCCCCGGGGTGGCAGCAAGGTGGGGGACAGCGGGGTCAGGGTTTGGACTGAGCTCCTAGAAGAACTGATGTGCACCAACTCTGCAGGGCCGTCTGAGGTTGCCCCGGGGTCAGGGCATGTTGACTTGAGAATTTAAGTTGTCTCCTGCCCCGGATATTGGCCTTCCAACCAGCTCTCCCCTGCCCCTCTCATAAGCTAGCCTCCAACTCTGCAGACTCCCCCACCCCACAGTGCCCCTCCCCTAACCCCAGCGAGGCTGCTCCCTGAGGACCAGGACCAGCTGCCTCTTGCTTGCGTTTCTGAGCACATTGCTCCAGCGCCCCAGCGGCCCGAGTGCTGGTGGGAGAACTCAATGAGGACTAGGATGTGAAACCAGAGGATCCAAAAAACAAATAGAAAAATAGAAGGACGGTGGCAGGCACATTCCCGCGGCCCCCAGTCCACGGCTTCCCCTCCCTTCCATCCATCCCTCACTGTTCCCTGACCTCCTGTCACCAGATAGAACACATGTCTTGTGTTCTTGACTTCTTGCTGGCAGGGATGAGTGAAGACGCTGGCCTCTTTGCTGTGTTGGCCCCCCCCCCCCCCCCCCCGCTTTCCCCCTCTTTACCACCTCCTCTGGGAATCTGAGCAAGTCTGGCAAAGCATACATGGTGTGTGTGTGTGTGCACCTCCGTGAAATGTGGCTGCTTCATTCATTGATGGGCACCGATGGCCTGTGGTGAAGATGCAAACCAACCCGCCAATCACTTGTTTGTTTCAACAGGAAGTAGAATTCGTGGATTTGGTTGTCGTTCTTCTCTCTTGAGATATTTCAGCCATCCCCGCCCTTCCTAGGCGGTGAGTTCTTCAGTCTGATCCCCACTCCCAACCATGGGGCTGAGTGCTCCAGCTTTGGTCCTGATGTTTGTTGGCTTTATTCTGTTTTGGGGTGCAGGGGCTATGGTCTTAACCCAGGGCTTTTGACTCTGCTGCCCATTCGGATCACCTGGGTTTTATATACCGGTGCCCTGGCACCTAGTGAGTCTCTGTGCCTGTGGACCGGGCAGTTTTTCTCTTCTGTCTTTCACATATTTACAATTCTGTTTAATGCTTCAATGTTTTATGCGTGAGCTAAAATATAAATGGAAAAAGAAAAGACTATGGAACTTATTGGCAACAGGAACTTATTGGCAACTAGTTGGCTCCACTATTTTTTTTCTTTTTTCACTGCAAAAAGCTTTATTGTTTCAATTTGGTCCAGGACATGGCAGCGGACTCCGGGGTGGTTAGAAGGCTGCCTGGTGGTTTCAGGGAGAGGTGCAGGCAGAAGCCCAACACCAGGGGATGCAGGGGGGCCCTCAAAGGCCTCTGGGCGCCAAGGTCTCCTAGTTGTGCTTGAGGGTGAGCCTTTTGAAGAGATAATCACCCAGCCCGGCCTGGGGATTGGCCAGGCCGCAGAGGGTGGTCAGGTGGTCGCCATCTTCTTGATGAGTTTCACCTCCTCATCCAGGAAGTGGTTCTCCCGGAAGTCACGGAGATGGGGGTCTGTGCGGGCAGAGTCCAGGGCCTGCAGCTCCAAAAGGGCCTGGTTCAGGTTCTTCTCCATGACCATGGCGGCTCCCATGGCACCCTGAGTTTTACACACTCATCTTGGGACGGCTGCTGCAGCTCCTGGAAGAGGGAGCGACCACCTCACTGGTTTTGCATCTTCAAGAGACGCTGGGCGCCTTTGCGCTTCTCCTCGGCCAACTGGGGGTAGGAAGTGGCTCATGCCCTCCAGAGACACATCGTCGCAGTCGAAATAGAAGCCTCGAGAGAGGCAGGTGTAGGAGGCTCGCAGAGGCAGGTTGACTGGGCGGTTCACGGCGGCCTCCGCCACCGTGCAGTAATTCTGACGAACTTGGGAACTCATGGTTGCCTGGCAATAAGGAGTTAAGCTCAGAAAACGGTGTTGGCTGGTCTCCGAGGCCGAGGATGGCTGAGTTGGTTCCGAAGGTTGAGACTGGAAAAGAGGTTGGAGGCTGGAAGAAGGGGCGTCCCTGGGTCTGTTCCATCCAAACACTGTTGAAGCAAGAGGAAGATCTGGGGGACTGACGAGGGTACCTCCACTATTTTTCTTATAATTGAGGTGAAATTGACATAATGCAGAATTACCGGTTTTAAAGTGTACAAAGGTCGGACAATTAAGTTTGCGAACTTTCCACCATGTACATTTATTGTGCGGGGTGTCAGGCGGGGTCTCTGGCTCCGCTCCCCACATAAGAACACAGGACGTGGTGAGGCCGAAAAGGAACACCCATGGAGCCATAGGTAGGGGAGTCACACCACTATATTCTCGCTGGCGGCTGGGTTGGAGACACAGGAAGCAGGAGCCACACTGTCCGCAACCCGCCGTCCTAATTGCAATCCGCTCTTGCTAGCTCAGCCACCATCTTCTTGCTAGCCCCCATTTGCTGCTAGCGTAGCCACAGCAGTTATATTAGTGGCCAATGGCTCACTGGTTACAGCTGACGGCCAACTAGCCACCACTGATGGCCATCCAATCACAGTTGATGGCCATTTACTACCTGAGCCAGCACCTTTCCACGTGACGCTGAGAGCCTAGAAACTGCACTCCTGGCTCTGTCCCCACTATATTCATTAGTTTTTAGTCCACTTACAAGGTTGTGTGACCACCGCATTTATCTAGTTTGAAAACATTTTCATTGCCCCAAAAGGAAACCCTCCATTCAATACTCTCCATCCCTCCTCCCCAGTCCCTGGGAACCATGGACCTGCTTTCAGTCTCTGTGGATTGGCCTTTTCTGGACACTCCATGTGGATGGGATCATACAATATGCAGCCTTTGGTGACTGGCTTCTTTCACCCAGCATCATGTTTCTGAGGTTCATGCAGGTTGTGGTGAGTGTCAGTATTTCATTCCTTTTTATGGCTGAATAATATTCCTCCGTGTGAATGGACCCTAGTCTGTTTATCCATTCATCTGTTGATAGACATTGTTTCCTCCTTTTGGTCATGGCTGCTGTGAACATTTGTGTACGAGCATTTGTTGGAACACCGTTTTCAATTCTTGTGGGTGTACCTGGGTCCTTTTTAAAAGGTCCATATGATTCTAATGGGCCACCCACTTGGGAACCGTTGGGACCACCTTTGATGCCTGCCTTGGAGGATGGGTGGAAATGGGTGAGTACAGAGTGGTGGGAGCTGGAATTCTGAGCCTGCCACAAGGCTTTTAAAACTTCTAGTCAAATGGCTTCTAATTGGTCACTCTGTGGCTTTCGTCCAATGGTGCCTTCTCTTGCCCAGGCATTCTCTATAAATAATCACTGTGTTTGGTTTTTCTGTTTAGCACTTGTCACCATCTGAATGAACCTCCCTTTGTTACCTACACATGGCTAGTTGGCTGGTATATGATCTAGACACCCTCACTCTAGCCTAGAATGTCATCTCCATCAGAACAGGGACTGACTAGAACTACCTGTCCACCCCTGTGTTCCTAGCACCTACAGGGTTCTTGGTGCACGGTGCCAGGTACGATCTACTTTTCTGAACATGTCAGAAGTAGGGCTGCTGCTCGGTCTGCCTTTAGAATAACTCATTCATTCATCCTTCCACCCACCCACCCACCCATCTAGTCATTTGACAAATAACTGTGTGGCTGGCAGTGCACTTCAGTGCTGGGGTTAGAAGACAACACCCCTTCCATCCATGAGCTCTCAGTTGATTGGGGAGCCAGACAGGCAGACGACCCAGTACTGTGGAGGTCCAAATGGGCAGCAGGAGCCATTAGGGGTAGCTTCAGAAAGAGGCATGTTAGGAGTAGTTCAGTTGCAAGGGACAGAAACCCAAGTCAAAGAGGCATAGCTAAAAGATAATTTTTTTTAAAAAATTTATGTAACTGGAATGTTTTGCACAGGCTTCAGGTATGGCTTGATCCAGGACTGATGTCATCAGGACTCATCTCTCTCTCTGTCTCAGTGCTAGTCTCTTCTTTGGTGGTTTCATTCTCAGGCAGGCTCTTCTGAAAGGTGACCACTAGTTCTGTGCCTCATCCTAGCAGTTAGCAACTGCATTGCTGAAGTGAATGTCTCTTTCCTGAGGGGTGCAGCAAAAATCCCAGTTCCAACTGTCATTGGCTAGGATTGGGTCATGTGACAATCCTTGGACCAATCATCGTGACTCTGATTGGTCAGGTCTGGGTTATGTCCCTTCTCCTAGAGCCAGGGAGGGGGTGGAATCATTCCACCTGTAACACTTGGGCAGAGAGTGGATGGGAATCCTACAAAGGAAAACAGGGGCATGGTTACCAGGGGGTGGGGCAGTGGTTGCTGGTCAGGCCAAAACCACGGGTGCCTGCTCTAGAAGTCAGGCTTAAAAAAACTAAAAAGAGCTTATTGTGCTTTAAAAAGAATGGGTTGGATATTTCTCAGTTGCCCTTCACCCTTCGCCCATTCTGCACCCTTCATTGCCTGGGAAGCTGGCCCCCGCAGGGCTGCATCATATGGGCCTCTGTGTCATTAACTTCTGGTTGGATTTGGCCAATGGGAGCCCAGGCTGGAGATCCAAGAGACAGGAAGGAGAGAGACTGGGGGCGTTTCGTCCCTGCTCCTCCTGCTCTGTCACCACGTTCCCACCAGGGGCTTCATCTTCTGTTCCAGGGAGGATGTCTCTCCTCCCAGATGTGGCTGTCACTGGATCTAGGACACTGTGCGTTCTCCTGGTCCCGTGAGGCCCTTCATTGAAATCTCTCTTTTGGGTGAATTCTCTTTCTTGCCAGGGGCATACAGGGTGTGGAGGAGACACCTACTGCTGGGCTCGTTTCCCACTCGTGCTGCAAGTACTTAGCACAAGCGCCGAGGCTTAGCGGGGTGCGAGTTAATTATCTTACAGTTTGGGAGGTGGGAAGCCCGACATGGGTCTCTCTGGACTAGTCACGCTGTGGGCAGGCTGCATTCCTTCCGGAGCCCCAGCCCCGGTTCCCCGCTCCCTTGCCTTTCCTGCTTCTAGGGGGTGCTTGCGTTCCGTGGCTCGTGGCTTTTCTTCCATCTTCAGTCAGCCACATAGCATGTTCTTTCTTCTCTGACCGCTGACCTCTTCGCTGACCTCTGCTTCCAGCCTTACATCTTCTCTCTCTGACTCTGGCCCTCCTGCCTTCCTCTTATAAGGACACTTGTGATCACACTGGACCACCTGGTTAATCCGGGAGACAATCTCCATCGTAAGACTCTACACTTAATCACATCTGAAAGTGCCTTTGTCATGTAAGGCTCTGGGATTAGGACATGGTCATCTTCAGGGGGAGGCCATTATTCTGCAGACCACAGCCACCTTTGTCCACTTTTTCTTAAGAACCTGTCTTTGACCTCTGACCCCTTTGCCCTCTAACTGTTGGCTGTCCTGGAAGCCTGATGCCATCTGCCTGCTGTGTTAGTCAGCTTGGGCTGCCAAAACGCAACACCACAGATGGCTGGTTTAAACAATAGATATTTATCTTCTCACGGGTCTGGAGGCCAGAAGTCTGACTTGAAGTTGCCAGCAGACGGCTACCTTCTTGCTGTTCCTCATATGGTGTGTGTGTGGTGGTGGGGGGGGAGGGAGAAGGGGAGGGAGAGAGACAGAGAAACAAAGAACTCTCGTGTGTCTTATAAGGACACCAGTCTGGCCATATCAGACCCCCCATCCCCAGTCATTACAACCTCATTTACCTAAATCACCTCCATAAAGGCCCATCTCCAAATATAGCCACCCTAGGGGCTGGGGTTCAACATAGGAATGGGTGGGGCACAAACGTTCAGTCTGGCACCTTCCCTGCCCTCAGCTTTTTTCTCTAACCTTCAGCCTTGAAGGTCCTCTTTGTGTCTTTGTCGAGAAAACAAGGGCTGAGATTTCTTTCTGGTCTCACATCAGCCTCAGAATTACTCAGAATTACTCTATTATCGCTGCCTGATTCTCTCTGCTCTGGGAGTGGGGGCAAATTGACAGGATGTTAAAAGATGTTCCAGAAAAGGTCATTGATAAACAGGCCTTTGATTAGTTTCTGAGAAAAGTTGTCAGTGATTCCTTTTCTGGGTTGGAATGGGGGTGCAGCCTGACGCTGCATGGATGTCTGGACATCGGTGGGGCCTGGCCGGTCGCCCCGGGCTGTGAGCTGTGGGAGGCATCGCCCGCCTCCTCTGTCATCCTCGCAGGCCCTGGCCCATGCTGTGGCCCCTGGCTGTGACTGCGGCTTTTCACAAGCTGGAGCTGTTGGCCCCTGAGCCCCTAAGCCACACAGATGCCTTCCCCGTATGGTCTGGCTTGTAATTAAAAGACGACTTGCCACTCTGCTTACACTGAGCAGTTAAACTCATCGGGAAGAGGGTTTCATCTGCATTATGTAATTAGTAACATATGAGGTTTGTATTAGCTCAATTAAAAGTTATGGTGATTAATACGATATCAAAGCAGAACCATAAATCTAGATCCAGACACTTGGACTTCAGGCGCTGGAAGGCAGAGCGCCAGTCCCAGCTGGGCCCGTGAGTGTGGCTTCGATGCAGCTTGACCAGGTACCGGCTGGTGAATAGAGCCAGGCTGGGGGCCAGGCACCTGGGTTGGGAGGTCACTCCCTGACATCTCTGAACCTCAGCTTCCCTGTCTTGAAATGGGGTACCAGCACTTAACCTCTCAGATCATTCTGTGGTTCAGAGCCCGGGTGCATTTTGCATAGAGACAATCTCTTTTCCCAGAGATGCTCCAACACTCAGACAGTCAGTCATTAGCTATCAAAATTAAAACTGTCCACCCCTTTGAGGCAAACAATCATATGCTAAAATATTTATCACACCCCTACATGTCCATGTGTGCAAATATGAAGTTGTCCCGATACTGACAGCAGCCATGGTTTGTGATAGGAGAGATCTGGGAAGAGCCGACACTGGTTAAATAAATTATGATCTATGCAAACAAGGAAATTCTTTGTAGCTGTTAGAAAAACGTGGCAGGTCCATGGATAGCGACGTGGAACTGACAGTAAGAGGCACTGTCCGTGGCTGAAGCGGCTGGAGAACGGAGAGGAGAGTGCTGCCCCGTGTGTGGACAAAGGAAGGGCACGTGTGGAGATGGTGCCAAATGCATGGGGTAGCTCTTTAAGGATTCCGGTGAAACTGGCAACATTGGTGACCTGGGCAGGGAAATGGTTGGCCCAGATACAGGATGGGAGACAACCTAATTCTTACCGTGTACTCCTTGGTAACTTTTCAGTTGTATGCCATGTGCATTTATTATTTACTTAAATAATTAAAAATATTTTAAAAGAAAAATGAGAAAGGCAACCGCCCAGGCCACCTTCTCCCCAAAAGTAAGAAAAAGGGGCTTGCGTAGTCCAGTACATTGCACAGATTCTTTCATTTGGTCCTCGAGATGGGGAGTTTTCAGAGCGATTTTTCTTTGCTGTGGCATCGTAACATTTTGTATCGGGCTTCTAAATTTTTAGCACAGAAATGAAATCTGAAAAATCTCAAACACCCACGCCATGGCATTCGAGGGTGGAAGAGAAGAAACCCTCTTTTCCCATCAGCCCCTCTGGCTGGGCTGCCCAGGTCCCCACAGTGAAGCTAGATGGCCCCATATGCTCCCTGATTGTTGAGAGAGAAATGCTTAGGTTGGGTAGGAGAGAAGGGAAGCATATAATTCTTGCTGAAGCTTCTTTTTTATTTTTATTTTTTTTTGTTAGAATTACTCAGCCATTCCACGCCTAGGTTTATACCCCAAGGTACTGAAAACAGGGACTCATGTTCATGAATGTTCATAGCAGCACTATTCACAATAGCTAAGGTGGAGACAACTCAAATGTGTACCAGCAGATGAATGAATGAATACACAAAATGTGGTCCATCCATACAGTGGAACGTTATTCAGCCATAAATAGAAATGAAGCACTGACATGCTACAATGTGGATGGACCTTGAAAACATGATACTAAGTGAAAGAGACCAGACACAAAAGGCCACCTAATGTACGATGTCATTGATATGAAATGTCCAGAACAGGCAGATCATAGAGACAGAATGTAGACTGGTGGTGGCCAGGAGCTGGGGGGGGGAGGGGGAAAACTGGGGAGTGACTGCTTCATGGGTCTCCTCTTGGGGTGATGCAAATGATTTGGAACTAGATAGAGGTGGTGATTACACAACACTGTGAATGTACTGAATGCCTCTGAATTGTTCACTCTAAAATGGTTAATTTCATGTTATGGGACTTTTATCTCAACTGAAAAAAGTTAGAGCCATTTGTAGTGAGAGGTCCTGAACTTCTAGATTATTTGTTCATCGCACAAGAGATCAATATCTGGAATGTTGTGATAAATTGGACTTAAAAAAAATGCAGGTTGAGTGGTGAGGTTTCCAGCAACGTCTCAGGGCCGCACGGCAGAGATGGAGAAACGCATATTAGAGTTTGGACAAATCTTCCAGGCAATATGTACAGCACCTTACAGTTTCCAATCTCTGTCATCCTGTACAGAGGTGCTTGTTTCTTGCGGGTCCTCCCCGAGTTTATGCACGTCCACACAACTACTAAGGTACATTTTTACTTTCTCTACTTTTCTTATAGGAAAAGTTCATACTTTATGAATTACTCTGTGACATGCTTGGCAATATATCCTGGTAAATGGAGGTGTGTATCATTAAGGTTTGGGAAGGGGCTTCCTTCCTTCCTCAAACCACCTCTTGTCTGGACCGAGGCCATTCTTGCCCTAACCCACTTCCATGTGAGAACCCGGGGTGACCCAGCCTCACTGCCTGGAGATCCGTAAAGGAGTCTGTGGGATTTCGTTTGGCTGCAAACCTTTATCAAGCCAACAAGGTGATGCTGTTTCATGGAGGGTCCAGCCACCACTTAAACAAGTGGAGATTACAATCCCTGTGTGTTTAGTATTGAATTGATCTGGGCATCCTGCCAGTCTTAAGAAAGCCAAATGGTGACGCAGGACCTTCTCGCTGGGCATTTCTGAGAGGTCCGGTGTGACAAAGCTGACCGGGCTTGTGCTTTCTGACAAGCTCAATGGTGGGGGTCTCTATTGTCCTTCTTCTGGCTTTGACGTTTCCGCGGTCGGGCAGGCAATTGACAGGTCCTGGAGGCTGCAGGAACCTCCTCACGGGTCTCCCTGACTCCACGCGTGTCCTCCTGTGTCTGTTTTTCAGATCAGAGCCAGAGTGAGCTTTTTAAGATGTTCATGTCACTCCTGTGCTCCAAGGCCCTCCATGGCTCCTGGCTCACTCAGGGTAAACATCCAAAGTCCTAAACGTGGCTCATTGGCTCTTCACCAGCCACTGGCCTCCTTACCGACTTGGAAAGGCCAAACATCCCTACCGCAGGGCCTTTGCATGTGCTGTCCTGTCCGTCTGGAATACTCTTCCCTGATGTGCATGGCTCACTTCCTCAGTTTAACAGGATTCCAGTCATATACCACCATATCAGAGGAGTATTTTTTGACCATCCCAACTTCCATAGCACCCAACACTCTCTTTCTCCCTTTTGCTTTGTTTTCGCTCATAGCATAGATAGCCACCTGACATAGCCTGTAATTATCAGTTTGTCTGTGTTTTGCACTAGTACGTCAGCTTTATGAGAGCAGTGACCTCCTTTGTTTAGTTCATGGATGTATCTTCAGGACCTAGACCAGTGCCTGGCATATAGTAGGTACTCATTAAATACTAGTTGAATGACTATTTAATGAGCACTTACACTGTTCAAAGAGATTCAAAGAGAATAAGACACGCCCCTTCTTTTGTGACAACCCAAAATGTCTCCAGACATTGACAAACGTCCCCTGGGGGGCAAAACTGTCCCCATTTGAGAAGCACTGTCCAAGGTCATGTCTACCCCCACCTATCCCATTATATCAATATCTTTGAATGGTTGGGCAGGAACTGTAGATTCAATAAACTATGATGAACTGTAAATTCAGTGCAGATCATAAAGTGAAATTGCAAGTCTTGCAAGAAATGTAGGATTTCAGGAAGTCGATGAAAGTGATATTGGTGGATGGCCGGAACCACAGCAAAACCATTGACCAATGAGGAACTCCCAGAGTTAGAGCAATTAGCACTTGAAGAAAAGGAAATCGAGGGAGCTGCTAATTTAATGGATGCTTCAAATTAGAATGATTTGAATATCAAAGGACTAAGAGATGACCTTGGGGAAATTGATGAGGCCCTGAAATATTCTGGCAAAAATGCCCATCTTTATGCTCATGGTACAGAAGTCAGATGAGAAGGGAAGTACGTCGCGTGAGCTCTTAACGATTTTGTCGGATGAATTAGATGATTACTCTCAACATTTTGTTCATGCTTTAATCGAAGGACTGGGCTGTAGCAGCAGTTCTAATTGACATTTTGTAAAACATAAGAAAGCGGTCTTATTTGCAAAGTTTTTATTTCATTTTTCAAGCTAAAGTCCTAGTCATGCCTCTTTTTTCTTTTTTGCTGGTAAAATTCACATAACATGAAATTCACCATTTAAGCCATTTTAGTGTACAATTCAGTGGCATTTAGTATATTTCTAATGTTGTGTGATCATCACCAGTGTGTAGTTCCAGATCATTTTCATCACTTCAAAATAAAACCGTACCATGAACAGTTACTTCTCCCCTACTCCTCTCCAGCCCCTGGCAACCACTAATCTACTTTCCATCTCTATAGATTTGCCTATTTCTTTTTTATGGCTGAATAATATTCCATTGTATGGCTGTACCACATTTTACTTAGTCATGGCTCCGTTGATAGATAGTGGGGTTGTCGCTACCGTTTGGCTGTCATGCTTAATGCTGATTTGATCATTGCTGGACAAGGTTTTGTTTGAACACTGTTTTCATTTCTTTTGGGTATATACTGAGGAGTGGAATTGCTGGGTCATATGCTAACTCTATGTTAATTCTATTTTATGTTAATTCTATATTGTAATATTGTAAGTCTATGGTAATTATAAGTTGTGCTCTTTTTTAATTGTGGAATTTTGGTCTTTGTGTTAAGTGGGTCCATTCTAGGTGGACTTTCCAAGGAACCAGCTCTTTTCTTTTTTTTCTTTTTAATTAAAGTTTATTGGGGTGACAATTGTTAGTAAAGTTACATAGATTTCAGGTGTACAATTCTGTATTACATCATCTATAAATCCCATTGTGTGTTCACCACCCAGAGTCAGTTCTCCTTCCATCACCATATATTTGATCCCCTTTACCCTCATCTACTAGCCCCCTCCCCCCTTACCCTCTGGCAACCACTAAACTATTGTGGAACCAGCTCTTTTCTGACATTAAAGACCTCTGGGTGACAGTTGTCTGGGAGATGCACCTTTTCCCAACCACAGAGTCAAGTTGAATCATCAGCCCACTGTGCTTAGGTTGGTGACTGTCTTTTCAGGGCAGGCCCCCCCACCCCATGCTTCCTGAGGGACTGGAGAACCCCCAGGCAAACCCCCTTCCCGGCCTGTATTGGGGCAGAACTGTGGAGCACACCTCCTCTCACAGATGGTTCTAAGGGGAGGGCCAGGACAGAAACCAACTGAATATCTGATGTGATTTCTTTTAGAAAGGCTCCCACATCTTTCCTGGCTTTTTCTGGCCACTTAAAAAAATTTATTATTTTTTTTCTTGAATTGAAAGCAGGAACATGGTATAAATATGCCAACAGCATAAAAGAGGCATTTGCTAAAATGTAGGTTCTTCCTCCCACCCCTGATCCTTAGGTCAACCTCCAGTGCTTTCTGGCTATGCGATCCCTTTTTTATATCTTGGATCCCTATCATGTTTCTGGAAGAATTTATTCTATTAGGGAGGGCTACAACAAACAACCCCCCTATCTCCACAGCTTAGTCCAACAGAAGTTTCTTTCTTTCCCATGAAACAGTTCAATCAGGGTGTGAAACAGGCCTTCCACATGGTGATGCAGGGACCCAGGATTCTTCCATCTTGTGGCTCACTGACCTCCCAGGGCCTACAATCCTCTTCCAAGTCTGCAATAGGGAAGAGAGGATATATGAGGATAATGTGAGAGTTTTTATAGGCGAAGCCTGGAATTAGTGGTGCACTTCCTTTCTACTTGTATTCTGTTGGCTGGAATTCAATCACATGGCTACTCTGAGGTGCAAGGGAGGCTGGGAAGTGTAGTCCAGCTGTGGGCCCAGCACAAATGGCAGATGGATTGGAACTAGCTAGCTCATCTATAGCAAAATGCACATCTTTTTCAGGGAATGCCTACAAATATTGGGCTCCCTTGGTTTTAAACTAAACTCTAGGTTAGTATGGCCAAATCCCCATCCCAGGGGAAAAAATAGACAGAGTCTAGATTTCCAGTACAATAGTTCTGCTCTAGCTTGCTATCAGTACAAAAATCCCATTTTACCCTGTCATGGACATTTGGGTATTTCCAGTCTTTGCCATCTATAAAAAATGCACCATTGCATGTCTTTGTGTGCAAGTTTGAATCTACCTGTTTGGTTTTCATTTTGATGCAGCAGGAACAACTCCCCATCCATTTAGTAGCTTGTTCCCACTTAAGGGTATCAAGTGCCTATTACAGAGTCCCATAGAGTGCGTCAGACCAAATAAAGGGGCCAAACCTGGGAGTTGGCACTGAGACTTCGAGACCCGGCTCTGCCTTGGACCAGCTACTTAACCTCTTTGAGTTTAATGGGGTTGATGAGAGTATTAGCTGACATTTCTTGAGTACTTGCGATGTGTCAGGCACTGTTCTCAGCTTTTTATACACATTAAAGCATTTAATCCTCACAACAGCCTTCTGAGGAAGGAACTGTTATCTATCCCATTTTGCAGATGAAAGTGATGTACAGAAGAGGTCAGCAAATTGCCTAAGATTACAGTTAATGTGCTCCCTACCTGGTAGCATGATTGGGAGGGTCCGGTAAGAATGCTGCATGGGCATGGTGGAAAGACGTTAGCTGTAGAGTAAGGCCTGCCCTTTGCTGAGTCTGTTTTCTCCTCTGTAAGATGGGAGTAAGTACAATCTACTTATCCAGGTTTATTGGATTGGTCATTGTTCCATTTATTCATTCAGCCAGCACTATACCAGCACCGAAGGGTGATGGAGAAATGTTCCGACAAGGTCCTGGCTCTCACGGAGCCCACGGTCTCAAGGGAAGGTTCTCTAGGATTGGAGCGAACGCACGTTTAATGCCTGACTGAGCCCAGTGCTTTGTAGACCCCTGGGGACTGCTAGTTATCATAATGAATAATCACATACATCATAAACTGTTAAGTGCGGTCTCAGCGTTACGTAGAAATGAATATTCTGTTGTCTCAAAGAGTGTTTGCGGGGAGCAGTCATGCGAAATGGTCTATGGGGAGACCCAGGTTCCATTTGTCGAGGGCTGACGTTGTGTCAGGTGTGGGAGCTCTTCACGTGCATGAACTCAATCCTCACAAAAGTCCCATGAGGAAGGTACTGTCGTCACCTCCACTTTAGGGAGGAAGAAACCGAGGCACGGAGAGGGTAACTCACTTAAAGCCACACGACTCCTGAGGGGCAGAGCTGGGATTCAGACCCGGCAGTCGGGCTCCTCAGCCTGCGGTTTTAATCACGTTGCTCTGTGGGGCTCCTGGGATCCTGGATAGTGTCACAGGTGCCTGCCAGGCAGGACAGGGCACAGTCCTTCCAAGCCAGTGTGGGCGGCATTGCAGGTACTGTCGGGACCCATGGGGGTGGTTTCCTCTTGACTCTCGGGCTGCCCCTTTTTCAGTGTCACGCAGCTCAGAGAACAAGGTGGGCTTGGCAAGTGCAGAAGAGGCTCTCGTCCTGCCCTCACCCCTTGCTGTTCCTGTGATGGTCCCACTGCTAACGCCTGTGGGTTTCCTCTGGTCATCAGAGCTAAGTGTTTGTATGCAGGGATGAACAACAGTGCCTGGAATGAATAAATTCTAGGAGTCCAGCGCGTTGGGGTGGGATAACTCTGAATTTTTCCTGCGCTGTCTCCCAGGGCTGCCCGGTAGGATGGAGCCTAGTGGCCCCGTGTTCTGTGATGTAGCAGTGTTCTCCTTGATAACACACCTTTAATCTTCTCACTTCTCCACTCCCTGCCCAGTGTTGCCTGGGGTCACCTCCCAAATCAACCATCTGCGCTCTGATTCTTGTCTCAGACCTGCTTCTGGGGGTCCCAAACTAAGACAGCATGTATACCTGGGGTCTGCTGCCTCATCTGGAGCCAGTGTCTGGGGAAGCCCACCTCTCTCCTGCCCTTGGTTTCTGAGCCTCAGGATGTGGACTGTGAAGCTTCGAGGGGGCTGGACTGGCCAGAATTTGCACGGCCTCTCGTTCCCCAGCCTGCTGCCTCCATTAGCACCTTGGAGGCTCCGGGGACCGAACACCTGTCTGTGAACAGCTGCAGATGGTCGGCGAGTGAGGAGGGATTGGTCCCCTGGATCTTGTTGAGCGGAGAGTTGTGGAGGTCGGCCCCTCTGTGGTTGGAAGGCAGCAGCAACCCTCTCGGCTGCTGACCCTGAGAAGATTTGGGGGAAACGTGGAACAGCTCGGGCCTTGATGCTCTCCCGACCTCAGCATTTCCGACCAGCTCCTGTGTCCACCAGGCTGGAGTGGGACTAAGGGGGAACGGAACTCGTGCTTTTGGAATGGGACAACAGGGCGAGCGGTCAGGGCCGAACCTTTTCCAGCTTCGAAGGCTCACTTCTGTGGCTGGAAACTGCAGTGGGTACGTGGTGCACGGAGGGGTGGAGAGGACGTTCTCTACAGCAGGCACCAGCGGTTACCTGCCTCATAGCCACCGCACTGCAGGCTAGAAAAGCGGGTGCTCTGGAGATGGCGGGCCCAGCTCCAGAGGTGAATCCTGATTGGTCTCAGCCACCGTGCCAATCAGCTCCCTCTTTGCCAGTGATTGGTTAAGACGTGACCACGTGACCTGGGTCCAGCCATGAGCTAGAAAAGCAGGTGTGCTGGGGACCTCTTTGAGAAATGTCCTCCGGGACAAGAGAGGAGTACAGGGATCCTTCCTTTGCTGTCAGTTCTTTCCTGCTCGGGTCGCAGTCGCCTGCGGGGAGGGCTCAAAGACTAGCTGCGTAGCCACGGTTCAGTGGCGAGGGGCCAGCTTGCCAGCGCGCTGAGGAAGGCAGAGCTAATGCTGGACAGACGCCCGAGCGCCTAATGACGCCATCGAGCGTCCGCAGCAGCCCTGCCGTCGCCCACTTCTGAGCGTCTCGTTAAGTAAATAACACATGTCCCTTATGGCTCAAGCCACTTTTAGTTGGGTGTTCTGTCATTTCAGCCAAATGCATCCTGATGGATAAGGTCACCACTTTCGAAAAGTCTTCCTGGGGAATTCTTTAATATTTTAACATTTGCTCTAGGACTTGGCTTTTGAACTTTCTGCACTTTACTAAAGTAGAACCGACTAGCATTTTGTTCCTGTGACGTGTGAGAGAATGCACTGAACACCGAGCCAAAAAGGGTCCTTGGTGTGACTTGGTCATCCCTCCACAGGTCCCTGTCTCCTAGAAGATAATATTGAGATGTGTATTAATCAGGAGCTTTGTGGTTGCCACGAAGAGAAACCCAACTCAAACTGGCAAAATAAGTTATCTGTCTGTCTGTCTGTCTATGTATCATCTTTCTGTCTATTGAAATAATTTATTGGCTCTGCAGTAGAAAAATCAAGGCACAGATTTTCTGCTGTCACAGCTTCAGGTATAGCTGCATCCAGGGGCTCAGGCAATATCATTGGGAATTGCCGCTCCAGCGCCTGGCTTTGCTGTCCTCTATTGGCTCTGTCCCTGGGCGGGTTTTCCTCGTGAAGTGTCAGAATAGCAGCCAATGCTGCCAGATTCATCAGATCCCATCCTCCCAGTTTTGCAATCCCAGTGGAAAGAGAACTGCTCTTTCCTCGTAGTTTTGCCATTTCGCCCAGAATTTCATCCAAGGGACCCAACTAGGGCCCATCCTGTAACCAGTCACCCTGCTCAGGGGATAGAAAATACCAGTTGGCCTGGGTCACGTGCTAGGTGATATCAATCTCCCTGAACCCCATGGGCTCGGAGTGGGGGAAGGATGCCTCCCCAAAGGAAAACTGGAGGAGATGAACAGAAGGAGGGCTGGAGCCTGGGCAGGCAAAAACAACAGATGTCTGCTACAGTCTAAGGTATTTTGGGAGGAGAGGAGACACTGCTGATTTCCTCTAGTTTCTTTTTATAATCGCTAGTTGTAGAACCTTTTGTTAAAAAAAACCCAACCTTACACGTGAGGCCACCATGTAAAGGAGAAGTAAGTATGCTTCTCAGGTTGCAGCTTCGGGAGGGAGCAGTAGGGTCCCATCCGTTGGAAGCAGTATAGCTGAGCTTCTTACACCTGCAGCTTCAGCACCTGGAAACCTGTTAGAAATGCAGATTCTCAGGCTCCCACCCCAGACCCAGCCAACAAGAAACTATGCAGGTGGGACCCAAATCTTCGTTCTTACAAACCCACCAGGTGGACCTGAGGATGTGAGAATTTGAGAACTACTGCAATAGAGAGCAGAAAGGTCAAAACCTCTTTTGGTTTGGTTGTTGGTTTGTGGCCTGTCTACACTGCTGTTTCCCCCACTCTCTTCCTTTTGTGAGTTGTGTTGGTTTTTAGGGCTGCCACAACAAATGACTGCAAACCTGGTGTCTTTAAAACAACAGTTCTGAAGGCCAGAGTCTGAACTCAAGGTGTCCACAGAATTACACTTTCTCCAGAGGCTCCCATCCTTCCTGGCCTCTTCCAGTTTCGGATGGTGGCTGGCAGTCCTTGGCATTCCTTGGCTTGTGGCTGCATCACTCCAGTCTCTGCCGCTGTTGTCACATAGCCTTTTCCTTGGGTGTGTCTCTGTGTCTTCTCTTTTTGTAAGGACACCAGTCATTAAATTCAGGGCCCCACCCTAAACCAGTATGATCTCATCTTAACGAGTCACACCTGCAAAGACCCTTTTTCCAAAGGTCACATTTTGAGGTTCCAGGTGGACATGAATTTTGTAGGGAGACAGTGTTCAACTTATTATCAACCTCAGTGACTCCAGAAACGTGGACTTGTAGACCACAGCAGCCCCTGAGAGCTGAAGAAAGGGAGCCTTACTGGAAGTCTGTGCAGGAAAACGTGGGTACACTTTTCTCAATAAAAACAATGTAAATAACCTTGCACATTTACATTACCCTTGTCCTGGTGGCTTTGAAATGTGTTTCTTAGTGTGGAACTCTTTTATTCCTGCAAGAAATATTGTGCAGGCGCATAGGTTATAAAACACAGCTGCTCCCACTGGAACCAGGTTAGAAGCCCCGCCCACTCCTTTGACCAGATGTATTTTTTAAATTCCAGACAACAGAGTTTGGAAGTAATTACTTATACATTTTCTTCATCAAAGAAAGTAAAAAAAGGCTTATAACTCTCATACCAATCCCTATTAATACTTAAAAAAATACATGTACTTGGTATAAATGGTTCAAATCGTACATAAAGTTACAAAATGAAACTTGTTTTCTGTTTTTCCACCAAAACTCTGGCTTTCGATACCACTTATCTATCATTCTTGAAAAATCTTATATACACATACCAGTCGTGTGTGTGTGTGTGTGTGTGTGTGTGTGTGTGTGAAGGAAGGCATAGTGCACACTCTTTTTACATTTTGATTAAAAAAATTAGTTTCTAGTCTAGAGCTGTTCATACAAATGCATACTGGGGGTGCCAAAAAAATGTATACACATGACTTGTATTCATCTTTTGTTATCGGTATATATTGAGTATTACAATTAAAAATTCTTTTTTATATTTAAGTGTGTTTTTCCAGGACCCAGCAGTCAAGTAATTGTTTCAATCTAGCTGTGGAGGGCGCAGCTCACAGTGGCCCATGTGGGAACTGAACCGGCAGCCTTGCTGTTAAGAGCACCGCACCCTAACCAACTGAGCTATCCAGCTGCCCCTACAATTTTAACACAGTTTTTTCCTTTCTTAACATGTGTATACATTTTTGGGGCATCCTCTGTATATAGATCTGCCCTATCCTTTATAATAGCTACGTAATACTCCACTGCTGTGTATATTATAATTTATTGAAAACCTCTCCCAGTTGATGGGTATTTACGTTGTTTCCAGGCTTTTCCCCACCATAAACAATGCTGGTGTGAACGTCTTTCCCTTTCTCACGCATTATCACAGGCTCTCACTCCCTTACCGAGATCCTGTCGCAGTTCTTTTTGCAGTGTCTCCATTAAAATGTTTCCCATTTGAAGGACAGAGAAGTTTGCAAGTGAGGTGGTAGCCCCACATTACAGGCACTTGATTTCTTAAATTTCCTTTTCCAAAAACTTCTTGGGCAGAAAGCAACTTCTTGCTTTTCTAACTTGAACCTGCATTTTGTTCTAGACAAATGTCTGCAATAGACAATCCCTGATCATGGAATTTTCCTGATGAATTCCCAGCCAATAAACATGTCCTGATTCATATTCATTGAATTATAAATTGGCTTTAGGAGAAAGTTTTAGGCACAAATATAGAATTGACACCTGCTTGCCAAGACAGACAGCAATGTGCTGTAAATATTGGGACAGGGTTAAATGTGCCAAGTCACAGGGTGCATTTCCTCCCCTCTCATAAATATATAAATAGCTCCCATGTTGTTCCTGAGGACCCAACCTTGACTCTTGGGCAATAAATTAATTGAGGTTTCACTGAAGTAGTTTTCTTGTTCTTTTCTGTTTTTAGATCTGACAAAAGTACGATTATGGAATCCTCTAATTAATGAGCAGATCTTTTTCTCCCTCTAATTCAATTTAATTTTATTTAATACTTATTGATACATTAAGTTTACCTTATTGTTATTTGTAAAACAATTTTTTATTTTTCAATTATAGTTGAGATACAATATTATATTAGTTTTAGGTGTACAACAGAGTGACTAGACATTTATGAAATGTCGTGAGATCATATAGTATTTGTCTTTCTCTGTCTGACTGATTTCACTTAGTATAATGCCCTGAGGTCCATCCATGCGTAGCAAATGGCAGGATGGGAAATAAAAAAATAAGGTTATTTTTTATGGCTGAATAGTATATGTACATACAGTTTTGTGTTGGTGGACAGGTAGGTTGTTTCCGTGTGTTGGCCCTTAGGAATGATGCTGCAATGAACATGGGGGTGCAGATAGCTTGACCACAGCTTGTTTATGCATTCATGTACTGATACACACTTAGGACCAGCAGAATCCTAAAGGGGATCGTGTCTCTCCCCTGCTTTTGACATACTTTGCTGTTTCTCCTTCTCCATTGTCCTGGGCCCTGGTGCTGCCTGCAGAAACCTGCCCAGCCTGGCCCCAGCTGACCCACCTAACACCTGTGTAACACCACTTCATGCCACTCGCCCCTCCTTCCCTGCTCCGCCCCTGGCCTTTCTGTCCTTTGAAAAACTGAGCTGTCTGCCCTTGGGGCCTTCAGTGAGGCCATTCCCTTTCCCGTGATCTTTTCCTGGCTGTCTGAGTTGGGGTCTCCTCAAAAGCAGACCCCGAGACAAAGATCTGGGAGCAGGTAGTTCAGCGGGGAGGTGATCACAGGCAGGAAGGGAGGAAAGCCAATCACAGGCGTGTTAGTGAGCAGGTCACTGGAGCCCGCAGTGGGCGGCTGGGGCTCACTACTCCTGGGCGACCGGGCAGGACGCACCTCCAAGCTGTCCCGCCCAGGTGTGAAGAATGTCCACGACTTTCCATCCTTCTTGGGTAGCACTGACTGCCTAGCACTGCCTGCATCAGACTGAGCGTGCTCTAGTGGCCAGAGAGGGCCTCAGGTAGAGAGAGGTGGGGTGTTCCTGGTAGGAAGGAACCGTACCAGCCTCTGGGAGCTGCCCGCCAATGCCAAAGGTGACCTCCTGGGGGCGCCCAGGTAGACCTTCTGGGACCACCCGAATGCTCTCTCTGCCGGAACCCTGTTCATCGCCTTCCCCAGATGTCATTTCAACTTAGCGTAAGTTGGTCTACTTGTTTAAAGTTGAGTGCGCCTCTTGGGTGGCGAGCTTCCCGGCAGCAGCACCCAGCATTTGCCGGTTGGTGTGTTCCGTGTGCACAGGACCCGTCCTGTGCAGCGGGGATGCTCAGTAGATACTGTCCCGCGAACAAATCAGCGCTCCCGCCTCGGCAGTTCTCCTCCCCGAGTCCCTCAGAAGGGCCTCGGCTCCAGGAGCAGGTTTGCCTGTCCCAAGGACGGAATCTTTTGCATATTTCTCTTGAGAACGCCACAACACCGTGAGATGGAGAGAGCACAGAATAACTGCTCATACTTATTTTTCCAAACCAGACTTGATTGTCTTTGGCTTTTGTGCTGCTTCTTCTTTGTTTATCCCTAAAGGGGCTGGCTTCTAAGAGTAGAGACTCCGGGGAATTTCTGGGAGGTTATTACATATTTTCTCTCATGTGGCTGCCTGTTTGTCAAAACAATCTCAAATTTAACTTTGCTTTCTCTGCTTCGTGCAATTTGGTTTCTCTCCGTGTTCTTTCTCCTTCAAGCTTCGGGCTGTTCCGCTGGAGTGAATTCCCAGGAGCATTGGGTGTTGATTTTGTATTTGTTCATTTATTGCAGTCAAATAGCTATTTTTACAAGTCTGGTGCTTCCATTTTCTGGGCTTGATTTTTGAGAAGAATTGGGTGTGGAAAGCTCTGGAAGCCAGAGATGTATGGAGGAAATGGATGCAACAAGATGGTTGGGATGGCTAAGATAAGCGGTGGGGTCCTCCATTTTTCACCTACGTGAGAATTTTACAGTTTTACAGACCAACAGGGATTTGGTTCCTCTCAAAACTCTGGCAGTTTGCATTTAAAAGTGTTGAGAATAATTAGAAAGAAGGGAATTGGGTGGTTGATAAGAGAAAGGGGTGGTAAAGCTGATGGTAGACCTGCAGGAGATACATTCATTCCTTGGTTAAGAAAATGCCGGTAGACCAACACGGTCCCAGGCTCTGATTCGGTGCTGAGAGTAGAAGATGAACGATACAGACCCTTGCCCTCAAGAGACTTACATTTTCTAAACGGAGACTGAGTTTATGTCCAGGGTGATATGACGGTAGCACCATGCCCAGAGAGACCATAGGAGGGCAGAACTGAGATGCCTAGAATAGGAAAGCCAGGGAAAACTTCCTGGAGGAGGTGACACACGGACAATTCAGTTTTGGAGGAGAGAGATCCAGGAAGATGAGGTGAAGTCTCAGGCTGAGAAACTGCAAAGTAGGAGGAGTGTGAGGTTTGTAAGTGTTGATGATGTAACTGGGCCAGAGGGTTCAGTGATCTCTGATTTGCTCTGTCATGTGTCCCCAAGGATAGAGCTAAGGCTCTGGTGGCCTTGGGGGAGAGTCATAGTCATGAATCTTTTGGTTGTAAGAACCAGAAACTCAAGTCAAACTTCTTAAAGAAAAAAAACAAAGTCTCCCTCCCTTTGGGTATACAGGAAAAGTTCGGGGTTCTGGGCAGTTTCAGGCATGGTTGGATCTAGGAACTCTGGGAGTTCCTTTGGTGCTTAGTGTCTGTGTTTGTCCCTTGGCTTTTCTCTGTGTTGCCTCTATTGTCAGACAGATGTTTCAGCCTCCATCCTTACCTTTCCACAGGCCCAGCAGAACAGCGGGCCTCTTCCTTCACGGTCCCAAAGCCCCTGACCGGACAGGGAGTTGGCCTAGGTGCACATGCAAGAGGTTTGGAAGGTGGAGGCGAGGCCGAGCCCCTCTGCTGCCGTTTCTCCAGACAAGCACTGTTGTGGAGCTGCCTGGCTTTTCTGGGGCAGAGTCAGCAGATGTCCGCTGGCCACTCCTGGCTTTGAGGGGGTGGAGAGGCAGGCTGTGGAGTACTGGCCCCGGGTGGACTGTAGCAGGCATGGTGCCACCGTGGCAGCCTGCAGATTGGGGCTATTTCTGGATAGTAGTGGCATCCTTATCATGCTGGCTTCCAGATGGTGGCAGTGGTGGTGTGATTCTGGAGCTAGCAGCTATGGTGGCAACTTCCCAGTTTGGCTGGTGGCTTCCTGATCATACAGGAGACAAGGCTCCTTTGTGCCCTGGATCTGCCATGTGGCTTGGAGGGTCCTTTCTGGTGTATTAACCTGTCGAGCCTGTTTCTCCAACCTTCCCTATGATCCGTAAGCCCTTTGCTTCCCTGCAAGTCCCTCTCAGTTTCAGCTAAACGGAGTGGGTTCTGTTCTCTGCAACGAGCCTGTGACTGACAGACATGGTTAGTGCCTCCAGGCTGTGGCGGTCACACTGGAGCTGAGGCGCGAACTCCGAGTGGGGTTTGGAATAAGTCCCTGTCATTTCCACGAGGGGCAGCACGAGCTTTCCAGAGTGCCGTTCTGATTACTGGCACACTTCCCAGCTGCCTGCTTCCTTGGACGGGGCCTTCCCAGGGCTCATGAGTGCATTTTACTGGCCCTGCTGAATTCTCTTGCAAGTGAGATCCTCTGTGGACAGTGAAACCCTCCCGTCAATGACATTCCTGGCCTTCGAATGTCTAGAGTCAGTGTAGACTCGCGTCCCAGATATCCTAGCATTGACCTCCTGGGTCCAGTAAACCAGTTTTTAAAGAACATGCACCCTAATTTTATAGAGGCCTGTTCCTGTGAAATTGAATGCAGAACTTTTCACTTAACGCCACCTCCTGGCCCTCCCGTTGCTCCTTCAGACCCAGTTAGTTGCCACGTGCTTTGCCCCTCTGTGCTTTGCGTCCGTGTGCTCACTGCTGTTTGTAACGAGGGGTCGCAAGTGTGATGACGCTGTCGATGTCTGCCGCTCCCACCAGGCTGGAAGCGCCCAACCACAGGCCCTTGACTCAGACTTGACGTAGAGCGTGTGCCTCACGCACAGGTGCTGACCAAGTGATCCAGTGAGTGGATGGGTGGTGTAAGCGTCTCCAGGGCTCCGGGTGGGGCTGCGGTGGCACTGCCTCCAAAGCAGGGAGTTCTAACCCATCTTGTGCCTTGGGCCCCTTTGCTGGTCGGGCACAACTGTCTCAGGAAGATGTCTTTAAATGTGTACAATAAAATACATGGGGTCGCAAAGGAGACCATTTGTATTGAAATCCAGGTATCAAAATACGTACGAGGAAAAAGCAAAATGGGATGTGGCAGTTGCTTCTTTAACATGTTAAATAACGACATATAGTTGTGGCTATAATAACTACCATACTTCCGAAGTCAGGAGACACAGACATGACATTTTGAGATCTGCAAAAGGGGAACATGCTATGAAATTACCCATGATGCTCTCGGTGGCGGGATTAGTGTTTCCCAGATAGCAGTCGGCACCAGCTTATCTCTCCTCGTTTTTCACTTAAATATGTTTACCCACAACAACAACAATATATGCCAGCACTCATGGAAAACCAGTATCCCTTGAAGTAATTCGAAAGCAACAACTAAAGTACTTCAGTTGATTTCCATTTGTTTCCTTAGTTTTCTTTTTTCCTTTCGCTTTATTGGTTTCTTTTCGGAATTCTATTATAAAAGAGCAATGTTGAAAATCAAAGCCCTGGAAAGAGGATGTGAACCTTTCCTTGTTCCCTGGAGCTCCCCAGCTGGGCTGCTGCTGCAGTTTGTGGGGGCAGAGGGCTTCCTACTCTCAGCCCCCCACCATGCCTGCCAGGGGAAGACCCCCACTGAGCAGCCCTGGTCTCCCTACCCCCCTACCAGTTAATCCTGGTCACAGGAGGCTGGTAAGGACTGCTGGGGTCTGTTGGGGTACTGACCGCAGAGGCATGGCCAGGGCACAGTCTGGGGATAGTTCATCACCCTCTAGCTGGGAACCCCCTGGCACGTCACTGCCAGAGGCCCATCACCCTCTCTTAGGATGTGCAGGAGCTGGCAGCCAATGCAGGCAGATTGGAGGGGCAGCAGCTGTCCCTGGCACGAAGAACCAGCGTTGTCACATCTGGCTCGTCTGAGCTGTGGCGTTCCTGACGAGTTCTAGCACCCTTGGCTCCCTGCTCACCCAGACCACGTGTGGGGGATGTGGCCCTGTGGCCAGGCCTTGCTGATGGTGCTAGTTCTGCCGTGTGTGCTCATAGCCCCGGTAGTGGGCGTGGGGACAGCATGCTAGGGTGCCACAAGACCCATTTTTGCCATGCCATGTCCTTGCAGATGCCACACACCCATCCCACTGCCCTGCTCCCTAGCGGTACCTCAAGGTCAAGTGGGGTCACCGGGTCTGGGCCAGGCCTGCCTTGGGGTACCCGAGTTGACTTCTCCAGGCATCTCTGCGGCCTGATGCGTGCAGTGACCCGGGTAATACGACATAGGCTGCGTCTCCCAGGAGGGGCGGCAGGCGTAGCCGGTCCACTGACCCGTGGGGTCCTGGCCCCGGCCGTGACGGGAGGCACCTGTCCTGCGATCTTGTCAGCTTTCTGCTCGGTGTCAAGTGATAGTTCCGTATCGACTAGGAGTCGCTCTGCACCGAGTGGAATGGCGATCTGATCCGTTAGATCCTAGAAGCTGCGTTGCTGCCGTGTGAGCTGGGGCGGCGCCTCCTCCCCTCCCCCACCCCGCCACAGCGGATGGGCGTGGGTTTGGGGTTAGAGAGCAAGTTGATCTGAATAAATAATGCAGAGGACGATGACTACGAACGGAGCATCCGTGAAATCCACCAAGAATCAGCCTCCCGGGCCGCAGCCCATGCGCTGTGATGAACGTGCCATCCCAACTCGGATGCCGCGTTTCAACACAGCGTGCCAGTGTTATGATTGTGATTACTATTATTATTTGTGCAGCGACATTTGGAAGCCCTCATTAAGTGGTTCCCTTTGCTTCGGCGTGAATGCACAAAGCGCGAGACCTCGGGACGGGTTCAGTGTCTGCAGCACACACAGTGCCATTCCAGGAGGAAGCCCCAGGTTCCCGTGTTGGCCTCAGTGTACAAACAAATACTGATTTTTCCATTCGGGCTCTTCTGTGAAACGTTGAAGTGCTTTGATTCCTAAACCGGAGCTGGCTTTCAGGCGTGCGTCATCTCGCCCTTTGTTCCTGTGGATAGAAGTGATGGATTTTGCAGTCTGGAGGAATCCGTCATTTTGACTCCATCTGCTTGTTAGGCATCTCCAGTGTCTGTGATGTGACACTCTTTGGTATTTTAGCATTTCATCGCACCTCCCACCGAGACAGCCCAGGTAGATGGCAGGAGAAAGGGGACAGGATTTTCCACTGATTTTAAGATTACTATCCCAGTCTTGGGGTGGATATTTTTAGGAGACATTAAACCAAGTGAAAGGAATATGAGAGGTGCCATCCTCCTCTGCAGGGGGATATGCTTTCTATGTGCTGCTTGATTGCTCCCAGTGACAAGGCACTTACTACCTAAAAAGCTAACCCATTACATCAAAGCTCAGATCTGATTGTTACAGTTTGTTTTTTCTTCTTTCTTTGTGTCCATAACCACCCACCCCTTTGAGCTTCTGGAGTCATTCAGAACAAGTCTAACCTGGCTTACCTATTTTTCAAACACATATCACATCACGTCTTCAGGCTAACCACTCTCCATTCCTTCTGCTTTTGATTCGATGACAACTTGCCTGGGACAGCTTCATACGAAAGGCTCTATCTAGCCCAGAACCTTCCATGAGATAGGTTCTGGGGCATCCTTGGGAGGTGTCCTCCAAGGCTCTGCCTGTTCACAGAAGATGGGATGTGAGCTAGTCTTCGATACCTCTGCCAGACCCCTCCTGTCTGCACTTTGTGGAGAGGCATTTTTTGAAAATTTTGCTGTGTGGCTGGTTCCCAGCCGGCTATCCATTCCTCTTTTCCAACTATCATTTTTGGTTCAGGGGCAGCTGACATATCTTTAGCTCCAGGGAAGCATGTGACCAATCAGAGAAAGCATCCTGGCCAATCAGAACATAGCATCCTTCTGGCCAATCAGAGCATAGCCTCCTCCTGGCCAATCAGACTATAGCATCTCCCCCAGCTGCTGTCATTGGCTCTGGGATGGGCCAGGCCTATGGGTTTTAAGCAAATCTTGGAGATGGTGGCAGGGAATGAGAAGTTTTGCTGAGGCAATGTGGGAAGGTGTTCCACCACCTCCAGAGGCTATGAAGTGGGACGCCCCCCTTCTCTTCTCTTTCCTTCAGACAATAAGCTTCCTTTCCCACTTAAGCCAGGTTGAGTTGGTTTTCTGTGATTTGCAGCTAAGAAATGTTCTGACACACGCAGTGCTTCAGGGCACATCCTTCAGCATTACTTTGGATTTGCACATAGATTCTGTGCAGTGAAGACGCACAGCAGACTTTTAAATAAGATCCCAGCCAGCAGGACTTTTATTCCCAGAAGCAAATCTTGGAGATGGTGGCAGGGAATGAGAGTCTGAAAAGAGAGAATGTTACTACCACCCTCAGGCGTGTCGATACCCACGGCTGGTAGTTTAAGCACCGGTTGTGCAAATCTGGGGCGCCTGACCTTGTCTTCCTTCAGGGGGAAAATTAGGAGCTGGTGGAAAGAAACAGCCTCAGAAACCCTTGAAGAAGCATCTTTATGAGTGTAAACCAAATTAATGCAGTCTAGCCTTATTTAAATATCTTAAAACTCAAAACAGGTTTATTCAGAGGAGAAAAAGAGAATGAGATCTCTGTATGGAGACTTGAGTTATTGTAATATTTTAGGTAGGTTACCAGGGGGCATCAATTATTCCATTGCCGTTGGTCTTCTTTTACTCTAACTTTATTACCTTTATCTGGATTTATATAGTGTCTGATAGTTTATATCATAGGTGCGTAAAGAAACATTTGAATGTGCTCATAGCTATGTATCTGTGCCCCATGGAGAGTTAATAAATTATAAAGCAATCTCTCTATTCCACTTAAAGGTATACACCCAGCTGCTTCAGACTGCTTTATTTATGTGTTGGCTTATGCTTCAGGCTGGTGTTTTTGTGGGAAGGAGCCATGATGGGGGTTGGGGGTGGGGGAACAATGGTTCGGGGAGAGGAGTGTCTGCCCAGAAGGTGTGACAGTCAATCTTAGGCTTCTCCCTCTGCCCACTCAGGCCTCCTTCCCTGCCACAGGCAGTGTCCCGAGGGTACATGCAAATTTCCGTCCTCCACTCTTACCTCCACCTCAGTCTTCTTCCTGGGGAACCCAGCCTGTGACACCTCCCTCTAATTAACCACCTGTCAGGCCCCCACACTGGTAACCAGTGGATTAGGGCAAAAACGGAGTCTCGGTGCCACTGAGTCCTGTGAGCTGTGTGAGCTGTGGGTGAGGCGAGGGAGGGGGCTGTGTAACCCAGTTTTCCCGTGACTTGGGGATCAATAACAGCTGTGCAACCCTTTCCCATCCTCAGACCCCAGGATCGGAAAGAGACTGAGAGACAAGTGACAGCTGTGAGGCTTACGTGAGCCAGTGGCTCTCACAGTCGAGTGTGGCAGGATCGCCTGAAGGGCTTGTTAAAACACATCTGCTGAGCCCTGTTCCAGAGGTTTCGATTCAGTAGGTCTGGGGCCTGACAACTTTCATTTCTAGCAAGTTCCCAGATGCTGCTATGCTGTGGGTGTGAGGACCACACCCACAGAACCATCGCGTTAAACAAAAGGAAGATCCACACCAGGGCAGGAGCTATCAGACCTTCCTGAACCACATTGCTGAGGAATTGTCTAGAAAGTTTATCTGTTGAACATGATTAGGTTGGGCTGGGGCACAGAATCCTCTCCCACATACTCATCACCCAGATGCCACAGTAGATGAATTGTGCTATGAGATGAAGATGAAGATGATGTAATAATTGCTATGTGGTTCAGACCTGCTTTTGCAAATGCAACCATCCCTGACATTTTGACGCATCTTGGCAGCTGTCTTCAAGAGTGGGGTGACTGACTGGGTTAGCGCATCTGTTGATCCCCATGTGATAGTTAAAAAAGCAAGCCCAGAGAGGTTGCATGTAGGCCACACAGCTCATAAGGGACTCAGTGGCCTCACCTTTGCCCTAAAGCAGTGGTTACCAGTGTAGGGGCCAGGCAGGAGGTGTCTTGATCTGCTTGGGCTGCTATAACAATACGATGGATGGGCAGCTCTAACACAGACGTTCATTTCACACTGTTCTGGAGGCTGACTGTCTCTTGGTGAGGG
Source organism: Rhinolophus sinicus (assembly GCF_036562045.2). Classification (NCBI taxonomy): domain Eukaryota; kingdom Metazoa; phylum Chordata; class Mammalia; order Chiroptera; family Rhinolophidae; genus Rhinolophus; species Rhinolophus sinicus. The sequence continues at coordinate 36,321,609 of NC_133765.1, forward strand.
CTCTCTTCCCGGCTTGCAGACGGCCACCCTCTTGTTATATCCTCATGTGATAGAGAGCAGAGAGAGAGGAAGCACTCTCTCTCAAGTCTCCTCTCATAACGCACTGATCCCGTCATGAGGACTTCACCCTTGTGACCTCATCATGTCTCAGAGCCCGCCCCCCCAACGTCATTACTTCGGGGGTTAGGATGTCAGCATATGAATTTTGGGGGGAGGCAAACATTCAGCTTGTACAGAAGGTGTTGCAGGCTGGGTTCCCAGGGAGAAGACTCTGAGGCAGAGGTTGGGCTGCAGGAGTGTCCCCCATTGGGCTGAGATGGCTGGGCCTTCAGGCCCCTGGCCTCCAGCCGTCATTGGCTGTGAGTCGTCCTGGGAATGGGCATGACCTTGGGCTCTGTGGCCTGAGGCTGTGTGCAGCTCATACTCAGAGCAGTGGGGGCCAAAAGGCCCTCATGGTGGGGGCATCTGGGCAGTGCACCCCGAGCCCACAAGGAGGGTGTGTGGCAGCTGTAGACAAGGTGCCCGATGAGTTTGTCGTGATTATTTTAGAAGCCTGTGGGAAACGGGCTCATTTACCTGCAATAAGTCCCCACTGTGTAAAGAAAATGTCAAGTCACTTTGCTTTTGGTGGAACTAGTTACCTCGAGGTTTTACCCTGTGCTTGTTGGACCTTCTGCAGTTTCTCGGGTGACCTGGTGCTGGGCTCTGCTGACCTCGCATCCTCCTTGTGTCCCCACCCCCCCATCCCCTCAGTCAGTGGGAGGCAAGCTTCACTCTTACTTGCTACCTGTTCTATCAAATCTTTTGTCTAAACACAGGAGGACTTAGTGTGTCCCAAGAGGTGGAGGCTTTTGAAACTCAAACACTGATCACCCATTTTTCTTATCTCGCTCTCTCTGGGGCCTGCCTTGCTGAGGCATTGGGCACAGAAGGCCTAGAGGTCTGCACGAGAGATGGGCCGAGGGGGAGGAGGGTACCCTGGGCACGGCCAGCACTGCAATTTGCATTTCAAAAATATCACCCCATCTTATCCTCAGAATGGAGTTGTTGGGTGTGGTGTGGGCCACAGGAAGTCATGAGAATGAGGCTGGGAAGGAAAAAGATGATACAGACCCCAGAGAGAGGGTCACCACATGCCACGCAGGACCATGCAGGATGCCTCTGGGTGGCCAGGAGGCAGGAGGAGCCGGGAGAAAGCCTAGGCCAGAGCCTTTCCTGAGTTTTCCATGGGAGAGGCAAGCAGAGCAGAGCAAACAACTTCGGATGGGCTAGTTGGAAGAGTTTCAGTGGGCTCTGGGCTATGGGGACGTCTCTAGTGGCCTGGCACCTGGCCCTAGGATGACTTAGGATGGGGTGTGTTAGATGGGGAGGTGGGTGGGGGTATAGTCTCTGGGACCTGGTGGTCTGCATATGAAAGGTGTGCTCACAGACATCTTCAGGAATCAGCCCTTCGAGGGGCTCTCCCTGGGTCTGTAAGGCTCCCAAATCGCAGAGCACCCAAAATATAGAAAGTCAGAAAATGTAGTTAATATAACTGGCCCTGCAATGAATGGATGCCGAGTAGACACATCCAGATGTAAGAAAACACAGGCACAGCCCCACTCAGCGTCCTGCAGGGCCCTGCTCGCAGTCTGCCGGAAAAGTGGCCATGGCTGTCCTCAGCCTTTACCTCCTGGAAGTCTGGACTGCATCTGTGGCCTTCGGAGGCCCAGCATGATGTGCCAACGGCTCTCAGGGTGACCTCCCAGCAGTTTCGGCTTTCATGCCTCCATCTCCTTATCTGATTTTGTAGGTTTTTTTTGGTTACAAAGAAGAGATGATTTCCCACTATTGATAATTTAGCACTAAGCGTGGTCGCAGGGCGCAGGAGAGTGTGGCCCCCCTCTGATTTCTTTATTTTTAATCTGCTGGTCTCAATGGATTTCTTTAGGGAATAGGTGTCTTTTTGGGGCTGGCCTGGGTGTTTGAGGATCGAATGGCATGGAGGAGGGACTTGGGGCTTTAGACGTGGCACAGTTTCTATTTGGTGGATACCGGTTTTGAAAATATCAGAAAGTGTCTTTCATTTGGGCTGAATCAGACTAGTTTTTAAGTTCAACATTAAATTCTATAGAAAGCATTGTAGAAAAAAAAGAACAGGTTGGAAATGTATTTCGTAACTTGAGATTTTTCAACAAGGATATTCTTTAAGAGGTAGTCGTACCCAGGTCCCTTGCTGGAAGCAGTGATATGAGCCTTCAAACCGGAGATTGCAAACTCAAATACCTGCAGGGCTCAGGAGGGTAATATGAGGTCTGACAATTAAGTTTGTGAACTAGTTGCACCGATGTTGCTAACCTTTTTTGATATCAGAGGGATTATTCATTATGAATTTGTACCAACTAGACAAACAGTTAACCAAGTTTACTATTTGGAAGTGCTGAAAAGGCTGCGTGAAAAAGTTAGACGACCTGAACTTTTCGCCATAATTCATGGCTCTTGCATCACGACAATGCACCAGCTCACATGGCACTGTCTGTGAGGGAGTTTTTAGCCAGTAAACAAATAACTGTATTAGAACACCTTCCCTTATCACCTAATCTTCTCCCAATGACTTCTTTCTTTACCCGAAGATAAAGGAAATATTGAAAGGAAGACATTTTGATGACATTCAGGACACCAAGGGTAATACGACGACAGCTCTGATGGCTGTTCTAGAAAAAGAGTTCCAAAATTGCCTTGAAGGGTGGATGAGGCGCTGGCATTGGTGCAGAGCTTCTCCAGGGGAGTACTTCGAAGGTGACCGTAGTGATATTCAGCCATGAGGTCTGTAGCACTTTTTCTAGGATGAGTTTGCAAACGTAATTGTCAGACCTTGTATATGGGAAGGCATCAGTCTGGGTGTAAGAAACCCGCCACTCTCTGCCTGTCTTTTGAATCTTCTTTTGATAGGGTCTTGGGTACAGAGAAACTTCCTTTATTATAATAAAAACAACATTGTAAGCTCGCCGAAGCAACTGACACCTAGACTCAGGGTTGGTGGGACAATAGGGAATGGAGGGCACTGTGACAAACTGGGGCCAGATGACCTGGTGATAGCTCAGCTCTCGCTAATCGGTTCCAGGAATACAGGACCAGTGTTGCCAAAGCTGATTTTTCCAGAAAGATCATACATTCGGATTTTCATGTGAAACCTCCCAATTTTATAATATTAACAATTGCAATTTCAAAAAAAATAGCGGGTGGACCAAACAAAGCAAAAGAAGAACCACAGCAAATCAGAACACATCTATGCACCCCGTCTGGTCTCAGGCCTGTATGTACAAGTATGACCTCAAGTTTTCTAGAATTTGGAGCTGGAAGGATTTCCAGAGCATGTTAAATCTAACCTGCTACCTAATTTAGGAGAGTTTTATGTGCAGGCTCCTTGTAGATAGGCATTCTTTAGCATACTCCCGACTGCTGGTGTTTTCACTACCTCATGAGATGGAATTCCCACTCTTGATTGGTCAGAGTTGTAAGAAATTTTCTTGGGTGCTAAGAACAGAAACCAAGGCAAACTCACCTCGGGGCGGGATGCAGCTAGCTAGGCATCAGGACGGGGCTGGTGTCAGGAAATGGGAAGTCACCAGCATCCCCTGTCTCTTTGCCCTGCATGCTTCTGTCTGCACGCTTGCTCTCCTCTCTCTCCACTGAATGCTTTTCTCCTGTGCTTCGGTCCTTGCAGTGGGGTATGGTCACCTCACAGCTTCTTCCTTTAGGTGCTTCTGTTCCAGCCTCCCACAGAGATCCACACTCACTGTGTCTGGGTCTCAGCGCCACAGGCTCGGGAGAGAGAATCTGATTGGCTCGCCTGGAGTCATGTGTCCAGCCCTGGTCCAATCAGCTATTGCCAGGGGGCAAGGTCGCACAGAACAAAGGTGGCTCCTGAACAGACCCGGCCAACGCCATGGGTGGGATTGTTCTCGTGACTCCCAGAATGGCCACAATGGTTTCAAGGCTCACATAACCAATTTTCAGAATGGCCCGGAGCCCCAGAGTGTCCATACGATCCGATAGAGCTGATCTTTGTGTCAGGGTGACCTTCCTGGCCCTGCCTCCCGCAGACGCACACAGAGACGGGCCTGCTCACCGCTGACGCCCCCTGAATGTTTACCTTCTGGCTTGGCAGTCACAGCTCTTCCACCTGTTTCCCTGACAGTGAGGTCCCAAAGTCCCCCTCCCCGCTGGTGCTCGCTCAGGAAAAGCTTTACTTCATCAAAACTTTGTTGAAATGTGCTATCTCATCGCGTCCCAACCCTCTGGGATAGTTGTAAAGATAGTGACATCCCTAAGAACTCAAAAGGGTTAACCAAAAGCTGAAAGCAGCTGAAAAAACCCCCGCTAGCTGTGTATCTGGAGCTCGGTGGAGCTAGGAGGGCCTGTCTCCCCTGCGAGATGCCGAGATGGGAATATGAGCTGTCTGATTTTGAAAAATCCATCTGTCATCGTGAAGGAGTTTGGCGGAGGAAATGACCTCCTTGTGGGGGCCGCCTCTGACCCTCTCCTCCCCAGGCAGAAGGAAACACTCTCTCGCCTAGTGTTTCCTTGGCACTGCATCCATCTTCCTAGGATGGCTGTGTCCCTGGCGTAGCAACACCACTCATGCTGACGGTAGCAAGAGTTCACATTGCTGGAGCCAGTCACTGTGTGCCCAGCACTGTGTTAGGCCCCCAACAAGGCCGGGTCCTTGTCTGCCCAGAACAAGCTAATCACATATTAATATCAGTGGTGACTGTTGAGCTGGGCACGAAGCACATTTTGTACATCACTTCATTTTCTAGCCTCATAATAACCTCCTGGTCGTACCATTATTATCTCCATTCCAGAGCTCCAGAAAGATAAAATAACACGCTCAAGGTCACTCGATGGTGAGACAGGTGTTTGAACCTGCCTCTGACTGGCGTTTGCTTGTGCCCTGATTCTCTCATACAACTTGGTATGCGTGCTTGTTTCTGTGGGTCTTGGCTCACATGAGGAACTTGAAAGAAATGGGTGAAGGTGAAAAGGAACAAGAAAACAAAAGCAATTTTGGGCAGAAGGACAAAGCCAAAACCTGCAGGCGATACCTGAGAGCATCGTGTAGGGGAGCATTCCTGACCAGGGTCCCTTCGCTCTGCTCAGCCAGGTCAGCCCAGGGGCTCGGGGAAGCAGCAGAAGACAGGTTTCCTTGAGGCTTTTGCTGGTAAGTGTTAGTTTTGCTTGCAGCCAAGCGAGCTGATAGCTCTGCCAGGGGCCTCCTTCCCTGTCACCCATAAAGGACCCTGGAGATTGCCTTTTATCCTCCTCCGAGTGAGGCACTCGGATCTGAGACGAAAATGCATTTTGCTTTAAGTGTATATCCTGTTCTCCTGGGGCTTGGGAATGTGCCTGCAAGCCTCTGCCTACTGTACTTCTACGCGAGGTGACAAGGTACTGACAGGCAGCCCTCAGCTGCTTTGATTGGATGGAATGTGCAGAAATGCAGGAAGCAGGTGGGCACAATTGCTTTGCGTTTCCATGGGGGCTGCAGAATTCCATGTGACACATCCCACCTTTGCCACCCCTCACACCCAGCTCAAAATGAAGGTGAGGGCCGGCGGGGAGAGCGGTTGCGGCTTGCAGAGCAATGTGTGTGTGTGTGTGTGTGTGTGTGTGTGTGTGTGTGTGTGTGTGTGTAGGGGGTTGTCAAGCCACAGTTGCCCACGGGGGCGGCACGACTGTGCTGTATGCTTTAGGCAATTACCAGTTCTCTCTCTAATTCTGTTCAAGGTGACTGTCAAAAATCCACAGAAGACTCTCCTAATGAAATGGAAAAGTGTGCAGATTCATCCTGCTGCATACAGATGCCTGTGCTTTTATCTCCTAATAACCGCTCCCTGAGGTTCAGTTTTATGATATTAAAGGGTCTTTTCTTATTCAACAATTAGTCAAAACAGTCCACTCATGCGCCTTCTAGACTCGGCTTTGGAAGCTGACAAGCAGCGACTGGGGGCCTTGGAGTGAGGGCTCTGCTCTTTCTCTTCCTTTCCCTTTCATGTTATTTCAGTTGTTTATTTTTATCTTCCAGGGGTGGTTTGAATGCAGGTGAAATGAGGCGTTCTTGAGAGTGGATACATGTGAGGGAAAAATAATACCTTTCAACAAGTCAAGATGAAGTGATGACTCTGGAAGGACTTGTTCTGGTTGAAGTTGTCACAGCGACTGATTGTGGCCTTGATGAAACCAGCACCCATGCTGGGGAACAATTAGTAGCGTCACCTGGGTCCTGTTTTAGGCTTTTGGTGTCAACCCTGATCACTGAGTTTTAAGTTCTCTGGTTGTATGCTTTGTTTTTTTTTAAACTGCATTTGAATTTCTCATCTCTTGGATTTCACAGAAGCGATTCTGGGTCAGTCGGTTCATTCCCACCCTGGCGCCTGTCATCAAACCCTGAAGATCTCGCTGAGGTTGGAAAATGATTAGCTTCTGCAGCAGGGAGATGGAGGCCAGCTTCAGGAAGCCGCTGCTCTCTTTTCTCCGACTGCCATGCTAGGAAACAGGGAGGCCGTTTGGAAATCGCAATAGAGTTTGTAAAGGAGGAGCATGTCTAAACACAGGATTCATATATTTTTAATACCGCTGCCCTGAGGGAAATGCAAAGGCATATGCTATGCTGTGAAGGAAGGCCAGATGTGTGGGAGGTGCTGCAAAGCTTCCAGGTGCTTTCAGGTGTGATGGCCAGTGAGGTTGGGAGTCAAAAACCTTGACTTAGAGCTGAAGTTGGCAAATTACGACCCGTGAGTGAAATCTGGCCCCCAGCCTGTTTTTGTAAATAAAGCTCTATTGGAACACAGCCACATCCATTCACTTACATATTATCTGCAGCGGCTTTTGGGGCTGCCGGGACAGAGTTGAATAGATGTGACACGGAAAACTTAAAGTATTTCCTATCTGGCCTTTTACAGAAAACGTTTGTGCACCCCTGTGTTACGGGATGATACTCTCACTATACCATTTCCAAAGGTGAAAATGAAGAGCGAAGCAACTAGGCATGCAGTCGGTTCAAGGCTGCTGAGGACTGTTCGTTTACCTTTGTTTCACCTCGTCTGGGCAGTTCTTCCATTTGCTTGAGGGGGGCAGGTGAGAGGAGAGGGGGCCCTTTTTGGTAAGCTTCCTGCTTCTGGGCGGGAGTTCTGACAAGAAGGCTTTTGGGAGCAGAAGTTGGAGGTCTTTGTCATCATCAGGCCTGGGACTGATGCAGCTGCAGTGTTCGCAGGTTAAAATGGCAGCAGCTCGCATGGTTCAAGCTTAGACTCTTATACTTTATACCTAGAGGTTCCTCGTTTTTGCCAAAGGTCAGTGGAGGGAGAATAAACAGCCAGGCTGGCTTTTCTTTGCACCGTTTAATCTCTGCTGTGCTTCTCTAAACATTTAGGGGTTCTGCATTTCTGGTCCTGGCAGCTGCCACCAGACGTGTGCTAGTGGAACCCTGGGGACAGAAGTTGTGGGTGTGTGGGGTGCTCTGGGGCCCGCTGTGCTGTCAAGGCCTGGATTTGCTTTCTTGGATGGTGTGGTTGGCTGAATAGTTATGTTCCCTGATTCTGCAGGTTCGAGGTTTGGCTGGGGCCCAGTGGGGACGACTCTTTTTGCCCCAACAATGCCTGGGGCCTCAGCTGGGAAGGCGCAAAGCTGGGGTGACTTGATGGCTTGGCTGGGGCAGGAATCACTGAAGACTCCCTCACTCACATGTCTGGGCCCTGGGCTGGGGTGACCGAAGGCTGAGAGTTCCGGTCAGAGTATCTTCACATAGGGCTTCCTTACAACATGGCGGCCACTGGGCTCCAAGTGTGACACAAGCTGCAGAAGCTTTTGGGACGCAGCCTCGGAAGTCATGCAGCTACAATCACTGGTGCTACAATCTACTGATCAAAGCAGACACAAGCCTGCCTGGGCCTGCCAGATTGAAGGGGAGGGACATACCGTGTTTCCCAGAAAATAAGACCTGACCAGAAAATAAGCCCTCGCATGATTTTTCAGGATGGCATCCCCTGAACATAAGCCCTAATGCATCTTTTGGAAGAAAACTGAATATAAGACCCAGTCTTATTTTCGGGGAAACATGGTAGATGCCACCTCTCGGTGGAAGGAATGACAAGATTACGTTGTAGGGGAGCATGTGGGATGGGAGATGGTGTTGCCGCATCTTTGGAAAATACTGTGAAGATGATAAACCAGGATATAGGGAATGTGAGTGACTGGGTTGTGGGGGCTGCTTTAGATCGAGTGATCAGCAAAGGCCTCTCTAAAAGGTGACATTTAATTGGAATTCTGAGTGGGGAGGAGCCAGCATTGGTAAGATGGCGGTGAGGGGAGGTTATTTGAATCTTTAACAAACGTATGGTATGACTTTGACCAATGAGGAAGAACGTATGGTATGACTTTGACCAATGAGGAAGAACGTATGGTATGACTTTGACCAATGAGGAAGAACGTATGGTATGACTTTGACCAATGAGGAAGAACGTATGGTATGACTTTGACCAATGAGGAAGAACGTATGGTATGACTTTGACCAATGAGGAAGAACGTATGGTATGACTTTGACCAATGAGGAAGAACGTATGGTATGACTTTGACCAATGAGGAAGAACACCTTGGCCAATCGGAATGGATGCCAACTATGCCTATGAGCTTGCCAGTGCCCATGGTGTCCCAGGAGGAGGGAAGGCCCAAGGGCAAAGTCCCTGGGGTGGGAATGAGCTTTGCTTCCTTGGTTGTGCTACCTTATCACCCCCTCATCCTGCTTTCTTGTCGTCTTTGCACTTACTCACTTTCTGAAATTATCTCATTTGTCATTCATGGATGATTTATCTTTTCCACCAGATTAAAGCTCCATGGGAACTGGGACCTTGTCTTGTCTGTTTTGGAAACCTGCATTCTCTCATGTGTCTGGGAGGGCCTGGCATACAGTGGGTATCTGGGAGGAATTTGCTGAGTGAAAGATGCGTTTTGGAGTGGCCCTACCTCCTAGCCATGGGCTGTCCGGCATAGAGTTTCTCCTTGATTTCGATGTGTGTAGCTGCAGTAATTGTCACAAGATTAAGTAATTAGAGAAAAGCCAAAGAATGTCATCAGCCTTCTGGACACTGGGCATTTGTCACAGGGTTGCGTTGAAACCTGGTAATGATGCTACTCATATGGGCCATTGGTCTTTTAAATGAAATTCTCTTTCCTTGGATTGAAAAATACTCTGAGAATCGGGAGGGAACCGAGCTTAAGGAACCCCTAGTAAATGGTTTCTGTAATGAATCCCCTGGGACTTGTCGGTGGTGGCATTGAGTCCATTACTTATGCACAGAAATAAAGATAAATGTGGCTGGAGAATAGCCCTGGGAAGGTATGAATCTTGCTTGTTTATGGGGGAAGGCAGCACACGAGTACTTGTCACCATGATTCAGATTTGTTGCGATTTATGAGAACACATACGGGGAAGGAGCTGAGATTTAGAATCGAAAGGTTACAAGAGAGGATGTGTGTGTCCTGCTGTCCCTGTGGTGTTTTCACATTTGGCATTCAGTAGCCCCATCCTCGGAAACGGCTTCTCATGACCGCAGAAAGGGCGTTTTGCTTTTGAGTGAGCTGAGGACGCAGGCTACGTGGTAGAAGCTGTTGATATCCACGAAAGACGTTATGCATGTTGACCCTACTATCCCACTTGGAAACAGACTCCCGGAGTGGAGCTGACAAGTGCATGTCCCCTTTGGACGGGCAGGGGTTCACCACTTAGCCACAGTCATCACCAGCCTGTCTTGTCTGAGGTTGTCAATTATCCATTTATAATCCTCCTTGCACTGGAATTTTTCTTATGGTAGACAGTATTTCTCTGTTCCTCAGACTCTGTCAAAAACGAGAGGTATTCCAGAAGGCCATGTGCTTCGAGAACAATAGGAGAGCACATCTTTGTAGAAGGGAGTTCATTCCTATATACTTAATATGCAAGCAAAGTGTGTTGGCCGTCTCTGTTCATTTAATGTCACTGTCTGGTCCCTGCAGGCATTTGACTTTCTGACCTCTGGATCCAGCTAAGAGGTCAGGAAAGGGCCCTGTGAGGCTGGCAGTCTATTGGGAAGCCCCTTGCAGAGGCTGATGCTCCCCCAGATGCAATAAACAGGCCTCCTGGGCCCCTTGGAGATGGAGTGGATTGGAGTCTGTTTCATCCTTAATGAATGAATTGAATAGCTCACAGCAGGAGAAGCTTTTACCCAGCAGTTTTCCACTTAGAACTACTCTTTCCTTCTCTCCTCAACTAAACACTCAAGTTTGCTCTTGTGTATTATTATCCTGAATTGGGGGTGGCGGTTTTACATCTGTGGGGACACTGATCCTCTCTATTGGAGGTCAGATTTTCCTTATATCGTGTCTCTGTACCCTCTGCTTCACCTCAGAGGTGAAGGCAGCACACAGGGGAATGAACAGTAGATGTGAGCGGGTCCTTTCCTGCTGGACCGTGTAGAGAGTTGCAGAAAAGCAGACTGCTCATCACATGGTGCGAGCTCTCTAACCTCAGCGGCCTTATGTGTACAACACGCATAATAATAATAGCAACACTTCCCCCGGTGAGGTTGCTCTGATCAGCGAGGACCTGTGTGTTTTGTTCACAGCACTGTTTCCAGCACTCAGCGTAGTTTTGTTTTCCGGTGGAACTTCAGCACCTAGGACAGTTCTGGGTCCTTGGTGCTCAGTCAACACTTGTTGCAAGAAACGAAAGAATGAATGGTTTCAGGGTGGTTTTTTGAAGCCGTGTGCATCTGAGCTGTGAGTACAAAAACACACTCTCCAAACTAGAAGTCAGATATGGGGTACGACCAAGGATTCTGGTGTCCCTCCCGGTTCCAGAGGCAGTCTGGGACATGTAATCTGGATGTGAAACACTGGCATTTGTGGGTGTGTTAATGGTTTATGGGGAGATAGGTCCAGATATGGAAAGTCACAACCATCTCGGGATTGTGGAGTAGCTTTGCTCCAGATGTGGGCTCTGGGTGCTGGCTGTCCGGGAATGCTTGGGGCTCGTGTATTTGTCTTCTGCTGCTGCAGTAACAGATGATCACCAGTGTCGTGGCAACCACAACACAAGCTTAGTATCTTGCAGCATGGAGGTCAGAGACTGAAATGGCCTTAAGGGCTGCAATCAAGGTGTGGGCAGGGTTGTGTTCCTCCTGGGGGTGCCGGGGGAAAAATCTGTTTCCTTGCCTCTAACAGCTTGTAGGGAGGGGCACCTGCGTTTTTCTTGGCTGTGGCTCTTTCCTCCATCTTCCAAGTGTATCACTTGGGGCCCTGCTTCCATCGTCATCACACCTCTCTGACTCTGACCCTCCTGCTCCCTCTTATAAGGATGCTTGCGATACATTGGGCCGCCTGGATAATCCAGGATCATCTCCCATCTCACTCCCAGCACCACATTTTGTTTCCCTGGCAGTCTTCCCGTGCCGTTGGATTTTGTCTTTAGAGACTGTTCAGAAGAACCTCTGCCTTATTAACTAGCAAGTTGGAATATATTTTACTAGCTGATAGAAGTAATTTGGTTCTTTGTTGGAGCTTCTCTTTTCCTCTGCCTCAGTAATGACAGCCCCGAGGTGAGGCCGTCTTCTGCCGGATCTCAGGCTGCAAGATACACCTCTGATTATATCTACAGTTACTTTGCAGTTCACTGAGCACACCTGGGCCAGTTTCCCTGTGTTGCCTTCCTCACCTGAGCATTTGTAACCTTGGCAGCTGATGTGGGGGTGGGGGCCAGGCGCCCCTTAGCGCTGTTGGAATTCCAGTAACTTGGAGGGGCTCCTTGCTGCCTCACCTTTCTCCAGGGGCACCAGGAGAAATAATGATTTCTTGGCTGCAGAGAGTGGGGTGACAAATGTGGAGCCTTTGTGGAGTTAGGCAGGCAGCCCTTCTGGTTCCTGGCAGAGATGCTGCTTAAATGACATTTTTCTTGGAGATGAGAGAGATGTTGGGAGCTGCGTTGGGACTGGAGCCTGGTAATTAGCTCTTTACCTGTGTCCTGAGAATTCTCAGCACCGTCGCTTGTCAAGGGAGCTTGGGAGAGGATATACTTTGTTCTGACCCAAGATAAATTAGGACTTTCTCCTTGTTTGAACAAAACGAGAAACCCAGGTGTCTGGGGATTGTACTGTCACCTTACATCCCTGGTGCAGTAGGCTCCAGCGTGGGGCGTGACTGCTTCTATCGTATGTGTTAGGTGCAACAGAAGGCTGGCCACAGATAACCCAGGCCTTAGATAACAATGGTTTAAGCAAGATAGGTGTGTACTTCTCGTATAAAAGAGTATAGATAAGCATCCAGTGCTGGTACAGCAGCTCCGCTCTGCAAAACCCTTGAGGTTCAGGTTCCTTCCAGCTCACCACCGATCCTTCACGACGCACGCTCGAGCCCCGGCCATTCCACCCCCATTCCAGGCAGCCGGGAATGGGAAAGTTCAAGGGCAAGAAAGTACATGTCCTTGCTCCTTAAAATCCTCGTGTTAAGAAGTTGCTCACAGAACCTCCCTAACACCCCATTTCCAGAGCTTAGTGATGTTAACTTGGCTTCACCCCCAGAGCACGACCTGATATTAGGGCTTGTGTTCAGGTGATTTATTCCGGGAATGGAGTCAAAGGATCTGGAATGGGGTAACTGGGATGGGGTAACAGCCAATCCTGGGCTGCATTTTGAGCTGATTCCCATTTTGAGGGGTTCAGTCCTGCGGAGCTTGCTTCCAGGAGGTTGTTTGCCCGAGACGCGGTGGAGGGGAGTATTTACCCACAGGCCGCCGTACCCCACTAGTCGAGGGTTGCTCCTAGCTCGCCAGTTCCTTGCCCTTGAAGTTCTGCATCCATGCAGAATGGCTGGGAAACATCTGTGCAGAGACTCTGTGGGCAGAGGGTGAAGGACACGTGGGACCACAGAGGAGCTGTCAGGCTGCCGGCGTGCAAACCTGTGGCTGCCACAAGAGCCAGAGCACAAAGGGCGGGCCAACAGAGGAGAGATGGGGCGTCAGTTATATGGCCTTCCTTAGCCGCAAAGCAACCTGGGAAATGTAGATTTTATTCACGGTGCTCACGAGCCCACCCGAAAACAGGGTTTGGTTATTGTCGAGAGGGTATTGGCGAACAAATGGTAGAATTCTGGCACACCATCTTTTTCTGTCCAAAAATCAGGGATTTGTCAATGTCAGTGACCTGAACTGCAGCTGACAATATATAAAATGTCCTCTGAGTGGCCAATATAGCTGCCAAAGTCCATGCAACAAAGCCCACGTTCATGGGAGGGCCTGTAAGACACCGTTGGAGACATACTCCTCGTGCTTTGAACACAGTTCTAACAAGCACGTTGGTCTGTCTTCCAAATGCCCACACACGGATGTGGATGGAGATGGAGGAATTGTTAAGGGTCTGTCCACAGACGAAAGCCTGACATTTCTCCCAACTCCAGCCTGTCTCCTTGGAGCCACACTCCATGCGGAATTTCAGCTCCTCGATGCCCTCTGCCCATCGTGCTTCTTCTTGTCTTGCATCTTCTTCCCCACCTTGCCGCCAATCTGGCCATTCCTGGTCATCCTTCAGTTTCCGGGTCATTCTTCAGTTTTCTGCTGAGTATTAGGTCAGCTGGGCCCTCCTACCACAGGCTCTGATGCACATACTTTATAAATATTTCTTGTTCAGTGGTCTTTCCGCCCACCCGGACTGTATGCTCTGTGAAGGCAGGGTGGGAGCCGGGTCTATAGTGTCCATTGCTGTGTTTCCAGGACCTGGCACAAGTAGGGGCCAGCAAGTCTGTGGGATGGAGAGCTGAATGGAGACACAGCATATCTCTGATCCCAGGTAGCTTCTTTCCACTGTGTCCCCTTGGTTCTTAGTGAGAGAGGGTGCAGGAGTCGAGTCCACTGCTGGGGTTCCGTTCTGAGCTTATGCTTTTTTGCTGGGGGGCTGAAAGAGCAGCACTGTGGTCGGACTGTACAACCATTCATAATTGCTGCTGCTCAACACAGACTTGCCCAAAAGAGGGAGCTCAACGCATGAATCCATCTTGTAACCAGGTAGCCCTTCTCAGGGAGTGACACTGCCTCCTACTGGATGATGGGTGTATTGGAGACCCAGGCACCTGGGCACTGGCAAAGCTAGTTAGCTTTTCAAATCTTACCGCCACCTCTTTACTTTCAATTCAAGCTATTTACCTTAAACTCTTTTCTCCAAATATAAAACAAATTCAATAAATATTTAAAAATAAACTATTGCTCCTCCTGAAAATTCTTAGAAAGGATTCTTCCTGCCACCCTGACTTTAAAACCAATATTGAAATAAAGAATAAAAATAAAAAGCATCCAGGAAATGTCACCATTAATTTACTTTCAATCTTTGTACAGTATATATTAACATGTATGTATGCACACATGTAAACATACACACACACACACACCTGAGTATCCTAAATGTAAAGGTTTGCATCTTGAGTTCTTTTTCAGTTTACATGAGATTTTGAGCTTGTTCCTATGTCTTCAAGTATTCTTCAAGAATGATATTTTAAGGCTGCATAGTACTTCTATGCAGGGTCATACTTTTTTAAACTTAACCAATCCCTTACATTTTTGAGCAGTTAGGTTGTTGGGATTTTTCATTGCCATGGGTTTATTGCAATGAATTTTCTTATTATCTCTGATTATTTCTTATAGATTCTTAGGAATACAATTCCTGGGTTAAGGATATGATTAGTTTTCAGTCTTTCAATTTATATTGCTAAATTAATTTTTAGAAAGATTATCTGTTGATATTCCCACCAACAACATGTGAGGTTGTTGTTTTTTTATGGCACCTTCAGCAATTGTGATGATTTTAATTTAAAAAAGTCAGTTTGATAGTCTCCACACTTCCAGGATCAGATAGGTTGTTATGTAATTCTGATCACTGTGCAAATAAGGCAGCTTCCTTTCCTTATTAAAATGTTTACATGCCACCTGTTTCCACAACAGAATGTGCAGTAGTATACAGCAACAAATACAAAAATATAGCACAATGTTAAAAACAGCTGTTTTCACTTCACATTTGATTAAAACATTGTCATGTGCTGGGAACGTTTGCATACATCTTGCTGTTAGGGATGATTGGTGTTGTAGCAAAGAGCTCCACGATTGATTAGCAATGTCTGCTGTGGATGTGGCTGTGGAGAGGAGGGAGGAATTGTGTTGAGAGGCTGTTCTCCCTGACCCCAGGTGGTTTGCAGCCACTCACAGTTCAGTTTTGAGTCAACAAAGTTTAAAAAATTGGTCAGTGTGGTAAGAGACCGCTCTGGAAATGGTTCAGCTTATCTGGAGCTATGCTTCCCTTTTCTGTTCTCTCTGGTTCCCCTTCATTTATATTTTCAACCGACTTGAACTGCAAACCTACTGTGTGCACAGCTAGCACCTGGACAGGTCAACCAGAACAGAGGGTACAGTGAGGAGGCTGTGTTTCCCCAACTTCAGTCTTTGATGTATTACCTTCATGATTTTTCTTTTTTGCCCCATCTGGGGTATTCCTGTGCTATTTTAAATGTAATATATAATTTTAAAATTGACTCATTGATTTGACTTAAATATGTTTATTTTAAAAGCATTTTTGTCACTATCACAAGTAGAAAGCCAGTATCACTTGCCGTAAATAGATGGAAACCTTCAAAGTAAAGACAATGAAAATGAAACGATGGTCTTAACGTCCAGCTAGACACTGTTGCTTGCCGGAGGCTCTCAGACAGGCGGAGGCCTGCTGTCTCTTGGCTCACAGGGTCGATTAGTCACCTGTTCGAGACTTGTTAGCATGAAACAGAGGCTTCTTCTGTTTAGGAGAAGGGTTGCAGGAGAAGGAAGAAGCGAGTAACTTTCTGATCGACGTTCCCAAAAACCTTTGATAATCGGTCTCCACACTGGTGGAGGGACCTGGGTAAGGTCTGGCGAGGGCGGCTTTGGGAAGGAATTGAGGCCAGAGGAGATAGGTGTGTTGGTGCTGAGGCTTCTGGACACATTTGGGGGTGGCTTGGGGGCACAGGAGTAGTTTGTTTCGATAGCAGAATATCTTGATGATGGAGCTACCTGTTTCCCGGTGGGATATTCCTGTTTAGGCAAACACCTTCCCCTTTGGGCCGGGGTTGATGACTTGATAGACAGACGTCTGCCTTGCAGGAGGTACCCAACAGCATTCATTCCTTTGCAGGCATCTTGCGTTGCTTGAGCTCCCGTGAGTTCTGGGCATGAAAAAAATAAAACCGAGTTGGCACCCACATCGAGGCGGCATGTGGTGCAGGCGTGTGCAGTCGGATTATTTTTATTTATGATAGCTGATTCACGACCATCTCCATGGTGATGGGGGAACTGAAGGCAGAGGGAAGAAGTGAGTCGTCCCATTATTAAATAACCCAATGAAAGGGGAAAAAGAGTCCTCAAACACATCAAGGATTCATTTAACGTGGTGGCCTTGCCCGGTGGGTCATTACCCATCCCTGCTGCAAATGTGGGCATTTCCATTTCCGGAGCATTCTGAACGGAGTATGTCTCATCTGTGTGCTGTGAATGTCACACTTTGCTCAAATTCAGCCAGAGGCGGAGGGTCGGGGGGGGGGGCACCCACGCCTTTACTGGGAGGTGTGCTCTGCCATCAAACATACAGGAAGGTGACGCGCTCATGTCTCTGTGTGTGTGTGTGTGTGTGTGTGTGTGTTTATTTTTAAATGGAATTAGATACACACAAAATCATCTGTATAAATTATATGTGAAGAAATACAACCACACAATGAACACACTCATGTACCTACCACATCGGGCAAAAGGCTGACACACATAGGATGACAATATATCTTGATTTCCCTAGACAGTCCCAGCTTTCTCCCATCGTCTTCACAAAATCCTTAATAACATCCCTTGTCACTCTCAAAAGCATGTTTGGGTTGGGATGAAAATTTGTGTGTCTGCTGTGCTTTGAAACCTACCCTATGTCCTTCCCCCTCTCCCCCCGCCCTGCCTCGGACAGGACCTCTCCTCCAGATTTTAGTCTCTCATTCTTTTGCTGTTCTGTGTGTGCGTCCCTAAATGATACATTATTTTGGTTGGTGGCCTTACGAGCTGTGCGTGAGTGACATCGTACCCTGGGTGTCCTTCGGTCGGTGTCCCTTCTCTTTCACTGAGCACGGCGTGTGGGAGGCTCAGCGCTGTTGCTCTGGGTGGTGATTCATCCATTTGTGCAGCTGTGTACTATTCCACGGGAGGGATGCGTCACCATTGATCTGTTTTACTGCTGGCAGGCATTTGGTTGTTTCTGCTTTTTGCTCTAATGGAAAAGGCTGCTCTGAGCATCTCGTGCCTCTATCCTGATGACACATACGTGAATTCTCCCGGCTCCATGTCCGGAATGGCTGGGTCATGTGTTCAGTACGTCTTCAACTTTTCCAGGTGGCGCCACACTGTTTGCCAAAGTGGTGGTGCAAGACTGTGCTCCCACCAGCAAAGTGGGGGTGTTCCAGTTGCTCGTTGCCAGACTGTGTAATTTTTACCGGTGTGATGGGGGTAGGTGGTATCTCATTGTGCATTTAGACTCCAGGGCTGCCTGGGACTGTCACCAGCCTGCCCAACTCTGGGGTTCAGTACGAGGAAGTCTGCCTTCCTGTAAGCAGGAGACCAGGCCCGTTGTCCAGCGTTAACTCTGCAGTAATGAAGTCGATACTGGGTCGACACCAGCCTTACTTCTTTGTCTGTTTTAACTGGTTGACAACTTGAGTGGCGAAGAGGGTGCCACTTACGGCTGTTGCAAAGGAAAAAGTCCGGTGTTTCTTCTTTACTCTCACGTTCCACTTCCAGGACCCTTCCTCCCACTCGGTGACACCAGCTGGCTGTCCTACTATTGAACTCAGTTCTGACACCATTAATCTGGAGAGCGACAGGCCAAGGGCTCAGTCCCACAAGACTGCCCCCACTTCCGACGCCAATCACGAGTCCAGGTTGTCACCTTCTGACCAGCTGTCTGTATATCAGAGGTTCCCATGACCCCCATCTCTGGTTCGTTTAATTGGTCAGAACAGCTCACAGAACTCAGGAAAACAGTTGACTTACTAGATTACCGGTTTATTGTGAGAGGATGCAACTGAGGAACAGCCAGGTGGAAGAGACGCGTGGGGCAGGATATATGGGGGAGTGTGTGGAGCTCCCAGGCCCTCTCTGGGTGCACCGCCCTCCAGCACCTTCATGCCTTCGCCAACCAGAAGCTCTCTGAACCCTGTCCTTTGGGTTTTTACGGAGGCTTCCTTGCATAGGCATGACTAACTAAATCATTGGCCATTGGCATTTGGTTCAACCTCTAGGGGTTGGGGGTGGGGCTGGAAGTTCCAAGTTCTGATCACCTGGTTGGTTCCCCTGGCAACCAGCCCTCATCCAGGGGTTATACTGGGGCTGTGCAAAAGTCACCGACCTCACTAACATACACTCACCCCAGCTCACAGGGCTTACTCCATCCCGAGTGCATAAGGTTTGTTGTGCATTCAGCCTTTTCCTGTACAGTCCTATTCCATTAGCCCTTTGTGGGGTGTAAGTCTTGCTTCCTTCATTTTGTTAGTTTTCCTTATCTTGCTATCTTGTTAAATTTTCCTCATCTTTGTACTTCCCCCAGGGACTATTGCTGTGTTCTGTCCAGGCTCATTCTTCCAGGAAATGTTAGGCAGAGCCCATTGTGTGCTGGGCCTGATGATAAAGGCTATTAATTGTTAATGACTACAAAGATAAGGAAACCAAATTCCTTGCCTTTGTCAGGGATGCACATTTCGGGAGAAATGAAAGAAAGAAACCTGAGCGATGTGATGTGACATTGGACAGATGACTGAGGAGGTTTTCTTTGCCTGGAGCAGTTGGGTAAAGTTTCCCAGATGAAAGGTAACTCTGAAGTGGGTTTTGAAGGATGAGTAGGAGTTGAACAGATGGCTAAGTAGCTGTCAGAAATCTGCACTGGTAAGTTGACCATGTGCTGCCTTCCTAGCTTTGGGGAGTATTGCAGTTTTGTTAGTTTCTGTCCTTGGAAACCTTTGGCTAGAAAAGGTTTTTAAAGGTAAATGTTCATGAATATTGAAAAATGTCCTTTCCAGATCCATGGCGTCCTGCCTGTGACCATTAATGCTTTGGAAATGAGGTGAGAAATGGGTGTGGGTGGTGACTTTTACTCATTCCTTCTTTTATTCCAATGCATAATTTGCATCTGTTGGCAGCTTGAATGAAAGATCAAGGAACATAGAAGAAACCGCATTCTTCCAGCTGTGACTGCCCTGGCTTAAGTTCTGACCTCACTGGGGTCACACGACTCCAGGACTCCAGCGGTGGCAGCAGCTGTCACCAATGAGGTGTGTCCTCCTGGCATTTTTAGCTCTTTAGATCAGACTGTGGGTCTGACCACGGTGGCTGGCATTGCAGAGTCATTTTGGGCATTTGGCTAATTAGGACAAAGCCATCAGATGAAATGAACTATCCGTCCCAGACGCCATTCGAATGATCTATGGATAGGATCTGGGATGAGCTGGCCCTGGACTGTGCTTGGTTCCCGGCTCCTCAGAGCTGTTTGGGGCTGTCAGTCAGGGCTGAATGGCTGGGTGGGAATTGGGAATGAGACGTTTTTTCTCAGTGGGGAAACCTTGAAAGAGTGTTTGTGTGGGTGTGAGTCCCTCGTGCCCTGGGGGCTGCCTGTCTGTGGAGCCAGGCTTGCTTTGCCCTTGGCCTTCACCTGACCCTTGCGGTGCTCTCAGTCACATAAACGGAGGCCTGGAGCGTCCCCTGACAGCTGGCGTGGTAACTGCTGCCCAGGCTGGGGAAGTCCAGTGCCTTCCGAAAGTCAAAAGGCGCATGTGATGTTTTAATCTGGAGAGAGGACCAACCGAGGGATGGTGACAGGCAGGCAGGGGTTCAGGGCCTCCAGGCATCCAGGTTGGGCGTGACTGGGGGTTCTAATAAAGTGATCTGTCATCACAGTGGCGTACCACATTCGATTTTAACGTAGGGCTTGCAAACTGGAGGACTCGGAACTGGATCTGTGGGTGTTGTGGGCTGAATTGTGTCCTCCCCAAAAGACAGCTCCAACTCCTCCCCCCCAGATCCTGTGAATGTGACCCCTTGCTGATCTGGCCACCTAACAAACCTTAGCCATAAGTACAACCATGTGGTCAGTTTCCTGAGTTCTTGAGTGAATCGCTAAAGTACGGTGGTCTTAGGAAACCCCCAAACCGGATGGCTCATTGTAAACTCCATTCTGGCATAAAAAAAATTCAGAGAGTGCATGCCTCGATGGCAGTGATAATAACAAGAAGTATCAGTGAGTTTATTAATAATTAATACGTACATAGTGCTCAGAATATGTCAGGTGCGGGTCTAACCCCTCGACACAGACGAACGGATTTAACATCTTCGTAACCATGCTTAGAGATAGGTATTGCTTTTATTCCCATTTTACAGATTAAAAGACTGAAGCACAGGGAGGTGAAGTGACCCGCCCCTCATCACCTAGCTCATCCGTAGCAGAGCTGGGAATGAAGCTGCCAGACTGTGAATGGCAGACACAGGGGCTCCTTCTAACACAAGGGACTCCTTGGCATGGTGATGGGGGCCAGTGGCTTCTCGGAAACTACCTTTAGTCTAAGGAGGCTAAATGTCGTCTTTATCTTTTCTGATGGAGGTGGACTCATGAGGATAAGCTGGGATAACAAGTCATCTCAAAATTTCAGTGGCTTAAAATAACACTGTTAACTCCTTGCTCGATCTATCCGTCCATCCCAGGCTGGCTGGGGGCTGTGTTCTGGCCTTCCTCCCCCAGGGACCCAGGTGCTGGAGCTGACACCTTCCTCAGGTGAGACCGATGGTCTGGCTTCTGCCCTGCATGCTCTAGCCCAGCAAGGACCGCTCATTTCCCATTGGCGGGACTGTCCCGTGACTCCGCCCACACACAGGGGAGCCAGGAAGTGGGGCCTGCCATGGACCTAGAAGTCAGAGCAGAACTATTTAGTGCACTGCATATGGGAGCGAGGATTAGAAAAACAAGAAAAGACTTACTTTCCTTGACTCCAGCCTTGGGTGAAGACTGCTCCTTGAAGGAAGGAGTGAGCAGGAGTGAGAAAATGGGGGGCCGGATAGTTAAGTCCTTTCAGAGCAAATGAAAAGGATTTCCATGACAACAATTCAATTAGAGAGCGACACGAAGTTCTCTGTAAGGAAACACTGAGGAATTATGCCCCAGTGAAT
This sequence comes from Rhinolophus sinicus, assembly GCF_036562045.2. Classification (NCBI taxonomy): domain Eukaryota; kingdom Metazoa; phylum Chordata; class Mammalia; order Chiroptera; family Rhinolophidae; genus Rhinolophus; species Rhinolophus sinicus. Next base: position 36,342,871 of record NC_133765.1, read on the forward strand.
GAGGCAGGCAGGCGATTGGCCTTGGGGTGGAGAGGGGAGAGAAAGTGGCCCAGCAGGGCACCCCAGCAGTTCCCCGTGCCCACAGGCCTCCTGGGTGGGAGGCTCCCCCTTTCTCCCAGGAGGGCAGCCAGCACAGAGGAAAAGGGAGGGGCATGTACCAAAGGCAGCTAAGGGGGGGGGGGAGTGGGGGTGAGCAGGGAGGAAAGCAAGGCAGGGACTCCTGGGGGATTATTTTCCTTTGGGGGGGGTGGCTTGGGAACGCAGGTTGGCTGGTCGGATAGCAGAATAAGTGTTGAAATATTTCCCCAAACAATTAAAATTCAGATTTGGGGAAAAGAGAATGAGCCCCAGGGGGTGGTGGAAAGAAAGCAGGCTTTGAAATCACACACTCATGGCTTGGAATCAGTTTCCCCCCCTTGCTTTCTGCGTTTGAACTTAAGCTCCCTGAGCCTTCATTTTCTTAACTAAGATGATGGTGAGTAGCAATGTGGCCTCCTATCTGGCACACAGTAGGCCCACTCTGTAACATGCCTGTACTTCCCTGTCTTTTGATTAGAGATGATGGCAAAGAGAGACCATCTCAGGGGCAGACTCTGCGCCTTCAGTAATGGGCCTGTGTTAAGAAGGGCCCTGAAGCCCAGTGAGAGTGTCGCAGACCTGTCTTGGACTCGGGAGGTGGTGCTTTGTGGCCCGTCCTTGGTTCAGCCTCTTTCCTTCTGAGCCTTGTTTCTTACCACCCCCTTCCATGCATCCTCTGCTCCACTCGAACGGGTCAGCTCACAGCTCCTGAGTGTGCTACGTGCCGCACGCCTGCCTTCTCTGCCCGGAGCTCGCTCCCTCGCTCCCGTCCCAGCTCATCCAGATGTGGTCCTAGCCCTGCCGCAGGGACTGCTCTGGCCATTCCAGGACCAAAAGATGTCATCTTTTTCTGACTTCTCAAACCACTCACCCCTCTTTCCGTGGCCTCGACACACTTCCCGAGCTGCCTCTCACACGGGCGTCTGTGTCCTTTCCTTGTGGCCCTGCTGGCCTCTCTTGACTGTCAGGCCCCAGGGGCAGCCACATTGTCTGCTCCCCCTCTGCCACGGCCACACTCACTGGGGCAGCCTTCACAGGGACGGGATTCAGATGCTTTAACTGGCAGAGTATGGAAGTGTATCACTCAGGGGCCTGCATGTGGCCATCGAGGTTCTGGCTCGGAGTCCCAGCACTGCCACCTTCAGGCTGTGTGACCTTAGATAAGTCCTTGACCTCTCTGAGCCTCAGATCCCTCTTCTAAGAGTACTAGCCAGTCATTGGGAGCAAACTGTGAGGTAACATGTGTCTGGTGCCTGCTCTGTTCCAGGCACATAGTCAGCACTTACTACGGGGTAGCGGCTACTGCGTTCCAGCTCCTCTCTGCCCCTTTCCTTCTTCTGTGTCTTGTTCTTGGATGACCATTTCAATAGGACTTTTCCATCTGTCACCAGGCTGGTCCTACAGGCATTTCTTGGGTCACTGGGCTGGTATAGCTGGATGCCCCTTGGTACAGGAGAAAGATGGCATTTGTCCACTCATGGAAAAACCCCTTGCAGGGGTGCCCCGGTTCCCCGCGTTAGGCGGCAGCCTGTTCTCTAATAACTGTGTGCAATTTCCATGTGATTCGTTTTACCATGAGCCCCCTTTTTGAGACCCCAGGGGACTTGCCAATTAAAGACCAGTGTGAGAAATCCTTTTGTAAAATGCAGTCACCATATTGTTCTGCTTTGTGATTTTGGGATTCATATATATTAGGTTTTCTTAACGAAGGTACTATTTCAGCGGTGAAACCTCCTTATCATATTGCAGCCAAGTTTTTGAGCTTCGGCAGTCAAAACTGGTATTTATTTCAACCCGCTGAATATGTATTATATTCCGGAAAGATATTTCCAACTCATGAAAATTAAGTGAGAAAACCAGAGTTCCCAGGGTGAGTCTCCCGTTCCCGCTTCGCACTGACTCTCGCTGGGGCGTTGCTGGCAGATGCTCTGCTGTCCTTGATAAAGAAACAGGAGTGATAAAAACCAGGAACACTGCGAATGAATAATCTGGCCGAAGAAACATGTAATTACCGTGAGTGTCAGTCTCCATAATGAAGCATTGATAGGGCCAAATCCAGAGCATGAATTACTGGGGAAAGGGGTGAGGAAGTATGTCGTGTGCAATAATTTAGCGTCTGAGTAGCTCCGGGCAGCCGCCCTGTCATGAGCTGATGCTCCACCGTGGAAATCCACGCGCTCCACCTCCCAGGGAGACGGACGCAGAACGACTCAAATGGGCACGTTGAGATGGCTGCTGTCTGCCACGCCCTCCTGGAGAGATGCGAGATTTTTAGGAAGGATCTTGAGTTCACTGTCCAAGCCTCACATTTTATAGGCGAGGGAACTGAGGCCCAGGGAAGGGAGAGAGATTCCCCAAACCTCCCAGTCTCTCGACTGTGGTTTGCCTCTGCCACCCACCCGTTCCATCCTGCTCTCAAGGCTGCAGAGACTAAGCTTGGCTAGTCACCCGTTTCCTAGGGGACATCAGGGACATTGATTTCTAGGGAGAGACGAGATGTTTCCTTCTATGCATAGATTGCGTTTTGTCTTGTTATTTATTTCATTTTTCTGAACAGATGTGCTTGTACATGTTCAAAATTCAAAAGGTATGTGTTGAAAATTAGGTCTCCCTCTCTCCCACGCCTATCCTGGCCTTTCTTCCAGAGGCAGCTGGTCTCATCAGCTGTTTTCTGCATCCTTCCTGAGACTTTTCTATACATATGTGAGCAAGCACACTTTCGTTGGTTCATTCACTCACTAAACAAGGATTTCTTGAGCACCCTCCGGGTGCCAGGCTCCGTTCCGGGCTACAGGACAGCAGGGAGCTGGCGTCACCTTCCCCACTGCTCCTCTCTGCCGCTCCCACAGGAGCACATGATTTTGTGCTTTCCGTCAACCTTAACCCATGACTGGGAGAGTCTTTCATACCAATTCACTCTGTGGATTTACCATAATTTATTAGCCAGTACCTGTTGGATAAGACATTTTAGATTGTTTCTGGGTGTTTTCTTTTCTATTATAAGCAATACCACAAGTTCCTTGTAGACATGTTTCTTTTTGCACACGTGGGAGTAGATCTGGTAATTTATTGGCCACCGTGGCTAAATGTCTGGAGGGATTGGTATTCAGCCTTGGCTATATCCACGCTCACAGACTGTATAATTTGGGACTGATCTTTGAGTCCTGCTTTGCTTTGTTGGCTTCATTCTCAGAAATAAGAAGGCTTATTAAATCCTTAGTCAATAGGATTAATTGCACACCCACAATGAGGCAGATGGCCTAGGTGCTGGGGACATAGTGAGGAAGAAAACACACCAAATCCTGGTCCTCATGGAGCTGACATTCTCAAGATGCTCCACCCCCACCAGTCAGAGGTTTATATTCTCCCAGGTTGGGAGGAAAAAGAAATCTCCTTTCTCCCAACAGTCCCAAGTATCAGAATTGAATGTCATTGGACCGACATGTGTCATGTGATAATCCCTGACCCAATCATTTGGGCTGGGGGCAGGGGTGGAATCAGCTGATTGGCCAGGCCGGGGCCCTCGGAGCTGGGGGGGTGGGGTGGAGTTAAACCTCATCAGAAACCGTGTGGACTGAGGGTGGGTGAGGGGTCCCGCAAAGCACCCTGGGCTTTGTCATCAGAAGGAGGGTGGTAGGTCACTGGGCTGGCACCAATATTCACTACAATGGCAGACAGTTGGAGACAGACGGTGAGGGAAACAGGAAAAAACGAGCAGGGGAGAGGAAGCCAGAGCACAGCTGGGCTCAGGCAAAGCCTTGACTGGCTGCTGGGCAGAGCCTGGGGAGGTGGGAGAAGCTGGGGACGGGGATCGTTAAGCCTTAGAGAAGATAAGTGTCCTTGACAGGGCGTCTTGGGGTGCTTACTGTTCCTGGAAACCCTGGGCTTATTGCAAGAGTATACCACTTAGCACCCATTTAGTACTGAACACCAGTCACAGGGAAAAATCACACCAAACTCTGCATTAGCCTGAGATGAATTATAGTGATGATACCTTCATTGAAGTCATTCTAGTGCCAGGTACTTAACACTTATGAGTCCATTTCACGCTCACAGCAGCCTCCTAAAGTACGTGTTATTACGATTCTCACTTGAGGATGAGAAAAGTGGCACAGAGAGATACATTAACTTGCCCAAGTTCACACAGCCAGTCAGGGGCAGAGCCAGCGTTTGAACCCTGGCAGTTGCTCCAGCAGCCGTGCCCTGAGTACAGCCTTCTCTGCCTGTGCTAACTTGTGTTGGGGAGAGCACTGGAGCGGAGAGCGAGCCCTGGTGCTGGCTCTGACACCAACTCTCTGCCTGGTCGCTGGCAACTGTCACTTACTAGGTCTATGCCTCGGCTTCCACATGGACCGACTGGGATAGCAGCCTCAGCCAGAGTCCTTTAAGGATCCAGTGAAGTATTGGTGGGAATTCTCTTGGTGGAAAAATAGTATAAGTGCTTTTGCACATGTATGAGTTTCTGTTGCTACTGTAACAAAGGCCCACACACTTAGTGGCTTAAAACAACACGTACGTATTGTCTTACTGTCCAGGAGGTTGGGAGCTGGAAACCAGGCTCAGGGGACTAAAATCAGGTGCCTGCAGGGCTGTGTTCCTGCTGGAGGCTTTAGGGACTTTTTCTTTTCTTTCTTTTTTTCTTTTCTTTTCTTTTTTTTTTTTTTTTTGCCTTTTTCTAGCTTCTAGAGGCTGCTCACACTTCTTGGCTCATGGCCCCTTCCTCCACCTTTGAGGCTGGAGGAAGCATCTTCAAAGCAGACCCCCACCTCCCCTCTGCTTCTGTCATCACATCTCCTCTGCCTTGGACCTTCCTGCCTTTTGCTTCCAAGGACCTTTGTGATTACATCGTGCCCATGGGACAATTCAGGATAATCGCATCTCAAAAGAATAAATACCTAATTCACCTTAATTACACCTGCAAAGCCCCCTTTGCCACGTAAGGTCACATGTTCTCAGGTTCTGGGGACTATCACGAGGACATCTTTGGGGACACATTCTCGTCGGTCTACCACACTGCACTTCGGATAGTTTTAATTATTTCATTATCTGGCACCCATGTAACTGCTTTTAAATGTACCTTTTTTTTTCTTCAAGCTTTGAAAACACATATAGATCGATACTCAGAAGAAAACAAAAAAGGGCCTTAACCTCCCTGCCTAGATAAACTCGCGGGATGATTTTCCCTGTTTTGACATTTAAGCAGAAAACGCAAGTAATATTAGTGGAAGAGTAGAGAATGCACGCTACAGAACAGAACGATACTAGATGAAAAGTTAATGCTTCCCCCTCCCCACTTACTCTTTCCCCAAAGGTAACCACTTTACATAAACCAGAATAAATGCATCTCTATATACCTTTCCTTCTAGAAAATACTAGAGAGCATATTTCCACACCATTATGCATCTTGCTTTTTTCACACTATTTACTGCCTTTTGGACCTTTTTGCCCTGGCACATAGAGCTCTCTTTCTCTTTTAAAAGAACTTGCATTTCACTGTGGAGCTGGAGTGTCATTTATTCGTTTATTTTTGTAACTCGTCCCCTCTTGTTGGTTACTTTGGTTGTTCCCAGCTTGTTACCATTGACAGTGACATATGGGTCTCCTCGCATATCGCATCTAAGACAATGTCTGTAACTATTTTTAGCAGTTGGGTTCCTTAACATCTGGGGCAGGAAGTTCTCTGTTGCAGGGGCCATCTTGTGTAATTTTAGGACGTTTAGTAACCCTGGACTTGACCCATTAGATGCCAGTAGCACTCGCCGACCTCCGAACTGCGACAGCCAAGAATGTCTCCTGACATTGCCAAACACCCCCACTTTGGGAACCCCCACTTTGAGGACCACAGTTTTTAGCGGTGTTCCTTGCAGTGGATGTGCTTTATAAACCTTTCCCAAACGGCTGACGGCAGGTGGCTGGGTGGGCCCTGGGTTAGCTCCAAGGGCAGGTGGGGCCATTCAGAGTCAGCAGGAAGTTTGAAAAGGAGCCTGTAGTTGGAGTTGGCAGGTGGGCCGTACTGGGTGCTTACACCTTGTCGTGGGTGGAGGGCTAAGCAGTTTACCAGCACCTTGTCTGTTCCTGGGAGAATTTGTTCAAGCTGTGTCTGGTATGCTCTGGAATGTTCTGTGTGTCCTACACACCTGGCTCAGCCATCTCACCCTTCCCTGGCTTGGCTGGGTTCCCTACTCTCTGCTCTGAGCCTGAAGTATTTATATTTATCTAGTGAACAACCCTAAACAAACTCGTAACAACGTGACCCTCTGAGAGGGTTTTTTCCTCTTCCTGAAACGAGGATGGAATAGATCGCCCAAAGGCAGGGGCACGAGGCACCCTGTGAGGCCTTGATTTATGTCAATTTATTTAACCTCACACTCCCGCCTGCTATTATCATTGTCCACGTTTCACAGGCGAGTCGACTGAGGCTCAGAGAGGGCATATAACTTGCCCCAGGCCATGTAACCCGTGAGTGGTGAGGCTGGGGTTGGAACCCAAGGAGGCTAGCTCTGGCATTGGTGTTTCAACTACTGTAATTATCTGACTGAGGTTCGTTGTAAGATAGCGTGGTCCTAATACAATGATTGAGACACCAATGCCAGAGCTAGACTCCTTGGGTTCCAACCCCAGCCTCACCACTCACGGGCTACATGGCCTGGGGCAAGTTATATGCCCTCTCTGAGCCTCAGTCGACTCGCCTGTGAAACGTGGACAATGATAATAGCAGGCGGGAGTGTGAGGTTAAATAAATTGACATAAATCAAGCCCACACAGGGTGCCTCGTGCCCCTGCCTTTGGGTGATCTATTCTATCCTCGTTTCAGGAAGAGGAAAAAAACCCTCGCAAAGGGTCACGTTGTTACCCACATGCTGGGGTCTGTTCCAGGTGCTATACACTTGTTAACATATTCAGGCCTCCAAGCAGCCCTGTGAAGTAGGTTCTTTCATCACCTGCATTTTGCAGACAGAGATCAAGGCACAGAGAGGTCAAGTAACTTGGTTGTGGAATGTTCTGTGTGTCCTACACACCTGGCTCAGCCATCTGAGCCTGAAGTAGCCAAGTGTGGATTGGAACCCAAGTGTCACCAGGGTGCATGGCTCCAACCATCAGGCCACACTGCCTCTGGACACATGAAAGCAGGATTTCTAAAGCCATAGCAGTTTTGGCCATCACCACTGTGGGAATATCCCCAAGGCATGTGGGGAATTTGTGCCCTAGCCATGCTGTAGACTTCTCTGGGCTCTCTTGGATCCCTCAATTATAATCCATCATCTTTAGGTCCCCCTTAAGTTAAAGGTACACCCTGTTAGCAAGAGGAAGCCTAGATACGTAACGTGTATTTTTCTAGCTGATGCTCGTTGCTTCACTAGAATCCACAAAGTTAGTGTGTTTTAAAATCCCAAACTGGAACAAAATGAAAGCCGTCCATGGATCTTGGCTGGATTTTGGCTGTAATTCATTCAAGTAGCTCATTACCCATCAGAGTCACCGAACTGCTGAAGCTTCTGCACAGCAGGCAATTCTGAAGTTTCAGTCTTGACTTTCTGTTCTTCTTGATTTATGAAACCTTACTACCTTGAAAACTACGAAATACTCCAGGCATACAAGGCGAGAGAGAGAGAATATTTTAATGAACATCACGCACCCACCACCCAACTGAAGAAATGAAACATGACAGTTACAGTTGAAGGACCAGATCTCCGGTCCTTCTCTCTTTCCTCAGAGGAATTCACTGCCCGAAGTTAGCATTTTCTCTTAAGTTTGCTATCCAGATATAATTATAAATGACATAAGACACTGTGCCTGTTAAAAACGATATAGATAGCACCTTCTTATGTGAGGTCTGACAATTAAGTTCGCGAACTCGTTGCAACTACGTTGCTAACCTTTTTTGCTATCAGAGGGATTATTCATTATGAATTTGTACCAACTGGACAGACAGTTAACCAAGTTTACTATTTGGAAGTGCTGAAAAGGCTGCATGAAAAAGACGAAAACGACCTGAACTCTTGGCCAACAATTCATGGCTCTTGCATCACGACAATGCACCAGCTCACACGGCACTGTCTGTGAGGGAGTTTTTAGCCAGTAAACAAATAACTGGATTGGAACACCCTCCCTACTCACCTGATCTGGCCCCCAATGACTTCTGTCTTTACCCCAAGATAAAGGAAATATTGAAAGAAAGACATTTTGATGATATTCAGGACATCAAGGGTAATATGGTGACAGCTCTGATGGCCATTCCAGAAAGAGTTCCAAAATTGCTTTGAAAGGTGGACTAGGCACTGGCGTCGGTGCATAGCTTCCCAAGGGGAGTGCTTCAAAGGTGACCGTAGTGACATTCAGCAATGAAGTATGGAGCACTTTTTCTAGGATGAGTTCGTGAACTTAATTGTCTGACCACGTACACATCCTTCTGCAATGCGGTTCTCCTGCCACGTTTGTGGGAGTTGTCTGTGCTGACACACGTTGAGGTAGTTCATTTTCATTGCTGTATGGTACTCTGCCATGTGACCACATCACAGAGCATGTATCCGTCCTCCCATTGATGGGCATTTAGGCTGCTTGCTGTTCTCCACGAAGATAAGCAGTGCTGAAGGAGTGTGCCGTGCACATCTGTGTACAAGAGCAAGAATTTCTCCGGGCATCCACGGAAGGTTGGGATTGCGGGTGTTAGGGCGCGTGTGGCTGACAGAGTTGAAAATGGCCTTCAGCATTCCCCGCTCCCTGATGTGCTGCCTTTTCCGATCTCTGGAACCGTGAATACGACTGGTGTTACTCCTGAGATTGGGTTCTGTTTTATAGCACAGTCGGCTTTAAGAAAGGGAGGTTATCTGGGTAGGCAGGATCAAATCAAGGTCCCTTTGAATCAAAGTGTGTAGGTAAGACGTCGAGAAGTTAGAGAGATTTGGAGTTTTAGAGGGATTTTCCATGAGAGAGGGTCTCCATTGCTGGCTTTGAAGATGGAGGGGCTTGTGGCAAGGAGCGCAGCTGGCCTTGAAGAGCCGAGAGCAGCCCTCGGCTGACAGCCAGCAAGGAAGCTGGGACCTCAGGCCCACAACTGCCAGGAGCTGGACCCGGCCAACAGCCTGAGTGAGCCTGTGAGAAACCCGGAGTTCCAGAAAAGGGCACAGCCAGCTGACAGCTTGATTCCATCCGTGTGGGAGCCGGGCTGGAGAACCCACACACGCCATGCCAGGACTTCTGATCGGTGGAAACTGTAAAATAAATTTGCATTTTAAAAAATTGTGGTAAAATGTACCAGTTTTAGGTGTACAGTTCAGTGGTACCAAGTCCATTCACATTCTGTCTCCAGAACTTTCTCATCTTCCCAACCTGAAATTCTGTCCCCATTAAAATTAACATTGTTTTAAGTTGCTGTGTTTGTGGCGATTCATAAACAGCTTTAGGAAACGAATACAGTATCCGAAGCCGTGATGCTTTTTGCAGAAATCATTTCCCAGTTTCAGTTTTTGCCCACATTGAGTATCACTGTTCAAGCATTTCCAGGGTGTGTTTATTCCCAGTGTATCAGAGAAGAATTAAAATAGCTCAACCTCTCTTTCATTCTCCTGTGAGGTTCCATGCAGGTAGCAACTTCAGGAAGAAAGGGAAATCATTTCTAACTAGATTAAACCTTCTAATTCTCCTCCCCCTCCCCCATTACGTATATAATTTGTTGCTAAGAAACACTTTTATTTCCCGTTTTAGTTTTTAAATTGCTGTGACAGGATGCATGGGAGGGAGATGTTAGGTGTTAGCTTGAAAGGTTTTATGAACTGGAACAAATGTGAAATATTTCTGTTTCTCTTGTTTTGGAACTGGTGGCCTGCAGCCTGGGAAGATTTGATTTTTTTCTTCTTTTTTTGACTACATTGGTTGATGTCAGGTGTAAGATCAAGGTCAAGGCAATGACTGATGAGACACTCAGGGGAGCAGTTGGGAATCTTTTGTTTGCAAGTGATGGAAACTCAACTCAAAACTGGTGTCAGGAAAGACTGGCTCAGAAAACTAATATCTGGGGGAACAGCTTCAGGCATGGCTGGATCTAGGGGCTGAAGTGAGGCCATCAGGACGTGGTTCCTCTCTGTCTCTTGGCTCTCTGCTGGCCTCTTGCTCAGGCTGCCCCTTCAAGGACAAGCCTGTGGCAATCCAGCTCCATGTCATCCTTATAGCTGGGAACGGGAAGGGAGCTTCTCTTTCCCAGTCATTTGAGCAGAAATGACAAGATTGATCCTCACTGGATTTTATGAGGTTGTGTACCTGCCTCTGAACTTATTACTGTGGCCAGAAGTTTAGACAATGCTGATTGGCCAAGTCTGGATCACGTGCCCAACCAAACCAAAGGACAATTGAGGTGTTGTTAATGAATGCATGGGGAATGGTTGCTTGGCGTGCAAGGACCACGGATATTTAATTCAGCCATGAGTTCTTAAGCCAAGGTCATGGGTTTGATTCTTTTGAGGGCTGGGGAGCTCTGTGCTGTGGCCTCAGGCTGGGCCCCTGGCTGGGCCAGCCTTCTCTGGACACATGTCCCTATGATGGGGACATGGAGCGTCATGACAATAGGGGGACTCAGTACAATCTCTTTGTCACCTTTGCAAATTCTGCCAGACTCTCTATTTACTTATGATGACTCATTATAGATAGATAAGAGGATGTGTTTCTCTTGTATTACTTGACTGAGTCAATTCAGAGTAAAAGATGTTACAGCAGTTCTGAAAACTGGTCGCACGGTTTTGACGTTCCTCCCATTGAGAGATGTGGGGCCTGTGTCCCCTCCCTTTGAATCTCGGCTGACTTGTGACTGCTCTGACCTACACGTATGATGGAAGTGACGCTGGGTGACTTCTGAGGCCAGATTCTTAGACCACACAGTTCGGTTCTCTTGGAACTTAGCATCTGGAGATGCTTTTCTCTGAGAGCCCAGTCACCATGCCCTGGGGAAGCCCCAGCCTCATGGAGAGGCCACTCTGGTTGCCAGCTGAGACTTCCAGCCGTCCAAGCCCAGGCGCTAGACGTGTGAGTGGAAGAGCCTTCAGAGGAATCAAGTCCGACGTCTTAGAGTCAAGGCAGCCATTCAAGTCTCCCCAGCCGAGACCTCCGTCTTCATGGAGCAGACAGCCCATCGTCTCTGTGCCTGGTCTAATTCCTGATCCACAGAATCCGTGAGCTCTGATGAAATGGTGTTGGGCCATACCACTACGTGGAGGGGTGGTTTGTTATGCAGCAAACAACTGGAACAGATGCTTGCATGGCTGGCAATATCTGCTGGACAAAGCAAGCCAGCAATAGCAGAGATTTGAGTGTTTTCCCTGTACTGCTTGACCTAGTAATTCTACTCCTGGAAATTATGAAAAGGAAATAATCTCAAATGTGAAACATAGATCAAATGTACAGGCATGTTCATTACAGGGCTGTTTATGACAGAGAGAAATTGAAAACATTCTAGTTTTCCAATGATGGGGATATATCCCTTGATAAAGTTATTACGGCTGCCATTGAGTGCTGACATGAGCCCAGCACTGTGCAGGGGCTGCCCATATATCATCTTTGAATCCTTTTAGCATCTGTAGGGGTAGGAATTTTGACCCCGATTTCCCCACCATACGCATTCATGCTGAGAAAGCTTGTCACTTGCCTGAGGTTGTAAGTAGCCAGCCTACTGACTCCAAAGCCATGCTGTTCAAAATATACATGATACTGATTAAAAGCAAAGAATGATCTAGCAAACCTGTGGTAGAGCCATTCAATGGCATATGCAATCATCTTTATAGATGATGTGGATAAGCACTTTTTAATAATAGGAGAAAGTGTTAGTGCTAAGTTAAGTGGGAGGAAAAATGCAGAATGAAAGCTGTATATACAATAAGGTATCAACTGATTAAAACTACGCACAGCAAAAAAAGCCAGAAGAATGCAAAATGCTAAGAGTGGGTGGTAGGCTTGTGTATGTATGAGCCACCCTAAACTTTCTCTGCAGATTCAACTTCTCTGCCATAAGCAAATGCTACAGAAGAAAAAAAAAAGGACAAAAAGGAAGTGAACAAAAGTTAGCAATAGTCAAGCATAACTAAGTAATGCAATAACAAAAGACAGCTAAAGTTGCTTGTTAGTAAAAAAAAACACCCAAAACTTTCAGTCCCTTAGGCACAGCAGCCATATACGTCTTAATAGCCACGCATGGCTCGTGGTGACGGCACTGGACAGTGCAGGGTGGAAGAGTATCCCTGTGGACTTTAGAACCAGTCTCCCTGGGTTCCAGTCTGTACCATGTACCAGCTGTGTGACTGTGGGTGAGTTACTTAGCCTCTCTGAGCCTCTGTCTCCTATCTGTAAGACGGGGATAATACCAGTAACAACCACTTCCTAGAGTTGTAGAAATGAACCAGAAGCCCTGGGACTGGGTGCCAGACACGTGGTGCAATCAGTAGCAGTAAAGTTGTGGTTGTACTCTGCAGAATATGTGTGAAGTTGAACACTGGGCTTTGAGTCAGTTTTTAAGCACCCGAATGAGCCAGTGCGAATAGATCTACAAACAGCAGCCATGTCTAGAAGGCAGTGGGCACAGGGGCTAAGAACACAGACCCTGTGCCAGGTTTCCGGCGTTCACATCTCTGCCGTGCTCCTGAATAGTTGTGCGACCCTGGGAAGGGAGTCTCTGTGCCTGCGTCATCTTCACTGGTAAAGTGGGGTTAACTTGTTGTGGGAGATTTGAGTGAATATACGTCCCAGCACCTGTTGCCTAACGTAGTAGGTGTTGTTTACAGAGTTGCTTTCTTTTTTTATACTGTAATCAAAAGTCATCCTTTCAGCCCATTACTATTGCTCATTCAGATGTAAAACCCTTCAGAACCACAAAAATCGTTGGAACCTCTAGATCAGAAGCTGCCGCGGGTAGGAATGTGCCTAATCCTGCCTGTGGATGTGTTTTGTTTGGCTTGCTTACTGTTTGGCCCACAGAGACTTGAAAAAAAAAAGGAGTTAGTTGCCAAACTTTAAAAATAGAGAGGTTTCAAATAAAAATCCAGATTTCTAGCTTTTCTCGAAAACGGATGCGTTTGAGCCACGCTGGCCCTGTCTTGCCGCTTGGCAACAACGCGCTGGAGCTGAAGAGCCGGGCTGTGCTCTGCGTTAACCAGAGTCCCCACCAGCCCCTTTCGCCTCACCGCTGTCTGCTTCACCCATTTAGCTCTTGCCTGGTCCCCGGTGGCATTGGAGTTTCCGGACCCTGGGGTCCTCGTTTGGATCTGAAGGGAGATACAAAAGCCGTTGTAAACTCCGAGGTGAAGGTACCTTGGGCCGGGCCTTGGCGTTACCCACGTGCCTGGGTTGGTGTTGAAGCTCGTAGGACTCTGTGACAGCGCAGGCGTCCTGGCCCATGGCCCTTACAGGACGCTCTCATCCCAGTGGTGCTGATTCTGCCCTCCAGGACGCGGGAGTCGCCTGACTTCTGATCTTTCGTCCCACACCCACGTGGCTGTATCTTCAAAACATGTCAGGATCCGTTTGTTTCTCCCACCGGATGCCGCCTCCCTCCCCACTGCTCTCCTGCCCCTCGTCGTCCTAGCACAGCAGCCAGAGGGACATTTAGAAAATGAACAGATTTCAGTTTTTTAGAGCAGTGTTAGGATTACAGAAGGATGAGCAGAAAGCCCAGATACTCTTCCCATATACTCTCCCTCACCCCCGGTCTGCCCTGTTATTGTCGGCTTCCATTAGGATGGAACAGGGGTTCCTGTTGATGAGCTAATGGGGACACATCACTAACCAAAGCGGACAGTTCACATGAGGGTTCAGTCCCTATGTCTCTGGGCTTTGGCAGAGGCATGTCATATGTCCACCATCCCAGGGTCACACAGAGGGTTTTCACTGCCCTGAAGGTCCCTGTGCTCTGCCTGTTCACCACCCCCCTCCCCCCCAAAAAAAAAACTGCTGGCAACTGCTGATCTTTTTACTGTCTCCATTCATAGTTTCGTATTTTTCGGAACGTCACACAGGATGTGGCTTTTTTCAGATTCTCACTTAGTGATATGAATTTAAGGTTCGTCCATGTCTTTTCACGGCTTGATAGCTCATTTTTATTGAGGAATAATGTCCCATTGAATGGACGTACCACAGTTGATCCGTTCACCAGTGAAGGACATCTCAGTTGCTTCCAACTTTTGGAAATACCTACCACATGTGTCACTGTTTTCTGTTTGTTGCTTTTGTTCTTTTTTGTTTGGTCTTCCACTCTTTCTCTGCTTCTCTAGTTTTAATTGGACATTTTATATGATGCCAGTTTGTCGCCTCTTTTAGTATATCAATTATGCTTTCTTAAAAATTTTGTTGTATGTAGTGGTTGACCTTAACTTTGTGGTATAATGTGTAACTACTTCAGGTCAGAGGGAGCCCTTCAGAGCCTGAGTCAGACCATGTCTTTCTTCTGCTCCTAGCCCACAGAGACTGCTCACCTCACTCAGATGGAAGCCTGTCCTTCCCGCCCAGCCCGACCTCTCTGAGCCCGTGTCCCTCTGCCCTCCTGCTCCAGTCACGCTGGCCTCCAGGCTTTTCTTCACACACACAGGGCCCCCCACTCCCAGGCTTTGCTCCCACCCTTCCCCCCACTGGGAGCCCTCTTCCCAGACACCCGTTTGGCCAACACGCTCAGCCCCTGCCAGTCTTTGTTCAAATCTGGCTGCCCCGACATGGCCATGGTGATGTCTCTCTTCACACTGTCACACAACCTGACCCCCCCACCCGCCCCATGATCTTTCTTGATCCTCCCTGTCTTCCATCACTCACGTCAAACTCCATAATTTACTTGCTGTGTTTATAGGTTGTTGTCTGTCTCCCTGACGAATGTCCACCCCACGAGGGCAGGGATTGTTCTCTGCTGGGTCCCGAGTGCCTCGCACACAGCCTGACCCATGGCAGGGGCTCCTGTCTGTCGAATGAATGAGCACCCAGAGGCGTGCTGGCTGCACAGTGTCTTTTCGGACAAACCCTTTGGCACTGTGCTGAGAACCACGGAATCAGGGCCAGGCCGCCTGGAGGCACCGAGCCTCCAGGCTCCTTGTGCTAAGTCGGGGATCAGAGCGAGAGGAGCCGAGGAAGCTGTTAGGGGGCAGCCCGGCCGGGTGATCCCTTAACTGTGCTCGGGAGGCCTGCGGATTAGCAGCTGCTGTGGAAGACGCGCGCTGGTCCCTAATGGGTCCTTGCGACCAGCCTGGCTGCTAATGAGCCTGTCTGGGAGGCAGCAGTGGGGAGAAATGGCTCTGCCTGGTGTCTGTGCTCCAGGCCAATAGGAGGGGGCCGCAGAGAGGGTGGGGGGATGGACAATCACGTTTTAAATAAATTAATTCTTTTCTATCCTCAGCAGTCATATCTGTGAAATCATGAGTTTAGTTAGACTATAGGTTGCCTGCAGACAAAGAGACCCTACCCCGAAGAAGCCTACCACTATGGTGGCTTAAATAAGTACACACCTCTCTCTTACGTAAGAGTCTGGTGGAAGCAGTCCAGGGTTGGTGTAGAATCAGGAACCTGTGCTCCCACTCACTCCACCCTCCCTGAGTAATGCCCTCAATCACATGGTCCAAGATGGCCCGCCTTCATGCCCACATTCCAGCCAATGGCCCACGTCCGTGTTCATATTCCAGCCAATGGCCCACCTCCATGTTCGCATTCCAGCCAATGGCCCACCTCCACGTCTGCATTCCAGCACAAAGAGGATGTGGAGGACACACCCTCTTCTTGTCATCATTTATGCTCAACTTCCATTGGCCAAAACTCAATCACATGTCCATACCTAGCTGCAAGGGAAGCAGAACGATGTAGCATTTTCTAGGAGGCAAAATTTTGTGGACTCTACTGATATCAAAGAAGGGGTGACAGATTGGACATTTGATAGTTTCTGCCACAATATCATGGTTATAAATTTCTCTAATAGATATTAAAATAAATATTACTAAAAATGTTTTAAAGTTCATCTGTGTAGCACTTACCCTCATTTGGTATGTGTGTCACACCTGAGAAAACAGTATTATAAGTCATTGTCCTCTGTGCCAGTCACCCTGTTGGAACCCTCGCCTTGTTGGAAGAAGGACAAGTGTTTTGCTGTTTCCTAATGTGGGACTTGTTACTCTGATTGGCACCTCCCGGGGAGGGTGGACACTCCTGTTTATGGAGTGGAGACCTCCTTGGCTACTCTGAAGATGGCGGTATACTTCTGAAGCCTTACAAGTATCAGTTGTCATGTTTCAATCCCTCCTCCACCTTCCTCCAGGAGCTGCCGCCAGGGTCAGACATGGGCGGGAGTGTAGGCTCCGGAGTTCCAGTTCAGCTCTCAGAGGCCTGTATGAATGGACGTTGCCCACACCTTTGAACTGCATACCTAGTGTCTTACACGAAGGCTGGGGTTTGTCTGAGTGCAGACATATCAGCTGGAGCCCATAACTCAAGTTCTGACGGGAAGCAGGAGTCCAATTTTAATGACTTAGCACAGTGTGGGGTGGCAGCCACATGTCCCAAAGCCGGCGGAAGGCTGTCTGTTAAAAGCTAATGATCTAAGAAGCCCTGACATAAAGTAAAACCTTGAGTGAAATTCCACGGTGCTGTGGACTGTTAATTCTTTATTAGGTTGTCCTAAGACTGAGATAAAAAGCATTTTATCTTTTTAAAGGTTTGCATTAACATGTCATTAGATTTTACGGACACATTGATCTTCATTTGGCTAATCGGGGACAGGTAATGGAAAGCTGTGTGCTGGGGTGCGGAGACCACTTCCTACCACTTAGCCGACTTGTTTTTGTTTTGCTGGGGACCTCAGCTTTAAAAGACGAGGCAGTCTTGACTTAGGCAAATGGGACTGTTTGTGTTTACTCGTCGTTGGTTGGAGTTGAGTTTCCATCATCCTCCATTGCTGTGTGTGTTTCATAACTTTGTATTCTACTGAAGTTAGACATTGTGTGTGGTCACTTTGTCTGAGAGCCTCATAGCGAGCTTTGTTGGTTAGAGAAGGAAAAAAGTCAGAAGTTCCAGGGTTCACTAACTTTGTGCTACAGCAGTTAGCGTCCGGTGAGAGGTATGGAAACTCAGCCGCCCGCAGGGCCCAGGCGGGTGGGGCAGTGAAGTGGGTTGGCCAGCTGGGGGCTGTAGTTTGATGCCTGGCCTAGTACGGGCAGACGCTGCTCATCTCCCCGCAGGAATGGGGGTCTAGAGTTGCCAGGTCCTCCCATTGCCAACCGAAGCTGGAATCTGGACTCTTACAAGAAGTGTTAGAAATAAATCTAAATTGGAAAATACTGTGCAGGCATAACAAAACACACCCGCAGGCCACTGTTAGCTCTTGGAACCTCATGTCTTAGCAGACGGTCCGTGAGGCTTCCTCATTCCATCTCCAGCCAAGACTCCTCCCCTGAGCTCTGGACGTCTCGATCTGTCCACATGACATCCTGCATGTCTCATGGCCATCTGCTATGGACCCAGTCTTTGCCCTGAACCCTTTCCTCCCACAGCCCCCCTATTTCTGTCGATGGCAACTCCATCCCTCCCGCTGCCCAGGCCGAAACGCCTGGAGCCATTCTCGATTCCTCCTTCTATGACAACCAGTCAGCACATCTTAAGGCTTGCTACCTTGCAAACACGTGCAGGATCTGATTGCTTCTCCCCACCCTTCCTGTCCCACCTGCCCCCAGCCGCCATCATCGCTCGCCTGGACTGTTGCAGTAGTCTCCTCTTTGGTCTCCCTGCTTCCGGCCCTCACACCCCCTCAAGCCTTTCTTCCCACAGCAACCAGAGCAGCCCTGCGCCATGTAAATTGGATCTCCTCTGCTCCAAATGCTTCAGTGGCTCCCATCTCATTCCATGTTTAAGCCAGTGTCCTTAAAATGGACCAGAGTGTCCTAAACACTGATCACTGCCTGTCTGTGTACTTGCCCCATTCTGGTCACACCGGCCTCCTGCGGTCCCCACTGTGCTCTTACCTCAGGACATTTGCATGTGCTGTTCCCTCTCCCTGGAACCTCTTCCCTTCTCTCGCCCTCACCCCCTCAGAACTTTATGCCAGGGGCTCTTGCTCAGAGAAAGTTCGCAGCCATCCTAACAGTAGGACTGCCCCAGCCCACTCCCGCCAACGTTCTTCATCCCCCTTCCCTTTATTTATCTTTGTGGCACATGTTACAGTCTGACTTTCCTAGCATTTATTTATTTATTTATTTATTTATTTATTTATTTATTTATTTATTTATTCATTCATTCATTCATTCATTCATTCATTCATTCTGTGGATGGTCTTTTTCTCACTAAAATGTCTGCTCCATAAGGCCAGGGGACTCTTTCTGGCACATCGAGAGGGCCTGTTTTTGAAATGGGTGAACAAACGGTGTCCATTCAGGAAGGATTTTGTGCATTATAATTACAAACCCCTGGATTGATAAGTCGTTGAAATGTTTCAGTTTCTTGCAGCTGTTACTCTTTTTGATTTAGGAAGGCTTCTTAACCTCTCTGTGCCTTGGGATCCTTCTGTAAAATGGGATAATGGTTGCACCCAAGCTTACAGAGTTGTGGTTGGATTAAAAGGACGAATGTGTGAAAATCACTCAGCACGGTGTCTGGCAAATAGGACACACTATATAAGGGTTGGTATTATTGTTATTGCTACTATATTATGTATCCATGTAAAAATTAAAATGTTACAAATAGGGCTTGGTCTCCTGTGATCAGCGTCCCAAACCCCACTTCTCTCCCCACTTTGTCCCCAGAGGTAACAGTTATTACACTTTTGTCCTTTACTTCAGACCTTTGCTGTGCAGTTAAATATAAATATATGACCTGTAGAAAAATATAGTACTTAAAAACATAAATGCTATACTTCATCTCATTTTTTTGAGACTTGCTTTTATTTTCCTCTCAACAATACGATGTGGAGATGGTTTCACACCAGTGCTTAGATGTCGATTTCAGTGTTGGCCGCTGCCGTATGTTGTTCTAGAAAATGGAACTGCTCCAGGTTCTGTGGCTATTCCACTGGCGGATATTTAAACTGTTTCCAAGTTTCTGCAACTTCAGACAATGCTTGGTTGGCATCCTGGTACCTGCCCCGTGAGTGTGTGTCTTTCTCCAGGGCCTGGCGTTGCTTCGTCCAGGGGGTCTCTCCATCTGCTATTTTAATAAGTACCGCATACTGCCCTCTGAGGTGTGCGATCTCACCAGCAGGATGTGAAAAGCCTTTCCTGCCTTTTTAAAATTGTAATTCTTATTTTCAAAGATAAGAAAAATACAAAGAGTAATGTAACAAACCTCAGCGTACTCAGCACCCAGAAATGTCAGCTGTTAACTTTTTGCCGCATTTGCAACCAAGTCTTTTATTATCTTATTAAAAAAAAAAATTGCCCAACGTGACAGAAAAAGTTGATGTTCTCTTTTGCACAATTCCACCACCCTTCCCCCGAGGTAACCACAATTATGAATTTATCACGTGCCCTTGCAAAGCATCTTTATATTTTATTTCTGTGTAGAACCGTGAACACACTATGATTTTTGTGTATTTTAAATTTTTATCCAAGTGTAGTATTGACCGTAGTATTCTGCAACTTGCTTTTTTCCAGCCAACCATATATTTTGTAGACCTATCCTTGTTGGCACATTTAGACCCACCTAATTCTTTTTTCCCCTGCTGTGTAATATTCCACTGTGCCATGGTTTATTTACCGTGTTTCCCCAAAAATAAGACCTAGCCAGACAATAAGCTCTAATGTGTCTTTTTGAGCAAAAATTAATATAAGACCCGGTCTTATTTTACTATAAGATCCAGTCTTATTTTACTATAATATAACACCGGGTATAATATAATATAATATAATATAATATAATATAATATAATATAATATAATACAGTACCGGGTCTTATATTCATTTTTGCTCCAAAAGATGCATTAGAGCTGATTGTCTGGCTAGGTCTTATTTTCGGGGGGACTCGGTAGCGCTTCTCCACATGTTGGGCATTTTGGCGGACCCCAATGACCCACTATTAATTCCTGCCAGTCCTGAGATGAACGTCCTGGTCAGAAAACATTCAGGTTCTTCATTACGTAGTTTTGTGATCCTGTGGTTTTGCACACTAGGCAGAAGAAGATGTGCTTTATCTTTTCACAGACACACAAACAACCTTGAAAAGAAAAAAATACCATTTTACTTGCCTTTTTCTATCTGCCAGATGATTGTTCTTTGAAGGTTAGAAAAGGCTGGAAATTTGCAGTTTGCTTTTAATTCGTTTGGTTATTATTATTAGCTTGGTGCAAAAGGAATTGCGGTTTTTGCAATTATTTTTGACCTCTGGAAACACAATTCCTTTTTCACCAACCTAATACTCACCTACAGCGACATGGAAAATTCCCACTCTCTAGGCTCTGAGTGACTTGAGTTTTTTGTATTGGGCATATTCTCTTGCATTCATCTGATATTTGCTGAGTGCCTACTATGTGCTGGCCTCTGTTCTGGGCAGGGAAACCTCAGACATGGTCCTCGTCGCCATGGGTTTCCATTGTGGGGGGAAATGGGCGACATGACAGGCACAGGTCCACATCTTCCATTCCCCCTCCAGGGCTCATCACTGAAGAGCTAATGTGTGTGCGTCCTTGGCAAAGTGTGTCCTCTGGCTGAGCGCTCAGGGAGATTTACAGCGCACAGTTTGTGTGGGGCTCAACGTTAAAACTTTCAAGAGTTGTCCTCTGATTGTCTCTGCCTGCATCACAAACCACCCCAGACCAGAGTGGCCTAAAACAATGCCGGCCTTTATTGTGCCCAGTCATCTGCATTTGGGGCGAGGCTTGTCAGGGACAGCTGTCTGGGCCACACTCCCCATCAGCAAGGACAAATAGGAGCCATCGGAAGCAGGCATCGTGGGCAGGTGTCGTGGTGGATGCTGGCTGCCCGTGGCACCTCAGCGGGGCTGTGGCTGGGACGCCGCCATGTGGTTGCCTGACTGCCTCATAATACGATGGCTGGTGGCACAGCTGAGCAGCCCCCAAGGACCAGGCGGGAGCTGCATTGCCTTTGATGATATTGTCTCAGAAGTCTTGTGGGGTCATTTCTGGAGCCACAGGCCCAGGCAGACCCCAGGGGAGGGGACACTGACCCCTCCTCTGCATGTGCATTGTAAGAACAGCAGGTGGGATGGAAACGTGTACAGGTGTGACCGCCTTTGGAGAGTACCACGCACCACCAGTGTGCAAAGCAGTCCTTAGTCCTGCGCACGTGTTTAGCCGGCTCATCCAGCGGGCAGTGGCATAGCTAGCGGGGGACCTGGATGGAAGTGGCGTGTGGCCTGTGGTTGCAGAATCGTTGAGGGCTACTCAGTGCTTTGAGACATTGCACTGTCTCCGAAACTCCCCACAACACCTGTTGTCCCTCCCATTTTACAGATGGAGAGACTGAGGTTCTCCTGAGTAACCACTGGAGTCCACAGTTCGTAAGCAGGGACCCTTGGTCAGGCACAGAGGCTAGACTCCCTTCCTCAGATCAATGTACCCCTTCCCCCAGCGAGGAAGTCTTCTCTGTTTGCTCTGAAAGCTTCTAGACATGGGACTCCACGGGTCTGCTTTTCAGTGGTCACTTGGTCTGGCAGGCCCCTGGTTACCATGACAATGGTGGCCAGCCATGCAGAGAGACACTTTGACCTTTCCATTTTCCCCACTCAGGGGTTCTGTTCTGGCTCTTTCCAACAGCAAGAGGCACAATGCTTCAGTAGCCACCTTCTACCCAACCACATACGGGCTTGTTGATTTGAGAAATGGCCTCAGGGTGTCTCCTGGACTCCAGGCATGGCCTGAGCAGAGATAACAATAAAATGTGATGTCACTTCAGGCGGCCCATCACCTGGTGTCTGAGGCTGTTCAGTTATACACACCTGTGCCCAGGGCATCCCGACTCTTCGATAAAAGGCCTATGGGGTGGCATTGTCTTGCTCTCTCTTCTGGGCTATTTTGGGAAGAGGGGACAAGACACTGTTCACATGTTCTCAGACATAATAGGGTACAGCAAAAGGTGTGTGCGTGTTGGTGTCTGCACAAGAATTCCATAGCCAAATGGAAATTCCCACTCAAGGGTGTTCCGGGCTCTTAACGCTTACCCCGCCGTGTGGTTTATCAGTCACAGGGGATCCGGGCAACTGTTATAAAAATGGAGCATTTTGATCCTGGGTTACGAGGGCGGCAGCTGCCACTTAGGAATGGGGGCTTAAAATCAAAGTTCATTGGTATTTAAATGAATTGAAGTAGACACAAACACTTCCCATTCACAAAACACACGTGGCAATTGATGGCAGCTCCATACTTCTGGTTTGTTCAGGTTGCACGAGTCATGTCACCTGTAGCTTCAGATACGGCGTGTCTGACGGCATCTTGCCCGTCCACCCGGATCCAAGCCCTGTTGCGTCCTACCTGGAGCCTGTTGTGACCCCTCTCCCCTCTCCTGCTTCCATGTGGTCTCTTTACAGTCTATTTTCAAGGAGCCAGAATGAGCCTTTAAAAATATAAGCATGTCATGCTGGCCCTCTGTCAAAACCCCAAACAGAGAGCGGGCAGATCAGAGGGCAGGCGGTGATGGCACAGAGGCTTGGCAAGGACGCGATGCGTCTTTCAGTCACCTGAGAAGCAGCCTGGAGGAGCCGGTCAGGCCGGGTCTGACTTCCAAGGGCTCCTGAATGAGGGACGTGTCAGAGCAGAAGGACAATTCAGACTGAAGTGACAGGCACGGGGTGTAAAGGAGTGAGGCAGGTGCTTACGTGGAAGCTAAAGAGCCCTTGGCACCTCCCCTAGGTCAGGTCATAGGGGTGGTGGGGTCGTGGCAAAGTGGACACCATATGCTCGGCCTGTAAGAGGTGCCCAACCCCAGCCAGCTGTTGTCCTGGGAGAACGTGGGTCTGATGCTGCCACGTCTGCCAGCTTTTTAAGAGAAGCCAGCACTCTTGTGCACTCTGCCCACTTTTGTTCTCGAGTATGGCTCTGAACACCTGGATTTCAACATCCGCGATGTCTTTCCACCATGGAGTCATTCGTTTGGATGCTCTGAAGCTCTCCTTCGAGCTTGTGTGTCCTTTGGATGCGTCCCTGTCAGCTTGGGATGCTTTCCTGTGTCCTGGCACAGGCTGCTCCACATTCCACTGGTACGTTTCCTGCTCCAGACATGCAACCAACCCTTGCTCCAAGAAGCCTGGATTGGAGCTCTGTTTTTAAAGTTGGTGCTAAACCCTCGCTCAGAACGAAAGCTCTGCTGCAGCCAGATCTGTCCCCAGGGTGGCCCCCTGGGGTCTCTGGGTGGATGTGTCAGCACCATTTGGAGGGCCCCAGGCTGAGTGCCACCGTCTCTGGGGAGACTGGCCTTGGCTCCTGGTGCCTGCTGGGTTGATGAATGGCGCAGCTGATGTATTGGGATGGTGGCATTCTATGGGGGCAGCCACCCAAGAAATACGTGAAATGCACTTTCCCAGAGAGCTCCTGTTACAGGCGTCACCTTGCAGAAATCTGGCAAGACACGTGTGGATTCAGAGGGGACGTCGCAGGCTCTATAGCATGTCAATTTCCCCATCCCATCGTCTTGTCCATCATCGTAGAGCTCCAGGGTGCACCCATGACAGGGTGGTGTCTGGAATGGGTTGTCTCTAATGCATAGATGTTCCTTTAGACCTTCTGCCACTGCTGACAGTCACTGCTCATGCCTCTGCCACGTGTGCTACCAGGTGCTGCCTCTGTCCCTTTAGAAGACTGTACATGCCCTTCACACCTGTAATGAGAGCCGGAAGTCAGCTTGCCTGGGCGTGAGTCCTGGCTTACCACCGGGCCGGATCGCCATCTGGCAAGCTACCCAACGTTTCTGCACCTCAGTTTCCACAACTCAAAAGTGGAGACAGTAGAAATATCTACGTCGGGGTTGTTTTGAGTAAATGAGTTAATACATGCAAATACCTTAGCACAGTGGCTGGAACACAGCAAGGCTCCGAAACATTGACATTTATGATTAAGGGAATCTCTGCGTCCAGGCAGGTGTAAACAGTCCCGGATTGTTAGTTGCACGGGCCAGCACATTTGGGTTTTCTCTCTTCCTTTTTCCGTTTCTTCCCTCTCTTTCTTCACACCCCCTGTCTCTCTCCTTCCTCCTTTCTTCCCTCCCTTCTTTCTTTCCCTCCCTTTTTGCCTCCTTCTGTACGGCCCTCTTTCCCTCCCTCCTTTGAATGACTTTTCTGCCACGTGTGAGGTTGCCCAGGGTGCCACACTCAGAAGGACCCTGTGTTTTGTTTAAAGCTTTCTTGTCGCGGACTTAATAATTTTTGAGGAATGGCTCCTGCGTGCTCACTTTGCACCAGACACGAAGGGCGTAGTTGTGCTGTGTGTCACCAAGGCCGTTCTCTCTGTTGGTCCGGCTCTTTGTTTCTGACTCCTGGCACGTGATGGATTCCCAGGAAATACCGATCGCATGGAGTTATTATTACTCACTGGGACCAGTGTACCTTTCCTCGTCTCTGCGCTCTGCGCCCAGCCCCTGCCTAGGCAGGGTGTGAGCATGTGTAATCGTGTGCAGAACACTTTGGCCGAGTGTGTGGGGTGGATTTCATTTTGCTCTGTTTCTTGGAAAGTTTCGTTCTGATCTGCGGTCCAGTGGCCATCCAAGGCTCCAGTCCTTTGTGGGCTCAGCCATTTCTTCCCGAGAGAGAGACTGAGCCAGCGAGGGCCTGAAGCAGGCAAATCCTCGGAGCTGGGAACAGCACAAGGTCGCGAACCCTTGTGAGGGAGGCACAAAGATCTTTTCTTCCAGTCCAAATTAGTGAAATTGCCAGAAGCTGCTGTCATTTTTCTGCTAAGTCTGAGGGGTTAGGAGTTGGGACGCACTTTCCTTTCTCTGTGCTGATGACCAGGCTGCCTGGCCATTCTTTCGTAGATTAGAATCGACATGAACTGAGAAATGTCTTCTTTGTGCAAAGCTGCCATCCTTGGCCTTGAAGCTGCTTGGGAGGCCTGCACGTCCTGCTGGAAGGGGAGACGCGGCCAGGCTGGCAAGGGGGTGGGGTGGGCTCTGTGCTTGCAGGCGGGGTTGGGGCCATCATCTGGGTCGGCCGTTCGGTGCCCTGTGTGGGTTCTGCTGTCCCCCGGAGTCCTTCGGACGGGCTCAAGAAGACAACCTCCCGGGGTTGCCAAGTCCACCAGTCCAGAGCCCAGGCAGGTACACACACAGGGTGTAGAGCAGGGCTAGGGAGGGACAGCACATTCACACATGGCAGCCGAGGGACAGTGAGCCGGGGCGGTGGTGCGACGTCCGGTGCAGAGTATGTCCGGCAGTGGCCAAGCCCTTCTTCTTTCCTGTCTGCTCCCTCCTCTCTACATCACCAACTGGCCCGCCGTGCACTTGAGTTTTCACTTCCTGCTTTCTAATCACTGTAGGTATTTTTTTCAGTGGTCCAAGAGGTGGCTTTCAGATGACATCTTACAGAGGCCAGTAGGGACTAAGACTGTACAACCTGCAACTGCCTGGGTTCAAATTTGGGCTCCACCCCCGCTAGCTGTGTGGCCTTGAGCAGGTGACTTAACCTCTCTGTGCCTCCATTTCCTCATCCGATAGAGGCGACCACAGCACCTACAGCCGTAGGGAGCATGAAAATGGGTTAATGCACGGCAAGCGCTTGGAAGGGCACCGGGCACGGAGTGAGCAGTGGGTGACTGTCAAATGCTGTTCATCAAATTCACTGGAGCTTTTTATCACCTTGCATGCACCTACAAAGAAGGGGGCGCCCGGCCTTCACCTCTAGTAGGTCTGTGATGTGCGAAGGACCAGGCGACATGTGCTCGCGGGCTTGCAGGGGGCGCCCCTGAGCCACGGGTGGCACTCTTCCAGCCCCTTGTCCCTGCCTCTCTTGAGCTGGGAGCAGGACCTCGGGTTTTGGACCTAGTCCTGTCATTTGCGTGATGCGTGCCCCTTGGCAGATCGCCTCACCTGTCAGGCTTTCACCTGGAGCCTTCGTCCCCGGGCCTGCTGGGAGGGGTGAGTGGGCTTTCCTGCGAGGGGCTCCAAATTGCCTCTGCTGCATCGGGGAGCTCTGAGTGGGTGACTTTTTTGGCTTTCCCCATGAGGGAGATGTTCTTCCCTTCAACAACTCAGAAACTCCGCTCCTAGGGAAGTGGAAATGCAAGTGTAAACAGGAGACGCTTGCAAGAACTGTGTCTTAAAACATGGCAGATCATGACAGAAGCTTGGAGCCCACGTAACTCCCCAGCAGGAGAGTGGGTCCATACGGTGTTTTCATACCGTGGGGGCCCAACAGCAGCGTGCATCGATGCATGTGCACCTCACCAGTGAACGTGGAGCGGAACATGCAAATCGCAGAGGCCTCGGGTGGAATACTATTGGTGTGAATTGTAAAAGCCTGCAAACGACACCACATTGCATAGCAGAAGTAGACGTTATGTACTGTAGTCAAAGTGAAAACAGACGCCAGCCCGACGAACACCACGTTCAGGTCGGGAATGTGGTCGGGGAGG
Organism: Rhinolophus sinicus; assembly: GCF_036562045.2. Taxonomy (NCBI): domain Eukaryota; kingdom Metazoa; phylum Chordata; class Mammalia; order Chiroptera; family Rhinolophidae; genus Rhinolophus; species Rhinolophus sinicus. The sequence continues at coordinate 36,369,456 of NC_133765.1, forward strand.
GAGCCCCGGCCTTCAGCTGCATCCGTGATCACTTGTTTCTTCAGGTGGGTGGTGAGCATGTGCGTGCATTGTATCCAGCACCGTTTCGTGAAACTCAAATAGCGCGTAATATATTTTACAGTGTTTTGTTTGAACATAAGTTTGGATAACTAAGAAAAATAAGTCTGGAAGGTACTGGACTGATGTCCTTGATTTCCTCCCTGGCACTGACCCTCTAGCATCCCCTGAGTGTCCCCAGAGGCCATCAGCGTGACCTTGGATTCCCAGGTGGGCAGGGCCTTGCAGGGGTTAGAGAATCTGACAGAGGTGGCTGGTTTGACCTGGTGACCTTGGATAAGAGCCAGGTCCTCTGGGGGTGTCAGTTTCCTCCACTGTAGACAGGGGAGAATTAGGCCCTATAACTAGAATTGACCCTTGAACAACGTGAAGGTTAGGGGCGCCAGCCCCCCACCCAGTCGAAAATGCACATATGACTTTTGACTCCCCCAAAACTTGGTTGTCTCTTGGTATCTGCGGGGGATTGGTTCCAGCACCCCACGCAGATACCAAACTCTGCAGGTGCTGAAGATCCCTAAATAAACTGGCATCGGTCAATGCACACAGTGGCTCCCTGTATCCACGGACCCTCAACTGTAGATCAAAACCAGCACAGGTATTTATTGAAAAAGTCCAGGTGTGGGGCGGCCGGATGGCTCAGTTGGTTAGAGCGTGAGCTCTTAACAAGGTTGCCGGTTCCATTCCCACATGGGATGGTGGGCTGTGCCCCCTGCAACTAAGATTGAAAACAGCAACTGGACTTGGAGCTGAGCTGTGCCCTCCACAACTAGATTGAAGGACAACGACTTGGAGCTGATGGGCCCTGGAGAAATACACTGCTCCTCAATTTAAAAAAAAGTTTAAAAAAGTAAATAAACTCTTACAAAAAAAAATCCAGGTGTAAGTTCAAACCTGTGTAGTTCCAAGGTCAACTGTGTGCCTCACAGCGTGTGATGCCACGTGGCGGTGCCTGCAGTGGCTCCGAGCTGGGGGCGTGCTGCCTGTCGGACGTGGCAGATGCTTTTAGTGGTGGTAAGGAGCAGGACTTCCATCCCCAAAGGGAGAGGGACAGCTGGAGGGAAGGAAGGGGGGTGGTGGTGAGGACACGGCCCCAGCAGAGACCTCTGCTTTCCTAGCTCCTGATGCCTCCTCAGCAGGCTGCTGTCTCAAGTTCAAAGCCCCTCGAGGACCCGTTGGTTGTGAATCACACTGCTTGCCAGCCTTCTCTTTTGTTCTGGCCACACACACTACTTCTTCTCTCTTGGCCACAGGCTGACCCGGACCCATCACAGATCCCGTGGCTAATGGTGGCCTCAGACTAATCTCCCCATCCTGCCAGGCTGGGCACTGACTCTGGGGTACCCTTCAGGGCTGGGCTAACTGCTGTCCCTGTCGTTGACAGAGTGGTGGTGGCAGCCTGCTTACCCTCTGCTCAAGCGTGGGCCTTTCTCCCTGAAGGTGGAAATGCTGGACCCCAGAGGGCGGGGCCTCTGTTAAAACCAAGAGAGCTGAAGGAGAGGCCTGCTCTCCCGTGGAGCAGTCGGGGCCGGGGGCCTTTTCAGAACCACGTATGTTCTTCTTTGTCACACAGGCTGGTCTGTCCGGCTGGCCCCCTGGCCCCACCTTGCTGCACTGGTCTCTGAGTGGCTGGACCTGGGTCCAGGACCCATTCCTGGAAGTGAGAGAGGAATCACCGATGCCTGAAGTGGGAGGAGGGAGGACGGCGTCCTCAAGGGAAGACGGAAATGTGGTTACCAGAAGGGGGATGGACGCCCAGCGTATGTTCACAGGAATCCAGCGGGAGCTGATGGTCTCATAGCAGCACAATCGATTGTTCTGACGTGGACCCAGCCTGCTGAGTCCTGAACTCAGCCTCCGACCTTTGGGGCCTTGGCTTGGCCCCTCACTCTCCTCTCGGAGTCTCTCACTGGAACCGTGTCAACAGTGGCCCAGCCAGCGAGGGAGTCTGACCCCACGGCCTGATTGCTACAGGCGCTGGAGAGGAGATTGGAGTAGAGAAATTGCTGGTCTGTGTGAAATTTAGATTTATTCTGTTGGAGTTAATTGTAATCTTTATTTGCTCCCAAGTGATTCATTCTTATCGTTCTTATTATAGCTGAGAAAATTAATTTTTATTCTACCATAAAGGTGGCTGTAATACTCTAGGTTCAGGGAGGGGGGACTCCTTTAACAAGATTTGCCAGGAGGCTTTGAAACAGTCAGCTTTCATTAGCACAAGGCGCCAGCCTGTTTCTCTGGAGAGGCTGTGAGGGGGTCCCAGTGGGACCGGCAGACTGAGCTTGGCCAGGAGAAGGGACAGTTGTGTTTGCTCTGTGGAGGGTTCAGGTGTGTTTTCATTCCTGTCTTTAAGTAGAGGGGAGGCCCCCTGAGCAAGAGCGGGGAGCTGAGCAGATCTCAGCATCCTTAACTGATTTCAACAGAAACCAATGCATTGAAATGACCCCTGAGCCTGCAGGGTACACCACGCACCAGAACGGGATGAGGGAACCGGTTTCTAAGGTCAGACCCGCCGTGTACGTGGGAAGCACGCTGACGTGCAAACGTGCCCGTCCTCCAGAGGGAGCAGGTGTGCCCTCTCCATGGTCTCTGATTGGCAATTCCACACCCTGACAGCTCCGAACGCGAAAGTATTCTGGGTAAACATCCCGCATGCTCATTTAGGGGTGGACCCTCCCCCGAATTCATTTACAACTTCGTTCCACTTAGGGTGAGTGTTTGCATCTCCGACTTTAGGACCCTGATGTGTTAGGTTAAAGACACTGCTCCAGACCCCACAAAAGGTGTTATGGGTATTCAGTATATGCAGTGCACTCTGAAAGATGAGAAACCAAGAGTTCTGGGAAAGAGGTGTTGGGTCTATATGGATTGCAGACCCAGTGTTGTCGGATTTTCTGATTTTGGGGAGAGAAAACAGAGGTCCTGATTTTCAGGGGAAATTTTAAGTTTCTGTATGTCACTGACGGGTTCCACGTTTACATTTAAGTTTCTGAAGACAGAATAGGTCCTCAGCGTTGTGAGTCATCAGGGAAATGCAAATGGCTGTCTGGCCATAACGAGGTACCACTGCACCACCAGTGGGATGGTTACAGCAAAGAGACTGCGGGTCAAGGGTTGGCCAGGATGGAGAAGCTGGAACCCTCTCCCAGTGCTGGTGGGAGGGAAAATGGGACAGTAGTTTTGGGAACCAGCTTGGCAGTTTCCTAAAATGTTCAACTTACACCTGCCCTACGACCCCACCACCCCACTCTTAGGTATCTACCTAAAAGAAAGGAGAGACTTGCTTATAAACATTCAGGACACCTTTATTCATCATTACCTCAGATTGGAAACAGCCCAATTGTCCATCAGCTAGTGAGTACATGAACACACTGGCATATGCACACAATGGCATGAAAAAGGAACGAACACTGACAGACTCACACGCAGTGACGTGGGTAACTTTCAAATAATGATGCTGAGTGAGAGAAGCCAGACACAACATCCACATGTTATATGAGCACTATGGGTAGAGATTTCTAGAACAGGCACAAATGCAGAGACAGACCGACAGTCTGTCCGTAGTTGCCTGGGGCTGTGGGGTGGGTGTGGGGATTACCTGCAGATGAACACAGGGCTTTTTGGGGTGCTGGCAGTGCTCTGAACTGGATTGGGGTGATGGCTCCACAGCTGTATAGATTCCCATCAAATTGCACCCTTAAAATGTGTGCATTTATGGTATGTGACGTGTACTTCAATAAATCCACTAAAATATCTGAAGACAAAACATATTCACATGGTCCAAATTTCAAAAAGTATAAAAATGAATATAGTGAAGAAAAGTGATTGTAATAATTATAATTAAAAAGCCCTCCCCTGCAGCAATCCAGTTCCTTTCACACAGGAACCAATATTATTAGCTTTTCCTCAGTGTGTTCAGAGATATTTCCGGCATGGAAAAGCATATAAATAGATTTTTCTATGCATGCAAAATACATGTGTTATGCTATGTATAGTTCGCGTTCCCCTTTTAAATACTAGTAAACCATGAATACTATTTTGCAGCTAGTTTTTTTCGCTTAACACACAACATGTCTTGGAGATGTTTCTTTCACAAAGAGTCACCTTTTTTCACGTGCTGTCATTTCACTTCCATCAATGGCCAGTTTGTAAGTGATATCGCCCCTCTGTGGGTGGATACTCGGCTTGTGTCCAGCCTTTGGGCACTACGAAAATGCTTGGCTTGATTGCTTAACCTCACAGTACCTCTCAGCCTCCTTGTCTTTATTTTTTTAATGAAATTTATTGTGGTGACATTGGTTAATAATTATATAAGTTTCAAGTGTACATTTCTATGATGCATCATCTGTCTACTGCATTGTGTGCTCACCACCCAAATTCAGTTCTCCTCCCATCACCATATATTTGGCCCCTTTTCCCTCTTCACCCTCTCCCCACACCCTTCCCCTCTGGTGACCATCATGCTATTGTCTGCGCCTATGGGTTTATTTGTTTTGTCTGTTTGTTGCTTTCTGTTTCATATCCCACATCTGAGTGAAATCATATGGTTCTTGTCCATTTCCGTCTGACTTCCTTCACTTAGCATGATACTCTCAAGATCCATCCACGTTGTCGCAAATGGCAGTATTTCATCTTTTTTTTTTTTTTTATGTCAGCCTCCTTATCTCTTAATGGAGCTAATGGTAGCGCCTACCTACCTCACATAGTTGGTGTGAGAACAAAATGAGCTAATTTGCATTGAGAGCTCTATGGTACCTGGTACCCAGGGACTCCAAAGCATCAGCCGGCATAATAACTACGTCCCAGAAGAACGTTACATGTGTGTAATTTCACGTGCGCAGGTGTGTTAGTAGGACGAATTCTGAGGAGTAGAATTACTCAATCAAAGGGTATGTACACGGTAATCTTGGGTGGATTTTGCCAAATTATCAATGTTACTCCCTTGAGTGATGAATGAGATTGTGTCCTCGTAACCCCACCAAACTGCACCAGAATCTAAAAGTCTGGTCTTTTGGATTTTTGTCAACCAAAGAGGTATGATGTGGGATCTCCTGGTTTTGGAGAACCCCCACTGACTTTAATGGGGTTCAAACAAAACTCCTTGGGGCCAGTTCGTGCCCTGGGCTCGATGGTATGTATAGGTGGTTATCTGGCAGATAGTCAAAACAGCAATTCTGAGGTCCTTTCCACAGAGATGGCGGGTATCCAGGGGAGATGTCAGAGCTCGAGGCACCAACGGCATCCCATTTACCATTTTTGCAAATTGAGTAAGTGATGCGAGTGGTTCCTCAGGACACAGCTGCCAGTGGCTTACGTTTGTCACGTCCCAGGAACATATGGGTAAGGTAAAACCACAAATGTGTGAAACCTGGAGAAAAGCACAACATCCCAGCCGGCAAGAAGACTTTTGAGTTCTCATCAAAACCTGAATGTTTTAATGCATTGTCGAGTGGGGTGGCTATGTGAGAAGCCTTCCCAAACCAGGCTGCTGGGAAATGACATTAAATGCACCCCGTTTATGGAACCTGGAGGGATTTTCCACTGCAGCCGACTTGTTTTGGTTCAGGCTGTTAGGAAGAAGTGGCAACATTGGAGAAATGATTAGAAAGTGATCTGTCAATATAGTTATTCATTAAGCATTCAAAGGATTGTTATTTGAATGCATGGATTGTGGCATTTGAAAGTCATTGATCCGACAGTTGACATTTATGCAAAGAATTCCAGAAACCCAGGGATTCCGTTATCTGATCTGAAGCGGGCTCATTTTTTATGATGCAAAAAAGGCGTTTGCTTTCTGTATTCTTCCCCTTGTCCCTTTGTGTGTGTGTGTGTGTGTGTGTGTGTGTGTGTGTGTGTAAAGGACCTTTCTGGATTTTGTTCCCAACTTTTCAGTTGGAACTTTCTGGCTCCCGTCTTGTGGTGGTGGTTTCTCTCCTTTAAACACAAGCCATGGAACCTCACAGGGTGTCACGGATTCGTCTTTCATGTGCCTCATGGAGTGAGTCGTGTGCAAACCAGAATGGCCTTGACCCAGCCTCTCAGACCGCGTCTGTAAGGACCTAGTTTCTCGCCGACTTCCGGTCTGCTGTCCATGGTGCTGACCTCTGCAGCGCGGAGCCTCCTGCCCGGCATAGTGACATCCCTCTGTGGTGCCTGGGCTCTCATCCTCACACCACACTGCTCCCGGGATGAATGGAGGTCTCTTTGGGGCGCCTCTGTGCAAGTCCAGAGATTTTCTTTCTCTGTTAGTGGCCAGCACAGGGTCACAGCCCATTTATGACCAAGTCGCCAAGGTTTTCCCCAAAGGGAGAGAAGAGAAATAGGTACCGGGGAGGCAACTAATGCTTGATAATAAGCAAAAGACTCAATGGTGCTCCGGCACTTGGCCTATTCCTGTGCCTTTGAACATAAGAGGAATCATTTTGTGATCTGTTCATGGCTTTTGGGGAGAATTACTCCTTCCTTGCGTGATTGGTCTTGAGCTCAAGAATCTCTATTTCAACATTTCAGATTCCGCTGTAAAAGCTACCTACCCTCCTCGTTGACCTGTTTTCAATAACGACGGTATGAACTCAAAATGGAGCACGCACTGACTTTCTGTCGTCATAGCAACCCAGGTGGTAAACATCAGCTTTATGCAACATGAAGGGGGTGGCAGGTGTTAGAAAGTGGGGGCATTTGAGCAAAGCTGAAGATTTGGTGCCCGAGTCTCAGTACAGTCTGCAGGAAATATTCTGTGGAGTGTCTGTCTGGGAAGGACACCACTTCTGTGTCCCCCCGGGGACAGCTGAAGGGAATGCGTTGGAGCCAGCAGGAGAGGGTTTGGGACCAGTCCCACGGGGAGGGTCCTGTAAGTCCTATCTGATCCTCCCTTTACAGCCACGCGTTTTGAGAGAGCTGTCTGTTCTTGATGCTTCCCTTCCTTGGGTCCTGCTCAGTCCTCCCCACCGTCGTCGTGCTTCTCGCCGTCCCCTCTTCACCGGAACTGCCCACAGAGGTCATCAGAGCTGCGGCCAAATGCTGGGGTTGCCTCTGGGGAATGGCGCCCTCCTTCCCCCAAGTTTCCCCATGTTCCACTGGCGTTTCTGACAGCACACGCACTGCTTTTCCTCCCGTCCCTGGATGGCTTTCTCTCCTTTCCTGCAGGCTCCCTGTCATCTGCCAGCTCCCTGCACGTTAGGCCTCTCTTGCCACTCTGCACGTTTCTCTTTGGGCCGCTTATTCCAATGACGCCCATCGCCCCCTCCCTTCCGCCAGTGTCCACATCTCTCTCTCACTCCGAGTTCTCTCCTGAGCTTCAGCATCTAACTCGTGACCTCATGGGCATTTCTACGTGGGGGGCTCACATGTACCTCAAACGCAGTATCTTCCAAGCAGAACTCATCACCTTCCCCCAAAGGCTGCCATTCCCTGTCTCAGCGACTGTCCCACCCTTTTGCTCGAACCCAACAAAAGTCTTCTGTCCTTCCTTTCTCAATACCCCATCCCCTGCCGCCATATCTAATTAATTTCCAGGTCCTCTCAACATCTCTTGCATGGTCTCTCCGTCCATATGTTGAAGCCCCGCCCCCAATGTGACGGTATGAGGAGGGGTGCCTTTGGGGGGTGATTCGGTTCAGATGAGGACATGAGGATGGGCCCCCACGACGGCATCAGTGCCCGTGGAAGGGGAGGAAGACATGCAGAGCCCCCTCTCTCTGCCGTGTGAGGACACAAGCAGCAGCTGGCCATCTTCAAGCAGGAGGAGGGTTCACCGCCCACTGAATCAGCGGCACCTTGATCTCGGGCTCCAGAGCCCCCAGAACTGCGAGACAACACGGGTCTGCTGTTTGATCCACGCCGTCTGAGTATTTGGTGACAAAGCCCCGTGCTGCCCATCCCTTCCGATACCTGCACAGCCCCAGGAGTACAGCAGCTCCCTGTCTCCTTCCTTCCCATGTTCCCCAGGGCTGAGGCTGTCACAGTGGTGACCAGCGGGCCCAGACACCAGCGGATTCTCCAACGCAGGTTACCTGTTACCTGCGGAGTCCAAGCTCCTCCCCACCCTTGGGTTTGGGGGTTTGGAGGAAGCTGGAAGCCTGGGCAGGGCCTAAGTGATTCCTGGCTGGATGGAGAGCAGGCCATGGTCTGGTTACTTCCATGGGGAGAGTTCCCTAACAGGCGTCTCAGAGCTGGATGGCTCTGTCCCCAAGTCGCTCTTTGCCAGCACGCAGGCTGGTTTCATCCCTTCAGGGATCGGCTTTCTCAGGTCTTCTCCCCGTGGGCCCCTCAGTGCCCAGGTGGTCTCCAAGAGGGAAGATTGGGGACAGTTTTCCAGTCAGAGACTGGGAGAGGTGTCCCTGGGAGTGACTACCACTGAAGCAGGGAAGAAAAGCCCTTTCATAAAACGGCCAGAATTTGCCTGGAAGGAATGGGACTGATTCAGGCAAAAATCGTCTCTTCTCACCTGGTGACTTGTCAGGGTGCAAGTAGGGGACAAATGGGAGGGGAGCCTGGATTTCTAGCATTTCAGGGGTCGCAGGTGGCCTGCCATTCACGCTGAGTACGTCTGCTGTGGGTCTCGTGGGAACCCAGCTGTTTCTCGGGGCTATGGGGCCCATGTGTTTCCTCTCTTGGGGTACACGGTCATATACTTCCAGCGCATAGGGAAGCTGGTCGTGGTGGGCACCTCCCCTACGCCCCTTTGCTGCCCCTTTGCTCCTGGGGGAGGTCACACCTCTTCTCACTGAAACCCACCTGGATTGTTGGGGTTCTGTTACTTGCCAACAAAGAATGTGGTCACGTGGAGTCAACATACTTAGTCTAATGGTTTGCTGTCCGGAAGCAGTCATGGGTCTTGGCGAAAGTCCCCCAATCGCCCCGAATCTCTGTTTCAGGTCTGGAAACGGGGAACAAATCATCAGCTTCTGCACAGTGGTGATAGCCTCGGCCACTAGGTGGCAGTGTCGTCTCGCACGAGGCTCCTGTTTCTGTCGCGGCAACCGGAGAGGGGAGCCCGGGTCCGGGGGCAACTAGGGGTGAACCCAGTGCCTGAACTGGGGTGTCCGGGGCTGGGTCCAGGCGCTCACACCGCGACGTCGCCCGGGATCTGCCTCTAACTCCCAGGATGCTGTCCTCTGCATCCCTTCGTTCCCAGGCTGACTCTGCCCCACACAGAGTAAGATCTGAATTAAATCTGAGAAAAAAGGGACTGAGATTTCCCCAAAGCTGTTGCAAAGTGATTTTACCGATGACGGGGGTCCGTGGCATAGCCCTGGGGCCAGTGTGGTGAGGAAGGTTCCATTTCTTTCCTCACCTTCTCTGTGGGTTTTATTCTGAGGACTTCTGGGTCATAGTATCAATCAAGATGGATACTGGAGCCCGCCTTTGCTTTGGGGGAAAGGAGGCGATTGAGTGGCAGCAGCCTTGAGACCAAAGGGAGGAAAATAAGCAGAAGCGTTATAGGTTCCAGGAGCAGAGGGAGAAAGGTGATTAGAGCCTGGAGTCGGGAGTCCAGTCTCTTACATGCTGTGTGACTTTTGGCATGTTTCTTGACATCTCTGTGCCTTTGTTTTTTAATCTGTAAAATGGGCATAATGATATTACTTATATAATTATGTCACTTATGTAATTATATAATAATAGTAATAATATAACATTATGAGAATAATATCCTATCTCACAGGATTGTGTAAAGAATAAATGAGTAAAAAGTTAGTGCATGTAAAGCAGTTAGAATAGTGATTAGCACATAGTAGGCATAGGACAATTCCTAGCTATTACTATTATTACTAAGGTGGTGTACCGTTCATCTTTTAACTGCAATACCAGTTATAAATTCAAATATAAGAGCAACTAATCCATATGCAGAACCCTCGAAATGACACAATTCGCATTTTGTAGCTCAGACACGCGGATACGTTTTGCTGCACAGAACAAACTCAACTGTTGCCATTTCACTTGGCAACAGGCACACGTTCTACCAGCTCTCTGCCTTCCGCTCGCTGATGAGTAAGGAAGGGTGGAGAGAGAAGGAACTATTTTCCCCTTTCCATGTTATCGCCATTCAGTATGAGTTGTCAGCTAACATAGGAAAATGACAGGAGCAAGCATAGGATAGGGTTTCTTAGTTGGTTGTGTTTCTTAGAATGTTTTTGCCTTTTTCCTGCATTTGAAGCAGCTTCTAGTTTGAACAGAAGGTATGTCTTCTCTGAGCTGTTTACTCATCGTAGATGCAACACACTTACCTGCCTTGGGTTTGAGTCTTGCCGAACTCCTGTGCGTCCTGGGTCCCTCAGAATTGTGTGCTCATGGGGCCTCCAGAATACGATTTGCAAACAGGGCAGCAAGGACCTGCAGACAAGCATGTTGCTTGTGTCTCCTTTGCTTGTGTGCACGCTTCATTGTCCCATTCGGTCACTTGCAAAGCACAAGTTAAAAGATGGAACTCTTAAGAATTTCAGAGGTGAGGGGCGTGACGACAGAACGTTAAACCAAGCACAGGCCCTTCTTCTAATCCTGGGACCCTGTGCGACTGCATAGATCACACGCCTAGGAAGCCGGCCCATGTACACTACTGTTTTGACACTGCCCGCTGAGGTCACATTTGAAAACTTGACATCCTAAAGTAAACACATTCACCGCGCAGTGGGTGTGGTCTGTTTTGGGCCCCAGGCTCAGATTCTCCAACTTGTGTTTCAAAGGGAGTATGTCAGACTCTAAATAACACATTGTTGGAGGGTCGTTGCTAATATGTCTGGTTTGTGATCCCAGGCATATCCTGAATTTTCTTGTTCAACCTCAGGAATGCTGAGAATAGTATTGGTCGTAGAGAAATCAGCCTTGACTTGATGTAAATCATTGCATCTGGGTCACAGAGGGGATTTTTGTCTTGCTTCCTACCAAGAGCATCCCTGTTCTTGTCAAAATGGTCCCCCGAATGATGATGCTTTGGGCACCACCTCCTTCATACTTCAGGTAAAACTCATCTATCGGCAGGCTCCCGGAGGGTCGTGTGACTGTGGCTGAGCTAATCAGAACAGGCCGTTTCTCTTGCCATAGTGATTGGTTCCGGGATGGGTGTGTGACTTATCAGAGACTAGGAGCCCAAGGAGGTGTTTTCTTCCTGCGACGTTGTGACGGAGACCCTCCCAGTCTCTGCTGGATTCGAAGGGAGGAAAATGTGAGGTTTGGTGATGATAACCTTGCCGTACTGCGGAGATTGAGAGTGAGTCAGCTCCGCTGAGGAGAGCAGAGCGATGGGGGCAAATGCATCTTCATAAAAACTTTTAAAATTTACTTTCAGTGAAATCCCCTCTTTTTGGCATATACCTCTTTGAGTTGTGACAAATGGTAGAGTCTGTAGCCAATACATCCACTGGGGCTAGACCAGATCCATTACTCCCACCTCAGTCCTTTGTCTTGAATGTTGTAGTCAAATCCTCCCCCGCCCCCGCCAATGGCAATCGCCGATCTGTTCTCCATCCCTCTAATTCTGGTTTCTCTAGAACGTCACCTAAATGGAATCACACAGTAAGTAGCCTTTCGAGGTTGCCTTCTTTCATTCAGCACGAGTATTTGAGATTTATCCATGTTGTTGTGTGTGTTCATTTGTTCTTTATTGCTGCCTAGTATTCTATCCAGTGGGTGAGCCATGGTTTAGCCATGCACTAGTAGAAGAACATTGGGGGCACTGGTGATGACATTGCCTAAATCCCGAATCCGGCCAGCCCGGAAGCCAGCCCACTCCTAGCCTCTCCAGCTATGACTGCTGTCAAATTCCAGTTTTGTTTAGATGTGCGTGGTATGGTTTGCCGTGATTTGAAAGACTCATTTTTGCTGTTGACAGTGACAGGACGAAGGGAAGCCTAGTCTGAGTTAGTAAGAGGCCCAGAGCAAACCGCTCCACACCGGACATTCCTGTGCTGCGTTCCCTCATGGGGTGTCCCTGGTGGGTGGTCGGAGGTGACACCACTGGGCACAGTGGGAAACGGAATCTCAGACGGATGAAGTGGCTTGTCTCTGTACTTAAACTGAACCGATGGCAGACCTGGGACTGCAGCCCAGGTGTCCTCTGCTTCTTGGAAGCCCCAGCTGCCTCTAGTCAGGCAGAGGCAGAGCTGTTAGGGTGACTTAGCGAATTTCCCTCTTATTTAAACCATCTCGGAGGTGTCCGATTTAGAATAAATATAAATGGAAATGAGCCCAAGGTCATCACCGTTTCCTACTATTTAACAGCTGACGGTGCCTGTAGGAGGTCAAAATGACAGTCATTAAGACCTGGATAATCCGTTTAATAACGCTCTCGCTACACCTGGCGCCTCACGGAGAAACCTCTCACATTGGCTCATGGGCTCTTCACTTTTGTTTCCCCGAGTGTGTTTATGCCCATGTTTCATTGGCCAGAACTCATCACATGACCACACCGGATGCAGGAGAGGCTGGGAAATTCCCAGGCTGAGCAGCATATGCAATACAGCCAATGGGAAGGGCTTTGTTGTTGTTTTTCGACAGGCAGCCATCTCTCCCAGACATGATGCCTTCCTGTCTAGGTTACGGCCACTCTGCTCACTCCCACACTCAGATTTCCGACAGTCTGTTCGGTGCGGTCCTTCCCTGCTCTGCTTATGTTGAGTGTGGGCAGGCACCTGTGTATGGAGAAAATAAAATGGTGCGGCATGACTTTCACAGGAAGGCGACGGTGTCCCATCCCTCTGGATTTCTGATCTCCCAGCCCAGCCGGTCACGTCCTGCCACGTCTGCTTTTAGTTCTTCCGCTGATACTTTCTATAATTCTATATACTATTCCCCTCTCTCTGCTTTTTGAATTAACACATGTAGACAGCAGTGCTTTCTACCTAAAAGAGGAGGATTTAGTTGCTTGACATACCTTCTCACTTTCCTTCCTTCCCAGTTAGCATTGTATTTGGCTGCAAGTAACAAAAACCCCGGCCGCAGTGCCTTAGGCCAGTAGGAGCTCATCATATTTTATTTGTCCTTTAATCTGTTGTGCTAGCTCCTTCTGACTTCTGGCATTGCTTTGTTAGTGTGTAACTTTGCTCCCCATGGTGGCACGTGGCTGTTCCACCTCCATCCCCTCTTGGGATGTGAGCACAACACCCATGCTTGGACGCCTGCCATGTCTCTCAAGGGTTAATTTGGTTTCCTTAGAGAAGAGCTGAGTTTTGACTGGAGACAAATACAAAGCATTTTGCTTTTCACTCGGAGTGGGGACATGGAGAGGAGGTCTGCCTATAGTGGGTTCCCGTCTATAGAATTTGGTCAGTCCTCTGGCTTTCAGCTATATGTTCACCCCGTCCTCACTGTATGTACCCCCACTGAGTCAGGAGCCCCCTGGGGACCCAGTGGGCAGAGCAGCCCCTAGGCCCTGTCTGACACACACAGAACGTTCTAGCTCAAGGCTTCCTCTGCTATCTTGCTCAGGAACACACTTTCATCCATAACTTTGTGGAAATATTTTATCCTCCGATGGCTCGCCTCCATTTCTCTGGACCTTTTTGTATTTTTATGCTTTTATTCCTGTGGAGTTTCTGTGGAGATGTGAGGAAATGAGTGTACTCAGCCTGCCACTTAAAATCAAATTCCATATCTTTATTTTTAAGGGAAAATTGCCAGTATTTCTCTTAGATCGAATAAGCAAGACTTGTTTATTCTGCACAAGTTGAAAACCCTTAAAAAATCGAGCAGAAACTTGAGAGGCATCCATCACATCACCCCCGCACGCAGACCTTCACCTTCAGGTCAGAATTCAGTTGGGTTTTGAAGGCATGGGCAGCTTGATGAAACACTTCTGAAGTTAACCGGAAGGCAAAAATGGCAGGACTAGCTAACGGAGTGTTGGTAAAGAATAGTAATCTTTCCGTATTAATGTGCTAGAGTTACCATAGCAAAGTGCCACAGACTATGAGCTCACACTCACCTATGAGCAAAGAAACGAAAACCTCACTGGATGTATAGGGTTTGTGTCCGTGACGCTGGCCTTCTGAGCATTGAGCTCCCGCTCCTTTAGCTGACCTCTGCGTGGCTGACCCCTTAGCCTCTTTGTAGGACCACCAGGCAGTTGACCTTCAGGCAGTACAGAGAAGTGGAAAGGCTTTGCGACTGGACAGAGCTCGTTTGAATCCTAACTTTGACCATGTTCATATGACTTAATTTCTCTGTGCCTCAGTTTCATCATTTTCCAGAAGGGACTAAGACTACGCATGTCACAACTGCTGTGATAATCAACTGATGTAGCAGGTAACGATGGACAGGTGTGTTGGTGCAGAGCACGTACTCTGTAAGTGGGATGTTTCTCCTTTAAGTGCGATTTTCTCCTCCTCGGTGAGAATCGCAGCTCTTTGCTTGGCATAGCTAGCAAGCAGCTAGTGACCACAGTGAAGTGACATTTGAGAAGGAAATGGAGGGATAACGGGATCGACAAGTGATTCGTTAATATTAATGGTATCTATTGACAACCGTGGGAAGAAGCCAAAGACAGACTGCAAAGAAACACAAAGAGATTTAGTCTCTCAAGCATTCAACCAAGGCCATCTTGATTGATGGACATTCATACAGCAAATATTTATTTCGTTTCTTCTGCTAGGTACTGGAGAGCCAGCAGTAACCAGATGTCATGTCTCTGCTCTCATGAGTTTGAATGCTAGTGGGGAGAATGGATAGTAAATAAGTAAACAAGAAAAAGTACAGGGCTAATTTCAGATGGTGGTAGTGGCTTTGCAGAAATATAACAGGATGAAGCGATTAGTGACTGGGTGTATCAGTCAGGCTTTAGCCAAGAAATAGAAATCACTCTAGTTATTTCAACAGAGGGAATTTGATAAAAGGAATGAGTTGTTTGGGTGACGGAAGATCTGAGGAACCAAATCGGGCCTGGTAAAGCACCATCTGGGAATGGTAAAGCAATCCAGAAGTTAATAACAGCAGGAAGCTGTTACCACCTCTTGGGCTGGAGGGACAGAACTACCACCTACAGGGAGTTGTGTCCATGGTGGGGGCCCTGTATGGGGCTGGGATCACAGAAGAGACACAGTCTCTACAGGCAAATACTACAGGGAGGAGACAAGGGAAGAAATGCCCTCTTCCCACCCTCCATCTTCCAACAGAGCTTCCCATTGGCTGACCACATCCAGCAGCCAGGGAACAAGGGAGCTTGGGAAATGTAGTTCCCGGTAACAGAGAAAACAGGGCAGGGCTGGAGTTGCTGGTCACAGAAGCCCTCCCAGAGCTGAGAGATCCTGACAAGAAGGCGCTGTTCTGCTCACATGGGTGGTGAGCTTCCCTAGCAAGTGCATAGTGCAAGGAGACAGACACAAAGATGGCGCTGAGTGAGGTGGTGGAGCTAGATGGGAAAACACTAGGTTGCAGAGAGCGTGAGGATCTTCTAGACCCTGCCTGTGCCCCAGAGATGACACTACTGCACCGTCCTGATGATTATGAAAGCTTACGAAGGCCTTCTTCTAGCTACTGGCCTCCAGGGCTATGACATCAGTGGGGGAACCCAGGTGGTGCGTTATCAGGTGTTAGGGCCACACTTCGACGGGTCAGTGAGGAATTTCTCTTGCTGGTGGTTTCCAAAGACCTGGCCACCTGGTCCCTTGGAAAGAGAGCCTTTTAGATCTGGCTGTCCATGCCTGCGTTGTGCTGTGTGAGTTAGAAAACGAGACTAAGCTGCAGGAGTGTCACGGGGCTCAACTCTCAGGTGGGTGACCGGTAGCCACATACTGGTCATTAGTTTCCAGGTAGGGCTGGCGATGCTCGTGAACGGTGAGTCTGTGGGGTGTAGCGGGTTCACACTGCACCCCCCTGGGCTCAGGGCCACAGGTCCCACCTGTCCTGACCAAGGCACATGCCCATGAGTATCTTGTGTGTGCCCAGCACAGCAGAGATGTCTGTCCATGCACGTGGGGTCACAGGGAGGTCCAGCGCGCCGTGGGTTGCTGCATTCTGGGAGGTTGTCAGTTTCCCCCTGAAACTCTCTTTGGGGCCTCCCTGGGGCCATCTGCTATCAGGGTTGCAGGTTGCAGCGTCCTTCAACCACAGAGCATACCTGATACACTTTGTGTTCTCAGTGAACCTGGACTGGAGTCTCTTCCTGGCTCATAAGGAGGGCAGCGGAGAGAAGCCTTTTCAGCTGGGCCTCACCACGGCCCCCTCATTTCTTGCTCTCAGGACCCACCTCATTCAGGCAGGGGGTGAAAACTCATCTAGGAAATCAGTAGACTGCATGAGGGCTCCTTTCTCAGTCAGAACTCCGGCCACCTGGTCTACCTGCCGGTGGGAAAAAGAATGGTGCCACTCTATGAGATTTGGGGATTAAAGGGGGGCGGTCAGCTTTTCAGGCCATGGATATATTTCCCAAGGCACAGTCCCATGGCTTCCTACAATGCTCCAAGATTCGGATGTCATATTTTATTGCAATCTGGTTCGAGGACTAAATGAGACCCTGGCAGCTGATATTTATGGCTTCCCATATAAGCTTTCAGACAAAATTTTACTGCATTTTACTTGAGTTATGGTGGGACAGGACTGTAAACCCGTTATTTCAGATGAAAGGGAGACTTTGGCCACCATAAAGTGAGAAGGCACAGCTTTAACTTTCTTGTAAATTAGTTTTTGAGAGGTATAAAATATTGACACAAATGAAAAGAAAAAAAACAAAAACAGTTCACAATGAAAACAGAGCACATTAAACTTTGCATTTATTTCAATTGCCTTTTCCACACCTGGAAATAAGTCAGAATTTAAACCTTGCCTTGGGCTTTCTCTGAATTTTATGAGGAGGTAAAATGTGAACCTCTCGCTTCCAATCTGAGCCTGGCTGGCTGCATGCCCGTTTGGCTGCACTAAAGGGTATTGTCATGCTGCTCCAGGCAGATGTTCCCCTGTCACCAATTAATTCATGGGCAAGCTCACCTGGAATTACATTTCCTGGATTGGCGAGGGGGAAAGAAACCAACAATAAACTAGTTTAAGTTTAATCTAGAACGATGCTTTTGCATTGCTTGACATTGTCAAAATACCTACTGCCCCTTGGTGGGGGCAGCGGCTAAAACTTTTCTTGACATGAGGCTAATTCTTCAAAGTCATTTCTCCCTCCTCTGTCTTGGATGCGAGTTCTGCCTAATCGATGGGATCCATTTAGAAGGAATCAAGTCTATATTATGAAAGTGAATATATTGTATGCATGTCTCTGTGTCTATGTAATATATATGTTATGTGCAGATATGCAGAGGGCACCAAAAAATGGATACACATTTTAAGAAAGGAAAAAAACTGTATTAAAATTATAATACACAATATATCCCGACAACAAAAGGTGAATACAGGTCACGTTTGACTTCTGCAATTACAAGAGGTGCTCAAAGTGGTTCCCATCAGTGTAACTTGAATACAGTTTTTTCCTTTCTTAAAGTGTGTATACATTTTTCTGGTGCCCTCTGTATATATATTTTAAGCAGGTTTGGGATAACCTAAAGTTTTGATGTCTGCTTTTTCACCTAGCATGTTGTAAACATTTCCTCATGCTTGTACAATCCTGCGTACTTGTTGAAATCATGGTTTTGATGACCTTTTACTGTCTCACACAGTATACTCGTAGCTTGAATCATTTACTTAATCATTTCCCTAATGATGGGCTTTTAGGGTACTCCCAGCGTGTTGCTGTAATAAATCATGCTCGTGACGAGCAGACTTGCACATTAATCTCCTTCCCGGTTTCTTGGTTATTTCCTCAGCATGAATTCCTAGAAGGAGAATTACTGGAATGGGCAGTTTTAAGGGTCTTAATGCTCAGGTGTGTAATTGCTTTGCGTGTGTCAGCTGTGCCCTCCTCCAGCCTTTGCCAGCTCCTTGGGGGCAGAAACCACATGTGTCTTGTCCCTGTGACGTTCCCACATGCCACAGGGCTGGGAACATGACCAGTGAGTAGTAAACAGAGTTAACTGTCGGAGGAGTGAACAACTACTTAATCTCGTCCTGCAGTAATTATCCAGCACGAGATCTGCCCTATCGATGCCACTGAGAACTTGCTTCCTTTCCCTTTCTTTCTTTTGCAGCTTTGAGGTATCACTGACATGTAAGCTTGTGTAGATGTGAGGTGTGCAAGTTGCTGTCTTCATATGTTTCTATACGGAAGTGATTACAGTCGAGCTAATTAACTTGTCCGTTACCTCTGCGTAGTTACCATGGTGTGTGCGTGATGAGAAGATTTAATTCAAAACCTACCCTTTTAGCAAATTACAGGACACAGCACAGGATTGTTAACGATTTCACATTGCTGTCCATTAGATCTCCGGAAATTATTCCTCTTGCATAACCAAAACTTCATACTCCTTGACCAACATCACCCCAGCCCCTGCCCAGCCCCTGGCAACCACCATCCTCCTACTTTCTACGTCTATGAATTTGACCATTTTGATTCCGCTTGTAAGTGGGGTCATACAGTATTTTGAGGAGGACTTGCCTTCTGAATGCCTTCTTAGAGGAAGGAAATACCAGCCCCGCCGTGGTTGTATCTTTTCCACAATCTCCTAAGTACAATTTTGTCATCCTCTGGGAAAGCAAAGTTCACCAAGGACAGCCCTGAAAAGGCCCCCAAATAGTTAAATCCATAGAAAATTGTGTTGTGCAGAATTTGTAATCACTGCAGAAAACACGTATCAGGAGTCAAGGCAGTGGGATGGTATCTCTTTGCCTGTTTTCCTCTAGGGATGTGACATTTTAAACACCGCTATCAGGTCCCATTTCTTCTTTCACAGGTTGGACCCAGGGGCAGAGGTCTGCTTTGGGCAGGGAAGACCCCTGTCAGTCCCTAACCTGACTTACTGACCCGGTTCTGGCTGGGCTGTCCTTAGTTTGCAAAAGCTTGTTGGCTCTGGGGTCTGTTTTCCCATTTGAAAAAAACACATATTAAGAAACACACACACATGTACATACAAGTATATGCATACATCCACACATATACATGTATATGTATATGTGCATATTTAATTTAATTTTTAAAAATTAAAATAATTTCAATTACAGTTGACATTCAATATTTTATTAGTTTCAGATAGCATGGTATCTCCGACTTTGTTCTTCTTCCTCAAGATTGCAGTAGCGATTTGGGGTCTTTTATACTTCCATATTAGTTTTAGGATTATTTGTTCTAGTTCTGTGATTAGACATTTATATAACTTATGAAGTGATCCCCCCGTAAGTCTAGTACCCAGCTGACACCACACATAGTTGTTACAGTGTTATTGACGATATTCCCTGTGCTGTACTTTATTTCCCCGTGACTATTTCCTAACAGCTTGTGTTTCTTAATCCCTTCACGTCTTTCACCCAGTCCCCCAATCTCCCTCCCATCTGGCAACCAACAGTTTGTTCTCTGCATCTATGAGTGTGTGTCTATTTTGTTTGTTCATTTATTTTGTTCTTTAGATTGCACATATAAGTGAGATCATATGGTATTTGTCTTTCTCAGTCTGACTTATTTCACTTAGCATAATACCCTCTAGGTCCATCCATGTTGCCACAAATGGGTAAGATTCCATTGTCTCTATGGCTGAGCAACACTCTGACATATGTATGTACCACATTTCCTCTATCTATCCATCCATCGAAGGCTGCCCCCATATCCTGGCCACCGCAAATAATGCTACAATGAACATAGCATGCATATGTCTTTTCAAATCAGTGTTTCAGATTTCTTCAAATAAATACCCAGAAGTAGGACTGCTGAGCCACATGGCAGCTCCATCTTTAATTTTCCAAGGAACCGCCATATTGTCTCCCACAGTGGCTGCACCAATCTGCCATCCCACCAGCACTGCATGAGGGTCCCCCTTCTCTACATCCTCGCCAACACCCATTGTTTGTTGATTATTTGATGATGGCCATTCTGACAGGTGTGAGGTGATACCCCAGCATGGCCTCAATCTGCACCCCCTGATGTTCAGTGACACTGAGCATCCCCCTATATGTCCATTCGCCATCTGTGTGTCCCCCTCAGAGAAATGCCCATCCAGGTCCTCCACCCATTCTGTGATCGGATTATTTGTCTTTTGGTGTTATGTTGTATGAATTCCCCATACACTGTGGGTATTATCCCCCATCGGATGTATCACTGGTGAATAGCTTCTCATTGAGTACGTTGTGTCCTTGTTGATGATTTCCTTTGCTGTGCAAAAACTTCCCAGTTTGATGTAGTCCCATTTGTTTATTTTCTCTTTTGTTTCCCCCAGCCAAGGAGATCCATTAAAAAAAAAAATCACTAAGAGCAATGTTAGAGAGTTTACTGCCTATGTTTTCTTCAGGAATTTTATGGTTTTGAGTCTTACATTTAAGGCTTTAATCCATTTAGAGTTTATTCTTGTATATGGTCTAAGAAAGTTGTCTACTTTTACCCTTTTACACATTATCTGTCCAGTTTTCCCAGTACCACTTATTGAAGAGACTGTCTCTATCCTGTTGTATATTCTTTCCTCCTTTCTCATAAATTAAATGACCATATAGGCATGGGTTTATTTCTGGGCTCTCTGTTCTGTTCTGTTGATTGATGTGTCTTCTTTTATGCCAATACCATGCTGTTTTGATTACTATAGCCTTGTAGTATAGTTTGATATCAGGTAACATGGTATTTCCAACTTTGTTCTTCTTTCTCAAGATTGCTGTGGCTATTCGGGGTCTTTTGTGGTTTCATATAAATTTTAGGATTATTTGTTCTAGTTCTGTGAAAAATGCCATTGGTATTTTGATAGGGATCGCACTGAATCTATAGATTGCTTTGGGTAGCATGGACATTTTAACAATGTTAATTCTTCCTATCCATGAGCATAATATATGCTTTCATATATTTGTATCTTCTTCAGTTTCTTTCTTCACTGTCTTATAATTTTCTGAGCACATTACTTTTACCTCCTTGGTTAAGTTTATTCCTAGGACTTTTATTTTTTTGATACAATTGTAAATGGGATTATTTTCTTAATTTCTTTTTTGATAGTTTTTTATTGGTGTATAAAAAATGTAACCAATTTCTGAATATTAACTTGCCATCCTGCTACTTTACTGAATTCATTTATCAATTCTGATAGTTTTTTGGTGGACTCTTCAGGGTTTTCTATAAATAGTATCATGTTATGTTCAAATAATATTTTAACTTTTTCCTTTCCAATTCAGGTGAATTTATTTCTTTTTCTTGTCTGATTTCTGTGGCTAGCCCTTCCAGTACTGCGTTGAATAAAAGTCGTGAAAGTAGACATCCTTGTCTTGTTCTTGATCTTAAGGAAAATGCTTTTAGCTTTTCACCATTGAGTATGATGTTAACTGTGGGTTTGTCATATATGGCCTTTATGGTGTTGAGGTATGTTCCCTCAATTCCCACTTTGCTAAGGGTTTTTTTAAAATCATAAATAGATACTGGATTTATCAAATGCTTTTTCTGTATCTAGTGATATGATCATATAATTTAAAACCTTCATTTTGTTTATGTGTTGTATCACGTTAATTGATTTGTGGCTATTGAACCAACCTTCCATACCGTAAATGAATCCTACCTGATCATTGTGTATGATCTTTTCATACATATTGCTGACTTCAGCTTGCTAATGTTTTGTTGTGGATTGTTGTATCTATGTTCATCAAGCATATTGGCCTATCATTTTCTTTGTTTGCAATGTCTTTATCTGGTTTTGGATTCGGGGTAATGCTGGCCTTATTATATGTGTATATTTTAATTAACAAAATAATACATTGTTGTAACAAATTTAAAGAAATTAGAAACATAGGTGGTGAAAAGTGACAATCTTTCTCCTTTGGGTTCTAAACACACACAAACAAATATATGTATATTTGCATATATACATATAGAACCTTTAAAAATACACAAATAGGACCATATATGATACATTTATAATGTTTTATACTTAATGACATATTATAGACATCTTTGCAAGTATAATTACATAATTGTATCTCACTTTTCTTACAGCTGCCTTTTATTCCACTGTAAAAATGTATAGTTTATGTAGTCTCCACCTGGTAAACCTTTAGAATGGATTAAACTAGTAAATAATAATAATAATAATAATAGTACTAATAGCAGGTAAAGATGGATTGAGCATTTATGTGAGCCAGCCCTGCTCTAAGTCCTTCATATTTATTAACTCCTTCATCCTTAGGAAAACCCAATAAGGTAGACTCTATATTTATATCCTACTTTGTATGAAGACATTTGAGGCACAGAGAGGCTAAGTAACCTGCTCAAAGTTGCTCAGTGAGAAAGTGGCAGAGCCAAGATTCAAATCCATCCTCTGGTTCTGGCACATCTACTTTAAAAAAAATTTTTTTAAGTTTTTTTTCAATTATAGTTGACTTTCAATATTATATTAGGTTGGTGCAAAAGTAATTGTGGTTTTTGTATTGTTTTTAACCTTTTAAACTGTAATTACTTTTGCACCAATCGAATATTAGTGTCAGGTGTATAACGTAGTGGTTAGGCATTTATATAACTTATGAAGTGATCCCCCGATAAGTCTTATACCCACTTGACAACATATATAGTTACTATAATATCATTGACTATTAGATCGATGTGAAAGTAATTGTGGTTTAAAAGGTTAAACATAATTGCAAAAACTGCAATTACTTTTGCACCCACCTAATATATTCCCTATGCTGTACTCCATATTCCGATGACTATTCTGTAACTGCCAATCTGTACTTAATCCCTTCACGCCTCTCACCCAGCCTCCCACCTCCCAACCCGTCTGGCAGCCATTAATTTGTTCTTGACATCTATGAGTTTGTTTCTATTTTGTTTGTTCTATTTATTTATTTATTTATTTATTTATTTATTTATTTATTTATTTTCCACACACAAGTGAAATCATATGGTATTTGTCCTTCTCTGTTTGACTTATTTCACTTAGCATAATACCCTCTAGGTCCATCCATGTTGTTGTAAGTGGTAAGATTTCATTCTTTTTTGTGACCGAGTAATACTTCTTTTATGTATGTACACATCTTCTTTATCCATTCTTCTTTTGATTGGAGCATTTGATCAATTTACATTTAAAGTAATTATTGCCATTTTACTGTTTTTGGATTGTTTTTGTAGTTCTTCTCTGTTCCTTTCTTACTGTTTTGCTCTCTTGCTCTTTTGTCTGTTGACGACTTTCTGTAGTGTTGTGTTTGGCTTCCTTTCTCTGTATTTCTTGTATCTGTCTTGTAGGTTTTGGCTTCTGGTTACCATGTGCTTCGTATATACCGAGCTATGTTTATAGCACTCTATTTTAAGTTGATGGTCGCGTAAGTTTGAACACATTCTAAAATCACTGCCATTTTTACTCACCCCTCCACATTGATGTTTCTGTCGTTACTTTTTACTTCTTTTGTGTGCAGCCCATCTGCTTTTAAGTTTGTTTGCAATTCAAAATTGCTGCAGTGAACATCCTTGTAGATAAATCCTTATGCATTCTCACTAGTGTTTTGCAAGGAGAAGTTTCTAGCAGTGGGAATGCTGAGCCATAGCTTCCCCTCATTTCAATAAGCATTATGGAGATGTCTCAATGTCCAAGTAGATGTGACATGTAGGAGTGACGAAGAGAAGCACAAATATCAAAGTAGTGAAGTGTGAACGTATCACATACCACGGTGTGATGTCTGACTCTGTGGTGGGCTAGGTGGGTGGCCAGCTGCTCCCCGTGGAGGGATTGCAGCAAAGATGACTGTGATCCTCTGAGTCTGGTGCTTTGTGAGAACAGGAGGAGGTGACATTTCTCTCTGGGGGGGTAGCTGTTCAGCCACAGGACTACTGACTGGATCAGTGGTAAATGAGGCGCCCTCCACTCTGCCCTGGTTTTTTGGGAAGATTCCAGAGAACACACTTTATGTAATTACAGGACTTTCACTGCTGAGAGTGGGGAGGAGAGGTGTGGCCAGTGGGTGGCTTGATGGGTGATGGGTGGAGGTGGCATTGCATTGACTTCCTGACATATCAGGACATGGCTCTTATTCTTCCTTCGCTGTCCCTTCTCGTGCAGTGATGGAGAGTCGTGGAATTGTGGACAGCCTCCAGAGGTTTTCCTCGCTGCCTGCTTATCTCCCCACGAGCTTCCAAATCACTGACGCAGACGAGTTCTTCTTCCTAAAAGAAGCCAACCAGGACGTCACGAGGAACTCCAGCCTGCAGGCCCGGGTAGAGTCCTTCTTCATCTACCGGGCCAGGACCCCCCCGGTCGTCAATGCCAGCTACGGCCCATTTTCAGCCGAGAAGACCATCCCCCAGGAGCTCATGCTGACCTCCACCGCCTTCGCAAACATGGCCAAGTTTCCTTTCAGCTGGAAGCTGAAATCTCACATCCTGGACAGCTCCATCTACTCCAACCGGCCCAAGGTGCAGACCTTGTTTTACATCACCGGCATGGCCTGGGACGACAGTGACCCTGCGGACAATCTACCATGTGTCAAGATGTTTGCTTTTCCGGAGGCTAGGGAAGTGGCGGCCAGCTGTCGGCTGCAAGGGGACCCGGGGCTGTGCATGGCCGAGCTGGAGCTGCTGCCCGAGTGGTTCAGCTCCGGGCTGGACCTGGAGCCCGAGGAGGAGATCCCGGCCCTGCTGGGCGGCACGGCCATGGAGCTCTTCTTCACGCTCTACCCGGCTGACCAGGCCGGCCAGTGTCCCCTGGTGGAGGACGGCAAGTGGGAGAACAACATCCACTCGGGCCAGGAGGGCCCCCAGCAGGCGTCTCCAGCCCGGGAGAGGATTGGGAGTGTGGTGGTCTACCCGACTCAGGACGACCTGAAGTGGTCCCTGGTGAGCCTGGACGAGAACCTCGTCGTCTCCGTACCTATGAACCTCATCCGGGAAGGGGACACGGCCACCTTTTTGGTGTCTCTGACCAGTGGCTCTGTGGCAGACCACTTCACTCTTAGGTAAGAGGCGTTGCCGGGTTGGACGGGATGGAAATCAATTCCCGGTCTTCAATGAACTGTCAGTTCCTAAGTGGGTGTTGTTTGTATGCTGAGTGCTCAGTGTAGAAAGGACACTTACAAATGTGAAACGGAGACCCATGCAAGACAGTAGAGCAGACAAAGTCAAACAGAATATTTGGGGGTGGGCCTTGGGCATCGGTGTTTTCTGCGAGCTCCCCAAGTAGCCCTGTTGTGAAGCCAGGATTAAAAACAACAGCTCTGAGAGCAGCATTCCAGGCTGGGAGGTCCTACTGCTTCCGCTTTAGGAAGGCTGTGGAGCTGTCACGTGACAGCCCGAACCTATCACTGCCCCCGACGTGTGATCCTATGATGCTGCGTGGGAGGGGAAAGAAACTTTGTAAATGAATTCCAGTTTCTAAGTACATGAAGGAATTTTCTGAAACACTGTCTCAGACCTCTTAGGTTTTTTTTAATCAGGAAAGAATCCTTTGGTAAAGCAAACCAGTTTCTCTATCTGCATAATGAAGAATCAGTTTAGGATTGCTGAAAGTGGGGAACTTCTCTGGGCTAGGGGACAAACCTGTCTTTAGCTTATTTTGCTCACAAAGGTTCCTGGGTAGCAGCAGTAGGATATAGCAGTGTCTCTGCCACATTCCAGCTGTGTGCCCTGGGGCAAGTCACTTAACCTCTCTGGGCCTCAGTTTCCTCAGAGGTAAGTTTCCTCCTGTGGTTGTTGTGAGGACTAATCAAATCAATGAAGTTCTTGGGACAGGGCCTGGTGCACGAGCATCCTCACTGAATGTGGTTTTCCCAGTGCTCAGAGGCCGGGGTGGTAGATGTAGAAATCACAGCGTTGTGGGGCTGGTTTTGCCGGGTGCAGGTCAGGAGAAGTGGGGATTGGCCATGAGCCCAGGGTGGCCCTTCTGATGGTGACCGAGGCTGATGGGCCAGATCATGCCTCTTTGGAGGTGTGCTTGTTCAGAGCCTGCCAATGGGATCCCACGGCTCTGGCAGATCCCACAAAGTCTTAGGAGCCTGCAGGAAGCAGGTTCCTATTTGGAGCCTGAGTGAGTCTTGGTGTAACTGAGTCAGAACTTGGTGTGGTCCCAGCCCTATGCTAGTCACTCCCGTGGGTGGAGGGGCTGGGATGGTCTAAAACCAGTTCTTGCTCTATAGAGATTCTTTCAACACAAGGCAGTGTCAAATTCTTGTTATAGACCAAGAATGGCAAGGGGATGGCTTCCATGCTCCTGCCACTGGGTGCTCCCTGTGCCAGGACAGGCATGACTAATCCACCACAGCACTTCAGCACTCCCTGTGCCAGGACAGGCATGACTAATCTACTGCAGCATTGAGCCCACGACTCCTGGCAGCCCCTACCAATCCGTGTGAGGGGAGGGGTTGATGCTTAACACTAAATTTATTTGCCATCCCTGGTATAGAGAGAACTTTGTTGGGTGAGAAGTTGGAGGAAAGGGAGGATAGATGGCCTGGTGGTCAGGGAAGCCTTGGATCCTGGTTGGGAAAGGCATTTCAGGCCAGGGAAATGGCATGAAATGCACTGGATAACTTTCAGGGAGGACTTAGAATGGCCCAGGCCACATTCTGAGTTCTTCATGTGAGTTAACTCACTAAACTCTGCAGAGAGGTTAACTGGTGACCATAGCCAAATCTGGCCCACAGATTTTTTTTTAAAAAGGTCATATGGCATTCCTTAAAATGTTTAAGCATTACCAATCTCCAATAATAGGGAGACTTCATCTACCATTTTTCTTGGAAAGTTTTGAGATTTGGTGACTTGGCAACAGTGGGCTCTAGTTCATGAGTGTCATTAGATGTATCATGTGTTGTCACCTGTCCCTTCCCAGCTGGCCTGCTTCACTCACTTATTATTATTATTTTTTAGATGGCCTTTATTATGCTGAGATATGTTTCCTTTACTACTAGTTTGTTGAGTCTTTTTAGTATAAATGAATGTTGGATTTTGTCAAATGCTTTCCCTGCATCTATTGCTATGATCATGTGATTTTTATTCTTCATTTTGTTTATGTGTTGGATCACGTTCATTGATTTGCAGATACTGAACCAACCTGACATTCCCAGGAACAAATCCCACTTGATCATAATGTATGATCTTTTTAATGTATTGCTGAATTCAGTTTGCTAACATTTTCACTCCCCTAAGTAATCTGTTTTCACTTATATTAGTATTTAGCGAATTAGTTACTTCATGTAGCACTTAGGGGGGTGTGTGTGTTCACGCTAGGTGTTCAGTAAGTGCTAATTGATCCTGTTATTTACTATAATTGATGCTGCTATTGATGTGTGTGAATTAATACTATGAATTCCTACATTTTAATTTTTAGGTGTGTTTGTGCCAAGTTCTGTGTTAACCCTTTACATGCATTCTCTCTCTGTATCATCACAGGCACCGTACATAGTATAATTCACATCCATTTCACGGCTGTGGAAATGGAGATTCGGGGAGGTTCGGGGTTCCCTGTCTGACGTCATGCAGTGGGGAAGCGATGGAGTTGGGGTGTGGGTCTGGTATGTGCGTTGAGGGCTCCCTTTCCACACCGCTCTTCTGGGGTGTCGGGCCTGTCCAGATGGGGAGAGGCAGGCCTGTTGAAACTTCCTGGGTCAGCAGCTAGAGTTTCTTGTCTTCCTAGATATGACTGTTACTCATTATGCTTTATTTTATGGCCATAGAAAGTGCACTGAAGTTGTGGAAATCAATAAAGATCACCCAAACGAGAACAAACACGGGCCCGTTATTCAGAGCTGGCCGTGGCGAGGGAGTCAGCCGCCGTCATCTGTGCTTGGTGGACACTTGAAGGCAGGCAGAGGCCTGGGAAAGCTCACAGAGGAGAAGTGAGAGCCTCACATCTGCTGGGGTCACAGGCTGTTGACATGTGGAAGCTGGAGGCAGGTTAACAAGAAGCTTGGGGACGCGTTTCCTTTTTCTGGTTGGCTGAGCTGGGAGCAGAAGCAATAAAAAGAGAAGCTGGCAGTCGTGGGCCAAGTTCAGACCTTTCTGGGCTGATGGCTACAGAGGTTGTGGTTTGGCTTTTGGCCTGGTTGCTGCAAGGTAGTGGGTCAGAGTTCTTTTGCTGTACATGGTCTGGCTATTGTCCGTTTGTACATTCAATCTCTCAAAATAAAGTACCGTTTTTAGGCCTCGGGAAATGTGTTATTTCCCAGCATAACTGACTGTCTGTTTTAATCATGTCTTTCTTGAATGAAATATGACATATTTCATTCTGGCTCAGATGTGGCCCTAGACCAAAGTGTGAATGTGTGCAAGATTGGCTGAGATCTAATTTCAGAGCTGAAGATGTATGGAAAAGGGACAGATGTGTGCAATTTTCATGTGTCACGTTGCTCTTTCCGACTGCATGTTGTGGAGGGGCCAACGTGAACAAAAGTCAAATCGGTCACTCTCTAATATTAAAATAGAGTCTGCTTAAACATTGGTACCCAAATCTGACCATAGATCGAAAAGCCGTTTAGCAAAAGGTTGTGAGGCGGGGTTTGAGGTCAGGGGCTGTAGGCAGGGCAATGCTAGATCTGCCTAGCATTGGGACAGGTCTGTTTACACTTCTGGGAAAGTTTGAACTATAAAAATTTCCCCATTCCAAATAGAATGTGTCTGAGGCTGAGAGAGATTCTTGGGAAACTTTATCCCTGATTTGTTATTAGGTGGGTGCAAAAGTAATTGCGGTTTTTGCTATCATTTTTAACCTTTTAAACTGCAATGACTTTTGCACCAACCTAATAGAATGGCTCTTTCTCGGCTCGCTCAGAGATGCCTGTGCTGACCTCTCCTCCTGCCAGGCAGTGGAGCCCAGCGGTTAAGACTGTGGGCTCTGAGGATGGACTGCCTGGGTTCGAATCCCATCTCTGTCACATACCAGCTGTGTGACCTTGGGCAAGTGAGTTCACCTCTTTGTACCACCGGTTTCTCATCTGTAAGTGAGGACCCTTTGTGCTTTAAGTGACAATGAAGTGTCAACTTTGTGCTCAGCTGGATTGTCCCTTTCATTTGGTAACCACCCCATCTGTTTGGTTACCCAGGCCAAACACCTAATAACTGTGACTGACTCTCCCTGCTCTCTGGTGCCCTGCACTGAGCTGGCAGCAAGCCCCGGGGCTCTTCCTTTCCATAGTCCCGAGGGAACTACTCCACTGCTGTGACCGAGGTCTGAGCCGGGGCCCCTCTGGCTGGAGACACACAGGAGCCCGCTGACAGGCCGCTCTGCCTCCACCTTTGCAAAGAACACTTTGGCCTATAGGCCTTGAGAGACTGGCCTCGTCACCTCCTGAGCGTGTCTCCTGTGACTCTCCACCTCACTCCTTCACCAGCAGCCCCCAGTGTTTTCAAGGACCCCCCATCCCTGTTGAACACTGGACCATGCCCACCGCCTCTGTCCTGCTCTGGCTTTTCTGACACACCCCGTTCTTTATGTTAATGACATAATATGTCATTGTTTATGGTCCATCTCTTCCTGCTAGAACCTCAGGTCCGAGAGGGTGGGGACTTTGGTCTCCTTTGTCCTTTGATGTGTCCTCAGGATCTAGCACAGCACCTGGCACATAGTAGGTGCCCAATAAATGTTTGTTGGATGAGCGAACGAAGTTGGAAGTATTACAAGGCGTTGTTTCTGGACAAAGGGTATGAATTGTCAAGACTATTCATGATGTAAATAAGTGGGAGTTTGATAAATATTGAAAGTTAGGACACTTAGGGCATCAGTTCTGGCAACAGGGTCCTCCTGCCTGTGATGTAAGAAGTGAGGTATCTTTTGGAATCAGACAGCGGGCTGTCAGTGTATCCTAAACCTTAGTAATTCACATACCACCTTCAAGATGTTTTGTTTTTGTTTTTGGTCATATCAGATGCCACCATGTCCTACCTTCATAAGTTGTCACACCCACATGCAGAAAGGACAGTCACGATTCCAACCAGGCCTGTCCACCTCAGAGCCCCTGACGGTCTCACGGTCCCCCATTTCGAATGCTAATAATCTCAATGCTTACTTTCACACTTAAATAAATAGCAACCTGTTTGAGGACTGTTCCTCTGGTGGATCCAGAAATCCAGGCTTTATTAACTTTTTTTCCCAAATAAAAATCAGATTTCCCGTGAGGAAACTGCATAGACACAGATGCTCTGAAATCTGCAGTCTTGGGGCCCAGATCAAGTCCACAGCTTATGGCGAAGATTTCGGCGGAGCCTGGAAAGGAAGGCAGGCGATTTCCAGAACAAACCGTAACCTGCACAGCATATGTAGCTGGTTCCAAATGTTATCCGCTGTGTTTAATGAGCATATGTCCGTTAGTTAGCACCTGTAGCCCCGAGTCTGCCTTGTTTTTTTCTCCCAAGTGCACTGGAGTCTTAGAGCTCGGACAGAGGCTGGCAGGGAACCAGGGTCGGTCAGAGGCTTGAGGATTCCGGCTACAGAAGGCGATTGTGATCCGTGTGGAGATTTTCCCTCAGGTCACAGTTTTGGAAAGTTGGAATACAGCTGGATTATGGCAGTGGCTGCAAGTGGAGGGAATACTTAGTTTACTTGGATGCGGTATCGCTTTAACCCTGAAAGTCATGCTCGGAGGTTGGAATGCTATCTTCAGGGCTATCTCACAGACGAGAAGCCCAGCCGTGCCTGCCACCCTCTGCTCTCTAGGGTACTCTCCTGCCCAAGGGCAGGGGGCAGAGGGCGGCATGTACCAGCAGTTACAGTGGCCGTTCCCACGTGTTTGGTATTTGCAGCAGGGCTACTGGTCTGCAGGTGGCTGGTGCGTGACCTTGGGTGACCTTGGCACCCAGCCTCGAGGCACTTCTTTCTTCTCCCTGCTCAGGGTTGCCCTGTCCCTGGGCACCGTCTGACTGATTGAAATGCTCACAGGGTGTAGCTCCATCACGTCCAGTGATGTGTCAGGCACATCATTACCAGTCTGGCCATTCAAACATCATTGGATAATTATGTGTGTGTGCACGTGTGCATGCATGTGTATGCATGTGTGTGCATGTGTGTGTGCATGTGTGTGTGCATGTGCGTTATCTGGTCTGGTTTGGCCAATGGCAGGCATTGGCTGGAGATTGGACAGTGAAAGAGAGAGAGGGGACAGGATTGTTTGTCTCCCCCTGCTCCCCTGCTGGGCTGTGGTTCGGTTGCACCCCTTTATCTGGGCCGCAGCCCCTGTTGGTGGCTCCTCTCCTGTAGTTCCAGGTACAGCTCCAGCTTGTTGAGGGTTTTAGTAATCACTCCCTCCTTGTTTCTCTTTACACAAACTAACTTTGTAACTTTATCTTTGTAACTTTATCTTTTAAGCTGCACTTGTTTGTATCTCCTTTTTAGTGGTTGCTTCAGACTTTGTAACAGCTACACTTTTCACAGTTGACTTTGAGTTAATGTATCACTTCTCATAAAACATAGGCAGATAGTAGGACCATTTAACCCCCTCCATGTCCTTTATGCTAAAGTTATTTTATGTGATCACACAGACATGTGTTAAAAACCCTAGAAGACAGTATTAGAAGTTTTGCTTTAAACAGTTTTATGTATTATAAAGAAATTAAGAGGAAAAAGCAAAAACTAAAATAGCTTTTTGTATTTATCCAGACTCTTGCCATTTCTGATGCCCCTTCATTTCTTTCCGGGACTCTAAGTCTTCTGGTGTACATTTCTCTTCAGCACGTAGGACTTCTCATGGCAGTTTTTTGATAATGCAAATCTGCTGGCAATGAATTCCCCTAGTTTTGTTTTACCTGAAAATGTCTTTATTTCATCCTCATTCTCAAGAGTGTTTTTGCTCTTGATAGAATGCTGGGTTGGCTTCTTTTTTATTTTTTCCCCCTTTCAGCACTTTAAAGATACTTCCCCACTCTCTGTTGGTCCCATAGTTGCTAGTGAGACAACGGCCTGTAATGGATATTGTTCACGTGTAGGTAACGTGTTGTTTTTCTTTGGCTGCTGTTTGTTGTCTTTGACTATAACATGCAGAAATTTGACCTTTCCAAGTTCATCCTGCCTTGGGTTTGTTGCGTACTTGAATTTTACATTTATGTCTTTCATCCACTTTGGGAACATTTCAGCCATTATTTATTTAAATACTTTTTTCTGTCTCCTTGCTCCTCTGCATGTCAATTGTAAGATGCCATTTAGACCACCTGCTAGTGCCTAACAGTTCTTCGAGCCTGTGTTCATTTCCTTTTTCTGTTTTTCATTCTTTCCCTTTCATACTGGATAACTTCTATTGACTTGTCTTCAAGTTCACTGAATCTTTCCATTGTCATCTCTATTTGGCTGTTAAGTTTATCCAGTGAAAAGTTATTTTCAGATATTATAGTTTTCAGTTCTAGATTTTCCATTTTTAAAATTTTATTATACTTTTTATTTCTCTGCTGACATTCCCTCCCTTTTCATTCATTGAGAGCATATTTTCTCTTATATCATTGAGGACAGTTCTAATAGCAGCTTTAAAATCCTTTTCTGGTAATGCTCACATCTAGGTCATCTGGGAGTTGGTCTCCGTTGATAGTCTTTTGACTCTTGAATGGATTTTATTTTTTTGACTCTTCACACTTTGAGTTGTGTCTTGGCCATCATGAGTGTCAGTCTGGGTTTTGTTATTGTTCTCCAGGGAATGTTGTGTCCTTTGTCTCAGCAGGCAATTAATGTGGCTGGACTCCAACTGCAAACCTCTTAGATCACAACCCAGTCTCAGTCCAGATCTTGTGTTGTTAGCTGACATACTCTGACCTGCATATATGTGGTTCAGGATTCAGCCAGAGCTGCCAGCGGCTGTAATGTGGGCATTCGCTGTCCCATTCTTCCACTTCCAGGGTTCTCTCGTCTGTCTTTCATGCCACAGCCACCCTGGACTAAGTCTTGTGGTTCCCCAGCCCTCACCCCCTCTCCCAACTGCGTTTTTCTACGGGTGGTGCTTCCTCTGACGGCCGCAGTGATGATTGCGCCATCCCTCAGGTTCAGTGCAGCAAAACTGGGGCAATTCTTTCTTAGAGCTGTCTTCTGAGTGTGGACTGCCCATCACGGTCAGCTTAGTTCTCTTCATTCTCTATTGCGTTCAGATAGCGGTGTTGTTTGTTTGTTTAACATCATATCTAGAGTTTGTGGTTATTGTCTGCAAGTGAGTTAGTCCAGTAGCAGGTCACTCAGCCATTACCAGAAGGAGATGCAGCCCATTGATATGTGATGTGGTTATTGATACGGTTGGATTTAGGTCTGCTATTTGGCTACTTGTTTTTCATTTGTCTCATCTTATTTTTGTGTCTCTGTTCCTTCTTTCTTGATTTCCCTTGTAATAATCAAATATATTTTAGAATTCCGTTTTCATGAATCTGTTGGGTTTTTAGCTCTAGCGCTTTGCATTTTTAAGTGGTTGCTATAGGGATTATCATATGCATCTTTCACCTTATTACAATCAAAGTGGAGTTGACATCTTATTACTCGGGGTAAAATCAGTTACTCTACAGCCGTATCGTGTCATGCTCCCTGTCGTTTGTGCTATTGTCATATATTTTATCCACATATGTTACATTTTGACACTTTTTAAGATTACAGGTGTTTTGTAGTATGTCACTCAGTTTGGATCTGTCTGCTGGTTCCTCACAAGTAGAGTCAGGTTATGCAACTTTGGTAAGAAGCCCACAGAAATGCTGCTGTGCCCTCACTGCATCCTATTAGGTGGTACGTGATTTTAATGTGTCCCCTTCCTAGTGACGTTCACTTCGATCATGTAATTAAGGTAGTGTCTGCCAGTGCTGTCCACGGCGGGTCTACTGCTTTCCTCTTTGTAGTTAACAAGGACTTTGTGGGGACTTACTTTGATACTATAAACAGCTCATTCCTCATCAAACTTTTAATTTATTCCTTTGTTAATTTGCATTCACATGGAGTTACGATTTGCTTCTATTGAATGGATTTGCCCAGTGGGAGGCAGTAGTGAAAGACTGGGGTTGGCAAGGAGTGGAGAAACCAGGTCATGGTTTCCTTCCTGTTCTGCTTCCTGGTACGTCTTTGGCAGAGGCTGCATTTCCTCTGTAGTTTCACGTCCTGGAGGACACGTGTCCCCTCAAACGACCCTGCCGGGACCTTCACTGCCACTGATGTCCCAGCCCCTGGACCTTAGCCAGCACCACCTCCGCCTGCATCTCTCCAGCCTACGTTGCTTCTTGCTGTTGCTAGAGTCTGGGTCGCGTCACCCTCCCCTGTTAGGGCCTCACTGTCCTAGCCTGTATAATCAAGTTTCTGTATTAAATCCCATCTGTTTGGGTATAAAGAGTTGCTTCTGTTTTTCCCAGCTGAACCCTGTTGGTACAGAGCAGGAGAGGCATTTCAGTTTGGGACGTGTCGAGTCTGAGGTGCCAATGGGACATCTAGGTGGAGAGGTGGAAAGGGCAGTTACGTGTGTGGGTCTGAAGCTCAAAATAGATATCGCTCCTGGAGGTACAAGTTTAGGCATCTTTGGCAGTTTGATCAGTTTGAAGCCTTGGGAAGGATGAGATTTTTCTCAGTAAAAAGTATGAGACGGAAAGAGGGTTTGGGACCAAGTCCTGAGGGACTAAAACATTTCGTAGTTGATAAAGGACAACGCCGAACCTTCTGAAGAGCAGCCAGGGGAGGAGCAGAGAAAGCAAGAGAATGTGATATTATACAAACCAAGAGCAGAGACTGTCTGAAAACTAGGAAGAATCAACAGCATTGAATGCTGCTGAGAGCTCAGGCGAGGAAATGAAAACTATGCTTTGCATTGTACATGTGGAGGCCATTGGTGACTTTAAAAAGGTGTTTAACAGATTTCTGGGGATACAAATCAGACTGAAGGGGCTTGGGGGTGAGTGATCTGTAAGGAGTATTAGTTGGGGAGTAAAGCCAGCTGTGCAAACCCCGAAGGACACTGACCTCACCTGGACAGGCACAGACTTAGGAACAGGCGAGGGTGCCCACAGGTAGGAACTGGTCTGGTGGACCACGGATGTCAGAGCATCACGGATTGTAGGCTTCCCTTGGCCTTTCCCTCATGTCTCAAGGTGGCTGCTGCAACTGTGGTCATCACATCTGCGTTTCATGCAGAAGGAAGGAAGGAGAGAGGGGCAAAAGGTCAAATAATGCACCTGAGTCTGCCCCTCTTTAAGGAGCCTTCAGAAGTGTCAATGATTGGGGGCAGTTCTCAGGGTCAAGACCATCCGGAGGGAGTAGGGAATTGTAGGGATTTCACTGGGCACATGGCCAGCCCCCTTGCCCCAAATCTGGTTTCCTTGACAAGAATGGATGTTGGGTGAGCAATTAGCAGTGTCTGCCACCCATGACTTGATGCACCTGGGGAGGGCAATTGCTGTAGTCATCTTTCCAACGTGTGGCTAGGGAGAGGGTAGGACAGTAAACTGGGGGCCTGTGGTATCAGGGCGATTCTTGCCCCTAAAGCTGGAGGGAACCTGTACTTGTTTAAATGCTGAAGCAAAGCTCAAAGCGCTGGGGTCACGTGGGACTGGTGTCCCGGGGCCTGAAAGAGCCCTTCCGTGCACCTTCGTGTTCAAGACACAACTGGGCAGCTGCCTTCCTGTCACTACTCACTTTAGAGCAGCAGAGAATTTCATTTCAAAGAGACATAAGTCATGGTGGGCGTAGCAGAGCTGCCCCACGTAATTAACGCGGAGCTAGTTCAGTTGGGTCTTTCAGCGTTTGCGGTTGTCTGCCAGTGACTTGGCAGTCAATAGTTTTAGAGAAATTCAAAGGGTCAGCGCTGATCAGAGACGCCAGCTTCACTCTGTGACCTTTTCATCCTGATTGCTGGGCCATTGTCTGGTGCCAGTTCCATCGGATTTCCAGTAAAACTGTAGCGTGCTAGTCATTTCTCTGTTGGTTCCCCTGAAAATAAAAATACAGTCTTTCCCTCCATTGTGTTAAGACTGACTATCACTCACTGTCATGTAGACATAGTTCCAGGAAGGAAGAAGATAATGAATTGGGTAATGGTGTAACCTGATATCTATCATTTGAGGGTTAGATAGAATTTTTAATTGCACGTCTTTCTGTCTGGGTGGTCTAAATCCACAAAATGTTTTGCAAGAAATTCAACACGCCCTCTTCTTTTTCTTGGAGTCTTGTAGTCAAACAGATCCCTTCTCGTTACAATTACCTGAATCCGTGTCAGCCTCTTTGATTATGAGCTTCTGCAGATGGGGACTGCTGATTTGGCAGAGTCTGTGTCTCCGGCGAGGGCTGGCAGCCTGTTAGAGCTCATGAAGTGTCCCCTGAGTGAGATTAAATTTGAAATGCAGAATAAGAAACATTGCCACTTACATCCAGGTCCCAAGTCACGGTTTTTCTTCAGTTATGGCAACACTGTTACACCTGCTACTCTACGCGTCCACCGGCAGCTTCCCTCTAAGTGGGCAGTCACAGTCTTTCCCAGGACTTGAGTCTGATTGAAGGAGCTTTCTGCCTGCCCTTGGGTGTGAGAAGTCAGGATCGCCTCTTGGAGCTGTTGTTCTGGAGGGCGAGGAGGAGGAGAAGTCAAGATGCTCGTTTTGCATGGCTTAGGACTGCAGTGGGGGACGCTGTACAGACAGCTGGGAAGTCTGAATGGGTCACAAGTAGGAAGGCGCTGCGAACTACACAGGCACCTTTGCTGGTGCGTCCGTGCAGCCACCTTGACTTTGGCCTAATGAGCAGGACATGGCCGAGGAGAAGGCGAAACCTAATGTCCACAAAAGGCTGGCCACCTCTCCCACCTCACGTCCAAATATGATGTCCCACCATGACGCCTTCTCTTATGTTCTAGAAACCACCCAGGTTACTCCCATCTTGGGCATTGTCTTTGTTCTCTGCCTGGAATGCTCTCCCATGGTGACAGTGCTGGCCCCTCCTCACCTTTCCTTTCTTACCTGGAAGATCCCCTTTCAGAGAGGTCTCCCGATCAGCCCTGAATGAGCTCCTGGGCCAACCTGCTGCAGCTGGCCAGCCTGTGTGCTCCCGGGCACGCATCGCTCCCCGAGATAAACCACGCTACTTATTTGTTCACTCATTTCATGTCTGTTTCTCCAGCACTAGAATGTCAGCTCCGTGCAGGTAGGGACAGGTGTCCCTGTGTCAAAACCGTACCTGGCTTGTAGTTGGAACTCAGTAAATGGAGCAAACACACCTCCACATCCTGAGTACAGCAGTTGACTCGTATGGGTTGATGCTTGTTATGGGCTGAATTGTGTCCCCCCACCTGAAAGCCACATGTTGAAGTTTTAGCCCCCACATTTCACAATATGACCATATTTACATATAAGGTCTTTAAAGAGGTAACAGTGTGGACCCTAATCTAGTATGACTGGTGTCTTTATAAGAAGAGACGAGGACACAGGCACACTTGGAGGAGCAAACCGAGTGAGGACACAGGAGAAGCCCCCGTTGACAAGCTGAGAAAACGAGCCCGCTGGCGCCTTCATCTTGGACCTCCAGCCTCCAGGACTGCGAGGAAATCGGTTTCTGTTGCTTAAGCCGCCCTCCCGGCCAGGCTGTGGTCCCTCATGGCAGCCCTAGAAAATGAATTCAGTGTTCTACAAGGGAAGGGAATAAAGTAGCTTTCAATGTGACTGAGCTGGTACTTGAAACGTTTCTTACCTCCCCTAAGCCTTTCCTCACCTTCACGGTGCCTGTGGTTTCCACTCTGATTCAGTTTCAGTTTGCGACTTCAAGAGCACAGATTTTTGGTTTGGGAATGGCTTGATTTTGGGGGGCCACTGCCTGGCGCATGGATGGTCCACAAGGCTCCTCTTGCTCTGGGTTTTGGGTACGGAGGACACTGGTGGTACAGAAGGAAAGGAATTACCGAGACGTTCTTACTCCCTGACGTCCTGTCCTTGGAGGCTCATCCTGCTTAGATCCGAGAGGACTTTTCCACGTACAGTCATTCTCTTAGGGCACTGGGCATCCTACAGCATTCCGCTGGAGTCTCGTGAGAGTTTGCAGAGGCGCAGACCTCACTCACAAACACGTCTCTTTCCTTGTTCAGAGGTGGAAGGTGACTGGTTTTAACCAGTGGTCAGCTGGTCCCTGGAGTCCTAGGCGTTTCCAGCCGGGGTCCCACATGAAATAGGGAGACGTGTGGAAGGTGTTTCTTCCAGACCTTCCCGATGCATCCTCCTTGGCAGAGACCACCCGCCTTCCTTCTTTTTCTTTCTCACGTGTCTTCTAGACTTTTCTCCTGCTGACAATTTTATGTGTTGGTCAACTTGTACTTCTTGGTGCTTGCTAGCTAATTGCAGTTATATTTTGCCGTGTGCAATGTGCATTATTTTGCCCAAATTAGTGAGGGAAAAATAAGGATGCACATTATACATGGGTAGTACTAATTCTGTGTCTATATAATGTTTTTAATTCTTTTATTTATGCTTATGAGTTAAAAGTGTAACTCTAGAAATCAGTAATGATGTCCGTATGCAAAATCATACCCTGGAATACAATAATGGGTTTCGTTGAATTTACGACAAACTTGCAATGATGAAGAGTTCTTGGCCTCCTATGATGCGTAAATATCGTAAATATGTGACCGGTACATAAAATTTCCTGTACCTTGTATCTGTTCTTGTGTTTTGTAATTATTTGTTATATAAAATTTCTTGTACCATAATAGGTTAAAAAATAAATGTTAAAATTCCTTTATAATACAAAAATCCGAGTACCTAAATGTAAACAGATAAAAATTTGAATTAAAAAATTAAAACAAAAGATTTTTTTGCCTGAAAGTTTGGGCCCAAAACATTGGTGCACATTGTACACAGGAGCGCTTTATACATTTTATACACAACAAAATACAGACGTGACATTAGAGACAATGGAGGGGAAAAAAAGGAGACCATTGTGGCTCGAATGAGATATGAGAAGGATTGGATATTTCCAACGCTGGGTGTAGAAATAAACTCAATTTTGGTAACTTCATGTTGCGGAAAAATGTTGCGAGTTCAATTTTTGCAGCAGGCCTGGACTGCACTGCATGGCTGAAATCCATAAGATCAGATACAACGTTTCCATCCCTGAGCAGGTTCATAAAGCCCCTAATAGGATTTGCTGACCATCAGAACCGCAGACCAGGCGGCAGAGGTTTTATTTATTTGCCATCTGTATGTAAATCTTGCGATTATGGAAACTGTGTCAGAAATTGGACCGCAACTAGAGAGTGCACAATGTACTGTAATATTTGAGCTAAGATACAGGGAATAAAAGCCACCCCCGTGCATGTATATGTGTATGAATAATTCAGCTCATTATTGCGATCGGTAAGAAACTCAGTGTCAGACTCGGTATCTAACCTGTGATCCCAGTGGATGAGCTCATTTAAATATTCAAAGAACTTGTTCAAATATGCAAATATTTCATTTAAATATGTCACATATCTAAATATTAAATATTTAGCTATTAAACCAGCGATGGGGCTGAGTTTTCCTGGGCAAAGGCATGGCCGTGCCTTGTCTTATTATTATTAGCTCTCTGAAGCTAGTTCCCGTTCATCCTTTAGTGACTTCCCAGGTGCCTGTATAGACCGTTTCGTGGCTAACGGACAGATATTTTTGGAGTTCATGATAGCTGGTCATGGATGCAAGGAACACCTCTTTGCTTTTTATTCTGAAAGAAAGTCAACTGACTGGAAGCAATCGACTGGGGACTCAGGAATGTGGTGTCAGCTCTGTTACAATACAAGTGTCCTGGGCTAGGCGAGCGAGTGGCTCATTGTGCATCCAGGGGCTAGAAGGGGCCCCCCTCACACTTGGGAATATCCGGCTAGAAAGTTCGATTGGCTACCACTTCATGTTCCCATGGTAACGTGATGGGTGTCCAGAGGAAGTGTGGAAGGAAGGCTCGCCTTGGTGAGACCTGCACACGCATTAAATTACCTTTTATCTTTCTACGAGTTTCTTCTAGAGTGACTTTTGCTTTTAAATTCATCTTAGATACCAGCTAAACTCAGTCAGCGCCTAACTTTGGGAAATGCTAGTGCGGGGAAATGATTTCAGGAGACACCTGAGGTGAGTGTAGGTGTTCCAGTACCAAATACAGGTGCTTAGGTAACAGCAAACTACCCAGTGTGAGCTAGTTCCTTCTGCAACCCCCTTCTCCCCTGGTTCAGCCTAAGAGACAGCCTGTGTGATGCTCTAAAGCCCTTGCATCACTTGTCTGTCGGCGTGTTTTTGTTTTGAACAGTGCGAGTCCATGCCCCAGGCTGGGAGACTTTGGCGGGCAGAGGCAGCTGGCTGGAATTCAATACCACTGCTTTTATTGTACACATTTTAGGGGTGTCTTGTGTTTATGGAAAGTGATTTGATGTTTTTCACTTAAAGTGCTGACATATTGCACTCCTCAGATAAATGTATGTAAACCCAGTGAGCAGATAGAAAAGAAATATTAAGTAAGTAGTAACAGAGGTGGCAGGCAGAATATAGCCCGTGTGTGGTCTGGGGACGCCCGAAGACGGGGAAGCTGGTCGACAGCACGTGCCCCTCAGTGAGGCTGCATTTGGACTTGGTAAAAGTGCACCGATGAGTTCCTGGGGCTTCATCCCATTGGGGTCCCCCCTCGGAACTAGGTAGAAGGTACCTCAGAATTGTCACCCTGGAAGATGGGGAGGCTGGAGCGTTGACCTACTGACTTCCATCCCAGTTGGTTGAAGGTTGCCCTGGAGGGGCGTGACTGGGGGAAGACAGCAGAGAAGCAAGCAGGCTTTGGCGAAGGTCCCTGGTAGCTGCCCCTGGAACTGTCCATTCCAGCTGTGCTGAGGTTGGGTGGGCTGAGGGGCCGATGGGAGATGCTTCACAAGTGTCTGCTACTGATCATGGGTGTACACGAGTGTGAGTGAGTTTGTGTGTGTGTTCACATGCATATGTCACACAGGACTGAGCTGGGCACAGACATGGGTCCCTTTTGCTGGCTGGTCATCTGCTACTAAGGGAAATTCTCTCTGGACACCAATGGCAAATAAAACTACTATAGACTCCAGGTATATGTGA
This sequence comes from Rhinolophus sinicus, assembly GCF_036562045.2. NCBI lineage: Eukaryota > Metazoa > Chordata > Mammalia > Chiroptera > Rhinolophidae > Rhinolophus > Rhinolophus sinicus. The sequence continues at coordinate 36,410,452 of NC_133765.1, forward strand.
TGTTTGGTGCCAGCTGAAGTGGAAGCCTGGGGGTGGGCTCTGTGGGGGTCTTGCCAGTTAGCTGCCCTGGATCTCAGCCCATTTCTGGGCTTGGGTTTCCAGCCTGCCCTTCCGTTCTATGAGATGCCCAATATCTCTCCTATAAATCTCTTTCTCATAAGCTGGCCAGATGGGTTTCTGTTGCTCGCAAGCAAAAAACTCTACCTTACGTCCTCCCTTGAGTGTGTGAGGTAATTATCACATGATCTTTTCAATTGCACACTCAATGTCTTTAGATTTCTAAAACACAGACAAAAGCAGACTACGGTTCACCTTTTCCTCTAAGGCAAGTGTGGTTACTCAGTGCAGTCAATTTAGCATATTGAGTTTTTTCTAGTTGAGATCACCTGGTTTTATCTTTTTTATTGCAAGAGATGGTCCCAGGATACTGAACGACAATTCTGAACAGGATATTTGGTGCAAGAACATGAGGAAAGCGCATTCTTCCTGTCTTAGGGACACAAGTGACAGAGAGAAAAGAGACCAAGCAGTTGTCCGTCTGAGTTCTCGTCTTGGCTCTTTAGAACTTTGCTTGAATCACGTCAGTTTTCTGAGCCTCAATTTCTCAATCATAAAACCATTAGTTCAACTGAGATGGAACCAGATGCAGAGACCCTTGAAAAGGTTTAAAGTCTAGGAAAAACATATGGTTTGATGGCTGTAATCAGATGCCAGGAAATCGCCTCAAGCTCAGTCCCATTACGTGGGTCCGGCTTGAAGCACTCATCAGATTATCGCCGCTCAGTCTAAGTGTGTGAACCCTGGTGGTGTCTGGCTTTTAAAAATCTGTTCTCTTTGCCTTCTCTCTTCTTGAAAGTCCTTTCTATCGGCGGCTTCCCGTCTTGGCTGCTCCGTGAATCGCCAGCTGTGGAGACGGAGCAGATGTAGACAGGTGAGGGCAGGGGGCTGTGTGTCTGTCCCACAGCCGTGTTTTGACAACTGAAGACAACCTCTGAGTCCTTTCTTAACAGCTTGATTCCTGCTCCATGTGTGTTTTCTTCTTTTATGTGCGCCGTTGAGCAAACCCAACCAGGAGTGGCCTTCTCACACTGAGGTCCAATTACTGTGCCGAATTGGGCTGCACGGCAGCCCGGCTCTAGCGGTGCAGAATCGCCTCCTTGATCTGCAGCCCAGGGATCCCTGCGGTGCAGCTGCTGGGCTGCAGCAGAGTGAGGCTGCCTGTCAGGGCTGGCCCGGGTGGGCTCTGGAACCCACATTTCCCAGAGTTCCCGTTGTCCCACACCTACCACCACCCAACCCTTCTCCCTTACCATTTGCATTTCAGTGGGTACACATTTTTTTTGCAATAAATTTATCTTAAAAGAAGATTGCGTATCACTCCCTTAAAGTGGAAGATCAGTCTCTTGGTTCCCCGGTTTTATTTTTCCCGAGTACACCCCACACTAACTATGGATAATGAGTTCATCTCCTAAACTCATTGCATGTTGGGAGCATGAGTGGTCAGCACTGTCTCTTTCCTGTCAGATGTCACTATTCCCTCCACACGTACCCATCACCAGTACTACTGTTCAATTAATGTTGTTCTTTAAATCATCTCATATTTTAACGACAGTCAATTTACCTACCGCAGAAACTTTCTATATCTTCTATAATAGAAAGCCAGTAGGACTTGCTGTAAATAGAAGGCAACAATAATAATTAGACACAAAAGCGAGTGTTATGACATTTAGGCTAGATAGTGTAAGGCTGTAAAATGCCTTGATTTTGAGGCCCATTAGTTCTCCCTGTTAAAAGGGGAGACGTGCGTGAAAGCCATTAACATGGGCTGAGCTTTCCTCCTGACGTCATCAGAAGGGCTGATGTTCAGGCGAAACCCTCTTTCTCCCAACTCAGTACAACTTAGTATTATGTGCTCGTCACGCCACCTAAACTTTCTCGTGTGCCCTCAGGAATAGGGGTGTCTGCTCTACCGCATTCTGGAAACTCTGCTCTCTAGCAGTTAAAAAAAATTTTTTTTTGACATTTAACTTTGGGCATTTAAAAAATCGAATGAGTTGCCAGCATTTTGAAATTTGGTGAGCTGGAAGTGTGCCCTTTTGTTAACCTCTGTTCCTTCTTGACAACAGGGGGTGGGACAAGACTCTGTGTGACCTGTTGAGACTTGGGTATCCGGGTGGAGGGGATCTGGCCCCTTGCTCTCTGCTTCCCCTCTGGGGGGAAGCCCTGCTGAGCGTCCTCATGGCTGTTTGTTCCCCATCCTGAAAAGGGATGTGGCAGCTGGAGGCTGCCCCCTGGGCCCTGTTGGTGTGGGTCATTGATGCACCTTGTACTTTCCGTCCAGAAGGAGCCTTTTGAGTGACAGGGAACCAGAATGAGTTCTAGATCACATGAGCACAAGATGCTGATAAAATTTGTGTTGGATACAGACCAACTCTTAGGCGACAGTTTCCCAGGGAAATGGCTTTATTATTGTGACGCTCTTGTGCTTTATAGTAGGTTTGGAAACTAACAGAAACAATGATTTAAATGAGGTTACAAAGAATACCTGGGTCTTAATATCATATTTTAAACTTAACCCATCGGAGGCAGAGCAGTGTCATATTAAATTTCTTTTGTGGAAGACTCATTAATAATTAATTCAACAAATGTTTGACTGTGTTCCGTTTTCAGGTACTGGTTTTCCTGGGTCTACGGTGGGGAAGAATCTTGTGAAGCATATATTCTAGGACAGGGAGGGGTGGCGGCGGGGGCGCACAGCAGAATGCTCGATGTTTTGGTTTATGGTGCCTGGATTTCTGAATCCACAAGTACTGGAGTATGTGGTGATTCTGAATGGAGCACAGTCCAGATGGGTCCACAGTGGGAGGGAGGTCAGGTGAGTGGCCGGTAAAGAGAAGGAATGCCTGGGCCAGCAGGGTCTGGACATGGGCCGGCACTGGGGCTGTCGATCGCTTCCGAATTGGGAAGCAGTGTAGTGAAGGTGATTTTGTAGCACTGCCAGCAAGTGAAACTATGCCCCTCACAGATGAGCAAACGAGTCGATGCCTCTTGCTTTTGCATGTTTGTTCTTTACTTGATGGCTTGTTGAGTTTTGCTTCTCTCCTTAATGATTTGGTTGTTGCAGTGTAAACTGCCTGTGGAAGCAAGGCAAGGTGCATCAGTGGGTGAATGCGCTGGATAAAGTGAGCGGGGACTAACAGAAGGTCGGGGGAGGGCTGGGGAAGCCAAGCTCCAGGGAGGAATCATTTTGGCTTTAGGATGAAGGGGACGTCGGTGGCTTTTCTTGACCTTATAGTATCTGCAGAGGTGAGAAGGGTTCACCAAGTGAATGCAGCGGTCACCCCGGAGGGTAAGGATCTGGCTGCTGTCATGTAGGAATGGTTGGCCAGGTGTGCAGTCAGCCTCCAGCTCTCTGTGACCTAGGGATTCTTGGAGTTCTGTCCCTCTGGACCTGTAGTATTTATAGTATGTCTCTGGAGGCTGTTTCTGAGCTCATGACACAGTTAAGTACTAGTCTGAGGTACGTACAGGGCGATGCCCCTAACAGGATGGTTTTGAACGCCCCCAGCTGCACTGTCCGTGGCTTTGACTATCCCAGATGGAAATCTGCTCTCCTGATAGTACTTGCCTTTCTTTTGGTCCCACGACCCATTGCACAGGAGGTCTCTCTTTTGAGAGGAGGATGAAAAATATTTCGCTTCTCATTTCCGGATCTCTGCTTATAAAGTTGGAGCTCATTTCACAAGCACAGCCGGAAACACTGGACCCCAGAACACAGGTACCCAAATGGGTTCTCCGGTTATTCGTCCCTTAACAAACAGGTGGGTCTGGCATCTGTGTGCACAGGACAGACGTCCGCGTTCCCGGAAGGCCAGGCAAGGCAGTGTCACCCGGAGATGGGTCTCCTTGGCCTTCTGGGTGTCCTCACAGTTACCTCAGGAGGTAACTGACGCACTGGCCTTCCTCCTTCTCAAAGGTAGAATCCGAACGAACAAGTCATTTTGTTTTTTCACAGCAGGATTCAGACAGGATTTCCTAAAGAATAGGGTGTGTGTTTGCGCCTGAGTACGTGAGCGCATATGTGTATGTTTGGTAAGTGACAGGTGTGGTCTTGGGAACCTGTGGTCCTGGACCGAGTAAGGGGAGAAGTGTGCCCTGGGGACAGATGTTGGGGTGGCGAGAGGGTACGCTCCTGGAGCGTGCGTCCCACAGGCTGGTCTTGGGCTGCCTGCCGGTCTGTGGTTCAGTGGCTGTGAAGTCACGCTGTGTACTGGGCAGAACTCCAAGGATGGAGGGTCTCGTTACCCGAGCGCTGCTTCTGGAGGATGAAGGCAGGGGGTGCTCACGGGGCGTCCCTTGGACTGGAGTGTTAGTAACCAGTCCCTTGTGGTCTCTACCTGCCCAGCTGCTCACCTTTCAATTACCTGTCAGGTCTCTGGGGGCTCCTGAGTTTACAACCACGAATCTGAGTAGATTAGACATGGGCAACCTTCTAGAAGGTTTACTAGCCCCAAGGCTGGCAGAGGGGTAGCAGAGACCCCCTTCCCACTGACCTGAGGGACCATGGGGGCTGCCATGACAGATTCTCAGTGGTGCCGTGTGTGATGGATGATGGACATTCTGATGGCTTCCTACCCCTCCCCCAGCTTTGTCCTCACGCACAAGCCCAGAGCTTCCCCACTCTGTCCCTAAGAGGGAGGAGAAAGCTCAGGAAGAATTACTTTCAGTCTTTATTTTTTGAAACCAGCCTGACCAAATGGGGCTGGTTTAAATGAACCAAAGTTCATTTGAATGTAAGAAAGTAAAGAAAGCAAGATTTCTTGAATTTGTGCTCAGAGGGTCACACCTATTGTTTGTTTCCCCCCCTTCCTGGGGCAGTGAGGGGGGGGTCGTAGCAAAGTGGCATCAGATGCCCCCTTGCTCAAAGGCTAGCAGTTAGTCTGGTGGGGACGAGCAGGCTGGTCGTGGCTATAAGGAGGACGGAAGAGGTGATACATACTACTTCTCGGTGCCTGTTGTGTGCCAGGTCAGGCACTGCGCTGTGTGAGGTAAACACATCCACTCATTTACTAGTCAAGGCTACTATGGTCTCCATTTCACAGATTAGCAAGCTGAGGCTCAGAGAGGCTCAAAACATTAGCATCGGGTTCCACAGGTAGAAGTGGCCAACTTGGCTTTGCGCCGAGGCACCAGGTCTGGAGATAACACACTAAGTCCTCCGTGGCGCTGCTTTTCCGGTCACTTTGCTAGAGAAAGGCACGCTGGGAGGCGTCTGGAGCAGGTCCCCCGACACGCAGCGAAAGGATGCAAAGTGTGGGCGAGGCTGGCTGCCTCCTCCAGGCAGGAGCCGCGGGGGTCCAGCCCCCTTCTGTGTCTTCCCGCTCGTGATCGTGGGCATGTCACTCTTCCTCTGTCGCAGTTTTGCAGGTTTCTGTGAGGAACAATTAGATAATAGGTGTGAAAGCAGTTGGCAAGCTGGTAACTGAATGTGAGGGGCTGGTTCTGCTGCTACGACTGAGCAACATGTGTGTGATACATGAGACTTCGGTGGGCCAGGCTCAGTCCAGGGGCCTGGAGCCCGTGCAGCGTCCCTGCCCCTCAGCCAGCCTCTGTGCCCGGGTTGCCACCTGGGCTCCAGTGGAGTTTGGCTAGACGTCTTGGTAGCGAGCAGCCCCATGGAAAGCGCAGGTGGCCGCGGCAGGGTCTTCTGTCTTAGGCGGAGAAACAAAAGTGGCTTTGCCTCGGACATCACTTCGCTTTGTTCCTGTTGGACACTGCCTGGTCATTTGGCTGTGGGGACCCACTCCGTTTCCTTGTTTCATTCATTCGACATGTGTGCATCAAATACCAAGTGTGTGCAAAGCATTGTATGAATGTGGTGGGGGAGGGGGCATGCAATGAACATAAGCGAGATTCGGTCTCTGCTGTTACGGGTCTTACAATCTGGGGATTATAATGTGTATAGAAACGTACACAGGTAATTATTCATATTTAGTATTAGCTGTGATGAGTGCTGGGAAAGAGAAATCAAGGTGCAATAAAAGAAAATAGTGAATCTAGTCCTGTGCAGCTGGGAAGACTTCCCTGAGGAGGTGTCGATTAAGTGGAGAGTTGAAGGATGAATAGGAGTGATCCAGATAATTGGAGGTGGGGTGGGGACATGTGAGGGAGAAGGCTTCAGGTACAGGGAACAGTATATACAAAGGCCTGAGCCAGTCGGGGCTCTGGTCGGAAAGAGCTGGCACCTCAAAGAGAATCTGATGCAGGGTCAAGACAGCCAGGGGTGGTAAAGCACCCCAGGACAAGTGACAGTGGGAAGCAGTCCCCGTCCTGGCTTAGGAGGCAATGGTGGGGAGGGGAATTGCAGGAACCCAGTGAGAGCAGAAGCTGGGGACCAGGGCTTGCTCACAGGGCCTGTGTTCACAGGGAAAGGAACCCGGCCGTCGTGATAAGCAGGGAGAAGCCAGGAGTTACATACTCTAGTCTCTCTTCTCTCACCATCTGCTCTCTGGCTGTACCTTTTGTTGGTTCACCCCAACTGGAAGCCAGAGGGAGGATGAAGGAGCCTCTTGTGATGCTGTTCCCAGCTGTCAGCCCCCAGTGGTACTGAACAAGGAATCTAGCAAACGGACCTGCAGGAGAAACAGGAAAACCAGTGTAGCCAGGTGGGAAAAGAGTCTGAAGCTTCTGAGGAATTGAGAAAGACCAGCAGGAAAGCCCAGAGCCATGAGCCCAGAGAGGTAATTAAAATAGCACCTACTAAGACCTTGCATTCAATCCTCATGTGACACCTATGGGATGGCTACTATGATTTCATTTTACGGATGAGGAAACGGGGGCTCAGAGAGGTTAGGTAGCTCGCAGAGCAGATAAATAGTAGAGCCAGGATTTGAAACCACGAGACCTGGTTCCAGCATCTGTGCTTTTAGCCACTAAGCTATTAGCTTAGCCACCACCTCCAGTAGGCACTTCCGTGATCCCTTAATCAGGGTCCAGACCATGCAGAGCTCTGTGGGGGTTTGGACTTTTCCTAACAGTGAGGTAACCTGTGAGAGGTTTCAAGCTTGGAATTTGGACAGCTCAGGATTTTGAGCAGATCACCCTAGTTGCTCTGTGGTTGGTAGCAGTGGTTGTAGAGTGCTTGTTACAGTGACACACATGAGGACGATGGCGGGGACATGGAGGGAAGAGTGGGACTTAATGAGGGACCAGCTGTGGAGGCAGTTACAGAAAGGGGGGTGTCAAGATTGACCCCAGGTTTCTGGTTTGAGTGATTTGGTGCTTGGTGGGTGCTATATACTGAATGCTTCCATGCCCCTCCCCCACCCCAACTGATATGTCGAAACCCCAACCCCCAATGTGATGGAATTTGGATATGGGACATTTGGGAAGCACATAAGGCATGAGGGTGGAGCCCTCATGATGAGATTGGTGCCCTTATAAGAAGAGACAAGAGAACTTTTTTTCTCCCTCTCTGCTCTCCTCCCCATGAGGGCACACCTAGAAGGTGGCCGTCTGCAAACCAGGAAGGGAGCCCTCACCAGGAACTAAATTGGCTGGCACCTTGACCTTGGACCTCCAGCCTCCAGAATTGTGAGGAATACATTTCTGTTTAAGCCGCCCAGTCTGTGGTATCTTGTTATAGCAGCTTGAACAGACTATGACACTGGTCCTTTCTTGAAAAGGATAAGAGAAGTAAGGTGCTTTTGTGTTATTTTTGGGTAAGTTTCTCTTTTGGACATGTTGAATTTTATTTTCCTTTGAAATTTCTAAGAGGTGATTTCAAGTGTTCATTTGGCTGTGCATCTGGGCCTTAGGAGAAAGTTCTGTGCTGCAGAAAATAACTTTGTGGGTCATCATATTCTAGATGGTAGATGAAGTTGTGAAAATGGATTTGTGTGTGTGTGTGTGTGTGTGTGTGTGTGTATTTCATGGTAGCTGTGAGTCACCCAGGTTGCTGACAAGTCTTCATGAACAGGAACTATCCAGCGTGTCAGGGTGAGCCCTTCAGTGTGTCTGGGTGGGAGACGAAGAGATGAAAAAATTAATTGTGACTCTCCAAATGCTTTAAATTACCGTGATGAAATGATTTTTTGCTAGGCATCTGAAAATTTATATCACCAAATATTCTACAAATAACAGGTTTGACAGGAAATGCAATTAATTCCATAAAAGGTCAGGTTATTATTTTTGAATTACGCGTTGAATTTCTGTACCCTAGCTTTGTTTATTAATATTTATTACAGAGGTGATGGCTATGACGGAGGGAGAGGATCTCTGATTACTTCCGTCGGTTTCCTTTGTTTAATATTTGCTCTCTGTACTCACCAGGGCAGTTGAAACATTGAACATCCTCGTACTATCCGTTCTCTTGCCCTCGGTCTACAGGGGGTAACTTTATACGTATATCTTCTGTGAACTTTTGAATTCGGTCCCCTGGATGGTAGAAATAGCAAAGCCTGTTTTTGTCAGTGCACTTTCAGTTGCAAATACAAGAAACCCAACTCAAAATGGCTTAAATGGAATTTACTGGCTCATATAACTGACAAGTGCAAGGACAGCCTCAGGGCTGGCTGGGTCCAGTGTGGCTCGGAAGCCACTTCTTTCCACCTATCGCCTCTACTTTCTCTCGTTGGTTTCATTCTCAGGCAGGTGGTGGACTCTTGCAACACTTACTGCTTAGTAAAGACAGAACTGGGCTCAATGCTTCCTTACAAATTCTGGATCACATGGCTGTTTGTGAGTTAATCAACTATGGCCAGGGGATGGGATATTCTGATTGGTTTGGCTGGGTCACACGGTTCCTTCTTGGACCAATCAGTCTGTCCAGGAGGACACAATGCTTTCATTGGCCACATACACACCAATCCCTGAAGCCCAGGGTGGGGTCAGTTCAACCTGAACTACCTGGCTGAGCATGGGAGGCTGTTCATGGGAAATCCAGCTGCTGTGTCAGGTGAGGAGATGGGTGCTGAGCAGACGCCATTAGCCCTGCTGGTCTTCTGTGGGTGAGATGACCAGGGTTAGGAGCTGGATGGACAACTCCCACAACAGCTTTTCGGTCTGTCCCTGAAGCATTTTTCCCACCGAGGGGTGGTTCTTTGGAATGTCAGCTTTAAGGGCTGGTCTCCGAAGGGGACAGCACCTGGCCCTCCTGTCACCTTCACCAGCATAATGAACAGCAACATATAGTCCTTCTTATATGCCATGCTCTGTTCTAAGCATTTTGTATATGCCCTCTCTATTTAATCTTTGCAGTGACACTGTAAGGCTGGTCCTATTATTTGTCCCATTTACAGATAAGGAAACTGAGGCAAAGAGAGGGTAAGTGACTCATGCAGCTGGAGTCTGGGTTTTAAACCAGAAACAGCTTCAAAGTCTGTGGTAACTTCACTCTTCTGTCTGCCTGTCCCCTAGGACGGCCCATTCTCCTGCACACAGTAGGTGGTTAATAGCTGACATGTAATAGATACTCGGTAAAGAGACTTTAAATTAAATCTAATACGCCTCAGTCACATTTTGAATCCCAAAGCACTGAGACACTTTCTCCTTTCCGAACCCCTTTCATTTCAAAAGCATCTCTGGTCTTAATTACTCTACGTTTATTAATCCTAGGTTTGCATAAAACAGTATTGCCTTACTAATTGAATCATGAGAAGCCATTTATTGCACCCTGAGAAAATATCAACCTCCCTGCCCCCTGCCAAGTACCGCTCACAGTGTGTGTGTGTGTGTGTGTGTGTGTGTGTGTGTATTTAATAATTTGGCTGTCAGAGAGGCAGACATCGTCATTAACTTCACCATGTGGGGCGTGACGATCAGAGGGATGGCTGGGAATCAGAGAGGAGAGAGTTTTCTGTGTTGGGGGAGCCTTTTGTCATGTCGGATGTTTAAATGTGGTCTGATGATAGACTGACTTTTGTGGTGGGAGCCAACACTCAGAGCTATGCAAAGAAGTGAAAGGGACGGACAGACTCCATCAGTGATGCTGGGGTGACAATGGACTTGAAGCTGTGGCAGGTATTGGCTTCACAAATGGGACAGGACATCCAGAATTTGCAGGGAAGTTGCTTCCTGGTCTGTTCACTAAACTTGAAGAATAAGGTGTGATCTACAAAGGCCAGGTCAGTTAGAGAGCGTCTGCTGCTCAGCCTGGGGTCCAGTTTGCTGAGGAAATACATCCCAGGCATCTGTGTTGTAGGCAGGTGATGGTGGGGCACTCTCTAGACAAAGATCGAAAAAATCAGATGTCTACAGTGTTTCTCAGTGGAGGAACTATTGGCATTTGGAGTGGGGCAAGACGATTCTGGATACCACAGGGCATTTAAGCATCCACAATGCTCATCCTTTAAATGCAAGCAGTGTCCCCTGCCTCCAGTCATTAGACAACCTGAAATACCCCTGCTTATTTCCATGTGCCCTGTCAGGGGTGCTGTTGTGCTGATTGGGAGCCACGTGTCCATAGGGGCCAGACAGGTAACATAAATGACCAGAGAAGATGGGATATGAGAAAAGAGTTGACATAGGGATGGACACAAGAAGTCTCTCCATCTCCTCGTAACTCAACTCAGAGAAAAACCATGGAACAACTCGGTAATTAGTGGCAATTGGCACTCAGCCTCGTGCCAGGGAGCAGTGGGGAGAGGTGCGAGCTGTGATAAACAGGAGCTCACAGGCCCCCGCTGAGGGGTGCCAGTTGTCAATGGGCAGGATGGTAAGCCCGGGGTGGGGGGTCCTGTCTTTTGGTCTTTTCAGTGAAATCAGGAATCTGTATTTTTATGTGGAATTATCTGTTGCTGAAGTGTTGGCCACCAAATCAGAAGTTTTAAAATGTGATATAACTGTGATCTATTGCTGCATAATATGACTACACATGTCAAGGCTTAAAACAAGACCCATTTATTTTCTTACAGTTTCTCTGGGTCAGGAGTCCAGGCACAGCTTAGCTGGTCTCAGGTTCTCACTGGCTGCAATGGAGGTGTCAGTTGGGCTGTGTTCTTATCTGGAGACCCGACTGTGGAAGAATCTGCCTCTAAGCTCACTTGTGTGGTTGGCAAAGCTGATTTCCTTGCTATCGAAGGACTAAGGGCCCTGGGTTTTTACTGGCTGTCAGCTAGAGGCTGCCCTAAGCTCCTAGAGGCCACCTTCAGCTCCCTGCCCCATGGGTCTCCCAACGCGGCTGCTTCCTCCTTCAAAGACACTAGAACAGAGTCTCTAGAGGGAGTCTGTTCGCAAGGTGGCATCTTGTAAAATGTACCGTAACCGTGGAGTGACATTCCATCACTTTTTCCATATTCTATTGGTTAGATGCAAGTCACAGGTCCTACCCACACTCAAAGAGAAGGGGTTCAACAAAGCTGTGCTCACCAGGAGCTGGGGGTCTTAGTGGTCCACCCTAGAGTTGGTCTGCACATACGGTGTGGACCAGCACTAAGCAAGTGGCGACGTAAGAAATGCCGTGGGCTCTGCCCTCAGGCACCTGGTGCCACAGTGAAGCAAAACCTTTGCCGTCCACTCCTCTCACTGTTGTGTTTCTTGCTTTTGTTTGTGTGTGTGTCTTTGTGCCTGTATGGAAGGTATAGTGCCCCCCCCCCCCCAATTCATGTCTACCGGAAGCTGTAGACTGTGACCTTATCTGGAAATGGAATCACTGCAGATGTCATTAGTTGAGATGAGGTCCTCCTGGGTTAGGGTGGGCTCTGAATCTGATGGCCGGTGTCCTCATAAGAGAGGAGAGGACACAGATACACACAGGGGGAAGGTTGTGGGAAGGTGGACAGACGTGGCTACAAGCCAAGGGTTTCCAGCAACCACCCTCAGCTGGAAGAGGCAGGAACAGATTCTTTCGGAGCCTCCAGAAGGAGCCAACCCTGCCACACCTTGACTGCAGACTTCTGGTCTCCAGAACGGGGACAGAACACATTTCTGTTGTTTCAAGCCACCCAGGTGCTTGGAGGTAATTTGTTACAACAGCCCTAGGACACTAATACAGCTAGCATAGAGTAGGGGAGACCCAACAGGAAGTTTTGGGGTACACTAGCTCTGTTAGATTGCCTGTGGAAGCACTGTGATCTGAGAGGGGCCAAGTGTCTATGAAGCTGGGATTGAGGAGGAAATGAGTGTGTTGTAGGAGCCGCCATTTGGTTAATGTCAGACTCATTGAGACCCGGGAGAGCAGGTCGGGGACCAGATCTACTTCACTGCTGAGTGGAGCTTTCTGCAGAGACCAGCCTCCTGGCCGTCCACACTCAGAGCTGCCTCGGCCAGAGTGGAGAAGAAATGCCTAGAACGACAGCAGAAATAGCCTCAGAGCTCATTCTTATCTATGGTTCTCCCTTGCTTCAAGGGACCCCATCACTTTGCAAGTTGACTTTGATATCTGGTGGTCCCCCAGGAGGTAAAAGCAAACCAACAAAACAACAAAATCACAGCGCCCATTGTGGTTGAAACCCTGAAATAATTGAAACCACTCTTTTGCTTGTAAAAACGTTACATTTCTGATATGTCAAAGCGGTGCGTATAATTTTCTTAGTATCTGACTTTCTTAGGTGGAAGGTGAAATAGGGCAGCGAGCCGGGAGAGGGGAGGCAGCCCCACAGGACTCAGCCTGGGTTGACTTGGGAAAGTTTTCACTCGCAGAAAGAGTCCTCTTCGTACATCCCTGTTCTTGAAGCTGAAATTCGTGTCATCCGAACACTCTGCTCTGATGGTCTATACTTTTCCAGCACGCGTTGTCTTTCGGACTCAGAGACCGAAATGTCTGTCCTTAACGTCCAGTTTTTCAGCCCCCTGGTTAGGAGGGAACCCCTACCTGCTCGGCAGGCCCAGCACGGCGGGGTCCTCTCCCAGACTCTTTTCCCTGCCCTGTAACCTCTTCCAGTTTCAATCCTGCTCTGAAGCCAGCTCTCAGCAGAGCCTGACTCTGCCAGCTGTCCGGTGCCCAGTGGGAGACGCACGCATCTCTGTCTCCAGCTAACTTATCACAGAGAAAATGGTTTGCCGGGAGAATCAAAGTATAAGTCTGTTCAGTTTTCCTGAATCACACCCTGAAAGCGCTCGGGGGCCAGGGCTGGGCTCATCTCCGAAGGCGTCTCCGTCCCCAGGTGTGCCCTAACAGTACTGTCCTTGACAGAATCTGAACCGTGTCCCTAACTCTGTCCTCCAAAGAGAGTTCTGGGACCACCTGTGTCAGGAAGGCGGCTTGTTGAGAACAGCCTTTTTGGGTCCCACCCTAGACTAGGATTACAGTCTCTGGGGGTTGGGGCCAGGTAGTGCCACCAGCCGCAAAGGTGATTCTCGTGTGCGTGAAAGTTGCGGAACCTCTGGTCTGTGGGGTCCCGTCCGGCACTCCCTCCCCTGCCAGAGCAGCTCTTGTCTCTTTTTGGGCGTCTTCAGGTCTCAACACTGGGTGTTTCTGGGGCATCCAGAGACAGATGGCACCTTAGACAGAGACCCTGCTTTCTACCAATATTTATTGAATGCCTCCCATTTGCCAGGTTGGTTCTCAGAACCACAGATAAAGCAGGAAACAAAATGTATAAAATTTCCTGCTCTCCTGGCGCTAGACCTGGGGTCGGGGTCTGGTGGTGGGGGAGACAGATACTGGGTGACCCAGGAAAGGCTCACTGATAAGGTGACATCTGCCCAAGTTAGGGAAGGGGTCCTGCGGGTGTCTGGGGAGAGCCTTCCAGGCCGAGGGAACAGCACAGCCAGAGGTTAGAGGCAGGAGGTCACGTGCTGATTTCAGAACTATGAGGAAGCCAGTTCCCCACCGATATAGAAGATTAGGTATTTTCACACACGTAAAATATGCATTTTTATGAGCATTGCCATCCAAAGCTACAGGAGTTTTTCTTTAACTCGAGATTGTTTGGCCAATTAAAATGGATCGACTGAAAACGGGAACGTCACATCCCTTAGACCACCGTGAGGAAAAACAAACTGGATTGGGGCTTTCTTTTGCCTGTCTTGAGAAATGAAATAGAGAGTACGACACATTTAGTTTATCTTCTGTTAAAGAAAATTTAGACTCCCGCTCTGTGCTACTCAGAACAAAGAACGCAATGCCTGTTCACAATTTGGTCTCCAATTTTATATAACTGCACAGTGTCGCCATTTCATTGTACACTTGACATCACTGGTGGGAGCACAAAAAAGCCAATTTAGCAGGTGTGTTCGAGGGCTCCCCCAGGAACCCAAGAATGGCACTATGCTTTGCTGTTCACACCCCTCTCTATTGAAGCACCTCTCATGCTTGTTACCGTGTTTCCCTGAAAATAAGACCTAGTCAGACAATCAGCTCTCATGCGTCTTTTGGAGCAAAAATTAACATAAGACCCGGTGTTATATTTATTACATTATATTATATTATATTATATTATATTATATTATATTATATTATATTATTATATCTGGTGTTATAGTAAAATAAGACCAGGTCTTATATTAATTATTGCTCCAAAAGATGCATCAGAGCTGATGGTCCGGCTAGGTCTTATTTTCAGGGAAACACGATAACTGTCAATTAACATCTCTTGAGGGGCGGCCGGTGGACCCTTGCTGGGTTCTCTTTCTCAGCGGCTTTACTGGCATTTGTTAATCCTTCAATATGACAAGATTTGCAATTTTACTTTGCAGTCGATTTACATTGTATTTATAGCTGACAATCAGCCCAAATGGCGGGGACACTGGAGTGGAGAGTGGGGACGAGAGCGCTGTCACCCAAGGGCCAGGTGTGAGTGGGGCTGATGTCCGAAGGGTCCGTTCGTCAACGAGTAGTTTCTTATCTATCCACGTGATCTGCCAGTGTATCCTGCTCAATGAAATCCCGTAACTTCAAGAATTCAAATGACAAATATTTGTATAATGAAGACCCTATGGGAGTGTGATTGATGTAAGGTAGTTTTTTATTTGTTTTTTTTTTTCTTTCTTTTTTTTGGGGGGGTGGGCTGTGTGTGTGTGTGTGTGTGAACATCAGGAAATAGTTGTTACATAAATGACCGAAGATGGTCCCTGTACATAAGCCCCTATACTGTTTATTTCTTCACAGCTGACTGGGACCTCTTAGCTCAAAAGTCTGCCGGTGCCAGACTCAAAAGTTTACACGTCTAGTTGTTTTCATTCCACCCTAAATAAGCCTAGTTTTAGCTCTGTAGGGCTTGCCCTCTTCGCATCCCCTGCAAAACTGCGCTGGCATGTGTGAGCCACGGTGAGAGGGACCCTGGAGCTGTGAGACACCCCCTCCCCGCCAGCCGCACCTCACCTCTCACCTCCGTGCTTTCAGAGGCGGCTGCCTGCTGTGTGGCTTCCTGACAGCGTCCAGAGTGAAGCCCCGCTCTGATCCCCTCTCCCCTAGACCTCCCCGGACCTCCTCCCCTTCTGGGTGGTGGCCCCCCTGCCATTTCACTTGGAAGGTCTTAGGCTGCGAGGGACCAACCCAGCATGCAAGCCTGTCAAATCACTGCCCAGATGAAGCTTATTGTGCGTCACTGCCACCTGGTGGTCACATCTTTTCCTTTGATCAGCCCCCCTCCCACTTTCCTCCCCCTCATCCCTCCAGCTCATTCCGGCGCTGAGACCATTAATCATTTGCACATAGTTTTAGATTTGGGGTTTCTAAATAACAAGCGACAAGAATATCACTAAGCCTAAAAATATTTCCCTAAAACACACTTAATGAATATTCAAGGCATGGATTTTTCTGGGCTTAAATTGTTCTACCAAATAGAACCTAAAACTGGGAAGGATTTGGACGAAGAACTGGAGTTTGGGAACAGTTTCATTGGGCTTGGTCGCGAAGACACGGCTGCCCGTTCGCTTGGCCCACCTTAATCTCCAACCCCTGCCAAGGTCAAGCTGACACCACGGGGCCCAGGCTCCCAGCTGAACAATGACATTGTTGTCAGGAAGGTCACTGCAGGGGCTGGACATCAGCACCCCAGGAGCTGGGGGCAAAGACCAACCTTCTGTTTAGGCAAAGTTGATCCACCGTGTAAATAACCAGAGGAACCGAAAACCCCGCAGGGAGGTGAACGTTAGTCCTAAGTCCGCGGTCTCAGTATAAGACACAGCGACTCAGGGGCACTCCGCTGACAAGCGTCCTTGTGCCCAGTGAGGTGGCAGGTACTGTGGTGTGGGAAGCCATCGGGAGGATGACAGGGAGAAGCTGTGGTTCTCTGCCCCGTCCCTGCCACGTGGAGGCTGGTCTGGAGTCCAGATGTCTTTCTCACTGCTTTTCTACAGCAGCGGGAATGCCACCTGTCCCCGCTCCCACCAGGACTCTAAGCCTCTTCCCGTCTGTGAGCAGGTGTGTGTGCGTGTGTGTGAGAGTGTGTGAGTGTGTGTGCATGTGTGTGCGTGTGTGTGTGAGTGTATGCGTGTGTTGCATGTGTGTCATGTGTGTATGTGAGTGTGTGTTGCATGTGTGCGTGTGTGTGTGAGTGTGTGTGTATATCTGTGAAAGAACGCGATAAGCTGCTCAAGTAGCAAGTGCCCATAGAAATGAGGAGGTGCCCTCAACTCTGCTTCTCAAGTACACGAGTTCTGGAACGTTCTCTCCCGTTGCCCCATTTGGCAGCAAGATGGAATGGCTCAAAGTAGGGACAGAACAGGACGCCTCTATTCGTGGTTCGCATAAATTAATTCCTGGAACATCATGATGGCGAGAAAGAAAGCTTTGAGGAAGCAGCAGATTGGGTCACAGAATTCAGCAGGGACAATGACCGAGTCAGGACAAGAAAAGGCCGCTGAGTGTCCCCAGGGATTGGCAGCGATTTCTCAGGAAATGCCACATGCGGGAGCTGGCAGGTGAATGCCTTAGTGTCCCCGACAGGCCTGTAAGACAGGCACCACAGGAAGCAGGGACATTTCTTCTGTATTTAGTTAGATACACAAGCGTTTGAATTCCCTACGCCTCCCTGGGGTTCCCCGTGGCAGGCAGCAAACCAGGGGGCAGAGGACAACCCTTGAGTCCAGGGCTTTCTCCCGCTGCTTGAAATGCTGCCTTTAGACGTTTCCTTCTTTGGCTCTAAAGACTTTCTGACTTTGATAAATCCTTTTTTTCAGGTGTCAACCATTCCTGGGAAGGGCCATTCACCTGTTTTTTCCCCCTTTTCTTTCATGTTTTTATTGAGGTAAATTTCATATACCATGAAATGAACTGTTTCCATATGACTAATTCAGTGGCATTTAGTACATTCACCGTGTTGTCCAAACATACCTGCATCTTGTTCCAGAGCATTTTTATTACCCCGAAAGGAGACCCGTCCCTGTTAGTTAAGCAGTTACTCTCCACCCCCCACCCCACTTTGCTCCTGGCAACCATCAGTCTGCTTTCATCGCTATGGGTTTACCTATTCTGGATATTTTATATAAATGGAATCACATGTAATGGAATCATACAAAAGGAACCATATTTTACATAAATGGAATCATATAATAAGTGGCCTCTTGTGACTGGCTTCTCTCACTTACAATCATGTTTTTGAGGTTCATCATGTGGTAGCGTGTGTCAGCGCTTCGATCCTTTTCGTGGCTGAGGGGTATTCCACGGTGTGGATGGACCACATTTTCGTTGCCCATTCATCCATTGATGGGCATCTGGAGCCTTCCACTTTTTGGCCATTATAAGTAGCGCTGCGGTGAGCACGCATGTACAAATATTTGTTTGAGTATCTGTTTGCAATTCTTTTGGGTCGATATCTAGGAGTGGAATTACTGAGTCATATGGTAACTCTGTGTTTCATGTTTTGAGCTACTGCCAAACTGTTTTCCACAGCGGCTGCACCATTTGACATTCCCGCCGGCCGTGGGTGAGGGCCCTTGCATTCTTCCTTGGGGATCTGCCTTCTGCAAACACCCTATCAGGCAGAATCTGGCCACAGCATCCCACCTGAATGCTGTGTTTATTTTTCTCCTGCGGACTGTGTGTCCCTGCTGTTTCCTTCTCAGCGTGGTTGCCTCCTCCGCGGTCCCCTGGATGGGGCAACCCCCTGGGCTCCCTCAGCCCCCTCAGCCTCTACGCTCCTTCCCACCTCGTGGAGACCCTTCCCCATCTCCACGTGAACAGCAGGCCCTGTAGAGCCCCTCCACTCCTGCCCAGACACACCGATTCACAGAAAAGTAACACACGGGGCAAAATGCTGGGCTCCTGCTTCAGGGTGATTGTAAACCTGACAGGACAGTTAGTTTTCAAAGAAAAGCCACTTACCGCTACTCTTCCCTACATTCCCAGAGGGAATGCTGTAGCATCACATTTTTACTGTCTGTCTTGTCGCGGTGATTATATATCTATTTTTCCTGCCCCACAGAATTAAGGCAGCAGCAGGTGTGAAAATAATGGCAGTGAGAGTCAGCAGTGAAGAGCAGTGGGCAGTCCAGGAAGAAATAGCTCATGGCGACGATCAGACGACAGCCACGCTCACCTGTGTGGGCCATCCCCCCGACACGCAGAGCAGGTAAGCGCTGAGATCCTGTAGGTGGCTCGGCAGTGGTGGGCCAGGGGAGGCTGCAAACGCGGAGGGCGGCGTCACGTGTGTGTAAGGACAGCGAGACCTCTGCCTCTCAGGGGATGAGCCCCTCAGAGCTCGTCAGCACAGCTGAGTCACACAGCTTCCAAATGGCTCCTTTCCAGGGACACGCCGCCTTTGTTCACTATGCTTTTTATACGCCAATGACCTAATTAGCTTGGCAGTCTCGGAAATTACCTGAACTCACATTTGTCACAGTGCAGGGTTTGATAACCATATTTTAAGAATTTATTATTATATCATTATTGTTATTGTTTTCAGTGAGGAGTTAAAGAACGAACGGAGGAAAATAGAAGTGATTTAAGAGGCCAGGGGGAAATGTACCTTTTTTATGAGCAAACTGACGGTGGCTGTAGTTACAGAGTAATTGTCTCTTACTGCTTCAGTGTAGTCATTCTGCGGATATCACACCTGGGTACTGGCCTATGGCTTCAGAATGTTAAGTCGGGTGAACTTGGTGTGGCTGGCAGGCAGCTCGTCTTCTCCAGCTCAGACACCAGCCGTGGGTTTTTACAGGCTGAGCTCTCCCAGGAAGCAGAGGGACGGCGTTGCTAATCTCCCTGTACCAGGACGCCCAACAGGCAGAGAGAGCTGTCACCGCTGTCCCAACAGGCTGCCCTCCAGTCCCTGGCCTCTGCTCTCTCCCCTTTTACTGACCACCCCTTTGCTATGGGGGTGTTCCGGTTACTCTGGACACGCACCCCCCACCCCACTTCGGAACCACCAGTGACCCACGCTTCAGTGAGACTTCGAGTCCTCAGACCTGTTACTTGTCACCTTCTACTGTCATAACTTGTTCTCTTTTCTTACTCCTCTAGTATTTAAACACTCATGGTCCACAGGGTTAGGCAGAGACGGGGAGTGGATGAATGAGTGAATGAATGAGTGATGAATTAGTGAGTGAGTGGCGTCATAAATGAGTGAATGAATGAGGGAAGGAGTGAGTGAGTGAGTGAATGAATGAATGAATGAATGAATGAGGGAGTGGGTGGATGGGAGTGAGCACGAGAAACGGAGAGATTGGGTCGGGCCGGCCTTTTCCAATGGAGTTGTGTGGTAAGAGCTGTCTCTGCTTGGGTGTCTCCAGCCAACGTCAGCTAGAATCTGTTCTGCCTGCCTCTGAGGATGTCTTTCCAAGAGGAAGAAGTGACTCAGGTGGACTGGGCAAGAGCCTTGTACGAGGAACAGTGGTCAAGTGATGTGGGCGCCTTGCACGCTAAACTCAACACTTGGGTCTGCACCCTCACGTGACCCATGGTTTCTCTGGAAATCTGTATCTGCCTGCTGAGCACCCCACCTCCTCAGCTGCCAATAGATGCAGAGAGCCTGCTATTTTCATATGTGCTCAGGTGCTTTCAGTTGCAAGTAATAGAATACCCGCCTAAAAGTGGCGCAACAGTAGGGTTTATCATCTCACGTGACAACAAATTTAGAGGGGGGTGGTTGTGCGATTGTTTAACCAGCTGCACAATTGTGTCACCCAGGTGTGTACTGTCTTCCCACTCTGTTGTATCCAGTTCACTGGCTGTCGTCTTCCAGTGTTTTTCCTTATGGTCACAAGATGGCTGCAGCGGTTCCGGTCATTGCAGACTCACCCAGTTGTATACAGAGACTGAAAGGGAGGGAGGCTTCTCCTCACACATCTCTTTTTAACAGAGAAGACCTTTTCAGCAATGTTCGTGGAAGTCTTCCCTCTGGATCTGTGGGGACAGAGTCCCAGAGAGCAGTTTCCAGGCTCTCAGCCTCACATGGAAAGGTGCTGGCTCAGTTATTAGGTGGCCATCAGCTGTAATCAGATGGCCATCTACCGTGGCTGGTTGGCCATCAGCTGTGACCGGTTAGCCATTAGCCACTAATAGAACTGCGTGGCTACGCTAGTGGGGTTGGTTTGTTGGCGGAGAAGCAGATGGTGGATTGTAGCTTGCAAGTGGGGTTGGTGGGTTGGTTGGCAGAGAAGCGGGCAGCGGATTGCGGCTGGCAGGTGCGGTTGGCAAGAAGATTGTGGATTGCGGATCGTGTGGATCCTACTTCCTGTGTCTCGTCTGGCCGCCAGTGAGACTGGGGTGCAGGAAGACCCCTCGTTGGGGTACTGGTGGATGTTTGCTTTTGTGTCTTGACCAGCTGCCAGCGAGAATATAGTTGTATGACTCCCCTATCTATGGCTCTGTTGCTGTTCCTTTTTGGCCCCACTATGTCCTGCGTTCTTGTGCAGGGAGTGGGAGCTGAGTCCCTGCATGGCAGGATATCATCAGTAAGTGGTGGGTTCCACACCTTTGCCCAGGAAGCAAGCTAGTCTTGGAAATTGACTATCTGGTATGATTTTCAGGCTTTGTGGTGGGAGATGGATGCTGTCAAGGAAGAAAGGTGGGAGAATGGCAGCCAGCCAGCTGGTTGGCCACACTCTTCAGAGGTGGTGTCGGTCACAGGTTGTGGCTTGATCTCTGTTTCGCATGGACGCGCATGTCACTGTCCCCACCGGAAGGCTTCCTCCTGGTGGTGGGGTGTGGATCAGGGGCCTTTGTCCCACGGATGCTGTTAGGGACTGTACCAATGAAGTAGGAGCAGAGGGGATTGGGGTCCCGCACGCACATGCACAAGTTCAGGGCGTCTGGACCCAGGTGCTCAGGCAGCATCCTTGTCAACCCGTCCCATGTCTGTCCTCTGGCTGGCATTATCCCCAGCAGGCTCCTCCTTCCTGGGGGCATGTGGGCCACCAGCTCCCGCAGTGGCCGTCCTGCTGGCTCGGTCACTCCAGGGAGAACGCCGCTTTCCCCCATCAGGTCAGCACACGTCCTGGGGGTGCTGGTCAGTGGCTCTGTTTGGCATAACTTGGATGATGGACCCGCCTGAACCAGTCTGTGTAGCCAGCCCTGGAAGTGGGGGGTGGATGGACCCGCCTGAACGACATGGGCTTAGAGTACGGGAGAACGTTCTAGGCTGGGGGGGAATGGATGCTGGGAGGGCAGAAACAAGAGGTGGCCAGGCAGTCACCACAGTTCTGCTGACCCTCGTGCTGGAGTCCAAATGGGACACTGGTACTTACGCCCTCAGAAATCACAGTCAGGGTACTGGATGGTGGTGCCCGGGGGCTAAGCATAGGAAATTAATTTTGTTGAACTATTGGGCTGATCAAGTGGTAATGTTTTAAATTGAAGGAGACACGCAGGCTGTGGTTATCACTTTGGCTTTTGTAAGAATAGATTTTGCGCTTTTTCGAAGAGATGAAAGAAGGCTCCAAGAGAAGAAAAGTGGTTACATAACCAGAGTTACATAATTGCGAGACATCTCACATTATTGTCCTCTTTCTCCTTCACTCTCAGCTTCTGACCTCCCGTGGGCTGTCAGGACGGTGGGCATTGTTCTTTGCATGACAATTCATGCTTATCTCATGTCCCTCTAAAATCCATTCCATAATCTAAATAAATAATTGCTTCTTGTTACACTTTTTTGTTGAATTGTGATACCAAATGAGGTGTGAAATACAGGCTCACAGACCGTGTTTGCTAGCTAACAAAGTGAATATGTGAATATCCCTAACAAAACATCCCACAGAAAGCTGTAATCTCTGAATTGTGACAACCTTGGGTGGAATAGAGTTCTTAATAGAATATAATGTACAAACTGCCTGAAATTTTGTGATAAGAATTAAAAATGTGTTGCATGGGAAGACCCACTGTGCTCAGCTAGAAAGGCTGTAAAGGTCTTAATTTGAAATATTTTAATGAACACTCATTGTGAGGAAATGTGAGGAGCAAAGATGAGCACCGCCAGATAAAGACTGGTGTTGCCAAAAAAGGAGTGAAGAGATTAGAAAAATAAGCGAATTTGAAAGTGTTCAGAACAGATAACATGGAAGCAAAGGAAATGAAATCACGACAATGGCCTATTTGTATGGGAACCACGTGCGGCCAGAGAGCTAGAGACAAGGTTGGTCCTTGAAGGGTTTCTGTCTGGCTGGTGGGACCCAAACCTCAGAGAAAATAAGGTGCAGCTTTCTGTGTCGTCAGAAACCACAACACAGAGCTCATTTTCATCGAAAAATTGGAATAGAGGCAGAGGGAAGCTCAGTGGTTTACCACGGAAGGAGGCATTTGTGCTTCTCCATCAGGTAGAAAGACAAAAACCCTAAAGTAGATATCTTTACAGACACAGACACACCCCACATTATTGTAATCCAACTCAAGGGGAAATAAAGGTCAAAGGCAAATGTTTACTGGGTTGGAAAACCTGCAGCCAATGTTTCACTTTTTCTTTGTCTACTCTAATCCCAAAAGTATAACCCATTGAGCAGATGAAGGCATCACAGTTTTTAGTGTATGTGCTGCTGAAGCGAGCACAGGGGATCACAGTTTTAACTGACGTGACTAACTCATCACTTTTGATGAAATTTAACAGCTGAACATTAAGCAACAAACAATGTTAATAGAAGAAAATCACTGTGTCATGTGTCACTTTATGGATTCGTGAAACACGAACTACTGTACATCTTTCATTGAACTTAAGGATTCTTAGTCTCATTAAACAAAGAAAAAACAAAAAGATGACACCCACAGTGGAATATTATTCAGCAATAAAAAAGCATGAAACCTTGCCATTTGAGACAACATGGATGGACCTACAGGGCACTATAGTGAAATGAGTCAGGCAGAGAAAGACAAATACCATAGGATTTCACTTAAACGTGGAATCTAAAAAATAAAACAAAAGAATAAACGGAACAAAATAGAAACAGACACATAGAACAGGCTGATACTTGCCAAAGGGGGTTGGGGGGGTTGGGAGATGGGAATAAAAAAATGGTGGAAGTACAAAATATATATATATTTCTTGTGATTGAAAAAAAGAAAAAGAAAAAAGAAGAGGGAAGACAGTTCAGTGACAACAGCTACCTCTACTTCTAAAAACAAGTAGTTTTCCCTGCCAGTCTCAGTTTATGTTGGTTTCTTCCATTCTGTGAAAGGATTTATTGAGAGGTAAGTGGAATGTTTTAGTATGACTTTGAGGACAATTTTGTGTGACTTTGCTATTTATCTCTTATTTTAAAAATGAAAGACTATGTATGCTTATTATATGCCAGACACTATTATAAATCTTTCAGGAAAATAAACTTCAAAAAAATCAGAAATATTAGAAGCCTGTCAGGCAGTAACAATTGTTATTCCCATTGAACAGATATGTATGTTGAGGCACAGTTTAAATGAATTCCCAAGGTCTTAGAACAGGAAGTAGCCAAAGTAACCTGCCTTTAGAGTCCACCCTCTAAACTACTCCCCTGACGTTTCATCAGGCATAGACGGAGGTGCCCCCTCTGTGCAGGCTCTGCTCTTAGCATTCTTTTCCTTCTCCATCCATCGGCTCTCTTGTACCCACCATTAGGAGGCCATCTAGCATGTGGAAATAGAGGCAGTAGTGGGGTGAATGGTGGCCCCGCAGGAGATGTGTCTGTGTCCTAGTCCCCAGAACTTGTGACTGTGCCCTTATGTGAAAAAAGGTCTTTGCAGCTGGAATTCAGCGAAGAACCTTGAGTTGAGGTCACCCTGGATTATCCGTGCAGTCCTTCAATCTGATGCTGTAGCCTTATAAGATAGACACACAGAGGAGGAGGCGATGCAAAGATGGAGGCAGAGACGACAGTGCTGCAGCCACAGGCCAGTGAGTGCCTGATCCACCGGGAGTGGAAAAGGCCATGGACAGACAGACTTTCCCCAGAGCCACCGGAGGGGGCCAGGCCCTGCCCACACCTTGATTTCGGAGCTGTGCCTTCCAGAAGTGCGAGAGAATGCATTGCTGTGGTTTGAAGCCATTGAATGTGTGGTGATTTGTTCCAGCAGCTCCAGGAAACCCAAAAAGGGGCTTCGTGACTACTTGTTGAATGAATAAATCGCAGCTTCTCAATGCTGGATGCATATCAGAATAGCCTGGAGACTTCAACACTCCACATTCCTCAGGCCTTGCCCCTGGGGGGGGGGGCAGGGGGAGAGTCACAGGCATGGACATTTTAAAGCAAACGGTCCAGGTGATTTTAATGGGTCGCCAGAGTTGAGAATTACTGGGTTATAGGAAGGACTTAAATATTAATGAGTGTAAACACCCTAAGTAGACAAAAGTATTTTATCTTGAACAGTTTTAGGATTTGAAAATAAAGGGTGTAGAAACACACCTTTCCTGGGTTTGTGATTGCGTTTTGCCGTTGGACCCCTGGAGATCTCTAAGTGCCAGCCATCACAGTAGTTCAAAACCAGGATTCGATGTGTTGGAATCCATCATGGTTTGTCTGTAATTTGTGCTAGAAAGTGGCAACAGAGTTCTCCTATGGGAAATGGAGAACCCCTCCCCCACCCCAAAAGGACTCAGGACAGCCAAAGAGGAGACAGAAAAAAGAAGAAAAACAACCTATTTTAAAAACACTCCACCTCTTTTTCTAACCAGTGGGAGACTCTGTGAATTTATGGGCTGACCACTTTCAGCGTCACAAAAGCTTTCTTACTTCAAAAGTAATAGCTATTCAGTTGTAGAAAACTTGGAAAATACAGCTAGTAAAACGAAGATAAAAATCATCCTTGAACCTATGTGTGATTCAAAGGTAAGCCTGGGTGATACATCGATGAGTGTGTTTGCTCATATGTGTTCCCATGTATGTACACAGACATGTTATTTGTGTCAGTACTAGAATTTGTTTAGCTTTGAAAGCTGTCGTTTTCTTGTAATACTGTAGAATAAATATATGGCCATATCTCGTCCTGTCGTTGAAGATTAACCTCTTTGAAGAACCGATAAAAGTGGTAGGCCCTCTTCCTCCCCAAATACAAATATACATACATAAGTAATTTCCCCCCCACGATTTTAGGATTCGTGGAGCCTTTCAATGACCCTGTCATTTTAAATGTAATATTTCATAGTGGTATAATACTCTATTGCTATGACAGAGGTTATTCTATTCGTTCACCATGTTTCATTCTTTTCCTCTTTTAAACATCGCTGCTGGCCATTGTTATAATGGTTCATCTTTTCCCCTTTTAAAGTCCCCTTTAAACATTCCTTTCTTCCTTTTTAAACGTAAAATATCTGTTGAATATTCCTGCAGGTACTCTTTAGGAGACTCTGCTAGAAGCCAATGGGTAGGTCAAAAGACATGACAATGCTTTAAGTTTTTGATGATTTTGTGAAATTTTGCCGCTAGTTTATCCTGCCAGCTCTCTGTGTGAGAGTGCCAGTTCTCAAAAAAAAAAAAATTAAAATTAAAAAATTTTTTAAAAACCCCACTGATCTTTTTACTGTCTTCACAATTTTGCCTTTTATAGAATGTCGTATAGCTGGAATCACACAATATGTAGCCTTTTCAGATTGGCTTCTCTCACTTAGTCATATGCATTTCAGGTCCCTTCACGTCTTTCCATGGCTTGAAAGCTCATTGCTTTTCAGCACTGAATAATATTCCATTGTCTGGATGGACCACAGTTTATTTACCCATCACTTATTGAGGTTCATCTCCGTCGCTTCCAAGCTTTGGCAATTATGAATGAATCTGCTATAAACAGCCATGTGCATATTTTTTTTTGTGGGCCTAAGTTTTCGACTCCTTTGGGTAAATACCAAAGAGGTATGATTGCTGGATCGTAGGGTGAGAGTACGTTTAGTTTTGTAAGAAACCGCCAGACTGTCTTCCAAAGTGGCTGCACCGTTGTGTGTTTCCACCAGGGATGGAGGAGAGTTCCTGTGGCTTCGTAGCCTCACTAATAGTTGGTGGTTAGTGTTTTGGATTTGAGCCATTCTGATAGGTATGTAGTGGTATCTCATTGTTATTTTAATTTTGTCCCTAATAACATGATATGGAGCATTTTTTCATATGCATATTTTCCATCTGCATATCTTCTTTGGTGAGGAGTCTGCTCAGCTCTTTTGCCCATTCTTTAATTGGGTTGTTTGTTTTCTTATTGTTGGGTGTTAAGAGCTCTTTGTGTAGCTTAGATACTAATCCTTTTTGAGTTTTGTGCTTTGCAGATCTCTCCTCCCAGGCTGTGGCTTGTCTTTCCGTCCTCTTCATCAAATATCCATTTTGAGTAGTGATGCCCTGTCTGGAATAAGTTCATAGGTTTCAAACTGGCTACATTTAGAAGTTTCTCCAATTCTCAAGATGGCTGTTTTGGAGCAGAAAAATCTATATATTTGTCGTTGGTTTTACAAGAATGTATCTTACTTTATGCCTTTGAGTCCTGCTGACCAGGAAGGTCTCACTGGCTGAGGTCTTTATCCTGGTAATACGCAGAATGTCCCGTGGCCACCTGGTGGGCTCTCTGACTGTGGTCTCTCCCCATTAATCTATTCTGCTGTCAGCTGCCAGACTAATCTTCAAACACCGCTTTCCTCATGACCTAGTAGCTCCCTGTTGCCTGTATCAGCAGGTCTAAACAATTGGCTAGACTTTTACCGTCCCTTTTAGAAGAACGGCTGGTTCTGTCTCAAGATGGTGGAAACTGGTGCAAAAGACAGGTGCTGAGGGCGAACCTAGCCAGTAGGTGGCTCTCTGCACAGTTATAGGACGACAGACCAAGTGCAATGGAGGAGGAAAAGGATGCAGTGTGTTCTGTAAGGAGGAATCTGGAAAGGCACCTCAGAGGAGGTGACATTTGATCTGGTCCTTACAGGATGAGCAGGAGTTTAAAAGTGCTTCAAAACAAACATTTCTGGGAAGATGGCTCATTAAACCATTCTTTACATAATGTTAACACTGTATTGAGTTAGTCTTCCTGAAGGAAAAAATTGGACAGTGGCTGGATGGTCTTAGAGGATGAAGCATCTGTGGAGGGTGGACCTGGACGGGACCACTTTAGGTAGTCTAGGAGAGGTGCCAATGTGGGAGGGGTTTCCAGGCGTCGTTTTATTGGGAGCAAATCCTACATGGAACACTGATTGAGCACCTACTGTGTGCCAGGTGCTATGCTGCACATTATCCTCTTTAATTAGCAAAATATCCCTGTGAAGAAGGTAACACGATTAGCCCCATTTACAGATGGGGTGAATGAGACTCCCATGGCTATGACTGGTGGATCTAGGGTTGAGCCCAGATTTCAAGATTCTAGAACAGTGTCTGGCACATAGTAGGCACTCAACAAATATATGTCAGATAATTCTAAGCCCAAGACTGCTTTCTCAGCACCTGAGTTACCTCAAAAAAAAAGAAGAGGATGGTGCCAAAGAGAAATTCTGCCAAAGGTGGCTTTCCCAAGTCCCCAATTTCAGCTTCATTGTTTCCGGTTCTGGGAAGTTGCTGCCTTAATCACTGCCTTGCCGGTGTAATGCTCCGCATGGCCTTTGTGCCATAGAAATAGAGAATGAGTTTCTCTTGGAAACGCTAAGTGTCATTTAGATTCTGTCGTGCTCTTTCTTACTGAGTGCAGGTTTTATTTCTACCGTGGGGTTTAACTTTTGTCAGGCAGACACTGAGTCCGAGGAAATTGGAGGCTTTCTTTCCGAAGGTCTGCCAGCGTGGTGATTTTGTATTGGAGCCCTTATGCCAAATTTCTAAGGGGTGGTTGATGAAACTAACTGAGGGTGTCTTGCAAAGTGGACGCTAATGGGAATGGCTCTTTATTTGGCCTTTTTGTGTTGGTGTTTGTTAGAAACCCCAGCCACTCCATTAAATCATTTTATTTTCATGTTGTTATTGTGACATATTTATTTCTTTTTTGACATGTTTATTATTGTGACATGATGCCACTGACCAAATCGACCATTGAAACCATGAAACCTCCCCCAGTTCCAGTGCAAGCCTTTGACAAAAGCAATCAAATGAACTTACGAGTGGTTGTCTCCCTCTCTGTCCCCACCATCACTCCTCAAGTTTCCTGGAGAAAATTCCTGATGCTCTGGAAGTGTGTGTTTAACACAGCCGGTCTGGATGGCATGAATTCTTGCCTTGAGCCTCTGAACCTACAAAGAAGGTGTTATGCTGGTCAGCCCCCTTTCTGCGTACCTCTGTGTCTTTGAAAGGGCATTTTATGTGGCTTTACCCAGTTCCGTGGCCAGCGTGCTATCTTTCTTTCCACATGTACTGGCAGAATGCGATTCCATATTCTGTTGCCCCTGAGCGGTTTGCAGCCAGCTTGATGCTGTTTGCAGGAGGGTGTGCAGCTTCCTACCGAGGTGTTCCCAGATGACCCCCTTGATGGTTTTTAATTAATAGACTTTACTTGTCAGGCAAGTTTGAAATTTACAGAGAAACTGAGCAGACAGTACAGAGATTTCCCATATCCACTCCCTACCCACTCCACCCCTAGCTCCCCACGTATTAACACCTTATATTAGCCGCATTTGTTACAGTTCATGAACCAATACTGATCCTTTATTATTAACGAAACTCCATAATACTTTCTTCAGCTTTCTTTAGTTGTCACCTAAAGCCCTGTTTTTTGGGCCCCACATTACATTTAGTTGTCATATCTCCTTAGGCTCATTGCTGCTGTACCAGGTCTCTTAGATGTTCCTTGTTTCTGATGAGCCGGACAGTGTGAGTGAGAACTGGCCGGGGTGGAGTGGGTGCCCCCCTATTGGAAGTGGCTGGATTTCCCCGCTCTCGATTAGACCGCAGTTACAGGTTTTGGGGAAGTGCCATCTTCATCCCCTCGTATCAAGAGTACAGACTACCAACATGATGGATCGTTACTGAGGCTGACCTTGGTCATCTTTAGGAATGATAAACTTATGAACGATTTTAAGCATCCTTTCCAATATAGAGACTATTGTAACAAACACCCATCAGTCTACCCCATAGCTTTGTCTCTGGTGGATATGTCCCCAAATTTGCTGTAGAGCTTAAAAAAAAACCAAAAGCAAACACACGTAACACTCTCCCTGTTGCCCTCCCCATCCTCCGTCCTGAGATTTAACCACTCTCCTGAATTACATGTTTATCCCTCTTAGGAATGTTGATTTAATTTTACTACATAGGTGCTGCTCTGGTCTGAACGTCTGTGTCTCCCCCAAATTCATAGGCTGACATCCTAACCCCCAAGGTGATGGTACTTGGAGGTGGGGCTTTTGGGGGGTAGTGAGGTCATGAGGGCAGATGCCTCACGAGTGAGATTGGTGTCCTCTTAAAAGAGACCCCAGAGAGCTCCGTCACCCCTTCTGCCAGGTGAGGACACAGAGAAAAGACAGCCGTCTATGAACCAGGAAGTGGGCGCGTCTCCCCAGGTACTGAACCTGCCAGCACCTTGATCTTGGACTGGAATCCAGTCTCCAGAAGCGGGAGAAATAAGTGTCTGTGGTTTGTAAGCCCGCCCCACCCCCCGCAGTCTGTGCTAATCTGTTAGAGCCGCCCAAACTAAGACAGGCACTTTGTATAGATACTGTGGTAGTGTGTTTTCAACCCGTATAAATGGCACTGTGTGCTGAGACTCATTCTGCAACTTGCCATTTTGGCTCCGTGTACCATTTTCTAAATTAAATCCTGTCGATTCATGTAGCTCTTGTTCTTTTATTGCCCCGGATGAATAATAGTCCAGAATGCACGGACTTCATAATTTATTTACTCATTCTTCTATTGATAGATGGATATTATTTAAACGGTTTGCTCTTATAGAGCCTACTGCACACTTTTGTATGTGCAATCTTAAATATTTGCACTAGTTTCTCAGGGATAGTGGTTTTTAAATTGAGATTGTAACCCATTCATGAGTCATGACACCGATCCAAAGGAAAAAAAAAAAAGAAAAAAGAAAGAAGGGAAATCTAATTAGCTTAGCGTAGGTTAGAAAATATCAGAATCCATAGCATATAATAAGGAAAAGGATTTCATGAAACTTCAGTGTCCTTTACGTACGGTATGTGATTTTCCTGAGTTGCATACGAAAGCTATTTCTTACTGGGGGCGGGAGTGACAAAACGTGATGCCTGAGCTCCAGGGTCGGTCCCAGAAGTGGGGCTGCTGCCTTCCTGGCCGTATGTATCTTCGACTTTCTGTTGCCACGTTGCTCTCCACAATAGTTTACCAATTGGCAAGTTTGTGTAGGCGGTGACAAGGTTTCTTAACCTTCTGAGTGTTCCAGGAGCTAGTCCTTGTATATCTTATTTTGGGCTGATGTTCGTCTAGCTTGATTTTATGGATCTGCTCTTGGTGTTTGGTCAGAGAAACACTCATCTTAAAGACACGCCATTTAATTTCCCGGCTGTCAGGCGGCAGGATTAGGTTATCCCTCTTTTCAAAAGAATGATTTAAGTAGGAAATAATGAATGCAAAACGCTGTAGTTAAACAGCAGCGGATAAGCTGATGGATCGCTTGTCACTTGGATCTTGCTATAAAGGGAAAGAAAATGATATTTAATCATTTTCAAAAAATAAAAACAGCAATGATGGATTTGATGCATTTGGACGCCGAGCGATTCATTAGGGCACACGACGATTTTCCAGTGAATAAAGGGAACTTGCATCTCCCCCGGGATGAAACCATTGCAAAGCGAAGAAGCTTGTGTTTTCAAGAGCATGTCAAGTCTCCTGAACCATCTAAAGCGAGACCATTTGCTACCCAGCATTGCATGGTCCCTTTGATCTGAGGAGCAAACGGATAGGCCATGAGCCTGTTTGTTTGACTTGCAGAGTGTTTTCTTTTTTCCCCTTCAATTTAGGCCAACATTAAAAAAAATCAGGACATTTGACTTAAAAATATACATTTCAGGCATCAGTGAAGAAACTGGAAGGTCTGCCAATCTGGAATCAGGCTGCTGTCAGTCAGATGGTCCCAAGTGCTGGGGCCGATTGCGGTTGCTCAGGTCCGAGGGGGCTCTGCTTTCTTGTTGAGCACAGTTCCCTCTGGGGGGACATTCCCTACTGTCCCCCCAAAACTGGGTAAAAATTCTGAACCCCATCCCAATATGTGTGGCGGAGTTTCCTCACGGTCACCGAGCAGGGCTCCCACACCAGCTGGTGTCCTGCAGTTCAGCTCCGTCCTGACACTGTTTACCTGGCGAGGTGTCAGATCCCACAGGCTGAGGACTCAGTCCCACGAGACTGCCCCCCACTTCAGATGCCACTCGCAAATCCAGCCTGTCCCCTGGGCTTCTGACCGGCCTGCTGTAGGTCAGAGGTTTTCACGACACTCTCCTCGGGTTCGATTCATTTGCTAGAGCGGCTCACAGAACTCAGAGAAGCATTTTACTCACTAGATCACTGGTTTGTTCTGAAAGGATGTTGCTGAGGAACAGCCCGAGGAAGGGATGCACAGGGCCAGGTGTGGGGAAGCGAGCCTCTGCCCTCAGCTAGTGCGCCACTCTCCTCGAATCTCCATGTGTGCGCCAACCCCGAAGCTCTCCAAATCCTGTCCTTTTGGGTTTCTGTGGAGGCCTCATAACATAAGCATGACTGATTAAACATCATTGGCCACTAGCAATTGAGTCAGCTTCCAGCTCCTCTCCTCTCCCAGAGGTCGGAGGTCGGGTGGTCCAGGCAGGGGTTTGGGATGCAAAGTTCCAACCCTTGCATCACGTGGTCGGTTTCCCAGGCAACCATCACATCCTTTGGGCTTTCCAAAAGTCACCGTATTAACATAAGAAGACGCTTTCACCACTCTCATCACTAAGGAATCCCAAGATTTTAGGAACTCTGTGCTGAGGACGAAGACCAAATACATGTTTCTTAGTACACTCACAATCTCTCCCTGGGGTTGGCTGTTAGTTGGCATTTATCATTAAGCGCACAGTAGGGTTTTTCTTATAGGAGAGAGCGATCTCTTGATATCACCACTTACTAGCTGTGTGACTTTGAACAAGTTCCTTAAACTTCTTTTGCCTCTGTTTCCTCAACTTTGAAACAGGGAAATTTTTGTATCTACCGGATAGAGTGATTGTGGGATTAAACTATTTTATCTTTGAGAAATGCTGATAACAGAGTTTGGCACAGAGTGAGTGACTTGTAAGTATTGCCTGAATTAATATTATTAGTAGCCTCCTCTGTTTCAAGACAGAGTGATGTGTTTCAAGATACACAAGAAAGCACATCTCTGTGTAACAAAGACTATTCCTATATGATTAATATGCAAATAACAGGTTAACGTGTTGAAAGAATCAATGTGAAACACCCATTAGAAACAAACCTTGGTGCCTCTGTGATAAATACACAGAGAAGATGTATCATGAAAAACACACTGAAGCGATAGGAGCTCAGATTTCAACAGCATCCTTTCTACACGCAAATAAGCGAGTGCTGCTTCTGTGAGCCGCACACGCGTGACGTACCCACGGGGTCTCACTCCTGAGAGTGTCTGCCGGCCCTTCGGGTGTCTGAGACCCCGCACGCCCACCCACCACTGGGCTGTGGCAGCAGCAGCCCTGGGTGACCTGGGAAGAGTCTGGGGTCCAGGGAAAGGGGCCTTTCTGGAGGCAGGTGCGGCCTGGGGTGTAGGCAGGGCTGGGTCCATGGTGGCCCCACACCTCTGCCAGCCTGTGAGTCAGTCAGACCACAGACTCTCTGCGTCTTCTGTAAAGTGGGGCTTTCCTTGCATGCCCGCAGAGGGGATTAAACGCAGTAAAATACGGAGCAGCCCAGCCTCGGGGAACCGCGTTCTTCACGCTTCTTCCCCCCGCAGAAATCCGCCCTGAGGACTGGAACCCAATGCAGTGGTTTGGAAGATGCTTTCCCTCTAAAACCGATTTCCTTGACCCACAATACACAATAGGTGAATGAAAATGGATCCTTAAAGAGAATTTCCCGGTGCATTTTGCTTCCCGCCCCCCAGAAACTCTTGAGGATTCCACTTTACCTGTTTCAAAGGGCAGCAGCAAATAAAGCAGTCGATTTGCTGGGGGCTGAGACCATGATTTATTGAGGAATGAAAACGGGAGGAGGTTCAGAAGGCGCCCAGGAGAGGAAATTGGTGTGGACTACGCTGTTGCCGCCGTTGGGAGAGCAGAGCTGGCGACTCTGATACGGAGAGACGGAGAGACGGCAGTCAGCCCTCAGCAAACGATCCCTCGAAAGATAAGAGAAGGTGTTCTGGTTGGGAGCCAGGGCCAACTCCACCCACCTGGGCCCGTCTGTCTCACAGGAGGCAGCTTCTCTTAGCACCTAAGGTCGTCCCCGGGGAAAACCATAAACTGTCCTGTCAGTGGAGCTGGGTTTTGGACACACAGGAAAACCGATCTTGTATGACAACTCCAGGTACTCGTGTGAGTCGAGTGGGCCAAGAGAAGATGATCTGGGGGTCAGAGCTGGCCCCTGGTCTCCACCTGTCAACTCTCAGACACTAGCTGCTCCGTGTGAGTTGTGAGAAAGCCGACCGAGGGAGGCGGTGGCTCTCCAGGCTCTCCTTCTCCTGGGAAGCGTCCGATTTTCACGTGTCACCACTACCCTGTTCCATGCTGCTCAGCACCTTTCCTGCGTAGGGGTCACGCTGAGAACCAGGAGTCTGTCTCAGCAGCGTGTCAGGGAGCTGTGTCTGGCTCAGGGGACACTACCCAAGGCACTTCTATTACTTTTCTTCTCCAAGGTGGAAAGTGGGCTTCCGTCGGTTTTCCTGTTACCTGTCCACAGCTGGAGACGCAGGTGTGCGATGGAGGATTGTCTGACTGGTGGGGAGAAGGGGCTGGTGGTGAAATGCTGGTCTGTGGGAACGACGGCTATGAATGAGGCCTCCATGGCTGTAACATTATTTCCCACAGGGACGGATGCAGGTGACCTCTGACTCTGTGAACTTCACGTGGGTGGGGGATGAGGGGGAACGTTGATGTGGCCCCTCTGTGATTACCTGTCGGTCCCCAAAAGACTCTTAAATGGCATTCCCAGGAGGCCTCCGTGCTGGATTCCTGCTTTAAGAGAGTTGTCAGCAGCTGGGTAACAATCACCGCTGTGGACATTTTACACTCTGTTTTCGCGGTCATGGCTCTTCTTTAAGAAAGGGAACTTACCTTAAATAGAAACATTATAATTAAGCATTTTCAACCAAAGCAGAGTTGTAGCTACAGTGGTCATTTTTCATTGTCATCAGATGCCATTGGAGCTAAATAACCCATCAAAACTGTAAGAAAACGTTGTTTTTTTGTTTTTTAAAACGTCTGTTAACAATGATAGTCTTTATTCTACTTGTTTTCTCTGGTGCCTTAGTGACAATGAAAGAGAAGGCAGCCGTGCACCGTGACATTTAGCTGAGCTGGGAAGGGCAAGGCTGGGGGACGTGTAGTGTTTTCCTGTGGTGGGGTACTCAAGTTGCCTTCGCCATGGTGGGTAAGCATTGTATCTATTTGGGGTGCCTGCTGGGTTGAGAGGTGTCATGTTTTTCACCTTCCGTCTTCTCCTTTCTCTTAAAGTTGAGGAGAGGTCTTTTCCTCATTTGCACACAAAAGACCTGGGGTCCGTAATAGGACAAAACATTCCTAATTATTGGAATGACACCTCACTTTTATACATGCCTCTGAGTGTGCATGGAATGTTTTCCTTTATTTCATTCTGTGTAATTTAAAAAGGAATGCAAGGTCATTGTGGAAAAATTGAAAAGCAGAAAGTCTAAAGAAACCACTGTAGACACTGTTTCCAGCTGCATTTTAGTGCTCTTATTTTCTGAATTTATTATGTTCTCCATAAACAATTTTCTCTCCTGCTTTTTTGGGGGCTTAATATTTTATCACAGGCATTTACCATGGTAATTGCAAACTTTCTGTAAGCCTTTCCATAGTGCCTCACTATTTCTTTAATGAATGTTACATAATTTACTTAATTTCCCTAATGGGACCAGTTAGGTTGTTTTTAAATATTGTACTGTTCAAAATAATACTTGAAACTTCATCTTTTAGATTATTTCCTGAGGTACATTTCTGGATATGATGGTACCAGTTGTTGATACTTTTAAAGGCTTCTTATGTGCTTTGGAAAGATGCTTCTCAAACAGTATCAGCTAATACTTGTGATGGTCAGTTTGCTGCATTCACTTGGTCAGTTGATTGTTCTTTGGTTATTCAATCAAATACGAATCTAGATATTGCTGTGAGGTATATTGTAGGTGTGATTGACATTCATAATCAGTCGATTTTAACTAAAGGAGATTGTCCTAGAGAATCTGGTGGGCCTGATCTAATCAGTTGAAAGTCCTTTGAGTAGAACTGACGTTTCCCAGAGGAAGAAGAAATCCCATCTGCAGACAATGTCAGCTCCTGCCTGGAAGTGTTTACCCTGCCCTTCCTGAAGGCATGCCTTGTGGGTTTTGAACTTGCCTCGCCAGGCCCTGCAGTTATGTAAGTCAACTCCTTGCAATAAATCCCTTAACCCATCTCCTATGGTTCCAGTTCTCTGGTTGAACCCTGATGGATCCACTACAATAAAAAGGCTGTGAAATACTCACCTTGTCTCATTCTTATGGTATTGAGTATTATATGAACACTTTTGCTTATTGGGTAAATATAAAATGTATTCAACTATTTTCTAAATTGCTTTTCTCCCTAATGGGACCAAACCACTTTCGGATGTCTTGTGACCATTTATTTGTATTTCTCCTTTGGTAATTTGTCTTTTCTCATCTTGGGTAGCGACGCAACTCTACGTCTGTTTGTATCCCGACTCGATCATTTACCAGTGACCTTGGTTGCCTCCGTTTCTTCACAGGTAAAATGGGGTAGTGATAGGACTTACCTTTGCCGGTTATAAATGGTTTGGTTCTTAGCCCCCAATTCACACTTCAACGCCGGCTCTGAGACGCTGAGCATTTTCCCTTGGCCTCGATCATGATGTGAAGCTTCGTCAGTAGACGGCGCTGGAGGGACACAGCAGAAGGAAGGGCCTTCTCATTCCCAGTGCTTCTGTTTGGTCTTCTTCCTGCAACTGCTTGGTGCAGCTGTGTGTGTCGGGGGGACAGGTGGTGTCACGCCACCCCAGCGGTGAACCCAAGCATGCAATCCGCCAGTGAGCTCAGTCCCAGCCTGGCCTGGAGACACTTGGCTGGGCCTTTTCAAGTTGGACACTGCACCCCGCACCTTGCGCAGCCCTGGCAGGCAGCGGGCTCCGACGTTTGCTGTAAACCTACCTGCCCTCCCTGGTCCTCCTGTGCCTGGGAGACCTGACTCTGTTGCTCCTGGTCTATATTCCTTCCTCCCTTTCTGTTGGGTCGATTAGAGAAAGGATGGAATCATAAATAAGTGGTCTGTGTGCTGTGATACTGCACACTCATTGTTCCACTGGCTGCTCTAGAGAATTCAACATGCCACTTCTATTTCTTGGAGTCTAATATTGGTACCTAGGCCATATTT
The DNA here is from genome assembly GCF_036562045.2 of Rhinolophus sinicus. Classification (NCBI taxonomy): domain Eukaryota; kingdom Metazoa; phylum Chordata; class Mammalia; order Chiroptera; family Rhinolophidae; genus Rhinolophus; species Rhinolophus sinicus. The sequence goes on from NC_133765.1 coordinate 36,447,204, forward strand.
CCACAGTTCCTTATAATACTTTAATTCCATTCATCATGTTCCTGAATTATCTGTCTTGTTGTGTAGATTACTACTCCATCCGTGTTATTTTATATAGTCAATATTTACTTATATTACCTGTGTATTTGTAGTTTCTTTGCTCTTTTTCCTTCCTACATCTCTCTTCTTCCATCTGGGATCACTTTTATGCTGCCTTCGTTAGTATTTTATCTAATAGTGTTTGCTATAGGTAAATATGATCAGTTTTGCTGGTATGGAAATGCTTTTGCTGCATCTTTGTTCTGGAAGAACACTTTCCCTGGCAGGAGACATCACAGTTGGCACATATTTTCTCTGGGTACTTTGAATATATCATTATATTGTCTTCTGGCTTACATTATTTGTGTTGAGCAGTTACTGTCAGTCTAACTATTCTTACTTTCAAGGTAATCATTCTTTTTTTGTGTGTGGCTGTTTTTCAAAAACTCAAAGATTCTTGAGGTATTATTTGGATACATAGAAAACACTATTTAAATATACATTTTGATGAATTTTGACAAATGTATTCACCTGACTAATCGCTTCCACTGGCAAGCTGCACACTGTTGCCATGACAACTACAGGTTTCTTTGTGTGTGATCCCAGTCAACCTTCCCCCACACCCTTGTTCCCAGGCAACCACCTTGTTCCCAGGCAACCACTGACCACTCTCCATCTCTGCACAGTAGATGGGCCTTTTCTCGGGTTTCACAGAGATGAAAAGATGTGTCTGGCATCTTTTGCTCAGCTCACTCTTTGGGGATTCACCCGTGGTGTTGTGTGTATCAATACCTCATTTCTCCTCCTCTCCCCAGTAGCATTCCATTGTGCAGATACATTTTGTTAGCTGTTTGTGCTGCCAGGAACATTCTCACGCAAATCTTTGTGTGGACGTATGTTTACATTTCATATGTGGTGAAATACCCAGGAGTGGGATCACTGGGTCATATGGTAAGTATATGTTTAATTTTGTAAGAAACTACCCAATTGTGTTTCACGGTGATCGGATCATTTCACACCGCCTGTGGCCGTGTCGGAGTGTTTCAGTTGTGCCTTGTTCTTATCAGCATTTGCTATTGTCAGTCTTTAATTTTAGCCATTCTAGTGACTATATAGAGGCGTCTCATTGTGGTTTTATTTACATTTCCCTAATAACTAAAATCTTAAGCATCTTTTCCTGTGCTTATTTGCTAGTCTTGTATCTTCTTTGTTGAAATGTCTGTTGAAATCTTTTGTCCATTTAAAAAAATCAGGTTGATTGTTTTCTAATTATTAAGTTGTAAGAGTTGTTTTTATATTCTGGATACTAGTCGCTTATTAGATACACATTTTGTCAGCATTTCTTCTACTCTGGCTCCCCTTTTCATTTTCTTACCAATGCCTTTTGAAGAACACAAGTTTTAAATTTTAATGAGGCACAGTTTATCAATTTTTAATTTTATGGTTCATGATGTTTCTGTCCTATCTTTCAGCTTACCCAAAGTCACAAATATTTTGTATTATAGTTCCATGTAGGAGTTTTATGGTTTTAGATTATATGCTTAGGTCTATAATGGGAGAGAGAGAGAGGAGACAGAGAGAGAGAGAGAGAAACAGTGTGTGTGTGTGTGTGTGTGTGTGTGTGTGTGTGTGTGTGATGAGGTAAGGATCCAGGTTCTCTTCTCTCCTTTTGCTTTTTTTGATCCCTCCCTCCCTCTCTCCTTCCCTTCTCCTCTCTGTCTGTCCCTTTCTCCCGTCTTGCCTGTGTTCTGTTTTTGCCAATTTCCCAGTACATTTGTTGAAAAAAGATTCTTCCCCATTGAAGTACCTTCATAACCTTGTTGAAAATCAATTGACTACATCTATCTATCTATCTATCTATCTATCTATCTATCTATCTATCTATCTATCTATATGTGCAAGTCTGTCTCTGGACTCTATTCTGTTCTATGTCACTATGTCTATTTGTCCACATTATCTGAATTATTTTGAAACCAGGTAGTATTACCTCTTCAACTTTCATTTTCTGTTTCAAAATTGTTCTGCTGTTTTGAGTCTTTTGAATTTTAATATCAGTTTTGAAATCAGTTTATCAATTTCTACAGAAAAGCCTGTTGGAATTTTGATTGAGGTTAATATTGAATCTGTAGGGTCAGCTGCTTGGGGGAGAATAACATACATTTTAATCACATTGGGTGTTATGATTCATGAGTAGGTAATAGCTGTCAATTGATTCAGATCTTCTAAATATTTGCTCAGCAATGTTTTTGAGTTTTTAGTGTGTGGATATTGCCAGTACTTTGTTGAATTTCTCCCTAAGTAGTCCCTGCTTTTTTGATGGTATTGCAAGTGGTATTCTTGCTTAAAATTTTAATATCCAACTACGAATTTAGAAATGCAGTTCACTTTGTATATTGATGTTGTAGTCTGTGACTTTACTGATGTCACTTAGTAATTCTGAAGCCTTTGGTTTTGTGTGTTTGGTGTGGGTTTCTCAGAACTTTCTACATAGATGACCATTGGTTATGTTGCCTGCTGATAAAGACAGCATACTTCTTTTCCAATTTGGGCACCTGTTCTTTCTCTTTCTTCCCTTATCATTGAGAACGCCAGGGTGGTGTTGAACAGAAGTGGGGACAGTGGCCCATCTTGCCTTCTTCCTGATCTTACGGAGAAAGCATTCAGTCTTTCACCGTTAATATAAGGTTAGCTTTAGTGTTTATTTCTATTTTGGGGGGATGTGTTTATTTTGTTGTATTTTATTTATTTTATTTTATTTTTATTGGGGAAGGGGAACAGGACTTTATTGGGGAACAGTGTGTACTTCCAGGACTTTTTCCAGGTCAAGTTGTTGTCCTTTCAATCTTAGTTGTGGAGGGCGCAGCTCAGCTCCAGGTCCAGTTGCCATTGCTAGTTGCAGGGGGCGCAGCCCACCATCCCCTGCGGGAGTCAAACCAGCAACCTTGTGGTTGAGAGGACGCGCTCCAACCAACTGAGCCATCCGGGAGCTCAGTGGGGATGTGTTTATTTTAGATTGAGGAAGTTTTCTTCTATTTCTACTTTGCCAAAAGGATTTATTGTGTCGACTTGAGTTAAATTTTCTCGGTTCATTTATTGCAGTTTTCTTAATTTTTTTTTACTGTGGTGAAGACTATGGATTGATTTTTGAAATGTTAAGACAGAGAGAGAGAGAGTACACATACTTTAGAGTAAGCAAGCAACAGTGCAAATAATAGAGCAAATGGGGGTAAAGTGTTAAGGGTCAAAAGCAAAGAAAAAAAGCAAATGAAAGTAAACCTGAGTATTTTTCATACTATTCTTATTCTTGCAACTTTTCTGTAAATTTGAAATTATTTCCAAATAAAGTGTTAAATATTACAAAACAAAGTTAAGACTTTGCCCAAGAACTCCTGTATCACATTCCCCTGTGGGTTCATTTCTGAGCTGTTGTTTCGAATATTCATGCTTTGAGAGTTCATATTGCCTTGTTTCCTCCTGTGTCTGCTTATTTTTTGTTATGTTTTCAGACATGTTCGTGGAATTGAGTCCTTAGATGATGTCACCTTTCTGCAAGGGGGTTTATGTTTGCTTTTGCAGGTGCCTAAGGGGCCCTAGCACTGTAGGAACCAGAGGAAACTCGGATCCCCTTAATACACTTTCAAGGACTGACATGATTTAAAAAACAATTCAGCTATAGCCCATTTCTGATTCACTCTTATCCCTGTGGTGTGGCCCTTGGGGTTTCCCAAATGTACGTGTGTGTGTGTGTGTGTGTGTATTCACTAGGTCTCTGCCACTTTGTGGGCTCTGAACTCTAGTATATGCCCTTCCCCCGATGAGACTGTCAAAAGCTCTCAGTCCCAAATGCCCCTTTGATGTAGACTAATCCCTTTGGGGACAGAGGACTCCAGTCCCAGGTTCATCTCCCCAGGTCTCTGTCATCTTCTGGATTCTGGCCCAGGATTTCTTTTCTTTTTTGTTTTGTTTTTTTGATGCTTTCAGTAAATCATCTTTATATTTCAACCAGCTTTTCTTGTGTCCTCAGCAGGAGAGCTGGTTGGGATTACCCAGGCAACCATTACTGAGAGCCAAGAGTCTCCCAACTTGATGTATTTTTTTTCTATTGAGATATAATTGACGTATAACTTTGGATTAGTTTCAGGTGTGCAACATAATGATTCAATATTTGTATATATCACAAAACTATCACACACTAAGCCTGGTAACATCCTTTACTACACATAGTAACAAAAAATTTTTTCCTTGTGATGCAAACGTTTCAGATCTACTCTCTTAGCAACCTTCAGATATGCAATATAATATTAGATATAGTTGCTATATTGTACATTACATCCCCAGGACTTATTTTATAACTGGAAGTTTGTACCTTTTGACTCCCTTCACCCATTTCACTCACCCCCCACCCCCTGCCTCTGGCAACCACCAATTTATTCTCTGTACCCATGAGATTGTTTTGTTTTTTAGGTTCCACATATCAGTGAATCATATGGTATTTGTGTTTCTGTGACTTATTTCACTTAACATAATGCCCTTAAGATCCACCCATATTGTCGAAAATGGCAAGATTTCTTTCTTTTTATGGCTGAATAATATTCCATTGTATGTATGCACCACATTTTCTTTATCCATCACCCATCGGTGGACACTTAGGTTGCTCCCATGTGAGGGCTATTGTGAATAATGCTGCTGTGGACGTGGGTGCTGAGATCTTCAGCTTGATTTTTTTAAGTGTTTGAAAAGTGCCAATAGCAGGGGTGGACCGTGGCCTATGCAACCATTCATGCCACAATGGTGATTTAGTTTGTTTACAAATTTTTACTGTAGTACCAAATGGTAGACTAATCACATTTGCACATGTCTCCTTGTGGACATGCATAAGTACTTTTCTAGAAAAGTTTCCAGGAAATGGAAATGCTAAGTCATAGGGTTTGTGTGTGTTGACTATTTTGAAGCTGCCCATTGTTTTCTAGAATGGCTGTGCTAACATACCGTCCCAGTGATGTGTGAGAGCTCTCTTTCCCTACGTCCACTTAGTGCTCGATATTAGACAATCTTTTGAATGTAGTCAGTTTGATGAGTGACAATACCCTTATTGTTCTGATTTTCATTTCAGTCACTGTTGCAACTTCGAACATCTTTTCATATATTTACTGGCCATATATATTTCCTTTTCTGTCAAATCCTTTTTCATATCTTTTGGCTACAAGTTGATTTTTCTTTATCGATTTATAGATGTTCCTTACGTATTTTCGATATGAATTTTTTATTTCTGTATCAAGTATTGTCTTAAGTTTGTCACTTTTCTTCACTTTTTATGGAGTCTTTTGTCTTCTATATATTTAAAATTGTATGTAGTCAAGTGCTCACTCTTGTATTTTATGACTGCATTTTATCTCTTATACCAAAATCTTAAACCATGTCTCCTATAATTTTCCTAACAATGCTGATTTTTTTTTTTGCATCTCAGAGTCGTATAGATATGCAATCCAAAACTAGATTTTCTTTTTTTGTTCACTCACATTTTCTGAGCTTTCTCGACTTGTATTTTACTTTCAAATTTTGTGGGATGAATTTTAAATGAGAGTATTTGGTGACCTTTTTGTAGACTGCAAAAGGAGTTGCTTTTTCCATCACATCTCTTCTCCTTCTTTCTCGTTTTTTTTTTCCTCCCTAATGATGACAAGAAGAAGCCTCAGCATAAAATGGGGACAGTACCCTGGGTCCAGCATCAGGGAAGACGGACAGGAATCCCCCAGCTTGCTGTGTGTCTGTCCAGGGACAAACATTTCTCTCTTTGGGCCTCACTTTCCTCGACCTTAAAACGAGAGCATCTAAGTTTCTGTGCAGCTCTCATATTTCTGCAATACCCTCATGATGAAATTTAATCTTTGAAAAGGTTCATATCAGTGTTGCTTAAGACCTTTGGCCTGAAAGTAAATTATACCTTGCAAACCAGGGGCATTAAAAACAAAAATACTGAAAACCTTCTCTAGTGTAGTTATTTCCCAGAGGTCATCTACAGTCTATTTAGAGACCTTCCATGAGACAACATAAGGAAGAGGTGACCAACTACTTCACATTGTATCCTTTTTATATACTACCTATTCCCAGCGTACATGGCTTCTTAAACTGTGCCAGTTTGTGGGGACAGGTGACCGTCACCAAAGCCCAGTGAGAGAATGCAGGAATTCTCAGGCTTGTGTGTGCCAAGCCCGCTGGTCTCTGTGCCGTGGCCAGCCACACTGCCCTTCTGGGTCGTCCCTGGCTTGTTAATTACTGTCTGGGCAGCATGTCCTAATCCCTTACCCTAGGAACGGGGCCAGGCCCAACAGAACACAGCTCTTGTCCTTGCTGAATTCACCATTGTTTGGCTTCTGCACATGGCCCCGGAGAGCTGAATGGAGCTTTCAAGTAGGGCTCGTTTGAACAGAGACTTAGGGCTCTGGCTTTGACCCACCTATGCCAGCGAGGCCCTGTTCTGAAGGCCAAATTTCCGTTTTCAGAAACAGGCAGCGAAGTTATCATCACGACAGCCTCACAGTTAAGAAGCGCTGCAGCCTAACTTTGATGTGGCATCTGAAATAAAGTAATAAGTGTCAAAGAGGATACGGGCTAGGAATTCATTGTGTCTCTTCTCCCTGGCTCAGTTTTCCATCGTGAGTCTGTTCATGGCAGCAGTTATGCAGAAAGATGGCAACAGGAGACGTCTGCATAAGCCAGGTGTGTGTGTGTGTGTGTGTGTGTGTGTGTGTGTGTGTGTGTGTTGCGTTCCTGCTTATTCCCAGCAGGCCACTGGATGTGAAGGTGACAGAGTGAGCGAGCTCTCTGTTTCGAAATCAAGTGCCTGCCCTTAACGTGGCCTCTTCAGTAACTTAAGGTCTTTCATCGAGCCATTTGCAAAGACAGAGCTGTGATCGCAAGCATCTTGCTTAAAGCCTAAAAGAGAAAACATTTCTGTCATCCAGAAATCTGCTTATTTATCTCTTAGGAAAACATTTACAAATACAGTTTTAAGGAGACAGACACCATTGCATTCTGGGTGAGCACGTTAAACTTCTCAGTTTGTTTACTTTGCATTTGCGTACTTTCTTGTTTCCTTTGCTGTTTTTCTCTTTCACAAGTGGATGTGGTGTCTCCTTTGATGCTTATTTTCAATCAGGACAGAACTGTGAAATCTCTCTAGGTTCCGAAGTGAAACTTGAAATGCTAGGTGCTGATACTTTTGTTCCCTCTGGGAAGCAAATACGAGAACTTTCAACGTAGAGCTTAAAATGAGTCTACATTGAATTGCACTCATTAAAAACTTAAACTACACCTCACCATCCAAAGCCCTCCAGCAATCTGAACAGAAGGTGCTCTATGTAGTAAAAGAAGAAGTAAGCAATTTGAGTTTAACAGAATGCAACAAACAGCCATTGATGATTCCAGGGGATTCTGGAGTGATTCCTAATTGGGATGTGGGGGCGGGAGAGGCCACCACACATTTCAGGAGTGGGGACCGTGGGGTAGAAGGAAATTGAAGGGCTGGAAGGGGAGAAAATAAGGACGTGACTAGGGCGAGAGGAAGGGGAGGGGGGAGGAGAAAGTTAAGAACCAGAAGACACAGAGGTCAGTGCTGTGTTGGGAGCTGAGGGGCTCAGTTCAAAGGCAGGCCAGCGTGCTGACCCGGATGGAGCCTGGTCGCCGAGGGCGTTTGTGGAAACCACAGCTTGTCCTTAGCCACGAAAGTAAGTCAGGTTTGAAATGCCGCCCTGCCCGGGAAGGCACAGAGGATTCTCCTATATGGGCTGAGAGAAATTTGCAAGGATATGTCATGCCTTGAAGTTTGAATAAGAAAAAAATACTAGTGAAAGAAAGGAAGTGTGTGTGTGTGTGATTTTTTTTTTTTTTGAGGGGTGCCCTTATTCTTTCTTGAGAAACTATTTTCTGAGTTTCCTGAAAAGGCCATTCGACCGGATCGCTTCCACACATAGTTCTGCTAGAATGGACTGTTCTCAATGGTTTGTGGAATTCTTTAAAAAAAAGAAAAAGGGATCTGAAGGTGTGAAATCACACAGTTGGGTGGTAATCTAAGTGCATCACCCACCCTTGCAGCTACGTGGAGCCACGTGGAGATTTCTGGCCAATGAGCCGTGACTAGAAGGCAGTCGAATGGAAGTCATGTCGGAGCATTTACTTACTGCTGCGGAACTTTCTGGAACTCTTCTGCAGGTGGTTGGTCCTGGAGTGAGGAGACGTGCAGTAGACCAGGGATCAACACACGTTTTCTGTAAAGGGCCAGAGAGTAGATGCTTTTGGCCCTGCAGGCTGTGTTCCAACAACCCCTCAGTTACAGGCCGAGTTTGTCCACAGTTTGGTTGACCCGTGGAGTAGAGCGCCCAGCCAGACACGGAACGTGACGAATAAACTTAGTATATTTTGTAAGCCACTCTCAATTGGGGATGGCTTGTCACCTCAGTATACTCTGGCCATTTGAATGACAGAAGGCGAAACGGGGCCTGTTTCTGGTTTGTAAAAGTGAGTCAGCTTCCTGGGGACGTGACCAGGACAAGAACCCCAGACCATGTCAGGTAAACCTGCGTCTATTCCTCACCAGCTGTGTGCCCCTAACTGTGCACTTTTCTGATTCTCCTAAAACGGTTCCCAGGAAACAGTCTAAAAGTGTCTCCTTGTGAGAAGGAGCCATGAGCTGGGGGTCCTAAGAGAGCCGTGGGGACATGTGCTATTATTGGGGACCGTGTCTCAGAGTTGGCATCCACAGGGCTGGGTAGGAGGGGCTTAATCCCATCTCTACCTTCTGCTGTAGAGCCAGGAGCTCTGAGGGGAGGATGGAGGGAAAGGGTTTTATTTGTTTTAAAATCTACCTTGTTAACACTCTGTCCTCCCTGCCCCTCCTGTGTCACGTGCAGGCTCAGGATGCCACTGCTCACACTGCATCGTGTTGCCTTTACCCGCGGGCCTCTCCCCTGCCGTCGCCCTGTGCTCCTCCGGGGAAGGGCCTCTCCCCTGCCGTCGCCCTGTGCTCCTCCAGGGAAGGGCCTCTCCCCTGCCGTCGCCCTGTGCTCCTCCAGGGAAGGGCCTCTCCCCTGCCGTCGCCCTGTGCTCCTCCAGGGAAGGGCCTCTCCCCTGCCGTCGCCCTGTGCTCCTCCGGGGAAGGGCCTCTCCCCTGCCGTCGCCCTGTGCTCCTCCGGGGAAGGGCCTCTCCCCTGCCCTCACCCCGCGCTCCTCCGGGGAAGGGCCTCTCCCCTGCCGTCGCCCTGTGCTCCTCCGGGGAAGGGCCTCTCCCCTGCCGTCACCCCGCGCTCCTCCGGGGAAGGGCCTCTCCCCTGCCCTCACCCCGCGCTCCTCCGGGGAAGGGCCTCTCCCCTGCCCTCACCCCGCGCTCCTCCGGGGAAGGGCCTGTGTCTTGCTTGTCTTTGTGTCCTTGGTGGCTGGCACACACTGCATCAGACAGTCCAGAAACTCCTGTGGCCTTTCAAATTTTATGGCTGAGCTTTTGGACCTTTGTTTATAATGTCAGTGGTCAAATACAGAGCATGCCAAAAAATTGTATACTCATTTTAAGAAAGGAAAAAACTGTATTAAGATTATGCTGATGGTACGCACTGTGAACTCCGCTTATAATTGTAGAAGTCAAACGTGACTTGTATTCCTCTTTTGTTATCGGTACACAAGGTCTGACAATTACGTTTGAGAACTTGCCACCGTGCGCTTACACTGGCAGCCCTGTACCAACAGCTCGGTGAGGTTTCATAACCTTGGGACATCAGTGTCTCACAGCTGTGTTCATGTGGACATGTGGCGGTGTCTTGCTGAGTGGCATTCATTTTGGTTGTTGTGCGTGTTTTTGTGTGTCGTCGTGAGAATGTCTGAGCTTGGATTAGACCAATGAACAGACATTAAATTTCTTGTGAAACGTGGCAAAACTGGAAGTGAAATCAGGGACATGTTAGTCCAAGTTAATGGGGACAATGCCATGAAGAAAACGGCAGTGTACAAATGGATTAAATGTTTTTCTGAGGGGAGAGAATGTGTCACTGATGAAGAGAGGTCAGGGTGGCCAGTAACGAGCAGAACTGATGAAAACATTGCACAAATTCATTGATTGGTGCGTCAAAATCTCTGGCTGACTGTAAGAAGCATAGCAGACCAAGTAACCATTGATAGAGAAACAGTGAGGAAAATCTTAGCTAAAAATCTTGGCATCAGAAAGGTGTGTGCAAAAATGGTCCCGAAGGAGCTCACCGATGAACAAACGCAAAGGAGAGTTGAAGTTTGCCAAGACCTTTTGGAGCGGCAAGACAGTGTTTTGGGCCATGTTATCGCTCATGATGAAACGTGGGTGTGCCAATACGACCCTGAAACAAAACGTCAAAGTGCACAATGGAAGTCAATTCTCCACGACCAAAAAAGTTCCATTAGTCCAAATTAAGAGTCAAAATGATGTCGCTAACCTTTTTTGATATCAGAGGGATTATTCATTATGAATTTTTACCAACTGGACAAACAGTGAACCAAATTTACTATTTGGAAGTGCTAAAAAGGCTGCATGAAAAAGACGAAAACAACCTGAACTTTTCACCAACAATTCATGGCTCTTGCATCACGACAATGCACCAGCTCACATGGCACTGTCTGTGAGGGAGTTTTGAGCCAGTAAACAAATAGCTGTATTGGAACACCCTCCCTACTCACCTGATCTGGTCCCCAATGACTTCTTTCTTTACCCAAAGATAAATGAAATATTGAAAGGAAGACATTTTGATGACATTCAGGACATCAAGGGTCATACTATGACAGCTCTGATGGCCATTCTAGAAAAAGTTCCCAAATTGCTTTAAAGAGTGGACTAGGTGCTGGCTTCAGTGCATAGCTTCCCAAAGGGAGTGCTTTGAAGGTGACTATTGTGATATTCAGCAATGAGGTACGTGGCACTTTTTCTAGGATGGGTTCATGAACTTAATTGCAGACCTCGTATATTGAGTATTGCAATTTTAATACAGTTTTTTCCTTTCTTAAAATGTGTGTACATTTTTTGGCACACTCTGTGTATGTTTTCTAACTTCTACTTAAAACCTCTGCTCTCTCAGCGGAGAATGCCTCTCAGGAGCTCACCTCATTCCATTTCCTTTATGGCTCTGTTTTTCTCCCCCTGAGGCACACAAGCCTCTGCACTGGGACTGGGGCTTCCCCTCCCCGACCCTGCAGGCGGGCTGGGTGGGGACAGGTCCTTGGTCTGCTCTTCTGAAGTGTATGCACATTTTGTGACTCAGAAGGGACTTTTAATTCTCTGGCTTGATAATAAAGCTGCAGGTGCACAAGTGACAGGCAGCTGATAGATGGAGGAGTGGCCCGGAAATGTGTCTTCAGCTCCTGTCTGCTTCTCTTCCTGTTCTTGGGAGTCTTACTTCCTCCCTCCAGGCTGACTTTTTCCTCCTGATTTGGCTTGGCTTGAACATTTTCTTTCCGACTCATGTTTGCCTGTGTAGTTCTATCATTTGGGTTCTAACCGGGGTGGAGGGCAAATTGGACTCCAGCGCTCGGACCTGGAATGGAGGCCCCTGATGTGTCCATGAATCACACAGCCGGCCCTGGCTCTCTCCGGGGCATGGTTCCGCTCAGCCAGAGGTGAGATCTGGCTGTGGCTGGGACTTGGGGACAGATTATGTGTGGGAGACACACGGAGCAGAAGGCAGAGGTGCCCCTGAAGCTTAAAGTGTGGGCATGGGCCGGGGCTGGGGCCAGAGCCGGGACCATGTATATTTATTCTAAAGTGTGGCTCACGGCTGTGACCTTGGTGGTGTCAATGGTTTGGACTTGCCCTCCCCCCACAAGTAAGTAAAACGGGAAAAAGATCTGGGACAGCTGTTTCAGACATTAAACAGGCAGAACAAGTCTGTGACTCTGTGGGAAGAACCAAGGAGGCTGCAGCCCTGGAGACCAGCAGGGGTCCTTGGTTTGGGGGGGCAAAGGGGGAAGGGGGCTTGCAGGAGCTGGGGAGCTGTGAGCTGGGGAGCGTCGTGGGTGCATGTCCTGGGCTGGCTGTGAAGGGGAACCACCTCTTTGAGGACTAGCTACTGGCTGCCCACTTAAGGGAAGGGGCTGGACGTTTTTCACAAAATCCAGTTTTGGCCATTCTTGGTCGTCTTTTCCTTCTGTTTTTGTTTTTTGTGTTTTGAGGGTGATGGAACATCATGTTTGTTGTTTTTCATTTTGAAAGTTTTTAAAAAGCTCTTTAAAATTCTGCTCCTTGCAGGAATTATTTTTGTCTTCATGTTTCCCCACATCTCCTGTATTTTTTCATTAATGAAACAAAGACAAGAGGCATGGGTCTCTGTAGTGGAAGACTCTGAATTATGAGACTGTTTATAGCAAAGGGCTTTCTTAATCATTTGCATAGTAAAGGTGATCAGGAAGGTGGTCTGAGTGAGAAATGATATCCAAGTTAGACCAGAACACTCACCGGAGGAGAAGGTGACGGCCACACCTAAGGCAGCAAAAGCTGGGAGGATCATGACCTTCTAAGGGGGGTGTGGGTCCTCTCTGAATTCAGAGACAGACACGGAGCCTGTGGACCTGATAGCAGGAGAGTCCTCTCTGTCAGTCACACACGTAGGTGCTCATTGTGGCCATGTTGATGACACGCAGGCACGAGGTGGGCCATGAAATGACATGGGGATCGGTGGGGCTGGTGGTGAAGGGGCGGGACAAGCTCCAGCCGCTGGCAGCCTCACAGGGGGGTGGGCCTGGGGCCACACCGTCTCTGTTGGTTTTGCTTCAAGAGAATTCAGACGTCTGGATTTGATGTGAAGTATCTCAATTTCCAAACGTTGATACTTTCAAACCACGGTGAAGGACAGCTTGTCTTTATACTGCTTTGCAAACTTTTCTCTTAGAATTGGCTACGAGTGGCCCTCTCTCGTTGTCTGCGGAAGGTACTTTTGACTGTCTGGTGTTGTTGTTGTTATTTTGGTCTCTGGAACCTCGAATCTCATCCTAAACCTTATACCCAGGGCATTTCCCTGTGGCTCTGCTGTGACCACCTCACTTTCCTTCTTTTGTACCCACTGGTCGTCTCACCTTCCTCATGCCTCGATCCCAATGTTCTCTCTGTGCTGGTCCACATGTGTCCAGTAAGATCTCCCTTCTTTCTGCCTTTCCAAACCTCACCCACCCTTCAAGGCTCAGCCCAGTTCCACCTCTTCTGAGAAATCCATTTCAACTGGATTTTGAATTGGTTTTGCTCTTATTCTGTGCACCAGGTGGTTTGATTGAAAATACACTTGTTTCCTGGTCCCTCGCTTCATTGGTATTTTGCTTAAGATTATCTTCAAGCAACAGAAAGCCAACTGGAATGGCTTAATCTGTAAAGGAAATAAATTAGCTCCCCTAAGAGAAAACCCAAGGAGATGTCTGACCTCAGGCACAGCTGGATCCAGGTGCTATCATAATGTCATCGGGCATCTTTCAGCTTTGTAAATTTCCAGTGGGATGACAAGAGGACGGCCAGCAGCTCTAGCTTTCACCTTGTCAGTTATGCAATTGTCTCACAGTGGATACTTCTCTTTCCCAGTGATTTCAACAAAAGTCTCAGCTTGCATTTCATTGGCCCAGCCTGAGTCATGTGTCCATCTCTGAACCAATCACTGTGACCAATGAAATGGAATACACTGATTGGCCTGGGCAGGGTCACATGACAACCCCCGGAATTGCAGGTGGTATGAACTGCATGGAAACCACATGGACAAAAAATATGGAATGAGTTCTTCTGGCAAAATAAAATTGATCTACTGTTAACAGAAAACAGGAAATACATGCGAGGTTGGCAAACCTCCAGCTAAATTAGAAAATCTAGTGTTTAGAATTTGACAACCAGGACTCTTAGCTAATTTGATTCTTAACTAAATATTAATTCACCTCTTCATTCAAATAAATAAATACATTTGTTTTTATTTACTATGTGATGTCCTGGGCTGTGGGGTAGTTAATGCGGAACAGACAGAACAAGACAGTTTCTGGTGAGTCTGGCATGAAGCTGGAGCTTAAAGAATTTATGCAAATAATTCAGTATAATCATGAGAAGTGCTATGGAGAGGTGTTAGGTGCTTTGAGAGTGTGAAACAGGGAGGTGTGGCTCAGTCTGGGAGTCAGAGATGGCTTCCTGAAGAGACGACGTCAAGCTGAGACGTAGATGAGACGTAGGGGCCACAAAGGGAAAGTGCGCGGTTTGAGGGGATGGGTGTCGTTTCTGTGTGTCATTGAACTGGGTGGGTGCTGGCGAATCTAGCAGCATGGATTACATTTCTATAAATACTTCTTAATTAAAAGTTTCTGTGGCCTGGCTAGGGGTGATTGCCATCGATAGAATTTGGTTGTCTTTTCTCCGGAAGAAAACTTGGCTAATCCACGTTCAGCGGCCTGTGAACTTTTGGTCTATACAATTATGGTTTCCCTTGATTTGTTTGTTTTGCCGTGTGTGTGTGTGTGTGTGTGTGTGTGTGTGTGTGTGTGTGTGTGGTTGAACCATCCACAAAGCCTCATGCCCAAGACCTCAGGGCCCATGTTAATGAGCTGACTAGCTAAGATGAAGGATGGAGTTTGGGACCCAGAGTTTCCCTCGAGAAGCTGACCAGCCCATGTGATGCCGAAACTCTCCACTTTAGCGTTGAGAGTAAGGAGTTCCAGTTGTTCCAACCTTCTTGAAGGTTGCAGGGTAAGAATTTATCTCCCAAATATGAAGTACACTAAAAGCAATTGAACGACTTCTGAGCTAAATAAAGCTTCTGCTTGGTATCCCTTCTACTTTACTCAAATCCCGCTTGTGACGCAAATGGGCTTTCATCAGTGGCAGGATATTTTTCAAGTGCTATGTTCATAGTCCCCTGTTAGCTGGGCACCCTTGTGGCTGGAGGTGGAATTCACACCATAGTCCTTTTATCACAACAGGACTGGATGAGAATGGAATGTGTTTGAAATGTGCTGGTCATTTCAGAACCAGATCTCTCCTCCTTTTCCCAAGATAAACAGTCTGTTAGTTGTTTGTAGTTTTCCCCTCTTCATGCTGATAATTTCTCACATTCTTGATTTATAAAATCAATTTTATTTCTGTTGCATTTTCCCTATGTATGGTTGTGATTGCCTGGATGGATTGTCTCTGGAAACCTATGACCAGTGTATTTGAGGAAAATGAACAGGAGAAATATGCAGTCACTCATCAGTCAGCAGAGCCCTGGAAATCTCAACTCTCTCTTGTTTAAAAGGCAGCTGTGGGGTCACAGTTCACGTCTAGCTTCTCTTTGCTGGGAGGCATAGGATCAGAGGGGTGGGGAGGGCACTTTCTTCCTTTCCTCCGTGGTCCAGGAAAGTCACTGTTAATATCCATCCATTTAGAAGGTTGCCTCTATGATAATAGTTAATATTAACCTGAACCCAGCTGAACTCCTGCTCAGCCAGGGGTCATCTCTGCTGGGAGCTGGATGTGACCGAGCCTCGGGCAGCGGTGAGAGAAGAGGTGACCTTCTTGAGTCCATGGGCTTCTCTGACTTGGTCCAGATGTCAAATGTCAGCTTGGGGCCAGGCCACCTTCCTCTTTCGCTTTTGGATTGGGGGATGGGCAGGAAGTAGCCATGACCCGCTTTCTGCTCTTCATAGTTAAAGCCAGTCCAAATGTACCGGCTTTCATTGTGTGAACTCAGATACACCCAGCAGCTTAGCTGTTCACTCTAGTCGCGGTGTGCAAGTGACTCGGTTGCCCCAAAGCGTCGATTCTGGAATGGACTTCCAGACCAGACTGCAAGACTATTAGCCCAATGCCGAAATTAGCAGTCGTCTCAAGGGCACAGGGTAATTATTTACTTTGCTGAACAACACAGACACGCGGTGGCTTCGTCACAGTGGTTGTGCTGTGGAAAAGCAGCGTGGTGTTTTCCGCAGCGCTGTGTCTCATTCCTGAGACTTCACTCGCTGTTACTGGCCGTGCCCCACAGTGCCCTTTGGTTCGAAATGGTTTTCTAGTTTGCTGATGTCACTTATGAAAGAGGAGCATTTCCAGACTATCTTTTGGAGGAGAAAGAGTTATGTTTTGGAAAAGCCTTAATGTTTTATCTCTTTCTGGGTTTCAAGACTTGACTGTGTCGAAATATGTCATCTTTGACATTTTCGTGTGTCCCCACGTCATCAGCAGTTGCTTTAATGCCCGTGTCGAGAATCCCAGGGTCAGGGGTCTGGCCACGAGTCGGAAAGATTGAACCCACCATGACCAAGGGACCTGCGTCCGAGTCCTTGTTCTGCCCCGGGGCAGTGGGGTCGTCTCGGACGAGTTATTTAGTATTCCCGGCCTCAGTTTGCTCATTTGTAAAATAAGTGGGTTCGTTCTTCTAGTCAAATGTTAGCTGAGTGCCTGCTGTGTGCCAGGACTATTGTAGGTACTAGGACTCTGGTAAGAAATAGACAGGATTCTTAAACTAGTAGGAGTTTATATTCAAGTGGAAAAGACAGCAGTGAATAAACAAATGAGCTAGTTTAAGTGCGTGATCATTCTATGACACTAATAAAAATGTCATTGAGACAGTTGGGAGTAGGGGAGACTGAGGAAGGGATAGCAGGGCAACCCTCTGGGAGAATGGTGATATTGGGAAATGGTGATATTGGGAAAAGCTGAATAAAGAAAAGGAGCTAGAACCTCCAATTCTGGGGGAAGAGCTTTTCAGGAAATGCAGAGAGCAAACACACAGGCCTGCAGGCAGGTCCCTTGAAGTGTCATCCAGCTCTAAAATTCAGAGATGTCAGTACCAGACAGTTCCAGCCGTCTCCTGTAATTCTTCCAGAGTAGCTTGGTCAGCTCTGTGTCCGGTATTGTCCTTAAGAGGTTTCACTAACCGTGACCTTACTATTCGTTGAGTGTCAAATGCCCTCATTCCCCAGCCCTTTGCTTCATGGACTGTCTCCACCCAGTGAAATTCAATCTGGGATCACCCTGTGTCACCCCTGCCAGTTTCTACTGTTATTGGCCAGTTGATCTGAATGTAACAGAGGAACAAGAAAATCCTTCTGTGGAAACCTCTTGTAGATTCGTATTTCTCACTCCTCTCCCTATGATCAGACATTGCCTGAAAATAATATGCAATTTCAGATTATAACTCACCTATCATTTTCAGCAAGGTCTCATGATAAAAAGTGCTGGCACTTCTAACTAGTGTTGATAATACTCTAATTGATGAAGTCATTTAGAAGAACAAGGCAGCAACTAATTAATGCTTTCAGCAGGTAAGACACTAACTCTTCTAATGAACACACCGTGCCTCTGTATGTCTACCTGGTTTCTAAAAATGAACTAATTAGTGACGGTGCCCCATGCAGTTCGGTACACAGGAAAGAGTCTCAGAGTCCGCTTCCTACCATTCCAGGTAGGCCTGGACCTGGCTCCCCACCACCTATGGCTGCTGGCCCAGGGAGTCCCACCCGGACGGACAGATTCTATCCCTGAGCCCCATTTCCAGTCAACACTGTCCTCCAGATATTATTGTAATGTTCTCAGGCCAGTTGCTCAGCGGTTCATCTAATTAATCCAGCCTCCTGGAGGGGCATCTGGTTGACCCACTATTCCGGACACCTGGTCAACCCATCTTCCAAATAATTATTTACCTTGATGATTGAGTTTTCTGGGTGCCCTCTGAGATTTTAATGCCCTAATCCTGACCCTGGTTTCAGGCTTCAGTGCCAATGGAAGGGCCCTTTCTTCCCGATGGCCAATGTTCCATGAAAATGTGTGGGCACCGTGAGAGCTACAGTATAGCTTCAGTTTACTTGTTTGTTCAGGCCAGTGTTTGTCGGTCTTTAAAAACTGGAGGATCTGTGTATAGAACTACGTGGCTAGACATCAGGAAGCACTAGCCCCTCTCTCCCTGGAATCCACTTACATATCAGTCTTCTGATCTTGGGTAACTCAGTTTCTTAGGTATTTATTTGTTCATTCATTTATACTTGCATTGCTTCATTTCGAGTGCCTACGTATGGCCTTGGGTTTCTCCGTCTGAAACTGGCCTAACGCTATCAACTTTAATAATATATAATCAAACCATAATAGAATCCTATCTAGATTCTGTATTCAGATCTTTGCACGGCTGGTCTCCTGTGGTCATTTAGGTCTCTGCTCAAATGTCGCCTCCGAAGAGAGAACCTCCCTGGCCACGAATCTAAAGTTGTCTGTCTCTTCCGGTCACTGTCATATCACCCTGTTTTCATTCCTCTCTAGCAATTCCATTGTGAAATTCTGTCTTTATGTCATTTATCACTCATCTCTCTGTTCTGCAATGTCTGCTCCCTGGGGGCAGGGAGCTTGTTGACACTTTTATATCCCCAGTACTTAGAAGACGAGCTGGTGCCTAATAGATGCTCTTAGGTTTTGTTGAATGAATGAATGAATGAATGAATGACTCTACCTCAGAGGGTCAATGTGAAGGTTAACTGGTTTACCAACGTTTGTGAGAGTTTGTTCCTCCTCAAGCCCTTTATGTAAATAAAAGGTAAGCACTTGGAGACTCTTAGTACAACAGTATCTGGGGACAGGAATTGCAGTTCTCAGAATCTTGGTTCTCTCTTACAGAACGCGTGGCGACTCAGCCATCTTAGCCTCGGGCTTCTCCGGGGACCAGCAGCTCCCGCAAATGATCATTTATGTTTCCATCGACTTCGCCCTGTGCTTCTCACTGGGTTTTGAATCAAACCTGGCTGTGCACCCCTTTCGTGGAGTACCATATATTTCACTTTCACTTAAAGGTGTCTGAGTGGATTATGAAAAGATTCAAACTCAAAACTGGTCTTATCATAATTTAAAAAATTTATTGGGAGAAAACTGAGCCACACAGACAGCCATGTAATGCAATTATTCTGATTTATGGTGCATATTCTCTGACTTGCTCAGTTCACGCCTTTCCTTATGCGAGAGAATTCTGAAGGGCCTCTTAGCTAAGTTAACTCTACCTTCACCTAATTTTTCATGACAAAATCCCTTCATTTTACCCCCAAGAACCTAAATTTTTTCTCTTCCCACTCTGAGGCAAAATTATTATGTTTTTGGTCTTGGGACTCTTCTATACTTCCATCTTCAGTTAATATTGATCAACTATTGAGGTCTTATGGAGGCAAAGTTCAAACATTCTTATCTGATCATTTGGATTTTTAATTTGCTTCCTTTTAAAGTGTAGAGAAAAGCATTTTGCCCATTAGTTGGTTGAGTCATTTTTTTTTTTCCAAAGAGGAACACCAGCTCTTTCGGTATCTATATTCTGATGAGCAGAAGTCTGGGTGAAATTTCTGTCTTGGACTAGATAGGGACTGTTGCTTTGGGAAAAGTAGAAACCCAGGTATGAGCAACAAAGGGGTTTATTGGCAGGAGGCTGGATTAACTCTTGAAATTCAGAGACCCATTGAATGACGGGCCCCTGGAGGCCCCAAACCAAAGGTATTTCCTTTGAGGGAGGGATTCCCAGAAACTCACGTTAGGGTTCCACCCTGAATGTTGTCTCATCCCTCTGTCTTTCTGTCTGGGCCTTTAAAGTCAATTTATAGACAGAAAGTGATTGGCTCTTTGCCAGCTCATGGACTGGCTTTTTCTGTGGGTCACGTGTTCTGGTCCAATCAGTGGCCGGATGTGGGTGGGGAAGGACCACCTTGCACAAACGTAGCTGCCAGAGTCCAAACCTGTGAAGAGAGTTTCTCAGGGAAGTGGGCTATCAGCCGAGAAGATACCCCCAAAAGTGTCAACCCCTACCCTGCCCCTCTTGCTGGGTAATAGCTATATAACCTTCTCTTCTCCAACTTGTGTGTGCACAGACGTTATGGTGGGAACATTGCCAGGTTTGGGGCACCCCACATCCATATCTGCTTCCTGTAACAGCAGCTCCTTGCTATCCTTGTGGAGGCTTCCTTTGTTGTAACATGAGCGCCAGGGCTCGGAGGATAAATTAAGGCGTGCTACCTGCACTGACCACGGGGTGGGGCTACGACCAGTGGCGGTCAACCAGATGCTCTCTCCTGGGACGCTGAGTCTTGAGGAGATTGTTGCAGGGTCCGACAAGACCCGAGTTTTCATTTTATCTGTGCAGCTGAGGAAGCTGTCCTTTTGTATTGCTACCCAGACTCCCAGAGCTGCTCTGGTTTCTGCTGTTTCTGAGACCTGATTTTTCAGCTTTTCCTTGAAAACAGTGAGTTCCCTGGTATCCTCCAACAAATGTGACACAGTTTGCTTGCGTTATTCAGAGTTAGTGTCTGTTTGTTGCTTACAACCGAAAATCCCTAACTGATTCACCGTTGAAAGTCAGGATAATGGCTCTGAAACCTTGGCAGGTGGTCCTTTGTCAAAATGGAAGGTGCCAGACTGTTTTTAACTAAAGCTGGAAGGTGGTCTCAGGGCAATGTCCAGAAATTATTCATAAAAGAAGAAAAAAAGGCTTCGAAACATTTCCACTTAAATCAATGTCGTTATCTCTTGCTTGTGCCATCTGATGAATTAAGGTTCCATAAAATGGCCTTCTTTTTCAACTGTAAGTTCCCATTTTTCCCTGTTGAAAGCAGGAGGGTAAAATGAGTTGCCTTCGCCTGTTTTTTCCTCTTGACAAAATGCAACTGTCCTACCCCCTCATTTTGGTACCCAGTGCCCTGCCTGCAGCATTCAGGGCTGAGTTTTCTGTGCTGCATTATTATTAGGGTTCGAATTATGAGCACGCTGTGACATGCTGAGTGGGGACAGAGTCCCCTCATTTCTCGGTGACCTTGGTGAGTGCTAGAACCAGGTCTGATTTCCTTCTTACCTGTTCTGCCAAACCCAGCCCTCGGCATTCAGGGGGACGCAATCGATTTTTATCAACTCGAATTGTGTTACTGTTCTTTCACCGGGACTGTCCTTGAGGCCACATGCTAGAGTTCTCTGAAGTCACGCTAGTTCCATCCATTGAATGAGTTAAGAACTCTGGGTCTCTTCTCTGGGAGAGCTTTGGAATCTGGATATTGAGCATTAGATATGGTGAGATTAGGCAAATGGAACACAACTACCTTATGGCTTCTTGCCGCTGTCCATTCACTCCATGTAGAACTACTCTAAGCTTCCGTCTCTCCGATTTGGAGAACCAGTGACCGTCCAGACTTGCCCTTGCTGTCATCTCTCTTTTTTCCTACTAGCTTTCAGCTGAAGAATCTACTTGTCATTCAGTTTGAGTATTGGCAGGAATGTTAGGTTTGCCTGGGACTAGGAAGATAATGAGAGCGTGTGCGTGCGTGCATGTGTGTGCGTGCGTGTGTGCATGTATTAGAATGGTTATGCAGAGTAGTGGCCGTCATAATTGCCCCTGGAGGAAATTTCGTTCGTGGTTAGCTTATGGTGCATGTTTCTGAGTCCTGAGAGCTGTCCAGTTACAAAAAGAGGTGTTTGCACAAGAAGAAGCTAGTAAAGAAACAACTAGAATGTTTGCTCCGTAAAAGGGTGCAGGTGTAAAATCAGCTGTGACTCTTGCGCTTTTATAGTGAATTATTACATTGTATCATATCACATGCCTAGTGTGCTCCAGTACCAGGGTATCATTACGTTGTGTTGTGTTGTATTGTATTGATCACGAGGGAAAAACTGTGCTGTTAAACTGGGATCAAATCTTGACCCTGCCACTTGCTGGCTGAGTGACTCTGGGTAACTCAGGATGGTGTGACCCAGCATGTTTTTGAGGTTTTATTACAGCGGGGTGGTGAGTCTTCCATCAGTCCACCGCAGATGTGAAAAGTTCTGGGCCTGAAGGATCATGGGCTCTCAGTGCATTTTGGTTTTATGTTTGAAGGCTTTGAGAATTGATGGCAGAGGCCTGGCAGGCTGTGACAATTACTCTTGAAACTCCACACACCCTCGGAACATTATTTTGCCATTGAGTAATATTGGCTTCTAAATATGAAGCTCTCGGGGGCTGTAAGATCCCTCTGAGGATATGGCCACTGTTAAATTTCAATTTCCCGGCGTCAGGGGGCAAATGGGTGTAATTGCTGACTGCCCCAATCTTTGTTTGACTGCCTTAATGTCTTCATTGGAGTTAATGAGTATCTTTGTTTGTGAGGGGCCAGCGTTGATGGGTGTTGCTCGGGCTATTCTCCTGGCTGAGGTTAAGGGGACTGAGTGGGAACTGCACAGTTGGAAGGTCCGCAGTGGGGTAGCCTTGTCCTATTTCTCCTTATTGCATCATTGCTGTTGTTTTACAATTTGTGTTGAAACCACAGGAAACCTGAGTGCGGTTTCCCAGACTTCTGGCTCTCTAGTCTGCTTGGGCACAGAAAGCCTCAATCTGTTCTTGCCTTTTACTTTGAAATACTACTTGGAATAGCTTTCATGATCTTATTATTCAACAGCCTTCATAGAAGTAGATTTATTACAACGGGAAATGCAGTAAGGTTCTTTCTTCTTTCGCTCCCAAACTGAAGGCTGCCTTTGGAAATGGGAAGTCGGAACTGGAATTGCAGGCCAGTGGGTTTAGCACGAGAGTGGCCAGTCACTGAGAAATCGACTGGGATTCCTTGAGCTCTACCCTACCTCCTTGTATTAGTTAGGATAATTAAATGTATGCTGCTGTGACAAATAACCTTATCTCTTAGCAGCTTAACATAGTCCAGCAAGGCCTGGATAGACTTTCTGAGCTACATCCAAGTGTCTACATCCGGGTCCAAGCAGTGGTCAGGGAACCTGGCTGCTTCTGTCCTGTTCTTATGCCATCTGGAAACGACGCTTGTGGTCGTGCCATCCTTGAAGTTGCCATGGAAACACTGGAAGATCTCATCGGATATTTGCAAAGCCAGGCCTGGAAGCGGCATACATGACCTCTCCCCACATTTCATTGGTCAGTGTGCGGGCACATAGCTTCCAGGGTGCTTGGCAGACGTAGCCTTCCTCTGTGCCCGGGAGGAGGAAGTGGCGGGGCCAGTGCGGAGCTGCTTTGTTGCCCTCGTCAAGCCGTCCTCTCCCCTCAGGCTATGTCTCCATCCCTTGCTCTCACCGATTTCTCTCTCTCTTTCTTTTTTTTTTTTCAAAGCCAAGGTCCCATTGTCGTCTGAACTTTTGGCGATCTTGTGCTCATGCCTCTCATCGTCATCATTTGACCGTATTATTATTGACGTGTTTGCTGGGTCTCAGTCTTGTCTCTTCCATTGTAAGCTGTTCTGCGTGGTCCGAGAGTGGTCCACTGGAAGATGGTTTCCATTTGTCCGGAAAGGGCTGCTCAGTGCGTACTGAATGAAAGCCCTTTCTATTTTCCCTCTTCTATGTATACGAAAGTCTTAGCAAAGTAGAAATGGTAGAGGAACTTTCTTAACATGACAGACAGTTGCTTTCAGAACTCTAAAATATTGTGTTTAGCAGGAAACCAAAGTTAGGATAAAAGACAAGTGAGGGCTTTAGAACCGCAACTCTGACCTTGTACGGGATGTCTAGCCAAGACCATCAGACAGGGGCAAGGAACAGTTATAAAGATTATGTATCAGTTGTTGCTGCAAAACAAATTACCCTAAAATGAAGTTGTCTAAGATAACAACCATTGACTTAGCGTGTAATTATCTGTGTCTGCAGTGGTGGTTGGGCTCAACTGGGCCATTCTTTTTCTGAACTTCTCTTGTCGCCGTGGCCAGCTGCTGCTGGAGAGCTTATTGTTGGTTTAGCCACTAAGTTTGGGGTGCTTCATTTCACAGAGAAA
Organism: Rhinolophus sinicus; assembly: GCF_036562045.2. Lineage (NCBI taxonomy): Eukaryota > Metazoa > Chordata > Mammalia > Chiroptera > Rhinolophidae > Rhinolophus > Rhinolophus sinicus. Next base: position 36,470,939 of record NC_133765.1, read on the forward strand.
CCTAACTGATCCAATTAGAAGAGAAGGAAGACAACTCATTATGTATAGACGATATTCTAGTCTGGAAGATCTTGGTCTTAGGAACAAGACTGAATTGAAGAAGTTGGTTTTATCACATTTTGTGTATTTATATATAACAATCAGCATTTTTGTTGTTGCTGTTGTTGCCAGATGTTGGTCCTGAGGAACTTTTTCCTAAAACGATACATTTACAATTACCATTTGCTCACGCAACCATTCCTTTAACCGTCTCTGGGGTTGTGTGCATGAGCTTTCTTATTATCCAATCTCAGCACGCACAGAGAAATTCAGAAGAGTCAGAGATGGTTGGAGCTTGAGGGGACACGAGAAATCAGGGATTCAGCACCTTCATTCAGGCTGAGAGAATGGAGGCTGAGAGATGTTAGGTGACTCGTCCATGGCCACACAGCCAGCACAGAGCAAAAGTGTGAGCTCTCAGTATTCACAGTGATGTCACATCAGACCCTTGCATGTCTGATGCCTGAGGCTGTGCTCCTGCTATATACTAATGATTTTCTTACGTAGTTCCATCTAAAGACGAGACAGCCAGTTTGATTGGTCCTAGATGGAAGAGGGCTGAGGTATAACCCTCACTCGGTTCTGGAGCTTGAAGGCAGAATCCACCTATGAACGTATATGGACTTGGGACATTGGTTGTGTCCTAGAGCCATCAGAATGTCCCGGGGATGCCAGTGACCTGCAAGGTTGTTATTTCAAGGACACTGTTTAAAACTGAACTCACTAGTTACAAATGTTTTTCAATGACATATTACTTAGCTATATGAATCTGTTCATTATGTTAGGGGGCAGGATTACACCAGAGATGAACGGTGCAAAGAATGTGAAATGGTCCTCCTTTGCTCTGGTAATTAAGCAATAAATCATGATGAACTGAATTTTTCCTACGTGCCGGGCACTGTGCTGATTACGTTACACAGATGATCTGATTAAATGCTCAGAATAACCCGGCAGCCTGGGTATTATCACCTCCATTTATAGATGAGGGACTGCGGGGTGAAGGGGTTGAACCATGGGTACCTCAGTGACCGAGGGGATGCAAACCCACTGTCTGTCTAGCCCTCAAGTTCCAAGTTCAGCTCTTGTTGAGGTTTGCTCAGTAGGTGCGAGGGGTTTTCAAACAGTGTGTACATTCTTAGGCTACCTCCCCCTTGAGAGATTGAGCGTAATTTTACTCCCCGTGAGTGTGGGCCGGACTTGGTGACTCACTTCTGAAGAATTCACCACGGTGGGAGGGAGGGGTGCTGTGTGACCTCAGAGACCAGGTCCCCGCAGGCATTCGTCGTGGCTCTTTCAGACCTTGCGTCTTGGGGAAAGCCAGCCCCGTGTCCTCAGGACACTCAGGCAGCTCTCTGGAGAGGCTCATGTGATGAAGGACTGAGGCCACCGGCCAACACCTCGGAAGCGGCTCCTGCAGCTGCAGTCCCGGCCGACGTCCTCACTGCGATCTCGTGAGAGGCCCCGAGTCACAAGCACTGAGCTCAGGGGCTGGCGAGGTTCTGGTCCTCAGGAACTGTGGCATGATCCATATCCCCTACGGCGTCCCATGTGCGGGGGACATCCCAGGTTCTCACTGGGGTTAGTGCGTTTTGGGTAATGTGGGGGCTGGAAGGACAGCACACTTCCCTTTGATGGCAGCTCATGAAGGCGTCTTGGCCTTTTAATATAAAGTCCTTCAAATTTTCATACTTCACTGCAGTTGTTTAACAGATTTCTCTGAACATGTAAAGTGCAAGGTGGTTGGGAGGTTGCTCAAGGTGCCGAATTAATTCTGATCCATTATACGTTGTAACAACACAATAGTTGTCCTAAAATGACATTTCCTTCAGCTCTGTGGGTTCGTCACTTGTTTGAACTCTGAGGGGATGCTAGCCACTTACCTCTGATTTTGAAACAGAAAGGAATTGGAAAATAACCTCCCTGGATGGCAAGACAAGCTTCTAGAATGGGGCCGGGAGATGTGTCATTGTGTTTGTAAGGTAGGTGTTTCAGGAGGGGTCACACTGGCATTTGGGTCCATTTCTGGAAAGATTAGGCTGCCCATGGAAGAAAGCATTAGACTTTAAGCAATGAGATTTGCCTGGTGCTCGGTGCTGATTTATTGCCCTGTTTGGCTCTCCCCATGTATCAGTTGAAATACGATTAAATGCCAGTGGAAGGCACCACTGTTGAAATTACGAGGCAGGAAAATGATACCACTTGTGTTCGTAAAATACTGCATCCCACATCACAATAGGCTGCTGTGCTGTCGGTCACACCGTTGTTTTTAGATGGAAGCAGAAGGAGCTTCAATTAGCTTAACCGACTACCAGAGAGAATGCTTTGGCTCAACTCGTGGGGCCGTCCGTCCGTGGGCGAACCTGGTTCTCGGCTGGGTCTAGGACCTTCCGTGATGTTACCCTCTCGCTGACTCCCTGCTCCAAATGCCTCATTCCCAGTGGAAGCTCACACATCTCCAACAACATCTTCTCAGCTTGTGTTCAGAAAGTGTGGCTCCCAGACTCCCAGCCTCCCTCGTAGGGGTGCATCAGCCCGACGACGTCAGAGAGAACAGACACGTTGTTGCCTTCAGACTGAATGGAGTTTTCAAAGAAACCAGCTTTGCAGGCACTGAGCTGGGAGGTTCAGAGCTGCTGTAGGGGCTTTTCTTTGTTTGTTTGGATGTCAGGCCGGAGTCCAGAACCTGGAGCTGTGGTCTGTCCCCCAGCACACTGGTGCCCCTCCCCAGTGGTGATGGGTGTGTGGGGACCTACTCGTGATGCCAAAGGTCAGCTAGCCGAGTCGCCATCACAGGCCACAGAGCCCCTCATTAGTGCAGCCTGGCTCAGACTCCAGGACAGATGTCGCCTTTCATTCTACTGTTTCAGACCAATTAGTGGTCTTTTTCCTCCGAGGGTCTGACCCAGCGCTGACTCCCATTGCACCCCATCATTGTCCAGAATCGTTACCTAGAATCACATGGACAGGTGGACCCGGTTGTGAAAGTGAGATTGATGTGGGGTGAGCACTGGAGACGTTCCGGCTGCAGGGACGTGAGTTCTGTGTGAGCTCCACGTCCCCGTCCCTGGGACCCCGACATGGGCCATCGGAACCCTGTCCTGGGCCATCAGAGTTCTGCGTCCTGTAAGTAAGTGTGTGGGCGGCCTTGTGAGACCACACACACATGCAGACACACACACATCCAGCTTTGTACTGCTCTTTCCTATTATTTCACGCACCATTCTGGTTCATACTTGCTCCCCTGGACCAAATTAGTCTCTCCTAATCAAAATATGGCAGGATAGGTTTAGGCTCAGTTCCATGGACAGAATTTCGGGAGTGAAATTCTATCTGTTGAACAGATATGATCCACAAAGGAGGAGTGGGAGGAGTTACACACGCATAATCCTTTCTGATTGTGGTTGACTTAAAACCTAGTTACGATGGCGTAATTGGCCTATAAGAAAGATTTTGAGGCTGCTGCAATGAACACAGTGGGCCAAGGAGGAGATGTGATGGGGTCAGCGGGTTTAATTAATTGGCGAGGGGAGAATTCCTGCTTTCTGAAGGAAGGCTCCTCACCGAGGGAGATTTACACATTTGGGGAGTATAGGAGACTGCAAATCACTTCCATTGAATTTCTGCCCAGCTGACATTTATTGAAAAGCCGCCAGGTAAATTGAAGGTTACAGGAATTCTAATCGGATTTTTGACCCAAATGGCATTCAGAATGTCAGTCTATTGGTGGGCTGGTCTTAACTCTACTCAATTCCAAGGTTAATGAGGTGAGAGATTCTGTTGGGGTTTGTTTTTGAATAACCTGGAGCGTGCATCTGTCTGTCTGTCTATCTGCCTTTAGTTTTTTGTTTGTTTGTTTGCTCTTGTGGTGTTGGAATAGCTGCATGTGGTTTGGAGCTGGTCTGCGTGTGGTCGGATCACGGGAGGTAGTTTCCTTTGCCGCCAAAGCTGATGATTGTTATTATTTGTGACCCACCTTGGGAACGTGGTCCTTATTGTCCTAACTTATTATTCAGCTCCTGGTCACAGTACCTGCCTTCCAAGCCTTAGCTGTGGATGCAGACGAGCACATTCTAGAGAGCTGCTCTACAGCATCGCACCCGTAATTACCTGCCAGAGTGCACACCTAGAATTTGTTACAGGGGTAGATCTCATGTTCCATCTTCTTACCATGATGAAAGAAACCATTCGCATTGGTGATTCCCAGGCGAGTAGTGGCCGAGGAGATGGTATCACGTGGATACTCTCACCGTGGAGAACTCTGAACTCTGGAGAAAATGCAGAAGCCGCTGCCGGAAGAGTGACCGGTGTAAGCAGAGTGGGAAGCAGGAGAAGCACGATGTGGATTTCCCATTTCATGTCTTACAGACTGATGGGAAGCTGAACCTCAGAGAATCCAGTCATGTCCCATGTTGTTATGTGGGGCAGTGAACATGCTGTAGGCAAATTTCCACACGGGGAGACGGTGGGAAATGAGTGATGCGTGCCTAGACCCAGCCAGGGACGGACAGCCGTGACCTCACAGACAAGGGGCAGAAAGTGACACACTGAGGAAGCCAAAGGCTTGTGGGATTGAAGGGTGAGCTCTGAGGTCCACAGCTCACTCATTCGTGACATATTCGAGTGCCTCCTATGGGCCAGGCATGCAAGGTTATGCAGGGAATGGGAGGAAAAATCCCTACCCCCACTGCGTTTACAGTCACATGGACAGCCCATAGAAAAGACAAATCAATGAAACAGAGCACGTCCCATGGTGTTAACTGCCATTGAGAAAAGGCAGGGGAGGGTGACGGGGTGACGAGTCATTGAAGAAGACCTGGCTGAGAAGTGAGGGCTGAGAGGTACAGCTGTGGTGGGGAAGGGTGGGCCAGGTGGAGGGAGAGCTAGTGTGAGGGCCTGAGGCAGAAGCATCGGTGCCTGGTGCTGGGGGCACAGAGAGGGACAGTGGTAGCACAGGTGCTGAGCAAGGTAACGGGCCCTGGGGCGGGGGGTCGGTTGTGTGGGACCTTATAGACCTATGTAAGAATGTGGGCTTTTATGTGAACAAGACAAGAGTTCCTCAAGAGAGTGGAAATATGTGACTTGTGTTCTAACAGGAGTAATCTGGCTGCTGTGTAGAGAAAACGGAGCGGCAGGTGGGGGTGGGGATGGAAGCGAGAGGTCTTGGAGAGCCAACTGCAGTGACCCGGGCAAGAGGGGACAGTGACTTGGACCAGTGTTGATGGAGAAGACATGGGGAGAGTGAAGGCATTTAAAAATATGTATTTCCCAAGTGGAACTTCCAGGCTTTCGGATCTGGGCCATTAAGGAACGAGAAACCTCAGGATGGACCGAGGTTTCGCCCTGAGTAACTGGAAGGATGGCTGGAGCTGTCTCTATGGTGATGGGAAGGGCACAGGGTGAGGGTCGTGTTGGCGAAGAGCAGAAGCTTGGTGTCACATCCGAGACCATACCTGCAGCTGTTGAACAGCTGGACGTAGGAATCTGGACTTGGGGAGAGAAGTCCAGGCTGCAGGTGTGGACTTCTGAGTCTTGCACCTTCTAACTGCCCTCTGAGAGCAGTGACCACCCCCAGCACTTACACTCAGGCGTCTGTGGCCTTTCTATTTTGCTCCAGGTGACGGTGGGTGTCTGCTGACCCAGTATTCTCAGGCAGCTCATTTTTGCCGGGCTGGCCACAAACACGGCTCTGGTCATCTACTGATCTAATTGCTGCAGCCGTCTTGTTGGAGAGTTCGGGGTAGTCGTTCCTCGGTGAGAATGTTGTGTCTGTATGTCACACCAGGACTGGGAATACACTGGTGCTGATGGCAGGCACCTCTGGCCCTGGTGACCCCGGTAGCCTGCAGGGAGCTGGACTTACAGCTGCCCTCTGTGGCCGGCCGCCTGGAGGAACCCGGCCAACCGGCATGCACGGGGCACGAGTGACCCTGGGACCCTGGCCGCTCCAGCAGCTGCTCTCCCCGGGGGGAGCCAGGTAGCTCGTTAGGCAGTGGGACGCTCCCCATTTAATGAGGCCCTCCCTCCCCAGTGCTGTGCAGACTCGTCCTGCGCCGCTCGGCAGGAGGCAGGTTCTCGCTTTACTAGAAGCAGACTCTGCAAAGTGGTTCCAGTCTGCTCTTCACTGTCCCATTGTGTATGTTACTGGGTCTGACACAGAGCTGGGGACAGCCCCTCTCAGTAATGTGCAGCCACAAGTACTGCGTGAGCATGACCTTTAGCCTCCACCATGGGCCCTGCAGCCACGGGGTGGGGGGAATCCTGGAGGCGCCCCCTTTGTAACTGTGGGACCTGCCTCAGCCTGGGTTTCCTCATGCTCTGGTCACCGCTTCCCTGCTGGGTGCAGGAGGATGGTCCTTGCTGGTCCCCGTGGCCACCTGGGACCACGTGGCTGGTTCTGTCCTCACTTCCCAGCCAGAGCACCCCGCTGTCTGGGAGCAGAATGACCAGTGCTCCCCTGTCGCCTCGGGTCCGGGTCGGACGTTGCATGGACAGAGCAGAGCGGACAATGCGTCGTTGGTGTAAAAAAACGGCCAAGAATCTCACATGTTCATGCTGGACGGTGCACAGACTGTCTCGGGGGGTCAATAAGAAAATGAGTAATGACTTAGTTCGGCTGAGGGTCGGGGTGGCAGCGATGGAAGGAAGACACTGGGCTGTTACCTTCTTTTCTACGTTGTGAGAGTTGAAGCCTGGGAATGAATTATTTATTCAGAAATTAACATTAACTTACAAACCACAATGCAGAGGCCCAGCCCCACCTCAGGTGCTCTGTGGCCCTCGGCCCCTTGAGCCCCGAGGAGAGATGACAAGGTCCTTCAGGCCATCGCTGTACACATGCCAGGGCCCACGGCCATGTCCCCATGTCATCCAGCAACGGATTCCACGGGTCATTTTCCACACGAAGAGTTTCCCTCAAAGTTGGCAACGGGAAGAAACAGAGAGCCAACCCCAAAAATGGTATTGAGGCACTGGGCATAAGCTGGTTTCTGGGCCATTTCCTGGAAGGGTTTTGGGGTGTTGTCAGACAGACAGAGGCAGAGGGAACACAAATTAATTGTAGCAATTGTCTTAGCTGTCTCCGGGCTTGTCATGGAGACGCTGATAACATGAAATAAGCTGGAAGCAAGGGTGAGTTGTTAGTGTGAGAAACAGTCGTGGGCTTGGCAGCTGAGGAAGTGGAGGTGCCTGGAGTGTGAGCTCATTATCAAGATTTATTGTTTTCAGCTCTGGGAAAATGTTGGTAAGCAGAAATAAGGTCACTCGTGCCCGTCTGCAAGGCACCGTAAAATATTTTAAGTTAGAAAAAGAAGAAGAATGCGATCTCCTTTTCCTGTGGTGGGGAAGTGGGGCAACGGGCGGGCCGACACACTGCGACCTGGTGTCAGGAGTCAGAGGGAGACTTTCTGGGAGTATCTGTAGCAGACAAATGCATGTGAGATTTAAACCAAAGGGGGTTAACGCAAGCAAGAGAGGGCTGGCAATGGTAGCTCCCTATTGTCAAGGAAAATGTTTCTTGATTAGAAAAAGGTATGGAAAATATAACACACATTCATTTACTCACCCCCAACTTTGTTAACTCTTACTCTTTGGGTTTATTTTCTTCAAATTAAAAAAATGCATATATATCGGACATAATCGGAGCCCTTATGTGCCTCTCTTGCTGATTTCATTCTCTCTCTCCCCTCTCTAAGATAAACACGAGCTTTGCCATGGATGTTTTTATAATTTTAATATCAACTGTATAAAGAATGGCGGCACATATGTTTACCATTTTTGTAAAAGGTATTATATAATACCATACATATCCTTTTGTAACTCGATTTTTCCTTTCATTCTTTTTTTCCTTAAAAATATTGAGATATAATTAACATACCACAAAATGCATCCTTTTCGAGTGTACGATTCAGTGGTTTTCAGTATATTCATAAAGCTGCAGAATTGTCCCCAATATCTAATTGCAGAAACTCTGTACCAGGTGGCAGTGACTCATCATCCCCCAGTCCTAAGCAACCACTAAAAACGTTCTGTTTTTATGAATTTGCCTCTTCTGGACATTCCATAGACGTGGGATCACATAGTAAGTACATGGTCTTCTGTGACTGGCGTCTTTCACTTAGAATCCTGTTTCCAAGGTTTACCCATGTTGTAACGTGTACCAAGACTTCCTTCTTTTTTTATTTTATGGCCAAACAATACCCTATTGTATAGAAATACCACCTTTTATTTATCAGTTCACCCATTGATGGACAGTGCGTTGTTTTGACTTTTCAGCTGTTATGAATAATGCTGCTATGAACATTTATGTACTACTTTTAATGTGGACGTATGTTTTCATTTCTCTTGAGTATATACCTAGAAGTGACATTTCTGGGTCATGTGTAATACTGTTTAATTTTTTACTAAACTGTTTCCCAAGTCAGCTGGACCATTTTACATTTTCACCAGCAATCTCTTCCCATCCTGACAACATATTATTTTGTCTGTCTTTTTTATTACATACTAATGTCATTCTAATGCTTTGAAGTGGTATCTCATTGTGGTTAAGGTTTGCATTTCCTTAATGGGTAGCGCTGGTGAGCATCTTTTCATGTGCTTCTCTTGGCCATTTGTACATCTTCTTTGGGAAAATGTCTATTCAAATACTTCATCCAGTTTTGTTTTTGTAAATTGTTGAGTTGTAAAAGGTTTTTTTTTAATCTACTCTAGAAATTCATCTTTTATCAGATGTATGATTTGCATATATTTTCTCCCATTCTGTGGGTTGTCTTTTTATTTTTGGATCGTTTCCTTTGAAGCACCAAAGTTTTTAAATTTGATGAAGTCCAGTTTTCTATTTTTTGGGGTGCTTGTGTTTTTGGTGCTATATCTGAGGAACCATTGCCTAAACCAAGGTCACAGATTTTTTTTTTCTAAGAGTTTTAGGATTTTAGCTCTTTCATTTAGGTCTTTGATCCACTTTGTGTTAATTTTTGTATAGGGTTTGATGTAGGTTCCAAAGTCATTCTTTTTCTGGGATGCCCAATTATCCCAACACCATTTGTTGAAAAACAACTTTTCTTTGCCCCATTAAATTGCCTTGGCATCCTTGCTGGAAATCAATTAATCATAAATATAAGAGCTTAATTCTGGACTCTCAATTCTATTCCACTGAATTATGTGTCTCTTCTCATGCCAGTATCACATGGTCTTGAATACTGTAGCATTGTATTAAGTTTTGAAATTGGGAAATATAAATTCACCAACTTTGTTTTTCTTTTCAAAGATGTTTTTGGCTATTCTGGGTCCCTTGGATTATCATGTGGATTTTAGGATCAGGTTGCTAATTTATGTATAAAATGTACCTAGGATTTTGATAGGGATTTTGTCGAATCTGTAGATCAATTTGGGGAGTATTGCCATCTTAACAATATTGTCTTCTAATCCATGAACATGGAATGTCTTTCCATGTATTTAGGGTTTTAAAAATTTCTTTCAACAATGTTTTATAGCATTTAGTATATAAGTCTCTCACTTCTTTTGTTACATTTATTCCTAAATATTTTATTTTTCTTGATGCATTTTTATTTATTTATTTATTTATTTATTTTTAATTTTATTTTTATTAAATTTATTGGGGTGACAATTGTTAGTAAAATTACATAGATTTCAGGTGTACAATTCTGTATTACATCATCTATAAATCCCATTGTGTGTTCATCACCCAGAGTCAGTTCTCCTTCCAGCACCATATATTCGATCCCCCTTACCCTCATCTCCCACCCCCCATTGATGCATTTTTAAATGAAATTGTTTTCTTAATTTTATTTTGGGATTGTTCATTGCTAGTATATAAAAGTACAATTGATTTTTGTATGTTGATCTTATATCCTACAACTTGATCTTAAAGTTGTAACTTTAAGATGAGCTTTATTTGAGAGTTCCAATTATTTTTTCTGTATATGTGTATGTAGGTTCCTTAGAATTTTCTATATAAACGTCATGTCATCAGTAAATAGTTTTACCTCTTCCTTTCTAATCTGGATGACTTTTATTTCCTTTTCTTGCCTACTTGCCCTATGAGAAACTTAATGAAATATGTGCATGTCTGTATGCAGGTTTCCGAGACTCTGTTCACGTCTCTTCATTTTTTTCCCTTTCTGTTGCTTAGGCTGGATGATCTCAATACACCAATCTGCAAGTTTACTGAGTCTTCCTTCTGCCTGTTCAAATCTGCTGTTGAACCTCTATAGTGAATGCTTCATTCCAGTTATTGTGCTTTTTGTCTGTAGAATTTCTATGTGGTTCTTTTAAAATAATTTATCTCTCTTTATTGATATTCTGCTTTGTGAAACATCATTCCCAGAGTTCACTGCTGAGTCCAGAGCCATGGGTCTCATGAAAATGCTTAGGCAGGAGGGTGGGAGACATCATTTGTGAGCTGGAAACACAGCTCATAAGGAGTGGACTTGCAGGTCAAAACCAAAACATGTTTTCTCAGAGATCAGACGTGTCTACAGGGACCTGGAGGGACATAATAAGTGGATAAAATGGTCCAGTTGTATTAGAGAGTTTTCACCCCGTTACTGGTGGTAACACTGCTTCCCCAGATGATGTGATGTTCCCATGCAGGAATGTGGGGAAGTGCTGTCGGGTCTTCCAATTTTTCCAAAGAAGCCAGAAATACTTTCCTCTGCCCCCCCCCCCCCCGCCCCGGGATTCTCTGCATTTAAAAATATTGGCAGCTCATTTAAATTTTGTAAAATGTGGTAGTGAGGGTGCTTAATAAAGTATGGCTCTGGCCACATTGTAACCTCTGGGTTTTCTCTTTAACTTTCCTAATCAACCAGAAATGCAAAAAAGGAACCCTTATTCATAGACTATTCACATTTGACATAGTCCTAGCATTTTTAAAAGTTCTGTGTAGCAATTTGATGACGGGGAGTCAGGAAATGAAACCAATGAGGAGAGAAGCTTTTGAGTCTGAAAGATGGTAAATTTCTGCTTTCGGCCGGTGGCTCTTCAATATTTTAGACCTTTGACTGCCAACCACTGCCTGATTCATTCATTCCACAGCAAGCGCAGAGAGAGTTGTCCTGCCTTAGACAGAACATAAAAGAGGAGGTAGTGCCTGGATTTTGTGAAAGAGAAGAAGGACATGGTGCATTCATGCCAGATTCTGAGAACTGGCCATTACATTGTGTTGAAAAGACTGGTGTGACAGGCAGAGAGATGGACCTCTGCCCGCGGATGGGATTGATGAGTGGGGTTTACTCTGTTCCTCTCTGTGGGGACTGGTGTTGGGGGGAAGCCATGGAGGGGGAAGGGTATCTGGAGGGGAAAGTGGGTGTGCCGAGGAACCCCCAGCAGTGGGGCTGTAGCTGTGGCCTGTTGTATGGGCCCATCCTTCAAAGAACAACTTGAGGCAAGCCTCCTCCAGGAAGCCCTCCCTGATCTGCCATCTTCTGTCTCCTCCCAGCACCTGTCCTTGCAGTCTCTCTGATTCCACTAAGCACACATTCTTCTGAGAGCTTGCTCAAACTGTTGTTTGAGTTTCACTGATTCATTCAACAGAAATTTAATGAGTACAACTATGTCCCAGGCAGTGTTCTAAGTGAGCAAAACAGGCAGAAGTCCCTGCCTTCCTGGCACATCTGTGAGTGCACGTGTGTGTGCGCGTGCGTGAGAGAGATAGGTAGAGAGGGAGGGAGAATCAGCATAATCACTCCCTTAGCGTGATCGAAGATAAAAGCTGTGGGAAGCGGAGAGCAGGATCACAGGATCCGGCAGGGAGGGGGATGGAATTTTCGGGGGCTGGGGGGGTGGGTCAGAAGAGGCTTTTATTGAGCAGGTGGCGTTTAAACAAAGACTTGATAGATGTTCTTTTCTATTTAGCACCTTGTGTTCACGCTGATGGTCTGGGATAAACTCTTCCCATGATTTTTTTTTTAAAGCTTAAAATAGATTGATTCATTTATTCGACAAACATTTGCTGAGGGTCTGTTGGGTGTCTGCTCATCTGTCAGGTGTCAGCCCACATGTCAGCTCCTTCCAAGGGTGCCCTGAACAGCCTTTCGTGTCTCCTATTGTAACTTACATCCTATTTTACAATTAAAAATGATTGTTTTCAAATTATGTATATATATATTAATTTTTTAAAAAATTTATTTAGCTTTTCAAAAAGAAATGTAATTCTACTATTTTATTTTTAGGCCAGTGTGTAATGACCAGGACCCTACCTCATTTATTTTTTACCTGAGTAACAAGACCAGGAGCTCATCTATTTTGTTTAATAATAAATTCTCAGTGCCTGACACATAACAGGTGCTTAATAAATGTCACCAGAAGAATGTGCCAGGGGCTGTAGTGACCATGGGCTTATAATAGGTTTTGGCCTTTGAAGAACCTATGTTCCTCTGTCCAGCAATCATGTTCCTGTATTTACCTAAAGGAGTTGAAAACTTACGTCCACAAAGCAAGATGTCCTTCAGTGGTGAGTGGATAAATAAACTGTGGTCCATTCATACAATGGAATATTACTTAGTGCTAAAAAGAAATGAGTTATCCAGACACGAAGAGACATGGAGGAACCTGAAATGCAATATGAGTAAGTGACAAAAGCCAACCTGAAAAGGCTACACATTGTGTGATGCCAACTCTATGACATTCTGGAAAAGGCAGAACTATGGAGACAGCGAAAAGATCAGGGGTTGTCGGGGGCTCAGGGGGTGACCAGGTGGAGCGCAGAGGGCTTTCAGGGCAGTGAAACGTCTCTGTGACACCACAGTGAGGGATACATGTCACTACACATTTGTCCAAACCCATAGAATGAAGAACGCCAAGAGTGAACCCTGATGTAAACTGTGGACTTCGGGTGATAGTGACGTGTGCAGGTAGGCTCGTCAGTTATAACCAATGTCCCACTAGGGTGCAGGATGGTGCAATTGTGGAGGCTGCGTACATAGGGCTGTGGGTGGCGTATGGGAAATCTTTGTACCTCCCTCTCAATTTTGCTGTGAACCTAAAACTGCCCTAAAAATCGAAGTCTTTAAAAAAGAAGAAGAAAATTATATTCCAGTAGTGGAGACAGACACGTCTTCTCGAAGCCCAGCGTGCATAAATATACTTGCCAGCCAGGCAGAAGAGTATAGCAGAAAATTCAGCTGACTGGTAGCTTTTTGTCTCCCAGAATGCAAATGACACCCCCCAGAATTTTACAGGGGGTCCTATTGGGCCTTTTAAGTAGGTTCAATGAATTAAACAAATACGTATTGAGCTCCCACAATTCTCCAGGCACTGTGCCAGCTGCTACAGTCGGAGCAGCAACAATACATCTCTGTCCTCCCGGAGTGAACAGTCTAGAGGGGACGTCACAGTTGGCTGCACTGTATTTACTGCGAGCAGCCAGCAAATCCTATTCTGGGGCATTTGCTCAATGCAATCATCCTTTAATATTTACCTTGCTTTTGGGTCATCTTTTAAAATCATGCCCAGAAAAAGACTCATAAAGAAAAAAACAGAGTCCCTGAGACCAGACACAGCCTCTGTTGCTCCATTTCTAGAAAAAACTCGTGTAAGGAAATCTTCAGCATCTCAGCCTGGTAGCTCAGAACCATCTAGAAGTTTGTGGGGGAGAATCTACATAAATGGCACAACCTCGTGGGGAAGAAGTTCAAGCTTTTGAACTCTGTCTCCCTCCCTCTCTCCTTCCCTCCCTCCCTCTCTCCTTCTCTCCCTCTCATTCCCTCTGCAATACAACCATTATTGTCATCATGAGTGACCTGCTGAGAAGTGGCTGGAGGTGGCCCTGGGGGACGAGCTGCTGGGCTGGGTCCCCCATCCCTGTCCGCTGCCCCCTCTCTCTTGCTCCTTCTTACTGACATGTGTAAGCTGTCTCAGCCTCACGTCACAGGTTCCAGGGAAGAGACTCAACTTCTATTAAAGGGCAGGTTTCCATGGGAAACATGGCTTCTGGGAAGCAAGTGGTTTGGGGAGGAAGCTGTGTGCTCTAGCTTGAGGGGGGAAACTGCCAAGCAGTGTTCATGCCTGACCTCTTCACACACACACACACACATGCACACACACATGCACATTTACTTCTCCACCCCCAGCGAAAACTTCTAATGACATCTCATGACTCCTCAAAGGCAGTTGGCCATTATTAAATTGAGGGAACCATGAAACATTTTCTAAATTTGAAAGGCTTATCAAGGATAGATCAGGAGCAGGTAAAATTAATAATTATAAACCCATTTTCGTAGAAATGGACTCATCAGCAAGCATGCCCGTTGCCTAAAAGTAAAACACCCCTTCCTCTGCTTTGAGGGAAATGACTTAAAATACAAACGTACGCATACAAGTGCCCCCGAGCTGTGGTCACCGCATTCATACCTGGGCACATTCCTATCAGTGGCCCAGCCCGTGGCTTGGAAGGTCAGAGAGGAGACGGAAGAGCCTGCCGAGTCTGGCCTTTTCACACGGACCCTGCCCCCCTTGCCCAAAGACTGGCCACTTCTGTACCCCAAGCCTGCAGTGCGGACTTAGCAGGATTCAACTGCTGAGAACAGAGCCGCACCCTTTCTTCTCTCCCTGGATCTTCACCCAAAGAGATATTGAAGATCTGATCTGACAGGACACAACGTCTTATAGCAGGAACCTCACATGGACATGTGGAGAAGTCCTGTGACCACACAGGGGACTTTAGGCTGCAATGCAGCAGATGGGAAACTGAGTGCTTAAGTGCCTAAGATCCTGAGATGCCTTTGGAAATTCAAAATTCATCCCTTAATCTCTCTTTTCTTTGCCTTTTCACTAAAGATGCCCAGGTAGGTAGGGGTCCCCTTGTAGGGAGTTCCCTTGTACACCCATCAGTCCTCTCGTGAAGCCAGAACCCTTATTCAACACACATGTTCTTCCCCATGCAAAACAATATTGCAAATCGATACTTGAGGATTCCCAGCTCCCAGGCACCCACAGCCAGGTTAGGCTCAGCAAGGACCACCTGGCTGTGTTTGCCTGGTGGAGCCCCTGGACTATTCCAGAACTGTGTGTCTTTGATGGTCACAAGGTATGTTCATGGTACTGAGCAATGCATGACGCAAGTTCACATCCGTTCTCTCCTTCCATCCTCCAAACTCTCCTGAAAGTGGGCAGTTACTCACCCATTTTCTAGGTGAGGAGACTGAGGCAGGAAAGGTGTAAATGATTTTCCCAGGGTACAAAGCAAGTCAGCAGTCCTGTCTGCACTGTCCGACATGGTAACCGCTAGCCACGTGTGGCTACTGAGCCCTTGAAATTAGGCTGGTGTGACTGAGGAATTGAGGAATTGAATTTTAAATTTGATTTCTTTTCTAGTTAATTTCATTGGACTATAAATAGGCGGGGTGGCTAGGTGTTACCGTATTGGACAGGATGGTATCTTGAGAGTTTCTTAAAACCTCCGCTAATCAGGAAAAAGGCTGGGTTGCCAGTTCTATATGGAGTCTAGTGTGGCTCTATTCTGAGTCGAATTCCACATCATGAAGGTGCATGTAACACAATTCTGTCAGGACTGCTGCTGTACCTGAATGTTGCCCCTGGGACCTCCTGACAGATGTCAAGCACCCAGTTGTGGTTCTCCACCCTGCTCTTAGCCTTACGTGGAAAGGGGAGCTGTCCAAGGTAGGAGAAGCTGCCAGGCAAGCCGTAGGCAGCTCACAGGCTGAGGGTTGCGGGCCCCAACTACAGACCCTACCTGGACCCCAAAAGGCAGGGAGGAGGCTTCTAAACCCATTTTGGTCCAGGCTGGCCCATTGGCAGCAAAGGAACAGGTTGGTCGATGGGGTTCAGCTGTGAATTGGTCAGTCTGTTGTCATATTCCTTGGATCTGGGTAAAGCTAGATTTAGGGTGATGGAGACAGGCTAACTTTACAGGAGTCATTCTCAAGCCCTGTTCTGGATGGCTTTTTGTTTTAACTCTCTGTCTAGTAACTTCTCCTGTGAAAGCAACAGTCGTCTGCTATTTACAAGTACATGTCAATGACAAGAGGCTTCTCTGTATACAACAATATTGAGAATAACACTTGTCTGTTTCACTGATATGTGTCTCACCCACTTTCTTCCCTCTCCTCCAAAAGTGCATACAAAGTCCTCACTCCTTGGAGTAAGGCAGGTGGGGTTTTCTTATATCACATCTCATCCCATTTCAGGCTGGTGAAATGAAGAAACAACGACTACACTTGACTCTGTTGTTCGTAGTTTACGTAGTGGACCCTTTCCCATCGTCGGTCTCGTGATGTCCATTCGGGCATCTCTATTCTCCCCCAACCTTAACGCTTAGAGAGTTTGAACCACTGGTCCATAGACACACAGCTACGTAGAAGCAGAAATAGCCAGAACCCAGGATGTGACTCACGTCTGGAATAATGAGGAAATTAGATGAAGGTTTGGGGGTACCTGCTGTGTGTGGTGCTTGGATGGTGTGGGGTTGGGGGGAGCTGTGTGGACTGAGGGGAAAATCTGTGTGACCTGCTCATTCAAAGAAGACCAGCCTGCTTTCCACGGGGCCCTGAAGATGGCTCGTCGGCCTGTTCTGAGGGCCGGGCCATGTCTGAGCAGCCTGTGAATTAGCCTCTGTCCATACTGCCGTGTGACTTGTGGCACTTGGCAATCATTCTTTGGGTTG
Organism: Rhinolophus sinicus; assembly: GCF_036562045.2. Classification (NCBI taxonomy): domain Eukaryota; kingdom Metazoa; phylum Chordata; class Mammalia; order Chiroptera; family Rhinolophidae; genus Rhinolophus; species Rhinolophus sinicus. The sequence continues at coordinate 36,487,617 of NC_133765.1, forward strand.
ACAAAGAAGAATGCGGCCATTTATTGCATTTTTGACATTCTGCTGAGTCTCAAGTTTTAAATGACACTTTAACATGTATTTTGTTCTGTTTTTTTTTCCAGAGCAAATGGCTCCTTCTATGAGATCTTGCAAGTGGAAGTTGGTGTGGACAACAGCAGTGGTCTGGCCGGGGCCCAGCAAATTACGTGGCAAGTGGAGTACCCAGCGGAGGACGCCATGAGCGAGCTGGTCGTGTCAGAGATCTTCATCAGCCAGACAAGTTTTGTGGGGATCGTCCCGCTTGCAATGGTGAGAAATCCGGCTTCTGAAAAACTGCCCCAGAGAAGTTTCCTTTGAGTACTTTTCATAGTCAACAAACGTAGCATTTTATAACCTGTTATTTCCCATGCACCCCGATGCATGGTGTTTAACCAGGAAAATGCACTTATGCATTTGATTGCCCACTTCCCATAATGCCTCCGTGGGAACTATTTAGGGTCTGCGGTGACATCCCTTTTCCTCTGTGGATATTGACCGACTGCTTCCTGGAGAGCCCCTGTTATGTATTGTCTTAATCCGCGTCCATGCCAGGACCAACTGCTTCCCTGAGTGAAGACGGTTTCACTGAACGGTATTGGGGGTACGTGGTGGGGACAGCGGCTCTGTGCTGAGTGACCAGCCCCCAGCCAACCGGCTTTGTCCTGAGGGTTCCCAGAGAGCTTGGGGATTGGCTGGCTTTAAAGTGCAGATGGATCCAGAAGAGCCTTGTTGAGAACTGACCAGCTGACGCTGGATAGGGTCCCAGAGTCCATCAAACCGCCTTGCGTTTCTGTTTCGTTGGGCTGGCGGGGACCAGACTTCTCTGAGCGTGAGAAGCTCCATTCACGGCCGCCTCAGGGGCCACATCTGAGAATAGGCTCATGGACAAGGTTCCAGAACCTAGAAAGGTTGGTGCTGGTGGGTCACAGCGATGATAAACCCCTGGGAGTGGCACATTCCTAATCCCCTTCCCGCACTGGAAATGTTCGAGAAGATTCTGCACTATTATGACGTTCCTGTCTGGGACCCTCCCCGATGGCCCAGGGCAGTCTGGGGGTGCGTTTATGTTTATCACCTACATTCAAGTTGGACACCAGGGTTAAGATCCTTGCAAAAAAACCCTGTGTCCTTTAATTAATTCTGCACTTCCCATGTCTGTGTACTTCACTCTCCTCTGCCCGAAACACACTGTCCCTACTGCGCCCCCCATGGCTGCTTCTCTTCAGCTCCACTGCAGAGCAGCACTTGCCCGGCCCACGTGGGTAAAGCTGGCCGTCCAGCCCCTGCCCACCTCCCTCCCACATCATCACCCTGTTTTATCTTCTCTATAAGTAGTGTCCGTGTTGGAGGCGTGGGAGCCATCATCGTCCTTGTCCCTAGAAGCGCCATCAGTGAGGGCAGGGCTCTGGTCAGTTTTGTCTACATCTGTGTCCCCAGCAGCTGGATCAATGCCTGGGACAGTTACTATTTCTCGAATGAAAGACTGAATCCCGTGCTTTAACCCAAGGTACAGGTCCTCTCGTTCTGGAAGGTCAGGCGGTGGGAAGGCCTGCAGCTGCAGTGACCTGCATCCTGGTTTGGGGACAGTGGGACAGGGCCCTGTGAGGGGCAGAGATGGACGCATGTGGGTTCTGGCAGAACGAGACCGCCGGGCCTGGCCTCTTCCCAGCGCTCTGCCATCAGTCGCCCAGGCCGACCACACTGTGGTCGAGGCTGGCTTATCTCTTTACTCAAAGTCCCCACTGTTCTGCTGCCTGCTTATTCTGTACCACTTGATTCCTTGGGGCTTCCGCAGCCTCCGGAAGGTTCTCAGGCTGGAATTCTGCAGCAGAGCCTCGGCCCTCCTCTTAGGGACAATGGTGGGGACAGCGCAGAACTGGGGGCAGAGGAGCTGGCGAAACCTGCCCACAAATGAGAGCCTGGCAGAGCTGGGATGTGGCTGAGACAGAGGGCTCACCTAGTGTCCCTGTTTCTTAGTGACAGGTGCCTGGGCACAGCTCGGGGCAGGAATCCAGCGGGGTGCTTGCGGATGCAGGGCTGTGGCCGTACCCCTGGCGTGGGATTTGTTGTCCCTCACTCACCCCCCTGTTTCTCTCCCCCCCATACTGTCTGAGCGTCTTGCTTCTCTGGGGAGGCTGGTTCATGTGTGTTGTGCACATTGTGTGCCTCTCACTATTAGTGTCTCCCCGGCTGGCTGGTCTTTACTTAGGGACGGTTTCTTGCCTTTGGCTCTAATTCCCATTGGCTGGAAAGTGCCGGGTTGGATGGTTGAATCGTGCCGTGTATGACACTCTTGGATGCTGTGCAGAGTGCCTCTGAAATGGCTCCAAGGGACCTGAGCTATTAGTCAAGTTTGCAGTGGAACCACAGTTGGGAGTTTATTTAATCAGTCATTTCAGCTGCTTTCCAAATCCGGAACTGGCGAAGCGTGACCTTTAGGGGGCATTGTGCCTCCTGCGCTTAGAGGGGAAGGGCCTTTTAGGAACCTCTTCATCCTCCGCTCCCTTCTCAGTGCCAACCACCCCTGGACAACTTCTGCATGAGGTGAGGCTGCTGCATTACGTGTCCCAAGAATGCACAAACAAGAAATGGGTCCTGTTATCCTGGCATTCAACTCAGCTTATGATTTAGAACTTGGCTGCCAAGCCGTGTGACTCTGGGCAGGGTTACATGCTGCTGACACCTCTTGGGTAGCAAACCACCCTGTACTTCGGGAAGGTAAATATGCAGCTTTGGGGCAATGCCCAACAGGACTGGAGAGAGACCCCAGGCATGGAAACTGATGCAATAGTCCAGGCAGAGGGCTCACAAAGGGACATGGCAGTGGTGATACACCCGCCTGTCTATCCACCCACCCACCCCCCGGCCGCCTCTTTGGCTGGGACTCAGAGGGGCAGCCCTTGTCCTGGGAGCCTGCAGCCCTGGGCCAGCTCGGAGCAGCGAGTCTCACCCCCAGGAAGGTCCTGCGGGCGTCCCGTGGGCCCTTCAGCATCTGGCCCAGCTTCGGGAGGTCTTAAGTAGAGGCAGTTTGCTTCTCGTCCTTTGCCTTGAGTTTAAAACTTTGAAAAAGAAAATCTAAGTAACTAGTGTTTGAATCTTTCCTCCCAGAACATTACCGGTGCAGCCTAAGTGGTCGTCGACTGCCCTGCCACCCCCACCCCCAATTAATTATGGTTTGTCATTTTATTTTGTTCATCCAGAACTTTACCTTTCTAGGTGTCCACATTCGTTCACATCCACGCGGCTGCAGAAATCATGTGGGACTGTGGCGTATGTGGCGGTGTTTTCAAACAAAGGGCCTTGCTCCGTGTATGCGTTCTGCACGGTCAGCTGTGTCTCGGAGGCCTTTTTGTGCCCACGTGAAAAGAGATGCCTCATCCATTTTTAAAGAACCGCTCAGTAGTGTGCTGCAGTGGGCTAGGCCATAGTTTCTTTTTTAACCTACTGATGAATATTTAGGTGTTTCTCTCTCTCTCTCTCTCTCCCCCCCCCATGCATTCTGCAAAGCACCCTCTAGTCTGGGGTAGAAAGCGGGTTTTATGTCAGGCACCAACGGCAGCAGGCGGGACCGTGCCGTGTTGAGTGACCGTGGGGAGAGGCATCAGTCAGTAGTCTGTTCTGGGTGCTAGTTTAGTTTCCTGGGGTTGGCATGCAAATTACCACCAACCGATGGCTTTAAACCACAGGAACTTATCCTCTCACAGTCCTGGAGGCCGGAAGTCCGACACCAAGGTGTTGGCAGGGCCGCGCTCCCTCTGAAGGTTCCAGGTGGTTCCTTCCTCTTCCGGCTTCTGGGGACTCCTGGCATTCCTCCACTCATGACCATGTCACTCCAATCTGTGCCTCTGTCACCACAGGGGTGTGTGTGTGTGTCCTCTCCTTATAAGGATGCCAGTCATTGGATTCAGAGCCCATCCTCACCCAGTATGACCTTTGTTAGCTAATTGCACGTGCAAAGGCCATATTCACCAATCAGGTCGCATTCTGAGGTTCCGGTGAACATGAATTTCGGGGGGAAACTATTCAACCCGTCACAGGTACAGGAGGCAGGACTGGCGGCACACAGGCCATGGCCCTGCCAGCTGGACCCTGAAGGGGTTCTGGAAGCAGCCCGGCTACACTTTCAGCATGTCCAGGGTCACTGACATGCTGGACCATGACTCTCACGGGTTGTTAGTTCTTCTGCCATTAACTCAGCTCCAAAATAGTCACGTTCAGTGGTGGGGACAAGACCCCCTTAGCAGGACAGAAGGAGATCCCAGTGTCTCTGAAAGGCGTTCTTGCTGAATCCTGACTTTGCAGGTCCATCCAGAGGCCTGTGTCTCTTCTTCCACCCAGACAATGTCAGCACAGTGTCCTGTTGGTGGCCACACACACTCTTGGCAGCGGGTATCCAGAATAACCTTGATGCTGTTTTTTCAGGTTCTCTTATATACGAGAAAGAGCAAGAGACTCTAAACAGCCGTTTCCTTGGTCACATTCCCACCATTTCACCTGATTGATCCAACTTGCTCACAGCTATAAGGGGCAATTGAAAATTGTCAAGGAGAATGTGTGTCCAGCGGGTACACTTTACAATGAGCAGAAATAAGCACCGTTGTTGGATGAGATTAAAGCCATGCACTTTGGGTGCTGTGGAATGACATCTAATGTGCTGGGTGTAGCCGACCACGGACCGCTGAGCGGTGCCCCCGCACGTTGGGCCGGGAGTATATTCACTCAGCTGTCACCACAGTGGCCCCATAACCACACTGAGATGTTATGTCATTTCCCAACTTATACTGAAAGAATAGCAGTATAAGAAGGATTGCTGTTGGAGAATGAACTGGAGTCAGCTGAGCGGAAAAAGAGAAGGGAAAAAACCATTAAGATGACTGATTCAGCTGACCTGCGTCTACTCGGGGAAGCCTTTGCTGATGTACGATTTCTGAAGATAAAGGGGGGAAATAGACCCAGTAAGCAAGTTCATGAAAGAAACTAGTGGCTGTCAGTCAGAGCAACAGAGGGATAGAATTCTGGGGGTTTCTGTTGCAGGAATGTGACATGACACATTTCAAGGCTCTGTCAATACCACTAATATGACCTCGCTCACAGAAACGTCTGTCGTGTGGTACGTCCGTCCGACTCCTGCTTGGGAACTGTTCTCTTTTGTTGGGTAATGAGCCCTGAATGACAAAATTGAGAGCTATTATGTGAAGGGTTTTATGCTGTTTTACACACCCTTAAAGTGCTGAAATCATGGGGAAGCCGTATTCTGAGCAAATCATCTTCTTTTTGGAAACAAAACTCTCCTTTCCTCTCCTTTTCCGTGACGGGGACCTGGATCGTGGATGTGTATGTTGTCTGAGCCGAGACCTGTGTGCTTAAGAAAAGTCAAGCTGCCTCGGTGCAAGTCGGACCTGCCATTTCCTTAAGCTTTGTGCTCTCCCACGACCTGCCCTTGGACCCTCAGTCGTCCAGTCTGTAAAAGGGGTCACAGTTTCTACCAGAATAACCTTGTCAAGGTCTTCGCAGGATGAAATGCGGCAAGATACGCAGGGTCTGTCACTTAACACGTGTGTGATAAATGTTAATGGCTTCTTCTTACCGATGTGCCAGTCTGCTTACAAGCGACACACTAGAGAGTAGTGGTGATATTGAGTGTTTCATAACGGGGTGGGACGGTCACTGACCAGTCGGAATAGACGCCGCCTGTAAAGACTTGCTGGCCCTGGCCTCCCCCGTGCTCCCCAGCTGTCCATCAGCCCCGCTGAGAGGAACGTGAGGAAATGTCACCGTGCCCCTGTCCTTCGCACAGCTTAGTGCAGAGCCCAGCACACCTTTCTCTATTTCATTTACAGACGCCAAGATGGCGTTTCTGATTGGCTTTGAACTGACTTCCTTTTCCGAGGACACAGAATCACGGGCGACAGTCCCCAGGGTGCCCACTAGATGGCGCTCACAGACTAGCTGTGGCCGCCCTCGCCCTGCGCTGCCCTCCCCCAGAGGGCTCCCTAAACACCTGCCCCGCCAGCCCCTCTCCCCAGTTAACTGGCTGTTCTTCAAACACTTTGCACTTGGGACTCCGGATTTCCCCAAGTGTGAGAAGTGGGGGCTCCGTCCTGCAGCCCCGCCCAGCGCTCAGCACAGCACCTGGCACCTGGCACCTGGCACCTGGCACCTGGCAGCTTAGACGGTGATGCCTCCCTCAGCCAACACTGCCGCCCTGAGGCTCGCTGGGCGCCTGCGTGGGGCTTTGTTTGTTTGTTTTTGTTTTTCAGCACTAAACCCCCCTTTTTTACTTATACGTAAGAGAAGGGAAAGAATGTAATGTGAAATTTCTGATCTTCAAAAAACGTTAATCACTACAAAAGATATTGATTTTAAAAATACTTTACCATGATTAGGGCAAAAAATTTTGTTGTGCAAACCAGTCAATGGTTGGAGCCATTCTTTTATTTTTATTATTACTGCTCTTCCCTCATTACCACAACTGCTGCTGCTTTCCGTCTTTGAGATGTCAGGATTTTATTTTAGTACAGCATGTTTTAAAAATTTTAATGACTTAATTATAAAATACATTTCAGCTTTACTGCAGTATAATTGACCAATAGAAAATGTATATTTTGGGTGTACAATGTGTTTTTTTAAAAAATCGACATACACATTGTGAAATGATTACTACAATCAAACCAGGTAACACATCCTTCCCCTCACGGAGGTACCAGTGTTTGCATGTGTGGGGTGATGACAACACTTACGATCTCCCTGGTAGCAGATTCCGGGTGTGCGGGGTAACACTGTTAACTATCCGAGCGGTCACTACGCTCACACCAGCTCTCACTCATCCTGCATAACTGAAACCCTGTGCCCTTGACCTGCAGCTCCCCACCTGCCGCCCCCAGCCCCTGGCAACCACGCTCTGCTCTCTGCTTCTGTGACTTTGACTGTTTGACTTGTAAGTGAGATCGTGCAGAATTTATCTTTCTGTGTCTGGCTTATTTCACTGAGCATCGTGTCTTCCAGGTTCCTCCGTGTTGTCACAAATGGCAACATTTCTTCTTACGTGCCACATTTTCTGTATCCATTGATCCACTGACTGGTGTTTAGGTGGCGTCCATGTCTTGGCTGGTGTGAATAATGCTGCCGTGAACACGGGTGGGCAGCTGTCTCTTTGAGTTGGCACAGCATCTAAGCTATCCAATATGGTAGTCACGAACTCCATGTGGCTATTTGAATGAAAATGAATTCACATTTAATGCCACTTGAATTCAGTTCCTCAGGGGCACTAGCCACATGTCCAATGCTCAAGAGCTACATGTGGTCAGTGGGGACCTCTTAGCCCAGACACAGAATATTCTGTCACTGAAGGAACTGCTGGAGGACAATGCTGGTATTGAGTCTCTTCTTTGACAGATAAATCAACAGCATCTTTTGACTTCTTTCCACTTTCCTCTGCTTAGATATTTATTACTAGTGTTATGCAGAGTTTTACAATGGTGAATTTCATTACACTTGTATTCAATTGTAGAATCTCGTGGCTTCACTTGAATATTAATCCGTTCTTCAGATTCTTCATTAAGCATTTCTGTTTCCTTCATCCAGCCCACTGTTCCGGGAAGGGCCGAACTGGTATCTTTTGTCAGGCAAGACCCCTTTTTGTTGAGGGCGTCCCACTTGCTAATTCTTTTAGTCTTATGAGGTCTCCTGGGAAGAAATGAGATTAACCCAGTGGAAATCCCCAGAGACTTGGCAAACTGTGGAGTGCTGTTCAGATGTAAGGGGTAGGTGGTCAGTCCCTCCTTCCACACACCTGATGGGGGGCCTGAGTGCCAGGTACCAGGGGGAGCCAGGATGGACAGGGAGACTCAGTTCTCGGCATCGGTGACGTCAGCAAGGGCTTTCCACCCAGAAACAGATTTCTCTGAGGTTTTGGTGAAATTTCTTTAATGTAGGAGGACGTATTCTAGCTCATAATTAAAGTCCAAGCTGAACACTGAGTCCTAGGGTGTCGTGACTGCCTTATTTATTTAGACTCAGCTGGAGAAGCTGCAGGTTCTTTTCTGAGAAAAAGAGCAAGGTAGGCATTTAGAGAAGACCAAGGGAAGGAGCGCTGTGGCCCTTGTTTTATTGATCATGTCTAAACAAGGTTTCTCAGGGTACTTGCAGGAGACCTTTCCAGTGAATGAAAGAATCATTTTTTTTTATGCTTTGAGAGTATTACACGTACCTAAAAGTAATAAAACACCATTTCTTTCTCTCCTTCTTTCCTCCCTCTCTCCCTCCCTCCTTTCTTTCTTGATAATTTAGGCTGGTGGTTCTTACTCTTTAGCTTCAGAGTCTCGAGGGGGATAGTTTAAAATGTGGATTCTTGGGCTCCCTGGCTAGATGCTGAGCCACTCTGATTTAATTGATCATTAAATGGCCTTTCTGCACACACTTTTCACATGTAAGACTTACAGCCTTACACTGTTCAGGGTCCCAACCTCATTTTCCTGCTCTGTAGCTCAGGGAAGCACCTTGTGGGCAGATTAGGGGCTGCGTGGGGCTAGAGACCAAGTGCAGGGCTTTGGATCCCACATTGCATTTCCTTTGCGCTCAGCACCGCAGTTTTTCTAGCACAGAATGAAACCTCTTCCATTTCTCCCCTACCAGCGATGAGGAAATTGAGTCAGGCAAACAATTTCATTTTTGCAAAATATTTGTTCTCACTGTAGAACATTAGTTAAACACAGACACTTATAAAGAAGAAAGGGAAAATCATCTTCCCTTCTGTTGCCTAGAGACATGCTCTGACACCCCTGTGTCCAGCTTCTGTTTTCTGTATCTGTCTTGTTTTTAACAAGATGACGATCATATCTTACTTCTTAACCTTTTGCTTTTTTCATTCTATCGTTGTATTGGCTTCTGTATCATGAAAGGCCCTAGAATTCAGCGGCTGGAAACAGCCGTCGTATATGATCACTGACGCACCGGCTGGGCAGCTGGCGTGCTAGTCCAGGGTGTTCCTCTGCGTGGTCAGTCGGGGTGCCTCTGGGCCACCTGTCTGTCATCCTCCTAGGACGAAGAGCCCAGCCTGGGCACATTCTTTTCACAGCCACGGTGGGACAAGCAGTGCAGTGATTTACGCCTTGGCCGAGAACTGGGACGCTGCTTTCTCCTCCAACTTGTACTAGACGACACACGGTTTCTTTTCCTGTCTCTCGCCAAAGCCTCCTACGTGCAAAGAAGAAATAACCTCTCAATTTCTCCTGAATTCCTCTCAGTAATAGCTCCTGTCACTTTGCATTATATATGAATACTCAAGCTCATTTAAAAGTCTGTCTGATAAAATAACCTGTGTAATTTCTTCACCAGTGACTATGAGGCAAAAAATAATGATTACATTATTAGATCATGGCACTAGATTTGGCGCTGGCTCTAAGCTCCCGATGACAGTGTTCACTGGCGTTCGCGTCCCACAGAAATGGAAATGAGGATGAGAACCCAGCCTGGGCTGACCCAGACGACTGGGTCCCTGGGGGTTTGCCGCTCTCCGGGGGTGACGAGGGATGGGGTGTTTTCTCAGCAGAGACGGTAGGAGGGGACCCCTGGGCTGAGGTTTGGTGAGGGCAGCAGTGGCAGTGCCCTTTGCCTGTTCCACTTGGAAGCACTTCGTGTTGTCAGCGTGTTTTAGAGCTGAGGATCCAGACAAGACGGTGTAGCTGAGCCTCAGGCAGTTCTGGGGTGACATGGTCCCATTGATGGAGAACCTAAAGGCGCACGTCCCCAAACCCACGGAGCACACCCTGGCCCTTCCCCAGGCTCGCAGAGGCCCGAGCACACGGGGCTCCCTCCTTCGCCTCAGCTCACTTTCCTTAGAAGGTCACTGTTGATTTCTCTGTCAGATTCACTGCCTGTTTTTTTGGACAGAGGCTTAACCTCATGACGTGGATCAACTTCTAGATCAGTGGCTTCATGGCTTTATTTTATTATCCCATTGATTTCATTTTATTTTACAATTTTATTTGAAACTTCTCTCTATCGTTTTAAAGTCTAAAGTGTGTCAGTAGAGGAAGCCGTTCTGGATCTCGCGTGGGGATGACAGGCACATCACGTGAGGTGAGGAGAGGGGCGGCGTCAGGCTCTGCTGCCGCCGAGGAGCCAGCCAGCCTGCACAGCCCACAGCCACGTCCGAGCTGGAGTAGGTAGGTCTTGCCCTGGAAAGATGTAACCAGCTGAGACCCTGGGCAGGCCAGGTGCCCTCGCGGAGCCTCAGTTTCCCCCTGTGATGGGCATGGTCCTCCCTTCCCTGTTTACCTCGGGGAAGTTGTGACTCTCTTGGTGTAAAAGTGATGCGAGTGGCATGGTGTGCTGAGAAAGTGACGTCACAGGTACTTTCAGGGAGGGAGGAGAGTGTCAGGTGTAATTGGGAGGCTATTGGTTAGAGCCCGTTGAGCAGACGGCCGCGGCGGCTCTGGGCTCTGCTACGCACAGGGGTGTCGGCTGGCCTCTAATTGAGACTGGAACCCTAAATGACTATTCCTCTCTAAATTAGGCAGTAACTGGATTTGGCCCAGTACTTATTAAATTGTGTTCGAGTCTTCCTGCAAATCAGATAAGAGACGGGAGCGTGTGGTTGGCTCCATTCGTGAGAAGTCAGTGAAAATGACTTGGGGACAGCCACTCCTCAGATCGATTCCAGCCTGCCAGCTCGTCAACCACAGCATGAGAAAGCCAGTCCCGAGTCACAGACACATGGCCAGGAGGAGGGCGAGTCTGCAAAGGGCTTTGTTCAGCCAGGAGACTGCTGCCCGCAACTTACAGAAAGCCCAATCTGATTGGACCAGCTGGGGTCACGTGCCAGTCCTTCAACCAGTCACTGGGGTCTGAGGAATGCCAGATGCAGATTGGCTGTAGGCCACGGTCCCAGGATGCATTTCTGGAGCTGGAGGTCAGCGGGGCTGCTGCCTGAAGAGCAAGGTCTGAGAGGGGTCAGAGGTCAAATTTGCCAGAGTGGAAGAGATTAGAGCAGATTTGGGGCCAGTTCTTATATGACCGTAGATGTCTGGGCGTGGCCAGTGTCTCTTCTCCTGAAATAATAAGTCACTCTGTCCTCTTTGTCTCTTTGGGGGTTTTGATGACTTCAAAACTAATTTCCAAAATGCACCATGACATATAGACATAGAAATTCAATGACCTCTGGGCATCAGTGAACATTACACTACCTGAATTACCAGGTTCAGTAACTGTCGTGCTTCTCCTGCCTTCCCAATACCATGTTTCCCCAAAAATAAGACCGGGTCTTATATTAATTTTTGCTCCAAAAGATGCATTAAGGCAGGGGTGTCCAAACTGCAGCCCGCGGGCCAACAGTGGCCTGCAATCCATTTTTAATTGGCCCGCAGCAAATTCCAAAAATATATTTAGTTTACGTAAATAAACCAGGTGAGGCAATACATACTTCACCTCGAGTGAGTAGCCCAGCTGTTTGTGTATTTTACCGCATATGGCCCTTGGTGAAAAACGTTGAAAAAAGTTTGGACACGCCTGCATTAGGGCTTATGTTTAGGGCGTGTCTTCCTGAAAAATCATGCTTAGGCTTATTTTTCTGGTTAGGTCTTATTTTCGGGGAAACAAGGTATGAAGAACAACTCCTAATTGGAGTACCAAGTAAAGGAACAGGTTTTTTTCTTTGGATAAGATGAGCTCACATCAATGACCCAAAGCTGCCTGTCTGGGGACCCCCGTCTACTGTCTAAAGATGTTGAGAGGAGCTTATGTGGCTGCAGCAAACCTGAAGGAAATTGCTCCCATGTAACCATAAATATTCTCATTGTCCCTCTGTCGAGGAGGCGGGCAGAGCCACCAGGCACCCACCACCCACCCTGTTTCGTATCCCTACCCGGGCAGGTGTCATCAATTGGCTGTCTCAGACCTTCGATCCGTTTCAAACACGTTTTAGAGAAGGTGCGCCACTGACCTCATGGAGAGGTGGAGGCACTTCTGGAGAACTAGCTCCTCTCTCTCGCACGTGGCCAAGCACGTTTTCTGGGTCCATTTCTTTGAAAGCAAAAGTGAAGCTTTATGACCATCCAGGGTCTGTGGAATACTGACACGATGATTCCTACTTGCACGTGAGGAGGTCCAGGCAGTGGGTAATTGCTTGTTTTGCAATTTGAGTTTATTATGAAAATGGAGAAATCACCCCCCGGGTTTCCTCAAAGTAGTGAGGGATTTGTTTGTTCAAGAATGAGAAAGATCGAGCTTTTGTGTCAACGCAGGTGAGTGCCAGAGGTGTTTTCTTACTGATAAAGGTCAGGGCTGGTCACTTCGTGCCTGGCTTGGTGCCGTCCTGGAGAACAAGGCTGGGAGTGGGTGGAATAGTGGCTCCCAAAGAGATACGTCCGAGCTCGGCCCCTGGTAACTGAAGCTGACCTTGCTTGGAAATTGGCCCTTTGCATATGTAATTAGGTCAAGGGTCTCCAGGAAAGGGTCATCCTGGATGGAGGCTGGGTCCTAAGTCCAATGTCTGCTGTCTTTCTGAAGAAAAGGAGAGGGCGATTGAGACACACAGACAGAGCAGAAGGCCGTGTGAAGGCACAGGCAGACGTTGGAGCCATGCAGCCACGGGCTGCGGAATGCCTGGGCCACCAGGAGCTGGCGGAGGCAAGAAAGGATCCCCACCCAGGACTTGTGGAGGGAATGTGGCCTGTGATACCTGGATTTCAGACTTCTGACCACTAGGCCTGTGAAAGAATAAATTTCTGCTGTTGTGAGGCTCCCATTTGTGGTCCTCCTTTGTGGCAGCCCTGGAAAACTGCCCTTCAAGATTCAAGCAAAGAAAGGATGCACTTGGATTTGATGTAATGTAGCTCTGAAGACAAAAATAGCTTTGCAGCCAGCATTTCATTAATTCGAATCCTGAATCACCATTCACCAATGCTGGGGGCAACACAGCTGAGTTCCTCTGAATGACAATGCTATTATAAATGGCTCGTTTTATATATTAATGTTAATACTTGTATATATTAGGGGAAAGACGGTGAATAATTTATCCGATGGGAACAATGACTTCTGTCCTGGCGTCACACATGTCCTCCTCGCAGGTTCAGGGTGGAAAAACTAGAGAATCGGATGTACATTTCAGAGGCTTCTTGCTACCTTCTTTCAGCTTGTCCTCAGACAGAAATTCTAGAAGACGTTGAGTGAAAAACATGTAGTTTGCGATCAGGTTTGCCTGGAGGACAGGCAGCCTTTTTTTCTTTATGGACAGACTTCTCCTGAGGTTTCTTCATTAGACCAACTCTTCTGAGGTGAGTTTTTGTTCTTGAAGGGAACATGCTAGGCGCAGGGTTAGGGGAGACTACTGGGGTTTGCCTTTCTGAGGACATGACTTTTTGTACTCCCCCCCCCCCCAGGAATCTGTGCTTCTTAGTGGAGTTCCAGTGCCCTTAGTGTCTCCAGGCTTGTGCTAAACTCTGGGTATTCAGCAGTACACACAAAAGGACATTCAAGAGCCAGCCATGGGAACTATGACACCAAGAGGCGGCATCTCTAAAGTGATGTGGGGACATATGTGAAGAAGTGGTCAGTTCTGATGGGGGCAAAGGTCATCTGAAGGCTTCACGCAGGAGGCAACACTTCAGGAGAGTCCTGAAGGCTGAGTGGAGGTTGGCCATGAAAAAAAATGAGGTGGGAGTTACGGAACCAGTAACCGTTACTGAACATCTGCTGTGGGCCAGGCAAGGCTGACTTTCTTGTTCTTTTTCCCACTGCCTCTGTCTCTGTCTTTCTTCCTGCCGAGCACAGGCTGCCTTTATTTCACTGACTCGCCAGCTCTCTGTCTTTCTCTGTTTGCCCCCCTCCATTTGCCGGTGTCCCTCTGCCATTTTCTCAGTTTGTCTTGCCCAGTCTGTCTTTCTCTAGAAGCCTCCTGGTCTCTCTCACTCTGCCTCTTTCCTTCTCTCTCTTTTGGATCACAAGTTCTTCCTCTCCCCTCTCTCCCCTCCACTTCCCTCTTCCTCTCCCTGTCCCTTGCTCTCTCTCCTCTCCATCCATCCATATGTGTGGTCTGACAGGGACGGGGAGTCAGCGGGAGCCCCCAGCCCAGGCTCTCGTCATCGTCGTGGTCACCCAGGCACCAGCCAGTTCACAGTCACCACACAGGTTACTATAAGTAATGACTTTATTCTTGCAGGCTTGGGCTCCAATGGTGCTGAGCTTTTCCTCAGGAACACGTCTCTCACCAGTGCCGTCAGGCCTGGTTTAACTTCTAATTGAACAGGTGTCATTTGCTTGCAGGGCCCTGTCAACCGGAAGTTGTGTTAAATTTTAATTTAGCTCAAGCTGGATGAGAAGGTTGTTTTGTTTGTTTGTTTCCCCAGATGACAAAGAAACACTACAGCTATAATTAAGGAAGTGTTAATAGTTAAAGTAGAGGAAGGACTCAGAAGACGCACAGGGAATTATTATTCAGTATTGGAACTGGGATGTGTGAGTAAACAGGACCCACCTGAGTTTGTGGACACGGGGGCGGGAACGTCCAGGAGCCAGACCAGACTTTCATTCACATGCATTCTGTGAGTCTCTCTCTCTCTCTCTCTCTCTCTCTCTCTCTCTCTCTCTGCCTCAATGTTCTCTCTTTGCTGCACCATACTGTGTCTCTGCCTGTCTAGCTCTTTTTAAAACTCTGTTTTCTTTGTCTTCTCTCTCGTTCTGTCTGTTTTTCTCTGTGGTACTTAAGCCTGTGCACCCTCCTTTAGCTGTCCACCTCTGTCCTTCACTGTTGGGTGACCTCAGCTGCGTTTGAGGCCTTCCTCTACCCAGGCAGTGCAGGAGGGAATGGAAAACAAACAAACAAACACGGTCCTCAGTCTCCCAGAGTTCTTTTATGGTCCCATGGCCCTAATTGGTTTGTTCCCCACTCTCTGTAGAACCTGGGTCAGTGCAGAGAGGGGTCGGGACTCACCTACTTGTATGCTCTTGGCGGAGGAGATGACCTGGATGGTAAGGTCCACTGCACAACCCTTTTCCTTGTATAGGACCCCCCCAATCATGTCCGTTATGAAGCATTTACCCGCTCACCCCCAGTGACCAGGTGAATGAGCTTACCTGTGTGCTGGCGATGGCCAATCGAAGCTTCACCAAGCTCTTGTCCCTTCCTGCAAAGCTACCACCAGGGGACATCGGGACGGCACTTTCAGAGACACGTTTTACTGACTCTCTGAGGTACCTTTTCTGTTTGAGGTAACTTTCTTCAGTGTCATTCAGGGCGTCATAAAGAGCTGAGTTTTGAAACCATTTACTGCTTTGTGGATAACAAATGATCAGAATCCAAAAATAGCCACCAAGAGGGGGCATTGGGCTGATTTCAGACATACATGATACACACCGTGGGATT
This sequence comes from Rhinolophus sinicus, assembly GCF_036562045.2. NCBI lineage: Eukaryota > Metazoa > Chordata > Mammalia > Chiroptera > Rhinolophidae > Rhinolophus > Rhinolophus sinicus. Next base: position 36,502,996 of record NC_133765.1, read on the forward strand.
GAAAGCCATTATTTCCGTTGGAGCCGGTATCCCTGCTTATCTCCGAGGGAAGTTGACGTCTGTCTTGCGGCATTGGCAAGCAGCAGTCGAGGTGTCTGGGAGCTAAGTAGGGTCAGAGTTGGATTCAGAGGCTGGCATCCATGCCAGGCCCTCAGGGCTGGGACCCAGGACCCCACAGGCTGGGGCTGGGGCCGGAATGGAGCAGTTCTGAAGGCTGCCTGCTCATGGCTGGGGGCTTTGGGGCTACTCGGTCATTTCACTAAAACTTAAGCTTCATGCTTGTAACACATTTTTAAAAATTTTTATTTTAATTAATTAATTAATTTTTACAGCTTTTAAAATCAAAGCCTCCACACATCTCTCTTAAAACTTCTCGTTAGGCAAAGAAATGGGCTGTTGGCTGCATTTCACAGGTGAGGAGCTCAGAGGAAGACTTCCATGCAGCCAAGGCTGGGGGCTCCGCTGTCTCAATGCTAATGGTCACATCCTGGTGGGTTGTTAGCAGAAGTGCGATTCTGGCCAAGTTATGGAATTGTGGTCAGCCCCGGTCCCTCATCTGTAAAATGAGGCTGAACATAGTCACCTTTCAATAGAGACCCTTGAGATGAAATGAGATAGTAATAAGACCAGTTGGGGAAACCCTTCAGAAGTGAGGTGACAGCCTTTTTCAGGACATACAGTGTCTATGTATCCCATTACTAGTGACGTTATTTTTGATCACGTGAATAAGGTGATGTATGCTGGGTTTGGGTACCATAAAGTTACTGTTTTTCTCTTTGAAATTAGTAAGTCTCTTGCACAGAGATCCATTGACATTATACAAATATCCTGTTTCTTGTCACACTTTTAGCCACTAGTAGCATCCATAATGATTGTTGCCTGAAACAATTATAGTAATAAATGATGGTTGCCAGATGGTGCTGTGCTAATTTCATCATTCTTTTTGCATCTATTCATTGGAAGTCGACCCAAAGGATGCAGTTTCCTTTCTCCCCTGTTTGCTTGTTTATGTCTGTGTGGACTCCGAGCTCATTATAGGCGTCACATACGCTATATATATAGTAGATTCTGTGTGTACTGCGTGGTACTGTCTACACTATAGACGGTACCATGTTTCCCCGAAAATAAGACCTAGCCGGACCATCAGCTCTAATGCATCTTTTGGAGCAAAAATTAATATGAGACCCGGTCTTATTTTACTATAAGACTGCATCTCATATAAAATAATATGATATGATATGACATGATATGATATAATATAATATCAGACTGGGTCTTATATTAATTTTTGCTCTAAAAGACGCATTAGAGCTGATTGTCTGGCTAGGTCTTATTGTCTGGCTAGGTCTTATTTTCAGGGAAACACAGTAGATAAACTATATTGATAAATGATACGTTGTCTACATCTAATTATTTATAGTGCTGTAAAATTGTCCCAGATTGGCCAGTGGAGGCTCCTGTGTCCTCTGGACAGTTTTTTGAGCACTTTGTTACCTTTACCTTCTGGCTCATGATACATTGTAGCTTTCTGTCTTGTCCTTCCCGTGCCTGGGCCCTAGAATCCACCATTTCTCCAAGTAGCTCTGATGCCTTTCCTTGGAGAATGGGATTTAGAACTAAAACCTGGGTCTAGTTGTCCTGATTGAAAAAGATGTCATTGTTTGTGTCCAAGCCCTTTCAGCGAACAGAGCAAGGGACAACTTTGTACATGCCGACATTTACACTCTTACACACACGTAATAAACACATATGCGCTCACCCTTTCCCGAGTCCCTGGTGGTACTTCCAATTCCAACTCATGACCGTAACATTTACACTTCTTTCCATTTTTAAACTAACTTCTCTAGCAGTGAGAAGCCTGGCTCTCATTATCCAACATATATTATTTGTTCAGTCCTAGAATTCACTATTTTTGGAATCGCTAACCCATACTGCTGTGGAAAACAAACCTAACTCGAATTCAATATGTGTGTCCAGATATTTTCATCTTTAGCCTGAGATATATAGTCAAAATAATATGCCGAAAGTTTACGTGGAACTCAAGCTTTTAATTGTTTAAAACGACGGAAGCTTATTTGTACTTACTCTGCATGCCCGACACATCTCCTGGGGCTTTGTGTCACAATATCCTGATCCGGGACCCAGGCTAACAGAGAGCCACGGTCACCGGTCACTGTGGCACAGAAGGGAGAACATGGGGGCTCGTGTTCTCAGCGCTTCTGACTGGAGGTGAGCACATCATTTCACTCACGTTTCATTGGACAAATCAAGTCATATGGCCACACCTGAATTCCAGTGGACAGTGAAATCTGACCAAACAATATGTCTAAAAAGAGAACTGGTGGGCATGTCTTATTTATCTAATGTCATTCCTTTAAATTCTTTGAAAAAAAATCCCTATTTTACAGGAAAAGAAACTGAAGGACTTCCACCAATTCTTAACCAATATAAGGATCCAATTCATTGTTTTACCTGCTGTATCATATTTTATGTGGTGTAGATGTACCAGTCACTTCTCACCCTCCTCTTAGCCTCCAATCCCTTCACAACCTCAAATCTACTTCCTGTCTCTGTGCATTTGCTTGTTCTGGACATTTCATAGAAATGGAATCACTGGCTCCTTTCACTGCACATTCATCCATAGTGTAGCCTGGTTAGTGCCTCGTTCCTTTTTATGGCGGTTTCATATTCTATTGTCTGGCTAGACCGTGTTTTACCACGTTTCCCCCAAAATAAGACCTAGCCGGACCATCAGCTCTAATGCATCTTTTGGAGCAAAAATTAATATGAGACCCGGTCTTATTTTACTATAAGACTGCATCTCATATAAAATAATATGATATGATATGACATGATATGATATAATATAATATCAGACTGGGTCTTATATTAATTTTTGCTCTAAAAGACGCATTAGAGCTGATTGGCTAGGTCTTATTTTCAGGGAAACACAGTAGATAAACTATATTGATAAATGATACGTTGTCTACATCTAATTATTTATAGTGCTGTAAAATTGTCCCAGATTGGCCAGTGGAGGCTCCTGTGTCCTCTGGACAGTTTTTCGAGCACTTTGTTACCTTTACCTTCTGGCTCATGATACATTGTAGCTTTCTGTCTTGTCCTTCCCGTGCCTGGGCCCTAGAATCCACCATTTCTCCAAGTAGCTCTGATGCCTTTCCTTGGAGAATGGGATTTAGAGCTAAAACCTGGGTCTAGTTGTCCTGATTGAAAAAGATGTCATTGTTTGTGTCCAAGCCCTTTCAGCGAACAGAGCAAGGGACAACTTTGTACATGCCGACGTTTACACTCTTACACACACGTAATAAACACACATGTGCTCACCCTTTCCTGAGTCCCTGGTGGTACTTCCAATTCCAACTCATGACCGTAACGTTTACACTTCTTTCCATTTTTAAACTAACTTCTCTAGCAGTGAGAAGCCTGGCTCTTATTATCCAACGTATATTTATTTGTTCAGTCCTAGAATTCACTATTTTTGGAATCGCTAACCCATACTGCTGTGGAAAACAAACCTAACTCGAATTCAATATGTGTTTCCAGATATTTTCATCTTTAGCCTGAGATATATAGTCAAAATAATATGCCGAAAGTTTACGTGGAACTCTAGCTTTTAATTGTTTAAAACGACAGAAGCTTATTCGTACTTACTCTGCATGCCTGACACATCTCCTGGGGCTTTGTGCCACAATATCCTGATCCGGGACCCAGGCTGACAGAGCCACGGTCACCAGTCACCGTGGCACAGAAGGGAGAACATGGGGGCTCGTGTTCTCAGAGCTTCTGACTGGAGGTGAGCACATCATTTCACTCACGTTTCATTGGACAAATCAAGTCATATGGCCACACCTAAATTCCAGTGGACAGTGAAATCTGACCAAACAATATGTCTAAAAAGAGAACTGGTGGGCATATCTTATTTATCTAATGTCATTCCTTTAAATTCTTTGAAAAAAAAATCCCTATTTTACAGGAAAAGAAACTGAAGGACTTCCACCAATTCTTAACCAATGTATGGATCCAATTCATTGTTTTACCTGCTGTATCATATTTTATATGGTGTAGATGTACCAGTCACTTCTCACCCTCCTCTTAGCCTCCAATCCCTTCACAACCTCAAATCTGCTTCCTGTCTCTGTGGATTTGCTTGTTCTGGACATTTCATAGAAATGGAATCACTGGCTCCTTTCACTGCACATTCATCCATAGTGTAGCCTGGTTAGTGCCTCGTTCCTTTTTATGGCAGTTTAATATTCTATTGTCTGGCTAGACCGTGTTTTACCACGTTTCCCCCAAAATAAGACCTAGCCGGACCATCAGCTCTAATGCGTCTTTTGGAGCAAAAATTAATATAAGACCTGGTCTTATTTTACTGTAATATAAGACCAGGTCTAATATAGCATAACATAATATAATACAATATAAGACCGGCTCTTATATTAATTTTTCTCCAAAAGATGCGTTAGAGCTGATGGTCCGGCTAGGTCTTCTTTTCAGGGAAACGGTATTCATCAGTTGATGGACACATAAGTTGTTTCTACTTTGGCTGTTATAAATAATAATGCTGTACAAGTTTTTATGTGGGTGAATGTTTTCTCTTAAAGACATACACACACACGCACACACAATGGGTGGAATCACTGAGTCATATGATAAGGAATTGCTTTTAACAAATACCTCTAGGGAAAACGTTTTTCACAGAGGCTGAGCTCAGAGTCAGGTCAAGTGCTGCCAGCCTTGCATGTGGGACCTTCCAGGGAACTGCCAGACAAGTCAACTAATGGCAGTTCCTTGGGAATGAGGTTTTGAAAGATCTCCAGCCCTGCCTGCCCTCTCCAGTGCTTCTCGGACTGCTGGTTTTTACTGTGAATGTGGGCTGTTATTTTTCAAAGCTACTGCAGCGCAGGAGAGCAGGGCATGAGAGTAAGTCAAGTTAAAATACCACAGAGTTCTCTGTTTTTACCAAGAGTCAGCCATTTTTCTTGAATAAATGCTCTCCTGGCTGCACCTGGCTTTGTTTTATTTCCAGATTTCTGAAAAAGTTGATTTTGACTTTTTTCTCATGGCTTTTATGGAGAAGAGAATTTTTGGATGTTCTCACTCTGTCATTTTCACTGAGGCCATTCTTGCATATAACATTAATGGAAACTCATCGTCATATAGGAATACAAATATGCTTTCAAGACATAAAACTTAGCGCTGGTACAAATAGGAGCAGGATAAAGAGACTTGTATTTTGATAGATGGTGAATTTTTAGCAGTCTCTGGTACCAGGGAATGATTAAAATGCAATATTTAACACTGCAAATTGCTTTCTTAGTGTGCCAGAGGCAGGTGCAAATTGCTTCGGGAGTTTTTGCGAGGTTGTTGATGGACACTGGAAGCCGTGGTGGCAAAAACCCAGCCACACGTGGAAACACAGTTGCAAAAGCCTCAGCCACACATGGAAACACAGTTGCAAAAGCCTCAGCCACACGTGGAAACACAGTTGCAAAGTTATTTGAAATAGAAGCACAAGTTTGGTTCAGTTTTGATGTGTTGTTATGGGAAATGAAGTCACCCACCTTGAAATTCATTTTGGGAAAATTATTCTTGTGTCTTCTTTGAAGGCTGTGAGCGTCCATAGGGTAGAAATTGATTTTTACTTTAGTCTTTTCTCTTTTCCTAGAGCCTAGGATGTTGCCAACTCTCCTGCACATTAGTCAAGGCTTTCAGTGGCAAGTGACAAAAAAGAAAACAATTAAAAGTGGCTTATGTTTATTTTCTGTATCCTAATTTCCTAAGACAACAGACACAGACGTAGCTGGATTCAGGAGTCCAGACATCTTTCCCAGGAATCGGCCTTTCTCTTGTCGGTGCTTCTGGTCTCCTTTGTGTGTGTGTGTGTGTGTGTGTGTGTGTGTGTGTGTGTGTGTAACTTCACTTGTGTGCTTTGTGGACATGGAGCTGGAATACCTGGGGGGCCACATTTGGTTCATTTGCTCACCTGTGAAGCCTGATTTGGTGGCCTGGGGTCAGCGCCATGCCAGCCACATTTATTGATGGCAGAGTGGGACGATACCCAAAGGAACAATGACATTTGTCATTTTTTATAAAGGCAGGATGGATGAGTGTTCCATATCCATGGTACTCATCAGCGAAATTAACATCGGTCCATCACACGGAAAATCCACGGTGATGTGTTTCAAGTGCATTAGGAGTTGACTTTGGCACTTCGGTCTGGACCACGATGCAGTCTCTGTTCTTGGGATGCACTGTGGCCACTCCGACACCCACTATTATTTGGTGAGCTTCCACCCTGGCTCCATGGTGCCTCTTGCTTCCTATCCTAGCCGTTATCCTGAAATGTACTTGTACATGTACTTCACCTTCCTGGTGAGAACGGAACACTGAGGAACACGGATTATACTTCTGTTCTTTCAGTTTTCTCTCCTGGAGAACCCAGAGGAAAGGATATATGTTTTTTAAAAAATACCTTATTTTCGTCTTTTTTAGATTGGGTTGGCATTGCTTTCAAATATTCGTTACAAAGTTGATGTTTTCTATTGACATGTACCGATTATTATTAATGTTTGCAGGTTTAATATCAGTGAAAAACCAATCTATAAACTGGGACTAATACTAGTGTTTACCTTGGGAGGCTTGCTGAGAAAAACCACCAATTGCATGTAAAGTACTTAGAACACTAATAATAATAACAATTATTATTATTATTATTATTATTATTATTGTTGGTTGACTATTGCTTCCTGTTTTTCAAGTTTGGGGTGCAGGGCGAGGGGCTGGTTTAGGAATTTAGTGTAGGACCCACCCAGTGCTTGAGCTGAGACTCAGGACTCCAGCTGTGAGGGCAGCACCTGAGATAACTATCATTTTGCTCAGTTCTGGGGGAGCCAGTTGTTGAGTGTTTGGTGGATCCCAGGCTGAGATGCATTGCCCAGTCGTCCAGCCTTCTTCTCTATTCGTCTCTAGTAGACTCTTCAGTCAGGTGTGGCAGTAGCATCTCCTCCAGTCTCAGCAGTTCTTTACCTCTCATTCTCTTAGCCAGGTTGTTAGAGCATCCACTGTGATACTGTGTTGTTGAGCTCTCGTGGCTCACTGTGCCCCAGTTCTGTTCTAAGCTTTGTGATAGATCGAGCTGTTAAATCTTCATAAGCTCACCATGCAGTAAACACTTTTATGAGCCCTCTATGCCAGACCAGGGCGAAGTAACTTGTGGCAGACGCTGGTAGGGGACTATAAAAACTCCACTGTTTACAACCCCTACTCCATGGCCAGGCCACCATAGAAGCTACTTTTGCAGGTGGGCTGGCCATGTGACGAGCTTTGGACTTCCCGATGAAAAGGAGCTGGTGCCCTGGTGATGCTCCTTCCCCCTCAGCCTCGGCCCTGCTTACATGGAGGGTCGGGTGGCTGGCCAGCTGGGTGCCATCTTGCTACCTTGAGGGTGTGGCCAGGAGAGCTGCAGAGACGGAGCTCTGACCTCACTGAGTCACGGGGCCAGAGATGGCAGCTACGATCCTCCAGAATTCTGCTTATGTGAGAACCCGCGTTGGCGACTTTACTGCACTCAGGTTTCCTGTAACTGCAGAACCGCATGATTCTTCACTGAAACAGAGGCCAAGCCAGTATCAAACCCAACAGTTGTAGTCGCCCAAATGAGAGGAAGGGGTGGGAGTGGGGATGGCAGAATTGACAGATTGGAGAGAAATTGTGAAGGTAGACTCAGAGAACTCTGAGGGATCACCAGGGGCAGAGAGAAAGCAAGCTGAAGTCAGCATTTAATGGTAGCTGGGCTGGGAGGGGACACTCGGGACACGGGGACTTGGGGAGGGCGCTGGAGGTCAGTTTAGGAGGACAGAGGGCCACATTCTGTGACAGTTCTCGTCTGTTGTTTGTGCTGTTGTCTTTCTTAATTGGGCACTAAAATGAAGGCTGTGTTCAGCATGCTAAAAAGCTCTGGAAATAGGCAGTGTCCTACCCCATGGAGCTGGAGCCAAGACTGGGCAGCCATGGAAAAGAACTGGTGTGCTGTGCTGTGCTGTGCGTGAGAGGGGCCTGTGGGACAGACAGTGTTTTCCATTGCAGCATAAGCACCGAGGTAGGAGGCAGCTTGCTCACCCCCCGCACCCCCCCCCCCCGTGCCACCGCTCCCTGGGTAAGCTTGCTTGCTGACATGCCCTCTTCTCCCCCGTGTAGGACACGGAGATTCTGAACACGGCCGTCCTCACTGGAAAGGCTGTTTCGGTTCCCATCAAGGTTGTGGGTGTCCAAGAAGATGGTTCTGTGGTGGACGTGTCGGAGTCTGTGGAATGCAGGTCTGCGGATGAAGACGTCGTTAAGGTAGAGCATCTCCCAGGCGTCCCGTCCTCCGGCTGCCCGGGCGGTCTGGCCCTGACCGAGCCGCATCCCAGGTGCCAAAGGGCTGGCGTCAGGATGACCACATGAGGCAGTGAGTGACTGACAGTGCAGACCCACCGGGGACAGGGCAAGTCTGAGCAGGGGGTGCTGCTTCCTGCCCCAGGATGGGGACCCCAGCCTTCACCTTGAGCAGAAATGATTTCCTTCCCTTCCTTTTTCTTATGGGACACTATGTCCTTACTTTCATCAATCTACAAGCCATCTTCTCAAGTGTTGCCAACTTCCTGTGCCAAAGAATATTACCCACTCAATGTTTTCTTTAAATGCCTCGCTTTTTCAAACTTAAATACTGATGTATGCTCTTATGAGACAGTATAGCCCCTGGGCTCGATGTCCTAGTTTTTTGTTAACACACATTAAAATGAATGACCACTAAGTTTAAAACCATGTGCATCCCTGTGCCACCTAACCTGGCTGTTCCCAGTGGGATACAGCTCACAGTTTGGGAAATCTGGCCACGGCACGTTTCTGCTAGTTCTCCCTTCTAAATAGCTGGATTTATGACCCAGATTCAGCCAGGAACCAGCCCGTGGTTTTTTTCATGTTCTTTGCAGGGGTCTGTTTGAATCGCCAAGTGTAGCGTCTTGTCTATTTTTTGTGGCAGACCGGTTGGCAGTTTCCTTTTGCAGCAGAGACCTGGGGAGGCAGGACTTAAATCTTTAGAGCCATCTTTCTCCCTTTCAGTTGCTAAGAGAGCCCCCAGGTTCTAGGTATTCGTTCATTTGGGTAAATACAGGCGTCTGAGAGCCCTGCTGGGCCTCACGTTCCACTGGCTCTGGCTCAGAGGTTAAAGGAAACTTGGTCTCAGCCCTTGTGTTTCACAGCAGAGCTGGTTGGGTTTTCCCTGTGGAGGGAAGATCTGAGAGGGGTTGATTTCTCCTTCTTGTGACCTGTAAGGGGCTGTCTGTGCTTCAAGCCAGAGGTAGGTTTGATAAAGCGGAATTGATGTGTTTGTGAGGCCTAATTGAAAAACCAAATCAATCCTTAGGAAACCCAGATTGGGCTCCGGTTGAGTGCCGGGCGTGGAGCGCTAACGCCTCTGGAGACAGAATGTGGACCAGCTGCAAAGTCCTCCCAGCCTTGCCTTGCGCTCCACGGGCAGGTTTGAGTAAACAAATCGAACCCCTTCCATCCTCCGTTTAGAAAGCTCTGAGCCCAGTCACACAAGGTCCTGTGCCCGCCCTGGCTTTTGACACGCACGTGTTTTCTGTCCCCGGGCCATTCCAGAAGGGAGACACTGGTGGCGGCACCTGGAGACGGTGTCTGTGTGATTATGTCGCCATGGGCGCTCACTGAGGGCGCCCTCTGTGGTTCCCTGAGGCTGCTGTGGGTCCCCACTCTCCTGTCCTGGAGACCGACCTCTGCCCCACAGAGGCAAGTCCGAGGTCAGGGGTCCCCTTATTGCCTTGTACTTGGCTTTCTCCTCTTCATAGAAATGGACTAAAAAATATCCTCTGCCCAGCCAGATGAATTGCTTCGGAAGACGGTTTTTTTCTCAACTGTCACTTTTGTGGCCTCATGAAGATGAGGCTCTCCTGGCACACGATGGCCTGATCTTCCGAAGAACGAGCCGGAGTGGGCAGCTCGCCAAGCCCAGCACTGCTGTGAGCCTTCCTAGGGCAGCCCAGGCCCTGTCGCCAATCCTCGGGCCTGGGTCCATTGAGGGGGACTCATTAATTGGCTGGGCAGCATTTGTCATGGCTTTAGTGTGTGTATTTGTCATCAGTTTTGCTGCGATGCTAAGATGCACCATGTTGCCCCAGAGTTGGGTACTGGCCTCACCTGGGTGTCACCCGGGGCCGTCCCCAAACACGTGGCACCGGCATCAGCGCCGCAGGGAGAGACCCCCTCAATCTGTGGGGTTGTCACTCCGGCACTTTTTCGCCTTGCAGAAAACACTGTGTGATTCCCCAGGGAGAACCTGCAGGCTTCATCAGGGAGCTTCGTGCGTCGGGAATTCTGAGATTTAGGCAACAGAGGAAGTATGGCTTTAGGAAGATGTGAACTGTGGTGGCGTACACACGGACTGGCTTCTTTTAATTTTGACTTGGGATTGTCTGACGTTCGGGGGGAAGCACCGGAGAACATCAATGATTGTGAAAGGCTGGAACCGTGGCCTAGTCTGGAAGGACTGGGAGGGGTCCACATCACGTTTCAAGTTGACAGCCACTTACTTCTCTGTTAAAAAAACACACATAAGTAGAGGCTACATCTTAATAGTGTGTGTGTGTGTGTGTGTGTGTGTGTGTGTGTGTAATTTATTGCCATCCTGTACAAAGTGGCAAATTCACATAGAAATCTGGATTTGCAGCTTCTTATGAAAATCACAAGGTCAAGTGGCCCTGGGCCCACGTTGCTTCCTGTCTCCCCCCCCCCCGGGAGGTCACTAGAGGCCACCGCTGAGCACAAGGCTTGTGACCCTGGTCACCACAGACTCCCTCACTCCCTCTCGTCTCCCACACGCAGGCTGAGGGGCATTTGCATTTCTCATCACACTTGTGCTGCTGGTTTTCTGATAGCAGATTTCAGAGAAAAGAGATATTTTTTGTATCCTGGTCAATATGAAAAATAAGCTACAGATGACACAGATCTCACTCTGTCACTCTGGTGGAGAATTCTGTGTCTTTCTAGGCCATTAGAGGAACACAGGAAATTGGATCGTGTCCTGTCAAAAGATGTCTGGGGACCTGAGGGCCCTTGAATCAAATCACAGGAGAAATGATTAAAGGGAGTGTGAGTGTTTGGCCTGGCGATGAGAAGGAGAGCTTCAGGGGCAGGTCAAGAGGGAGACATGACAGCTCTTTTGAAGTCTTTCAAGGACCATCCTGAGGAAGACAGAGTAGATTTGTGCTTTTTAGATTCCAACCGTGGACGTTAAAAGAGAAGCAACCTCACTCGGTACTGGAAAGAAAAGGAATGCAGAGGTTAGGAGCCCATTGGGTAACTTTCAGACCGAGGACGTGGACTCAAATCCTGGCTCCACCTTCCTCCTCGGTGACCTTGGCCAATCCCTTAACATCTCTGAGCCCAGGGTCCTTATCTGTCAAATGAGATAACGGTGACGCAGTGGAGAGGTACCTTTCGTAGACATTTGTTCTAAATTCAGCGTGGGAGGCGGAACTTACACCAATCAGAGTAATCCTTGGAAACCCTTTGGAGAATACCTGTGTTCAAAAAGTTCAAAGGACAGTTGATATTAAAAAAAAAAAAAATTCTCCTTGCATTTGAGCTGTGGCGAAATTTCCGGGGGCATTATAGGGCAAGATTTAGTTTTAAAGGGAATGTTGTGTGTGTGTGTGTGTGTGTGTGTGTGTGTGGGAATCTAGGGAAGTTAGATTTGGGGGGAGTTGAAGATGAGATACATTTCTCTCTTTCTTCTTCCTTTTTGTCTTCTAATGGAGGTGTTGTCGGGTGGGAGTCGGAAGTTATTCATGTGTATATAATTGAATTACTGTTTGTTAAATCTGTGTCTCATCAAAACCCCAACATGGTGCTTGAAACACTGATTAAATGAGCGTATATATCTAAAGGAAGTCACATGGTACTTGATCTGTGTGTAACATATCAATACATATTACATCTCTATCTGTGTATCTACATTAGTATATTTACTTATCAGCTTCCATATTCACATCTGTACTTTAATCTCTATGTGATTGTAAGGTCTATGCACAGTGTTGATGATTTTGTCGTGTTAACGCTCTGTCCCCAGCCCTAAGCAGGGTCTTAGGAACACAGTGGGGGCTCAATAAATATTTGTTGCCTATATTGCTAGTAACAAATGAATGAACAAACGAATGCTGGGGCTCCCCAGAGATGCAACAAGCAGCTGGGTTGCCTTGTCTGGATCGGAGCATTTCCAGCGACTTTCCTGTTGTTGGAAATGTTGATGGACGGGTGGGAGGTGCTTCGTCATCAGAGAGACCTGGTCCTGTGAGCCAAGCCTTCTTCTGTTCGCATGGGGAGGCTTGTATCCCACAAACACTTACTAAGCGTGTACATGTGCAGGGCGATGTATGAAGAGCTTTGGGCGCTGTAGAAGTGGAACACGTGTGAATTCTAACGCTAGGAGCTTACAGTGCAGCTAATGAGTATTATTAGGTAACATTTACAGAAAACTTACTAAGTGACAGGTGCTATTATAACAAGGACATTAGAAATATTGACTGGTTTCCTCTTCATGACAAATCTTTAAGGTAGATAACACTACTATTCTAAGTTTATATGTAAGGAAGGGGCATAGAGACGGGTGAAATGACTCACTCCAGCAGCGAATGTGGGCTCAGGGGTCCAGCCAGGCAGGCTGGCTCCAGAGCTTCTGGTTGCACCTTTGGATTGTCATTCTCTGAGGTTTTGTAGGGCTGGGGGAGGGGCATCTTATGAGCTTGTAGCAAAGGATCGTTCTCATCGCTTTCCCATCAGAGAGTGGTTGACAATGGACTTTTTCTGAATTTGCAGAAGACTTACATTTTCAGCCTCATCACCTGGGAGGCATGGGTATTAGTTTCCTCTTGCTGCTATAACAACCATGAACTTAGTCACTTAATGCAACACACATTCATTCCCTTATAGGACAGGGGACGTGGGGAGACCAACGTGGGTCGGCGGGGCCGTGTTTCTTCTGGAAACTCTGGGAGAGACCCTGTTTCTTTGCCTTTTCCAGCTTCTGGAAGCCACTTGAATTTCTTGGCTGTGGCCCTTTCCTCCGTCTTCAAAGCCAGCAGTATAGCATCTTCAGCTCTCTCCCTCTGACCTCTGGTTCCATCATCACATCCGTTTCTCTGATTCTGACCCCCTGCCTCCTTCTAACAAGGACCTTTGTGACTCAGCAGGCCACCTGGAGAAGGCAGGACACCGCTCTCTCATCTCAGGACGCTTATCTCAGTTACATCTGCAGAGCCCTCTGCCATGTGCGTTAGTTCCCTGGGGCTGCTAATAAGTTACCATATACTCGGTGGCTTAAAACCACAGGCACGTACTCTCTCAAATATCTGAAGGTCAGCAGTCTGACGTCAGGGTGTCAGCAGGGCTCCACACCCTCCAGAAGCTCGCGGGGAGGCTCCCCCCTACCCCCCCAGCTCCTGGTGGTCCCAGGCGCCCCTTGGCCTGTGGCCACATCCTCCAGTCTCTGCCTCTGTGTGCGTGTGGTCTCGCCCCGGTGTTTCTGTGTGGTCTTCTCCTATAGGGCACATGTCATTGGACGTAGGGGCCTCTCTAATTTGGAGAGATCTCATCTCAAGATCCTTAGCTTAATTAACATCTGCAAAGACCTTGTTTCCAAATGACACCACATTCCCAGGTACCGGGGACTAGAACTTGGACATGTCACGTGGGGCCACAGTTCAATCCACCGCATTGTGTCAGGTGATAGATTCGGAAGTTCTGGGAATGAGGACGTGGACATCTTTGGGGGGGGGGCCTGAATGCTGCCCACCACAACACATTTTCTTTTCTTTGCTGAGTTTCTTTAAAGGTCTTCAGAGGAAGGAAAAAAAAATGCAATTCCCATGTCGTGCTTACGGTTTAATCTTTGAACGGCTCTCTTTCCAACCAAAGGATGGCCTCACGTTTCTGTGTGTTGGTCGCTGTATTGCTTGTCAATGAATTGTGGCCTCCAGAACCCAGAAGCTGTCCATGCAGGGTCAGCAAGGGAGGACCCATGCACGCTTGGCGAGCAGGAAATGTCAGCTCCTGCTGACCCTGACAATGGTCCCCTCCAATGTTTGGCTGCAATAATTAAGTTTCCAGCCTTCCAGGATCCGCTGGACTTGCAATAATGCGATACTGAAGGGCTCCGAGAAGGACATTCACATCCCAGAGCCTTCTCTGCCCTGGGGAAGGACCTTGTTTCCAAACTTGGTCTGCAAGGGGGGAGGGAAGGCAGTGGGTGTGCTTTCAGAACAAATACAAAGTTTTCTGCTGCTTGCTGAGCAACGTGGGGGAGCCCATCCCTAAGCGGAGCCCAGTGTCACCTGCGGAGGGCACAGGTGGCTGTGATGGAGCAGTGGCATTTCCCGGGTTGTTGGCAGCCCCTGCAAAAGGCGGTGAGACCCAATTTTCCATAAGTGGCTGAATTTCTAGAGCAGGTGGTGGAAGGTGGGTGTGTCTGGATCATGGTCAGGAGAGACGCACTTGGGAGCTGACCTCACTGAGCAAGAGAACGGGGTTGAACAGGAGTGGTGGGTGCTGGGACCAGCTGGGCCTGCGGTGAAATCCTGCTGTAAGGAGTTTTGTTTTGTTTTCTTTTTCTTTTGGTTGCAAGTAATAGAAACCCAAATCCAACTGTCTTAAGCCAAGAAAGGGGAGCAGTACTGGCTCGTGCATGGAAAGGAGCCATAATGACCCCGTGGACTCGGTTTCTCTCCTGCTCTGATTTCTGCCTTTCTCGGGGAGGCTCTGACATCTTTTCCCGCGTCTGTGCTCGTGCCTCTGCCCAGCGTCCCTCCCACGGGTGCAGCCACCTCCCCCCCACCGGCCTGCACCCCTGCGGGTCCTCACCTCTGTGTTTCCAGCCCCCGTGTAGATACACGTGTGAGGGACCCCGTGCATGTTGACGTGTTTGTCCTTGAGGCCAGGTTCCATGTCTGACTTATGTCCCTGTCCCCAGGGCCCCCTGGCATGAGCAGTACCAACGAAAGCACACAGGCCACTGTGCCAGACTCTGTCTTGCTCGTTTCGGTACATGACAGCATTGAACCCACACAACACCCATGAGGTCAGTGCAAGTGTCACCCCCTTTTACAGTTCTGGAAACTGAGGCACAGAGAGGCTTGAGTGGCTGTACTCGGTGGGTTTGGAATCAACACCAGTCCACCGCGTGTCCAAATTCATTGTACCAAAAAGTGGACAAGCAGTTCCTTCCTGTTTCTTCTCTTGTTTAATGATGTGTTTCTGGAAATTTCGATTGTTATGTAAGATTTTTCACTTTACATATTGCCAAGTCACCCCATGGAAAGCTCTGCAAACACGTTTGGCCCGGGGCTGCCGGTCTGCCCTGGGCCCTGTGTTGTGCCTGTAGGTGACGTGGGGTTGACGTTGTGAGGACCCCACAGGGGAGCAGGAGGACGTGGGGTCACAGATGTCTCTGCACTGACCTGCGTGAAAGCGTCCTGTCTGCTGTGGGCTCCACGGGCCTCCAGGGAAGCTCTCAGACTGCTCCCAACTTTATTAGGAAGGAGATGTACGAGATCCAGAGAGGTATGAGGTGCTTTCTTTCCCTCTGAGCCACGCTCGGCAAACATCCCTACAGAGAAACTGTTATTGTACCTGTGGGCATGCATTTCCTTCCCTTTGCCTGTCGCCAGGAGCCGGGAGCTGAGAATAAGTGTCAGGCAGAGTGGCTGTTACCCCCGCATTCTGTCCTCCTTTACGCCGGTGGTTTGGACTTTTATTGTTCCGTTCTCGTTGGAGATGTGACATATGCTTCCTGTTGGCCGGAGCGTAGCTATTGCTGCATTGTCAACCTTTTGTTCCTGTCACCATCACTGTGATTTTGAGATGAATTAGATCTTTTGTTCATTTCTGCTTTTGCATCTCTAATTAAGAAGGAACGTTCTGGGATTGTTTCCACATAATGCGGAGAAATCTTGGAACGAGCCAGAGCAAACCGGCCAGCCTCCCAGCTTCCCTCACTCAGTAACCATCGCCCTGCGCTCCCTCCCTCCTCCCGGCAGCCTTTCGTGTGCCCTTCCCCGTGTAGGCCCCGCTCAGGTCCAAGGCTGGGGGTGTGGGAATGTGTCTCGGGATCAGGCAGGGTCGGCGATGGCCCTGTGCCTGTGTCTCCTGGAAACACATGTACTTGGTGGCCAGTAGTGGGAAGGGGACCCTCGCTGATGTTTCGGTGCCTGGTTCCCAGAGTAAACTCTGGCAGCTCTGACGGGCAGAACGTATCAGCTTCATATCCAAATTCACTGGTTTCCCGAAGCAACTCACATCATTTGAACAAACTGTAGAAGTGAACTGGATCACGTACGCGTGAGCACCGACGCACGCAGACTGTGCGTTCAGGCTGTCCTCACACTACACTCTCCCTCCTCCACAGCTCGTAAGGTGTAAGTGACATACAGCAAATTGCACATATTTAAGGAAGACAGATTTGATGTGCCAAGTTATGCATCACCGAAATCCAGATAATAAACATATGCTTAAACCCCAAACTTTCTTCAGGCCCCCTTGTAATCCCTCTCTCCTCTCCCTCGCCACTCACCCCCAGGCAAACACTTATCTCTGTGTCACTGAAGATTAATTTTCATTTCCTGGAGTTTTATATACATGGAATCATAGAAAGTGTGTTTTTGTCTAGCTTCTTGCACCCAGCATAATTAACTTTACCAGTAGTTCATAGTTTTTATTGACGCGTAGTATTCCATTGTATGGACATACCACAGTTATCCATCTGTTGATGGACATTTGAGTTGCTCCTAATTTGGGGCTATTACAACTATTGCTGGTTGGAACATTCATATAGGTTTTTGCCTGGATATGGGCTTTCATTTCTTTGGAGTAGAAAAGTTGAATCGTATGGTAAGTGTGTGTTTAACTTTATAAGAAACTGCTAAGTGTTTTACATTCATATTATATTATTTATATTATGTTATGTTACATTATGTTATATTAATTACATTACATTGTATTTAAGAATGTATAATGGACAGATTTTGAGAGTTCTAGTATCTACATGTCAACACTTGGTGTGATCAGTCTTTTTAATTTCAGCCATTATATTAGGTACGTACAAGTATGCCATTTGGTGTTTTTTTTTTGAGATAAAGATGACCTTTATTATTATTTTTTTTAAATTTATTCGGGTGACAATTGTTAGTAAAATTACATAGATTTCAGGTGTACAATTCTGTATTACATCATCTATAAAATCCCATTGTGTGTTCACCACCCAGAGTCAGTTCTCCTTCCATCACCATATATTTGATCCCCCTTACCCTCATCTCCCACCCCCCACCTCCCTTACTCTCTGGCCATTTGGTTTTAACTTGCATTCCCCTAAACATTAATGATTTTGAGCATCGTTTCGCATGATATGTCACATCTACAGACCTTTGGTGAAATGGCAGTTCAGATATTTTGTCCATTTTTAAAATTTGGTTGTTTGCTTTTAATTATTGAGTTTTAAGAGTCTTTTGGTTACACGTGCTTTATCAGTTAAGTGATTGAAAAATACTTTCTTCCAGCCTGTGGTATGTCCTTTCATGACCTGTAGGGTTTTTTGGAGAGCGAATGCTTTTAATTTTGATGAAATCCAACATATCAATTTTTTTCTTATACAGCTTATATTTTTACTGTTGTACATCAGAGATCATTGCCCAGTTCATATTTACAAAAACTTTCTCATACATTTTCTTCTAAAAGTTTTATAGTTTTAGCTCTTACATTTCGGTCTAGGATCCATTTTGGGTTAATTTTTTGTGTATTGTATGCGGTAAGTGTGTACATTCGTCTGTTTTGCATGTGGCTATCCAGTGAACCCAGCACAGTCTGTTGAAAACACTATTCTTTCCCCACTGAATTGTGTTAGCATCTTTTTCAAAAATCAGTTGACCATCAACGTGAGGTTTTAGTTATACATTCTCAGTTCTAGTCCAATGACCTCTACGTCTCTCCTTATTGCAGTTCATAGGGCAGGGTCACCAGCCTATGCTTGAGTCTCATCTTCCAGTGTTTTGATCACCACAGTTTTGCAGTGAGTTTTGTAATTTGGTGTGTGACTCTTCAAACTTTGTGATACTTTTTCATGATTGTTTTGACTATTCTGGGTCCCTTGACTTTCCGTGTACATTTTACAATCAGCTTGTCAATTTCTGCCAAAATGGCAATGGAATTTGGGAATTTTTATAGGTATCATGTTGAACGTGTGGATTTATTTGGGGAGTATTCCGTCTTACCAATGTTAAGTCTTCCAATCATGACCATGGGATGTGTTTGCACTTATACGGTCTTCTTTAATTTCTTTCGATAATGATTTAAGTTTGGCAGTTCTTTTGTTAACTTTGTCCCTGTATTCACCTTCTTCTTTTTGGTGTTGTTTCAGATGGAGTTTGTTACTTAATTTCATTTTCAGATTGTTCACTGTTAGTGTTTAGACATACCATTGGTTTTTGCTTATTGATCTTGTGCCCTCTAACTTTGCTGGACTCGTTTATTAGTTGTAACAGTTGTGTTTTGTTTTTTTTCTTAGTGGATTCCCTAGGATTTGTTATATATGAGATGGTGTCACCTGCAGAGAGCAATCATGTACTTCTTCTTTTCCAGTCTGGATGTCTCATTTCCTTTTCTTGCTGAGTTGCCCTAGAATCTCCAGTAAAATGTTGAGTAGAAGTAGTGAAAAGGGACATCTTTGTCACATCTGATCCTAGAGGGAAGGCATCACTTTTTGTCCATTAACCATAATGTCAGCAGTGTTTTCTCAATCTGCCTTTTTCCATGTTGCAGAATTTCCCTTCTATTCCTCATTTGTTGAGTATTTAGCATGAAAGGGTGGTGGGTTTTGTCAAATGCTTTTTGTGTGTGTCTATTGAGGTGGTCATGCAGTTTTTGCCCTTTGTTCTGTTGATAATGGTGTGATAAGGCTATTTCTATAGAAAAATAGTTTTGAAATATTTTGAAACGCTCCATGTTTGACAGATTGGGAGATATTGCATTCTGAGCCCCTCTCTTTGGTTTTCATTTTTATGTTGAAATCTAGGTTTGTAAATTCATGCTACTTGTTCCTCAGATGAGTTCCAAAGATGGTGGAGAAAGGGACATCAGCTTTCCCCACCTTTACTCTGTGATCATCTGCAAATTGACTTATTTTAAGCGTATCCTTGTTACCAGAGAACAGACCCTTCTCGGCGTGATGTCCAGGTTCTTGGTTTCCCAAACAAAGAAGTGAGTGGGTCACCAAGAGGCAGTGGTGAAAGAGCAGTTTATTAGAAGCAAAAGTACACTCCAAAGGGATAGGAGTGGGCCCAAGCAATGGCCTGGCTCAAAAGGTGCTGACTGGTGAGGACTTGGAGTTTTTAATCTTCTTTTCTCCATAGTGGTCTACTCCTCTCTAGGGGTGGGACCACTTGATTGGCACCTGTGATTGACAAGCGGTTATGACCTCTAAACTGCGCATGTTCCTTCCCAGAATCCAGTCTGTTATAATGATATGAATGAACTTCCGGGCATATGTATGCTATTATAATGATGGTATAATGAGGCTAAGGTGATATGAAGGTTGTTGTGGCCTTTACTGTGCAGGTGTGAGTGACCAGTATAACCTAGTCAGGTATTTTGTATCCTCTAGCTTCCTCATAGTAGTTGGTGGTTATAGTAAGGGGAAGGTTTGGGTGGAGAAGGGAGGTCTTCTGGGTGGTCACTCTCCATAGGTCATGTTGGACATGCAGGAATGTTACCTGACATGTTCGGGCATCTTGGAGACACAATTCCTCTCTCTAACTGCCGGCCTTATTTCCCCCTGAGAGGCATGATCCCCATAAAATCTCTATTGGAAGTTGAGGGACAGGAGGTCTCTTATTCTGTATCTGCTTCCTGCTTGATATGGTCATTGTCCCTACCTATTGGGGGTTCACAGAACTCTCGCCCTGTCTGATCTTAGATGAGGGGAAGGGGTCTTGGGATCCATCTGGAAGATGGTGTTGACCTCTTTGGACGGGATGTTCTGGAAGTCTTGCTGGGGTATCATTTTTATTCCATCAGCCCCTAGATGAGAAGAGATAGATTGTGGTTAAACAGAGTTAAAAGTGTTGGCCCAAGAAGCAGGACCCAAAGCCATGATGCAAGGTGGCTGTGTGATGGAAAGGCTGTTTAGCTTCATGGAGCCTGTGGCCTTTCTCTCTGGTTTAACCAGGCGTTCAGGTGGTTGTTTACCCAGGAGCTGGGCCCAGAATGGCCTCAAGCAGGGAGCAGGGGACTTTCTGTGATTCAGGCTAGGAACAATCTTCTGTTTAAGATAAAAAAGTTGATTCAAGAGGTGATTAAGATCAGAAACGAGGGAAAAGGAGACTTAAAATTCCTGTAGTGTGTGTGGGGGTGCTCTCCCATGTCATCCGGAGATTATCTTCCAATGATAACATGTCCTCTTTTCCTCTGAAGCCTTTTAGATGTCTAGAGAGAAATTCACTCGTGTTGGGAGCTAGTGGACATACATACCACAATGAAGACGGGCAGAGATGAGAGAAGCCTTCTGAGATTCTCACGTTTCCCCCCAGATTTGCAGGGAATTTAGCTTAAGCAATTTATTCGTGCTTTATTAAAGGCCCACATGGTCTTTCAGACAGTAATGCTGTCTTTTGCAGCTTGTGGAAATATAAATTCTGTCTCAGCTGGAAACAGTGGAGAAAGATTTCTTGGAGAGTGGACTCAGTGGAATACACAGTCAGTTGTCTGCTAAACAAATGGGCTCTTATCTCTTGCATTCTATTTTCAAGAGGGATGGGCTTCCAGCAGGAAAAGGCCATTTCTCGTCATTAGTCCTTTATTGATTACATCTTCTCAACGGCTCTTGGATTAATTTTCCATCGAAACATTTAAGGTTTAACTTGAAACACTAAAAGAAAACCTCAGATTTCAAAGTGCTTCTTTTGACTTCTCTTCCTCCCGCGGTGTTGTTCTTCCTCCCTGTAGCCCCCTCTCTGAAACGTGGTATTTTTCTTTTGACCACTTCCAAAGCCCAGTTTAACAAGCTCTTTTTAAAAATTCAAGGCCTCAGCCCCAAGCGATTGCCCTAACAAAGTCATCTTTTAACGCTCTGGACAACTGAGCACTTCCAATCATCAAAGATTTCAGCCGTGCCAGTCCCCACGGTATATGTTCCGAAGAGCAGAGAGATAAATATGTCAACGAGTCTGACATCCTTTGTTTTGAATGCTTAATAAATATTTGGCTCACGCACTGATTCTTTTCCGATGAACACAGTTGTGTGAGAGCAGGAGCCAGCCCTGGGCTGAGACCGGCTGTGTGTCCGACGCCACTGCTGGCGTCTCCATGTGCCTTTCTTGGCAGCCTCCTTGGGTGACAGGAACAGTCCTGAGAATCTTGCAGGATTTCCCAGCTCTGAAGGGGTTTTGCTCAAGCACCCGGGGCAAAAGAATTCTGGTTTCATCAATGTGATATAAATAATGCAGGGCACCACTTCCTAGCGTGTGCCTGTGCAGACATCACTAGTCAATCCCTGCACCCCTTTCCTGCTGGAGCCCAGATTCCTTCTCAAGACAGAGCTCCCCTGAGCAGTCACTGTGATTTGTGGTGGCAAGGAGACAGATCTGTTTTCTATTGCTGGTAGATTCTGGGGGACTAGGAAAAGTTTTAGTAAGGATTGAAGAGTATGATGATAATGAGGGCATGATATGGACCTCAAAGTTTGATATATTGTAGGGAAAAAACACCCAAAACAAAACACATCCATGTGGTTGCACTGGTATCATACCCTACAGATCAGGACGGCCTTAGGCCAGAGGTTGTGAAATGACGGGCCTTGGGGCGGGTACAGACTCCCAGATACGCTGTGTTTGGCCAGAAAAGTACTTTAAAATACATATACTTAGATAACCAACATCCAAAACTTAGGTGACTCACCCCAACTGGGTTTCCCGTTCTCTTGCAAAGGCGCCTGATCTCTGACACAGTCCCAGCATCCCTGCATAGCTGTGGCGGGCTCAGGTGAGTGGCACCCGTCCCTTTTAGCAGCTGTCCCCTTTGAGCGTGGTTTGGGGAGCCTCCTTCAAGTTTACCATAGTCCCCAACTTTCCTGTCATTCGCAGCAGACCCACCTTCTTAGTTCACGTCATCTCCCTGGAGGGAAAGGGGTTTGATCGTTGAGTAACCTCCGACCGGCACCTCCTGAAGCTCTGCCCAGGCCAATCGAATAGGATATCGGTGAATTGTATGGTGAACTGGATTCCATTATACATGTATCAGATACATTAGCTGTCATAGGTGAGAAGGAGTAGAACAATGTATGAGATGCAATTGTTTTCATTTGTTGCTAACGTAAGTAGAGATTGTTACAGAGCAGAGTCATTTACTGGAATAACCACTGTACTTTCACCACGGGGGCCACTTCGCAGGCTGCTCAGACCAGATTTTACATTCAGGACTCTCCTTAGCCCATGCCACACAGACAAGGACGGAGAGTCGATGGAGGGTGCATTCTGGGGACCGCCGCGCTGCAGAAGCGTGGCTGTGTGTGAAGCCTGCCTCTGTGCAGCACAGCCTGGCTGGACCCGGGGTGCTGGTGTCTGCAAATCTTCCCTGAGAGCACGGGTGACGTCCAGCCCTCTCCAGGCAGCAGTGAGCAAATCTTGGTTCTGCCAGGTCTTCTCAACTCGGGCCTTTCAATGCCCTTCTTGTTTTCATTCTGATTTGGGAGCAGAGGGTGGTGGGGCCATCCACTGTATTTACTTTTCCCTTTGCCTGGATAACTCATGAAGCTTCTGGTTTTGTAATTGGAGTGCACAATTCACAGCATTCTGTTATAGAAAAATTTCTTTCCAAAAAGAAATTTCCACAAGTATTTTCAACGTGTTTGGAAAACACAAACCCTGTAGATCTCTCTTTCCCCTGAGAATATGCTTATCCTGCTCAAACACCTGTTTTTCTTTTGTGTGACTAATTTCTGTGCGATGTCCAAACACCTGAGCTTGGCCCTGGGATCTGTGCCAGTGGATGGTAATTGGCAGCACCCTCTCCCAGGATCAGGGTCTGCGGGCAGAGCTGGTGCAGGAAGTCAGGTTGCCCATGTGCCGGGCTCTCCCCACATACACAACTCATCCTGGAGGGGGCGCTAGTGGTGAACCCCAAGTGTGTGGGTCTCCTCCTAAGCTAACCAGTGCTGGTGACATTTTTAAAATCCCCCAAGTCAAGGGATGAAATCTGAAATGAAAACATCCCACAGACAAGCACACACCAACCTTCACACCAAATTATCATCTTGTCCTAATATGCCAGTGTCGTTTTGTTAAGGGGTGAAATTTCAGGAGCATTTGTCTGTAAGCGTAGAATCAAGCCTTATCAAATGTGGATGGGACGGACATTTCTCTCCTAGTGGAAGAAGGGCAGACCAGCATCTTACCATGTCTCCCTAGAGGTGGCCCAACAAGCCGTACATGGGCCTTGTCTGCACTCGTGCCATTGAATGAGGGGACATGAGGTCTGGTGGGAGAGGGTGTCCCTGGGTCCTGTGGTGAAGATGTCTGCAGTTTCAAATTCAGGAGAGTGGCAGCCCCTTCCTGTAGTTCAGGTGGACTGAAGGCAGCCAGGGAGGCCTGGCCATCCTGTCAGCAGCGTGCAAACCTCAGGGTCTCACCCATCACTGTATTTGACAGTGTCTTGTACGTGAGTGGGGACTCTTAGATTTGCCTTGTGTCCTCTGAGCCCCGCCCAGGCCCCACTGCCTGTCACCACTGGCCCTTTAAGACTGGCTCTTGTGCTCCATGTGACAATATCTGAGGCCTCTTTCAGTGCCAGGACTCGAAGATTCTGTAACGAAGCGTGTGTTGAGGATGAGATGGGAAGGGGGAGGGCTGCGGTCTCCCTGCTGGCCACACTGGCCCCGAGATAGGCCCTCACTGGGAGGCCTGGACAGTCAGTGAGTGATGGGAGGCGGGCCCTGGGCTGACTGTCTCCGTGACACGGGGACATGAAACATCCCAGCTGTGGTCCAACTGTGGGAGCCAGACCGACCTGTGTGACCAAGAATTGGTAACAGTGAATGAAGCTGAGTGCAAAGCATGAAGATCAGAGCTTGCAAGGCTGAATTAGGGTCCCCTTAGGGGAGTGGGGGCTTGCAATGACCTTCAGTGTTGGTGAGGGGCGATGGGTAGGGGGCTCTTAAGACCTGTCAGCTACTGGGTGTTGTTTTTGAGGAGACCACCTCATCTCTCCTGTACCCAGCACATCCTTGTATGTCTACCATGTACCATGCCCACGTGACCCTGGGCTGCAGAAGGTGCGAGAAGGCAACATGCTTGTCCTCACATGCCTCGCCTTCTAGGAGGGCGGAGAGGTCAGTGTTAATACAGGAAGTCAGCCCTGGGGGCCTTGCACACCCACTGGCCCGTACGTGGCCTTGGCAAGTCAGTACACTCTTGCACATACATTCTTGTTACCAGCTCATGTAGCACCAGTGGTTGCTGCCCCAGGGAAGCAAGTGCTTCACTTCTGTTTCCCCTGCAGGCATGTGTCTTTCTCCAGATTCCAGTTACTTTTTTGCTCTGCAGCCAAGTTCTCTTTGGAGTTTAAGGAAAGTTTTTAATTTGCAGTGTGGTGAGGGAGGGAGAAAGGCTCGCTTCAGCTCTCTGCTTCTCTGAGTTGAAGCTGGCTGACCTGATTTGGTCTCTGATTTTTATCAAGTAGAGACTAACCCAGACCCCTTATTTTAAGAACACTTTAAGTGAAAACTAGGAATGAACTGGACCTAGAGAGGGGATCAGTGGTGACTGCAGCTATTATTAGGCTCCCCCTGAAAAAACAAAACAAAAACAAAACAGGACAGTGCTGGGTCAGAACACATAGCCTGGAACATCTGGCACCAGCCAGGTGACCTAGCTGAGCCTTCGTTTCCACATCTGTAAAACAGGATGAATAACTTTCCCACAATACTCAAGGGCAGTTTTCAAATTAAGGGCCAATTTTTATGGGCTCTCACCAGTATTTTGTAACAAAGTGATAGAATGGAACAAAATAGAAAATTCAGAGTAACATGGTGAGGCCAAGTATTTTTTTCATGCAGCTTTAGTTTCTATTTGCATACTTTTTGTGTATCGGTCATATTGTAAGATGTATTTTCTACTGTGGGTTGTGATTCAAAACAGAGACACATTGTCCCAGAGTGCATCAGTTAGTCATTCCCGCGTAACAAATAGCCCCTGTGTCTTAGTCCTGTGCTACCACAAGCATTTTTCCATTGCTCTTCAGATGAGTGGGGTTCAGCTCATCAAAGATGCTCAGACCAGGAGGGCAACCCAATCTTTTAACTATGTTGTAAGTGTTTTATTGTGACTTTTTTTCTTCTAAAATTCTACTGGAGAAAGCAAGTCCTTTGCCCAAACCCAGCATCATTGAAACAAGAAAGTAGATTTTGCCCCCAGTGAAGGGAATAGCAAAGTCCCATGTCCGAGGGTGAAGGTACGGTATCTGGTGCATTGCTGAAACCTACCACATGAAGCAGAGAGTGTCAGATACCATAGTGTTTCATGAATTGTAAAGTGTTACATATGTTTAAGTTTCATCTTTAAAGATGGACACTGCTTCCTCCACCCCTCCCATCCACCCCCCATGCAGTCAGAGAAGAAGGTCATAAATATGTCAGAGAATTCTTCACTCATCTTCACCTTTGGGCCAGGGAACTTTCCCTGATTATACTTTTTAATTCTGAAAAAGGATTCCTTCTAAATAGCCAACAGTTTGCAATGAATTAATTTGAACTTCCATATATGTTGGTCCCCCCCCCCCCCGCCCCACCATGTCCTATTTTGGTAACAGGATCACAAATCCTCTGTAGACAGAGCTGTCTTATTTTCTTTCTTACCTTCTTGTTGCACAACAGGTATTTTGGCCAGGGGAATTGGCGTATTATGATACAGTATTATGTCAGTGACTCACTCAGGAAATGCTGATTTTATCTGATTGCTTTTAGTCTTAAGCTCCAAGTGGCAACTAATGTCTTCTCTGGCTCCAGTCTCCTCACTCAGAGTGGGTATTTGGTGAGTTTGGCCCTAATATGAGGCTAATGGGTTGTTTGATTCAAGCTGGAAACTCGGAAAACTTGTGTTTGCACAGAAGAGCTGGACATATGGTCAGCACTTACAAAACACTCGCTGTCTGACTGCTCTGCCAATAGAAGCCAATTCAGAATAGATCCTGTGAAGTACTGGGTGGCAGCTGTATTTATTTACTTTCACCGTTCCAGTCAGTGATGCTGTTATTATAAAATGTGTGAATTTTGAGCACCTAGCATGTGGCAGGCATTAGCTAAAGGAGGGTTTTTGTGGAATATCCCATTTAATACTTAGAGCCGGTGTTGTCACCCATTGACCCATCTCCCTGTTCCCCCTTTACCTCCTTGCAAATGTGTTTGTACTGCCCTCCCCCACATCCCATGCTCACGTGAGCCACGTCCTTCAGGCATTGCTCACTTCTGCTGCACTGACGTCCCTTTGTCAGGTTCCCCAGGGTCCTCTGCGTGGCCAATCCCAATGGCCAGCTTTCAGTCCACGCCTTAATTGGTTTCATTCAGGTAACAAACAATTACATTTGTTACCTGAATGAAGTCGTCTGATGCTCAGTCGCATTCTCTTCTAAGTGCCTTCATCGCTTGCCTTCTGAGGTCGCATTCTCTCCTGTGACTTTCCTTTGTAACACACTGGTCCCATGTCTTCATCATCCTTTACGGGGCCCTTTCATTCATGGCCTCTAAGTGTTGGCACGCTCAAGGCTTACACGTGAGATAGCATTCGTCTCGTGGCTGTAAGTGCTGTAAGCGCACAATCCAAATTCTTCTTCAGCTTGAACCTCACTCCATCACCTCTCTGCCTGAGCTCCCGACTTCACGTTTGCATGTGAATGCCTAATAAACATTTCAAATTAACATTTTCAAAACTGAACTTTGGATGCCCTTTCTCTTCCCCAAATCTGCCTCTCCTCCCCTTACCTCAGGATGGCCAGGCCTTTCTTCTGGTTTCTCCCTCTCTCTCAGATCCAAATCCATTCCAATAGCAAGTCCTGTCTGGGGCTACCTTCAGGATACCCCCTGAATCTGACCACCTCTCATTACCCCATCAACCCCCCTCCCCATCGAACCACCGTCATGTGTCTACTGATGGGCTTAGCTGGCCCCTAAATGGTTCCCCTTCCTCCATACCTGCCAGGGCTGTTCTGTTAATATTTTCCCATCGTGCCATTTCCTTGCTCCCAGCTCCCCATAGCTCCTCATTCTTCCTGAATTTTGCTGGGTATAATGTGCACTTTTTTTGCCCAAATTTGTGAGGGAAAAATAAGGATGTGCACTACACCTGGGTAGTACTAATTTTAATTCTTTTATTTATGCTTATGAGTTAAAAGTGTAACTCTAGAAATCAATAACGATATCCGTATGCAAAATAATACCCCGGAATTCCATAATCGGTTTTGTTGAACTTATAACGAACTTGCAACAACGAAGACTTCTTGGCCTTCTAGGATGCATAAATATCGTAAATTTGTTTCTGGTGCATAACATTTCTTGTACCTTGTATCTGTTCTTGTGTTTTGTAATTATTTGTTACATAAAATTTCTCGTACCATGTTATGTTAAAAAAATAAATTCTAAAATTCCTTTATAACACGAAAAACAAGTACCTAAATGTAAACAAATAAAAATTTGAATTAAAAAATTAAAATGAAAGATTTTTTCCCCCTAGAAAGTTTGGGTCAAAAACACGGGTGCACATTATACAGCAGAATACGGTACTTAGTGGAGTAAAATCCAACGCCTTCGCCACCTTGTTGCTCACTTGCCCTCTTTTGGCTCCTGAATAGAGCAAGAACATGGCTGTCTCAGGGCCTTTGCACTTTCTGTTTCCTCTGCTTTCGGGCATCTGCATGTCCTCATGGCTCACTTTCTCACTTCATTCTGGTCTCTACTCAAATGTCGCCTCTCTAGAGAGGCCTTCCCTGTCCCTTCTAACATAACACCCTCTGTCACCACTGTCTGTCCTCCTATCTTGCTCTGTTTTTCTTTCAAGCCTATCTTGCACCTGATATCATACTGTATATCTACACATTTGCTTGTCTGCCTCCCCCATTAGACAGTCAGTTCCATAAGAATAGGGGCCACGTTGTTCATCGCTCCATCCTCAGCACCTGGGACAGCTCCTGGGTCTTAGTTGACATGAAATAAATACTTGTTATACATGAATGAACGGTTTATTCTTATTTTACAGATGGAGGAATTTGAGGCACAGAAAAGTACTATAATGTCAAAAATACACTGGGACTCTGAGCTTGGTTCTAAATCTAAAAGATAGAATGGGTGAATGTCAGAACTGGAAAGTTTAGGTGCCCTCAGGTTCACAGAGGCCACCTCTGAGCCCGGATGTTGGGGAGTGACTTATTCAGATGTCATGTGGGGAAGAGTTTGGACGAGGACCCAGGTCTCGGGCGGCATCGAGCTGCTACACCCAGCCCCCTCTCCCTGGACCTGAGGACTAACTATCGAACTAGTAGCTAGCTGATTCATGCCTAATGTTTAACGACACAAAGCACATCTGTGGCTGCCCTGTTCCCTGGAGGGCAGAGGACGTTGGACTGCTTGGTTCCGACAGGAGGGCAAAGAAACTCGAGAACAAAACTGAGCCTGACACACAGTAACCCTCCAGCACCCTGTTGGTGCTTCGACGCCCAGGGTTACCCAGGCAGTGTCGCTGTGATAATTTCAGCCCATCGTCCCATTAGTGGCCTTGGTGGACTCTGCTTAAAGGCTCCTAAAGACACCTGTGACACTGTGAAGTGGAACTGATGCGGAGCTGTGTCTGTGACTGGGGATGTGGGGAGAGGTTCAGCACCCCCCTCGTTCTTTGATAAAAAATTTTGTTATTTTTTACAATTTATTTTTCAATTACAGTTGACAATCTATATTATACTATTAGTTCTAGGTGTACAGCATAGTGGTTAGACATTTATATAACGTATTCAGTGACCCCTCTGGTAAGTCTAGGACCCACCTGGCACCACACATTGTTATTACAATATTACTGACCATATTTCCTGTGCTGTACTTTACATCCCCATGACTATTTTGTAACTACCAATTTGTATTTCTTAATCCCTTCCCCCCTTCCCACATCTCCAACCCTCCTCTCCTTTGGCAGCCACCAGTTTGTTCTCTGTATCTATTCTGTTTTGATTGTTCATTTATTTTGGTTTTTAGTTTCTACATATAAATGAGATTATATGGTATTTGTCTTTCTCGGTCTGACTTATTTCACTGAGCATAATGTTCTCTAGGTCCATCCACGTTGTTGTAAATAGCAAGATTTCATTATTTTTTATGGCCGAGTAATATTCCATTATATATACAGAGGGTGCCAAAAATATGTATACACATTTTAAGAAAGGAAAAAAACACACTATTAAAATTGTAATACTCAATATGCACCAATAACAAAAGATGAATACAAGTCACATTTGATTTTTGCAATTACAAGAGGTGCTCAAAGTAGTTACCAAAGCGTCCAGACACTTCTGATTACGGCGAACTATTGCTTGAGCAATGTTGACCAAAGCGTCCACTGGCACACATTTTTTTGGTCACCCCTGGTATGTATCACATCTTCTTTATCCATTCGTGTATCGATGGGCCCTCAGGTTGTTTCTTTTCTCCTTGGTCTTTGATTTCACTCTACAACGAATGAGGCTCATTTCTTTCTTCTCCTCCTGGGAGCAAATTCACATTGGTGCCATTTTGGGGGATTGATGATAATTTGTCTCAAACACGAAGGTTTGCTCTTTGAGTCTGGAAGTTGACCCTGTTGACCTTGTTCTTGGGCTGTTTGCCTGGTTATGCCAAGGAGGCAGTTGGGTGTGTGTACCTGAGGCTTGGAAGGGAGGCCTGGGCTGCAGGTACAAATTCAGGTGAGGAAGAGAAAGTCACAAATAAGTCCTCATTTGTGGTTTGCAAAATAGGCCTCCTGGTGGCACTCAGGGCCCAGTGGGCGTGCCCTGCCCGCAGCCCACGTGGCACCCCTAAGTATCATATGTGACCTTGAGCCAGTTTCATCCCATCACTGACTGGCCTCAGGTTCATCTATAAAGTGAGATCACAGACCCCTTGCAGTTTTGTGATTCTGTGGTGAATGATTTTACCTTTGTAACATCTTCTGCACATGAAGTGACCCTGGGTCCCCCCACCAATAATTGACATTTTCCTGATGGCCCAGGAGAGAAAGTCGCCAACATTTTACTTGCTTATCTAGAAGATGTGAAGTGAAATGGGGCTTAAATTGTCTAATATGTAACCTGCTAATGCATGCACATTAAAAGGGTACCCCCACCTGCTGAGTCAAAGACCATAACAAAATGCTACATCCTTGCTTCTGTTCTGCAAAATTATAGTTTAATGGTGCAAAAATAATTATATCCACATTTTAATGCATTTTGTGCGTATTTTCCTATGAGGGTTTTAATCTATGCAAAGCTCCCTTGGTTTTTCAGAAAAGATCCCCTTTACGGCTTGAATAAGGTATTTTTTTTTTTTTTTTTTTTTTTTTAGTAACATAGCTACCTTTTATGCTGCTTGAAATATGGTGCCAGAATGAAATATGTCACACCTGAGGTTTGATTAGTGATGGTTTGAGTACATAAAAAAGGTAAGGTAAAGAAAAAAATGCACAGAAAAAGGCAACAAAGGTTATGTGACTCCGTTAAATTATATTGATGGTTTTGCCAGTATTTCCTAATACTAAACGGTTTTCCTGGAGTCTGTGTATCAGTATTTGTCACTAATTAGTGCCTACAAATTGCCTGTTGTTGAAGTCACGCTCCTTTGGTTGTCTTGGCGGCTCATGCATTGGAGCCCCTGCGGCTGGTGGACTGTCACTGTTGGCTTTCCTTTGTGCTTTTCCTGCTGACGCGTCTCAGGGTTCCACCCCTCCCCGCAGGTGTCCAACCACTGTGACTCCGTGTTTGTGAACGGAAAGGAGATGAAGAGCAAAGTGGACACGATCGTGAACTTCACCCACCAGCACTTCACCTCCCAGTTAACCGTCACCGTCTGGGCGCCCAGGCTGCCCCTGCAGATTGAGATCTCAGACACGGAGCTGAGCCAGATCAAAGGCTGGAGGGTCCCCGTGGCCCCCAACAGGAGGTGAGAAGCCAGGGGGGTGGCTCTGTGGGTCTGTGGCTCCTGGGGCCCAGTCTTGGTGGGAGGCAAACGGCACCCACCAGAGACACTCCCTGTGACACAATCAGAAGGATTGGATAATAAAATGGGAATAACTTTTCCTTATGCCATTCAGTGTTTTTCATGCACGTCCCTTTGCCCTCTAAAATCATTTCACTTACCAGCAAGGATATTCACCCCTCACTTTGAGAAACTCAAATTGCTACATTACGGTGCTGGTGAAAATTTTTCCTGTGCCTTATTACGTGGCCCTCAGACCTTTCAGGTGGAACGACACGTTTGAAGCTTGTTCCATGTCTGCTAATCACCAGCTGCCTTGGCCACATAGGAACCGCTCTGGGGCTTGGTTTCTTCATGGGAAAGTAGGAAGTTGTCATTGTGAAGATGAATGGAGTTAGCTGTAAACAGGGAGGGGACACAAACAGTCGGGGACAGTGACCTGGGCTTGGGCCCGCCTCTCGATCACCACTTGTGTGCCTGCGTCCTCTCTGTGCCTTGATTTACTCACTGGTAAGATCAGGACAATAAAACGCCCTCACCCCTTGGCGTTCTGTGGAGGTTAAATACGTCGAATGTGTGGCTGGCGTGTCGCACGTGGCTGACCTGTGTCAGCTCTCAGCGTGACCTGGGCACATCACGTAGGACCTGGCGCAGTGGGTCTGACTCAGTGCCTGTGGGTGTTTGCCCTTTCTCTCCTGACACAAAGTCCCACCCACTGGAGGTCACAGGCTAGTCAGCAGCCACCAAACAAGGTCCTCTCACAAAAGGATACAGGGCAGCTTGGTCTCCAGGGGAAGATTCTGGAATAGCAGAGCCAGAGAGGAAGGGCCTTCCTCAGGCGTTGTCACACCTGGACTTACTGGAGCCTCACGCACACCTGGGGGGAGGTCAGGGGCAGTCGTGCTTATTTCCACTTCAAAGGTGAGGGGACTGGGCCCACGAGGAGTGAAACACTTCACTGGTGTCCACCAGGGCGGAGTGCAAGCAGCCCCCAAATAGCCCTTCCCGCCACGAGACCGAGGTTTAGCGTCACCTTCACATGGGGATATATTTGGGGTTGCAGATTTCCAGCGCGCAGGAGGGGCTGAGCCTCCTGAGGGTCTGGGCGAGCGAGGCCGGCCTGCACTGGCCTTCCATGTTCCCAGCGGGTGGCAGCCTGAGTGGCCCCCAGTGACCCCCACAGACGCCTGTGGGATGAAAGAAGGAAGCCACAGTGAGTGAACG
Organism: Rhinolophus sinicus; assembly: GCF_036562045.2. Lineage (NCBI taxonomy): Eukaryota > Metazoa > Chordata > Mammalia > Chiroptera > Rhinolophidae > Rhinolophus > Rhinolophus sinicus. The sequence goes on from NC_133765.1 coordinate 36,535,541, forward strand.
GCCGGCAGCAGACGCGACAGGGAGGAAGCAGCCCACGGTGCTGTGGGAGTCACGGAGATTGTGGAGCACGCACTCCGTGAGACTCCTTAACCACGGTGACGTGTACGGTGGTGTGTTTGTGTCCCAGGCCCACCCGAGACAGCGACGACGAGGAGGACGAGGACAGGAAGGGGAGGGGCTGCTCCCTGCAGTACCAGCACGCCACGGTGCGTGTCCTCGCCCAGTTTGTGGCCGAGGCGCCTGACGTGGGGCAGCTGAGCTACATGCTGGGCCCCGACTGGCAGCTGGACATCACCGACCTTGTGACGGATTTCATGAAGGTGGAAGAGCCGAAAATCGCCCAGTTACAGGATGGCAGGACCCTGGTGGGGCGGGAGCCCGGAATAACCACCGTGCAGGTAAGGCCGCAGCCCCGTGTGTGCTGACGAGCTCCAGGGAGATGCTGCCTGCGGGGGCGGGGGGGGGGATGTGATGTGCCTGTGACACTCTGGGAAGCCCCACTGGAGTGCTCACCGGTTTGAAGAATAGACACTCGACTTAATTTTTACACTTTAGAGAGATTTCCGGAAAATTACTGAATTTCTTTTACCAGCCCAAGCGAAATGAAACACTGTGGAAACAGCGTTTCCCAAGTGTGAGAACTGATTTTTCCATATCACTGATACGAAAAGGGTAGCACCTGTGGAAGCTAGTTTGATTTTCTTAACCCGGAGGGATAACCATTTAGCTGTATTATACCTTGAACAGTGACAAGATGTTTTTGAAAACAAAATATTTACACTAAAAAACATATATTTACACTAAAAAAAAAAATCCACAGTTAAATGTGCCCTATATTATTATACCAATAGGAAAACTGTTTTCTAGCCAATTTGGGCAGGGTGATTATGCAGAAATGGTGCAGCATATCGGTGAATAAAATTTTTAAATGTTACCGCTCATAGTTAATTACGTCCTACTTTACGTGTTGCCACAGTTAATTTTTGACAAAGCTGGATTAAATGTTTTTTTGTATTGCTTTTGTATTGCTCTGTAACAAATTACTGCAAATGTAGCAGCTTAAAGCATCACTAACTTAGTAACTCCATTCTTAGGTCAGGAGCCCAGCTGAGCTGGGTTCTGGTCCAGTCCTGGGTTCTGTGCTCAGTCTCACAAGGCTGAAATCAGGGCCGTGTGCGGGGACTTTGGGGGAGGATTTGCTTCCTCGGGTGTCGGTAGAATGCACTTCTGCCTGGGGTAGGATTGACTGTCAGTACAGGATGCCTCCGCTCCCAGGGCCACCTGCCTTCCTTCGCCCCGTGGCCGCCTCCGTCATCAGAAATGCCTGAATCACGTGCTTCTCACACTTTGAATCTCTCTGACTTCCCCTTCTGCCACCGGCCAGGGAAAGCTCTGCTTTTAAGGGCTCATGTGACTCCCCTGGACCCACCTGGAGAGTCCAAGCTACTCTCCCATGCCAAGGCCAGCAGTGTCATATAACATGCTCATGAGAGTGATTTCTCATCATAGTCACAGGTTTGAGAGGTCAGGCAGGACATCTTCGGGGGACAGGGCTAGAAATTCTGCCTACGGGATAGCCCTCCACATCTGTTTGTCTCCCCAGTTCCAAACTAGATGGGGAGTTTGGAGGCCTGGCCCCTTTGGACAGTTACATTCTTTTTCCCACTTTGCTTGGCTGGTTCACCCAGGGATGACAGTGGCCCACACGACGTCATCGTTGTACCACAGTGGACCTCCAGCTGCCCACTGGGAGGCAGACGAGCAGGAGAACACGGCCGAGCACCACTCACTGCAACTTCTATCACGATTCTGCCGTGTTCACGCCTGCGTATTAACTGTTGGAAACACGTTCCTCTGGGGTGCTTAGTACCAAGGCGGGCGATTTTCAGTTGTTGCCTTTAAATTAAATCAAGCTCTTCTTGGAAAATACACTGCTATTATCAGGGTATGAGTCAAAGGGAAGAAAATGGACCTAGATGATACTTGTACGACTCCTTCAACTGGCAAGTGTAATTGGACAATAGCATAGTACTTATCCACGTACGTTCCGTTAAGTGCCTTCATTTAGCAGAACGTGTAGGTGGAAACACCAACTAAAGAAGTTAAAATGGTGTGTGCAGCAGAGACTAGAGCTTTCTTGCTTCCTCTGAAGGTCCTCTCGCCGCTCTCTGACTCCATCCTGGCTGAGAAGACGGTGATCGTCCTGGATGATCGTGTCACCATCGCAGACCTGGGCGTGCAGCTGGTGGCGGGTTTGTCCCTTTCCCTGCAGCCTCACAGGGCAGACAGAAGAGCCATCGTCTCAACAGTGGCGGCCCAGGACGTCCTTCAAGCCCCACAGCAGGTAAGATGCCAGAGTGCTTTGTCCTGGGTCCACTGAGACCCCTTGTCTGTCTCTCACATCCCGCAAAGGAGGCCAGCAGAGCACTCAGAGCTGGGACTGGGGGTTCTCGAAGCTTCTTCCTGCTTCCTGTCCAGAGTCCGTCTTGTCTGAGAAACATGCTCCGTGGCTTGGATACGTTCCCTCATGCTTCTATACATCGGCCACGTGCCCGTGTGCCATCTGCTGTACAGCAGCCTTCCCAGGGTTAGGCAGTGTCTGCTGCCAGGCCCTGTCCAAAGGATCACGTGTTTCGCTTTTGCCAAAGCAGATGGCTTTTGGGACATGGAAACTGCCCTGTCGGTACTTGAACAAGGCATGGCAAAGAGGCACCAGATAGCTACTGTTTATAGCAATGATTGTCACCTCTAAAACGTTCCTCCATCTTTCAACTTCCACGTGTTTTCAAAAGACATCAGGGCACTGTGGCTTCCAAGCAAGTGCATCTCGTGGGGCATGTTTCCCCGAGCACTTCCGGCCAGGGCGTCTCTGGCTGCATCAGCATTAGCTTCCGAACAAAGAATGTTCCACATGATATTATCTGGCGCAGTAGACTGATGAGTTGCACCTGGATTTGATTCAGATAAATTGCCTGATCTTTCAGAATGTTTTGAGAAAGGTCAAAGTCAAATCTGGTTGTCTGGCATGCAGTAAATTAATATGCACTTGAAGGCATTCACTTAATGTATATTATTATATTATTTGTTCCTCACATCAGTAGGCTGAGCGCCAATGTTGGATGTCTGTTCAGGGCATGCCAGGGGCTGTTCACAGTGATGAAACGTAGATGTTTTCTTTTTCTCAGTTTGTATATTTAAGTAACATTGCATAGGAAATTGTATTTACGTTTGCAAATTTACGGGAACCTGATTCTGACTTACCGCTTTGGTTTCATTTCTCGTAGGAAGCAATCATCAGTTCTTGGATTTTGTTCAGTGATGGTTCGGTGACACCCTTAGACATTTACGATCCCAAGGATTTTTCGATTTCTGTCTCATCATTGGACGAAATGGTGGTGTCTGTCCAGGCGAATCTTCAACCCAAATGGCCGGTTGTGGTTGCAGAGGGCGAAGGACAAGGACCCTTGATTAAATTAGAAATGATGATCAGTGAGCCTTGTCAGAAGACCAAGAGGAAGAGTGTTCTTGCCGTGGGTAAAGGAAATGTCAAGGTCAAATTTGAACCAAGCATTGATGAACACCGAGCAGGCACCAATGACATTGAGGGCATCAGTCGGGAATACAAAGGCCACCTCGGTAATTCCATAGAGCGTGAAGGAAACCAGGAGAGAGCGGTTCAGGAATGGTTCCAACATGGCGCCTCTGTTGGCCAAGTGGAAAGTACCAATAAAAGCACAACCCCACAGTCTCCCATGGAGAGAAAGGAGAAGAAGTTAGTCAAGAGCGGTGGTCCAGACACCTTCACAAACTTCCCCACTCCAGGGAAGTTACCGGAAACCAATAATCCCAGCGACCTTACGGTGACCTCCAGGGGGTTAACCGACTTGGAGATCGGCATGTACGCTCTGCTCTGTGTCTTCTGCCTGGCCATTCTGGTCTTCTTAATCAACTGTGTGGCATTTGCTTGGAAATACAGACACAAAAGATTGGCTGTGAGTGAGCAAGGCAACATCCCCCATTCCCATGACTGGGTCTGGCTTGGGAATGAAGTGGAACTTCTGGAGAACCCCGTGGATATCACGCTCCCGTCGGAGGAGTGCACAAGCATGATGGACAGGGGGCTGCAGTTTGAGGAGAGGAACTTCCTTCTGAATGGCAGTTCCCAGAAGACTTTCCACAGTCAACTGCTCAGACCTTCTGACTATGTCTATGAGAAAGAAATAAAAAATGAACCTATCACTCCATCGGGCCCAAAGAGGAAGAGAGTCAAGTTCACTTCCTACACCACCATCCTCCCCGAGGATGGCGGCCCGTACACCAACTCCATCCTGTTCGACAGCGATGACAACATCAAGTGGGTCTGCCAAGATATGGGGCTGGCGGAGTCCCAGGACTTTAGAGACTATATGGAAAGACTGCAAGACCAGATGTGAACTCCTTTCTTATGTTTGTATTCACCTTTATGCCTTCTGTTTTTGCAATGGTGGAGCAGTGAGTTTGATCAACAATAGGGGATGATGTAGCAAAGCCTGATTTGTGGCGGTCTGGTGGGATCCCTTTCTAAGTAGGTCTCAGAGGTCCGGAAAGCTAGAGCAGCTGGGCTTGAAGCTGGGAAATGTCCCTAAAACAGCCACATGTAGGGCCCGGAGAAATTCTCAGACAACAGTTTCACCTGCTGCCTGGGACTAGCTCAGTTCAAACACAGTAAACCTGACCCCACAGACATTGTTAGTCAAATTGTGACCAGCGGCCGTGTGGCATTAGAAAAGACTCGATGTTGAGTTTTCTATTTCTAGACCTTTTAAAGCACAGTGGACCTTTCTTGCCCTTGGCCTGAGGTTGGACATACGTGAAAGATGCTGAGTGTAGCCGCCCTTCTTTGTGATGCGTGATGCTCATTAATTTTATATGCATTTGCTCCTGCACCTGGTTCCTTTGACCTCTGGAAGTTCTTTTGGAAACATGAAGAAAAGAAATTTCCTTCTTTTCTCCGAGATCTGTCTGAGTCACATGGGTTGTAGTCACGCCATGTTACTTCCTGTTTGATGTACATGAGGTTTCCTGGTTCTTGTTTTTCTGGGTGTCTGTGCAGGTCAGGCTTCCCCCAGTTCCCCACACTTCATTACTTAGGGGCAGCATCTAAGAAGCTTATTCACTTGTCTTCTCTCCTTTTTGTTGTTGACCTTTCTTGTATCAGACGGGGACACGGGATTTTACTGAAAATATTACTATACTGTGAGGGAGGGCCATCTCTGTACAGTTTTCTACGTAAGCTTAAAAACTGTGGAGAAAAGTTGTGACCCACAAACATTTATTTTACCTTCTCTGTGTTGAAGAGTCTTGGGGAACTCTTGGAGTGCATTTCTGGGGCAAAAGACTTCGGAATAGCTGTATATCTACAAGTGCTCTGTGGTCAACACAAATTATTATCCGAACTGAAATCTAAATGTAAAATTGATATGCACAGAAAGGAAATTGCTTCCGCTTAAATGTGCCATTTTACCAGAACAAAACCTTTTTAAAAAGCAGAATGACATTTTAATTTAGCAATATGTAGTAATCCATCCATTCCTAAAATGATTCTTCCCCCACCCCAAATATCCTCAGTCATGACTCTGGCAGAGAGAAAACCCATACAGGCTGTGCATTGATGGAGAAAAACAATTGGGTTCCCCCCTAAATTCATAAAAGTAAACGACTGTTTCAGAGCTCAAGAAGCAGTTATGATGAAAAACCATAGCCATTGGAAACTTGAAGTGGCAAGAGAGAGAGACAGAAAAAGCATGATTCCTGCATAATTTTTAAATAAAAGATGTTTTTCAAAGAACAATGTGAATGGTCTCCAGCAAAGCAAGCATTTGAGAGTAGGAAACCATGACAACGTTTTTATTAAGATGGGATAGCTGGAAAAATGGACCCTGGACTAATATGTCTCATTACAAGCTTTCTCAAGCCATTTGCAGCTCTTAGAAACAGAGTTTTAAGGGCCCAGAGGACCTACTGGAGGTTATTGGAGGCATTTCCTTGACACCAAATGACTGACAACTGAGCTATTCAAAAGAGAGGCGATGGCTTGTTCCCTTGTAGGTTTCTGTGCATGGGAATGAGACAGCCCAGCCTCCTCGCCCACCGCACGGCACTCACAAGGTTCTTGCCTGTGTCTCTCGCCCCTGCTTCTGCAGGGCACACCTGACCAGTGACGCAGGTGTGGCTGGTGTTCCCTTGAGCTTGTGTTTAAAGTGAAGCTGGTACAGTTCCAAAATGCTTTCAGTCTGATCGCTGAGTGAAGCCAGGAGACCCAGGCGTGAGCTTCCAAAGGAGTTTGCAAAAAGATGGCGACGCGTGCAGCACGAGCCACCCAGGTGCCAAAAGAAGCTGCCAGTGCTGTTCAAAGGGCTCGGCGGGAGGCAGCTCGGAGCCGCTGCACAGGGCCAGAGGGAGAGTCGTTCCAGAAATAGTGGGGATTTCGTTTCTGACACTGAGGAACCTCAGCTGAGACAGGGGTGAGTCTTTGTCACACACAGCAGGTGGCCTTCCCCTGGTCAGGTGAGACTTTGGGTGGGGTAGAGTTTGGGAGGGGACGCAGGAAATTACCATTGTCACATCATCAAGGAACATCCAAACTAGCACATGTCCCATGATCGGAGTGCTTGATGTGGCCCAGGGAGCAAACTGGGGGGCACTGGAGGGTGCCATGGGGTCCTCGGCAGAACTGAAGCTGACCGCTGCACTGAAGTGGCCTCCTAGGGACAAGCTAGAGTCACCTGAGGGGGACGGGCTCTGTACGGTCACATTCGTTGGTTTGTGTTGAAACTCAGTGCAAAATAAACGTCAAGTGCAAGGTTGTGGAGGAGAGGGTTCCCTTTACCACGCAGTACACATGTATATGCACACGTATATGTGTGTACCCGTGCGTGCGTGCATGTGTACGTATGGACAGTGAAGAGCCAGAGGACACAGCGTTAGTGGGCATCCACAGTGACCATCAGCCGGTGTGGACACAGTCAAGCTTCACAGAATTTCCTTGAAGTTCTTTCTGCTCTAAATATTTCCTGCTGACTAGAAACCATGGGTCATGTCTGCTTGTTTTCCAGCTGTTCTTTAAAACAAATAGGAGCCATACCCTAAATATTTAAACAAAAGCGGGGGAATGACATCACTTGCTAAGCCTTGAAATCCAGGTTCTTGGGGGCCATGCATTTGCCTGGATTTTCCAGGTGTTTATGGCTGAGGAACCCAAATGACTGGTGTCCGTAGCCTGCAAGAAACACCACTCCCCTCCCCCTCCCCAAGGACAGGACGCTCAGACTCCTCCCAGGACAGAGGCCAGCATGCCCTCCAGGGGACACTGGGCTGTGAGCATCGTGGGGCATATGGGGTGGGCCGTTCAGGTGCTCTGGGGGGGGGTGTCAGCGTGTGACAACACTGTTTCCAGGACCCAGACATGCTGCTTTCCTGGCCGGCCACGGAGATCAAAGAGCAGCTGGTGCAAGAAAGAACTGGAGTTTAATAAGCACACACAATGTGGCGTTGGAGAGAAAGCCAGAAGAAAAGACTCGAAGCTTTCCCCAGAAACTTCCCCCGGAAGAATGTCCTCCTAGCAAACCTCAGACGCTCCAAGGAGCCCTGGACTTCGTAACCGTGTTGTCAGGCACACTCACCGGCCGGGGTAGGTTCCCACGCAAATAATCCTCAAGCTCTGGGCCGAGGGGATATGTCTGCAAACAAGAACGCAGGGAAAAAATGGGTTCACGTCGGTGCCACCATCACATCTGTAGGCGCATTTTGTACCTCGCTGCTTTTTAAGTTTTGGGAAGCCTGGCTGGGTGCGTTTTGATCCGCATTCTCGCTCCACGCGTGCAGAAAGGCGCCTTCCCAGGGTTGGGATATTGGAGCCACGGAACAGGCTCTGTCCGAGCAGAGCCCTGAATCCAGGGCCAGTGGCCGCAGAGCGTGGTCCCGTGTGGTGCCTCCGTGTCACTGGCACCTCGTGTTTTCTACTCTCGTCATCTCAGAAATGGTCTCCATTGTGGTCTCTGTCGGGGACACGATAGATGGTTTCGAAACCCAGCAGCCATGCCCTCCATCAAAATGACACGTGTGTGACTTCGCACATATCGCCTGTTATGTCAGAGAGAGCACGGGTGGTGGAAAAGTGATGCTCAAATGTGGAGAGCAGATATTTTTGTATGTAATATAGGCAATATACTCAAACACTGAGGGGTGTCCTGGAATAAATACATTTTAAAATAAAAGCATGCGAACCTGTAGCTTTTAAATGTACAGACATCTCACTCGATATCTAAACCAATGATGGGAAAACACTGGGACCTAATGTCACGAGATGCACTGAGTTGGGAATGTGACCTGCAAAGGGCCTGGCTCACCTTGGGATTGTTGGTGGAATCTGCCAGAATGTTTTGATCTTACTCTGCATAACTTTTGGATTTTTTTTTTCTTTTACTTTTTTTTCCTGGAAATATTTCAGAAATAAAGTGACTTCATTTTCCAGCATAAAGGTATATTCTAACCACAGGGTAACGCGTCATTTTAACATGGAAATAAACATTTAAACCTTCTTCGATGGTTTCATTATTTTACCCACATATTGCCTTGTTAATTTCAGTATGATTTGACTCTATTTATCTCTTTGTAGCCAGAGGTTTTAATACCTATTAATACCTTACTACAACAAGCAATGGAAATCCAAAGGAAACGCTTCTCAAAAGTTGCAAACAACCTGTACCTTTGACGAATGTCTCACTGGGTGTCCTAGCAGGTGGAGGCCCCGTGCTCCCTAATGGCTCAGAGGGAGGGCTCGTGTTTCTCACCCCCCTGTCCAGTGCTGACACGGACACCGTGGGCCTGAGCTCTTTCCCTCCTGGTCTTCACTTGTCGGCAGCTCACTTGTATGTCTGTGTTTGGGGCAGGGGTCCAGGGCCTGGGATGCTGAGGGCCCAGAACAGGCAACGCTCCAGAGACATGAGAAAACTCGGGCCAGTCGGGATTCTTCTTGCAAGGCGGTGTGGACGTCTCAGCTGAAAGGCGGTGGGTGCACAGCCGAGGGTCACAGGTACCGGTCAGCGTGTGTGCATGTCCGGACACTGCCTGCCTCATCTTTGGCATTTTAGCAAATGCCACCCCTTGTTCTCAGGATGACAAGGGTGTCTCTGGCAAAACTTGACCTGTCATGATAAATGTCCTGCACCAGCCTGGGCTTACACCGGGCCCTACACACATCCCTGGAGGAACTGGGTGGGGACACAGGAATTGGCCTCGTGATATCGAACCTGGGGACTGGTAGCGCACATGAGCCCAGGGTCCGAGGTGTGCAACCCACCCCCATCAGCAGGACTGTCACACTGGGGGTGACAGTTTCCCAGGCACAGCCTCCCCCTCTCCTCCCTTGGGACAGAGGGTGGCAGACTCATGGACCCCGCTGGCTCCCCCAATCTCAGAGTGTTTGCATGCAGCTTAGTAAAGTCGGTCCCCAAGAGAGAAGCTCAAAGAAAGCTCGAAGCGAGGTTTGTAACAGGATGAACATTTTAGATGTAGGTTTGTGTGTGTGAAAAACACAAACACTGCCTTTCAAATACGTCTGTATTGAAATCCTCAGTGCCTAGTAGTTTCTTTATGGTTTTACATAATTTAGATCTCTCATGGAGGTTTTTTGGTGGTTTGATTTTAGAAATTTTAATAAATACAAAAAAGTACAGACATATTCTAACCCGGTTACAGGGTTTATAGATGTTTGTACAGCTCAAGATGAGCAGAACTCCATCACCTCCCAGATGGGGAATAGCTTTTCATGTCCACTGGGGAAGTCCCATCCTGTGTCACCAGCTCCAAACTGGGCAATGGTCACAGTCCACGAGATGCTTTTATAATTTCTTTGGCTTTAAGTATTGCTGTCAGTCGTTCTGATGAAAACCTTTCATTTTATCGTGAGGATTTAGATGCCGTCGGAGCTCAGAGGACAGGTGACCTTATCCCATGCCCAATGGGCTAAAGCACTTTACAGAGAGATAGACGTTCCTTTGGAATTTGGGGACCACGTGATGCTGACTTTTCTCCCTGTTTGAAAATATCACTTCTCCTGGAGGGCTCAAGGCACTTCTGACCCCACATTTCTTTCCTCCCTACCTTCGGCCAAAGAACATACACAGCTTTCTGTTTTCCATTATGAGGTTGGAGCTGAAATAACCTGCTACTTTATTGTTACCTCTTTCAGAGGCTGTGACTCCCTGAGATAACACCCCTGCAGGCACTGCCCTTGGGACGTAGTGTGTTCACTTACAGGTGCGTCCTTAGGGAGTGTGCCTTTTCCCCTGTCACTCCCTGTAGGATCCCCACCTTACCCATCAGCATTCCCACCGTACAAACAAGCTCTGTTCCCAAAAATGTTTTGGGTTGGCAAGGGTCCCACGCTGGGCACCGATCAGCACATTCTTCCAGTCCTGGGCGCTTCACTAAACTCCTCTGTGTGGTGCGTTGGTTCCCGGGGGCACCTGTGTACATTTCCATCGTCACCCTGGTACACGGACATACCAGATGCAGGGAGCACTTAGCACAGCCCTGCGGGAGAGCGACTCCTTTTCTGTAGTCGTCAGCGCTCTGAGCCTTCCCTGGGACCTCCAGCAAAAGGCAGGGGTTTAGAATTCAACGTGGAGGCCGAGAACAAGCCCGATGACAGTGGATGCTTGAGGCACAGCCTACATGTCATTGCAGGTTTAAGCAAATGCCTGAATTACAGGCGGCAGGAGCTGAGAGTGGAGAATGAAATAATAAAGAATTGGTCAAAGCCAGGAAGAAAGAAGTGGCTGTGAGACCCTGAGAACGCTGCTCACACTCACTCGTGAGCATCTCTCTCTCTCTCTCTCTCTCTCTCTCTATCGCTCTCTCTCTCGCTCTCTCTCACCCCTTATCTCTCTCCCCCCTCCATCTCTCAGATATATTATCTTCTGTGTTGACTTTGAGATCAGCTTTCCCTATGTGGTAGCACGTAAGGACCGAAGCTGATGGAGACTTCCATTCTGCCTGCTCACACCCCATGATCACTCACGTATCTGGAACGAGAGCTCTGAGTGAGGAGGCTTCCTTGCCCAGGAGTTTCTGGCTGCCCCTCTGTGACCAGGAGGTGGGCGCATTGGATGCAGGAGGCACAAAACAGAAAAACACCGGGGCCGTGGAGATGCCGCTGAGCTGCTGGACAGACCTCCACGGAGGCGGCGCGTGTTTACACGGCTCGATAAGCTGTTCTTCAATCCAGTTGGAGTCTGGTTTCCTCTTAATTGCAATGGAGAGATTTCCAACTGGCAGGGAGCAGCAGCATGGTTTTGTGCATGGCCCAGAGGCACTTGGAGGCGTTTTAAGAGTGCATCTATTTGTGATGGAGAAGAAGGAAGAGGATAAGCCAACCTTACAGTTCTCTTCATGAGCAGGGTGATTAATTTCCTGCGTAATATCCCTATTTTTCGATCCGCTGGTGAGAACACGCACAGATGCCTCTTCATTCTGAAGACCGGTTTCAACAGCAAGCCAATACTTGAGCTTCTACTAGTGCACTTGGTCCTAACCTGGTTGTTGGTGGTGTTGCAAAGATGGACAAAGTACCAGCCACGCCTTCGAGAATGAAATAAAACAGGGTCACGGTTGTGATACGTGCTGGGGATACACACACATAGCCCTGTGTGTGGGGCAGCTGCAGAGTTTGCAGGACCCTGTTCAAAAGTCAGGATAAGAAAGGATAAAAGGACCAAGATAATAAATTATAAAGGTTTTTCTCGTGGACTCCCTCTCAGCTTGTTATGGTTTTTTTGTTTTATTTTGTTCTGTTTTGCTACTTAATATTTTAAGTAAATACAATTTTTAAAAAATCGAAATGAATTTTGCCATTAATCTTTATACTGTGGTAGGCCAGTTTTAAATGTAAATATCAGTGCATGCAACTTATATGCAGAATCACTGAAATTTGAAAAATCTGTATTTTAGAGCTTTTAAGTGCATACACATTTTGTTCTTGCCCAAACGGTGGAAATGTTCTACCAAACTGACTCCACTGCTTTTATTTCACGTCTTGATATACACACATTCGAACAATCTCTACCTTCAGCTTGCTGATGAATTAGGGAAGGTGGGATAGAACAGCAATTCTAGGCTGTTCTATCTTCCCCTTTTCTTCTATGTCACAATTTCTGCACAAGCCGCCTGCTATCGTAGGGGAGTAACCTGAGTAAGAAAATACACAATGGTTACGAGGTTGGTTCTTCTTGGGACCCGAGGGGACAAGGGCCCAATAGAAAGGACACATGTCGTGGGTCTGACTCTTCCTAACCCCAAAGGGGTGTTTTGAGGCACAAAGGGCTGTGGACTGAGAAAAGCATGCGTGTTAATTCAGACGTGCTCACATACATGGTGCGGAATGTTGGATGAGTGACCTGAGCAACCTGTTTCTCCATCTGTAAGTGGCAAGGACAATACCTGCCTGGAGGATGATGGTTGAGACGTCAATGAGATAAGACAAGGTGGCTGATAGATGCTACCTATTCTTGTCCTCCAGTACAGTCCACCTTGCCAATGGTTGTGATGGGGGGACAGTCAGGGCATGGGATGGCGGGCACAGAATTGTTAAATGACCTAGGTAAGCCCACCCCGTCCTGGACGGCCTCCTCATGAGCATGTGCCTGAGGCCCTGCATCCGTGCTCGTCTCCTGGGGGACGCTGGGACCAGGTCGGGCCATCAGACATCCTCCGACACCACACATCACGCCGGCTGCCTCATCCGGCAGCACGTTTGGGGATAGTTCCAACCTCGTCTGAACAGTTGAAGAAAGAAGGAAATTCAGAATACATATATTAATCGTAATAAAAGCTTCCAATCATTGACTTAATTTAATCCTTGCTGGTAAGTTAGATCCTATTTATTTCCCCATTTTGCAGTTGAGAAAGTTGAGGCTTAGAGATGAAAACCAACTGACAGAGCTGGGATTTGAGCCCAGGAAGCCAAACCCGTAAATCCTGTCTGCATGGTCCAGTGTTAGGAAAATCCATATGTTGCTAAGTGTGTCAGAGAGTGGAGGTTAAATGTTGCAGAGTGTCACTTTACAATTTCACCACGACAGTCCTGGGTGGAAATTTGATGGTGCCGAGAAGGTCTTGAAAGATGGGGAGAAGAGACCCTTGTAGCCGACTTATCGGGCACCTCCATCAACTGAAGGCCAAGGAGGAACGAAAACCAACAATTAGAAAGTCAAACTGATACCTGTCAGAAAGCATAGCTCACTTTGACAATTGCCCTGACAGACTGCTTTGGAGAACACCCCTGTTTTGTAAAGTGAGGCCCACATCTGTGTTTTGTGCCCTGGTTTTGTCTATAAAAAATGGATGTCTGTCCTTCCTTCCCCCAGATGTCCCCCTTGTCACATTGCTGGGCACCTCCTGTGAAGCAGCTACCAGTGGCCCATGCCTGATACTTGTCCTAAGATGTGAGACGTCAGCTAGACCAGAAACATTAAGTGGAGAAACAAACAAAAACCAACAACAAAAAAAGACCACATTAGCTTTAACAAAGTGACAATTCTGTTTTCCTCTGGAAAAAAAAGGAAGTCCGCAATAAATTACCCAGTAATTTTTGAAGTAGAAAAACACAGTCATTACCCCAGAATATCAGGGTACAAGCATTTGTAGGAAATTTGCAGTCTCATTAATTCTATATATGGCATATTTGGCCTCAAAATGGAGTGAATCACAAAGTGAATTGAATCACAAAGTGAATTTTACTGCCTCACTACCATATTAAATGCTGTATTTTGTCTGTAGTTGATTATGTAATGTTTAATTTTACCTGTAACACATATTTTATCTGCCTTAGGGTGATTCACTTTCCATGTAAGGAAGGAACATGCTGCAGTGGTCCCATCCTTGTTGCTACAACACAGTTTTTAATCTCAGTGGGCTCATCAACACCCCTGCACACTCACACACATGTACACGAGGTTTACTCTGTCTTGCCTGAATGTGCAAAATCAAATTGTCACTATCTGCCTGGTAATGATAATTCCTTATGGCACCTTTGCTTTTCAACTAGATGGAAGGGACTCTTCCCTACACATTTTTGTTTTTGCCTCAATCGTTCCTATTGTGCCTTCCATCTAGGAATGATAAGGTGATGCTGATGTTGATGATGGTGATGATGGTGATGGTGGTGATGGTGGTGATGATGCTGGTGATGGTGGTGATGGTGGTGATGGTGGTGATGGTGGTGATGATTGATGATGGTAGCTGCTAAAGTGGGTTGGATTATTTGCTCCCTCTCATTAAGCAGTGTATACATTCCACTCTTGCCTTTCAACTTGGTCATGTGACCCTCTTTAACCAAAATAATGAGAGTGAAAATGACAGAAGGCTTATTCCAAAAAGGCTAACTAATTTGGAGGCATGGTGGACTCCTATTTGCACCCCTTGAGTGCCCTACACCTTGAACACAGCAGACCCTAGATTGTATTCTCTCCTTCAGCTTGGGTCCTGGAATGAGAAGCTTGGGTCCAGCAATTGCAAAGGCCCTGAAAAGGAAGCAGTCAGATGTGTTCAAGGTACAGAACACAACCAGAGTCATGGCCATGACGTCATGCCTATCCTGCAAGGCCTGGTAGCCATGGAGGCTCGGACCTGGCCAGAAGGGGGCAGGTGACAGAAGCAGCGCTTTTGCCTGCCCGCCATGGATTCCCCTTTCTTACAGTCACTTCTGCTCCCAGCCCAGTGGGCTCAGGCTTAGTGGGGTGGAGACTTACAGTCCTATCGTGTTTGGGGTCAAGGTGTAACCTGGAGAATTTGGTACACAGGACTAACAGCTGCTGTCGCCCTTCTTATGTTATGATGTGAGCACAAGTGCGTTTACTGACAAGAGTGCACAACCAAAACGCTTCTGAGAACTAATGCACCAATTCTATCCTGAGGATATTGCAGTCAGGTAGCAACCTCCAGCATTCCTGCTGTGATACGTATTGAACTTTGGGGCATTCTGAAGTGACTTTTATTTTGTTGAGTGACTCAGCTGCAGAAAGGATGAAATTGTACAACCACAGAGATAAAAAATGCCTCACGAGCAATGGCTGTGACAGGGCCACCTTGTCCGGCTGCCCTGCCGTTCTGTGTTGTGTATTTCTCCAACACTGAGTAGCCTTTGATGCAGAAAGCCATTAGATCGCCGCTGTCCCTGTAACTGGATGCTCAGATCCAGAAGTCACGCCAACAGCCACTTCTGTCACAACAAAACAGGGTCGACGGATTCTTTACACATGCAAATATATTCTGAGTGCTGGCTCACATTCATAATTGTTAGATGTTAGAAGATAATGAAACTATTATTTTAAATACCATGCCCTGTGTAAATGACAGTTAAGCTTTCGGGAGGATCAGGAAGGAGCGCATTGTTTCCTTCTGCTGGGTAAATATTCATCAGACTGCGATGATGCCCTGTCATTCCCCAGGGCTTGGGGGAGGTTTGGATTTTCGTTGCTACCTGTAGCTTTAGCTGCTCGTATTTTGAGGCCAACTGGGAGGAACCTTCACCACACCAGCTGTCCCTCTGTGCCAGGTAAGTGGCTGGAGCAGCTGAGAATGACTCTGCTTAGCTCAGGGTTAAAGTCCAACTCGAGACCTGGAAAATTGGGCTAAGGGCCAGATCTAATCACCAGCCTATGATGGAACACGGCTCAGGCTGATGAGCCTTGCAAAGCCCTTACTTGGTTTAAGGGAAAGGGCACCTTTCTCTCCACCAGCAGTCTGCCCACAGAGCTGCGTGTGGGTTCTCACGTGTGCATCGCGCGTGCGTGTGTGCACCAAGTATTCTGTGAGCCACCTGCAGGTGCAGGGTCTGTTCCAACCCTGTGACATGGGCACGGCCATTACCTCCATTTTAGGAGTGGAGGGAACTGAGGTTCAGAGCGGTGACTTCCTTACCTAAGGTCGCACAGTGAAGAGAAGAGCTGAGATTCTAAATCAGGGACACCTGCAAAGGTCTCTGGATGAAGTGCAACAGTCTCTCCATCCTTCCCAAAGCAAAAGGCACCCTGGGGATTTGTAAGAGGTGGGTTCCTCCCGGGTGCACCGCCCACCAACCCCAGGGCCCAGGAGCTCCACCTGCGCAGGAAGCCCACCTCTGAATCTCCCAGTTCAGCTTCCGCGGTCCCTGGTATAGCGCGCCTTGCCCGCCCCTTGGAGGCTGGAAACCAGCGCCAATCTCCGTGGGCGCGGGGCGGCCGTGTGCGCAAGTGCGCCCTCTAGCGCCGGCGGGCGGGAGTGCACCGCGTGGCGCGGGTCCTGCCGGCGGGATGCACCTGGGGCCCGCAGCGTCAGGACGCCCACACCCGCCATCCTCACAGCGCGGCCTTCCCGTCAGCCTTTGCCCCTTTCCTCACCCTCTCCATTCCTTTTCCTGCTCAGCCCTTCCCTGCCACCTCTAATAATCTAATAAAACCAGAGGTCTTTCTTGCCAAAAAATGCGCAAGTGCATAGAATTCAGCTGGAAATGCCAAATTTCAGTGGATCACAGGCCTCTTTGCAGCTCATCCACAGGAGCCCTGGCCGCGTAGGGGCTCAGCAAGGCCTCTCTGATATAAAGAGAGGGTCAGGCCATTTCAGTTTCCCCCAGATTTTTGTATAGAAGGAAGGAGGGAAGCAGGGAAGGAAAGAAGGAAGGAAGGAAAGAAAAAAGGAAAGACGGAAAAGGAAGACGAGGAAGACAGAAAGCCGACATGGAATTTCCAAGTAGGTGGTGTATTTTCAATGCTCACGTTTGACTACGTAAATGCTTTTAAGTTGCAAAAGGTATAATATGGCATTCACAAGATCCTTCGAGAATCTGGGAACGCATTCCCAGTGTGGTGCAGGGAATGCGGTCGGAAGTTTTCAGTGAGGTGACGGGGTCTGTTTAGCTCCGTCCTGTTGTCGCTGTGGCTGTATCACTGGATGGGCAGGTTCCTCTGGTCGTAACGTTCAAAGGCCCGAGCTGATTGTCATTATTAACAACAATTTCCTCTTTCCCCTGTGGTCTGTAATGGTTTCAGCAGCTTTGAGGTTATTTGGTCTTTTAAGGTTTGGCAAAATTATTCTCTGTGCTTTAAAATAAGTGAATTGCACTTGCTCAAAGAGATTTCTCATAAAAATCTCAGTGTTATGGTTTTCATGGAACGCAAAACATTGGAAGGGCAGTGACCTTTGTTGCACATCTGTGAGGAGCAGAGACGAGCTGGCTGGGGCTGCGTTCCTGCTGCTCTGAACCCATCCCCACGACCAGACCCTCTGGTCTGATCTGCTTCACCCTTTGTGATGTTTCCCGGTGCTGCCACAGAGGCCATCATCTGTGGCACTGTCCCTCTCCTGGCTGCCTGCACCCTGCTGCTGGCCTGGCTGGAGGAAGCGTCCGGCCTCTCAGCTGGTCTCACTGTGTATTCAGGACAGTAACCGCCGGGGGACGCTTGGAGCTGCCTGGCTTCACAACGAGATAGGACAGTGAGTAGAGTGTCTGGGCTGGTCAGGGACACATCCCTGAGGCGAGAAGGGGCCAGCTGCGTGCAGAGCAGAGGCTCAGGAGGGCCCGGACTCCATGACTGAGGGACATGGGAGCCTGGAGTGGCCGCGCAGGGGGAGGGGAGGGCTGCTGACCACTGAGATTGTGTTCATGGTCTAACTTGACCGAGGGATATTTCACCAGTTAACAGGGAGCAGAAACGTCATAGAATCTGCTGGACTTTTCATCAGAGACAGGGAAATGCTCAATTCACCAATTTGAAAGGGCCGGAGGAGACAAAGTGACATTGTATTTCGGTCCCATGCTTCTTCACGTTGTAAATTCAGGGTACCAGGTGCCTGTGACATGGGGAGGAGAGAGGAGATGTGCCACGGACGTCACGGTTACAAAATAATCACCAGCATTTTCTCCTCTGTCCCACTGTCCCCGGTGTCCCGTCCTGGGGGTGGGGCTGCAGCGCTGAGGATCTGGGCAGTCTTCCCACATGTGCCCTTATGACCCAGGGTCATGACCACAGAGGAGAACCTGCTGGAGGCTGGGGCTCCGACTTGCAGGGCAAGGTGCTTCTTCCCCAGTGCGGCACCCACCTCACGCCCTTTGCTCACTGGGGCAGGTAGGACAGGTGTCGTCACCCTCTTTGGACAGGTGGGGAAACCCAGCAGGTGTAGCGGTTAGGACAGCACTGTCAGCTGGCAGGATTTCTGGGGCAGGACGCCACCCTCTGACCCGGGGGCCCACTGCTCTCTCATCACAAGAGGGTTACCAGGGTTCAGGGGAGCGAGGCTGGGATACTGTGGGGCCAAGAGCACCGGCTGATTCAGCATCGCTCCTGTGTTGTTCATGAAATGCCTCGGCTGGAGCAAGGGCTGGGGTGGTTTTCAGGTATGCCACTGAAAGGAAACCTCAGCCTCTCTCGACACGAGCATCTTCCTGTGTGCAGCTCTGAAAGCTTCTGCAAAACCCATCAACTTCACCCCCAGCAGGGAGCAGGGGGAGGCTCCCAGGTTGGGAGAGGGGCCTGTGATAGTGTGTCTGGTCCTGAAGCCAGTGTCACCCTGCAGTCCAGCTCTAATAAATGTCCACCCAGCAGCATTTCAGATGTCCCATTTCATGCCCACTTAGCGTGCCATCACCAGCTGGAGGAGGGAACGCCCATGGAGTTGGTTATCACGAGCGCTCTTAGAGAGCTGGGGAGTAAGCTCGGAATTCATTAACGTTGCATTTGGGTAATGTGAACATTTGATTTTATTGTTGAGTGTCTCCCAGTTAAGCAACAGGGCTCCCTCCTCCAGAAAGCCTGGTGGCAGTGGGCCTGCTGCTGGTCCGTGGGAGAAAGAAGTGAGAGTGTCGTTTGTCACTCTGTGTTGCTGGAGGAAACACACGCACTATGGTGGGGTGTGGGGCGGAATCTCACATCTTCAGCTGAGAAATGGCCTGGGGTCGGCCACGCGACGTTTTCCAACTACTGTGATACTGCTCGCTGCTGTGAAACAATATACGTGGCTAAAATCTGACCTGGTTAATCTCCCTAAATGACATCCTCTCAGTCTTCCATAGAATCATTGATTAATGCAATGTCTATTTGAATCAGGCAGAGAAACCAAGGCCATTGCATTCTGGTGGGGCATCGCCCACCCAGGAGGCAGTGGGGGGAGACTCAGCTGAAGGGTAGGGTCTCACTAAGGAATGTCTGGAGCTTGGTGTCAGCCTGGCTTCTAAGAAAGGGGGGACATTTCTGAACCGAAAAGCAACTATGCACGTTTACAGTCGGCTAATTGGGCTTGGAGCTTCTGTGGGTTACTAGGCAGACAAAATGGAGTTTCACTTGACTATCTTCCTTGTAAACTTCTGGCAGATGGTGGTGGTGGTGGTGTGTGTGTGGGGGTGGGGTGGGGGTGGGGTTGTGCCTCTCACGTGGGACAGAAAAGACCAGCCAGGTTCCTGGACCCCTGCAATTAAATCCCACGCGCTGTGGTTTGGCTGTCCTTTTCATGGAAATGATCCATCCCAGAAACCCAGGTCGGAGTTTGAACTGTGAGTAGGAGCCTCGTAGGTGTGTCCGCTATGAGTGTGTCACCAAAACGCACCCCAGCACCCACCCACCCCGGCTCATGGAGGCAGAGCAGAGCGCTGGGAAATCGCACCGGAAAGAACGGGCCGTCATGCTCTCGTTAAATCCCTCCTTAAGTGGCATACGCAGTGCCATGCACTTTGTACTGCCAGAGCTTTGGGGAGCGGTACCTCCAATCCCAGAAACCATTCTTCATACACTTCTCGTGGGTCCTGGAATTTTACAAACAGAATCTCAGTCCCTTTGGCTGCATCTACCTTGGATCAGGGCCGAGGAACAGAATGTTTGACTGGGAGGCTTGGAACAAGAGGGGTTGTTATCTCCTCCACCACGCAGCCTGCGCTCGCTTCGTTTCTCTTCAAATCCAACAGAAAACCTTTTCTGTGGTCTTCTGTGAGGGCAGCATCCCACAAACCCCACTAGTCCTGGTGTCCTGAACTTGAAGGTCAGGACAATTGGAATGAGGCTGGTTGAAATTGTATTCAGAAAATATTTGGTGAGCAAAGGAAAGTGCCCAAGTTGCCGTTTTAAGCATGTGTAACGAGCAGGGTTATCCCAAACGGAAGGAACACCGCCAGAAAATTCTTAGGCCCACTTACCTAAAATGGTTGAGGCTGGATGTTGATCAGCATTATTTAAATTGTCTTCCATGCAAATCTGACTGTAATAACATTATATTTCTCTTTCACTTTTCTGATCCTTTTACACTTTTCAACTAGTGTAGACGCCACATTCCCGCTCAGTCTGGACTGAAGAGTTTGCTATATTTCTCCTCAGAGCGCTCAACAGTTTCCTTTGAAAAAGAGGAAACAAATATTCACAAAATAGGAAACTGGAACTTCCTTTCACTAGTTGGCCCTCGTTACATGCTGCTTTCCTGGGGTCTGTCATCTTTTCCAGAAGAATCCATCCTTACTCTTTTGCTTAACAACTCAGATCTTAGGTTTGAAAAATCATTATGAGCAGTTTTCTAGACTGAGAGCTGAAGACTTGTGCCCTTTCTGATGACAGAAAACGAGCATTCTTGTTTTGCATAATGTGTTTAATTTGTGAGGCACGTTGGCAGTTCATTGCACTGGCCCTGACACATGGTCACACCCAGGAGGTTTTCAAAGACCAAAGCGGTTCTCCACGCGGGAAGTCCACTCAGTGGCTTCCGCGCAGACACCGAAGAGGGCGAGATGAGTCCCAGTGTCACAGACCTCTCCTTGGCCCGGGGGTTCTGCCAGAACAGGGTCTTGACCCCTGCCCAGATTTCCCTGACGTGCCTTGGAGCTCAGCCCTTTCCAGGTGTCAATCATTCACGTGTCATCCCCATGTCTTGTTAAAAATTCCCTCGCCGCCGCCGCACACCAGCTCACACCCATTTGTGCAAGTCAGCATTTTCCTTTAACTTTACTTAAAAGCATCATTTACAGATGCATCACATATCACTGACATAAATACATCAGCTTGCAGCTTCCTCTGTCATTACAATGCTACATTTCGGGACAGAAATCAATGCATTTTGATTCATGACCTTGCACACTTCAGCTTGTTTTGAAAAACCACTGGAATTGTGGTAGCAATCAATGAGAGACGCCGACGTGGCATTCGGCGATGATGGAGCAACCAGGTAGCTGTCCGTACACAGGCCCACACACAAACCTGCACCTGGGGAACCCTTCACCCTGCAGAACAGGAGGGGCTGCTTGGAGTGGGGAAGGAAGAGGCCGGCGTTCCAGAGCTGAGGGGTCTGCTGTCACTTATCAGCCTATGGAAGTGACAAAGGACGACCCTTCTTTGTTTCATCCCATCAGTCTGGTCATTTGCTCATTAGGTCTCAGATCCACTGCTGCCCTCGCCCCACTCTGCTTCCTATCACAGGGGCCTGTCTCTGCTGGCTGCATGTCCATCCCCCTGCCCACTAGCTGCGGGGTAACCCTGACCCCGGGGAAACACCAGTGAGACCAGAGGCCCAGGCGGCTGTGCTCGCTGTGCTTTGGGTTTACTCCTGGCATCCCCTGTGTCTCCTTCGCGGTTCCAGCTGCCACCAGCAGTCCTTCCTCCCATGGGGCTGGAGCTCTTGGGGGTCCCTGCTTTGCATCCCACCTCCTCCTTTTGTCCCTCTGTCCCCAGGGGTGATAATAGCTTCTCCAGTTACTAATCTCCAGGCAAACTTCCACTGCCCAGCTGCCCTGTCATCAACACTGCTGCTGCTGACCCCCCTCATTCATGCCTGGGGCCATGCTTCTCCCCGAGTTCTGTTTTCCCGACAGGAGCCTGAGGGGAACGCACATTCACCGATGCACATGCTTCATTTCAAACGGAGGAGCCCCTGCAGCAGAGGTTTAATAAGGACGATGCCGCTTTTCGTTCTCTATTTCTAGCATCTAAGGAGCATTTGTGGAAAATGCACTTTGCGTCTCCCTGCGGATGGTGGGACCAGACCCAGAAAACTTGACCGGCATGGCTAAGCTGGGACTGTGTACTGTGGGTCTGGGGGCCGTAACCGGTTTTCAAGTAGATGAGTGACGGAATTAGAGCAGCGATTGTAGAAAGGCACCGCAACGGTTGTGGAAAGCAATCAGGAGGGAGAGACTAAAAATGTGCAGATGGGCCCCCAGTGTCATCACTGATGTGGGTCAGCCCCCTGTGGCCGCCCCAGTGACCGCAAGCTCAGACGAGCTTCGGGTTCTAAGGCGTTAAGGTATCTCTCTTTATCTCCACTTTTTCTTAAATAAATTTGTTTCACAATGAAACTTTAAATCACTGCTGTAAGTGGAAAAGCAGTATTATTTGGCACAAACGATAAGCAATCACAAAAGTCATGCACACAGAAAAGGTTGTTAAATTCTAGTTCTTAGACCCTGACTGAACTTGAAACCCAATTTCTCTTTGATAAAAGGATGATTTTCAAGTGATCTGTCAGCATGAAAATGAGATGCTTTCTTTGGTGCAATCAGAGGACTTGGAAGAGAATCAAAAACAAAATCTTTATCGGATCCATGTCTTTCTCAAAAGTGGGTAAACACAGGAAAGACTAAGTGGGCCAGCTGTTTCCAGAAAAGTGGGGCGCTCACATTTCATTGTGAATGTGAAGAGTATTCCTCTTTGTTTCATGGGCCAAAACGTGTGGCCCCAAGGAAATGACCAGCATGTGTCATTGATCAGTGAGTGGCCCCTGTGGACACTTGAGTTGGAGACCCCTGGCCCACAGTCTGCGGAACAAGGGACCTAATATTCTCCAGCCCAGAGAGAAGCAGGGCGTCTGTCCACCTTCCCTGGAGCCCAGGAGTAGAGATGTAGGGATGTCCACAAGGTCAGAGCAAGGTCAATGGTTCTTGTTCTTCCTGCTCTTCTAAGCCTGGATGAATGAAGCAAAGGGTGTTTTGGGGCGATACCATTTTCTTTGAAGAAAATATGGAAAGCTCATTGGGCCTCAAGCAAATTAAAAATGGCAGTGCGGTGTCCTCCATCTAAACTCTGCGGAGTTCCCCAAGTGGAAACGTGGGAAATTGCATGTATCTGAAGTCTTCATTTCACACAATTGATGAGCATTAAGTGGGAAAATAAAATTAAAGTTGTGTGAAAGATTAAAGCCGTCTTGTTTGAATGAGACGCTTCTGTTTTTTTGTTTTCCTGTTTAGTAAATATACATTCACTCACTAGACAGGATTTTTTAAAGTTAGAAATAAAAGTTAAAAAAAAAAAAACAACCCACAAAAAAAAACAAAGCTGGTTGCTGGTACTTTCGGGGAAACTGACAGAATCAAGACTGGATTTGGTTAGAAAAGCTGTGTTTAGAGAAAATATCTGCAGGATTATTTCACAGTTTCCAACGTACATGTTTGGATTTCCATCTTGTAAATGGGTCAGTGTCGTGTTAATGCCGACTGTCCTCCATTTGTCTGTGTGACAGGTATTAACTGAGCATTTTCCATGAGATGAATGGTGCTAGTGCTGAGGATACACTGGCGAATAAACAAGACATGGTCCCTGCCCTCAGGGAGACCATGACGGACAGGGTGACACAGAGGTGGGGCAGTCACACCGAGCGGCTAACAGTCACCTAGCCTTCACCATGCAGCAGGCACTTTTCTAAGGGCTTTCCAAATTTATTTACTTTGTAAATCCTTTTGGTAATTCTAAGATGGAGCCACTCTTATTTTTGTCCCTGTGACATGGATGAGCAAAGTGAGGCACAGAGAAATTAGGTCAAACAGTGAGTATTAAGAAACAGTATACGAGGCTGACAGTTAAGAATGTGAACTCATTCTAGATAAAGTGCCACACATCTCATTGCTGAATATCACTATGGTCACCTTCGAAGTACTCCCCTTGGGAAGCTGTGCACTGATTCCAGCGCCTGGTCCACCCTTCAAAGCCATTTTGGAACTCTTTTTCTGGAATGGCCATCAGAGCTGTCGTCGTATTACCCTTGATGTCCTGAATGTTGTCAAAATGTCTTCCTTTCAATATTTCCTTTATCTGCGGGTAAAGAAAGAAGTCATTGGGGGCCAGATCAGGAGAGTAGGGAGGGTGTTCCATACAGTTATTTGTTTATTGGCTAAAAACTCCCTCACAGACAGTGCTGTGTGAGCTGGTGCATTGTCGTGATGCAAGAGCCATGAATTATGGCGAAAAGTTCAGGTCGTCTAACTTTTTCATGCAGCCTTTTCAGCACTTCCACATAGTAAACCTGGTTAGCTGTTTGTCCAGTTGGCACAAATTCATAATGAATAATCCCTCTGATAGCAAAAAAGGTTAGCAACATTGTTGCAACAAGTTCGTGAACTTAAGAGTCAGACCTCGTACTCTGTGAATGATCAATTTGGTCAAGGTGACAGCACGTGAAAGATGAGGAGGCCCCGATTTCAAATGGGTGGTGGGTGTCCTCTCCAGGGCATTGATATCTGAGCAGAGCTGCAGGGGGAGTAGAGGAGCCGGCAGGAGAGATGTGAGGAGGTGGCTGGGAACCGCATGCTCTTCCTCTCCAGGTAACACTGTCCATTTCCTGGTGCCCAACTCAGTGAAGGGAAACGATTTCAATCCAAGCTCGGCTTTGTAAAATGTGTTATTATGAAGGTTAAAGTCGGAAGGTAGAACGTGCTTTACAGCTGGTTATCTTGGTATATAATTAACTCTTAATTCTTTGCAACGTCTGAGGACCTGTGAGCGTGACCTTACTTCTAAGTAGGGACTTTGCAGAGGGAATCAGGTTCAGATGGGGGGTGCTGGCTGAGGGAGGGCCCTAACCCAATGACTGGAGTTATGAGAAGTCCCTGTGATAGGAAGACACAGACACAGATGGGACCTCCTGACGATGGAGACCGGGTTCCGAGTGAAGCATCTACAAACAAGGAGCACCAAGGGTGGCCGGCCGCTGCCAGAAGCTGGAAGAAAAATGGCAGGAGACTCCCCTGAAGCCTGCAGAGGGAGCCCGGCCCTGCCGACACCTGGATTTCAGATTTCTGGCCTCCAGAGCTGTGAGAGAATGAATTTCTGCTGTTTTAAGTAGTTTGTGGCCCATTTGTTAGGGCAGCCCTTACACTAAGAGGGGCCCACGTCTGTCCTTAAAGAGCCCACTGTCCAGGGGGAGACATGGGGGCAGAGACAGGAAAGGGCCTTGTCTCGGCGAGCCCACTGTTGGGTCTCTCAGTGGCTTCCCAGCTGACCGGGCTAATGTGGATTAATCTCTAGGGACGCATTTAGGTAAGGTGGAAACCCTGAAAGTGAGCTGGCCTTGCTGTGACAAGCTGTCGTCAATCACAGCCGGCTGCCAGCTGTGGAGGCCACGGCCACCAGCTTCTCCTTGGACGTCAACATTGCCCACCTTTAATGACAGCCTTGCCCCCACGGAATCCACCCAGAAGAAAAAATGAGGCTCTCACGTTGCATCCTCTGTTTCCTGTGATTTCTCCGTCCTTCTCTCTACTGTTCATTGCCCTCTGGGAATTCTCTGACAATCCTTGTGTGCAAAATTCTAATTACTATTCCCGGGACCGGCAAGTCTCTTTTTCTTCTTGTACCTCCTGGAAAGTTTGACTTCTTGATGATTTCCTATTTCTGCACAGAAAAAGGCGGCTCTTGACATGGGCCGCCCATTATCAATGACTCGAGGACACGCCAGGCTGTGTAAGGGGGCGTTGAGAGTTGGTTGACTTCTAAGTGCAAAGATGCAAACCCACCAAAGAGAAGAACGAGACGTCACAGCCTGGGGCTCAGAACTGGACCGCAGCCGCCCAGTTTCGTGGGCAGGGTGCTTGCTGCTGTGGGTTGAGGAAAACTGCCAGGGTTCCTTGGCCCTGAATGGTGGTTTTGACTAAATGCAGAGGGGCTGGCTCCTTGGGGAGAGGCTTCTCCTTCAGACGGCCCCACAGGGAAAACGTGGACATGCTCTTCTCTCTCTGACCTCCTGGTTCTCCTCCTGCAACACGAGAGGGTCGGAGGAGGCTCCAATTCTGTTTTGTACGGAGCGCGTCTTAAGTGTTGGGCTGCTGGGAAAGCAAAAGCTGTTCTGCAGGCAAACAGCTCTGAGAAACCCTGAGTATCTTGTTTGTTAAGTGTCACGCAAGGCCTAACAGGTGTAAAAGATGAAGTGAACTGCAAGAAAGGAACCTGTTTAAGTTTACCAAATTCTTTCATTTTGTCATCGTTTTGTCTTGGTTCACTTGGACCATAACATAAAAGGAGCCTAAAAGTAATACCTCCATGCGTTTATGTAAATGGACATTCACGTGTATATGTATTTTTTCAGCTACTTTCTGGGCCCCTCCCTTTGATTTTCTTTTGTCCGCTCCCACTGGACTTGTCGCCACCCACACCTCTTGCAATGGACTGGAACCTTCTAATTGGACTTTCCACATCCCGTCTGGGCCCCTCAAATCCATTCTGTGTATTATAGCCAGTGGGTCGTTTTTAACAAGGGAATCTCATCCTATACCCTTTCCTACCAACTCCTCTTCCTCCTGCGGTTCTTGGAAGAAACACAAACACTTAAAATGTTTCTGTCCAAGCCAGGCCTCTCCCACCCCCTGCGGGCCCTCCAGCCTCCCACACCAGGCGACCTGGGCTCTCCATGCCCCAGCCCACTGGGCCCCCCTTCCATTCCCTTTCCTGCAGGGTCTCCCTCTGCTCTGAACACTCTGCCCCTGTTATTACCCGGCTTAGTTCCCATTCGCCCTCCAGGCATCTGCGGGAACCTCCCTCTCAGGGAAGCCTGGACTGATTCTGCAAAAGCAGGTCAAACCAGACCATTTCACATTTGCAGGCGACCGTAGGGATTTTCTCGGTAGCTCTTCTCTGGTCATGCTATTTTTACACGATCACAGGACCACATCAATCTGCCTTTGTCCCGCCGTCACCTTACATACCTCTTTGTGAAGACTGATCCATGTGTGTTTCCCCACGGGAACCACGTGGGACAGGTCTGGTTTCACCCCGGTGATATTCCCAGCTTTTATCTTGGCAACAGGCACCACAGGTGTGCAAATAGACGTGTTGATGTGTGAGGGATGAGTGAATGAGTGGATATGCCAGGCCCGTGCTTGAGACAGAGGATGGGTAAGACACGACCGCTGCCCTCGAGAAGGTTAAGAATTAATAATTAAAGTGTGAATTGACAGATATATGTACAAAACGGGAATGTATCTAAGAGGAGTGTGGGGAAAGAAGAAATAAGGAGGGAACTCTCCCCACAGGTGTTCCGTCTGAGCTCCACCAAGAGGAAGGAATAGGGGTTATTATGAGCATGTTTGTTTGTTTGTTTATGGGGACAGAATCTCATCCTGATTTTTCTGGTATTGGCTCCGTTTTTATTCCTAGTCGATGTACTGCTGGGCAGACCCAGGACGCTGGACAAGTCACCCAGACCCACCCTGCTCCAGTGTCACCTCTTAGCTAATTCCACCTGCAATGACCCTATTTCTAGAGAAAGGCACTTTCTGGGGTACTGGAGGTTAGCAAGCTGACAATGAATTTGGGGGACACAATTCAATCCATATACTGGGAAAGTTAGCATGGTTTGGGGGGCTTCTGAGGAGTTCGGGATTTATCCTTCAGAGGACACAGTCCCTGAATTGTAGGGGGGTCCCTGTCACTCTTATCAATGTGTTGTCACTAAGCAAACGGAGGTTGACATCCTTCCGTCTTCCCATTCCCACCCCAACAGCCATGGAACTTCAAGGCAGACACCTTGCCTTTAAAGGGAAGTGTTCTTTTTTTGAGCCTAATGAGGCAGGATGGACGACGCCAGGCCGAGTTTCCCTGGGCTGCAGTGGGTCTCCCTGGAGGCCCTCTCCAGGTTCTTATTGCCTCCTTGGGTGCACCCTGGGATGGGGGCTACAGGGTGGCCCCCAAGTGTCTGGAGAGTCTGCAGCATGTGGCGAGCACAGGTTGAGGGAAAAGCTCCCTGGTGTAGCCATGCTGGGAAGCGGTCACTGCAGGTCAGAAGTGTCTGGCAGCCAAACAGAGCCGCTAATGGTGTTTACATGTTCCCACAGTGATGTATTACATTTTAAATCATTAAAATGGGGAGATTTCACATCAAAATACAGATTTCTGGTTTCTCCTTTAAAATTAGAAGCATTGACATGGTTGGGACTCATTTCTGTGTGCACTGCTCTGCAGGACCCGGGGAAATGCTCCCATTTCATCTCACACATCCCTTTGGTCCCACCCAGGTGTGACACCAGCCGGGCACCTGCAGGCACTTAAGTTTGCGACCCTGGGCTTGGTGAGTATGGGAAGGATTCAGATGTTGGGTGAAAAAAATGGCAACACAGATTCAGGTTTTGTTTGTGTGTGTGTTGGTGCCAGTGAGTCTTAACCTACGTTAGGTGCCTAGCTTTGCTTTTCGTGTATTATTCTAGGTAGGAGCTAAGGGCTTCTCGGGCAGAAGGTGTATCTGATCACAGACTAGACGTCCCAGTAAAGGACACACATGTGTATCATCTTTTAAGGACAGTCACAAAGGACCTCCACTCCAGGGTCTGATGATCTACATGTGACACCGAGATGAAATGTGACACTGGGGGCTAGAGGAAAAAGAAAAGAGGGGGAGAAGCTGAGAACGGGAAGGAGAGAGGGGCTTTGGAGGGCTATTAATTCAGTTACTTTAAAGGCAAAGTGAGTTAATAAATGGTGAGCTTGATTCCGCTGGAGAAGGGCGGTATTACTAGCAGGTCCTCAGCACAGGGCCAGGTGTTGGATAGAAGACAAAGCTGCACCGATATTTTATCACCTGGGTCCAGGCGATCAGGGCAACAACTAACTCTTCCAGGGTTCTCGGTGTCCTGGGGAGTCCCCAAGATAGGGAGGCTTGAGAATGCCTAGGGTTGGGTGGTTTCTGTCTCACCTGAAAGCAGGACATAGCCCCTCTGGTCTCTACTTCCATCTCTTGTCTGTGTACCGAGGACGAAAACCCTTTCTCCTTTCCCTCCATCCCTGGTTTTTTCCCGTTGAGCCACCTGACTGCGCTCCCCAGTATCAGACAGAAATAAAATTTCTCCCAGGCAAGCTGGTGGGCAGAAATGTGTCTCCATAGGTCCTGAAATGCAGATAAACACCTGAAATACCAGATGCTTATTGAACTGAAACGTGCCGTCCATCCTTCAGGGCGTAATCCCTCACGACATCTAACTTGATAAAGCAGAGGCCATTATCTTTCCGGTCCAGGCTTCACGTAATGGTTGTGCAACGATTTTTGTTCCTGCATCACGCTGGGAGAGGGAACCTTTTCAGCAGGTATTATTAAAAGGCTTTTAATCCACGAAAGCTTAACCAGCTCAAGTAAGCTGAAAGCACCATTGCTTCTGTATCGAAGATACATGAGGCCCCTTTATCTAGTAACCACCATTTGCTGTAACAAAGATTTTGGATCAAAGCCGTTGAATCAAAATGTGGTGTTTTTTTTTTTTTTTAATCTCTTTCTGCCACTAGCTCTAGGCCTTCATAACCCGTTTCATTGCCTTCTCCTCCTAGGAGAACTGGAAGCAGGGACGCTCTGTCCCCTCCGAAGTCCCTCCAGCATCTGAACTGAATTCTGTCTTTTCCCCCACATATGAGCCTAATTTCCTCCACATTCAGCCTAATCTCACAGGAACGGTGGAGGCGTTTGTGGGCCATAGGACCTGAGTTCTGAGTCCCACTGTGTGTTCAGGGGAAAGCTGCCTTTGCACACAGTATGTTCTCTTAGCCATTTGTCTCCAGAAAAATGACATCACACAGTTCTGCACACATTTTCCTCCCCAGTAGGGGCACTGTCATCCCACTCCTAGCTCATTGGCTTTGCGGAAAGGGACCCATATACAAAGTTTCTGAAATAAAGAAATAGTAATAGCAACAACAACATATCAAATACTTATTGTGCGTCTGACCTTGTGCCAAGAGCTTGCAAATGTTGTCAGGTCTAATTTGCATACCTAATGGAAAAGTAGCTAATGTTTATTAACTCTTGAGCCGGACAGAGCTCCGGGCTGCACTTGCATCACCTCTTTTGGGGCATCAGCAGTGCTCATTTCATGGGTTGGTAATGTAACTGTGGCAGCGACTGCCCATTTGGATACCAAACATTGCCCTTGTGTCCGGGACGTCCAGCTCAATGACATTTTTCTGCTTCCATAGACTGAGTTCCGGCCAATGGAATATGATGTGTGCATTTCTAGCCCTTGTTCATATACCCTCCCGCTCCGTCTCTCCTGCTCTCCCTGCCCTCACCTCATGGCCAGGTGAAGCAAATCCAGGGGTAGGCTTGGAGGCCCCAGAACACGGCAGCAGTAAGCTATGGCAGGAGCCTGGGTTCCTGAGTTACTGCGTGGAGCTGCCACAAGACCATGCATGTAGACACCCCTCTGTCTATTAATCCAGTGTGTTTAGTCAGCTCGGGATGCCGTTGTGATGTTCCATGCACTGGGGCCGTAAGGGACAGAAACTTAACCTCTCATACTTCTGGAGGCTGAAAGTCCAAGGTCAAGGCACCAGCAATGTTGGTTTGTCCTGAGGCTTCTTTCCTTGGCTTGCTTGGCCATCTTCTTGTTGTGTCTTCGTGTGGCTTTTTCTCTGTGCACACACATTCCTGGTGTCCCTGCCTCTTCTTATAAGGACACCAGTCGTATTGGATTAGGGCCCACCCCTCGGACCTCATTTAGCCTTAACTATCGCTATAAAGACCTCATCTCCAAATTCAGTCACATGGCAGGTTAGGGTTTCATCATAGGAATTTTGTGGGACACATGTCACCATACCAGCTAGGTGGCCCAGCCTTGGGCAGTGACTCTTCTGGATATTAACAGGACATAGTCACACAGGACAGAGGTACACCCAGGAGGAGAGTATGACTTATCAGCTTGTCATCATCTTATGTTTCGAAACGCACTAAATTCCAAGCATTTGAGCCTTTGTTTGGTTGGGGTTTGTGTGTTCCTGCCCCTTCCCCAGGAAAAGGGAGCTCTGGCAGCTTTGCGAGTGTGGCAAAGTCATTACCTCCAAACCCTCACAAAGTCACTACCCTCATCTCCTGGGGTCATCGGGGAGGGTCATCTGTTCTGGGTCATCTCATCCTCCCCTGGACCCCAAACGGCCCGAGACGTGCCATTTAAGTCTGAATTAATTGATTTAGAAATGGTTTTTCTAAGGTATCCGTTTAGAACAGACTTGTTTATCAATGTCCACTGGTCCGTGTAATTCACCATCCAACTAAACTTACTTAATTTCCCTTTCTTTCAAATAGTATGATTTTAAAGGTGGTTATTTAGTAAGAAAGCACCCATGGGAGAGAAACATAAGCCTAATAGAGCATTTTATTTCATGAGTAATACCATCGGAAACACAACACAGTGTTTTGCGAAGCTTGTAAGACCCACCAAGCTATGTCCGCTTCCTGTTTCTCAGGTTGGCCGTTCAGCTTAATTTTGACTGTCAGTCCCCTTCCTTCCACCCTCCATTTCCCTCCCTCCCTTTCTTCAGTGTCCACTTGGCTTTAGATGCAATTCTACAAAGCAGGAAGACCAAGGTTAGCAATGCATGGTCCTGAGTTTATGAGATGCATCGAAATGTATCCATTTGGCCTCTTAGTTTACAAGTAACAGAAAATCCAATTCCAACTGGTTTAAGCAAATAACAAAACAGTTACATTTTATGTAGCTAACCACTCAGGGGCAGTCTAGGCTGCAGGTCCAGCTGCCTCGGGTTCAGCAGGATAGTTTCTCTTTGCCTCATTTCCCACGGTCTGCTCCACGTGTTCCCTTGTCAGACGGGCAGGGTGGGCTCCTGCAGCTCCAGGCTTATGTCCTTCCAGGCAGAAAAGGACGTTTCTTTCTTAGTAGGTCCCACCAAGTCCTGGGATGCACTCTGATTGCAGCCTTGTAAGAGGGCAGGGTCTGGGCAGGACCTTCTGGACTCAGCCCCTCTTAGGCATTGAGCTGATGGTTCCTGTCCAGCGAATGGACGTCACACAGCGTTGCAAAGCAGCTGGGCAGGAGTGATGTCCAGCCATGACTGCATTACCTGTGGACAATGGGTGAGATGGCACCTCTAGTATAATTACAGTGGATGGCAGATCCAGGCAACGCCTCTGGCTGAGGGCAGTTTTTATAAATGCATCAGGTCATCCTTTCAAAGTTTTAGAATGATGTCATTGGAGAAATAAGAAACTTAGTAAGCTGTTGCTCACCAAACTGACAGGGCCTCAGCATGGACAGGCAGACACCCCAGACACCACCGCCAAACACCCCAGCCTGAGGTCTTCTGAAATATGGGATTTGTGCTTCTTGCAGTAAACTCCAACTTCTATGAGATGTCTGCAGCAGTGCTTATTTCCAGCAGGCCACCAACCTTGTGGGGCTGTGGGGTCACGTGTCCGTTCCTGAAACATCATGGTTGCTGGATGCGTGTGGATGACACATTTCCTCTATTTGCACAGAACCATTACTCAGAAAGAATGTGCGGGTCCAAGAGACTCTCCTGAATGTGGCAGGTGGTTGGGAAGGACAAGGCCAGGGATTTCAACATGGTGGTGCAGACGATGGCACGTGGAGAACAGAACATTCCAGCTCTTAAACCTGCTCTTTCAACCAACTTGGGTCCTCAGATGTAGGGCATTTCCTCAAAGCTCCCCTCTCCCATGGATTTGACTCCTCGCTTCACCAAGACAGCTGCCTGATGGCAAAAGGGGGGTGGGGGCCCTGGCCCAAAGCCCCTGTTCTCCCCACCAGGCCCACGTCCTGCCCTGGGCCATGGGACAGGCCCTTTGTAAAGCACACACGTGACCTGTGGGCTGGGTGTCCGCTGCTCCTCTCCCACCTTTCTCTGCCCCTTTTCTCATCTTGTTTCTACAATTAGTAGATTAGAGATAAATCCGTCTTTTTTTCTCATGAAGAATAGCTTTAAAATTATTTCTGATCATTTTCCCTTTGGTTTACACCTTCCTACTCCAGTGCTCTGTTTTTCCTCCAAATTGCCTCTCCATGTATCGTCTCAAGCACGGTCGCTCCTTCCTTATAGGTCTGCTGCCTGATGTTAAGACAAGAGACATTTCAGTTTATTAACCTTGCTTTCTCCATGTCCCTTTTCTATGCCTGGTTTTTCCTCCTTTCTTGCATAATTTGAATTGAACTATGATTCCTTTTCTCCATTTGCTGGTTTGGACATTTTGCATTCTGTTGCATTTTTAAACAAGTGTTTGAAATTTCAATTTGTCATGCCTAATTGGTAACATATCTTCTGGAAACAAGTTGTCGTGGTTATGATTCTTATGATTTCCTTCTGGAGCAGGGAGCATTGCAGGGGTTCCCCCAAGTTCCCGGCAGTGTGTGAGCCTCCTGTTTTCTGAGACCTATGCTTAGTTTTGTCCCTCGCCCCCTTTCTGTCCCTTTTTCTGACCATCCCAGCTGACGAAGTTTGGGTCAGTGGCTGGCCTTCTTTAATGTCATCCACATGACTTTGACTTCAGGGCTGACTTCTGTGCACGTACTTTTGAGACAGAATAAAATAACCACTCTTTCTGACTCCATCATGCTTGAGCCTGTCCAGTTGCCATAACACATGGGCTAGCAACTTCTGCTTCCTCCTGCAGGTAAATGCTAATCATTAAAGGGAACTCACTGGTAGCCTGGGAATTACTGAAACAACCTCCCAGCTCCAAACTTCCGCACCAAGGAGATAAGGAAGGTTTGTATAAAACAATGACTGTTTATCCCAAGATTTATAGGAACCCTGTGACTGGGACCACGGCAGCAGGAGTTTATTGACCAAAAACCAAAGCAGTTTCACCAACCCCCTCGGACCCTTGCTCTGTAGTCATCAGTCACCTCCTGACCTCAAACCCCTCCCACTCCCCCCTTCCCCAGACATAAAAGAAGCCCGAATTCTGTATTTTCTCAAGATGGTTCTTTAGGTTGCTAGTCCACTGTCTTCTCAGCTTGCTGGCTTTCCGAATAAAGCCACTTTCCTTGACCCAACGTCTTGTCACTCCACTTATTGGCTGTCATGCAGTAAGCAGTTTGAGCTTTCAGTCAATTATACTTTCTTTGTCTTCTCTGAGACAAATGCTTCACTTTATGACTTTAAACAAGCCGTGAAAAGCTGAACACTAAACTGTCGTATGGCTATTTTTATAGCACTTTCTCTACAGAGTTCTACGGCACAGGAAGACACCACTCTCCTTTGTCTTCCATTTGAATAATTTCTGATAATAATTCCCTTGAAAGTTCTGA
Source organism: Rhinolophus sinicus (assembly GCF_036562045.2). Taxonomy (NCBI): domain Eukaryota; kingdom Metazoa; phylum Chordata; class Mammalia; order Chiroptera; family Rhinolophidae; genus Rhinolophus; species Rhinolophus sinicus. The sequence goes on from NC_133765.1 coordinate 36,569,835, forward strand.
TGTTTCAGAATGTTGTATCCAGAATGGCTCCCACTATAATTAAGCAGCGTGTTTGTCCAAATCATGGCGTACGTCTGTGAGACCCACCCTTCGTTCTTCAGTTCCTGTGCAATTAATTTTATATCTTGATGGGACACACTGACGCCTGACCATTTGAAACAGTTTTGTGATCAGGTTTGTCAGACTGGGTGCAGGTGACAAGGTCATACGGTCCTGCTACCTGCAGAACTTTTATGGTGCTACGTTCTCACCTCAGAGCCATCTCAGCATGGCACGGGGGCTGTGCAGGCGGCTCGCTGCTCTGTTCTAGAACACACCGGTTTATGTTTTGGTCAGGTCGGGTGCTCCACGTGGGTTTTGCTGTGTGGCCGGCCAGACTAGGAGGACGGACCCTTCCAACAAAGATAACCACAGTCACTCCCCCCTTAGCTCTTTCTTGTCTTTACTGACTTTCCTTCTCTCGAAATTCTTTGAGTGTTCTCCTGTCTTATTGGCGGCTGTTCATGCCCATTTAAATATGGCCAATCAGCGTGGCCAAGTTGCCTCTTCCTGGGTAATTAACTGACACCGATATTACCATGGGGGTGTTTGTTTAAAGAATCAACATAGTGCGGGCATTCCTTTCCACTCACCCTGAATGTCACTGGTTGTTTTTTTTGTTTTTTTTCCACATTGTAGGGAGGAAGTTGGGAGGAAAATTTTATAATTCTATTCATTTTAGTGGAAAACAAAATTCACTTTTCACGTTCTTTGTAATATGACGGAAATGAGCCAAGTTGTCATAGCCTGTTGTATTTCCGGGGCCGAGAGGAAGGCTATCCTAAAACAGCTCTGTCTACTACAAATCTATTTTTTTCTTTGGTTTAATGTAACTTTGCCACTTTAGACATCTTTTAAAACTATTAAGGTACTGGCGGTACTGAAAATTCCCCAAATATTCCCTTGCGCCCATCAAATCTCTGTCCTTTTCGAGAAGTAGAGTGAGCAGCTCAGTAAGCACTTTTATCAAATGCTCCTGATTGTATATTTCCATGAAAAGAGTCTACCTTTTGTCTTTTTCTATCAGAATTTCATTTTTTTGAGACTGGAAATATAACTCTGCATTAGAATATCAGGGCTTTATTACACATTAAAGTACAATGAGCTATCAAAAAAATAAGGCAAAATTATCAGGGCTTTAAAAAACATATCACCTCCTTATAAATTACAGTTTCCAAAAGTGTCCTTTATTTAAAAAAATGAATACAATTTTGCATGGGGTATTTGGATTAAGCATTTACTTTACAATTTGATATTTTTTTCCTTTGGGACTTGTGGTGCAAGTAATGAATGTAGTAAAGAATTAAGCTATTTCACCCTCCCGCATCTCATTCTTTTATTGATTTGTACAGTGGGAATAATTATGTAGACGCTGTAGATGCACCTCATAGAAGGAGGAGGAGGAAGAGATGTGTTGTAAGTGGAAACGGTCAGATTTACCAAATAAAAATGCAGGACCCCAGTTGAATTTAAATGTCAGATAAATAATAATTTCAATAAAGATAAGCAAAGCAGTAGTTGAGATGCACTTGTACTAAAAATGTATAATTTATGTGAAACTCAAAGTTTGTTGGATGTCCTATGTGTCACCTCACAACCCTAATTATGGGGGGGTAGGTGACAGAGTGACAGAGAGGAAAGTGTACGGAAAAGACAAGAAGGATTAGATATATTTTGCGTCCTTGGGGACTCATCAGATAGGAGCACAGAATAGCTTTGTGAGTAGTGAGAAGAAGTGATACATTTAAAAATCGGGCTGGAGAAAATGATGGAATTGATGTCACAGGGGGATGGCTACACTTTGATTACTGCCCTTGTGTGGGACACTGGCAGCGACCCTGGCATTACATGTGTGAACATGTCATGCTGACCTGGCCCATGGCGCACGCTGGGAGGCCACGAGGTGTGGAGGGAAGGACCCCGTTCAGACCCAGGAGTTCGAGTGTCGTCGGACTCAGGACCTAGTCAGGTCTTAGCCTTGTGCTGTCCACGTGGCCTCACCTGCTGGACCTCAGTTGTTACACTCGGCACGAATGGTCCTTGTCTTGTGTACTTTTCAGCAACGTTGTGGGAGTTGGAGGACTTGATCGATGTCATCAAAGCCTGTCAGGGGGGTTAGTCACGTATTGACGTCATTTAGCCTCTAAGTTCTCGAGGATCAGTCTGGTTCCCTGCGTGATTCATACCTACTAGCAGGTACACGTAGTCAGATCAAAACAAAAATTTGCTGTGGAATGGACGAATCCTAGTATATACTTTGTTGAACTTAACCAGTCATGTAGAATCCAGAAATACCCATTGTGTGTGTGTGTGTGTGTGTGTGTGTGTGTGTGAGTGTGTGTGTGGTTTAACGTGAGGCTGGCTGCCAGCACAGCAGAGGGAGAGCAGAACATGAAGCTCGGTTCTTGAGATCCTCCTGATTCTCCCAGCTGTCAAGGCGGTGCAGAACATTAGGCCTTAATTTTAGGATTTTCTCCAAAACTGTTTAGTGAAGAAAAGATAATTCTATTGAAAGACATAGGGTGATGTTATGGAAGAGGAATTGGAAAGGCACATAAAAAAAAAATAGTGCAGGAAATATCCACCTCATTTCGTAATATACGTTTTACTCTCATCTGTCCTCTCCCACTGGGGAGTTTTATTTGCATAACAAGACTGTAATCAGCCGTCAGTCTTGCACAAACCAAAGGAATTTTGACTCCTTTTCGCTGACTGACTATCACATTGGCGTTACTTGGCCGTATGTAAACATATTCCTACATCTTGATTTAGTTCAAAGCATAAAAATTTTTGATGTGCAATTAATTACCATTCTTTGTGGGGTGAACCAGAAGCCGACATGATGGAGTCAATTGTGAACGGAAGCCGAACACGGCTTTGCCGTTTAATAAAGATGTGATACATTTGAGCCTGATGAAAGCCTACGCACCCTGATTAAGGCTTTATTTTTCAGTCTTTCAGTATTTTCAGCCTGAGTGTTCTCTGCTACAGACAAGTACCTAGATGCAGAGGGTACAGGGCTCACCGTCAACCAGGAACCCAGTGAGTTCCTTCTGCACAGTTAGCTGAATGTTGGAGCCGGAAAAATAGATATGAGTTTGTTCAATAGGCTTTGTAATGAGGAATAAAGCCCAGAATATGTTCACTTTTCCCTTCTCCATTCTGGGGTCACTTTCCTCTGCATTTGCATCCTTACCCAGATTTTTAAAAAATATAATGGATTCCCATGTACTCACTTTAAAAAAGTATCCACTGACTTTTGTCCCATTACAAAGTAAGCCATCGGGTGATTATAAAGCATTTCATCTCCTGTTTCTCCTGCGCCCATTCCATGGGTGGGGGTTGTTTGGTCTGTAAGACCGGTGGCCAGGTTCTGGTGTAATCTGTATTTCTCAGACTCTTCTATCCCTGGGGCCAGTGTACTCATTTGGGCACCAGTTCAGATCGCCTGTAGATCCGGTTCGTTTTCACATGTGCAAGCACAATCGAGTCGGTCATTGTTGACATGACTGGCCTTCCTGACCCCATATCAATCCTTTGCATTCAGCTCCTGACTCTTGCTGGCATCTCTTGCTTCCTTTCCTTTGCTGATGCAAGAATTATCCGGAACTGGGCTGTTAGGGTGGCCTCCTACTGAACTTCTCACCTTCATTTGTATCTGCCCCCATGCATCTCATGCTTGCCAGCAAATTAATTCCCCATGATCTGATAGATGTACCAGGTCTAGAAACTTTGCATCATCCCACATTGAAATGCTGCACCCATTACACAGTAACTCCCTGGGCTGGGAGAGCCACATCCCACAGAGATGGGGAGTCTTTACTAGAACCCCAAAGAGAGTCAACTACTTTGACTCTCAGATGTTCAGGCAAAACCCCTTACAATGGTCCAGCCCTCGGACGTGGCTTGGCTTAAATTACCTGGCCTCTGGGAAGTACATCTGTATCATTTGTGCTTAGCAGCTCCCAGACTGCCTCTCAGTCCCCCTTCCGGGTCATTGAACATTACTGACTTCCGGTTCCCATGCCAGACACCGTGCTTTAATTGGTCTGTGGTGAGACCAGGGTGTGAGAAATAGAAAGGAGGAGAAGATGGAAGCATCATATTTGATAATGAAAAAATAATAATTTTCCAATTCTGCAGTCAGTCGTAAGTACTGCACTAGTTGAGTTTGAGGTAGGAATATGCTTACATTTTAGTACGTATTTTGATTAGATAATTATAAGATTTTGGGGGGCCAGGTCACTATTTTTAGAGACATGATATAGAGCGTATGCTATTATGTTTTGTTCTCTGATCCCAAGTTTTCAATATTCACTAAACCCCTCTCCGTGAATAGTGCTGTGCCAGGACAAGTGATTAAAACAAAATCAGCCCTTCATTCTCAGAAATTCACAGCAAAAGTGCTGAGCAAATCTTATTTTTAGTAATAACTATTGCTGTTTGAACAATTTTAATACTATCATTTTAGAATGAGAGTGATTACTAACTGAGAAGTATACTTAGGAAGCAGCCGTGGTGCTAATGACATCCCGTATCTCATGTTCCCTCCAACAATCAGACAGACCAGGCACTGTTATTTCCTCCTTTCCATGCCTGAGGGAACCAGGATTTCCTAAAGATGACTTTTACCTAGTAAGGATCAGAGTCAGGAATGAAACTCAGTCCTCCGACTCCAAAGCCACACTGGTCACCACTGAGGAATAATCAATTTAAGTGGTCTTTCCATGGGACGGAGGTGAGTGGGGGGCCAGCAAGGCTGTTTTGCCTAGGCCCCTTATTCCACAAGGGCCTCCGGTGAAGACTTTAGCATTGTGAAAATTAACAGAAGGAGATCTCAAGTCAGATTGGAGTTGGGAGGGCCTGTAGGGGGAGCTCTCTGGCCCTGCCACTCATCCAGGAGGAGGAAGATTTTCTCCTCCCCTGGCAACAGCCCAATCACAATCCAGCCAATGAAAAGCCACTCTGAACTCCTAGTTTCCTCCAATGGTCTCTTTGTTAATAACAGCTTCACTGCAACTTCCCCTTTCGTCTATAAAAGAACATTCCTCTCCTTTGTTCTCTGGACTTGCCTGTGGTTTTGCTGCAGCTCACCTGTCCAGAATTATAGTTCCTTGCTATTCCTGAAAAAAACCCCTTTTTGCTGGTAGAATACCCAACATATTTTTAAGGACAGCATTGTCTGCAAGGAAGGCTGTGATACCACAGAAGAGTCCCAGTGAAGGACGGGAAGGTGACCGAGGATCATTAAACAACTTGACGCTTACATCATCTCATTACCCCAATATAATTCTGCACTTGCTGTAAATTAACATTTTTATACATGTTATAATTATCTTGTGACTAGTATCATTATGTCACAATGTTTTTGCATGTGTTGACAGTATCTATTTAGAAAATGTCAACATTTACAATAATCAACTTGCATTGGCATTTCTCTTAAAAAAGAAAAAAGGAATTAGCTGGGCTTTTTTTTTTTGTCTTTTTTGTATTTCAATGGGCTCTGATCTTGTAAATGAGTTGCTGCTGGTGTGAGAGAATCTGTGTATGTAAATAGTCAGGATGTCAGTGAGAAAGGGAGGTCCATCACGTGGGATGAATATGCTCACAGTCCATGTGTCTTCACTCAATTGTGATTTTGTCTTCGTTATCAGGCAAACACCCAGAAACCCAGGAGAAGCAACAAACAGATCCCCAACACCCCGAATGACCTCATTTTCTGTTGAAGTCATGTCTTCTTCTATACGAGGCAGCATTGCACTCAGTGAGGATAAAAGCCCCTCTCTTCCAGATTAGCGAGAACAATGTGAAGGAATGTGTCATACCTTTCCACACAGGTGAGCCAGCAGCATAGGTGGCAAAGGAGCAAGGAGAGTGGCCAGGCCTCTACTTCATGATCCTGCAGCCGTGAGCCAAGGAGGCTGCATTCCCAGGAGTAGGTAAAGGAAGACACAGGTGCCAGCCCTGTGACTGGCTCTGAGATACCTGCCTCTGCCTCCGGTTCACACTGGCCATGGGCTCCCAGTGGGCACTGCTGATCCGGCCTCCTGTGTATTCCTTTGACCCTTTCAGTGTCTCTTACTGTGGAAATGCATACATTTTGTGGGCCCCATTTTGACAAGAAGGACCTGTTTTCTAGGGCAGGGATCCCCGTTTCAAAATAAAATGTTTTCTAGAACACATTTCAGGAGTACAGACATAGCCTGAGTAAATAAGATAGTGTTGAAAATTTGACTTCTAATGGTTTTATGACTTTTATACTGTTCAAAAGGATTTTGTTTCCTAATTCTGCAGAGGGAATTGTCTAGCTCAGCTAATAGCTTCCAAACATGGAAAGCATTACAAAAGTACAGTGTTGTGGATTCAGCTGTTTTTGAAGTAAAACATTTCCTGTTTGGGGATATAGAGCTCTCAGTCACTTCACAAATGTACCTTCCCAAATGAAATGTCCCAGCAGCCCAGATTCTTTCTTCTAAAGGGAAGCACTGGTTTTGGTGTCAAATGCTTGTTACATTCTCTGTGGCTTTGATGAGTGGAGATGGCATCCGATGCTTTGAAGTTACAGCCATTGACCCTCAAGGAAGTGCAGCGCCCCCTAGTGGCAGCACAGGTACGACCTCCGCCAGCACTGATTGCATCTCATGTGCAAGCTTGCCCTGTGACATGCCTCTTGTAAAGGAAGGACTACAAACTCTTGTTCCCATTTCATTCCAAAGTCACACTCAGAAATGCACAGATGCCCAGAGCTTCCTGTCTGGGGACCTAAAATAAACTTAAATTCTTCACGAAAATGTTTTGATTGCTTGAGTCACACATCGGCACAATTTAAGAACCTAATCTTATGCATTTTTTTTTTTTTCTGGAATAGGCAGCATCAGTTCCCCTTATGGCTTTCTGCATTTCCGGCACACATTCTGGTTACTTTTCTAACTCTGTGGTCTCCCTAAGTGCAACGTTAAGTCTCCTCCATATTAAAGGTGTGGCTAGCCCTGTCAAGGCAATCCACTGAATGGCACACTGAAATTGGCTTAATCAACACTTACCACTAAAGAGAAATCATTTTTTTTATTTAAACAAACTTTCACTTAAACAGGATTTAATACCTTGTTGTAGTTAAGTCACTGAGAAGCATGAATCACGGCTCATTTGCAAGGAGCAATGCAAAATCAGCTCCTGGGCCTGCTTCCAGAGTTAGGGTGAATGAATGACAAACCTGATACTGACCAACAATATTTTACAAGCCTTTAACATTTTTCAGCACTGCTGGTTACCAGGAATTTAGGAGACCCAAATACTATAAAATGTAGTGAAATAGATGAGTTCTCTTTTTGAAATATTAGTAGACAGTGTCCGAGGTAACCATATTCGTAAAACTCCATTAAGTGTGTGTGTGTTCCTGCTTCGAATTGTGGAAGGGGTGTTTAAATTTTCATGCCGGGAAGCACTCCAACATCCAAAATAAGAGAACAGCTCTCAAACAGGTCACAGAAAGTGGACACTCGGATGCTAAATTGAAGTAAACCTGAATTCCCGAGTCTTTGTCTTCAGGTAGATATGTCGCTTTGTTAGTTGAGTAATGGATACATACCGGAAATCCAAGAGGTAAGGGGCACTTAAATCTTTGCTCAAAAGTGACATCATCAACTGTTTGTATGAAACGTGGGTTTGTTTCTGTCCAAGTTGGTGTAGTTTTTCTTTCAATGTTAAAAACAGTTTGTTGAAAAATTATTCTTACTTTTCTTTACGGCTGAGTGTTAAACATCCTGTAGTGGGTTCACTTTGCCCCAAATCAGCGGTGCTCTGGAGAGTCTCTATTTTTGTTGTTGTTCTTTTAGTCGTGTCTTTGCTCTGCAGACAGACATTCATTACCGAACTACAAATAATTGCAAACTTCATTGTATGAAGGACAAGCTGACATCACCAGCAGAGGTCCGGGCATCATTCTGTGTCACCTTCACCTCTTTTCCTAGCAATCTCCTGAAGTGTGCCGTTAGGAGAGGGAGCTGTCAGAATGCGTAAGAGACACACCCTAAGGGAAACCCAGGTTATTTTGTCGGTGTTGTTATCATCCATTTCCCTCCCCAGAAATCCACACTTGAACCACCATAAACAGGCATCGGAAGCAGTATAAAGATTTATTTCTGTGGGATTTTGTCACTATTTAATTACCATACATACCTAGGCCCCCAGCCTGCGAAACCACAAAATGTAGTCATTCCAGAAACATCTCTCTTGTTCGTGCTTTAAAGAAATTATCTTCAGCTCAACTCCCAGTGGACAAAAAGTTCACGTCCACACAGGAGAGAGCGATGGTGCACTCCCAGTGGTAGTAACTGTTCCTCTCAGCCTCTTGCCTCCAAAACAGAGACCTTCCATTGCTGTCTTGTCACAGTCAAGGAAACAAGGCACATGCCGGGACTGAACTAGAAGCAAACACTGTGGGTTACAGCATCATTGCACACGTGAGTGACGTTGTCTCTCTAGGGTTGGAGAGGTAAAGTCAGCTCTGCGCCCTGGCCAAGTAAGAACAGGAAACGGGTGCCTTTCCACTCTCACCTCTGTCACCTGGACCTTGGCCAAGGTGCCACCAACTCTCTGGACCGTAATGTCTGCAACTGCAAACAGAGTCACAATGAGGCACCATCCGGACGTTGGGAGGTGGGGGGTGCGTCATTGCCAGGGACGTTGTTTGATCCCAAGGTCTCTGCCCCCAAATTAGGGATTTAGGGCTTTCCTGTCCTCTGCACTGATGGAAGACCTAGTCTTCTAAGTCAGATGTTTGCTAGTGACAAGGAGACCCTGGCTCCCCTCACAATTGTACCTCCTTTACTTCCACCACCTGTCTCTCTGAGGCCTCACCACACCCACACTCCTGGATGGAAAGTGCGACTCCCGATACTGAGGTCACCACGAGCTTGCTGTGTGATTTAAATCCACCAATTTCTACCCTTGACAGTGTTCACAAGGGGTTATCAGTGTGTACTTCATCTCATGTGCAAATCATCGATTTTTGTTTATTTGAGTCACTGGAAACATTATGCATTCATTAAGACCTAAGCATGTAAGGACATTTACAAAAGATGGAAAGTGCTGACATAGCGTCAGGGACAATCTTCTCTAATGTTCTATTTCTTATTATAAAAAGGGAATCAGTATCCCAGAGACAGCTAATGCCTGGATTAAGTGTTCAGCTTCTGCCCACGGAGTCCTAACCTCCAGGACCCATGATGGGGGCCTTACTTGGAAATAGGGTCACTGGTGACGTCATGAGTTAAGTTGGGGTCACACTGGAGTAGGGTGGGGCCCTAATGCAATGTGACTGGTGACTTGAAAGAAGGGAAATTTGGACATGGAGACAGACACGCACACAGAGAATGTGTCATGTGAAGACTGCAGTCGCGCTGCCCTCAGATCAGGGGCTACCGGAAGCTAGGCGACAGGCCTGGAGCACGCGTGTCCCTAACACCTTTAGTGGGTCCGCAGCCCAGCTGACACCTTGATCTCTGGCTTCCAGCCTCCAGAGCTGTGAGACAACCCATTTCTGTTGCTGTAAGGCACCCCATTTGTGTGCTTTGTTATGGCAGCCCTGGGAAAGTAACACACCTGGTCATGTCCATTACAGCACTCTCTGGCCCTGTCCACCTTATTTCATTTGTGACCGTGGAGTTCTTTGCAGCACATTTCTCTGGCAACGCAGTCAGACTTGGCCTGGGGGGCGGGGGAGAAGCTGCTGCTATCAGAGCTGGATGGGGCGATGAAGGAGGGCAGGATGTGGAGGTCAGGGACTCGGATTTCAACTCTGGGCGCTACTGAGGTGTACATTACTGTGTGACTGGGGAAACGCCTGTCATCTCTAAGCCCCAGTCTCCTCTTCTGTAAGTGGGGGTGCGTGTACCTGCCTGTCAGAACCATTGTGAGGATTAAATGAAACTGTGCTGGAAGAAACACTTTGGCAGAGAGCCTGGTGCCTAAAAGGCTTCAAGAGCAGGTAGTGTTGTTATTACACTTTCAGCTCCTTAAGTTCTGAAGAGCATCTTTATTTTGTCCTCCTGATGGCTCGATTGGATTAATCAAGACACTTGTTCATTTCCTTTCAAGTAAAACTGGAAGGCAGCTGGCATGAATCATCAATGACGTATCCTGAGCCATCCATTTCCGGGGTGCTGTTATCATCGTTTGGGCCAGGCAAGCAGGGCACATGGGGACCAGGAACACCCTCTGGGCGAGGCCCACATTCCGTTGGCCAGAATGTGGACGCTTGGCCACGTCGGGCTGCGAGGGATGCTGGGAAAGGTGGCCTGGATCCTGAGCAGCCAGTGAAAAATGGGTGTTCGCCTGAGAAGAGGGCGGAAGTGGGCTCCATGGCTGCCTCCATCCCGATCCCAGGTCAGCACGTAGGTGGTGGTCACTGAAACGTGGTGAACGCGTTATTATATGGTTACTGTTGTTACTATCTGACGCTGGCAGAGTGTCTCCTGTCTTAAGCAAACAGAGAGCAATTTCCACACCACCAACTAAAGATTACTTAGGACCACGGTACTTTGAATGAAGTCAGTCCCTTTGCATTAGAATTCACTGGCCAGCTGTGGGGAAGTGATTACCCCTGGGTCACAGATGGCGGTGACATGATTCTAGTGGTAGGGAGTTGGCCCCCGCGATGAGATGTCCCCCCGGGTCATGGTCTGACATGAGTAATGCCTCACTCACCCCGTCATTTCCCCATGTGGCAACTCCCACTATGCGGCTTCTATAATCTAAAAACGATGGGACTCAGGGAAGCAGCTTAGTATTAATGGGCCCAATTATAGGACTTGCTGTTTTTTTTGTTTGTTTTTTCAAAAAACAGAATTACAAGACTGGAGAAACTTAAACAGAAGGGACGATGCATAGCGGACAGAAAGAGCAGCTGTGAATATTCTGAGTCCCAGCTTCCATAAGACTCTCCTTAACTCGGTTTCTTAAATGACCAGAAAAGCTACTTTGTGAAAAAAATGTGTGTTTGGGAAATGAGTCCAGTTTCCTATACGAGACGTAGTGTTTTTTATTGTTACCATCGATGCAAAATCTGATTTGTATGCTAAATTATTAATAGTTTGCTCTCTGTAGTTGGGAAAATGTTTTAATTTTAAAGATGATAAAACACCATTTAAATAGGGGAAAGAAATGACTGAATATGAAAACATCTGTAGCGAGGGTGACTGAAGTGCTTATCTGCCAAAGACATACGTCAAAAATAAGAAAACATTTCGGAAGGGCTAATTCACCTGTCAGATGAGTATTTTTGACAGGCTGCATATTGCTAATGGGAAAATTAAGAAGTATTGTTTAGCTTTGGGTGAGTTGGTGAATTGAATTTCCCGACTTGTTGTTTGGGAACATAATTTTTCTCTATGTAGTTGCATAGTTATATTGTTCAAGTGCCGTTAGACTCGCTAATAGATAAAGAACAACCACCATGAAAAAAGAGGCAAGTGGCCCATCGCGGCAGATTTGGGGGAGAGAAGAAATCCTTCTCTGCTCTTCTCTGATGGTGGGTCAAAGTTGGGTGGCCCTGGGGACCGAGCCCAATGAAGCCAACAGTAGGCATATCAGTCGGGGATGTTTAAGAGGGCAACTGGGCAGAGCGAGCAACACGCCTGTGAGCGGACGCAGGGACTCCGGCTTTGTGCTATGTGTGCTGTCAGGGCAAGGTTGCCTCCACCTACTCCAGCTCAAGCGGGCTTCCAAGGAGAGCATTATTCCAGCGTTGTTCTTTATGGCATTCCATAAAAGCCCTTTTACGGCAGCTATTAAAGCTATCTGCGTAAACGTAACTTTTATGGCTGAACGATACTCCAGCATATGGCTACACCGTCATTGACTTAACGATTTCTCTGTTGTTGGATATTTAGGGTGTTTTGTGCTTTTCATTATTATGAGAAGGGTGGTAATATTTCTCTTGGGCATAAAAGACAAGGTCTTCCTCGAGGGGAACCTGGTGACGGCATAAAAAAGACTAAACTCAGCTGTACCCCTCTGCAGTAGAACGTTGTGCTGTAGGCAAGCTGGGGAGAAGCGCCTTTGTGGGGGAGGGGCTTCACTAACGCCCTGGAAACAGAGTCCTGACCGCCCAAGGTGTGACTGCACTCAGGTCCATGGGAAAGATACTCTGTGCTCAGGGCAAGTCGCTGGGTGTGTCCTCAGCGGTTACTCAATAAGCAGGCCACACCATGCAGCCTCCACACACTTGTTCAGTTTACAAGTATTGACCAAACACCTACCATGAGCCAAAAATTTTTTGGTGGGGAGCAATGATTCTCCAAGTGTGGTTCGTAGACCAGTCGCAGCAGCACCTGGGAACTTGCTAGAAACACAGATTTTTCTGGTAACACCTCAGACTGACTGCATCAGAAAGTCTAGGGGTGGGCCTGGGCAGTGCTATTTTAGCAGAGCTTCCAGGAGGTTCTGGTACATGCTAACATCTGTGGATCATGGTTGTAATATGGCCCAGGATGACAGCCATGGATGAAACCCCCGCCTTGTTTGAATGTGCCTTCTAATGCGAGGAGAGAGACCATAAACATGCATTTAAGTAGCAAGTGGTGGGTTTGGAGGAGGAAAGAAAAGCAGGGGTGTGTGGGACGATACCTGAACCTGAGAAAGGTGCACACCTGGACACTTGGATACCTGTTCCAGGCAGAGGGCAGTGAGCATGAAGGCAAGCGTCGGGGGCACAGGTTGGCTCGTGGAATTCTCTGTCTCTGCGCTAGGAATGGACTGGAGTGCTGGTTTCCCACCTCCGTGCAGGGTGTGATGGTTTATGTTATGTGTCCACTTGGCTGAGCTGAGGGGACGCCCAGAGAGCTGGTGGGATGCGATTTCTGGGGTGTCTGTGAGGGGGTTTCTGGAAGAGATTGGCATTTGAATCAGTAGGTGGCTCTTCCCATTGTGTGTGTGTGTGTGGGGGGGATCTCAGCCAATCCTTTGAGGTCAGAACAGAACAAAAAGGCAGAAAAGGTGAGTTTGCTCTCCCTTGAGCTGGCACGTCGATCTCCTCCTGTCCTCCGACATCAGCGCTCCTGGTTCTCAGGCCTTCGGGTGGGAATTCCAGCACCGGCTCCGCTGGGCCTCCAGCTCACAGACGGCGGCTCACGGGGGCTTCTCAGCCTCTGTAACTGCGTGGGCCCCTCCCTCGTGACGACCTCCTTCTATGTGTCTGTGTATGTCCTATAGGCTCTGTCTCTGGAGGAGAACCTGCCGTGAAGAGTGTGGACCTGGAGACGTGGGAGCCCAAGGTGAGGCTGTCCTTGGCCTGAGGCTGTCGGCAAGGCAGGGACACGTTTGTGCCTTTACCTGAAGTGACCGCCTGCAGAGCTGCTTTTGAAAATTCCTTGAAGATGCTCATTGACACCAAACTCTGCCATCTGCCTTTGGTTGGTCCCCACACAACTACACGACGTATTATCCCCACATGTTCTCTATGGCTGAGCTGTCATCTTGGGAAAGAAAGAGGGGACTCGAGCGCGTGGACATGGGAAAGATATGTCTGCACATGCGGAGGAATCAGAAGAAAAGTCCAAATGACCTCAGCTCATTTCTTGGAAAGCGTTCTTATGTTGGCTTCCTCGTAAACTCCTGGTTTGGTTCACACGAAAGTGTGTGTGTCTTTAAGGAGCATTTCAGAAGAGAAGCGAGAGAACCGGGTACCTGAGTCAGTGTCAGTGGTGAATTCTAACCACGACTGACCCTAAGGTGTGGGCACTAATCTACCAATAGTGTTTACACGTGAGAGCAGAACGCTGTAGCAGTAAGCGGACTCTCCTGCAAGCGTATCGCTGAAATTACACAGCAAGGATGGGTATTTTCAGTTTTTCATGCGAAGGGACTCTGCTGGGATTATATCTTTATATTTGGAAAAGGGAAAAGAAAACCCCGGGCATTTAGATGTTGACTTTTCTTACTTACATGGGCCTGGGGCAAAATTTGAACTGACCGAGATGTCTCCCAGAAAACAGTATCTGTGAAACACTCGGCAGCAGCTGTTAATATAAATAATTCACGGGTAACTGATTGCAGGGGTGCTTCTAAATCTGGCATGCCAGGCTGAGTAACAGGATGATAGCATAATGGAAAGTGATAAGATGATGGGTGCTTATTCCCATCCCAGCTCTGTAGGTTATAGCACCCAGGGTCCTTTCCACTCATCTGAGTCAATCATGGGAAGATATTTAAAGAAATCACATTACTTACCGTCCCTCTCCCATTCTGAGTAAAGATGCTACCGGTTTAATTTAATGATGATTTATTCTTTTAGATTCTGGCTTCAATCGGCACTTTTGAAATGACATCTATTTGGCAAAAATGACCCAATCTGATTCCTGGATTGGCTACTCAGGTGTCCAGAGCTTATTATGGGACGGGAGAGAAGGAAGGTGGCAGAGGGGTCATATATCTGGGTCTGAAACTCATACTAGGCTTCACACATAATCATTTATCTTCATCTCAAAAGACCATCATTCTGTTTGGGAGTATATGTCAAAAAAATTCATTTACAAGCATTTAAAATATTACTGAATTTTTGTCAGCTTCCGTAAATTTTTATAGACACGGAGACTCATATTAAGGCCCTGATGTGGGTTTGACCAGCCTCTGAGAGATGAGGCTGATTCCCTCTTCTCTGGGACTCTCCCCTCCGCCAGCTTTCCAGCCCACTCCCCACATTGGAGCCCATTAACTGGAGAGAAACTGTCCTTGGGCCTTATCCTTCCTGGAACTGAACGACCCAACCCCACGGTGAGGGGTCTTTATCCACGCGTCTCGTGTCGTGTCTTAGGTGATGAGCTCATTCAACTTGGGTACCACATGTCATGGTTTTGTTACTCAGCCTCTGCATGTCTTTGTAAGGCTAGGTCCGACAGTAATACTGGAAAGTGGTTCATATGGTCGAAGCACAATTACATTGGGAAACTTGGCACGATGTGCCCTTGGCATCACTGACGATGTAAATGCAAATAGAAAAATGGCCGTTCACCTCTATGGTGGTCCGCAGACAGCTTAAACAGAAGTGGGCTCCTTACACAGATTTCCGAATCGAAATCCCCACTTTGTAACTGAATACAAAAAAATGGAAGGAATGAGTTAGAATTATGCAAACTTGGAATGCTTTCCCATTTCCAGGAATGCCCTGTTCTCAGAACTGCTCTTTAGCTGAAGCACGTTGCAAACACAGAGGCCGTGGTGACCCCTGCCGTGGTAACACTGATGGGACTCAGCTGTTTTGCTCCTTGTGTGGAAGATGCAGCAGTTAGCAGTAGATGAAGGATATTAGCGTCTTCCTAGTACAATGGATTTTTACTGAGTACTTACCAGGTAAGGTCAGTGGGTGCTAGGATCTATGGCAAGTGCTTTGTGAGCACTTACCTGAAGTAACACTCCATTCAACATCACGCAGAAGCACTTAATGCAACGAGACAAAGAGAAATAGATGGAATATTGGAAACGAAGGAGAAATGCTTTCTTTGTCCACAGAGAGATGACTGATTACACAGAAAGTTCCAAAGTATCTATAAAAAGCTACTGAACTTAGAAGGAGTTTAACATAGTCACTGTATCAATACATATAAAGTGTATTTCTTTATTCCATTGGAAACCAGAATGAGACAGCCTCTTTTACAATCACACAGAATTGTGAAATTCTTAGGTATAAATCCAGAAAATAGGGGCAGGTTCCACAAGATGGAAACTATAAAACACTGATGAAAAAAACACACAGAAATGAAACCCTGAGATCTGAGGTATAAACCATATTTACGGATTGCTCCGAGGTCGCGGGTCCCCGTGCAATCTACCGGTTCCGTGTAACACAATCCCGACTAACACGCCAGCAGAGTTTTTCTGAGACCTTCACAAAATGGATCGAAAATTTATATTACAAGGCAAAACAGAAAAAAAGACGAGCAACACTTTGTAAAAGAAGAACCCGGTTGGAGCACTCCAGGATCTGGTTTTAAAATGTGTCATGAAGGGACCATCCCCAAGACGGAATGATATTTGCAAAAGGAGGCGCCTGTGAGTCAGTGAGACAAAGCTGAGGTCAGACGTGACCTGCACCTACACGGAACATTGATCTTTGTCTCAGCTACAAAGGCAATTCAAAGTGTCAGAAGTGGCCTTTTCAACAAACAGTTTGGGAACGACGCGTGTCCCTTAACCCCTACCTTATACCACATAAAAACTTAAAATGGGTCCCCAACCTACATGTAAGGCCGAGGACTATTTCTGAGGACGTGGGTGAAGAGGATGGGGAGGAAGAATTATGAATTCATTTATTGTTCACAGTTGCGCTGTGGGATGGGTATTGTTGTCATTTTGTTTGCGGGTCAGGCTGTGGGGTACAGAGAGGTCAAGTCATTGGCTCAAGGTTGCACAGCCGGTTAAGTGGCAGGGCTACGGGCGCAGGACTGATTTGGGGCATCTGATCTCCCATAGCACTAGGATGTCTAAGCAGAGACACCCACAGGAGGCTGGTGAGACCCTTTCTGAGGGTGGGGGCTGCACCAGACGGGCTTCCAGGAAGCCCCGACAGCCGAGGGGAAAGCGATTCAGACCTGGAAGTTGTGACGCGTGCTTAGCCAAGCTCCTGTGAGTGACGGATGGCTGTCCCCTGCGTCCCCTTTTCTTTCTCTTTCGACGGCGTGACTGGGTGTCGACGATCAATGCAGAAGCGGGGGGTGCTCGCAGGCCAGCTGGAATGGAAGTGTCTTCAGACAGATGCCTGCACGTTGATGCTTCTCTCAGCCGTGACTGCCTTCAAAGATGGGACGGTCACCAGAAGGCTCTTAAAAGGACAGAATAGTGACGTCAGAAAAGACAAGAATATAGGGCTTTCACCACCCTTCCCCCATCCCCCACTGTCACCGAGTGCTGACCTCCCTGCCCCCCACCCTCTTGCCAGCAGACGGGGCAGACGCTGCCCTGGTGATGGAGGTTGGAAGGATGCAGGCACGCAGGGCAGGAGAAAGATATTTTGCAGGTAGTCAGGATTCTGGAGAAAGCAACGGGAGAGAGGAAATTTGTGCGGCGGCCTCTGTGCTGTTTTTATTCTGAGTATAGGACCGGAGGGGATGCAGACGCAGAGATGACTGTGACAGGCCCCGCCCCTTACATGGTCACTGCCCATCAGCAATGAGCAGGGACTTGGGGTCCCTGGGGAGGGGGAGCATGGGAGAGCAGGCATTTGATTTGGCAGCAAATTCACCAGCCGGGGCGAGCTCATGCTGGTGCCATGTATGAAGAGAACAGGGTTAGACGGTGGCGCCAGGACTCAGACAGCACCCTTCTGAGTTGGTGTCTGCATCTCTCCATTCTTCCGTGCTGGAGTCTCTCTCATATATCCCTTCCCTACCTGGGGACAAGGAAGGACATCTGCAGTGACAACATCCATCCTGGGAGCTAAGAGACCTGAGCGGAGAGAAAACATGTTTTCCCCGTAACCCCTGGGAAAGTCCCAGGTAGGGCTCGCTGGTCCACCTGTCCCTGCCGTGATCACTATGGCAACGCACTGTGGTGCTTTGATTGGCCAGGTCTGAAAGGGGGCATTCCCTGTGTTCCGGTGGTAGGTCAGGCCCAGTGGAACCAGAGGGAGGGAGAGGGGAGGGCTGTCTCCCCTAAAGAAACCAGGGGCTGCTACGAAAAGGGCATGTGGTGGAAGTGGGGAGAAGACTCATGTGTCCATTGTCGGAAGACGAAACTGGAATGCAATCTGGGGCCCTCTTGTGATCTAAAGTGAAAGCTGGGCAAACGTCAGTTGTAGAGGGAAGACAAAGGATGTCCCAGAGCCCCGTAACTAGTCTCCTTGTATTGTTTTGCCCAATTAGGACAATAAATAAAATGTTGGAGTAAGTAAAGAAACAGTTTCCTCCCTTTGGTTAAAGAAACAGTTTCCTCCCTTTGGTGCAAAACTCTAGCTTGACTCAGAAATACTGCTTTTATTGTCTGCCTACTGTTTGCAACCCTCCAAAAACCATTCCCAAGGGTGCTGCTAAAGTGAGATGGAAAGTTGCTTTGCCCCAAAGTTTATAGAGGGGAGAAAACTTTGGGGGTGGGAGTGGGAGTGGGGGGGAGACTTGAACATACAGAGAGAGAGAGAGAGAAAGAGAGAGAGAGAGAAAGAGAGAGAGAGAGAAAGAGAGAGAGAGAGAGAACAGCAAACACTCTTCTCCTGCCATCTACTCAGACCCACCGTCCTTGAAGGGGCAAAGGCCTGGCTGCTCTGAGGGGTATCTTGTCTGTCCTTTGAATAGCGGTGCTGACACAATCCCCAGCCTGGGAAGTGGGGGTGTGGATTTCTCCTTAGAGAACTCAGGCCTGGTCTTGTTGTTTGTCAAGTTGCAGGAACTGATTATTTATTTACAGAAAAGTCAGGAAAGCAAGCTACTGGGTCAGTGGTTTGAAGATACCGGTGGGTCCTCGCCACACATCTGCTCTGGTGGGCAGCCTGCAGTGTCATCATGCCTGGTGAGGCCGTGTCTCAGGCGTGAGAAAGCCTGAGGGACGGTGGGTGTCCTCGGTACACTGACTGCTGGCCGTGCTGTGTTTCAAACACAGCTTGAATAACCATTTCGTTTGTGAGAAACGGGTGCTGGAAAACGCTACTTTGTCGTTAGCCAGCACCACGATTGCTTAACTCTGATGAACACCAATGAAAAGGGAAACACTTGCGTTCGTGCTGTATCAGAAATTCAACTGCTTCCTCCTACCAAGAGTTCAGGTAGTTGCTACGCTTTCTCCTTAGGACAAATGTTTAGAGAATTTCTACAGCCCAACTTCCCCCCCAGAATTACTAATTCCACCTATTGTGACCAAAACTCCTTTAAATAAGAGCAACATTTTTTCTGTCCTAACTTACCCTTTACTGTGTGGCCCCCATCCCTAAGCATGTCAGAGGGCTCTGTGCTTCAATGGTCAGTTGCTAGCTTTTTACATGCAATCCACGGCCCACTGGCTTAGGTAGCAGTGACTGCCCTGAGATTGCTGGGGGGCTGTGTGGCCTCGGGAATTCTCCCACCTCTTTCCCTGGTGGCTCCCAACAGCCAGGCCCGGTCGGTCCAGGTTCAGCAGTGACACTTGATGGCTATCTGGGGTGCTCACACCCTGTCTGAGTAACCCCAAGGTTACTCAGGGTCGCTGTGGATGGAACAAGAACACCTGAGAGGTGCCAGTCATGGGACCAGCGTCTGTGCAGTGGGGTCGGCTTCCCCTACTCCGCCTTCATATCTCTTCAGGGCTGACAGCTGCACCTCACAACCACCCTTAGAAACATACATGGGAGCGTTGGGCTCATCTTCAGCATTCTACCATAACTTGAAACAGTCCACCTTTTGATTGGCAAAGTTTGCAGAGGGAGAGAGATGGGGTGGGGGCAGAGAGGAGGGGAGAGAGAATACCTACATCTAACACCTATTTAAAAACCATTAGTATTTCTTAGCCTGGGGCCCGGAGACCAGCACTCATTTTGTCTTCAGGAGACCCTCATGTCACCTGTCTCCTGAGAAGCCCCACTGACCCCCAGCCTGCCTGTGACTGGTTTTACATTTGCAGGCCTGAGCCCCACGCAGCAAAGACTGTCCTATAGTCCGCATGGACTTGACACCTTCTGTGCCAGGGCCAGCCCTGCAGTCATTTCATTTTCACGGCTGTGCTTGGGCAGCAAAGCCATGCAAACACAGCCGATGTTCTTTCCTCTGAGCCCAAGGTATTGACATACATCTTAGCATCCTCTAGCCTGTGTAAAACCATAACGTCATTTGTTTTCTTCAGAGCATTAGAGACAAAGATAAATTTGAGCTATTTGGGGGTGGTGGTGTATCTGACTTTCTTTGAACATTTATTTCACCCCAAGGAGCACTTCCGTGCTTCTGTGAGAGTGCTTACATTGATCTCAGATAGGAAAACACAGCATATCCTTAATTTGATGGTTTTCGAACCAATTTAGTTCCCTGCTCTCAGCCAACAGGGCAAGTGGCCAGCCTGTGAAAACACACTGTGTTCCAACGCGTGGGGCGGGCAGACTGTGCAGTGGGGCAGGTGCAACACCCTTTCCGAAGATGCAAATCCACAGGGGGTGGTGGATCCCCCAAACCCATGCACTGTGGGCCATTTGGGGGAGATGATTAGAGTTCTGACTGAGATTTTTACAAAGTGGGGAAGTTACGAAGACTGACACCCAAGCTCTGCACCTCTGTACATTGCTTCTTTTCCTTTCTGTTTTGTTTTCTTCAAGGCTTTTCTGAGCAAAGCAGGGGGCACAAGCGTGGGTGTTTGTGTGGGAGATGCAGACAAAGGATAGAAACTTGAGCTAAAGTGACGAGGAAAGAACAGATGGCTCAGGACAGGTGACTGGGAGCTCCAGTGTGAGGAGCAGGGAGGAGCGGGCGGCCGGGTGTTCTTCCCCCGTCCACGCAGGGTGGGTGGCCTCCAGGCTGCTGTGCAGTCCACAGAGTAATAGCTGTGATGCACAGTATTTCACCCAGAACAAAGACAACTGTGGTCCAACGTCGGGAAAGAGAAGCCTTTCGGTAATAAACATTCTTGGTGAGCTGAAGTCCACGGTGTGTTGAGATGCAGTCACCCTACAGGTAGAAGTCGTTCGGCCATGTCTAGGGGAGCTAAACGCAGCCTTACTTATAACCCAGCGCTTGTGCTCCTCGGCACACACCCGAGAGGAATGAGCCACGAGAACATATGTCCAACAGAAGACCAGTGCAGGGCTGGTCCACGATAAATGCTTCGTTAACGTAGGTTTTTTTTTTTTTTAATTGCAATTTTCATTTTACATTTGGATTTTATTTGTGTTAGTGGGGGCTGGAATTTTGATTGCCTCAGGGAGACGTGAATGGGAATCTATAAAACAGATTGATTAAAGAATAACCCGAGCTGGAAAGAACATAGTGTACGAGTACATTCATATGATGGAATAATACACAGGAATTGAAGGAATAAACTAGGATTGCACTATGATTGGGGTTACAGCTTTTAGGGAGGGCAACCGCAGAGGCAAGTTGCCGTCTGTGTCACATCCCATCAAAGGTACGTACTACCAACTTGACTTACCACGTGGTTGCCAACCTTGACCACCTGGCTGCACTGGTGTCTGTCGGGGTTCTCCGCTGCAAATGCCCTCTTCTCCCCTTTCCATATCATGCTCTCTGGAAGGAGGTCGCTATGTGTAGCCCACAGCTGAGGCCTCGAGGACAGGATATCTACCTATTTGGAATTCTTATTGCGTGGCACATTGGTCTCTGTCCCCCATATATGAACTTGTTGAATCATTTATTTATATCAGTGTGGACTCATGTACTTTATACTTTGGGTATAATCCAATACTACTGTGTTTATGTATTTTACTTTTGCTCAAATTCTCCCCACGTTGGCCATTGGGACCTCGTCTTGAATCCTGTGCTCCTTTGACAAACCACCATCAATGTGGGTCTAAAAAAAAATTTTTTTTAAAGCACTTCCTTACTTTCTGGAACAGGAAGCTCCAGACTAATCCTGTATATTTCATGCCCCAGCCCTAGAGTCAGACTTTCCCCAAAGAACCCTGGTTCCTTTTATTGGAGTATGATATCGGAAACCAAGATGGTAGGTGTGCTCATTGCTATGGGGTGTCGTTCCTTTGAAGCTGACAGAGCAAAGAAATATGTGTGGGTATACTAAGCCTTGTATATATAACACCTATCTATAAATATTTCCACATGCAGCCATCTGTATCTACATTAAGGTAAACATGAATTCATAACGATGTTTCCAGCTCTAGTTCATTGCCGCATGGATTATTCCAGCGCCC
Organism: Rhinolophus sinicus; assembly: GCF_036562045.2. Lineage (NCBI taxonomy): Eukaryota > Metazoa > Chordata > Mammalia > Chiroptera > Rhinolophidae > Rhinolophus > Rhinolophus sinicus. The sequence goes on from NC_133765.1 coordinate 36,591,700, forward strand.
TCCTCTCGCTTATCTGTAAATTCCCACTCCATCACTCAGAAATCTGGCCAGCCCCCACCATCTGCCATCTGTTTACTGAATTGTTCTATGGGTGCTATTTTTAATAAAACTTTCAAAATAATTTTAGACTCACATGAACGTTGCAAAAATAGTGCTGACAGTTCCTGTACCCAGCTTTGCCCAGTGATAGCATCTTAAAGGAGTGCAATTCTTAAAGCCAGGAAATGAGCGCCGGGGTGATGAACTGCTGTGGCCTATAGACCTTATTTGGGTTTGACCAGTTTTTGCATGCATTTCTTTTCCTTTGTGACTATTTCTGTGAGATTTGATCACACGACCACCACCACACTCAGGGAACAGGACTGCTCTATCACTCAAGGAAGTTTCCTTGTGTCACCGCTGTGCCACCCCTCGGTAGTCTCATGGTCCCCCCATCTCTGACTCCTGTGCTCCAGCACTAACATTTGGTCATTTGGATCAGAGAGCATGTAACCTTTTCAGATGAGCTTTTCAAAACTCTGCAGACTCTGCTACGGCCCGTCAAGTTGTTCTGTTATCTGTAGTTAGTTCCTTTTTCCTGCTGGAAAAGTCATCTTCCACCCTAAGGGTGACCCTCAGTTTATCCTTTCACCCCTTGAAGGACATTTCGATTGTTTCAGATCTGTGGCTATTCCAGTTAAAACTGCTATGGACATTCGTGCACAGGTTTCTGTGTTTTCTCTTCTCTAAGATAAACAGGTGTGGGATTGTCGGTTACAGATGTGGAAACAGACACACAGCGGTTAAGAAATGTGTCTGACTTCGCTCGGTTTGTAAGAAGAAGACTCAAGATTTGGCCACAAGACGTCCAACTCCAGATCCTGAGTTTCTAACTGTGACATAAACTGCTCTAATAACCATAATCATCGTTATGGGGACACCTACATTAACGGGGCATTTAGCACGGACGGGCCCTATGTGAGCTCCGCGCGTCAGCCCTCTCTGACAGTCACAGCGCCCTGTGCGACATGGGTCCTGTCACGACCGAGGCTCCCAGGATCAGACTTGCGTTCAGTGGTGACAGACCAGACCCAGGGCTCAGGCAACCGCCCGCTCCTGAGGGAAGGGGTCCGGCTTTGTCCCTGGCCATGCAGTCTTCCCGGCGTGCTTAAGGCAGCTAATCCTGGCTGCATGACGAGACCTGGGGACATGAAGCTTCTAGAACAGTGTGTCCCTGTGGAAGGCCAATTCCTTCTCCTGATGGCATAGGGGAGCACGATGGCTCTGTGACAGTTTTGCAGGATTTATTAGCATGCTGAGAAAGTCACTTCGTGTGACTCCACGAGCACTTTGGGCCTCGAGACGCCTGACAGACGTCTGGAGCACTCGGCCTTTTGTCCGTGTGATGGGCGTACCCTCTCTGAGCGCTGAGCTGCTCTGGTCCAAACAACGGTGGTCTCGTGTGGCTCTGAAGCAGTAAGAACCGTGCCGGGAAGGACACAGGTGGGGGCTGGCATCTACAAGACTGGAGGACAGGACTCAGAAGAGAAGGTCTAGGGACCCAGGATCACAAAACAACCCAACGTCCTTCAGACAGGCGTTGCCAGAAGAGATCCCAGTGTCTTCTCCCCACCCTGCTGCGTTGATCACACCTGTGCTGGGTTCCCGCTCCCGGTCACCTGAGCAGGTGTGTGTTCAGGTTCTCTCCCCAGCGCCTATTTGGGGGTTCACCCTAGTCCCCACTTATGGTTTGAAAGCTCCTGGTTTTCCCACACGGACGTCTTTCTTATTTTATTCCGAGTCGTGATCTGGTGGGAACTGGATTTCTAGGCAGGCGCCCTCTTTCCACATTTAACATCTTGCGGCTGAGGCCGCCGCCCTAGGTGTTGGCATTTCATTACAACCTGGACTTCCCACACAGGGAGCTGCTCGTCCTGGGGGGCTGAGTGAGGGGAAGCGGAACCCGCCATCAGAGGCTCTCGCCACCAGGCTGACTGTGGCTGAGGTCCTGCTCCTCACGTCAGGAAGACAACCACCATCGTCCCTTCTGCTTCAGATCCACTGCCCTCCTCCAAGGAGGCAGAGTGGGTGCAGCTGTCACTCAGGTGGAGAGCATGGTGAGCTCTGGTCCAAGACCTGGGAGATGCTGGGAGATGCCTGAGAGTGGGGCCAGAATCTCATGGCTCAGGCTGCGCATATCACAGGGGAAATGTCCCTGACGAGGGCCCCAGCCCCGGCCACTGGACTTTTCAGCCCCGTCCTGCCCACCCGCTCCCGTTATAGTGAAACCCCGTCCGTGCCCCCAACGCCTCCAGGTCTCCCCCCTGGACAGCCTGTCTGACAGCCCCCTGCCCACTCCCCTCCTCCACGTTCAAGGCATGTGTCTTGATCTTTTCACGAATAAAGACATGCGTTTCCACCAGCCTCTCAGCTCCAGGCAAATGTGCCCCAAGGAACCGGCCCTTTGCCCCGGGAGCTCTGAATGGCATTACTCCACCCCAGGGGGTCCCTTTTTCTTGAAGAATGTTGTCGTGGCTCATCTTAAAAGTGGGAGATTTTGTGTGTGCTTGTTAAGGAGACTGACCTATAATGGGGAAAAATAGATACTTAGTTTTCGGCCATTTGGGCCAAGGCTGGATTCTCAAAATATTGCTCGAGTGCAGAAACCGCATTTTATCTAAAGCCCTGTAAACAGCACCGAGCGAGCAAGGGATGCTTGTTCATATTAAGGGGGTGGGATGTCTACTTCCCTTTGACTCTGGCACACAGCTCAGGAGCTGTTTGTTCTTTGTGTATGGATTGTGGGCCCCACAGGCCACTGCTACATCGTCATCACAAGTGGCCTTTGGGTCTGATTTTCTCCGTGAAAACTCCAAGTCTCTTGGTGTGACAGCAGGTCTTTCTACTGCGCTTTTGTCACAAAGGCCACAGGGACTGTGGTGGCGCTTTTTAGAAACAACAGTTTCTCTGTGTCTTCTGTCAGTTTTAGGAGCTTCCATGTCCCTCGTCCTCGGGGATGAGAAGGTTTGAAGGGCTCGTGCAGAGTCAGTTCTGGGGGACAAGACAGCCCAGTGAATGATCGATACCAGGACTTGTCCACAATTACGTACAGAGAAGACGGAACTCAGGACGTGCTCCAGGACAAGCTTTCCAGTTGGCGTTACATCTGGATCCCGCCAAGTTATCTGTAGTTTCAAGGCACAGTACAGTCTGCTCAAGCAAACACCACTGTCCCCTCGAAGCCACTGCCGCTATAGGATGCTATCTATATACACAGGTGCCATCTTGTATTTTCAGCTCTTGGTTTAGGCTGAAGACAGTGACAAGAGCGTTATGTGCCTGCCAAGCAGGGACAAGACAAAGCACAGTCTCCTGTGCCTCATGCGTTTGCCTTGTATATTTTTAGTTATGTGTTTTGTTCATGGTGCTGGTGACCCTCCCTTCTTTTGGTATCTGTCTCCTCACTCTACTTTGATTCACATTAATTACTAGGAGGCAAAGATGTCATCACAAAGGTGAGACTAGGAAATTTACAAGTGAAGGGAACATCATTTTCTATGGTGGAAACGTTTCTTTCTCGTACAATCAATTCTCAGAATGTAGTCTGTTTACAACAGACACAGAGGCACGTCACGCGCCTGAAGTGGCTGTGGACATGCTCAGGTCTAACTCCTGGGCAGCTAAAAAGAAATGGCCTGTGCCGGTCACTTCCAATGACTCGATACCGGGGAGAGGTGATGGATAGTTGGACTTAGGTCTCGCAGCTGCTAAATGTCTGATTTGTGTTGTGCCTGAGCTCCCAAGATCTGAGCATCCATTGGACAAACCAGACTCTGGATTGACGTGTTTGTTGCTATGGTGATGGAAATTGCCAGCGTTTGAATAACCTCCTCGAGCTTGACAAGCATTTGGTAACAAGGCAGCTCCTCCCCGTCACTTAACAACAAACCGTAACAACCGTGACTGTGTTGAAAACGTTCCAGAAAAAAGATAAAAGCAGACAGAAATAAGCCATTGCAAGCCTAAGATGTGGAAATGTTTGAGCTGTGAGAGAGCACATTTCCTGAAAAAGATCTTATGACGGGAAGCAGTATTTCTGAAAAATGGTGCAAACCCATGATTAGTTGTAAAGGAAATACCTCTGTATCCGGAACAATTTTTCACCCTCACTTTCAGGTAGGCAAAGAGAAATACATGCTTGCTAATTACTGGGACACATGGCAGGAAGGACATTTTCACAGGCTTTAGGATGCGTTGGTCATCACTGGCCCCATGGACCATGGATGGGTCTTTGGCTTGGGTACCGGTATTTAAAGACACGATCACTGCCGGCTGAATCTGTGTCTAAAATATTGCCAGTGGGTTAAATTATTAATGCTGTTAGTGCAGATCATATGATGAAATTATTTGTATTCCTATATAGTCTTTAAAAATAATCAACTCAAATGTATTTTGTTAAGAAAGCTACATCACTGTTTTTTTCTAGTGTGTCATTTTCACTGGGATGAGTGACATAATCTCTCATCATTCCAACTATCTCCTAATGTTGTTAGCCCAGATCTTGCTGCACATAGTAGGTTCTCAGTCAACATTTCTGCGATCGCGTCTTAGATGAGAACTGAACGTGTTTGCTTCAAGAGGAGCTGTGAGTACATATGAGAGCAGAACAATAAAGACTAGTCACCTTGTCTGAGAAACTTGAACTGGAGGGTACTTCCATATTCATCAAGTTATTTCAACTTCTGCAGTGTAAGAAAAGCATATTAAGTATCAGCCCAAAGATTAAGAATCTTTTGTTGTCCCCTCTTCATCAAGAAGCCCAAAATCAGGACACGTTTCTAGAAGTCACTGCAGCTTCTCTCCTCGTGTGTACTTGAGTGTCTGCAGATAACCAGCCAGCAGCCATGCTGGAGTTAAACACTCTGACCAGAATTTCTGGTTGCGTCTTTAAGTAACTGAATCCCCAGGAATCCAAACTGACCCTGAATAGCATTTTGTGTCCACCAGGGCCCCCATGACAGCCCTGCAGTTAGAGATGCTGGGACCACGGTGTTGTGTATTTGTACCAGTTGCCTCTTTGACCTGTCCGCTGCCTCATGCCTTACTGGGGGTGGGGGGAGTGGGCGTCCAGTGACGACGGACGGCTGTCAAGCTGATTGGGTCAGAGTGAGCATTGCGGCCAGAGCCAGGCCGATCAGAACCTCTCTCCTGGGAATCTGGACCTTCAGTCTGTTGCTCAGTTGGGAGGAAATGTGTGGAGTCGGGGCTGAGCTGCCCCCGGTGCATCATGTGTGAGGGGATCCGAGAGAGTTCACGTGCACACAGGGAAAGGAAGGGGCAGAGAGTCAGAGAGAGGCAGAGAAAACGAGGTAAGGAGCTCCAGAGACAGGACGGAGAGACGAGCTGTCTTGTTTGTTGGAAATGATCACATTTTGAACCCTCCTGTCTTTCCAATAAACCCATTTGTCTCAGCAAGTCAAAGCAGCTGCTGTTCCTCGCAAGCAAAACAGACCAGTTGCTAAGACAAACCTGGAGGCATGTCTCTTCCCTCCTTGGTGAGCTTGGAGAAACTCTATCCTCTCATGGACTCTCTCTGCGTGTATTGGTTACTCTCTTACCAAAATACTGCCGATGGTTGATAAGTGAGGGAAGGCTTATGTATTTAAGGAAGTGGAGTTGGTTGGTACTCAGACCAATGCTTATTTTTTCCCTCTTCATTTTCTTGGTTAAAATGCAACATACTGTTGGGACAGAACGATCAACATTACGATTTGAGTAAGAAAGAAACATACAAAATATGTGGCTATGGTCGTCGCACTTGGCATTCTCTAATGATGTTATATGATTCTTAGATACCAAGTGTTTGCCTCAAAGATTCCATCAGCTTCCCGAGAAAACACCAGCGCTGGTATTTCTGGCGCTTCTGTTTACGTAATGGCTGTTTATGTAAACGTGGCTGTGTATCGCACAGACATGTATGTGTGTGTATATGATGAAGACATTTGCTTTCTGTTCGGCCTGTTTGGTACGGCAAGCAAACTTTCGACCATCTCTAAGTATAGAATTCAGGTTTCCTAAGAAGCTATCCCAAGAGAAACAGTGAGAAGGTGTGCAGTTCAGACTGACCATCTCCTCGGCATCCCACAGGCTGAGTTACTTTATAAATCAACCCTCCTAAGGAAGCTGCAGTGCGTGTGCGTGTGTGTCTCTGTGTGTGTGTTTCCAATACCGCCAACCAATGCTCCCACACCACCTGGTTGCCCCACGGTTCAGTTCAATTCTGAGCCCATCGACCTGGAGACACATCACATCCCACAGGCTGAGGGCTCAGTCCCACGAGACTGCCCCCCACTTCTGATGCCAACTGCAAGTCCAGGCTGTCCCCTGTGCTTCTGACTGACCAGCTACAGATCAGAGGTTCCAAACACCCCTCCTTGGGTCTGATCAATTTGCTAGAGCGGCTCACAGAACCCAGATGAGCACTTTCCTTACTAGATTACCAGTTTCCTCGGTTTCCTAGAAAAGGACCTAACTTAGGAATCCTCAGAGGGAGGAGATGCACAGGGCACGGTCTGACAGACGATGCCTCTGTCTCCGAACCCCATGTGTTTACCAAGCTGGACGCTCTCCGGACATCGGAGGCCAGGCATCTTCCTGTCCTCCGGCCTTTCCACAGGTGGCCCCTTTTACATAATTACTAGCACTGTGAGTAGTGGTGGTGTTATGCCGAAACTGCAAGTCATTTTGTCAAACGGTGCTAGGAAATAGAATCCACCTCCTAGGTTTGTGGTGGGGACAGAATACGACAATGCAAATAAAGGGCTTAGCGTAGCACTGGACACAGGGATGCATGTTCAATATTATTATTCATTATTGTCCCCATTTTACCAGTAAGCAAACGGGACCGCTGAATGGTAAAGACCTTTGCTTGGTTACCCCGCTCATGAGGGCTGGGGGCAGGACCCGATCCCAGAAAAGCCAGCTCTCCAGGCCCATCTGTCCCTTCTCAGGACCCCTGCTTCCCACGCGGCCTGTGAAGGCTCAGCTGTGCCCTGCTCCCCCTCAGAGCTTTCACCGCCCCCCCCCAGAGAAGGCTGAGGCCCCACCTTTACGTATTTGTTTTTGTTCACTTTAACTCTTAGTTCTTTTAGAGAAGGGTCTAGCTATTTTATTGCGTCATCCTAGCGTTTAGACCCACAGAGAGCAGGGAGTAAATATTGTTCTGAATAAATTACCGTAGATTAACATCTGGCCCAAGTGGGGTGGGGTGGGGGTGGGGGAAACGAAATAAAATCCTGCCCTCAGGCAGCGAGAAGTTCTCCCTGTTGCTGAGACTTAGGAGATCATGTGGTTTCATCACGGAAACCTCAAGCCTCCCACACGGGTCTTTGTGGAAATGGCGAGGGAAGCCATGAACATCGTTTAAGAGGACTTTAAGTGGTGAGCCCAGCCCTTCTCGGAAGCCAGGAACAACAGACTGTATTTTCATGAGCTCTGATAAGCGCGGCGATGTGTTTCTCATACAAAAATTATTTCCTGTGAATTTGTTAATTAATTTAAAAGAGGACTGAGCAGAGAGATAACAGTCACTGGAAAACAACAGTTAAAAATCAAATGGGCTTTTGTGGCTGAGCTCTCACATCGTCATTTGCAAGAATCTTGATTATAGAAGCTAATGGAAAACGCTTGTACTTTTCTCATGCAATGAAACAAAATCTGGACGGTGACATCGAAATCATTAAATGCCACCCGAAAGCCAGGTCAGGAACATGATTAGCTGCTGAGAGAAAATCAGGTGGTCCCCATTCTCATTGCTAAGTGAGAAAGCGTCTTGAAGCTTTAGACAGTCACACACTCTCTGGGAGGATTGTTAGAATCCCCAGTTTGAGAGGAAACTTCTCAAACATCGGTTGGGAAGCAGTGAAACCTTGAACATTCCCAGCCAGTGTGAAAGGAGTGATTTACCGCGAGCAGCGGCATTTAGTCTCCTCTTAAGAACACAACGCAACAGGTCATGCTGACGGCGGGACCTCTGTCAGGTGGGGGAGTGTAGGGATGGAGTCCCAGAGAGCAGTTTCCAGGCTCTCGGCCTCACATGGAAAGGTGCTGGCTCCGGTAGTAGATGGCCATCAGCTGTGACTAGTTGGCCATCAGCTGTAAGCAGTGAGCCATTGGCCACTGATGTAACTGCCGTGGCTGGTCTAACAAGGGGCGGATTGCAGTTAGCAAGGGGTTTGTTGGTTGGTGGGTTGGTTGGCAGAGAAGTGGACGGCAGGTTGCGGATCGTGTGGCTCCTGCTTCCTGTGTCTCCAGCCCAGCCGCCAGCGAGACTATAGTCGTGTGACTCCCCTACCTATGGCTCCGTGGGTGTTCCTTTTTGGCCTCACCATATCCTGTGTTCTTGTGCGGGGAACGGGAGCAGAGACCCCGCATGACACATGGTGCAGCGAGCGGGGTGTGGTGTCGGCCGGAACTCTCCGAAGGATGGCGGAGCAGTTTATCCGTATGAACACTCAGTCTCAGGAGGCCCGTGAGGAGCGGTGCTGGGAACAGGAGGTGCGATCTGCTTGGGAGAAATGTTACCTCTCGGTGAATTGGTGGGTCTCTCGAGCCTCCGGATGGCACGCCACCCTGTTGGCTGTGGTGGGTGTCACCTTCCTTTTGGAGGTCTGCTGCTGCTGTGGGCTCCTAGAGTTGTCGGCATCTGACACCGAGGCCTCCACCCACTCGGACACCTGGCGCGGCGAGCAGGATTCTGCCAGGTAGGAATCGTGTCTGATTCTGGGCAAGAGGACGTGTGGCCCCCACACAGTGTGTGGTGCCCGGTGGCCACTATTCTCAGAAGGTGGACCCCCAAGGAGGGGTGGGAGGACATGGATGGCACGCCGTCCAGCGTGGAGAGGGCCCTGCAGGCTCTAGTTGAGCGGTTGCTGGAGGAGGCGAAGGGTACAGCCGGCCGCGTGGGCTGGATGTTCCTCACCGCATTGTGTTGTAACATGGAGACGGGCTTAATGAAATAGCCCAGGTGCGGGACCAGGTGTCCGGGGGGAGGCTTTGGAAGCCCGGGTCCGCTTGTGAGAGGAGGAGCCCCACAGTGGAGACTCTGAGGCAAGTGGATACAATGTAGCTCCCAACCCCCAAGCCCGGCCCATCTTGAAGCAAAAGCTAAGCATGAGCAGTATTTGGGGGGGGGGGGCGTTGCTGCAGGCAACCCAGCTGTGACTGAGTTCACAACCTACACCCCTTACACTCCCGCTGAGTTGCAGGAGCTGGGGAGGCGGTACAGACAGCGCCCTGGAGAGCCAGTCTCAGCTTGGCTATTACATTTATGGGATGAGGTAGCAGACAGCATTCTCTGCTCCCCAGGCGAGATGGAAAAGCTAGCCTTTGTGACAGTGCATCTGTCCCTGTGACAAAGGTTACAGAACTGCCATAGGTTGGCCAACAACCAGGGCAACCATTCTCTAATGGCGTGGCTCACGGCTGCGGTACGCACAGTATGGGGACAGGCTGGCGAGCTGCCAGACACTGTGAGTCAATGGCAGTCGTACACAGAACTTACGCAAATAATCCGTGAAATGGGTATGAGACATGCTATTTTTAACCTCAACATGCAGGGCCCAGATTACGAGCTTTTTTACAGTCAGCATGAGAGATCTGGTTTTGGATACTGCACCTGCGAGTGCTTTTGGATCCTTGGTCGCCATTCTTATGCTCTATGTGGGGCGGTGGATCCATGAAGTTACAACTGCCATGGCCACCCTGGGGGATGTTGAAAGCTGGCAGTTAGGGAAGTTAAGACAGGAGGTCCGAGAAGTCAAGACCTGGAAGCCCAAGTCAAAAGTAAGGGGGCGAGGTCGCGGGCCTCAGAGAGTAACACGCATGCACAGATGTGGTGTGATCTCGTGGCAGCAGGGGTCGATCAGGAAAAAATAGACTGACAACCCAAGGCACTCTTGTTGCAACTTTGGAAACAGTTGCGTCCGGAACAACAATTCCGGAGAAGCCTAAAGGAGAAGTCTGGGAAAGTGCGACCCGTGTCCCTTCAGGACTTCATGTGGCCACTTGAGGCTGACTCCTTTCAGCTTGATTAGGGGTGGGGCCAAGGTACCAGGTCAGAGGGGACGAGCAGGGACCGGAGGCCCCACGTGGAACTGTCCATACATTGGTCCCTTTCTAATGTGCAGAGGGTTTTGGCCCTAGTTGACACTGGCACAGACTGTAGTCTTATTTATGAGAAAACCTGGCTGTTCCCAGAAAGTTTAGGGACACCCCCTGGGACATTGCTTGGACTGGACTGAAACTTTTTCTCGTGTGAGCTGGGTTCCAGACACAGGGCCCCTCGTGGAAGATGCTTGTCGCATAGATTGTGAGGCAAAACTCTATAGGGGTGGAATGTGGGGACAGAGTCCCAGAGAGCAGTTTCCAGGCTCTCCGCCTCACGTGGAAAGGTGCTGGCTTGGGTAGTAGATGGCCATCAGCTGTGACTAGTTGGCCATCAGCTGTAACTGGTTAGCCATTGGCCACTGATGTAACTGCCGTAGGTGAGCTAGCAAGCGCGGATTGCAGTTAGCAAGGGGTTGGTTTGTGGGTTGACTGGTTGATAGAGAAGCAGATGGTGGATTACAGTTAGCAAGGGGTTGGTTTGTGGGTTGACTGGTTGATAGAGAAGCAGATGGTGGATTGCAGTTAGCAAGGGGTTTGTCGGCAGAGAAGCGAACGGCGGATTGCGTATCGTGTGGAATCTGCTTCCTGTGTCTCCAACCCAGCCGCCAGCGAGACTATAGTGGTATGAACCCCCTATCCCTGGCTCCATTGGTGTTCCTTTGTGGCCTCACCATATCCTGTGTTCTTGTTTGGGGAGCAGGACTAGAGACCCTCCATGACAGGGAAACAGAGCCATGACGGGACCCTGGCCAGGACCCTGGCCTCAGGGCTGTCCCCATCACCACGCTCTCCACACAAAGACCCTGGGCCCACAGAAGGACACTCGAATAATGCCTGCCTTTCAATATGGCAGTTATTCCTAAATGTCTTTGTTGACAGCTGGTGAGGCACAAAATAAACACAGGCCCATTTGCAAGTAAGCAGGAATTAGCATAATCGGCAGCTGAGGCATTCCACACAGACACAGAACCATAAAGAACCTAGTTCCTTCAGACACAAAGTTGGGGACGGGAACTGCCTGGAATACTGAGTCACTCACCACCTGCCAAGGTCCAGCGAACCAGACCAAAGACGAGCCCTTGTTTTCTGGCCTAAGCAGTTCTCAGAGTTCATTTTTCTAATTAAAATAGAAACTAAGCTCATGATAAAAATATGCACTGCGGTGATTAAAGAATAAATGCTTTTGTATATAATGAAAAAAAATTATGGATTTGAGTCTCCATTGCCCAAAATATAGCAGATAATTATCACAGCCGTCTATGGAGGGCGATTATTAAGTCTTCTCCGTTTTGTCATCCCCAGAGTCTAATCAAAATAAGAGGGACTGTGAGAAAACAGAGTGTTTATACTTTGCTCTGGGTGAATACCAGCCAATGTGCCCATGGAGACCGTGTCTGCCAAGCCTGGGGACCGTTAGTCTTGGGCCATAATTAGAAGTGAAGCATCTCACTGTGTGGCCGTGAGGGTCTCTGCACAGCCCAGCACCCTCCCTGTGCTCGAGCGGCTGACAACGAAGTCATTCGCACACTCAGGATAAATGTGTCTGCTCCTCTTAGCAGAGCTGGAACAATTTGTAGGAAAATAGCTCTTTATTGCTCGAAGATCTGATAGCAAGGGGCACACAGAGGGCCCAGGGAGCGCTAATTAATTGGTCCCTCTCTTTTCTTCACGAATGCCATTTGCACCCGTACAAGCCACCATCTACCTTTTGGCAGCACGTTTCTGAGTGTTGAAGCCCATCATTCAGGTTTCATACCGGTCAGGCCGAACCTTTGTGAGCCAGACTTTTCATTTGATCACATCCATCACAATAAAGGATCGGCCTGAAAAGTCCCCGTCTCTCTCAACTCATTGCTCTGAAGGCTGCTCTGGAGCACGGCTGTTTCCCAGGCCCCTCTTCCTGCGACTTACCTTTATGCGTGTCTCAAAGCTGTGCGGGCCACCTGCCATCTGGCCGTGACCTTGTCTTGTGCAGACACAATCTGCGCCCCACCGCCGTTCTCCCGGAGACAAACTGCTCCTATAGATTCTTCCCCACCTTAGTCATAAAAAGTAGGTCAATTCTAAAAATAAACACGGGCAAGTGGCCCCGATCCCAGGGTGTGTGAAGCCGGCCTCCATGTGGCTGGAGTAAGGAAGGGACATGCGACAGGTTGTAGTGTTACCTAGTGGCTTCATTTCCAAATGCTCCATGCTTTTCGGACACAAGAGAATGAAAATCCAATTCAAACTGGTTTAGTTTTTTTTTTCTTCTTTTTTTTAAGGCTGAACATATCAGCCCATGTGTAATACCAGAGCTTCAGGCTTGACTCCGTCTGGAGGCTCAAATAATTTAAACGGGACTCGGTCGCTTTACTGTACCGTTATATTTTATGGCAAAAGTAACACATCTTCCTGTAAAAGAATTAAAAAATACAGGTTAAGTGGAAAGAAGAATATACAATTTACCAGTTATTTCAATATTCAAAAGTCATCAGGGCTCAAATTTTGGTGCCTTCCCTTTTAGTCTTTTGTTCCTTGCAAACATGCATTTTAGTCTTTTGTTCCTTGCAAACATGCATTCGGGACTGTGGTGGTCAGAATTGTATGGCAGGCCCCCCGGTTTCCAGCCTGCGTGTCATGTCCTGTACTTGAGTGGGGTGGGACCTGAGGGTGTGTTATATTACCTGGTAAAGCATTCTGGCCCCTCGGCAGCTGACTCTGACCTAGTCCAAAGGGACGATGTCTGGGGTGAGCCCAAGACATTGAGCTCAGGTGAGTCCTTCAGAAGAAGAATCAAGCCTCTCTGTGGTCAGATCCTGGAAGGATCCGGGGGACTGTCTCCTGCTGGCCCTGAAGAAGCAAGCCACCACAAATGCGCTGGCTCTGAGAACAGGAGTTCTGTCAACAGCCGCAGGAGCAGGGAGAGGACGCCGAGTCCCAGGTGAGCCTCCAGCTCTGGCCGACGTTGGCTGTACTGGTGCGACCCTTGGCAGAGGACCCGCCAGGCTGCACCTGGACCCCAGAACCCTCAGCAGGGAATAAACGCATGTTGTTTTGATCCATTCCACTTGTGATAATTTGTCATGCAGCATTAAAATCTAATACAGGGCCATACAAATAAGAGGGACCATTTGCATAATGACTTGTGACATTTTTGTCACATGGCTTAATGGATGACATGTGTCCCATTACATGGGTGCTCTGTTGGTTATTTCATTCCAGTGTTATAAACACAAACAGTTACAGGACGCAGACAGGGACATACGTTTATGAAGAGACTGTGTGTGATCAGTAAGAGTGGTGGGTGACACGGAGAATAGAACATGCGTGGCCAGTCTAAAGGGCGCAGTTACTACGGATACAAACAAAAGTTGTTTTTCCACTTTTTTTTTTTTTTTTTGGTGGTGGGGAGGTAATTTCATGCTGGGACATAGTATTCCAGACCTTCTCTTCTCTCTGAAGAGAAGCCATCTTTCTGGAAATTGATGGGGGAAATCACGTTTATAAATATTGGCAGCTAATCCAATTTTTATTTAACTCCCTCAGAGGGCTGAGTGGAAATGATCAGTTTTCCATAATTACCTGACAGGTTTCCGATTTGCAAATTATGCTGTAACTGATTCTGTATTGTTAGACACAGATTGTCCCCAAAATTTCACTACTATAAACACGTATAAGTGAACATATTTGAACTAAATCTTTACCAGCATCTGTGACACATTCCACAGGGTCAACATCAAGACCTGAGAAGATGTGTTGATGTTTATATATGATCTGAAGGTTCTTAAAGCCAATTGCAAACGTGGCCCCCGAAAGGTGATAAAGTTTTCTCAGCCTCAGCACAAGTACTCGTATGTGTGTCCTGGTCCCTATTTCGGTTTTGGATATCATCTTTTTTACATGTATATTAAATTATATCTATACAGTTGATATCTTGTTGTGTAATTTGTAAATATTTGGTACTGGTGAAGTTCAGTATCTTTCATCTGTTCATTGCTCATTTGTATTTCTTCTTAATGAATTGTCTTTTCAAGTTCTTTAGTTTTTCTTTTAGATATTTAGAGCTCTTTATGTATTAGAAAATTAACAAAGAGTTTACATTCTTTACCATATTGGAGAGGTGCAAAATTTTATCTTGGCATAGGTTACTATTTAACCATATGGGCACAATATGTCTTAGAATGATTTTCTCCTAATTGAAACGTTCCAAGATGTGAAACATGAAATTCGTAGTCTCCAGTGCATTGTGTGAAAATCGGACCATCTGTCCAAGGTCACAGCCCCACTCAGGTACATGTGTAGGGCTTGCCACTGGAGAAAAGTAATAACTAAATCGTTTCAGTGATAAGAGGAGCAGAGGCGTAATAAAAATGAAGAAATAGGAAGACATAGGGAGAGCTTTCCCTTTTGCTTTGGGTTTGGAAAGAAGTAAAGAGCACGAGTGCTGTTCTAACAAGACAAGCCAGGTCAGCTACAAACCATACATTTTCTTGGGCCCATCGGAGAGCCACCCAGTAAACTGAATTCCAGAGTGGACCAGGTCTTCCAAGGAGGGACTGGACACCACTGTTCCACCTTTGCCAGAGTATGGGAGGAAGGGGCGGCCGCCCACAGGAGGGCGAGAGGAAGGCACCTGAGGTTTGTGACACCTGATCAAGTGAGCCAGCAGGCAGTCTGGAATATTAGGGCCCCAGATGCAGAGGGGTTCACACACGAGCAATCTCTTTTCCTGGACGTCCAGTGGACACTCAGGAGAAACCTCAGAGGGAAGGCAGACCTCACCTCAGAGAGACCCTGAATGGCTTATGCATGCGGGTGGGTAGGGGGTTGTGGCTTCTGCAGGCTGGACACAAAACCCTGCTTCCCAGAGTTTTTTCTCCTACTGACCAAAAGTGTCAAGTTGGTGACAGAGACACAGGCAAAAACCCATTGCTTCTGGAAAAGAAGCAAAACTTTCTCACCTTTCCAAGAGAGATGGGAGTCTCTTTCGACTCCCAGGGCACAGATTAAGACCCATTGTTCCTGGTAAAAGCACACAAGGAAGAAATCTCGGGAGGGACAGGAAACCGTGTGGGCAGCAGCATCCATGATACAAGGCGGAGTTTGGTGCCATCACAGGACAAAGAGACTCTGAAAGCCGACACCCGAATCTCGGGTACCAGGCTGTGAATCAGGAGAGGGGAGAAAGCACCCTGTCCCCACAGCTAGCCACAGGAAAAACACATGCACAGATGGGGACAATGACAGGTACATACAACAGAATATGACTCAGCAATAGTGAGAAACGCACTAACTAGAAACACAGCAACACTCACAAACCTCAGTATCATTCCGTGAATGAAAGAAGCCATCACACCCGCAGGTCAGGGCTTGTCTGGGGCCCCAGGGGAGGGAGGGCGGACTCTGAGGGGACAGGGGGAATCAGCGGTGGTGAACGTGTTCTGCACTGTGGGAGCAGCTTCCGGGATTTACGCAGATGTATTTAAACAAGGAGGCCAACGGACGGGGCCATTATCGACCTATATAGCCCCTTCTGAGAAAGCAATCCAGCAGGTGGGGTGGGAGGCGAGCGGCGTGGGGCTGTCCCCCTTCCACCCACAACACGTTTCATCTGGGTTTCCGCTTTCTCTTTCCATTCTGTTTGGAGTGGGTGCCACCCTGCATCTCCAGCTGACCTGTGCGGGGCCGGCTCTGTGCCTACACCTGCCAAGCACTGTGCTGGGGTTGCAAACTGGTGCAAGATGCACGAGTGCAGGACTCACACAGGAATTGTTAGATAAATGCAGTCTCTTAACTTCAGGGGCTAAAAGGTGTGTGGGGAACAAGAGTCTGGAATCGGGTGGAACCGGAAGCAGCAGCCAACTTTGCAGAAGGCAGAGCTGAGAGGAGAAAAGAAAAGACTGACGCTGCCTCCCTGCATCCACAGAGTCATACCAGATGACGGGGAGCCCCTTGCTGCAGAATGCAGCTGGAGGGGTGTTCTGATTCCTGCAGGGAGAAGAAAGAACACCTGGCTGGACATTCTGGAAGAAGCCACCCTCCGGTCCTATTTTAGGGGAGGACAGAGGACAAGACAGCCATCAGGCGAATAAGCACACATCTGGGGAGGCTTTGGAAAATGGACAGGCTGCACAGCAGCCCTGCCGGGGAATCTGAGCTCCAGCAGAACCAGCAGAGTGTGGCCAGTCTTCGCCGGGACCAAGCAGCCCAAGCAGAAGCCTGGCCAGGTGGTCTGTTCCACACAGAGGGTCACCAAACAGAAAGGCAGCTACAGACAGCTGGACACCACTGCAGGCGTGAAGAGGACACATCACAGAGGAAGAACTTCCCTTCCAGGACCACCTGGAACCCTGGATCCTTTTCTATCTCCCAGGCTGTTGGATTCCCAGACATTCCTTCAGGTCAGCCCCTCCAAGCGGGTTCAACAACAAGCAGGGAGGGGACCCGAGGGAAATCCACCAAGTCTATTGAGTAAATATGAATAAATATCTAGCACTGAGTAAACATCTAGTAAGATCTTAGGCCTGAATATTTACTCCTTTACGGGTGAGTCAACAGAACACACCCACACATACACACACACAACAGAACACACACCCACACATACACACACACATGCGTGCACACACACGCCATGTAGGTTATACAAATTTGTTTAATAAAATGGAAAGAATGTAGCCTCTGAATGCAGAGGAAAGAGCCCCCTTTTCATAAAAATGCGCTAAAGGAAACACGTAAATTCTAGACAGTCCCTGCTCTGTGCCCTCAAATAAGGCTGTCATGGTGGCAGAGGCAGGAGTTCTGATTCTTGTCCCCAAAGCAGCCATCCAGATGGACTGTACGTGCTTCTTTTGGCTGCCAGTTGTTTGAGAAAGTGAGGGGATTGAGTACAGGAATCTGGGGACGTGAGAAAGACCGACCTGCAAGCTGGGCGACCATCCTCCCTGTGCCTGATCCCCAGGTTTTGATAAAGCGCAAGGGGAGATGGCTGTGCTCACTCACCAGGACGGACCCCTCCGCTGACCCCCTTTCACCAGCACATGTGCTCCTCATGGGCCTCACGCATCCTATAAACCCATTTTTCCAAATGCGGGGTGACTGTGCCAAGCCACGAAGCCTGTGACCAAGCCCTCCAAAGCCGCCGGTCTGCTCACAGATGAGATTTAGGAAGGAATCCCGTCAGGAAGGACTCCGAGGGCAGAAATGCCCAGGATTAGCCCAGCAACGGAGGTTTGGAAGCGTAACCAGGGAAGGACCCCAGGCAGATCTGAACTCAGGAAGGCATCTTTTTTCCTTCTCCCTACCTGTGTCTCTTATTCTAGAGAAGCAACAGAATATAGACATTTTGTAGGGTCCTAAGGCCAAAGATTCTGTACCTTGGCATCTTGCCCTGCCTTGTCATGTGTGTGGTAAGGACAGATCTATTTATGAGTGACCCTGGAAATATTTAGGGTGGCAAAGCACGTGCCCCCAAGCCCAAGCTGTGTGCCTGCGACACCCACTCTTAGAGGTTCTCTAGTGAGGTGCTTTCTTTCACCATGCTAGAGAAATTAAACTTTTGAAATGAGCTGTAAAATAAGACTATGTACGTGTACACATATACAAATATAATCTATTAAATGTAAATGCATATATGTCAATATATAACATATTGTCGTGTGCATACTAGTACTGTCTATTAAATATTACATCAATTATACATTACACATGTGTACTACATACACTTTACAAAAACAATGCAAAAATAACACTGTAGTGTTGCATCATGCAGAGTGTTATTTTTACAGTCTTCTCTATAGTTGCATGTATATTTCACAAAATAATGTAAAATTAACGTAATATGTAACACATACATCCATATTGTATTTCCTATATATATATATCACAGAAGATAGATTCCAGAAGTTTCTGATCGCCTAGATGACCTCTCCCTGTTCTCCCAGCCAAGTGTACCCCACCTGCTTTATTATCACCATTTCTTTTCTGCTCTCCTGGCTCCATGCATAGTGCATAGAGCCAGAGTAATTATTAACCCGTCTGCCACATTTTTCTGTCCTTAGAAAAGCAACCTCATCCAACTGCTTTGAAGTCCAATTTTAATTCAGACGCAAACTGCTCCCTTAGTACTAATAATGGAAGAACAACCTCGGGCGAACTGTAATTACAGAGGGTTGCTGCTCTCCGTCTGATTAGAATGTCATTTCCTGACTCCTGCCCGACCGCACGCGTCCATCCAGCATTTCCACCTCTTCCTCCTTGTGGCCTAACCCCCGCGAGGCTGTTTATCACACGATTCCTCACCTCTCACGGGAGGTGTGTTAATTTAAATGTTAGAGAGCAACAAAGGCCAAACAAAGATGGGACAATTATATACACATTTTTATATATACAAAGAGGCTTATTATGAGGAATTGGCCCGTGCAATTGTGGAGGCTGACAAGTGCCACGAGCTGCAGAGTGGAGACCAGAAGCTGGAGGCCCAGGACGGCTGATGGCTCAGGCCCCGTCTGAGTATAAGGCCTGAGACCAGGAAGAGCAGATGCTTCAGGTCAAGTCTGAGCACCAGCAAAAGGACACTGTGCCACTTGAAAGCCATCAGACAGCAGCATTCTGTCTTCCTCAGGGGACAGTCAGTCTTTTTGCTCTAGTCAGCCCTTCAACTGATTGGGTGAGGCCCACCCATACGAGGGAGGGCAATCTGCTTTACTCAGTCTACACACATCACTGTTCACCTCATCCGAAAACACCCTCACAGACACACCAAGAATAATGTTTGACCAAATATCTGGGTGCCAGATCACGCTTTCCAGGTGTGGATGGCAGAGAGGGTATCATAGTGGTGACACACAGGCTGTGTGACTGTGGGCACGCAATTTTGCCTGTCCCAGAAGTAAGGTCCCAGTGCAAAGACAGCAGCCACGTTTCTTGCCCCCTGGCCAGGAAACCGCCCCTCAGACTTCCCCTGAGCTTTCTGCAAGGAGAATTCTTTAAAACGCAAAAAAGCTCCCAAAATTCTAAAACCTCCATGCCTTCCCTGAATATAAAATTCTAATTGTCTGGAGCGCAGTGGAATTCAGCAGATTCTTTCTTTAAAAGTAGGAAGAACTCACACACACAGCCTTTCGGGGTGCGAGCCCTCTTCTCAGCCCTTCGTATGTTTATAAGCAACTGAATCCCCACTAGACCCTCCCTGCCGGACAGCAACGACCTTCAAGCTGGTGTACCACCCAGGTGAAACCAGACATCCAGGGTAAGAGCGAACCAACGAAGCAACAGCACTCATGTTTTAAAACAGTTACTTTTCCAGGTTAATTCTGGGAGTCTGTGCCTGGAGTAACTTGCCACACGATCGAAGCCGCCAACGGGAAATACTTCTTCCTATTATTATACTTTCATCACATCCCTTATAAAACCACTGGCCAGTCCGAGGGTTTGGTTACCAACATGACGATGTGCTCTATTACCTAACTTACTGGCTGAAAGTTAATCCATGGCATGCCTTGTAATTGTTATTTCTTGACTGCTAATACCACTGTCAAAACTTCAGGACTGCAAATGCCTGGATTATATCCAGAGGATTTGTAAAATGCCAACCACGAAAAATACTTTACTGTCAGGTCAAGGCTAATTTCAGGCTTCTGGATGGGTGAGGAGCTGAGTGCTTTGGGGCTGTGTCTCTGCGCTCAGGAAAAGAGAGCGTGCTGCGTCCAGTAAGGTCGTTGGGGTCGCTCTGCTTCAGAATGAAAATACTCCGACAGTAAGAAATAGGTCTTGTTCTTTTTTTATGTATTTGGCCTAGAAATGGACAAAGGAAGGGAGAAGTGGGAAATGCCTTCCAGTCAATTAATTTTAACAAATGAAGAGTCTGAGTGGCAGGATGACCCTCCCTTTGAGACTGTGTCATAGACAACATGTGCAGTGAGTAAAGTTTTAGTGTCAACGTAGTAAATCACAGAGTAGTACGTGTAGTGGGTACTTACGGAGAACCCTTCATTAATACTTTTTAAAAAATGTTTGCTGGTAGAGTCCCAAAGACAATTCATAGTGTATTTTAAAAATCTCTCTTATTTTATTGGCAAGCAAACCAGCAGACACATGAGGAAAGAACGCAGGACTTGGGAAATAGATCTCATTTCGGTCTGTTTTCCCAGTAAATTTTCAAAGCCTTCCTCATTCTCACCTGCATCCTCCAAGGACGCATATATACTACAGACCTGACACGTCTGGGTCTTGAACTTGGGCTAATTTAAAATTATAACCCACTGCTTTCCAGTCCTACCCAGTTAATACCAAGGGCAGCCAGGCTGCAACTATCATCACATTTTCTCTGTTTGTTTTTTTATTTTCCCCACTTTCCAGGCTCTGAGTCTTTTAGGCATGAAAGCAAAATGTAACTGCCTTCCCAGCAAATGTCACCATAGGGCCAGAGGGCGGTAAGCTGAGAACACTGTTAGCTGAATATGTCACACGGCCCTCGCGCTTGGAGTCAATATTTCACCTTCTAAGTTTTCACTGCTGACCAAAAGCTCACAAGAATCCCTTTATAACATCGCTTCCATATCTGAGAAGAACTTAATGCTACCGGGGCTGGTTCCATAGCATGAGAAGCCACCAAACAGGATTTGCTCTTATGTTAAAAAAGTAAATTGCCTTTTCCGTGGAGAGCGTGTCAGGCCTGCCATGGCTACAGATGGTTTTCATGGAGCTGGTAAAGAAACTCCAGGTATCACAGGGCAAAGCCGGACCATGCCTTTTGACATGACCCCTGGACGGACAATGGTGATTTACTTAGTAATTAATTATTCAATAAAGTACTAAAATCAATTAATTGTATAATAGTTGTAAAGGTACAGAAAAGTTGCAAAGACAGTAGAGAGAGTCCTCACGTAACCCATACCCAACTTCCCCGATGGTGAACATCTTGTGTTCCTACGGTATGTTCATCGCAACTACTGGACCAATAGCGACACATTATTATTAGCTAGAGTCCATTCTTTATCAGATTGCCTCCGTTTTTCCTACTGTCCCTGTGCTGTCCTAGACCTTCCTTGTTTTCCTGACCTTGACAGTTTTGAGGCTCCATCCGGCACCCTGAGACTCGTCAGTCCTTGCAACATGGGTACATCATCAATGACGGTGAGAAGAAGCCATGTCGTGTCTTTTTTGCATAGCTCAGTCCTTGGGTGACCTTGAAATTCCCCACCCCAGCCTTACTTTTAGGTTAAAACCGCTGCTGTTTTTAGAGTGTCCTTGGCTGGAAATCAAAGAGCCAAGCTCTCTCCATCCACGTTTGCTGCAATTTCCGGGCAAGGACCCGACTCCCTGAAGACAAGTTTACTGGGGCTGCCGCCATCGTGTGGGTTGTTCTGGGGGCTCGGCAGAAGGCGGGTCTGCTTGTCTCCATCTCAGGGGTTCCCCTCCCCGAGTCACGACTGGTTCACCATCCTGTGTGCCAGGCACTGACGGGGTCCTGGGGGCATCCCGGTCACCTTGACAGTGTCTGCCCACATGGGGGACAGGGGGAGGCTTCAGAGAAGGCAGACCATGTGTGCGACTGCTGGTCCAGCAAAGAGACAGGGCTGCCACATAGTAAGCGTGTGTCATCCACATCAACTGTGCTGTCCAGTAACGCCTGGGGCTGTCCACCCCTGCCCTGGAAATCCCATGGGTTAGGACTGTCCTATCGCCCACTGCTGTGCCCCTGGGGGTGTGACTCTTACTTTGTCACAGCAGCTGGCAGCTTCATGTTCATGTATATTATGACAAAAGCTGATTTTACTTCTTTCAGCCAGTGCTTTAATTTTCCACCAGGATGGGAACAAAACTCATCTTTTAGAACAAGCTGAGCCTAGTTTGTCTGCTGAGCAGTTTAGCTTCAATCCTGCAGGAAACCAGACTCCATCAGAAGCAGCAGCCCCAGGCAGTTTGGCGAAGGTGAATCTAATTAGAGGATTTGCCGAGTTTAATGGAAGCACAGAGGAATGAGAGGTTGACACGCTGATCTATAGAAAGAAGACATGAGACCTCACAGGCTACAAGCGAGGCTTTCAAAACAGGCTCACACATTTGAGAAAACATGAATGCTTACTAGGTATTTGATGACAGAAATTATTGTACAGCGTGTTAGGCATGATATGGCATTCGAGCTTGTTTAAAAACAGTTGTTACCGTTCGGAGAAGTGTACTAAACTATTTACAGACTATAGGTAAAAAAAAAAAAAAATCTCTCTCAAAGGTTGCAGGAGATGCTGTAAACACAGGTGATTTCCAAGGTTTTGCTTCGCGGCGGAGATGTATGCTGCCGTGACCACGTGGAGTTTTGGAAACCAGCTCAATGTTGCAGCCCCATGACACACAGCCCGTATGTACATGTGTTATCTGTGCACTTTGACCTTCTGCTTTGCGGGTACAGGCCCCTCTTTGGGATCTTTGCCCACATTTTCGCTTCTGAATATGTGGTGATGAATCGTTTCAGAGCAGATTCTAACGTCCATGTACAGCAGAGGCTTCCAAATGGCTGTGGCCGTGGTGAGAACCCCTGGCTGAAAAGTCCTCTGAATGGAATAATTGCAGACACATAATTACTGGGCTCCGTGCCACGCGAAGTCGTAAATAGCGCTGACAATGTAATTTGCTCTCATGGACGACGCAGTAGCTCATTACGGCTCCATTGCCACCCCTCCATGAACAAGCTCATCTGTGTCTGAGGGGAGCCCCTGTTGTCAGACGCCTGGGAGTGTGGCCTGGTGGGAAGTGGGCAGTGGTGCTGCTGCTGGTGGGGCGCCCGGCCTGGTGGTGCCCCAGAGTGTCTGTGCACCCCCTCCATAGAGCGGAAGGCATGATGGGACAGCGTGGAGATCTTCTGTGTGATTTATGTGTGCTAGGATTGCTTCCACGCAGGGGACTCTTAAGATAAATAAACGATTAAAATAGATGCCATCTGCAATGAGATAATAATAGTGCCAACAACAGTGAGAAGGAAGAGGAGGAGGACGAACATACAGTCAGGATTCCTTGAGGACCCGTCATGGGTCAGTTTCAATGTCAGACTAGTTACTCAGAATCCTGCACCGTTACCTCTTATTCCACTGTTTTAAATCTTGGGTCCCATGTGTTTTTCATCTTTCTGAAGACATTATTTTTGTTCTTCTTGTGCCAGTAGCAGCCCCAGCCTACTGTTACGAGACCACAAAATAGGAACTTTCATCCCCCCAAGCCTGTTGGCGTGAAACTGTCCCCTGCTGTCCCCGTCCCTGTGGGAGTCCTCTTTCCGTGGACGTCGATTAAAGTCCCTGTCCTAGCATTCTGGTGCGTCTTCATCATGTGACTCTGTCACTGCCCCATGTCCAGCCATGTGGGCCCCGTCCCCAGTTGCCTGGCTGGGGGCAGCTTTATCCCTCCTGGGTCCTACACCCCACAGGACGAGTTTGCAACTCTTGGTCTGTGAGCATGAGGCCATTTCCTTCTAGTGCATCGTCTCTCAGCTTGTTCACAATTCCAATCGGCAGGAGACATGTTCACCGTGGTGCTGTCGTTTGGGCCGCCCAGGGGAACATGGTGATTCTTAACTTTGGAAAGAACAAGCCTGAAAAACACGTGTGCTGTGGTTCAGGGCTCTGGAGTGGGGCAGACCTTGGTGATAACCTGCTTTCCATCACTGTACCTGGTTACTGAATTACCATGTTAGGTTTCGCTGTTTCTGTCGGTGGCAGTCGGGTGACAGTCTCCATCCTGGGACTCCTATGGCTGCATCAGTCATGCAGCTTATATCTTGCCACCCCCGGGGGGGCTCCTGCGTGAAGGGCAGCTGTCCGTCGTGTCCACTGCTGCAGCAAAACCCCTCTTCTGGCTCAAGAAATGCCCCTTTTTACCTGAGACCGTGCTGTCAACACAACCACTCTTGGTGGCAATGGGGTTCCATTTCAGGCTCAGAAATGTCAGCTTCAGCATCGAGTAGAGCAGTCCCACTGGCCGGGTATTTCCATGTGTGTGGCAGGCGTTGCTCTGCAGCTCCCTGTGAGGAATGCGTGTTGTGTGGGTGTAAGAGGCTCCCCTCATTTGCCGCGAAAAGTGCAGTTTGGGTTGGGGGACTGACGGCATCGGGCACGTTCACATGGCAAGAGAAGCACGTTCTTGTCCGTTTCTGTGACTCCATGGCCTGGGCTCTGTTTTGTGTTCTCTCCGCCCTCAGGCAGATGGCAGCAAAATGTTGACCAGGTCAGGATGAGTCTGTGCAATGGAGAATTAGGGTTAATTCTTTATTTTTACCTCAACATATCCATGCTCTTCTGTTTTTTCAAAAAAATCTTATTCCATTTGTAAGTGCTTACCACCAATTTAATTTCCATGCAAACTTCCTTCCTGAAAGCCCTATAATTTCTGTAATTCTGGACTCCTTTCTGTTTCATCTGAGTAACTTGCTGTAGATACGTTGTCTCTGGTTCTCCGAGTACGTCAGTGTGACGGTGGAGTTGCACCGGGGTGATTTCTCCTTTCACTGGAGGGTCAGCAGACAGAGTGCCTGTGGTAACTTTTGATCCTTGATCCCTCCTGATTCTCCTCACGTGGGGAAAAGGCCATGTCTCAAAGCGGCCTGTGTTGTCCATGACGTCCATAAGGGTGGGCGATTAGAAATTGAGGAGCCCCAACGCCCCCTTTCTTTTTGCAAAGTACAAATTCCTTTAATCGTGGTAAAAATATTACTAATCTTAGAAATGTTTTTAAAAATACAGAAAAACTAAGGAAACATATTTAAACAAAAGTGAAGCTTTACGAATGTCTCCGTCCATTTGGTATTCCTTTTTTTCTGCGCATTTTCATATTTTCTTGTGCTCATATTTCAAACACTACCTTGTATTTTGCTTTTTTCCACCCAACATTGAACATACATATTTACCATGTTATTTTTAAATTCTAAATATATTTACCATATTATTCTATTTTTCATCTGCATAATTTAATGCCTGTGTAATCTTCTGGTCTTTACAACTTTGATTTAATCAATGCCCTATTTTGCAAATACACCTATGATCTCTCTAGTGTTAGCAGCAGAACTAGCTGCCATCACCAACCTTCTTGAGCATTTACAAGGGCCAGGTGCTTTCCATCGTCTCATGGACCCTCACAAGCTGGAGGGGGAGTCTATCATGATTGCCCTTGGACACAAGGACTTAAAAAACTTAACACACCCAAGGGGACGCCCTCTGGGGCCAAGGGTATACCGGCTAGTTTGATGTGAGAGGCACATTCTGTGTTTGCATTCATGTCTAGAGCAGGGAAGTGAAGTCCCATTCTGGTTCTGGTCCTGTCACATCATGGTCATTTGTGGGGTGAAAGTGGCTCGTGGTTGTGACTGAGCCTTCAGAGCACTTGCCTCTCCCTGGGGCCAGAGCTGCCAGGTGCTCCGGTCCCCTCTGCATTCCCACCCCGTCTGTCTTCCTTCTCTGCTCCCTTCCCAGTTCTCTGAGCACTTTCCCTCCCTTGCTTTGTCTCGAGGCAGGGCCAGTTGCCACTGATTTTGCTGCAGTTTATTCTTACGCCCAAGTTATTTCAGGATCCCCTGAGGAGTTGTTTAAAGGAAACCCTTTTTTGTTTTGTTTTGTTGAATCCCCTGGACTTCTTAATCCTGTTACAATAATCCCAAGGGTGATTCTTTAGTTTAGCTATCAAGTCCTACACACACACACACACACACACTCACACACCCACTCACTTTCTTGTTTTCACTCTTCCCCTTTCACAGAACATACGACCTGCCCTTTCAGACCCTGCTTCACCTCATACACATTCTTTCACAAGAATCCATCATTCTTTACTGCAACCATTTACTTATAAATTAAAAAAAAACCACATAAAGAAAAACAAAATCAAAAGCAAAAACAATCAAGAAACTCTCACATACTTGCAAAGACAGACCTGGCTCGGTGGCCCCAGTAGCAAACTCAATGCCTGGAACATGTGAACCTGAAGTAAGTTCTGGGACAGACACTGGCAAATGGAATGAGGGAGATCTGTCCCAGATAAATCCTACCCATGCTCTTGATCCGGCTCAACACATGGTAGCGATCAGGCACTTACAGGGAGCGAGATCAGGTGGAAACATGCAGGCCCATAGAAACCAGGGAATTATCTCAAAGTGATCAATTTTCACCTCTCCGTGCAGTTATTTTTTTTTTCCCACATAAAAATGTGGCAGGAAAGAAATCCTTCATGATATAAAATAATCAACCTCTCACCGTTAATAGAGGAGCATTAAAAAATGTCACTGTGAGTGAAGGAGTTTTCCATGTCTGCCCACCATATTTTATAAGTGTCACTATGTAGATTACATTTAAGATTGATCGATGTCTACAGACAATTTCTTTCACACAAAACTTAAGTTCTGTTACCCTTATTCGAATGTTCTTGTCCCTATAGGATTAGGTACCTGGGGTTATTTCATCATTCTCTTTTGAGGAAATAAAATGTGACTTTTCTTTTTTTGTGGAAATTTTCAACA
Organism: Rhinolophus sinicus; assembly: GCF_036562045.2. Classification (NCBI taxonomy): domain Eukaryota; kingdom Metazoa; phylum Chordata; class Mammalia; order Chiroptera; family Rhinolophidae; genus Rhinolophus; species Rhinolophus sinicus. The sequence continues at coordinate 36,618,326 of NC_133765.1, forward strand.
TACATCAAAATAGGAGATAAAAACGTAAGTAAATGAATTTCCAAGTTCTCACGACCCAGTTTCAATAATTGTCACCATTTTGCTCTTCTTGTTTCTTTGCACCTGAAATATTTTTAAAAGAACATTCCAGATATCAAAGGATTTCATCCGTAAATCCTTTAGGATACATCTCTAAAGAGAAGAATTTTTTAAAATGTAACTATTACTGCCTTTAATAAAATCAACAATGATTTCTTAGTATCTTCTGATATCCAGTCAGTGTTCAAATCTTCTGATAGTTTTAATAGTGGCTGTTTACCCATTGGTATGTTTCAATCAGATTTCCAAGTTGTTCTAAACCAAATCCTTCTTCATCTCAGAAATCATCAGGGGAACTCATTTTTTAAAAAATGAAATGTATGTGGCAAGATAGGCAAAAAAATAAATTTAGTAATATCCAGGTTTGGAGTAATCATATTGGTGAAAATGTGCACATTTATAACTTTGTGGAAGACAATTTGACAGTAGCAATTGAGATGTACATATCTTTTATCTTGTTTTAATGAATATATTATATCAGTATGTTATTATGCAGACTCTTTTCAGCAGATAGTAAGAAAATGTCCAGTCTTATAAAAATCACTGTAAAATGAAAATTTATTGACAGGAGCATGAAAAAAGTGACACTTTCTAAATTGTACATCATATTGTATGGGCTAGTGGCAGTCCTGCATGTGTGCACAGTGAAAAATGCTCAAGGGGTGGTGGCATTATTTGAAATAGGAAAATAATGATGATGGTGATAGTTATGAGGATGGTGGTGATGATGATGGTGATAGTTATGAGGATGGTGGTGATGATGATGGTGATGGTGATGATGGTGATGGTGGTGATGATGATGGTGATGGTGATGATGGTAATGATGGTGATGGTGATGGTGATGATGGTGATGGTGGTGATGGTGATGATGGTGATGGTGTTGGTCGTGTTGGTGATCGTGGTGATGGTGATAATGAGGTAAAGCTCTTGATATGTAATGGCACAATTTTTAGATGTCTTGGACTGATTTTTGAGGTCATGAACACCATATCTGAGCAACTCTACCTGGATCCAAATACCTGTCCTGTCCCTTATTAACTTTGTGATCCTAAGACATATTACTTAACTACTCTTTGTGTCAGTTTCCTTATCTGGCAGCGGGAGGTAAAAGAATTCCTATCTCATGGGACTGTTGCAAGAATTAAATGAGTTAATACATGAAGAACTCAGAACGTAGCAAGGAGCCTGGGACATTGTAAGAGATTTATGCACTTGGGTACTGCTGTCATCATCGTTACCATTTTCTCACACCTGTGATGAATAATTTGAAAATCTTGGTATGTCCAGTCAATAATTAGCATTTACTTTTAAATGTTTCTTATTTTATAGGGAAAAGACAATTTTTAGAAAATACGAATTTGACTGGTAATAAGACTGATTCTAGCATAAGCTTGTTCAATATATTTAGTTGGTCTTTTATGGATTCTCTGTGTGAATCCTTTGCCCAGATATCAATGACTATTAAAAAATATGAAGGTAAATTTCATTTTTAGAGACTTTGCAAAAAAAAATGTTTACATGATCATGAGCTTCTTAGGATATTTCACACACCAATGGTGCTTACTAAAAATTAGTTAAATAATTAAACATTCTCTGTCAGGAATATCAGCAACTTTAAAAAATGAAATAATTCTGAAAATAAAGATATTGAACAACATCCTAATATAATCTGCATATGACAAGGATCGCAAAAATTCAGTTCTAGTCCCAGATTCAGGGCTTCAGGTAATATTCCCTTTTTAAAAAGTTGCAAAGAAAACACACACAAAAACTGAGAAGAGAAACTAAAAATAGCCAATGCAATAAGTCTTGAAACCATAAAATGCCAAAGGCTGAAAGTTTATTACACACATTCATGATGGATTTACTCTGTGTGAGGTCCTGAAATCTCCAAAATTTCATTTCAAGGCTCGAGTGTTTGCCCAGCCCCCTGGGACAGGGAGTTTATAAGAAAGTTTGCAGAAGATTAAAAGTTCAAAGTTCTTAAAATGCACCCTCTCTGCCCCCATCTCTGACTTTCATTTTCCTTTCCTACTTTTCCAGGACTTGTATGTCCAGTCGATAATTAGCATTTACTAATTAGCAATAATTAGCATCTCTCTCCATCATTGAAATTATGGTTTTGTGCAGGAAATCCCCAGGCCCCAGCAGGAAGGGGCTTGTCAGCAGAACCGCCCCCCCAGAGTAGCTGCGGAAGTGTCCCTGGTGCTGACACCTGACTCCAGTTGGGACGGTGACAAGATGGGCTTTGCTCTCTCAGCTGGAGGCTTACGGGCGCTCTTGCAGGTTATACCTCAAGTGGGCGTTCCGCTTATGGGGATGGGAGCGCAGGACAGGGTGATGGGAGGCTGAGGTGCGTGTGTCAGTGCTGTGGCTACAACTATCACAGGCAAATAGACAGAACCCTTTGTCCCTTCTCTGGCTTTCAGGTGGATTCCAGGGACACTAGGTGATGCCCACCTACAAATCTGGGAGGTGAGTGAAGGTGTCAAGGTCAGTGACGAGGAAAATGAGACAGAGAGCGTGGGAGAGAGGCCAGACCACACTTGAGAGGGTGGTTCTGAGTGTTTCATCCATCAGGAAATGGACAAGGAGGGTGGACGGTGAGGCCATCACCTGAGCATCAGGCTTCCTGGGTTCCCAGCTGTCAGGTGGAGCGGAGGGCCCGTCCAGGAGGACCCCCGAGTTTTCATTTTTGCACAAGTGCCAGGGGCTGGCTCCAGAGCTGCTACTGAGCAGTCACGGCCTTCATCAGCCGGACGTTTCAAAGCGGATGATTCTGGCCTGAGGTAGATGTGCTTTGAAGATTCGGAAAGCTCTGGCGGTTTGTTAATTTGATAACAAATACTTTATGTTATTTCTCCTTCCCATAAATTTGCCACTGAAGCCTTCCATTTGGATTATTTTTGGAGGGGGAGGGGGTCATTCTCTACTTTCAAGTTCTGTTTAACATTAGTTTTACTTTTGCATAAGGCATCTCTTCCTTGATGTTTACTACTTATTCAGTTAGGACTAAGACATATGGACATTTTGGGGACTTACTAATTCTTTCAAGGACTAAAATGGAACTTTCGAGTCACCACCCTGCTGGGTGGACTGAAGGGTTTGGCCTTCACAAGTGCTACCTACCTTTTTTCTTTTTCGTTAAGCAGTGTAAATGTATTAAATAAAATAATTGATAAATTTAATAAGACGTTATCCAACAGAGTATTATGCAATCACCAAAATAATTTTAACTCATTAATTTACTTATTTGACAAATATTTCTTGAGCAGGAAACATGTGTGCTCACCCTGGTTAGGCCCTGAAACACAACACTGAGAAAGGCACATTCTAACCACCTGTAGGTGAGCGCCGGGAGGGGACAGTGGCTGGAGGTTGAGTCCGTTCCCAATGGCCAAGGAGCTAATTAATCACACTTGTATCATGAAGCCTCCATAGAAACCCAAGAGGAAGGGCCTGGGCGAGCTTCCGGCTTGGCGAACACATGGAGATAAGGAAATGTTATGAATGTTTATCGCCATAGCAACACATCCTAAATGCTTTCTAGGTCATTTAACCCTTGAGGGAAACGCCATGAAGAAGTCACTATTACTGTGCCCATTTATAGACGGGGAAACGGAGCCACCGAGAACTTAGGGACATGCCTTCCAACCCACTAATTCTACCCCTAGGAATATACTTGAAAGGACTGGAAACATGCATTCACACCAGAACTTACATATGAATGTTCACAGCAGTATTATTCCTAACAGCCTAGAGTTGAAGCAACACAACCGTCCATCCACTGATGAGGGGATAAACAAAACGTGGGCCCGTCGTCCCTCGGTGTCTGCAGGGGACTGGTACTAGGACCCACCACCAGTACTAGGATACTGGAATCCACGGAAGCTCACATACGTCGCTTATACAAAACGGCACAGCGTTTTCCTGTAACCTACGCACGTCCTCCCGTACACTGTAAACCATCTCTAGGTTACTCGTAATACTAATGCAATGTAATGGCCACGTAAATAGTTGTTTTGCTGCATTGCTTAGGGAATAATGACAAGAAAAAGTCTGTACCTGTTCAGTAGACACAACCATCGTAGGCCTAACTACACAGCACACAGCAGCAACAATGTAACCTTTCCAGAGCGATATACATGATATTCAATACCAACCCACAGCTACGGAGACCTGACTGTGCATCCACACGCTGGACCATCACTCAGCCGTGAAGCAGCAAAGCACGGACATGTGCTACACTCTGGAGGGACCTTGGAAGCATCACGCTATGTGAAGGAAGCTACACACAAGAGGCCACACACTGTGTGGTCCCATGTATACAAACGCTTCAGAAAAACCAAATCCATGGAGACAGAGAGTAGATTAGTGAGTGGGGGAGGTGGGAATGGGTAGTGGCTGCCACTGCAGGTGGGTTTCTCTGGGGATTTCTGAGAAGGGTCTGCCATCAGAGGTGATAGTTGCACAACTCCGAACCCCTGGGTGTACACTCTTTATGGCATGTGATTGATTTCTCGAGAAAGCTGTTACTAGAAAAATGAACAGGCCGAAGTGACCGTTGCTGGGTCTGGAGCGACCCTTTCTTTCACTAGTTGAAGAGAGCCCTGACTGTCACTCTATGGGGAAAGTGATCTGCTCTGGAGCTTTAACACCACGGTACTCCATGGACGGTTTCAAAATGAATTTAAGCCAGTGTGGCCGTCTGAATCTCAGGGAAGACAGAGTTTGCGCTGCCCTCATTTAATATTAGCGTCGGGGAGAGGGCTTTACAGCATCTTCCAGGAACAGGTGTGATGCACTCTGATCAGGAAACAAATTACACGAACAGCTGAAAATGTGCACATTTCAAAACACGCACAGGTATAGGACCATACGCACACATAGGGCAGGCACTGCGTAAAGTTAGCTGCTGTTAGTTGTCTCACGATGACAAGGAGATAATCCACGGAAAGTCCTGTGTCTCACACCAGAAGCTGTGTAACCCACTATGGGCTACAGGTGTTCGTGTGTGACATATGTGACCACATGTGGCTTTGTGAAGACCAAGTGTAGGACTCACCATCCTCGCTCCTGTGCTGACATAAAGGAAGGTAAAGGACAAGCCTCACCCAGAGGAGAAGCCACCGGCAGACTGTCATTGATGATAGGTCATTCCACGAGTGTCCCCAAATTCACCGGTTGAAGACAGAATAAAAGGAGAGGCAGATTTATCCTTATGTGTGTGTCCCTGCCCTTGAGATGTCTTTTGAAAGCAGCGGATGCTTTCTCTTCCTGAAACATTTAAAGATGTCCCCTTTCTGTTGGTAATATTTGAATTAATGGAGGTGCTTAGGCCAGGCAAGGGCAGGGTGAATGCCGTGAGCTCTCGCCTTCTCCAGTGGGGGTCACTCTGTCAAACCTGTGTCATTGGTTGAATGTCAAGTAGAAGAATATATCAGACCAGGAAGTGCTTGCCTCGTAGCACTGTAGCATTTAGATAATTGAAAATTACAATAGCTTAGCATCTTGCTTTAAGTTAAAAAATACAAGGGACTATTTCTCAACAGCTTTCAAACCCTCACAATAAGACGAGGTCTTGTCTGGGCTCTGTACGCAGAATTCTTGAAGCAGAGCAGCTCCGGGTAACAGACGGATTTAGCCAGATTAACACATACATTACCACGCAGAGACGAGTAGTTATGTAACGGAGCATGAAATGACCTCACTCTGTAGAGCCCCGTGGATGCAGCCTCGCGGGCCTGGCCCCGCCAGCGCTCAGTCCCACCACCTGACTTTGGAGAAGTTTCAGGGCTGGAACCTGAGCCCAAGTGAGGTCTCCCCATTACATACAACAAACACGCTCCCGGAGGCTTCCTTTGTCATGTGGATCCCAGAGGCAATGAAATATTAGCGTGCAGCCACCTTTTCTGTGCAAGTCACACGCCTCAGTCTAACATTAGCGGGAGGGGTGAATGACAGGTAGGCAGCCGTCCGTGAGGGGCCGGTGTGAATAGAAGGGCATGCGTCCCCCTGAACAGAGGGTTCACGCTCCCCTGTGGTCAGCTGTCTCCAAGCAAGAATATGGGCCCAAAGCTGATTAATCGTCCGCATTTTAAAAGGAAGGAGATGCTATTTTTACATGCAATATTCTGACATTTAAATGTCCATGGCTAATGAAAGGACACACACTGTGCCAGACAGACATAGCTTGGCCCCTGCACCGTCACTTCACAGAAGACAGATGTGTGGTTTGCTCTCTGTCTCCATGGACGCACGGGATCGAAGGGAAGAGACCTGCCTTTGCTCCCCACGGCACCCCCAGACACTAGCGTGCCGTCCGGCATAAAGAAGTGGCTCCGTCTGTATTTATCAAGTAAACACATTTGACGAATTAAGACCACCATGCGAACAGGTGGCATCTTCGGACAAGGAACGCTAATCATTCTAGGGAAGAAATGTGAGGAAAGCCATTCCTTTCTAGCCCTGGCTTCTGGCAGTTATTTCTAAGTTCCTTTCAGTTTGGTTCTGGTTCCTTATTATGAAACAACATGAGACAGGAGTGCATAGTTTGCAGGTGGAGTGTCGCCACAGGAAGGAAAGCTCAGCTTTCACAAGCCACGCAGTGGGCAGAGCACCACTGCCGAGTTCACTGTCCATCTTTGCAACTTCCAGGTTAGAGAAAAAGGGTCGTTGGTGTATTTTGGTTTCCATTAACTAAGACGGTTACTAAGTAGCTTTCTAGAAAGCACTGAACTTGTGCCCCTGGCATAAGTTATGAGGGCAGCACAGATTGAAATACGCACAAAAGCAACGCTGAACGAACGAGAATGTCATTAGTCTCATCAGTCTTCGTACCCTCTGTAAATGTCAGTGCTTTAGCTCTGAGACATCACTTATTCTTTGGAAAACGGGGGAGTGTGAGGGGCACCCACCCAAGCCTAGAACCCGCGATGAGAGTTTCGGTCCATCCGTGCCCAGTCCCCGAGCTCCCACAGGCAGAGAACTGGGATTTGCTGTGCTCCCTGACCGTCCCTTCTCCTCACTCCCGCTCTCTGCACGAGCACATCTGCAGACTGGCCGTGCAGTGGGGCTGCTGCTGCCACCCATGTGCCTGTCCCTTGGTCTCCTTGTGAATCCTGTGCCAAGAGGCAAGAGGTTTCTGCCCGCCCACCTGGCACCTTCTCTAACAGATGCTGACACATGAGTGATCTTTCCACATATGACCTGGGAGGCTGGAATCACCCTCACGCTAACGTGCTGTCACCCCACTGCTTCTGCATTTGATCTCCGTGGGTTTGATCCTTCACACATATGTGAGTAGACATGAGTGGGTGGTAGCTGACGAGACAGATGAAGCCGCAGAGATGGCTTCTCCTCCCGCTCTCTGCCCCTCCCTCGTTCAGGGAGACCCCAGCCTGATGGCTGACCTCATACCGCTGGCCGTGTAGCTTTGGGCTGTCCCTCCGCAGCCTCCATTTCCCCACCAAATAATGGGACCATCACGTCCGCCTCGCGTCGTGGTTGGGAGTTTAAAGACAATCAGGCAGGATAACCTCACACTCAGTCGCTCAAGAAATGTTTCTCGATTGCCTGCTGTTACAAGGTAATATAGCTTTTTCCTAACTCCACTCATTTGAGGAACCTTCATGATTTGGGGGCTCTGCCCCACCAGTTCCTGGGAGACCACCAGATGGGAGGGGGAGGTCCTGTCTCATGGAGGTCTCGCCCATTCCTGGGCAGTGCCAGGGGACAGCACTCCTGGTGGGGAGGGGGTGACTGCTTTTGGTGCCTAGTGCTGGTGGGGCTGGTCCACATGGTGCCACCCTCTGGGCTCCTGGGGTGAGTAGAAGGGGACACCCCTCATTGGTGGGGAGGGCTACAATGAAAGGTGCATTCACGCCGTCCAGATGTCTAGAGTTCTGAGAGGAACAACATCTGCAGTGTGGTCAGCAGGACCCGTGTCCTCCTGACCGCGTCTTAACTGGAGACCCAACTTTCCTATCTGGAAAAAGGGACACTATAATGGAAGGTCAGGCTCAGTTGCAAGGAAGAATGTGAAAGAACCAAGGTTGGCTACTGAGCCATAAACTCGGCTTTTCCTGGTTTTTCTGGGTAGATATTTACATTTAGATCCTCTTGACACGTGGCATAAAACCTGTGCTCTTCATAGACTGTCCCCCTTTTAACTCTCTAGATATCCTACTATCCTACTAACTTTGAATGTTTCAACCTTTAAGGGTGAAGCAAACCCAAAACAAACCACATTGGGACTTGTTAGCTATTTCAATGGTTTGGTGACAAGAGGACATTAAATAAATGGTTTGGCTATACATAGGTTTTATTTGTGTGGCTATATAAATACTCCCCTAATAGGCACAACTGAGAATTAACTACACAGCTCACTTTGAAAATAAGCAGCATTGTCCACACGCAGGAACCAACGCAGAGGATTAGCCAATATTCTGAAAGTTTCTATCCTTTCTAAAATAAGCTTAGACTCATGTTTAAATAATCAACATTTTCCAACATAGCAAGCGTAATTTGGTTGCATTTGTACTGATTCAGAGATGACCAACAAGGGGTTAAAATATTTCTGAATGTATTCATTCTAAATCAATATCCTGTCAAAAAGGCAATTCTCGGAAGAGTTAAAAATTATTCGTAAGTACATGAAAAAAATTAGTCATGGATCAAAGAATCAAGGAAAACAGACTAATGACAAGCTCTCCCTTTCTGTCGTGGCAGGCCAGGTAATTCCGGGATAATTCTAGGGTAATGAATCCCCCCTCTTGAAGTCGGTAAAAGAGAAGGAATGCAAATACCAGCCAACAGTGTATTAAATATAATAAAGAATCCCCAGGCTGGTCTCAGAATTTCACAGAGACCCAGGGAGTCACCCAGGCTTTTGAGAACTCTGCTCTCTGGGGCCAATTCCGGAGGAATTGGCTGAAAACCAGTCTGCGAGGCTCGCAGCTGGTGTGACGATGGATTTAGGGAGTGACTGGATGGGTGGGGGGCTCGCTGAGCCATCCGTGCTGTGATTGGGTCTCCGGAGGGCAGCACCCATGAGGAAATGTGCAGCTGAACTAGACAGGCCCTCGCAAAGGCTGAAACTCAAGTCCACGCCCATTTCTTTAACTTTTTTTGTCCTAGGTAGATAGTGTCAACTAAAAACAATCTAGACGGAGGTTAGGAGAGACTGAGCAAAACAATGATTGAAATCAGGGGAGAGGGGCTCCGGGGATAGGAGAGAAGGGACGGCTGCCGTCGGGAACAGTCCAACCTGACGTCAGCAGGCAGCTCATGCTCACACAGAAGAGACGCTTTTCTTTTCCAGGGAGGAGATCACAAACCTGGGAAGAGTCAGGCGAGGGAGAGAGGGATGAGCAGGTGGGTGTGCCTGGCGGGTGCCCTAAGGTCTGGGGGCTGCAGGAGCGTCTTCTGTGTGCTGACGCTCAAGGGTGGGCCAAGGCTGAGTGGCCTGGGGAAGGAGAAAAGCTCCAGTAAAGTTTGGTCAAGTGGAATCAGTGGGACATTTGTCCAGACTGGTAGGTGGGGACAGACAAACAGATCTGCTCCCCACCCAGCAGACAATGACCGGGGCCTGGGAGGGGCCGTAGTGAAGTCCTGGGGGAGCGGTGCTCTTTGCAGAGCCCCCAGGGTGGGGGTATTGCCTGGCCATCGCTGGCTCCAGGACACGGGGGTCACGTAAAAGTCAACACTGTCACTACCCAGACAGGTCCGTGGGATTACACACCATCCTGACACTGAAAGCAAGTTTAGGGACAAAAGAACGACCGATTCTTTTTCTTTCTTCTTGTGTGTCTGCAGTAGAGATTTTCTGCCATTAGTGTCTTTTGATTGTTCTGGTGTCAAACGAGAAAATACATGTGATTAGAAACAGTGCCTCGCACACAAGAGTGTCATCTGTGGGTCTCATCATCATGATCATGGAAGGAAAATAATGCGGAGAAGTGACTTTTAAAAGAACAGAAGTGACAAATTAGTACCTGCAGAACTTCCTATTTCTCCAAAGTTCCTCATGAAGCAAACCCAGGCCTCTGCTGAGGACGGACTGAGCTAAGACGTGCAAACGTTAGGGCAGCGCCCCGCCCCTGGTAAGCCCTTATTACGTCCTGGTCATTATCAAACCTCAGCCTGTGAGCAGACGCCACTCAAGCAAGCTTTCTAAAGGATGTTGTTTGCTGCACAGTATTACGTTGCTCATATTTATACAAGAAACATCCAGAATATTCATATCCTATCAATAGTTTTTGTGTCTTTTAAATTCCCAAGCACTGCATACAGACTGGAGCTAGTACACACACACACACACACACACACACACACACTTAAATACACATTCCTTCCTGTCTTTATCCTAGGATGGGGGACTCTGTGGTAATGCAGTGAAGCATTTTATTTTCCTACTAACGTGAACACGAGCCTGCATCATCGGCCCTGACTGCAGCCTCATCCCACATTGTCTGCAGACAAGAACCTTGGGCCCTGCACACTGGTGACACGCTGACAGGTTCAGCTTCGACGTGGCAAAGGGGTTTCTCGCCCCAAATACTGGAAAGTCTCATGTGACTGGCGGCCATCAGCTAATGACTTTGAGGCTGCATTTCTCATAATTAACAGTGATCATGAAAACTAAATAGTACAATAAATCCCACAGCTGACACTGCAACAGGAAATTCACTGGCCCGGGCAGCCCTTGTTTCTGACCTTGGAAGCAGCGCCCATGAGAAGGTCAGACCGCAGAGCACACGGGTTAAAGCGTTTACTCTGTGGTCAGGCGGCTGGACTCATACATCAGCTTCAGCATTGACGAGCTGTGGCCGTTGGCCAGTTATGTCATCTCTCTGGGCCTCATGTCCGCCATGAAAAACAAACGTGGCTCCTAACCACGGCATCTACCTCACAGGTCATCTACGTGCTGACTGCTTGCCTCATTAGGGAGAGTGCACCCGCGAGGTGCTCGGCAGGACACAGGAGCATATTGCCACAGAGAAAGTGGAGGACTAAACACAGGAAATGTTTCAATGCACATGGACAAAATTAAGAGAAGGCAGAGCACCTGGGAACTTGCACAATGGCAGCTGTTTCCACCTCCAGGCTTGAAAGGCAGAAGAGTGAGCAGCTACCAGACCCGATGGGACCTGTGCCCATGGGAGAAGGACCAGCCAATGGAATGCAGGCTTCTCCAGAGGGACGGGCCCCTCAAACCATGGCTGGCAGGGAGCGAGCGAGGGGACGAACACCCACCCTCCCTGATCTTGTTCTCCATCAGAAGTCAGAGACAGGGGCCCCAGGCAATGCCATGGAGAGGCCAGCCTCCTGAGTGCAGAGCAGGGGGGTGGGGAAGGGGCACACGGACTGGAGGGGTGGGCAGGAACTAGCTAACCCAGCAACCACAACCTCCAAGGTCAGCTCAGGTAGGCACACACCCTAGACAAAGGAACAGAGAAAATGCTGGCAGTACAGTGACAGCTGTCATTACGAAGAATTGCTCAATGGACAAAAGTAGCTGTCACAATCACTCCCGTTCAAAATCTGTGACACTGTCCTACAGCTCAGCTAGAATCGGATGAGAATCCTACCAAGAACGAGCTGGAGAGAATAGAAACAGCAATCAGCCTTTCTGTAAGGCTTTAGAATCTACAAGCGGCTGCCATATATTAAGTCACTACTGGGCCTCCTAACAGGACTGTTTCAGTGACTACTTAGAGCTATTTACAAGTGAATACATTGAAGCATGGAGAGTTTACGTGGCGAGGGTCAACACTCGTGTAATTTTAAGATATTGAAATTTTTAGTGTTCAGTGGCTCTGTACACACGCACAGTGGCGTGCAGCCTTCCCTCCTCTCCGCTCTGGAATGTTCTCGTCACCCCCAAAGGAGACTCCATGAAGCAGTAACTCCCCATTCGTAGTCTTTCTCAGCCCCTGGAAACCAGCGTTCTGTTTTCTGTCCGTACAGACCCGCCCATTCTGGACGTTTCCTGTAAATGGAACCCTACAGTATGTGGCCTGGCTTCGACTCAGCGCCGAGGTTTTGAGGTTCATCTGCTTGGGGCGTGTGTCACTCTCTGCTCCTGCTATGACCAAATACTACCCCATCGTATGGACGGACCTCACTGTGCTTAGCCATTCAGTAGCGATGGACACCGGGTGGTTTCCACCCTTCGGCCATCACGACCAGGACTGCCAGGGCTTACTGCCTGATTCTAACCTGTGTCCTTTTAGAAGATTCATGGAGATGACTTGAAAACACGGCATTGGAACACACGATCGAGATTTACTCCTCTCCTCCAAGCATATTCAGCAATATGCTTGGAGGGCAGAGTGGGGGGCAGGTTCTGTCCTAGTCACTGGGGACACAGGCAAATCTCATCTCTCAGGGTGCTGTCTGGTGAGTGAGAGGGGACCCACGGGGACATACCACCAGGTGGCAGTAAGAGGCGGGGAGAGAGGACCGCCATGGATTGGGAACGGACAGCAATCTCATACTGACCATTCTCAAGAAGGTTCTCTCACCACATGAGAGTTCAGTAGAAGCTTTAAGAAGTGAGGGCTGAGCCTTTCAAGGGAAGAGGGCTTTCGGCAAAACAGACCCAATTCAAACCCAGCCCGACCAGATGGCAGCTGTGCTGCTTTGAGCAAGTGACAGCTTCTTGGAGGTTGTTTTGTGACTTGTACAATGGGATAAAATAATTCCCGTCTCACAGGGTTGCCGCCTCAGCACCGTTAGAATGCTGTAAACTGCTCTGTTTTCCAGCAATTGTTTGTTTAGATGCATAGGACTCTCCACGGTGCCACTGAAGAATCTGGCAGATGCTTTGAGAACAAATTGGAGGGTGGCCTTTACGTCTGTGTGACTCGTTTCTCGTCAGGGTCATGGCCCGTCACGTCCTGGCTGTTTTAGCAGCTGTGAGTTCAATTTTGTCTTTCCATCCACATGGGATTGCAAAGAGCGCCATCAGATATTTATTCTCTGGAAACACATGCCTCACAGAACCAAGGCCAATGTGGTATGTCCTCCCTGTGGGGGTGCAGAAGGGCAACCATTGTCCCCAATTACAGCCAATCTGAGATATCAGAGTCCTGCATTTCACTGCATTTCAACATTTAACAGTTTTCGTTAAAAGGGCCATCTCTTCCTTTCACTCTTAAACCTTTTTTTTTTTTGTCAGATTCTGCCTTAAATTGAGAAGCTAGAAAATGACATTTATCTTGTGGGCGGCAGGGAACTCTGAATGCCCCGAGTGATGAAAGCTATGTGGACAAAGGCACTTGGAAATGTTCATCCTGCCAAGAACTGAGGAGTGAGGGACAAAGGTGAGCTAGAGGGGACTCTCGTCAGTGATTCCCGATCACCTGCTATCGGTCATCTCGAGTCACGGACGCGGGCGCTCCACTTCCGAGCGGTGATTCCTGTGTCCGCATCTGCTCTTTCGGGGCTGCTGATATATCTTCTTATCAAGCTGTCTGGGGAATTATGGCCTTTGCGAATCAGTCACCTCCCAAATGGCCATGCTGACAGGAGCTCACCAAGAGAGTGACATGGCAAGACAAGGGCTGCCATATTGGTCTTGGGGGAGATCAATCGTTTTCTGACACCGTCTTGCCATTTGTAAGAGTGTGGCTGCTTCTGTGATAACAGACGTAGAATCTCACCAGCTTAGAGGTGGGGCTCAGCACCCCTCCCTCCAGTGGCGCTGTCTTGTTTTACACGCCGCCATAACTCTGAGCCCACACCCTTCTCCCCGGGGTTTCCTGGAGTTTGATACCTATGCCTAACCGCGATTCCAGCCTTCAATCGCAGGCCCTTTGCTACCCAAGATAGTTGTAGGAACGGGGAACTTTGTGGAAGCAGCCAGCCAGGGAGCAAGGATGATCGAAGCTGAGGAGGAGAACGTGACCAGGCAGCAGACCAGCCGATGGCTGAACGGGGTGGAGGTGACATGTCTAAACTCAGCCCTTGTCTCCATCACTTCTGAGGAAAATCAGTGAGCGTCACTGTACCTCAGGTGCCTTTTTCCACGGTAAGAGCGCTAGTAAAACCAAGTGTACAGGATGAATACTCATGAGAAAATGCACTCAGAGCTCGGTGCCTGGCACTGCCCACAGTGGCGTCTCTCCTCAGTAGACACGCCAGCCAGGAGCAGCCTCAAGGGTCCTGTGCTCATCCCCTCTTCTTGGAATGCCCTGCGCGTTATTTCTGCAGTAGCACTGGTAGGCTAGCGTCCACAGCAGTATTCATGAGTAGATCACTTGTCTTCTCTCACTAGACCACACTGGCCTGAGGGGGGGGGGGCATGTCCATTTTGTTCACCTCGATAATCCCAGTATCCACAAGTGTGCTGTACACAGTAGCTTCTCAAAAAGTTTGTGAATGAGGCCATGAATGAATGAATGCGTGAATGAATGATTGTTTTTATGAGCATAGAGAGCCTTTGCAGCAAACCATGATGGTGCCAGCAAGAATGAAAATGAGAAAACTGCACTGTACTAGCTTCTTTGAGAGTCACTCGCTTCCCCTCCCACAAACCTCCCGGCCCACCCTGCCCTAGAGGACAGGTCACAGTGTTTCTGTCTGGGGACTGACTAGTCGCGGACCCACCCACCTCTTGGGAAAGTCTCCCTCCAGTGTTGACCCTTCTGTACTTTGCAAGTTTGGGCCGGCCTCCCCACTGACATTAGTCCACAAGACAAGTCAGATCTGTTTTTTTCCTGCGATGTCTTCCCCCTGGCTCCCTAAGGTGGGTGTGGGGGTGGGTAATGTCATCACTTGGATTTCTCTGATGTCTGGTGCACATGGCTAACCGGGAGAAGAGACTGGAGAACATGCCTCCACGGAAGATGTAAGACGTGACTCTCACGGATGTGACTGGGTTTAATGAAGACTTAGAATAGAGCTGACTGATCACTACACAACTAAACAATTGCATCTCCATTCCAAATTCTGGTCCTTAAGATCCAGGAAGAGAGATGGGCTCTGTAGAGAAGAGCCAAGTTGATGCTCAGGGAAAGCAAAGAAACTGTCCGGGATCTACAGTGAGTTCCTGAGATAGTGCTGTTCGCACATGGCACAGAGCCACACAGACTGTCAGCTCAGGACACGAGATTGACACTTTCGTCATCAACAATTTCTCTGTGAGTGAAAATAAGTCACTACTTAAATTGATCTCCATTCTGCTCTAAAACCTGTCCAGTGATTTTACCGGAACTTCTAAATCTGCAAACAGGGAGGGGAGAAGAGCCCTCCCATCGCCCCTGATCGCCTTTGATCACCATTTACTCAGTTTCAGCATGTTACTTGGTTCTTCTTCCAGATTCATAACAAATCGCTCCACACAACTGTCCCTTATTTAACATCTGGGAACAGGATAAAGTTTAGGCTGTGGTTTCTAAACTGTCATGATTCAGACAATTCGAGGCTAGAAATTCAAGATGAAGCTGCCAGCATGGCCCCCTTCTCACCAGGGCCACCCTGGTCACAGCCGGTGTTTCCCGCTGTGTCCCCGCATGTGGAAAGGGCAGGGAGCTCTCTGGAGCCTCTTCTATAAAGACACTAACCAGACTCCGGAGACTCCACCCTCATGATGTAAGCACCTCTCAGAGGCCCCGCCTACTAATGTCACCACCTTTGGGGGTTAGGATTTCAACACATGTATTCAGGGCAGGGGACACACACATTCAGACCGCAGCAAACTGCACTCTCTGTTTCCAGGAATATGCATATTTTTAACAAGATTGCATTTTTCATTTTCTCTGGTCCATAGTAAACATTTTGGAAAAACTTAGGCAATAAATGAAGTTTCCAGTGTTCTTGGAGGTTTGTTGGTCATTGCTTGCTTGCTTGAGGGAACTTTTCAGAGCAAGGCTCTTTAATAACCACGTGACTAATGTTTTTTTGTTGATAGGTTAAAGGGAGGGTGTCGTACGGGGCGGCCTGCGGGGCCGCTGGTCCTGCTCCCCACATAAGAATGCAGGACATGGTGAGGCCAAAAAGGAACACCCACAGAACCATAGATAGGGGAGTCATACCACTATATTCTCTCTGGGGGCCAGGGAAGACACACGCAGTAGTAGCCACATGATCTGCAGTCCACCATTCACTTCTCTGCCTGACAACCAACCATCCAATCAACGCAGCCCCACAGTTACATCAGTAGCCAATTGGCTAACCGGTTACAGCTGATGGCCAACCAACCACAGTTGATGGTCATTCACTACTCGAGCCAACACATCCCCCCAGGAGGCCGAGAGCCTGGAAACTGCTCTCTGGGGCTCTGTCCCCACAGAGGGTCAGCTTGAATGTTCTCCAAACCTTCCCTCTGTGCCCTGCCTCTCTCAGTCTGCTCCCACTTGTGACAACTATTGTTGTTTTTGACACTAGAGAAACAGAAGACAGCCAGGATCCAGAGAGACCTAACTGAAATGGACAGTTAAGGGACAATAGCTGTGTTTTTTTTTTTTTCTCTCTAATGTTCAGAAACAAAATTCATGCTAAGTCTCTCTTAAGGGCGTAAGTGGGTACAGACACCTCAGTTTTGGAGATTCAACCCTGAGCACCTGGTCATTATAGAGATTGGAGTATATTTGAAAATGGCCTCAAAACAAATGCTGGAAAAGTGGCAGGACTGTGAGCCAAGGTGGTGATGGGGGCTGGTGGTGAGAAGAGCTTCTGAACTGGCCATATTTCACTCTAGACTCATTCCTGTTTCCAGCAGAAACCCCAGCCCTGGTGGCTCATGGTGGCCTTGGCCGACAGTCAGGAGCCAAAGGGGAAGCCCCACTCGCATGCCCATGACATTTGCATATTTTAGAAAATCTAGTAAGTGGCGGCAACTGCAGTATTTGCCTGGCTTTGTGCCTTCTTTCCTGGCAAACTTTCATAGAATTAAATGGCCTGTTTTGTGGTTTTCCGCTTTTCAGCTTTAAAGTAACCTTCCAGGGGACTGGGAAGAGCCTAGAGACACAGCACCTCCAATAGCTTACTTTTATAATTTTTTTTTTTGAGTTGGAGATAAAGTGACTTGATCTCAGGAGTCTCTCTCCAAATCACCTGCTCTCTGCACTCCAAAGTGTCCCTAGATTAGAATGGAGTCCAATCTGTTTCTGTGGAATTCAAGAAACAGGGAGTTGAAGGCAGAATGTGACAGAATCAGTCATGTCATTTGTCTGCAGTCACTTCTCCTGGG
Organism: Rhinolophus sinicus; assembly: GCF_036562045.2. NCBI lineage: Eukaryota > Metazoa > Chordata > Mammalia > Chiroptera > Rhinolophidae > Rhinolophus > Rhinolophus sinicus. Next base: position 36,635,601 of record NC_133765.1, read on the forward strand.
CACAGCCTCGCACCCTGTGCCATGGAGATCAGATATTGGGTAGAAAGACGAAAGGCAAATGGCAGAAATGGGGACAACCTGTCTCCTGCCCAGATACCCAAGCTTCCACCATCCCTTGCTTGCTTAGGAATATTCAAGACCTCTCTCCCTATCTGCTCAGGAAAGTTCAAGAGCAGAGGAGCGAATTCTGAGTGGTAGACGCAGCGAGTTGGGGCCCGACATGGCACGTGTGGGTCTCCGTGTCCTCACCCGGGGACGACAGGGTATTGGATGGAATCGCAGGCCCTTTCCAGTACGAAAACCAAACCCCGACAATGCCTCGGTTTCTGCTTGCACCCTCTGGGCCCATGTGCCTCGGGCCCCAGCAGCTCCGTCAGAACAGCCGTATTTCCTTAGTGCACCATCACTGGGCAGCAGACCCTGTGCTCAGCTACAGCGTGGACCCCGCTGCCGTGTGGGTTGTTGGCGCAGACCTCGTATCAGCCTCCTATTGCTGGTGTAATGAATCACCACAAACCATGGCTAATGCAATAGAATGTCATGACCTTACCATGCGGAAGGTCGGACGCCCAGCACAGATCTCAGCGGGCTGAAATCCACGTGTCCGCTCCGAAGAAGGGAATCCATTTTCTTGCCTTTTCCAGCTTCTGGAGGCCACATTCCTTGCACACAGCCAGCATCCCTGAGCCAAATCTTTCCCATGATGCTGGCTCTCGGGTCCCCTGTCTCCTGCTTCCATTTATAAGGGCCCTTGTGATTACATTGGGTCCACCTGATAACGTGGGAAAATCCCAGGTAATCTGCCCTTCCAAGGTCAGCTGTTTGCAACCTTCCCTCCATCTGTTACCTTGATTCCCCATCGCCATGGAAGGTAACAACCCCAGACTTACTTAACTGGTCACGAGGCCCAGAGCTCGCAGCCTCCTGGAGAGTGAGGGCTTTATCAATCCAAGACAGATGGATGTGCTTCCTCCCTCCACTAATGTCTCAGCTCTGTGAGGAACTGACCCTCAGCTTCAATTGCAAATGTGGGAAGGAAACCAATGAGAGGGGAAGGTCTGCAGAAACCGCTCTCCCGAGAAAGGCTGGAGGCCATCACCCAGTAATGATGTGTGGACGTGAGACCCATGAAACTCACGAGACTTCTGTATATTTGCAAACAGAGTCCCTGAACAGACAAGTGGCTTGTGTGTGGCGTCAAGGTCAGGACCATTCTAACGTTTCCCGTGATGTCCTGTAATCCTAAACAGACCTGTGAAGTCCGTTCAGCAAAATAATGAACAAAACAAAGGAAATAAGTTCTACCTGAAGAGACATTGACTTTCCATCGGCAGAAATGAAGCACATCTTTCTTTACGTCCAGGTTCTACGAGGATTGGCCAGTTCCAAATGCTGACACATTTTCAGAGAAAGAAGGGTTCTAGTTCACAGTCAGGGACGGGAGCCTGTTGGTGGATGGACGGCATGAGCCAATTCCCACAAGAAGCTCTCATGTCAGGCGATGGGCTTGTATCATCTCTGAAGTGAGTGCGATGCTTTTTCTCTGCCAAGTGACGAGGGTCTCAGTTCTGTACATATTTACTGGTGGTGGTAAAATGAAAAAGCCAGCTCTTCAAGCGTGAACTTGACAAGGACGGGTATTAGCCTTACAGCTCAGCGTCTAGCCATCGCTGGGCACAGAACTGGGCACATAAGGAAGCTCAAACACACTCAGTCGTTTTACACCAGGGTTGACAACCTTGTTCTGTGAAGGACCAGCTAGTGGGTATGTTAGTCTCTGAGGGCCACTCCATCCCTGTTGCACTGACTCATCTCTGCCATCGTAGAGTGAAAGCAGCCACATGCAATTGTGAGTGAACGGGTGACTGTGTTGCAATAAAACTTTATTTACAAAAATAGGCAGCAGATCGGATTTTAGCTGTGGGCTGTAGTTTTCTGCCCCCTGCTTTGCACCACGGAGTTTAGGGTCATTTGTTCACTGGAACGTTATAGAATGATTATAGCTAAGGGATCATTGGAATGTGATAGAATTATTTCTAATTAGGTTATAATTAGAAAGGTCAGGTACCATTTCTGTTTCATAAACCAGTGTCTACCCGTGTCCTATTACATGCCAGGCACAGAATGCTCCGCTGCATGGATCGTTGCTGCACCCACCCGTGTCATTTGTATTCTAAATCCTAAGACTGAAGAACTGAAAGTCTTGTGAACTGAGACATCAGTGCCATGCCCTTCCTCTGCCATCGACCTCGGATAAATCCCGTCCTCTCTATAAACTCTTGTCATTAAAACGACGCGGTCAGAAGCAGATTGAGCTTCCTGAAAACAGAAGCCACACACCCCAGCAGCAAAGCGGGCGATCTCAGGTGGCACCAGGCACAACATTGAGTAACGTTAAGTCACATATTCCCGTTCAGTTCTTCTTCGGTCCTTTCAGTTACGGCCAGGGGAGTGTCCATTAGCTGCAGGTAGATCTATAACACCTTTTAGAGGCGCTGCCCTCAGGTTCAGGATCCTTGGCAGAAAAGAGTAGCTGGATTTTGTAACACTTCATAGCATTCATTTTAATTATATCTATTTTTTACAGTTCCCTCCCAGTGGCGGCAGGTAGCACTGCATTTCTATGGCCCTGTTTTCAAACAGCAGCAGTAAGCCCAAGTTTCTGGTGTAAGACATTTCTAATTCCTTCCTCACTATTCACTCCAATAGTCTTCTAAGGGACGAACTTCAGAAAGCACTTAGGATGGATTTTCTTTTTCTCAACTCTGTTCTACAGTTAAGGGGACCATATTTGTTTATACAGAATGCTGAGAGTATCCCCTGTGAGTCCGAATCTCAACCCCAAGGGACTCGCTGGCTTATGAAGGTCAGCTCTGCTCATTAGCCCCCTGTGAACTTAGCAGCCTTGAAAACGGCAGAAGTCTCCAAGTTTCCACCTGCTGTCAGGTAACGAGAGAAAAATGGCAGGGGCCTCACGTGTCACTGAGCATCCAACAAACATGGAAGACAAGCTAAGGGGACTTTCGTTGGAAACCAATCTGACACTGCTGGAACTGCACAGCGGCTCTCTGGGACCAGGGAAGACACTTTTAAGATCACAATCTGATGAACTGTAACCTTTGCTTTAAGTCACATGTGGGGCCATGCCGAGAAGACAGACTGAACTGCCACCCACTGTGGGAGAGACACTTAGAATCCCCCTCCCTGTGCACACTTTCCAGGCCCAGCATCCCACAAGCAGTAGAAGTTCCTGGGTGGGATCTGTGCTCACCAGCGCCAAGAGTTAGGTTTTAAACTTCTCTGCGTTGCAGACGTGTCTGTCTCAATTATCTCAATTATCGACAGCCTCCTGTTTTAGCTCCTGAACTTGCCAATGCGCATTCTTTGTTCACTGCTTCCACAAATGAGTGTCGTTTTTGGAAAAACAACAACAGCCTTGAAACAATTGTAGCATTTATATCCAACAATTTCAGGAAATTAAGTGACGAAAACAATTACAAATAATAAGGTAGCCATTTTTATTTTTTCAAGTATTAATATTTCTTTGGCTATGAGAACATTATGGAAAACATATCAATTCACAAATATGATAGGCAAATGTTGATCAAGCTTCCCCCTTACACACACACACACACACACACACACACACACAGAATTTTTCCTTCTGAATAGCCCACTAAAGTGAGAAAAAGAGGATTTCTGGCTCGATTCTCCATCACAGGTTGAACTTGTCACTCACAGATATGTTGGCCAATCACAGACTGATGGAGTCACAGTTGGGTATCTGATGACTGAAAACGTCTCAAGTCAGGGGAGGACAAGTAGGACTCTGGGGCCTGAAGTGGCACATACAAGCGGTGACATCGGATGGCAGGAGGACCCGAGGTGACCGGACTGATTAGAAGATGCTAAGGGCCAGCGGTGAGCAGGGGAAGCCACACTGTGCCAGTAACAGAACGGCAGGGCTGAACCTGGACAGGTGTGTCCAGCTGGACGTGGGGCTCGGAGCTGCCAGAAACAGTGGGGGGGATTTTTAAGGCACATTTGGGAACCGAGCCCCCCCACCCACTGCGCACGAGCTGAGATTTTGACCTTAGTCTCTAAGAACGAGTGACTAATCAGAGGTGTCAGGGAAAAGGACAGGATGCGAGTGGGAGTTAAATCAAAGCAAAAAATAGTTAGAATCCCATTTTTCAACGCATCTTCTTTTCCAAGAATTCAATGTATCAGCTGGAATGAGGGCCAGATTGAAGTTTAAGAGAAAAGATAAGATGAAGGATTAGATGGTATCCATTCCTCTAAAAAAAATTTCTACTAGCACATAATGCAATTTTTTTCTCATTTACTGAGCACCATTTTTTTTTTTAACAGATTTTACTGCAGATTTTCCCCTCTGTTGTCCCATAGACTTGAAGCTGGAAAAACCAAGTCCAATTTCTAGCTCTACCACGTAAAACTATGTTGTATCAGGCACATATCTTAGATTTTTTTCTGTAAATGAAGATATTTTTATATGTTTGAGTAACAGCAAATAAAGTAATATAATCCCGACTCAAATTGTCTTGAACAAATAAGAACTTCCTCTTATTCCACAGCAGGGAGTCCAGCCTATAGAGCAGTCCTGACTTTTCTCTTTATGGACCTGTATGTAAAACCCTTGTGACTGACACATGCGTTCCTTAAAAATAAGACAAGCAAACAAACAAAACCCAATAGACACAGACACAGAATGGTGGCCACCAGAGGGGTGGGGGTGGGGGCAGGGGAAGAGGGAAAGGGGGTCACATATACGGTGACGGAAGGAGACTGGGCTTTGGGTGGTGAGCACACAATGCAATAGACAGGTGATGTATTTAGCATCACAAACTTGAAACCTATATAATCTTATTAACCAATGTCACCCCAATAAACTTAATACATTAAAAAAGCAGTGAGTGCAAATTAGTGGAATTAGTGCTTTCCCACCACTAATTTCCTCTTTACACAGAAGGAGAACATCCATGCCCCTCATCTGAGTTTCCACATCACCATCAGCTCAGCAGGGTCTTGTGGACACAGGGACGGAAGGAAACAGTCAGCGGAGAGGCTTCCCCCTGACGCCTCTGGAAGGGGAGCTTCGGGGCGAGTTTCTTGGTGAACCTTTTGTGTGGTATGGTGCCTCGGAAAGAATAAAGTCAAAAAGACAGGATTAATCATAGCTGTTTTTCTTAACTAGAGGGAAATTGGTTTCACAATTCCCTCCCTCGATGTCGGCATAAGCAGCGTGCACGGTAAGAGACCACAAACACGCCATGTGCCCCACACGGGCTCGCGGGCATCACACACAGCATTTGCACAACCTTCTCTCCAAGGTCACGGGGAGCAGCTGGGGTGGGGCGGGGGCTGTTTAAGAGCCCACTTCTGGCCCAGTGACTGCAGTGTCCCAAAGGAATCACTGCAAAGGGTTGTGCAGAAGCTCGTTCTCTCTGCCCGAGCTCAATCAGCAAGGCTGGTGTTCTTATTCGCGTTTGGTTTTTTCTGCACTACAAGCCAAAATGTTAAAGTGCGAACAAAGACCTCTGTGCATTGTCTGGAGGTTCACCTGGGTTCACTACCATCCTGACCCCCGTCCCAATTGCTTTGGGGACAAAGAGACTTTCCAGCAACGCTGGCTGATAACATGTACAGAGGCTTTTGAACAGTACCTGCTGTGCCCGTGGCATTCCTCTGTTGTCACACGTTCCATTCACCGGGTGAACCTTGGTGCAGAACCCATTTTAATGAAACGCTTTGCAAGTCCTGGCTGAAGGGACGGGATCGGAATCACCATTGTTCAACAAATGGCTATGGACTCACTCAGCCACGGTTACATTTAGATTGAAAAACTGCATGAAAAAAAGGAGTAAACATAATTAGTATTTGGAAGGGCAAGAATGGCTGAATAAAAATGTTCATCTTTAATTGATCGCACACATCTTGTATAAAGAGATTATTTTTCCTGGTTTGGGCTAACAGCACAGAATTATTGTGCATAATTATGGAAACAGTTGGTCTGTGACAACTGAACGGTGTTTTGCAAAACCCTCATTTTGCAAGCTGCTTGAGTCAGCTGACCTCCCCCCCCCAACTGGGTTTATCACGAATAAGTTCTGAGGGACACTGACACAGGCCAGCAGTCCCCACACAGCTGGTCAGTGGTACCGGTTCCCATGTCACAATCTCACCTGTCATTTCCACTGAGATGCGGGGAGAGAAAGGGGTGGGCCACAGGCCATGGTTCATGCTTAGCATCTGACCCTGGGAGTCTGCTCACCTCACGTCCAGGTTCACGTCTCCTTCGCTGGGGCTGCCGTAACGAAGCCCCACAGACTGGGTGGCTTAAATGCCAGAAATGCATGGTCTCCCTGCTCTGGCAGTTGGAGGTCTGAGACCAAGGTGTGTGCAGGGCTAGCTCTTTGTGGGGACTCTCAGGGCATGTCTGGTCCAGGCCTCCCTCCCCGGCTTCTGGTGGCTGCTGACAATCCTTGGCATTCCTTTCCTTGAGGGGTCGTCACTCCAGTCTCTGTCTTCAGAGAGTGACGAATCCTCGATTCATTGCTGATGCTACCAGATGACTGTTCCCTGACTAAGTGCACACACGCCGAGGGCCTGTGACCCTGCCGGGATCCACTTCCAGTTGTCCAAATGCCGTAATCACAGGACTGCCGGCCAACCAAGTGGCGGTGGGAAGAGGCACCTCTCCACCATGAAACACCGTGCACCGGGAAAGCTCTGGTGGTTTCAGAGCTCAGCCTTTCGCGAGGCCAAGAAGAGCACGCCACTTTTGCAGCTTGGGACCCTGTGCCCTTTCCTGAAGCGCAGATTCGCAGCCACTGCTGATGTCAGTGTCCAGATGCCGCTCTGTGAGCTTCAGGACAGCCTCTCAGGAGCGGCCCAGACAGGAGCAGCAGGTGGGGCGGAGCGGCCTCCAGTGCTGATGGGAGACCAGGAGTAAATGCCCGCCTGCCCTGCTGTCACCAGGCCCTGGCAGCAACGCAGGCTGAAGTATTTGCCAAGGGCGGTGACAGGATGGTTTGCACCCAACACAGGTGGCAGGGGCTGGACTGTGGGCGGGCGTGGCTGGCACCTGAGCTGGCACCTCCATCAGCTTGGAGCCCTGGCCCTGGAAGGTGGTCCACCCGTCAAGAAAGTAAATGGGACGTCATCATACGTTTGTTTCCTCAGCTAAACATCCTTAAATTGTGCCCTCTTTCCTTCGTAATCTGTCCATATTTAATCAACTGTGAATGAATCTTTTACTCCTCTAGCCTGGTTTGGAGCTGAAAGGGCAGCTAAGGATCGTCACACCTGCCCTGCACGGGTTTCAGGCAGAGAAGGGACAGAAATAACATGTGCTTTTGGAACTGGAGATGTGCTATTGCGCCAGCTGTCAGCTGCTGGTCCCCTGTACCTCAGGGCGGCCTCGGTGCCCCTGACCAGTCCTGCCCACCAGCTGCCCCTTCTGCCCAGCTGCACCCCAGGCTGCTCCAAGCGTGAGGTCAGGGACAGCCCTGACAGAGGGACTCCTGTGATCCCGTTTACAGGTGACAGGGCTGAGACAGGTGTGGAGGGGCCGCGGCAAAACACAGGGGTCTCAGAAGGCGGACACGGAAGGAAAGAAGCCGGCAGCCAAAGCCGGCAGCCGCGGAATCCATCTGTACGACTCCACCTGTGGAAAGTTCCAGATAGAAAGAAACGGAGGCGTTAGGACACGGGAGGGGGAGGTGCGTGTGGGTCGCGATGAGGCAGGCAAACCGCAGCGGACTTGGGGACCTTCCTGATCGTTTATTTCTTGACCAGGTGGAGGTTGCACACGTGCGTTCACTTTGTAATGACCCGTCAAACTGCACTCTGCTGATTCGGGTACTTTTCCGAAGGCCGGTGGCAGTTTACTAAAAACTTTTTTCAAAAATTGTATGCCGGTGTCAGCCCCATCAGACCGAGTGAAACGCGTGGACAGAACTGCTCTCCCTTCCGCGTCCTGAGATGGCTCCACAGACACCGCGGAACTCGCGTTGTCACTGCGCTGCGCTCCCAGGCCGTCCCTGAGGGGAGAGAAGCCGTAGTCACGCCCTCCCTGACCCTGCAGGCCCTGGCCCTCACTGTCCTCCCGGCGGACGCCCTGTCACACGCGCCCTCCAGGCCAGGCCATGTGGCTCTGCTGGAGCAGTGTCGTGGAGGCCCCTGCCTCACTCTTTCAGGACCCTTGGATCAAGCAAAGCTGCAGGAAAAGCTACACACCGCGTCCCCTGGAATAGGCACACCCACCAGCACCATCACAACTCTGGTGTGGACACTGAAATGGGGACGAGCTACCTGGCTGCAGTGTCACACAGATGTGGTTCGGATTATGGTCTCAACTGACCCATCCTACACCCTCGCTGGGGAAGCTATGGGCAAAATTTTCTGCCAAAACAAGGGCATAAACCAAAAAAGAGACATACCCAGGAAATGGGGGCTCCAGCACGGGACAGGGTGCAGGGGACCCCCCAGGAGAGCTTTGTGGCTGTGCCCAGGCACAGAAGGCAGCCGGCCAGAAGGGGCAGGTCAGCAGACAGGAAGCTCTTTGCAGAAGATGACGGGTGGGCCTGGGGGCAGTTTCCCGCTTTATAAAATGGGTACGACTGAGCGACCTCACAGCGTGGGGTGAGGAGTGAATCCGTTGCCTGTCACGTCTGGTCTTGCCCCTTCCCCACTTTCCCTAAGAAAGGATCCCATCTTACACACAAAATTTCCAGTAACAGGCTCTCTGGCAAAAGCAGAAGACTAGGAAATTAATTTTCTGCCAGCATTGTGAGTTAATGATGACACAATTTGTAAATGGCTTTGTTTTTGTAAAGACATTATATGAGTCCACAGAAGAAATCACTACAACTCACGCCTGCATTCTTAAATACAACACGTTCAATTGCCTGTAATTGGTTTACATGTTAACGTTTGTGCAACGCACCATATCAGGGAGTATTCAAAAGTCAGGTGCCCCCAACCTTTATTAAATAAAGAACATGGCAGAAACATAAATTAACCCATTTCAGAATAACCTCAGAAAAGGTCTTTCCTGGAGCCTCAGATGATTTAAAATTGATCTCCTATAGCTTGTCCTACTTTTATATTCTTAGCCACAGACAAAATCGTGGCTGCCAATTGTCAGGCGAGATGCTTTGAGGACCCAGGGTTCAGTGGTGCTGCTGTTCTCAGGGCTTACTCCTGGTGTTATCTCGTCTCGCCTCCATAATCCCATTACAGAGCAAAGAAATATCCCGCCACTGGGATGCAAACGCCTCTTCCGAGCTGCAAGGCTTGACTCTGCCAGTGATCACACAGTCAGCAGACACCCCTGCCCTGGCAGGTAGGCAGGCCCACACACGTGTCTTCCTGTGTGTGCATTTCATGCGATTACACAAAGACAGCAGCATTTGAGGCAGACATGTTTGGAAGTCAGGGAGGGAGGGAGGCCTGTGCAAACTGCGCCATGGTTCTCATTTGGGCAGACATGTATTTGGATGAAAAACGCCCATTCACAAAATATGACAACAGATTTTACAAGGCCACAGATTTCTGCACAAGCATCAGTTATGTTGGGGTGGTCCCGATGAGCAGAGAAGGAGTAAGACAGGAGTTGAAGAATTAAGGTAACAAAGAAATACCGAAAAAAGAAATGGACCTCCCATGAACCAGTGATTATAATGTAACCCAAATCCAGTCGTGTGGTCAACTCCACTCTGTACCCTGAGTACAAGGATATTTTTAAGCAATAAATAAATTTATTTTTAAATGAAATTCCACAAACCAGTGGTTTGTAAACACATATCTGAGTCTCTAATTAAAGCGTCTTGATTACAGAGGTTCACAGGTCGGGAAGAACGCAGTCTCCTTTGACATAGAACAGAGTGCGGGTGAACAGTTTTTTGTTTTGTTTCTTAAATAAATTGATTTATTTAAAGAAAGTAGAGATCAGCCCCGGAGCCGTGGGCGAGGGAGAGGCTGGAACGCCTCGGGCATCGCACGGAGCAGAGTGTTTGTAATTATGCGGATTGACCCTTCAGTTCATTTTCCTTGATGAGATTCAGGTCCACACGGCGTGACTGCTCAAGACCAAGTGGACTGGGGGCTGGGCGGGTTGCTCTCGCCCCTGAGACTCGCAGGAACGCGGGGTTCAAATTATGAACTTGCGGGTGCTTTGAAGGACGAGATGGGGCTCGTCTGCGGAGACCCCAGCGCACTTCATCTTTAGAAGGTCAGACCGAGCCAGGGCGGGCAGGGGTCTCCAGTGAAACTCCTGAGTCATGTCGTTTATTTGGCGTCGATAAATACATCCCGTTGCCCTGGAGCTAAAATAGGCAGCCTTCCTTCTCAATTCTGTTGTAGGAAAACATTAGCTTGCTTTTATTTGGGGGCGGGGGGAGAGGCAGTGACATTCACATAGAAGACCGATCAGCATTAGAATAAAATATTTATCCAATAGTCTGAGATTTCTCTAGAGACTTCTCCATTAGCAAAAGAAGTGCGTACACATCGGCTTATTTTAAGGAGATCCAGACAGCTGTTGGAATCAACTTCTGCTCGGGCTGAACAGTACAGCGATGACAAACGTGACATATGCAAATGACCTCCATTATAAATAAAGATTATTTGCTCTTTCCATACAGCGTGGCAATCACAATAAAAATGAGCTGTGCGGGGGAGACCAAGGTGGCCACCGGGAAGCACAGCGAGGGCTTTAGTGTGTGGCTTCATTGAATTACGTGGCTTTTCATCGCCCGAGCCACTGGCACTGTGCTCTAATGTATGTCCCCAGGCTGCAAACGTTCTCTGTGCTGAGCCAGGTCCTGAAGGCCCTGCGGGTCTCCGGTCTCACTCTCGAGTGTGTGCAGCGCGGTTGCTGAGGGGGTGTCCAGTCTGAAATAATGGGAATCCCGCCCTCCCTGACCCTGCAGGCCCTGGCCCTCACTGTCCTCCCGGCGGACGCCCTGTCACACACGCCCTCCAGGCCAGGCCACGTGGCTCTGCTGGAGCAGTGTCGTGGAGGCCCCTGCCTCACTCTTTCAGGACCCTTGGATCAAGCAAAGCTGCAGGAAAAGCTACACACCGCGTCCCCTGGAATAGGCACACCCACCAGCACCATCACAACTCTGGTGTGGACACTGAAATGGGGACGAGCTACCTGGCTGCAGTGTCACACAGATGTGGTTCGGATTATGGTCTCAAGTGACCCATCCTACACCCTCGTTGGGGAAGCTATGGGCAAAATTTTCTGCCAAAACAAGGGCATAAACCAAGAAAGAGACATACCCAGGAAATGGGGGCTCCAGCATGGGACAGGGTGCAGGGGACCCCCCAGGAGAGCTCTGCGGCTGTGCCCAGGCACAGAAGGCAGCCGGCCAGAAGGGGCAGGTCAGCAGACAGGAAGCTCTTTGCAGAAGATGACGGGTGGGCCTGGGGGCAGTTTCCCGCTTTATAAAATGGGTACGACTGAGCGACCTCACGGGGTGGGGTGAGGAGTGAATCCGTTGCCTGTCACGTCTGGTCTTGCCCCTCCCCCACTTTCCCTAAGAAAGGATCCCATCTTACACACAAAATTTCCAGTAACAGGCTCTCTGGCAAAAGCAGAAGACTAGGAAATTAATTTTCTGCCAGCAGTGTGAGTTAATGATGACACAATTTGTAAATGGCTTTGTTTTCGTAAAGACGTTATATGAGTCCACAGAAGAAATCACTACAACTCACGCCTGCATTCTTAAATACAACACGTTCAATTGCTTGTAATTGGTTTACATGTTAACGTTTGTGCAACGCACCATATCAGGGAGTATTCAAAAGTCAGGTGCCCCCAACCTTTACTAAATAAAGAACATGGCAGAAACATAAATTAACCCATTTCAAAAGAACCTCAGAAAAGGTCTTTCCTGGAGTCTCAGATGATTTAAAATTGATCTCCTATAGCTTGTCCTACTTTTATATTCTTAGCCACAGACAAAATCGTGGCTGCCAATTGTCAGGCGAGATGCTTTGAGGACCCAGGGTTCAGTGGTGCTGCTGTTCTCAGGGCTTACTCCTGGTGTTATCTCGTCTCGCCTCCATAATCCCATTACAGAGCAAAGAAATACCCCACCACCGGGATGCAACCGCCTCTTCCAAGCTGCAAGGCTTGACTGCCAGTGATCACACAGTCAGCAGACACCCCTGCCCTGGCAGGTAGGCAGGCCCACACACGTGTGCATTTCATGCGATTACACAAAGACAGCAGCATTTGAGGCAGACATGTTTGGAAGTCAGGGAGGGAGGGAGGCCTGTGCAAACTGCGCCATGGTTCTCATTTGGGCAGACATGTATTTGGATGAAAAACGCCCATTCACAAAATATGACAACGGATTTTACAAGGCCACAGATTTCTGCACAAGCATCAGTTATGTTGGGGTGGTCCCGATGAGCAGAGAAGGAGTAAGACAGGAGTTGAAGAATTAAGGTAACAAAGAAATACCAAAAGAAGAAATGGACCTCCCATGAACCAGTGATTATAATGTAACCCAAATCCAGTCGTGTGGTCAACTCCACTCTGTACCCTGAGTACAAGGATATTTTTAAGCAATAAATAAATTTATTTTTAAATGAAATTCCACAAACCAGTGGTTTGTAAACACATATCTGAGTCTCTAATTAAAGCGTCTTGATTACAGAGGTTCACAGGTCGGGAAGAACGCAGTCTCCTTTGACATAGAACAGAGTGCGGGTGAACAGTTTTTTGTTTTGTTTCTTAAATAAATTGATTTATTTAAAGAAAGTAGAGAGTATGGTCAGCCCTGGAGTCCCAAAATCAAGTGCCCGCAGGAGCCAGGCGATCTACCCAAGGGAAACCGACCCCTGTAAGGGGCGGGGGATGTGGGGCGGGGCGGGCCGGGTGGGCACGCCCACCTCAGGGGGCGGGGCCTGCTTCCTCACGTCCAGCCCACAGCTGCTCGGCGGCAACGTGGACCGTCACCACATTGTCAGTTGTTTTACCGGGAGCCAATCATCCTGTATTTCATGTAACATCTTCAAACGTTTAAAACACCGAGAAGAACGAAGGAGTCATTTCTGAGAGGCAAATCCAGTCTCTGCACCACCCGTGCAGCCTTCCACGCACCCCCAGCTTCTCTGTCCCCTGAGTGACGCACGTCACTCAGATATTTGTACACATCCCCACCGGCGCACACAGACTGACAACACCCCCACCCTGCGGCAACCCCAAACCTAAGGTGACCAGCCCGTTTCCCACCGAAAGATGTTTTTAAAGGTTTTTATTGCCAATTTAAATAGCTACAGTTTTAAGATGTCGGTAAAACAGCCGAATGCACGTCCGTATTGATAGGAGCACGATGAGACGGAGGTCATGACTCCTTGGGCCTTGTGTGTCACTGGAACCATGCTCAGGGGAAGAGCTAAGCCTAGAAAACCTGGACCGTTGCCAGATGCACCTCCAGCAAAGGCCGCCGGCTCGCGGCGCCATGTGGCCTGAGGGGACGTCAGTGGGGTCTTCACCAGCACGTGCCTGATCTGCTGTGACAAGTGCTGTGTTGCTGGTACCGGAGAGTGGGCTGTTCTCCGTGCCGCGCGCGTCCAGGTTCTTGGCGTCTGGAGCAAAGAATTGAAGGAGACACAGAAATAAAGTGGTGAAAGAGCAGTTTATTAGAGGAGATAGTACACGCCAAAGAAATAGGAGAGGACAGAGTGACAGAGAATGGCTCAAGAGCCATTATTAGAAGAGAAGGTACACACCAAAGAGTTTGGAGCAGGCCCCTGAGCCAAAGCAAAGCTCAAGAGGCTCTAAAGGGCCAGACTGGCGAGGACTTGGAGTTTTTATCTTTTTTCTCTAGAATGGGCTGTTCCTTTCTGGGTGTGGGACCACTTGATTGACACCTGTGATTGACAAGAGGCTATTATCTCATCTTTTCAGACTGCCCATGTTCCTTCCCAGAATCCAGTCTGTTATACTGATATTAATGAACTTCCGGGCATATGTATGATATTATAATGATGGTATAATGAGGCCCAGGTGAAATGAAGGTCGTTGTGGCCTTTACTGCACAGGTGTGAGTGGCCGGTTTAATCTACTTGGGTATTTTGTACCCATTTGTTCCTCATAGGGGTAGATAATTACAATGAAAGGGGCAAGTTTTGGGAGAGGGGAGGTCTTTTGGGCGGTTGCATTCTGTGGGTTTTGTTGGACGTGCAGGAATGCAGACCCGATGCCTGTCTCTAACTGCCTGCCTTGTTTTCCCCTTGAGAGACGTGATCCCCATAAAATCTCTATGGGAAGTTGAGGGACAGGGTGTCTTTTCTTCTGTATCTACTTCCTGCTGGATGGGGCGTAGAGCTGCCCCTATCTATTGCGGGATTCATGGAACTCTCCTCCTATCTGATCTTAGATGAGAGGAAGGGGTCTCGAGACCCCCCTGAAAGACTGTGTTGGCTTCTTTGGTTGGGACTGGCAATCTTGCTGGGGCGTCCTCTGTATCCCCAATGCCCTGAATGAGGAAAAATAGATTTTAATAAATCCGTTAGCTCTGTAGAGCCTGTGGCCATTCAACCAATCATTCAGGTGTTGTTAATTGTCCAGGAGTTAGGCCCGGAACGCGTAGGAGAGAACATTAGGCTTCAATGATTACAATCAACAAGTATGAATCACAAGTTTTAGGGTAATTATCTAAAGCAGGGGTAGGAGATTTCTATGATTCAGGTTAAAAACAATCTATTATTTATGATTTAAGAAACCAATGGAGTTAAAACACTGAAGAAAGAAAACTTAAGAGTTTCTGTAGCAAGAAGCCCTTTCATTTGGCCCGTATCATTGCCAGAAGGCACACTGGCACCTGCCGTTAAAGAATAGGTCTGGGGGGGGGGGTCTGAGTTTCCTGGGGACCCGGAAGCTCACCCGCCATCTACTTTCCCCCTGAAGTGCTGGGGACCCCACACAATCAACCCCCCCTCCTGGCATCCTCTGACTGCTGCCTATTCACACCCAGGATATTAATGGTGTGATGCCGTTTGGTGGCCAGGCATCAAAGAGCAGGAACCGAAATGCACTGTGGTAAACTTTGCTGGAAGGTGCACACTTAAATTAGTAGGTGAAAGGAGCAGAAAGCTCAGTGTGCTCTCTTCCCACATCCCAAATCCCCTATCACGTTGACTTGAGTTTTGAAAGACAACCTGGCTGTTGGACACCTCGTGTTGACCGTGTACGTCTGAGCATATTCCTCCATTGTGCGGAGATCTTCAGTCCTTATTTCCTGCCAAAGCCCCTCTTGGAATCTATCTGTCCAGATGGTTCTCTCATCTTCACGTGGTAGGAGAGCTTTAATTAAAGAAATCCAACACGGACGCCACGGGGAAGGAGCCAGGGTTCAAGGATAATGAGGAAGCCGATTTTCTTCATGCAGAGACGAAAGTGACATCTTCTTAAAATTGTTAATTCAATTTGAAGGGAGAAATAATGACCTCCTCTGGCCATCACATTGAAATGTCCTCAGAGAGGAAAGTGGACATCACCCCATTAACTCCGTGGGTCGGAGCCAAGAGCTGCATTAGCCAAAAGGAGGCTTCCTCAAGGGTACAGCTCCACCAGCTCAACGTCTGTCCCCTGAGTGACGCACGTCACTCAGATATTTGACACATCCCCACCGGCGCACACAGACTGACAACACCCCCACCCTGCGGCAACCCCAAACCTAAGGTGACCAGCCCGTTTCCCACCGAAAGATGTTTTTAAAGGTTTTTATTGCCAATTTAAATAGCTACAGTTTTAAGATGTCGGTAAAACAGCCGAATGCACGTCCGTATTGATCGCTCCCTGAGGCCTGCGTGGGTGTAGAGCCACGTCTGTAAAACGACACAGCCCTTCATGCCTTCGCGCGCCCCACGGCCTCAGTCGGCGTCCGGCCTGAGCGCAGCCTCAGTGTCTGCGTGTGTCCCTGGGCCCTGCGTGGAGAAGCTCCGCGCTTCTCGGGGCCTCGCTTTCCTGTGAGTCACCCGAGAGCAGCAGCCCCGAGACGCCTCGCAGCCGGGTCACAGCCGGGCCGGCTGCCGCTCTCTGTGCCGTGGGTGCATGTCCACGCCCCAGCCAGTCACTGCGCGGCGTTTTCACCAGGCGTGGAAATCCTCGTAGGAAATTCTCCAGGCTTTGAAGCCCTCCAGCGGCAACGACAAAGTTTACACGCCAGGACTCTGTCTGCCTCCTGTTCTGGGTGGTTCCACGGGCCTCGCGAATTTCCAAGAACCACCAAGCCTGACTGGGGAGGAGGTGTCTTCCCCAGACGGTACTTAGTTGTTCAGAATAATGTCAGCGTGACAGCGCCTCGCGGTCGACGCCGTCCCTCGGGGCTAATCACTGGGGACCAGCTCGCGTGCCTCCACATCACAGAGGGGACTTCTGGGCTAAATACACTGCCCTCTCCTTGTTGATAGGAGCACGATGAGACGGAGGTCATGACTCCTTGGGCCTTGTGTGTCACTGGAACCATGCTCAGGGGAAGAGCTAAGCCTAGAAAACCTGGACCGTTGCCAGATTCACCTCCAGCAAAGGCCGCCGGCTCGCGGCGCCATGTGGCCTGAGGGGACGTCAGTGAGGTCTTCACCAGCACGTGCCTGATCTGCTGTGACAAGTGCTGTGTCGCTGGTACCGGAGAGGGGGCTGTTCTCCGTGCCGCGCGCGTCCAGGTTCTTGGCATCTGGAGCAAAGAATTGAAGGAGACACAGAAATAAAGTGGTGAAAGAGCAGTTTATTAGAGGAGCTAGCACACGCCAAAGAAATAGGAGCGGACCGAGTGACAGAGAATGGTCAAGAGCCATTATTAGAAGAGAAGGTACACACCAAAGGGTTTGGAGCAGGCCCCTGAGCCAAAGCAAAGCTCAAGAGGCTCTAAAGGGCCAGACTGGCGAGGACTTGGAGTTTTTATCCCTTTTTTTCTCTAGAATGGGCTGTTCCTCTCTGGGTGTGGGACCACTTGATTGACACCTGACAACAGGCTGTTACCTCATCTCTTTAGACTGTACATGTTCCTTCCCAGAATTCAGTCTTATTAATGAACTTCCGGGCATATGTATGATATTATAATGATGGTATAATGAGGCCCAGGTGAAATGAAGGTCGTTGTGGCCTTTACTGCACAGGTGTGAGTGGCCGGTTTAATCTACTTGGGTATTTTGTACCCATTTGTTGCTCATAGGGGTAGATAATTACAATGAAAGGGGCAAGTTTTGGGTGGAGGGGGAGGTCTTTTGGGCGGTTGCATTCTGTGGGTTGTGTTGGACGTGCAGGAATGCAGACCCGATGCCTGTCTCTAACTGCCTGCCTTGTTTTCCCCTTGAGAGACGTGATCCCCATAAAATCTCTATGGGAAGTTGAGGGACAGGGTGTCTTTTCTTCTGTATCTACTTCCTGCTGGATGGGGCGTAGAGCTGCCCCTATCTATTGCGGGATTCATGGAACTCTCCTCCTATCTGATCTTAGATGAGAGGAAGGGGTCTCGAGATCCACCTGGAGGACTGTGCTGGCTTCTTTGGTTGCGACTGGCAACCTTGCTGGGGCATCCTCCGCATCCCCAAGGCCCCTGAATGAGGAAAAATAGATTTTAATAACTCTGTTAGCTCTCTAGGGCCTGTGGCCATTCAACCAGTCATTCAGGTCTTGTTAATTGTCCAGGAGTTAGGCCCGGAACGGATAGGAGAGAACATTAGATTTCAATGATTACAATCAACAAGTATGAATCACAAGTTTTAGGGTAATTACCTAAAACAGGGGTAGGATATTTCTATGATTCAGGTTAAAAACAATCGATTATTTATGATTAAGAAACTAATGGAGTTAAAACACTGAAGAAAGAAAACTTAAGAGTTTCTGTAGCAAGAAGCCCTTTCATTTGGCCCGTATCATTGCCAGAAGGCACACTGGCACCTGCCGTTAAAGAATAGGTCTGGGGGGGGGGTCTGAGTTTCCTGGGGACCCGGAAGCTCACCCGCCATCTACTTTCCCCCTGAAGTGCTGGGGACCCCACACAATCAACCCCCCCTCCTGGCATCCTCTGACTGCTGCCTATTCACACCCAGGATATTAATGGTGGGTATGCCGTTTGGTGGCCAGGCATCAAAGAGCAGGAACTGAAATGCACTGTGGTAAACTTTGCTGTAAGCTGCACACTTAAATTAGTAGGTGAAAGGAGCAGAAAGCTCAGTGTGCTCTCTTCCCACGTCCCAAGTCCCCTATCACGTTGACTTGAGTTTTGAAAGACAACCTGGCTGTTGGACGCCTCGTGTTGACCGTGTACGTCTGAGCATATTCCTCCATTGTGCGGAGATCTTCAGTCCTTATTTCCTGCCAAAGCCCCTCTTGGAATCTATCTGTCCAGATGGTTCTCTCATCTTCACGTGGTAGGAGAGCTTTAATTAAAGAAATCCAACACGGACGCCACGGGGAAGGAGCCAGGGTTCAAGGATAATGAGGAAGCCGATTTTCTTCATGCAGAGACGAAAGTGACATCTTCTTAAAATTGTTAATTCAATTTGAAGGGAGAAATAATGACCTCCTCTGGCCATCACATTGAAATGTCCTCAGAGAGGAAAGTGGACATCACCCCATTAACTCCGTGGGTCGGAGCCAAGAGCTGCATTAGCCAAAAGGAGGCTTCCTCAAGGGTACAGCTCCACCAGCTCAACGTGTGTTCTCCAGAGAGCAGAGCGGGAAGCGTTGTGGGTGACCCCAGTTAGTGAGTGCTAGGGATTTGGGGGCTGGTAAAGGAAAAAAATATTCGGCCACGAGGTGGCAGCAGTGAACAGTTGGCTTATTTGGGCGACAATGACAGGTTTACAGGCCGAAGGCCCCTGCCCAGTGAAACCCCTGAGGCCATGGTGTGGGGGCCACAACCCAGAAGGGCAGGAGGAGGGGCTCACTCATGCATTTCCTGTTTTAAACTTACTTTAACAAAGAAGCGAAACACAACTATCCCAGCATTTCTCTGCGTCCGCTGACGCCAGGAAGTGTTTTCGCAAACTCATTGAGCCCGAGGAGCCTGCAGGACCGAGCCCAGATCCTGGGTCGTGTTCAGGGGCATTACCCTCCGTAGCCACCCGTCTGTGTGTGTTGGTTTGGATGCCCCTTAGGCCCCTGCTGAACCTTGAAGGGTTTATGTCACTGGTGGTGAAGCAAGGAGGAGATGGGTTTCGGGTAGATACTGTTCATTCATTCTGGAACACCACCCCCTCCGCCGGGACCATGGACAGAGGCGGACACAGGCCGCTTTTTGGAGACGCAGGAACTAAAACGCCCACAAGGGGGCAGGCTCGGGTGCCCTGGGGGCTTCTCTCCTCTGCCTGAGGCTAGAAGCCGAGTGCCTGCACTTTTTCTTGTGGTTCCTGTGCACCCCACCCAAACCTGTGCGATAAGCTTCTTTGAAAATAAACCCTCTTTGATCCATCCTATTTGTTCCATCTGATTCTCGTTGAAAGCCCAGCTCCTACCGTGTGTATCAAATAATGCCCGCTCCTACTTTAGTGACATGCATGTTACTTTTTAAATAAGCATAATTAAGTTTCTTCCTGCGATGGTATGTAAATACATAGCTTAACTACACAGTCAAACCTGTGTGTCAGACAGGCACCCACCAGAGAACAGACCCGACAGGACACACAGGAAGAGGCTCTACCAGGGCTGGGCGGACGCAATTCCGAGGGTGGCTGAGTCTGAAGCGCGCAGGGCTGGCCGCCGGGAAGGGCAGGCTGGACCTCTCGGGCGGAATTCCTTTTTTTCTCAGGAAGCGTCAAGTCTTCTAGCTGATGGGATCGGTCCCATCCCCCTTATCTATAATAACCCCTGTACTTAAAGTCAACCGAATGTGGTCCCCGAATCACAGCTACAAAACACGGTCCCAGCGACGCCTGGGTTAGTTCGGGAGCGCAGCTGGGGGTGCAGCCCGACCCCCAGCTCCCACCAAAAGGCCATCTCACCGCGGAGCTCAGATGTACGCGCACATCTCCTGACAGTGATGTGTGGACGGTGGATCTGGAAACAGTGACTCAGGCCATTCAGTTAAGGGGAATGAAGACGAGGACACGTCCCAGGTCACCTAGAAAGTGAGTGGCTGCTTGACACAGTCAGAACTAGAAACAAGTCCCCCGATTCGTGGTGCATTACTCCTGTAATAAACTGTGCCGTTCATTCCGGCCCGGAGGAGCTGGGCGGGGCAAAGGCAGTGTCACCAACCGCGGGTGGAAAATTCCACCAACAGGTTATTGGCGATGTTTGTGAAACCTCCTTACAGGCACATTTCCAAGCTGAGCAGAATTTCAGTTGTTTGGGGCCGCTTAAAAACTCCAGCCTACGATGAATATTTACCTTAATTTCCAAGAACGCTCAAGGAGACCCAGCTAACCCAGAAAAACGGCTCAAAGTCACCTGCCAAGGAAACACAGGGGCAGTTATTACAAACTCAGGGCAGCTCCAAAGAGAGGAGAGAGGAAACCGAGAACCGCGGTCTGTCCAGGGAAGAGAATTCATCTGCAAGACCTGTGCTCTCCATGCAAATTGGCTGGGTCACAGCAGAACTTTCCAGAACAAGGAAAATGATGATGCCCCCATGCCCCACCCCCTCCTGACACTGCAAGGCGTAGCCTCTCCCAAGTCTTATGCAAAAACATCTCCTACTATGAGCCTGTGTAAAAACAATTTATGGGTCCGCAGCCTGGACCCACCTGCAGCCTTATTTTCTTATTCCACACACTGTGTGTGTTTTTTAAAAAATTTTAGTTGCATTAACATCTAAGATTAAAAAACTGGACATTTTCACATAAAAATCTAGATTGTCTCTTGAAATGGGAAGAACTGTTGCCACATGGGAGCGGTCAGCTGGAGCTACGGTGGACCCACGCCTTTCAGCGTCGCAGCGTCTCTAGTCTGGTTCCCCCGTCTGGGCCCGGTGCCCTGATTTACATCTCTGGTCTGGCCTCTCTGGGCACGCAGATCTGAGGACGCAGGAAAAGGAGAACGTCTCTAATGGCCTGTCGCTCATCCTGTGGGCCTGAGGACTGCCCAAGCTCCTGTCACGCTCAGCCCTGGCTAGCAGCCATCCGTGGGACCAGAGCCTGGCTGGGGCGCCAGCTGGGCAGCGACGCCCACGTCCCCCGGGCGTGCAGGCCCATGTGCTCTGCCTGCTTCCTTGTTTGTGGGTAACACCCTAGCAGATCACTGCTTCTTTTGGATGCCTCCTGTCTCCAATTTTATCTCTTTGCTTAATCACTACCCCCTTTTGGTTCTACTCAGATGAACCCGATACAATTTCTCTGAACACCTGTAAAGTTAATTCGTCTCTGTCACCCTATATTTTGAACCAAACCAAAAAACAACACTAATCTCTCATTTATACCAAACCAGTGATGCATGAATTTTATTAAATCAGATGAGACTAGAAGACAGACTTTGTTTTATCCGAGATGCATTTGGTGGAGCCCACTTAACATCACATTTGTTCAGTGAGTTGAATTAAGCTAGCTGCTCTGATTGCTACTGGAGTATCAGATATACACTCAGCCTTTTCAGTCTGCTCCTTCTTCCTAATGCTTAGCTGAGAAAAAGTCTCCTCTGTCAAAAAGAAATATTTAGAACAGGTCATTTCTAACCTGAAAAACAGATGGATTAAAACTCTTTTTATATTATTAAGCAACTGCACACACTTTACATAATATGATAGTTCTGTCCACACTGCCAAGTGAAGGCAGAGGAATGGGAATTATAATTATCACCATGAAATGCCAGGTGTCTTAGCAAGAAAAGTTCACTTTCCCAAAGGTGGTTTAATGTCATGACCACATCGCCCTGTTTATATAGAACTTATTTTGCATGATGAGCCCAGCAGGCAGAGGGTCAGCGTTAGAATTAGCAAGTTTATTACTGTTAGGCAGGAAAGAAGGCTCTAGGAGAGGGCTGAATTCGTAGCCAATCCATTCTCTGCAATGACAATGAGTTTCTCCCCTGGCCACGCATACCCAGTTCCCCTGGGACATAAGCCCCTGGCCTGCCTTGTTATGCCTTTTTAGGGTCATTATGTCAGTTAACAGAGAGGCCCCTGCTCCCTCGGGCCCGGGGTACCAGTCAGTCCTACAGCAGCCGCTTCCCATCAGACGCTCAGACCTGGTGCTCAGGTTGCTGTGGCCCCTGATGAGATGCATCCGTCTGCCTCACTCCCAGGTTCGTCCCTCCGGGCAGGGCCACGGCCCCTGACGTTCCCACAGACACGCACTGGGATTCTGTACACTTCTGTGTCATAGGGAAAAGGTCACCCCAGTGGCACTCACCTTCCAGGCGTCCATCCTCAACCCGCAACAGACTAATCAGCCCTGGCACTGTCACCCCGTCCCAGTGAGTATTTTCAGTCCTTTTTGGCCACTGTTGGTAACTTCCTGCTTGAAAATGGGCTTCTGCCGATCAGACTCTAGATTACAAATCAAACATCGATGTCTTGTATATGTACATCTTCCTGTGTGGAGCTAATGCCGGCAGTTTCCAGCACGGCGGGGGCGGGGGCGGGGGGCACTCAGTAGCTGTTTGCTGATTGAGTGATTGGCAGATTTTCAACGTCAAACTTTCTCAGGAGTGAGGCTGGAGTCGCTTAGACACACAGTCAATTGTTTGCTTATCTCTTGAGCTTCTAGCACAATCTCTTTGGAGGGCTGGCCAACAGCCGGGACTACAATTTAACAGGCAGATAATCCAGTCACAATGAAAGGCTAAAGTCTCCTCACACCGGGATTTAGCTCTGAAAAGCTTTTCAGGGATCAGCTGGCCACACGGAGAAAACAGCCTCTGGGCCAATAAGGGGGCGCTTTCCAGCAGTGCCCCGGATAATTAGGTGGTATGTCGGAAAGATGAGATCTACACAGATGCCACCGGGAATATTTGCTTTTAAGAAGGTATAAACACATAAAGGACACACCAAAAAAGGATTTAAAAGAAGTTCCTTTAAGACTCTTTTGCTGTCAATCAAACTCAAAAGATGTTGGTACCAAAAGGCAACCAATCCTTTCTTTTGAGGCTCCAGTATGAAAATGTAGCTGGGCTCGACAAAAGCTAACCCCGCGCTTTGGGACCCTGTTTGACATTTCTGTATGTGCATTGTTGAATTTTTAGTATGTGAATCTGCGTTTGGTAAGGACAGGGGCTGCTTATTTAGTGAAGGTAACAATGGAGGGACATCTAAGGCAATTAGAACAGAAGGAATATTTGGCCAAGACGGAGCCACATGAATGTTAGAATTTGCTTCTTCACGAGGCTAGACTTGGGCTGCCACATGGAAGGTTAATATAAACATGCTGCCTTCTAAAAAGCAAATGACCCTGATAAAGCCTGCCATTAGCTGGCAAGTTATTGCAAGCCAGAGGGGTTTTAGCAACAGGCTTTGCTGCTGTGCATCTTGATTAATAAACAGAAAACAATAGTCCCACATTATTTGCTTGAATTAGGTAACTATCACTGTAGATTAAGTTTAGTCTCGGTGGGAAGGCCTGTGGAGTGTATTAGTCAGCATGAGTGATGGTATGCGGCAGTGACAAACACGCCCACATCTCAGTGGCCTCACACACTCAGGAAAGGCTTGTTTCTCTCTTGTACTAAAAGTCCATCACAGGTGTGCTGGCTCCTCTGGTCCATGACGTCTGCACTTGGGACCCTGGCTGCTGGAGCAGTGGCCACTGGGGACGTTACAGATCATTGTGGCAGAGAGAAAGCGAGTGTGGTGAATGTATGATTGGGATTAACGGTCACCACCTGGAATTAACAGGTTGTAGTGTGCAAAGCTGGCCATACATAACCTCCGTCCCTGAATCCATGCCCTTGCAGTGTGATTTTGTAACTCTTCCATCAAGAGGTAGAATCTTTCTCCGCTATTTGAACGCAGGCTGGCCTTGTGACTTGCCTGGCCCACTGTGACACTAGCCAATGTGATATAATCAGAAGCTTGAAAGGGGACTATCATTAGCGTTTGTCCTCTTAATGTCCTTTTTTCATGTGAACAAGCCCAGGCTAGCTTGCTATTTGCTGAGATGCTGGCAGCAGCCCCCAGAGCTGTGGGGGGCACTGCACGAGGCTGACCTGACATCTGAGTGCACAGGCTTGGGTGAGCCCACCCGCGATCAGCCGGACTCGGCCCAGATCAGCAGCAGGATGACCAAGAGACTCACAGACTCCTGAGAAGCAGGAAGTGGGTTTTTGTGTGTTTTAAGCCACAAAGTTTTGGGATGGTTTGTTATGCAGCAACAGACAACTGATACCTAACAGACTCCATTTATACTCGACTCTCGTTAGCCAAAGAAAATCACATGGCCACACTCAACTTCAAGAAAGAGGGAAGGAGAATGCTCTAGTATGTCCAAGAGAGTCATCAGATGTAGTGACTGGACAGCACCAATGACCAACACAGGTGGGCATACCAGGGAGTCAAATGAAAAATAAACCCAAAACCCAAAACCGAAACAGTCATATGTGGAAACCATATGTTCCACAATTTGGTGCTTGAGTCAAAGCTACCGACCAATGCAGATGAAAGTGTAAGAGTCCTTGATTATGGGAAGTCACTTCAATACTTGCTACTTGTAGGGAGGGAATGTCCTGCAAAAATAAGTGACAGTGCAAACGTCAGTCTACAAGCTCACGTGCAGATGTCATCACCTTTCTCTGTTTTCTAGAAGTGAATCTAATTTCTAATTTAAATTCACATCAGCCTAGGTGAGCTGGAAATTTCATTTCAGTCCTGTCCTGGGTGACTAGGTGTGGTCAGACCCAGGGTCTCAGATGCTGCCAGGGCCGAAGGGTTGACCCATCTGGTCCTGAGTCTGCAGTCACCCAGCTTCCTGCTGCAGTCCCATTTGGAGACTCACTGAAGCTGCAGATTTTAGAATACACTCTGGAGACAGGGATGCTTGTGAGGTGTACCATGCTTCTCCACCCAGTCTAGAAATTCTCCATTCTGGCTGCCTCTAGAATGCCCTAGAAAACCGTTACAAGCTACAGACACTCTGCTGTGTGTCCCCACAGACCAAGTGAACCAGGGCCTCTGTGGGTGGGGCCCAGGCAGGCGACCATCCTTCAATAAATCACCCCAGAGATGCTGCCATGAGCCTGCATTGGGGTGTATCCAGGAGGTATGGGCCCTGGTGTTTTGATAATTTGGGGTTTCTCTTCATTAGAAAACCTATAAAATAAAAAAATAGACAGGAAAGTAAATATTTATTTCGGAAGGGAAAATAAATTACATCAAACTCCAAATTTTGAAAATCTACTAAATGCCACACGCATCACAAAATCCAGAAAAAGAGTAAAATGATTTTGTTAATTAGCTGCCTAACACACCTCTACTCTCCCTCCCCCACACCCCAGGTTCATTTTGTCTGCATGTCCTTTGTCCTGATTTTATAGCACAGATTTGTACACCAATTTCTACAGCAAGAATGGACAATACTTCTACATTAGCATACTATACTTTAGTGAATAAAAATGTGTTTTATTTTTAACATTTGATTTTTGAATGTATGCATTGCTAACTACATCGCTAGCATTTAAACATAGTGGTATTTTATGATCAATTCACGTAATTCTCATCAAAGGTAGAATACATAGACACATATGTGTACGCATCCACCTACATCTATAATTGTATCCGTATGTGTGCAGCTGTGCATCTGTCCATCCTTCTCTGAGTGATGTGTATGTCACAGTATATACTGGCCAGATCGATCAGGTCAGGCTCCCAGAAGCAAATACCATAAACTGGTTTAAACAAAAGCACTTTATTTCTTCACAGTTCTGGAGGCCACAAGTCCCAGATTAAGGTCTGGCAGGTCTGTTTCTGGTGACATCTTTCTCCTTGGCTTACAGATGGCTGACCTCTCACTGTGTCCTCGCATGGACTTTCTTTGGTGTGTGAGCTCCCTCCCTTCTTCCCTTCCCTCCTTCCTTCCTCCCTTCTTTTCTCCCTCCCTCCATTACTGATAGCCATCAAGAATCCGCAGTGCTGTTCTGAATGAACAAAAATAAATGCCTCCAAATGTCTTTCCCCGTAACAGATGATGGATTGCTTTTCTCCCCTCAGTGCAAACCAGAAATTGAAACGGATGGAGCGTGTCTTAGGCAGTGTCAGGCAGACAGCCGGGATTGTGGAGCGTGGGTCTCTGACCGTGTGGGGTACAGGAGGGGGAGCTGGGACCATCCACATTGGAGGTGGGAATGGGGGTCCACGGTCCCCAGGCCGGAGGCAGATGGAGGGCTCGCTCTTCTGCCTAATATGCCTTTTTACTGATTTTGCACATCCTTCCCAAACATCTACAGTTTGACTGTTCAGGGGTAAGGAACAAGTCCACTCAGGGATTCAGGGAATTTATTACCAACCCTCAGGGCACGTGTGTAGGCATGAGAAAAACCGGAGCAGCATCTGCATGGTGCCAGCTGCTGTGGCACAGGAGAGCCCTGCCTCCCGCTGTGAGCTCCACGCTGTGAACTAGCGTCCTTCTGTCATCTCTTCAGGGCCACTTTTCTCCTTTTTTTTTTTTGCATTTTGGTGCTTTTTTGGTTGATTTCCTGTTTAAAACAGCACCAAGCAAAGTGCTGAAATGCCCTGAGCGGCCCTGAGAGCAGGGAGGCTTCCAAGCGCCTCGGAGAAAACACGCGTCAGATAACCTTTGTTCAGGCGTGAGTTACAGCAAGTTACAGCACTGATGGCTGAGTTCAAGTATGAATCAACAATGCATATTAAATAAGGCGTCTCTAAACTGAAACACATAAAACAAGGTTATGTATTGATCGGTGGATGAAAATGTGGCAAGAGGCTCCCAGGAACCTATATGTGTATTTCCTCTGGAAAAAACAGTTCCGCTATGATTCCACTTACAGGAGTTAAAATTATAGAGACAGAAAGTAGGGTGGGCTGGGAAGCAATGAGCAGTTTGCAGAAATGAGCATCACCTGTCTGCGTCTGGATGTGTGCAAGCTGAGCCCCCAAATAGTCTAAACCTAGGGGACTAACCATTGGGTGTGTTTGAGACGGGTTCTTCCCAAGACTTGAGGCTTTCGGCATTAAAACGAGGAAAGTCCCAGGCCAACTGGAAAGAGTTGGACCCGCGTGCACTTGGATGGTTTGCAGATCAGTGCGCTCTGCCTTCCTTTGGCTTCTCCATGACAGAAGTTCTAACGGGAGTTCCAGAACATGGTGAGGGCTGAGAGGAACCCTGACGTGAGCTGTGGTCTGGGAGCTCCGGCCTCACCCACTGTCCATCCTCCTGGGCACAGTTGCTGAGAGCAGGAAGGGACATTAGACAGTCACCCCTTCATCCAATACTGAGGTCCCTCCACTTTTGGACCTTCAAATAGATGTGGAAGAAATTAGAAACACAAAAATGGGGTTAAAATTCTCGTACGTGTCCTTGGTTTTATTTAGTTTGTTTTTGGTTTTAAAGTGACACTTATTTAGCATCTATACACATAAAAGACGTCATCGAGGCCAGGACTCACGGCTGGGCCTGTTCCCAGCAGCCTGAGAACCCTCCAGGCGCCAGCAGAGGAAGAGGAAGGTCAGGTCAAGAATTCCTGGCTGAGGAATTGTTAATTCAAGACTCAACACCTTCAAAGTCTATGCTCACTAGCGGCCAAATGTGAACAGACCCAGGCTGGCACCATCTCATTAATATTCTTACTCACATACGCTGGTTTTAAATAATAGATGATCGTGAATGTTTCCCCAGGTAGTTTTACTTTGTATCATATATTTTATCCACACTTCTTTGAATTATTTAGTTAGAATAAAAAAGGCAGTAATCCTGCCATTTAGCTCTTCTGATTTTCCCACTCAGCAGCCTCTTAAATTATTCCAATATTTTGCATCAACAACAGAAATAAATAGTTGTGTACAAAATTTAGTCACACCAAGATTTTCTGACCCAATAAAAGAGTTAGTTGTCCAAGAACTCCTTTCAGGCAATTATAAATATGTCAAAATAATGTAAAAGTATGGCATTTGTGATTGAGTCCAAAGTAAGCATATGAAAGTGGTTGTAAATTACTGTATTTATGATTAAATATATGCTTAAATATACACCTTCCTATGTACTCTTGAGAGCTGGCAAAACCCAAATCCAATTTTGAGAAACTCTTTAGAGAAGAAAGTCAGAGTTTCTCCTGGCAAAGTTTTAAAGGAGAAGAGGACATTAAAAGCAACAATCAGGGGCTGGAGCTCCGTGCTCCTAACTCCGAAGGCTGCCAGTTCGATTCCCACATGGGCCAGTGGGCTCTCAACCACAAGGTTGCCAATTCAATCCCTCGAGTCCCGCAAGGGATGGTGGGCAGCGCCCCCTGCAACTAAGATTGAACACAGCATCTTGAGGAGCTGCCTCCCGGATGGCTCAGTTGGTTGGAGCACGGGCTCTCAACCACAAGGTTGCAAGTTCGACTCCCACAAGGGATGGTGGGCTGTGCCCCCTGCAACTAGCAACAGCAACTGGACTTGGAGCTCAGCTGCACCCTCCAAAACTAAGACTGAAAGGACAACAACTTGAAGCTGAACGGCACCCTCCACAACTAAGGTTGAAAGGAGAACAACTTGACTTGGAAAAAAGTCCTGGAACTACACACTGTTCCCAATATAGTCCTGTTAAAAAAAAAAAAAAAAAGCAACAATCAGAATGTTGATAATATGAGCTCAGTGGATTGCAGGAGAAGGTGGGGGAGGGGACTCCTTCCTGCTCCCAAATCTTGAGATTATAGGATTGTCAGTCTCCTCTATGAAACACTTAGATTTTTTATTTAATATTTATGGGGGTCTTCATGGGTCAGTAGACAAGATTTTAAAGGTCCTGGTTTGTGGGACCAGTTGTCCACTTATATCTGTTTGGTGAACTTCTTGCAAGTACCCTGTTTCCCCGGAAATAAGACCTAGCCAGACAATCAGCTCTAATGCGTATTTTGGAGCAAAAATTAATATAAGACCTGGTATTATATTATATTACATATTAAAGACTGGGTCTTATATTATAGTAAAATAAGACCGGGTCTTATATTAATTTTTGCTCCAGAAGACACATTAGAGGTGATTGTCCGGCTAGGTCTTATTTTCGGGGAAACACGGTACTACTGAAATAAAACAAAATCTTCTCTCCTCCTTCCACCCCCTGAGCAATGGAAGCTTCTAGTCCTATGGTGCCCAGGTTATTCCTCACAAATGCCAGCTGCTTTGATCAGGAGTGGGGTCCAGGCATGGGGGAGTTTTCCAAGTTTCTTAGGTAACTGTAAGAGATACCCAGGACTGAAAACCACTTCCGAGGGGAAATCCCTGAGAGTGGACAGGACTTGACTGAGACAGGAACTGTGTCTGCTTTTCTTGGCAGGTTGATCCCGGGAGAATGGAAGACGTATTTTTATTCCCCTTTCAAGGAAAAGCTCACGCTGTAGGTTTCTCTCCGAGAAGTCGAACTTCTCCTTGCTTCAGAGAATAGATAAGAAGGTTTGGCTTTCCAAAGTCTCGAGTTCTTGGTGTGGACTGTTTTCAAAGAAAGAGAGGGTTCTAGGTGTGTGATTGAGAGGGGTGGCCACTGAGAGGGTTTCCAAGGCAAGTGACCCAGTTTGGAGGAGGATAGAGGAGATGGGGTCAGGGTGACCAGCTGTCCCAGTTTACCCAGGACTGAGGGGTTTCTGGGAAGTGAGGCATTCCAGCTTTCCAATTATGCTAAAATGCACAGAGTCCTTGGCAAACTGGATGGTTGGTCACCCTACCTTGCAACTTAAGGACAGCACCCTACAAGGCTAGAACATCAAGTGGGGGGTGGGGAACCTCCCCAGGCAAGGGGAGCGTCATGTCTCCAGTCCCAGCTTGGCTTAAGAGGCAGGAGCTGACGTCTCTGAGCGGATCCTACGGACGTAGGTCGGGGGCACCCAGGGGTAGCAGCCATGATGGATCGGTCAGAGGATTTCCTCAATTCTGGATTGGGCAAGCTCCAGGAATCTAGAAACTTCCGTGACAGATGGAGGAAGAGTCCCCTGAAAATTACCAGGATTGATTTTCTGTCAAACCAGATGGATGGAACAGAGCCAGACCGGAAGGCACTAAGAAACATACTCAATGTGATACGTGTGGAACTTTAGTGCGTGATACACTCATTTTCTTGAACTCCTGCCTCAGTTGAAATGGGGAAAGGAGAAATATAAAGCGCTACAAGGACGACTTAGAGAAAAATGGGAGGGAATAAGCCTCAACCACCCCAATTCTTTCTCCCTGTGCACAAATACCTTAGATGCTTGTTCTGGAAAACGCCTACTTCTGAAAGATAAGACTGAACCAAATAAACAGCTCGCTTATCATGACTTCTCACTGCTGTGTCCACTGAGCCAAAGAATAAAGGGAGGCAGACTTTCCTCGAAAGGCACAGCCAGGGACAGTGAACACTTCATGGGTAGCAAGGTCCAGCCCTTGCTTCTCTGGCCCAGTATCAGGTCAGGCCCAGGCTGCCAAGCTTCCGGCCACGTCAGGGCAGGTGGGGTGAGGCCCCACCTGTGTGCCCTGGGCCCAATCACAACCAGCTTCCTGTTTCACAAGACCCTCCTCCATCACCCAACCCTGGGCTCAAAACCTCTGAAGATTCTGCCCTCATTTCTGTTTTGAAACCACCAGGACCATGTAGGTGGTGTCCCCCCCCCCCCGACTCCAGTAAGTCCAAATACTTACGTGTGCTGTTCACCACGTTTTTCTGTCAGTCCTGGTGTGACATTGATAAATAAGAATATCTCTTTCTGCTTCCAAGTCTGTCAGTGCTGGCGATGACGTAGATGCCAGCCCATGGAGAGATGTTACAGAGCAGAGCTCGCAGGAGTCCTGGAAGACAGGGGCAGCATGAGGGGGTCCTGGCATCTCTGACGTCTTGACTTCAATAGCACGGAGCGTGGAAACCTCTGAATCCAGGTGAGATCAGCGCAACCACCTCACCTGTATTCATAGAGGGACGGGCAACATCATCATGGCCGTTTCTCTTCATTTGGCTGGAATTTGGGAGAAGAAAAGAAGAGTCCCATTGGGTTCACGTGCGTCATGCATCTCGGAAGCCATTGTTTCATTTTTGTTTCAAAAGGAGTTACAAAAACTAACCTTCAGTTTTAAATCACACAACAATGACATCTGTAAAGGCAAATTTACTGGGAATCACATGAGAATGAAGTAATGTTTCTTCTTGTCGTCAAGATTTGAGTTGTTTTCTATTTATATGCAAATGTCAGATTCCTAAGCTTGCTTTATGCTTAACAATGCTGAAATAGTATTTATTTCCTAACACATACGCGAGTGGAGTCCTGGTAGGACAGCGAAGCCATTCTGATCTCAGGTTTAAAACACCTTCCTGAACCCAAACATGTACAGCCAGTTGCTCATTTTCCTTTTCAGATACAATAAATTATTCTATTTTTTCACAAGAGTACAGTGATTTATCGATTTTAAAATTAGCATTGGATTTTAAAAAGACGCATTTGCCTCTTAGTAGAAGCAAAGCCGATGGCCAGAAACCCCAACTTTGTCTTTAACTCTCTGTAACCTACTATCTGTACGTTTGGGTGTGAGCCCTTTCTTAGTTACTTTGTATTTCCCTGGAAATCCCCGTATCTGATTGCCTCTGTTTTAACTGTATTTTAAGTCCTTTGGGGAGAGCAGCTTATAATTAAAATGATTACTAATTGGGTGTTTTTAATTAGCTGCTGTCTGATGAGAAATTACAAGAATATTTGGTCCCTGCAGGAGGATGAGTGACCAAAGAATCCCTGCAATTTAGGGACCGTGCTCTTTCCATTTAACTTCCTTCTAGCACGCAAGACCTCAAATAATTGTAGCCTGTTCAGAATGTACAAGGCAATGAGAGAACACAAGGCAGTGAGATTTTTCTCTGTTCTTTCTCACTGTCTTGCACATTCAGTGAGAGGGATCTGAAACTTCTGCTTGGGACTGGCCCAGATTCAGCCTGTCCAGTCAACAGCATCTAAAGATTCTTCATGAGAGCCCCCATGGACGTCTGGTCTATCGATGTCAACAAGCCAAGCCTCAGAGGAGAGATTACACTGGGAGGCAATTATTTGACCCTGTTGGTTTTCAGGACTGTAATGAACACTGCCAACTTTGCTTTGCTCCCCTCATCTTCTCCTCTCCAGCCCGGCCCTGCCCTCCCTTCCCGGGGTCCTTCCCAAGAGATGGTAAATGAGAAGGGAAGCCATTGGAAATGAATGAACATCACCAAGACCAGCTGTTAGTGACTTGCCTGACAATGTCTTGGCTGTGTGTACAAGGAATTCATTACGGCGCTCGCTTTCATGTACCCCATCAGTGCGAGCGTTCACCCCTCACATACAAAACCAGGAGGTCCCAGCTGGGAATGACGGCGCATCTGAGGACGCCACAGTGCAGGCTTTTCCAGAGGTTGCTGTCTTCTTTGAACTTGACTCCAGGGGCTTTTGTTAAGAAGCAACACGTAACGTGCTTTCAGTTATTTTTAATACTTGCTTGTGAAGATACTAGAAGTCAGTGGTTATCAACAGAATCACCTGGATGGCTTGTGAAAACAAAGACTGGGAGGCCCCACCCCCAGGGTCTGGGACCTGAGAATCCGTCCTTTAAATAAGATGCCGTTGGTCCAGGCACCACTCTGAGAACCACTGCTACGGGTAGGAAGGACGTTTCTGGAGACAAGAGTATTTCCATCTGGAAGATATGGAAAGTTCAAGGGTTTGTTTTGGGTTTTTTTTCCTGTGGCCATCACCACTGCCCTGATCAAAAAGGGTTCTCTGCAGCTCCAATGAATACAGTCTGTCTGCATGGGATATAAGCAAGGTGAGAAAAAGGCAGCAAGCCTGGTGTTTCTCACAGGACTTCAGACTTAGAAATGGCAGTGGCATTGGAGGAGAACGGTCTGGAACCAACATCAGAAGGAAAGAAACCAAGGGGAATTCATGGAAATCAAACTCACTCCTTTGATAGATGGTTTGACAACTAAATAGACAAAATGCAATAACACATCAGCCTAGGCTTTGGAGTCCAATAGTCTCAGGCTCAACTGGCCCTGTGAAGTTGGGCAAGGTCCTTAAAAAGTTTCAGCCTTAGTTCTATCTCTACAAAATGGTAATGACAATACTACCTATACTGCAGAGCTATTGTGGGCTCAAATGGAACACTCTGCTTAGCATATAGTAAGGGCTGAACAAATGTTAGGCATAATCACCATCATCATCATCATCATCACCATCACCATCATCACCACCATCACCATTACCACCACCATCACCACCATCACCACCATCACCACCATCACCATTACCACCACCATTACCACCACCATCACCACCATCACCACCACCATCATCAACATCATCAAACTACTAGGGAAAACTGTAGAGGAATTTGTGTGTAATCTTGGGAGTTAGGAAGACTTTCTAATATTAGTGAGGGAAAATTTTTTGCTATTAAAAAGTAGAAGTCTATCTAGAGTGGAAAGAAAACTAATTTTTAGATGTTACTTAGTTATAAAATAATTTACTTAACAATTACTTATGAATGAAATAATCATGCTAATGCGTGAATAAATATAAAAAGAGAGTGTTTTCTGAGGGAAACACATGCGGTTGTTTGAGCAGTTATAACATGGGGAAAATGGCCCACACAGAGGGTTCGATTTTCCAGAGAGAAAGTACAAAGGAGCTGAGGCCCTAAAGCTGACAGTGAAGAGAAGTCCCAATGTTGGCGGCTAAGCGCAGGTGGTGAGCCTGCGACTGAGACTGGTACTTCCTGACCCAAGAGTTAGGAGAAAATCAGGAAAGTGAGAAAGCAAGTTACAGCCTACTGTTCAAAGCTCCTGAAGTATGATATAATCTCCTGCCTCCCTTCCCCAACCATGCACTTCTAACTCGCCTGGATTTAAAAAAAGTTTGCTCATCGGGCCTCCAGGGCCCAGAATATTCTGACCTGTGCACGTTTTTTGTTCCAAATCTTCCTTCCAATGTGAACATCCTGTACGGCCCCTCAATTCACACCTCTGTAAAAGGTGGCTACAAATACCTCCCTATGAGGCTGTTATGTGAAGTACTGGAACTTTCCTGGTTTGCTCTACACGTGACATAAATGCTTGCAGCTGCTGTCATTGTTATTATTATTATTACTATTATTACCTTCTCCCCATCCACTTCCAGTGCCAGTTTCCTGCCCCTGGCAGCCCGCCCCTCCCTTGTTCTGATGGGAAGTACTGACCAGAAGCACAACCGATTGCATTCTGTGTTGGACTGTTGTGTAGAGTGAGCAGATAAGAGGTGCTCGGTTATTATTTTTGTAAAAGTATAACTGTGTAGAGGGTATTTTGAGTTTTGTTTGAAAATGAGAGTGCTATCTCAGGGAATACAAGAAAGCATGTGTCGTGTCTCCTGATGGCAGAAAGACATCAGGAGGCATCTGCAGAAGAAACAGGGCTGGGGTTTGTACATTATCTCAACTGCAGAGCGGAGAGGCCAGGATGAGCTGCACGCTTGGAGGCGGCACGCTGGGTTGCCCTGGTAACAGGCATCTCCTGTTCTCACAGTGATGGTGGTGTAATAAGAATAGGAAATATTCAGAAGAAGTGGTCCATGAGCTCCTTTTTAGGGATAGTTTAGGAGGGAGTTTGGAGTAGTTCTCAGAGATGATAAAAATTAAAGGGTCTGGTGAACAATGAAACTGCTTGATGGTGTCTGAGGCTGCCATCTGGGTGATCCCACATGGCTCCCCACCCTGCTGCCCATTGGTGTGAGTGGACACTGTTGGCTCCAAGTAAGGACATTTCCAGAGGGCATTTGAATTATGACCCTTTCTCGGTGGGTGTTATGTGATGACATAGGAAAGGTTTTCATTATTCCACTGATGGCCTCGTTGTTTAATTTCTTGGCTTCCTAGTGGAGCCAGCACGGTATTTTATGCCCTGCACTTCTGTGTTAGATAAAACAGGCACAGGACCCTTTAATGGCCACGTTCGATTAAGGTAAAACACACTGATTTCTCCACTTAGAGTAGCTCTTTTCATGAAAGAATGTCTCCACTCCACCACTGAGCTCCAGGATCTCAGAATATGCACATGTGGATTTGGTCAGTGGTCAGTCATCTGTGGCCTGACGGCCCAGTCCAGCCCACCTACTTTCAGATGACCCAGGAACTGCGAATGATCTTTACATTATTAAGTGGCTGAAGTGAAACCAAGAGAAGATACTGTCTGTGGCATTGGAAAGGAGTGTGACATTGAAGATTTACTGGAACACAGCCTCGCTCAAGCACTCATGTGTCATCTATGGCTACTTTCACGCAGTGACAGCATTGGTGACAGGGGACAGGAACCTAAAACATTTACCAGGTGGCTCTTTACAGAAGTTTCCCAATTTCCGCATTAGGGAAATGGCTTCTGGAATCTCATTTCCTTTCATCTGGAGGGATCCTTTCTCCCCTTCTTTCATTCATTTATTAATTAGCTCGAGGAAATGTGGAGGCGCCCCGGTTTGTGCCTGAGGCTGCTCGGTACCGTGGCTTCACGAGTGGATAGAGTTGAGCCAGGACGAGGGGAGTTAAAGCCAAGATTTGGAAGAATGACGGCCCCGGGCAACAGGCCTGGCTGCCCTCACCATTGTTCAAACGCTCCCGCAGCTCGCACCCTTGGCGAGGTGGCCGTACCTACGTTATCCGGGAGCGGTCCTCCCCGTGAACCTAACACCTGTGGGTCACTTGAACAATACAAACGGTGAGCACGACTGTCCCTTCCCGGGGAAACCGCCATCACTGGCAGTCGAGTGTTGCAAAATTGAGATAGGCACACACACGAACATCGGGCTGTCGGGGCTTAATTGGCTATTTGTAAAGTGTATTAAAAGTTTTTAAATTGTGCCCGAGCCATGAAGCGTTCCCGACATGAGAGAGCTGTTAGGTGGTGAGGACACGCTGCGGTCTCCTGACGCTGCCGTGCTTTGCCCTCCCGACGCCTGCAGCAAGGTCCTGACTTCTTTGCCTGGACCACTGGGGCCCATCACAGCATCGCTTCCCCCTGAGAACCCACCTTGACCATGACTGTGACCCACCGCCTGCGCCCAGAGCCCTCCCGTGGGGTCTCAGAGCTCGGTGCCCCTGAGGTTGGAGCCGCACGCTGCTCTCAGAGAATTCACTGGCTGCTGCATTTTTCTCCGGTCGATTGTGCGTTCTCGGAGGAAAGGGCGGGTGTTCTCTTCATCTCTGCATTTCCGGGGCTTAGTCCAGTGAGCCTGGGGCATAGTGGTGAGTCGTGTTTTTGATGAAAGAACGTGGCAGGGGTCACACATCCAAAGGTTTTCAGGGGCCAGGCTTGTCACATATGCAGCAGTCGGGGTGTGAGAGACAAGATGGGGAGATGGGGACTGCTGAGCGGAGAGCCTCATTT
This sequence comes from Rhinolophus sinicus, assembly GCF_036562045.2. Taxonomy (NCBI): domain Eukaryota; kingdom Metazoa; phylum Chordata; class Mammalia; order Chiroptera; family Rhinolophidae; genus Rhinolophus; species Rhinolophus sinicus. Next base: position 36,672,066 of record NC_133765.1, read on the forward strand.
AAAGGGCGGCAGCCCTTCACGGGGGCAGGTGGGGTCAGTAGAGACAGATTTTCTGATTTTTCAAGAGAAGCAGAAAAATTGCCTTTGTGTGCCATATATTTTATTCATATTGAGAAGTAATTTAAAAATTCAAGAAAAAAAAGCCCGGACCCGGCCAACGGGTCAAATGAAACGCTGCTGTGAGGCCAATGAGAAGCCGTATCACTCTCTCTGGGCGGTGAAGCTTTGGGTAACTGGGGAGTTGGGTGGCATTCCAAGCTGCTGAAGGACCCAGGGTTTACTGCTGGGTCCCCCAACTTTCTGTGTTTGTGACAGACATCGAAAGCTGGCTCTCGCAGCGGCTCTCACATGCTGAACTCCCTGCATACTTGGTTTACTTTCCTGTGGAAGACTGCAAAGGCAGAAACTTCATTCCCCACACTCCCCTGCATGGAGTGACCACGTGACAGAATTCTGGCCACTGACGGGCAGAAAGGGGCTCCTGGGAGGCGGTGGCTTTTCCAATACAGACGGCCCCTCTTGGAGTCCCTGCTTCCTCCTGCTTGGGACATGCCAGTTTTAAAACGTCCTTGGACCACGCAGAGGAAGCCTGGTCCCTGCGGACTCACTGCACGGCTGCCCTGGTCCAGACGGCCTGGCTCTGCATCTCCTGAGACACGAGCAAACGGGCCACTGCCGGTGGACGCCAAGCTCCTTCCTGTGGGCACGGGGTCCTCACTGCGGCACTGAGGAGATGTCTGTGTCTCGCTCCACTTGTATCTTGGGATGGTGGCTTTGGTCCTGACACAGAGATCCATTTGAAGGGTGTGAAAGCCTGGTTATGTCATGTCCCCTGTGAGAGCTTTTCTCTGGCCCCTTGGAGCCTGTGGGTTGAAAGGTGGCCACATGTGTGGACTGCTTGTCTACCCAGTGTTTACTTTCACAGGGATAAGTGTGCCCGTGCACCCCAGCACCCCGTTTCCCAGGGCTCACCCAGCCCCTTCTGCATAGGAGGTGCCTGCTTAGCTCACAGGCATCTGGCCCGGCAGCACTGGGCCCTGCGCCTGCCCCTCCCGTCTTCCTCACTCGCCCTATGCCCCGTGCCCGTCCACAGCACACTACTCCACGTTTCGGAATGTTCCCTGCTCGGCACAGCTTGGACACGGGCCTGTGTGCCCCTTACACAGGCAGCTTTATTTATTCTCGACTCACCCTCGCCACCTCCACTCATCCTTCTGGACTGAGCACCAACGTCACTTCCTGTGAAAATCCTTCCCCGACTCTCCTGAACTGAAGCTGTGGCCTGTAACCACCCCAACCTCTCTGTTCACGCCTCTAAGATACAAGGAGTGACCTGACTAAGCAAATGACACTGCACCATGGAGCTCGGAGGCCATTCACCCCAGGTCTCCCAGAGGGGGGACGAAGCTCAGGGCTCTGGGATGGGGACTGTTGGAATGATGGACGGATGGGTGTGGGTGGGTGGATGGATGGATGGATGGATGGATGGATGGATGGATGGATGGACAGATGGACGGGTGGATGGATGGATGGATGGACGGACAGGTGGATGGATGGGTGGATGGATGGATGGATGGACGGACAGATGGATGGATGGATGGATGGGTGGATGGGTGGATGGACGGATGGATGGATGGATGGGTGGGTGGAAGAAGGAATAAATTACACAAAAGCTTATAGTAGGTGTTAAAAATACTTTTTGAATTTAAGTTTGAGTCATAAGTTGACGTTCAGCAAAAAGCAGGGGGCCTAGTAACCTAGGTGATGGCATTTTGGCAGGAGCACACATCGATGAGTAGCATCAGAGGGACTCTTCAATGTCAAAGAACCACTTAATCCAATCTGGTCACTATATTCTTTTTAGTCCAATGGCATTTTCCAGTGGTCACTCCCTGGGCAGGTTCCAGAAGACTGAGCAAGACTTGGAAGGATGCCACACACAAAACACCCAGAGAGGAGACAAGAGCATCATTAAGAAAGCGCCGGAAATGTTTCTAAAATAAAGGAAATGCTAATGGCCCTTTGACTGGTGGCAATGGACTCATGTCATATTCTTCTCAGGCTAATGGAAAGGGGGTGTCACTTTGTGACATCTTCTTGACTGCTCTGCCCTTGTCAGTCTGCAGAGATATTAACGTTCTGGCAATGCTGAAGTCCCCAGGGCCGGGACGTGCCATTCACTTAGTAGCGATACCAACCAAAGAAAACAAGACTGTAAAAATACAGACGCTGCTCTCCTAACATGTCACTGGAGGGACAGGAAGAAATGGACAAGGAAAGGCAGGGAGTAATTAGGGAAATAGGAGCCCAGCTTTGTCTCTCTGTTTGCACAAAAACTGGTAACAAACTGAATGAGTGCCCCTGAGTCTGTGTGGATGACAAACCTTACTCCACCTGAGTAATAATAATAATAACAACAGCAACTGTAAATACAGAAACATCATTTACTGTGTGCCTGACACTGTCCCAGATGCTGTTTCCATTTGTTAGCTCATTTCATCCTTACCACAGCCCAGTTTGGTAGAAAATACTATAATCATCCCCATTTTACAGATGGAGAAACTGAGATCCAGATAGGCTGAGTGCCTTGCCTGAGGCTGCCCTGCCCGCAGGTGCTCGGAAGCACCCCACCAGTCGACCTGCTGTGGGCAACTCTCCCCTTAGTCCCCCAGAGGCACCTGTGTTCAGGGGCCGCACTCAGCTGCCCACGTTTTGCTCTCTCCATCTCTACAATCACGCGTCCCAATAAAAAGTTGATGTGGGTTCCTCTTAAACATAATTGATTATTTGTATTGCTTCACTTCACTTTCTGTGGAAATGCCATTAAAATTAGAGTAATTTTATAGAGAATGTGGGAGGTGACATAAAGCCACATACACACATAAGAACTAAAGGGAGAGATAACAACTGAGATAAAATTTGGAAGGTGCAAAGCGGATAGACACGTGGTAACGGACTTCGCTGAAACTTAAGTGGGCACTGGGGGCGACCAGGAAGTAACTGAATTCACCCTGTAGAGTCCTGAAAAGTCTGTGTTGGGGCACCACGACCGGCTGAAGAGGAAGCATGGGTGTGGCTGGAGACACCAGGAAGCCCCGAGATCCTCTGGAACCTCAAGATAACATTCCCTACACCTGGAAAGGAAGGTGCCTCTTGCACTCCTCTGCAAGAGACTTATTCTGTAGGAAGAGCAAACCAAGAGTGAATTCAGACCTCAGGCTTGTCTGATGGAGGGGGCTTCACGGTGAAAATAAGGATTAGGGGAAAGTCAACCTGCTCCTCACTGTGGACACCCCAGTGCCCTCGGGGCTCAGCTCCAGGGTGCAGGGGCCAGGCTTGCATCCCTCTGCGCATTCCCTCTAGGCTGGATGAGTCTCCATGGAACCTGACAAGCATAGATCAAACCAACACACACAACTACAAATGGTGACAGTGACCCGAAATGAGCCCACGCTGCCAGATCACCATCCGGGCGTCACCCGATTGGCACGCTCTGTGCGTGGCCCAGAGCTTCTGGGCAGCTTTTCAAGTTCCTCACCTTTCCACATGAAGGAGCAGCAATGAAACCCCAAACAGCGGGAGAAGAACTCTAACTGGGAAGGAAACTACAGCACAAAAGCCACACAGGGAGGAGACGAGAGAACATGGGGGCAGGAGGTGTTCAAGAAAAGCTTCCTTAGTCTTTTTAGGGAGACGATGAGGCAGGGCAGCTGGTGATGTCTCGTTCACGCCAACCATTACCCAGGGCACAGGTTAGACAGAGCTGGGCGGGAAGCAGGTGGGCGAGTGACGAGGCGGCTGGCGAGCTGACCTGGGGACAAGGTGACAGCAGTCTACACCCCAGCACGTGGTGGAGAAAACACGAAGGTTTCACACCACATTTCTGAGTGTGATGACTGACTGAGTGGGGAGGGGGCAAGGAGGAAGGAGTCCCTCCCAGGCCTGGGTGAGTCCAGCCTCTCTGAGTCTGTGCCACCAAATCCAGAAAAATCCGTGGATGACGCAGCTACTCGGGCAGTGTGAGAACTCCATGGGATTGTGTGGAACTTCTTTATAAATGACAAAACATTCCACAAACAGAGTGTTTGTGATTAACAATAAACCAGTGGGACAGTGACAGATGGGTTAATCAACCATTGTCTCAGTCCAACAGAAGCAAAAGGCACGGTTTGGGTTTATTTTCATGTTTGACTACTTTTACCTAATCAGACTGCGGTTTTGACATTATTCATTCACTCAACCAGCGGGTTTTCAGTAATGACAACTGCCAGTTTCTCTGCTTGACACAAAGGCATCAACTAAATCAGAAATGACTCTTCCCTTAAGGTGTCCCTGAACCTTGAGTGCCAGTCAGAGAGGGGGTCTGTCCTGCACACGGAAGGCGGGGTTGGGCGGGCGCTTGCCGCTGTGCTCACAGGCACCACAGGACGTCAGGCTGCCGCCCGCAGAGGCGGACGGCACACAGGCCACGGAGCAGAGTCGGGTCCCATCCTTAGCGAGGCTCCCTCTCTCACATGGGCTTCATGAGTCTACAAACGCTCGCTTTGGTCTCAGCCTGTTCCATCCCAGTTTCTGTCACTGCCAACCAGACAAAGACGCCTGTTACGTACAGTTTCACAAAAGGGATGTCATGTGAACTGTGCCTTCAAGGATGACAAGCGGCTTGCTGGAAGGGGAAGGGACAAGCCATTGCAGATGGGAGGAAGGTCATGTGCTAAGAGACCAGTAGAGAGGCTGGCGGGGGTGGGGGGGACACGGCGCTGGTGGGAAGACCAGGGTGGGTGTTGGTGGAGCAGCTGCAGGACCCACACATGGAAGGGACGAGCCGGGTCAGAGCAGACTCTGATCTCAGAGTTGGCTGCTGGCTGCAAAGCCCTGTGTCTTCTCATCTCCAGGCGGCCATGGGGACAATCAGACCACACGGTGTCCTCTGGAAAGGGCTGTGAATGGGTTCAGTGTGGGGTCACACGCTGCCCCCTTGGGAGGAAGTGAAACAGCTACAGAGAAAGCACTTCAGAGAAGGACACCTCTTCTCTGGTCCAGTGGCTGGAGGTCACGTGCGAATGACTTGAAGGGCATTTAAGTCCTAAACGCATCCACTAAATGGGTTTCAGGAAATGAAAACGTATGAGAGAAAATAGTCATTTTTCTAATGGCTCACTAGTAACCCAAGCACCACCTTTCCCATTTTCTGCTGCTTGTTTCACAGGAAGTGCTCTTAGCTGTGGTCAGAGAAGATGAATGTACAAAAAGGAAGAAGAAACACACACACAGACACATACACATGCACGCACACACACACGCACACACGCACACGAGGAGTGCGGGCTCTGGAAGCCTCAGGGCCAAGCTGTTCACACGAGGACACCACAGGATCTAATGCCACAAGGACGTCTCTGCCTCAGTGCTGGCCCTTAGTGACATTAACCTCCTTACGCAGAGCGTGCCCGACTGGCTGTGCCTCCTGCCTGCTTTCCGGACAAAGACAATGACTAGGGAACGGGCAGGGGAAACATTATATGGAGTTTACTCTGTTCATCCGCTGACCTCACGAGGGGCTATGTGAGGACAATGACATATGCTCACTTGCTTTCTGTCCCAGAACCTTGCAGCCCACAGAGCCGCTCTTCAGAAGGGCAGGGTGGGGGCTGGTACCTGCTCTCTACCTGCCCGGCATCGTTTCCTTCTCCTCTGCACCATCCCTGCCCCAGGTTCCCCAGCAGGAGACGGGGTGGCACCGAGGACGAGGATGTGTGTCCCCTCCCAGGAAACAGCTGCTACTCAGTGGGCATGGGGTCCCCCTGGTGCCACAGCCTTGGTTTTCCCACCAAGAGACCCTGAGATGGAAGCACACACACGGGAGAGCAGAGCTGAGAGGCGACGACAGGACGGACCCCAGTCTGAGGCCCTGGATCAAGCCGCACCTGAGCCCACACAACGCTTTTCATGCTGATGCGCCAGTCAACGTCCGCATGTTTTTCCCTTTCGATTAAGTGGGTTTGAGTCGGGTTTCTGTCACTAGTAACATGAGGATCCAAGTCCACAAAGTGAGCCCAGCATGAATAACACAGGGCGCCAAGTGCTGAAGCAAGTGGAGGCAAGTCGGAGATGCAGACATCTCTGGACCTGCGCCAACCAGGGGCAGGAAGTCTTCCTGGGAGAGGTGGCATTTGGCCTGGATGGGCATGGTCACAGAGGGCATCCAGGAGCGTGAAGAGTAAGGGCTGTAGCCGGGCATTGGCAGTCCTGACACATGCCTGCATCCGAAGATGCTGTTGACAGCATCCCTTCCACTCTCAACACTGTCCTGGATTGGATGATAAGTCATATGATCGCCCTCAGCTTAGGGAACCTGAAAGAACCCAGGTTCCTGACACCCCAATTTGCAGCTGTCCCAAGTACAGTGTTCAGCTTCTCCACATGTTCACCAGTGCTGTGGTCCTCGGCCCTGCCCAGGAAAGCAAAATAAAGACGGAAGGAGGGAGGGGGAGGGGAGGGAGGAGGAGGGGTGGAGGGAGGGAAGGGGAGGGGAGGGAGGGAGGAGGGGCGGAGGGAGGGCGGGGGGGGGGAGAGAAAAGGGAGAGAGAGACCGACCCCCAAAGTGGGTTCGGGATGAGCTCATTTGGGGACTGCTTGAGGGAAATCTGCCTTCCTGGAAACAGCGGTGCTCGGAGGGCAGGCTGGCGATGGAGGGTGATAGGGGTGAGCTGCACGCTGGCCAGAAGTCTGCCTCTTTGAACTAATTACTGCCTGCCAACAAATGACAGCCATTCAAATAATGAAAGACAACCTCAGTTCAAGGACACCTGTCAAAAATGGGGCAATTAACATTCGGAGAGGTCCATTAGCGAGAAGGCTTAGGAAAAATCTGTTCTTATAAACCTTTAATCGCATTAGTCCTTTCAGAACTGGGTTAGGAGAGAAGGGACCCTGTGTGGCCTCACAGTTAAATGGCACTTCCTGAGTAATGTATGTCCCAGAGACCAGTCAGAGGTTAAATAAATCTGATTCAAATGTTAAGGTAAGTGGAATGTAAATATTTGCTAGCTTTTCCTTTTATTTACCTAAACATGCATGTCAATAGCTTCTTAAAGTTCCTCTACAAGTTGTTAAAAATGCTGTGGTTTTGTCTTTAATTTCAGTCAGGGCTGAATTAAATTTGCAGCGGACTTATAATAATCGTTGTTCTGTTTGTATTTTGTTCCTGATTAACCTCTCTAATTGAATATTTCCATCAGCCACCTTGTAGTTGTGACATGTTTACTAGCTTTTCCCCAAAAGCTACTCATTGAAAATTACCGTAATTCAGGAACCCATATGACAAGATGACAAGCGACAGTCCCTTCCCACCGCAGATAAGAGCTACTGGTGAGGGATTTCAAGACAGCAGCAATGAGGCGAGTCCCCAGCGGCCAGGAGTGCAGCCCACAAACAGGAGAATAAAGACAGGAACCCCACAACTCAGGGTGGATGGCATGACATAAGTAATAAGACCCGGGATACTCAGCAAATGACAGGCCGAGTTGAGGTTACGTCCTATATGTGCTGATTTTATATTTATTATCGCCCCAGTATGTCTCAAACAGTACTAGAAGTACCAGGGGGTCCTTGATCGGCTTAGATTTCCCCAGGTTTCACACATTTTCTCCCCTGTGGCTTGCTCTCTACTAATTGTCAGGGAGATATTTATTTTCTTCCTGCATGCATGAGCACCGCATTGGAATTTCATCAAGTTTTTTCTCTCTGTATTTTCTCGTTTTTTACTGAAATCTTTGTTTTGTGTACATTAATCTCACAACGTATGTGGGAGTTAATTCAAAAATTATACCTTTGTTGTTGGTGTTGCTTAATTTACCCTGACTGCAAGTACCTTGTAAGAATTTATGCTAATGTCGTTCATCTTCTACTGCGCCTTCTTTTCAGTCACCAGTATCCTGTGAACTACCTACCACTGGCATTTGTTTTCGAAATGATACGTAGAAGGCATAGACTCAATTTCCTAGCCTATTTGTGGTATTTCTTCTGCTGTATTCCAGTGCACATTCAACAATGCTGACAGATTTCTTTTAGCTACGTGATTTCATAACTTCTCAGCACGCGTTGGCTATTTTTCAAATCCAGGGCTCTCTTCTTATATACAATATACAGCATATTGTATTTATATAAGCAACAGGATACATTTTCCCTACAAAACCATTTTAAAATCATTTCTCATCCATATATAATGTAAGGTACTTGTATTTTCTCCCATGAATATTTTTAAAGAGAAAGGAATGTTCTTTCCTCTTTTACATCGTGTGTTACAAAACTTATAACTGTTTTGTAAACTCTTTCAGTTAACCTTCAAATAGGGTTGCCAGGTAAAATACAGGGCAGCTAGTTGAATTTGGACTTCATATAAACAATGAATACTTTCTAACTTATAAGTATATCCTAAATATTGCATGAGATACACGCACACTGAAATTATCCATTGTTGATCTGAGAGTCGGCGTGAACCGACTGCCCTGCATTTCATTTGCTGACCCTGGTAACCCCATCCTCAAACAACCTGTACGGCCCCAACTTGTGCGGCTTCGCTTCACTTCCCTTCTAGATCGTTTCTCCCACAAAACAAGAGGTTTCTTTGGGAGAGCGTGGGAACCTTGAAATAGCTTCTTACATAGAGACTTGGACACTTCAAATTTAAAATAAGGTTATTTACAGCCTTTCCTCCCAGGTCTGAAAATACAGCAAAATGCAGACTATGTTCACTTTCTCTAGCATCAGATTGTCGAGTTCTAGACTAGAAGCACGGAAAGTTTATGCAGGAAGCGACCTTGGCATTCACCTGACCCACAGCTCTGTTTTCCACATGGGGGTTGGGGAGGGGGGCATGTGCCCAGGACCCTGCTCCTGGCAGGGCCTTCACACCGAGTGAGGGCTCCTGGCTGACTCCAGGAAGGGACATTTCTACCACAGTGGCTTCTGCCAAAATATGATTCATGCACAGTGTGTGAAATAATTTCTAGGGGACACACTGACAAAAGAGAAAGCTACACAGGCTGAGGCCACACAGGGTGGGGGGGCTGAGGGAGGGAGGACGGGGCACAGGCAGGATGGAGCGGTGGGGCTCGGTGAGGAACACCCTGTATTCTGTTTGTGGCGCCTAGACCCGTGCGGAAGGTTCCCCAAGTTCTCTGCCCGGTCCTCCGTTTTCCTTGGGGCCAAAAATAACAAAAAGGGGTTCCTTGAGGGAAAGATATCCCTTTAATATCTACTTTCCTTTCAGAAAGAAGCCAAAAGCCATTTAATGTCACATCCGCTGGCAGTTGAGACATCATTTGGATCATTCTTATTCATTTTTTCACGTTAACATAAAATGTCTCCCCTGTCTTCAAGTCTCCAGTGAAGCCTAACAGCTTTCTAATTCCTGAGCTCGCACAAGGCGGTTTTTACATTCCATCCAGCCCCAGGTCAGGAGCTGGCACTGGGCTAGGCTTTCCAGCTCATGATCCATCAGCAAATGCCAGGCCGTGGATGAGGAGACCCAACATTTAAAGAAACAGTGGGGATCTCTTTTGGAATATGAATAACCATCACTGTATTTAGTAACTCCCCAAATGCACGCTTTCACACTCAAAGTCCCTCTCGGAGTTGGACCCAGCTGGGACGCACCCATCTTATTGCACATATGCTCATTCCAGACTTAAAACATCTATGATTCAAGGAGGATTATGATTGGACATGCTACCAAGTAGCTGGCAAAGTACAGAACAGAATACAGAAAAGGCGCACCCAAAGTCCTGAGGGGTTCCTGAATTAATGGGATACATACCTATATATAGATATCTATATATACCCAAAAAGTGTGTACAAGTGGACACTTTGGTTAGCGTTGCTCCAGCAGTAGTTCGCCGTTAACAGAAGTGTCTGGACACTGGTGGGAACCACTCTGAGCACCTCTGGTAATTGCAGACGTCAAACTTGTATTCATCTTTTATTATCGGTACATATTGAGTATGACAATTTTAATACAGGTTTCCTTTCTTATATGCGTATTCATTTCTCTCTCTCTCTCTCTCTCTCTCTCTCTCTCTATATATATATATATATATATATATATATATATATATACACACATATATATAATAAATTAAAACTAAGGAGACCGTTGGTGACTCAGAATCTGATCCCTGCATTTATGAAAACATTGGGAGATTTCAAACTAGTTTTCCCTGCGGGTGTTATCATTAGAAGCAGCTCTTCTCATTGATCTCAATGAGGACTACACTTCCCAGGGACACACGGATCCAATCGTCAGTGTTTTCGTTACAAATATCTCCTCTGTTTTTTAAGAGCTCTGGATAGAACAATGCATTCTCCTTAGGCCTTTGTTTCAGTCAGTTGAATTAAAATTCAAAACCCAGAGATATTCTGTAAAGCAACATATGTACCAAAAAGAAGCAGATATTTTATTGAATTGTCTTTCCAGACCAGATTTGCACAGAAATTTCAATCTATTAAAAAAAATTGAATTCCTGTCACTACTTCCTGGTTTCAGGAGCCTCTTTCACATGTTCATCTCATGAATCTCAAATGTCCTCTTGTCTTTGTTAGAAGTTGATGAAAATGCTTGCCTGTGTCAATACATTCAAATTTCCACTTGAAATACACCTTAAAGACAGTATAAAGAAGGAAATGGAATTTGTGTGTATTTTTTAAAGGTGGACACTGGATATTTCAAAATCCTTTTTTTTTTTTTTTAAATAAAACCAAAGTATGTCAAACAATCTGAAGAATTTGGGGAGGAAAACCAAAGGTTGACCTTTTGGAACCATTTGACTTTTACATTTTGAGTTTGCTTGCTGCAGGAGAGTTGGGGTGAGATGGAGAATCTGGGTGCAGGATGTCACCTGCCCCTGGAGCCCATGAGAACTTTGTTCTCCATCCAGAAGCCACCTGTCCAAGCCCGCGAGGAAGCAATGAGGTTTCAGCATCCATAGCAAATAAATGGACGATGGTCAGGCCACTGGGATTTTCCCCACTTCCCTCCCTTCAGGTCATTGGGGGGTATTCCATCCCTCTACCAAAGGCCACAACTTCTGTGAAATGGTGCCATCCCGTAGCCATTTTTTCCTGGTTCTAGACATCACTGGCTCCCTTTCCTCTTGAGGCACAAGAAGTATATGAGCTCTCCACTCTCACTGGCCTTGTGATCTTCTATGTGTACTTGGTTGTATTAACACTATTTCTGCCTTTTCAAGAGCTGAACTGTCTTTGAATTACTAGTTTGAGTGTGCCCCTGTTTCCCACAGGACGTCAACTGACAAAACCTTAGGCAAAGCTTCTTTATGTCATGCATTTCTACGCCCAGCTTGTGAGAAGCCCAGGGCTCTGGCCAGCCCCACACCCAGCCCTGGGGGGAGGACAGGCTCTGCTGATGGCAGCTTTTCTGCAGGAAGGTGGCTTTAACGTGCTGTCCTGACTAAACTTCAGCCAGGTTCCCCGGCCTCCACCCCAATGGTCCTCTCAGCGGTTCCCACAGAATCCAGAGGCACCAACCACAACGGCCTCTCCCCTCCCTTTTCTTACAGCATTTACTTTAGAAAACTTGTCACTGTAAGTTCTTTCTCTGCCTCTGTGAGACAGAAATCTTTTAAAAAGCCTCTGGCCAGATTTAGAACCCTAACTGACTCTCTTTCTAAGGACCTGGGAGCCATCGCCTTGAAATGTAATTGTCAAGAATGGAGCGACCGGTTAGCTCAGTTGGTTACAGCGCGGTGCTCTTAACTACAAGGTCGCCAGTTCGAGTCCCACATGGGCCACTGTGAGCTGCGCCCTCCACAGCTGGATTGAAACCACTACTTGACTTGGAGCTGATGGGCCCTGGAAAAACACACTTAAACTAAATAAAAGTTAAAAAAAAAAAAAGGGTGGAGCAAAGCCATCTCCAGTGCCCATGGGAGCGCAGGAACCTAAGTGGGAGGATGCCTTGCCCGGAGCCTTTGGGTAAAGCCAGCCGGCAAACGCAGACGGCCTGCGTGTTCCCTCTCACCCTCACACCTGGCCTTTGTTTCAGTGGCGTTGAGCTCAGGCTGAATTCTGTACTCTCTCCTCTGCTGGTATAGCCTTGACTAAAGTCGTTCGTTGCCTGTTAACTTTACCTGCTGCAGCTTATGTTTTGACGATTGCAAACAACGGAAACAAACTCTGGTCATTTTGGACTAAAGATGAGAATGATGTGTAGGCACAGTCATGTGGCAAGATCGTAGAAGACCAGGGCTGGGGACAGCAGGGACCAACAGTGCTCAGCCACCTATTCCTTTGCCATCACCTGTGCTGGGGGCGGGGCGCAGACGCGCGGGGCGGGGCCCTGAGGCGGGGCGGGGCCCTAAGTGGGCGGGGCCGAGGGCCGAGCACAGACAGGTTTGGCGCGGCTGGGACCAGGGCGGGGCCCCGGAGGCGGGGACCGCGGGGGCTGCTGGAGAAAAGTTGTGGGGATCCGAGCCCCAGCAGCCGCCAGAGCCGCCCCGGCGAGGACCTCCCTGCTGGGAGAACGCGCGACCTTCGGAGACGCAGCCGGACGGTCCCGGCTGGGTTGCTGGGGGTCGCCCCGGGGCACCGGGCCGCCGGCGGGGCCGCAGGATGCGCTCCAAACACACCGCCCCGGGGCTGTGCGGGGCCGCTGCCGGCAGAGGTAAGGCAGGGACGGGCGGCTGTCACACTGGCCTCTGGCGCGGGTAGCCTAAATTTGGGGAAATCTGGTGACGGCGCTGATGCCACTAGCGGCGCCTCTGCGGGTCGCGGGGCGGCCCCTTGCCTGGACGGGCAGACCCCGGGGCAGCCCTGTGGGGGGTTGGGGCAAATCTGTCCGTTCCAGGATCTGCGGAAACGCTGCGTGGAACCGTGTGAAGCACCTGGAATCAGACCAGGTCTTGTTCCCAGAGTGAGGAGGGCGCGTGGCTGAGCGAACGCGTTCACCGTCCCCCACTCGCGGTTTCCAGGGGTCTACCCCAAAGCACCCTGAACACGATGTAACGCTGAGGACCCAGGAAGTAGGGCTGGGTTATGTGCACCGACTGCAGAGCGTACGATCACATCCTGCCCCCTCCTCATCCGTACCCTCAGCTTGTCAGACTGGGTCTGGGGCTCCTGGCTTTTTGCACCTCTTCCGTCCAACCCCAGCTAACGCTCGATCTCGGACCGCCCAGGAAGGCGCGCTCACAATGCAGCTGCAGCAAACCCCAGCCTGGCAGAAATCTGGACTCACCCCAGATTCCGTCCGATGACCCCCAGTTTGTCGGGCTCAGCGATGGGCGTGTCTGGGGCAGTGGGCGCGTCTTTCGAACAGACTGGGCTTCCCAGGAGCCCATACCCGAGGCTTTTCACCCCAGGCCCCGTTTCAAGGCGGGATTGTGCAGCCTCCTGGAGTGGAGAGAAGTTAATGTGCCGTCGGGCGCAGGTGGTATCATGACTATTGCTATTTATTCTGCGCAGGTGGCCCCGGAGCCCCAGGAGCAGCTGGCATGACGCATCCTTCCTCCCCGCCGTATCCCAGACGCGGGCGGCCCCAGGCGGGCGACGCCTCAGCTCCGCGGGGACGTGGCTGAGCCAAGAGCTTTTGCCAGGGACCTAAGGTGTGGATGTAGGTGGAGAAAAGAATGTTTCTTGCCGCCCCCCAGGCAGTGCGCGCCCGCAGTGCGCCAGCGGGCAGCCGCACCCCTCCAACCTCTTGCTTTGGCGCACAGATTCCACTCCAGCCCCTGGACAGGCTGGTGACCAAAAGTCAAATCCACCTCAGTGGGCCTCACTTTTCTCCCCCTTCACTCTCCTTCCTGAGACGCTTTAAGTTGGGCTTGAAGCACCAGGCAGAGACAGATTTGTTTTTCAGAAATCATTATGTTGGCCTTGGAATTCCACAGAAATCCCCCGCCCTGGAGAATGCAGGTTCCTGACAGCTCAGTAGACTCTGTTCTTTACAGTATCGCTGCCCAGTTTAAAGCAGTGCCCTTCTCTCCCAAACACTCCAGACAAATGGTGCTCCAGGTGTGTGTGGGGGGAGGAGGGGAGGTCTTTCTCTGTGTTTCATTGGAATGTTTCTACGTGTGTGCCTAGAGCGAGCACACGTGAATCTCTGCCTTCCTCAGTTGGTTTCATTTTCCTTGAAATTCTTCCAGTCTCGTCTTTAGACAGGCTGTCTGGGTGTGTGCACACGATATGGTGCATGTGCACGCATTTCTGTTTTTCAATTTTTTTCAAAAGGAGCTTAGGCTCAAGTTCATCTAGAGATGGGCCAAAGAAAGAAATCTGGCACAACACTGGACGGTCTCCTACGGGTGGTTTTAGATACTTGCAGGAATAACTCTGACTCTTGAAATGGAGCCCCGCAGCATAGGCGGAGAGTGGGTTTCAGCAAGCTGTGTAAGCAGACGAGCCTGTAGTGCCTGGGACTTTATCCACTGGTAAGCAGAACCTTCCATATACCTTAGCATAAAAAACTAAGTTGTCAAGATCAGGTGAAAAGAAATCTTCTAAGATGAACCACCACGTTTCCCTGAAAATAAGACCTACCCTGAAAATCAGCCCCAGTTAAGATCGTCAGCCAGACAGACGCGTTTAGTACGTTATGACGATGTTCCCCAGAAGGAGACGACATGACTGTGTTTGAATAAATGCAGATTGTTGTACAGGAAAAAATAAGACATCCCCTGAAAATATGCCCTAATGCATGTTTGGAGCAAAAATTAATATAAGACCCGGTCTTATTTTCGGGGAACACGGTATTTGAAAGTCACTCCACAAGTGAGCAAACACTGGGTGTCTAAAACCATCCTTGGAAAAGTCTTTCTTTGTAAGTACCCTGAACTCCTCCTGCCACTCCCAACGCACATGGCTCTTCTCATTCGAGGAGACTGTAGGGAATGAAAGAACGCCTTTCTTAACTAAAAGGAGACTTCATTTGAAGTCAACCAGGAGTCCTGACCAGAGAAAGTACCTGCAGAATTGGAACAAATATGCCAACTGCAATTATCAAATGGGAACAGGGTAAGGAAACGCATGTGAAGTGGAAGCGTTGCTACATTCTCTCAGCTCATAAAACTGCATTCGATTGATACAGAACCAAACATCAGTCATCCAGAAAATCATACAATGGAAAGCAAAATTGTCTTTCTCCATTGCTCCCTGTTTCTAGCCTGCTTACCTATACGACTCACGTTTTTCACAATCACCCATCGCCAGTTTGAAGATTTCGGGAGGGCAGCCAGTTGTGGGATGGATGGGTTTGTGGGTGCTTCTGGTTGGCACATGGATGGGGCAACGTGTCCTCTCTGGACTCTGGATTTCCTCAGTAGGAAGGATTTTCCTTTAGGGCTCGTGGGAAGGATACTGTCGGCAAGAAAACAATGAACAAGCGCCTCTAACTCCTTGACATTAATCTCTCTGGAATATCTTCTTCCTTAAAATCTGAACTCCCAGGATCCTTCACTCCATTAGGGCAGGTGTGAGCCTTGGACACAGTTCAGCTGGACTGTCATGGAGGCACTTGAGGGGTGGGGACCTCCCCCGACCATCGGCCAGGACTTCACAGCCTGTGTGCCTGTGTCTTCACCAGCGGTCGGCCTTGGACATAACGCAGTTTCTTTGGGCCTCAGTTTCTCCATCTTCCTACACCAAGGTTTGCTGGAGCCAGTTTGGGGACACTAAAAAAAGGCCACCTGCTTCTTCTGGCGGGTTCCTAGGGGGTTAGATGAGAGATGCGTGGCGGAGGGTGTGATGGGAGCCTGAGGCAAGCACAGCCTTGTGTGAAAGGCTGCCCAACACAACGGGCCTGTGAGCGCTGCTAACGGGCTTTTTCCACCCAGGACGCTGCCCGACAAGGAAATGATGTTGATGGAAAGCAGTGGTTCTCAGTGTGGGCTCCAGGCACCCCTAGGATCCCTGAGGCCCCTTCAGCAGCAGCAGCAGCAGCAGCGATAGCAGCTGCTGTTATTTGCTTTTTCACTTTCACTGTGTCCAGTGGAATTTCCCAGAAGCCACGCCATGTGTGACATTGCGAAAGAGTGAATGCAGAAACTGATACAAGAATCCAGTTGTCTTCTATGAAGCCGGACATCAGAAATTTGCAAAAATGCAAAACGATGCCACTCTTCTCACAATTTTTTTTTGTTTTGAAAAATAGTTACTTTTCATTAAAAAAAGTTATTTATGTTAACTCATGAGTTTACCATTTTTAATGAGTTAATCACTTTTTTTAATTCTCCAAAAATTCTGAAACAACTTTGTAAACTTGAATTCCACCGATGCACAAGGAAATTCTTCAGTATTTCAGTTCTTTTTCGGGGTTGTTAGTGCACGCCTCAGGTCAGCTCATCTTCAAATAGGTTTTATTTCCCCTTGGCTAGAAACAGCTGGCTGACAGGTAATGGTATCTTGGTAATACCTGTGCTTTGTCCTCTCTGTGAGTCATCCATGTTTCTTGCGAAGGTTCAGCCTGAACCTGGGAGGAAGGGAGACCAGCTCACCGAGGACGCTTTCTGGGACAATCATCCAAGGCTTCCTCGGCAGCTTCTCCTGCTAAGACCCCCTTCCCTTTTGTCTGCTGAGGTTCACTGCGGCTCGCCAGTATTTTGAAAATTTAATTGGGCGACCTGTGCACATTTACGCTCACCAGCCACTTATATTATGTACTGGAATGGGGGGAGGGGAGGAGAACACTTGTGACTTAATGAAAAATGAGATTGAGAACATACCCCCAATGCTTCTGACAGCATAAATTCAGTCACTCATCCTGGTGGCTTTGTGTTATAAGGAAAAAAGCTATGAGGACATAGAGTCCATTTTGCAACAGGCCTGGACTGCACAGTGGGAATCTGTAGCTCAGACACAGCGTTCCCATCCCTGAGCAGGTTCCTGAAGCCCTAATAGGATCTGCTGGCCATCGGAACTGCAGGCCGAGATTGTTTATTGGCCATTTGTATGTAAATTTCACACATAATGGATATTATGTCAGAAACATTATTGCAATTAGATAGAACACAATGCACTATCATATTTGAGCTGAGATACAAAGAGACAGCCTGTGTGTATACATGCACATGAAAAAGCCAGCTCATTCTTGGTTTCTGTAAGAAACTCCATCTCAGATCCTGAACCTGTGATCACAGTGGTTGAACTTGGTTAAAACTACGGCAGTCACTCCAGGCTGGGCCGTGGGGATGGACTTTCAGAGGAAGCAGCTACGCGTGGCCTTAGTGACAGCTCTCCGAACGCAGTGCCACTGATTATTCTACCAAGCGCCGCCTCAGATGCCCTCACGGCGGAAGGACAGACATTCTTGGAGCTAATTATAGCTAATCACAGAATAAAGAAATAAGTTCTTTGCTTTTATTTTTTATTCTAAAGAGAAATGAACTGACATGAGGAAACGGAAAGATGAGGACCAGGTACGCAGCCATCAGTAAGTTACAGGTGGGGATGCCTGAGGTCAGGGAAGAAGGAGCAGCTGCCTCCTGCCATGGGGACGTCACACTCCGCACCACAGCGTCAGAAGGTTTCACTTGCCATCAGCATATAAATTAAAGCACCTTCTATGGAACTGTGTTTTCTCTCTTCTTCCTCGCTCTACAAGACTGTGTGTGACGTTGGAGACGCTTTCAGTGCTCCTGGATGTAAGAGGTGGGTCTGATCTCTGCGTTAACGTCAGATGAGGCAGCCTCAGAGATTTGAGGCATCTTAACCCAACACACGTTGCTAATGTCTGTGAGAAATGCTTTCACTGCAAGTGACTGAAAACCCACATGGCTTAAACTACTGGCGACGGTGCTTTATTCTGCTTACTTAGCAAGCTGTCTGGGCCGAGGCAGCTGCTGGCATCCGTTTAGTTTTTCTAGACTGTCAGCCCTGGAATCTATGTCTGGCTCTGACCGTCCCTCACGGTCACACGGCGGCTGCTGTCACACCCACGTTCGAGGCAGGGGGTGGTGTGGAAGGAGCCCACACCGGGGATGCCGGTCTCATTTATCAGGAAAGTAAAGGCGTCCTGGAAGCCCCCAGCAGGTACCTGGTTCTGTCTCATTGGTCAGAACCATCTGACACAGGCACCTGAGAAATGAGCATTTACTTTCCTGCTGCCTCTGGGGTTTACTCCCTGGGGAATTAAGCCAACACTGACTGAGAGCAGAGCACCTGGGGTTCCCCAGTGTAAGGGGGGGACACAATGACGATCAAGACAAACGTGGTCCTTGATGTTATAGAAACGATAGGTTTCTGAGGGAAGCAGATATTAAGTAATTGATTAATGATTAAGTATTTAATGAGTTTGTCGTTAAATGCACAGTGGCATGAAAGAGGTGGAACAGAACTCTGTGGAAATGTAGAAAGCTTCTCTGGGGCAACAACACTTGAACTGAGTGACAAAGGATGAAGTAAAGTAAACTGAGTGCAGAGAATGAAACAATCATTCTCAACAGGACAACGTGGGCAGAAAGAACTGTGTGAAGTCCGAGAGGCGAGGCCAAAGGGCAGGGACGGGGGGTCCAGTCCCCACAGCACAGAACGTTATGGCGTCTTGGAAACACCCAACACCCATGATTGTGAGCTTTGCTGTCCAGTGCTATGTGGAGCCATTGGCAGGGACCATTATGCACTGACACTAAATTGTCATTTGGTGGCTCTTTCTTCTCCAGCCGATAACTGGCAGCATCTGTTTGCTGTGCAACAGCCTGAGTCTGGCTGGATGTGCGCTGTCGAGCACTTTGCGTGGATCCCAGGGGTTGTCCGCTCTCGCTGGGACTGACCTCAGGAAACCCACACGGGTCTGCACGCCCTGCTGCTATCGATTCCCCAATTTACACCTGACAGTTGGTTCGAGGGACCAATGAAGACATCAACGGCGCCGATGTGACAGGTGAAGACAGCTGCTGCTTCTCCCCCAGAACCAAGTCCTCAGAAATCAGCTCAGCAGTGGAGATTCTCTGATGCTGACAACTTTGCCATCTTTATTTAATCTCGTAACTTGAGGGGATCAAACAAAAAACACATGGACAACCAAGAGCCTAGAGCAACGGAGCACAGGCTAGGGTCACCTGGCCGATCACCTTCAGACCCACTGCTTTTTGTGCAAGTGAAGCCTGGATGGCAGCTGACTGTGGGCCGACCGTTGTGGAGTCTGGAGCCTCCGGGACAGTGGGCTTGGGAAGAGGCTACTTGGAGGCGATGAATCAGTCACTCGCGAGGGCGGGTGCACTTTTCAGGAGCAATCAATTCCGCAGAGGCTCTTCTGTACCCTCTCTGCCCTTTCTCCCACCCAGCAGGCATGGTTCCAGCTCCTCCGTAACCTCCAGGGTTCTGTGATGTACAAAAGGATGGCGCCAAGAGAAGGACTGGCCCATGTCACCTGGGGCATTTTCTCTGGAGCGCTGTGTCACCCCTGGGGTATGGTGTGTCTGCTTTTGTGGTGTTGGCCTCTGCAGTTGTCTGGCAGGTGCGGTGTGTGGAGACGTCACGTCAGACACACATTTCCCAGCACAAGTCCAGTGGTAAGCACTTGTGGCAGAGACAGACTGAACAAGGCCTTCCATGGGTGCAGGCAGCGCCTCGGAGGAGGAGTGTCACGGCAGGCACGCGTCTCCCCGTTTAGTCTCAGGGCTCCCAGGACCCTCATGGCCTGGAAATCTCCCCACGCGTGTGATTCTGGTGTTTCTGGGTCTGTAAACAAGCTAGCTACTCAACTGGTCCCCGACCAAAGGAAGTGTGGCCCTTTCCTAGCAAAAGCTACGTGTTAGGTGCTTACCGTCTGGTTTGAGGGATATTCAAAGGTAATTTTCAAACATTGGTTCTTTTCTATCTCAGCCACACTTGAGGACTAAACTCTCACATAAAATTCAACTCCATTTTCCTAGTGAGACTCTCTAAGAATTGAACATATTTTTAAAAATTTAGGAGGCGATATTGTTGAACAGAAGCTAGTATGTACGGGAGCTCAGGTCTCCAGGCAACAGGCAATGTACCAAGGTTTCATGGAGATAGAAGACAAGCCAGGGCCCAAGTCCCAGACAGCAGCAACCGTTCAAAAGCCAGGGAAGCCACGCAAAACCCATCTGCTAAGAAACAAAGCAGACCTGGAAGCAAACAGGAAAACATGGCGGTACTTGCAACCATGCCATGGGGTCACAGGCGTGCCTTGTGTTATCACAGAAGCCAAATGCTTTCTCCTCCTAAGGAGGAGTTGTGTTTTCATTTTATTTTTAAAATTCCGAACGGCTTCAAGCATTCTTAAATACACGGAGGTTATCGTGCAAACATCCCTTTGTAACATCCAGCTTTCTTAGAGATTAACGTCCTGTCATTCTGGGTTCAGAAATTTTGTTTTTAAGGAAGAAGCTGCTGTACAGACTTGGCCACGTGTTCGCTCCCCGTATGTGAGGAACTAAGCCTCACACTGCTGTCCATTCTGGACACGTGCAGAGACCACACGGTCTTTTCAGATTCACTTGCTTCTGTTTCCCCTCCGTGCAGCACTGAGAGCTGCTGGAGGAAGCGAGTTCTCACGGGTGGCGGTGACCCACGTGGGGTCACGAAGGCCACCACACCGGGAGCATAAGCCCTGCTAGCTCCTTCCTCTGGCTGTTTTACTTTTCATTCATGCTACTTGGACATCAGGCAGACTATGAGACAGTGAAGATTTGCAAACATTTGGTTTAAGAAATTGTGTCACCAACGAGCCAGAGACGAGCCTGTATCCTGGCTTCCTGCTGCTTCCTTCCTGTCAGCAGCCTGACACCCATTAGCTAAAAAGGCTGCTGGCACCAAAACCAAAGTTTACACGTCCAATTGTTTTAAATATAACCCCAACAAACAGATCTCTAGCCAACATTCAGAGGCTGCCTGCTTTGGATAACCCCCAAAACTGCACTTGACATCTGCTAGCCGTAGGTATGGCCAGTCCTGCGGCCATAAAAGACCCCAGGCCACTGCTGCCTGCGGGGCTCTCTGCCTCAGATTCCCCACGGTGCCCTGGCAAGAAGTCACTCAGACCCGGGAGCTGCCACCAAGCCCCCTGACCCTCCACTCCTTCTGGGCACTGAGCCCTGCAGCACGGCCTCCGGAAGGGCTCGCGCTGTGAGGGACGTCCCCTAAGGGCAACGGCCCAAACACACCCCAATAAAGTCATCACGTGTGAATAAAGCCACCTCGTGGTTACAGCCCCAGGCCCTGCCACTCTCTCCAGAGAAGATGGACACTGGGTTCCAGAGCGCAGGCAGCTTAGGGTCCCTCTTTTATGAACAATGTGGGTCTCGTGGGTCCCTCCTCTGCCCCCTGACAGCCGCCTCCACCCGTGAACTTGTGCCTACATGAGGCTAGAGCTCCTGGGGTGCCAGGTCCCTGAGACACGACCATGTCATATCACGGCATTAGTGGGAAGAAGGCGCCTCAAGCTGGGGTGAGTGCACTGGGGACCCTGCAGCTTGGAAAGACCTGAATCCCTTCTACACTCAATAAAGCGTCAATGCTGTTCTCGACTCAGGTCACTGTGCAGGTCGTAGGGGGCCACTCCATAGCTTTCTACTTGTCATCCTGTTGCCCTTCCAGAGTCTCCCTGACCAAGAGGCGACCTGCAAAAGCCACAGCTGTTTCTTCCTATGCAGCTTCTCACGCCTTCCCTCCACGGCGCCATCCAGCTCACCAGACAGGACGGGTCAGCTGTGTGTCCATTTCCATCTCTCTCAGCTCGCAGCCACCCGCCAACGGGCAATGCCAGGGCAAGGTGATTTGAGAACTACTTCGGGGCAAGTGCTATTGCTGTGTTATCACTGGCACAGAGTCTGAAGGAAACTCTTTCCTTTGGGGTCAAGCTGCCCGCTGCAAGTTAGTCACCAGGACAGAGTTGGACGATGACGTTAATAAAACCCAGTCTCGGTCTCTCTCAGGAGAACTTAACATTATGCATTTTGTAAAAGGCTGTTATGCTGACGGGACGTAACCTTAATGTGAAACAGGCCGCCGTCCTCCTGACCTCAGGGCCTCGCTGGCCAGGGAGAGACGCAGGCGAAGCTGCACAAGGACGGATGGTCTCACTCGGTTTCCCTGACTGGGTCCAGAATGTGGGCTGTCTCCTTGGTAAAGGCAGGCACCACTCTGCTTTGGATGTAAGAGCAGAGGTTCGTCATGGCCTCGATGGGGATATTGTCATTGTTCCCAGTTGATGCTGTGACTGTTGTAAATGCCCTTCAGCAGACGGTGAATCTCCCAGCACAGGGCCAGGCCCATGTCATCCTCATGTCCCACCGTCCAGCACAGGCCAGTCCTGTGCCAGACACTCAGTGACCACTGCCCAGTTAACAGCTCTGCTTTCTCCGAGTTCAGGGCAGTCTCACCGTGTATGGGTCACCCTCGTGCTCCATGGCCTGCGGCTCGCTGGATCATTTTGCTGGGGCTCTAATGTCTCCTGGTAGAAAGCAGTCGATTGCCCTGAGCGTGGCTCAGAATCTATTGCTCATTAAATTGAGTTCTGGAGAAGACTGCAAGATATTAGCCCTGATGCTCCAAGGCAGCAGAGAGGCTCAAGGGCACACAGTAATTATTCGTTTGCTAAATAACACAGACACACAATGGCTTAATTACCGTATTTCCCAGCGAAAAAGGATTGTAGTGATTTCCACATCAGAGCATCTCATTAATGAGATTTGCTAACTGTTATTGGCGATATTCTGAAATGCCCTTTTGTTTTAAATCATTTTCTAAATTGCTAATGTCGTTTGTGGGAGAGGAAAGTTCCCAAAAATGTCTTGTGGAGGTGAAATGTTAGCGATTCAGAAAATCCTCCGTGTTCATTTCTTCCCTGGGCGGCAAGACTTGATGGAACGAGAGAAAAGGGCTTCTGACATGTCCTGTGTCCACACCATCAGCATTCACGTTATTACATCAAGAATTTAAACGTAAACAAACCACATCAGATGTGAGAGTGCCAGGAGTGCACAGACTCTAAGGGTCCTGTGTCACACCTGTGCACCCAGCTCTGTCACTAGTACCCACGTGACCTGGGGAGGACCCGTAGCAGGCCCCAGTCTCCTTTCCTGTAATATAACGAGGTCCACGGACTGATTCAGCAAGTATTTCCTGAGTGCTGCAGGCTCCCTTCTAGGCACTGGGAAACACAGCAGCAAATAGAAGTGGCCTGGGCTCCTGGTGTCCAGGAGCTTATATTCTGGGAGAAGAGACAGACAGTAAGCTGGGGAGCGAACGCATGCCTGGGAGTTGAGCTGCGTGTAATTGTGCAATTTATAGGCAAATGACACCGTGTAATTTAACCGAGAAGTGCTGGAGCTCCTACTGCCAGGAGGGCGGCCCGGGAAAGCTTCTCGAGGATGCTGACATTTTAGCCCAAGTGTGAATAGTGAGAAGGAGCCAGCTTTCGAAATTTTGGAGGAACATTCCAGGAGGACGGAGTAACGCCTCTTTCCACTTCAGCTACCCCCCCAGCCCCTGCCCTGACACATTTGCCCTCCTGTCGGGCGGTGTTTCAGTGACTGGGATAATTTTGCAGGACTGACGAAGGGGAAGTTAAGTGAGGCACCCCTGTAACTCGCTCGTAGTGGGACCTGCAGTTCTCACACTCTCACTGCGTAATTAACTTACTGCCCCGTCTGGAATGGCTTCCTCCCTCTTCAGAGGCCCCTGGTGTGGGCCACCTGAGAGGAAGCCATCGGCTGCTTAGGGCCCCGGGCCACCTCTGACAGGGGCAGCTTCCAGGTGGGAGCCAGGCGGCCTGGAACAAACGTGTCACCCCACCCTGGCCTACAGCTGGGGGCAGCTGTGGAAGCATTTAAATGGGACAGTGCACAAAGGGGCGGGTGCCGACTGAGCCGGCCCTGTTCTTCCCTCTCCCCTCCCTCCCTCCTTTCGTGACCACCCTACTTAACACAGCTGCCCTGTCACGTGACCCTTCAGCTACCGCACTGGTCCTTCTTCTTCACAGCTCTTAGCATTTCCAGACCTTGAGGACATCGGCGCGTTCAGGTTCCACCTCAGTCCACAGTCTCCTCGCTGTGGCATCTCCAGGGCCTCGAGCACTGTTGGACCAGGGTCAGTGCTCGAAAGCGTCTGCAGAACGAATGAGGCTTGTCATCAGCCCCTTGACAGTTCACTGGCCAGGCAGGCACGGGGCAAAGACCCCCAAGCTGTAATTTCCAGGGCTCGCTCACAGGCAACGGTTACGTTCACACGTTTTCTTCCCTGTTTCCAGCTTTATTGACATATAATTGACATGCAACATTGTGCAAGTTTAAGTAAGCGCACAATGTAGCGATTTTTAATGTGTATGTTACAAAATAGTTACCACAGCCAGGTTCGCTACCGCACCCCTTACCTCACCGTTCCGTGCGCATGATGAGAACTCTAAAAACCTAGTCTCTCACCAACTTTCAAATCTGCACCACACAGTTATCAGCTGTAGTCATGCTGTCCGTTACGTCCGGCACCTGCCCACCCTGTCACTGGAAGTTTGTGCCTTTGACCCCTTCACCTCTTCCCCAGCAGCCAGCCCCCTGCCTCTCGCTACCCCAACCTGCGTTCTGTTTCTATGAGTCTGTTATTTTTAGCTCCCACATATAAGAGGAATTGCTCAGCCGTGAGAAAGAAGGAAGCCCTGCTGTTTGTGACAACGGGCATGAACGCTCTGTTCCTGCTCCTTCTCCTTCCTGCCATTTGTTTGGCTGATGAAGGAAGCCAGGTGTGTGGGTACAGGTGGGACCTATACCCTCGCCCTTGGGTTCCCCGAAAAGTGCGGACCATCTACACTCAATAAATCCCACTTCTGATAAATGGATTTATTAACAACTTCCATAAAAATGAGGGAGTTTAATCGCTTCAACTTAAAAAGGGCCAGTTTAAGGGAATATGATCTAATCCATTTACAGAAACTTCTTTCTGCTTTGTGAATTAAGAGTATAAAGCAACTGGCCTGATAATCCCTCGACAGACTAATAAACGAGAATCAGCTTTTTAAAATAGAAAATTGATATGATTAGAAAGCTATTAACTTTTCTCTCACTCCAGCAGCATGGAATAAGGAAGCCACAGGGGACGCGTCCTTCAAAATAATTAAATTTCCAAATTAGCCTTTTGGTTTAAGAATGTTCTGATTTAATCCTTTTGTTAAGTTGAAGTACGGTCTGGGTTTATTTCCCTGCATTTGGGGGAGCTTCAAAGCGTGCACCCAGGAACTGCTGGTGCTGAGGGGGTGCCACCTGCTACACAGGGCCTTCTGCTCTGCACCCCCCTCTGACAAGGGATCTGAAGTTCAAGGTCCCATTAGCCCTGGGTTTGAATCCATGCCCTGACGTTGTTCACCACATGCTGCTGATAAATAAATGCGTAAGAGGGCAGAAGCTAGAGAACGGATATTTGACTGAACCTCAGGCATCAAAAGCCAGCACCCTGCAGGGGGCAGAGGGAAGTGCAGCGACCCTTGACCTTCCAGATTAACTCCTAGGGTCACAACTCTCGATTAAAGAATGAATCCCATGAGACCACTGGCTCATGACTGCTGGTGTGTGTGGTGTTTCCTTCTTGAAGCTCTTTTTAGGAAGACCTGTTCGTGTTTCCTCACCTTGATCACCCCAAGGAGGAGCTCGTCAGGGGTGCTGGTGACAGTGTGACGTGCCTCCGGGGACGGTGATAGGAGACTGTACTAGTTTCAGAAACAGGTCGACCCAGGAACCCAGGAATAGTTTCAAGTTTCTGGATCTCTTTCTCTCCCTATCTCTGAACTCTGTCTGCCCTTGTCTGTGTGGGTTCTTTTTAAGGCACTTTCCCCAAATGTTGAAACACAGCCACCGCAGCTTCCTTCCACCAGGAGAGAATGTACAAAGTTCTAGCGACAGCACAGTGGTGTCACTCGGCGTTCACTTCCAGGGTGCGGCCATGTCTCCTGTACTGCGAGCGAGCGTGGCAGCCACAGGGCCACCACTGCCCTCCCCTGACAGACTCAGAAGTGTTTGTAGCCCTTCCTAGTGACACAGGACGCTCTCTTTTCCGATGTAAAGTCCCTCCTCCTCATTATGGGACTCAGCAGCTATGTATGTCTAGCCTGGTAAGTGTCAGTCCCTAATGGCCATTAGTCTGTGACGGTGTTAGGAAAACTTGTGCGTTTGATTCTTTC
This sequence comes from Rhinolophus sinicus, assembly GCF_036562045.2. Lineage (NCBI taxonomy): Eukaryota > Metazoa > Chordata > Mammalia > Chiroptera > Rhinolophidae > Rhinolophus > Rhinolophus sinicus. The sequence goes on from NC_133765.1 coordinate 36,698,209, forward strand.
TACTCTCCAGAGCACTTTGGTGTACACTGTCCCCTGTCACCTGGAGGCTCTTGTGACGTGGTTCCATGGATGCATTAGTTTCCTATTCTGCTGCAGCCAACGACCACAGGCTTGGAGGCTGAACACAACACAAGTTTATCATCTTAGGGTTTGGGAGGACAGAATCCATCATGGGTCTCATTGGCCCCAAATCAAGGTGCGGGCAGGGCTGTATCCTTCTGGAGCCCACTTTGTAAACGGTTTGGTGTTTTCTTAAAATGCTAAACCTAATGGAATCCCATAAGGTTAAGGATATTATTCTACTATTCTGTTACAAGACCAAAGAAAATGCCAGCCCAGAAACTCATGCAAGAATACACGTGGGTTTCTGCAACGAGCAGTCACGGGTCAGGAACTATCTGGGGCAGACAATCCCATGAAAGAGAGAGTGTAAACGCATCAAAGGGATCCCCTAAAGGCTCCCCATGTAGCTCAGGGAACCGAAGGACCCTATAAGTCAGCCGGTTTCCAGGGGCATTTTCTGGGCCACTGGGCCACACCTTCGTGCATGAAGGGCCGGGGGACCAGTCATAAAGTCCTGCACTGATTCGGCACAACCTTCCAAACATAAGGAATGCACCACTCTACAGTCACAGAGGAGCCGGCCAGCGTGTAAACCAAACCAAACCGTCATCACAAGTCTCCCTCCCCCTTCCTCTCAAGCTCAGAGTTTCATCAAAAGGTGGAAGACAAGTTTGAAGACATGGATTCACACTTATGCCGCCAGACATCAGATGCTTCTAATTAGCTGCCTAAAAGGCAAAACACTATTTGGGGTACACTTCAAGACGCTAACAGACATTGAAACAGCAGCCATTGCAGAGGATGCCACAGAACAGATGAAAGAGGTAGCCGCCGTCACAGGGTCTTAATGAGCCAAATCACGGTGTTGCTAGTTGTGCCAAAGAAAGCCATCCTGTCCCCCAGTTCTGGGCAGGGAGGCGGAGAGAGCAGCAGAGATATAAAACCTCAGTACTTGCATGGAAGCAACTAAATGGCCTCTTCCATTTAAAAGAAATTATACTCCTCCTTGACTAATTTCCACCCCTTTCCTGTAACTTCCAGGCCCTCTGATTTACTGACTTGGCTTAACTGCCAGTCCAAGAGCCGCCTTTATTGTTTTCCTTTTAGCCGAACTGTTTGCCTGAGAGAAAACCTTCTCAGTTTAGCAAATTAAGAGAGTTCTGCTTTAAATACTGTATTTATTTTACCTGAAGTGGCCTCAGGGGAAAGCGTCCATCTGAGGCTCTCTCAAGAATCTGATTAGAGGTACTCAGACTGTGGCGGAAAACCCAGGTCCTTATGAAAAGCAGTGAGGTCAAGGAATCCCTCCTCTTGGTGCCAGAACTACACGTGCTTTGGGCCTTATTAGTACATCTTTCAATTTCCTAAGTGAGTCCAGCACACGGCCGATACATTCTCTGCCTTGCATACACACCTATGACTGGTTCTGTTCTTCTCAAGGTAACAGTCCCGTCTGGGACAGAGTCAAAGCTATACGCGGACCTCCAGTCGGAATCACAGACGAAAGCAAAATGCATCCTATCCACTTGAAAAATAAACACATTGAAGTCTAGAGGACCTAGTTGACTATGTTTGAATTTTATCAAACATGTCAATAGTTGATCAATATTAACGGAAACTAAAATAATGTGTCTCCCCAGGCTAAATAAAACTTGTTTTAGTAGGAAGACTATAAAGGTCCTAGAAAAAAAAAAAAGTTTTACTGAGAAAGAAAAAGGAAGGGAATAAAGCGTTAACTCCCGGACTAATTCTGCTGAATTCTTCTCGTAAGGCCGGGGGGTAGGTTATGTGCTACACTGATAATCTCAGGAGAATTGGGTCACTCTGCTATCTGGTTGGCTCATTATTTTTCTGGTAAACTGTAAAAGTTAGGATATGATTGCTTTTGAGTTTGAAACGTTTTACAATTCATTTGGGTACCTCTCAGTGAAAGGGAGCTGTAGAGTGCTCTAAAAAAAGGGATACGAACTTGAGTTTGGTTTGAAGCACCTTGGGAGGGCAGGGTTCAGGTGATAACACTGGGTCACCGTTTGCAGGGGCAGGTGACAGCGGGGTGCTCGGAGAGCTACTACTGACGCAGGAGGAGGGCTGCCAGGACTGCGTCCGGCGTCTGCCTGTAGGAGCTCAGGCCCCTCTCTGGAAACTCCCACCACCCCACGCACAGCCGTTCTCGTCTGCTCACGGGTCCAGAACGTGTGCAGAGGAAGGAGACGGGCTCTGTGACGGTCCACACGGTCTCAACATGGTAGATGAAATCCCAGTAAATGTCTAGATTCCTCTCCGTAGAGTTATGCATGTGATCAGGCTGAGCTTTACACAGCAGGGACCCCTAGGAGACAGACATTTCAACCTCCATTCAGCCTTTGGAATGAAGTCATCTGGTCCGTTACTACTTTTAAAAAGCCTCCCCTTTCATGCTTCATGCTACACATCATAATTTTTCTTCCACTTCACATCTGTTGTTCTTATCATTTTCTGTCCCCAAACATTAACTAAACACATTGTGATAGAATCACAGCGTGTGCTGAGTAGATGACGAGAAAGTCCAGGCACCCAAAGGAGTTGAAAACTTACGTCCACACAAAACCGGCATAAGGACGTTTATTCACAGTCGCCCAAACGGGAAGCCACCGATTTGTCCTTGAGTGGGTGATGGAGAAATAAGCTGTGGTCCATCCAGACAACAGAATAGTACTCAGCGCTAAAAGGAAATGAGCTACCGAGCCATGAAAAGACATGGAGGACACTTAAAGGCATGTTATTAAGTGAGTGAAGCCAAGCTGAGGAGGCCGCACACTGTGTGATTCCAACTACATGACATTCTGGAGAAGGCACCACTACGGAGACAGAAAGATCAGCCGGTGCCAGAGGCTGGGGGAGGACGGGTGAAGAGGTGGAGCTCAGAGGATTTTCCGGGCAGTGAAACTACTCTGTGTCTTACTGTGACAGTAGATACTCATTATATATTTGCCAAAACTCACAGGACATACAAAAGTCAATGCTGTGGTGTTTGGGTGACAATGATGTGTCACTATAGGTCCATCGATTGTGACGAATAGCTCCCTCTGGTGGGGGTGTTGGTAACGGGAGGTTGTGCACGTGTGGGGCCTGGGGGCATACGGGAAATCTCTATCCTTTCGTTTTCAATTTGGTTGTCAATCTAAAACTTCTCTTAAAAGTAAAGTCTGTCAAAAAATAAACAAAACCCAGGCCTCCTTATGTGGGTCTCAAACGTTTACATCAGGACCAAGGGTGTCATCACCTCTTGGTGCTGCCTGCTTCTGTGCAGGCGCCATCTCTGGCAGACTTTCTTCATGCACCAACTTCACGTATTTAATTGCCCTGCTCACGCAGAATACAAGACATCTCAGTGGCCAGTGCTGGAGAGGTGCACGCGGGTGAAAGTCTCCGAGCGTTAACAATACATCCTGGGGAGTTTGCAGCCGACGGCCCGTCTCAGGTCAGCGCATGGCCTGATCCCCGGGGACCAGGCCGAAGGCGCAGTCGCCATTTGGAATGTCACTGGTCCTTGGAGGGTCTCGGATTGGCAGTGAAATGCTCCTGCTTGCCAGTGAGACACATGCTGCTTATAAAGTAGTCAGAGAACTAGCCATGGGGCCGTCCTGCCACAGGGCCCGCCCCGCCACCGGGCACGCCCAACCACAGGGCCAGGAAGTGAACTCCTGCCATGTGCCCACCAGGTGGAGGGCAGAGATATGCCAGGAGGGCACTCGTGATGGTCACATTCACTGTCCACTGATTTTCTCCTTTAGGTTTTGTCTGCACGCACTGGAGTGGAGGAGCAGAGGCCATGCTTGCCTTTCACCTGGGCTACCCAGTGCCTAGAGTGGGGCCTGGCACACAGCAGTTGCTCGGTACTGCTTGTGTGTCAGTTGGGTGTGTGTCTGCCAAGGAGCACGCACGTGTAGACTGGCATGGGTGACAGTGTGTCTCTACATCTTGTGTCACCACAGGTATGCTGGCCTGAACTTTCTAGGCCCGTCCTAACTTCAAACATCATACTCCTTTAGTAAGGAAACACCTAATTTCCTGTTCTGATTCTGTATTCAAGGAGCGTGGTCTGCAGACTCTAATCCGCTCATTAGGGTGAGTCAGTCAGCCTGGATGAGAGACAAGACACATTTTTGCTGGGGGACTCAACGGTTTTCAAAGACACTGGCTCCCAGGGCTCTGACCTTGAATGTTCAGAAGTGAAGCGGAGACTGGCTCTTTATTGAGCTATCAGGCCGGAGACCAAACCCCAGGAGGCCATGTGCCTTTCCCAGCGCACTCCTGACCCTCCCCTGTGGTGGCAAACTGGGGACGGTGGGGGCACCCTCAGTGGCAAAGGTCGGCCTGCCCAGTGGCCATCGCATGGCCCATGACCCCTCATCAGTGCAGCGTGACGGAGTCAGGCCGGCTCAGCCATCACAGGGGACGCCGCCTTTCACTCTGGGCCCGTGAGTGTGCTTCATCTTCCAGGGCCTGGCCTGGCATCACCTCCCACCCAGATTCCGTCACCTGGAATCCTTACCACGCCTGACAATGCACTAGCGGGGCCACCTCCGGAAACCCTCTTCACCAGCCCTGCCGATGTGTTCCGGAACACTGTGCGAACTCATTCCCCTCTCCTGGAACCCAGGAGAACAGCCACTCAGGCAATGAGCGTGGGGGCCATTCCTTCTTCTGAGCCACTTTCTTTCATGTCCCATAACGGGACCCATGGGCAAGTCTTAAGGGACCAAAGAGAAACGTTACCATCCACTATCACCTCACACATTCATTTCTCATAATTAGTTCCAACCAACACATTTTTCCTTATCAAACTGTTGCCGGTGAGGATAGGGGCACAGCTCCACATACGATGTGGATACACTGCTGGCTGTCACCCCGGATGTCACTGGCATTGAGTGGGTAGGCGCCAGGAAGGCTGCTAAGCAGCCCACGTGCGCAGGGCAGCCCCCCTTCCCCAAAACAATTATCTATCACGTCAATAGTGCCCAGGCCGAGAAACCCTGTCCGGGAAGAACGAGTGTGAGGCTTCTGGAATTAACACAAGGAGCCAGCAGGAGATGTGACCAAATGATTGGATTTTCATTAATTAGAGACAGTATTTCCCTTCTTCTGAAGGGGAGCTCGTGGCTTAGGACTATTTACACAGTCTGCGTTTATGAGAGCTAGCAAATCCCTCCATTGAATTTCTGCCCAGATGAAAAGTGTTGGAGAGACCCCAGGTTAATTGAACATTATAAGTATCCTGATTTGATTTTTTTTGACGTGAATGGCATTCAGAATTCCTTCCCGCTGTGGGTGACTGTAACTCCCTCACTGAGTCCTCCAGCTTCCTGGGGCGGGGGCCACATTTCGGTTGTCTTTGTCACCCCATGTCCTTGTACTTACAGAACGTGCGGGGCATGTCCTTTCTTTGAATGACAGTTTTTGAATAGTTCACGGCGCTCTTTTTCCTGAATACATGTGTATGCGTATGTATGTGGGCATGCCTGTGCGTGCGTGTGTGTACTTTTTCTTCTGTCTTGTATTTAATTTCTTTGCTCTGGTGACATTTAAATAGTCACTGGTGCTAAGTGGTGCTGTGAGCGCTGGTTTTCTTGGAGAATCCTGGCTAATCCTGTCACTGTCACCCCATGAGAAAGGTCACTGTCGCTCTCCTTATCAGTACTGAGTCAATTTTAATGAGACCTGCCTCCAGAATGTTCGCATTTCCTCGCCTGCCTCGCTGCTTTTCTCAGCTGGGAGGATTCTGCCCATGTACATGTCGCAGTGGATTGCTCTCGTTTTGAGAGCAACACATTTATGGAGCACCCTTGCGTCACGGCTCCCTGGGGAACTCAGCCACGAACATGAGCGCGTCTTTGCTCTGGAGGAGCTGAGCACAGCCTCAACGCTCAGCTCTCAGGGTTGCCAAACCTCACTCACTAGAGAGAGCTGGTTTGAGGGCAGTGCCAGGTCCTCAGCCTCCCCCTGTGCTAGTGCTGGGTACGCTGTGGTGCTTAATAAGTGCTCCAGGAAAACGCTGTGTCATCAGAAGCACGACGCCAGTTACATGCACTTGCGCTCAAACACGTGGCTGACACTGCAGGAAACCAGGGGTGGCCCTGCCCCAGCCCCGTCACAGCAGGAGGGCACCTGAGGGTGAGAGTGACGCCCCGTCTTTCCCCAAGAAGAGCACGCACTGCTCAGGGCAGCAGGCCCAACCCTCACTGTGCCACCGGAGACGCTGAGAGTGCCACCTGGGGAGACCCTTGGCTTCACTGCCCACAACTGCGGTACCAAGGGGTGAAGGGAGGCGAGGTTGGGTCCCCGAGTGAGTCCAAACTGCGGTGCAGACGTGACACGCTCCTGCAAACGGAGCAGCTGCTCTGCTTTCATCAGTTTCAGAGCTGCGGTTCTGCGAGGGCTTCCCTTTACTTTGTCGGGGGGCCACCGAGCGCCCCACAGGCAGTGGAGAGCATGTGCAGTGGGGCCAGCCAGGCCTGCGCTCACGTCCCGGTTCCTCCACCTCCCAGCCGAGGGATCCCTGGGGGGCTTTCCAATTCCTTTAAGTGTCAGTTTCCTCACCTACAAAATTCATTAAGTAAATCAATTCAACAGATTCTTTTGGGGTCGTGACGATACGCCAAGCACTGTTTTAGGCACGGGGGGGGGGTTAGAGCAGTAACGAGTCCTCGCCCCGCGGGGCTCAGGGCCTCCTGCTGCCTTATTACCCTCTTGCTTCTGCAGACCCTTTGGCAGGCTGACTAGCCTGCAGACTCGCCCCACGTTAATGCTGTGAGTGCATAAAATACATAGCATTACAGAGGAAATGCATTATACTCAGATGTGGTTATCAGAATCTGGACTAGGAATGTACACTCATCTTTATTACTGTACTGGTAACAAGACGGCAGGGCTAATAGCTACTATAGTTTTGAAGTAGTGGTGAGTATAATTGACATTCTGAAGCATCTGCTGTGACTGTAATGTGATATGAAAATATCTATAATTTCTCCTGGTGACAAAGCAGAGATACTGCTAATACTGCTAAGGCTTGTTGCCAATATTCATAACAGAGTATTTGAAGAAAACGTTACATTGATGTTAGAAGTTACTGGCACAGCTGGCATTGCCCCGACACCATAAGTTTTTAGGAAGGAGCCAGTGGGACAGAGCGTGAGCAGAGGTGTTTAAACCTTCAATCCCTGAGGACCCTGTGTCCCGGTGGTGGCATCTTTTGCAGAAAAGCATGTGACTGTCAGCACCGGAAGGAAAGAGCTGCTTCTGGGACCCTGCTACGTTAATGACCCATTTTTCTTATAAAAGTAAAGACGTCCTAGTCCACGAAAGATTGTCTGAAAGCAGCGGGGAAACCTTTCAGATTATGAAGGTTTACAGGTGGGTGAATGTTAGGATTCCCATTCCCAGAACAAGGGACATCTGCAGTGCCCTGAAGATTGGTGGGGGGAAGCATGTTTTCTCGTGCCTGTTGGCCATCTGTGTGTCGTTACTATGTTTCTTACTTAAAAGAAAGAAATTAAATTGATTTGGGGGAACGGGAGGGCTGAGTTCTCTGTCAAATTTTCTTTTATTTTCTCTACAAATGGGTCCTAACTATTCACATCCTTCTAAGACGCATCTTAGATGGTGGGTCGTGGGTCACCGTGGCAAGTCCAAGTTCAAGAAAGGGACAGCCTGCTTCGTCCTTCCCCCAAGTCACCTCCACTGAGTGCCTCACCCTCAGCCAGCTGAGCCCATGAGAGCCGAGCGTGCGGTGCTCCTCTGTGTTTTGCTTTGGTTCAGCCTCTCCTGTTGGTGTCGGGCCCCTTGCTGAACTCTGACCTACAAAACCAATTTATACTTGTTCTCTCCCTTGAAGGAGCTCCCAAGTCAGCCAAGAGGCGACAGCAGTGGGGCCGGTGTGACGGAGGAGAACTCAACCCAGGACCAGCCGCTGGAACCAGGTGGCACCACCTGATTTCTTGTTTCTACCACAAATTCAAATAAAAGTATTTCGGGCTTGATTTTTAAGTTTTACGCTTTCTCTCTGGAGTGCTTCTCTCTGTAGTGCCATCTCATCGAGTTTAAGTTTTAATGAAACATCTGTCATTTGCTTGTTAGTCCTGTGGCAACCTGATGCTTTACTAAATTTTAATTTAGCCCAAACCGGATAAGGTTTCTTCAGACAACAAAGGAATGCTATTAGCGGGGAACAGTCAAGATGAAGCAGTTTCCTCAAGTGCTAATAGATTCAGGGGCAGGGAAGGAATTACTGAGAAGCACTTGATTACGATTGAGCACTGAGGCCGGGGTGTGTGAAGGCCCAACTGAAACGGCAGAAGCCAGGACAGAAGCACAGATTGTCCAGACCCAAGTGCACGGTCTGTGTGCTTGTAGGTCCCCCCATTGCTCAGCAGGGTGCCGGACACTGCAGGTGTTCAGTGGAAACAACTGGGAGAAGGAAGGACGGGAGGGGTGGAGGGAGGGGGAGAGGGAGGAGCCAGTGACGGAACTGCATGAGTTCTTCCAGGCTGAGCGTCTGCTGGGACACCTGTGAATTCCTTTTCACTGGAGGCAATCAAATTAATATGGACCCTCTATAGCCAAATGGATTTTCACTGGATGGAGACTTGGATCTAAGCACTTAGATGCTACGATCTAAGCTCTCTCTGGTGCTCACGGAATGGAAGGCATTTATTCCACAGCAGTCACTGAATCCCTGCTGTGTGCAGGGGAATAGAAAGCTCAGGGAGCTACAGAGAAGGAACTGTGGTTTCCTCCCTCAAGCGTTTACAATGTAGATAACTGACAGGAATAGCTACTGGTCATTACTGGTCAAGCACTATTATAAGCACATCAACATGCTGACTTAGCCACGCCTCACACCGGACCTAACACAGGTAATGCTGCTCCCTACATGTTACAGAGGCATCGAGAGGGTAAGGAGCCCCAAGGCCATCCAGCCAGAGTTCCCACCCAAGCTCCCGGCCCTGAGCCTGTGCCCTCACCCCCATGCACTGCTGCTTTGCCCTTCCTGGAGGTTCTGGATTACGTGCTGGAAGGGGTGTCTTGTGAGCAGAAGAAAGTACCACCCCTACCGCTTCCTCATTGGAGGGCTCCGTATAATGAGCTTTTCTGAATTCTGTAACACTACTGTTTTCAACCACATCACCTGAAAGACGTGTTTTCTTCTCACTGCCAAGGTACTTTGAAGGTCTTCACAGGAAGGATGAAAAATGTATTTCCAGAGCGGCAATCTTTTCATGTGTCTCTTCGTGATGAAGTGATGGCTTTATGCTTTTCTAGGCTCCTAATTACATTGTTTGTGCGTAAATTCTGGCTTCGGGACCCCTGGAGCCTGTCACACATCATTAACAGGTAGGTAACTGTTTTCATTCTTCAAGAATAAGCATAAATAGATGCACGCAGGACAGAGAAGTGCCCACCTACTCACTCTGCCATGATTACATGCCCGGACTTGTGGGTTCAGCTGGACTGGGCAATAACAAGACACTCAAGACCCGATGAAAAGACGTGAATTTGTTGAAGTCTTCCTGCCCAGAGAAGCACTTTGTTTCTGAATCTGGCTTATGAGCTGGCGGACCAAGCTTTCCTGAAGGGTTGACAGAAAGGCTAAGATGGCGGGTGGCACGTTTTCTGGATGGGTCTTCTGAGAGGACACTTTGAACTATAATAACGAGACAAAGGCATCATTGAGGATTGAGGTGGAGAAGACACAGCCAGGTGTGGTAAGTAGCAGGACCTGGCCGGTCTAACACACCTCCCTACATCAATTAGACTGTTTTTGGGTTACAAATCATGAAAACTGAAATGCAGCTTTGTTTAGCCAAACGGGAAGTTGGTTGCATGATGTACCTGAAAAGGGCTGTTAATGTTTATTGCAAAGTCGGATTGAGGGCTTCCCTGGGACCTAGTTTCTTTCCATTTCTCAATAGTGATTTCCTCTGTGTTGTCCTCATTCCCAGCCAGGCTCTTTCTGGGTGGTGGCCCCCAACAGTTTCGGGGCTTATGTTATTCCAGCTCAAGTCCAGCAGGAGGAAAGCGTCTTTTCCAGCCATTTCACCGTAACGGACCTGGTTCCTGCGTCCCTTCCTGAACCGGTAGCACTGTGGGCATAAGACGGAATATGCTGACTGGCCAGACTTACAGTGTATCCAGAGGTGGAGCTGGGAGTGAGCGTTCAACCTCTTCATCTTCAGGGTAAAGTACAGAAAATAGCCAATAAGGTCACACAGAATGGACAGACGGAGAAGAACTGACAGAAAGCCCACCATGTGTACATTGGCGGCGGGGGGGGGGGGGGGATAGCAGGTCTCCAGAGGCATCTGCAAATGGCTGGAGAAACACTTCAGCCACCAAATACTTACTATGTGTCTGTGTTATTGATGGTTGCATAACAAATCACCCCAAACTTAGCAACTTAGAAAAACAAGCTTTTGTTAAAAAGCAACTAGAAAAACAAGCTTTAGTTAAAAACACTTTCTGTGGGGCAGGAACCTGGGGATGGCTCAGCGGCACGGCACTGGCTCTGGCTCTCAGGCTGCAGGTAAGATGGTGACAGGCTACAATCGTCTGAAGCCGGTGGGGCTGGAGGTGCCACCTCCAAGCCGGCCACTCCCACAGCTGTTCAGTGCACGGGGGTGTCACCGGGAGGCCTCAGGGCCTCACCATGCGGCCTCTTCACAGTCCACAATGGCTTGTTTTAAGTAAGACCTACGTTTAAAATTGTTGTGTCCTGTTTTCCCTAAGCATTGCAAATGACTGAGCATAGATTGTCTTACGTTAGGAATTAAGGAACACACCAAGAAACACCACAAAGAAGAATGTGAAATCCTTTCCTAGTCGAAAAGTGTTTGCACCAACAGAGGCAGAGATGAGCTAGAACTTTCCTGATTAAATCACACTGCTCCGCAGATACGCCGGGACCTAAGTGAGCCAATGGCTTTTCATTGCTGTATCTCATTTAGATAATGTGGATGGTCAGAAGGTATTCCTGGCTGTAGGAACCGGAGGAAACAAAAATCACAGCTGAGCTGAGAACCCCACGAGATTTCTGATTTGCACAACTCATCCATTAAACAAGGAAGAAATTCTCTCTTCTAGTTTCCTTGTCCAGTGGCACGAGCAGCAGGCAGAAAACGATCATTTCTGTTACACCCTGTATTCAGCCTTTTCTAATTACATCTGCTAAACTGCCGTTTGCATCGAACATGCCGTTGACATGCATTACCACTCATGGACTAAGCTACATCGATAAGAAAATGCCACAGACCCGAACGTGCTTCTTTCCCTTTAATTTTTCTTCTTCCCCTGACAGACGGTTCTAACCTTCCCCTGACGGATGGTGCTAACCTTCTTAAAGATCCTGTTCCCAGAAAATGAGTTGGTTAATACAGTGTCTCTATGTTGTAGACTCTTCTAAAGCCACGTTTGCCAGGCCCTGCATGACTTTATTTTTCCCCAAATGGAGCACTGATCCCAACTCCTGCCCAATAACGGTAACTTGTTACGCTCTCTCCTGCCAACAGCTGTTCTTATTAACCAGGGTTTCAACCAGTAAATATGTTACCAAACACGAGTGACAGATAAATCAAACATTGCCCAACACGCTTTGAGTGTATCATTCAATGAATATGTAGGTTCCAACCCTGATTTATTTTTCAGCATAGCTGTGCAAAACCACACTCGACATGCATTTTCTGAGCTTTCTCAGTATCTGAAAACCCACTTGTGATGATAATAATGTCACGAAAAGCTGATTTGCGAGCCATGGTCCCCGGTCCTTGTTCCATCGCTACAACTGGGCAAAAGGGGCTGTGGTCTAGAATATTGGGTTTGTACCAGAAACGTCTGACAGTATGAACAGGACAGATAAGACAGTAATGTTAGTCAGCGTTCTCCAGAAAAACTCAACCAATAGGATGTACGTAGATTTATAGAAAAAGATTCATTATGAGTGACTGACTCATAGGATTACGGAGACTGAGAAACCCCGAGTGGCCCTGTCCAAGCTGGAGGCCCAGGAAAGGCCACTATTGCTAATCTCTCCCAGACACACCCTGCAGACACGCCCACACAGCATGTCTCACCCGCTCTCTGGGCATCCCTCAGCCCAGTCAGGGTGACACCTAACAGGAACCATCACCACAGTGTATTGAAAACACCCATCACAGGGTCTGGCATGAGTAAGCCACTGGTAAATGTAACAGTCGTTATTATGATTACACATTGTTTTCACACGGAGGTCTTTCACTATGAAGGGGTGGTGACACTAGATCAGGGTGTCAGGAGATGGTGCTTTACCTCCTGCTTTGCCATGTTGAAGCCACCTGTCTTTATCCAACCCCTTGGCATCTCTGGCCTCAGTTTACTCTTCTACCAAATAGTGGTGGTAGCAGCTGGCCCAGCTACCGCACACAGGTAAGTTCTTATGACTCCCCCGCCTTTAGAACTTTGGAGAGGATTCATCTCCCTGTGTACACACATGTTATCACGTAATTACAAAGAGAGACTGTTACACTCACACCATCACGCCATCACCCTATGGCCCGGGAGCGGGGGCCATGCCCGACACTTTCTATTGACTGTACCAAAACAGTAAGTCCATAACACATATTCAGAAACGTATTAAATCCAAATGAAAATCTGTCGACTTTCTTTACAATTATTTGTTTGAAAATTCCTAATGTCCCCCTTTTATTCACGTGGCTCTTCCTCACCCCCTTGATTCAGAACAGCAGAGAATGGAGACACAAATGTGTTGACTATCTTCCGGGTGCTTGATACTCTCCCAGAATGTCCTGCAGGAGGGCTGTTTCATGTTAAGGTCACACTAGCTCTTCATAATTAGTACCACTGTCTTTTTCCTGGCAGGGAGATGACAGCCCAGAGAGGCTTGTGTCTAACGGAAGTGGATCTTGCTTTTGGATCTGCCTTACTCCAGGATACGTGTCCTGTTGGGTGTGTGGCATGGACATGACAGATGTACTCTATAACATTTGTGACTTAATGGATCCCTAGAATTTTTCACTGGAGTTGGGGGTGCTCTTTGTGGTGTGGAGATGATGGGAGGGACCCAGCAATTTTGACTGAGCAACAGTTTCACGATGAAGGCTAAGGACTGTGGTAACCACACACATGCGTGGTTAATCGAAGCTCTAGAGTGAGAATTTGATTCCATAGAAAAGACTGGACCCCACCAACACACTAGAGTTATTTTCTTCAATTGCATTTTACTGTTTTGCTAAAATGAAACACAGACCGAAACCTAGACAAAGGCCTTCCCCTGGAAAGCAGACATCCCTTTTGCTGGAATCAATGGCATCTTCTTTGTCCGGCCCTGCTCACTGGCTCACGGAGACACAAGTGCTTTGCATCAATCTATAGAATTTCAGTGATGGATGCCTTTCAGCCAACACAAAGCCTACAAAGTGCAGAAAAGTCAACATCCACTCCAATCAAAGAATGTGCTGTTTAAGGTTAAATCAATAGGCCCACATTTCTAGACTGAGTAAAACATGAATCCGTAATACAGTTATTCCAGAAAGTCAAGTCTGATGGGCCTGCCCCATAGTTCCAAGATTTACCTATAAAGATAGGACTGTATGATTATAAGAATGAAGAAAATACTGGATGAAAGAAATGCATTTGACATTTGCTCCACCGCAGGCAGTGCGCAAATAGAAATCAATACATGTGAAGCCCAGGCCTCCCCCCTGTAGTACAGAGGTGGTGCCAACATTTATTCCTACAGTGTTTATTCTCCTCAGTGGGGACAGCCGCACATTCAGCCTCAGGGTACAGCCTTCTGAATTAGACCTAAAAGTGAATTAATCCACTTTCCTAACAATACGTGGCAAGGTCAATCTAACCCAGCTCCCAAAACAATGAGCAGGGAGGAATTTATTCACACCCAAAGCAAACAGAAGATTGGGGCCTTCACAGTGACAGTGATAAGAAAATGATCCATGTAGAGATACTTTCTGTTTTTCTTTTGTGCATGAGTTTCATTTCCCCAGAGAAACTCGTGCACAAGGAAGGGATTTAGGCCGAATACAGACCTAGACTCGTGGTTGTCCAGCCCCGTAATAAGAGAAGAAAGTAGTTTTTCTTACTGGTTTCCCTTCAAAGCGTCCTAGGGAGGAGTCTCACCACACCCGGGTAACCAGCCTAACGCCCAGGCCAGTTGCTATGAGGTAGGAGGGTCACTGACGGGCCGATGGGTCCTGCTTGGGTCACGTGCTCATCCCTGAGTGTGTGGGCCGGCACCAGGAGAAAGCGCAAGCACTGCCATGCTGTCACAAAAAATGAGATCCCTTCTGCTAAGGTTTTCAGTTCAGAGAAACAAGCTGAAGACTTTAAGCTATTTCCAAACTTGGTCATTGATTTGGAAGATCTGAAAATATAGATATCACTTAAGTTACCTGGACCCTCTTTGGAAATTGAGGTGCGGGTGTGGGTGGGGGTACGGGAGAAATAAACTCAGAACAGGTTGTTACTAAATTCTAGTTTGATGACTTGGGGAGGGTTGGACTTGCTCTTGATGGCGAGAGTTAGCTAGATGGTTAATGAAAAATAAAAGATCCTCCTCCAGGAGGTCCAGCTTTCATAAAATTGTGCCTCCGGGCAGAGGGATGTGGATTTCAGGAGCTAGATCGGGAGGTGACATGGGAAGGATGTGTGGGACTAAACTGCGAAGTTCCTTCAGCCAAGGCAACGCGCTTGGACTGCAACCCATCACCCCTGGGGGCGGGGGCAGGGGAGTCCTTTAACTGGGAGAGAACCTTACGAAAACCCCTGAAAACAAATGCAATGTTGGCACCATGTGGACTGGGGAGGAGAAAGAATCCTTGAAAAGTTTCTTCCTTCTATCAAAAAAGACAAATCCATTGGAACACTTCCATGGCGAACCCCAAATATTTGTGAGATGATTAGTTTGAAAGGTTAGAGATGCAGCAGGAAAAGAGCCATGTGACAAGGGCACGCTCTCCTGCCATAGACCACGGCCAGCAATGCCCTGGGAGACCCACGGCACGAACACCCCAGTGGGTCTTGCTCCAGCCCCCTGTCAAGGACCCCGAAGGGCCTGAGGTTTTACTCCATTGCCACAGAAGTTTATCCTGCCACACTTTCACGAATGCCAGCAGAACACAAGAGACTCCAGGGCCGGAGAAAACTCTGTTATGCACGGCATACATCACATTTACGTACGTCACTTCTCTCTGCCCCTGCGACTTCCACGGGGGTGCTGCAGCAGGGCGTGTTTACATGAGGAAGCCAAACCCATTCCTTCTGCAAGGTTCCTCTAGTTTATCCACAAAGCTCGACATGTGGATACCAGCTGGCGATGGCAAAACGATTTCAAGGGTCCATACCCACTCTTGACATGCAGATGATAAAGGGGGGATTTGGCGATGAAGGGAAATAAATTAATAACACACTCCTCAAAGGAGGATTCTGTGGGAGTGAAATGAGAGAATTCAATATTCTCCAAAGTGAGGTGGAAATTATTTTAGAGGATGCAGAGATCCACTTTTTAAAAACGATACTTGGGGGACTGTTTCAATATATACACTCTCTGATGAGTGCTTCAGCATTTGGCTAAATAGAAAAGAGCAAAGTCAATTTAAAGGAATTCTTAAAACATATTAAGTGAGGATAGAAAAGGTGGCACTAGGATGGGGCATTATTCTGGAAAACAGTATAAAAATGGCTACAGTTTTAAGAATCGCCACCATGATATGAACTCATGTTATAGGTTGTATCAGAATGGTATTTTCCTTTTATTTTAATTGAAATTATTGTTAAGATAAGGGAGAGATAGAAAGAAGCAAAGCAGTGGGGATTTTAGGATTGGGCAGCAAGCTGAGGATTTAGGTGTGAAATCAAGTGTTAGACTGAGGTAGACGCTGTATGACTGTCGGGTGGCTGCATTTCTGGGGTGAGAGTCCTTTGGCTCCTTCTGGAACAGCCAAATGTGCCCTTGCTGATAAAAGGAGTGGCACTTGGCTTGGCAAGCAGAGTCTCCAAGCATGAAGTCCAAACAGGACCAGAGCCCAATTTCCTGAGAAAGCTGTACCCTGTGTGTTCTGCAGGCGCTTCTGGGCCTTGGAGGCACCAGCCTGGCTGCCTGCCGTGGCATTTAACTGGGCACTGGCCTCCGCAGCAGGCAGTGTTGGTGATTTGCTTGGGCAAGGATGCCCGGGGGCCATTAGGCACGAGTGTCCACATATTCAAAATAATTACTGTGGTACTGAATTATACGTCTCTCTGATAAAGGAGAGAATCAATAACTAATTCCATTTGTAAAGGAATAAAAGAAGATTATACAGGCTGCAATCTTGTTAAAATAAAACTGCTGCACTTAGGGCATTAGTGGCTGGTATTTAGGGTTTATACCTAACTGCGTGTCACCATCTGTTTGTGCTATCGTCATGATGCCCACCAGGAGGAAATTCCGTATTCCTAGGGCTTCTGTTTACTCAGCCACAAAGTAGATATCCTCCAGTCAGTGGCACCTCCAAAATGACCGATGGATCGCCCGTGCAATGTGGCAAAGGGGGTGCTGCCAAGAACAAATCATTCAAGCCACTGTGTCCTCAAGCATGGCGCCTGTACCCTTGGAGGCTTATAACATGGTTTTGGGTGGTAAATGACAAAGCAAGCTGTTTTTTATTATTTAATACTCACATTTACTTGATATGTGTTGGAAATCAATGTAAGGACAATGCGAGAGCCATGACTAGTGGGTATTACTGCTTGGATTACAGGCACGCGGCCAGGTGTGCCAACGGGTATAAACCTTCAGCGAGCGAACGCCACCTCCTGCCACCGGAGTTGGGACTATGGAGCGATCGCATCACACAAATCACCAATAGAGTTTCTCACTTTCTCAATTTAAAGCACCAGGCTATGCTGAGCTCTTTTCAGTTCAACTTAAATATCATAAGTGATTTTTGGAACACAGACATGGCAGAAATTGGGACAGCACCATATGAACAACTGGAGTTTAAGGAAATTTGGCCTAAGAGACGCTGATGACTCATTTTTTGTGTGTATTAGAAGTAATTGCTTCATCTGTGCATCCATCCGCCCATCCATCCATCCATCCATCCATCCATGCAACAAACACAGAAACTGTTGTTGTCTAGATGTTGGGGATACACAGGTGATTAAGACAAGATTTATGACCTTGAGTGGCTCACAGTGTATTGGAAGAGACACGATACAATCTGAACACTTCCCTTAAACATGGGCACAAAGTGCAATAAGAACATAGAAGAACTGAGATTAGAGATCTATGTACCACATGGAAAGGAGGTGGCGTTTCAGCTGAACGTGGAAGGTGAGGAGGCGTTCACCAGGCAAACAAGAGTAAGACAAGATGGCCTTTCAGACGGCGGAGGTCACAGCAAAAGTCTAGAGGTACGTAGGGACAGGGGGTGTGACAAGTCTCCTCTTGTGCAGGGGAGGGGACACAGTACAAGGTGCACAGTGGGGGAAAGGCATGGGGCTATAAATGTAAGTAGGGTCTTTAAAAGCTCTGAACTGTATGTTGGGATTTGGAGTCTACTTACGAGCCCAGAACGGTAGAGATGAGGCATGCATTACCGCTCCCCAGCATGTGCTCATGGCAGGCATCACTAATCAATCCCGTGCTGCCTCCTGCTACAGCCCCTTCCTTCTCAAGTCAGACCTCTCTCCAGTGGCCATTGCTAATTGGTTTGAAATAGCAAGTGAGATGAAACCTCTTTCCTGTTTCTGGCAGAGTCTGTGGAGCTGGAAAGAGCTTTTAATAAGGATCGGAGCATGATGGAAAGGAGGCCAAGATCTGTACTCCCAGACAATTATATAGTTAAAACCATCAAATAAACAAACAAAACAAAACATATCCACCTTCCACTGGAATCAGAATCACATGACCAGGGTCACCTTAGTCCAGGGGGTGAAAAATGGTGACTCTTGAGGCAAATACAGCTCAAGATTTGCAGTTTGCTCTAAAAACATTTAATCTTTTATTGATAATGAATAATAAGGAGATTCTAAATTTCTTGTTTTTCTTGAAAGATTTGAAAATTCACAAACACTGTGTATGCATTCCTAGCTGGCAACAATTAAGACCATCCTATCAGTGGCTGCCCTTTGGCGGGCGTGTTCACTGCCGCGTGCAGTCAGGGCATTTCCTGTTCCTGATACCAGACGCCTTCACTGACACCTGTCACTTGCCTGGAGCCGGGAGGGAGGTTTTAGTTTGGCTCCTGCTTATCTAACGCAACAGTATCTCATGACATATCCCTAGATAATGACCTGAATATATGGACACATGACATTTTTATAAATTGAATTCTGAATCGTTACAGATATATTTGGTACAATCGAGGAGTTTGGCTTTTTGTTTTGCCTTTTTAATGCAACTCGAGGTTTTCCCATATCAGAACCTTTCAAATGAAGGAACTCTTAAATGTTACAGGAGGATAACCCCTCTGTCCATGCAGAGTAAGAGTGGCACAGCCAGGGCCCTACCCAGTCCTGCTAATAGTAATTTCAGTCCTTCACTGTTCACCGAGATCCTTCTAGTGATAAATGGCACTGAGCACGGCATGTTCTAATAAGGCTTTTATTTCCTTTGCATGAACAGAGCCTTAAGATTCCCAAGCTGGTTCTGATCCTGTAATTAAATGGAATGTACTGACAATGCCATGAGGTGATGGTCAGGGGAGTAAGCTTTCAGTTACAAGGTGAGTGAGTCCTGGGGACCTGAGGTGCGGCACGCTGGCTACACTTAACACCACTGCGCTGTGTATTTGCAATGTGCTAAGAGAGTAGATGCTAGTGTTCTCAGCACACATGCACACACACACATGCACACATACTACATAGCACACACGTACACACACACTCACACAATACGAGGTGAGGCGTGTCAGTTAGCTGGGTTGTGGTCATTTCATACTGTATGTACATCAACTCATTGCACTGCACCCTAAACATACACATCTTTTATTTGTCGGGATGGAAAAGTGTCTTGGACTAGGGTTTTGGGGGAACTAAACAGACGTCGTTACCTGTGGGGCTAATGGGAATCAGAACCCTCTTCAAATGAAGTAACGCGGAGAGCAGTACCGTGGGCTGCAGGCAGTGGGGTGCCCTGGAAACAGATGGTGGGAACCTAGGAAAGGGGCCGTGAGGAGCTGTGGTACCAGGTGTCCATCAACACTAAGCTTCTCTTCCCAGCAGGTGCGCACGCACGGGCTGGCCAGCTGAACTCGGAGGCAGGCCCACTGACTGGTGTGCAGCCTCTGGGGAGCGGGGACAGGTTGCCCTCAACCTCCCCATGGGACCCAGAGCAGTGGCACTGGGGCTTAGCCCGCTTCTGCTATGACAGGAAAATGGTCGGCTCGTCCGCTTTCGGTTCTTACTGACACCCTGTCACCACGTTCTCTTTCCAGTCCTGCACACAGTAATGAGGTTTTAAATCCTTCCAAGTTGCTCTGAAAGGCAGTTACCAGCTCTGTTACTGTGACCTTTTCAGTGCCACATGATTTACGGCGGGTGGGGGACTCAGAGAGGAGTGGGTCACGAATGCCTTCCCTCCAGCCCCACAGCCTTTGGTGTTTAAATGATGGCACTGGGTTTTATGTGGCTGCGGGTTGTTTCCCAGAAACCTGTGTGGCTACACATCTGGGAGCATGTCACATCCCACGCTTGTGTGTGGTATCACTGACCCTGGCACTTTGTCACCATTGGTCAGACAGCCTCCGATAATATTCTTAGGAGACACTGAATCTTCAAGTAATTGGTTGTTTTTAAACCACTTTATTGGGGGTGTGATTAACCTACAAAAGGTGGTACATATTTCGTGTGAGTTTACAACTGGACGAGTTTGCAGACAGGTACACACCCCTGGACCCACAGCCACAATCTCTGCTGCGGACCACACTTCCAGCACCTCCGTCCGTGGCTTTCCCCTCACCTTCTACTTATAATTATTGTTATTTTTTGTGATAAGAGGACAAGAAATTCTAGAACCTCCCCCCTTAATATGTTCTGCTCTCAGGGGCTGGGCAATAATCAGCTTAGCAAACACAGCCCTTCTGATCTTCATGTAAATTGTTTTGTTTGGGGAGATTTCTTCAGTGTTGTTTATCTTTGTAACAAAAATTGGATTTGTTTAAAATCTCAAGAAGCATCAGCAGATTTTGATAGAGTTCAGTACCTGAAATACTCCTGCAGTTCTATTACCTTACATCCTGTCTCAGCCCCCAGGTCTTCTGCACACCTTTACCACAAACGCCTGAGGGAGAGGGACCAGGCCTGGATGCTAACCTTCGGGGCCTGCTCCACTGTCCGGGCCCAGGTGAGCGAGGACTGCGCGGAGATCACACAGCCTGAGCCGGCCGCAGCTAGGGAGGGAGCAGACGCAGGCAAAGGGGACCCACTTGCTGTGCTTTATTTGTGCATATTAAACTCATAGACATATTATTTACTTTATGAAGCACTGTGTCGACCCTCTTTTTTCCTTCTAACGGGCACATGGCCACCTTGCTTCTAATGGACGCATGGCTACCTCATTTTAATGGACACACAGCCACCTCGTTCTAATGGACGCACAGATACCTCGTTCTAATGGATGCACGGCCCCCCTTCATCCCCACATTTGCGAGCAGGCATGATGACAGCTGACAGTCAGGTCCGTGGTGAAGCTGCAGTAGGCCCAGTGGCCCTAATGTGTAAACCAGACACTGCTGCCTCATTCAGGGCTCCATCCTCATGACCTCATTTAACCTGTATCAGTTCCTTCCTCCAGAGGCAGTCACATGGAGCATCATGGCTCCAGCATATGAACCTCGGGGACACAATTCAGTCCACAGCACCCGTGTTCTCTGCGGCCCCGACAGGAGCCGAGGAACCAAGAACAGACGACGTCAGAGAGAGGACGTGGGGCTGCGGCCCCGGGGGCCCAATTTCAGGAGGCAGACTGGCTCCCATGAACCCAGAGCCCAGGGCAGCTGCACCACAGAAGGTAATAACAGTCTGGGCTTGGGGCTCAGGGGGGCACCACTGCTACGTGTTAACGGGAAGGAGCCTCATAGCCTGGTGCAGGTCATGGCCTCAGAACCAGACATTGCCAATCACTGCAACTTCCGTGGGAGAAATGCCTTCATTCCCCTGAGCCTCCATGAGGGGCCCTGCCGCTCAGGAATGCTGTGAAGGCTGATGAAACAGTGCATTGGAGGAGGCCTCCGGGTGCTTAAATGCTATTACTCATCCTCTGTGCTTCATGAGCTGTATTACCCTCTCAGATGCCTACCTGTAAATACGAACCAGTATTTGTCACATCTCGTGTAAGCCTGAAAGTGTGGGCTGTCCAGTCGGACTGTGCTTGCCACTTACAGTCCTGTGGCCTTGGATACGTTACTTAATCTCCGTTCCTCAGTTTTCCCCATGTGCAAACTGGGGGCGGTAACTCCACATGACCTTGTTCAGAAAACCTAATGTGTATAATGCACTTGGGGTGATGCCTGGCGCCTGGCAGACGTGTGATAAAGGTTACACATTTCTTCTGCAGCAGTAAAAACAGTGTATTTTAATGCACTGGTTAAAACCATGCTGTGAGACATAGAACCCAGGGAGCACGATGGCTCAAGCACAGTGGACGTCCCATTTCTCACTCACACCACACCCCTGCAGTGGGCAACTCTCCTCCAGGCAGGTGGACGGCTGGGCACCTCCGTGGGGTCTGGGCACTGCCTGCTGCGTCTGGCTGGCAGGTAGAGTGCACGTAGGAGGCAGAGCCCTTTTCACACACCATCTTCGCTCACACTCTCTTACGAGTCATCACGCATCCACGCTGACGCAGGGGCTGGGGAAGGTCAGGCCTGTCGGACAGCAGCTCCCTGGATGCTGCTGGGCACTCTGGGGGAGGGGGGCTGTCTCCATCAGAGCCCCCGTGTTAACACCAGCAATTCCAAGATGTCATTGTCCTTGTGTGAAAAAAGTGCCCCTTGTGTTGGGTCATCAGGAACTGACAGCCCTCCAAGGTCCCTTGAGGTTCTGTGAGCTGCTGGGAAGAGCACGGCCATCCCGCCTTCCAGTGATTGGTTAGAATATGACACGAGAAAAGTTCTGAGATGTCTGGAATTAAATGACAGTGGGCAGGAGAGGGAGAGAGCCAAGAGTACTTACGCAGTTCAGAGCCGCGGGCCAACTCACCACAGCCTGCTCACATGCCTGAATGCGCATGTGATGGGCCAGGCCTGCTGCCCACAGCCAACCAAAGTAGTAAATATGTCTTCCTTACGGACTGTGAGCCTAGCCTAGAAGTGCCCCCTTATCTGTAGCCAGTAGGAATTCTTTCAAAACCACTTACAGCTTCAAAGCCCACACATAACACATAACAGAGCCCGTTAACTCCAGGATGGCTGACGTGTTGCCTTCTCCATCCAGCACTGAGCTGGTGGCTTAGACCCCAGGCCCCTGGACGTGGTCCTTTCCTGGCTAGCACTTGGCTGCATAAACCCCTACCTATAGAAAGGCTTTCACCTGCGAAAGTTTTTCCTGAACAAATACACTCACTTGCCCTGAGCAGCCTCGAGCACTTGTGCTGGGTGCCCTTGAGGTGGCAGTTTTTTCCTGCAGGGGGGAGGAGCCCAAAGCAAACTTATACAGCCCAGGGGAAGTGCAGCTGTCTCTCCTGGGGTGAGGCGTGTTCTAGCGAAAAGCTTCGGGGCCTGGGGAACGAGTTAGATGAAACAAATTCTAGGACGACATGTTTTCATAGCGCCTGGACACGATTCGGCAACTTGGCCTCAGGAGACGTTTTCGTTATTTGAATGGAGGACACATTTTCTCCTTGCAGAAAAAAACCCGTTTAAGATGGTGCTGGACGAACACAACCCATCTGCAGCAGGAAAAGGCCCATCCCGCTTTGGGTTGGTCCTGAAGGGTGCAGGAGTGTGCGATTTGGGAGTCCCTGGGATGCCCACAGTTTGTCCGACAGCTAAGCTTCCTACAGAAAACTTCCTTATGCAGCCCCAGGGCGATGCTACCAGGCTCCCTGGCGGCCATCAGAGAAGTGAGTGATACCCTTGTACTTTCCCTGTGCTTCCTCCATGGTTGTCATTCTTCTCACACAATCTACATCTTCAATTTTCTGTTTCGTAACCACTCGCAGGCTCATTTGTTCAATAAGAAAGACTGTGACCACTTGTAGCAGCAAAGCACAGCGGGTGCCCGAACACTGCTAAACCAGTGAGTCACTCTGGTCCCCACTCCACGTACACATGCGCCGCGTCCACCCCGCTAGCAGAGAAACGCACCGCTAGTAACACCCTTACCAGAGCCAGCAAACAGCGCTTTATTCCCCAGCACACCTTTCACGTGGGAGGGAGCTGGGTGAAGGCTCTGCTCAGCCCCACCTTTGCCGCAGGCTCTGCACCCACAGGCGTCAAGGTGAGCAGGCTGGGGACGTGAGTGAGGGAAGGATCAGAGCGGGAGGCAGTGGACGCAGCCACGGAGAGGAGAGTGGAGCAGCAGTCAAGACACTGCCTGTGTCAGGAGGCAGGTCAGCAGTCAGACATAGTGACAGTAGGAGAGAAAGACGGAGCCGGGAAGGGATACGCAGCGAAGAGATATGGAAAACTAAAATTTTTTTTTAAGTTAAATATTTGTAAACAGTTACAAAAATTTTTTGAATGTTAAAAAAGACTAAGAGAACAAAAAGCCCAGTGCAGGGGCAAAGACCTCAACTGGGAATACACATGCGCGCGCTCACACACACACACACACACACGTAGTATTCATACCCCTGTACGATGTGTTGGTGGGTTGGGGGAGGGATGGAGCAGGCAGGAAACACTGTTGGGAGACACAGGAAGTGACATCCAGGACACTGTCCAGTGGTGGACGTGGCCAAACCTCCAAGGAGCCTCCTTATGAGCTGCATTACGGGCAGGACAGGAACAGCTGTATGTTATGTAAATGCTGCTGCACAGCAGAGAAAGTCTGGGGTAGATTTGAGTCATGCGTTCCAGTCCCACTTTTCCGAAGGCGTATGTTGTGCTCCAAAGCCGGGAACAGACCTATGAGACCTGGATGCATTGGCTCATGGGGGGCAGACACAGACCCACAGCTCCCTATCTGACAAACAGGAGAGTCCACCAACTGGGAGGGCTGAGCCAGTGATGGAGGAGTCAGGGCTGGGGGGTGGATCCAAGACTCCAGGCCGCCACCCAGCTGGCCCCCCAGAGAAGTGACCGGGAAGACCACCATCCTTTGGGTCCCTACATCTCAGGGCCGGGCCCCGACTCAGGGCGGGTGCTGCTCCAGCTGGGAGGGTTGGTTACTCAGCTCAGGTGGCGTGTTTCTAAGTGTGTGGTTTTAACATTGTCATAAAACAATTCACAGCAACCACAATTCACTTTTATAACAGCGTTTCCACAACCAGTGCATCAGAAAGCCTATAAAAGAGAGGTGTGTTGTCAACACATTAGGAACAAAAGGAAAAAAAATTCTCCAAACACCATCAAAAGTAAGTGTTTTCTGTTCCTTAGTTTTGGAAATTGTTACCTGCTCAAGAATTCAAGCGTCTTGAAGCCACAAATTCCCCTGCATGGGAGCATAACGAGCCGGTTGATGACGGCCTCGGGGAGCGATATCTGGCTTTCACGGCAGGAGGAAAACCTGGCGGACGGGTGGCCTCTGCTCTCCTGTCTGCAACTAGAGGCCGAGCTGGATGGGAAAAGGCTCAGGTTGAATACTGTCTCACTCCTCATTCGGGTGGTGCTGGCTGAGAAGACCGAGTTTGCTGCTGCTAAGGGCTGCTCCGCTCCGCTCGGCAGCTGCTCAGACAACAAAAGGGGAGAGAGCAGAGTCCGCTTTCCGGTCAGGCCGCCATGAGGCTGTGAGCAGTGGCCCACCTGCCCGTCCGGACGCCGTCTGGAGGTGGTGAGGGACCTGGGACAGGAACCAGAGCGCTCAGCATAAGGACGGACCTTTCCGAGATCCTCTCTCCCGTGCGTCTCTTCTCCATATTGTATTTGTGTCCACGTATCACCTGATGCTCTCAGGTGGTCAGTGTCTCATTAGCCCCGCCCCACGGATGGGGTCTGGGCAGGTAGCTGGGACATTCCACCCGAGTTCCTCAGCGGGGGTGTGAAGACAGGACGTGAAGTCAAGTAGTTCGGCAGCAAACTCTTCCATGTCTGGGGAGCAGACCTTTCCAGGCCTGAGCTCCTGGCTCTCTGTGGATTTTTGTCTCCCTTCCCAGTTCTTCTACTGCTTCTCTGCTCATTTGCCTCTGGCCTCAGCTCTCAGATATAGAAAATGTTACTGGCGTTTACTCTACCTTTTCCGAAGGTGTGTTTTACTCAGGACGCTCCTGGGGGAGCAGTCAGGTCCATGGAGCCCCTCTCAGATGGGCGGGGGCGATGGGCCCCCACAGGGAGACGTCACTCATGTCCCCACCACGCCTGGGGGTGCTCCAGAGGGCAGGGACTCGCTTCACTCGACAGGACCTCAGTAAGATGTGTTTCAGTAATTAGGAGACACACACACGCACGTGCTTGGGGAGTCCTCTGCCATTTTCGTGCCACATTTGAAGTCAAGGAATCAATACATTGGTGCTCACGACCTGGAAAGTGTCAGCTTGTTTTCACGTGGCAAGTCCAACGACAATCACTGAGAAACGCCAGTGTGATACGATGACATAATCGGTATCAGTTCACGAGCAAATTCATCACGATGGAGATTGGTTGTGGAATTCCTCTGAATTAGCAGGGTGGTGTCAGGACAGGAAGTCTTGACACAGCTCAGCTCTCCATGGATTTCCCCTGAGAAAGTTACCTGGCTGCCGTGTTCAGTTTCCTCGTAGAAATATATTGACTCAGTGAGGAAATAGTGTCAACTATAAGTGTTTCAGAAATAAGACACTTAAGACAGGAATTGGAGCTTACACGGATGTGGGTGAGCTGGGAAAGAAGTTTGTGGAGGACGCAGCTGGAGGATAAAGGAACAGTCACTGGATTTCAGAACTTCTGAAGCACCAGAGAAGCAGGGCCTGAGGAAGCAACACACCTCCCAGCCGCCACGGCCTGTGCTCTTCAAACGCCTACAAAACCTCTTTCAGTTCCCGACTCCAAACTCTAAACAGCCTCTGGGGAAATGGACCCAGAAAATGCAGCGCCCAGCCAGAGAAGAAGATGGTGGTGGGGCTAAGCTGCCCACAGGAAATTCAGCACGGACGTGTGCACACCCAGGGCAGAGGAAACGCGAACATACGCTGGGAACCACAGCTCACTCATTCATTTATTGACTGATTCTTTCACACGCGCAGACTGAAGCATCACCTACTTTCTAACAGTCACTGTCTGGTGCTGGGAGCTAACAGTGTACAAAGGACGCCATCGTTGCTGTTATTCTGGTGGTGGTTCCATCTCACAGCTCTCACTGCAAATGTCACTGATACCTCTCACTTCTGTGAGGGAGAAAGTGAATGAGCTTCTGATTGTTGTTTGCTCTACAGAATGTGACCTCAGCCCAAGTGGGAGCTTGGAAAGCTGTAAATGTACAAAGTTGAAAAAGAAAGAAACAACAACCAGACCGTCTTACTCCCTATTAGCTCCATTTATGGCCTTATTCCCTCTGTTCCCAGAAAGCAGGCTTCAGTGACATGGGTTTCTTCCTAGAGCCTGGGATGCCTCACCCACAGGACAAGAGCTGCGCGGTAGCTAGCTAGCACCCCCCAGTGCTTACGGATGAAAGGGCGAAATATGGAGACGGGGCCTCACAGCCACTGTTTTCTCTTTATTTCAGGAGTCAGTGCTCGGGGCCCACGAGCAGCCACGTGGACACAGTGCGGGTCTCGTGTTCTGATTATTATTTGCTACGAGCAAATGCCCTATCAGTCCGGGTTCTGATTCTAGAAAAGCGTGTGGCAGAGGTGGTTTTCTGCACTCCTTTCAAGAAGAAAGGTGGTAGCTCGACTCGTGACTCGTCGTGACTTGTGCTAAGGGAGCAGGCACGCGGACACAACTCTCGCGCAGGGTTCCCAAGTTTGTTCTGACAGTTTGAGTTTCACGTTACTGACGGCTGCCACACACACCTGCATTTATGTCCGGGTGACACTGAAAGAGAGGAGAAGGCTCGGACCAGCCACTCCTATGCTGTGAACAGGGTGGCTGCCAGTGAATTCCGGCCTCTTCAAGGTTTTCACTTTAGTGAATTCACGGCACAGTGAGTTGGGGGAGAAAGGTCTTAGCGAAGACGCATCCTAAGTGAGAAAGCTGCGGGGAAGAGGCTGCCGGCCTTGATGGGATTGGTTATGGAACTTGACAGGAGACCATAATATTTGTTTTGCTGCCCTGTGCTGCTGAAATGAAAAGCCATGTCAGGGGAGCGCTCAGAGAATGATGTTCTTATTTCTTCTACCTTCTTACTGTGCTGGGGCTTCTACGGATGCAGAGCTAGAAATTATCATCATACTCCATCAATATGAGAAACAAAAGCAAGGTTATGAGTCAGAGATATTTCAGCCTCAGAACAATAAGGCTACTGATTGAGTCCAATGTGACTGACGGCCAGGCATCTCATCTGTGTGGCATCATTGTGACTGCCCACAGCCCCGGAGCTGGAGGGACAGCGACTGGTAAACCAGATGTCCCGAATGCCCGGATTGTGTCCTCTGATTGTCCTAGGCCTACGTGTGGCTACTGATGCACTGACACAGACAGACATCTCACAGACATTGTGGGAGAGTTCCAAAGTCCCCAAGTTAGAATGTCGCGTATGCTGCAAGGCTGGCCATTTTGAGGCCATTACTGAGCATTCAAAGTACAACTGCCAAGGCTTCTCCCCACATCTAGAACAGCAAATAGAGGTGGCAGGTGGGGTGGAGCCACCTCACGTCTGTCGAACCACATTCATTCAAATGTGCTGGGCCCAACTGGCCTGTGGGTTGACATGAAGAATTTTGTCCGAGAGAGAGCTGAAGAGGAAAACGCACACAGGTAATTGGTTAATAACTATTGTGTTTGTTGAAGTCACCAGGAGTGGACATGGGAATGTGTGAATTAGAGAAAACCAGGTGACAGTCCACTCAAGCCCGACTCATGCACCCCGAGAGCCTGCTGTCCTTCCGCCATTCGACGCGGCCACACTCGCTCGCCTCCGTGGATCACACCTGCCCCTCGTTCCTGTGGGCTTGGAGCTTGTTCCTCACTCGCTGCTGTTTGTTCCGAGGTGCTGCTCATAAAACCAGGGGCTTCTCCAGAGTATTCACAGGAAGGTGAAATACTAGTATTTTCCTGGAGAGCATAAGAGGTGTTCGCATGGTCCCACAACGGCCACAGTAAAAGGCGGTCTCCCTGCTGTCTCTCTTTTGGCCTGCTGGCCCCATCTTAGGCCTTTTCCTTCTGTGGCATTTACCAAATCACTACACATACAGCTGCACGACTGACGCCCTGCGAACTTTAGAACCAGCGAGCTCGAGCCACCGCCCAACTGCAAGAAGACTCCCGCTGTCTTTAGCAGTGAGCATTGAATGAACCCAAGTCTCCTGCCATGGGATGGCATTGTGAGGACACATGCTTCTGCCCAGGGACCCGCAGGGGTAGTCACAGGAGTTCACTCTCCTTCTCCCTCCTGTCTGCACACCCATGGATCCTTGTCAATGGCTGGGGACAGAGGGACCAATCTCTCTGCCATGGTGTCTGTTGGCTAAAAAGCTGAGAACCATGGGGAGGTGAAAGGCTCCACAGAGATGGCAGGTACGTGTTTCCTGAACTTCTCCCCACCAGGGGTGACTTTATTCCCTCCCATCCTACCCATGATTTAAAAGGTAACGGTCATACTGGTGATAGTAACGTTTTTACAGAGCAGTTACCACGTGCCAGGAAGTCCGTTAAGAGCTTTGTATGTGTAACTCCTTTTAATTAATGTCCCCACACCTTTTTGTGAAGCGGGTTTGTCACCATCACTGATGTACTGACGTGGGGCCAGCAGCAGCAAATGTCTCCCCGCGTCACAGGGGCGGTGGGAAGCCAGTGAGGATGCCCCGGACCTGCCCACACGTCTCCAGACACAGAAGCACCGTTTGTCTGCGTGTCACAGGGAAGCCCTGTGGCCATGGCGCTCCGCGGCCTGGACGCTGGAGCCAGACCGGCTGGGTCAGCGCCGCTCTGTCCAGCTCACTGCCCGGTGAGCCTGGGAAGCTTCTAATTCTGTGCTTCTCAGTGTATTCGTGTGTAAATGGAGAATCAGGGCGGTGCGCTGTGAGGCCAGTACCGGGGACGTGCTAAGTACTGCACAGGGGTTACTGTTAATGCCACTACTGTCATCGCCATCGGTGTCATCACCACCATCTATTTATTATCGGGCTTTTCTGTGTTTCTACCGCAACTTGTTCCAATGTCACCTTCTCAGAGAAGCATTCCTAGCTACCTATTTGAAACTGCAATCCCATCCGTCTGTATTTGCATTCGTAACGTCTAGTACGTTACTTCCTTAGCTTCCGCCTTCCTCCTGTCAAATGTGAGCCCCACAAAGCAGGACCCCTGCTCTGCTCCCCACCAGGGCTGCTGCCCAGAACAGTGCCTCCCACGGGGGATCGACACACACCTGGTGGGTGGGTTTCACACGATGCTGGGGGCTCAGGCAGGTGGCTCACTGCCAACCGCAGAAGCCAGCCCCAAACCAGGCTTTGTCCCACAGGCTCTTCGTCAGCAAGATGGACTTGGGGAGCCAAGTGGTCCTCAAGAAATCCCTCCTCCTTCCCGGCAAAAGACTCTGAGTACCATCAGGCATCATTTTGCTCCATCCAGCAACCGGCAGAGGGACCGTTTTACAAGCAACTATTAATCTTGTCGTCTGCTTTATGGAGCCGTTAGAGGAAGATGCCTTTAGCAGCCGATTTCTCAACCTTTGGAGCTCCAGGATCACAGTTATTCAAGTGACAACTTCATGACACAGTGTCTGGATGACATTACACTGGTTTCTAAGACGCGAGGTGGTGGCGATCAGAACCTCGTGTGTGCACTG
This sequence comes from Rhinolophus sinicus, assembly GCF_036562045.2. Classification (NCBI taxonomy): domain Eukaryota; kingdom Metazoa; phylum Chordata; class Mammalia; order Chiroptera; family Rhinolophidae; genus Rhinolophus; species Rhinolophus sinicus. The sequence continues at coordinate 36,728,320 of NC_133765.1, forward strand.
AACAATCAGAGGGAGACTCGGCAGACACAGTGAGCCTTGCCATTCGTGGGCTCGATGGCACAGGACGGGGCCCGAGTGAGGGCTGAAGCTGGGGTGTGCAGGGCTCCCCTTGATCTTCCTGGGGACCTCCAGGAGTGAGACGGGGAACCAGCCCCGCTCTCCTTTCACAGAGCCTGGTGGCCTGTGGTACGGCTTTCAGAGGGCGGCGTGGGGCCGCTCGGCAAGCCTGTGGCTGGGGTGACAGGCGCGAGGTGCGGTCTCACGTGGACAACCAGAGAACAGAGCAGTGGGCACTGCACGGTTTGGTCCCATGAAACCTTCCATGTGGGCAGCTAACAACCATTCTGTCTCTGGGGCCTCATGGCTTCCTGTGACTCGCTCCTTCTCTCTGAGGTTTTCATTTCCAAACTGTGCCTCAGTTCCCTGGTTTGTAAAAGGGCTAAAACAATACCTGCTGCACAGGTTGCTGTGAAGACTAAATATATCCATATTGGAAGTGTTTGGAACAAAGCCTGGGACACAGTACGTGCCCAAGGACTCTCAGTTGTTACAATTATTGTGCAGCAGCTTTGTTCATGCTGTGATCCCCTTTCTGCGGGTCTGGTTTCTCTGTTGGTTGCCCCACAGCTTTGGGGTTCCTTGGTACAAAGTAGCCCCATGTCACTGAAGGATGGAATTCCAAGGAGGGAGAATCTGATTGGCCTGGCTTAGGTCAGTGTTTACTTGTGGACCAATCATCTGTGACCGGGAGATGAGGTCACAGCGTAAGAAGAGCAGGGAGGCTCGTTCAGGGCCGAGGGTGAGGAGGAATGACGGGCATGTGTTGGTGCATTTTAAAAACTTTATGTGACACTGTTTTTCTGTCTAGCGTGCAGGCCCCTTAGAAGTCCCAACGAGGCCTTTGTGTGCGCCCCTGAGCGGCCCAGGAGCACCAGGGATGCAGCCGACAGGAACGGCCATCAATCCTACGATTTCTTACTTGTCCCAGCTCCTCAGCTTTGCTCCCACTCCTCGTCCCAGGGTGTGGACGGAGACACGGGGCCGGTGTGCAGGGGGGGAAGGTGAGCCAGGGCTGGGGGTGGGGAGCTGCCGCCGCCAGGCTTCTGGAAACTGGGACAGACAGCAGAGCAGTCTCCCCTAGCGCCTCAGAAGGAAGCAGCCCCACGTGGATGTGGACCTCCCCTTGTGAGACCACGTCTGACTTTCTGCCTCCAGAACCTGAAATGATCCTTTGTGCTGTGTAAGGAGGATGGGGCTTCTGGAGGACAGACCTGTTTGGGGTCAGGAGGCTACTGTCGCCATCTTGAGGACAACTTCAGAGGGAGCGTGAGTCCTGGGAAGGAAAAGGGACATTGGAAGATACCCCTAAACCCCTGCCAAGTACTTGTTGGGGTCAGGCCAGTACTTCAGGTGTCTTTACTTTGCGCCAATCCTTGGCCCATTGTGGATGTTCAAGTGAAAGGGGAAAATGACAAATGTCCCTTAAAATGCTGCTTAGCTCTCTCCTCCAGAGACTCCCACAGAGAGAGCTGTCTGCTGCTAATGCTGGTCTTGGGTTCACAGACACAGGGATACTCAAAACTATTTCCAAATCAAGCAACAGCGGAGATGACCAAACATTAACTGTTTGGTAGGCCCTGCCCTGGGCCCCTCCGATATTTTATCGCATTGAACCCCCCAGGAGTCTTTGGTTGTATCGTTTTATAAATGTGGACACTGAGGCTTAGAGAGGAAGACAGGTTTCCCTGGGCCACAGAGCAGGTTAGTGGTGAAGTCAGGATTTATATCCCGCTCCCCACACCCAGAACCTGAGATCTAAATCACGAGGCTGTCGCAAGGCTGACCATCACACAGGATAAATGGAAAATGCCGCCACGTCCTCTCCCAGCCCAAACACAAAAGATCAGAGATAAAAGACTAAAGATAGCCAGAATCAGGGGTTTTCTGGATCCTGAAGGGTCCCAGTTATTAATAAAATGTTAGTAACAACTAGGAATGTGACCTTTTACCGTTTTTTTGTTTTGTTTTTTTCTTTTTTACCTTTGACGAGATTCCCTTTGGTTCCTAAAATGTGGTAAGAGATTAGTATCTGGACAACCTGAAATTTTCTCCACAGGGGGTTTTTGGGGTGACCTTTGGAAAAGGACCAGTTATGAAGCTATTCCCACCACCTTTCCTGGGGCCTGAGGAACAAACACTCTGAGTCGTAGCCCTGCCTTTCTGGGACGGGTGTATCTGCGACTCATGCATATTTATATCAAGTAACACATTAGAGTAAATGTCAACGTAACATGCAGAAAAGTAAATGACCCATAAAGAAAAAGAAATGATTTTCTCTCCCATGAAAGCTTTTAAATATGCAAACATTTTGATGCCCAATAGAGCAGGTCGTAAAGAGAGTTTGGTGCATTTTCTTGACAGAGGTTTTATAAGGTTTTACAAGGGTTTGGGTTGGCGTGCAGTGTTCAATATTTCACTCTATTGCATTTTGAAACCTGTTTATTGGGCAATTCATACTCCACAGCACTGACGTCTCCACACATGCCTGGTGTGTGTAGGGTAAAGACTGAATACTGATAGATTTCTAAACCCAGAACAACTACACTTGGGGTGATGGGGATTATGCTTCCAAAAATGCCTGGAAAGGTTAGGGATTGAAGCTTTACAACCCCAATAAATTTAATTTAAAAAAAAAGTCAATCCTGGACTTCTAGCTGAGTTAGAGTGAGTTCACGACTGATAGGATACAGTTCATTTTTTCAAGCCCCTTAATTTGTCAATGCTCCTGGTGGCAAATGATTTATTAGACCAAGTCACGGGAAAGGTAATGAGAGAGGTTATCTCTTTATGAAACACTGGCATCCTCGAGGTCTGATAACAAAATTCCGATGTGAAACCTCTCCTTCATGCGTAACCTCATGGGGTTATTCGTGATGTCTTCATGCCTGTGTGTCAGCGCAGCCCAACCTCCTAGCTTGAGGAGCCCCAGGAGATGATTTAGACCAAATTTAGGACAGTGTTTATATCAAGGGAAGGAAAGGGAGGATACGACTGGAAAGGGGCACCCAGGAATAACCAACAGGATTCGAATGTTTTAACCCAGCTCTGCCTGTATCCACGGGCGTTGCTGCTACTGTTCTGGTGACGCTGTTTTGTGGGGTTCTTTCTGGATCAGGAAAACGGCGGGAGGCTCGTACTACCCCCTGCCCCCCAAAGGGAGGTGCTGACTCCCATGGATACAGTGATGCTGGAGGACAGAAAGGGACTGAAGTTCTGAAACGTGGCATAAGGACGACCTGCTTCGGAGCGCTGTCTGTGTGCTGACGCACAGGCCGCTGGCTGGCTCTGAGGGCCGACCCGACCTTCTCATGGCCCTGCTCGGGGGTGCTGCACTGGGACATGACCTGAGTGAAATGGGGGGCAGAGGGCTGGGGGTGATGGGGAAGTTGGCCTAGAGCAGAATAAAAGTAAGGAGACAGCCTGAGGATTCAGATGTGAGAGGGTGGAGATGTGGCTTCTAGAATGTGCCTAAGAAGACACTAGGCAGACATAAATTCACCTTAGGGAGGCCACTGGACATCCCAGCACTGTGGAGAAGGAAAAATCTTGTTTTAGTTTTAAATGTTAGCAGACTACATGACCACAGGTCCCACTGAGTTACATGTCCACTGTGATTGTAGTTTTAAATGCAATGAAGTTTGTCAGCTGCACTGGAGACTCCATGCGGGAAGGGTGGTATCTGCAGTTCTCACTTATATCCCTAGCTCCCTGCACATTTTCTGGATGGAGGGACAAAGGAAGGACGTGATACGACCAAAACTCGGTCGCCCCTCAGAGTTAGAAACCACACAAGGCCCGTCCAGTGCGATGGGAGCGTGGAGGACCGGATCCCGAGAACCCGACCTGAGGAAGACAGCGGAGGAAAAACAGCCTACACTCTCTCTTCCTCTGTCTCCCAATCTACCGTCAGTCCATCAAGGTCTCCTACTGGCTCAATCAAGTCTTTACTGAAATATAATTCACATACCATGAAATTTGCCCTTTTAAAATATACAGTTCAATTTAGTGGCTATTAGCATACTCACAGAATTGTGTAACCATCACAAAAACCTAGTGTTAGAATAGTTTCATTACCCCAGAAGGAAACTGTGTCCCCATTAGCCGTCAGTCCCCCACCCAGCCCTGGGCAACTACCATCTGCTTTCTATCTCTATGGATGTGACTACTCTGGACATTTCATGTAGATGAAAACACACACACGTGGCCTTTTGTGTCCGGCTTCTCTCACTCGGCATCATGTGTTCACGGTTCATCCACATGTGGCGAGTGTCAGAGCTTCATTCCTTCTGGCTGAGTGACAGTCCATGATACGAATGAGGAGACCACATTTGGTTTATCTGTTCATTAGTTCCCGGACATTTGTTTTGTTTCCATTCAAATGCTAATCGTAACTTTCTATTTCTACAATCTGTTTTAATAATATGGAAAGAAGTGGAAGGTGACAGACATAGCATTTTCAATAAAATATCTCAAAATACAGTTTGCTATCACACAACTGTTAACTTTGTAGGAGGTTTCAAATGTTTCTCAGGACATAGTTATTGCATTTCCAAGTATATCACTTTATACATGGGCATAACTTATAAAGGGGGAGAAAATAATTAGTTACGGGGGGGAATTGTCTGAAACGTCATTTAGCTTAAACTGAATGTCTGAATTTGGATAAAGAATTTCTGGAAGCAAAGGTAAAAACTCCTGGGAGAAATCGGTAATTTATCGCATGAAAAGTCCTAATTAAAGGGAAATAATAATTCCTTGAGTCTTTGCCTTTATGAATTTTCTGTTTTGAGAGTGTAATACTCTACAGACCCATAGAGGTAGAGCTTTTACTAAAAATGATATTATAAGCTATTTCAACTACCCCAAATTTGTGTTGGATACTGTTTAAATTGGTGATTTTTAAAATATATTAGGTTAACAACAGTTGGTTAAGAAATTCTTCTCCTTCTGTGTCCTTAAAGGCGAGGGTCACGGCGTAAGAGTTCTTTTTTTTTTTTTTTTTTTTTTATTAAATTTATTGGGGTGACAATTGTTAGTAAAATTACATAGATTTCAGGTGTAAGAGTTCTAATGTGGTGCCTCCTTATCTGAAAAGGACCCGCGCTTTGGGAACTCACCGTCATGCTGAGGCTGTTTTCTTGGCCCTGTAGCCAGACATCCACTACGGGGCTACAAACGGTCGGGGGATTCCGTTTATGAAGTGCCAGCTGAAACAGGCGCCGTTCACTCACCGTCCGAGGTCACTAAGCGACCCTCGTTCCTCCTTCTCTAAATATTTCTAGAAGTGGGAGATTGGGGAGCATTCCGGTCCCTCTGACTCATCAAATCCTATTCGAAATCCCGGCACATCATTACCTTTTCAACTTCCCACAATACCCTGTTCTAAAGACTATCAGCCCCTCTGGAAAGAGCTTCTGAGGCTTGTTTGTCAGCCAATGTGTGACGTTTCTCCCACTGTTCCCGGGGCCGGATGCACGAGCCTGGGGAGGCACCAGCCTGAGTCAGCCCAGAGACCTCCTCTCCTCACCCTTTGTAAAGGTGAGCGACTCACAGCCCGGCCCGTGGAAATTGTCACCGAGAGCTCCAGGCTGCCCAGGTAATGCGGGCGGCAGATGCCTGACACGCCGTTGTCACTTTCCTCCTCACCCCCAGTCATCGGCACACACGACGTGACCCGGTCCCACATGGCTGCCACAAGCCACATGCCTGTCACAAATGGTGCTAAGTCCTACTCCGCCCAATCACCCAGAAAGCTTTTCTCAAACGCCTAGGGAAGGAGCAGGACACTGCCCCTGAAGGACGCCGGCCACAGACCAAAGCAGCAGCTGCAGCCCGGAACCCCGCTTCATGGGGATTTCCTGTCAGCTCTGCCGGCTTAAATGACCAGAAAAGCTATTTCGTGGAGAAAAAAATGTGTTTCCTGCTAATAAGTCCAGGCTGCTATATGATTCATAGGACTTTTTATTTTGACTATTAAAGCAAAATTTGATTTGTTTTCCACATTATTAATAACTGCCCTCTAAATTCAGATAAATGATTTTTAAAAATAAGACATAATACCTAGAGTAAGAGAATACCATTTAAACGGGCACGAAATCATTCTTGTTCATAAAAATATCCGTAACCAGGTAACTGAGCTGCTCATGTGCCAGCTCCTGCGACGCAGTCCTACTTACGCCTATTGTCTCGTGTGGTATTTATGGCACTGTCCTTTCACTCGCGGAAATGTCCCAGTGTGGCTAATAAATTATGTCACCACCCCAATTAGAAGCTTCTTCCAGGCCCTTTGCTCTCCTGGTGCTTTAATATATCATCTGATTTAAGATGTTTTGCAGAATCCTGTCAGCTGAGGAGGCTGGGCGGTGAATCCTGTGACCCGTGCACCGGCTGTGCGCTCGGTGGTGAAGGAAAGCGGGGTGCAGGCCGGGGTGCTGGTGCTGTGGGGGCAGCCCCTTGTAAGTGTGGGGTTCACAGTGGGATGCAATGCGGGGTGCTGCAGGCTGGCCAGGCCACCAGGCTTCCAGCCCTGGAAATGGGTACTAAGTGTTTCTAGATAAAGACCAACGTTAGCCGATAGAACTTTCTTCTTTCTTTCTTACTTTTTTTTTTTTAAGAAAAGAAACAACAGTAGCAACCAAAATGAATATTTTTGTTCTTTAAAACCTAGTCATGTCACATGCTCCATCTACAAAGTAATTAATACCTCCGAGGGTTCGGCGTTAAGATTCTGCCACCTGCTTTGCCACCCGGAGAAGGGGAGCTCCTGGGCATTACGGTGGGAACCCATTTCAGGAATGGCCCTGAAAACCCAGGGCCTTCACATGACCAGCCCTCCCAGAGAACACCCCCGAAGACTTCCTAGCTCCCAGAAGGGCGGTCTTTTGCCAGAAAGACTTTGGCCAGCCAGAAAGGTGTTTTTAGGGTGTCAAAAAATCATAATATTTATAATACAGTTTCTGTTTCTCATTTAAAATTTTGATCACAAAGACAAAAGAGGAGATTGACAAAGTCAAACTCTCTAACAAACGTAATCAAGTTTGTTGGAAACTATTGTTACTTTAAATGAACGAGCACATGAGTGAAGGAAGGAATAAATAAACACCTTATTCAGAAAGCTCACAATTCGATCAATACAAATTGCAGCCCACAGCTTACTCAATACTGGTCCTCGCCAAAGAGAGAGCATGATTTACAAATTTCTAGGAGGCAAATTCTTTTCTTTGGGAGGGAGTGTGGGCAAGTTACTTTGCATTCTTAGGTGTTTAAGATTTTCCTGACATTCCCTAACTCCTGCCTGTCTAACCAGCCTGAGGTCACCTGAAGCTGGCCATCTGTAGGAATTAGAAAGCATCCAGGCTTAAAACGACAAGGCATCGTCCAGATTTAAAGCAGCCAGAGACCCCATGGGTTCGTGGATGACTGATCTCAACCCAGGAGACCCACTTAGAAGGTTTAGGGTTGGCCTGTGGAGGATTTCTAGAGTGGCTTGTATAGCTGTGTCTGAGACAAACAGCACCCCAAACGGCTGCAAGGTTAGTACTGCTGCCATTGTGTGTGGCTGAGCCCAGGCGTTCACAGAGGCAGGTCTGGCACGTCACCACCCCATAAACTTCATCGGTAGGAAACCAGAGAAGCGATGCCCGACTCCTGCCTCTGTCATGCTAAATATGGGTTGAAATGTCATGTTTCTATATTTTGGATATGTTATTTGAGATTGAATTTACTTACAAATTAAAAGCACTGTTGTCAGAAAAAGATAAATCTATATGATGCTGTATATTTACATTTATATCATTTGAGAAAAGTTGCCAAACTATCAACTGTTTTAGCCTCTTGGTGGTAGGATACTGGTGACTTTAAATTTTGTTTCTTTCTAAAATAATCTGCAAGTTCTGATCATTCTAAAGTGATTGTATTTCAGGTTAGTCAATGTATTTACAAGAATACTCCAATGATGTGTGTAAACGACAGAACGTTACTAGTTTGAAAACGAGGCTGCAGGCCTGTCTTCTCACACGGACCTGCCCTCTTATCTGCCTGCACATTGTAATTCAATGGAAAAACGATGCTCTTCATGGCTGTGATTATTTCATATTAATTTCTATTCGCTCTCAGACTCACAACTCACACAGACGCCTTTGTTTCCCGTAAGCACTGAGCGTGCCTCACTGTGGAGAGCCTCCGGGACGTAGGGCCCATTTGTGGTGGAAATGCCCGAATGAGCCTGGTGGTCGTTCGCTTCCGAACCTCGTCAGGATTCAGCCATAGATCTGCCCAGCCTGGATCCGTGTGGACTCGATGGCCACTCACAGGGAATGACTCACAGGGTAGCCCACTCGCGGCGCACATGCGTGACACACAGATGTGTTTCCAACACTATGAGACCACAATACGTGAACTGTGCACACTTCTGTTTTTTGGTATATAGTTGTTATGTGACTAAATTTACAATTTTGGCTGTTTTTCCCATTTGAAATGAATGCCAAAAACTTTTCAAATGACTATGACGTATGACTTGTCATTAAATAATCAGATTTAATAAGACACAGAAAACTCAAAAGAGATGACAATGAAATAATCCATTTTAACATGGTTTAAAAGGTTAAATGAGGTAATTTTTCCTTCAGCCACTCTGAAGGGTTTCCGATTTCCTGGGTGACCTTCAAGAATTCTATCTCTGCATTTACCAAAAATATTTCTATTATTCAACTAAAACCCTGCCTTTATTTTTCTAAGGAACTGTGTTTTTAGGGTGGTCATGTCTGACAGAGACAAAGAGCTCGTCCTCTGGTGTATAATTTGAGGGAGATCAACCTGGAGGAAAAACAGGGTATCACTGGAAAGGCAGTTCTTAACTGCAGTGTGCTTTCTCCTCGAGAGCAAAGTCAATTTTGAACTTAATTTATATTTATTTTTTTAAAAAGATATAGTCATAAAATTGTTTTAAAAGATATTTTCCTACTTCTTTCTCTCTCCCGCTTTAACTTCTGTTCTCAAGTCTTGGCTTCCTGTGGCTGTCACTGTTTACTCCCTCGTAACGGCCACCTCTCTTGTCCCCATGGCCAGGATTCTGACATGGTCAGGCTACGGGGTTTCCAGCCCCGTCCATGAATCAAGCCTGGTCTGAGTCCGTCAGAACAACCGGGCACTCCTTTGTCTGTGATTGGCCTAGACATGAGCATGTGACCCATTTATGGCCAATGAGACAGGAGGGGAAGGATGTTTGGGGCACTGGGAAAATTTTTTTCCTTAATAAGTAGAAATAAATCACACAAAAAGCCTTTTGCCGCCCTCATATTCCCTCTTGTGTTGCCTGCTGTTTTGGAGGACGTGACACCTGGATCTGAGGTCAGCACATTGGGACCATGAGGCACTGGGCCCAGAAAACAGGCACCAGCCCCTCCCCAGGTCACTTGAGTGCACACACGTGGTCAGTGCTAATGGTCGTCTTGGATTTGCCAGTGGATTAGCTGCTGTGCTTTGTATGGAGAGAGAGCTAATTTAATTTGTAGCATTGCAAATACTGTGGCCAAGTTCAGATGCTGAAAATGAGAATGATTACGATACCAACACGCCCCACACGTGACCAAAAAATGTGAGAAAACTGTCATCTGAACGACAGACACATACCAATGAGTTAGAGAGGGAAGTAACCCAAACAGAGCACCCTGCACAACACGTAGGAAGGAATCTGGGGTTGGGCATGTTGGGGAAGGGGACGTGACCAAACCTGTGGGAACCACAAATGGAGACTGAAACTCACAAGTCCTGGATGAGACAGGCAGGTACTTGTAAATCAACCACATTTTCTTATCTCCCCAGAAGATACCAATGCTCACTGCAGACAGCGGCTACTGAATTCGCTTGGCAAACCACATGAAAGGACACATATTACGGTAGGTCCCTTGATTGCTCTAACAAGCGGCTCATGTTCCATATCTTAGTTCAGAGGTTGAAAGCACCAGGGCCTGTGGGCAGACGAAGGCGGGGCTTGGATCACAGACGTCCCTTACCTGTGGCACCGATTCTGTGAGTCCTCACCGAGGATCACGCTTTCTGCAGCACATCAAGCGATGTGTTCCATCACGACAAAAAGTTGTCGCCCCCAGCTCTTCGGTACTTTGCTTTGCAAAATGGAGTTTCAAATCGTCTGTTAGTGAACCTGCAGGAGACATAAGACAAAAGAATATTTATAACCTGTTCAAATACGAGCTAGAATGTGCTCGTCTATCTACGTATTCGGCAGACAGCGCAGATGCAAATTTTGGCTAATTCCATTCCATCTGTAATGTCCCAAAGGAAATGGAAAGATCTCACTGCTGGAGAGCCCGGGTACACTGCGCACAACCCTGCTACAAAGGGGCATGATTGTCTTGACTGTATAATGAGGCCTTCTAAAGGGAAGTCTCAGCTCACTTCCCGGTTCCTTTAAAACATGCTGCGGCATCTAATGAGACTTCTGACTTCACAGCAATGGAAGGCGAGCGCCTCCTGAGACACTCACCAGGGCCACGGCTATTTCTTTCGGCAGCCCAGGAACTACGTTAACATGCTGTCTTGTCATGAAGCCACATTTCCTAGTGTGGGAGAAAAATAACGTCTTTCTCTAATTTGTAAATACACTGAGGATGAGAACAGAGAGACAGAGGATATTAAAACAAAAGTCTATGTGCTGCTTCTCTTAGACTGTCCGATGGCACCTGAAGAAGCCACAGAAGCCAGACTGCACGCCCCCCCACCACCACTCTGAGTTGTTTGGTGTGTTCAGTGTTACGTGTGCAACCGAGGCTCGTACAGTGAAAAAAATGAAGCATTTATTATTTTTTTTGAAATAAGAGTTCAAAAAAAAAAAAAAAAAAAGCCCCACCCCCACCCCCACCCCCCACACCACCTGCTAAAAAATGTCACCAGGAAAGGACAGCCAAGACATTGGTGCTGTTTTTACAGCAGCTTCGATAATAATTCGAAACATTCATTCGGGAATTGTGCTGGGGAAGTCAGTGGCCCGCCTCCAGCTGAGCCCCACTAATATGTGCTGCCCTGACTGGCGAAGCCGTGCTGTGCTGTACGACTTTCTCAGTGTCTTTACTAAGATGCTCACTTATTTGGAACCCAACGTCAGTTTCATGAGTTCAGACTCCCCCTGAGAAAGAGGGTCTCATGGATGTTGGCGTCTGCTGTACGTGGCAGTGTTTACAGGTGCTGGACCTTTCAGATGTGGCTGGCCAGTACGAGGATTTATAGAAACAAAGGACCTGATGGACAAATGCCTCGTCTGTCAAAATAAACCTGCAGATGGGAAGTGGTGGGTATTTTTGGAGAGCTAGAAACGCAGTCCTCGAGGCCAAAGTCATGCTGTTCCAGTAAGCGAAATCCGCAGTGCCAGGCCCAGACAGTTCTGGTGATACTGTATTTAGCCTGATAGCATCACATTAAACTAACAGCAGGACTCAGCAGAACGCAGCCATGATAAAAGCAGCAGAGCTGCTCGTCACATAGGACTTTATGTTTAACTATATTCAATTTCACCACTACATAAAAGGAAAGAAGGGTGCCCAGAGGGTTGCAGGCAGATCAGAGAACTGCTATTGGAAAAAGAAGCAGAAAGAGTAAAATTATCCTATTCTTCCACGAGACAGAAAGAAACATGCCATTGCTATTTTTAGTCAATAAAATTAATGTCTAACTAGTCCTATTGCATTTACAGTCTCCTTTTAAAAAGTCATACATAAGTTGATATAACTATGCATGCATTTAAAAAGTAACATACTGTATTTTGCTGCTTTTAAAATGTCCTCATACCCTGCTTTATGAATTCAATATATTCTGAGCATATCCCTGCACTATTAAACACACTATTTGAAAATCAAATCATTTGTATCAAAAATATATTGCCATCTTCATCTTGTTGGATTTTTTTAAAACAATTTAAAAAAATTATCCCTGATTGGCCGATGAGACAGTGGTCCTGGAATGATATGGTCAGGATTCAATTCAAGTCTACTGGGACCTCAGAAATATCTGAAAGCTGTGAAGTGACAGTTTCAGACGTCCCCTCAGTATATGTCACGTCTGGATCAGAGAGCGTGACAATAACCAAATAATAATGGCCGACGTTTCCCCTTCTCCATGATGGACACCAGGCATTCTTCTAAGCGCTTTTCCCGAATCAGCCCACCCAACTACCACCCTCAATAAAATGTAAATGTCACCACCTCCATCCTACACGTGAGTCATCTAAGAAACAGAGACAGACAATCGTTGAAGGCCACGCAGGAAACAGCACTAGGAAGTAACCGACTAAGAAGACAAGCCCAGGAAATTGGACTCTGAAAACACCCCTCTTAGTGACCCTTTTGATATCTCCTCTGTCGACAGGGTGTACAGCCTCTGGGCCACCGAGAAATCGTAATGTGGGTCGTGGGCACAAGACGCCTACATGCTCGTCCGGCAGACACAGGAAGGGGTTCCCACATCGTGGGCTTTAGCTGTGGGCAGGGCCCTGACTCCCCAGCAGATCCCTTAATGGATACTTTGAATTATTATCTAAGATGTAGAAACAACACCCAAATAACACGTCTGTCTTCTCACAGGGAATGCCACTGATGGGCTCACTGGTCACTGAGTTCATTCTATGCGCCCATCACTTTGCAGGGAGCGAGGAAACACAGTGGTGAGTCACAGACACGGTTCCCACCCCCAGAGGGGCGTGTACGTGCACACGACCGTGTGCATGTAACTGACGTAAGTCTACAAAAGGAAAAAACGGATTCAACGGAACATAAGAAAGGCCCCAGAGTAGAGGATTTAGGTTAGGGACCTGAGAGGAGGTTTCTGTCTTTCAATAGTAGCACAGTTCACCCCAACATAGATGGGGCATGGGCCACTGCAAGGCCCCAAATGGCGACACTGCCAAGCCCACCACCTAGACCTATGGTCTGCATCACCTCACCTCGAGCCTGGAGTATCAAAGCAGAAGCAAGGCTTCCTGGGCCAGCAGGAATTGGGGCTATCTGCCCACCTGGGAGTTCCAGCAACAGACTTCCTGAGTCTTCAGTACCCACAGACGGCTTCACAGCCTCTGGTGTTTAACTACTGGGCTGTTTGAAGGCAGAATTTATCTTTTTTGACATACAATGACCCAAACAGCTGTAGAAACATGTTGGGGTGAAGTGTCTCCGAGTGTGCTGACGGGACACAATTGTCAGGATAAGACAGAAGACCTGCAGCTTAATTGATTCATCTTCTAGGAAAGGGAAGCCGTGGGCAGATCGACGCGCCCCCACATACCGGGGGAACAGTCATTAAAAGCGTATTAGAATAACAGATCCAGGCCGCAGACCGGAACACGCGAAGAGAGAGGACCACCACCAGCTCCGTCTGAATCTGTTTCTCACACAAGCATCCTCCTCGGTTTATTCTGCCGAAAGGAATTAACTTAATGCAACAGCGTGGGGTCCAACAATTTCTGTGTTTGAAGCCAGGGGCTGCTATAGAGGGAACCGGGGAAATTGAAGTTCCCAGATTCTAGATTCTAGAACCTGCAAGACTGAAAAGGGAATTCTCCCAACATGGTTTTATCCCGATGCGCTGTTAGGATCATCAGAGGACATCTCAAATATCAGGGGACATGTGACGGCGACAGGAGGGCCCCATAAAAATCTATGTGCCTCCTCTCTGCTTCTTGGTTTTTCTCGCAGCTCAACTGGGGCTTGTGACTTGTTCTGGGAGGGCATGTGACATGTAGCACCTCTGGGAAAAGGGACTTAAGGCCGGTGTGCCTTCTCTACCTGTCACTCCCCTGCTGCAAGGGCCTTGGAGGTCACCTGCTCTGGTAATGCAGCTACAAGACAGAAGACAAATGCCATTTAAAACCAAGTCACATGTGCATGGGGAGTGAACCTATAAGATTTCACAGTGTGTGGGGGGAGCTGGTGAGCCTGACTCTCCTAGAAGCCCTCTTCCTGATGCCTTTCCAAGCCCACTCTAACAAATAAAGGAATGTATTTTCGTCAACACGATCTAGGAATAGAATTTCTGGGCCTCAGCCAGAGGCTACTGTAGGGGTGACGGATTCTAGAATAGTCTTTGTGCGTTCACAGTGGCGCGAGGACCAAATCTGACGGAGGGTTACAGCTCTCTGGGGTTGCAGTGACGGATGGTGTCCACACGGGCTAAGCAGATGCCATAAATCATAAGACATTTTTACTGACTGTACTGTGACTAGAGCTTGAGCCCCGACTCTGACATTTCGCACATCTTAAATTAAGAATAATGGGTCCTTCTTTGATCATTTACCCAGTAGGTAGAATAAAATATCAGAGCTGAAAGGGCTTTTCATTGGGTTGGTGCAAAAGTAATTGCGGTTGAAAAGGTTAAAAATAATTGCAAAAACCGCAGTTACTTTTGCACCAACCTAATAAAATGGTCTTAATGAATCCCTCAGTTTAATCCAAATATCTATTGTGTTCCATGGACTGTGATGGGTACTGGGAATTCAGGAATAAAAGAGACCAATTCCCATTCTTAAGCAGCTTATATTTTAAGTGAAAAAACGAATATAGAAACTAAATAATTAGATGCATCCAACAGACTCATACAAAGCGTGCGGTGGGGCTTGGTGGCGGTGTGCTCAGCTCAGCGTAGCCTCTCTGAAGGAGCTCATGACCCACCTGCATCACAAAGGATGCCTGGCCAAAAGTACAGAAAGATGTCCCAAGAAGAGGGAACTGTGTGAGTAAAGGAGTGACGTGTGAAAGAGCAGGGTATACAAGGAACAAATGATCAAACACGTACATGATGGTGACCGTGTCGAGACCAGTCCGAATTCTTTGTACCTATGGGTTCCATCACATTTAATTAGATGTTCCTCGAATGTGAGGTGGGGAAATGGCAGTACACGAAATTGTAATCTGGCTTTGTACTTTTCTAGCACTTTGTTTTCACGCATCGAATCTTGTTGTTTTTTTTTTTATCGTGGCGATACGATATATTCACCACATATTTCTGCATGAGCTGCAAGACTGTGTGTAAATAAGAACATCTCTGATCATGTGCAGATGGCCCATTCTCAGATACTGCGTTTTGGGATGTAATGGCATATGTTTCAAATCTTGGAACACTTACAATGAAAGTCATTCTAAGAAATATTATGTCCATATGGTTAAATATTAAATCTGTGTTAAGATGGAATTTTATGTGTTTTCAAATATGGTATAGAATATAAACCCTTGGCTGATGTCTTTAATATATAAACAACCTTAACAAATAAAAAAAGAAACAAAAAAAGCAAAGAGTACATATAGAAAATTCACCTGAGAAGAAATAGAATTGAAAATAAATATCAACCTTTCCGATAACAAAACACAATATACCATCTATATTGATAATATTTTTAATCATATATAATATTATACGCGCTAAGAGCTAATAACCCAAATTTGGAAAAGAAGATTGTATTTAGTACAAACTATGTATTAGTACAAACTCTTCGTAGGACACTTTTTCAATATGCATCAAAAGCCCTTAAAATGTATAATCTTTAATCCAGCTCTTATTTTTGATAGTAAACATCAGGTTTTAATCACATCTTGAGCATATTTCTGTTCAAATGTAATTGATTTCTACATTGCTTAAAATAATGAAAATTCAGATCAATCTACTTGTCTAAAAATTACAGCTGGGTTACATCTAGACGGAGGTTGCAAACCAGAAGTCATGAGGGCAATCTTGCCTTCAGACATGTCCCCATTGGCCAACTCAGTGATTTAAATCAAAGTTCCATTGTTCCCCAACATTTATAAACAGGCCCTTAAGATAAACTCTGGGATGCTGACTGGCCTTGAAAGAACAGAACATTTGTCAGCACTGCATTCTAACATGAGAAACCCCGGCTGCCACTAGACGTTCAATCAGACAGTGGACACGGTTTTCTGTTTACTGCAGCTCCCCTCACCCCTTCCTGATCAGCACAATCCCTTCACTCATGTCCTCCACCTGTCTGCGTCCTGGGAGTGTCTGAGTTTATCGTTTTCGCATTATACACCATGTAGTCAATCCAAGTAGTATCATATTAGTCAGCCATTAGAAATGGTATCATTGAAATATTTACTGATGGAGAAAGATGCACCTGAGGTAAATAAGTGTTGAGAATGTTACAAATCAAAATTCACAATGTGTTTATTTTCTTGCCTCCAAAATGCATTTTTGCAAAGAACCAAAGACTAGAAAGCTCTGCACCAGAATCTGAAGTAGGCGCCTCAGTGTAGGAATAGCTGGCACTTTTCATCTCCTCCTCCTGCTTAGCTGCACTTTCCACGTTTCCTATGGTGCCCACCTCTGCCCCGTCTCCGTCCACGTCCGGCTCCTGCCCTCAACCCCTCGCTCGCTCCACTCCGCTCACCACTTTGGTTTGGCCCATTGGGGGTGCTCACCTCAGGGCCGTGACTTGTCCCCAGAATGTGCCGTCCTACATCTGTGTCTGGCCGGTCCTCTGCACTGTCCCTGTCTCGGCCCCAGTGACACTGCTCCCCTGACTCTGCAGAAGCCGACGGCCAAGAACGGGAGCTCGGTGACCTGGGCCTGGGCCTGCCCTACCAACCACTTTGGAGTTCAACCCTCTATGTCACTGTCACTTTAAGTGGAATATAATGAAAACTTAATCATAGGCTGTAAGACTCAGAAACCTGAAATGTCTAACAAGATTATTCATTAGGAAATGTTGTTTTTTTTGTTTTGTTTTGTTTTTTATTAGCACATGGAGGGGGGAAAGTAAGATCTGTTTCTTCACTGGCTTTGAAGTACTAGTGCCTAGTTCTCAGTATTTCTCCATGTCCTGTATTTCCCACGTATGTTACCTTCTTTGAAAGGCAATGTGTATGTCATTAAGTGATTTTCCAGGCATGTCTCTGGCTATCTGAGACACAGACGAGATATAAATCCTTTTAAGGCTCCATTGTTTCACCTGTAATATGGGAGCTAATTTTTGAAGTGACAAACTTACACTGCTACTTCTTTTACAGCCAAATCTCATTTGAACATGTGTTTAATATGGCTCCAAATTTTTTGCTCACCATTTGAGGCCATAAAATTTCTAAAACGGAAATCCAAAGAAACTTATACAAATGGACAGATATAAATTTAGATATAGAACAGATAAAAGGTAGATGCGTGTGTAGATACAGACCAGATGTAGATACGGATGTGACCTAGATGCAGAAGATGGCCTGAGGTGTCGATAGCTATGGCATCGGCACAAATGGAGCTACAGAATAGATGTACTTTTCCTGTGTGTTGGACCAACCATTTTTCTGCCACTTTCTCTGCCCCCAAACCAGCAACAGCCTGGAAATAAACTACATGAAACTAGAAAAATGTTAATGTCTCAGTGACATCAAGGTCTCCAAAAAGATTCTCAATGGGAAAAAAAGAAGTCTCGAAATAGAAAAGTGTTTGGCATTAAATTAACTATGCTAATTAGCCCAAACACTCAGAAACCTCATCGACCAGCCCTGTGAAGAATTCACTCCACAGGGATCTTTTATGACTGCTGGACTCAAGTCATTTTCCCGGGTCACCTTCTTCATTTGAGGAATTGATTCCTCTATTGGAAGGGGCATGGCCTTTAATTTGTGCTGCGACTTGTACAGGTTTCTTCTCCTTGGCACGTGAGCCCGAGGCCTCTCCCTCAGAGAGAGGAGGCCGCAGCCCTCCCAAGACAGGCTGTGTGAGCATTGCTGACATTTCGCACTGGATTTCCTGGCGAGCATTTTCCGATACCTGCACCTCGAGGAGCCGGCAGGCACCTGCGGGAACAGCTTAAAAGCTCCCAGCAGAAAACATGGATTTCTAACTCAGATGCCAAGGCCCGAGGCTGACTGCGTTAGGTCCAGACTCTTACGTGCTTAGTCAGCACAGACCTGGAAAAACAATTCCGTAACCAGTCAGTCCTCTCAGTCCACCTCGTGGGAACATCCCCGGGTGACTTCAGAGGCTTCTGAGTTGGGGAAACAGGAAATGTAAATGAGGGAACGCTGACGTGGGCAAGTTCGAGGGAGAACCAAAGAGGAAGAAAGTGCTATTACGGGACACGTGGGGGCGGAGATGGGTCATTTCTGTCATTCATCCACACGAATTCTTTTCAAATAGTAAATGCATTTTAAAGTTGTAGAATGCATTTCATTCCATTTCTAGAATATGGCTTTTACTCTTTCCTTAAGATATTTTTACATTTCTGATTAGGGAAGTAAGTGACAGGTGACCAGATCAGATCTATTATTGTGTTTCTGGTGTCCAGCTGACGGCCTGTCCACTGTGTGGCAGTCTTTGGTGGGAGGTATTGGAAACGAATTAGTACAATGGCTCTACCCACACTTATCAGTATTGCTCTTCAGAAATCCTGGGCGGTCTGATGGAGCTGGTTGAGGCTTTATTAAATTCAAACTCAAGCTATTAAATCAAGGCTTGGAGCTCCTACGGCCTGGCCAGTAGAGAAATCAATCGCCATCTATTGCTTTGGGGGTTTCTCTCTGTTATCCTTGGCCCCTGTTTTCTCTCAGAAGTACGGCCACTCACAATCCCCAGTGGGACGGGGTGAGTGAGGAGAGAAGAAAAGTGGGGGTTCAGTGATTCAGTGGGGGCACCTGCACCCTGAGTCCCGGCTGGGTGAAAACTCATCCAACTGTACTTCAGATGGGTGCATTTATTGTAGGTAAATTACACTCCCTCACGTTCATTAAAAACAGGTAGTAGAGAGGACACACAACAATTAGAAAAGGGTAACAGAAAAGACACATAACGATTCTTTTCTTTGAACGAGCTCCAAGTCGCACAAAACGTCTTTTCTACGCCAGTAGCGAGTGTTCTCTTTAATTTTCTGCAAATACGTAAGATGCTTGTTTTGAACAGCACCTTGTTAGTTGAGAATTCCCAGGTTTCCCCCAAAACCCGGTGCTGTGAATGGGTGCCGGGCGCATTTCCTAATTCTGGAAATTAATGGCCGCATCCCTGTTTCCTTGGCGAGGCACGTTACCTACTTCCTCTCGAGAACGGCCGGTCAAAGAGAAACACAATCCTTTTTCCTCACGTGTCCGGTAGCGAGGAGCAGATGGAGGAAGAGGAATCAATACGTGTGACGGCCACCTTCCCACCGGAGTGAACGGGCTGGGGTGAGTCCCTGGAGAGAACACTCACTACTGGCCTAGAAAAGACGTTTTGTGTGACTTGGAGCTCGTTCAAAGAAAAGAAAATTTATGTGAGTTTTCAGCCAGCCGGGACTCAGGGTGCAGGTGCCCCCACTGAATCACTGAACCCCCACTTTTCTTCCCTCCTCACTCTGTGGGTGAGAAGTGGGTAAGTATTGGAGAAGCAGGAAGCCCATTCTGAGTGCAACACCTGCCCCACCTTCATGGCTGAACGGCTTGCTCAGGGAATTTGAATCGCATGTGCCGGGGTCAAGACAGGCGGCAATTCCGAGGTGATGATGCTTGGTATGTGCTTTCTAGGTCATTCTTTTGCAAGAAAATCAATTATTAAAATGACACTATATCGTCTTTTTCACACTTGAGTGTCTTCAGGAGGGACGGTGAAGAAAAGCTTGGAATTACATGTGGAAAGGTCTCCTTTTCAGTGCAGCTCTGCCACCAGTTAAAAATGCAAAGAACCCACAGGGATGCATAATTCTTGTTACGTTATTGCATCTGTTTGTTTGTTTCAGATCAAGGGTCAGCAAACCTTTTCTGTAAATGGCTGACTAGGAAATATTTTTGGCTCTCTGGGCCAAAAACTCCAAATGAAAATGTTCCATAAATATCTCCATATCCATGTAGAACAGAAAGACCATTTTCAGCACGTGTGCTTTACAAAACCAGCGGTGGCCCGTGGGCCACAGCTGCTGACCCTGTGGTCTCTCGGCCTGACCCGACTCTGCCCACAGCCAGTTACAGCAAACGGCCTAAACCTGAGCCCCCGAGTGTGCCTGTTCTACCAGCCTTCTCGGTGCTGTGACAAATTATCACATATTTGGTGGTTTAAAAACTCATAGTTGTCATCTCACAGCTGTGGCGCTCAGGAATCCGAAAGGGGCATTTTGTGGCTAACGTCAAGGTGCCAGCAAGGCCGGCTGTTTCCCGGGGCTCCAGGAGACAGTCCGGCTCTTGTCTTTTCCAGCTCCACAGGCGCCGCCTTCCTTGGCTGGCAGCCCCTTCCTTCAACACCAAAATCAGAACCACAGCGTCTTAAACATCTCTCTGGGACTCTGACTTCCCTTCTGCTCCCTCTTTCAATGATGAAGTCCTTTATGAATGTGACATTGGGCCCACTAGATAATCCAAAATAATCTTCCTACTGTAAAGTCGGCAGATTATCAACCGTAATTCCATCTGCAATCCGGACTCCCCTTTGTCACGTGACCCACACACGCACAGGTCCCAGGTCTGTTTGAGCCTTTCCTGGGCTGTTGCTGGCAGTATATGCAACTCTAATTCTCACACCTTCTATCATCTAAATCATGGCTCTGAATCCCTCTCAGTTTCCAACTTTAAAGCCTGTGTACCACTGTTACATCCCCACCTTTTCACGTCACCTCCTAATTCTCCATTTCCGCTAAACAATATTGGTGAGTTCTATTTTCCCTTTTTCTTTCACAGTTCAGTGAGAAATACTATTTATTTGCAGAAAACCCCTGACAACTTCCCTTTGATATCCCAATCGCTAAGCCAAGGGACTTGCTATCTAAAAACAGGGAGACACTGCTCAGTGTCTGTCCCTAAACTTTACAATAACCCAGACTTGACACCTCTATGTGCTGTTATTTAATGAAAACACAAGTCAGTGGCTTTGCCCATCACCAAGCGTCTAAGCCAGTGGTTCCCAGCGGCGGGCAAGTCGGTCCGCTTGGGAACATCGGCAACAGGGAAACACTTTGGTTGTGACTACACGGGCCATGGGTTGGACGCTGGTGTGGAGAGACCAGGGTGAAGACAGACACCCCACAATTCACAGGACAGACACCCCACAATTCACAGGACAGACACCCCACAATTCACAGGACAGACAGCCCAGAACACAGAACCATCTGGCTCCACGTCAGCAGCGTTCACACAGGGAAACCTTGATGCAAACAAAACGGTCTAAAAGTTAGAGAGTTTTACTCGAGGGAGAGGTGACCACTAAGCGTCAGGCAGTGACCCCTTCCCTGAGCTGAACTATTTTTAAAGCATGTCCTCGCCAGTGGTCCTCACTGCTCTACGTCCCAGGACGGGTTATTTCAAATATTTTTTTAAAAATTGACATACAGAAACCTGAACTCACACCGCCTTAAACAACAAGGTAATTGTTCTTTTCAGGTAACAGTAAGTCCAGTGTACAATAAGCTATGGGCTAGCGGCCAGTGGCTTCAGGGCCTCGGTGATGTCACTAGACATGCACTGCCAGAGGTAAAGGGAACCACTAGAACAAACTCCTCTGCTCCTGGGAGACGCAATGACTGAGGCAGAGAGGCTGTCCACTCACCAGGACACGGGGTTCAGAAGAGAGGGCTGGTCAGGGCAGAGAAGAATGATTTCTGAAACATTCTAACCACGTCAACACCCATGAAATAGATCCAATTATACATTTAGAAACTTCTCCTAAAGTCAAACCCCGCCCAGAGTGTCACTGGAGCATGCTACCAAATGTTCCAGGAGAGTGAACGTCTCCTTCACGAAATTTTCCAACCTATTCAAGAGGAGGGCACACTGTGCCATTCATTCTTTGAGGCCCCGTGTTACACTCATCACAACCCTGAAGATACATCGCCAGAGACGAAAACTATAGACCAACGTCTCTCATCAATATCAACACAAAAGTCCTCAACAGAACACTAGGCAACTACTAAAGCGACATGTGGAAAAAGACCATACACCATGGCTAAGTGGGACTTATCTCAGCAATAAAAAGTCGTTTTAACATCTGGAAACCAATTATCATCGCACATTGTATCAACAGAATAAAGGTCAGTGACTCAGATTATCTCAATAGACTCAGAAAATACTTTGTGAAATTCAATACCCTATAATAATAAAAATCTTTAAAAAAATAAGAATATAAGAGAGTTTCCTCAGCCTGAAAATATCATCTGCAAACATTCCATCGCTAACACCAAATTCGACGGTAAAGCACTGAATGTTTCTTTCTAATATCATAAAAGACACAGATGTTCCTCTGACAGCTTCCTTTCAACAGTGTACTGGAGGGTTTAGCCAAGGCAATTAGGCAAGAAAATGAAATGTAAGGCATATAGATTCAAAAGGAAGGAGTGAGACTATGTTCTTTGCAGATGGTATGATCTTGTGTTTAAAAGATGCTAAGAAATTCATTTTTAAAAAATTTCTTAAAACTAAGGAAAGAGTCCAATAATGCAGCAAGCTTGCACAAAATAAAATGAATATACAAAAAAAATCAGTTGCGTTTCTATGCACTGGGAATGACTAATACACAAATTAAATTAAGCAAACAGATCAATTTGCAATAGCATTAAAAAGAATAAAATACTTAAGGCAAATGTAACAAAAGAAGCATAAAACTTGTACTCTGAAAACTACCAAACAGTGTTGAAAGAAATTAATTTTCTAGCCAGGGCAATTAGTCAAGAAATGAAACAAAAGACCACAAAAGTAGGAAGGATAAAGTAAAACTATATCTACATGTAGAGGTCATAACCTTGTATATACAAAATCCTAAAGAATCCACATAAAAACTATTACAAATAGTACAGGAGTTCAGCAAGGTTTCAGGATAAAAGATTAAGAAACACAAATCAATTGTATTTCTAGACAGTAGCAATGAGCAAACTGCAAATGAAATTAAGAAAACATTGTATTTACAATAGCAGTAAAAAAATAAAATAGAAATATGTATTTTTTTAAAAGTACAAATTGATACTCTGAAAAATGACAAAAATTGTTGAAAGAAATGAAGGAAGGGCCACATCAATGGGAAGACATGCCGCCATGCTCCTGGACAGAAAGACTTAGTCGTGTTAAGATGCTAATCCCCCCAGACTGATCTAAAGATTGAATATAGTCGCTGTCAGAAGCCCAGCTGACCTCTTTGTGGAAATGGACAAGCAATCAGCTTCACACAGAAAACCCAAAGATCCAGATTAGCTAAACAATCTCGAAAATGAGAACAAAGCAGGAGGATTCACAGCGCTCAATTTCAGCACTTAATGCAACACGACAACGACACAGAAGTGGTCGTGATACTGGCACTGGGGCAAACACACAGACCAGTGGGACAGAAGACGGATGAGACCAAGTCTGGATGAGGACGTGGGAAAACTCAACAGTCATTCACCGCTGGGAGGAATGTAAAGACATACAGCCACCTTGGAAAACAGCTTGGCAATTCTTCAAAATATTAAGTAGAGAGGTACAATGCGACCTGAAAATTCCCTCAGGGGATACACCCGAGAGAAATGAACACACACATGCACAGGAAGACTTGTGCATTAATGCTTGTAACAGCATTAGCAATAATAACCCAAAGTGGAAACAACTGAAAGGCCTGTCAGTGATGAATGGGTAATTAAAATGTGGTTTAGCCACACAAAGGGATAATGCTCAGCCACTCCAAGGAACGAAGGACATGCCATATACCATGGATGAAACTTACAACTATTATGCCAAAGGAAAGAAGCAGTGCACAAAAGTTCACATATGATTCCATGTAGATGAAATGTCCAGAGTGTGTAATGCATAAAGCCAGAAGGTAGATTAAAGATTGCCCAGAGCATGTGGGTTGGGCAGTAATGGGGAGTGACCACTAATGGTATAGGTTTTCTTTTTGGCTCCATGAAAATATTAAAAAATTGTTGGTGATGATGATTGTGTAACTCTGTGAAGGTGCTAAAAAATACTGAATTTTACATTTTAAATGGATGAATTGCATGATATGTATATAGTATCTTAATAAAAAGATGGGCTTTAAAAAACAGTCCCATTGCATCTTGCCAAGCAATTACCGTGCTAAGAAAGAGCATCAAAGAATGATCCAGAAGACATTTTATTAAACTCACACTATTTGTTCTATCCACGCCATGCTTTCCTTACGTGCTTAGCACACGTAAGAATGGTATAAAGGTGGTACGAGAGGTTTCTGTGCTTTTGGTCCTGGGGTGGTTCCTGTGTTTCCCTGCTTTTTTCAGTGAGGAAACGCTGATGTATTCCAGGGAAAAAAAGGGGATGCAAAGAGACTTTTAAAATAGGTGATGAGGAGATGGCATATTCATTCTATTTCCACAGATTCAATTCATTGGGTGAAACCTGGAGCAAAACTCATTTTAATGAAGTGCTTTGCAAACCACTATGGAAAAAAGAAGAATAATCAGCATCGCTGTTCAACAATGTTGAATTGACTAAACCATGATTACTTTTCTGGAAATAAAAATCTTTGCATGAATACAAAAAATAATTGTAATTAGGACTGGGAAGAGCGAGAGCTGAATTAAAAATGCTCATCTTTTATTAATCACATACATTTTTCATAAGGAGACTATTTTTACTAGCTCAGGCTAATAAAAAACCATTATTCTATAAAACTGTGGAAATCGGCTCATGACAATTTAATGCTGTTTTCCAAAGCTCTTATTTTGCAGGGGCTGAGATAAGCCAAGCTCACGTGGGTGTTCCTTAATCAGACTGTCCTCGAGGCAGGTGCCCCAAGCCAGCAGCTCACATGCAGGTATGGAGTGTCACTGGCCCCGGCCTAACAACCCCTACTGTGCACTGGATGCTCTGAGAAGGAAGAGAGCAAAATGGGGCAGGATTGCACCCGACCCCAGGGCTTCCGGGGACCGCACCGCCCCCTCTCCCCAACCCCCACCCCCTGTGCCCACACAGGTAAGCTCCTATCTTCTGACCTAAATCACACGAAGAAAAACTTCTCTTACTTGGATGCCTGAAGATTAGAAGAGCAAGACTGAGCGAAGACTGAGCGCTTAGCGGACCGGAATCCTTTAATTATCTTTGACCTCCACCGTGCACATGGCTTGGCAGACAGAACAACAGAGCAATGAAGCCGCTCACACGAGCTTGGTGGGTTCTGCAAGGCAGTGGCAGGTA
Source organism: Rhinolophus sinicus (assembly GCF_036562045.2). Lineage (NCBI taxonomy): Eukaryota > Metazoa > Chordata > Mammalia > Chiroptera > Rhinolophidae > Rhinolophus > Rhinolophus sinicus. Next base: position 36,753,480 of record NC_133765.1, read on the forward strand.
AGCCACGAAGCCGAGGTTCAATTCCTGCGTCTGAGACTCTAAAACTCATTCCCTTTCCGCTAGACTGCGTCCGTGTCCGTACACAGGGGATGGCGTTTGCTGGCAGCGCGGAGGAGGATAACAAAGTCATGGTTTTAGGCAATTCGTTATCGACAGAACAGAGACTCAAGTCAAGGGCTTCCTTCCAGTGGGCCGGGGTGTGTATCGTAAGATTTTGTTTTTAGCTCCAGGTAACGTAAGTCCCTATTCCAGGCTATAAATATATAAGGAGTTATGTTTTCACACAACAAGAACCAGATATAGGCAGGTTATAGATGACACGTGGCTCATGACATTCCTTCCCTCTTCTTTCTCCCCCAAATTCAGCAGGTGACTTCTGTCACATGGTCACAAAATGGCTGCTCCGTCTCCACATTTTGCATCTACATTCCCAGGAGGTAAAAGGGGGGTGGTGCCAACAGACTACTTCTCACAAGGCTTTTTATGTGGATAAGGCCGCCTTCCCTAACAAAATTTCAATTGTGTCACAATGATTCAAACTGGGTCACATGCCCTCAGAACCTGGGGACCTGGGGGATCTGGAAAGCAATTTTGTTTTCCAGCTGCCGTAGTAAAGAAAGGCAGGGAAGGACCAGGAAGGAGGCTGGCTTCAGGGTGGCCAAGGCAAGCGGCTCCCCAGGGAATTGAGTCCTACAGTGACGTAAGGAATGCTCCTGGGACCGCAGAGGAGTGAACAAAAAGTTCCTAGTCTGTACTTTCAGTGAATCTGGCTTCATCTCATTATAGAAATGATCATGAATATTGCTTGAGCACGACTGTGACAGCTTCCTTTACCAACATTTCGTCAGTGAAAAGCAGTATGATTGTTGGGCGTGGCACGCGTCGTCAAAATGACTGTGTGGGGGAGACGACAGTCAGAAGGCAGAGCTAAAGAATTCATGCTAAACGTGAGTGTGCTGTGCAGAGAGAAACAGCAAAAAGGAGAGTAGCTGGTGTTACCGGCTCCCCTCACAAAGCAGTGGCGAATCCGGCTAACACGGGTCTACGGCTTGCCCTCCGATGGAAATGGGACATGTGTTACCGTGTCGTGTCGAATCTGTTTCTGAAGGAGGCCGTCCTTCACCCTGGCATGACTGGATGTTTCTTCAGCTGAACTCTGTGTGTTTTACACGTGGATGACACTGGGTGACACTGTGCACCCGGAACCTTCTGTGACTGTTGCCTGAATCTTTCATGGTCGAAAAGAGAAGGGGAAAAGCAACCTTGGGACACGGTGAGGCCAGAAGAATGGGTACTCGTGAAAACCAACTGAACGTGCCATTTCTTCTTCCTGAATGAATGTCCTGCTTGACGCCAACTGCCAGGGAGGCAAAGAACTTCCTGGCTTCTGCCTTAGAGATCAGAAGTGCAGGAACTTACTCAGACATGGCAGCAGAATTCAAACTACGATGGGTGACCAATATGCCCTCCCCACAGTGCACTGTGGGGGATGGACCTTCAGGTGGGCCCAGCAATTGCAAGACCATGTTTTAAAATAACACCAAGGGCAATTCAAGTCCTAGTGGGGCTCTGAGAAAGTTTCACGAGGACGCGTGCTCTCCTCTGGGACAATGCGCTGTCCTGGGTACTGGAGCACAGTTCCTTTCCGACCAATGTGCGCCGGTCCCTGCTCAGCTGTGTCAGCCTGCACACCACGTGCCGTGGGCCTGCCTTCACAGGCACAGCATGCTTAGCTCACATTCCTCACAGTCTACGGGATACGTTACAGTGGGCCTCAATTGACAGGCAAAGTCTTACCGGGTTTGGTTCTGAACGAGCCTAAATCTTAGACTAGCACAAGCCATGTGAAGTCTTACTGGGGACGTGAACTGAGAGAGAAGCGTCTGGCTGGGGAATGGGAGTCCCTGTGGGGCGGGGACGTGCCCACTCAGGTCCAGCCGGCTGCTGCCAAATGGGAATTCAGGCCAAGTACGAGCCACCCTTCTAACAAGAGGGGGAAGGCTGAAATGTGGGTGTTTGTCTGAAATCTCGCTATTTAAAAACAAATGTTGGTAACTACCACAACTGAAACTAAATTTAAGCACAGAGCACCTTTAAGGGACACGCTACAGGACAGTTTATCTGCAAATTGCCAGTTTTCAATCTCTGACCTACATATTGACTTTCCTTGAAAAAGGCACAGTTTCTCTTAGAGCAGACGGTATCATTAGACTGGAGCGCCCCCCACGCCCCATTCCCTGAAGCTGATATAAGGATTCTAACATACCATATTTTGTGCTCCATTTTTTGCTCCAATGTTTACAGAACTAGACTAACAGTTACATGGGGAAATACAAGTGCTATTAGAAACCACACGTTCTGTTAGAAAATTAAGTCCATCCGGTGTGAGAAGCCAGCGCTACAACGTGGTCTGTGTAGAATTATGTGTGCACTTAAAGCCGTTGGCTCATCTGCCTGATGAAACGGTAACAAGCTGTTCTGCTTTCAGTCACACCCAGATTGGGTGTGAAGGGCTTTTTGGAATGCTGTGTATAAATTACTTATTTCGCATACTTAATTTTAATACTGTTAGTAGTGGGATTTTTTTTTAAGAGTCTGTACCTAAGTGAAGCGGGCTTGAAGAATAAGAATGGAAAAATAAGCGTGCGTCCCCCCTCGACAGGCAGTATTAGAATGCATTCCTGAACGAACGGTATCTCCACTGAGTATCAGTGCACAGGCGTTTTTATTACGTTAACTGGAATTAGGGACGGCTGAATAATCTTTACGATCACAAACAGGCCTGTAAGTCATGGTTTTAGGATCTGGGTTTTTTTTTTTTTTTCTGCAGTGAAAACTCTCTTGCTCTTCTGTTGTAATTTCTAATTTTCTTACAGCTGAATAACAAGTAGAAGTAACAGGCAGGGGCGCGTTTCAGAGAGTGGAATTCTTTCTGCTGTAAAATACCGTGAAATAAAATGCCCGGGGCTCTGTTTGTGAAATATGCAACTTGAATTTATTTCATAAAGAGCATGCCTATATTGCATTTCACTATTCACTTATCAGGAAGTATGAGTTATTAAAATGTAAGCATTTAAAACATTTTTTGGTCATATTTCCTGATACTTCTTCATTCTTCACACCCCAGGCATCTCAAACATGAAAGTGGTGGTCCAGTCTGTCTGGACTAGACGTAACAGACTTTATTTGCCCAGCCTGGAAAATGGGGTGGTATTGTGACACCCCATGGGTGTTAGGAAGAGTGGATATGTTGCATGTACTTGTTAATCCTGCCTTCTGCTTTTCCTAAAGCAAAATTCCACTTTACATATTAAAAAACTAGTAACATATTCTCATCCAAAAAGAAACTAGTTTTCTTCTGACAGTGTAAGCTGATGAATAATACACTGCTCTCAAATTATTTTACACTAGTTAAAGCATTCTAACCATAAGAAATGTCATAACGAAGACATTCTCGTCTTTAGTATAAGTAACTGCAACTGTTTGTAATTGATTTGGTGCTTCTGTGTGTCTCTGTTAAAAGACCAGAGCAGAAACACATTTGTTTTTTGTTCTTTTTTCCTCAGGATTGCGTTGTGCCTTTTGTGGGGTTCTATACAAATGTGATGATTACTTGTTCCATTTCTTTGAGAAATGCCAATGGGATTTTGATGGGGATTGCATTAAATCTGTATTTTGCTTTGGGTATTATGGCCATTTTAACTATGTTAATTCTTCCAATCCATGAACATGGAATACCTTTCCATTTCTTTGTATCTTCTTCAATTTCTTTCAATAATGTCGTGTAGTTTTCAGTGTATAGGTCCAATAAAGAAGATGTGGTGCATACGTACAATGGAAGGCTACTCGTCCATGAGAAAGGATGAAATACTGCCATTTGGGACAACGTGAATGGATGTTCAGAGTATAATGCTAAGCAAAATAAGTTCAGACAGAAAAAGACAAGAATCGTGTGATTTTACTCATATGTGGTACATAAAACAGAAAGCAACAAACAGAAAAGACAAACAAACTCATAGACACAACAACATGGTGGTCCAGAGGGGAAGAGAGCAGCGGAGGGTAAAGAGGGCCAAATATATGGTCATGGAAGGAGAACAGACTTTGGTCAGTGAGCACACAATGCAATAGACAGGTGATAGATTATAGAATTGTACACTTGAAACCTATATAATCTTATTAAACAATGTTACCCAAACGAATTTAATTAAAAAAACACATATTATCCCACTTGAGAAGACATTTCAGAAAATGTCTGTTCTGTAGCTTCAGATGATTTAAATTGATGACCCATAGCTGGTCCCACTTTTGTATGTTTAGCCACAGACAAAAGTGTGGCTCTCGATTGTGAGGCAACACACTTGGAGATTTCAGTGTTAGTCACATTGCCACTCTCAGGTTTACTCCTGGTTTAATCTATCTTTCATTCATAATCCCAGTAAAGAGGGAAAATGTTCCATGACTTTTATTTGAGCTACAGGGGACTTCTCCAGTGATCAAACACCTTTTGTGTTTCCAGATGTATTCACTATGACAGATAGATACACGTGTATGTGTCTGTATTTTTGTTTATCCATTTCTTTAATTTCAGTTTTTTCATGAATATTTTAGAAGGAAGTAGGAGATATTTACACCAGGTGTAGGGGCCAGATACCATGTGTAATCGATGTGTCTAATGAGTTGTCAGTGAGAGGCAGACGGGGTGGAGGCTGTGAACTCAGGATCTAGTTAGTTTCCTGGATTCAGATCCTGGCTCTGACACAAACTACTGGTGTGACCGTATGCGATGTCCTAACATCTTATTTTTTAATCTGAAAAGTGGGATTAATAACTGCACCTAGTTATAGAAGTATCATGAAGATCAAATGAGTTAATACTGCAATGCCCTGAGAAGTGGGACATGTAAGTGTTTGATAAACAACGATAGCAGGTGCCAAGTTTGACCTTATCAAGGACGGCAGGTACAGGTAAGGAAGCTGGCACCATGGAAACGATTAGCACCAGCTCTCTTCCTGTGCTGCTGCATCCTTACATATTTGAGATAAGTAACCTCAAATATTAGGTGGAAAATAAAAACAAACAAAGAAAGGGGACTCGGAAAGGGTGGAGGAAGACGAAGGTGAGAAAGGAGTACAGCAAAGGTCGAGACCATCACGCCCTACGAGGCATGAAATAACGTAACGGCAGTATTTGTATTTGGTGGGAAAATAAATAAATGCCCCGGATGCAGAATTGAAAGCAATCCTTTTCATCCATGCAGACTGCACTGCAAGGAGGAAGGGCGGACGTGCTCACCACCCAGCAAGTGGACCATCACTCCAGCTCCACAGGACATCAAAACTGCAGGACTCCTCTTACATCTGAATTTGCCCAACTTTTCTCTCTCCTCGAATCATCCCAAAAATTCTTTGTGATCTTTGGGGAAAGGAAGATCTTTTTATTCATCAGGAAACTGCCTTTGAAATAAAAATGTAATATGCATTTGAAAAGAGGTCAATATATCTTTTGAAAAGAGATCAAATACACCTTTGAAAACAAGAGGAGCCCCAGTTTGTTCAGAATCAGAAAGGATGTGACTTTGAAGATCTGTAAAGGAGGCAGGATGGCTTTCTGAAGGAGAAGGTATTAGGCTGTTTGTTATTAATTGGGTTATTAAACAGACTAATGAGAGGGCATTCTGTTGAGCGTAGAGACCTTCCCACACTGATGCATACACACCAGGATTCCCAGGGGCTAGTACACAATGTGCACTCCCGAGTGCTTATTATAAACACTGGCTGGCATTGGCAAAGGCCCTGCACTCGATACCCGTGCCGCGTTCTGACCCACTCACTGCCAGCCATGTGCCAGGTGGGCTGACTGAGGCACGGACAGGTACACAGCCTGCCCAAAGGCACCGAGTGCAAAGCGGGCGATCTGGGATCCGACCCCAGGCCGTCTGACCTCAAAGTGGGCCCTGGACCTCTCAAGAACTAGCTGTCTGGAGGGGGGAGAGAAAGGAGGACAGGTAAAGCGCGCACAACAAATGGGGGAAGAGACACAGGAGAAGCATCTGGCTGGCCGTCATGGAGCCATCCACCACCTTCCAGGGGAACTTCAGAAGACTGGGTGAGAAGTGTGAGTGTGTCAGAAGGAGGAGTGACGGAGAAGCAGGATGTGGGGCGAGACCTGGTCCACGGAAACCACGGAGCAGATAACCTCAGTGGTGCAAAGCTGGTAAGGGCACCGGACAGACAGGCAGGTGATGGAGGCCAGTCCTACCTCACAGCCTCTGTTTCTTCCAGGAGTTGAGAGGCAGGTGCTTTCCTGAGAGCATGGAGTGTGGGGATTGGCTGGCAGATGGGGAAAGTGACCTGGCAAAGGAGGGGCCTGTCTTCACGTCCTAGGAGCGTTGAGTGGCCTTGAGGGTCCCCTTGGGGCTGGAGACCATGAACTAGCAGAGCATCCAGAGTATCCTGAGCCACTGACGGCCTGGGCACAGGTTCAGTCCACAGGGGTGTCTGACTTCACCGGGAGCTTTCCCTGGGCCGGGCAGGCGCAGTGGGAAGATGAGAGAACCAGGGTGTGGCTGGCACAGGGCAGTGAAGAGGACGGCCTGGGAGGCCGCACGGGAGAGGAAGCTACTCAGCAGGGTTTCCTGGCCGGAAGCACAAGAGGGGCTGAAAGAGACAGGAGAGGCTTCTGGGAGAGGCTTACGGGCAGATACAACACAGGAGGGCAGCGGAGCGGCTGCCCACGGACATGTGACTGATGGGGGGGGCGTCCCAGCTACAACAGCAGTGAGGACACTGCAGGCGTCCTCACTGCCCATGCTGTGGGGACAGCCTTCTGGCGTGCAACCAGTAGGACTCTTCAGGAACACCCTGGGCTGGGGGGGGCTGCTGAGACGGGGGGTTCACTGGCTTCAGACGGACGACTCCGTGTGTCAGGGAGGAGCCCGTCTAGCCTCAAAAGGAAAAATACCAGTGGATTCAAGTTCTGAACTCTGTCTTTGTTTTCAGGAATGAATCTCTCATGACATATATTCTCCCTACATGTTTATACATTTTTAAGTATTTCACAGAGATGAGATCATCTGAACCGCCATACTACTCTGAGCCTGCGTGAAATTGTCTGCAAAAGAAGGATCGTACTAATAGCCACATCGCAGAGACAGCATGCAGATAAACTGTGGTCGTGTTTGTTAAAAGACTCCTACACAATGCACCCTTCTCTTGGTTCAGGTCCCACGTCCTGATGTCGGGGGAATTAGCTGAAGAGCAGTGGCATTTTTATTTCCCCGGCTAAATTAGCACCATAATGAAGCAATATCATTAACTAAGTTTATCATCTATTCAGCCAACCAGCTGTGAAATAATGTGGTTCTTGACGATTTATTACGTGGTATCTATTATTTCCAATTATTCAAATGCAGTAATATTGAATTAGCATTTCAAATCACACAATAGTTAATTTGACATGTTCCAAATTTGAGTGAAATATAACTTCAACATGTATTTACAGGACTGGAAGTCGTGCTGCCCCCTCTTGATTTACACGAGGCCTTTTCTGGGGAATTGTCCTGGGAAGTCCCTTGGGGCTGGGGGGTCTCTCCGTGGGGCCCGGTACTGACTGACAGGCAGCAGGTTTCAGGCCGGGAGAGATGGAGCTCAGTGGGGAGATACAGCAAAGAATCCCTCTCTGCTGAGGTCAAGGGGAAGAGAGGAATCTGGGGGGAGCGAGGTGAGGGTGGAGAGAGGTGGGGTGGCAGGAGGCTGAGTGACAGGGCTCTGCCCCACAATCCCCAGGTCCTCAGTCAAGTCACTAAATGAGGTTCGCCAGCTTCGGCCCGACCAATGTTTGGGGCCAGACCATTCTTTGCTGTGGGGCCGTCCTCTGCATTGTAAGAGGTTTCACGCCTCCCTGGCCTCAATCTACTCACTAGCCAGTAGCACCCCCTTCTAGTTGGGACAACCAAAACTGTCTCCAGACACTGCCAGTGTCCCCTGGCAGGGGTGCCAATTTCCCTGTTTGGGAACCACTGACCGAAGTCTCTGAAATCCTGGATGTGATTGGACGTTATAGAACCAGGAAAAGGGGCTCCGTGTGGTGTCTGGACTGCCAGGGGAAAGGGAAACAAAAGTCTGCACAGAAGAACGGCACAGAGGTGACCCCGCGGACCTGAGGCCCCAGATGGTCCCAGGCACTGAGTGCGGGTGGGCAGTCACCAGTCCCGGCGGAGCAGGCTGCATGCAGCACTGGGGCCACAGCTCAGGGTCCCCGTCATCTCAGACTCAGTAGCCAGGACACTTTTCTGGCAGACGTGGCCAGCTTCCTGTTGTTGTTTTCCTATGTCACACTTTTAAAAATGCCATTTGGGACAGCTATGGGGCTGGGCATGGGAGTCCAATTACATTTATTTACATAATTTTGTAAATCATGTTTTAAAAATTGGGGAAAGGGAGGTTTTACTGAAAATAGTCAGGTGGGCTGCCGCTGAGTGAGATCCGGAAGCATGTCTAAGAAACTGTTACGAGCGCTTCCGTCTGGCGCTGGGCTCTGTGACAGGTGCTCTGAGGGTGACTCTCTCGTTATACGTGTAGGAACCGAGTATGACTTTTGTAGTAAAAGTAAGTTAAAAATGCAATAAACCTGAAAAGTGCCTTTATAACTAAAATCACAGAAAACTGTGTGTCTGAGGAGTGAGTGACCGACCGCATGGGGCCCTAGTGCTGTGGTGGCCACACAGCATCAAGAGACCCCTCGGGGACGGCGTCCACAGGACCATGTGGAACGTTCCCGACCCTGTCACGGGCTCACGGTGACCTGTCTCCGCAAAGCCTAACGGGAGCCCCCACGTGATAACCTACAGGCGACTTCCTCCTGGTCCACTCGCCCTTTCTCATCTCCCACTTTCCACATGCTGGGTGTGCTGGGGTGACTCATTAGTAGTGACTTTCTGTAGGGACAAGCAGTCGATGACATGGACAGGTGTTTGGTGATGCAGATGACACAGCCGTCACACCTGTACTCTATGGACGTGGCTCTTATTAGATGCCGGAAGCCGGTCCACAGTGGATCCGATTCCTGCTCAGTTCCCCACTAGCTTGCAGCCAGCTGAGGCCCAGCTAACTGGTGCAGGGTACCTGCCAGGAAGTGATGCCAAACACTGCAGTTTTCTCCCCAGATCCAGAAAGAAGCCTCTCTAAGACAAAAGGAATGGAAATGAACTGTGTTGCCCTCAAATCAGTGTTGCAGGAGGGCTGGCCCGCGCCCTCACGAGCCATGTGGACAGCTCAGAAGCACATCTGTCAGGGGTTTAAAGTCCTTTACCAGATTCATGAGTCCCTTTAGAAGGAACCACTTATTTAAATTCCTTGTCTTTTAAATCAGACTCTAGAGTCAGGAGGGGGCACAGCGGGGAGTGTGGGACGGGCCCCACTCCACGGGGCTTCACACACTTGGTGAATGTATTTGTTCCCAGTTGCGTTCTCCTGATGCACAGACTTGGAGCTCCCACTGCACATCTCGCACATAAACAGGAGCCACGATGGAAATCTTTCCTCTATTAAAAACATTAACGTTTTAGGAAAGCACTTGTAAGTGGGAGAAAAAAGGCTATTGGCTGCATTGATTAATTTTCAAAAGTACACCAGGAAAGGAGCCAACTTTACTCAATGTTTCCACCAGTTCTGAAGATAACTATTGAACTCACACAAAATTCAACCCAGCCAGTGGAGAGTGAGGCAACGTTATCAAAACTGGACCCTAATGCAAAGGCTTTAATTGTGCATCCAAGAAGTATGGAGTATTCAATGTCCTATCCAGATAATAAACATCCAGAACAAATCAATGACAGACGTATGGATTCTGGGCGAGGAGGCAGGGGCTGTGGGAGGTAAGAACACCAAGGAACTTGGGGAACAGAATGTTTGGGGCGCTGCTTGGAAAAACAATACATCCGAAACTCGTCTGCAGGCGGTCTTGCACCACAGGGAGGAAGGAGACCCACCAACATCAATTCTTAAAACAAAACTACATCTTTGCTCAGAGGCCCCTTGAAACAATCTCATTCATTCATTTTCTAAGCATTATTAGGAGTCTAATATCATTCCTGAGTTAAGTTTCGTAATTCATAAGGTACTAGGGCCAAAGATGGGTGAAGAGATGGTTATGTTGGACAATAAATACTGTATCAGGACCTTGAACATGGCACTCCCACTGGTCATCCACCCACCCATCCATCTATCCATCCACCCATCCATCCATCCATCCATCCATCCACCCATCCATCCATCCATCCATCCATCCATCCATCCATCCATCCATCCATCCACCCACCCACCCACCCATCCATCCATCCATCCATCCATCCATCCATCCATCCATCCATCCATCCCCCTGTCTCCTCCCTAGGGAACACGTGAAGGTGACAGATGGTGCCCAGGTCGCCACACTCCTCCCTGTACAACCTCTGCATCACAGCACGTAGGGAGCACGAATCAGAGGCACTTCATTTCTTACCTCTCCTCAGATGCAGTCACGCTCTTTTGCTAGAAAAGTGGCCCTGAATAAATCAGAGAGGGATGTGTCCCTTTGTGCCTCAGATGATGCAGAAGTTGTCCCTGGACTTTATGGGGCAGGACATCAGTGCCCTGGGCCTGGGGGAAGGATGCTAACAACCTCTGCCCTGGGCACGTCATGGTGGTGCAACACCCCCTCCCCTGCCCAGGGCGAGGCTGCCCACAGCTCTAGGGAGTGGGGTGCAGCGAGAGTCCGCCTGCTGACTGTATCTGGACGAATATCCCCATCTGGTTCGCCTTTTGGGGTAGAATCTTCGGAGAGTAGGGTGCTTTCCTCACTGCCCTTGACCCAAATGCGATCTGAAACCTCAAAAGGAATTTCAGTCATCGCCTAACACAGTGGACTCCCCCACTGGGCTCTAGCCTGCAGTACGAGATAGGGACCCACGCACACGTCTCACATGTGCATAAAAACCCAACAGGCCGGAGCAGTCTCAGTTTCTGAAAACAAAACCAAACTCCACCGCGCTGTCTGGGGTGACCAGCAGCTAGCAGCTCGGACACTAGCTGCGCCCCCTTGTCACTGGCTTCAGACCCCAGTCCCACGGGGGGGGGGCAGGGGGCTGCAGGTGTCCAGTCCGTTTAATGAGGTCTCTACGCCTCCTGGGGTGAGGAGTCTCCTCAGACTCAGAGAGGCATTTGTAAAAATACCCCCAAACACACTACTGAGAAGAACGCAGTGTGGGTTTTAGAGAAAATAACAGAATTGATGACACCCTGTCGTGGTTACTAAACAGTCCATGAATTAAAGAGTTTACAGTTGAGTTCCCAGAGTTTTTTTTATACATGATGTGGAGAATTAATGCACCTGAGGGTGGGCGGGGGGGACGGGACACAGATGACACGGTGAGCTCCCTATGGGCAGCCCCAACCTCCACGTTTGCTTGTTTTTTAAATCAGAACTCTGTGTAAAACCCCACGGTGGCGAGTGCCCCACGGTTCACTTCAGAGGGTTTATTTGTAGCCGTAGGAGCCTTTTCTCGTGTCTGTACTTGAGCAGGTGGATTCAGCAGGACTCGGCACTGCTGACACATGGGAAGTGCCCACAGATCTGATCACATGTCCCCCATCACTGAGGGGGGTGGGCCTGTCTTCTAGGGGACAACGGCTTGCGAACCTGTTCCCACGTTCACAGGGAGTTCGAGAGCATGGGTGGGATCCAGTCCCCTGACTCGGCAGAGGCAGCTGGATGGGCTCCCACTCGGGCTCCAACGGGACTGCGTCTGTTCCCCGGGACCCCAGGACCAGAAGTGGGGCCACCCGACACCCCTGGTCACGGGGCAGCTGTCTTGGCCATGATTTCTTGGGAATGACACCCAAGTCACACAAAACAAATGCAAAAGTAGACAAGTGGGACTACATCAAACTAAATGGCTTCTGCACAACCAAAGAAACAATGAACAGAATGAAAAGGCAATCTATGGCACGAAAAAATATGTTTGCAAACCATTTATCGCATGAGGAGCTAATATCCAAACTAATAAGAAACTAACTGGTGGGGTTTTTTAAGGTAATTCCACAAATACTGACTGAGCTGCTACTACGTCCCCAATATGCCCTAGATACTCAGAAGGACCCAGTAAAATGTTTTCAGAGTCTAGGTGCACTAGCCGTCGGGAGTGAAAGAAATCTGAGGGGCTGGTGAGACTGGGAGGCAGTTCGGGGGGAGACGGAGGAAGCCCCTTTCTCCACAGCCTGGGACGTGCTGGCCTCTGTAGTGAAAGCTCTTCCCTGTCCTCTTACCTGGCTGACCGTGTGGCTCACGCTCAGCTCAGGCTCGCTTCCTCTGGGCAGCCTTCCCTCAGGCCCCACCTGCTGAGGCCCACCTGTCTGTCGGGGGCTGTCTCAGACCCGGGGGCTCTCCTCCTCTGCCCTGTCAGCACTGTGACTGCACATCTGTTTGCTGATTACTGGCCTCTGATGTCCTCCGGCCACGGACTGTAAACCCCATCAGGATGGCTGCACCGTCTGTGCTGCTACGTCTTTATTTCCAGGGCAGCACAGCACTTGTCACTTAGGAAACTGCATAAAAGGATGAAATCTGGGCGGAAGGAAGCCAGGGAGGGGGAGGAACAAGCCTCTGTGTGAGTTAAAAGGCAGGGAGGGGACCTCAGAGCCCTCAGAAGCATTCTGACCCAACTGCGAAGCATCTTAGGTCTGAAACGAGAGAATGGCCTGGCCCTCTCACTGCGCCTGGGGAAGGTCCCTGGGCAGTGGGGCGGGTTGGTATCTAATGGCACTTTTCATGTCTGCGAGGCACGTATTGTTGTGGGGGTACTTTTGTTAAGAGCATGCTTGAGAAGGCTCATTATTGCTTTATGAGCCAGTGCTAAGGTGACTTTCCTGGGAGTGCTCACAGGTACAGGAGGAGAGAAACCGGGATGCAGATATACTTGAATGTACTTGAGAAAACTCAAGTGCCCAGATGCCGTGTTACGCATGTTGGTTATGTGCAGTCTCAGCTTTAGTGTCTGCCAAGTGGGTGCTACAGCACTTCTCACTACCTCACAGTCCCGGCTTTCTCCACAGCCAGGCGTTTCATCCTCCTCTAAATCATTAGAGCTCATTTTCTTTGTCATCTGATGCTGGTCATTGTGCTAACATTTATGTGAGCAGACACATTTTCAGAGCTTGTTGCATCAAAGGGTGGATTAACTTCCAAACGTGAACTAAGAGGTGTTTATGGTACTAAGAGGTGTTTTTGTTTTTTCGGAGTAACCTAAGGTATGGATGTGATCTAAACACTAGATATTTTCTGGCTGGTTTTGGTTCAACTGCACTGTCGTTGGACCGACACAATCAGGCCTGAGCAGACGGCAAATGCACATGGACCCATGACCAGAAGTCACGGTAAGAAGGAACTGAAGTTGTGACCATTTTATCAACTGCCCGGGAACCATCAACCAGACCTGCAGGGTGGGCTGGGCTCGGCTCTGGACCGGCCACGCGCTTCACCCAGGACGCACACCTGAAACGCACTGGTGGGGTCAGAGGACATGGGTTCCCACGAGCTCGGGGAGCAGGCAGGTAAGAAGAGTCTTTGGTGCCGGGGGCACTGCCTGAGCTGCAGCTCTGGGTCAGAGCCTCACTTTCACTCAGACTCGCTGTGGATTCTTCAGCAAGCGGACGCCAGGGAGTGTGTGCTCCTGTGTTTCTAAAATCCAGATGATACTATATCCTTCACAGATGGTTGAGATTAAATGAGATTGTCCATGAAAACTAGTAGAGACGTACTTTCAAGTGCTGCTCAAGGAATGCTGGCCACTGTTTTTATTGTTTTCGTCCACACTATAATCATTCTCTCTGCAGCGGTAAGACCCCCGTGGCCCCATTACACGGATGTAGATTTGCACTGCCGAGGGCAGTATCTTCTCTGAAAGTGTTACGCAACATTTTGTGTTGTTCGTGCCGGTAGCACGACGCCATTCGTCCCATTCCTTACTAAGGGCAGGAAGTGTGACATTTTCTAACACACTTGCTCCCCTCCCCCGGAGGCCTCTGGGAGGCCGCCATGAATGGATTCTTTCCTAAGGGTTTCTGAGGTCAGTTGACCTCATAAGGCTTTTTAACTGATTTTTTTCTGTTCTTTTAGGTCCCGAGGAGCTTGGGTCTGGACATACTGCAATCCATAGGTGATCCTCTGAGCAGGCCTTTTCCTGGAGAAACGCAGCAATATTGTTAATACTGGCCAATCAGCGTTTCCCTTAATTAAGGGTGGGCTCCCTCACTGGTGAAGGTGGTCAGGGATAGAAATCCATTAGCAAAGTAAACAAGCTGATAAACTTCTACTAGGCTCTGGGGAGAACTTTCTTCCCTGTGTTCAAGATTGAAAACTGATTGCAATATTGTCTGTAATTACTAGAACCTATTACAGGGCCAGGCACTCAAAGGAATTGTGTGGCTGCTAAAATGACAGGATTATCCCCACAGCCCAGCCAGAGCTCTGTGGAAATGCACTTTCTTAAGTGTGCTTTCTTAAAATAGATGAGGGCACACTCTTCTCGAGCAGGGAGGTTAAAGGAAGCGTGTGTAAGCTGAAGGTGACAGCTGGTGCAGGTTCAAAACGGATAGGAAATGGGTTTTGTTTTTTCGTAGTTTTCAGGCCATGACTGTCTTTACGTTGCTTTAATCTCAGCCTCCGTGTCGGAGCTGAATGGTAAGACAGTTACTGCCAAACACAAAGCGGTGAACTTTACAAATCATCCATTGAAGGTGTCTATTCAAAATCATTGTATGTGGTTGACCAAAGCTGAATGGAGTCCAATTATTTTGGGGTGGCTTCAGGAAACATCTGCTATGTTTTCCACATGGACAAATGTCACAAACAGCCACCTCGGACAGATATCTGTCCTACTTCTCAGGGACACCCCAAGAGACAGAGAAGCTGGCCAGGCAGCCCAATGTCACACTTCCTGGGAACTGGGGCAACAAGTACGAGACAGGGTGGCCTCAAGAGACAAGAGAAGCAACCCAGAACCTTTGTCTGCCCATGGAAGAGAACCCCTGGATAATCTTGGCAAAAGTAAGTCTCCCAATGCGATCGGCTGGGTCAGACAACAGAGCATCTAGAGCGAGGCAACTGTGAGGCCGTTACCGTAACCTCCTCATGAAACTACAAGCACAGCGTTTCCTTCGTAAGAAAAACGTCCTGTCACAGATGGTGTAGGAGGTCACCCTCAGTGAGGACCCAATGTGCAGGCTACACTGTTTTTAAATAAGTTACCAGAATTTACAAGTGGGAGATTTCACGTAAAAGTCTAGGTTTTGAGACTGTTGAAGTCGTAGGGTCTGGACCCGGGTCTGCATTCTCACGGGACAACTGGCAGGACGGGGTCTTCACCCTCTGCCCCTCTAGGTGGCGCCTGCTCCCAACCGAAACTGCCATCATCACTGAGTAGAGGGGCTCATTTATTTACATTCTGGGTCTGGACCCCCCAGGTATTGAGTTTGCGAATTCCCAAAAGGAATGCATGAGATGGCCTGTGGCTGACACTTGCAATTCCCAGCCCTTGTGGCTTTTTCAGACCCACAGCCTGGCGGGACGTGAGTGTCAGCGGGGTGAAGCCTGCTTCTCTTGGAGGTGCTATTTCCTGACCCTGCCCGTGCCCGCCTGCTTCCTGTGGGCGCTCTTCTGTCGGGTCGATGCTTTTTGGGGAATACTATTGACTTGAGTGTTACCACTTTTCTTAACAACCACCTTTATGCTCCCTGGGTGAACCTAAGACGTGTCTCACCCCTGGCAAGCTAATCCACCTCTTGTCGCCTTGTATTCTGAGTCAGAACAAGTATGTGTACTAATCTTTCTAGCATGAATTTCTTTAAATCACGTGGGGCTACAAGGCAGGCTTCGTTGTCCCACGACGTGTTCTGGGAACACCACTGTCACGTGTTCAGGCTGCTCCGTTCGGTAGCTGGGCTATTAAACTCTCTCAGTCTTTTAGTCCAGCGAGGTCTTCCCAAGTTTTACAGAAGAAAGTTCTCCTCTGTCAGAAAGCAGTATTTAGGTCATGTACTGAAGTCATCACTGCCCTGGAAATTAATTACAGAGCAGTTCAAGTCTCGCTTTATATTCCTGAGCCACTGCACACCTTTCTTACTTGTCCTGTCCCCACAACCAAGGGAAGGCTGGATCGTAAGAATGGTAATTGTTGCCATTAAGCTGTTGTGGGGTATCGCATCACGAGACGTCTACTCCCCAAATGTGAGCTCCTTCACGCACACGTGGCTCTTTTTATAAAGAATTGAGTTTGGAGGCTGAACTGCAGAGCGATCGAAGGCCTGTGGCTTCCCCCAGTTACCGGACGGCACTTCCAGCCAATTAGCACACGCACAGATGGGGTTCTCTGTCATGGTAGGTGGGTCCCCCACATTTCCACATATACCTACTTTGCTTGGGCCCTCAGTTCTGTAGATTTGTCCTCTAAGTGGCAGCACAGGAGCATAGCGTGAAAGGGGCCATCTTTTGGCACTGAGCGCATTTCTGATGTTGAAAAGATCTGCATTTGTTTACACAACATGAGCCCTAAACAATGACATCACCTGTTAGGCAGTCGGCAGAGCAATCCATTCGCACAGAGCGGCCCCGGCTCCGCTGGGTTTACTGAGTTATGCTGCTCAGGCGTGGTTTTCACCTGTTTGTTCTCCTTATAACCCAAGCCGAGCATCTGATGTCGCTTTATGGACCCTTCCCCTTTGTCCAGGATGCTCTTTCTGCCCATTTCTTCCACGAGGATTGAAACACCTCTAATCTCACCCACTGATGCCTGGTAGGGTATCCGCACGGGCCGTAATCTTCCAGCCCCCGGCAAGAACTAGAGGAGACTGAAAAGGGCAGCACGCGACCTACAGAAGGGCCTGAAGTCCTCCCTCGCCCACAGCTCTGCGAGGCAGCGCACTGCGGGTAGGACCAGTAACGTCCCGCTTCCCCGGGGACATCGTTTCCCCTGGGGACCATCTCTATTCTTACTGGGAGAATTGCTCTCTCCTACCCAAGAAAGCCAAGGCCACATTGGGGTGCGCATGGCATGTGCCTGAACCTCGAAGGTCCATGATAGGTGTTGAGTTGGCAGAGACAAGCTTTATAGACTTTGGAGTCACATCTGACTGTCCACCGCTCCAAGTCACTGTGACACGGATCTGGAGCATTTTTGTGACGTGTCAAAGCTGAGCCAATGGATTCAAATCAAAGGCTTCAGGTCCCATGAGGATGTGGGCACAGCATGAAAGGCAGAGCCCCAGACTAGTGCCAGCTGCCCAGGGTCTTCGCAGGTCCCTGGAGATGGGAGGGTGGTGAAGAGCTGCCCCTGAGCTGGCTACCCACCCTCCCTTCTTATCTGCGATCCGGGCAGTGATGTGTCCAGCCTCAGTGTGGGGATTCTGATGGCCCCCAAATGGCCTTTGCTGGACACTCATTTTCCCGTCTTTTCTTTCAGTAGAGTGGCCAGATGACCCACAAAGAGACAGTGGGAAGTGGCTGAGACAGTCCCCTCCTGATACAACTAAAGCCACATTTTGCCCTCCCACTTCCTTCCCTTGGGGACACAGGTATTAGTAAGTTATGTGTGGAGTTTCTCCACCATCTTGTCACCAGGAGGATGACAGCACGAGGATAAAAAGCCAACACAGAGTATGATAGTAAACAAGGAAAGAAACAGGTCGTGTGACATCACAGAGGCTGAAACTGCCACCAAAGCACCACTGGCGGACTCCCTGTGAAGGAAACTCGTTCCTCTGGCTTAATCACTACGGCCTGAGCTTTTCTATTATTATAGGTGAATCCTAAGTGATACAGATAAGTTTTCTTTTTTGCTTTTCTTTTATAAACATGTTGATTCCTGAGAAGCTAAGGAAAACAGAAAAGGAGAAAAAGAAGCAATCACCTCTAATCTCACGATTACAAGGCTTTCCGTGTCTTACTCCTCATCCTCACGTCCCCCCAATTCCCTTTATCAAGACCAAAGCAAGAAATACACATCGTGTCGTCTCTTTCCTCAGGCTTCCCCTGGATCCTTCAAATTCCAAATGAGAAAAGCTGTCATTTTTAAGAAACGCAAAAGCTCAGATTGAAGACCCTCTTTCAGAGGACGCCCTTCTGGCCAGGCCGCTGTGCCGTGGTTCCCGGCAGCTCAAGAGCACCTGCCCGTCAGCCATTCTCCGGGTGAAGGGCATGTTGGAATTCCCATCCTTTCCAGGTGAGACTGCTATTTTCCATTTACAACAGTCACTTATTTGCCTTCTTTTTGAATATTTTGAGTTTGAAAAGATAAATATTCTAGAGTAAAAACATACCTATGTGGCCTCATCACTATTTTGCTATCAACCACTTGCAGAGACAACGCTAAGATAAGCCACGCAAACCTCTATCGGGGGCACTAGTGTAAGCAACACTGCAGCTGGGCTGAAAGCTTGAAAGGCACTCTTGTGTTGTGTGATGTTTATGTATGTGTATTGTTGGAGCTTTAGTATGTAAATCGGCCGTCAGAAAGGATGGAGGCTGCTGACTTTTTACAACATGCTCTGAAAGGTCCTTGGTGCCGTTAGAAGGGAGAGGCCCACTGGGCCAGGAAGCGGCCATGGCAGAGACAGAAACTGACTCACCTCTGGACTACACTGGGCAGTGACGAGGTTACAAACGGACACCTTACCCCTCAGCACAGCCCTGGGAACTCTGCAGCCAGTTCGTCCCATTGCTGTGGGCAAAACCGCTCTGTCTGTCACATTTCTTTTTGCACATCCTAACTCCTAAGCCGCAAACCTATCACTCTCCATTCCTGCGGACGAGCTGCTTGAGTCTGAGCAGCCGCACAGGTCGGCAGGCCCCCTGCCTGTGGCTGAGTGACTGCGCAGGGTGCAGCTGTCAGCACGGGCACGAGGACACTGACGTAACAAACAATCCCCAAGTCACCACAGCTTCACACACAACAGAGAGAGGTGATTTCACACATACTGTGGGGTCCCTCTAACTAATCCATGGCTCTGGCTTTGATCTCCGGGAAGGGAGAAGTAAACGGATTCAAATACTACGACAGCCAGGTGTTACAGAGTGGGGTCTCTTATGAAAGTGAGCTCCAAACCCCTCAAACTGTGAGGTTCCTTGGGTGTAAAT
Source organism: Rhinolophus sinicus (assembly GCF_036562045.2). NCBI lineage: Eukaryota > Metazoa > Chordata > Mammalia > Chiroptera > Rhinolophidae > Rhinolophus > Rhinolophus sinicus. The sequence continues at coordinate 36,772,647 of NC_133765.1, forward strand.
GTCTATTACATTGCTTTGTACACCTGAAACAAATAAAAAAGAAAGAACGAAAGCAAAAAGAAACTGTGAGGTTCCTCTGATCATGGGGAGAATCTCATTCTGTGGAAGAAAGAGGCACAGTTTGAACTTGGAAATGGAACCTACTAATATTTTCCAAAATTCCACTGACTTTCTCACTTAAGTCTTCATTGTAATAGGCTGATGAAGGAAATTTGGTCTATGGCTTAATCACTGTGGCTTGAGGTTTTCTGTTATTACAGAAACCTTCAGCTCTACCCGGGCCCAGGGGAGATGGAAATCCATTTTCTGTGGTCTCATGGGCAGACCCCCTGCATCACTTAAATTCGTTTTAACTTCTCACCTGGCTTGGGTTCAGGCTTAAGATACACGAACGTGTTAGGAGGTGACCAGTGGTCTCTCCACACAGAGCAGTTGTTTCTAACTGTGGCTGTACCTTAGAATCCCAGGAAAAACTTTTAAAAAATGATTTAAGGAAGGTCCCTACGTCAGACCACTTGAATCAAAGTCTCTAAGTGCTGGCTGGGCCTGTCTCCCTACTTGGTGACATGTCCCCTGGTGGTTCTACTCTCAGACAGAGCAAGAGGCTGGTCTCAGTTCTGTGGAACCTGAAGATTACACAATTATAGGGACCTTCTTAATGAAAAATAATTTAAAAATGGAAATAAAAATCAGGTATAGATGTGAATATTTACTTAGGATGAAAAAATAAATCACAAGAGGTTATACATTTTAAAAAGCTGACAAATATCACAAAATTTGCAGAAATAAATGCAGTTTTGTGAATAACAACTGCCTGACAAGTCTATGCTACTGTCCTCATGTTTTGTTGACTACTTGAGAGTTTATTTATGTGACAGTGACTTTGAAATATGATTTTTCTGTAATGATATAAAAAACCAAGCACTCCTGTACCTTTTTTATTATTGATATTTATTAGGCCTAATATATGTGACATATCTGCCACTAGGTGTGATCAAACAATACAGTGAATGTTTAAATTAAAAAAAAACACTTATTATAGTGAAAGACACATTGCCATTCATCCCCCTCAAAATACTCCCCCTCGCTTCGAACACACTTATCCCATCGTTCTTGCCACTTTCTGAAGCAGCTCTGGAAGTCCTCTTTCGTGAATGTCTTGAGTTGCGCTGTCGTGGCTGCCTCGATGTCCTGAATCATTTTAACTTTGGGGAGTGCGTGCTCAACTGCCTCTATTTTGAGACCCCCCAAACTATTTGGGGGATACCTGAACTTAGGACTCCACACACCCTTGCTTACTTGGCTCTCACATCCTCTCTGAGCTGCCCCACAGCATGTGGCATCTTTATCGTAGCTGAACAGGAGAAAGGCACTGACAAATCTCATTCTCTTCTTCACCCATTGTTTAGATCAGAACATAATATCCTAAATTGAAGAGAAGACGATTCCTATAACTCAAACCCCTCATTTTGTTCTTTCAAAAGCAGTGATTCTGCCTTGAGTTTAAATTTCTCTTATGAATCTCAAAAGCTGGCCCTAGACTTGTTTACTTTTTGTGCACGTCTTCTGTATGTGCGCTCATTTGGGCAATCCGCCAGAAACGCCCTAGCTGATTGGTTATAAAGGAAAGTACAAAGGAAGGTGGGGAAATGCTGTCTGGTTTGATAGTCCCTATTATCCCGACTCAGGTGGAATTGTGTGACTGCAGGACCACAAACGTTGAAAGACAGCCAGTCCCGACTCTGGTGTTCCTTACACCAAACCCACATGCCCTCAGTCTGTGTGGGGCTTGGTTGATTTCAGTGCGACTTCTCCAGGGCAGGAGACGGTGTGTGTGGTTAATAAAAGAGCCAGCCAATATGGAGAAACCCACAATTGCTCCCAGAGAGAAGACAGGCAAAATTAAACAAGCCTCTTCCTTCCCTCGTGTGTGTAATATTCATTTAAATATTTACTTAGAGCAAATACATTTTAATGAATTTTCAGTTAAATTAAATCAACTCATTAAACCACGTTTAAGAGATCAGAAATGTAAAATGAATGCCAGGAGCGACTTGTTAATTTCTGCATCTGGCTGACTTGAACCTAGAGAAAATGGCCCGTGTGAGGGCGCTGTTCTTTTTCTCAAGAAAGACAGTCCTTTCCAGTGTGTAGGGCTTGTTCACATCCATAACCGTGGAGCGTGACCCCCATCATGGACTCAGATGGGGAAGGCGGGGCTCAGAGAAGCTGAATCACTGAACTTACTCTGCCAGACAACAGAAAGCACAAGCGACAAAGGCTTCAGACACTCGCCCCGTGCACTGCTCAGTTGCTATTTGCCAAACGCTCTCAATGTGATCTATTTTCTGCCCTCCCAGCTCTGTTCTGAGCCTTAGAAAGCTCACCTTTACCTTCCTGCTTCCAGTCAGATTTAGCCAATGGGTGGCAGACCCCGGAGAGCAGGAGGAAAGACCTATCAGGGTATTTCTTCCTTAATCGTGTCCAGGATTACAGCCCTCAGCCCGGTGACACTGGCCCTCCTCTTGCCCTTTCAAAACTAAAGTGAAATGCATTGTATGAAAAATGCTAGTAATAAAAATGTGTATAGTAAGAAGCTATAGAAATGAAAAAGAAAACAATGTAGTCTGTGTTTCGTCAGACCCAAGCGTATTTACATACTGCGTTTCCCCGAAAATAAGACCTTGTCAGACAATCAGCTCTAATGCGTCTTTTGGAGCAAAAATTAATATAAGACCCAGTCTTATTTTACTATAATATAAGAGCGGATATAATATAATATAATAATATATTAATATAATATCAGGTCTTATATTAATTTTTGCTCCAAAAGACACATTAAAGCTGATTGTCCGGCTAGTTCTTATTTTCGGGGAAACACGGTAGTTGTGAAAATACAAGGTTTCTTATCAGTGGTGTGATCACAGGTCAGCCCCCTGGTCCCCACAGGTCACCTCACCACCAGTCACCTCTACAGGGGTTAGTTATGTGAAAACTGAGGGATCAGCCACCCCTGTTGGATGGTGTTCTTCTGAAGATTCAAAGTCTGCAGAGTAAGGCCAGGTCTGTTTCCTTGGCCTGAGTGGAGTAGAGGCGACAGCAGGGAATGTGCTAAAGCACGTGGCTGTGCATACGGGGACTGGAGACAGAAGGCAGGAGATGAGCCAGGCTGCCTGCGGTTCCCAGGCCGGGACCACGGCCACTCTCACCCAGCGTCCAGTTTTCTTCCCATCGGGCGTTTCTAACTGAGGAGTTACTTATTGCTGTAACGGCATGTGAATGTCACTCTTTAGCATGCATTCTGCTTGAATCCAGCTCCCTCTGTTTAGTCTGCTAGAACTCTGCCTCCCCTGCATTCTTTCCCCGACCTTCCTTCCTGTCCGTAGACTGTATGTCCCTTCCTTTTACTCATTACGCCCCGAGGACATGAGGTTCTGGTCAACTCCAGACTCGCCGAAGAGTAAAGCTTCAGGTCTGTCAGCCATGACCGAGATACAATCACCCAAACGCAAACGAGAAATAAGGTTTGAGTCAAAGCTAACAGCTTGGCCTCGGTTCTGTTTCAGCTCCAGATTCATGAAAGCAGAACGGGCCCCACGGGCCACGGGCCCCAGGAACCGGACCGAATGACGCCGTGACTGACACCAGGCCCTGAAGCCAGGACCAGCTGCCCCGCCTCAGCCCCGACGGGTCAGGAGAGCCCAGTACAGGCCCCCAGCTCCCACCGTCACCGTGATTCATGAACTTCCCCTGCATAGCCCGGCCCCTGGAGGCCGTGGGGAGCCAGGTTTCGGAGAGCGCTGGCTCACCTGTGTCCTGGGTCGGCCCCAACTCCTAACATAAACCTTTAGCTTCTTTGCTGCACACTCCTGCTTCTGTCTTGTTTGGCTTGGATGGGCTCAGGCCAGAGGGCCCTTTGAGTCTGCGGTGACATGGCCCCAAGGCTTCTCGCCTTTCAGGCCTGGTCTTATTCGTGAGTAAATTTAGTCAGAGCCAGAACAACATAACCTCGTCCACATCTTACTCACCCACTCTGGCTTTTAATAATATTAGGTTGGTACAAAAGTAATTGCAGTTTTTGCAAATATTTTTCATCTTTTAAACTGCAGTTACTTTTGCACCAACCTGGTATATGTTCTGTTTTTTCTCCTGTAGCATTTATATTTCTTGTATGTATTATATTGTGCGCTTGATACGTTGATTTTATACAGTTAGAATAAAAAAAAGCAGAAATCAGGCCATTCCCATTTATTTCTTCGAATTTCGCCTTCATTGCTTAAGAATTTAAATTTCTTTGCTATTTTGCATTCACAACAGAAATAATTGAAATGTGGCAGATAAAATTTAGGTTATGTCAAGCTTTTTGTGGCCCATAAGAATGAAAGTCACCCACATGACTTGAATTTCCAGGAAATTCTAAGCATGTGACACTCACATAACTGTGAGGCATTTCAGACAGTCCATGGGAATCACTTTTAAGCAGTTGTAAATGCATTAATTTATGATTAAGTTTACACCAATTACTATGCTGTCTAGAGCTTATTAAGCCAAATCTAATTTTGAAAACCCTTTAGAGAAGAAAAGCATTGTTTGAGAAGCAAGGGGTTGTGGGAAATTAGTGACATAAGTACATTTTGATAACTCACGTCTGAGTGGGTTATCGGGGGAGATGGTGGCGGGCGCCCCTTCCAGCTCAATGATCCGTGAAAGGATCCGCCCTTCTGTCAGGCTAGTGGGTGGAGCAGAGTTCACAGATTTAACCACAGCTCCTTCCCAATGAACAGGAGCACACTTCAGTCAAAATCTTTACGCAACGCTAGAGAAGATGGTTGAACAATATTTTTAGGTATTCAAATACAGAATACACGCCTTCCTAAATTGGTGTACTCTTTATTCCAGTGTTCCTAAGACAACAATTGCCAGAAGTTCTCTGCATACACATAGAGTTAATTGGCTTATTTTTGATGTCTACTGATGACCCTTAACTGAGGCAATGAATTCACGTCCCTGTGCTACAGAAAATAATTATGGGGGCTTGCTATAATTTTACCAAAGTTAGAAATAACAAGGCAAAGCTACCGCATTTTCTAGAACATTAAACAGCCTACATTTATGACTAATTCATGGCTTAGGACGGGCGGGAAGAGAGAGGCAGAGGAAGAGGAGGAGGAGGGAGAGAGAAGGAGAGGGGACTGCATAAACTAATTTAACTCACGCAGTCTTTGCACTGCTTCCAATACACAGGTCGGCCCCCGAGGGTGTGGGCCGGGACGTGGGTGTGGGCTGTGAGAGCTGACAGGCTCCGCCAGGTACTTCCCTGCTTCCCAAACAGCTCTTCCTCTCATTACACTGAAATGCCTAGTTTCATGGTTCGAATGGCCCTGCATAGTAGAGCTCAGTGTCATAGATTAGCATGACCCCAGTCAGACAGGAGGGGCCAGGCTCAGTCCACATGTGCTGTTGTGTCTGCAAACACTCAGAGCAATCACTGCTGGTCTCTGTCTGACGACAGTCTCTGGTACCTGGTCGCCATGTGCTTGAGCCACTGAACGGACGCACAGGGAGCTGAAACTCAAGAGCCACGTAAGTCACATCTGTGCACGAACGCTTTCCTCTCTGCACAGCAGACAGCCGTCTGCGGCAGCCTTCTGCCCAGAAATCTCCATCAGAACTGCCCGACTGCCTTTCCTGCCATTCTGATGGGTGGGGGCCCAGCCAGCCTGGAGGACATGTCAGAATCTGAAGGCACAGGCCACTGCGCTACCTGGAGTGCTTCGTGCACCCCTGGTTTCTCATTGGCCTTTAATGGATGTGAGGAGGTGGCAGGGCTCACGGCCCAACATTAGTTCACAGACAGGAGGCAGGAGGACACCATCCCGAGGGCACTTGATAAGCAGAGATGTGCTATTTCTTGACAGGGTATTAAACACCGAGATGCGGGGGATCGCCTGACCCCTAGAGCTTTCGGGCAGCACAGGGGACGGTCACCTCCTCAGGAAGATAGCGTAGGTCATGAGAGCCTTGATTTTGTGGAGATTCTGAAGGCGATGAAAGCAGAAATCTATGAATTGGGGTCAAGAGCAGTGAAATGAAGTGAAAGGAGAAGCATAGTTCAGATTTTGTTTAGCTCTGGCTAGAGCTTGGCAAACCCACCGACGTCCTCACGGGCCTCAACCACACTGAGCAGCTACTTCTTGGCAGCAATTTCATTTTTATTCTTTATGTTAAAAAAGAATCAATCTACATATTTAAGTAACATGACAATGACATTCCTAAATGTTAATTTACTGAGTTAGATGGAAATACTGAAAATCATTATTTTTCACTAGTAATCTGAATCTGTGTTCTTTTCTATCTATATGCAAATGCTGGATTCCTTAGCCTATTTTTTTTTTAAAAATATTGTAGTATTGCCTATTTCATAAAGTTAAAATTAACGAAGTTCTGTTGTGATAGTGGGCGTTTTGATAGCAGGTTTGATATGCTTTTTGTTGCCATGAAGCTACTCTTTGCATTTTGATATTTAAGTACATAATGAACTATTTTAATATCTTCTCATTGATCTAATAATTTATGAATTATTTTTTTAAAAACATACGTACATTAAAAAAAATCAATTTCTTAGAAATCAAGCCAAGTAGTTGAATCTCCAACTTTGTCTCTAATTATCCACAATGTGCTCTCTGCACAAGGTCCTTTTACTGGAGTTTTCTCTTCCCTCCTTGTTATTTCCCCGGGTTTTATTCAATTGTCTATGTTTTAACCATAATTTAAGTGCTCTTTGGGAGGGCAGCTTATAATTAAAATCGGTCCTAATTGTGTGTTTTGATTTCGCTGCTGCTTCACGAGGAATTATAAAACAATTTAGTGCGCACTGGGAGATTTGAGACCAGGGAGTGGTTCCAGTCGGGGAAGCTCTCTATTTCCAACCTCCGTGATGCAGACGGAAGCCCAAGTGCACGCAGTGTGTTTCCAGGGCTCAGGGATGTGGTCGTGACCCAGAGGAAACAGGGCTGCCAGCTTAGGCCTGGCCTGGCCACTGGCTCTCCGATTCAGAAAAGAACAGGGAAGATGGGAGACTTCCTGTGACCTCAGTGTAGCGACCAGATCCAGTCACTACAACCAAAACTTCTGCTGACTCTCCTGCTGTGTGACCCAGTGGCTTTCAGGACTGTAGGCTCGTACACTGTGCATTTTTTTCCCTTGTTTATTCCACTGAATTTCCTCCTTTTCAGCCCCACCCCTCATTAAATGAGGTCCTGCCTATGAAATTATCAATGAGAGGTGACTTCCTCAGCGTGAGTAATAAATATCAAGGCTTGCCGAATGCACGACTTGCCTGAGAAATCCTTGTTCATATCGGCGGTGCATTCATTACCGCCCTTATTTTAATTCAGTTGAATCAACACAAGAAAATTGCCTCCCTGCAAAAGCAAAAAAAAAAATAAAAAAATTAATAAATGAGACGGGGGAGGAGACAAGCAAAGGGAGAGAAAGAGGGAGAGGGAGGGGGCAGAGGGAGGGGAGGAGGGAGGGGAGGAGGGAGGGGAGGAGGGAGGGGAGGAGGGAGGGGAGGAGGGAGGGGAGGAGGGAGAGAGAGAGAGAGAGAGAGAGGGAGGGAGGTGCAGCCTGTGGGACGTACACTGGTCTAGGATCATCAAAGTGCATGAATCCAGGAATATTCTCTGTGTGTAGTTTGCAGAAGCTTTAGTCAGGGAATAACAACACAGCCTGCATTCTCTTACAATATCTTTCACTGTCATTAATTTTTAACCCCTAGGATACTATCACTGTTCATAAGGTTCTGAAAATTGTCAGTGGAACCATCTAGCAAAGATCGGAAGTCCAGGTTTTTCTCTGTGATGGCTGCCACTGCCCCGATTCCCAGGGGCTGCCTGCCGCCCCAGCCCCTATACACGGCCCGGGATTTGCGCTGGGATAAGAAGGAAGGTGGTCAGCCCTTGGTGAGTGTTTTTCATGTCAGCTTCTCATACAAGGTATCACAGCAAATAGAGGGAGGGCAGGCTGCTAGCGAACACAGGGAAGGGCGTCCGCGTCTGCACACGGTTGGGCCCGTAGTGACAGGATTCGGCTATTCCGTGCCCCCCACACCCGCCATAAATAATACTTAGGGTTCTAGGTCCTGTTGGACCCACCCCTGCCAAGCTGCACATTCTCAAGCCACTTGGCAGATTGCTTCCAGGCAACATCTTTATTCCTGGCCAAGACTTTGTCGTAAGTCCCTACTGTCTCTACCTAGACAGCGGGTGGAAATGCAGAGGAGAGTGTCCTCTGTCTCTCAATGTAATCAGCTTCCCCAGGACTGTTCTAGACAGAGCACGAAGACGTGGTGCCACCCTCCTTTCCATCAACAGCCCGGGCTTTCTCTCACCTGCCCCCATCCCACACTCACGCGGGAGGTGACATCATGGCGCGTGCTCACTGGAGAGAGAACCTTTTCTGTTGAGAGGGACACAGGGGCCACCTACGGCCAACAGGATGCGAGAAGACAGCCACTTCATTATGGGTGCTACACGCTGGCTTTTGAAAGATGCTCAGATGACTCGCAAGTATACATGAGGTCGATCAATCTCATCTTTGCGATCAGAGAGCCGCTGCATTCTGGGTCCTGGCCTTTGTGACCATGGGACCTTGAGCGTGGCCCTCACATTTTCTACGCACCCACGTGTGGCCTGAACCTTAGCATCCAGGCAGCATTGACCAATTACAGTTGGTACCGCTCTTCAACAGCGACACCGTGTGGCCGTGTGCAGCATGACAGCAGCTCCTTTCCACTTCGATACTTACAGGACCTATTGCTTCTGAACTATAAATGAACACCCAGGAATCCTGAAGATGTGAGGATGGGAGGAAATCAAACTGGAAAAACCTGTGATTTTTACTAAAGGAGCCTGTATTTTTTTTGAGCAATTACTTGGTGGTGGTAGTGGGGAGGTATGGCTGTTTACGTTTCTCATCTTTATGCAAAGGGTCATACTATTCGCTTCTTCCATACCGACAATGCCCCACTTTTCTTCACAAGTCAACTGGACAGACGTATGTCCTTGGGAGTAGATCACTGTGAAGCTGCAAAGGTGACTGTAACTGGTCTCGGCCAGTCGTGGCCATTGCAGTCCTGGCATCTTCCTGTTGGAATGAGTCTGTTGGCCCATCCAGGCCGATGAAATGCAATTAGAATTTGCTAAGGCTCCTTGAAAAGCTCTCTGAGAAAGAGAGAACCCTGTGAGAAAGAGGTCCCGTTTCTGCCTGCTCTGTCTCAGCCTGTTTAGGACGCTGTATGTAAGGACACACGCCTGCAACTGTGCAGCCTTTTGCAGCCCTGGCCAAGGAAGCCGCGGAAACGGGAAGCGGGAAGCAGGAGTGTACCCGGCACTGACAGCTACGTAGCGCCAGGGAACAATCCTAGCACTGCCTGTCTCCACACGGCTTCATTTCAGCCGTGTTTATGTAGGAGTTTTGTTATCTTAGCACCAAATGGCCCCCAAATTGCAGCTTTGTCCATTATTATAATGAAAATACACATTTTAGCAGAACTAAAAATAAAAATGCATATTAAAAATAAAACAGGTTCCTCAGTTATACGTCTGAAAAGCATCATGCACTCCTGCTTGACCATCTTCTCTCAAATGTAATTAAATGATTCATTTTGCAATTTTTTAATAGCTGTCTCTTTGCGTGACAGCAGATCCCACAGGGGCAGGAGCCACGTCTCTTGTTTATCGCCTGCCACATAATGGAGGGCCTGACAAAGCAGCGATACTCAAAAATACCTGCCAGATAAAAGTTGGATGAGTCAGAGCAGTGCCATTTCACATTTGTACTAAACACTGGATGCCGCTACCAGATCCCAGGGCATCTAAGGCAAGGGCACCTTCCAAGGGCCTTGGAATTAAAACTGTTCCTCCAACTTTGAGTAGAAGAAACAAGTACCCAATTCAGGCTCCAGCGCTCACTCATGTTTGATTGATGGTGTGTCTTCACAGGTAAAAGATACAAATGGGCTCTGAAGGAGAAACGCACCAGGAACCTATCGATTTTGCTCCAAGTGTCCCAGGGACAAGGCTGGTCCCCAAGGCAGGCAGCGCTGTGCAGGCTGCCATTGCCACCGAACGCGGGAAACCAGCATTATCAACTGCACTGTTAGTACTTCCACTGAAATCTTCTGAATATTTTGCACTGAATTGGCCAATGTTCCAATCGTGGATTGAGTCCCACAGACCACACAGCTCCTTCAAGTGCATCATTTGCCCAAAGACTGTGCAGAATGAGTAGATTTGGACGAGCTGAAACGCTCCATCTTGTCTGGCAGAAGGAGGACGGCAGCCCCTGGATCGTAGGCAGGGATTTGTCTGGCTGCACTTTCCAGAGTCACTCAGGGCAAACTAGTTCCTATTACAATTCTTGCTTCCCCCCTGGTTTTTACTGCGTGCATGGGAACGACCTTGAAGTTTCCTCTACTGTAGTCTTTACTGACTTATCCAGAAACACTGACTTGTCAACAGGCACTCTCGCAACCTGTGTGGGAATTCAGTCAAATTTATGTTTCCTTGTTTAATTTCTTTGCTTGTGGATAGAGACATTCATTCTTATTTCATTTAACTTTACATTGTGACTTGCTTTTCTAGCTACCAATATTTTCTGACTCACAGTGCTGCCATTTGCTTTTATAATACCATGAGAAAGACATAAGGATCCATTTACCAGGATTTTTCGTGGCATTTCTTCTCCTGCTTCGTACCAATATTCACATCAGCCAACATATTTCTTTTATTTATGTGATTTTGTACATTTTTTCAGAGCAAATGGACTATTATTTTATATTCCAATCAGTTTCCTGCTACATTCTAATATAGATTATGATATATTTATATGGGCAGAATAATATATTTTCTCTACAAACCACTTTCGTATCACTTTCAATGAATTCACTGTGAAAATCACTCAGACACTCCTACAAATATTCCACATGGAATAAGAATGCTTTATGCTCTCAGGTACCTTAAATGCTGGCAAATAAAGTATGTGCTCCTTCCTAAAGGGACCCTGAGTGAGTGAAATGGAACCAGCGTTTGCTGAACACAGAGGCCTCTTTGCATGAAATATTTTCTTTAACTCCCTAAACACCTAAGATGCTGGAACCCAGACGCCCGCAGTGGAGGCGGCAGGGTGGAGACCTGGGCCTCGGAAGAAGGACTCCCGTCCAGCTGCTGCTTCCACCACTAGAAATGGAGCATGTCCCCAAGGAGCTCTGCAGAGGTGGCCCTGCCCAGTGGGTGCTGGCATCTGTGACGTCTGTCATGAGGCTGGTTCTGGAGTGTGAACAGAAGCTGGAAACTAGAACCAGCTACCCCTGATGGACTGAGGGCCCTTGCCGCGGGTCAGGAAGGAGCGAGTGCCCTTTCCCGTCCTCCATGTCACCGCCGCCCTCTAGCACCCCTTTGGGCAGAGCCCAGCAGAGTGGAGCGCCAGGCCCAGCATCACAGCGTGTAGCGAAGGGGCTGGAGCGGAGGCAGGACAGCTAATGACGGACAGAGCTACTTCCCCAGATGTCCTCGTGCGGTACAGACGAGTCTTGTCTCCACCATGTCTTAGAGCCCACGGTGTGTTCCGGCGCCACTGTGAAGGAGCGACATGGGCAGTGTCGCTGGGCCGTTTCCTGTCCGAGCTGCGTCACACACCCTCCCATGGCTCCCAGGCGTGTGTGTTGTGGCCTCGTTTCTGTAGGTGAAGAAGCTGAGCTAGGGGGAGGTGGCCTGGCCAGCCCAGTGCCACACGGCAGAGAAGTGGCCGACCGTCCAGGTCTAAGGGTGAATCTTCAGTCCAGAACCCAGCTCGGGCCTGCTAACTGGGTTTCCTGCAGTTTTGCCTTTTCCTACCATCTGTGGTCCTGCAGCCTGCGGGCTGTGCTCGGGGGCCCGAGGAAGGAAGGCCGGCAGGCAGGCCAGGATGCAGAGGCACACGGCAGGAAGGTGCGACCTGAGGGTGGGCTGTGCACTGACGGCCCCCCCTCAGCAGGCCGTCACCCACTTCGGATGTTGTGGCTTTACTCATAGTTCATCGGTTCCAAAGCACATGTTTTCAAACAGTCACATCTCTGAAATGGGGGGGTGGGGGACATCTTACAACTGATGCATCTGGCAATTACAGTGGGCAGTATTTGCTTTTCTTAGCGATACATAAAGTTCTACAAGTGCTGGCACGAACAATGTGGTATCATCGTAACCATCAGAGTGAGGGCAGTCAGAGTTTTGAGGACGAGCACTGCTCCTATGTTCACCAAGGTGCTCCAGGGATCAGCCCCAAGGTGCCACGTGCATGGCCTCGGCCCTGGGAGGGCACTGCTGTCACGTCTGGCCTCGTGGCCTGGCCTGCCCCGCGTGGCTCTACGGGTGTCAGTGACGGCGACAGCTAATGTTTCTGAGCACTTCTTATGTCCTGGCACTTTGCTGAGCACTGTACGTAATGGTATCACAGAGCCCTCACAATCATCGCAGAAGAAATGCATTTTTAACATTTTCACTGGAAAGATGAGAGAATTAGGGCTTAGAGGATCTAAATGACCTATAGGAGAAAAGAAGCAAATGGAAGCGAAGTTACTAGATGGAAGAAGAGAAACTAAGACCGAGAAGTAATCATGGGACCCCTGCACGAGGCCGTACCTGAAACCATCCTCCTCCCCTAGACTTCAGAGTTTTATGAGCCAGTGAGTTCCCTTTTGCTAAGAGTATTTGAAAGAGTCCTAATAAGATACTTAATAAAACTCCTTGATTATATTTTTGCATGATAGCTCAGCCCTTGCGTGCATTACAAGCTAAACGGAGGCATTTATTTAAAAAGTCACTATTTTTTTTCCCTTGCCCAGTATCCACACAAAGAAGTGACGTTGATTACGTGCTTTCCATGGCTCTTGGCAGTGGTGTCAATGTTTATTTTACCACCCCAACTTTTTAAACTTCACTAGTGGTTTTCGCTTTGCAGCTGCTCCATTCTGCTAACACTGAATATGCTTTGGAAGGGTCTCTCTTACTTTCAAGAACATTCTGGGACTTTGAAGGCATTATGCTAAGGGAAATAAGGCAGACAGAGAAATATAAATGCCATATGATCTCACTTATATGTGGAATCTAAAAACAAAATAAAACAACACAACACATAAGAACCGAACTCATATTATAGAGAAGTCATTAGTGGTTGCCAGAGTGAGGAGTGGGCTGTCGGCAAAATGGGGGAAGGAGGTCACAGGTCAAACTTCCCGTTACAAAATGAGTAAGTCCTGGGGACGTAACACATAGCACGGTGACTACAGTTCAGAATACTGTGTTGCGTATTTGAAAGTTGCTAAGAGAATAGATCTTAAAAAGTTCTCATAACAAGAAAAAGAAAGCTGTGTAACCACGGGAGGTGATGGATGTTACTAGACTTACAACACATACATATATCAAGTCATTATGTTGTACACCTGAAGCTAATACAATATTCGGTGTCAATTATATCTCAATCAAACAAGAAGCTAAACCAGTGATGTAGCACAAACAAGCCTCCCCCAGAATGCAAAGTGAGGGAACAAGGACATAAGATAGCAAGAAATGCGATGACAGATGTGGAGGAACAAACGGCATTTGGCACAACACTGCACGGTGTTTCCACAAAAGCAATCACAAAATTAGGACAAAAACAATCGTCAGAGCGATAAAATGCCTAGTAACTCACCTTCTAGATTTATGGCGGACCTGAATTTGCAAGTGGAATGGACACAGAGGACCACCCTCTAGAAGCAATCTGATAAAGTTTCAGAATTTCCAAGGATACATTTTTCAAATCCTACATGCAGCCAGGCAGAAAACAAAACAAAACAACTTAAAACACGGTTTACTTATAAAGATTGAAACATCACACTGGTCTCAAATTTTTCTGCCGTAACATCAAGGTTTGAGAAGGAAAGATTGTGGCCCACGAATCGCCACCAAATCTCCAGTTGTTATCAGTGTACAAGGAAATGACCAACTCAATCCAGAACAACAGTCCTCTGATGAAGTCAACATTCGACACAGTGAAAGCTTAGAGCCACTGGAATAAAATGGACGTGGCCTCACTACAAGGTAATTGTCGCAAGTCAATGGCTAGCATCAGACAAGGAGATGGGCCGTTACCGTAAATGATACGACGCTGATGCCCACCATTACCTACTATTGCTCCGGACATTCTCATGGACCCACAAGGTCACAGAGATGAAGGTGTGTGGAAGCTCATTACATATCTTACTTCCATAAGATACAATTACCTAATTAGAAAACATCTGGGACTCCTGTAGAGAGAGCTTCCAGCAAAGCTATCGCTTCGTTGATACAAAACCATGGCATGCATTTACCTGATCTTATGGAAAGGCAGATGCTGTCGCCCCTGCATCCCTGTAAAACGGATCTGTAATTAGCAGAGTGGCCCCATTGCCAGACGTGGACTTGTCAGCGGCTGAGGAGGTTTGCACTCTGTCAACTGAGGTAAACTGCCCTGTTGGTTTCCAGGCGACAACTGGTAAACAAGATCAGTTTGCTCAGATCTGGAAGGTGGAGATGAAGGTTGCTGTGGGCAGGGGAGACGCGGCCGTGGGGTGCCAGTGGGTCCTCTCCTTTCTCACCGCCCAGCTCTCAGCCGTGTGCCAGCCCTCTGACCTCCACGCCCCAGGCCCACCACGTGTGCCGCTGCAGACCTGCCGCGGCAGTGGCCACACGGAAGGGACGGTGTCATACAGACTGTGTCCCAGCACAGCCGTTCACAGTTCACGCTGGCAGCCAGACTTGCCTGCTCCCCAGAACCCCCGTAAACTACGACCCATCCACTTATGCAAAGCTTGTGCCATCACTTTGGGGGGGCCGCCTAGTGACTTTTATCTGTCCCTCCAACCCTTCCCTCCAGACCCTTGATTGCCTGGCTCCCCTCTCCCCAAATTTGGTGAGGCCTCATTCTAAAGATACCCCTTACTCCATAACAGGAATGGAGGTGCTGCTTCTCTGATTCAACCCCTCTGATAGGGGACAGTTTTTCTCCATTCAACAGACACACAGCATCAAGTCCAACCTCGTGAAGCAGCCTCCCCCAAACAACTCGTTTCTTATCCCAGTCACTCAGCTCACCCCTTGATCCGCTTGACCCAAAGAATGTGTTGTAGATCGAAGAGAATGATGAGCTCTCAGAATCTCTACGCCCCAAATTCATGTGCTGACCTCCTATCCCCGAAGGCGATGGTGTCAGGAGGTGGTGAGGTCCTGGGGGTGGGGCCTCATGAAAGGATCCGGGCCCTTGTAAAGGAGACCCCAGAGAGCGCCCCCACTGCTTCCTCCACGTGGGGACACGGAGACGGTGGTCCCTCTGAACCAGGCAGCCCTCACCAGACACCGAATCTGCCGGAGCCGTGATCTTGGCTTTCCAGCCTCCAGACCGCGAGAAATCAATTTCTGCTGTTTAAGCGCCCAGTCTGGTATTTTTGTTACAGCAGCCTGAACGATCAAATGCGAATCAAGGGGCGATGAACTGGTCAGCTGCCTGACGACACAGGCCAGCGTGGAGGCCTGTGCAGAAGCCACACACTCCCTGCCGGAGCAGTCAGACCAGTTTGCCAAGAGGGAGCCTGTGTGAGCCTTACAGTGGGACGACCGGAATCCGGCCTCAGCAGAAAGTCCTCTGCTGGCTCCCCTAATGCCACGATCTATCCTTAAGAACCAGCGTATTTTTAGCTGGCAGTTCCCTGGTGAAGGAAAGCGTCCTGGCCATAAAGCTGGGGGAACAATTAGAAACACATTAAAGGATGATTTAATATAAATGAGAATATTACAAGTTGTAGGCTTCACATGCCTCTATTAAGCGCTATTAGTCAGAAATTGCACTGCATATGGTACCACAATCCATTTTGCTGGAAAAAAATAGCATCTATGTAGACTCCAGATACGCCAGTGTAATTAAAAGCATCCTTCTAGTGAATTTTAAAGCATCCAATTGACTTGGATTGGTCCTTGCAGCTCCCTCCACTTGCTAATCAGTCTGTCAAGCGTAATAGCCATTTGGGGCTGGAAGCATTGAGCCCTGTGTGAATGGGCTTATCAGAATGTCTTAGAAAGTCAATACATGACTTCCTGCCAAAGAAATGGCTGCAATTAGGCAGTAATTGTGCAGTGTCTGTCCCTGTGGCTTTAAAATCCTACCAGGCGGATCCTGTCCCAGAGGAACAAGAAGCTCCCACCCAGGGTTCAGAGCGTGATGTGCGTGGGTGGGCGGGACAGTTCTCGGAAGACCCACGGGGCTCTTGACTCCAGGGTCAGCTCTGAAACCTCTGCGTCCAGCGTGCTGAGGAAGAGTGAGTTTGGGCCCAGCCTCCATGGACGCTGGAGTGTACAGTTGACACGCTGCCGCGAGACATCCTGGGAGGTGACGCTGCTGTTGGCTCCCGGGGCCCAGTGCGCGGGCTCATGGTGGGTGGACACCTCACCCTCCAGCCACGCGGGGTCCAGACTCCCTGGCATCTGCCTGAGCAAGGGCAAGTAAATGTATTCAGATCGACAGGAAGTCACTTAGCTTCTTGTGCTACGACTTGTTTTTTCTCTCCAGTATTCAGGAGCCATCATTACAACCATCCATCAGAACAGCATCCTCACTTCTCGGGCACCTGGTCCCCCGAAAGATACAGAATCAACATTATTTCGCTGTGAGTTTGGGAAACGTCGGTCAGAATTTCACTGTGACTCAGAACCACGCTGCAGAGAATCAGGGTGTGCTTTTGAGTTAGGTTTTAATCATCTTGGGGAAAAATCAAAGTGAGGATAAGACGGACTATTTTAGGGCAAAAATCTGAATCTGAACGACAATCTCGAGTCTGAAGGCTCATTTTTAGTCTGAGTCTGAAAACCGAAGGCTAGCCTCAGTTGGGAAGACGTAGAGGCCTGAAATATCACATCCCCAGGAAGAGCAAGCAAGGATTTTGAGAATGTAGAACAGGGAAGGAAGTCGGTTGCGTCCACTCTTGATGGTGAGGATGGTTCCCTCGGTGGAAAGCTCCACACTGCTCGGCCATGTCTGCCATGGGGAGAGGCCCTGTGTGTCTGCATTACCCTCCCTGCTTCTGGGCAGTGAGGACAGTGAAATGACAGAGTCCCAGCCAGGTCACCCTCAGGGATTCTCTACTCCTCTGTGAGGCGCCACCGAGACCCCGTGACAGTTCAGAGCCCTCCTGGGACAGAGGAAGCAGCTCCCGGAATCCTCCAGACCCCTCTTGCGACACTTGCCCTGAGATCTGGCTGTGCAGCCTTCCCAGGTCACTATAAGAAACCTTATCTGGGAGAGTGACATGCTGGGGATTCTCTGGACACAGGGGTGGTCTTTGAGGTCCCTGACACAGCAACTGACTCTGTCTGCAAGATTCTGCTGGTGGGGTCAGGACTTGACAGCAGCAGTGGACTGGCCTGGGCCCCACAGGTTACCTGGCAGGTGAAGTGTCCCATGAGTGACTGGTTGTCTTTCATTTTTCATTAGACACCTTTGGGGACACTGTCTCTCTGTTGAAATCTCTACCTAAAAAAGCACATGTGACGACAACCATTTTGTTTTGCACTCTTCTATTATCAAAAGGAACATAAACATATTACAGTTGGCTGTGTCCCACGTAGGTGATGCAAGTTGTTTGAACAGAAAAATGCACTTTGGTAACGTCTCATTTACCACCTACACTGTGAACGCTCCTTGAAAACAATTAGGTGCTTCCGTTTATATCCTTCTTCATCTGCTGTAGGCATTACTGAGCGGGTGCCCGTAGAGGGCTTGCTTTCTGGTACCTTTACCTGTGTGGACATCAAGACTAACGTGGGCTGCTAACCCTGGGCTGACGGGCAGGGCGGGTCTCAGCGCCAGCCCGGCCCCGGCACCTGTGCGTTTCCAGGGAGCACTAACTAGCACCCAGAATCACGCCTCCACAGACCAGCAGATCTGCAGCGTGATGAGCAGGAGCAAGAAGAAAGTTGTGGCTGTGGGACCGACTCGCTCAGGGAACACAGAACGGGTGCCTACATGTTTGCAATTGATCTCTGCATAACCCCCACTCCAGCAGACCTCCGAGGTCCTGCGTGTACCTGTTTTCCCCAGAGCACGTTTGTCAGTGATGCTTGGAGGCCATATGCCATCGAGTGGCCTGTCTGTTTGGCAGTGGGTTTCCAGAATAAACTTGCAGCAGATGGCACTTTTATGTTCTCTTATAAACCAGAGTGAGGTGTTCTGCAAACCGCTGTTATCTCAGTTATATAAAAATGATTTCACAACTGAAAGGAGCAATTGTAAAATGTCAAGGAGAATGTATGCCCACTGGGTATCCTGTGCAAATGACCAGAAATAACCATCTTTGTCTGACCAGATGAAACACTGTGTACTTTCTAAATATTCTTTTATGCAATTGCTCCAGAGTGGGTGGCCACCTTCAAATTTTCCAATGGACTTCAACTGCCCACAGCTCAGTACAGCGAGCCCGTGAGTCTCGGCGATTACGTTCAGTAAACCCATTATACCAATGTTCACATAATAGGGTTTTAGATGTTTTGTCATTTCCGAGCACACATCAAAATGCAAAAACATAAAAGGATTTCTCTATAGAGTGAACTGGATTCAACAAAGCGGAAAAGAAAATGGACGAAAGCATGAAGATATTGGGTCATGCTGACCTGCCTGTATTCAGACAAACCTTTGCTATTGTACATTTCTCAAGATGAAGAGGGAGAAAAAGCCAGCTAAAGAAGTTCAGGAAAGAAATTGGTTGTTGTTAGTCAGTCTCAGTCAGTAATAGGTTCTGGGTATTTCTACGGCAGGAATGCAACATGACACATTTTCCAAGATTCTATCAATATCATTAATATTTATGATATGTTTAAAAAGACAGTGACTGGCGGCAATCCATTAAATATTTGTTTTTGTACATGAGGTTTTACTGGGACACGGCCATGCCCGCTCATCTCTGCTTGTCTGTGGCTACCTTTCATTACAACCTCAATGTCGAGACTGCAGGGCCATGGGCTAAAATATTTACTATCCGGCTCTTTACAGAAAAGTTTGGGACCTCTGACATTATACATTCAGCTGCCCCGATGCAATCCTACCTCCCCATTTACTAGCTCTGTTGCAACCTTAGGAAAGTGTCTTCACCTTTGGGAGGTGGAAACGGTTTGCAAAGAAGGTAAAATAACTCCTCCCAGAGTCCCTTGCTGGGTGTCTGAGGATTGAACACAGCGATACGGGCGTGGTTCTTAGCGCAACGCTGACCACGCGGTCAGAACACAGTCAGCGTTGGGAAGCACATCCATGATTAATTCTGTGTGCTCATAAAAGAGGCACATTTCAAGGTATTTCTCATCAGAGACTCGGAGCATGGCTGCGGGCACTGTGCCAGCCCACGCGAGATAGAGGGGCAGCCTGAAACACTTCCACACACAGGGCATCCCCCAGCACAGCATGCTCTTTTCGATGGTCTTCATTTTACAAACTGTGACAATGACAGTTGTAATTGTGCTTGTTTTATCTCCGTATTAGACTAGACATTTCTCTGACAGATATAGGGTGTGATCCACCTTGCAGGTGTTTTCATTACTGCTCCCAAAAGATGCTCACGGCACACCTAGCCGATCCTTCTAGCAAACTGCCTGCTGGGTCACACCCTTTCCTGTCCTCTCTTCCCCCCCAGTTCCAGAGCACCCACAGTTTCCACCTGCTTATGCATAAATGAAGGCTCTGTCCATCAATGGAGGGGTCGCTCCACCCAGCTCCTACCGCCACGCCGAGACATGGGGGATTACAAACGCCATCAGCTGCTACTCATTTCTAGCCTCATGGATAGGTGGCGGTGTCTGTATTTTTAATTGGTATAATTAGCATTTTAATTAAAATAATGCTTATTATAAAAAATTGTAAATAACAGAAAGGTTAGAGCAAAAAATTCCTCAAATCACAGCACCCTAAAATAACCACTGGCGGTATTAATGAAAGACCATTTCAGTCATTTAAGTACAGACGCGTATTTTACAAGAAAACAGACACGAATGCACAGAGGGAAGAACAGAATGTGCTATTTTTAAAAATTATATTCTGCATGTTTCCGATAAAATGTGCTAAATTTATGGTGGCTTGTGTCCAATGGAAGACAAAGGATCCCGAAGGAAACTGCTGGTCTTCAAATAAATATTAGTTGACATCAGAGCCATTGGTGTTGAAAACATTCGGTAAGAATGAGGGGTAGAAACTATGGTAAAATGAATGTTTAGAGCCATCATTTAAAGTGTTGTTTCTGTTATTGTCTTAACGTTTTAAGCTCCTTTCAGCTGGGAAAGACTGCGTCTCGTCTTCAGAAGGTGAAGGGATGACCAGGCTCGTCTTTCCCCACTCCCTCCATTCCTGATTATTACTCACATTACGTGTTAACGTTTCTAACAGTCACATCCTCCAGTGAACTTCCAGTTCCCACCCACTGACTCTTAGCTCCCCATGAAGTGGATCCTGTCTGTCTCCTTGCTCACTGACCATGGCTTCACTGCTTCCCGTCTTCCAGAGGGGTGTTAAGTGTATTCAGGAGTCCTCACCAAGTCCCTCCAAGTAACTGATACAGGCGGGTGGGGGGCTTTCATTGTTTCATCCCTTCACCATCATTTCCATATGCTCTCAGGAGCAGAAAGGGGGTCAAACTATGTGTTAAACCCACTGTACTGGAGTGAAAATCTCAAAATGTTTTTAAAATGTAAGATGTAAGGGACTTCCATGCAATCATCTGCTTGATGACATCGACTGATGGCCTGGGATTGTAGCTGAGGCCAGAGGAACGTTTGCTATTTCGCTGTTGGCACCAGCCAGCTCACTGAGGGGCTGGGAAGGGTTTCTGCCCAGGGACAGACTTCTACTTAATGGCAGAAACTTCTCTAATGAGCTACGAATGCTTATCCCACAGTTAAAGAGTGACACCCTCAGGGGAAGTAACTGTGCCCTCATTTATGTAGAGTCTGGTGGACAAGGGCTGGCTTCTTTCCAGAGTACAAAGGAAAGATCAGGGATAGACAGGGAAAGAAGACACGGGGATTGCTGTGGACGTCATGGCTCGTGTGCCAATCTCTCCAATTCTCCGGAAACGTCTCTCCCTCTGAAAAGTATGTATTAGGTTGGTGCAAAAGGAATTGCGGTTTTTGCATTATTTTTAACCTTTTAACCCTCAATCCCTGTTGCACCAACCTAATACTTCTGGCTGATGATGTGGCCCATTATTAGCACAAGTGTAAAGTCCTGCTCCCTGTTCAGGGAGGGGCGGGGGCAGCAGCAGGAGCGGCCAGGCCTAGGAGACCCGGGGGATGGAACAGTCTGATGCCTGGGATGCCTGTGCAGCTGCCCTGGGGTTTCACAACCACACGTTGACTTTTCCTGTGGGTGTCCCTTGCAGGCTGTTCAAAATCCCCAGTTGAGAGGCAGCCACGCAAAACAGGCTGGTTCTGCGGGGAAGTGAGTTGGGTCTGAGAGCAGAGATTGTCCCATCTTTTGTTTCCCAGAAACCTGCCTGGAACCTTGACAAGGAATGAGGAGACGCGGTGCTCAGAACACTTTGCCACCAGGCATTGCTGACCTGTCCCCACCTTTGTTCCAAGGTGGTGACTGACTGCTGCACAGAACAAGACGTCACAGCTAACACGGCTCACTCCCTAAGGAGAATGGCACCGACCTGATTTCTCACAGTGTAAAGGAACCAGAAAACAGACAGCCAAGCACGTGGGCTGGCTGGTGCCTGTCCTTCACTTGTGCTTTCATTTTGCCTTCGGTGCCATCACCTTTGTGAGGGCAGGTCCAGAGTCAGATGCTGATCAAGCTCCCAGGAATTTATAAAGTGCTGAGCGCGCACGGGTCAGGGTCTGAAAGCACCATTTCTCCGGGCAACGAGGCTCGTACGTCATGAGTGGGAGCCGAGTCTGGTGGGTGTGTGGGGAATGGACTGGACACTGCAGGGCAGCTGCCGTCATCATCCACATAAGACGTGTGGTCGCTGGTCCTGGGGGGAGGACAAAGAAAGCCTGTGACCGCTGGCTCAGGTCTGTCTGGGAGCCGAGTTCTCATGGGAGCAGAGCATGTGCGCATCCTGGCCTGAACTACAAGGCAGAGATAAAGTACCCACGGTCAGGGATGTGTATGTTCGCGGGATCCCCCTTAAGGTCCCGTGAACCCCCAGGACATGGGCAGCCCCAAGGGAGAGTCTAAGAAGAAACCATTCTAAGCTGGACACGGAAAGTCACGGCAAGAGAGAGCGTGGCAGCTGTTGTGACATATTGTTGATCAGGGTAGGTCTTTAAAAAAAAGCTCAAGGTGATAACAAGCTGTCTGGCGAAGCGGCTGCCACGCAATGTTCAGGTTAACAGTTAACGCGCTTTGCTCATGAAGGCGGTGCCTCTGAGCACCGCCCCCGGGTCCGCATTGGAGACCAGGCAGCTCGGACCAGCAGCCACCAGCGCTTCCAGGAAGAGCGGGGGTGGGACCAGCTGCCGTGGGGCTGCTTCCTTCCTCCATCACTGGCCTGTGACATACCGCCAGCCACAGAGTGGCGGATGAGGAGACTGGTGACAGGTGAGATGGCGCACAACTCAGATTCTGGGTATTTGGAGGCAGAGCTGAAAATATAGGAACTAAACTCTCAGAGTTTTACTGATATGTCCCCTCAGGCCAGGGAAACAAAAGAAAAAATAAACAAATAGGACTACGTCAAATGAAAAAGTTTTTTCACAGCAAAGGAACCCATGGACAAAATAAAAAAGACATCCTACTGAATGGGAGAAGATATTTGCCAATGATACATCTGATAAGGGGTTACTATCCAAAATTTATAAAAAAAACTCATACAACTCAACACCAAAAACAAACAAACAAACAATCCAATTAAAAAATGGGCAGAAAACATAAAGAGACATTTCTCCAAAGAGGACATATAGATGGCTGGGCCAACAGACATATGAAAACATGCTCGATGTCACTGACCATCAGAGAAATGCAAAAAACAATACTGAGATACCACCTCACTCCCGTCAGGATGGCCATCATCAATAAATCAACAAACAAGTGTTGGAGAGGCTGTGGAGAAAAGGGAACCCTCGTGCACTGTTGGTGGGATTGCAGATTGGTGCAGCCACTATGGAAAACAGTGTGGAGGTTCCTCAAATAATTAAAAATAGATCTACCATATGAATCAGCAATTCCACTCCTGGGTATTTATCCAAAGAAATTCAAAACACTAATTTGAAAAAAATATATGCACCCCTATGTTTACTGCAGCGCTACTTACTATAGCCCAGATATGGAAGCAACCTAAGTGCCCATCAACAGACAATTGGATAAAGAACTTGAGGTACATTTATACAGTGGGGTATTACTCTGCCATAAAAAAGAATGAAATCTCACCATTTGCAGTAACATGGATGGACCTAGAGGGTCTTATGCTAAGTGAAATAAGTCAGACTGAGAAAGACAAATACTTACGGAATCAAGAACAGAATAAATGGGCAAATAAAACAGAAATAGACTCATAGATACAAAGAAATAACTGATGGGTGCTAGATGGGAGGGGGGTTGCGGATTGGGGGAGGAGGTGAAGGGATTAGAAAGTACAAATTGGTCGTCACAAAATAGTAACAGGGACGTGAAACACAGAATGGGAAATATAATCAATAATGTTGTAAAGACTGTGGGGTGTCAGATGGGCACTGGACTTATCGGGGGGAATCACTTCGTAGATTATATAAATGCCGAACCACTGGGCTGCATACCTGAAACAAATCTAAAATAATATTAAATGTCAGCTATAAATAAATATATATGTAATGCACATACATAGTCACAGGATATAAAGTACAGCGTGGGGAATATAGTCAGTGGTATTATAATAGCTATGTACAGTGTCAGAAGGGTAGTAGACTTGGGGGGGTTATCACTTTGTGAGGGGTGCAAATGTCTAATTGTTATGTTGTTTTGTACGCCTGAAACTAATTAAAAAAACCTCTAAGTGCTTGCCTGCCTCCCCTTCAAATGGAACTTAGAGAGGCTTATGTCTGTGACCCTCAAACCTCACCTTTGAAAAGCACCTCACTTACATTTTAAGTGCAAAGGAAATTGCTCACCTGCGTCTGCTCGCCTGCGTCCCTCACATAACCGTAAACACGTCTCTTTGCCTTTTCCCCAGGAGTTCAGCAGAGTTAATATTCCTATTATTAAAAGCTGCTGAGTAGGTGTCTCCCCAGGTTCCAGAACGGGTTTGTCCAGTTGTTTCCAGCTCCTGAGTCCCACGTGTGAGGTAGTTAGGGAAGTGAGTCTAACTGACCAAGGCTGGGCTCAGTTTCCTCCCTGTCACCTGCTCCTGTATGGAGGCTGAATCTAAATTTACTCAATCTTAAGGACGTCAAGGTAGACAGACAGAAAAGCCTCATTTTCTCCAGTAGGAAAAACTGAGGAGTTCCTTTCTTCTTGCGTCTAAAATTGGGGCTGAGACTTTTAGAGACGACTGCCCTTTAAGCTGCAGTTTCGACACCGAATAAATGATACTGCACGATAAATACTTCAAACCCCATTGAGCATGACTTGTTTCTCGGTTGGGAAGACAACGTTTTCATGAGAAAAAAGGTGAATTAGCGTCACTACTGCTGCGTCTCAATGTGAGCCTTAAATAAAGTAAGTGGGAGGGCACTGGGAACAAAGGTCTGGAAAGGCGTGGGCCAGAGCCCAGGAGCTCGTCCCAGAGGCTATGCTGACGTCATAACATGGCTACTTGCTGTGCTGGAGGCCTCTGGCAGTGCGCTCCTTGCTGTCCCTATGCCCAGCATCGCAGAGGGAGCCGAGAGTCACCGCGCCGGGGGTGTCCACCTGCAGCAGATGAGGAAGGCTGCGAGCGGCTGGCCGGCCGTCTGTTTGTCCTGCAGGAGGCCCAGCGTGCGGCCTCCTGACTGAGGTGGAGTCCTCCCTGAGAGCCCGAGACGTGATCCAGCCCCACTGATGACTGCGATGGCTCATCTGATGTGTCCACTGGAGTGGACCACAGACATTTGGCTGGACATCACGTGTGGGTGCGTCAGTGACACCAAATCTGCCGCTGGGTAAAGCAGATGGCCCTTCCCCATGTGGTGTTCCGTGGCGCTGAGGGCCTTTGAAAGAAACTCACGGAACACATGACACAGGAGGTGTGAGTGTTGGCCTGGTGACAGGCGAGAAGAGCCGGGGCTGGGACAACAGGCGGCCCTTTATGTGCCTGGGCGTTCCGCTGTGTGGCAGGTGGAGCGGATCGGCTGTTTATTCAGAGTGAGTGGGAGCCAGAAGGGAAGTGTTTCAGCCGACAGAAGAAAACGCAGGCAAGGCCTGTGCAGTTCAAAGGTCCAGCTTCCAGGCTCTGAGATTAGACAGGCCTGGGTCAACCTCCCCCCAAAGCACTTCCCCGCTGGTTGACATGGACAATGTCACTTATCCTCTCTTGGTGTCATTTCCCTGCTCCACAAATTGGGGATAATAACAGTAGCATGAAATTATGCAAAATGTCAGATTAGCGGGCAACATTTACCAATTTTCAAAATAACCTTTAAAAATCCCTTAAATATCATTAGTTCACTAGGAGCTGGATTCCTAGAAGCTCAAAATGCCAACAGTTAACTCTTGTTATTTTTCTCTGCGTCTCAGCTCTGGCCAAATTGCCTGGGGCAACGGAGGTCAGACCTACTTGTAAAGAGGTTCGGGAGGAGTCAGAGGATACATAGAGTTCCTTCTCTCTGTTAATGAGCCCACGTGACTGAGTTGTCATTTTCCTTAGACTGTAGACAATACAATCCTACTGTAGAATTAGGAAGGGGAAACAAGACGGCACTTACAACTGGGTGACCGAGTACCTCTGTAAACATCACACATGGGTGCCTGCGTATACAAGGGACGCTGCGTGTCCCCACTGTCTCTTCCTTGCAGATCTCAATCTGGTGCTCACAAAAAGGACTGGGGACAAGGCGGGGTGCCTGGGAGCCCCCCTTGGTTCAGGTGCCAACGTGTGAAAGAGGCGCAGGAGCCGCTGCCCCATCCTCCAGGAGACGGGTGGTGACCAGCTGCTCCTGGGTGACAAGGCAGAACACACACCATAGACTAGCCGTCTGGCCCTCGGGAGGACAGGGAAGCCACCTAGCACGCTGCCACCACACAGCACGGCTGCTTAGAGAGGTCCGCTCACGGCTTTGAAATGCACTCGACAAGTGCTTCTGTGCCTTCCTGTTTCTAACTTTGTCATGAGACTCTTTTCAGCAACAGCAATCCACTTTTATAATAGTATTTCCATAACTATTATTTCAGAGAGACTAGTAAAGAGAGGTACGTTGTAAATGCAGTGGAGGGGAACAAAGGGAAAACAAAAAAATAAAAACACTTTCCTAGACCCCATAAGAAATAAGTGACTGGTGACTTTTTTGTTGTTGTTTTGCCCTGGCTTTAGAACTAGTGATGGGCTCAAGAAATCAACTGTTTTCGGTCAATGGGGTCCCAGCATGTGGACCTAACGGGGAAAGTAGAAACGGTGGTTGCCTGGGGCTGCATGCTGAATTTTCAAGGCAGAGCCAGAGCTGGAATGAAGGCACGAATGTGTCTGTCCTGCTGTGTGAAGACAGGTGGGCGAGAGGACCAGGAGCTGGCGGCAGATAAAGTGCTCACGTCCTGACGGGGCTGCTGCAGGCTGAGAACGCCGGCTTGCTGCCGGGGGCTGCCCTGCTTCTCTCCCTTTACGTGGCCGGTCAGGTCAAACACAGTGACAACAGTAGGAAGGACAGATGAGAACAGACTCACGCTTGCTGGGCAGTCCCGTCGAAATTGGGGAATTAGATAATAACGACGACGATGAAATTAACGTGTCAGTGACCGAGCGCCAAGGCTGTGCCAGTTCCCCGTTAGGTGCTCGAAGGCACGTTTTGCATGTAATAGCTGGTGAGCTGGTGAGCCAGCCTATAACCTCCTAAATGGCTTGCTGACACTACCACCACTTTGCAGGTGTGGAAACGGACGCTGAGAGTGGAGGTGCACAGGCCAAATTCCACAAGTGACGCCAGCAAAGCTGGGACTTGAATCCATGCGTGTGGCCCACCCAGCACACGTACTGGGGGCACCTTTGTTCCCCCGCCTCTTATGCTTCTTTCTAGGGGAGCAGAGGCTTATTTGGGGCTCAGGGACTTGCATTAACTTGTGAACCCCCTTAGGTCTGGTTTAATGTCTTTCTTCCTAATGCTGTGCCTCTGATCTAGAGTCCCCAAAACCAAGATGGAAAATAGTATTTACTTCTTTTACTGAAGGTTTTGTTTGTTTGTTTTGCTTTGCTTTTTAAGCCCCGTGAGACCTATATCAGACTTTTAACTTCCAGAACACTCAGGGCAATGTTGTGCTGATTTAAGCCACCGAGTTTTTGGAACTGTGTTACAGAAGCAATAGAAACCTAATCCATCTCCTGCCTCGTAATGGGTGTTTTTTACATTGGTAATATGAACAGGCTGACTGCATCCTGAGAGACTGCGTACAGGCTTATCTCTGCAGCAGAGAAGAAAAGCAGCAACTTTGGGTCCTGGGGGTTGAGCCTTTCTAGTCAGGGAAATCGTTTGTTTGAGGAAGAGACACAGTACCTGGAAGGCAACTGTCACTATAATTGACGTGAGTTGCACTTGGCTACTTATAAAATGTGTACGGTGACACTCAGACACATTCATTCCCATTTCAGGCTTGTTGTTACTGACTCAAGGGAATTTACATGAAATTCTTTCATGAAAGAGGAAGATTTCAGTAACATAATTCATAACGTGGCTGAGTGGTGGCACAGGCAGACTCAGGCTGATGCGAGGTCATTTGTCAGACGGGGGACGCAGGCAAACCCTTGATCTCGCTGAGCTTTTCATCATCAATGAAATGAGAATAACAGCACAGCCAGTTCTATCTCACAGGACTGTGGTTAGAAAACACAGACTAACATGTTCATGTGACCTCATTTTGTAGGAAAACTAAGTTAAAACACAAAGGGAAGCAGCATTTTCCCACGAATATGAGCTTCTGCTTTCTGCATATTACCTATTGAACACAGAAAACCCCTGAAGGTTCTTACTCTCTAATCTGGACGCAGTGCCATCTGGCTGTACTTAAACTTGGGCAGTGGATGAAAACATTAGAAAATTTAAGATTCTGTATTTTGCATAAAATACAAAAGTACCAGAGTCTTATCTTTTCTTATACTGCTATTGGAAATATTTTCTGGCTACTATTACGGGATAATGTTATGGAGGTTAAGCGTTAGGTATTCCTGATAAACCTGTAAAATGTTACTGGAAAATGTTAGTCCACAATTTGTTTTCTAAAATCCATTTTACCAAAAGCTAGTTTAATGGTGATACATTCTGCCTGAGAACTAAGTTGCAAGATATTTAAGTGAAAGGACTGATGCCTTCAGGTCATTAAAATTGCTTGTCCCATTGTGATTTCCGGGGGACTTGAGAATGTCCTCAGGATCTGCCCATTATTGTTCCATAAACATCTCGCCAAACAGGGCAAAACCAAAGCAGGACAGGATGGCTAAACGCCACGATGTAAACAGATTAGCTCACTTGTTGTATTTTCTGAGCAGACATACTCATTTTTAACGTAACGAGTCACACAGTTTGAATATCCAGCACCAAGATGGTCATTCTTTTTGAAATTTTACATTATTGTCACTAAATTAATCCAAGGCTTTGATAAAGAATACACGATTATTATAGTTAGAAGCAAAGACCAGAAATGTAGTAGGTTGTTCTTTATGGAAATCCTTTAATTAGCAGGTGAAATCAAATAATTATGAAATGCCTGAATAAGCCATTCCAGCAGGTGTGTTCTTTTGCCTGTAAATTAGGAAAGTATTTTTCCATAACTGTGAATTACAAAGTTGTAAGTGGTGGTAATAAAGCTGTGATTAAACATAAAGTATAGAACACCCATTTGATATTAATGTCTCCTTTCCTCATGCGCTGTGCTCCCCTCCGGTGATTTGGTTTGTGAGATGCTGTGTGCAGACCCGGGCGTCCGCCTGACCGGTGGGCGTCCCGTCACTCACACTCCATCTGGGCTCAGAGGCAGTGTAGCCACTCACCTCTCCCCCTGCATCGCCACTAAAGAGACGAGAGTGCATTCCGGGAGTGTCTTCAGGTTCCTTGAGAGACCCCAGGGAACTGGTCAATGGGGCTGGTGTGTCCTTCTCTGCTTTTGTGTCCCACAAGTGGGGGGGGGGTCAGCTAGAGCACCTGCAGCCGACGCTGGCGATTCTTGAAGCTTCTCCCTGCTTCTTATCCAGTCGCTCTGTCTTCGAGAGCAGCATTCCATGACAGGGTAATTAATGTCGCCTCTTCCATGCTTTTTATGTGCCAATCACAGATGCGTATGCCATTGACTTTGCAGCAGGTTACCTATTCAACTGACGTTCTCATGTTAGACAGGAGTCCATTTATCCAAGCAGGTGGTTTTCTACTCTTAAGAAATTCCATTTCAGCTACTGGAAACAGGTCCCAAATTGCTGTCTACTGACTATAATTATCGCCAATTCTAAGACTCCCGCATCCTCACACTTTTAGCAAATCATTTAAAAAGTTACCAGGAGCACTGTGTCTTTTAGACAAGATGGGTTATAAGTGCGCTTTTTCCCCAAATACCTCAAGCCAGCACTGTGTCACCCTATCTGCACCGGCTTTCCAATACATTACGGTTTAAATGGCATTATCTTGGTTAGTCGCCTGAATAGTTGCACTTGAAAATGATCAGGAGGCATTGGCTCATCTTTCAAAATTGTTTAGAAAGGTGCAAGTACCACTCAGTTGTGCGACAGGAAGTGACCGCCTAACCGTAGTGCACTAAGCTAGAGGGCACTAGCTGAGCTTCCCGTCAGGCGCTGTCTCCTTAGCACTGACCCTCCGACCTGGTCACGAGCTGTTGAAGCTTAGAAAGCACTGCGGGTCCTTCTCCTAGTTCCGTGTACTTATGACCTTTACGGGAACGAGCATTTCTGTGTATATAACCTGGCAAATCGGAAGGAGACCGGTCATCAATGCTCAGGTTTCGCTTCTCTTGGATCTTATTCAAGACGGTTCGGTGACACGTGTAGACATGTATCACCTGAGGATTTTTCAGTGACTGTCTCATCTTGTTTTCTACAGGATGGCATGGCTTCAGTGCCCCTGAGGCTGACATTACAGGTGCCAATCCACAGTCCGAACAACCTGATACGTCTTAATTACCACTGCTTACCAAGCCTGCTCTACCCCCGAGCCCCACAGGCATCCTATTAGGTTGGTGCAGAAGTAATTGCGGTTTAACAGGTTAAAAAAAAAATTGCAAAAACCTCAATTACTTTTGCACCAACCTAATATAATAATGGACATGCAACGTAAAATTTGTCCTGGTGAAGCTAACCTGTGAAGCTGCCTGCTTTCCGGCTTCTAAAAAGCTGCCTCAAAATGAAGCAAAATGGCACAGCCGCTCTCTCCCACCCGCCTTTGTTCTCGGCACTTCAGGTAACCCCGTTCCACTGGCAGCTTCATCCTGTGCTTTTTCTCCTGGGATGGAGGTGGCCCAGGCCACAAACCCCACAGGTCTCCCCCACCTCACCACGCATGAGTGCAAAATTATAAGCGCCGTTTCAAAAAGAGAAGGAAAAGCAGGATTTTGAAAATAGCATTCAGGAAACAATCAACACCTGTTATTTCAAGGGGCTGGGTTATTTTGTTTGTTTGTCTGAGTTTTTTTGCAAAGTGCAAACACTGCATTATAGATTTTTTATAGGCAGATTTTTAGTAGCCATCGATTGTCTCCTTAAGAATTTATTTATGTTATGCTGGTACGTTTAGTTTGCTTTCTAGATGTTTTTCCCTAGAAGAGAAAGCTCACAGAAGACTCTGGAGTGGGCTTCAGTGTTTTCCTACCGTGTTTCCCCGAAAACAAGACCAGGTCTTATATTAATTTTTGCTCCAAAAGACGCATTAGGGCTTATGTTCAGGGGATGTCCTCCTGAAAAATCATGCTCGAGCTTATTTTCCGCTTAGGTCTTACTTTTGGGGAAACAGGGCAGGGCATCCTGACTCAAGGTGAGCAGGTCACTGTTACTTTCCAGATGGGAAATAACGACTCAAGGAAATAAGGGTTACAGTCCATTAGGGAAATAACCCTCCCTGTCCAAGAAAGTAATAATGTTCTCAGTGCCCAATATGGGACCGTCTTTGTGTTCTATGAGATGCCCTCACAACGTCATTGCTACACTAGGGTCAAATTTTCACAGGATATATATATATATATATATATATATATATATATATATATATATATATGAATTTATTTCAAAATGTGAGGCTCTGTCTCTTTAGGTTCTATGAAAACTGAAAGAAAAAACAACTTCCATATACTCCCACTGCCTATAGAAATAAAGTACTCTGCAAACACGACATGGATATTGTCTTAATTTGTCGTCTGTGTGATTATGACTTTTGCTTCAACAAATGGTTTAAATCACGTGTAAATGACATTTTTCCCTTTGCTTTTTCTGCACAAAGATAATGTGAAAATAGGGAGAGGTAATGTGCAGCTCTCTGTGTTTTATTGTTAAGGTTGGAACTGAAATGACTCACTGCTTCATTTTGGGAGAGACTCTAGACTCAAGTGTTAACATTAAAAGAGCAAAGGTTCTATGACAATACAGGAAAGAAAATCCTTGCTACTTTAGCAAAGGTTTCTTAATCAGGACTCAAAATTGCTAACAATAAAAGAAGAAAGTGATTGACCTTTAAACAATTAAAAACTTCTGCTGATGAAAGATACAGTTTGAACAATGAACAGGCTCAGATTGGGAGGAATATTTGCAATGCTGTCTGACAAATTTTAGACAGATTACATTAAACACTCCGACAACTCAATAATGAAAGAAAACCTAATTTACGAAATGGGCAAAAGGCTTGAATAGACTTTTCATAAAAAAGAGCATATAATTGGCCATGAAGCACAAGAAAAATGCGGTTAACATTTATCAAGGGAATTCGTATTAAAACTACAATGAGATCCCTCCACAATCTTCCAGAACAACGAAAATTTTAAAGTCTGGCCACAAGAAATGTACGTGAAAATGCGGATCAACTCTCTTCCATTGCCGGTGATAATTATTTGCCAGTTCCTTTTAAAGGTCATTATATACCCGGGAGTGTTTCCAGCACCACCAGCTACTTGTGGTTTCTCCAGACCCCAGCTGGGTGTCCTCCAATTCACCTCCGTTGCGACACTACCGACCAGGAGCAGGGCCCAGTCCCTCAAGACTCGTCATGTATCGTACAAGTCCAGCTTGTCACCTGTACTTCTGACTGAGTGACAGTAAACTTCAGTTCCCACGACCCCTTCTCAGGTTCGACCATGTGCTAGAATGGCTCACAGAACTCAGGGGAACATTTGCTTATGTTCACCAATTTACTATGAATGCAAGTCAGGAATACCCAGCTGGAAGCGATGGGTGAGGTACGGTCGGGGGCATTTCACTCAGGAAATCCCACGGGTTTTAGGAGCTCTGTGCCAGGAACTGGGGACAAGACCAAATCTATTTCTTATTAGGAATATTTTCTATGACTCCGCAACTGAACTTCTAGGCAGTCGCCCAAAAGCAGTCACCAGCAACTGAAAGCAGTCCCCAGAGACCTTCCACACAGCACACTTCACTGCCTGAAGTGTCCTTGTCATTGATTGATTTATAGTCTGTGAGAACAAGAATTCTCTTTCGTTCACAACTGTCTCTCTGATTCCCGAAACAGTGTTTGGAACACAGCGGTTCCTAAATAAATATTTGAGGAAGATATGAACGCATATAATCTCCATATTGACAGCCGGAAGTAGACCAACATACTCCTATTTCACAGAGAGAACTGAGACACAGAGCAGTGACTGACTTGTCTGCCATCACACAGCGGGGGCTACACAGCTGGCGGTGCTGCCCTCAACACACCCGTCCGACGTCAGCCTGGAGGATGGCTGGTGTGACTTCCTTTGGTCCGTGAAGATGCAGTTCTGACTCCAAAGCCACCCCCCAGTCTCTCAGTCACTGTCACTCAGTGGGACTGCTTTGCTTGTGGCTGCCCAGCAACCGCGTTCTCAAGCCTGCCCCCCTCCCCTCTCTCTCTCGTGGAAGCGGCAGTTTCTTTAGGCTGCATCAAAGGTTTTCACCAATTGGCTGGAAAATGTAACAGAATTCACAGAAGACATAAGTACTGAATGGGGGTCTTTTCTGGAAGCAGGAGAGACGGGGAGACGCTGCATGCGACTTGGGTTCATGAAGTAGATAGTCACGTGTGTCCCTAACAAATGCTACTAGAACACCTGCTCTGCGACAGTCACTGCTCAGGGGCAGGGGTGACAAAGTAAACAGAACAGACAAGATGCTGGAGCTTGTATTGTTATATATGGAAGAACGTATAAAAATTCACAAGTATTAGGAAAACTACCCAAGAAAGAGGCATATGAAAAGCCAGTGGCCAGGATATGGGTTCTGATTTCAAACAGTCACAAGACGCCCTTTGATAAGCTGTCATTTCAGCAAAGACCTGCAGGAGGCAAGGGAGTGAGTCATGTGGCTCTCTGGGGATAAAGGCTGTTTGAGCACTGATGGGCAAAGTCAGAATTACCCTCGGGCGTCTCTAAAAACACTGAAAAGTGCCAGACAGGGAACCTCTGCACGTCCACGACAGGCAGCTTCCCTCTGGTGTGGGGCCGACTGCTGTACCCTCAGCTGAGCCCCAGATGCACAGGGCCACGCTGTGTGAAAGCAGGACAATCGCAATCAGGCCGACGACATGCTCAGGCTGAGCCACGTCCGGGGCCAAAGCAGAGGGAGCTGCACACGGGGACTGGTGCTCAGTTTGGGCTTTGCTCACTGGGCGGTGGGCAGCCTCGTCTGAACCATTCAGGTTCTTCTTCCTCTTCGTTTAGTCCTCCCTCCGTCGCTTCCCTTT
Organism: Rhinolophus sinicus; assembly: GCF_036562045.2. Taxonomy (NCBI): domain Eukaryota; kingdom Metazoa; phylum Chordata; class Mammalia; order Chiroptera; family Rhinolophidae; genus Rhinolophus; species Rhinolophus sinicus. The sequence goes on from NC_133765.1 coordinate 36,806,702, forward strand.
CTTTGTTTTTTCCTATCTGTTTCTCTCTCGCTCTCCGGTATGTATATGACTGATTATGTCATTCCAGGATACCTATGGTGCTTGGAGCTAATGAATGTAGGCACACATTTAGCCTCTGTTTGCAAAGGGCCAAACCACAAACGATGGGTACAAGTATTAGGGAAAGAACTTCCGAAGAGCTACCCAAAGGCACCTGCACTGCCTTGTGAGTGCCGGGCGGGGACACAGGGCAGCTGGAAAAGCCTGTTAGGGCATCACCCAGAGTGCTTGGTTGCAAATAACCCCAGGGTCAGTGCACCTTAAACAGAAGATGATGGTACTGAAATTCATGGCCACCTCCCAGAGTCCACGGGACACAAGATGACCTGGAAAGCAGCAGGGGCCAGCGGAGGCTGGAGGCAAGGCAGATGATGCAGCCGAGTTTCACCACAGGAGCACGTGACAGTGACCTTGCTACTCACTGCCACCACTGGACGCTCACTTCTGGCCCCATATTAAAGTCCCTCCTTCTGGATTCAAGTGTCACGGAAGGACCTTCAGTGGGTCACGTCTGGTTCCCCTTCCTGTGCCCGAGCTGGCAGATGGTCGCAAGATAATTTTGGGCCCCTTTTGACTTCTTCAGAGAGAAGTGAGCCCTGCCTCCATCAAGACTCCCAGCAGGGTTTACCCACCCAGGAAAGTCTGAGGGGATACAAGGCAGTCTCCCCCGCAAACGGTCAAATATCGTTGAAAGGTGGAGTTATTACTGAAAGGACTTCTGAGTTGGGTAATTTGCAGAACTCGGTCATCTTCAAAATGTCTTCCTATTTCTAAGGTTTTACAAGTACGAGGTGTTTGAAGCAAGAATCTATGGGACGTGTGTACAAGCTGTCCAGCTTTTCAGCGGAGAGCAAACTCTACTGATCTCTGGCCAAGTTATCTGAGCTCTTACCACATTTCTGTCTGATACGGCTGCACTTTAACTGACCGGGTTATCTGTGGACCCACTGCACGGGTCCAGGACACACTGAGTTCTGTGTTTGCGTGTAAAAGAGTTAGCACAGCTCGGAAGGAGAATGCATGAGAACCCGTGTGTCCCACAAGAAAGAGGTGAAGCTGAAGGGGCCCCAGAAGCAGGGAACTGCAAAGCTCCGGGGACCCCTGGGTTATGTGTGCCTCCCTGCTTCCACACTGCCCTCTGTACTCAAACATCTACTGTCTCCTGAGGGCCGGCAGGTGAGTCCTGTGACACCTGGGTCTGAACGTCACGGTCTGGCCAGGTCAGCTCTTTCTCTGGGGAGCTGACTTATTCTCTTTCTATCGCTTATTATAGATGATATCAACCCTACAACACGCTTCCCCAGCCAATGGGAGACGGGGTCTGCTGCCACCCAGGACACTGCTTCCCAGGACAGGCCGTTTCAGCGTTACGCCACCATCAAATCTGACATCCAATTACAGTCACTATTAGTTACAAACACAATTTTACAATAATTAATGTGCCAAATTGCCACTGAGAAATCCAGTTAAGCAACATAAATTTCCCCGTGTTACACACGGCTGTGACTTCTGAAGGACAGGGGAGGCTATTTTTAAGCCAGTTTTCATATCTCTAATAGGAGGTTCTTCTCCCCTGGGGAAGGAAACAGCGTCCTTTCATAAACAGAACACTTGCTTGAGGAGGAGGAAACTTGCATTACTTTCCAGCTGTACTGAGGTATCAACAAATAAAAATGGTCTATACTTAAGGTACAATTTGATGTTTTGAGATATGTATACATTGTGAAAGAATCACCACCATCCAGCTGACTAACATTTCCCCCACCTCACCGTTACTATTTTTCTGTGTGTGTGTGTGTGTGGGGGGGTGGTGAGAACACTTACGATCGCCCCTCTTAGCTGATGCCGTGTTCAGTACAGTACTGTTAACTACTCACCATGCTGGACATTAGATCTCCAGAAAGGACTGAACTTGCATAACAAACACTGCACCCCACGTCCCCTCCCCACCAGCCCCTGGCAACCACCATTCTGCTCTCTAGTCCTCTGAGTTTGACCTTGCCACGCTTGGGATCAGAAAACTGCGATTTTCAGCTCTCCTTCCTGATCAGTCAGGGAGAAATCATTTGCAAAGGACGTGTATTCTGAGAAGGCTATGGAATGTCCACTCGTGGGACTCTCATGGGCAGGGCTGCCACGTGCAGCCGTTCAGGTTGGTCACTAGACAGAGGCACTAAGGGCATGGGGAAGTGGGGGCGACATTTAGCTCTCACACCCTGTGTCCGATTAAAGACGGTCACATCATTTTTGTCACTCCGCACAAAGCAAGCAAATGTTGGAGCCCCAAATCACCCCCAAGCCAGCAAAATCCAGGACCTGACTATTAAGTACCAGGTAGAGAGAAAGCCGCATACCAATGAAAACAATTCCCAATTGCCACCTTGCATCCCTGTTACCACAAACACAAACGGATCAAGGCGTCAAAGGTTCGGGCCATTCAGATATGGTGATTTTGCTGCAGCGGTTCCTATTCTAATGAAGGTCATTATCACCTGCATGGATGATATTTCACAGATTTGCAACTTCCTGTGACATTTCCTGAGTGCATAAATGCTGGTAAGTGATTAGTATTTAGAGAACAATAGAAGAACTGGACTAGAAATGCCAATCACAAGGAAAGGTCAATTATCAAAATATTCAGAGGACCTTTTCAGACCTGAAGAAAAGAAACAGTTTGGAGTTCACACCTACTTCACTTATGAGACAAACCTCCTGCAGCTCATACATATTTGCACTAAGTAACATATTACAGTGAATAGCATCTAAGAGATTCGTTTCGTTTCTTCTTAGTTTAATTCAGTAATATCAATGACCCCTAAAGAAAAAGACAAATATTATTTTTCAATCAAAAAGACTATCAACATGTAAACAACATAATATCTAGTAGAGCAGGTGACAACAGGAGGTCACAGCATTTTCTTCATGGAAATTTCACAAAGCTCTGCTAGGCAGTTCAGTTACTGAGAATGATTGACTTCTTGTTCTAGAATATTCTGTAACCTGTGTTTCTGATGACTCTCCCTGCTTTGTACTAACATTATCAGAAATGTTGCAGGGGATTGCGCCACAGACCTTATGAAAGGGTGATTTAACGTGAGGAGTAATGGAGATTATCTTTTCAATGGTGTCAGCATTTTTCAGGATTCTCTGGAGATTTCTAGCTGCAATTGTGTATGACAAGCTTTCAGCGTTGTACCCTGTATTAATTAAAGCAATCTAGCAACAGCAACAGATAAATCCATAATATCAGGCAACCCAAGGAAGTGTCTTTTAAGTCTCATTAGTTGCTGGGGGGTGAGGGGCGCCGCCTCACACTGTCACTTAGGCTCTAGGCTTCTGCCATCTGTGACTACAGGGCCCCCTACAACCTGACACCCCAGCTGGCTTCCTTCCCTGTGGCCAACAGATGAGAACAGAGCGCAGTAGGAAAGTTACACAGGAGGAGCGCATGGGCCACGCCTGGAGGTGCCGTATGGGCACTGCGCCCACATGTCAGTACACAGGCCTGTCACACACCCCACTTACCACACTAGAGGCCGGGAACTGTGGTCTAGCCGTGTGTCCAGGAAGAAAAAAATCAGATATGGTCGATACAGGACGCACACTCACTGTATATTTCGATGGGTCTCTTAATTGTGAATCCATCTTCCCAACATAGAATAAAACCACCTAAAAAGCTCCATTTTCTAGCCTCAAGGTCATCAGAGTGTAGGCCTGAGACACTTTGGTGTGAGACCCTGACATGGGAGCGACATTAGGACAGACAGGTGTGACACAGGGCACAGTTACTGTGGCAGTGGGTGGCAAATGTGCAGCGTGTTCTTGGGTCAATGGTGGCAGAGGTAGCTTTCCAGCGGTCACAGTCATCATGGTTCCCTCCTACTTCAAGGTCACTCCATTCCCATGGCTTCCCCCACATAATGCGCTCAGGTCATGGCCCCGCCCAGAGCCTAGCTCCTCCCCTCTCATCGCTCCTCCCACATAATGCCCCTCATGTCAGAGCTCCGCCCACTCCCGTTCTCCCTTTGCCAAATGCTTGCTCTGTGGAGAGGCTCTGAAAGCTTTTACCGGAAGCTTGGACAAGACCCTCTTCTACGCTTGCTGGGAACCATTCTTGAGCTGCTTAATATTCCTTAACATTTCCTTTCCTGATTAAAGACTCTGCTCTGCAACTAATGATGCTGAAATGTGATAATCCTTCTTTCTGAGGAAAAGAAATACAAACATAACAAACACATGCCCTTCCATACTGACCTTTCACTCTGACCAGCAGAAGAGGTGTTTTTTTTTTTTTTAAGTCACACCATATATTATTGCTATCATTTAAAAATCACAGGATTTCATCTCTAAACACTGATTTCTGACTTCTCTTTAAAAAAACATAATAATTGGCATATTTGAGAATATATGCCAGAGGTGCCCAAGAATGTATACACATGGCTTGTATTCATCTTTTGTTATCTGTATATATTGAGTATTACAATTTTAATACAGGTTTTTTCTTTCTTAAAATGTGTATAGATTTGTTTGGCAGCCTCTGTACAGATGATGCTTCGTTAAACATTTACTTAATGCTTAGGATTTACCAAACCCAGGTAAGAGAAAGCAAATTTCAAGGCATTTTCTTGCAGCCACACTGTATGTGATGCGGACACAAGTATTATCTCCTGAGATGGTCAGGTTTGTGCCAAAGAATCGACTTCCATTCTATTTAATGGGAATGTGTCTCAAGTGATGGGTTTCTGATCCTTAATACCTACAGGTTTCAAAATGAGAGGCTGCGTTTTGGGGCCACAGGTGCACGTTTCCACCATCACGAGAATCTGTGACGGTGTGAAGTCAACCAAACTGCTATACGCCAATTGTTTTAACAACTGAACCCCACATGTGGAAACCTGAATACAAAGTACACGGCGTAAGCAATCCATAAACGATGAACGGCACATGGCCAGTAAAATTAATTTAAAAATTTTAAATTCACGAGTAACTGATAAAATGGAAATCAGTGTAATAGTTTGGTACCAAATTATAGCACTTTTGGGATGCAGAGTTGATTCTACTCCACATTTTCTCTCTTTTCCCTCCCTCAGCTGCTGTGGAGGAGGATGGAGTCTAAGACGCGACAGAAGCACAGGAGAGAAGAACCCGGGCCTCTGGGTGACGGCTGGAGTGGGGACCTCGTGTCCCACACTGAGCCAGGACGCAGGCAACAATCCAAACCCTGCTGATCCAACCCACTGCATAACACAGCCCTCCATGACTGCATTATGTCACGTGCCTTCAATGTCCAATCCGACACTTGCATTCAGAGTCACAGCATTATCAAGGACGCCCTAAAATAAACGTCTCAATTTCCCCAGCAACAGGCTGGACCTCACAGACATCCTCTTTAGTTAGCACAATGCAATAAAGATTTTGAATTAGCTACAAAATTTTTGAGATTCATACAAAACACAGAATTCCAGTATTCTGTGAGAATGACGGCTCTATTTGGCTTGTGTAACGATTGGAGGCGAGCAGCAAGTGCCCTCTAATACACTGAGTTTCCCATTCTCTCCCCCTGGACCCCCTCACTCATTTGCGTTCACCTCTCTTCTGACTTTCTGACACCTGCTGCCGACTGACAGTGAATAACCAGCAATTCAGGATTTTCCACACAGCAATCTGAGAATTATTCTTGGATGTCAACATTTCATTTCACCTTTTAAAAGGAGTCTAAATGTTTCTCAAGTTTGGAAAATAGGAACTTTATTCATCTCCTTTCCACATCTGCATTTCTGAACATTGGTTCATTCAAAAACAAGGAATGACTAAACTTTTTTTCTAAAAGAAGTTTTGCTGAAATCCAGGCCCTCAACACTTCTTTCCCTTGTCTCTTATGTGGCAAGACAAAAAAAAAAAAAAAAAAAAAAATCCAGGGCCAATGTCTAACGAATAGGTAATCATTTGTATTAGGGTATAAATATCCACCATCCCATGATGGTGGATATTCCAAGATCCAACATGAGACCTCCATGAAGGGTCCTCTTGAAGCATGAAATCTAATTCATTGCTGTTTTTAGAAATTGTTTTCCCAAGGTATCAGCCTAGAACAGGCTTCTTTATCAAAACCCACTGTTCTGTATCACCCACCATCCAATTAAAATCCCTTTTTTCACACCAATGATATTTTGAAGGTGGTGTTTTAGTTTCAGACACATCACATGGTTGGTGGACAGTGCACTTTAGTGAATGGGTGGAGGCCTCTGGGGCAGAAGAATAAGATTTCTATGGACATTTGCAGGCTGCCCTTTAAACCCTCCTGCTTTCTCAGATGGGCGGTTCAGCTAAAACTTAAATTTCTCTCTCACCCTCCCACCACTTTTCCTGTTCCTCCCTCCCTCCCTTCCTTTCTTTCTCCCTTCAATTTTTTCTTCAGTGTCTCCTGCTGTTTTCTGAGAAGCACCGTGTCCCACACTAAGTCAGAAATGGTCCTGACTGTATGGGATGAATAAAGTATGTCTCTTTTGCAAGTGAATATAAAATTGCTTCAGCCCTAGGCAAAAAAATAAAGGAAGTTCGTTCATAACCTGCAGTTTGCTCATAAACTGCATTTCGTGCACGTTTTCCACCTGCGAATTCTGTACCTTTTGGCCTCACTAAACCCCAGCCAGGAGCTGGCTCCATGCTGAGTGTGGGGAGTTGTCCGGGGGAGACCCTGTCCTGGTGTGTCCGGAGGACCCACAGGGATCCCCGCTAACTGCAAACCTACTGTAGTGCTGTCTGGCAAAGACAGGGGAAAAATCTACGAACTCCCACATATTTACTGAAAGCTGATTCACTGAGTATTAAACATTTTTATCTGAATAATTTAATATAGTGTAGGTTGCAAAATGCAAGCTTTTAATATATTTTCGGCCTGCTATGATTACTGTCAATTTCTTGGTTATTCCATTATGATGTAGTCTCAGCTTTTAAGTGCTTTCTAATTGCCAATAAAAATACATAAAAATTCAGCACTGAGGGTTCCTGACAGTAAAATCAAATTTTTTTTTTTCCTGGTAGGTACAGTTTGTATATCAAGCTTTTATGAAAAGGCAGGGGTAAAAATGAACACCAAGAATATAAAAGCATATTTTTTTTCCTGTCTAGATGTGCTCAATGCATAATTCCTCATGCCCTTCAATGTCCCGATATCTGCCCCCCAAATCCATTTCAATCAAGGCACCTACATAACTATAGTCCCCGAAGCCCTGTGGAGCAGAGGCAAACGGTCAAAACATATTCATAATGTATTCATAATGTACCTTTTCCATTCTAAAGATGTGTTTCTTGAATAGATTTTATGCCAGGCCATGATAACTAGACATAATCCCTAGGTCTTAGCATGTTAACATTACACCATGATTTAAGAGCTTGTAAAAAACCAGTAGCATTTTCATTTTCTATATACCATGAACCCAGGAGGGAAATAAGGTGTGCTTCTGATATTTGGCTCACCCAGTGAGTGGGAAGAATCACGGCAGCTTGTAAATTAAAATATTACTATGTACCTTGACTCTCTTCACCTTTTTTCTCTTTATTGCTATTCTCATCCTATTAGCTGTCACTAACTTCAGAGAAAACGATATGTTCTCTACAAGATAAAGAAATTTTATTATGACTTGCAAGACTCATATTAAATGATTAAAGAATTATAAGCTTTATATTGAGAAAAATGAAAGCAATACATTATATTATAGGGAAGATTTTCCTCCTTCCTTTCTTCCTTCCTTCTCTTTCGCCCCCTCCCTCCCTTCCTCTCTGTCTTCCTGCACATACACCTTAGTAATTTTTTTATGAACAGAAAAGAAATGAAATGATCAAAGAAGAAAAATCCAATTAGCTGTAGGTAATTCATTCCTGTGCATTATAAAACAGCCACTACTTTAATTTTGTATGCAGCATTTCACATGCTTGGTCTCACTTTGTTTTACCCCATTACTGCATCCTTTCCCTAAAGCTTCTCTTTCCTCTGCGGTCTTAGGAGTCAGCTTTTATAACTCACTGGGAAGTCAGAGCTTTACTGCAATTTTACAATGACCGCTATACACCTCCTTTTGAAAAAAGGAGTTAAGAGAAGCCGATGAAATTGCACACACAAGATACCTTTTCATCCATGGGAAGGAGTGGGGACAGGGACAGCAGTTGTGGGAATGCAGGACAAGCAGAGGCGGCAGCGTCTGAGCTGTCAGCCGTCTGCGCACGCAGGGCACTTGTGTGCCCCTCACACTGGAGGGGCAAAGCCTGCTCATGTGGACTCTTAAGAGTCTCCAGCCCTGCTCACTTTCTAGATTTCAGGAGCAGCAAGAAATGATACAGTGTAGAGCGCCCTGAAAAGTGTGTTTTTACATGAGCAAGAGTGACTCCATCTTGGGCACTGAGTGCTGTGGAACTTCCCCATGAAGATAAAGAAGTAAACAAGCACGAGACAGTCGGTGCAGCAGCCGCAGGGGCTGACAGAAAACAAGTCTGTGAGGACTGATGAGGTGACGTCACGGGGCTCTGCTCCAGTCCTTAAGAAGCCAGGACTGTGACAGCTCAGGGAGCCCCTCGTCTGCTCCATCGGACTCAGACCGAACCTCTGCTGACCGACGCCCGGACCAGCTGCCCTGCACACCGGACGCTGACTGATGCTGGGACTGGTTCGTTATCACAATCCTTTACTGAAGTGTCACTGCTACGTTGATGGCCACATTGCTGTGACTACTGTACTGTGACGTTGATGTTAAGAGGCTGTTCCACCCACGGCACTTCTGTGTGAACAAACGAGCACACTAAGGCACGGCACCTGTGGGTTTGCCTTGGTTCCCGCTCGAAGCCACGGCGACCGCAGGGGCCTCCGTCAGTGCCAGGTGGATCCTGGGGGTCTGAGAGTCTCAGGGGTTAGTCCCTCTGACGTGCAGGAAGAGATTGCAGAACAATCTGTGAGCCTGACACTTGTGACAGATACAGAAAATCAGATGGTATTTTGTAATTTGCAGTGGAGAGAAGGGAACTCTTTCTAGTAACTTCAGATGCCAAATTACATCTCTGCCATGGACTCTTCATAAACTTTCCAGTGCACCCTCCGTTGGAAATCTAATTCTGTAAATGAGTCCTTCAGGGACCGGAATTATCTTACGTCTAACGCAGTGTTCTGAGAAGACTTCACCCCTTGGTGCCGTCATTCCAAATGCATCTCCTCCAGTCAGAGGAGAGCCTGGGGCACATGAGGCAGACGCGGGGTGATGGAGTGAGAACCTATGATGGGGTCCCCACTTTGGGCTCTGGAGCTTTGTAGCCCGGCCAGAAACTGCACTTCCATTTCCTAAAAATGAAGGTGAGCTCCCGCGTTAGTTCTCCTGCGAAGCCCGCTCTGGACCAGCTGACCAGCCTGCACTGACCTGGCGAGGCCTGTTCCTTAGCTTCGCACAGCTGAGCGCTGACGGCGTCAGGTGGAGACGGAAGCAGTTCCTGGGTCAGATAACGAATGCCTCTGACGCAAAGTGCTGCAGCAGCTAAGGGAGCGAAACAGGTACGGGATGGAAGCTAGGACAGCCGTGCATCCATCAGCCATCGCTGGGAAGAGCACATGATTCTATGGTACTCCAAAGATTCGCATAAGCCTTAGGCACCCAAACCTGGCTTTAACCCTTTGTATGGGTGTCCTTCCCAAACGTGTTCTGCTTACTGTTCTTTAAGAGGAAGGGGAGGAGTGTGGGGTGACGTGTGTGGGTACAGAGGGGTGACTGTGCATCACTGAGAGTAACCCTACAACCACTGACTGGATGGGCCCCAGTGCTGGCAGCAGCGAAGGTCAGGAGCTGGCGCTCTCATCCTGCGTGATCCTTTATCAAACGGTCCTGAATGAGCAAACGTTCTGGATTCTTCTCTGGGGGTTACAGTTTTACCGCCCAGTCTTACTACCCTGCACCGTCACTTTTCGTTGCTCTCAGCATGCTTTCTTGTAGCAAGTTCCACGCAAGCAAATTTGCTTCTTGTAAACAACCTTTGTCTCGGAAAATTTATTTTCTATAACGTAAGTTCCAAAAGGAAGGCTCTCTTTTCTCCTGTTCGTCTGGCACCTGACACAGCACAGCTATGCTGAGAGCCCGTTAGGCTTTCCTGGAGCAAACACCAATTGTGCTGCAACTATGTGCAAAGTAAGAATTGGTGGCTCAGATCCAAACGGCTTGACTTTCTACAGTTCATAAGACCAGTGGGTCTTTACTGGCTTCCAAGGGCTTTTGAAAAATCTCATAGTTCTTAGTTCTAGGAAGTGTGTTTTCTTATCACAAAGTCTCCCATTATTATTATTATTATTATTTTTACCCAGATAGCCTTGCCCACTTCTGGGGAATTCTTCCTCCTCACCAACTATGTGGTTCCAGAGAAATCTTTAATGAGAGACCTTTGCAGATCCCTTCAGGGATTACACTTGAATTTTGCTGGGTAGCCAGATTGCAGGAGAGGTCCTTCCAAAATCTGCCCGCGTATCGCCTTTTCACGTTTTCTGACTCCACCTGACTTCAGTGACCTCGCCCTTCTTAGGATTCTGTGAGTGCTTCCCTGTCTTTCCTGCAGCTGCTGATACCCATGTAAATCTCTTCACATCAACAAAGCCACTTACTTTGTTTGGGTAATTTACTGGCCCACATGTTACTTACTGCCTGCAGATATTTTTGCCAGTTAATCCCAGGTCTGGCATTTTCCTCTGCCAACTCTGTGCATCATTTCTTCTATATAAACCAATGACTCACCGGGGGGGGGAGGGGCTGGAGGGGCGGGCAGTAAACAGGGTCTTTTACCAACCCCTTCTGTTTTACTGGACAAGTTTCCTTTTGTGTTACTCATGTCATCACGGAGAATTTACACCTTGAATGCAGTGATGTAACATGATGACGACTCCCTTCTTAGAAGAAGCTTATCTTTAACGTGCCTTTGTCCAATCCAATTATAATGACTTATTCTGTTCAGTTTAACTTTCCAATTTCAGAAATCTCCTTAAAGTAGAATTAGATTGCAGATGGTCACAATCCTATGACCTCTATGAAGGTATTTGTCCCTTTAAATATGTATAGTAAGCATCTCAATATATTTTATTTGATAATGAACTTTACTAATAATTGCTACTGCTAATACATTTCCTCAAAATATGTCATCATTTTTAAAAATTCACTTTAAAAAATGGTAAATGTCAAATCATTCATAGGGTTGTCATTTTTTTATATTCTCTCTTCACAAATTACAGTTTTCTAAACCATTTCTTATTAAAGGAAATGACTTTGCATTGAGTTATGGGCTATGTTTTCTTTCTGTTTGCTTTTTAATTCTTTGAGAATAAAGGTGACAGATGACAGACATGAAAGGAGGTTATTTCCAGTATCTTTCCCGTGCATCTCGTTGTCTGCAGGCTGACATTCCTGAGACTCGGGCAAGGCATAGCTAAGATGGGGGCAATTATGCAGGACCTGTTCACATGTTTGCCAGAAAAAGTGGCAGCAAGAGGCATGTGTGTCATGGCTGGGTGACGGTGGGGGCTGCAGGGGGAGGAAAGACAGGGTTGACATATTTTACGACTCGAGAGACTATCAATTAGCTCGGAGAGAGGTCAGGAAAGGGAATAATGGGTTTATTGACGTCGGGAGAAAAGAGAGTCTAACTTTGGTACCTGTATTGTTATGTGGGCTTTGGTGTCTTTTTAATTGGCTCCCCTGTTCTGTTTCTGTCCTGATTTTGAGATTCTGACATCATGTAGACTATGTAGAATCTATTGTGGATGTGACAACTGTCGGGAAGAAAGAGTATGTGGAAAGAATATTGGATTTGGACTCTGAGACTGGAATTTTGTCTTGGTGAAGGCTGAGCAGGAGACATGCAGCAGGAAGGAGAGAAACGAACAATTATGCGTCTATTGATCTAAGATGGGGCCCGAGGAAACACAAAGTTTACACATCAGGTCACACTTGGCAATGCAAATTCCTGCAGGCCTTTATCTGTAATAGTGGGAACGAGATAGTGTAATAGTGGGAACCAGGAGGTGACGTAACTCCTGACAGTGGCTTTATTCCACGAAGCAGAAGAGACAGGCCAGATGAAGAAAGGTTTTCAAATGCGTCATGTCAGCAGACGCAGCAGCAGAGGATTTAGAAGCCCTCTCAGAAGTCCCTACTGTACCCTCAACAGGGGACACGGCTCCTTAAGCAATATACACAGTATCCGGAAGGTATTTTCGTATTTGTAAAAGAAACGTAACGTGTGAAAGAACAAAGGTGACGTCAAATGCTCGGCCAAGAGATGTGAAGCTGCTGTGAGACACGTGGGGGGGGGGTGACATGTGTGCAGTGTGTCCCTCAGGGTGCATCCTCCTTTCCTCGGGTCACCTCGTCTTAAGTCTTGGCACCCAGAATACTACCACTTGGAGGCGGCAACGGCAAGACACGCACTTGAGCTCCGGCTGCGTACTCAAGTAAGGATACAGGTTAGATCACAGAGTAGGTACGACGCCTGCCACTGCGAGTGAAAACTCTACGGCTGGTTAAGACAACAATGTCGACAGTGACAACACCACCAAGTTCCAAGGCATGAAGTCTCCTTCGAATGCAATAAACACCCACGGCCGCTGAGAACAGCTCTTGTTCTGCCCTCATTTGACTCAATCCTTCCATGATAAAACCCTCCAACTTCTACTTTCTGAATGTGGTATCATTTAATAGAACCGGCAGAGAAAACCAGTACCTGAGTTAAAGAAACACTGAATGTCTCCTTTCTGCTTATAGAAAAATCAATTTATCTGTAAGCCAAACCCCATTTTCATTCTGCTATATTGCAAAACATACTTCTGAGAGTCTATTTAGGGTTATGAGACAGCAAATGCAATAGCACAACTTGACCAGACTGCCCTCCTCCAGGCAGGACCCCAGGAGGCCACATGACTCTCAGGAGCTCACCGGGAAGCCGGCCTGGCCAGGCGGTAGAGGAAGCTGCCTCCATGAGGATGGGTCAGGGGCGCGGGCTGCACGGGCCTCGCACCTAGCGCTGCTCTTCCCTCTTGAATTCCACAGTGAAGGCTGAGGGTTAGTCCCTCACAGAGCCCGAGCATTAGCGCAAGCTGGAAAGACACCCGGTCTCAGGCTGGGAACGCCCTCACCTTGGCGCAGGCTTTCAGCTCCGTGCCTAGGGCAGTTATGCAAGTTCCTCCCTCCTTGCCGCTGGGTTCCCACGTGAAGTCCAAGTCGGAAACACTCCTGCCGGTGGGCTGCTCGCCCTGTGGGCCCACACATCAGGTGAGGAAAGCTGCCAGGGGTTCTCCCCCAGGGACCCAGAGGGACACCTGGCAGGAGGAAAGAGTTCTGACACAGCAGCATAACACGGAATGAAAGCTTCCTGAGATTATATAAGGTGGAGGAAAGAAAAAGAGAGACTGCTTTGCTGCAATTTTCTCATGTTTGCATCTGTTGATACCACCTTATTCTGCCTCGTAATAACACAAATGGAATAATTTATTCACTCACACATTTTTTTTTTGAAAACCCGTTTTGCGCCCCTAAAGTGTAAGCTACTGGGTTCACTGAGATGAATGAGGCCAACAGGGTGCCTGTGCTCGGGAAGTCACTCTAGTGGCCCAGAGACCGCAACCAACAAGGAAAACGCTACCATTGCAGGTCCTGGAAATGGTGCCACAAGCAGAAACCTGGGGCTGGAGCTCCAGGTCGCAAAGAGCTTCAAGAAAGGCCTCTCAAAGGAAAGAAACCTGAAAGATGAAGTAAAGTTGGCCCTAAACAGAAGAAACGACAGTGCAAAGGTCCTGAGGTTGTAGCCAGGGGTGGTCACACCGCAGACAGGCCCACATGGAGGGTGGCAGGCATCCTCCATCACTCACATGGTTGTTGCAGCCACTCAGCGAGGCACGCGTTACTCTAATCCCCATTTTGGGCGAAGAAACTGAGGTATGAACATACATTCTTCTCAAGCTCACATGAAACATTCACCCAGACAGACTACATTTTGGACCATAACACATATTAACAAATTTAAAAGGACAGAAAGCATATCTAGCCTCAGACCACAATGGAATTAAATTAGACATCAATAACAGAAAGATAATCGGAAAACCCAAAAACATGTGGAGATTAGACAACACACTTCTAAATAATATGTGGGTCAAAGAAGAAATCGCAGGAGAAACTAAAAAAGCACTTTGATCTAAATGAAAATGAAAATATACTTATCAAAATTTGTGTGGTGCATCAAAAGCATTTCCTAGAGGAAAATTTACAGCATTGAATGCATATATTAGGAAAGAAAATTATCTAAAATCAGTAAGTAATCTAAATTCCCACCTTAGGAAATTAGAAAGAAAAGAGCAAATTAAATCCGAAATAAGGAGAAAAGAAATAATAAGAATTAGATAAGAAGAAGAATTGGTAAGCCTCTAGCAGGCTAATGAAAAAACAGAACTGAGAAATAGAACTGAGAAAAACAGAACTGAGAAAAAATAGAACTGAGAGAGAGAAAATACACAAATAACTAATATCACAAATGAATGACAGGACATCATGATAGATCTCGTGGAAATTAAAAGGATAATAAAGGGATAAATGCTATGAACAACTTTATGCTAACAAATTTGATAACCTACATGAAAAGAACCAATTCCTGGAAAGACATAATTTGCCAAAACTCAAACAAGAAGAAAGTCAAACTGAACAGGCTCATACCTATTAAAGAAACTGAATCAAAATTTATAAGCTTCCCAAACAGAAAGAAATAAATTATGGTGCATCCAGACAATGCAGTATTATTCAGTGCCAAAGAAATGAGCTTGTGCTCTTAAGTAGGCCGCCCATTTCTCCTGCCTCTTAGACCGTGAAACAACATGAAGCGTTCAAGACAGTTACACCCTTTAGTGCTGGGGAGGCATGGATTTGAATCCATAGGTACAAAAGGAGCGCTGGGCAAGTTTCTTAACCCACCTGACGCTCGTTTTTTTTGTTTGTTTGTTTGTTTTTTGTTTTCCATCTGTAAACAGGACATAACAGTATCAGTCTTGCAGAGGTGTTCTAAATAGCTGAAGTACATTTTGTTACAGAGATTATGGACTAGGGTGGACACTCAAAATGACAGTTAACAGAATTTAATTTTTAAAAAGAACCAATTGTCTTGCTCAGGTGACTTATTAAAGATTAAGTGAAGATTCCAGCTTACCATGCAGTCTTTCCATCCTTTGTGCTCCGGGGTATTTTGTTTAGACTTTTGTATAGCAACTTCTTTCCCTTGTGTTACAAGTACCTACTTCCTCTGTCCTGCCTAGAAAACACAGGCAGGGCTCCACCCCATCGCTTACTAAAGTATAGCACGACAAATTACTGGTACATGATTTGCATACGTGGACAACTGAAAATAAGTAACAGATACGTATTTTAATGTGTATGACTAGATGGTCTGCACATTTTCACAGGTGGTTCCACAGCAGACATCAGCGCTTCTGACACTGTCCAATGGCTTATAGGTCTGGCGTGCCATGAGGACGTCATGTCATACCACAGAATATGCTCTCTACTCTACGAAATTACCAACTATGATTTAAGACAGGTACTTGCTTGTCAGACCATAATGTGAATTATGGTGCTAATATTCCGAGACTAGGAGTTAATCCTTTTCGGAGCATCTATTTATCTATAAAATGGGCACGTTATAACTTCAAGTGATATTTATAAGTCACCATGTACTGTTTGCACATATCTTCCCGTTTACCGGGGTCTACCTGCTTCATTCATTCATTCATTCATTCATGCCACTTCTCTGCTGATTGTGACGCCCCTAGAAAATTCCATAAATAATGTTTTCTTTGGACCTGTGATCCGTGCTACAAAGAAAAAAACTAAAAATACAAAAACAGGGCTTCTGAACAGCATGTTATGTACCAGATGGCTCAGACCTGGTCTCTTCGTTCCCAGCCCTGCTAATTCCTCCAGCTCAGGTTGGAGGCATAAACAACGGACAGGGCAGGCAGACCAAGCGTATCTTCCCCCCCGTGCTTTATACACCAAAGTAATTTCAAGCTCCATTAAAAAGTGATTCATCTTTGCTTGGTGATGTACATATTATTCTGGCTAAATACATTTGTTTCCATGAGCCGATATGCTTCAATAATTGTGTGCCCAGGGCCTGGTCAGGACATTGTAGTTATTGTGAGGGTTTTAAAGCTGTTGAAAAATGTGCTGCTGGGTGAGAAGGATGCAAATTCTGATATTTAACTCCAAGCATGGTGCTGAGCCATTACAGTGTCTAATTACTTGGCTGTTGTAAGGCACATGTGCCCAGGTCTGACACATCCCTTGACTTGACATTCAAAACTGTGCCCTGAGTTTTTACAGAGTGACCCCCGCTGGAGAAGGCCAGAACTCGCGGCATTCACCCTGCCCCCTGCCTGCCCCAGCGTCTCCATTAACGCACTTATTACCCATAAAAAGGGGACACATTTAAATGCTTCAGGAAGAGAAAAAGCCTGCAGCTTTCACAAGAGAGATCTCACGGTCAGGGAGGTTCGGAATTTGACATAACGGGAAAAATGACCTTTTAGAAAAAATGAATTCTATGTTGAACAATCTAACCATGAAAACACTAAAACAATTACTTTCTTCTCAGTGTATTTCTTTCAGCTTAGTGGCTTTTCAGCTAATTTACACTCCTCACTAGATATTCTCTATGAAAACAGAGAAGCAAGGACTGCCGGCCCTAAGAGCTCCCTTCACAAAGCCACACGCCCTCTTAGAGTTCACAGGCAAACAGCTTTTACAATGACAATCACCAGTGAGCAGGCTCCCCTGTGCCAGGCCTCTGTCAGGCACTTTAGGACATGACCTCACTTCTCAGCTTCCCAGCCAACTGACAGAGGACGCCCTGGGGGCCAGGCCCAGCCCTAGGACGTAGCATGGGTCCCGTATTCTCACAACAATTCTGACGTGGGGGGCACTTGTGTTAGCTTCCTACCACTGCTGTAACAGATTTCTACAAAAGCAGAAGCTTAAAGCAACACACAGTTACTATCTCACAGCTTTGTACCCATGTGTCACCTAACTGAACTAGGATGCTGGCAGGACTGCATCCCCTGAAGCTCTGGGGACGAATCAGCTGCGAAGTTCATCGGGTTGGTGGCAGAAATTTAGTCCACGAAAGCTGTGCGGCCTGTTTCCTTGACTGCCGTCTCTCTGAGCTTCCGGAAGCCTCCCTGGGGCCGAGGCACAGCCTCGTGGCTCGGCCTCCTTCCCCCACCTTGATGGCAGGTCCCGGCTGCTCACACTGCACGTCTCTCTCCTTCCCCTTCGGCCACAGCTCTGCTCTGCTTTCCTGTTCTGCCCCAACTCTCCAACCCAAAGAATGTTCTCTACTTCCAAGGGTTCACTGATTGCATCGGTCCTCCCCAGGCGTCTCAGAACACCTCCCCATCTCAAGAGCACCTCCCTTTCACACCTGCGAAGTCCCCTCTGTTGTGTCACCTAACATTGTCACAGGTTCTGGGGACGAGGCGTGGGCATCTTTGGTGGCCATTCTTCTGCTCACCACACCACAGCATCCAGGGGTTAAATAAAGATGAAGAGACTGAGGCTGCAAGATGTTCACGTGCCCGAGAAAGACGAGCTTACGAATGGTGGCACCGGGCGCACCTCCTGTCCCCCTCACCTCTGCACCTGTGCACTGTAACCTGCAGCCCACGGGCTTTATTCAGAGCCACACTTCCTCACCAAACAGGTTCATATTCCATCCTGAACACATCTGCCACTTGTGCAAAATTGCCAGTCGTTGGGCACAAGAGGTTTGTGTGCGACCCGCAGAATGCAGCCCGGGGCTTTGTCATGTCAGCACCGTGTTATCTGATAACCACTACTTACTTCTATGATTTCAGTCCTTTTGGCGAATTTCTTTTCTAATGACTGTTTCCCACATCTGTCCCATTAAGACGCGTATTCCAGCTCACGGGAGCTGGCGGTAAATGAAGAGAGTTACAGCGTTAGCCTTCCCAGTGGCGTTCGCTTAAATTGTGTGTGCAGACATCCCCGTGAGCTCAGTGGTTTTTGTCTCCAAAGCAGGAGGCACATTTCTGACAGTAAAATTCCCGGTTAGCTGATGCCACTGTGAGGAGCAAGCTGTGCATGAGCAGAAACCAGAGCAAGACTCCTGGCTCCGATCCAGGTCCCACTGCTGGTTGGCTGGGACTCTGAGCAAGTTACCTCGCATCTCTTTACCTTAGGTCATCCATCCATAAAATGGGTGCAGTCACCAAAGGCATCCTGGGGATTTAACTGAATTTCAACAGACAGCATTTCCAGTGATGTCTGCCACATGTTAAGACCCATCTGTGTGTGATTTCAGGTGGAGTGTGCTTACTTTCAGAACATGACTTTTCCCCCACCTTGAATTACATACTCTACTGATTATTACTTAACCTTCTAATCATGACTCAGTATGATAATTACACACATGCATTTTGATATGTGAAGAAGCTGGAAACAAATGCAGGGTTTATCGAAGTCACGTGAACTATTTGCTGTAATAATTAGAGGCCCACACTGATGACTTTGTGAGTCTTTCTTCCTCCTATGTGTTTATTTTATCTTATTGTCTCCTCATATCAGCTGTCATATCCTGTCTGTTGCTTCATCCCATTTGCTAGTCTGCTGTTTCATATCTACTGTTGGTTTAGACACCAAATAACCAACCTCATGACACTGACGTGCAAAATAATTTCTTGTGAGACTCCAAGGGCCGTTCCATACGCACAGAAATGAACTTGACAGGATTCAGCGGTGCTGCTAGTACACAGAGGTCTGTGTACCTGCTCTGACTCGGGCAGGTAGCTCCACATCCCACCATGGAAGGCAGGAGAGGAGACGTGGGCGAATGCAGCCGTGAGCCCCCTGGGCTGGGCACACCATCACCACCACCACCACCACCACCATCATCACCACCATCATCATCATCACCACCATCATCATCATCATCACCACCATCACCACCATCACCACCACCACCACCACCGCCACCATCACCATCATTTTCACCATCACCATCATCACCACCACCACCACCACCACCACCACCATCATCACCACCATCATCATCATCACCACCATCATCATCATCATCACCACCATCACCACCATCACCACCACCACCACCACCATCATCACCACCATCATCATCATCATCATCATCATCATCATCACCACCACCACCACCACCACCATCATCACCACCATCATCATCATCATCACCACCACCACCACCACCACCACCACCAGCTGCTCCCGACAAGGCAGCGTGTGCGCCACAGCGTGAGGCCAGGATGCTGCCACCCAGACCCACGGCCTCCCCACGCCGACCTCCTGCCATCCCCGCCGCCTGCCGTAGCTTGGCTGGTGTGAAGCAGCATTTGCCAAGTCATAGCAGGTTCAGTGAGCTCATTAACTTCATGGATTCCATTAAAGCACAACTGATTTACTGCCATTTTGTGAATTAACTAATCAGTCTGCAACCAGAGGTCAGGACAAGAATTAAAGAGACATTATTTCTGGGTAACAGTCAGCATAGACTAAAATCTATCTCTCTCAGGGACCCGAAGACTGGAGAGTGTCAAAGATCCTGGGGTTTAACAGTCTTAGGGGCTTCCTGGTTTATTAATCCCACCTCACATTAATCCTCGAAGCACTCTGAATCAAAGTGATAGACAATTAGGAAAAAATCACACAGTGCTTTATTTCAGTTATGTTCTCAGTTCTAGAATTTTCCTTTTATTTTTTCTGTAAGATTCCACTTAGAGAACTACTCTAGTTCCATATTATCCAGTTTCTCAAATATGTTAATCACAATTCTTAAATCCATATCTAAAGACTAAAATACTGGCATAACCCATAAGTTTGTTTCTTCTGATTGGTTTTTTTCTCTTGGTCTAGTACATTGGAATTCTCTGAGGGTCTTATTCTTTTATTTATTGTTTTACTAAATGCTGAACATTTCTGTAAAACAACTTGAGACTCTGGATAATGTTGTATTCTTCCAGAGAGGTTTTACTTCAGCTGTGGCCTACAGTTAGATTGGAAGCAATTAACCTTAATCCGATCATAAATTGAGATGATTTGAGGCTGCATTTTAATATTTCTAAGGCTTTATTTCTGGTTCTCTCTTAATCCTAAGTCATAGCTATTGAGTGTTCCCAGTAGAAAAGCTGCACTTTTTAAAATATATATAAACGTCCAACTTTTTGATAGAGTCCACCGTTAATTGTTGACCATTTCCGGCCAACATCTAAGGTCAGTACGTCAGCCCTTCGAGGCAGTTTTCTGTTTGTCTCTCAGCATCTCACTGTCAGCAGCTGAGGTTTAGCAAGTGCCTCAAAGGCCAGTGGACGCTGAGTGTGGGCTCACACCCCATGTGTCCCATCTCTGTGGGCTTCTATCGGTCTCTCTGCCTTGGTCTACCTACCCCCACCTCTCTCTCTCTCTCTCTCTCTCTCTCTCTCTCTCTCTCTCTCTCACGCACACACACACACACACACACACACACACACACACACACACAGCAGTCACTGGATTCCGAAGGTGCTGGTGCAATCCTGACAGCTTCCATTCAGTCCCCGCTCGCCAGCACACAGCCTCATTCATTATGTCTGAGGCTTTCAGGTGTCTACTGCTTCTTTCTCTGGCCTGTGCATCAACCTTCCGGAAGGGCCAGTAAGGAATACAACAGCATCCTTGGTCGTACGAAGCCCACTTGAAGCATCCTAGGAATGCTGAGACGGTCCCCGAGTCCTACAGCCTGGGCACCTCTTACTAAGGAGCGTCCCTTTCTCTAGAGACCTTCTGAGGCGACACTGAGAGGGGTGCTGGGCGAAAACCTCCCAGGTTGACAGGAATTGGGTAACAGTAAATCTCCAGACCCTCCCCACAAAGCCCCACCAGTGAGCAAACTGGGCTCCTCATCTTTGAACAAGGGGAATTTCTGTGCGGCAACAAAACACGGAGCAAGCTGTCAGCTGCATTCCTTTTACACCCTATTATGCACCAGCGCCAGAATAACATTGTGTTTGGTTCTAGTCTGTGGCTATTGGGTCTGCTAACTGCTAAGACAGTGAGGACGCCAGGAATGCCTCTATTTCTGCGGCTCTCTGCCCGACTGCCAGAACTCTAACTAACACCCTGAGCTGCAGGGCGTGGGGTAGAACTAACAGGCAGAGGGAACCTTAGTTCGAGTCTGCCTTAAAATACTGTCGCTGAAACCCCCTCCCTGCCAGTAAATGTGGTTGAAAGTGGGAAGAAATATCACAGGATGTGGCTCAGAGGGCCTGCGGCCCTGCTCCACGAAGATGCTCAGACCTGGCGTTTCCCAAACCCCTGCCCGTGTGTGGGGACGAGGGTGGCAGAGAGTAAAGCTGTGCAAGTCCACCTGCCACACGACGGCTTCAGCTACGGCCCAGCTGCGGCCTGGTGAGCAACATGGGACAGAAGCGGTTTCTCCTTTTTATACCTGCAAGAGGACGCTGACCAGGGTGGTGACGTCTATTTTAATCGTTTATTTATCTTAAGAGTCCCCTGCGTGGAAGCAATCCTAGCACACATAAATCACACAGAAGATCTCCACGCTGTCCCATCATGCCTTCTGCTCTATGGAGGGGGTGCACAGACACTCTGGGGCACCACCAGGCCAGACGCCCCACCAGCAGCAGCACCACTGCCCACTTCCCACCAGGCCACACTCCCAGGCGTCTGACACAACGGGGGCTCCCCTCAGACACAGATGAGCTTGTTCATGGAGGGGTGGCAATGGAGCCGTAATGAGCTACTGCGTCGTCCATGAGAGCAAATTACATTGTCAGCGCTATTTACGACTTCGCGTGGCACGGAGCCCAGTAATTATGTGTCTGCAATTATTCCATTCAGAGGACTTTTCAGCCAGGGGTTCTCACCACGGCCACAGCCATTTGGAAGCCTCTGCTGTACATGGACGTTAGAGCCTACTGTAAACATCAGGGCACTGTGTGTCCTGAAACAAAATTGTGGCTCAAGGCTCTAAAGATGCGCCAATTTGTGGGAATGAGCCACTCAGAGTTTAGAGAAAACATTACGGTTGTGGTGTGTGAGGTAGCAGAACTGAAATAGTGCATTAAACTCCCAGTACAGTTGTCAGGACAGCATAAGTCCTCCCAGGAAAAGCACAACCTTGAAGACAAAGTGAGACCGTGGGTTTTTACAAGCTTTGAAAGTCATTCGGACAGCTTTTGATCGATCGTAAGTGTTTCGTGCAGTTCACTGCTGAGGACACTCAAAGCGGTGACTACATTGCTACATATAACGTGTGTGTAAGTATGTTTTACCTTATTATTTAAATCATGTTAAAAGAATTGAACCAGAATTAATTCATACAACAAATACTAACCACTAATTAGGTCTTGGGCATTTAAGGTAGATTTGGGGGAATGCTTCAGTGAAACTGCCATGAAAAAATAACTTGAGAGAGCTATGCAAACCTGTATTCTGGAATACGGAACAATATATAATTTATGACCTTCACAACGACTTGCTTTATTAGAAGGACAAATATATAAGCAGTCAGAGAACCAGCACCGAGTCGGCAGGTACTCAGTTAGGAGGCTGTGCGACAGCAAACCCCGCTCTCGTGTGACACAGGACTCACAGGTCCTCTCAGAGCTATGACTCAGTGCGTGCTGATGGAATCGGCACGGGCGTCTGAAATGAAATGGTTCTTGCTTTACAGAAGCACTGTATTTAGACTGGTTTCTCGGCATATGCGGATCATCTCCCCGTGCTGAACATGGCAGTGTTATTTTGATTTACTTGCAAAACCTCTGTGTAGGTCTGGATGTCACTTTTGTATTGTTTGGGAAATCCTTTCTGGATCTAGTTTCGTTCCCAGTCTGATGGTAAGACCCCAGAGAGCAGACACGACCTCTTTGCTTGGCTGAGAAGCTCACATCCAGCTGTGAACGTGAACACGTGAAGTCTGGGTGGGGACGTGTCCAACAAGGAGGCCGCACGCGCGGGCACAGAGACGCTGCGGGATCAGAGGCTCCCACATGCCGCTACTTGTCACCGCTTTCTAGTTTCATGACTGTATTAGTACCACAGAGCTGCTGTAACTATGACAAACTGGATGACTTGAGACGACAGAAATTTATTCTCTCGAGGTTCTTGGGTCGGAAGTCTGAACTCAAGGTGGCAGCAGGGCTGTGCGCCCTCCGCAGACTCGGGGAGCGGGGTAAGAGCCTTCCTCTTCAGCCCCCGAGGCCCCAGGCATTCCTTGGCTGGCGGCAGCATCACGTCAAGCTCTGCCTGCGTCATCACAGGCCATCCTTCCCCGGGGCTCTCCACGTCACCTCTGTCTGTGCAGCTCTGTCCCAGGGTCAAACACCCCCTCCTAAGGACACCAGTCAGCCTGGATTAAGTTGTGCCTTGACCGCCTCCCCTGGACTTGGTGACATCTGCCAGGCCTGTTTCCAAGAAGGTTATACTCACAGGCACGAAGAGTTAGGACTTCAACATATCTTTTTGGGGGGACACCACTCAACCCATAACAATGACCATGAGCAAGAGCCTGCTTTCTCCTGGCCGCAGACGCCACATCAGTGAAACAGAACAACAGCGGCGGTAACAACCGCGGGTTATCCTAAGGGCTAAACAAGACCAGGGAGCGACCCACGTCGTTCTGAAGTGACGGTTCTCTGCCCTGGAAAGAACTGGATTATTAGTCTTCTGCCCTTTTCAGGTCTTTCAGGAGGAAGAAGGTGGGCTGGGGGGCAGTGGGGGGCGGCAGGAGGGGAGTGGGGGTGAATTAAAAAATTTTTTCACTTTTTTTTTTTAAGGCACTACTGAAAATCTACAATGAAATAAGGATTTAAAAAATGGGAAACTCTCATCTGACTTGGGAAATCTTAGCAGTTCAGGCCTTTGAAGAAACGGAAGTGCTACTAAATTTGAGCAGAATATGCGAGAAAACCGGATGCAAACAGTCAAAATTGTACATCACGTAATTCCTTCCTGCGAAGTGAACCTTACAAAGCCTATACAAAGAAAATCTTCTCTACCCACAGTCACAATACTAAGCAGAGACAACTAAAATCTATGTTACTGTGTCTAAACGGTATTTTTCTATAGCAGATTCCAAATTCTTATTTTATTTTCAGGCACACACCTGGGCCCCCCTCAGGGAGAAAGAAATCCCCTGTCAGCCCCTGCATGTCACTGTGGTTCTGAGTTCAGCTGGTAACTCAGGGCTCCCATGCTATCAGATCGCCACATTTTCCGATTTAGAAATTCTCGTGGGCACAGCGGAGAGTTCCCCGGGATGAGTTTAGGAGACGAGGTGTTTTGTGCTGTGTCCATTTAGTGCACACTTGCCGCCGCCCACAGATGTACGCTGCATGAGTAAGTACCATACACGGTCGCCGATACATTCAGTGCTAAGCCCACCCTCTGTGCCCCTGTTAGAATTACACTTTCTTCTGCTATGAGCTTGCAAGCTCTTTAACAACTGGCAACCACACCTAGCAGAATGCCTGCAGGACCTGTTAGCAAGGGTGTGGCGAGCCAGCCGCCACGAGTCGAACAGTTCCTGACAAGGGGAGTGGGAATGAAAAAAGGCACTCACACATATGCTAATGCGGCCGGTCTTCAGTGGTCCTGAAGCACCAGGTTTATTTTCTCTGCTGAATTTATACCTTTTGAGTACGTGCAAGCTCACAATCACAAAAATGCATTACATCATTAACAGTTGATTTTTTAACTTTTTCACAGAAACTTACTTAATCACTGAAACTCCCCAAAACGATTGTCCCATGACAGAATCCATCAATTATCCTGATTAGCATCACTATGTCTTGAAACTGGTTGTTCCCACTTCATACCTTAGCAGTTCGTAAGCACCCTCCAGGTGCAGGCAAAGACAATGCCTCAGGAGCACAAACCGGTTATGCATTAGCAGAGCCATTAAGGCTTGCAATTAGCTTTAACCATGGCTCCCCACATCTCCCCCTTTTTTATTTATTGAGAGCAATTTCCATCCAGCCGGAATGGCGAGGAGACGGTGCCTGACTTAGGTGCCCCGGAAACCCAACTTCAGAAGATTTTTCACTTAAGGGCCTAAACGTGGCCCTTCTGAAGTGGTGCCCAAGTACTTGCCCGTCTTTGGCTGACCCGTCCCTCGGAATGCTCAGGGGAGGAACTGCTAAGGCTTTGTCTTGAGCTTTAGATGATGAATATCAGTACGCATGTCTAACATGCCATTAACAAAACACTTAACAAGGAGTGGGAACAGACACAGAGCCAAGCAAATACAAATACCCAAAGTGAGAAATAATGTAATCGAATGGGTAATTGTAGGCAAAGAAGGAAAAGCATTCTTCAAAACAGTAACAAAATTAGAGGCAGCCTGAGCAGCATCGAATTTCAAAGGCTCAGCTTCTCTCAAACTCTGAATCTCATCATGAAGTCTAAACATATCCAGAGATAAATTAGCGTTATGCCAAATACCCTGAAGATGCAGACGAACTCGATTCCAATCATACTGACTATTATTATATTCTTTGGAGGTAACACAAATCCAATGATATTCTGGATGACACTCTAGATGAGATTTGACCTTCATACCCTGAATAACATCCCCCATATACTGAACGGTATCATAAAGGGCATTCACCTTTTGCTCCAATTTCTCATCAATAGCCTCTTGGGTTCCCAAGGCTAAAGAAACATTCTTAGAAAGGGTATTTACATACTGAGCATTTTGGATGGTTTGGGAAAGAGCAACAGCCGCTGTAGCTGCAGTGGCAATTATTGTAACCAAAGCCATAATTCCTGCAATTAGAAGTCCAATAAACCGTTTTTGTCTACTCAAGGCATACTCAATTTCTTTAAAAATCTGTAAACTTCTTTCAGCATACCAGGGTCCAGAAATGTTAACAGGAAGCATTACAAACGAGGGCTGCTTTAAAATCATAACTTGGGTTCCCGAGGGTACCCAGGAAACACAATTAGTCAGAATACAATTATTACAAGACACATTAAATTGACCTCCCACAAAATGTACACTAATATTTCCCATCAATAAAAGGGAACACAAGCAGATATATTAACAGATTTAGTAACAGTATCCCAACTTTCAGTTCCATCTTCCAAAATCTTCATAGGCAGGGAGAGCCAGGTTTCAACTTTATCCATTGCTCCCAAAAGTCTCCATAATGAATTTTGCTGATACTGCGTATCAGAAGTCCATAGTCCAGAAATCAATTCACGGGTCCGTCCGGACCGGTTGTTTCTTGACCAGTCAATGATATATCTGCCTGTTCCAGGGATGTCATAACGAACAGGATCACTGCCAGGGCAAGCTCTCCATGGAACAGTCTCAACATTTAATTTTAACTGTTTAGCACAAGATGGACGTGATGGAGGGATGGGCAGTTTTACTTTGCGTCCCCCGGACCAGTCGCCTAGCATGTTAAGACGAACAGTCCATCCAATTAAAGAATCCTCAATATGCATAGTGACAGGGGAACTACGCAAACACCCAGTCATGGAGCTATTTTTTGCAATACAAATAGGCAATCCCAGACCTATGCCATTGTAAGTGAAATTTTTTTCCAAATGCTGTCTCATATGTCCATTAGAAGGCAATCCTAAGGCATGAGTATCATTGACATATACTGGAATTTCCGGACCTTCCCAGATAGCAGGATGAAGAATAGGTGGATCGGGCACATAGGCCCAATACGTCTGGTCAGGTTCCGCTGTCACTTGGCAAAGCATCAGCAACATCATCAATGGGCTGAGGGTATGTTCTCAGTTCTAGAATTTTCCTTTTATTTTTTCTGTAAGATTCCACTTAGAGAACTACTCTAGTTCCATATTATCCAGTTTCTCAAATATGTTAATCACAATTCTTAAATCCATATCTAAAGACTAAAATACTGGCATAACCCATAAGTTTGTTTCTTCTGATTGGTTTTTTTCTCTTGGTCTAGTACATTGGAATTCTCTGAGGGTCTTATTCTTTTATTTATTGTTTTACTAAATGCTGAACATTTCTGTAAAACAACTTGAGACTCTGGATAATGTTGTATTCTTCCAGAGAGGTTTTACTTCAGCTGTGGCCTACAGTTAGATTGGAAGCAATTAACCTTAATCCGATCATAAATTGAGATGATTTGAGGCTGCATTTTAATATTTCTAAGGCTTTATTTCTGGTTCTCTCTTAATCCTAAGTCATAGCTATTGAGTGTTCCCAGTAGAAAAGCTGCACTTTTTAAAATATATATAAACGTCCAACTTTTTGATAGAGTCCACCGTTAATTGTTGACCATTTCCGGCCAACATCTAAGGTCAGTACGTCAGCCCTTCGAGGCAGTTTTCTGTTTGTCTCTCAGCATCTCACTGTCAGCAGCTGAGGTTTAGCAAGTGCCTCAAAGGCCAGTGGACGCTGAGTGTGGGCTCACACCCCATGTGTCCCATCTCTGTGGGCTTCTATCGGTCTCTCTGCCTTGGTCTACCTACCCCCACCTCTCTCTCTCTCTCTCTCTCTCTCTCTGTCTCTCTCTCTCACACACACACACACACGCACGCACACACACACACACACACACACAGCAGTCACTGGATTCCGAAGGTGCTGGTGCAATCCTGACAGCTTCCATTCAGTCCCCGCTCGCCAGCACACAGCCTCATTCATTATGTCTGAGGCTTTCAGGTGTCTACTGCTTCTTTCTCTGGCCTGTGCATCAACCTTCCGGAAGGGCCAGTAAGGAATACAACAGCATCCTTGGTCGTACGAAGCCCACTTGAAGCATCCTAGGAATGCTGAGACGGTCCCCGAGTCCTACAGCCTGGGCACCTCTTACTTCTAGAGAAAGCGTCCCTTTCTCTAGAGACCTTCTGAGGCGACACTGAGAGGGGTGCTGGGCGAAAACCTCCCAGGTTGACAGGAATTGGGTAACAGTAAATCTCCAGACCCTCCCCACAAAGCCCCACCAGTGAGCAAACTGGGCTCCTCATCTTTGAACAAGGGGAATTTCTGTGCGGCAACAAAACACGGAGCAAGCTGTCAGCTGCATTCCTTTTACACCCTATTATGCACCAGCGCCAGAATAACATTGTGTTTGGTTCTAGTCTGTGGCTATTGGGTCTGCTAACTGCTAAGACAGTGAGGACGCCAGGAATGCCTCTATTTCTGCGGCTCTCTGCCCGACTGCCAGAACTCTAACTAACACCCTGAGCTGCAGGGCGTGGGGTAGAACTAACAGGCAGAGGGAACCTTAGTTCGAGTCTGCCTTAAAATACTGTCGCTGAAACCCCCTCCCTGCCAGTAAATGTGGTTGAAAGTGGGAAGAAATATCACAGGATGTGGCTCAGAGGGCCTGCGGCCCTGCTCCACGAAGATGCTCAGAGCTGGCATTTCCCAAACCCCTGCCCGTGTGTGGGGACGAGGTGTGGCAGAGAGTAAAGCTGCGCAAGTCCACCTGCCACACGACGGCTTCAGCTACGGCCCAGCTGCGGCCTGGTGAGCAACATGGGACAGAAGCGGTTTCTCCTTTTTATACCTGCAAGAGGACGCTGACCAGGGTGGTGACGTCTATTTTAATCGTTTATTTATCTTAAGAGTCCCCTGCGTGGAAGCAATCCTAGCACACATAAATCACACAGAAGATCTCCACGCTGTCCCATCATGCCTTCCGCTCTATGGAGGGGGTGCACAGACACTCTGGGGCACCACCAGGCCAGACGCCCCACCAGCAGCAGCACCACTGCCCACTTCCCACCAGGCCACACTCCCAGGCGTCTGACACAACGGGGGCTCCCCTCAGACACAGATGAGCTTGTTCATGGAGGGGTGGCAATGGAGCCGTAATGAGCTACTGCGTCGTCCATGAGAGCAAATTACATTGTCAGCCCTATTTACGGGAGCCCAGTAATTATGTGTCTGCAATTATTCCATTCAGAGGACTTTTCAGCCAGGGGTTCTCACCACGGCCACAGCCATTTGGAAGCCTCTGCTGTACATGGACGTTAGAGCCTACTGTAAACATCAGGGCACTGTGTGTCCTGAAACAAAATTGTGGCTCAAGGCTCTAAAGATGCGCCAATTTGTGGGAATGAGCCGCTCAGAGTTTAGAGAAAACATTACGGTTGTGGTGTGTGAGGTAGCAGAACTGAAATAGTGCATTAAACTCCCAGTACAGTTGTCAGGTCAGCATAAGTCCTCCCAGGAAAAGCACAACCTTGAAGACAAAGTGAGACCGTGGGTTTTTACAAGCTTTGAAAGTCATTCGGACAGCTTTTGATCGATCGTAAGTGTTTCGTGCAGTTCACTGCTGAGGACACTCAAAGCGGTGACTACATTGCTACATATAACGTGTGTGTAAGTATGTTTTACCTTATTATTTAAATCATGTTAAAAGAATTGAACCAGAATTAATTCATACAACAAATACTTACTAACCACTAATTAGGTCTTGGGCATTTAAGGTAGATTTGGGGGAATGCTTCAGTGAAACTGCCATGAAAAAATAACTTGAGAGAGCTATGCAAATCTGTATTCTGGAATACGGAACAATATATAATTTATGACCTTCACAACGACTTGCTTTATTAGAAGGACAAATATATAAGCAGTCAGAGAACCAGCACCGAGTCGGCAGGTACTCAGTTAGGAGGCTGTGCGACAGCAAACCCCGCTCTCGTGTGACACAGGACTCACAGGTCCTCTCAGAGCTATGACTCAGTGCGTGCTGATGGAATCGGCACGGGCGTCTGAAATGAAATGGTTCTTGCTTTACAGAAGCACTGTATTTAGACTGGTTTCTCGGCATATGCGGATCATCTCCCCGTGCTGAACATGGCAGTGTTATTTTGATTTACTTGCAAAACCTCTGTGTAGGTCTGGATGTCACTTTTGTATTGTTTGGGAAATCCTTTCTGGATCTAGTTTCGTTCCCAGTCTGATGGTAAGACCCCAGAGAGCAGACACGACCTCTTTGCTTGGCTGAGAAGCTCACATCCAGCTGTGAACGTGAACACGTGAAGTCTGGGTGGGGACGTGTCCAACAAGGAGGCCGCACGCGCGGGCACAGAGACGCTGCGGGATCAGAGGCTCCCACATGCCGCTACTTGTCACCGCTTTCTAGTTTCATGACTGTATTAGTACCACAGAGCTGCTGTAACTATGACAAACTGGATGACTTGAGACGACAGAAATTTATTCTCTCGAGGTTCTTGGGTCGGAAGTCTGAACTCAAGGTGGCAGCAGGGCTGTGCGCCCTCCGCAGACTCGGGGAGCGGGGTAAGAGCCTTCCTCTTCAGCCCCCGAGGCCCCAGGCATTCCTTGGCTGGCGGCAGCATCACGTCAAGCTCTGCCTGCGTCATCACAGGCCATCCTTCCCCGGGGCTCTCCACGTCACCTCTGTCTGTGCAGCTCTGTCCCAGGGTCAAACACCCCCTCCTAAGGACACCAGTCAGCCTGGATTAAGTTGTGCCTTGACCGCCTCCCCTGGACTTGGTGACATCTGCCAGGCCTGTTTCCAAGAAGGTTATACTCACAGGCACGAAGAGTTAGGACTTCAACATATCTTTTTGGGGGGACACCACTCAACCCATAACAATGACCATGAGCAAGAGCCTGCTTTCTCCTGGCCGCAGACGCCACATCAGTGAAACAGAACAACAGCGGCGGTAACAACCGCGGGTTATCCTAAGGGCTAAACAAGACCAGGGAGCGACCCACATCGTTCTGAAGTGACGGTTCTCTGCCCTGGAAAGAACTGGATTATTAGTCTTCCAAGCTGCTCCTGTACTAGCGCTTGAGCGGCCAAGATTTTTTCTTTAGTAAGGGGCCATTGATCTATCCACACAGGCGTATCAGATTTCCAAGTTATTGCCTCTGCTGTTTTTTGGTGGAGTACAGGTAAATCTATGACCCCTGGGGAAAATACCCCAAACCTGTCCTCTGTAAATTGGGATTGGGCGATATAGGTTCCTGACGTCCTTGTCCTGCGCTCCCTAAGCCTTTCCCGGGAAGAAGCCCCTGATCAAACATCTGCTGAGTAACTTGAACACTCGGGCTGTAAAGATAAACTCCCATATTGCTCATAATATCACGTCCCCACAAATTCACCGGCAAACCGGGAATAATATAAGGCTGAAATGTTCCTTGATGACCATCATCATCCTGCCATGATAACAAATTACTACTTTGCTGTGGGGCGTGAGACTGACCGATACCTTGCAGGCTTGTACTCGTACTTTGCATCGGCCAATTAGATGGCCAATGTTGCGCAGATATGCAAGATACATCGGCTCCAGTATCTAAAAGCCCTTGAAAATCTTTCCCAGCAATCTTAAGCTGTAAAACAGGTCGATCTTTCTTTATCTCTTGAACCCAATATACATCCGAGGAACCAAAGCCTCGATCTCCTCGTTCTTGGTCTTGTCTATTTTTCCCTATTTTCATCCTAGGCAAAATTATTAATTGAGCAATCCGAGTTCCAGAGGGAATATTGGAAATAGTCAGGGGTGAATGAACCATAATCTTAATTTCTCCGGTAAAATCCTCATCAATAACTCCCGGGGAAACTTGAATTCCCTTCATGGTTGTGCTACTTCTCCCTAATAGAAGCCCAACGGTTTTTGGCGGCAGCGGCCCAAAAACCCCTGTGGGTAGGGCTTGCATTCCCATTTCAGGAGTTAATACGATGTCGGCGGTGGAACACAAGTCCAATCCTGCGCTGCCTGAGGTGGCCCGGAATAAATCTGTGATGTATTTCTTTTCTGAGGTTCGTTCCCTTTCTGCTCGGGAACCTGCAGAGCCCCATAACATTGCTGATTCGGGGCCTGGGGCTGGCCCCTCACCCAGTTTCCCTGAATCAGTTTTCCATCTTTATCTGTCCTAGATTTACACTCATTCGACCGAGGGGACAGTGCCGTACTCACCACGCATCTACTGATAAGCTCCAATGAGCCGGGCCCTTCCCACGCGGTGTTCCTCACTATTACCCCTATATTCAGGTCCCTGTTCGGGCGCCACTTGTGACGAGCCAGCCGCCACGAGTCGAACAGTTCCTGACAAGGGGAGTGGGAATGAAAAAAGGCACTCACACATATGCTAATGCGGCCGGTCTTCAGTGGTCCTGAAGCACCAGGTTTATTTTCTCTGCTGAATTTATACCTTTTGAGTACGTGCAAGCTCACAATCACAAAAATGCATTACATCATTAACAGTTGATTTTTTAACTTTTTCACAGAAACTTACTTAATCACTGAAACTCCCCAAAACGATTGTCCCATGACAGAATCCATCAATTACCCTGATTAGCATCACTATGTCTTGAAACTGGTTGTTCCCACTTCATACCTTAGCAGTTCGTAAGCACCCTCCAGGTGCAGGCAAAGACAATGCCTCAGGAGCACAAACCGGTTATGCATTAGCAGAGCCATTAAGGCTTGCAATTAGCTTTAACCATGGCTCCCCACACAAGGGACTTAAGGTGAGATGCCAGGGACATTTAAATCGCATATTATGAATACAGCCTACAGCCTTTACTCTCTGAAAGACACAGTCCAAGAGACTTATGTTCAAAGGGAAGTGATTCTCTGTAAGCTGCTGCATAAATGAATGAAACAAGAACACCGCTTCAGGGCACGTTCTGATTATTAGGAAGCTGACCCAGCTTGTAGGCCTGGGGCCAGGTGGTCCTAAAAGACTTGTGTGTTGGTGACGTTTCCAGGAAGTCTGGAGAGATGTCTGAATCTTTGGCACTCGTGTGCACAGCTAGCTTGGTAATGGATATACCTTTCTCTCTTGAGCCTTTGTCCATGCAGAGGTCTGTCGGGGGATTAGAGTTCATTACGGAGATGTAGCACTGCTGAGCACTGCCTAGCCTGCTTCCAGAATTCCCTGCACACTCCTGTTTCTGAGACTGTGACAGGTACCGTGTAGCCAGGGCCAAACCAACATACTTCCTTAAGTTTCTCTGAACGTCCATTTCCGAGAAAGTCCCTATCTGGGTGATGAAAAGCAGAAAGAAACCAGGCTTTTTCTCCCAAACCACATTAATATATCTTTTCTCACAAGGTTTTGCAGTGAGTCTAGTAACTGAGTACAGATTCACAACTCCAGCAATTAGCTTCTGGGGTTTTCCATCACATCTAAGAGAACAATTTTCCTGGCGTTCCTTTTGCTGCCTCAGAGACTGAAATGTATCCTGCAAATCTTTCCGCCCGGAGACCTGGCCTTCCTCCCTGCACTGCTGGTCAGTGTGGTCTCCCTGGGACTTCAGTGGTTAAACACACATCCATCGGCAGCCACTCCCTACTGTCAGCAGCTTAACACAGGGAGTGGAAGGCAGAGAAGAACAAGCACAGGCCTTGCCTTAAATTTAGGCCTCATGTCTCACCTGTGCTCAAGGCTCTCAACACAGCAAGACCCTGAAGGCCCACCATGGGGCTGAAAGCTCACTTTAGGGTGGGGATTATCACAGGCGCAAGCGCAGGTAAGCGAGTGCTGGCTCAGCACCGTGCAGCAGCCCCTGACGCAGACAGTAAGCGCCTTTCTGCTTCTGAAGGCAGCGGAAGGATCTGCCTGCAGTTGGGACCAGTCACCACCCTTAACCCAGAGAGCCAGAGTGAAAAAGAGCCATCTGGGGCTGGCCGAAGCATTTTCTGGATCCATTTTGCTAATAAAAGTTGAATCTCTATTTATGATTTTTAAAAAGGCAACAGAGTAATAGGAAAAAATCATGTTTCTCCTATAATAAATACACTATTCATTTTTAAATGCTTTTTTCCTGTCTAAAGTGTAGCAGCGTGCTCTTCGTCATTTATGAACAGTGGCGATTAAAAGCCCAGAGACTGATCAGAATATAAGAGCAAATAAAATAGAGTCAAACGTAGTTTGTTTGTTTGTTTGTTTTTCCTTCTGGGGTAAAAGCCCAATCTCTAGGTCCACTGGGTCTGTATTTGCAAGCCCTCCAGGGAGGGCCATTTGGTAGGTAGGAACACACATTTGGTAGGTTATATGCATTATACACTGTACTCTTACACAATAAAGGAAGCTAAAGGAAAAATGTTACTAAGACAACCATAAGGAAGAGGAAATGCATTTACAGTCCTGTATGTATTTACTGAAAAAACAGCAAAACCCCTGCAGACAAATTCAAAGCCCTGCTCGGGGGCAGCCGTGCTGTGTCGTGTGTCCCTAGGGCCCTGTGACCCTGTATCCACGTGTGTCCCCAGGGCCCTGAGACCCTGTACTCATGTGTGTCCCCAGGCCCTGCGACCCTGTATCCACGTGCACCAGTGAGTGCTGCTCAGCCCGTCACAACGCAAACTCCGTGAGGAACTGGACTCCGTGTCACTGACGCCTCAACAGTCAGTGTTCTGCACAGTCCGTGTGACACAGCAGCAACTCAGGATAGTTCCGAAATGAGAGCATTCAGGAAAACACAGGTCTGAAATCTCTGCCATTTGACTGCACTCACGGGTCAAGGCCATTATTGTTCACTGAAGACGTGAAAGGTCAGGCTCTGACTCCGGCTGTATTTACAGTCCAGCCACGACTGGTAACAGTTTATAGCCATGATTCCACCTGCTGTCCCGCACATACGGCCATGATCACCACTCCCTCCCCTGCTTGGTGGCCCTGGAGCTGGAGCCACGCCCTTCTGAAGTGAGCAGAGACCAGGACCTTTACCTCTCCCACCGTGATCACAGTTTCTGGGTCAAAAACCCCATTTTTGGTACCTACTGCCTCACAGCTTTCATGCCTATATTGGCAAGAATGGGTGCTATAGACTGAATATGTTTGGGTACCCCCAAAATTCATGTTGAAGTCCTTCCCTCCCAATGTGATGACATTAGAAGATGTGGCCTTTGGGAGGTAATTAGATCATGGGGGTGGGGGTGGGGCGTGGAATCCTCATAAACAGAATTAGTTCCCTTTAAACACAGTCCCCAAGAAATCTCCCTTGCCATGGGAAGTTACAGTGAGAAGACAGCCGTCAACGAGGAACCGGGCCCCCACCAGACACTAAATCTGAGAACCTTGATTTTGGACTTCCCAGCCTCCAGAACTGTGAGCAGTGCATTTTCATAGTTGACAAGCCACCCAGTTCATAGTATTTTGTTACAGCAGCCCAAACGGACTGAGGCAACAGGCCTGTGAGAAGTCATCGGAAAGAGGCATTCTCTACTAGAGTGCTCAAGGCCAGCGGCTGCAACACACGAGGTCTGCAGTCTTCCTGGCCTCAGACGGGATGATTCTATTTCTCTTGTAAGCCTGATGTGGCCAGGCAGCTCTCTTCCACACGACAGGAAGGCCACTGTGCAGCGGAGAAAGACTTAAAGAAGCTTCGGCCCTTAACTGCCACTCTCTTCTCAGGCGTCCTTGGCAACTTGCCAGATGTCAAAGCAACACCAGGACACCATGACAGCCAGGCCCAGGTTCAGTGTGAGAAAGGGACTTTCTGAGAAGAGCTGCAGTTACCAGGTCCTCACTGGTCCTTAGAAAGCCAGCAGCAGCCCAGAGCCCAGGCAGGAGACGGAGTCACTCAGTGGAGCCCTGATTGGCTGTCAGTTGGTTCCACGGTCTGGCTTCTCACTCGCTGAGACAGCAGAGGAGGCCTCACTCCAGCCCCCTGCCTCTGTGGCCTCTGTCCTCCCCCCACTGGCACAGGAGAGCGGCCAGGTTCCTGCCGCAGCTGCTCCTCCTGTGCACTCACTCACTCAGCTGTGCACCGTCTCAGCTGCTCCGGGCCTGGCTGCTGCCACCTGCCGTCTGCACCTGCCACCTGCTCGCTCTCCCTGCCTCACACCATCAGGTCTGCATCCAGATGCCTGAGTAGTGACCAAATGCCATGAAATAATCCTGAGGCGGCTGGTTTATAAAGTCCCACACAAGTCCGATATTCTGAAATGACCCTCTTCTGATGAAAAGATTGCAAGGAAGGTCCTACATGTGGCAGAATAAAGACTGCTTTCCGATCCATTTCTTGCCACGTTTCTTTTACTATTTCTGACAACCGTCGTCGTTCATTCCTCCTGTGGCACTGGTCCCCGCTGACTACTGGAGATGAAGCCTTTGTGGGCCAGTGT
Organism: Rhinolophus sinicus; assembly: GCF_036562045.2. Taxonomy (NCBI): domain Eukaryota; kingdom Metazoa; phylum Chordata; class Mammalia; order Chiroptera; family Rhinolophidae; genus Rhinolophus; species Rhinolophus sinicus. The sequence goes on from NC_133765.1 coordinate 36,842,887, forward strand.
CTGGATCACGACAAATGACGACGTGTGCTTCCAGAAGAAGGCCGATTTCAAATATGGGATTTGCCATTGTTTTTGCTATTATGACTCCACAGCAAAAATCAATCTTTTCTATATTTGGAGATAAGAAAGCTTATTTGGTATGTCAAACCACAGCAAACACAGGGTTGATTTCAAAAGGGACAAACACACACATATGCAGACAGACAGACAAGGAAGTTTTTAACAGTCATTTAAAGTAGTAAAGTACTGGAACTCACCTACAAGTCCAACAATAGATGTTGGCAAAATGAATTACATTAGTAATTATAACAAAATAACAATGAGTGAACACTTGCTATGCCAGACACTATGAGAAACAGCTTTTGCACCTTTTCTAATCCCCCAAAATCCCTAATCAATATGTATGCGGCGTTTCCCTGTGTAGTGAGAATATCTAGCAACACACTGACTTGCATTGGTGACATACTCTATTAGGCAGCTGATGTCGTGATAATGATACATAACACCAACGAAATCAGTTGCTTATCATTCAAGAACTTATTTTTCTTGGCCGGGACCTGTGTTAGCATCTGTGAACGCTGCTGGAACCCGCTAGGCTTGGCTGGAGGCTCCGGGACTGGCTGGCTCAAGTCCGTTCCACCTTTCCAAGTGTCTGTCTTTCGGTGATTAGGAAAGAGGACACTTTTCTGGCTGCTCTATTGAGAGTTTTTATCTCCGTTCAATGAAGCACAGAGGAAAAAGAAGAAAGAAGCTTCACTTCGGTTCTCTGGTGACACATTGCTCTGGTGAGCGCCAGAAATAACAGGATAAGCATCAGGGCCGTTTATTAACTTCCACAGGCTGCTGATGGGGCAGCCAAGCCCCTTCCCAGACACAGTGCTTGGCACTGAAAAACACTGATTTACGTTGTGAATGTGAATCTAAACTTCCTTAAGAGAGCTTTCTGTTCTCGAGCCTACAGATGCATTCCTTTTTCTGGAGAGGAGTCTGATCTATTTAAAACATTTTTAAGGCTTTCTGTGCGGACCCCGCTGGAGCAGGGGTGTCTGGTCCCGGGGAAGCTGTGCCTCTGCCCTTCTCCGCCCACCTGGTGGCGATGTGCCCTCCAAGAGGCTCCTCCCACCAGGCGCGGAGTTGCCACGCCCACGTGGCTGTCCTCACGCCCACGTGGCTGTCCTCACGCCCACGTGGCTGTCCCCACGCCCACGTGGCTGTCCCCACGCCCACGTGGCTGTCCTCACGCCCACGTGGCTGTCCTCAGGTCTTCCTCGCTGTGTCTCCTCCACAGCCGCGTAGGTTTCCCATGAAAGACACACACATATGGCTGTAGAGCTACCGTGGGTCTTCTCTCCACGTTAACGCGTGTTCCGCGACGTGTTTGTTTCCTTCCGTCTCCCACGGTCCCTGATACGTTCTCTGGCACACGGCACTTAGATTCTCGGTGACCAACTAACCAGACAGACACAGGACGGAGGGCAGACGCGGCGCCAGCGGAAAGCCAGGCCCGCCTCCCGCTGCGGGGCCGCCCTCTCACTCCTCTCGCGTCTTGTTAGACCCACTTGCAAACCAGCCACAGCAACGAGAACGGCGCCACAGAGGGACCGCCATGAAACAGGCTGCTAGGAAGAGACGCCGGCGACCGAGCGGCATCTCTGGGCAGCCCCGCCGCCCCCACGTCGCTCTGCCCAGCGCACGGCGGGCTCACCCTAGGGCGCCCTGGCCCTCTCACCTCCACTTTCCCCCAAAAGCACGGCGTGGACTCGACTGCCAGAGAAGGTGAAGCTGTGACTGGCGCAGTCGCCTTCCTGGCGCCCACAGGCAGGGCGGCCAGGCTGCCCGCTCCTCTCGGCGGAAACCACAGCTCCTGGCCCGCAGCCCCCCCTCTGCAGGTCCTCAGAACCCCTCCTCCCTCCCGTGGCCTCGCAGGCCTGCGCGTGGGAATGACCTTCACTGTAAGTCACACTGATGGGATGCACTTGTGATCTCCCTTCACCCCACTGCGACCTTCAGGGATTCCACACACGGTCCAAATCGGGACCTGGGAACACACAACACACCCTGCATTTCACTCGGGCTCCTGGGGGAGTGGGACGCACCACCGTCGTCCCCCAGAGGCCCTTTAACTCCACTCTGCACATCTGAGCGCCCCGCAGGGCCGGCCAGCCGCCTGCCCCCTGTGTGGGACAGAGGTGCTGGCTAGGGCCCCGACTGGCTTCCAGAATCCGTCTTTCCACAGTGACAGCCCAGCCTCCTCGGCCAGGCCACCAGCAGGAAGAACATGGGTTTTTCCTTGAGAAAAGGCCACGTGAATATTTCAGTCCCTGCTGTAGCCTTAGAGCAGACAGGATGCTGCTTCCAGCAACAGACACCGGGAAATCATGCCTCTGCCCTATTTAAAACAATAAAGAAAAACCAGGATCTCACAATTCAAGGCCCAAGGCAGAAAAAGCTCCAGCTCTAGTTAATTCAGCTGCCAAAGCCACTGCGTCCTCAATAACCAAGGCTCACTTGTGGGTGCAAGGTGACAGTGACAACACTTTGAGCCATGTGTTTCCTCAGAGAGATGGAGAGAAAACATCTCCCGAACCAAAAACTGCAAAGCCCTGCCTTTCGCGGGATTGGGCCAGCTCAGCTCCTGGGTTTACTCTTGAACCAATCACGGTTGTCAAGAGGACACGGGGTGTGGACCTGCTTAGGCAGCAGGGGAGCCGGCAGCCAGGTGCTCAGCATCCCGAAGGGGAAGGAAGAAGAGAAGGGCCCTGACCCCAATCAGTGTTCTTAGGATTCATGACAAAGACGTTCACGTGTTTGTGGTGAGGAAATTATTTCATTATCTTTCTTCCCAGCACCGCGCTCCCCTAACGTCTCTCCCGCTCCCCTCTCTGTCTATGTCCATCCTTCCGGCCCTGCACTGAACTAAGTGCTAACTCTCTTCACTCCCGGCTGGCTGTGAAGAGGAAGGCAATCGCCCCAACCCTCTCAGAGAGCTGGAGGCAAACAACTTCTGGTGAAGGAGAGAGGAACGACCTCTTATAGTTTCACCCACTGGACACAGCGGGAGACAACTTCAGTCTGCAGTAATCACACCTCCTAAGTATCAACATTCTGGCCAAAGGACAGTTCTGCGGCCCAGTAGTCAGGGACTATAAATTCCCACGGCAGCCTGTGAAAAAGCCACTGAGGCCACGCGTCCAAATATTTTGTAAGAATGCGTTTCCCTTAATTCATATGAAAGAGAGGAGGGGGGGGAGAGGGGGAGAGGGGGAGAGGGAGAGAGACAGATAGGAGAGAGAGAGAGAGAGAGAGAGAGAGAGAGAGAGAGAGAGGAGAGAAAATGGTCTGGATTCAAGTGTAATTGCTACGACGACCATGATTAGCCATCCTTTATCAGACTAGCTATTTCTATCATCAGTTTTCTTTACGCCCAATCACACCCACAGCTCAGCTCAGATATTTACATGTTTCAGGTTTGGGATGATTCATTTCTATTTGCTTTTAATTTCCTCATATAATATGTCAAATTTGGCCACAAGTTGTTAAGAATGATTGCTGTTAAATTACCCAGAGGTGTTATATTGCTACTTAACGCCTGTGTTTGATGTGGTTATTAAAACGGTGACAACACAAATTACCATAGCAACACAAACAAGAATTTATGGCCCATCTTAAGCTCTTGAGGCTGAAAATATTGATGTCTATTGAAAGCTTGGGCGTGCAGCCAGTCACACGTCTAGCTTCGGGGTAGATGCGGTCCCGCAATATACCATCTTGGATATGAACTCTTTGGCAGAGTCTACACTGAATAGAGCAGGCATGTATTTTCCATTGTCCAGCCGCTGGGATGCTTGAGCACAGGCCTGTGTACACGACTTTCACCCACATGACACGTTTATGCATCTTTCCCAAGCTTTCCTTCTGCGAGTTCATTGTGCGAACAGGAAAAGTCACCGCCCTGTAAGATGGTGCTGTCCTTCCCTGTCAGTGTCCTTAAATGCTGCCCAGAACAGTGCCAGCTTTGTCTCCACGGTAACCAAGGCACTGAAGGGCCCAAGTCATCAAAAGGGGATATGATACTACCAATACTATAGATAAAATATGTGCCTAGAAATACAGAAGGTGCCAAAAAAACATATATATGTTAAGAAAGGAAAAAACGATTAAAAATGTAATACTCAATATATACCAATAACAGTAGATGAACACCAGTCACGTTTGACTTCTGCAGTTACAAGAGGTGCTCAAAGTGGTTCCCACCAGCATTCAGACACCTCTGATTATGGTGAACTACTGTTTGAGCAACGTTGACCAAAATGCCCTCTTGTACACATTTTTTGGCTTAACGTGTGAGTTGGGAATTAAAATAGGCTTTGTTCTAAGGAGAAAATTGCCAAATTCACAAAAAATACTTATAATAAAGGCTCAGTAATTCTTAACTATTATTTATTACTAACGTTGTTTCTGGGGAAACTCACTATTTTCTCTCAATTGAAGTATAATCTCCACACAGTAACGTGCCCAGACCTGAGAACACGGCCCCACGCACTTCAGCACAGCGGCATACACCTGAGCACGCACTTCCAGGACACCCCCAGCACGTCAGCGTGTTCCCACACGCCTGTCTCCATCAGTAGCTCACTCCTCACCGTGACTCCCTGAGGGGAAGGCAGTGGGAGGAAGACAAATCTGCGACCGTACCTATGTGTGTTCTCGAAATTCCTATCAAGGCAATCATTCCGCGTGGGTTATTTTTGGTTGGTTCCTTTTGTTCTCGTTCACGTTGGTGATATTTAGGCGCGTCGCTGTGTGTGGCAATAGTTCCTTTTTCTTGCTATACTGCATTTGTTGCCTTCTGCAATATTCAGTGGTCTCAGTCTGCTGAGGTCGATTTATCCATCCTCCTATGGGCAGGAATTCGGGTTGTTTCCCAACGTGGCTCTTGGGAAGAAACCAAGTACTATGTGGACTCATGCACTTATTTCCTTGAGGAAATACCTAGCGGGGGACTTCTGGGTCAGCCAATAGGTGTTGGTGTAGATTTTGTAGGTGATACTGCCACAGGTTGTTGGATACCCGAAGTAATTCTATTTCAATCAAACATTTACTATCTTGCACCTAAGTGTGTGTTCACCAAAAGCATTTTTGTGACATTGAACGGAAGAAGCCATTATTCCTGGTCCAATTTTGCATTCTTGTCTATTATTTTTTTCCTTACCAACTTCAGAAAAGCCCTTGGTACTGCCTGCCCTCTGAGGGGCGAAGGAAAGAAAACCCAGCTCACCCACCACCCTTCACTGCTGTTACTGAGAAGCCTGCTCACAGCGTTCGATCAGCTGATGCTTTCCGCCTTCCTCCACCCCGACCTCTTCTCCTACTTGCAGTTTGGCACCCCCAAACATCCAATGTGCTCCAGGGAAGAGCATCCCTTGAAGGGGAAGAGAACTAAGGCAGGAACAGAAGGCTTAGGTGCCCGTGCTATGTTTCAGTCCTACATGAAATCTCAACCAAACAGCACTGTTCCGTTTCTCCAGGTTCACGGTTTTCACTGCTCTTGCCACCCCCTGGCAGGGTCACCATGTCAGAAAGTGTGGTCCTGTGCACCGCAGCCCCCACACCCCCCTGCGCCATTAGCCCGTCTCCTATAACAGAGCAAAGCAAGCTTCTGCCAGCTCCGCCTCTGTGCCAGGGGCTGAACCTTGGCCCTCAAAAGGTTCTGAAAAATTAAGGATCTGCTGTCTTTGCTCCTGGAGCACAACCATCAATCGAAGCTCATTCACAGAAGTGTGAAAACATACCTGGGAATCGATAAATTCTAAAGGAAGTCGTAACCTCATCCTCTAGCCGCTCAAATTGACTGTGTCTATAACTCCAAACAGGAAGAATGCTCTGGCTTTGCAAAAGTGTGAAAAATGTGAACACATGTCCAAAGTTTGAAGTTAAGGAGTGTGTGTGTGTGTGTGTGTGTGTGTGTGTGTGGTGTGTGTGTGTGTGTGTGGTGTGTGTGTGGCCGTCGCCCCACAAGGTGCTCGGAAGGTAATTGTGGGGCTGGAAGCTGGAGGGTGGGAGACCTGCTGGTCTATCCCTGTGCAGCTGGCACCGGACAGACTCTCGGACACTTTCTCCCACTGAGCCGAGTGGCTGCGCCTCATGTGACCAGCCCGGGCAGGCTGAGTTACGGACATGGTGTCTCTTGGCCAGTGGAGACGAGGTAGGGCTCCTGCCGACGGTGAGAGGTCTGACATGAACCACTGGTTTTCTGACCACAATAACCCAAAGAAAGATAATAAAACAACACCAACACAGAGATGTGGGGGAGTTTTGTCTTTGCTTTTCTTAAACTCAGACAGGTACTAGGTCATAGATTTCAAAGCATGAGACAACCCTGAAAATGCAGTGAAACCCTGACATAGTCCTTGACGTGGAAAGTGGTGGAGTCCAACGGCAGCTACTGGAGGAGGCAGGGCAGGAGCTGTGGCCTGCTGCGCTCCTGCCTTCTCGTCACCCTGGCGGTGACCCTGAGGGGCCGTTATGGCAGCCAACGAGCTCATCAGCCAGGCGTCTAAGGCCACACACGGCTGCACAGGGCTCAGTAGAGCAAGGCAGGCTGAGTCCCAGTGAAACGAAAGGAGGATTGTCTAAAGTCACCGGGGAGGAGAGTACCTCCCCAGGAAAGGGACTGGCCTGGGACGGGACTGACATCTCTTCAGGTGGCTGAACACCTGCTCGCACAGAAGAGCCACCCGGATGCAGACTGCCGTTGATGGAGCCGTCAGAAGCTCTGCTGACGGCCCAGTCAGCCAGGACAGGGCTCAGCACGGCCTGCTGGCAGGACACAGGCCCCATCTGAGGACGGCAGCTCAGACCAAGTCTGACAGGCCCGGGCGGGAACCACGCCGCCCCATGGGGCTGTGGCAGGAAGCACGGAACGTGGTTTTCTTAGTTCCGGAAAAACTGTCCGTTCTGAAATCTTCCACACTATCTGTTACAATCCCTGCTGTTAGCTTGTACTACAGGGCAATAGTTATCAACACAGCATGGTATTGGCAGAAAAACAAACACACAGACCAATGGGATAGAACTGAGAACCCAGAAATAAACCCACATAAATATGGACAGATGATTTTTGGCAAAAAAGCCAAAAACATACAATGGAGAAAAGACAGTCTCTTCAATAAATGGTGCTGGGAGAATTGGAAAGCCACGTGCAAAAGAATGTAACTGCACTGTTATCTGCCACCATGTACCAAAATTAACTCAAAATGGATCAAAGACCTAAGCATAAGACCTGAAACAATAAACTGCATAGAATAAAACATTGGTACTAAATTTATGGACCTTGGGTTCATAGAGCATTTTATGAATTTGACTCCAAAGGCAAGGGAATTAAAAGCTAAAGTAAATGAATGAGACTATATCAAACTAAAAAGCTTCTGCACAGCAAAGGAAACCATTGACAAAATAAAGAGGAAACCAACAGGATAGGAGATTTTTGCAAATAACACCTCCAATAAGGGGCTAATATCCAAAATATAAAAGGAACTCATACAACTCAACAACAAAAAAACAAACAATCCAATTTAAAAATGGGCAAAAGACCTGAATAGACATTTCTCCAGAGAGGACATACAAATGGCCAATAGACATATGAAAAAATGCTCAACATCACTAATCATCAGAAATGCAAATAAAAACCACAATGAGATATCACCTCACCCCAGTCAGAATGGCTATCATCAACAAGACAAATAGTAACAAGTGTTGGAGAGGCTGTGGAGAAAAAGGAGCCCTCATACACTGTTGGTGGGAATGCAGACTGGTGCAGCCGTTATGGAAGGCAGTGTGGAGGTTCCTCAAAGAATTAAGACTAGAACTTCCATATGACCCAACAATCCCTCTCATGGGTATCTACCCAAAAAATCTGAAAACATTTATCCATAAAGACATATGTGCTCCAATGTTCATTGCAGCTTTATTTACGGTGCCAAGACATGGAAACAACCAAAATGTTCTTCGATAGATGAATGGATAAAGAAGTTGTGGTATATATACACAATGGAATACTATTCGGCGGTAAGAAAAGATGATATAGGAACATTTGTGAAACATGGATGGATCTTGAGATTATTATGCTAGGAAAAATAAGTCAGACAGAAAAAGTCGAGAACCATATGATTTCCCTGATATATGGGATATAAGACTGAAAACAACAAAGGAACAAGACAAACAAATAAAGAAACAAAAACTCATAGACACAGACAATAGTTTAATGGTTACCAGAGGGTAAGGAGGGAGGGGGGTGGTAGATGAGGGTAAAAAGGATCAAATATATGGTGATGGAAGGAGAACTGACTCTGGGTGGTGAACACACAATGTGAGATATAGATGACGTATTGCGGAATTGTACACATGAAACCTATGTAACTATACTAACCATTGCCATTCCAATAAATTTTAATTAAAAAAAAGAATTTTTATACATATCAAGAGAAAATCCATAATTAGATTTTAATATATGATAAGATAAAATGGCTATTTATTTTACTACCATATTTAGTAGTTTTATTCAATGACAGAAAGAATTATGTGCTATGAGATATGATTTCAATAAAAACTAGTAACAGTGGTAAAAAAAACATTTAAGATGTTAAATTGAATATACTTTTATACTGAAAGCGGCATCATATAAAATAGTGCCATGCATCACAGACTGAACCATACAAACAAGCAAAGTGAGTTTGCTGCTTGGCTATGAAGTGCTGACGGACGGAGATGGCATCCGCCGACGTGGGACAGGCTCTGAGGGGCAGGGGCTTACAGTGTGCTCCGCCCAGGCTTGGCAGAAGCACCCTGGCATGGACCATGGTGGACGCCATGTAAACACAGAGCTGAGGCTCCCCCAATGACCTTTGGCTTACCGGGACTTACGGTCATACCATGGTGGTCGCTAACATGCTGGTGTCATTGTGTGACTAGCTGCCACAAAACCAGTGGGCTCACCCACCTGACTGTCACCTCAGGTCATCAGACAGCACCTGCTAAAATTCTGAAGCCCAATAATGTCACGTGTGTAACAGCAATGAGTTATTTACCCGCATTGATAAATGTTAAATAAGCTTTAAATCCCCCCCCCACATAACAAAATACTAAACTCTCTTAGTTCCATTCCCCAAAATAACTGGCAAATCAGTCTGTCACTCTGTACACTGTCAGCCCCCATCCCTCACCACTGTCACTCGTTCCTGGACATTTATAAGAACCCCCAGTCTGTTTCCACGATTCCCTCCTTGCCGTGTGCCAGAAAGATCACTTCAAATGTTACCTGCACAGCCGCCCCCACTGAACTGCAAGAGAGGGAATCGTGTTTGGGCGGCTTCCATCTAGGAACGTCTAAAACCCTAACTGAGCACCCAGAGATAATGACTGACTGACTGCTTTGAGCAACTTCGGGTAAAAAGCAAACTTCGGGGGAGAAGCTGTTTTGGCTGTTTCAGGAAGACGCGCGTGGGTCACAGGTGGGAGGGTGGTGGCAGCTGCCAGCGCATGCGGAGCCCAGAGCCGGAACGTTCTGAGCAACCCATCAATCTTGGCAGCGAGGCCCTGACGCTGATTAAGGAGCAGCACCGCAGAGATGAAAGATGGTCTCGGGCCTTCGCCCTGGCGTTCGTCAGCCACCTGGGCAGGGGACAGACAGGGGCCTCTGCAGGTGACAGGGGATGCTCCTCGGATGGACTGTAAACAGATGGAGGGAACTCACTGTGTGGCCGAGCTCGTCCTCACCCTCCCCACTAAATCCAATATCATGGCTCCAAGAGCAGAGGGCCCCTCTGGGGAGCGCAGGGAATGCCAGATGAGAAGCAGGAAGCTGATGGCGCGAGGGAAAGGCAGACACTGAAGGGCGCGCTCCTAAGCCAGCTGCCATAGCGGTGACTGGTGACTGGGTCTTCACCAGCTGGTGAAATTTTGGGCAACATTGCAACATGCGACCCTTAGAACTGTCCCATCGGAGGTGCGAGGGGCTGGGGGAGCACATCCTCCACCCCCTAAGAGTCCCTGGTGAAGGGCTGCTTATTCCTCAGCATGGCCAGCCCTGCCCAGACCTCTCACAGGTGTGGGGAGGAGGGAGAGGCCTGGGCCACAGACACACACAGAAGAAGTTCCAAGGTACCTTGTTTATAGAGTTTTATTTGAAAAGAATAATAGGAAAGGCTAATGACGCATGACAGGTCTAGAGCTGAGATTTTTATGTTTTTTTCTCATGTAATCTAACCTCACCATCAATATTATCCTCATTCCATGGGGAAACTGAGTCCCGGGGGTCTCAGTGGTCACAGGTAGTGGCGGATGTCAGAGCTGGGATTCAGACTCAGCTTGGTCTGAGCTACCGTGTTTCCCCATAAATAAGACCTAGTCGGACAATCGGCTCTAACGCATCTTTTGGAGCAAAAATTAATATACAACCCGATTTATACTATACTATACTATACTATACTATACTATACTATACTATACTATACTATATTACATTATATAAGACTCGGTCTTATATTATAGTAAAATAAGACCAGGTCTTATATTAATTTTTGCTCCAAAAGACGCACTAGAGCTGATTGTCCGGCTAGGTCTTATTTTTGGGGAAACACGGTAAGACTGTGCTACTGACAAGTTGAGCACCCTGGAAAACTTTCCCGAGAAGCAAGCTGGGTGAAGGAGGCTAAACCGTGAGTGCCGAGCATGTCCCTGGTCTGTAATCTCCAAGACCCAGACCGTGTCCCTGAATTTAGAAAGGGAGGCGCCCAGGGCCTGCATGAGTCTGAGGTTTCCTGGGGCTGCCGATGGGGGAGTCCATACCGATGCCTCGCTTGGGGGGGCACAGCCTTGATTCTTTCCACATGTTCATTAGGTACCTTCCTTTCTCCCTTCTACTGAAAGGACTGTGGTACAAGTTGGGCTTTCACTGGGCAAACACCATTCTTGTTCTCCAACTCCTCAAGGCCACGTACCCCGCAAAGACAGAGGGGCATGCGGTCACGCTGGCAGTTTCAGAACGTCAGTATGCCTCGTCGTCTTGCCACATCACAGCCCACACTGCTAGCCGAAACTCAGTCCCTCACGAGGAAAAGTGCCAGATAATGATTCCATAGCAATCTCACGATTTAACCGAGACAAAAGCGCTGCAATTAGTGGCACTGCCCTAAGACCAGGTTCACGTTAGGATGCAGGCAGGGGAGACAACCGGGCCTGAGACGGCCACTGGGAGCCCGATCTCATAGCAATCTGATGAGCTACAAAGTAACGTAGATTAAGCAAAGTGGCCAGTTTGGGTTTTTCAATATCAAATATGGTCACACGTGCTTGTCGGAGAAGTAATTCCTATTTAGCAATTTATTTCTACATTTAAAGGATGTTCAATTATTTTTTAAAATATCTTTTTTCATTCTAATGATACTACTTAAATTTATAGAAATAAATTTTAATTTGGCACATAGATTAAAATTTACTTTTATACTGAAAGGAGAAAAGGGCTGTTGTATAGTAGCAAATAAACAGTGACAGAACATGGATTCTTTTTATTTTTGTCTCTTTAATATGGGAGAACTGATACAAAAGTCTTATTTCTAAATATAAGTTCAGGAAGCACACATCTGGCCCATTTGTTCTCTAATGCATCATCTTCCATGTTTAGCTTTATGCTTTCTTGCGATTTTGCAGTTTGAGAAAAAGCATCCCTAATCATGAGGTTCCGCAGAACTCAGCTGGTTCCCTAAATTCCACCACTTCATGAATGGCATGAGTGCATGAAAAGAATGGGGCAATGGCTTGTTTTGAAATTTTGCACCAATTAACTTACATTTAAATTTCCTGAGTTCTATTAACCAAGATGTGGGAAAGTATGTTTAATCTCTGCCAACCACAGACTATGTCTGAGAGAAATATTCTAGAAATCAGTAGCTTTCTTAGTATGTATAAAATAACTTCTTGTGCAATGAAATTCAATTTTGTAGATATATAGCAGGTGTAAGCAATCTTAATGGGTGGTTTCAAAACTGTTCCCTATTTGTTTAATATAGAGAATATCTGCCAGTATTCGATAATAGTATCAATAATATTAACAATAATAATCTCTCATTCAGCACATACTTACCCAGCAATCACCTATATTCTTGACAAGGATGTACAGTTGTGATAAGGCTGCTACTTGCCAACCCCCATACACATTCTTCTCCTTTTCACTAACGAAATCCCCAATTTAAGCTGACCGTGCAGAATAAACACAGCATTTCCTGCCTCCCTTGCAGCTATGTGTAGTTGTGTGATTAAATTCTGGTTCACATGATATGGAAAAACAATGTGTGTGTCTTCTGGGTCATAGTTTTAAAAGCAGAGGACTTCTCCTCCTCTTTCTTCATACCCTCGCCCCACTGGCTGTAACAGGATTGGAAGTCCATCACCTTGAACCGCTTAGATAATGACAATATCCCAGAGAGAGATAAGCAACAAAACAGAAAGTACCCTCACGTGACCATTTTCTAAAGAATGCCTAATGTTTCCAGAGACAAGGATGCAATGATCATCATTTTATACCCCAGGTCAGGTGCGTATCATCATGCTGGTTGAAAGCTGCAGCCTGGCAGTCAGAGGGATCCACAAGGAGGTAGTGGGAACATCAGACCTAGAAGCCTGATTTTCTAGCTAGGGCTCTTGACAGGGAGAGATAAGAGTGTTGAAAGCTAACAAAGGCAAATTTCCTGTGAGAGCCAGTATTTCACTCTAACTGACAAAGGATTTAATGTAGGAGGTGGTGATATAATCCATCAGTGCCAAAGAGAGCTTTAAATTCCTGAGTTGTAAGTAAAGATCTCAGAGTCAAACGGTATTACCGGTAATCAACACCTTCCCTGCTCTCATTTCTCCTCATAATGCCTCCCGTGCAGACAGAAGCATTGTTAGTAACCCCGCGCAATTAGAGAATTGATACCTAGATGTCGGAAGCATTTGGCCAAGGGCCATTTGTGACAACATAAAAGTAGACAGAGCCAACTTATTTTTGCTTTGTCCAAGGATATATGGATGGCTTCCATTTTCCCTACAATGAAGCACTTGCTTTGTTCACAGATCCATACACATTTGGGCACAGCTCATCCTTTCTTTACTCTGACAGATGAGAATAAAATCGGGTTTCCTTTCTGCAAACATAAAGCCGAGAAAAACACCCCCTGCCACTTGGTACTGACATATGCCCTGCACCATCTTGGCAGCTCAGGCCCCTAACCAGACACTAGGTCTGCTCTGGGTCGAGTCATTACTATTTTTTAAGTGAGCAAGAGGAAGATTGCTAGAATGGCAGAGACTGGCAGATGCCCAGGTGGTCTTGCATGTCAACTCAGAGAGCTTAACAAACCTTTTCAGAGAGCTGCTCGTGTAGGCCAGGATGTGGCATTCTAGGAACTGGATGAGACAATGACATAGCTGAGATTTCTGATTAGATCTGATTATTCACATTGAGAGTTTCCTGGACTTTTTTTTTTAAGAAGATGCTTCTGTTGGTCTTTCATAACATTTCTAGCCCAGAAATAAATGTCTGGCTATAGGGCCAAGTAAACAGCTAAATTAAACACCAAGAGTGAATGCCCAGAATACCACTAATTTTCCAAAAAAAGAGATATGGACTTTACATTTGGCTCTTAACACTTGACCCTAAAGTAAAATAGAATATTTTCTCAACCAACTATTATTAACCAAACGTATGTGTGTCTGTGACACACACTCTCATATACATAACACACACACACACACATATATATATATGTATATATATATATATATAAATTTTGACCATACAAATCCAAATTCGAGACATGGTTGACGATAGTCTTTTTTAGTACAATTTCCAAATAACTGTAATCACTTTCTATTGTTAGTACTTTGGATGGAATCCATTCACAAATCAATAGCTTTGTTAAGACAAAGACCAAGATCTGAGGATTCAGATTTTAATTAGAATATGAAGGGGTTAAGTTAAACTTTTATTCTAAGGGAACTTCACTGTTTGGTTAGAGTAAGTCCATTTTGGACAGTGTTCTAAATACATTTTTAATAAACTGAGTCCATTTTGATCCATAACTGATGATTTTACTGTGTGTTATAAGTGGTTCCATAATAAAATGAGCTGTGTGTGCAATGCAGGTATCAGAGTGGAGAACATCTGAAGAATTCCCCAGTGTTGAATTTAAGATGCTAATATGTCTTTTAAGGGATCCTATAGTCATCAGGCTTTTCCTGTGTCTTTTTTTGGTTGCCCTTTCCTGCCCCACGTTTTTATACAGGATTAGAGAGAAATGTTGAACCAAATAGAAAATAAGGAATCACCATCTGGGATTTTATTGATTTAGCTCTATTTTTGATGAAAGTTGGTTTCCTCCAAGTTGAAACTCCCAAAGAGACCTCGCGTTCACAGTGACACCAACACAGTGAACTACGTGGGGATTTGTGCTGTACCTGGAAGGTGTGACAGAAAAGCCCACCTTTGCTCACAGTTGACAAATTACTTACTTCTATCTATCGAGAAATAGAGTCATTTTTGTTGCTATTCGAGCCATCCTTTTAGCTGTTGCTAATTAGGGTTCTGCCATCAGCCCACGTGACGAGAGCCGCGTGGGGTACAGGCATCACTCAGGAGGGGTGTGCAGTGTTAGCTGGCCGCAGGCCTGGGTTCCACGTGGGCTGGGATCCAGCTCCGCTGCTCACTAAGCCTTGTCCTTGGGTTTATGGCTCAAACTAGGAGGGCCTCACATTCTTTGTCTGTGAAATGAAGCCTTCGAGTCAGTCAGCCCCTGTGGCACTTCAGTTAAATAACAAAAGGGGGGCGTGAGCATGGTTATTACTTTCTGCCCAGCGCCTTTTCCTTCCAGGGGCTGCTGCTACCACCTCCATGAGATACTGTCACTAACTCGTTAAACACATGGTTCTAATGCTTTTCAAATATTATTTAATCCTCACACCCTGGTGAGTTGCTGTAATTGAGATCACTTAACAGATGAGGAAACTAAGCAACGTAAATTTAGTGACTTAACTGAAATTATATAGCTCGCAAGTGGTAGAGTCAGGATTGAAACCCAGGCTGGTAGGACCCAGAACCCATCATCTTAACTCCCGTGACATAATGAGCATGTGACTCAGGCGGGCCAATCAGATTACCCACACTCTCTGGAATCAGTGCTTGGCTCAGAGTTGGCATGTGACCCTTCAGACCCAATTCAGTTCATTTCAATTATTGATCTGGACACTAGGAAAGATAATTTCACTGTCTTTATTTTTCTTTTTTCTGAGATTGCTTGCTACAAAGAGGGTGTTCTAAAGTCGATGGAAGCCTGGAGTTGTTAGGTGCCATGTTGCTTGAGGACAACTGCTGAACCACTGAGCCAAGTTATGTTTGAGCCAACCTACCTGGACTTTCCAAATACATAAGGCACTAAATTACCTTTCAACTTAGGCTGATGTGATGTGGTGTGACAAATACAGCAGATACAGTCACTGTTACTGCAAATAGTAATAATGAATTCATGATCCATATTTTAACATGGATGAACCTTGAAAATGTGATGCTAAGTGAAAGAGGCCAGACACAAAAGGCCACGTATTTATGAGTCCATGTGTATGAAATGACCAGAATAGGCAAATGCGTAGACACAGAAGCAGATTGGTGGTTTCCAGAGGTGGGGGGCGGAGGGGGAATAACTGTTAATTAGTATGGGGTTTCTTTTTGGAGTGATGGAAATATTTTGGAATTAGATAGCGGTGATGCTTGCACAACCTTATGAATATACTAAAAAACACTGAGTTGTATACTTTAAATGGAGCATTTTATGAAATAATGATTTTATCTCCATTAAAAAAGAAATTATCAAAGCATCCTTTACTGGCATCTTTCCTTTCCCTGCCTTACCCCCGTCTCCACCAATGTTTCCTGGGAACACTTCCCACAGAAACCACTTGCATTTGAATACTTGTCTCAAGGTTGGATTTTTGAAGAAATGCAAATTAAGGCAAAATCCTTCTCTCCCAGTTTAAGGTGAAAGAGAAGTGCCCCCCCTGCTGCTGGCTCAGGGAAAAGCAGGGCTTACAACACAACTCGCCTAAGGAAACCCCTCTTTCAGGATTTCAACCTACTGGACTGCCCATCTTCGTGTGCCCTCAGTGTTTGCTGACCATCTGTATAATGGTGGTCTAGCATCTTCCTGTGAAAAGTGAGCTTTTCCCACTGCTTCCCTGAACCCTGAATTGTTCTTTTATAATATCTAGGAGAAGTACAAGCAATATTCCATAGTGACTTTAGAAATAAAATGTTATAAACACATTTGAGACACTTGGATATGCTTTGTCTCTCTCCCCTTTTGAGATATTCCCCATCCTGAAATTGGTGCTAGTCATTTTTAGTGGCCTTTTTAACTTCGGGGTTCAGTGTGCTTCTTGGCATGAGGGCTTACATACATCATTCACTATTTGAAGTAAACGTATCCATAAAGTAGAGATTTCAAATGTAGACTCACAATTATCAGATCTCATGCATTTTAATTTTTCATAAAGAAGCAATCTATTTCATTGCAATTTAATTTATTTGACCTAACAAATCCTCATTCACAGTCTATGCTGACAAATTCAACAGACTTTATAAATCATTCATCAATATCTAGTTTGTCATAAATTCACTCCAACTCTGGAAACAGGGCCAGGAGCTAATTTTGTATTGCTTCTTGCAAATGATCCATAATTCATAATTACTGTACCCTTCAAATGTGACAGGTATTTGATTCTGTAAAATGACCAAGTTTGCTGAACACACACACACATTTCCCTAAAAACAAAACAAAAAACTGGGGTTCTCCAAAGGCAGCACATTACCAGCAACTCTTAAAGATACGCTAGGGGAAATAAAAACAACTTTTAGAGAAAAGAAAAAGTATGTCAGAGTAACAGGAAGCGGTAAGGAAAATTCCCAGTGCTTATTTCAGCAAAAATGATGTTTAAGTTTTATGATTGTTGGTGGTATGTGACTTAGAATAACTTTTTTTGGTCAAAATTGAAATTTATTTCAGGTGTTCAGATAGGAAAATTGAAAGCTCTGGGAATTTTTAACACCATAAATTTCTGGTGTGGCTTTGAAATATACAGGGCATATTGACTTCATCTTCCCTTTCTCACCCAGTAAGTTATTTATTGGGCACAGGCTTGTTGAGGAGCAATATCAGATGCGTGCGAGGCTGAAGGAGACCGTATATGTTATCCCACGTGGGGCACTTAACCTCCTTGAAAACTGGTGAAAATACCTTTAAAAATATTTGACTGTCTTGTGAACTCAAGGGAAACAAGTTATTTAAGCCTCAGAGACGATAACAAGTTCTTCCTTGTTAAAAATGTGACACTGAAACCAACATTCCTCTTGAGAAGAGAGGATGTTGACGGCTAGGATATTTTCTCTCCAGCAACATAGCTATTCTGTAATTGAGAGCTATATAGAAACAGACAGAAAATGGTTTGAATAGTGGTGACACATGACTCAAACAGACCTACACTTTTTTGATACTTTTCATGTGCAGAAGCAATTGGATAAATTCCCAATTACTTCTCCAGACCTTGGAATAAGATAGATGATAGATAGATAGATAGATAGATAGATAGATAGATAGATAGATAGATCTATATCTATATCTCTATCTACATCTATCTATATATATATATATGTCTATATCTATGTATATAAAATCAGTACTTAGCAGTCAGTTTTCCAACCTGCTCATCCTCAACCAGGCTAAAAGTTTACATTCAAAAGCAGCCATGGTCAATAATTCATTAGAGATTATGAATTGGTGATCATTTCCAAAACAGGCACAGGTTTTTTTCTAATGAGAAGTGAGCGCACGACACATTGATTTCCGAAGGAGCTACGACCAGGGTCAGTGAGTAAATGTGGGCAGGGGCCGTGGACACGGAGGCGGGACTTCCTGTGCTGGGGGCTGGCGTCCAGCGGGCCTTCCTGAGCCTGCAGGTCACAAGGTTGCACCGCTGTACTTACGGGCGCCTTTCAAATGGGTGCTCCTGTGGCTCACTGCCCAGCGCGGAGGGACAGAAGCCCGTGTCCCCTCTGAGGACTCCCGAGTTGCTGCTGACAACTAGTCACCCCTCCCCAGGTGACTTCCTTCCAGGACGTCCCCATAACCCGCACACAGATTCTAGTCCGTCAGCAGCTTATTCACACGTCGGTCTAGAGAGGTCCAGACAGCCCCGTTTTGAACATGCCAACACATGGAGTCATATTTTCTTTAAAGATACAAAAACATTTTCGTTTTTAAATAAAGGAATGGCACTCTAGGGTCTAAGAAACAATGGCATATTTTAAATCTATTTCCCCATTGAATTCCTTCAACGCGTAAGGATGTTTTTATTGGAAGCACTCTGCTCACAATGACAGCCCTTGAGAAGGCAACTGCAGATGGAGGGCACAGTGGTTGCCGATTGGTAAGGGCACAGGGTTTTCAGACACTTGAACACTCGCCCTGGTCAGTTTTCCCCACCCCGCAGTGTGGTTTTGTTTGTCTGGCGTCTGCCCTTTGCAGATAACGTGACGTGGCTTAAGCCGTCATATTCTGGAATGGAGTGTCCGCGCAGAGTGTCCCTTCTAGTATTTGTTCCACACCCCTGCTGAAAAGGGACTTGCTGCAAAGCGTCGTCATGGTGGTTAAGAGAACGGCTCTGGAACCTGAACACCATCCAGGCCTGTGTCCATTACTACAAAAGCCAAACCTACTGAGTGAAGTAACATCCATGTTTCCAGCTGACTCTCAGCTAGACATGCTGAGGCACGTTGACACAAATATTTTGTCCACCGGCTGGAGGTAATGCCAACTGTCAAGCGTACAGCTCCCCCAGCCTCTCTAGGGTCTTGTTCCGAGCAGAAAATATTGGCGCTGGAAGCGGACGCTCTGCAAGCACAGTGAGTCCTTCACTCAGGTCCCTGTGTGCTGATCGGTTACCGATTTTCAGACAAATGCTCGTGAGAAAGTGAGGGATCTATTGAAGAGATTTAACTCGATGTGAGTAGCTACAAACAAGATACTATAATACTTACCATTTAACTACGAGAATGGCTACTAAAGGTAAGTTTTGTAAAAGAAAAAGAGAAAGCGTGAAGCGTGGTGATACTCTTTCCGTAGGTCTGACTGCACACAACACAGGGGGAGGTAACGTGGCCGGGGCCGCCTGAGTAGTGGCTCAGGAGACCTGTATAGAAACACATGGCTGTGGAGGCAACACAAGTCCCCGAGGGAGGTGTGCAGCCAGCCACAGCCCCAGCCACAGCAGCCGACGGCGTGCCTCCCAACACAAGAGCCCAAAAGGAAGGCATCATTTCAAAGCTCCTTAAAAGCCTGTGCATGCCCACTGAGTTGGTGCCTCAAGCCCTGAACCTTGAGCAGAGGATATTCCTTTGACTTCTTGGAAGCGATTTACTCTTACTTGACACACAATTGTCATACATGTGGATATTCACTCAACGGACATCTACTGAGTCATGAGAACTGCCCTGGCTCTGCACTAACGAGGTGCTAGGTGAACAAGAGGGTAGGAAGCTTAGTCTCGAGATCACGTGCTCTCCTAGGCAAGAGCAGTTTGCAGGAAACAAACGAGAAGGTACAGGGCCTAACAAGGGAAAAAACCTCAGGGAGAAGTGACAGCACAGTGGGTGGCAGGAACACCATAACAATCAAAGGGAGATTTCAAAGAGCTTGTCCTTTTGGGTCACTCAATAATGGAACAAGGCGGCTTGGACTAATAGCTCCAGTGGCAGTTACTGCATTCCACGAAGGTCACGGCTACAGCCTGGCACTTGGAGTGATACTAAGTCCTGTACTGGAAGTTAGCCTAAGTTCTCCCGATGTGCAGATTGCAAGAAAGAGGGATGCTTTTCAGCCTGTCAATTCTCCATTAAAACGTGGTTATTCTGAAGTTTTGGTATTTGGAGGTACACACTTTGGTTATAACATAGAACCACTCAGTTCTGACATTGCTGGAAACACGACATTTCTCATCGTCTTCTGATAACATTCTTGCTCTTGCCGTCATCACGGCTCCCCACATTGACGGCTATTTCACCTGGAACGCGTTTTATTCCCCATCCCACTGGGCCACTGGCTCTGGAATACAACCATACCCAAGATGCACGCCATCGGGGAGGACGGGCTGAGGAGACGCAGGCGGAAGGCCAGACCCTGCTCTGAGAGGCACAGACCTGCAGTCCTGCCGGGAGGCGGAGTGGAGCCACGCCTGCGGAGGCCAGGGGCGCCGTCTGCCCCTCACGCTGCAGATGACAACAATGGCGTTCTAGAGCATGTGTGTAAATGGAAAACCCATTCTAGGAGAGGACAGCTTATAACTGAGGAACTGAAAACTTAATTAAACAGGCATATTCCATGTAAGGGTTACATTCACTGAGCTTATGTCTAAGAGCAGAACCAGCCCTGAACTGTAGATTAGGGACAGACCTTCCGCCTGGGGAGTAAGTTAAATGCCAACATTGTTATCCAGAAGAGTTCGGAAATTACAAGCCATGCAGAGCTTTAGGGTAGACAGAGGCCGCGTGATACGTGAAAACGCTGCTGAATTTTCTGAACTATTTACGGCTCCTGTCCTGCACCAGAAATGTGGGCAGAGCTGGAGTCTGTCTGTGACACTGCACACCCATGTGAAAGGAACAGATTGCAGGCCAACATTCAGATGGCCGGTTACGCTGACCAACCCCAGCAGGAGGCTGTCTGAAGACCCAGCTGTTCCCCGTCACAGCCCACCCCGAACTGCGAACTGCGGCAGCCGGTGCCTTCTGGGGGTGGCTCGTCTGGCACTTAGCCACGTAGCCCAGATCAGGGACAGTGGGTCTTCTTTCCATGAGATTTCATTACTTTCTCCATGATCCCTCAAGCACTTCCCGTAAGTCTTCTCTTTAGGGAAGCAAAGAGCAACCATTGCAAAAGGAAGCGAAAGGTCTGATTTTCCAGGCAAAGGAGAAAGGGGTCTCTTAGGAGAATACACTTTAGACGGCTGCAGGCGGAGGGCAAAGATGAGGCAGTGAGCAAATGCGTGACTTTCTGAAACTCAAACAGTGAAGCAGAAACTAAAGGCAATGACTGGTTTACAAAGCACAGGGGTCGACTGACTGACTGTATGTTGATAAAACAGTGGCCTTGGTTCCGTAGGGCCTCTGTCTACCTTTCCTTTCTCATGGACAGAGACCGTACACCCAGGTGTTTGGCAAGCAGGGACGGGAGGGGCAGGGAGCGCGAAAGAAGGAAAGATTATATACATACCTCTCCTATAATGCTTTGTTTTTAATCTTGTCAATAAGAAGCCTGTAATCCTTTAAATTGAAATAACTTAGCAATAAACATATAAATCATACCAAAGCCACCATCTTGAAGGGGATGTATAATTTTTCATGAAATAAGTACACTAATATGCCAATAAAAACGAAATAATAAATTATAAAAAGATGCCAAGAAAATCAATCATTTGAACTGTCAAAGTAAAACGAACAGTTTATTCCCTAGACAAGTTACACACTCAAATGTGATCTTGTCTCCCTGTGAAGATGAATCGCTACAGACACAGCCTCTGTTTGCTGTTTAACACAGGGCCGTGCATCACCGCGGGGTGTTAGCAAGTTGAGACCTTGGGATTAATTATTATCGGGCGCAGAAATGCACCCAGCAAGCTTAGCTGT
The DNA here is from genome assembly GCF_036562045.2 of Rhinolophus sinicus. Lineage (NCBI taxonomy): Eukaryota > Metazoa > Chordata > Mammalia > Chiroptera > Rhinolophidae > Rhinolophus > Rhinolophus sinicus. Next base: position 36,864,650 of record NC_133765.1, read on the forward strand.
AGGCGGGAAATGCAGTTTGTATGGGCCGTGACCCCTGGTCTCTGCTGTGCGGCTCCAGGGAGTCCCCGCTGGAGATGGATCGTCACGGAGCTCAGGGTGCAGGGAACGCAGCCCCACAAGCCAGGGCAGAACGTCCGTAAGACTCCAGGTCAATTTCCGGGTTTGCTCGGTCTCTCCAGCCCCTCCTTTTCCTTTGGCCATTTTAGCCATGGCTTGAATTTTTCTTCTTTTTCTTTATTTTCTCTCTCTCTCTCTCTCTCTCTCTCTCTCTCTCTCTCTCTCTCTTTCATTTTTAGTTTTTACTTATTAGTAGGCACTAAAATTTAGAAAATTTGATATGGAAAAAGAGGCTTAAATTATCTGTGAACTGAATTAATTTTTATCTAGACACTTCCACTGCTCATGCTGTTTTAATGTCACCTACACAAGTAAAATCATTTTCATAATTTAAAAAAACAAAGGAAAAATGCATTGATTTTCTTTTCCTTTTACATTAAAATATGTAAGGACTGAGGGAATGCAGGTAGATAAAAAGGGACACACATTACGGACGCGACATGAGATGCCAAAGACGAGGCCATCTCAGAAGAAGGCCGCGTGCCCCACGGAACCCCTAGAGGCTCAAGAATGGACGCGTAAACAAAGTGATGCCTGTGCGCCTGCCCTCAGCACATGCTCGCTCCACCCCGCTTGCTAAGGAGGGTGCCTGACCTAGGACAGGTGCGGCAGGTAGGTCAGCCCTGGCTCCATCAGTGCAGTGGGAGACGGCTGTGCTCCCCTTGGCCTTGGCAGATGTTCAAAGCCACCTGGGCTTTTCCAGTTGAGGTGACGTTGCTATACAACATTACGTACGTTTCAGGTGCACATCGTAACTCGACCTCTGCGGGCACTCAGAAGTGGTCCCCACCCAAAGTCTAGTCCAACTCTTTCTTCACGGGGCACTTCCCTCAATCCTCCCATGACTCCACTGCCAGCCTTCCTACCCAGGTAAGGCCGTTCCTCCGCAGACTGCTTCTACCGCTGCCCCTGCCAGCTCTGCCCCTGAAAGAACAGTAGGCTCCTCTTGCCAGGCACGCTGCCCCTCGGGCAGGATCTCCTTTGGAACAGCCCCAGGCCAGCATTCCTACCCTGTGTGGGTTCTCTAATGGGTCCCAGGATTTGCACGCCTTTAGCCCCCTCAGAGGGCCACGCTCTCCCCGGCTACACGTCCAGCCCTCTGCGCCGCCAGCACAGCTGCCCAGCTTTCTCAGTGTGTGGTGGCACCTGTCCACTGTGCCCACCTCACTGGGGGGGGCACAGGTCCAGCTGGAGCTGCTCTCCCCAGACCAGGTTTGGGAGCTGGCACCCCAAACTCCCTGTTTGAGATGGGAAGGAACTAATAGTCCATTTCTGTCCAAATGAAGCCCCCTCACAACCATATTTTTGTGTCACTTGCAAGAGAAATAGAGCTACTTGATTTATTTCATAAAATCAGGACGGCGTATTTATCTTGGCCTTTCTGGCTTTTTAAACATGAGGAAATGTTGACACAAAATGTCTGAAGAAAGAAGGGAAGGAAGGATGTAAGGGGAAAGGGGAAAAAGAGGAAGGAAGGGGTAGCAGCAATGATATGTAGGTTTCAACTGAACAGCCAACCTAAGAAATAGAAACGATATAAGCCGGCGGCTTGCTAATCACCAAAAAATCCTTGTTTTACCCATGAAATAAAATGTACCTGTTATGAGCTTGATATCACAGTCCCATGGGTGCTTTGAAACTAAACCTCCTCCTTAAAAAAAAATCTCGTTATTATTTCAGAAAGTAATTTTAGCTGGATTGTGAATTTATTTGGATCAGTGGGTTTTGATAACAAGCTTGTTCTAAACTGATACACCAGAAAAACCATTTCTAGAGACAATTAAAAATGAATTGCTTTTCGTGCATCAGAGAACCCTCGGTGGAGGTCTCAGAGGGGATGGAGGTGCGACGTATTTTACCCGCAGCACAGACAACCCCCTCCTAAGACACTGATCCTGAAATTTCGGTTCTTTATGACCACGCAGAGCAGAATGAAATGAAGGATGCCGGGTCTGTATTAAAGCAAGTTAAAAATGTCCGGGCATCGCTTGCATTTGAAAGAGACGATGTGAGGAAATACAGCTGTGGGAAAGAGAATGAAGGCCAGTTTTACCAATTTGAGAATTATTTCTCACCCCTTTATAAACTGAGAAAACATGGAATCCAAGATCATTCTCCAAGTGGCTGGCTGGGAAACACTGAACGAACAGTGCCCCCATGCCACGTAGGGCAGGTGCCAGCCGGTCACAGGGCCGGCAGGCAGTGCGGGTGGTGCGGCTGGCCAGGGGAACAGACAGACTGAGGCCTCATGTTTCCTATTGTGACGTAACAGCTTCATGCTGTTGGCTGAGCTGGTGGCTGGGAATGCCCACCTCCTCACCCCCAGCGCCCCCGGGTCAGACGCCCTGGCAGGCTCTTCTGGCTCCTCTGCTGTGGGTCTCACACGTCAGCGTGATGGCTGAGTGGCGTTCCTTCTGGGACAGCCTGCATCCCAGCTTCTTCCGAATGTGGGCAGAATTCGTTTCCTTCTCACGCTCTGCACATGACCCCTACATCTGCAGCACCCCCGCAGCAAGTCCCCGTGCTGTGCCGGACCCCTCCCAGCCAGGAGGAAGCTCTGCTTTGAAGGGCTCAGTGATGACACTGGGCCCAGCGAGAGAACCTAGGATGGTTGCCCTATTTTACTGGCAACTAATCAGTAACCTGAATTACATCTGCAAAGTCGTCCTTGACAAAAGTTAAGACAGTCACAAGTGAGACGGCAGGGGCAAACGTCACAGGGACCAAAATTCTGCCTCCCACCACAAGATACGAGACATCTACGTTCTATGTGCAATTTTATATTTTGAATTATTGACAACTACTCAAAATTTGTTTTCCTACTTTGTGAGCCCAGGAGTCTACTGCTTGGGTCCAACCACAGGCTTCTGAAGTGCAACCTCTGCTTCAAAACATCACGGACAGCGGCAGACTCCAAAATAAAATGCCACGTTGGGCGCTAAAGGCCCGTGTCGGCGCCCAGTTCTGCGAGGATGTCACCCCAGGGTGCGACACAGCACAGACGTCACTGTCCAGGCCAGGGCAGTGGGGCCAGCCTGTCACTCAGGGATCTGCTGTTCTCAGGACCCATCCTCTTCAACAATCAGCCAATGGACGGGACAGGGAGTGGAGAAGTCAGACCCGCTCCCAACTGCTTCAGCACAAAGGTACCACACGTTACGTCTGCTTACATCCTATTGGTGAGAACTGGTCACATGGCTCCACTCCAGCGAGTGTAGGGGAAATGGGACAAAGCGACCTTCACTGTACCCAACAAGAGGGGAATGCAGGTAGGCATTTGCGGGCGCTAGAAGAACCTGCCACAGAGATAAACAAGATAATTCCAAACGTGCTTCTAGTATTGTAAAAGAATTATAAAGTCAGCAAGATTAAACACCCTCATACAAATAATGGGCTGTGGGAAATGCATCTATGGATTTCAAAACCCAATTTGAGAAATTTGAATTAAAAAACACTTATCCAAACATTTTTATCCATGAAAGCTTTTTGTGCATCTGTAAAATGTAATTTGATTAACAAAATGATTGATTTAAACACAACTCCTCAGAAGCCCAAAAATATCACAAAAAATGGTAGTTTCTTTAGTGATAAAAACGTTAGTCATCCAGAACAGAGGAAAGGAGGGCCGACATAGCCTGCTAGCTGTCCACACAATTTCCGTTCTCCTGTCCCACCTCTGTAACTGAAAATAAAGTTATTTGGTGAGAGGGACATGTGCTCAGCCAACAGACTTCATTCCTGTCTGTCTGTCTGTCTATCTATCTATCTATCATCTATCTTATCTATCTGATCTTTATTTTTTGTGATTATATGTACATAAGGTATTTAACTAAACCTCTATTTTGAGACATTTCTGTTGTTTCAAAATTTTTCTTGTTGTGGTTATAAGAAAGCACTGAGAATAACCTCTCCACACACGTGTTTACACATCTCTACTTTCTTAGTGTAATTCCACAGGAACAAAATGACTTGCTTAAAAACATGCTCGATTTTAAGTGCACAGTCGGCCACAATTCTTTCCTGAAATTTGTGCTTCCAATAGAAAGGTCTGAAATGCACCTTTACGCTTTGTGCAGTTACTGGCAACCTGGTTAACACAAATTGGCTTTAATTTATATTTCATTATTACCAGTGATGCATTCTGTGGCCATTTGTAGGTCATGCTGCATAGATTTCCTATGCAACACACGTTGTGATTTATCTTACACTTGCTTAAATGGTGGGGTTCATTTTCCAGTTGCACTCAGACCCTCACCGAGGCGCTATGAGCTCGAGCTGACCATCAGCCCGCTGCTGCGAGGAAATGGGTGCTCACACAGGTTAAATGTGTCACCCTCACTGTGTGTGGACGGGGAGGGTGTGAACTTAACATCCGAAGTCCCACAGTCTTTTCCGGAAGACCACAGCTCCTTCCTCTTGCCGCTTGTCCTCTGCAACACCCCTGAGAGAAGCTTGGTGTCAGAGAGCAAGACGGGAACAAGAACTAAAGCAGCCCTCGGCCATGCCCTCGTAGTGCAGGCTCGGGAATCACCATGCAGCTGGCACAGGATGGGGGACCAGCTGACTGGGGACAGGCGACAGGCTGTGCTCGCTGGACTCTGACCTACGGAGTCGGCCTCTGAGCCGCACTTCCCTCGTCTTAACACAGGTAATGCTACCTCGGCAGCTCCGGTCACGCGGTTCCCGTCAGGGAGGGAAACCAGGAGGGCTGTACAGCTACCGCCGTGAGCGCACTGTCTCACTGCAGCCGTTATCAGACATAAAGACACCGCCCTAGTGTGCTAGCAAATGCGGGAACACACATGAAATGGTTTTCAGAGTGTGCGATGTTCAATATAAATAACCAAGTTGTGGTGCCATTCTTACCTCTCTTAAGTGTGCTGTGTCAGGCTGAACGACCCCAACAAATGTGCACATCTTAAAAACTTTTTACATCTTGTAAGTTTATCTTTAGAAGCAAAATTTTGCCTAAGATGAGTGAGTGAATTCTTAACAGTTCGGGTCTCCCCGGTGACCCCCTCACGGTGCTCCAGAGAAACCCCTCCTCCGTTCCGAAGCTGGGCTAAGCCTCACATTCCCCGTGACGGCCTCTCAGAGAAAGGGCAGAGCTGGGAAAGGAGAGGAACCAAGAGGAGTAACCAGCCCCTAAGGAGAAGGCCAGTTCCGGGGCTCAGGCCGCTCCGCCCCGGATGAGCCTGGAGAGAAGACGCACTGCGTGTGACACGGAAACAAGACAGACATGTGACACAGAAACCATCTGCATTCCTATAGGCCCGTATACACGCAAAAATGCCCAGTGAAATTCTGGAAAGTCCACACTAAAACAGGAGCGAAGGTCATCTAGAGGTTGGGCCCTAGGATGAGGCAGGGACGCACCAATTTTAATTCTTCCTATTAGATTGCAGTTTCACTTTCATTTATTTTATATTTGTTTTTAGAATTTTTACATTGAAACCCTTTCAATTAAAATTTTCAGTTTTAGTTTCTATATCTGTTTGTGTGTATACATTACTTAAATACACAAAAACGAATTTAAACAGATTTAAAAATGAAAACAATGCCCTTTTCTACACAGAACAGTGCACTGGTCTCACCCTGCTGACAGACAGACTGCAGGTGTGCAAATCACCCACATCTGCCACGTCAAGCCTCAAGTCATCAATGGTCATTCATTTTTAGGAGCAGCAGGGGGGAAACGGTCCCAAGTCCATGAGCACATTTCCTCCTCAGTAAATGCTGATCCCAGAGCAGCTGCTCCGTGCGATCTGCCTGCCGACACGTGGCGGGAAAGCCTGTCCCACCCTCCTCCTCACGGCCAGTGACCAGCGCCCATTCACCGTCCCCTAGGAGCCCTGGCTTCCAGTCCCTCGGTCCAGTGCCTGATTCACTGTCCCATCCGCAGTGTCACAGCCTCTCCAGGATAAGGTGGGCGACACACGGTGTGAACACCTGTATCCCACACAGATGCGCCTATGCAAATGCTGCCCCATAGAAACCCGTACATCCTCCTGCACAGACCTCTCCAAGCAGGACCGCTGCTCTTGCAGCAATAAGGACAGTTTGCTTCCCAGACGGCACCAGTTTCTCTGTTCAGTGCTAGTTAGCGTTTCCATTAATAATTAGTAAAACATGATTAACTGTTTTATTTATGAGGACAGAACCCTCCCCACGAAGGGCTACCAGGCTGGGCATCTGCCATCTCATCATCACAACTCGGAAAAGCAGATGAGTCAGCCGAGAGTAACACCCAGGGAAAGCAGGGCGCCAAGGTGAAATGACCGATCACGGATCCAGTTACCCGGCGGGAGGGCGGGCAGAGTCACGGCCCTGCGGGTTTAACGTCCCAGAGCGAACAAGCGGTCACAGCCCACAGAAGCTCCATTTAGAATTGAGGGCAGTGGCATAAACCTCGTTTTCCATAATGTGCTGTCTCATGGGGCGTTTGGCTTCTGCACACGGCCCAGCTCTGCTCTGTGCGGAGGTCTCTCTTCCAGAAACGAACTGCAAAGTCCTCTCACCTTGGGGGCCTGGTAACATTGGCTGGGAGGCTGTGGGGCAGGAGTGCAGTGGAGGAGCTGTGAGAGTTGTGAGAACGCGGAAAGGGCAAGAAGGGAGTCTCTCTGACGGGAGGCTGGGCACTGGCGTGAGGGCTGTGCTGGGGCAAGGCCCCGCTGAGCGCAAGGCTCAGCAGAAGCGGCATCCCAGGCAGGGCAGACCTGCCCTCGGCCTCGACCAACAGGAAGGAAACGTCTGCGGCCCATTCTATGGAGCTGAGTCTGCTCTGCCAGCAGGTCATGAGGGTGACCTAAGATACCGAACGTGAAGCTGGCAGCACCCAGCCCAGGACTAGGAGGCTCCCCACCCCCCGGGGGGCTCAGGACCCAGCGCCCGGGTCTGTACAGTTCACACTGCAGGCGGGAGAAACAGCCTCCTGGGACCTGGTCTCTGCTGGGCTCCTAATGGATCGTTAGTTCTCATCAGTCTCGGAGCTGAGAGGAAAACCAAGTAAAGGGAAGAGGAATCAGCCGACAGGAGCACGGACCAGGGCCATGGCTGGCTCACCGTCCCCCCTCCTGCCACATTCCTCCTGCTTCTGCACCCATTCATCCATGATTTATGAATGGAAGTAACAGAAAACACTCCACCCGGCGATGCACACAGCGCCACGTTCAACACCAGACGTTCCCAATAGTGATTATGTCAGAGTAAGAACCCGGGGACAAGGCCTGGTCACCAGTACTGCACGGTGAGGGCTACCAAGACCGACGGGCTCGCCAGCCGCGCTGCCAGGGAAGGCGCTTGGTGGCTACTGCCGTGGCCGCCTTCTGCCCAGCGCAGCACCTTCATTGCCCTTCTCTGTGCCTCAGGGTCAGTTTGTCCCACCCCTGCCGTCCTAGGGGAACTGTTCTGGGAGAAGAGGCGAGGGTAGCACCGGACAGCTAACTGACCTTAGTGGGGTGTTCCCCTCTGCATGTGGGGCCGGTGGGGAAGCACGTCTGTGGTTCCTCCAGCTGTGACAACATGGCAATGGGTTCCCTTCATCTGTAAGAAGAGTCTGGAATTTGTGCTGATGCATGGGTCTGAGGAATGGGAACCCACCTACTGGCCCACCCAAAGTCACCCCAAGGAGGGGATATGAATTCACTAAGTCCTCTGTGTGGCGCTTGCGCCAGCCCTTACCTGCCCCGGGCTCTGTGTCCTGACACTTGGTGGAGGTTGTGATAAGCTGTGACCTCGTCGTCAGCTGGAGTCCCCAGCCTGAAGCTCCGCAGAGGAAGAGCCGGCCAGAGGCGCTGTCCAGCAGCCAGAGCCGCAGCTCAGGGCGTCTCCCGGTCACAGGGCCATGCTATGGCGGGTGAGCTGCCCAGGACCTTTTGCTCTCAGGCTCCGGGCAGCAGGACAGGGACCCTCCCCTCACGGGGAGCCCTTCTCAAGCTGAGCGAGGCCACGCGCATCCTGGGAGGGCTCCGGATAACCTAGGACTAGGTTCCATCCTAGCTTCACACTCTCTGGCTGCGTGATTGACCCAAAAGCCTAACTTCTGAGCCTCAGTTTCCTCAACAGTAAAATAGGGATGTCAGTTCTCCTATGTGCCTTCTCATTGTCTGTAGTCAAGGGGACTGATACGTTCTGCCTGTCAGAGCTGCCAGAGTTTACTCTGGGAACCAGGCACCGAAACATCAGTGAGGGTCCCCTTCCCACTACTGGTCACCAAGTACATGTGTTTCCAGGAGACACAGGCACGGGGCCATCGCCGACCCTGCCTGATCCCGAGACACATTCCCACACCCCCGGCCTTGGACCTGAGCGGGGCCTATACGGGGAAGAGCACACGAAGGGCTGCCGGGAGGAGGGAGGGAGCGCAGGGCGATGGTTACTGAGTGAGGGAAGATGGGAGGCTGGCCGGTTTGCTCTGGCTCATTCCAAGATTTCTCCGCATTATGTGGAAACAATCCCAGAACGTTCCTTCTTAATTAGAGATGCAAAAGCAGAAATGAACAAAAGATCTAATTCATCTTGAAATCTCAGTGATGGTGACAGGAACAAAAGGTTGACAATGCAGCAATAGCTACGCTCCGGCCAACAGGAAGCATATGTCACATCTCCAACGAGAACGGAACAATAAAAGTCCAAACCACCGGCGTAAAGGAGGACAGAATGCGGGGGTAACAGCCACTCTGCCCGACACTTATTCTCAGCTCCTGGCTCCTGGCGACAGGCGAAGGGAAGGAAATGCATGCCCACAGGTACAATAACAGTTTCTCTGTAGGGATGTTTGCCGAGCATGGCTCAGAGGGAAAGAAAGGGCCTCACACCTCTCTGGATCTCGTACATCTCCTTCCTAATAAAGTTGGGGGCAGTCTGAGAGCTTCCCTGGGGCCCGTGGCGCCCACAGCAGACAGGACACTTTCACACAAGTCAGTGCAGAGACATCTGTGACCCCACATCCTCCTGCTCCCCTGTGGGGTCCTCACAACGTCAACCCCACGTCACCTACAGGCACAACACAGGGCCCAGGGCAGACCGGCAGCCCCGGGCCAAACGTGTTTGCAGAGCTTTCCATGGGGTGACTTGGCAATATGTAAAGTGAAAAATCTTACATAAAAATCGAAATTTCCAGAAACACATCATTAAACAAGAGAAGAAATAGGAAGGAACTGCTTGTCCACTTTTTGGTACAATAAATTTGGACACGCGGTGGACTGGTGTTGATTCCAAACCCACCGAGTACAGCCACTCAAGCCTCTCTGTGCCTCAGTTTCCAGAGCTGTAAAAGGGGGTGACACTTGCACCGACCTCATGGGTGTTGTGTGGGTTCAATGCTGTCATGCACCCGAAACGAACAAGACAGAGTCTGGCACAGCGGCCTGTGTGCTTTCATTGGTACTGCTCATGCCAGGGGGCCCTGGGGACAGGGACATAAGTCAGACATGGAACCTGCCCTCAAGGACAAACACGTCAACATGCATGGGGTCCCTCACACGTGTATCTACACGGGGGCTGGAAACACAGAGGTGAGGACCCGCGGGGGTGCAGGCTGGTGGGGGGGAGGTGGCTGCACCCGTGGGAGGGACGCTGGGCAGAGGCACGAGCACAGACGCGGGAAAAGATGTCAGAGCCTCAGCTTGTTTGAGGACCTAAGTAGGTTCGTGCTCCTGAGATTCAAAGAGATGAACATGACCCTGAGGAATTGCCCCTCTCGTCCCCTCCTCACCCCCTCACTCCTGGACCATGTGTTTCAGCTTAAACTGCTCCCGCCGCCAGCCCCAAAGGTGCACATCTGACCAGGCAAGACCAATGCCCGTGTCCTATTCAATGGCCAGAGAACTGCTGGGTCAAGAATGGACACTAGACCAAGTTCCATTCACCCCTGGGGCCCTTGTTGGCAGCGTTAGAAAAGAGAAGTTTCATGTTCCTGAACCTGGATGTGAAATGACACCAGCCTCTGAGCTGCTGGCGGCACTGAAGAACCCACCTGAGAATAAACACAAGACACAGGACATCAGAACGTGACGGAGGGAAACAAACTCGTAATGCGCTTCAGGTCCAATTTGGCTTGAAGTCACCACGGCCACCTTCAGCTACGTGAGCCAATACGTTTTCGTTAGTGGCCCGAGCTAGTGAGGTTTGCACATCTGTGACTTGTAAACAAACAAACTGGCCAAATGTCACTGCAGATAGAATGGAGTCACACCCGTCAGTTCCCACCAGCTGTCGCCCCTGCCCACCCCCTCCCAAGATGCTTAGCACGATTGCAGCTCAGCCACATGTCTCAAGCACTGATGCCCGGAAATGCCTCCCTATGATACTATAACTCTCAAGATTCAAGCTGGAGGAAAACTTAGTCAAAAGCCCTTTGGTAGCTACTGGAAATTAACCCAGGAAATTCGGCTGATCTATCAAAGCTGGTGTTTTCTCTAGAGGTGACATGGGGCTCTGCTTAGTGACCCTCCACTGCCACGTGAGGAGACAGGCTCCTTCACATTTCCCCCTGACAGCGCATCTCCCTCTTCACCCACCCAAGCCTTTCCTTCTCATCACCAGGCCAAACACTCACACCCCCTTTAATCAGTTCTCCTGTGATTAGATTTCAAGGGCCCTCAGCCACTCCCAGACACTCTGGGGCAGAACATAATCCAATTTCCAGTGCTTCGCTTATGGCTAGGAAGGCAATTATCGGCCGGAGTGACAGAGCAAGATCTACCATGTGTTGCCTATTTTTGACAGAGACCAAGGTACAAAAAATAGCTCACATTCCTCTGACATCTATCAGAAAGCCAGCAGCACAAGTGTGACAGGCAATGACAAAGATGGGGGTTGTGGGCAGAGTGGAGCCCACCCACCTCTACAGATGGTAGTAACCTATCAACTGCAGAGGGTGTTGACAGACAGGAACAGGACTCGGGGCAGCCCAGCCAAGCGGTTTTCAAGGGAAGCTGGAAATCCAGACCTCAAGGTAAGACTGGCAATTTTTACCATGGTGGCAACTGATTCATTTTTTTAAATGCAGAACACACACACCCCTCTGAGCCAGATCTGGCCCGCAGCCACATCACGTGTGTGATGTCTACTCTAGACCAAGACTGGTCAATGCCAACAAAGGTCATGGCCGCCTCATGGCAACCTCTTCAAATGGTTGACTCGCTGGACTCACTGTGAGGGGCAGGGCTTCCTCACACAGCTATTGCTACTAAGCTGCGTCTCATGGAGTCTCTGCTAGTGAGGACTTTTTGTTTTTTAATATACAGGTAGGACTTTATCGTCGTCCTTCCTCACCTGCCAGATTAGGTCAAGTTCCATCTCTGAAAATCATCGTGTTCCTCCAGATTCTGGACTCTCACAATTGCTCACAACACCGCACCCCCCACCTTTGATCCCAATTCTGACATCAAAAGATAATTTTGTATTACCACAAATTTCCCCAGTTCACACTCTTCTCCCTTAGCTAATCCCAATGCACAGAATTTCCCCACTACGCACTCTTCCTACAGAATTCCAGAAGCTCCTTGCAATCCTCACAAGATCCACCCTCGGAATTGCCCAGAAGCCCCTGCACTGCCACGGGAGCGGCGATGCCTTAGATGCGGGTTCTCGGCAAGGTGCTAACGAGTGGTTACACTACTCGAGAACCCCTGGGAACATCCCATGTCAGCACCAAGGACAGTGCAGCTCGGTGGACTCCTCCATTCCTCTAGGAGATGAGGCAAAATCCATTGCTGACGTGGGCCTTACAGCTGTGAAAGATGCAATACAGTTCATTAACTAAGTCCTCTCGATTTATAGGGGCCCCAGGACCTGGCATTGCCCAGACAACGGATGAAGCAGCTCTGAGCCTGGGGTGTTCCTATGAAGATCAGGCTGTACTTTTCTGGAAGAAAGCCCATCTTTATGCAGCTACAAGGGTGACCACGGGACATAACACTTTTCCAAAGGGGTTGCTCTATCAGGTAGGGCCCAGGATAGTTTCAGTACATTTCCGTGGAGGAGAGACAGCCAAGTGTAATGCAGCAACGGAATCCAGCCCTCCAGTGGCTTGGACTTGCCTCTGTAGGGGAGACATCTCCAGGGCAGGAACGTGGGGACCCCACCCTGTGGGCTTCATACCAGGCTCTCGGGAGGGAACACAAGGTTTAGGGAACTGCAGAGCTGAGCCACTACGTGGCCAATGGCGGCATGAGCACACAGATACAGGCTCTTTCTAAACACCATCATTCTTCTCTCCCTTTGGTAATTTATGGGAACTATAAATAATGTGCATTGTCAGAGGCGACCAAGGGAAATGAACCATCAACCATTTCTGTTCCTGAGCAGATGATCAACGACGACTTGGCTCAGATTTTTCTAAACTCTGAATATTTAAGCCTTGGGTTTGTTTAATCAAACCTGCCCACAGAGTACAAGGGCTGCCACGAGCCCCGGGCCCAGGTTTTAAGCTTGTCCGTCTTCTGTCTCGAGGGAAAATGAACATTTTAAGGCCAGGAATAAGTTGTGCCAAATTTGGATTTCCTTTGGATTTTTTTTTTTAATATGCCTCACAGAAAGCTCATTGCTTCTTTATCAAAACCATCTCTGGCTTAAGGTACAGCCTCTGTCATGCGGGGTCTCAGCTCCCGCTCCCCGCATAAGAACGCAGGATATGGTGAGGCCAAAAAGGAACACCCAGGAGCCATGGATGGGGGGCCCATACCATTATGTTCTCGCTGGCTGCTGGGTTAAGACACAAAAACAAACATCCACCAGTACCCCAACAAGGGGGTCTTCCTGCACCCCAGTCTCGCTGGTGGCCGGGCGAGACACAGGAAGTAGGATCCACACGATCCGCAATCTGCCATCCACGCTTGCTAACCCCACTTGCTAGCCGCAATCTGCCATCCACTTTTTTGCTACCCTACCAACCCCCTAGCGTAGCCACGGCAGTTATATTAGTGGCTAATGGCTCACTGGTTACAGCTGACGGCCAACTAGTCACAGCTGATGACCGTCTACTACCCGAGCCAGCACCTTTCCGCGTGAGGCCGAGCCTGGAAACTGCTCTCCTGGCTCTGTCCCCACAGCCTCCTGCAAAGCGTCCGTCACACTATGGTCTAAAACATCAGCAAAGCAGCCCCTTCCCAATCTTTCCTGCCGTAGAACATCCCACGGGCCTTTGTCTACCGTGAAGTTTTTAAGGCTGAGACCAAGTTTCCTTTAACCTCTAAGCCAGAGCCAGTGGAACGTGAGGCCCAACAAGGGTTCCCAGACGCCTGTATTTATCTAAATGAATGAACAGCTAGAACCTGGGGGCTCTCTTAGCAACTGAAAGGAAAAAGATGGCTCTAAAGATTTAAGTCCTGTCTCCCCGAGGTCTCTGCTGCAAAAGGAAACTGCCAACCCGTCTGCCACAAAAAATAGACAAGACGCTACACTTGGTGATTCAAACAGACCCCTGCAAAGAACATGAAAAAAACCGGGCTGGTTCCTGGCTGAATCTGGGTCATAAATCCAGCTACTTAGAAGGGAGAACTAGCAGCAACGCGCCACGGCCAGATTTCCCAACCTGTGAGCTGTATCCCCCTGGGAACAGCCAGCTTAGGTGGCACAGGGACGCACGTTTCTTAGTCCTCGAATTTAATGTACATGGAGAAAAAAACAGTACATCAAACTCATGATTTTCTTGTCATGTAGTGAGGCTGAAATTGATTTCTAAATTTAGAAAAGTGAATCGTTTGAAGAACATATGTTGAAAAACAGTATGTGATACGGGAAGCAGGCAAAAATTGTGAAGACGGTGGGTGGAGAGACAGAGGGAAGGGAAAGGAAGTACTTTATACTTAATCTCAACAATACTCCGAATTATTATTATTCCCGTTTTACAGATTAGTTGTCTTCCATGGATATTACATTTGCAAATAACAACAAACTTGTCAGCAAAATACATCAGTTTTGAAGTAACCATTTGAAAACAATGTCAACCAGTGCAAAATTCATTGCATTAAAACATGTCCATCCTTCTCTGGACAGACTCTCTTTCACTCACTCACCCACTAACTGTTACCTGAATGCACGTGTGGAGACAGACCCCAAAGCCTATCAGCTGCCATGTCCCCGAGAAGCCCCGTTTCACCAGGGAGAGGACACACACATGTAAGGTGCGCAGTATGAGCAACACCTGCGGAAATGGCTGTCAGGCCAGCACACGCAGGACAAGTGGCCACAGCAACACTCCCGTCCACACAGAACGGAGGCTGCACCTCGTTTCCACCACACGTGGCCAAATGCCACTTGCTCCTTCGCAACCTCAGCGCTTCGGGGTGACGTCTGAACCTGACGGCGCTCAGAGGGCGGGGAGGGACAGGAGGGAGGGACAGGCCACTGCGGACGGAGGGTGGAAGTGTCACCAGCAAGGGTTCCTCCATCGGGAACCACGAGGAGCTCCCCGACCGCCCGCCAGGATCTTACCGTTTCCGGAGGGGCCTCTGCGGGCTCAGTCAGGCCACGGCCTTGAAAGCAGCTCCCACGGGGACACTGAAGGACCGGGAGGGTGAGGGGCCAGCTTCCGGGTCGCCCTCTCCGTGACCTCCTCCCGCACGATATTACGGATTTTGTCACTAACTGTAAAGTCACGTCCTTGCCCGAGTTTGAAGGTGGTTGAAGGGGAGACGGAGTCCAGGCAGGGCCGGGAGTGGCCGGAGGCGCCGGGGGACCAGCGTCTCTGCCGAGGTCCCCTGGGGGTCAGGGCCGGACCCTGCGAGGTGGCCTGGCCTCTGTCCTCGGTGACGGTGTAGCTGTCACAGTGAGGGGCCTTGGAGGACGGAGCTGACACTAGAAGGACACGTGTCTCTGCCGAGGTCCCCTGGGGGTCAGGACCGGACCCTGCGAGGCGGCCAGGCCTCTGTCCTCGGTGACCGTTCAGTTGTCACAGCAATGCGGCCGCGGTGGACAGAGGGGACCGAGGGACGGAGCGGTCCTTCCACAGAGACACCGCCTCGTCGCGGGGGAAGCCCGGTCCCGGCGCCGGGCCAGGAGCACAAGCGGTGCCGGAAGTGCCGCCGCGTTGGTTTCCCGACTTCCGGCCTCACCTCCGTCAGTGTGGTTCCGGGCCTCGCGGGTCCCGGAGCCGGTGCCGGTGCGCACAGCGGGTCAGTCACCGGGCGCGCGGCGTGGGACGGACGGCGTGGGCCGCGCGGGGGCGCGTCCGGGTCACAGCGACCCTGGCGGCACTGCCCCTGAGCCCGTGAGTTGACGGGACCGGAGGGGCAGCGCTGGGCCAGCCCGGCCGTTTCCTGTCCCCTGCGGCCACACTTGTCACCAGTCCAGACCGGTGTCCGGGAGCCGAGAGCGACCCTAAACCAGAGAGGCGGGTGAAGGCCTGGGCCCGGGACCGCCGGCCCAGAAAGGAGCGCGGACACGGGCGCCTGGTCAGTTATCTCACCCCCTCGTGGCCTCGCGAAGTCCGCGCGGGGACTCCCTGGGGCGTGTTCCCACAGCGGCGACACGGTGACAGCGCCCCTGCCACATACCCGTGTCAGGCAGTGCCCGCGTGGGTGGCCCGTGGGCGCCCAGCCCGAGGCGCTGTGACCGGAGGGTGGACGGAGCCGGGTGACGTCAGAGGTCAGCGGGCTCGCAGCGAGTGGCCGGGGACACGCGGGGCCCGAGCTGCGAGGCGGCGTTGGCCCGGGTGGGAGCGCGTGGGTCGTGGGCAGGGGGCGGCTCGCGGGGCCTGCGGCCAAGGTCTCGGTCAAGTGCCCGGAGGGGCGGGTCGCACAGGCCGCTTCCGGGGTCCTTCAGGGTCACGAGCAGTATTTGAACACGTTACTTTGACTGTGTAATCGCAGCTTAAAGAAGAAAATAATGAAACCCAACTAGTAGGTTTGCTTTCTTCACAGAGGTGTGAGTGAGCGGTTCCCGAACGGTTCTAGCGTATTCTGGGGTTGAATAAATCAACAAAAATACTGTGGCCAATGAAACCCAGTTTCTCCCCGAGGGAGGTGTCGTGGTTACAGGGTGGACAGGAACTCGGGTGGAACCGACTTATTGCTGTCGGGTTGGAATTGCACAGAGAAAGACAAAACACGCTCGCTTAAATAGGACAGAAAGAGACAAACAGAAATAGCCAGCGAGAAGGTAAAGGAAACACTGTTTTTGTATTTTTAAATTTTATTTTTAATGTATTTATTGAGGTGTACTTGTTATAAAGATTTTTAAACCAGATTAGACACCTAGAGAAAGCGTGACATAGAGACATATAGAAAAACAGACAATAAAGCTTAGAGACACAGAAAGAGAAAGATGGTCATGGAGACCAAGAAAAATAAAGTCAGAAAATTTGGTCTGTGTCCTCTGATTCCTGTGTCCTCTGCTTCTCTTGACTTGGGGGGCTCAGTTTATTTCCATTTCTCAGCTCTTAACTACAAATAATAATTCTATGAGTATTTTCTCTAACTCCTTTCTTGTACCTTGCTATTACCACTTTGGCAAAGCTCTGCTCGATTTCAATGGTTATTCTGTTATCTGAAATAAATGTTCTTTTCCATCTTGGGCTAAATTAAAATGTAATAAAGCTTGAGTTTGCCACCAAACCAGCAAGCAGACAGCTGCTCAATTAAAACCAAACCTGATTAGATGGCACCATTGAGAGAAATGCTCCAGAGGAAGAGCACAGAACCAGTGCAACTCAAGTCTATAATCATTACTTTATTTAAATATGAATAAACCCTTCTGTGCATTTTTTACTGTGAACTGGCTGGTGGCTTGGTGACTGCAAAGACCATGAGGGCCTGGGCTGGAGGCTCCAGCTGGTTCCTGATCTCTGTCAGGTCTTATCCATAGATAGATGCAGATGGGGATAAAGCAGAGCCAGGATGAGAGGAAGACGAGGACAGAAAAATACAGAGGGAGGGAGAGAGAAGATCAGTAGAAAGAGATAGAGAGAATGTGTAAGCTGAAATGAAGTCAGAAAGAGACAGAGACAGGCAGAGAGAGAGAGGATGGTTGTGTGACAAGCTAAGGAAAGACACAAGGAGACACATGTAGTGAGAAGCAAATAGAGAATGGCCTAGAACCGGTGACAGCCAAGGAAAGCAGCCAGACTGAGAATGGCAGATGGAAAGACAGACAGAGATACCAAGAAAGACAGAGTGAAGAAACAGGGAGACAGGTCTTTGCATATCACAAGCATAAGCTACATGACATATTGTAATATGTGCACTTCCTTCTGTTTAATGACTCATTCACCATCTTTTTCTTAATAGACATATACCTATTATAATGAATATATAAAGTGAATACTAAGTTATTGTAATCCAAAGTAATTCTAATGTACTGCCCTAGCACTTATGAATATTTCAAGAATCAAGTACATATGAAAGTGCTAGCTATAAATCTGTTTCTGTTTTCACAGCTGTACGATATTTAAATCCAATTTCACTTATTTGCCTGAGTCTCTAAGCATGTGAATGGGCTTATTTCTCAGGACTGATCTTTATCTTGCTAGAGAAACACACACACACACTCTTTGAACCTTCCTCTATTTAGAGAAAAGTTCAGTCTTTCTCATCATCTATCAATTCTCCAACTGTGTTAGAAGAAATTAATATATTTTCCACTTTTACAACAAATTGCAAAATAATCGATCACCCGTTTTCTTAATTCCTTACCTGAATCCTAACATTCATTTACCTCTAATGAAATTACATCAAACAAGAGCTCTCTGGGGCTCCGCTATCCTGTTTGTCTAGACTCTCCAGATCGTGCTGCTGCCATGGAGTGGCCAGGCTAAGGGCAGCTTCACCACTGCCCTCACCAAAACCTGAGGTCCCGTCTCCCCATCTCTGCTGAGAAAACATCCAGTCACCCTTCAGGGATGAGACAAACACAAGTTGAGCTACTAACTTATCTGCATTTTCACCAGGAGGTCAGAGCCTTCTACACTTCCAATGCCATTATCTAATATTGTGATCGTTACCTTTCATCTCATTTCACCTGAGAAGAAAATTACACAGGTTGTTTTATCAGATGTGGTTTTAAATGAGTGTGGGTACTGATACAGAATGCAAAGGAGCAGGAGCTATTACGACCAGGAACTGAAGAGAAAGCTGAAAGCTTCCTACTTTTTCTCACAGAGAAATCTAGGGATGATAGACACCAAAAGGAACCATTTCTCCTCCGGACAAAGACAGCGATTCCCTCAGTTCAAGATGTAGACCCTAGAGTTACAAACTGGGTTCTGGTCACACCTATTGAAGAACTCATATGTCGACACATAAGGTTTGAATTTTGCGTAGAAAATAGGCTCTCAAAATGCTATGCCCAACATTATTTCTAAGTTTTCATATGTAGTATACTTTTGAATTTTACGCAAGTCACTGGTTTTTATTTTAAATCACTTAGTTCATAAATCATTATAATTCAGTGCTATAAACCAGAGGTCTTATCAGGATAGAGGGTAAGTATGTTGGGCTTGGCGGACTACACATTCCGTTGCAACAACTCCATTCTGCTGTGGTGGTTCAAAAGCAACCATAGTAATAAACAAATAGATAGACATAGGTGTGTTCCAATAAAACTTTATTTACAAAACCAGGCAGTGAGCCAGAGCCACAGGCCCAAAGTCATAGTTCCCTGACCCCAACGATCAACGATCTTCCTTCCAGACTCACCAAACCTACTCTCTGAAAGCTTTCCAGTCTCAATAGTCTCAATTAGTTGCTGGCTAGCCTTTTCTGTTTTTCAAGATAAAAATCTTGCCATCGTCATTCTGTCATACTCCATATGAAATTCATCAGCAAATCTTCTCAGATCTATCCTCACGTGTCCAGAATTTGGCCACTCCTCCCACCTCGACCTCCAGACCTATGTCCTTGGCTCAAGCCACCATCAGCTCTTGGCTCAATGACTGCAGCACTCTGCTAAGGAGTCCTGGCTTTGCCTTTATGCTCCAGTCTTTGCTCAACACGGTGGTCAGCGTGATCCCATCAGAAGACCTCTAAGACCTTGCTCTTCTCAAACCCCAACTCACACAGAGATCAAGCCTTTATGAAAAGCAGAACCTAGAGTATGGCCTACAATGCCCAACATAATCACCCCCCACCCCCCGCTGTCTTACTCTTGACCATACCTCTCTATTCCTGCATCCTCACTGGCCTTGAATGCTCTCCCCACGTCCCCTTTCCTTTGTCTAGTGAGCCCACTCATGTTTTGCACTTATTCATTCAACAGCTATCTCCTGGGCATCATACACTTACTTGGATGATGGTCTCTAAGTCCCACTGGGCATGTAAGCCCCACATGTGTCTTTTCAGGGGTAGGTTGACCTTGTTCTTCTACCACCAACTAAGAAATCCAAAAAGAATGGTCATAGGAGAGATGGAGAGCAGTCAACATAAAAAGGAGGGAAAAAATAAAAGAAAACAAGACTAGCCATGGAATGAAGGGGAAAGGAGACAGGCTAAAGGAACACTCCTCAAAAGACGGTATAACCCAGATGGTAGAACCCAGCCTCACCTGTGCTGAAGCACGGGCTGGGTAAAGGTCTCCCTCTGTCCAGTAAACCACACCGGAAGGGGCCCGAGGGCCTTCCCATTACTCTCTGGACCCTACACTCCATATACTGTCTGCCTGCCTCACATTTGCAAATTTCATGTATTGTATGAGTGAGTGAATGAATGAAGGAGAAAATGAATGAAGTGTGCCACAAGACAGGAGGAAGAGAAAGCCTGAGAAGGATATCACTGGGCGCCTGGATCTGAAGACAGACCTGACCTTGCTTTAGTCACCTATGTGAGCTAATTAATCAGTTCCTTTTACATCTTAAATCAGTCTACTTGGGATTTTTCTTCTGTCGTTTGAAACCTAAATGTTCATAACTAATAAGATGGTAACTTGATAATTTTGAGGACTAGATTTATGATTTTATCCATGGTATGATTTGGTTAATTTCAAACAATTTCTATTTTTCTAAAGTAACCTGCCTTTGGACGATGGTGGTGATGACAGATACGTAACACATGGAGTGTCCACTGCGCAGCAAGTGTGTTCACCCCTTTATATATTTGTACATATCAACGTACATATCAATCCTCACAGTCAACGTGCATATCAATCCTCACAGTCAACGTGCAAGGTGGGTACCACCCCATCCCGTTTTATAGATGAGAAAACTGATGCACCAGAATTAAGTGGATGGCCCAGGGTTAGAGAGCTAGTGACTAAGTGGTAGAGCAGGATTTGAACCTGGGTGGCCTGGCAGCAGTCATGTGTCACCATATGTGCTGTAGTAAAAGTGTACACAGCCCGCTCGACAGAGATGACCGACTAGGGCTTCAGCATCTCCACCAACGAGGGTGACAGACCGCCCCGGGCTCCAGCTGAGGGTTTTGTTACTAGCATGCAGGCCACACGTCATGATGACCGTTGCTGCAGGAGCACCGCCAGCTCCCCACGGGGCCCTAAGCACAGTCCTAGCTGGTCCCTCATGCTGGCCTCTCTGGAGGACACAGTGACGATGTGGACAGCGTCCCTGCCCTCAGTGAGGCACCATCCAGGCCCCACCTGCCTGCAAATGTTGTCAGTGCTTTGCATTCTTTTCAAAATTTGAGATAACAGTTAAAAATTGGAAAAATGTTTCATCTTAAAATGGCTGACCTGTCATGAGAGTGTGGATGGTCTGGCACTTGTGGGCTCCCATGCCCCAGGGAAACAGCGGAGGGGGGCTGCGTGGTGATGCCCTCTGTGGACTGGGAGCAAGCCCCTGGTCATCAGCCTCCATCAGGCCCTCTTTTCTCTTACACTCACCCATCTGACCCTGGTTCCTGGAGAAATCTGGTTTCAGCTCCTTGACGGATGGTATTGGCAGCCCCGTCCACTGTGGGGCATGATGGGAGTTTTATACCTGTGTCTGTGGTCCTCTTCTCAGGAGGCTTATGATCCAAAGGACACAAATCCCACAGAGCCAGCAGGACCTGGCCAGCCTGTGGGGCCTCCTACCGAGTGTCCCTGCTCTTTACACATGGAAAGTTCACGTTGATGGCGTTGTCCTTGGAGCTGGCGTACCCAGTCAACAGCAGTTCAGTTGAACTGCCCTGAGCAGCAGCTGAGCCACCACGAGGGGACATGTGCAGAGTCAGCCCACCTTGCTGGACAATCCTCTGAATACCTATTTCCTCCCTTCTTGGCGGGCCAGAGGAACAGCAAGGTCAGGGCCACCTGACACGTGGAGACAGGAGCACAGGCAGCCTCGTCATGCTTCTCCAGCTGAGTCTAAATAAATAAGGCAGTAACAGCACCCTAGGACTCAGGGTTCAGCTTGGACTTTAATTATGAGCTAGAATATGTCCTCCTTCATTAAGGAAATTTCACCAAAACCTCGGAGAATTCTGTTTCTGGGTGGAAATCCCTTGCTGACGTCACTGATGCCGAGAACTGAGTCTCCCCGTCCATCCTGGCTCCCCCTGGTACCTGGCACTCAGGCCCCCCATCAGGTGTGTGGAAGGAGGGACTGACCACCTACCCCTTACATCTGAACCGCACTTCAGTATTTCAAAAGCGTGTCGGGATTATGGTGGATGAACCCCTGGGTTTGTCTCACTTAGCCTCTGGATCACATTAAAATGAGGAAAAAGGGATAAAAGTGTTGTGATCCCACAGCAACGATGAAAATGGGCTTCAGCAGATCAAAGACATCGATCATCTCTGAGGCTGGGAAGCAGCAGATGGTGTGGGGGTAACTGATGAAGCAAACAGGGCAGAGAATTAGTAACAAAGGAATGCAGGATTTAGGCTCCATGAGAGCTTATCAAGTTTATGGACTTTGACAATGTAAAAAATTACAGACCCAATAAATATCCAAACAGGAAAGTGGGGAGAAATCTCAGAGTGCCACTTCTTCTACTTTCAAAATGGGAGTTGATCTCATTGTCTAAAATTGTGTCACAAAAACAGGGATACGAAAGACAGTTTGGGGAATGTAATCAATAATATTGTAACGATTTTGTAGGGTATCCGATGGACACTTGTCTTATTAGGGAGACCACTTCATGGATGATGTAGGTTCCTGACTACTGCAGTGTACACCTGAAGCTGATGCTGAATAGTAATGAATATCAACTATAATTTAATATATATATATACATATATAGTCACAGGAAGCGGAGTACAGCATCAGGAATAGAGACAGTGGAAATGTAACAGCTGTGTGCGATGTCAGAGGGGTAGTAGATTGGGGGACGGGGGTTATCACTTTGTGAGGGGTATAAATGTCTATTACATTGTTTTGTACACCTGAAACTAACAATGAAAATAAATAAATAAAAATAAATACATAAATAAATAAAATTGTGTCACAAAAGAAATAGAGGTACTAGGAGTAACAGCTATAGGAATACAGCAGGTCCTCAACTAACACTGTTTCCTCATAACATTCCTGAGGTGCCTAGGAATTTACCTCTCGTTTATATGAATTAACCTGTGGGAAAACTGGCTTCATTATATGTTATTTTATCACAGTTCTGAAAACCTATTGATGATAAGTGAGGACTTAATGTAGTAATAACAACATACTCATACTTGTTCCAAACCTTGGTACATTTTTTATGTAAGCTTTGTATTTCCTAACCTTATTCGGGTACTTTAAAAATTACAATCTCTGGCTGTAAGCTAATGTTCATTTGTTTTCCAACATATAACAACTCTGTTTTGCATTCTTTGTCTTCCTTTCCTTATAAATCAAAAGGAATGTTAGCACTTTCATAAATAAAATAGGGCTTCATTTCAAAGGGTTTCATTGTTACATGGTGTCCATCTGTTATGTATTTATGCAGCCAGCCAACCACTCATCTGTGTGTTCATGGATGGATGAGACCTAAAGAGATGATTCTTCAGTAGGACTCATCTCCACGTTGGGGAGTGCTGGCATTTGGGCCTTTCTCTTCGGTTTAACATTTTTGTAATGAATAGGTTTTGTTTTAAATAAAAACAAGAAAGCCTTTCAAGAAAAAAAGCCCCACGCAGGTGCCCAGCGAGCCTCAGGGCGGCAGTGTTGGCTGAGGGAGGCATCACCGTCCAAGCTGCCAGGTGCCAGGTGCCAGGTGCCAGGTGCCAGGTGCTGTGCTGAGCGCTGGGCGGGGCTGCAGGACGGAGCCCCCACTTCTCACACTTGGGGAAATCCGGAGTCCCAAGTGCAAAGTGTTTGAAGAACAGCCAGTTAACTGGGGAGAGGGGGCGGCGGGGCAGGTGTTTAGGGAGCCCTCTGGGGGAGGGCAGCGCAGGGCGAGGGCGGCCACAGCTAGTCTGTGAGCGCCATCTAGTGGGCACCCCGGGGACTGTCGCCCGTGATTCTGTGTCCTCGGAAAAGGAAGTCAGTTCAAAGCCAATCAGAAACGCCATCTTGGCGTCTGTAAATGAAATAGAGAAAGGTGTGCTGGGCTCTGCACTAAGCTGTGCGAAGGACAGGGGCACGGTGACATTTCCTCGCGTTCCTCTCAGCGGGGCTGATGGACAGCTGGGGAGCACGGGGGAGGCCAGGGCCAGCAAGTCTTTACAGGCGGCGTCTATTCCGACTGGTCAGTAACCGTCCCACCCCGTTATGAAACACTCAATATCACCACTACTCTCTAGTGTGTCGCCTGTAAGCACGCTGGCACATCGGTAAGAAGAAGCCATTAACATTTATCACACACGTGTTAAGTGACAGACCCTGCGTATCTTGCCGCATTTCATCCTGCGAAGACCTTGACAAGGTTATTCTGGTAGAACTGCTACCCCTTTAACAGACTGGCCGACTGAGGGTCCAAGGGCAGGTCGTGGGACAACACAAAGCTTAAGGAAATGGCAGGTCCGACTTGCACCGAGGCAGCTTGACTTTTCTTAAACGCACACGTCTCGGCTCAGACAACATACACATCCACGATCCAGGTCCCCGTCACGGGAAAGGAGAGTTTTGTTTTCAAAAGGAAGATGATTTGCTCAGAATACGACTTCCCCATGATTTCAGCACTTTAAGGGGGTGTAAAACAGAAGCATAAAACCCTTCACATAATCGCTCTCAATTTTGTCATTCAGGGCTCATTACCCAACAAAAGAGAACAGTTCCCAAGCAGGAGTCGGACGGACGTACCACACGACAGACGTTTCTGTGAGCGAGGTCATATTAGTGGTATTGACAGAGCCTTAAAATTTGTCACGTCACATTCCTGCAACAGAAACCCCCAGAATTCTATCCCTCTGTTGCTCTGACTGACAGCCACTAGTTTCTTTCATGAACTTGCTTACTGGGTCTATTTCCCCCCTTTATCTTCAGAAATCGTACATCAGCAAAGGCTTCCCCGAGTAGATGCAGGTCAGCTGAACTTTAATGGATGTTTTCCTTCTGCTTTTCCGCTCAGCTGACTTGAGCCGGCATTCTGGCACCATGCCTTTGTATTCTGATATTTTTATTGTGCACTAGGAAACACGGCAGTAACCGATGTGCCGAATGTGTCCACTGGCTGTGTGATTAGCTGTGGGTAATTGGATCTCACTAGACACGTTAGAAGTCCAGTGGTCCGCGGTGTGGAAACTTAGAGTGCGTGGCTTTAATCTCATCCCACAGAGACGGCTATTGCTGGTCATTTGCACAGTGTAGCCTCTGGATGACCTGGAGGCAGGCAGGAAGGAAGTGGGTGTGTGGATGGTAGAAGACAAGTCTCAAGATGCTGAGTGGGATGGATCAAGTGGCCGGTCCAGCAGCCTGAACGCAAGTGTGTGGTTTCAAAACCATGTGGCCTGGGGACTGCGGTTGTCACAAAACATTGTTTTAAAAAGTGAAATAATGTTTAAAGTTTGAATTAAAAAATAAAAAGGTATGTTTTTTAAATAATAAAAATGTAATATAAAAGAATCAGAGAGAATGAAGAGGGCCTTTTTGTAGACATTGACAAGGTGATTTTAAACTCCCTACGGAAAGGCCAAACCAACTTCGAAAACAAACAACCATGGAGGACTATTACTACCTGGTTGGAAGACTTATTATAAAGCTGTAGAAATGAGCACTGTTTTGAATTGAGCGTTTGGAAATATATCTATGTATCCATAGCTAAACTTAATTTTCAATGGACGTTCAAAGACACACAGTAGAGAAAGAATCATCATTTCAAGAAACAGTGGTCCAAGTGCATAAATCTGTAATTCACAGGAGAGGGAATTCAAATGTCCATCAAACACGTAGAAAGATGCTCAAATTTGTTAGTAATCAGTGAACTCCGAGCTAAATCACGAGATGCAATTCAATATCCCAAATATTGGCAAACAATGTGAAAATCTGACCACACCAGGCATTTGGAGAAGATATAAAGAGAATACAAATTGGTACCATTTACAATAGAGAACAATTTGACAATGTCTTGTAAAATTGAAGATGTACTTGCTCTACAAACAAGTGCTTTTTCTAAGTGTATGTGTGCGTGTGTGTGTGTGTGTGTGTGTGTGAGAGAGAGAGAGAGAGAGAGAGAGAGAGAGAGAGAGAGAGAGAGAGAGATTCTCATGCATCTGTATGAGGAGATATGTATAAGAATATTTGTGGCAGCATCATATGTAAGAGATGTAAGCACAAAATATTGGAATCAACCTAATTGTCCATCAGCTAAAGAATGGTTTAATAAAATGTGATATATCCATACAAAATAAATACCACATATGAGCTAAAATGTATTAATCATAGTTATATATTTCATTACTAAATTAATCTTAAAATGTAAGAAAACGGAGAGAAGGGCAAGTTACAGATGATAAGCATGGTAAATACTTTTTATAAAAATGTTAAAAATGCATGTAACAATTTTACAGAGTTTATAGATCCACAGCTACGTAAAAAACTATAGAAACACGTGTGGGAATTATATGACTATCTTGGAGGAGAGAGAGAATGAAATCAGGAAGGAAGGGGTACATAAGGACTTCCAACTAGTCTGTAATGGTGTCTTTGAAAATACCAGAGGAAATATGCCAAAATATTAAGAGGGGCCAAATCCAGGTGCTGGGTACATACGTGTTTGTATATTATTTTCCATACTTTTCTATAATCTGACACGTTATTTTAATTGAAAGCTCACATCACCACATCTGTCTTGTTTGACAGTCTGCCATTATTTTAATCTCAAATGCATTTCTTCTAGCCTGAATGCTCTAAGAAATTTCCCATCTGACTTTTTATCTCACAAGTAGTCCAATCCATTGTCCTACTTTCCAACCGCAGGAGAATAATCTTACATTTTCTTCCTCCTCCGTTTTCTTTTTTCTTTTCTTTTTTAAAGAAAAATGTACCTCACAGACTAGTATGGATGACCTTATTTTTGCTTTGCCAACACCTTCCCAGAGCTGAAAACAATGAATCTTCATAATGAACCAACACTTTGAGAACGACGCTTCCTCAGCTGCCAAGCCCACGACTGTTTCTCACACTAACAACTCACCCTCACTCCAGCTTATTTCATTTCATCAGCGTCATCTTGACGAAGCCCAGACACGGCTAAGACAAGGCTATAATTATCTTCTTCTTTGCCTCCATCTGTCTGACAACATCCCAAACCCTTCCAGAAAACAATGACTCAAAAATCATTTCAAACTAACTCCCTAATACAATTTTTAGAAGTTATCCTTCTTTTTGTTTCTTTCTATTATTGCCCTTCAAAAAGCACTTATGAATGCAGAATGACTTACGAACTCCATTTCTCTTAAAATCTTCCTAAGGTGGGGTCCCTAAGATTGTCCCCTGGTTGGGGTGGCTTCAGACATAGTATGCATGGTATGTGCCAGAGACATGCACCAGGGAAGGCCTTTCCGATTTCTTAACTCTCCTTTAAGGTTCCTGGAGTCAAGATTTGGGGGTGAATTTTCATGGGTCTGTGTATTTGTCTGAGAGTGGAGCTGGCAAATTTGTATAACAGAAAGTCAAGTTTTGTATAAAAGTAATTCATTCCCAGGCTTCAACCCTCACAACGTAGAAAAGAAGGTAACAGCACAGTGTCTTCCTTCCGTCGCTGCCACCCCGACCCTCAGCCGAACTAAGTCATTACTTATTTTCTTATTGACCCCCCGAGAGAGTCTGTGCATCGTCCAGCATGAACATGTGAGATTCTTGGCCGTGTTTTTACACCAGTGACACATTGTCCGCTCTGCTCTGTCCACGCAACGTCCGACCCGGACCCGAGGGGACAGGGGAGCGCTGGTCATTCTGCTCCCAGACAGCGGGGTGCTCTGGCTGGGAAGTGAGGACAGAACCAGCCACGTGGTCCCAGGTGGCCACGGGGACCAGCAAGGACCATCCTCCTGCACCCAGCAGGGAAGCGGTGACCACAGCACGAGGAAACCCAGGCTGAGGCAGGTCCCACGGCTATGAAGGGGGCGCCTCCAGGATCCCCCACCCCATGGCTGCAGGGCCCATGGTGGAGGCTAAAGGTCACGCTCACGCAGTGGAAAGTTAATTATTGCAGTCACATTGAGATTTACTCTTTTTAGTCAGGCCTATGAGCCACGATCTATGTACAATAAAATTCTCAATATTAGTTAAGTGTCTATTTCAATGAATGTCAACAAACCAGCATGACACAGTAAGTACCACCCTCAAGACACAACGTTTCCATCCCCCCCAAATCCCCGATTGCCTCTTTGCAACCAGTGCCCTCTCCATAACTCGCAAACCTAACAATCACCGACATGTTTTCTCTCATAGGTTCTCCATTTCAAGAATTGTATATAAATGGAATCATACAGTGTGTAGTCATTGATCTGGCTTTTTCAATTAGCGTGATTCTTTCCAGATTCAACCACGCACTTTCATGCATTACATATTCCCTTTCAGAGTCAGATGGATAAATCCGTTTACTTATCCACTGACCAGTTCATGGACATTTGGGTTGTTTCTGTTATTTGGCTGTGATGAGTAAAGTTGCAATGACATTTGTATTCAAGCCTTAGCATGAATATAATGTTATCATATCTCTGGTAAATATTTACACATGGGGTTCCTGGGTTCTATGGTATGGGCGTATTTCACTGTGTAGGAAACTGCCAAACTGTTTTCCAAGTGGCTGTGTTCATCTGCACTCCCACCAGCAATAAGTAAGAATTCCAATTGCTCCAAATCCTGGGTAGCACTTGACATTGTTCATCCTAACCACCCGTTGGGCGTGTGCTGGTATCTCACTGGTTTCCCTTCACGTTCCCCCACTGACTAGCTGTATTGACCATCTGTCCATGTGCTTATGAGTTATTTCTACATCTTCTTTGTTGTGGTACCTGTTCCAATATTTTTGTCATTTTTAAAATGAGTTGTTTACTTTCATGTCATTAGAGTGTAGGTGTGCTTTGTAGAGTCTGGCTACACGTCTTTTTTCAGGTACAGAAAAAAGAAACACTTTCTCTCAATCTTTGGCTTGTCACCTCTTTGAAAATCAGTTGATCTTGTATGTGTATGTTTCTAGACTCTTGATTCTGTTTTATTGATCTATTTGGCTATATCTATGCCAGGACCACACTGCCTTGATTCATGTAGTTTTATCTTAAGTCTTGAAATCAGGTTATGTAATCCTGCAATTTTCATGATTTTAGTTTTCCAAAATATATTGTTTTTTCTATTCTAGATCCTTTGAAGTTTCAAGCATTGATTTCAATCTTTTGTTCACTCTCCACTCCTTTTAGGTAGATGTCGTGTGTGTGTGTGTGTGTGTGTGTGTGTGTGTGTTCCTGTTTTTACTTCTTACAATCGCCATTGGGGAAGTATTGATCTGCAAGAAGCGACTCAGCCCTTCCCAGAAGTGGACTCACCAGTGAGGTGTCTTGGAGGTGCCTGCTGTTGCGGTGAAGCAGGAACACGTCAGGGGACTGGAGGTGACTTTCTCAAGAGCATCACGGATAACCACGATTACCAGCTTCCCCAGGAAGGTAAACCACCCCTTAGAGTCAGTCCTCACCAATGCTCATGGCACCTCAAAACATCAGGGATCATTTCAACATCACGGAAAAATAAGATCAAAGGAGACGGAAAGAAATCATTGGCCGAGAGAAATATCACAAATAGTTTTTGACTAAAAGTAGCTCAGTCCACGTTCCGTGAGTACCTAGCTGTGGAAGTCCTCTGAGCCATTTGAAGACAAGCCCAAACAGGACCTCCATTCGCATACATTTTGAAATATAGTAGGATAGTTCAGAGAAGCCCAGAATATATACAGAACTCCTAAAACTCAACCACGAGACACAAACAACCCAACTCAAAAATGGGCCAGGGACGTGAATAGACATTTCTCCAAAGATCATGTACATACAAATGTCCAATAAGCATATGATAAGTTCAGCATCACTGATCGTTAGGGAAATGCAAATCAAAACTACAATGTAATGTCACCTCACACTCAGGAGAGATACTCTCCAAAAACAGAAAATAAATGTTGGCAAGTATGTGGAGAAATTGAAACCCATGGGCCCTGTTGGTGGGAATGGAAAATGGTATAGCTACTATGGAAAACAGGATGGGGCCCCGCAAACTACTAGAAATAGAATTATCACATGATCCAGCACTTCCACGTCTGGGTATAGAGCTAGAAGAACTGAAAGCGGGGTCTCAAAGAGCAAGGCGTGCCCCCGTGTTCACCATAGCACCGTTCACAACAGCTAAAACACAGAAGCAATCCAAGTGTCCTTGGAGATGGATGAATGGATAAGCGAAATATGGTCCATCCACACAATGGAATATTACCAGCCTTAGAAAGGAAAGAAATTCTGACACAGGCTACACCGTGCATGAACCTGGAGGACGTTATGCTGAGTGAAATAAGCCAGACACAAAAAGACAAATACTATATGATTCCACTTAAATAAGATACTTAGGATGGTGGTTGCCAAGGGCTGAGGGAGAGGGGATGGGGGGATTATTATTTAATAGGCTTAGAGTTTCAGTTTTCAAAATGAAAATAATTATGAAGATGGATGGTGATAATTGCACATTGTAAATGTATTTAATACCACTGAACCGTATGTACATTTAAAATGGTTACGATGATAAATTTTGTGTATTTTACCACAATAAAAACATCTGAAACCGAGAGAGAGAGAGAGAGAGAGAGAGAGAGAGAGAGAGCGAGCGAGCCAGGAGCTTACTGACAAGCTGCATATCATTTTAGTAAGAAATCAGAGTTATTCTTGTAACTTTCCATTTGTCTGGTGGTTTTCAATACTTCTCAGCTTGGCAGAAATTCCAGGGGGAAAAATTTTTATAGGCTCCTGAAATCCCAGAGCATATACATTCGCCTAAATGAAGAGCTCTCCTTCGGGAAACATACATCCTCAGAACCCAGTTAATTAAGGCCCAGTGATTCCATCACATGCCCTCCTTGGTCCACCATATCCATTATAACTGCCCCAAAAGCTTTCTTACAGGGCAAGTGCTCTGAAGCCATCAGGTCGTAAGTTAACCATAGCTAAAGGAACTGAGGGCATGTGACTTCTCTAACTTCTTCTTTGCGAATGACATCGATGCAAGTACTGCTGGAGTTATTTTCACGCAAAGGTGCTCTTGTCTATTACACGTTGGTTATATTATTTGGTCTGGCTGAGCAAGTACCCACTAGACTCACGCATGAGGAAATGGTAAACCATATATATTTTTTAAAAGTTGTGTTTCTCTTTTGTCTTGCAAAACCTGCTCATGTCCAGTGAGAGAACACAAACGTCAGACGGCTCAGGATGGCAGGTGGCCGCGATGGCCATTACTGATGCATCCATTTCTCTAGGTTGCAGGAAACAGGGTTCAGGCCCCCATGCCCTCACCCAACACTCAACGCCCAACGCTCAGCTCACAACAGAACTCAGAACCCTCATTTAAGAAAATGGGTCCATTAGCGCATCTGAGGGAGGGAGAAGGAAGTCCAGACAATGCTGGGATGTTGAGCCACCACCAGGCCAGCCCTGCAGAGGGCGAATGCCACTAATTGGCCTAAAACAATAAAATAAAAAGGGACATGGGGCCAGCTTGGTTCTTCCCACCGTGCACTAATGAGGGGGCTCTGTGAGGGTCATTCTGAGAGACCGACCTTTCACATCATTATTGCGTCCCCCACCCTCGGCCACTAAGGAGAGTCAGACGACTGCTGGGAACAAAGCAGAGCCTGCTGGGTTTGCCATATCCAAAGAAAGACTGAAGCTGGACTTCAACTTTGAACCTGTCAGACCAGTCCCTGCAAAAGCAGTGTTTCTGAAAACGTTGTTTAGTCCTAAGGTGACCATTTCTCTCCTCTGTCTGTCTACGTGGACTGCCTCAGTCTAATGAGGGATGCTGGAAATCTGAGAACCAAGATTTCTGAACCCAGATCAAGACCTGTGGTCTGAGAAGTAGGAGCTTCTGAGGGGCAGAGAGTAATTAAAGTGAGGACTCTCCCACCATATCCAGTGTAGCAGAATTATGAAGATATAAGGAGCAGCCGGAGACAAAATTAACAATCTGGAGACAGTCTCCAACTCAACAAAATGTCACAAATGTACACTTTTCTGGGTCTTCAAGTTTGGGACATAACTCATTCATTCAAACATTCAATATCTATATTGAACATATATATGTATGTGTATATATGTAATATATACATACATATTATAATAAACATTTTATATAAATAAATACATGCTCAGCAGTTACTGTGTGCCAAGCTCTCTCAGCAGATGAGCTTGCTGCTCTCCGGAGCTTATTTCCTAGTTGGAGAAGACAGTTTCGAGCGAACAAAAATACAGGGGACAATTATTAAATGGTGAACTTGGTGGCCCACCAGCGCTCCCTCCCCGGCCTCTCTTTCCTCTGAGATCTGGCTGGGGGGTTGTGGGGGGGCTGCACCTGCTCCTCCTGCCACCTGCTATGGCCTGGAGCCACCCTGTCACCTGCCATCAGGGGACTCACAGAGGGAGCCAGAAACCTTATTTTCCCTGTAAACCCTCTGGCGTGTTTGTCATCCCAGCACCAGCTGGCCCCCAGCCTGACCAGCTATATGCAGAGATGGAGATAGAAGAAGCTGAAGTGGTGAGGAGGAGGGTCATTTAAATAGCGTCCTGAACGGAGCTGTCTCTGAGAAAGTGACGTTTGAGAAGACTATGGAGGACAAGGTGTCCCAGACTAGGGGACAGCGAGGGCAGAGCCCCTGAGGCTGTGATAGGTTGGCCACATTCCAGCACACGTGTCCTCCTCCCATGCACACACACCTTCACATACACACAACACGTGCTCACACACATACACACACTCACAGAAGTGATGGACGGGGCAGAGGGTGAGTGGGTGGTGGGCCCCTCGCCCACCTGCAGCCCCGAGAACCAGTCCTTGTGCCGCAGGCCCACCCATAAAACCTCACACGTCCCAGGAGGGGTGGGGCTTTCCGAGACCCCCTGCAAAGGTGGGTCCCCTGCACCACACACCTCAGCCTGCCTGGATGCTTCTGCTGGGGCTGCCATCATGAACAAGTTGCTTGAAGGACTCACAAAAGTCACTGACGCTCTTCTGTTCATGGATATGGTTTAACTAGGGACAGGACACAGGCCAAAATCAAGCGAAGATGCACAGGGCAGTGTGGGAGGGTTCCAGAAAGTTTCATTGTCCTCTCCTGTGCAGTCAGGACCCGCCCCTTCCCACCATCAATGTGACAGCACGTACCGCCGTCCAGAGCAGCGAGCCCAGGCCGCAGTATGCAGAGATTTCCTGGGGATCCACTACATCGGCATAATTCATGGACTCAGTCTCCAGATCAGCTGATGACGCCCTGTGACCCAAAGCCCAACCCTAGATACCAAGGTTGGTCTTTCTGGCATGGGCAGCCTCCTTCTAGGACCCTTGGCTGTGGCTGCCCCACTCTAAGGTCCGGTGTGGACAGCCACTGCCCTGAACAAAGGTACTCCTACCAGGAAATTAAAGAAAAACAAACTGCTACATTTGGGTTCCAGTCCCCAGGGCGGATTTCTGCGGAGGGAAGAAGCGTGAAGAACGAGGTTCACCGAGGCTGGGCTGCTCCGTATTTTACTGCGTTTAATCCCCTCTGCGGGCCTGCAAGGAAAGCCCCACTTTACAGAAGACGCAGAGAGTCTGTGGTCTGACTGACTCACAGGCTGGCAGAGGTGTGGGGCCACCATGGACCCGCCCTGCCTACACCCCAGGCCGCACCTGCCTCCAGAAAGACCCCTGTCCCTGGGCCCCAGACTCTTCCCAGGTCACCCAGGGATGCTTCTGCCACAGCCCAGTGGTGGGTGGGCGTGCGGGGTCTCAGACACCCGAAGGGCCGGCAGACACGCTCAGGAGTGAGACCCCGTGGGTACATCACGCGTGTGCGGCTTACAGAAGCAGCACTCGCTTATTTGCGTGTAGAAAGGACGCTGTTGAAATCTGAGCCCCTATCTCTTCATTGCGTTTTTCATGATACATCTTCTCTGCGTATTTATCACAGAGGCACCAAGGTTTGTTTCTAATGGGTGTTTCACATTGATTCTTTCAACACGTTAACCTGTTATTTGCATATTAATCATATAGGAATAGTCTTTGTTACACAGAGATGTGCTTTCTTGTGTATCTTGAAACACATCAGTCTCTGTCTTTCCCCTACTTTTGATACAAGAGTGGATAATAAAAATCTTAGCTCAGTCAATACTTACAGGTCACTCTGTGCCAGATACTGTTATAAGCAATTTCCGTAGATAAAAGAGAGTAATCCTCACAACACCCGCGCTGGGCAGTGCAGTGGCTGATGCCAGCTCCCAAAGCCTTGTCCATAGTCTACCCTAGAGCCCTGAATGTGACGGCCTTGGGACCTGGGGTCTTTGCAGATGTAACTGAGTGAAGGGTCTTGAGCTGCGAGCATCCTGCATTAGGCTGATGGGCCCCAAATCCAATAACAAGTGTCCTTAAGAGAAGAGGAGAGGACCCAGGGGCCTCATGGAAATGGGGGCAGAGATGGGAGTGACGCAGTCGCAGGAGCCAGGGGCCACCAGGGGCCACCAGGGGCCAGCGAGAGACCCTGTCAGCAGGGCTGCTGTCTCTTGGGGCCTCTCTCTGTGGCATCTCCATGTGTCCCCACAGGGTCGTCCCTCTGTGCACTTGTGTCCTGACTGTCTCTTCTTTTAAAGACACCAGTCATGTTGCATTTGGGCCCACCCACATGACCTCATTTGACCTTATTTATTCTTCCAAAGTCCCCATCTCCACACATCAACACATTCTGAGGTCCCAGGGTTAGGACTGCAGCCTATGGATTTTGAGGGGACACAACTCAGCCCCTGAGGTTAATTTTACAACAAACAGTTCACATGTTTAAAGTGGTCAGGAGGCCTGGGGTGATCTTCACAGCAATCGCTTCTTAGCTCCACACGTTTTATTCCTTCCATTAACTGGAAAGTGACAATTTGCTGCAATGAGTCATAGAGTCAGGGCACACCAAATCCATCACTGCTGGGTTGTTGTTGTTTTTTTTTTTTTTGCAAATGATTAAATATTACTTTCTTTCGATTTATAGTCTAATCTCAGTGACAGCCAATCCATCAGTTCATCTGCTGCTGTTTAGCTACAGCGTTTTGCATTCATTATTCCCTGCTTCTATCATTCTTTTAAAAGGAGGGGTAACTTAATCCGCCTCCTGACAGCACGGAAATTGAATGGTAAGCCACAGAGATGAGTGTTTCTCTGGAAAACGAAACACTGATTGCAGTGCCGTAGAGCCAAGCAGAGGTCTTTTGTCCCAACATAAGATGGACGAGCCCCAACTTCTGGAAACTCCTCATTTCAGAAAGTGAAGAAACCTCCAAACCTCAAACATAACTTGCCAATTGGTACAAATATTCTGGTGAGCAATTTGGCAACATTGAAAATTAAAGCTATACCGGGGGTGCCAAAAAAATGTGTACAAGTGGACACTTTGGTCAATGTTTCTCAAGCAGTCATTCTCCATAATCAGAAGTGTCTGGACGCTGATGGGAACCACTTTGAGCCCCTCTTGTCATTGCAGAAGTCAAACGTGACCTGTATTCATCTTTTGTTATTGGTATACAATGAGTATTACAATTTTAATAGTTTTTTCCTTTCTTAAAATGTGTATACATTTTTTTGGCACCCTCTGTCTATACCCCCAAAATGTAGTGATTCTACTGCTGTACACAAACTCTAAAGGTTTGGCATCATATTTTCTACTATAACCATGAAATAGATCTGACACGGCCACTCAACGCACACGTGTGCACACACATAGTGGATGGACACTATGAATCGACAATGTTTTCTCAGAGCTGTCTCCCTGTCAAACAACTCTCTCCCTGTCAAAATACAGCCCCCAGAGATCCAGGCTGCCAGGACATCCCGCTGAAGGTCACGGCGACCATCAGTCAAGGGTCTCATGCTGATTGGACAGGATGAGTCCAAGGGGGCCAGTATGCTGAGGCCTTGGGCTGCAGAGGGCGTGGAGGTTTGGGACCTGCTCTCCAGGGGTCACAGGCCTGCAGACACCCTCCCTGAAGTAAAGGGCTCACACCCCACAGCACACGAAGGAAACACAACGCACAACGCCCGTGGGCCTCTGTGGGTTCTAGAGGACCCACAGCCCACACCCAGGAGGACATGCCAGCCCAGGCACCATGTGGCAGGCTGAACAGCCAGGCACGGCAGTCAGTTCAGGGATTGGTGCAGTCCATGCTGGGCCAACCCATCAGGCAGATTCATGGTGTTGGAGGTGTCCCAGGGAGAAAGCTGCAGCGTGAAGCCCATGGACGTCCCAATGGGAGGATCCCTTGGCGTTTTAGAATGAGGTCACGCTGCCCAAAGCAGCAGGCTCTGCATTCTGTGTGCCCTTGTAGAGTTAGGACACCCGACAAGAGGGAGACGGGCCATGTGTCTGGACGTACCCACTGGCCAGATTCTGTCTGGACTGCCACTTGTTCAAGTCACAGGGGCCGGCAGCAGTCCCTTGTAAGAAGGAAAAGGTACATCTGGACTGAGCTTGAGCAGGACCAGAGGGCACTGAAAAATGGCCAGAGCAGGTGGCCCCACACTCACGTGACCCAACTTCCCTGGGCCCCACGGGGGTCCAGCCCTTGTTCCCACTGTGCCCCCCCCAGAGTGCACAGTAGGTGTCTATGCATGACACAGGACCTCTGCCACCAAGGCATTAGGGTCCTATGTGTCATTCTCCTGATGTCACTAAGTGAAGTGGACTAAAATGCCCCCAAGTC
Source organism: Rhinolophus sinicus (assembly GCF_036562045.2). NCBI lineage: Eukaryota > Metazoa > Chordata > Mammalia > Chiroptera > Rhinolophidae > Rhinolophus > Rhinolophus sinicus. The sequence goes on from NC_133765.1 coordinate 36,900,956, forward strand.
TTCCTCAGTCAGCCGAGGGCCAGAACCCCAGCCCCGGGGAGCAGGCAGAGGCCAGGGCTGGGGAGAGCTGTCCCGTCTCCCCTTTGCTTCATCAGCAGCGGCTCTTGTTTCTCTAGTAGGACCAGTCTTAGGGAACAAAGAAATGGATTTGCAGTTTCTGGATCCTTCTAGTGTTTCAATTTGTGTTTCTTTGTGAGCTTGCTTGTTTTTAAAGCATTTGGGATCAGGATACCCTTGGCGGTTCTCTAATAACCAGGAATGAAGGTGACACATGAAAAAGTGGGGCAGGCTGCCTTCCTGATATGTGAGTGGGCACAGGGCACGCCCTGGAGCCTGCCCTGTAGGTGGGAAGCACCCACCCTGAGGCACTGCCAGAGCTGTTGGTTTGGGGAGGGAGCACAGCTGGAGTCTGAATCTCCAGGAAGAACTTCTCTTCTGTTCCTTCCACCTGTCACATTCCAGGAAGGGGGTCAGAATCCTGCCCTGCGAGGGCTCAGCGCCCCCAGGGACCATGAGGCTGAGCACAGGTCACCACACCAGGTGACAGCTGGGACACATCCTGAGAGGGAGGAGTAGGCTGACTACACTGGCACTGCTGGTGCAGGGACAGGGCTGTGGGGACAGGTTTGTTTGTTTGCTTGTTTTCTTGAGTAGATAATACAAACACATTAGGAAATCAAATAGTACAGGAAGAGCAGGAACGGAACAAGTAATTGTTCTCCTGTCCCCATGTCCCAGTCCCTTGCCCGAGGACACCACTGCTAATCATTTCTGGTGTGATATATACCTGTGTAAATATTCTCTAGTTTTGCGCCTTGTTTTTTCTCCTAAGAATGTAACTACAGATCTTCCCAAGTTAGACACATAGAACCTTTAATCCCACATGTCCCGCCTCCCAAGACAAGATCGGGGTGTGGCCAGAAAGCTGGCGTTGGGGAGTGCTGACCTCGGCCCGCAGGGCCTGGGAAGGCTGGAGGGGCCGGCTCCATCTCGGTCGCTGGCGATCTGGGCAGAATGATCAGGGGCTGCGACGCAGAGCGCCAAGGAGGGGGTGCAGCTGCGAAGAGTCTCGCTCCAAAGAGAGGCTTCCCCCCGAGGCGCCGGTCCTGCCCTCCGCCTCTTGTCCCTGACGCTACCTGGGACCCCGGAAGGATGCTCACCCCGCGCCTTCTCCTGCGCTCCTGGCGCTCACATCCCATCCGGTGGGCGCAGGACGTGAAGAGAAGGGGCCCAGGGGGGAGGGGCGGCTCGGGAGATGGAAAGGGAAGGAGGTGGGGAATGGGGTATTGTCCGGAGGCGATGGGAATCAGGAGTCAGAGATGGAGTAGGACCGAGTCAGATGGATCCGTGAGGCGGGCGAGGCTGGGGCGGAGTTCAGGTGGGGTGGGCGGGGCTGGGATGGGCCGGGGGCGGGGCGGGGCGGGGCGCGGCCGGGGGCGCGGCCGTGGGCGGGGCGGGGCGCGGCCGGGGGCGGGGCCGCCCGGACTGAAGTGGGTGGGGAGAAGTTGTCCCCACTGGAGGGCGAGTGGCTGTGATGCCGAGCCTCTGCGGGCAGGACCCGCAAGGGCCCGGAGCGGACATCGGAAACGCAGCCGGGCCGCTGACTCGGCTACCGGGGTCGCCGGGCCTGGGGACAGCCGGTGGGACTCGCGCTCCGAGGGCGCGGCCCAGGGCTGTGCGGACGCCGCGGGTCACAGGTAAGGCAGGAGCCGGTGGCAGTGGCGCTCGGGGCTCGGAAAGGTCCCCCCGCCCCCTCCCTGATCTCTGGTGCCTTCGGGCGGAGGGGGCCTCAACCTGGAGTTTGTGCGGGGAGCTGGCGGGAGGGCGAGGCGCCTCCGGGGCGCCCGTGCGCGTTCCTTCTGCTGGCTGGGCACATCCTGCTGGGAGCAGGGGGCACTTGGGGCAGTTTGGTCCCGCTCTCTTGGTGCTGTCCCAGGAGTGGAAACGAAGGGAAAGGCTCCGTTGATTGTTTCCCGACTTCCCAGCCTCAGCTCAGCCAAACTGCAGCCGTGGGGATAGGAGCATCCCAGCCCCTCGCTCATCTGCGCCCCAAACTCGGGGTCCTTACCCCCCAGCTCAGTCAACCTGTGAGGATGGGAGATGGAGCGAATCTCCGCGTCTCCATCCTTACGACTGTGGGCTCCACTCCAACGCCCGTCTGTGGGGCTGCAAATCCAGGACGAGGGAACCCAGTTTTCTGAGCGCTCTTCTCCCCACCCGCTCGTGGCCCGCGGAGGAAAGCACGTTCACTGCCCAAAACCTGGCACCTCCCCTCGGGCACTGGAGGTTGATTTCAAAGCAGTTTGGGGGAGCGGTGCGAGTGGAGATTGCGAGGCTCAGGGAGGCTGCTGTCTGGGGAGGGGGCTCTCCGGAACAGGACTGGGTTTGCCCCCCCCCCCACAGCGGGAGTGTAAGGTCTCTTGGAGTGGGGGGAAGTTAACCGGCGCTCTGGGCTCACAGAAGAGTCTGCGGCGTTCCAGGGGAGACTGGCTGGTATCACGACGATTGTTTTGTGCACGTGGGGTCGGGGTGGCCCCACACGTAGATTTGGGGGCACCAGGCGAGAGGATGGGGGGTTTCAGCCTCTGGGTCCCGGGAGCAGTGGGATAGGGCAGCCCGCCGTGCAGGACACAGGCGTCAGTCCTTGGGCTCAGGTCGCGGGCTGATCCGAGAAAAAGGGAGAATGCCACCCATGCTGAGTGGAAGGTCCGCAGGTCCGTGTTCTGTGTGCGGGGCCGCAGCACCTCCTCCCCCAGCCCTTCGCTGGGGCCGCTGGTTCTACACACTCACCTTGGGAAGGTGCACACACTCACCAGTCCCAGGAGGAGCTGGCTGACTTGAAAGCCAGAAGCGCAGGGGACACTCACTTCCTCTCTCCCGAGAACCTTTCTGCCTAAAGGTGGGCTATAAGCGCACCGGAAGGGGCATTGCTAAGCGAAGTTACAAAGTTGGTTTTGCTTTCCCCATCCTCCCTGGTAATTCCCTGGTAATCCATCCTCCTGGAGGCTGCAGCTTCTCAGACAACCTGCCTAGACCCAGTTTTTCACACACCTGCTCTCTGCCGTGTTAAAACAGTGTCCCTTTCTGCCTGGCACTCCAGTTATGCAGGAATGAGTGGGGGGGGCGGGCGGGTGTTTCTTCTGTTACCTTGAAAAGGTAAGATCAATCTCCAGGACCAGGTGCACAGGAAGCCCGGTGAGAGCATGGTGAAGGACCCAGGTGGTCAGGACGGGGTGGTGCTGGACGCCTCCTTGGGAAGGTGCACTTTGGGGCGGAGACATGAAGGTGACAGAAGAGCTGTGGATACTTGGGAGGCGCTGTCCAGCCAGCACCAGGCACATGGAAATGGAACAGGCTTGGTGCGCTGGAGGGACAGCAAGAAGGACAGGTGCCTGGAGCAGAGGGAGGAGGAGGAGAGTCAGGGGACGTGGGAGCAGGGAGGTGGGCAGGGGGGACCAAGCTGGCCCTGATGGGCACCTGTGGCTGAGGCTGCAGTCTTCCCCCACTCTCCATTCTCCCTTACCTTCCTCAGGCATAGAAACCTGGATGTTTGACTATATTCTCTAACTTTATTTTTCTTCAGGTAGGTGTGGCCCTTTGACTAACTTGTGATACATGTCAGAGGTCGTGGTGCTGGAAATTTCTTTGATATGCTTTTCATGGGAGGAGGTATGACTTCCTATCTGCTGGTGGATAGAATGCAGAGGCCATGGCAGGAGCCCCAGCATCCATGTTGGACCGTGAGGTGACCCTGGCAGTGGACGCTTTGCACAGTGGAGCGACAAGAGGAGAGTGTATTTGTTAATTCCCTGTTTTGCACAGGGACGCGCATGTCACTGTCCCCACCGGAAGGCTTCCTCCTGGTGGTGGGGTGCAGGTCAGGGGCCTTTGTCCCACGGATGCCGTTAGGGACTGTACCAATGAAGTAGGAGCAGAGGGGACTGGGGTCCCGCACGCACGTGCACAAGTTCAGGGCGTCTGGACCCAGGTGCTCAGGCAGCATCCTTGTCAACCTGTCCCATGTCTGTCTTCTGGCTGGCATTATCCCCAGCAGGCTCCTCCTTCCTGGGGGCGTGTGGGCCACCAGCTCCCATAGCGGCCGTCCTGCTGGCTCCGTCACTCCAGGGAGAACGCCGCTTTCCCCCATCAGGTCAGCACACGTCCTGGGGGTGCTGGTCACTGGCTCTGTTTGGCATAACTTGGATCATGGACCCGCCTGAACCAGTCTGTGTAGCCAGCCCTGGAAGTGGGGGGGGGGGGACGTGGATGGACCCGCTGGGACTTAGAAAGCGCAGAGGGGTTCTAGTTGGAATAGATGCTGGGAATGTAGGTACAACAGGTGACCTGGCTGTCACCACAGTCTTACTGCCCCCAACATTGTGCCTGAGGAGTCCAGAGATGCTTTTCCAACTCCACGCCCTCGGAAAACACTGTCTCACTACGTCCTAGGAATATCTGTGGGTTTTGCATGGGGCGTCTATTTTCTTAAACTATTTGATCAAATAGTGATGTTCTCACACTCAAAGAACAACACAGATGGTGTTTATCACTTTTTTGAGAATAAATGTTGCATACTTTTTGGAAGAGATAAGAAAGATTGCATGAGCAGAAGTAATTCTATAACCAGAGTTACATACATAGGAGAAGTTCTCACATTTCATTCCTGTTTCTCCTTCCCTCCACCAGTTCCCTTTTTCTGTTTGTCCTTGCAGAGCTAGAAATGCAGAATTGTTTGCTTTGGGATGACAGTATGGACTTACCCAATACTCCTGTGAAGTCCATTCCATAACATTAATAAATACTGCTTATTTTGTCCTTTTTTATTGAATCATGCTATCAAATGAGATGCTAAATGCAGGCTCCTGGGGTGTGTTTGACGGCTAACAAAGTGAATATATGAATACATTCTTCACAAGACATCCTGCGGACGCTGTCCTCTCCCAATTGCGACAACCTTGAGTGGAATCATTTTAATAGAATATAATATACAAACTGCCTGAAATCCTGTGATAAGAATTTAGAAAGCTGTTAAATGGAAAGATCCAATGCCCTGGGTTAGAAAGCAGGGACACATTTCTGTTGTTTAAACCGCCCAGTCAGGGGTGTCCTGTTATAGCCGCCTGAGCAGATGATGGCACTCGGGAGATGTCTGAACGGATAGGCGAGGTGAAGCCTGCTCCCTTGAGGACGAGGCATGGCCTTTGGCCAATCAGTTTCATTCTCTAGGCCTGCTTCTCCATAGTTCACATGAAAGGGTCAGACCATTGGTTCATTCACCTATGCAATTCATTCATTCATTCTGCAGATTGCACTTCGTCCCCAGGATATGCTGTCCACAGAGTTATTGAGTATACCGAACATAGCATACTGTGGATAGTGGAAAAGCTCAGCTGCTGAATCCATGACGTTTCTGCATAAACGAGAACGAACAACACCCTCTGCAAATGCTGCCATTTGCGGTCACCACAGAGTGGGCAGCCCCCACCTAACACAAGTACCCACAGCTCAGAGTTATCCCAGCACAGGGACGCCAGTGGGCAACCCCGGCAAACTCATTACCACGCTGGCCACAAAACAAGGCTTAGATGTTGTGTCCTTTCCGGGACATATTCAAAAATATAGAAATACCAAAGGATTGGTCTCAGAGAACACACTGGAGTCAGCTAGACATAAAAGAGAGAAAATAAACTATAAAGGTATTTAGTTCATCCTTTCAGGAAACCTCCCCGACGTGCAATTTGTTAGGTTAGATTGGAAAAACAGACCCAGGTCGACGAGTCAAGAGGGAAACTACTGTCTGTCGGCCAATAATAGAATCCTGAGTGTTTCTGTGGCAAGAATGGGACATGACACACTTTGAAAGGCTCTGCTCATGCCTCTGATGTTTGTGACCCACTTCCAAAGCAGCTCCTGCAGCCACGCGCATTGCAGGCTGGTTCACTGGGCTCGTTCTGCGTTGTGAGTGATGATGGATGACAAGAGGAAGGACCTGACGTGTTAGTGAAGCACCTGTGTCGCACCCCCACCTTCCAGGTGCTCTCGCCAGGATGTTATGTTCTCAGACAATCATGTTCTCTGAAGAAATAAGCACCTTCACTGTCTGTAGGTGACCAGGTTATTTATGACAACGTGGAGTCATGAAGACCAAGTTGTGTAGGGGGGACATGACTTTGCTCCAGAATTACTACCTCCATCTCCTCCAGAGTCTGAGACACCTGCTCTCAAATGCCCACACCGACGCCATGCCTCTCTGCTGGGGAACACAGAGGAAAATGGAGCTGTGTGTTCATGTTGCGATTCCTCAGTTTCGTTAGAGGCATAATAATATGTTCAGGCTCCCTGAGTTCAAATCCCAGCTCTTCATCTATGATCAGTGGGACCTGGAAGAGTCTCTTAGCGTTATATGGCCTTGGTATCTCTACCTACAAAAGGGTAAAAGAATTCCTACCAGAAACACCTCATCAGGGTATTTTGAAGATTAAAATTGTATAAGTAATAAAATGCTTAGTGCACAGTGAGAGAATGAAAATGAACAATTCCCTTCAGTTTAAGCCTGTTTGCTTTAAAAAAACAGAGAGAGAGAGAGAGAGAGAGAGAGAGAGAGAGAGAGGAAGTATTTAAGAGAAGAAATAATAGTCAAAAAATTTAAGAGGGAAATGCCATGAGAACTACCCCATCAGAACAGCCGCCAGTCATAAGCTCTGCCCCAGAGAGACGGCAGAGTTGGTTGCTATACACAGCTGTACACAGCAGTTCCTGATGGTAGCGTTTTAATGGTCTTTATTTTACCTCCTCTCAAGATGACATTTTAAATTGCGTTTAAGTCCTTTTTCTCTATGACACATCTCTGACAGCTAAAGGGTGCCATAAACACATATAATTTATATATATATACTCATACCTAGCTTTATTAAGGTATAATGCACATACCGTGCAACTCACCCGTTGAAAGCACACAATTCAGTGGTTTCTTGTATATTCACAGAGTTGTGCAGCCATGACCACAATCAGGTCTCCAACATGTCCCTCATGCTGACAAGACCCCTCATGTCCATGAGAACTCACCTCCCATCCTTCCCCCACCTGCTTACACCCCGCCCCGCATACCCCCTGCCCAGCCCCAGGCAACCAGCGATGTGTTTTCCTGTCTCTGATCACTTGCCCGATCTGGACATTTCATGTCCCTGAAATCATACACGTGTGGTCTTTGTGTGTGACCCTCCTCACTGAGCATGTGTTCACGGTGGCCTGTGTTGTAGCCTCAGTCGGCAGTGAGTCCCTGTCTACATCTGAGTAATACTGCTGTGTGGTTAGACCACCTTTGCTCATCCGTTTGTGGGCTGATGGATGCCTGATACTGTCAACCTGCTGGTGATTTTGCCCCATCCCCACAGTGTTTCTCAGGGGTTCACATGACTCACCCTTCTCTCGGGTTCCCTGCTGGGTCACACTCCTTACTCTCTCCTGCTCTTACCCACCTCCTTGGGGGGACGGACCCCTCCCCTGGTGCACTCCCGGAGTGTAAATAAATGAAAGCTCCTTCCAGAAGCTTGTGCCACGGTGGCTACAGGGCAACTGGAAGCTGAAAGGGTGCATCTGCCTCCATCAGCTAGCACCCCCTGCCAGCCCCACGGACTGACGGGTGTCTCTGTGCTCTGGTAGACTTCAGTTTTTATTTAAAAAAAAACACACACGCTTATTATAGAAAAGTCAAAAAGCATAGACACATGAAAATAAAAACTCTCTTCAAATCATAAGATTCTACATTTTCCATGTTTCATATTGGAGCACTGTCATAGCTACAGGATAGATATAAATGGATCACCCAACGAGTGAGAGCCATATGTTATAGAAGTGCACTAGTATTCTGCAGGCCCTTTCTGATTGAGACGTGTGAAGTATATTTTTACTTATACTGAGCAGGAGACCACGGATCCAAAGGAACACTGATGGACTTCAAACCTCTCCTCCTTTGAAAGATGGAATGGGTCTTTCGTGATGAGACCTCAAAGGTCACAGGGTGTAACTTCGCCAAGGCCACATGTCTGCCCAAGATCAAGGGGAGGAAATGCAGACCTCGCCGCGGGCTAACGGCAGTGTCAGTGTCACATTAATGTAACGTGGAACGCACCGTTACAGACATTGCTGGTTGATGCAATCTACCCTGGGTTTTACCCCACAATGAAAGAGCACGCGTAACAGATTGATACCCTGGAGGGAAGTAAGTATTCAAGACGAAATAGAAGAAGCTGTATGGTTTTTAAGGGAGTGGAAAAGCCCCAGAAAAGGGGAGCTGTTGACCTCAGAGCCTACGTGGCCACTTCCCCCATCTCCCCAGAACCCTCTCTGCCTCTGGAAAATATTTATCTTTGGCTGATGAGGCCGCGCTTTCGTGGGTGGTGTGGTGAGGTCCCAATCTCTTGCCCCGGAGGACAGCTCGCACACGGAAGCCAGCCGTGACTGCACAATGAGCTGCCTCACGCCACAGAGCGCAGTCGGATTTTCTGAGAGCCCTGCAGCCACCCAGCGATTTTACATCCAATCAGCGCTCCCACCTGGGGCTCCCTTGTGGGCTTTTGAAAACCCCCATTAAGAGGCAGCTTTGTAAAGCAGCGCGCTCCGGCAGGGAGGTGGCTGCCACCGGGTCTGTCTGGATGGCCGCCTGTGTGACCTGCTTGTTAGATAGCAGGTTGGCCCTGACTCTGCCACCGTGCAGACCTGCTGAGGAAGGAAAGTCCAGGGTGCCCAGTGTATGGCTCTGCAGGAGGCGGTGCTGGCTGCCACAGAGAGAGGTGACGTGCATTTTCACAAACAAACCCGCGACGTGGAAAGAATAACAACTTAATGAGGATCCGTTATTAACACGCAGCTTCAGAAATGAAGCAGCGCCCGCTTGAGGCTGATTGGGTTCTGCTCTGCGTACTCTTTAGTACTCTTGGATTATTTCTTTTATTTTCTGCAAACATTATCTATTGAATGGTTGAGATGGGAGGACAAAATCCCAAGAAGGGACAACATGATAATAGGATACATCCTTCGAAGCAAAAGCAAATAAAAAACCCAACAAAAATGTTACTTTCCTGATGACACGGGGACCGAAACATGACTTGAACTCGGGTATCTCCAGAACCAAGGGCCACAAGTAAATTTTTTGATCATTATCTTGGTTTTCGTCATGGTTTTCCAGGTTTTATGTAGGTCAAAACTTACAAAATATTGCATAGCTAAACAATGTGCATGCTATTTTATATCATATATGCAACAATAAAATTCTCTAAAATAGTGCTTGATGTATGGTAGATACAGGGGTCAAAGGAAGGCTTGCAACTATATAGAGAGAGAGTCCAGGAAAATGCTCTTCAAAAATGGGAAATTCTTTCCGTTTGAGTAAAGATGGAAGTAGATGGTGAATGAGTCAGGTAGCTACCTGGGGACTCAGGTAGAGAGAGGTGCAAGTGCAAAGGGCCAGAGGCAGGAAGTGCTGGGTGGAGTGAGTGGGGCACGGTGGGTCTTCTCCACTTTGAAGGACGGGGGCTTTCTCTTTGTAGGAATGAGGGAGCCGTTGCAGACCTTGGGCAGAGAAGGGGCTTGTCCTGCTACACATTTTTGTAGGCTCACTCTGGGTGCTGTCTGGAGGATGGGCCAAAGAGGAGCAAGGCCAAATGGAAGGAACCAGGTAGGGCACTGTTGGGGAGGTCCAGGCAACGGATGGTGGCGGCGGCTTGGACAGGGGGCCTGGCAGCGGACGCGATGGAAGGACGCGGGTTTTCAGTACTTGGAGGAGCCCACAAGGTTTGCTTCCAGTTTCACGTGAGGACGTGCTTCTCATCTGTTCTTTTTCCTGTCTTCCCTTCCCCTCCTCTCCCCTTCCCTCCCCTCTCTTCTCCTCTCCTCTCTTTCCTTTCTTTCTTTTGCCCGAGATTCTGGAGAGATGAAATCATCATCAGTTGAGTTTAGCAAGATGGAGGGAGAAGTTTATTGCACTGAATTATCATTATTTATGAACTAAGTGGTTTTAAATAAAAACGAGGGCCAGATTAAAACCTCCAAAGCCCACTCATTATGTGTGAAAATTTAAAACGGATGTAGGACGCCATGAAAGGGAATGTCAGCAAGAACCCACCACCCCAGGCTGTGCTCACAGCTCTCAGGTCCCTGGAAGCCCAGCCTGACCCCAGGGGGCTCAGGAGTTGGCAGCCCCAAGTCAGTGACACTAGGCTCTGTACCTTGTACATTAGGAGGGTGAACTACTCCTTTTGGGGTCTCTCCCCCAGTTTCCTCCATTCTCAGAGAAGAAATAACCTGTCATTTTTTTCCTCCCAGTTTCCTCTCCATAATAGTTTTTGTCACATTACATTATATACGAACACCCGAACTCATTTAAAACACCATCTGATGAAATAATCTATGCAATTTTCTCTTCAGATGGAAACGAGGGAAATGGATGATAACAACAGTAGATGATATCTTTGCCCCGTGACCTCCACCATCTCCTCCAGAAGATTGAATGCAGCTGATAGCTAGAACGGCACGGGTTTCCCACTGAGCTCGTGGGAAGAAAGGGGGTGTCCCCTACAGGACAGTTCCTCTGAAATCCCGTGACGGCATGTGGATGCTGTCTCTTCCCTTGCTGCGTTCACAGACTTCAGTACAATTCCGAGCTGTAATCGTGGCCGTGGGGTTTGTCAGCCTCAGCACGCTGACGTTTGTGCTGGACCACTCTGCTGAGAGGGGCTGTTCTGTGAGTTGTGGGCATTTAGCAGCGTCCCTGGCCTCTACCCTCCCCCCAAGTTGTGACAACCAAGTTATCTGCAGACATTGCCAGTGTGCCCTGGGTGACACAATCACCCCTGGTTGGGAATTCCAGTCTAGAATAAGCTGTGTCCCTGAGTCCCACAGAATTATGAGCTGCCTCTACCCCATCGTGAAAGAACAAAACGAAAACAGTGCCATGCCCATCGCCTTGTTTGTCTCCCTCCCGTGTGCCCGAGACTTGAGACCCCGCAGAACGCTCTCTCTTTCCTTGCTGCTCCCACAGAGGTGCTGGCTCCTGCCTCTGCGAGGTCTGGGTTGTGCCTACATTTGGACAACAGCATACTCTCAGGTTGTGGGTTAACGTAGACGTCAGTAGGTTTGCTGTTTCCTTCTCTTTACTCCTTTATTTTCAATCCGCCATCGTCCTAGAATCTGGCATTTCTCTGGATATTGCAAAGGTCACAGTGGCGTTTCCATTCCACGAAGGTTAGGAAAGGGCTGGAGGTCAGGCTGGCTGGGGCACAGAGTCAGCCTGGGGGGTCGGCTTTGATCTCCCCTTTTGCTCTGCGCTGCCATCTGTAACTCAGGAGTCAGCACGGCTCTGTCCTCCCTTCAGGGGGGGTGACAGGGGCATGGAGAGTGAGAAAACGTGTCCAGAATCTGTGAAGTTGGTAGATAAAACCAAAAAGCCACCCTGCGGCCAAACTGACCTTCAGACACAGAACACAACTCACGTTTTTACACTGGGACTGAGTGGTGGAGGGTAGCCCTCTGTGACCTGAACCCAGGGGCAGAGGTGGCAAGCCATTATCTGGGTCCACGTCTGCAGAGGGGGAGACCGTGGCGCCTGCATCATACCCATCAAACAGGAAAACCTGCTCATTTCCCACAGTTTAGATGGTAACCACGGATTTCATACAATTCCTGGAGCACAGACGGGCGTGTGCAGTTTTTTACAAGGATCCGTTGTTAGAAGGACCATTTTCTTCTTTCTAAAGACTGAGTAGATTAACAGTATCATTTTCTAGGTATTTTGCCAACTTGCACAGAAGACGGAAATATGTGCTGGCTCGATTGGTGAGCAGCCATCGAAAGAAACTTGGCATTCGTCTGTGAATCCGAGCTCTTCCACCTTCCCGCTGGGGGTCCTTGGGGAAGTCACATAGCTTTTCTGAGCTTCCGCCATCTGCCAGCTCCGTGCTTTCCAGGTGGAGCCAGCATCCCTCCTCCAGAGAAAAGAAGCCACCTCCCTCTTCTGCTCTGTGGGTTTATGTAACCCTGTGCGGTTCAGCATTTTCAGCGTCAGCGTCGAAAGTCATTTCTAAATTCCACCATGACACATGCGTGAGGAAATTAGATTATCCCTGGGCATCAGTGAGCCGTTGAAGCTCACGCAGTGTAAATTCCTGGGCTGGGGACCTCTCCCGCTGTCCGCTTTCCTGATAAAAGGAGCCACTCCTTAAACTGACCTGTTAAGTGGAAGCATGGATTTTTTTTTCTGTCTCATAATAGCATCAGCTGGAATCAAATGTCCAAAGCCGTGACCCCAGGGTCTGTCTTCCAAACGGAGTTTGGGGGTGTGTATGTCTGGGGGGATAAACTGATGGAACTGGCTGAGCTTCTGGCTTCCTGCCTGTTTCCTGCCCCCCCCCCCCCCCGCACCAACACTTTGGAGATCACTGGCCCGCCCATGCGTGGCCTTGGCAGGGTGACCTGAAACCCCTGGCTCAGACCTGCACTCTCTTTAGACCCTACGCTGCCCCCCGCTCAATGGCACATTTTAGAGACCAGTATAAAGCGGGCAGCACGGGAGAGGGGGAATAAAAGCTTATGTTCCTGTTCTCTCACGAAAACAAACAAGGGTCATTTTCTGGGGGAGAACCTTTGGAAGCAAAACGAGGCCTTGACAGTGACCTTTGTGATAACACGCTGACACTTATGCTTCCCCTTGCCAAGGAGGCCCAGAAAATGGTTGCTTTGCAATTTAAGAGTTCTTTGGAAAAAAAAAAGGGAAACCAAACTTTTCCCCCACATTACTGAGGCATTTTAGTAGAAGATGAAGGAGATTTTCTCTCTACGAGGCCCAATAAAAGGAGAAAACACCACGTTTTCTGTGTTTTTCCAGCAAGATACATGCCAGGGACGGATGAGATCCCATTTGGCTTCATGGCCTTGAGCAATGAGCCTACTGTGTGCTCTGAGACTTGGGCAAAGACAGGAAGGAGTCAGCTTGGCTGTAACACTAGACCACAGAGATGGCGTTGGCCCAGCGTGGGCCGTCGTGAGCCATCGTACGCATGTGTGCCCGGAGGAACGGCAGAGAAGCGCTAGGGCAGCGTGTCAGAACTGCTCTGGGTTATCAATTTAGCAAACCATCTAATTTACATATGAAGCTGGCTGAACAGACACAGCCCCTGCTCTTTCGTCTGAAAGAAAGGGTGGCGAATCGGAATCACTACCACACAGAGAAGTGTTGCCCTCTGTCCCTTGTCTACATGACGCACAGGAAGATGGCTCCACCAGACCCTTCCTGAGAGCCCAGCTCCCAGTGGGTGGGTTCAACGTGGAGTCGACCAGTAATAGCACTGGAGGCAGAGTTTCCCTGGAGCCGGGCTCATTGCTCCTTCTCTAAGCCTTTGCTGGAACACAGCCATTCCAAAAGCTTTGCGGAGCAAAAGCACAGTTTTTGATCAGATTTGCCCATAATGATACAAAAGCTTTCTTTATGCATAGATACATATTTTTGTACAGTGTTAGACAAACTCTCCTGAGCTGAGTGCTTCCCAGTGGGACGTGGGGGAGGGGCCCAGGGTTAAGAAGGGAGGGGACCTTCACACCTCCTGTATTTTCCAGCAACTCCACACGCCTCACCCTCCTGGAGTTCTCTTACTGTCTGAATGACCAGTTCACACCAGTGCCCTCTCTGCCTCAGGCACTCCACTTGACTCTAGGCATATAAAATAAAACCAAACTAGACCCGTCCCTTACCTTCAAGATTTTTACTGTAAAGCTGAGATAGAGATATGAGTGGTGTCCCTAAGGCGGAGAGGAGGCATTTTGCATGTGGTATGGTTACATATTTGAAGAAAGAGCCAATGCTCCCAAGAGGGGAACATTTTTCCAGGAAGGCTTCAAAGTAAAGGCAACGCTGGAATGGGGCTCTGAAGGAGGGGTAGGAGTTTGCCCGGGAGAATGATGGGCTGGGAGTAACAACGTATAGTTACTCTTGATTGAGCAGCGACTATGTGCTTCATCATTCACAGTATGAGTTACAGAACCTCTTATTGTGTCCATTTTACAGATAAGAAAACTGAGGCAATTCACTCTCCCAAGTGCAGGTAGCTTTTACAGCAGGGACACCGCCCCAAACCCTGGGCTCCGAGCCACCCCACCACACTGCTCGGTGTTACAGGAAGAAAAGGTGTCTCGAAAGAGAAGTTGGATAAAACACGAATGGTTAAAGGAAGTGCGTGCATCTCATCGGCCCAAAGACTGGAGCGTGTGTGACACTCACCAGCCGTGTGACAAACCATGGAGCGCTCTGAGCCTCAGCTTCTTCTCAGAACGGGATGGGCAAGTGGCCTCCCTCACAGGGGCTTGGGAAACCCTCCTCCTTCCTGCTCCTCTCTTTTCTCAGGCCTTCCTCTCCTCCTGCCTTCTAACATGTGCCTGTTGAGTACCTACTGTGTGCCAGATACTGGCTAAGCACTGGGGGTGCGGCTTCAATGGGGCCCTTCGGGATGAGCCCAAAGCTGGGGCTGAGCTGACCCCAAACAACCTCACAACAACCCAGTTAGTCTCAGGTGTGGGTGGGGCCAGCGGCCCCCAGGGACCCTGGGTCCTCGGGATGCTGACAGCACATCGCTGTCAGCGGTCAATTTGCCTCTCCTTCCGTATTTCTCTGACTCTCCCTCTCTTTCAGTATCTCTGTCTTGCCACCTAGCTGTTCTGCTGGCTTTTACTTCTCTCTGTGTCCTTAGCTCTCTGCCTCTCAGACTTCCTATCTGTCCTTTTTAATCAGTCTGGTTCCTCATATTATCTATCTATCTGTCTATCTATCTATCATCTATCTATCTATCTACCTACCTACCTACCTACCTACCTACCTATTCTCTCTCTTTATTTCTCTCTCTCTCTCCTGGCTTTCTCTGTCTTCCTTTATGCTAAATGCTCTGTCTTTCTTCTTGCTATCGTCCTGTCTGTCTTTCTGCTTCTCTGCTTTGCACTTTCCTTGTTTAGGCCTCTCAGCCTCCTTCTCTTTCCCTCTACGTCTGGTTCTATCGCTTCTCTGTCTGTTTCTTCCTCTCCCTTTGCATCTGCTGCCCAGAGACAGGAACGGAGAGTGGCCAGAGCCTGCGGCTTGGTCGTGCTCGCCGCCAGGACCCACCCCGACCAGTCTGCAGGGGCTGAGGGAAGCCACGGTCCCGGGCTCAGGGTGCCTGTCTTCTGGAGCCTTCTCTCAGCTCTGCTGTCTGAGCAGGTCTAGGCATTCATTAAGTGACTGGTACCTGCATGCTTGCTCTGTGGTGGCTTGGTGTCGTCATACATTTTAATATGGCCCAAGCTGGATAAGAAGGTCCCTGCAGGGATGAAGTCAGTCCCATTAGCGTGTCACAGATGTACTGAGGCAGAGCCTCACTGAACTGCTAATGGATTCAGGTGTGGGAAGGAATCAGTGATCATTATTCAGCGTTGACGCTGGGGTGTGAGAACAGGCAGGGCCCGCCTGAATTACGGGGACATCAGGCGCCAAAGTACAGGAGAACCATCCGTGTTTCAGCTGGGGTGTTGTCAGAGCTGGGGTGCCCTTGAGGTTTTCTCCATCTCGCTTTCATCCTTTCTCCGTTGACGTCCCTTTCCCTCTTACCAAACCAAAAGCAAACGGGAGAGGTTATAGGGCCTCCTCTGAGAAGAAGGCCCCGCCCGAAGGTGAATGTATAGGAGGCTTCTCATATTCAGCATTGTATGCAGGTTCATTAAAACTCAGTGGCCCCACGGACTGAAAAGCTTCAGGGAGCGAGGCCTGTCAGACAGCATGGGGGCCGCGAGCCGCAGAAAAGGAGCCGTGGACTCTCCAGGAAGAAGGATCGCTTTCAAGTTGAATCAATAGGCCGCCTCTCCCGCTTGCGCCAGCCATGAAACATCGAGAGGGTTGTTTGAGAAAGTCAGGGCTCATAAGTTCTGCTGTTACTTGATTTCACTTCAGAGATTGGTCTGTAACATTGACCGGAAAGAGGAAGATCAACGGGAGGAAAGTGTTTTCTCTGGGAGGCTTGTCAGGAGTGAAGACTTTGAACTAATCCAAGGTTTCTCACCCTGACTCTTGAAGTCTGACAACCCTTTGTTTCGGTGGGTCTGTCGTGGGCCTTGTAGGGTATTTATCAGTGTCCCTAGCCTCTCCCCACTAGATGCCAGTGGCAATAACTCGTCTGTCATCATTAAATGTCCCCTGGGGTTAAAACTGTCCCTGGATGAGAACCACTGATTTCTACTTCCAGAAAAAGGGTGGAAAGGAGGGGAATATGTTGGACCTCACATTTAGAAGCCCGAACACCTGAGCTTGGGCCCGGGATCTGTGCCAGTGGATGGTAATTGGCAGCACCGTCTCCCAGGCTCAGGGTCTGTGGCCAGAGCTGGTGCAGGAAGCTGGGCCACCCATGTCCCCGGCTCCCCCCCACACACAACTCCTCATCCTGGGGGGGGCGCTGGTGGTGAACCCCAAGTGTGCGGGTCTCCTCCTAAGCTAACCAGCATGGGTGGCGTTTTGAAAAAGCCCCAAGTCAAGGGATGAAATGCTGAAATGAAATCCTACAACCATACGCATGTTAGACTTTGCAATGACCCAGGATGCTCGGAAATTTTTATAAGGGATAATCTGGGGAAGATACTTATCTAGAAAGAGGAAAACCTTATTGAAGTGTTTTGGACAGAGCTTTGTCCCCAGGGGAAAAAGACTACATGTCTTAGGGTTCCCATAGAGGGGGCCCATCGAAGAGAGAGGAGGTGGGTCTACAACTTGGAACCAAGTACCAGCTGTGACTCATTCTGCAAACCTTTGCATAGACTGTTAGATATTTGGTGTTTATGAAAGTGGATCATTAAAGGTTTATGTAGTTTGTCTCCCTTTGCATAGATTTGTACATTTGAGTGCGTGTGTGAGAAACATGGCATCTGAGTCTGTAGCTTTTCTTCCTTGACAGGTATCTCCACGTTTCTCAGGTTAGAGCTCAGGTTAAGGAAGAAACACGATACATGCCCAGGTCACCCTTTGTTGAGACAGGCAGATAATAGAGCAGCAAACTCAGCGGGCAGTGGGCACACCGATTAAAGCCGTACTTTTCTTCTAAATAGAAAAGAAAGCACTGGATGGTTCTTGTGGGATCCACAGATGAAACATACTTCCTTCCAAAGAGTCCCCCGGTGCCACTCTTACTCTAGAGTAATGTAGCAGCAAGATTTAGCAGGAAAATGATTCATCTCCAAAGACAACTTTTTTGAGATAATATTTGCAGACCATCTCACACATGTTCGTGAAGTTAAATGGTCTAACCATCCGTCTTCTCTCTCCATGTTCACATTACCTTCCACTCTTTTCTTACACCGTGAAAATGGCTGGTGTTTTTCAGAACTGTTCGTTGTATCAGAACGTTATTTCCGTGAGCTTGGTTGCTATGGGCTGCAGCAAGCTCATCCTGGGATGTACATGGATGTCTCCCAGACCGTGTTCTGGAGGGGAGGCCTCCGTCAGGGCACGGCTGGGCTCCAGAGGGACCCTGCAGGAATGGCTGTGAGGTTCAGCACTGTCACCATGGCAGGTTTTTAAGGAAACCAAACAGGGCCATCGATTCCCTTGGCAGCTCTGATCGAAACTCCTGCTACAATCGCTCTTTTTACAAACGTGGCCGTGATAATGAGGTTTTGTATCCATCAAACATGCTCTGAAAAGCAGTTATCACCTCTGCCAGTGTGACCTTTTCAGTGTGGTATAGTTTCCATGGACGGTTATTTTGAAAATAGCAACAGAGATGGAACTATGTCACTGGACATACGAACAGCCAACAGAACGCCTGTCTCTGCTCCTGGCTGACGGCCTGCAGTGGTGGATCGCTGAACCAGCATGTGCTGGCTCTGGGGTCTCCAGGAGTGCGGTGCACAGCGTAGGGCGACACGCAGCCTGTGTTCCTCGGACGTTTGCCTTATTGATGCATGTTTACTAAGAAGGAGACTCAGTTCTCTCGTCAGTAGCCTCTGCTAACATTCTTAAGACTCTATAATATATTTATATATAATTACATCTATAATATAAAAGAATCTATAATTACATATATAGTTAAAGCAAACAAACATATATATATGTATATATATATATGCATCTGGAAGTTACTATTTAAATACCTAATACTTTAAAGAGATTTAATTATGGCTTGTGGAATAGCAGTCAATTGGAAAATAAACAAATTAACACGTCAGAAGCTGACATGAATTATTTTGCTTTAGGGAACTCCTGTGATTATATCAGTTCTGAACATTTAATTGTTGCCTCTTATGACCCAAAATGAGGCAGCTTCAGCACTCCCCTCCTTGTAGTAACCTAGAGTACTAACAAATATCTTTTATAAACCTGGGAAATGCTATCTCACTAGTGTTTGCTTTGCATGGCTTTTTAAAAAATTTTTAATAGAAATGAGATTATCTTTCATCGTGATTGAAAATGCAAAGCATTTCAATTCATGAAATGGTCCTTTACTGTTTTTGTCTTTAAATAAAAACCCAATCGGAACCTTCATATTATTTTAGTAGATCTGAGTCTCAAAGGAGGTGGGACTAGAGAAGTAGAAAGTAAGAAACTGGGTCCTCCCAGCTCCTCAAAGGTGTAGGACTAACCTACTGTGGGGACCAGATGGCTTCCGTATACCAAGGTGTGAAAAGTACAAACATGGGCAGAGACCAAAGTGAACCCTGGGGCAGACGCCCTGCTGTTTGTTTCTGCGCGGAGCTCCACGTTGGTGCTATTCTGTCGTTTTGTTCTGTATCTTTCCTTAATACTCATCATCAATAAACATTGGTTAGGTGTCTTCTATGTGTGGGGAGGTGTTTTTTTGTCCCTGGGACAGACCAGTGACAACACAGACAAAAGTCCTACCCTAGTGAATAGACGGGACCCTCCTTGTGTGTTCGCTGGTTGGGAGCCTTCAGAGACAGACGTACTGTCACTGTAGGTTTGTGGCTGTGGGGACCCCTGGAGTGGCCCAGAGCTGCTGTTGTCTGCAGAAGTGGCCAGGGAATCCCAAGCCAGCCTCGCCACTCTGCTGGGCCTCAGTGTCTGCATATGAAAAGTGAGATTGTGGATCCATTTTTGCTGGAGGTTCTGGGGAGAACTAGGACTTGGTGACTTTTTCATAAGAAGTTACTCTCGTGCACACATCTCCATCTCTGTCCACGTGTGCTATTTTCTGAAGGCCTCGGAGGGAAAATCGGATTGTCTCCTGTGCTCAACAGGAAGATGAGGAGTAAAACGGAGCCCTAAGTTATCCTAGTCTCAGCCTGCTGATCGGCCCGTTCCTCGGAAGGCAGGACACAAAGACCATAACAAGAGGCTCGCCGTCCTTCCATGCTGCAAAATTAGTTTACAGGAGTAAAAACACTTACATTCGTTTCTTCAAACCCTTTGTTGAGTACTCTGCCCAGTAGAATTCTAACCAGTCATAAAACCCCACTATCCTGCTCTGGTATTAGCACCATACAGCCAACACTTACGCATTGTCCAAAATGGCCCAAGCATAAGATTTGATGCACCTGACATTTGATCAATGGAAGAGTGAGTACATCTGGTAGGGAACACACACACACACACACACACACACACACACACGCACGCACACACACACACGCACACACACATACGCACGCACGCACACACAGAATAGACTGTAATTCTATTAACTTCGATTAAAAATTTTGCTCGTCATGGCTGATGGGGACACAGTGATTTTTCTGGAATTTCTTTGTCATCATTTGTAACTGTTGCACAAAAATCATGTTAGATACAAGCCCTGTTAGTCTGGTGGTCTCAGTGTCTAGTCAATCAGACTGTGGCAGTTTTAGGAACAGTCGTCGCTGGGACACAACGTGGAGGTAGCTGGAAGACAGTGAGCTAAGTGCAAGAAGCCAGTCACATAAGGACAAATACTATTTGAATCTACTTACACGAGGTGTCAAATGACAAAAATGTTACAATTTAGTAAAGAGTTTGATGTCCTTTATTCAAGAGAAGACAATCCATGGATGGGGACAGGGGGTGTAGTGCCTTCCAAGCAGTGAAGAATTTGTTCCCAAAGGATTTGGGGCAAGAGCGGGTTTTACAGACAGTTGGAAGAGTCCCCTCAGACACAGGGCATGACTGGCTGGGAGGTCAGAATTTCCTTATAAGGTGGCAGGTCCCATTTTCTAGGGTTAGCTGAGCCAGCTAGGGCTGAACTGGGGGCTGTGACTGGTGGGTGTCAGGTGTCCTTGACAGCTGTTTCTGTCAGTGCAGCCTGACTTAGGTTGAGATTTGTGGGGGGCTGGACCCCTGGAGCGGACCCCATATTGTGGGTCCTGATATACAAATGAACTTTACCGAGGTCTCTAAAATAGTCAAATTCATAGAATTACAGACTAGGATGGTGGTTGCCAGGGGCTGGGGGGAGGGGAAGGTGGGACGTTATTACAATACTATATTGCACGAAAGATTTGTTAAGGGGAAAGTACTCATGTTAGGTGTTCTTACAACAACAACAACAAAATAAGTCCACATTTTTGGCCTCTGCTGGTTGACAAATTGGGAGGCTTGACGTCTGGGGCTGGAGAGGTAGGTGACGGGATAGGAGTGAGTGGAACGCATGATTCTGAGCTTGTTATGCAGGCAGCTTCCAGAAACTGCTCTCCTGGGTTCACTTTGTCCAAACACTTGATCAAGAAACAAGGTGGCCCAGATTAGAGCTGTGTGCATACAGCTCCTTGGCTGGGAACGTTGTCACAAAGCAAATCCTAGCAACATAAATTTGCTTTGATAATATCTCTCCCGTAAGTGGTGTTGCAGTCTATGAAGAGAGACACAGTATAAACACCCTGGGGGGAAAGAAGAAGAAAAGAAAACGTGCCCAAATATAATCATATATAAGTGATTTTGTTGCTGTCGTCTTACTTGTACTAGAAATATCAGCTCAGGGCATCAGGCATTAGCGAGGCAATGAATTCCCCAGCATGCGGGCATAATGAGACAGCCGACGGCTGCCTGGGGCTGAATATTTGATTTCTGAGGCACAAGAAAAGCCGAGGCGCGTGGATAAAGTGCCTGCCCTGTTGTGTAAACAGAAAGTGAATTAGAGAGGGAGGCGTTTATGTCCTGTGGAGTCTAACAGCCCTGTAAGTGGATGGCGTTATTCAAGAAGACAGGGCTCACTGCTACTGGCCACTGCTTGCTCCCTGCTTGGCAGCTGGCAGATGTCAAAAGGTCGCCGTGAACAGAGTCCTGCGTAGTGACAGGTTGTCCAGGTGTCACTGGGGCTGGGGGCTCGGGTGCCCTCTGAGAGACCGTGGGCAACCAGACGTAGCCCCGTGGTTAGAAATCAGGTCTACGTAGGCAATAGGAATGAGGACAGCAGCCAGTGTTTTCCCAAGAGCTGGTGGCATGCTAGAGACGGCTTGCGACAGTGTGGTTTGTCGTAAATGCATGTTGGCTCTTTGTCCATAGCTCCGCTCACTGCTCCCCAAATTCTTGGAATTCCTTGAGTGTTCAGAGCAAGGGGAATGTCTTTTATTAGAGTGTTTGGTCACTGGTTCTCAGTTCCTGAGATCGGCATGTACGCTCTGCTCTGTGTCTTCTGCCTGGCCATTCTGGTCTTCTTAATCAACTGTGTGGCATTTGCTTGGAAATACAGACACAAAAGATTGGCTGTGAGCAAGGCAACATCCCTCATTCCCATGACTGGGTCTGGCTTGGGAATGAAGTGGAACTTCTGGAGAACCCCGTGGATATCACGCTCCCATCAGAGGAGTGCACAAGCATGATGGACGGGGGCTGTAGTCCGAAACATGACTGCATGTAGGCGCCCGATTTGCAGTGAGCGCTGCTCTTGCTTTGGTGGGTCGGGCCGCTAGGCGGAGGGCTGGGCCTGAGGTGTGGCTGGTTGCTAGAGACGTGCACTGTGCAAGACAGAGTGAGTATCCCCTTAACTTTGGTGCCCTGGGCTCTTCGGTCCCCTCACCCTTTTCCCCTCCCTGTATGTGTAACAACAGCTGATTTCTTTGGCTTCTGGAATTCTTTTGGAAACATGAATAAGAAAACAAAAGTCAGTCTTTTCTTCCAGAGCGGTTTGATTGACATGTAAGTGTTATTCCCCGGGATTTGTCATGTCATGTCATTTACTGCGTGTCCAAGCTCGACGTTAGTTTTCTTGTCCTTACTTCAGTGCTTAGGGACAGAACCTAACTTCTTATCCCTACTTTATCTGTCTTAGTTTCCCTTATTGAAATATCTTATGTCTGAATTGGACAGGGAGTTTTATTTAATATATGAGTGCCAATAAACAGTGCTATTTAACAAACTATTTTTATATGAAACTTTCTTTTTTTACATGAACATTTGGGGAAATGGTGAGAACCATACCATGTTTATTTTTTCCCCCGGTAGTTGTCACTTCATGGGGACATGATGGAGTTAACTTCTGGGGTACAATCTCTCAATTGAACTCCTTTTAGTTATATTTAGGTAAGCATTATATGAGCATCATTTTTTTTTACATCCAATCTGAAATCTAAAAATAGTATTGATATTCACAGAAAGAAAATTGCCTAGGAAACAGCTGCAGACGAGGCTTGCCATATGCCTGAATAAAAGTAAAAAGAAGTAAATAGAATGATATTTCCATCTAACTGTATGTAGACATCCATCCATACAATGACCAGTAAAATGTTCGCAACTGCTTTTCTGGCAGAGACAAAACATTCACACAATGAGCTCTGAGGGACATACACACATACACGCCATCATAGAAAATGGCTATGCCAACATCAAGAAACCACTAGGAAAACACAGAGAATGTAAATCAAAGTGACAAAGAAGAAAGAAATTGCACATTACACGACTCTTTTATAACTTAGAAAATATAAAGTGTTGCTGGATGAAGCACAGAAATGGTCTGAAGCAACGCGAGGGTTCGAGGTGAGGCGGATTTAATACAATGTTTTATTGATAAAGATAGAATAGCTACTAAAACGGATTTGGGGCTAGAATGGCCCATCATAGCCTCTACTGAGCCATTTCATTTCTAAGAAATACATTTTTTTGAAGGTAAAATAAAAACTTTCGTTTTTCTTACTCTTAATTGAGCAAACAGAAACAACTTGTTCAAAATCACAGTAGCGATGATGGCTTCCCTCACGCATGCTCCTGTACGCGCTGTGAGGACCACCAGTGACCCAAGGAACGGGAGGGAGGAATTATAATTGATTTCTTATTTTATTTTTGAGCTGAATCGGTAACGTTTTACTTCTTTAAAAGAGACAGATCTTCGGGGAAAATGGCAATGCTAACATCTTAAATTTCTGCGGCCTGTGCACTGGCATCTCATTACTATGCTATAGCTTCAAATTTTTTCATCGTACACATTTCAATATGAAAGCTCGCGCTTAGCGTAGCGCCCAGCCTCCCGTGACTCCTCCAGAAATGTTTGCTGCCATCATTCTGACACTCTTTCGATGCAACACTCTTTCCTTGACAATGATTCTCCCTTCTGGCTTTGTGCTCATTTCCATGTGGGGATGTCTTATTCTCTTTGACTCAGTTCATGGAAGCTTCCATGCTGGCTCTGCTCATGCCTAGCCCAATGTCACCTCAAGGGAGGAACTTGCATATCTTAGACCAGAGGCAAGAAAAGGAATTTTAAGGAGCTGGGTTGGAAGGTCCTGCGTAGATGAGTGGGCAGCCCTGCGTCCTGTGGATGTTCTACTCGGGTTGAGAAGTGAGGACGGCAAAGCTTGTTTTTCTTTTTCCCAATTTGATCGGAGAACAAAGCCAGGAGACCCAAGTCATTTGATATCAAAATAAAATGCTGCAGTGAAGACATAGAATCAAGTCCCTCCTATAAGGGTGTCTACAGGGTCACCCCGAATGGGTGAGCACTGCAGCTTAGGGAAAAAAACAAAAATGAAACCAGGCTGGTTTAACCCTGCATTTTTGTTAGGGGAGCGAGGGAAATTTCCATTACCTTTCTGAAACCACTACCTGTCATCTCTACTACACTTGGCCTTGTGGGTCCCCGGAAAAAGGAAGCAGCTCCAATTTCGTTAAAGGAATCGGGTCCAGCAGAGACGGCGCAGGCCTGAGCTGGCTGCACCCCTATTATAGGTCTGCGTCCCGGCCAAGCCCAAAGGCGGGTGTGCACCGGACGCCTCGACCACCCACACCCTGGGCTCTGGGGTCCATTTCAAACTCCTGGACCCTTTGCAGTTTCCGTCGTATTCATCATTCCCATAATTATAAAGGAAATGTGTTTTTTAAATAAAATATCTGGAAAACGCATGCATATATAAAGAAAAAAAATGTAAATGGCCAGAAATAACCACTAATCACAATCATGACAAAAATAACCACCACTAACCACAGTCATGACAAAAAGTTATTTTAAAAGGTGTCTGTGACTGGTAGAAGGAGCGCTGTAGCCGTGACGCGATTCCGGGGTTCGGGGGAGCGGTGGTGCCGTGTTGTAGCGAGAGGTACGTGCTAATCCAAACATAATTCTTCCAATGCAGCCTCATGCTTCTCAGACTTACTTTCCACGTTATCTCCATGTGGATACTTGACATTCGTCCCAGGCCTCATGGGGATTCATTTCGGACATAGAAGAATCTAAATACCCATCTACACAGTCAGCCAGGCGTCTCCCCGTGGACAGGGACGCTCTGTGGCGTTTAGGGGCTGGGGAGGCAAGGAAACGACCCTGGTGACAAGGAGGTTGATTAAAGCGCCTGAAAACACCCCGTTCCCATGACAAGCGCGCTGGGCGTGGAGCAGGACACAAACTCGGAGCATGAAACGTGGCCAAGGTTCAGTCAGAGCTGGAGAGCGAGCCACCTCCCTCAAGAGGTTTGGAAAGAAAGATGACCGTGAGTCACAGAGGGCTGGGGACCCTTTTCCTCCCCTCCCCACTTCGTGTGTGTGTGTGTGTTTGCGTGCATGCGCGCACGTACACACATGCTATTTATCATGAAGGAAAGAATCAACATTTTAGTGTGAAACAACCGTGATGCTAAATTTTTCTGAGCTTTGGTGCTGACCCTTATCAACTTCCCAAAATCCCGCTGGGGTTACATCTGCTCTGCAAGTCTTGTTGAGCTATGGTCACCCTCGTTTGGCATCAGCGTGCCAGGCACAGCATCCTGGAAAACACACAGCAATGCACCAAAATGGACCCGGGTTAGTCGTTCTGTAATGCAGCTCCCTGGGGGTCTCATGACATTGGCCTGAACTGAGCACGATCTTAGTGGGTGAGAGATCCCCATTGTTGGTCTGAAAAAAACAGTTCCATCCAAACCGTGACTTGGGAGGGTCCCTGCACTACTCCAGGATGGAATAGCTAGGGGTGGTTACCAGAGGCTCTCACCCACACTCCGTCTGTGGATGCTGTGAGGTGCAGAAGGCACAGATGCTTAGTAAGAATGTTCGCGAATGTGAGGTGCTGGTCCCAGGGTCTAGAGTCACACCACAGGGATGGAGAAACAGTGGCCCCAAGAAAGAAGTGGAGTTTGAATCTACAGGCGGAGTGAGTTGGGGAAAACCAAGAAAAGAAAAGACTTGATGTTTTCCCTGGGCATAAAGAGCACGTAGCAAAGCCCAGAAAACGCCGGGGATGCAGAGAGAAGGCGAAACTGATTGCCTAGTTTCTATTTTGCAAACGGGAAGGATTAAATCCGCAGAGTGCTGTCATCCTTCAATGGAGCCAGAACCTTTGGGAAACGGAGACCATGGAAGCAGGTGGCAATAGCATCATTTGTTCCTCGGCCAGTGCCTGTTGTCATTTTGACAATGTTAGGTGACTTCAAAGTCCACTCTCAGTATAACAGCAAAACTGTTTTGTCCCTTCCACTCAGTAGCCTCAATGCTCCGCTTCACTCTTTGTATAAAGGCAGCAAAAACACCTTCTGAACTCAACAGCCATCTCCCAAATTAAAATTATACCTGACTAATGTAACACATTTTCTCTATTTATAAAGAACACTCATTTGAAAGGATGGTGGAAAGTTACGCCAAGATATTGCTATAGATCTTTATGCATGCAATGCAGGCAAATTACTGAAACACTAAAAGGCACATTGGAACAAGTACATCTTAAAGGAAAAGCAGACAAAGTGTAGATGTTAATGTACAGCCATTATACTCTGAATCTTTAACCTAAAGGAAAACAGGCATTTGCAGAGAACAAGGTGGCATGCACTGAATTTTAAAACGTGGCCCATGTTTGACGGTGTCCCTGGTGCCGTCTAGTCTCTATTCCTTTTGAACTTTCTTTTCCTGGATTGACATCTGAAATAAAATGACTTCATTTTCCAGCATAAAGAGAACCACAGGGCGTCACACACTGAAATATGAACGTAAAGACTGACGCATTCTCCCCGTCGGCCCCGATCTTTCATACACACACACTTGGACCCTTCACACGCACACCCGGGACCAGTTAGGACTGAGAAGAAAGGGTTAGTGCAAAGAAGCGTCCGATCTGCTGCGTGTGCTGGCTCCACACTAAGCTCCCTGCCTTCTCCCAGAGTCTCTACAGGGCTGGACACCCCCGGTTCCCACCGCGTCCAGGTTTGGGCAAATAGATATGACAGCACTGATTGCACGCAGGTGTTCTGAGGCTCATATGCCAGAAACGCACATTTACTTATGCAGCTGGCTGGCACGGGGGGCAAAGCACACATCTCTGTGATTGAACAACATTTCCCTCTAAATAAGTTGGTGCTTTTTAGCAAACCTGAAAAGATAGATGCACACTTCACGTGAAAGTCTTAAAAGCTCTGGGAAATTTTACCTCCAAGAAACACTTTGTTTATTCTTGTAGCAGCCGAGACAAAGGTTGTTTGTACAGAGGACCCAGGCTGCTAGGTTTGCGAGTCAGACCTCAGCCCCCAGCCAGGGGTCAACCAAACTGACACTCAGCCGAAGTGAGCACTCTGTGTTTATCTGATGGTTGCCTTTGTTCCTCTTCTGAGCTGTGTTTGCTAGTGGCTTAGATGTGTGCATGTGTGTGTGGTTATGTGCACGTGTGTGTTTATGTGTGTTTGTGCATGTAGTTGTGTGTGATATGTATATGTTTATGTGTGCATGCATATGTTTATGTACTTGTGTATATATGTGTAGCTATGTGTTTGATGTGTATGGTGTACATGTGTATGTGGTGCATGTGTTTATGTGCATGTACACGTATGTACATGTGCATGGTTGTGTGTTTGGCATGGATGATGTGTGTGTTTATGTGTGTATGCATGTGTTTGTGTGTATATGTGTATGTGCCTGTGTGTGCATGCACATATCCGTGTGTGTCCACACGTGTGTGTTTCTGTGTGTCTGTGTGTGTGCATGCACACATCTGTGTGTGTCCATATGTGTATGTGTTTGTGTTGGTGGCATAGACTTATGTTGGTCCGAGACACCCCGGGTGCCAATGCCACGGAAAAGGCCGAGATCTAAAGCGCAAGGAAAAGCAGGATTCCTGTGGCTTCTGGTTGGATCTCGGAAGGCCTCTGCGGCTGTGTCAGTGGGAAGACTGGTGGCGCCTGTGCCAGGAGCCCCGCAGACGCTCAGTTGGCTGTGTGTCACTTTTTGAAACTGCCAGCATCCCCTTTGCCACTTTGGCAAATGCCACACTTTGCTTTCAGGATGAAAAGAGAAATCTCCTTGGAAATCCAGGGTTTGAACAGCTTGACATGTCTTAATAATCCCCCACGGCAAGCCTGCTCTGCCTCCTACCCACGGAAACCCGTGCGTAAACGGGCACAAACGGCGAAGGGCTGTGTGGAGCCGCGTCTTGAAGCAGCACGTTCTCCTGCTTCAAAACAGTCGGCAGAATATGAACCAACACGCCCCCCGCATTTCCAAGCCCATTCTTCCCCGTCAGCGTTATTTCAGATCCACAGAAAACATTTTCTCACTAACAGCTTCATCCAGTCCTTTCTCTAAGGGAAAACAGGAGAGCTGCGCCCCGACCACGAGCGTTCCCCCCAGATCTCAGTGTGTATGGATGACTTCACGTATAATTGCATTCGAAAAGGGAAGATACAGAGAAAGTTGGAAATGAGATTCATAAAAGAACAAACAGTTTTTATTCAGAGGTTTATGTGCAAAGTGCAAATACTGCATTCAAGATTTTTTTTAAAAATTGAAGTTCTTAGTACTGATGGAAGATTTCTCCCTGAACTTATATAATTCATACACATTATGGTGAAGGGCTGGGCTGCTCTTTGTTTTTCAAACCTTAAAATACATAGGAAAGTACAGAGAAGAGTTTAATATGAGCTTTTTCTTTGCTGGAGACCAGTGGGACACTATTACTTTCTAGGTGGAAATAACAGTCTAAGGGTTTTAAGATCCACGAGGGAAATTTCCTTCTTACTCTACAAGGCTGGAATGTTATCAATAGATAAACCAGCTGATGGTTTTGTTTTACGGGAAGCATGAAAATGACTCTGGCTCTAATTGTGGATCTAGGTCATTTGCTGAGACGAAGTGTGTTTATTTTATTTTAGGTTGAGCATTGCCTCTTTAGATAGAGCAGGGGTTGAGCGTAGGGACGACCTTTTGGTTCATTGAGGTAAATTGCACTTTACAATGAGATGGGTGTTTTGAAATCCGGGGTCTGTGTGAGGCTGACTTTTCTACCCAGTTTTAAATGTTTTAATTGTTTAGGAAGGCTTAGGTCACTCTTGACCTGTCCCTGTTCCCTTTATTTCTTTGGCCTGAAATCATGCAAGAAAAAGGGGGTCACTCCCCACTGTAATATTGTGTTGTTTCTTCCCACATCTGCACTCTTTTAATTATGTCTTCTCCACGGGGAGCCTCGTTTTTGACTTGTAGAGGTAACGTCACTGAAAATTACACCTCGAATTGCAAAAGCCAGTGAAAGGACAGATGCCCCTATGATGGGTGATATTCTAGAGGAGCCTCGTGTAGCCTTGAACGGTTAGGCGAACTGGAGACACTGTGAGGTGAGGGCAGGCGCTGGGCGTGGAGAATCAAGTAACAAACAAATGATCAACCAGGGAAAAGACGTGATTCCAAACACTGACAGTAACGCGCTTTCACACTACTTGTCTGTACAGGCCATCCATGCTCTTGGGTGGAAAGGGTGTTTATGCCAAGCTGATGGCACGTTACTGTAAGAACACTGCTTACGTACTATGGGTTTACACAACATGCTATCTTTTCACACATTCATGTATGTGCTGGCCTTAGTCCCCAGCTCACGGTCTCAGAGCAATGAATGGGTTCTGGGGTCCTCAGGCCAGACGTGGGTTTGAGGGAGAACCGGGGCAAGTTCTTCCCAGGGAATGCCCGATACAGGTGTGAATGCAGACCAACCTGGATGCAAATGCTCTAGAGCTTTCTACAGGTCAGCAAGGGAGGGGCCAGGGGCCAGCGGGACCAGTGATGGGATCATCTTGGTCTGCAAACCACAGGCAAGGAGGTGAGCTCAGCAGAGAAGTTCGGAAGAGACCAGACAGTCACCATGTGCTGGCCCCAGGGAGCAGGATGCTTTTACTAAGTCAAAGGCTCAGTAAGGCTTTCCCCAATTCCTTCCCTGTCCCCAATCCCTTCCCTGTCCCCAATCCCTTCCCTGTGGGAGTGAGGGCTGGAGTCATCACCACGGGTGTAGAGAAAGCCCTGGGCTGACGTGTTGACAATGCAGCTCCAGTCAACATTCGGCTGCGGCACCGCGTGTGGCACGGAGGTGAGAGCAGGGAGACAAAGGCTGGGTCCCTGTGATCACCAGCCGACTTGGGAAAGTTTGGGGCAAGTGCTTAAGTAATTAAGGCTGCATTTGAATAATGTAATGAATGTGCTTATTTATTTATTGTCACACTGCTTCCAGACACCCCAGGACACCGCCTCCTAGGACTGCCCGGTGGCGGTGGGACAGCTGATTGTCATTTGCAGGAAGAATTAGCTGTGCTATTTTTAACTCTCCATTATTAGAGGAAACACACATCTGGAGCCTTGTGCATAGTGATTATTAGCTGTTCAGCTGAGAAACAGCCTGGCGTCCATAATGCATCGTTTTCCAATTATTTTGATATTTTTCAATGCCCTGATGCTAGAGGCATGTAGAATTCAGCTCATTTAATCTCTCTAAATTATAGTTTTTCCATCTGCCATGGTCTTACCGTTTAATAAAATCATTACTTTTATAAACCCGGTAAAATCACAGAATCAGCTTCAGCTTTCTTGGGTTGTTACTGTTGTTGGTTTTCAAAAGAAGAAACATACCTGAACTGGAAAATAATTTTCATATTTTCAATCTGCTAAGGGAGTTGGGGATTCCTACAGGGTGATGGAGCACGCTGTTTAAAGGAAATATACTTTTATGTATTTCTTATGAGATATTCCAGAAGGCTGTGGAATTGGGCAATAGTGCTTTTCCCTGGAAATAAGGAAAAGTAAGCCCGATTTGCTGACCCCATAACTCAATTTCACATCCCTACGGTTTGGGCTGCATTTAGCAGCCTCTCTTTATTGGAACCATCTGCCTCCCATGTCCGGGTCAGCGCTGGGAAGGGTAGAATAGAGGCGTGGAAAGAGTCGGAATATTCTGCTGAGTTTATGCCTTGAAGTAAGTCAATACTCACATATGCATGGAAAAGCGTTTGACATTTGCACAGGGCAAAGATGGTGGCTGTGCCAAGGTCAATTTTATGCTAAAGCAATAGGAAATGTTCTACTTTGAAAAGAAAAAAAAATTTAGGACTGTGGGAAAGCTGCACAGGAATCCAGAATACATTTTTCATGTATGTATTATAGTTTCTAGAGTTTACCATTAGAAACTCAGGTTGGAACTCCTCCAGGGAGCTTTGTACCAGTGCCCACCGACAAATACTCCAGGAGGAGGCTCTACCACGTTGGGTGTTGTTCATACAACACGAGACCGAAAGCTGAGCGATCACCTGGTTGGTTCAGAAGCGCTCAGACGTCCTCACACAGCCAGGTGTTGTCCGTCCTTCCTCTCTAGTTCCTTCAGGCTACTGGCTTGCTTTGTATGTTTGTCACCTCGTGCCCCAAAATAGCTGCCAGAGCTCCTTGTATCACATACTGATACAAGCACATTTAAAAGCAGGACAAAGTCAGGTGTCTCTTGAATGAATGAAAAATACCTTCATAGAGATCCCCAATCAGACTTCCCTACAGGTAACGTTGGCAAGGGTAAAATTTCTCATTATATTATTCTCTTGTTAAAAGCTCTCTGGGCATCACCCACGGTCATGTTATATCATGAGCAGGGCAGTCCGCTCTTTGGAAAACACTGTTAAAATATGTACTATCCAAAATCAATATATTTATGCATGTAAGCCTGTTTAAAACACATAGGGTGAGGCATCTTTTTCTGGGTAGGAAATATTGATGTTACTCACCCTGAGTTTTAAAGTAGTGTTTGCTTGCATGCACCAGAGATGAAGAAACACTGTTAAACATTGTGTGTATAGATGTGTGTTGTACCCACACGTGCATGAGCTCATGAATTCTTCTGTCATTTTTGTTACTAATTGGAAAACAACAAACTCGTAATGGTGAATACTGACCTGGAATATATCAGGCTGTTTTCAGAAATAACAGTAATTGTGGCGGTAATTAATGACAAATACCATGGTCAGCTCAAATGAATTTTGAAACAACCCAATATTTTGATGTTTGGACCCACAGCAACTTGTGTGTTTGGGACGTACTGTGGGCGCCTACCTGCTGGCAAAAGGAACGGTGACCTGGCCCAGAGCGTATGTTTTAAGTGTCTTATTTTTTGCCTTAGAAATTAATCTACAGGCAGCTTTCAGGTTTTCCCTACGGGTTTACTTACATTGTAAGCCTATTTCTCTCCCACGATTCTTTAAACTACATTTTCCAATTTCAGTCTTTGGTTGAACATTCTTACAATTTCCCCATAATTACGATAATGTTTGTACTGTTATCCATGCAATACTTACTTTAAAGGTCTGATTTTACTGAAATAAATGCATTTTAAAAGGAGATTTTAAATACAGAGAACTGCCTGAGCACTAGGAGTGGAAAACCACTGTCACCTGTCAACCGCAGCAGGTAAGTACGGAAATGACTAGCAGATCCGACGCACCACGACCCAAATGCTGCTACCTGCGTTAGGCTTGAGCCTCAGCCCTGCTGTCTTGACATTAGAAAGGAAGGTTCTAGAATATCAACAGGGATTGATACACATCAAACAGGCAACTTCTGGATGAAGGAACAAGAACCCAAAGGGAATCACTTAGTCACCATGTGATTTAATGTAATTTCAGCTCCACATGCCTTTCACCCAGGATCCTGCCTGACCCCCTGGAGGACCGACCCCCCCTTTCTGGCTGACCAGGCTGGGAGCCCAAAGCAGCGGGCACTGTTAGCTCCTCCCCATCCCAGGGGTTGGATCATGATTGGTCTAATCCAACAGAGGTAATCCCATTTCCCTGCCAGTGAATGAGCCAGAAATGGGACATGTGACTCAGTTTCGGCCAATCAGACATTAGGAGATATTTTAGGAGAAATACTTTCCTCTTGCTAATAACTGTAATGCAAGAAAGCTCCTATTGACCCATGTCCCCCATCCTGTTGTAGAGTTCTGGAAAGAGGGATCAGAAAGATGGCAGGAGGGAATCTCAGCCCTTGATGGCAAAACCGATTCTAAATTTTCCTCCAGACTTCTAACGTCAAACAACAACAACGTATACTTATGGTTACGGGACGGTTGGCTGAGTGTTGTGTGTCTGGCACCTGATGCTCTGGTCTCCTGTTACACCGACTCATGTCACGGTCATGCCCAGTGTCTGATTCTGTTCCCTGTCACACTCTGCTCCCCACCAGAATAATCTTCTTCTCACCAACCTATGCAAATCCCAGCCATCCTTTCAGCTTCAAAAAGCAAGTACAAGCAAGACTTCTATGCGTTAAAGTATTTGGGGATGAGGCTCTGGAAAAAGCAAACATATTACACAATGAATGCAAAAAAAGAAAAAAAAAAAAGAAACCCAAAAACAGAAAAAAAAGCACATCCATTAGGATACTGTGTCCATCTGTATCAAGAAAAGAGCCATCAGAATGGTTATAAGGACAAGAGGTTTAACAGATTTAATGGTGGGATTCGGCTGTGGGAGGCCCTGGGAGAGGGACTGGAGGCCAGAGGCAGCCCCTGAGGACGTCAGCCTGGCACGATGGGGCTCAGGGGATCTGCCAAGGGCCTTTGACCTTGTCCAGAGAACTGTGAAGCCTCCAGGTCTGCCTGCCATGACCTCCCAGTAATAATGGCTTTTGCTTAGTTGTTGCCTTCTAAATCTCGTTTGAGTTCCTCTCACTGGCTGAGATTTCTGGAAGAGAGCAGTGGCTAAATTGGCAATAAGAAGAATCACCACCATCATCCAACACAGATTTGCATGTACCAAGGGAACAGAGAAAGTTATTTAGGTAAATAAAATAAACTGTGATAGTATTATTTTCTACGTAGCTGAGCTAAGAGCAGGGAGTAAAGGAGACACGATCTTTATTATTATTATTATTTACAGTTATTTGATGAAGAAACTCTCACTGTTGTCACTGCACCTGGCAAGGCTCACAAGTCCCTTTTATTTCCCTGGGGAATAAACTGCACGGCCCTTTTATAGGTCTCCACTGTTCAGAAAGCCTATTCTGAACCCTTTAAATGCAAAATTCTACCTAATTCCTAGTTAGGTGGGAGCGTGGGAGGGGTGAGATAATTAAGACAAAAAAAGATGAAAGTAAAATAAAAGAAACCGAACAACATTTATTCTTTTTCCTTATTATTTTCCTAGAAATTAGATTTTTGTGGCATCGGTTTCGCCCCAGATTTTGGAAAGCCTCATCAAAACGGTAAGACAGGCACAGAGGCCACCAACAACTTCAGTTTTTGTGAATTAAGTGCTATGGAATTTGGACATATCATCTAGTGACTGAATTTCCTACAGTGTTGGTTCCATAGGCAATGAGCTAGCCATGTTGACACAGCCCCAGATGCAGGCTGGGATGGCTACTAGCTGTGAGAAAATGCATACTCCTTCCAGGAAGAAAGACGGTAACCAGATTTAGGTGTCCCTTCACGGACTACAGGAAAAGGAAAATGAACACAGTTCTCGACCAGTGTTTCCGAGTTTGTTTGGCCAGTTTTACACGTCCACCCTAGTAACTTCTGCAGCAAATACTGTATTTAGGTTCAGATTAAACCAAAGAGGGGAGGCGACTACAGCTCGCAATTCCTGTGCTATAAGTGGAGGACATACCCAAATGGGTCTCAGGTTCTTTCAGGTTTGTGCCTTAGTGGATGCACGACACAAATCGTGGGGGAATGAACACAGGAGAGGAGAAACACATCCTAAATGAGAATTGCGGAGGATGCGTGATTCCTGTCATTTATGTGATTAGTTATGGAACTTTACACAAGCCTGTAATATTTGTTTTGCTGCCATGGTGTGACTGGTGAAATGAAAAGGTATGCCAGGGGAGTACTCAGCAGACGTTCTTCATATTTCCTTCGTCTTTTTTATAGTTCTGGGAGGATTCTGCCACTCAGAGTTAGAGATTAATATCACACTCATATAATGGGTGAAACAAAGGTAAAGCTATGAGATGGAGACCTTTTGGCCTCAGAACAATAACTCCATCGATTGAGTAAAATGTGTTGGACTCTGGCAGCAAGACATCCACCTGGGTGAAGTCACCGTGGCTCCAGCAGCAAATGGGAGCCTCCGCGTTGGCTGAGCCAGAGGGAGAGATGCTGGTAGACCAGATGTCCCGAGCTCCCAGGCCTGTGTATTCTAAGTGTCCCAGGATTATTTGTGGGTCTCGACAGACTGACATTCATAGAGACCTCCAGCTCACAGATATTGTGGGATGGTTCCAAAGTCCCCAAGTTAATTTGTAACTGAAGACAGAGTATTGGTCACTTACTCTGTGTGGCTGGAAAGCCAGCAAGTGCATCCATGTATGTTACTGGGGGGCACGTTTTGAAACATTTGCTGAGAATTACAAACACTTCCAATAAGACTTGTCTCCACATCTGTGACAGCCCTAAGAGTTGGCATCTGGGACTCAGCCATCTCACATGTGTCTTAACAACATTTACTCGAATGCGGTGTGTTCATGGCCTTCAAACAGAATTGCATAACCCCGGGTAGGATTTAAGTCACTATTCTGCCCCCGAGAGAGATGAAGATAAAAACGCACTCAGGTAACTGACTCAAGTGACATATTCTGTATCACAAAGAGTAGAAACTGAGACTTGTAAACTGAAGAGAAACAGAACACAGGCATGGGAACTGCACTCAGACAACAGAGAGGGGCCCCTCTGTTATTACCAAGGGTGGCCACACTTGCCCCCTCGATGTACCAGACAGTTATTCTCTCCAACATGTTTGTACAGGTTTGGGGGTCGGTTGGTTTGTGCGTCCAGTGGTTGAGGCTCAGAGAAGAATATATTCAGAGCCCACGGGAAACTATAAACAATAGTTTCCTGGGTAACATCACAAATGCTCTCTTGGACTTTTAGTGATAAGAAGAAACATAACACACCTCTAGCTTTCTCCCCCATTTTAGGCTGGCTACTTCCTTCTACCTGTGCCAAACTATCCCATCATAGTGGAAAGTGGAGATTTAGGTCAACTTTAGAACCAATACTTAGGAGCCCTCCTGTAAGATTAAAAAAACAAAACAAAACAAAAAACTTAGGGAAGATTGTCTTTCCTATTAAGTGTATGGTTTTGTTTTTGCCTTTCTTTTTTTTTTTTTTTTTTCTAGTTAAGACTCACGTTCGGACGGGAACAGAGCACTTCCTCGGTGTAAGCTGACACTGCCTTAAGCCCCAGGAAAGAGGGACCTCGGCCCTGGTGTTATCTCAAGGCCTTGGAGACTGATGCTGAGGGGTCCCAAGCTCTCCTGCGAGGCCTTCACATGTGGTCCGGATCCTAGCCCTGCTTTCCCGCCAGAGACAGGGTGCGGGGTGCCCCCAGGTGAGCCGGCGAGGTGGCTGTACCACCCGGCTCATCTCGCGAGCCTAGCTGCTGTTCACTGAGTCCAACCTTAGTCAGCAAACCCTGGGACCTTCCAGACAGCTTAGACTGAGGGGTGGAGGGAATGTGTGCCTGCTCTTATGGGAGCTGACGTGCACGCAGCCCTGCTCCACCGGAGGGGGTGAATGACACGGAAGGGATTTCACGACATGGGGTCACTTAAAATGGACCACCCTCCAGGGACGACAGAGCCATGCCTGCCGTTGGGTATTCCCACGCGTTGGTTCTTTCCCTGCTTGTGCCGAACCCCAGCCCCTGCTCTTCTGCTCTGCTCTGTAGGGCAGGGCCTGACCTTGAAAATGGCTTCCCAGGCTCCTGTGTCCATTTCCGGGTAGGTTTGAGCAGTGGATGGAGGATAAGGGTGGGGAAGGAGCCAAAGCCTTTCCCCCCACGTCTTCTCTCTACCTTGGGGTGATTTCTGGTGTGGACTTTGTTCTCTCTGTGGTTCCGTCCCCACTGGGGAGACCACCACCCCATGGTCCCAGCTCCACTTTGGGGATTTCCTACACTGGCTCCCACTCTGGGGGTGCCGCCCTTCCTTCACGTTTTCCTCTCTGTCCTCGGGGTCCCGGATCCTTGACTTGGCCCCTCCAGCCCTCACGATTGTAGCAGTTTCCTCCAGCTGTTCATCTGTAGGCTGCCCCACTGTCCTGAGACGTGAGCTCTCATGGCACCTCTGTCACGAGGTCTCATGTAAATTTATCTCTATCAAACCATGGGCACAGGCTCTGTTGTCCCAATGGGAGCCCATGAACACATCCACTGTCTGGGACAGACGTCGTTTTGTTCATTACCTGACCAAAACGTAGCCTTTCCCACCTCGCCCTGTATCTGAAGCCCCTTATAGTCCAAAGGGGATGAATGCTAGATACCCGCTTGGCAAAGCTATCAGAGCACCACATACAACACATTGCAAGCATTGTCTACAAAATGCTGACTCCGTGATATATGTGTATCTGCACATGTTTATCTTATTTAACGTATTATCACTGGGAAAAGCATAATGATTACGCTGCATGTCCCCACACAGTGGGGCTGCCCTGGCTGCCTGCAGGAGAGGACGCTTGGGGCCCCAGGTGTGTGACGGCGCTGGTGGGGGGGAGCCAGACGGGGAAGGGTCTTCTGGGTATTGCTCCAGCGCTGGGTGGCTGCTGGGTGCTATGAAGGGTTTCTGAGCAGATGAGGGACATACACACATCAGTGATTGGAACGGCCCCGATTCTGATGTGGAGTGAGGATGGAGGAAGGCGCAGAAACACGGAGTTGTGACCCCATCCCTGCGGCCCAGGCCGGGCGGCAAACACACCAGACCTGGCGTTTCTGACTGCGTGACCATGACCTCGGGCTGTCGTCCACCTCTGACCCCTGCCGGCTGCATGATGAGCCAACACTTCCCACATGGCAGCGCCCTGTGTACACCCCACGTGGGTGTGGACAGCTCTGTGAACACCCTCTTCTAGTATCACTTCCTTAACCATTTTCTTTGTAATTTCCTTTCATTTTAAACTTTTTGCAAGTTTATACAAAAAATGTGCACAGCTTGAACTTTACAAATCCTGAATGCCCAGATAAAAATCCATAACATTACTGGGTCTCCAGAAATCCCCTTGGGTCCCCTTCTGGCCACTACTCCCCCCGTCAAAGTAACAACCACTTCTAACATTCTAACATTCTACAACCCAGCAGGAAAGTGAGCAGCATATGGTTTGAACAGGCATCTCACCAAAGAGACTAAATGGCCAAGAGACACATGAAACGTCCTCAACCTTCCCCAGGGAATTCAATGCAAGGCCGCTCACTCAAATGGCTCAAACGAAAGACAGAAATATGCGAAGTGTTGGCAGGCATGTGGAGCAGCCAGACCTCTTATATCCTGCAGGTGCAGGGGCAGGTACAGGCCTCTTGATAAATTCTCTGGAAAAATCTATCAAGGCTGCACACATGAGTACCCCAGACTCCAGGGCATATATACACCCTAGAAATGCATATACACCCCTAAGAGAAATGCATATACAGTCAGAAAAATGCATAAACAGCCTCCCAAGAGAAATGCATATACACCCCCAAGAGAAATGCATATACAGCCCCCCAAGAGACATGGCCTAGCGTGTCCACGGCAGCTCTACTTGTCCTAGTCCCAAGTGGGGAAGTATCCAAAAGCAAACGGACAGCAGAGCAGATGACTCACTGTGGTCTGCACTCAGTGGGAAATGCACATTCAGCCCTGAGAAGGACCACACCTGCCCTGTGTGATAACAGGTGGATCACAGGCGAAGGCCAAGTGAAGGAGGCTGGCACCAGAGAAAACAGGACATACGAGTGTATTTAAAGGAATCCATATGTAAAAGAAATTTTATACACACAGGTGAGACAGTCAAGTTCGTGAACTTTCCACTGTGTGCCTACACGGTGGAAGGTTTGCGAACTTAATTGTCACACCTTTCGTATGTACCAGTAATGGAAATATGTATCACTTGCCACCAAAAAGTATCCCTCCTCGCCAAGTACGTAATGGATGAAAAATAACGGCACTAAATTCTGGTTAGATTCTGTTGGCTGACAAAGGTTCCAAGCCGAGACCAGTTTTCTCTTCATTACAAAAGATTTGCTGGTATTAGAGAAGTGCTCAGGATGTATTCGTATCAAACTGAGAATTTGTTTTAATGTAACAAAGGGGCTGGAAAGACCACTGAAAATCAGATGAACCGCAGGGCTCGTCTCTAAGCTTTGGACGGTGACAGCAGTTAAAACCGGCTCCTGGTCCAGCCGTGGTGTGAGTGCTGCTCGGTGGGCCTGGTCCTCAGGGGATTTGATTCGCTGCCGGCACCTTTTGGGGATAAAAGTGACAGGGACCAGGATCCACTCAGAGAAGGATGGGCGTTCCTGATGAAAGGCAAAGGAGGCCATTTCAAATGCTCAGGCATGATTGTGGCTGATCACGTGACCCTTCCATACACCGGTATTTCTGAAAACGCACATCAACAAGGCCTATCAAGCCAGTGAGAATAAAACCCTGCCTTTGGATAAAGTCAGTAAGTTATGCAGTTCACATCCAATCCTTCGTGACGTTTCTTTCTGATATTTAATTTTCCAGAAACTCTTTCCCAAATGAGCTCTCTCTGTGTGCAGGAGCTGCAGAGGCGGTCGTGGTTTACACGGCATTGCCAGGGGCCCCAGGTGTCCTTTGGAGGGGGTGGGGGACGGTGTCGTCAGAATTGCCACTTCGGCCCTTCCTTACGGCTGCTCTGCAGCGTTATATTAGTGTTTCAATTCTTCATATTTCCGATAAGGTGAAAAGTCAGTAATTTTAATGGAATTCTCACCCTTCCTCTTTCAGTTCTCAGTTTACCTTTTTTCTTCCTTGTATCGCTTTTCTCATATTTGGACTCAGCATCAGCCTAGGGAAACTGAGATATTTTGATTCAAAGGCATTTCTAAAAATGAAGCTTTTTAAAGTTCTGTCTGATTAGTAGCAGCAATTTCCCTAAGTGCCTTTCCCTTTACCCATGATTAGGGGGTAGGGGGGGGCTCTCCTCGGGTACGGCCCTTTTTTGTGTTATACTGAGAGTTGATCATGGCAGGAGGAACTGAAAGGTGTCATTTTCAGCTTAAGTAACAGGGCAGAGAGAAGAGCAACCTTCATTTTAATAAAACATGTTAGGAATATATAATTTTGTAGAGGAAACTGTTATCCAGTCAAATATCAAATCTCAACCCACAGTCACACAGACTTGACTCCACTACTTAAAAATAACAAGTAATTCTCTTACCCTCAGGGGCTGCAGCATGGTGGGTGGACGGCTTAGTGTAGGCGTCTGAATAAATTAATACGTGAAAGAAAGTATCATGAGAAGTAAAAACTGGAGATGACGATAGGGAGACCTCCCATGGAGGTGTCATTAAACAATGACTCTCCCTGGCTGCCTGCGACCCTCCAGCAGGCTCTGCGGCACCCCAGGTTCACCCCTGAACCCTGAACCCCACCTCCTGCCCACGGGGTGAGGTGGCAAGGCTCTCCAGGGGACCAGCCTGGGTCCTCAGGGGTTTCAGTCACTTCCCTCCTGTTTGCACATCTCATCAACCCCTGTTGATGGTTGGGGACAGAAGGACCATGGAGGACATTCTTCCCAAACATGGTTGGGTTGGTGAAGAAGCAGAAATGTGGTAACACAGACACTCCTGAAAGCGCCACAGGCAGGGCCAGTGCATGGTTCCTGACATTCTCTCCACCAAGGACGACTTTGGTACCTTCCCAGCCCCTTATTCACCATGTGAAAGGTCCTACTCATCGTGGCGGTATTAACAGGAATCCCCAACATTCTTCACGCAGCCAGGAACTCTTCTTAGAGCTTTACATGTATTAATGTGTTTAAACTTCACAACAACCCAAGGAGCGTCCTGTTCTCACCACTGATGCACTGAGTGCAATGGCTTCCCATGTCCCCTGGCCAGCGGGCAGCAGAGGTCGCACTCTGCAGCCCTGACTACCTGGTAGCAGACTCAGGGCCTTACCCATTCTCCACTGCATTGTAGGGAAGACACAGGGACACTGCTCCAGAGCATGGATGCCTGGGCAATGCCCGCCGTGCAGCTTATTGCCTGTGGCACTTGGGAAAGCTCCTGACTGTTTGCCTCTCAGTTTCCTTATCTACAAAAAGAAGACTCAGTCAGGTAATGACAGTGCCTGGCGCACAGGAAAGGCTGTAGAAGTGTTGCCAATTGTTATCACTACCGTTTTATTATTCTGCCTTTCAGTTGCCAGCCTGAGTTGTTCCAAGGGGAGCACCTTCTCAGTGAGGAATTCCTAACCATTTTCCTAAAATTCTCCCCCGCTTCCCAATCACACACTCTCCCTCTTCCCTGCTTTACTCTTGTCAACGGCCCTTACATGTCTCTGAGACACCATGACTTTCACTAACACACTTGTTTCCTACCAGTCTTCCAGTAGCA
Source organism: Rhinolophus sinicus (assembly GCF_036562045.2). Classification (NCBI taxonomy): domain Eukaryota; kingdom Metazoa; phylum Chordata; class Mammalia; order Chiroptera; family Rhinolophidae; genus Rhinolophus; species Rhinolophus sinicus. Next base: position 36,941,987 of record NC_133765.1, read on the forward strand.
TTAAGTGCATAAGAGCAGGAATTTTCGTCTGTCTTTTTCCATGTTTTGTACCCAGGCTCTAGGCAGCGTCCAACAGGGCAAATGCTCACTGAAGGGTCATTGTCCCCTTAATCAATGTAGCTAACTGTCACCTTCAGAACAAACAACCCCTCATTGCTGAGAGCTAAGGAGGGTTTGGATGGAGCCTTGCTCTTCCTAAGAAATCCATCCTGCCTCTTAGAGAAAGCTCCCTGGTGGACCACTGTCCATCCCTTTATCATACCAGACCACCTGCAACACGACCACTTTATCACCACCTATTAATCACGCTGTCTGCGTTTGGGGGCAGCTGTTATAAATTTCACCCACATTCCCACCCCGGATTCCTCTGCATTAGAGACTCCAAGGTCACGGTCAATGCAAGTGATAACTTGTGAAATGCTTGCCTGGGAGGACATGTCTTCCATTTCTGGACAGGCAGTTGGTGATGCAAATGTCCTGGAGAAATAAACTGTGTGTCCATTGAAGATTCAAGTGAGGAGGCTTGAGAAACATGATGAGAATGACGCCCCAGCAATGCCTGGTAAATATAAACTGTGCCTGATGCCCAGCTGGGAGCAGGGGGGTCTGCTGCCAATCATCCAAGGCCATCACAAGCCCTGATGGCAGCGGGTAGGGGCGAGGGGTGTGGCCTCCTCATCGTGATGGGGAGTTTCCCTGGGGGCCCAGATGAACCTTGTCCTACATAAGAGTCTCTCTCACTCCAGCTTGTGCTATATCAGCCGCTAGTCTCTCAGCCCCTGTCCCTGGTGCTGAAAGCAGTCGTGTCCTGCCTTCTCTGTGTTCCTCCTCCATTTTCAAAGGGCCTCAGTTCCCTCATTTGTAAAGTAGGGATGATAATAGCACCTGTTATTAAATGTCTTAGTGCCTCAGGCTAAGATGAAGGTTTGACTTATAATTAAGTAGATTAGTCTAAGCTACTATTTTATGGTTTGTTTCTAGCTTCCCCTCTGTTGGCCCTTTCCTGCATCTGCTCTGGTTTCTTTCCTTGTTAGAGCTTTGGGGTCTCACGCACAATCTCTGACCCCATGCCCACCTGGTTTGGGATCTCAGCTCCCTAAAACTGACATGCAGGGGCTCCAGAGGAGAAAGAATCTGCTTGTCCCACTTAAGACACAAATGAGATTCATCTTAGTAGTCAGCCATGTGTTTTAGACAAACTGTTTGTGTACATGTTGGGTATAACACTGCATACTTCCAGTAATCCAGAATTTTAACCACCAGGAAGATCAGATAGATTGGTTTTGCATGTCCCTGGAAGGTCAATCCTGGCCCAAGAGACTGGGTGCTTGGCCACTGTTGCAGAGCCCAGCCTCCTGTGACCACTGCAGCCACATCCTCTGGGGGGAGCCCTGGTTACTGGCCTCACGGCCCCCCAGTGCGAGCACTTGGAAGGCAGGGATGCTTGTCCTAGCACAGGGCTGGTGAAAATCATAGCCCTGCAAAAATCTGTTAAATGAATGGGGGAATTGATAAATGAACAAATGAAATCTACTTCTCCGATAAAGAACTCATCAAGCAAACAAGCCCTCCTCAGGAGTGGGAGTAAGTCCATTACAGGTACATGTTGGTGGCTGCTGTGCAGGTGTGCCACCTGGATTTCCATAGGTGGACATTGAGCTGCAAGTGGTTATTAGCTGACAGGCTCCACCTGTTGTGCTGGACCTGCCTTGGTTTTCAGTCTCCTTGGGCAGCCAGGCAATGGCTGAGCAAATAACCGTGGGGATATAGGGTCTGGCCAATTCCGTCCAAGGCACGGCTCCTCTGATGGGTCTCGGACCTCCCCATACTGAAACTGTGTCAGGTGCACTTCCCACATCCCCTCTGCCCTGTCTGTTATCTTCCATTCCTTGGGCGTCGCCCCCAGGAAACTGCCTGGGCTCCTAACTTGTCTGACAATCTGCTTCCCAGAGGACCAAACTAACAACATGTTCTTACCCATCAATACAGCGGAAATTCCAAACTATTCAGGAAGTTTTGAAAAACTGAAATATTTGACAACACAGAAATTGGAAGACCAGAAGCTCAGCAGCCTCCAGGGAGCCAGCAGTGCGCTCCAGCCATGGGCTCTGGCCACACGCCCACCACCTGCAGCCCTCAGTGCACAGGTAATTCCATAAAACAAGACTGGGAGCATGTCGGAGTTTTGCTGAATTTCTGCCCTTGGTGATAAGGGAAATTTACAAGCTCTGGGGAGGATAGATACAGCAACCCTTAAGTCCAACCTGTCACAATACCAAATTCACCATTTTTGCCTTCAAAGTGGGGTCCTTGGATTCATGTGCTGGCCTCTCTGATGAGTTGGGGAAACTACACCCTTGCTGAGAGCCTAAGAAAGAGAATGACCTAGAACTGGGGGAAGTGATGAACGATGCAGAAGGGCAGCGTCAGGAGACCCTCCTGGCCAGTGGAGTCGACTTAACATCCTTTGTGAGCACTTTCCCTGGGGGAAGTGATGAACGATGCAGAAGGGCAGTGTCAGGAGACCCTCCTGGCCAGTGGAGTCGACTTAACATCCTTTGTGAGCACTTTCCCTGAGCACAGTGACCAGGCACAGACACGGTGGTGCACACAAGGTCAGGTCAAGGTCAGTGGTGTGTCTTGCTTGCTCTTCTAACCCCAGATGAAAGTGTTTCACTTGAATACCATTTTGGAAAGTCATATAAACTCAGAACAAATCGAAGCCGTCTCCTTGTCCAGAGTCTGGCCAAGCTGGTGTGTCTCAACTCTACAGAGTTCCTCGTGTCTGGAAACTTTCAAAATTTGATTATTTGACTGAGGCCTTTATCACATCCAGTGATGAGCATTAAGGAAGAAAATTTAAGTTGGGTAAAAATGAAAGCCCTTCTTTTGCTAATGAGAGACATCTGTTTCTTCCCTTCTTCTTTTTTTTTTCCTTGTAAATGTGCATTTGCTTAATAGGCACTTTTTTTTTTTTAATGCCAAGCAAGGGTGCCATGACTTTGAGAAATTTATCAGAGTCACAGCCATTTTTTGTCATTAAACATGCATTTAGTAAACTGCTGCTGTTCACTGGAAGGAGTAATATTAGGAAGGGGGAGCAGGTTCAGCAGAGAAGGGAGAAATTAAGGGCTTAGAAAGAGATGTCTCTGTGATAGGAAGAATGGCGTCCTCCTGAAGATGGCCACATCCTAATCCCGGAAACCTGTGAATTTGGTATCTTCCATGAGAAATGGGACTTGGCAGAGGTGATTAAACTAAGACTCTTGAGAGGAGGGGATTACCCTGGCTTGTCCAGAGGCCCAACATAAGCATACAAGTCATTGTAAGAGGAAGACAGGGGTAGGACGCCCGAGTCAGAGCAGATGTGACGATGGAGGCAGAACAAGAGCCAACGTTGTCAGCCTCCAGAAGCTGGAAAAGGCACAGAAATGGACTCTTCCTCAGAGCCTCTGGAAGGAAGCGGCCCTGCTGGCACCATGACTTTAGGCCTTCGGATGCCAGCACGAGAAGGTGATAGATTTGGGGGGTTTTGAAGCTGCTGCGTTTATGGTGGTTCATTCTAACGGCGACAGGAAATGAATATGGCGCCTCCGCACGCGGCTGCCTGGATGCTACAGGGCACATTCAATGCCAGTGTGTCTCTGGGCACTGGGCCCAGTACAGCCACGGACAGCATTGCTGTGGGGCAGCATTATCATAGCAAGAAAGCTCATTTTTGCACGGCGCCCCCGGGTCTAGGGCTGTCAAAGTGTTTTACTCACAGTGGCTCATTTCGTCCTCACAACACACGTGAGGCAGGAGGTGTCATCATCCCCCAAAGGACCAAACTCAGGCTTGAGACTCAGAGCCTGTGGCTCCAGGGTGCACAGCCGGCAGGAGGGAGAGACACATGGACACAGCTTGTCTGGCTCCAGATGCCATGAAGTTAACCACCACCCTGGACGGCCTGTTCTAGAAGACTGGGTTTTGAGTAGAACAGGTAGGCCAGTAGAATCAAAAGGTCCATTGCAGTGAATAAAATGTCCGAGTCATGGGGACCATACAAAAAATGTCCATTGTGCATTGTCAATGTCTGCTCTGAACTTGCATGAAGCCTTGATGGTTGCCAAGAAGAGGGCTGTCTGATGCTTTTGGGGAGAAAGACGAGCAGAACCATTTGTTCCTGCAGTTATTGTTACCATTATTTATATGCAGATAATACGCCGTTTAAAAAAATGCTTCCATCTTAGTTTTACTTAAATATCCATGACCCTCTTTATTCCCTGGCCCAGCAAGCCCTTTCATCTCAGACACAACAAAGGTATTATTCATCCTGAATAAGGTTTGTTGTTCACAGATTCTGCATAAATACTGGATCCCAAATTCACGGAGGAGGTTGGGCAAACACGCCACCTTCCCTCGCCACCCCTCTGCTGACCTTACAAATACCTAAGCACATTTGCTGGATGTCGTCCTTTGAGTTTTCAAAGGGAAGTAACATCCGATCAGACAGATCTTTGTTCTCAGCTTCACAAGAAGAGTCACTTCCTACTTGTGCTGCCCCGATTCTGAAGCAGGCAGGAACTCTGGGAAATTTGGTTTTACAAGTCATCTGTGCTGCGGGTACCACAACCCTCCCAATGCCTCACCGTCATCGAAGCATCTGGCCTAAATAAACGGGCACCAACTTGCTGGGAGTTTGGGATAATTTCTTTCCACTCAGGATTTAGGGATATTGGATTTCTGTTATTTTTATATAATCTGATTATCATCTGTTTGACTCAGGTCAATTCAAATAATTACATAAAGATGATTAATTAACAGTTACCCGGTGCCTAGCTTCGTGTTTGGAGCTGGGATACAGGGATGAGGCTCGTGCGCCCCTGCCCATCACAGTCTGGTGAGCACATGACCGTGTGTGTGTGGGGAGGCCCCTCAAACTTGCAAAACCCACTCTGTTTGGGATGATCCCTGTCTTTTCACTTCACTGGGACAAACTGCCCTGAAGCTGTTCTGTATTTCTAGTAATTTGTCCTTGGAGGCTCCATTGGGTAAGAGTGACTGTCTAGCAAACGAGCCAGCCTTGATGTGACAGGATGTCTGCACATCACAACAGGCTGTCAAACACCAGGACCACGGCCATTGGCTTCTCCTTGACCACTTGTCATGCTTATAATTAATTACAGCTCTTAAAACCAAGGCCTCCATTATAGAGATAATAAGTAATAAAAGCCTTTTGTGTTGGATTCCTATTTATTTTATTGAAAATGTCCTTCCCTTCCCTTTCACCAGAGAGCTCCTGGAATGGGTCTTTGTGTGCAAATCCTAATTATCCTTCTCAGATCTTGCAAGCCACTTTCCCCTCCTGCTCCAGGCAAAAATGTTCATTTCCTGTTTATTGTCTATGATTCCAACACAAAAGGAGCCCATTAGGTGAATGGTGACCTTGGCTGGGAGGACATTAATTACCACTGGGATACAGGCCAGAGTGCCCTCAGGGGCCATCAAAAACACAGTTGTTTTCATTTCAAATGCAAAGTTGTGCGTGAGAAATGAGAAGAAGAAAAAAGGTGGCCACTGTCAGTCATGCAGCCGGAACAGGAGCAGCTCTGGGGAATGGCTGTCTCAGGTGTCCGCGAGGGACTGCGAGCCTGGTCCCAACTTTCTTGTGAACTGTGGTCTCCATGTGACAGCAAACCAATGTGAAGTTGGTTCCTCTTGAAAGGTCACTGTTTTTGACCTTGAAGTGAACCACTAAGACTGCTAAATACAATAAAACATAATTGATTTAAGTGAATGTCAAATATGCATGAAATGGGGCCCTGGACAAACCCCAGCGCTTCCACAGTAATGCTGGGGGCCATGCAAACTCTCTTGGAGTTTCATGACCTGTGATAAAATATTGATGATTCTGAAAAGTCCTGCAATGAAAGAGCCTGTTTACATTTGCCTGATCCTTCACTCATTCATCCACTTCCTCCTCAAATATTTGCCACATACACAGAGGGCGCCCAAAAGTGTATACGCATTTTTAAGAAAGGAAAAAACTGGATTAAAATTGTAATACTCAATAGACACCGATAACAATAGACAAATACAAGGCATGTGTGTACTTTTCTTGGCAACCACAGTATATACATACACACACACAGACACAGACACAGACACACACACATACACATACACACACATACACACATACACACAGACACACACACAGACACACACACACATAGACACACACATACACACAGACACACACACAGACACACACACATACACACAGACACACACAGACACATACACACAGACACACACACATACACACAGACACACACACATACACATACACACAGACACACATACACATACACACAGACACACACACATACACATACACACAGACACACACACATACACACACACATACACACACACACAAACAAGGTTTGACAATTAAGATCCTGAACTTGCTGCAACGATGTCGCTAACCTTTTTTGATATCAGAGGGATTATTCACTACAAATTTGCACCAACTGGACAAGCAGTTAACCAAGTTTCCTATTTGGAAGTGCTGAAAAGGCTGCATGAAAAAGTTAGACAACCTGAACTTTTCACCAACAATTCATGGCTCCTGCATCACGACAATGCACCAGCTCACACGGCACTGTCTGTGAGGGAGTTTTAGCCAGGAAACAAATAACTGTATTGAACACCCTCCCTACTCACCTGATCTGGCCCCAAAGGACTTCTTTCTTTACCTGAAGATGAAGGAAATACCGAAAGGAAGACATTTGGATGACATTCAGGACATCAAGGGTAATATGGCAGCTCTGATGGCCATTCCAGATAAAGTTCCAAAATTGCTTTGAAGGGTGGACTAGGCGCTGGCATCAGTGCATAGCTTCCCAAGGGGAGAACTTCGAAAGTGACCGTAGTGATATTCAGCAATGAGGGATGTAGCACTTTTTCTAGGATGAGTTCGTGAACTTAATTGTCAGACTGTGTGTGTGTGTGTGTGTGTGTGTGTGTGTGTGTGTGTGTGTGTCTGTAAAAGGAGGGGTATGAATGGAATAGATGTCTGAAATAGTTATTCAAATCAGGTGAACACCTGAGCCTCTCATGCTTGTCTGAGCAGAAGAGTCACAACTTTGGGGTGGCCCCTATCACCAACGCTAACTCTAAAGAGGAGGCCTTGCCTGCAAGTCAAGGGGGTAAGTAGGGTTGGGGTGGAGAGAGGACTGAACACAGACATTCTTTCTGCAGAAATTATTAGAAGGCTTTTCATCCATGAACAACTTAATCACCTAAAGTGGACGAAAGAATACGAGACATTTTGTTTTCTAATAATTACCATTCCCGTAAATGAAGAAAACATTTGAAAAAAATATATACCAATAAAAACTTGGAGCCAAAAATGACAGATTTAAATTATTTAAAAAGAATCGTTCTCTGGCAATATCTCTGGACACTAACAACCTTTTCAATCATTGTTTTCCATCTTTGAGATCTGAGAAAAGAATGTGTCTGCATCCCATTCTGGCCCTTTAATGACCATGCCCTTTGTAGGATGAAACCCTAATTGTCAATGTCTCCACAATAGTGGGGTACTCTGTTAACTTCAAAATGGCACCAGAATGAATCCTCCCTTCTGCCTTCACGCGTCTTCTCTCTCATTCATCCCTTGGGGACGTATGTTGTTAATCCCTCAGGGGTGACTTAGTGGGGTGTAGAACACAAAATATTTGGGCTCTGGGCTCTGTCACATTTCTTTCCCGTGCCGTTCTCTCTAGACAAAAACAATATCAAATGTGTCCTTAGAACATCCAGTTCTAGTGGACTATTCAGAGATGCAGACCGAGTGGACAGTGGCCCAGCTGTCCTGCCCCAGGAGAAGTGTATGTACCTGCTCCATGCTCGACCGTTGATGCTGAACAGACAGTCATAACCGGTCCCAGCTGCACTGTGTAATCACACAGGTGCTTCTTTATGGGTTTCTCATGGGTGATTTCAACTTCAACAGGGTACCCATTCATGGGGGGAGTGGGATGGCTGCTCAGTAACCGGGACTGAGTTATATCATCTGGTCCATTCCATGGCATGATCAGAAATGAATTCCTGGACACACCCAAGGCATGTGCCAAGGGAGGACGCTACTGTCATATGCTTGGGAAACTCCTTAAACAACTCTAAATATTTCTAGATCTTGTCCATTGGGGAATCAGGGAAGTGTGATTAGCAGTGAAGCAGCCAAATCCCTGTCCTGGCATTAAGAAATCCCTTGCAAAGGGTGATTGTTCCATTAGGAAGGGAGTTTCATTCGTGGGCCTCTCCTGGTGGGGCTGCCTCGTACAGCAGTTCAGGTTGTTCACTGAGTAAAAGCATCCAGGTGAGGAGGCAAGTGGGGGCTGAGATTTAGTCCTCATTCCATGTGATTGATGAAAGGTGGTTTCCAGTTCCTCCTTACCCGTCCTATTGAGAGGCGGGGTCTACGTGTCCCGGTCATAAATCGAGGCTGACTCTGGCTCTTTGACCTGGCGTCATCGTGGGAATGACTGTAGCACCTTCCTGGCCCAATGGGCAGAGGCAAAAACCAGAGCATGTTTAAAATGCACATGACCCCTCTTGAATTTGCATTGATTAGATGGGATTCAGGGCCTATCTAATAATGATTAATCCCTGGGTCTCAAAATGCTAGCATCTTGTAATGATGGATGACCCTAAAGGGGTACAATTTGCATTTTCTATACAGAATCAGCTCAGCAGGGAAGTACAAGACAGCACTGGACATGTGGCAAAGCAGAAACGACTTCTTACCTTGACATTTCCAATGAGGACCGTGTTCTGTGATTCCCTCTTTTTCCTGTGTCTTACCATTTCTATTACTATTTTACTATATTCCTATTAGCTGCCACTCAGTTCATGTACAAGGATACAGCCTCTGCAAGATACTCAATTTCTGGTATAATTTGAAAGCTTATAACTGCTAAGTGAACAGTTTTTCTATTGACAAGCTATCAAGAGCGACATTATAGGAAATATTTCTTTGTTGCATTTTTAAAAATGTACTCTTTAGTTGTTTGCGTCTTTTATAAAAAGATTAGGAGAGACAAAGGAAGGTAACAAAGCAGGCAACATTCACCATTAGCTGTAGATAATTCGCCTTTGTGAATTACATAGTAGACATTTTATATTTTACGTTCAGTATTTGATTTTCCTAGAGACATGCATTGTCTCACTCCATCAACTTTACTCTTTCCCTAATGCCATACCCTTAGCTTAATTTTTTTCTAAGAATTACCTTTTGTATTTTACTAGAAAGTCAAAGTTTTGTCTTAATTTTACAGCGATTGCCCACTTGGAGTTGAAAAACACGCAGTAAGAGGAGTTAATAAAATCACACAGAAAACAGACCAGTTGTCACCAGTCTGGACAGCCCACTGCTCTGTACACCTGGCATTTATTATTATTCAGCTTCAGGTGTACAGAGCAGTGGTCAGGCATCTACACTGTCCATGACGTGGTCTCTCAAATATATATATATATCGTCACAGGATGTGGGGTACAGCATAAGGAATAGAGTCAGTGGAACTGTCACAGCTACATATATACGATGTCAGAGGGGTAGCAGATTGGGGGAGGGACTTATCACTTTGTGAGGGGGGTAAATGTCTAGCTATTACATTATTTTGTACACCTGAGACTAATTTAAAAACAAAAAATTCTTTCCTGGTCATTCTTTCTACCAGGTGCTGTCACTGTCTCCGCAGCTTCCTCTGGCAGGTCCCAGGCCATCGGATTTGGTCCTATGCAGCTCTTGCCGAGGAAAACAGGCTCTTGTCGAAGGAGGGAGGGGGCGTGTCACCCTGTGTCTAGCACACAGCTGTGCCGTGGCAACTGCTCATTCAATACTTGTCTCGTGAAGAAGTAAAGCCATTGCCGTGAGCAGGCGGCAGGAGGAAATCGTTTGTAGGATCTGAAGCACTTCCGTTTCCCTGAAGTGCATGAACATAACGCACAGACTCCAGTGGGTCTGTTACGTCTTCCAAGAAGCTTCAGAAAAAGCCTCCTGATTGTGGGCAGTGTCATCTGGGCGTGCAAGGCTGCATGGCAGAGACGTGTCATTTGCTCAGGAATCCTTACCTATTTACTCCGGGCAACTCTCCAGCCCTCTTCCTCTGCACAGGTCTTTGCTGACTGACCTTTGGGACATGGCCAGTCATGCATGGCACCTGGGGTGTGCAGTGTGGCCACGGCGCTGAGAAAGCCTGCTCACATTCTGACCACCTGATTTCTCACTGACTCTCTGCAGTATACTCTTGGTTACCTCCCTCCCCCTGGAATTCTGTGCATGGGCTCCGGCCTCGTCGGCCACCACTTGCATTCACTGACATCTCCAAACGAAGAGAGGCCACCTGTGACTTCACTGGTCACGGCCTGACACACTGACTGAGGTCTATTTGAGAGTGAAGGGCAGCCGTCCCTGCTCCTGTATCCTCCACATCATTGCTTCCTGAGAGAAAGGACTCACCTGACCAGGAGGCAGCCCACACGCCGTTCCATCTGCTGTAAGAATCACCCGTCCATACGACTAACTGTATTCCAGAAAACAGACCCAAACCACCCACCGCCCACCGCACTGGTGAAACACTACGGGGCAGCAATCTGCGTGGCGAAAAGGCAGACTCTTTTCATATATTTTTTGCCTAATAAAATTCTAATGCTTTATTTTCTTTAGTTTAATTTTGCAACCTCCAGAAATCCGAATTACACGGAAGACGCCCAAATGCCCTCATGCCACCCAAAGTCTTTGCCTCTGGAAACGTATAGTGAGCATCTTGAGCTTTTACTTGAAAGGGAGTGCTTGTAATAAGTGTTTTCCATGGCTCAGTTCCCCAAAGCATGCCACTTTATTTACAGCCTACAAGGTATTTATTTGAAACATTCGAAAGTATAACACCCTTCATAGGAATATCAGGCTATTTATAGGACCTCCTTATAAATTCCAGTTTCCAAAACTGCATTTATTAAATACCCTATATATGATTTCACGTTGCGGTTTGGATTATGCATAAGCTTCGTGTTTGTTTTTCTTTGCGATTAAAGGTGACAGATGACAGTTATGAGAGGGTGTTATTGAAAATGTCTTCTCTCTGCAGCTCATTCACTGCAGACTGACATCTCTAAGAACTAAGAACATGCAGGAAAAGGGATGATTATGCAGATGCTGTGAGAAAGAGGCAAGAGAGACGTGCGGTTAGGGGGCTGGGGGAGAGGGTGCAGGGACAAGAAAGAAATGATCAGAAATACTGGACACACACAGAGAACCTTTGGCTCTGCCAGGTTCGTAAGGCTAATCCTATGAAAGATGACGGAAATCGTGGTTTTCATGTAGGGTCGGAGAAAAAAGAGAGAAAGTTAATATTTATTGCTGTGTTTTTATTACTGAGTTACTTTGGCTGCTCTGGAGTCCTTGATGTACCCTTGGTCTGGTTTAAGATCATCAGGTCCTGTCTGGGCACGTGGGTCTGCTCTGGGCTTGGGGAACGCTGTGTGCTGCAGGGTAAAGGAGGGGACATAGAATCTCTGGGGTTTGGTCCCACTTTAGTCACTCCTAGACTTGAGATCCTTACAGAAAAGCTGTGGGAAACAATGAGTTAACTGTGGCATGTTTACTGAGCCCTGGGCCAGGTCCAGTCCTCTGCTTAAGTACTGAGGGGTGTGTGTGTGTGTGTGTGTGTGTGTGTGTGTGTGTGTGTGTGATGCAATAGGATCCTTATTTTTTCTGAAGCTTAAAAACATAGTTAGCCTGGTAGTTTCCTTCCTAGGGTACAAAATTTCTTCTTCACTGAAATGGTCACAATCCACATTCAGTCTCTAAATATACAGAACGTTCATACACAGCAGTTGATTGTGTTTCTGATTTATAAAATATTTTTGGTATGCATTATAATTTTTTTAAATAAAATTTATTAAAATAGTCATGCTAAATAATATTTGGGGAGAGAAATTCTTGAGGATTTTGATGAAAACTTTTCCTTAAGATCCCCAACCAAATTCCAGGCAATTAACTGGTACTCAAGAGTTATGTTGATTAAATTGAGTGCATTTTAAATGTGTACTATTGGTTGGGACCCTCGGGTATGTTGAGCAGATAAAGGGGGGGGGTCACAGGATGGGAAGGAAGTGGGGTGTGTTGGATGAGGTATGTGCAGATCAGGGCTGCCCTGGAACCTGGCACCTGACAGAGATCCCACTGCTGGAACCATCCAGAAAGGGAACAACATGGTACATGCAACAGAACGACGCTCTCCTGCTCTGCCCCAGTCCCAAAGGTGCACCTCTCTGGGGCACGTGCCCTCCCTCACGCGGAGCACCACGGAAGTTCCGCTGACAATATCCATCGTTAGTTCCAGTATACGAAATGGAAGGACTGCTGGAAAAGAGTTGTACTGAGGCATCGCAGGGAAAGCAGAGCGGGAGGCTACACACCCTGCTCCCGTTTTCTGTTCTCAACTCACAGTACCGAGTTCCCCTCAGGGATGAGCTCTGTTTGCATAACAAGCGTCACCTCTACAGTGCAGAACTCGCCTAAGGAATTTGCTACTTAGTTGTTTAAGATTAGCTTTGCCCATCATCATGCAAACGAGCTCCAACACCACAGTATTAGTTCATAGGAAGAAAGCAGCTAATCTGCCTGTACCACTGCTTTGCAATCCATTGTTTTCTTCATGAATCAAAGCGGAAGCCCATCAGATTAAGGCAATTACTAGTACGAGGGAAAGGTTTTGGTTTCATGTATTAAAAACATGATCATTTTAAATGTAATAAAACAAAACCTGAGTGAAGCCTCTGTTTTTCCGCTCTTTTGGAAATTCCAGTTTCAGTAGAAATACGCTGTGGTACAAACAAGAGCCTAGGGATATAGGAGCATTTCAGGCTTAAACCTTCCCGTGTTTCTTTGGCGCATTTAGCTGAATGTGTGAGCTGGGAAATGTATCTGATTGTATTGCATAGGTTTGGCTTATGTAAGAAACACCAAAGGCCTGAGAAACTTTCACGCGTCACTTTCCCAGATTAGAATCAGTTTATCTCTGTATCTAACTTCCTGCTTCGATGAGAAACCAAGTCCCCAATTGCTTCCTTAAAAATACGTCCTCTGTGGGCTCCTACTGCGGGCTAAACTGTGTATTTTAAGCTCGTTAGTTATCATTCTCAGGGGTCTCATCCCACTTCACCTACCCTGGGGGATTCAAGAATGTTCTTTCTTGGTGCCACCTCACTCCTGTCAGAATGGCCATATCAATAAGTCAGCAAAAAAGCACTGGTGAGAATGTGGAGAGAAGGGAACCCTCGTGCCGTGTGGTGGGATTGCAAATTGGTGCAGCCACTGTGGAACAGAGTATGGAGGTTCCTCAAAACATTGAAAAAGCGACTACTTTATGACCCACAATTCTCCTTCTGGGTATTTATCCAAAAAAAAATCTAAAACACTAATTAGAAAAGATATATGCACCCCTATGTTTACTGCAGCAATATTTATAATACAATAGCCAAAAAGATATGGAAGCAACCTAGATGTCCACTGATAGACGCCTGGATAAAGAAGTGGTACTTGTATACAATGGAGTATTACTCGGCCACAAAAAAGAATGAAATCTTGCCATCTGCAACAACATGGATGGACCTGGAGGGTATAATACTAAGTGAAATAAGGCAGACACAGAAAGACAAATATCATATGATCTCACTTATACGTGGAATCTAAAAAAACAAAATAAATTAACGAAAAAATAGAAACCAACTCACAGACACAGAGACAAAATTAACAGATGCCAGATGGGAGGGGTGGGGGATAGGTGAAAAAAGTGAAGGGATTAAGAAATACAAATTGCCAGCTATAAAAATAGTATAGCACAGGGAATATAGTCAATATATTAGGATAACTATGTATGGAGTCAGATGGGGACCAGATTCATTGGGGGGTCACTTTGTAGGTTCTATAAATGTCTAATCACTGTGCTGTACACCTGAGACTGATATAATATTGTATGTCAAGCATAATTTAAAAAATTAATAAATGTAAATATATAATACAAGACTGTTTCTCCTCATTGGATCTCGCTCCAGATTCTAACTGGACCTGGTCCTTCCTTCTTTCTGCGATGCTTTACCACCACCTGGACCCTGGGCAGCTATGACGGTTCCTCCCTGCTCCTCTGACTTCAGCTGTCATTCGCCAGCTCTCATTCATCCTCTGCTCACCACCGAATTAATTCTCCTCTACAGAGCAGACACACGTGGGACGCCTACTTGCTATTTACTCGCGTAAAATAACTAGTGTGCAAAGCAGAAGAATGAATATGAAAACAATGATAGACGTCATTTCTTTGAAACCACATTGAATGCAGTGTAAAAACTGGATAGGAAAAAATATTTTGGCCAATTAGCTACACCTAGATGACCATAAATGTTTTTAAAATCAAAAGAAGGCAGATGGCATCTTGACTCAGATGGCGTCAGAAAGTTCTTTTATTTCTTGCCCCTTTAAAGAAAGTGAAGCTGAGAATAATCGGAGGTGGGAGGGGTCTGTGTTGAAAATGTCACGGGGTCTCCGATCAGCGCCTGTGTCGTGTCAGGAGAAAAGCTTTCACTCTTGCTGGGCTGTTCCCAGGAGGCAGGGCCTGAGAAAGGCCTTGGGCACATGTCACTTCTCTGGAAGGTGGTTTCAGGAAGTAGAAGTCAGGGAAGGGAGAAAGGACTAATCAGAGACGACTACCTGAGTTGGTTACTGCAGTGGACGCTCGGGTCAGTCCCCCAGGGACCCCAGGAAAAGCCCTAGAAGGGTGCCCGTGGGAAATAAGGGGCTGGAATACGTTTTTAACGACTTCCTATTGGCTGGGTCTTACTCCTGGGACATTAACGACTCGCAGTCCCACACATCGGTCTTAAAACCAAATGTGAAAAGCGGTTTCAAAGTTTAGCGTTGTTTGATTCAAATAGTGACTCAAACAGAAGACGTTTCCTGTCTCTCAATTACTGGAAAACGGTGCTTCTCCCAAGAAACCCTCCTAACTGTCCACATTCTGTTTTAAGAACCGTGGCTTTAGTTTCAAACGCATTATAAAGGGAAGGCTGCGAACATTCTCTGAGGATGCAATAAATGTCTCCCTCTGAGCTGATGTGACAGCCAAACTGAAAGGTATTTGCATAAACGTCAAAGAATTGCAGCGCCCCCTCGTGGGACACCGGACACCCTGCGCCCGCTCAGAACCATCCCTGACGTTTTGGTTCACCTCCCCTGCCGCGGTTAGAATAAGGGTCACAGGCCATCCGCTCCAAAGACGCACCCCAAACTCCGACTATGGTCCCCAGAGTTTCCAATTCACTTTCCTAGATACGAAACCAAGGGAAAGGTTTACCAAAATGTTACTGCATGAGGCTCATGCCACTTGAAATCAAAGGAACATATTTGGTGCTGAATTAAGCCATGCAAATTCTCCCCGCAGCTTTCTGCCAGTCCAACGAGCGTGAGTCCTCCGAACGCTGCGCATTTCTCTATAACATCTGTAATTGTTTGATCATACGGCGAGTTCTGAGGGGGATGCTGTGCCAGTGAATGAAGTCAGGATTATCCAAACCAGTGACAGAAACAAATTCGTTCTTATGTGTTTGGCAAACCTTGCGATCTGATAGAATTAAATACCTTGTCTCATCTGGAATCCATGATAATGATAAAGGATGGATTATTTGCAAGAAGGCAACATAAAAGTTGTATCGCTTCGCCGGGAGACAATGAATTACATAAAAGCACCTGGAAGGAGGTAACTAAGTGGCTTAGCCGCCATGCAAAAGTGACAAAACATGTAAAATTAAAAGTATTGCTTTCCCGAAGCAGTTCAGTTAGTAACCTACCAGATTCAAATCTTTGATTGGCTGCACGCTGCTTAAAGGAAAACAAAGTAAGGATTAATCACGTAATTTTTAGCTTAGGGTTGAGCTGATGAGTTTAATTTCCCAGTTTATTTTCTGGAAACACGATTTGCATAGATGAATACATGTGGCGTGGCCTCCTTGATATTGTCTTTAGAGTTATTTATACGGAGATAATGGATACGTCACTCCCTCGGGACGCACCCTTCAGTCTCGGTGCTAACAGCCCTGCTTTCTGGTGACGGTGGCGGCACAAGTGTCAAGTGTTAGACTCAGGGTGGGGAGAATTTTAGGGTAGAAGGAGAGTCTCATTGCTGGCTTTGTATGAATTCTGTTAACATGGAGTGTTTCTGTGAAACAAAAATTATTTAGGTTTACTTTTACATCAGGAAAGATGCTTCCTCACGATTGCTGTACCACAGCGTGTTGCAAATGGGGAGGTGACATGCGTGAGAAGCACGTTTACCCTTCTGCAGCCACAGCAGACATTATAATCAATCATGACACTCTGACACAAAGCTTTGCTCTCTCAATCCCTCCCGTCACATTACCTAAGACAATCCCCACCGATGGGGAGAGGGTGCACAGGACCCCAATTGGCCATCTCAGCTCTAGAGAATCCTGCAGACATCAACTGCTCTGCTCATGTGCCATTGGGTGTGCAATGTGTAACATTTGCCCAATAATTAAGAAACTTACTAAGAGTGACAATGACAATGCATTTCCTTTCATATAAACTCCTTTTTTAGTACAAATGCAGCACACGCTCACTAGAGAACACTTGCGAGGCACCGAAATTTACAGAGAAAATAACTGTTGTTTCTAATCCCACCACCAAGATAAAAACACAAATGCCATCTTGAAATAATTTTTTGAGATGTTTTGGAATTCAGATAAAGACAGTAATAATATTATGCAAACGAGTCCCTGTATCCTGAAGATTGCACATTTCTTCCAAACTCAGTGGTGACTTAGAAGGCTACTTGTAAATGACTCAAGTAATAAAGTGTTATTGGAACACAGCTCTTCTCATCGGCTTCCTGTCTGTGATGGTTTTCACATTCCAAGAGCAGAGTTAATAGGTTCAGCAGAGGCCATCTGGCCTAAACGTCTAAATATGTATTTAGTATCTGACATTATAGAGAAATATCTATCTATCTACCTACCTACCTTTTCTAGAGGTTGGTTGGGTCTTTCGTTCCATATCTCTTCTTAGACACACACTTTCCAACACCTTGTGGGCCACATGCAGTACATTCATAACAGCCATTCTAATAACCTTGTTCTATGTCCGTCACCTGTGTCATTCCTCTACCTACTACTATTGCTCTATTTTCTCCTCCTCATGGATCACATGTTCCCATGTCTTTGTATCATGAGAGACATGTGAGTGTGGCCAATTGTCAGCCAACCATGAACACGTGAATGACAACAGTGCACATCAGACGAAGCACAGATAAGTTGTCACAGGTGAGCTCGGGACATCTGCTTCTATTCAAGCAAAAAAAGAGGAGCAAAGGAAAAATGAAAGCTTTTGGTTACAGGAAAATAGCATATTTCTTCACTATCTAATATCCTCACTTGGTTTTCACAACTTACCTAGTTTTGCCTTAACATCAGATACTGTCTTCATTTTGCTTTCTTTAGTCGTAAATTTCATCTCTTTTCTTTTTTAAGGAGAATTTTTATTTTAATGAAGCACAAAGATGAGCAGAAGAAAATTATAAAAGCCAATCATTTTAGGAAAACGAAAAGGAGAAAACGTAAATAAGAATAAATAAGGAATAACTGAGATGGACAAAATTATAATTTTGTCCACAGCCATGATTTCCACACGTGCTGTATGTGTGTGAGTGTGTGTGAGTGTGTGTGAGTGTGTGTGTGTGTGTGTGTGTGTGTGAGTGTGTGTGTGAGTGTGTGTGAGTGTGTGAGTGTGTGTGAGTGTGTGTGTGTGAGTGTGTGTGTGTGCCAACTAAGTTCACATTTTTGCTCATCAGTTTTCCTGTAAATAGTCAGAAAATGGTTACATTTCTCATTAAAACTTTCCACGACAGAAGATGGACATCAAAAACCCAAGTAGCGAAAATTATCGTACATCAGCATTTCTGTTAAAAAGATATCATTAAGGAAGAAAAAAAATGGAAGTTACAGAAACAGGCTCACAATTTAATTGATAAAAAATTGCAGCCACCTGCTTTCGCATTTCCAAGGAAAAGGGTTTTATATGTGTGATGAATTAATTTATTTGGGGGAAAAACAACTGCAATCTTACTCATTTAGGCTTTGATCAAAACATGCTCCAGCCGGACCCCTGTGCTTGTTATTATGTGAACAGCAGGTGGACATCTAGAACCGGCCAGAAGTCACAGGCAAAAGATACCCAGCTGAAACCGTTTAAAATGAGAAGACACACTTCAGATTCAGAGGAGCCAAAGAATTCAATAGACTAATGGATTATCGATTTCAATAGAGGAGACATATTTGAAAGGTGTCGGTCTGGCCGGTAAAAGATTCCAAAATGGCTGGTAAAACTGAGAATAGCACTGAGATGACGCGTACTCTTTAAAATGGCTTCAGTGGGGTGCACTTCAGCTCAGGCATGGAAGACATTAGCAGGCCCGGGTCCGTAAGACGCAAGTGCATCATACATATTTGGGCCCAATACCCACAAAGCAGAGAAACGCAGTATGTTCCTTCATTTTTTCATGTCAGAATTGGTTTGGAATTGTACCTTTTGTATGTGTGAACATCATATTAGAACTGTTATTTGAAACCAAAATTATTTCACAATTTAAGGCATCCTTATTGTAACTCTTCAATCCTAGTAATTCTGTATGGAAAATATGACCAAAATATTCAAACCTCTTGTTCTTGAATGGCATAGAGCTGGAGCAATCGCAGTTGTCCCTTATTTATTCTTAGTTACATTTTCTACTTCTCTCTTTCCTCAGATGATTGCCTATTGTGATTTTAAATATGTTTTCACACTCAATATTTTGGAAAGGAGTGTGCAGCTGCTGTGGAATCACAGGGTTCACATTTTCCCCTTCCAGAAAGCTGCTGCAAGTGGCCTGGGGGCCTGGGGCCGGCCAGGTCCCGCCAGTGGGAGACTTGTGTCAGGCAGTCTTATCACAGGAGCTGCTCCCTCGACAGGCCAGGCTTTTCAGTGCTGCAGGGAAACCATCCCCTTCCCATTCGGGACCCCTTTCCATTATCCCCCAATGTCTTATGCAACTGACACAGAGACTGACCGCATTCGTTTGAAAAGGAGACACGGAGCCTGGCCATCTAGAACCTGAGGTCTCATATCTATCTTCTTTGTTGTCGTTCGGTCTGAAGGAAACAGCAATGGACTTCCGTGCAGTGATTAACTCACGGCCATTGATACCCATTTCCCTGGGACCGTCACTCGCTTGGTCGCGCATTCTCTTATTTCCACAAAAGTCTAGAAAACATGAATCGCTTCTGAGAAACTCTGCAATTGAAGGATATGTTTGTCGCCGAAATACCCGGTGGAGAGTGTGATCCCTTGGTCAGGTATAAACCACATCCGGTGTCTGCCTTGGATGCCCATGGTACAGAGATGTGTTCCCTGTAATGTAGGACCATCACAAGTACGTGAGGATGCCACACCTGGCTCTGAGGCAGCCACCTGGGACTTTGCAGTAACAAGTCATGGGGAAAAAGCAACACGAAGTGGAAAGCAGAATGAAAACAGGGAAAGAGTCTGGGTTCCTGATGATATCACGGAGCTGCTAAATCAACCCTGAGAAGAGCCCCCCTGATGTGAAGGCAAGAGGAAACACCTAATGTTTTCAGTCTCTGTGTTAATTCCAGCTGAACATGACCTGGAAGATGGACCTTCTCTCATATATGTCGTGTCCTTTTTCTGTTACGTTATTCTTGCCCTGTGACTGGAGCCTAAACAAAAAGCTGTCAGGGAACTGGGGCTCCCACCTTCTACCATCCATCAGTGCTCTTCCTCTGAGCTGCCATGTCTCCTCACTTTCCTCCTTAATGGTCCATCGTATAGAACAGAAATTACATACTTATTTGTTGTTATTGAACAGTTTCATAGTTTTTGTCCTTAAATATGTAAATAGATAAGTGGAATGTTTTGTATTTCTCTAAGCCTTCTATGCTCATTTAATTTGCTCTTTACTCATGAGACCTGTCTATTCCTCTCTCATAGTTAATGATCCTAGAAGAACAGGGAAAAGACAGATTTTTGCATGTCATCACTAAGAATTCCATCCAGACACTTTCTTGCAAAAATCACAGTCACTGTTACCACCAGCCACATATACTGTGAATTACCAAGTTACACCCCACAGGAATTTTACACCAAGCTCTAGAGACTGACTTCCTTTGTTTCCCCAAACCAGACACAGTGGATTTTATCAAATGTTTACCTAATTTTAGGTCAATAAATGAATTTGTCTTCACTGAACCACTTATTGGAGGAACATGCCAGAACTCCAAGCTCAGCTTTACTAGTGAAATGTGCAAGTAATTGTTTAATGATATGCGATGTCATCAGGCAATTTAGTCAAAAGATTGGAGGTGGGGTGGCAACATTATAATTCCAGAAATTAGCTGCTTTGAAAAACAGAACATCCCTATTTTAAAAAATGTGTCAGCAATTTGGGAAGGTGAATATGAATTCCTGGTTTGTTTGGATATCGAAACAGTGAGAATACGGACGGAGTCCAAGGCACGTAAGCTCCAATAAAAATTTTTCCTCCTGGAAATTATCCTAAACTTATAGCCAAATTTTCCTGGATACAACCTTTAAAACACTACAGAGTTGAGTTAATGAGTCATAAAAATGTGTACATGAGACGGCAGTCCAGAACCTGTGTGAAACAGGAAGGACTGAGTGCAGTGGGGAGGCAGGCAGAGCGTGGCTGGGTCGCACAGGGTTTGAGACATGGGAACGTAGTCATGTATCTATGTGTAACTAACCTCCCTCAGCCTCCAGTTCCCAAGCTGTGAAATGTGGCTACTTAATATGCCCCTGCTTTGGGGGAATGTCATGAAGATTGCACAAAACAACATCTAAGTCCTGAGTATAACGCCTGGCACAGAAGAAAGAAATGTTTTGTAATATAAATGCTGCTGTTGTTATTGTGTAAGCAGGGAACAATGAAGTAATCAGTGTTTATGGGATAAAAAAACAAAACATTACAATGTCTGTGATAAAAATAAAGAGTAGCAGGGAGCATCATGGGTAAAATTATATTTTACAATTGTCTTTACCTTATCTCACAACCTCCCAGTTCTGGTCTCCACAGATAGTCACTGTTGAATCGTGTGTGTGTGTGTGTGTGTGTTTCCAGAGTTATCCAGTGCATGTCCCAAGATACACCACCCTTTAAATAATACACATGGACGCAGACCAGACCCTGAGCTCCGATCCTCTCTTTCTCTTGCTCAATTATATTTCTAAAGATGGTGGCAACCAGCACACACAGGCCTACTCCCACGGCCTTTTCTGAATCTTGCTCACCACCTTTTCCTCCAAGGACAGGGAAAGTCACTTCCACCTTGACCCCACAGGTCATGCTTTCTCCTTCCTGCTAATGACACAACAGTTTACGGGGACACTGACAGATAAGGCATTTTGACATTCAGATCAGCAGTCTTGACAGTTATTCTGGCTGGGCCCACAAGGACCAGGTAAGGATAGGCATCCAGCCTCCTGAGGGTCTAACAGAAAGGAAAGTCATATTTTAAATCAAACTGTTGTGAAATCTTTGTTTGAAACGTGCTTCCTTTTGCAGGGCTGTGGGGAAGCTGATTACCTTCCTGAGCTCTCATGCTATTTCCTAGAGCTAATGTGACGATTTCTGAAAGGTGGTTGGAGAGAGTGAATTTGCTGTATAAGGTGGGTTTTCTCAACTCCTCACCCCATAACTTAGTCTCTTGTACGCATTTTATAGAGCCAGTGAATCACAAGTCTGGCGAATATCTTTGGCCTTCACATTCAAACTTCGCTGTAATAAAGAAACTGTAAAATTTATTTTAAACCAGCTGTTATATGTGTCCTGAATTCCCTTCACCCATCCACGGGTCAATTACAAGTGTGGATAGCGGGCAGTGGGGCGTCTGCGTTCGGACCTGACCCAGGCTGAGTGGCTGCTTTCTTCAGTCCTCACAAAGCCTATTTTCGTGCACACCAGCAGTCTCCCTATGTTACAGTGACGGGACTGAGAAAACAAATGTTTCTTAATTCATCTACGGCCAAACAGCAGTAGGAGTCAAACCCGGGTCTCCGTTATCCTAGAATTGTCCCATTATATACATAACCTAATAGTGCTTCCTGACGGGTGGATGGGGCAGAATTCTCAGAAATGTCTCCCGTTTAACTGCTCTTCCCCATGTGTGGATCCTTTCTAAGCACAAAGTGGAGATTTAGGGCACATATTTTCAATTTCTATAAAGAAGAGACATTGATGGGCCATAGTATGACCCACAGCAAGTTTTAAAGTGAATAGAATGAAAATTCATATTGGAAATATGTGCGATTTCCAAGATTGCCGGAAACAAACTAGGGTGAAAGGAGCTAAAGAGGAAAAGATGGATTGAATACTTTTCAATTCTAACGATATCAGCCAAAAAGAAGCAGCAGATGGTTCCAGGACACCTCTAGCTATTTCCCTGCTTTGCATTAACAAACGCAACCCCTGAAAACACCAGGGTGCCCACTCATTCACTTATAAATGAATGTACCTGCCGAATCCACTCACAACATTATCAGGAGACTCGGACCTAAGAGAAGAGATACGAACGTACTCATCCTCATTCGTTAGGAAAAAGTTGGGTAGGAAAATCCACACACAGAATTTTAGCTTTGACACAGGGGCTCATGAAGACAGAGAAGCAGTTTTAGGGCTTCCATGGCAGGAAAAGACAACAGAGCCCGTTTCCACTTAGTAAAAGCTGCTGCCTCTGCTTCGCCCCAATCAAAGTAGCCATGTACGCAGAGAAGAGCAGTAGAAAGTAAGTGTTGGAGCCGGGCCAGGACTGGAACCCTAACTCTGGCACAAAAGATACCTGCTTGTTCAGAAGACTTGACGGCCAGATGTTTAGCACAACTGGGATTTCTGACCCTAGATCCAGGCTCAGAAAAGTGGGAGGCGGACCCGGAGTCTGCTGAGATGGAGTTCCCACCATGCGTAATGAACGGGGGCTCAGAAAAGAAACCAAGGTGAGATGGAAAACAAAAGAAGTTATTATTTTGGAAAATTCCCCCAAACCTGAGTTTTTAGCTGAGATTCGAACCCACCCTACCAGTGAGGTCTTGAAATGGCCCATGTTCCCGGTAGGCTTTTGTGATACAGATGCTCTCAAGTGCCCCAAATTAGCTCTGCTTTGCAGCTGTGCTGTGAGAAGCTCTGGGATCCACGGCAGAGCTGGGTGTTTGCTAGGAGACCAAATGTGGCTGTTAATGAAATGAAAAAGAAGTTCTTCACGGAAGTAAACCCCTCCTTTCTCTGCGACCGCGGGGCCATTTGGTAAGAACCTGGCTGATTGCCTTAAGCCCCAGTCTCCCACCTCCTCTTTCGAAAACACGCTCCCAGGTGGGGTCGAGCGAAGCCAGGGTAACCGTGGTTTTATTGTTTTGATTTCTGCTCCCATAATGCCAGCCACGTACCCTGTTCATTACGATTATAGTCTGGTCGTAATGGAGACTCTTAAGTGACCCAAGCACTGTCACCCATCTAAGCTCAGATGGAAGTTTAATGTTAGGAAATAGCGCCACCAGCATTTATGTTAAATCGAGCTGTAGGAGAGCCAGACATTCAAAGAATAAATACAAACACTGACGGCTGCAGAAGTCTTTGTTCTCCTTCTGAAAAAATACTGATATTTTTCCACCCCTCGTCCCACCCCTGTGATAGGCCTGAAAATGCTCACATTTTCATTAAAATGGTCCTCTCAAAAGTCAGGCACGTGAGACCCTACTAGCCCAACTCAGTGGTTCAGGTGTCTCCACAGGGACCAGCATTCGGGACATTAGACTGGCATCTTCTCACACCGGAATTCTGAGGGTCAGGGCTTTGAACGGTTGTGGCCACGCACACAGGTACCCAAGAGTGAAGTATGTGCATGTTCTACATATGACTACATGCATACGAATGTGTGTGTGCGTGTATAAACCTAGGATACACACCTGCTGAGACAGAGGTAAAGCTACAGATGTGGATGGAGGTGGCGCTGGACCACAGGTAGGTGGGTGGCTATGCAGAAAGGTATCCAGGGAGAGAGAGTTGCCTCGCCCAGTCTGCACCCTCAGCGCCCATCCACATGGCTCACCCCCACTGGCCCTCAGTACGTCCTTATAGAACAAGCCACGTACACTGAGCTCCCAGGAGGCAGAGCTGCTTCTGCGAGGCAGGAAAGGAATGCACCCTTGTCCCTCTTCCCTGGCATATGGCCCGCTGCCCTCGGAAACTTACTTGTGTTTGATGAATATTTATGAAAACCGCCACTTGAATTAAAATATAAAAGCCTCATGCTAAATTAATTGGGCTGTGGAGAAAAAACAGCCCACAACCCACTTGCACGCTGGAAGATAACAAATGAGGGGCAGAGGTTGGCTCTGTTCGGAGCCACAGAAAATAATTCTGGAGTTAGAGATTCAGGGGAGGGACAGAGGGTGAAAGCATTTCGAAACCAACAGATGCTGGAAACAAATTTCCCATCACGCTTGCTGGCTGGAATCACCAGGGACCAGCCCTGGGTTTTAAATGAATATCCTCATGGGCCCTCGCTATGCAGGCTGCTGTGTCACCCGATGCCAAATGGCCCCTTCCCATGGGCACCATCTAAATGGTGCTTTCATCCAATCCCCTGAAACCCACAGGATGCACGGGGAGCTATCCCCTGACCCCACAGTATTAAATCCTTTCAATCTCAGTGCAGACCACACCGCTTACCAGGAACCTGCCTCTCCACACACACATCTGCTGGTGGGGAAACGGGGAGCAGGCACTCATAAAGGATTGATGAAAACGTGATTTTGGGGGGTGCTGTTTTGCTCCAGTTCCTCGTGGTTGTGATGTTGATTTTCTTACATCTTATTCTCTCACCAGAGGCCTTGACCGAACCTCCCCCCACCAGGAGCACCACGCCTGGGTGACGAGGTAGGGGGCCAGCCACACAGAGCTTCCCAGATTTTCCATCCTGGACCCAGCTCTGAGGCCAAAGGGACCTGGGGTCCCCTCCACTTCCTGCCCAAATTTACATGTCAAGACGGGGTTGGGTCCTCAGCACCTTCCTGACCTGGGGAAAGCAAATCCACCCTCAGCCCAACCACCCGCTCCCCTGCTTTGCAAAGCCGCGCCCCTTCCTGCAGCCTCTCAGGGGGCGGTGGCAAGTGGACTGGCGTCTTGTGTCCGACATCCTGCATTTGTCCCTGTTCGCGGAGGCAGCATCCTACCCCCAGTGGAAAAGTCTCATCTCTCGTTTCACTGAAGAAGGGCCCCATATCTTGTGGCTCAATTATTTCTCTTTATTGAGTTTGAGGCTTCACGTGCATAGAAAACTCACCCTTTTGTTGCAACGTTTGAAGATAATGAGAAGGCACTAAACCCGATGAATGAATCATCACAATATTTTTAATTAAATATTACCAGCAAGACACACTCAAGAGGATTTTCATTATTGAGACACACAAACGGGCAGAGATTTCAATTATGTCGAACAATAGCTCCCACTTTCGACATTAAAAAGTGCCATTGAGATAAAATTGAAATTCACCTATTGATGCGATGTTGAGAACAATTCATTCACTTTTCATCCACTTTATTGTAATCAATGGGAATTTATTGTTGGTAATTCAAAGTATGAAAAGACTAAAACTTAAAAGTAAGGAAATCTAACCATGGTAGATAAATATCATTATTCCAATCATCAGAGGAAAAAAGGCACTTGAAAACCGAACAGCGAGATCAATGGAAATATACGTCCACACAAAACCGGTAAGTGAATGATCACAGCAGCATCCGTCACCATAGCCAAAAAGTGGGAACAACACAAACATCCATCAAGTGATAAATAGCAAAGGGTCACATGTCCACACCGTGGGATCTTATTTGTTAGTAAAAAGGGGTGAGGGACTGACACGCTACGGCACAGGTGGACCTTGAAAACATCATGCAGAGTGAAAGCAGCCAGTCACAGAAGATGACACAGTGCATGATCCCATTAGTATGGAATGTCCAGAGTCAGCCAATCCACAGCCAGGAAATGGGGGAAGGCAGCCGGCAGTGACTGCTAATGGCGCTGAGGTTTTCTCTGGGGACGGTGATGGGACTTTTCTAAAGTTAGACTGTAGTCGTGGCTGCACATCTTTGTAACTGGACTTTGTAACTAGACTAAAACACATTGAATTGTGTGCTTTAATTTGGTGAGTTGTGTAGTATGTGCATTATACCTCAGTAAAGTCATTTAAAAAAATGAATGGAAAAGGATAATTACTGTCCCCTAAAACATCATACAGAACTTTAGAAAGACTCACTTACCTTACTTTTTGGTAAAAAAAACAAAAACAAATTCAATCATATGTTTATATTAAAAATTAAATAAAGCCTTACTTATGTTTCGTATTGCATTTTACGTATATATATATATATGTATTATATATATTGGTATGTACATATATTCATATCAGCGTATACACCAGGGGTGCCAAAAATGTGTACAAATGGACACTTTGGTCAGCGTTGCTCAAGCAGTCATTTGCCGTAATCAGAGGTGTCTGGACGCTGATGGGAACCACTTTGAGCACCTCTTGTAATTGCAGAAGTCAAACGTGACTTGTATTCATCTTTTGTTATTGGTGTATATTGAGTATTAATTTTAATAGTTTTTTCCTAAAATGTGTGTACATTTTTTTGGCACCCTCTGTCTATATACATATAGGTGTATATATATTTACATATTTATCTAAACTCATATGTATATATATTTTTGTATATACTTATGTATGTATATATGTGTAAATATGTATTATATATATGTATATGAGAGTCATGGGTATGTGTGTGTGTGTATCGTGTTTCCCCCAAAATAAGACCTAACCAGAAAATAAGCCCTAGCATGACTTTTCAGGATGACATCCCCTGAACATAAGCCCTAATGCGTCTTTTGGAGCAAACCTTAATATAAGAGCTGGTCTTATTTTTGGGGAAACATGGTTTCAGCACTGCTACAGCCATGGGTTGGAAATAACGGAGGCAGATTTCTACAGACACTGATGCTTGAGTGATAGGGCCACAGTTTCGCTAAGCTACTTCTTTCTAGATTCTGGAAATAATCCAGGCTTTTTAGAACTCATCAGGTTTAAGGACAACTTCTGAACTTTACAACAAAATTAAAATTATTAATAATAATGATAATCTACACTTATACAGCACCTTAACATAAACCATAGGCAGTTGTATAAATCCTCATTTAGTTCTGAAAATATTAGCTTGGTCCTATTACTATACCTAGTTGAGATAATTTGGTTTAAATTAATTTCTGCAAATTAAAACTATTAAATGTAATTGTCCTATTAACACGATGAAAAATTTTAAAAATATAATTCATTGTTTTTAACACTGCTTATTAACTCAGTTAAATTGGGGATTATATCAGTGGGGTTTTTTTAATCAAATTTTCTTTAAGGACACGTCTGACAAATTACAGGTTTTAGCACATAGATGTTGGTTTTTTTATTATTTTAAACCAAGTGACCTATCTACTTATTCAATCCAATAAGAGTCTGTGTTTTCATCTCCACATCTGAATTTTCCATTGACTATTCTTTTCTCTGAAGAATGCTTACCTACCCTGCCTCCTACACAGCCAAATGAAAAGATCTGCATAATTCTTTTCCCACCTACTGATATATACGGTGAATTAAACATGTTTGGGTATCAATCATTGTCAGAGGGTTTTGGACAAAAGCTAAATTAATTGGCTACTTGCCCTGTTTTCTACATGCTCTTTCTGGAATGAAGGAACAATTGACTTGTGACATTTTTAAAAAAGCAAACATCATTTTGCTAGTGTCTTATCATAAAAAATGTCATCTGCCCCATCAATCAACACAACGAGGGGAGGCGGCTGGATGGATAGTTCACGGGCTTTTCCTCGGGTTGAGATGGTCAATGACTTGGAAATATAGGCACCAGCAGACACATTTAATAAATGTTTCTCTAGTGATTGAACACCTTTAAAAGGAGGACGTGTCTTTGGTTGGCTGTAACTTCAGCCCTGCTTTTCCCGATGTCAATAAGGCATAAATAATTTCAAACTGATGTACGTCTCTGTATAGGAACTAAACTTTGTGTCTTGTGTTAGAAACATTGTATTGTCTTATCAAATCGTCAAGACACCACTGGTAGGTTGTAATCACTCCCATTTTAAGGTTGAGGACACGACGTTTGCAGTGTGTCTTAGGAGCCCCAGAGCTGGCACTGGAACCCAAGTCTCTCTAAAGGTGAATCCTTACGTGTCCTCCCTGTCACTACCATCTCTAATTCCTGCAGAGGTTCTGGGTCTCAGGGGGGCTAGAAAATGCACAAGGTACATTCATCTGTCACGGACATCTGGGTGGCTTCCGTATCTTGGCTACTGGCATATCCATGCAACGGAATATTATTCAGTCTTAAAAAGAAGAAATCCTACCATCATGACAATATGGGCGGAACTGGAATATGTTTTGCTTCATAAGTGAAATAAACTTTTTTTCTAAACAAATGCCATTGCTACAGGATTTGATTTTGAAAGTCATGTAAAGGACACTGAGCAAAGGAGGTGACGTAAGACTCAATGAAGGTAGATTCCAGATTCATGTTCTTTCCAAACAAGCAGTGGTCTCTGCCGTGACAAAAAGTTGCTTTCTTTGCTCATGAGCTCCCTGGAGAAGGGACTTTTTCCATAAGCCAGCTTCATTTCT
The DNA here is from genome assembly GCF_036562045.2 of Rhinolophus sinicus. Classification (NCBI taxonomy): domain Eukaryota; kingdom Metazoa; phylum Chordata; class Mammalia; order Chiroptera; family Rhinolophidae; genus Rhinolophus; species Rhinolophus sinicus. The sequence goes on from NC_133765.1 coordinate 36,970,854, forward strand.
TTTGTATAGTAGAGCTTTATTTCCAGGAAACAGCGTGTTAGTGTGAGATGGGTGTTTAAAAAAAAAAATCACGGAAGAGCTAATATGTTTAACAAAATTAGGGTGTTCAACCCGGGGAAGAAGAGGAAAGGTCCCCTAGTATTTGCATATCATCTTGCTGCAACCAGAAATCCACATGTAGCGACGATACCCAGGAATATGGTCTCTCAGAGAGAGAGGAAGAGAGAGAGAGATGGGGAGAGGAGAGAGACAGAGAGACACAGACAGAGTCAGGAGTGCCGCTTTTAGGAGAAATGGCGCAACCAGCACCCATCAGGCCACACACAACCTTTCTGTCAACATTTGGCCCCTTATGGGCAGGTTGTTCTCAAAGCACAGCTGGCCTCCGTGCTGGGGAGGAACAAAGAAACTATAGCAGCACCTAGAGCAGGGGCTTTCTCTGAATAGAGAGGTGCTGCTGCCCAGTGGTCAGGGCCCTGCTGCTGCTGTTTAAAACCAGGAAATCCCCTTTGAGCTTGCCTTCGCCAGTGCCCAGGCTGGGGGACAGGGCATCACGGGCCGAGGAGCGTGCCTGGAGGACCTCCAGGAGGAGGTGGCAGGGCCTTCCTGAGCCTGGCAAGCTCGGCGTGGCTTTCTCTCTAACTCTGGGAGGTTGCACAGCCCTAAGACAGTCATGGGCATTGCCTCACTATACAGAATCCCTTGTGTTTGTGGTAATAAAATCGGTGAGCACCACGGACTTGAGTGTAAAGAAAGAACCATGCATCACATTTGTAAACTGAATCCATGTACCCCTGGAGTTTCTGTTCTTTGTTTTTCCTGATTTGGTCTGTTCAGTGCTCACCATCCTGGCTCCCTCTACGGTTGGCCAGGAACCTCCCCCAGAGGCACAGACTCATACACTCTGGAATGAGACCCAGCACGGACACAGCAACACTCACTAACAAAAACTCAGGTCATTCCGAGGTGCGGCCACGCATGAGAGTCACAGATGAACTGGGGAAAGACCTGCAATGCACGATGTTTTGTTTGGATGAGAATGGATGTCAGGACAGTCTCGGTGTCCCCACCAGGCTGGCAAGGATTTCTCCCATGATAAAGTGTGATGACAGTGACAGAAATCTTTCGGAAGGAAGTAAACAAATATCAAGGTGCACCGTGAGGGCGTCGTTTGTCACAGCCTTCAGCCCACGTCCCGCCTGGGTTATGATAAGTGACTTTTGCTGTGCAAGTTCTCATGTCCTTCGGAGCCGGGATCTGGGGTTTATAGTCCTGCTGATAAAGAACGGTTCTGAGACATTTCCATGGCATAAGCGCGTGAGTTATAGCCCTGGGGTAAGTTTAACTGTGGAAAAATCAAGGCGGATGAAACGCTCTGCCGCAAAGTCTGTTATTTCCGACGTGGAACATTGCCCACTGCATGTTCTGACCTCGTACAGGGTCCTGATATGCAGAAACTTAGGATATCGTCACGGTCTTTGAGAAAAAGGAACGGTCATAGATTGTAAAATACCCATTAAAGATGCTGATGATTCGACCAGCCTCCGAATGCCTGAAAGCCCTGCATTTGGCTTCATGGGAGCTGGGGCCAGGTGACAAGAATTCACCTTTCTTCCCCACTGAGAGTTGGCCTGCAATGGCCAACAGGCCCAGATTATCTGGAAATGAAAGCTCTCTCAGGATGCAGGATTTTCAGTCCTAAGACCATGCCATTCACAGTCAAATAGGATAGCGGGTCACCCTAACACCGCAAATCACTGACTCCAGTGGACAGCCCCACGGATGCACCTGGCTTACCCCACACGACGTGTGTTCACGGCGCACAGCCTGAGTCAGAACCCAGAGGACGGAAGCTTGCCCAAAGCATTCTCCAGTTGTCCGATTAGTGCCAAAAACACCTCCCGCCCTCCACTCTCCACTTTTACAGGGTGAACCCCTCAATGAATCCTCTCAGAGCCTACTCAGAGCAAAAGGACCTGTTCCGCGTGTTTAACACTGACCAGGAAGGGCTGCTGTAGTGTTCAGGGACGGCATTCAGAGGCTGGTCTATGATAAGTTGTGGTGACCACGTCACAAACACATTTTCCGGTACTTTGATTGGACAGATGAAGAGAGAGTTTTGGTCAGAAGTGTTCACCTGTGATCTCTTGTTCAGTACCTTGGAGCTTCTGTGTACGAAGCAAACTTTGTAAGAGAACATTAGATAAACCTACTAACCAGCTCGGCTAAGCTGCTCAGCATCACATCCATTGCATGTCACTCTACCCGCAGCCAGTGTCACATCCATGAAGGTCACCATTCGACAGTCTAGTGGTGAAGAAGGGAAAACTCAAGGGATCATGTTTGTAGGGTCTCATGGCCTATGCTCGATGATTTTAAGGTGAGTCTTTACAAGGCAGGAAAGTGGCCCAGATGAGTTTTGGATTAGTGAGCACAGAGAGGTAAAGGTCTTGATGGGGGTCTTGGTAAGAAAACTGTAAATCATGATAAGGCGGCTATTTCAGTTGCTTTAGAGCTTTACCTTTCTGAACCAAGTATGTCCTGGAACAAGCAGACAAATCATCTCTGGATGCTCTGAGTATATTTAAGATAGGAATAAGAAAGTGCGCCCAGCCTTGTTAAACAGGTCAGGGGGTGATGCCGCCTTTTGCTCTGAAGTGTCTTAATACTTGGGTCACCTATTGATTTGGGGTGTGGGTGTCGTAAGACTTCTGCTTTTCTCTGGAGGGTAACCTCCCCCCCAAATATTGGTGGGACCATGGATATAGATAATCCCCCACTCACGTATGAGACTCTGTCAAACACTTCCTGGAATTTGATTCGTAAGCAGAAGGAGGCGAGACTATAAAATGGTTGCAGTTGATTTTTCCAGCTGCATTAACTTGAAGCGACTATTCATTCGTTCAATGTGTCAGTCGCCGTGAGTGCACTGGAAGACGGCCCTGTTGACTTGCTTATCTAAACAGCCTGGCACGCTCCCTCTCAGAGGAGGGGACAGGATCCTTTTCATTCTTTTCTTTATTCAACACCAATCTGAATTCCTGCCACGTGCCAGGCAGGCCCTATTCTAGGCACTGTGGACACCACAGTAAAGAGTCCCTGCCTTCATGGAATGTGTGCTCTAACGTCAGTAAACAGCCAGGAATGAGGAAATGTATGTCAAAGCGCAAGAAGTAATTAAAAGGAAACTAAAGCTTAAGTGTGATAAAGGCGGCTGGTGAAGGTGGAGGAAAGTTGCTATTCTATCAAGGTGGGGCCAGGAAAATCCTCATTGCAAAGTGACATTTGAACAAAAACTTGAAGGTTGTGAGGGGGTACAGAGCTCTCTGGGGGTGAAGGCAGAGGGAGTGGTGTGTGCAAAGGCCCCGGGGCAAGGGTCTGGAGAGTTTGGCGGACCAGCAGGGCCAGTACGACTGATGCCCAGAGAACACAAGGGGGCTGTAAGAATGGAGCTCAGAGCTAACACACAGGACTTCCAACCTGGCAGGCCATTGTAGGGACTCTGCCTTTACTCACAGTAAAAGTGTAGCCACTGCAGGATTTTAAGTAGATAAGTAACATGGTTGACTTCCATTTTAAAAACATTAATCTGGTTGGTACATTAATAAATGGCTGACGCAGACGCAAGGGTTTTTGAAAATGGGAACCAGATATGAGACTTTGTCATAAGCCAGACGAGAGAACATGGTGCTGAGGACAAGAGATGGTAATTGAGGTGTTTAGAAGTTTAGGTTCTGAGTATACTTTGGAAGAAAGACCCAGTAAGATTTGCTCACGGATGGGATATGAAATGGGAGGGAAAGGGAGAGAGAGAGAGAGAGAGAGAGAGAGAGGTGCCAAGGATGAGCTTAGAGTTTTTGCCTAGAGTCACAAGAAAAATAGAGCCAACACATGGGAAAAATCACTTGGGGGGTTTAGGGGAGTCTAGAACTCAATTTTGGACGTTAAAGGTGAGATGTCTGCTAGCATACAAGACGAGATGTCCAGTGAACAATCAGACATAAGAGTTTGGAATGTAGGGTAAAGATATTAGTTGGAAATCATTTATCCGTCACCAGCCAACATAGCTTATTTGAAGCCTTGAGACCAGAAGGGATGAGCCAGGAAATGAGTACAGGTAGAGATGGGGTTCAAGGGAGGAGACAGAGACCTTCCAATATGTAAAGGGGGGTGGGTAGAAGAACCAACGCAGGAGACTGAGAAGAAGTGAGCAGTGAGTTAGATTAAGAAGCTCATGGAGGTTTTCCAAGGAGGAGGCGCCATCGCCTAAGGTCAATGCTGTTGAGAGGTCAAGTAAGAGGCCATATTGACCCTTTTAGCCACGTGGCCACCCAAGCAGCCACCATGCCCCTCACCATATACAGAAAAATTATATCCATGCAAACATTAATGGGGGGCATATCCCTGCCTCCCTGACAATTAGCCAAGACCGATGCATATAACTGGGTCTCCAGAATCTCAATGTCATCAGCATTATGTGTTGCCTAAACCAGTTATTTATCTTCAGAAAGGGACTTATAAAAACAAACTGCTGAGCATGGCCTTGAATCTCTGGGTGGGTGGGTGGATGGCGGGGCGGGTTCTCTGGACAAGACTGACAACCTTAATTAGGAAACATCAATGTTTGTTTTTTGCTCCTTCTAACAACCCTTGGTTTACCAAATCCATTTCAGTCACGTTTGTGAGGTTGATATATTAGGTAATATCACTTGTTCCAACAAAGTGCCAACATTCTGTGCTTGTTATAAAGAAAAGGAAGAGAAATGGCAGCATCTGGAAGGCAAGTCATGCCTCTGGCACCCAACTCAGGCTCAGAAAACCCTTAGGCCCCAGAGGCTACAATTTGAAAACCAACCCATTTTCAAATATGAACAATAAAACTGCTTTAACCTTAGGAGGTGTGTCCCACTCACAGATGCAGCTGAGTTAGTTCTGAGGCTGCAGGAAGTGGATTTTAACAGGAAATGCCCGGTACATGCGAACTTCAGAGGATTTTTCTGTAATCACAGAAGCTCCTCTAAAAATGAATTCTAAAAGGCTTTAGCCAGCACATGTAGATATGCTAAAACTTATATAAATTATCTCATAGCAAACAAAACACACACATCACCATTACCACCATCATCATCGTCATAACCACCATCACCACCATCACCACCATCACCATCATCACCACCATCACCACCATCACCACCATCACCATCATCACCACCATCACCACCATCACCACCACCATCATAAATGATTTACTCTTTGGCATACAGAGGACTCACATGGGGTATAAAAAAAGCCAAATACAAAAATACCAAAAACAAACAAACAAACAAAAAACCCCAGAAAACAAAACCCCTAGTAGCTGGCTTGTGTCTCTCCAAACACAATGACTTTAATCAATTCCGTATAAGTACTTTCCACGAATGCCTCTCTTTGAATAGGATTAAAGGTGAGCTCTGCCTAGCAAACATTCGTAGAATTCTAAAGTGTATTTTACTGTTTATGAAATTAAACTGAAAGACCCAAAAAGATGAAATGAATACAAGCCATTTTATCCTGGGGGAGGGAGGACCCCAGAAAGAAGGATGAGGCCACCGAACCAGCCACAGATGGAGAACGCATTTTCCATTTAAGGGAGCAGGGTGTGCAGTACAACTGATGACTTGAGGGAAAGTTTCCAACCCTCTCAAACCTTCTCTCATCGTATAGGACACCTTCCTGGAGACCACACAGACCTCTGAGCAAGAACACGCGGATATAAGTCAAGCAAACCCCACCTCAGCCCCATGCCTCTCGTTAAGCCCTGGATCCTCTGCCGGCTCCTTCTACCAAGACCAGTTGCAGGAGCTCAGTATTTCATCCTGGGAATAAACCTAATTGATAGAGTCTTCCAGTGTGGCGCTTTTATCCTGCAGGAACCCATGGAACTAAATTAAAACCTGTGTTGCACATTTTGGAGGAGAACGTAGTCGTGTCTGTATTAAAATTAATGAGAGCAGCAGCCCATGCCACGGACTCCAATTTCTTCAAGGCAGCGTGAACGTCCTGTCCAGAGCGCCGGGGGACAAAGTGCTATCTGAGTCCACGACAACGTTTTAAACTTTAATAACATTTGGCCTGAAAATGAATAATACAGGTCCTATATGATTTGAATCTTTATAGCACATTACTTTCTCTCATTTTTGAAGATGATCGTATAATAGCTTCCCTCGCATGGCGCTTACTCTTGGCCAAGAACTGCTCAAGGGCCCTACAATTGCCTCCTCGTTTAATTCCCCGACCTGCCTGATGAGGAAGGTGCTAGAGTGATCCTTCTTTTACAGACAGGAAAACTGAGGCACCAAGATGGTAAAGAACTTTGCCCAATTTTACAGGCAATAAGGGGCGTAGCTAGGATGCCAACTGAAGCAGGCCAGCTTGATTCTGTGTTTTTAGCTCTATGGCAAATGGCTCTCAGGTGGTTGCATGGTAGAGCCACCTGGGACACTTTTTAAAAACATCGATGCCCCAGCTACATTCAGAACAATTAGAGAAAACCTGCCTGGGGAGACTGTGTGGTGGGAGGACTTGGAAAGCAAGGTCCACACTCTCTAACTGTGGTGAGGGTGGGACATTTGGGTAAATTTACCTTCTTTAAGCCTTCTTTAAACCAAGGTAGGAACAAACTGGGACTAGTCTGCCCTGTAATTAAATGAGCTGATGCCAGCATATCAATGCACATTTCCCCAAGCACTTGTAAGCAGTTAGCAAACAGTCATTAATGTTTTCTATGCATCTATTTTGCTTTAAAGCTATCCCACATGTTATCTAAGGGATTTTCAAGGCCAAAATGAATAGGTATGTTTGAAGGTCAGGAGAAATCCTGTGTGGATGGACCGTGTAAAATGAGAGGTCATGCCAGCCAATCTCAGGGGTAAGGAAGGTAATAAAAAGCCAGAGAACTACATACAGGACCAGGTATTCAATCTGGTCACATTAAGTGAACCTCAGAAGCTGAGAGTTTCAGATGGGAAGAGGGCCAGAGAAGGTCAAAATCATCCCCACTGAGCAGCCAATGACAACCATGAGAGTGAGTCCCACCGATGACACCAGTTCTTATCAGGAGACAGACTCGTGCCACAGTGCTGGGCACACATGGGAGGCTCGCTGGAAGGTCCTGATAAGCTGGCTGACTGAAGTTCTATTGAAATTTAATAAACATGGTCACAGAAGAGGGTTGCAAAGCCAAGGTCAGGACTGGAGGACAGAGGTGAGAGTACCTGACATCTAGCTTCACCTGTAAAGCATTGTTAGAATGTCTTTACCTTGGATAACTGGTGGGGCCAGGAAATTTCTAAAGCATGGTGATACTGTTACCCACTTCTTTACTGTCCTGTGAGTTGAAATCCCCATGGCTCAAGGTCAAGACAAACAAATACACTTGTATTTTGCTCATGGCTTTTATTTTCTCTTATTTGTTTTGTATTTCCTTTTAAAGTAATAATATTGAAATTCTGACCGAGAGCTAAATTCTCCCCAATTGGAAAAGTACGTAAGTGGGAGAACTCCTTGAAATGGTGACATATAGGAAATGTGTCACCCTTCACTCCCATATAGCTTTGCCTCTGGCATAGTCACCCTCTCGCATGAGTGCTGGGATGGCAAATCCAAAGGTCTGCATGGACCAGGCAGGTGACATAAATGAAGAGCATGGGTCCGGACCCAGAAAAACAACAGTGTGGGTGGAGGCACGAAGGAGCAATCTCACCCTTGTCATTGCCAGAGCCACAGGAGGGAGACAGGCCTGCTACAATGTAACTCAGATCCCAGACTCTTCAGCCGAGTCCCATCCAGTGGCCTCATATCTTTGCAGAATAAAGGCCAAAGTTTTTACAAAAGCCTGTACTGCCCTGCACAATCCTGCTGCACCCTCCTCACCTCTCAGACTTTCCCCAACCTGTCTGTATTCCTGCTTCTGCTCCCTGTGCTCCAGCCTCTGAGCTGTGCTTGGCAGATACCAGACACATTCCAGCCTCAGGACCTTTGCACGAGCTGTTCCACCTGGATGGACACAGAGCTTAACCCCTCACCTACCTCAGCTCCTTACCCAGGTGTCAGTTTCTTAGGCAGTTTTTCTCTGTCCATTGCATCTCAAATTGCAGCACCTCCTTCATACCCTCCTGCCACGTGCTCACTATTCCCTGTTTCTGTTTTTCTTCTTAGCCTGTGCCACCACCTGATATGTTACATAGTTAATTATTTAATTTTTTACTACCTGTCTCTCCCCGCTAAAAAGTCTAAGGTGCATAAAGGCAGGAATTTTTGCCTGTATCTTGGTTTTTGAATTTTCAACTGTCTCTTTCCATCACTTGGCACACAGAAAATACTCTGTAAATATTTGTTGGACGATGAATGAATAAAATCGATGACTATGCAGCCTCATGTGACCTGAGAAGAGCATATTGGCTTAAAAAAAGAAAGTACAGCATGAGCAGCTCAAATCAAATATGTTGACGGGTTGATGCCTGACAGGGGCTGCAGTTCTCAGTGTTTCCATCACCATTTCATTGAATTGTCAACACTGTCACTGGGCCACATGACAGATTCTATCGTGGGTAGCAGCAGTAGGGGGCAGGATGAAAAGGCACGAGGGTGAGGCTTTAAGGAGCTCGTCGCCTGCTTAGATGCAACACAAAGAATCGCCAAACACTTTCTAAATCAAAGATGGCCACAGCGATGTCAACTCGGAACCTCCAATGAAAACAGAATAGAGGAGAAATTAGTCGTTGTTAACGCGAAGCTGTGGTGTCTCCGACTTCATCTGGAAATACACTTCATCTGCACAATACGCACTTCTCCTTTAAATATCCAGCTAGGGTTGATCCGTAGATGGATTCAAAGGAGCCCGAGCCACCTCTTCTTTATAACCTGCAAGGGTGCATGGGAATAAATATCCACACCATTATCACCTTCCGTTGCACATCACCGTGTCAGGCAGCCGGGCAGTGTCAGGGGTGACCCTGGAATCAATTAACAGTGAATTATTTATATTAGCAACTGCTGCAAAGTGTTTCCCAGCTGTTGTTTCATGAAAGACATCTTGTTCTGTTCAGCTTTCGCCCCAGGCATAGATGTAAGTGACCGAATTTATCATCACAATGAAAGGGGATTTCTTTTCCTTTTCCTTTTCCAAATAGAAAGACATGCCCACACACAGCATCCCTCAGCTCGCTTTGGGAAAGTGGAGATATCAATCATCGCTGTGTAATTTTAGCTCCAGCCTTGCTAGATGGAACTCTGAACTCCCGCTGTGCTGGACCGAGTTAAATGCAGAATCACATGAGGTCGGTTCTTTCTACCACCAAATGGAGACATTCTGAGAGTCAGTCGTAGATGAGAATTCACTACCCAAGGGAAGTTACAGGATAACACTCTTCCCTCCCATTCTAAAATGCTCCTTAGAAACATAATTCCTTGTCCTAATAGCCAAAGCAAAAGGTCATCAACAAGGCAAAATCATAACACCTTCCAAAGAAATTAGTTGAAACTGTCTGGAACGTTCTCGCGCCTTCTATGTCAAAACAAATCCATTCAGTGTCTCAGTTCCCCTAGGAAGTTATTTTCTTCCCATGGATGCAGCCAGCTAATAGATAAATTAATTTGGGGAAATACATGCAGTAAGTATTAATGTGCTGACTAAATACAGAAGGCAGGTTTTCATTTCTTTAGGAGTCTTGTGAGAATTTAAAGAGGGATTCTGACATGCGAATTTCTTGAACAGCCAGGAAAACACCTAAAATTGAAATCTGCATGGCATTAATTTAGGGTTCTTCATTGTGTGTTACACCTTCTTTCTGAGGCAACAAGGCGAGAGATGTTGGGGAAAATTCCCCTTCACAGTCCAACGTGTGACCCTGTTCAACACGATCATTGAGGTTTTCTTGCTCTCCCTCATCCCGTGTTATTTTGGTGAATAGAGAGAAGGGAGGGAGCACCGAGGCCACAGGTAATGCTTTCCCAATGGCTGGGTTTGTTTTCAGATCTGAGAACCAATGCACATCTGTCTGGGAAAGGCACACTCACCCTCACCCCATGTGCACACACTCACACACACCCACAGGCAGAACCATGCAGACATCAGGGGGAGGTGGAAAAGCATGGAGACCCCGTATGAAACCCCACATGTGATCATGGTAAACTGCGTTGGGTTGGAGGGTTGGGTCGTGGCTGGTCTTCTAGCTACAGTTTTTTTTCAGTGCTGTAGGTAGGTAAGCCCATGGAGAAACGTTCTGCAAGTGGGTAATATACGTGCTTAATGCTGCCGTTTTCCTGGCCCCATTTTTACAAGAGTTGCCTTAGTCTCTTCTTCAGAAAGTTTCCTAGAAGAGCCAAGCAGTAGGACCAGCAATCAGCCTCACCATCCCCAAGGCATACGCAGTCCATCTACCATGTCCCAGGCGCCAGGACTGGATGACGTCAGCTCCGGGCGCCAGTCAATTCCTTCTAATCCACTCCCACTGCAGCTTTAATGAGTTGAGCCGTCTCCCCCAGACCTGTCTGCCAGCACTGCACATTGGGGAGCACCTCCAGGGGTTCAGCTGGTTACTGTGGGCTCCCCAGAGAAATCCCTCCTGGTAAAGCTCCCGAAACCTAAAGGACTGGCCCACTTACGTATATCAGCTTCACAGACCCTAAAGAGGCTCAACTTCTTAGAGACGTTCTGCTCCTTAGTGGCTCTGAAATGACCCTGCCCTCAAATGCAGGACACAGGGAGCTTCCATGGAAAGGCAGAATTGGGTGGCAGTTCTGCATTCTCAGAATCTGCTGGATTTCTTTCTTTCTTGATTCTTGCTCTCCGCTAAACAAGATGGTTTATAAATGCATGATTGGAAATTCAAAGAATGCTGATTTTGTTTGCTGAATTTTTAGCTGTATAGCAGGGGGGAAATCATGGGCTAAAAATAAGGAAATCTGAGTTAAAACCCCAGATTTGGTATCTACTTACCATGTGATCATTGTCAACAATAATAATAGTTGTAGCAATAACAGTAATAATATTCAGGATTATTATTATTATTTACTTAAGGTCTACCATGTACCAGACAAGATGCAAAGACATTTGTGACCATTATTTCATTCAATCATTCCAACATCCTACGAGGAATGTCACCCGTGGTACAGATAAGGAAACTGAGGCTCAGACCAAAGGAGCCATGGGCCCAGGGACATGCATTGAGAAAGGGATGGAGCTAAGATCTTAAATTCAGGTGTGCTCTCTGCTTCTTACCACTGGGTCATATTCTGACTGGCCTGTGCCTATCGTGTGTCTTTTGTATCAACCCCAATAAAAGCCATTAGAAATATTCCACTTGCCACACTCCCCCTACGGGTCCAATAAAACTCTTTATTAATTCTTATTTAACACGGTGCAGCATGTAGCCAAGCTCTAGTTCTATGTTCCAATTCTTTTGGTCTCAGAGAAATGACGACAAAGCTCAAATGTCTCCCTGTCTTTATTACAGTCTGGGAGGTCAGCCAAACAATGTCCTCGGGGCTGAGAAAGAAGGGAAGGCAGCCGTCCTTGTTTCTTTGTTTATTTAGAAGACAGAGGATGTGGCCATCTTTTCAAGGAATATGTGCACCCTTGGGGGAGGGAGGGAGGGAGAAGGGGAGGGAGAATGAGAGAGAGAAAGAGAGAGAGAGAGAGAGAGAGAGAATGGGGGGGGAGGACTGGGGGAAGAAGCTTCCTGGCAGAGGTGGCAGTGAGTGCAAAGGCTGAGGTGGGGAGGGTGGGAGGCACGGGATGGAGTCAGGAACATGATGGCCAATGTGACTGGAAAACAGGGAGTGGAGGAAGAACAGTGGGAAATGAGTTTGGAGAGGCAGATTGGACCACAGCATCCAGGGTCCTATGGAAAGGACGTCAGATTTGGTTCTCAGAGGAATGAGAAGCCATTGCAGGATGGTGAACAACCGAGTAACAATTCCTGATTTGCGTTTTAGAGAACGGCTCCAGCTCTTCTGTAGGGAAGTCATTAGAGGAGCATGGCGGAGACCAGGATGTCACCATAGGGGACTGTGGCAATCACTCTGAGGCAGTGACGCTGCTCCAGGGTGGCAGAGGGGACATGATGACAAGTTTTCAGAGTTGGGATGTGTTTTGAAGGGAGAGCTGAGGACAGATGAAGGAAGCTGTGATTTACAGAGATGACACACCGGGGAAATCCCTTCTAGGAGCAAATGACCTGGGGGACCTTAGGTTTGGAGATAACTTTTTAGATACAACAACAAAGACACGATCCATGAAAGAAAGAATTGATAAGCTGGACATCATTAAAATTTAAAAATTCTGTCCCTCAAAAGATACTTAAAAGATTCTGTCCTGCAAGAGAATGAAAAAACAAGCCACAAACTAGAAAATATTAGCAAAAGACACATCTGGTAAAGGAATGTTACCCCAGATATACAAAGAACTCTCAAAACTCAACAATAAGAAAACCCAATTTGAGAAATGAAAGAAAAATATTAACAGACACCTCACCAAAGAAGATATACACATGACAAATAAGCCTATGAAAAGAGGCTCCACCTTCCGTGTTTCCCTGAAAATAAGACCTAGCTGGACCATCAGCAAAAATTAATATAAGACCCACCTTATTTTACTATAAGACTGGGTCTTTCATATAATGTAAAACAATAATATAATATAATATAATATAATATAATATAATATAATATAATATAAGTCAGGTCTTACATCAATTTTTGCTCCAAAAGACGCATTAGAGCTGATTGTCTAGCTAGGTCTTATTTTCAGGGAAACAGGGTTGTATGTCAATGGGGAAATGCAAATTAAAGCAACAATAAGATACACACCGATTAGAGCGCACAATCCAAAACACTGACATCACCAAATGCTGGCGAAGATGTGGAGTCACAGGAATCCACACCCATGGCTGGTGGGAGTGCAAATGGTACAGCCACTTTGGAAGACAGTTTGGTGGTTTCTTATAAAACTAAACCTACTCTCACTATACAACCCAGCAATTCTTTTCCTCGTTATTTACCCAAAGGAGTTGAAAACTTATGTTCACACAAAAACGTGCACACAGATGTTTGTAGCTGCTTTAGTCATAATTGCCAAACATGGAAGCCACCAAGATGAACTTCAGTAGGTGGTGGATGAGTAAACTGTGGACTATTACTCAGCGCTAAAAATAAATGACCTATCAGCCATGAAAAGACGTGGAAGAACCTTAGCTGCATATCACTAAGGGAAGGCAGCCAATCTGAAAAGGCCACATACTGTGTGATTCCAAGGCTATGACTGTGGAAAAGGCACAACTATGGAGACACGTCAGTGTTAAGGGGGAGGAGGGGTGAAATGGAAGAGCTCAGAGAGTTTACAGCACAGTGAAAGGACTCTGCATGACGTCATAACGATGGCTACGTGACGTCATAATGATGGCTGCGTGACGTCATAATGATGGCTGCGTGACGTCATAATGATGGCTGCGTGACGTCATAATGATAGCTGCGTGACGTCATAATGATGGCTGCGTGACGTCATAATGGTGGCTGCGTCCTTATACGCTTGTTCAAGCCCATAGGCTGTACAACACCAAGAGTGAACCCTCACGTCAGCTGTGGACTCTGGGTGACGATGACGCGTCCATGTAGGTTCATCCTTGGTAGCAAGTGTCCCATCTGGTGTGAGGGAGGGGTGTAAATGGGGAAAGCTGGGCATGTGTGGTGGTGGGGGGATATGGGAACTCTTCATACCTTCCTGGCAAGTTTGCTGTGAACCTAAAACTTCTCAAAAAAAAAAAAATGAGGTCTTAAAAAAATCCCAAGAGGGGCCACTGAGGCGCTGCGTGACCCATCCCTGTACCGCCTTCACCCCGTGTCCCCTCCCTCTCTTCACTGCGCACAGACACTGGGGTTTTTAATCAACACCAAGCGGCATCCGGCCCCCAAGAACCAGGGCCTTGTTTTCAGACACCTTCAGGAAACGAGGTCCAAGGTCCTAGCTGAGCACACACTGGGTGGACACCGCTGATGGACTGTGAGAAGAAAGCAACTTCGGGGAGAAGCTGTTTTGGCTGTTTCAGGAAGACGCGCGTGGGTCACAGGTGGGAGGGTGGTGGCAGCTGCCAGCGCATGCGGAGCCCAGAGCCGGAACGTTCTGAGCAACCCATCAATCTTGGCAGCGAGGCCCTGACGCTGATTAAGGAGCAGCACCGCGGAGATGAAAGATGGTCTCGGGCCTTCGCCCTGGCATTCGTCAGCCACCTGGGCAGGGGACAGACAGGGGCCTCCGCAGGTGACGGGCTGCTCCTCGGATGGACTGTAAACAGATGGAGGGAACTCACCGTGTGGCCGAGCTCGTCCTCACCCCCACCCATGACATGAAATTCACAGGAGGAGGAATAAAGCCGGTCTCTGGTGACAGGAAGCAGGAAACGAGCTTGGAAAGGACTTGCCCCTGGGAGGGGGCGTGGCTTCGGTGGAGCCAGTCCATGAACCCTGAGCGCTCACCTGGGCGCGGGAGAGGAGCGCCTGGCAGGGCCCCGGTGCCCAGCGGCCACCGTGGGGAATGACAGGACCCAGACGTGAGCATCCAGGCCTTGCCTGTCCTACGCGACTCCTCGCACCACTGCCAAGGCCGACAGCACAGGGCTGTTGGGACAGAAAGTCCGAAGTCACACAGGACCGTGCAAGGGCTGGTCTCTCTGCCCGGAAGGTCCCCTCTCAGAAACCCGGGTTCACCGCCTCGCTCCCGTTAAGTCCTTTTTCCACACGTCAGCTCCTCAGAGAGGCCATCGCTGATTTATTGAACATTAGACACGGCACCAGCAGCCCTCCTAATCGCCTTTATCTCGCTATGTATGTTTTCTTGGCACTTACCACGTCTTATCATAGTCGCTTCCCACCCCGAGACACATGCATGCGATTGGAGGGTTATTGCTCGACTCCTGACATAAAATTCCAGCCCAGTGCCCGCCCGCCTCTCTATAGCTGTCCTTTCAAGTGCATCCCAGGCCAAAGACATCTGACTATTCAGCTCCTTTACAGAAGATTTCTTTCTTATTTTCTTTTTTTATTTTACATTTATTTTTCCTCCCTCCCTCTCCTCTTTTCCTTCTTCTCTCTCTCCCCCTCTCAATAGATAGATACATAGATGATAGATGATATCGATACCTTTATGTATAAAAGATCTTTATACATCACTATACACACACAAACACACACACACGCTGCCAAAAAATGTACACACATTTTAAGAAAGGAAAAAAACTATTAAAATTGTCATACTCAATATATACTGATAACAAAAGAGGAATACAAGTCACGTTTGACTTCTGCAATTACAAGAGGTGCTCAAAGTGGTTACCATCAGCGTCCAGACACTTCTGATTACAGTGAACTATGGCTTGAGCAACATTGACCAAAGTGTCCACTTCTATACATTTTTTGGCATATATATATGTATACACACACACACACACACACACACACACACACACACACACACACCGGGGGTGCCAAATAAATCTATACACATTTTAAGAGATGTTATCTATGTATTACTTTTTGAAGTTGAATTGAATTACAGTAGCAATGTGTAGTATGACATTCGCTCAAATATTGGCGTTAAACAAGTGAATGCCAGCGTAGTTCATTGTATTACAATTTTAATAGTTTTTTCTTTCTTAAATTGTGTATATACTTTTTGGTTCTCTCTCTCTCTCTCTCTCTCTCTCTCTCTCTCTCTCTCTCTCTCTCTCCCTCTCTCCATACACACACAAACACACACACACACACACACACACACACACACACAGTTTTCTCTCTTTTTGTGAAATTCAGGCTGAGAAGAACGGAAACTCTTACACCAGCAACAGATACGGTACCAAGCGTGACACTCTCCCTACACAATATTAAAATGAGCTCCATTTCAATGGAGTATCATTTGAAAGGTCTGGTGGCTTCTAGAACATGGGGTTGGAATATAAAAACATATTGTGTTGTGATCATTGGCTCTCCTGACACGTCCAGCATACCCTCAGGTTGGCAACAGCAGATAAGTTTTTTCTTCTTTGCTTCTCGCACAGGTAGGAGAGTCTCAGTTTCCCGCTCTGTCATGGTTGGAGAATGGCAATGAAAAATACAGAGAACTCCCTGCTGTCAGGGCGTCCCACCTCAGTGGGGGCTGGCAGTGCCAGGGGGCAGATGAGAAGGGGTAGGCTGTTTCTGCAACTCCAGTCTTTTTGTTTGTTTAAATTTTTGAGTAAGAAAAAAAAGACATTGAATCCCAACAAAATGGAACCACATTTTTCTTTCAGCGAAACTCACCCAACAGACACACAATCCGCGGAACGGTCATGGAGTGATGTCCAGGGTGCCATCTAAGCTTCTCTCTCATGCAACCATCTGTGTCCTTAACCAGTCCCAGGTAGGTCCTGCTGCCAGTGAAGCCCAGTTTACCATGCTTTCATTCTTGGAAGTAGGTGATAGTAAAGAAAAAACAATTACAGGCTCCATCTTGAGAGCTAAGTGAGAAACGTCTTCTGCCCAGCAGACCACCAAGTTCATCACAGAGTCTTGGTTCCCAGGGATGGGGCGAGGAGAAGTGCAAATCTTTTAAAGCCAAAAAACCAATGTCTGTCCTGTATTGGGGAAGTGAAGTCTCTGAGTGGGGCTGCTGGCATGGCTGGGGCAAGCCATGCCTGGATGGGGGGGTCTTGTGCATCAGGTCTGCCCCTCGCTCCAAGACTGGCATCTGGCCGCAGTGTGACACGTCGGAGTTGGCCTCTTAGCTTCGCCATGTTTGCACAGGTGCCTGCAGGCTAGGTGGGCAGGTCAGAATTCATCGATAGACAGTGACAAGACTTCATGGAGCACAGTATCCGGTGGTGACTTTTCCAGACCATGCAGTCTGATCTCAGGAAATGTGTGCTTATGGCAGGCACACGGCAGGCCACAGTGGCGGGCTTGTGTGCACACCCTCAGGCTTCCCAGTGGGTGGAAAGGTAAAAAGAAACGGCCCCGGTGGGTCAATACTGACCATTCCAGGACTCAGAGCTTGCCCGCAGGGATGGATTTCTGACTCAGTAGCTAAGGGCTCAGTAGCTAATAGCTCATGCCTGAGCTCTTCAGAGCTGTGCGGTTTGCTTCAGGAGCAAGATTATGAAACAGGCTATGAATTTATGCTTTTGTTGCTATGGTAATTTATATTTCCACTGTTTTAATAACCTCATCAAATGCAGGCTATCAGAAGCAGCATGGCCCCTCTACATAATTTAAACCATTCATAACAACTAGCGATACCATGGAAACATTGCGTGAGGAAATTAAAAGCAAATAAAAATAAGTCATCTCAAGCCTGAAAGCTATAAATATTTGAGGTGGGAGCATAAACACTTCAAGAATGATCTTGATGGTTGGAACAGATATACCTAGTAAATGGTGCTGGAAAATGATATATTGTAAATGAAATATCTTCGAGACATTTTTTTCTCTCATCAAAAGAAGAGAAATACTACATACTGCTTTCTAATTATTAAGACGCATAACATAATGGAATTTTCCACAGGCTCCAGTAACACATTTATAATACTTGAGCACTAGACTATGAATATTAGCTCATGCCAGAATATTGGTATTTAAAAGGAATCATTACTACAGACTCAGCTTGTGTGCAAAATATTTACAATGGGTTAAACGCCAAAGTGCGACAGTTCTTAGCATGTGATCAAACTGTGTGCATTCTTACACACACACACACACACATACACCTCCATTCAAATGCATATTATTAAGAAATTTCATCAGTATCGTTTGTTTCTGGTTCATCCTTATTGTGGGTTTAGTGGACGAGGTGTGTTTGCCGTTATCCATGAGTAATTCCCAGTGCTGTCGGTGTTACTCTGGGTCAGGGAGAGCTGTATTTATGTCACCATGGGAAGCCCTTCTAGAAGGTACTTTGAAGTGGGCATGTGGGGCTGGAATGGATTTCAAAGTTCGGACAGAATCCAGCCCTTCGCTATTCTGGAAACAGGCCATTCCTCCTCTCCAGACAGTGAGCCATGGGAAGTCGAGTACGAATGACTTTGAACCCTCTGTGCCATATATCACATTTTCAAGAGAAATTTTTGTTTTGTTTGTTTTCATATTTTTTTTCCGGATCTACTACTATGATCCCTCTTTTATTGCTCTCCAAATTCTCTGTGGGTTTAGAAGCTCACGTCATAGGAGGCTGTATCTGTGAAGCCTTCTCTGATTTGCACCGAGAAGCAATACTTGATGTGTTCCTGTGACTATTTCCCTCTATACATACGTCTTCTATGTCTACAACCAGTTCTTAACTCGTAGATGTGTCCTGGTGTCTTTCCCACTGCACGGTTTTCTACTTGAGGTCATTCACTGTGTCTGCTTATCTTTTAAATCCTCATAGTTCTGTGAAAGGAAGAGGCTGCCACTGAAATGAAAGCTCACGTCGCGGCTTCTTAGTACCACAGAGCTGAGCTTGTGAGACACGGGCTCTCAACAGAGTGGAGGGACTGCCTGGCAGGGTCAGGCAGGCACAGACCGCAGGACCGGGGACTTTCGGAGGTCATACCATCATCGGCTGCCATCCGCATAACTGGGGGTCCAGGAGCCGAAACAAGATCCCGTCCAGCCATGTCTGAGGAATCTTTGCGTGGGATCGTCCAGGTGCTGATGTGAAAGAAGACATCTTCTCTGAGGGAGATGCCAGGCACTCTGGGGGAGGGGAAAAGGGAGGCGACACGCAGAAAGCCAGCAAGGAGAGAGACCTTCGCCGTATGATGGAGCAGATGCACGCTTTTCATAAAGTCTCCCCAGAAGAAACATGCATCATACATTTTAGACAGCACCTGCTCTGGGCCCACCAATAAGGCGGGTCTACTGTGCAGAAATGAGAGTCATGACTCCTGTCGCTGAAGCAGCCGTCCCGATTAGCTGTAAATACCGCCTCTGGCTGTCATGGATTTTAGCAAACTCAGGGGGTTCAGCAGAGGAAACTGGGACAAAGTAGGAAAGACAGGCCCAGAGAGCTTAGAGACCACCCTTCATTTCTCTGCTTCTCCCGGGTCTTAACTAAGCAGTGGTCAGAAGTGGTTGGAAGCCCCCAGTAGGCCCGCCCTCCCTCACCAGCCCTCCAGCTCACCAGCAAGCTCGCTGCCTGCAGGCCGTCAGTCAAAACCGATTCTCCCCCATCAAGTGCAGGGCGTAGGGTGGCTAGCTACGGCAATCTATAAATTGATATATTTGGCACACACTAAATTGTACTGTATGTTGGTCCCCTTTATATGGGGGACATAAATACATACACATATATTTTTGAATATATAAATATATGTATATTTACTTATTTATATATACAAAATTTAGTATCGATAGGAAGTTATTAATATAATTAATTACAATACAATATAATTTATAATATAATTAACATAATTATCAATAAATGGATAATTATTAAACTGATAAATTTAACATAATGGCATAGGATAGAGTACATATGCTAAGTTCAGTATATATATACCATATTTGCCATATATTTATTTATTACATAAAATAATTATGTATAAATATGTAGACTACATATATACTATATTTATATATATTTAGTATCAGGAGGTCCCATGAAACATCTGGAACCTCCTCATACTAAATTTTTTTCTGCTGTTTATATGAAATTCAAATTTAACTGTTTGTCCTGTATTTAGGGTTTGGGATCCTGGGGGGGAGTGGGGAGGAGGTAGGCGGCGTGGTGTGTGGCTCATTCAGGAATCCCACAGTCACAAAGGACCAGGGAGACACGAGGGGGATGGAAATCAAATTGGAGACGCCCCAACTGCTGCAGCAACTGTTTAGAACCTTAATCAGGGGAAGATCCCACCGGCTGAGTCTGGAGTCGGGATGCTTTTTCTCCCTTTCCTCTGAACTGTGCCTGTTATCCCAGGGAAGCAACTGAAAACAGAATTTTTCTTGAGGGTGGTGAAAGCCAGAGGAAAAATGTGTACTGTAGCTCCTGGCCTGAACATCTACTACCAGCAGCAAACAAAGATTTACTTATTAATACAGCCATAAATATTTAGGCCGCTGCAGCCGGCCACCGGTGAGGACGCCAAAACAAACACCCCCGGCGCCCAGTCCAACTCGGAGACTTTCCCCACCAACATGTCTTATTTTGCCGTCACGGGGGAAATTAAACAAACGTTTGAAATGAGCTGTAAGATCAGATCTAGGTATAAATAATTCACAGGGAAATTAATGGGTTGCAGACACTTTCCTGTTCGCGAGGACGCTGCTCCCTGCACATCTCCTCTCTCTTCTCTCCAGCAGCTGCAAAGACCCACAGAACCAAGGACCAAGTCACTTCCTCAAGCTTTAGACTTTGAAACACACCGTCTGCCGCTTTGACATGCGACTTAATTTTGAGGCAACCCCCCCCCCCACCTTCCGGATCATCTAAAAGCCCCGGCCTGGGTGGGATGTGAGTACAGAGGCTGGGTCTGCACAGGTAGGGGGCTGGCCTCTGCCTCACCTGTGCCCCTGGCTCCCAAGTCACCTTCCTACACGGCCCTTCCCTCCCCCCCTCTCTGTCTCCACCCCAGCGGGCACCACCACTTAATGTTGAACATCCATATATGCGTTTGGTTTTTTGAAACAATAAGGCCAAACGGCGTGAAACACTCACAAATAAGTCTAAAACCCACGCACGAATGGCCGCCTCCTATGCTCTTTGCTATGTAGGTTGTGCCTTAGTCCACGGAGCTCTGAGTGGGGCCCCCGCGAACCAATCACGATTCCGCGGCAAGAGGCTGGGATGGCCCTTGTGAGATGCGGGAGCTCATCCCAGCACCGTGACCAAAGACCCAGGAGGAGGAAGGCCTCCTGGCCCCGCCCCTGATGACACCTGCCACTCAGGACAAAAGGGGGAGGGGCAGCACTGCAGAGCGTCACCTCCAGGGGGCGGCTGGGGCCACGGTGACCCCACGCAGCACCCCAGTCTCCACACCCTGGTGGGGGCTGTCATGATTTCACGTGACATGTGAAACCAGGGAGACACCGAGAGGAAGTGGCTTCTCCAGGGTCACCAAGACGGTCGCACAGAGGACGCTGGCGATTTACTCCAGGCTCACAACCATTTTGTTTCACCAGGCTTCCTCTTGGCCTGAGTAGAAAACTATGTTCACAGCGCACAGCAAAACGAAAAAAAAAAAAAAAATCATCTGCTCTTTTCACTTTTTTTCTACTATAAAAAGTCTCACTGTCTTGCTGTATAGAAGATTTCTATTCAGATTCCTTATTGCAGAAATAACGGAAGCAAACGCATATACAAACCACATGATCCCATGAACTCATTTAATAACTTCACGTGTAAGAACTAATTCCATCATTACAACAACTTACAAGGTAAGAACGCGTTATCTCACCTTCAGACATCAGAACTCTGGGGCACACAGAGGCTAAGTAACTGGCCCAACGTCACACAGCTAGTACAAGTCAGTAGGAATCTGAACCCCGGCACTTTGGCTCCAAATAGGCATCCCACGAAAGACGTTAAATTTCCGTTAAGAACAGAATTCATTGCCCAATGGGATACAAAAAAAAAAAAAAAGAAAGAAAGAAAGAAAAAAGAACCAAAACTATATTTCAGAAAAATCTGTGTACCCCAAACAAAGTAATACAATCTAATACGCAATCAGTTTATACAAGCAAATGATTAAAAAAAGAAAATTAAACAGATGAATTGAAACTGATACGACCACTTTATAAAATTGTTCAGTACTATCCATTAAAGCTAGGGTCTAGCAGAGCTAAACACAGGCGTACCCCGTTATCCAGCAGTCCCACCCTCAACCATATGCCCAATAGAATCGTGTGCTCATTTTTGCTAAAACTTATATATTAGGAAGTACAAAACAGCAGTACTTGTAATAGCCAGAAACTAGAAACTAATGAAATACCCTACAGTTAGGTAAATTGTAGTACATTCATATAATACACAAATAAATATTGTATAAAGTATGACGCATATTATATAAAATAACGTAGTATTTATGTGATGTAAAAATAAACTATTCAGCAATGAGAATGGACAATCCAAAATGACATGTAAACATATGGATGAAAGGAACAGAGACAACACCGAGTGCAAGGAGCCACTACATGAATCCTTCCAGAAGGTGCTGCCTGGGGAGTCAGGTGACTTAGCTGGAGGAGGGGCGCACAGGGAGGGACTCTAGGGGCTGGGTCCCGTCTGTTTCTGGAGACAGGCGTACGTTACACAGGTGAGCTTAACTGTGACAGTTTGTCCAGTGCAGCGGAGATTGGGAACCCGCCTATGTGTACGCTACACTTTAACATGGCTTTAGGGGGTTACATGATTTGGTCTTTGCTCACTGGGGCCGGCCCGTCTTCACCTCTGCATGCTTTATCCCTTGACCTTGTGGTAAACCTGTGACATCTAACGTCTATGCTTTGTTTTTTAAGGTTCTTCCTTACAAAGACCTTGTCTTGCTGTGATAAATAAATTGGCCTTTTGGAATGACTAAATTCCTTTCCTTCAGTTGAACTTGGGTGGGGTGGGGTGCAAAGAAAGCACTGCATGGAATGGGAGGGAGTGGAATTCGTTCACGTTCTCAGGCCCTTCTGGTGGGCGGGGTCTCACTGACTCCCGCGCAGCCTGGAAGGAGCCCAGGCGCCTGGCCTGCCGAGGAGGCTGACTACAGACTTGCACACCCAGGGTTCCTTCTCAAGGAGACTTCCTGGGCCGCGATCAGGGCTGAAAGCCGGGGGAATTACAGGTATTGCTGATAAGCAACAAGGAGGTAGCTAAGAATGGAGACAGGCTTCTGCCCAGGGAAGTACCCGTGGGGGTGGGCAAAGAGGCCTGCTGTCTGGGTAGCCCATGAGAGCAGGCAGCCTCCGTGAGAAAAATGGTCCAAATCTGTGAAAAACCTTAACGATTGTGCAAAGTCTTCAACTCAGAAATTCCACTTGTAAGAAATTATTCTAGGTAACAACGGGGCACTCATATTTCTTTTTTACTGGTGCTTGGGGTAAATGTGATTGTAACCTAATCAATATCTGTAAGATACAAGCTAGAGTAACTTAACATGGCACTCTAAATCATTACAAAAATAAGGGCTGTTTTGAGACCTATAATTTTCTGGCTGGCAGGTGAAGCAAAAGTCATTTTCTCAGGGAATTTTGGAGATGCACTTTTTGAAGAAATGTGTTGATATCCATCCTGGAATTCAGAGACCAAGTGTGGATTTATTGTAGCTTCCAGGAACCAGTTAACCCCCAGAGACACGTATCTTATTTCCGGTCAGGCAACTGGCACTCAATATTTTAATGTATTTTCTCCACAAATGAAAAATAAATTTGTCACCATTTATTACTTTGCATACTCCCTAGTGGAAATGCCTTGAAACAGATACATTTTTCTTGCTAGAATGAGCGTCATTAGGTCATGGATAGATCACATTTGCCAATAACCCTTCTTTGGAATCCTGAGGCGTCACACGATTGTTCAAATACGTTGAGTGATATGTCCAGAGCTTAACGGTTCCATTTTTTTTCACTATAGAGAGTAAACAGACAATTACATGAGCATCTCAGCTAACCTGAGGTTTCTATTCAAAGGATGTTGTAAAATGCAGGTTTTATTAGTATCCAGGGATGGTGAGGCCACCGTGTCTGCCCTGAAAAGACACTTTGGCCCCAGGAGGAAGGGCCATGCCACACCACGAGGGGCCTCCTGCGGAAGCTCGAGGATCCGCCAGGAGGCAGAGGGATGGGGAGATAAACGAGGACAAAAGCCTATGCTGTGGTTTCTGCAGGAGGAACAGGCCACACGGTAAGGAGGTTTAGGACTGGCTAGCTGGAATCATTTCAGCGGGCTCTGGGTCATAGGGGCTGTCTCTGGTTTTCTGGCACCTGACCCTGGGGTGACTAGGGCAGGACAGTGGCCTGGAGTGAGAGCCCATAGGGGAGGTGGTCGGGTGTGGGCTGTACTTTCCTTAGTTTACATAAAAGGTGTAAAGCCATTTGCTCCCTCCAGGAATCAGCTAAGCCTGAGAGGAACAGTCCATGATCAGCAAGACCCCAGATGATGTCAACGCATCAGAAAACAGAAATAAAAAATGGATGCTAATACAAAGGGTCACCTCACCCGGGCCATCTGGGGAGGCAGGAGGTGCTGACCCTCTGTCCTGCAGCATCTTGTCACCGCTTCCCGCCCTTCTAGTAAATGCTTATCGCTCCCCTGCCCGCCTGCCCACTCCCCAGAATCACATGAACACAGCTGAGCACGTAAGTGGAGACCCCTCAATGAGAACAAGCATTGACTCGGAGCTGGCTACTGCAGGGGGTCAGCCACACCACCTGTGCTCGGCAGAGTCTCCAAGGCGGGCGGACGAGTGGGGAAGTTTAATGATGGGGATGAGGGGAGGCTTCAGGTGTGTCCTGGTGGGAGACTGGCCCTGGGGAAGCCGGATGCAGGCCCAGGAGAAGAAGGGCATCCAATGGGATTGGTTGAGGGTGCAAACCTAGCTTTCTCCAGGTGAGCCTACATTAGGAGGGAGGGAAAAACTATTATCAAATTCTGGCTGTTCTGGGCCAGCTGTCACAGAGATGCTCTTTGGCTCCCTGGATGGAGCTGCCGCAGACAACAAGGTCCTGGAAGGGCCTCTGGGTGGTGGCCTTAGGACGTTCCCCTCTAAGAGGGAGGGTGCAAAAGAGCCAAGCTGGATGCAGAGCTCCAAGCGGAGGACGAGGGAGGGCAACGGCTGAGGCAGGAACAAGCCTGGATTGTTCTAGAAACAGGAACGGACCCGGCGTGTGAATCCTGACCGCGTGCCAACAAGACCGTTTACAAGGCAGGTTTGAAACACTTCAGTTCCAAAACAGTCAAAGATTATAAGGAGTGTGTGAAGATGCTGTCGTGTTTGTTTCTAATATGCTTTCGTGTGGATCAAGGGAGGAATGGAACAATGTGGACCGAAGCCACAGGTGGGCCACCACCATCACAGAAGCAGGTCAGGTCATTACTCTGCCGAGATTTCCCCAAGTGCAACTTTGGGTTGACCGTTGTTCCCCATTGAACGCTGGTCTGTGGCAGGGGCACTGGGGATGAGTGGCTGCATCTGTGAGCCTATGAGGTGGTAGCTCGACACAAAGCAAGCCCATGTTGCCTCAGAAATGCTATAGGGTGAGAAGATGGGAATGGCCGCTTTCTCACCTCAGTGGCTGTGATTCCGTCTCTGTCATGGTTGCTAGAGGCTTAATGTTCACTTTCATTCTCTAAAAAGCTGATTTCATTCCTTGCAATTCAATGCTGGAGCTTTCCACTAGGCTGGCAACGTAATTCATTTTGAAACCAAGCTGAGCCTGGTTTTGTCTCGACAATTTAGTTATGTCGCTTGGCTCCCACCAGAAAACCAAACTCCGCTGTCATGATGGAATGAGCAGCGGTGGACAGTACGGAGAGATGAATGTAATTATGAGATCTGCTCAGCTTGGTGGAAAGGAAGTGGATTGAAAGGCTGCCGCGCTTATCTATGGAAAGAAGAAGAAATGTAACATCTACTCATGATATATTAGAGGTTTAAATACAGGCTCAGGCATGCAGGGAATTGGAACAGTGACTAGGTAGTTCATGATTTTAAGGATATCTTTCTTATCATATTTAAGAATGATCATGGTATTATAGTCATATTTTTTAAAAGAAAGCTTACATTTTCATTACGCATAAAGAAATAGTTATGAATGATCTGTAACCCAACAAAACCAAACGAAAATAACTCACAAGGCATCCAACCTTGGCAAAAATTTCTGATCACCTTTTCTTTCTGAGTTTTGTTTTGTTTATCTTGGTATGAGTGCGCTGACCTGCCCACTGTGCTGTTTGGAACCCACCTCAATACCTGCACAAACAGACGTCGCAGCCGGTATGCTATTCCTAAACACGCGAGCATCCTGCCTTCAAAAGTTTGCCCATCTGTAGACACGCGGTGCATACTTTTCTCCTGAATCTACGAGGATGATGGACCCTTTACACTTAGTTTGAATCCAATATATAACAGAAGCTTCTAAATGGACTGTTTGGCACAATGAGAAATCCTTCAACAAAACCCCTCCGAATGCGACAATTAAGTAGACAGAATTACAAGGCTCCGTGCGACGTAAAATCATGAAAAGCGCTGACAATATAATTTATGTTCATTGATGATACAGTAGCTCATTATGGCTCCATTTCTATCCTCATCGGTTTCTCAGGTAGAAAGTCCTCTTGTTTTAGCTCCAGTCCCTTGTCCCTGGCCCTACCTGGGGAAGGAGGAGACGCTTCGGATTCCAGGTGGGGGTGCAGGCAGGCGGAGAGGGCGTAACAGGGCTGGGGTTCCACCGCGTCAGATCACCTTTGCCAAGTGACAGTGTGTTTTTAGTATTTCTAAGTCGTCCAGTGCGCTACACACACACACACACACACACACACACACACACACATAGAAATTGAGACTTTTCTATGAGTTTTAAAACTTTTTACACGTTGGCTACCAATTAAGCATCTTGATGCATTCTGTGTGCCAGACATAGTGTTTGCAGAATGAACTGGGCTGATGGCCACCCATTCGCAACCTTCGTTCTACAAGAACAGGGCCTGTCCCCATGGGCTCTCAGTTTCATGAAAAGGTTCAGAGATGAATGAATGCCAAGGGTGTTGCTTTCCCTTTCGTCACCAAATATGAAGATGGGATTGTGTGTAATGTGTGGAATAAATAAGAGTATCAATAGAAAGATGAAGGGCCCAGAATTTGGAGTGGACATGCTTCCACTGTATTCTGGCTTCCGTGCCTACATTCACTTGTGAACTTACCTCCTAAGCCTCAGCATTTTGTCTGTACAAAAGGGACAGTACACCCCCCCACACCCGCACGCACGCACGCACCTGGCTCTCAATTAAAATCCTTAATTCGCCTGAAGAAAACATCCTTTGTTTAACTGAGACTGCATTGTGAGCGAAACTGCTCTCGACAGCCAATTAAGTCGTGTTTACTGCTCGGGAATGAAGGCTTCTAGGAGTCCAGTGGGACACAGGTTTTTCTGCGTGTGATGTGCCATCCCTGGTGGCTCCCTGGAAGGGACACACGTGTCGGTGCGTTTTCAAGATGTACTTACTTTCAAGTTAAAACTGCAGAGCCTGTTGTAGCTTCAGCACTGGTGGGAACGGGCTCACTTAGGAAAATACATGGTGAGTGGAGTTCCCCTCCATCTGCGTCCCTAACTTCATAGCCTGAGTCCAGTACCTGTTTCCTCCATCCATTCTGCTCATTGGAACAAAGCTGTCAGCCCCACCAGGAGGAAAATGTGTTCATGGGAATGAGAGCAGAGTTCACTTCTTTCTTTCCCCCAAGCTTTTCCATTTTCTTGATAATAGTTTCCCCTTTTCCACCGCAAATGCTTACTTCAGCTATTCCTCTGATGCACTGCCCTCCAAAACCCTTCCATCGGTATAATTATGGAATCCTTAATTTCATGACCAGGAACTGATGGAGATATTTTGTCACTGGCTCTCCAGGGAGACAACTACTGCCATCCCCCCCAGTCCTAACGGGCTGCCCGACCACTGGGGCTGGGTGTCAGCAGGGAGTGCTTGTATGGAGGTCGTTCAATGAGTGGGTTTCCTCTGGACCCCGCACACAGCGGGCCAGGGGTCTTCTCAGCACGGGCTGTGCTTTCCCAGTAGAGATAACAGACAGTAATTGAAATTTATGGCAGGGTATGTCTCTTGTAAAATATGAAACCCTTTTATTATAATATTATAAAACAAAGCTGACAGAAGAAGTTTAAAGATACAGCAAAAACAGCAAGTAGGAGAAAGTACTCAACCCACAGTATCGACTGTGAACGTATTAATCCACTTCCTTCATGTTTCCCTCTGCCCTTTAATTGCATTGTGTTCATTCTGACGTATATTTTGAATCCTGCTCCCTTCACTCAATATGAAATATAAATATTTTCTACGTTGTTCCAAGGTCTTCACAAATCTATTATCAATGCCCACAAGTATTTCATCTAGCGTTTCGACATAATTACGCTGTCTCCTACTTTGATCCTTAGATAGTATGATAATTTGCTCTTGTACACGATCCTGTGCCGGGCACTGTTTTCACTATTCAGGTTGTCTCATCATCTCCGTGGACATATGAGGACATTGGGGCTTCAAGAATATAATTCCTAGTAGGCCCAAGGGCAAACGCTCACGTGTGTTAGAAGCAGGAGCTGACAGCTGGTTGGAGTGTGCAGTATAGTCTGTGTTTGAATTCACAACCAGAAAAATGAGGCAGAGCCCAGTTCTGGTTCTGATGCCGTCACACCATGGTCCTTGGGAAGACTGTGACAGACACGTGGTTCCCATGACAGCCCTTTGTCTACTCACCACTCCCTTGACAGCTTTACGTGGCCAGTCGCCTGCTCCCCAGCCAGGAGCGTCTGTTTTCAGCAATGCACACAGAAAACGAGTCTTGGTGCCCCAGGGCTATAAATTGTATGAGACCCCATCCAATTTGGTCCTGTATTTCTATGACCTAGTTCGGTGGTTCTCACGTGGGAGTGACTTCTTCCCCGAGGAGACATTCAGTAATGTGTGGAGATCATTTAGGTTGTCACCATCAGAGGGGGCTACTGGCATCTAGTGGGCGGAGGCCAGGGACACTGCTGATCACCCCGCAGTGGACAAGTCAGCCCCACAACAAATAACTGTCTGGGCCACAGTGTTGTTAGAACCAAGACTGATCTAGCAAGAGCATCATAAACAAATGGACTCCGAATCCCTCTTCTCTACCCTGATTGGCAGATGCAGTTGCTATGGAAACCAGGTGCCGCACATATGCACATTCAGTGGCTGTGCAGAAGTTTCAAGGTCAGGGTGAGGGAAAAAGACAGAGAATGAATGAAACAGCAGAGGAAATACTAGCAGGCAGGGCTCTGCAGGTGCTGACATCTCATCCATCACACCTGGACATTCCACCAAGAGAAGCCGCCTCTGGAGCAGAAGCGATCCTTAGTTATCAACTTCTGGGTTCATCTGAGAACCACGGTCAGGAAACCGTCTCGTTTCCCCTTCTCTCCCAGGCTCACAGAGGTCCTGACAGAGAAAGAGCTGGCTACAAGGACTCCTCCCAGTCCTGGTGGTCACAGTCATGACAACCAGAGATAGTTCAAAGCACATGGGTGGAAAGGTGGTTTGGAAATTCAGGAAGACCTAGAGAGTTTGCTAATTTGATAACAGATCAATTGTTTCATTTCTTCTTGTGGTAAATGTGACATTGAAGCAATCACCTTGAATTTCTTTGTGTTCCTTTCTGCTTTCAATTTTCTTCTGTTTGAGCAACTTACTACCTTTGAGAAGGCATATTTTTTTAAACTTGACTTTGATATTTAAAATCTCTGTTTCTACCAGAGAGTATGAAAAACCATGCTTATTTTCCTAAGCCTTACGAGTGCTATTATAGAATGGGACAACTGAGATGTGTCTGTTCAAGGAGACCATTCCAGCTTCTCCAAAGGTGATCCATCTCGGTTATTCATTCTCTTTCTTTCTTTGCTCTGTCTCTCTCTTTCACTCTTATGTCTTTCTATCTCTATCTCTATCTTTCTCCGAAAGCTAACAACAGTTTCATTTTAGCCATAACTGAATCTTGAATTAATAGACAGTATCAGGCTAACACCCATAGAGAAAGATTTCAGTTATCAGAACTCAACTTGGTATACTGTAAGTAATTTTGTAAATTCCAGTTTTGTTATTTGAACATCTTAAATCACTAAAAAAAAAAAATCACAGAGGTAAGCATACAAATAAACAGGCACATTTTGGAAGGCAACTAGCAATTGCATCAGAAGCCTTAAAAATGTATTTACACACTGAATCCATATTTCACTCGTAAGAATGTGTCCTAAGGAAATGATTTCAATGACGTAGTTAACAGCTGTTTCCATCGAGCATCTTGGCTCTGTGAGGCAGGCCTGCTGTGTGTCCCACTGCGCCTGCTACCGAGTGTCCCACAGGCTGGGAAACAAGTTTCAGTGACTATAAAAGTATTAATCTAAAGCCAAGTGTATGCTATGAACAACATGGAATTGAATTAGTAATCAATAGCACAAAGACTTTGGAAAATCCCAGCATTTAATAATTAAATGACTCCTTCTGAATAACCTAAGGGTCAAAGAAGACATCAAAGGGGAGATTAGGAAGAAATCTTGAACTGAATGAAAATAAGACAACGTTCCAAAATGTGTGGGTGCCCTTGTTGGACGTGAAAAAGAACAAGAACTGTGACGTGTATTGTTGCTAGATACGAAAAGGATCACTGCCGTTTCCAAACACACTTCGCATTTGCACTAAACGGCAAGGACAAGTCAGTGCAGAAATGATAGTTTCCTCAACAAATGGCCCTGGAAAAAATGGGTATCTCTATGGAAAACAACAACAACAACAACAAAAATTAGACTGAGCCACACCGCATAACATACACAAAACTCAACTTAAAATGGATCAGAGACCTAGCTGGAAAGTGTAATAATATAAAACTAGAAGAAAAATGGAAGAGAACCTTCCTTATCTTGGGTTAGGCAGCACTCATCAGGATGGCATGCCAACCCAGTCCATGAAAACAGATGATAAATTGTACCTCCGTAATTATAAACGTCTGGGTTTTATAAGACGTTAAGAGAAGGTGAGCATAAGCTCAGTGGGTGAAAACATTTGCCAGTCATATATCTGACAAAGGGTTTATATCCAGAATATAAAGAACTCTCAAGACTCAATAAGAAAATAAGCCAATTACACATGGGCAAAAGATGTGAACAGATGCTTCACCAACAGGGATACTTGGATGGTGAGAACATGAAGAGACATTCTGCATCATTAGTCACTAGGCAATGAGAACCACAAGGCAGTATTCTACACCTACTCAAATGGCTAACATTGAAATCCTGACCACACTGAGGTCAAGGGTGGAAGAAATAGGAGCCTCATGCATCGTTCATGGACATATAAAGCATAACCATTTCACAACACACTCTGGCAGTTTCTTACATACATTTACCAACAATCCAAATCCTAGGTATTTGCCCCCCAGAATGAGTGCATATCTCCATACAAAGCCTGTACGTGAATGTTCATTGCAGTTTTAGCTGTAATAGCCCCTCGCCCCAAATTAGGAACAATCCGAATGTCCATCACCAGATTGATGGATAAACAGACTGGTGGACTCATATGACGGATACGAATCGGCAATAAAATGAATGAGATTCTTGTTACACCTACACCATGGAGAATCGTCACAGTAACTGTGCCGAGTAAACAACCCAGACACAGAAGAGCATGCCCTGTGTTCCTGCCCTCAGGTGGCAGTCAAGAAAAAGGCATGCTAATCTGTAGTAAAAAGGCAGACCTGTGGTTGTCTGGGGAGGGGTGATGGGGACAGGCGAAGGGATGGATTCTAATGTGGCCGAGAGGTCTTTGGGAGCTGGCGGATGTTTTCATTGCAGAGATGCTGTGTCAAAACCTATCGAACTGTACACTTTCAAAGTGTACAGTTTACTGCATGTCAATGAGATGTGTTAAAAAGTCCACAATTTCTTTGCCATTCCTTCTAGTAAAAATGAAATAATGAAAGATGGGAGCAATAGAGAAGCATTTGCAAGAGCGACGTGAGTCCCCAAAGGCCGGCTTTCCCCACCGTGTGGTCATCTCCATGTCATCTGTCCATTTTGGCACGTGTGCTTCCTGGCTGAGCGCCGGGGTGGAAACGCACGCTGTCTGGGGAAGGTACATTAATTGCCACGCTACTCATTTAGCTGAGCGTCAGCAACATCAGCTCTGAAATCACAGTTTTCTGTGCTCAATATACACTCTCATACATGTGAAATAACTTCCTGTTTTTTCAGAGCCCTGTTTCCTGAAAAGCATCTTTTCCATCAGCGGTTTTATGCACCCTGTATGGAAGACTGTCAGAGCGAAGCGTCCCGTTCACGTCACATGGCGCTTTCCAGAAGCCATCCTGATCCTAAGACCTCCCCCCGCCCCCAGAGTTCCCTAGGGACATTTGGTCAGGAAATGTCTTTATGATCTGGGACCGTCCAGGACTCGGAGCGTCTCTGGTCACAGCCATCTGACAGCATCTACAGCTCCCGGTGGCCTGTGGGTGCCCCGCTTCTCCAGGCAGGGACCCCTCTGGGTCTGGGGAAACCTTGTCTGCTCCATGTGAATGGCTGCCTTCTCAGCCTCGCCTGTTATCTTTTCTCTAAACGCCATGGTGATTTCGAAATGTGTGGATTTGCATCTTGGTTTCCATATTTTAAGCACTCAGGTAGCAGCTAACCCTCAGCCTTATTTCTGTGCCTTTAGAACTCTGAGAATGGTCTGGGCTCTTTTCTGTAGCAGTGTCGCTAGTGGGAGGCACGTGCGTGAGGTTTGGAAGGTAGAGAAGGGAAGGTTTTATCCCCTGGTAGTGGGTGCAGAAAGCCCGTGGGCACTGGCTGGTGGTGAGACTGGAGTTTTGCTAACAGTTTCCTCGCTCCTTCCCAACAACCAGCCACTTGTGTGCTACAGGCAGCCGACAAGACATTGCTTGCCTAATTCTTACCTTGTTGGGCAATCCGTAAAGCCCTGCACATAACAATTCCTCTTAAAAGATTCTAGTGGCTTCAGATGTATTGACTGAACCAGTGTTTTGTTTGTTTGAAGGCACTAAGTTTGTTTTTTTCTAATTGTGGTAAAATATAGAGGACATAAATCACAGCATTTTAACGACTTATAAATGTATCATTCAAGAGTGTTAAATGCATCCAGCAACCTCCAGAACTGTCTTCATCTTGTAAAACTGAAACGCTGTCCCCATTTAAATATCAGCTCCCCATTCGTCCTCCCCCAGCCCCTGACAACCACTATTCTTCCTGTGTCTGTGAATGTCACTACGCTGGGCACCTCATTAGTGGAGTCCTCCAGTATTTGTCCTGTGTGACTGCTTTGTCCACTTAGTGTAATGTCCAATCCACTCGTTTTTCCATGGCTTATGTTTGGAGTATGGAGGGTTGGCCTGAGAAGTATCAGATGTTTGTTCTTGAGAGCGTCAAACATATTCCTCTCCTAGAATTCCAAGTGTAGCGTCCGTGAAAAGAGCTCACGGGTCTTTAGCCCTGATTTTGCACGTAAGCTTCACCCTGGTGGAGTTGGTCACAGGTGACATTAATACACCAGAGAACTACTGCCTTCCACCCCAGAAAGCCACTCTCCCCTTCTCGTGTGAGCAAGTCTCTGAATCACACAGGCTGTCGCCCAGGCTGCGTGTGGACCAGGCATCATTTCTCTTCAAATTCTGTTCCTGGCCTTTGGCTGCAGACAAATCAGTTAATCCACATCCGTGTCAATAACTCAGTCCCACTAAAATGGAATCAATGAATTTAATCAGATCGCTACGTCTGGTATAATCTGGCGTGAGAGCACTCCCGGGGAGGGGGCACAGTCCTCCTTGGATGTCAGGAGCGAATCTGGTTGGTTTGTGAAGAATTCAACCCCAATCCCCTGGCCGGAGTGAGGCGCCTCAGCCATGGGTTTTCCTGGACAGCGTCCTGGCCAGATACCATGAGAGGCCTCAGTGGGTGACCACGGAAAGGTGACAACCTGATCACTGCCACCTGGAGACTGGGAGTCCGCTGCCCCAGCACCCTACCTGCAGGAAGGTACCATGTTTCTCTCCGTATGTCACCACAGTGTCATGGAAGATGTCATAGGAATTACAACGTGCGGACACCCCAAGGAGCTGAAATAACAGTGCAGTGCCTTAAAGGAGTTAGGGACGCAGTGACACTCAAGGGGGAGTCCCACCCCAAACATATGCACAGCCTCTAACGTGCACCAGACATTGTTTGCTGAGTATACAGCGGTGCCTATTTCCAGATGGGGAAACTGAGGCACTGAGGCATTCACTAAATTCCCTCAACCTCATGGACTCATCAAGTAATGGAGCAAGGATGTCAACCCTAGGCCCCCCTGAACCCCTGGAGTATATGTGACTGGCCCATGATGGCTCCAGGTAGCCAAAATGCTTCATCCTATTATAAAAACATCACATTGCCATGCAGATTAAAATTATTGGAAACGTGATATATCTTTAAAATTCAGTTCTTTGGAGCCAGTGGGGGCTGTGTTCTCCACGTTACACACTAGCATCAGTGAGTTGATTCTGAAATTTCTTAGATGAACAGGTGTGGAAAATGCTAATTAGGAAAGAAACTATTCGGATGAAATAAAATGGTGGCAGCAGACATCACAAGATTAAATTGCCTTCCTGTTACAAAACATGCGTCCACACGATAGTGTCTGCTGTGTACTGTGCACCGCCGTGACAGATGGTTCTGCAAACTCACCAGCCCCCTGCACACAGGCGCCTGATAAAGAAGACGATCCTAGGAGTGTAATTGGGCTGCCGATTACGGACGAGTGGCAAGTGGTGTGATGATGGAAATAATGGGCTGTCAAGGAAAAAGACCTGGATTTGATGCCTCCCTCTGTAAGTTCTTTGGTTCTGTGAATGCTAGGTCCTTATATCCTTCCTTCATTTCCTCGTCTGTGAACTGGGAATGTGCCATCCCCCTGGCTGAGTTACAGGGAGGATTAAATGAATTAATGTTCATGAAGTTCTTAGACCAGGCACCAGCTCTCTACAGGCCAGGGATTAAAACATGTTCAGCTTCGCGGGCCACAGGGACAGAACTGCCACCAGCCAAACTCTGCCTTTTTGGTGGGAAAACAGCCCTAGACGATCTCTAAATCAATGAGCGTGATTGTGTTCCAATAAAACTTTATTTATAAAACAGGCAGCAAAGGTACTGGACCCGAGAGCTGTCGTTTGCTGAAGGCTGCGCTAGATAAATGTTAGCTGTTATTATCAAGCCGTGCAGTGCCTGGCTCGTGGAAGTTGTCAGACAAATGTCCGGTATTAGGACCAGGCAGACAGTTTTCTATGTGTAACCTGTAAGTCACATAGGGCTTTGTGAAGACAAATCATAGGACCCTCTGCCCTTGTTTCTTAATTTTAATTGATGAAGGTGAAGAGAGAAGGTTAACGTAGCTAAGGAGCAGCTACAGGTTGGAACAAAGGTAAGGAAGGTAAAGTAAATTGGTCTGCCTTCTGAGACTCACAGTTGAAAATGGGACACAGAGGAGGGAGCTTTCCTCCTCAGGTGCCTTCCCTGAGCTTGCAGCCTCTGTCCAGAAAGCTGCAGATCCTGCCCCCTTTATACACCATGAAACGTGACCACTAACATTAGTAGGAGTGATGAATGGGGGTGCTGGGGGCAGGCAGGGGGACAGCTGAATGCCATGAGCTCTGGCCTTCACAAATGGACGTGACTATAAAAATACAACATCATTTGCCAGCTGTCAAACAGACTCGCATTTCAGACATGAAAACACGTGCCTGCCAGCACCAAAATGATTGAAGACTCAAGTGGCTCAGCACCGGCTTGTTCTAACCTGGTTAGAGCATCAGGTTTTACATTCTTCTCAGCCACAGGCCCATTTCCTCCCAGCTTTTAACAACTCACCTCCCTTCCCTTTGTCCCCCGCACAGTAACTAGAATGTCACATCCAGCAGCGTCTTACACAACAATTCTTGATGCACGTCCGCTCCTGGAAACAAATGCGCTTAGCCAGAAAACACATGCACATCAACCCACCAAGAAGAACCCTTATTTAAGAGCACCTGTGATGACCTCAGGGACAGCAGGGACAGGAAGAGGCTTCACCTGCCTGGCCCAGCAGTTGTTTACTCTCCATCTGACCTGGGGATACTGAGGGATGGGAGTCTGAGACCCGACAACATCACCCTCAGAGCAGCTCTCAGAGGTCAGGGCCCCCCTTTTCTGTGGTACACGTCTCAGGAGAATCGCATCACGGTCTGAGAAACCACTGTGTTCTAGAGCCACAATCTCAAATTCCAAAAGCCACCAGAGAGGTGACATAGATGAATAATTGGTACTTGGGGACACTCATGAACCCAAGGGGGTGTGCCCCAATCAAGGGATCAGCCTCGATGCAGCTTGTCAACTCTTTCCATGCAAGAATGACACTGTTTATTGATTTTTCTATTGATTTTAAGGGAAGCAGGAATTGCCATTTTTAATACACTTTTCAGAATCGTTTTAGATTTACGAGACTGAAGAGAGTAGAGAATGTACCCACACACCACACAGACATGGCCCGTGTCATTGACATCTTACATTCATATGGTGCATTTGTCATAACTTATGAACCAACATCAATGCTCTCGTTAACTAACGTCTATGCTTCAATCAGTAGGACATACCATTTATAAGGTCAAAGCTTGGTACTTAAATGCCAATCGTTGCAGTAGGCAGAATAGCAGCCCCCTCAAAGATGTCTCTGATCCAATCCCAGAACCTGTGACTAAGTCACCTTATATGGAAAAAGAGACTTTGCAGTGTGACTCGCTCAGGACCTTGAGATAGCATATTAGTCGGGATTATCCCCATGGAATCACAACGTCCTTACGAGAGGGAGGCAGTCAGAGAGGAGGTCAGAGTGAGGCAGCCACAAGCCACATGCTGTGGGCAGCTGCTAGAAGCTGGAGAAGGCAACAAACTGAGCCTCCAGAAGAAACCCCGCCCGCCAGCCCTGCCGACACTATAACTGAGCCCAGTAAGCTCTATTTCAGACTTCTGACTGACAGAACTGAAAGATTAAAAAAAATTGTGTTATTTTACAATGAAATTCATGGTAATTTATTCCAGCAGCCAAGGGAAGTAACATAGTCGCGAATTGAACTGAGACGAGCACGACCTGAGAGTCAAACACAGGTCCGTCCCCAGGCCTGCCAGTTGGCGCAGGATTACAGCCTGCTTGATGCCATTGCCCTGGGTGACACTGCCCCCCAGGGGAGACGGGGTGACCCCTCCCTCTGCTTCACAGACCCTGGCACCCTCCCAGCCCACAGAACGTGCTCAATCTATGTGTGTTCAAT
The DNA here is from genome assembly GCF_036562045.2 of Rhinolophus sinicus. NCBI lineage: Eukaryota > Metazoa > Chordata > Mammalia > Chiroptera > Rhinolophidae > Rhinolophus > Rhinolophus sinicus. The sequence goes on from NC_133765.1 coordinate 37,007,915, forward strand.
GAATGCTTTCAGCACATCTAAACCACTGAATAAATTATCGATATCCTCAGACAAGGAATAATATGTATTCTTTATTCTCCTTGGGAAAAAATTGTGAGAAATAGCAACTCCATCTTCCTCTGGCCACAGAGGGCTCGCGAAGTATGAACCCTTATTTCTAAGTTACTTTACTCCTGTCTTTGATTTCTTATTATGGAAAAAATGAGACACATACAGATTGCGGGTGGAGTACCATTGCGGACAAGGTAACCATGCTTTTGAAAGTCATACAGATGGAGAAGCCACCATCTCAGAGTTCACGGTCAGGCTTTCCAATCTGGAGGTGCCAGAGGGGAAAGCGCATTTCCTATTTCAGTTTCTCTGAGCTAAGATGTGAGCTGTGCGGCTTTTCTTTTGCTGGGCTTGGGCTGCTGGGATACACGAATGAAACCCACACAAGGATAATGGGGGGCTACCAAGAGTCATCGATGTCATCACCCCCCACTGCAAAGGCCAGTGCTTCAGCTGCATGAGACACCAGCCATCCGCGGAAAGACAGGCGGCGTCAGCATGAGGACATGAGGAGAAATGTAAAGCACAGACACGGGGGACCCAGCGTCCAGTTATACACTCGCTCGTCTTTCCCAGAGAGCAGCTGCTGGACGAAAGGTCTATTCTGGACTGCTTTCCCCTTATCTTCTCCCCTCTCCCTTCCTCCCTGTACAAACACATTTGTAGACTTTCCCCACTGGACGTGATTGTGCACATTCTTCCCATTCATGGAAGACAACCGCTTTGGCCCCTCCAATCCCTGTGTCACCACTGGGGACTCACCAGGTGCCTTCTGGGCACATTCCATGATGTTCGCTGATGTGACTGAGTGTCTCCTCCACATTCCTGATTCCCTGTGTCACCTTAAATCGGTCATTCCCAATGTCACTGTCGCGGTTTCAGACTGTCATTCTGGAATTACATTTCTGTGGATGTCGTTCTTCACAGATATTCCAGAAGCAGCTCAAGTGGGTGGTGGTCAACAAGGGAGACTGAGTCACAGAAGTGGCTCCTCTCTTCTGCCTCTTCCAGGAAAATCTGGGCTCTGAAGTCTGGTTCTGCTGGCAGCTGGCTATGACCACGGTCCACCCCAAGGCTCCATTTCCTCATCCACTTAAGAGGGCTGGTCCCATCTGCCCATCACAGCTGTGAGTTCATGGTCAGTCACATGACGCACAGTGAGTTCTTGGCTCCCAGGAAACAGCAGATGTAAGCACCAGTCATCCAGCCATTCTGGATGGTGGTCTGCTGGGCACAGGACCCTGGAGTGAAGGTTTTGGGTTCAGACCGCTCCGGGTTCAAGTTGCAGCTTTGCACGGACGCCCTGGGTGAGCTGGGTCAACTTACATGATGTTTACTTTCTGCTTCAGTTTTCTCCACAGTAAAATAAGTTCTACACCGGGATTGGCCTCAAAGGATTGTTCGGGGAAGAAATTAAGTATATGTAGAGTATCTTACGCATAGTTGACCCTTAATAATAAAAGGTAGCTAATAATATTACTACAATTATAGTAAGGCTCAGTAGTTCTGATTCCAGAGCCTGTGTATTAACAACTGTGCAAAACTGCTTATGTAACTGTTGTTGATAATAACAAATCACCTTTATTTCCAGTAATCCTGTGGGTTATACCTTTGATGCTGGTGGATTTGTTTTGTCCCTCTCAGCACTCATCCTGGGGTCTTCTGGGAACCCTGGCTGTGAGGAGAGGGGCTTCAGGGACAGGCTGGGTGTTAAAACTCTCGAGGGAAATTCAGTCTGGTGACTGAGCTCTTTGGGGAAGTCCAATGTTTCCATGGGTAACTCCTGACACCTACTGGTCATTTTGTTTCTGGTTAGTCCACTGCCTGCTGCCATCCAGCTGGCGGTCACTCATGCCAGCATACGTAAGACTCTGTTTTGGGTTTGAGAAAGTTCACCACATAATTCAGCTCTAGAGATGGTAAGTCCAGAAGTTTCCACATACGCCAAATGGAAACACAAAGAAGCTGAAACATGGAGTAGACATTTTAATGGTGGAATAGCATAGTGGCTGTGAGACTGGATTTTGGAGTCCGTCACATGAATCTGGATTCAACTCCTGGTGGCATAACTGTATTCACATTAAACAGCCCTTTTGTGCCCCGTTTCCTGGTTTGCAAGATGGGACTGAAGTAGAACAGGCCTGCCCGGGTTCTTATGGGATGCAATGAGTTAAGACATACACAACGTTAGGACGCTTCCTGGCACATAGCAGACAAGAGCCATTAGGAATTCTACAAGTGTGAGCACACACAATCCAAAAAAGCTATTTAATCAATCTGATTTGCTGCACAACGTAATATATATATCACATTCATAAAATAAAATTCCTCACTGGTGACAGCGGCTATTTCCATTTTTGTGCCTTTCCCTCCGGAGCCCGTAGTACTGTAGGCACCAGCAGAGAAATAATAAATGCCCTATATATACCAACTTCTTTCATCCCCTGCCTTTCTCCTGAAATACGTGGCGGCTGGGGTATAAATATGGCTGTGAAGTCTTTTATTATTCCTAGGAACGTGAAAATGAGCCTGTGGGACGCACCCTGATTGTGTCTGAACCATCGCCGCTCCTGCCTGGTTTCCCATTGTCTCTGAAGAACATGAGCCCCGTGCAGAAATCACAAGTTAGCAAACATACGTTAGTTATGGCACAAAGAGCTTCTTAGTGGATTAATTCAAAGTCTCACTGTGGGAGCTGGAGGATCTCAGCTGGTGACATTGAACGTGCACTCTCACAATTGATGGGACTAATGAAAACTGGTATCATGCATCTCACTGCCAGAATTGGGATAAGAAAAGTCACCACCTGCACTGTCCTCATTTCAGAACTGGAAGGCAGCACGGATGAGGCAGCTGCACAGAATGAACTTCAAGCCTGAATCCTATAGCCAGGCCATCGAGGTTTAAATCCTGGCTCTGCCTCTAACCCACTGTCTGACCTTGGGGCAAGTCAACTCTTCTCTCTGTGCATCTGTTTCTTCATCTACAGAATCGGAATATTAGTCTCTATCTCAAAAGGCCACTGTGAGGACACAGTGGGCCAGCATGTGGGAATGTACCCAGAACAGGCCAGCTTTGTAAAGAGTGCAAGGTCAGAGTCATTGATGATGGTGGTGATGATGGTGATGGAGGATCCATTGTAGGACCCTCACAGGAAACACATGGCACAATCAAAGTAGAATAGGATTTAATACAGGTAGTATTTAAATGGATTGGGCAAGCTTAAGTAAATAGGGGATGGCCCTGAACCCAGGAACTAGCAACAGTGGAAAGCCATTACAATACCCCCACACCCCCGCCCCAACCAAAGGAACAAGAAGAGGAAGAACAGTTTCCAGAGCATGAGAGCCACGGCAATGAAAAGGAATTGTCCAGTGGGAGCTGTGGCTTCTGTGAAAGGGACACAGACAATGCCAAGTCATGGAAGAGCAGGGAGAGAATAGGGGCCACAAATCATGACTTCTCTCTCCTTTTGACCCCCAAATTCCAGTGCCTCCCATTAGAAAATCTCACCAGACGCCAGAGAACAAGGGAGCCCCTTTGATCCATTATGAAGAGGTCGGCGCCCAGATTTTAGTCACATGCAGCACATACTAGAGCAAAGAGTAGGTCTGGAGTCATGATTGCGAAACATCCAAGCCCCGGGACAACAGTTTTAGGACTACCTATGTTATGCATACGATTAGTATGAATAAAGTGAGCAAATACTGCCAATGTCGCCACACACCCCACTGCCACGAAATGCTAAAGGGACAAATGGAGGAAGCCGAAAATGTCTCCTGTTTTCCAGTCTGTGGGAGTTACTTGGTGCCTTTTCATTTTGTTCGGGGTCCGAGTCAAGAAGAGTGATGACCCCAACAAAAGCAACCTGAACGAAAATAGTAACAGAAACTGGCATTTCTATGATGCTTAACAATTTCAACATTGTGTCATGGATTTAATCACATTCAGCCTTGTACTAAATGTGTTGTAAGGATGACACTGACCTCCATTTCAGAAATGGAGGAACTTGAAGATGAAGTGTGTCGCTGGCTAGGATCAAAACCCACTGTGTCATTCTTGCTTACATTTTGTAGAGAACGCAGGGAGAAATGTTGACAATATAGAACAGGGTTGAAAAGCACAGGACGTAGGATTTACTTATTTGGTTGTTTTTATTGAACTAATAAATAGTAAGGGACTGTAGTGTGTCCCAGACACGATGGGTCCAGCAGTGACCAAAACAAAGTCCTGTCTCTCTTTGAGCTGTAGTTGCTTTGGAAAAAGACTCGGAAGTTCCTTAAAAAGTTGAAAGAGTTACCATCCAACTCAGCAATCACAACAGAAATGAAAACATGTATCCCCACAGAAACTTGAACATGAGACTGTTAGAACTAATCAATGAATTCAGTAAAGATGCAGGACACAAAATCAACATACAAAAATTAGTTGTGTTTCTATACACCAGCAACAAGCCATCTGAAAAGGAGGGTTGGAGCGTTCTGGAGGCATTGATGGGAAGCCTGAATATACATATTTATACACATTTATCTCTAGACCTAGTTCTTCCTCCAAAGTAAAGTTACTGTAGTTTAAAATGAATAGAAGGGGCTATAATTTATTGAGATAATTAGAAACTTTCATGAAAACAACTTAATGAGCTATACACATTCCTTCTGATGTTCTCAGCTGCTTCAGCTCCCAAGAAAAGGTGAATATCCTTTTGATGTGCTTTCCACTTTGTTTTATATTATTCTTTGATGTTAGAAATTGAAGTTTCTTAACTTTTGTGTCAGTGGTTTTGTTGATTGTATCACTTGCCTTGCTTAGAGTTCAAACAGCCAGGCATCTCTTGCCTTGGGGGAAATACGCACGTTCAGGCTGCTCCCCAAAGCTGAGCTGTCCTGGCCGCACCTGCCTTTCTTTGCCCTGGCACAGCCCTGGAAAACCATATCAGGCCACTATGTCCCCCAACCATAGCCTTCACCTCCTAAGTTCTACAGAGAGCCCTGTGGGACCTTCTTGCTTCTGGCCATATGAGGCTGCCATCATTCTGTGCATCTCTCTCTGTGTTGTCTGTGTAGCTGGGACAGGGGAATGTAGACACTTAGTGTGTTTCTATGTATGTTTCTATGAGCATAGGACTGTAGGTAGCAGACAGACTTGGGGAGCTCCCTCCTAAATTCCCCTCCAAGGGGAGACTTGTCAAATCCAGAAGAAGTAGGAAAATCCATCAAGTTGTAGACTCACCCCAACACCCAGGGCAATGGCAGTGAAGCATCTGTCTAAATTTTAGGCCTTTCTGTCCTGTATGATCTCATCTTAGGCTCGCAAGCTCTGTCTCTACAGCCAGAGAAACCCAGGGCACAGGGGGAATGAAGGAGTCTAACTTCCCACCCCACATCTCTCAGCTTCCATGTGGGGCGCAGCCCAGCAAGGGACATATGTGTACAAAGCCTGCAGGGAGTGAAATTGTACCTTTGAGTATATACAACTGAGAAAAAGAACACACAAATAATCAGTAAACTAAATATCCATTTCGTTGATGTTTTTTAAAAGCAACAAATTAGAGAAGAGAAATGAAAAAATGTAGGAGAAAGGATGAAAAATAAGGGCAGAAGTTAATGGAATAAAGAAAATACACAATAGAAAAAGTCATCAAATGCAACAGTTACTGCATTGAGAAGACTAATAAAATTGATTTTAACTGAGTCTCGCAAGACTGATGAAAGCTGTGAGAATGAACTGATCTCAAGTAATGAGAACGAAAATAGAGTATCACTAAAGATTCTATAGACATTCAAAACTTATGTATATATAATAATAAAAAGTAAAAATTCTTACGAATGGCCAAAATGTTGGGGGAGAAAAAAACTCAAAAATATAATCTATTTGACACAAAAAGAAACAGAAAATTGGCACATATGTATGTTTAATGAATAAGTGTTTTTTTCTGAGAATGTTTTCAGATTTTGCCCTCCTGCTGAAGCATCTTTTCATATAGTACCTAGTTTTATTTTTTCATAGCATTTAATCACTTTCAAAAATGATTTTACCTAATTTTTTACCTGAATGTTGCCTTTCACTAAAATGTAATTAATTCCACGAGCCAGGAAGCGTCTCCTTTTTGATCACCTCCACAACCACGGTACTGGAGGAAGGCTGACCCACAGTGAGTTCTCAAAAACAGATTCTAAACAAATGAAGGAATGAATCCCTTGGTACTATTAAGAATTTCACCAGCAGGGAAATGTTCCTGACAGGAAATCTTGTTGCCAAGGTACACGCGTGGACACAAATACAAAAGTGAAAAAACTCCACCCAAAGAGGTGACTTCCAGAAACTTATTCTTCCTAGATTCTTTGGAAGTCTCCAAAAATATTATCTTGCAAATTGTGAAGATATCAGACTTTTATGACTGCATGATCCTTTTGCACCAGACAACTGCGGTGTATCTGGTTTCCTCTGCCAGGTCCGTCCCCGGTTCATTCAGCAAATGGTCATCACCAGCTTTCCCTGCCAGACATGTGACCCCATAAGATTAACTGGCCAGAGAGATGACAGATAACTGGCCCTGGTGACACCAAGACATTAAGATGTGGCTCTCTGAGCACTTCTGTGTGGCTGTTTAATAAAGACACGGGGGAGGGCTCCCATTACAAAAATGATAACTCTGAACCAGAGTTCTAAGAATTCAGGGGCAGTGCTGAGCTCGTAGGACAAGACAGCTGCATAGCAAAGCCCTCCTGACGCTCAAGGAAGGAAGAAGAGACGTGGCCAAAAACACACAGTGAGGTTTAGGACTCACATGGCACTTCCTGCCTCCAGACGCGCCCCGGGACGAGCCAGAGACAGGAGTCATCAGGTGAGGCATCGCTGTTTACATTTAAATCACCAACCAACCCTCTTACTAGCTTGGGAACCTCCCCCCCCATGCTCTTTGGTCTGTTTCCCGTTAGATCTATTTCCAGTGAGTCAATTGATGAAGGAAGAGAGGGCACTGCTTTCCACAGATGACCGTCCTCCCTTCTCACGGTCTTCTCTGGCCAGGCTCCCAGACGCTGTAAGAACTCGCTCTGGGTGGCAATCCACCCATTAATATCTGGACACAAGATGCACACGTCCCGCTGAAGTTCCCAAGCGGAGTTCAGCCAGGGGACCCTCCAAACCACCTTCCTGTCATCGTCAATGTGGAAAACCATCATTTCGAGGACTCAGAAGAATGAGTCCCTACATCAGACCCACAGTTGATTGAAAATCATAATTGAATATTTTGAATATCTTTCTAGAAGAAATTCAACTGCAGAGTTTCATGACTTAATCATACCCGTAAAGAACAATTATGGCAGAGAGTCATCAGGTTTCACACTGAGAAGGTCTTGATTAGAGGACCACAAGCCAACGGTCGGTCTCTTCTCCGTACTTGCTGCCAGTGACCTAAATCACCAGGGGACACGTGACCTTCTCCTCACCCGCATGTAGGGGCTTAGAGGGCAGCTGCTACGATTGCAGACTCTGAAGTCCAAGGTGGCTTGGGTTCAATCCCCAGCTCGACTACTTAGGATTTATCTAAATTTGGACAATTTATGTCACCTTCCTGTTCCATTTCCTCATCAGGAAGAGAGGTATTGAGCATATTGCTCAGAGCAACTAGGTTGGCACAGAGAGCTCGCTAAACTATAAGTATTATTTTTGTGTCGGTTTCCGTTATTTGTAACATTAACATGAAGTTTTTGGCTACTATTTGGCTAAATTGAGAAACACTTGAAGCCCTTTGAAAGTACTTCACTATTGATTTTAGGAAGTAATTAGCCATTAAGATTTTCCCGTGGACAGATTTTCTACAATATTTCTTAAACTCTGTATTTGTGGGATCCTATTTATGACAAGTATTTATTTTTACCACTTTCGGTTATTACACTAACTTTTTCAAAAATTAAATAGGAGATGGAGACTTCTGTATCCCGGCAGGTTTGTTGGGAGCAGAACCTTAGATTCCTGAGAGCAGCTGCCATCCGGTCCTCACGCCGATGAGGTGCAGTGCTGAAGAGCCACAGGAAGGGCGACCGAGCACGCGTGAAGCCCTCCTTCCTGGGCCACTCAGAAAAGCTGCTTCTGCAAATATGCTTCTGTTGGCGATTTCGTCACTTGAAGAACAGAAAACAACCAATGGTTGGAATGACCTCATTGAAATAGGTCGCTGTGGAGGGAACGTTTGGCCTGATGTGCTCAGAAACAACTCCTGACGGCTCCAGTATACGTCACGGGCTTCAATGCGAAAGGCGTGCTTTGGACTTGGTGGTTTGATGTAGACGACAGAGCTGCCCCTGAGATGACAGGGCACTGGGGCGGCGTCACTGTGAATTCCGAGGAAGGGACAGGAGGGAGGAGGAGCTTTGGGACTGACTGTGATTCATTCTGGAATAATTAAGTTTCCAACTAGAAATTCCAGGCACCAGTGGCCATAGGGCAGCTTTCACAGATACCCAGGGGCCAAGAGGAAAGGGGGTCATTTGCATATAAATTAAATTTGCATACACATTTTAGCAAAAATAAATGGAGCCTTTGCCTGGACTATTCTTCTTTGGCAGGTGTGGTTAGAAGAGGCCGGTGTCTGGTGAGTTCTACAGCTGTACACGCTGGACCCTGGGCACCCAGGAAAGGACCTGGAGACCCAGCCCCTGAAATAATGTACCTTCCACTGAAACGTAATCTGACACAGAACAAGCTGAGACTTTTCTCGCTTCTACTTCTTCAAACCACTACTGACGATGGCCTCGCATATCTTCTAGAACTGCTTACATTTCTAGAAACGCCCTCAGAGAACAGAGTGAAACCTGGATCTGATTAAATTCAAGAGACGGGAAGTGGAGATGGAATATGACAAAAGTCAGCACTTGGATTCGCCGTTGAAACCATCTACAAGACGCCTGCTCTCTGCCCTGCCCTTGACCACAGGGCATTCTTTTTACCTGCTGGCACAAGGGCAGGTGCAGCTTGAATCAGCAGATGGGAAACTGGACTTCAGGGGAGGGGACAAGCATTATCAGTGCAGGCCAAGCACACAGGGCCCTACGGTGACAGGGCTTGGTAATGGAGTGAAGACTGCAGCATGTGTTGGTCACAATTAAAAATGCGGTCCATGACATCTCATCTTTCATGAGCATCAATGCCCTCCTCATGCCAGCCATTAGATGGACTTCTGAGAAGGAAGATGCACTGAAAGACGGGACGCCCTCTCCTTATAGTTTTACTCTTATGAGACCGGCCGTTCACTCCCACTGGGGCCCTCTCTTCCCTGAATCTGATTAGTCACTGGTCAAAGGGATGAGGTCGCTACGTTTCATGCAGACACAGAAGTGGGTGTTTGTTGTTGAGTGCTTAAGAAAACAGGGACTTTGTCCACCTTCTCCACTATTGGGGGATTTCACAAAGACAGTGGGGTTCGGCCCCAGCGTCCCTGCTGACCAGTCCCCACCTCTCCGTTTTTCCTCACAATGCCCAGCACTCACAGGCACAGTGCTTTCCTTGGCTCCCACTGGCATTTCATTTCTTGCCTGTAAAGTCCTTTTAAACCTGTGTCCTGTTTGTCCCCTTATTGGAAGGGTTTCACCCCCCATTAGTCTACATAGCAATTTTCTCGTTCTGGGCACACAGATATTTATAAGAGAAGACAAAACGCTAGTGCCTGGCAAACTCAACCTTTGATGGAGACGTGAGTGAGAACGTTCACTTGATCTGATCACTCTGAAGAAAAACCAGGAGGAAGAAATCATTGTTCTGTCTTTGACTTACATTTGTCTATTGTTTTTTAATTGATGTTTATCTCTGAGAATTATTTCACCACTGAAAGACTATCTCAACAGGATGAAAACGACGATCTTATAAGTTTTAGTCATTTTAATATTCTGAGAGGATTTGTTAACGTTGCAAAGGTCTGTTTCTTAACAGCTGAATTTGATTATGCTAAGGGTTTTTTAAGGATTGTTTGTGACATTTTTTTTCCTCCTTAACATATTTATGCAAGCAGTGGGGGGGGGGAGAACTGATGTGCCATTTCAAAAGCCATTAGAGAAAGCAGATACTCACCCAGCTCCTTTGTACCATATCCAGGCTTTCAAATACAACTCTGGGTCTGCTACCCCACAAAATGGAGCTTTTGATCACAAGCTACTGAAAATCTCATCACCCATTACTAACCTCCATTACCTCGAAAACGTGGGGGAGTGTAAAAACGGGATTGGAGCGGCATAATCTTTCATTTTCTGTGATTTCTTGGGCTTTCTCTCGGACCTGACTTAAACTAATGCATACCATTTCCAAAAACCGGGTTTAAAAATTGCTTCCATTTTAGTTAAGGATTGCTGTAGTTTCATTTTAATACGGTCACATTCCCTTCAAGAGAAAATGTCTCCCACTGTTATTAGATGCTCAGAGATGTGTGATGCCCTTGTGTGAATTCTTCATTGATCAGCAGCAAGTAGAGACCTTTCTGTGTGAGAGGAAGGTATCGTTAGTTGCCGGTGGGGAGGCAGGATGGGACTCCCGGGGGAGCTGGCCCTGTACAAACCACGAGTCCCTTGTGTGAGGAATTGGAAGTGGATGCACGAAAGAGAACTAGCAAAGATATCCAGATTATAAAGAATATTGCTTGCTGAAACGTGGAAGAGACATGAACAGTAATTCCTTGATTCGCCAAAGGTGAGGATGTAGTGAACTGAGTGAGTGGATGGGTGTGAGTGGAATACTGGGGTAAAGATGATGTCTGCTCCGCACACTTGTAAGAAATGAAGGCGTTTGGGGGCACTGATGATTTGCCACTTAGGAATTCTGTTCAGATGCAGATAACACAGATATCCCCCCAAATACGGGTTTGTTTTCCCTTATACATCATGAAGTCCACAGATGTCGGTAGATAGAGCTAGTACCATGGAATGTTACTGCCACCAATAACACATCCCCCCTTTTCTGCCATCGTTCGTCCCAGGCCTTTATTCTCAAGACGGCCTCAACATCGCAAGAAGGCTTCTGTATACCAGCCATCGCTTCAGTATTCCAGTCAGAAAAGGGGAAAGAGTGAGAAACGCCACCAAATTGCCAGTTGAGTCAGCTCTTCACCCTAGTTTTCCTTGGATGTCTCTCATCTAACAACTTTACAGCCTCGAGCTCCATCTCATTGGCCAAAACTGAGTCTCATGGCAACAGAAATCTCTACTTGTAGTTTATGTTAGGTCGTGTATTTGTTTAGATACACTTTTCCCCACTCCCCAAAAGTTAGGACATGTTTAGGAAGGAAGAAAGGGTGAATAGAAATTAGACAGAATGATTCGATTTGAAGACCAGAAGGGTCCTGGGAGACCAAGGTGCTGTGTTTCATGAGTATCAGTGTTTTATGCACAAATATCACCACAGCTGAGGTCTACCCATTCTGTTTCTTAGTAGTTCTCCATAAACTGGCAAACTGTTACACTTAAATTCATTTATTTAAAAAGGAACCTTTTATTGAACTCTGTGTAAGAGCTGCCATGTGGAAAAATCGCCATGGCTCACCTTAAAAATAAATACAATAAACATGAACAAATTTATAAAACCTAGTGCTACAGTCATACTGCCGAACTCCTGAGCATGGATCGGGTCCCAGGTGGTAAACAGGAGACCAGGAAGTGTTAAAAAGTGCTGTCTCCGAAGAGACAATTCTTCCACGTCTCAAGAAGTCTCCAGCAGGACGCCAAGAGGAATAAATCCTACTTGTGTCATTTAAGGTTGCATCACCTTGTGTTCCAGCCAGAGCACATGTCCTCTGTCTTAGCCACATGGCCCGGGTCCAACAATCTCACTGATGGATGAGAAACGCAGCCCGTGGAGGGTCTGTGGTGTGTCTCAGATTTACAGCAGAGGAAAAGCTAAGACACGTGTCACTAGTGTCTGAGTTCATGACCGTCCCAGTGTGTCCCATGACCTTTCATCAACACCGACACACTGTCGCGTGCTAAGGACCCACCAGCATATGGCTGCAGTGATACCATGTGGGTGGTTGTGAGCCGAGCCGTGGGCCAGTGCTCTGCAAGGTAATGAGCAAACTCGGGTTTTAAAACAAGCGCGGCATCTGCCCTCGTGGACTATAAAACCTAATGGCCACTTTAGAAAATAAAGCAGAAAGAAAACAAGTTCCAACGTAAAGAAAATGCCTGGAGGCTCGTCCAACGCAACAAAAGCACACCGATTTCTGAGAACGGGCCTTGTGGGTGTGGACTCACCCTCTCAACCTCTAAAAACACCCTTCCCCACGATCTGACTCGATCCCTCCATAGGGAAAACCACTGCTCTCTTCTCTGCGCAGGACGTGTTTAATTGGACTGGCAGGGGCTCGTAACGATAACACAGAGTTACAGGAAATGCTCAGCTACTTCATTCTGCTTACAGAAACCAAACCGGTGTATCTTTAAGTCAGACTTGATTACCATTTTGTTATATTGAGAACTCCTTTCTGAGAGTCGATCTGGGTTTTGAGGCAGCACCTGAAATATTAAAAACTGGCCAGATTGCGCTTCTGGAGCATAGATCCTGGGCCCCGCCATTCGGACTAAAATGCTCTCCTTGCTACTGGGCAGAAGTGAGCCAGGCCCCCTGGTCCCTCCTTTGCTGTGCTGGCAGGGCTCGGCCCTGCTCCAGGATTCAATTACACCCCATGCAAAGGGCCAATCAGATTGGACAAGAGGACCGGCGTTCCCAGCAGAGATGGCCGGAGAAGCTATGCCTCTTTGACTCACCCAAGAACAATTTGTTGTAAATACAACCTGTCAGAAGTCATTCAGAAGAGAAAGACAGACAAGGGCATAAATATGAATAACTATCTGAAAAACAGAACTAAGCGTGTGGATTTCAGATAGTATAAAAGGGTGCAAAACCTTTCCTGAGTTTTCTCTCTATTCTTGAGGAAGGTGATAATAATATCTCCATCCTTCCCGACTCCTGACGAGTAACATAGTCAATGATACCCCACCAAGTCATCTGCTTTCGTTATCAATTTAATGGGATCTACCGGCTCCACATTTGACGCTTTGGGTTGTTTATTCTTCAACTTAAACTCCAAAGATAAAGGTATTTTAAGTGCAAAGAAATCTGAGGCCATTCTTTGAGTAAGTAGTATTTCTGGCTGGCATGTTTTCAGACAAGCAGTAGGCGAGCACAGCACAAACCTTGCTAGATGTCACCCCATTTCTTTTCAAATCTCCGTACAGCAGCCTCTTGGGGTCATTAGCCTTTGGGGTCAGATTGCGTATGTAGGAAAACACATCTGCACAAGTGTACAGGGACGGGGCATAAAAGAAGCCAAATGGTTCGATTGGTCCCAGGAACGCAGGAGATTGAACACAGTGAAGCTGAGCTCCCCCCCGATTTGTGAGTCTAAGTCCAATCTGGTCTCGGGAACTGCCCCTGTGTGTTTCATGGGTGCTGTTTCCAGGCCCACAGCTCTGCCTACAGCAGACACAGCTGAGGGAGCAGGACAAGGGGCAGACGACAGGGCTCAGGCCACTTTGTCATCAACACACTGGCCTCTGCTCAGTCCTACTGCATGGGGGCCTGAAGGCCACAGTGAATTTCTTTTCTCTGAACTTTGCTGAAATAGCATGTGAGACCTGTGCGCCTAGGGGTTGGATTGGTTTATAATCACGTGGTTGTGTGTGTATCTACAGTCTGTCCCTGGACAGCCATGCTGAGTACAGGCTGTGGTGAGTGGCAGGACTAAGTTTACTTCTCGCCGTGGTGTCTGCTCATGAGGCCTCACCCCACTGCTCCCCAACCCTCCACCCCACCCCTCGCTTTCCTTATTTCTGTTCCTAAAGCCACACCCCTCCCTTCCCAGCTGCTGCAAAGGTAAACTGCGGTCACTCTGCAGTCTGCAGCCCAGGCCGGACCCTTAGTAGGGCTCCAGAAATGATATCTGTTGTGTCCGCAGCACCGCACCTTGTGACGTCTGTTTGAAAATCTATAATTCCACATTGCTGATGATTTTTTAAAAGACCTGAAAGATGGGAATATTAGAGAAACTTCCTAATGTAAAAGCAGGGGTTGACAGGCTACTGCCTTTGATCAAGGGTCCACACAAACCAAGAATGGGTTACACATTTTTAAATGGCTCTAAAAGGAGGAGGGGGAGACAGAAGGTGGGATAGAAACTGCATCTGGGCCACAAAGTCTAACATATTTACTATGTGGCCCTTTGCAGGAAAGAACTCGCTGGCCTCTGTGATAAAGGATGTTTACAAAAACCTACATCAAATATCGTACTTAATGGCCACGTGGACGTTTTTCTTTCTGACTCTGGGAATGACAGAGGCTTCCTGCTATCACCCCCTCTATTCAATGTGAAACTGAGGGGCTAGCCAGTCCACAAGGAGAGAGAAAAAAATTAATTGAAAAAAAGATATAAGGAAAGTAAAAACAAAACAAAACATTATTTTCACATTTTATCTACATACATATATATGAAAAAATCTACATGAATCTATAGGAAGACTATTAGGATTCAGAACCAAATTTGTCACGGCTGTGGCTTTTATCACATCAATACACAAAAATCAATTGAATACCTATATACCAGTGATATAGCACAGCAGCAAAGTGTGATAAAATGACGTTTAAATGCCATTTGCAACAGTATAAAAATGAAACACCTATCGTAGGAACCAACCTAAAGAAAGCTACACTAGACCTTTCCAATGAAAATGACAAAACACTACTGGGAGAAATTTTAAAAACACATAAATGGATATACGACGCTCATGTGTTGGAATAAGTGAAACGACAAAGACATCCATTTTCCTGCGATGATCCATAGAATCAATGCACGCTCAGTGAAATTCTCAATGAATATTTTTGGTCAAAATTTACATATTGATTCAAAAACATACCTAGAAATGGAAAAGACTAAGAAAAAAAATGTCGTAAAGATGTAACGCAAGTCGGAACAAATCCTGTCCGCGTGTGCAGGCCGGTTAATGTTACAGTAATTCAGACGGTGTGATATTGGCACAAGAAGAGACAGATAGACCCGTGAAACCAAGCAAAGAATCCAGAAGTCCACTCACACGTGTGTGGCCACTCGATTCGTGATACGCCCTTCAATGCAGTGAAGTGGGGAAAGATGGTACATTAGAAAATAGGAGGAGAATTAACTTCATACACAATAATTAATTCTAGCTGGATCGCAGATCTAGAGCGAACATTAAACTAATAAACTTTCTAGGAGAAAACATAGGAGAATATCTGTATGGCCTTAGTATAAGCAAATATATCTTAAACAGGATACAAGGTAGTAACTATCAAGTTAAAGGTTTACAAATTGTTGAGGCTAAAAGGAAACCCGACTGTAGGAAAAATTACTTTCTGTGCCTCTATTCATCAAACGGCTTGTTGCCAGCATCAATAAAAGAACTCTAAAATCATTAAGAAAATGACATACAACACAATAGAGAAAAAAGGGTGTAAGTGTGAATTGTCGCTTCACAAAAGGTATCCGAATGTCCTATAAGTATATCAAAATGTGCTCATGCTCCTTAATTACCAGGGCAGTGAAAATTCAAACCGCAATGAGTTATCCCCCATAACCACCTCAATGGCTAAAATTCAAAAGCTTGACTGTACTCTGTACTAGGGACGATGCCGAGAACTGGAGCACACGTGATGATGGAAGCGAAAACCATTTTAACCTCTTTGGGAAACTCTCTTATCTACTCAGGTGGGACCTATCCTCACCCCATGACTATGCGATTCCACCCTGACATACCGAGTATACACCTCGAGCAAACTGCACACACCTGACGCCCAAAGACAGGTGCAGGGATATTCACAGTGGTGGGATTCAAAAGGCCCCCAACGTGAAACCACTCCAGTGCCTATAACAGTAAAACGGATAAACACACGTGGGCATATTCATGTGTACACTACACAGCAACGCACATGTGTGAGCTAATGTCACCCCAACCACATGGGCGGCTCCCAAATAAAATCTCAAATGTAGGAAACCACACGGAAACTACGTCTTCTTAATGACCCTCATTTATACAACTGTGAAACAGGCAAAACTTATGTGTGTGTTGGGATGATGGGCTAACGGTTATCTTCAGGGAAGAGAAGGCCAGTGACCAGGAGGCAACATGGAAGCTTCTGGATGCTTCTTATTGACGTTGGCGGTGGTTCCAGGTATACGTGTGTGTGGTCACTTTGGGATAATTCTTGGCACAGGGCACTAATCATCTCGGTGTGTGTGTGTGTAACTGTGAAGTTTTTGCATACACACAGAGATCTTTACTGCAATATACTTTGCTAATGCAAAAACTTAACAATTATATGCACATTACCTGCCCCATCATGCAAAAAAAAAAAAATTGTAGAAAATACATTGAAAGGAAAAATGCTCCAAACTCAGTGCTCTGCATCTTGGAACCACTCCACATACACCAAAGGTTCCATGTGACTTACTGTGAACCGTGGTGTGTACTTTTGCTGGGATAAAGGTGGAAGAAAAGGAGATTCAAATAAAACACCGTTAAGTCATGAACTACATTCTTCGAAAGCACTTGTGACAACCATATCCTGTCGATGAAATTTTCATTGCATCACTCTCTGGACTTTATTTTAATGGATGAGAGCGAAATTGGAATATTTTATGTATTTTACTGTGAGCAGAAAATACTATGATTATGATTGCGTCACATGTATTCATCTTCTGGAATGTTGTCCCCTGAACGAATCAAATTCACAAAGGATGAGTCTGTGAAGGACAGTTACATTGGTGGGAATGTTACTTTGTCACTGGCCCTACAACATGCAGACCTGCGTCTGTTACACTGAGGTGTGGGATGGTGGCTAAGGAGCAGATGCGTCTGTTTTAAGACCCTCAGCTTCCTCATTTTCAACACTGATACAATGTGACAAGAGCAGCATGACTGACGGGGCCTCCACCACCCAGACACGTAACTCGGGTCATTCATCCTTCATTGGGCTAAATTCCCATTGCCCAGGAGCCAAAGGAGTCATGCCTGCTTTACTCTTTCCTCTTGTAAAAGTTAGTTTGGTCATCAGAAAAAGACTGCTCAGCAAAAAAATGAAATGTTTTTATGTCTTCCGTTTCTTAGTAAAAGGGACTGTTTTCCATTAGTCCTAAGAAGGGCACACATATCAGCAATTTTAAAGAATTTCATGCACTGTGTTAAGGATTCATTTCCATTGAGGTTGAATAGTACAGAGAGAGGAGTAAACATGAAATGTGCAAATAATTTTGCACTGTAAGTACAGATTTTTAAAAATAAACTATGAAAAAAAAATCACAATAAAAATGTCAGCCTGTGGTAGGAAACACGGTATTTGAGAAGTTCAGGGAGGGCATCTACGCATACTTTCATGAAGATAGGTTTATTGTTTCGGTTACTTTGCGCTCATGCTTTTCTATTCTAATTTATTCCCCAGACTGCAAAGCATGCCTTATGCTCAAATCAGCTTAATTATATCTAATTAAAACAGAGTTTTGTTCTTCCCGGTTTATTCACCAAATGTGCTTAGCGCTGATGGAGCTTCTGTTAGAAACAGCCAAGAATTCCTCCCCACCCATCAGCATTTATGCAAAGTTCCCCCCACCCCCAGACAATGGCCATTCCTTGTTCCCTCACACAGTGCGTGCCCCTTATAACTGCCGGTAGGTCCCCAGGTAATTCTGTGAGCTCTAGTCTCGTGGCGTGGTGCGGCACAGAACCACACACTGAGAAATCGCTCTCCTTCCCTTTGTCCGCGTCAGGGAACAGACACCTGTCTTCTGAGAGTCTAAGGTCTCGGATTGGAGCAAAGCTGCATTCAAAGTGAAATGCTGCCCTCATTCGAGCCTCTATTTGATGCCACATCAATTGTGAATATCAACACTAGTGAAGAGGCTGAAATGGGAGACATCACTTGCTTTTGAAGTCGTCATCTCGATAAATCTGAATACACGTAAAACTGAGAACATGCTTACAGAAGGAAAATGCTCAACTGACAGAAGGCTCAAGCTAGCTGCTCACCTGAGAACGTGAGAGGGAAAACCAAGGAGACCCCGTTTTACACCCATTGGGTAGAGTGAGCAGGATGGATTAATCCCAAGAACTGGCAAGGATGTAGAGGAACGGAGCTCATGAGCTGCTGGGCAGACAGAGCACCTGCCGGCTGGCCCTTCTGGAGGGCACGTGAGGAGACTCAGTTATCAGTGAGGCCGAGCACGTGTGCACTTCTATCCACGGAACACCCATATGTGTGGTACACATCCAGAGTCACTGTGGCACGGAGCTACAGACAGATGTGAACGAGAAGCGTCATCTCCGAAGCCCGCAGTGGTAACAGGAAAACAAAAGCAATCTAATTTTCCATTAAAAGGGAATGCGCAGAGAAATCAAGATAGACACGCATTACGGAAAACAAGGCAGCGATGAGAAGAAACATCGCATACCTGCAGCAACACAGACATGTTTTAAAAATGAAGTGCTTGGAACGCATAGGTAAACTTTGAAGTGATGGGAAGATGGGAGTTGAGCATCTGCTGTCACTTCCTCCTGCTTCTTGCTCGTTTTCTAGCAGCAAACCAACTCTTCCACGATCATCTTGAATTGGGGGTCTTTACTGCCACCATATTCAAAACAATTTGGAATCAGAGTGTCTCTCTCAGTTTCTCAATAATATTGTATTGAAAATAATAAAGGAATGCACTGGCATATAGACCCAGGGTACAGAATTAAGAGCCCAGAAACAAACCCACACAGATAACCACCTACCGATGCTTTGGGCGGGGGCAGGGGGCAATAAATGAATGGTGGGGACTCCTACAGACCAGTGCATGCAGTGCCTCATTAGACGATGGGGATGGCTAAGCATTTGCACCTCAGCCCTGCTCGTCTCCAAATAACAGAAAGAAAGGGGGAGGCTGTCATTGAAATAAAGTGTAAACACCTTTGTAGAAAATGGCAGAGCCTCCAGAAAACACTGTGGGTCTCCCGGCAGATGTTGGTTTTAAAAGACCTGCTCTGAGAGGTAAGAGCCGGAGAAGAATTTAAAAGCGGATTTGAATCCTAGTCCTGATTTACATTGTTATGTGACCTGGGACACATGTCTGAGCCTCTGGGTGCTCAGGCACCCCTCTCAGAATCACGTTACAAAGTAAATGAGATAATACAATGGATGAGTTTTGAGGACATTAGGCTCAAGTGAAATAAACCAGGCACAGAAGGACAAATACTACATGATGCCACTTACAGCAGCTCCTGGAAGAGTCAAGGTCATAGAGACAGAAAGTAGAAGGGTGGGTGCCAGGGAGTGGGGGAGGGCGAGCGAGGGAGCTGTTGCTGGATGGGTTGGGCGTCCAGTTTTGGAAGGTGTGGAAGCTCTGGAGACTGCTTCTTAAATCTAAGCATGTGACATAATGCTACGTTTTCGGCCATCCTGTTTGGGCATTTATCCATGTTAACCAAGAAGCCTCAACAATGGATGTGTTTTGGGCCTCTCTTGATCTAGAAGCAAAACATACACCTCTGATGCTTTGCTGTTTTCATCTGTAAAATGGGGGTGTCATGATCACCGCGGCGTGGTGGTCAGAGGTGAGTGTGTGGCCTGTTGCTGTTATTCCTGCCACATTCTCTAGGATTGTGATTTCAGATTTCACACATGGATAATGAGCTCCCATCCAACCAGAGAAAACAGGAAGTTGTTTTTTTCTCCAACAGTGTGAGCTAATGCCTGAGATATAACTCTCGTTTTATTCTAGCGACGGCATCATACCCATAAAAAGAAAGCCATAATTCAATTCTATATTCTTAAAAGAGTTAACTTCAATTGCTCATAATTGGTTTAAATGTTAATGCTTGCATAATGCATGGTTTCTTTATTAAAAGGCCACGGCAGAAACATACATTATCCCATTTCCAAAAGAGCCTCAGGAAAAATATCTTCCTGGAGCCTCAGATGATTTAAAATTGATCTCCCATTGCTTGCCCTACTTTTATATTCTTAACAGCGACAAAACAGTTCCTTTCAATCATAAGTCAGACTGTTCTGAGGACACAGGGTTGAGTCATGTTGCTATTTTCAGAGTGCCCTCACGGGTTTATTTTATCTTTCTTTGATAAAGAAAGACACAGGGGGATAAAAGGCACTATAATATTGATTTCAAATTCATTTATGTGCCATAAGCCTCGATTTTTCCAATTATCAAACACGTGTTGTAAGCAGATGTGTGTGCCGTGATGCACACATGTGTGTGTCTATGTGCCCCACACAAGACGGGGCATGAATGTGAGGAAGCAGGTGAATTTGGGGCCGGGGAATCAGCTGAACTGCAGCTCCCGTCTGACGAAAATGACGTCTGCTTTTCCAGGAGTCTCTGATCGTCTCCTGACTCCTTGTGCCAGGACGGGGCTGTAAACATCAGAACGCAGCCCCTGCCCTCATGGTTCTCACGGCCTGAAAGGGGGGGGCACGCATGTGAAGAAGTCGGCATGGTCGACGTCCACACAGAGGGGGGTGTGGAGGGAGGAGCTGACGGGCAGGAGCCCGTGGTGGGAGCCTCAGCTTTCCCAGGGAAAATGGGGGTCGGGAGGTTTGGAGGATGTGGGTTTTGAGCTGGGTCTTGAAAGATGTTCCCGTCAAGAAGGAAATGAAATTCACCCGTGGCTGATGGAAAACGGGGGACATCCCCCTTCAGTACAATGCTCCATAGAGAGGTGTCCTCCAGTGGGAAGAAGAGAGAGGTTTTCTGAGCTGACTCAGTGACCAGAGCAGCCTGCAAGGAAATGGGTAAAAAGGAATGTTCCGGTCCTGCCCGAGGACCACATGGCACTGCCCGGGGTTTCATCCAAGTCTTACCAAGGGCTGAGGAAACATTTTATGATGATGGATTCTTACGTATTTAGAACTTTTCTTCAGGTTCAACTATACTCACACAGCCCCCCGAAATGTCCCTAGGCAGACACATACATCATAAAGATGACAAAAAAAGCCAGGCTGACTGAAAACATGTGAGGAAAAGGCTGAGGGCAAATGTGTTACGTGGAAGCAAAGCACTCTGTGCACACACACGTCAGGATGCGTGCGTTTTAAATTAAGGGCATATGTCAGACGCGCTGGGACTGTGCTTGTGGCCTGGATGGGGGTGGGGATAGGGAATAAAATACATAAAATAATAAAACAAAATAAACAAGAGTGGAGAGTGCATCAAACAATGATGAGAATGTGTTAGGTTCAGAAAAGTACCTGCAGCCCAATTTTCAAACACAGATAGAAAATAAATTAACGGCTAAATAAATTCCTCAGACCAGCACGTATGGATTCATTCTCACACTGAGAACACACATCTGCAGCACCAATTAAAGTAACTCACAGGTGAAAGGCCAAGGTTCTGACAAGAAAACACGGATGGGATAAGAAGTCTTTGGTCCTCAAAGGTCCCGTCTCTTCTAGGATAAACACAAGTCATGGACAAGACCTAGTCACAAACTCAGACGCCTCCAGGGCCACACGAATACCACGGGGCTGAGACAGCAGGGTGTGGTGGAGACTGTCTCCGTGGAAAGCAGTTGCCCGTGGAAAGAGGCAATGGTGCCACCTCACATCCAGCTGATGGCTGGTTACCCACTGGCATGCCCGGTATTATTATATTACATCTTCAGATTTTGATTTTTATAGATCCTATATTGAAGGTAAAATCCCCTGGTATTAAGTGTTCACAATGGCTGCAAGCTTTAAAATATCAGGCAAGTCACAGGAACCCTATGGGGTGCGACACTTCCCCATTGTCATGTGTTTGCAAACTCTGACGGAGGGAACGCTTTCCATCATCTCCTGCTCCTAATCTCTGACCCAGCGCTGAAACGCTCAGACTCCATGCCTGGGGCTGTGCATCCATTTGTTGACCAAATCCTCTTTACAAGTTATCTCAGATCAGGTTTACTAGAATCATACTCTAAGACGCAGGCTCACTGGGCAGGGTTCTCAAGAGCAGCACCTGGGAGGGAGTTGATAAGGAAGGATCCAGAGTGAAGAGGGTGATATGTCACTGAACTGCAACACAGGCTCCAGGCCACCCCAAGGGAGGTGCTGGTGCTGGGCTGACTCTGCAGTTGTTCTTATCAAGGCAGGGGGCCGGTGGGGCCGGTGGGGCCCGTGGGGCCGGTGGGGCCTATGCCTGATCAAGGCCGTGGGGCCAGGCGTCTACAGAACCTCTCTCTGCCCTCCCACAATCCCTGGACACAGGCTGCAGCAGGGATGGTGGGTGACTTTAGGAGCCTTCAGCAGCTGATACATCTGATAGCTCCTATGAGGGAATTTCGGCGGGGCATTTCAGCAGCCCTTGTGTACATTACATCACACCACACCCAAATAGAAGGTGGCCAGCCCTACCTTACAAATTATAAGAGTAGTTTAAAAACAGTTTTTTTTTTTTGCCAACTTAAATATGTAAAATTTTAGAGATACAGATGGAAGAGTCAATCTACGTATATAATTATTTAGTATCATGTGTAGTTTTCGAGTCACATATATACAAACTCACGTATTCTCACTCACATTTCAGGAAACAACTTAATTCACATTCTTTCCAAGTATCCCTGATGTCAGTATATTTTGCATCACTCTTGAATTTATCTATGTTAGTTTTTCAGAGTACATCACTCTTATTTCTTGGTAATTTGAGGAAAAGCCCTTTGCATAATTCTTGCCTGGAAATATCGTTCCCAGCCACAGAGACCTATCTTTATTGTATTAGAGCATTTCCCCCATTTTATCTCACCTTAAATGATTGTTCTAAAGATTTCAACTCCCCAGGGTTAATCACAAAGTCTGTATTGAATTCGGACTCTGCCTTTCTTTTTTACTGAGGGGCTCAGCTGACTCATGACATTCTGCCATCAACATTTGGGCATAGAAAGCTGATGCATCGAAGGCCGTGATGACCAGTATCGTCTCTTGCAGTTTCTGTAAAAGGCCGCTCACTCGCTACTGCTGTGTGTCCTCAAGGGGAAGGCACTGTGACATTTACATATGCACAGACCAATTGACAGTGGCAATCCTTGTGTACCAGAAGGTACGTTGGCTACCTCAAGTTACAAAAATGAGCTGGGGCAGAATGCGAGATGGGGGGGGGGGGGCCACGGGAACTCCTCGACACTTTCCATTGTCTCTGATGTGCTTGGATGCCCACTGCAGTCCTTAGGACCCCCCAGGGCACGTCACACTGATTTTGACCAATGGAAAGAATTTGCTTCATTTCACTTCTGTCCCTGCGTCTTCCGAGTACTCCTATACCTCCCTCCTGTCTTTCCAGTCCTTTCTATTCTGGCCCCATCTAACTTCAGGAAACGGACTCACCTGAGATGCTAACAATATATGACATGTTTGGTTACTCATCCCCAAATGGGAGATGTAAAGACCCAGATAAATTTTGATATAAGGTTTTGTGCTTGAAAGTTTTGGCTGAGATGAGGCAGAGACCACTGTGCATTCATTCTCCTCTCCCTATGTCCCTCAGGTCACCTGTCACTTTAAATGGAATTCAAAAACTGCCAGAAGCCAGAGCTTGCAGGTCTATTTCTATATTTTGTGGAGCTCTTGAGTCCTGTCCCCGAGCAAAGCCCTTTCCCAATCCTAACCAACCAGATGGGTCTGCAGTGTCCGTGCAGCAAAGGGATTTTACGTAGAGGCGTCCAACGCAGATACCATGGGAAAAGGTCTCAGGGACCCAGGATAGTGGTAAAGATTGTTCTTGCGCTCAAATAAGCAGCAGCATCATATGATAATGAATGAATGGAGGAAGAAATGGAAACCTGCTCTGTCATCATGGCAAAGGGTCTGCAGAGGTTAAAGAGGGCTACACCTGCATTAACTCCACGGGTCAAAGCCAACAGCTGCGTTATTACAAAGGTGCTCGCAGACCTAACTGCTCTCAGATCCACGTGCAATCTTAAGACAGCGGAGTTTGAATGTTGTAGAAAGCTGTCCTCAGAATCAGATGTTGTTCTTAGAATATATTATTGCCTTGTGAGTACAAGCAGATTCTCCCTCAGAGACCGGAGCAAAGCAGGGATGTGATATAGGAAGTGATTTTCAAGTTCTTATTGATTTAAACCCTTGATCGGTGGCTGGCAGCTGCTACCTCGGCATTGATCTTCGCGATGTCACATGAACAAGGCCTGCACTATAAGACCACTTTATTTTCATTCTCTGCCTCAGGGAGGACACTTATCTAAATTTCCCATTCATTTATGTCCATATATAATACTTAATTCAGTTTCAAAACACCAAGGTCACTCGATCAAATACAAAGTTAAAAAACATTGTCATACGATGTGAAAATACTAGGAGTAGGACATTTTTATCAGCATTCATGGGAACAACGTAGGATGTACCATTGTATACTGGTATATACACATATTAGAATTGTAATTTGAAAAGTATTCAACCTTTGTAGTTTGACGAAACTTTAAGTCAGACATTCAAGGAGGCATTGTATACATCTCGTCGTTTTCTAAACACTGAAAAATCAAGCACTTTATTTAAATAAGTGTTGGAGTGTTATGCCAGTCATTCAGCCCAAAGAAAAAGCAATCGGAAGCCAAGAAATGGAGATAAAATTCGGACTGACTTTGAGTGAGCTTTCCAACAGACTCTGATATGCTCTATGTGATACGATCAACTTTAAAAACAATGCAATTGAAACTGAAATGACTGAAGTGATGTTCATTGGAAGCCCTGTCGCTAAAGAAGCCACGACAGTCTGGGTCTTAATTGCCCGGGCCTATCTCTGCACAGAGCCAAACCCAGTTCTCACCACTTTACCCTCAAAGGTCTCCTTGCCCACGCACCTCAAGAAGATGGCGCCCTTTCTCACTCTTTCCATTTCCAAGTGAAGACTGATGCAAGGTTGAACACTGTCCCTTTGCAGTGTTATTTAGGGACATGCAGCAGATTGAAGAGAAGGGTGTCTGAGGATGAATATGTCACACTTTTCAGATCTATATCCTCTCAGGAACGGGCTCTTATTAGCAGCAAGAAAAAGAAGCCTGTAGTATATCAAACCCGTGTGCAGATTTCCCATTAGTACCTAACAAGTGAAATTCAGTTAAATGATATGTCACCAGGGTTCCTGCGAGGAAAAGTTTATGCTGAATTTTCAAATTGATTCCCAGACCCTTCCAGAACCCACCTTGAGAGAAAGATAATGGAGACAAATTGTTTGAAGTCCAACTTCAGAAATGTAATTAGGAACGACCTTGGGCAGCTGTGGCTTTTTATGTGCAACTCGGAGGCGTTCTCAGAGTTGGAGCTGCTTGCCAACGCTGTGAAACCTTATTTTTCTAAAGAGCTGTTTGTTCCCATCCTCTGCTTTTTAAACAAGGTTCCAGAGTTAACTAGGGAGGAAGAAAGGACGGGCTTAGCTTTTGTTATAAGTGGGACTTTCTGTGCTTTCACAAAATGCTTTTTGTTCTGTTGGTTACATAGATTTTGAGCACCTGCTCCTTACATCTTGCAAACAAACAAGAGCTGAGATAGAAATCTTTCTTCCATTAAAAAGACAGAAGATTTAGGAAAGCACTTGCAATCGGGAGGAAAAAGCTATTGGCTACGTTTTTTCACCCCCAAGAGAAATAGAGAGAGAGAAAAAAATTGCCTTCATTAAATGTCTGGAATTGTTTTTGTTTTTTTTTGAAAGTAGCTATTGAACATCTCCCAGGATTTCCATCCAGGCAGGCGTGACTGTGAGGCCACCATATCAAGCCTGTGCCACACAGCAAAGTTCATGGCTAATCGCCTTCTAGGAGATGCCAGACAGTGACAAAGAATCTGTTATTCAAGTAAGAAACATAGAGAGCAAATGAATTACTATAGGATTGGCTTTCCACTGGAGTCTACGCAGCTCTGGGTGGGCGGGGGGAGCAGGACTGGGGGGCACCAGTCCTTGGACCTCGGAAGACCAGAATGTGGTGAATGTCGCTTGAAATAAACAGGACATGTGACTGTTACCCAAGGGAGGGGAGGAGGAGAGACGCCCCCTTCTTCCCTTTTTCAAATGTATCAAACAAGCTCGTTCATTCAACGCGCATTATGGGGAGCTGGGAAGATGGGGGTATTTGCTTCTCCATGAACTGCCGGGGACCAAAAGCAATCCTAGAGATGCTTACAGAACATCTGCGATGTGGGCCCACACGGGAGCTCACAGCATGCGTGTGTCAGAGTGGACCTCCCGGGATGTCCCCAAAGTGGGCCTGGAACCCCAACCTTCTCATCTAACGCTGCTTTTCCAAGGGACATGGGCGCCATCGGTGATGCCGTAGTGACAGCGTTCATTCCTGTAAGAGCTGGACAGCAGGGGTGACCACGAGGGAATGCGTGCGGTCAGCTCTGGGAGAGCGCTGGCCCCGCACAGGCTGCAGGAGTGACCCTGCAGCCCTAACGGAACACGAGGAAGTGGACTGCATGGCCCAGTGGCACAGCCACAGCGCTGCCCTAGAAAGGGCACTCAAAGGACACGGACGTCCTCTCCCTTAGAGGCCCAGGAGGTCCCTAGAGGTTTGGGTGGAGGTGTAGACGTCCCCCCAGCCTCTCACCCGGGTCGTGAGTGATCACTGACAGCTCAAGCACCCAAAGCCACAGTGACAACAGCCACTTCCTCGCTGCAGGCAGAGGGGACAGACTGGGCCCTGCATTTGGGACGGAGCAGAGGGAGTGTCACGCTCTCCTCCAGGTTCCGCCTGGTGCCGCACGTTTGCCTCGTTCCAGAGACAAACCAGGCTCGACCCGGCCAGGCTGTCCAGCCGAGCAGGGAGCCTGTCTCCACTTCAGCAGACCCTACCACTGTCTCAGGAGGGACCGGGAATTCTTCCTAGGAAGCAATGAGTCCCAAAAGCTGAAAGGGAGGAAGCCACAACCCCGAGGCACGTGGCCAAGAGGCGCCAGGGGTTCCACGGCCCGCTCAGCAGGGTCCTGTGTCTCAGAGCCACCAGGGCAGTAGGGCTGGGAAGGTTGGAGCTGCCTCAGGGCATCGCTGGGCAGCGTGCAGTGGGTGAATCAGGAGAACGGCAGCAACACCTGTGCAGGGGCCGGCGCGGGACGATGGAGCCTGGACAGGGGGACAGTGTGGTGACAAGAGAAGCTGAGTGCATTTGAGTGGCATTAAGAAGGATTGCACTGCATTTCTTTCAGCTTCCAGAATGGCATAAAAGGAAATTGAATAAAAAAAAGTAAAAATATGCTACTACCTCACTAGGCTCAGGAATCAGTATAATCAGTATAATATGTGTGGTGCCACGTGGGTGTTAGACTTACTGGGGGGCAGAGGGGAGGAATCACATCGTAAGTTATATAAACGTCTAACCACTATGTGTACACCTGACGCTAATACAATTGGCATGTCAACTGTAACTGAAAAATTAGAAAAAAAATAAAAATAAGTTAATGTAACCATAACCAATTTATAATATATATATTTTAAAATCAGGTGACAATGTTACAAATCTCAGAGCTGCACTGGAGCCATGTGTGAACATGTTTTCATTGATCTGCCCTGACTAGGGACACATCTGCCTGACACACATCGGCTCTGCATTTCCAGTGGATTCACAGACGTCCCTGCAACCGTGGCCCCTCACGTTGACCCGCCCATCATCAGCAGTCTCTTCCTTTCCAGGGCTCACCTCTCTGGTTATACATCATTACGGCAAGAGGGCCGCCCAGCCAGAAGTGGTTTCCGTGGGGCTCACACAGCAGATGCTTTTCCGGAGGTAGCAGAGCTCCACAGACCTGGTTCAAACCTCTAATTACCAGGGAAGCACCCGGCAGCCTCTTTCTCTAGGACCTGGCACTGTCCCAACATCTCCGGTGAGGGCCCTGACCTACCACGTTCTGTTTCTGTCCGTGAAGCCTGGCATATCTCCATCCTCCGAGGGAAGCCAGCTGCCCCCTCGGCCCGGCTATGCTGTCAAAGACCTTCCCCATGGCCCTGTCCCAGGAAAACAAGGCCCCCACTCCGCTGCCTCTCCTGCTCCCTGAATATTCCTCGCCCGTGTTCTCCTTGCCCGCCTTCGAGATGCGCGTCACAAAGTTCTGTCCTCTCACAGATTTTTGCATCTAATGAAAATGACGCCAACTATTGAAACTTGTAATCAAGTTACCCTCTGCGTTACTCTTCTCTAAGCCAAAACATTCCAATTACGTTAATTTTTCAGTTTCACTGTTTTTTGTGTTTTTTTTTGTGTTTTTTTTTAATCTGCATCAGGACCAAACAGGGGTGAAGAGAACCACTGACTTGGATGGAATCATCCTGCCTGCTCCTCCTTTTCACAGAGGAGGAAACTGAGGCACAGAGATGTTCAGTGAAGGACCTGAGGTCACACAGTGCTTTAGTGACAAAGCCAAGGATGGGACTTGGCTCACAAGCACCAGTCCTCCCGTTGTTTTGATAGGTGACACCCCCTCCCAGTCCGCCAGACCCGGGCTTGTCTGGGATGTGGGGTTTCAGTGATCAGTTCAGGAAAGTTCCAGATAAACCTGATCACATGGCCCCCCTAGTCCTGTACGAGCCCATTAGACACGAGCCTGTGGTTGCACCCAGGACAGGACAGTGGGGTGGCTGTGAGTGTGGATGCTGCAGCCCGACTGCTGGGTTCAAAGCCAGATTCTCCGCCCTCCTGGCTGGTGACTCAGGTGAGTCGTTTAGCCTCTCTGGAACCAAACTGTAGCATCCTCAGCCTGCATGCGACAGTGGGGACCCTACTCCACACACGTGCGGGGATTAAATGAGGTGACACATGGAAAGGTCCTCGCACAGCATCGGCGTCCGGTGACCTCTCAGCAATACTCTGAATCCATGCATCTCACCAACTACTGGCCTGGGAAGAGCCCAGACGCCGGTCCTGGCAGCTCCTTGCCAAGGCCACGGCCGGGACTAGTCAACAGGGGTGAGTTAGACACGCGCCTTGAGCACAGAATGTAAGGAGGCCCTGAAACACTCAGCAACCAAGACAAATCATTCACTAATTTAAATAATGTAATAATTGTATTGCAATATTTTAAGAAGTCAGAACGAATGCGAAAGATCTGTGATGAACAAAATATCAAAATTTTAAAGGCAGAGCTTCACAAAGGCGGGCTGAGTACCTCGGAGCCTGGGACGAAAGGAAACGTGTGCACCCTACGTATGGATGTCTGTGTGTTTTAATTATTAGTGGTTTTAATGAATAACTATTGATGAGTTTGCTTCCATCAAAGCCGGGAAAGTAAAGTTATAGTAAATGATGTGTGGAGTATAAGTAAAACTTTTCAATTTAGAAATAATGGTGTGAGTTAGAACACACTGACTTCAATTTGTCATTATTTTTTCTATTTGTCAGGCATCAACTAGTCTAATATTCTGGAAAAAATAATCAGAAAAACTACATTCAACTCTGTGCCCTTGTGTCTGGGTGCATAACGTTTTTGACTATTATAGCAGGTGTCAGGACTTTGTTCCTCTTTCGGGCTGAATAATATCCCATCGTGTGGATGGGCCACTTTGTTTGTCCATCCACCTTTTGATGGCCCTTCAGACTGTTTCTACCCTTTAGCCACAGTGAGTAATGCTGCTCCAAACATACACGCACTTATCTGAGTACTCGCTTAGGGCTCCATTTGTATGAAGCATGCTGACTACGGAAATACCCTGAATCCATACAGGCTGAACGCAGACGGGTGACTCCAGGTGCTGGGGAGAGGAGCACAGCAGTAGAGATTTCCTCTCGGGGGGGATGGAAATGTTTTACAACCAAAGAAAGGTGATGGCTGCATAGCACTGTGAATATCACTGTAAATGTCACTGAACCGTTCACTTTAAAATGGTGAACTTTGTTATGTAAATTTCACCTTGACAAAAACTTACATTCAATACCTCTGTGAGGGTGGACACTCCTCTCTGTGTGGGGCACTCGGGGGGCTCCCCGCGGCAATGTCCCCTGCTCCCATTGGCCGCGTCGTGGGCTGTGCTCACCCATCTCCCAGCCTTAGCGCCACAAAGCCCCTGGGCTTCCCTCCTGTCCCTGGTACTCGCCTCCCACTCGATTTTGCTTCCTCGTCTGTTCTCTAATACAAGGAATAATGAAGAAAAAGATACTAACACTTGACGTCCATTGAAAGCTCACTACAGCCAGGGTTGCTCTAAGCACCTTATTTTCACAAGAACCCCATGAAATGGGCACTGTTCTGTTCTCCATTTTGACCACTGAGGAAACTGGGGCACAGACAGGATAAGGGGCTTGCCTGTGACTGCACAGCTAATAAGGGCAGAGCTGGGGTTTCATACCGAATGTCTGTTTCCAGGACCCCTTTCTTCCCAGGGACCCGGGAGTCATCCTGCACGACCCTTGCTTCCCTCCAGTCACTATTTTCTTGTCAATTCTAAGTTGTTAACGAATTCCATCACTCTGCAGCGACCACGCATGCTTCAGACACAAACTGGGGTTGGCTTCAGTAGGTTCATTTTCCTGTCCGAGGCCTCATACACCGGCAGGTGATGGAGCCACTCCCATTTATTAGAAAGCCACTTGGAAACACACCAAAATCATCTTATTAGAGACAGTCCATGTGACCCAGGGAAAATGGTTCTTAATTTCTAAACCATATTTATCACTCATTTCATGGACAGTCTAGGCAGTGAAAGCGCGGCGCGTAAATGTGACCCTCTTTAATCACAGCGCATACCCTTGTGATTCAGCAGTGAAACTATACATTCTCAGAGGTGGTGTGGCATCTGTCCGATTCCAGGGCAGCCGTGTGACAACACAGTTCTGCAGCACGTGGGACGGCTGCCATGGCAACTGACGTTTCCAGACTGGGGGGCAGGGAATTACGCCAGCAGGATGCCCACATTCTCATCATGCCACGAGGCTTGACAAGTCTGTTTCTGTTGCATTATACTGTTTTCCTCCAAAAAAGAGCCATGGACTTACACCAGTTCACCTCCCGTGACAGGTGGGGAAACTGAGGCTCCGAGGAGTAGGCACCATGCTAAAGTAACACAGCCGGGACTAAAAGACATGTGACTAGGTCACCTGACTGTCAGCCTTTCTCCAGGGTACCAGCCCGGCCCTCAGTTAAATCCCTCCCTTTTACTAACAATTGTCACCCCAATAAATTTAATAGAATAAAATTTTAAAAAAAATCCCTCCCTTTTCATTCTCCAATAGAGTTGCCTTTCCGTTTACAGGGCATCTTCATTTTGGAAGAAGGTGGTGCAAACTTGTCCCCCTAGAAGCACCATTTTCCTTACAACAGTCACTGATGGAAAACAAAACTGAGACATGTGTGGGCTTGAAAAGATACCGGTATGATTCACTCCAGTCATCTTACCAGTAAGTCTTTTATTTCCTCAATTAGCTGCATCTAATAGCGTCCTTTCAGAACGTTCTGGTTTATGGAGGCACAGATATTTTCATTTGCATGAAAAAAAAGAGTGATCTGCAGAGGGTAACTGCTAGAGCATCCCCTTACTGATTCTTCAATGAGCCACAAGATGGGAGTTTGCCTTCCTCTGACTGACAGGAAGGAAAACGTGACAGTCTTTGTGGGAGGGTGTTTGCTTCAGTTGGTTCATTTCATCATAATTCGAGAGGCACAAATGCAGTTATTTTTTTTTAATTACAGTTTTCAACCTACAAGAGAACAATTCAGTCACCGAGATTTAAAAAGCTGAGAAGCAGTTCCTTGCAAACCATGTCACGTTTATAGGAAATTATTTAAATTTTGCAAAAAAAAAAAAAAAGTCATAGATGTTTAGTCTGAAGAGGCCATTTTGGCAGTTCTTGAGAAGAAACTGTATTACCATTCTATTTATTAAAATGATGCAACTTTTAATAAAACATGAATCAGAAAACGGTTCAGATGAGGAACGTGCGGGCTTCAGAACTGGAGGCCCCTGTGAGCACGTCTGACCCTGCCTCCCACCTGAAATTTGTCCTTCAGGAGTAATGGAAGGCCCTCCACAGCCAGGCCCAGGGCCTGTCCACTCGCAGAAAGGGGCTTGTTGTGGCCTCCGCCCCCACCTCCCTCCCGAGATGGAGGCTGGACACATGGGTGTCCTGAGGTCCAGGTGGGCCTGGACTTTCCAGCCAAGCACACTGAAGTCTAACATGTGCATTAACAGAAAGAACATGTTAAGTAACTGACAACACAAACGATACTCACGTGTCTATGGAACAAATATGAAGACGGAGAGTAATTAACAAAAGGCTCTGTGCACACCTCACAGAGCCAGAGAAGTGATTTCAAGGACCGGGAATTTGTTCCCTAAGCATTTCTTTTGTGTTTTCCATTACTGTATTGCAAACATTAAAAAAAAAACACAAAACATTGAAATAATTGTACAGTGAATACTCACACATCCACTCCAAGTTTCTACAGCTGTTAATATCTTGCTAGGTTGGCCTGCAAGCTTTGCTTTTATTGTAGTAGTAACTGTACGTGACCAGGTGTATAATCGGCTCATGAAACACATCATTTCATGGACCTTTCGGCTTAGGACAAACCAAGAGTAAACACGCAAGAAAGTAAGTCCATTTAAATCAAACATGTTCGGTGACAACAGTTGGTACCTGCACAGGACAAAGTTGGAGGGTAGGACACATACAGCCTAGTCTGGGGGACAGAAGCTCAGACAAATGACACCTGAAACACGACTGTTATCAAAAGATATATCCCAAGGTCAGACACTGAAGGTAATGAACTCATCCTAGGAAATCTGCTACACACCTCATTGGTGAATATCACTATGGTCACCTTCAAAGTACTCCCCTTGGGAAGCTATGCACTGATGGCAGCACCTAGTCCACCCTTCAAAGCAATTTTGGAGCTCTTTTTCTGGAATGGCCATCAGAGCTTTCGTCGTATTACCCCTGATGTCCTGAATGTCACCCAAATGTCTTCCTTTCAATATTTCCTTTATCTTTGGGTAAAGAAAGAAGTCACTGGGGGCCAGATCAGGTGAGTATGGAGGGTGTTCCAATATAGTTATTTGTTTACTGGCTAAAAACTCCCTCACAGACAGTGCCGTGTGAGCTGGTGCGTTGTCGTGATGCAAGAGCCATGAATTGTTGGCGAAAAGTTCAGGTCGTCTAACTTTTTCATGCAGCCTGTTCAGCACTTCCAAATAGTAACCTTGGTGAACTGTTTGTCCAGTTGGTACAAATTCGTAATGGACAATCCCTCTGATATCAAAAAAGGTTAGCAACATCGTTGTAACAAATTCGCGAACTTAATTGTCAGACCTTTGTATCTTAATCAGAACTCTGTGTAAAACCCCCACGGTGGCGAGCGCTGCACGGTTCACTTCAGAGAGTGTGAACGGGGTTTATTTGTAGCTGTAGAAACCTTTTCTCGTGTCTGTACTTGAGCAGGTAGATTCAGCAAGACTCGGCACCGCTGACACATGGGAAGTGCCCACAGATCTGACCACATGCCCCCCGTCACTGAGGGGGGTGGGCCTGTCTTCTGGGGGACGACGGTTCGGGAACCTGTTCCCACATCATAGTGAGTTCGAGAGCATGGGTGGGATCCAGTCCCCTGACTCGGCAGAGGCAGCTGGACGGGCTCCCACTTGGGCTCCAACGGGACTGCGTCTGTTCCCCGGGACCCCAGGACCGGAAGCGGGGCCACCCGACACCCCTGGTCACAGGGCAGTGGTGATGGGCCTGCCTCCTCTGGCCGCTCCCAGCCTCATCCAGGGGATGGCGGCACTGTCCTTTTTTCCTTCCATTTATTATCGCATGTAAACACAAGGACCAATAACAACCAGCAGAAGAATCTGTGGAGCAAAGAGCGTATGACAAGAATAATATTTTTATAATTAGAGGAAATCGATACGTGGCCACGCAGATGAAATCTAAATGCATCGTGAAATCTCCCTCATCACAGCGGGTTCCTCTCGGTTATGAGGAGCTAACCCACGGCCCTTCATTCAGCCCATTCATTTGTTTGTTAATGAACAAACGTCCTGTCCTGCTAACCTCGTTCTTATTTAACTCTTTTTTGTGTGAGACCCATAGGAAGAAACATATATATGTGAACTGAAACCAAACATTTTACAAACTAGTACCTGACATTATAACATACAATATACAATGCACTCCTATTTTCTATTCTATTTCCATGTTTTGAAATGTCCTTGATGGTCACAGTTTGGAAGTCATGACACCAGACTCTCAGCCGGTGAAGCAGGGACCAGGCTTGGCGTGCACACGCCCCCGCCCCCCACTGTCTACCCCTGTCTGTCATTGTCCTCAGCACCCGCTGTGCCTGGTACAGGGTGGGCCCTAGGGATTATGTGACATCAGTACAGATGTGCTTCACTGTTTTCCAGGGAGTTTACAGTCTGATGAAGAGACAGGGGAAAACAGTAAAATATAAACGATTATATGAAAAAGTCACACAATTAAGTTCATGAACTTTCCACTGGGTACTTACATGGTGGAAAGTTCATGAACTTAATATCCGACCATCGTATAAAATACTATCAGAGAGTCAATCAGCAAACCTTAAGCAACCAAACTTCTGGTGGTGTCTGTTCACTGTTTGTGTCCTTTGAGCATTGTATTCATGACCGACGTCTGCTGTACCACAGAGCAGGAGGCTTCAAGCAACAGACATTTTTCACAACCAGTTCTGGAGCCAGAAGTCTAAACCCACGGTGTCGGCAGGGCTGGTTCCTTCCACTCAGGCTTCTCTCCAGCTCTTGGTGTGGCCACGGATCCTGGCAGTGGCTGCGTCACTGCCACCTCCACACACACAGCGGCTTCTCACTGTGTCCTCTTGTCTTCTGACAAGGACTCCAGGCCCTGGATTTAGGGCCCACCCCAATCCAGTACGGTCTCGTGTTCACTGAGTACATCTGCAAAGACCTTATCTCCCAACGGGGCTGGGGAGACACGGATTTGGGGGGAGGGACCCCTTCACCCCACTACGGGCACCACGGTCTCGATCCCACAAAGCTGCAACTGCGGCCTGAGCTTTTCACGAGCATCCTTCTGGGGACGGACCAGTTTTCCTCTTAATAATGACCAGCTGTGCTCACTCACAAGGAAGTGATGGGGGATGAAACTCCATGGAAAGATGAGCTGCTTGATACACCAGCTAGGCACTTCGGAGGCTTTTGTCCCCACGTTTAGGACCGAAAGCTGAGGGCAGTGTCAGCAGGCATTATCTGAGCCATTTCCAGGCCGTAGACAAGTGGCACTTACAGAAATCGTGCCGATGCTGAAATTGGTCTCCAAGAGCCCTCCACGTAGGTCCGACCCAAACGTGGTGGAAAACACATCTCAAAATAGATCGGAGCTAAGTCTCCTGCAGCAGGCAGGTGGGCAAAACTGGAAGGCGACAGGCAAAGTGGCCTCAGGGCGGGGAGAACGGGGCTTCCTCTAACCCATCACCCCCACTCAGAAAGGGCGGCTTTGCTTCGATTTCAGACCCTTCAGCATTGTCATTACCCTCCCTGTGCTGGGACCACCCAGGTGCCACCCTGCCCCTTTTCAAGCAGGTGCTTTGCTCCGGCTGCTGGGAATGCCATCAGCTCAGACACCGCCACCTGTCCCAGGATGGCTCAGCTGCTGCGAGCCGCAGGCCATGCCCTTCTCAGGCTGCCCCAGCCGATGACCATCCATGCAGTCCACGTCGGAACGCCTGGTTCTCACTGGGCCATTCCAGTCCACCGCCAGCCAGTGCGGTCAGACAAGGCTGTCTCTGGGCCGGCCTGGGCATCAGCAGCCCCCTGCCCTTTCCTGGGTCCCTTCCTGCCCTTCCAGAGCTGACAGCCCCAAGCCGTCCCTTCTATGCAGTTTCCATGTCCACTTTTGTGACTGCCGCAGAGAAGGGGCGGCCTCAAGGTCAGGAGTGGATCCCAGCACCTCAGTCTGCCCAGAGAAGAGAACCCACCGTTTATGTAGGCAAACATGGAACCTTCAATCGTAACCTCCACCACAGGACAGAGGTCCAAAACAAGGACGACCCTGCCAGCCCCTGTCCCCAGCCTCCTCCAGAGCTGCGAGCACAGCCTTGCGTCTTAAGGGTAAAAACAGAGCCTTTTGCCAAGAGACAGGAGAGAGGTGACAGGTTGATGGTCCAGGGCTGGCTCCATCTGCAGCCTTGTTTTCCTGGCTGACGGCATTTATTTTTCTTTCGTAATGTTTTGAGTTGGAGGCCAAACTCTAAAATTTAGGCATTTTCATATAAAAACCCAAACTTCGACACCCTCTTCAAATCAGAAGAATTGACCCCACGGGGGCCACCCGACCACCCGTCCTGGGGCTGCGCCTGCCGTCTCCAGCTGGGCTGTGCCTTCCCAGGTGCCCGGCTTTGAGCCCGACACCCCAGAGGGAGGGGACGGTGGGGCGTGGCTTGGAGCTCGCCCCGCTCTCGCTTAGATGCCTTGCTTTCTTCCAGTCCTAGAAGTGGTTCGTGGTCAGCCTTATCATAGACGCCCGTTCTGGGGTGTCTGTGGGTAACAAGCTGGCGTGTGTGGACTCCTGGGTAAGCTCGTTTGCAACATTCCAGCAGGTCAACGCTTCTTTGAGGTCCCTTCTGCTGAGAAGGGAACCCACGTCTTCAGCCAGCGCCCTCCTCTGAACTGCTCCGGTCGGCATATGTGACCCCTGTAGTCTCCTTGTACGTGTATCGAAAGGATCCATTTGCTGTGTCACCTCACACTCTGAGCCAAACCAAAAGCATGTACTAATCTTCAATTTATAACAAACCTGACTTTCATTAAATCAGGAGGGACTAAGAAGCCAGCTTTGTTTTTGTCCCAAGACACAGTCAGTGAGACCCACTTAATTTCACATTTTTTTCCAGGGAGCTGAACAAAAGCAAACCGAGCCGTTGGCTGCCAAGTGTCTTCAACTGGTTAGACCTTGTTAACAAGTCTATTATTTGCTCCCAAACTTTATCGAAGAAAACTTTCCTTATTTCAAAAGGAAATATTTAGTTCACTCACTGCCGTAACTTTTGCTCTAAAAACTTAATTACACAGCTGCTTACTGACTTCTTTGGTTATTAAGCAATTACATTCTATTTATTTTGTAACAGTCCTTTTGTCGACCCAACAAAGCAGGATTATAACAATTGATGGTGGGTGCTGTGTTCCTTCTATATATGTAGCAACATATATGTAGCAATATATGTACTATTTATATACAATATAGTAGTGGTGTTATTTACACACATATACAGCAAGCGCTTCACACCAAGTCCAGCCGTGGTATCGAATCTCCATGCTGGAAACGGTCCACACCCACCTGAGGTACAACTGGGCCAGAAAGGGCAACATCTGCCGAAGCTCAAACAGCTCAACTTCACCGATTCCATCCTCCCCCCGCACCGTCCCCCGCACCGTCCCCCACACCGTCCCCCAATGCCAGTCCCACAAGGAGATGGGGGCCGTGAAGTGCTCCAGGCTGACTCCAGAGGGTAGGTGATAGGTTGGGTCACCTGCGGGGAACGTAACCAGCATGGGCCAGGTGCAGCCAGCCTGCTGCAGACGCTGAGCCTGCCCACTGGACATCAGTCACCCCCCCCCCCCGGGGGTCTCCATCACGGACATGCTCTGTGCTGGTTACAAGTCCCGTGCAGGGCGAGGGGATGTTTGTGAAGGAGACAATGGGGGGGGGGTGTCCCTTTGTCAGGAAGAGTCCCTTTAACGCCACTGGTTTTGAAGGGATATAGTGTCACGGGGTGAAGGCTGTGACCAGATCGGGAAGTATCACATGTTTCATTTCAGTGAGTGTACGCGGAAGGTCACAGGTCTACTGGGAGGTCAGGGGGCCACCCTCATTCTGGGCGCGTCACTGCACAATCACAGAAACCAAACCAGAGAAAGAATTCATTTTGTGCTTTGGTTCTAAAACTGGATTCCCAATAAAAAGGACTCACTCAGCGGGAAAAGAAAAAAGATGTTAACGCACGTACATACGCATCAGGAAAAATCTACTTGAAGCTGATTTCAGGAAGAAGGTGCTCTTTTTAGAAAGACTGACTGTGGCGTCTGAATTACAGCACTTGACGCTGACATATTTTAACCGGAAATGTTTTGCTTCCTGGGAGAGAGAGATGTGAGGGCGGAGAATTTTCCCAGTTGGAGACATTACTTCCAGCTGGTTAACATGGGCACAGTGCCAGATCTCCAGGACAGGTGGGTCCCTCCCACACTTTCCCAGGGCCATTGCTGCCTGTAGTTTGTCCTCTAAAGAGCAGTGGGGCATGAGCAGTGGGGGGAGGGGCACTTGAAGTCCAGGCTGACCTGCTTGGGGCCCCTGGTCCTTGGCACCCGTTTCCAACAAAGGAGGAAGTTAGCAGCAGCCGACATCCCTCTCATGGTGACATTTCTGGCCCTCACACCCCGTGTTAGCAACGCCCACCCCTGGGTTTCCTTCCTACCAGGAGGGCTCTATCCTTACAAGAAAGAGTAAATCCTAGGGCCACAAAGGCTGAGTGTCAAACGGCTGTCACTGCTGATGGCTCAGGTTTCAGTTGGTGTCAGGAATGATGGAAAGTGGCCCCAGGAGTGCTGCAGTCCTGGGACTCTGGCAGCCAAGGTGGGAGGGGGGAGGCCTGGGCTGCTGTGGGTGGGGCTTTATGATTTAACCAGTAGCTTCGAGAGCTCCTGTGGAGTGGTTGAGAATACAGCTGTGTGTGCGTGTGTGTGTGTGTGTGTGTGCACTCACATGCTTGCATGAGAGAGAGAGAGAAAGCACGTGTGAGCATATGGGTCTGAGAGGGACCCCAGAGCTACCCTCTTGGACCCACATTCTGTTCCTCCCACTCTCTGTCCAAAGGCATGTTCAGTCTGATTGTGGCTCGGTGACCGCAAATGCAAACTAGAAATGACACTGGACATGCAGCACATTGCAGAGGGACTGTGAGTGTGTGACAGGTGATGGCTGAGAGGCATTTATGTAGCGCAATAGAAGGGAAGCACTACTACGCCCTCACCCTAAGCACCGAGGGGCAGTTCAGATGAAATGTCCTGCTTCTGCTCATACAACTCAACATCCAGAACCAAACAATCCAACATAAAAATAGGCAGAGGACCCAAATAGACATTTCTCCAAAGAGGACATGCAGATGGCCAGCAGACATACGAAAAGATGCTCAACGTCACTAATCATCAGAGAAATGCAAATAAAAACCACAATGAGATACCACCTCACCCCAGTCAGAATGGCTATCATCAATAAATCAACAAACAACACGTGTTGGAGAGGCTGTGGAGAAAAGGGAACCCTCATGCACTGTTGCTGGGGTTACAAATTGGTGCAGCCACTATGGAAAACACTATGGAGGTTCCCCAATAAATTAAAAATAGATCTACCATATGACCCAGAAATTCCACTCCTGGGTATTTATCCAAAGAATCCAAAGCACTAATTTGAAAAGACATACGCACCCCTATGTTTACTGCAGCGCTACTCACTATAGCTCAGATATGGAAGCAACCTAAGTGCCCATCAACAGA
This sequence comes from Rhinolophus sinicus, assembly GCF_036562045.2. Classification (NCBI taxonomy): domain Eukaryota; kingdom Metazoa; phylum Chordata; class Mammalia; order Chiroptera; family Rhinolophidae; genus Rhinolophus; species Rhinolophus sinicus. Next base: position 37,047,480 of record NC_133765.1, read on the forward strand.
CGACTGGATAAAGATATTGAGGTACCTCTATGCAATGGAATATTACTCGGCCATGAAAAAGAATGACAACATAGATGGACCCAGAGGATATTGTGCTAAGTGAAATAAGTCAGAAGGAACAAATGAATGTGTGCCAGATGGCAAGGAGGTTGGGGTGCTGGGTGAGGAAGCAAAGCTGTAGTTACAAAGCTGCCCTGGGGTGTGAAGTACAGCACAGGGAACATGGTCAGTAAATGGTAGTAACTACAGATGGTGCCAGGTGGGTCCCAGGCTTAGCAGGGGGATCACGTCATAAGTTATATAAGTGTCTAACCACTACGCTGTACACCTGAGACAGAGAATATTGAATGTCAACTGGAACTGACAAATAAAGTGAATTAAAAACAAGAAAGAAATGGCTTGCTTCTGAAAAATCACCGACATTGTTGGCTGGTCTTTACAACAGCCTTAATAACAGCCCCCCTTACACTGCTGTGACGAGGCTGCACAAATCAGTCACCATAGGGCTGGAGAGGCAGGAGACGTGCCGGTGGATGGGGCACATGGGGCCAGAGCACGCAGCCCAGCTCACCCCCTACCTGCTGCTGTGTGTCCTCAGGCAGCTTGCTCACCCATTCTGTGCTCAGGTCATCTGTCTGTAAAGTGGGGATGAGACTAGTACCCAGGTTATAGGTCAGCTGTGAAGGTTAGATGTACCGTGGCCAAAATGAAAGAACTCAGAGCGGTAACTGCCGACAGGAAGGGGTAGGTCTATTTTGTGATTGGTCCATGGTTTGCCTCTGCTCATTCCTGTTCTCTGAGCTCAGTCTTCCAGGCTGAAGCCTTGGCTCTGGTCGGTGTCAGGGGAGATCCCCATGCCCGCTTTGCATTGCTGCAATCTTGCTCTAGGCTTTTGTAATGCGTTCACCAGCTGCTATAGCTACTGTGCAAAGACAGAACCCCCCTCTCTGTTTAGGGCTCTGTGCAACTCAGGGGGTGCGTGCTGTGTGGATAAATATCCAGATTTAAAGTGAGGGGTCTACTGGGCATGAGAGAGGACAGCTGGCGAGGCCTAGTAACGTTTCTAAGTCCAACCCCTGGCACGGTGGGCAGAGCCTCCTGGCTGAGAGGGGCCTCCAAGTCCAGGGTCTGCTCCTTCACCTGTGAGCTGGGGGGCCTCTGTATTTACCCGGAGGCCGGTTTCCTTGCCTGAGACATGTGGACAAGAGTGTTGATCTCAGAAGGTCAGAGGGAGTGTTCATTTACACGTGTAAGCACTTGTACCGTTCGGCAGACAGTACGTGTATTTAGAGGACAATTGTACGTGCTCGCTTAACTTCATAAGGAACCAAAATTGGCAGTAAAACCACACAACAGGGACTCTTGGCTCATTGCAACTGCCTTTCAATTGGGTTCTATGGCGTTCTCCATAGAACACCTATGAGCACCGGTAAGGAGGGTCCTCTTCTTATTTTCATTTGACAGAGAAAACTGAGACAGGGACAGGTTAAGTGACCTGCTCAAGGTCCTCTGGATGGTAAGTGGCAGCTGCAGGTTTTACACTCAGCCATTCCGGCTTCAGAAGCCTCAGACGCCTCCCAGGCCATAATTAAGGATGGATTCTGGGTCTGGGGGCACAGGTAACAAGGGCACGTTCACTGGCATAGCCCCCCGGGTCTCACCCAGGACTCAAGGCCGTAAAGTGGTCCTTGAATAGGTCGGCGGAAAAGATACACAACAGTCAGGCCTCGTTCAATGTCACCAATGGGTTCTGACAGCCCCTCCCACTTCGGAGGCAAAGAAAGTGTTTTCTCTTTGCTGCGCAGGGGATCCCCCTGGAGAAAAGTGACAACTGTCAGAGCATGGACAGGAAAGACAGCCCTGGAGGACCTGGACCTTATCAGACGCTCACATTCCTTAAAGGTTTCAACAAACAGGGGGACCGGGGATCAAATAATTAATTGCTTAAGTTAATGAGGCTAGAGTCCCCGACTGTCATTCAGCTTTATACCTCTATTGGGGTGGGGGAGAAAAAAAATAACTTTTTAAATAGAAAACGAAGTCTAATCCATAGACACAGATCTGAAAATAGGAAACTCCCATCCCCCTTCTGCTGCAATCACCATGGCGCTGTGTGTGTCGGGTGCTGACGAGAAGACACGGCACGAGGACGCAGTGACACTACACGCAGAACCACAGCCACCCAGACAGCTACTCAACCGCCTTCTGAATCGATGATTCTGAGGATTTTCACACCAACTCCTTTTGCCCTTTGCAGTCGGAGAGATGCATCACGTCCCCAGAGTAATAGAATCAGATTAGAATCATACATCCTGGTGACCAGTTGTCTGTCCTTTCATGTCCTATTTTTCTAACCCGGTGTCCAGGGGGTTAGGTGAGCACACACCTTACTGGTCATCACCCCCCCAGGACCGCCCAGGGCCCCTACCTGGCAGCGTTTCCCCTTACCAGCCCCGTCACCATTACATCCCCGCCCCAGCAGAGGCCCCTTCCTCATGTACTTCAGACGGACCTCCCACGCGGACTTTCCAAAGAGCACAGTGACGATTTGCGGACATGTGTGTTTTAAAGTCCCCTAAACATTATTCACGCTAGGTCGTGCTGTGTGTCCCCGTGTTTACACTCAGGACTCTGTTCCAAAGAGCCCCCAGGCTGCTCTCAGCCCCTGTGGTTCACGTCTGCTGCCAGATTCAATGGTGACGTCTGGCTCCCCAGCGCTGCCCCCACCCAAACAGCACAGAGAGGCCCACACGCACCGTCTCCTGTGAACGCTCAGCCGGAGCTTTTGACGCCTTAAAGGGGTCGTCCAAAAAGGACGATGTGCACCTACTTGTCTCGTTTTGTGCTTTTGAATATTCTACGTATTAAAGTAAGCATTGCAAACACTGTGTTTTTACGAAAGCCTTGATGTTCAACTGAAAAATTTTAATAGTCTACTTATAAATCCACCAGCTTATTACATTTAAGAGGAAGTTTTAATAAGTAAATTCCTTTAAATATTTCAAAGTGCGTTTATAAATTTACTTATTTGGCTTCTGTTTAAGTAACGTGTATGCCTCATCAACACGGAAAGCTCTCCGAAACACTTAAACGGCCCTCATAAATCTAATAAATCAACTTACAGAGGGCTCTCCTGTTCTCTTAAACATTCCAATCTTGTTTATACTTATGCTTTTCAACTTAAAATTGCAAATCTGACCTTCATTTCTAACTTGCCTGTATTAGCTGAAATCACAAGGGCAGCCCCTTACCTAATGTGACAGGTTATCTTAACAGTTAAACATACATTAACATATATTTAAACACTTTACATACAAAATATTTCCCAATACACAAGCTTAACACGAAACAGTATCACTAAACAGGCCCGACTTCCTGTACCGTTCTTTTTAATTTTTCTGAATTTCAGAATCACTATGGAAGTAACTTTACCCTCTCCAGCAAACTGAGGTGACAGTCCCAAACAAATGGAGTTTCATCATCCCCAAATAATTAGGATTTTCTCCCAAATGGGCCAAGATTGCTTGTTGACTTTTTTTGGGGGCCAGAACAGGTGATCTAAAGTCTCCAAACATCTGGAGAACTGTTGTCATCACCCAGATGACCTGGTTCAGGATTTTTCTAGAATACCCATGAGAGGGAGGGGCTCCAATTCCGCACCCTCCAGACGGAGGTCTCTGTCGCCCATCTACTCGGTAATTCCAGTCCCTCCAGGTGCTTCTCCATGAATGGACTGTTGATCTACTGACCCATCCATCTGTCCTGAATTGTTCCCAGGTTCTTCCGGCCGGGCAAGGTGAAGACCCCGTCAGAGATGGGGGGCCTCCCACTTGGATGGTGCTGCCCCTGTTTTATTCTTCACTGTCTGAGCTAATCCCAAAGCCATGCACTGGGCTTCGTCCACCCGCCTCGGCCCTCCAGGGACCGAGACGCCCGCACGAGGACCATCACGCCCTTGCTGACTGTCTACGGCTCACGCTTCTGTCCTCCTGACACAAGGGAGCCAGCCCTCTGGGGCGTCTCCTCAGCATCCTGATATTTCTGACCATCCTTGTGGTGCTTTTACTGTAGTTGTATTTGTATCGTTCTTCTAGGTTCGGACGGGGGCTGGAGGTCATAAAGAGAAGTACTTACAACTACATAGTTGTACGTGGTATAATGAGTTACACTTTCTAAAGCCCACTCATTCATGTCAATACATTTTCTTAAACATGTTAAGGGGCAATTTTTTCCATGAGTAATGTCTGGCTGTTTTTCAGTCTTGATAGACGTTAAATAACAGAAAATTTTAATATAAGACTGGGTATAATATAATATAATATAATATAAGACCTGGTCTTATATTAATTTTTGCTCCAAAAGACGCATTAGAGCTGATGGTCCAGCTAGGTCTTATTTTGGGGAAACACGGTGCATACAATGGAATATTACTCAGTCATAAAAAAGAACTAAATCTTGTCATTGGTGATAACATAGATGGACATAGTGCATATTACGATGAGTGAAATAAGTCAGGCAGAGAAAGACACATGCCATATGATTTCACTTATATGCGGAATCTAAAAAATAAAATGAACTAAACAGAAACAGACTCATAAATACAGAGAATGAACTGATCGTCACCAGATGGAAGGAGGGTTGAGGGGCTGGGTGGAAAAGGGGACGGGATTAAGAAGTACAAATTGGTAGTTACAGAAATAGTCACGGGATGTAGGTACAGCATAAGGAATATAATCAATACTGTAATAACCGTGTATGGTGTCAGGTGGGTACAGGCTTATCAGGGAGATCACTTCATAAATTATATGCATGTCTAACCACTAAGCTGCACACCTGAAAGTAATATAAAATAAGACTGAATGTCAACTGTAATTGAAAAATAAAAACATGTATATATAAAATAGTTCAGTCATGGGCTACACGCTTCTATGTGCCAATTTTATCTATATCGAAAAAGACTTTAATTTTGAAATGGCTATGGTTTCACAGAAAGTTGCAAAATTAGTGAAGTCATGTGTGCCCTTCACGCAGTTTCTTCCAGTGGTGGCATAGCTGTAGCACAACCTCAAACCCGTGATTTACACGGGAAGCACGCACAGACCGTGATCTAGTCAGCTTCTGTGTTAGAATGTAGGCCCTAGGAACGTTGCCTATTGTTCTCTCCACGTAGGAGGCCCTTTGTTACCCGTTCTGTCCCCTGGAGTTCCCTCCCCTCATTCCCAGCCCAGTCACTCTCCCATCACAGTGTCTGAAGGGTCAGTTCAGTCACCACCCCCACCCTGTACCTGGTGGTCCCCCCTTCGTGTTTCCATAGCACCCTGAGCACACTGCCCCCTGTTCTCACCACGCTGTGTGGTCGTTAGGTCTCTGCATCTATTTCACACACGAGGGGGGAGGGTGCGTCTTTGTCCTCTCTGACCCCCGATCTCCTACCTGCTATAGTATAGGACACAGAATAGGCATCGAGTAAATCTGGTCCTAATTTACTTTGAAGAGAAAATACCAGAGTCTTAGATGAACCCATGCAAATCAAAATATCCTTCTTAATAGGAGACCTCAAAAGAGTAGCAGCGTTAACTAGACATAAAACCTGGGAGAGAAAGCTGTGTTCTTGAATAAAATCTCCCCCAAAGAGATAGCCTTTCAGCAACTAGCTCAATTAGGTCAAAGAAGACACCAGGAAAACAAAAAAGCAACCTTATATTTACCACAAAAAAAAAGAAAAGATGTGTTTTCATATATGAGGGCACTAGGCTTTCAGAATTCAGAACTGATTCCGTCAACCAGATGAGGCTCTCTCTTTTAAGACGTGATTAGTTATTCATGCCAAGTGGTATTTATTCTCTAGCTACCTAGACACTGAAAATGATATTTTTGACAAGTAGAAAAATATGTTCCATGCTTTATCTCCAAAGAGGCAAAATACCAACTTGAAAAAGTTATTTGTTTGTACAACCCAAGGGCAACACAGCACAGGAATAAGGGGGCTATGAAGACAGAAACTCCATCTGGCTTTGAAAAGTTTCCTTTTACATATTTGGTTGCGTAAATAAAGCAAAACAGAGGGAAGGAAAAGCATATTGGAAGGAAAGACGGAGGGAGGCAGGCAGGGAAATTCTAGGGATGATCTCCTAACGGAAGCGTTTAATGCCTTTCTCAGGGAGTAATTATAAAAGCAAAGAAGGACGTTCTCCTGGGCGTAGCAATTATGTGGAACTCACTGTCTTTAATCGATGCCACTAAAATTAGAAATATACTCAGGAGGACTTTGGATAAATACATACATGGCAAACAGCCAGGAAATTTAAATCACTTTAAATTAAATTACTTTACAGGCATTTCATAAAAAGCTTTTTGAATACTTTTTTGTTTCAAGGGTATTGTACTGGAAATGCTGCAGTAGCCCTCCCCGGGGGTTAACACCTGGGACTCTGCATTACGTAATCGGTGTCCTGAGTTAAACAGTGGCCCCGGACAATTCCTGTCACCAAGCCATCAGAAGCTGATCTCGTTTGGAAGTAGGGCCCTTGCAGATGTAATTAGTAAAAATGAGGTCATCCTGGATTAGGGTGGGCCCTAGATCCAGTGACAGGCGTCCTTGGAAGGCGAGGACACAGAAGGAAGACAGCCGTGTGACAATGAAGGCAGACACTGAAGTGACACAGCCACAAGCCAAGGACGCCAGGAAACAGCCGGAGCCGGAGCCTGAGGAGGCAGGAAGGGTTCTTTCCTGGGGCCTCCGGAGGGGGTGGGGCCTGCCCACTCATGATCGAATTTCCGGCCTCGAGAACCGTGAGCAAATAAATGTATGTTGTTTGAAGCTGCTCACTTTGTGGTAAGTAGTTACAGCAGCCGAAGAAACTAAGCTAACCTGATTGTAGCTGTGTCTGGAGAGCTCCAGCCACCGGAGGAGAACCTCACGTTCAATCGCTACTTAGTATCTAACAGTCATGCCCTCCGGCGCCAACTGGGAGGAGAGCGCTGTCACCCTAAGAATACAGGGGACTCATCCTCGCTCCACACGGGAAACCAGTGCCGAAGGGAGCGCCTGTGTTTTCAGGACAGGTCCATCTTAACCCTCTTCCTGCTGGCTCAGACCTCACCCATGGAGAAGAGAGATGGAGACGGGAGCAGGGCTCTGGAGGGCAAGGCTTCCTTCCCTTCCCTTTGCCGCGGACAACTCTCCCACCTGTGGACACACAGCCATTCACGGCCAAGCACCCTGCAAGGGGAGGTCCCTTCTCTGCGGGGACAGAGGCCACACAGCTCACTCTTCCTGGACCTGTTTACACGAGGGCTCAGGGTGTGGCTGGACCAGGTGTACACAGGTGGGGAGAACCCAGACCCAGAAGGTAAGAAAAAAGGGGAAAGAAGATTTTTCTCTCACTGAAGCCATAGCAACAAACAAAAAATGACATTAGGGAGAAAGGTGCTATATTAGCTTCTTCGAGCTGCTGTAACAAAGGTGGCTTAGAACAGGAATTTATTCTCCCACAGTTCTGAAGGCTCGAAGTGTAAGGTCAAGGAGTCGGCAGGGCTGTGTGTGTCCCAGACCTGTCTCCTCGCGTCCGGTGGTTCCTTCCATCATGCCAGCTTCACATGGCATTCCTCCTGTGCGTGTCTCTACCCCCAGTGTCCCCTTTTTGTAAGGACACTGGTCACACTGGACGAGCTCCACCCTAATGACCTCCTCTTAGCTCGCTGACATCTGCACTGACCCTTCTCCAAAGATTTCTCTCTGTATAATGTTAAACATACAGCTTAAGGGCATTACGTTCAGTTACTTAAATAAAGAATCCTGCTAATCAAAATTTTGGAAGTCGGAAACACTCCGGAAACTGGCTTAGTAGCAATTAATTTAAAAGGGGGCTGACCAGGTGCCCCACTGACTCTTATAGATGCTTAATTATCGCATTGAAAGAGACCCATTAACCAGAGACAGCTGGAAGGATGGCAGACAATGTATAAACGCATGTCAGGATCAAAGCTTAGGCGTGACCCACTCAGGACGAGTTCCATCCTCAGGTGACTCTGAGATACAAGGTAAAGCCGAGTCCCACCCACACCCCGGAGGCAGGGAGGTCTCTGAGCCCAGGAGTTTCTTCAATACCAACACCACTCGTGGTATCAGAGCCAAGTGCCGGATGGTGTGGTTGAAATCACTGCTGTTTTGCGAGTCAGGAAGTGATAAGTACACAGGCCATCAGGTGTTCACCTCAAGACCTTCAAAAGGAGCCAATCCACAAGGTCATCCCCACGAATGAAAGGGTGGGGAGAAGAAAGGAGAAAAGTAGAAGAGGACGCTGCTATTTTTAAGTAGAACATTCTTTCCTCCACAGAACCCACGTGCACGTTGAGTGGGGAGAGAGGCAAATTCATGCTGAAAATGGACTTTTATTGACAGGAAAGTACTTGGAAACGGGAATCTATTTTTGACTCGAGCTAAAAACAAAGTCGTGTTTTTGGGGAGAGAAGCTGTGATTGGCATCGCGCTTTGTTTATCATTTACATGCCTTGTCTCCAGAGGAACAAGAAGCATGTTTGTTTATTTTTTCAAGCAGTTCTCTCTCCCCTTCCCTTTGCAGACTCCAGCGTGAAACTTCTGGCAGCGTCCTCTGATGCACGAGAGAAATGAGGCAGCTCCCTGAGTCCTGTCCTCAGTTCATTCAGCAGGCCCACCCCTTGGGACTGTCACCTGTAAGACGGACCATCACCACTAACTCCTACAAACACTGGTCTTGCCTCTTCCAGCTTCTGAAGGCTGCCTGCAAACCTCGGCCCGTGGCCCCGCCCTTCGTTTTCAAGCCAGCAATGCAGGCTGTGGCTCTCTCCCCGTCCTCTGCCTCCCCTCAGGGCTCCTTCTCTCACTCCGACCCTCCCACCTCCCACTTACAAGGACCCTCTGACTCCATTGGACCAGCCTGGATAACCCAGGATGATCTCTCCATCTCGAGATCCTTAATCACAGCTGCAAAGTCCCTTTATCCATGTAGGTTAACATAATCACAGGTTCCTGATATTAGGACATGAACTTCTTTGTGGGGGGCATTGTCCAGCCTACCATAGTCCCCAAGGGTCACAAAATGACCAGAAACCAACCTCAGTTACAGAAGAGTCACCCGCAGTCAGCCAACGCCCCCCAAGCCCTCACCCATGTGTCCATCCATGCTGGTCAGCATCAGACACAAGAGTAACCCAAGTTTAGCATCAGACCACAGAGGACTGTTGATGAAAACCATACTGATCCGCACGGAAGTCTGTGTACGATTGTCCGTGGCAGCTTCATTGTAAAAATGGAAACTGGAAGCCACGTGGATGTCCTTCACCAAGTGAGCAAACACACGGTGCTGTTTCCCTGGAATATTATTCATCAAGGAAAAGGGCTGGATTGTTGATACGACGTGGATGGGTCTCAAAGGCACTACGCTGAGTGCAAACAATGACAAACGGTAACGTGCCGAGTGATTCATCGAGATGATATTCGTGACATAAATGTGTAGAGGACAGATTCGAGGCTGGCAGGGTTAGGGATGGTGGGGAGGAGGGTGATGTGCCTATAAAGGGGTGACACGTGGGTCCCAACTCCACGTTCCTGGAGTGCTATTGTTAGAGACAACATAAGCACTGAGACAAAGTGAGTGAAGGGTCCATGGGACTTCTCGGGACCTTATCTTTTGTCCTAACACCACCCCTTAATGGCAGCATAACACGAAGTCACTGCAGCTACTGCCAGTGGTTGCCACCAGCGTTTCTGTACAAGTCCCACCACCCTGGAAGCTTCACACTCTCGGATGGGTAGGTGAGGGCAGAAGCAAGTCAAGTGGGGAGCCGAGTGAGATGAACCCCGGGCCCACTGCAGGTCTGCTGCATGACTCTGGACAGGGGAAGGTGAAGGCATGGCCGATGCTTGCAAACTGTCTCACTACAGTCAACGTCCTTCCTCCCTGAATCCCTGCCCGGCGGCCACAGTGTATGAACTCTGACCCTCCAGACCGCCATTTTCCTGGATCCTTTGCAGCTAGCGTGGTCTCAGGACCTAAGGGGTAAGCCCAGCTTTCTGCCTGGAGGCTCTGGGGAAGAACTCCTGATGACAGGAAGTCCATTCTTTCTCACCTCCTTTGTCCTGTTGGAGGTACTGTCATTGGGACCTACTCCTTGCAGCTGCTTCTGCTCACCTGGGACCATTGTGAATCACCAGGGAGATGAAACACCAACGTGTGGGCATGACAGAGTGGACAAAAGGGACAGAGGCTAAGGGTGATCCAAGTGACATGTTTTTTCTTTTAATCTTTGTTTTTTTAATCAGACAATTCCTGTTTCCTGCTAAGCCGTTAAAAAAAACCACACACACCAAAAGAAGAGAATAGTTCATCACTTGTAATCTCATAACGTTGACGGTTTTCTGTTTCCCTCTCAATCCTTCAGATTTTACTTCTTACTAATGTCCCTCCCGACCCCAGAACCAGGGAACACACTTGGTTTCCAGTCTCCGTCTTCTGAGTCCTCCAGCCCTCCAATTCCCAAATTCCCAAATCAGCCCTAAATCACCTGGAAGCTGAGCTTCAGCCACGCCCTCCTGGGCTGGCGCCCTGCAGAACAACCGGCAAAGGAAGAGTCGGCAGGGGCTGTGGGCCGGGCCACCGACTGGAACATCAGAATTCTGCTTCCCCGGGGCATGTGAAGTCCCCTACGCAGTCACAGACACTCAGTTGCTTGCTTATCTCTCGAGTTTCAAGCACAATCTCTTTGGCGGATTGACAGATGGAGGGCACAGCAGTTTCATGCCAAGATAATCCAGTCACAGTAACAGGAGGCCCTTCAGAAGGACTGAACCCTTGGCGGGCACGAGTGGGCCCTGCATACTCATTACTCAGCAGTGGGAGCCTTTTCAGGGCCCCTCACTGGCCTCACAGAGAAAGCAGCATTTGTGCTGTAAAGGAGGCGTCCAGTCAGCGCAGCTGGGGCTGAAGTGGCCCTGACAGCGGCTGAGGTGGCTACTGACGCAGTGGGAGACGTGACGGAAAAAAAATAAATCGGGACAAACATGGGAAGAGCTGCCTTAAAACTCCGTGGATATCACCGGACGTGACAACACGCTGCCTACGGAAGAGGGCCCATCTCTCACTGAAGCCACCATCTAAAGTGGAGCTGAGCTTGACAAAAGCCTGGGGCGACTTTTGTGAGGTTTCTAAGGCGTGTGTATGCACATTGTTGAATTTTGAGGTGTGTAAATCTGGGCTCCATACAGAAGGAAGCTGCTTATTTAGCAAACGTGCAGACAGAGCTCTGATGCCCTTAGGATGGCCCCACGGGGATGCCTCAGCGTCCACTGGGAGAGTGTTTTTGTCACCAGGATGCACTGGGCCAGCACAGTCACATCACATCGTCCTCTGTGGAACCTGCAACAGGCTCATGTATTACGAGCCATCCTGCCCTTATGGGCACTGTTATTAGCACACATCACACGTGTTAAACTGCAAAGACCGGGCATAAGCCGGTTCTGTCATGAGGTCAGTGAGTTTGGGATCAGACAGCAGAGGCCAGCCTGTCTGCAGAGGGGCCGCCAGGGGCCAAGCACCGCTCGTGTTCACACCCCAGCCGGGTCGCTGCCAGCTGTACACACATTTATTTAGCCCTCTCCACCTCTGTTCTATCTCCTGTAACATGGGTAAGACATGGAATGAAAAAATGGACAATGGTACAGCAGTGCTGACCCACTACCTCTGAGAGCCAACGCTCAGCAAACGAGAGCATGGCCTCCACTGCCATCAGCACGGAGCAGTCAGGACCTGGTCGGTGATTCTCAACTTCTCCATTTCTAATCCCTTCTCTCCGGCTGGTACTTGGGGGACCAACCAGAGAAAGTCTAAAGCCTCCCCAGATCAATGCCATAAGATGCCCCGTTCCTACTGAGTGCGCCCCCGCATCCCCAAGCCACCAGCCTCCATGGGCACCCAGGAGCCTTCCCTCTTTCCCAATGGAAGCTTCCTGTCTCTCCAGCTGCCTGAGTCTCCACCGAATGCAAACAGATGGTGGCTGACTCCCTTGGTAGAGAAAGCTCTGGATATATAGGCTGTGTTTGTTCTCACTTGAGAGGTCATTTGCTCCTATATCATAATGGCACTTATTGGAAAGGCTGTTGTGAGGGTTTGACAAATTAATGAGCATAAAGGGCTTACAGCTGTGCCCCGCCTTGGCAAGTGTTAGCTAAGGACATTCTATGTCTCCTGAGCCCTCAGCCCTTTGACAGGAGCCAGAAAGAATCAGTCAGCTGCTTTCTTCTCCCCAGGCAATGGGCTGAGAGCTGGGCTTCTGCTTGGAAGAGGAAAGCTGCAATAGAAAACAAAACAACAGGAAGTTAAGACCCCAGAGTATTTCATCACCTACATGACAATAGCCGGAAGACACCTCTGTCCCCTGTGCATATATCACCCTCCAAAGCAGACCTCACAGGAAATTACTCCTATGACCTCCTCTTCTATTTATGAGCTCCAGAAAATGCAATTCTGTGAGGGGCGTAGGCAAGGAGTGAGCAGCATTTGGGGGGGCTCTTTTGCTGGTATCATTTGATTTTTCCCACGATGCTGGTCTGCATGTAGAAAAATGTATTTCCCCAAATGGACTTTCTGGCCCGAGAAATAAATGATAAATTGCGCTGCTCCCCTCTGTGCAAACCATAAATGGAAACAGATGAAGCCCATCCTAGGAAACATCGTGGGGAACGAGTCTAGATGTCTCGGGGAGCATCTGTCTTTGGGTTCCTTTCAGGGAGGGAGGGAGAGGTGTGACCCTGCGCTTCACACAGGAAGAGGGGCAGGGTTTGTGTCTCTGCAGTTATGGAGCAGAGACTGGGCATTTCTTCTAATAACAGCATGACCGCCCACTCCTGCGTTTCTGATGGATTTGCATGTTTTCTGACATCTTCAGCCTTGCAATCGAGGTGAAAAATAATCAGGTGCACTGGTTCCAAGGACACCTGAGTAGTCAAGAAAGGGCGGAGCCCCTCCTCCCTCGTAAACAACCAATCAAAAACATGGAATGTCATTCACCAATGCTCCCTCGGTGGATCTAATTAAAAATTATTTTCCCAGCGTTTATTAGACATCCTTGGAGAATGCAGGAGCCAGATCAATTTTTAATGAGCAGAGTGCTGTATGAATGCTGCCCAGGTCAGTGCTGGGGTCTACTGGTCAAGCGCAGGTGGAAGTGACCATTGGAGACGGACCACAGCCAGACTCACTTCCCCGCCGTCCTGTCTACCTGCAGCATCAAAAGAGGAACCAGGTTGGGTGAGCAAGGATCCAGTCTGCCGTAGCCTTTATGGATCCATGCCGAACTGCTTCTGGTTTCATGAGGGGACGCTTGTGAAATTCCAGAGAGGAAAATAGGTGGCACAAATCTCCACTCCTGGTTTTGTCCCCACACTATGTGGTTTGAACGCACAGCAGAAAGATTTTGTTCACCCATAGTTTTTAAAATGAAATGCTGTATGTAACAGAAGCTACGAATGCCACAAAGTACAACATACCATTTCCCCCCACGATGAAAAAGAATGTACATTTGAAAAAAAATATATAAGATATTATAATTTGTATATAAAAATATTTCAAAGAGAACATTTTGCTGGCTCGTTTCCTTTATGTCATAAATGTGAAAATCAGCAGTCTCAAAGGTAATCTCCACCCAAAGATACAAAAAGACGTACAACAAACAAACAAAAAACAAGCAACAGTCTTAAACAGGCTGAGCAGTGGTAGCCAGTCACAGAGCTTAGGTAACTGGTGCACAGCCGGGCCAATCATTTATGATTCTCTGTTAGTGAGTGTGCTGGAGCTCCCCAAGCCCTCATTTCACCTGTAATAGCTCTTTAATCTAAAAAACAAAACAAAACAAAACAAAAAACCCAACAACAACAACAAAACAATAAGGTAGGTACTATAATTTTCCCCATTTTGCAGACAAGGAAGTTCTGTAAATCAGTCCAGATAGGATTTCCTTTTGTCATCACAGAAGAATCTTTCCGCAAAGCGTTCTCAGACACAATGAGGTACCGGCTTGATTCTAACAAAGTGAGAGAGAAAGACGGGGCTTTCTTTAGGCGTAAGTTCTTCACGTGATGTGTTGAATTTCAGAGGTAACAGGTGAGAGAAATGTTACGTGGCTGCTCATAAGCCTGACCCTGAATTTGTGTCCCAGGAGAGATACAGCCCCGGTCCTTCAGCTGGAGCGTCTCCCACAGATGAAAGGCAGCGTGAAGGATGTAGAGGCAGAAGGAAGATGCAGAGAGGTTTGGTTCAAGGTCAGAGGCTCTACGACAGAAAGGTGGACGTTCCAACACCCTGAGGGACTAAGGCAGGGCACCGGGTGTCAGAGTTTGGGAGTCTTGCTGGGGTCCACAGGGGTCACCAGCCTAGGCCAGAGATGTCACCTTCACGTCGGGAGAGCCTCCCGTTGAGTTGTGGAGCCCAGGTTCAACCACTATTACAACCCCTGCGATGACTGTCCATCAAGACAGCCTGCTGTGGGCTCCCTGGCAAGTATCCACACCTCCCCGTACAATTGTTAAAACCAAGGGGTTTCGCATCAGACAGGTCTGGGTTCACATCCCCACCTGCCATTTATCAACTAAATGACTGTAGCCTAGCTACTTAACAGGTAAGCATCCATTTCCCCCTTTATAAGACTGAGACGACAATAGTTCCTTCTAACAGGGGGTGTGTGTGAATTAAATGTAATTATCAGAAGAAGTGCTTGCCCTCAGCAAACAATGACTTCCTCATAATTAAAGGTGTTCCTGCTTTGTCACCAAAACTTTCCTTCTCTTAATGTGCCTCAGTTTTGTCATCTGTTAAAAACCACTACATTCAACAACTCTGATGTTTCTCCATGTTTTAGAGTAAATGCTGTCTACCAGTCAAATGTCAGAAATGGACAAACAATAACAATTGGTTATCATTATAATTGCCTACAACAATTAAAAGATGTTTCCCCATTGTTACTAAATACCCAAATATATATGAACAAGCAATAAAACAAGTCAGCAGTCTCACAGGTTTTCCATGAGGTTTATCCTGACATCCTATCAAATTTGCATCCTGCCACACCCGTGTGCTCCAGAATCTTCTCGCCTTGCTGTTTTTCTTGCCACATCACTTGTAAGATACCAGGAATGTAAGTACTGATGAGAATTTTTTCGCACATCTTCTCTACGTTGCACGATCAGGGGCACCCAGGGCTGGCTACCTGCGTGGCGAGGCCCGAGGAATATTTGCTTTGCAATGTAGCCACAGGGTTCAAAACCAGAGATTCTACAGGCAGAAGTAATCTCACTCCCTGCTCTGCTTTACTGAAACGCCCATGTGCATGCTTTCATTAGGAAGGAATTTTCTGACAAGTTTCACTCTTTGCACAGATGTCACAGAACTGGGCTCCTGGGACTGACAGCCAAGCCGGCCAATCTGAGCCCTGGTCCTGGCCCCCTGAAGGCTTCTGGTGACCTGGAGCATGTGTGCAGGGAGGCGAACACCGCTTCTCCCCGCCCCCCGCTGTGATTCAAACCCCCCACTGTTTCCTTCAGCTCATTTTTCCTACCAGAATTTGTCCTGGTTCACCCCAGAAACACAGAGAGTTAACCCCACTTTCCACTTCTCCCCAATGCCACTGGCAGACTCTGCATTCCAGAATGTCTGAAATGGTTCAGGAAGAAAATGCAACACCAAATAGTACTGCACACAACCCTTCCTCAGGTAATGAGTAGGAGGCTGAGAAAGCTGTCCTCTTTCTACAATTTCTAACAGTGGTGACAGCTGTAAAATACCCATAAATGATGGCAGAGAGGCAAAAATCTGCACCTGGTCTCCACCCCATTAAATCAACCGGGCATCATTACCCGACAGGGGTCCTATGTGGAGTCCGGCTCAGGCTGAATGAGAGCATTTTACGTATGGTGACAGAAGACTATTTGTACAACAAAGGGATCGTGACCTTAAGTTCACTAATAAATAACACTGCTGATGGAAGACTGCTCACCAGGGCTCCCTGTGTGACCCCAACCACAAGGGAGCTCCTTTTGTAAGAAACCGAACCCCACTCTTCACTGTGGTCGTAACCTGAGGACAGACAGCCCGTGCTCTTTGGAGGACGCCATTCCAAAGGGACTCACTTGTCTTTGTTTGCTATGCAAACTCTTAAGATGGGAATTAGAAACACGGAGTGTGGCATTCTGTCTCCGCCCTTGGGGTGGGGGTGGGAGACCTAAACATTCTGAACCATTCCATTGCCTCCATCAGAAAAAGCTACCATCCTGCCCCACTGCCGGGTTGGAGGGTGGGGCTGGGGGGTAATTGCCAGTTGATTTGGGAACGGAAATAAAGCCCTGACCTCTGCCCTCACGGATTTAGCAGTGAACCGAAGGAGATAATCAAGCAGAAATCTGACGACGATTTGCTGACAGACGTATGTCTGCCCGTCGAGGAATCGTGAGTAGGGAGCTGAATTCACACAAGCCGTTGACAAAGACGTACTGATGTGACTCTAGGATTCGTCTATTGCTCTGTAACGAAGTAGCTCAAAAATTAAAAACAGAACTGCACAGAGTTCCTGAGGGTCAAGCTGTGGGGGCTGCGTAGCTGGGAGGTTCTGGCAGAGGCAGAAGGGCTGAGCGGGGCACTGAGTCGTGTGCTTTGCATCTGACTCATGGCTGCACGTGCTAGGACAGTGGGCCACAGCGTGCTGCAAGGTGGGGTTGGAAGACGGCCTCATGCACAACGAAAGGGAGCACACACACACACCTTGCTTACTTTTCACGACACGTTGGCGTCTGCCTACAGGCCACACGCTAACTTATGGCAGAGTCGCTTCCTAACGGTCCCCTCCACCCCAGCTCATCCCAGGGCCAAGCGCAGAGCTCATTCAGAACGTGCTGGGCTGGTTTCCGTGTAGCTTCCCCAGGGCTGAAGGACGGAGAGTCAGCCTACACAGAGAAGCCAAGTTGCCCCAGGTCACGGCCCAGACATGGCCCGTGAGCCTCTTCCTCCCCTAGTGAAATGCGTATCTATTTACTTGGGGTGAACAGATGGAAGTTTTCAGCTCAAGTTAAATCCACTCATTAAAAAACGTTTAAAACAAGCAATGGCTAATTGAGTGGCTGGGGCAATGTATTAATCTCTGTCTGTGACTGACTTGAATCCAGGTGAACGGGTCCCTCCATGAGGACAGCGCACCCTGTCCTTGGGACCTACAGCCCTTCACAGTTTGCATGTAGTTTGCCCATCCACTCACCCAAACAGTAATGAAAAGACTGGTGGGATGAGCAAAGCAGACGTAACTACCGTGGTGTTTCCCCCAAAATAAGACCGGGTCTTATATTAATTTTTGCTCCAAAAGATGCATTCGGGCTTATGTTCAGGGGATGTCATCCTGAAAAATCATGTGAGGGCTTATTTTCCGGTTAGGTCTTATTTTCGGGGGAAACATGGTACCTCCATCATTCAGGTGAGGAGGATGAGCTCCGAGTTTCATATGTTTCCTAAGGACACGCCATCAGCCAGTGGCGGCAGGAAGACATGAGAAGCTCTTCAGCCCACGTTTGCCCACGGGGCTGGTCCCTCTTCTGGTACCACCGTCTCCACCACCCGGCCCGTTACCCACCCCTCTCTACCTGGCTCTGACCCTCAGACGCTGACTCTTGGGCTCCGTTACCATCAGGCTCCCAGTTGTTTTCCCATCGTTTTACCCACAGGATTCTAGATTTCTCACGTAGAAAAAGCCTTGCTCGCTCTAATGAGTTTCTCTCTACTAACAGTTTCATTCCCGATGTTTAAAAATCTAATCAATCTGATCTGTACTTGCAGCGGATGAGTCAAGGAGCCAACTTTGTAATTCGGAGAATCTCGTTGATGGTTGAGTAACAATCCCCCTTTTCTCCTTTTCTCCTGTGTTCCATTTCCAACGTACACTTGGGGCTGAATCACGACAATTTTTTCATGAACCTGTTCACGTTCATATCAGTACAATTGTTTAAATTCCTTTACTTACATGAATTGCTAATCAGACTCACCCTTCTAATATTTTTTTCCTTCTTTAAATGTTTCTCACTTTTATTTCACACTAAATGAACTTTGAAATTCTTTGACAAAATTCAATAAATATCCTATTAGAATCTTACTAGTGTTGCTTTGAATATATAGATTAATGTGAGGAGAAAAGATTCCATGATGTGAAATCATTTCATGAAAAGTTGCATCTCACCAGTCACATTAAGATTCCTTAGCAGAGTTCTAGAATGTTCTTCATATAATTCATATACTCATTTATTCCTATTTATTTCTGTGTATTTTATGATTTTTGTTGCTCTTGTGAAGGAAATATTTTCTGCATTATCTCTCCTGTGAAACAAAATAAAGCAGATAAATATTGGCTAAGAGAAAGCAAAATTATTCTTATTTGCAATTGATGTATTTGTAAGAAAACTCAGGAGAATCTGCTAAAATATAGCATTAAAAACAGTAAGAATTTTAAAATGTGGATACAAAATGATATAAAATTTACGATAACTTCCTATAAGAGTTATTTCACCTTAAAAATATTTTTATAAAGTAAGTTGTAATTTTTTTACATAAAAGTGTACGATAAATCACAAATTTTGTTTTGGAAAAATTGTCTGTTTAGTGCAGGCATTATTTGAACCTGTAAATTTTCATTGTTCCTATCAACTTATAGTATTTTCATTATTAGGCTCTTTCAAACCGTTATTTTTAAAAATTGCACCAAGCCCCGAAAGGCACACCGCACATTTCTGTCAGTATCCTGCACGTCTCAGTTGTAGGCCCCTGCCCCACACCACGCTATGTCTTGTCTCCACTTTCAAGGATGCTTGGGAGGATACGGAAGCTGAATAGCTCTCAAAATAAAACGACTGTGGAACTGGGATGGCCAATTTTCAATTGTCTGAATTGGAGGAGGACCAGGAGGAGGTTTTCTCATCTATAGTCCCCCTGCCAGACCTGCTCCGACAGCCTCTCCATCTCAGTCAATGCAACTCCATAAATTCAATTCATCAGGCCCATCCCTCATCTGTGCGCGCGCTCTCTCTCTCTCTCTCTCTCTCTCTCTCTCTCTACTCTGTGACTGGGTTCGGCTCCAGAGACATATGGCGGGGCCTGTGCCATCACAAAGGGCCCCTTGCTTACAACGCCCTGCCTGCTGCTGTCATCTTGAAATTCCTCAACCGTTTCAGAATACGGGGCCCTGCATTTTCATTTTGCTCCAGGCCCCCCAAATTACGTAGGTCGTCCTGGATGTCACCATCAAGATATATCCGGGCTCTGACCACATCTCGGCCTTGCGTCTGCTGACACCAGGGCCTGGCCCCCACCAGCCGTGTGGGCGCGGCTGCAGTAGCCGCTTCAGGAGCTCGCCCTGAGGCCCTGGCTGCAGCCCACTGTCTGATCTCCACCAGCAGCCTGGTGGTGCAGTACCAGTCAGCTGTGCCGCGGCTCTGCTCACGCTGCCCACTGGTTCCAGTCACTCAGGCCTGTACAGACAGTGGCCCAGGGCCACTCGGACTTTTTCTCCCACTCTCTGCCCATTACCGCCGCTGGTCCCCTCACTGTCCCTCAAGACACTGAACAGGAGTGTGCCCCAGGGCCTTTGCACCCATCACGATGGCCCCTCCCACAGACACCCACGCAAGTCCTCCATTTGCCTCTTCAGCTCTTTACTCAAAGGTCTCAGTGAGGCCTCAGACCAACGTGATTAAAATTAGAAGGGTTGCTAAGATTACTGAGTAAAAATACAGGACCCCAATTAAATCTGAATTTCAGATCAACAATTTTTTCATTATAAGTATGACCCAGTATTGCGTGGGACAGACTCACGCTCAACACAGTATTGTTTTTCCTAACTGTTATATTTAAAATGCAACATCACTGCCACCTATCACCAGTGACCCGATTCTCCTTCTTTCCGGTTTCTTCAACTGGACTTACTGCCACCAGACCTGCTATGTATTTGACTTAGTCATTTGTTTTTATGATCTGGGCACAGGAGGACAAGTCCCCTCCCATCCAGCAGGGTTTGCACAGGAATGTGTAATTCCCGAGAAGGTGGCCTCGGAGCCCGCAGTCTTCTGCCACATGCACAGAGGGGCCAGGAGAGCCAGAGGGAGAGGGGAGAGGGGGAGGGGGAGGGGAGGGGAGAGGGGAGAGGGGGGAGGGGGGAGGGGAGAGGGAGAAGGGAGGTAGGGCTGGCCAGTCCCGGAATGTGATTCCGGTTCCTTCCTGAATCTTCCTGGGCACCTGCCCTGGGTTTCCCACTAACACAGCCTTTTCATAAAACGTGCTAAGCTGACTCTAGCTGGTTTCTATCACCTGTAAGCAAAAGACTCTTCTTAGCAATACACGCATCCCAGGGAAATGTACCGCAGAATCTTCTCTATTTAAATTCAGAACGTCCGCTCCCTCAGCTCAGCCCCAACCCATGTGTCACTTCTTTCCTCCCGCCCACGGGTCACACCAGCTGCTCCCTGCAGGGCTCCATGAGCCCCCGTGTCTTCAGAACTGCTCTTGGAAGATGCGTGGGCGACAAGAGCAGATTTCTAGAGGCGGGGACCTGACACCAGAACTTTCTAAAGCTCTAAATTCTAACTGCAGTCAGGGTCGAGAGCCGTAATGTGGACAGACCATCCCACCACGGCTGTGATCCGCTGGGGCTGCCAGGGGCCGGACACAAGCTCCTGCTTCCGACGTGACATCCACGGTTCATGGGCACAAGAATTCAGGTCCTCTGGTGTCCCAGGATGGATGTAAGACGCTCATAAATCCGCCTTCTGCAGACCTGGGGGATCTGTGCACTTCTGTCTACCCTCTGCGACCTAAGCCATCACCTGTCACCGGACAGCGGGGAGGGGCTCAGAGCCAGCCTCTCTGCTTCCACTCCTGTCCTCTTCCCCCCACACACATCAGTGACCCCAACTGAAGTCAAAGTTGCCTTCAAAAGTGGGTCCCACAGTAAACACTGCGGTCCATCCACACGGTGGAACATCAGCGGCAAAGGTACGTGAGCTCTCAGGTCGGACGGACGTGCAAGGAACGTCAGTGCACGCGGCCAGGTGAAGGGAGCCAGTCTGAAAAGGCCACATTCTGTGTGAGTCCAGCTGCGTGACATTCTGGAAAAGGCAAAACTAGACTGACCGTGACACAGAGACTGTAACTTGGCAGGATCATGCAGCCCATCCTGCTCCTGCCACACCCAACAGGCGCCCAGAAGTGGAACGTCAGCCCCTGCGGCAAACTCCACTTCTCTTTGGAGCCCTCCCCAAATCAACACGGGCGCTGGGATGGTGGGTAAGGCCTGGCAGGTCTGTGGGTTTCAGTTTCCTCAGATGAAAAAAATGAGGGTAAATTGTGTATAGTGACAATTTACCAGGAAGGGCACAATGAAGCCAGTCTCATTTCCTTGATGTTGGGGTGAAGGTAGGCAACAGCCGGGATCCCCCTGCGTTCGGAGGCTGAGAGGGGCCAAAGCAGGGACCCCCAACACCATTTGTAGGAGCCTCTAGGAATGCCGAGGCCCCCACGCTGGGGGGGCTCCCACCTCCACACCGTGTCCGGGCTCCGGCCACCCTGCCCTAGGAGACCAGGTCACAGTGTTTCTGGCTGGGGACTCACTAGTCTCAGACCCACCCAAGCAGCCAAGTTGGAAGAGACTCTGGACGATCTTTTTAACATTCTTCACCTTACTCACCACTTTACTATTTAACCATCCACGTTCTTGTGTCTTTCCTTTGTAGCTTCTAGTTTATAAAACCGAGCTCGATTTCTTTGACTCTATTTAAGCAGAACACAAAAGGCCACACGCCTGCCATTTCTCTCTTTCGATTTCACTACTCAGCACGATCTTAAATTACTCTTATATTCTGCATTCACAACAGAAATAAACAGAAGGTGATAGATGACATGTAGCTCATGCCCAGTTTTTTATTGTGTGTTTTTTTTCTGGTCCAATAAAAGTGCAAGTCCTCTAAAAAAATCTTTCCAGGCAATCACAAATAGGGCGGGATAATGTAAAAGTGTGGCATTTGAGAATAGTGCCATTGCAATCTTTTTAAAGCAGTTACAAACACATTTATGAGTAAATAGACGCATCTCTCTGTGCTGCCGGGAGCTGATGTAGCCAAATTCAATTGTGAGACACTCTTAGAGAAAAGCATTGTTCTCTAAGCCCTTTGTTGGGATACGGTCAGTGAATTGAAGAATATTAATGATGATGGTGTGAAATCTCCATGAGTTGTGGGGAGAGGTGGGAACTGGGGGTGGTGGCGTCTCTTTAAAGCCCTGAGACTCTAGGACACAATGTGCCCAGGTGATTCCGTTACCTGGGTGTTACATGTAAGCACCTGTGTAGGTCAGAGAACTCGGGGCATTCCAACTGGAATTCATCCAAAGCAATTTGACGGTGGGTGACTTCCTGCACACAGGTCAGTCCTTTGTTTCACGAGCTGCATCTGCCACCTTAGCCTTCCCAGGTCAGTGACCCAAGGGACCCTATGAGCCACAGGTTAGGGCAGAGTCCACAGGCTTATTCGGTGAAAGGCCAGACTTCCTATTTCAGGCTTTGCCGGCCAGGCCATTTCTGCGGCTCCAACTCCAGTCTGTCCTTGTAGCAAGGAGGCAGTGGACAGGACAGCACCCCAATAAGTGGGCGTGTCCCTGTGCCACCCACCCAGCCTGTGTACAAGGCAGCAGGTGATTGCATTCACATGGGGACTATCGGTGGCTGCCCTCTGATTCAGCAAACCATCACTTTTTTGTATTTTTTTTGCATTGTTTTTTGAAATATATCTAAAAAATAATAAAAGGAAAACCACGTTTTCTCTACCCCTGGGCAGAGACTGGAGAAAAATACTATTTTTTGCTTGGGAATTTTATCAGAACTTGCAAGAAGGAACTTCCAAACTTGGATCCTGGCAGTCGAGGCTCGGGGGTGAGGTGTGAGCTGAATCGCAGAATAGCAAAGGGAAGCTGGGGTGAATGTTGCTTTAGGGTGGGCGGTATACTGAGGTTCAAGATGGGCTTGGCAAAAGGGAAACAGGGTGTGTGTGGTGGGGGGCTCTCCAAGCTGAGGGGCCAGTTTGTTGTGCAGACGTGTCCATGAAATCCTTTAAAAACTGGGGTGTCAGATACCCAGTTTTGAGTTTTCTGAGGCTCTGCAAGGTTCAACTCCCCATTTCCTGTCTTCAGTGAAGTCTGTGGAACATACCAAGGCTTTGGGGGAGTGGGAGGGTTAAGTGCTATTTCCAAATCCAGTGTATTCTGGGGACAGTGGCAGCCTCACCAACAGTGAGAGACTCACAAACCAAATCAGCAAGAGGAGTCAGCAGAGCCAGTGGGGAGAAGGGGACTTGTAAGGTGGTGGAGGGACGGCCAAGCTGCCCGCCGCCTGTGGAACTGGGCTGCAGACTGTCCAGTCGGACTCGGCAAAACCACACAGAACAGCCTAGTTCTGAGTTACACGAAGCCACGGGTCTTGTTGCCTGCGGTCTGGTTTCTTTTTTAGTTTTATTAAGTTTATTAGGGTGATACTGGTTAATGAAATTATATAGGTTTCAAGTGTACATTTCTATAATACATCCTCCACGTACTTCACTGTGTGCTCACCACCCAGAGTCAAATCTCCTTTCATCACCATATAGTTGACCCCTGTCACCCTGTTCTGCTTGTCTGCTTTGTTTGTTTGTTTGTTTGTTTTTTAATGAAGGGCACCTGCATGATAATAGGCTGTTGTTGGCCCGAAGTGACTGCACAGAAGGGAGATGGTGACACATGTAAGGTCCACTGTCCTTTGTCCAGCAGCCACCAGCCACGGGCGTCATGCCTGTCCAGCAGGCCTGCTGTGATGGCCACTCTTTCTCATCAGCCGGTACAGTTCTAATCGTTCAGAAGCATGGCTGCCTCAGGTAGTAACCGTTTTGAATATCCTGCCCAACTCCACACAAAACCCTCTAACTGCAAGACAAAGGCCCTGAATCCAGAAGCTGCCTTGTCCTGCTTCCTTCTGGGACTTCAGGTCTCTCCTAGGCGGTGAACACTTCTGGGTGGTGAGCAAGCAGTCAGCACCCAACCCTGAACTCCCTGTTTCTAAACTGTTTACCCATCTGTGCAGTGGGCATGCCGCCACTAAGCGTTCATAGTCAATTTGTGTCTTCTCTTATGTGACGATGAAACGAACCCTAATGGTACCTGGGAAGAGGGGTCACAAGGGCTGTAGAATATGGGTGTCCTTACTGCAGGGGGTGGGGGGCCAGCCTCACAGTGGGGAACATGTGTCCCACAGGCTCAGGGGCTACTGTCACCTACAAGGTCCCGGCCCTGCTATTTCGGATGTTCATCAATCCTCACCAAAACCACAAGAGACCAACGTGAGGGTCGCTGATTTTTAAGTGAGCAAAAAGCACAGAGATGGCATAAAACTAGCCAAGGCACATCTGTGAGTCATGGAAATGGGGCTCATTCATTTCTCTTGTTGGACCATCAGTCTGCCACGTTGGGCAGAGCCCCCAGGGTGGGAAAATGGGCAGCACACATCCCTTCCGCAGAGAGGCCATTTACGGGGTGGGGGCGGGGGGTGGCACGCATGAAGAGTAAATGTTGCATTCTTTGACATTTAAAAGAACAGCCGCAGTGTTTACGCCCACAGTATACTTCGGAGGAGAGTGCTCTTTGAGTAAAACTCAGAAGTGACATTTACTTGTTTGTACTTTTAGGTTTTATGGGCTCACACGGAGGATGCATAATTCATGCCAGTCGTCGCCTGGCTCAAAAAAACTAATTTAGTTTTATCCCCTTCCAATGCAACTGCAAACACACATATGACGACAGGTAGATCGGGGCTGGGCGTGGGTGTGTCAGAGCAGGGTAAAGCTGGGTGAAGCACTTCACTTCAGCCCTTCTGGGAGTCTTCCAACACACCTTTCTCATGATATGAGTCTTGATTTACTTTTTTAGAAATAAGTCATTGCTCATTAGTAGTGAGCAAGGCTAGACATCGCATTATCAGAGATACAGCAGCTTTTTCGTGTGCTGAGATTCCCGCGCTAAGCATGGCAACCTTCTCTTACTGTGACGACACTCTCTGTCACGGAACACTACGTGAGCTTCAACCAGCTTCACACTCAGATGTTTAACAAGTGATGGCAGCAAAACGGCAGAGTAAGCGTCTGCCCCCCGTCTGTACTCCCAGGGTCATCGCATTATCCACTGTAGCCCAGACCTGGAAACGACGAGGAAGCCCTCATTGAAAGGGCAAGAGATACAGAGGAGGTTGTGTACAGACACAGTGATTATTATTCAGCCCCGAAAAGGAAGGAAATCTTCCTGCTGCCTTGCAAGCACGGCTCGAGGCCCCTTGCCAAGGTTGACTGTTCTGCCATTTACAGCAATGGAGACATGATTGGTAAACCCATTTTATAGATGGACAAACAGAGGCTCGGGAAAGTCATGTGACTTGTCCAAGAGCACACAGTTTGTGAGCAGGGGGCCAGGATGGGGGCCCAGGCGTCCAGTGGGGAACCTCAGCCTCGCGAGAGAGCTGGGGCTGCGGCTCCTTGCTCTTCCTCCCTCACCCCGAGACAATCGGCATTACTGATAGGAGGGGATTCTTGCACGTTTTCACCCTTTTGCACGGTGTCATAAGCAAAGCACAAACCTGCTCTTCTGTGTGCACGACCTCTAGCATGTTCTTTTGTATTTTCTGCTGGTTCCCTAAGTATTTCTAGGTTCTAGGCCGTGATCTGGGTGGAACCCAGTCGCAAACACCCGGCAGGACTGCAAAGCCTGTGTCCCAACAACCAGTTCCAGGACACCCACTCGGAGCAGCAGTGAGTGTCCTCAACGCTGAGTCACCTTTCAATTCCTCTGGTGTCCCCATGCCCCCCTCCAGAGTCTCCATCACTATCAGGTGGAGGAGGCCCAGGGGCGACAGTAATATGCCCTGGGCTCGGACACCACTTTAAGAAGAGACACCTGTGTGCCCAGGTGACCTGAGAAAGTGCTGACGACATGAAAGGAAAATGGGAGGAAGAATTCTGAGTGGATGGGGCGTTTTTACACCCCCTCTTGAGGAAGAAGCGGGGCTGTAACTTCCTGTCAGCTGACCCTGCCTCAGAAGTCCATTAGGCACCTTGGATTCCTAAGGAACTCTTGGAAGTGCTGGGATTTTCCCTGAGGAAGGGTCCTGGCACTGACTTGGGCAGTGGCACAGTGGGGGATGGGGAAGGGTGGGGAATGCAGCCTTTCCCAGCACCTGGGGAGACGGAACAGGACGGCTGCGGAAGGTCCCTCGGCCCAGGTCCCCTCCTTGGCTGAGAGGGCTCTGTGGCTGTAGGATGGAAGGGCCCCGACTGGCCACCACCATGGCCTGACACCAGGTTCCCTCAGCTCTGGCGGGCGGTACCACCCAGGGTGAGAGACCATCCCACAGGACAGGAAACGCAGCCCTCCCACCCCCACGCCCCCAGGCTGGCTTTCCTGCCACCCACTGAGGGGGACACTGAGCCAGGCTGGGTCACACTTAGAAATAAGTGTGGCATGTGGCGTGCCTATGAGAACTGGCTTTTACTTACACATGAAACCACTTCCAGAGTCTGATAAGCAGAAAGCTCACCACCCTCCCCTGCAAAAAATGTCCATTCTCTAATCCCCAGAATCTATGAAAAGGTACGTTACATGGCAAAAAAGACTTTACAGATGCACTTAGGGGTCCAGACCTTGAAATGGGGAGAGTAGCTTTGATTCCCTGGGTGCGATGGCTCTAATCCCACGAGCCATTAGAAGCAAAGAACTTTCTCCAGCTGGAAGCAGAAGAGGCAGGAGTCAAAGAGTTGAAGCTGGAGAGGGACCCAGGATGTCATCGCAGGTTTGAGGACAAAGGGACAAGACTTGTACCTGGTCTTGCTGAGCTGGGAGAGGCTCCTGTGACAGTCACCGGGGAAACAGGGACCCCCTGCAGTCCCAAGGACCAGAATTCTGCCAGGAACCTGAGTGAGCCCAGCGCACCCCTGCCCGACAGGCCTGAGCCACCCGCGGCCGGACAGCCAGTCCCAGGTTCACAGCTGCCACGCAGAGCATGGCCGGCCCGAGAGGGAGCCGGCCGGCCGGACACAGCCTGTGACGGGCCAGGAAATACTTCTTAGACTTCAGCTTGTTGCACCCGAGAGGCTGTGGCTGCCGGACCTGAGGCGCGCTGTCCAGGGAGCCGAGTTATCCCAGAGGAAGCAGGGGACAGGGGCCCTGAACTCCCGTTAGGTGACAGAGGAGGGGAGAGAATCAGTGAGGACAGGGGCAGGAAAATCACCACCTCACAGGCTTCTATCTGTCCAGGAATTCGTAAGGAAGGTTTTCACTGCCTTCAACTGCCCTGTGCAGCTATGTCTTTGGGGAGAAAATTTTTCATTCTCATTGCTTAACTAGGGAATAAAAAAGAAAAAAAATCAATCTACATGACAAGGACATTTTTAAAGGCTAATTTAGTGAAAATTATATGAAAAATGTAGAAAATCATTTGTTCCCCACTAGTGGGGAGCTGAGTTCTATTTATATGCAAATGTCAGATGACTGAGCCTACTTTATGTTTTACAATTTTGAAATATTGCCTATTTCATAAACCTTAGATTAATGAAATCCTGGTGAAACAAATGAGGCCTTTTAGAAAGCAGTTTTAGAAACGCCTTCCTGAAAGCTTTCTAACCGGCTCTTCTTTTCTCTGCATAAAGCCACAATAAGCATTTTAATTTTTAGATGTAATCTATCCTGGGTTTGTGTTTGTTTGTTTTCCCCCACAGTACTCTAGGAACACGTTGATCCTTTAAGAAAAACAAATGTTAAATTTTAAAAAATAAACACCAGACGCGTGGAAGCAAATCCAAGTCGCAAATGTGCCAGCTTTTCCTGGGTTCCTGCAGTCGCCCCTACGTGATGACCTTCCATGTGGCGTCTTTTCTTGGTTTTTCCCTGGGTGTTTTGCATTGTCCCAGTGTTAACTGTGCTTAAGGACCCCCCCACCCCCCGCCCCAGAATAGAACGCAAATGACCTGGGTGATTTGTTTTTAACCCACAGGTGCACAAGGAGACATAGTCAAGCTCCTGGGGTCACAAAGAAAGGTTTACCAGAGAGAGCGGCTGTTTGGAGAACGTCTGCCTCACTTTGAACCACCTTGCTGCAGAGAAACAGCCCAGCTGAATACAGCCTGACTTCTATGGCTCAGGATTGGGGCGGGAATGGAACCCAGAGAGAAAACCCGGCTGCAAAACCCTTTGCCTGTTCATCACAATCACATTTAAAAGGGGGCTGGGGAGACGGGAGCAGCAGCTGGTGAGCCAGTGGCACACAATTCAAGTCCAGCCTGGCCAGTCGTAGACAAGCAGAAACTCCACACCTGCCAGGCAGTTGGTCCTGCAGGGTGTTAGTAACTGTTTGTATATTTGGGAGTGGGGGCGGGGTGTTCTGCATGTCTGTTGTTTCCCCTCTCTGCAAAAGTAAGCTTTGTGGCTCTTAGCTCTGTATTCCCAAGTCCCAACCCTCATTAGCCTGGCTCCTTCCGATGACATATCTTGAGTAGACGCCCTGAGAATGAACAGCGAGAGGCACGCCTACCTAGCCACTTGCCTGCAAACATCTTAGCAGGGTGTGCAATGCCTTCATCAGAGACCACCCTCATACTAGTTCTGTTTCTCTAGGGAAACGCTGCTTGATGTACTATCTAAGTTGAAAATCAATCCATTACGGTATTATTGGGGAGCTCACAGAAAAGCCAGCGTGGATGCATTTAAAAAGCCAGGGGGAGAGAAACGAAGCAATGGACTTGCTACAGAAATGGCCTTGTGAAGATCCAGGAGGGTGCTAGCAGGCCAGCCGCTGTGTCATGACCCACACACAGAACTCTGTCCCCAGAACCGTCCCTCTGCTGCCCAAGCAACTGGATGTGCCCACTGTCACTGCCACCTCCTGCTGCCGAAACGCCGGCACAAAGCTTCTGGGCACGAGGCTCCCAGACCATGACCGAGGGAGCGAGGTCGCAACGCCACGCTCCAGCTGCAAGGGAGTCTGACAAAGCAAGCAGCTGGCATTTTCAGCCTTTCTGGTGAAAGCTGGTTGGTGGCTCATACGAACACTCTGCAGGTAAAGAATCACCCAAACCCATCCCCTGAGATGCACATGTCTTGTTCTCCTGTCTCCAGCCTCCCCAGGTCAGCAGCCTCCAACCCCGCGAGCTTCCCCTGGTCTCCGCTGTAAGCGTCCTGCCCTTGAGTCTCTGCCAAATGTAATGGTGGAGGCTGACCGCCTTGCCACGGCCGGCTCTGAATAACTAGCCCATTTGCCCTCATTTGTCTGATTTTTATTTCTACATCAGCTACCTTTTGCAGAAAGCATCCCGACTGGACACACCTTTCTTCCACTGTTATAATTAAAGGCATATTTTGTAGATCAGGTTCCCTAGTTACACAGCCTCGTGTTACCTGATCCTTCTGCCAGGTAGCGCTTACCACGATTGTAATTGTAATACAGGGGAAGGGCATGAGGACTGTTTTTGCAGAAGGGACTAGGAGGTTGGGTTCCAAGCCTGCTGCCTACGTGCCACCCAACGCAGAACTCAGGCAGACGTTAGTCAGTGACACACAGCAAATTCTCCGGAGACTAGAGATTCCATTAGACCCTTCCCTGCAGTGAAGCCCCCGGCGAGTTACACACAGGTTGCGCTGTACAAGAATTAAAGACAAACCTGCCTGATTCTTCCTGCACCTTACTGAAGTTAGAGGTAAACTTACCGTTGGTCTCCTAGCTTCCCCACCCCCATACCAATATATTTTCTATGGAAGCGGAAAACACACATAAACCCCAGTCTGGTGGATGGAGGGGGCTCCCTCTTCCACTAACGATTAGAGACCACCTCTCTGACTGTGGGTGGCCTTTCTTCCCTCACTTACTCTCTGCTAAACTAACTTAGTTTTACCATAAACTCTGCATCGGCTGACGCTTGAATTCTTTCCTACGTAAAGCCAAGGACCCTCTATTCCTGTGACAATTGCATGAATAATTGTGAAATGAGATGTTTCATGCCCTCCTTTCTCCCGGGATCCCGTGAGGGACCAGCCAGGAGCTGAGTCGACTCTGTTCGTTCCCCACATCACGAGCCCCCAATTCGGCCTGTCACACAGACAATGCTCCAAAAATATTTGTCAGATGAAAGATGAATGAATGAGCTGGCTGTTTCGCTCTTCTATTAAAAACAGGAAATGGTCACTCGGGCCCAGTATGGGCCACAAAGCAGCCCAAAGCCACAGGTGCCTTCCCAGGGGATAAACTGGGAAACTACTTCTCAGAATTGAAATAAGTTTCAAAACATTATCGACAGTCTCTGCAGATTCCCCTAAACCTCTGTTGCTTAAGGAATAAATGCCCCGCACACGCCGCAGCGATCACTCATATTTGGTTGAATTGGGGGGGTTATTGCTAAATGCAGCCCCAGGGATAAGACAGAGGGTGGGGGTGAGGAATTGCATCAGATATGCAGAGGTCATCAGATATCAAGGGTGGGGGATTTCCCTAAACTTGACCCAGTAGGACTCTTGCTCTGACCTGACTGAGAGCACCATGGACGCAGGAAGGGCGGTGTCTGAGCCAGGTTCGGTTCAGGACAGTCTCTGTCTTGCCTACTAAGCAGTTGCTCTCTGTCACCCCCTCCCGCAGCCACTGGCAACCAGTGTGCTTTCTGTCTCCAGGGACAAATTACTGTGTTTGAAATGTGCGAATCGTGTATTATGGAATAACAGACACCTCAAAAGCTAGGCTAGGTGCTCTCCCTAAGCCAAACCAGGAGGTAACCCCTGGATAACCCAACGGAAATGGCGTCACTGATGTCAGGTCAATATGGACAGCCAACACAGGAGTAGAAAGGAAAGTTAGCCTAACCGTACAGAGATTTGCTCGTCAGTCCCCAATGCTCAGCTACCCAGATCCAAACGGGAAAAGGATCCCAGGTAACCCATCAGCTGAAAAGCTAAATAACCTCTGTAATTATTCCTTAAAAGTCCCCTAGTCGGCCAGCAACTGGGCCGTAACCTTGCAGGCCAACAGCCTTGCAATAACTCATCTTCCTGCTCTTGGCTTTTGACGGCACACCGCCCAATGGGCCACGCCTTCCTCCCTCTGGGAGGTTTTATCACATTAGACCAGAGATAACCTGTGGTCCCTGAGCCAGCAGCACCCATGTCACCTGGGAACGTGTTCGCAACACAAAATTGTTGGTCCCACCCAAACCTACTGAATCAGAAACAGGAGGCATGTGACTCAGCAATCTGTTTTGAAGACACTCCCAGGTGATTCTGAAACAAGCCACCGTGTGACATGGGAGTTATGCAAAACTTGTAGGAATTGTGTGCCTTTGCTTACTGCAGTGGGTCGCTGTCTGTGCCCCGACGCTCCACCTCTCCCAGCATCCGTGCAGCTCTCTCCTGGGAACAAGGCCAGCATTGCCTTCCTAAAGCACACATGGCTCAGGCCGGACAATCAAAGCCTGTCATTCCTGACTCCATCTCAGGGACGGATATATGACCTGACGGGAACCGAGGAGGTTCAGCCTCTCATCTTTTGCTGCTACTGTGAGGAATGAAAACCAGGTTTTATTTTCACAGGACTTGTACCTGGAAGACTGTGGCCTCATGCGGAACCCAGATGAAGCGACCGCTGGGCAGAGGAAACCAAGAGATAAAGACCAAGCCCTGACACCGTGCGCCCCACTTTCCAGCCTCATCTGCCTCCAGCTACCCCCTCAGACAGCTCTCACCAGGACCAGCAAACGCCCCGCTTCTGCTTAAGTCACTGGCAGGTAGTCTGTTATTTGCCAATAAAAGAGTCTAGCGACTGCCCTGAGGAGCACACAGCACCCTGGGAACTTCTCTAACTTCTCTGTGTAGATATAAGTGTGTGGATGACATATTCTGTTCCCAGACAGACTTGCTACATTCTATGCCCATACAATGTATCAGATAACAGTTCCAATGAAAATGGAAAGATTTTAGTAAGCCGAGGACAAAAAGACTGTCTATTAAACAAACAGGTCACCTCTGTCCCCTATAGGACCCCCTTCCTCACTGAAACAAGCAGACTGAGTCTGAGGAGTGGGGGGAGGAGGGGAGTGGGAGACACAGAAGAGAAGGAACCTGCTAGAATTTACCGCCAAGATGCAGCTTCTACAAAACACATCACCATTCTCAAATATCCCCCTCCCAGAATCAGGAAGAAAGCATCAGCATTTGAAAGAAGGGAGAGAGAACAGTTAGAACCCGAGTGACAATTCTAACCTTGGACTGTTCCTGGCTCCCACAAAGTTTGTAATTGAGTTTCTGTCCACACACAGCCCACTCGGCCGTGTGCTCCGTGTGTCTGTGAACACGCCCAGGGGACTCTCCACCCTCCGCTCATGTACTAACAGATACGGGCACCTCGCATCTTCCCGTCTGGTCCCTTTTATATCCCCTGAGGTTTTACATAAAGTGAAATAAGAAGTTTTGTTATGAATAACTTCACCTATATTAATATAATACACTTTAGAAATGGAAGAAGACTGTATCAATCTTAATCTAAGTTATGGCAGCACGTTTGATGTAAAGTATTTAAGTCCTGGACAATCACCAGTTACGTGTTTTTCAGGTCGTCAGGAAGTCATCGTTCGAGCTTTATATTAGGCCATGGTACGGGGAGCTTAGGCCCAAGTTTCACTAAGTAGAAATAAGACACTAGATGTTTTCCTCAAATGCTCCCTTCTGGCCGCACAGACCACGCTCCCTAAACGTTAATCCTACTATAAGATGCACAAGTTGTCAACTTTAGATCCACACGAGTGGCCTCAAGTAACTGTCACCTTGCAAATGCACTAAAGCCTGACACAGCTTCTCACTGAGTGTTTCAGTCACAAGAACTCACAGCACACCAGTTCACTTGCACACAAGCAGATACACGCTGTGGAAGTACCTCGTCCACACTGGGATGTGAGAACAATTTCTTGAAATGCAGCAAAGACCGGCAGCGCTCACGTGTTCAGCCTCATTGCGTGATGGAGTCTGCAGCTCAGAGCGGAGCTGGGCAGCGGCTGGATAGAAGTGAGTTTGCTGGGAACTTACCCGTCTCGTGGACGTGGCCCAGCCCCAGGAAGGGACCAGGTGCTCTGGGCCACTGCTTCCCTGGGTTCTCAGGATTCTGACCCCGGCTTCAGCACCTGGTCCGTTCTATTGGCTGGGTTCCTGGCGTCCCTGGGGAGTGTAGCTGGGTCCCCACTGCGGTGCTACGAGTACCTTCCTCCATTTCATGTCTGTGTTTGCTCAGCACCTCTACCAAAGCCTCTGAAGTTACAACATCGACACAAAGGCCAGGAAAGCTCATCAAGAAGGGTTCTCAGACTCAGACGGCTCAGAGTAGGGCTGCAGAAGGAGCATGGTTTTAACAGGCCCACCAACAAGATTCGGAGGCAGGTCATTGGGGCGGCACCACCTACCGGACGGGAGTCCACGCGCCTCATCCGGCGTCCCGAACGGGATTTTGCGATGGCTCTGTGGTTCCCACCCTCCCCTCCCGTCCCCTCCGATACAGTCCTTCCTACCAGCGGAGCCAGCCCACTGGGTCCACAGTGGTTTACTGCGCCGCAGGACACTACGCACTTGGCTTATTTTATTACATTTAATCAGCACAGCAACCCTCTGAAGTGGTTGCTTCTATTTCACAGAAGGATCTAGTAAAGCTTGGAGGTCAAGTCGCCTGCCGAGTGTCCCAAGCCAACCAGTGGTGAGGTTGGGCACAAACCCGAGTCCGCCTGAAGTCAGAGCCCCAATGACCTCAGTGCCTCCACGTGGCTCTAGTCAGACAGACAGACGGCCTGTGTTCTTCACCTGCCCCATCTGTGTGACTTGGAGAAAAAAATCCGTATATTATTCTATAAAGTCGGGGGACCTGGTCAAGTTCCCACCCATCTCTGGTTTTCTATGATGCTGAAATGAGCTTGTGACATTTCCTCACCTTAAAACCCTTCCGTGCAACCCGCTTCTATTAAAAACAGTCATTTACGCAAGTTGACAATTGTCAGGCCCCTTTGCAAGCACTGGAGTCGCGGAAGGAAAGAGATGAAGTGATGCCTTCACACAGCTCACTGAAGTTGACGAGAGGAGACAGGCGGGTCCGATACTATGATATGACCAGGCAACAGGGGTCAGGGTGTCAGTGGTGCCACACATGCCGAGACAGGTGCCCGAGGGGCGGCTGGGATTCAGGGCTCAGGTGTCAGGGAGAGGCTTGTGGGGAAGCCAGCACGAGGGAGCTCGTGAGAGTGCAGGTATGATGTGCACTCAGGTAGTAAAGAGCAGCTACGCTACTGCATGCCTCCTGCACCCACCGTGCACCCTCAGGCACCATCGCGTTCGTCCCCACCTGCGACAAGCTGCTCATCATCCCCCTTTGGCAGAAGAAAGTCTGAGCCTGGGAGGGGTTCAGCGACTCACCCGTGATGGCCCAGTCGGCACGCGTGGCAGCTCAGATGCAAACCTGGGTAGAGTGGCTGGAGACCACTGGGCTCGACTTAAGAAAGGCATGTGTCACTCCAGAATGATGGGGAACCTGAGGCCTCCGTGAGGGCCTGACAGAAGCACCAGGGAGGCAGCAGACACGGCGTTGATGAGGGCAGGTGTGGGTGGCACAGGCTGAGAAGCTGGCATGTCCCACGTGGGGTAGAGGGAGCCACGTTTTGCCTCTCCGTGTGGCCTGGCAGGGCGGCCCGGCCTACGCTGTCCTTCCCTTCTGGGGACACTTGTCTGCGATGTGCTCAGTGGCCCTTGACCTGTGGTGCTGTTCTCAGCTCACGTGCTGGCTCAGCTAAGCTGTGGCTTCCAAGGCTGAGGACACTGCTCTGTCACCGGAGGCTCTGCATTTTGTCACACAGGCTCTCATGTCCCTCGTCTTCCAATGAGAGGATCTAAGACGTGACTCTGAAGTCACCAATGGTAGATGAGAGCCTGGGTGGACATGGGGCTGAGGGTTCACTTCCCAACGGCCATCTCGGGGGCCCTGCTGGGGCGTGTCTGCGTGCCCACAGGCTTGACCACAGTCCCCACGCTCCCCCAGCCCCTTCTGGCCCAAGGGAGGAAGGCCCTGTCACGCGTGCCAGCCCGTGGTGCCTCACCAGCTCACTGATCCAGCTTCCCACCCCTCCTAAGTCATCCTTTCCTTAAGCTGCCAGCATCTGGCCAGCAAGTGTCTGTGGGGTCTGAGAGGAGCGACTTCACTGTCAGGTCAAGACGCTCCAGACAAACCTCTCCCTGTTTTATGGTGACTGTTGAAGGGGGAAGAAGGATGGGGACACACACAGCCTCACACTGAGCGAACAGCCTGTAGCTAAGGCACCACCTCACGTAAAATATGGGGAAGTCAAATACTGACGGACATTGAGTTTTTCTGCCCTTTTGGATGTGGGAGCTTATTATAATCGATGTTGAATTACATGAAAACGAAAGTTACACTTCTTTCAGTGAAGTCAATGCGCTGTCTCATTCCCACTGCACATGGACGCTGGGACCAGCTGCTAAGAGGACACCACCCCACTGCACATGGACGCTGGGACCAGCTGCTAAGAGGACACCACCCCACTGCACATGGACGCTGGGACCAGCTGCTAAGAGGACACCACCCCACTGCACATGGACGCTGGGACCAGCTGCTAAGAGGACACCACCCCACTGCACATGGACGCTGGGACCAGCTGCTAAGAGGACACCACCCCACTGCACATGGACGCTGGGACCAGCTGCTAACCAGCTGCTAAGAGGACACCACCCCACTGCACATGGACGCTGGGACCAGCTGCTAAGAGGACACCACCCCACTGTACATGGACGCTGGGACCAGCTGCTAAGAGGACACCACCCCACTGCACATGGACGCTGGGACCAGCTGCTAAGAGGACACCACCCCACTGCACATGGACGCTGGGACCAGCTGCTAAGAGGACACCACCCCACTGCACATGGA
Organism: Rhinolophus sinicus; assembly: GCF_036562045.2. Classification (NCBI taxonomy): domain Eukaryota; kingdom Metazoa; phylum Chordata; class Mammalia; order Chiroptera; family Rhinolophidae; genus Rhinolophus; species Rhinolophus sinicus. The sequence continues at coordinate 37,083,546 of NC_133765.1, forward strand.
CGCTGGGACCAGCTGCTAAGAGGACACCACCCCACTGCACATGGACGCTGGGACCAGCTGCTAAGAGGACACCACCCCACTGCACATGGACGCTGGGACCAGCTGCTAAGAGGACACCACCCCACTGCACATGGACGCTGGGACCAGCTGCTAAGAGGACACCACCCCACTGCACATGGACGCTGGGACCAGCTGCTAAGAGGACACCACCCCACTGCACATGGACGCTGGGACCAGCTGCTAAGAGGACACCACCCCACTGTACATGGACGCTGGGACCAGCTGCTAAGAGGACACCACCCCACTGCACATGGACGCTGGGACCAGCTGCTAAGAGGACACCACCCCACTGTACATGGACGCTGGGACCAGCTGCTAAGAGGACACCACCCCACTGCACATGGACGCTGGGACCAGCTGCTAAGAGGACACCACCCCACTGCACATGGACGCTGGGACCAGCTGCTAAGAGGACACCACCGTCTGCCTCATCCCAATACTCCGACTAACACCAGCTTCACTGGAGCCAACGTGGTACAGCAAAGGTAAATCTGTAACATCACAGTATTAAGGATCCCAGCTCACTCCCGGCGATGGAAAAGACACCGCTTTACCTGTGTGTTTGCCTCCGCACCTGCTTATTCAGTCATCTGTAGCTTGATAACGTTTGCTAAGCTTCTACTGAGGAAGCGCATAGAACGGACTGGCGGGGGGGAGGGGGGGCGGCTCTTGGCCTCAGCACTTTGCACCCATTGTCTCGCTTTAATCCTCAAACCTGTTCACTCCACATCCACTCAGGCAAACGCTGCTTAGTGTTTTTCTGCTCTGAGAGTTCACCTATGGAAAAAGCGCTGAAGCCGCAGTTGTATTTATAGAATGGAATATAAGTGTTAATAACCTTGAAACTGTAAAAATGTGGCTGGCAGAAGGGGGCAGCTAGGCCAGGGATGGCAGGAAAGACGTGAGAGTAGAAACTCTGATATCTTCACCTTATATAGCTCAGGTTGCAGATGAGAGGGGACAGAAGAAGAAACAATTAAAACGGGCAGCAGTAGAAGCAGCCAGGTGACCAGCTCACTAGCTACCTTGTGAAGCTGGAAAGAGACGTGTGAACAGAAAAAGTTCTCTTTCCTAAAAGAGTAAATCCCTGTTGTCTAAAGCTGGTAAATACAGAAATAGCACTATAAGCATATTATAACATCCTGGAGGAAAACAGCAGGAGAATCAAGTCTCCGAGGCTTAGAAAGAAGTTGCTTCAGAAGCATGGAACTGAATGTGGGCCGGGGTGGAATGGAGTCTTGTGAATCTCATCACAAACCTGTGATTTATTTTCACATGCAGATAGTACAACACAAATACATTTTTCTTACTGGTCAAACAGGCATTGATTTTGTTTGGGCCCACACCACCTGAAAGGGACACATGTTCTTCGAAGCCGAAAGTAACGTAACAATCCTAAACCAGGAAATATTACAGAATAGCCTCAAATGTTCTCAACTTTTCTGACTTCATCTCAGTTTTCTTGTTGTGCCTGTTTATTGTTTGGTGCCTATTGATACATAGCTTAAAATCACTAGTTTTCCTGGGGCAAAAATCTCTACTGCTGTACTTTTCATTCTGATGCCACTGTTTAAAATTAGCATCCTCGTTTGAGAAAATCAGCTACCCGTCCCAGACAGAAACGGCAGGCGTCTTGGGGGAAGGCCCAGCACACGCTTCTGCTCTCGGAGCCCTAACGTCATGACTCTCTCGCCCATGGCAGCTCTGATGGGCCAGGGTGACAGAGATGAGGGGACATTTCTATCCTGCGATGTAGCTGGCCGAGCTGTGAAGCCCCGCCCCACCACCGCTGGTTCTAGATTCAATTCTAAGGCAGGCGAGGGTGAAAAGTGGTTTCTTCTCATTCTCAGTCATGAACTGGCAGTGTGGTCTGAGGTCTCTGGCCCCAAGATGAGAGGGTAACCTGACTGATCTGAGGGTGTCGGTCTGGAGGATGCTTCCACATTTTGCAAGATCACCATTTATGCTCTGAGTCCCCACAAAGTTTGGGGAGGTGAGGCTGAGCTGCCGCAGTTTGTCTAATTTGAAGTCATTTTGGGTCCCGGGGGCAGGAAGATTCTGGAACCCACAGGATTCCCATAAGATCAATGCTCATCCACATTATCTCCCGAGAACCCAATTCCAGATGCCCGGAGGTGCCCCGTTTCACTGAGTGCCTCTGACCTCCCTTGGAGAGCGCGGACACCAAAGCTGATTCCATGGTTGGGCTAAGATTCCATAAATCAAGTTCTTACGATTAGTCTGGAATCACTCCCTGCATTGCTGTTATGCTGCCTCCCCCAGAAGGTAAAGCTTATGTTCAGACCAACTGGCTTCTCTCTGGTCACCCCGAGTCTCGGCCTACAGCCCTGAGTGGAGACAAGCAATGAACGCTCTGTCTCAGAGGCATCTCATGTTTTCAGTGGGTGAAATGAGCAGGAACGGAAAACAGAATCTACCAGTCAGAGGTTAACAGTCACTGAGAGATGGCTGATTAGTTTCTACCTTGAACAAAGCCCAGGGACATTAATTTGATGAGCACCTCACCACTGCAGACCTCAGCACTAAGGAAAACTCCCCTCACTTCCTGATCGAAGGAGTCACTGCGGGGCACTGTTTCAAATTCCAATATCAGGCTTGGCCGTGGGAGTCTCTTAATGCCCACCTGGCGGGCCCCGCCCACCTGGCTGGCCCCACCCACCTGGCCGGCCCCGCCCACCTGGCCGGCCCCGCCCACCTAGGCACCTGCGTACCTAAGTTTTCTTTTAATACTGTAACAAAGTACCACCAGTTACACCTTTAAACAGCAACCATGTATCAGGCGGACACAGGCTCGGTGGGATCCTCTGCTTAGCAGCTCACAAAGGCCTGGGCCGCGCTTCTTTCCAGAAGCTCTTGGGGGTCTGTCTGCTTCCAAGCTCACTGCGATTGGCCGAATTCAGTTCTTTACCACTTTACCATGTTTCCCTGAAAATAAGCCCCAGTTAAGGTCGTCAGCCAGACGGATGCATTTAGTACGATGTTCTAAAAGATGACATGACTATGTTTGAATAAATGTAGATTGTTGAACATGAAAAAATAAGACATCGCCTGAAAACTAAGCCCTAATGCATCTTTTGGAGCAAAGTTAATATAAGACCCGGTGCTATTTTCGGGGAAACACGGTAGAGGGAAATCTCTGCTTCCCCGCTCGCCGCCAGCCAGGGCCCACCTTGGCTCCTGGAGGCTGTCCCTGCTCCACGCACGTCCTGATGTGGGCTTTGCACGTAGCCCCCCTGCAGCAACAGAGGATCAAGCCCTGCTCATGCTTCCCATGTACGTTCCCTTCACCTTTCTACCTGTCTTCCTGGCAGCAGCCACTGTCTGCTTTAAGGGCTGTGATGACACTGGGCTCACCTGGGTAATTCGGGACACTTCCCGTCTCAGGGCCCTTGCCTTATCTTAAGCTGATTAAGGTGAGGCAAGAGGTCCTTTTGGCCCTAGAAGATGGTTTTTCACAGGTTCCAGGGACTCAGGTGTGGACACCTGTGGGAGCCATTATTCTGTCTTCCACACAGCAAGTGCCTTGGCCTCTCAAGCATCCATGTGGTCAGAACGTACCCAGAGCAGACGTGCCTGGTCCCCAAGACGTACCCTGACCAGCCAGGGACCAGGCCTCTCTGCCCTAAGTCCCAGGTGTTCCAACACACACCCAGGTGAGAACCCAGGTGCAGTGACATCTCGGCTGCTCTGAGAAATGCGGTAGGAAAAGGAAAACCATGGAGCATGGAGGTGCTATTAGGAGCGTGGGGGGGGGGGCGGCGAGTTTCCACTATAAACAGGGCAACTGCAGTGGGTCTAAAACCGTGTCTGGCCACAGACTCAGGCAGGTGAAGAAGTCGGCTAGGTGGCCACCTGCGCCTCGGTGTAGCTCCATTTCCTCATCTGTCAGATGGTCCCAGTCACTCCACCTGGTTGGGTTGCTAGTGTTAAATGACCCCCCACCAGCTGCTTAGACCCTTACAGACGGCCCGGTCAGGCGGCCCGGTCAGGGGGCCCCTCCCCGGCTCTCTGCCGCCACCCACTGAACACTGACTATACCCCCGCGATGTTCTGACTGTACACAGTCATCCCAGACTCACAACCCTGCGAGGTAGCCTGGGCAACAGCCCTGAAGACACCCCACCGCCCCACCCTCCAGTGATACAGTCAGATACCAGACACGGCTGCCCATCAACAGACCTTAAGACATGGCCTTATCCATGGAACCACATAAATGGGTCCAGACACACCTCATTTTCTTGCTCTTCGATTTATTGTGCTTTGCAGATGTTGCCCCCCCCTCTTTTTTTTTTTTACAAATTGAAGGTAAGACCCTCACCCAGTAGAAAGATTACAACTCGCTTTAGTGTGCTGTTATGGAACCAAGAACCAAACACACAGTTATCTCTGACGAGGTCCTGCCTGTACTGGGTTTCTTTTTAGGAGAACGAAAATGTTTACAAGTTAGACTGTGGTGGTGGTTGCACAATTCTGTGAGTATCCTGACGACGCTGAATTGCAGATGAGTGAACTGTATGACACACAAATGATACCCGTATGTCAATAACGGTGTTTAATGAAAAGCAGGAAAAGGAGGCAGAAGATTCCGAGAGGAGGCAGAAGGAAAGAAAGTCAGCTTTGAAGTGACAGGGCCTTGAGCATCGGTCACGGTCTTTGAAATGACCCGCGACCCAGGGACTGGCCTGGCTAAGAGTGACCCCGGGCCGAGCCCAGGAAGAGACCTCAGTCCCACAACTGCGAGGGACTGAACGTGGCTGCCCTCCGTGTGGGCCTGTAGGGTGCTTCACCCCTGAGGAGAAAAGCAGCCAGTGGATGCTGGATGTCCCCCTCGGGATGTGACAAGCAGAGAAGCAACCATGTTGTCACCTACAGAACTGGGAGACAATGAATGGCTGCTGCAAGCCACCAAGTTTGTAGGAACTTATTACAGCAGGAATAGAAAACTAACACAGGAGGTAGGGTGATGGTCCTCCATTTTCCAGATGGAGAAACTGAGGCACAAAAAAGCTACTACCTTGTCATTCCACAGTTAGCATGGCTTACAGCAAGGATTGGGAGCCCGGCAGTCTGGCTTCCAAGCCCACGGGCTCAGTCTGTGTGACACCCACAACAATAATGCAACGGGCGGCAGTAATGATGAAGAACCACAGTTTCCTGCCGTGTATGGGCACTACCCAGGGACAGGCATTATGCCGAGGTCATCCTCACAGAGACCTTGTGCAGTAAATCCCATTATCCCCGTTTCCCCGAAGAGAACACTGAGGCACAGAGAACTCAAGTAACTTAGACAAAGTCACACTGCCAGAGGGTGACAAAGCAGAGACCACCACACAGATCCCACCTGATGCCAGAACCTTTATCCAGAACATAATTCAGTCTCTCTTCTCTGCGATAACCTCTCAGTAGTCACGACCTCTCGGACCCTTAGGTCAGCCCAGGGCCCACAGCCCCAGAAAAACAGATGGCACATCCCGTGTGGCCCTAAGTGCCTTGCGCAGGTGAAGTAATTTAACACTCACACTCCCCCTCAGGTACACCTTCTTGTTGACCCAGTTTTACAGGTGAAATAACAGGAGAGGTCAGGCCACAAGCCCCGAGTCATGCGGCAGGCTGGTAAGGGACCGAGGCAACATCTGAACCCCACAGGCTGGCCTGTCTAGGCTTACAGCCCTCCCCACCCCAGAGCCCTCACCCTCGGAGCACTCACCTTGTACCAGGTGCCATCCAGGTAACCTCCACAGAGGCCCACAATGCAGGAACTGTGACGTCCCTACCCAGAGAAGGGACCTGCGGCTCCGAATCTTGAGTCACTTGCCCAAAGGCACCCATGGCAATCGCAGTATGTCGGCGTTCCCCCCCAAGAAGCTCACCTCAGGGCCCCGCAGCGCAGGCCCACCCCCACCCCCATGCGAGTCTGTGCGCAAACAAGTCTCTCCTTCACAGAAAGCACAGTGGCTTCTCAGAAAACCCCAACAAAACTGCCTAGGAACTTGGGGAGCTCTCACATACACGCTGCAACGGAAGCCCCTGGCTCACTTCTTGGTGCCCATGCGGCGTCCTTCCCTCCATCCCCACGCCTAGCCCCACGCCCACCCCACGCCCACCCCACGCCCACCCCACGCCCACCCCACGCCCACCCCACGCCCACCCCCAAGCCGCTTGCTCGGCCTTCCTTCTCCGACTCCCTGCCTGAGAGGCAGGCACAGGCTTGTCATGCATAGACCCTGAACGCCCGCCCGGGTTCGTGTCCTCCAGTCACAGGCTGGACAACTGAACCAGGCATCACTCAGCACCTGTGTCAACGTCAGGCTCCTCTTTAAAAGTAACAACGAAAACAACTTTAAAGTAGCAAACCTCTCAGGCTTTTCCACCCTTGGGCCAACAGTGGCGCTGTCCCATTGCAAAGACAATTCCTTTTCTTGAAGGAATACAGGATCAGAATCCCCCCTACCCGCCCCATGCTTTGCCTCCGGTCACTCGGAAGGGCGTGTTCATTTCTTCCCACTGTTGTAACAAATCACCACAAACTCAGTCGCTTAAAATAACACAATTAACTCACGGTGGGTTCTGAATTTTAGAAGTGGTAACAAGTGTCAGAGGATTAAAATCAAAGACCGCCTGCCTCCGAGGAGGCGCTTTAAGAAGAACCCATCACCCTACCTTTTCCAGTGTCCAGAGGCTTCCACACCCCTTGGCTCCCAGCTCCCCAGTGCAGACGCGCTTCCATCCTCACAACCCGTCTGCCTCGGACCCAGCGGCCTCCGCTGCCTCCCGGCCCTGGTGATTAGATGGGATTCACTTGGATAACCTGGAACAATCTCCCCATCAAAGAGCCTTAAATAAATCACACCTGCAAATCCCCTTTTGCCACGTAAGGTAACATACTCACTGCTTCTGGGACTAGGTGTGGGCATCTTTGAGCGGTGGTGCGTAGGCAATTATTCTGTCCACCACGGGTGTGAAGGTGGCAGGCGGCTTGGAAAACTCGCCTTTTCCTGCAAAGGAGAGACACCGTCCTGGGGTGGGGTGCAGAGTTCTGGGAGCACGAGGAGTGTTGCTCCGCCCTGACCCCCAAGACTTCAGGCCAAATGGAGACGCTGAGTGAGTTTCTTATACCACTTCAAGGTCAGATGTGCATTTTTGGGCCAAAGCGTTCGTCCCAGATATAAAATGAGCACAGAAAGCATGAATCTGTCATGCCCTCCCTGCCACTTCTCTCTGGCTCCTTTTGATCTACAGGATAAAGCCCAAACAGACCATAGCTTGTGGCCAGTTCGACGTTCTGTTTTGCCAGCCCTGTGCTGGTCTTTACACAGCACAACCAGCTACAGTTTGCCGCAGTCCCCAGCACTCCCTATTGTCACCCCTGGCCACAGACCTGCACGATGCCACTATGTCTCTGAGCTCACTGGGCTGACAGCCTGGCCCATCCCTGTGGCCCAGCTCTCCAGCACTCCATCCTGGCACCCTCCACACCCCTACCCCAACTTTGTCCACCTGGACGGCCTCACCACTTCCCAGGTAACGTTGCCTTCCACAGCTGGCTCCCTTTTACTCTCTCCACTTACCAAAATCCTCTGCATTCATCATGGCCCAGTTCAAATGTCACTGCATGTATAAAAGGTTCCCTAACTTTCCTGGATGTAGAAGCTTCCTCTTGTTAGGATTTCCACCTCCCAGCTCTCTGTTTAGACACGTGGGACACCAGGCTTTCCACACAGCCGGTAATTCCTAGCATCACAGCTGTCTACTCGCTGAGCCCCTGGAGCCCAGGGCCTGCGTCGTGCTCACTGTGTATCCCAGAGTGGAACACACACTCCAGACTTGACTCCCAGCAAGAGAAGACAACGAAAGACAAACAGCTGAGCGCGACTGCACTGGCAGGCGGACGAAAGTGAGAAAGAAAGAATGCAATGAAGGAAGGCAGAAAGGAGGAACTGTGAGAGCCTGATTCATCCAACGTCGTCAAAACTCCTTTTTGAATTTAATCAAATCAGAGGAATTGAATTTCTGAAAACTGGAGCTAGAATAATTTCAGCTGCTGCGTTCAGCAGCCGTACTTGGCAGAGCAGAGTCAGACGGCCTCTTCAAGCTCCAAGGAGCCATTTAATCTGAGCAGGTCACCATGCTCATTGTCACCCCTAAGCATTTATTCCGAGCTCACTCCCCAGGTCCGGTTTCAGTCAACTGAGCAAGACATGAAAAGAAATCATACAAGAAATGCCCAGCATAGGGAAGAAAGCGCCGGAAATGGTTCTAAAATAAAGGAAATGCTAATGGCCCTTTGACTGGTGGCAATGGACTCATGTCATATTCTTCTCAGGCTAATGGAAAGGGGGTGTCACTTTGTGACATCTTCTTGACTGCTCTGCCCTCGTCCGTCTGCAGAGATATTTACGTTCTGGCGATGCTGAAGTCCCCAGGGCCGGGACGTGCCGTTCACTTAATAGCGACACCAACCAAGGAAAACAAGGCCGTAAAAATACAGACGCTGCTCTCCTGTCTCTCACTGGAGGGACAGGAAGAAATGGACAAGGAAGGGCAGGGAGTAATTAGGAAAATAGGAGCCCAGCTTGGTCTCCCTGGGTGTCTGCAACTTGTTTGTAGCTGGTGACAACCTTTGAGCAACATCTTTTAAACTTTAGGTGATGGAGGCAAAGTAGAATAACAACACTTATGTTCCGGTGCCGAGCCTTCACGTTTAATTCCATGAGTAGGTTACTCACTCATCACCCCTCTTTTAGAGATGAGAAATGTGGGCACAGAGAAGGTTAAGAAATCCACCCACAGTCACATAGCCAGGAAATGGTGGTTCCAGCGATGGTGCCCAAAGCCACTGCCCAGCACTGCCTTCTGAGTGGTTGTGCCACTCAAGCGTTCCTTGGTATCAGAGCTTTGCAGACAGAGCGGCTGAAGGACCAGGAGAAAACCAGAATCAACATGCCCCTCCCTCACGGTGGTGAAACATGCCAGCTGAGCACACGGGCTTACCCGAATTCTTTCCTAAAATCTGCAAAAATGTAAAGGGATGACAAAGGGATAAACTCAAAAGGACAAAGAAAATGGGAAAAGGGACCTGTGAGCCAAAACACCGGGGTGTTTGGGAACGGAGGTGATGGCCGTGGAAAGCTGAACCAGGCCTGGTACAGGGGCCCCCACCAGGGGAGTGCTCTGCGGTGTGGGGAACGTCACTGGCCTCAGACACGCAGGGCTCTGCCTGCCTCTGAGATACGGGCACGGGTGGAGTCAGAGACAGGAGTCTCCTCAGGGCGGGTGGGGGACCCTCACCACTTCTTCCCGCTTCACAGGCCAGGCAGTTCCCCCACCTGCACTGACAGAAGACTGGAGCTGCGTCTCTGCAGAGCAAAACTCAAGGGGGATTTTGTATCCCAGACCCAGGAGGGAGGGAGCCATGCTGGAAACAGGGTTTGTGTGTCTGTCTACTGACTGGACAGTGCCCCCCAGGCCCCTTACCACCCCAGTCCACGGGGCAGCCAGCCAGATGTGCCATCCCCTGTGCCCCAAGCTGCCTCCGGCTGGACACGTGAGGGTGTCTCTCTAAGGAGACTGTGGATTCTAGGGATAAACTGTGTGAAAGGCCTTTACAATGGAAACTGAACAAATGCTGCTGAAAGATAGTAAAAGACCTAAATTAGTGGAGAGGTATAAACCCTATTCATGGATGGAACACTCAGGACTGTTATATTGTCAGCTTCTCCCAGAGTGTTTTATAAACACACCCCCAAATAAAATACACGCCCCATTTGTAGCCGTAACACATGCTGTTTATCCACTCAGCAGTTGATGGACGTTTGGTCGTTTCCTTGTTATATGAATAATTGTCCTATGGACATGCGTGCACAGTTTTTGCAATCGCCTTGCTTCTTGCTAAATGTTTTTAATAAAACGTGTAATTAGAGCACTGCAGTTTGATCTGTGAGCCTCTCTGATTCATGACCTCGAGAAGAGATGGCTGGCAGTGTGTTTGGAGGCCAGCATTGCACGCAAGTAATTTCCCAGAAGACAATTCTAGTGCGTGACCATCCAAGACGCTGCCCGGATGTCGTGCTCAGCTGTAACTAAATGGGAAAAATCGATGCCTGAAGTGAGGGCACAATTAATAAAGACTTCACAAGGAAACAGAGCAGGAGCATGGTCAGAATTAAAGCCTCTGCTGCCTCATCCATTACAACCCAGCTCCTGTGACCCCAGGCTGGCAAGACCAGGCCAACTTGACTCTCAGGGCTGGACAAGGTAAGTGCACGTTGAGTCCCTTTGTGCAACAAGAGGCTCCTGCAAAGCCTGTGTGTGTGTGGATAGCACCCACTCGTCTGCACAGCTGGGCAACTACACAAATGCTGTATTTCTCATGCATAAAATTTCTGAGCGGGACTTAGCAAGTGAGGAAAGCTGATGGGGTCAAGTGACCATGTCTGAACCAATCACTGAAGCCAGGGGTGGACCTACACTGTTTGGCCAGTCGTGGTCATGTGACCCCACTAGAGGGCATTTCTATTCAGAGCAGGGCAGGAATGGATCCCCACTGAAGATCCAGGTGTTGTGACCAGAATCTGGGGAAGGGATCCCAGGCAGGGAAAACAAAACACAAAAAACTACAGCACGGGTGCAGGAGACTTGTAAATGTTAGGACATAATTTCTGGAGGTATTCATTAGAAATGAAAACATGATGCAGGTTTGGTTTCAAGTAGAAACTACTTTTTTATAAATTTATCCTGTAGAATATTTCCTTCAGAAGAAAACAACATAAGCATGGAATCTCTCACACACACACACACACACACACACGGGACTCAGCAGAGATCCGTTTTAAACTTTGGGCTCTTCCTCTCCCCACCTCTGCTTCTGAAATGCCCACCGTGATTAAGAATTTGTAAGAGGTTTCCCCACGGCCCCCGGTGTGCGTGCAGCTTTCAGAATGTTAAGTGATCCGTTTCTGACACATGCCCCGAAACGGAGTTTTTCAAGAATCCTGACAGTTACTGACACAGAGTAAGTGGTCTGACGAAGCTGCCTTCGGCCAAGTGTGTGACTTACCTGAACCATGGCCTCCCTCCACAGGAAGGCAAACGCTCTGTTGCCGGAGGCCACACTGGCCCACTTGCAGGATGGCTCGCCCCATCCTATTGTCTCCCTGGATGGGTCTCCAGGACGTCAGTCAGCACGCGAGAAGGAAGCCCAGGACATTGTCTCCAAGGAATGTGTTGCCGTGTATTCAGAACTCCTGAGAATTAGGTGTCAGTGTCGGGAAATTTGTGCTTGTTCAGTACCCTAAGCAAAGGGCGATTGCTTGATTTTGGATCCAAACCGGGAGAAATCTGAGAAAGAAACAGGATACTATCAACAAACAGCCTGTGAGAGTCAACACGAACTGATGACCCTGGGAGGACCAGTGAGTGGTCCACACACCCACCTAAAAGTAAACCCCAGCTCCACATTGTAGCTCTGACTATCCGCTCACCCTCGAATGTCTCTCTTATTTTCACAAGTACACTTTAGTCAGTTCAAATGCCGTCTCTCTGATAAAAATTTCCCTTACTCAGTCCAGTTCCAACAATGTCTTCCACTTCATGGCCCTAAAACATTTTCCTTTGTATTAGTCAGGCCATTTTCAAACGGAATTTATTGAAGTACCATTGGTTAATAACACTATATAAATTCCAGGTGTACATTATAATTCGATATCTGTATACACTCCGGTGTGCTCACAGCCAAAGCCTAGTTTCCTTTCGTTACTGGATATTTGCCATGTTTGGGTGCAAATGAGAGAAACCCTCAGTCTGATGACCAAATATTTCACCTCCCTCGCTGGGGCTCAGGGCACACATGGCACCGAGTGGGCCAGTATGCGGCGGTTGTTCAAGGGCTCATGGCCATCCAATGCCTCGCCTATGTTTTTCTATTTTCTTCTAAAAGTTTCATGATCTTACATTGTTTGCCTCGTGTGTATATAACGCACCATGGATCTGGTGCCGTGTGTACACATATTCCATGTATCATGAACATTTAATGCTTCATATGCCTCCACACAGGACCCTTCCATCCTCTTCTACCCGCGTTCTGCACCCAATGACCTACCGATTTCACCTGTGCACAACAGCGCCCCATAGTCAATTCCTCTTATCCATCTTATTTGTTTCTTTCTCTTCTTTTCCATAGCAGGGTTGAGTATTCTTAAATAACCCAGCAAATACACAACACGAGAAGCAAGCTACCAGTTCATCTTCTTCCCAGCGGGGGGTGGGGGGGGTCACCACCCGGCAGTGGTGTCTTTTTGTGGCGTGAACATCATGGTATCTATGACCGTACCGTGCCCCACAAGAGCCAAGGACGGCTCTCATGCCCTCAGGCCCCTGGTCAGACCCCGACTTCAGAGAGAACCAGCAGAGGGAAGAAGGATGGGTGTGGCTTCTTCAACTGAAGAGATGGGACTTCCAGCCTGTGTGAGAATTCAATCAAATTTATTGGGATTTTTGTTATTAATGTTGCTCGGTTTGCGTTGCCTGTGTGAAAAGGAATCCATTCTAATTTCCTTTATTTCATATTGTGACTTGCTGTTTAGTCACCAGTATCCTCTGTGTCACAAAACTGTCATTTGCTGTCACAATAAAATGTCTAAGACCCAAGACACTGTGTAGCTCACTCACGACTTGTGCTGTTTCTTCTCCCTATGTCAGCCTTTGCCGTGCCCAGCACATTCCTCTCACCTATGCGATTTCACGACTTATTTTCAGGGCTGAAGGACTAACATCCAGAATCGGCTCCTATCATATTCCAATATAGGTCATGTGGGATTTACGTAAGCAAAAAAAAAAAAAAAAAACAACCCTGTTTTGCCTTACAGAATCACTAAAATCACTTCCATTAACTACATGCTGAAAATAATTTAGGTTTTTCATTTTAAAAAATTCATATGAAGTACAATGTGCCTCATACTCTGTTATATGTACTAACTGAGCAAGGTAATCTTCAGGAGATTCTGGGGAAAATAAACCTAAGTAGCATCTAGTGAGCACAGAGTATAGATTTGTATACTCCCGTGTCCCCAATTCCAAGACACACGTTTTTCACACTTTAATTGTCCTTCCCTTGAGATCCATTTTAAAACACTTGGCATCTGCCAGTCGTCACTGGTGGCATTCTTGATTCATGGTCTATAAAGTACTGATACATCTCATAATAGAAGGGACCTTAAATTTGATAAAATGGATATTTCTCCCGAGACATTTTCTCGCCCATGGCTGTGAAGTTGCTTGTACTGAAACTGTTTTCTGACAGATGACGGTAAAGTGTCAGCAGGAAGAGCTGGCGTTTTTCTGTTTTTGTTTTTTTAATTTTGCGTAAGTCCCAGTATGAGAGAGCGCTGGTGCCACAAGTCAGACAAACAAAACAAGAACTTGTCTTCCATGCAGAAGCAATTAATGTCAGCAGTGAAAGCGAAAGAGCTTTGTCTCCTCCGCTTTCAAAGTTTCCACATAATTCAACTAATTTTATAATTTTCAAAGACTGATTTGCACAGTTAGCGTCTCACCAGAACGGATGAAGATTTTGATACATTGTTTTCTCACCTTGACGCATTCATACTTCTGTGTCTTCTTTGCCTACTCACATCCATCCGCACACAACTCGTACATTACTTTTGTTGTTATCACTGCGTTTCCATTTCGTGCCTCATTGGGTTTTCTCATCTTTGCCAGCACAGGTCCCGGAACACAGATGTGGGTACCAGGGGCTCGTCCGCCATTCCCATCGCTCCTGAGTTGATGTCGTGGATGGGGGATCCGAGATGTGGCTGCTCTGCTTTCTGGTCTGGCCCCCAAGCCGTGTTACATCACAGGCAGTGACCACATGGCCTCAAAGGGGGTCCGTGGGCTGCCCGCCAGCACTCGGCTCAGCGTCCGAAGTTCTCATCCAACCTGTTGTTGGGGCCAAGCAGCCGGACAGAGCACACGTCGTCACACAACCATTTCCGTTTCCCAGCTCCCAGTCCATTAGCCTTTTTACCTCCGTATCCTCTCCAGTCTTTAACAAATAAAGTGCAATTTTAACCTATTTACAAACCACCTGGCTCATGGCTCATTTTAATTACTCAACCTCTAAAAATTAATGTCAGCTTCTCATAATTAAGTGCAAGAAGAACAGTGAAAAACTATTATTTGGGGTTACAAAGCCACAGTCTTCTCAGACACGCCCCTCGAGACCATGTCATGTCTTCAGAGTGTGTGCTTTTGGTTGTTTTTGTCTTACAGTCTCCGCCAGGTGTTGTCTCCTTCCCACGGCCTTCTCCTCTCTGTTTCTCTGTGTCCTCTCCTCTTCTTATAAGGACACCAGTCATTGGATGCAGCCCCCACCCGCATCCAGTCTAACCTCATCTTCATTCAATCACATCTTCAAAGACCGTATTTCCAGATAAGGTCTCGTTCTGAGGGGCCAGGTAGATGGTCATTTTTGAGGACCTCACTCAACCACTACAAAGAGTGAGGGCCAGAAAGGGACAGACCTGCTTTACGCCTGACTCAGTGGCAGAGACGCCCTGCACCGTGGCCACTGCTGAAGACGGGACACAGGTGGTCTGGTCACAGTGGCTCTCCACCTCCTTCACTTTGAGTTTCTTCTCAATGTCCGTGGGTTGCGTTTGTGGGTCCCCACCTTCCCCATTTCATTTACGTGCAATTGCCTCCCTGTGGACCCCAGATGTAAGCCAGTTACTGCACTGCATTCCCCAGCCAGTGTCGGACCTGCTGTCTTGGGTCTAGGATATCCGGACACATATATGATAAATCCAGTTTGTCAGACCTATGGCCATTCCAGCAACCCTTGCAGGGGTTGGTGGCCCAAAAGGGACAGTCCTTTCCTGCAGTCCATTTTGATTGGCCTTAATCCGAGTGATTAAGGGAGGGAGGGAAGTACCACAGAATGGTGTGAACGAGGAGGAGGGGGCTTGAAATTCTAAAATAGAGACTTGGGGGTTCACATCTTAAAACGAGGCCATTGTCAGTCTTTCTGATCACACCTGAGAATTATTATAAAATATACATTTTAGCAGCACTTAATGAGGCGTTAACATCTTTTATTTATAAGCTGGGATCATGGAATGTTTGCAGCGAAAGCAAGCGTGGTCAGCATCCTGTATAATCACTTCATTATAAAGAGGGAAACTGAGGCCCACACGGCCGTGAGTGGCCTGAGGTCCAGGCATAGGCGGAACAGTGTGAGGCATTTGGCAGTCCCAGTTTGGGGTTCTTTCTGCCAGAGGCGTGGATTTTAAAGCACAGTCAATGCAAGGGACAGGTGACACACTGCTGGAGGAGGAAGCTATGCAGGACAAGACCACACAGTGACAGGGTGAGAGAGAGCGGAGAGGAGCTGAGAGGGGACGGTGAGTCTGGTCCAGGAGTTCCTGGGGCCCTCACTCCGCCTTTTCCTGAAGCCCAAAGAAGGGAGGTCTTTGGGGACATGTTTGCATGCATACCTGACCTCCTTCTAAAAAAGAAGAGCGTTTTATGCCCGTGACATCCTTTGGATTCAATTTGGATACACTAGACTCTGCCCTCTTCCCATTAGCGCACATTCGTCTGTCAGCACACGCTGCCTGTCCTTTCCTGACTGGCCACGCAAACCTGACTGGTACCAGCTCTGCTTCTCCAGTCCAGCCTGTTAGCTACTCTCAACTCAAATGTAAGGAGGAAGCTGTGGGTTAGACTTCAATAACTCATGACCTATAAACAACGCTAAGGCTGTGCGCTGGAAGTATTTAAGGTATTTGAAGGGAATGATCTTTCTCCATGTGTGGCCAGCCAGCACTGAATGTATTAAACAAGATTTAGGGTCTTCCGAAACCTGGGTCCAGCTAAGCTGTGATTATATTGCAGATCCGCTCACCCCACTGGCACGATACCCAAGACCCATGGACAATTACAGGTGGACGCCGGGTGCTGAGTGGCTTGCCAGGAGGTGGGGAACAGGACCTAGAGACGGCTTATCCAGTATCGGGCAGGGGGTGGGGGACTCAACTGATAGAAGTTTGCTGGCAACAAAATAAAACTGACCAGGAGATCGAGCCGAATCTGAGCCTTGCCCTGGTGAGAAACTTTTCCAGATTTCAAATTAGGTTCCCCAACACCCCACCTGCGAGTTCCTTATAAGCGGTGTCCCTACTTGGTGATCTATCTCCGGGGGCTACAGTCCCGTAGGGACACCCAGGGCCAATTATCCATGATCCTTTTACAACCCCCTCTTCCTTGAAGAGCTGTGGATGCAAAATCGCTTTTCCTGACGATGTTTGTCACAACCTCTTGAGTTACAGGCTGTTTTCTCAAAACTCCGAACAGCTCAGATGAAGAAACAATCTCCAGCATCAGGAAACAGAGATGTTATTGCTGCATCTTTCCACTGTAGACTCTGATAGACATTTCACTCTATCGAAAAATCAAAATTAAGAAAAAAAAACCACACAAATGCTCTTCTCTGCTCCCAGTGTCAAAAGTCCGTGCAAAACTCCCAGTGTCAGAAGCCATTACCATGCATCTGAACACCCATCAAAAGATCATTTCAAATGTTCCTGTGAAGGCTTTTTTAAAGTTGCTCTTGAAAATATGGTGGAGAACTTTTTGTGTTTGTTTCTTTCCCCCATCCAAGGTGGATATGGTCTAGGGCAGGGGTGTCCAAATTTTTTTCAACAGTTTTCACCAAGGGCCATACGCGGTAAAATACACAAACAGCCGGGCCACTCACTCGAGGTGAAGTAGTATTGCCTCACCTGGTTTATTTAAGTAAACTAGATATATTTTTGGAATTTGCTGCAGGCCAATTACCAATGGATTGTGGACTGCAGTTGGCCCGCGGGCCGCAGTTTGGACACCCCTGGTTTAGATGAAATGACTGCTCTGAGTTTCAACACTTCCTGGGACCACTAGCCATCCAACCATGGTGCTGACTGATGAATAACCAGAGCAATACGTGTGTCCCCGAAACCTTGACAATGGTAGAGGGGGTGACAGGCTGGGGTGAGAGGGGACTCGAATAGCGCCATCCACTGATCCAAGCAGTTCGTTCCTGCACGTGGCATGGAGTGTTGGTTCCCTACCCAAAGTGCATTCACTGGTCAGAGAGGGTGACCCCATCCATCCCAGCTCAGGGGTAAATCCAGAACCATCTAGGCCAATCACGGTGTCTCTTTCCCTTGCCAGTGATTGGCTTAGGACTGGGCATGTGACCCAATTCTGACCAATGAGGTGTGAGAGAAAATGTGCCGGGAAGACCCTGGGAAAGGTTTCCTTGCTGATAAAAGGGACACACAGAACATTGTTGGGTCGTGATGGAAACCCTGGGCCTTCAGCTGCCATCTCGCCAAAGTCAAGAGAACCGGCCTGAGACCAAGCTCATGTGCTGAAGACAGAGAAGCAGGAAGAAAGGAAGTTTGCTTTGAGCTGCTGTAAATTAAGCTGTTCTGCAACTTCCACTGCTTTGGGCTTCTTGAGATGCTTGATTTTCCTGATCATTTAGCTCCTCTAGCCGGCTGTGCTGAGAAGGCGACTGCAGGTGGGGGTGCAGGCTGAAGGGCGGCTTTGTTGTCACCGAGTGGACAGAGCAATGAGCCGCAGAGGCTCTCTGACTTTTCGAAAGCCACATGGTGAGGAAACCACAGACAGACCTCTCTCCGGCCAGAGGCTCCCCCACTAAATTCCGTCTTGTCCCTTTGCTGTGACATTGGGACCAGCCGTGACACTTCTGACCCAATGTCCCACAGCCCATCTGATCTTTGGGGTGAGGAGGCACCGGTGGGGGAGCTGGCACTCACCGACCTAAGCTTTCTCCTCCCCAAGTAGGTGCAGCCTCCGCTATCAGATTCCATATTTTACCCTACTAAATGCATGTGTGGTCCCAAACGCTACTCAAACACTAACTGCTTGCGTTTCCTCCACGTGGGGGAAGAAATCTCGCTGTGATGAAATTGAAACTGTTATGGGCACCCAGAGACTCTGCGTTCCCGTCCCAAACACGCTTCTGAAGCAGAAAATGCTAAATATGAAGTGTCTGGTACCTTAATTTTAAATAACAGAGACTTGCAAAGGATGCCCCAAGGATTTCAAAATACTTGAGGAACCTACTTAAGACGATCTTTCAGCAAGTTTTATGATGCAGCTGGTTTAATGTACACGTCTGAAGACACAGTCTGTGCAGCCATCACTGTGCAGCCGCCATCATTATCAGGACAGATTGCCCGGGCTCGCAAAGGAAACGCAGACGCCCGACAATATTTACCACACTTTGTCATCCATCCCAAACTGTCCAAGTCAAAACCTATTTCCCTGTTTTTTAATAAAAACAGCAACTGCTTAACAGGTACAGGGTTTCCTTGGCGGGGGTGGGGCAGTGACGAAATGTTCTGGAACCAGGAGCTGCACACCACTGTGACTGCCCTTGATGTCACGGAATCGGTCACTTTAAAATGGCTAAAATGGTAGCTTTTGTGTGGTGTGGGTTTGACTGCCATAAAGAAATCAATAAAACATCAGGTGCTGAAAAGAGCTGCAACATTCTTCCACGAAGACGGCTCTCCCTTCGTTCGTCCACCCACCCAGACGATGCGTATGGAAGACCCGCTCCGGCAGGTGCTCTGCCAGAGCCCAGGGCTGCAGCCAACAGGACCAGAGAGGTCGGTCCAGGGCCAGTCTCCCCGCCCCACATCCCAGTGGGGGAGACAGACAGTGAGTGACTGGAATATGGATGGCAGTTTCCAGGGCTGTGACGATGAGCAGGAAAGATGGTCCAACCAGGTGAGTGTGACAAGTGATGTGGGGCAGAGGCTGCTGCAGGTAAGGGGGGCTGCAGGTAAGGCGGGGGCTGCAGGTAAGGGGGGCTGCAGGTAAGGGGGGCTGCAGGTAAGGCTGGGGCTGCAGGTAAGAGGGGCTGCAGGTAAGGCGGGGGCTGCAGGTAAGGCGGGGGCTGCAGGTAAGGGGGGCTGCAGGTAAGGCGGGGGCTGCAGGTAAGGGGGGCTGCAGGTAAGGCGGGGGCTGCAGGTAAGGGGGGCTGCAGGTAAGGCGGGGGCGGGTTCAACACCACAGGCCACCCTGGCTTCCCTCCCACCAGCAGTGGGAAGCTCTCCAGGAGGGTTCTTGGGCAGAGACAGCCCCAGGTGGAAGGGCCAGACTAGAGAACCACCCGTTGTTTTCCAGAAATGGGGAGAAGGCCTGAGTGGCTGGAGCGAAGGGGGAGAAAGGTGTGTGAGATGGGGCGGGAGAGGCGGGGCCTCCGAGCAGATCCCCTCCAAGGAGACGTCGTTCTCTGGGAGGAAGAGCGGCCTCTGGTGGGCAGTGGGCGCCGCCCCACCTCGCGGAGCCCCGCCTGCCTCCTCCCCGACCCCGCCCAACAGAAACACGTGGACTTCACAGAGCTCCATATTTCCTGCTCACAGGCTGGCAAGACTGAAATGCTTTTCTGCTCCCAGTGCAGGTCCCCGGGTGGCCCCAGAAGGAAAGCAGCTGCCCCTGAGGACCTGGCCGCCCCGCCCCAGGGCTCCTCTCCTCCCCTTTCCCCTTCTTTCTGCTCCTTCTTCCTAAATCTCATGCTCACCACCGGTTAGTGGCCACAAGGAGCCCTCCTTTCTGTCAGTGAATCCTCCCACAAGCTTATGAGGTCAGAATTATGACGACCCGGTTTACAGAAGGGAAAACTGGCGAGTTGTGACAGAGGGGAACCCGCCTGAAGGTGTCACAGTGACGCAGAATGGCGCTGCGTCCGCGAGGGGTCTCGGCCTGAGCCCCAGTGTCCTCTACGTTTCCTCCTTCTCCCCCATTGTTTGCATGCTTGTCTTTCACCCGGGACGAACACGTATGTTCTCATCTGTTAACAAGGGAAGCAGAGGCTCGGCTGGGGGAAGCCGGAGGATGGAGTTAAAAATCGCTGCTGCTTGTGAGCTGATTACAAGCCTCTTCCGGCCGCCCTGCAGCTGTGGTTCCAAAAAGGCAGCTCCAGACCGCACCAGGCAATCACGCAACATGCACTTGTTCTGCCTGCTGACATTGCCACGCTCAGCCCTCTTCATGCTCACGGCTAAGGGTGCAGCGGGGGAAGGGAGGCGCTCTGGGCAGGTCGTCTCCTGGGGCCCGACCGTCGCCCCCACCTCAGTTCTGGCCAGTTTGTCTGCCTCTCCCTCTGGAACAGGAGTGGCTGCTGGAGGTGAACGTTGACCTTGAAGCTGCAGCGGACACCTGTGGTTTTGCTCATCTGCCACCACCTGACCCTCCATGGCCAGCCCATGAGGTTTCAGGAGGATACACCTGTGCCCGTTCGGGATGCTGATGATCCACCGCCAGCCACAGAGCTGGGATCACTCAGGGGTCAGCAATGACCCACAGTGGGGCCGCGAGCACTTCCTTGGGAATTCCAGTCTCCAGGGAAGCAATGAGCTTCCCACCTCTGGGCTTGTCAGCCATGTGACTAGCGTGACGCGTCTAATACCAAGCAAATCTCAGGGCCAATGGAAGCTGGAGGGGAAACGCAGGCCCCTCCCCGAGAGCTTTGCAGCAAGCACGGCCCTCCCCACATCTCCACTTTGGCCTTCTAGAACCTTGCGAGGACACTTCTGCATTTTAGGCCACCACCTGTGTGGCCATTTGTTAACCGCGGACCTACACACCACACAGAACCCACTGACGAGTGACAGACAGCCTCTCTTTGTACGGTGTCTTCATGTCCCACAAAATGCACCCAAACCTTTTCCTCCACGGGGGACAACAATGAAGAGAATTCCATGACTTCAGGGACACAGGAGATGAGTGCCCAGCACACACCAGCACTATCTGACTGCCGCCGAGTCTGCCCACACGGCCCACACTCTGGACGAGGACAGGCTGGGCTGATAGCAGTGACGCATCTGCAGGCCGACCCCAGGAGCTCCGGTTTCTGTTTGCCGTGATTCCGAAGTGTCCTTTTGTCTGCTTTTAACTTACGACCTCGCTTCAGGCCGCCTCGCTTCTTTCTGGCACCCAAACCAATACATCTTTCTGCAGGCACGACCTCACACGCGCCATTCCTGTTTTAACGGTGGGAAGAGCAGTGCGTGGAAGGAACCACAGGTCTCTCCCACCAGTGTGCCATGGCTTTTCACAGTCGCACGCCTTCCACACCGGCAGAAACACAGACATGGGAAGAGTGACTCGCTCACAAGTTTTCTGTGAGGACTTTCTGGCAGTGATTCCTTTGTTTCTTTAGAACAAGATCATCCAGGCAGAGACAGAAAAAACTCACAGTCCCACAGACTTTCTGTTTTTTTTAAAGCTTAATCCACGTTTTAAAGAAGTTATATCAGAGGCCACCACCTATGCATCAGGACATTTTGCACAAACCTGTCAGTTTAGTGACACGGGGTCTCCACTCATGCGTGGCACCATCGGCCGGAGTCAAACACTGGCCACCTTTAAACGCAGGTGGTGCATGTCGGTTTGTCACCATCCCCACCTCTCCTTGCTGCCTGACACCTGCTCAGACCCTGCTTGACTCAGCCCAGTGGGTGTTCCTGGACCTGCATTTCCAGACTCGGAGACAGTGACCTGCTTCATTAACCTCTTGTTCAACAAATACCTGTGGAGTCAGGCGTAAAGCCTTCCTCCTTTCTCCCTCCCCAGGGACTGGTGAAGCCCCTCCTTCCCACACCCTCTCAGAAGCCAGGCCCACAGGGTGGTAATCAGTCCTGCTGGTGATGGGCAAAAACCCTGCCCCCGCCTCCCTCCCCTCGCCCTCACTCCTGGCCCCTGATTCGCACGGCCTAATAAAGTCAGCTTGCTAAGACATTTTCGTTGGTGGGCCTGGCACCCAGAGTCTAGTTCGACGTCTGTTGGGGAGGGCATCCCTTCCCAGATGAAGGTCCAAACCTCATAGCAAAGTATAGTAATTTTCTATTGCTGCCATAACAAACACCACCAGCAGAGGAGCTTACAACACCCCACATTGGTCAGCTCCTGGTCCTGGGGGTCAGACGCCCAGGTGAGCTCAACTGAGTTCCAAACTGAGGGTCCCACAAGCCTGAAATCCAGGTGTCAGCAGGCTGCACTGGGATCTGGAGGCCCTGGGGAATTACCTGCTTCCAGCCGCATTCAGGCCGTCAGAATTCAGTTCTGTGTGGTTGTCTGACTGGGGTCTCCACCTCCTTCCAGCTGTCATCCAGGGTCCAAGTGTCACGCACTCTCAGCCCCTAGAGACGGAGCGCATTGGATTAGCTTAAACCCACGGATTAATTAATTAATGCAAAGCCAACCGCGTAGTCATCTGGATTACAAAATCCCATTTATCATGTAAGCAGAACCACAGGCAGATAGCTCATCATGTTGACAGTGTCTGGGATTAGGACAGGAAATCGTGGGACCCATCTCTGCAGGCTGCCTACCACACAAGGCCGTCTGCTTCCTTCCTCCTACCTGGAACAGACCTCATACACAGGAGGCATAGCAGCCACCTTCCAACCAGGATGCAAACAAATGCCAATGAGGATGTGGAAAAAGAGACGCAGGGTCTATGTGACCAAATGGATCTCTGGGGCAGGGGACAGGGCCACACCTCATGGCCCTTCTGAATGGCTGGGCACATGGCACAGCCAGAGGGGTTCCCCGCTGGAGAGGATCTCCAGGAGTGGATCTCTGTGGCTAATGAATGGCCCTTGTGTGACAACAGTGACAGGATGGCTGAATGACCTAATTGAACTCTCCGCTGCACAAAGTCTGCAATCTTTCCATCTTAACTTCTTGCAACATGCTTCAAATAAACTCTTGTTTGCTTAAGCTGCAATTTGCTTAGCTGAGCGTTCTGTGAATCCCCCAAACACAGTCCTTTCTGACACACCAGGACTGGCTCTTTCTGCTTTCTGTAGATGGTTTTCTTGATCAGGGACAGAGTAGAGGGTGAGAGCAGCGTCCAGATCCGCTTCCTCTTCTGTCCTCCTGGGCTCCAGTGGGCTCAGCGATGATGCACACGCCCAGGGAAGTGGGCAGACGCCCCCTCCAGGACCCCAGACTCAGTGCTGGGCTCAATCCAGCCCACCTCCCAGGGCCATCCTCCTGCCGCCTCCTCCGCCCCCTCGGCACATCTGAATTCAGAGGACCAGCTCACAGAGCAAATTGCATCATCTCGTTCCATCTGTTTGCTAGCAAGGAGCCTAAGGAGGGCAGACAGGTAATGTAATTCTCCCTCACGGCCGCGCTGCGGAGTGAAATGGAGCTAGATCTGATTTTTATTTCATAAAGCAGCCTCAGCAATTGGCTCCACAAGAAGAACTTCCCTTTTTATGGGGGCAAGGACGGTCACCTTTGGGTTTGTTTGTGTAACGACATAGGAGACTTTGACCTTCGGCCGGAGCCCAGGACCTTACACCTCTGAAGCATTCCCCTCCTGCAGCGCTGGGAAGATAACCCCAAGGCTGTGGGATCGCTGTCTTCTTTACCTATGAGAACAGAGGCTTCCAATGTGGCCCCAAAGCGAGACCCCGGGCGTGAGTCCCTGGAGAATTGCAATTCGTCATCTGAGTGACTGCCACGACTTCCGGTTGCTGGGTGGCTTGGCCGTTATTAATGCAAACTGAGAAGAGAAAGAGCGATTGCATCTAAGATCCAGGCAGGTTAAACCCACACCTACAGTTACTTGAATGCTTACACTAAAGCACCGTTTTTAATTATGGAAAGACAGAAGGCAGCGGAGCCCACATCCAAAGGCACCAATAAAATACCTTTTATTCACCTGATCAGTGAATGGAGGCGTGAGTCGGGTGGCTGTAGCTTATGAATGGCCCTTGTCTGGCAACACTGACTGGACGGCTGAATGGCCTAATTGAATTCAGTGCCGATAAGAAATTATTAGATGGAGGCAGATTTCAGAGAAGACAGTCGTTGCTGAGCAGGCTTACTGGTTTGGGTTCCCGGTGGCCAATGTTAGGCACGGGGGGACCCAGCGGGCTGGCTGCAGAATAGAAGCCCAAGTGGGCAGTCGGGAGCCTGGCCACGTGTTCAAGTGTCTGCTGGCTGAATTCTCTGTTCACTCCAAGCGGATCGTGTCCAGATGTGGGGAAATGGTACAACTCCGGTGAAACCTGAAAATGTCTGCTGTGTGTAAAACGTTCTCCGATGCACGTCTTCGAGACAAGTATTACTCTCCCTCTTCCTGAGAGAGGGGAAATAGTGAAACACAGGCCTGGAAATCTGGGCCGACCAGGACTCAAAGTGCAGCTCTGTCTCTGTCCTGCTGTGTGATCTTCGGCAAGTGAGTAAACCTCTCTGGGCCTTGTTCTTGTCATCTGTAAAATGGGACAAGTCCTGGCATTGGGTGGGACTGCTCTGCCGGACTAAATGGGGTGTTTCGTTTAAGGGTCCCAGCACATTCCAGGTGCGCATCCCTCTCCCCGCTCCCCCCGCCCCCGCCCCAGTGATTGTCACAGAACAGTGTTGCTGCTGGGGACCCCTAGTTCCTTAATCCCTGAGCCCCAAATAAGCTAGACCATAGGAAATTACATATCATGTGTCACAGGTCCTTGGGGGTTGTCCCAGGCGATGCTGTCTTTGACAGCTGAGGGCAGGTCAGCTAGTAGAAGTCCAGTGATGTACCCAGAGTCACAGGCAGGTCGGGGACAGAGCAAAGAGCGCATGGCTAAGAGTCTACAGCCTCCTCAGCCAGTGCGCCTGCAGCCACAGAAAGCCCACCTGACCTGGCTGAGTGACACCGGACTTCATCATCTCGTTAAGAAAGGGGCATCTGAGTCAGGGCTGGCTCAGATGCAGGTGACATTGGCTCGCCCTCTCCGGGCTCTGCCCTCAAGATGCCAGCTTTGTCCTCAGGCAGGCCCTGCACAGTCACACATTCAAGCCTTCACCTCCACTCACAGCTAAGCCCACAGGAAGAAGAGCCATCCAGGAACATTATGCAAAAAAGCAACAGAATATGGCCCGAGGGGTTTGGCATGGGACTGAACCCGACCCTAACCTTAACCTATGTCCTATTCACGGGACCCCTGTTAACAGCAGAGGCTCCAGGGTGTGGCGAGGAGCAGGTTTAAAAGGGGGGAATGAAAGCCAACACAGAGAGTCTCTCAGCCAAACTCAAATCAAATGTAAACCACAGCACATTTGGAGAAGTTGGAAGGCTCGATCTCCACGCACGGGGAGGAGTACGGCACTGGGGTCCCAGCCCAGCAGGTCTCCCCCACCCCCCTTTAAAGACAATTCATTGTTACTCACACAAAGACTCAGCAGTTTAACGTAATGTCGGGCAAACATTTACAGTTGTAAGAAAATTAAAAAGGCTTTTCTTTTGGAAAAGCTTCACAAAATGCTCCAATTTCCCTCCGAGTGTCACATTTTTCTCTGTGCACTTTTGCGTGGAATCCGGCCCTGCAAATGATGGGAACTCACCAGGGCCAGTGGATGCCCAGTGCAGGCTGGGGGCGGCTGGGGACCTCATGCAATGTCAGTAATTCCAATGAGCAATTTCAGGGCAAGACGACAGCGTTCCTGCTTTCTTCTAATGAAATGCTTAGAGGGTGGCTGACTGTCAGGAGGTGTCCACAGCGTGATGGGGCCCCACCTGGGACATTCTGAGCCCAAAGAAGGTGATGAAGAAGGTCTGGGGGGGCCTCACTCCCAGCCTGGTCCCCCTCGCACCATCTGTGGCTGGTGCGAACTGTGAAACCGGCATTTCTTTTCTCTAAAACTGCCCCCTTCCCTTCCTTCTCACAGCTATAGGAGGGCCCATGCATCTGTAACCGCCATGGCCATTCCCTTCTCTAAGGTAAGGCCTGATAAGCTGGTTCACATCAAGGTGTTAAGTACTTAGTTTATTGCTTTAACAGCATTTTATTTGCAGAGCAGAACACACCCCAGTAGATAATTCTGCACCTCCTGCTGGGGATGTCACATATAAGAACAGGAGGCCATTGCCCTCTGTCCCGTTCTAGGAAAATCAGGCCTCTCAACAAAGAAACGAGTGGCATTTGGGCAGGGCAGATTTCCAAGGAGTGGGACAGCCATCCACACCGAGTTGGCCCCCATCCCTGGACCTGGCCCACTGGCTTGTGCATGGGAAGGCCTCAGCCCCTGGGACAAGTGCCCCAGGATTTGCCAATGCCCCTGAGGGACACAGTAACTACGAAGGAAGAAAGAAATACCAAAATAAAGAGCGAGTGTACTGCACAGATCCCAGCTTCCACACTGACGCCTCTCAGCCCTTCTCAGGGGCTTGAATTACTAATGCCATCACTTATAAGATGCCACCCTCTGGGAACAGAGACTGGGGGAAAGCTGGACCCGTGGCTGACTGGCTCATCCAAAGCTCCTTCCCTAGAATGTTTTAAATTCACGATGAAAGAACACAAGCCCTCGAACCGCTGGCACTCATGGTTCCAGGCTGTTGGAGAACAGGTGGTCGGAGTGAAGAAGGGAGAAGTGGAGGGGGAGAGGCTGGGAGGTGGAGGAGGAAAAGGGGAGAGGGAGGGAGGAGGATGGAGAGAGAAGGGGGAGGGAGGCCCCGAGTGTGTCCCAGGGCCCAGGTCTCGCTGACAGTAACCCCAGCCCCACACTGCTCTTTCTAAAGTTGGTGACAACGGATAATTTTTTCCCCATTTTTGTGGCTTTCTTCCAATTTTCCACCAAGTGCCCTGACAAATATAAAAGGAGGAGGAATGATGAATGATCATTTTAGCAGTAAAAGGATGCAGGAATGACTGCCTTCCTCTTGTCCTGCAAATGGCAGGGGGTGGCCCAGTCTATTAATGGTGCGTCCTTCCCCTGGTGCTGTCATAATTGTCACTGCGTGCCTATGGCTAGAAGACACTGCAGGCCCTCCCCTCCCTGCTGGGTCTGCTGGGCGCCCCTTAAAAGGCAGCGCTCTGCAAACTCCCATCTCCACGCGGAGGCCGTGAGAAAACTCCCCCTGGAACCCAAAGAGGTGCGACAAATAAAGTGGGGGTCCCACATAAAAATCTATGTAATGTTGCCCCTGCCCTGTGCCTCACTCTGCCATTCTGTCCTTCACAGCTTAAAAAAATATATGTTAATATATGAACTGACCATCATCACTGCTTATAATTTATAATTGACTGGATATTTCAATTATATTTCATTTGCAAAATAAAATATGGGGACTATTAACACAGTCATTGGAAAATGTATATTTGGATGATGCTTTTGCTCACCCAGTATTAATCTTCCTTCTGTGAGCAGCACCCCTATTTGTGTTTGGGGAACCACTCATCCTTCCCTCTCACTCCCTGGTTTATGGGGGGCTGAGTCATTTCCCAGGCCCATGAGGGGGTACATGACCCAGGCTGCCCAATCAGAACTCAGCCCCTGATGGGCCATCGTGATTGGATCAGGAATAAACATGTGACCAAAGCCACGACCAATGAAATGCAGCCCCAGGACTTGTGTTCCAGTTACTGGGAAAGATCATTTATTTCTCCACTGAGGAGCTGAGCTGGCAGGATATACGTTTGGAATTCTCACAGCTGTCACCTAAGGCCATCCCACCTGACAGGAAAGCCAACCCAGAAGACCAAAAAAAGATGAAAGGAGGCAAAACAGAGCCTCAGTATCTTTGTTTGAGCTCCAGGACCCAGCCAGACTTAGGGGAAGCCAAACCCTTGACTGTTTGGTGGCAGGAGCCAAGAAAGTCTCTCTTTGCATCAAGGAGTTTAAGTTGGATTACTGTCCTTGGACCAGAAAGCGCCCAGCTGACACCATATGCCATCACTGCATGGAATCCAAAAGAATGTGGGAACCTCCGGGGCGGAGAAAGAGTGCCCAGCCAGCACTTAGGTGGTCTGGAGGCAGTCTCACTGCCCCGTCAGCTGACTCACACATGGCTCACCTCACTGAACACCCGAGTTCTCCTCTGTAAAACGGGCAAGCTAATCTATATGCGGCCTCCTGTTCGTTCTTATTTAGAGTCATTCTACTTTAGGGGGACTCAATGCCTTAGTCCACAGAGGTTGCCTTCATGCGACTCAGGAAACTGACCTTGGATCTTTCTGGAGAGTTCACAGATTACAGCTCGGCCAGCTGGCACGGGGGCATTCTGCTGGCAGCAGAATCTGGCACACCGCAAGTGCTACTAGTTATACCTAGGTCCCTAATGCAGGAATGAGCACCAAGGACCGTCACCAAGAAGACCCAACGAGGGGCTTTCGGTTCTGCATCTACATTTTCCTGACTTTGAATATCAGATCCTTTTGGATTATTCTCCGTACACTGTACATGTGATGCTGGGGGGATTCTGGATTTTGTTACATTCCTCAGGAAAGCGTTAGCGTCTTTATTTTGGCTGGCAATCAGTTTCGTTGGATTTTTAAAAAGTTTCTTGGGCTGCAGCTCACATCACGTCAGTTCCTTCACCCTCAGCTGTTCCATTCAGGCTTCTCTATCATAGGTGGTTTGTGGGTCCTCCACAAACTTGGGCAAAGTTTGTACACATAACTGGGTGTCTTCCTTCCTGGTTCTGTCCATTTTTGGACTCCGCCCCACTTTCCAGTGGCTGTGATTCTTCCAAACTCTGTACTCTGGTTCTTCAGACCAGAAGAGCGGGTTTCTACATGAATATTAGTTATCACATGGAACCCTGGCTGTGACTGGTTTTAGGGGAAAAGCCACAAAAACAGGAAACTTTCTCCAGGCCTTTTCTTTCTTCCAAATGTCAATTCCCTTCCAGAGCCTGCCTGCCTCCCTTCACTCTTCAGAGCCTCCAGGAAATTTGTCTTGTTCATTTGTTTGTGCATCTCCTTTTATTTTGTATTTTATGCAGGATTGATAGCTGTCAGCTTTGTGAAGATGGATCCAGCAGGCATGGACGTGGCCATGGCAGAGGCTGAGCCGATTCATGTACTCTGTGGACGGTTCCCCTTGCAGGGCCTTACTCTGGAAGCTGGACACTCCTGCCTCTCCAGACTCCCCCGCAAGTTACCATTTGTCCCCCTGAAATATGCTGGAGCCAGCGTGCCAGAGTCCCACGCCAGTGCTTCAGGAAAGCTTATCCTCCAACTCCCCCTTCTGGAGTTTGATTTCTCTACCTTCTCCCATCTAAGGCCTCATTCTTACATAAATCCCCTATTCTGTTTCCCCAATTGAGCCCTAATCGTGGCACTTGAGTCCATCAGTAAACATAAGGGCAGCCTAAACAATGTATGTACAATGCCTCTTGTCACGGTCAGTCCCGGAGACCAGCCTGGTCCCCAGTGCCAGCTGGCCTGAGCTTTAATCTGTGAACTCTCCGGAAAGACCAAAGGTCAGTCTCCTGAGTTCCACCAAGGCAACTGCTTTCAGTAGAAAACTGAAATCCTATCAAAATTGCTGCCCCCAGGAAGTATTATGACTTTTACTCACAAGTCAGAGGCAAAGGGGCCAGTACTGACCCATATTGCATCCTGAGGAGAAAGACATTCATTAGTGTAAAATGCAGCCGAAATTAATGACACCCTTACGATATATCTACCTCTTTGCTTAGACCCTGAAATCTGAGCTTTTTTTTTTTTTGCCAGCAGGAAATGCCAGTCAGCGCCACCAGGGGGCACTGTTTACTCTAGAACCATTTGCCGGAGGCAGGTGGGTTAGGGAGCCGAGCTGTTTCTCACATCCATGCATGGAATCGGCATTGCACTGTTCCTAGTATCAAAACACCATTTTGGCACTTTTCCATTGGAAACTCAACCTTTCTTTTTAACAGGCCATCAGAGAGTTTTAAGGGGAGTCAATAACGCCATGCTTTAGTTACCTGGATCGTCCCACCCTGAGATGGTGGTTGAAAGCAGGTAGTCCCATGTAAAAGTTATCAGTGCCCCTTCCTCCCAGAAGCGGGCTAGGTCTGTAGTGAACCACAGCAACCACTTGGCCTAAGACGGCAGGCTAATGTGGTACCGTAAGCGCGATGGTGCGTCCCATAGCGGCGGGTGAGTTTGCATTGCGTGCTTTTGTGTTAAAAATTCAAAGTTTAGGTCCTAATGAATCGTGCCCATAAAACTGAGATAACGAAAACCAAAGATTTAAGGATGGAGCGGATGAAATCCGTGTAATGGTTGAACCCACCGCAATGACTGTGTGTGGAGTCAGTTTAATCCACGTCCCTAGGGGCGTTTATGGGACTGACTGGGGGGGGGCAACATTTCCCATTTACAGGCTGTCCTACGCTCCCATCTTGGGTTTTCCTTCCACAGAGACTCTTCTCTGCCTTCCAGTCTTTCTTTCCCATTGTCACTGGTCATCTCCCCCAAACCTGAAGCCTGTGACCAAACACCCCTTCCTCAAAGGCATCATTTAGAATTTATTGAACAATAGTTATTAGGTGGTGGGGATGGGGTGGCTCTGTCCTGGGTTTGGGGACGTGTCCACGGGAAGAAAGACCCCGCTGAGGGGGGCATTTGAAAAGGACATTATAAGAAGGGAGCTTCAGGGACAAACCCAACAGGTGTAAAGTCTCTGTAGGGAGAAGGATCAGATCCTGTGCAGGGGACAGAAGCAAGGCCCATGCACACGGAGGGTAGGAAAGCGAGAAAATCCTTCTGCTCTTCTCTGGGCTCCTGTAACAGTTATTGGTACGTTTTCTAGCGTTTGTCCAAGATACGTGTGCTTGCATATTATCTCCCCTCTGACTCTCTCTGAGGACAGGCCCCCACCCAGTGCTCACCCAGTCCTTATTCCACAATGTCGTAATGAATTAAAGAAGAAGAAGACATGGAGGGTGTTTTGTCCGCGCCACGAGATACTCCAAAGGGACGGGTACCATCGAATGGGTGGGTCATGCAATGGGCCGGAACGCCTGGTTTCAGAGAGGATGGGCTATGTCGTGCTGCAGTAACAAAGAAACCCAGACGTCAGAGGCCTGAGACAGCAAGCGTTTGTCTCTCGTGTAGCATTTGTGTCCACTGGTCCCTGGCAGGGGACTCTGCTCACTGAGGTCATTCAGATGACCTTGACCAAAGCCAGTCTTCACATTCACGTCCACCCCAACCCACCCCACCCCCCGAATCCTGGGTTCAGTGAGAGGTATGTGTTAAGTAACTGTTATTCACTGACAGCCCCACCGACTCCCCAGTCTCATGGCTCTCCTGCAATGAGGGGACGCACTGTGTGTGCCCATGGTGGCTCCGTGTTGACCAGAAAGGAAGAGCTTGACGTTGGTGAACTCCTCTCATGAATAGAATTTGGATAATGGGACTTCGAGCAATTATGTAGGGAGCATAATAGGGTCTTGATTGAGTGGCTACTACTCCAAGGGTGGTGCGGCGATGCACAGCCAGATGGCCCGCTGGGGGCTTGTTAGAAGTGGAGTGGTGGGCCCTCAACCCCTGAGCGACTGACTCAGAACAAGTCCCCAAGGTGATGTGTTTGCACAGCAAAGTTTGAGAGTTGTTCACTTAGAGCAGGGGTTCCCCAGCCAGAGAAACCAGGCTTGAACCCCAGCTCTGTAACATTTATATGTTACCTGGGCTCTGTATCTCGATTTCTTTGTTTGCAAATGGGGTTAATGACTGATAGTGATGTCGCTGAGTTATTGTGAGGATTAAATGAGTTAATGCTTATCAAACAGCTTAAAATAATGCTTGGTACAAGGTAAAAGATCTGTAAGTGTTAGAGATGGAGATGGTGATGGTGGTGATGGTGGTGATGGTGATGATGCAGCACATACAGTAAAGGAAATATCAGTGTGATCACCTCCATTTGTAACCTAATCTGAAGCTTTTTAGCCAATTTTTATACTAAAGGGACCATTTTCTGACCCTGAACCCTGAGTGCAGAGGTAATGGGTAGAAAATCCATTCCATGGATCTTTACTGAGTCTGGAAACGCTGAGTCTGGAAACACAGCAGGTACCAGGAGGGACACTGGAGGAGGGTCAGTGTGGGCATTTGAGCATCCGTCTTAAAAGCTGTTCTCACAGGCTAAAAGTCAGCGGCATCTTGCGTCTTACCTGGAGAAGCTGGGCCCACGTTCTCTCCAGGGGAAATTAATGGCCGTGGAGGCTGAGTTCAGGCACAGATGCCAGCTGCACAAGGCACTGGGGAGCTTGTCTGCAAGGTTAAGAGGAAGTCACAAAGGAATACTTTTTCTGTGTTTGTTCAAAATAGAAAGGTCTAGCAAGTGAAACCTGACACAAAGAGAGGGCCTAGCGAGAGAGAGCTAACACAGGTCACCAAGACACCTGGCGTAGGGAACTGTCAGTACTGTGCATACACTTGAGTTCATTCCCAGTTTTGCCACTTCCTAGCTGGGTGACCTTGAACAAGCCACGTAACCTCTCTGACAACAGTTTCCTTGTCTATACAAATGGGATCCCAAGAGTAGATACCCATAGGCTTGTTAACAGGATTATTTGGCAATTAGCAAGCAACTAATAAACGTTCTTGTCATTATGACTGGTGTTACTATTACCCGCTAAGTGAGCTGAAAGTAAAATGTGTGAATCTCAATTTTCTCCTTAGTAAAATGGGGCTAGTAACCTACAGCTTCATGATAGTTATTCACCGGACAAACATTTATCTTCTCGGTGCACATAGGGGTGAGCAGGTCACACGTCACCTCCAATGGAGCTGACATGGGATGGGGAGCTGCGGACAGACAGTAAACAAACAGCTCACAAGGCTGCTCCTACCTCTGAGTCCAGGCTTCAGCCCCCTGCACTCTTCCAGGGCTCCTGGTTGGGTCGCCAGCTTCTCTGCACCAGTGCCCCTGACAGGCCGTGTCCCCCAGGTGGCTGCAGCCATCCTTCTGAAAGAAGAAAGGAGGTCCTTTGTTCCTCCACCGCCTGGCCTTTGCACTTCGGGTTTTCCTAGCCTGAAAAGCTTCTCCCAGAAATCCACTAGCTTACCCACGCACTTACCCACCTTTTCTGAAGTTGTACCCCCAAATCAGACTTTCGACTTACTCTGTTTTATTTTTAATCTTACAGAATGGATTTATTTATATATTTCTTTAGAGTCTGTCTCCTAGAATGTAAGACCCTTGTGTTTAGGACCATCATCTGTTTTGTTTACTGCTAGACCCCATGCCTGGGCCTGACAATGGTAAGCAATAGACAAATATTTGTTGAATTAATAAATAAAATGTCAAAAGACAATAATAGTACACCTGTTAGTATTACTGTGAGGATTAAATGAGATGGTGTCTATATACATTAAGAAAAATGCTGGCACAGAGTGTTAAAAACATCCCTCCCTCTCTCATTCCCTCCCTTTTCCTTTCCTCCCTCCCTTCTTTTTTTCCCTATCTCTAACAGCAAGCACCATAGTCCTGACATTAGATCTACAACGTGACCATAGCTGCCTTATGAGGCCAACACATAGCTCTCGTTTTTTCCATCCTTAGTAATGCATACCTATAGGTCCCCTGTCTAGAAGCAGGCCGGGTGAGAAGTTCCTGAGCTAAAATTCACAAATTGCATCCCTCCTTTTACGCAATATTAAGAATTAGGGATTTAAGCAGGGACAAAAAGAAATTTGAGGTTGCCTCTTTGACTCGGGAAACCCAGGCACATGAAGAAGAAGTGGGTCACCTATTTTCCAATAACCCTTCTCTCCTGTAAATCATGTTAATTGTCTCCATGTGCCCATAGCCATGGGGAGTTTTGCAAGAGCCTTTGAGGAGATTAGTGGTCTCTGATGTTCGTTATGAAATTCAGAAAGGCATCTGGAAATAATTTAAGTTTAGGAATTAATGATTAGAGAGTTAAATAATACACGCCTTAAGAAAAAATAAATACAGGAAACTGTTAGCCCATGAACCTATAAGTTCACACCTCTATTTTTATGGGTTTTCCTTAAAAAGATAAATTGACCACATCATCTATTTATTTGTTCGGCTTTTGTGTGCAAATTTGTTTGATTTTTGGAAGGTCACGTGATAGATTAAATGGGATCCTGCATGAAATTTGCAAAAGAGAAGCCCCCATTCCCTGGGTCTCCTTTTGTTCATTATGGAAGGAAGAGGATGGAGGCCCTGATTGGCGATGCTGGGACTTCACAGTCTCAAGGGACCTCTGAGACTGGCAACACCGAGGACAGCAGACCCTTCCGGTACCGTGAAGGGCATTTACTCACTGCATGCTCTCTACTTTGTGCCCCTCATTTTGAATTGCTATGTATTTGCCATGGTTCGTTCAGTTTCCGTTTGGTTATCTGAACCATGGAGACTCGTGGCCCAGGAAGGACCTGCCTTTGGCTTTGCAGTAGAGAGGGCAATATTCTGTGCCAAGAGGAAAGAAACAATTTGGGGGGAGAGCAAACTGTGAACCTACAGAGGAGAACAGCGGGCAAGTGGAGGGCATAATTGGGGGCATTTTTGTTCCTTTCCTCTGACGGGCAGGGGAGAGGAGAAAGCAAATCCCCCCACTCCCCCCCCCCGTCAGGATTAATCAATATGTTGTATAGCTGAGGCTAGAAACACTTAAATGAAAAATATTTATTCTCCAGTGACTTTCAGGCCAACAAATAAAAATGAGACGGGAATGTGCCTTCAATTTTAGGAGCCTGGGTCTACTTTATGACTGCTTTCCAAGTCTGTGTCTACACTAGCTGAATGAACTGAAGAATTGGGCAACTGTCTGCATAATCCACTTGAAAAATGAAGTCTCCACTACCGTGGCCTGTCCCTCCTGCTGGGGACTGGCTGGTGTTCCCAGCTGCTTGTCCCCACATCAGACAAGCCCAGTAGACTGAGAAAAGCAGGGAGAGAGATTTCTCTCAACTGGCCCAGAATCCCAGCCCTACCCAGCAGGGAGAAGGGCTTCCTGCTGGAGGTACCTTCAGAGCCTTTGCTCCCCCCCCCCCAAGCTCCCCCTTAACTGAGTTGGGGCATAAGAAATGGATTTTCAGTCGTTCAAATTCTTTCACGGTTTTGTTTCTTCTCATTCAATCAAGGATATATGCATTTTTTCCCTTTTATTTGAAATTCACTCCTGGTTCTAGCGACGGGGAATGATGGTGACACATGACACAGTTGGGCTCCTTTTCTGAGGTTGGACTGAGCCTGGTGAGAGCTGGCCCCTGAGCCCTGTGCCCCACACAGAGGAGACCCACAGGCCGGGCTGCCTGCCTGGGTTTGGGGAAGTGAGCGTCTGGGGGAGGGCTGGGCAAGCTTCCGGTCTCAAACGGATCACCTTTCACTCACAGAGCAGTAGGGGCACCGCCTGGGATTGCTCAGAGCCCCACGTGGCCCAAGAGGCCCCAGCGTCAGTCACCGCGCAGGTAGGCAGCTGGGATCCCTGAGAGGAGGGAGGGCCGTGCTGGCATCACCAGAGACAAGATGAACGACGTGGGGCGCCAAGAGTGGCGGCCAGTGCAGACCTGCCTCGTCCGAATCTGCAGAGCAGTTGCTATCGCAGGAGCAAGTCTGGCTGGGGAGGGGGCACACCCCGTTTGAAGAGTTAATAAAAACACATGGGGGGGGGACATCCAACAATATGAAAGGGCCGTGAAAACGGAACCTTCCTTTGCCGCCGGCGTCCCGGTCCCCTCCTCAGAGGGACCGCTGCTACCCTTGCTCCTCTCACACACGTGTACACAGCTGTGCACGTGCCTCCCCGTAAATCCGTGTCCCGCTCTAGACTGCGCGTTGCTGTTTCCCCCTGGATTATCTACCCAGGAGAGCTCGCCGCCTCCGCTGCACCGGGCTTCTAAGTCCAGATGTCCCCAGCTCGCAAGGCAAAAAAAATCGGGGGACAACCTGAAGTTGAGTGCGGGAAGTGCTACGGTCCCACTCGCGCTGCAGCGACCGCCGGAGGGCGGGAAGGGAAGGGTCCAGCTCCATCTTGGGTACCTGCGCAGAACTCTCGGGGATGCGAGCCGCAGGGCGCAGAGGACGGAGGCTGCAAATGGAGGCGGCGGCCCCGGGGGTGCAGCCGGCGGCCCTCGCCTCCCCCCGCTGGGGAGGGACCCTTCAACTCGCTGCTCTGCGCCCGGGGGGCGCGCGCACTCTCTCCTCGGCGGCCTCAATTGGTCTCCGGCCCGGGGCGGGGCTGGGGGCGGGGCCGGCTGGGGGCGGGCCTGGGGGCGGGGCGGCCGCAGCTGCAGCGGCGGCGGCTGGAGAAAAGTTGTCCCGGCCAGAGCGCGCGCTGCCGCGGGATCCGGAGCCGCCGCGGCGAGCAGCCGGCAGGGAGGGGCGCCACCACCCGAGCCGCGCCGCTCCGGCCGACTCGCTGCCGGGGGTCGCCCCGGGGCATGGGACAGCCGGCGAGGGCCGCGGGCCGGCGCTGCGCCCCGGGCGGCCGGCGGACGGCCTGAGCTGCCAGACGCAGGATGCGCTCCGAGGGCGCGGCCCCCCGGCCGGTGGCGCCGCTGTGCGGGGCGCTGAGCCTGGTACTGGGCGCGCTGCTGGGCAAAGGTAAGGCCGGGGCGGGAGTCGCTCCCAGGAGCCCGGGCAGGGGGAACCGAAAGGCGGGGGTGTCGTGGGGACCTTGGCGAGGGCGCTGGTCCCACCAGGAGCGCCCGTGGCGGGCGCGGGGCGGCCCCTTTCGCAGCGGGGCGCCGCGGACAGGGTTTTGGGGCAAATCTGGTCTGTCCGCTATCCCCGGATTCGGGAGCTTACCGGGGTGGGGGGGCGTGGCTGAGGGACCCTGCATGTTTGTTCCCACCCCGAGTACCGTGAGGACTGATTCCAGCGCAGTCCCACTGTGGAGCTGGGGCCCAGCCGCGGGGGGCCGGCTTCTTTGCCCTTTTTCTCCCCGCCCGCCCCCTCCCCAGCCCTGGGGGCCCGGGAACCGACCTCGGCCCACAGAGGGATGCGCGCTCGACGCACAGCTCGCGGGGCCCTCCGCTCGTCAGGACGGGGACCCCTCCGACACCCCGAATTTGAGAGTGCGGGAGGGCGCATGTGGGACCTTGGCCGGGCTTCCCCGCAGGGGTCCCGGCGGCCCTGCCCCTCAGTCTGCTCACCTCTGCAATGGGAGTGCGGCCGCGCCTCGGGTCGGGAGAATTTCGTTTAGCGAACGCGCGGCGCCCGAGGAGCTCACCGAAGGCCGCCGCTGCCGCTGTTCTGACGGTTGTTATTTTATGTGCGGGCCGGGCGGCCCCGGGACCGGCGGCGGGAGCGGCTGGGCGAGGTGGTGGGAGCCCGGAGCAGCCCGCGCCTCTCGCTCTTCCCGCCCGCGCGGGGGCGACGCGCACAGCGTCTGAGCGCGGTCCGGGGCGGGTCCGCGCGGAGACCGGGGAGAGCGCCGCCTTCTGCTGCCGGCGCCCGCTGGGGTCGCGGGTTCCTCGGGGTAAAGCCAGGTGTGTCTCCTGCGCCCCGGGCACGCAGCCCACCAGCCGCGTCCCAGCTGGTGAGCCTCGCGGCGTCTCCCGCCCAAAGCCCTGCGAGCTGGGCTGGAAATGCGCTGGGAGAGTCAAGTTGCCCCATGACGTTCAAAAGTAGTGTTGCTTTTCAAAAGTCGTTGCACACCGTCTGAAATTCCAGAGAAATCCACCTGCCTTGGGGCTGCAGGTTCTCAGACACACCAGCTGGACGAAATTGCTTAGTGTCCGTTTCTCCCCAGAGCTCCAGGTGAACAGGCGTGTGTGTGCGCGCGCACGCACGCGCGCGCCTTCCAATGGATGGGGAGCCCTTTTCTGTTCTGTTTGAAAGGGCAAACAAATCCAAAATGTGGTGCCTGCTATTGGCTCTGGGTTCCATCATTTCTGGGACTCAGTTTCCCCAAATATAAAATGGCCATTCAAAAAAAAAACCAATCCCTTCCCCAAATACTACACAGAGATTGTTTGATGATAAAGTGACTTAATGGGTGGAAAGCACTTCCTACACGCAGGTGTGGCCGTTTTACTTTGAGCAATGGGTGAGAGCCCCTCAGGCTTTCTGCCTGCCTCCACGAGAGGACTTAACCAGGTGAGAACTCCGAATGCTAAATGTGCTTTTTCAAGTCAGTTTTGGACTTTTTAAAATTAAAACTCACATTCCTTTCATTTTCCACTTGATGGGTTTTTGTTTGATTTCAAGTAGTGTCTGTTGCAAATGCCCACGTAGGAATAAGGCAGCGCTTCGGTGGGAAGGGGAAGCTGGGAATTTTGTTTGGAGGATGCTATGTACACAGCAAGGGGTGGGGGCGTCTGAGATGATGCCCCACCCCTCCCGCTGGCTTAGTGCAGTCTCCATTGGGTGGGGTTTTGTCTCCTTGCTTTTGCTTGACCACGTGGTTTGGGGACCAATAAGTCTGCAGCCCATCCTGGGCAAAGTATTTTTCATTTTGTTTCTCCTGACCAAAAGTCGCAGTTCCCCTTTGATTCCTCCACAAAGAAAATGTTTGCCCCATAAAATTTCTTATAAAAAGGAAAGCTCTCTGACCCTTGTTTAAATTTGTGCGGTCTTTTAGGCAAAAAAAAAAAAAAAAAAAAAAAAAAAGTCATTTCTGACTCTTCCTGCCCAAGGATTTAAGTGCTAGTTTCTGGAATCTTTGAAACCACTGATCAATTTTTAATACCAATTATATGTTTATTTTCAACTGTGGGTTTAGAGGCTCTGTAATTTGCACAATTTGGAAGAGTCATCGTTCTTGTAAGGTTCCATACAGAGGACAGGACATTTGTCATGCAGGGTCTCCGGTCCTGCTCCCTGCATAAAAACACAGGATATGGTGAGGCCAAAAAAGAACACCCACGGAGCCATAGATAGGGGAGTCACACCAGTATAGTCTCGCTGGCGGCTGGGTTGGAGACACAGGAAGCAGGAGCCACACGATCCGCAATCTGCCATCTGCTTCTCTGCCAACCAACCCACCAACCGCACTTGCTAACTGCAGTCCGCGCTTGCTAGCTCAGCCACGGCAGTTATATTAGTGGCCAATGGCTAACCGGTAACAGCTGATGGCCAACTAGTCACAGCTGATGGCCATCTACTACCGGAGCCAGCACCTTTCCATGTGAGGCCGAGAGCCTGGAAACTGCTCTCTGGGGCTCCGTCCCCACAGTGAAACAAGGGAGTCTTTCTAAGAGTTGAGATGCGCTGAGGTAGGTGAGGTGAAGTGTCCTTGAGAGAGAGGTTCAGGAATTGGCCC
This sequence comes from Rhinolophus sinicus, assembly GCF_036562045.2. Lineage (NCBI taxonomy): Eukaryota > Metazoa > Chordata > Mammalia > Chiroptera > Rhinolophidae > Rhinolophus > Rhinolophus sinicus. The sequence continues at coordinate 37,122,649 of NC_133765.1, forward strand.
TAGATAAAGTGGTGGAAAGGTGGTGGTGGGCTGAGATACCATCAGAGGTGTGATGTTGTTAGGTTGTTAGTCCCATAGGCGACGTCTACGAAGGTCATTCAGGACCATGATCTCTCTTCTGAAATCTGTGGGGCCAGATGTGTTTCAAGATTCAGAATCGTTGAGATCTTTGGATGGCAAGATAGGTAGGTAAGCAGGTAGATTAGACAGATAGATAGGCAGATAGATAGATAGATAGATAGATAGATAGATAGATAGATAGAGGCAGGCATGTGGTCATATGCGTACATTGTATAACACCCCCTCACTGGTCTGGAGGTGCACCCTTTAATTGTACACATTGGTAATTTTGCAGGAAACATGCAAGAGGATAAATCACACACAAGAGGATGAGGACCCCAAATGCTTCATTTCACTGTAGATCAGCATTGGCCACCCAATGAATTAAACACAAACAAGTGAACCTTTGCCTTGTCAGACCTTCGGGGATTTTGAGTTTCTGATAAGGGGTCTGGGGCCGGCCACAGGTTTCATGAGGAGGAGGGGTCATCCCGGTGGAGAGGTGCTTCTCAGCTCCCCACATGGATGCTGCCACCAGAGAATGACGGTCACATCTCGTCCCCCCGCAGCTTACGACACACACAGTCATACACTTGGCACAGGCCTGCATCTGACTTCCACCCTCCCCTTCCTGTCGCTCAAGCTGAAACTCCCTGCCATCTGGAAGCGTCTTAGGGGTGATTCCAGCTTCTTGGAAGCCATATTATTAAACCACCACACTCTGGCTGGCCCTGCTCTCCTTTGCGACTAGTGCTTGCAAACTGCAGGACCTGTAGTAGTGACACTGTTTTAGTGGGTTGTTTTCTTTCTTTCTTTCTTTCTTTTTTTTTATTGAATAGGCTCCCCCAATTGGGAGACTTCACATCTGAAAATCAGGAGTGACAACTTCCCTTAAGCGTGCGGCTGCTCTGCCAGCCCTGGATGGGGCGTGTGTTCAGTTCCCCCTTACCCCCCCTTACCTACCTGCTCTCCCCCCCCTCAGCTGTTGAGTTTGCTCCCCTAGCCTTGTTCCTTCACCTCACTCTGAGCTTCATCACAAGGGTGGCAGAGACAGGCAGCAGAAAACGCAGAACTCTCAATTATATGCGTCGTTAGCACTTCCTTGAGCAGAGGTTAGAGCGGAGCCTGCGGAAGTCTTAGATAGTTCCTACACATCCATAGTCATGAGAAGCAAGGCTAATAAAAACGAGTCTTTGGTATAGTAATTGGAGTGAAAGGGAGTCTTACTGAATTAATGGCATAAATGGAAAGTCTGATTGATGGACTATTTTTACAGCGACCCACTTTGTTTAAAAATCAGTTTTATTAAGGTATACTTTGCCTACAGTCAAATCCACCCTTTCGAATATAGAGTTATAAGTGTTGACACATGCACAGTTATGTAAACATCACCACAGTTAAGGTATAAAGCATGTCCTTCACTCCTTTTACCCTCCTGTGCAGCCACCTCCTTTCTCTTCCCCAGGCACCGGGCCACCATTGCTTTGTTCTGTCCTCGTAGTTTTGCCTTTTTCATAATTCCATAAAAATGGGATCGCATGGTATGCAGCTTTTGAATCTGCTCTGTTTCACTCAGCACAGTGGGTTCGCTGTTTGCCTAGAGATCGGTGATTTGTTCCTTTTTAATGCTGCAGAATATTCCGTTGAATGGATGCACCACCCTTGGTGTTTTCATCTCCTCGTTGAATGAAGGAGGTTTGGGTGACTTCCACTTTCTGGTGGTTATGAAAAGAGTCACTGTACGTATTCACAAACAGGTTTTAGTGTGAACCGAGGTTTTCATTTCTTAGGAGTCAGTACCTAGAACTGGGACCGCTGGGGGTATGGTAGCTGCACATATAACTTTATCAGAAACTGCAAACTTTTCAAACCTAGGAACCTTTTACATTCCCACCAGTAATGTATAGCGTTCCATTTCTTCTGTATCTTTAGCACCACTTTATGTTATCCATATTGTTTTGTTTGATTTTGTTTAGCCATTCTAACAAGTGGTAGTGACATTTCTTTGAGGTTTTAATCCTCACCTTCATGACTAATGATGATGGCAATTCTTTCTCGTGCTTACATGCCATCTTATATCTTCGTCAGTGAAATGTCTTTTTCAAATCTCTGCCCATTTTTTATTGGTTGTCATTTTCCTATTGTTAGTCTTTGAGGGTACTTTATACATTACAGATGCAAGTTCTTTATTAAATTTGTGTTGACAGGTGTTTTCTCCCACTATGTGTTTTTGGAAGAGCAAAAGTTTTAAATTTTAATGAAGTGTAATATATTAATTTTTTTCTTAGTAATTATACTTTGGTGTTACATCTAAGAGATCTTTGCCTACCCTAAGGTCACAGGGATTCTCCAGATGCCTGTAGTGATATTCAGGTACTTCAAATTCCTGCTGATTTTTTATCATTTTGTTCTGTCAGTTACTGAAAGTAGTGTTGAAATCTCCAACCACGTTGTGGGTTTGTCTACTTTTCATTTTTAGTTCTGTCAGCTTTCCTTCATGTATTTTGAAACACTGTTTTAGGTTCACACACATGTAGGATTGTTATGTCTTAACTCCTTTATCATTAGGTAATATCCGTCTTTGTTTCTGGGAATATTCCTTGTTCTGAGGTCTATTTCATCTGATATTCAGTCTTTTTTTGATTAGTGTTTGCATTGTGTATCTTTCCCGTCTTTTCGTTTCTAACCAATCTGTATCTTTATATTTAATATTAGTTGTTTATGGGTAGCACAGAGTTGGGTTTTGCCTATTTAGCCCATCTGATAATCTCTGTCTTTTAATCACTGTGTTTAGACCACTTATATTTAATATAATTATTGATATGTTTGTATTAAAATCTACCATCCCACTTGTTTCCTTATGGTCCATCTGTTCTTTCCTCTTTCTTCTTCTTCTGCTTGCTTTTATGTTAAATATATTTTGATGATTCCATTTTATCTCCACATTGGCTCCTTATTTGAATCTCTTTAAATTCCAGTCATTGTCCTAAGGCTCACAAAATACATCTTTCATTAACCAAAGCCTACATTCAAATTGTGTGATACACTTCCTATGTTGTGTTAAAACAGTGTATCCCCAATATATTTTTTCTTTACGTATTATCTTTTTCAAATGCATGCATCTTATACCCGAGGTATGGCTAAGAGAATTTTCATTTAGAGATTATTTGTATATACTTAGAAGAAGGATAAAAATTACATTGAATTAGCTTGCCTTTATGTCCGCGTGGGTACTTCTATGCCCTTGAAGCTGTTTTCTCTGCGGGACTTTATTTTTTCTCTTACCTGTGTGCTGAGCTGAACAAAAGTGTTTATACACGTTAGGGATTTCAAAGTTACTGCCTTTAAGGAGAGAACAAGGTAAAATACAACCGAACCAGAGTCTGAATTAGCAGAATCTCCAAGATACTTTCCCAGAGTGACTGATGCCTTATCTTGCACAGTGTGTGCATTTCTTTTTTCTGGTTAAGGTGCTCTTAGTGGTACCGTGTTTCCCCGAAAATAAGACCTAGCTGGACCATCAGATCTAATGCGGCTTTTGGAGCAAAAATTAATGTACGACCTGGTCTTATATATTATACCCGGTCTTTTATATTTATTATATTATGTTATATTAGACTCCGTTTTATATTGTATTAAAAATAAGACCAGGTCGTATATTAATTTTTGCTCCAAAAGACGCATTAGAGCTGCTGGTCTGGCGAGGTCTTACTTTCCCGGAGACACGGTATGTCACGAGGGTTAGCACACACCTACGCATGTCTGGGATCCTAACTCACTTGTTCTAGAAGAGCATGTCTGCCCTGGGGAACATTTTTCTTTCTCCCTCAGTACCTTCCATGGCCGCAGCACGGGAGCTGTCACTTCTGGGTGAGTTAGGGAGGCTTGTTCTCACAGAAGCGGAAGCTTTCCTTTGAGCTTCAGTTCTGCCAGGTCCTGGTGGAATTGGTCAGAAGCCTCTGGTTTTAGCAGAAGAAACATAGCAGGGCCACCTACAGCATGAGGGTTGCGAGCCCATGACCCTGAAGGTCGGCTAAAGGACCAGGCTTCCTGAGGGTCGGAAGGTGCCTGTCCGAGGGTCCCTGCAGTTCCAGTTCACGCCCCCTATACTGAGAATTGTGCCTCTGTTGGGATACAGAAGTTCCAGCCGCCTCATTTGTTTTTGTCTTTAGGCTTCTGTTTTAGATTCCAAGAAGAAAGAAGCCCAAAGCCTTGGCTAAACTTGAGAATCTTCCGGGAAGCCCCCCAAAATGCCAATCCCCGGGCCCACCCCTTAAAGCGATTGAACCAGGATCTTTGGTGATGGTGGAGGGGAGGTGTGCATAGAGGCAAGGTTGATCTTTTTTTCTTTTCACAAGCTTTTGAGGTGATTCTAAGGTGCAGCCAGAGATGAGAACAGGTTGCCAAAGCCCATCTGTCTAGAAAAGTGTCAGACGGTCTGAACCACAGTGCCACCCTTTGTATGCAAGGGCATGGGGTCTTCACGCCTCCCAGTGCAAAACGGAAGAGCTGTTACAAAAGAAGGTGGGAGGGGCGCTGGGTGCAAAATCAACAAATATGGTCCCATCATCTTAGATAGCGAGTGCGCGTGGAGCAAAAATTTGAGTAAAGGGTCGCTCTTCTGAGCCTCAGTTTTTATTCTCTAAAACGGAGGTAATACTGCCTACATCGCAGGCTTGTTGAGAATGTTTAATGGAAAATGGGTGCGAGGCACTGAGTACGGTGTGTTTCCTGAGGCTGCTGTAACACGTTCGCACCGACAGGGGAGCTCAGTGTAACAGAACTTTATTTTCTTGTGGTTCTGGTGCCGAAGTCCAAACTCCAGTGCCCGCAGGGCCGCGCTCTCCCAAGACTCTTGGGGAGAATCCTCCTCTGCTCCTTTCAGCGTCCCTTTCGCTCCTGGCATCCCGTGGAGGGGGCTGCCTCCCTCTGGTCTGCCTCCATCTTCACGTGGCTTTCTTTTCTGTCTGTCTTTCCCCTTCTGCGTTCCAAGGACACTTGTCATTGATTCGGGGCCTGCCCTAATTCAGGATGATCTCATCTCAGATCTTTAGCTTACACGGTCACGTTCCTAGGTTCTGAGTGGACCTATGTTTTGGGTGCTTTTCAACACATCACACGGTGCGGTTTGGCACATAGTAACAGTTCAATAAATCATAGCTATTCTCGTATGGATATTCCTCAAAGCCACGGAGAAAAAGCAGCACAGAATGTAACTAATAGAAACCACACATCAATATTTTAAAAATAACTGACGACAGCGTAGAACACAGGAGAAGAGTGGATTCGACAATATCAGAGGATAGAAAAATCTGGTCAAGTCTGAGGTCTCCGTTTATTATCAACCTAAAGAGAGAGCCAGCAGTTTATATCCCTTGATGTACTTCACGCTTAAATACAGCTTAGACCTAATTCCATTTGGCTTAGTTTCATAATACTCTTGATACTCTCTTAACCCCCCTCCTCCCTCTGGGTTTGTAGTAACTAGGACCATCCAGAGCGGCTCCCAGGTCTCCCCGACGCTAGTTTCTTTCACCCAGCTCTGCAGTTGACTCTTTTCATCTTTCTTGCTCAGTTGGTCCCTCTGGCCCCGTAATTACAATGTTTGCTGTCTGCTGTGTTTCCACACTGTCTCTGTGGACTCAGATGCTACAGAAATGTGGATATAACACCACCCACTTTGGCACCTGCTGCTTCATTAGCAGCTCTTTGTGGCACAAAGGGATTCTCTTAGTCTCAAAATGAACACAAGGGACTTTCAGGCCATCACCTCCCACCCCCCAACACACACACGCAAAACAGAAAGCTGGTTCTGCTTTCCTCATGCTGTTCCAACTTCGTGATGATTTTAAGCCAAAATTAAAAACCTTACACCACGAACAGATGTCACACTGGAAGCTTGGTGTTGTCTCCACTGGAAACAATGGGGTTGTGTTCGAGGCTCTGAGACAAAACCCTCTCCACCTGCCTAATGGAAATGCTCCTGGAATATGCATCAAGTCATTTAGTTTATTAGTTATCACTCCTTTCATTACGAACGCAGAAAAACCCAGCTCACGCAAATGGCATCAAAGCCACAAACTTTTTAAAAAAGAGAAGGAAAAGGAAATGATGGGTGGAATAAATGTCTTGGATCAGGGAACTGGGAAGTCCAGGTGGACTTCAGGCACCGCTGGATCCAGGATCAGTCAGTGTCGCTGGAGAAGCTTTCTCCCCGTCTCTGGTCTCCGCTTTCCTCTTTATTCGCTGCACTTTGGGGTGTCACCATTGTCTCCAGCAGCTCCAGGTCTATGTTCTGTCCACACAGCACACACAGAAAGGAAGTGACTTCCCAAAGGATTACAGAAAACGCTGGAGTGAATCTCATGGGACTTCCTGGAATCCCTGACCCAACCCTGAGCCAGTCGCTGTGACAGGAGGGGATGGAGTCTCTGATTGGTTAGGCCTGGAACTCACTGAGGTCGTCTCCACCCACACTGCTGGAACCTGGAGTGCAGAGGCCTGACGCCCAAACACAAATGAGTGGACACCCAGTGGGCAAGGCCATTAGCACCCAACCAAGCGAACAAAACGAAACCACAGGCCGGCTGGATGGCCGATTCTTACAGGTGTACAGGTGCTCAGGGCAGCTCATGGGAGGTCGGCTTGCTTCTCCAGTTGGACGGATGCAGAAACAGCTAAGGCGAGAACATCACGACTTTCTCCACCTCCCAGCACACCTCCAGTTACGGTGGCCTTCTCTTGGGCTGTGTTTGCTTTGGCATTCATTCATTCATTCATTCATTCATTCCTCCCTCCATCACACATCCGTCCAGTAAAGTCATGCTGTGTTTCATTGGTTCTGTTTTGTTCATGCCCCATTTCTGAATCAATCCACCTGGCCTGTAAAATACTCTCATTATTCTGGCTAAGAGCTGTGGGAGGAGTTTATGAGGGCTGAAAGTGGGGTGCAGAGGAAAATTGGGGTGCCACTAGCAGAGAAAAGGTGAGTGATTGGAGCCAGAAAATAAATCAAAACCAATACCTATTCCTACATCTCCAAATTCAGGTACGTGAGCATCACAAGTGGAGAAGACAAAGAAAAGTCACCACATAAGGTGACAAAGGCAGGGTTCAGAAGGAGCTTGTTTCTGCCTCACCTGATAGGTCATGTTTGGGAGGCAAGAGTAGGGCTTTGTGTTCCTACAAGCCTGAGTCAAATCCCGCTCCCTTGTGTAGATGTGGGCACGCTCCTTGATCCCACAGAGTCTCAGTTTTCAGATCTGTGTAATGGGTCTGGGAGGACTTGTCTCATAGGTATTGAAAAGGGTCCAATGGGTTAACGTAGCTTGGCTCCCCCACCCCATTTGTCCATGTTCCAGATACAATCCGCGTTCTCCTCCATCCTACTCTGGGCCCTGGAAGGCTGATCCCTGCAGAGTGCAATTCCCATGCCCGCGGGACGCCATCTGGAGTTGGCCAGTGGACGGCAAGAGGAGAGAGGCTAGGGGTTTACTCCCCACCTGCTGTCTGTGCTTCTGACCCCACGAGTCTAACTGCTATTTGGGGGCCCTGCCAAAGGCTCCTGCTGTCACTGGGCTCAGTGACACTTCCTTCCCGTCTTGCCTCTTCTGATGGCGCCTGTTTCCCATGGTTTCTTTTTCTTTCTTCTTTAAAACAATTGTCTGATTTTTCAATTACAGTTGACATCAATATTATATTAGTCTCAGGTGCACAGCATAGTGATTAGACATTTATATACCTTAAGAGGTTACCCTCCCTGATAAATCTAGTACCCACCTGATACCACACGTAGTTATTACAATACTATTGACCATATTCCCTGTGCTGTACTTTACATCCTCATGACTATTTCTATAACTGCCAATTTGTACTTCTTAATCCCTTCCCCTTTCCACCCAGCCCCAACCCCCTCCCATCTGGCGGCCATCAGTTTGTTCTCTGTATCTATGAGTCTGTTTCTGTTTGTTTGTTTTGTTCTTTAGAATGCACATATATAGGGGAATCATACAGTGTTTGTCTTTCTCGTGTACAGTGGAATACTACTAAGCCATAAAAAAGAATGAAACCTTGCCGTCTGCCACCGTTCCTTATCTCTGGGCCCCCACCCGGCATCACTTTTACAGCTCTTTCCATAAGTAGCCCCCATGAAAAGCCCTGGAACTATCTGAGTTGGACTTTGTGTCCTCCAGACATTGACATGTACAAATAAAACTCACTCACATAGTGGAGCATAATTGGACGTGTGTTGTTTTTGTTGAAACGAGCTCAAACGTATAGAGAAGTTCCAAGAGTGAGTGCACAGAAGTCTTGTCCCCTGGGCCGTCTAAGAATCACTGACTGAACAGATGCAAACTGCCCTGAGGTTTGCGTAGTGTTTTCTTAAGAACAGACATGCTCTCACGAAACTGCAACGCTCAACAGGCCACGTTACTACCCGATCCTCACTCCCTAATTCCGTATCCCCTGTTGTCTCCACAATCTCCTTTGTGTCTTGGTTCTTTATTGCACTTCAGTCGTCCCTGGAATTTCATGACCTTGACATTTTTGAAGGTTACATGCTAGTGACTTTGTTGACACGTCTCTCAGTTTGGGTTTGTCTGACGTTTCTGCATGATTAGATCCCAGAGATACGCCCCTGGCGGGCGTGTCCCAGAAGGGGTGCTCTGTTCTTCCCATTGCATTGTATCAGGTGATGCATGATTTAAATTTGTCACGATATCAGTGGTGCTCACTTGGGGCCCTGACCAAAGCTCGTGTGTGCCAGCCTCTACGGTGAAGTTGTTCTTATTTGCGTTGAAATCAATCAATATTTTGTGGGGGAAAATGTTTACAGACAACATAAGTATCCTGTTCCTCATTAGAATTTCAATATATTTTTTAATGAATTAACAGAACGGGCCATGAATTTCATTTGTACCCTGTGGCTTGTATTTCATTACTGTCTCTGTTTGTTGCGATGCTCAGAATATGCCACATTTGGCCCGTGGGAGCTATTTTCTCACGGCTTCTATGTCCTTCTATGTCCTTTTGAGATGTCATCATGAGTCTGTAAGCTCTTCCTTCCTTTCCAGATGTAAGATCTCCCAGACTCATTTTATAATCCGCTACCCCAGTCCTAGAATCAGCTCAGTTCCTTTTAGTCGGGGATGGTATTTAGAAACCAAAGTCTAGGCTCTAGATGAGCTCGTTTCCGTTTGGGTGCTCCGGGGGCTCCGAGGGGACGAAGCCAGGGGACAGTAGTGCACACCTTAACTCTCTTTCTCTCTCTCTCTCTCTCTCTCTCTCTCTCTCTCTCTCTCTCTCTCTCTCTCTCTCCGTCTTCCCCTTTCTCTCCCCTCTGTCTCTCTGTCTCCCTCTGTCTGTATGTCTGTCCGTGTCCCTCTCCCCCTCTGCCTCCTCTCCCCCCTCCCCCCATGAATTCACACTGATACCTCAATTCTGATCCAGCAGCAGAAGGCTCATCCTAGATTTCTCTGTCTCTGTATTGTGACTCCTTTCTCACGTCTCTGCCAGGCCAGTCCCCTCCTCAGTCCGCTCGGTGCCAGCCCCTCTGCTGGCTGCCTTCCTCACCCACGGCGGCTGTGAGGCCCCGAGGTCCCCATCCAAATGGCTGCTGTCCTGGGCGCTTGACCCCTGACGCCCAGCTCCAGGCTGCCGCACCCCTCACCTTCCCTGCCAGGCCCCCCGATGGCTTTGGACCGAGTTATTCTGGAGAAAAGAGGCATCTGGTCTGTATTCTTACTTGCGTGGGTTTCTGTTGTCTTAGAAAAAGTCTGTCTTTCCCATCAAAGAAACCTCTGTCTCAAGGTACGTTCTTTTGGGGGGCGAGTGCGCTCTCTGAGGTGACCACGCGCCGCCCCACACGGACCAGCTGTCTTGGTCTGAAACTGCTGTCCGCAGGGTGAAGGGAGCTGTGTGCCTGCCACGCCACACCAGGCGTGGAGCTCCCAAATGCACCCCATGTAAGTAGTTTTGCACTTGTAATACCTGAGAAAAGCGAAGGCATTTTTTAAATGCAGCTAAGCACTCTTTTTCCCCCCAAATGAGTGTAGAGTGTTTCAGAGGCCCTTCTGTGTGACAGATACACCCATTTATATATATTAGCGTATTTACTTTATTACATTGTGGTCGTCACTGTCGCCCAGGAGATAAGTACAGTCGTTATGCCTACAGTTGGGAACACTGACATCTTACCGATTCACGTACACCAGAAGTAAAATTTTAAATAAAATATGAAATGGCTCCTTTCGAGTTTTGGCAACAAAATGAAAATATGTGAAAAGCTTTGTGGGCCGGACAGCCTGGCTTGTGGCGTCAGTGTAGCCGATTTTCCACCTCTGCCTTGGACCTCTCAGCTTTGGTAGGAAGCGGAAGGTACCAGAACTGGCCCAATTTGGGCACAGTCATGTGTGGCCATGGCAGCACGGTCCACACACATATTGAAGCCCCCATCCAATCTACGTGGTGGGAGTTAGGAGAAGAACCCTTCCCAGAAGAAGGGAGGCATTGGTACCAGAAGAAGGGAGGGAAGGGGTGCTCGGCAGACCAAGTCCGTGTCCATTGAAACCGACTCCTGATGTACTTGGTAGAGGTGGGCAGAATGAGCAGAAGTGTTGGACCAGAGACGGAGCGAGCAGGCTAAGGAGGGGGTGGCAGCTGGGTCGAACGAGGCTGCTTTGTCAACAGCTCTGTGGCTGACATCTGCAAAGAATATTGCTTCTTCCTCAAGTATTTAAATCAGGGTTCTCAACCTCAACACTACTGACATTTTGGGCCAGATAACTCTTTGTTGGGGACATGTCCTGTGTAGGACTAGATGCCACTAGCACCCCAGTTGTGACAACCAAAAATGTTGACTTTGCCAAATGTCTCCTGGGGGCAAACTCAGCCTGACTGAGAAACACTGGTTTAAATCATATCCACTGGGTACAAAGTACTTCTTGCATCATAATGATTTTTAAAGCTTTGTAAAGAAAAGTTGCAAAAACAGTACAAAGAATCTCGTATACTTTTTACCTAGATCCTCCCAAATTAACATTTTACCATATTTGCTTTAACATTCTTTTTCTGTTTATCTATTCTCTCTCTCTCTCTCTCTCTCTCTCTCTCTCTCTCTCTCTCTCTCTCTCTCTCTGTCTATCTATCTCCACACACTTATTTATGTACATATATACAGAGGGTGCCAAAAATGTATACACATTTTAAGAAAAGAAAAAACTGTATTAAAATTGTAATACTCAATATACGAAAAGGTCGGACAATTAAGTTTGATAACTTTCCACTGTGCACTTACATGGTGGAGAGTTTGCGAACTTAATTGTCCGGCCTTTCATATACTGATAACAAAAGATGAACGAATACAATGTGACGTCTGCAATTGCAAGAGGTGCTCAAAGTGGTTCCCATCAGCGTCCAGACACTTCTGATGATGGCGAACTACTGCTTGAACAGCACTGACCACAGTGTCCACTTGTACACGTTTTTCTGGCACCGCCGGTATATATATAAATACAAGTATATACATACACATGCGTATTTTTCTGAAGTGATTATAAATCGGTTGCACACATGACCCTCCTTCAGTATTTCCTTAAAACAAGCACATTCCCTTATAAACATTTTGCAGTGATCTAAGTCAAGACTGTCCCATTGTCACAGTACTGTCACCTGTCTACATCCTTTATTCAAGTGTTGCCATTGTCCCATCAATGTCATTTGTAGCAAAATAAAGTAAGTTTTTCCTGGTTCAAAAGCGAATCAAGGATCACACACTGTTTAGTTGTCAAGTTCCTTTAGTCTATTAATTTGTAAGCGGGCATTTTCCCGCCAAATCGCGTCCTAACGCGGGGCTTTTTTGACATTTTCTCGCCAAAATTAGAGTTTCCGTAAAATATTCATATCTTTCGATCTATTTGATATTTTTCTATGAAACTTTCAGTGTTTTAGTTGAAAAAGAGGTCTCTATTTATTTACTTTGCAAAATTTTTGCCGGTTCCAACTAGAGGCGATATGACGAGTTTACTCGTTTCCCGCAAAAAAATGTGTTAATTCAAAACAATCTCTCGGACCGGCCTGGTGGCTCAGGTGGTTGGAGCTCCGTGCTCCTAACTCCGAAGGCTGCTGGTTCGATTCCCACATGGGCCAGTGGGCTCTCAACCACAAGGTTGCCAGTTCAGTTCCTTGAGTCCCGCAAGGGATGGTGGGCTCTGCCCCCTGCAACTAAGATTGAACATGGCACCTTGAGCTGAGCTGCCACTGAGCTCCGGATGGCTCAGTTGGTTGGAGTGTGTCCTCTCAACCACAAGGTTGACGGTTCGAGTCCCACAAGGGATGGTGGGCTGTGCCCCCTGCAACTAGCAACGGCAACTGGACCTGGAGCTGAGCTGCGCCCTCCACAACTAAGACTGAAAGGACAACAACTTGACTTGGAAAAAAGTCCTGGAAGTGCATACTGTTCCCCAATAAAGTCCTGTTACCCTTTCCCCAAAAAAGGAAAGAAAAGGAAAAAAAAGAAAAAACAATCTCTCGGCATTTTTTTTTTTTTTTGTCTTTCATAACTCCAAAAAGTACAGGCCAGTCTCTTGGTGGAATGCTTTCAAGGTAATCTCTCTTGGTTTTGGAGTAATAGCGGTATTCGTTTGGAATTGATCTGGCGCTGTGGACATTGAACTTCTGAGTCTGGAGGATTAAATGTTCCGTGTCACTGTAGTACCTCTGCTGGCCCCACTGACCCCTGCAGGACGCACGCCTCCCTTTCATGTCACAACACGGCAGAACGGCCCGTACACCTTGTAGGAAATCCCCCTAGGACAACAGAGACCAGTTTGTGCATTTTAGCAGGACTTTCCGAGAGGTGAGGGGACAGCAGCAGGGGACCCTGTGGAAGCCGTCACCTGATACGCTCACGGCTCAAACCCCACTCTAGTCCGTGAAGCCCATACACCCTGTGTTGACGTGTCATCTGTTGTCTTAGCCTATGGTCACAGCCTCCCTCAAGTGACAGTTGAAGGGAAAATGACAGACGTCTTGCTTCTCCCCGCACTTTCGCTACCCTGGCACACCCAGCCCTTTGTGGCTTTCACGCTCCTGGAGGAAGGGCTCACACACGTCGGTGCCCTCACCCGTAGGACTGGACATTGGCATGTAGGCACATGGGAATCTCAGTCCGTATTTAGGAGGAAAAAGCAGGCCTGGCTCTGAGGGTCATAGTGCGTCCATTTGCATGTAAACAACACATCGTCAGGCTTATGGTGATGTCAGTTTCCTCTGAGAGCAGAGGTGCTTGGGGCGTGGGGGGTGCAGCCAAGAAAACTCTCTCTCTCTCTCTCTCCATAAAACTCACTTTGGAGGATTTTCTGAAGGGAAGGAAGTATGCCCAAGGGGTGTATTTAAGTCTGCATCTTCAAAGACAGAAAATTGCTTGTAACTTTTAAGTCACTAGTTTCTAATTTGCAGTCTGTCCTGTATGAGTCGCAATACTTTTTGCCATATATTAGTATTATCTGCACTTCCATTTATTTAATAACTTTTTCTATTTCAAATCTTTTCTTTTCATCTGAGCTTTGCCCTGAGCCATACTTTCCATGAAAGTCACCGTTTTACATGCTAATTGCATTTCCTCCCCCCAAATATTTAAATACATAACTGATAGCATGTTTGAAAGTCCTTCCGTGTTTTAACCCCAAATTATCTCAGACTCTGCACTTGGGTGAACACGGGCCTCGGGCACAGCGGCAGATGGGGGCGGGCAGATCTGATACTTGCGGCTTTTTGCTCCATGGTTTCAATCTCTTGATTGCATCCTCCGCCATGTAACTTGGAACCAGGGCTTCCAGAAGAAGTGGAAAAATGATTTCCTAAAATCTTGAGAGAGCACATCTAAAGACCAAGAAAGGAACCTTCTCTGCGGCCATATAAACACAGAGGGGCATCTGAGAACAGGACCCTGAGTCGTGACTGATGGGTTCCCGTACCAGGGCAGCCCTGCTGAGTTACCAAAGCAGCAGAATCCTTCACTGGGTGTGGAATTGTCCAGCCCAGGACACGCCCAGGCTCTGCGAATACACCTGTATCCAAGGCAGCATTTCCCAACTTTAAGCATACATGCTGTTTTCAAATCAACATAAAAACCCAGAGAGTTTTCTCTGCTCCTTCTCCCAGAGGGGTCGGCTGTTCCTTGAGAATCCTTTCCTGTCTTCTGCAAGCCGAAAGGACAACAAATATTTGAAATTTGCCTTCTGTGGTTCATCTAACGTAAGACGTACGTCATGTTTCAATTTTCCAAGAGGACGTACTGAATAGCATTTTGGATCCTAAATGTTCCTAGGATTCTGATAGGCACACATCCTGCTTCCCAGTGGAGAATTACTATCCTGGATGGAAGTTTTCATCATTTCAAAGCAGAAACTGGCTTACATGGGGAGGGGGGGCGTGCTGTGGATGAGGTTGCCGCCCTCCTGGTGAGGCTGAGCATGGCAGGCGGACTTGAGACCCACAAAATAGCCTGTTGACCTGAGCATAGGTGGGGGGCACCCAGAGGGAACTGGGGCATCTTAAGGGAAGTTCCTGCAGTCTGAGCGAGTGGCAAGGAAAAGATCCTAGAATTCTGATAGTCCAGCCAAGGAAAAGGAGCACACAGTACCCAGAGCAGTGTTAGGTACACAATATCTAGAGCAGTGCTGAGTACACAGTACCTAAGCAGTGCTGAGCACATAGTACATAGAGTGGTGCTGGATACACAGTACCTAGATCAGTGCTGGGTACACAGTAGGCTCTTCATAAACATCTGTTAAATGAATACATAAGGATGAAGTGAAATCAATTTAGTGGATTGCTACCAGCATTTCTTTTTCATAAATGAAGTAGAATAGAAACTCTCAAGAGTAATTTCACATGGTAGGTTTACATATTCTGTGTGCTGCCTTGTAATGTACAATGCATTTCTTATAATAAGTCTTGATAAAAAAGTTTCGAAACCCATGAGCAAGACCACAGGCCAGCTTTCCGTGCGTGGTGCAAAGGTGTGTGACTCTGGCCACATTGTGTCTCTGTGAGCACAGAGCATCCCTCTGAGAATCCGGGCCCAGCCACCAACCTGACTCCACCTTGCACCTCCCTCCAGGGTGAACCCTCCTTTCCAGGACTTAATTCCCTCATTTTCAGACTGTTTCATGCAGAATGGTTGCTGTTCACAGACTTTATCATATATTAAAAAGAAACACCTTTTGGTGATAAGAAAAGTCACAGGGTAAGCAGGTTTTATTTCTTTAATGAAAAATATCACTCCCTTGTCCCTCAGCTTTTGCATAATTGGACGTACCACCCGTCATGCAGGAGGGGACAGAAAACCTGTACGTATTTATTTCTAGAGCTGGCTCGGTGCGGAATTTCGAAGCATTTGGGCGCCCTGAGTGCCGACCTCCATTAAGGACTGACCATGTCTCCTTTAAGGGTTTTCTTGGGCTGGTGTCTGAAGACAGAAGCTTGAACTTGGTCTAGTCAGGGGAACACACCTTTTTGGAGCTCCTGACGTCTACTTTCCGAAATGGAGCTCATTCTGACACTCGCGGGCCTCTCGCTGTCGTCTTTGTTTCTTCACCTACTGAGATGGGGGATAATTCTTGGTGACAAGGGATGGACATTCTGATGACAACAAAGCCTCCCTCGGAGCAAGCCAGAGCGTGTCTTGTGCCTCCTCCCTGGGTTTTATTTTAATTGCCTTTCTCGCAAAAAGCGTGATTCCGATTAAATTATTCATGGTGGTATAATGTTTATGTGATCAGAGTAATTATTATAATCATGCATTGTGAATTTTCATAATTAATGACCTCACTCAGATTTCACTTGGCATGGAAATCTCCAGAAGGGAATCAGATTATCAGATCCCGGGGAAGAGAATGAAATACAATGGTGACCTCTCTGGCGTCCCTCTGAGAATCAGGGCCCAGCCACCAATCTGACTCCACCTTGCACCTGTGTTAAGCAGTAGACGCCTTAGGCATTCACCTCCAGGAATGGGGTGGGAGGTGTCTTAAGGAGAAGTGGAAGGAATGAGATCCGTTTCTCGGGGTGCATTCGGGGCTCCCAGCTCAGTATCTCTCAGCAAACCTGCCGTGGGAGCTGCAGGAAGGTCTCCTGCTGGAAGAGCCTGCAGAACAGTGAGAGGGTGGAGGGGGACTGGAAACGCGGCTCATTTCCCATGATGCTTTGGACCAAGACTGACACCTGCCAGCTTCTCTCGTCTGAATCTGCTAAACCACCCAAGGACGCCCATGATTCCCGAAGGCAAGGTGGCATTGCCAAGGTTGCAGACCTCAGCTAGTTTTCGTCCCCTGATCCTTGGAAGAGCGTAAAATGCCAGCAGGTGTGGACACGCTTAGTGGTCTCCTGAGCCCCGGGAGTCATTGGCTGTTTCAGGATTGACACTGCGGTCAGATTTTAAGTATTTTATTTGAATGCCTCAGTTCCCCGTCTTTGACTTGTATCTGAGGAACCAGTGTTTGCAGTAAGCACAAGATAAATATCCTGTGTAGCTATTCCCAAAGGCCTTCTACGAGTTTTATTCCTTCTCAGCCTCAAACCCACTTGCGAGTAAGGCAGCTCCCTTCCCACGTGGCAGACAAGGACACTGAGTCACTTAGTGAGAATAGAAAATAAGTGGTGACCACACTGAACTTCTGGCCTCCAGGGCTCTCTGTGCAGCAGCCAGCCCCCCGCCCCCCTCTGCTAGGTGTGAGCCAACGCTTTACTTAACTCTCAGGCTGTTCCCACCACACGCTTTTCAGTTCCCTCAAGAAGGAGACAATCAGAAAAGAAGAAAACAGCAAGCCCTGCATGCTTTCTTGTTTAGTGACCGGACATCAGTCAGCCACTGTGCAGCTTAAGCACCAGCTTTGTAACCAACTCAAGTCCCCCTGCCTGCCGTCTTTATGCACACAGAGTATTGTACTGTTCAGGTCATTCTGAGCTGTCCATGTATTCCTCTCTCCCTCTCCTTCCTTTCCCTTCCTCCCCTCTGTGATTTCATTACGACATGGACTCTGCCACATGAATCTCCATATCTTCAGGATGTTATGGAGTATCCAACACATAGCAAGAGTCGCTCTTCTTGAAAGAATGAATGACCATTATTCTCTGTCTCTCTCCTGGTTTTCTTTCGTCCTTGCGTCCAAGTCTGTTTGTCTTCTTTCTTTTGCCCAGTAGCTCAGTGTTTCAGACAATATTTGCTAATTGGATCTACAAAACTTAGGGCCTGAAGTCTGAACCCAGGAGAGAGTACTTAGGGCAGATCCAATATGTAGACCAGAGCTCCCAAATCATTGGCCCGTTAGGTATTATAATTAGGGTGCTTTGAGCGGCAAGGAGCCGGTTAGTACCAGCTGACTGCAGGAGGGCGGCCCCCACATTAAGGGCTACGGGCTGACTTTGTCCTAGGGCTGGCTGGCCTGGTGGTCCCAGGAGAGCCCTTTGTGGCATTTAGGGCACATGACACATATTGCATGGCTGAAGGAGGGACTGCATTTTCAGGGCTTTCCTTACTGAGTGGGGGACAACCAACCGAGAAGTTCCTTCTCTTCCTGTCTTTCTCCTCAAATGTAACGCTCGTAGCCATTCCTGAACCAGGCCCAGGGAAGGGAGCTGGATGAGCCCTGGATCAGAACCAAGCCCTGGAACTGAGAATGGAGTTGGGTTTCCCTTTGGTTCCTGGCTGTGGGGGTGGCGAAGAAGAGCGGTGAATAAAGTCAGGCGCCTGTAAGGAATTCATGCTTTTCTCCAAAGCGATTCATTTCCTTGACCTAGCAATAGTACACGTTAAATCTCAGGATTTAATGGTACCTTTGTAATAATTTCTTCTGATAGGCATTAAAGTACATATACAATAATAAAAATAAGAGAGATGCCACTGGTGCCATATTGGGAGCAGTGGGTTTACACTCTGCTTCCCAACCTGCATCTTCCACTGACATTCACCCTGTTGTCTTTGGATGGAAGGAATCCCATGTTTCTATGGACATGGGAGCTACAGCTGTAATTCTGCCACATAGGTTTCTTTTGTCCTAATTGTGGTGGGCACGTACTGGTTTCTTGCCTTTTGACCTTTCATGGCTCACCAGAAAGAATCAAGAGGTGGGTTTTAGGGCCTGGACTGGCCAAAATGGCACTTGGCACAGGCGTGAAATGACAAGGGGCAACCAGTAAGTAACGGCAGTGAAGGAGATTATATAGTATTGGGCGTGCGCCTCGGGTTAATTTTCTGTGGTGGGAGCATGTGCAGAACCTGGGCTGGATGTGATGGCCCCCAGCTGACGTGGGGCCAGCGGCTGTGAATATTAGAGGCCTGGAAACTCAGAAGGGCTTTAGTGTGGAGCCAGATTTATTTAAAGTCATAAATGGATTATTGGATTACTCCTCGGTCATGCCTCCAAGTAATTCATGGCTGCTAGCATGGCTTCAAGGCTCTAATAAGCTCGGCCTCCCTGGGGTGGTGGCTGTCCTGCCTTAATTAATGTTGAATCTCCCCATTATGTTCCTCCTGCGTTGGGCTGACATTTAACCAAGGCCTTGGAATGCTGGCTTCGAAGGCGTTTGGACTTGAACTGACATCTGACTTTAATTCTTCTCTCTTCCGGTCCTTTTGGGGAGAATAGAAATATCTACCGATTGGCACAAATTTGCTTTTTGTGTTTTTTTTTTGGATTCAGTGTTTCATCTGAACTTTCTCCTTCCGACACCCACGTGATTCTAAGGGAAAACTCTGAGTGTGACGATTTGTTTTCATTTTAAACATAATCCTTACACAGAGAGTAGAAGGTGGTTTGCCAGGGTGTGGAGGGCAGAGTGGTGCGACATTGGTCCGAGGGCACAAACGTGCAGTTATGAGTAAGTTCTGGGGCTCCCACGTACAGTGTGACGACTGTAGTTAGCGACATAGTTGCTAGTGAGCAGATGTTACGCGTTCTACAAAAAAGATCCACGACCTCTTGCTGCCGAGGGTCTGTCCCCAGGGCTGTCTGTCCCAGAGCCCAGTCCCACCTTCAGGCCTTGACTCCGTGAGATGCGGCCCCTGCATGGCTGACGTCCTTGGATTTCTATGCAGCAACTTGGATATTCCCCACCACGTCCCCAGATGTGAGTTCTCATAACTCCAAGGTGTCAGCATGGAGCCAGGTGTGCCACACCCAGACCAGCAAGGGACCAGGAGTTTGGTGCTAGGAGAAGTGGGTCAGGCCCATTTCAGTGATGAAGTCAGTTTAGGGTGACGGTCCATGGCAGTGCGGGGTACAGGAGATAGGCACAGAAGGAAAGGTACGAGTTGAGACGGGGTGGGGGCCAGGAGTGCACGTTTCTGAGTAATGTCACGAATAGAGCAGATGGGCTTGCGAAGGAGACAGCCAGGAGAGATCGCCGGAGGTCATGGGTTTGTCACTCTGGTTGGGCTTCTCCTGACGGCTGCTGAGCTGCCCTCCGCTGGTTTTCAAAGCATAGCCTCTGAGGTCACAGACCGGGAAACCTCCTGCACTCTGCCCCACTCCTCCTTGGTGGGACCAGCCAGGTGGAGGAGGGCACACAGGGTGGTCTGGGTCTGGCCTCATCAGCCAGCTCTGCCTTCCGAGACCCCGTGATCTGCGTCCATTCATTACCTGGCAGCGAGGGCTTTGATGAAGTGCAAGTTTTATCGTTTGACCGACCAGGTGGGTTCAAGGTTCTTCTTAGGGACCTCAAAACAAAAGCAACCTTTCTATCCACCTGTTGTCTATGCAAAAGGAAATGCATTTATTCGTAAAGGGGTGCTATGGCAGCCCACGTACAAAATTGATCAGTGAAAGTGGGTCCGAGCTTTTCGTGGCTTCAGCACCGTCTCGGGTGGTACCTTGTGTTCCCCTCCTTCAGACCCTGCACAGTGGGGATGCAGCGGCAGATATTCTGGTGGTGAAGCAACACAGAAATCGTTGTGTCTTATCCTGACCCCCCAAATTTCCTTCATTTGGGGAGAGGGGGCAAAGCACCAAGTGAATAGTTCCTGCCGACTTCCCAGCCGGTCTCTCAAAGTCACTCCTGACCACGTCGTTATCACCATCAGTCAGTCCAAGCAAATGTTGTGATTGTCCATCCAATTATTGATAAGCGGAAAAGCATGAAGGAGGCCTCAGGCCTGGGGACGTCAGCCCATGGAGTACTGTCGGCGTCGCTGGTGTCGCGCTGGGTGGCACAGCGGCCCCGTTCTCCTTCCCGCCTGGCAGCACGCTGCTCTGGAGCTCCTCCCGTCAGAAGGTCGCGTCTGACCCCCCTAAGTCTTGAGCCCAGCTGGCCTTGGGGTTGTGTTGGCTGGGAGAACGTGCTGGAAGTGGCATTGTGCCAGGCAGTTCTGAGCCGACGCCTTGTGAGGTGTTGCCCACTTCTGTCTCCCTCTTGGAACTGGCGGAGTCAGCAGGTGAACAAGCCTGAGGGAACCTGCTGGAAGATGAGAGACCTGGGGGGCGTCTTCCCAGCACAGGTCACTGTTGATCTCACTAGCCTGACAGTTGTGTGTGAGCCCAGCAGAGCCCAGAATTACCAGCCGAGTTCTCAGTTACTGTTTTGAGCTGAGTTTTGGGGAGGTTTATTACGTGGAAACGCTAACTGATACAGTTGGTGTCACCTGAGTGACAAATAGGTTACTGAAAACTTTTTGAGGACATAAATACATCCTTTTTCTTTGTCTCCTGCGGATGCATCACATCTTTTTTTCTTTGCCCAAGAACAAATGTAGGATGAATGACCCTCCATGCGCATTCAGAATTGGCATTTGCTAAAATCCTATGTGAGAGAGCGTGTGTGTGTGTGTGTGTGTGTGTGTGTGTGTGTGTGTGTGAAGCTTCGGAACAGCCTTCTAGAAGCACGGGATAGAATCTATTTGAGGAGTAAGCATCAGTACATGTGAAACCATTTGGGGAAATTTTATTGCAAAATTCAAAAGCCTTGCCTCCGTGGTCCCTTCTGACAGTTCCCACTCAGAGACCCCATAGCTTTGAAGACTCAGAGGTAGAGAAAGGTGAGTCTGGCTGGTGCAGGATGGATGGGAAGAAAGGTTTGGATGTGGGAAGAAGTGGGAGGGGCAAATTCTAATGTGACAATGACATGAACCAGGGTCCAGAGGCTGGAGTGGCCATAGACGGTGGCCGAGAGGAGTCCCAAGGAGGGCTGATGGCCAGTGGGCTCCTGATGACAAGAGATGGCAGATGGGACTTGCCCTCCTCACGTTCTTCCAACTGAGATGTGCTTAGAAGAGCTGCATGACCCCTCCTCCGTCTCAGAGGGAGGTGAGGAGAAGGCGACTTAACGTGTGAACGACCTGGCCAC
Source organism: Rhinolophus sinicus (assembly GCF_036562045.2). Lineage (NCBI taxonomy): Eukaryota > Metazoa > Chordata > Mammalia > Chiroptera > Rhinolophidae > Rhinolophus > Rhinolophus sinicus. The sequence continues at coordinate 37,144,051 of NC_133765.1, forward strand.
TCCTCCCACTGGGCCGTTCATTCTCTAGTCCCCACATGGCCCGCCCCTTGGAAAACCCGAGTCCTGATGTCACTGTCAAGCCTGAGAACTGAACTTCATTCTCTAAGGTTAGTTCCCACGGAACTTGGGCCGATTCAGCGGTTTTGTGTGGTGATTTTGTGGCTTTTTTTTTTTCAATTCAAAATTAAATTATCTGGAATGACAAAACCACAGCTGTTAAACAGTGGGCATTCGATGACATTTAAACATCATTGTCTTATGCTCTCATGGAAGAATTGGCTGGGGATGTAAAGCAAGACCTCCCTATAACAGTCCGAAGAGCTGCCACTTGCAAATTGCCTATTTTAAGAAGACCCCCTGAGTCTTACTCCATACTCGGTCTTTCAGAGAAAAATGCAATGGCAGAGTCATCTATGTCTGAAACTCTAAAGATGGTGCTGACTGCTGGCAGAATTTTCCAGTCTGATCCTTGCAGCGCCTTGACCTGACAGGAGGCTGGTGATGTTTATAATTACGACATGATGCTTATTTTAGAGATTATCTCAAGAAGTCAGCAATCCATTTTCCGAGTTTACTTGAGACTTAATTCAGGCATTCAGAGTCTCTCATCAAATGCAATTAGTAAAGTGTGTTTGAGTCTGTCTGTCCTGAGAGTGACTTGTTTCATGCCAATGACAGTAGGCCCTTCCCCCGCCGGGAATGCAAATTCTTCATCCTGAGAAAAACTGTCGTCCTACTGACTTCAGTTTCAAGTGCTTAGAAGTAGATTCCAGGCCAGTCATTGGCACTGAAGAACACACATTTCGTTGCCCTGTGAAGAAGTTCTGGCGTGCAGTTTGGGGGTTTATGCTTTTCCTTGTGTAATGTTATTTTTAGAAAGGCTACAGGGAGAGTGGATGATTGTCTGCAGTGTAATATTTAAGTGACAGCAGCATTTCTGCAGCAGATAACGTAGTTGTTTTCAGTGTTCTGGTTTCTGAAGCCTTCAAGCAGGGTGCATAAAAAACAAGGGACCTTTGTCAGCTCCCACTGAACCTCAGCTTTCCCATCTATCAAATAGGTTGTGGCTAAGGTTTAGGAGAAAAGGGAAAATGAAAGAATTAATGAGGGTAGCTAGTCTGAATGTTTGTGTCTCCCCCAAATTCCAATGTTGACGTCCTAACCCCCCAAGGTGATAGTGTTTGGAGGTGGGGACTTTTGGGAGGTGATGAGTTCACGAGGGTGGGGCCCCCATGGATGGAATTAGTGCCCTTATAAAGGAGACCCCCAGACAGCTCCTACCCCTTCCCCCAGGTGAGGACACGGGGAGACAACGGCCCTCTGCGACCTGGAAGAGGCTCCTCACCAGAACCCTGTGTTGCTGGCACCCCGATCGCAGACTGCCAGCCTTCAGAACTGTGAGAAAATAAATTTCTGTTGTTTATAAGCCACCCAGTCTATGATGGAGTTATAATAGCCCAAAGGACTAACTAAGGAAAGGTTCTCGAAAAATTCCGTTAGAGCAGAAATGTGAGACGGGTTTTTGTTTGTTTCTCCTTCCGCACTCCCACCCACCCAAAAGGGTTCTCTAGTTGGTCCATGGGGCAAGTGTGGCTGCTCCAGCATGGCTGACCTTTGGGTGCGTTAGTGCTCTTGAGCTGTCAGCAAGACACAGCTCTGACTACGGTAAGCAAAGAGGGCGTGGGCCAGCCCCTCGCTTTGAGGAGATGCCGCGACACCCTGAATTAGTATCACAGGAATTAAAGGAAGGAACGAGGTGACATGCACCATGGCTGGAAGGAATGACCTTCTTTCTAGCATCCTTAGCGCTCAAACTCATTGGCAAGAATCCACTCAAACACAACAGTTGGGCCACATGCCCTCCCGCCCCGCTGGATATATGGCACCGTGAGAGGCAAGGAGCTTCTGGGGACCCCGTCAGCTTTGTGGACTTACTTCTCCACTTAGACTGGGCAGAGTGGGGAACGAATGATATCTTCCCCTAACCAAAAACAAAACAGAACAACAACAACAAAAAACAAAATCGCGTGCTGTCAGGGCAGGACAAAGGACGCTGAGTTGTCAGAATGTACAAATATTCACCCCAACAGGAGGCCAAAATGTGTCGTAAAAATTTAGGAATGTTTGAATAAAGGTGTTCAAAAACTATAAACCTCCTCATAAAACTATAACCTCCAGCTCTCAGAATTGGGAAAAAAAAAGGCACAGTTATCAAGGGCCCATATTTTCATGTGCATTATTACATTCCGCAATTGTTTTGCAGGATAAATTTCCATCAGGTGACATGGGAATGAGGCCAGATATTTCCATAATCTCCTGTGACCCAAATGTATTATGAATTCCTTCATCCAGTTTTAATATAGCTCTAAATTATTCCTCCATGTCTATTAATAATTAAGGGAAGCAAAAACTGTATTATCTCTTAATGGCATTTTGACTTTTTAGTTTCTCTTTGGGATAGATGTTCCCAGTGCATCTCTTGTGATGTCCGGATTCCAGAGAACTCCCGATGTCTATACACCCTGTCTTTCATGCCCTTGGCTCGCGAGTCCGCCTGTCACCTGTGACAAGTTCCCCACCCACCTCTCCACCCAGTGGTTTCCGCGTACCCAGAAGGCATTGCCCGCCTTACAATGGCTCATTTTTCCTTTGGGGGAACTGCCCCTCTCTGCTGTCAGCCCCTGAGTGTCAGGCTTGCAACCCCCAGGCTCCAGCGGTGATCACATGACCCAGACCCAGCCAGTGAGAGTCCCTTATGTCATGGGAGTTAGAGGATTGGCAGATTTTCAAAGTGTGACTATTCAGAGGCCATGAGTGACAGTCCCGGGAATTTGGCTGCCACAATTCAGAACAGACATTTTCTTTTCACCTGGCTTAGCCCCTGGTGGCCATGTTGCCTACGAATGAAGTCCACACAGATGGACGCAGCCCAGAGCGTTCTCGTGGCCTCATCTGAGCTCTCAGATCCAGTCTCTTTCGGAGCGGGGCACTTGCCCCGGGACTTCTCGCCGTCAGAGCCCGTAACAGTCTCTGTGCGTCAGCGCAGTGAGTTCGGCTGCGTTCATGTGTCACCGAGTCTTGTCAAGCACATGCCTGCTAGTGGTCCTTCTTCCTTTTCGCTCTGGTGAATCAGATTCTGGAAACTCATTCCCTTTTTTCACCTCTGGAAACACATTGCGGAGGACAGCAGATGCGAAGCCCTGGAAGGTAACAAAAGGTCGGCAGGGACCAGTGCACACAAGAGAAGCTAGACCTGTGTCGGCCCCCAAGACAGCTCTGTTGAAAGAACGGAAGACTGTGCGCCCGCGTCTCCTAGGCATTCTCAGGGAGGGCTGCCATCTCTCCAGCCGGCATCCCCCAGCCTGGAGAAGCACCAGCGTCAGGCTCACCCGGGATGGGCGGGGGGGTGGGCGGAGAGGAGCTTTGTCTGCCATTCTCGTCCCCCAGGGTGACTGACCTTCATTAAGCGTCCACTGAGCAGGAATGGGGAGCTGGAGGTTTGCCCCCCTGGTGTTTTCAGTGGCGCTTCCTGCAAATCCGTGGGAGACGCTGGAAGTCTTACGGTCTCATCACGGTGGACTGAGGTTCTTCCTTCATGTGAACTAATTATCTCTTGGGTTCAATTACCTGGTGTCCCTCGGTCCCCAAAGAGGGAAACAGCCTCTTTTAATGCGATGGGAAGCGGTTTCCTCCCGCTGTGGGGAGAGGCATCACCATGTCTGTGCGGGACAGACCAGGCAAGTCTTTTGGGATCTTTGGTGCATCTGTGACAAAGTGTGCAGGAGACACTCCAGGGGCCGGTGTCCTCCCTCAAGCAAAGGAAGGGGCTTTCGCTGATCTCCGTGATGTGGGTGCCTCGCTCCGGAGACCAGCTGCAGCCAGAGCAGGTGGTTCAGCGCTAAGCGGAGTTTTGTGTCTGAGAGCTGTGCCCAGGATTGAGAAGGCGGGAAAGAGAAGCGTGATCTTCTGCCTTTACTCTTTTTACCGCCATGACGCTTGGCAAGTTAACTGTTCTTGCAGGGTCTCAGGATCTTTCCCTGCAAACTAGAAATTCATGGCACACAGTAAGCCCCAACACAGGCATTTGTTTTTTTTAAAATTCTTATTAATAATGAGGTGGAATTCTCCTCGTATACAATTCACCTTTTTCAAGCGTGCCTCTCAGTCACTCCGAGGGCTCCCCCAGTGCTGTGTAGCCACCCCCTCTCCCTGGTGCCAAACCTTTGTCCTCGCCCTAGAAAAACACCGCACCCTTCAGCGGTCACTCCCTCCTGCCCTCCCCCAGCCCCCGGCCACCACGCACGTGCTTTCTGTCTCTACGTTGGTCTGTTCTGGGTATTTCATGCAAAGAGACACAGACAACATACGACCTTTGCCTACGGTTACTTGTACTTAGAGTAATGTTTCTCAGGTCCCTCCACACTGTCGTGTGGACCCCTTCTTCCTTCCTGTTCATGGCTGGATGACCCTCCCTTGTATGTTTATGTCACATTCTGTTTATCCACCTGCTGACGGACGTTTGGGTCATTTCCACATTTTGGCCATTGTGCCGAGTGCCGCTCTGTGAACAAGTATGTGCGTTTTGATGATGGTGAGGAATGCAGTGCTGGTCATTTATACTGATTATAGAATGAAGTAAATACTCCTTAATTAATACTATTCAATTATGTTTTTAAACAGTATTAGGAACTGTTTATGTTAGCACTCATTGTAATAATATTTCTATATTAACAGGATGATATTAAGACTGTTTATAATAATACACATGTGACCTGCCCACAGAGCTCATTAGTCGGACCGAAGTGCGGGGAACCTGCTCCCCCCTTGACGTCTCCAAATTTCCCGGTTGTTCCAACAGACAGTCTCAAACGCTCTGATAAAATAAGGTCCAGACCACTTTCTGGCCATCCCTGATTAGCTCAGCTAAGCTGGCTGCAGAGGTCGCGTGCAGCGTCGTCTGCCTTCCATTATTTTCCTCCTGTCACTCAGTGTAATTATGGAATTGTGAAGTATCACCCACTCACTGAACTAGATGCTGGGCTTGTTTTCCATTTAGTGCGCGCGACGGGGGACTGATACGATGGCCCTGAGTGAAAACGACACAACAGGGAGGGAAGGAGGCGGCCTGCGTCCTGGTTCTCTTCTCTACTTTGGTTTTTTTCCGAGGTAAACGTTCAAAAAAAACAATGTTGCCATAGTGACAGGGCTACCATCAGACATGGATGGAGTCCATTCGGTTTGCCCAGAGGCGAGTGTAACTCCCCCACAGTACTTGCAGAATCATTTTTTTGTCCCCACTGTCCCTTGTGGAAGAGACATGGCTGCACATGGTTTTATCCCCACTGTCTGAGTCCTGTGTGTGTGATAGCACCTCATTTCGTAACCACCCCAGGAGGAGAGCCCAGAGATGCTAAGTGACTAGTCCACAGTCACGCGGTGATGTGAAGTAGCAGACTCAGAACCAGCACCAGGCCCTCTGTCTCAGGGCCCGGAAGCCCCATGCACTCTGCCATCGGCACACGGTCTGTCTAAGGCAGACTGGGGACCCAAAGGAGTGTGCGTTCTCTTCCCGGAGGCCAGCATTGTCCAGTTACCATGACATGCTTTTCTGTGTTTCTATTAACAACGAGCCAAGCACATTGCTGAAGCCAGACTGTGGATTCGCTGGAGCAGGCGGCCCCGAGGTTTCCTCCAGGGCTTCTGGAGGTCCTGGGTGTCCTGTCACTCTGATTAGCTCTGGCCGTTAGAACCCAGCCCCTGGGAATGTGGACGGGGCCAGCAGACCAAGAGTAAATGACTGGTCCAACCAGGATCCTTTAGGAAGGAGGGGGTGACGGTGACCTTTGGACATTTCTGTTACCCCAGGTGATTCCACGGCGCGGAACACTGGGCAGAACGAGCAGAATTATAATCAACACACAGTGTGAGGAACACGTGACTTACAACTGGGAGTGCAGAAGTGGTTGTGCACACGGGGATGCATTTATTTTAGTAGCTTTTTCCCCTAAGAGAATCTTTGAGTTCCCACAAAAAGAAAAGACCTGCCCCCTTGTTTGAGGCTGGATGTTCTCTTCATATTGCACGTTGTCTGAGAAGTTGATTAAATCCATCACTCACAGCTGAGAAGAAAGGGTGGGAAACCCTAGAAATGGTTTGAGTTCCCGGGCGACACTTGAACTTGGCATCTGTTTAATAGCTCTTGGTGTGGGCAGCAAACAAGAGTCTCAGGGATCAAAGGACTTTTATCTCGCTCAGTGGAGAAATCTGGTACTTCAATCACTTATTGTTGGAGCCAAAAATATTCCTGGAGTGAGAAAAGAAGAAGAGACATGTTGTCCATTTCTGTCTCTGTTGCAAATCGGAGTGTTTGCTTTACAGGTGATTTCTGAGATATATATATATATATATATATATATGGTTTTAATTGGTGCAGGCACAAATGAGTAGCTGACTTTCGGACCGTGTATTTGAAGCTGTCGACAGTGATGGTTGGATGTGTCACTGCCAAGAAGCTCTCTCTTTGATTCTTCAATGCTTAATTAAGAACCTACTATGTGCCGTCCACCTTTGGGAAACTCAGTGGTGGAGTGGGTTGGATAGCGTCCCCCAAAAAAACGTCCATGTCCACCTAGAACTTGAGAATGTGGCTTTATTTGGAAATAGTCATTGCAGATGTAATTGGTTCAGTGAAAATGCGGTCCTCCTGGATTCGGGTGGGGCCCTAACTCCAACCAATGGTGTCCTTGTACGAACAGGAGGGGACACAGAGATGCACAGGCAAAGCGGCCACGTGACCGTGGAGGCAGAGGTTGGACTGCTGTGTCCAGAAGCCAGGGAGCACCAGGGTTTACCAGGAGCCACGTGTGTATCAAGGAGAGGCTGGGACACCTTCGGCCCAGAAGCCTGCAGAGGGGGCGCGGCCCTGCTGACACCTGCATTTTGGACTTGGGGCTCCCGAACAGAGAGAGGATCACTTCTTGCCGGTTTAAGCCTCCTGGTTTGTTGGTGCTTCTTCCAGCAGCCCCAGGACACCCACCCAGCCGTGTCACACAGGTCCCTTCCTTCAGGGAATGGGCTGTGTTTTGAGAAGGAAAAAAAAGGCCCCACGCCAGGGAAAGGCATGCCTTTTGTGTTTTTACTTTTTTGGTGGAACTCAGTCATTCGAGCACATGTCTCCCTGTGTCACGGATGCGGTGGCACTGTCCCCGTGGGAACCCGCCACCCCTGCTGCTGCCCAGGTCAGGGAGCTCTGAGCTGTCCTGTCCTGGGAGGCGTGTCCCTGTCAGCGGCACCTGGAGGGCTGTGGGGGCACCTTTCTCCTCCTCTGCCTCCTTTGAGCTTCGGGTTTTCCTCTTCCAGCAGGAAAACAGACCCACCCGGCTTCTTTGAGGACTGTGGTTGATGTGGGAGACATGCCTTTTCCATTCTAGAGGAGGGAGGACAGCAGGCAATGTGTTTAGAAAGGACATGAGCTACAGGCAACTGTGAAATCTTTGAAGGAAGCCAGGCTTTGTGTTCGAAAGTGCAGCTGTAGAAAACGGGGGCGACACGCTTTGTGGCTCCGTGTGCTACAGACACAGAAAGACATGACGCCAATTAAAATTACGCCCTCCCATTAACCTCTGATACGGTTTTTCATGTGCTTGTTTCATTTAAAAAATTGAAGTGATACATCATCTTGGGTTAAGTTTTTTTTTGTTTGTTTCTCTTTCATTATCATTTTTTGACCACAGGTGCAGAATCGACTTAATCATAACTCTTGTTCTATATGTAAACACTCCCTGTTTTGCACCGTGGGTAACTCATTTGTGTTTCTGTAGCTATTTAATTAGTTCTGTTTTAATAATGTAATAAGCACCTGTGAACTCATCACCCAAAACAGAAAAGCTGGGGCCTTGACATACATGGATATAACCTGCATTTTTGAGTAGCTCTCACCCACAAGTGTTTTAAAATGTAGTTACGTAAGTACTCGGAAAGCTTGATTTTTTTTTTCTTTTTTCTGTTTTCTCTAATAACCAAATCTGTTTCAGAGATGTCTTTAGTTCTTTGGTAGGAGTTTTCATTGTTCAAAACCAAATATGTCATCGTTGTCTTCTGGGTAGACTCATCTCTTCTCTATTGACCTGCACCAAATGCAGTTATGTACTCATTTTTCTTCTTTCCTAAGCAAAACTTTCTCCCTTCTTAACTGGTTTCTTTGAGGAACAAAGCCAAGAGTGACCTGGGTTGCCATGTGGTTATATAATAAAAAGAAGTAATAACAGACGCTCAGTAAACTCAGCAGCTAACAAATGTATCTTTTCAAGCCAGAAATGTTTATTGTGTCCTAAGTTTTCAGATCATGGTGCTACACATTCAAATACCAGATGATAAAACGTGAAAGGGAAGGGCCGGCCGTGTGGCTCAGGCGGTTAGAGCTCCGTGCTCCTAACTCTGAAGGCTGCCAGTTCAATTCCCACATGGGCCAGTGGGCTCCCAACCACAAGGTTGCCGGTTCAACTCCCGCAAGGGATGGTGGGCTGTGCCCCCTGCAAATAGCAACGGCAACTGGACCTGGAGCTGAGCTGCGCCCTCCACAACTAAGACTGAAAGGACAACAACTTGACTTGGAAAAAAGGCCTGGAAGTACACACTGTTCCCCAATAAAGTCCTGTTCCTCCTCCCCAATAAAATCTTTAAAAAATAAATAAATAAAAATAAATAAAATAAAATCAGAAAAAAAAAAAAACGTGAAAGGGAATGGAGAGGCAAACTTACATTTGTCAAGAAAAAAGCTAACCAACAAATAAAAGATGAACTAATAGGCCTAAAAGAAACTTTGATACGCTCTGTGTTTCCCTTCTGTTTTCTTTTACATAATTACCGTAGGGATCTTTTAAAAAGCATTGCTCTGGAGGAGAATGAGGGTTATAAATCAGTGGAAAGTGTAGATATTTCAGAAGCAAGTAAATTCTGGCTGTCATATATTTATTCCGGGATCGCCGATTGGCTATAAAAAATACAGACAAGGTGGAATGTGTGTAAGTCCCTGTATGCAACAGGCATGTGTTGAGGACGTAGGAGGTACCAGTTTGGGACTGGGTTCCAAGGACACTGTGGTGTATAAAATAGACTCCGTCCCAGCCCTGAAACTTACCAAGGAATGAATCGAAATCACAAGTTTGGAAGAGACATTGAACTTGACTGGTGTTTGAAGATAAATTCCTACAGGACCTCTTTTGGGTCCCCTCTAACGTTGCATTGTGTGGCAAGTAACAAAAAACAAGTCCAAACGTCTTTCGCGCATAATCCCCGGGGAGCACAAGCTTGGAAATTTATGTGGCTTGCGTTTCCCTGGCATTGTAAATGTTACCAGCCTATTGGCTAAATGCTCATTAGGAATGATTTTATGTACTTAAGTGATAAGTATAAACACACACTCCCCTAGAGGGATCATTCCACTTGCCAGAGGATTTCGTCTGAGAACAAGGGTCATTATGTGTTCTCGTGATGTGACATCAGTACAGCTTCAAGAGTTAATTACATGCTTAATTCCAGCTTTTTATTGAATTAGGGAACTATCATCCATAGCATAATTGAAACCCTGCTGAGATCACGTCTGTTGGCAGCTAATTGCACACCATTTTTTAGAAAAACTAAGCTTTAAATAACAGCCAGTATTTCATTTGTCTAAGCTTTAATTAATTGACAGGAGAAACTCAATTGGGAGGGAGGCTTATCAATAGGTTGAATAGTTTTAAATGATCATTGGGAGATGAGTTACCTTGTAGCACAGCAGCCTTTAAATATTAAACTCTGAAGGCGCTTACGTGAAATTTAGGAAAGAAACACGAATAGAAATGTGTCGCGCTACGAGAGGCAGGGATGCAGGGGAAAGACGTCATGAAGTAAGAATCAGAAGCTGCGGGTTCCAGTCCCGCGGGGTCCCTTTCTCACTGTGCCCCCAAACATACACCTCACCTCTAGCGCTTACGTGTCTCCATCTCAAGAATAAGAGTGGACAGGCCTTGGAAATCCATTGCGATTCAGATATCCTACCTTTGTGACTGAGGGTAAGATGCCCCGGTCAGGGAGGGTCGCCACGATGCCGGCCCAAAGACAAAACATTTCGGATCGTGAGGCACTGCTCTCCTGTACGGAGCAGGGTTCCTAGGTGGTCTGCAACAGAAGTTCTGTGGTTAACCTAGGAGAGAAGGAATCTCAGGGAAGATGCAGGAGTAATCGGCACCAGCAAAAGCCAGACATAAAGACCCGGCCACTGGTCTAGTTAATGGAAGCCTGACAGCCTCACCATAGTGTTGTGATGGGAATGCTGCCCCCCGACAGCTTTTCTGCCCCTGCCTTCTCTCCACTCAGGATTCAGAATTTCTCCAGAGAGGCTGCTGGGCTGAGCATGGCTCACAGGCTCTGTCGTGGCTGAGAGAGGACAGGACCCTGGACTGTCCTGCTCCCTCTCATACGACAGGGAGGCGCAGCTACCGAGATGAGAAGTCAGGATGCTGTCACCACAAGGAAGAGTCTTGAATCCTGGGCAGCCAAAGCTAACAAACCTCATGTCCTTTCCCATCTTAAACCTTCTCAAGCCAGTACATGATACGTCGGACTTTCGTCTGAGAAAGCCCTTCTCTGGGTGAGACCTTGGGCATTTCCAAGTGATAAAAACGTTGGCAGGAGTCTTTAGGGGGAAAAAGAAATGTCAGCATAAAGATTATGGATCTCGACATTAGGAAAGAAAAAGGAAACCTTTCTTTTATTATCTTGCCCAATAGTCTAATAAGGCTCAACCTAAGTCCCCAAAAGTTATTGTGAGAAACCTTCTGTTTTTATTTCATCTCAGTGCATTTTCTTGGATAACTTGCTCTTGTCATAGAATCAGTTCTTTTTATTTCACTGGTCAAGCTGCAGTGAAATGTGAGATCAAGTGAGCTTCTGTCCACAACTTCTCTTTCTTGTTTCTGTTTTTTTTTTTTTGCATTTTGTGAAATTCTATAGGTCAGTTTTGTTATTGTTGATTTGGAAGTGTGACTTGAATTATTTTTTGTACCAATACATTTAGGATTCGTACCTCTTTTCTTTGAATTATTTTGTTGACTGTCATTGTCATTGGTCTTTAAAACTCTGGTAGATGGTAGCACAGGTGGCATCGTTTAATAATAATTGGTTTTAAATTAGGTTTCCAAGAAACTGGGATCATCCTCAGTGTCCATTTCTTGGGCTGGTGGTGTGAAGCCCTTGCATTAGGTGTGTGTCAAGTGGGGTTCTTTAGTTGCCTGCACTAGAAACTAATTTGGGATCCTTTGAGCAAAAGAAAACCCGGCCTAAGCCTATCAGAGAAACCACGACGGCTCCAAGGGGACTGCAGCCATGATTTTCAGTTGGGGCATGCTGTTCAGGACGCCAGTCATGAAAAACAGATGCACAAACAACCCAACCATGTCTTTGGCCCTTATGTCATTGTTTATGATTAAAAATTCTGGGAGAAGATGTCCTTCAGTAGGGGAATGGTCCAACAACCTGGTACATCCATGTGACAGAATACTACACAGCCGTGAACAGGAATAACTACAAATGCCAGCACCAATTTGGATGGATCTCTGAGAAAACACACTGTGTGATAAATAGCCATTCTCCAAAGGTTACGCACTGCATTTGAATAACATTTTTGAAAAGACAAAATTGTAGAACTGGAGAACGAATTAGTGACTGACAGGGGTTAGGAATGTGGGTGTGGCTTGGAGGGAGGTTGGTGGGGTTATAAAAGGGCCACAGGTGGCCTCCTGGGGAGGGAAGAGGGAGTCCACGGATCTCTCCCTGTTGTTTCTTACATCTCCATGTTCCTCTGCAGTTATCTCGATAACAGTTTCAGTTTACGAAGAACATTCTAGGAGAGAGTATCCATTTGGCCTATGGCCTATCCCTAGCAGGACTGAGCAGAGCCTGTGCTGGATGGCCTGTCAGAGACCCTGCAGCTTGTGTGCTAGGAAGCCGCACCCTCACTCAGTCACTGTGGCAGAATACGTCGCCTCCAAACGGCCATCGTGATATTGCCAGCCCCACAACTCCTCCAGAAATGACTTCCCTTTCCCTTGAAGCTGGGCAGGCTTGCGATTTATATGACAAATCGAATATGCTGGTGATACTACGTGACATCAGGACGAGATTATAGAAGGTGAGGTGGCTTCTGCCTCCCTCCCTCTCTGTCTCTCTTGCGTTGACTTCCTTTGGGACCTGCCACATTGTGAGGAAGCTCAAGCCTCATGAAGAGACCACCTGTGTGTGTTCTGGCTGATGGTCCCAGCGGACTGACAGGCCAGACACGTGAGTGGGTCTCGAGATGAGTCCAGTGCCCAGCTCGAGCCACCACAACTGCTGTCGTGTGGATCAGAGCTCTGCCCACGTGACAGATGTGGGAGCAGAAGGAATGTTGTTTTAAGCCCAAAGTGGCGGGAACAGAGAGAAGCAATGGGACCATGTTCTTTCCAAACACCGCGCCCGGTGAGAAGTGGGAAATTCCCCATTCGGATGATGCTGGAGGATGAAAGACAATGTATAGCTGTTCCCTGGGCCATGAGCCAGTTCCGACCTGTCACACACCTGTCACTTGGAAGAGCTTACTTCTGGGGCTCGGGGAGTTGGGGGAACATCAGTGACCAGAAGAAACCCGGACCTTTGGAAGCATCTAGGGGGTGCTGTTTTGTTTACTATTTTTTGCATCGGTTGTAGGTAAGCACTGAATAAAGTCTAGCGGGAGCATTCCAGTTTTCTTCAAGGTTTCTTGACTTTCGCACAGACTGTTCCCTGCAGTCTGTGAGAAGGAGAGCTACCCATTAGAATGATCAGGGAGGGGTGCGCTCAGGGAAGGTTCAATAGGCAATGTTATTATGCAAAATAAAGCAGGCCTCAGCCATTCCTTCAGCATATATTTTCAAGTGCCTACGCTGTTTTGGAACAGCATGCACAGCCGTAAACAAGCTGGCCAGGGTCTCTGCTCCTGTGGGTGTAATCCTAGCAGAAGGGCAACTGAATTAAACAGACAGACAAGCAAATCAGCGAAAATCCATCTTTCCTGGTGAAGCATTGAAAGAGCATCAGGGAAGAAAACTTGGAGAAAGATGCAGAATTCAAACGCCAACTCTCGGAGAATTATTTCAGTGAGAGCCTGGCTCCATGCAAGCGAAGTGAAACAGGGGCCAAGAATTCTATCAGTTAACAACAGCGAAGTTTCCCGAGTCTGGGCTGATGGGGAAGGTGGAAGACAAAGCGTCAGGCCCATCAGCTGAAGATTGGCCCAGAGCCAATGTACACTACACAGAGAGCACACCAGCCTAAAAGGCGAGATTGTCAGGCGTGACGAAGCAGGAATTTTAGCCAAAGAATATTCACAAATTGCAAGCCAGAGGGAAGGGGAGGTATTCCTCTCCTCTTCACAGCCTTGCTCGTTGGCGGACCGCTGTCCTTTATTGCTAATATAAAAAATCAATACAGCAAGCCGCGAGTCTGCTGCGATAATACTGGCTCCTTTCGCCAGGCGTGTGGAATTAGATTACTGATAGATGTGCCTCTGTCGCCTCCCCAGGCTCCAGATAGAATCTGCAGGTTTGCCGATGAGCACAGCAACAGAGCATGGATGAGGGAACAGCGGGCGGCCAATCGTGGGCGGCCAATCTCGGAGGAAAAAGTGGAATTCCCTTGCAAGACACCTCCTGGAGGGAGCAGGGGAGGTGGCCTGTCTGATGGCATGGGCTCAGCTGCTCTGGGGGCAGAGTCATCCACAGGAAGCTTTGGTACCTGTGTGCAGCGGTAAGGCCGCACGCATGGGAGGTGGCCTGGATTAAGAGAGAAGGGAAGAAAAAAGAAAAAGAAGGAGAGAAAAAGGAGGGAGGGAGGGAGGGAAGCCACATGGAGAAGGAAGGTCGACAAGCAGTGCTTTGAGAAGACTTAACCGTCAAAACCTTGGGTTAAAATGCAGAGCTGGAGGTAGCAGGGACAGATGGCACCTGTGTTTGCCCAGATATGCCCTGTGTCACATGGAAACTCATTGGTACACACACATACTCTGGCTTACAGGGTCTCTGGGGGCCCCTTTCTCCATGTCAGCTGAGCCCTCGTCAGCCTCTCTTGGTCAGCAGTCCTTCCCTGAGATCAGAAGTGTCCATACAGACGGAAGGACGCCCAACAAGGTTTGAGAGGTTGAGATGAAGTGGGGGCGTTTTTAGTGTCATGTTTGTTTCAGATTCTAAGAGTAACAGAACATGGGAAGAACACAGTGAAAACCACTGCTCGTCCCCACTCCGTATGTCAACTGTCAATAATGGCATGTATTTCCTGCCAATCTCTTAATCTAGTGCTCACGCTCTGTGTGTGTGTGTGTGTGTGTGTGTGTGTGTGTGTTTACAGAGTTAAAACCAGATGCTACTTACACATTTGTCCTGCAGATTGTTTTTGTCATTTAATATCCTCTCATGAGCATTTCCGACTTCGAGAACTTACCTTGGAGAACAAGCCCTTAATGATTATGTTTTACGTTCAATCACATTAATGGACAATTAAATTATTTCCAGGTTTTTTTTTACTCTTGTAACAGTCTTAGGTGTAAATCACTGATTCCCACCTAAGTTATCCCTGTAAATGGCTGAAAGTAAATTCCTGAAACCAAACTCCTAAAAGTGAACAGCTGAGGCAAGGAGCTGTCGAGGGGCCCTGCCCTGTCCTCCCAACGGTTCCACAAGCGACATGCCCCCCGGCATGAGTCCATCTCTACGAGGATCCCCGTCTTCCTTGTTTCTTTCATAGTCTTACTCCTGGCTCCGGTTGCTGCTGCATATTTTATACAGGGAAACAGAACGAGGTAAACTAGTAATAGTGCCATACATTCAATGCCCAGGCCACCCTCTTGGGAGTTTAAAATACCAGCCACCACAACAACACAAGTGTCGGCATCTGGGCCAAAAGTTGGACCACAGCAGAAAGGTCACCATGAAAATTGAAGGCTCCTAACCTCGTTGCAGACGATCTTCCCATATGGTTCCCGTTAATGTTGGGATCCTTTCAGAAAATAAAAAAGCACATGTGTGTCTGTGTGTGCATGGCATATATATATATATTCTTTTTAAATGCTACCTAAAGTATGCAGTTTATGTGTATGTTCTTCACCGTGGTTTTCAGTGTGCCTTGGAAAGATTTCATTTTGGCATGTGCTTCCTCGAATGGTTTTATCATCTAACAACTAGCCTTAGATGGTCAGTCCCTTAGGGAAGGACAAATAGGGGTGGTTTCCAGTGTGGGACCTGAAGTCCCCTCAGTACCTACCATCCTGTGGTCCCCCATTTGGTGACCTGGAGTGGTCTGGACATGCTTTGTCCTACAACCTGCCCCCATGCTGCCCCCTCCCAGTAAGAAAAGCATCCCAGTGACCTATGGCTGTCCCCACTGGGGTTGCGGGACTACGGGATGCTTTTCTTTCTCGGAGGGTAAGTTCTGCTGTGGTGGCTCCTTCCTGGATTCTTGGCCCCACATGGACAGGACAGGCGTGGTCCCTCCTTGCATGTTCATGGTGGGATTGTCCTGAGGCCTCAGAAACTGGTTCCTGGGTCCTCATAAACTGGGTTCTCAGGACACTATCCGCTCAGTGTGGGGATGGATGAAGGACTGAATGAATACATGCGTAGTTTCTCGAGGATAAAAATCACTGTGACGATTTAGTAGATACCATGTTACAGTTCACTATAGTTTTGATAAGTGTAAGAAAATTCTATGTTGTTTAACAAATTCCAAAGGAAGCTCTAAAGCAAAGATGTATCTTGGTTTTCTTCTTCATCTATCCCCACGGCCTCACTCAGCCAAACGTGCAGCTTCCTTGGACCCTCCCCTTGTCTAATTCTCTGGATAAAGATGGTTGTCTTACTGGCCTGGCAGGCTTGCTCCTTTCAAGTCACCAGATGTGCTAAAAACAATTACGAAGATGCAGTTTTTGAAGCCTTAGGCTGCTACTCAACGACCCCTGGGTCACGCATCTTTCCAAACACAGTTTTACAAATTATCCCAGTTCTGGGGGTCTTGGTTTTCCACCTGCCCCAAGCCCAGGGCTCTCCGATATCTAGAAATGGAACTGTAGCCAGAGGGGACAGGGGCGTGGAGACAGCTCCTACCAAGACCTGTTCTCAGCCTGGGTCATTAGTCTGTCACTGTCAGGGAAGGAATCTTGAAGCGCATCTCTGGCCGTCCTGCTCCCAGGACTTTGCAGGTTAGAAAGCAGGGAGCAGAGAAGTTTGAAGGTTCGTCCTGTGTCTTCAGGGCGTAATCTCAGTGCTTCACGATGTATATATTTTTCTACTTCTTTGTAAACAGCATAGTAAAACAGTACTCAGGGAGTAATGGCATTTTCAGTAAAGCAGAGTCTGGTTTTAAACTTTTATTTATGTGTTTTGCCGTGAACTTGCTTAACTCTGGGAACTTTGAGATGACCTGTGTTGTAGGGGAAAAAAGTTAGAAATTGTGAAAATTTCAATAGATGTTATAGTGATTTTCTTTTTCCCTTTAGGTTATCTGCCCCCTGCCCTAGCCCCACAGCTATGTCACAAATTACCTCCCATGGCAGGTTGAATCAGTGTCTTATCACACCATTCATTCATTCATTCATTCATCTAACAGGCCTGTGTAGAGTGACTCATGGGCTGGCAGTTCTGTCTAGAACTTGGTTACCCAGTCCTGGCAGGGTTACCCAGTGAGGGAGGCTGGTAGAAATGAACAAAGAAATGAACGAGAAACATCAGGTGTGATGAAAATTAAACAAGGAATGAAGAAAAGGGAGATTGGACAGCTCTGTTTTCAAAACTACTTTTAAACTGAAGTGTTTCAAAATAACTAGCTCATCAAAGCTTTACTAGCATAGACATACTTGCTGAAAACAAGGCTAGTTCGATGAGCTGGTGCGGGGAAGTCATTAAGTGACAAATAACTGCTCACGTACGGATAAGGCCAGATTGAGACTGGGCTGCCAGCCAGTACGAGGGAGAAACACTGGCGCTGAGCTCGTGCTTGCCCGCAAGCCGCCGTCAGGTACGGGGCAGAGGGGCTGAGCCCGCTCAGGGGAGACCCAGTGCGGAAACGCCCCTGTGATTTTAACGAAAGACAGAATCGCCAGGGTTGTTTGTGTTCTTGCCTCGCAAGTCTCGCTGCCCACACCTGGGAAGCAAAACGGGGAGAACTGTTGCAATTCATCCCTTGCTATCTTCTGCTCTTTGCTTTTCTTCATGTTTCCCTCACTGGTGGTTTCCATGGGAACCTCCATGGCTATTTTCTGGAGTTTTCTGCCTTGGGCCCTGGGACTTCGCGAGGAAAGGGCCTGCTCCATGAGTGACAAACCTGGTGAGGACGTCATTGCCACGAGAAAGGTGCTGGCCGCCCGTTTCTATTTGTTTCATCTGAGTAACTCAGCATCTCCCTCTTACAGGCCCCCAATTTGGTTGAACTTTGGGGTTACTTTGGAGATGAAAGCTCTCGTATTAGCATAGTCAGATCCCGCCCCCACCCCCCACCTTTCTGTTTAAAAAAATAAATTGTTTAATACCCTGATCTCAGTAAACTCCATCTGGGAGTTGGGAAGAAAGGGGCGCCATTAGGAAGGCTGACGATTAAGCCTTTGAGGACCTAGGACAGGGGGCTGAGGCCCTTTGTCTGTCCCTGAATGCATGGGGTCCGGGAAGCTCTGTGGCAGGGGCATTAACTTTTATTGGTTTGTGCAAACCTCACTTCTGAGAGCAGTTGAACCCAGTTGTGTTTTCCCTGCCTGGGATCTGTGAGGAGCCCAGCTGCCTTTCTTCTGTTCTTTGTGTTGGAGACAGGGAGATGGTTTGAATTATCACCCTGCAGATGGATGGCCCTTGATCTTCAGATGGTATGCAGAGGTCTGCCAGCCCTGGGGGCTGGAGCTTTCGCAGCCCCCTGCCGTTTCTGTAATGGAGAGTCCGATGTTGGGGGTGGGGGAGACCCACAGAGCCGGACCCCTTGGCAAAGGCATGTGGAGACCATTAGGCTGGTCCCAAGATGTCTGGGTTGCTGAACAGTAATAAGAAGAAACTGTTGCTCAGCTCTGCACAGCCGAGTATTTAGTTATGATCGTCCTCATCAAAGCTGCCACGGTTTGATTTATCAGGTGGGATGGGAACTTGTGAACCGCGCAGGTGATAAAAGTGCCCGACCCCCTCATCGCTAAGGTGTGTGTGGTCACATGGGTTTCGTTACTGTCCACGTGGCACACACCGCTGTATGTGCCTGTGACCTGTTTGTGCAGGCCCGGGGCTAGAAGCAGCGTCACCCCACCTCCCTGTGCCCCACGCCCTAAGCAAACCCACTGCTTCTCTATCTGACTTCAGTTTGTTCTTATGCAAAGGAAGCACCTAATTCAGGGTAGCCACAGCCCCTTGGTGGCTCTGTAGGCATGCAAACATGTAGGCACTTCGGCACACACGTGTGTAACATACCTGATGCAGGAATTACCACCAGCTAGGACCCCTGGGAGGTCCCACAACCAACGCCCACACTGCTTGTGTATACACCTCCACTGCCAGGGCCATTCCTCTCGGCTGGGTGTCATCGTCACTAACCATAGGCGTGTCAAATGGACACAGAGGGTTTCAAAACTCCATTGCTGCTAATACATCGATGTGAAGAAGTTTTTGTGAGAGGTTGTTTCCTGGCTGCTCTGTTTAATTAGAAACCCTCTGTTTGCTTTTGTAAATCACCCTCATGGACCTGTCATCACTTGCGTCTCATGTCCCCCACTCTGAATCCCTAGTAGGAAAAAATTTTGTTTCAGCAGAAAATGTCATCTATTGGTTTTCAGTTAGGAGGGAAGACTTGAAAAGCTGAGAGACCTCAGATTTCCATATGCACGACTCATAACATTGGCAATTAAAAAACATGGACTAGTATAGAGAATGATATAACAAACAGCCATCACCTAATTACCAATGTTAAAATTTCAGGTCTATTGTTTTTTGTTTTTTTGGTTTTTTAATCAGAAAAAGAAACCAAGTGTTACTGATACAGTTGAAATCCTATTTGCACCCTCCCCAGGATGCCTTCCCTCGTCTCTTCCCCCATCTTCTCCTCTCCACTCCCTCCTCCCACCCATCTCTTCAGAGGCCACCAGGAGCATGAATGTGGTGTTAATTTTTCAGTCCCTGTCTTTGAATTTTCGTAACATTGGCTTATCAATACGTAACAAAGTTTCTTAGGAAACTAAGCGTACAGAGTATCATCCTGTGTCTTTCTCCATTTGCTTTGTTCACCAGAGTGATACTTTGATACTTTGAAGCCCCTGCCCTAGGAAACCAATGGGTGTAGCTCATGCATTTCAACCCTTGTGTTTTACTCCATTGCAGGGCAGTGCCACACGCTTGCAGCCAGGCCTTGGTGACAGGCGTGTAAGATGGTGGCAGTTTTTCATGATGACACTTAATGGTGCTCCCAGTGTTGTGTGCGTGGGAGCCGCCTTCTCCAGGAGATTGCTTCTGATGTTTACTTGATGTCTGCAGGACATCTCAGCCCCTTGCAGTGTTTTGCTTCTTGAGACGGAGAGCAAGGTGGTTTGTTCCAGGAATGTTGGTCTCCTTGAACCTCTGCTGTCCTTTTTGTGTTGAGGGAAAAGCTGTTTCTTCACCCGGCCCTGCTGCTGTCCTAAGAAGACGAATATTAAGAGCCATGTCAGTTTGCTGTCTTCTGTTCCAAAATTGTTACCAGCTCTTCTTTGAAAAAGTCCTCTCTCTCTCTCTCTCTCTCTCTCTCTCTCTCTCTTGCTTTTTCTCTCTCTCTCGTCCTCTGTCTGCTCTGAACTACAGCAGTATTCTTGGAAGTGATGGACCATATAACTCTCACGTGTCAAGGTTCTCAGCCAAACCCTCTGGCACTGTCTCTGATTTTCTTGAAGGATTAAAAATAAGAGACCATAACCCTCTCAGCAGCGGTTCCCTCAGCACAGCTCCTCTGTGCACCTGTCACGATGTGACACCTGGAGGGAAGGCTCTGCATCCTGTGCCATGGGAACGCACTGGTCCCCAAGGACCGTCCTGCCTCCCTGCTGTGCCCCCTGTGCAAATGAGCGGGTGTGTCTGAGCCCTGGATCTCTGCCTTTCCTCCAGAAGGGGGGCCGGGCGTTTCCCAGTGGTCTCTGAGATGGTCATTATCCTTCCAGGAGCCACCGTTGCCTGAGCTTCTGCAGGTCTCACCAAGTGGCCTCGGCCCTTGGACACGCACCTGGTGGCTCTGTGGGGGCCTCCGCCCTCTGGACAGCACAAAATCTGCTGCAGAAACAGCAGGTCTCCAAGGCCAGTGCCAGGAAACCCCATGAAATGGGTACACAGGGTTGTGCTTTGAAAAGTTAGGTTTATAAGTTCGCTAATTGTGTGTGTTTGTGTGTCTGTTCCTTGTGTGAGAATGTGTTGTGTATATGTGTGTTAGAGTATGCATATATGTGTGTGTGTTTGTGTGGTGTGTGTGTGGGTCATGTCTGTACATATATGTGTGGGAAGAGTGTTGTGTGAACATGTGAATATTGTATTATGTGTGTGTTGTGTTTTGGAGAGTGGGTGAGTATTTCTATGTGCATGTGTGTCAGTGTGTTGTGTGTGTATGTGTGTGTGACTGTGACAGCATGTGTGTTATATGTGGGTTATGTCTGTGTGAGCACATGTGTGAGTGTGCTGTATGTAGTGTTGCAAGGTGTGTGTAAGCTGTGTGTGTGTGGCTGTGTGACAGTCTGTGTGTTGTGTGTGGGAAGGAGGAGGTGGGAGATGGAAACCACGGCCCTTCTCTCGCTCTGGTTTCCATGACCGCCTCCACCCCACGTCACCTCAATAGAAATTGGAAACTTCTGGATTTCACAAAAAGCTGGAAGGCGCCTTAAAGACCCTGTCGTTTCAATGCACTCACTCAGCTGGAATGGCCTGGAAAATAGTTGTAAAAGTCCTGAAGGAGCTTCTGCCCTAAGCCCCCTGCTCGGTGTCAGCCCTGCCTGTCTCCTGGGACCACCACTCCCGCCCACGTCCCCAGGATTCAAGGTGTCAAGACCCTGGGGCCAGCGTGCGTTCTGACTGTCAGTGCTCAGGCCTGACGGATGTCATGTGTTCCACCATGTTCCTGTTGGGCCTAATGGTATCACCTGTGGTCCATAGACACGTCTCACTCCCTGTAGAGGGTATGTACACGTGGACTTCTCATTTCTTTAGCAAAAAAACTTTCTTTTAAAATTAGTTTCTTGAAATTAAGCATGATTAATTTATTTCCATTTTTTTTCCATTTTCTGACACACACGTGTAAGGCTATGAATTTTCCTTTCAATGCCACACTGGCTGGATCTCATTGCCCTTGTCACTCAGTTCTAAATAGTTGCAGGTTTCCATTTTGATTTTTCTTTTCATTTAACTCGAGAGTTATTTGGATGTCTCATGGTCGCTAAAGTTACAGGACTGAATCAGAATTTTTTTTAAATTCAAATCAGTACTTTGGATTCATGTAAAGCTCTGCAATAAGTACACCCCCTGCCCCCCTTCTGCATTCTCAGCTAAATGTGCAGACCTCATATGCTGCTGGTTGGGGAACGCTTAGTAGGTTTTGTGGTAATGATATTGGGATAGTGGGATGCTTGTGTGACTTCTGGGGTAATGTCTGACTTTTTACCTTTGCAGAGGAATTTTAGGTATGTGTGCATCCAGTAAAATATCTTCCTATCGACATCTTCTTACTGATCTACTGTAATAAGTCCTTTTGTACATTTGAACTTGGACAATGAATGCATCATGCCTTTTGAATGTTTTCCATAGTGACATTTAATTTTTTTATATGCGAGATCTGCTAAGAAAGATTGGCAATCAGCGATATAGTCTCACGTCCCATCATTATGTTAATGAGGTCACGAAAGCCGCTAGCCACCAACATTGTTAAATGCGTGCTGTGTGTCGCAGCCCTCACCCTTAGACAAGTCATTCAGTTAGCGCTGTCGCCTGTGGAACAGAAGGGCCAATACAGACTTACCATCATTTTACAAGAGAGGGACATGAAAGCAGAAGAGGTAAAACCGACATGTCCCCAGTGACTGAGGAGTACAGCCAGAGTTAACTGCTCAGTCCTCACGGCAGCCCCCTAGCTGTCATAAGTACTGGCATTGTCCCCTTCTACAGATGGGTGTATTAAGGCACAGAGAAGGTGAGAGACTTGCCAAGGACACCCAGCTCGTAATGGAGGTGGGGGAAACTGGGATTTACATCTAAGGAAGCTGACTGCAAACTTGCAGGCTCTTAACCCCTTTCCTGCCACGCATCGCCCCCCTGGTGAGTCCTTTCTGTCACTCTGAACCATCTCTCCTGGAATTATTTTATTGGAAACACAGATATGTAGATATTCTCCTAGATCTGATCCTTAATTATCTATAAAGCTTTCTCCCAGCTTATTAAATTAGATCAATGAGTGGGGGTGGGGGTGTTATTTTACCTCTGTCGTAGTGGAGTTGAAGCGATCAGGGTAATTTTCCATTACAATTTTGTGTTGTAAATAGATAGAACCAGCTTCATTGTGAAAACACTTGTGTAATAGTGGACAATAAATGTTTAAGCGATTTGGGTTTAATTACCACTCACATGATTGCACTGGATGAAATAGAACTGGTTTTGAGTTTGCTCCTCAGATGGGAAGAGGCTGAACTTCTAAAAAAATATATTGTGCCTCTTATGACTGCATTGAACTGCGTGCCATGTAACTAGACACTTGCTTATTTCTACACGTGGTCATTACAGAGCTTGCGAGGGAGACAGTTTTGTCCCCACAGTCTGTGTTCAGGGGACGGGGTTGTGCCGACACCCTGTGCCCATTTCCTTACCGCACGGCTCCAGTTCAGTAATTACATGATGAAGACGTCCCAGCTGCGACTCTATATTTAAAACCCAGTTACTAATTCTAGCAAGACGGTTCTTTTGAAAAGTTGATAAGTCATTCCTTTTATTTGGCTCTCTAATTGAAATATCAACTATGCGTCATTTTTCTTAAACACATAGCAGTTTCTCTGTAGGGTCTTGTGTCGTGACTGTGCTAAAAGGTGAACCATCTTGGTCTGCCATCTGTCTGCCCCTAAGCTGTGGTGGCATTTCCTCTCTCTGTCAGCAGGAGATGGACACCAGGTGATGTGTCACATATGGTGCCAAAGTCCCCTGACCGAGCTCACTGGGAACGCCTTCTAGAAGCCCACATCCCTGCCAGCCATCGTCTTCCTTTCCCTTCCAGGAGTCTGCAGAGAGCCCATCCCAGTCCAGTTTCTGTTTAATCCAGAGAGGCTTCCTGGAGGAGGCAGCTCCGAAGAAGGCGTGTGCTCGCTCCCCTCCGGCCATTTGTGGTCTGAGATGCCATTGCTTTTAAGTTGAAAGTTTCTGCTTTATCCATAGTTGGCCTCTGTCCAAGTTGGCATGACAAACCTCAGTCTAAGGCCATGGAAATCAGAAACCAGTCAGCCCTGCAGCAAATGCTTCAACAAGCTGTGGAGAAATTCGGCTGAAAGGGAGAGAGCTTCAGGAAGAGATGGGATGGGAGTTTCTCCCAGTTTTTTCCCATCCCCTTCTTTCTGGCTCTTCATGGTCTCTGATCTCGTTAGCATGTTGTTTCATTACTACAGCTGTTTATGCAACATTCTGCCTGAAGACGAGTGTCGGGCTTATCATAGTCAACGGGGATGGCGTGATCAGAATAAATGTCACCGGGGTTTGATGCCTTGAGCAGGTTGTTCCATTGTTCCCAGAGACGCATGTTGTGTTCACACAGCTGGCCGACGCTAAATCAGGAAGAGGCTTCAGAGAAGAGTGTGGGTTTTCCCAAGGTGGCCTTTCCATCATGTGTCCACCTTTTCCTGGCTTCTCAGGTTGGACTGGCCCTGACACGAAGGTCCGAAGCCACACACCCTTAGAGCAAAAGCCTATGACTCTCCTCCCCGAGATTAGCCTCTGCACGGCGCACTTCTGATGCCAGTTACAGTTGCAAACACAAGGAGGGCCTCCGTGGCTTCTGCTTTCTTTTGTTCCTGGCAGCCCTTTGCAATTATCTCAGCCTCTGTGCCGTGTCTTTCCTTTGGGAGACTTCATAGCACCCCTTCTCCTATTTCAAACACCCTCTGTCAGACTTTTTATCCTCACGTTTGGATGGTTTCCTGTCTGCTTAATTCCTTCCTCCTGCGGCTCTGGGAATGGGTGCCTTCACGTGAGGGGAGATTTTTTATTTATTTTTAATCCCAGTTCACAAACCTGTGAGGCGCTAAAGCCGTAGTAACACTGAGGATTGTAACGCCCCAAAGAGGGGCAGCTGTATGCTGCCCCTGAAAGAAGCAGCAGCCAATAAAGAGCCCACTTGTCCCCAACCTCACTCCTCTGCATCGAACCCCTCACCCTCCAGCAGGGTGCTTTCCTTCTGCCTTTTCTGCTTTTGATTTTTACCTGCTGCCTGGAGAGGCTCTCAAAATAATAGCCAATCAGCTGAAGAACCAGACGTAGCGCTCTCTTTAATAGGTAGACCAGTGTCATGAGTAGCTGGCAGGTTTGTAAATGGCCCCTTTTAGATCACAGTGAGGAGACCTTACTTGTCCTTACAGGTGGAGGCAAAACCATGCAGGTAGGGCCATTGGAATCCCACCCACGTGTGCATTGTGACTAATGGACGTGTAACCATCCCGTCACCAGCAGGGCAACAAAGTAACCAATCAGAGGAGACATTATCCCCGCACACGTGACCCAGACTCCTCCCACTGCCTACACAGGGGACGAGGGTCATAGTTTGGGGGTTTGTTCTGTTCTGGCTCACTGGGAGCACATTTAAGGTAAGACGCTGTTCTTCCTCAAACCCATCCAGGGTGGTAGGTTTGTTTGTCCTTAAAGAAATGACCTCACAGGACTTGGATTTGTGGGCGTCCAAGCACCTGTCTGCTTTCCCAGTTCCTTCTCACGACACTTGTTACTTCCTAGCACCGCCCTGAGGGGGCCTCCAGGGCGTCCTGGCTTTGCCAGCGCTCATCAGATGAGCCTATTTTAATAAACCTTGTCCTAGAAAAGTGAAACGATCAAGCTAGTGAGAATTGCTTGAGAAAAGTAAGAATAACAAAGGGGGTGTCTTCACTTCCTAAGTGTTCCGTTAAGAAATCCGGTTCACTGCTCTTTAAAGAAAGCTTTTGGGTACTGAGGCTTTTTTGTGTGCGTTTTGCCCAAGTCTGGTTCTGACCAGAATGGACTATCTGATTCTGGATAGTGGGAGTTGCTTTCCCAAGCTGCCTCTCCAGATAAGCGAGATGTTCTTGTGGTGGGTGGGCTGGCAGTGGCCGGCCTGGCGTCCCAAAGAGACTGTCTCTCGGGTAAAAGTGTGGAGAGAAAAGTAAACGATAAAGCTGTCTAGAGAGGAAATTTATGGTGACAGCCCTGGTCCTCCATGGTCCCCTGTGACCCTAGAGCTGGTTGCAGGCACTTGTGTGGAAGGATATAATGGGTGTTCTCAAGTGGTGGATAGAAGTGCAGGTTGGCTGTTGACATGACAGGAGTGTGAGAAACCAGTGGGGGTGCGAATGGGACCCACTGCGGGTTTGCTCCCCAAAGGGTCCCAGGCTGTCACTCACTCCTTGAATTTGGGCGGCATTATGACCTCACAGCATTCCAGATATGTTTGCATATTTCTAGTGTGATGGTCATACCCTTCCCAGAGAAGCAACATTCCCATTTTATCCAACTTATATACAAAGGAAAACAAAATCAACGCTCGGCAGATCAGACTTTCCGGTATCTGCGTGGCTTCCTCCTCATGTCCACGGAACGTTTCTTTGTTTAATGCCATCTTCTTAGAAATCACCTTAAGGAAAATCGCAGCCTGCAGCATGTACCCATCTATTAGAAGGGCTAAAATCCAGAACACTGTCAACACCACACGCCGGTGCAGCAGGAACTCTCAGTCACGGCTGGTGGGGACGCAAATGGTGCAGCCACTTCAGAAGCCAGCGTGGCGGACACTCGCACCATGCGCTCCAGCAATCACGCTCCTTGGTATTTCCCTAAGGGAGTTGAAAGGTGTGTCTACACAAAAACCGACATACAAATGTTTATAGAAGCTTTATTCATTTATTCATAGCTGCCAAAACTTGGACGCACCAAGACATCCGTCAGTAGGTGATGGATGAATAAACTGTGGTCTATTCAGACAATGGAATATTATTCAGTGCTGAAAAGAAATGAGCTCTCAAGCCACGAAGAGACACGCAGGAACTTTACGTGCATATTAACAAGTGAAAGAAGCCAATCTGAGAGGGCCGCACACTGTGTGATTCTAACTCTATGACATTCTAGAAAAAGCGAAACTATGGAGACAGTGAAAAGATCAGTGGTTGTCAGGGGTGGGGGTGGTGGGGGAGGAGGGGTGAACAGGCGGAGCACAGAGGAGCTTCAGGGCCCCAAACTATTTTGTATGACACTGTCATGGCGGGACATGCCATTATGCGTGTGACAAAACCCATGGAACGTGCACGACAAAGAATGGATCCTGAGGTAAGTGATGGGCTTTAATAATGATGTATCCGTACTGGTTTATCAGCTGAACACATGTACCACATGAATGCAATGGTAACTAATAATACAGAAAACGGGGTGTGTGTGTGTGTGTGTGTGTGTGTGTCAGAGGAAGAGCAGATATCCGGGCCCTCTCTGCACTCTCCACCTAATTTTTCCATAAACCCGAAGCTGCTCAAAGAAACTGAGTCTGTTTAAAAATAAAAAAATGCAGCCTCCATTCACCACTCCTTCCCGGGTTCGCCCTTAGTTTTCCACAACAGGTAACAATGTAGCTCTGAGAAGATGTGTCTTTATTATGCCTCTTGTTTATTGTCTGTCTCCCCCAACCCTGGTAGGATGGAGCCTCAGGCGGCAGGAGTGCGTTTTGCTGTGTGCTCAGCCCTGCCGCCGTCCAATAAGCCTCACTCAGTGGGTGGATAAGGGATAGCTGGGGAAAGTTCTGGAAAGCCAGCGTGGTCAGCATGTCCCCTTCCCCCCTTCAGGGACCAGAGCTTTCTGATCCGCCAGCTGATTCACTTAGATCCTGTTCTTTCCGATTTCCCTTCTTTCAGGTACATATTTTTTCCTTTTCTTTTTTTCTGTGCAGAAGATGAAATCCATCCCAAGGTTTTAAGATGTATTAACTGTTGCCTGAGTCGTTGCACAGTGTGTCAGGGGAGGAGGCAAGCTGAGTCTGCCCTTAGGCCTCGCCCTGCACGCAGGGCTCTGGGTAATTCCCTCGGTTTTGTAAAGATGTTGGTTGGCTTAACTGATTAGCAGGAGATCTTTACCGGGTCCTTAACTGAGGCGTTTACGGGTCTTCTCTGCTTCCCTGAGTGCCCCTCCCACGTTGCCGGGTTCGCACATCTGGAAGGCAGATTTAAAAGGGGTTTCCAGCCCCTCTCCCCCTCTGCTTATTTTCTGAGCCCTGTTTGTGTGTGACCCTGTTAGGAGGGGTCCCTCCTTCAAAGCACTGGAGGTCAGCCTCCCCTGCAGGCATGTGGTCTGCGTTGTGTGGGGCGGGGGGCTGGCCAGGCACCTCCAAGAGCTTCCAGACCTCGGGCGAAGGGGATCACGTTACAGAGGCTTCTCCTTTTAAGTCCTTCGGGGAGGGCAGGATGTCAGCCCAGGGGTTGGAGTCCTGTCTCTCTCCCGGTCTAATCTTGCTTTTGCTGGTTTATCCGAAGGAGCCAGGAAGTTCAGAGCAAGCTGGGGGGAGGGAGGGCTCCTGGGGGGGGGGCTCGCTCCCCTTGTGGGGGCTCTCCTGATTCATTTCACTTGCATATCAAGAGCTGTGGCTCAGGGCAGCCTGCCTTTCACAGGAGGGGCCTGCTCTGCTTGGTTCAAGCTGAGAGCCCCACCCCCGCCCATTGACTGGGAGGCTGAAGGGAAGGTGGGCTTGTGCCCAGGGACGTCAGGGGGCCCTGACTCGGTTTGTCGCTGCTCTGGGTCATGTTTATCTTCTTTTCACAGAGGGGGTCCTCGCCCCAGGAGCCCCACTCGGGGCACCGCGCTGCCCTGGTCCCAAACCTCAGCACTTCAAAAGAGACTCAGGCATCTGAAGAGGCAAGTCTTTCAGACAGGCCCCTGAGCCAGGGACGGAGGATGCCGGCGAGCCTTGCTCCCGTTCCAAGCAGGCCCGCAATGTTGGCAGGAGTGTGTCCAGACAGATCCCCTCCAGGGGACCCTTCTGGGATGCTTCCCTTCCTGTTTCTGTAACACAAACATGGCCACGGACGCACGTCTTCGTGCCAACAGTTGGAAAGCAGGAAGGATCATGATAATATTGGGGTCTGTCTTTGGAGTGCAGAGAGCCTTCGTGTGCCTCCCCACATTCGTGCGAGGCGCCGGCAGCGTTTTACAGTCACCTGCAGCCGTGATCACAGAGACACAGTTGGAAAGATGGCGATGGGTTGGGGGCCCGACAGAGCTTGGGTGTGTGTGGGGACCCTGATGACCGGTGGTGTTTGCATAGACAGTGCGTCTGGCTTTCTCACGTTCATCGTCTGTCTTAAAATCACCATCTTATTCCTCCAGGGTCAAAAATGCTTCCTGCGTATTTCTCTTTACTGACTTGGAAACTGGAACCCGTGCCTCTTCATTCTGAGTTTTGTTTTGTTTTAAAGACCCGTTCGTTACTTTATTAAAGCTTATGTTGATTCCAACAAGGAGACAGAGGCATTTTATTTTCAGTATATAAAGAGCTGTTACAAATCAATAAGGAAAAATAGCCTAGTAGAAATAAAAAGAAAGGGGAGGTAAATCGTGAAAGGAAGGACCCAGGATGTTAACTAAATGATCAGTCTGCTAATGTTGACATCAGCAGTCTTCGCTCACCAAAGTGTTAACCCTGCGCTGAAATGGGTTCCCTGAGGACAAGATGAAACATACAATGTTTGGGGACAGGCTGCTGACGGTCTTCGCTCTCTACTGAAGGCTTTGACCTGCATAGGTGCTGCTTTTCATTTGTCCCCCCGGAGGTTCAGGGTGCAAAGGCAGTCTGACCACTTTTGTTCTCTTTGTCAGGAGAATTTTCTGTATTTTAATTTGGAGCAGTAACGGACCATAAAATGTCTGTTGACGTCAAAGAGACTTGCTGTCATTCCTAACCATTTACCCCCCAGGCGTTTCATTTTACTCCAAAGGACTTTGAAAGATTTTAGCTCATTGTCAACCACACCTTTGGGTTCAGGCAAACACGTGTAGTTTACAGACTACATTACGTAGTTTACCCTGGAGATAAGTGGAGCTAACTAATCTATACAACTATAAATGGATGTGGAGGGTGCAACTTTTATGGAATATCTGTCAAAGGACTGGGGACAGGCTTCTTCCCTTTTCTTTTGGCTGCTGGTTAGAATGTAGACGTGATGGCTGGAACTAGTGCAGACATTCTGGGCCACGAGGCAGAAATCACGTGCAGAGAAGGGCATGTGGATTTGTGGGTCTGTCACACTGTGGGTTTGTCAAAGCAGCCCTGGACTCCTTCACTTCTTTGGACTTTAAAGGAGAAAGAAATAAGGTTCTGTTTACTTTATAATTCACTGGGTGTCCTGACCAACATGTATTATGTATATGACATTCTCTGTGTATGTGTCTCTCAGATTCCAGTACCACAGGCAACTCAGCCTCCTTTGTTAAAAGTCCCCCCGGCCACCCTTCTTTAAAATCGTTTTGGCAGAAGAAAGCAGGGAAGAAAAGCATCCTTCTGCGTGATCATTTCTTTCTCAGAACATCTTTCTAACTAGCACTGTGTGCACGGATTAGAGTGCAGTTATCTTGGCAGCACAGGCAGGGTAGGAAGCAGGACAAAGGAGCTGAGACACGGTTCGCAGCAGACCCCGTGACTGCAGTGTCACCACTCTCCAAGAGCTTGATCGCCGGCTGCCATTCCTTCCTTGCTTTCCCTCTGTTCTGCTGGGGTGTAAAAAGCTGGGCCAGTGCTAAGAAGCCTTTGGTCTGTTACGCTCCACGCGCCAAGGCGGCTCTCTGGACCAGGCGGGCCTGGTTTCATCTTGCTTTGATCCTTCCGGGCACAGCAGAGATGGAGTCCTGCTCTCCTCTGGTCGGGGGCCCCTCCACGCTTGGGATATTTCTGCTTGTGGCAGAGGGTGGTTTATTTTTATTGCCCTTCGTGTGCACAGAGGACCTGCTCTGGCCAGCTGTGATGTGAACGCGTGGTGAGCGCAGAGGGGGAGGGTGGCATGGTGACAGGGACATCGTCTGCACAGTTGTCACAGGGTCTAACAGCAAATTTGTAGTGCACAGGAAGCAGAACCCCTGGGTCGTCCCCAGGGACACTTAGTGGAAGGGAGCCCCACGCGGGGTCTGCATGGATGAGGCCCAGCAGAAGCGGGGGTGGCATCTGCTGCCAGGGGACGGCTGGAGAGCGTGTCAGGCAGTTTTGGAGTCTGTGCTGGCAGGTGCACCACAGGGCTCGGGAAGAAGCTGCTTTCCTGCCTTTTTAGAGGCTCAGAAAATAACTCTATACTGTTCCGATAACTTCTTCAAAAGGCTGGAGAACTGTTGGTTCTTATCCAGTATCCTAGTCTATGGAGAATAACCAGAAAATGAGGGGTTTGTGGCAGATGTGGGAAGAAGCGGAACTGGCCTGTCCTTTCTGGGCAACTGAAGATTTGAAGAGGTTTGTCAGGAATCGTTTTGGCCTGCGTGACGTGCACCCGACTTGCAGACGTCAGAACGCACTGCAGCACAATGTGTGGTTCTCGGGGCGCTTGGACTGGGGTTCGAGCCTTTGTGAAGGGATGGAAGGAGCCGCTGCTCCCAGCTGGGGATCCTGCTCGGGGTGGCAGCACCCCCACATCCCATCACTCCATCTACACACACACCTTCTTAGCAGGCAAACCAAGGCCCACGCCACCCAGGCCAGGTGATGAGTCCATTCTGCTACCTGAGAGAACCGTTCGCACGCCCTCTGGCATTGTGGGTAAACCACCCAGGGGATACACACCCTGGTTTGGAGAACTCCTTTCTTTATGATGACGACCCCCAGTCCCTCCTACTGCAGTCGGGAGACACGACCACGGCAGCTGTAAGAGGAAAAGAAAACCCCCGCGGAAGAGTCCATGGTGAGCCAACCAGAAGCCCAGAAATGGCCTTACGATTACGATGGAAGCGGAAGGCTCCATCTCGCAGGGGACCAAGAAGAGGCGCCGGGAGCGAAGGCCGGGCTGGATTCTCGCAGCTGTTGGCCGAGCATCACTCTGACTTGCCCGTCCTTCCGGTACCCGGGTAACAAGGAAGGACCAGGAGGGCAGAGGGAGGGGAGAGCGTATCCGACGGGACAAGAAGGGTTCGGATCACGGAGGGTCCTCTGGAGACGACCGTGTTTTCAGCAGGTGCAGTGCCCGTGGGTGTGTGAGCAGACAGCGCCCCTCAGGCCGCAGGAGCCTGCAGCCTACAGTAATGGGGCACAGCGTGGACTCCCCTCTTCCAGGAGGCTGTTTCCATGGTCCTCGGGGTGGTCAGGACGCAGGAAAGCCACCACATCTCTCACCGGGACCACAGCCTGAGCTGGGAGCAAACACCAAGTCATGCAGTTGCCAACGGCGGTGACCTCTGCCTCCCCCACAGTGGCCTTCTCCATGCTCCTCCGGTGCTTCAGCAAGCTGCTACCTCAGGACCTTTGCACATGCTCTGCCTGCTGCTGACAGCTTTGCACGCTCTGCGTGGGTCTCCTCTGGGCTTAGCTTAAATCCCATCTGCTCAGTGAGGCTTCCCAGGGCCCCTCCTGCCAGTCGCCTCCTACACCCCTTTGCCTCTTCCTGCTTTATCACTACCCCATCTGCTACCTGCTTTCTTCCTTATTTGGCCGCCGTTTTCTACCACCAGTGGGTCATCCCCACGTGAGAAGGTATTTTGTCTGCTTTGTGCTCTGCTGTGTCCTCAGCACTCAGAGCAGAGCTAGGCATCCAGCCGGCACTCATCGCGTGTGGGATGAATGGATAAGCACGTGACTGACTGCATACACCAAATCGCCCTTGAGAATCCCCTGGGAGTGAAAAGTTGGATGTTCTCTCTGCTCTCGGAACTGATGGCTTTTTCTCAGATGGAGCTCCAGAAGAAATATTTAGCTTGTATTTCAGGGCCATGTTGAATGGAGTTGAATGAAAAATGCATCTTTAAACAGGAGAAAAGCCAAGCAGCGGGGGAGCCCACAGTGAGAGAAGCTGGGGATCTGAGATCCACCGAGTGAAAAAAAAATCCAGGTCTCCTCTCTACCTCGGCCCTGCCCCAGAGCACCGTCACCGCCTAGGACAGCAGAGGGATGAGCAACGCTAAACTGTCCTCTTTTCTAGAGAGTTCCACCTTCCTCACCAAAAGGCAGTGACCCCACTATATTGTGGCATCAGAACGACTTTCTTGCTCACTCAGTAGGAAGGAAATGAGTGATGCTCTGACGGACAACCCCTCCCAAGAGGAGAGCATGTTTATAGCCAGAAACCATGGAGTTAAAACAGAAAGCGGGAGGTGGGGTTTCTGCATTTAAATAGCGCCCACACTGTCATTAGTGATTTTCCATTGAACAGGATGCTTCCTGCTTTCCTGGGAAAATCAGGTTGCCACTGACCATCCCTAATTGCTGGAACGCTGAGTAACCAGCCTCTAATTTGGTTGTAATGAACCGTGTGTTAATGGTACAGCCTGCTGCCCACTCCAGAGACTCCAGGCCACGTCTGGCCTTGTAATGAGTCTTGTCAGCTCTGCGGTACACCTTTCTGCATTTGTGTTTTCTTTAAAAATGTACTTAATTCCACCTAAAATAGAGATGGATCCTACAACTCACCCAAGATAAATATAGGAGATAGAAACATTATGTATATTTAAGGTCTTGTAAAGTCTTTCTCTCCCCCCTCCCCCCTCCCTCTGTCTCTGTCTTTCTGTGTCTCCTTCTCTCTATCTCCCTCCCCTTCTCTCTTTCTCTGTCTCTCTGTCATTTTCTGTTTCTCTCCCCCGATACATGTGTACCACACACACATGTGACCACACACACGTGTACCACACACACACGTGTACCACACATGCCCACCTTAAACATCTCCATACGTTACCCAATGACACCCAGTGAGTTGACCCCCAACGTACAGGATGACCCTTCTCTCGAATGGAATAGGTTAGGTGTTTGGAGGCTCATGTGTCCAACTTGGATGCACTGATGTGAGAAGGGGAGTCCTTTGGGGAGAAGAGTGTAGGCCTGTGGCCCAAGGACCTTTCTGTCCCTGCGGCCGTGTTGTAACCCTCACCAAACAGACACCACTGCACAGGCACGTGATGGGCACAAATAGAAAGACAGCAGCTAATTAGTCTTTACAGCAGGAAAAACCATGTGAAGCGTGGTAATGACAGGATCTTAAAGCAGGGAAGACAGAATATCAGTTTGGAGCCCAAGAGGGCTGGTGATGAAGGGTGTTTTTATTTTGTGGTAATTTCTGTAGAATTGAAAGGAGAATGGTGATCACTGCGGTGCATTTGGACGTTATCTGTGTGTGTGTTGGACAGGCATTTACTGAGCATCCACTTTCTGTTAACGTTTTGCTCAGCGCTATATAGAAAACCAACACTGCCTTCTCCTGCTGATCTGACAGTCAGTAGAAGAATCAAATAGGAAATGGGTAAATCTACGAGATCTGACAATTAAGTTTGCAAACTTGCTGCACCAATGTTTCTAACCTTTTTTGATATCAGAGGGATTATTCATTATGAATTTGTATCAGCTGGACAAACAGTTAACCAAGTTTACTATTTGGAAGTGCTGAAAAGGCTGCGTGAAAAAGTTAGACGACCTGAACTTTTCACCAACAATTCATGGCTCTTGCATCACGACAATGCACCAGCTCACACGGCTCTGTCTGTGAGGGAGTTTTTAGCCATGAAAGTATTGGAACACCCTCCCTGCTCACCTGATCTGGCCCCCAATGACTTCTTTCTTTACCAAAGATAAAGGAAATACTGAAAGAAAGACATTTTGACAACATTCAGGACATCAAGGGTAATATGACGACAGCTCTGATGGCAATTCCAGAAAAAGAGTTCCAAAATTGCTTTGAAGGGTGGACTAGGCACTGATGTCGATGCATAGCTTCCCAAGGGGAATGCTTGGAAGGTGACCTAGTGATATTCAGCAATGAGGTATGTAGCACTTTTCCTAGGATGTTTGCGAACTTTATTGTCAGACCTTGTATATCGCAATTTTAGGTTGACACCACACACATACACACACACACACACACACACACACACCCCAAAACGAGCGCATGTGAAAGAAGAACGGCAAGAACCTGAGTTTGGTGGCAGTGGCACTGTCCAGCACAGCCATGTGACGGTGGAAAGGTCCTCGGACCTCTGTAGCCACTGTGGCCGTTGAACACTTGAAATGTGGATCGTGACACTGAGGGTATGAATTCTGCGTTTTAGTTACTTTTTATTAATTCAAATGTAAATGGCCCCGATGCCTGCTGATAATGGCCCCTGGTTCCCCCAGGGAAAACCCCATCTCCCCCACCAGCTCCTGTGATGAGGGGAATCGATCTCACTGTGACTCCAATGCAGGGCAGGTACCTCAGGCCTGAACCACCACAATGGGGATCTCCCGGCTGCCATGATAGTGAGGGATACGCCAGCCCGAGGCCCAATCCGGGAATGTGAATCTTTAGCACGGCTTTGGAACCAATTCATGGGTAACACCCCGAAAGATGGAATCCGTGTAAACCTTAAGATTTCGGGAGCTACCCTATGCTTGTTCCCACGCCTGCTTCTCCATCGTCCCCCTCAAGTCTCCACATGCCCCGTCCCCCAGCCCTGAGGCTGCTCCAGGCAGTTCTGTGTCTTTGTACATGAACCAACGTGGCTTCCTTAGCTTGTAAGCTGAGGCTCTCACTCAGTGTCTCCTTGATGACCACATGTGGCATTTCCCGATTCAACACAAATCGAAGGAGCACCTACTATGTGCTGAGCGCTGCTCAAGGTGTTGGGGACCCCGACATAACAGAGCTTTTGCATTTACGAAGCTTGAGGTGCAGGATCAGGGCTGAGAAGACACCGTAATGTCTGCGTTTGACCCTAGTTGTCCCCAAGAAACTGACCTCGCCCTGTGGCCTGAGTTCCCTCATCTGTGACCCGGAGGGTTGGCCAAAGTGGACATGTCACAACACGGCCCAGAGAAGGCTGATGTAACTGAATTTTTACAGAATTCACCAGGAGGGGAGGATGTGGGGCAAATGCCTGAAGAGTTCCAAGGATGGCTGTATACGTGGCCCACGTGTCGGCCACAAGTTCAAGGGTGCCTGGGAGTCTGCGTGGGGAACCTCCAATTAGCGGAAAGCAGAAGGGGCCTGCCCGGCCGTGCCACGCATGGCCCTCAGCAAGAAGCGACCTTCCGAAGTCAGGACTTCCGCAAATAGCAAACGTCTCTGTGGGTGGTGTTGAAACGTTCAGTCACCAGGAAAAGCAAACGCACGGCGACTGGTGGACTTCACAGGCCGGCAGCGTCTTGAACGGCTTTCAAGCGTTTGAGGCTCTGCAAAAACTGAAACATGTTTCCCTGAACTCCCTTCCTTTTCAAGTTTGTTACACCCGTGTGCCTATGGGAGCAGACGGGGCCATATGCTTCCAATTCTTGAGGACTCAGCTCTTCAAATCGTACTCTGGGAAAAGATGTTTGATGTGCGGCCATCCCGAGGCCGCATGGATCGTTTTGATAAATCCCTTTCCTCTAAGCGTTTTTTTTTTTTTTTGGAAAGCGAGGCCGCTTTTTTCCCCCCATTAGGAGACAAATGTGAATCACAGAAAGGTTTGAGCTATGTCAGCAGGTTTGGAAGGTGGGGGACTCGTTCAGAAGGAATAAAGATGACGGAGCCAGTGGCTCCAACCCAGAAATCACGGGTCAGGGACGTGGACTCTGTCTGCCCCGGGTTTCTCCAGGAAAGGAACACTGGCTTTGGACGCCATGAGCCTGTCCCTCCCAGGTGACAGTGCTGCCTCTGGCCACATGCCACTTGCTGCCTTGTGAGATGACCGGGTTGGGTGAGCAGCAGTTATGGGTTCAGCTCAAAACCAGCCCAAAAGCAAAATATAAAAACTGGTCACAAGAGACAATGAGCAAATGGTGCCCAAAACTCCAAGAAAGAGAGTAAATATGGCCCGGAGGTGGGGTGGGAGGCGGGGGGGGGGGGGCTTGTCACCAGGAGAGTCCTTTCAACCCCCTCCAGGACCTCTTCATAGCCCCATATGTGTGATCTGATTGCCTCTTAAGAGACTGTTAAAAGGTGGACTTTGTGTCTGAGGAAAACACTCTGATGATGTGACTAGTTAAAAAGCTAGTTAAGTGTTGCAGCCATCACGTGTCAAGACTCTTTTCGTGATTATTCTCTAATTTGGGGTATTGGAAATATCCACCAATATAATACAAAAACAGTGGTATGTTTTACAAAGTGGATTTTCAAATAAAGATGTAGAATTTCCTGAAATCCTGCTCTAACCACATGCAAAACCTGTGAGCGTCCGGTGGGGTTCTACCCATTGTCAGCAGAAAAAGAGAAGGCTTGAATAGCAAGAGAGGGCCATTGTGACACTGAGGCAACATGCCCAGCCATTGCAAAAATTAAAAATGAAAAGAGATGTCTTTTAGGATTGCGTTGCGAAAGTCAATTATAAACAAAAACTTAAGAGTACTGGTCACTCGTCTTTGGAGGAATAAGTCCAGTTGCCGCTTTTTCGCTGGAAGTAACGTTTCATTCTCTGTTCTAAACATGGTACATGGT
This sequence comes from Rhinolophus sinicus, assembly GCF_036562045.2. NCBI lineage: Eukaryota > Metazoa > Chordata > Mammalia > Chiroptera > Rhinolophidae > Rhinolophus > Rhinolophus sinicus. Next base: position 37,180,892 of record NC_133765.1, read on the forward strand.
TTTAATTAAAACCTACATTTTGTTAAAAGGCAGATCAGATGTAATTATTTTCAGAGCTTTGACTTTTCAAAAGACTCCCAGTCGGAGCACCCCTCCGCCTCCCCTCTTCAGCTATTTAGCTTAAACAAGCCCCCTGAGGGGTTCGATAGTCAGAAAGTGAGGTGGTTGAAACGAGGTGGTTTCCCTAAGGGGAAGGCAGGGGGCGGGACCCACGTGGAGCTGTGTGGGTGTGTTCCTGTCTCAGGCGGGCTCCTCACCTGGCTGTCTGCTCATGGACACGTTTTTCTGTCTCTTCCCCCATTTGACAATGGGATGATCACAGTTCCCACAGCATCGGCGGGTTGTAAGGATTAAGAAGATTTCGTTCCCTTCAGTATTGATCTGAAGGAAATGAAATCACGGTCCGAAGAGATAGCCGCGCCCCCATGTTCATAGCCCTGTTATTCACAGTAGCCAAGACCCGGAAGCTCCCTAAGGGTCCGTCGATGGATGATGGATAGAGAAGAGGTGGTGCATAGATGTAACGGAATATTATTCAGCCACGAAAAGGAGGAAATCCTGCCATTTGCCACAACACGGATGGACCTGGAGGGCATTGTGCTGAGTGAAGTAAGTCAGACACAGAAGGACAGAAACTGTATGATCTCACTTATAAGTGGAATCTGAAAACATCAGACTCATAGAAACAGAGAGTAGAAGGTGGTTGCCTGCTCTGGGAGGAACGGAAATGGGGAGACGTTGGTCCAAGGGGACAAACTTCCAGTTATAAGATGAGTAAGTTCTGGGGATGGAATGTACAGCATGGTGACCGGAATTAACCATATCGTATCCTATACCTGAAAGGTGCTGAGAGAGTAGATCTTAAAAGCTCTCACCAAAAATAAAAATAAAAAAACTTATATGAGGAGGTGATGGGGGTGGTAACTACACTGATTGTGCCGGCCAGTTCACAACATGTACATATATCAAGTCATCACGTTGTACAGCGTCAGCGTACACAATGTCCTATGTAGACCGCGTCTCGATAAAGCTGGAAAGAGGACTAAGGAGACAGCGATGCTTACGTGTTTGACGATCTGGCCAGATTTATGTGCCTCCTCGATGAAACTGTGAGCGCTGTACTGGTATATCCTCTGTCCTGTTACTATTACTGATTTGCCGACATAACATATTTGTTATTAATAAGTGACTTTACTGATTTAAAGCTCATCGTTGTTTTCCTCCTGATGCTTCTTGGCTGACCAAACGCTCACTTCTCAGTTCCCTTTGCTTCGCTCCCAAAACTGTATGATGTCTGAAACTACCAATTTCTGTCCACCCTCTGATTTTGCCGCTGGGTTTTGAAGGGCTGGGTTTTGGAGGGCTGTGTTTGCAGGGGGTGTGGTTTCCATTGAGCTCTCTAACCAGATAAAATGCAAATGTCCAAGGAAGTCTTCCCTCCCGGCCCTTCCCCCCCAGCTCATTCCCCCCCACTTGTGCTCAAAATGCATCTGAGTTTCTAAATGCATCTGAGTTTCGCTTTTACAAGGGGCCTTTAAAAGCTCCTGGCCCCTTGCAAAGCCCCAGCCCCCTTTGTGCAGATGGGTTGGAGGTGGCCAGGCTGTCCCGGGAAGGCTGTGATTTATACGCGAAGGCTTGTCACGCGGTGAAAGGAAGGGCCACTTTTTCATTTTGATCAAATGTTAGGTTTGAAAGCCACCCACTGCTGTAAACTCAGCTGGGTCGCGGGCCCAGATGAGACACATTGCGTGCTTTGTTGCCTAGGCGGTGTTTGGGAAGGCACCCTGAATACCACCAGACTCAGAGACGAGACTTGGGCTCTGGGGCAGGCGCCTGCTCCCGCCTCCCTCCCGGGCGTGGGACGCAGAGGACCCCGTTCTCCCCACAGCCCCCAGCCCCCTGCTGTGCTGTGGGTGCTTCTCCCCAGCTGCACAGCATCCCAGGTGCCAGGTCTGAGGGACGAGGCTGTGGACGCAGGCTGCCATCAGCGCTTTCCAGGCGTGGCGTGTGCACGACGCACACTCGCTTACTTCCCTTAGCCAGCCTGTGGGACGGGTGTAAAAAAAGGCACCAGTGTGTAAGTCACCGGAACATACTGTCATCCTTAGTGACCTCCCTGCTTTCCAGCTGGCCGGGCCTCCCCATGTCCCCGGATGGTTTCCTGGGTCTCCTCTGGCCGCCAGCCCACCTGTCCGTAAACGGGACATGGAAGTAGCCCTCCTCTCCACCCTGTTGATGAAACCTGAGCCTGTGTGTTGGAACTGTGCTCCAGGCCCTGCCATGCAGCTGGGGCACTAGTGGGAGCATCCTGGGGATGGCACTGGAAAGGTTCCAAGACCCTTTCCAGCTTTGCTCATCCACTAACATACGTTTCTTAAGCTCCTATTAAGTGCTGGGTGCTTTGTCACAGAATGGGGACATTAGCCTGGCGTAAGAAAGACAGTGTCCCAATGACCTTTCTGAGAACAGAGACAGAAAACAGGCATGTTCATAAATGCTCAGGTGAGTTCAGAAAAGCGTAAGCAGCGGAAGGAAACCAAATAGTTGATGTGACCGAGAGCACCTGGCGGTGGGGGGGGGGAGGCGTGGACTTAAAGTTCTTTAAACTGTGGTGTTAACAGAGGGCTTTCTACAGGGGTGACCTTTGAGCTGAGGCCAAAACGAAACCTTGCAGCCAGCCATGGGTGGGCATTCTAGATGGAAGAAACAGAATGTGCAAAGGCCCTGAGGCAGGAGGGGAAAAAATCCAGATTTCCTGCCCGGATATTTATATGCATCCTCTTAAAAAAAAAAACACAAAACACTTTTATTTTGACATAATTCCAGATTTACAGAAGAGTTTTAAAAATGGTGCAAAGAATCTGGATTCTCCATCTGCAAATGTCTCTGTTTCTGTCTGTCTCTGTGTGTGTGTGTGTGTGTGTGTGTCACATACATGTACCCACACATTTTATTCTGAACCGCTTGACAGCATATTGAAAACATAGTGCCCCTTTACCACTAAACCCCCTAAAAATAAGCACATTCTCTTACATCACCACAGTATAATTCAAATCAGGAAAGAAACCTTGACATAATATTATAATCAATCCACAGGCCTTACTCACATTCCACCAATTGTCCTAGCAATGGCCTTTGTAGCCAAAGAAAGCCCCCGATGCTGTGTTGGGTTGCCTCGTAAAGTCCGTTATTTCATTCTCGTTAATCCAGAACAGGCCCTCGGGCTTTCTGTGACTGCACAACCTGGCCACATCCGGAGAGCACAGGCAGTTATTTCCCAGGGCGGCCCTCTGTTTGGGTTTGCGGGCTCTTTCCTTGTGATTCGATGCAGGCTGTGCTCTGTACGCCGGACCCCACATGGATGTTCCCTTCTCAGTGCATTGTATCAGGAGCCGTGTGCTGTCCATTTGTGCCCGTCCAGGACGATGTCACTTGCCTGCCAGGCGTTTTCCACTACGTTTCCCTTTGTAACTCATAAGTATTTTGTGGGGGCGATTTTCAAGACCAAGCAAACGTCTTGTTATTCCTCAGACTTTACCTGCTGGTTTTCTCATCCATTGCTGATTTTCACGTGAAGTAATTACTACTGGGTTGGTTGCCAAATGGTGATTTTATTTTTTTTCTTAACTCCTACCTTCCTATCTTCCTTCTACATTTATTGCCTGGTTTTGTTTATTTGTTTGTTTGTTTTGTTTTGCTCTAAGAAAGAGCTTTCCATTCTCCCCCATTTATCTGTTTATTTTTCTCCTTAATCAGTTCAAGAATCCTTTTCATTTGACTCAATGGCCAGCAGACTCTTAAAATACTCTTTTTTTGCCTTCAAAACCACACCCCCTCAACCTGTAGGTTTTAACTCTGCTTCCTTAGAGTCTTTACCAAAACATGGATCGGGACCCCTCTGCTCCCAAGTTGAATTCTTTCCGTGGTTTCTGACTGCCTGAAAGTACACAATTAGGAATCTGAGAGATTAGAAGTGAGGTGGCCTGCAGGTGGCCAGCCGCCTCTCCTAACTCTCCCGGCTCCTTCCAGCACAGCCGTCACATGTCCAGCTGAGCCCTTGAAATGGGTCGAGACCAAATTGAGATGTGCTGTCAGTGTCAAATGCACACCGTGTTTCGAAGACAGACAATGATAAAAGAGTGTAAAAGTCTCATGCATAATTTATAGTGATAACATGTTGAAACGATAACGTTTTGGATATTATTGGGTTAGATAAAACCACCAGTTTCTTTGTGCTGTTTTGCTGTGACTTCTAGGAAATTTTCTCATCGGGGCTTGTTTTTGAGGTTTACATTGTATTTTGTGTCAGACAGCGCTGGTTTGGGCAATGCCAAGTGCACCTTCCACTGCACTTGGGAAGTGAAGGAGGTAATATCACACAGGACGTAACCAGAGCTCTTGCTGTTTACATGGCAACTCCGTGTGAATTAGAAAAAGTTGCTGCGTCTGTGCAGAAGAAGGAGAAAACACCCCTTCTTCCCAGAAGATACAGCCCCAGTCAGGGGCCGGCTTGACAGTCGGAGACATGGAGCATAGTTCAGCCTCCTCTCGTGTCCTCTTGGCCAGAAGCGTTGTGCAGTTCACAGCCTGCACAGCTGTACCCAGCAGCCCAGGACTAAGTTGTCCCCTCTGGTCTGCAGTAGAGCCAGGCGCCATATTGTTTGGTTTGGGTGCCAGGGAGGCTTCTTAGAAGCTAGGCAGTCCAGTGATGCAGAGTGACTGCCGTCGCTGAGGTCAGGCGTGCCTGAACGCCTGTCCCGCTCTGCTCACTAACTACCGGACAGACATCTAATCACATCCAAGTTACTGACGTAAAGTCTCTGAGTTTCCATTTCTCCATTTGTAAGACAGAAATGACAATAACAGGCCCTGCGGGTTTGGGGGACGTCCCTGGCACATAGTAGTCACTCCACGAATGTCAGCTGCCGTTGTCGTTGTGACTGTCCGTGTTTTAGCTCAGCAGAGTGGGCAGGAAAGCAGGAGGCATGGACGACCACGCTGGAGGAAGCCATTTTGCTTCTGGCCTTGGAGGACCCGTAGTCCATTGGCTGGAAAGTGTCTTGTCTTCCCCCCAGAATGACCCAGTAAAATATAGACCATGTTTCCTGCACACCATTTGTAGGTGGCTGTTGGCTTATGAGCTCACATCCAACACGGGCATTGCCAGCCCATTCCATAGATGGGGAGACCGAGGGTCAGCATGTCCTTTCTCTAAGTCAATGCAGCGAGTAGAGGAAAGCACCCCAAGGGCAGGGTGATCCAGGTTGGCTTTATTGATCCAGGTACTTTATTTTAACAACAACAGCAGAGATAATGAAATGCGGATGATGACCATGGTAACCCTTGTTCACTGAGCCCTTCTTCCGTGCCAGCCGCCATTTTAAACACTTGCCACAGATGATCTCCGGATGCTCGAAACGCCCTCCAGAAAGTGTGTTAGTATGGTTCCCCTTTCCCAGCTGAGAACACTGAGGCTTCGTGGGTGAGCCCCGGCCCTGGGTGACGCAGCTTGAATGTCCAGGAGTGCCCATCTCTGCAGCAAAGTGCCTGAGTGAATGCCACACCTGACCCTGTAATGCTGGGCGCGTGATGCCAACTTCCGGAGCCTCGGTTTTTCATGTGTCACTTGGGGTAGTGTGGCATCCATTTCCCAGAGCTATGGGGCTCTTGCTCTGGACACTGCCTGTGAACTTACAGCAGGCACCCGGCCCCGAGTGAGCGTCAGACCATGACCTGCCGTGACTGCTCTTCTGTTGCATAAATGGGCTCCATGGTTCTCAGATGGAAATCTGTCGCCTGGTGTGTGGTTTCTGCTTACAAGTCTCGGCCTTGGGGCGACGTGTGTCATGGTCTACGTGGTTTTCACCCCATCCCAAGGCCGGGCAGACAGGGCTTGGGAGCCATGGTCTCACGGAGTCATGTTGACCAGTGTCTTTGTCCTCTGTGCACACATTTTGGTTTCTTACTTGTTTCTGCTGCCGAGACCCTCGTACCAGATCCTGAATTAGTGTCTGCATCGGGACACAGCTGCTCACACATTCCCAGGGTTACCCTGGCTAACACCCCACCCAAAACATTAGTTTGCGTTTAAAATCCAGAGTTGGATGCCGTTCTGTTTACTGCTGGTCATGTTTCCTTTCTTCATTGATTTCCCGCCTGCAGCAAAACCATCTACCATCTCCATTGGCATCTTGGGGCCCAGGCTGAGACTGGGAGACCCCCAGCCAGCAAGTGTCCGGCCGGAGCTGGAGTCCCAGCAGGACCCACGCCCTCCTGCGTCGATGACCTGATGTGTGTGTGCAGTGACCACCTGGTTTCCCGGTGCTCACGTGGTTCCCTTTGGGCCATAAATGGGATGGGTTGGGCCACTGCAGGTGAGCTAACAGTGTCCTGAACGTGGCACAGGCATGACCAGGGAGTATTCCTGAATTGAGCAGCTTCCCAGCAAGAAGGAGAATTTATTCAGCTTGGTTCAAATGATGCATCTTTAACGAGGGCACTATTGTCTGAGTTGTGGGCAGGTTCAGGGAACAGACAAGATATTCTGCGGTACGTGGGTATATGCAGCAGAGGGAAGCTGTGTTCCCAGAGCCCAGGAGTGGTGACAGCTGGGGATGAGGGAGATATTAGCCAGGAGGGAAGCCGCCAGCACCAGAGGCGAGGCCTCAAAAACGGGAGGGAAGGCAAAGGCATCCCGAGCTCTCGCTCCTCCCTGACTCTGTGCCACCACACACTGGAGTCCAGGTGACACATCTTTGGGGCAGCTGCCCCAGGCCCAGAGAAAGGTCGAGAGTGGATTGAGAGGCTGTGGGGAGGCGAGTTATTTCCAGCACAGCTCCTGAAACCAACAAACTCCTAGGTATTCCTAGAGTTTGGCGTCCCCTGCACAGCACGAGACCAAAATAAAGCACAGAAGGGAGCTTGCAGTGCCCCGGGCATTGTTCTGGGGACTCACTCACCACAGCAGCTCTTTGGGGTCGGGAGTGCACTGTCCCTGTACAGACGGAAGTCACAGAGCTGGGACTGCAGTCTGTGTATTTTGGCTCTAGAATAATCCATACTCGTAACCAGCAAGCTCACGAGCCTCATGTGACATTAGCAGGATGGAATTGAACTTGAAGGGGTTGCTATGGGTCAAGCATTGGGTCCTCGCTTGGGCAGGAAGTTTGTACAGATTCAAATATTGTTGCTTTGGCTACGTAAGACACGTGCAACTGACTTCCTCTGAGTGGCAGGGAAGACATGTGACCCAAGCCTGTCCATTCAAAGCATTCATCTCCCTGGCCAATGTGATTGGATCAGAGGTGGGCTTGTAACACAGATTAGACCAATCAGAGACAATGAGACTCATCCTGGGTTTTATTGGCTCTGTTGAGGGAGAGGCCTGATCTTTCCTTGGGGAATGCTGAGGTGATGGGATATAAGCATGAAATTGCTGTCATTGTTTTATTCATTTAAACAACCATATTGAAATATAATTTCCATCTTCTAAAATTCACCCATTTATGTGTACAATCCAGTGACTTTTTAGTACCTGTGTGTGAGTGTGTGTGTATACGTGCGTTTGTGAGCTAGTTTGTTAACTTTTCTGTTTCAAGTAACAGGAATCCTCTTGACTCCCGTATCCAGATTATAAATTATAATCCAGAGGGAGAGGGAGAGAGAGAAAGAGAAAGGAGCGCGATCTCAAGGTGAAATGCCCATGAGAGAGAAGAAGGGTTCGGGGTGCTGGTGACAGAGCTGAGTGTGATGTATGCACACAGTTATTCCCAGCAAGACTGGTGATGTGCTTCCTACTTCTTTGTACAATAAAGACTTGAATGCCCATTTATTAATTTCTTATATTCTGTCTTGGTGAAGAAAAGGCTTTCAAAGATGCTGAGCAGACAGGAAGATTAAGTAAATTAAAGAAGAAAAATGAAGCGAAGGGGAAATGTGGGCTGGGAAGGAAGCTGGAACTAAAAGCTTAGTAAACAAAACGCGTAAGGCGAGGACGTGTGCACAATTACCAAAGGCAGATGACAGCTGAGCTCTAGGCTGTGTGGTGACCAAAACTAAGAGGGAAATATGCTTAGTTTCTAAAACCTGGGGTTTACGAGTTTATAGGACAACTAGTTGCTGAATTACTCTCTTGGGTCCCTAAAAATCACAGTGACAAGTAAGCTGGGGCTGAAGTGAAGTGGGGGAATGAGGCGTGTGTGTGTGTGTGTGTGTGTGTGTGTGTGTGTGTGTGTGTGTGGTATTGCAGGAAAGGTGATGGATGCCAGAGTGATGCGTTGGAGGCATCAACAAGTCTGATATGTCCATTATGCACCTAATGACCCAGGATGCAGGTCTGCAGTGGAGGGAGCAAGAGGAGATTTAGAAGGTGAGTCTGCAGAGCCAGGCAAAGGCCAGACCCGCTGGGCCTCCGAGGCCAGGAGAAGAAGTTTGGACTTTGTCCTGAGTGCCAGGAGTGTCAGGGTTTGCAGCAGGGGCTTGTGGCTGCGTTCTGCTTCCGTTTTTCCCTTTGGAGAAGGCTTCAGGAGATAGTGATGACTGCAGCTGTTAATCCTCAGGAAGCTGTAATCACTACGAGAACGATGGAAAGCACCAGTTAAGGATTTTTAGAAGGAAGCGAACCAGGGAAATACTGCAGTAGCCGGCCTGAATTCTTTCCCGGGCTCAAAGTTACCCGGGGCGTGGAAGAAGAGACGTTTTCCCTCTGATGTATGAAGGTCTTAGGGTCCACATTTCGAAACTGCCGATAAGGCGTGTTCTGGGATGCTGTCATAGGAATCTGTAACTTTTCTACTTGTCTCACAATAAATTTCTTTGATTTTCTTTTCCCCTCAAGGTCTTAATAGGGAAAAAAGCTTTCAGAATATATCATGGTAAAGTATCTACTTTAAATATCAAGAGAATTATGTGATATGTGTTACTACAAAAGGGAAAGTAAGGGACTTAACAGAATTGAAGGACTGAAAAACTCATGAACTTGGAGCGTAAAGACCTTGTAGGGGTCTCAAGGCTTGTGTGTCAATGTGCGATGCAACTTGCAAAAGGCCAAGCACATTGTGACATTATTTAGAGACTTGGGGGATTTTGAAAGCTAGAACAGTGCGCTGGCCCTAGAAGGCATTCAGAAAATTGTGTTGGGTGAATGAATGCATATGTCACAGATGAGGAAACGTAACTCGTAAAGAGTATTAATGCCATTTCATATGGACAGCAGAAACCTTAAGAGAAAGAGTGATCTCATCGCTTCTCCATGTATGGCCTCGTGCCCGGAAGTGCGCGTGGAATGTGCATCTCTCTGTTTTCCCTTCTCGCTCTCAGTTCTGCTGTACTTTTCATGGAATGAGTTCCCTGTACAAAGATGCGTGGTGCTACTCCAGCATGGCTCCTCAAAGGGTGCCAGTTACGCCTGGTGTGCAACTGTAAGAACGCCCATTTCTCTGACGCTGGAGGGACGGACTACTGGCCTCGCTGAGTTAAGAAGTTGTGTGGCGTTCTCCACCATCATGCTTTCCTGAGAATGTTTTTTCAAGGCTACAAGGACGATATACTTTTGCCTCATGAGCTAACTATAAAGCCTACCTCCCATGTGTGATTCCATTGCAAGGTCGACAGGTGGTTTTCAAATTGCACGTGATGACCCAGTAGAAGGAGGTGAGATTATTTTAGTGGGTAGTTAAAAAGAATGGGGTGGGCATTAGAATAGCATGGAATAAAATGACCCCGAATGGAACAGAATATAAGAGTAGAAGAGACAACGTGGAACGCTACGTAATGAAGCTTTCGTCCTGGTTAGATGAATGTATATATGTGTATGTGTGTGTCCTGCTCTTGACGAACGTGTTTCAAACGGTGGGCACACTCCCCAAATGTTTGCAAGCTGCTGCCCTTAGTGCCCCCTCCCATCTCCTCATTGTCAAGTCACGGAGTGAGGGAAGGGCTGAGACTGAGAGGTTGAGGTCCTGAGGAGTCAGTTTGTAGATTTTTCGATGACTGGACATTTCTCTGGTGTCAGATTGTCTCTCCCCAAGAAGTGTCCCTTCCTTCTCTTGGGCTGGCAGTTAGAGGTTCAAGGGCAACGCTGAGTGCCAGGGTCTCCAACGTTACGTCTTACATTTCCTCCCTGCCCACGTCCTTTCCATGGACGAACCGTCCGTGCTTGCGTGAGCTCTGCAGTTGGGCTTGGTGTACAGACTGCTGGGAGAACAGGGCCGGGAAGCAGGGCCGTCTCACCAGGGCTGTAGGTACGTTACTGCACTCTTAGGAAAAAACACTTGGAGATTTAAGACGACAGAAGAGTTTTGGTTTGTTTGTTTTGAGAGCATCAAGTGCAACTATTCATTTACACCTTCGTTACCCAGCGAGGAGATCAAGACTTAATAGAACAAAAGTATTGAATGCCGCTCACGGCTTTTGATAGGCTGCCCTCCTCAAAGCACTAATTGGCACTGTGACAGCGTCTCCGTCTCCGTAAGCGAGCGTGGCTGGCAGAAGGGGTTGTCATGGTGATGCCGTCTTCTCCAGGCTCAGAGACTGGGGAGCGGGCTGGGGGTCAGTCCGAGAGACACAGGACAACAGAAGGCTGAGGTGCTGCGATGGGCAATTCGTGGGGGCCGTGCATCCCTGCCGAGCAAGCCGCCTGCCTGGAGGTCGGACAAAGGTGTGGACTGAAGGGTAGGACGGCGGGAGAAAGAGGGAAGATTGATTTCCTGGCTGGTGTTTGCACAAATTACTTGAGCAGCAGCCTTCTGAACCTCACTCTATGTCGCTTCCACAAATCTTCCCACCAATTTGGGGGGTTCTGACTGGTTTTCTCAGCTGGGCTTTCATAACCTAGGTTAGCTCCCAAAGGCTGCTATAGCGAATGACCACAAGCTGGGTGGCTTCAAACAACAGAAACGCCTTCTCTGCCGGTTCGAGAGGCCAGAAGTCGAGGTTCCATGCTCTCCAAAGGACCTGGGAAGGGTCCTTCCGGCCTCTTCAGCCCCTGGGGGCCCCAGGTGTCCCTTAGCTTGTGGCCATATCCCTCCAGTGTCTGCCTCTGTCTTCACATGGACTCTCCTCTCCTCTGTGTCGTCTCCTCTTCTGTCATGAAAAGGACACTCGTCATTGGGGTAAGGGTCCACCCTAGGTCCAGGATGACCTCATCTCAAGGTCCTTATCTCGGTTCTGTCTGCAGAGACCCCCTTTACAAGGAAATAAGTCCACAGTCTCAGGTTCTGGGGTTCAGAAGCGGCCCTATCTTTCTAGGGGCCACCACGCTACCCACCTAAGCGATGAAATGTACTCTCATGGGGGCAGAGTTCTGTTCCATAATTATTTGCTAATAATTGAACTGGGGCCAGTCTGTTTGACAGTCAGAAATGAAGAGTCGGTCCTCACGTTTCTGTCCCTGAGGGGCCAAGAACCTCAGGCAAGTCCCTTACTCTCTCTGTGCCTCAGTTTCCTTCTCTGTGTGGTCTCCCTCCCTCATAGCTTTTTCTCGAGTTGTCACCTTCTCAGTGAGATCTTCTGGGATCACCAGACTGAAATCACACGAACACCGACCCTCCAATAGTCCGTGTTTTACTCAGCAGCCTTTATCAAAATCCGACATACTATGCACTGTGCTTATTTACTGCCTTAGTGCCATCTTCTCCCAACAGTGAGTCAGCTCCAGAGGGCAGAGTGTTGTCTCTTTGGTTCGCTGTTCCATCCCCGGTGGCTAGAACAGTGCCTGGCACATAGTGGGTGCCTTGGGGCATCTCCCCAGATGTTTGTGTGCATCAAATGAGAGACTCTGTATAAAGCGTCGTGGCAGGTGTTGTGTGAATGTGAACTCCCCTTCTCCTTCTCCCGTTTCCGGAATTACTTCTGCACGAGACTCAATGCCTTGGGTATCGTTCCCTCACAGAAAGAAACGTGCCAGAGGCTTTGAAATAACATGGTAGTGAAATGTACTGTTTGAACTTCCCGTCTCCTCCGAGGCGAAGGTCCTAGTGAGAAATACAGCCGAGTCGCATTCCTCTTGGTAGGCATAGTAATTACGTTCTGAAGTCACTGCGAACACTGAGCCAGTCCTGAACCATCGTTGTAAGGGAAATAGCGTTGGGGTCCTGCGAGCCTCTGGCACAATATTTTTATCAGCCGATCAATGCACAACCTGATTTTAAGTGGGTTTCTGTTTAAAGGCACCTGCCTTGATATATCCTGTTGCTTCATTAACTCTGAACTCGCGGCCAGCAGCTGTCACTCAGGCCTGAGCACAGCTCGTCCGACACACGTCGTTTTCGCGGAAGGCACATGGCAGCCTCTTGCGTGTTGGCACACTGGACGGCACGTCAACCCTCTGCATCTTAGACAGCAAATCACCAACAAACAAAGCATGAAAAGGAGGGGAACGTGGCATTAAACGACCATGAGAAGGACACTTGTTTACGCAGGGTCTGGGAGCTGAGACGAGGACGCAGCAGCCTCTCGGCTGACCTCTGGCGGGAGTGCCCTGTGCGGCCTCCCACCACCTTCTCCACTCTGTCTTGTCCCCATGAAGGTGCCACCGACATGGTGACCCTCGGCGAGTAGGTGGCTCGCTGCTGCCGGAGCCTCGTGGGACGAGGGTGGGTGGTGGACACGTGCGGCCCCGCTGCAGGCTTCTCCCTGCCCTGCCCGTGGTGGGTATCTTTCCAGAAATAGACACAGATGCTCCTTGGAAACAAACCTATGACCATGGAATGCAAGTGCCAAGGTGGTGGGGGGCCTCCATCTGCAGACAAGCAGCTGAGTCGTTCTGGGTGGGCTTACTGGGACCAGGACACAAGCACCCACGGGTGTGAGAAGGGACGTCTCTTCATTCTCAGTCCCTCCAGGGAGGTCCCCTGCCCTGCTGGGAAGCGCTGTTCTGAGGACCCCATCTGCGGTACTCCCTGGAAGGTTCCTCAGATCACAGAAGGAGCCTTCCCCACTGGGAGGCTGGAGGGGACTTAATACCAGGACAAAGCGCAGCTCCGAGGGAGAGGACATCTGTCAGCTTGACCAAGCGCCAGTGGCAAGACACAAACCTCACTGGCTCAAAGGACCAAAGTGGGACCCCTCCCTTGTTTCTTATAAGCAGTGGAAGTGGCAGAAGGTCTGTCCCCCTCTAAGAGGAAACAGGGTCTGTCCTCGAGAGGGGGATGGCCACCAAGAGGGGACACCGTCCCCATCTGGTCCAGTTTCCCCGCCCCTTCTCTTTGTCATCATCCTGGAGAAGAACCCCCTCCACACTCCTCCCCCGGGGGTGTCTCTGTGTTCTGTATTCATTTGTAGCTTTGCTTTTAGGAGCCAACACCTTGTAGCTTGATGTCTTAGCTAAGTGCCCGTTTCTCAGTAGCCACGCCACCTTACCCCCTCCTTCTGCAAAGGAATCCGCTGTTCTGACCTTGTCGATACCCAGACCCTTTGACACGTTTCTCGCACGTAGCTATGCGCCCATAGGAAAAGACAGTATTGCTTTCTGAGCTTTACACGTGTATGTTAGTGCTGTCATACTGTACACGGTTTTCCCTTGTTCTTGAAACTCAAGGTACCTTTTACATCTGTGTTGCTAAATTTAGAACCGGCCAGGGCTGACTAACTGAACCGCAGCAGTGGAGGTGTCCACGGAGCCCTGGAAACATGGCAAGTGGGACCCCGGATCCGAATTCTTCATTTTACCTCATTTCAGTGCATTTAGATTTCAGTCGTCACACATGGCCGGTGGCTGCCGTGTTGGGCAGTGAGCACAGACCTAGGTCACTCTTTTTATCACTTTTTCAGTTAACATTTTATTGTGGGAAAATTGCAAACAAACACAGAAAAGAGAGGATTGTGTAATGCGTGCCCATGTACTCGGCCTCCAGCTTTAATAATTACCAGGATGCTGCCGTGCGTGTTTCTAGAGTCTTCCTTTTAACAGCGCTACCGTAATCCCTTGCAAAAGAAAAAAACATTATGGTTTAGCCGTGTTTCTCCACTGATGGTCCGGTATTTATGTTGTTTCAAAGCTTCTCCTAAAACACGTGAGAGAGTGAGCTTTCTCGGGGTGCATGAGGTTATGTGGACGTGCGTCTGTATACATGTCTGTGTGTGTCTGCGGGTGCGTGCGTGTGTGTGCATATGTGTAAGCGTGTGTACAAGCATGAGTGTGTGTTTCTCTAGGGCAGACACTTAGCAGTGGGTCATAGGAGGGGTGCGTTTCCTGCTTCCTGGCTGCCAGTGGTCCCCCCGCTCCACTTGTTTCCATAAGCAATGAAATAATGACAAGGTTGAAACGTGAGCCGGGCCCTTGAGGAGCTCACAGCGATGCCCCAGTTGTCCCGCTCGCAGTGACGGATACTTGAGCCGTTTCCTATGGCGCTCAGTCCCTGGACACCCGATTGGGAACCCTGGTGTCCCCAGCTCCAAGGCGAGATAAGGGCAGGTCCGATTAATGCCATGAAGCCCCCCCGCCCCCCTCATCATTGTATCATCCCCAAAGCTCTCTACCCCAGGAGAGTTCTGTTCCCTCTGCAGCCCTCATCTTGGCAGGATAGGGGACCACCCATGTGTTTAGAGGTTACTTGAAGGCGTTTTTCCAGGCGAGTACTTTCCCATAAGACACAGTTAATGCAGGAAGGAACCAGAAGCTCTGGACGGGGCAGCCTCAGCCACTTGGCTTTTCTAACAGCCCACAAAGTCTGCGTGCTCCGAGGGGCCCCGGTCGTAACCGCCCTTGGTAATCTAGACATACCTCAGAAGTGAGCTCTGGATGGATTATCTAAGTAACTCCGTTTTGAAAACTGTTAAGCAAACCGACGTCTGCTTAGCTGACATTCTGTGGCCCAACTGCGAACACCGAGTGGGGATTAGCTAAGCTGCTCAGTTAAGTTTTTTTTTTTTTTTTTTTTAAAGAATGAAAACATTTAAAAAGCCCTACAAAACAGAAGGAGGCAGTCAGGTTCCGGAACAGGGAACAAGGGACAAATCCAGCAAGTGACCTAAATCATTATTGGAGAAACTGATGTCTGGCCTGTTCTTGGAAGACAGGAAACCATGTAGAGAGTAAATCGTGACTTAATTGGCTCAAGTGGTTGGTCGTTGGTGTGCTGGACACAGGCCCAGGTGGCGGCGTGGGAGGAACAGGCCAGCTGGCCACCCCCAGAAGCCACTGTGGGTGCCGGGCAGCCTGGGGAGGGGTCTGGGGGTTCTGAGACCTGCCGGCAGCGGTGGCCGGGCCCGACGGCTGTGCTGGGTCACTTTGCTGTTTGGTTTCCATCAGGCGAAGAGGGGTCAAGGATCATAGGCCAGTTTCTGTGATTCCCAGTGAGGGAGCCTGGCGACCAGGCGTCCAGGGGCCTTTCCATTGCGTTTGTGACACAGCCGAGTGCGACATGGGTTGAAATTCCTGGCGCAGGGGTTCCCCTGGGCGCTGCGAGGTCAGAGCTGGTGTCCGAGGTCTCTTTTTCTGAATCTGCCTCACTCACTTCTGATCGTTTCACACATTTCCAGGAACTCTGGGTTCACTTTATCAGGCCTCATTCAGCAGGTGACTGTTGGGTCCCTCCACCCCCCCACCCCTCTGTGTTGGCACCAAAGACTGGCTCGGTGAGGGGACATTATCTGCCCTACTCCCAGCGATGTCCCCACCTCCCTTCTGGGACACGTATCCAGCCTTAGGCAGAACGTCTTGTAAACCGCACCCCGAGCCTCTCCCAGCAGGACCTGCCCCAACCCCAGCCTCAAGCCTTTGCGTTACCAGACCGTCCACCTTCCCGGTATCTGCCAGTGTTCTGGCTCAGGACCCAGCCTCCAGCCTTGACTTTCATCATGTTGGAAACATCTGGGAACCCTTTGGGCTGCTGTGTCCACCTTGTGCTGACGCAAGGGGCAGAACGGTGTCTGAAGGGCGGGTTTGCGGCTTGCTGGGGTCTCAGGAGGAATCTTGTGTGACTGGCAGGTTGTTCTGGAACCCCTCGGCCTTGCTCTTCCCAACTGTGGGGTGGAGGTTACAAGACCGAGGAGTGCTTTCTCTTTGTGGAGATGTACTTGACATGTATCACCTTCGGGTGGACAACCTAATGGTCTGACGTGTGTATCTAGCACCAAATGGTCACCGCCCTGCACCTAGTTACCATCCTTCACATCCATGGTTCCAGTTCTTTTTCTCGTGAAGCAATTGGCTGCAGCCAATTGGTGCCAGGCAGGCAGGCCAGCCAGGTATTGCCCCAAATCCCAATTTTCTCAAAAGAAACTAAGAATTGAAATATACACGTGCTCGCTCTCATTTCAAGGAATTCGCATCCTTCCCTCTGCCCTCCCTGTCTGTTAAACACTGTGCAATGTAATAAACCTGGCTGAGGGCCACTGTGGCCCCCGGGGTGTCCAGTTTGAGAGTCCTGCACGCAGAAGCTCCCGTGTGGCCCCGACCAGCTCCTCCGGGAGTGACACACATGCTACCAGTGGGAGAGCCACGTCTCATGTCCCCAGGGCCTCCTCAGGCCCTCGGAGCAGACTGACCCGGGCTCTCCCTGCAGCCCGCGTTAACTGTCTTCCCTCTGCTTCCCCCACTTCTGTTTTCCGTTGTTTGTTTCGGTTGCCTTGGTTTGGATGCAATATCTCGTTTCCACATTTTAATAGAGTGTTGGCTTCACGCATAGCTTGAGGAAACCAGGGACAGCTGCCTAAACACATTCCAGACACTAAATTCACAGGAGGCAGCTCTAAAAAAAAGTCCATGCAGGCAGCCGAAGGATGTGACAGGAGGCTGTTGTCAGGCCCTAGGCTACCTGCTCGGCTGCAGAAGTTCTGGGAGGGCCAGAGGCCCAGGACGCTGGCAGACGTGTGAATTAGTTCCGGGCACTCAGGGAGCTGGCAGCCGGTGGTTCACAGGGCACCTACTCATTTACTTGTCTCATTCATTCGTTTGCTCGCTCATTCATTCATCACTCGTTCGTTCATGCATTCATTCATTCATTCACTTGTTCGTTCATTCATTCATTCATTCACTCATTCGTTCATTCATTCACTCATTCGTTCATTCATTCATTCACTTGTTTGTTCATTCATTCATTCACTCGTTCGTTCATTCATTCATTCATTCATTGCATAAATACTTACTGAATTCTGCCATGTTCCAGATACTGAGTTGCCATTGGCGCTAGAGAAGATAAAGTCTCTCTTTCATGGGTTTCCCTGTCTAGTAGAAGAAGAAAGACACTTAAGCAAAAATCCACCAACAAATAAGCAAAAACCATTTTGGGGAGAGCTGGAGAACAATGTGAGCCCGTGGAGACCGACGCAGGCTCTTTGGAGTGAGACCACCCTCAAGCCTCGCAGGGTTTTCCATCCATTGAAGCCGTGTCCTGCCCGCTTGATGTGGGTTCTCGGCAGAGTCGGGTGATGCCTTAGCGCCGAAGTGGTTCTCCAAGTGGGGGCCACAGTAGCATCGCTGAGAGCTTGTTAGAGATGCAGCCCCTTCCCTGCCCCCCGACTCCAGGGGGGGACCAGCGACGCACGGAAGCCCCTGTGTGAATATACACATGCATAGTGGACAGTGCTGTGATTCATTTTGTTCTTCTTGTTATTTACCATTAGTATTATGTCACCTGTGTCAACATTTATTAAGTTTTCTCAGTATTGATATGGTTATTATTTTTAACATAATTATGTGAACCTCAGTGATATGCCACTTCTGTGATAATAATGCAAATTGTCTACTCAATACCTGTTCTCCCGTCCGTCCTCACTTACAGAACACTAAATTGCCTGGAGGTGGCAAGGTGCCTGTTACAAAATAATCTCCTTTCCCAATTTCCCTGCATCTATGTAATTATGACACATTACTGGCAAGAACTTATAAGCTGAAGTTCACTGGGAGAGTCTTCTGGGAAAGTCAACACGAAAGCTAATATTAAGTAATATGCTCAGCTGGCACAGACCTTTCGCCCTTCATTTCTTTCTCCCTGGGACTCAGATGCAATGGCTGGATGGGCTGCAGCCGTGTTGCAGTCATGAGCAAGAAGGCGTGCCTTAGAGATGGTGGTGCAGGTATATAAATGGAACCTGACCCTTAAAGGATTCAGGGAGCCGCTGCATAAGTCCTGGGTACATTGCTTGAAAGCTCTGTGGAAAGGAAAAGAACCTACATCATAATGTAATTCTCACAGGTACTCTGATTATTTGTTTGTTTTTTTCATACTCTTATAAATGACATTGTTCTGCAACTTAATTTTAACCCAAGAACGTGTCTTAGAGATCGGTCTATGCTCAGACATGGAGCCCTACTTTTCAGCTGCTGCCTAATAATAATCAAAATTGATAGGCAATGGACTTGAGTGCCCACCATGGGCCAGGCACCACTCTGAGCACTCGACAATGGTAAGTTTTTAAACCTTCCAGGCGGTCCCACTATGAGGAGTGTGCTGGTGTTAAGCTCATTATACAGATGGGAACACTGAGGCACAGGACAGACTAAGTAACTGGCCAGCATCACAGCTAAGAAGTTCAAGGCTGGGACTGGAACCTGCTGAGCTGGCCAGAGATGTCCTCCTACCTGGGGCCCTACCTTCTGTCCAATTCTCATTGTAGCCTCCCAGTTTCTGCTCTGCAGCCGGCTGTATATGGGCAGTCTAGTACTGATTACAAACTGGGCTGTATTGGACACCTCAGAGATGACCTGTGACCATGAGTGAGGGTGTCCCTGGGATGGCTACTCACCAGGAAGAGTCTTAGCTCAATGGATGGGACATTGTGGACACCACTGGGTCCCATCAAAATACCTTCCAAAATGGTGGCATCAACTCATACTAGTGAGCTGCTGTTGCCCCACTTGGAGGAACTTTCTAGTAGTCTAGAACCCTGAGCTGACATGTCTCTGCCCCCTGCCCATGTGTAGAGGGTGTTTCTCCCTCCACTTCCTTCCAGGTACACCTGCTCTCCACCTGCACTTGGGGGACATGGTTTGTTGTTCTTCTAACATGCGCTATACTCTTTCCCTTGGACATGCCTCTCTCAGCCTGTGAGTTTCTGCAGGAAGGTGCATCTTTCTGGAGGCATTGTAAGCTCCCGTGGCCCTGAGCGCCCAGCCCCCACTGTATCCCAGGGCAGGAGCAGTTGGGGACAGAAGGGCGTCTGTGTTCTATATGTACCTCAAAACCGCAGCAAGACTGAGTGCAGGTTGGTCTGCTTTCCTTGTCACTGCAACAGCAGGAGTGTGAAATACTGCTCCCTCCCCTTGCACGTCACTGCCTTGTGCAAATACCTCCTCCGAGGTCCCGGTCTCCACAAGTGCCACCGTCACCTCCCTCCCCAGCCGGGATGATCCCGCAGTGCTTTTTTGCTCCTCTTGTCCCATGGCCACCTTCCACTTCTGAGCAGGTATTGGGGCTCCTGTCTTGTCTCCCCGACGACTCCACCTCTGCCCATCTTCAGTCTTCTCTCCCTGCTCAGCGTCCCAGGAGCTTCATGACGATGGTTTATCTGTATCTTCCCGACACCAAGGCAGCACCCGGCTGGGAAGGGCCTCTCGGCTAATGTACGGAATGAAGAGCAGTCCTCATAATATCCCCCTGCTGACTTTCTTCTGCGTTTGAGATTACGGTTAAGATCAAGACTGATGTGTTGCCCCTGCAATATTAACTAAGAACAGTTGTAAGCTCAGCGGGTGCATCAGTGAAAAACAGGCTGGGACGTATCAGTTAGTCCAAAGTGGCAGGAAGCTCATCGCAGGCGGGCTTCAGCCAGGAAGGGAAAGGCGGGGGGTGCTGGCTGTAAGGGCGCCGTCGCCTTCTCTCCTTGCTGTCAATGTGACTTTCAGCTGGAATTCAGCATCTGTAGGCAGACACGGTGTTAGATGGAATGGTGCTGACACTGCTCTTGTCACCAAGCACTGGCCCTCATCTCTGTCCTGTGTCTCTAGGAACAATGTAGCTGGACGTGCGATGGGAACGTAAGCAACGCCATAGAGCATAAATATAACACAGGGGTCCTGAGTTCAAATCCTGACTCACGTATTCCTAGCTGGGTGACCTTGGGTAAGTTACTTAACCTCTCTGGGCCTCAGTCTCCTCATGTGTAAGTGAGGGATAACAAGAGGCTTTACATGTAGGGTTGTTGAAAGTGTAAGTCTGATATGAGATGCGGTCCCTGGGCCTGTAGGCAGCTGCTGGTTATTGTTACCATTTCATCCTCCTGCATCGATAATGTAGGTTTCATGAGGCTAAGATGTCACCTTCCTTTCAAGGGATATTTTTCCCTCTTGAGATTTCTGAATCCTCCCCTATAATTGTCCATTTGTCGTGGAAGACTCAGTCTAAATGTCCTTTTTCCCAATACGAAAAGGTAAAGGCTATATCATGAAAGAGAAAACCACTTTCATCTTCTCGTGTGCTCTTTCCTTCTTTTGTTTCTCCACCATCAGGACGGCATTTTCTCCCCTGTATCCTAAGACTTCTCATTAATATAATTGCCCTAAATACTGGGGTAACCAAACAAAACTACAGATGCTAAGTAGCGGGCAAATGAGACTCACACGTGGGGGGGAATGGGCATGACTCAGTGGGGTGTAGAGACTTTGTTTTTCGTGTTTTTTTTTTAAATTATCTGTAATTAGTGGGAAAGAAGCTATGTGGACCATATTAAATGTAAGCCCTTTCTTTTTGAGGCAAAGACCATCCTAAAGAACAGAAACGCTGTTCCCTTTTATTTACATGAATGGAGCTAATTGGGACTCTCAGGATTAATGTAAGGTTTCATCATAAATAATACCACCATCTGTGACAAATAAATGCCTGTGTCTTTGAAAAGACACAGCGAAACATCTTGAAACCATAGGATACATGGGCAGCAAATACAGTTATTTAAATTCTGCCTGAAAGGGTCACGTGAAGCAGCTCTAGATCCCTTCTGATGTTTGAATTTGAGCAATTATTTTTATTTGTTTATTTGTTTGTTTATTATTTTGCTTACATTTCTAAACTGTTTTGGAGCCATAGTAAAAGCCTCATTTACGTTTTGGAGCCATGAGGTAAAGCTGGGATGTAATTCATACTGTAAAAATGCCCCGAAGGAATCACCAAGAAAGTTATCATCTACGTGAAACACAGCTCTTAGAAAGGCTTTGTTTGTGTCAGATGTCACACCCCAAATCCAGCCCACCCCTCTTCTTGTGTGGCCCCCAAACTAAAAATCGCTTTACATTTTTAAGTGGTTGGGGAAACATTTTTTTTATAACAATAATGTTTCTGACGTGAAAATTCTATGCAATTCCAATTTCAATGTTTATAAATAAAGTTTTATTGGGACACAGCTTCCATTTGTCCTTGGCTGTTTGAGTGGTTGAGGGTTGAGTGATCGCAACACAGACCATTTGGCCCACAGAACCTAAAATATTTCCTCTCTGGGCCTTGACAGAAATGTGTGCCGCTCCCTTCTGTGTATGATTTGTGAAGCTGTGTAACTTCAGTTGGGACAAAGCCAAAGTGTATCACTTCAGAAGCTTCTGGTTGAAAGCAAGACAAAAACTCTGCACTAAATGGACGTGCATTGGTTCACAGATCGGGAAGGACAGCGCAGGAGGCAAGGTTTAGGGTGTGTGTGTCCAGTGTTCCCTTGTGGTTGTCACGACCCAGAATCCCTCAGCTGGGCCCTCCCATCCCTGATACTGTCTCTGGGAGTTTCACTGAGCGTTTCGGGAAGGATGGCAGCATTGATGGGGTGACCTGGGTGCTCACTTGCCTGTGGGGAGGAAGATGCTTGCTCTTGTGTTTCTCTTACGAATGAGGGCACTTCTTCCACAGGAGTCCAGCTCACTGGCCACACTGGCCTTGGGCACAGCCCCCAACCCCAGCACTGCTGACCTCTGGGACCCGGTGCTCTGCCCTGCGGCTGTCCTGTGCATGGCGGGTGTCGGACACGCTGGCCACTGGCCACGAGATGCGACTGGCATTCATCCCATCCCACCCTTGACAATCAGAAACATCGTAGACATTGCCAGATGTCCCCTGGGTGGTAAGAGTGCCCCCAAATGAGAACCACTGGCCCACAAGCTAAGTAATAGTGACATACAATGTAAGAATGGTAAAATGTGAAAATGTAAACGGTTACATTTTAAATGGTGATAGAAGTACCCACGTGATACTGATTTTGCCTCTTAGCCTGCAAAGCCTCAGATGTTTATTATGTGGTCCTTTGAGAAAAATTTTGCCAACCCCTGGATTAGACCACTGGTTCTCAACCCTCACCTTTATGCATCTAAAACCAAATTTGTAACCTTGTAACTACCTACATACATTATTAAAAATAAATCAAAAATTGCCCGAACTTCATAGAGAGGAAAACACGACCAAAAGAATCCATAGTCAAATAATATCGTAACGTGTATCTCCAGAAGACTGAGTTAAGTAGTCAGCTACTGGCCGCTGTGTTGTCACCACTGATGTATCACACAGGGTCAGACTGGAATAGCTAAGTTTGAGCGGCTTGGATTTCACAAGCAGCTTGGTCATTGTTCATGCAACTCTCCAAAAAGACAAACAACGCTTTTGTAAAGTTCCATGAAATCAAAGTGTAGCCCTCACGCCAGCAGTCGTGATACCAGAAAACACACAGTGTATTAAATCGTGGCCCTCCCTCAGTTTCCTTGTGGGTGTCTGGGATAGATCCCTGGCCCGGATGTTTATCACAGGCTCTCACGTTTGTGATGTCCAGTGGGCCCATCAGAAGTCACGCAAGACCTGCGCCATGATTTCATGTGTGGGACTGCCTCGTGCCTTGCAAGCCGTCTAGCAGAGCTGGACCCTGCTCTCTAAATGCCGGTGGTGACCACACACCCCTCCACAATACCCTGGGAGCCCTCTGCGGGAGGCTGAATCACGCCCCCCAGGTGTCTGTTTCTCAATTGCTAGAAACTATGACTATGTCACCTTCCGTGGGGAAAGGGACTTTGCTGCTGTGAATTCAGTTAAGGATTTTGAGACGGGAGATGGCCCTGGGTCATGCAGGTGGGCTGATGCCATCAGAAGTGTCCTTATGAGAGGGAGGCAGGAGGTCATAGGGAAGAGGGGCTGCGAGCCCCTGGCTTTGAAGAGGGAGGAGGGGGCCGGGAGCCAAGGCGTGCAGGCCACCTCTCGAAGAGGGACGAGGCGGGGACACAGACTTCCCCTTCACTTTAGACTTCTGACTTCCAGAATTGTAATTGTTTTTTCCCATCTTAAGCCCCTAAGTTTGTGGTAATGTGTTAAAGCCTCAGTGGGAAACCCATGCACCATTTCAGGGTGGGGCATTGTTGCCTCTCTTGGTGGGGGTGGAGTGGGACCCTGGCTTGAGCCTGTCAGAGCCTGTTGTGTGGACCTGGGCTCCAAGCCCCAGGGCCAATGGAAGAATTGGCCACATGGCCATCACGCATGCCATTTGCCAAGCTCAAGGTCAGGAGATACAGACAATGCAGTTAAACACTGCGTCTCAGAGTTATAACTTTGCCTGTGAAATACTTCCTCTGCTGCCCTGGGCACGGTTCTCAGGCTGATAAAGTCTCAGCATCTGGTGCGTTCGGGAATTTGTCTCTGAAAGGGGCGGCTGCTTTGCTGGACTTCCTTGGCCTCCTGGAGGAGTACCTGAGTGTGATTTTGGGGTTCTCCCAGACGAAAAGGGGGAGATGCCCGCCCAGGGACTCAGAGGGGAATCTGGGGACCTGCTCTTTTCAAGGAGAGTTCGACTGTCCTGAAATTGCAAACCATTCTTTGTAATTTCAGCAAAGGAGACCAAGGGGTTTGTTCAGAAGAGGCATTGAAATCAAATAATCCATTTATCAAGGTGCCTTTTGTTTCAAGAAAAAGGAAACGAAGCAGCATATTTAGCAGAACGAGGCACTGTGTCTGTGTCTGGGGAACGTTAATGAATCACAAACAGGGAATGAAAAACCCCTCTCAACACTCAGGCCAGCTCGGTTCAAATGCAACCAGGGTTTTCCTGGAGACATGGGGAGAGGCGGGTCTGTTCTGCAGGTGTCTGATGTTGGGGTAACCTGAGACAGGGGTGCATGGCATGCCGCCGAAGTCACTGAAGGAGTCCCTCTCCCTGGGTTCCAGACTTGTTTTCTCATCTGGATATCATCCCAATTTTCATTTTCACGAATTATGGATGTCACCCAATTTTTTTCACATTTCTGAAGCCTTACAAACTTTTTGCTATTCTTTACCAACATTGAAATAATGGTAATGATTATAACATAATAATAATAATAATAATAATTTATTCAACAATAATTAAGCAACTTCTCCCAGTTCTTAGGCGTGTCCTACATGCTGGGTGCTTTGCTTATTGCTCTACGTGCAGTGGTTTTGATATGATTTCTGTTATAGAGATAAGGATTCTGAAGCCCATAAGTTTAAGGTATTTGTTAAAAAAACAAACCAAAAAAACCCCATAAAACAAACAAAACCCTTATATATTTCATTGGGTACATGAATTCATTTTTAATTAAATTCATTGGGGTGCCATTGGTTAATCAGATTATATAGGTTTCAAGTATACAATATTATAATACATCCTCTGTCTATTCTATTGTGTGCTCACCACCCAAGCCCAGTCTCCTTCCGTCACCAAGTATTTGACCCCCTTTACCCTTTTCATCCTCCCCCCACCTCTCCCCCTCTGGAGACCATCATGGTATTGTCTGTGTCTATGAGTGTGTCTGTTTGTTACCTTCAGTTTTATATCCCACATCTGACTGAAGTCATGCGGTTCTTGTCTGTTTCCATCTGACTTATTTCGCTTTAGCACGATGCTCTCAAGATCCATCTATGTTGTCACAAATGGCAGTGTTTCATCCTTTCTTATGGCTGAGTAGTATTCCGTTGTACACATGTACCCCATCTTCTCATTTTCGTCTTTGTTTGACAAGGAATGCTCTAGACCACTCTGATGCATTTCCTCTCCCTGGGCTGGGGACGGTTTGACTAAATTCCTTCCTCTGTCTCTGTGGTGCCTGTGACAAACCACGAGCACTTTCTGTGTGAATCATGTTAGATTAGGGTTTCTCAGCCTCGACACTACTGACATTTTGGACTGGACACGTCGTTGTGGTGGGCCCGTCCTGGGCATTGTGGGGTGTCTTCTACTTTCTAGATGCCAGAAGCACTCTGGCCCTCTTCCCAATTGTGAGAATCAAAAATGTCTGCAGACATTCCCAGGTGTCTCTGGGGACAAAAATCACCCTTCGTTGAGAGCCACCTACTTAGAGGTTCTTTGTGAAAGTCCCTCGCATGCCCCGAAATTACACCACTTTTGCATTTGGGTTATTCCAAGGATGTTTATTTTCATCTTATCCAATTGAAGAGGAAAGTGGGTACTTTCACCAAGGTATTTTCATCCACTGCTGACCCAATTCAGGGCAAAAGCTGGCCCCAGCCCACCTTGCTAGACCGACTTCCCGTTCCACACACACCACGGTCCCAGCTTTCTCTCCACCGATCCTTTGCTCAGGCTCTCCCCCTCCTGGAATCCTTTCCCTAGTCCCTTCAATGTCCCTAGACCTGCCCCATCCTTCACATCACAGCTCAGAGAGAACCAACTCTAAAGAATCCATCCTGGTCAACATATCCCAAAGAGAGCATCGTGATGGAGGTGATGCATTATGTTGACTGAATGGGTCATTTCCCCTGATGTTACTCTGGGTGCTAAGTGACATGGATGTGTCCTAGGTTCATTATCTCAGAATCTCAAAAACTCAATTTCCGCCAGCGGCTCTGCAGTCAAGTTCTCTGATGAACAACCAATGGGGGACACAATATCCCCAACACTGGCAGGCAAGCACAGATAAAGAAGATGGATAAACAGGAAGGGAGAGAGCAAATGAATGTGCTGTCAGTGGGAGGCCAGATAGAAAGGGGCAGCTGTCAACCAATCCTCTGTTCCCCTCTGCTGTGGCCTTAGGAAGTCAGAATTGGACTTTTCCAGATCAATAAAAATTACTCAATAATCCTATCTTTCTGGGAGACGTAGGTGTGAACACATGAACCAGAACAAGAGAGTGGATGTTTCTCAGTGCTCATGAAGTCCTGGCAGCCATGGATGGTTTCCTTGAGTCAAGAGATAAAGTGTCAGGAGAGAGATACAACAAAGACTCCTTCCTTAATTTGCTAGACCAGTGTCCCCCTAAATGAGATGGGTTGAGGTGCTGAAAACAGTGCCGTAGCGTGTGAGGGTGCAGGTGGGGCTGCACACAGCTCTAGGGGAAGCCATTCTCATGAGTCCATGTGGTTGATTGTGGGAGGTACGTGGAGATAGTGTGAAATCACCTGAGCCTCAAAGCTGGGATAACTCTGTTCTCCTCCACGTGGTCTCTCATCCTCCAGGATGCTAGCCTGGGCTTCTTTTTGGTGAAGGCAGGAATCCAAAAGAGAGGTGTTGGGAATGTGCCGTGCCTCATGAAAACTGCACTTGGAATTTGCGCATTGTCTCTTCTGCTATATTCTGTTGGTCAAAGCAAATCACAAGGCTAGCCTAGACTCAAGAAATGGGTCAGTGAAGGGAGGATTACAAAGTCACATCCAAAGGTGTAGATACAGAAGGACAACTGGGGCATTGGTAATTGCTCTATTGTATCCTACATATCTAGCTCTGTCTGCCTACCTATCTTTCTATCTACCTATGTATCCATCCATCCATCCACCCATCCACCCATCCACCCATCCATTCATTCATCACCCATCCATCATCCACTCATCCACCCATCCATTCATTCATCACCCATCCATCCATTCATCATCCATCCATTCATCCATCCATCATCCATCCATCCATTATCCATCCATCCATCCATCCATCCATCCATCCATCCATCATCCATCCATCCATCCATCCATCCATCATCCATCCATCCATCCATCCATCCATCCATCCATCCATCCATCCATGGAAACTGAAGCTCCAAGGAGATAAGAACTTGGCCCACATCACATGGCTGTTGAGTAGATCAACCCTAGATCTCTGTGGCCAAACTCCACATCCATAACCACTATACCAGACCCCACTCTCTTCTTTATAATGCCTGCCTCTTCTTGGCTCAAGTTAAATCTCTCTTGAACTGGAAAAACTCAGAACTAGGTTCAGCCGGAAAGTAAGAACTAGACATTTTTTCCCCATGTGAAGGATCAGGAGTGACTTGCTCACATAATGGAAGAATCCTCACAGAGGAAACAGCAAGACAGCAAGCCCACTCCAACTTTATTGTAAATAAACTCACCATTTATTGAAAATAAACTCACCATATGCTTAATAGCAAAAGGTTCATGTTTTAGGCTTTTTTTTTTTTTTTTTTTTTTTTTTTTGTAAAAAGACCACAAAGTAGAAAAAAGGAATCCTTACGTGCAGGAAGAGTGAAGAATGACGATAAAGCTTGTGGACACATACTTCCCCTTGTAGAATGTTCCCCTACGGAGATGGGCCTTCCAATCCTTGCTCTGTTCCATCAGAGAGCCCTTGGCCCACTACCTCCTCCAAACAAATGAGTCTCTAAGTCTCTACACTTCAAGGTTTAAGAGCTTTTTTGGAGAGGGATGAATACATCAGAATAAAAGCATCCAATGTGGCAATTAGTCCATTGCCTTGTGTACAACATTACAAGCTGCTTAAACAGTCAATGATTTTTTTTTTTTTTTAAGAACATAGAGCCAGGCCCTTCCTGGAATGTGGGGCCTTGGCAGGGCCTTTTGAGAGTGTTTTCCCTGGCTCTGACGTGAGTGGGTTAAAATGGAAGCACTGAGACATCCCCAGAGAGAGGGGCCAAGTACCCTGTTATTGGTGACCTCAGAACAGGGCCTCTGGGCAAAGAACAGGGGAGAAAGCTCCTTCTTTGAAAAGTCATCCTGATAACCCACGTCCATTTGGCTGCAGCACCAAAGGCAGCTTTGATCTGACAGCCAGTGTCCCTGACGGAGAAAGATTGGGAGAACTTCCTGACAGGAGATGCATGAGGCTGCCCCAGAAGCCGGATGGGGGGAAGGTTGGAAAGATGGGAAGAAAGGGGGGAACTGTGGTCATGTCTGTCCATCTATGAATGGGGGCTTGTTCACGTTTTCTGGGCTGGTTTTGAATGATGAGCAATGGGCTTTCTTGGGCTTTGCAATGTTCACAGTTGGGGCACGTTCACCTCCTGTGCCCTGGGGGTCGCCAGTCCTCCGTGGAACCACCAATAATGGCAGAATAAGCTCGCGGGGATCTTTAGAGAGGATGACCTTCCAACAGCAAGGAGCCCGCTGGTTGTACTGCTGTGGTTCCGCGATGGACCAAGGCAGACGGAGACCAGGGAGGCTCCGTCCTCTCAGCGCTGATCTACAGCCCCCCGTGGCCCTGGACTAACCTGCCTGGAAGATGCTAATCGGCGCTTTCAAACTGAAGTGTCCCCGAGGGTCAAACCTAACTGAGCGGTGTGGGCTGCTGGGGTCTCCTGTTATTGCTGTGGGAGCACGAGGCCTGCCTGGTGCCAGTGCATCCAGGTGTGAGGAGACGCTGGGAACTTAGCTACTTCCCGGTGTTTAAAATGGTGCCCATTCATAGCGATCTTTTAAAGTATTGTGAGCAAAACAAAACCCACCTGCAGGCTGGGTTGAGCATCATACGTGTGCAGTTGCCCATGTCTCCCTCCCCGTTTGCCATTCTTCTTTTGACTTTGATTATAACCCCTTTTTCCGAGGCAAAAGAGTTTTTAAATTATTTTTTTACATAGGCAAGCATATCATTTTTTTAAACTGTATTTGGATTTTGAATCATAATTGGGAAGCTTTTTCTACACCCATGTTATAGAGGAATTCATCCATTTTTTTCTTTTAGTGCTGGAAACATTTCATTCCCTTACATTTAGATCATGGATCCATTTAAAGTGTACTCTTGTGTATGGTGTGAGGTATGGATCTGATTTTATCTTTTTCCCCAGGTGTCTAGCCAGTCGTCCCACCATTTATTAAGAAGTCTGCCTTTGCCCTATGATGTGCAGTGTCAGCCTTATCAACCTTATCACATACTGAATTTCCAGATGCACTGGCTTTCTTTTTTTTCTTTCTTTCTTTCTTTTTTTTTTTTTTAAGATTTTATTGGAGAGGAGGAACAGGACTTTATTGGGGAACAGTGTGTACTTCCAGGATTTTTTTCCAAATCAAGTTGTTGTCCTTTCAATCTTAGTTGTGGAGGGCGCAGCTCAACTCCAGGTCCAGTTGCCATTGTTAGTTGCAGGGGGCGCTGCCCACCATCCCTTGTGGGACTCGAGGAATCGAACCAGCAACCCTGTGGTTGAGAGCCCACTGGCCCATGTGGGAATCAAACCGACAACCTTCGGCGTTAGGAGCTCGGAGCTCCAACCGCCTGAGCCACCAGGCCGGCCCGCAAGTGGCTTTCTTTATGGACTATTGTATTCCCTTTGTCTTTTCTATTCACATCCCAGTACTGTTAAATGTGTTTTAAACTCATGCAATTTATTAGTAAATATAGTCACCTTCCACTCATCCGTAACTTGCGGGCTTTCTGTTTGGTGGAACCACACGGAATTGCCACTGTGCACCCATTCTTAACATACGAAAGTGTCAGTTGCCTGTGGTTCAACCTAACACATGACGCATGTGTAAGTCGCAGAGAATGTAGGCTCACTTACTGGCTGATTCCGGAAGGAACATGAAAATTCTGACCAAGGTGACGTTGGCGTGTTTATCTCTCGTTTCTAAATTGCTCGTGGACCGAGGGACTGCTGAGGAGCCCAGTGACCTCTCATCTTTGTTTCTTCTTTCCTTTTTCTGTCCCCAGTGATAGAGGGCCGTGGGGTGGCCGACACCATACAGAGAGTTTCCTCGCTGCCCCCCTACCTGCCGGCGAGCTTCCATGTCCTCCGGGCAGAGACCACCTTCTTCCTGAGGGAGACCCGCCAGGACGCCGCGCACAACTCCAGCCTGCAGTCGCGCGTGGAGTCC
Source organism: Rhinolophus sinicus (assembly GCF_036562045.2). Lineage (NCBI taxonomy): Eukaryota > Metazoa > Chordata > Mammalia > Chiroptera > Rhinolophidae > Rhinolophus > Rhinolophus sinicus. Next base: position 37,210,819 of record NC_133765.1, read on the forward strand.
TTCTTCACCTACAGAGCCAAGCGGCCCCCGATACTAAATGCCATCTACGGGCCCTTTACTGTGGAAAAGGTCGTGCCTCTGGACTTGATGTTGGTCTCAAACTTTCTGGGCCCAACCAGTAAGTTCAGTTTCAACTGGAAGCTGAAGGCCCACATCCTGCGGGACCGCGTCTACCCGGGCCGGCCCACCGTGCAGGTTCTGTTCCACGTCGTGGGCCGAGACTGGGCCGAGCGCAGCCCCGGGGAGCAGCTGCCCTGCCTGCGGGTGTTCGCCTTCCGGGAGACCCGGGAGGTGCGGGGCGGCTGCCGGCTGCGGGGGGACCTGGGGCTGTGCGTGGCGCAGCTGCAGCTGCTGTCCAGCTGGTTCAGCGCCCCCGCCGTGCTGGCCGGGAGGAAGAGGCCGGCGGAGCCCGCGGAGGGCAGCGCGGTGGAGCTGTACTACGCGGTGCACGCGGGGGACGAGCGCGGGGACTGTGCCGGCGGGGACGTCAGGAAAGGCAATGCCATCCGCCCGGGGAAGGACGGCCTGGAGGACACCACGTCCCACCTGCAGCGGATCGGCTCCGTGGGCCTCTACCGGGCGCAGGACAGCGCCGCTCAGCTCAGGGAGCTGCGTTTGGATGGCAACGTGGCCGTCTGGCTGCCCTCCCGGCCGGTCAAGCAAGGAGAAGTGGTCACTGCCTATGTCACCGTCGCCAGCAGCTCCACCGTGGATTTCTTCATCTTGAGGTAGGTGCCCACTGGCCCACGGGAGTCTTGGCGGGGAGACTGGGCTGGGTGCCGTGGGCTGGGTGCTGGGGGGGCGGGTAGATTGAGCTGTCAAGCTCCCGACCTGCAGGGAACGTCCTTCACAGCGGAAGCCGGACTCTGCACCAGCTTTTCTGACCTTGAATTACCATTGAATTTGGAGATGGGTATGATTCTTCTTTAGCTCTCAATTCTTCAGTAGATATGCTAATACTGTTTAGTGTTTGCATGGTTGAACGTACCTGGTCAGCGAGCCCAAGAAAAGACAGAAGCGGCATGATATCTCACTCTGGGTGTATATGTGGAAAAAGCCAGAGATAATACCCTATTCCTGATTTGGTGGGGTTCACTATTGCCAGGTAGTCGCTGGGAAACCCCCAGTTCATGAGTCCAGTTTTTAGCAAGGATTAATGGAATCTGCCCAACAGAAAATTATTCAGCAGAGGAATACCTCTCATAAAAAAGAAAAACAGAAACTAATTTAAATCAACAAGAGAATAACCCACCTGCCGTCACCACTGCTGGTTCAGCAGATTGCACCCAAGTTGGGACAGGACTGCCCTGTCACTCTGTGTAATGAGTGGTTCTAAGGTTTGGCCCAAGAGCACCTGTTATCTGGGGATAGTTAATACTGGGGGGTGGGGGGTAAAGCAAATCCTCTTAAATGTGGACCAGAATTTCACAATTATGGAAAAGCGTATTTGATTGAGATTTGTTCAAAACATAAAGACGATAAAAATCAGTTTTGGGGGATATTTTTTTTTATAGTTAAGAAGGACTGAGGTTATAATTGCAGCTGTGCTTTAGTGCTTTTTAGAACAAAAATTAATCACGTGTTGAATGAGTTGCTTGGGGAAATATTCGCAAACGAGAATGATAGCATGTTACAGCACATTTCATTTCTGTTGAACTTTTGTGGTGTGACTTTTAAGGAAGGTCACGTTAAAAGGTTTTCATGTTTTTACAAAATGCATTCCGAGGTTTCAGGAAGTTCCTCCAGGCGCTTCTTATTCCTTCGGGTTTGAATAATAATTCTTTCCTGAAGTGCGTGTGTTGTCACCATCCTTCCAGGTTTTTCTTTCAGTGTTTGAGTGGACTGATCTTACCCGAGCCTCCTCTGATAGCGGTTTTTGATCGAGGCCTTTTACGACGTGGCATAAGGAGACACCACTTTTATAAGAGATCGAGTTCGCCGTCACCTGGGTACTGTCAGCCCCCTGGTCAGGGGCACCCGCGGACTTTGTGTCCGGAGGGAGGGATAAGCCTCCTGCCACAGGGTGCTTGTGACTTACTGAAAAGTGTCCTAACCTCACAATCGTGGGGCCAGGATGGCACCCGTTTAGATGAAAGGGTCCGGGGTTGCTTCCTCCTGCCGAGCGGGAACTATGCTGATCTGAAAAGTCTGAGGTCTGTTTCGCTGAGTCCCTTAGCGCCCTTAGTTTCACGTCATTCCGTCGAAAATGACGGCATCCGGGGAGCCGACAGCGTGCCTAACAGGTCTTCAAATTCTAGGGCCCTAAGAGTCTTCCCATGGTGCTTATCCTGAACTTCTGTCTTCAGAAACGCAGGCTCCGTGTCTGCCGAGCTGGGGACGTCTGCACCCCGCGCCCCTGCCTCTGAGGCGCAGGCGCCTGTGGCTCCAGGTCAGCAGTCACACCTGGTTCCCCCGAGACAAGAGCTATTTGCTGTATTTTTCATCACAAAGACAAGCATGGGGGTGGGGAGCAAAGGTCCTGCCACCAGCTGTCCTCGGTTCTGATCCTGTCTGTACCGTTTCCTGGCTGTGGCTCTATAGACAAGTCACCTAACCCCAGGGCCTCAGTTTCCCCATCGCTAAATCAGATGTGATTCAAGTAGCTACTGCCACACAAGTAGGAGGACACAGTGCACTAATATTTATTTATAAGATGCTTGTAAGTGTCTGGCGCATAAAAAGGGCTGATATGAATGTTGGCTATTACTAACAGGGTTGTTTTTAAACATCCATCAAACTTTCCATGAGCATTGGATTCTGTTTGTGCAGTAAAAGGACACCGTGCCTTGCATTAAACAACAGTTACCCAGTTTGTACTCTAAGCTACATTGCTTTTCATTTCACCATGATTTTCTTTAAAGAGGGAAAAAATATGTATGATGACAAGAGCTTTTGGAGCCAGAGGGTCATCGCAGCGTGGTCTGGGCTGGGCGCTGACTGGTGCCGGGGAGCGTGGCAGTTCCGTTTCCACCTTCTGGACCTTGCCGATCACCAAAGCCCTGCAGAGAGGCAGAGTCAAGACGGACTCCAACACACCCGCATGAAGGATGCGGCTGCCATGACAGGGACATGAAGACAGTGGGAGAAGCAGGTTGTCCCTTTTCAGGTAACATGTTGAATTTAAACGTGTACATTAACTGTTTTAAGAAACACATATTCGGAGGATGTACGCAGATGTGGCAAAAACAGTGAAGTCTGTGGGAGGCTCAGCAGAAGTTTGGGGAACCCCAGCCTTTCCTCGCAGGGAGTGTGGCTGCTTTTGGAAGCCTGCATCCATCCAGCTGCCTCTGCCCACGGAGGCTGGTGAGAGCACATGAGAAATCACGTGACCCGTCACTGGGACCACTCGGCTGGGTGATTCATGTGGAAGGACTTTGAGAGACCTCTCCTGATGGTGAAACCCACAGACATGCTCCATCATCTTGCCCTGAGGCTTTTCTTACAAGGCTGTGGTTTGTGGAGATAGCCTGACTTCTGGGGACTTTTATAGGGACAGTAACATATATGGAACCTTGGCCTATGTGTCCTTTACCAGATCATTTCCATAAATGCTACTCTCGTCCATAGAAAAAAAGAACGCAACGTGGATTTAATTCAAAGGCCCGCTGAGTTATGGATTTATATCAAGTCGGTTCCTAAGACGCGGGTTGGGTCTCCCACTGTAGCTAATTCAGAACCTGCAGTTCAGTGACTGGAATTAGATGCTAAGAGAGTCACACGCGTCCTCCTGCCACAGGATTAGATTAAGAGGCTGCCGTGAGCTTGCGCACAGTAAATGTCCCATCTCCACGGCTTGCAGTGAACGCAGATGACCAGCGGACAAAGTGGTCGAGTCGACGCCAGGGTTTCTCCAGCCAGGCACTGGGCATTTCAGGCTGGGTGATGCTTTGTTGGGGCCTGTCCTGCACATTGTAGGAGATGTAGGGCCATCCTTAGTCTCTGCCAACTAGATGCCAGTAGCATCCCCTCTCCAGTGTGACAAACAAACATCACCAGGTGTTGCCAAATGTCTTCTGAGGGACAAAATCACCCCGATTGACAGTCGCTGGTCTACATCTTTGACTCGCAAAGAGTACAGTTGTCTGGATGGTCCGTGTGCAGACTTGGGTGGGAGCATGAAGAAATTCCTTTGGGCGAAAGCTGCTGAGACGGTGCGTCCTCAGTTTCTCTTCTGACAATGAGCATATGGGTTTCGTCATTATATTCCTTACCCCCAAGAGCTAAGTGTCCAATCAGTCTAATCAGTGAGATAGTGAAAGATACGGACTATTTCGGAGTCAACTGAGGAGGAGAGAAGATGTGTGGAATCACCGGCTTTGCACATGCGTGTTTCTGGCTTTCTGTAGCCCTCGGGTAGCTGGCTCAAGTCCTGTCAGCCGGTGGCCCAGCCACCAGCCCCGCCCTCCCAGGCCGCTGCCCCCTCAGCTCACGTCACCAGCCCACCGTAAATAAAAATAGAAATTCTCCACCTCCTTCTCTGCACACTCTTCTGGGCCTCGTGATGTTTTTCAAGAATAAGTGACAGTAGTTCGGCGATTTGCATGGCTGCGTTGCCCCTTCTGGGTAGGGCTTGTGTGCCAGGACTGTTATAGAGCCTGTGGGGCATAAATCCCAAGAGATCAGTTTTCTTTTTAAAGTACAGCACTGTGAGTGAGGAGACAGTCCCCCCAGAAGACTGAAGGACCCAGTGAGAGGGCCAGTGGGGATTTCCGCTAATGGGTACGGGGGTGAAAGCACCCTAGGATTAGATAGTGGTGATGGTTGCACAACTTTGTGAATATACCAGACACCACTGAACTGTGCGTATACTTAAAAAAATAACCCCCACCTCAAGGAAAGATATCGCAAGAGATGATGTGTATTATAGCAAAGATTGTTGGCTTTGGCTTTGCTTTAGAACCTCTAAACCAAACAATAACCTAACCACGCATTAAACATCAAACCAGATACTTTTTTTTTTCTTTTTACTCTAGTCTGTGGAGGCTTTTTCCATCAAGTGACCAAATGTTTGTTAAGCTGGCTTTCCCACACTAAACAATATTCTTAGGATCTTGCGAGGTTGAACCTTTTTCCACTGATGCTCACGTATTGGTGTGTTATACTTTGTACCATGTCACCATGCGAAGCCACTTCAACATTTCCAGTTAATGAGAATGGCCGAAGCAGGGACCAGCGGGCTTACATCAGATGTGCAGTTTGAAAGTGGCAAACTCAAACGTCCATCCCAACTAGCGAGGGGTCAGATGAGTGAAGCTGTAAGGAGGGACATGGGGTACAAAGAGCTCACTTGAGAGGGTCTTAGCACCCCCTGCATCTCAGTTAGCCCATATATTACGTAAACATCCTTCCAAAGCTCAGATGGGGACCCAGCCCTCTCTAAAGGGAGCAGAGCCTTCTCAACTCCCAGTAACTGAGGCCATGCTGGAACCCGAGACCATTGCAACCACGTTTGTGGCTTTGAAGACACGCTGGAAATGAAGGCTTGTAGGTAGAACCTTCCAGTTTACAGCTGTGGACAAAAGAATCACTTCTCAACCATTGCCGTGCAGGCCGGGGACCCCACTGTCCTCCGAGGCGGCCATGTTGTGTCTCCTGACGTAAGTCAGGGCTCAAAGCAGAAGAATGCATTCGCTTCTTAAGGATTCTGTAACCAATTGTCCCAAACCAGGTGGCTTAAAACATTAGAAATTTCTTCTCTCCCAGTTCTGGAGCCAGAAGCCTGACACGGAGGTGCTGGCAGGGCCGGGCTCCCTGTGCAGGCTCTGGGGGAGGGTCCGTCCTGCCTCCTGCAGCTGGCGCTCCCTGGGGTCTCTTGGCTTGGGGCTGCCTCCCTCCCACCGCTGCCTGGCTTCATATGGACCTTCCTTCTGTTTCTCCTTGTGCCTGTGTATCTCCGATCTCCCTCTCTTTTCTCTGCCAAGGACACGGCCATTGGGTTTAGGACCCACCCTCATCCAGAACGATCTCATTTGAGATCCTTAACCAGTTGCACCTGCACAGACCCAGTTTGCAAAGCAGGTCACATTCTGAGGTTCTGGATGGGCATGAATCGGGGAAGGGGCGCTCGTCAGCCCACTCCAGGGGGGCCAGACGACCGGATGTGTTTCAGAACCTTCCACTGTGTCCCCCTTGGTGCTTGAGGATGGCTGTGTGCGCCTTGGTCATTCCAGTGGATGATCCCTGTGACGCTATGGTGGGAACCCCTGCCTGCGCCATGTGGAGAGAAACCCTTCTGTGCTGGGGAGGCCAGGCCTGCACTCAGATCTGCTCCTCTAATTACTCAGCACGGCCTGTGCGTGTGCCATTATCCTTCCATTTCAGGGAGTGCTTTAGTTTCTGATCCCTTTTATGTCTGAGGATGTGAGAAGCCCTCAAAGGTAATTTCCAGATACCTGGCTGGCCCTGGGTAATCGCTGGTCTCCATTTCCAACCGAGCCTCAATCTGCAGGGTCAAGTGCAGCCCTTGGGAATGACCGGTCTGTTCCCAGACTCATCACGAGGGGGAGACCCGAAAACGCAATCGAGTTTGCCTGGCCTGCTAAATTGGAGCTCATTCGGAAGATTCTGGAAACTCATTTTCCCACACTCTGTCTAAAATTCATTTCCCTGTCGAACGTCTCCAAAGGAAAGGTTTGTTTTCATTTTCTTCAGCTTGTCTTTTTAAATGTATTCTTCTGGAACAGAGAAAAGGCACAATTTTCCTTCTGCTTGGGAAGAAGTGAAGAAATAATGTTTCCTGCCCAGGGCCCCCTCCCCAGCTCCCCACAACACATCTGGGTTGCCAGGCAGCCCGGCTTTCCTGCAACATTTGAGAGCGATTTGACTGTTGTGGGAAACGTTTAAACCTAAAATTGACTCCAGCTCTGTGAAAAGAGAAAGGAAGCAGAGCCCTGCTGACCGAGTCCTGCCTCCTTTGTTCCACATTCTTTTACCCATTGGAAAGTCATCTTCATTTTCGAGTTCCCCAGATCACAGCTTTGTCTGTAGCAAACACTTTCACGAATGCGTAAGTGGACCTGTGACATACAGTCCCTTTCCATCTGGACGTTTCTGGAGACGAGAGGCCAGCGAAGGGCTTGAGTAATCATTGCAGTAGGAGTGTTGGGTATTGCTGCATTGCAGCCTACTGGGGTATTTTCAAGTGCCAATTTGCTGCTACTTTGACTGGTGTCATTACTCCAGGTTCCCTAAATATGGGAAATCGTGCAACCCCAAGCATTATTAGCTACATCAAAATCTCACATGGGGGAGAAAAAGCCCACCTGTTCCAAAGCATTCTGATCGCAATGGTTTAAAACCTTTCTTGGAATTTCATTGTTAGGTCAGCTCTCATTTCCTATGTCCCAAGAGAAGTTGAGTATCTCTTCTTGTATGTATTAGTCCTTTGTGCTTTCCTCAGGCCCACCGGGGCACCAGTCTGCTTTCAGAAGTACGATGCCCTTTTTTACCGAGAAAGGAGGGGCATGGAGTAGGAGGGACGGCCAGGAGCAGGGAGGTGTGCCATGGCTCTCAGGCCTAATTACCAGCCATTTCCCCAAATGAGCCCAGTGACCCCACTTTCCCTGTGGCTGGAGCCCCATTGGCCCCTCTTTCCTCCCAGGTGGGATCCATGTTCTTAGGACTTCATCGTGCTTCCTTAAAATTATGTCAAGTAGGACATTCTTCCTCTGTCTTCTGACCTTGAGAGCATCCAGCGAGAAAACGCAGAGTCCGCAGACCTGGATGGTGGCTGTCACTCAGGTGGAACCGCTTGTGAGGGCAATGCCTAGAAGAAGGCAGAGACTGCATCCCACGTTTACCTAAAATCCCAGCATCCACTGGCGTTTTGCTTTCGTATTACTGTCACTTTGGCCACGACTTCCTGAAAAAAGCTGCTTTCCTTTGAGCTTTTCAGAGGGATCTTTAAAAAGTGGAGTGCGCTTAACAGCAGAAAGGAATACAGTCTTTTCAGTGTCTCTGACCCAGTGCTGCGTGGATTGGACCCATCGCTCCTGGGAGTCCAAACATGGCTCCTCCCGGGACGTGGGTGGGACGGCCCTGGGGTGCTTCTACATGGTCATGTTTGCATCGTGGCAGTGAGTCATTCACCCAGAATGTGCCCTGAAGTTGTCCCCACACCCGTTCTGGGATTCGAGTCCTCTCACCCCACTGTTCAGCTCCCTTGCTTACACGTTACTGTTCTGCTTGGTCTCTACGTGGCGTCCCCAGAGGTTCCCAGCTCACACCCTGCTTAGAGTCTAAAGGTGGACTTCTCCTGCAGGGAAATACCACCTCACATCTATGAGGATGGCTACGATCAGAAAAACAAAAGCTGTTTACAAGGATGTGGAGAAATTGGAAAAGGCTGCCCTGTTGGTGGGAATGTAAAATGTGCAGCTGCTGCAGGAAACAGTATGGCCGTTCCTCAGAAAACTAAAGAGAGAATTACCATATGACTTAGCAATTCCACTCTTGTGTATACACCCAAAAGTATTGAAAGCAGGGTCTCGAAGAGATGTTTGTACACCCATGTTCATAGCAGCGTGATTCCCACCGGCCAAGTCTTCATCGATAGATGATGGATAAACAAAATGGTTTGCCCACAGAAGACAATATGATTCAGCCTTAAAAAGGAAGGGAATTCTGATGTAGGCCACAATGTGGATGAACCTTGCTGACATTATACTAAGCGAAATAAGCTGGTCACAAAATGACAAATACTGCCCCCGCCCCCACGGGGACATTGGAAATATCTGGAGACATGTTGGTTTTCAAAAGTGGGGAGGGAGTTTCTACTGGAATCTCATGGATACAAGGTGGGGGTGACGCTAGATCTGCTACAGTGCACGGGACAGCCTCCCTCTCCCCCTCCAACAAACACCATTCCAACTCAAAATGCCAGTCACTACGGCTGAGGTTGAGAAACCCTGAGGAAAACTAATGGTTGATCACAGGGGCATCTCCACGACCATAGGTTCTAAGTGCCTGTCTCCATGGCTTATAAGCCAGCAGTGGCTCTCAGTGAATCATGAATTTCCATCGAGCATGTGGTGAGCGCCATCTGTTGCCAACATAATGGCTTTGTCTGCCAACTCGAGGAGCTCTGGTTCTTTGAAATGTTCCTCGCAGACGTTGGCGGCAGATGATATGGCCACAAGCCACTGCCATCAAGGCCAATGTTCATGTTCCCCAAAGAGCAAGGACCTAATCTACTTAGTTTTATACTTTGTGATAAGTATATTCTAATATCCCTTCTGGAACAAAAAAGAAGAAGAAAGGGGCTTTGATGACATCAGAGAGGTATATTCACAGATGGAGTCCATCCTGGAGAACAGGGGCAGAAGCAGGGCCACGCTTCAGTTACTGGTCATTTCATTATCTGCTAATGAGCGCTTCCCAGAACAGGCTCCCTCGGCCTGGGGCTGGCTCTCCAAATTGATAGATCCGTGTCAGTCTTTCTGAGATGGAAGAGTTAACGATTGTTCTAGCTGACAAGCCCAGGTATGCCTTCCAGAGATGAGGCTCAAATATGGCAGCTACGTCACGTGGACAGTGGGAAGGCGCTATTTTCACTCAGCTGAGCTGTTGCCTGCAGCATAGGGGGCACCTGGACCTTCTCAGTAACCATATGGGCTACAAAATCTCTAACGAGTTCCAGGAACTGTTTGTGTCCCCCACCACGTTCCTAGTCAACCTGCGATGGGCATTTAACCTGCCACCGGCCCCCCTCATGTTGTGGAGATAATACTTTGGTATAATAAGTGATATTTGCATCCCACCGTGCTTATCACACCATGGCTCTTCTCAAGATTCAAGACCTGAAAACAATATGTTATCCTGCTTCCCGTAACGTGAGGGAGATCCCAGCACAAATGGAAAACCAGAGACTGAAAACCTTTTGAATTGGACACGAAATGTGGAAAATTGTCACCGGGTTTGTTCTTAATTCAAAAAATTAGATAAACTTTTCCTAAACTGAGGGTGAAGCGAGAAGTAGCATCAGATGGGAAGGGGAAGGAGTGCCTGGTGGAGGGGACCCTGAAAGGGTCCTCGAGCCTTGACAGATACACCTGAGAAGTTCGGAAAATCCAGAAAGCAACAGGTTCCTTTTCTCTGTCTCTGGATAAAGCAGAGGAAACAAGCCAGATCTCAGAGCTCCCCTGTGCCCAGCAGGAAAGGAGGGAGCAGGAGGGTGGAAAGGGGGTGAGATGTGTGGGCAGGAGGCCTCAGCCCCAGGCGGCTTCCCACAGCAGCGTCACGGAGCACGGAATCAACTGAGGGAGACCACTGTGTTGCTGTCAGAATGAACAGGTGCCTGGGTGCCCTGCCTGGGAGGTAGCTGTGCTGATGCCGGGTGGTCCCTGGACATACATGGGCCTAGAGAGGACCACAGATGGCTGGCCGGTGCCTGCGTGCGCCGACCCCACAGGGACTGGACGTGCCCACTCAGCCCCAACCCCCAGAGAATGGAGAATCCCCTCTCGGGATGGGAGTCTGTCAGCTAGGTCGCTGTCAGCTGCAGTGAACAGCTCTCAACCAAGAGTGGGTTCCAGCAGTGGTTCCCCCACCTGGAGTGGGCCTTTCAAACACGAATCGCCAGACCGCACTCCAAGAGTTCTGATTCAGTAGAGTTTCTGGTTCAGTAGTGGAGTTGGGCCAGAGAACTTAATGTTTCTAACAAGTTCCCAGCTAGTGTGGGATGAATTGTGGCCCCCCAAAGGCATATATTGAAGTGCGAATCCCCAGGACCTCAGAAGTGACCTTATTAGGTAAAAGGGTCATCACAGATGTCGTTAGTTAAGAGACTGGAGGGTCTCTAACCCAAAGGACTCATGCGGCGATGAGTCTGTCTATCTATCTGTCTACCTATCTGTCTATCTACTGTATATGTAGGTACATATACATAGATGTAGACATACAGGTTTAAAATTCTTTGATAAGAAAGATGTCAGTCACTGGCTACCACTCGAGTCCGGTTACGCCAGATTCTCCGCGGATAATGCGGGGGGTCATTACACTTTTAAATCATTCCCAGTGATTCTGATGAGCAGTCAGATGGAGAGTCCACGTCTCCAAACTCATTTTTTATCCCTTTCCCATGCTCATACAAAAGCCCTGCCTTCTTCCTGTAGCAGCACGTAATCCAGCCTCAGGGCCTTTGCACTTGCTCTTTTCTCAGCCTGGCCTGGGATGCTCTTTCTTCTGTCGTCACAAAGCGGGCTGCTTCTTGCTGCGCAGGGTTTGGGTCAGGTTGGTTCTCAGCCAGATGTGCGCTCACGCCCTCTCAGTTCTCGGCAGCGACCTCTTCACACCCCTGTTTTGTCATTTAGCGTCTTTGCGCTACCCCGCGTGGATTGGCAAACTTGACATCCCCTCTCTGTGCTCCATGCCTGGCCATGTCCGGGCTGTTGCATCAGGGGAAGGTCACTGACACACTGATGAATGATGGTGCTCGGGGCCTGCTGCTGTCTGGGCCTAGGGTGAGCGCGTGACTGCACAAGAAGCATTGATGGTTCCGTAAAGACACCCCTGGTGTTTGCAGGCGGTGGCGGGTGGACTGGTCATGAATTCAATGCATTTTCAGATTCTGTTGTCATGTGCCTGATAAGACCAGTGATGGCCGCTTTAAAGGGATCTGTGAGGCTGATGCGGGCGTGACCTTAGGTTCTGGCTTTCAAGCTGGGCCACATTCAGGCAGTTGACTCTTGTAGCAAGAAATCCTCTCAACTCTTCTTTGCCTGAAGAGACTGGCAATTACAATCTCTCCGGTTGGTTCAGCGTGAAGACTTAGGGATCCTTGCACTTCCCACCTCCTTGGCACAGACAGGACTTGGTGAGTTTTCTTTTGTTGTCCCCCGACCACGGCATTTGAAACGCAGTTCCTGCAATGAACTCTGGAGCAAAGATCATTAAAAAGTGGTCTCAAGTCCAGACCCAAAGAGCTCATTAAGAAATTCACGTTTTTTAATCCATCTGGGAGAGAGGAAACTAAAAGGAAGAAATTTAAAAATTGTACAGAGGCAGAAAGGCCACTATATCAGGCTCTCCCTCCCTTGAAGTTAACCGCAGCCACTGAGAGCATTACTCCGAAAATAATGAAAAGTTTGCCCGGATCTGGAAAAGTCATGCAGAACTGAAATTCAGTCACCTGGCATGGCGGCTGCATCCTCAGTTCTTGAACTGTCTCCAAAAAAGCAAGCAATAGGCCTGTTGCTATGGAAATGGTCACCTTTTTTTTTTTCCTTCTTCTTCTTCTTCTTTTTTTTTTTTGCATAAGGAAAGTTAAAGAAAATGTTGTTACTTAAAAAAACCCCTACGCCTTTTCCCCTGCCTCCAGGTTGCTCTCGGTTTGGCCATCTAATTTAAACCGTCCAGGGGCGGACACATCTGAACTGAATTGAACAAAGAAACAGATTAAAAGAGAGGGGTGAGATTTCTAAGATTCACGTGGACCCTTTCTCCCTCTCATCCCATCCCTGCAGGCAGTGTGGTCTTAGTTCTCTGCTGTTCTGTCCGCCATCTCACCAGGAGCTCTGGAAGCCCTCAGCCCACTTAGGCAGAGCCACCGCTCTGCAATGTGACAGGAGTTGTTGGTATTTAACAAGTTCTGCCTTGGTCCCGAGGACCTTTGTGCAGCAGGTGTCCCCAGGGAAACCTGGCTTGTCTGATGAGGAGACAGGCCCCCTTCTCTGGTCTGTCCCCTGTCCCTGCTCTAACGGGCAAGCCCATGTGGCTGCCACCGGCTGGCATAGGAAGGACTCATCCTGCACGTCTGATGCCTGGCGTTTACCAAACCTCCAGAGAGTATCTCTCTCAGGTTCTGGTACTCGCTGGAAAGTCTGTGTGGAATAAGAATGAACTCTCCATAATGGAGTAAATGGTGATTAAAAAGCCTCCTCTGGGGAGTTCGCACTGGCTTCTAGAATGTTCTGTCTTCAAACGCAGCCAAGCCCCTGTTTGTAGAACATGAAAGGAAAGGCCACAGAACACTAAAGAACCACAGTAATTGAATCATAATGAATGTGAGATGATTAATCTCTGTCATCTTCAAAGCTGCTGACAGCTTTATAACACTGCATTTTCCTCTGTATCCGTTTTTCTCCCCCTCCAACACTACGAAAAGTAAGCAGCAAAGGAGGGCTGTGTGGAATGACTGGTGACGTGATCCAATATACATCCTTGGTTAAAATTATCTGCCCTCTCAGGTGGATTAAGGCAACTCTGCTTTCTGCAGATTGAATGCATGGCTCTTACCAACTCCCCGGACAAAATCATCACTGATTCTAGAGAAATCTGGCTCCCAGGGCAGGGACGCGTGGGGTACACCCGCCTCAGTCCTCCTGAGGAAGTCCTTTGCTGAACTCAAGTCTCAGAACTCAGAAGTTCTGGATCCCGGGCCGTGAGGGCTGCACACAGACTCGGCAGCATTTTGGAGGAGCCGGCTGCAGGCTAACGATGGGTCTCGACTGGGACACAGGACGTTGGTGCACCAGCAGGAGCTGAGCCCCATCTTCAGTAAGAAAGCGTAGCTCCTGACGCCGGCGACCCCGCATTCAGGAACACCCTACTTCCCAGATCCCAAAGGCATGTACATTTCTCCTCCTCATCCACTTCAGCTATTTAGCAAACGTCCGTTGGCTGCACTCAGGAGTCACCGGAAAGAAAGCCACGTGGTCAGCATGTTGAGTGGAAGGACACTGTGACTCCTAAGTCCCGAGGCCACTGGTGTCCCTGCTGGCTTTGCATCCGGCCTTTATATTAGGTGTGGTGTCTATGCTTCAGAGAGCTCTGGGTAATTCGGGCACTTCTGAGCCACTTCAGCCCTTACTTAAAAAGGGGTGTCATAAGAAATGACCTTTCTAAAGGTGAAAGTCCTGATGACACCTTCATAATGTGCCCCTGGGGACTTATGGCACCACTGTTTTCTTAAAGGGGGTTCCATGGCTGCATATACAAACGAATACAGAGCCTGTGCGAGGCAAAGTCCTGAAGGCTGTATGGCTCCAGTCCTTTAAAATGACTCTTGTGTCAAGACTTCATCCAATAGATGGGAGAGAATCCCCTTAAAGGACTCTGGGGCCAGAAGAAAAGGGAAAACTAATATATATTAAAGAAAGAACTACATTTGGTGCCGGGATTAGCGTATAGGGGATGTGAAATCACCAGTTAGCGGGAAACATGTACATATTAGCTCACAGAGCCTAGATATCTAGGTAGGGCTTTCACCAAATGTTTCGGTCACTTTGGTTGTCACGTAGCTCATAGGCAAAGATTAAGAAAGTATGTCAGCCATGGCCCGGAGGCCTGCCTGTCCAGCAAGTTCCAGGAAATATTTTTAAAAATACACTTTGCATGAGGTAATAGAAAACTGTAGCTAGTTAAGCGTACACGACATCAGCTTAAACAATTACAAAGGTCACAAGATGTTTAGGTTCTGCTTTAAGATAATGTCACTGATGCACAACCATGAGACACATTGCAGAATCTTGGTTCCTCAACCCAGTGGGATCCCCCCACCACAGTTACAAAGGCTCCAGACAAGATGACGTCAGCAGCTGCATTAATTAGACTGTTTGCACAGACTAACCAGACAGCTTCACCCGCAACCCCTAACCTTTGATTTTTGCCTTTAAAAAGGCTTGATTAAAAATCATCGGGGAGTTTGGTTTTTAAGTGGTAGCTTGTTGGTCTCCTGGCTTGGCACCCTGCCAATGAATGGCTCTACGTTCTCCACTGCGAACCTTGGGGTTCAGTGTTTGGCTCTGCTGCCCATCGAGTGAGTGGACCTTCATTAGTTATGTAACAGATGCGTGCAGAGATATGCAGATACATGTTTAATAACCAGCTCTCCGGGGAGGGGGAAGAAACAGCCTCCATTTGTAGAGTTAACCTATTTCTACAGTGTAAATACTCACCATTCACATCACTACCCAGTTTGCAAAATTCCTGAAAATTGAGTATATGGGCTTCCCAGGCCAGACTGAGCCAGGGGCCGCCCATTCCTGGGTGCATGTCGCCCTTTCACTTGCTTTGGAGAAAGCATCTGAATCTCATCCCTAAAACATGCCTACCACGCATGCCCAATTTCTGAAACAAGGGGCCTGCAGAGTTGGTAAAATTAAGATTTTTTTGTCTTTTAGTTGTTACTGATGAAAACAGACTGGAGGTCTTTTTAAAAGTCTGGGCTAAAGACAACAAAGATGATTAGGCGATAACAGTTAACGAAGAACGTCCTGCATGCCAGGCCACAGTCTGAATGCTTCACATGGATTGTCTGCCTCCCTAACTCCCCCTAAATGCCCTATGGAGTAGATATTCTTATTACCGTCACTGTCGTTTTTATTCTCTTTGTTATCCCTACTTTACAGAGGTGGAAACTGAGGTACTAGAAGTTAAGTGACTGTTCCAAAAATCACGTAGCTAGTAACCAGTGGAGCTCGAGTCAGAACCCCAATGCTGTGGCTGCTGAAATAAGAAGAAGTAAGGGTAGCTTTTTCCATAATAAACCACCCTGCAGATTAGTGGCTTAGAACAATGAATTCTTCAGCTCGTTGTTCTGTGGGTCTGTATCTGTGCTGTGCTCAGCTGGACGGTTCTTCTGATCGTGTCTGGGCTCCCTCTTGGGTCTAAGATGAGCAGCTAGTCAGCTGAGCTGGGGCCTCGGGGCATGTGTGTCTCCTCATCCAGCTGGCTTGGGCGAGGGCTGAGAGAGAGAGAGGGAGAGGGAACATAGAAGCAAGGTCCGACTTGAAATCCATCCAACATTTCTTCTGCCCCCTTCTCTTGGCCGCAGTAAATTCCCGAACCATTTCATGTTCCAGGAATGGGGAAGTGGACCTCAGCTCCTCCCAGGAGGGTCTTCACAGCTGGATTATGAAAAGGCTCCTTACAGTAGCAAGGAAAGAATCAAGGCCATTTTTGCTCTGTGCCACCAGGGGTTACCTGAACATGAAACTGTGGCCTGTGTTTGTCCTGTATTGACCAGTGCATCAAAACGTTATTTAGTATGTGGCTTAGGGTTTGGTGCCTTGGAGAAGTGTTTTGTTGGGCCTGCATAGTGTTGTAAACATGAAGAAATTTTATTTGAGAATCTGGTTTTTTGTTTTCTCTTAAAAATCAGAAGAGCTGAAAATTCAGCCCACTTTTCTGCTCCAATAGTTGAGAGCCAACCTGAGGCTGCTTTGGGGGTGCTTTCGTCCTCTGCACCATCACAGCCCTCACCTCCCCCTTGGGGACCTCCCAGAAGAACCCCCCCCCACTTAAATTACTCTCCTGAGCCCTGGAGGCATTTCCTTTATGATGTCCACACAGGCTCAGTCACTGTGTGGGCTGCAGTGTTTGCTTTTATCCAGTTAATTGTGTTAACCTACTGCACTGAAGAAACAGTCAGACCAGAGAGCTGCTTATTAGTCTCTGCTTTGGGTCTGTTTACAGTTTATTAGGATGACTTGTCCATTTGGACTGAAGCCAAGATGGAACCTCATTCTTGTCTGATGTTATCGTGGTTCCATTACGGAGGGAGCACGAGTACTTTTCCAGGATGTAATGTGTGAAGACACAGTCTTATCGGGCCTTGGGTAAGTATGTATTACCAAGTACAAGATAATAACGCTGTAAATGATCTCAGTATCTTTGAAATAGCACTGATTTTATGACAGGTGCCTTCTTAGCAATGCAGCAAGTGAATAAAGGTACCACTTCCTGGTGAAATGACTGGAAAGTTCCTTGTGGCAACTCTTTGCCTGGAAATGATGGTATATTTGACACTTAGAAACAGAAAAGAGCTAACTTCCTGGAAAAGGGGAATGAGTTTAATACTCAGTAGCTTCCAGAATCTTCCACTGAAATAGACACAATGCCCATGAAGATTTGGGGATCCCAGGCTGCCTATAGAGGGATGTGGGGCCCCAAATTTTATACGCAAATTACTCAAAGTAGCTGCAGGGTGTGGAGGGACAGGGCATGTGCTGTGCTTTCTGGAGCAGCCCTGGCCCGCACGACTTAGCCAAAGGACAGAAATGGGCTAAGAAGGACTGGACAGCACAGCGACCTCTTGCCATGGGTGGTGATCCAGTGCCTGAAATGGGGCTGGGGAGATGGAGGCACTAAATTCTGGATTATATTGAATTTGAATTCATTTTCATTGAAATAGCCACGTGTGGTTAGTGGCTGCCATATTGGATAGCATGAGCATTTGGGAGAAGGCCGATCTTAAAGCCTGCCTCTGGGTGCTCAATGTCTAAAATAAGCAATAGCATGAGTCCAACTCCTTTTATAGTTGGAGCCCCACCGAGGACGAGGCTTGGAGAGCAGGCTGTGTCTCACTCACTGCTGTGACCCCCAGCCCCTCAGCAGCTAGGGTCAGCTGTCACTGACAGTCCCACAGAGATTAAAGGACCACAGAATGCCCTAGCTTCAGGGAGATGGTTCTTTCCCAAGGTGTGCTAAGCGTGCCGCTGGCCATTACCAGATTTTAGTTACCACTTGGGCACACTTTTGACTTTACTAATTAGAATTTGTTTGCATATGTATGCAAGAATTAGAACTAGCTTATCGAACTATGGATGTCATAAATAAGAACTGAGCTGAATTTTTAAAGAAATCCGATTGAATTCGTTTACAGGAAAACACAGGATTATTTAACTAACAAGGAGGTTGGTTCTCAGGTGTGACAAAACTCACAGCGTCAGTAAGGAAATAACTAAAATTGAAGAAATGCTGACGTAGGCGCCGGCTCTTTTCATGCTCTGATTGTTGTCCATTTTTTTCTTTTCCTTTTTTTTCTTTAAACAGATGCACATGTCTTAAAACATAAAATCTTGTCCTTCGAACCTTTGTGCAGCTGAGTGAACTACTTCTTTTTTTTCGTGTTTCATTTGGCTCCTCTTGTTTGTATTTGGAACTGAGCCGAAGGCATGAATATTCATGGTGCTGTTAAACAAGATTTTGATTGAAAACAAAAATGGATCTGAAGTTTCCCATTTGTGGCCCTTTAGTCCGAGAGTGAAAGCCCCATTGAAACATTGGTGTCAGAGATGTTGGTTGTCTGCCATTTACTTTTGCTAAGAATGTGGATTTTTCGCTACTGAGGTGTCAGCCTGTTTTGGAAAACAACAATATTTGTCTAAGTAGTATATTTATATCCTTCAGTTTTCTACCCTTGTGTGGCAGAGGAAGGCAGGATAAGATGGTTAATAAAATAGGGGTGAGTGTTTTCTTATCTGGTTGTCCTAAGTCCGAGAAGAAAAGAAATGGGCGTCTTGAGCTCAGAATGTGTGTTGGCTTCTCTCAGGCTGCCTTTGCCTTCTGAGGCCTAGGAAATTGATCCCCTTCATCCGTTTTAATTTGTGTGTGTCTCCACCCGCCGCCCCCTGCAGGAAGGGGGGCTGCATATTTTGTGGGCTCGATTAATCAGACATTTTTCTTCCTCGCACATCCCAGCAGTTCAGGGCTACCCATTTGTCATCAGACCTATTGTTGCTTGGCAGAAAATAAATACACCCTCCAAAACGTATGGTGATGCCGACGAAAATAGGCAGTGAGCACCTCACGTTGGGTTTGTGCAAACAGTATCGATTTAAGAAGAAGAAATCCCCCAGGAGAGTCTTTATAATCAGACAAGTTTACTCCTGATTGGTGGGGGGGCATGAGAGGCTTGGAGTCATCAATCATTCATGGAGTCATTCACGTCTATCGTTAATAAATAGTTACTAAGCACCTACTAAGTGCAGTCCCTACATCCTGAGCTGAACAGATGAAAAGGGTTCTAAGGGAGGTTACATTCCAGGGGTAGGTAGGCGATTATCAGACAATAAACTACAGTCGCTCAAAAGTACAGTGATAAGTGCAAAGAGCAAATGTTAGAACAAAATGGCATCTTTCTTAAATATGCGAGAAGGTTTATATCCGGAAATGATTTGAAAAAGAGAAGGAAGACAGCAAAAGTGGGAGCGTTTCTCACACAGACATTTAAGGCCATGTATTCTGGAGGGTGGTTTTGCGTCGGTGATTCTCTAGAGGTGAATATCTTTAAATGGTGATAATCACATATTTAGATCCTGGTCACCTCCCATTTTCACCCAGCGATGCAGTTTCCCATTCATGATAGTAACAAAGTTTCATTTTCTACTATCAGTAAATCAGGCTCATCGTAGTAAAGAAAAATGTTCAGTAAATTAAGGAAGTTTTAGTAGGTGGATCTGAGAACATGTATGCCAGAAACACACGCGTGACTGTTCCCGTGAGCTGAATACATGCCTTCTGTTCAAAAATCATAACCGAAGAAAGAAACACAAGACAGGCCTCAGCGATCCCTTAATCACTGCAGTGTGACCAGCAGCCTACACGGAGGTGGTTTCCCTGGTCAGTTTTTCCCGCTGCGCAGTATTGCACCCCCAAACTCGCGGTTCTCTGGGGGGGTCATGCAGGGCTGAGCCACCGCCCTGGGCTTCCTCATGCAGCTCGATCTGGGCTCGACGATGGCCTCACCCGCGTCTGGTCTCTCAGCTGTGGCTTAATCTCCTTCTCCTCTTTGACCTCTACACTCTCTCTCTATATATATGGTCTCTCCCGCATCATTGCTGGGCTTCTTTACGTGGAAGCGAATGACTGCAAGAAACAAATTCAAAACCTCCAGGTTCAAAGCTAGTCCCTGGGCCAGCCCAGAATCAGGAGAGGGGACCACTGACTCCTGGTCGGAGGAGTCACAAAGCCCCATTGAAAAAGGACAGGAGGGATGGGAATGAGGGTGGCAGCCATACTTGGTAAAATCTACGTCCATCCACCCTCTGGAATTAGAAGCACACGGGAAGCAAGTAAGTTAGGAAGCACGTAGAGAAAGTTGGGTGAGTGTGGCTGGTGAGTGCGTTGGAGAGGCCGCCCTCAGGGGTTGTAGCTGTTTCTGACAATGAGGAAGGGGAGGAGAGTGACTCTTTGGCCATCTATCTACGTGGAACCAAGAGAGACAGGAAGATGGGCGTGGCAAGACTTAACACCACAGTACTTACATTTGATACAAATTCCAATATGGGGAGAGACTGCTACGAAAAAGTAAGGGAGAACTTATAGAGACCACGCGTCAGGAGGTGGAGAAGGAGAAACAGAAGAATAAATGGAAAAGACCGAGCTATGGCGGGGGCGTGTCTGTTTTATTGCAAAGGAAGGTTTAGTCGTCTTCGCCCCTGCATTTTTTCCCATCTAGATCAACAAGCAAGTTGACAAGATAACCAAATTTTACTTGTGAACTCCTTGGGAGGGCACTTGAGAAACTCTTAACTACATGTACCCGTAGAATAATAATAGAAATAACTATCATGTATCACGTCCTTATGATATGCCAGACGCTATGCTAATACTTTGCACAAAGTAGCTCGCTGGAGGTTTAATGCATGGCATTTTTCAAAGTTGTAGGAAACACTGCTGGTTGCCTACCCAGCACCCATTGTCTCCATCGTAACGGACTCCAGGTTTAGTTCAGGTTTATGTCCTTACGCTTCCTACCCATCCGTGGGCCTCAGGGAGTGTGGCTCCCTCCCCCTCTCCAGAAAGTTGATATGATTGGTTTTCTGGTTCCTCTTGTTGTATACACATTATCCTGAAACTTAGAAGGTTAAAACAGCCGTTTGGTTTGGGGCATGATTTTGTGGGGAGAGGGCTTTTCTGGGCAGTTTTCTCTTGGGGTCCCTTGTGAACTTCTAGAGATGTTGGTTGGAGCTGAAGTTATCGGAAGCTCTACTGGGCTGCACGTCCAACATGGCGCCCTCAAAAGGCTGCAAGTTGGGGCCGGGAGCTCAGCTGAGCTGTCGTGATCTTTCCAATGTGATGGCCTCAGGGTCGTCAGATTTTTAAACGAGAGCTGGCTTCCCTCCGAGAAAGCCTTCCAGGAGATCTTTTTTGGACCTGTCCTTGGAAGTCACATGCCTCCTTTCTGCCATTCTCTATTGGCTGAGGCTATTGGAAGCCTACCCGGATTCACAGGGAGGACTCATAGACCCCACCTCTTATGATGGGAGTGTCAAAGATGTGGGGGCCATATCTTCAATCTCTTCTAGGTGACCTAAGGAACACCCATCCCTTTCATCACTGATTCAGGAATGGGCATGGCTCCCAATTTGTGTCACTTGAAAGTTCTCCTGCTTTCTCCGGGTGTCATTGTGTCTGATGTGACACCTGGAGTTCAGCAGCCATTTGTATACCAGCTGGAGGAGGAAGCCAGCGTGAGGCGTGGCAGGGAGGGGAGCAGAAAGGCAGCAGACTCCTTGGTAATTGGCCTCTGGAATCATTGAGCTATGTGTCCTTCGAGGTGCCGCATTTCTTTGTTGGTTAAGCCAATGTAAGTGGGTATACATCGCTCTCACCTCGGCCAAAATACCTCAATGTTTAACTCTTCTGACATCGGTGGAGGGGAGGAAACGATCAACTGCATCTTAAAAGGTGTGTTGCCGACCTCGGCTGTGGTCTTTGCCTTGGTGACCGGGCCTCCCGCCTCTGGACTGTCATTGTATCTCCATCAAATTCACTGGCTTTGTATAAGCGTAGGGTTCCTATTTCAAAGTACGGGGTCCCTGCCCCCATTTTATTCCTTTCTGTGTGGACGCCTTCCAATTCTTTCTTCTGTCTCTTTCCATACCTCCACCTCCCCTCTTCTGGGCTTTGCTCTGATGTTTTAAAATGCCCACAGGACCTTTGCATAGAAAGCCCAGAGCTCTTAGGAGATAAAACACTATAGATACGTGCAATAGGAGTTTCTCAAGCATTCCCTCCCAGGGTTAAATGATATTTCTGGGGAACTATACATTGATGGCTAGACAGAAGGTTAGAATGAGGTCAAGGTGATTTAAAGAAAACCATTTCCTATTTTAAACGTGGGACTAAATGAATGTACAATGGAATACCACAGAATCCTTTCACCGTCTGACCTGTGTAGGATTTATTTAAGAAGTGGATGATCCATCAGGTCTAAATGAAATTGGAACCAAAAATAAATAAGTAAATGAAAATGTTAACTTGCTCCCCACGTCTCAGGGGGGCGGCAGGTGTGCTTGTGCCAACCTGACTGGCTGCGATGGCTCCTCGCTAGGTTTCAGGGTCTCATGAGTTGCCTGGACCCGAAAGGCAAGCGTTTCATAATAGCAACCGCCATGTACGGAAATGCTTTCTGTCATCCAGGAGATACACAGGCTGGGCCTCACCGCCCCAAGTGAAGCACTTCGTCTGTCAGTGGGAGGTCATTGGGATTGTTAGCAGGTTCTCCACTCACAGGTGGTCAGAGGAACATGGGAGAAACATTTGAGGGAGGCACAGGGACCCCCCCTGGTCCCGAGACGCTCCCTCAGCCTCCACGTGTGGGTTGGGAAGAGCCTTTGGCGGGTCCCACACCCTGTCTCTGGCCGTGTCCACTGTTGCAGGACCTGGGCAGCTGCTGCAGGCTCTCAGGGTCTTTTATGGGAGATTCACTGAAAACGGTTTGCATATTTGAATCATGGTCACACGTCCCTGGAGAAGTGAATCTGGGCTCTCTGAGGAGTCCATGCAGAAGCGGTCGCCTGCTCCGTGAAAGCACACTGCACACCCCTGAGGCCAGTAGCCCCCTGAGGGCAGGGGCTGGGGCTTGCCTGTCCCCGCCTCCCTGATCCAGCATAGTGGAAGGGCCAGGAACACGATGAATGAGATCGAACTGCATTTAATCGGAGCTTAAATGACCAACTGAACACGGCCGTCCTGCACGTCAGGACACCCAGCCAGTCCTGGAGCTGGGCTTCCCCCGTCTAAGGTCAGCGGACGATGACCCAAGGGCCACACCTGTACAGCCTGCGAGCTAAGAATCGATCGTGCATTTTTTAATGATGAAAAAGAAATCCAGAGAAGAAGACGGTGTGATCCATAAAAGTTATATGACCTTCAGATGGCACTATCCAACAAGCACGTTTTGTTGGAACGCAGCCACGCCCGTCCCTTTCTGCCACGCCCGGGGCTGCTCCCGTGTGTAGGTGACAGGGTTTCGTAGGAAGCAGCTCTCCGTGGGGTCCTCCCTGCAGCCCTCCGCTGCTCAGCACAGTTAATCACGGGGATAGACTGACCTACCCTGACGGCATCAATCAAAATGCTGTGGAAATGTATTTCCTCTCTGGTTATATGAGTCCTGACCTCATATCCTCAGTTTTGCCTCTCCACCGGCAAGGGCTAAGATGCCTCTCCACCGCTCCGGCCCTTTCCGGGAAGTTCGCCTAGGCTCCCAGAGAGCCTGTGAGAGCCTGGGCATACAACTCGCAGCTGCGCTAACGGCAGGGCTGTGACTAGTGGGGACTAAGAGAGTGACGAAGGGGTGTGGGGACTTCCTGCTTTGCCCTGCACAGCAAATGGCCCAGGGATTTGGAGCACTGTGTCCTTATAATTTCTACCCCCCATGTGCAACCTCAACTCCCAAACAGGAGAATGAAACCAGCACCAGGCAGACAGTTTCCAAAGGAGGTATGTGTACAAACAATATTCTGATGTCTCCTGGCTTCTGACACATGCCTGATGCTGATGGATGGCCCCTGTCCTTGCTGGGTCCCCAGCCTTTCTGAACCAGGCAGCTGATTCTGTCCCCTTTTAAAACTGGCCTCCAGGCACAGCGCGGGTGGGGGACCTGCCTACGACAGTAGAGCAGAGATGACATGAACTGGTTTCCGTCATCCTCATACCCTCAAAACCTGCAAAAATTAACTGTGAAAGGTAGAAAATTGAGGCCATATAACTGAACCTTTTTTTTTAAGGAACGCTTTGTGGTATCTTTCCTTCCCTCCCCTCCTCTACTGTAACTAGAGAGTGTCAGGGAAAATCTGAATTTTCGGTGCTCCAAGGAAGCTCAAGCAAGATAAGGTGAATCTTAGGTGTTGGATTATGGCTCGAAGCAAGGAGCTGCTCGGGGAAATAAATCATGGCTGTCAGGCCCAATTAAGTGGGTCCTCTGTGACTAGATCCACCATCTGAATCCAGTGCCACTGCAGACCCAGACTGTCCCCGAATGGAGGTGGCAGATTTCAGAAACAGCCGACCCGAACACATGGGTGTTGCCTGCCTGCTTGGGGTTCAGCCACTGGGCCTGGTTCAGGGTGGGACTGTGCCTGCCCTACTGCAGACGTTACCTCTGGCCCCGCGAAAAGATGAGGGAGCCGGGAAGGAGGAAGGAGGGGACAGCCTTGTCATTCATTGTGAGAGGAGGTGCCTTTCTCCCACCAAGCTACGATGGTGTGTGGCTGTGAGATTGCTGGGGCAGTGGTGCCACTTACCTTCCAAGGAGCAGATTTCCCACCGTCACATCATTTTAAGCAGTAAAGCAGAGACAGACTACCTCGTTCTGTGGGTGATGAGTACGTGCGACCTCCATTTTACTGGTGCTTCTCAATGGCCCGTTGTGCACTCCCAGCCCTGGACCCTAACAGCTAAGGAAACAACGCACTCAGGGACGGGGCAGTGACAACAAATGCTGCCGTCCAGGCCCTGGGTGGGGCAGGTGTCAGGCCCGCCCCGTCCACCTGAGTGCATGCTCCGGCCCCAGCGTAGTTTGAGGGTGTTCTTTGCAGGATTGATTTGGCAGGCGCCTCAGACATTGTGCAGGTGTCTGTGAAACATATGTGGTTGAGCTAGTGACTTGTCCCTGAGAGCTCACGCTCCTCATTGGGGACGGCAGATGTGTCAGCTTCTGTCTCTGCAGGGACGGCATCATTGAGTGACGCATCGAGAGGCCTCTGAGACCAGCTTTCAGTGGAGGGGAGCGACCGGAGGTGCTCAGGCGCCATGTTTGTTGTTGACACATTTTGAGGTCAGTGAGTCAGGATGTCTCAGCGAGTGCTGCTGATGACATCTGTTTCGGGTATATACAAAACAGGACCACTTTAGTTATAGCGACCAAAACTCAAATTAATCTGGCTTATGGAAAAGGGGAAAAAAGGAGGTAGTGGGTCATGACATTGAAAGGACCAAGGATAATGTAAGCTTCAGGCATGGCTGGATCAAGGGCCAGTGACAGTGTCACGAGGACATGTACTGTCTTCATGTTTAGCTCTTGTCTCTGCTTTCTTCTACAATGGCTTCATTTCAGGGCAGGGTAGCAGGGGGCTGCCAGCAAACCCAGACCCTTTCATCTGAGCAGGTCTAGTTGTTCTAGCCAAACTACTGAGGCTGGTTCTCAGTGGCCCAGATTGGGTCACAGGGCTGTTCCTGAACCAGTCGCTGTGAAAGTGTCCTGGTCAGGCTTGACGATTGTGGCCACACCCAGAGAGGAGGGCAGGTCAGTCCCAGCTGAACCACATGGAGTGGCGATGGCTACCCCCAAAAGAAACTAAAAGGTAGCACCAGAAAAAGAGAGAATGGATGCTGGGCAGGCCAGAGCAGCAGATGTTGGACGGCTTGCGCTAGTTTCCAGGGACGAGCTGCTGTGTTTCATTTGGCCCTTACTTTGTCAGGGAAGTTCATGCACACACTTGTCACTTCCTACCTGAGTCCGCTCTGGGTCTGTTCTGTCACCAGTGGGTCTTGGGCTCTTGCCCCTGGAGCTTTTCACAGCGTAGCATCTCGTGGGCCAGTGGCCCTGATGGGACCTTAGCAAAGAAAAAGGGAAGCAGGCCAGGGGCAGTCCCTGGCTTCTGACGGCTTGGCCCACGGCCGCTGCTTGATTTGAAAACAAGTAGTTGGAGAGAGGAAGTGTGTGCATCAAAGTCTTGGACCTCTTTGTGCTGGATTTTAAAAGACCGTTGATGAAGGCACATTGGAAAAAAAAATAACAGTAACGCAGTTCTATTGGTGACCTTGACAATGACCCAAATTAAAAAACCACTTATCGTCTCTGTGTACAAGTTTTACCTCAGAAAGTTTGCTCCTGGCAGCTGCTAATTAGAAGGGGGGAAGAGGTGATTGGCATCCTAAAATCTTTTCCTACATGCTCTGATTCTCCTTGTTCAGGTCCCAGAAGAGGCCGGAGGGGGAACGAAAGACTGTGCCCTGGGAGGCATGCAATTAACAGACGGGTGGTGGGATCTGTAGACGACTGCTAAGTGAAACCTGTCCTAGCTAAAGCCATTTGAAAATACTGTCAGTGATTTGGAAACTCTATATAGGTCAGCGAGAGAGAGAGAGAGAAAGAGAGAGAGAGAGGTCTGGGAAAAGGATTTGGCCTGAAGACTGTCAGCTTGAGACCCCTAAAGAGTGAAGCAAGGTTTTCCTCACACCTCATTTCAGGGAACTCCCTCCTCACTCCAGGGCTGCTGTGCACAGTTGTGCAAGTTGTTCACTGCTCAAGTCAGTTCAGCTGAGGGGATGATGGGGGCTGAAACCCAGCCACCCAAGTGCTCACCAAGCCAGGACCCCATTCTGTGAACTCCGTCCTCCAGGGCTACTGCAGGTCCTGGCCTACGACCCACTCACAGAAGGCTCCTTGGTGAGCTAGCTCAGTGCTGTCTGGTGAAGTGATACTTCCTTCCACACCTGGCAGGTTTCTGCTACCACCAAATGGCAGGCACAGTCTGATCCTGAGCGTATGGCCCATGCGTGCGCAGTCAGCAGAAGAGGGGCGGGGGGAGGGGGCTTCTTCCTTCTGTATTCTAATCCCCTGAGGGTCTCGGAGTAAATAGTTTTCCCTTTGCCTCTGTATTTACAAAAGCAGAATTAAATGCATGGTCACCACCAAGAAACAAGAAAAGCACCTGAGATAATTACACGAGCCTTTTTATTTTTCAACATAGATTTATTGAGCACCTACTATGTGTCAGGTGCATGTCTGTGACTAAGGCAGGCCAAGAATCCTTTCTCTCTGGGGCTTAGGTTTCAGTGATGAGACATGTGCCATAAATAGGTAAACACAGGCAGACATAAGATAATTTCAGATATTGATAACTACAGATTTTGAAGAAAACAAAGTGGGATGTGAGTGGCGCTTTTTGATTGGGTTGTCAGGGACTGTCCCCCTGAGCAAATGACACATGAGCAGAAGTATGAGGAGGGGTCCAGCCCTGTGACAATCGGAAGGGGTCCAGATTCCTAAGCTCCCCACCACGTGCCCGTCTTGGAAACCCAGCCTCACATCGGATGCTTCTTTTTGTGTATCTACTGTTTGTTTCAAGCCACGTCCATCAAACATAACCACCGGCCATCGCCCACACCCCCCTCTGCCAGCCCCACCTCAGAAGGAAGACTCAGCGCCCTGCACGCTCCCCACGTGCTGTCCACCGGGGGGACTGTCCCCTCACCACCAGGTGGCTCGGCCCCAAGCCTGCCAGTCGTGCACGATTGCTCAGTGACTCGTGCCACCTCCATCGCAACCTAACCCCTCACGTCCCCACCCTCTCCCCACGTCCAGCCTCCACGTCACCTCAGCCCCGTGGATGCTCCTCCAGCTTTGGCACCTTCCCATAGTCTGTTCGCCTCGTGGCAGCCGGCGAGGTTTTAAACAATGTAAATCAGACCATGTCAACGCCTTCTGCTTCCAACTCCAAAGTCTCCCGTTGCATTTGGGGTGCCAATTTTTTTCCCTTAAAAGTGTTTTTTATTATCATTAGTATTCAATTACAGTTGACGTTCAATATTAGTTTACATTGGTTTCAGGTGGGCAGCACAGTGGTTAGACTTTCATAGAAATTACATAGTGATCTTTGGGGTGCCAGTTTTGATGGGGGTCCCTTCTTCAGTTCCCCGGGAGCAGAGCCCCATGACTTTGCATAATAGTTTCTGTTTTCCTCTGTGACGTCCAATGGGCGGGGCTGGCTCTTTTTCTCTCGCCTCCCCAGCACCTAGCACAGTGCCTGGCACATAGTAGGTGGTCAGTAACAATTGGTCAGGTGAAATGTCTTTCAGAATCATGAAAAGCCTCAAACGATCTTACTCATTTATGGGGAGCCCCTGAGAGTTCTTCTGTATTAGAAAGTTCTGGAACTGGGCAGTCCCCATTTCATTACTGATAACTCCTTCAGGGAGAATGTCTCTCCCCCTGGAACTTAGCTGATTGGACAAGGGGGGGTGAGCTGACTGAGGCTGGGCCTGTCAGATTCTCTCCCTGGGCATTTGGAAACAGAATTCAATGGCAGCAAACACATAGCTGGGAAGATCGAAACCGGAAGGTTCCATGGGCGCAAGGCCCTCAGGCATCATTCGGGGGCCACCAGGATGGGTGCATGTGCAAGTAAGGGAGTGACCTTTCCGAGACGTGGATGCAGCAGACGAGAGGGGCGGGGAGAGGAGAAGCAAGCAGTTAGGAGCGTGCGGACATGCCAGCTGCCCCGCTTCTGTGTGCTTTCTGTAGTCACGTCCCACGCACACTTGGCCATTCCAGACAGTGTCACGTGTGTTTCTTCATCTTCCGTTCAGACACGCTCTTCAGACCTTCAAACCCAGAAGCCTAGCAGCCTGATGACTTATTATTTAGTTGCTCACGTGACAGGTATCCGTCCGCCCTCTCTATCTGTGCAGCCTTGTTACAAGCTGGGTCTGCCAACGTGACACGAGCACCAGCTCTGTGCTCTTGAGGCTGAATCACGGACTGTTTGGGGTTTCCTGTCTCATCGTACCCTGACCCGGGTGTGCACTGGTGAGCAGTGGGGTAAGAATCTGCTTTGGGATGGTGGGAGGGTTCAGAAGGTCCCTCAGGCCAAAATAATAGCCCCAGCTGCCCCTCGGTCAAGGCGGCAAACCCAGCTGAACGCACGCTGAGCCTTCATCAGCCATCGCTGCTGGTGTGCAAGCAGGCAGCTGCCCACGTCCACCCAGCAGTGCTGTGCGAATGGGGAATGGGGACAGGCTGTGTCCTCGGAAAACGGATGTAAATGCACAAGGGAAGGGCCCATCTCAGGAGCAGCCTTGACACAGAATTTAAGAGGCCTCCTGACACCTCGGCAACCAAGACAATATTTTAATGCAGTAGTTTAAAAATCGAAAGTAATGCCAACCATCTGTAATGAATAAAATATCAACATTCTAAGTAAAGACAGGGCAGGGCAATGTGGTTCCAAGTAGAAGGGCCCAGGGGGACATGGGGGTTCTGCGGGTGACATGGAGACCTCCCAGTCATTTGTGAAGGGACGAGCATGGGCATGAAGGAAGCAAGGGGACTTCCCTGTGGGAGCGACAAACCCCAGGGCCTTCGTTGCCCTGGGGGAGAACCATCGCACATGCAAAATCCTAGGAGAGAGGGAGGAAAAATGGTTTGACCTGCAAGCATGTTTCGTTTACCTTCTATGAAGTTTCCATTTTGCTGATTGAGTTGCCAGCATTTAAAGTATTCATTTGGAAATTCGACTTTCTGAATACTTAGGGAAATGAGAACGTTCAGAAACATGGGTCACCGGCAGCACAGTGGAGCCTGACCTCCCCTCCAGGGCATGAGTCTCACACTGGACGCGACACGTCTTAAGGTCACCTGTCCGGGCCCGCTCGGCGGTCAGGTTGGGGGTCCCTGACCCACAGCTCCACGTGGAACGAGACAAAGCTCCACACGGGCTGAGGAGGGAGGGGTTGGGTCCTCCAGGTGACCCGGCTAAGGACGTCATGGCGCCCTGAGCTGGAGAATGAGTAAGATTTCAACACGATGAAGAGGGGAGTGTTTGCAGGGGAAGGAGGGACCACGTGCGACACACCGAGATCTGGATGCGTGAGTGGGTGACCGGCGGTCATGGCCACTGTGAGGGGACGGCATCTTCAGACCGAAAGACGAAGCAGGCAACTCCATAGGCCGTAACGGGATTTTTATGGGATGATTTACTTGCAGGAAGATTGGGTCGGAGCAGATCAGACAACCCAGCCGTTCTGGGCAGATTGTCCTCTGCCAACAGACCCCTGTTACGGTCTTTTTTAATAGTATAAGTCAGGTACTGATGACTGACAAGGCAAAGGGCCAAGGAAGGCAGTCTGCGCTGGGGGCCACACCGCCTGGTGGTCCTGTGATGGATGATTGTTCAAAACCGATACCATCACTAGTCTGCTATGTATCTCGGTGGTCGTGCCCTTGCGGCTGTTGCTAACACACATCTTTATGGCTGCGTTTGAAGGGATACACGTTATCCCCAACTAGAATGCTGTGATACGCTCGCTAAGGACGGTGAGGCTGGGCCCAGCATGAAATTTAATCCCGGCCGCAGAGGTGGACTTGGTTCTGTTCACATCCACTGCTGTCCCACTGGGCAGGTGGTATTGTCCTCTGTCCCGGCTGCTATGGGAAACCCCCATCCTGCTGGGAGTTGGCTGCATGTGTATTGCAAGCTCCAGACACATGGCTAATTTGGGAAGAAAACCCTTCTTAGGAGCTATTTATACCCGCCATCATCTCAACCCTCACGGTTGTTTGGGTGGTGTCTTCCCTCATCGCTTTGTTTGAGGAATTAAAAAGAAGCCTTGGGCTGGCAGGGACAATGGGGGTACGGCAGCTGCCTGAGCATTTCTACTGGGCAGCCGCAGGAAGTTCATAGTCTTGATAAAAACGCCGAATCGCCACGTCTCATAGCGAGTGAACACGATGGGGTTTCCGATGACAATGGCTGCGCTGGCTCGGGCTGTTGCTGAAATGATTGAATTAAATTCGTTTATATTTGAACAAGGTGGCTAATCAGAAGCGGATTGTCATGGACGTTTTGAGCCAGGGGAGCTAAGTTTTGTTTCCTTTTCCTTTCTTTCCAGTTGTTGTTGTTCTGTGAACTGGAATGAATGCACCAAGCTGGCCTCTGACGCCTCTGTAGCAAGAGTCAGGTGGGGATCTGGGGCCCTGAGAAAGTAGGGACCTCCCAGCACTGGCCTGGGGTGCATGTGAAATGTGTCCCTGGGTTGTTCGGTGCAATGGTTTTCTCAGGTTTCTGTGGAGAAGTGTGAGGTGTGGGAGAGAGCAGGAGAAGAGGCCGCAGTGCGAGTTCTCATGTGTGGCCTCTGCTCACCCCGGCCCCCCAGTTCTCC
The DNA here is from genome assembly GCF_036562045.2 of Rhinolophus sinicus. Taxonomy (NCBI): domain Eukaryota; kingdom Metazoa; phylum Chordata; class Mammalia; order Chiroptera; family Rhinolophidae; genus Rhinolophus; species Rhinolophus sinicus. The sequence goes on from NC_133765.1 coordinate 37,241,710, forward strand.
ATCTGCAGAAATGCACACACATCTGTCCGTCCATCCATCTGTCCATTCATTGAACCAATGTGACATGTGCCCACCTGTGCTGGCTCTGTCCTCCTGAGACAGTCGATGGAGGCGAGCGTGTCGGTCTGATGGTCACACAAGAACGTGAATACCACCTGTGACAAAGTGGGCAAAGGGAAACGGGCAAGGTGTTGCTGGGGTGGTAGTGGGGGGTCTGGCCACACAGCGGGTCACAGACAGGCTGGGAAGAATCTGACCAGGAGGCCGTGATGCTCGACAGTGCAGCTGGAGCACGTGTGGGTGCACCTGTGAGGTGAGCAGGGTGAAGGTGTCAGCTGTACAGAGCGAGTGGTCCAGGCAGAAGGACCACCTGTGGGGGTGGCCAGGAGCGTGGCCAGCTAGAGGCACTGGCTGAGCCCTGGTGAGGGGCCTGGTGAGGCAGGAGTACATGGAGGGGGGGGGGCAGCCTTCTCAGAAGAGCCCAGAAAGACTGGCGGGGGGAAGTCAGGGGGATCCAACTTGCATTTTGAAAGGATCCTCTGACTGTCTTGGGAACAATCAATGGGGGGGTTGGTGGCAAAGTCAAGATTTCCCCAAATACACTAGGTGCACCACCAATTTTAGGTGGTGTGTAAACACTTCTGTTTGTGTAATTATGTATTTAGTTGTGTATTAGGAAGAAAAAAACTATCACAGAAAAATCGGTCCTTGCACACATGCGATCGTTTAGGATAAAACTTATAAAAATCAGTTAAAATATTAAATAATAGAATATGAGTTCTGTTGCTAACAAAAATCATGAAAATACTTAAAAGACTCAGTGTGGAAAATGGACTATTTTTTTCCTCGTTTTGTTTCGAGTCCTCCAATGCTTTGGTGTCTTAGGTCACAAACCTGACCCTGCAGGCCATGTCCCCCCTTGGTTGACATTAAATCACGCGTAGGGGACACAAAAGGAATTGCTGACTATGGTTTCTTAACACGAGGCAGTGGGAATATTTCTTTCTGACTTCTTAATTCTGTCCCAGCAGCTTAAGCCATTTAGCGATGAGCTGTGGTACCTCAGGTAACTCAGGTTCCATTTAAGGTAGGGCCTGTCAACCATTTTTCGTTACACACAGAAACACATTTTAGGTTATGGCTTAGAGCGTGTACACAAGTGTGCGTGTACAAACAATATTACGTAACACATCCTTCTATAACATCTGTATTTGTGTGTGTGTAGATATACATACACGCATATAGGTATATGTATATTTACATCTGAAACAAAGTTGCACAAAACAATGCTGACCGTAGTGCTGTGTGACAAGCTGTGTGACAAACTGACAGCTTTCTGTCCAGTCTCCTCACTAGTTATAAAAGCTACTAGACACCCACTAACCTGACCTCAAGCCCAGAATGGCTTACCACGTCTGTTTGAAAAACACTGATTTGGACATTTTTGTGTTGTAAGTGGGCGGGTTTCTGAAGCGCAGGAATGGCGTGTGCTCGGGTAGGACGCCAGGTTGGCTGGTGGCTGTTCATTTCATCTTTGCCAGGTGACAAGGAGGGGCAGGGGAGGGTCACCCATCACCGTGGAGAGAAAGGCTGCTGACTCCTCCCCTGGCCTGGCTGTGACGGCAACTCGGGCGGAGATGCAGTGTTTGTCGCCTTCTGTCTGAACTCCCTGCTCTTCTGGGACCACCCACACCCCTCCTGATTGGTTTCCCGTCGGTTCTTTAGCTCAGATGTGGGCTGAAGGATCCTCTCATGGCTTGTTCACCACCGGCTTCCCTGGCCCCCCTGGTCTTGCCAAGCCCGGTTTTCCGGCAGTTGCTCCTTTGGAAGGAGAATGTACAGGCCATCAAACGAGAGGATGGGGGTGCGTGATAATTACTGAGCCGTCACTGCAGCTAGCACCCGTCAATCACACTGAGGAGCCGAGCAGATACCGACCGGGCCAGGACACGGTGAGCCACTCCCCGCCCAGCATGCAGGGAGTCAGCAGACTCTGTCAGGTTGAATGTGCCGTGCGGGAGCAATGTGTTCAAATGTGGATGGACCCCTTTACTCAGCTGGACAAACTTGGAAGGGCCAAGCAGTAAATCGTTTGATCTTTGCAAAAGCAGCCATAGATGATACATGCACAAATGAGGGTGCTCCACTCTAATAAAACTCTATTTACAAAACTAGTCTGCAGGCTGGGTTGGGCCCAGGGGCCGTGGTTTGCCCGCCCTGCCTTAAATTGTACGTGTTTTCCGCACATCTCTTTTCCTGCAACAGACGAGGTTGTGAACATCTTTGAACCAGCTGTCCTCACCTCGGCACCACTGACACTTTGAACGGGTCCCTCTTTGTGGCGGGGGGTGGGGGCCCTGTCCTGGGCACGGCAGGGTGTTCAGCAGCGTGAGTGATCCCCACCCTCTACACCCAGAATTCCCGGGGAGGGGGGATCGCCCTCAGTTGAGAATTCCTGCTTTAGACCCTTATTTCCATTCATGTTGTATTTCATGTGTTTGGTCCCTTCAGCTAACGTATTACAGCATGAAGTTGGGGATTAGGAAGCACAGACTGTCCCCGGCTGTCACTCCCGGGATTGATTCTGGCCGTGAACTGAATCTTGGTCTTATGTCTTCTGAACAAAATGGGACGGAGTTGCCAAGCCCTGCTCTGGACTCTGGGCTTAGCTGTGGAGAAGAGATAAAGCCACGTAAGATAAGGGTTTTAAAACTTATCTTTACTAGACAGATTTAAAATGAGAGGAAGGCTTTCGGGAGAAGCACCATGGCACAGCATGCACAGGTCCTGGGGCCAGATGGCCCGGGATGTAATCCTGACTCCAACACTTCCTGGCTGTGTGAGCTTAGGCGAGCTACTTGACCTCTCTGTGCCTTGGTTTTCTCCTCTGGAAAACAGGAGTGATGCTCATCCTTACCTGACAGGGCTGTGTTGAACACCGACTAGTGCTTAGGTGGCGTCCGGCCTGAGGTAAGCTCTCTGTTCATCAAATCACATACATAAAAGCAAAGCTAAAGTCGGGGAGGACGATCTGAGGCCTAACGTCCGACAGCCCTAGAGGAGGAAAGTTGGAAACACGTGGTCAGGTGTGGATAGCAGTATCCTGAGTGCCCAGGAAAAGCAGACCACGCGGTATAACCACAGGCCAGGGTGGTGTGAGAGAACGCTGATGACGTCGTCACTCTCCACCAGCCCTGGCACTTCCCGAGGGATTTGCACATGGGCCGCCTGGGGAGGGGCAGGTGCGTCCGAGCCTCTTGATCTGGACTGTCCAGGAGGAGAGGGTGCTCTGCCTGTGACACGCTTCTCCAGCGATGTGGCCCCCTGGTGTGTACATGGGCTTTGGGGCGGCGGGAGAAGTTGAGATGAAAACCAACGGCTGGTGGCCCCCTGCATTGCTCTTCCTGTTTGGTGGGTTGTGGACACGCAGTCTGCTCTCCCCACCATCCCTGATAACACTCGTGCTCGGTGGCAGTCGAGCACTGCTGGAGCAGAAAGGACCCGCGTAAACACCACACAGTTGTTTCGCCACAGTTCTGGAAGCTGGGATCACGGCAGCAGCATTTCGGTGACCGGTGAGGGCCCGCTTCCCGGTCCGTAGACAGCGTCTTCTCCCTGTGTCCTCCCCTGGGGGAAGGGCTGAGAGAGCTCTCTGGGGTCTCTTTTATTAGGGCACTAATCCCATTCGTGGGAGCCCCACCCTCATGACCCCATCATCTCCCAAAGGTCCTAACACCATTCACCTTGGAGGGTTAGGATTTCAGCCTACAAACCTGGGGGACGGCGGCGGGGGGCGGGGGGGCCAGGACGCAGATTCAGTCTGTAGCTTCCTTGACTCATCGAGGAGCAGACTGCCAAGCTCCCTTGAATGTGTGACCGTAAGAACAATTGTTCTCATCCTGCAGCCTTTGGTTATCAAATGGCATCTTACGGTGCAGCCGTACTTGAGGGTCATGTGACCCGGAGACTACGTGATACAGGTCAGGCCACGTGTGGGTTTCCTAGGGTCGCTGTAACAAAGAACCCTAAACACAGTGGCTTCACACAAAAGAAATGTATGTTCTCCCAGTTCTGGAGGCTGCCGGGGAGGACCCATCCCTGCCTGCGGCAGAGTCTGGCGGCTCCTGGAGCCCCTTGGCTCTGGCTGTGTCACGCCAGTCCCTGGCTCCGCCTTCAGGGGCTTCTCCTTCTCTTTGTGTCTTCTCTGCGTGTCTCTTAAAGGACACTTGTTGGAGGATGTGGGCCTCCCTGGATAAGCCAGGATGGTCTCACCTTGAGATCCTGATTCAGTGCATCAGCAGACTCTGTTCCCACACAAGGTGACAGGCAGTTTCTGGGATGTGGGCGTATCTTTTTGGAGGGTCACCGTTCAGCCCACTACCGACCATGTCATCTGGACCATTTCCGATGCTGATGATAACAGCCGACTTGAGGGACAGCTCAGATCCATTACACTGTTTCTTCGGTGGATCGTTCTGTCGTAACACGGTAGAACAATAGTTCTTAAACGAGTCGCGTCGGCAGCTCCTGAAGGGCTTAACCTGCCTGTAGTTAAAACCTAGGTGACTAGATCCCACCCCGGAGTGTGTGATCTGGCAAGTCTAGGGTGGGACCCGGGAATTCACAGTTTTAAGATGTTCCCAGGTGACGCCAGTCCCGCTGGTCCAGGGAACCCACTTCGAGAACCGCTGGGCTAGTGGGTTTTCTGTAGGAGGCAATTCATAAGCACTGTGTTGCTGGGGGTTTGTGTTCCTGGATATACCTCCACCTCCCTAAATTGTTGCTGAGAAAGCTCGCTGACTAGCTCACTCTGTGATGCCCCAGGAAGCCGTCACCCAGAGGGGGTTTGGTCCCTAAGAAGTACTTCACCAACTGCCTGGTGGCACACATTCAATGGAGGCAACTCATTTTGCAGCAAAGCAGCAGAACAAGCTGTCTTAGATTCAAACACATTTTCTTAAGTAAGATTACAGTGACAGAGGTAATATTTTGGTATTTGTCATAGTAATTACAATGCCTGATGAGAATGCTCATCGAACTGGAGAAAATTCTGACATCCCTGGAGGGGAAATTACAATATAGCCCGTTTGTGACACACCATGCCGTCCCTTACTTTTGTTATGAATTCCAGAATTATGACTGTGTCTCTCCTTTGAGCAGTGGTCTGTTGAAAAACTTCACAGTAGCACGCTACACAAATTGGGGAAAAACAGTAAATCTTTGAAACAACCTGTCCCTTTCTTAAGAACAGCAGCTTGGTTTAAACAATGGGGATCGTCCGTGTCTTGGGCTTTCTGTGTGTGGCCCTTGTCAGCCAGTGCTGTCTTAGGAAAAGCTCTCCCAGGGACTTCTGTGTCAGGATGCAGGAGAGCAGCCGTGGGGCCCGTGGAAGGGGCGGGGAGGCGAGGATGTGGGAGCAATTCTGCAAAGAAGCTGGGGGAGGAAGGCCCAGCACAGCAGGGAGTCAGTCCCACGAGGTCCAAGGTCCGTTTCCAGCAGGTGGAGAAAGCAGCTAACACAGCCGGAGTCCAAGGCTGGTGCAAACAGCTGTCCCCCATTTACCCCAGGCACCATTGCTCGGACATCCAGGAAGTTACCTGCCATTAAAAAAAAAAAAAAAAAATGACTCAGGTGTGGACACAAAAGGCCACATACTGTATTTATTTCCATTCTGTTTATAGAAAATCCCATTTATAAAGCAAAATGTCCAGAATAGTCAAACACACAGAAACAGGTGGATCCATAGTTGCAGAAGCTGGGGAGAGAAGGGATGGGGAGAGACCGCCAATGGACCCAGATTTCTTTGGGGTGATGAGAATGGCTGGAACGAGATGTGGGGAGGGGTGCACGACTCCGTGCATATGTGAATGCACACTGAATAGACTTTAAAAAGGTGAGTTAGATGGTGTGTGAATTTTATCTCAATAAAAAATGATTCAGGCTTATCATTATCCCGAGGACCACTTTATCCAGCAGGGGACAAAATGTAGAGGAAAACGAGGCCAATATTGCAGTCCAATCTCATTGCATTCACATGTCTGCAGTCCTTTTAGTTATTTATTTGAAAAGTAGCTTTTGCCGAGCCCTTGACCCATGCAGTGTGAATACAGTGGGAAGGCATGCACGAGGGTCGCTCAGGTAATAGCAACAAAACCTCCAGAATTTCCCATATGACGTGGGTCCCATGTCACCCCAGTTCTGACACACTGCCTGCCCAAGATCCACGAGCTGGCAAGTGACCTGTGGGGGTAGGTGGCTCTTGGTCCCTGCTCACTTCCACGTCATCCACGTGGCTCAGGAAGCTGCAGAAACGTCTGCCTACCAGTGACTGACTTGGGCTCTGTGATGTTCCCCGGGCGATAAATCAAGCCCCATCTGGACCACAGGGTGGGAGTTAGCCACTGAGCGCCTGCCTGCTGTTGGCAGGAAGCAAAGGGCAGACGCACCTTTCACACGGGTCTCTCATGGGCCCTGTGCTTGTGCTGAGGTACCTGTGATGGGCAGAGGGCCACCAGGAGAGGCTCGCTGGGTTCATTTCCTTGGAACTGAAAGAGAAGTCTCACGTCCGCCCGCAGGTGTGGAGCCAGCGTTCCTGGGACAGGGTATTTTTGGAGAGGGCTATAGAGCACACGCATGGCAGCACAGAGAGAGCAGTTAGGGAGATGCCTCACCTCCCCTGCGGGATCCACATCCAGCAAGGCCACGGAAAGAGGCTTGATGACTCTGGGAAACTTGAATGCGAGAGCGAGGATGAAGAAATGAACGTTTCTCACATGCCGCGCAGCTGCCTCCAGCCTGGAAACAGAACATTTTCTGTGTACACCATAAAATCGTGCAGGAAGAAGCCTCCTGTCTGATCTGATATTGCTGGCAACAGTGAAAGAAATACATTCAGTGTTAGGGAGGAGGCCCATGGAATTTGCTGAAAGTCTCCATCTCACTTTACCTCTTTAGATTTTAGCATCAGGACGCCCAGCGCCTCTCAGCCTTAGCTGCACCGTACAGTCACTTAGGGGGCTTTATAAAAATTATTTGTGAGCCCCCCCACCCAAGACCAGTGGGTTCCTGAGCTGTGGGAGTGAGGCCCAGATGACAGATCTTCAGATAAATGTGCTGTGCAGCCAGAGTTGAGAAACATTTGGTATTTATATTGGCCAACTATATCCCTAAGTACGGAATTTTATTATAATTCCCATAATGTGTGGGACAGAGTCTCAACTATCCACATAAATAGCCATCATCCAAACCTATACATAAAATAAATCCTCACATATCACAGTTATTTTCTGCAGCAAAATTAGTTTTCTGTTTATTGTGTGCTTAAGTTTAAAGTCGATCAATGTATCAGTTAGCTACTGCTGTGTAACAAACCACACACCCCCAAAAAGCTCAGTGGCCTAAAACAACATTCACTTGCTTTTTCTCTCTATTCTGGAGTTTGGCTGGGCTGAGCATTTTGCTCATGTCACTGCTGACCCTGGCTGGCCTCACTCACACATCAGTGGGGCAAAGCACCCTGCCTTGTCATTCTCTCGGCCACCTCCTGGGCCAGCATGCTAGCTTGGGAATGTTCTTATCGTGTCACTAGCACAGCGCAGCAGAGCAAGCAAAAGCTCAAATGGCTTGTTGAGGCCCCAGTTAGGACCTGGCATGCCATCATTTCCACCTTGTTCTGTTAGTTAGAGTAAGTCCAGGCTGAGCTCAGAGGTGAGGAGGACCAAAGAAGCCACCCCACCCCTCCTTGGGAGGGGCTGCCAACCACATGTCAGGGCTACAGGAAGGGACAAAGAATCAATGCAATTAACACGGTGTACACTGTCGTACTGAGTGACAGTGAGAAGCCTCTCTAGAACAGAAGTTGGTCTCAGTCATGCCATCGTGGAAACAGATGTGACTGTATGTTCCCAGCAGCAGGTCAGTTTTGTGCAGAAAAGAAAATGATGGTGCACAGCGCCTGACAAACGCCTTTTCTTAGGAGGCCTTCCAGCTGCTCCCAGGAGCCTCTTGGCCTGTGTAGTTCTCCTCAAAGTTGTCCGACTTTGCAGACTCTACCGAAACCCAAGCAGGTGAAGCATCTCTACTGGACAAAAGGAGGCCGATGCACCATTCCCTTGAAAGCCCCCACAGTGCCACGTGCAGACAGACGCTAAACGAATGCTCATCCGTGATTGCGACTGCTGCCGTTTCCACCCTCCATTTAGCCATCAGCTGTTTATTGAAAAACACTGATTGTTTTGGGTTTTTCCCCCTCTCCATTTCTGAACACTTACAGTTCTTAAAGAAAACAAATCGTGTGGTAAATGAGCAAAGCTCACTTCCTCCCACTTTAACTTCAGGAGGCCAGGGAGGCTTCAGCAAAGGAAGAAGAGCCAGGCGACCCCCGTCCAGGGAAGGATTCTACCTCCATGTGTGGGCCCAAAGAGCACACCGAAATTTTGTTTATAGGTGTCTTACCCTCAACGACTCTCTTATCCCCTGGGTAGATGGGAGAGTGTTCAGTTCCCACCCATCTTCTGCTCCTGACTTGACTTCTGAAGTACTTACCCACCTTGTCCTTCAGAATGATCCATTCCCATCCTGTAGCTGACCAGAGGGGCAAGGCAACATCCCAGCCTTCCAAACGCCGGTACAACTTGTCTCCTAAATGACCGTGTTCAGGCCAGGACAAATGAGCCTCGTAAGTTATTTGCACACCCATTGGACTCAGCGAAGACTCAGCCGTACCTATTCATTTAATCATGTCTACAGAGCACGCCCGCTGTGTGTTATGAGAGCTCGCAATGGTAGCCATCCTAGCTGGGGACTGGGGACATTGGGAGTGTAGTCTGTTGTTCTCTGCACGTGCGCGCTTGGGAGTTTTCACAAGACAAAGCTAAGAGAGATGGCATAAATGTCCCAGTGTGGTAGAGGAAACCCTAATCGTTCAGGGTCTAGAAGCAGGTGGCGTAGCAGATTAGCTAAGCGTTGCAGATTGGCAAACTGCAGCCCACGGCCAGGTCTGGCCTGTCACCTGTGTTTGTACGGCGAAGAATGGTGTTTACATTTCTCAGGGATTGAAAACAAACTGAAAGAAGAAAATGTTTTGTGACAAGTGAAAATTACACAAAATTCACATTTCAATGTCCTCAAATAAAGTTTTATTGGAACGCAGCCAAGTTTATTTGTCACGTATTGGCTGCAGCTGCCTTGACACTTCAGTGGCAGAATCGGGTAGTGACACAGAAAGTAGGCCCCAAGAAACCCAAAATGTTCACTCTCTGGCCCTTTGCAGTTAACGTTTGCCAACCCCTGGCTGACAGCATAAAGGCAGGACAAGCCCCAGCTCTGCTACTCACGTGCAGTGTGACCTTAAGTGAGTTTCTCAACGCCACTGTGCCTCAGTTTTCCCTTCTGTACACTGGGAACGATGGTGGTGGTAATAACCACATCCTTCCCATGTTAATATCATGAAAACAAAAGGAGTCTGTGAAGTGCTTGCAACAGTGCCTCACACATAAAAATGCTTCTTTCCACGATGAGCGAAACCCTGATGGGAAAGAGTGTGACCAAAATCTCCGTTTTGACCTTCCTGCTGGACTCCGTGGACGGCAGACCACGGCAGACGTACTTCTGAAGTAATTGGGAAAGTGCCGCTCATGGCCCCAGGTCACACAGGTGAGTGGCGGAGCACAAATGCCACCTCAGAATCCTATCCTGACTCCTCCGCCAGGGACATTCCCAGCCTTCAGCCGGCATTTGTGTCAACTGCGGGACTGCAGGACACTGCACGCGTGTCCCCAAGAGAGCGGAAGGGGGCTTGGTGGTCTGAACCCCGGCTTCCCTGCTGTGTCACTTAGGACACTCTGCCCCACCTGTCAGAGTCCCTGGGGGGCACTCATGGGAAGAGGGGCCTCCGACCACATCAGCCCGCTCCGCTTCCCAGAACCCTGAGCACCCCGGGCGTTCGCCACGTGAAGACTTGTTTCCTTCCCTCTCGCTTCCTCACCATCAAGCTCGGTCCTCTCAGCGCCCCCGATTCCAACTTAGAGACGCTCTCAGCCCTCCCCCTTCTGGGGCCTCCCCTGGGCCGTCAAGATGGAGCCACCACGAGAGCCCCGAGTGTCCACAGTGGCCTCTGGCATCCTGAAGACGGGGGCCATTACTTCTTGGGCGGGGCATGGGAGTGGGGTGTGTGTGGGGGGGTGTTTCCCTCACCCCCCCAGCCCAGAGCCTTGCACAGAACCGGAGCTCAGCACAGATACTGCTCCGTGGGTGGGTGGATGGATGAGCCTCTGAGTAGAGGCTGGCGGCAGAGCGAAGGATGAAATAAAGAACGGCTCACACCGGGACATAAGAGCTGCGCCTGTGCATTGAAGGGGTTCCGGATGCTCCGCGCCGGTCACAGACCCCGGGGACTCACTACGTGGGTGCCCTGGGTTCACATCCTGTGGGCGCGTCCCCGGTGCGTGTCCCCAGTGCGTGTCCGTGGGGCTTGTCCTGGGGGCGCGTCCTCGATGCGTGTCCCCGGTGCATGTTGGTGATGCGCCACTAACCAACCGTATGGATGTTGAAAGGTGCCCACCTCCTCCCACCTCACTCTCCCTGCTTGTAAAAATCCCTCGCTGAGAAGTCGGGGATAAAACGTTCAGAGCACAGCCTGGTCCGTACCGAGCGATCCGGGGATGTTTGTTCAGCGCGTTTCTGTGGGTCCGAGCGCTGGCCTGCTGGGGGCTGGTCAGGGCCCAGTGTGCGTGTCCAGGAGTTGTATGAGCCATGGGGATGTCAATTAGATCGAGGCCAACTAGATAAGCTGTATTAAGAGCAGAGGTCATAAGTCATCAGAGGTCACCACATCCCAGCGGTTATATGACATGTTATTGTTACCCATACTGTTGTCTTGAGATTTTTCACATCTCTTGTATCGACCTGGTGGAAATTCTATATAATATGCTCCTTGCATCTCTTCCCAACTGGTTCAGAGTCCTCCTGTGAACTCAGCTGTACTGGAAATATTTACACCACAGGAATTAACACATACTGCAAAGCAGGTCTCTGTTCTTTCCACCTTTCTGAGAGCTGGTTATTAGTCCATTTTCCAGCACGCTTGTGTGACGTCACCGCTGGTCCCACATAGTTCTCTTAAACGCAGGGGACCCGAGGGAATGACATTTCAAGCTGTTTTCACCATTAACATCTCAGTGTGGGATTTTATCAGATCGGAATCTGGCCGAGGTTCTGACTGTGGGAGGGGCCAGAATGGAACGTGGAGGAGGGGGCGTTGCAGAGGGAGGTATAGGGTCGGGGTGGCGAGTGGGCACCGTGACCCCCCAGGAACACGCTGACCCCACAGGCCACCTCAGATGCAAAGTCCAGACCTTGCATCGTGTCTGCATTCAAGCCGAGTCTCCCTCCCTGACCTCTGCCTACAAGGAACTCCTCACTTCTCATGGTAATAGCTCTTCTTGTGGGAGATACTGCTGTTCTCAAATATTAACAGGACTATAATATAGGAAATAATACAGCCACCGGAAGAAGTTCCTGAGAGAGAAAGAGAGCTCAGTTCAATTAAAGACTTTTTTTAGTAGCTAGAGGTGAACTCCCCAAAAGCGGGCTTTTTCCTAAAATAAACTTCACAGAGTTGGAGCACAGTCCCCTGGTCATCTGAAGAGGATTCTGGAGAAGTCCCCCAGAGTTTATGAGGCTGTACTAAGGCCACCTTCTACCTCTTAGGTAGTGGTTCTCAATGGGGGGTGATTTTGCACACATACCCCCCAGGGGGATTTTGAAATATCTGGAGACAGTTTTGGTTGTCACAATGGAGTGAGATGCTACTGAGGTCCTACAACGCACAGTGAACCCCCCCACCAAGCAAAGATCTCGCCACCCCCAAATGTCAGTAGTGCCCAGGTGGAGAAACCTGCTCTAAGTGCCCCTCTGGCTCATAATAAGATGACACGAGGGGTTTTTGTTCCAGGACCGTTGCCGCTCTCCCTTCCCACCATCATGTAGAATCCTGATACCGCGCTGATGGAAGGGGTAGAACTTAGGCTCCCTCCCCACCTCCGCCTCTTTGTTATTTCCACCCACTTTTCCTTTTACAGCAGCTGTATATCATATTTATAGCACGTGATGCTTCAAGGTTAGACTCGGAGCTGTCAGGTCGAAAAAACAAATGACCTCTCCCTGGATACGCAGAGATTTCTCTTCATATTTTGAAGACAGAGATTGACGCATTGTGGGTTGATTTCATTTTAGAAATGGGACAACAGGGTAATTCATGGTGACATAGTCAAAAGGCGCTGCCCACCCAGCTGTCCCGTCTAGACCTGGCATAGTACCAGACTGGCTGGCTGGCGAGGCATCTACAAACACATCTGCTCGTTCCACTTTCCGTGGTCTTGTGTCAAAGCCTTGCTATTCTGCAGATGCTCGTCCCCTTTACCTGGAACCCTGGGTGATAGCGTCTGACTTTGGGAAGTGACAGTGTTATTTGGGCATTCCTATCTTCACACTTCCAAGACGGGCACCATGCTGAGTCAGGCGAGGTCTGGGAAATCTAATATTTCTCCAGGATAAGGAAAGTAATTAAGGGAACACATAAAATTGAACCCTGAGAATGAAAATAAATTGGGTGGAAATTGACCCGACATGTATCTACAAGCTAAGAGGCACAGGTCTCCCTCCCCTCTCAGACATTACCCGAGTGGATTTTCCACACTCCTGCCTCGTAGATTCTGTGGGTCAGTTGGACGTTGAACAGACTTACTCCTTCTGAGGAACTGTGTCTCCTTGACAACGTGCTCCTTCTTTATTTCTCCCTTGCCTCTATATTCTTACCATCCTCGAAGACACAATGACAGCTAAATTATACTGTAGGAAGGGTGGTTGTGACAGGGAGGGCCCCCCAGTGCTTGGGCAGTGCTGGCTACCCTGATAGCTCATTGTCAACGTAGCATGAACCTAGGCTTTGTGGGGAATATACAGCACCTGCTGAAATAATTGCGTCTCAAGAATGTATTTTTAGACTCTTTACCTACACGTGTGTGCGTAGACACACACAATTCAGCACTTTTTGTGCTGCTACTCGTGTGAAATCCAAAAAAGAAAGGATATCAAGGAGTCATAACACCCCCAACACTATGCCTGTCCAGGCTAGAAGCTCACTGCCTAACCCAGGTGACAGCAGCAGTGAAGAAACCAACACCAGAACATTCTGGAACATTCAGGTGGCAGGGACCGGGGAAAGTTCTGGGCTGTGGCTTGCGCTCAGAGCTGGGACTTCATGCCTTGTTCCTCCTTTCCCTGCAGTGACAGCACAGTGACAGTGCGTCCCGCATGGAGCTGGTCCCCGGGTCCGTGGAGCTCAGGGGCATTTGCTTCCTTCTTGCCCCAACTCACCCTCCCTGTTCTCATGAGCCCCGTAAAGCCACCCTCTCAGTGACATTTGTTTCGCCCCCTTTCCTGATCCCCTTCACTGTGTTGTTCTAGCTCTCAAATGGAGAATTAGACCAGAATCTAACCACTTCTTAGCAACTTTACCTCAACTACCCAAGAATGACCTACTTTCACCTCTCTCCAGATTTACAATAGTCTTTAAAAAAAATAGGTACAATAAATGAACAATGAGATGCATAGATCGTAAGTGCCTTGTTTCATCAGTTTGGACAACTAGTAATTAAGGCACAGAGCTTTCCCATCAGCCTGGGAAGACCTTCCCTGCCCCTTAGTCACCGCCTCTCCTGCAGAAGTTGTCAGAATGCATCTGGTTTCTACCCCCATGGCTCAATTTCACACCCATGGCTCTTTTGCTCTGCACAATGTTGAGGCCGTGTGTGTTGTTGTGCGTGTCAGCGCTTCGTTCCTTTTCATTGCTGAGTACTATTGCACGGTATGGACATACCACAGCGGGTTTATCCATTCACCTGTTGGAGACCTGGACCACTCCTACTTTTTGGCTATCCTGAAAAAAGCTGAAATAGTCTTTTTTTTTTTTAGATTTTATTGGGGAAGGGGAACAGGACTTTTATTTTTTATTATTATTGGGGAACAGTATGTACTTCCAGGACTTTCTTTTTTCCAAGTCAAGTTGTTGTCCTTTCAGTCTTAGTTGTGGAGGGTGCAGCTCAGCTCCAGGTCCAGTTGCCATTCCTAGTTGCAGGGGGCGCAGCCCACCATCCCTTGCGGGAGTCAAACTGGCAACCTTGTGGTTGAGAGGACGCGCTCCAACCGACTGAGCCATCTGGGAGCTCAGCGGCAGCTCAGCTCAAGGTGCCGTGTTCAATTTTAGTTGCAGGGGGTGCTGCCCACCATCCCTAGCGGGACTCGAGGAATTGAACTGGCAACCTTGTGGTTGAGAGCCCACTGGCCCATGTAGGAATCGAACTGGCAGCCTTTGGAGTTAGGAGCACGGAGCTCTAACCGCCTGAGCCACCAGGCCGGCCCCTGAAATAGTCTTTTAACTGGTCTCCCTACAAGCCACACCCTCACTCCTTGCTCTTTGTATTCTGTCCACAGCACAGTAGCAAAAGTGATTCTTTTAAAACATTAAGTGTGATCGTGCTGTTCCTTTGCTCAGAATTCCCCAGGGTTTTCTCATGTCACTCAGACAAGCAAACCTCAAGGCCTTTGCACAGCCAGCCAGACCCTGCGTGATCCATCGCTCGCAGGGGTCTGACCCCATCTCCCACGACTCTCCATCCAGGTCACTGTGTGCCAGCTGCCCCAGCACTTTGGCCATTTTGTGAAAAGGCCGGGGAAGTTCCTACCCCAGTGCCTTTGCATGCACTGCCAGGAATGCCCTTTCCTCAGGCAGCTCAACTTCCCCCCTCATTAAGATCTCGCTTCATTAGACAGTTCTCCTCTGACCGCGCTGTCTGAGACAGATTCCGTGGCCTCCTCACTGTTAGCCCTGCGCTGTCGGTAACACAACCACTAGCCACACATGTCTGGTTACATTAAAACGAGTTAAAATTAAATAAAGCTTCAGACACAGTCCTTCGATTGTAATAGGTGCATTTCCGGTGTTTAGTGACCACATGTGCCGTCATTTGCAGACAAAGGTTTAACAACTGGCTCTCTAATGAGCACAAAGCCCCGACTGGTAGCACTTGCCGATGTCCACAGTGGGAGTGTCGCCAGTGTAGCTGGTCTCACAGATGGCTGCATCACCGACGGGCTAGCGACGCGGTGGCTCGTGGTCGCCGCTGAGTGGGGCAGATGAAACAGCACTGCAGAGTCTCAGGACATTCTGCTGGACAGCGGTCCTCTGGATGTTTACCTTGCCTGACTGACTGATTGATTGATGGATTGCATTTATGGTCACCTGCCCAATGCAATCTTTATATATACCTGTGTCTGCTCCAACAACGAGAAGCCTGCTCCCTGCAAGTGGCAGAAGCTTTGTCTGCAGGACTCAGGACACAGAGGGCTCTTAATAGCTATTTACTGCATGCAGGTTTGGGTGTCACCAAGTCCCTTTCCAAACAAAACTAAAATCAGAAACCGTGTAGCTTTACTAACTAAAGCCCTGTCTCCAGCTCCTGACTGAGTGCTGTCTGTGCCAGGCAGGTTGATGGAGGTTGCGGTTCTTCAGGACAAAACAGGCTCTTTGTCCCCAAATTTGTGGGGAGGGTCCCCTCCAGGGTTGTTACTTCGGGGTACCTTGGAGAGTCCCAGGGCACACCCAGTTCCTGGAGGAGACCAAGGAATCGGGGCAGCAGTGCTGCTCCTGCAGGAGCGTGAGGCAGGGGCCTGGCTTCCGCCCTGTCTGATGCCATTGTCCCATCAACTCTCGCTCCAGCTTGGTCTCCCACTCAGTGAGGGCTGGAAAGGCAGACGCTCCACCAAGAAGGGACAGGATTTTAGTTCTTCGTTCCAGCACATCTCTACTTGCCTCCCTGTTCGCCGTAATGTCAGAAGAAAGAGAAGGGGAAGGTGGAGAAGACACGAGAGAGGGAACGCTGAAAAAGACATGGCCCTGCCACGCGTTGTGTGCAGGAGTTCTTAACTGCTATGGCACAGACTGCCAGGGTCGCGGCTGTGTCACTGTGATGTCTGTTGGGGACGCTGGGCTGAGCAGCCGTGAGAAGGGGTGTGGGGCAGGTGCATACCATGCAAACACGAGCTGATGCCAAGAGAATGCAGGGCGACATGAGAGCGGCGCCATCTTTGTTTCGTGAGCATTTAAGTCTGGAGCAATCAGAGAACGCGCTTGTGTCCAAGTGAAGAGCCCAGTAACGGGGGTGTTTTCACCTCCTGAAATGTCCTTTGAAGTTTTAGTTCTTTATCTTCCTGTTTCTGTCACAGCTGACATACAGTGTTATGTTAGTCTCAGGTGTGCAGCATCGCGGTTAGACACTCACATAACGTATGACATGAGCCCCGATTAGTCCAGTCCCCACCTGGCACCATATGTAGTTATTCCCATATTATTGACTGTATTCTCTGCTGTACTTTGCATCCCTGGGACTATTTTGTAACGACCACTTTGTGCTTCTTAATCTCATGTTTTTCACCCAGCTCCCCAAACCCCCTCCTATCTGGTAACCATCAGTTTCTATGACTTTGCTTCTGTCTTATTTGCTCATTTATTTTGCTTTTTCTGTTCCACACATAAGTGGACATCATATGGTATCTGTCTTTCTCAGTCGGATCGAGTTCACTCCGCGTAACACCCTCTAGGTCCATCCATGTTATGGCAAATGGTGAGATTTCATTCTGTTCTTATGGCCGAGTAATATTCCGTTGTGTGAAACAAGCAGACGACCTACGGAACCTAGAAGCTCCCATGTGGAGTCCACCAAACTTGTAGTGTTTGAACGTGAGTCATGAACGTCAAAAGACTGAGTGCCATTGCCTTGCAGTCTAGACAGGCCTTGTAAATACAGTTCAGACAAAAGTCCTGTTAAGGGGGCTCAGTGTGGAGCAGTGTGGAGCAGTGGAGGGGTCACGGGGGGCTGATTTGGGAAAGAAAGCCCTCATGTCACCCTATCTTGGTGAACATTCAGTTTCCTTCATTGAAGGCCCATGAAAGAGACTGGGTTTTGAGCCAATCGCTTAGTGTTGACTCAAGAACTAGCTCTGGGCGTGGATGATTCTAGATCACAGCTGGTGTTTTAGGGACTAGCCTGGCTCTCCCATGCTCAGAAGCACCCGAGGTCTTTCTTGCCCTCACCTGGCCCCAGAATCCCACCAACCTGCCCGGAGAACACTTGAACCACGCCAGTGGCTTCCGGGACAATGAAACAAACTCTGTCCCCTTCCCATCGTATTTAGAAAGAGGACTGTGGGTGGAGCCTCAAGGCTCCGTGGACCCAGCTCGAGGGCAGATAAGCTCCAGGAGATCTGCAGTTAGATGGTCACATTGAATAACGGGTTGTCACAAAATCTCTTTATAAAGAGTCACCATTGTCACTTTACTGTGGACACCTCTACGGATCAGTTCTAAACAACAAGTCAATTACTTAAAGAGTAGTGGAGTGGGAAGACTATTGATTATAAATCAGGACAATGGGGGTTTCAGATCTAGCGCTGGTCCTAGATGATGATGTGATTCTAGAAGAGTCCCTTAGCCCCAATTGCTAGATCAGAAGCTATGTGATAAATATAATCTGTCCTTTCCATCCCATGGGATAATTTATTAATGCCGATGATTCTCCTTTCTTTAGTGCTTGCTGTACGCCAGATACTCTCCTAGACATCTCATTTAACTCATAGCCATATTAGCTCTTCCAGTTAAAATACCCATTTTTCGGATGAGAAAGTCGAGGCTGGCTTTTGAGTGACTCATCTATGGAGCACAGTCAGTAGGCCGTGGGGCTGGTGTTCAGCTCAGCAGTGACTGACTCCCAAGACCACACTTTCAGCCACAATTCTGGGGTCTTGTGGGGGCCCATTGGGAGGGAGCAGTGCGGCTCCCCTACGGCCAAACGAAGCACGCTGCGCCATTGTGGGGACGTTTGTTATCGATAAGGAGCAGGATCTTGGTCGGCCTGGAGCCTCCTTTCTTTTTTCTCAGAAAACAACAATTTTGATTTGATGGATTTGGCTGCCATCGAAACTTTCAGGCATCTCAGTAAGTTCAGAATTACCAGGTGAGTCTGTCCCTGCGTTTAGCTTCAAGCTTCCGTGCCTCGCTCAGCACGGGGACGCGCATACCTGCCACCGCCTGCTGGCTGCATGTACCCAATGCAGGAGCTATTTTTGCGACTTCTCTTTAGCTCGAATTTCCATCGTAAGCATCCTGATGGTCTCCCTCGGACTTGCAGGTGCCCAGGCAGCTTTCCCGAAACCACTCAGGGCCTTTTCACCTTGTCCTTCACTTGCTCCTGTTGCAGCGTAGGTGCTGGTGTGCTGGCCCCTGGCCTCCAGGCCTCGCTGATGAGCGCATTCTTGCCTTTCAGACTTAGCACTTATTTGCACCGTGTCTCCTGCACTACGTTTTCCTGGCTCCTTCTCAAGGACTGTGGGTTGTACAAGTGTCACCAGCTCTCGTCTTCAGCTTTCCTCTGGCTGTCTGCCCTACCCCAGTGTCCTCCTGTTGGCCACCTGCCCATGACATTTTTGGTGTTACCAATCCCCTTTGAGGGATGTGTCCGACAGAGTCTTCCAGATCAGTGGTTCTCAATGCTTCGCAATCATCCTTATGGTCCTTAGTTAGGCACTTTGTTAGGATTTATACATTCTGTAAGGATCTGAAATGTTTGAGATGTTTTCTATTTGTATTAAGCCATCCCCTTATATGAGTAGAAAAACACGATACCTTTGTGTATATTGCTCACTACACTCTATAAAATAGAATCTGGATGATAGGGAAGGAGAAAGATATGTCCATTCCTGTGATTTCTTTTGAACATTGCACTGGAGGTTCCAGCCAAGGCAGTTAGGCAGGGAAAAGAAATACAAGGCTTGCAGATGGGAAAGGAAGGAGCAGAACTGTCTCTGTGTGCGGACGGCACGATGCTGTGTGGAGAGACCCCTAAGGCCTCAACTAAGAGCTCTTAGAACCAAGAAAAGGGTTCAGCAAGTTTGCAGGATATAAGAGTAATTTTTAAAGTTGTATTTCTGTGCACTAGCAGTGAACATCTGAAAAGGAAATTAACACGTTGCGTACGGCGGGGTTTAAATCCCACGTGAAGATTCTCGTGATCCGTACACAACGTGTTAAGGAAACAGTTCCATTTACAAGAGCATCAAAAAGAATGAAATACCTAGGAATACATTTTTAGACAGGAGGACAAGACTTGCGCTCTGAAAACTAAAAACTATTGTTGAAATAAAATAATATCTGCGTAAATAGAAAGGCATCCCGGGTTCTGGAATTGGAAGGCTTCCTGTTGCTCAGATGGCAGTCCTTCCCAAACTGATCTACGGAGTCAACGCAATTCCTGCCACAATCCCGACTGCCACTTCCACAGACATTTTCAAGCTGATCCTAAAACTCATATGGAAATGCAAGGGAATCAGAATAACCAAAACATTTTGAAAAAGTAGAACCAATTTGGAGGGTTCAAACCTCCTGATTTTGTACTGAAGCCTGCTAAAAACGTGCTGCAAAGCTACAGTAAGTTTTGTAACACAAAGCCTCTGCGTCACTGGCATAAACATAGACAATCGAGTCCAGAAATAAACCCATAGATTTATGGTCAATGGATTTCCCATAAGGGTGTCAAGACAATTCAATGGGGGAACGATAGCCTTTCGACAAATGGTGCTGAGCAACTGGTTATCCTCTTGGGCAAAAGCACGGTCTCTCATCAGGTACTCTGATCTGATGGCACCAATTGTGATGGGTGATTTCAGGTGTCAACTTGACTTGGACCAACGGGGGCCCCGATAACTGGTGAAATATTATGTCTCGGGGTGTGTGCACGGGTGTTTCTGGAGGAGATTCACATTTGAATCGGTGAACTGAGTAGAGGTCCACCCTCACCAATGTGGGGGTGCCCAGCCAGTCCACTGAGCGCTCAAATAGAAGAAAAGGCAGAGAAAGCACGAGCTCCCTCTGTCTTCCTGAGCGGGGACGTTCACCTCGTCCTCCCTCACACATCGGAGCTCCTGGTTCTCCATTCTTCAGACTCCAGGAATGGTCAGCACCACCATGCCCCAGCCGTTGCACTCAGACTGAATCAACCCCCGGCTCTCCTGGCTCTCCAGCTTGTAGATGGCGGGCATTGGGGTTTCTCAGCCTCTGTAACCACGGGAAACATTGCCATAGTAAGTCTCCTCGCATATCTCTGCAAGTATCCGGTTGGTTCTGTTTCTCTGGAGACCCCCGACGATTACACTGACGATGACGCCCACCCCGAGACCACCCCACCTGTGGTGGGGGGCTTGGCGGCTTCCTGCCTAGGCTGGGATGCTGCCTTCTTCTGTATCAAAAACATGCATCCATAGACCTTTCCACCTGCTCTGTTCTCCTGAGTGTTTCCTGTACAGTCCCACTTAACCAGTCACAGAGCATTTGAGGAGGCCGTGTCAATCGCAGGCTGGGATAATCGCACTGCCATTACCTCAGCATTGTTGAAATGTGAAGGGTAAAATGTCTCTCATTATTCTGGTGCTCGCGAGCGATGGCATCGAGCCAGCAGGGTCCCATTAACTCTCGAGACCTTACTTCGGATGCTCTCCACCTTTAAATAATACCTTCTTTTCAAGGAAGTGAAGAAAAGTTGAGGCTATCATTGACCCCAATACAGCAGAGCTTCTCACGTCTGAAGATGCATTGTCTGTGCTCGAGGCTCTCAGAGTTTATCTGACGAGCGTTTGACGTGCACTTTTTAGAGTGAGGAAAATTCTCCCACTTTTGATTGAAAGCAACAAGGAACTCAAAATGCAGGCCAGACGCAGAAGCGTCTAAGGCTTGGGAATAGCCTGATGACACTTTCTGTGCCGGGCTCCTGCTGAGTTTGACAGTCGGGGCTCCCAGCCTCTGTCAGCCACCCCCCCAGGTCTCAGTCCGCCCAGCTTCTGAGGCGGCGTCCCACCCCTGCACACCAAAGACAGTCGTTTCATTTGTCCCAAAGGTGCAGGTGCTCAGGTAGACGTGTGCGAGATGCTTTGGTTTGCTTGCAAACGTCTAGACCGAGGAAACAAAAGAATGGATTTGCCACGGCACCACGATCTGCCAGGTTCCCATCTTCACAAGACTTGGAAATAGAAGGGAAGAGCCACAGTGGTGTCGACGGGGGAAGGTGTGGAAGGTGTATGTGTGTCATCAACCTTAAACCAAGGCTCCGTCCCCGAGGCCCGCTCAGGAGGCTTCCTGGACGTCCGTTGCTTTCACCTGCCCGGCTCCCAGCCCCTTCGCCTGAAAACGCCACCCCCCCCCCACTTCTGGTGATGTCTGCCCCCCCTCCCCGCCCCCTCACCCCTCTCCCCACCCCCTCACCCCTCTCCCCACCCCCTCCACGCCCTGTGGCTCTGGCCCTCCTGTTCTCACCACCAGGCCAGGCAACACATTTCATTCCCACGGGCCACCATGTTTGCTTCCCAACGGGCACAGGCCCTGAACCAGAACCTCCACAGTCCTGGTGACGACCCTGTGGTTCACTGGGACCCAGGTGTCTCAGCAGCGCTGCATCCTGGGACGTTTGCTGGAGGTGTTGGGAAAAGAGCACTCTCTTCCCACGGGGGTCGGGACTGGTGGCTGCCACCTTCGCTGCCACCTCGAAAGGTGGTGCCCTGAAGTGAAGCCAGTGCAGAGGGAAGCAGAGCTGGAGGGGGAGCATCCAGGGCCTGAGGACCTGACGGACCCCTGGACTCATTTAAAACATGTTTGCTTTCCACCACGTGTTCCCCTTGCATCAACCGGTACTAGACTTTGATGCTTTCCACCAAAAACATTCCCAACCAACATGGGGTGCCCTCCACCCTGGGTGATTTATTTCTTGTTCCATTCCTACATACTTCACCTGGAGACCTCACTGTACTTGAGAAATGTGGGACCACACTGGCGAGGAAGGTGACAATGAGATTTTAGGGCCAAGGGAGGGAGAGAAGAAACTGAAACCCTTGCAGCTGTGTGCGAATGTTCCAACAGGCTATGGCATTTTATAATAAAACCAAACCATCCCTGCAGCTTTGTCGCTCAGATGCTCATCCAAAGGACAGGTTTTCTCCCGAGGCTGCGTCCGTGTGCTGCATTTCCTTGGATTGTCTTTTCGAGAGCACTCTAGAGATGTCGGGGAGAGATCTTTGAAACATCTCCGTCTCTAAGGAGACGGAGTGGCTTGGAGTGGCTGCTGTCTCTTTCTAGGGCCACTTTGCGGGGACGCCAGCTCTGCCACTCACACTGAGTAATCAGATCCTTTAAACGTTTTGTATGTTTGGAAAGGAACAGACGCACCCTCCCGCTGACACCTCCGTGATGACGTTATCAAGCTCTCTGAGAAGCCTGTTTTGAAGGGAAAAGGGACTCCCCAGACTCTAAGTTTCTCTGTGGGTGATCAGACGTGCTGTTGATGGATATTGATTGTGCGTGGGAAATCAAGGCACCTCGGGACCGAGGGGGGGCTTAACAGGGGGTAGTTATAAGTGACCTCCACACAAGGAAGTTTTTGGGGCGCCCAGAGTCAGGGCCGCTCTGCAGTGAGGCAGCTCTGGGGGCCACAGGCAGAAGCTCTGACACCCACGCGTTTCGTCCCTGTGTCTGTCTGTGGTTGAGACAAACGGTCACAAGGGGCGTTGCTCCCCGACAAAGCAGTGCAGACAGGGTGACACTGGGCCATCAGAGCAACTAGAGTTGTACCCCGATCATCATTCGGCCCCTGTCCGGAGATCAGACAACACGTCAACGTCAGTACTAGGGCTTTTGCACTGAACTGCTTAGAGCCTCGGTGGCTGGGTTTGCATTTTACCTTAAAAAGAACAACAACAACAAAAAAACCACTTTAAAAAAAGATTGAAATCAAGGGACTCATTTGTTTTGCACACAGTTCCGCGGCGACTTGTACTGCAACACTTAGAAATGCATCCAAAAATAAGATTGGTAGATGGATGGAGAGTGGGGTGGGTCAGTGGATGGATGTGTGATGACGGGTAATGAATGGCCAATGGCAGAATCTAAGCCGTGGGGCGTGCGTGTTCGCTGTACAATTCTTTACGTCTTTCCGTAATAAGATTTGGGAGGGAGCCTATTAATGTAGACGTGGCAGAAGTTGTTACTGATAACATTCGTCATGGTTTACCCAGCAACCACGTCCTTCCGAGGGTGAAGGCGGCTTTATGGATATGAGATGTGGACCCAGCAGTTTGCATGAGACAGAGTGGAGTCGTCCTTCTGGGGACTGAACTATTTATGCAAAGCTTCATGTACAGCCAGGGAAGACCATCTCTGGCAGATACAAAAGGGCCCCGTCAGCTACTCAGTAAGCTTAGCCACACAGGCCAGGGCAAACCTATAAGCCAGGGACCTCAGGATTAGGCTGCATTGAAAGTTTCAGCGAGAAACATTGAAATGCAGGTTCCAGAAGCCCTCACGCTCGGGGGCAAGGACGGCTAAGCTGCAGCTTTTTCACTGTTATTAGAATCGACATCTTACGTGGCACAAACAAATGTGCGATGAAGGCTCTGACGCTTAGCCCTGCCCTTTCCAGGCCCTTGGTGGATGAAGCTTGTATTTTCTGGGCCACTGGCTTATTTGCGCAGAAAATGAAATAGTGTGATCACAATTAATGAGATTGAGGTGGAAAGCACCTAGGCATATATTCGAGGACTCTTTGGTTGTGGTCCGGAGTTGCTTTGCAATTAACTCACGAGTTTTACCAACGATAGCTTAGGTAGGAAGGCGGAAAGGTAGAATGGTGCCTGCGGTGCAGGCTCCGAGACCGTCCTGCCTGCAATGCCCACCCTCCCGTTTCTGTGATGTGAGGTCCTTGTACGGACGGAAACACAGGTGTTATCATTCGGAAAGACACGGTCCCTGGGGGACAAAACTGGACCCGATACGAGGTATTGAGTCATTGCTGAGACATCAGCTCCACTTTTCAGTGGATTTAAAAATATATGTTTAATTATGAAAAATTATGTAAAGATACCTTTTGTAAGTGTTTTTTTTAAATTTTACAAGTAAAAGTGGTGCTTCTTTTGATCTTCAGCTTCAATCTAGACCCCCACCCTCACTTCTTTGCGGTAACGATTGGGGTGCATGCCTGCAGACGTACGTACACACACTCTTGTGATGCCAGAAACTGGAAGATGTCCTAACTTGAAAGCCCACTTGACTATTTCCAAGCTGGGTGACCTTGGGCAGGTGATCTGACCCTCTGAGCCTCAAAGAGTATTTGAGGAGATAATGATGGAGATTTTTGCCAACTCTCACCTGGGAAGGATTGCACCTGCCCCCTAGATAGTTCCGTGTGAGGATTAAATGTGGTCGTATATTTACAGAACCTAGAAAACTGTTTGGCCTGGAGAGAGCAGAACGCAACGTTACATGTTCCTGCATCTGATTTACATGTTATACATAAAATGCCTACATGCTAGGTTGGTTCGGTTTGGGGGATGCGGCATTTCACGTCACTCTGCAGCGCTTGAGTTCCCTCCCCCTCAAGGTGTCCTGGGGGACGTTCCCCTGGGCCCCTCTGCTGCCCTTTCTCCCCTTCACCTCTCAGAGATCCCACACTTGCGTGGGTGTACCACAGCACTGAGCCCTTCTCCTGACAGAGTGACTGCGGGTCACTGTCCAGATTGGGAATTTCTCAGAGTGAAGGGATGTCTCAGTAGCATAATCCCGAGACAGCTGTCCTGGGAAAACCACCAGATGTGACCCCGATTGTCACCCGCTCCATCAGAGCCGCGGTGACCGCTCACGTATGTCTGTGCACTAAGCCCGAGAAGGAAACTCACCGGCTCAGAGGGTAAGAGGGTTTTTATTTGTAGCAGGCACTGCTTTGTGGCTGTGCTCAATAGCTGAACGTTTAGCATTCCCTTTCACGTTTATGTAAATGGGGCATTTGCCCCTCTAGTGCCACGTACCTCCATCCACCCTTCATTTCTGTTCTTCCTTGTTTGAAGGGTGGCAAATGGTACCTCGTGTTTGTTCTGATTTTCATTTCCCTGGACTGCTGGCGTTAGCGTCCTTTCCTTTTTCTTTCCTCGTCACCCTCCTCATCCTCCTTCCCCTTCTAGGTGTGTTTTCTGACGACTGAGGCTTAAGGCCAAGACCTTGCATCATAAGCCTCGTCACTTTTATTGTCTTCATGAACGTGAAGGATAATTCTTAATGTTTAACATGTGATAAGAGTGTATCTTTATTTAAAAAAAAACAAAAACGCAATCCCACCCGCACTCATCTACTTACCTGGCTGGTTTTTGAGTCTGATAAAGAGGAACCCTCTGGGCAAGATGGAGGAGACCCCGTCCTGCCTCTTGGGTTTCACCCTTCTTTGGGTCAGCAGCTCCTATGCTTTGAATGGCTGTTTTCAGTTAAAATTATTGAGAGCTTACTCGAAGGCAGGCGTTGTGCAAATGCTTCCTTGTGTTATCTTCACTCACCCTCTCAGCAACCCTCTGGCGTAAATACGATTATGTCCCCATTTTGCAGATGAAGAAACTGAGGCAAAGAGAAGTCAGCTGAGTTAATTTGCCCACGCAGAGCAGAGCTGGGGCTTGAATCCAACCGGCTGGGTCCAGAGCTTGTCCCCCTCACCACCAAGTTCATTTTCTTCATCTTAAAGGAAATGTAGTCTTAAAATATAGCGCCATTTAAATATGTTCTTATTCGTCGTTTTGAAGTGAAACTTACTTTCCCTTCGTAGGGAGAGCATGGTACCGGAGCCAGTCCACCAAAGAGGCTGGAATCGGACGTGACCCCCAACTCCCCGAACCTTTATGTAGAGGCTCAAGGTAATAGTAATAGTAACACCTCCAATAGCGTAACCCCCGGTTTTACAACAGCCAGTCAGCATGAGACACTGAGATAAGCACGTCCCCCATCGAATCAAGTTATCCATGTGACAGTTCCATGAGGCAGCCCCATTTTCCATGGTTGGAAACTGAGACTCAGAGAGCTCAAACATTTGCCTGAGGTCCCACATCTAATAAGCGGCAGAGGCAGAATTAAACCCCAGCCCATCGCAAGTTACGTCCATTCCCCGTGCTTCGCTGTTGCATGTCTCCACCAGTGAGGTAAACATGGCCACATACAGAATTCACACAGGACCTTGTCTCCGTATCCTAACGTGTTGCTGAAAGTGCTTTGTTCAGTGGTTCCCTGGTCTTTTCTGAGCTATGTGTTGTGTGAGCTGTGGAGACCGCACTTTCTGGACCCAAACACCAACCACATTGATTTGACACATGGTCAGACCACAGGGGTGGAAATCTGAACGCCACACTCTCTCAAGAACACCAGGGTGTATATTCCCTGTAGCTGTTTCACACGTGCCCTTGTCACATCTTGTCACAACAATTAGCAGTGCACACAGCAAGTAGGGAGCCGGCCACACCACCCTGGGTTGTACCCGCGAACGTCTGCGGGTATTACAGGAGCCACGTAGCTCGGTTTAATTAGTGCAGTCGGTTTCTAGATCTGCTGGTGACAGGACAGGACCCAAAGCCTGCCTTCTCCATGACACCTTCCAGATTGCTCGCTCCCCGTGTGTAGACCTTCCCTCGCCCCGACTTGCAACCCACTCTTCCTGTACATTTTCTATCAGAGCCTCTTATTAACATTGCTTGGTTGTGTCATTTTATTTTCATTTTCTGTTGGATCTCAGTTCCAGAGAGTGACGGGGATTGTGCTCCACCCCCAGACCACCTTCTCACCTGTCTGTAGATGCCCCCCTTCCTGCTTTCTTCCTCCACCTTGTTTCTCACTTTGTCCGTTAGCGCTCAGGTCAGGGTGTAAGAACCATCCGAGTTTTCTTGTACAGCTGGGCCAAAGGTTCTCCAGCTTTTGGGTGTCCCAGACTCTTTATACTCTTAACAATTATTGAGAACCCCAAAACGCAGTTGTTTACGTGGGTCTTATGCGTCAGTGTTTATAGTACGAGATATCAAAATTGATCATTTTTTTGGAAATTTTGTAGTAACGAGTGATAATAATAATCCATCCTAAATATCAGAGTAGGCTTATTACATGTTAACATACATTGTATATTTTGTGAGAAATAGCTGTTTTGCAAGAGAAAACCAATTTGACAAGAAGAGTTTCATTCTTCCCCGTTTTTGCAGCCCTTGTGTGTCAGAGGCACCTGGATTGTCCCATTGCTTCTGAATTAACGCTGATATGCTGTGTTGCTGTACATATGCTACACTGAAGGACATGGAGGTCATCTGGCCTCCAGCAGTTGGAGAAAGGGTGACCTCTTGGCGCCATGAAAGGGCTTGGGGAACCCTGGGGACCCTCGGCCACCCTTTGAGACCACGGACTGCTCTGCGGCTCCTTACACACGGACACTCACCCCATTTCACCTGTCTGTCCCCCAAACACTATTCATTTACGTAGAAATTTCTGTTCCCTTCCCCCAGCCTGGAGCTAGTTGGCATCCTGGTTGTGGGGAATCCAGCAACATACATGCAGCATTTAGCTGCATCTTTAGTGACTATGTTCCACGTGGGTCCGTTCACACCATCTCCACGTGTCTATGAAATGCCTATTTTATTTGAGGGAAATACAGCCGTGAACAAGACACACAAGGTCCCTGTTCTCATGGGGCTTATATTGTACCGGGAAGACTCACTACTTATAGAAAACACACAAAAACGCACATTCAATCCTTCAGTTAGTAATCGTGCTCTGAGGAAACGAAACTACGGAGTTGTGTTAGAGACGAAAGGAGAAGAGTGATCAGGGCTGGCCTCTCGGAGACGCAGATGGTAGGATGAGCCCATCCCCAGAAGATCTGAGTGGGAAATCATTTAGGAAGGAGGCAGGGAAAATACACATGCTCTGAGGTGGGGCAGGGGAAAGAACGCATGTGTCTGAGGCATAGAAAAGCCTGACTGAGCCACCCAGGCTGTTTGTTTATGGTGACGCCCCCTTCCTAGTTTCTCTGGCAACCTGAACAGTCAGAGGCGTTCTAGAACTTCTAGAAGAGCGCTTCCGCTTGAGGATTCTTGACTAAGGTTTGACTTGTTTCCTGTCTGTCCAAAATGACGACGGAGACGTGGTTAAAGGCAAGAGGGGCCAGCCCTCCTGGGGATACTCTGTTGTCCCCTCTGCCACGGGCGTGGGAGGTGTCAGTGGTACCAGATAAGATACTCTCGGTCGCATTCAACAGAATCCCAACTCAAACCGCTCAAGCCAAAGCAAAAGGAGATGGAATCATCCAGCAGTTCTGCGGGGTGTATACACAAAAGTGACTGAAAGCGGGGATTCCGAGCAGTATTTGTACAGCCCGTGTTCGCAGCAGCATGAATCACAGCAGCCAGAAGGCGGAAGCAGCCCAGTGTCCGCCCATGGATGACTGAACAGTGTGGCCCGTCCGTGTCATAGAACAATACGGATTCTTGAAAAGAAAGGAACTGTTACACAGGCTACAATGCGGATGCACCGGGAGGACCTTATGCTGAGTGAAATACGCCGGTCACAAAAGGACAATCCTGGGTGATTCACTTACAAGAGGCACTCGTGAGGAGTCAAGTTCACAGACAGGAAAGTAGGATGGAGGTCGCCAGGGCCTGAGGGAAAGGGGGAGGGGAGTGAGTGTTTAATGGGGACAGAGTGTCAGTTTGGGAAGATGTAGGTTCTGGGCGGCTACACAAACACTGCGAATGTACTTAGTGCCACTGAACTGTGCACTTAAAAAATGGTGAAGATGGTCAATTTTATGTTGTGTGTGTTTTACCCCAAATTATTTTAAAAAGGAAATGGATTCACTCTCCTAGCAGAAAAGTCTGGAGGTCATGCTGCATCCAAGCAGAACGGTATCCAGGTGTTTGAATGGCGTCATCGAGGTTCTGCCTTTCTCTCTATGTCCCCAAAATGTCCACAGTATATACCGGATGCCACCGACAGCTTCCGATTCACAATCTCCCAGCGTACTGACCCTTGACAAGGCACAGGTTTGCTGTTCCTATGCCACAAAAATATGGAAAGAACTCGGATGAGCCAAGTTTGCGTCACGATTCACCCTTGGCCCAATGGCCACGGCTCGGGGATGTGGTCGTTATGGTGGACACAAGCTGAGCTGCATTAGAACAACACAGAATGGGTTCCTTGGAGTAACGTGGGTTCTGTTATGACAAAGGAAGAAGAGGGCTGCTATTTATTCAAGGTCAGCTGTGTCCTAGACGTGAGGGACCTTTTGGAAAAACAGTGGAATGCACAGAGCACAAGTCTGGTCACTCTATGATGTCTTCAGAACATCCGTGGTGGCGTCCGCAGTCTCCGCAGGCCTGGAGTGCTGCCACAGGCTGTCTCTAAACCACGAGAACACTTCATGCCACCTGTGGCTTGTCTGCCGAGAGTCCCCTCCTGCTGGCGTTAGCCCTACATAGCTCAGCGACAGCCTGTCATTGGTGGCCCTGGATATTATCTGTCTTTAGTTGTGCACCTTTGTTCAACCAAGTATGTAATTTTAACCCTAGAAGGCAAACTCCGGGACAGAATTCATCAAAAAGAAAGCTACAAACCGTAATTTGTGAATTGGGAGCAAACAAGCCTCTCATTCAAATTCTGCTGTCAGACACTCAGGGTCAGCTTTCAGGTGGAAATGACCTTCTAAAGCAGGCGTTGGGGTGGATAGAGTTCTCTGCTCTGGTTTTCTCTTTTCTTCCTTTTTTCATATAGAAAAGGTACCTGTGGAAACAACAGAATTCCCGATAGGGAACACGGCAGCTCTCTGTAAATCTATGGGCTTTGGTTGTAAATGCAACTGCCCCTGAGCCAGACGAGAAGCGCTGTTTATCACAAGCTCTAGGGAAAGCCGTCTCGCCCCTCTTTGCCCAGGGTGCCCTGGGGCTACGGGGGTGCCCTTCCCGAGACTGGCACACGAGCCTGCCCTCATCTTCCGTTTGTCCCCAGGAGCAATGCTGTAGCTTCAGCTGGAAGGAGCCCCCAAAACAATTGCTGTGGCAGATGCCTGTGGAGTTGATTCAGTGCCCAGTAGCCATCCGTCCCTCTTCACTGCCGGTAGATGTCTGATGTGGTTGGGATTGCAGGTGGGGATGTCCTGATCTCCAGAAGATGAGTGGATGAACCGTGGTTGGCCTCGTCCCACTGCCTTTTGCCAGCTGGTCCTCCTCCCAATTCCCCTTCCAGCCGGGGTGGGCTTTGGCCCGTGCGCTGTAAAGGGAAGTCTTCTGGTGTGTTTCAGGGACAGTCCTTTGAAGAGAGAGCCTTTTGCCGGTATCCATATCCCTGCCTTTTTCTTTTCCTGCTTGCGATGGAAGTGAAAGCACATGTGCTAAGACCTATTGCAATTCCCCTGAGACAATGTGAGAAGATCCAAGAGCGTCATGGAGGCATAGACAGCCGTGGCCAGTCTTGTTCCTTGAGACAAGCAAATGTCTTTCTTCCCTAAGCATTCCTTACACTAATTTTTTGCAGCCCAAAGCATTACTAATCCATCACGTCAAGGGCTCAAATGTGTTCTGCATTAGTCGCACTCAATGGGTGAGCCCCGTTTTGTACGTGTCCTGCGGAGAGAAGTCTAATTTCTTGCAACAAGTAGAATGTAGATGGTGGAGCACACCTGCCTTGCCCCTTTCTGGCTGTAAGGGACTTAACTTCTCAGTGCCTCAGGTCTCTGAGGGGGCCTTACTTTGATGAGCTAAGCAGTTAGCCCCCAAGACCCGTAAAAGCCTTCCGAAGAAACACCTGGGGCTGCCGGCCTGCCCGAGGTGCAGTGGGCTCAGTGGCAGCTGATGGCACAAAAAGGGGCAGCTGATGGCATTGGAAGGCCTGTATTTATCTGCATCCCAGGACGACCATGTAAATATGACCCTGCCTTTTAAGAGCTCGCAGTCGAAGACGGAAAGCTTCATTGCTCCAACCTCCGTAAGCTACTTTGCTGGGAGAGAAAATAGACACTGAACCAAAATATTGAACGTCCTAGAATGAGGGCTCTGCGGGTGTGACTCTGAGCCTTATCTCTGTATTTCAGAAACCAAGTTCACTGCCAGTCACAGGGCAATCACGCGCTCAGCAAATATTTACTGAAAGTTCTCAGTAAATCTTTTTGAGAGCCTGCCATGGACCAGCTATGCTTCTCGACCCTGGAAATCCTGCCGTGGACAGAGGAGCCAGGTCCTTCCTCTGAGGACCTTTCCGTCCTGGTGAGGGAGATGCACGCCCCCAAAACGAATAATTGCATATGTCGGGTAGTGATCAAGGCTCTGGAGAAAAATCAAGTGGGGTCAGGAGATACAAAGATAGGGCAGGGCCTATGTTACACAGGCCTCCCAAGGTGAGATTTCAGCAAAGAGGAGAGGAGAACACCAGCCATGCAGGTACTGAGGGAAGGGCACGCAGGAGGAGGGAACAGTAAGAACAAAGCTCAGAGGCAGGAGAACCAGGAGCCCACGTGGCTGGATCGTGAGTGGGGGCTGCAAAGCGAGGTCAGAGGCAGGTAGGCGGGAGAACGTGGGGAAGCGGGCCGTGTGGGGCCGTGAGTGGTGAACAAGAACAGAGCGCATCCAGGAAGTGTCAGGGGCAGGATCTGAAGCCAGGCAGGGGACCCCAAGCACACGCTTCTCAATCCCACCCCCCACTGCCTGACTTCCTGGGACGCAGGAGAAATGCCCGGCAGGTTAGACGTTTGTCTTGGTCGCCCTGCAGAGAGCCTGGTGCAGCAATGGTTGCACCCTGTGTCCCGAACGGTAACCCACAGAAGAACAAGAGGAAGATGAATTCCTGGGGGACTGGGGGAGGGGGGGTCAGGAACGTGGCTGCGCTGTGGTGGTCCCCCCTTCTGGGGCTTGGCGTTAGCATCCCCTGCTCAGCTGCTTATGGGGAGGGAGTTTCTGTTCCTTGCGGGGAAAGGAGCCCCGCTGAGATACTCAGGCCTGCTTCGGGGTCAGACTCATGAAATCTCCACGGGCCATCTGCACCGAGGCCATCTTCCTCCTCCTCAGCTCCCCCTGTGACTGGCCATCGAGTCCCTCGAGGAGGCGGCAGGTTCCTGCAAAGAGCGACTTGTGGAGCCGTTAGGTTTGATGGATGAGCCCTTCGCCCTTTGTGGATTTTATTATTAATACATTCTTTTGCTCCAGTGGTTCTGGGCTACAGGGTAGTGAGCTGGCCTGTAAGTTAGACGTGGGATGTGCCGTGTACGACCCCCGTGGGGAAAGCTGATGTCAGCGACAATGTTTGCAAGCCTGCACTTTATGACAGATCACAGATCCCTTTACTGAGGGGTGGGTCAGACTGTGAAGATCAGACCCCAACTGCCATTTAACTGCTGGGGGACCCGGAGGCGGGGTTTCCATGCCATCGATGTCTCTTCTTTCTCACCTGTTTCAAAAAGGAGCATGGTAATGGGACCTACTCAGAGGGGTTGTTGGGGGAGTTTGTTGTTTTTTAAGACCCTTTTTAAAAAAGCAATTTCAGGTTTGCAGCCAGATTGTGAGGGAAGTGCAGAGATGTCCCATACCCCCCTGGCCCCCCCACATGCAGCCTCCCCCGTCATCAGCACCCCCAGACAGGACATCTGTCACAACTGAGGAACCTACACTGACAAGGCTTCATCACCCAGAGTCTGCAGTTGACATGATGGTTCATTCCTGGGGTTCATTCTACGGGTTTGGACAAATGTGTAGTGACATGTATCCCTCACTGTGGTGTCACAGAGCAGTTTCGCTGCCCTGAAAGCCCTCTGTGCTCCACCTGGTCACCCCGCCTCCCCCTGAGCCCCCGACAACCCCTGATCTCTTCACTGGCCCCACAGTTCTGCCTTTTCCAGGAGGTCATAGAGTTGGGATCACAGAGTGTAGCCTTTTCAGGTTGGTTTCTCTCACTTGTTAAGGCACATGTAAGTTTCCTCTATGTCTTTTCATGGCTTGATAGCTCGTTTCTTTCTAGCACTGAGTAATAGTCCACTGTCTGGATGGACTACAATTTATTTACCCATCACCTACTGAAGGAAGTCTCTGTTGCTTCCCAGTTTGGGCAATTATGAATAAACAACCATGTGCAGGTTTTGTGTGGACATAAATTCTCTGCTCCTTTGGGTGACTACCAAGGAGCAGCACTGCTGGATGGTACGGTGAGTCTAGGTTTGCTTTTGTAAGAACCGCCAGGCTGTCTTCCCAAGTGGCTGCGCCATTGTGCGTTCCCGCCAGTGATGGGTGAGGGTTCCTGTGGCTCCACGGCCTCCTCAGCTGTTGGATTGGGGCCATTCTGGAAGGTGCTGGTGGACAGCTCATTGTTTCGATTTGCCTTTGTCTGATGATACACGGAGGTGTTGTTTTTAAACGAACACACAGAAAACCCTTAGCAGAGAGCCTGGCTGATTCTAGAAATTTTAATGTGTTAGTTTGGGAATATTCTCGTGAACGCGGACTGCGTGGCTCTCTCCTTACCTCCAAAGAGTCTCGTAAATTGAGGCGCCAGGAAACCACTAGCTTTGCTTTGCGTGGGCGGGCGCTCGGTCCAGCCGCTGGGTCTCGCCTGGGGAACCCGCGTCCTCGCTCACCGCGTCGTGCGCACTGACTGGCGCCTGGACCTCAGCATGAATTGTCCTCGGGACAGTTTCTTCTCCGGTCATTAAATTAGCCCCGTGCCAGCGTGCTGTCTGAAACGGACGAGGCGCGATGGGAAACACGGTCCCGTGCGCTCGGGGAGGATACGGCACAGTAACCTCAGGGCAGCAGGTGCCCCGAGCGTGTTGGGGGAGCGCGCTCCTTACTCTGGTATCAGGCTGGAGCGTCTTCCGCGGGCCAGGCTCGCTCAGCTGCGCCACGCACTCGGCCTGAGAGCGTGTTTCTCACTTGCTCACTGCTGTGGGTGGGGGCCAGACGGTTCCTTGTTGTGGAGGTTTTCCTGTGCATTGCAGGGTAGTTTTCACCATCTCAGCCTCTACCCACAGATGTCACCTGTCCCCCCACCCCCTAGGCATGACGACCAGAAATGTCTACAGGCTTTGCCAAATGTCCCCTCCCTGGAGGAGGCGGGGGAATCACCCCTGGTTGAGACCCACGGCCTTGGAGCATGGCTCAGAGTGACATTTGGGGCAGATAAGTTACAGCAGGGTGGGCTGGGACCCCTCCATGGAATGTTGCACAGAAAACCTTTCCATGCCGGGCTGGCTGGCTGGCAGGGCTGGCTAGATGGACAGATGTCTGCCTCAAGGAAAGCTGCGTTACTCTGCTGGGACTATGCCCGCCTTTTTGCCCCAAAGCTAAGATGACTTCACATTTTGATCCCTTCCAAAACTATGCCTTCTCAGAGCCATGCTAAACTGGTGCCCAACCAGCGTTTCTTAACACATGTATCATCTCACCCTGCCCTGTGTAATATTAAATTATAGCACCATTCATCCCGGAAATATGTATATAAAACATTTCAGTACAGGGGGACCCCTGTACGGAGAGTCAGTACATGAAACAGTGAGAAATACAGGGCACCACCCATGAAGTATTCTTGCCTAAACCACTCAGTCTGCACCTACCCACGTTTCCAGTCCTAACACCCAATTTAAAGGAAACACAGGAGATAGAGAAACAAATTCACTGACATGCAGAGACACCATCTGATCAAACCAGAAAGAGGATGTAATAGGCCAGGTGACTTAGTGTTTCATAAAATACCAATTGTGTGATACAAGGAGGGGATAACTGTTAATGGAATAAAAGAGACTTAAGAACATAACGCTCAGATGTGACTCTGGGCTGGCCTGGCTTGGATTCTGATGGGAACAAATGAATTCTATAAAACAATATGCTTGAGGTAATGAGGGAAATTTCGACCTTTTGAAATTATTCTTTTTGTTAGGTCTGATGGTGGCAAGATGATTATGTTTTTCAAAACCGTGAAGTATTTACATGTGAAATGGCATGAAGTCTGGGTTCTGGTGTGAAATATTGTGGACCCTGGTTCCTTGCCGGCCGTCAGCCAGGAGCCGCGTTCAGCTCCCACCCTCATTCCTTGACTCGTGGCCCCTCCAAATCCACAGCCACCAAGAGCAGGCGGCACCCTTCCCACATCAGAATCTCTCCGATACCTGTTCTGCCACCAGCCAGAGAGAACTCTGCTTTTGGAGGGCTGGCTGGTGTGACGTGATCAGGCCAACCTAGGTATCTCCCTGTCTTAAGATCAACTTGGGATTTTGATTTCCATCTGCAAGTGCCCTGAAGAGCAAAATTAGTGTTTGAGTAACCAGGGCTGTGAGTTCAGGTGGTAACTTCCGAATCCTGCCCGCCACACGGCCTTGCGATGGGCTTTTCCTGCTGAAAATAGGCCCATCTCCGTCATCCATGTGGGTCTCCCTCCCCATCCCCCAGGCTCTGCCTGATGGCCTTCCACACCATCCTACGTGACAGCACACCTCCTACCACAACCCACCTGTTCTCTTCCCAGCTTTATTTTCCGCCACAACCTCTGCCAACGCCTGACATGCTGTTTATCTTGATTATGTTTTGGCTTATTGTCTGATGCCCCCAACTGGTACGTGAGCTCTCCAAAGGAAGATGTGTGGCCCCGGGGACCCCGCACTGAGAATGACACTGGGCACAGGGGAGGCGCCCAAAGCGATTGCCGGATGACTAGACCTCACCCAGGTTTCAGACGCAGAAATCCAGGCTTTCACACGGGAGCTTTCGACTTCGTTTTAGAGTTGGCCACTGTGTTTGCTTCTAGAGCTGCCATCACAAAGGGCCACAGGCTGGGGGCTTCAGCCACAGACGTGCTGCCTCCCAGTTCTGGAGGCCAGAGTCCACCTTCCAGATGTGGGCAGGCCTGGCTCCTTCTGGGAGCTCTGACGGAGCGTCTGCCCTGGGGCCTCCCGCCACGTTTGTGGTCAGCCGTCTTCAGACTACGTGGCATCCTCCCCGTACAGCGTCCATCCACCAAAGTCCCCGCCTTATAAGAACATGAGGACACCAGTCCTATTGGATGAGGGCCCCCAAGAACCTCACTTGATAAAGAGCCTGTGTCCCTGCAGGGTCACACTCGGAGGTCCTGGGGGTTCGGGATTTGGAGGTAAGGACAAGTCCCTCCGTAATAGCAACTGGTTATGTATGTTTTGCTCTTACACAAGCTCTGAGGACCAGGTTCAGCTCGCAGCAGACTCAGCCTTCCAGGGCCAGACACCAGGGGTACCTGCCCCTCCCACAGGCCGCCCTCTGGACACCCGATGGGCACACGTTCCAGCAGAGACCATCTCAGCGGCTTTCAGAAGCCGCTGGACAGAGCATTTCACATGGAGATTAGAGCGGCCCTGAGACAGATGGCTTGTGGGCTGGAAATTACGCTTCCTGTGTTCGAAATTTGTACTGAACATTGATTTTCTTTAAGGAACACTTAATCATCCCCGAATTACACCTGAGTCCAGCACATTTTAAAGAGAGGGGGAGTAGTTTTGGGTTTTAACCACTGAGAAACCAGATAGGAGTATCAACTGTCCACGTGTCGTGTGTGCGGCCCGAGCTCAGGGACCCCCAGACCGGCTGGAAGCCCCCCGGGGGCAGCCATGCCAGGGACCCGCGCTGACACCTCCCAGCATCCCGCGCAGCGCCTGCGGGGACAGTCGGCTCCGTGTTGACCTGGTGAATGAAATGATGCGTCGGCATTAGGCACTGCTGTCTCTGACAACCCAAAATCATCTCCCAGGCCAGCAGCTGCAGTCCCACAAGTGGGGGACCCCGGAACTAAGGCCGCACCCCAGTGACAGATGATGAAAAAGGGCAGAGGTCAAATAAGTGATTTTCCCAAGGTCATAGTGCTCAGCACCCACAAAGACAGGCCTGGAAGGGGGGGTCCTGTGTCCCACCCACTGCCCTCCCCCCAGCACATTGGGTGGCCTCTCACGACGCCACCTTGCGCCCGCTCTGTCCCCAGAAGCCAGCATCCTCAAAGCCTGTGCTCTGTCCCACTGTTTTAACCCTGACTCTCCCTGCAAGACTTCTCGTCCTGGGACCCGAGTTCCTGCCACAGCTAGTTCCTCAGAGAAGATGGGACACCCGCTGACCTCATCGAGGAAAACTCCCTGTTAATAACATCGGCCTTGGAAAGCCTATGCTTTTCTGCCATCTCGGGGGCTCCCGGCCCCACCCCCACACAGGGAGGACACGGCCCGCGCCACCCAACAAGAATCCGCCCACTTGCGTGAACTCTTACATAAGTGGAAAGAACGATGCTTCAGCGAAGCCTGTACCCTCGCACCCAGTGCAAACGCAGCAACACCCGGTGTCCCCGCGGTCACATCTCAGGAGGGGTTTCTTCCGCGGCAGGACAGGTGGAAGGTGTGTGTGCTGTGAGCCCGCCCGCGGGTTTCCCTGCGTTAGGACAGAGGGGCGGGTGGTTTCCCCTGCTGTGTGCCAAAAAAAGTATGCCTATTTTAAGAAAGAAAAAAAAAACTGTATTAAAATTGTGATACTCAATATATACCAATAACAAAAGATGAATACAAGTCACGTTTAACTTCTGCAATTGCAAGAGGTGCTCAAAGTGGTTCCCATCAGCGTCCAGACACTTCTGATGATGGGGAACTACTGCTTGAGCCACGTTGACCAAAGTGTTCACCTTTATACATTTTTTGACACCCCCGATATATATATATATATATATATATATGTATGTATGTACTCTTGTCACCCTCAGATAAATGCATTCCTTTCTATGTCTCCATCCTTTCGATGTAATAATCATATTTTGTCTACATTAATATTCAATGCTTAAAATATTGTAAGTACATGTGTTCATCACAGTATCACTGAGGATTCAATTATGATCACGTTTCCTTTTCTGTATAATGATTTCTTATCATCAGCTTTAAAACCTAATTTGTTTTTATTGTTTTTCTTCATTTTCTGTCTATTGAGCTCTCATTTACTCTCAAACTCTTCACTGATTACCTAAATCTCCTCTTAACACATTCATTCGCTTCAAATTTATTAGGAAAACTTTGGTTCCCTGCAGACACTGTGGCCAGAATCTCCCGTGCGGGCGCTCGGCTGTGTGGGCCTCCCGTCACCAGCAGCCATGTCTTCACCAGGGTCCTCCGCTCACCTCTG
This sequence comes from Rhinolophus sinicus, assembly GCF_036562045.2. Taxonomy (NCBI): domain Eukaryota; kingdom Metazoa; phylum Chordata; class Mammalia; order Chiroptera; family Rhinolophidae; genus Rhinolophus; species Rhinolophus sinicus. The sequence goes on from NC_133765.1 coordinate 37,279,801, forward strand.
ATTCCTGTTGCCTCTTCTGTTTCCCATTCCTCATGAGGCCTCTTCCTCAGTTTACTCCCTTGGTGCCTGGAGCACATCCTTGCGTAGCTTTCTGAGCGAGGGGGTAGGAGGTGGATGTTCGGAGGACTTGCGTGTGTGGAAATGTTCCCTTTGTCACGAGGCTGGCAAGAGAGTGCTGGGTGGGAAAGCCTTTCCCCTTTGAGTTGGGAAGAGTGTTTTCATTGTCTCTGGTTCCCCGAGCGGCTGTTGTGGCTGCTGCGTCTGTGCTGAGTCCTGGTCTTTCTTCTGCAGGGAACTCTCTTCTGCGTCCCCGGTGTCCTGCAAGTACCGCTCGGAGCCTGGGTGTGGAGCTGTTCCCATTCCCGGGATCGTCACCCAGGGGCCCTTCCAACCTGGAAGTCACAGCCTTTCATTTGGGGAGACTCCTTGGATTGTTTCCTTGATGCGTCTGCCCCCCCTTCTCTCTGTTTTTTCCATTGTTCAGATAAGGAGCCTCAAAGCCTCCTGTTGGTTGATCTTTTCTGCTGTCTTCCATTCCTTTGTTTTCTCTACTTCCACGGACACATTTCCTCAACTTTATCCATCCACCAGTCCAGTGACTTTCCAGTGCTGCTCTAATATTTTTAATTTCCAAGGGCTCATCTTCACCGTTTCTTAATAGCATCCTGTTTCTGTTTCACGATTGCGGTATCTTCTCTCATCTCTGTAAACGGGAGTGATTGCGAGTGTTTTTCACTTTGGTCTTTCCCTCCTAGGCTTTATCTCCTACAGAGTGCTTGTCTTTTCTGTTTGCCTGTTTTGGTCTCTGTATCATGGAGAGACTTTTCTCAGTGTCCAATACTTCCTGTTCGCTCGTATAAAAGAACCAGGGACTCCAAAGCCACTCGAGGCTCTGAGTCCATTTGCTGGGACTTGCGGGCTCCCGGCTTCTCTGAAAGGTAACTGGGCTAGCTGTTGGCGGAGGCCGCGGTGTCGGTACCAAAGCCCCTGGGACCCAGGACTTTTCCTGGAGAGTGAAGGTCCAGTGCTGGGGACAAATGCCTAGAAGTCTCAATGTTCGGGACACATAGGGTCACACGCACTGTTTCCAGCATGCTGACCCAGCCCCCATGGCCCCCGAGGGCCCACACGGAGCTCTGGGCTCCCCAGCCTGCTGCTTCCCACGCAGGTTTTCAGCGCATCTTCCTTATTTTAGCCCCCATGTACCCCCACTTTAGAGCTAGCTGTTCCACCAGTTGCTGAGACTGGGGGATGGTATACATGTCGGTTCTTAGCTTTTCCCATGGACAGCTCACGACTTCCTTTGGAAGTTCTGCGGTTACCTGTTTACCCATCTGCTTTCCATTTTCCAAGAGATGTGGCTGCATGTCCCCAGCGGGCTCTATGCCTTCCGTGATAGTCTCTTTTCTCCTTTAAGTGGGACTTGGGGAGAGAGCACAGTAGATATCTGCTCAATCTGCTGTCACTGTCATCAGTTTATTGATGATAAACAGGTTTAGAGAGCCCAGGAGATTGGCGGGAACAGCAGCTGTAAGGGGAGCGCTGTACCCTTTTTCATTCAGCCTCTGACTCAGTGCACTTCTCATGTGCACCAGGACAAGGCCCTGCAAGTCACATGAGTGTGCTGGGGACCTCCCTGGCACAATATGACAATAACGACTGTTTATTAAGTGCTTGCTGTATGTCGGACACAGTTCCAGTCTCTATATGTATCAATATATTTCATCGTCACAATAGCTTTATAATCCTATCCATTTACGGAACAGGGGAATGAGGCACAGAGACTATAATTTGCCCAAAGTCACACAGCCACAAAGTGGGGGAACTGGGGTGGGAACCCAGGCCAGGCTTCTGGACCAGCACTTGCCACTGCAGACTGGATAAGTCTGTGTGCCGGGGGTGCTCTGGACACTGTAGGATGTTTAGCTGCGTCCCTGGCCTTCACCCACTAGATGCCAGCACCCCCCTCCCAGTTAAGACAACCAAAAAGTCTCCAGACTGTGCCCCCGGACCCTACAGGACACAGTCGTCTTCTGTTGAGAGTGACCAGCCTAGGCCTGACCTGACCCCCTGTCTGGGCCACTTCCTGGATGGGGGGCTGTCCAGGGGCCCCTTCCCCTCACCCTCGGAGCTGGCCAGCATGTGCTGTGATCCCCGAGTCTGGGGGCAGCTCCCCCTTTCTCTCCCATCCACCCGCACGGCATTCCCACCGTCTGGTGCACTTTGTTTGTCAGTGTCACTGGCTATGAACAAAGCAGACAGAGCAGCCAGTGCTGGCAGCGGGGCGGAGCACGGCCCCTCTGGACAGGCCATGTCCTTGACTCTGTGCTCTCGCCCACCTTCCTCCCACAGAGCCAAGGTGAAGAAGGGGGTGAACATCCTGAGCACCCGGCCCAGCGAGCCCCGGCAGTGGGACGCCAAGCAGGAGCTGGGCAACGGCGGGAAGCATGCCACCACCACCGTGCTGTGCCAGCGCCTGGGGCCCAGCGCCCGCAACAGGTAGGTGCCACCTCCCTCTCAGGCGCCGCTCAGGGGCCCGGTAACCCCATCTCCACCTTAGAGACTTGACCGAGACGTTCACCACTGCTGAACTGAGCTATGAAAGCCTCGGCCTGGAAATCTGGGGCCCTGGCATCCGTGGCGGCACCCCCTGCCGTCTGCGGCCCCGAGGGCAGGCCGCCCACTCGGAAAGTGTGTTGTCAGGGCTTTGGAGCAGAGACGAGTTAGCGACATGCTGCTCTGCTTTGCCCGGGCTTATGCGCGCCCGTCACCTACACGCGTGTTCTGGGCGCCATGTTGGCTCCCGGCGCCCTCCATGGGGGGCAGAGGCGGCTTTCTACCATGTGCCTCCTTCACACGGAGGGGTGGACTGAGCGGGTGGGTGGGCGATTAAAGTCAGGAGGTGACAATCCCTGGCAATAATGGATGAGGACAAGGTGTGTGCGATCCTATGTAGACATCGGGTGATTATTTAAAATAATTGCTTTCTGCACATACAGTCACACATACTCATTTTAGAATATTTGGAAAGCTCAGTCGTATGTGGCAAAACGAGTTAAATACGTAAAATCCCTGCCACCCAAGGTGGCCACTGCTAACGTTTCATTTCCTTCCCGTGTTTTATGTATATAACATCGGTATATAGTGAATGTGAAGTGGATTCATTTATTTTACGAATTTGGTATCAGAATCTACACACAGATTTTTTTTTTTTAATTTTATTTTATTAAATTTATTGGGGTGACAATTGTTAGTAAAGGTACATAGATTTCAGGTGTACAATTCTGTATTACATCATCTATAAATCCCATTGTGTGTTCATCACCCAGAGTCAGTTCTCCTTCCATCACCATATATTCATACACACAGATTTGTAAGGCACTTTCACTTAGATCTCAATTATATTGAAAGCATCTTCTCTTGACATTAACTATTCCTCCATGTTTTTAATGGCTGTATAATGTTTCGTCATACAGATTTAATGTTACACACCTAATCATGTCTGTACTTTTGGGCACTTAGGTTGTTCCCAAGTTTTCTTCTCAGAGAAAACAGAGCAGTAAACCGCCTTCCACGTATGTACACTCTTCCTCTTGCGTAACGTGGCTTCTCAGAATCAAAAACTTTCATCGTTGTTTAGGGCTCTCGATATATTCACTTAGGGTATTTTCTTGAAGGGATTAGCACGGAAGGAAGAAGTGTCCATTGTGGGGCACATTTTCTCAAGCACACGCGACAAGGCTGTCAAGACATATTCTGCAAGTTCTCCATTTTGCTATGAGACGCCCAGCTCTTTTATCTCCAGCACCCCCTCTCCTCATCCCTACCTTTCATGTGCAGCCAGCAGAAACATCTGGTGGCCCGAACAGCGCACTAGTTCAAACACCAACTGTCACCATCGTTACCCCAGAGGGACCATCAGTACGTCTGAGAGGTGAGGGTTAGGAGTCCCAATATTTCATCTTGTGAAAAAAACGGCCAGAAAAAAAAAAAGCCTGCCTGGGTGCAAATTAAACCTCCCTTGTCAAATGCACATAAAGTCTAATTAACCCACCTGATTAATGTTGATTATGCAAATAAACGTGACCATGTTAATTCACAGACAGGGAATTGTGTATGTAAATAGTTTCTCCTATTATAACCAGAAGGTGTCTCCACGTGAGGGAGACAAGCCTGGCTGATGGCTTCTGACCAGTCCCCGTGGCAACGCTGTTTTCTCTGCGTCTTCCGGAAGCTCTGCTTTGAGACCAGTTGTGTTTCTTGAGTGCAAACACTGTGCCTGGGTTTCCGCTGTCAGTCATGCTGGATGTTTCGGCAGAGGGAGCTGCGATTCCAGACGTGTGTTTGCGCCTTTCCAGCTTCAGAGTTTGCACTGCCATGACTTAGAGGCGTGGATACAAGGTCGTGGGAGGTGTGACCAGCTCTGCATGCTCTTCGGTTTTCACGTGATATCTTAGAAGTAATGTTTGCGTGTGCAGGAGAGGCGGTCCGGCAGGGCTGGTGTCAGGCGTGCTGCGTCGGGTCCCCGTCTGCCGTGACAGCTGGGTGGACTGTGGACATCTCTTCCCAACTCCTCAGTCAGTGATTGGCAAGAGCTTGAAATTGACTCTGTAGCAGTATTTACACCCCAGAAATTGGCCACCGCCCCAAGTCAGGACTTGTGGTGATTGTGGGAAAGCCTGTTTTTCCCACTACGGGTGGGTGTGCTCTGCTCACGCACTTCCTGCCTGGGGTCTTCAGAAAGCACTGGTTGGTTCACCTAAGGGAAAACTGCGACGCTTCTTGTCAGGCAGGAATCCACTGAATCAGGCCCAGACGCCAGCCTCACAGAACCTAAACATTGCGGGGCAACTGGGACCATCAGTGACATGGAAGGTGCAGGTGCCACAGGGCAGGAGGCCTTACTTCTCTTCACCTGTAGAGAACAGGCCAAGTGTACTTGTTATGTACACTGCTGCATAACAAATTGCCCTGAAACTTAGAAGTTGAAAACAACACACGCTTATTGTCTCCTGGTTGCTGTAGGTCAGGGGTCCAGGCCCATCGTCGTGAGGGCCTCTCCTCGAGGGTCTTTCGCAGGCCGAAGTGACAGTGTCATCCAGGACCTGTGTCTCACGTGGAGGCCCACCTGGGGGAGGGTGAGAGTGCAAGTTCACGTGCCCACTGGAGTCCGCCCTCAGGATTGCAGGGCCAGGGGCTCAGTTTCTGGTTCCTCGCCAGGTGCCCTTCTCCAGCTGGGTGCCCATGAGAAGACCCAGGAAGAGAGAATGCCAGGAAACGAAAGTCACAGTATATTTGAGCCTGACCTTGTAAGTGACACTGCACACTTGCTGTGTTTTATTAGTTCAAAGCCTAGGCCGCACTCAAGGGGAGGAGAGTACAGAGAGGGGTGAATACCAGGAGGGGGGCATTGTTGGGTCTTATTGTAGCCATTTCACACCGCCTACCTCACTGGACAGCTCGTCCAGGCTGTGGAGGGCCCCCACTGTAGCTGGAGGCATGTGAGTTACAGACCAGCTATTGAAACCGGCACTCCCTTAGCTGGGTACCATCTATCTGAGTCTACAAATCCATCTACTTTTTTATTTAACTTAAGCCAGTTGATCAAAAGGGAAATTTTCTGTTACAGCCGGTATTAGTGAGTGTTCTTAGTTGCTCTAAAAGGTGATGACCCTGACTTGTTTAAGCAGAACAGGAATTTATCCAAAGAGATTGCCGGGAAGGCTGTAGAAAACGTGAAAAATGGACAACATCGGGGAATCAGCCAGAGCCGGGAAAGTGTCCCCAAGCCATCCGTCATCACATACCACTCAGACCGCTATTCATTTAGGAGTTTCCTTTAAATCAACTTTTAATTGGTCTTGTTTTTAAAAATTCACCCTCATCTTTAGTGATAATATCCTTGAAATTACACATTTCAGGCACTTTGATTATTTTCTAATGTATGTTACAATGAGTACAAAACTATAAGAGTTACTTGAAATAAGTATCCTTGGTGATTGGCACAGGGGCATAATTTATGCGTATTCTTGGTCATAACAGGAATACAGCCAAGGAGTCGCGCAGTGTGGTGGGCGCTGCCCTGCCCGGGTCCCCTCAGGTCGCTGGAAAGGCGTCTGGGCACCTGTGTGGGTGTATCAGGCTGTGTGAGTTCAGGCTGCTGTCAGAAATACCACAGATTGGGAGGCTCCAACAGCGGGAATCTATTCTCTCCCAGCTCTGGAGACTGGGAGTCCGAGATCAAGGTGTTGGCAGGGTTGGTTTGTGAGGAGACTTCTCTTCTTGGCCTTCTGACTGTATCCTCACATGACCTTTCTTCTCTGTGTGGACTCAGGGGTCGAGCAGGACAGAAAGAGCTCTGGGGTCTCTTCTTCTTGTGAGGACACTAGTCCTGTGAGGTTAGGACCCCACTGTTACAACTTCATTTAACCTAAACTATCTCTTTAAAAGCCCTCACTCCTAATACAGTCACCTCGGGGGATAGGTCTTCAGCTTAGGAATTTTGGAGTGGGGGTACACAGTTCAGTCCGTAGCTCGAACACCCCAACCTGCATCCTCCAGAGGTCCCTCTGGCCCACTCTTCAAGATTTCTGGAAAATCCTGGCGGTTTCATCTTCCTGGGATGGTTCTTGCGAATGATGATGGGTGTGAAACACGAAAGCCCATGCCCCCCGCCCCCAATGCAGATGACTCTGAATTGTAATTGACACCCCAGAACTCCCAGGGCTCAGAATTGGCGGGGATGTTTCCTGAAAGCGTGCCTTTCCTTTGCATGAACTGTTTCCTCTCTCCCTCTCCCTTTCTAGTTTCTCCTGGGAAAGCTTCCTGGGTCAATCACTTACAACCAAATCCTTGTCGTAGGGTCTGCTTCTAAGAAACCGACCTGAGAATCTCAGGAACATAGGGGCCCCCTGCTTCCTTGCCTGGTGAACTGGCCTCTTATTTGTCCAAGTGGGGGGAGCACTTGTTAAGAAGACTGTCAGACAAGACAGCTGTTTGGATGACACACTTGGTCCCTGGAGCCCAAACCCTCTGAAAGACCCGTGGCCTTATGGTCCTGGAGCCATCTGTTTGTAAACCCTCAGGTCCAGGAAGAGTTTGCCACCGGTCTGTACACACACAACGTTGTGCTGCATTTAATTTCCGCGCCCCCCCCCCCCGCAGATTAATATTTTAGCAGCTCGAGCATCTCCGCAATCATGCAGAATCAGCGAGCAACCTACTGGGTTGTATTTCATACTTACAGGGCATGAGGCCAGCAGAGCAATTAACAGCCTGTCCAGATCCGCCAGCATCAGAGCTCTGTGACTGAGTAAATCCAGCGTGAAGAAAATGCCCCTGTGACCACCGGGAAAGAGAAGTGGATGGCACGTTCGAACGCAGGAACCCATTTGTGGTCCTGTCAGTGGACATTCCTTAGGAAACACCTTCTGCTCTCCTTTCCTCTCCTTTCCCCATTCTGACTCTTCCTTCACACCTGAGCGTCTGGGCGAGTCTGGGCGGCAAGAATTTCATAAAACCTTTGAGGCAACCCCAGCCCAGAGGGAGCGCTGACCCTGGGCCCCCTCTTTCACCCCAATGTCGACCCTTCCTCTAAGACATGCTTTGGACCTAAGCTTTCGCTGATCTTCACCCTTTGAAGTTCATTTCTTCAGGGGAAATGCCAATGAGGTGTTTCTTTAAACTGAGGGCATTCTTTTAAGTTAAGGGGGAATTTAAATTAACATGTGACCTCTGCAGCTGTGACTGACCCCGGCTCCCCAGGGAGGGTCCCTGCTGCTACCTGCAAACTCCCGGCCTAGCCACACTCACCAGTGGCACTACTTACTTATGAAGCACCTTTACCCACGTGGGGGTGCAGGCCCCGTGTTGCCCAATCTCTGTAGTTTTCTAGAAGGATGGCAATTCCAGAACTTCATGTGAAATCTCCCAATTTTTAGATGTTTACCCGGATTTTCAAAACCACATGCAGATCAAACAAAAGGGCCGTTATTATCAGCAGGTGACTCACGGGTGATAGGCCGGTCTGATCCGACCCTACGTTCCATTCCACGTTGGCTAAAATCAGGCCTGTTTCCTTCAGGGGTTCACTGTATGGTCAAGGGATGGAGTCAGCAGCAAAACAGCCGTCCTGGCCCTCCTCTGCCTCTCTTAGAGGGACATGCACGTGAGGCCAGCCCTCATTTTCACCTCGGGAGTGGATCAGGTCACACCGACTCTCCGTGTTTCCAGCAGATGTTGTACACACGTGTCTGTCCTCTGGTTCCGTAGCCGTGTTCACCCTTGGCTTTCATATGATGACAGTGCTACCAGGGTCCTGCCAGTGGCATGGTGTCCCTCCCTCCTGCTGTCCTTGTCACCTAGCTTCTGGGTGGGTGGGCTGGTAGACCAGCAGGGGTCTGGCAGGTGGCCCCAGCAGGACACATGCTCTGAGTCCACACACTTCCACGGGCCACCAAATCCATTGCCTTCCCCCCGGGCCCCCGGGACCCACAGCTGCTGCCGTAATCCCCATACCGCTCGGTCACCTGCTTCAGGGACACTCCGCTGCTGGGGAGAGGCAGAACTCAGGCAGGTAGGGAAAGAAGGGCTTTTCAAACCACAAACATCATTGAAAATCGTGAATGAATGCACACGAGTACTCGCAGTCTCAATTGCAGACCTTATATGCATAACGAGAGTCCTCCGATGTTTGTTTTTGGAGGATTCTGGAATCTGAACGGGCCGCTTCCTGTAAAGAGCCTCAGCACAGCTGAGGGGAATGGCACACCAACAGAACCTGCTCGTCCCTGGAGGAAATTGCCCACACTGAGGCCTGTCTTGCAGAGATATGTGAAGACTGCACAGAAAAGCTGCCAGGCAGCCTTCCACAAACGAGACTGTGCCAGTTAGTGCCATGAGCGTGCCCTCTGGGTCCCCAAAGGAAGAAGGAAGAAGTGGCCCCCCTCAGCCCTCCCTAAACTCACAGCAGGCTCATGCCAGCGTCTGTGGCAGGAGAAGTTATTGACAGACACGTTGTGTGTGTTCTCCCTAAAAAGTCCCCTTTCCTCCACTTTCTCTTTGGAGCCCAGGTTTAGGCCCAAGATGGTGGAGTTCTTGGTGTTTCCTGCCATTTATAGAAGTTAAAATCTCCCAAGAGAATTTTCTGGAAGCACCTGGAGGTAGGAGAACAGCTAGAGAAGAAGCTTTGAAAGAACGTGAGAGAAGAGATTTTCCTGGAGACCAAAGGGCGGGCTCTACCTTGATCTGACGTCTCAAACGGCCTTCGGATTTCTCCACTGTTTGGCGCTGTGTGAAGTACAGCACCCCTGGTTTATCCTCCGTCCGAGGCTGTGTATGAGGAGGAAATCAATTTCACCCAAGGCAATTGGCGCGCTTCTGCACAGAAGGAGTAGATGCTGGGCGCTGAGACCAACGCTTCGGGGGCGGCACCTGCTCGAGCTTTCCCCGGGTGGACACTTGGTACACACACACCATCACCCATTTCTCCAAACCCTCCACGGTGAATATTCATATAGGATGACAGTGTGTCTGAGAAGCTTTGTTTCCCAAAAATGTGTGCAATGGACATGCTCTCGGTGTCTCCTAGACCTCATTACTCTCCCATGAAGATGTGAAGTCCATCTTCTCCCCTCGGAAGTGGGTAGACTTTCGTGACTGGCTGACTAGCCGTGGACAGCAGAAGTGACTCTAGGTGACCTTGAGAGCTAGGTCACAAAGGAGCCCCGAGCCAACCTGTAAGCAGGGCTGTTGCCTGGAGGCGCCATGCTGTGAGGAAGCCCACCTAGCCCAGGTGGAAAGACCACAGGAGACCCTTGGACAAGGGAGAGCATGGTGTCCAGCCAGCCACTCAGCCAAGCCCTTCTGCAATTCTTGACTCACAGACACAATGAAATGGTTGTTTGATGCCACTGAGTTTCAAGGACGATTATGACACGGCACCATCTAACCAAGTGCTGGGTACCCAAGGGGATTAAACGACTTGCCACCCTCACAGCTACTCAGGGCCAGGCCACTATTTTAACCCCATTCTGTCTGATTAAATCCTGTGACTTCTCCCACCCCATGGAAGTGGTTCCTAGGTGAAGAGCTGAGGAAAGTCTTGTCTTCTGACACTAAAGGGTCCTTCCCAATCCCCCGTCTCTCGAGAAGCTGATTTCCTGTCTGGATGCACCCAAGCCTCATGGAAGGCCTTTCACACCAGAATGAAAGAGTTTCTGTTTTCTTCCTCCCGTCCCAGACTGACACGTGGTCCCCAGTCCAAACTGAATATGTATGAAGTCCTGTATCCCAGTACCTGTCCTGAGGTACTTACGGTGTCGCGTTACCGAGCCCTTGGAGCTCTTGCCAGGTAGTCACTCACTTGACGGGAAGGCGCGAGGCCAGTGCTGTCACCTGTGACGAGCAGGTGACTTTCAGAACCCGGGACCCCAGCGCAGAGAGCCCGTCTTACCCAGAGGCTTGGGTGACGTTGTCCTCCCATTACGGGTCCTCAGAGAGAAAACCACGAACCAGAACTGGGCTGTGGGGATAACCCTGCAATGCCTGGAGGCTCCAAGTGTCACACGGACACGTGCAGAGTCCCCCAGCCCCCCTCCCCCCCAAGCTGCCATGACACACCGGTTTATCCACATTGTCTCACTCCTTTAAATTCGGGGACTTTTGTTCACATCGAGGGTCCGTCTCCTACCTGACTGGTCTCTATAAACAAATGGCGAACAGCAGTGGAACTGAACTGTTTCCCATTCTTAAAAACGTGATGTGTCTGTGTTTCTGCATCAAAGGTAGAAGCATTGCGCAGGTGGTGCCTCCATTGCCAGGTAGCCCGGGAAGCACTATGGCACCGGGAATAACCGCATGGTCTCTGGAGCCAGCCAGGCACCTGGGAGCCAAGTCTCAGCTCTTCTGCTTGGAGTCTGTGTGGTTTTGTGCAAATCAGTCAGTCTCTTTGGCTCCTGTCTGAAAAAGAGGATGAATCATGGCTGTGCCTTGGTTGTGACGTACTTGCAAAGATTGAAGGAGTTAGTTTACATCAAGTGCCCACGTGGAGTGTCGGTGCTTGTGTGTTCTGTGGAATGAAGCGTCCTTAAGTTCTTCCTGGCAGTTTTACACCGTGGCCCAGTGTTCTTTCCCATTGGGGACACCTTGGTCACACAGCCACACTGCCCGGCTGAGCTGACGTCATCCCGGCATCCTGCTGGAAGCTCAGCCCTGCTCTCCCAGCACCTCGTCCCGCCGCCCTGCAGACCTCTTGGCTCACACTCTTGGTGGAGCATTGGTGTCTGGTTGGCTCTGGCTCTGCTCCCACCCTCAGGGTGTCCTGGACTTGTGAGTGATGGCGGAGATACCCTCAGAGGAACAGCAGTAGCCTGCGGCATCTGTGGCTGGATTAGTCCTTGTTTTGACTATTTATAAGCCAACCCCAGAGGTCTAAGGTGTGTGGTAATTTGTCACTTCACTAAGGCGCATTTCCCCTTTCTGCATTTATTATTTTTTTTTTACTCTTAATTTATTTTGTGTGCATGTTGGGTGGAGTGTGGAAGATAGGAAATACATTCACGTAGTTCCCAACTCAAATGTAGACAAAGCAACATACTCCTGCCATCCAGCAACCTTCCCTGGAGGTCACCAAAGTTTGCACTTTATCATAAACCTTTCAAAAGATATTTTATGCACATCACACACACACACACACACACACACACACACACACACACACACACTTCCTTCCCAACTTTAAACAACATTACTTCTGTGGGTTTTTTTACCTAACAATATATCGTGTAATTTTCCCATCTCAGTGCATGAAGTTCTTTATTCTTTTTTAAAGCATCTGCAAATCATGGCATTTAGCATCACTGGTCTAAAACAAGCCCTGTTAACTGGCCTTTACGTTATCACGTCTTTTGCCTGGAAATGTGGCCTTGAAACACCTTCCCAAACACCTTGTCCACACAGCAGCTTGCACTCTCGTGGTCGTCCCTGAAACAAAGTGCAGAGGTGGGCCAGCTGCGGCCCCTGGACGTACTCCTATCAGCCAGGAGACGGACGTGCTGCCTGCACAGATGGGACCACGGGCCCCACCCATGCCCTCACCCACACTGCCAACCCGCCATGTGATTCCGTGAGGCTCCTGTTATATTTCCTCATGAATGACTTGGCTCACACGTCCCCTGAGAGGGACGCTCCACGCAGGAGGGTGGCGTGGACGTTAGGGTGCCGCTCCCTGTCCACCCCGGGACTCCCGGGCACTGTGGCCCCGGGGCCTGCGGCTTCCAGGAGCACCTACCAGGTGTGCATGGACCTACTGTGCTGACTGTGCTGTCGTGACTGCATGCTGTATGCAGCCCTCTTCCAAGTTCTCACCTCCCCTGAGCTCTCTGTCTCCACTCTTCCCAGTCCCAGCCCCATCCACTCTTCTCAGAATGGCCGAAGTGTTGTCTTGAAAACAATCATATCATACAACTTCCTATTGGCTCAGCCTTCAGGGCTTCCATCACGCCCAGAATTAAATCCCAGCTCCTGGCCATGACCTCCAAGGCCCTGGGTGATTCTCCCATCAAGCACTACTCTCTTTCTCGCTGGCCTCTGTGGGGCCTGTTGCTCAGGAACCAAGCTCGTGCGTGCCACAGGGCCTTTGCATCTGCTGTTCCTCTGACTGGTCTCTGCAGGACTGGATCATTTCAATTTATAGGTCTTAGCTCACGTGTCATATGCTCAGAGAGGCTGTCTGTGGGCACCCACACCGACCACCTGTTTCACTTTCTTTCTAGAACTCACCAGTGGGGAATGACCTTGTTTGTTTTATCATCTGTCTCTCCCCACAAGAATGCAGACTCCGTGAGTGAAGGCAAGGACGTACGCATACCCTCCTCTCTGAAGTCTTAGTGCTTAGGTCAGTTCCTGCCACAGAGCAGGGACTGAAATACGTGCTGAGTGAGTACACACGCGAACGGCCTTTGTAGCCGTGTGTTGCTCTGAGTTACCTTGTCTGCAGTTCACAGAGGAAGAATGAGAATCACAGGTCCCCTTTGTTGGGAAGAGGAGGATGCTCTGCTGAATGATGAGGAGATGGGGTGATGCTTGTGACAATACACCGAGTTAGAGCCAGGTGCCCCACTGTACAGGTGAAGGAATAAGTCCAGAGTCTGTCTGTCCTGGGAGATGGTGTCGTGGGAGCCCAGGATGGAGCCCCCAGGTTTTACAAGGAGCATGCGGGTGGAAACCAGACCCACCAGCAGGCCCCACACTTCCTCCCCCGACACCTCCTCTCCCTCCAGGTCTTATTCTCTCAGTCGCTGTGATAAAGGAGAGGAGACATGTTTCCCCAGTAAGGGATTCATGTATGTATGTCAGTGTCATACAAAGCTCTGCCGGATGTACAGACATTTTCTTCAGATGCCATTCCAGTTGGTAAGAACTTCAGCGCTTTGCCCAAGTCTGAAACTTGCTAGTCGTCAGGAAATGCAGCTCTCCTCCGTCTTGATATTTCACGCCAGGCTGCCACATGGGACTCAGAGACCTGCAGGGAGCAGAGAGGCACAGGATGTCCCCCAAAACCTTGGCAACTGAGAAGTCGTCAGGTGTTGCTTTCTAAATACCTGTTCAAGCTTCACAGGGGTTTCAGCCTGATGGGGGTATCGCGGCGTGAGAACCTGAACTTTTGTGTGTGTATTCAGTAATCAGATGATTATTACATGCCTGCCAGGCAATGGCAATATTAGGGTTAATACGACAGGTATGGACGCTGGCCTCACATAATCCATTGTCCATTTGAAAAGATGGAAAATAATTAAGAAGCACACCAAGAAGTATTCCATTGCATCAATGGCAAGTGCTATGAAGTGTGTGGTGTAAAAGAACTCACAACAAGGGAGGGTATTGCTTAGGATATGGGTCAATTCCTTGTGAAAGAGACCTTGGTTTATGGCGGCGTAGATTAAAGAAAACATTATTTTTCTGCCACAGGCGTCTAAAGTGCTTTGGTGCCCATGCTCTGCACTGTCGTCCAAAGCCTGTGTTTTCTCTCTCTCGCTCTCTCGCTCTCTCTCTCTCTCTCTCTCTCTCTCGCTCTCGCTCGCTCTCTCTCTTGCTCTCTGGTTGCTCTGATTCCTCCAGGGGCCGCCCTCACTCACATGATCCAAGATGGCGCTCAGAAGCCCCAATCATGGGCAGGTGGAGAGGAGGGAGGGCAGTGGATGCCAGGCCGCGGAGAAGTGTTTCTGTCTTTATCTGAAGACCAGTGAGAATCCTTTAAAATATTTCAAGCATGATGGGGCACCATCACACTTCTGTAAATGGTATTATCAATAGAAGTGTATAAAACCGACTGGGAGGAGGGTTGGCCAAGAAGATGCAAGTCACAAGTCAGACGAACACAGTGGCCCGAAATACGGATGAGAGGTCGGTCCCATCTGCCCACCACTCTCTTCTCCACGAGTCTCCATAAGGCCAGAGACCCTGTCTCCTCATTCCTCCAGCACCCTCCATGCCGACTGGCACCACACATTCTGAAATGACAGCCATGCTCCCTAAGTTGGCAAAATACTTGAGGTTTCTGTTCAGGAGAAACCACAGCAACACTTATTAGAGAAATAAAAGAAAAGCGTATGGAAAAGAGGCAGTCTCTTAGCACCGAGAGATTATTCTAATAACTTTAAATTAGTCCTGCAGACCCCTCACTTACTGCTCTTCTCAAAGACGTGGTGACAGGTTGTTCTGCAGGCTGCTTTCCATGCCTTTCCTGGGTAACCTAATAACGTTTTTCTTTCCGTTTTGCACGTCACATTAATTCTTCATAAGTGGTCCTTATTATTCCTTACTTGTTCCATCTCAAGTGCAGTATTTTCTCACCAGCGGTGTATAAACTAGGCCAACTAAATGGCAAAGACACCTCATCCATCATGCCTTTAATTTTCCACCTTGGGAGGAAGCACTGAGGCTTAAGTTAAGGATAAAAGCAAGTCACCTTAATACTTCTCCAGCTTTCCGGCTGAGGCTCTCACCCCTCCCGTATCTGCATGGGGGCAGACGAAAGCTCGTCCCTGTCTGGAAACTACAGCCGTCATACAGTAGGTGTGCATCGGTTTGGACAGAAGGATCAGCTGCTCTGACAGAGGACCGGGATCCCCGTGATGATGACTGTTTAGCAAGAAAGAAGTTGATTTCTTTTTTGTTTAAATATTTGAGTTCATGAGGCACGTCTCTGCAAAGGCATCGGGACCCTAAGGTGTTGCTGTGGTGGACACAGGTTGAGGTGGTTCATCACAAATTCCAGCCCATCTGGAGAGAGAAAGCAGAAGCGGAGAGCCTGGCTCTGCTGTTTAAGGGCAGGACCCAGAAATTGCACGTGTTACCTCCATTGCCATCCCAGGAGCCGAATATACACCCATGGCCACACCTAGCTGCAAGGGAAGCTGGAAAGTGTCACCTTCTACCCTAATTAGTTGCACGCCAAGCAAGAAGGGAGTACCGGAAGGGGAGAGTTAGCATTCTCTGACAGAAGTAGGAATGTGAAAACATTAGAGTATGAAGGTTAAAGGGAAATCAGGGTGGAACAAGGAGACCCCCGGGGATGTGGGGGTTGGTGCTCTGACGTGGAAGAACATCCAGTAATCAAGCAACAGAGCCGGAGTCTTGGCGGTCCCTGTGACCCAGTCTGGCAGGATGTCTCCCAGACAGGAAAGAGCGGGCTCACTGGCCGAGAGCAGAACCAGGCAGGTGTTCAAACTTTCAAACACATGAACAGGAACCAGGAGGGCACACGAGCGCTGCCTGCACTCCAAGGGCCACCGTTGCCTCCAGTGAGAACTTTTACTTGCTCCCTGTAACAATGACAGTAATGGTTTAAAAATCAAGTGTCCTTATTTGCAGAGCACCTGCTGTGTTGCTGGCACCGAGCCACCTGCCTTCTGGCACCAGCCTGTGCGTGATGAGCCTGAATCCCAGCTCGGTGCTGTCGTGACAAAAAACTTCAGGCCTCAGAGTTCTCCTCTGTCGAATGGGGATGTCCTAGGATAGTGGCGGGGATGAAGTGATGTAATTGTAAGAATCTCCTCACTGCACTTGTTACTACGGGAACGCTCGCTAAATGTTACCTGTGTAGTAGCTATTATTCCTGGAGCTTGGTCAGGAGCAGGATAGGAGCGGCTCGGTGCTTCTCGGCAAGGTCCAGCATCCCCTGAGCCAACCTAAAGTTCGAGTAAACACAGTGCTGTCAGCCAAAGCTGCCTCCAGGCCAGCCCTCCATCTGGCAGTGCCCTGTGCCCCCCACCACCAGTGGCTGCCCCTGCTGCGTCCAGGTAGAAATCCTGGGTTAGCGCAGCTGAACTCTGATTCTTACAACAACCCTGAGGCGAGGACGTTATCGGTCCCACTTACAGGAAAACGGAGTATGTGTAGCAAAGTGGTTGAGAGAGCAGGCTCTGCCTTTTGAAATCAGCTCTGCATTTGTTTGCTGTGCAACTTGGGGAAGATACTCAGCTTCTCTGATCTCTAAAACAAAGGTTGTATTTCCTGCCTCATAAGACTCTCCTCAAGAGCAAATGAGGTGTCATGTGTGAAGCACGTGGCCCACAGTGGTAGTTGGTGTTGTGAGGAAGGCCGAGTCTTTGTGTCTGGAGTGGGGAGCATCCGACATGCGCCCCCCCCAGGTTCCTCCTGCTTGTGGCCCCCCAGGTTCCTCCTGGTGGTACTGGTCAATTATGACATCCTGCTTTCTTGGGTGTAAGCTGGACTGGGCACTTCTAACCAAGGTCAGAGAGGGTTTAGGGGCCTGCTTCCTCTGCAATCCCCTTTCTGCAGCAAAAATCAGATCCCAATAAGGTTTCCCTCTGCCTCCTTTACAAACACAGATGGGAACAGCACTCGTGAGGTCCTCACTGGGGGAAACAGCAAAAGGGCCCTCCCCAACCTCAACAAGGGTGTGTGAGTGTCTGTAGAGGATGCACGTCGAAAGAAGAGGACAGAGATTTCCCTAACCACGGAGCGAACTCTACAGGAAGGGATGGTGCGAGGGGAAACAGGAAATAAAAGCACAATTTACATTTTCCATTTCTACCATCAGCTTTTTATTAGCCAGGTGACTCTGAGACAGAGCCCGCGCTTCCCGCGGCTTATGGAGAGAACAGTGAAACCCGACAGGTAATTTGGTAAATCAAGACAGTCAGCAAACATCTGCTGAGGATGATAACATTCAAGGGGCTCCATTTTTTTTCTCTGAAAACTTAGTTACGCGGGGCTGGGATTAATTTTTCATTGTCTCCAGCAAAAGGAGGATTGCTCACACAGCTGTCTCAAAGAGAACCTTGATTACACTGTGTCTTGTGCCAAAATCATGAAACACACACACACACAGAGTTAAGTAAAATCAGAGACCAACTCCACATGTACTGAAGCCATTTCTGCCCTCCGCACCCCTGGATTCTTTTCTTTCTTCACCGCTTTCTCTTTTGATCACTGTCAGTGTTCTTTTATTATCATGCTGTTAACATGAGAAGGGAAATGGGAGGTGAAGAATTAGTTCTGGCCATACTAGGAAAAACGTGAAAAAGCATGTCACCTGGCGTGACTACAGCTGGGTTCCTTTCTCCACATAAAGCCACGTAGCGCCACAGAGGAGTGGGAAGGCAGAAGAAAGAAAATGCGAAAAAGGAAACATGCACACTCACCACGGTTGTCACATTGAGGGAAGACGTGACACATTCCTGACGTTTTGCAGGAGCACAGCCGTTTGGGGTGTGCTTTCTGTTGTCAAATAATTAGCAGCCGTTGAGTGCGTTCGTGGGTCTTCACCAACCTTGTTTTGATGTGCTTGTCAGGAAACTCTGCTGTGATGAACGAGTGTTGGGTTAGACTTCCTTCCAGAATCTGGCTGGTTTTCTCCTCTTTTTTATCCACTCTCTGCCCTAATGGACGCTTTTACTGATGCCATGTACACGCACCGGACGACAGTGGTTTCTTTGTCCCCTTCAAGCCACAGCATGAAGTTCGGAGGCAAGGGCAGGGCCTGGGCTGTGAGCTGGCCCCACACAGCCACGGGCCCCGGCTCCTTCTCGCTTCCCACGCTGCCATGTTTGGCATGTGATTTCTTTCCTCAGGCTCACAACGTGGCAGCTGTATCTCTGGGCATCTTGTGTCCCAGGTGGGACACATGGGGGGAGGCGTGTGGCAAATGCAGTAGATGAAGACTGGCCAGGTCTGTCTCTTTTGATCAGAAAACCAATAACTTTTGTAGAAACTGGTGAAATAAGGGACAGATGCGTAAGGACATTTCTCTCTCGAAGTATCACGATGCCTCCCTCTAAACGCACACACTTCCTCATTTTGTCGTTTCTTGGAGCATGGCTAGCCCTGTGCTTTCTCTAACTTTATTGATATTGTTATAATTAGTTATGGAATAGTAGCTTTGACCAGCTCTCATGGGATAATTTTCCAAAAAAAAAAATAATGCAGTAAAATCATGACTCTCTTACAAATATGAAATGAATATGTGTCATAAATTTTAGTTGGGCAGTGATTAATGAGGGAACTGAAAAATGTTATAACCATTTGAAGGAACATTTAGAAAGCACAGACATATATTAGCATTGAAGTAAACAGGTACATAGGTGAGAACTGACTGATTCCCCTTGGGTGGGGAGTGAAATCAATTGTCCGTCTACTGGACATAATTTATTTGCATGTCTATTGACAAGAATTATGGACAGTGCTCCCATGTATCTATAGCTTACAGAATTGTAGAAGAGATCAAAGATAATGAAAAACAGCTCTGCAGAATCACATCACAGGAAGGGTGCATTCGAGACATGCATAATTTTCCATCGAAGATGCTCTGTGGCCTTTTTTGGGTCCATTTCCACCTTTTGCAGTAGTTCCCCACCATGCATGACCAGCGGGTGCTCAGAGGCTGAACTCGACCTGTCCTGATGTCACGTGCCCCTGTGGTGTCGTGTCCAGGACCCACCCTGCGGAGCTCGCTGCGTCCTGTGTCTGTGAGGGTGGGGCCGCAGCCGCTCTCCTGAAGCTTTTGAGATGATTTGGAGCAGAGAAGAGCATCGTGTTGAATGGGGAGAGGGGGTCACACCTGGCGAGCTGCGCCTGTGCTCCGTTAACTGAAACAGCCCAGCACACTCTCCCTGCTCAGTGGCTCCTGTGTTCCAGTTCTTGTCCTTTATGTGGGACCCGCTTTTGCATCTGTAAGTTGGGTGGACTGACAGGTGGCACTCCAACGGCAGCCCTTGTCACACAGAATGGCTGATGTGTTTGTATGCTTTCCCCTTGCTGGGAGTTTGGCTAAGCACTTTGCATTCCGTATCGGTCATGCTGACCCGTGACAACTATCTGTTTGACCCGCGGGGACTCTGAGGCGAACAGGGGCTGCACAAGTTGCCTGCACAGCGAAGGGAGTTCCAAACGCCGTCGCCCAATTGCAGGATCTAAGTTTTTGTTGTCGTCGTTGCTGATGATGGTGGTGAAATGGATTATCCTGGGGAATGCTCTTCGGAACACGTGAAGGGTGCTTTGGAAATGAACCTCTCTCGTGTCTTTCGTTTCTCTTACTTTTTGTATTGTATAATTCAAACTCCATAAGATTCACCCTTTTAAAGTGTAGAATTTTTTAGTGTATAGCAGACGTGTGTAGCCCTCATGACGATCTAATTCGAGAGCATTTCCATCACCCCATAAGGAAACCCATCCCAGTGAGCAGTCACTCAGCCTTCTCTCTTCCCCCACCACCCCCAGTCCCCGGCACCCACCAATCTGCTTTCTGTCTCAATGGATTCTCCTATTCTGGACTTTTCCTACAAGTGGAATCATCAGCTACGTGGCCTTTTGTTGACTGGCTGCCTCCCTTAGCCGAATGCTTTCAGGGCTCATCCACATTGTAGTGTGTCCATACCTCATTCTTTTTCATGGCTGAGTGACATTCCCATGTGTTTCTATGCCACGTGGGCCTGTGTGCCTCTGCCTCCAGCTTTACTGAGGAATATTTGCAAATAAAAAATAAAAGTGTATACATTTAAAGTATATGATGTGATGAGTTGATATATGAGGTGCGATCAAAGAACACGGTGAATGTTTATATTAAAAAACTGATTACAGTAAAAGATGCATTGCCATTCATCCCCCTCAAAATACTCCCCCTCGCTTCAAGCACACTTATCCCGTCCTTCTTGCCACTTTCTGAAGCAGTTCTGGAAGTCCTCTTTCCTGAGTGTGTTTAGTTGCGCTGTCATGGCTGCCTCCATGTCCTGAATCATTTTGACTTTGGGGAAGAGCCAGAAGTTACATGGGACCAGATCCTGTGAATAAGGTGGATGAGGACACTGTAATGTTTTTATTTGACAGAAATTGTCGTACCAGAAATGATGTGTGACATGGAGCGTTGTCATGATGGAGGATGATTTACGGCACATTGTAAAACACACCTTCTCTGAACCGAAGCTCACTCCCAACTGACTGTACCAAACAAGTTGAAACTTGTCACACACTGTCACTAAGGTCTGACGTGCTGCTTCCCGTATTGAAGGTCCCTGCCTTTCCACTGGATGGCACTCGGCAGCAGCCTTCACTGTATTTTGTGGTCACAACGGAAGTCTCTGTGTCACACATCACTTCTGGTACAGCCATTTCTGTCAAATAGAAAACATTACAGTGTGTCCTCATCCACTGTATTCACTGGACCTGGCACCGTGCGACTTCTGGCTTTTCCCCAAAGTCAAAATGATTCAGGACATGGAGGCAGCCACGAGGATGCCACTAAAGACAGTCATGAAAGAGGACGCCCAGAACTGCTTCAGAAAGTGGCAAGAACGATGGGATAAGCGTGTTCAAAGCAAGAGATGGTATTTTGAGGGGGATGAATGGCAAAATGTCTTTTACTGGAATCATTTTTTTATTTAAACATTTACCGTATTGTTTGATCGCACCTCGTAAAAATAAATGCAGTTTAATTCTTGATCCTAACAGACTCCCCTCCTCTCTGAATGCCCCACTAGAGCTTCCGTTTTAATCCTTGTCTTGTGGGAACAGGACGCATTTGAAATTCAAATGTAGGTCATGCCTCCACGCGAGGCAAGCTGCCTGCCTCGTGCCTCCCAACCCTAGATGGTCGCACTTAAAATTATCTTGAGAGCTACCTGCTACCTGCACACCTTACCTGGGGAAGGCTGGGAGAGCAGATGGTGGTGTCTTCTCCGCCCAAAGGTCACTGTCAGCATGAGTTCTTACCTTCTTCCTTGAGCAACCTCCTCCCACCTCTGTCTGAGCTCCTCAGGTGCCCACTGGTGGCCTTGCTCTTTCTGGTTCTCCCACCAGTGATAATACCCTCTCCCTCCTCACCCATCCAAGCTCATCCCTACCGTCAGCCTGCTCTTGTCTGGCTATGAATTATCAGATGCCAGCGAGTTCCCAAATCATCCTTTCCTCCTCTTTCGTGGCTGGGAAATGCTATGTTTCTTTCTTTTAAATAATAAAGACAGTTATTAGGTTGGTGCAAAAGTAATTGCAGTGTTTGCAATTATTTTTAACCTTTTAAACTGTAATTACTTTTGCACCAACTTAATATAATTTGAAAAAAGCAACACGTATCATAAAAACCAGTACTCCAAATAGAAATGACTGGGGAGTTTTATTTTGGGGGCATTATTCAGACTCTCCCTGCCTTCCAGCAACTCAGTTTCCCAGAGTCCCTTCAGAAGAACGCTGGAACTGCAAACATGCAAACCAGTAGGTCAATCCTGCCACAGGAAAACAAGTGCCAGGTGCAGAAGTGGTGGTGGCGCCGTCTTGTAATCTGGGAGTGGGAGCCATGAAGAGGCTCCATCGTCCCTGGGAGTGGCCCCAGTCCTGGGTGGCTGGAGAGTGGCTGCACGGGCCTGTCCTGCATGTCTCACCACTGGGCAGCCCAGCTTCATTCATACCTTGAGCAGAGTGGCCCATGTTAATAAATCTTTTCTACTCGAATGTCTTCCATTAAGGGCGCATCAGTCTTCGTATCAACATACTACTCTAAACACACTGTTGAAAAGCTGCCAGTTTGTGCAAATATGCTGTGGCAGAGAGCACGAACGATCCTCTCTCATTACTCGCTTCTCCTCCAAACAGCTTGACCCCTGGTTCTTGAGTCAGATAACGTTGGGAAACTGCAATCTGTATCCCCTTTCTTGAGGCATCCCAGTGTACCTGACTCTGAGAAGTCCTGCAGGAAAGGAAAGCTACTCCTCCCCACATGTACTGAATGGCAGAAGCTCTCCCCCCACAGGCACCCAGGGAGTTCACTTAGACAGTGAAACCTCACTGTTTGCTTTGTGCCTCCGCCATGTGGGGCAGGTGAGAGGGGAGGTGGAGAGGGATGAAAAGGCAGAGTGCCTGCCTTCAAATGTCTGTAGTCCCACTGGGGAGATGAGGCTGTGTGGTCCTGACCCAGAATTAACCAGGATGGTTGTGCAAATCCACGGCCTGGGTGCAGTCAGGGAAGACTTCATGGAGGAATGTGCCCTCTCCAGGCCTGGATCTTAGATTTAGGGAAAGAGAAAGGGGAAGATCAGAGAAAGGTAACAGCTGGGGTAAGAGACCCGGAAGCACTGCCTGCCCCTGCAGCCAGGAGCGGTTCAGGCAGACAGGGGTTCAAAACCCACTCTATACCCTGGCTGTGGGACCTGGTCCCAGGAGCTCATCTCTCCAAGCGTCAGTCCGCCCATCCATGAAATGGGAATAAGACTAAAGCCGAGAGCTGTTATAAGGATAAAAACGGTAACGCCGGTAAAGACCCTGCACACACAAATCGACCTCCCCGCTGCCTGATTAGCAGGGGTCAAGGTCTCAGTCCAAATCGGGAAATTGGATCCCCGAGGTACGTAGTTTTACTCCAGGCAGATGTTTTGAAATCAACACATTTTTCACAAAAGTCTAGGTTTCTGAAGTCGCCTTCCAAGGACAGAGGTGCGTTTCCCAGGACACGGATGGGCCGGGATCCGAGGCCCAAGGCGTGGTTGGCGTGGTTGCTATAGGGACAGGCCCCGTGGGAGACCGGACACTCCCGCTCACCCCACCTTGCTACACTTGGTCTCGTGACCTACCTGCTCTAGTGGGCGTTTATATCTCCACTGCGGCTGTATTGACCCTTTGGACCCAGGATTCTGTGTTGTGGGGGCGTCATGTGCCTGTGACGATGTTTAGCACCAGCCAGGCCTCTTCCCGCTAGACGTGGAGCGCACTTCCCGGCCCGGGTGTGACAACCAGAACTGTCTCCAGCCATTGCCAAATGTCCCCTGGGGGTGGGGGACAAAATAACCCCTGGTTGAGGCCCAGTGATTCACCACACGTGCCCTCCTCCCCTCCAGAAGCTGAGGACACTACGGAGAAGAAAAGGGAAGCCAAATTAGTGGGGAGACCCTGGGGACCCAGAGTGTCTGGAAGAAGTTCCAATGGGGGCAGATACGAAACCATCGCAGAGGGTACGGGCACCGGCAGGCGTGGCCGGAGCGCTCAGAACCTGTCTCTGCGCTGCCGGGGTCCCCACTCCGGGAGATTTTTGTCTTTCCTTTGAAACTACACACCAGCCAAAGAAATGTTTAATGTGCAAATCACAGCGAGCTCCAAAACCCAGCCAGTCCCTGAACAAATGTGCGGCATGTGTGGGCGACGAGGCCGCGTGCCGACCTCGGCTTCCGTGGGGGAATCGCCGTTCACGGCTCTGCCCGGGGGCACGCGGGGCTGTGGTACAGCGTATTTCATAGCCCGCGTGGACTTTCCTTTGAAGAGGCTCGTTCTGGTCACAGCGGTTAGAAAAAGCCCCGGCTCCTTGAATCGGAACCTCTCTCCCAGTCTTTGAAACGCCAAGTGCGCGGTGATAATGACCAGCGTGGAAAGCAGACACATTGGAGGCCCAGCTGGAGTGGATTTCAGAGCCGGGCCGCGGATGACACCTTCCCCGACTTCTCATGTTCTCTTTTCACGGCATTAGCTGCAGGGGCTGTAGTTCAGGGCGATCCGAGTGGTGCCGAGTCAAAAAGGAACAAAGTTAGGAGGCACACGGAGGGAGCAGATGTTTGATGCCGGGTCCCTGGGGAGATGAATTGGGGCTGATGTGTGGCTGAGGGTTTGGTGCCATTGAGAAAAGCGGGGGTGCAGGCTGCTCGCTCAGCAGAAGCAGACAAGTGGCTTCCGCTCCAGGACTCCCCCTTTCTCAGCAAACCCACCCCCTGACCATGTGGCAGGCAGGAAGCTGGAAAAGAGAGGGACAAGAATTAAAGCAATAAGATCCCAGGTTTCAATGGCCACGAGGCTTTGTTGGGGAGACGAGCATAGGAAAAGGACGATGGAAATATTTGCAGCCGGGGCACCAGACACGGAGCAGCATGGAGCAGAGAAAGGGAAACAACCCGGTGGAAAATAACAAAGACCGAAGGGAAACAAATGTTGCCGATACGCTTAAGGCACAACTCAGCTTCACTGGGAAGGAGGGGCAGGTTCGCTGAAACATAAGAAGCCACTTCTCACCTGTCAGATTAGAATCAATGCAAGGGTTTGCTTGGGGGTGGGGGTGGGGGGGGAGGCAGACTCCCACGCACCCCATGTGGGACTGGGGTGGACACAGGTTCTCCGGAAAACAATCTGGAATTTTCTGTGCAGTGTGTAAGTGTTCAAACCTTATGAGGCACCGTCCCACTTCCTGGCGGGTACAGAAAATGCACCAAGTGGCATCAAAGCTTTGCTCATGGGGGCATTATTTATGAGAAAAACCGTGAGGACAACCTCAGAGTTCATCCGTAGGGAAATGGCTGGTTGACTCTGCACACCTCTGATTGTGCGCCCTAATTGTCAGTCATTGCGACGTATAATTTTATCAGGTTACGTAGATGCACTCCGTGCTGATATAGCCTAGGGACCCTACACATACATGAGACCTTTTTGAAATATTTGCCCCAGTGTGTCACTCGTCCACCGTTCCAGTCCCCACAAACGGTGGATGGAGGAGGCTCTGGAGGTGGGGGGTCTGTGCGCCGTGGCTTAAAGCTGTAGGGAAACCCTCCCGTGCATTTTCCATCCTGACAGAAGCAAGAAGAGCTCTCCACTCTCCAGGCATCTGCTGGCTGTGCTTCCGGGTCTGCTGTGCGTGTGTGTGTGGGGGGGGGGGGGTCCTGCTCACACATCGTTAAATCTAAGCTCTAAGGGGCAGCTGAACTTCCGTCAATGGAGCTGGAACTGTGGGTGCTGGAGAGAATCCTGACATCACTTTAATTCTCAGCCCCACCCCCACCCCCACCGCCACAGCGTTTCAGAAGAAGCCCCCTGACCTTGGCTTGACTTTATGTGTGGGAAGCAGTTCCCCCGAAGCATCAACCATCGTGAATGAATGAGGACCTTTCTGGAGCTTCATACTGGAGAACTATAGTATCACTCAAGGCCCAGGACAAATGTCACCTCCTCTATGAAGCCCTCCTGAAATCCTACCAACTGGTAAAGTTAGTTGTCCCCTCCCTTCTTGAACCATAACACTTTCTACACATGCTTTCGGCCCTCAGCACATTCCAGCATAAGTATTTGTTTCCAGCATCTCTCTCCATCCAAACAAGGACCCTCGTGGAGGGGGGGGGGGTTGTTTTCCTTTTATGCATAGTCCACTGTGTTTTCCATGATTTGTAAAGGAAATTTGCTGTGTCACAGGCACCCCCTGAATGTCACTTCTGACAACTGTTTTTCTACTGCTCCTGACACGTCTTGATCAGCCTCATCTACCCGCGTGGCGTCAGCGGGGACCTGAAATGTCCGTGCGGCCCATTTACAGCTGGCACTTTGGTGCTGCCTGTTGTCAGCTGGGAGCTCAGCCTGGGCGAGGGGGTCCTTGCTTCCTCTCCAGTGCTCTCCTGCCAGCCGGGTGGGACTCTCCCCTGGTCTCCGGGGAGGGGGAGGCCAGCTCTCCCAGAGCGCAAAGCGGAAGCCTCTGTGTTGTTGTCCTCTTTTTTTCTTACCGGGCTATGATTGACATGGAAAAATCTGTACATATTTAATGTATACAATGTGATGAGCTTGGGGATAAGTACCTGAGACCGTGAAAGCATACCAACCGGCAAGGCCGTAGACGTGTCCATCGCCTCTCAGTTTCCTTATTGTGGTTGTCACGTGTGTGTTTGTGGGAGCCGTGTCTTCTGAAGGCTTGGGCTGGGGCTGGCATGGTATCAGCTCTGCCACGTTCTCTTTGGCAGAGCCCATCCAGGACCAGCTTAGGCTCAGGCGAGCTGGTTGGTGGCGGGTTAAAGTGAGTGCATGGACAGCACGCCAGCTGTCTTCATGCTTGTAGCCAGGAGATATGGGACCGTGGTCACTTTTTGGAGCCCTGAGTTGTCGAAGCCAAATAGCCCCCAGTGTGGGGAATGTGTCTTCTAGGCCACTGCTGCTGACATTGTGATTTGGCCAGCAGTTCAGCAACATGAAACTGGAAATGCCCCAGACCTGTGCCCGACAGGTCCCCTGTGGGAATGTATCCTGCAGCACGTTTGTACCAATGCACAGATTTATCATGGCACCGTCTGTAACAGACTGGAAACAACAGGTCAAATACATTCTGGCACTTCCGTTAAATGGAATATTATATTGCCACTTAAAATGAGTAATATCTGCATCCACTGATCTGGAAAGTTCTCTAAGAAATATTGCCAAGTGGGGAAGCCGGGCACCGAGCAGTGTGGGTGGCATGTCTCACATCCAATTTCATGGCTGAAGCTTGAAGATACGATGCTCAGTAAATAAGCCAGTTACAGCAGGACAGACGCGGTACGTGAGGAGCCCAGAGGAGTCGGATTCACGGAGACAGGAAGTAGATGGCAGACCAGGGACTGGGGAGGGGGAGGGGCGAGTGTTTGTTTAATGGGGACAGAGTGTCAGTTTGGAAGGTGACAAAGTCCTGGACATGGATGATGGGATTGGCTACCCAACGTGAAGGCACTTAATGCCACTGAACTGTGCACCTAACCGTGGGTTTGATGGTGAATTTTATGGTATGTGTATTTTGCCACAATTTAAAATGAAACAAAGGAGTACGTTTGTAAATGGACAGCAGACCTCAGGAAAGGTATACGATGGGTCCGGGCATTTTCACTGTATTCTTTTTTGGATCATTTGAATTTTTGTTATTGTTGCGTGTGATACATCTTAAAGTATCTTTTTAGGTGTCAAACATGGCAAGTAATTACAATAGCCAAATATACTTTAACAGCATATGTTATAAATATAGGATACATGCTTACATGTAACTTATATTGTATATTCATATTAACGTATTGTTTATATAAATATATAGTGGATATTATAAAGACCTATTTAGCAGTATATATTTAGCAGTCTCTGACCTACTTTGCAAGACCAGAATTCTGCTCTGTTGTGGTTAAAAAGATTATTAGCTACAGGGAGAAATGGAATTGGACTGGTATTTTTCCACTATTACATAAGCAAATAAAACCACCAAACTGCTGTCTTCACTTAAATATTCCTTAGTGATGTGTGTGATTTTTCCTCTGCATCTTCCTTTTTTTTTGCCCCTTTCTCCTCCTTTTAAGAGAAACAATCATGCCTTTTGTGGCAAGAAAATTGTGGCAAATATTACACAGGAACTAGAGTGCAGCAGGAAGGAAGATGCTTCTCGCTTTGGAAAAGCCAACGTGAGCGCACGTGATGGTAAATTGGAAAGGCCCCAAGCAGCCAGCCAGCTGTGGGTGGTTTGGTTGTCCCCGCCCCCACCAGTCTCCGTCCTGAAGGCATCTCTGTAGCCACATCTGGGTCACTTACTGGAGGCCTGTCTGCAGCCCAGGTACCTTTCCTGGGACAGCACCGGGACAGCTGCTTGTCCCTCTGTGGGCACAGAGACACGGGGGTGGGGACAAAGTTCAGTGCCAGGGACCTGGAGACCCTGAGTCCAAGGTCCGCTCCTCGTTTCACTTAGGGAAACGCTTACTTTCCACCTTGGAGGAGGAAGGAGACCCAAGGCAGCATTTCTGGGGGCAGCCTCATGCCGAGAATATCCCCAGGGGTGCCGGCGACAGTGACCATCACTCGCCACGTGAGCCACAGAAGCAGCATTCCCAGAGTATCCCACACGATGACTTTAATTCTGTGGTGCCCATGGTGACATCAAGTTGCCGAGTCCCTTTCCTTAGGGACCATTTAACATTCAGGTGCCGGCCTTGCCTTTGTCATCATGAGGCATTAAGAGGCTGGGTGCTCTGAGGACCGAGTTTCCCTTGTCAAAAGCCTGGCTTCGCAATGGGGTCCACTGAAATGACAGTCACGACTCCTCCTGTGTCCTCACGTTTCCCCTGCCCTGCCCTGTCCTGCAGGAAGGAAGCTGCACGGCTTTCTCCTCCTTCTCCTCTTTCTTCTCCTCTGCCCTCCCCGCCCCTCCCTTCCCTTCTTCTCTCTCTCTCTCCCCCCCCACCCCCACCTCCCTCCTTTTCCTGTCTTTTCGCTTCTCTCTCTTCAAATTAAACTAAGAGAAAGATCTCTGATCAACTGAGCTGAACGCCTGGCTCTTCCTATTTTCGAGCCAATTCCGTGAGGGATGTGCTGTCACTCGTCCTGTGCCCTCAGCGTAGACCCTCCCAACATCACACCGGTAGCAGATGGGATTCAGGTCTCTGCCTGGAACTGGGTGGAGCGGGGCGAGTCCCGGTTCACGACCTCTGTCCTGCTCATTCTGAGTGAGCCGGATGGGACTGCATCCGGGGTCCTGTGAGGCCCTCGAGCGAGTGGACGTTAAAGAGCCTCGTGGAGCGTGTGCCCCACATACGGGCACACACTCCCCACGCACCCCCAGCCCTCCAGCTCCAGTTCCCCGGGCAGTTCTGAAGCTGGGAGACCTGTTACGGTGCTTGGCGCCCCATGTTCCACTCCCATACTGCCCCCAGTGCCTCTGCGTTTTCATCTCTCTTCTGAGTGTTCTGTGCTTATCTGCAGGACTGTGGAAAGCGCGCTGGCTAGTGTGTTAGGAGCCTGGCTTCTAAGCCCGGCCTCCCCTGATGGCCCAGGAGGAATACGGGCTCCTTCTGAGCCCCCAGCTGAGGAAACAAGAGGACAAAATATGCGCCCCGTGAGGACCTTCCCCCCTCCAAGGGCTCACGTGCCTCTGTGGGCCCTGGGTGGCATCATTTGCCAGGCGGAGCCCCCAGCCCCCTGCACAGTTTTGTGCAGATGCCAGGCAGGGTCCCCACGACTTGTGACCCAGGTGCCCAGAGACACACGTGTGGGATCACCTCCCAGCCTCTGTGTCTTGAGCGTTTGCCAGGGCCACATGCTGAGTGTGTCACGGCCACCGTCACAGCCACGCCGCTTCCCTCGTCAGTCTCCCCCCCCCCCCATGCCTCGTGCCCCCAATACGCAGAGACTAGAACAGAAGTTCCGGGAGAAGCGAGGCCTTTGTTCTCTGGCTGCTGCGTCCCCGTCCCTCTAGAACCGCCGTGCATACAGCAGGCGCTCCATCGCTGTTTCTTGACAGAGCTGCTTGTGGCACAGGCAGGTCACCAGAGACCCCCCAGTCCTGCGTGGAGGGACTCAGAGAGAAGGCTGGGAATGGGACAGTGGCAAGCACAGCGGCCGCAACTGCTTTGGGGCACGTCAGTGCACAGCACTCTGGGATTGGAACTGTTTTCCAGCAAGGACTGTGTTTGCACTTCCAGGGTGAGCAGTGTAATTCAACCCCACAGTCCCGTGTCTGGGGAGCCCACCTAAACGAGTTTACTCTGAGATGAAATTGCAGCCTTAAACTGATTTCTCAAAGGACACGGCTCATTTTGGCATCTTTATTCCCTCTTCCAAGAGTCCTAAAAATGGCTCTTTCCGAATTGGAGGTCCCCTCGGATCGCCTCGGCCAAGCAGTTATGGCCTCAGTGCCTTTGATCTGAAAGTGCCCCGCTCTCCCCCACAGCTGCTGAGGACCAGGTTCCGTGGTGGCTGCATCCCTCCCATCTGCGGATGGACAGAGGGGGCTGCCGGCCAGCAAGCATCCCTTTCTTAGGAGGATGGGTCGAAATGGTCAGCAAAGCTGGAAGTGAAACGCTGCTCCCCTGAGAGCAGAGTGGGGAAATATTGCTTTGATCCTCCGTTTATTTTTCCATCCACTGAATTTTTCCCTGATATTGGATTCTCCTGCTGGGCCTGGTGATGGCTCAGAGGGGACACATGTTCATGCATCTGCCTGCCTTTCAAGCACAGACCGCCGCTGTTAGAACAC
This sequence comes from Rhinolophus sinicus, assembly GCF_036562045.2. Lineage (NCBI taxonomy): Eukaryota > Metazoa > Chordata > Mammalia > Chiroptera > Rhinolophidae > Rhinolophus > Rhinolophus sinicus. The sequence continues at coordinate 37,310,027 of NC_133765.1, forward strand.
GAGGAACCGTTTACAGATGAAAGGGTTTCACGTGGCCTCCAGGTTACATGAGGGAGGCAGGGACACCTTCTGAAGCTCCACTTTTCCGGCTTCCCAAAGTGCTGACGTCAGGTGTGGGACCAACACCACTGAGTTCAGAGCATCACAGCAGAGCGCAGAAATGCTCGGCTCATTTCACTGTCTCCTTTTATAAAAGGGGAAACTGAGGCCCAGGGAGTGCAGGGTAAACCAGGTGTATCGGCCAGGGGTGCTTGTTGCAAAGCAAGAGAAACAGAATCGAGGTAACTCAAGCCAAAGACAACGTGTGACCCAGAGTAGGAGGTCACAGGGCTGTAAGAGGCAGAGGACAGACGTGGGGGGGGGCCAGGGTCTACAGAGGACAAGGTGACGGTGACCATGGCAGGGACCTGGGGGCATTGGTCAGCGTACGTATGACCACATTCCTTCCTTCCTCCTTGGCAAGGTCCCAGGAGGTGCACCCACCTCGTTAGGCCACGTCGGCCACACAGAAAATGGAAGATTCAGCCCCTTCATCCTAAAGTGGGGCATAACCCGAAATGAACCTCCCGTCATAGCTCAGCAGGATAGGAGATGGATGGTGCTCCAAGAGGAAGCGGCCATGCCCCTCAATCATACTAAATTGGGTGGATGGAGAGACATCACACTGCATCAGGGTTGTCACCATTTCCTGATGCTCGGCCGAGGGTTGTGTCACACTGGGCAGCGTTGTATGGGGGTCCTCACGTGACAGGAAGCTCCAAGGATCTGCCTTCCCCCACACGTAGTGCGACAGCCCTGTCAGACCGACCCTTCCCCACTCCGGGGCCCCGCCTCCCGGAAGCCATCTGTTAACACTGACTCAGTCAAGGGCTTTTCATCTCCAGGGCACGAGCCACTTGTGTAGCTGAAGACTTCACTCACTTTTCAGCTCATCTATTTTCTATTCGTGACACTTTCAAGACACTGAATAAAGGCCATTCCTATACCACAGATGTCACATGGTGCAAATGCACCTCACTGAGTGGACGGGGGCTGGTTCCCCGAGGAGGCGTGGTCCCCATGCCATCGCTGGGACACTGAGGGCCTCTGGAGACTAGCAGGAAGGTTGGCAAGGGCAGGCTGGGCCACCCCATGGTGCCCGAGCAGCCTTGTGTCCTGTTGGGCAAAGACAAAGGACAGGTCCTTGCAGACTTGCTCTCCCTGTGCGTTTCAAACTGCACCTCAGCAGTGCCTCCTCCCCACCTTCCCTTCAGCTTACCTTTGGTCCCCTCGTCAGCTTCACCCCTTGGACGTGACCTTTGGGAAGTTGCCAATAAGTGTTACTAGGTTAGGGCAACAGGGCAATTTACAGGGTGACTGGCTGATGCACCTAACGATACTACTCGGAGAAGGAAGCCGGAAGCTTCCCCAACGGGACGTGTGTGCATTCACTTGACTAACAAAGATGTATCCATCGCCCCCATGTGGCCAGGCCCCATTCTAGGCACTGGGGGTGCAGCAGGGACCAAGACAGGCCACGTTTCTCATCTCAAGAAGCTTACGTCCTGGTGGGGGAGCCAGTGAACAAAGGAACCATGTCTCTGACGGCGATAGGGCGATAAGGAAAATCTAGCCGTAGGTTATTTCTGGAGGGTGGGCATTGGAGCGTCTGCTTGAGTGTGGGTGTTCTCGTGTTTGCAGGTGTTGACTCCTGTGATAAGGCGGCACCTAGAGGGAGCAGCCAGAGGGAGCAGCGGACGTGAAAGTGGGGGTGAGCTGGGCGTGTTTGTGCAGCAGACGGCAAGGTCCGAGGGAGAGGCCATGTCTGGGGAGAGGACTTCAGGTTGTATTGTAACTTGGGAGGCCAGGGTGACTGCCAAGGACGCAAGTGGCCTCATGAATTTTGTGTTATAGAAAAACCCCCCTGGCTCTGGGGCAGAGGATACATTGTAGAGAGATGAGCACAGAATCAGGGAGAAGAGGCAACCGCCATGGTCCGGGAGAAAGAGGAAGCTATCCTAGGAAGCTTTACCAGAAAAAAACAAGCTATCCAGCCCACAACAGTTGACTCTTAAGGGAGGAGAGGAAGGTGTTTTCTCCAAAGCACTGGTGTCTTTTAAAGTCTCACTAAGGAATTCTGTCATGCCGTGGGGTTGCGGACAGTATAAAGTCTTCCAGAACGAGGGCGGTATGGACCCCCAGACACAAGGAGAAGTTGGTGGGGCAAGCGTGAGCCTGCTCTCTCGCCTGCCTGTGGAACCACCTGCTTGGAAAACGCCCCAGAAGGGAACCAGGCTCTAGAGTAGAGCAGCCTGAGGTACGGCGTCTGCATGCGCCCCAGCCGTCTGCTGGCTGTGTCTCTAGCCAAATACACGGGGAACTGGAACTGACAGCAGGCGTGTGGGCGCTCCTGGGGTAGGCCGTGACCCACTGTGGACCATAGCACATGCTGTTCTGTATCCCTACGATCAAATGACAGTGCCTGGCATAGTTCCGGGGCTTGGAAAATGCTGGACGGAGGGATGGCTGGGCGAACGAGTTGGGTGCTAAGTGGAGTGGGCCTTCTAGTTCAGAAATGAAACTCCCCTCGGCCCCTCCCATCGTTTTAGTCTCAGCAGTTCCTGCCACCTCAGGGACCCTTGACTCATCAATTACAACCATTAACTGTAAATTATATTTTTGCAAAGTTAATTCAGCCTCTTCATTATGTGTTTAGTGGAGCTCAGCAGGCACCGAATTCAATAGCCAGCTTTGGAGCACATCCAACGTCTGTCTTCTGTGATATCTGGAAAATGAGAAGGTTCGGCAGTGGCCCTTGGAGCATGTCTTTCCTGGAAGACCTCCAGTGGGCTGCGCTTTCCTCTTTGCTCTTGGAATGAGTTCAGCCCTTCTGGAAAGGCTGATAGCTTCAAGGGACGCTCCTGCGCTTCTCACCGACGAAGCAGAGACTCCTTCTTCTCCTTGAGTGAAATTAATATTAACCTGACGAGTGGAAGGAAAGAAAAGTGTGACTCTCCAGGAACTCGGCTCCGGGAGCAATCCCTCGTTCATTGTTGATTCAATAAATATTTGTTGAGCGCCGCCTGTGGGTCAGCACTGGGATGTATGGTGAGCGTAGAACGGTGAATAAAACGGTATCTTTGCTCACATGGAGCTCGCCTTCGAGAAGGGGGAGCCAGCAGTGGGCTGTGTGTGACATAGGACAGCCGCTGGGTGAGCCGTGGGTAGCAGGGCGGACGCAGTGATGGCTGAGCTGCAGGATGCCTGGAGGAAAGCACGTGCAAAGGCACTGAGGTCGAGGCAGCTCGGTGTCGCTGAGTCATACCGAGGAGTAAACTGGGGAGGCGATGGTGGAGGAGCAGTAGTGGTACAGTCAGGGGAGGGGCATCCTATTGCCAGGATTTGGGAGGTGAAAGCAATGCCAAGCCCAGGCCCAGCCTGGTGCAGGGGCCCCCACGGCAGCACTGGGAAACCCGCCACAGCGGGCGCCATACTCTTCCATCCAGACCTCGGAGGTCCTCTTGGCAGCTGTACTTCCTGAGGTGTGATCTAACAGAGCGACAATGTCAGCTCCTTGCAAATTAATCTTCTTGGGATGTTAGGGCCACGTAAGCTCCAGGCTGCATTCAGGGAACTGCAGCCGGCAAGGGAAATAAAACCAGCAGGAATACACGACCACAACTAAGCCCTCGATGTGGGGCAAAGGGAGCCCTGGGGCCACTCGGGGGAGGGGGGACTTGCACACAGGGGGACTGGAAGCCCCCATGCTCTTTCTCTCCACCTGTCAAGAGGTCCTCTTGGTCCACGGTTTTGTTGTCCTACCTGTGTCCCTCTCACCAGCCCCAGTTTCTTTTATTAACTGCATGAGCTGTGAACAGGACACCGCTCTGTGCCCGGCTTCTGGGCCTGTTCAGCATGGGCGTTCATCTCCCTCAACACGCCCGACCGCTGCATGCCCAGAACGTGTGCCCCCATGCCAGAGACGCACAGACTGGGATTTCAGAGCTTGCGTCACGTGAGCGATGTGCCAGGGCTAAGAGTGGGGTTCGCACCCAGGGCTTTGGCTCCAAACTGTGTCACACTCGTCACTGTGCTGCAGCCAGGAAAGTAAATGGCAGGGCCTGGCCTGGCCAGACTCAGAGGCAGGGCTGAACTCGACGGCTCTGAGGGACGCTTAGGTCAGAGCCTGGGGAGAGCGGGTGGGGTCTTCGTTCTGCAAATCCCAGGGCACCTGGCTCTAGGAGGACGACGGTGAGCAAGGGCTGCAGCTTATTGCACAGGAGGAATAACTGTAGCAATGAGAAGCGCTAAGAGTTGACGGGTGGTTTCTATTGTGTATGCTCTAAGGTCTACACAGGCCTTACACCATTTATCCTTGGAACAGCCTCAGGAGGCTGGCTTATCACAGATCCAGAAGCTGATTCTTACAGAGGTGAAATTCGTGGTTCTTCAACTTTGCTACTGGCAAAGTTGCCTCGGGAGTCCTTTCGAATCCTTGGGTCCAGACCCCCTCCCAACCAATGAAAGCAAGGTGGACCCAGGCACCAGCAATTTGTAAAGCCCCTCCACCAAATAATTTCAGATTGTCACCAAGGTTGAGAGGTAATGGATTAAGTAACTTGGACAAGGTGTCTCTCTCTCTCTCTCTCTCTCTCTCTCTCTCTCTCTCTCTCTCTCTCTCTCTCTCACACACACACACACACACACACACTAAATGTCAAATTCAGAATTCAAACCCAAGTGTGTCTGATTTCAGAGCCCATGGTCGGAACACCACCCAATAAACTTGCTACATAGACACGAGGACGCAAAAAGTAATAATGATTTCAAAGTGAAATGCTTGGTGATCACAGAGAGAATCCTTCTGTGTTGAGCAGTAACTCTCGACCTTGACCTCACATTAAAACCATCTGAGCCTTAAAAATACTAAAGTCTCAGTGCTGTCTTTTGAGATTCTGATTCCATTGATCCAGGGTAGACCCAGGTATTGACAGTTTTTCTTTTCTTTTCTTTTTTTTTTTTTTATATCTATAACATTTATTCTTTTTATAAATGTCAGGTGTACAACATTATAATTCAACATCTGTATGCACTACAAAGTGACAGTTTTTCTTTTCATCTCGCCAGGTGATGGTAACATTTAGCCAAGGTTGAGAGCCCGTAGTTCATAGGGTGGGAAGGCTCAGGTGACTTCTGTCAGGGGGTGCAGTTCTCCTTTGGACAGACGTCAGTGGCATCGATAAGATTTGCCTCATCCCTTCACATTTACCTGCTTCTATAAAATTTTAGGCTTCGAGGACTAAGAGAGAAGGAAAAATCTTTTTCAGTCCAAACTCATGGTCTAATCGAAGTGTGCCTGGAAACAGGGCAAGCTTCCAAGGCTTTTCTCCTCTTTCTGCACTTCACCATTACCCCACATCCTGAATGCCATCCTGTACGCTCATTACAGAGAGCAGGAGGAAAGAGATGATTCTCTCAATTACGGACCAGACCCTTTCTCACTCCCCTGACCTATTGGATTAGGGTGTGTTATCTCATCCCAGCCAATCAGATATTCCCACTCAGCGTTTGGACTGTGGGATTAGTGACGCCGAGAACCAAGGAAATTCATTGTGGCCTCAGCAACAGTGTCCTGTCTAGTAGAACTGGTTTTCCCCAGGGTTCTTGTCTTGTAACTTTCCTTTGCTCTCACCTGCTCTCCATGCCTTTTTCTCCATGCTTCCTAGTAATGGTGAGACATTTGTTAAATCCACTTTGTCAGTCAGAGCAAGGAGTCGTTTCTTGCTTGGGACTGGCCATGCAAACTGGTCGGCTTCAGCACCACGGAGAGCTCTCAGAGTCACGGGGGAATTCTCCTTGTGGTGGGGTCATTGGGACCAGCTAATGAAGCCTTTCCCACAGGTGTGTGTGTTCTGTGCCTTCATGAAATACACATGAAGTAGAATGAATAAAACAAAGCCTGGGCAAATTGGTTCTGTTCTCCTGAAGTGGCTTCCCTCTTATAAGGTTGATTTCTTCATTTTGTTAGCCTCGTTTCTTTCTGCAGGCGTTAAGCTGTCAACAGTGGGTAGTGACTTTGGAGCTGAAATCCCTTCCAGACCGTAGTGAGGAAGTAAAGTCCTTTTGGCTTCGTAACACACCCCCAGACTCCACTTTCTTATAAGTTCAACAGTGAAGGGGTGTGGTAAATTGGGTTTCAAGTGGTCCAAACTCTATTGCGACTATTGGAGGAATTTATTTGCTTTTGAGTAAGAGCTTTTTTTAAGCCAATTTTTAACATTTTCTTTTGAGAGTTATTGCAATACATCTACACTATTGATTTAGCAAGTGGTGGTTCTGGGGCGCTCTCTGCAGTCACTACAGGGTTTAAATTACTCTCTTTATTGCTCCAACAACATCGCAAGCCCCTTATAGGATGCCATGTCTCTTGGTCCCTTCAAGGCGAAAGCTTAGCAAAGATTTTAGTTGGCCTAGAGACAGTAGGGGGGCACTGACCACAGACAGAATTGCAGACAGATGTCTTCTTTTCTGGGTCCCCATCTGCCAGCATAATGCATCGTACCGTGGTATCGTGTCTGCCAGGCGCAGCTATCGAGTAACAAATTTGAATGGGTCCCAGTGCACACTGAATGGCACAGAGTCAGCATTTCTGTTGTGGTTTATTGGCAGGGAGGTCCTGGGACCAGCCCTAAAGGAGCATGTTTCAAAGGTGGCGGGAGGCAGCCAAAACTACAGTTGCTGTGAACGCTGCTCGTGTCGAGAGCTGCTAAAATCAAGAACAGCTGACGTCTGTCGACATTTCCTGCATAGTCCCAAGTCCTGTTCTCAGTGCATGAGGCTTATCCACTCATTTATTTAATCCTCTATGAAATAGGGAGGATTAGTATGCCCACTTTGCAAATCAGGAAAAGGAGGCCGAGTAGCGCAGAGTAACCCAGCCAGGAACTGGTGAGAAAGGACTTTGGGAGCCCGCGGCATGAATCCTAACACACTCCGTGTCCCTGGGAACAGCCATAAGTTAAAGCCCTGGTTCTAACGCTGATGTTCCCTCCTCCGCACTTCCCTGTCTCACTTCTTCGTCTCTCCTTCCCTCATTTCATTCCTTCCTTCATTCCGTCCTCTCTTTTTCACTCTTTAAGTACAAAGCTTCTTGGAGACCCAATATTTATAACGTGTAAGACTGGAGCTGCTTTGGTTGCCACAGGAGTAAAACGGGAGCGAGGGGTGGTGGTAAAGACCAGCTCCAGCCCCGTGGCCATGGCGTGGTACGCTGCAGGCCCTGGGAACAGGTTGAAAATCACACTGCATTGTCTTTAGGGGGGTGTCTTGCACCTGCAGTCATGCCGCTTCTGTGGAATGCTGCTCCCAGAATTCAGGGCTCACCTAAGCCAGTGATGGCACACAGCCAGCTCCGGTGGTCTGAGCTGCATCGCGGCACAAACGCTGAGGTTCTGAGGTTTAAAAGTCCAGAGGTTTTCTAGAAAGACTCCCGATCCCCAGCTTCTCTAGAACAATCTGTCACTGTCCAGTGCCACTGGCCTGCCCTCCCATAAGGAAAATGCAGTGGTGATGTCGCATTTAGATGAACATAGGGACCATCTAACCTACTCCCCTCAGCTCCACAAAAGTCTCCAATTGCAAAATATCCTTCAATTGACTTTAATTTGGGGATATCACGTTATGCAGTTTTTAGAAATAGAAAAAGTAAAGGCTGAGGAGGCATAGGAAGAGATATGATTGCATGAAACTATTAAGGGAGTCAGTTGTCTGTCTTCTCAAAGGAATTTCTTGTCTTGACTCAGAACGTTCAATCCCTAGGTTTCCCTCGGGTTCATTTATCTGTCAGGTTACACTTGTCTGGCCTTTTCTCTCACACACACTCCCTAGGTCCCTGTGGACACAGAACAATTTCTTCTCTTCATCTGAGGTCTCCAGCTCCCTGCCAGATGGGCGTCAAAATTCTAACAGGCACGTGCCCCCAGTGTCCCCAGCTGCTTGCCCCGATGTCACTCTGATCCAGAATTCTGCACAGCTCTGCAGGAGGCTAGAGTTTCCCTCCAATGGTGAAATTTTAATTTATTTTTTTATTCTGAAAGCAAGATTAAGTGTAGATGGTTCACAGGAATGGGAGTCTGGGCGGGGGTTGTGGCATATTTCCAGTGGACGCCTGTGTGGTCACTTCCTTCCATCCCCCGGTGGAAACTGAGTAGCTGCAAACACTCTCCTGGGTGCATATATGGGAGAACACCCCTGCTCTGGCACTTTGGTAAAATGGAACCATCCTAGCACTGTCAGGGTTTTTATTGGGACTTGGAATAACGTATGCGTGGAACCTGGCCCAGGGCCTGGTACACGGGAAACATTTCACATTCAATGGCTGGTTGCCTTTATTCTTATGTTACCTTGAGCAGAATACCCTAGGAGAGTAGCCCCATTGTTCCCCAAAAATCAGATAACAGAATGTCTTTCAAAGCCAGAGAGAAAAACACTGCTTCTCTGTACTCTTGTGCAGCATTCTGCCACCCTTAATGCCCCTTTTTTAGCCTGAATGCAATGGATGCGGACGCAGCTAGTGGGTAAGAGGGTGGCTAGCCCCTTCAGCACGCCAGTTCCCTCCCTGAACACAGGGAGTGCCATCATTTCAATCGTCTAGCAGCGAAGCTGCGTCTCAGAGCGGTGGCGAGGGCCGTGGTGATGCTCACAGAAGAACTGTGTGGCAGAGGGAAGATGGATGTAGATTTAAGGCACATTGCAAACTCGCTGGTGTTACTCCCTGTGTGGGTCTTCCTCTGGGGCCACCGTGGGTCTTGTGGCAACTGGCATATCCGGGACGAGGGAAAGTGAATTGTGGGTTGAATGGAGTTTGTCAAGTCGCCAGTCCCGAGCTCTGCTGTCGATAAGGAGAAGTCAAGACCCGTGTTCTTGCTGAGAGGACAGGGTTAAACCCCCCGGGGATGAGGGAGTGCTGCTGCCCCAGGGACAGAGAGGCTGGGCCGACGCGTGCGGGCAGGGTTTCCAGGAACGGAGTGGAGCGGCCTTAGCTCCTGCACCGAGAACGTGGCTCTTCTACTGGAAACATTCCAGACTCCAGACCCCGCTCGTTCATGTTCCAAGGCCGATAACTCACTCACGAGACTGTCCAGCCACGGCTGGATGTTCCCGACACTGAATTTATTTTCTGTCCCAGAGGAACACCCAGCATTTCATAAATCATGAAGCTCTGGGCCCCACTTCCGGCACAGACAGCACAAGGAAGATTCATGGGTCCCAGAGCTTCGGCAGGTGCAGTGACCTTCCTGCCTGAGCCCCCCAGCAGGGCTGAGGGTGACGGGATGACAGTCAGCGTTCTGGCTGTTGAGCAAGCCCTGAAGAGTGAGTGGGTGTCTCCCCAACTGACTGTGACCCCCTCAAAGGAAAGGGGTTCCCCACCACACCCCACGGTGGTACCAGCACAAGCATGGAGTGGTTTTTAAGCCCATGTGGTGCTTCTTTCTTGATGGGCTATGGAAAAACCCCTGAATGCCTCTGAAAACACTTAGCTGGTGGATGCCCGCTGAGGTGTCGTACCTGTTGACCCACCACTGACAACAATACTTAGTATCAAGGCGAGTATTGGAGGGACCTCAGTCTGACTTTGCCATCTACCCCGAGTCCTGGCCCACTGACAAGCCCCGCCTCCGCCCGGAAAGCCCTTTCTTCCCACATCCACCAATATGGTTCTTTTGATTGAACACCTCCAGAAAGGTTCCGCAATGCCCCCTCCTCTGATCTCCTAAACAAACTGGCAGACGTGTTCTGTAGGGTCCAGCCAATCCACACTTCGGGCTTTGCAGGCTGTGCATTACCTGACGCAGGTACTCAGCCTTGTTCCTGTAACATGAAAGCTGCCAGAGATAAAGTGTAAACACACAGGCAGAGCTGTGCTTCAATGACACTCTTTACAAAATCAGTCAGCAGGCTAGGAACGGCACACAGGCCACACGGTGCCGACCCCTGTCCTAGAGAAACTCGCTGGGTGGCTTGTGACTTCATGCTTGACCACCAACTGTCGTAAGGAGAATGCCATCAAGAGCATGGGACTGGGACCTGGGAAGTGCTGCAGTTGTTTTGACTCTGCCACCAGCCAGCTGTGTTGTCCTCAGCAAGCCAGTTCCCCTTTCTGGGCCTTCATTTCATCATCATCTAAAAAAAAAAAAAAGAGAGAGATGTTTGGACTGTCAGTAGTTCCCAAACTACCAGAATTGCTAGGGAAAGCTCTCTAAAAATACATGTATCTGAGCCCACCTCAAATTTAGGATGTTGGTCAGAATTCTTAGTTGTAGACAAGAGTCCCTTTAGCTAACTAGTCCCTCTGAACAGAAGAGGTTTCATTAAAGGATACCAGGCAGTTCAGTGAATTTCTAGGAAACCCACTGGACTGTATTTACTACACAGCCGGGAACAAGGCATAAAACACTGACAAGAAAAATGACCAAATCTGCAGGGCTCTGTTGTACTGTGTTTCCCTGAAAATAAGACCTGGCCGGACAATCAGCTCTAATGCATCTTTTGGAGCAAAAATTAATATAAGACCTGGTCTTATTTTACTATAATATAAGACCCAGTCTTATATTAATTTTTGCTCCAGAAGATACATTAGAGCTGATTGTCTGGCTAGGTCTTATTTTTGGGGAACCAGGGTAGTGGAAGCACTGCTGCTAGGGGCTTACATAACAATCTGAGGGTTTGGATGCACAAAATGCCACCAGAGCTGACCCTTTAGGACCAGAAAATCCTAACTCCCTCCCCAGCTCTTGCTTCAAAACCCACTTCTACACCTAAGTCCCAGAAGAGTGGCTGTAACTACTGGAGATTCTTCTTTAAGCCTGAATCTAGCTGCAAGGGAGCCTGGAAATGTCATTGTGAGCTCCTTAGCCTCTGTGGGACAGGAGGGTACGCTAGGGAGGGGCTGAATGACGTTGAGTGAGCCACCGACAATATCTGCCACACTTATGAAATTGAACTTAAAGTGGGTCCATTTAGTTCAAAGGCCATCTAGGTTTATACCACCAGGGTGAGGCAAACTGGATTAACTCATTGTCTGAAAAGCTAGTAAAAATCAATTCAAGAGACACATCAGTATTTTCACTGGTTAATGCTCAATGCTGACGGCTCTTCGCCCAGGTCCCTGACTTGCAGTTGGTGCCATGTCCCAGGTACTATCTCTGAAATGGGTTTTCTTTGTCTTCATATTCTAGTGACCGTGGTGAGGAGGAGGGCCAAAGGGAGAGAGGGCCCTTCCACTGAACAAAGCAGCTTAACGCTGTTCTCTTTTGCTCCTTTCCAGAAGCAGCAGTTCGTTCAATGAGGTTGTGCAGATGAACTTTGAAATAGCCAGCTTCAGCAGCCTCTCGGGGACCCAGCCCATCACTTGGCAGGTTGAGTACCCCCGGAAGGGAACCACAGACATCGCCGTGTCTGAGATTTTCATCAGCCAGAAGGACCTGGTTGGCATTGTCCCCTTAGCCATGGTAAGCCTTGTGTGATCGTGGACGCACTGTGTTCAGCTGTCTGAGTGCGTCCTGTGTCCTTCCTGTCTTTCCCAGAATGTTTGCTGCACTCATTTTACGAAATGTTTACGTGAAGTTTCCCATCTCCTGCCAGCCTGGAAGGCGCTACATTTCATTAGTCCTGACGTCTCAACTTCAGTTGTTTTCATACCAGCTTCATAATATCTGTCCTATCCTTATAACAAGCTTATTATTTACGTACATTTTATTCTCTAAGTCTATTCCCATTCTTTTTTATAAGGAATCTTTCAGTTACCATGCATATTAGGATAAGTATGCTATGCTAGTGCAACGAGCAGCCCCAAATCCTCAGGTGCCTAATACAACATGGTTATTCTTGCTTTGATACGTGGCGTAAATGGTACCGGGTTGTTCTGTGCCATCCCCCAGACACCTGGACTGATGGCTGCATCCTCATCCTGTAGCGCTTATGTCAGGAACACGTGGCTTCTTGGTCACTGTGAGAGAGGAACAGAGAGCTGAAGAATTACACCCAAGTTCTTCTAAGCAGTGGCCTAGAAATGACATGTGACACTTCCGCACACGTCCTTCTGGTCAGAAGGACTCCCAGGGCCCATCAGCTTTCCAGAGGCTGGGAACATGCGTGCAGAAGGAGCCCTGGGCGAACCCCATGGTCTCTGCCTTACTACACAATAAGGCAACACATCATTGACACAACTAGCGCACAACACAAACCCGTCACGAACTTCGAGCTAGACCCTGGGCAGTGAGCAAGGAAGAGGGAGAATGGTAAGAAGCTAGCTGCAACCCTACCCCGGGGTCACTGAGCCACATCTGCCATGTCCTGGGGCCATTCCTACGCTTATGCGGAAGGTAAAGACCCCCCTGCACTACAAGACCCACAGAGTATGGGGTTTGAGGGGATGGGAAGGTGCTTGGAAGTTCAGCTGTAACTGTCTTTGCCAGAATTCTAGCCTCGCAGACATGGAGCCTGGCCTGGTATGTCTAAAACTCACTTCTGTTCCGCTTTGGAGAGAGCAGGCTTGAGTACATCAGGCTGAGAAGTAGCTCGATTAGGGTTTGCTGGGTGACGTGATGGAAACCCTCCCCCACACTGGGTTAGGCACTGTAAGAATTTACTGGCTGGTGCAACTCAGCGTCTAGGGTTCGTACGGGCTTCAGAGATACCTGATCGGGACTCAGATAGACTCCGTCACCAGGACCTCGTTTTCCTCTGTCTTGTGGCTTTGCTCGTAGTCTACTCATGGTGGCAACACAGCAGCCAGTGCTGCTGCCAATGGTTCAAGCTCCAAGCCCAGGAAGAGCTCCGCGCTCCTTTCCAGAAACCCTGACAAAGGTCTCATGGCCTCGCGTGGTGCTTATTGGGTCATTACTCCTTGGTCTACCCCAAGCAGTCACTGTGACAGGGAGGTTACGCCCCTAGAGTCTGGGATGGCCTGGAGCAGACACTGCAGCCCCCCGTCCCCACGCCCTTCTCCTTCCTGTATACATATGCTCCTGCCAGTTTCCACCTCAGGCACCGGCCAGTTTTTGCCTAAGCATTTTGTCCTGCATCCAAAGCCATTTGAACTCTCTCCCCTTTCAGGCTCACTCGGCAATGCAGCCCTTCCCTTCACGGGGGCAGGAAAGCACCAGGTTTCAGCTCTGTGGCCTTCACGTGTCTCCCTCCCCTGGTCCCTGGCCCCTGGCCCCTGCCCGGTGCCTTCACTGAACCCACGTTAGGCTGGCGGGAGGCCCGGGGCGGGGGTTGTCTGGTTGAGAGGACAGACGGGGTTCCGGGCGGCCTGCAGGCAGCTCAAACTACGAGATGAAGGAGAACCTTCCGTTCCTGGGGTTCGGTTCTGCTTTGACGTAAGAATAACATACACTTGACCCATGGAGATTGGGGTGCTTGCAGTTGAGAATCCATGAATAACTTCTGACTCCCCCAAAATGTAACTACTCATAGCCTACCGCTGGCCGGAAGCCTTGCTGATAACATAAACCTTATTTTGTATGTATTAATAATATGTATCTATACTATATTCTTACAATGCAGTAAACTAGAGAAAAAGAAAATGTTACCAAGAAATTCATAAGGAAGAGAAAATACACTTACAGTATTTATTGAAAATATCCGTGTATAAGTGGACCCACAGTTCAAACCCGTGTTGTTCAAGGGTCAGCTGTGTTACATCTCAGTTGAAACCCCACAATCAGAGGCCAGGCCAGACCACCTGTGGCATCTGTGCAGGCAGTGGGCGGTGCAGGGTGCTGGCCTCTTAGAGGGTAAAGGGGTCACAGAACCCACTGGACCTCACCCTGAGCTCTTAGAATGTGCTGGCACCGTGCGTATTCATCAGCCAGTCCTGGGACACCAACAAGAAACAGACAGGTCTTTCCCTCAAGGGGCCTCCGCTCTGGGGGTTGGGGGACAGCAAACAGGTAGGTGTTTCCTAAGCTGAGAGCCCGTGATGATGCAATGTTTCTGTGGAAGTTCAGGGGATAGAGTGTAACTCCTTTCTCGCTCTGTTAATGTCTGAGTTTCTCCTTAGAGTTTATTTAAAAATGTATAATGTATCTAAACTTCATGCCTAGTCTAGGGAAGCAGGAGACCCTCATTTTGACAGGCTAGAAAGAGGCCCTTTGCTTCAGGACTGACTGACTTAGGCCCAGATTGGGTTTTCTGGGAGGTGGTGAAATTTACCCAGAATTTGGAAGTCTTCGACAGTTATGATTTTTTGCCTTTGCACACGTACAATGGAATCATTTTCCCGGGCCCCTGAAACATAGTGGGAACTGGGTTGTTGTTTGTTTATTTTTTTTTCTTACATTAAGTTTTTAAAATTCCTAGAATGTATCGCTATCTCTCTGCATAAAATCAAATTTAAAATAAAGTGGCTATCAGGAGGACTGTTTAAAAGAGAGATTGCTACTTGTTCTCAAGTCTGCAAGATAATGATCTTAATTCTCACCTCTCCAGGGAGTCATGGAGATTCATTAAGGTCTGAGAAAGCCTCCCCACGCCCCCTCCCCCAAAGTGTGCGGCAAGAGAGGGTTGTTGGTTCTGGCTTCTGGTGAGGTTCAGCCAGTGGAGGCACCAGCGGTGAAAGGACCAAGTAGGGAGAGACAGTCTCCTGTAGTGTCTTGAATTATGTCTCCCAAAAGATATGTTGATGCCCGTATCCCCCTTCTATTCCACCCCCTATCCCCACCCCACTGTGCCTACGAATGTGACCTGTTGGGAAGTAGGGTCTTCACAAATGTGATTCAGATGAGGTCCTAAATCCAATGACTGGTATCCTGACAAGAGAGAGACATTTGGACACGGAGGGAAGAGATGCAGGGAAGAAGGTCACATGAGGATGGGGCAGAGATTGGAGTGATGCACCTACAAGATGAGGAATGCCGACGGTTTCCAGAATCCAGGACAGAAGCAACGAAGTGTCCCCCATGGGCTTTCAGAGGGAGCGTGGTCCTGGTGACACCTGATTTGGGACTTCCAGGCTGCAGAATCTCGCGAGAGTAAGTTTCGGTTGTAAGCCACCAGTCTGTGGCACTTTGTTAGAGCAGCCCTGGAACACTAATGCTTCCCTACCTGTGTCCCCTTGTTGCACACCTGCCAGGGCCGTGTCCCCTTTGCCTACAGCTCCTGTCCTGTACATCTACATCTTCCTGGACACTATGTAGCTCAGCTACAGTCTGGAAGGAAACAGTTCCTATTGAAACTTACAAAGCAGAACCCTCTGTAACAATGTTCCAGGTCTGCACTGTGCCCTGTGGGAACCACCAGCAGCACAGGTCACTGAGCGCTTACAATTGCCTATAGCAACAGAGGAATTTTCAACTTGACCTAATTTGAGTGTAAATGGCCACATGTGGCTGGTGGCTGCGTTATTGGATGGGACAGTGACTAGAGTGACAGTCATGAAGGTGGTGGTTATCCATGGGTGGATAACAATTTACCCCAAGGGCCAGGAATTCGGGACCAGCCCTGCCGGGGGTTCCGTCTCAGGGTCCTTCAGGAGCTTGCAATCCAGGTGTTGGCAGAGCTGCGTCGTCCAAAGGCTGGGCGGGGGTTGGAGGACCCACCTTCGAGGTGGCAATTTAGTTCCCCTTCCAGGGGCCTCACAACATGGTGCTGTTCCCCCAGAGACCAAGGGGGACAAAGCCTGCTGGGACACCTCGGCAGTCACACACCATCAGCTCTGCTGTATTCTGTTGGTTCTGTCAGCCATCTCTGGTTCAGCGTGGCAGAGTTTGACAGGAGCTGTGAGCGCCCGGAGGCGAGGGTGCTGGGCCACGTGGAGACCGGCTTTCCAAACACTACCACGTGACCTCCCCTCTCGCTGTGTCTGTCTCGGGCACGGAGGCAGTGGATGCTGTCCTCACTCAATCGGCTAACAGAATGTGTGCTGTTGTCATCCTGAGTGCCCCAAGCCTCCAGTTTTCACTTTCTAATACGATAGCTATCTATAGGTATAACCTCCGTAGGCAAAAACTCCTTAGGGTCGTCCGTAATTCTTGGGGCTGCAAAGGGATCCTGGGAACCGCTGGCCTGGTGAGGGCTGCCGGAGGGCTGCAGGACCAGGGATCTGGTCTTCAGGACCACATACTGCTTTTCAAACGTGTGAGTGAACTGAGTGGGGGTTGGGCCCACTTACCTTTCCATCCAGAATCCCCCTTGTCTTTCTTTCTGTGGAACTGATTATTCACTCTTTCCGGGGACCTTCCCCGCAACCCCCCCAAAATCGTGACCAATGCTTAATATTCCCAAGAGAATGGAGAACAGCTAAGGGCAGAAGCTAGCCATAGGAGGGGCTTCTGTGCAGAATGGTCTAGCAGCACATTCATTGAACGAATATTTATGGAATGTCCACATCGTGCCAGGTCAGGCTTGCAGACTCGGAGCTTAAGGAGTAAACAGAATAACCAAGGCTCCTGCTTACCTGCTACGTGAAGCAGCGCCCTTCGTTAATGACACCGAGAAGTAGCGAGGCTGGGCTGCGTGTAGAAACCCATCTTCTCTGTCTCGGGAGAGACGGCTGGGAAAATATCCATGTGCTTCCTCTTAGAAATTCCTGCTGTCCTGAGAGAAGGTCTGAACCATCGGCACAAGCAGTGTCCCCATGCGAATTAGAAAGGGAAGCCCTTCCATTGACACCCCTTCCCTCTATCAGAAGATGCGCTATATCTGCGATGTGAATACACAGCCTTGTGCAGTGCAAAACCTGGCCAACTGTACTTGGCAGCCCTGCCTGAACTTACCAGCAAACCAAGTGAAACCCACTTTCCTGAGTGACAGGGCAAGAGATGCCTCTACCCACGATGCATTTCTTCCTTCGTTTTCCTTTCTCCCTCATTGTAGGTTTCAGCACCAAACCACGGACTTTGCGCTCTGCTTTGGCTGTGCCAGATCCAAAGTGGCTGCCCTTAGTGGCTTGAGATGCACGGTGTCCCTTTTCCTTCCTCTCCTGCTCAAGGGGACTGGAAAAGGCAGGATTTATTGGAACACGAGTACCTGAGCATATATAACTCCCCCCCAAGGACTGTCAGGCAGTCGTAGCGTCGCAGCCGCCCCCATTCTGGCTGATAATGCCGGGCTGGTGTACATGGCACCCTCAAAAATGATAAGTGATCGAGTTACTCAGAGGCAGTATTTTCAATCACTCGCTGTAATCAGACCTGAAAGTCACTTTACCATGTGTTCCTGGCGTTATCTCAGATACAGGCTTGTATCACGTTAAGAGATTCTAAGTAACAAATTTCCTAAGATACTGCATTGTGTCCTGTAATGAGAGGGGAAAAAATCGTTTTCTGAATGCTTACAGAACCCCCACTGTGTTTGAGCGCAGAAATCACCAGAGCCCAAATTCTTGAAAGTAAAAATGAAAGGGAATCGTTAATGGAATTTCATTTTCAAGCACCTTTGGTGGGTGCACATTTGAATGAAAATTAATCTTGGTATTTTGCTTTATAAATTAATATAAGAACGGCCAGATGAAATGAGATTTTTTTTTTTTTTTGGGCTCCATCTGGATTTTGCCACAGAGTTTAAAAAGGTCAGAATCAGCACACTCATTTATTTTATTGAAAAGTGTTTCTTTGGCCTTCCAGACACGTACATGGGAGAGTTCCGGTTTTCGCTCTGAGGGGCCACCCGCGCTACCAGGTTCACGGGCACCCCTGAAACAGATCTCCGTTAACAAAAAGCCACCTGCAGCGAAGTTACCACTGTGCAGGGTTGCAACCGAGAGTTGTCAGATTCCCCGGCAACGTGTAATTCTGTTTTTGGGTCAAAAGAGAACTGAGCCTCCAAGGCTGGCCACGTGGAGACCACTCACACACAATCCGCCCTGCCACCGCCTTGCCCCAAATCCTGCCCCGTGGGCATTTCCTTCTGCCCAGACATTGTGGGAAGGCCCATCGCTAGGACTATGGTCCTGAGTGGCACACACTGTACATTCAATGAGCCCCCGAGGAAGGTCCAGCCACCTTCCGTGAACCCCCATCTCAGCGTCAGGCCTCCACTCGCCAGGGCAGCCAAGCTCTGTCGCTTCCTCTGAGCCTTGAATGGTTAGGAGCCTCCTCATCTTCCTTAGAAAAAACAGGCTTTATTGAGATGTAACAGAGACATAGACAATCCTGTACATGGTGACGTGCAGTTTCATGAGTGTGGACACGGCATCCACCTGTGAAATCCTCACCGTGCTCAGCGTGACGACCATGCCCACCTCCTCCCAGGTTCCTGGTGACCCTCTGTGGTTTCGTTCTTGCTTTTCTTTGTGGTAAGCAGACTTAACCTGAGATCCACGCCTAACACATCTGTAACCGTATTGTTAACTACAGGCTATGTTGTCCGGCAGCCCTCCAGCTCTCACTCATCCTGCGTAACTGAAACCCTGTGCCCTTGACCTGCAGCTCCCCACTCCCTGCCCCCAGCCCCTGGCAACCACCGCTCTGCTCTCTGCTTCTGTGACTTTGACTCTTTTAGATTCCACTTGTAAGTGAGATCGTGCAGAACCGGCCTTTCTGTGTCTGGCTTATTTCACTGAGCATTGTGTCCTCCAGGTTCCTCCGTGTTGTCGCAAACTGGCAGGATTTTCTTCTTTTGTACGGCTGAGTAATATTCCACTGTCTGTACACATCACCTTCGCTTGGCTCATCCATCCATCCATGGACATCTGGGTTGTTTCCGTACCTTGACTATTGTGAAGAAGGTTGCAGGGACCATGGGAGTGTAGATATCTCTTTGAGGTCCTGACTTTGGTTCTTTAGGATGTTTACTCAGAAATGGGATTGCTAGATCATCTGCTGGTTCTATTTTTAATCTTTTGAGGTCCTTTCACCCTCCTTTTGTTGATTTTCCCAAAGGGTCACAGAAAACCTTCCCACACTCCACAGCAGTAACTAACATTTTGGAGTGCTTCCCACACACTCAGCATTCCACAGACAGTGTCTCCTGAAGTCTGTTCAAATGCTCCGTGAGACGGAAATTATTGCTGCCACTTTACAGATGAGAAAGCTGACGCTCAGGGGCGTGAAGTCACTCACCCTCGGCCACACAGCTTGTAGGATGCAGCCATGGGATTTGGCCCTCGGTCTGCATGACACCCTCCTTCCTCCCTGTAACCACACGAGAAGCTGAGACCCCCACGAGGCCGGAGTTACTACAGTCTAAGGCATTTTCTTAACTGCAACCTTTTCTAAATAATTTCTGCTGTCTCGTTAAAGTGCCGCCCCTGTACCCCTCTCTACCATGCAATCCTGCTTCCGGGAAACATGGCAAACAAAATGGGGCTCACTGATCCAGACACCCCCATTGGATCCCACAGTTGATGGAGTGGGAATTCCCAGAACAGAACTTGTCCAAGTGCACTGTGGGTATTTGTCTTTCCATGACCCAATTTCCGCAGGCTTTCTGTCTAGGAAGGGGCTCTGGGACTTTCCATCAGCAAACAGTAAGTCACCTGTAATGTGGGGCTTGGTTTCCATTGAGATTACCTGTAAAATGCGTTTCCTAAGGGGCACCGTGGGAGATGGGAGACTGCCTTCATTTTCTGCAAAACCTCCAGAAGCTTCCAGTTCCACATGGGAGGCCTCATTTTGGGGGGTTTGTCCCCATTTCTGCATAGAGGGCAGGGTAGAGAACTGGACTGGGTGTCCCCCGTGGTTCTGTGAGTGGCCGAAGGCTACTGACATCTGCTCGGCACTCTGCTGTTCATAAAACACTTTCCCATATTTGGTCTCATCTTGTGTTTGTCAGTGTCAGTCATGGAACATGACTTCCTTAGAAGCAAGGGTCACCAATCCCCCCTGAAAATGTGGCCGTGTAGTTCTGGGCGACCTAGTCGGAGACAGAGGCCAAAACTAGCAAGAATTTCCAGAGATTAGAGCTGCCCTGGTTTGGTGGCTCTGTGAAGTCAAAGTTTGCCGGATCACATTGAGATTCATTTCCATGATAATAATAATTAACATTTACTGACAGCTTGGCACTGTGCTAAGCGCTCATATTTATTAATTCATTTAGTCCTCGGAGCAGCTGCTTCAGCAGTGCCTGAGCTGATGTTATCTTCATTTTATAGCTAACATGCCTGTGGTTACACAGCTTTGCAGTGGTGCAAGTGGGGTTCAACCCATGTCTAACTCTGTCTTCTCCACTTCTACACTTTATAGCGGAAAATATTTATGGTAAAAGGGTACAGAGGAGGCGACGAATGATGATGATGGTGATGGTGATGATGGTGATGATGATGGTGGTGATGATGGTGATGATGGTGATGGTGGTGATGATGGTGATGGTGGTGACGATGGTGATGATGGTGGTGGTGTTGTTCATGGTAATAGTGATGATATCATCTTTGAGAACATTCATCAGATCTGATGAATGCGGAAGTTGGAGGACGAGACTGGTATCTTTGATCCAAAAGGAGGTGTCTCTAAATACCTCTGGATTACACACTTTAAATAGATGAGTGATGTGGCTGTGAATTGTATCTCAAAAAGCTGTTTTAAAAAACTGTGCTGTAGTCTAGCTCCGTTCTACATCAAACACTGTGCTCCTTGAGGAGATGGAATGAAGAAAAGCACAGGAGACTTAATGGGGGAGGCTGAACAGTCCATGGTGGGAATGCGGACTCCAGAGACAAGCCACCCTGGGTTGACTCCTGGCTCCTGGGACTTCCAAGCCACGCTGGCTCCAGGCTCCTCTTTCCCACATTTCAGCTTCAGACCCACCAGCATGATGGGCGCCCTTCACACAGCCACTTCAGCCTCCAGGCCTGTCCCTATGCCGTTGTCCTCACATCACCTTCCTCATCGAGCCATAGCCAGCACCTCCTTTAATAATAATAATAATAATAATAATACAATAATTGTTGGCATCTTCTCCAGTATCTCTTTGAGATACTGAGCTGGACTGTATGCCACAGACAGATATTTCCAACTCCCAACCCCTGGTAACTGTGAATTTGACGTTATTCAGAACTGGGGTCTTTGCCAATGTGATTAAGGTAAGGATGGAGATGAGGTCATCCTGGATTAGGGTGGACCCTGAATCAGGAGGTGTTCCTAGAAGAGACGGACAAGGAAAGACAGACAGACACAGAGAATGTGAGACAGAGGGACAGATTCAGTGATGTGGCCACAAGTCAAGAAATGCCGGGGACGTAGACACAGCCAGGAGCTGGAAGAGGCAGAAGGACCCTCCCTAGGAGCCTTCAGAGGGAGCCTGGCCCTGCCTGCGCCTGGATTTTGGATGTCTGGCCTCCAGAGCTGTGAGAAGATAAATATCTGTTGTTTTAAGCCACGTTTGTGATGATGTGTTACAGAAGCCCCAGGAAACAGAGATGGGGTTGGTAGCATTATTTTCCTCTTTTTGAAAGAGGAAGCTCTTCAAACAGAGAGGTTAGGTAACTTGCCAAGGACACACAGCTAAGAGGTGGGAGCCCGTGAATGGGAATGAAGTGGTTGGTGCTGGTCACCACCACTGCCTCCCGGGACAGCTGGGCAGAGTCCTGGGAAGGGTTTGGCGAGCATTCCACAAGCAGGAGCAGCAGATGGTCGCATCTGTTGAAAGCTGCACCTGTCCTTATAACTGACATCGTCTCTCACGGACCAACGGAGAACTCTTCCTCCTGGAATTTGCCAGAGAAACCATGGCGGTGACAAACTAGTTCTCTTACCCTTCATCACTGAAAAGAGGCAAGATTGTCTCTTCTTCCCAGAAGACTCGTATTTGTCCCATACGTGAGGAACTCTGCACGGGACAAGGGGTTTTACAGCCAGATTGCTGCTCACGCGTCTCAAAATTAAATCTGCAAAGCTGGCCAAGGCAGAGGAAACTGGAAACATTTTCCACTCATTTACAAAAGGTCTGCATTCGTCTGAGAGGTCAGCCCGCAGGCGGTCAGGGAGCCTCGAGGCTGTGGCTGTCTGGGGGTAGCCTTTTAATGTGGGCCTCACGTTCCGGTGGATTCTCCCAGACTCCTCAGCAGACACACACGTTAACAATGAAGGAGGAGGTGATGAAACCTCGGCTGAGAAACTGGGCTCACCGGGCAGAGAGAAACCACCCAGCCGACAGCCAGCAGCGGCGCATGTGCCCAACCAACAGCAGCCAGAGCCAGCGTCTGGTGCCCTAAAATCTCATTATTCAGACACTGTATTTGCTAGTATAAACAAGAGGCAGCACTGTTTTTTTAAATCCCAATTTTACAAGGAAATTTTAAACAGTGAATGTGAAATCCTTCTCATCATATGTATGTTGATAATTAATTTAGATGTTTTTACGTTTGCTGTATCCAGCTGCTTTGAACTATCCTTCTCATTTTCTTCAAATTTGTTCTTTTTTTAAATTGGTGCTAGGCCAGAATGCCTTCTTGCCAGCCTATTATTTGGTTCTTTTCAAATTCTCTTAACATAAATGATTAAATCGGATGTTAGAGCAACAGTTCCGTGAATTTGAGCCAAGACTTACCATAGTAATTCATTTACATCTGAAATGTTAGGGGAATTAGCATACTCAGTGTCGTTTGTCATTGGGAAATGCACATTAAGTCACAGTGGAATTAGCCTCACCCTCACTGAAATGGCCCAAGCGGAGGAGAAGGCCCAGTGCTGACCTGGACGCCAGGAAATCGGATCCAGATCGGTGGTGGGAATGTGACAGGATACACAGTTGTTGGAAAACAGTTTGGCAGTTTATTAATACATTACATGTACACTTGCATACAACCCAGCTATGCGAGTCCCAGGTAAGTAGAGAAATGAAAACACCTGCCCACCTGGAGACAGGTAGGCCGATGTTATTACACAACATTATTCATAATCGCCAAAACCTGGAATCATCCAAGTAGCCCTCAACCGGCAGAAGAGTAAGCAGATGGAGGGACAACCAGAAAATAGAACCCTATTTAGCAGTAAAAAAGGAAAAAGCTACGATGCACCAAACTACTGGGGTGAAAGAAGCCAGGCATTAAAAAAAAGGAAACGAATTGTAGGAATCCATTGTATGAAATTTCTAGAAAAGGCAAAACTGTGGAGACAGAAAGCTGATCCGACTAGCGATTGCCTGGGGCCCAATGTAGGAGTGGATGTCCCAAGGGAGGCAGAGAGCGATGGAAATGTTCTAAGGCTGGATGGTGTCGCTCAGTTCACCAAACTGTAGAGTTAAAATGGTTAGATTTTACCTCCAAAGCGCCCTGGAGCAGACAGCGGTGTTAGGAGAGTAAACTCCACTCTGTCTGATCAGCGGTGTGGGCCGTGGCTTGTGTTCCCACAGAAAAATCAGCACCGGGTCAACCATCTCCGTTTGCGGTGTGATTCTGCGTGTTGCCCATCTCTGCCACTAGGGGGAGTACGGTCCATTACTAATGTGATACACGTTCCACTTTCAGTCTAGACTTAGGGCCACGTAGGATTCACAGTGGTTTTGTTTTTTGTTTTTGGTAGATTTGGGCAGGCAGTGTTGAAGGGATAGGAGTCCGCTGCGCCAACCACTAGAGTGGAATTAGTGGAGATGTAGGCACTGTCTGGCCTTCACTGAAATACAACTGATACAGCCCACAGAATCAGAGTGGATGGTTGGTCCTGCAATGGCTCTGACCCCACGGGACAAAGCCTGGGAAACTAGGCATGGCTGTGCGCATGCCAGCGTCCATGAGTGCCTGGGTGGCCCTGGAGCTGGGCACTCTCCCCTCATGCAGCCTCCCTCCCTCTCCCCACCTTGCGACTGTGCCTGATGGCACACCGTCCACGCTGGGCCACCTGGGTGCCTCTGTCCTTGACAGGCATGACACAAGGATACAAAACGATGCTGGCATTCATTCATTAGCATCTCCATGGTGAGCGCCCTGTTCCCCAGCTGACCACCACGTCTGAGACACCTAAGGTCCTTCTGGCAGGTTCCCTTTTCATTTGAGTTATCCAGAGTTCACGTACGTACTCACAACCCAAAACCCCACTTGATAGATTCTCTCTATGATTTGATGGGTACCAGGAAAGCCCACCTGCAAAAATCTCCCCTGATAGGCACCATTGGTGACTCGTGCCCTGAGCCAGCATTTCCTCTCCATGTGGTTTCCTCTGAAAGCCCAGGGCCCTGGGCAGGGTCGCCCACTTAGTTCTGTCCCTCATGCTTGGGTGCGAGCGTGTCTGCCGGAGAGCTCTCTTGTGTCCAGCTGGACACCACACCTGGTGACTCAGATGTGACACACCATCCTGCCACCCTAGGCTGTCCCCCCAGGGATGGAGAAAGCAGACAGCTGACACACTGGCTCTTACCTGCTTACCTGGACCCAGAAGGAGCACACATCACTTGCACTCATGTTTTGTTGGCTGCAGAGGGTCTGGGTCCTGTGTTCTTTCCAGGGGCTCAGGAAAGAGAGGAGTCCCAGGTCTGAGTGGACACCTGGGGTGACCCTCATGCTGGGTGTGTGCTGTGGTGACAGGACCATAGGGGCAGAAGCAACACAGGTGCCACTGGTCATCTCAGCCCCCTTCCTACGGTTCTGGAGCAGGCTCTGCCCTCGGGGCCAGCCTTGGAAACCTCCTTGATTCATAGCAAGAGCTTTTGTACAATTTAAGTGATGCAAAAGTATTGAAAACAGAAAGACACTACAACTTTGGAGGAATAAAGTACTTATTCCTCAATGGCCTTTCTCGATGAGGTTGCTTTAAAAAAGTGACATTTCTCTGGGAACTTGGTACCACATATTGCACGTGCCCATCCCAAAGGATGACCCTGCTTAATAACTCGGTTGTAGCACTGGACCTTCTGGAGACGCGGGCCTTCTTAAATTGAATTGCTTTCTTGTTTTAAATGAACGTTTTGGAATAGCATCTCCATCTTGTATTAAAAGTAAATTGATGGATAAGTAAAGCTCGGTGCCTGCACCCCAGATTGCACGGTGAGCGAATTAGGAGTAAATGAGGTGGGAGTTGAGTTTCCCCGTGGTGACGGAGCCCAGAATTATTGGTCTGTTACCAGGAGCCTACAGAGCTGTTAGTGTGTGTCCTCAGGGAGGGAGGGAAATTTGCTCAGCTACCGTTGGAGACAAGTTGTAACTCCCCAGGATTGAGCTGCTGAATGGTTCACTATTGTGAGGCTGTGTTTCTCCAGTGGTAACTGCTGGCAGGAACTCGGAGCTGCAATAAGGAAGAGGAATGAGGCTTGTTTTTAACTGCGTGTGACTCACGCAGTGAACACAGTTCTCCAGTGTGGAAAACCCGCGTGCCTGGACCTTTGTAGGTCATCTGGGCAAGACCAACAACCTTTGTGTTCTGACCGTCCAGGCACCTCTGTGTAAGCGTCACGTAAAACGTAACTGCTGGGCCACTTCCAGCAGGAGATTAGGGTGTCATCGTGGCCAGGTACAGAGTGCCGGAGAAAGTGCAGAATCTCTTTTGTGACCTTCAGTGCCCCTTTTGCAGTCTGAAGGGATGGGCAAACTCCTTACCGATTGGAATGGCACAAACTCCAACCGATCAGAACAGATCAGAGGCATAACACTGACCAATCAGGGAGCACGCTGGCTGCGCCTGCATCATCACCTACACGTACAGCAAAACCATCACTCGCCCTGATTTCTGCCCTTGCCTCCCATTACATCAGGCCCATAAAAAGCAAGTTCATCCCAGTTCTTCTTGGAGGTTGTACCCCCCTCACATGTTTGCAACAGCTCCTGGCTCTCCTGCTGCCCACGCCAGCACTGCAGCGCTCAGGACGATGTGGGTCCCTGGGCCTGAGGCACGGGGGTCGCCCTGAGCTCCACCATCCCTGCCTTGTGGGCTCTGCGCCCTTGCCGGTCCTTGTCTCTCTGCCAAACCCAAGGTCGCTGCCTTGTCCCAAGGCTGGCGCTGCCAGGCGACGACTCCCCCAGGGTCTTGACTGCATTTCCTAGACTAGAAGCCCTCAGTTTCCCTCCCTCTAAATGCTTTTAGAACCACCAACTAGGAAGGCGTGCAATTTTTCTTTTCATCTTTTCCACGTATGTCTGTGGAGCATCTCCCGTGAGCAGCCCCTGTTCCGGGCACTGGGGATGGAGGCGTGAACAGGACAGATAGGCAGGATGTCTTCTCATGGAGCCTGCATTGCCCCAACAGACATCGCCCCAAAGTTGAAATGACATGTATGCTGTCTTGGCTCAGAGCGCTGCAGAGCACAGTGGGCAACCGGTGGGGAGGCGTGGTGCTGGGGAGGTGACATGTGAACAGAGAGACCCACAGATGGAGCCATGCGGATATCTGGAGGAAAAGCATTCCAGGCAGAAGGAACAGCATATGCAAAACCTCGGTCGTGTTCAAGGCGCAGCAGAGACTGCGGCGGCCAGAAAGCAGGTGGAGGGGGAGAGGAAGGCCCAGAAACCAGTGCAGCCCCAGGATCCCACAGCAGTGCAGCTTTCCTCTGAGTGAGCTGGGAAACAGAAGGCTGTGTGGGAAGAGGAGGGACCCAATCTCATTCAGGTTGTAAGGGGCGCCCCCTGTCTGCTGTGTGGAATATGATCCAGTGGCCACGTAGGTCAGATAATGCTCGAAGCCAGGCTTCACGTCAAAGGGGTGTGTGCCAGGAGCTGAGCTGCACACGTCACACACAAGGAGGACCCTTTCCTGTTTCCCCGAAATGGGAAGTGAGACAAGTTTGCCTCAGAACACCCCATTGATCTGTGCTTCAAACATCGGAAGAGACACGAGTTCCCACAAAGCACTCCTGTGCTCATAAAGGGTCAGCCGTGAGGAGACACTCATTAAGAGGCAGCTGGAAAGGCAGCCAACGGACGAGAGGGGCGGTAGTTCACCAGATGCAGTCTAGGAGCGTTCGGGGCTCGGAACACTGTGTCCCGAGAGGCACAAGAAGCGGCATTCACAGGAAAAAGGAGATGTCACCGCACGCCTGCACATGGAGAGGGGGCCAGGGACCCTGAGACAGGGCGCCTGACTGGCGGTCAGCATCTGCTCTTCCCGGCCACTGACCTGGGGCAAAGCCCAGCTCGCTGCCACCGCGGCTTTGCGAAAGGACCGGGAAACACAACCTTCCGCTGCCCAGAGGTCCGAGGAGTGGATTGCATTGTGTTAGGAAAAGTGTTTGGGCCGCTTTGGAGGAAAGGGGGTCCATAAACCCTCGGGGTTATTGTAACTTTCTCAGTGCAAATGCGTCCAAGGAAGATACTTCATCTCAGGTAAGAGTCCATGTCATTACCTGGCTTTAAAAAGGAGCTTTTGCAGCCCCCACTCGTGGGTATGCGCGTGGGAAAAATGAACACCGACTTCCCTACACACACACAAGTAGGTAAATGTCCTTAGCACCAGCCAAAAAGTGGTCCAATAACAGCTCACTCATCCATCCGTGGATGAATGGACATTCAAAGGCCGTCCATCCATGCACTGCAGCACCACTCGGCCACGGAAAGGAGCGGAGCGCTGACGCTCCTCTACGTGAGGGAACCTTGGAGACACGACACCCGTGAGAGAAGCGTCACAAAAGGTCACGTGTGGTGTGCTCCCCCGTTTATGTGACATGTCCGGACAGAACAGGCGAATCCATAACGACAAGAAGCAGATTCGAGGTTGCCAGGGGCCGGGGCAGAGAGGGTGGGGAGAGGCTGCTAACGGGGTGAGGGGTTGGGGGTGGGGGTTCTTTTGCGCTGCTGACAATGTATTGAAACTCCATAGAGGTGAGCGGGTCACTGGCTGTTACACAGGAAATGGGTGGATTGGCCAGCATCTGAATGACCTCTTCACAGAGCTGCGTGTTTTAAAGGAGCTCCCCTGAGATGGTCAGTTGGTGCATTTGCTTTTTTAACATCCATTCGCAGTATTTTAGGGGTGCGGCTGCCCGATGGTGTAGTGGCCCAGAGCACAGGGTCGTTGCGTTTCCCCCACACACACTTAGCGCCTACAAACTTCTAGCGCAGGTTTCTAAAACCCCCTGTGGAGGGGGGAGAAGTGAAATACCTGCCTCGTCGGGGTGTTGGGAGGAGAAAATGATGAGTCCAGGCGAGAGGCCAGGGACAGCGTCGTCCTGGGAAACTCAGAGTCGTGGCCGCTGTGCCGTGGCCTGTGGTGGGAGTGGTACTGTCACTACTCAGGAGAAAGCTGGCTGGTGAGTTCGGCGTCAGCTCAGAGGGAGGTGCTCACGCGGAGGCTTGGCTGTCAGGAGAGTGGAAGGTCCAGACACACGTCCTCGGCCTCAGTTTCCCCCAGTGCAGTAACAGCAGCCCTTCCACTCACCATGTTGATGGTCAAATGGGGGAATAATCCACGTGAAAGTTCTCTGCAAAGGAGGAAGTGCCATTCTTATGGATATAAGGATAATCCCTCCACAAAAATAATATTGAAGTCCTAGCCCAGAATACCTGTGAATGGGACCTTATGTGGAACTAAGGTCTTTGCAGATGTCATCAACTTGAGATGAGCTCAGGACGGGCTCTAATCCAGTACAGCTGGTGTCCTTATGAGAAGGGGGATATCTGGACACGGATTCACACACACGGGAGAAAAGGCTGTGTGACCACAGAGGCAGAGAAGGGAGCGAGGCCTCTACACACCAGGGAACAGCAGGGATGGCTGGAGGACGCAAGAAGGACTCCCCTGCAGGTTTCAGAGGGACCCCAGCCCTGCTCCACCTCGAGCTCGGACATTTCTGTGGTTCTAAGCCTCCCAGTTTGTGGGCCTTTCTAGCAGCAGCCCTAGCAAACTGATAGACATAAGTCATTGTAATGTGGGTTCTGACCATCGTGCCTCTGAATGCTTACTGCCTGGCGCCTTGTGAGGCCCCGTAAACCTGGGCTGGCGTGGCCATTTGTAGCCGTCCCCGGCGCAGCTGAGCTGGTCTCCCTCAGCTCATGGCACCCTGCCACGCTCTATGCTCTGGAGTGTTGAATACTTTCTGGGTTTAGATGTGGACCCTAACTGCTCCACTATTCATTGTGCTAAGATTTCTAGAAGGAATTGCAAAGTGAAGACCTGCAGAGATGACACAGGAGGGCGAGTAACTGGGAACGACTTGGGTGTGGCTGGACTGGCCCAGTTATCCGGGAGTTCTTTTCTCTGGCTCCCTGCAACGTCAGGAAGAGAAAGGCCTCCTGCTGGACCGTCCCCCCTCCTGCCTCTCCATCCCTGGCCCTCGCTGCTCCTGCAGAGCCCAACGCCAAGGCAAGGAGCAAAAGACCAGAGTGTCAGTTTCCATTTCCCCGTGGACATCCTCCTGAGCGTTTTAAAATCAATTCTCCCGAGAAATCACCGCATCCTGGGGGATGCTTTCATTAGGAAATGGGAACGGAAGAGGTGTGTGGTTGGTCAGGTAGCAGACCCAATCTGCCAGCTCCAGCTGGCCTGTCGTCTGCAAGCCGGCCCACAACAAGGGTCCCCTGCGCTCCCTGATGACAACATTTGTTAGATGGAGCCATGCAGTGGGACTGGGTGTCTGCATCCGACTGGTTAGAGGGAAAATTCCATTAGTAGCTGGGATTTCGAGAGGCCGCCCCCACAAGGCCTGTGTGCGTGTGTGTGTGTGTGTGTGTGTGTGTGTACAGAATGCATTCTTCATGACAGGAGTATGTAAATAGCTGGTTATACCTGGCAAAGTCAGCTTGTTAATCAGAGAGCATTTCCCTGTGCTCACCTGCCCTGAATCCAGAACCCTCATTTCAAACACCCTCACTAATCAGCATACCAATTGGCTGCGGGGTGGCCCATGCTGTCATTTTCACTAGGATGCCTGGAATTGGGGAAATGAAGCGCCCTCAGGAGTGATTTGTCTGCTATAAATTAGGCTGAATTGTCAGTCTCTGCTTAGCCCTGCTGTCAGGCTTGCTCAGACAGGCGCCCGCCACCACCTCTAGCCGAGCTCAGTGGGACTTATTACCATTTCCTGCCATTCCCAAATGGGAGCCACCATCTAGCCAGCACCCTCGCCCCAGACTTGCTATCTCATGGTTACACAACTGGAAATGTTGCACGCCGGGATAGCCAGTAGCAGTCGCCCTCCACCATCTCCAGCATGCAGAGAAAGATCTACATGAATTAGCTTTCGGTTTGCCTGAGTATAACAGAAAACCCTTGAAACCAGTAGCCGAAACATAAAGGAAGTTTATCTCACGTATGTAACTAAGCCCATGACCACTCTGTAGTCGTCTGGATTTCTACCCCACCATCCTCAGCGAGTGGCTTTCATTTCCAGATTTGCCTCGTGGTTCCATATGGTATTCCAGCCATTGTATCTGTATTCCAGGTAACCAGAGGAAAAAAGGTCGAAAGAACATCTAAGTCCCGCCCCCACTTCCTCAGTCCAGCCCCCACTAAGCAGATTTCATAAAGTGCCTCAGAATATTCCTGCTTACATTTGGACTAGAACAATAGTTCTCAAACTTTCAGCCTCATCCGAGAGCTGGAGAGATTGTTAAAACAAAGGTTCATGGGCACCACCCTCAGAGTTTCTGACTCAGTAGGTCCGGCCGGGGTGGGGCCCAAGGATGTGCGTTTCTAACAAGTTCCCAGGTGGGGCCCGAGCTGCTGATCCAGGCAGGAGACCGTGAGAGCCATTGTCCCAGGCCACATTTGGCCACAAGGGACTGAGATGTATGGCCCTTTAGCTGGGTTCTCTTCCCCACTCTACCCTCATCCCACCCCCCAAAAAATCATGGTTCAGCTACTAAGGAAAAAGAGGAGAGTGGGTACTGAGTGGCAGCTGGCCGCTTTTCCTACAGTATCTTGAGGCTCGATTTCCTCCAAACCCAATCGTTTTGTTTTCGGAGTCCCCGCCTTTTTTGGGTGCCCTCTGGGCCTCGGAGACCAGGGGTGTGGCTGCGTAGACACACCGGACACCCACTTGTTTTGCCTCTTGCTAGGGGTGCTGTCCAGACACGGGACACTGTCCCCTTGGCTCAGAATCCACAGCTTCCTCCCGGGAGGGGGACTCTGTCTTCCCAGAGGGGAGGTAGAGGCAAGGACACCCATTCTCTCTCCTGATTTTGGC
This sequence comes from Rhinolophus sinicus, assembly GCF_036562045.2. Taxonomy (NCBI): domain Eukaryota; kingdom Metazoa; phylum Chordata; class Mammalia; order Chiroptera; family Rhinolophidae; genus Rhinolophus; species Rhinolophus sinicus. The sequence goes on from NC_133765.1 coordinate 37,340,990, forward strand.
CAAGACTCTGTCAACTTGTAAACCTACCCCCTCTGGGGAATTTGGGGTTTGCTTGTCATCCTGCCCCTCCCTCCTCCAAAGACTCCGGCTCAGAACGGGTTTCTGGGCTTGAATTGGGTGGTAAGGATGGTGAAACCACAGAGGGAAACCAAAATTAGATTAATAGCTTCACATATTATTCTGCCAGGCAGACCTGGCCGTGGTTTAGCAGGCAGGAATTAGAGGGAGCTCTTTTTCTCTGCTTCAGGGGCCTTTATCACTCCCTGGAAGGTTGGTCGTACCCCCAGATTCTCCGAGGGATTGGCGCCAGTTCACCCCCCACCCTGGGGTTCAGCTTCAAGTCTCTGGAGCCACAGCAAAGCCCATCCCCACCTCCTGGGGTCCTGCTGGTGATGCCTCTGGATCGAATTAGAAGTTTAATTAAATGACTCCTCCATCGACTTCCAAGCGACGTTAAATTAGTTCCCAAATTAGTGATGGTTGAGTGCTCTCCTTAGAACCGCGAGGCTGGGGTGCTCAGGAGCGACTTGACATAGGACATTGAAATTCAAAGTCACAGCTCTTGGACTCTCTTTTCCAGGATAAAGCACAACAGGCTCGTGTTTAGGGGGTGGCCACCTCTGGGCCCGGCACTGAGCTGGGGGTCTCGCGTAGGTTCTCTCGTGAAATCCTCAGAACAACCTCGAGGAAAGTGGGATCACCCCATTTCACAGATGAGGAAAACCAAGCCCAGAGCAGCCCAGACCTGGCAGGCCAGGCAGCCGGATACAGGCAGCAAGACGGGGTCACAGCAGCAACGGGCTTTCAGCCATCTGGAGACCTGCGGCCGGACTCCCTTCTTGGTTTTCAGAATAGGACCTTGGATCTTCCCAGAGTCTGCCCCACCAGCAGGGCCCCGTCCAGCTGTCTCAAGCATCCCTCTTCCAAGAAGCGTCCTTCTTGTGGCATGTTTTCCCAACCCACTGTGCTCCAGCCGAGACCGTTCACGTGTCTGCCACGTGCTTTTCCTTTTCAAGCTGCCATTCCACAATGTTCTGTGCCTCCTGACATGTGAAAGAGCCACCTGGAGGGGCTTCTTGCTCGAGTATCACATTTGCGTTCCTAGAGATAAGGTGTGTGCAGGGAACCAAAAGCTGTCACAACATGGAAATAACCACCTGTCAATTAGGAACCACTCGCAAAAAGATCCCCACTTCAAATGTCCCTGCCTATTTCATGTGCGTCCGTCTGCTTCAGGGCAGCGTTTCTCGTGGGTGCCAGACCCCCAGGTCCCTGCAAAGCAACATATGGCAACGCAGATCTGCCCAAGTCCAGCGAGGGGTGCAGTCATGGCACTGATGGCAACGTCTGACTGAAACAGTGAATGCGAGGAGACGACCACTGAGGAGAGACAGGCTGTAAGGATGATGGGAGTTAGCACGTCCACGATGCGGGCACCATGGGCTCTGCAAACCACGGGGCCTGAACACAGACGGGTTGGAGGGCCCTCGGGGGATGGGCTGAGAGCCCCATCCCTTTGGGAAAATGATCTTCGTGCCCAGGGATCAGCAAGGTTTTTCTGTAAAGGGCTAGATAGTAAATATTTTAGGCTTTGCAGAACACAGTCTCTGTCACATTCTCTCTCTCTCTCTCTCCCCCCACCCTTTCTCCTCTCTTCTCTCTCCTCCTCTCTCCACTCTCTGCCTTGACAAATGTAAAAGTCCCCCTTGGCTCACAAATCCATAGAAAAGTGGAGCAGTGTGGCAGGATCACAGAAGCAAACGTGCGTGCCACTCCCCGAGCAATCCCACCGGTACAATACATGCTAGAGAAACTTGGGTGCCCACAGAAGGAGCGTTTGGAAATTCTACAGTTCCGTCGGTGGGGGGTGGGAAGTAAAACGTGGGAAAGCTGCGTGATGGACGTCCGGTCGCTCTTTGAGATGAGGATTAGGTCGGTGTGTACATCTGGGTGTCAGGGAGATGCGTACCCATGACAGGGACATCGGGAAACGTCCTGGTGAGCAGAGAAAAGAGCAGAGAAAGTCCCATGTGAAATGTTGGGCTGACTGTGTAAAGCGTGATTCTAAGCCACATAAAGGTGGGAATGGCACCGTGTTTAATTCGCATACACAGGAATATGCGATTAAAGGATAAAATCGCTACCCGGAAAATGATGGCACGGTCCCCTTAGTGATGCCCTGGGGTAGGGAGGGAAACGGAGGAACAGGACTGGAGAAAATGACAAAGTTATCAGCCACATTTTTCTCTCTTTTATAAAAGACAAAATAACCTGAAACGAATACAGAAGGCGCAAACAGCCTGTCACTCCAGGTTCTGTGCTGCGTTGGATGCTTGCTACGCACCCGCGTTATTTTTATTTTATTTTCTGTCCCTCCCCCTCCACGGCCCCAATAGGTGGAAAGTGGGGCATTGGCTTTTTTCCATGCACGAGTCGCCTAATCCCAGACACGTCCCATTTATGCTTCCCAGCTGCCCTTTGAGGCCCCACGGACTTGGTTCCAAACCCTGACAGTCAATTCGGAGACATGATCGGATTCCATCTTCCCAGCAACCCTAGTTAGTCCCCACGTTCACAGCCGAGGAAACCGACGCTTGGAGAATGTAAAGAATGGCCCGAAGAGGCAGAGGCAGGACTTCAGGCGGGTCCGCCCCAGGTCCTCACCCTGGACCAGAAGGAGGACACAGGTGGTCAAGGACACACCTTCCAGGCCGGTGGGGCCCCGTTCACAGCGGGTGGGTCACCTGCGGGCTGTGGACCCCGGAGAACCCCTGAACCAGCTCTGGGTCTCCGTTCCCCCATCTGGAGAGTGGGGATCCTAAGACTCCCGCCTTGTGGGTTGGTCATAGGAATGAGAGCGTTTAGCTGCACCTGGCACGGAGCTAGCGCTGCCCCGATGTCATCTTTGTTTTTCCCTTTCTATGAAGTCCTCCCTCTAAATGCCCCCGAGACACATGTGCGTGAGAGGTGGTTTCCTGCTCTCTGGACGTCGTAGCTTAAGCCCACCCCGTCCTCAGCCCCTCGTGAGATGTGAACCCCCCGTGTTGGTTTAGAAGGTCAGGTGCCTGGGGTCTGAGCTGCAGACGTGTTTTCTCTGCATCCTGTTCCTGGGACGAGGAAACTGAGGGTGGGTGGACTGGTTGGCTTCACGGAGGCCCCATGGCCTGGCGCGGCTGTGGTCTGTCCACGCGCTGTTTTCTTTCTTTCTGTTCGTATTGAGATGTAATTCACATGCCGAAAAATGCATCATTAGAAAGCCTGTCATTGAATGAGTCTTAGTCTATTTGCAAGGTTGTACCGCCATCACCGTTATCTGATTCCAGAAGACTTTGATCACCCCCAAAAAGAAACCCCAAGCCCTTTAAGTGGTCAGTCCCCCTCCCCCAGCCCCTGGCACCCACCCCGCTGCTTCCTGTCTCTATGCATTTGTCTGCTCTGAACAGTTCATAGAAGTGGAATCACATACTATGCGGCCTTCTGTGCCTGGCTTCTCTCACTCGTTGTCCTCGTTGTAGCGAGTACCAGGGCTTCGACCCTTTTCATGGCCGAGTGACATCCCGCCGTACGCACAGAACACATTGCCACGCTCGTTTCTCCTGGTGAGCAGCCTGCGGTGGGGGTGCTAGTGCGGGTTCACTCCCACTCCTGGGGTGCGTGCCCCTCCCCTCGCCAGTCAGGCTTGTCTAACGTCCGTTTAGCTGGCTCACCCCCTTCGGTCTTTCTAACGCTCCACAAGTAACTCTGTGTTCTTTATTTATTTAAAAATTAAAAATACGATTTGTAAAAATACAGGAAAAGGGCAAAACCAATTTACATTTATGAGGGCGAATCCAGTAGCAGAGCGTGTTTTCTCCGAAGCCTCCGGCTTTGCTCAAACTGGAAACGACAGTGATTTAAAGTACCGCACTTTATTGATTCTGTTCAGCGCAGCGGGGCCGCTCTCTGCTTCGCGACGGGAGGGGTGGAGGGAGAGAAGAAACAGTAACCACGGGGAGAAACGCTGTAACAACACAGAGATCGCGGGTACCCAGGGTCCGTGCTAGTGCGTCTGGGGGCTCTGAACGCATTGATGGGTGTGTTCTCATGTCTGCAGGAGCCCTCGTGTCCCCGGGGATGCTGAGCAGCTCCCAGCTCCCAGGGCGGGAGGGAGGGAGGGCAGGTGCCGTCCAGGCTTTCCCCAGAGCGAGCTGCAAGAGGTGACGGCGCCTCAGCTCACCCTGCCCGCCCTGCACGTCCGTTCCTCCGGGTCCCCAGCTTCTGAAAGCCACCTCGCTGGCCTGCTGGGCACGTCGCCTGCTCGCCTGAAAGGCACTTGGGAGGAGTCACCGGCTCATCTCCCTCTGTGTCGCTGGGTCAGTGTGTCACGCACGCACACGCACACACGTGTGTTTAACTGTCCAGGAGCGCTTCCTTCCATCCTGGCACGTCGTTGTCTCTGATGGGCTCCGAGTCCCTAGGACCGACGAGCGACCTCTGCGCTCAGCCGGCCGACGGGCCTGCTTTGTGCCCGGGTCCTCCTGCTGCTGCAGGGTTTGCTGGTGTCGTCTGTAACCCCATCGCCGTGCCTGCACTCTGGGGACGGGGACAGTGCAAGCCAACCCGACTGCCGCTCGCTCGGGATCAGAGGACGTGCAGTACCTCATTACTGTACCCCCTCAAATGTGCCGCGCGGCTGGAAAGGCAGCCACAGCTTCCTCCTCAGTGGGGATCCCCTGACCCGTGCCCTCCCCCCTCATCCCCCCGAGTCCCCGACACGCCCTCCAGGCCTGGGATGTAACAGCCTCCGGACACACCATCACCACCCCTCTGTGCTTCTGCCAAGAGTCTGTCCCTTCCCTCCCTGATACCAATGGCCCCTTCTCGGGTCACGATCAAGGATGTTTCTTAGCCCCTCTTCCCACCTTAACGTCCAGGGTTATGTCACAGTCCTGTAGAAGTCTGCTTGGGCTGCCCCCGCCAAACGCCACAGGCTGGCGGCTTAAACAACAGAACTTGAATGTTCTCCCCGTTCTGGAGGCTGGACGTCCAAGGTCACGGTGTCGGCAGGTTCTGCTCCTCCTGAGGCCTCTCCCCTGGGACATGTAAACCACACAAGGCAGTCGGTCCCCTCTTTGCTTAGACCAATGTGAGCTGGGCTTTCACCACCAGTTAAGGAAAGAGTCCTGACGAGCACGGTGTCTGCAGCTTGAGTGTCTGTGTACTCGCGTCTCCCTGCCATCCTATCTGCCTGTGTGTGAGCAGGGACTTGTCACTCTGGGTCACTACTTTGTCATCCAGTGACAAGAACACGCTGGGTGCACAGTCAGTGTGCCCTACCTGGCGGTTGACTCTCCATGGGTGTGTAAGATTTGCCAGCTGGAAAGATGATTGGCTCAACCCCTCACTTGTAAAATGAAGAGACAGAGATTCTAAAAGGTGAGAGACAGGATCGGGTTACACAGAAAGTTGGCGTCAACGCAGAGTAGAAGCCAGGGCCACAGACTCCCAGTGACAAACACCCACCGGAGCGATGCATCAGGAAAGTGATTTCTAAGTACAGGGACCTTCCCCCGAGCGCCTCAGCCAGCCAGGCCTGGAGGCCAAGACTTCCTTCAGCGTTTGGTGTTCTCACGGCTGCCATTCTCTGCTAAACCAGTCTAATCTTGGCAGTAATTCAGATCAGGGATAGGAAATGTTAGGTAGAGGAGAGTGTGAGGGTGTGACTGTGTGTGTGCATGTGTGTATGTGTGTGTGTGAGAGAGAGAGAGAGAGAGAGAGAGAGAGAGAGAGAGAGAGAGGAGATTGCAGCAACCACTTGAAAGCTAATCACAATTGATCCATGAGGGAGTTTGGGGCTTTAATGAAGCCATTAGCCAAAGGCCATTCTGAGAGAGAAAATGGGAAGAGCAAACTCTGAACGTATTACCTGTAATGAGCCTGAGGGTGGACTTGGGGGAGTCCTGCAGTATTCTTAGCATCTGTAATAGCGGATGTACCAGCTGCCCAGCCTGCAGCCCCAGCTCAGCGAGCCCGGGAGAAGGCAGGGCAGAGGCTCACTGAAGTGCTGGCTGATGGCATTGGCATCAGACAGAGGCTGGGACTTGCCTTATACCTGATGGCTGTTTCAACTGTGTCCTGTGTAATGCAAAAGGTCATTTCTGTGTCAATTGCTTCCCTGGGAAAGAACTGAGAAAACCTCTCCCCTTGCATCTCCTGCTTCAAAGTGGAGCAGTGTTTCTGGAGAGGGGCTTTGGGAGACATCAGCCCAAAGGTAAAAGGTACCAGAGATGCTCCAAAGCCATGGGCCCTCTTTCATCTTTATCCGGCCATAAAGAGAAAGATTTCAAAAGTGCAAGCAGGTAGCATCTGCAGACTGAAGAGAGAAGGCATTTCCTCCATCAGTCTGCAAATCACACCATGCGTGAGAGATGACACTTTGCATGAAGTTAATATGAACAGGACAAGCCAAAGTCCCCATAACTGCGATGGCAGGGGCTCCCATGGGCAGCAGACGGACAGCAGTTCGGTTTGCTTAGAGGTCTGCATACGCAAACGAAGCCCCAGTGGTCTGGTGTCCATTACCAAGGTGGGGTGACCGTGGGTGTTCGGGGATAAAGAACCACTGTTGCTGTTCTTTGCCTGATGGGATTTGGTTATTCTGTCTTCTACCTTTCTCCCATGGGACTCACTCTCACAGGCCTGTCAGTCAAAGTAGCCCCACCTCCCTGGATAACGGACGGGCCCTTAAGCCAGGTGAGGCCCAGTAGAGTCTCCATCCAGAGCATTTCATTCTTAAGCAGAGTGGCTCGGGGATAGGGACGGTTGACGCCATTCATTCCACGTCACTCTGGAGAGATGGTCCACTCTTTCCTGTTTTCAGTAACGTGGAAGCCGGTCTGGGCCTTGCGGTTCCAATGCCTCCTTCAGCTTCTCCTTTGTTCCTGTGAGTGAGCCAGGACCCAGCCAGTAAGAACCCGTATTCGTTTTCCTGTTTCTGCTGTAACAAATTAACACCAATTTATTATATCCCAGCTCCGGAAGGCAGAAGGCAGAAATGAGTCTTACGGGGCTAAAATTAAGGTCCAGGCAGGACTGTGTTCTTTCTGGAGGCTCTGGGGAAAATCTGGTCCTTTCCAGCTTGCAGAGGCCACCCACGTCTCTTCGCTCGTGATGGTGTCACTGTGACCCCACCTCTATCACCACACCTCCTCCTTGTCCTCTGAGCCCCTTCTGAGAACTCTTATGGTTCCATTGGGCCCACCCAGGTAATCCAGGAAAATCTCTGCACGTCACGGTCCGTAACTGAACCACAACTGCAGAGCCCTTTGTACCATGTAAGGGAACAGATTCACAGGTTCTGGGGATTCGAACAATGGCATCTTGGGGGTAGGTGCATTACCCATCCCATCACAGTGCCTTCTCCTCACACTGGCCAGTAGTACTTTCAGCTGCTCACAAGCAAAACCTAACTGACGTGTAACTTCTTCTGGGTCTCTGCAACAGAGAAGAGAAATAAACATTTTCTGATTGTTGTTGGAAGCTAGGGAGATGGTCATAAATAAACCCAAAGTAAATTAATTGTTCGACGTTCTTGGGAAGTTGCCCCAAACAATGGCCCTTTCGCCCAGGTTCCAAAGGTAAGTACTATGGTGTGTAAACAAGGACCGCTGGCCCAGACCTGGGGAGGTTGCTGCTCGCGTCCGACCAAAAAGCTCCTTGACCCAGGTATGTCTGCTTCTTCCGGCAGGACACGGAAATCCTGAACACCGCCATACTCACGGGACAGACGGTTTCCTTGCCCGTCAAGGTGGTCTCTGTGGAGGAGAATGGTGCCGTGACGGACATCTCAGAGTCTGTGGAGTGCAAGGCCACGGACGAGGACGTCATCAAGGTAAGTGATGCCGTTACCATCTGGAGTGAGCTGGTGGGGACGTCACTTGGGAATCTTGTTCCGTAAGAGAGTCTCACCCTGTGAAACACGAGGTTCCAGCGGCTGGCTTGTGCACACCACACTTCCGGTCCACCCGCTCACGGTGTCCGCGTCCATCTCTTTATTTTGATATCATGCCAACCTGGTTTTCATCAGGTGTGCTGTGGGCCGTGGGTCTGACCCCAAATGCCTGCAGTAGCTAAGCTGATGGTTTGCAGGACTGAGGGGAAAAATCACACACGCCTTGTTCTAGAAGGGCAGCCGATATTCAGTCAATGAATTTAGTATCGTGATTTCTTCACGAGAAACTGAAAATTTGGATTTGATGTGAAAGTCACATTGTTTTTCAGTGATGGCAACCAATGATACATTTTTTTAAATGGGCAAAAAATTAAAAATAAAATCCATCTGCAAGGTGGGTCTGGCCCATGGGGCAGCTGATGAAACCACTGTTCTATAAGGCAAATTACGAGCCATGGACCAAATTCAGCCTGCCGTCTGTTGTGTAGATAAAGTTTTATTGGAGCACGATGGCTCAGACCTGTTTCCACATTGTCTGTGGCTGCCTTTGCGTTACTGAGGGAGAGCTGAGTGGTTGCGACAGACCATATGGCCGGCAAGTCTCACATAGTTACCATCTTGCCCTCCCGAGAGACAGCGCTCCTGGAGAATCACTGCTCTCCGTCTGAGTTTCCTGAAGGAGGGACCCTAGTTCTTCGTCTTTCCCACAAACACTTGCCATGGCAATGTACCCACCACACTTGCTCAAGGAATAAGACAGCGTGAGGGCTTTTCCAAGCCAGAAATGAAGCAGTTGGTCTTTCTCTATATTTTTTGTAATCCCAGAAGCACACTCAGAAAAAAACATAAAGATCCAAAGGAAAGCACCCAGATAATGGTGGGTTTTTTTCTCCCCTCAAATGGAGTCTGACAGCACAGGTGTTAAACACTCTGTGAACTGGGCCGGCCCGGTGGCTCAGGCGGTTAGAGCTCCGTGCTCCTAACTCCAAAGGCTGCCGGTTCGATTCCCACACGGGTCAGTGGGGTCTCAACCACAAGGTTGCCGGTGCAACTCCTCGAGTCCTGCAAGGGATGGTGGGCAGCGCCCCCTGCAACTAAGATTGAACACGGCACCTTGAGCTGAGCTGCCTCCCAGATGGCTCAGTTAGTTGGAGTGCGTCCTCTCAACCACAAGGTTGCCAGTTTGATTCCTCGAGTCCCACAAGGGTTGGTGGGCTGCACCCCCTGCAACTAGAAATGGCAACTGGACCTGGAGCTGAGCTGAGCCCTCCACAACTAAGACTGAAAGGATAACAACTTAACTTGGGGGGAAAAAAAAAAGTCCTGGAAGTACACACTGTTCCCTAATAAAATCTTCCCAATAAAATCTTATTAAAAAAAAAAAACAAAAACAAACAAACAAACAAAAAAAAAACAACTCTGTGAACCTTACAAACTGTCGAGGGGAGGACTGGGTGGGAAAACTCTTTCCTGCAAACGCCACCCCCAGCGAGGACCAGTGGCAGCACAGCGGCACAGACTGTCCCATCCCTGGGCGACATTCACGCATTATCTCCACCACCGGCCAGGAGGGGGCAGTAATGCGTCCCCGCAACATCAGGCTACTCCCACCATTTTCTGAGTGTTGGAGGCAGTGTCTCAAGGAAAAGATGCTTTTTCCTAACTCACCGGAATGTGATCTATGGGCTAGTGGTGGCCCTGAACCCGAAGTGATTTACAGAAGACCCCAAAAGTCTGTGGGAGGAGGGGAGCAGGGGGATGCCAGTTTTTCTAAACCCCACTGTCCAATAGACACACAACGTGAGCCACATATGGAATTTAAAGTCCTCCAGCATTCAGTCTAAAAAGTAAAAAGACACAGGGGAATCTAATTTTAAGACTGCACTGCGTTTAACCTATTATATTAACATACTATCATTTCACAAGTAATCAATAGTAAGAGCACTAATGCGACATTTCATGTTTTTGTCTTCGGCCTTTCGGGTCCTGTGTACTGTAGACTTAGGGCAGCCCTGTGACAGCCCCGTTGCAAAGCTCCGTCACCACACGTGGTGGGTGGCTGCTGTCTCGGGCAGCACACGTCTAAACTCTCAGGCAGGATTTTGCAACCTCAGCACTACTGATACCTGTTCCAGGTAACTCTTTGTTCTGCAGGCTGGCCTGTGAATTAGAGGGTGTTTGGAAGCATTTCTGGGCTCTGCCCACTAGGTGCCTGTAGCACTCCGAGTTACGACAGCCAGAACTGTCTCCAGACATTACTGAATGCCCCTGGTAGGGAAAGCCACCCCCACTGAGAATCCCTGCTCTGAGGGAACCCTACTCTGATTCTGGCTGGACAGTCACCCCGCTTTCTTGTGGTTGAAATGTAACTGGCTAAGAGGGAGAACTGGGGGGCACTTGGCTTGGCTCTGAAGCCTATCCTCCCCCGCCCACCCCCGCCCCAGCCACAGACACACCTGTTCTTGCCAATCACCGGCCTTTATGACCAATTAGCAATTCCCCTAAGAGCCAGGACCCTTGATAAGTGTCCTTTGAAAGGACACCTGCAGCACTGATGACTTTTCTACAGGGGTAAGAAGTCCACCTTGCAGCCTATAGAAGCCAGAAACAAGCTTCATCACGGTTGTAGACATAACTACCCTTAGCTGCTCTTCAATGAGTTTGATGGAGCCCCAGTGCTAGTATTTCTAGGGATGTAATCAGTGTCTTTAGGGAAATAAATGTATCCAAACTGGAAATTACCTCGGGAAGTGAGCTTGGAGTTGATAACGCCCAGGGCTGTTGACAAAGCAATATGGAAACTTGAGTCCACAGAGCTGGGTGAGGATGAGCAGGCATCCTCTGATGGAGGCAGCAGGCTGTGACAGGCAGGGAGGAGGGACAGCCCCAGAGGAAATGCAGCTCTAGGGTGTGGCCTGGCTGTGCTGGTGCCTGTGGATGGGGTGGTCTCTAAGGAGGGCACATTTGGGCCAGTCAGCAGGACAAATAATGACTGCCAATGCCCGCTGCTGACTGTGTACCCCATCTTGTTCAGTGCTCTATGCACACCCCCCATCCTGACACTGCGACACCCACCGTGTGTTCCCGGGCGGCTCCTACCTGGTCCAAAGCCCTGCACGTGCTTTTCCTGGGAGCTCCTGCGGCCACGGGATGGGCACCACCCACGCCGCAGTGGGGACACAGGGACTGAAAGCCTTGCTAAAGGAAGTTCATTTACTGAATTTGCTGTGTAGCTGTCTGACCTCCAGGGCCCGGTTCCAGCTAATGGATCCCAGCACAGCACTAAATATAACGCATCCGGGCACCCAGGGGCCAGCTGCCCTGTGACAGAGGAGGCTGCGTGAGCTCCGGTCGGAGCAGTGCACGCTCGCGTGAGCAAGGCCCGAGTATGTCCCCGTGCTGGCTGCTGACAGCACGCCGCTCTCTTCCTACCAAACTTACTGTACATTCCACAAGCTCTGAGCCCTTGAGAGAGCTGTTTTTTAGTAAACAGCCATGGTTTTAAAGAGTCCACGAGTCTGATCGTCACTGTGGGTGCCACCCCCTTGCCCAATGGGAAAATGGGCCGACTTTTCCCCAAGATGGCAAGAGTTCCGCTTCCGTGCTTCTCATACCCAGGGGACTCTGAAAGACATGCTGGGACGTCTTTATCCTCAAGCGCCATTTGGTTCTGAGAAAGAAAGAAAATTGAGGACAGCAGAGCAGTTCCTGGAATCCAGCTGAGTGACACTGCCCGGCACGCCCCCTTCTCTGCCGGAGGTGTCACTGTGAAGCGAGGAAGTCCTGCCCCCCAGCTGGACTACGAGGGCAGTTTAAGCAGCGTGTCTAAGAGTGTGTCTGCCGCTGACAAGGTCTTCCTCCAGCCTCAGTTCCTTCATCTGCAAAATGGGGACATACTCATACCGACATCATCAGGTGGTAGTGAGTTTTAATAAAGCACGTAGGACAATGCATTCATGTAGCCCATCTTACTAGCCAGGTAGACCCCCGGGGACACTTGGCAATGTTTGAAGGCACTTGTGGTTGTCACAGCTCAGGGAAAGGGCGATGCTACTGGCATCCAGTGGGTAGAGTCCAGGGATGCTGGTAACCATCCTACAATACTTAGGACAGCCTGATAACAAAGAAGGACCTGGCCCCAAAGGTCAGTCATGCTAAGGTTGGGAAAGGCAGGAAGGGCCAGGCTGCCTGAGGCCTTGGAGTCTAGGCTCAGAGTTTTGTTTTAGGAGTGATGGGACCCTGCAGGGCATTCTGGCTGGGGTTTTACATACATCACTCTGGCAAGTCTGAGATAGATACAATGATAAGTTAATTTTACAGATAAGGAAACAGGTTCAGAGAGGCTGAGTGGCTTGCCTAAGACCACACAGCCTGCGAAGGGCAGAGCCACGATTCAAAGCCAGGTCTGCCTGATTGCCAGGCCCGCAGGTCTCAGGCTGCCCGTGGGCTCTGACAAGTCTGAAACCACGCTGCTCTCCTCGCAGACGGATGTGAAGAAATGCCTAAAGCTGTGCCTACCCACATGGCAGCCACCTTCCATGTGTAGCTCTTTCAATGTCCACCCCAGGGACATTTCAAGCGCTCAGTAGCCACCTGCTGCTCCTGGCTACCGTATCGGATGGCTCGCAGACTGGACATTCCAACATCGCAGAAAGTTCTTCAAGAAACACAGACCCAGAGCCCTCGTCTGGTAGGACCTATGCACACATTTGTTCCCAGGAGAGGCTGACAGACAGAAATAAGTGCCCGGGACTGGCCGGGAAGGAACAGGCTGTCCTGACCCTGTCTCTTAAGCTACAAAGAACACTGTATTCTACGCCAAGATTTTGCCAAAGATAAGAGCACTTACTTATGAGTCAGACCTCACGTGAGCCACGTGAGACTCCATCTGGGTTTGCTCAGCGGGGAGCAGAGGTTGTGAAGTGCCAGGGATCCTGCAGCTGGGAGCCAATGGCCTTGGCAGGAGGGAAGGGCCCGGCCAGCTCCGGAAAGCACGGGCTGGAGAAGTCTGGAGTGGAGCCGCATGTCTGGTTTGCCTCGGGAGGTGCAGATCTGAAAAAACGTTCTCCCCCTGTGTTAGCTTTGTCTCCTGCCGGTTACACATATGTCTGTCACTTCTGACCTCAGCGGAAAGCCATCTGAGAACAAGGATTGGGTCCCAGGCAGCCTCGTATGCCAACCTCCAGGGGTCCCTCGTATGTTTATCAAGGAGTATGCGGTTGTCGAATGTCTACGACTCTTAAAGTGTCTTAATACGGAAGGGGAGGCACTCGTGTGAATGGAAGGTGTAGGGCAGGGTGGGCTTCAGGCTCAGGGCATCCGGAATCAATTTCGCTGTTCCTCTTGGCTCTGCCTGTGACCCTGTGGGTGTCACTCTCACTCTCCATCTGCTGGTTCCTGGAGGCTTTAGGTCCACAGCGTCCCAGGTTCAAGTCCAGCAGAAATGGATGCTGCCTTTACTCAGCCACAAATCCTGGCACTTCCTGTCATTGGGCCAGGCTGAGTCGTGTGACCCCCGCGCCCCCCGGGGCCCATCCCTGCAGCCAGGGTAGTGACGTGTGTGGTGGGCCCGTCCCACCGGGCAGCTGAGGTCAGGTCCACACACATGGAGTGAGCATGGGCATATGGGGAGGGTCCCTTGAAAATATTTTCAAAAGTGTCACAGGAAATGAGTGGATGTGGGGCCACAAATAACCAATAACCACCATATCGGAGCTGGAAGAACTGAAATAACTTTTCACCAATTAAATTGGAAAAGATTATGTTTTAAAAATGAGAGCATTGCTGGAGTTAGGCAACGGCTTTCAAACCCAAGTCCAACACCTACTAGCTGTGTGGCCTGGGACAAGTTATTCTACCTCTCTGTGCCTCTGCGTTCTTGCCTACAAAATGCTTTATGTGAGGATGAAAGGCGTCAGTGCGCACGTACAGAACGCAGACACGTAATAAATGCCAGCTCTTATCGCGTCTCTCTTCCTGGAAACCACTGCCCCCGAGTCTCTCAGGGTGGCCACCTTCCTGCTAGTCAAGACTCCATCCGAATGGCGCCTCTCGGTCGTGGCTACCATGTTTTCTTTTTCTCATGGCGGTGATTGCCCACAGTATCTTCTCCTGTCTGTCGTCGCTATCCCCACACTGCCAAAGTGTGAATTGCTGAGAGGGTCTCCTTGTCTCTCACTTCCTATCTCCAGCGCCGAGCAGAATGGTAGTCACATAGTAGGAGCACAGGCAGCATTGCTGAAAGCAAGCGAGTCTGAGCCCCAACCACACATGTGCAGCCTCCAGTGGGCGCTTCCCTCCTCAGGAACCCAGGGCGCCCTGGAGAGGCCTGCCGGTCTGATCGGCCCACGTGGCCAGGCCTGGCCCGGCACCGCCAGCTCCGCGGTGGACAGGGGCCCGGCCCGGCACCGCCAGCTCCGCGGTGGACAGGGGCCCGGCCCGGCACCACACTGCATTTCCAGGCCTCAGTAGCATCTTGCAGTGTCAGCTGGGCAGAGTGTGATTTACCGCAGAACCGATTCCTGCCCCACCACTTAGGTCCTGTTTGGCCATCCTAGCGAGAGGCAGGCAGCAGCACGGAGGGAGGGGACAGAGATACTGCTTAGCACCTACTTGTCTCCCTGCTTCCTTTTACTTCATTTTCAGAGGTGTCAGGAAGGGCTGCAATGCACGTCTGTGATGTCTGTGACGAGGGGCGGCTGAAGCTGCCCGGAGACCTCCAGGAATCGTAAACTTTCTCTCTGGCAGCTGTGGGGGAGGGAAATTGTGGCTAAGATGCGAGCTAAGCCCGAGGGTCACTGGGAAACAGAGAAAGGAAAGGGTTCTCACGTCCCAGGGCTGGGTCCAGGCACAAGTGACCGCTGCAGGACCAGAAGCGCTGACACGGAGGCTTCCTGAGACCCCCACGCTGGTCCTACACCTGGGAGCAGGGCTCTCCCACCCTCAGTGGCCTCCCGCTGCCCAGGGAGGAGAGAGAGAGAAAGGCGAAGATGCAGGGAGGATGGAGCGGGGAAGAGAGGGGAGGGGAGACGGAAGCTCTGAGAGCGGCAGTGAGGTCGCCTGCTCCCTGCTGCTGAACCGCTCAGGCAGCTGTGCCGAGTCACAAGTGACGCCATGTCCAGTTTCCTCTAAAAGTGGTCACTCGTTCTTGCTCGGGCATTCGCGGGCTGTCCAGTGGCCTGCAGGCTCAGCTGCGTTTGGCCCCTGATGCAGGCTGGGCTAAGATGGTCTCCTCGCATGTGGCCACCTTAGGAGACGTTCCCCTCGTGGCCGAGGTCCCAACAGCTGGCAGAAATACATGACACCTCCTGAGCCTGAGCGTGGGATGCTCAGCTGACACTTCTGTCCGTATTCTTTTGGCCACACTAGTCACGTGGCCAGGTCCACCGTGAATGGGGAGGGAACACGGAGGCCGCCCACAGTAAAAGAGACGGGAGAAGAGGCCAGAACAGCAACTCAGTCAGCACACAGCCAGTGGGCATCATCATGGTTGAGAGCAGAGCCCTGGGGTCCACTGCCCACACTTAAATCCCTACTCACCACCTCGCTGCTGTGTGACCTTGGGCCTGTTACATCACCTCTCTGTGCCTCTGTTTCCTTGTTTGAAATACGAATGTGATAAAAAAAAAAAAAGTAGCTCCATCCTAGTTCATGGAGAGGACCCAGTGAGGTCATCCATGCAAACCTCTCTGTGTGGTCCCCGTCCCCTGCAGGCTCTCAGTGCACATGTGCTATTGTCACAAAGCAGGCAGGTCCATCGTCGTGTGTGTGTGCACAGGGCTGTCACACGTGTGTGCGGTGGGTGTGTGCGTGTCAGGCCATGTGGGACCGGGCCGTCCTGAGTGTCCCCCGAGTTGGGCAGTGTGTGGAGAGGCCTGTCCCTGAGCACCTTTCCACCACACTGCGGTTGCCTTGGCAACACTCTGCCCTGGGGATATTGAGACCATTTCTGGCCCTTTAATTCTCCATGGAGAGTGTTGCTTGCCGGTGGTTTGCATGGAGAAATGATTGGCCCAGCGGTCTCCCAGGGGCACGCTCCCCGGCAGCCCCTGCAGGCCAGCTCCTGACAGGGCAGGCTTCACGCTTTGCACACTGCTGGCCAGGAACATTGCGCTAAATAAAAATTAAGAGACTGCTAACAAAATAAATCGGTAATGCTGGCACTTAGCAATGATGGGTGGTGAGGCATGGAGAGCAGGGGAGAAAGCAGACACTGGGGGGAGGCAGCCTGCCAAGGGGTGCAGCCATCTCCCAGGCTGGTTTGCAACACCCCCAAGGCCAGCTGCCAGCCGCTCCCCCTCCCAGCAGCACCCCTAAACCCGCCATCTGGTCTATGAGACCAGCACGACAGCAGGGTAGATAACTCAAATGCTTCCAGGGTTCAGGCTGGTCACAAAATTGAATGTAATGGTTTTTCAATGCCGGTAACTAATCTGATATTGTAAACACACTGTGCAGGCCAGATGTGACCCAGGGCGGCTGGCTTGCAAGCTCTGATTCATTCGTTCATTTGCTTATTTTTCCACTTCTCTTTCTTGAGCACCTACTAGGTGCCAGATTTTTGGCACTAACACTGCGCATAACCGACAAAATCCTACTCATCCGACAGTTTATGTTCCAGCGAGAGAGGACAACTAATAACAAGGTTAGACGGATCACGGATGGGATGGAAATGAGTGAGAGGGGAGAATAAAGCCAGGAAGTGGTTAGGATGTCTGGGGGAGTGGCCATTGTAAATAGAAACGTCAGAGGAACGGTCTCTGAGAAGTTTTCATTCCAGTCAACTCCAGAGAGGGCTGAGGATGAGAAGGCTGAGTGAGGATGGCTGCTGGGCCGCTGCAGATATTAAACACGGTGTCATTTCTGTATGAGACCATCCGGCGTGTTAGGTTCACAGAGCGGGAGCACAAGAACTGTGAATCTGATGTTTCTGTCTCTGAACTTAATTTCTATTGCCAGCCCCCATTCTCCTACGTGGCAAAAAAAAACAACAACAACAACAACAACAACAAAAAACAAACACAGGAGTTTGATTTCTGAACATACTAAGATGCTACTTAGAGATGCAAGTGGAGATGCTGAATGAGCAGTTGGATATGGGGGGGCCTGGGGAGTGGTTAGCTCACCCCTACTGTCACTCAGGCTTGGCAGCTTCCTGAGACATCACCTGTCTCCTAGGAAAGAGTCTGGGGATGGAATTTACAGCACCAGTGAGGAAAGGGATGTGTTATGGGTGGAATGTTTGTGTCCCCCCAAAATTCCTGTTGCGGTCCTAGTCCCCAAGGTCATGGTGGTAGGAGGCGGGGCGCTGGGGAGCTGATGAGGTCATGAGCGGTGAGCCCCCAAGATAGGATCAGTGCCCTTAGAAAAGGGACCCCAGGGAGTTCCTGCCCCTTCCACACATGAGGACACAGCCAGGTGTCATCGATGAACCAGAAGGCAGGTCCTCAGTGGACGCTGGATCTGCGGGCACCTTTACTTTGGACCTCCAGCCTCCAGGCTGTGAAATAAACGTCTGCTGGGTAAGCCGCCCCGTCTGTGGTGATCTGTGACAGAAGACAGGAGGCATAGATACCATGGAAACAGAATGTAGAAGAAGAGCCATTGCATTACTTGGAGGGGCGAGTCTCCAGCTGTGGCCTGCAGACCTGGGGCCTGTTAGACGTGCAGACACCGTGGCCCCGCCCAGACCTGCTCCATCTGAGACTCTGGGGGTGGCCCAGCCGTGTGCGTGACGAGCCCTCCCTGATGCACATGCAGGTTTCACAACCTGCCTGGCTGAGGGCGTTCAGACGGAAGTTGTGCTGGACGTCAGCGGTTGACCAGCTCGGGAGGTGATCCCGACTGGGAGACAGGTGACGTCCTCAAGAAGTTGCCAAGGCCTGAGTGACAGCAGGAGATGTCAGCTGACCACATGCAGCTCCAGCAGAATCCACGTGACCCATTGGCCCTGCAGGTCCTGAAGAGCAGACATCGGTGGCTGGTGCAGGGGCCACCGTGCATGCAGCCTGTGTTGTTTACATGTCACAGGGAGCAGAGTCCGGAGGGCAGTTTTCTCTGTGGGCCTCCCGGAACCCACAACGAGAGAGGAAAACGATTTCCGGAAATCAAGCTTGGGTACTGAAAAGATTCCTGTGGGGTTTGGGGTCCCTTTTTGCTGACGAGCCAGCTCATTTTGTGATACCATGGTGCCACTTTAGTCACTTAGGAGTTGATAAATGCGTCCTGAGACGGCCCCAGGCGTTTATCGCACCTTCCGGAACAGCAGTGCCAATGGCTCCATTGCACACGCCACTTCTCCCCATGGTCTTCCTCTTAATTATTTATATATTCTGGAGCAGCCAGGTTCCCTCCCACCAGAGCTCAGAAAGGTACTAAATGAGGAAAGTCAATGGTCTGTAAATTACAACATTGATTAAAGAAGTGATTACTGATACAGCTCTTGCCTGGCTGTTCTGCTAATGGCTGCCCAGGTCCAAGATGGTGTTTACATGCTAAT
The DNA here is from genome assembly GCF_036562045.2 of Rhinolophus sinicus. NCBI lineage: Eukaryota > Metazoa > Chordata > Mammalia > Chiroptera > Rhinolophidae > Rhinolophus > Rhinolophus sinicus. Next base: position 37,359,418 of record NC_133765.1, read on the forward strand.
GACAAGCCTGGGACAGCGACTAAAATAGGTTTCCACCCTTCATCAGGACGTACACATTTTTAAACCACTCTTGACTGTGCATGAAAAGACCCCCCCGTGTGGTCCCCTCCCAACTGCTCCCTGCCACTGTCCCCAGCAGATGGAGGGAGTCTCCCAGCCCAGCCCTCCCAGCTGCCCCTCCGAACAGAAGTGTGGACTGAAGAGGAAAACAGGGCCCAGAGTGGCCGTTCATCGTTCCTGGAAGCTGTGGAAAGAGCGTGTGATCAGAGGCGCTCACTGCTCAGTGTTGGATGTTATTTAGCTGGGTCCACCATTGGGGTTCCGACAGAGTCAGATAAGCACATGGGCAGTGAAAGTGCCAAGTGACGAGTCCGTGTGTGACTTCGCTCTCTGAAACGTTACCCAACACTTTGCACGTGCGTTTCTATAGCAAGAGCTGTGGTTGTGTGAAGCTCCAAGGGTCAGTGACCCTGAAGAGGTGAGCACACGCTGCCTGAGGGCTTCTGACAAGCTTCCGGGTTCACCGCCTGTGTTTCCACTGCTCTTGGCTTCATCTTGTCTCAGTCTCTCACCACATCTCCCCTCACCCCAGGATTCTGTTTGTTTGTCTTAAAGCGGGAATTCCTATGAAGAACGGGTCCCACTCACCCATCCATCCAGCTGCCCATCATCCCTCCCTCCATTATCCATCCATGCATTCATCCATCCATCCATCCATCATCCATCCGCCATCCATCCCTCCATCCATTCAGTATCCACTTCGCTGAGTTCCTGCTGGTGTGGGGAACCAAGAGACCAAAGATAAACAAGACGTACCTCTTGCTTCAAGGATTTCACCGTTTAGTGGGTGCTATAGGCCCATGGGCCAGTATAAATCATCCCCCATAAACTTGGCAGGCAAGACGGGTCATGTTTCCCGATAACCCAACTTGATTTCTATTTTCAGTTCCCAATTCATTTAGGTGGCAGAACATAATCCCAGTCTAATTTCCAGGAGACTTAACTATTGGGGGGAGGGTTTCTAGTCTTCGGGTCTTCTGTTCGCAGTTCCTGGGGGCACCCATTTTCAGTCAGAGTCCACATGGGTGGCCTCTGATGTGGTCCTACTCTGTGCCCCTTCCAGCCTGCCCCAGAGGACGCAGGCATCTTCCTTCGGTTTCTCTGCCACGGGAGACTGTCCTTGGGGCTATATATGGACTCGTGTCTCTAAGGGTTGAGTCTTTGGAACGCAAAATCCAAACGCATGCAAGCTTTTAGTTTCATTTTCTTTGTATGTTTGTCTTGCTTTGTGCTCTATCTGCAAAGATCTACTAGGAACAGGGAAAGCAAAGGGAAGCATATAAAGGAAGGAAATGTAGGCTGGTGGTCACTAATTTGATGCTGCCATTTATGGGATGAACAATCACAATACAAATATATAAACAATCCGAAGGTGTCGGGGAGGCACCTGGCCAGGCCACCAAATGGAGGGAAGGGCGCTCCCCGGCAGAGGGAACTGCACGTGTGAAGCCTGCGTGTCCTGCAGGAGCGTCAGGGCTGCGTGATTGGAGGAGAAAGTGTAGGGACGGTGAGTGTCCTGATGGCGAGGAAGGCAGTACAGGCCCCTGGGATCCTGGGAGACCAGGTGGGGTGGCAGATGAATGTGCTTATTCTCTGAGCAGGTGTCAGCCTGGGGAACAGACCCCTGTGGTGCCCAAGGCACATTCCCTCGGCCGACCCATAGTCCCAGCTGCACTTCTGTGCGGGTTCAAGGTCACTGTGATTGCACCCAGTTCCACCTCACGCTGCTTTCTGATGCCCGGGGTCTGTGTCTCAGGCTGGCAGTGCAGGGGAGTTAACCCCCAGGACAGCCCTTACCCAGGGAGTGACAGGAGCTGGTGGGTGACCGTCCTACCTCTGACCCTTCAGGTGGACAGTTTTGTGGGTGTCTCATGAAGCCCTGGAGAAACAGCCCCATGGTCACAGCAGCAAATGCAAAAATGCACCTTTCTATTTCCTTTCCCTCTTTCTCTGTCTCCCTCACTCTGCTCCTGGCCCCTCCCCCCAGGGTCACCTCCCAAGTTAACAAACTGCACTTGTCTCAGCTTCTGCTTTGGGACGAGCCTAAATTAAGCACATGTGCTTTGCAAGAGGAAAAAGCGAGTGGAAGAAGGGTCCCGTGAATCCTTCCATCCCCTCTCTGTCTTTGCAGGTGTCCGACCGCTGCGACTACGTCTTTGTCAACGGCAAAGAGATGAAAGGAAAGGTGGACGCGATGGTGAACTTCACGTACCAGTACCTGAGCGCCCCCCTGCACGTCACCGTGTGGGTGCCTAGGCTGCCCCTGCAGATAGAGGTCTCGGACACGGAGCTGAGCCAGATCAAGGGCTGGAGGGTCCCCATCATGGCCAGTAAGAGGTGAGCCCCATAACAGAGGCTCAAGGAGCCAGGCAAGGACCGGCACATAGTAGGTGCATGTAGTAGGTGCAGCTTCTTGCAGCCAAACAACTGCTCTGAGGAGACCAAGGCCAGGACAGCCCAGCCAGACAGGAAGGCTGCCCGCACGTGCCCCCTACACTTGGGCCTCCAGTCGCCTGTCTCCTGAACGAGCCTCCCCCAGAAGGAAGCGACAGACGTTACGCATTCTTCTCACCCCTAAGCCCCCAGAGGATTTGACTTTTGGTTTATTTTCTGTAAGCGAAACAGTCATTCCTATTTCTGCACCTTATGAATATCCATAAGCTTTGCAAAGCTCTGTGCATATCAAATTATTGGCTACAATTTAATTGCATTTTACTGGGCCACAGGGTTACTGTTTGCTCTTAAACCTCTGGTGTATTCTGTGTGACCCTGGGTTGTCCTGTCGGCATCTGGGGTCTTGTTTGCCCAGCTCTGTGGCCCCTCGTATACTACGTAAGAGTCATTGCCGAGTTCCCGGATTCCTGCCTGCAGTACTCGGTCCTAAACCATCAGGGCCATTATACGGACAGTCTCCCGGGCACCAGGGTCTTCATTTTAAGGTCCTAGCTACAGTCCACCCAAGGAGAGGAGCCGGGACGGTGAGATGCTAACCCATTTCTACAAGGAGAAATCAGGCCTGACTCCAGGATGGCAGCCATGAGTCCAGCCAATACTTCAGACCATTTAGTGGTTGTCAGTGGCCGGGAGACTGCATTTGTCCATGTCCCTGAAGAGGGCCCAGTGAAGACTTGCTGGGTTCGAATCCAAGCTCTGCTGCTTTCTAGCTCTGTGAGCTTGGGTGAGCTACCTGCCATCTCTGGGCCTCAGTTTCCCCGCCTGGAACATGAGAATGATTACAGTTTTACCTCACAGTGTTATGGGATGGGAAAGAGTTCATCCATGTGGAGCTTTGAATGGCACAGCTCAAGAGCATAATATAATCCTGTCCTAGATAACTTCCTGCATTGGTGGAATGTTCTAGAACCATGCTGTCCAATATGGTAGCCACTGGCCGGTGGAGCTGTCAGAATATAGCCTGTATGACTGAGAAACTTAATTTCTTAACGCATTTAATTTGTATCCATTTAAATGAAATTGTAAATCGCCACATGGCTATAAGCTACGTAAGGGGCAAGGAGGCTTCGTAAATGTTAGCTCTCAAGCCTCCTAGTTTATCAGTACGTGTCTTCAGGAAGGAGATGACTGGTGCTCAGTGCTCCCGTGTGCTCCTGCGGCTCCTGCCGGGGCCGTTGTCTTGGAGGCTGAGGACCCTCTGCCGGCAGGTCTGTGACATCAGACCCCCTCTGATGGCATCCCGTGGTCTGAGGGTGTCCCCTCCTCCTTCCCACAGGCCCACGCGAGAGAGTGAGGACGACGAGGATGAGGAGCGGAGGGGCCGGGGCTGCGCCCTCCAGTACCAGCACGCCACCGTGCGCGTCCTCACCCAGTTCGTGTCCGAGGGCGCCGGCCCCTGGGGACAGCTCAGCCACCTGCTCAGCCCCGACTGGCAGGTGGACATCACCCACCTGGTGGCTGGCTTCATGAAGCTGGAGGAACCGCACGTGGCCTCCCTCCAGGACAGCAGGATCCTGGTCGGGCGGGAGGTCGGGATGACCACCATCCAGGTAGGAAGCCGGAGCTCGGAGATGCTGTGTGCCCAGCACTGAGCTTGGCGCCGGCACAGGGGAGACGCGCGAGATGGGTGGGTCACTGCGGCCAATGCCCTGTCCCTGTGACGGCCTCCTGGGGACACCAGAAGGTGAGCCTGGACCAGCTCGTTGAGTCCCGATCTCCTTCCAAATAGAATGGAGAAGGCGGTGGCACGTGGCACCCCACACGACCCCCTCTGGACGCTGCAGCGTCCATTCCCACCTCTGCCCAGCACTCGCCATCCTACCTGTGGCCCTCCTGTCTTAGCTCCACTTTCCAGCCCCTGGGAGTGACCCTCCCACTCTGCGCTCCTCCAGCGACCAAGGGAAGGTGTGTCCTTCCCTCCCTTCTTTCCTTAAGCCATTCTGTCGTTCTACCACACAGTCATTCAACAAACTCTCTTCAAAGTCCAACTATCTCTTCTGCTCAAGGAAACGTATAGAACGGTGGGGTTTCAGGACAGACGTCAGAGGGTGGAGGGCCTTCTCCACAAGCCCTGACGTCCCTCCCTTCTGACTCCGTCTTTTTGGAATGTCCTTCTAGATCCTCACCTGACCACCACATGTGGGAATGGCTGGTACCTCTCTGTCATTTCACCTGGACATCTCAAGTCCAACACTGGGCTTATGAGATGGGCAGAAAGTCATGTTTCAGCAGAGGATACATTGTACTGGGGGTGTGATGGGAGCACAGACTATTTATAATTCAGTTCTCCCCGTTAATTCCATAGCTCACGTAGAATGTGATTCAGGCTGCACGAACTCAGTTTGTATGCGACTCTTCACGAGTCCAACCAGCAGAATCCCCATGTCCAGTTACCCAGGTTGTGCACTGTACAAGGGGGGCCTCATCTAAATGGAAGGGGGGGGTCATTTCCTTTTAAAAACAGGATGGCTTTTGATGTTTATTCCACTTTTCTGACAGACAGACCTAGTGTCTTGGGCACAATGGGTGACTTTTTCTGATTCTCACAAAGGCTCCGTATGGGCTAGCATACAAGGTGAAGGTGGTACCTGAGTCCTTCACCGTGCATTCTGCACCTCAGGCCTGTTTGGGATGAAGGGAGCATTTGCTGGGGAAGTTTCTGACTATGGAAACGTGTGTGACGGATCTGTCTTGTGTCCCGCTAATCCCACAGGTGTTGTCCCCACTGTCTGATTCCATCCTGGCAGAGAAGACAGTCACCGTGTTAGATGACAAAGTGTCGGTGACAGACTTGGCGATCCAGCTGGTGGCTGGGCTGTCTGTCACGCTCCATCCCAGCGCGGAGAACAGCAAGGCCATCACAGCTGTGGCCACGGCTGAGGAGCTGCTGTGGGCCCCCAAACAGGTGGGAGCTCAGGTGGCAGGGAGGGGACAGCAGGGCGACTGGTCAAAAGGAGAGCGAGTGGGGGCAGGGCCACAGAACCTCGTTCCAGCATGAAGCCAGGTCAGTGCAGACAAAGGCGCTCCTCTTACCTGCCCAGGTTTGGGGCAACTTGTCCAAGCAGGGGGGTCTGTGATGAAACTGAGCAACGACACACCTAGTGCACACGGTGTATTAGTGATCTACTGCCGTGTCACAAATCACCACACACACCACAGCTTAAAACCGCACCCGCTTATTAGCTCTTGTTTAGATTAAAGTGATTCTCTGGTCTTGATGTAAAACTTGAATGTTTTCTCCCCAGATTCATCAACCATCACTTCCAGATCTTGAGTTCTGCCCGGTTTCTTTGGGTTCAGTCCTAGGAGAGGATGGGTGGGGACCTAAGGGAAGACCCACACACACACCAGTGGTCCCTAACTGGCTCTCTCCCTGCAGGAAGCCGTGGTCAGCACTTGGCTCCAGTTCAGCGACGGCTCAGTGACACCTCTGGACATCTACGACCCCAAGGACTTCACCCTGACCACCACCTCCCTGGACGAGGCCGTGGTGTCCGTCCCCCAGGCCCGCTCCCCCAGGTGGCCCGTTGTGGTGGCCGAAGGGGCGGGCCAAGGGCCCCTGGTCCGAGTGGACCTGACCATCGCAGAGGCCTGCCAAAAATCCAAACGCAAGAGCGTCCTAGCCGTGGGCGTTGGCAACGTCAGGGTCAAGTTTGGCCCGAACGACTTGGACTCCAGCCCCGGCGGGGGAGACGACAACGACGATGACGAGGGCGACATCAAGAACCACGCCAGTGACCGGCGGCAGAAGGGCCCGGACCCCGAGCGCGCGGGCCAGGACGGGCAGTTCCAGGGCAGCTCGTCCTCGGAGCGAGAGGAGGGTTCCCTCCGCAGAGGGAGCCCCACGGCGCGGCCGCTGCTGGACAACAAGGCGGCCAAGGACAGCCGGCAGGACGGGGGCCGGCCGCCCGCGGAGGGCCGGCTGCAGACCATCCCCATCGACTTCAGCAACTTCCCTGCGCGCGTGGACCTGCCGCAGGCCGGGGCCGGGCTGGGGGACAGCGGCCTGGAGCCGGCGGCGCGGGGCCTGAGCGACCTGGAGATCGGCATGTACGCGCTGCTGGGCGTCTTCTGCCTGGCCATCCTCGTCTTCCTCGTCAACTGTGTCACCTTTGCGCTGAAGTACAGGCACAAGCAGCTGCCGCTGGAGGGACAGGCGTCCGGGAGCCACTCGCACGACTGGGTGTGTCTGGGCAACGAGGCCGAGCTCCTGGGGGACGCGGGCGAGGGGCCGCCCCCGCCCGACGAGCACACGACCGTCATAGACCGCGGGCCCGGGGGCTGCGAGGAGAGCAACCGCCTGCTGCTCAACGGGGGCGCCCAAAAGCACGTGCAGGGCCAGGTCCACAGGCCGGCGGAGGCGGGGGCCAGGCCGGGCCGGGACCAGAGGCGGGAGCCCCTGCGTTCGCCCACGTCCAAGAGGAAGAAGGTGAAATTCACCACCTTCACCACCATCCCCCTCGACGACAGCGGCCCCACGGTGAACTCCATCCTGGGCGGCCACGAGGACATCAAGTGGGTGGGCCAGGACCCGGACCTGGGCGCCCCCAAAGAGCTCAGAAACTATCTGGAGAAACTCAAGGACAAAGTGTAGGCCGTGTGGCCACAGGGGCCCCGCCGGCCGCCACCTCAGTGCCCTGGGGACCCCGGCACAGTCGTGGGGTGGAACGGGACGCGCTGGGGCCCCTTATGGACCACTTGGAAGGTTTGAAGCCGGGAAGGGACTTTTTTTGTAATCAGAGGTTTTTTAGCAGACGATGAGGGCCGATTTTCGAAAGCCAGCGGATCAAACTCTGGGAGTGGAGATGACACAGACGTGGGACTGTGCGAGACCAAATTAGGGATGCTGTTTTATGAGTCAAAATATAACACAGACAAGCTACCAAAAATTATTTGTTAAAAAACGCAAAAAGACAAATAAAAAGAGACAGAAATAATCATCCGTTTATATTTCTGATAAAGGAGCCTCAGATAAAAGTAGGGCCCGCTGAGAGACGGCTCCATTTTAATACCGTGTCCCTTTTCCTAGGACAGTCTCTGTCCGAGTGAGACGGGGAGGAGACGTCTGAATATCAGTCTCCTCTCGGTGTAGACCTGAGGATTTTTAAATCTTTACCTGGTCGTCTTTTTTCTCTCCTTTTCCGTACTTCCTTCTCTTCCCGCTCTTTTTTCTTTCCATGTCCTAGACTTCCATTTGGTTTCTATTTAATGTTTATTTCTGAGGGTCAAATGATATGTTTTTCTGACATTAACCATCCCATTCGTTAGTTGAACTCTTAGAAACCATGTCAGGTAATTCATTCTTTAAGTAGTAAGCATCGACGCTTATCTGTATCCCTCCTGCCTTGTTGGTATTTGCTGGGTTTGTACAATTACAGGAAGTTCTTAGAGCCTTTTGGGGGGTTGAGGGGAGCTGCTCGACCCACCACCACCAGCACCACCAGCACACCACAGGGGCGAAGCCGTTTCGTGGGACATTGTCAGAGGCTGCTCACCAGCCAGCAGCACAAGCCCAGGGGCCACTGACCTCTCAGCCACTCCATGGCTGGTGTTGTGTTGTGGGGCTGCTCCCACCTGGGGGAAGGTTGGGCCAAAGCCTCCAGAGACACGCCGTTGCCAGGGGTGATAAGCATCAGTCTCCTGGGGCAGCTCTGTCAGGAGACAAGCTGAGAGCAAGAAATGATCAAAGATGAAAACTGGGGAGGGTGTTTTCAGTCGGTTTCCTAACTTTGTGGGCGGGGCGTACCAGCACACCCTGAGAAGGTGAAAATCTATGTTAGATTGCCAATGAACTGTGTTTTTTTTAACAGCCTAACTGTGTAGCAGCCACCGCATTCATCCAAAGCAAGTGTCTGTGGCAGAGAAGACCAGCACGTGGTGAAGGAAGCCCCTTGCAGTGCCGGGCTCCGCCCTTCTGCACCCGGCCGCGGGAGGGCGCCCGGCTCACACAGACCAAGGATGCGTCTTGTTTTTATTTTTTTAGTTACTAAAATCAGTAGCTAAGACGGGGTCCTTGAAGCCTCTTAACCTGAGCTGGACCTTTTTAAAAAATATTTCTAGCACATGTGATAGAAGGAAAGGAGGAGATATTTATTTACACCTGTGATGCCAGTTGTCATTAAAATGCTTTCCGTGGCTTGGCACGTCTGCATCTTGTGGGTTGTTTCTTATTTCACTGAACTCCTATTACCTCTCCCTGCCCAATGTACAACTTTCTGAAGAAATAAACTGTCTGCTGGGCTAGAGGGAAAAGAACACACTTGCCAACCTTTTTTTTTTTATCCCCCTCTTGGTTTCTTGACAGATGCAGAGTAATTCCTAACAAGGAAACCCTTCGATTCCTTGTTCACCACCATGGACGTCAGCGGTTTTCTAATCTTGAGCGTGCTCAGAACCACCAGGACAGCTGATGAAGCACGGCTTGGTGAGGTGGGGCCTGTTCACCTAAAAATAAAAGGTCACAGTGAGAGACAGGAGCGTTTGTTTGAGATCAGTAAGAACAGCGATTCAGGACACACTGATTCTGGCAGAGCCCAAGGCGTGTTCCGCTGAGGAGACAAAGGCTCTGGTATTTATGAGAAGGGAAGGGGACAATGACACCGTAGAAGGGAGGCATTGCTATTGGTGCAGATAACGTGACAGTGTGACAACAACTCGAAACAACGTTTTTAATTTCCAGTCCTAGTCATCAGTCTGACAGTCATAACATCTGCTTTCTTGTATCGTTACAAACAGTTCCCGGGACACAGTGTAGCCTTCGGCTGCACTGTCCTGTGTTTACAAGCCAAAGGCTCAGCAGTAGGACGTGCCAGGCAGCGCCTGTGGGACGGCAGCTCCTATTTCATTTTAAAGTGGCCCCGTTTGTACTGTTTTTTTTACGGGCCAAAAAGTGCATGTATCTAACAAGTTTGGGGTGTTTCCGATGCTGCTGCTCTGAGAGCCACACCTTAGGAACCACCCGTTACATCAGAGAATGGAAGCCTTGACACTGCGTGGAAAACTCTGTGGATCTCTCATCTGGGGAAAAGGTTTACTTTTATTTTTATTGTTTTTATGTTTGTGATGGCTATTTCAGGTTTCAATGGTTTCGTCTTGCTATTGGTTGGTTGGGGAAAGAATTTTTTGGTAGAAGATAAGATGGTACTGAAAATAAACAGCTTTATTAAGATAGAGTTCACATACCATAAAAGGTGACCCATTTAAAGTGTACCAGTCAGCGGTTTGGGGTACATTCACAGGGTTTTACATACACCATCACATCAATTTTAGCACACTTTCGTCACCCCCCAAAAGAAGCTCCATACCCATTAGACTCACTTCCCATTTCCCCCCAAAGCCCCAGACCCAGGCAGCCACCTACTGTCTGACACTCTGGCTTCACCTAGAGGGGCTGGGATGTGTGTCGTTACGCGAGACCCTCCTGAAAATTCGCCACGTGATATAATCCCCACAACATCACCATAGCAAGTGTTCTCGTGAGAAGCCGGGGGCTTCATGTATTGTGACTGTCTCCTTACAGCACCAGGAGAGCAGCCCCTCCCACAGCACGGCTGCTCGTGCGCAGCGAGGAGCTCAGCCTTCACGGCCTTTTTGTGTGTGAAAACCATGTCCGCCCCTAAGTCTGGCTACCTACCTCATCTATTCAAGATTAAGGCTCCAAATAAGGGAAAAGGGGGTGTGGTTGGCGCGAATGCTGGGCGCATAACTTCTGTGCTGAGTTAAACTATTAAATGCCAACTGCTGGCCGTGAGCAAATCCGTCAGTGGTCCACTCTGGTCAGCTGAGCGACGTCGGGTCTGAGGCCTGAGACCACGAGGATGGTTGAGGTCTTCCTCCCTCGGGCATTGTTGTCAGTAGAGAACACCCTTTGGTTATTCACTCACAGCAGCCGTCTGGGGAAGGCGCGTGACCCGGTATGACAGACGCAGCACCAGGCTCCAGCATCCTTCTCAAGGTCACGGCTGGGAAGTAGCAGAGCCGGGACTCAGACCCATGCTTGGATCTCCCAAGACTGTGGTCTGTTATTACACTAATACAAGCTTTATATTTTCTTGTGTTAAAAAAATGTAATGAAACTGACCCAAAAAAAAGCAATTCAGGCTTATTGCACAAAATCTGGAAAATAAAGTAGAAGAAATAAAGGGCAGGAAAAAAGCCCCCTAGCCCCTCTTCCTGAAAATAAAAATGAAAAACTCATCTTATATATCCTTCAGTGTGTTTTTTTCACTGGTGCACGTAATTTTCTCAGGGTTGTATTCATATTTTGCAAGGATGCCTTTATAAATATGACTGTTAAATTATCTTTCCAATTTTAAAAGCAGCCCATGAGCACTGTGGAAAATGTATAAAGGTGACCGAATTCACCACTGTGGGTGCTTTGGTTGTATCCGTACAGGTTTTTGCCCCCGGATTTCTTTTCCTTCCATAGTTAAGATCAAAGTGCAAATATTGATTTGTAAGCATAATGAACAGGGAACACTGCACAGCCCTCTGCAGAAGATGACGGGACAAGCACGTGTGCTGGAACCGCCTGAGACGCATGAGGGGCCCCACCACCGTTGGGGGGTGGGGGGCGATGAGGGATTAGCATCCAGCCCAGTCCTTGCTTGTGGGTTTGCACCCACCTGGAGGAGAGGCCCCTGGCACTGATTTGGACAAGAGCCCATGTGCTTGCCAAGCACACCCAGGGCGGCACCTTCCACAAGAAGGCTGCAGGTTACGGCTTGCTCCCAAGGGCAAGGAGCTCTGGAAGGTGATGGGAAAGGTTCAAGGGGACAGAGCTCTGACCGGTGACCAGCCTCGCCTCTGTGACTGATGATGAAGGATTTGCTCACATCAGACTTGCTCTTCCATCGATACCAGTGGCACAGGGGCAGGAAGTATGAAAAACAGCTGTTTCGGGGCATTGGCGCGCAACCACGGCAGCTGAAGTTCAAGGGCCAAGATTTGTGCAGCGGGGCGTGTGGAGGCAAACCCCACGATGGTCACCACGCTTTCCCCTTGGGGTGTTATCGACCTGCATGGCAGAGCTCAGAGACTGAGCAAAACGTGAGAGCCTCGCACTTCCAGGAGCATCCCTGGGCTGCAGGGGGTGGCGGGGGAGCAGGAGCCGGTGTGAATGGAGCGGAAACTGAGGGAAGGTCCAGAGGGGCTAAATCCCAGCAGAGGTGGGTGCTGTCAGTACTTCCGGCTAAGAGCTGCCCTGCAGGATGCAGGTCCCAGGCACTGCTTGGCCTCTGCAGAGGTAGCAGATGGGGCTCCTCTAAGAAAGCCACAGGCGCTGGACATCGGACAGGACAGATGCAGAAGCTGGGCAGATGGGAGCGGGGACGGGGAAGGAGGCGACACGCAAGGGACGGTCCATAGATACCTGGGTCTGGGCAGAAAGGCATACGCTCCCTCACAGACATGCATCAAACATTCACGCAGGCAGCTGTAAAACGTCAGGGGTGACAAATATTACAGAAAGCAGACGGTGCCAGGACAACCTCTGATGGGCACTCGAGGTGCCCGCGGAGGCCGCTCGAGGAAACGCAGGTCGTCCTGAAGCAGAGGACGCACTGGAGGTGGCAGGTGACCCAGGTGAAGTGGCAGGTGGAGGCAGCACAGGTGTGAAGGCGCCGCACGGAGAGGCGACGGCGTGGCAGGACAGGGCATGGGGAGACACGTGGCCGGACACACGGCTTTTCCGGGGCGCTGCCTGCACGCTCACCCGGGGAAAAGTCACGTTCTCACCACTCGACTGCGAACAGAGGCCAAACGCCTATGTAATCCGTTGCTTTTTAAAAACGGGCGTTTCTCCCCGAGCTCTATCTCGCGGTCCCAACTGGCGGAACCTTTGACCAAATACTCGTGTTTTGAATTGGCCTCTGCATCTCCAATTTTCCAGCTGGAAGAAGCCGAGTTGGGGGCATTTCCTAAGGGCGTGTCTGTCCGGAAAGGCCTGTTAACTGCTCCCAAGCAACAAATCGGGTGGGTTTCCACGGGTGAGTCTTGTTCTGGGTGTTCTTTCAGGCGGAGGCGCTTGTTTAACAATTGGGAACGAGAAGGCTAATGAGGGAGAACTGAGAGAAGAGTCGGGTTGGGTTATCCTGTCGCCCCTTGTCCGTTAGGGGGCACATTCGACAATGTGTCAAAAAATGAAGGAAATTATGAATTTTTCCAAATTATCGTCCACTAATCAAAATGTTCTGTTCAAAAAGGCTTTTTTTCCCCTCCTGTCAAAGAGGGCATTTGGGTGGAAAGGAATTACCACCCTGTGAAATTTCATTGATTTCAAAAACCCAGGTTAAGTGAGGAGGTGTTTTCCAGGTGCTTTAAAACATCCACTCACTAATTCCCGACAACACACCCATGGAGTAAGTAATAGTATTATTACTGCCACGTGTTTACAGGTAACAAAAATGGGTCAGCGAGAAGCCAAGTCGCTGAGTCAGGGGCATCTGGCTGTTTGGGGGGTAAAGTCAGCAGCAGGACAGGGCAGCCTGGATCCGGCAGCTGTGCTCTTAACCACTGCACCACACTGCCCACCACGTAAAAAACGCCATGCAAGCAACACGCTGAGTGCCCCAGGCCCAGGGAAGGATCGATAGATGGAAGCGATTCCTGAGTTTTCTCTGATCGGCCTGAATCAGCGGGAGATGAGGGAACAACCAGTCACAGACTTTCCTTCTATCTGGAGCACTGAAGCCCCTTCTCAAGAGGGGAGTCAGATCCTAGACCTGTGGCCTCCCTCCCTCCCCCCACCACCACCACCTGGCAGCCTCTCCGCTGCAGGTCAGGAAACACCCTGCAAAAACCAGGCTTACCATTCCCGTGCTGCCAGAAGGCCCCAAGTGTGAATGAGGACAATGGCACCCATTGTTTAGAATTCCTCAATAAAACAGGGAAACTGAAGAGTCAGCCTCAGAGAGGCTGAACCCGATTTTCCATGTAATTTCACACCTGCCTGAGCCCTGCTACCTGTCTGCCTTTCCCACCCTAACCTGATGCCCAGCACCGCTCCTTTGGGGCTGTTCTCTCTGGCTCATTAAAGACAAACAGGCTTCAGGAAGAGCTGTGCTTCTTCTTGAGTGACAAATGAGATGTCACCTGTCCCAGCTGTCACACAACGTCCTGCCTCCCGGGCTGCTCCAGCCAGGTGGGCCAGTGGTGAGAGTCACCAGATGGTCAGGGAGTGAGAAAAGGGGTGGGGAAGCCGATGGCTCTGTTTCCGAAGTGTCTGAGATAACTGTGTCCCCAGGTTGGACAGAAGACACACGCACAGGGCCACCCATGCCCGTCCTGGCACAGCACACACGCCAGCCCACAGCCACCTGCTTCAATACCTGCACCTGGAGCCCCCGAAACCAGTAGGAACGTCTTACTAAACAGACTGTTCAAAGCAGGTGACGAGGTCTAGGAAAGAGGAGCAGTTGGGTTTGTGAGGTGTGGCTGTCTCCGTGGGGTTGGGAGGACCTGGAACTCTAACCCCAGATCCAGGAGAGGGTGTTCGTCCCGCTCGCGTTGCACAGCCCTGGTTCAAGCCTGGATTGGGGGGGACCCCCAGCAAGGGAGACAGGTTCTGTCTGTTCTCATCCCCTGGGGTTTTGAGCATAGCAGCTGCTCAGATGCATGAATAGGTGACACATTTCGTGGTGATCTTAGACCCACGCTGTCCAATACAAATACAATGCAAGCCATAGGTGTAATTTTAAACTTTCTAGAAGCCACACGTTTAAAAACAAAAAGAAATGAAATTAATACGTTTTATTTAATCCAGTTTATCTAAAAAATTACCGCTTTGACGTGTAATCACTCTAAAATGCATGAATGGATGGTGTGTATTTTTGTGCTGCCTTCAACATCCAGCAAATACTGTGGCTCACTAGGTCCGTCGTAAAACTCTGACAGCCCATCTCAGCGCAGACTCGCCACATTGCCAGGGCTCCGCAGTATTCCACGGGGTTCAGAGCACATCACCCCACTGTTTGGAGCTGAAGGCAGTTGAAAAGAAGCACACAAGAGGAAAACTCTTGGCCCTCCCGCTCTCTACGGTTCTTAATCATCAGACACCACTCGTTCTAGACTCTTCCAGCCCAGGGACAGCCCGCGAGGAATCTCCGGAACAAACCCTGCCAGTGTGCCCTTAGCTCCCCTGACTCTCCTCCGTTTATGCACCTTCCCACAATTGGCCACCCTGAGAAGCTCAAAGTCCCTTCTTTTTGTCACTCCTTGTCAGGTTTCTGCAAAACCATTGTCCTTTTGTTCAGCTGTTTGTAAGCCCAAGTCCCAACCACCTCTTTGGGTCACTCATTGACGAGTCCCCGTGTGTGTGTGCAATGCCCGCGTTAATACACGTCTGTGTTCCGCTCCTTAATCTGCCTTCTTCCAGTCTAGTCTGTGGGCACCGCCCATGAAGCCCGCCTCTGCGGTCACGTCCCATGTACCCCCATCCCCTATCAGAGCACACAGGTCAGAATTTTTTAAGCACGCCCAAGTAATCAGGGCTTCTGTCTGGTTCAGCCCGTGCATGAATTTTGGAAGAATTTTCTTTATGACTTTCCAAAGACGCGCCTCTGAGGCTTGGTAAATCTCTCCATTTGGAGCGATTTAATGCAAAAGGTAGAAATTCCTACAGCAACAGCAAGAAGAGAGCCGAGAAGAGAATGGAGGGCAGCTGCCAAAAGGTGTCTTTTCTCATTAGCTGAGCATTTTCGGCAGCTTTGGAGAAGTCAGCGTCCCCCGTTTGGTCTGCACTGATGGATCTGTCTTTCCGGTTGAACAGAGTAACTCTTCCTGGGGCTTGTTACTTACCTTTGAAGGGAAGGGAGACAGAGGAACGCCAGGCAGTTCAAACTTGGGGAGCAGAGAAACGAAGGCATTTAATGAGGACTCTGGGAGGCTGGGAATGTCTCTCGCGTCTCCCTCTTCTGTGTTTCATCTCTGTTTTCATTTATTGACCCGTTATTAACTGGCAAAAGAAGAAATAGAAAGAATCGACAAACATCTTTAAAAATGGTCAAATGATTGCAAATGAAAACAGTCCATCATCTGTCATCTTCCAAATGGGCAACGATTTTCGTTGTAACTGTTTTACTAAACTGCTCCAAGCTGGGGGGTTATAGAGAGGAGAACATAGTCACACAGGCTGGTGGGCATAAAACTCTGAACAGCACCTGGCAATTTTGAAAATGTGGGTCACCGGGCCCAAAATGTGAGTGATAGCCAAAGAGAAGCAGGCAAATAAAGAAAAGCAAGGGCCAATAAAAGCAAGCAAATCGATGGACTGTATAGAAAACAGAAATCCTTCAGAGGACAGAGCGAGCTTCAAGAAACTCTGAGTATCATTTTCAGAGCAATTATACCCAGAACACAAGAGCACGATAAAGAAACAATCAGATCAGAGCAACAAAAAGTGCTCCTGGAAATTCAAAAACAACATCGCTGGAACCAGAAGTAAAGTGGCATGGAATGGCTGGAAGGTAAACTGGAGCGGTTTTCCCAGCGTGTACAGCAGGACAGCAGCGACGAAATGCTCAGGAGACCCCGGAAATAACAGAGGGAGCGAAGTTGTTATTTAATTAAGGGTAAATCTTATTAAACTTTGCGTCATTAAAACCAAAGGAAAGCTGACAAAAGAGGGACAGAGAGAGGGAAGCGACGTCAAGGTACTTGGTTCCCATCCAGTCACGTGGACATGACCAGATACAATTTAACATTGATGGATCAAGAAGTAGAGATCGCTGTATGTTATTTAAAGTTACAAACATAACCAACCAAAGAATTAAAAGCCCAACCTGACTGGCGCACGCACATGCCAGCTGAGTGGCTGTTGGCAAATGACTCAATGACTTTAGCCTCAGTTTGCTCGGCTGTGGGATGGGAAGGACGTCCAATTCCAAGGTCACTGGGAAGATTTTCTCACTGAGCTCAGGCAGGGCACTGAGTCCAGCGCCCGGCTCTTTGAAATGACCCAGCAGAGAGCAGAACTGTCGGCAGTCCACTCAACTGTGACAAGAGGAAGCCCTCGGTTTTCCTTTCTATCGTCTTGAGAATGAGTCAGACACTTGTAACGTGGGTCTCGGGAATCCATGCCCGTCGGTGGGCTGGAATTTTCCTTGAGCATCCGTATTCGGCAAAGCCTATTCTTTCATCTTTGTTACAGGGAGAAAGGACAGAAAGAGAAGAGAGCCCTGAGGGGTTTGTCAGACAACGGTGCCTGGCTGGCGCAGGTAGACATGTGACGTGTGTGTCGGCGGTGCCCACTCCACTTTGCTGGGAATCTGCAGAGAGAAACTGACTGTTAACGTTTCCATCGTAGCAAGTGATCAAAGTCGGCTCTCTCTGGAGAGGAGGAAAATCAACGCCGCTCAGCCCGCCTGTGGCCCAAACGGTAAACTCTCAATCTTTTGATCAGTCGTGAAGAGCTTTTCCATCAGAAACGACCGTTTTCTGCATGTCCCTTGTGAAGAAAATGGGCGTTTTTGGAAAACACTGGACATCTGCTTTTTTCATCAATATGACGGGCTGGTTTTTGTTTGTTTGTTTTCTTCCTTTCTTTAGTTCTGAGAATGATTAATCTAGCAATAGATTTGGAGGTTTTTTCCATGAGCCAACCATGTCAATGGGACCGCTAGCCCATTAATACTGGCCAAATGCCACTGTCACAGCCAGCCACGCTCGTCACCGAACTAGAGTCACAGGCTGATATTGTCACGTTCGTGTCAAGTAGGACCTGAGAATACCACTCACGTGGTCCAGCTGTGGAAGGAGACCCCCAAAAGCAGACGCATCAGATCAGTAGCTTTAGTGGGGACAAATAGTCATAAAGAGGCAGCAGTGCCCTCACCTCCGGGCAGGCGGGCCCCGCCCTGGGCCCACCCTGCAGAAAGCCTGACTCTGGCTCTTCTCCACCTGCATAGTATTACAGACCTGTGGCCCCCTTAGGAGGAGGCTGTCATGGGCTGAATTATGACCCCCCCCCATTCCTATGTTGAAGCCCCAACTCCCAGTCTCAGAAGGTGACTGTATTTAGACATCGGACCTTTAAAGAGATGGTTAAGTTAAAATGAGGCTGCTAGGCTGGGCCAAATCCAGTCTGAGAGGATATTTGGGCACACAGAGACACACGGCATGTGCACACACAGGAAAGACCACCTGAGGACCCAGCAGGAAACGGCCTCCTTGCAAACCAAACCGCCAGCACCTTGATCTTGGACTAACAGCCCCCACAGCTGTGAGAAAATCAATTCCTGTTGTTCAGGTTGCCCAGCCTGTGGCATTTTGTGATGGCAGCCCTAGGAAAAGAATGCAGAGGCCCACGGGACCTGCCCACTAGGAGTGTGGGCCCTTCTGGACATACTTCAGGTTCCTGAATCCCAGAAGCCCCTGTACAATGGCCCTGGGTCCACGGCCACACTGGCAGGGCCTCGACCACAGGCCAGCCTCCTGCGGCCCGACCAGGAAGCCTCTGTGTCCAGGCCCGGCTCAGAGAGGCCCAGGAGACAGCTGTTTGCAGGGCGTCTGAGCAGAGCTTGCTTCTGCAGGACAGGTGTCCCCAGGTGTGCAGGTGAGGCCTGTCCACGTGTGCAGGAGAAACATGTGGGATGGAAGAGACGAGGGAGGACAGGGGCCAGGTATCCAGTGCTGGCCTGCCCTGTTCTCACACGTTCTACACGCAGCTGCAAAGAGCGTAAGGATTTGCAGTTCCAGCCTAGCTGTCCGGGCTGTTATGCAGGCATCGTGTCAAGGTGATGGGGAGTCGGGGGGGGGGGGGGCACACATTTCATTTAATAGTGAGCCTCGTCAGTATGTGCCCATGGTGTGTGGCCCTCCATTAGCGTCGTTTGGGGGCCTCACGTATGTTGGGGGTGGGGTGGGTGGCATCCAGCCCACGTGGGAGTTCAGGACTCCACTGGCTATGGGTGGCCTCATTTTCATCTTCCTGATACTGACAGTAAGTCGGCCCCAGAGACAGTGGGGCCCAAAGCTGCCTTTTCCAGCTTCTTCCACAGACAAGTCAGCCCCACATCTCCAGCTCTGAGAAGTCACAAATCACGTTTTCTGAAGGTGTATTTGAAAATGGGAACCCGGGACGGAGTTCACACAAAAGCAGGCTTTCAGTCCAGGGGCGGCTGGGAGCCAGCGTCCAGTGTGGGCGGGTTGTTAGCAAAGCAAGGTTGCCATGGAAACCCCTTAACGGCTGTGAGGCCAGTACTCAGGTTCTCATCCATGATGTCCGAATTTTTATTTCATAAAAGTTGTGATGTCCTGGTTACTCTGACGCGGCCGCCTCGGTAATTCATGTCCACAGATGAGGGCACTGTCCCCCGCGTCCCCAGGTCAAAGTGGAATCGTGCCTTCCTGAGGGTTCTTCTTTTCCTCTGTTTGGGGGAATAAGGAAAGCAGCCGGGTATCATCCAGCAGGCGCCTGCAGTACGGCTGCAATCCCCGTGTGCTTTCTTCCATGAGAGGGAGGAGAGATTGTAAACGGAGCTGGGTTTTATTTTTCCCCAGCAGGCTATTTACTGCACAAATGGCTGGAATAACACTGGACTCCATCTATGCGTAAATGCAGGCTTCTGGATCAGATCCTTGTAATTCAGTGTGGTAGGCATCGGAGAAGCCGAGACAGTGGGGACAATGACATCTCCCTTCCTTGGCAGGGCAAACCTGAGTGTAAAGATGAAGTGGCAAGACTAAAATTAATTCCCAGGTTTCACAGAGCCCGTCAATCCATTCCGCTGTGGGTGGGAAATCAGCTTTCGAAGGGCGATATCCGAACTTAAAGGATGAAGCCCATTTTGGGAGCCTCTGAGGCAACTTCGGGCCTGGGACAGCTTTGCCAGGGTCAAGTCCAGGTCCGACATCATTTTAATGCTGTTTAATGACACCAGTGCCCAATTCATCCATTATGGCCCCAAAAGGGACAGTGTGATATCAGTAGCTGAGAGCTGGAAAATTGAGTGGAAGGCAATACGGATTAAAACAGAAGAATCTGAAAAGGTGAGGGTAAAGCAAGATAGAAAAGGAGACAAAGGAGGAGAGAGAAAGAACGGGAAGTATTACATGATTTCTGTAAGAGGCGGGCCTCTTTTGGTCCCAAGCAGTGAGAAATCCAACTCAAAATTGCTTAAGAATAAAAGGAGAGGTGGCTAGCTGAAACTGAGAGTCAAGAAGCTTCAGGCACGGCTGGATCCAGGTGCTCCCACAAGGTCCTCAGTTCTGCCTGTCTCTGTGTGACGTCCTTGCTGGGGCAGGCAGAAAGACGGCCACCGGGAGTGTCCAACTTGCTTTGTAACCTGTCAGTATCACCAGTGGTAAGAATCATTCTTGTTGCTAGCCATTCAAAAAAAAAAAACCTCAAGAGTTGACTCTCTTTAGACCGTTGCATCATGTGTCTGCTGATCAATCCACCACCATGTCTAAGGGTATTTGATGCTCTGATTGCCTGGGCCAAATGTCCACCTCCAGAGCCAAGGAGAACTTGAGACTAAAAGTGGGCTCACTCCCTCCCCGAAAAATTGGATGGTTTTGTCACCAGAAGAAGACAGAAGGGGTATAGCATTGGGAAGAGGTGGAGACGGCACAGCGTAACCACACTACTCGGCACTCAGAGAATCCGAGCCATTCAGACCCACCGTGGTGCCCATCTGCAGACCCAGGACTGTGCATGCACCACACCCTCTGCGTCCGCTTCGTCTGCCACCAGCACCTGGAGACAGAGACGATTGTAAACACCTGCTCCTCGTTCTTTCCTGGCACTCTGCTCCTCAGCAAGAAAATGCTCGTGTACCAGACAGAGGATATGGAAGTCGCTGAACAGAACCAAACGTGTATATTGTCATTTCTTCTTGGCCTCGTTCACATTTCTGGTTTTTTGTTTGTTTTTTAAAGATTTTATTGGGGAAGGGGAACAGGACTTTATTGGGGAACAGTGTGTACTTCCAGGACTTTTTCCAAGTCAAGTTGTCTTTTCAATCTTAGTTGCAGAGGGCGCAGCTCAGCTCCAGGTCCAGTTGCTGTTGTTAGTTGCAGGGGGCGCTGTCCACCATCCCTTGCGGGAGTCGAACCAGCAACCTTGTGGTTGAGAGGACACTGGCCCATGTGGGGATCAAACTGGCCTTCGGAGTTAGGAGCTCGGAGCTCCAATCGCCTGAGCCACCGGGCCGGCCCCATATTTCTATGGTTTTGACAGCGTCTCTTTAAGAAGCTAGCAAATCCTACTTCTCACTTCCCCCCTCCTTACCCCCACCCCTGGGCTAGCCAAAGATAACAAGATGTTGGATGTTCTATAAACATGGGGGGGGGGTAGGTGACAGCTCTGGACAGATCAGTCAAGTGGAGCTCTGTGTGATGTGTACTCAAGGGCTAGCACTGGGAGAGCTCGGAAAGTTACACTCAACCTCCATCAGAGCGAATGGCGACCTCTCAGAAAGACGTGAGTCGATAGCAGGTGAAGGCTGGGTTGTCCTGGTTCCGAGACAGGACATGTTAGCAGCGTGCTCCTCTCTCATCCGCTTGACGTCTCTGCAGACACCAGGTTGGAGGGGTTAGCAGGGGAAATGGTGCGTTTTGCAGAAGAGTCTACCTGCCCCACGCAGGAGAGAAGGAATTTGCACTTACTGCACCAGCAGGATCCTGAGACCCGGTTTACACGGTTTGCTGGAGTCAAAATGGCCTAAGGTCTGGGTAACGTCTCAGGGTTTTCCTCTGCTAAATTCACACACACACACCTGGGTCCCAGGTAGGCCAGCCTCTACAGTCCCACACCCTAACAACGAGAAAACAGCCCGGCAGCCAGAAGTAATGTTTTACGGGCAGCTTTCGTGAAGATCAAGTGTCTTATTCACAAGTATCAGACGCTGAGTGTAGCTGCCGAGTTCACAAATGTCTCCTTCGAAGCTGCTGGGCAGCCCGCAGAACCCTTCTCAGGACGAGGGAACCAGCACTGTGCTCGTCCCCGAGAGCGCGTCCAGCTTCACGGAGCAGACGGGCCCCACGCGGAGACCACCCGCTGCTGCCGCCCACCAGGACCAGCTGGCACAGTCGGGCCCCAGCACAGGTGCGAGCGCCCCGCCCCTGACACCTCGTGCGTCACAGGGCAGGGCCACGCCCACCGCCCGCACCTGCGTGTGGTCCCGCCAACAGGCCGTCGCAAAGGGCGGCTGCGGGCTGAGTGTTCACACTGCTCACACCGGGTGAAGGTCCCCGAAGCCCCGGGGCGCGCAGCTGGGGAGGCAGGGCCGTGGGTGCGGAGCTCCTCTGCGTGTCCTCGCTGCAAGGTGTATCGGCCCCTGCAGCGGGGCAATCTCAGTGGCCACTCAGGTGCCTGCGGGGGGGCCGCCCTGCCTCTGCCGCTCCCCGCGCGCCACCAAAGGCACTGGGCCTCGGCCCTGGGGGCTCCAGCTGCCCTGCGCTTGGCTCTGGGTTGAAAACACCCATGGCTGGTTGAGGAATAAAGGGATTCACACACGTCTCTACGTCTGCAACAGAAATGGCCAAAATACCAGGTTTTAAGAAGTGAGGGGCCATAGATTCAACAGGCATGGCCGTGTTGGCAGCTGGAGGCTGAGTGGCAGTTGTGTGATGGTGGTTGCGCGCCTCTCTGCCTTTCTTTTTAACAAAGGGCTTTGTCAAGGTTGCCGGTGAGGTTGGTCTAGATACCCTTGTCATTCCTTCCCACCCAGGGCCCCGGAATTAAAATGAACTCGAGGGGACAGCGTGGAGAGTGGCGGCCATCAGCCCTGCACACGATGCAGCACAGCATCGGGCTTGGGGGACACTGGGCACCCCAGGCGAACCCTGTCTCATTACCAGGTAAGGAAGTTTCCTTTGTCTTCCACTGGCAATGGTGTCAGTGTTGCCGGAAGCAACAGGAGAAAATCTGTCATTGTCGTTTCTCACCTGCGAGAGGAGCGTTGCTTTGCTAAAGACTAGAGCCAGAGGGACGAGTGTGAGAAGGGAGCCCTGCCCTTCTGGTTTGGTGGGGTGCAGAGGTGGCCTGTGGAGCTGTGGGCTGCACGGCAGGCCGTCCTCTGCCACCATGTGACAGCGGTGTCCCGGGAAGTGCCCCCTGGCTCACACAAGCTGATAACCCCGTGCCTGTTCAGGGTCTTTAATTGTTCAGTCTATATTATTTGTCACTTCCCTGCGGACCCATTCATTTGCTCAGGAAGGGTCCTATGTGCAAAGTTCATTTTTAGGCAAGGAGAGTGACACAATGTATAAGACAAGTGAACTCCCTGAGGTCCTGGATCTCACATTTTCCTGGAGAAAGACAGTTCATAGAGAAGCAAATAGATAAACGATACTATTGATACAAAGTTGTGATGCTTTGAAAACGCTATGCTAAGTGAAAGAAGCCAGTCACAAAAAGGCACATCTGGAATGATTCCATTTATATGAAATGACCAAAATAGGCGAATTGATAGAGATAGAAAGCAAGTGTGGGGGAGGGGCCATGGGGGGGCGACTGCTGGTGGGACACTGAGCGTCTTTCTTGGATGGTGAAAATGTTCTAACGTTGATTGTGGTGATGGATGCACAACTCTGAATAGGCTCAAAACCACCAAGTTATATGCTCTGGAAAGGTGAGCTGTGACACATGTGGATTATATTTTGGCAAAGCCGCTAAAAGAAAGTTATGATGGCAACTGTTTAAGTTATTACTGAGCGACATGCTGCCTGAGACGCTGCAGCTGGGCAGCTCGTTGTTGGTCCTGAAGCCACGGGAAGCTGCGGGGCTCTTGGCTGGTTGCTCGCAGGTCTGTGCCCAGCCTGACAGGTGGCTGAGGGCTGGGGGTAGGATAGCCCCACTCACGTCGGGTCGTTGGTGGCTGTGGGCCGGGGCGAGGGCCGTGAGTGGACCATGTGTCATCATCTACCAGGCTGGCGCTTGCTTGTCACCCGCAGGATCCTGAGAAATGGCAGCCATGAAACTGACATAGTATCAGTGTCACTTCTGCTATGTCCTTTGGGCCAAGACAAGTCACAAAAATCACCCTGAATGAAGAGTACTGGCTCTTTGTGAGCAGCTCCCTGAAGATATAATTCCTGGCTATTCAGTTTGCTCGTCTGAAGTGTCGTTTCCGTGGGGTGAGGTCCACTCACAGGCATGTTTCCATCAGTCAGTGTGAGCACCTTCTCGCTGCCCCCACCGGAATCACTTCCCCCCTTCAGGCCGCACCCCAGCCCTGTGCCACCACGAATCCCCGTTCTGTCTCTGTAGAACTATTGTGGACATGCCGTATATATGGCACCGTACGCTGTGTGTCTCTGTGTGTGGCTCCTCTCGCTCAGCGTCATGTTCCCAGCGTTCGCCCGCGTTGCCGTGCTCATCAGCGTCTCGTTCTGGTCACCACAGCACGGTGACTTGCGGTGTGGCTGGCTCGGGTTGCACAGCTGTGGCTCCTGAAACACTGTCCACGCCGCTGTGGGAGAGCAGCGGAGTCACGTAGCGAGGAGCTCGGATACAGGACCAGGCATGGAGGGCGGCACAGATAAGCTCACAGTCCCTGGTGGGGGCGGCGATGGCAGCGTCTGTGTGCTCCCCTGTGGCAGACACTTGGTTCCCTCTCGGCGGTCACACCTGCTTTCTGTTTGCGTCAAGTTTGTGCAAGAGGCAGGGTGCCAATGCCGCGATGAATCATGGTCGGGCAACGCCAAGCGCGTCATTCCCGTCCCTTTTGACACAAACTGGTCCAGGGGGCGGGGCGGGGGCATGGCACCTGTGACAGTCCTGCTCAGTGACAGTGAAGGGGGATCTGAGGGCAGTCTCAGAGAAAAATTCTCTTCCCTCATGAAGACCTCTTTGTCTACCCCCCGAAGAGTTCTTAAGGGTCCTTTTGATCATGTATGGTTTTGGCCTCATGTACCATATATAGAAGTGTCACCATGTGTCCTGGGCTGAATATCGTCCCCCAAATTCACGTTCACCTGGAACATCAGAATGTGTGTGACCTTATTTGGAAAGAGGGTCTTTGCAGACGTAACCACGTGGGTGCGCACTAGCCCAGTGATGGTGTCCTTAGAAGAGGGAAATGCAGACACGGAGACACGGAGAAGGTCATGTGACGATGGAACAGACATCGTGACATGTCTACAGTCCAAGAGACGCCAAGGGCGGCTGCCACCTGCCTGGTAGCCGCCCCCAGATGTTGAATGTTTCGCATCCAGGACTGTGAGTCAGAGCCTGTTGTTTTGGCCACTCAGTTGGGACATTTTGTTATGGCAGCCCCAGGAAACAAACACACTGTGTCATCCCAGTATTTTTAAAAGAGTCGAATTCCTTACAACAAACCACAGGGAACGAAGTGGGAGCCCGTCTGGGGGCGGGGATGGAAAGAGGCAGCGGAGGGCCTGGGTGAGAGAGGAGGGCCACACACGGGCTCCGAGAAGGTCTGTGCCCCCCTCCTCACCTCACACCCAGCCGTGCAGCTCCAGAGCCCCACCCCCCACCACAGGCTGGGATCACCGTTTACGGGGTCATGTTTCTCTGCCAGCAAACGAGCAGCCTTCACTCTGATGCCTGCAGGAAATGCTGCCAGCATGTGTCACGCTCCTAGAAGAGCGGGGCCTTTTTATCGTAGGCAAGAAAATATATGATTTCTCATTTTAAAGGATTATGGTCCATTGATGCCCACTTTCCATATGGTAGGAGCGTATAAAATGTTTGAGCAATGAAAGTGAATAACTTGAGGTCTGCACACAATAAAAGAATTTTACTTTTTACTATAAAGCAGTTTGATTTGAGGTGACAAGAGACTGCTGCACTTTGGAGGGCCGGGTGTTTGTCCTTTGGTGAAGGACAGTGGAAGGCTTATTGGGTCTCTGGGAGATCATTTGATTACCGATGGGTGAGGCTTTGCAGGGGCTCTTCCAGAAGGAACTTCCATGGGTTTAGCTGTGCCCAGGAATAATACCGTGTTTCCCCAAAAATAACACCCAGCCAGGCCATCAGCTCTAATGCGTCTTTTGGAGCAAAAATTAATATAAGACCCAGTATTATATTATTTATATTATATTTATATTATATTATACCCGATCTTATACTATTGTAAAATAAGACCGGGTCTTATATTAATTTTTGCTCCAAAAGACGCATTAGAGCTGATGGTCCAGCTAGGTCTTATTTTCGGGGCAACATGGTACCCTGAGGCTGTGTCCCCAGGTTGTACACACACATGCACACGCAGACCTCACGGTCTGTGTCCCCTCCCCACACACACACACACACACACACACGCCTGCCCTCTCTACCTGACAGCACAGTCCCACATCTCACTCCCGACAGGTGTTTCATCTACTGTGATGTGGCGTCTGTTCAGGGTCTGTTACTGAGAAACACAGTTAAAACCTGGACTTCCTGAGACCTCCTGCTATTCCCATGGAGTGTGTGTGTGTGTGTGTGTGTGTGAGAGAGAGAGAGAGAGAGAGAGAGAGAGAGCCTCTTAAGGAAAGGCTCCCAAGGGATGAAACACCTAGATCCTGACAAATGACGTGACGTCTGCTCCCACCTTGCTGTCTTTCCCAGCGCCCTGTCACCGGGGGGACTGTGGCAGGAAAGGGACCCTGACCAAGCAGGCTGTGATCTGGCCTCAGGAGGTGGCCAGAGCCCGGTGGCACTCGAGGGGCCCACAGAGAAGACACCTGTCCTGCCCCCGGCCGAGCCTCGGGGCTGCGTGGTGGCTGCCTGGTGTAACTGACGAGAGCTGTGACTGTCCCCGGTCCATCAGGGGCTCTCCCGGTGACGACAGGGCCCTCAGAACACTGCCTTTTTGTTGCTGAGGTGAAATGCACACAGAATGAAATCAGCCATTTATACGTGTGCAATGGGCTGACAGCAGTCCACACACACACTGTGTGGCCGTGACGTCTGTCTAGTTCCAGAGCAGTTTCATGCCCCCAGAAAGAAACCCTGTGCCCATTAGAAGTCAGACCCCACCCCCTGTGGCCCCAGCCTCTGCTTTCTGTCTCTGTGGACATTTCTGGACACATCGTGGACGTGGAATCACACAGTATGTGGACACTGGGTCCTGACGTGCTGAGGAAGTTCAAAGGGGAGAGTCACGTCCAGCGAGGGACGTCCTGAGGCTCCTCCAGCATCACCCAACTCCATGAACAGCAGAAAAATGTCCTCTTGCCTCTCACAGAAGCCCCGGGGTCGGAACGTGTACGGAGCTCTTGACTCAGACCATCAACAGCACCATGGAGGAGCTAGGTCCCAGCTGCCTACTCTTTTCTGTGTGGTTTTTCCTCACAACCTGCCCTTCAGGGATTCAAGATGGCAGCCAAGGTCTTGGGCGTCATGGGCGGACACACGCGTGAAAGGAGAAATCATTCATTCCTCTATGTCGATCATTCTTCTGAAAAAGCAAGAGCATTTCCCGGATGCCTCCAACGGCCTGAATTGACCTTCCATGGACTGGAAGGGTTTCATAGTCTCACTCCTAAGCCAAGGCCTGCTGAGCCAAAGGGGATGATGGCTGCTTCAGGGGGGCACCGGGCTGTGCAGAGGGGTGGGCCTGAACCCCGTAACGGTAGGGCTCCCCAGACAAGGGAGGCAGGTGAGGGGTCTGAGGAGGCTCCTCCCAGGGCTGCAATAGGGGAGGGAGGCTGAGTGCAGGTAGGCGCTGGGTGAGCTGGGAAAGGCAAAGGTAAGGCCGGAGAAAGCACCCTGGGAGAGCCATGTCCCAGCGGGTTCTGCTGGACGTTTCGAGGCTAAACCATTCCCTAAACTTTCCTTCCACGGGTCTCATGTTCTCCAGCCATTTGTCCTGACCAGCATTTTAAGCCATGTGTCCACACTCAGCATTTTATCACTTTGATCAGGCGTCCACAGACGTCTCAGCTGTTTAAGTCCCCAGACTGTGACACCTGCTTATCTGTTAGCGTCCTCCGCGGGGCTGGGGAATGTGTGGATCAGATGGATGTCTCATCAGCCTTGAGCTTAACCCTGAGCTGCCACCAGCTCCCGGGGAGAGAAATCGATAGAGAGGTAATTAAGGATCATGTAGTCGGGGAAATAATTACGGGGCGAGGAGGACCTCAGACAGCAGTTCTCAGAAGCCGTGGCATGCCAGGTGACTCGTCAGCAAAACCGGAGGTGCCCTCGTGGGAAGGGGGAACAACGTTCCTTGTACGGTGTGGGGACAGAGCCCCAGAGAGCAGTTTCCAGGCTCTTGGCCTCATGTGGAAAGGTGCTGGCTCAGGTAGTAATTGGCCATCAACTGTGATTGCATGGCCATCAGCTGTGGCTAGTTGGCCGTCAGCTGTAACCAGTGAGCCATTGGCCACTAATATAACTGCCGTGGCTACGCTAGCAGGAAAATGGGGGCTAGCAAGAAGATGGTGGCTGAGCCTGCAAGCGGTGCAGTGAGGGTTGCGAATTGCGTGGCTCCTGCTTCCTGTGTTTCCAACCCAGCCGCCAGAGAGAATATAGTAGTATGGCTCCCCTACCTATGGCTACGTGGGTGTTCCTTTTTGGCCTCACCATATCCTGTGTTCTTATGTGGGGAGCGGGAGCAGAGACCCCGCAGGCCATGATGCACGACATACAGCAACCAGAGGAATTAGATGTTGGGACAGAGGTGTGACTGTTATGGGTCCTTCTTTACTGCGGGTCTGCCGGAAACCCCACAGCTTCGCTCACTGTGGGCCTGGAGCGAGGGTCATCACTGACTGTCTCCTTCCGAGGCTGTGCCACCCCTCCCCAGGCTCCCAGCCTAGAGGGGTCAAGGAGGCCACCACACCACAGCCGGGAAATGTCACCTCTCCTCTCACCAGATGGCTCACTGCTCAATTTACAACTGTGTGCTGAGTGCCTACTGTGTGTGAGGAGAAAAGA
Source organism: Rhinolophus sinicus (assembly GCF_036562045.2). Taxonomy (NCBI): domain Eukaryota; kingdom Metazoa; phylum Chordata; class Mammalia; order Chiroptera; family Rhinolophidae; genus Rhinolophus; species Rhinolophus sinicus. The sequence continues at coordinate 37,387,760 of NC_133765.1, forward strand.
CATACACAGCCTGGATTCCAATTCTAGGAGGTCATAAGTGGGGGGGTGGGGTGGATGTGGATTAGGAGGAAAAAAAGATGGAGGAGGGAGGGAGGGAGGGAAAGGAGAGGAAATACTTTGTATGAGAGCGAAGGTCTTTCATGAAATTCTGAATGGGGCTCAGCAGAGACACTGGCGTTCGCAGAGTGGGTCTCAAAGTAAAATACAGACCTGCTCCAAAGCCTTATTGGGCCTCAGACACCTGTCTCTAGGTTGGCACGGTCGAGGCAGCCTCCAACCGGGCCCTCATCCCCTTATGCTCCTTCAGATGCCGCCCCTCAGCTGGGAGTCATGAAAGAGTGTGACTCCGGGTGCCTTCTCAGGGCCGGGCTCACCCCGCTGGAGAGGAGAGAACCTTCTCTCTACTCACAGGGGCCCAGTCTCTCTCCATCAGCCGTGTGGCCACAAGGAAATCAAACCAGCAAATTCTCTGGCTGTCTCCTCAGAGGGAGGGTCTGTGATGAACAGCCATGCTTGCAAAGCAGCTTCCTCAGGAAGAAACCGGAGGTGGGCAGGTGTGACGGACGTGCAGCTCCTGGGCCTGAGACGGCCTAAGCCGGTGTCTCCGTCCCAGGGTCACCACCAGAAACACTGAGACAGACAAAGCCACTTAGGGTCCCATGAAGCACAAATCTCGGAGGGAGAAGACAAATGCCTCCTATGGTTTTTCTGATGTTTCTTTTCAGTTTGTCAAATACAAACCCACTGGCATTTGAAGGATGGGCTATTTCCCTCTTCTTTCTAACGCAAGATGGTCTAACTCTGGGAAGCAGAGGAAGGAGAAGTGGCCATTCCCCCAACCCCAGGAGTCCCTCCCAGCTGGCAGCCCCTTGGGATGGACCACAACGACCCCCACCTGGTGGCCCTCAGGGCCCTGTGTAATTCTCTCCCCTGCAGGGTGGGCTCCGTGGAGTGACTGGCTTCTGAGAACAGAAGTGAAGCGACACCCCTCTGGGCGTCCCACAAGGAGATGCTGCGCTGTGTTGGGCAGTCTGTCCTCTCTCTCACTCCATCTCTCTAATTCTCACTCTGGGAGCTACAGGCTGCTGTCCTGTGGACACCCCATGGAGAAGCCCCATGGCAGGCTACGCAAGTGCTCAGTGCACATCCGGGGAGAAGCTGGGGCTGCCTGGGAGCCAATCATCGCCTGGCAAACCTTAGACGGTGGCATTCCCGCCAACACCTCCATTTCAGCCAATGACAGGGCCCAGCTGTGAGCTGCCTGGACTCCTGACTCCGCGAAACTGTGATGTAATAAACGTGCGCTGTTTTCAAATGGCTCAGTGTGGGGGTAATTTGTTATGCAGCACAAATAACAAATACAAAGCTCTAGCTGCAAACATTTAGATATATTTCTACATGTTCAGAGTAAGGGAACCTCCCAGTGTCTCCGGGGAGGTGAGTGTAGGGAGGAAAACACACCGAGCAGTGTGCCCGTTCAGCCCGCGGTGCCACCCTTCCGTCACAGGACCTGCCTTGCCAGCCCGCCTAAGTGTCCTCCAACAAGCAGTATTGAACTTGCAGAAACTTGAGATTCAGGTAGCATTCCATCCACATTCTTTAATCAGAACATTCAAACAATGGAGCCCTGCAAGCAAACCTTCGCTTTTAAAGCTTTTAGCTAATTGAGGTCATTGTGTGGGGGGGGCAGGGGGGCGGGGGAGGCAGAAAGCAAGAAGACCCTGAGGTTTATTTGTACAGAAGCATGGAGGGACGGAGCAGTGTGACAGTGAGAGTCAAACGACAGCAAGATTTCATTTTGAAATTATCGCACTGTGCTCTGCAACTCCCTGATCTGGAGGAACAATCTCGTGCGAGAATTCCCGTATCTAATTAGGTACATTTCTATTCTGTGTCACAAGGGAGGACAATGGGACAAGCCTATCATTTTTGCAGGATCCAGATTTGGTAAAATATTAGAAGAAACCTTAAGTAGAGGTCGTTTATTCGATAGGTTTTATGTTGTAAAAATATTTGTCAAACAAAGGCTTTCAGAACAGAAGCATAAAGGACACTGCCTGTGAAAATACCTGGACTGAATATTTTATTATTAATTTCAATATTTTAAAACATCATAAAAATATCCTTGATTTAACAGCACTGGTTCTGAGCTTGCATTAGATTATATTTTAAAATGTATTCTTCAGAAAGATAGCTGTGGTGCAGTATTAGAGACATACATGGCTAAGAGACTAATGAAGGGATATGAATATGTACTATGTAGATAGATGATAGATGAAGGTAATGGATGGATGGATAGACAGACAGATGATAGGTATAGAAATAAAGATATATATATATATATATATATATATATATATATATATATATATATAGAGAGAGAGAGAGAGAGAGAGAGAGAGAGAGAGAGAGACTATTAGTTCTGGTTTTCTGGAAAACTCTCATATATACTAATCCATGCACCAAAAATAATTAGCCTGCTTGTATTATTTTTAAATTAATCTAAAATATTTATATAATATGTAATAAACTATATTAATATAAAGAACTTAACATTTTTCTGTAATGTACATAAACATGTGATGTTTATGTTTTAGAAAATATTATATTTTCGAAAATCGTTCCTGAATAGATCTGACAGGTCCATCAATATCAGAAAACCAATCTGTCAGTCCACAGAAATCCTCCTCAGAGCCTGGAGTGTTCCCAGGCTGTCCCTCTCCGAGGTGTCTTGCTCTGCACGATCCCGCTTCAGTCAGTCTTCCTGGGGAGAGGAATGGACGTTTCCTCCTCAGACACAGAGGCATGGGGCGTGGGGGCCTGTCCTGGCCAGAGCTGCAGGCTCCCTGGAGGGCATGTCCCAGGCTCTTACCATCCTGAGCTTTCCGAGGGTGTTACCCCATCTGCGAAGGGCTGGTTCTGTCTTCCCCTCAAACATCCTCCGAGTGACATGCTATTGTCCTTTAGGCCAAAATGTGGAGTGTGTCCCGCTGAGCATCCCAGGATGATTTCTGGGCACAAGGCATGAAAGTCACCTCACAGCAAGTAGATGAGGATGGCAACGCTTCCTCTCCAGCCCTCTCTCAGGGCCTCAGGTCCCCAAGTCCACGCTTCACCCCCTGAGAAGCTCTTCTGTGCGCAGTGAGCAGTGATTCTCACAGAACCTCATCAGAGCACATCAGGCCCCTGCTCAAGGTCACCCAGTGGCCCCCGGCTCATGCAGAGGAACAGCCCAGGCCCCACCCCCCCGTGGGCTGTGTGGGTTCCTTCTGGGCAGTGACTGACAGTGACGAGGTGGCCACCCCACCCCCGGGGCTTCCAGGCGGTGGTGGTGAGAACGGGGTGTCCTCAGCCCCTCCTCCCTCCTCAGCCTGGCCCTGGCTCCCCCGGCAGTAAACTCGGGAAGTCGAAGCCCATCTGGGGAGACGGACTCGTGCCCAGGACGGCTGCCACTCGGCTCAATGCCTCTTGTGAGGCCCCCCGCGCGACAACTGTGTGGCCCTGGGGGGGGGGGCACAGGCGCACGGACGTGGGGCTCTCTCAAAGCCGGGCTCCACTCCCGAGAGAGCACCTGCGTGGGGTCCTCGCTGTGTCCCAGAAGCAAATCTGCAACCACTCAACCTTCTCACACAGAAAACGCTGCCCTTGGGCTGAATCTCACTGGCCCCGGGGAAACGTAGTGGCTCGTGTCAGCGGAGAGGACCCTGCGTGCGAGAAAGGGACGTGAACTAAAGCCAAACGGACACGTGTAGGCAGTTCTCGGTCCTGTTGCCTTTGAACCTGGGGGGTTGGCGTGGGGGTGCAGGAAAATGGCCAGAGTGACCAGGTTCCATCACACAGTTTGCTGGACCCTAAATGCATGTTCCTTCTCTACACAAAATGTCCCTTTTCAAATTTGTTTTTTAAGTGAACTATAACGGGCCGATACCCTGTGGACGTGGACGGTGAACACCGTGTGGATTCGACACATGTGCACAGATGTGGGCGATGCTGCCACCGCGGGCCACGTCGCTCTCACTTCTGCTGAGATCTAGTCTCTTACCGACTTTGAGGTTATATCCCAGCCTCGTGGACGTTGATTGAAATCACTATGCTGCACATTCTCTCTCCCGGACTTGTTTCTCTCCTCCTTCCCGTCCTGTACCCTCAAACTACGTATTTTTTCTACCAGAGGGATTCAAAAAATCCCTGAGCCCTTTAGGAAAACAGCCTGCAGTTCTAGTCTCAGCCACTAGATGGCAGGGCAAACGAGACCCGCGGACCCCTCATGGGCGAGAGGGGGCCCCCCCACCCAGAAGTGCTTGCCGGTCCTCTCAGCATCTCACTGCCTCACCATGGGGGTCACGCTAGCCCTCCGTCTTCTGTTGTCTTCGCCATAATCCTTCCACTGTCTGAAATGTTACTGTTTGCCTCCATGTGCACGGATTGGCTGGCTCCCTCCACAAAGCGTGAGCTCCGGGCAGCGGGGACTGTCTGCTCAGCGCTGCACCCACCGCGTCTAAACCCGCGGTCTCGCAGCAGGTGGCTGAGGCGTGTGTGCGGGTGAATGAGTGATACCACAGATGCAAGGACGTGACCTCTGATCCACACGAACAGACTGGGTCTCCTTCCCTGACTTTTCTGTCTCGGGTGGCGTCACGACTCACGGTGAACCACGCTTTGCACTGATGGGGTGTCGAGGACATTTCAAACTGCTGGCCCTATGGTTTGCTTTATGTCGTTGAAACCCCTGAGCCCTGACGGGAAGCAAGCAAGAAGTCCTGTGGGTCTCACCAGCGTGGCTCGGGCAGACCGTTTTCACTGGCGCGCATAAACCCACTGGAGGTCCCTCTGACCATCTCTGGTGTGTCCACCACCCCCCCCTTCAGCTCCAGGAGTGACAGGAGGCGTGAGAAGTGACGCTGTCTGGCGCACTGAGGGAGCTTTAGATAAACCCCCCATTTGCAATCGGTCAGCGCACTTGCTGGGCTTGTGGGGAGTGCCCGAGAGTGTCACCTGCTGGGAACGAACAGCAGGAGGGGGACGCAGGTGGGCAGGGGGAGGCTGCTTCTCCTGAGAGCGGGGACAAGTCCTGCCTTCATTCAAAATTTCGGTCTTTTGTTCCTCGTGGAGTTTTCACATCCATTCTGATTTTTAAGATAAGGCACTAACATATTACTTATCTTGGTTACTGAGGTTTGGGCGCCCCTTACACTTTGTACCCAATCTCAGCCCCGGTGGGGAGGACAGCCCCACCCTGCTGTCCACAGAGGGGCTGGGGCAGAGTCCCTGATTCCCAAAATGTGAAAGGTTGAGGAAAGAGCGTTAAGATACCTTCCTGTTAGGGAACAGTCATTTAGTTCTGTATCTTCAAAATAGATCACAAAGCACGTGAGTATGGCTAAGAAATCTTACTATGTTCAAATGTAATACATGCCCTGTGTTTGTTTCCTGGGGCTGCTGTAACAAATTCCCAAACGCTTGGGGGCCTAAAACAACACACACTTACTATTTTATAATCCTGGAGGTCAGAAGTGTGAATGTGCCATGTACTGAATGTGTGTCCCCACCCCTTAAACTGCCAAGTGGAGGCCCTAACCCCCAGTATGATGGTTTTTGGAGACGGAGTTTGGGGGAGGTAGTTAGATTTAGTTGAGCTCATGAGGGAGGGGTCCCCGTGATGGCATTTAATGCCCTTATAAGGAGAAATACCAGGGAGCTAGCTTCCCTACCCCTCCTACCCACTGCTGTCCCCACCATGTGAAGACACAGCTAGAAGGTGGCCTTCTGCAAGCCAGGCACCCACCCGGGCCGGCACCGGATCTGGACTTCGAGCCTCCAGAATTGTGAGAAATGTTTCTGTGGTTTGAGCCAGTCTGTGGTGCTGTCCCAGCAGCATGAGCCGACCAAGGTGTCAGCGGGACAGCATTCCACCTGGAGGCAGAATCCTCTTGGCCTTTTCCAGCTTTTAGAGGCACCCAATTCCTTGGCTCGGGGCCCCTCCTTCCATCTTCAAAGCCCACAACCTCTGTGACCTCTCCTTCTGTCCTCACTTTGTCTCCTGACGTCCTGCCTCCCTCTCACTGTAAGGACTCCTGCTGTCAGGGCTCAGCCAGGTGACCCAGGGTCACCTCCCCACCTGGAGAGCCTTAACTTCCTCACACCTGCAAAGCCCCCTTTGCTATGTAAGGTCCCCCATTCTCAGGTTCCAGGGATCAGGATGGGACGTCTTGGGGGAGGAGGGGTTGGCTTTTTCAGATCTCCACAATGCTGATCTGAGCTTCCACCGTGCAGAGCACAGAATAGAGACTAAAACATGGTCTGGTGCCCACTCCCGAGAAACTTAAGTACCTTTATGAAGAGCCGCCTTAAGTGAGGCGCCATGTGCCACCATTTCTGTAACTGCAGGGCCCCAACCTCCACTGCTCTGTCCCAGCCGCCAGCTAGATGCTCTGTATACGTATGTGCTTGTTCATTTTAAATGAGGGGCGCCCCATGGGTGACAAATTGTTCCCGACTGGTCACTGATACCACCATCAGGCAAGAAGGGGACTGTGTACAAGGCGGGGGAGGAGGTGAGCCCGCCACCCAGGAAGGCTGGCCCGTTACAGACGGGAGACGCGGGTAAGTCCCATGGTGTAGACGGGGGTGACCCGTGGTGTGCAGATGGGGTGACGTGTGGGGCGGTTATGTCACCGCGGCTCCCAGCCACACCAGTGTCAGGCCTGCAGAGCACAAGTGGGGTCACCAACATAAGGCAGCAGCGTGGCCCCACCAACTCCTACCTCCTCAGGAGGCGTCGGTGGGTTTTGAAGGATCCGGTGGCCTGGGCATGGGGGTCCGCCCGGCCCCAGGGGTTCACACAGGAGAAAGGCCTCTCAACACACACTAAGTGACCCATAAAATTGCCAGATACTAGTGCTTCACAAACCTCCATAAGACCAAACAAAGAAAGCCTCCCAAAATAAAAGAAACTCAAGGCCCACCTGCCCATCAGGAAACCCTGTGCCCTGTCCTGCCTCCTGTCCAGCCTCCTCCCACCGTCTAAGTTCAAATGAAAAATTAAAGTGTTGTTTCTCCATAGTCAGCACTTCGGCTAAATTCCTAGAGATTCCCCTTAACATACCGAGGGTGTGCCTAGCTCTGGCCCCAGACGGATTCAAGAGGGGCCCCTTCCAGCCCCCAGCCCACGACGGACACCCAGTAAGGGGAGGCTGGTGAGGACCTGGTCCTTCCTTTCCCGCCTTACGTGCCCGGGTGTCAACACTGCACGTGCACAGCAGCCTGCAGACTTCCTGTCATTGCACCTGCCATCCCTCCCTCCTGTGGCTAATTCCTTACAGAAAACCTCCTTCTTGACAGCATGGCTTCATGGTTTGCGCTATGCAACATGTCCTGACGACACACGTCCACGTCTGGAGGGTAACGCGTGACCAAGGGCAGAGCTTCTCCACCTTTTATAGGTTGTTTCTTAACCAGCGCACACTGCAGCCCTGAGAGCTGGTGGTACGCTGACAGTACCTGACTGAACCCCACCGGTCAAGACTGCCTCGTGTTTTTCTGTAGTTTTCCTCCACTTCGTATTACCAAAACATAGTAAGAAAAGAATGGGGGTTTTGTGTTTGTGTCTGTTTTTTCTGAATATAAAGTATATTTGAATCCAGACCAGACTTAAGAATCACCACCTCGGGAAACCTGAGTCGTGTCAGGAACAAGTACTTTATCGTGATTTTCTGTGAATTCCTGACTCGGGAAACTCGATGCTTCCAATGTGACAGCTCGTGGAGCCTCATGACATTGTGTAAATGCCAAAGAAACGATGGCTATGGAATCCATGCAAAGAACTAGTTAATGGGTCTCGAACTGGCGGTGCTTTTGATAACAAAGTTATACCAGAAGTACAGCAACAAATAAAGAACAGTTTATTTAACAAAATCAGAACGCCACGAACGTGTAAAATAACAACACAAAAGTTGGGGACTAGTCAAACAGTTCAAGTTCACATTTAACACTTTCCATCGTTTGTAACTACATTAATTCTGCCCAAAAGAACTCGCTCCTGACACCCTCCCGTGAAGGGTGCCCAAACGGCGTTTCACAGCAGGACTGGTGCGGCAGGTGTAACACACTCTTTCAGCTGCTTTGCAGCCTGAGACAGGACACATGCTCTTACATACGTCTCGATGCCCGTTCTTAGAGGAAGAAAAGCAGTGTCAATAGTTCAAAAAATTAGGATCGTTTGAAGCAGTGCCAAGGAATGGGGGAATGGCAAGGCGTGTGGCTCACAAAAGAAACATGACCAGGACATTCACACAAAGCCTCTGGAGTGTTTGACCACACTTCTCTCTTAAAAATCCTCCCGTTCTCCGATATGAGATGTTTATTAATCAAAAAAGAAAAAAGTCAGATCACACGGTGTGTGCGAAGGAAATGACAACATCTGTTTGAAGCCGCCTGAGACACGAGGAGCCTCCCGAGACCGTGCACTCCACGTGTGGGTTTCGTCCAAAGGAAACCCGCAGCCGGGTGGACGCAGCAGCCTTCACTTTTGAGAAGCAACACACCTCTGCGGCCCAGTCCAGGAGGCCCAGCGTCCCGGGGACAAACCAGTAAGGCACTTACCAAGCTCATCTGGCTGAAGAGGGGAGACAGCAGTGCAGGTGTCACACAAGCTTTGGGGAAGCCAGCCATTCACGGCGACCTGAACCCTGCCTCCCTCAGTCACCTGCGGGCCCCTCAGGTGAAGACCCTGCGTGAGCTTCAGAGCCGAGAGGCCCTCCTGCTGGCGGGGGTCCCACCCGCTCTGGATCGCTGTCGGTCGTATTTCACGGAAACAATCAGGAAAAGCAAGAGGGTGGCTCCTTGAATGGCAGCCAGAAGGAAAAAGTAATAGTTCAAATGGCAGCCGTTAATGTTACCTGGAAAACAAAACAAAGACGCCTATGAGAGACTTTAAAAGATTTTGCCTATTTAATTTGGTTCCTACTAAGTCAGAGTGACTTTTAAGGGAGGTCAGAAAAAAAAGAAAAGAATCACGTATCTGTAATTCAAAACACACAAGCATTTTGTTTTCAAAGCTGTTGCAAAAAGTCACCGGAAGTCAGACATGTCTCTAAGAGGGGCTCTGGACTGGGGTCTCTGCCGGGTCCCCCCTGCTCCTGGGACCCCATGTCTCTCCTGGAAGGGGGAAGGGAGCGTTCCGAGCCCCTGACAAAGGAACACGAGGATGTGACCCCCTTCTAGCCTCATCCTCAGGAAAATCCATGCGGGGCTGAAGAGGACGAGGTGACAATCAGTGGACAGTGTGACACCGCATGGCAATCTGGGAAAAACTGGCCACGAGAGAAATAATGTCAACTAAGCCTCTTTCCACTTTTTTTTTTTCTGTACAGAACATTTGGGGAAAGTAAAAAAGTCTTTTGTGTGCTCTGCCAGCAGAAGCAAACATCAGACCGGATGCTGCAGTGCGCCCCAGCCTGTTTCATGCCGTGTTTCCTCCCAACTATCTGCAGGGGCTCCCTGCACCCCCATTAGGCAGAGGGCAGAGCTGACGTTTTGGAAGACAGGTGTGAAGACATGCAGAGGGCGGCTGATGTCCCCCCTCCAGGCCTGGGGTGCTGTGGGTGTCACAATGGATGCCACACAGAGCAGCGAGAACACACGAGGAGACAGGCCTCCGTGTCCTGGGCCCCTGGGAAGCTGCCGTGAACTGGACACAGCAAACTCGCCTTTTGTGAGCGTGTGTCCAGCGCCCCAGGTGCCACCACTGCCCTCAGCTGGGAAACCCCATACGATCGGTCTGAGTGACGTTTGTTTACTGAGAAAGGGCGCTTATCTGTTGTTTTAACAGCAGACAATTAAAAGGCATGGTCGGGAAGAAGCCGCCACACGGACAGATGCCCATAAATGAAACCGTGACGTGGATGTTAAGGTGGACGAGGCGTCTGCCAACCGAGGACGTCCCAGGCCGGCCGGGTGCGGGGACAGCAGGACTGGCCAGGCTGGAGGGACAGGGACAGCCCACGCTCACACCACGCTCCTTCCCAACCTCCCCTCGCGCAGCGGGCACTTGCTGAGCGGGGATGGTGGCCTCACCGAAGTCCGTGTGGTTGCTCATCCACCCGATGGCCCTGAGCGACACGAGTGCCAGCAGCCCCGAGCCCACGAAGGAGCCGACGCCGGAGAAGAAGAAGAACAGGCCCATGATGGCGCTCTGCATGGACTTGGGCGCAGCCGAGTAGGCGAACTCCAGACCTGCGGGCAACGGGGGGTGAGCCCGGGCGCCGGCTGCTGCTCTACTGCCCGAGGTGGCAGGAACGCAGCCAGGGTGCGGGCTCAGCGCTTCAGAGCTTGAAGCAGGAGCAACTGCCCCCTCCTTGGAAGACAGTCTTTATGGGAACCCAAGAATCAGAGGTACGCGCGGGAGGCTCTTCCTCCTGTCACCACGACAGGTCCTACAAGACGCTAGGACACAGACTTAGCTCCTTGCTCTCAAACTGCAAGGTAACATTTGATACGTAGAATTTCTTGGTCTTTATGGAAAGAAAGGTTGAGAAGCAAAATTTTCCTATAGCGTCAACTAATGGGAGTATGAAAACAAAGTAGATCCACTAAAATGGGGAACCTACTTAAGAATTCTATTTTAAAGGCAATATATTTTAAAACAATTCCAGCAGGCACAGCTATAAATTCAGATTTTTATAATAACCAGACGCGCAGTTCTGCCGTGGATTCTAAAGGAAGGCCCATTCTGTGTGATTTATCCCCTCAGAGGCCCATCAGCCGACTTGGCATGTGTGTGAGGTGAACACCCTCAGCTCCGCCCCCACGCCTCTCGCGGCTTCTGCTTGTCACTGATTTTCTCTCCCCACCCAGCACCAGAAACGTCCTGCACAGACCCACCGCCTGATCGCAGACTTGGTGGGGAAAGGAGAGCATGACCCAGGAGAACGTGTTTTTAAAAACCAGACTTGTTTTCTTGTGAGTCCGAACTGAACCCCCGAGCTGGGGCTGCCATTTGTACCCTCAGGTCGCGTGGCCGGGCTGGACCAGAAGTGCCAGACCCGGAAACCCCACCCCCCCTGTAGGGAGGCCCTTCTCTCTCTCCTGTGGCCCCTCCAAGGTGGCAGGGGACGTCCATGGACATGTTTTTGGGAAGCTGTTTTTATACTACGAAAGGAGAACCCCAGCCACTATTTACTTACCAATTCGTATTCTGAACCACACCTGCCCACCAAAAACACAAAGCGCTGTTTTTGTCTCAGCATATTCAACACAGTAAGAAAACGTCACGACTTGTGTCACTTTCCGAGCTGACTCGCCCACACACCTCTGCCACGGACGCTCACCTGCGATACTCGCAAATATTTCACTGACGCCGATCAGCACGTACTGAGGGACCTGCCACCAAATGGGCAGGTCAGCGGCGAAGTACACGACGTTCCCGATGGTCTGGTTGATGGTTTTCTCTTTAACGAGGTCCAGCCTTTTGCTTTCCAAAATCCCTAGAATTCATAAGTCGGTCAGTACAGCGTTTGCTCATTAACATTTGCAATTAAACAACTGCATGTCCGCTACCAGGTGTGTGCTGCCAAGCACACAAAGGCCGACACCCAAGTACACAGCTCCCGGGACCCAATGGAAGGGTGCCCCCCGCGTCCAGCTTCCTGAGTAGGTCACTAAGACACAGGGTCACATCACACGCGTTTCACATGGGGTTCATAAGCCAGCTGTGCAGCACGTTTAATCTAATGCTCACACCCCGACTGCTCACCTACGCGCCTGTTTTGTTTTCAAAGGGGGTGGGGAGCTAGAGCCCTGCGATGAAAAGACACTTCTGTTTGCTTGTCCGTAGGTCATACATTTTGAGACTGTCACATCACCGTCAGGGCTGTAAGCTGATCCACTGCAATTGTCATCACCATGGTAACTGTGACTAATGAGGCACCTGGACCTCAGAAGCCAAAGGAAAGGGTCTGCTCTCGGTGGTGGCAGCCACCGCCGAGTGACGGCTCATCCCACAAGCGGTGGACGACATGGAGAACTCAGCCAGAGTGAAACGGCCCCTCTTCACAGAAGCAAAACTAAACCATCACAATACAGTTCAGAAACGACAGTGTGCAGGCCCAAGGTCTGAGGTTAACAACGTGGACATGTTTGGTTTCCAAGAGCTCTAGCTGCAAGTGCAATAACAGACCCCAGCATCTAATGCGTATATAAAAATGCACGTTTTAGAACCGCATGGAGCAGGAGAGGAGCCTGGGGCCTGGCAATGGGATCTACATTAAAAATATGAAAAAGCCCAGATCATGGCTGGCGGGGTGATGACGAGAGAAGCTCTGGAACCTGCACCCCAAGCCACGTCTCAAGTGACATGTTCAAGCAAAGAGGGACATCAAGGGACCACGGGAAGGAAGCAGGCAGCTCGCTCCCATGGAAACCTGCACCTCCTCCCCGCAGGCCAGCCGGGGGTCCCCGACCTCCCCATCCTCCCTGGGGGACAGGCAGGACAGTGGCCTCAGAGCTCCTGCTTTCACTGCAGAACAGGAAAGAGGAATAAACAAGAGAAAACGAAGAATTAGCCCAGGAAGTGAGACAGAAAATCACAAAACAAACCCAAGGTAACAGAAAGAAATTAATAACTTAATCCTTCACTTAGAAAACACAAACTATCAAACCGATAAATCTAAGAGATGGAATGACCACAAAATACATATAGTCTTGGCAGATCTAATAAAAAAGAGAACATATGCACATGAAACTAGCAATGAGGAAGGAAACACAAAAGATTTAGTTAAAAGTCTATTTTTATCTCCACTAATGATTTTTCTAAAACTCAATAATAAAACGGATGGTTTACTAGGGACATTTAAAAAAAAAAGCGCTTAAGTGATTCAAGAGAAAATGAAATCGGCACAAAACTGAGAAAAAGGTGAAAAAGCTATCAAATTTCATCTCAGAGGTCGTGGGCTCACAGGTTTTCTAGGTGAAGGCCTGCACCTCCCTGGGAGCAGACAGACTACTCTCGTCGTGTCCGTCTCCTGCCTACAGAAACAGGGCTCTGCCCACTCCCCCGAGACGCGAGGCACTGACTGGTGTCACTTGCGGACAGACACACAGGTGCTCGATGAAACGGCGGCCGATTACAGTTCAGCCGTCAAAGCAGCCCTGTTAACAAACAGGCTTTAGTTTAGAAATGCAGAAACACTTCAATATCAGGAAGCTAGTATAAATGAAAAGCATGGGCAGCCAAGCTGGGGGGCGAGGGGGTGGCACGTAATCCTCTTGGAAAACAAAATGAGGCGTCTGAGCAAAATCCAACACTCATTTCTGCCCCAAACACTCAGTAAACGTGAAGGAAAGTCAGAGAGCAGCATCCTTTCCAACTGAGAGGCCACAGAGACCTTGAACCTTCACAGTGAGCGAGCCGCTGGAGGCGCTCCTTAGTCAGGAGAGAGGGGACAGTCTGGCCAGTGCTGGCAAACAGGAGGGAGGTAGAATTATTCTAAGAACTGCTGTTTGAAGAGGACGCATGACCACCATTCGAAAATAATTCACTGAAACTCAGAATTAAAATAAATCTCATATATGAGCAACCAAACATATTAGGTTGGTGCAAAAGTAATTGCAGTTTAAAAGATTAGAAAAAAAAAATTGCAAAAACCGCAATTACTTTTGCACCAACCTAATACATAAAGTAGTTGGGAATAAACTTAACATTAAATGGATAGGACCTAAATGAAGAAATGTGTAAGACTTTGCAAGATACCGTAAATGAAGTTAAAGGGAAAATTTTTTTAATTGGAAAAAGTATATGTAAGGTGAGATAAAATTCTGAATAATAACAATCGATTACATATCACCAAGAAAAAGAAAAACCCATCAGAAAACTGGGCACAACACAAACTGTACACAGAACAGAGCGACTGTTCAATCTGGGGAAAAATCTTAAGCATCACTAAAAAAATACCTGAAAGCAAAGATGTACCATGTTTTAACCCATCAGAAAAGAGATTAATACAAAAAAGTAACTAGTACTGACAAGGGTCCTGTAACATCAGAAATTCTGTGCACTTCGGCTGGCGTTTTCATGCTGGGCTGTCTGCCCCACGGAAACAATAAGACAAGTGCACACATAGGCACACAGAGGGCGTGTTGTTAAATAAGGACCAGAATCAGCCATCATTTAATAAGAGAGGAATCATTTTCAAAAATGATAGTACATCCAAAAATGGAAGATTATGTAGCTGTTAAAAAAACCATAATTTGAATTTATAATCGACACAGAAAATGGTATGTATCTAGCACACAGAAACAGAGGGCTATGAACCGTGGGAATGGCTTGTTCCTTTCTGTTTTAAAAAGAGGCAATTTAGCTGTCACAGAAAATGTCGTAGGAAGATATAAAGTGGTCGTCACTGGGTGGAAGGTGGACGAATCCGCCCCCCTCCATCTCTGTATTTTTGATGACCAGGGACTGACTGTGCAATAATCATCTTTAAAAACTCGCTGCAGACCCGCGGTTCTTGGCTCTTCTCTAAGAAGCGTGGACCTGGGGAAAGGCCCTTGGGCTCTGCCCGGTCCCGGAGTGCGTGCTGGACGCCTGGCCAGAGCCCCAAGCCCCGAGCTGGCAGCGTGCAGCACACACTCCAGCCAGGGACATTCACTGTGGTTCCTGCACTGAAGGCCGTGAAGGGACGGAGGGACCTGAACAGCAGACATTTCACTAAAGCGAGGCCCGTAACGGTGAGAATGAGGACCCTAAATACATGGCAATAAAGGACAGCAGCTGAATGTTTGACATGGACGGATACTCGTGATACGGTAGGGTGTTTAAAGCAGGCGACAGAGGGAGTCCCACCAGTTGTCACACACCATGGAGGGAACATGCCTACGCATGTGCCAATGGCAGTGTGCGCCTCCTGGGGTGATGGAACAGTGTCTCCACCTGTGTGAGAACGTCTCCACTGTACTGAGGGTTTCCCTCCTTACGTGTAACATGCGTGGCTGTTACTGTACCTTCACGCTTTTCTTACGCTTAGTTTTTCTTAATCAGGCTCACATCAGCCTACATAGCAGGATTGCATTTGTGCAGAAACACAAACAGTGTATGCGTGCAGCAAAATCAAGACCAGACACACGCCATACCAGTCGTGTGAGCACTGCGGATTACGTGATTGTATGTTTGTTCTTCTTTGTGGTCCTAAGGTTCTCAGCAGGCGTGGGACTATGTTAGGAACTAAAGAACACATACACACGTTTTTAAGGGGAAAAGGAAAACTAACAAATTAACACTTTCCATTTCTGCGTTCATCAGTTCAGATGCTGCCATTTCAGATGCTTCTTTTTCTTAAGACTTGAAGAAGCCACTTAGACCTGCTCTATTCTCATCTGAGAAACTTTAAAGAAAGAATTATTAGTGGCTGATATGGCACTAAGTGGAATATATTGATTTATTAGGGGTGAATGTAGTGGGTTGAAAGGCAAATTTATTAGTAGTGAATGTAGTAAGCTACTAGGCAAGATAGTTTCTTTTCTAGATCAAAATGTTGGTTTGCTACAATAGCTGCAGGTCTCTATTCGAAGGTCATTACTGCTCCAATTCAGTGATCCTCACTAGCGCTGGAAAGAAGCTGCACGAGACAGGGCCGTTTCCGTGACACTAACAAACTGTGCTCCAGTCAAGTCATCGGATGTTTAAACTGTCCGGACCAGCGACAGGCACATTCCTTCCCAGGATTTGGCCACTTAGCAGAGAAAGCCTAAAACTACAAGCATAGCAGGCACTTTCCATTTCTGAGTTCATCAGTTCAGATGCTGCCATTTCAGAGCTGTGCAGCCACGCCAGCTCAAACCGTCTGTGTCCCCACGCGTGCCAGTGCCACTTCAAAGGCAGCCCGATTCTGCTCAGCATGGGAAGCTGCCCTGTTTTCTAGCACTTTTCCAAAGGCAGGACGGCTGTGTCCCATGGGCATTCTCAACAGTCCCTGGTCTGCCAGCTGTTTCCTGCACAAACAGGTTCTGAAATCAGAGGAACTCCCTCCAAGGCTCTCAGGGCAGCTGGCAGAGACTCCTCAGCCATAATGAAACTGAAAGGGACGGCGGGTGGTATTAAAGGAGCCCAACCCGGAACCTACTAGAAAATGCCTGGGAAACCAAGCACATGTCTTTTCCCACAGCGAGAGGACAGGGCCTACCCTCCCTGGCATGTGACCAGCGTGGTCGTGTGCAAAGAGAGGGCTCCCCAATCTGGGAAAGGGGGGCGCTGCTGAGACCACAGCCGAGCCTCCAGTAGGGACTCGGGAGATAAGACAGACGGACGGACAGACAGCACCTCCAGCCAATCACGGCTCCTCCAGACATTCCCGCTGACTGCCGCCTGCCTGCCTGTGGACACCTGCTTGGAGCCCAGCTGTCATTTAGCTCCATTTGCTCGCGCCTGGCTCCCCATGTGCCCCAGGCCTGGAGAACAGGCGGAATGAGAAGGAAAGCACGCGGTCCAAACTGCACTCAGACACGACCTCACTGTAATTATCTATTTGATCGAGAGAAAACGTAATTGTCTTCTAAGATGTCGCAGTCTCTGGGATATGGATTTCTTAAGCCTGGGGACTCATTTCTTTACATCTATTAAGTACCCTATCAATATGTTCGCTCGGCGGTGGGAGAGGAGGCTGCTGAGAATATTAAATTCCGTCTCAGCAGAGCTTAGCATCCAATTCCTCACAGCAGTGCTGATAGAGTTGATTCAGGAATAGCTGCTTTCTTGTTATAAATGAAGCTGTTTTCGGCGCAATAATTTTCAAATATTAATGAGGGAAGAAGTCCAAATAACTTGGGAAAGTCGCAATACCTCAGCAGAAGACATTTCAATTTATATTCCAGACTAGAAGAATTATAGAGACAGAAAGGGCCCCCCAAAGGGTCGCTGCCCCCTCGGTGATGGATACTTAGGCACTACCACTGAACTTTTTCCTTTTTTCTAAGGGGTGGGGGCTGGTCGTGAACCTGTAACTGATGAAACCTTTCTCCAGGAAAACGCACGCTTCCTGTCTATGGAGTGCACAGGGCTCGGGGGAGCGCTGAAGCCTAGGGGTGGACCCGCCGTTTAGAACCCTAGGGGGTGTGACAAACATACACCTTAAACTTATAAAAACCCACCTGGTCAGCAATCAGCAGTTGTCCGAAACCTAACTCAGTGGGGTGGGGACAAGTTTCCTTGGACTCAGTCTCAGCCCCTTCCCAGAGCACTTCCCTGGGGTGTGTGCTACCAGAAAACTGACACATCCCTAAAGAAGCCTAAACTTCCTATAGCGAGAAGGTACAAAGCGAACATCTCGGGTTTAAAATAACCCATGCAGTTCTCTTTTCAAGTACACACTTCCTGGTAACACGTGGACCGAGTAGCCGGGGTCGATCACTATATTCCGAACTCCCCACAACCGCCCAAGTCCGTGTCGAGCAGAAACGAGAGGAAGTGGCTTCTCACCTGCAGCGAAGGCAGAACACATGACAAAGAACATGCCGACGGCGATTCTCTTTAGGGATGACGGGAGGAGGCCATGTCTCCTCAAAATGGGATCCACCAGCTTATCCTTCAGCGGAATTAACAGGAGGATGAGCACCGCGTCGAACATGGTGAGCCAGGCTGCCGGGAACTGGGAGGAAGACGGGAAACACGAGCTTACTTCTCTGCAGAACAGGGGGCACTTACCCAACAACTGAAGGCTTATCCCAAGCGCATGTCTACAAAGCATTCGGGCCTGTCAGTTTCAAGACGCCGGAATTGAGGCAAGATATTACTTCTAAACGGATTTGCGTTTATTTGTCTGTGCTTTAAGGTGAGGCTGGGAGATTCAGGTGAAAATATTCATTCGTGTTTAATCGACCGACATTAGTCAACTTAATCAAGTAAATGACCCAACCAACAGAAAAACAGTCTCTAAAATAAGGAAAAATTCCACTTCAGTAAGAATGCTTTTGGTTGGTGCGAACTGGTAACGCTTATAAGGTATCCACGATGGGTAGGAGGGACCCATCTGCCCCATAAACCCCGAGTGACCACTTTCAGATCACTGCCAATTGTTCTCACCGTATGACGAATGCTTGTAATGCTGGAAATTTCTGGAATCCTCAAATGAAGGCTCTGTAAAACATACGTTGTCTGCATCTAGGGGTAAAAAGCGGTATCGTTATCCATGAACAGCTCGCCTTCAAACACTTCCCGCAACTTGCCCCTCCCCCCCCCCAGCCTACGCGCGGGCTCAGGGGCTCAGGTCGGAACAGACAAGTCAATTATCTGACCATCATAAATTCATCTGGAGATCAACTTTGAAAAAGAGATCAGAGTTATCCAAATGAGAAATCAAACGAAAATAAGGGGCCTGGAAAAACAGAAGCGTACCTACTCCTAGCTGCTGCTTTGAAAAACAATTCAAAACATTTAAATGAGCAAAAATGAGTCCGTAACTAAAAACAAGATTCCAAGACCCTAGAGACTCACGGGGAAGAAACCACGGAACCCTACATACTTCAGTGACGGCCCTGCCGGGTGCCAGGGTCACATTTCACAGGGAGATAAAGGAAATTAAACCTGTTTGTCACCACTCACTTGAAAATACACTGTCCAGTAAGGTATCAAAGCCAAGAAAACAGGGACAATCTTGACAAGAGCCTTCACGTCTTCCACTTTGTCTTCTGTGAATGGCCCTCCGCGAGACATCTTACATGAATCAAACAGACTTTGTTTAGAAGATTGCTGAAAGACTCCACTGCCTTCACTTTGGGAAATAAAATGAAGGAATTAGTTTTTTTCCACCCCTCGAAATCAATTATTTGGTCACAAACTAAGTTTGGGGGAGGAAGGCAGCCTGCTGCACTGAATTTACTTAAACGTCATTTTATTACCTACTAATGGTCCACACCAACCAGAGCTGCCCCGATGATTGCCCAACATTGCAAAACGTACGAAACAGCTGACACAAAGTGCGACTGCAGCCACTGTCACTTTACGAGGCTACAAGGTACAGTGCGGTCCCAGCATTGGTCCCACGCCAACCGTCCACTTGTGGGAGGAAGGCCTGCAGTTTTCCATCTGAAGCTGGCAACACGCACAGCAGCCCCACCATGGGGTTCATGTTTGAAGAGAAAACTGCGCTGGGTTGTTGCGATTTCTAATTAGGGAATTTATCAAATGTCCAGGCCTGACAATCGACACGGATGCTGCCGTTAGTCAAACTGTGCTGGTTTATGTAAAACGTGGTCACGGGTGTGACGTGAGGCAGGCCCTGTCCTATTACAGCGGGGAAAGCAGTCACCTCTTACAAAGGCAGAGCTGAGAGGGGACAGCTAGTGCTCACGACAAGGATGGTAGATAATGTGACATGAGTGCTCACTCCTTAGGCCCGTGAGGGTCAGGACACCTTGCCAGCCGCCTACAGAGGAGGAGCCAGGGCACAGAAAGGGCAAGGAATGGACCTGAGGTAACACAGCCTGAGCTGGGGCTGGTTTAAGCCCAGGCAGCGCTGGCTCTGAGCCGGCGGCCCAGCCCTCGGCAGGACACACCTACCCTTCTGCTCCCCACCCACAGGCATCACCCCCACCCCCAGCAGGCCTGTTGCTTGGTCAGAACTCAGGCCTTAGGTCCTGGCTCTCGTATTAGCAGCTTCCCTCCCTGGGTCTGTTTCACTGGTGATAAAATGATGGGGTCCCAGTGGATAGCTCCGAGCCCTTTCCTAGCTCCGAGCCACTCTAATGGAGAAACGTGCTCTAACGTTTCCTTAGGGCACCAGAGAAGGGTTTTGTTTTAACCGCACACTAGTCTCTAAAGCCAGAGACGCCAATCAGCTGCTTGCCAGCCTGTAAACTGCTGCCCATTTAGCGGAGTCACCACCATTTTAAATCACCTTTGTCTTACAATGTTCACATTTTTCATCTGAACTTGAAGAGCACAGAAAACTGAAAACTTTAACTGAATATTTTCGTCAAATTTTGTACTGAAAAACTAAATTTATTTCCACAAATATTTCCCGAGCACCTATGCTCTGCCCAACCCCATTTTAAGTGGGTACTGGGGGTACTCGAATAAATAAGAAAGACACCGTTCCTACCCTCATACAGCTTTGTCTCCTAGGGGAAAAGAATCAGAAAAAAAAACCCACTCAGAGTGAAACCTCTAAATTCCAAAAGTTTTTTCCTACTTTCTTTTGAGAACATTCACAGCTGTTCCAATTTTTTTTTTGACCAAATAAGGAAATTGAAAGTCCCTGTCTACCTCATATGACTATGATTGTCATACTGCGCGTGTTTCTAAATACACTTAAATGTCGAGTAACATCCATTTTCTCACCAGGAATACTGGCTACACAGGCTACTGGCTACGTTGTTTTTGTTTCATCTCATTACATAGTTAAAGAACCGCTAAGTCAATATGCATCTAAAGCCTGGCCTGGCTCATACATATTGTTAGTGTATTATTTTTGCAACACACAAAGGTCCAACATGGAGGCAGGGTCACTCATGACACGGAACAGACAAGTCGATGGGGTGAGCTTGCTCCCGGAACTGTCTGCAGAGGCTGCATGCACACGCGTGTGCCTTCTCCGGGAAGAGGGTCCGTTAGTTCTCATATTCTCAACTCCAAAAGGTATGGATCTCAAAAAAGGTTTAGAACCATTTCCACTCTGCTCTGATGAACTGAGTGGATTTTCATTTAAAATCGGCACTAAATCATCCTCAAACATAGACTAACCTACGTCAGAAGGAAATGGAGATGGGCAGATGAAATGAGAGCGCCAACAGGGAAACCTGGGGCACTGCCTACTCCCTTCGGATTCTAAGACAAGCACCTTCGAGCACTCGTTAATATTAAAGGCGCTGTCATCAGGGGCAGGTGTGCTGCTGGGAGCTGTGCACACCTCAGCGCACCCAGGCCTCACGACGTCCTATGGGATGCATCCCTTTCCACTGCACAAAAGGACACGCAGACTCTGCAAGGTCATTACCTGCCCGAGGTCACAGAGCCCGGAACTTGTGCATAAGGAGGGAACAGGTGGAGAATTCTCTGGGCCATCAACTTTTCTGCAAGCTACGTAGTCCTTTTTATCTTAATTATGCCAAAGGAGGCTTCCAAAAACAAACCTAAAGGGAATCCGATTCCTGAGTGAAAATCTTCACTATGGCACCTGTGCATTAAAACCCACCAATGTCCCTGGAGCAATGGGTCCTCTCGCAGAGTGTCCACCAGGAACCACGCACACACAAACATTAAAACCGCGAGGGGTTCCTTCCAAGGATGCGGTTTGCTAAAGGGCCTTCCGTGTGTAGGATGGACGTCTAGGGTGGGAAACTCTGCTTTTGCCTGGAGAAAAGCGGGACCTGAGGAGGTGCCTGAGGAGGGCACCAGTGACCGCTGCTGGCGCGGAGACATTTTCACTCTTAAAACTGTGCCGTGGTCCCACCGTCTGTCATTCTCAATTGCGAGTCACAATGCCACACTGACCCACCAGGATTCCAGGTCCCACAGGTGGCTAAGAGACCCGTCGGAATTCCACAGAGGGACAGCTGAAGGAACCAGAGGTGTTCAGCCAGGGTGAAGGGCCACAAAGGCTGTTTCAGTGCAGCTGCAAATCTCCCCCGTGGAAGGGACAGCAGACATTCCTTATGGCTCCAAGGACCAAATGAGACATACAAGCCACAAGGAGGCAGATGTGGGGGCCGGTCTGGAGAACATTCCAGCCATCAGGGCCACCCAATCAGGAGGGTGCGGTGCCACAGGCAGGGAGCCCACGTGCCTGAGGTCAGCCTCGGGCTCAGGGACTGGCCGCCCCCTCCAGAAGGCCACCTCGGTGGACATGTTCCCTGAGGGGCTGACTACACGGGTCCCAGCACCGTCCTGGGCGGTGGGCTAGATCCTGTCTGCACTGTGCTGACGCCACGGAACAAACCTGTCCTACTTTCCGGAACTGGACAGCCAACGGGACGCATTTACTACATGGAAATTATACTGCAATAAATAGCAAAACACAAATTCTGAGGTTTCTCTTGGGCAAATTCTGAACTAGGCTTTAGTGATCGGCAAAGGGGACCCCCTTTGCCTAGGGCTGTGGGACTTCCCCAGGTCATGGGACTTTCAGGGCTGAAACCGGGAAGTCCCACGCAAATGGGACCTGGAGCTGCCCTACCTGCACCTCAAAATTCTGCTGTGTCCTCTGTCAGAGAGCGGCTGGCGTGACCATCGGATCAGGCGGCCCTTGCTGACCCTTCACATGCTGACCCAGAGCGTAAGGTGACAGCTGACTGTTTAGGGAGCACACAGAGGTACCTACAAAGTAAGCAACTGCTGCTTGCTTTCTCATTCAGAGGACTGTCCAAGCTTTCTAAAAGAAGAGAAATGGACAGAGTACGTGCCTCTCCTCTAAGCCTCTGTACCTTTCTACTGTACCCGCCGCATATAACTACGCAGTCGGGAGCTGCCATCGGCATCAGCGGGGAGACAAGGTCACATGCAGGTTAAAACGTAAAAGCAGAGCAAGTCAGGCTGCTGGGCTGGTTTTCAGGTGGAGACGGGCACCTGTCCCCTCCAACTTGCTGGCGATGGGAGTTAAAGGACGTGACACATGAACCGCTCCGCCCAGTGCCCCGCCCAGTGAGCAGGTGACAGACAGGAAGCAGGTGCATGAGCTGCCAGCGAGCCCGTGACGGGGTCACACTCACCCACTCTGACCGTGCTCTCTAGTGCGCTTCTGCGGACGGCAGGAATATGCCAGAATCTTGACCATATCGGTGAAGGCACTGCCGTCGGGGGGCTTGGTGATGAAAAAGCTCTGGCCGCACAGGAAGATGAGGAAGGAGACGCCGATGCAGACGGTGGGGATGGCGTAGCCGCTCACGAAGCTCACGTTCTGCTGCACGTAGGCCGTGCCCCCCAGCGAGAGGATCGCGCCCAGGTTAATGCTCCAGTAAAACCAATTAAAGAACCTTCGTGTGGCTTCTGGGCCTCGGTCTTTAACCTGAAACAACCGGCAGGAGACAGGTGGGAAAGCGTCTGAAAAACGTCAAAGATGAAACACAGACGTAATGTGTTTACGTTACAACTATTTTTTCTGTATTACAATTATTATTGTCATCAAGCCTGGAAGACGTGCCGCACGACCATGATGTTTACTGATCCATTCGGGGTCCCCTGACCAAAACTAAACAAAGCATCCTACACTCTGCGTTGCTACACATTCTGGGTAATGTGTCTCCGAATTATGCTTAAATCCAACAAGTCCTGGAGAGGCTCCCAAACACGGTGGGGACTACCTGCCTGGGGCCTCCTGGGGCCCCGGCGTCTGCATTTTAATCAACTTCCCAGGAGACTTTTCCAGTCACAGCTCCATAGCTCTCGCCTGGAGAGAACTGGAGCACAGAGGAAATTACAGACTTTAGATCAGCAAGGCCACCACTGGGATCAGGGGACATTCTGACAAGGATGGATTCCTGGAAGACTAAAAAATCCCTCATTTTCCCGAACTTGGACAAACATACGCACCGAGAGAACAAGCCATTTCTGGGTGTACAGTCTCCACAAGACGACTTCCTTACAGGGGGCCCATCTCGCTGGTGACGGCCCCTGGTGGGGGGGCACCCACAACTTCCCTTCCCACTTGGGTTTTCACATCCACAACAGCCAGAGTCATTTCATAAAACCTGTAACAAGCTTACTGACCAAAGGCTGGCACTGGCTCTCACACAGACCGTCTAGTCCGCGGTGTTAGACTTCCTGCCGTCTCGTCCTGACCTCACAGCTTATGGAAAGGCCAGACAGTTCCTGTCCCAGTAACAGATCTGATTCTGGTCCACGGGGCAAACTCCTAAACAACAGATGAGGCTTCTCATGGAGCCCAAACACCCAATTACGATCCACAGAAACGCATCTTTTAAGCAAGCACATTACTTGATGACACTTGAACCTCTGTTTTTTACGGTGTTGGCAAGTAACATGCTTGAAGTAATTATATTGTAACCACCATCCCAAGCTCAAAACCTGAGTTCTGAATAAACTACATGTTCTCAGGAGAAGCTTACACTTGCCTCCCACCTACATCTGAACTGCACAGAGGTCCTCGATCAAATGCTGGCCCGACTACTGAGTAAGTGACTTGTCTGGGGAATTTCTTCTAGGTCTAGGGCAGACAGCTCTTCATGCGGACGCAATGCATCTCAATGTCACTAAGCTGGATGTGACCCGTCACGCACTCCTGCAAGCAGACCAGAGGAAAGAAAAACTGTGGGCAGAGAAACTATAACTAAAGATATAAATACAAGTAATTGGGTGGGGGGGCGGAGCTTACCAGGGAAGGGGGCCAGTAAACAGGAATCTAAAGTTAATGCAGACATAATTTAGG
Source organism: Rhinolophus sinicus (assembly GCF_036562045.2). Classification (NCBI taxonomy): domain Eukaryota; kingdom Metazoa; phylum Chordata; class Mammalia; order Chiroptera; family Rhinolophidae; genus Rhinolophus; species Rhinolophus sinicus. The sequence continues at coordinate 37,412,128 of NC_133765.1, forward strand.
AACACCGAAATACAGCAGGGGCCTCCCCATGACCCCAGGGCACTGTACACACAGTCCCAAGTCCTTAGATGTATCTTCTTGAAACAAAGCATGAAAAAATTAACAGTTAATTAGTCTGGCAGCACCCTGACTAGGATCCCAGTCACACTCACACCCTGTGTGAACCTGCCGGCCCACTGACTAACCTTCCATGTGCACCGCACCAGAAATGACTTGAGAGGAAGCTAAGCCTGGTGCCCAGGCCCTAAATAGCCACATACCAGGGATTCTTTGGGAACAAATGGGAAGCTGGCTCTTACACACTGCAAATCACATGCCAGGTGCCCTGGGCAGAGAAGCCAGCAGCCATCACTCCATTAGTCACATTACATCATTGTCCCCGCCGCACACCAAGGGCAAACAGCCTTTCACGTGACTGCTGAGAAGCCAAGGCTGCATCAATTCAGAGGAGAGCGGAAAGATCAGAATCACGGAGCCCAGAGCGTGGCTCAAACAGCTGGCCTCTTTGGGAAAATTCCTTAAAATGCACACGAGGGAATTTTTTCCTCTAGAAAAAAATGTATCATTGGCTGTCTCTATTGGTAAAACCGTGTTTTCTTCTTTCAGAATACTACTTCAAATCCTCAATTCACCCATCAAGAATGACTGTGACCTTTGAAAAAGGTAAAGCACTGGGGGAACCTATGGGGCTGGCAGGATTCACATCACAATCCATCACCCTTAGAATCTTCAGCTACGCATCTTCTTTCCAAAGTCAACCGGGCCTGAAGTACAGCCTGACCCCGTCCATCTCCACCTCGCGTGTCTCCCAGAGGCCCTACGCTGGAGACAAAGACATGCGTGCTCAACAGCAGCTTCAAAACATAAACAGCTGTCCTCAAAATGAGAAGGGCCAGCAGATGACAGTGACCTGACATGCTTCACACCCCAGACCACGGCTCCCTTCACCAAGCAGCCAGCACCCCTGGGAGGGCAGCCTCTGAAATTGGCTTCAGAGACCAGCCAGCCAGCACCTGCCATAAGCTTTTTCCTTTGACACGATTTTAAAGAGACATAATTCACACACTTAAAAAATTCACCTTTTGAAATGTACAACCGAGTGGTTTTCAGTCTGTTTCCAGCGCCCTATAACTATCAGGTGACCATCCGATTCCTCACTCTGGTCACACCAACGAGAAATTCCCTGTGGTCACTCCCCACCCGCCTCCCCCGGCCCTTGGCAACCACTAGTCTACTTCTCGACTCTCTGGATCTGCCTGCTCGGGATGTTTCATGGAAATGGAATCATGCGCGCGTGCCTTCTGTGCCTGGTGTGTCTCAGCATGTTTTCCAGGTTCCTCCAAATTACATTGAGAGTCAGCACTTTGTTCCTTTTTATTGAATAATATTCCGCTGTGTGGATGGACCACTTTTGCTTTATCCATGGATCAGCTGCTGGACCTCTCTTTAATTTTTACTAAAAAAAGTTTTAAACTGATAGAAAAGTTGAAAGAATAATTAAGACATACGCTCCTATGTCACTCACTCACATCCTTAGTTCTTGTCTGTATCTTTGAAATACTCTTTTAGGCTGAACTTTTTAAAAATAAGTTGCAGCATCGTATGTCACCCCGGAGATTTCATCATGAATCCCCTAAAAACAAGGCCATCCTTCTACATGACCACAATGCCATTATGACACCTGAGAAACTTCACATCAACACACGTGTGTCTAATATGTTGTCAATATTCACTTATCCCAACTGTCTGAAACAAATGCCTTAAAAAACCTCTGGGACCTCCTCACGAGCACGCACTGCTTCTGGCTGCCCAGCCTCTAACACGGCCGAGTCTGCAGGGCTCCTGGTTTTCCCAAGTGTCAGACGTGGAGAGATTAGGCCACTTATCTTGTAGAAGAGAACACATTTCTTTTTAATGTCCACATTTAACGATGCCTCAAATGAGTGCACATTTTGTCATGTGTTGTAGATAACCCCTATCAGACCATTTGTTCTTTAAGAAATTACATTAATTTCGCATCTGTCATCTCCCGGAGAAAACTACCATTTAAGTCATCACGCCTGGGTCCAAACCCCGCTGCCCCACTCACTGGCTGTGTGCCCTGGGGGGGTGAAACCCTCGAAGCCCGTTCCCTATAAGACAGAACAACTGCAGCACATAAATAGTTGGGGGCTTAGTGGGACCAAGTAGGAGCACGCAGAGCAGGAAAGGGCCTAAGACTCATGTCACCCTTCAACCCTGTGGCCTGGCCGTTAAAGACAGGCAACTGCGCTCCCAGCAGGCGGCCTTTGCTGTGGCCTGTGAGCTGATGGCACCTCAAGGCCAAAGCCACACGCCCTGGCCTTGAGACCCAGGCCCCCGCATTTCTTTTGCATCCTCACAGAACACACACGTCCCGCTCATCTTGGTGCAATGGGGAAAGTGTGGACTAAGAAATCGGACCTGGACTCAACCCCTGGCTTGATCACTCACTGCCCACAGGACGACAGCAATGACCAATCCCTGCTTCGTGCCTGGTTCCTGGTCTGAAGAATGGGTGTAAGAAGATCCATGTGAGGTTCAAATGAGATCAAGTGTGTAAAGCACATTCCGAGGTGCAGAGAATGAAGAACTCGGTACACCAGGCAACTGTTACTTCCAACGTCACTACAAGGTGTCGCCTTACTGTGACGGATAGCCTTATACAGGTATCGGTGAAGCTCAGATTCCAAAGACCAGGCTCTCAAATGCTGGCCCAGTCGTGCACTAGCTGTGTAGCTTGGAGCAAATGACTTCACATCTCAAAGCTCCATTTCCTCATCTGTAAAATGGGCACAGTAAGAGCAGCAGCGTCGTGTGGACTAATAAGGTACTTAGCACACAGAAAGCCCGCAGTGAATGTAGGCCACTACAGGGCTCCTTAACAGAAAAACCTAGGAGTTATGGTTCCTCTCGCTCACTCTACCTCCATAACTCATCCCAAAGCCACCCACTTCGCTCCACCCCACTGCCTCCACTCTCTCTCATGTGGCTAGTGTAACACACTCCCACCTGGCATCCTGCTGCCACCACTTCCCATTCAACCTAGGTTCTCCACCGTATGTCCGGACGTGTCGTCTGACGAGCAGGGCCTAAGTATTTTAGGTTTTGGAGACGTGCAGTCTCTGTCCCAACTACTCGACTCTGCTCCTCTACTGTGAAAACAGCCATTGCGCAGCCCAGAAGCAAACAGGAATGAGCGGGCCCCCTGTTTCAATAAAATTTTCTTTGTGGAGACTGAAATTTGAATTTCATAGAATTTGCACTTGTCACAAAATATTCTTGTTTTTCCCCTTCCACTTGAAAACCCAAGACCCATTCCTATTCTTAGCTCCAAAAACAGGAAGTAGCCCAGATTTGGCTGGCAGGCCACAGCTGCCACGCCTCGGGCTACAGAAGTTGAATCTTTTACAGACATAAATCAGATCACATTGCTCGCCTGCTGAAAATCCACAAAGGCTCCCTCCTGTATCCGAAACAGACATGCAGCTCTTTACCAAGCCTCACGGGACCGAGCCCCTGCCCACCACCTCTCTTCCCACTTCAAAGAAAATAGCGTGTGACCTTGTGTAAGTTCCAGGCGGACAGACATTGATCTGATACATTTCTGGGTTGCAACACCATTGCTGCCGCAGCCACAACACCCCCACGCGCTTCCTCCCCTCCCGGCCCAGGGCCTCGGAACTCGCAGACGCCCCGTCTGGGAAGGTCCTTTGCTATCGCCCAGGTGCCCCTCAAACGGCTCCTTTGCACAAAGGAGGTCCCTCTATTCGCAGCCATCTACCCGTGTGCCCCGTCCCCACGGCCCCCTCCCCAGGGCTCATCCCAACGGGTCCTCGGAGCCTTGCACGTCCCCGTCCGCACCCAGCGCGCTCACCTGGTCGGCGCCGAAGGGCGTGATGTTGGCCTTGACCGCGCCCACGCCCAGGCCCACGATCGCCAGCGCGCTGAGCGTGGCGGGCGCGCAGTAGCGGGCGGGCGCGTCGGCGCAGGGCGGCGCCGTGCAGTTGCGGCCGCGCGTGGGGCGCGGGGTCCCGCAGAGCGCGGCGCGCGTGGCGGGCGCGGCCAGCAGCGGGAAGGCCAGCATGCCGAGCAGGTAGAGCGCCAGGCTGAGCAGGATGGCGCGCGCCCGGCCGAGCAGCGCGTCGGCCAGCCAGCCGCCGAACGGCGACACCAGGTAGGTGAGGCCCATGAAGAGCAGCAGCGCCTGGCTGGCCTGCGCGCCCTCCCAGCCGAACGGCGAGCCGTTCAGGAACAGCACCAGGTTGGCGGTGACGCCGTAGAAGGCGGCGCGCTCCAGCAGCTCCGTGAGCAGCACCGCGGCGCACGCCGCGCGCCGGCCCGCGAACGCCGCCCGCCGCGCGCCCAGCAGCGGCGCCCGCTCCTCCGCGCGCCCGCCCGCGCCCTCCATGCGCCCGGCCGCCCGCCGCTCTGCCCGGCTGGGCCGCCGCCCTTGTCGCGAGACCGGCCCCGCCGCCTCGGCCCGCCCCCCGAGCGTCTCCATTGGGCGGGCGCGCCGCCTCGGCCCGCCCCCCGAGCGTCACCATTGGGCGGGCGCGCCGCCCGCGGGAACTTCCGGGGTCAGGGGGGCAGCCCGCCCAGGGGCGGCCGCGCTTCCGCCGTCGGTGGGGCCGCGGGGCGGGGGCGTTACCGGGGGCAGGGTTTTAAGGCGGAGTCTTTCCCGGGCGCCCCGAGGTTCCAGCCCCGCCATTGAAACCCGGGCTGCGCAGACCGGCCTGGGGCTCTGCCTGTCCTGCAGGCGGACGTGCGACGGTGGCGACCGCTGGTCCCTGTGCCTGTGCCCGCGCCCGGCCTCCTGCCTCCCCGCTGCCCAGTGGGGCAGGCGCTTCTCTGATGTGCGGCTGCCCTGTGCATAGTGGGACGCTTATTCGCCTCCCTGCCCTCTGCGCTCCACTAGATGCCAGTCCCACCCCAGTGTCCCAGCTGTGACAACTGAAAATTCCTCCAAGTGGCCCCTGGGCAGCAAAGTCACCCCCATTGAGAAACCACTGCCCTAGAATAAGCCAGTCTCAGCGCCTGTCTCCGTGTCACGTGGTTGGCATCCTGTTTTCCTCCCATTCCCAACTCCAGGGTCGTTTCTTAGACGCGTTTCTTGGCCAGCCCGTCTAAAACCGGCCCCACCCCCACCCTGGTTTAGTTTCTCCGTAGTATTTGTCTTTGCTGTTGTTGTTTATTCTTTTGTCTCCCCAGCTTGTCCGTGGTCCCCATGGTACAAGCTCCAAGGTGGCAGCGTTCTTCTGTTTCATGCCCCCTGGTACCCACAGCAGTGCCTGGCGTGTGGAGTGGGAGCGTGTCGTCCAACACCGGCCCCCAGCGAGTCTTCAGAAATGGGGAAGCGTGGCTGCAATGATTCAATTAGCGTGAGATGGTTCCCTCTTCCTCCATCCTTAACTCCCGGGAAGACAAGGATGGAGCCATCACCTTGCCAGCGGGTCATCTGGGTAGGTGGGCCTTCCAAAGACACTTCAGTAGCAAGTATTAACATTTTTACTTTCCTAAATGTCTGATATCTAGACTAATGCCTAGTGTGCGGGCCCACAGCACGCAGTAGATAAATATTTCATGAGAGCACAAGGGAAGCCAGAATAGGACCTTCCCCACACTGTCCAGCGGTGCTAGTCAGCGTAATTATCAGACTATATCACTTTCCCGATCCTCCCAGATTAGATCAGATCCCCTCCTTGTATGTCATTAGAGCACCCTATACTTTTTTTTTTACACAGCACCCATTATAATTTATAATTACTTATTTTGTGAAACTAACACCTATCTTCAAAGCTGGAGGGCTGACTGTTTATTTTGTCCTCACCGTATTCCTAGAATCGAGCGCAGTAGCTGCCAATGATAAACATGTGTGGAATTAACTGCATAAATGAATGAATATTTGTTGAATTGTAAATGGTGCTGAAAGAACATCTCTATTCACCTGACTTTTTTTTTTTTTTGACATTCCCATGGTGTCTACAGCATATATTTGTATCTTCGTTTCACTGATGGGAAAAGCAAACCCCTGAAGGGGATATCCCTCTGCAGGGTCATACGTACTAGTAGGCATTGGAACTCAGGCTTAAAAAAAAGGCTTGTAACTGGGTAATTCCTAGTCCAGTGCTTCTTCCCCACTTCAGCTGGTGGATGAGGCAGGACCTCTGAGTGTTTGTTCCAAGACTGACAGGACTGACACACTCAGAACAACATGAACATTCAACGTGGGGTGGAAAGCCATTTGGCGTGGCTCGTGCGGTGACTTGGTGTTAAAGCTTTGCCCATTATAGACGTGCCATTTTGGAGGACAGCAAACCACCTCAATTGGATTGTTTCAGTTAAGAAGCATAAAGCTGAGTGAAAAGAGGGGAGGGAGGCAGTTACAGAGTTCAGATTGACACTGAGGAATTTGGAGTGCTTGTTTCTGATCTGTGGGAGGTCTCTTGTGCACTGCCATCTCTAATGCCCTGAGATTGCACAACAAATCCAGCAGGCAGAAATGTTTTGGTTTGGCTGTGGTGTTAAAAAAAGAAAAAAAAAGCCAAGACCATGTACTGCAAGATTCCGTTTCTATGAACTGTCCAGAATAGGCAAACCTGTACCAACCGAATGCAAATGGTGGTGTGATTGCCAGGTGCTGAGGGGATAGGCAGATTGGGGAATGACTGCTAAAGGGTCCGTGGTTCCTTTTTGTGGTGATGGAAATATTCTAAAATTAATTGTGGTGATAGTTGCACAACTCTGTGAATGTACTAAAAATCATCAAATTGAACACTAGATGGATTGAACTATATGGCGTGTGAATTATGTCTCAATAAAGCTGTTGCCCCCAAAAAGGTGAGGTAACAGTTAAAAATTGGAAGGTTTCACATATAAATTTGGATGCCCTGCTGCTAGTAAAAAAACTGAGAACTCTGGCAACTTTGGGACTTGTGGCCCCCTGTTACACTAGTAACAGCACCCTATCCCTGCTTGAACCACGCCTCTCGTGTGTGTGCCTTTATGAATCCTTCACAGGTCACAGTCTTACAAGGCTGGGCCTGTGACCTGCTTGGCAAAGGAAGCCTGAAGTAGGAAGCCCGTGGCCCCCGTTGCTGCCGGCAGCGATCTCACAACCCCGAGGTGAACAGGTCCAGGATGAAGCCAGCTTTGTGGGTGGCACAGCTGAGAATCAAGGGAAAGTCAGATAATAGAAGGTAACAAATCTTACACTGTTTAAGCTGCTGTGTTGGATTTTCCGTTACCTGTAGCCAGAGCCACTTACTGGGATTCGATCAGGAAGTGGGAACATTAAAGGTAGAACAAGGGAGGGCAGCCTGATTTTTGCTTTCTCATACCTGGCCCAATTTGCTCTTACAGTTCTCTGCCTGGCCCCCTGTGATGGGGGTGGGGGGGGTTAAGCCCTTGTACTAAGCCCCAGTGATTGTATAGCTAAAGACGGTGGAAATGGCCTCTCCCCACTTTGTTGGGTATACTTGTCCTGAAAACAACTGTGTGAGTCTCTCCTGTGCAACTACAATAGTCAGGTAAATAAATGACCTAATGCACCCAGCAGGTATCCAAAGGATAGACAGTACTGCCTTACAAAGCAGTTCTGTGGGCGGCCTCTTCACCTCAAAGGCCCTCTGGGAAAGAGGACCTTGCTGCCAGGATACTGTGGTGTGGACTGGCACTGAAAATGCAATGTTCACTCTAAAATGCAGTGGCCTTCCTTCTCCGTCCCCGCCAGTCCCCTGTGCCTTTTCCAGTGCAGAGCTCAGAGAGATGCTACCGGATGGGGTGGATTCAGAAACCAGCAGAGACTGAGGACATTTCAGGGGCTGTCAGATTTCTCTGACTCGTTTCATGACACTTCTGCTTGTTGTTTCACATCTGCGTTGCTCACCCCTGGCTGCCCCATCTGTTACTCACAGTTCCAGCTTCCTCAGAACACTGGTCTGCCACTAGCCATCATGGACTCTGCGTCAGCAGGACGTCACTCAGTCAACAAATAACCTTTGAACACCTGCTCCCTAGGTCACGACAGCCCATTGTCAGCGTCACGGCCCATGCTTCTGCTTTTCTGGGCCCCAGTTCTCTGCCAAGGGACTCTGATCATCTTTGTGTCAGGCCACGGCGTAAGTCATTAGCCATATTAGTGTCACCGGCCATGTCATCGAGCTTTTGACTGTATTTGGACATGGAGAGTTGTCATAAATTCTATTTATTTCAAGGAGTCCATTTCTATCTGGCTGCAGGAACCTGGGTAGAAGCAGAAAGTACAAGAGCTAAGAACTGCCAACAACGGATGGAAGCAAGTCTTACATTCCTGAGCCCAAACCAAAGCCACACGAACCTCCTTTGTGTGAACTAGCTCAGCTCAGAGTAACTCGCGTTTTGGTTTCACAGGGGATGTGAGAGCGTGTGGCCAGGGAGATGGGTTGGGATTTGATGTTTTTCAAGCCCTCATTTTATTGGACCCGGGTGAGCAGAAACCTCTACTTCTTGGGTTCTTTCCCGCCTGCGTTTCAAAAACCCGCAAGACACCTGCAAGAGCCGGGCATTCGCCAGTTACGTGGGGGAACTGGGAGAGGGAGGGAGAGTAAGTTCCAGAAGTAACTTCTGCTTCCTCTGAGCTGAAGAAGTACAAGACGATGACAAATGAGGGACCGTACCTAGTGGTTCTGTTTTGACTACCACCTGCATAATTCCTTACAGATACGTGAGTCTGTATGGCAACCATAACATGATACTCAGCAGTTATAAGTGTATGTGTTCCTTAGATTAGGCCTCCCAGGGAGGATCAATGGAGGTGAATACAGAGGATTAGGATTAAAGTCCATACATAAATAATTCAGCAGATGATAAAGGCATTTCCAATCCATGGGGAAAGGATAGATTTGTGCAATAAGTTCTGTTGGAATAAGCGATTAAATGTGAGAAAAGGAGGCTTTGCATATCGATCATACCAACACAAATTCCAGATGGATAAAATACGGTCATGGAGAAATGAAAAATATGAAAGCATCAAGAGGAAATATTGGCAAATATAAAATCTTAGGAGGGGAGTGCTTTTCTAAGCCTAACACTAACGTCATAAAAGAAAAGTCGACTGATTTGACTGCATAGAGGCTTAAAAACTAATTTGTATCAAAAATAATCATTTTGGTTAACAGCCAACAAACTGGAAAAAAAATATTTAAAACACATACGACAAAGTTAATGGCCTCATTTTATAGAGTTCTCAGGAATCTCATGAAATGTATTGGCTAAGCATCCAGTAGTTACAATTGTCAGAGTGAACCTCCGGGCGCTGTGAGGACAGCTGTCCTTGGTCTCCCTCAGTCAGCATCTCCTCCCCTGGCAAGAGCACCTTGACTTTTCATTAACCACCTCCCTGTGGTTCAGGGAGGACTGATTGGTCTCCTAGGCTCGGAGTCCTCAAGTGACCTCAGCCTGTCCAATCGGCCGCAGTCCATCTAGTATTGAACTGCAGTGATTGGCTCAGAGATGGACATGTGACCCAAGTTGCTTGAATCACAGCTAATCCATGACTTACTCTGGAGTACCCAGGGAAAAAAAGCGTTCTTCTTTCTGCTGGATTTATAATTATAAAGGTATAAGCCTGGAGTTGCCAGGGCCCATCTCGTGAAACTCAAGAATGAACCTAGAAGAAGGGAGAAAGACCTTGTATCAAAATGACATTTTCTATGTCTTGGGTCTGATCATGGCTTAAAGTAGCTTCTTTCCTGGACATTACAATTGTGACCTCATAAGTTCTCTTTCTGATTAGGCAAATGTGAGTTTGTCACTTGCTGCTGAGAAAGTCCTAACTCATACAAGCAGTAGATATGCACACACACATACAGAGAAAAGAAAAAAGACAAATGCCCTCAGGAAAGAAAAATTCAAATGACACCAATAATTCAAAAATGCAAAAAGAGGGGCCATGCTTTGTCACTTGAAGTAGAAAGTACCCAGGGCTGATACTGTTTTGGGAAATGAGTGTGCTCATAAATGACCAATAGAAAAGTAAACTGGTGCCACTTTTCTGGAGGGTAATTAGTCATTTGTATCAAAATGCATTCACCTGCACTTTGTGCAATTGCACTTCTAGGAATCTAAGATTGTGCGCAGATTTAGCTATTTTATGTTCATTATGATGCTGCTTAAAAATAGCACGAAGCTTGGAAACAGCGAAGCTGTACAGTCAGAAAGCAGGGATGAAATCTGCAATGCCAGCACACAGGGAATACCATGCAGTTACTCACGTGATCCTGTAGGAGCGGGATTCTGGAAAAGTATTCGTGAGAGCTTATTGTATTGATTTTCTGTTGCTCTGTAGCAAAGTACAACTGTAGCGACTTACACAACACCCGTGAGCTCACAGGCCTGTGGGTGGGAAGTGGGCCTGGCTGAAATCGAGGTGTGGGCGGGCTGGGGTCTCCTCGGGAGATCTTTCCAGCTCCTGTGCTTGTGACGGAGTCTAGTTCTTTGAGGTGGGGCGTGGAGGTGGTCATTTCCTGCTGGCTGTCAGCTGGGGGGCTGCTCTCTGCTCGGAGACCCTGCCAGTGTCCCTTATCACAGAGCCACCCCCCGTGCCGTCATTCCTAAAGCCAGCAATAGGGAACCAGCTTGACATTAGGTCCCTGTCACGCTTTGACTCTTTCTGATGTCAAGAAATGCCCGGTCCCTTCAAAGGGCCCATTATTGGGTGACACTCACCCTGCATCCTCTCTCTAGCTGAAGGGCAACTCATCTGGGATTTAATCACATCTGCAAATCTCCTTCACAGCGCTGCCTGGATGTGTGTCACTGAAGGCAGGCAGGCAACTTAGGGGCAGATTAGAATTTCCTACCCCAATGATTAAGTAAAGAACAAATGACAAGAACTATGTAGACAGGGTCCCTATTTTTTGTAACAATGATAAACAAGACTCACACCAGAGTAAAAATCAACAAAAAAACACACTGTGTCTGTATATCAGAGCTAAAGAAACTTAGTAAAGAGTCCACACTGCCCGTGCTCCTTCTGGACGGTCATCCTCTCACGTCTCAATTTATTCATCCATAAAGTGTGGGATGGGCGAGGGGCGAAAGGGCAGTGGGAGGGGATCAATGGAGGAAAGCTGTAGCGTGCTTAGAACACAGCTAGGCACATGGGGAGCACAGTAAACACGACTATAAAGTCTGGAAAAACTTGAAACCAAAGTATTAATAATGGTTATCTCAGGGTGGTGGGATTCTGTGTGGTTTTTAAATCGTTTTGTTTATCTGTATGTGTTCAACATATATTGGTTATGTGATAAAAGTAAATCAGATTATAAGAATAAATGTGGGCTTCTGCAAACGACGCGTTGTTACTAAAGGCAGTTAAAGCATCTTCCCTTTAGTAAACCTCTACTGTGCACAGAATTGGACATGTGTCTCCTGCACTGTGACGGATATGAAGCATCAGAGCAGCACGAAGGCCGTCAGATGCACTGTCTCACTGAGCAGTGACGACAAGCTTTAGGTGTGCGTCCTTCTGCTGAGAAGCTCAGAACCGGTCTGCCCAGCCCTCAGGACAGCAGTGGGCATCCAAGGCCTGCTTTCTTGCCTAAAGCGCAAAGGGAAAGCCACCTAGCGCTGGTGACTGTTCTCATGTTCATTAAGCAACACTGGGAGGAACTAGTTATTTTCAGACCAACAGCTTTTTTTTGGTATTTGGTCACTTCCCAGTGCTGTAAGTGAAAGCCAGGAAGAGGAAACATAAGCAGGGCATTTAAACCACAGTTCTGTAGCACCTTGTTTTTCATGCTCTCTGTCTGTCTCTCTCTCAGTGTCTCTATGTCTCTGTCTCTGTCTCTCTCTCTCTCACACACACACACACACACACACAGCATTTGTGGTCCTCAGTACTATAGAGGGGATGATGATGTAAAGATTGGAAACTGATAGAAACAAAGGAAGCGAGTGCCTCACTTATTAATACCATGAAGGCAAAAAAAAAAAAGATGTCTTGATTTTGGTCACAGCGCCGTTTCTAAAGTCAATATGCCCACAGTACTGTCCCTTGAGAATGCCATCATTTTTATACAGGGTAGATAATAAAGTCTCATTCTCCCCAGTGCTAGAAACTAGAGAAATAGTCTGAGCAAACACTCTGATCAAAGGAAAAAGCAGATTTTGCTTCACATGTACGTATGTGAAGACCCTTATGCTAGAAGTAGCTGCAGAAATCTCAGACGCCTGCAACCTTTTCTGGGCTACTGCCCCTCCCCCAGCAGTTATTTCTGCATTATTCCATAACAGCACATTTGTCTTTGTACCTACCTGGTATAGTACCTACTTGGGAGAATCATAAACGACTTCATCAAAAGGAACTGATTAACTATGATACTGTTGGTGGGTTTTCTCGTTTTGCAAATGGGTAAATGGTAGCAATGAATGGATAAAGTAACAGGCCCCAGAAGTGACATGTCAGTGTCTCTTAATTTATGGAACAGATGTATTCCAGAAAAATTGAATAACAGCAGATTTCAGCCTAGCAGATCCTATTATCGTGCTGACTCCTATTGAAGATCAGGAATGCAGTCTCGTGGGAATAAAATCTGACAACAGTGCAAATTCAATGATTTTAATTCAAAAAGCAGCTATGGCTGCCTTCCCTACTCACGACCCTTGTCCTAGGCAAGCAGAGGCAAGGGCCCTGAGTGAGCTCACCATCTAGCTGGGGTGTGGGGGTGGGGCTGACTGCTCTGTGATTATAAAGCAGGATGGGATCAGAACAGAAGGGACAAAGAGCCATGATTGTAGGGGACAGTCCCAGATGAGGCCATGGGAGGCTTTGCTTTCATACATGCAGTCATTTTTGAAATGGGCCTCTTTAGTGGATTGAATGGTGGCCCTTCCAAAAGGTATGTCCACATCCTAGTCCCTGGAGCCAGTCATCTGTTGTGTGTAACCATTTTATTCAGGGTGGCAACGTGCCCAGCTAAGGGACTACATTTCCCAGCTGCCTTGGATGGAAGAGGTAGTCCTGTGGCCAATAAGATTAAGGCATAAAGGCTGTGCTGCATTCCAGGAGGAGCCCTTAAAATGAAATGCACCATTTTGGGCTCACTGTTTTGCCTTTCCTTCCTGCTGCCTGGAATGTGAGATGAGGGTTGGGGCACGGAGCAGCCACACTGCACCCTGAGGCCTTCTTGAGAACAGAGGCCCAACAGGAAAAGACTGGGGTAGAAAGAGAGAAGCCTGGGTCCCTGCTGACCATGGAGCCAAGTAATAAACTTCAGTTGCTGAAAGTCAACTAGGCTGTAAGCTGTAGTCAATCAGTAGTGTCCTCACGGTTGATTCTCCACCTTTTCTGTATTGAAGTCTCTCCTGAGCTCTTGTCCCCCGGGTCCTCCGAACCACTTCCGGTTTGGTGACGCCCCGTTGGAATGGCTGTTTGTTGGAACTTAACATTTTCAGTTTGCCTAGTTTATCTTTTGACACATCTAATGGGGGCAGCTGCTGCTTCGCTCCTGTCAGCTGTGGGATTGATGGCTTCATATTGTCAGATCTCTCAATTTTCAAGAGCTCTCAGAAACCCCTGGAGCTGGTCTCCATGGGAGCGGCCGCCGGCTACCCTGGTCCCTGTGGCAGGGAATCTCCATCACCGCTGGTGCTGACCGGAGGATGGGGGCCCACTGACACCTGGTCCCCATGCGAGCAGCCCGCAACCACCCCTGGTCCCTGTGTGCGTCTGTGTGGGGGGTGTTATCTGTGGCCACCCCTGGTGTCCTCGAAAAGGTACCCGAAATCACCACTGATGCTGGTCTCCATGGGAGCAGACTCACTGCCACGCCTGGTCTCCTAGGAGCGGACCCGCGGCCACCCTCGGACCCCATGGGGCTCCACCCTGGTCTCTTCTGCTTCCCATGGGAGGACCCCGTGGAACCCCTGGTCCAGGTCCCTTGGAAGTGGCCCCGCGCCCCTGCTCCCCGCCCCCCAGCACGCGCCCCCTGCCGGCCACGTGCGCCCGGGCCCGGGGCGCTGGAACCGCCGAGCGCGGGCGCGGCCATGGGCGCGGCGGGCGGGACTGACCCAGCCGGACGCCCGCCGGCCGGGTCCGCATCCCGCCCCCGCCCCCGGGCCCGGTCGCGGCGGGGCGGTCGATGGCCCGGCGGCGACGGCGGCGGCATGAGGCTCCTGTTCCTGGCGGTACTGCGGCCGCACACGGGCAACGCGGTCACAGCCCAGCGCGTCCGGTAGGTGTGGCAGCCCCCGAACATCGCGGCGTGGCGGGGACCGGGGGCGGGGACCGGCCGCGGGGCTCTGGGTCTGACCTCCCCGCCGCGCCGGGCCTCCGGGAACCGCGAACCCAAACGGACCGGCCCGCGGGGCGCGGGGGCCTTCACGGGCGCAGGCGCAGAGAGGGGCGCGGGGCAGCCCAGGACCCGGCCCCCGCCCGCCTCGGCGCGGCTGTCCTAACGCGCCCCCGGCCCTCGCGTTGCGGGAGGAGACCCCACTCGGGGACCCGCGCTGGGCAGGACGGCCGGACGCGCGCAGAGGTCGCTGGCGTGCCCTCCGCGCTCGCCTTCGCCTGGGTGTCCTCACTGAGGCTTTCTGTGTATTGTGAGCGCCCGGGTTTGGGGACACAGCGACGCAAAGGAAAGTCGGGACTTCCTGACCCTTCCCTTTCAGTGGGGACAGGAGCGACAGAATAGAAACACATGGATCTGTAGTGTGACACGCACGAGTATGACAGGGACCTGGCGTGCTCGTGCGCATGTGCCATTTAGGCAGGATGCTCCCGGGAGGCCTGCCTGCCGGTGACATTTGCGCAGAATCCCGAGCGTGAGGGACGGACCCTTGAAGCTAGAGGGTTGGCGGGGGTGTGCAGCAAGGGCACAGACCCCCCTGTCCTTCGGGTCTGCTCTGCACACGTGTCCTGGGTCCCGGCCCGAGGAGCCTTCCCTGTCCCCTCCCTCTCAGCATCCCCTGCTCCGATCTCTCGTATCGTCTAGACTTCTTATCTTCTAAACACTTACCCTTTGCTGCGATTATCTTGTTTTATGTTTACTTGTTTACTTTTTCTCGTCTCCTCTCTGGAATGTAAGCTCTCAGGTCGGGGAGGGGGCTGGTTAGTGCCTGAAGCTTAACAGAAGCCTTTACAACAAACCTGACTTGGCTTCCTGAAATTTCTCAATTCACTTCCCCCTCTGGGTCTACTTCCTCATTATTAAAAAGAGCAATGGGGGCGACCCCAACCATGGGATGCCCCCTACTGCTTAAAACTGTTAGTTCTCCCGAGGATCCTAAGTGAAAATGATGGGTGGAGGGTACATGAGTCTTCTGGAGTTTACAGTTAGGATTTCACAGTGAGGATTTTCATTGCACTGGGTCACCGTGAGTGTCATGCCAAGCTCTGCCCTCACTCACTGGGCATCTATAGCGAGGACCAGGCCTGTGGTCTTCCTCTCAGGAAGCACATCCCAGGGCCGGGGGAGACACTGCAGGAGGACCAGAAGAAAGGCGGCAATTTCAGAAAGTGATTTGTGCTGTGGGCCCCGGGAGGGCTCTCTGAGGTGGAGACACTCAGAGATCTTGGAGGATGAAATATAGAGCTAGGAAGTGAGGTCCGAGAGAGAGATGGCAGGTGCCGCTGAGCCTGTGTCCATGGCGGGGGGGACAGTGTGTACTTAGGAAACTAGACAACACGTGGATTATTTAACATGTCACCCCCGCCTGGAGCCACACGTATGAGCCCACGTCTTCCACAGGCGCACACCTACCCCCACCCAAAGGGCCACTAGCTGTGCGCTTTACGTACTTTTGGCCCATTTCAGAGGCACACGGGAAAGACGACTGTTAGCTGCTGTTCTTAAATTCACGCATTCCTTTATTCGTCCCCTCATCACGTCTGTGGTGCACCTCACACACTGTGTCCTGGTAGGCCTTGGGGACCCTGATGGGAACCAGGCACGCGCGTCCATGGAGACGTTGACACTGGGGGGGGGGGGCGGAGAGGGGTACAGGGCCCATTTAAGTGCATACTTGCTTCTTTGCTTTCCTGGCTGAACAGGATGCAGAATAAAGATTGTTCTCTTCAGAGCAGCTTTTGTCTCCCCTTCACTCAAGAACGATTGCTGGGGAGAAAAAGGAAAAAGCAGAAGCTGCTGGAAGACAACTCGGTCTTGTGAAAGCCTAGGCTCCTGGAAGAAATGATGCTGAGTGTCCTGGGGGCGGGGTGTGGGGGAGGTTCCTATGGTGACACCCCCCCCAGCCAAACGCCAGTCAGCAGTGAGAACCAGAGGATCTTATCAGACTTCCTCTGTAAGAGACCCCTGCCCCTCCAAGAGAATAAGGTCGGGGTCCCCCTCAGTGTAGCAGGGGAGGGTGTCTGAGTTACGTAAGACTGGATTTTTTGTTTTTCCTTTTCTGTCTGGTTTCTTTCTTTTTTTTTTTTAAATTAGTTTTAGGTGCACAAGACAAAGTAATACTTAGACGTTTATCATTTACATCTCTCACACTGTTGAACCCCCTCCCCCCATCCACTATCCCTCTGACATCGCACAGAGCCATTACATTTCCACTGTCTCCCAAATGGGACACGTGTCCATCGGATACCCTACAAAATCTTTACAACATTATTGATTACGTTCCCCAAATTAATTTTCAAAACCCCATGGCAATCTTGTGGTTCCCGACTGTTTTCTAAGCCCCTCACCTTCCCCCTTATCCCCACCCCCCGTCCCTCTAGCAACCCTCAGTTTTTCCTCCATGTTTCCAAAACTGTTTCTGATTAGTTCATTCACTTATTCTTTTCTTTAGATTCCGCATATAAGTGAGATCATATGGTATTTGTCTTTCTCTGTCTGACTTATTTCACTTAGCATAATGTTCTCTAGGTCCACGTAAGACTGCATTTTCAAAAAAGGAGAAACAGGTCCATTCTTGCACACTCGAGTCTTTGGTTATAAACGGTCACTGGATACATAAATCCTGAGGCTGAATTGGGGGACTGCATGGACACGGGAAGTCCAGGGCGCTCTGGGAGCCTCTAGGGGGGCAACCCATGCCAGGCGAGAGGCGAGGACAGCCTCCGGCCTCCTGCCCTCACTGCGGCAGGTCAGGCAATGGCGTTGCAGACAGCTTGGGCCTCTGCTGTCTAGAAGATGTTTAGAATATGCAGATAAGAGAGTAGAAGGTGTTAAGGTAGAAAAATTTGGGGATCAATAACCAGACAGTGACTGTTTTATTGCCTGTGTGGCCCTTTAAGTATCCTTCAGTAGGTATGGTACGCGTGGGGTGCGTGTGTTAATTTCTGACTCTGGGGCTGTTAGGTAGCATTTTAAATATCTTTCAGGAGTTTTCCTCCTGAGCACTTTAATATTAGAATCTACAGTAGGACCTGCTTATTAGCATAAAGCATTTCAGAAGTAATAAGCGGGGTTAGGGTATGTGGTTTGCTGGGACGGTTACGTGGGCCCTTGTGTGAACATAAAGTCAGGGAGCCTGCAGCACTGTCCCTTCTGTCCCCTGGCTCAACGAGGGGGTGGCTGGTCTGGCTGTCAGAGTGGGGCCTGCGGGGAGGGGAACCTCTGGTTCCCCACCCACCTCTCATTCCCTGAGGCGGTAAACATTTTCCAGAGGAACTTGCCAAACGTTTTCCAGAAGATCTGCACCTTCCTGAACCAGGCACACGGATGCAGGTCAGCGCCTCACAGTTCAGGTCAAAATTAAAAAGCAGCTCCGGGGGCGGCCGGATGGCTCAGTGGGTTAGAGCGCGAGCTCTCAACAACTAGGCTGCCGGTTCTATTCTCACATGGGATGGTGGGCTGTGCCCCCTGCAACTGAGATTGACAACGGCGACTGGACTTGGAGCTGAGCTGCACCCTCCACAACTAGACTGATGGACAGTGACTTGCAGCTGATGGGCCCTGGAGAAACACACTGTTCCCCAATATTCACCCCCAATATTCCCCAATAAAATTTATATATGTATCTATATCAGCTCCAGTGAGTTAGGAGAACAAGGTTCGTATGGTGTGGTGAAGAAATATATTGCACGAGTAATGGATTGAAAAACAAAAAAGTACCACGGTTGCTTTAGCGACGAAGTGACGGGAAATCTCTATATAGTTTCAAAGGGTGCCTTCCGTTAGGATACATAGGACACATCCTCAGAAACCTTGAAAGAATCTTCTAAATGGAGGCTGGACAAACTACTGCCTGAGGGTCAGACAGAGGCGAGAAAGTCTAGAGGCACAGAGCCCGTGGGCGGTAAGAGGGACCCTGTGTCCTCAGACCCCAAGGTATTTCCTCTCTGGCCATTTCCAGGGAAATTTTTCCGTCCTGTTCTTAAACTAAACTGTCAGATACTCAGCTGGCTTCTTGGCTTCCTGGAGTTTTGTCTGCAGGGCTCCTGAGGGCAGGGGAAAGGAATGGAGAGGGGTGGGAAATAAGCAAACGGGGAAGGATCCAGGCTTCTGCAGCGGCCGTCTGAGCTGTGACTTCAATCCAGGGATGAGCGTGTTGGCATCAGAACTAAGGCAACACCACGGTGGTGCTGAGCGCTGGACTTTGTGTGGTGGGCGGTGACTGTTTGTTCTCTCTCCAGCTGGGACACGGTGTACGATTATAACATTATAACAGTGTTTGTGTTTGAGTGGAAACACTTTAGATAACAAGAGCAAACAGAAGCCCAGAGGGAAACTAACTCCCTAACTAACTGGGAGGGCGAGGGAGAAATGCACACTTGGCACTGCGCTCTCCACGGCCCAGCTGCTTCCTGCTGTCGGAGGTGTCATACTCCTGGGACGCCAACACTGGGAAGAAAGCAGGCCTGTGGGAAAGTTTTTGAGTTTTCATTTTTCTTTAGCATCATGCAGGGGTCTTATTAAGAACTGAGTAACGTATGCTTAAAAACAAACTTTGGGTGTCACCCGGAACTAATGGACGGGAGAAAAAAGTGGAATCAAGGCGATAAAGATGGAGTTTTCTGCCATAGCAAGTGCCGCTAAGAAATGGCCGTGCGTGCCTTGTGTCTCACGGCTGCCAGCACTTCCTGAATTAGCCCTTTATCCCGCTGGCCTCGGTCCCAGCCAGTCCCAGGTATCAGAGACTGGTGGGTGGATGGTGACTGTCTTGGCCATGACCTTGTTCTGTATTTCAGGTGGATTGTGTCTCCAAGACAATGCAGAGCAGACACAGCATTAACTTTCTGATGTAATGGTCTTTGGATTTGCAATCTTAATCACGGCAGCAAAATGAGGTGCATTAATGTTTCTCCATCTTTTTCTTTCCCTGTTTGTATGTTTTGATAAAGGGACCATCTAGAAGCCGCAGGTCACGTGTGTCTTCTGAAAGATGCCTTTGACTTTGATGGCCCGTCCGAGATTGCAGCCCTCATCCAGGCTGAGGCCGTGGAGGCGGCCCTGGCTCTGCACCTGTACCGAGGAGGCCGGCTTCTGCTAGGTAACCCTCTCCCTTCCGCGGTGCAGCGCTAGGAACCGTGGAAACCACAGCGCCTCCCTTTAATGTCCAATTAAACACCCACGAGACAGCTTCTCTGGTTTACCCGGTTCCACAAGGGAACACAGTCGTCCTTCTGGTTTGTTTGTCTTACCGGTAATTTTCTAAAATGGTATATGTAACTCTGCCCATTGAGAACAGACTAATGTATAAGCTGTTTGTACTGCACGAGGGGCATTATCCTGAATGTTTTCCGTCTTTCCCTAACTCACAGTATCATTTTCAGAATGAAAACAGGACTCTTTTACAAAACATAGAATGGGCACCCAGGAACGATGTTATTGCACTGATTTACAAATGAGGGAACTACGGAGATGCTAAGGACAGTTTGACGGGCATCAGTTGATTTCACAAAGAGTATTAGAATTAGGTTGCTAGGTTTGCACCTGACCCCTGTCAATGGGGGCTATCGTTTCTGCTGGTATAGGAGTCAAGTTTCCCCAGAGAAACAGAGCCAAAGGGACCGAGAGAGATGTGAGAGAGGAGATTTATGACAGGGATTGGCTCATTTGCTGTGGGGGCCACGCAGTCCCGTGACCTGCCGTCTGCAGGCTGGAAACCCAGGAAAGCTGGTTCCATCCGAGTCCAAAGCCTGAGACCCGGGTGTTGATGGTATCAGCCCCGGTCTGAGAACCAGGAGTGCCGCTGTCTGCGGGCAGGAGGAGACGGACGTCCCAGCTCAAGCAGATGAGCTGAATTAGGTCTTCCCCCGCCTTTTTGTTCTTCTTGGGCCCTCGATGGATTTGTGCTGCCACCTGCACAGGTGAGGGTGACCTCAAAGTCCACCAGTGCCAACGCTCATTTCCCCCCGAGACGCCTTCACAGAGACACCCAGACATAACGTTTTGCCAGCACTCTGGGTGTCAAGTGGACACATAAGGTTGACCATCACAGCTGCACAGGAACCATTTGCATCTCCACCTGGCGCAAAGCTGCAGAGTATTTACTGCAGCTTCACAGAGCATGAGCTCTTCGTTCATAGTCAATAGTGAAATCAAACAGCAGCGCCTGCTCTTAGAAAATCAGCTCTCCCGTTCTGCAGTTTCACCAAAAGAGACTTTCTCTGCTATTTTCCTTCGCCTCCTTCAGGAGCAGGTTTCTATGAGGGAGCGTGTTTCTTGGTGGCGATGGGAACGCTTCCTCCGTGGCGGTGCCAAGTTAGCACACACGCAGGGGCTGAAAGGAACGCACGTTTATTACCCTGTAGTCCTGGGGGTCTGAAAGCTGAAATGGAGCTCGCTGGGCTAACACCAGGATGTGGGCAGGGCTTTCTCTGTTTGGAGGTTCTTGTGGGGAACGTGTTTCCTTACTGTTCCAAGCTCGGGAGACAGCACAGTCCTTGGGTCACAGCCCCCTCGCATCTTCAAAGCTGGCAGTCGGTGGCCAGTGGAGTCCTCACACGGCGTCATGCCGACCTGCTCCCTCCACACTAAGGACCCCGCGATTACACTGGGCCACCTGGCTTATCCGGGGTCATCCCCCCACTTCAAGGTTAGCTGACTAGCAACCTCAGTTCTCTCGCAGCTGCATTTCCATTTCCCCTGTAACAGATTCGTAGGTTCCGGGAATTAGGGTATGGACGTCCTGGGAGGCCATTATTCCACCTACCACAGGCCCTCCGCCCTTCATTCTGCAAAGACTCATGTCCGTTCCACATGCTAAAATCATTCACCCTGTCTCAGCATCCCCGAAAGTCTAAACTCTCTGCAGAACGGGCGTCATCTGTACTGGGTGTGTTTCTCTATGTCCATCTGTGTGTGTTTTTGGAAAAGGTACATGTCCATAGTCTGCGCAGAATAATATGTTCCTGTGCCAATCCTTGCACACTTTGCACACACAGCACCTCGAGTATTTTGGGTCCCCGCCATGATTTGTCATTCCTGTGGCACCGCATGTTCCCTGGGGGTACGTCACGGCGTCTGCATCTCCTTCGTCTCCCTCTTAGTTCCTCGCTCCATGGCGCCTGTCACTACCGTGTGTCCCCGAAGGTAAGACCTCGCCGGACAATCAACTCTAATGCATCTTGTGGAGAAAAAATTCATATAAGATCCGGTTTTATTTTACTATAATATAAGACCGGGTCTTATAATATAATATAATATAATATGATATGATATAATATAATATAATATAATATAATACTGGGTTTTATATAATACAATAAATATAATATAATATGATATAACATAATATAACATAACGTAATATAATATAATATAATATAATATAATATAATATAATATAATAAATACTGGGTTTTATATAATACAATAAATATAATATAATATGATATAACATAATATAACATAATATAATATAATATAATATAATATAATATAAAATACTGGGTCTTATATAACACCAGGTCTTATATTAATTTTTGCTCCAAAAGACGCATTAGAGCTGATGGTCTGGCGAGGTCTTATATTTGGGGAAACATGGTACAATCCATGGCAGGACTCAATTTGAAGAGGTCTTTTTCTGCCAAACACCCAGTAATAGTTCCAGATGAGCCCATTTCCTAGGAATGATAAGCTTGGCTTTGATAGATGGTGGCAAACAATATTATTCATTGTTGAAATCTAAAGCAAACTGATTTCAAACAGTCTTGACAACGGTGGCCGGTGTCTCACGTGATTAGTCCCGGGTCACGCCCGTCATGGTGATAACCAGTCTACCATGTGGGAGACCTGGGTAAAACTAAACTAACAACATAACTCGCTCCCTGTGTTCTGGGCGCTTCGGTGTTTAGTATCACTGTGTTGGGATGGGTTGGCGAGGGCTGTCCCCAAGGCTGCTCGCTGCTTTGTTAACTGTCCTAATTTTACAGGTCATGGAATTCCTTTTGGAATCATCTTCGGTGGAACTGATTTAAACGAAGATATTAACCAGGGAGAAAAACACCAAGTGATGGGGAAAGTCCTCGAGGAAGCCAGGTACAGCCGGAGAGCATTTCGAGGCATTAAAGATTTAACACTTTGGGTGGAATTCATGGAAACAACAAGACCGAGGAGACCAAGAGATTGGGAGGGTTACATCTTGCCATATAAAGCCAACTTCTTTCTGTCATTTCATTTTATTTTTCTTCCATTTGGTACATTTTTACTTTGCCACGAATAGTCCTTGTAAACAAGTTACTGCCGTCGAGTAATTGTCCGACTCCAGTTAATGTCGGATGAACATTCTGGGGATGTTGGGAAGGTACATGACAGAGGCACTGTGGCTCCTAAGAGACAATACGGCAGATAAACTCCGGCTTTATTAGCGCACAAGTTAGGGCCCACTTTGCATCAGTGTGCCCATGTAGGATCTTTTGGATGTAGCTCTTATTTCTACAGATTTCTGGATTATGTAAACACCATTTGGGAGAGGGGCCACCAACTGGATTTCTCAATGGGGTTGCTGCGGGCCTTTGGGACAGGGCGGTTATTCAGTGCGGGGGGCTGTCCCGCACACCCCTCATCCTGCACCCTGCGTGTGAACAGCACCTGCCAGGGGCTATAATCTAACACGTCTCCACATGTTTCTAGCTCCCGGGATGGGAATGGTTATTGCCCTGGACACACACGTAGCAATACAACCTTTTTAAACTAGAGAGTGCAGTGTGTGAGTGTGTGTGTGTGTGTGTGTGCGGCACACACATGTATGTACGTGATTGGACTCACCTTGGAAGGTGATCTGTCGTAGGTTTTCTTGATGCTGTTGTTCTTCTGCTCTCAAAATGTATTACCTTTAGGCCCACGTCCTTCGTAATGTACTGTCTTGTAGAAGGAAAATCATTCTGCTTGGTAGAAACAATATTGAATGAATTCATCTTGTAGTATTATCATTAGCATTATTCTTTGCATTGTTATTAAAACACGCATTGATTTTTATTTGCAGGGTATCGATCGAGGTTAGTGGGCAGGAAAGTTGCACGAATCATTGATTTCTTGTCCGACACAATATGGCACATTTCTATAAAACAAAGTATTGAACCTGTCTAGCGTTATAATGAGTGTTTCATTTTTAATCAAATACTTGTAACTAGTTATATTTTCCCCATCAGGTATATTTTACAACTTTTTTTTTTTTTGTATTTTAAACTTTTTTTCTATATCGTATAATATTCAAACTTATCTTAGAGTCAAGTTTTTGGCTTATAATATTATAATATAATGAGTATTTGGTAATTATATTAGAAATACCAAAATTAAATAAGGGGTATTGAAAATTTGTGGAAATTTGTGGAAAAGGACCAGCTGCTGGGCTGCGACGCCTGCCTCCCTCACAGCGGCATCAGCTCCCACACCTGCGACGTTTTCCTGCACTCTCCTCCCTGCCCCCACCCTCCGTCCCTCACCCTGAGCAGCAGGACTTCCCGTTGGATCACTGGTTCTTTCACTTATTGGGTCAGCAGGTATTGCTGTCTGCCTGCGGGGTGCCAGGTATCCCTGGTGCGGGGAGGCAGAGCACAGCCCTGTTCCAGATGGCACCGAGCTGACATTCCCAGGGCAAAGCAGGTGCTAATCATGCTTGCCAAATGTGTGGCTCTAACGTCCCACAAAAGTCATCCTGAGGATTGCATCTGAGCATTTATCTGTAAACGCTGTTTTGGGGTAAAATGCACGGTCTTTATAGCACTGGCTCCATGCCCTGCTCAGCAGCTTTCCTCTGCTCTTCGGGTTTTCTTCTTTTTCTGAAAGTTTGAGGTTGTTCGCTGGCCATGTGGGGTGCTCTGATGTCTTGCAGAAGACATGGTAATAGTGGTGTTAGTACCAGTAGAAAATAGTAATAGAAAATACCTATCGGGTGTTAAATTAATGAGGGAGCAGGAACTCTGGCAAGCAGGGTGTTGTTTAATTCTTTGATTCTTAAGTTTCTCATCGTTGCAGACGCCCACGAAGGAAGGTTTCTACACCACCCTTGCAATTTCTGTTTAGTTGCTTTTCTTCCTTTTTATCCTCATTTCTCAGAATAAAGTTGATTCCGTCAGAATATTTGTATTTCTTGTCGATGTACAGGGAGCGTGGAGAGCGTGTCCTACGTGATGCCAGCCAACTGGTCCCTGTTGGCTGAGCCTGACTCTGCACCACCGGGTGGGGCCCTGGTGGCGAGTGGGCTCAGATGCAGTGTGATGTGATCCTCTCCTCCTCGCGAGCCTCATGGTACCCAGGGGAAGCTTTCCTTATGTCTCCCTTCAGTAGAGGACATGCGATGGTGTCTGCAATTGGTGACGGCTTTGTAGGAGGGCACGGAGGCGGAGGGAAGGACAGGCAAGGCAGAGGCACTTGCAGAAGGGCACCCCGTCCTTCCCGGTCACACTGTTGGGCGGGAATCGTCCATGAAGCCTCAACAATGATTCCTGCGGTGTTTGCCTCATAGTGATTTTCTATTTCCCCTACTCCTTCTACATGTGTTAACTGGAATTCTACTATAGGGAGGAGTTGTCTGTTTGACCTCACTGACTTATTAAGTTATTTATTTATATCAATATGGACTCAAGGGCATTAGTTTTACTTTGCTCTATGGGTTACTCATCACTTTCATTGTTAGTTTGGATGCTCCAGTTGTCCCAGCCACGGCCGTTGGAGATGCGTTGAGTTGACTCCTGAGTCCTTTTGCCATGCCCTCGCCGTTTTATTTTTGTTTTGTTTTGTTTTTGAGCACGTTCTTACTTGCTGGCACTGTAAGGGGTTCCTGGTTCGTCCCATGTGAATTTGGCCCGACGTCTGGAAACAGCCATTTCAGTACATTCAGATGTCAGCGCTCGTTATCCGTGTCCCTTCAGTAGGTCTTGAATGCATCAGCATAGTCTCCCTTTGGCGAAGCCGGTGGACTGAGCAGCCGGCCCTGGGACGGTCAGAGGACACATTGAGGTCCTTGCTTCCCTCTTGCATCTGACTTTTGGCTTTAACCTTGGTTCTCTGACCTTGTGTAGAAGGAACACACAAGAAAAATAGGAAGTTCTAGCTCCATTTATTTATTTCTTGCATACACAACTTTTTTTTTTTTTTTTTTTTTTTTTTTTTTTTATGTCAGCAGAGATGAAAGCCAATGGCTGATGACCACGAGTAATAAAGAGTCATTACACTTTCAATTGGCTCTCACAGTTTGGTCTGAAGTGCTGCTTTGCAGTTCTGTTAATTGAATTCTGCCCTAATTGTTTCCATTTTTATTTTTGTTCATTTTACTAGATTTGCAGTCGCTTTCACAGAGTCAATGAAGGAAATGGCACGCCTGCAGTGGGTATGTATTTATCTTGTCTTGTTATTTTGGTTGTGCTGGTGAAGGCAGGTTTATGGGAACCGACCATCTCCCATCGACACTGCCTGTTGTAGCCACAGTAGCGTATGATGTTTCCCGTCTATTGATGTTTTTTATTTGTATAGCTCCTCTTAAAACTGCACTGATTTTTTTATGTGGTTATTGAATAGCGAAAATAGCCCAATAGCCAAATCTTAATGTTTTGTCTGTTTTCATACGCTCAGATTGGGTGACTCACAGGCTGTGCTATAAAGGTTGCAGCACCTCGTCCACACGCAGAGCAATCTCTCAGGTGGCAGATGAAGTTTCCCAGTTACACTGTTTATTTGAAGAGCTTTAGAGAATCAGCGACTTTGTAACTGTACAAGTTCACCCCCTTATGACTGGGGGAGGGGCAGGTGAAATGAGCTGCTGGGAGTCTGAGTTCTCAGTGGGCAGCTATGTAAAGGCACGATAGAGCTTAGTGCCTGCGAAACCAAGGAAAGGCCACGCCGAAGGTCACTTCCTCTGGTGGACCGCAGGCATGAGCGTTTCCTCTCTGGTGGGGAGCCCGTGGTGGGCCTGTGTCACCAGCACGCTGGTCCCCGGGCTCTGCAACTCACCCTCTGTGGGAGCCACTCCTGTGCGTGATGTCCCAGGCGCTGCACGTTCGTCAGAGAATTTCAGTCTGTAAAATCTGGCACTTGGTGACTGACTGCTGCAGTGGGTCAGGGACAAACACTGTCCTTTGTGGGACTGGTGGTCCCTTCCCCAAAGCTCAGGAAACCCCATGCATGTGATGGTGACGTCTCCCTGGGACAGCGGCCCTCGCCCTTCCCACCAGCGCTTCCCAGGCAGAGCAGGGAGGCTGCATCTCTTTGTGCAGTGTAATGGGTGGTGAGCCTCAGAATCAAAAAGGACTGTCTCCTGGCATCTCGTGTTACGCTGTCCCCTTTGCCAGCCCCTCATCTAAACCAGGGGTTCTCAGTGTGGGGGCCTGAGGGCTTTACAGGCCTCTACAGCGTCAAGCCTGTTTTTATCCTAACACTGACGTATTTTGCCCTTTTCTGCCATTGGAAAGGTGATGATGGAGCAGCCAGCCGATGCCCTAGAGTCACTGACCACTTCTTGCCACCCACTTGTAGTTTCAAAAAAATAATCACTTAAGAATCTCCGGGTAAAGCAACAGAAATTATTTATTTCGTGAAATATTAGCCTTAGAATACAGTTTTAAAATGTTCTGTGGCGAAACAGGAGAAGCATGAAGGTCTTTTGCTGTGATCCCAATGGAACGTGCTGGTCCTTGAGAAGAGGCCCCTGGGTGACAGTCTGAGTTGCAAACTGAACTCGCCACTTTTGGACACGAGTTTTCTTATCTGAAAGGGTGACTGACAGATAAGCCGTGGTTATTCAGACTTGGGCGTTTGGTAGCCAGCTCCTTCACAATGAATGGAGCCAGTCACGTCAAGAAAAACAGCTGGCAGTATTCGTTGCCAGTGGTAACATGTGAATTGTTGAGCCAGAATTCGCGTTGCAGAAAAGGCTGACAGCTTCCCCATAGAGACTTTCCTGATAAGATCGGAGTCATGTTAACAAACGTGATTTTTCTGGGATGTTGTATAATGAAACGTTTCAACATTTGGAAGATTGATGTCACTCATGGAAACAGTAGTTTCAAATGACACGGCATTAATACATGGCATTACAGAACCGTGCGTAGGTACAGGTTCATTGAAGGTGGAAGAGACACCAGTGGACCTTCAGGTAAGAGTGTGAGGTGGTTCCAGGTCCCGACTGCAACTCACCTTTAAGAAATTACCGTTCGTTGAGTTTGGGTGTAGAACCCAAGACTATTACCTGTCAGTGACCTGAGACAGCTATTAAAATGCCCCTCCCCTTCCCACCACCCATCAGTGAGACTCAGATTTTCTTCACGTACCACAGTCAGGATGACACATGGAAAACGGGTGGGATGGAACAGCAAACAGGAGAACGCAGAGGTCTCCTGTTACGCCAGACGGGAAGGAAAGCTTTTACCTGGCGAAGCACGTTCCTTCTCCATGAATTCCCTGCCCTTTTCCCCAGCTTCTGTCTTGCTCATCACCTGTCCATCAATCTTGTGACCCTCCCAAGTCAGTGCAGGTGTTCACTTACTGTACCACTTACTTTTTGCTGCAAATCACACGAAATGTGGTACATACTCATTACACACACACACGCACATACATGCACATGCACATACATGCACACACTTTATTTTTCTGGAATATTTTAAACCATCACAGCTGTCATGCCATTTCACCTGTAAATAATATACCATTTTACCTATGAATGCACCTTGATAAAGAATGTTTTTTAACGTACGCACCATGGTGTGGGTAGTTTTTAGTGGGAAGACGACAGCATGTAAGGAAGAAATGAAGAGGGGCTCGCATGTGTTAACACAATTTATGATTTTTGATCAATACATTTTGGAGGGACTTGAGTGAAGGCATTTGGATGGGGGAAGGGAGAGGAACGGGATCTCTGAGTTCCAGACAAACGGAATTAGAGACCAGTTGGCCTGGGGGTAAGTATCCAGAATGCAGCTTCCAGTGGTGGCTGCCCCCAGACGAGGGCACAGTGGGAGACAGAGGTCTGGGGTCACCCATGTCAAGGGGAAACTGAAGCATGGAAAGGATTATCCTTAGATGAGTTTAACTTTCCAATATAATAAGAAAATGCTACTAACAGCAGGTGGATTACACTTGGGGCGGGCTGGGCAGCCATACTGTTGTCTTGTGCTGTCAGAAGGATCGTCTTCCATCTCAGAACTAAGCTGACCATTCATTTGGCGGTCACTTGAGTGGCCAGCCACTCCACATCTACTCCAACCCTGGGTTAGCCGTCTTTGTTTGCAGAAAGATACTCTTCCAAGTACAATAACCAGGCATCTGAGAAAATAGCGAGACGGCAGCAAAACTTGTTTGATCTTGGGTGATGCTGTCAGAGGCACTATAATGAAAGCTAATAAAAGTAAGGATGAATTTGTTTTTATCATTTAAGTGGTGGGGGTTAGTTATTAAATTCTAAGGTGAACTGTTTTTTAATAGGTTTTTGTATTTTTATTTAGTGTGGGTGATTTTTCAATGCAGTTCAGTTCAATACTTTGATTTGATTAGTCTTGCAAATAAAAACTGTGTAAATAATACAAAGGTTCATCATGCAGCCATATTCATATAATTATCTTAGGTGGATTTTGTAGAGGGACTAGTTTCATTTGCGTATCCTGAACGGTGACACAGTGTTTGAGTAATTAAGTTTTATCCTTCATTATTAAACCACCAGCTTTTGTTTCCAGTGTGAGATGTTTGCTCTTTTAGTGAGCAGCATGGTTCAGATTGTAGATTAGTTGATCCTACCTAATTATTACCAAAGCAGAATCAAATGCCAATCATCTCAGATGAGAATGAATTACGGCATTTGCTTCTTATTGCTTTTGTGACTTCAAAAGAGGGAATATACATTATATAGTTTATGTGGGTATGCATGTAGCTTTGAGCATAAACTCTGGTCTAAAACTTGTGTTTCTCAAGCTTAATTTAAATGAGGACACACGTAAACACAGGCACACTCTCGATGCCAGGGCTGTTCACAGCCGTACAACGCAACCCACGAAGGTGAGCCATGAATGTAATTTTAAATTTTCTGGTAGTTGCATTAAAAAAAGTAAGTGGAAAGAAGTAAAATTAGTTTTAATAGTATATTTTATTTAACCCACTGCCTGGAGTTAGCCAAACTGCAAAGTTTGTGTCCCCAGGAGCCCTCACTTCTGGCACCAACTGTGAGTTCCCCTGAAGTTTGCTAGTTTGCTTGGAGGACTCACAGAACTGAGCATTACACTACGCTCATGGTTATGATTTATTACTGGGAACGGGTGCAGACAGAAATCAGCCATCTAAGGAGACACATAGGGCCAAGCTTTCAGTGCCTTCTCCCCCAGGGAGTTAAGGCATCTTATGCTCTGAGGTTATTGACCTGAGACCATGTGCACAAAGTACTATCCCCCAGGTAAGCTCACCCACGTTTGTTGCCCAGAGTTTTTCCGGGCTTCATTAGGTAGGCTGGACTGATTGGTTAATTCATTGCCCACATGGTTGAATGCAGTCTCCATCAACTGATACGGCTGGACCCGAAGTTCACACCCTAAATCACGTTTGGTCTTTCTGGCATGGCAGCCCTCACCTAACACTATTGGTTATGGCTGGTCCCACCCCACACAAAGACATGCCTCTCAGGTATCACATAGATTATTTCCCAGAATCCACAGCCAAAGGCCAGCCCTCTCCTGGGCCAAGGATGCCTTCTTTGTATCCACAATCTCATTATTTCAACATGTAAGCAGTATACAAACGACTAATGAGGTATTTTGCATTCTTTTGTACTCAGTCTTCGAAATCCAATCGCTGTTCAGACCAGGTCCCTTTCAGGGTCTCAGTACCCTCTGGAGGCTGGTGGCTGCCGTGTTGGATAGCACGTGCCTACAAGTGGCGAGTGCCCTGTTTCAAGGCTGCTAAAACACAGACTCGTGCAGTCCCGGGTCATGGGAGACATAGTAACAAAAATGTGCCAAGGGAGGGTTTATTTTGCAAGCTGTGGGTGCATTTCAGCCCTCGAGAAAGCTGGGGTGTGCCTTTAAAAACGTTATTTTGGAGGCTGCATTTATCGTCACCAATCTGTCTTTGGCTGACTCTGCACAAATTACTTTGATTAGATTTCAATAAAGATGGTTTTATTTTCTCTCTTTTAATTTGAAATGCCTTTGTTTGGGCTCAGGTCATTATTATTTTTTTTTCAGTGTTGTTTTTATCAGCCGTAATTCAATATCGTGCCTATTTTGTAAACTGCACAACCCCAGAGGGCTCTTCGCCAGGTCCCTTTGCTGTTATTAATATTTATCATGCAAGTGCAGCAGTGCTTGTGCTCTGGGATGGCCTGACCCTGGTTTGTGATAGTGGGAACTCGATTTGGCATTTTTTTAGGAATTGGATTCACTATACATGTCTAACCGATATAGGCTTTGTGGGAATGTAAAAGTAGCCCGTACAGAATTTTGATTTCCTTTTATAGTACGTACTCGATATATGCAGATTGCAAATCTAGGCACTTGTAGGTCTAGTCCAAGTTTAGATTGCTTTCTCTAAATTTGCCAGAAAATGTATGTATTTCACCAAAAAATTAAAAATAAGTGAGATGTACGTCTTAATCGATGGCTCTTCTCTCGGCAGAAGCAATGAGTGTGGTTTAAAAAATCTGCACTGGGGTCAAATTCCACAGGCCTATGGGGTTTTTACTGCGCTATTTGCACGCTTTTTCGGATAGTGCTCTGATAAGAGGGCTTTCTCCAAATTCCAATTATTCATGAACTATTTTTAGAAAGTCTTGAGTTTAAATACTCCTGCTGGATGCAGTTTTCCAATTCACGGCAGCACAACGACGACCCAAACGACACAGCCGTAGCCTTTTCTGAGGTTAGCACGGAGGTGAGCCTCCTGGTGGGGGGGCTTTTCAGCGGTTTGTTTGGCTGGCTTTTAACGTGGCCACTCTGAGTCACTGCCTTCTGGCCTCCTTTACTGTGGCATTTATGAAAGGAAAATGACTTCCTTGGAGCAGTTGTGTTAGGCGACACCCACAGTGTCATTATGTGTTCAGTGGACGCGTATGCTCATCAGAATTCTTTTGGAAATTGAAACACAGACAGCAAGACAGATTTCGTTGGCGGTCACCTGCACGGGTCATGGCACAGGTGAGCTAAAAAGTTAGTGCTGGCCTGACGTGTGCGAGCTGCTTAGCGACTAACGGCTGCGTGTCTAGTGAACTTCTGATGACTACCCCTTCCTCTCGCATGGCCCACTGCTGCGTATCTATTTCCGAAAGTCACGGTGGCGGTCCCAGCAGCGACAGACCACGTCTTTGATTACAGTTTCTAACACGATGGAACCTGAAAAGTATTCCTGTTGTGGGTTCCATCTTTCGACTCTCTAGCTTATAGGTTGGCCCTCCCCACAAATGGTCAGCAGGAGAAACCCTGGGGACTGGTCACATCCCAGGAAGCTCGTCATTTTTAGTAACTTCTATATTTCTATTAAGACTGGCTCTCCTCAGAGACGTCACGACGGGACTGCAAGTGTTCTTTGCACCCCCCCCCCCCATGAGATCCCTGGGAACTGAAATGTTTTAAAATAACTCAAAGGATGGAAACCTTGTCAGTGTCAGAGCCTAGAAGTCAAGTTTACCTTTTACCTGACCCGGGGCTCGCACATTGGTTCTAATTTTTCAAGTCTCGAAGGCAGAGAAAGGTAGGGGAGGTCTTTGAATAACCAGCGGTAATTCCGAGTTGTTCACTCCACAGATGTAACTTCCCGGGTGCTGTCCCATTGGCATCCCTGTTTCTTAAGCCACCGGACCCGAGGAGGTGCCAGGCTGTCACCCTGTGATTATGCCCAGGGTCACGGACTGTTTTGGGCTTGTTTCTGAGGCCTGCCCCACTGACACCCACAGGACTGGACCCCAGATTTCCTCCTTGTCTTATTCATGCGTGTTTTCTTTTCTTGAAAAATCTTTGTCTAGTTCAGTTGTGGGAGCTCAGTGACAAGGCCATGCCACTTCTTTTTCTTTTCTTTAAGACCACTATTTTCTTTCCTTGCTTAGAAACAGATTTCTAAAGGAAGAGAGTAGAGGGAGAAAAGAGGAGACCTGTGTCCCTGAAAGTGCCCAGTTTCTATTTACGTGTTTTGTGACGTAGCTGTATTTTGAGAGCTTTCCGTGTCAATGCACAATTTCTTTTAAGCCACTTGTAACTATTTTAAAAGTACTTTGAATGAAGCCGTCCCCCACATTGTCATTTCAAAGTAAAAAGTTCGTGTTTTTTGCCATCTGTGGAGTATGAAATTGCATAGATTTCCAAAACTAATATTTGTTGTGGTTTTCACTTGCAGAAAGTTTAGCTTTAGGAGGCTGTATTAATCATAGAGCAGGCATTTTTGTTGTTGCTGACTGGCTGTTATTCCGTGATGAGACAGCATCGATCAGCATTCAGGGCTGTTACAAAGTCACGTCCTGTGTATTTCCAGGTATCCGTCCAACAAGGCCCTGGCTTTTTTAATCTAGTGATGGGTCAAATTAAGTAATGGTTTCTCACGGACATTCAAAATGGAGACTCCTCCCTTCCCACCCACTACAGACACACACACACACACACACACACACGGTCCGTCGTCTTTTCCATTTTATGCATCGATGAGCTAATCTTGCAAAACGATATTTGACTTTTATGTTATTTCAAGGCAAGTGAAACAACAGTAAATATTGAGCAAAGAAAGCTAATTTGTATTTAGAACATTTTAATATAGAAAATGTTTTTCAAAATCAATATAAACCAATTTCCTTTTGCCAGATTTCTTTTATTACGATGATTAAAAATAACCCGGGTCCAGAGTCCTTTTATAGTGTAACTCTTATTTTATTGATTTGCTCAGAAAGAAACTTAAAATGTCATTTATGAGACATTTTAAAAGTCTGTAGAGGACTTGATACTTTTCGGGTTTGCAGTAGATTTTAGAGAAATAATGCTCGGGGACATGTAAAGGCCAGCAGTCAAATCCTGACGTTTCTGGTACAGTCAATTAATTCTGCTTATAGAGTTAAGATACTACTTTAGTTAATTTTTGTTTGCGTAAAAGAAATCTTCTTGAAAGAAGCATTCTGGATTCCTGTAGCTCTAATTACAGAGCATATTTCTAATGAAAATAGTGGCTAAACCCTAATAAGACTAAAACCCTACTTTGCCTTACCGTCATGAGTCGAATTTGCGTAGGGTTAGATTGAATCTGTTGTCGAACACATGTGTTAACATCCAAGTTAACAGGCCACACTGGTCTCTTTTTGGCTCTGTGTCACCGTCCTTCTTATAGGCAGTTTCCAGGCCAGGGCTTCCGGCTCAGGGCTGGTTAGGGGAGAGGCGCCCTTAGCCTCCAGTATCTCCCAATAAAATGTTCTCCAGCTTTCCAGGGAAATTATAAACAGAAGGCATGTTTTAGGGGCTCTGAACTTCAATTTCCAGTTTCCAGTGGTGACATATACAACGCAAGGCCAAGTCGAGACCCTGTCTGTGTACCGATTCCCAGTCGGCCGCCCTGAGCTGGCGGGTGCTGCCTCTCCCAGAACCTTCCATCAACCCGGCGAGGGCAGGGCCACTGCCTCGTCTCCCCTTTGATTGCCTCTCCCTTGGCAGGACAGCTTCCCCTTTGGCTTGTTTCCCAAAACATGGAACTGATTTGAGGATGAAGGTGGAGGTGCTTAGCGGACCACACACAACACCACGGGCTCCCGTCACTGAGGGGACCTCAGGGCGCCCTTCCACACATTCGGGGGGACAGCACTGAGGTTTGCTCCTGGGACCACCACTCACTGGCTAGTTTGACATTCCATGCACAGATCGGCTATTTCAGCCACGTGACACATAGGTGCATCTCTTTTGGACTTCTTCACCCAAGTGACTCTGTCCTTTGATTACCTATGAGGAATAGCCATCGGTATCTTGACTCGTTGACCCTGCAGCCACTGAAATGTGGCTTCTCAGTGTACTCCTGGTACATCTGCCTGGTCTCTAAACTTGATTTTAAAAACGTTTATGCCACTGTGTCGAAATGAACTCGAGACATGGATTCTTTTTCTCTCTAGTACTTTTGTGACGTTCCACCAGAAAACACCAGCAGGAATAGTAAGTTTCTATCTTGGTACAAATATCTAGATCACCTATGTGAGTGCCACACATTCCCTTGATGTCAGAGAGGCATTCGGGGACGTCCTTACAGGGTCCTTGAGACCAGTCCACTCACCTGCCTGGAAGCGTCCGCCCCTGGTGCCTGCTTTCTTGTTTCCCCACATGGTGGGCGCTCTTACCCATCGCCATCGCCTCCTCCTTCTCCTTCCCCAGAGTTGTGGGCGCATACTCTTTCCTTTCAAGGATGTGTTTCCCCAACCATGTCCCCAAATGCCTACCCGCAGCTTCAGCACACGATATGCACCAGAGGGGCTGTGTCACTGGCATGTTCTCGTCTGAGCTTCAATAACTTTGTACTAACATAGTAACTGTAAGACTCTAAAATTGTATGATGCCTAATATAAGGGCCTTCTTTCTCTGGGCTTCTCACCTTATAATGCTGTACTTTTAATGGGCTAATCCCCATTAAAAGCAGAGGTTAACTCTTTGCTCCTATAAAGTAATTAGCCTGTGAGCGGCTCTATAGCGGATGCTTTGTGATGTTTTCCAAGATGATTATTTTACGGCCTTTATTTTATTTCTAAAAAGCAGTTGTAACAATCTATCAAATTTACTTTTTTTCCCCTTTCTCCCCTCTTTTTTAAAGCCGCATGCTAAGGGTAAGATCTATGTCCAGAGCCAAGGTAAGAATTTTAAAATATATTTGAAAAAGAAATTGAGTCCTTATCTTTTAGAGACACGTACTGAAATGTTTGTGGATGAAATAACGCGAGATTTACTTAAATTAGTTCATAGAATGGATACCCGTTTATTATTTTCTAACGTTAAGATAGAAGATAAACAGAACATTATAAAAGAATAATTTAAAATGCAGATCACTTAATGTTTCAACCGGTAAAGTACAATGCACTCGGTCAGTGGGATGTTTAGAAAAGGAAAACGATGGGCTTCCCTGTTTAGGTTGAGTTGAACTGGGGGGCATGGAACACTTCTGCGCTGTCCACCCCTTCCTGCCTCAGCCGGGCCTGGCCGGTGGTGGCCTCGACATCCTCTCCCGAAACCCTCGGGATCTACACACAGCCAGTAAATGACTGTACTGCCCGATGGGAATCGTGGATTGAGCAGCTCCTAGGAAGAACACGTAACTGATGCCAGACTGAGGTTAGACCAGGTTGGGGCCAAGGTCAGCGTTCAGGCCCCGTGAGGCGCTTTCCGTGGTGCTGACCAGCAGGGGCACGGCCTCCCTCAGGCCCACCTTGCCCACAGCGCATGACACTGTCATCAGTGCTCGGGTGG
This sequence comes from Rhinolophus sinicus, assembly GCF_036562045.2. NCBI lineage: Eukaryota > Metazoa > Chordata > Mammalia > Chiroptera > Rhinolophidae > Rhinolophus > Rhinolophus sinicus. The sequence goes on from NC_133765.1 coordinate 37,447,916, forward strand.
TTCCACTGACGCCTGCAGCAGCAGAGTCGCTTACCAAACAAACCCTTTCTCGGAGCCCGCTTCTTAAAAACGATGTGCTGGCTCTGTGAGTGTGAAAGGTGCGTGCGTGTGTCAGGGCAGGAGGTGGCTGGCACCTCCCTGCTCCTCGGCCGTGGCCTGATGCCCAACCCAGGGAAAGGCTCGCCAGGCAGCAGAACCACGGCTTGGAAGCAGCACGTGGGTGTGAACGCTGCTCCTGCTGCCTACAAGCGTTCTGAATACGGCGTAAGCTCTCGGAACCTCAGTTTCCAGCCGGATGCACTGAAAGTGTCAACCTGCTCAGCGGGGTTTAGGACTTCCAGGGTCGTGTGGGACACCCCCTCCCAGAGGTGCTCAGGGCAGGCTGGGGGGGGGCACTCAGACATTAGACGTGCAATGTGGAGGTGGTTGGATGACTTCATTTACATTTCACGAAATTTCAAAGTTTTTTCTGCTACCAAGACAATCTGTTAAATGTTGTCACTGAATTTTCTGTATCTTAAAATGTTCAGATTTTCAGAGAATTTAAAACACATCTGTCTGAGGAAATGACACAGACAGCAGGCAATCATACATGACTTGGAGAGGGATGAGATTAGGAACTTGACATAAAGACATCCTTTCTACCTGGGGCTAGTAGAGGTTAGGTGCTAATGTTTTAGGAACCTCTTACTTACATGCATTTCTAAGGAACTCAGACTAACAATGACCTAGAGGCAGCCTGGCCCACACATGGCTGGTGGGGTTGAAGGTGGTGGTTTTGCCCATTGGGAACCCGTGGGCTCGCTTTAAACCTCAGGTGTGGAGGTATTAACGGGCATTCGTGAAGCACTCAGAACGCCAAGTGGCTTTATGAGGCCCACGTGTGACCGTCGCTTAAATGCAACACGGAATAGCTGGTTCTGCGTCAGCAGTGTGTACTCCCTTCTCTTTTCTTTGACCCAGGAATCGCCACAGCACCAAACACCGCCTTTAATTGGGACGCCTTTCTTCAGCGTGCAGGTGAGAGAGAGAGTCTTCTGGTGGGGTTTTGTTTGACGTGTACCTTGTCAGCCAGTGTCAGAAGTTCCTGACGTGCTCGTGGTTGTGGAAAAGAGCTGTCGGGTCAAAGACATTCCCTGGTTTAGGAGAACAGGATAGCAGGAGTCGGCGTCTCTGCTCTTGGAGGCGCCGTCGGGGTCTGATCCTGAAAGGAAACGCCAGCTGCAGGGCAGGAGGGAGAGGGTGCTGCTCAGAGGACATGCCACCGCGACGTTCAGTGTCCCTCCGTGTGACATTTGGTCTTTTAAGGATGCCACCCTCCTGTGTTCGTTTCATGCTACTTTATTTGTTACACGCGTAATCAATGACCATTGTAGAAGGGAAAATGGAAAGCAGATGAAGAAACAAAAATTTAAGCCACTTGAAATCTCAGCACCAAAAGGAACTGCTATTAACATTTCGATGTGATCTTTCTTAACAATGTTACATATATAATGATTTTTATGTATTTATCTATAACATTGTTATTATAGCTATAGTATATCTATGACACTTTTGTCTTTCAACATTATAAATATATTTATAACGTAACATTATAAATATTTTTAATATATCAAATTACAGAATTATAATTATTTTATATTTAATATATACCTATATTTATTTTTAAGGATTTTATTTTTGATGCTATTACAAATGTTTTTAAATTTTATTTTTGAGTTGTTTGTTGCTAATATATAGAAAGACACTGGGGTTTTCCACGTTGACACCATATTCTGCAGTATTTTGTAAATTTATCTACTAGTTCTAATTACCTCGTGACTTTTCATTCCTTCATCGTATTACTGTGGCTTCTGTAGACTTATTTGGCCAGTCCTTGTTGGACGGTCAGAGTTTTTGCAGCTTCGTGCTACGCAGTGGTTTAGCTGCTGGGACTTCAGCCGTCACGCGTCTGCCCAGCTGTTGCCTGAGGAGCCAGTTCTCAAAACAGAACCGCTGGGCTGAGCCGGCCCCTAATCAGCTTTCACACGTCGCACATGAGCAGATGCTGTGACGGTACCACTTTCCCTGCATGTAATGCGGCTTGGAGGGTCTTGCTACTGCGTTTCTGTGCGTGTTACCATTTAAGCATAGTCACGATGTTTAAACAAAAAGATGTTTTTTGTACAGCATGTTTCAGGAGAGAGAGTTTCGCTGTCCACACGTGAGGCTCCTAAGTGTGTGCCCTTTGGGGTTATAAATGCCTGACAGGCTGACCAGCCTAGTAATTCTGCTCAAGGTGCTAGGGCAGCTAAAACTGGCCCACAAATGCAAATGGAAGCCTACGCATGTACTTGTTTTAGCCTGAACTGTTTCTCCCGAGAGACGACAAGGCATGAGGACTCCCGGGGGGGAGATGAAATTGCAGGTCCGGCCATGAACTTCAAGGAAGAGATGGAGCATGGGCTTGATGTCCCGCCCTCAGCAAACATGAGGACACTGCCACAAGCTGGCTTCTGCTCCAAAAACTTCAAACAAAACCTCTGCTGCACACTGTATGTCAGCGTTAGACTCCCTTGAAAAGAAAACCAAATGTCCCCGCATTTCATTAGAAATAATTTCTGAGTGTGTCCGTCAGTCTCAGTGACAAGAGCCGAGCTGTTCTCAGCATCACAGACGAGCCCACGCTTTGCTGTCTGGCTGCTTTATCTTGTCGGGTCATGTGTGCCATCGCTCAGAGCCAATGGGCCCATCTTTCATTGCCTGCTGTGAGGTGATTCCATCTTCTATCCATCGTAGGACCCAGTTGCTGTGTAACTAAGATTCATAATTTCCAAAAGCAGAAGGATTTCTTATTGAGTTCTGTTGTCTCATTGGTCTTATTATTGAGTGATTCACGAAACAGCTGAGAGATTTAAAAATGCTCCTTAGAAAACGTTTTCCCCAGAGACCTACTTGGCCACACGTTAATCGTAATGGGTGCAATTAGAAGGTGTGAACGTATGCAGAATAGATGGGTCACAGGGGAGCGTGGGTTGTGACTGGGCTAGAGAATGGCTTAAGGGGAAGATGTGCTAGGCTCAGTCGGGTCTCTGGGTTTTATGATCCGGCATCTGTTCTCATTTGCGTGGCCGTCCGTCTCTGCTGTCTGCCAGACTGCAGAGATGGGCCGCCACTGTCACCCACCCTCTATCTTACCCTGGCTTCTGGCGCGCTCAGAACTTGTGGTTGTGATGTGTCACTCCACTTTGAGCCTCAGGCGGTGACAGCAGAAGATACAGTGAATATGATACAGACGCTGCGTGATCAAACACCCTCTGAATTCTTAGGAACTGTTAACTGTGAAATCAAGGGGAGGGGGCTGCACAGGGTCGCTCTGAACACTCCATGTAAGTTGGCAGGTAGCTGATCCGTCACCAAGGTTTACAGCTCGCTTCTGACATATCTGCTGTCAAGTTGATGATGCATTCTCCCTTGCAGTATGTCACACGCCCGAGCTAACAGACGGCTGTCTCCTGAGTTTATAGCATTACACGGTTTTTATGCTAACCAGATTCCACGTTCCAACAGAGCAGCGAGGAACACATAAAGAACAGAGTAGGTGAGATGCCCTAAGTGGCACTGCTGTCATTGCTCATGTGATATTTACAATAGCTGCTCTGATCAGAAGGTGTGGCGGGCACCTGGCCTGAGTCACCTGGTCTGTGAGGCTGTCTGAGCTTTTCTGCATACACCTTCAATGTGGCAATGGTTCAGTGATCTTCTAAATGCCAATGACCAAGACATTTAAAGTATCGATTCATTGCAGGCCATCAAATCCCCAAACTATGAAAGCTTAAGTCTGACCTGGCCACACCTCCCTGTTTGTTTTCCATTTTATTTTATTTCTATTTCTAGTGTTTATTTTTCTCTCTCTTTCTAAACTCGATTTGTTTTTCTATATGGAGACTCTACTATGCCTAACTCAGAGGGTAGTATACTTCTTCCTAGGAAAACTCACTGGTTTTTCATCTGAAAAATTAATGTTACTAGATCCCTTTATGCTCTCACAGACCCCAAATCCGATCTTTCAGCTAAAATTCACGTAAGTCTACTACACTCATCTGAAGTTCTTGAATTCTTTTCTCCTTATAATAACACATACAGAAAATAAACAGAGCTGCTAGAATAGAAAAAAGGGGACAGAAAGTGCCTTAACGTGGACTGGGTTTCTGTTCAGGAGGCAGCTGATGAGTCACTTACAGGATGAGGAAGTGCGTTTTGGGACCGATATGGTGCCAGACCATGAAAATGACACATTTTATTTGGAAGATAAAAATACCCTTCTCCAGGAAGTGGGAATGTCAGAACGATACATAAATGTATGTGTTTGCAAGCGATGTGTTCAAACTTTCATTCATGTGGATAATCTGGATATTAGTGGAAAAGCAAAGATAAGAAAAGTTAAGTTTGGGGTTAATACGAGGAAACAAAGTCCACCAAAAAAAAAATTAGGGTGGTACCTGCTTCACCTCCAGACCTGCACAGGGCAGTCTATTTTCCTTCTGTTTTTAAAATCTAAGGCTGAACACACTGCATTTCCCTAAAGCTGGGCAGGGCCGTAGCGAGCCTGAAGTTAATCCGAGTTACCGTAAGTCACAGCCTGAACACTCTGAAGATCAGTGTTGTGAATTATCATTTTCTCTCTCCAGGCTGACGTTCCTCGGGGTGCTGGGGTGCAGGTGGGTGAGGGCCGCTTTTTTCCAGCTTTACCTGATCGAAAGGCCACCGGGCCTTCTGAACCGGCGGTTCTGAGTAACAAGGATGTGATGTGTCAAAGCAGGATAAAGGTTGACGATAGCTAGGTTTCCGACATCTATACTGGTCGCATAGCAAAAATAAAGAACTAAATGTGTCTCTGTGCCCAAGCGTCACATGGGTTTTAAAAGTGTTTTCTTTGCATGCCTTCTCAGGACGCGATCCTTGCTTGTTAGTTTTGTTCTTGAATTTACTTTTTCTCCACTCAGTAATAGCGAGTCTCCACTGTCCCCCTCTTTTTGGGACTTGCATGGTTCTTGTCCTGCCACCTTCCTTCTTTTCCTTCTTATATAGTTGAATAGCTGTAAGTGATGTTGTGTCCTTCTCTGTGTAACACGTCTGGAGACACTTTACATCAACTTCTCCCATTACTGGGTTTTTTATTTTCTTTTTCAATATATAAAGGGTGTGTGTGGTGTGTGTGGTGTGTGTGTGGTGTGTGTGTATGTGGTGTGTGTGGTGTGTGTGTGTGGTGTGTGTGTGTATGTGGTGTGTGTGTGTGTGTGTGTGTGTGTGTGTGTGTGTGTGGTGTGTGTATGTGATGTGTGTGTGTGTGGTGTGTGTGTGTGTGTGGTGTGTGTGGTGTGTGTGTGTGTGTGTGTGTGTGTGTGTGTGTGTGTGTGTGTGTGTGTGTGTGTGTGTGTGGTGTGTGTGTGTGTGTGGTGTGTGGTGTGTGTGTGGTGTGTGGTGTATGTGATGTGTGTGGTGTGTGGTGTGTGTGTGTATAAACACCCATGTGCATTGGGCTAAGGTTTCCTCACTTAAGTGGGTGTCCCCGGGTTTTTCCATGTACAGGTGTTCTAGTTCCTTTGTAAGTAATTTTTGAGAAGACACTTTTAATTTCCATCCTCACCAAACTTTCCCTCACTGGTTTCAGCATCCTTTGATGGTTCTTGCCCGGCAACTTAGATTTTGACTGTTTTTCACACCTCATCCTTGAAGGTATTCTTCCACTTTGGTCATTAAAGAGAATTGCTGTCCCCTGACCTGGATTCAAATGCTTGACCTCAACTTCCTCTGACCTCAGCTCCTTTGATCTCAAGTTCAACTTCTGCACATAAGCTTCTGGCTTCAACTTTGGGTCAAACAATACTCAAAAAAGTTTGTATTTCTAAGATTAGTTTCAGGATACTCAGAATACTGGGGAAATATAAAAAAATAAACTCATATATCTCAATGAAATTGCTCACAGGTAATTCAGAGGCTGTGATAATTTTTTAAGGCTTTTCTAAGAAGGACTTCTGAATCTTAACATTTCAGTAAAGATTTTCTCTAGAGCTGGTTGTGCATTATTATTATTATTATTATTATTTAGCTTTTGTGATTGGATCAAAGTGGTGTCAATCATATTCCTATTCAAGACTTCCAAAAGGAAAATGTTTGCATTAAGCAATGGAGGAATGAAATGGAATGAATGAATGAAAACCTTTTACTTGCAAGATTTTTATGTTCATTTACATAAGTTTGCAAATGATGCAGTTTTAGGTCAGCTTGTGTTAATTGCATTTCCAATTTCTATTGACTCAGCGGATCTATTTTTGCATAACAAGCCCCCTCTTCATTTGGTGGCTTAAAACCACCACCATGTAGTTTCTCATGATTTCGCAGCAGTTGGGCCCAGGTCAATTCTCACTCCACCTGAGCGTGCCTGGGCTCACTCCTACGTCTGAGCTCAGCTGAGATGGACCGACCTTGAGGAGTCAGTCCCTCAATGACGGGATGTAAGGGATGTGACGGGTTAGGGAGTGGGAGCAGCTCTGGGGGCTCAGAGCCCTGTGGCTCCCGGGCTGGCTGATGCGGTTGCCACATCATCGGGCTGAGACCTCGCCACTGAAAACACCTTCTGTTGCAGACATCCAGCAAAGCGCTGATAATTTACATGTGTTTCTCCTGATCTGTGGGCTCAGACAAGTCAAAGACCCGCTGTACTTGGTGGACGCCTTCGCAGGTATGTTTGGCAGTCAGCCAGCTTGCGGGTTCCCGTGGGCGCCTGTCTCACCCTGTTCTCATTTGGGCTTTGAGCTGTATCTTCTTCTCTGCACATTTGCAGACCCGTTTCTAGGTTACACTGAAAGCAACCAGAAAAACAATAGTTCTGAGTCGTAATTTCTGCTGCTTTCTACTTTCCTTTGCCCTCGGCTTCTGAGGAAATCATAAAAAATAGCCGATAATTATAAGGCTAAAATAATTTGATCTGGAAATGTTTCCCACACGTCAGAGTGTACCATGTGTGTGGATTTGTGTCGCTAAGTCGATCTGCATGTGCTCCAGTATATTACTGAGCTTTGGTGGCGTGGCAGTGCTGGTATCTAATACATTAGGTGTCTGGATAATACGTAATGTTCTAGAAAAATATTTTGCCTAAAAGCAAAAAATGCCAAAGATTTACATTTTAAATAAATGTAATTCAAATTGACTAGTGTGAAAGAAAAATGGTCTGAAGTAATATATATTGTAGTGTAATAATTATGTTTTCAGCTGTGACTTATCACCATTTTAAAAGTTTTTTTCTTTTTTCTCCCCGAGAATGGCATCGAGAAGAGCCCAACGTTTACATGGTGATTGTAGGTCCTGAAGTAAGTGCCATGACAGCATTGACCTATTTCTGTTGTCTTCCTTATGCTTTTTATATATTTTCTAAAATTAGTTTACGTTACTCTTCAAACCAAATTATTTTGTTCCTTGTAAGTAACTAATGTCTGCCTTTTAAAAAATGAAAACCAGAGCAGGTTAAATGTTACGAGGCTTTATACCTCTTTGCGCTTAGTTCATTGCTACAGAGGAGAACGAGTGAGTCCTACGGAAACTCAGAGGAGCCGTAGAAAGGGAAAGCTGGTCTGAACCGCGCAGAAGGCAGGCCTCATGCGTGAGCCGCTTTGTCTCGGAAGCTCCCCTAAACTGCTCGGCAAACAGCAGTTTCTTCACCAGGGCCCCCATTCTGTAACTGACTTGCGCTGGGATGGAAAATAAGCGTCTGTCAGCAGGAGAGACACTCCACGTGGCGTGGGGAGGGGTCCATACCTGACCCCTGGGGACCCGAGACCCGTGGAAGGGCTTGGACGTCCTGCCGCTCATTCCACGGGGCTCCAAGATTTCCTCTTGCCCCTTAGCGCGTGCTCTGTTCCCCACTCAGGTCTGAGAGCTCAGGGCTGGGAGAATCTGTGGCGACACCGGTCATCTCATGAACGTGAACTTTGATTTACTCCAAGCAGTTTGGACAAAACACACGTAGTGTTTCCATGCAGTGAGACGGAACACGGCAGCGACACCTCCCTTTCTCCGTGGGGTCTCTGTTCCGGGGTTGCACAGCGCACCCCATGAACAACTTCTGTCTCTTCCTTTTGCACGTTAGCCAAGCAGGCAGAGCTGTGTGTGCTTGTTGAATTCCTGTGTGACTGCACTGTGTCACTTCACATAACAGTGAGTGGCCTTCTACAGAACTCAGTCTCATGTGTTCTGTAATTCTGCCTTATGCAGGTTTTCTAGTTCCCTGGGACCCACAGAGCATGCAATGCAGGGCCCACACTTTTCTCAGTATTCTAAAGGACCTTTGGAAATAGTACGTTTACCGAGAAAGAGGCCACCTAACCTAACCAACGTATCATGGGCTAGAGAATCTGTGTGGCCACATAGGCTGTCAAGGAGAATGAAGCAGGCCTCAATCTACGTCATTTGGTTTAACACACTCACTCATACACACACGTACACCTGCACACACACACCTGCACACACACACCTGCACACACACACACACACACACACACTCAGTGCCAGGCTTTTGGTGATAACAAGATAATTCCTTGTGCACTAATTAGTGTTAAGTCCCCTAGTGGCAAAGTTATTATTATGACTATTTTAATTCTCTTTCCGTCCCTCTGTTTGAAGAGCATGGCTGAAAGAAAAGTTTCAGGTTGATGCTAAGATTTTTGCTAACCAGGAGAGAAGGCCCCAAGCTCAGAGCCCTGGGCTGGCAATAACGGGGGTAGAAAGAACTGAGTTAACCTGGCTTTCTTTGTCACTGTCTGCATTTTCATGGTTGCATTCTATCTATGGCACGTGACACTGGCTTTCCAATTACGCACATTTCCTTTAAAAATAAACTGAGTTGACTGCACGAAAAGTACCAAATAAGCTGAGGGACAGATGGCACGCAGCTATGACACACTGTGAAAGTGGGCGCAAATAGCTGAAGTTTGGGCAACGGCTCTCGGGCTGCTGGTTTGCTTGGGTGGAGCTGGGACTGCAAGTGATGAGAGGACACAGCCAGGAAAGGGGGCCCTGGTGTGGGAGCCCCAACCTGCTGTGATGGTCGCCATCTGAGGGTCCCGAGACCTTCAGTTCACTGCCGTGAATGACTGATTCTAAAGCACTTCTTCCAGAGGCGTCCACTGCTCACCATGGAAGCCCCTGCAGGGAATGGGGAAATGCATCCCCGGGTGGCACATGTGCCCCCTAGCAGACCACTGATAAGCATGTGGCACTGTGCCACCCTCACACTTAGCCGCGCTTTCTTAGGGTCTGGTCACTTTGTCCGTTCGCGGGAGAGACCAAGGCTTCCAGATCCGGATAAGCTGCAGTAAGTCACACAGCCGTCTCCTCAGCCTCCCACAGGCCCCACCTTTTACTGTCGTCACCTTGGGGATTAGGATGCCAGCACATGAACTTGGGGGAGGGCGCAGACATTCAGGCCACAGCAATTTCCCACCTTGTAAAAGGTCTTCATCAAATCTAAGGGGTAAACAAAAGCCACCCCCCAAAAAACTTGATGTCGTTTCAGCAGAGTAATTTGTTTCTAAATTTCTGAAGGCAGCATTGAATCCAGTGAGCCACAGACCCCTTCCAATAGCATGTGCGCCTCGTTTCCCTCTGCCCCACAGAAGATTTAAAACTGACACACGTAGTCACACGTTTCAGAGCCGCCCAAGACTCAGGCAGGCTGCTGCCTTTCAGTCACGTGTGTGTGTCTGCTTCTCAGCCACAAGGAGCGGCACGCTGGTGAGTGTGCACAACCGTTCTCTGGGGATGGGGGAGAGAAGCCCTGTTTTCTAAAAGCCCTATTTGCCTATTTCCATGGCGTTAAGAAGTTTTACCAGGATCAGGTTCAAGTTGTCAGGCAGATGTCACTGACCAGAGTTGAGAAGGGAAGTGGGTGTGCACAGCTGGCTCTCGTGAGCTGACAGAACCAAGTCAGCACACTGGGCACAGCGACACACGTGCACACACACACACACACACACACACACACACACACATACACACACGGAGACACGCTTTACCAAACAACTCTATTTACCTTCATGCTATGCTGTGCTATTCTAGTCCATGTCATTTTAGAAAAGCTTGTTTTTAACCCCCAAATTGATTTCATGATTAGCTCCATAATCTGAAGTTTGGAAAACACTGACTTGGCCCTGCTGGACGCTGTGTGTGTCCCCTGAACGTGTCCCCCTGTAAGGCCAGTGCATTGGCTATTTCCTCAGCGAAACTCTCTCCCCAGATCTTGTGGCTCAGACGTGACCTTGTTGGGTCTGCTTCTCCCGACCACTCAGTTTAACCAGCTGCCCCATCATCATGATCAGATTTCCAAACGTCTTATCAGTTTTCAGAGTCAAGGATTCAATTCACCATCATCTTTGAATACAGAGCTAGCAGGAGACGAAAACGATTTTACATTTGAATTTGAACCTGTGCTACAACGTTACAGGTTAATATGCTGGTAATCTGGAAATGGATTTGAGAAGTGGGTCAGAGGTCAAATCTTGGGACATTAAAATCCGTATTTTAATGGCGATCTCATCTAACAGATAAAATGCCCCAAGTACTACAATTATTTGTGACATCTGATGTGAGCACACTCTACTTTGGTGCCTGTCTCTCTTTGTTAACTGCACAGCTCAATGACTGAATCAACTCTTTAGGTAAATTACACACTTCTGGAGCGCTGCAGCTTTTCCAGGTCAGGTGCGGCCCCTCTTAGCGCAAAATTGCATCGACTTGGTTAGTTAACACGTCTTGACAAAGAGCAGTCTACTATTAGTGGGTAATTGTGGTGCTCACAGCAGTTATTTCCTTGTGTCCATCTCCCCACGGAGAGACCCCTCTGAGGAGGGAGCTGCCCAGCTCAGTCAGTGCCCCATGGCTGCAAGCATCAGCCCAACTTCAGCAAAAGATGTTTATCAGAAGACTGCAAGAGCTACTAAGAGAGTTGCTGGGGAGGGTGAAGGCCAGGCTCGCACTGCGGCAGGAACCAAGAAACCCCAGAGGCCAGAAGTCTTAGCCGGGAACACTTTACTCCAGGCAGCACATCTCTCTGTCTCTGGATCCTTCTGTTCAAGGTCCATGGTCCAGGTACCTGATTCCACGTTCAGCAGACCATACCCAGTGGGGAGAGGAGAGGAAGCACCCCTAAAGGAAGCAGGGCTCTGGTGGAAGAGGTGAAAGTGATGCTGAGTGGTCCGAGAAAGCACAGATGCCCACAGCGTACGTGGATCACCTGTTTGTTTCCATCAACGACCAAACGAAAGAGCTGGAGACTGTCATTGGTCCGTTGTGGGAGTATGATGGCCACTGTTTGTCCCTCGCATGCATTCGGTGCTTTGTCCCCATTCTTAGTGGTGGAAGGTGCGCTCAGACGGCACAGCTGTGGTAAGACTGTCACCGCTTCCTTCGTCCTCTTGTGGATGCCCGATGGGGCTGGCAGGCTTGGGTATCTATGTACTTCCTGTCCGTTGACACAAGCAAAATGTCCATTGTCATATATGTATATACCCATCGTGTGTGTGTACAATTTTACTTCCTTTTTTATTTCTTCCCAAACTTACTGAGTGCCCCTGTGCTGGAGGCACGTGGGTGTGTCCCAGTGACGGGCACAGACCTGGCGCCAACTGCCGTGGGGCATGTAGTCGGTCAGGAAGACAGGTGGGAACGAGTGAACACAGGCTGCAGGTGTGCTGTCCGCAAACGGCAGTCGGGGCTGGGCGCCAAGCACCCTCGCAGCTGCACCTGCCCCCTCGCGGGGCCCTGCCCGGAGGCAGCTCCCACTCTTTCTGTGGGCGGCCATCACTCCACCTTCTAACTGGCCTTTACTGCTCTCCCAACCACTTATAAAATAGTGATGTCCCTAGGTGGCTGAAAAGTCCTCGGTGCTGTGTATGTCTTATTTTTGTAGATGCTGTACATCTATTTGTTTGGGGGGCCGTTCTCAGTGAGAACCTTTGAGAAACTTGGCGTTTAGTTGCATAATTTGCAGGGTCATGTAGTGCTGCTACCTGCTGGCAAGTCAGTTAACATGTTTGGATGCAAATGGCGTAATTTGTATCTGCCATGGGTGTCAAGGATAGGATCTCTCCTGCTGGTGTTTCCTCTCTGTGTGGACATGCTGGGATTCGGTACTGGCTGCGGGATGGCTGGAGTCTGGCGTTGATCTTCTAGAAGCTTCTTTGATGGCTCAGTTCAGCCGTGTCAGCAAGTGTGTGGTCCCCGCTCGCAGGAGGGCTTTGGTGGCTGCATTTTTCTGGGGCTCTTTGATAAGGAGTGTGAGTGACTGTTTGGTTTGAGCAAGACTGCTTTATGACTTTCCTCCATGACTTCCTGTATTGAAGATTATTCTCCTTAAGCCTGGGAGTTGAAACGATGTGTTATGCTGGAAAATAAAGAAGCTTAGAGGAAATGAGAATTTTTCTCTGTTGCTTGCAATGCTTTGGCTTTTTAAAGTTTCATCAGATGTGCTCTCATTAAATAAAAATGTCCATCCTCCCTTGTCTTTGTTTTGTTCTGCTTGGCTTCTCTGAGCGACTTGGAAATGGACTGACGTGGAAGGCGAATCAGAAAGGTTGGGTGCAGTCTTCAGTTAAATTTCAGTTTGTGTGAGGTTTTGTAGTGTCCTTGTAAAATTTGATTGTTTTCTCCTTGATGAATTGCTTTTGCCCAAATAGTTAATCATGAGAGCAGAAGCATGCTAACAAAATTAGAAACGAGGAATTGCTGACTGAAAATGACCACAAGTAAAATGCAGACTCGAACATGAATACATGGAGCCCAAAAGCGGCTTCCGTTGGCCTGTTCACTCCGTCATGATACGACGTTAGGGTTAGGGTGGAATGCGGATGCTTTGAGCAAAACGAATCAGACAGTGGAAATGGGAGGCAGGGTCAAGTGGAAATCATTCATTCAGCAAATATGACTGAGCTCAGAAACGTGTACAGGCCCTGGACGTGGCCTTGGGCAGGGAATGGAGACGGTGCGAGGAGATGAACTGGGGACAACAAAGGGCACCTGTGCTGTCAGGAGGCGGCAGGAAAGCCTGTGGAGATGTTTCTTCTAGTTTCAATGACGGGGCAAGAGACGTGGCAGCTGCCTGTGCTTGGGAGGCGGGACAGTGGGGCCTTCCTGGGGGAGAGCATGGCACCCCTAGGGGATAGGGGGGAAGGAGAAGGTGCAGGCGAGGACAGGGGGTCAGTAAATAGGTGAGCACTGGCTTATGAACCACTGGAGAAAACCCACTAGGCGCTCGGGTCAGTCTCCAGAGGCCGGAACTGGGTTCATGGCCCAGCATCTCTCTTGCTGTGTGACCCTGGCCAAGTTTCCCAGCTCTCTGAGCGTCAGGGTCCCCCTGCCTAAGGTCGGGGCAATTGTAACAGGATTACTGGCAAGAAATGAGGTTAATGCACCTACAGGACTTCACACAGGTTGGCCAAGCGTGAGCGGGAAGAATACAATCGGTACCGGCGGCCACAGACAACCAGTCACATGGTCGGAGTTTTTCTCTGATGATCTTACTAGGAATAGAGCCGGTCTGCAGCCTCCACGTGTCCCGCTGTCCCTCCATATGTTCCTCTGTCCCCCCACGCATCCAGCTGTCCCCCCGTGCATCCCTGTCCCCCGCGCGTCCCTCTGTCCCCCCGCGTGTCCCTGTCCCCGCGCGTCCCTCTGTCCCCCCACGTATCCCTCTGTCCCCCCGCACGTCCCTGTCCCCCGCGCGTCCCTCTGGCCCCCCGCGTGTCCCTCTGGTCCCCAAGCAGCATCTAGCCGGCTGGCTCCATGAGGGAGGGTACATATGGAGGTTGCTACGCTAAGGCTACTACAAGGCCCACGGCCGCCGGCCCACGTTCCTCCCCGCGGCCCAAAGGCACCTATGTAAATGCTCAGAGTGGAAACAGGAGGCAGAGGTCAGGCGCTGGCAGTTTTTCTGTTTTCATTTGTATGTGAACTTTTGCCACAAAAGCGGAGCGTCAGAGCGTTAGTGCGGGTCCGAATGTTTCAGCGATTAAGTCTCCGCAGTCGACTTTCGCAACAGTCAGAAGTAAGCCCGTTCCGTTTTTCTGGGAAATGCCAGCATTTGGGGTTTCTTAACATAAGCAGGGTCCTTACTGACGTCAACTAAATGGAGTTTGCAGCATTTTTTAAATTCCTTTTTAATTTTAATTTTTTCCGTCACAGTTGACATTCAGTACTAGGTCAGTGCCAGGTGTACAGCGTAGTGGTTGGACGTTTATATAACTCACGAGGTGATTCCGCAGTAAGTTTAGGACCCACAGTTATTACAATGTCACTGACCATACTCTGTGCTGTACTTTACTTCCCTGGCTGTTCTGTAGCTGCCGACTTGTGCGTGTTAACCCCTCCCCCTTGCAGCATCTTTGTCACATGCAGACCCTGTCCACTCACCGTACTTCTCTGACCTGTGCTAAGTGCACGTGCCTGTTTTGAATATTGTCTGTCTTCTGTGCTGCTCCTGTAAGTTTGCTGTTAAAATTCATCAAACTTTAACATACTCTTTCTAGGAATAACTTCAGTTTTCCTTACACACCCACATTTGCTGTGTCAGCTTTCAAAGTGACAGCGTGTTGTCAGGGTCACGAATGAACTTAGCATTGCCAGTGTCTTGGGGTACATCTCGGTCACACCAGTGCTGTGAAGGGCTTGGGGTTACACACACAAACCGCACACTGAGATGAAGTTTCTGGAAAACAATGATTTCCATCAGCATGATAAACTACAGGGTGGTTGTCACATTCGTCGTAAGACTGGGTTTGTCATTCCTTCGAGCTACTGGCAAAGCGTGACTGAGAAGAGCAGTCGAATCGTCTTCACTCCCAGCTCATCAGAAGTAACAGGATCACACCTTCCTCCTCAAACGTGTTCACACCCTCCTCTGCCCGCATCTTTGAAGCAATGTTGCAAACTTTGGGTTACACTTGCATACATTTAAGAACACTTTGCCAGTTCTTTTTAAATTGTATTCATCGTTAACAGCACCAGGGAGGAGGGGGAGTACAGGGCAAAACCAGCCTGTTGGTTGTTTTGTTGCAGTTTGCAGCTGGATGAACCAGAAGTGATAAGTGTGTCCGGCAGCCTCCTCCTAAGGAGGCTGTAGGACCCCTGGGGTAGCCGACAACGGTCCGAGGTCATCTCGGTGCCTGAGCAGGTGACGTACCTGGGACGAGGTCGGCTGAGCTAATGCACAGTGCTTTGCTTTCCGGCCAGGGCAGGTCCCTCTGACTCAGCGACTGCCTGTCTCCACCTCCCCACCTGAAACCTTAAGAAGAGTGGCCGTGTCACTGGGCACTGCACATCTGGGGTGAGGCCCAGACAAGCTGGGCGCAGTGGCACCAGCTGCTCTTCATTATCATAGGCAGGCTTTGGTATTTAACGCTTTTCTTCTGCTCGTATAGAAGCTGCCGTGTCCCAGGCACCGCTCTCAGCACGGATGTGTTTTAACCCACTTAATCCTCCCAAGGCGCTGTTATGTTCATTTGTAAAATGGGGAAACCGAGGCGGCGAGGTCCATTACTGTGAGCGGCAGGGGGTGGGGGTGGGGGTCTGGCCCTGATGTCTGTCCCAGAGCCCCACCCTCTCTGTGGCCCCTGGGCTCCTGCACAGGAGTTTGCTGGAAAACACGTGCAGTAAAAGAGACTGTCCTAGCGGATCAGCTTGAAAACACTGCTCTTCACTGTTGCATTGATTCAAAACACATGTCAATCGCCAGAGGTGCAGTGGGACAAACACAACAGCTGTCCCAAAGGACGGACTCCCTCCAGATGTGACATGGGAGTGCAATCCACACTCAGGGCTCTGGGGGTGTCGTACTGAGGGGGCTGCACTTGGCTTTTCTGTAATTGAGATAGAGTTCACATGCCATAAAAATGACCATTTTAAAGTATATAATCCAATGGGGGTTTTTGTTAGTATAGTCACAACATTTTGCAACCATCACCCAATTCTGGAACATTTTTATCACCCCAAAGAAACCCCACACCTACCGGTTAGCAGTCACCTGCATTCCCTCCACCCCCCCAGTCCCTGGCAACCACAAATCTACTTTCTTTCTCTATGGAATTGTCTATTTTGGACGTTTCCTATAAAGGGGGTCACATGATATGTGGCCTTTTGTGTTTGGCCTCTTGGACTAGCATCATGTGTTCAGGGCTCATCCATGGTGGGGCGAGTGTCAGAGCTGTGATCCTTTCATGGCTGAGTAATATGCCACTGTGTGGACGGATCACCTTTTGTTTATCCACACATCAGCTGATGGACACACCCTTGGCTTAAAAATTGTGTTTCTGGGAAGGCTCCCTGTTAAAAAAATAACATTTGAATTCTGTCCTTTGTCTTAGATCTACTCAGGGTTCCAACTCATTCTGCCTCAAAGGTTTTACGACAAATCCATCCACGGTAATGCACTGCGTAGACCTATCTGAAGTGCTGTCAGGTTATCCCATGGCTGTCAGAGCTTCTGTCGCGAGGCCTGGAGTCAGGTGGAGGGCGCTGGCCCGACTGCACCAGGCTTCACAGACCAAGCAGCAGGCAGGAGTGTACGTGCCCTGCTCGGGGACCGTCTCCCAAGTCCTTCTCTTGTCCTAGTTGTTAGG
The DNA here is from genome assembly GCF_036562045.2 of Rhinolophus sinicus. Lineage (NCBI taxonomy): Eukaryota > Metazoa > Chordata > Mammalia > Chiroptera > Rhinolophidae > Rhinolophus > Rhinolophus sinicus. The sequence goes on from NC_133765.1 coordinate 37,464,562, forward strand.
ACATAACCGCTGCACGCAGGGGCATTCTCTCCTACTTGACTTGCTTTTTCTCCCTTTCTCAACTGTCGAGTCTGGTTCTCTTGCCATCATATGCGATTCTTCTGCGACTTGGGCTCATTGCAGGCTTTCCCTAAAATCTATCTTTGTCTCTTTTCAGGTTGATCCAGTGTTTACAAGGGAAGTGAAAGCCAAAGTGAAGAGGTGAGCACGGGGAGGGAGGGGCCTTTTGCAGGAGAGGAAGCCGAGTGGCCAGCCCACCAGCCCAGTGTCCGTGTCCTGGGCTCGGTCCCAGCATGTTACAGATAATTCCTCACTTCATCCTCCCAGTGGTCCCGTGAGCCCCTGGGCACTGTTCCTTTCCCATTTACAGGCAAGGGAACTGAGATCCTCAGAGCATAAGCCGTTCCCTGGGGAGTGGCAGAGGTGCCCAGCCTCGCGAGATCAGGGAAATGCCAGCGGAAACCACGCTGAGAGGACGATGTGCACCGGTCACATTGGCACAAATGGAAAAGTCAATACTCAGGGTTTGGTAGAGTCTGGAGAGCTGTTCCCTCTCCTATTCTGCTGGTGACAACTGCCACCCGCTCCTTGGAGAGCGGTTTGTCAGAGTACCTGCGGTAAATTGCATTTGTCTGCCCCGATCAGAGACCTGCCCACTCTGGCTTAAACATACTGGGGCTTAATTGTTCCCATGAAAATCTGACATGGTTGGTTCAGAACTCACGGCCTTGGGCTCCTGTCTCTCTGTCCTGCGTCCTTCACCTGTGGCTGCAAGTGCCACCCATCACGTTCCACATTTTCAGTGGCGGGACAGGCCAGGGCGAGGGCCAGAGGAGTGGCCAGCCTGTTTAGTGATTCCTCACGGACCCCGGGATTCCAGCCCACCATACTGGCCACCCCGTCACAAACGGGACCGGAGATGGCGATGGTTCCCCGTACTCTCAGGTGTCCTTACATTGCTCGTAGGTACAGAGAGCACGTATGTGAAGGCATAGCCAGTTATGTGAAAGGATTGTATCCGAGTCATGGGAGTCATGGAGAGGGGTGGGGGCCGGAGAAGCATCAGTGTCGTTGGATGAAAAATTTTAAAAAGGCAAAACCGAGAGGAAAAACGATGGTCACCTGTGGGTGGTGGGAACGGGGGTTCTTGTTGCCTTTTTCTATTTTAGTATTTCTTTTTCTGTCTGTTTATTACACGTCTATTATGGTCTCTATTGGGATCTTTAAAAAATTATTTGAAAAAAGGTTGAATTAGAAATGGGATGTTGTGTAAATCTTATAGAGAAAATGGCAAACACATTACCTGCAACTTCCAATGTCTGAGACGTCTCCTTTGTCACATGTATTCAAATGACAGCAGAGATGTTAGCGGCTGTCTCCCTCCCTTATGAGGGTGGGAGACAGATTCTCAGCCCAATATTGCTTTTTGTGTCCCACCCCGATCAGTGACCTTCCTGGTGACCGAGGGGGTTCCTCCACAACTGTCACCTGTCCTCCCAGCCCTCCCGTAAGGTCCCTGCCCATATCGTTCCAGGGCCACTGGGGTGCGACTGATCCCTGAGATGCCTCAGGGCGACCTCCACGCGGTTGTGAAGAAATGCTTCGCGCTGGTGAACAGCTCTGTGTCCGAAGGCATGTCCGCTGCCATCCTGGAGGTGAGGACGTAACGGGGCGCTGGGTGTGCACCCAGGAAACTGTCCGTCACCCCTCGTCTTACTGATGGAGGTGGCGTCCAGGTCCTGCCTTCTCAGAGCTTGGAAAAAGCAAAGTAACATTTCCCTGGGTGCTCAAAAGTAGTTCTTAAGTTTTCTCTGGGACTTAAAAAGATCGTTTCATCTCTCGCTGCCATTTCTCCTCGCCAGCTGCCAACTAAAATAAAGCGAAGGCACACTGCGTCTGAGCCGCGAAGTATCACAGTGACAGGGCGCTGAGGTTGAGAAGGTTGGAAGGGGAAGGGGGTGTAGGTGTTTTTGCATGAAGCTCCCTTTCTGTTGGTTTCTTCCCTTCTTCAATGTGCTCGCTAATCTAGAATCAGGGGTGAAGGGATGGGAGGGGAGCACAGTGGTACCTCAGTTTTCGAACATCTCTGTTGACGAACATTTTGGTTTACGAACGCCATGAATTTTATGGATCTATGGTATCATTAGATAGTAAAATTCATGCTAAACTTGCAGTTTTAGGGGTTGATTTTAAAGGTCTGGAATGGTTTAATCCATTTTGCATTACTTTCTATGGCGAAACCCTGCCTCGGTTTTTGAACGTTTCAGACCTCGAATGGTCTTCTGGAACGGATTACGTTCGAAAACCGAGGTACCACTGTACTCTGAGACGCAGATGGGGTGGTGGTGGTGTAATCTAGTCTCTCCATCCAGCATTCAGCTCTAGCAAATCACTAGTCTGCTTGGTTAAATGTGCACCTTCCCACACAACTCAGATCCATTACCGAGTTGTGTGTTTTGCAGGGAGAGGCTCGAATAAAAAGCCCCTGCCGCTGAAATCCTGGGGGTCTGGCTGGACCGTCAGCTCTTCTGTTGGGCTCTATCTGCCTCGCAGCCCTTCGCCACCTCTTCTCACTGGAGCGTTTTACGTGACGGGGTATTTTACCTGAGTATCTTAGCTGCTTCGCGCGACACGTACTTGAGGCAGGCACCAGTGTGCGCCTCTCGCGGAGGGGTGTCCTTTCTCTTATTTTGTTGTTAGTTCATTGCATCTGGACTCCTTTTGAGGAGTGGCATCTGCGAAGGGTGGACTCTGGTCCCTCCTGCTGGGGCCAGCCTTCGGGACTGGGTTTTCTCCATAGCATTACATCGCAGGCTGCAGCATTCGTATTTCCTACTTCCCAATGCTGGCATCGCCCACAGCAGACATGGCATGCGCACTGACTGAAGAGCATGTGACAAACCTGCGGGAGGAGACGACACATGTGGCCACGGGCCTCCAGGCCTTTGACTCGGCTGCATTTTGTCTCTCTCCCATGCTGCTGCTTACAGTGTGTGCTTAGAGTGATGCTATTACTGGGTTGTAAGTAGCTGTAATATCCATGTATTATTATTCCTTTGGACATGGGTTGAAATTACTGAACTTACTGGCCCAAAACGTACGATTCGTGAACCTCAGTGTTTCAGAGAATATGGTAACTAAAGCAGGAAAAAGAAATCCTTCCTACATTTAAGAAATGACTGATGTTGTATGCCTGATATTTTCCTCTAATGTGGCATCATTAAAAAAAAGCAAAACAAAAAAACTGAGTGCTGGGGGAGAGGCTACACACCCACGCCCATGATTGATTCCGGTGTGGGGTGCTTTCAAAGCACGTCCCGTGGGTTTGTAATGTGTTCATCTCAGCCCGACGTCAATACCTCGGTCCGAGCTCAATGATTAGCATTAATCTCCTCTGTGGTTTAAAAGCAGCTTCCACTATAGTCACTGGGGCGATACAGTCCACGCTTCACATTAGAGGTAAAAATGTGCATTGTTACTGAGCCGGTGCTGGGGCTGCTGCTGAGTTATCCTTTCTCCGTAAATACACAGTCCCCCCAGCTTCTTAAGAAAAGGTGAAGTGGAATTCGGGAGCTTTATAACTCGCACACACAGCATTTCACTGCAGATGACTTGCTGTCAAATCTCATTTACTTCAAAGGAAAGGCAGCTGTGAGCAGTTCTGCCTTAAAGTGTTGTCGTGTTCCTTTTGAAAACTCCAAAATAACCTTTGGGCTGAGGGTTTTGAATGGAACTGATTTTAGAGGAGTGGGTAGGGTATGTTTCATCAGCATTGATTCAGATAACATGAGTGGTTAATCGCAGAATAAATGCATATTATTTTTGAAGGGAGGGATCTTTTGACCTTCCAGAATTAGCTTTGTTTTCTCATGGAAGCTTATAAAAATCCCGTTTGCAAAAACACATGCTAACATGATAAACTGCAAAACTTGAGCTGGATGGACACACTCCTACTACTAAGCTGCTGTTTCAGGTTTGGGCTTATTACGGACTTGAATTTGGCACAGAATTAAATGAACAGAACACAAAAAAAGTATTTTCTTATCCGGGTCTTTCTCATTTAGGCTCTCCTCCCCGCCCCAGAACGCACACACGTGCACACACATGCACATACACACGTATACACACGCACACACACACACACTGCCCGGGGTGAGGAAGGCCCCTTCTCAAGTAAAAAGCAGGAACAAGGTAATTCTGGGCTCTTAGCTTCCAGGTCCAGGCCCTGGAGGTTGAAGATTCATTGAAGGGCTTTTCAAGGACAACTGTGACTGTCATGTGACCTTGGCTAGTTTCCGGGTGTGTGTGTGTGTGTGTGTGTGTGTGTGTGTGTGTGTGTGTGTGTGTCAGTACATGCCCCTCCCACCTTGAAAAGCGAAGGGACCTTTGATGTGTCACAATTAGAAGGGTGCTCCTCAAATATAGTTTGGTGGAGCCAGTAGGAAAGTGAAGTACTTTGCAAGGTGCAGGACAGAATCAAAGAGTTGTACCCAGAATGCCACTGGCATCCCCAGGGAGAAACACTCTTACCCCAGCGATGTAAGATCCGAGTGCACGTGTGGAGGTAACTGAGGGTCACTCAGCCTTACCGCATCCCCACATGACGGGCCACGGTCACTGGGCTGGACACGCTCCCATCAAAGCCGTTAACTCGCAAGCAAACCTCTGCAAGAACATCTGGACGGGGTGTTTTCTACCTGGGCTGTGCCTCGCCAAGCGCTGTGACACGTGAACACCATAAACCCGGGGGCAGGAGCCCCCCTTCCAGGAGCCCCCATTATTGTTTGGTCCTGGAGCCTGGGCAGCTGCATTTTTGTTTCAGTTTAAGGCTGCTCTGTCCTGCAGAGTGGACGCAGTGTCTTTGGAGACTCTATGAAGGTTTTGAAGAAGGCTGAATGTGAACCTGATAGAAGGCTGAAGAGCTCCTGGGGCCGAGGCAGATGGAGAATGAACTGACTGCAAACAACCACGTGCCAGACACCTCACTCTGGCACCTGCTCTTGCTTAAGACGTCTCCTTGATGAAAGACCTGGCCGGACAATCAGCTCTAATGCGTCTTTTGGAGCAAAAATTAATATAAGACCTGGTATTATGTTTTATATTATATTAATATTATATTTCATTATATTAATTATATTAATTATATTATAGACCCGGTCTTACATTAAAATAAGACCGGGTCTTATATTAATTGTTGCTCCAAAAGGCGCATTAGAGCTGACTGTCCGGCCAGGTCTCATTTTCGGGGAAACAGGGTATGTTAGTTACAGTGGATCATTTTCCAGAACTTGGCAAATACGGTAAGTGATTAAAATCCAGTGCATCATGTGAAAACCCAGTGTTTCAACAGGGAAATCATTTTGTCAAGCTGTCCTCTCCGGGAGCTGCCAGGGGCCCCGTGAACAGGAGAAGCTGCCCAGGAACTGGCTCATCGGCCCGAGCCGCTCCTGCAGCCCCACCCACCTGTGTCCTCCTTCTGTCCTGCAGGCGATGGACCTGGAAGTTCCGGTCCTGGCCAGGAACATCCCGGGGAACGCGGCCGTGGTGACGCACGAGGTCACAGGACTGCTGTTCTCCGACCCCCAGGTAAGCAGGGGCTAGGCCCTGGCCCCCGCCTGTGTGGGTGGCTTTCGTGTGTGTCATCTTGGTCTGTGACATGCGTGTTTTTGTCTGCTCGCGGCATCCGTCTCAGAACCGGTGGTTGCCCTGATGACACACGGTGTCTGCTGTGACCACACGAGCAGCCGCCCGGACATGTGGCTGGAGAAACCAAGCATCGGTCAGGAAACAGGAGACCCGAGTTGTCCTCTGCTGCTGTGTGTGACCCTGATCCAGTCACATCACCTCTTAGACACTTAGATTTCTGATTTCTAAACGGGCTCGCTTCACACACATCTGTGTCTCTAGAACACCTACTGGTGCTCAGAAGACTGCCCTACATCTGATCATAGTCACGTGTACAAAGAAGGCCGGGTGCTTGTGTGTAGACATGGATTGGAACAGAAGATAAAGGACAGTGCAGCTGACAAGGGGCACAGTGGGTGTACCTGGGGCACGTGTGCCAGGACGTCCCAGGAGGTGTGTTGAAGGGGGTCCCCATTTGCCAGGTGCCAGGTCCCAAGGATGTGCCCCCACGTGTCTATCTGCATGTGGACCCCTCGGGACGGCGTGCAGGCATGGGCCTGGCCTGCGTCTCCCAGTTCAGACAAGAGTTGCTCAGTAACTGCTGCTCTCAGAGGTGTGACGGGGGCTGAGTGGCAGGTCCACAGGCAGAGTGGTGTGCAGGGCACAGGCCAGAGCGGGACCTGCTGTCACTGGGAGAGGCCCTGCTCCATGCCACCTACGTCCTGTAGGTGGTGAATCTACATCTGAGGCCCAGCCTTTGTTTCAAGCCTTTAGCCCTGAAAACTAGGTTGTACTCCCCATCGTCTTTATGAAAGCACATGTTATATTCAGAAACATAGGGATTTATACTTAAAAATTACAGTCAGCTCAAAGACTTGAAAATTCAGTTTTTCAAATTTCCTGTAGCAGAGGTTTTACCCCCGATTCTCTTGCTTTCCCTTAATATAATCATGGGTCAGCCCTTTTCACGACCTGTGCATCAGAGTTGCGCAGACCAGATAGAAGCCAGCTTCACGGTGGTGGGGGGACAGCAGGAAGTCGGGGACCAGCCAGCCCCGGACAGGTGTGCTGCCTCAGTGAGGGAGCAGACTGAATGGATACAAGAGGCCCATGGCTTGTCTGTTATGGTCTAGCAAAAGGCACGTGTACTTTCAATGCCTTTTGACAAAACGCCTAGAACCAACACAACATCAGAGCGTAAAGCGCTCAGGTAGTTACTTGCTGATTCTCTAAAGAAAGGCTTACTGCTTCCAGCACTGGCTGAGCTTTAGGACGGAGAAGAGTGTCTCCATGCTGGCAAAACGGTTTTATTCTCATCTCCCCAAACACAATGTTAGTACGAGTTGCAGCTCAGTTTCAGAGCACACGACGACCTCAGTGCGTGTCTGAGCAGCCGTCACTGACGCACGGGCATGTCAGGCTGGACACCCGCACGGGAGCCTCTTGTACGGTATGGGTCCTTCTACTATGTGCAAATCACTGTCATGATGGCCACAGTTCTGAGTCAGCTCTGCTGGTGACCGGCCGCCTGTGAGCTCTCAGACACCATCCCGCAGCACGCAGTTAAGTCGCAGACCTTACTTTGATTCCAACTTGAACGTTCGTTGTACAAAGGATGTTTTTAAAAAAAAAACTAGGATGCTTGCGTTTCACATGGGGAGGAGGCTGCGTTTTTATAACATAGTTTGAGAACGTGCATTAGACACGGAGGTGGCTTTGTTTTGTTTGCTTTGTAGCAGTGATCGGACTTGACCTAACACAGAGTCAGAGCTGTTGCTTCAAAAACAAATAGGCCTTTTAAATGAGTCAGACTGTGGTTATAGTCTCTCAGCTAAGGAACTAAGGAACCGCTTGGCTAACCAATGGGTTGGTGGCCAGCGTTTGCAAGGTTTGTTTCCACTGTGGATTAGAAGCAGCATTTCACTTAGTAAGGACTTCCCTGTTAGAGCACCAGCCTCGTAAAGTGGGTATTTTTTAACCTTGAATGCTGTTCCAATCCATGCTAAACCTGGAGTTAGTAGTTCTGCCATGGTTTTTACTTCCTAATTGAGATGGTAAAGAAGCCGGATAGAAAGGGTGACACCACTCAGTCGCTCAGCAGGTTAGACTGCACATTCCACACGCCGCTCGTGTATTTTTCTTTTTAAAGGAATTTTTTTTTTTTGGTGGGGGGAAGGGGAACAGGACTTTATTGGGGAACAGTGTGTACTTCCAGGACTTTTTCCAAGTCAAGTTGTTGTTCTTTCAGTCTTAGTTGTGGAGGGTGCAGCTCAGCTCCAGGTCCAGTTGCTGTTGTTAGTTGCAGGGGGCACAGCCCACCATCCCTTGCGGGAGTTGAACCGGCAACCTTGTGGTTGAGAGGACGCATTCCAACCAACTGAGCCATCCGGGAGCTCAGCGGCAGCTCAGCTCAAGGTGCCGTGTTCAATCTTAGTTGCAGGGGGCGCAGCCCACCATCCCTTGTGGGAGTTGAACTGGCAACCTTGTGGTTGAGAGCCTGCGCTCCAACAAGCTGAGCCATCTGGCACTGGCCCAGGTGGGAATAGAACCGGCAGTCTTCGGTGTTAGGAGCACGGAGCTCCAACTGCCTGAGCCACCAGGCCAGCCCTCGCTCGCGTATTTTTAAAAATGAAAAAAAATTTTACGTATGTTTTGCCTGAACAGTGGTTAAAGGGGTCCCTTATCCTTTTGCTTATTTTGTGAACCTTTTTATAAGACTGAACCAACAACAGGGAAATGGAAACGTGACGTTTCCCCTGAAAGCGTAGCCCATACTCCGTGCTTGTCCTTGTTGGACAGGGGGCTCCCCGCCCCCTCCCTGGCATCTGTGTCACATGGTGGCTCCGTCCCTGAGGTCCAGTCATGCCTGTGAGGGGTGAGGAGGCGCGCGTGCGTGGTGCATCCATCCGTCTGGCAGGGCTCATTCTATGTGTGGGCTCCCGCAGGCCCTGCACCCAAAGACCAGGGCATCAGCAGGTGTGACAGTAATGATACACTGATGGCCGGGGTGGCAGCAGCGAGATCTTTAGGAAAGGGACGCACGATAAGTAAGTCTGTGCCAGGCATGGGTGGAGGGAGTAGGAAAGAAGCCGATTTGGAGTTCGCATGCGCTGGGCTGGGGGTGCAAGCTCAGATGTCTGGCGGACACGAAGGCCTGCCCGGGAGTGGGGTCCCCTCCCTGCTGGAGACGACAGGCCCGGAGGGAAGGCATGCAACCCACCACCTGACTGTACGGACACAGGCCAATTTGAAGCGAGGCTGGGTATCTCGATTTTTATTTGGATTTTACCAACTTTTACATGTCAATAATTCAGTTAATTTTTTAAATTATTAGTTGAAACTCTGTGGGCCATTTGGTCATTTGTGGCCCCACTCCCTGAAAGCCTTGGGTCTGCGAGGGCAGTTTCTTAATGGTGAGAGGGAGGCAGAAGCCTCCCCTGTGGGGTCCTGGGTTCTGCCCTGGAGAGCTGAGCACCTGGAATGGGACCTGGTGCTGAGTGTGGACAGGTGAGGGCTGCTGTGTAAAGATAATGGGGAATCTGGAAGGAAAGGAAATTTGCTTTGGGCAGCTTATCAAATCAAAGAATGTATTTGGGGCTTTTAACAAAATGAAGATTAAAAACCTTCAGCTGTCATAGGAATAAAATAATCTCTCTTTTTATACAGCTAATCCCTGGGAAGCCGTAAGGGATGATTTTGAAACCCACTAAACATTGATTTTCTTTTGTTACCACAACAACCCCTTTCTTTCTAAGAATAAGGACGAACTATTTTATGGTTCCCTGTCATAGCTTCAGAATTAAACTCCATTTGGCATTTAATAGATACGGTGAATCCACAGTCTTTCTCAGGGTCAGACTTTTAAAGTGTGGCCCAAACTAGTTTTGCTGGGAGGTTCTGTTTGTTTTTTAGACAACCGTAGAGAAAAATAAATTTCTGGATGATGATGACAGCTACCACTGATCGAGGGCTCGTTAGATTCCGGGCACTGCTCCTAGCGCTCTGCGTGGATTTCCACGTTCACTCAAGATTGTTTCTTTTTCTTTAAATGGTAATGATGCCGACCGTCTATCCATGGTTAATGTTTGGAGAGAGCGACGTGTTGGAGGACGTCGCGTGGGCGGACGTGCTTGGTCTCGTTTTCCACTTGAAACCTGAGCGACTCCAGACACCTTCCTGCTCCCTACGCTTGTGCCTCGTTGGTAAGAGGGAGATGAGGCCCATCTGGAGAACAGAGAAAGCACGCGTGACGGAGGCCCTTCTGTCACTCAGATGAAGGCTGCACATTCTCAGCCCTTCGTACTCATGGCTTGGGCAGAACGCAAGGTGCCGTCGGCTGCTCCTTGGAGCCCTCTAGTGTGCAACACACTCTCGTGCAAGCGCTGGAGTCACGCTGGCTCGGCCCTCGGGAGAGGCGGAGGTCCCATCGAGCTCACTGTGGGCCACTTTCTCCGTATGGAATTTGGTGAGGTGTCAGCCCATAAAAATAACGTTTCTCCCTTTCTTATTTTTATTCTCTTCCAAATTTTAACTCCTTAACCAAAATATGTAATTCTTGGCTGTTAAATGCAGCTGCAAACTGTAAGTGCACAGCCCCTTCTTCAGGAAGTTTCCCACCAGCAATGAAAGACTGCTCGGAAGGGAAGATGACTGAAAACAGGCAACTCCTAACTGAATAATGACGAAGGCAAAACCAGGCTCTCCCGCATGAGTTTTGGTTACACTTTAGAAATCTGCAACCTGAGCCCTGTGGACCTGGGGTAGACCTGGTCCCCTCGGGTGTTTAGTTTGCTGTGTTTTTAAAATTTTGAATTACTGTCGGTATTTAACACGGGGTGCTTTCCCATAAATATTCAGAATTCAGGCTTCTCTTGAGGAACACAGGCAATGTGGCATCAAGTGTAGGCTGGCATTCCCCACAGCAGTTGGGTGGCACTGCCCACTTTCCCCGCTGGGCCCAGTGGGCACTGGAGTTTCCAAAGCTGATACAGAACAGTGCCTAGATCTGTGTTTGAATCTGTTAGGAAATGGCATTCCTATACTTGGTTTCTGTTTTCTTTTTGTTGTCTTAGTGTGTGTGCTTTCCTGCCTTGTGAGTTAGTAGCACGAATAATCTTTGAGACTGGTCGTTACACGGCACAGAGCCCTTGATAAATACCCTCCCCCAGCAAGTGTTTGTCAATCAGCCAATCAGTTTTCTGGTGCGTTCTATAGCAGACAGGTGTGTAAAATCTGTCGTGCTCTGGTGGGAATGATGACAAATGACATCTGTACTGGTTTCATAGAAGTCATGCACCAGCTCTTGCCGCCAAGTTCGGGTCCACTTGACGGGCCTCACGCGTGAGGTGGTGGACGCTGATGGTGGCTGGCGTCTCTGCCCAGGTCATCACCACCCTTGTGGAAGTAGCTCAGGCTTCGTTACGTGGCGGCCTCAGGGCTCCGAGAGGCAAGGGTGGGGCTGGAAGGCCTTTGGAGCTTTGCGTGGACGCCCCACAGCATCACGTGTCACAAGCAAGTTACAGGACCAGCCCAGAGTCAGGAGTTGGGGGAGTCCCCTCTCCCCATTAATGGAAGGAGTGGGAGACTCATGCAGCAAAGAGACGCGTGACGCATGCACAGGGATGGATGGGGCTGCAGCCACCATCTCTGCACACGCTCCAGCACGTCTCACTGTCCACAGGTGTGTGGTCGGCGCGTTTCCTCAGCGGTCGCGTAGGCAGAAAATGGGCCTGGAGCCTTGGGGGTGACGCTTACTGTCCCAGTGCTCTTTCCCTTGTCTTTCCGTGGTGCGTCTCCTCTTCCTCCAGCCTCTCTCTCATCCAGGTTTCCTCACGCCGACGGCCACAGTGTTTCCCGGTCCTCACTCACGCCCACCTCTATCTTGCGTCTGTGGTTTTGGTTCCACGCAGAGAGGAAAAAGTGCATCACATTGTATTCCTAGAAACCCTCTCATTCGGGATTGTGTTGTAAAATGGTCTCACCTGCTGCAGAAATTGTGTGTGGGGGGGTGGGCTCAGCAAAGTCTCTGCATCACAGACAGCAAAGACAGGACCAGCGTCATAAAATGACACACGGAATCTGTAAGCCTCGCACATGACTTTAGTAAGAACGGTGTTCTGTTATGTGATGGGGATAAATACGCTATGTTTTTATTACAAAAAGAACACTGATTTACTATAAAGTATATACACGACACCTAAAAACATAATCCTATCATAAGTATTGCTATTTATAACGCTAGCTATAACATTCAGCATTGAATTAACAGTGATTTTGAGACTATGTGGATATTCCTTCAAACAGCCAGGCACTGCGTTAATCTCGGGCGTTGCTGCGTCACTGGAATTTACACTTAACAGTCCAGGTAATTCTGTTTCTTTCCAATGAGGAAGGGCTTGGAGATCAGAAACGGGCGCCTCTTTCCTTATCATGCCATGTCTGTGGACATCAACAAACGATGCACATTCGAGAAATATGGTCTGAAACTCAGCAGCGGGAGAAAGGGGAGGGGAGGAAAGCCAGGCCCGTTCAATCCCCTCTCCCGCCTTCTCCCGTGTCAGCGTGGACGTTCATCCTGGCGTGTGTGTGTGTACACCTGTGTGCGTGGGTGCGCATGTATGCACGTGTACATGCGTGCGTGTACGTGTGTGTGTGTGTAGTCTTACCCCACCCCAGTGTTTGCATTAACTCTCATCCCTCCACCTTCTCAGAGGGAAGACACCAGGAGCTCATGCAGACACAGGCGTTTGGAGGCACTTGCAACCCTTCCCAGTATTCACATCTACTCTCTTCCTCTCCTCCTTGGCAGGAGTTTGTTCAGCTGGCGAAGAGACTGGTTAGTGACCCTGCATTAGAGAAAGAGCTCGTGGCCAACGGAAGGCGGTACGTGAGAATGTACCACTCGTGGCAGGTGGAGCGAGACACCTACCAGCACCTCGTCAGGACACTGGAGGGCAGCCCTGAGGACTAACGGTGCGTGCCTGGGGCTGTCACGTGCCAGCCTGCATCTGCCATCAGAGGCACAGCCCTGCGCAAATAAATCCTGGGCCAGCAGGTCCAGCCCCGTACACGAATCAAGCCAGTTTCATTGGAATTGTAGATGTGTCGGTTGTAAGAGGGCTCAGCCCAAAGCTCTCGGTGCTTCCAGTAACACTCCCAACGTGTTTCCAGATCAGGCCAGATGGAGACACAGAGGCTCCTGGGGAGGGCTCCCTGGTTTTCAGGGGAATCAGGGAGAGAACTGGATTTGTGGCTTTAGCGGGCTTGTCTGTAAAGCCTCACAGTGCAGGCACCGCTCACCTGCCTTCTGGTGGCCTCTAAGCCATCGTCGTCTGTCCAGAAAGCAAAACAAACAAACGTTTCCACTGCAAGGAGCTCTGGCAGCATTGTTCACATGGTACAGACCACAGCAAATCTGGGTCCTGACAGATACGCAGGGGCCGTGGCTGACTGGACACTGGGGACGGGCTGTGGAGTCCACATGTGCACACACCGTCCTCCTCAGGTAAGTAACTGGAAAGCAGCAGGTGCCCTCTAGAAAAACAGGTAGTGCCCTCTCCTCTGGTCCCTGAGCTTTAAAAGGAGACACTGACACGCGAGCGTCTGATTAAGAGGGGTTTAAAACACGATCACTATTTTAATACCAAAGTAGAGATGAAAAGAGCAATGCTTTTCTGTAAGCGCTGCAGACAGTTGCAGTTTCCTGCTCAGTTAACTTCATGTTTAAACGTTTTGTGTATCGTTCTCCGTTTGCTGCTGTACAGGTCTGGGGACCTGAAGCTAAATCTCCAGATAGAGCTAACCGGTGACGTTCACATACGGAGGGGAGACATTGAATGCAGCACAGTGGTACCCTGAAAAGAGGGGGTGCTCACGTGGGCCTGCAGTTGGGGTGTGGGGTTGGCGCTCACTGCTCCTCCTTGAAGATCACTCTTTGCCTCTTTCCCACAAGCTCTCAGGAAAGCTAAACACAGCAGGACCTTTTTGATCTGAAAGATTCATCATGGATCTTACAGTTTACAGAAGCAGACCACGTAGGCCCTCCTTGCAGATGGGAATGTACGGTCCAGCGGACGCCTGGTGGACGCAGCAGACCAAGAACATGCTGCTCTCGGCGTTGGCGGCCGCCCTCCCCGCGCTCAGCTGAGGATGGGAGAGCGTCTAAATGTTTGGCCTCTCAGCAGGCCATGATGTGGCTTCAAGCGTGTCTCGCATCCCTGTGCTGGCCTTGGTGAGCGGGGTCTGCACCCTACATGGCCTTTCTCCTTGGAGGGTCTTGGCAGTTGAACCTGCCTTGTCCCCTGTTGATCTGCAGCATCCTGAGGTCGGGGGAGCTGTCTCTTCTGCATTTGTCCACTGATGGCACAGCCGTCTTCTTCCTCTTCCCCTCCCTCTCCTTTCTTGCACCTCCAACACCCCACCCGCAGGTCCCCTTTGGGACCCAATGTCCATGTGGAGAGTCAGGGGGCTGAGGTTGGCAGGACCTACGGGGAGACCTCCTTACCCAAAGCCGCCCCTTCTCAGGAGAGGCCATATACACTGAAGCAGTGGTTCCCAGCCTCGCTTTGAAAACTTCTCACACCCGGGCTGTATCCCAGATGTTACATCAGAACCTTGGGGTATGGGGGGGCCTCCGTCCTGAAGCTTCCGTGAGCCAATGTGCGGACTAGATGGACAACTGACTGGAATGGCTCATGTGAACAGGGGCCAGAATGTCACAGAAAACAAGGACAGTCTAAACAGAGGATGGATGGTAACTTCCTATTGAAATATAAACCCCAGAATTAAGAACCTAGTTAGATTAGTCGCTAACAAAATTTATTTATACAGGTGGAGTTGCACCTGTAAGTGCAGGGCCAAGAACTACCCCTCCCCGCCCCCCAACACACACACACACACACACACACACACACACAAATCAATCCACGGGGCCTTCACCAGTCGTCCCGTCCCAAGTATCTCTTCTCTCGTTGATATTTAAGTTTTCTTCTGCAGCGTCTGTCCTCTCATGGCCTTTCTCTTCGCTCGTCGGTTACCTGGTCTCCGGCTGTCGGAGCCGCATTCATCTGGGGTTCAAGTCGGAACAACAAATGTCTCATCAGTTTCAGGAAGTCCTGCAACTTTTGCAAGATTTGCAGTTTTACTCTTTGGTTGATTCACATGGTGGCATTTGAATATTTTAAACATCTAGCAACAGTAAGAGGGACTGACTCTACACTGGTATGGAGAATGGGAATATCACTTAAGGTTACGTTTGGTTATCCAAAGAACAGTGGCTGAAGCAGGAGAGAAATGCATTTTTTTCTCAAAGATTAACAGAGCATATCTGGTATTTCCCAGGTCAGGGACTCAGACCCTCCATCCTGTTCCTTCTTCCTTAGTAGAAGGCCGTCTCTACCTGATGGTGTAAGGTGGCTGCACAAGCCACGCCATCATGCCTAAATTCCAGGCTGCAGGAAGATGGAAAGCGGGAACCAACACATATCTCCTCCCTGTCAGGACAATTCCCACTTCCAGGTCTATACTGTGTCCAGACCCAGTTGCAAGAGCAGCTTGGAAATGCAGGCTTTCCCGAGTAGCCTGGTGCCCAGTTAAAAACCAGGGTCTATTATCAAAAAGAAAGGGGAGGGTGCATACCAGGAGACTGCCTTTAGTTGCAGAAGCCACGGAGATAAACTTGTTTTAATTCTGCAGGAATCCTACTTCTTCTGAATCACTGAATACCTTTGAATGCCAAGAAGTGTTTTCCCTTAAATTAGCTTTTAAGGCCAGCCCTCCACGGCTTGCCTTTCTCCCCAGGACGTTTTTTGGATACGAGCTCTCAGCCAGTGTATTGGTCACTCCCTCAAACACTAAAGGCCCTGGGCCAAAGCCAGCATGGGTTTTCACTGGAATCTGCTAAAATGTTCCTTTGCGTCAGGTGAAACACAATCCCAGAAAACAGCGCACTTAAGTGGGTCCCTGTGTGTGTGTAATTTCGGTCATTCTGAGTATGTCGGTGGCTGAACCAGCTGTCATGTTGGAAGGGCTTAGGAAAGCGACCTTTTCCGAAGGGACCCGTGAGTCAGCTTCTAACCGAAACAGCCAGAATTTGTATTACAAGCAAGATGCCATGAAGCCCCAACTCGCATGGTGTTTAGGTTCTAAAAACAGTGTTTAGGACAAAAATCTTGCAGGTCAAAATTACCCATGACAACAGCCTCATTTGCCTGTGGTTCAAGTCGGTCTCCAACATTCCTATCCTCAATTTCAGGAAATTCTACACCTTTTGCAAGGTCTGCAACCTTACTTTTTGGTTGATTTATGCTGTGTTGGCACTTACACACATTCTCAACATGGAACAGTTGCTAAGAGGGACCCACAGGTGTGGCACGTCAGCCTGTGTCTCTACAGCCCCACACAGGAAGTCACGCGCTCAGGCAGGTTTCAGACCCAGGAAGGGAGATGAAAGGAAGTCAACCTCTGAACGTGTGGTTATCAATGGTTCCGACTTTCGATATAGAACTGAATCTCCAGCACAAATGGGGAAGCTCCCGTTTCCCGGGGGCAGGGCTATGCCTTCCATTTTCATACCAGCTATGTAACCCTTCATCCAGTCACTCAACACGCATTTCCTAGAGTGGTGCATCCAGGCACTGCTCTCGGGGCCACGGACACAGCAGGGAACCAGAGCTCCTGCCCTCGCGGGCGTCCCTGCTGGCCTGGACAGAGCAGTCAGTCCCCCCAGGAGTTAGGACCAAAGTCTGTGAGGACGTGACCTACAGACAATTAAATCCCAACAGTTTCTGAGACTGAAAACCACATCTGGGGCGCTACAAGTAATTTCTAAGAGGATCTTCATAGAGATTCCAAAGGAACTTTCAGTACCAGTGAATATGTTAAAAAAAAAGTGGGGAGGGGTGTCAGTTAAAAGAAAAGACTTCATCTCAGCTGTGGCCACATCTAATTTGAAGACATGATTCTTACCATGTACTTTTTTCAGACTCATAAATAGTCCTTAAAAGTCCAGGCGGAGACAAACGGCTTTCCAGAAAGTGACGCAACCCTCATCAGTTACAAAAGCTTTCTCCCTCAGGAACAAAGAAATCGGTGTCCTCATGCGCGTCCCAGCACTGGCCCTCGAAGTCACTCCGTGCACTTCAGAGAGCCTCCACTATCACAAGAGTCAGGCTTCATTTAAAATGGATTTTCTTCTTTAGCATCTAATATAAAAAATGTGCTAAGTATTTCCCCAAATGAGAAAGGTTAGTAGCCAGACGTTTGCTGGAGAGCAAGAGTCCACGGAACACGAGAAGGCGAGCTTTCTGACTTGGTATTTGGTGCAAATCCCTGCGCCTCGGAAGCAGCTGGAAAACAGTTTACACAGTGGAAATACCTGCTTGCCAAGGAGGCTTCTGTCTGTTAGTTTCTGTCCCGTGTCCGCATGTGCTTAGAGGCTCGTGGGCATGTGAGCGACTCTAACAAATGAGGTGGCTGAGAAAGCAGCTGCGCTCAGGACTTTAAACGGTAACATTCCTCCAGTTCTGCGGGTAAGAGCACTCGTGAATTGAACATTATGTTCAAAGGCTGACAGTGGTGCATTTTACCCAAGCCCTGTTCTCCCAGAAAACAGGAAAGTTTTATGTTCAGGGAAAGGACTTTCTGCAAAGGACCTTCCTTCCGCACATGACCTGTGATTTACTTAGATGGACTCACCAGTGTCCCCATGTTTGTGCCACCGCCAGCCAGAGGCCCCCCAAGGTCCCAGTCTGTCTCAGCCATGGACCGCACTGCTCAGTCATCACCAAATGCGTGTGGATCAAACCCTGTGTCAGCCCTTCCCCTTCGCCGGGTCTGGGGTCCGGGCTGCGCGGGAGCCAGCAGACCGCCCCTGAGAATAGGCTGGGCTCAGGGCCAAGCACTGTCCCACCCACGCTCCATCCAGCCTCGCCCACTCACCCCACTCCACACACCTGCTCTTTCCAGCCTTGCCTACCCCTCCCCACTTTGCCTCGACCACATGATGCTTGCAGATCATACGGTCAGAGCGTCCTCCCTGTTGCAAGAGTCGTCAAGAATCCTTTCCTGTGAAACCTCTTTACTAAGCCAGGACCTGTTTCTTGTTTGGCAGCACCTTCTCTGCACCGTTTTAATTTGTCCTCGGAACAGCCCCATGTCTTTACAGGGGAAGAAACCCAGGCTCCGAAACTGGTTCCAAGACACAGTGCACTTTCTCTCTCTCTCCCTCCCTCCCTCTCTCCTTCCCTCCCCCCCCAACCCAACTCTACATGTGACTGTCCCCAAATCCCATGCGGTTAGTTGTCAGCTATACACTAAGAGATTTAGTTGGCACATGGGTTAGACAAGTGTTCAGCCAGGTCAGAGGGAGCTGGAAGGGATCAGAATATGCGACCCCCAAAACTCCCCCTTTGGCATATGGATTCTCATTTTGAGCTGAAGGCCACTGAGGATAAGCAGATGCAGAAAGAAGCCTTATCTGGGAGCAGACGCTTCTGAGAAATGAGGTCTGTCAGAAACTTCCTCTCCCGGGGAGTTTCATGGTCAGGGAGAAGACGGAAAACGAGCCTCACAAAGGAACTTAACAGCCCTGACCGTCCATTGGTTTCCCCATATATTTACCTGCCCACAGTTTAGGGCCCCCAGAAGCTCAAAACTCTATCCCTTTGTCTTGTCACTTCTCCACAACGGTACCTCTCTTGTTAAAACGGGTCTATACGTCTCGAGGCCTGACCACCTCTTGGGGTTTTTATTTATTTCTCTGAGGCTGCCACATGCTTACGAAATAAACCTTTTCCTCCTGGTCACCTGTCCTTTGCTTGATGTGCAGGGCCTCAGTCACAGAAGCCACTAAGGTAAATTAAAAGTTATTTTCCCATCAGAAGCATCAGATTTAATATCAGCACATTTACTTTGAATGAGTTACATACAGAGGGTGCCAAAAAATGTATATACACATTTTAAGAAAGGAAAACTGTATTAAAACGGTAATACTCGATACATACTGATAACAAAAGATGAACATAAGTCACGTTTGACTTCTGCAATTACAAGAGGTGCCCAAAGTGGTTCCCATCAGCGTAATTTTAGTATAGCTTTTTCATTTCTTACACTTTTGTACACTTTTTTTGGCACCCCCTGTAGTTACAAGAATTGTTATTTGTTGATAAGTGCTGCAGAGCTGAAGTTTTGATCATTAGGTCTGAAATGCAGTAAGTCTTTCTTTTTAGACTATTTTTTAGTTGCCCGGAAATAGCTATTCTTTGGATCAACCCCATAAGCTATGACACTGCCTTTATGTAATTTTTTCCTATTTTGTGTTGGCAGAATAACATACCGACATATTCACCAATAAGCACTTTTATTGCCTGTGTGCATATGTGCGCGCGCGCGCACACACACGAAAGGCCGCAGGGGGCTCAGCAAGAAGGCGGCCCTTTGAGTCAAGAAGAGAGGCCTCACCAGACACCACCCCTGCCGGCTCCTTCACCCTGGGCTTCAGCCTCCAGAGCTGAGAACTCGCTCGTGTTGTCTGGGCCCCAGGCTGCGGAGGTTTCTTAGGGCCGCCCCCGCTCACTGACGCCCTGTGTCTTCCTTTCTGTCCCCTAAAGACAGTCGCCGTTGGGTTTGGCCTCAGCCTAACCCAGGCTGAACCCACCATGAGATCCGGACCTGAATTACCTTCGCAAAGATGCCTACTGCACTAGGGTCACATTCGGAGGTTCCAGGGGGTCCGATCTTTGCGGACCCAATTCCCCTCCAACACCAGCACGTGTACCTTACAGCCCATTTCAGATGCCAGCCCGGGCCTCTATGCTCATAGACTGAGGAGTGCGTGATGCCCCTGCAGTTGGGCCGTGCATGCGGGCCCTGCACACACGTCACTGTGTTTCTGTGAGTGTGGATTGTTGGGAAGGGGCCCCGGTGAAGGCGGGGCTGGGGCCTTTCACAGCAAACCCTGGACGGTCACAGCCCGTGCTCTGCCGTGTGGAATCAGAAGGTTGATCCCACAGAAGAAGGGAGGACACATCTGCTGAGGACGTGAGCACTTCCAAAGTTCAGGCATCTGCTGCCCTGGCCTGCTCGCACGAGTGTAAGCGGCGCAAACTCAGCACGGTTCGGTTAGTTACATATACATAGTGCGGCACAGAGCAGAGAACAGCATCTCACGGAACAACACTTTCCTGACTCTCTCACGCGGCTGCCACTGTTAGGTGTATGTACATTTAGTTTTTAAATTCATATACAATATATACTTAATGAATGGTATCATTTCTAAATTAGAACAAATAATCTGTAAATTTGTATTTATAATTTATAAACATGTATTTCTAAATGTATGAAATAATCTAGAATTAAAATAAAATTAACTTCATAAAGGATGAGAAATTATCATTAAAAATTATACCTATAATTATTTTTACATATAACCAAATATTTAAATAAATTATTTATTAATGCTATTAATGATACTTAAAACTTGTCTGTGATTAAAAAAAACTTATCTACAATTATATATAAAGCCAAATATATAAATACAACCTTGACCTAGCAATTTCACTTTTAGGAATTTATCCCAAAGACGTAATCGGGGATGATTAAAAAGATTTCTGCAGGAGGCAAAGCCATCACAGCGTTAATTAAAATGGCCAAAGGTTTCCAGCAATGTCAATCTCCAGAAGTAACCAATTAGTTAAGTTATCGTGTACTTATAACACGGAATAGGAATTGTATTATAAGTGATGTGACTTGACAAGGAAATGGTCACCGTAGCAGGTGGAGTGCGACCTCACTTTTCACAGTGTTTGCTTCCACAGATGCAGAAACCAGGCCCCGGAGTGGCACACACGTATCTGGGGGCTGAGGCTAGGGCCATATCTCCTTCCTTTTTCTTTTTTTCAAATATTTATTTTCTTATGCATTTTTTCCTGTGGCTTTCAAGTGTTTCCTAAGTGAACATGCATTATTTTTTGTAGGTTAAAAATGGTATTTTAGAAATAATTAAGAAAATAAAGCAGGAAAAGCAATCATTCGGCCCCGACTTCTCCATCCCTTGGCAGCAATTTCTCCAGCCCCCACGAGGCCCAGATGCTAGCATGAGGCGCCCACATGGATTTCTGCGATGACCTAGGCATGGAATGAAGTAAGGGCTCCTTCCCTCTTTGTTCTGGGTATCTTACTAGAGCTTTCTCTTAAAAAAAAAAAAAAGTCTTTCTTGAAATCTTCGTCGAAAGCTGAAAGATGTTTTGTTTGAATATTGCATGGGCTTCTGGCTTCTGGCTCCTTGGAAGCAGTGAACGGAAGGGAGCAAAGCAGAAGCCGTACATGGAGCAGGCACACTGAAGTTCAGAGCCACGGGCCGGGAGGCGGCTGTGCTCACGTCACACCCAGGCCGGCCCGTGGCTTTATCTGTGAGGGCTCTCAGGGGGCGTTCAGTCTCTGTCGTGTCAAACACGGCACGTCCTTCTCAACCCAGAGGACAGCAGCCGTGTGTGCCTGTCAGCTTGCCAGCCACGTGAGCCCCTTCCATGGGAGACGCTGACCTGGGGTAGTGCGTGTGCTCAGTGCACGAGCTGCAGATATTTGGGATGCCTGCTGCAATTCAGAGGTGACCAGAGGGATCTAAAGACCCCACGGCCAGCCCAGGAGCCAAAGTAGCCAAGTGTGGATTACTTCAGGGCGCTCTGAGCTGACCTTTCATTATTTACCAACCTAGTTAGTAGAATTTCAAAACCTCCAGACAGGCTTAATTCTTCCTGGTGGAAGGCAGTGCTGGGAAACTACATCGGAAAAGAAAACTGCCCTCTTTCTCTACAAGCGATTTGTAACTCAAGTCAACTCAAAACCACGTAATTAACACCTCATTGTAACTGGATGCAAAAGCGTCTTCCATCTTCAGGCTCCGTCCCTCTGCTTCCAGCGGGGACATCACTGCTGAACAGTGAAGCCCAAAGACACGGCTGCAGTTTGGGGAAAACCTTTCTGGTTCATCTCTTTCACCCATAACATTTCCATGAGAAACATAAAGAAACAGCTTGTCAAGGGCTCGTCACAGGCGAGGGAGGCCTCCCTGTGGAAAGCGACTGTTTAATGCCTCAGTGGGAACCGAGCCTTTTTCATTAAGTTGTCCAGTGTAATTTCATCATTCTGGGAAGTATTCCGCGTCCTTCGTTTCTTTTGGATTGGACAGAAGCCAGCAGCTAGAAAGGCGACAGCTTTATCTGGGTGGCCCGCTGCGTGGTTCACCTCCCAGGACCCAGCACACCCTACTCTGCCCGTAGCTGATTGGCGAGCGTGTCTTTTCATGGTTTGCTCTTTGACGGTGGACACTTGGTTGTCACCCCCAGGCCCACTCCATGCCTCCAACTGCAGTCCACTGCGATCTCATCCAGGTTGGCCTCAAACGGGGCTCACTCACTGGCCCATTCATCCGTCACTCAACCCGTCTGAGCACGTCCGATGGGACAGACACGGCTGTAGACGTGGGGGAATCCGGCCGTGATCCAAGAAAGGCCAGCCCCCTGCCCACATGGGGGCTACATTCTCGTGGGCAAAGCCAAGCGATACGCCAGTCAACAAATCAGAAGGTGACCCCAGTTGGTCATACAAGTGGCAAAGAGCGGAAACAGGGCTCGAGGGTGCCATCTGCTGGTTTTGGATGATCAGGGAAGGCATCTCTGAGGAGGGGGCACTAACACAGAGCTCAGGGAATGAGGAGAGGACAGAGGTAAGCAAACAGCTAGAGGCAAAGCTGCCCACGTTAGGGGGAGAGAAAACACCAAATCCCTGAGGTGGATGGGAACTTGGGGCGCTGGGGGAACCGAAGATGGCACTGTGGGTGGAGCTCCCCGTAAAGCGAATGGAGGTAGGAGAAGAGCTGGGATCTCACGGGGGTTCAGGTCGTGGGAGGCCTGGATGGCAATGACTCTCCAGCTCCAAATTAGAGAGTTTTAAGTAGGGGGTGACATGGTCAGAAGCTGCTGCTGCTCAAGCGGATTGTAGGAGAGCAGAGTAGACGCACGAGGCAGGGGAGATGCACGGTGGCTTGGGTAGGATGGTGGTAGAGGACAGAGGAAAGGACAGACCTAGGATGGATTTTGGAGGCAGAGCTGATGGAATGTGCTGTTAAAATAGATGTGGAGGATGCAGGAAAGTGAGCAGTAGGGGTGCTTTCTATTTTGGCTCGAGCTCCTGGGTGGAGTGTGGTGTCACTTCTGGGACGGGAGAGACTGGGGAGAAGCCCGTCTGGAGAACGTAGCTGAGACTGCTCATGGCCTAACTGATGCCCCTTCTACCTTCCTCCTCAGCCACAGAACCTTGGCTCTCTTAGGGATGGCAGGTTACTCAGATCAAAGTCCACAGGTTCTGGCTTCCCTTGCTGCTAGGTTTGACCCTGTGACCAAGTCCTGGCCAATGAGATAAAAGCAGCAGCATTGGGAGGAAGTTCCCGGAAGATGCCTTAAGGGGAGCGTCCCCAAGAGGGGTGCACCTTTTACTTTCTCATTCTTGGTATGTGGAACGATTATGTGACAGCTGGAGCTCCAGCATTCATGTTGTGACCTTGAGGTAGAAGAAGCCTGGGTCCCTGATGACTTGTTGCCACACAAGGCCCGGGCTGCCTGCCTCTTAGCTTCTTGTACGTGAAAAGGAGTGGAGCCTGTTGTGTTTCTGTGGCTGTTATTTTGAGGTATTTTTTTGCTTTTTGTTTTTCTCTATTCAGCGGAAACTACTCATAAGGAGAGGAATGGGGGCAGCGAACACATACCAGGAGTCTGTCTGGTCAGGATGACTTAGCGGTGACGTTACACATCCATGAGGTGTCACAGAGAGAGCTGTGTACATGTGACTGCAGCTCAGGGCCAATGAAGTCACCCAGTATTAGTCCTGACACTGCACCACAGGAAACAAGCCTCCTTTTCATGCTCACATGCCTCTTGGGGCGCCGTCTGTTAGTTTCACCTGGAAAAGCCCTGACCCTCGCTTCATCCAACCCTTCACTTACTTCATGCCTGTCCCCAGGCAGGTGAGTGGCTGGGGACACACCCACCCGTGCCCACTGCTAGCACTTCCCATTCTTGGCCACCGCCTCCAGCGATCCTCACGCAGCCCAGCAACCCACGTACAGTTCCCTGAGCCATCTGCTTCCCGGGCACGGAGGAAAACGGTAGTGGCGAGAAGAGAATTCCACAAGCTCTCAGCACATCTATCAACACGCAGACGGTCTCATCCTGTTACTGCAGATGAATTGTTTGTGCTCTGATTCAGTGTCCTCCCTTCTTCTTGGGCACTGGATCCCATCTATCACCAGCTTCAGGACACTTTCAGTCCAGAAGTTGTCCCCTCGTCCCCTTGCAATACTGCTTGTCTTCTTCCTCTCGGACCAGCCATGCGACACGCTTTAATATGGCGAACGTCTAAGAAAGTCTCCCTGCGTCTTTCCTCCTCAGCACAGCGACACCCCTTAGACAAGCTGTCCACAGATTCACCTCCGTCCATTCCTTGGGTTGTACGCCTTCGCGCCCAGCATGCAAGCGGGAAACCACTCCTGTCCAGATCACCGACTGTATTAGCCAAGGTTCTCCAGAGAAACAGAACCAGTAGAATATTATATACAATTTCAGCCGAGGCACTTCTCCAGGTCAGGTTCTTTGGCTCCTTGCACGTCTGGTCTTTCTTGCCTCTCTCTTCCCTGAGGTATCTTGCCGGCTTTGGGCATCACCTCCTTCAGGGTCTGCTCAAACATCCCTCTCTGACAACTCAAGTATAACAGCGCCCCCTGCTGCCTTCTCTAGGAAGGGCTTCTATGCCTCTTGATTTTTATTTTGTTAAATATTCAAAATATAAATAATAATCTTTAAAAATTACATCACAGAAAAAAAGAACAAACAAATAAGATGTTTGTAAACAATCTGCTAAATTGGGTAGTTGCTTAGATATTTCTAAAAGTTTCCTTAATAAGCATTTCTATACACGTTGGTAAAAGTGTGTAAATGCACTGCCAAGATGTGGAAATCAGCGTGTAAGTAAATGTCTTCTTTATGAAATATTTCTGATCTCTTTTACCTTCTGTGAAATTTATTTTTCTTTACAGCGTGCTCTCTCTCTCACATACACACACACAGACACACACCTCGTATTTGCTTGTCGTCTCTCTACCAGCATGTAAGTTCCACAGGGGAAGAGACTTTGCACTTGGGACCCATCACTTTCTCACCAGCACCTGGAGCAGTATCTGGTCCATGGCACTGCTCAAAATATATTTGTTAATAAGTTAGCTAATGGCTTCATTTCTCTCCTCCAGGCCCTTCAAATTCCTCCCCCACACAGCTGGACTTGTGACAGAGACTGGTCTCTGCGTAACCAGAAAACAAGGACAGCAGGTCACTGGCTACGGTACCCTAAGGCCACGGGGAGAGAGAGATGCAGTTGTGTCTGCCCCGGTCAGTGTAAGAGCTCCCCCCATTTGGGGAAGGACAGGGCACCAGAAGCATCCTGCATCCAGGAATGAGATGAGTGACAACACTGAGTATTTTATTTTCCATGGACGGGCCCTGGAAGCCCCGAGAAACCTGGTTCCACACCCAGGTTTGCTTCTCACCCCGTCCAGTGAGGACGTGTGACCAAGAGGTGGCCCGTGAGATGCCTGCTTTGGGTTCAGCATGGACAGTGCCCCAGGAGGGGCTCAGATGACTTGTAAGCCCACAGAATGTCAGCGCCAGGACACTGGGAAGACGTGGTGTGAAAACCCCTCTTGCGGGCGTGGAGCTAGAAAACACCAGTGGGACTTGCACCCAGGACTACATGGTTGGACACGCCACCTTCTGGTAGAAATAGGTGAGTGTCCTGGCTGCTCTCCAGCTGGTCCCTACACCCCTGGGGACAGACACTGAGCCAGCATGGCCTTTGTACACACGATATGTCCGTCTGTCCGATCACGGTGCCTGTACCACGTGGTACCCACACACGCTTGCTGACAAATATGTTATGCAGACTTTACCACAATTTAAAAAAATTAATAGCGCGAGATGAAAATTTTCCAAAAAAATGGTTTTCATCTCGCTCTATTAATTTTTAAAAATTGTGGTAAAGTCTGCATAACGTATTTGTCATTTAACCGTTCCTAATGTACAGACCAGCGGTATTATATGCAGTCACAACACTGTGTAATGGTCACCTCTTTATATCCGTATCATGTCCTTCGTCCCCATAGAACCTTTGTATCCACTAAATACTAACTCCCCGCTCCTCCCCCAGTGCAGCCCCTGTCACATCTATTCTACTTTCTGTCTCCATGAGTCGCGTGTGTAGGTACCTCTTGTAACTGGAGCCATGCAACACTTGTCCTCTGTGTCTGCCTTATTCTCTCTACTAATCATACTGCTTTCAAGGCCCACATATGTTGTAGCACGTATCAGAACAGCATTCCTGCTGACGGCTGAGTAACATTCCATCACAGGCACTGAGCCCACCATCTTCTGATGGACACGTGGGTGGTCTCCCCCTTCTGGTTGCTGTGAACAGGGTGTGCTGATGCCTGAGTCCCTGCTTTCAGTTCTTCAAGGTCACTCTTGCCCCCCTTCCAAAGGTACCTGGAAACCTCCAGCATGGCTTCCTGTGTGGGAAAGCAGCATGCAGCTTCTGTATCAAATTGGTTGAATTTAACTGTCTACTTTACGCTGAGGGTCTTTACTCTTAGTGTTTCAGCAAAGCCCTTTCACCATTGCTAGAAAATTTCATGCTCATTTGTAACTGGGGGCCTCAGCAAAGGTGCCCCCTTCTGCTGCCTTTCCCAGTCCCCAGTGAAAGGGGCTGGTCCTGCCTGCCACCTCCCCAAGGCCTGTGAGTAACGACAGCCGATCTGACCAGGCCACGTTAGAAACAGCGGGCTAACGGCGCTCTCCCTGGGCACACATTTGCACTCCCGGGGCCCCAACGCATTGTAACTTACAGCAGCGTCTCACACAAGGACGTCCGGCGCCCCGCTAGCTGGATGGAGGGAACAACCATTTACGTCTGAGGACTTGTGAGGCGAGGAAGCTACCTCATCACAGCATCCGGCCCTCATCAGTCAGGTCTGTCAGCTTAGTGTGAAGGAACAACTGCGGCCAGCCACACGTGCCACCTGCGTCCCCAGCCCTGGTCAGCTGCTTCCTACTGCTTTGCCGGGGAGCCCATGGGACCCCGGGGGGAGCGATTCTTCACAGCCCCCATTTCCCACTAACAACCAGAAAATCCACTCGAAAGTCATTTTTGTTGTTGGGAAATGTGACTTTTTTTCACTTAATGACAACCTGGGGAATTGAAGTGTGGAGGGCTGTGGTGCTGAGGTCAGGGGAGACAGATGGCTTGTGTCTGACTTTCCAACTGTGGCTGAACTGCAGGTTCCATTGCTGCACACGCTCAGTCCCCAGCGTCACAGCTCCTCACACACGGACTGGTCAGTCCTCTGCCCGGGTGGCGCCCGGATGCCCGGGTGGCATCCCGGATGCCCGGGTGCCTTCCCTCTACGAGTCTGGCTGACACTACCGTGTAGTGTGACCGACGTGGGGCTCATCCCTGTCCTGCAGCAGGGGAAACGCCCCTCCCAGCTGTCTCTCCTGCTGGGATCACAGCCCCCTCTCCCAGAAGGCTGCCTCCAATGTGGCCGTGTGACCACCTTGTCCAAGGAGGCATCCACCCCAGGACTCCAGCCCTGTGTCCCCACTTTCATTGTCTTCACACTGCACTCGTCACTGAAGGGACCCTGCCTGCCTGCGTCTTGCCCTCCTCTCTCTCTTACATGCAGAGCTCTGTAAACGTGGCCATGGCTGCGCTGGGTCCCACGCCGTGAACCTGCGCGGCCCGCAGTGGGCAGCAGGGAGACAGGAAGAACGGGCGAGGAGTCCGCGCCTGAAGGAGCGGCCGGGCAATTTAATGACGTCAGAGGCCAGAGGCCGAGCAGGGACCACGCACGGCTGCGGGTTACTGCACCGACCATCGCATGCTTCAGAGTGCCCCCTGGAAGGTGGGGCCTGCACCTGGCCGCCTCCAGCTCACACCACAGGCCTACGGTGTGGTTTGCAGAATGGTTTGTAAAATCAAGCCACTGTGGAAACGCTGCAGGGCTGATGTGAAATCCTGATTCTAGATTCCTTCCCACTCCCCATCACCTCCCGGCAGGTAATCTGGCAACACCAAGGTGAGGCTGGCTGGTGCTGGGTGGCGCCCACTCCTTTCCATGGGGGTTTCTGCAGCTTACCACAGCCCCCATTGTCACTGCTCTTCCCTGGACCCGGCCGGGGACACCTGAGTTTGTAGGACGAGGGGCTTGTGATCGCAGCAGCAGCCTTGAGCGCTGAGGGTCTGCATTTGCGAAGCAAGGGCTGGGGTGGGGGTGGGGGGTGCACACTCCTCAGCCCTGTGGGGCTTCAGCCAAGTTTTCAAACCCCTTCTGGCGTCTGCTCTAGGCGGCCAAGCAGCGCTGTCTAGTTCCCCTCTGCTTGAAGCTGGCCCCTGGGGATGCTGGGTCTGGCCAAACATCCATGGGGGACGCTGGCCACAGGCGTGCTCCCCCGGGAGGCTGACAGCCACCGGCTCTGTGCTCCCGTCCAGTCAGGGAGAGCAATTGCAGTCTTCCTGTAAATCCTCGGGGCTTCCAGCTCCCAGACGCCGGAAGTCACTGCCCGGAACAGGGCCGTGTCGCACAGTGCCACCCAGCTCTCCACAGCCAGCCAGAGGGCAGAGACAAATGTGCCTGCCTGGGGACAGAACTGGCAAGCAGCTCTTGGGGGGCACTGTCGCCAGCAATCAGCTACGGGCAGGACCCACCCCCTCCTCACAGCAGCTCCCTAATGCCAGCCCCCAGGTGGCCCAGGCACAGGGACAGCCAGCCTCCAGCAGCCAAAGGACCCCTGGGGCGTGTCCGCGCACAGGCCATTTGCTGTTCCTGCTGGAACTCAGCGGAGAGCCCCTTCCAATGCGGGAAGACTCCACAGAGCAGAGCATTTAGGATGAAAAGGCGTCCTCTACTCTGTCACCCTGGGGATTTATGTCACTGCAGGATGCTGTGTGCACAGGACAGGCAAGGGGGCTTCCTGTGGCTCTCTGAATGTGACAGAGCCAGAGGGGGTCCTCCCTGTTCTGTGGAAAGGGGATAAGAGGGATGCCTGCAAAAGCTCCCGTTCTTGCAAGGAAGCTTTTATTAGGTTGGTGCAAAAGTAATTGCGGTTTTTGCAATTATTTTTAACCTTTAAACCTCAATTTCTTTTGCACCCACCTAACAGTAAGGGCTCGCTGTTGCAATTAGCATAACAAGGTGTTTTCTTTCCTGGTGCTGGCTGGTAAGGAGCCTTTTCTGGGGCTGGGTTTCTGCTGCTGGAAGAGGAGAGGTGTTCTGCTTTGGCCCTAAAACTGAGAGCCGGGGAAGGCCCTTCACACCGCCAGCAGTTCTCACGTGTCATCCACACACTTGGATGTGCTGCTGTTTCTTGACAGCCCGCTTCACACACACGCACACACACGCACACACCCTCATTACCAGATGGCACCAGGGCCGCACGCGGTCACCGAAAGCCTGTGGCTGTTAACATTCAACGTGCCAGGTTGTGGTCTGCCCAGGAGAACCTCCGGTACATTGTTTTTCTCTGAGCTTAAATGTCACCCAGAACAGGACAGACAAGCATCCTGTTTGTCCTATTCCTCACGCCACAGAGCACACTTGTGTACTTCCAGAACCAGCCCTGTCTGTAGTGAGGTGAACAGGGCCCCAAAGTGTCAGGTCTCCAGAACCTCAGAATGCGACAAAATAAGGAAACTGGTCTCTGCAGACGTGATTAGCTAAGGATCTTGAGATGAGATCACCTTGAATTTAGGTGGGAACCTAAATCCAATGACTAGTGTCCTTATAAGCAGAGGACACAGGGAGACACAGGGGGGACACATGGGGAGGCGGCCACATGACAACAGGGGCAGAGGAGAGTGTGACAGCCACAAGCCAAGGGACTCCTGGGCCCCCAGGAGGAGGCAGGAAGGCCCCTCCCCCAGAGCCTTGGGAGGGAGCCGGGCCCTCCTGACACTTCACTGCAGACTTGCAGCCTCCAGACTGTGAGGGAAGACACTGTTGTTGTGAGCCTCCCAGTCGGTGGCATTTTGCTCTGGCAGTGCCAGGAAGCTGGCACGCCACTGAGGCCATGAGAAGCCCAAGCACAGGACACTTATCAGCCCAGGTGGCAATTACCGGCCTTCTTCATTTCACTGTACACTTGGTTCTGGTCAGGGCATGGAGCTGGCAAGACTCAGCGTTTGATAAGTGTGTGGGCAGGTCAGTGAACAGTGAGACGGTGTGGCTGGGACAAGCCCGTAACACTGACTAAGTCAACGAGCGGCTGCTGACCAGGAGCCGTGCCCACCTCTGCAGTGAGAACAAAGAGGGCGTGAATCTTGCCTGCTCACCACTGGTCACCATTACGGTCCTAAGAATGCAAGTGTCCGGTTCCTAAGGCTCATTTTTGGGCACCAATGCCCAGAGCAGCCCCCTGAGGGAATGCACTGAAAGAAGTAATGTTGTCTGTTGAAATTATGAAAAGCACCCTCGCCAAGTCTGTCTCCTGTCTGCACAACTGTTGTTCTTTTCAAAGCACCCCCGTCCGATCACCACCAGCACAGAATCTCTCCGGCGTGTGATAAAGATTTGAGCAGACAACCTCCTTCTTCCTCTCTCTGCCTCTCCCCACCCCAGTCTAATTCACAGCAGGCAACAGCGACTGACGCGTGCACTGTGGTAATCACGCCTTTTGGTTACCTGGTACACACCCGAGACGGCACCGACAGTGGGGGGAAGCTGGGGACAAAATCTCGGCCTGTAATCGATGCTGTGTAAGTCAGTGTCTCCTGCGCTAAAACCTTTCCAACTCATGGTTGCTTAGATGAGAACAAGTTTTGAGAGACAGAGGAAGACTGAAAGCGTTGGGTATTTGGGGTGAGTGGCCCAAGGAGGGGAAGGGGGCTAGCAGGTGGGACGGTGTGCCACGGGAGACACTCACAGCACAGGTGGAATCTGCGTTTGCAGGAAAGCTACTCCACTGAAATAGCAAAGGAGGAAGACGCCTTCCTCCCTGAGGAGCTAAAACCAGCCTTGCATCAACTTACCCAGTTGGGAGATTGCAGGGAAAGTGGGGGATTTCGGGTCCAGGCAAAATAATTTTTGTTTTTCCAACTTACAAGAATTCTTTATAAATTTAAAAAAAGCCAAATTGCTAATAAGTCATTTCAGTAAATGAACCTTAGACCTCTCTTTCCATTGTGAAGAGAGGCCAGGAGACATCTGAATTACCCCTTGTCTTGGCAATAGTGTGCTGATTTTCCTTTCGGGAGCCTCTTCCATACTAAGTCACCCCCAGGAGGGGTCATGTGACTCCTGCCTAACCAATCAGAAGATTGCACCTTCGTGGCCACCATGATTGGCTCAAGGATAGACACAGGACTCAGTCATGAGCCAGTGACACTTAATTCTTGGACATGTAATGGAACTGCCAGGGAGAGGCTCTCTTTCGAGATTGAAGAGATGAGCCTGAAACTTTTGGGGAGTTGCTGCATTGAAAGAGGCTGTGGGAGGGTGACCCCATTTCAGAGGAAAGTTGAACCAAAAGACAAAGAAAGTCCAAGTCTTGGGGACATTAGCTCGGTTGGCCAGGCACCACTTTTGTTTACAGATGCCTGTGAATTCTCTTCTCAGCTTAAAGCCATTTGAGCTGGGATTTCTGTCATTCACTGAAAGGATCCTAATGGATGTACGTATCACAACTATTGTTTTTACCAGGAAGCAGACTAAGGGCGGATGGATGGACAGACTGCCTCCAAGTACACCCAGACCAGCCTTGGGAAAAATCATTTGTAATAGAATAAACAATAGTTTCCCTGCACAGTTCTGGAAAAACACTGATTAAACTATTCCCAAACCTTATTTGGTTTAGACCACTCTTCTCTGAGGTTCTCGCTTGTCAGGGTAAACATTTTATTTTCAACAAACTTTTCATATCATCTTGAGAGCCTCATAGTTACAGAATTTTCTCCCTAGCGGATGCTTCCTGATGACACAGAGAGGCACTTCAGTCTCATCAATAACTTGTCTCTAAGGTACACCGTGGGAAGATTTGCTTGCACGAAGCATTCTTGCAGACAGCTAGTTCCATCTATGGAGTGTGACTTCTTGTTATAACCTCGTGGGTTGACTTATATCATGTCTAGAAGATCAGGGGACTCATATCTTGGGGTTCATCGAACACTCTTGGATTGACAGTGACAGAAACTGATTTAGGCTAACTTAATGAGGAATGGACTTTATTAGAAGTTTATGGGGTATCTCAGGAAATAGAAAATTAGGTTGAAAAACTAGATTTAAAGTGGACAGCAAAGGGCAGAGGTTGCAGAACCGAGGGTGCCCATGTGGTCAGCCCTTGAGTGGAGGAGCCCCAGGTGTCTTGATGGACAGGTCCCCCTGCCTGGCTGCATCCCACCGGGGAAGCAAACTTCGCCCAAAGCAAATCTGGGGTGCTGTTCCCACAGGATGAACACCAAAACAGGAAACCGCACGTGGCTACCACACCCTCTCTTGCTGGACACAGTGGATGCATTCAAAATATTCAGTAACGAGTCTGAACACTGACCAACAGGAGTGGGACTGGCTGTAAGTCCGTGGGGTAGCCCTGCCAGGGTACACGGCTGAACGCCAGCC
This sequence comes from Rhinolophus sinicus, assembly GCF_036562045.2. Classification (NCBI taxonomy): domain Eukaryota; kingdom Metazoa; phylum Chordata; class Mammalia; order Chiroptera; family Rhinolophidae; genus Rhinolophus; species Rhinolophus sinicus. Next base: position 37,496,894 of record NC_133765.1, read on the forward strand.
CCACCACGGGTAGTAAGTTTCACTCCCACAGACCGTTCTTCCTTTCCTGAAAGCCAGAGGTACTGGCTTCTCATTCACATTGTCTTCCTTCTCTCTGTGCTTTTCTCTGGGTGATCTTGAAACCAGTGTGTCTGACAGGATG